>NW_027472582.1:24720706-30148206 GCF_030347505.1 Rhynchophorus ferrugineus | reverse complement strand
AAGAACGCAGGTATAATAGTTTGAAGGTTAGATTTGTTTTGTTTCTCTTTTCTACTTTTCGACACCATCCATGAGGTAGAGTTTCTAGGCGCGTTTTTTATGTAGTGTTATCCCCCTGGAGGCCTAATCCACCTAATTAACAATCGTATATCTGAGAAAACAATTTTACTTTCATTCGAGAGCATATTTACTTTTTATGTTTAGTTCTTGTTTTCTTCGATGGTGTGTTTACTTGGCTAGTCATCTTGGTATCACTGTATTTTTATTTCTTCTGCTACTACCCGCGTACATCATTCTTGATCAAATTAATCAGTTAATTCTGTCTAATTCCTTTACCATATTTACAAAACAGTTACTATTCATTCTCTCCTCATATGTTCTAACCTAATGCTTATTTTTAATTCACACAAATCATTCACGCCCTACAATGTCATTTTCTGTAGTTATACTCAATTAATTATGTACATATCTTTAGTTGTTACCACTTTCATCACTCTGTCTCAGCAATTTCCAGCATTATCACTTATCCTGAAAGTTTTCTTCAGTCACATTCACTTCACGACTCTTCTAATTCAATTACTAAACAGTTAATTCCTAATCTGTCTAAAATATGTTAACGATTCTACCATTTATCAATTACATCCTTTGTATCTCTTATCGAGTTCATCCAAACCGAAGGTGTTATGGTTGACAATGCTTCCTTCCACATATCCAAACAGTTTTTGATGGAATATCCTTCTCAACCAGCAATATATCTGCAATTAACTATTAGTAAATATAATGACCAACAAAACCCATTTGAATGCTATTGTAACTTTTTCCATCAATTTTTATTGTCTTTACACATTTTTTGTTACTGTCCTTCCAAGAGTGCCACCATGAACCATTTTGAAATATTCAAGTTTTTTATATTATTTTATGCCTTTAATTGAATTCTTTTTAAGTAAAGTTCCATTAAACCTCTCCGAGGGTTATCTTTACACCATTTAAACCCTATGTCCTGTAAGTGTCAAAGGATGTCTTACATCCCTCAAAAAGCTGCATGTCCCTAATTCTTTTATGTATACTTTCCAGAGAGACAATTTTCTCTAAAATAATTTTATTAAATTATGTTTATGTCGATAAAATAATTTGTTATACTTACTGTTCTTATACATTTTTCATATTTGGTCTCGAATAGAGCCAATATCAAGATGGTCAGGATTCGTCACCCACTTTGTATGTTCCACATTTCGTAAGCGATGTTATTCACTGTACCCACAGTAATATTTAGCATCGCAGCAACCCGCTAAAGCATTTTCAATAAAATTGTAGGGACTTATATTATTTAATATTATCAATAATTACCTCTCTAACGGAATTTACCGGCAAAAGGGGGCCTAAAGTTGCAATCAATTTCGCAGTTTTCGGTATTTTCAAACAAAGTAATTTGATATATTACGCATCAACTTAAAATTTATCAAAATAAAGGGCTAAAATAATGTTTGTCGGTTTATAACCTGTAATAATTGTAACTAATATTTTGAATAATTTAGCGTACATCTGACAACCGGACGGCGACCAGCTGTCAGTCGTATGCAAAATTCTTGAAAGCTATAGTGATAAGGGGTTTTAACTCTTATCTATAAATTATTGCGATTGTATAATTAACTTTAGTTTTTAGATATAGTATAATGTTAAAATAAATTATATTTGGTAACATTTTTGTTCAATTATTTTATTTAGATTAGAATTTTGTTGTATGTCAAAGCCAAACTGAATTAAAACTCAAGAGTTGATGTGGCAATATTGTGATGTTTTAACGTTACAAATATCTACGACGCATTACTAAAAAAACTTTGAATAAACTATAGATACTCATTCATATCTAGCAATACCGAAAAATTAGTTTTATTGTCGGACATTTTTCCATAAAGTTTGCTGTGATTTACTGTTGCGCAGATTGTATTAATTGTAATTGATCCCTGTCATGTACATAATGTTATAATAATTCAGCTAATATAAAACTTTTTTTTAATGAGAGAGTTTTCCATATGTTTCCAGATATGCTTACAGAAAATAAAATATTACAAATTATTTTTTTAAATATTGTTGTATTGTCAATACACAAGCAAAATGAGTGCAGCATTATACATCATTTCGTATATGCCAAATTAAAATTGAATTACACTACTTAAGCTGAGGCTAAGAAAAAATGAAAAACTAAAAGCTTCGCGTGGTTAGGTACATTTCATTCTCCAAATTTCTTCCAGATTATCTAGTAATTGTTTTACTTCCAAGCTGCTGTTATTTAATAACCTTTATTCATATTCTAAGGTGAATTCTTAGATAACTTCGTTCTCTTTTGATTTTGGGGTCATCATGCAGTTCATTGTTGGTTACCTTCTGATAAACGTTGATAATTAATAGAACTTTTGTTGGCACCGTTGGATTACTAGTCGGTTTTGATGCCTTAGCACAACTCATGTTGCATATTTCTCGTCACAATTGCATCCAACATGTCTAAATAGGCTTTATAATTAACTGATAAACTCTTTAGAGACTAACCAGTACAAGTTTTTTGGGTCCGTTCTAAGTAGCCATTTTATAATGTGAAGTATCCAGTTTAATCTACCATCGAGATTGATGCCACTATATTTTGTTGAGTGTGTTTGAGGAATTAAGCATACGTTAATTGATATAATTAGAGCTTTGTCATTACACTGCAACGCTATACGGGCCTAGCAAGATTTCGAGCTATTAAGCTGTATTTTCCAGTTTCTAGTCCATTTGTGCATCTTGAACTTTTCCTGTAGCTCTAGGCAGATATATGTATTTTGTCATAATGACGTATTGTTTACTGATCAATGTCATAAACAATTCTAGTTTCCTATATATAATATTCCTCATCGGAATATTAAATGTTACGAAATAGAATACAATGACTAAACTAAAACTGGAAACTTTGTTTATTTCTTTCAAGTATAGTAGGTTATTAGTTTTCTTTTTCAAGTTAAAGCCGCAATACATAGCCATTGCCACAAATAGGGAGAGTATCAACGTCTTAAAACATACGCTGACATTAGTTTTGCAGGCATGTGCACGTTCTGCACCAAATTTCATTATTGGTAACAATTAATCATTGCTGTTACATCTTCTGTGATTGTTAAATCGATATTTTTATGGCTGATATCGTTTATAAACCACTCAAACTTATTATTAATGTAAAATTGCCAGTATTTAATAACTTTTAAGTCGTAGAAAAAGACTATTGAATTTTAAGGCATTCTATATTTGAAATGAAACATTTATATTGCCCTGATTTCATGCACGTCACAATAATGACCTTAATTACTAGACCTGATCAATTCCGGTATTACTAAAATTTGAAATTATACTTCATCTGATCAAATATAAAATACCTTTTAGGGAATTTCATTTAGAAATGAATTTGAGTTTTGAGTTTTCTTTTTGATAAGAACAGGTGTTCTAACGCGCCATCTTGGTTATGTAACATTTAGATCAGTTTCGCTTTAACCGTTGTGTTGTGTAGACGTCCAAATTTTATTATGGATAAATATACGTCACAAGAACTAGCAGAAATAGTGACAATGTTTATTGGAAACATTCGATTACTTCCACTTAGCGGAAATTACGTCAAAAATATCCTAATCGTCCAGTGCCTCACAAAACCACAATTTATCGTTTACATGCGAATTTTCGACAATACGGTACGACAGCAGACAGGCCTCGTTCTGGAAGGCGTAACGTCTAGAAACATCAATTCGGAGACGTGGTTCCCAGTCTATCTGGTCCCAACACTATCTGGTGAAATTGAAGATTTTTCGTCTAAATTGATAATGAACGATGAAGCCCATTTTCTTCTCACTGGCCACGTCAACAAAAATAACAGTCGGTTTTGGGGAACACAGAATCCTCAATTATTTCATGAAACATCATTGTATCCACTAAAAACAACTGTATGGTGTGGTATTCATGCTGGAAATATCATTGGCCCCAATTTTTTTGAAAATGACTAAGGTGGTGCAGTTACTGTTACTGCTGAACGGTACCAAGACATGATTTTCGAATTTTCTTATGCCTGATATGGAAGAGCAAGGACTAGGGAACGTGTGGTTTCAGCAATATTGGGCCACAACACACACAGCTCGCTCAACAGTTCAATTATTGAATGACGTTTTTCCACGAAGACTAATTTCGCGAAGTAGCGATTTAGCATAGCCAGTCCGATCTCCGGATTTAACAGCACCAGACTTTTTCTTATGGGGTTTTTTAAAATCAAAAGTTTATGTGAGTAAGCCCCAAACGATTCAACATCTTAAAGAGAATATCCGTCGCGAAATTGAAGAAATTCATCCTCAGACGTTGCAGGATGTCATGAAAAATGCCTTAAAAAGAGTCGAAAGTTGCATAGCGAATCGCGGTCACCATTTAGCCGATATGATTTTTCAATTATAACGAGAATAATATGTAAAGACCAAGTAAACTTTTCCAAAAAACCAAACTTACTTATCTTTTCTTTGACCAAAGTTATAGGCAATCAAAATGGCAGCGGGGCTTTTGCCCCATGTTGTAGTATATATTTTAAAATATAAATTCTTGTTACCAAATGTATAAAATAAAAGGAAATTATCTTCTTAAAGTTTTTGCAAAATTCACGCAATTTTTTCGTTTTGGTTTATAATGCGCTGGTTAATGAATTATGCAATGAAGGAAGACGTGTGGGTGAACTGTTGTTAGTACAATACATTGAAAGATTATTTTATGCATAGTTATCAAGGAGACGGATTTATGAATATTTTATGGCGTACCGCTATCTCTGAGAGGTTGTGACTTAACCTTATAGCATTTTTCGCATCGCCTATGTAAAGAGCTGTATCTGTTTTTGTATTCGGAACGAATTTTCGATATAGGATTACTGCATTCTTTCATTTTATATTATATATTAAAATTCTATTTCTTTATTTGCAAAACGTTACGAGCTAAACTTTTTAGCATAAAAAAACGACAAATATTTGCACTGGTTTTATGGGATTTATATATGTTCTCATATATCTTATTTCATTATTTTATATAAATATTTGTCCGACTTGTATATACAAATATATCGGTAACTAAAACAATATTAAGTTTTTGTATTTTTAGATATAACAAAAAGGAAATATTAGAGTTTTAGTTTAAGGCGATGCCGATACTTTTCTAAAACCCTGCGTTTTTTCTATCAATAATGTAAAGGTATCTTTTCTGGGACGCATTTCTCGATACAAATGGCATAAAACCTGAACCCTTTGTCGTCGAGGAAAAGGAAATCGGCGGATATTTACAAATTTTCAACGGAATTTCCCGCCTTCCTCCTTAACAATCTAGAAACACTCAACTGAATTTTAAAACAGCTTAAAATAATCCATTTCGTCGGCATTCAGCCTCATCCATTATTCCCGCTCGCAAGAAACGTTCGAGCATTTTCTGAAACATTTATTTCGTATTTTAACTTATCCCAGAGGAAAGTTTATATCGAGTTAAGCAAAAAACTTCTGGTGGAGCGTCGGAAGGGTGGTGGGTTGAATCGTTAGAAAATACACCATGCACTCGAGTGAGTTTTATTTACCTTTCAAATCAGGGACCATTGCGCACGGCAGCATCTATCCGTCTTTTCATATTTTGATCGAAATAATTAATGCTTGATAAAATTATATGTAGAAGTTAAAAAAAATCACAAAACTAATTTTCAATGGTTGTTAGTATATGTTCTGGAAGAATGTAGTAAGTATACAACTCTTTCCTATTTATTTTAACTATTAATTTGGTCTCCTGTATCTGAGGATAGATTTTCTTAAAATTTCGTAAAACCGTGAACATTTTTATTCAAATTAAGGCACTCTAATAATTTCATCGTTCAATAATCTATTGAGAAAATTTGTTGCAGAATTGAAGAACTGTTGCAATATCCATCTCTTTGGCAGCTTTTTTTGTTCATGTAGTTTTTGCATTTATAAATTGCATTTGTATGATAAATTGTTTTTTTGCCAGGCACTGGATGATTAGAATATTTTTGACGGTAATATAAAGTGGTAGCGGGACTTTTGGCCCACCGGTTACAAAATACCGATTTCTTATTCATAGAGCTCCATTTTTCCAGGTCTTCTGCAATTTTTACGTTCTCTTTATTATTATTACGATATTTGCTATTTAAAATATATATTGTCTTAACAAAAATGTGATTAAATTTCAGAAAATAATAGCGCAGCACTTTTAGTCCATATTTTAGGTCATTGTTCCTGCCACATCACAAATCAGATCTTAATGTTTACCGATTTTTGGGGAAATTGAAAGTTTGTCGTAGCCAACGGAACGGAACTGACTGACATTGATTTATGCTCTTCCGAACTTTCACTCTGAGGCGGGCGTAAAGCCTAGGGGCGGAACGCTCCGACGGGGGAATGTCTTTCGCTCTGTCTGACACACATAAACTCAATGTATGCACACCCCACAACAAGATATCAAACGGTCTATAAATCAAGCTGATCGCTGAGGACGTTCTTCTCTGACATTAACTTGAAGAATATGTTTAAGATTATAGATAGCAGTACGATATGTAATTTTTTTCTAGTTTACAATTACAGAATCCTGCTGGATTCTAGTTTACGTCTATTTTTGAATTCCAAATAGACGTAGTAGGCCGGACTAATGTGGAAAAATACTTTTTATCATCAAATCAAACAACAGATTACCTAAACTTACGTTATATTTTATTTCCCATATTTGATGAGGTCAGATTATTCCATTACATCAATATAGATATATAATAACAGCGAGTCAATTTAGCTGGGCAATCCCACAATACATTTTGCTGGACAAAATCTGATATTAATTCATTTCCTATCCTGGAAATACATAATTGTTGCGCTGCAATATCTGAAACTCTAGCCAAGCGTTCAATATTGTATGCTAATATAAATTTGAAATCGCTGTTATTAAACTTATCAACAAACATATGAAAATCTGTCAATTTCAAGAGCAATAATTCTAATTGCTTTTCTAGATAATTGATTTAATTCAATGGAAGCAACCGCTATATTCAGATTGATCGAAAATGATTTGAAGAGTAAACAGGATTGCTATATAAACTTCATTTGGCTAATTGCTTATTTATAAAAGCGTCCAGGGTTTTTGGATTGGCCACCGATTGAAAAGAGATCCGTTTTTTTTCAAAATGGATAGAAAGGATTTAAATTACTAATTATTTTCGCAGGGTTTTGCAACAACGATATTTTAATTGATGAAAAAATCGTTAAGAACTTTTTATTTCATTTAGACGGCCCCCGAATGAATTTAATATTCTGAATGTTCTGAGTTATGTTATTTATATAATATATTGGATTGTTCACTTTATAAGGAATGGTGGTTAATAAATTATAGTTACCTTTGACTAATATTTATTGTAATAACTTCATTTGTGTCAATAACTGTTTGAGTTTTAAACTAATTTAAGTTTTAATGATCTCGTTAATGATTTACGGAAGTGTTCAGTGATTTGAATTTTTATTCTCAAACCTCATTCTAGTTTCATAGACGCCAAATTTGTGATCTGAAAATGGAATTGTGACTTATTCTCTTTATGATGATAAGACTGGTTATTTTCAAACCAACATACAACTTTCTTGCTATTGCTGGTAATTTGCATATTAAATTGTCATTGCAGGCTAATTTGTTTGTACAATAACTTAAAAACTAGAGATATATTTAAGAGAACTCATAAGATATTTTTTGCTGTTGTTTTTCTGCAGTTTTTTTGTGTTAAATACATTTTGTTGTATTACTTATTACGAAGCAACAGCACCATGTGATAGAGAAATAGTTGAGATTTTCTTCCAGTTAACCAATAACTGTATACATCAAAAGCTTATCTTTGCAAATGTTTATTATTTCTTTTTAATTTGATCCTAATTTATATATATTTTCAATTTTAATATTTAATCTATGTGTTATCTAACATATCATCAATCTTATTTTCATTCTGTGATGAAATACACCAAAGATATCCGATTTTTGCAGTAATATTTTTCTCGTATGCTTTCACTAATAATGGCCGTTTTATTATAATGATTTGTTCTTTTTTTTGGAAAGGGTCATCATTTTCGAAGGGGATTATACGTAACTACCGGATAAAGCTAGTCATTATCTGGCATGATTAGTAGATTTCGGCAGAAGCCTGACCCTTGGTACATTTCCGATTTTTCTTTGAAATCGTTAGCATTTCAGTTCATTCAAACATTTTCAACAAAACTTCATTTACGTAATAATAGTTAATTTATGACTAGACGTATTGCCGATGTATCAGTTGTACTGTGGGAAAGTGACATACATTGAGATTTAGATAAAATTAATATGCAGCGTTGAAACTGTTCGTTTGTTGAAGGTTAGTCATTGCGTATTACGAACATCGTAATCGTTCATTTCTTATCTTATTTAGTTTATAGCATTCGCATATTAATATTATACGTTTTTATCGACAATATAACTTGTTATTAATATTTAATAATAATAAATGTTACAAGGGAAGTTTAAAATACCAATGCAGGGTAAAATGCAGGCTTTGCTTTAACTAAAACACAAATACGTACATTACAAAGTACTATTTCGTATATATTTAATATATGAAATGGAAAATATTCTTAATTTGGGTATTTGCAATATAAAACACAAAATGCAGAATTTTAACTATTTTTTACTTAAAATACCAAATATAGTCAGCTTTTAGATTATCTAGATAGAATTAGACTAATTAAACACAGTTCATTAATCAGTAAATTAAGAATTCCCATTAAATAAAACTAAATTTTTAAAAGTACTATCAAACAGTATCTTGTTGTACACGTTCTGATCAGCACAAATTTGGTTATATCGTATGAACCCATTTTTATATTTGGATAGCGTTCAAGGATAATAGGATTTTTATTTTTATATTCTATCTAAGCTGTCTTTTAGCTGTGATAACTTAGACTTAAGTTTGCCATAGTAAAAATTGTTTCCCTGAATGCAATATAACGCCATAACAATCGGTTCCAATACAACGTTTAATTTCTCAAAATATTCTAGTTTTATGGCTGATAACATTGAACTAACATTGTCTTACCTATATTATCAAATAAGCGACTTAATTTAATCTTGTGTTATATTAACTGATGTCCAAGACAGTCTTTTATGACTTAAAGCAATTTGGATTTAATAATATAACAAAAATAAGAGATAAATCTCTTTGAAGACCATAAATAATTGAAATACTGGCTATAATATACATCAAATAATTTAAATACCAATTAGAAATTACATTTTTAAGAAGTAAGCTAATACCAAATATGTATTTATATTTCAATTACATATTTTAGTTTAAGTTACTATAATGTTGCCCAACCCTGGTGAGGGGCCTACCCGTATATTATCCATTATATGTTAGTGACAACTGCTGTTAAAATTCTGTAGGGTATTGATCAACTGGTCCACCATCTTAAAAGGCAAGCCCTTCTTTGGGTTTTGTTACGATACTGACGTAGATTCATAAACCTAATTTATCGAAAGTTGGCATTATAATGCCTCGACGATCAATTTAAAATATAGACGAGACCCCGACGCTTCACTGACATAAGGGCGTCGCTTCCAGGCTATTCGCCCCGGGGGACCAAATTTGCGCAAAGAACTACTACTTAAAGTATCGATAAATTAAGTAAAACGGCTAACGCTACGCTCATTATCAGTAAGCCTTCGTTGGAGGCGAAACAAGCTGCTCCACCTGAAACACGGCCCCAGGCATTAAATTAATTTATAAAACAGGAATTTGTCGCGAATTTTGCGGAGTTACTTGCCGCACCTGCTGCGCAAGTAGTAAAATGCGTAATTGGTAATATACAAGCAGGACCGCAGCAACTTTGATTTGTTTGCTTTTGTAAATTAATACGTCCGCTTAGATATAAATATATATTAGTTGTATGACTTAATTATTACAGAATTTTCTTCGGACTTCAAAGTCGATATGCTTTGGCTTTTATTTTGCTCATTTATAGTAGGGTTTATGTTTGGTAAATACTGAGAAACTCTGTCCCAGTAGCATTCTAAAGCCCTTCTTCTGTATCCATCCTAAATTCACTTTACTTACATTACATCTTAGAATAACAAAATTCACGATAGAAACTACTACATATTCACAACTTAAGAGTACCTAAAAGTTATGATATGAAATACGACGAAGCAAGGCGATTCATTTTGTATATTTATTTGATTCCTTGATTATATCCTAACGATTAATATAATTAATATTATAATAAATTAATATAAAATAAATATATATATACATTAAAAATCAGAACGTTTTTGAAAAATTAAAATAGAGCAGTATGGAGCAAAGAAAAAAAAGTTTTCTAGTCAATCTACAAAAATAACAAGAATGAACTCAAAAGTGGAATAAGACAAGAATACGAGGGATAAGAGATCAATATTAGAGAAGTAACATAAAATAAAACAATCTTTCAGTCATAGTGTTTTACTACATATAATATATTTAATCCTTATTTCAATGATTATTAGAGCATGCATAGAAAGATTTAACCATTTTTAACACCTTAAGAATAATAAACAAATAAGTGTATCTTAAAAGCAATATAAAAATGAATTCATGATTCCTGAATATCTCGGTTTCTTTATATTTTATTTCACATTAGCATGTGCTTCCATTGAAAAGGTCTTGTTACCATTATGTAAGTTACTTGGCTATAGTTTATTGAGACTAGAATTACATTTACCATGTTTGAAGTTGATAAATCGTTTGCGCGGTGAAATGCGCACTATTGTCAAAGTTCCGGTTTGGTTAAAACATGATCCTCGCTACATCGCAAACACCAATACTTGACAAGAACGTGTAGCTCTAGAATAACTACCGGTATACTGTCATACCGATCTTACACTTAGCCATATTTATTTCCTTGGCGCTGTGGTATTTCTTCAGCATAGCAACTATATATGATCCCTCGATTTCTCTTATATATACATAAATAATAGTAAGCTATCCAAAATGTATATTAGGTTTTTTTTTAAATATTATTAATTATATTAAGGTCATAAGAATATTAGTCATAATAGGACTAGACAAAAACTAAAATTATTTTTATATGAGACTATATGTTTCAACATTTTTTTAAATTATGACTAGATATTTGATTTCAATTACGGTTAAGCTATTTTGTGGTGTACATGAAATATGTGGTTCACTTTCTCTTTTTTTGCAACTAAATATTGTTATATATTTTTTAAATGAAGCCACACAACAGAAAACCATGTAACACAATATCAGGGATAATATAAAAATAGAAGAGTGTATATAATGCATAGGAAACAAGCACGCCTTGCATGTGTTGTTTATCCAGGAAGCAAAATGATGTATTCTTTACTAAAAGGTGCAGACGTTTCTTAATTGAGAGCATGTTGCTATAGATCAACAAAATTAACAAGAACTAACTGAACTCTGACGCATATATTTTCCAGTGCATTCCAGTTATGCCGGTCCCACTTTATGCATTTTATTAATGGCCTCATTATTATATAAACAGTAGCTGTCAGTAACTCATGCATGTTTCTCAGCCATTACGATGTGATAATTTGCTACCTATGTTGTCTTTAGGCGAATCAAGATAAAATCAGAGTAAATATAATTAGTGAATAAAATACTACTGCAATGGACGTAAAATGTTGACGTATATTTTCATAATGAATTCCTTTCGGTGGGCCAAATTGTCAACCAGGAATATAATTTCACCGTAATACGTTAGATCTGTGAAGATGTCCAGAGGCTTGAACTAGGAGTATGGATAGTTTTTGGTTGCACTGGTTCTTCGTACTTTTTTCGCCGAAATATTTAACTGACATATCATAACCACCATATTTGATTTTTAGCTGCTCCTTCAGCCTTTTGGCTCTATTGTATACTCAAAACATTACAGAAAGAGTTCTTTTTTCACTCAAAAGAAGAAGTTGAGAGGAAAGCGTTGGCATGAAAGAATTTTATTCATAGGAGCTATTCAAGGGTCTTGGTATTTTTTGATCATACCGTCTGTGCGTACAAGTTAGTAATGTGAAATTATCTTTGGATACTTTTGTCCCTAGAACGATTAAACAAATATTAAAAATTCTTACAATATGAATGTACATAATTATGGAAATGTTTCTTCCAATTCACTCAGTAAATAACAGCTGGTAATCAACAAATTGCTCTTTTAAGCTTGAGGAGGTATTTTCCCGTTTCTGGTGAAATTATCCATTATACGTTGGGAAATCCCCAATTTCGTAGGGTATTATTTAGGGAAAAAACAACTTAACAAAGAGTTTTTTGTGTCTTTTTCCGAATGTTTGAATCTCGGCCTATGATGTTTTTAAGTCTTTTTTACCCATTTTTATTTACGGTCGCCTAAAAGAACCATCTGCGAACGGGAATGATAAATAAGGACGAGTAAAGTTAAATGATGATGGCTTCTTTTGTCTGGCGGTTTTTTGTCGTCGGCTGAGATATTTGTCTAGCTGTTGCTTTGGTCTAAACTTTCGTCAGATTGAGAGAGTTTCACCGTTTTTTCGTACTTTATTGTTTGTGCGTTTTATTTTCTTTAATAAAAGATGGGTTTTAGCAAAGTAAACGTAACGCAGCATAGAAAATGCTGTATTTCTTTTTTAGTATTGATAATTACACATGGAGGTGATGTCAAATTAATATTATTATTTCCTTCATTATTAAGCCCTGCTTCCTTTACTTCTAAAAACTTATATTAATACGCATATGTACCGTTGGGAACTATCGACTCTTTTAGTCGCAAAACAGTCGAAATAGTCGATCGTCAAAAAACTAGCGACTAAGAATGGTAATTACTATTTTCAGTCAAATGCACGGTTCAACTGTTTTATTCAATTCGTGATGTCAGACGAAGATGTACAAACCCTTTCCTGTATAAATTTTAAGATAGGAAAGGACGGAGATAATTGCTTGGAGCAATTTGTTTGTTGAAAATCTTTATAGAAATGAATGTTTTCTCCTAGACCCATGTAGAGAGAATTCTATAATAGTTCTAGATCTATTCTAGATCTGGAATGGATTAAAGATATATAGCGACATTTTTATATGATGGAAAAGTTGTGGGTATCAGGTCGTCTGCATTTGTTCAATTTCTCACTAGAATTACTAAATGATAATAGGGGAATTTTATTTCATTAAGATAAAAATATACAACTGATATATACTTACATTATAAGCAATAAAAATTAGTTATTTTGAAAATCTGCTTTATTTTATTTTCCCAAGGTTCATTTTTTACATTTATCTTTTTTCAGCATTCAATTACCGTACAAAATCCAGAACAAAGAAAAGCCCAAAACGCGAATGCCGTTCCAAATTTTCATTTACTGCCAACACGAGATAATCTCGCTTTCATTTACCAGACAAATAAGAACGCCCAATCAACACTTTTATATAAAGAAAGGCCGTTCGTTAAGTTCCCGGTTAGATAAAAATTATTCATTTTATACTGAAAGTCTCATTTTCAGATTAAATAAATTCTATAAATAAAAGGATGCTTGTGTTGAGATACATTCTCTATGCGTAGTAACAATATGGTTACTAACGCGTTTAATATGTTTGTGTTTATTATCAATATTGTTCGCAAACATGTGACTGAGTTGGGGTTTATGACTATATTATTAGGAAACTTCTGGCAACTAACACAATGATTTGCGGTCTTGGGAAATGTATGCATCTGTTGATTGCAATGCTGGCACAAATGTTGTCATATTTATTTCAAGCGACAGTTAAGACGGATGTAGTAAACGCAAAATGGATCTTTATAAATATATACATATGTGTTAAAGATAATTATCATTTATTTTGTGTTATTGTTTCTCTGAAGTACAGTGTAAAATCCGTGTTAACGGTTTTTTAATAACTTATTAGACACAAATTTCCACACAAGATTTTAAGTGTATATATAATGTGTAAAGATCACAGAATAGACATATTTCGAATGCGATATACCATGCGTAAACTTGTAGCCTAAGTCTTGTTGATCTAAGCCAACTGAGGGCGCATCAAGAATGTTTATCTACTACAGAGGGGATTTTAAAAATAGGTTTTAAAATATTTATACTACAGGGGGAATTGCAAAATTGAATTGTAATGAAATATTTTATATAAACATTAGTTAACATTTTCAAAATACATCAAAAATTCTAATCTACAACAATCATTATCAATAATCATCAATATCTAGTGTACCAACTTATAACTTATTTTCTAATTGTACATTTTTATGGCTTAAATATTTTAAAGTAAAAAACTATAGATTAAAAAATCATTTGGTCTAAATATACTTTTCATTCTTGCCCTTTGCAATCCTATTTATATTTTGACAAGAACAATTACCAGAACAAGCAACATGTAATTATTTTTTGACTACATTGACACAAACGAATTCGTACGTTTCAATGTCATCTGCGGATTTTAATGTTGGCTAAGCAACTGCCAATTCAAATATTTAACTCGTAACCATATTTTCTTTTTCGCTAGGTTTGGGAAGGGTAAATGTATACATATTATGTATTTTAATTGTATTATCGATATAAATTTTAAGGAAAGGTCTTGGTTAAGCAATGATAGTTCATATTTGGGTCCATAATCATCTAGTCTGTCTGAAATGCTGAGAACAAACTTTCCTATTCGGATGCTGGATGCAGGAGATCGTAAGAGGTTTCTTGAAGTTTATCATTGTTTGCTTTCAAACTCGTTTTTACGCTAGAGCAGAATCCTTTGTTAATGAGAAAGAGTGAAGAGAAGAAAATGAGTTATATTATTTGAACCTTCCCATCCTGGAAAGCAACACATTTATATTTTTGCATTTAATTAATTAATATTTACCTTAAAAATTATATACGAAAATAGAAAAAAAAATTCAAATCGAAAGAAACTAAAGATACCTGTAATTTTTTTACCTCCGGTCCTGTAGTAATTCAGACTCTCAAAACATAGTTACGGGTGTGCCTATTTAAGTTCTCATTCTATATTTTTAAGTTTTGTGGTAATGGTGTCCTTCATTTAATAAATATTCGGCACTGTATAAATAAAAATAGCATATAGGAGTTTTTATTTAAACATACAGTATCCTAAATCAATTATATCGTTTTTATAAGCGAGCTTGGTTCAATAAAAAAAGCCGAATTAATAACATTTTAAAATGGAAAATAGATATTAAAAGATTACTAAAAAAGTTCCATTCTTATTCCGTTCTCGCATTCGAAACCGATCGACATTGGATTTTGTATTTATACAATTTTTTACTCGAATAATTCTAATGTTAAAATTGTTTTATATAATTGGAAATCAGGTTTAATTTTACGCTTTACCGAAGGTGTTAATTTGCTGCCGCTCAATTAGTTGTGTGTTTAATCTTTTTAGCGTTATAGCGTTTATAAAATAAATTTTCCGAACGTTTCCGGGATATCCGGCCCAAAACCCCAAATTAAAATTTATTGCCCGGCTTCAATATTCGTCTTTTTGTTTTTTGCCGTTGGAAATCCGATTTAAAATCGGGATGAATTTTTAATTTGTTCGTTTCACGAGTTCGCGGCGAAGTGGCTAAATTTTCGGCTGTTTGTAATTCTGATGAGCTTTTATCAAAAATTCAACGCGCCGTTTTTTGACATGAAATTCATCTTTATTTCACTGTTACATGTAGTGTCCAAATTTGTGCTGCTAGTTTCCCCACGTAAATAATTTTCTACCATTTAGACAGCATGTACACTTCGGATTGTGTTATTTTGTCGAGGTAGTTTATTTATGTTGGTGCGATTATTATGTCTTTTTTTAGTTGATTAAATTTCTTTTGTTCTGCGTCAAGCTGTTGCACGGCATATAATATGTTTTCCTAGTTACATTTAAGTAACTAAATAAGTATTTGACGCTAATAAAATGAACCTTAAATAGGCCTCATTATCATATATTTAAAATTGAGATTCTGTTACTAAAATGGTGCCAATGCATCGTTGAAAATAGATACTTCTAATAATCTTTATAAAAGTTAGATTCGACAAGGGATTGCCAGATCTTTATATCAACTGAATACGAATAAAAGAAAATCCACCGAGATGTCATTGATAAGCTGGAACTCAGCCCACCCAAAAAAGTTAATTTTTATCAATATGTACTAGAGTCTGCACTAAAGAAATCAAGAACATAAACTTTATTAGAATCGTACTATGTTTATAGACAAAAATGTCAATCAACAGATTTACTTCCTAGGAAACTGCTGATGAGCATTGATAAACTAGATCTATATGTACATCTGTAGAAGACCAAGGATACGTTACTCCTCAGTCATCTCCGGATTAGGCGCATGCGCATATTGAGCTCCATTTAATTTTAAAACAGATAATAATCGGTGTTTGGCGTATGCGTATATACAGCTTTATTCCCTTACATTTTTTGTTGTGATTATTAGATTTAATGTCGAAACTATGTAGATAAGCAGGTAAATAGGTTCAGGAGGTAAAAAAAAGGTAAAATTTTGGAAACATTTTATTTAAAATTGTATTGAGTAAAACGAAATAATAAAAATATAACTAATATATGTCCAGCCATTCTATTTTTATAAAAACATCATATTACACACCTTTATTTTTTTATAAATAAATATACACAAATTTGTTAAATAGCTGATTTAATGATGAAACTATATATAAGGAGCGAAAAATAGACATTGAGCGTTTTTTGAAATAACAGATTTTATTTAAAAAGTTATTGAATAAAATGAAATAATAAAAATAATTTCTATATGCCTTTCAATTTTTATAAAATCACGATATTTAAATTAATTTACATATTTGAACAATTGATAATATCTCCTAAAACCATATAAATCAATATTGCCATAAAAAAGACCAAAATCGTTTAGATCAAACCCTGCCAATATAGTTAAAACCAAATGAAAAAGCCATCACTATATATGAAAGCAGTGAAATTCTCCTAAAAATCTCCAAATATGTTCAACTATGATCGCTACTATTCTTGATCCACAAATCCCATTAATGAATTGACTACTTCGAGCTTTCGATTAAGTATTGCACATTTACTAGCCTAAAATGGATGGATAATCGTACTTTTTAGCTGAAATAAATCCCAGTCAATACATCATTATTTTTACAAAACAATAATTTATTTACTTATACTCTTATATAATAAGTTTGTGATATTTTTATATTTTGTTTATTTAATCCAGGTTTCCTTTTACTATTAAATTTGATTATTTCATAGTATCACTGTACACTGCTCTTACATCTTAGCAAAATGCTGTCTAATTTCATCTTTCCTGAATTTCACATTCCTCGACTTTTACTTTCACAAATTCTAGCTACATCTTACCTATAAAATAAAATTTATATAATTACTAAAATATATTATGTTTAAAATAAATGTCTAATTATTACCAGTTACTAAAATTTTTGCTACTATTCTGCATGGACAAATCTCATTAGAGACTTGACTACTTCCAACACAAGAATCATTTTCTTCTGTGTTCTATCATTAAATTATCATTAAATTTTCGCATATTTTGATACCTATTCGATGTCGATGAAAATGATGTGTTATAAATTTGGCAGTAAATTTGATGCTGTTTGAATTTTATTACTCATAACCTTACATTCTGCACTTTCCCTCGTTCTTCCATATTTTAAAACCAATGTATGGTAAACCACCAAGAATAACACAACAATTTAATTATTATTACCATAGAATTATTAATGTAACACAAAATCTAAATATCCTAGATTTTTTTTGTTGTTTTGACTTGATCGACTTTGTCGATCGACTCGAAACGAATGTACCGCTATTCGAAGTGGAAGGATGGTGCGTATGCGCCAAAACCGGAGATGACTGAGGAGTAACGTATCCTAGAAGACCACACTGTCCAATATTCTTATATGCTTGGGAATCAACAGCATGGAGTCGAAAACCTTCAGTGGAACCCATCAGAGCCTAATACTGTTAATATTTCTAATATCCGGAATAAGTTTAGATTCCTCTTTGAGGGAGTGAGAATACCTTTTAGGTAGTTCTATTTTACTAACACTAACAATACAAGTCAATTACAATAAAACTTTACATTATAATAGTTGGTGAGAAGTTGTAAATGTTAAGGTAAAAACGTAACACTCTAGAGATGTATTTAAAGAAGAAATTGCGAATAAGATATATACCACATTCTTCAAATCATCTTACCAATAAAAAGTCTAATGTTTGAGAATAGTCAATTGATGGCAAACATTATTCGGCCTGAAAGAAAATTCAGCCTAATCTTTAATATCCTATCAGCTTCCTACTTCTCATGATTTTTTCTAATATGTAATTAATTCTATTCTTTAAATTTAAAGCAAAATGTTCGGGTAGTATTAGAATTACTTGTTTGCAATATAACTAAATGTAATTTGTTGATGAATGTGTTGAATTATACTATGTTATAAACATATTTTTCTTTATTGTAATGAAAAAACCCAAGTTTATTTTAACAAAACATCGTTTGTGCTTAATGTAATGGTATACATTTTATGCAACAAAATGCCATGGAAATATCTCATTCGCTCTCAGTGATTTACGTTAATAAAATCTTATAAAGCAACAGAACAGAAAATGCGCTAAAGCACATATAAATTGATTTAAAGAACTTGGAAATCAATATTTGAAAAACATTGGATATAGTCAAATAAATCAGATTTAATACAGTTAAAGCTAAATGTTCAAGATACTTTAATAATACTATGTATTTGATGGGAGAAGAATTGTTGGATCTTCCATATATTGTGTTTATAAATTGGTGAATGCCTAAATGTCTAAATTAATTTGCAACATTTTCTACGGTGTAGAACTAAAGAAGTAGCACTTTGAGTCAATTGTCTATACTATACAAGATTTCTTAATCTATATTACTTGCACCTCCTTCAGTAAATAAGATGAGCCAAATTCACGTTATTTATCTTTAAATAATAATAATTTTATTATTAATTTCCTTTTTATTTTATTTCCTTGGTAACTAAAATATGTTTTAAAATAATTGTACTGTTGCATTATATTAATCAATTAATTTAGTTTCGCCTGTTATATATTTTTGACACATCTCTTACATCACCGCTTGATTCCTTGTAGTGCATTCGAATACTAATATTCGAAAGTTACCGCGTTTTGTATCATCATAATTAATTTTTGCGTTACATTTCGAAAATCGCCGACTCGTAAATAGGTGTAGCATAATCGAGTTATTCCGTCTGACGTAATTCAATATTGCAATTAAAAGCTATAATTAAAATTAACCGGAGTTTAAACGTATTCTGAATCATCGCGCTGACATACTGTCTCGTCGCCTGTCTTCCAACTAACGTTTTACTGCGGAAAACGATGGTGGATTTAATTGTTTTTGATTGAGCACGTTCACAATAGTTTAACTTTTATCTTTCCGTATTTCATAACAACTTTAATTTATATCTAATAAGTTAATAGGAATTTAAATTTATTATGTTATTTCGCTATTAACATATAATAATTGTTTAAGATATTTAGGACATTTAGGTAAACATGGTTCCTTACTGAGAACATAAATATTTATATTAGTAAATCATGTTTTTATATAAGTAAATCAATTTTGAAATATAAGTTATGTTAAATGTAATTTAATCTTATTATTTATTTAGAGGAGAACCCAAACGTTGATAGTTACTTTATTATAAAGAATTTAGAGGACAATTTAATAGACAATAATCATATAATATAATTACATTTCAAACAAAATGTGTAATAACCAAAAGGTGCCGAAATGCTAAAATGTTAACGAAAATACCGAAATCTCATTGCATTCCAGAATGTTGAAGAAGTATGAAAACATATATACCAAATGCATATATAAAATTTATTTAGTCTACTTTTAATTGGATAACAATGATAATTTCCACACGCAATTGCTGGTATTTACAAGCTAATAGGTCCAGGATGTTGTTTTCTTTTATATTTTTCTATATGAGAGGTCAACATAAAAAGTTATCTTGATATTATTTTTAGCTCGTTAGTGTTAACCTTGGTATAAACTTGACATGGAAGCCTCATATTTGTAAATATCTATACCTGATTATGCGATTTTTTCTATATGTGCCGTATTAAATTTAATAAGAGTAACAGTAATGAATCTATTTTTTCTGTATTCCATTTTTGTGAACTGGTAATAAATATGTTACATTTATGTTTTGACATTTAGCGATAAATAAATAATATAATTAGGATATTTAAATAGATACTTAGCTTGTTATTATGGTTGATGGTGGGTACTGTATATTCTGAATCAGATTTTTTTAAGTTATATTGGGATTACATCATTCTTATATTTCTTAAATATAACTGAAAACAATCTAATAAAATTAACTCATTGCAGTCTCATTAATTCCGCACTGTTACTAACCAGAAGGTGTTAAATTATTGGAATGTTCATATAACTGGGCTGTAAGTTTAAAATAAAATATTTGGTAGTAGACACTTTACAAACACTTTAATTTTGTATTTAGTTGTATGCATATATGTACTACATACATTCTTTTATAATGATTAATTGATTTACTTATACAATTTACCACAAAATAGTGCTTTACTGAAGTCATATTTTACTTAACATTAAATAAACTTGCACTTTTATTAAAATATATTGAGCTTACAAGATTCGAATTAGTATATAACTATATTCACAACACACATCATTACCATAACCAATAGTACTGTATTACTTTTATATTTCTTCAAGGAATACAAGTAGTTCTTTACGAATTTTTTTATCATCTCTGGTTACCCTTCTTCCTGAAAAACTTCTGATGTTTTCTGCATCTCATTCTTCTGTTTCTTAGGAGGTAGTATGTTCAGAAAGTGATTCAGCCATATATTATATTTGTGATTTTAGTATTAGGCAATAAGTACATAAAACTAATTGTAATTTGCGTTCTTCTATATAGAGTATAATATATACATTTCAAACATTACAACGATTAAAGGAAATTTAGGTCTATTTTGAGACAAAAAAAGAATGTGATATTTTATTACATATTTATTCACTATTTTTCAATTAAAATTTTGATATAGATGGAATAAATATGACTAATTATGCTATAATACAAACCAAATATTATATTAAAGAGTGATTATTGTAAAAGCTATATAATTCGACTTATAGCCGAAGAAATGAAATCGGGAGATTCTTGTGTTATATATTTCAATAAAAACGGCATTAGTTGTATTACAATGCAACATATTAGAATCTTTAATGGTACTTTCACTGTATTTAACTCAATGTCGACAAAACAAAAAATATAAAATATGCATTGCATTATAATTAATTAATTTAAAATATAGGAAAATGTATTGGTTAATTGGAAGAAAACCATAATTATCAGTACGTAATAAATTGCTATTATATAAGCAAGTGTTGGAATCTATATGGACATATGGAATACAATTATGGGGATGTTCCATGAGAACTAATATGAATGCGATGCAAGTTTTCCAGAACAAAGTCCTGAGAGATATTGTAGGTGATAGATACCTTTAGATACCGATTGTCACCTGAAAATCAAGAGAATTTCGAAGAAACCAAAGAGACATGAGGACGGACACCATTCTCATTTCAATATCGAAGTAATACAACTGTTAGATAACACCAGAACAGGACACAGACTCAAAAGTATCGAACCATTTATCTTGTATAGTGTACGTTGATTACTGTACTGATTACTGTTGACACCAAGACCTTCAGATACTCAGGAACTAAAGACGGGTCGGACAAGTAAGGAGACATGAGGAGAGACTCTATTTTCATGCGTATATTGAAGTATTAGAAATCTTAGATAACACCAGAAAAGGACACAGACTTAAAAAAATCAAAGAATTTTATCTTGTGTGGTGTAATGTAGTGAGGTGTATTTAATAGATAAACAGTAGTGTTAATACATAAACATTACATTGTTAATACACATACATTATATCATAACACACATAAACGATATATCACCTAGTGTTAGATATTTAGATTGTTTAGTGAGCTATTAAGACGTATATTAAAATAATTCTTTAAATAATAAAAATATAAAAAAGTCAATGAATAATACAATAGACATGTAAATATGAAGATAACTATTATTATTATAAGAGAGAAGTGAACTGTATAAGATAGTACCGAGGTTTGTATCCTCGACGTTCCCAAAGCGTTCTTTTGTAACCCATGCCTAGGGCCATGGAAAAATAATTAATTAATGATTTTCTGCAAATTATTTAGTGTTATTATGTATATATTAAATATAGCAATATAAATTGTGATATATTTATATTTTTATTAAGTTTAATGACTATATATAATTTTCTTAAACGAAGAAAAAAGTTGTTCAGCACAATTAAAAGCGTATTTCTTTTACCCGTGGACTTTTTATCCGACTTTTTCTCTTGCTTGAGCTGAAATTTCAGCCAAATAATAAATCATTTTTCAAGCGGCAACGGGACAGACAGAAAAAGAGTGGCGATTAACAGTCTCCATTTGGTCCTCTGGTAATTTTTCAGAACTTTTTCAAAATAAATTCCGCCCGGGAATCTAATTTAAAGAGGTCGACTTTTCCTTTCTTTTAATTGTCTATTGTACAGGATGGCCTTTTCCGTTTCTCGGGTGAAGAGGGGGGAGCGGGATCGTTTCGCTCGGGATCATTAATTTTTGTCGAAGTTGACGGATTGGGTTTATCATCCGGATAATTTTCTTGGAAACTTGTTGGAATGCCGCCGAGAAAAAAGTTCTGTCTTTGTTTTCGTTTAATCACCATCCATTTTTTAATTATGCCCCAACGTGAACGATCACTAGTTAATGTTTCGGGATGTCGTAATATGTTTTGACGTAACCTCATTTTCGAATTTGTGTAATAAATCGATTTGATTTATCGTCGAAAGTTCTCCCAACCAAAATATCATCGTTTATGGTTGGTGTTCCGAGGAAGAACGGCGGGGAGAAAAAATGACAAATATCATCCACTTCATTCTTATTTTACATTTTCATCCTGGATATCCTTTAATGAAGTCGAATTTCGGAACAAACAAGACCTATTTCGTAGGCGCGCACCTGTGCCGGAATGTCACCTCGGTTTTTATTAAAACCCCCACGGCGGTCGCTCCACTTCGACGATACTTCTGCTCCTGCCTCCCCGCATGGTCCTAGCTTCTGGGGTAGGACGGGGGAGCGCGCCAGCCGAGGGGAGAGAGAGAAGAAACTGCTGGCCCCGATCCGCCTCCGAATGGGCATTGTTGTGTTTTATTGTTTTCGGCCGAGCTGCTCTGCCCCCTATATTGTCTTTTGTTCTCGGTAATTTCAGAGGTTGTACTGCGCGAATTGAAAACTTGTTTGAGTGGGAAGGCTTTTTTTAACTATATATATTTATGCTATTAAATGTAAAAGGGTTTAAAAAATATAAACTATTAATTTATTAAAAAAACCAATTTTATTTAACGGAAAGAAGAGGCGAGTGGTTGAACGGCGATAGAAAAAAATAGGTAGAAATCATCTCGACATCTATTTTTATATATCTCACTTGTAACACCATTCAAAACATATGGAAAGCTATCAAATTATAGTGCAGTCCGTAGCTAATGCATTACTAGTCGTATAATGCTATATTTCCTTCCTAAGGTTCCTTCCACAATGGTTGTTATTCCGTCTGGACAGTTTATAGTTGTTATAAAAATTGTTTTTGACTGAAGTTTTGAACTTTGATGATGGCTTTTGATTTGGCCCTAATAGTCTAAGGCTAGGGCACTAAGCTACTACAATCCATCTTTGGTGGCCACTCATTAATTACCGCTCAGTTCAGTAATCATTAATCATTTTATTCTACACATATTACCGTCGGAACTACACAAGTTTGAAAATCTATCGTTATCTGTTGAGCAGGCTCCCACCATAGGGACATGATTTCGACAATTCAAATGTGGTAGGGTCAACATTTATGACAAGAAATGTCCTGATACATCGAAAACGTTTGAAGTTTTACAGGAATTGCAGGTGTTACAGGATGAAGGCCCAACACCGACTCAAAAAAATGGCAGCGAGGTTGAGTCACAATTCGTGATGGGGAACATCCAAAAGTTGGGAAGATGGGCACCATCTGAGTTGAAAGACAAGCAAATAGAAGATTAAAAAATCGTCAATTAAATACTTCTTCAAAGGTACGAAGGGAAGCCATTTCTGCATCAAATACTAATGGGCAATAAAAACTGGATTCATTTCGAAAGTCCCAAACCAAAAAATCGCGGTTATCATCTAACAAAGCTGGGCCCATCGAATGCAAGACGCTTTGGTTTGACGCTATTGGCCAAATATATTATAAGCTGATTTTGCTGCATAACATCAACAATGTTGAAATGCTGGTGAGGCAGTTTAAAATTAATAAAATTCATTAGTCAGCATATCAAGTAAGGTATTTTAATGCAATGTTTGAAGTTAATTCTACGGAGAAACAATACATGGTAAACTGTTCGGAAGAATTTCCAGTAGGCAAAGATGATGATGCTTGGTTTTCTCACGATTTTTTTAACTTACATTAGATACGCCTAGTACAATCTTAATATGCTAATTAATGCATTACTATTGTTCTGTAGTACTTCCATCAATTAAAAAGCAAGATGAGTGCAGGATAAATACATTAGTATTTACTGAATTAACATTAGACTATTCATGGTAAAGTTAAAAGAAACCCTTCTACAATGTACAGGTTCATGTGATCGTAAATTAATTTGATTTCGAGGTCATCGCGCAGTTCTTCCTTGAATACCTATCTGTAAGCATTAGTAATTGCTGGAGGGACTTTGTTTTGGCAATGTTGCATTACCAGTCAGTTTGAAGTCTTATTACAGCCACATGTTTGCATCCCATATGTCCTAATAAGTTTTGCTATTGATTGATAAATCGATCTCTTTGGAATTCAAGTTGGGAATATCTTCTTACTAACCATTGAGTGAATCTGATATGCTCAGCGTTGTGTAGAACGTAATGTAACAATGCTTAATTTAATGAATTGTCAATAGATTGTTAGATATATAATACATATAAAGGACACAATTTACCTTAATCTGGTAATTGTGGGCATTGCAGTTCACTTATTCACCTCCAGTAATGTGTGTAATAGTGTAAGAGTGCTCAGTTAATATTTTTATAGAGACTCAATCTATCATACATAAAAGAGATTAGTGCAGATAAAGTGTAGTAAATAAAAAGAAGACTCTAAGATTTAAAAAAAATTCAGATACGAAAAGGATTATTATTATTTTGTGAAAGTTAAAATCGTGTATTTCTTATAACTAATGAGATCGAAATAGATTTTTTTCAAACACAAAGGATGATAGACGAATCCTAGTAAATTTTTTAAGATTCCGCTAATTTTGAGAGGAATTGTAAAGTAAAAGTTGACTAAAGAATTTCAGTTGTTCAAAAGAAGTTATCCGTACTAAATCTGATAAATGTAAGACTACACCTTCACGAAACAAAGTAATGGAAAATGTGAATATCTCTACGCCTGATCGTGACACTAAACGATTTTCCGCATGATAATGTATTAGTTTTAATTAAGATTTTTACTTTTATTTCAGGTAAGTTCCAGTTTGGATTAGTCAGACGGAGCGAGGCGAAAGAGCGCCCCAGACCGTTTGGTGGCCCGCGGCGCGTTAAGATAAGGTAAAGTCTTGAATTTATTAAGGCTAAATTTGGCGAATTTTCTTAAATGGCCCATTAAACTGCAAGTAATTTGTTTCGGGAACGGGCCCATATTAAAATTCGCTCGGATTTCTTCGAGGCCGATGGTATGAAACTGAAATAAATGTTTTTTTTCGGTAGAATGGTACCCTCCGAATATATTCATAGAATGTAATCAAAAAAGATAATTTCATCAACAAATTGTAGTTGAAAATAAATAATTTCATTAAAAAAGGTTTTTGGAAGTAATGTGGAAAATTTATTATATTTATTTATTATATATATTATATATATCTATTTATTTATAAATAGTGCAACTATTATCTATCGCGAACTACTATGTGTTCTCACATATCTGGATCTGGTCCATATGCAGAGCGGATTAATGGCCGTAGCGGGATCTTTTGGATCTTCCATCCCCATGTACATATCTGGGGAATGAAGATTATGATTAGCTCGTCATCTTCATTCAGTCAATCATTCATTCATTTATTACTAAGCATTTCAATTCAAAACTATTGATTTTAACAGTTCGGTTGAGTTGTTTAATAGTCAATAGTTTCACCAATCGATATCGCTGATGAAAAATATGCTAAACTAGTATTTACTTCAATCATTGATTAAGTAATTTTCTACTTCGGCTAAGTTATATTCTAAATTCGAGCCTCATGCATATTAAAATTGTGTTATTATTTACAATAATAGATAAAAATATAGCTCGGATATTACTGTAATTTTATATTTAATCTTAATTGATTTATAGTCTTAAATATATATGACGTCAGCAAGAAACCTTTATTATCGTTAACATTATTTATAATAGAAGATTCCTTATTTTATTATTAAATTATTTTCTTTTCTTTCCAAACTTTGTCTAAATTAGATTTTATAATTTATTTATCTATGAACTTCCATTAATTTCATGGCACTGTATTTTAATACTATTTAGACTGTACTGGTATTCTTCATTTCACATACATCGTTCTTATTTAACTGTTTAGCTAGTTCACTGAAGTACAGTGTCTTTCCTTAAAGTAACCACAAATCCTAATATTATCAAATTTTTATTCCTAAGTTTGAAAATAAAATTGAAAGGCTTCATTAAATCACGGCTTTACTATAGTAGTCAGCTTTGTAGTAAATGCACAGCACCGGCCGTATAAGTGACCAGTATGCTTCAATATATTTTGGCTTAAAATCACTTTTGTTTCGTCAGTTGGATTGTACAGTTTTTTTATCTGAAAGTAGTATCGATTTGCGGCTATCGGGCTTGCAAAGAAAAGTAACTTATTGTAAATTAGCGATAAATTTTATAGTTGTTTCGGAACGGCTTTAATTCCGTAGAAAATTGCGATATTGCACAGCTACGCGATATCTCCCATCGTCGATCGTATTGGCAATTAAGTTCTTCTCCACTCTTTTGTTCCGAGAACATTTTCCTTGAGCCCCTTCGCAAGTTTCGGTCCCACTAAATTGGCCAATTTTGAGAGCGCAAAGTTTGGTGGCGCTTTTTAATCTCTACTTTCATTTCGACACCCCATTCGCGGCATTAATGAAGCTGTAAAAATGTCCCGACACTCCCCAACGATCCCACCATTGCCGGATTCGGTTCAATTCGCGGTCGTTACACGGCTGTTTATTGGGACATTTCCTTTCCGCCCATATTAAATCGCAGGGTTCTTCCGCATCAAGTTTTCTGCCGCGAAGGTTAATTGACTTTCGTAAAAGTTGCCGCCGCCACAGCCGCCCTTCCCTGCCTCTCTTTCGCTCAATCCCCGGTTCTCCCGTTTCGATCCCACCCCTCCCCCTCGCGCCCACTTCAGCACCGCCACATCCCACCGCCGCCGCCGCCACCACCTTTTGTGGTGATGTGGAAATTCGGGCACGCACATTTCTGCGTTCGTAAAGGCGCCGTTAAGCGTAAATTCCCATCAAAGTGCCTATTTCGTGACGGTTTTCAGGGAGATTAGGGCTTGTCAGAAGTTTTCTCCGATGGGCGCTTCTAACTGCGTTTCCCGTTGCAATAAAATTATTTTTTCGCGTATAATTTGCATAATATTGACGGGTTTTATTAATATCGACGGCCCGATCTTCAAGCAAATGGAAAATCTGATGACGCCGAATATAATTTTAGAAAGCGGGAGCTTTCAAGAGTCCACCCACACCCGCACATAAGCAAGCAAATGCGATTTCCGTGTTTTCGTTCAGAATTATTGGTGTCAAAATATTGTTTTGCGTAAATTTTGCTCAAAATATATAACTAGTGGAAAATAGAAAGGAACAATTGAATATATTGCGCAATATCCCCCTCCCAAGTGTTCTTTTATTTAAGACTGCTTTCTTTTCATAGTTCAAAAACAAATAAGTAATTATTTTACAAAATTAACTCACTTCACCCTAGCTTACCTTTTTTTTTCGGACTTTTAGAAATACTGTTTTTATAATTTTGTATCAAAAATCCTACAAACACTGATTAAAACATCTATTCATATATTTTTTAGCTACTTTCTGTAAAATGTTTTATTGAAATTATTTAAAGATTTAGAGATAATAGTATTAGTATTTTTATTCGCAGGCTAAATGGCAATTATTACTGCTATTACCAATTTTGTATCCAAATTACCAATATTTATAATTAGTTATTGTGTACATAACATATAAAAGATCACTTCACTAAGTAATCCACTTGTAAAAAAAATTCTTCTAAATCTTGCTCTGAAGTCTATATATATATTACTTAATCAGATCGGATGGTAGCAAGCGTTTTAGTCTATACCTTCACTATCATCACTTACATTTCGCTGATTGGAAACTTTGTTTGTATGCATTTACACTACTTCGTTCTTAACCCTAACACTTTGAATTATGCTCGGTATGTGTTCTAACAATATCACGCTGTAACACTTTATTAGAAACGTAGCACCTATTGCATAGTAAGTTGTAAAATAAATATACTATGTAGTAGTTTAATATTCATGACATTTAATAATGTATGGTTGCATATGTATCAAAGAGTTTAGGTTAAGTTAGAATATAGGCAAGGTAAAAAGTAGGCACGGTGTACATAATGAGAATATATATAAGCGTCCATAAATTGTTCAAACATAATTTTTATTATTTGGTGAACCTAAATGACATTTGGGATAAAAATCGTGTTTTCGTTTTTTTTTCATATAAGGGAAACCTACAATGTTCGATAGATTTCTAGAATAACACTTCACTTTCGAAATCTTCAAAAGCGCCATTCATATTTTGAAGCGTATGTTACAATGCTTACAGTAAAATATCCAGATGCTGTCTTATGCTGATGTTTATAGGAATAAATTTGTTAAATATTGTATATTTTTCTGTTGGCAGGAAAATTCAACTCAGTATTATATAAAGGATTATAAATGAATTTTTGGCAAAACCTCGCGCTAAGCTTTGCAATTATCGGTAAAGTTTACGCCACATTTTAAATTTAGCATTTCAAGTGTATAATACATTTTGTACTAAAGTTGTTTGATGTTGTAAATTGTGAAAAGATAATGTCATTTTATTACAGAGACCTCCAAAAGCACCATTCATGTTTCCGAGCATATGTTACAACGGTTACAATAAAATATCCAGATACTGTGTTATGCTGATGTTTATACAAATAAATTTGTCCCTTTGAGCACGTCCTGTTGGCCATTAACAAAAAAATCGGATACTGAAAAGCACGTCGTAAAAATGTTATCCCCGTGCCCTGTCGCAAACACTTTGACGCTCCCCGATCCATCCGAGTGTGAAAGATGTTCGCAGGACAACAACGGGACGGACAATAGAACACGCCCAAATATGTGTAATGACGTGTCGCCTCCGTCACAAAAGACCAGCAAGCTGCTCGCCCCATAAAGTTTCATATCTCGCTCAAAGCGAATCCCATCCCCGATTGATCCGTTCAAAAACCTTCCACTCAAAAATAGCGAATTTCATAAAAGGTGAACGAACATAAACCCGATCTTTTCGTCCGGCGAACCTCTGTTTTGTCGAGCCATACGACGAGCCCTTTACCCGGCAATATGACTACATTATGCAGAAAGCGCGATAAAACTTTACGAAATGCAAGCAAACACGGGGAAGTTTTGTAATACGAAAACGATTCAATTTTTACGTTCGCAAATCTCTTATGTCAGAAACAAAAGTTTAATAAAACGAGGCTAAACTTTTTTCAATTTTGAATTCGGCACTGGCGATTTATTCCCTACAAGGAAACGTTATACATTTTCTCATTTAGGGCACTATGTTTTTTAAATTCGACGTTTCCGCAAATTTACATGTGCTACAGTTGTTCAATTGCTGAACAGACCCGACAGACGTTGTCCTGTTTAAGCGCCATATTTCGTACCTAGTGATGTCTAAACAAGCTTATATCAATAATATTAATTTTTGTTTGAACGCAACTGCAATGGTTATTCCTGGGTCACTGGATCTCATTATTACATGCTGAAATATTATCCATGCTTTCCTTTTCAAAATTGCAAACTATCATATGACCGATGATTGTCTTGATGGACAAGATAAAATTGATCATCTGATCCGTATTTTCTTTGCGTTGTATAATTGCAACTTCATTAACAGTTGATACATTTTATCTTTCTAGTTAACATAGTTATAGTTTTGTAATCTATTGTGTATGCTGTTACCAAAAGGTCCCTAAAGCTACCCCAATTTATCTCTCCATCTGCTGAATCGACTTAGAATAAAGAACCAATTTGATGGTATACTTGTCCCTGAATCTTGAATGTTGATACAAAATTACGATTATCCTCGTTCTAAACAAGTTTTGGTACTCCAAATGATATATTTATTAACAAAAATTGAATTTACGACGTTAGTAAAACGATTTCAATTGAAATGTGGCCCCAGCTAATAATGTTTTCCAAGGTTCTGGTGGCATATTTAGTAGAGGAAGTTAAAACTTTTCTTCCTGCGCAGCAAAGATCGGCCGATTCACCTTTATACTTCGAACGTAACGTGCATCTTGTCTCAATCTATCAGCTCGACGACGTTCATTGTGTTGCTCTTGATTTTCATGTACATTTATGTTTCAACCTGTTCTCTTTGGACAAGATAGTGGTGTCACACTTAGACAAATGTTCACTAATATAACTAAGCACATTGGGATCAAAACTGGCAATGACAATATTTCAGTATATTGCCATATGCTGACAATGCTATTTTTATTATTCAATATTACTTATTAACATACACTGTACAATATAACACACTATATCCCTTGAAAAGGCAGTAAATATCAATGAGTTCAGTTTAGTTCAATCTGTCAAAGGTAGCACGTTTTACCTATAATATTATAAATAATATACCAATTGAAACAAAATATATTTAAAAAACATTCCTTATACCGGTCACCTAGCGGGTCTAATTGTGACTATGAGGTATTCTTGAATCGATATAAACACATCCAAAAAAATTTCAAAATTCATTTCATTTCATTCGTTTTTCAATCAAAATCGGTCTAACTGTTTAGGGAGTTTAATTTCATACGCACAGACAGAATAATTATATATAAAATGATTTGTGAATGAAATATCAAAATGTTACCGTCCAAATTGATATTAACTTAGAAATATAAAGTGATGAAAGAAAAAGTGCAAATATTCTAACAAACCATATTAAAAGGCAGTAAAAAGTCAAGGAGCTGCCGCTGTATTGTGACGAACTTGTTCGGAATCCAGTAGGTAAACAGTAATAAATTGTTGTGAAATTAATGCGACTAGAGTTCATTGTATTGAATTCAACTTTAACCATTTGTCGAATGAAAGTCGGAATTAAAATAAACACATCACTCAATAAGACTTTAGTTAAGCAAAATCGATTTTTTTAGAAAATTGATTTAATTAAAATAATCAACATACTCTTCAGTAAAAGCGAACATTCGTATTAACGCTTTACTGATTTTGTCTGAAAAGTACAATGGGTGAAAAAACATCGTTTCGTAATTCATTCAAATCTATTCATCGTTTTTAAAGTGGTAATGCAATTTCTTGAAGAAGAAATACTAAGAATAAAACGGCTTCCCAAAACCATTAGCTAATAGTTAAGATGACTTCAAACTTAGAGACCTATCATTTGGTTAGTGCAATCCAAAAATCATATTGGTCATATTGGAAGAGTATCATCTATGTTTTAGACCGAAGATCTATTAACTGATGATGAGAAACCAGTAATCTTACGACAGGGCGCTAAAACTCATTGCTATTACCCAATTTTAATACTTTTGTGTGACTTTTAAAATAAAAGCCAGTATCGTTCGAAATAAACCTATAGATTAGTTACTTACATAAATATCCTTCATAATTTAGTGTCTTAGTCGCTATTATTGAATATTTTTTAGTACATTGTATAATATACATTATATTTAATGACATATTTGGTCATGATCGTCTTCTACTTTAAATAGCTTTTCATATACATTCTGTTTATTTTTTTTACAGTAAACGCAATTTACTTTCGTTATTTGCCTTTGTTTATTAATTCACCGTGGTTAACGAATACCTTCTGTCTTCAGTATATACATATAAAAACAGGTGCTTTTCTAGTAATCATTGTTCCGAATTTAGGTGTAAAGCCAGTAATACTGAATTACTTTTTACTTTTGGTAACTTTTATGTGACAATTGATATAATTTTATATTTGTCTTCCAGCAGTTAAACAGACTCAAGCTTTATATCTTTTCTTAAAAATCTCAACGACTGAAATAGTTCTGATTTTTGATATATTAAAATATACAGATATACATATAAATACATACAACACTGTTAATATCGGGCATAATTGTATATTGTCATCAATTTTTATTTTTAAACAGTCGATAGATCTTTGTAGTGTATCTCTGGAATCTTCGTGAATAGTTGTTTCAAACCGAGAAAATGATTATATAGGTAACATTATCAGAGACAATAAATATCTTAAAACAATTCTTATATCAAGTACAATCTCGATACGTATTCTCTTACAATATAGTAATAGTAACAGTGTAATAGTTAACGAAATTTATATGTTATTGGTCCAAATAGATAGATGGTCCGATTAGCAAGATAAATGGAATACATTAATACCTCATGAAGCACTATGCCTGCGGCAGTATGTTCGTTGGTAGGTAAATAGTAAGCAATCACCAAAACGGATCGACCCGAAATAAATACGATAATTAATATGTAGCGTGTGTAGTCTAGACAGCCAGTAAAATTCTCTATGGGTCATAACCATTACCGTTTATAAATGGTATCAATCAATACTTTATTTGATTCATATATTATATTATAATTTATAATCTTATTCTAGCTTGTTTTTCATTATTAGTATTTGATTTATGTAAAAGTTATCATTGCTTGAATTCAAAATAGGACTTTAGTTCAATTAATGGCCTTGTTTAGTTTCAGTACATTAATACCTTGCCTATAGTATTTCTCTTTATCATCTGATTTGCTGATGTGATGAGCTCAACATATTACTTTTTTCGCTTCTTATTGTCTTAGTAAATCCACTTTAAATTCCCAGTGATACTTTTATTCTGTTTTAGTTCTAATTATCCCATATTCTCTTACATTTGGATCATTCAACAGGTTTCAAATATTTATAAATTGTTAATTGCTCAAATAGGCCCATTGATCGTTCATTTCGTAGGTTCTTCTTCTGTTTCGCATATTCAATAAGTCTAACAATATATAACAACAATATGAAAAACATTTGAACGTAAATACGTTTAACGATTTTTTTAATGGGCGCAGAAAATAACGCCTGATAGTTTTTTATAAACAAAATGGCGACCACTAAATTTGACAATGTTAAACACTCCACCTGTACTGTGTCAATTGTCATTATCATACCAAAACTGTTAATTACACAAAATTTCTGTGTAGCAATTAAGTTTATTGGTACGAATATTATGATGGTTAAACTCACTAAATATGTATGTTTACGATGCCGAGTAGCAGCACCGATGGAGTGAATCAAGTGAACGAGCAAAGTATTTCACAGTGATCAATAGCTTTCATGACAATATCGGGGCCACTTGAAATAAATGTTAAGCCACAATCAAAAGTTTTTTTTTTTGAAAATTTGATTTTGAGTTTTTTTAAACTGCCACGTAAAATAAATGGAGCTATATTGATGTGTAGCGGTATATAATTTGAATTTCGCGCGCTCCTGAAGTTTGGCCGTATTGACTAACTTTAAGAGTTTACTTTCGCGCCAGAACATAGCTTCTTTAAAATAACGACAGTCGAGAAAAAGAGTCTAATTTGAGAAGCCAAAAAAGAAAGTTCAAGTCCTTTGTCTTGTCCACATTATGTTATACATTGGTGCTGTTAAATAAATTTATTTCTGTTGGATTTTGAGTTTTAATAACTTAACTAGACTCCACAGGTATTATACTACCAAATTAGAATGCGTTAGTTGTCAGAGAGCATCACAACATATGAGAAGCAAGGAATTCAAAATCCCGAATTCCTTGTAGTAACAGAAGTTGCAGAAAAGATAATGAACATTTTATTGTTTTTGCATACAGAAACAGTAATCAACCACAAACATCAAAAAATGGAGTTACAGTTAGTCGGTTTCCTGAACGATAAAATCAAGAAACCAGAAGAACATCCTTGAATGCTATCCACATTTGAATGTTAAATTTAGTTCATGCCATGTGTCAATACTAATTTGTGCTCATCAGGCTTGTAACAAGATTCTTTTCAGGTTTTATTAATTCACTAGCAAAAGGCTGTTGACAGCCAGATAGTACATTTAAAGATAATGTTCGAGAAAGGAAATTCCTATTACTGATTAATAATAGGCTGTGGTCGATTACTATTTTTTTCTATTTATATCTAACACCTAACGGTATTTTGTATTTTAAATAAATATAGCTAAAATGCCGTATTTTGTATTCTATATTTTCTATATCTATATATTTTTTATATCTATATATTTTGTAGGCTAACTTTTATATAAACTTTTAGAAAATATTTTTTATTTTGTATTTTAAATACGTGGGAGATAATATTTTGTAATGTGTGTTTTAATTGAAGCAAAGACTATATTTTGACTATTTCTGTCAAATAAATCATAGTCAGTTTTCATAAGTCAAATAGAAATAGCTATGATAGTGAGTAATATATTACTAATAAACCCATTTGTTGTCATCATGCGTATATGCAATATTATCACAAATATTCCAAATATTTAGTACTGGTGTAGTTACATTATAACAAAACTGGTAGTTGGTTAATTAACGTTCAAAAATGTCTTGTTTGCTTCGAAGGAAAGAAAAAAAATAGACGCAAACTGGCTTCTTCAAAACTTGTTAATTCGCCGTCAATCTTCATTATGCGCCACGGTGTTTCCGGAGACGTTCGCCAATAAATTAGCAATCGTTCTTGTGTCCCTTGAAGTACAGATTTATTTAATCAAAGTTAAAACGAACGACCAACGTTGACGGCGAGGAAAAACAAAAACATATAATTAAATGAAAGTGACGGAATTTTAAAAGGCCGTTCGTTCGGAGAGCGAATTACACGTTGAATATATTTAAGGAAAATCGAGTTATTGCCTTGTGCATTCATATTATTCCCGGGAACGTTGCATTCGCATTCATAACTGCATAAATATAGACAGAGAGCGAGTGGTTTGATACAAAAAGAACGTAATTTTATGTTTAGATTTAAATTAATATTTTTGAATTAAAAATACGTGATGTTCTAATTAATTTGTATTTTGAATGTTGCTTTAGTTGCTATTTTATGGATTACAGCCTTATTAATTTCTAGGTATGTAACACTTAAAAAAATATCCGTATTTTTAATAAACATTTATTAAAGTTAAGCTTTTACTAAGTTTTGAACTTAGAGATTTTTTATAAATTAATTACATCTTACATTATACATGCTCTATTCTTGATTTACAAATTAATGTATTACTACTGTTCTATCGTACTTGCATTAATACACAAGCAAGACAAGTACGGGATTAATACATCAGTATGTATTTCTCAAATGAAAATAAAATGAATCAACTTGAGCTAGAGATACATTAAACAAGTTCGTGTGGTTTGGTTTGTTTCAACCTTCTGATTTCTTGCGCGTTGTGCAACAGCTCTATTGCTTTCACGTTGCTATGATTTAGCAACCTTATTTCATGTTTTAAGGCGATATCTTGGATCACTTCTTATATCTACTTCATTTGGAGGTCATCGTGCAGCTCTTCGTTGGTTACGTAGCGATAAACATTGGTAATTAATCGTAGAACATTGTTTTGGGTGCGTTGGATTGCTAATTGGGTTGATGTTTTACTGCAACCCCATATTTGCACACTATTCTGATTAAGGAATAGAGTATCCGTCAAGTAATATATTTAGGTTTTGGTCATCTCGCTGTAACACAAAATTAACATGGGCAGATTTGGAGCTATTAAGCTGTATTTTCCAGTCTCTAGTCCATTCATAGATATTGTTGACTGCTGCTTGTACTTTTTCTACAGCCTCAGACAGAGATACAGCTTTTGCTAAGATAATTGTGTCATAGGCAAATGTTCCAAGTACAGTTTCATTTATTGTTGGGAAAAATTAAGGATGCCCTTAATTATGGGAAAAATTATCGATATTTTTGTTTACCGGTATTTTTCCTAGCTGTTACACACAAAGTATCGATATAATTAATATGAACTGTCGATATATCGATATTTTTATCAACGGCCAACATCCCTACTTCTAGAGCTTTTCATTGCTTAACATGAAACCAATATCAAAGTTTTCAGCTTATTATTGCAACGGTAGTTTTAACAATTGTGTTAACTCTATTTAACCAAGTTTTGTATATAATCAGACGTAATTAACAATATTATTGAACGAAATTGATTGTTGGATGAAAATTTGAAACTTTCTTGTTATCTGTAATATTATTTAGCATTCAAAGTTTATATTAGAGTAATAGTTTATTTTTTATAATTCAAAAAAAATGTTATGGTTTAAATAATAAAATAAATGACTCAATCCAATCAATCTCTAACCATCAATGTATCAAAATTATAAATCAATCTACAGCTAGTGAGTATATTTGAAATGTCTAAAGAATCGATGCAGATATGAGAATATTTATAAAAAATTATTTCGATTTGATTTCAAACTGTTGCTGATCGCATCTATAGCATTTTTATTTTTTGCTGTGTGTGATGTTTGATGCTATTTAGTACTAAATGTGAAAGTGATAATAAAACAGGCAATTTCGCTTGCTTTCAAAATGTGGTATAATCGTAGTTTGTAGTTTTGGGTATAATAGATATAATTATTTTAAATAATCCGTTAATCGGTCTAATGTTGTCTATATATATTTTAGTAATTTCTATATATATATATATATATATATATATATATATATATATATATATATATATATATATATATATATATATATGATGGAGTGATTTAGTATATATGTCAGTCTCTCAGTATATCTGTCAGCAATAATTGTTTTGCCTGGTACAGGATCTGGTTTAAGCCACGGTTTTGACAGTATTATATCCGTCAACAGTGTTATCAGCCGAAGACAGAAAATTGATTTTTTAGAAGACAATGTTTAAAAAGTTAATTTTTAATTCAAATTTTTACATTAATATGGAACACTATTGATTTAAGAGTTGAAGTATAGTATTTATTTCATCAGTAAATCTGTAATATTGTTTAAAATATTAAATATACATTGAAGAACAGAAAATAAATTAACTCGGTTTAATTTTCATATATCGAGTTTTGTAATTCTCGTTGCGTAATATAACAGTTGGAAAATGGTAATTTCATCTGTTAAAGTTGAATTAGCAACGGTTCCGGCCCGAAGGATGCATTAGTTATACAATTAGAAATGTTTTTCCAGTAAACGAAAGCAGAACTAAAGTTGAATATGCTTTCGGTATATGCGGTTTATTTTATTTAGCGAAACTAAACAGGCACTTTTCCGACGTAAATTCGGCTAAACTCGGACATTTGACTACCATTTAAAATTCATAAAGTTGCATTTACCTAGCGCTAAACCGGAAATCCTAGCCTGCGAGCCGAAGACGACAGGAACAAGGAAACGCCATTATGCCGGTGTTAAAGAATGCACGTACAAGTCAGTCGGAAATATTTTTATCTGCAAGTGGTTGAAAAATCCAAACGTGAAGCCGGCAAAAAGCAGAGCGCACCACCTCGCATCCTTCGTCTGGGGCTCGAGGCATTTACGAGAACACATTCGGAAAATGCAGACGCGGAACAACCAATTTAGAGTTGAGTTTCCCCGTTCCGTACAGGGGACGACTCCCAACTGGAAATTTTACGGCTCTTGTAAATATTTAACGTCGAACGTAAAAATACACGCGAACGAAAACGTACACGGAATTATTCTCCCATGCCTTAAAGTAGCGCCGCTACCTTCTTATGCATTACCTTTGCAGAAACGGAATCCCCCAGGATGCCCCGAGTGTGGGTTTCTCGCTTTCGGATGGGTCTCGGCGGTCACAGATCGCTCAAATACGCAAACGGTGGGGTGCTGGTTTTCTGTCGTTCGCTGTAATTGTTCTCGTGAATTTTTAAATTTTACAGACGATACATTTTCTTTTCATGAGCTTATCGGGACTTCGGTAATCCAATTTTACCGACACGTACACAAAACATAAGTTGCAAATTGAAAACATTACAATTTAATAATGTTTGCCGAAACGTTTTTCGGTGTTTTTTAAACAATTATTATAGTGTAATAACATTATAGTATTTTAGCTCGTAATCCGGACGTTTGTCGCACAGTATTCGGCTCAAATGTATCAACTATAGTCGATAGCAATCCCCATTGATGGTTTCATGCAGTTGTTCCTTCAAAGCCTCGTCTGTACACGTTTTTGGTTATTCAGAATACTCCTTGTCTTCGGTATCAACATAACCACTTTTAAAACATTGAATCCAACATTTATTTGAAATTTTCATCCAACATTTGTTGAAATCGATGGAGCCTGGATGCCATAAGCTTCAAGCAGCATTCGATGACCTTTAGTCGCCTTATTTTCTTCAAATTAAAGTAAAGTAAAACTTCCTGCAACTTTTTTTCACACTTCGACGAAATTAGACTTAGTATATTTAGCCCGTCAGTGAAGCTTCAACATGAAGGTGGTTGCAAATATACCCGATGCGACTTAATTCACATTAATACTATCTGTTTTAAATCCTATAAAATTAATTTCTAGGATACAATTGTATAGAATTAATGAGCATAACATAAAATTAACAAATACAAAATCCCCGATCATCAATGATCATTTAATAAATATACATGGCCGTAAGATGAATTGGTGGTTTTATCCAAAATATAATGTCTTTTACTCTGTATCTTTATGTTATTATTTCCAGCGTTGTTATGCAATTTCGAACATTTCCTGAGAACCCATAGGTACATTTTAAAATGACGTGTTTTATTCATGAAAGTTTAAAATAATTGAATTACTCCAGGAGAAGCGACAGAAACCTAAAATAAATCGAACAATTTTATAACACGATAACACGTACCAGAATATCTAACAGATCTGATAACGAGAGTATGATCAAAATCTATTTAAAAAGTTCCAATATAAGTTTTTATACTGTATATGTTATATTTTCATATCGAAGCTAATTGCCTTATTTTCTTGTTAACCATTACCTTGCTGATCCCAAAAAAGTATGATACAAGCTGCTGTGATACTCTTCTCTTCTCAAAACGCTATACACGTTATACGTCGGTCACTCTATTCTATTTTATCGCAGAAGAATCTGAGGAAGTCGTTTTTTTCTTCGTTTCAGAAACATATTAAAACCAGCACCCTTCCAGGAACTACATTAGATAATGATGACCAACAACACTGCAACTTGATCATTTCGACTTATTACTTCAACCGTTGTTTTTCAAAGAATCATTGAACAATGAGTTTGGTGAATTTTCATGTGCAGGTTCTGTCTCTACAGAATGAATTCAACCTTGTCCGTTAAAGAAAACAAATAGTTGGTGTAGTAAATTGATAGCCATCCATCGATTATCATCATCTTCAAGCCACTTATCACCACAATTATCAATGACCTCGACCGTTCTGTCCTCGGATACTATTAGTCTTGTATTTCTGAGTTCGTTCAATATATCTTTCGTACTCGTTTTCCTTCCAAAAGGGTATGTCGTCTAAAGTATTCATTCACCTTTCATCCGACAAACATGTCCAAACAACTGCAGCTAAATAAGAAACTCTTTGATCTCAATATGCTCTCATGTCTTAAATAATTCATAATGTGTTAAAATTTGCATAGATGCCATATAGAATTCTTTTTAATTATTCCGATAAACTTTTTATGTAACCCTCCTTTTATTTCCAATGCAAACCAAATAAAATTGCAGCCCGTCTTAAAATTTTTAGTCTTGTTAACTTTCTACTCCTGGTTTTTCCTTATGCATAGCCAAATAGGAAAGCGCCCTTCTCACGTTCTCGCCTTTGGATGGCTCTCAGAGGTCCTGAAAATCGCAGCCGCTTTTCCAGTTGGAAAAGATAAATTTTCGGCCCCACCTTAATTGCCAGACTTGTATATTTGGCGGAAAATTGCCCGCTTTCGCGCTCTCTAAGCGGCAGCGCGTACATTTTACAACAGACTGGGGCAATATTTCGATACCTCCGACTCGTTTCGCGAGTTTAATCCTCTTACACCGTTCCTTGGATCGTTAATAATAAAATATCTCGTCGGCTACAGTGGGAAAATTTTTCACGCCATCTTTATATTTCCACTAAATTTACTAGATATTATCTAACACTTTCTGTTCTTTCTTTTATTTATATAAATCATAGTTTTTTTTCCTTATTACCTCTGAATTGCTTGCAATTTGTATAATAGCTTAAAATACATTTAGATATATTTCGTAATAATATTTAGTAGTGGTATTTCAGCAACTTTAAATACGCTGTAAAATGTTAAATAATTGTTACTGTAAACTATATAATATTACCGTCATTATCAATTGATAGTCAGTCCTTTTGATCAAAAATAATTAATAGAATCAAGTGTGAAGCGGTAGAAGTGGGCTTCCTTTTTCTATATTGAGCATCCATGACTGACAGTAGCCATTGCTGAAAAATTATTTTCTTGAATTATAGTCGACAGCTTTGTTCCGAATGATAAGAGCCTTTTATAGAAAGGCATGCAATGTGTAGCAGATAGCGCCCCTGCCTTTTTCAAATTTATCATTCTTCGCGCTTCTGGTTTTCTTTTCAATACAAGTCACCATTTTGAAAGTTATTTTTCTATTTAAACTTAAGATCTCGTTTATTTTTATAACATTATCTGTTCTTTGGAAGTTGCAAGTTATTTTTCGCCTCATCTTGGAAATTACATCTTTTATAAGATATGCTCAGTACTTAATTTACTTAATTTAGGAATTAATTTATTGCTTCTGTTATATTTGCATCAGAATATAAGCAAAGCGAGTACGGAACTAATATATAATATCAAAAAATAAATTAGACAACTTAGGCCAAAGTTAAGATTAACGCTTATACACTATACAAGTTCGTGTGATTTGACTCGTTTGATTACTGTTTTTCATGTATTAAGGCGAAATCTTGAATAACTTCATAAATCTATTTGATTTGCAGCTCATCGTGTAACATCGATAATTAGATTAGTTAGATTATAAGTTAGTTTGATGTATTAGTGCAACCGCATTTTTTCACCCCATTCAATGTTAATTGTGACGGGTCGATAGTTGATACCACACAGTATAACTAATACTAGCCCTATAGTATAAAGTCGAAATAGTTCTTGAGCGTAGAAATCAATATTTAAAAATTATTTTTTGTCTTTTGGGATTTTTAACCCTCAATCTTGGTTCCCTAATATTAATCATATTCTTTCACAACTGACTTTATTAACTAATTTAAATAATATTTCTTATGTATATATTATTTCCTTGCTTAAGATATCTCCTTACTGTTAACCTTACTTCTTAACGCCAACCTTACTTATAAACAAACATACCAAGGATATTTCACCTCAGTTTAACCATCCTTTATGTCTTTTTTTCAGCAAAAACCAGCAATAATGGGTATTAGATATTATGACAGAAAGATATCTATAAAAAATCATTTCTTATGTCCATTCTTGCAATTTTTAGAATAAGTGTTATTGACGATTCGCTAATGTTCAACTATGTCATTAATCAAATTTGTTAATATAATTATTTAACAATATTAAGTCTTAAAGTTGAGTGTTAGTGTTAGTCTTACAAATCATTATTTTAAAAAGAGTTTTGGTCTTGATTGGAATTTTTAACCCGCGATAGTGCCCGAACGTTTGAAATGTTTGACTTATATCTTCTTATGTACACGTTGCTTCCTTGTTACATGTCTTACTGTTACTTCTTGAGATCGTATCAAGCTTCTCTTACACGACTCTTGTCAAGCCTTCCTTCTAAGATTAGGAAGATGCTATTTAATTATAATATATATCTTGATGTATAATTATTAGTCTTTTATATTTAACACCCAACAGTTTTTTGGGATTTGGATTTTTGGTCATATATGATTCAACTATCGGGTACTACTAACAAGTCCGTAACCATACAACCGTTCCAAAACAAAGTATTGCGTGAAGTGATACAACGCGATATCCCTCTAGAACCTATAACGCCTGTAATTCAAAATGTTTATGTTAAGTACTTTAAAAGAGAGTTAGTGCACGCCAATGTGTCCGCTAATGAGCTGAATGTACGGCGTGATAGTGAAGTGCGTACGCTAATTAGTTATGGTTATAGGGCATATGTAGATTTTAGAATAACATTTATAACAGGATTAACTGATTAAGATATTTTACACAAGAAATCTGTTAACTTTAATATTACAATCATAAGAAATAATTATTGCACACTTAGCAGACTGTTTAACATCTAAGAATAATAATAATAAAATTATAAATATGCACAGGGTTTTCTTGTGCACGTTGTTGTCATTTTTAAAATAAAATGTTATTGATGAAATTATTCGCTAATGTGCAACTATGTAATTAAGCAAGTTTTATCGTAATTAGCAATATTATGTCTCAAAGTCGAGCGTTAGAATTTAAATGTTGCCACGCAAACACATCCCGGTCACAATTAATCTTTCAGTCGGTATGATGAACAATGGTGCGGGTAGTCGCGAAAACCGTCCTCGCCGAGCTAACCGACGCCAGTTTTGCGGTGGCCACGCTAAAATTACACAATTGTCCGGCCTTAAATCATCGCGAGCGAAACCGAGAAGGAGTCTGGGGTAAACCACACGCGCGGACTAAAATTTAGGAGATCAGGTGCCCGGGGGGACTCGAAATGCAATTAACGGAGCCTCAAGAAACCAGAGGTTAACATTCGGGTTGCAATAAACAGGTTGGAGATGAGCAATGTGTGGTTAGCACGGCCTCCGTTGGAGAGCGGAGAATTTTCAATTAGTCCACTTGGACCCTTATCTGACGTTTACGCGTTTTAAATTAATCTAAGGTTCTGAATAAATTAGCAGTACCTTAATACTGGCCCATGCCTAGGTTATCACTTTATGTTTATGGTCATTTTAATATGTCCCTAGCTTCTATAGTGTATCTTTCTATAAATTAAGAAAATCACACAGTTTAACTGGTAAAATATATTCTAATTTTTCTGAGCTCTTTTACAAAAAGTCTTTTAGTGTCTTCTGGTCTTGCGATCGATATCTTCGTTTTTTCATTTTGTTTATGAATATTTGAGTAATTTGAAGCTTTATTGCGAAAAATGGTACAATATATTTTATTCGAACGAATATCCATCGACAGCTGCTACTATTTCCTATTTTTTCGGCAATTTACGAATTCTACTTAGAAAGAACCATGTATTCTTTGAGGCTACTCATGAATCGATCCATTTTTTAGTAACTTCATGAGAAGTGAAAGTGATTCATAGTCGGAACAATTAGTAAATAGAAGTAGTAAGGTCTAGGAATTACGGCGGATGGAGTAGCAACTCTCATTTTAATATTTCCATTTATATTTTCACCGATTTCGCAACATGTGGTTGAACGTGGTCACTCTGAAAAATAACAGTGTTGCATCTTTATTCGTATTTCGGGCCATTCTTCGCGCATTGCCCGGCTCAAACGCATCAATTGTAGTCGATAGCGATCGCAGTATATGGTTTCATCGAATAATGTCTTCAAATCCTCGTTTTTATTTTTTCCCCTATCCACACGTGTCACTTTTCTTTTTCTTCAACTTGAACTAAAATAAAGCTTACCATAAATGCGATTTATTCTATACAAATTCAGATATGTTCAACGCACTGAAAAAATGTTATAAAGGCGAATATGACGAAATTGTTTCTTTCTTATTCCTTATCTAGCAAAAGTGTCAAAACGAGCAAACATATTGATTTTAATTTTGATTATAATATCCTCCGTAGGCGCTCTCACAGATAAGTGAATGTTATTGTAACTTTATCTGTTCGACTTATTGCTTCAGTCACTGACTATATTTTGTTGTATTATGAATCCGAAATAGTTCAGAAATGGTTACTGCTTTGTCGTGGTGCCACTGACTTTTGTCATAGGTTATAATTCGTATTTTCTCAATACTTTTGTACTTTTTTTTATGTTATTTAGCAGTGTAAACTCTATCATAAAGAATGTTTTATTGATATCAGTGAATATAGCGCTATTAGCAGCAAATATATTATACTGAACGCTACGTCTGTTCTCATCCCTCTCTCTTTTACTTCCAAATTTGACCAAAGTAAAAGCTGTGAAATTGGTCGGAAATAAAGGGATGGTTAATAAAAACAACAGTCATGTCTAATATGTTTCTTCATTGAATTGAGGTACTTTTAGCTTTTTCGGCGTCTAAACTTTTATCAATTATCCATTATTTTCCTGTTTCTTCCTGAGCTTTTTTATGATTTTTATGACTTATTAATATCACTACCACTTATACATGCTTATAAAATAGTGGTAAATGATTAATAGTACATAGTACATCATTATGGAGGAAAAATTCACAAAAATACTCAGGTGAAAGGATTAAGATTATTGGAAATATTGAAACTCTTTACATCATTATAATAAAAAATCTGCGATACATGCTATTATCAATTATGGTGTAGAGTTTCAACTTTAAAATTGTGAAGGAAATATTCAAAAAATCATTCAACTGTAATGGGTTACTCAAAAGCCTCAATAACTTTTGGTACATTAGAACGGAATATACAGTACTGATTACTGTCTTCCTGAGTAATTGTTCACATATCCATTAGCATCGAATCGGGGACAATATTACCATAAATAAACCATGAATATCAAGGAGAAAATGTACAAAACATTCAGGTAGTCGAGAGATAATGCTTTTCATTTTTTATGAGAATTTGGGGCTCCGGAAAATCTAAAACAAATGTTAAATTATGATTTAACTAAATAAATCATAAGCAGATATCACGGATTTTCCATCCGAAAACCCCGAGGGTATAAAATATAATTTTCGAGAAGTTTAAACAGAGACAAATTCGATTGAATTTAACGGAAGGAACAGGGACATTTATATAATGAGGTAGTTAGAGAATTGTGAACGATTTATAACAAATTTTGTTTCCAGGCCCTTGTTTATTTTCAAACCGCATCTATATACATTTTATACATATTTTAGTAGGAATTTTGTTACATATAATTTAATTTAATCTGATGATATTTTGATAAGTGTCGGTTAGAGTGTTTGCGAGTCTTAATATGTATTAGTTTGTTTGAAATTAATTTATATTTCGAAAAAGTTACATAAAATATACTAATAAGGTTTACAGACGACGCCATTTATATGTTTTTGCGTAGCTTAAACATTTCCAACATAACTGAGAAAACGTTGAAGATAATGCAGTGTCAGCATTTCACTTTAAAATAATTTTAAATATTGTAAATGGTGGTAATTCTATCTGGCCGCTTGTTAAGTATTCTTTAACATATTTTAAAGTCTCCTTTTACCAACTATGAGTTTATCTGGACTAGACTTACTATTTAACGTGGGCCCCGAACCAGAAGACATCTGGTCTTACCCAGCCTGGTTACTGGGATCATTTTCCTTGACGGATTTTACACTCTTGCCTAGGACAATCACAAATATTAAACAATCACAAACATAAATTTACGACCATGCCCCGCAGGATTCGAACCCGCGGCTATCGCAACACTAAGAGGAACGTCCTGTTGCCTTTACCACTGCGCCACCAAGCCGGCCGCTTGTTAAGTATTAATGTGTTTGCGGAAATTATAGGAATTTTAAAGAATGTTTAAGGCAGCGTAAAGATAATGGTATATGCAAAAAGTGTTGTTTGCGAAAATGTTGCATGGTATTATAATATACAAACATATCCAAGGTCCTGAGAATATTTGTAATGACCCTTTAAATCATCACTCTTTGTACTTCATTTATCGTTCAGAAATACAATTCATGAACTAGAGGATTATAATGTAAGTATATAGGTAAATTAATGTTTGAAGCAATTATATTAATACCTAACAGTGTTAATAAAGAACAATAATTAATCATAGAACTCTTGCTCATCTGGCAGAGTATTCAGGTATTCAACACCATGATAGCATATCTCTAAGAGGATAAGAATAAAATAAGAATTAAAAAAAACCTGCCGAGTCTATAAAAAATGGTTATGGATATGAGTTATAGATAGGTAAATCATGTAGAGGTAAATATTACAGAAGATAAAAAATAGACACATATAAATATAATATAGAATATTTTACAGTGTTACTCTTGTTTTTACCTGTGTCTCATATAATATACTGCGTGAATATTAAATTAGAATGTTGAATTTTCAATTCAGTAATATTTATTTTGAAGAAAGTATTGTTTGTAAACTTAACAATTCTACTATGAATATACAAAGAGTGATTAATGATCGTTACTATGTTGTCCCTACATAAAAGTACATTATAAATCTACTACAGTTAACGTAACTAAAAAGATTGATGCATTATTATTTTTTATTTTATGTTGGTGCTTTACTATAGTTACCTTTGTTATACTTTTATAAAAATGGCATGTTAAATTTTCCAAGTAATGGTCATGTTCTTTATAATGCAAGAATGGTAGTTTCTTATTAGATTTATATAATTTTTGGGGTGTTCGGTAATAACAAGCTTTATTTCTTTTTCTCTGGACATTCCTTCGTATATAATGTGCATGTAATGTGCAATACTCTCTGCAGTAATACATTTTTTATTATGATACGACGCTCAGATCGCGTGGGAATTTAAACATATGCCTGGAAATTTTTAAATGACTATTAAATTGATTGTTGACTGTTCTGCTATTTTCAACTATGAGCTACAATTACCACACCTATGACAGGCCATGTCCCATATTGAATATTCAGTTACTATATCACGACTATTTTTAATAGTGCAGGTTACATGTAAATACTTAAAATGATCTAATATTAATTTAAATAGCATAAATATTAAAAGATTTCTGTCACGGGTTACTTCAGCTTAATGGCGCTCGAAATAAACGCCGCTACGTAAAGTTAAGATGAAATTAGATGAAGTATGTTTTTTGCCGTTCCTGCAAGCGCCGCCGGCTACTAAAAACTGATATTCATTAAATGAATTAAATGAGAGGATAAAAGAAAAACAAATAAAATTAAGATCTCGGAACGGTTGCTACCGAAGGAAATGAAAGAAATTCGTCTTGATTTTCGTGTTTTTACTTTTTCTTCGGACCGCTGAAACACTAAATTAACTATTAAAAGGGATAATCCTTTTAAGAGTAAGAAGAGGATGGAAAAGAAACGATGCCGTGGATTAGCTAACGCAAAAAGGGCCATGAAGACCGATACGACTGCGGGAAAAATGTAAAACCGCTCCCTAATCAATCCTGACAAAAAGGAAGAGATACGATTTTCGAACGACACAATTCTTATTTTTAGTTTCAATCGTAAGGTGGATGAAACGAATAAATTATTTAAATATTCGTGTCAGATCGATTTTTGGTTTGTTTTTATTTGATAAATATTAAATTAAATTGTATATATACATTTGTCTGTATTGTATCTTTACGTATGACCTAAATATTTATGTTTTTGATGGCACATAATGAATTCATCAATATTTTGTTCTATAGGTATATGTTTTAAAATATACGCTAAAATTTGAATGATTTCATTTTTAGTAAACAATGAAGCACTACATAATACAAACTTAATTAATTAATACAAACATAATTTACATACATATTAGGTTTTTTAATGTATGTTCGCCGATTTCTCCGTCAATTGTTGGCCGATTTTCAAAATTCTTTTTTTACTCGAAAGAGTGCATTTCCGAGATGGTCCTATTGGAAGCAAGTCAGGATCTGGCGGAGGAAGAGAGGGGAAATCGGGGGAAAATACGAATGTATTTATATGACCTTATCCTTTGCAATTTATGATTTAAGAAGGATATATATTTAAGAAAGCTTCAATTTTATATGTTGTTTTCTAGTCTGTATAATTTATCTTCTCAAACATTTATATGGTTTTTTAAAACTAGGCCTTTCTAAAACTAGTAAATAGTAAACGGAACTCTTTGTGTGAGTAATATATTTCTAGTTATGCACGATATTTAAAACATTGTTTCGATAATATGCAGAATAATGTAATGCACTAACATGAACTTAATGAATTTTCTGAATAATATGTATATAAAAAATGTCTCTTATCGCTAATGTTTTAAGCGATTTTAAAATATAAACCACATATTGGGTTTTCGAATCCATTGTCACATTATCTGACAAAATTAGCTGATATTTAGGCATAACATCGAAAATATTTCTAACCATATATTACCCGTCATAAAAACGTATTTTGAGAAGTGTTATAAATAGATCGGTTTACTGTTTGGGAAAATGGTTGATATTGCTTTATCAAATATCCTGTATGTACATTTCAAAATAGCGTTAAATGTAATCAAGGTTGGTCTATTCAAATGTTATTTTTCCACCTCGGCCGCATATAAATGTTTCAATCGATTTCGATTATTGATTACGTAACGTAAATATGAAGTTTATTTACTGAAAGCTTATGATTTCTCACTAGCACTTATACCATTTTTTTTTGTTTCGACACATCATGATGATGTTACAAGACATTAAGTTAACAGCCAGTTTCGAAATATGTGATTTTATGGATCAGTTTTGAAACTAGGCTTCCGTTTAGAACGATTTCGAAAGGAGTCTAATTTTGTTTGGTACTGAGTTTATTTTAGAATGGCTATTTCTGCAGGTTTTATCTTTATTCTTTAAAAAATTTGGTAAATGTACAGCTTAATTAGATTAACCCATTAAATATTTCAATATAGTTAGTAATACAGATGCAAGTAAAACTTATAATTAATTATTAAAATGAGTATATGTTTAGTTAGACAATAGTATATATATATATATATATATATATATATATATATATATATATATATTTGACTTAAGATAAAATATAACTTATAATAAATAGTTCAGTCATCAACTGATCAGTTTCTAAAAGTGCTTTGAAACTTTGTGCTGGGGTTTCGTCCAATAATTTACTTTCTTTGAACTTTTTTGAAATCATCTAGACTAACCGTTATCATTGAAATCAAATTAACCACTTTTAAATTCTTTGAACCAAAGCCAGCTATTAGGATATGACGGAGTAGCATTACTATACGTGTCGGTAGCAGATTTATTCAAATTAAACAACAAAAGTGATGATTGTCAATTTTGTAATGCAATCTTTATCGTTCCATAACATTTAAGAGATGGGCATTTTTAATAAGAAAATCTCATTCGCTCTCTGAGGTATTTGCCTCAAACTTTTTAGGGATTATTGCTATATCCATCTCATTTATTAGATTTAGCTCCTTCAGACGTCTAGCTGCTGGTATATTGGTATATTTGGTTAGAAGGAATAGAAAGTTGTTAATTTTTACTTCATGAGTAGAATCCATTAATCACTAAGAGTCAGCAAGTGTATTTGTGGTATATTTCATGTTTTTATTCCTATTTTTGTGGACTGCTAAATTATGCTGAAAGTGTTGAACGCTTGTAAGCGGCCTGATACATGGTGGAAATTGTTTTCTCTCTCTCATAAACAGATACCCCACATACATGGAATAGTACTAATACCTACTAAAACTTGGTGAACGGCAGAGAGCATCGCGTAATGTATCATTCGAGACGATCTGTAATTTAATCCTCACTAGTAACGTAAAACAGGAATGAAATAAATATAATATGAGAGGAAAATGGCAATTTTTCCCTGCGGAACGCACGAAGATATCCTCGGCCATTCGCAATATTTTCTCCCGAAAGTGACGACGTCATTCGTTTTCATTACAAAGATTTCTTGGTTTCGTTTTCGCGCGAGTTGGATTACCGGTCGGACCCCCTTCTCGCCTTTTCTCGGATACATCGACTTAAGGCCCGAACTCCCCGGGGAAATTTCCAGCCAGGACGAAAAAATATCGAATTAAAATGCCGCTACGCGTCGCCCCGGAAAGGTTAAGCAAACTTTCTCGGTCCCGAAGGCCAGAGGCGTGGCGGGATTGGGGTGACGGGGGGGCTCGGCCGTGTGGGCGGTGGGATGCTAAACGATTTCAACATTTCTATTTTTATATTTTGTATTTTTTGCTCTTTGTTACGGAACTAGGTCAAGTATAGACGAATTTTTCATTTCCTAGCAGCATTCTAAGTATTCCGATTTACGAACACCAGCAGCACTCTTTTCAGATATTGTCCTTCGCTTTTGTTTATCGAAGAGTGATAGCTGAACGTTAAACGCAAGCATTGTATATTAAAATGGTACCTTGAAAAGTAGAACCTAATGTAGAAAAACTTGCCTCACTCCAAATTGATACATTTATATTATGGAACAACTCTGTAATGTATCGTTGATAATGGTAAGAAATATAGATTTGTGGAGTGGCCATCTTAGAATTGATAATAAATAGACTCATAAATCATGATTTTGAATTATGTTATTTTTTGACATTAAATAATAACAAACATATCAACAGTTTTTAGACGCATATCAAAGCTACATAACAAAATGGCTTTTACTTTTGAAAATGATAGTTATGTTATTGAAGCACTTTTTATTGAAGATGTGGTGATAAGATCTGAAAAAGATAATCAAGCTAAACACATTGCGCATTTTTTTGATACTCACCGGTAGTCCAGATCTTGTCGTTAATATAATACGTGTATGCCAGCTTACTAATCATTTTTTTACTGATAAAAGGAATTGGTTGAGAAAAATTGGTATAATAGATATAAGTCTAATCACTTGACATTGTTGAAGCAATCGAATTATTTGCTACAGCTTTTTCTCACCTTTCTTGCAATATGGCGAATATACTATATTGAAACAACGATGTTGATTTGGCAGCAACCGTCTGATCCATTTCCTCATTTCTTCAGCATTTTGAGCTCGCATGCCATCCAAGCCAGTCTGCATCACTCTACTCTGCAAGTAGTAGTCGAGAGCTATTCGAGAGCTGTAACGGATGTAGTCCATCTTTTCAATAAAAGGATGACTTTGTGTCTGTTGATTGCTATTGCTGCTTTTTTTTGCAACAGTACGTCATTCAGCCGGCGTGGTTGGCGCAGAAGTAAAAGCAACAGAGCTGACCTGCCTCCCTCTCTTAGGCTAGATAAAATCAGATGTCCTCTGGGATATATATATATATATATATATATTCTATATATATATATATATATATATATATAGATATATATCCAATATGGGATATATTTGCTCAGTTGGCGTTGGTAGCCATCTACATAGTAATTTCAATCGTGAAATCGCCTGAAAACATTTGATTCCTCTACTGTTTAGTTTAAAGTTTAAGCTGGCATTTCCTTTAATAGTAATAGTAATAAGTTTTGCAATTCAGTGTCTTTGACAAAGTTTTTTGGTCTCTGAGGGCGTTATTTGTGACTGATATCCGAACTCTTAATTCGTCGAAACCAAAACCGACAATTGAGATATGACGGAGCAACCTCACTACATGTTTCTACAAGTGCTTGATGGGCATCGGCGCGAGATTTACCCAAATCAAAACAAAAGTAATGTTTGTCGAATACTCTGTTATCTTATCTAAGAAAATGTTAAAGCCCTCGAATTTAACTGTTAGTTGAAAGTTAAGTGTTTAACAATTGCTTATATTGATACTTCACATTTTCACCAACATATATTCAATAAAGTTTTAACAGACTCAGAATTTTCCTAAGTTTGTAGAAGCGAGACAGAAACATTCAAATATAAAAATGAAAAAATTCATCTTTAGTTATTAAAAATAAATTTAGCCTTTTAGTAACATTGAGTACAGGTAATACTTCAATGCATTTATTGCAACGATCGTCCCAATTTTGAAATTCCACCATATTTATTTGGAGAAAATCTATACACTTAGATTGATGGGACCTATTTTCAAATTTGATTAAATTTAATCATGATATTTCGAAATTTCTTATGAATTTCCCAGAAATTACTGAACAATCAATATATACTATATTATTTTGCCATTGCAAAATCGAGGACGCCTCTGGGGCAAAACGACAGAAAGGGAAAAAGGGATGGCGATATTGTGGCCGTCGATATTTGCTTCTTAAAATTTTCATGTCTTCGACGTACGCGCGACTTTTTACAAAGAGCCCAATTTCGACCCATTTAACAGTTAACCTTTTTAAATGTAAAATAGCCGAATTTGTTTTTTAAGCGCGATAGAACGGGGGAGGATTTAAAAATCGACTATGTCGGACGGAATTACTTTCCTTGAATAAAAATTACATTTATTTGCGACCGTTATGGCCACCTGGGCGATAACTACATCAAAAGGAGCTCTTCCCGACGGTATTTTCGGTCCAAATTGGACCGGGATTAAATCGATCCCATCCAATAAATGGGTGTTTTTTAATTTCTCTTCCCCAATAAAGCGGACGTGGTTTTGTTCAAAGGTTATTAACGCGTACCGTTGTGATTGATTGCGTAATGGATAATTCATAAATCAATTTTTGAATCCGTATTGAAAATTTTAAAAGTTTTTAGATTTCGTAATCAACATTCGGATTATTTTTTTAATGGCACAACTAAACACCACTGTTTACTTTTTTAACAATAACGAACTCTTGTTCATGGTTCTTAGCTGCATCCACAGCATATATTGGCGCAAACTTTTCGGATGGTTAGCAATTCGTAACGACCTCTTGTGTCATTAGGATTTACGTTTTACTTTCTTGTTAAGTTGTTTAATGTATATAATTTTGCTGAATAATCCACTCTTCCCGAGGAACATCAACTTTCTAATTATTAAGAAAACGATTTATCAAAATCATAAAAAAATGGGAGTTGAAAGAGCTCGCGAAGAAACAGGCCGAGAAGAACTGGAAGGATTAGAGAGAATTTATGAAGAGTTTATGAAGGAAATTATTAGACGTAGAAAACCTGTAATTTTATTTTTTTATTGATTTTCACTATGATTTCGACTATTTACTCTGACCTTAACGTTGGACAGCATTTGAAAACTGAACGTGATTCCTTAAAATTATTAAACCTTCTTAACTATTAGCGCGCGAATGTGAAATGATTTCTGAAATTTATTTGAGATTCGAGCCGGTGGTTGCCAAGAAGATGCCATGACCCCATTGCTTTTCAGTCTAGTGGTGGACGCAATTAACAAACGTTCATTGTGATGTTCGCTGATGATAGCATTATATATGTTAACTGACTTCAAAAAGGAAGAGATTCTATGTTCGACTGTATATATATTTCTTAATGTATGTTGTCGATTTCTCCGTCAATTATGGATCGATTTTCAAAATGTTACTTATTTTCAATTATTATTTCTTTATTCCTATTTTTCGTCGTACCTTTACTTGGCCTACCCAATGTAATATTTAATGCTACTTAATACTTAACTGCGAAATTTATTGAGTAAATATATAATACTAAAAAAAATAAAAATAAACTATTTTTAACAAAAAAATTGAACTGACTTAAAAAAATTAACTCAGGATCTCACTAAAAAGTAAAAAATAATTAAAGTTAGTTTTTTAACATAAAAGATCGTTTTAAACCAAAAACTGTACGTTATAATCGTTATAATAACTAAATAAAAATAAACAAAAACCTTATTTAATCTATCTACTATATGTATTTTATATTCTACTATATACACACAATTTAGCTTAATACCTACCTAAACTTATTCATTTATTTACTATATTATTTTAACTACTACCAACTGATCGGTCGGTCGGATGAAGTCGGTGCTGAGCCCAAACAATACAAAAATATGCCGGCTTGGTTGTGCAGTGGTAAAGGCGATATGATGTTCCTCGTACTGTTGCGATAGCCGCGGGTTCGAATCCTGCTGGGCATGGTCGTAAATGTATGTTTGTGATTGTTTAACATTTGTGATTTTCCTAGGCAAGAGTGTAAAATTCGACGAGGAAAATGCCCCCGGTCACGCCAGTAACCAGGCTGGGTAAGTCCCGATGTCTTCTGGGATGATTTCTAAAGTTGGTCACTCGTGAGTCGATAGGCTTAATGCTGAGAACCGTGGTTCGGAGCCCACATTAAACTGTAGGTCTAGTCCAGATAAACCCCTAGTTGATAAAAGGAGACTTTAAAATATATTTAAAAAAAACAAAAATAACAAACAAATCTAAATTAATATAACTGTTTTAAAAATCTAAGTTTTTATTATTTATTACTTATTAATTATTTTTTACTATTTAGTTGGTTCCTTATTTATTTTTTGAAGTCGGTTCAAGTTTTTTTGTTAAAAATATTTTTCTAATTGTTAAAATCTCTCGGTGTCGTTTTGTATCGCCATTCAATAAGTCATCTCTTCTTCCATTGAATTTAACTTTTTAAAGTAAATAAGTAGTTTTTGTTTTCTAAACTCTTTCACATTATATATTTTATATACTTTGATGCTTCCATGCATTCTTTACGATAGAGCTCGCGCTGCGGATCAATATAACTTGAGAATTTATGAAACCAAAGTACTGGCAACCTATGTAAAGGTAAATTTCAACGGAATACAATTACTGACGTAGTTTCAGTACTTGGGATCAGTAATACGGGAGAATATAGTGGCACATAATGTTACGTGATAAGCCGAATCAGTCAAGTTTTAGGCGATTAAGCTGTTTTAAGAAAAAGGAGATGGATCGTGTGGAGAGGCAAAAATATTACAATCAAAACCTTTTTTTAATTTCTATTCTATACTACCTCCTTATAATAAGCAATTTCTCACTGTGGTCGTATTATAAAGTAATTTGTTTAAAATGTGATCTAATCATCTATCTTCTATCTATCTTCTATCATAAGATCTAATCGCTCTCATCAAGTCCTATCTCCGGGACAACTATTTCCAGGTCAAGATCAGGAAAATACTTTTCAGTCGAAAACAAATCGATGCTGGCGTACCTCAAGATTCCCCGCTGGCCCCAGCCTTATTTAACCTCTTTATTTCCAATCTGCCCAGAAAAGAGCACAATGACGTCGCTGAGGACACTGCTTTCTTTTTATGCTGAGGACACTGCTTTCTTCACGGCCGCCAGGTTCGAAGTTACAATTCATGACCGTTTACAGAAGTAGCTCGATCATGCGGTCAAATGGTTCAAATTCTGGAGTTTGCAAATCAACCCCTGGAAAACCCAGGCCATCATTTTCTATAAGAAGCGTTACGCACTGCGCGTCTCGCAACTTAAGATCGACACCGCAATCATTTCATGGCTGGATAACGTCACGTATCTAAATCCACAAAGCAATCCAGAAAGGTTCGGGGATAGCAAACCTGCTATCTTCTCTGATCTGCCCTTTAGCAGACTTCCCATCTCCATTAAATGCTTATTTTACAAGATGTTAATTCGGTCCGTAGTCCTTTACGGATCTAATGTCTACTTCAAGTTTTTTGCACCCACCCAGATGAAACGGCTTCAAGTTTTCCAAAATAAGCTCCTCAGGAGAATATTAAACGCTCCATGGTTTGTTCATATTTCAATCATTGCACAAACAACAATTCAGCTCAAATTCTTCTGAAAACGCGCGTGTTCGCGAGCTGGTCGACATGCTGGGAGCTTAGCACCGCGTCACCGCTAAGCTCCCCCCCTTATCCAGGCTGAAATGACCTCATTCGTCGCTACAGTCATAACTTTTGCCCCCATACGACAGTATCCAGTTATGTGTTAACTCAGGTTCGCGAATCAATAGAATCTCCGGGTCCCCGTGCCCAATAACGGCTGCCCGATCAGCGGGTGCCATGTCCCCAAATTTAATGAAATAGCAGTAGCGACCCACAGGGGTCAACTATTAGGCGGTTTCGGTTTAGTGTATTGGTAAGTCCAGAGGCAGTCTCACATAACCCGGTCCAACTTGTCACTCCAGGGCAAGTCTCCGCGACCAGGTATGCCACCGCCTGGTCTTAGGCCAGAACAAAAATAAATAAAATGCAACAATTAATACACACTTGTAGAAAATCAGATTGGAGAGACGCAGATTGCGATGGTTTAGACATTTATGTCGAATGAAAAGTGTTTTTTTACGCGAAAAAGAAGTGGATTAAGAACGTTGATCCAGGTCGGAAGGGATACTGCTTACCACCAACTGTGGCGAGAAATCCTAAGCTCTAACAATTGAAAATTGGTTGAAAACTGGACATTTTCTCCTAGCATGAGCTATGGATTTATTATTATGATTATGATTATTCTAGTTTTCGATTAGAATTAATTCTGCACACTGAATCATATTTTTTCAATATTTTTAGAATTTTTGGGTAATACTGTTTTATACATAATATTTAATATTTGTTTAATATTATAGATATTTTGAAATTTGAAGGCAATTATAAAACAACTTTATTTATCGGTTCTTCTGGAATAATTAGAGGATTAGCATCGAAACTTTGAAACAATTTGGAGAATTTCATATCCAAGGTAAACTTATACCGAGTCTTTAACGGCGAATTAGATAACATTTGCCTAAGAAGTTCTTTAAATCTCGGTCGAAAATTTCGCTCAACCGAAAATTATTTAATTAGAGGAATTCTCGGTGGCGTAGCGCAGCTGCTGGCGGTTTGCTATTAGTTCCAAAAACTGCCTCAGCGGTAAAAATTTAAATTGAAAGTTTGTTAAACTCCTCCCCGGTTACCCGAGGGGGTCGAGATGTGCTGTTGGTTTTAAATTAATTTTATTTTGTTCGGGTTGGAAAACGGGAAATGTGGGATTTTCTTTGTGAATCTCTTCTCTGTATATATTACGTCGGTGTTATGACTTGAATGGGTTGAGATCCATAAAATTCGTGGTTATCTTTTATTTAAATAGTGCTTTTATGTTCGACCGGGGTAGTTGTACGAGTGTTTTTCAAATGAATATTTGAACTTGGCGGCATGCCCAGTTCACTTTTCATCCTTTCTCTTTTATCAAATAAATATTTAATGGGCATCAGATTTTCGATTAAATCGTGTATGATTTTTTCATATGATACGTTTTTTTTGCCAATTTATTAATTGTATTATCTAGATTATGCTGATATTTCGATTAAATGTTTTGAAGTCCATAACATTCCAAGTGTTTGTTCTAACCTGGCATTGCTATAAGACTTTATTGGCATTGTGCAGTATGCGCTGAATTTGTATTTCACTGTTTTCATTAGCAAAACAATTTCATTGCTACGTAATCAAACCTCAAGCATCTATAACGTCGGACTACATCGTCTAGTTTCTTATGTCAACAACACATTTATTTCTGTTTTTTATCAAGTTTTCTTTTATATTTGTAATGACGCCTTCATCGCTGCACTGTTCTCTTTTATTACTTTCCATTTTTCTCTAGATCTGTTGATTTTTTTAGAGCTTTAGTTATAAGATTGCTCGTTTCCTCTGTCCTTTTCTCCATCCAGGCTTTTGTCACCATCATTTGTATTTCTATACTCTGAAAATTATTATATAAACTAAGTAGTATATAGATATATGTAAGATTTAAAAACAATAACTTTTATTTTACTTTAACATTAAGTGGCGTGTTATTGGAATGGCTGATCTAGCCTGCAAACCGCCCACTCAATCATATTCTATTAGAAACGAATCTCTATATCTAGGCGTTTCACTCATCACGTTTTCAAATTCAAATAGTCCACGACTAACAACTCAGCTACTGCATCCACCTTTGTTGGCACTACACCCTAAACTGCAAGCCTCTGTCAAAATTTCAGTAGACTACATTAGTTTACAGCAACTTCAGACGCCTTTGGTAGCCTTACATCCTGAACTGCATCGGCTCTGCCAGGATTCCATGAATTAAGGGTGTGTTTCAAAGCATGGGTGTTTCTTAATTGTAGCAGTTTATGGCTAAGGGACTGTCAGCACTTTCAATCCAGTTTCTGTAACTTCAGCTGCTTTTGCCCGAAATCCGTTTAATGATGCCAATGAATGCTTGGAATAACTGAGGAATGACTGCCAATCTAACGTCAGCCGGTCTTCTTTTCTTGATAATTAAGTTGATTCCAGTTAATTGAATGAATTTAAATGAAAGTCTTATTATATCACCATAATCCTACCAACTGAGCCAGTTATGAATTACGTAGAGTTTAAAAACCAAACTTTTGTTTTAAAATGTAATTTTATGTTTTATCCAGGTCGGTATATCTTTAGTCATATCTTCGGTTATTTATTTTTGATATTGGGTATTGATAATATATGTTCTTTACACAAAATTTTACAACTTTTCTTAAATTTATTAATTATTTTTTACTTTCATTTGTGTTGTGGCTATTAACATTCACTTATAGTATATCACATCAAAACTTTCTTTTAAAATACTTCTATCACTTCTTCCTTCCAAACACATTCGATACATATAAAATACCGTGAAGCTACGAGCGAGACAATCCAACCAAAGAAATAAAACTCAAAGCACAATATAAATCTGTATTAGTCCGTGACATAGTACAAGGCAGTAGAAAATATTTCAGACGGAGGGAGAGAAAAAAGCTGCTGCCTTCGATAAAATAAAATTTCGTCAATGGCAAGCCCCGAGAAGTTAGACAGAGAGAGAGACCGATGTGGGAGTGAAAGGAGAAAAACGATCCGGTTCAATATTGTTGCGGCCGACTTCCAGATATGAACATCCCCATCTGTAACAATATTCCGGGCGCATCGGTGGCCGATGGCATTCTCCATTTTAATTGAAGTTTTCACTCGATTGATCACAATAGAGAAACGTCCAAACAGATCTTCGAAAGTTCCATGGCCGAGGTTCGATCAGGAAGTATTCCATTCTTCTTTTTGGCCAGCAGTTTATTCGCACGTCTTCTACGTTATTGACCATGTTTGTTATTATTTTATTTAAATGGCTATATTAAAGTTAACATTCTCTAACCTAAATTATTATTTTGTGTTATATAAAGTGGAGCAAATGAACTCGGGTGAAATTATAACCGTAAGAAGAAAATTAAGGTTATGATCTTAATCCATTTTGACCGTAATTGACGGTAGTCTGCACGAAACCGCATGAAGCTGCAACCGTATATAGAATGATGGGGAGTTAAACATATTACTGCGTCTTAAATAGGCTATCCACTCATCGTATTAACTACTCCGATAGTTTCAGTCTGACTCTTCGTTTACAAATCAGAAGCCATCCGTATAAGGACACCGATGAATCATGATCATTAATTATATTAATTCTTAGAACATACTGTTGTTTTTTCAAAGATATTTTTATTGCGGTGGAGCAGAACGTTTTATTTTAACAGTTATTTAATTAATTTTTAAAGCTTGGCAAACCATGACAACTAACTATATTGATTTTTAGAATAGTATTTAAGGTCTCCAGCTAATATTATCATTAGAACCAAGTCGCTTACCTTATATTGCAATTAATAACTTTAAGACAAGCTTTAAATAACATGTTGTATTGTGTATCAATACACAAGCAAGATGAGTATGTTTTTCCTAAATTACAATTAAATTAGACTACTTGGGCTAGTTAAGAATAACATTCATACACTATATAAGTTAGTGTGGTTTGGTTTGATTGACTTTTCTGATTTCCTGGGCGTTGTCCAGTAGCTGTAATACATCCTTTTTGCTGTGATTTATTAACACTCTTTCATATTTAAAGACGAGAGCTTGTAGAACTTTGTAGAATCAATTGATTTTGAGGTCTTCGTGTAGTTATTCGTTGGTTACGTAGCTATAAGTATTGGTTATTAATCCAAGAACTTTGTTTTAGCAGAGCTGGATTATTAGTCGGTTTGAGATTTTACTAAAGCCCCCATATTTGCCATAAGTCCAAATAGACTTTATCGTAACTGGTAAACCAATCTGTTTGATTTTGTTCAATGTGGGAGTATCTTTGTCCACAAATCCCCATGTCCAGAGATGAATTGATACATACTTAACGTTTATAAAATATTAGTTAAAGTATGTTCAGTAAAAACGTTATTACCTTAGCTACATAGACAGACAATATTATAATTCTATCAAATTAGATAAATGAATTATGAGTTTGGTATATGTTTTTTACGTTATTATTTAACGGGTCATGTATTTCAGTTTCCGATGCATAACATAATATTCTAATGCGTATACATATTTTATACTCAATTTAACCATCGAGTTTGTGTCTATTCGTGGTCAATAAATGTTCGGCGTTGAAATAAAATCCTGATAAATATAATTATCACCGGGAAATGCATTGTTTACGGGGATTATATTTAATTAGAAGCATTTTGATTGTACGTATCGGAGATTTGTTTGCGCAAATACACGTGATTGGTATAAGCAATTAAAATATTTCAAACGTAATTGGAATTAACAATTTGATGGTTTTGGAAGATATTGTTGGGTCATAGTTTTTGTCATTATCCATTTATAATTTAATCGATTTGGTTTCGAATTAAAACGATCTGGTTAATATAGTTTTTATGTTTTCACCACTTTACAGTTATTTTTTTTATTTAAGCATTAATTTCAGTTATTTACTAAGTAAAGTTTTTCAGCATTCATTTCGACTAATTGTTCTAAAACATTAGTGGAAATAATATGGTTAAAAAGAAATTTCTCGTGTTGATAAAATATTGCTTTTTGAAGGGCATAAATACAGTTGAAGCAAAAACTGGTTTGATGCCGAGTTTTCGGACACCGCCCCAGAAAAATCAACCATCAAGGATTGGTATGCTAAGTTTAGACGTGGTGAAATGAGCACCGAAGAGGGTGAATGCAGTAGTGGCCCTAAAGAGGTTGTTACCGACAAAAACATTTAAAAAATCGACGAAATGATTTTGAGTGACCGTAAATTGAAATTGAATGAAATAGCAGACACTCTAAAGATATCAACTGAACGTGGATATCATATCATTTACGAATATTTGGGTATAGAAAAGCTCTGTGCAAAACGGGTGCCGCGCAAGTTCACTTTTAACCAAAAACAACGAGGAGTTGATGATTCAGAGCGGTGTTTGAAATTGATCAAGCGTAACAAACCCGAGTTTTTGCGCTGATATGTGACAATGGATGAAACATGGCTCCATGATTTCACTCCGAAGTCCAATTGGCAGTCATCCCAGTGGACTGAACATGATGAACCCGCTCCAAAGCGTGGGAAAACAGTCGGCTGGCAAGGTTATGGCGTCTTCACCAAGGCGCCGGCCACTTCTGCCCCGGCGACTATTTCCTGTTCTCCAAAAACTGAAGCCTGTTTTGAGCAAAGGACAAATCGTACTACAAAAATTGGCATCGAAAGTTGGAGGGTCGCTATAATCAGTGTATCCCCCTTGAATGGAATTATGTTGAATGAAAATAACTAATTTTACCAAAAATATATGTTTTACTATGGTAGGCCGGGGACCTTTCAGTTCACCTAGTTAAACTAGGCAATCATATGTTACATCTTGTTTGTTTCCCAGTAGCCTTAATCAAAGTAAACAACAAGGGAATCTTTTTCTGTTGTAATAAACTGTAGCTGTATTCAGTTGTAGTAATATGTTAAATGTAGTTCAATACTATATTTTTGTTGACATAAATGTTTAATGAGACCAATGGCGAATATTTTTTTTTAAGTTTATATTCATGCTAATAAATTTCAACACCAAAATATAAGAGGTTACTTTATTTTATTATCTACCCTTTATTCATCTATTTTTTCTAAACAATTTTATAGGTTGTTTTAAAGAAATAAAACAGCAGATAATAAATTAAAACACGTATAGTTTATTGTTGACTATATTAACAATCATCGTTTGTTATACCTTTTTACATCGGCTAAAAGTTAAGTGAATGGAAGCACAATTCACGAGATAATGTGTTAATTTGCCATTGAACTAATTTAACGGGGACCATTAGAATTTTCCGAAACATTTCTGCCATTATAAACATCGCTTTTTCAACTAGCGCCATAGGTCCCTTCCATTACGACAGAGAAAACCTAAGATACATTATCCCCCGTTTCTAATTCTAAACCTTTTAAGCGAACTTTTTGCAAAAGTGTTAAGGGGACCCCTAAGCTCGGATAAAAAATTGGTCTTCGGGGGGATGTTTCGGGTATCTCGCTACAGATCCCCCGCAGAATGTCTTAAATCATTTTGATGAACTTCGTATTAGCTGATGGAGACATTATTATTAGTCCGTGCGGTATTTTTCTTGGTCTTCCTAGCGGAGAGGACCGACTGTCAGATTTTTCACGTAGAGGAACGTTCAAAGCCGAGTAAGGTAATTGAATAAATTTCATATTTATTAAAGTATGTATAATGCGTTTGACAGGCTAATAATTTTCGGTCGAATATTGAGGTTTTTTATCGTACGTTTTTATTTTTATGCCTGTAGTTCATATTCTTTTTTATTTCTGCGTAATAAATTTTAATATCTTTTTTTTTGTTTCAGGTTCGTTACTATATTATATCTACATATTCTAAAGTGGTAAGTCGACAGCTTGATATTACTCTGGAGTATGATACGTCATTTGTAATTAGTTACAATTAATAAATTAAAGAGCTTTTTTTGGACAATTTGAAGGTTATAGTATCAAACTTACGTAAAACGGATTCCGGAAACGGAAATTATTTACTTGAAACAGTACATTCATATTTTTATGAATGTTAATATCTGTTGCATTCTTCACCTCGATTTAGCCAGTTTATTTGTATTGCATAAACTCCAATAATCACTAAATTATTTAACAAGTTTGCCATTCACCACCTATTCGTCGACAATATTACACATCATTCACCATTACACGCCATTGTAATACTTCATATTTCATAAAAACATAACCAAACCGCGATGACAGGATTGCAACATTCCTGTTCATCTGAAACCAAAAGTTCTTAATCTAGAGGAGTGTTGATATCGTACAAATGTCTTTTTTCGCCAAATTACGGTGCGAAAAAATAAGATTTGTTTAATCATATTTTGACATTTCCTAATTTTAGTTAGTATTAAGTAATTTTGTTCTAGTTTTACATAATAAAATACATAAATAAGACTTACTCCATATTTATATTAAATCTATTCAGTAGAACTTGATAAAAATAATTTCTGAAATTTCTTTTCCATACAATGGGTTTCCTATACTTCAAAAAAGCCTTTTTCGAACTCTTTTTTCAACCAGTGATGAACTTTGAAACTTTAGAAACTTATATTTCTTATAACGGTCATCTTTTTTAAAATGTGAATGAAGGCATCATTAAAAATGCAAACTACTACAAAAGATGCAATTTAAATCGTGTGGGATCCAGCATATAAGTACACGTTTTGGTGCAAAAGTCCATATTAATAAATTTACAGATTTGTTATTATCGTGGGTTTCTGAACTTATATATCGAGTCACTAAAACCTTAGATGTTAAACTCTGGTAAATTGGCTTTATAATTTTCAATATTTCGTCACATAGAGGAAAGTTTTCATGATTATTAGAACCGTTTCGGTCTAGTCGGTCCTGATGATAAGACGCTAAGACAACTATGTCTCCGAAAGTATTTTAAATTTTGAAAAATCCTCTTAAAGGTATCTTCTTAATGGGTTAAGCTTTGAAAACGTGTAAGGACTCTCTAAGTTCTTTGTCACCTGAAACTTTTCATCGGTCCTAATTGTTTTTGTTTACTAAATATCTATCTGATATCATTCGCATCAACAACGTTTTCATTTGGAATGTCACAAAATTTTTAAAATTTCATACTCCCACTCAGAAAATAATAATATTCATTATTTAACATTGATTTAAAAGTAAAACATTTATCTGTAATTTGTCTGTATCTGTGTAGTATTTGCTCTGTTTTTAAATTTTCTGATTTATGTTGATCTAGTCGACTTAATTTAAAATTACTCTGAATTGGGATGCATTTTCTGCTGGACACCATTATTATTTATACGTGTAAAATTAGTCGTAAAGTTTTACCAGCAACTAGTTAATTGATCATACATATTTCATTCATTACAATAACTAAGGAAATAAAAATGTTTATATCTGTACCATAAACAATTACGGCATCAAGAGCAGCCATACCGCTGGGGAAATAAAAGCGGCATATATCCGCCACCGCCATAAATATGCAAATGAAATTATCTGTTCAGACTCAATCGCTTGTCACAGAACAAAAAGTAATGAATTTAACATTACCGAGCCAGAGGAATACGACTGAAAGGCGAGTTCATTTCCTAATGATTTTCCGTTTTGATTCGCATCTCATAGTTTTGATTCGACGGGAATATCGTTTCGGTCGAGAATAGTGCGGAAATAACTAAATTTGAATAAATATTTTATTCGTCGTATTCGGAGACCGACATTCCATCGTCGTCTATTCGATGTCTTGTATATTACGTCGTAATTTCGTGGAGAACGGTGCACTTCTTCAAAAATTAAATTGACATTTTCTAACATTGTAGCGTTTGTTATTACCATTAAAAAGTGTATCGTAACTGAATGAATTTATCTTAAATTAATGTTCATCTATCAACGTAAAATCTCTTTTACAAATTGGGGCGTTATTTCTATAAATGTTTTGAGGGCTTTTGTAATTTAAATAAAGTAATTAACTCTGGAAAACTAGTTGAATATGAGGTTTTTTTATATTTCTAATCATCTTATTGGAGATTCAACATATTTACATAATGTTACAACTATTTTTCTAGCATGTTCTAGTAAGGAAATTGAATACATAATTTTTGGGATTTTCTTATACTCATATTTAGTTTTAATTATAAATATGCATTTTTTTGAAAATATGAATATCATTGTAGAATGCTAGTATAGTAGAATCTAACACTTTGCATTAAAAGTTGAAGTAATCTTCATAGAAAATTATTGAGAAACATGGGTTGAATAAACCAAAAGTCACATTGTGATACGCTTAATCAGTAAGCGAAAGTTATTTGTGATGTTAGACGTAACAAACCATGCTTCTTTCATGTGATTGTACAAGTATGATGTAACTGAAAGTTTCACTTCATGTGTGCACTATATGATCTTAAAATCAATCCACCTTTCTTTTTGATTATCCGTCCTGGTCGTGATAAATTGTGGGCCAGTCATAAGTCATTGAATGCCTGGTCCATACGTTTTTTCACCTTTGCTTCCGAGAGGCCAGGAAATTTTGCATATGAAGCAATCTCCATCTTTGGGAAGAGGTTTTACAAATTACTTCATCAATCCCAATTGTATATGCAGCGATGACAAAGAGCTTTATGTGGAGGTACCAATGTTTTTTGGAGAAGATTCTTTTCACCAACTTTAAGCTTCCTCGGCGGTCAACTCTTTTTGCAATGATTTGTTGGATCTCTGCTATCCCTTAAACACAAGATGTAAAGGAATTTGGAAAAAGCCAGCTTATTGTCCAAGCAACATTCCCAAAATGTGGAAATCGCTATATACTTGACAATCACGGTCTTCACTTTTAATTTGCGAACAACCAATTGCAAGTTTTTGTAGATTTCTTGCGAATGTTCGGATTGACCTACAAATATTGTTCAATAATGAAATTACGTTGCTCTTTAATTATAGTACGTTAACCCTAGTCTGTCCGCTATCATGATCTATTTTATCATTGTCACCAATTTATCACAAAATTGAATTCCTTGGATCATCTTCTTATCAACATCTTCTATATATTAATATACTGAGCCTAAACCCTCTTTTATATAACTTCAAGGTATATATCATATATACTACAAATACACAAAATTGTATAATTCATAAAAATGCATAATTGTACATATATAAAGTATTTTCATACAACCATAAACTATATATAAAATTAATTAGAATTAGAATTATTTAGAAGATTTAGGACTTTGATTATTAATAATTAAATAATTATGAAAAACATATCTTTTGAAGACATTGTCAATATTTAAATTTATTTTAAGATTTAGAAACAAGTTTTAGTATATATATATATATATATATATATATATATATATATATATATATATATATATATATATATATATATATTATTTGTATCGTACAGAAAAGTTTTACAAAGTAAGCTAATTAACTTGAGTGATCACTCCACCACTTGAACAACTCTCTATTACTAGTGATCATTAATTGGTACTATAAAGCTGGAAAATAATCGAAGAAAATGGCTCGAAATTAATGTTATCGTCAGATTACTAAACGGGGTAATTTGCAACACCTTTTCCAATGTAAAACGGTTATTTATCTTTTAAGTAGTATTGCAGTAAAATCGTGCTTTGCCAGAGACCAAAACTCTATTAAATTAAACCGTACACTCAATAAAATTATTGTGTGCTATTTTATTTTCTGTCGCAGCCATAAAACATAAGGAAATTACGCTTCGAAACGGTGGTTTAATTTTGTTTCGGCTTTTATAAATTATGAATTCGCGTTACGCCAGATTTAATTTATGGCACTAATTATTTACTTTATAATAAACGACAATAATGAGAATAATTAACAGTTACCTAAAATTAGCAGGTATCTGATTTTATACACGTGGGCTAGAATCAATAAAAACAATACATATGGTTTTTTTTTCTAATTATACATAAAATATGCAGTCTGTATTAAAAAAGCGACGCATTCACATTCTGATTACTAGATTCTTCGACGCGATAATATTTATTCATATGTACAGAAGACTTCGAGTTATAATGAAGCGGCGAGTCCATTTTTATTACTGCATTTTCCATTTTAGCGCAGGAATAATGTTTGGAGCATTTTACGGTCGTTATAATTATACAGCGAAAACCCTGAAAATGTAAATATCTCGCATTAACAAAAAATCAATAAAAATTATTGCTATGCAATTATGTCTTTAATCAACAAGGTCTGAATTGATGATGGTAATAACCTGTTAACATTTAAACGGGTCCGTTAATAAATTGCACTTGATTTTGCCATTTTAAACTTATTAATACGGATTGTGAAATGCATAGAAACCTGGATTTGTATTATGATTAACATTTTTAATTGGTCTTCTGTGTTAATGTAAAAATATGACATGTTTTGTTTATAGAATGTTTTAGCTATGGTAGATATTCTCCATCAATCAAATACCACGATTTTCCAGGTTTTCATATTTACTCGCCTCAGGAACTACATGAACCATGTAGATACTATTATTAGTAGTAGTTAATTGTATTAATCCATGTCAATATTATTAAAGCTATTTTTTTTGTACGGACAACAGTAGCAACTATAGCCTGACCCATACAACAGCCAATGCACGTCATCATGATTTATGACGTCAGATCATCGCAATGTTACGGTATCAGGTTAGAAATTTGCTTTGAAACGTTTGCCGGTTTATATCTTTATTTCAGAGATTTGGCAACATGTTCCACCAGTACCAACCCGAATCGAATTTTATTGGCTGGTTCGATTACACGTTCCGACGCATCGGACAAAGTGCTATCAGTTCTTAACTAAGATAAAATGAGAAGGATTTTCTAGTCTATTCAATAAAGCATTGAATCCTGAAATTATACACCAAAAATATTATGGGTCCCCCATTACCTCAGGATACTATACTATACTGCGCTGGCGTGCGTCTCCCAAAAAACCAGTAAGAACATGACATTAATTTACGAAACATTTTAAAGGAGGTGAAATGAAAAATACAGAATATAATACTAAATTATATTTATATATTTCAAAATTTAATATTAATTTTAAATTATAAATTAGGATATAAAACAATGAACCTTAACTATGCCATAAACTATTTACTAAATTACCACATATTTGAATATACAATACTACAAATGTATTATATATAAATAAAATTTTATAACAAATTTCTTGTAGATACAGCACCTTTATACTTCTCACACTAATTACTAATTAATTACAATACAATAAAAGTTGATAATTTCCAAATAAAGGCAAGGTTAATATATTTCATGGAAAAAGGGCTGATGTCAATATTTTGTGTTTTATTTTAGTATATATACCTTTCAACTGTTTTCTTTTATTTCTGCTTAGGTCTACTTTTTTCTTGTTTGTTATTTTGGCAGATTACTTTTCCTTATCAACAAATCATACAGCTGTAGTTTTCAGGATTAACGGTATGCAGTATTTTCCTGCAGTACTGCAAAACGGATAAATTGGACGATTAATTGAAATTACTTAAATATATAATTCTCTATTACCTTGTCAAAATTCAATTGTCGAATATTATTCTGGGATTTATATTGACTATTTGTATTTGCTTCAATATTGAGTCTTATAACATTCTTAACAACAAATAACTTATATAGACCGACCCAAATAAATTTTTTGCCGGTAAGGGGTACCGGCACTTGACTTATGGTACCCTACCTAAAATTCATTCGTAACATAATAATCATATCGATAGTTTTATAGAAAATAGTACCTTGATGATAACTCCTTATACAGTGGTATATAAGCTTCTTGACTTCTTGTTTTCTAAGAAATTCTTTAAGCTATTTTTTTTCTTTATCGTCCTGCGAGTTCCAACTTTCAAAGCCTTAGAAATTCTTAAAATGTAGATTAGATTATTTAACATCCATATTATGGATCCGACAAAGTTGCTGCCAACATTCGTTATGTATACTAAAGGATACTAAAATCATTAAATTGGAGATACAGAGAAGGCAGATGATCCTTCTTGTTATCTGCTTTAGTTGTGCGGCGAGCTCATGGTGAAATCTTTCTTTCCCTTGCTACTAAGTATGTCATATTATAAACTTGACATATTAATTTACTCTCACTGCAAAATTTAAGTCATTTAATTAATTTATCCTATTTGTAACAACTGAAACTAAACCTACCTTTGACTTTCCATATTTGTAATCCTGTTAAAACGGTGAAATGTTAAACTTAAAAAAGATCTTCTTTTTAAGTTAAAAGGAACATCACAATATAACTTTAAAGATACCATATCAAACGCTTTATAGTTAAACAAATAAATGCCCAACGTTTATTAAACGCAATACGGCACATCGCCATTTCTTTCGAGAAACGCTTGGCTTGCAATACCATGCAGTGTTGCCAAATGTAGGTTCAAGAATATATATATTTTATGAAATACTAAAAAGGCGTATCTCTATTATTTTTTTTTCAAAACAAAATATAAAAGTTAAAGTCAGAAAGTCTTGTTAAATATATTATTTTTCTAAAATAAAATACATCCATAAAGCAAATAACCTAGATGTCAATTTGGCAACATCGACTTACCATTTCGGCTTGCGGCGAGTAGATTGCGTCGACGAATATAGGAATAGTTCCGTAAGTAGCCGAATCTCCGGACCACCATGATTTTTAATGTATACTCATTACCTCGTTCTTGATCGAAGTTATTAATTTGAGATATGATATGTTTCTGACGCTATAAATATTAAGCACCGATTTAAAATTTATCGAAACAAGGAAAGCGCTAAAATAACATTTTCCGATTTATGATCTCCTACTATCACTGTTGTTTTGAAGAATTTTGACTAAACTAGATGAATTTTATAGACTGATTCGGTTAATTTTCGAACGCATCAGGCAAAATTGTATATCTTTTTAACTAGAATAAAATGAGAAGGAAAATATTCTCTGGTGTTATAACGAATTTACAAACTGCAACAGGCAATACATTATACATTCTGATGACGTGTGTTCACTCGTATTTTGGGGTAAACTAGAGCTTCTAATTAACCGATCAAAGTCATTAAGTGATTTCCGTTTGTACCTTTGATACATCAAAGGTTATTATCGAAAAACATGGCAGTCCAGAAATTAAAAGACAGTTTTTTTTAACGAACGGTCGATATTTAAAAAAAAAGGGGGAAATTGGGCCGCAGTTTTCCGTTAACGCGAGATATGCTCTGAAATTTAACCGCTCCGAATGCACGGCAGCGCAAATGTTTTGGTCTGATTAGTGGCGGATCGTCTTTTGCCTCCGGCCGTTTTTAATTAAATTCTCAAAATAATTATTCAGGCATTTTGGCTCGTCGCGTAATTGAACCCGCCAAGAATTATGCGCAATGTTTGGGCCGTTTTAACGGTCCCTGCTAATTTGGTCTTAGATACCAATTTAAATATTATATAGATATTTAGAATTGATTCTGTTTCAAGGACTTCGCAGAGCTGCCTTTTGTCTCAGTTATTTTAATATTAAAGCACTAGAAATATGTTGCCTCTTTACGCGAAACAAAGAACAATATTAAATTTGATTATTAAACACATATTACTATGGTATTATTAAGGTTTTGTAAAACAACAGTATTTTTGTGTGAGTTTTTTAAAATAAAATAACGACAGTAATGAGATTACACCGCCAAATTAGGTTTCTTAAAATGAAAAGCTCAAAGGGAATTTCGTTTTGCCGGTTCTAAGCCAATTGTAGCGTCAAACATTAACTGTTATTATATTTCTTTTGTAAACGTTCCATTATAGAAAACGGTAACCAGTAAGAAAACTAATCGGATATAAGAAATAAAATGTCTGACTGGATCCTATTCTGGAAGGACCTGATGCTATTCAAACGACGACAATCAAATACGCTTTATATTGTTTCGTGTATATATCCAGTTTTGCTGCGAAAAAATGCAATTTTGAGAGATTCATCGCTAGCTTGTTTTTTTTATTGTAGACGCATTTAAATTTCATGCTCGATAAAATGACATATTTCGATGTTACTCTTGATCTCTTGTACTGTAAACTAAATTTAACCTAGAGCCTATATTTGTCTCTTAACCTAAGTTTGATTAACGGGCAGTTATAGACATAGACATATATAGAATTAGATAATGAATATACTAAGGTTTTAGTCTATATTTTACTGTAATTGCACCCATTTAACTGACTAGAAAATGTCTCGGACTGTGGTGATACTTTTTCAAAATACTATTAGTCAATTATTATCAATTTTTGTATGAAGAAAAACTTTTCAAAGGATTGTCTTACATTTTAAAACTGGGAAAACCTTTCGATTATCCGTATATATCAAGAATAAAGTTCTAAGAAGTATCACCGTTACTAGGGCAATATTACAACTCTTGAATTAAACTCGATCAATACATAAACTGAAAAGAATCAAACCATGAATCTATTACTAGAAATTAAATGAGGGCCAATGTGTCAATTAATCGACAACTAGTATCAATATATTAATAAAAAAAATTCTGTATTAATAAAAATAACATCTATTACATTTACAAGCCGAAAATAAAGAATTGATCTTATCAAAAGTTAACAATTTTATATACTTATTGCCTTTTTCCTTTTAGAAACTAGAGCTTGTTTATGGCATTTATCTAAAATTGGCTCATGTTACCGTCAGATTCTGTTTTACTATATTGATTTCTTACTGTCTCCGCCATTATTAAATTGTACTGGGTAGAAAAGAAAACGAAATCGGATAAAACTACGCAGCTGAATTGTTTGAACGAACCGTCGCTCCACCACCATTAATTGCTCTACATTCTGGTAATTTAACTCCGCATTTACTTCGCAGTGCCTTTCTTTATCGGTCAGACGAATCCAATCTAGCGGCACGTAGCCGGCTTTTAATTTAAACTGCGAAAGCTGTAAAATAAACCATGTAAATTTAAGTGATTTTGCTTGTCTTTTACTGCTGCCAGTGTATGCATTTTGGAATGTCGTCTGGATGATGGTCGAGTGTTTGTCCTGTTGAGTTAATATATGTCAACAGTTCATTTTACTTCGTCTTTATCTTCATTTGCAAGTTTTGTTCTTTTCGTAATTTGTAGTTTTTTAAAATAAGATAATAGTAGAGAATTATGTTTATAACAAGAATTTACTTATAGTCTCTTTCTTTTTCTAAAAATACTTCAACATCATCACTGTAATCTATTTATAGTTCAATTTTAAAATTAAATTATATAATAGGGTTTTAGTTCTAGTCAGTGTAATAAATAAAATACGAAAAGAAATGTTTTTCCAAATCCAAAATACTATTTTAATGCTGATTAATTAGGTCATTACATACATCATGAAGGCATAAAGTTCAGGCAGTTTTTCATGTGTTGAAACAGTTTTTCCACTTCGATTAAGATAACTCCTAAAACACTTTCTAACATATTTGTTAGTAATGTGTTCTTAATGTGCGGGAATAAAGAATGTCGTTAGGTGCCAAATCAGGACTGTATAGCAGATAACTCATCATTTCTACAGGCTGGTCAAGATTTTCATTGAATCACCATGGTCTCTCCCGAAATTCTCTGAAATGTTCCAGGAAGGAAATGATCATATACCATTCAATATGGATGGTTTTTTATTGCTCTATCATAATCGTTGCTAATAGTACCGTTAATGCCAAGAAAATTGCTTGGTATACCTATACAGTCGTTTTCTGTTTTATTTTTAAGTTCATAGCCACATATCAATTCATGGCCTGAATAGATGTTACACACTACATTCGATGCACCTTGAATGTATTTTATTCCACCAATCAACACTAAACATTTCTTAAGCATTTGTTAGGTTATGAACAAACCCGAACAAATCTTTTTTACGTCCAACTAATGCTATACTATTGCCCCAGGATGCCTAATTTTCATGGTATGTCATATCTGCCGTGTCACATTTGTCATGAAGCATCCATGTTTTCTGGCGCAACAACCGAATCTGGAAAATCTTCACGTAACTCAACCTGTAGCTAATGTTGGTCCGGATTTAATTCGTTAAATCAGCTTTTTACAGTATTGTAATATGCGATTTCTCACAGTACTAATAATTCAGTTCATGATACAAGCTACACAAATCGCTCTAAAATTAGAAGATATTTTAAAGACACTTTTGTTCAACAAAGCCAAGCTTCGAATGAAAACGTCATATTGCTTCTGACTATAATGCGCTGCCAACGCCAAATTATAAGTAAAATAGCAACCCTCGTTGATCAATTTTAATTAATTCTTAACCAGTTCGTTTTAGTTTTTAGAACTTACACTCATTTACAGTATGTTGCAGAATAATACTCGACAGCAACAATTTACTATAATCAAGTGCATAAACGTGGTCATAAAGGATAGTTTAAACAAGCAGTTTTACTGGAACCTTGACCTTACGGTATTAATTATTTACTGTTTCCCGTTTTGATTTTTATTTACTAACTTAATATCACATCTTTCAACTAATGATTTTACTTTTGTGTTTTGACAACGTTCACTAATTATATAATAATAAATATGTTGTGCTTTAAAATTGGATCAGTTGGTTAAAAATAAATTGACAAATATTTTTACGTGCTGTTTTTTAGGCGATTTAGTTCAGTATTTAATAGTTATTTTAATTATCTAGTTAGAGTATCTTACTTACTTAGTTAACCGAACTAAACGTTATCGATATGTATGTCATTACAACGTCAACTGATGACACACTGGATACTCGATGTTTAACCGACTTCGAAAAAGGAGGAGGTTCTATGTTCGGCTGTAGTTTTTATATGTTCGACAATTCTTCGTTCTATTCTTATCGTTTGTTCGGTGTACTGATTAGAGCGGTATGCTCACACGCGGAAGTCTCAGCTCCGATTTTCAACAGGGGCAACAACTTTTTTTTCTTCTAGTCTCGTTGGAAAATTTGTCAGATCTTCTAGACTGGGTAGCGGACCCCGGGTCCTGAAGCGTTCCTTATTTTTATCATCGTTTCTTTATTGCTATTTTTCCTCATACTCTCTGCAATTTTAATTGGGCTATCCATTGTAATACTTAATAAAATAACTGTGTAATTTATTGAATAAATATCTAACACTAAAAAGGGAAAATTAAAATATTTTTCACAAACAGATTGAACCGACAAAAAATAAATAAGGAACTCACTAAAAATTGAGACATAATCAAACTCAGATTTTTAACAAAAAAAAACCTTTTAAATTAAAATATGTACATAACAATCGTTATAATGACTAAATAAAAATGAACAAAAAACTTATTTAACCTATCTACTACACGTATTTTATATTCTACTATATACGCACAATTTGGTTTAATACCTACCTAAACCTATTTATCTTTTTACAATCTTATTTTAACTACTACTAACTGATCAGTCGGTGCCGATCTCAAATAATACAAAACGAATAATAACATTTTGTGACATATACACATAATTAAATTATGAACAAAACATATTTAGTTTGTTGCTCGGCACCAACTTCAAAGTGATCAGTTGGTAGTAATTAAAATAATATTGTAAATAGATGAATAGGTTTAGGTAGTTATTAAGCTAAATTTTCTGTATATATGTTAGTAGTATATAAAATATGTGTAGAAGATAGTTTAAATAAGTTATTTGTTTATTTTTATTTAGTTATTACAATGATTATTATGAACATATTTTATTTTAAAACGTTTTTTTAGTTTAAAAATCCGAGTTTGATTATTTCTTAATTTTTAGTGAGTTCCTTATTTATTTTTTTGTAGGCGGTTCAATTTTTTTTTGTTAAAAATAATTTATAATAAGACTTTAGTCTTAATGTACTGGCAGCAAGTCGAATCTTAAAACCATGTCCACAGTTGAAAAACAATAGAGATACTTCACAACAGGTTGTTGTACAATATGCGTTGATCATATTTATTGTGGCTGTTTGATATATTTAATTTTGATATATTTGATAATGTTACTATAAAAACATATATAATTTTTAAATCACTTATATACTTTTATGTGAAATAAATGATCTCTATAGTTTATTCTAGCATTTTAACGAGATTTGCTCTGAATTTATAGACGTGAATAGGTCAGTATTGGTACCTCGTCGAGACCTTTACATAAAATGAGTGAAGTTGAATAGTCAGCGTGAACGACAGACGCGCCAATATTAAGCTGGAATTCCGAAGTGAAATGCCAATGTTGTATTCGGCAAAGGTGCACGTAATATTCCCATTCTCACATATCAGCTGGATGTACGTCTGCAATTGGGAAATGCCCGTCATATCTTTGCGACAATATGGCAGCAATGCGAGCGTCGACGAAGTGGCTTATTGGCAGCCATTTCTCCAATGGACGAAATGCGGAAAACTTGCCTAGTTCATTTAATAGAAAACTTGTGTTCGAATCCATTGTTTTCGAATGGAATTATTTCTTTTAGTTATTTTATACTGAAATCAAAAAATATGAAGTCGCCGTTAATAAACAACCGTAGTAAAACATGTTTTCTGCCAAATGAGTTTCGAATTTCTTGTGACATATTTCGAAAGGGTCGCTTCAACTATTCGAACTAATAAATAAGTTTGGCTACTTAATAGCAAAGTTTTAGGTACCGCGTATTTTCCAGTTTCGATTACTTTTAAACCTGCTTCCGATGTATCGAATCAAGATTTATTTTATTAATTAGTTGAGCAAAACAGCGCCAATTTCAACTGTCAACTGCTGTCAGTTCAAACTGCTTTTTTTTCGAAAATAGATCTCATTACATCAGGATTGATTTTAGAGATGGTATCTAAAATTATTTAATCCACCGATATAAATATTTATACAATAGAATTATATACATTGCATTGTTTAGAATTTTACAGTAATTCTGATAATATCCATAGAACTAAATTTTAAAACCAGATCAAATCGAATAAAATTTAATACCATAATTTTAGAAAGACAAAAATTATACAGAATTGCTTCATTTTCAGATCAAAATAGAGCGATTAAATTAAAATGGACAGACTGTGATATGTGTTGAAGTTTCATTTCATCATTCTTGATATTATCTTTATAGACTCGAACATTTTCAATATTTTAGTTTAGCTCTTTTCAATACAAGTACGATTACTTCGTAGTACTTAAACTAGTAATACTTAAATATACTTTTCTTCTTTACTGCGTCGATTTTTTTAAAATTATGCATCGATTGTCAACTTCTTGGGCATAATTGAAGCTTCTGCTACCAACGGTAATATTAAGCTCGTTCAGAATGGCTAAATTATTGGAAGTTCCTTCATTAAATAAGCACCGATCGCCAAACCGTTGAACTGCCTCATTTTCAGATCAAAAGAGAGCGATTAAATTAATATTAACTGACTTTGATATGTGTTGAAGTTTCATTTCATTATCCATGATATTATCCTCACAGACTCAAACATTTTAAATATTTATAATTATATAAATGCAAGGTTAACCTAAAAGTTTCAATTTCAATGTATCTTTTTCAAAACAAGTCAATTTATATATTTTAATTTTGAACTTATTATTCTGTAACACCTGTGGATTAGAATACAAACTTCACACTATGTTAATTTTAAAGATTTTTCATAACGATTTATTTATCGATGTGACAACATTGTCCACATAACGCCGTTCTGCGGTACTAAAGCAAAAACCAAACGGCCGATAGCGCTTAAACAGCGACGGAACATTCTCTAGACGATCAAGAATGCGACTTTTTCTTTTAGCCCTAGTGGTCGAGTCGGTCAGCATTTTATTACCAAAGATCTTCACTGGTTACGGCAATTCTTCGGGTTTGAATTGCATCATCCATGGTGAATCGTCGTTTTTATTTTATTTGAAATTTAGTTTTACGCTGTATTTCATGATTAAATGCTGCTAAATGTTTTATTATTATTTAATACTACACATATATAATTGTGTTTTTAGTTGTATTTTATTTAAATGGTAAAAGCAAATTTATATTTATGAAATTAGTTCAAAAAACTTATGTTATACCATGAATAATGTACGAGCCAAGATACGGACTTACAATAAATTGCTGAGAGTGTTCGGAGAGTCCATTTACGAGCCGTTTATGGTGCTGGGACCCGATTTCAGAAGCGATAAGGTCAGGATGATCTATGATGAAAATCTAGTGTTCTAATATGGGCGCATTTTTTTCCCGTAAGCTTATAAAGTGATGTAACCTGTCACAAGGAGTTATTACCGACACCTACAGCTAAATATTGCATTTAGGTTCTGTTAAATAATTTTATACTGTTTTATGTATAATTTTAATATTGTGTACATTTTAGAAATTTCTTCGTATATTGATTATTCAATAAATTAACTTGGAACCACTTTTCCCAATATATTAATTAGAAAGCAGTAGATAACAATTCTGCAAAATTTTTGTTGTTTCTTTTGGATTACTTGTCAATTGACCGAAATAGTAAAGTCAATGGGGGTGACATTTATTTCTGATTACGGTAATTTTTGCCGTATTTGCTAATATTTGTCCGTAGGTTTATACTCGAATCTTACTTTCAATCTCATTTTAATGCTCTATATTTTTCAGTCTAACATTACTATAATATATTCTAATGGGGCAATATTGCATTTTTTGTAAACGCAGAGCAGAGCGGTATAATTTTAACGGTGTACTCTATTTGATCAGTTTTTATCAGATCAGTAAAACATCAGATAGAAAACTGAACCAACAGATAAAGCTGTAGCTTAATTAACACATAAACTAGTTATTATTAATAATTTTTAATGAATATTAACTTGTAATTCTTTTAATGTCAGATTTGGTTTGTTTTTAGCTTCTTGTCACTATAAATAGTCATTATAGTGTTCTAATCTGTACGTCATCGTGTGGTCACTGTTTCTTTGAACAAGTTGCTTTTCAGTGAGAGTTGCGCATGAAGGCTATATAGTACACAATACTTTGTAGAAATCGAGTCAAATCTATGCACGCTACAGTATAACTTTGTAATGTAAGCTTAATTCAGACACTTAAATTGGTTATTATTAATAATTTTGTATGAATATTGATTGACTTGCGATTCTCTTAAAACCAGATTTGGTAGGTTTATATTTAAAATTTAAAAATTGTTTTCTATATTCAGTCCACCTTCTTGTCACTATAAATTAGTAATCTTTGATATACTACTACAGTCGTCTAATATCCTCGTGTGGACACAGTTTTCTTGAAGAAGTTGCTTATAGCTGAGAGCCATATCAAGTTAATACGTTGTGGAAATCGATTAGAGTCTATGCACTCTACTATGTAACTTAGCAATTGAACAGTCCATTTCAGCAACTTTTAGTTCTATATAAAATTTTACAATATTTTTTCAACGCCTTACGAAGTTTTCTCAAGAAAATTCTGGCATACCTTAAAGAAAATATTTTATTAGCATTTCAAAGCGTCCGCACAGAAAAAATTAGGCAAAAAAACTGGAAGGAAAATACTCGAAAAAAATTCGAACATGAGAAAGTCCTTTCGAATATATTAAATTAGGATCGTATGACGCCTCCTTAAACATTCTGCGTATGCAAGCACCGGCTAAAAGCCGGTCCCCAAAAAGGACCGGGAATGTTGAAATGAAATTTTCAGTGAAAAATTTAAAGGGGATGTGAGCTCCCCCACCCTCGCAAAGAATATTACAGGAAGAAACGCGTTTCGGGTACCGGCGGCAGTTAAATACGTGACATATGGTCTAAATAGCCCCCGTAAGGGTAACATCTAAAATATTTAGTTCAATAAAATTTTTAAACCATGTGTAATGGGTTTGCAGTAACGATGGGACATAGAATTTTATATTTAGGACTGTGGGACGAAATAAATGTAAATAGAATTTTAAAGTACCACTTATTAATATTACATTTTTTGTTTTGTTATTAACTATTTGTATATCCGTTTTACTGTTTGTCTTTTCCTCTGTCCATCTCTTTTGTCATTTCTTTATGTTTGCCACATTAATATATACTCAGTGTAATGCTTAATGTTTCTTATTCTTCATCAGAAATTTCGAAAACAAGGGGTAGTTGTTGCTATATTTTTTATTTCATTATATGTATGAAAAAATTTATTTTATTCTTATATTCTCGATAATATGTTGGCAGTTTTATATTTAGTATTGTTGTATTGATGTGACATAGCTTTTCCAAACACTTTTATTTTTTTGAAAAAATGCTAAATAATTATTTAGAATTAATTATACATTTCCTGCATATAATGTATATGCCGAATTTCTAGCAAAATAAAGAACAATTACTGTGCTTATTACTTTCATTGTTGAGCCCGAAGAGCAACGAAGATCTTTAAAACTTGGTATGGGCTAAGGGAAAGAACCAAAAGACAAGTTAACCAAAAAGTTTGATTACAAAATATTTATGGTAGTATTATGTTGTACGTAACAATTCACGCTTTTGAGCGGCGAAAGAAATATAAGAATATAAAAGCTATAAACTCACAAATTTGTTGCTTAAACTGGAAACCCTACCCAAACCACTATACTTACATGTAGGTTTTTTTTAGTGTCACTTGTTTTATTAGCTATTACATGAAAGATACGTGGCTTTCCTGGGAAAGTATCCACGAATTATTAGAGGGATTTCGAAAATATATAGCTACGAATTTTTACTTTTCTTTTAAATTAATCTTTAATAATTTCAGTTAAAAAGGGAAAATATTACTATTTTTAAGGATTTTAATTGTACGTTAATTAAAAATGACTAAGTATATAATAACTTGTTAAGGCAGGACGGTGTGTTTCGGGTAATTTTTATGATTTTTTTAGCCAATTAAGAATATATTTATTTTATTTATTTTTTAAGAACATATGTATAATTTTAATATTATGCACATTTTAGAAATTTCTTCGTATATTGATTATTCAATAAATTAACTTGGAACCACTTTTCCCAATATATTAATTAGAAAGCAGTAAATAACAATTTTGCAAAATTTTTCAATCAGTAAAGCAAATCAGTAAAACATCAGATAGAAAACTGAACCAACTGATAAAGCAACATATAAACTGGTTATTATTAATAATGTTTAATAATTTTTTAATCATACAGTGAAGATATCGGCAGCTGAACGCTGTTTCTTCATATAGGTAGGCAGGCAATTTGTGTACATTCTGCAGATCAGGATTTTCATCTGAAACAATTTCAGAGATGATACGTATAGAGCTTCATAAGGATTGATTAAAAGCTCTAAGAGCTAAAAAAGTAATGTTAGAATAGCAGTAGGAAGTTGAAACAACTTACTAATTAATCAGCTATGCCAGTACCATATTGTAGTTCTTCATCAGCTTCATATGTGTCCTTTTCGGCTTGCTGCTGTTCTTTTCGAGCTTCGTTACTTCGTCGATGTTATTGAATTATACGTCGATTGTCAACTTCTTGGACATAACTGAAGCTTCTGCTACCAACGGTAATATTAAGCTCGTTCAGAATGGCTAAATTACTGAAAGGAATGAAGGAACCATTAAATAAGCACGAGCTAATCGTCAAACTGTTGGCTTGAATTGATTTCCTTTGGATTTTGAGTACGACCACCTCAGCATCTCCTCTCGAATAAATCAAGTCTCGACACATCGTTTCGTATACTCGTAATTTTTATTGAATGAGAAGATAATTGCCATATATTACAATTGAAGAAACAGGCATAGCTAAGAATTACGTGTTAGAATGAGAGAGACATCTGTACTTTCACTCTTCCGATAATAATGATGATAATTTAGGTGAAGAGTGTTACATTCATACCTTTTTCACAGCTGTAAACCGTATTTTATTGTGTCGGAATAGCCATGCGTAAAACTTTAAGTAATAGGAGTATAAAACGTTGACTATATAATTTCGCGGTTACGCAGCCTGGTCTTCATTAATTCCATCGAACGATGAGGGAACGAGACCTCGACAGCGAGCGAGGCCCTTCATCGACGAGCACTTAGGGCCGCCCGGCAAATTTGAGGAGGCCGCAATAAAAGTAAACTGCGAACCGTTCCAGAAATGTGATTGAGCGCTGGTCGCGTTGCACGCTTATTGAATTAAAAGGATTCGGTAATCCGATTACGCCCTAAACGATACGGTTTCGAATTACTGGATACTTCGGATGTTAGGTTGTTTCATATCGATTAGCTTTTATACGTCTAAAGTGGTGATAAGTTCAATACCGCCATAGGTAAGATAGATGTTGTGGCTTTGCACATAGCTCAATTTATTATATATAACTTTTTAATACATTTTAAAGTAGTACGTTTCTTTTAATTTGCATGTAATGATTACACTGGTCAAACATTTCTTTGCCTTTGATATAAGAAATACGTAATGATTTGGAATATGTTTTTGCCAACAATTGTTAAACTATGAGTGGTTTTAGAGCGGTATGCCTATTTTTCAGCTACGAATAAATTTTAACTCTTTATGCTCTGTGAATATCAAACATTCTTATTGTCGTGACAAGCAAACCCTTATACTTTTATTACATTATATGCTATTGGGAAAAATCAATGTACATTATTATTTTAATGTATATGTGATAATTACACTGGTGGTCAATGGTTTGCTATCCTTGATGTAGGAGATACGTGTTAGTTTGGTATAACTTTATACCGACAATTTACAAAATATGATTAGCTTTGGATTATTGACTCTATTTTTTATTAAAAACTTCATTTTAGAATTTTATTAAAAGTAATCAGTATGAGATACAAACAACAAGTACATTCTTAAGTATCAATTTTTTATTGCTACTCGTTTTTTTATTATTGATCTTGAAGGTGGGGAAGAAATAATGTTATACTTCAGAGAAATACCTTTTATATGTTCTCCTTTATATATGTTTTCTAGGATGTCTTTTTAAAGGTTAGTAGTAATCTATCATCATGTATCGGGTCTAACCAATTACTGTCTATTGGCATCACTCTTAGATTTTATCTTGACTATAATTTCCCATATTCTTAAGAAATCTATTCGATTAACTGTGGAGAAAGTTTAACTTTTTGATCATATTTACTCGTAAAGTTTTCTTTATAATTTGGTGCTTTATAGTTACATTGAGCGTTTGCAACCATCAACCCTCTCCACATTTTCAGAATCAGATATAACTTCTCTAAAGTGTCTATCCTTCATCAGGCCCCGACTTTGAGGGCCATTAAATATTCCAGCTCTTAACTTTTTCATACTCTGCTTGGAAAATATTTTACAAATATGGTTAATGCATTATCCTTCCTTATCCAATGTTTTGACGAAATATTCATAACTAACTTAATATGATTTGTTGCAAATATGATTTTTTCTCTACTTAAAAATGGCTCATTGTTATTAACTTTACCGGCTATTAAGGATTCTCTCAAGGATCACACTTCTTTTTTCCCATTGAAGTTCCACTCTTACAGCATCCTTCAGACAAATAAATAAAGATGTTTTATATGTTTACTTTGCTGGCCTAAAATCAATTTAATATATTAATAATATTTTTTAAGCATTGATGAATGGGCAATTCGTATTATTGCTAATCGATTTCGATTATGCAATGAATATATTTGATTTGTACTCATTTAATTCCGTATCTTGAAGCAACTTCTTAATATTATTTGACTTAAATTCATTTTCACTGTACTAAATTTTCATATTTACCTGAATTTGAGATATGAATATATTATGTTCTTTCAGTCTTGCATCTTGAACAGTCCTGAAGAGTTTTGTTTTTGAATGAGGAATTTTTTCTTGCTAACGTAGTTGTGAAAACTTTCTTCATGCCTCATTTGTACATCCTATAGGTTTCTTTTTTAGTGTGCTTCACACCTATGAATCAACATTATTCATGATAATTCAGGATAGTTTTTTTAAAACTTGTACTTAATATGTACAAGTTCTGGCACCACCCATTACATGAATTCGAGCTTTAATTCCACTTGGCACCAATATCTATGGCTACAATTCAAATAATGTCCTATTTTGCTATATAAAAACAATTGTTGTATTTTTATACATATAAGTATTCATATATCTACAAGTTTCCTCAATATATAAATACGGTATGGTACAGTACGTTTTAATTAAAACTTATCTAATATAGAACAAAAGATTATGTGTTCTCACATTTCGTTTAATATCAATTTTACATCGAACAAATAACGCGTCCATTTAATTATAGGCGGGTTTATTTCGAAATCCATTTAAACTAATTTAATGCTCATAGCGTTTGAGCCGGAAAAAAACATGGTAGGACATTTACATCAACATTGACTGGCGTAATAACCAAATAGACTTGTCATGGTGGAAATTTAGTTACACACGCTCTTTGTTCCACGTGACAGTTAATTTAATAATGTTTTCGGGCCGGAAACAAAAACTGATATAATAAGAGATTTACTGGGCCAACGGGTTTTTTGTCGAGCCGAATTCAGTCGGCTGGAAGTGGGTTTAAAGTTTTAGAAATGGGTTTAATGAAGAGCTTATTAAAATGGACCGTAAACAAATCATTCATCATGTGTACATCATCTTGTATAATGTTATTCTAGGTACGTGTTTAAGGCTTTATATATATTGTTTGTTAATTGAGAAAGGTATATTTTTTGTTTCTCTGTTAATAAAGAAATTGATGTATTAAACGTAGTTGAGCTATTTTCTGTCCAATTGGCGAGTGATTAATTATCGTTTACAGGAACTAAATATGGAATGGAATTTTGAATTTGAAAATTATATATAATATACAGTAAGCAATAATATATATATATATATATATATATATATATATATATATATATATATATATATATATAATTGTTGTTAAAATATTAACTATAAAGTAATATATTAACTGTAAAGAGGTGAATAAAGTGTATTAAATACTTGAAGAATATTATTAAGAAGCTAAGTGTTATTAAGAAGAGCACCACAGTTTTTATTTATTAACGAGTGGACTATTTTAACAGAATGTGTTCAACTTTTGAAGCCCCTTGAAATAATGACCACCGAATCTGATGACCATTATCTGGTGAAAGATACCCCAACGATGTCTTTAATTATACGGTTAATAATAAGAGGACTGCAACATTCCATCAAATCCAGGATTTTAACAAGTGAATGTTAAATCAAAAATATTGTATTTATCTAATTAAATCGGTTTAATAGACGTAGACGTATATATAACTTATCTGATAAAATATAGGGCGAATTGCGCCAGTCTTTACTCGCAGATTCTTCAGTGAAGGATTTGGAAAAAAGACTGTAGATATGTTTGTATCGATAAAATAATTATATCGATATTCTTTGAGCAAGCGTAGAGTTCTTATGACATCTTAGATTAAATATGCTTAATACAATCTTCATTGACAAATTATTATTAAATTATTATATTAATAACTAATTTATTATTTATTAATTATTGCTTTGTTCTATTTGAATCAATACACAAGCAAGACGAATGCGGTATAAATACATCAGTATGTATTTCCAAATCAAACCTATATTTAAAAAGATATAATTCAAAATCCATAAAAACAAATAAAGGAGAAGTTTTTTTGTTTAATTTATTGATGTATTATTACTAGTCTTTTCCAAGTAACTTACAATTGTCCTTTACATTAACTTAAAACTAAGTACTTATCTAGAAAGACCCATTGGTTATGGCTTAGTCTCTAATAAAATTTAAAAAAAATTAGTAGCACCATTCAGTGTTTTGTCATTTAGAATACTTACTACACAAGTACACGAAATGTCACGGTTTGGTGCTATTGAAGCTGCGTCCTAGTTCAGTGTTATCCAAGAAATGCAACACTTCGATGGTGTTTACATGGGAGTGGATCTTTTCTTATGCCTTGTTGCAAATTTGTTGATTTCCTCTCTAACAGTTGGAATCCAAAGGTCTCAGTATAAGTAACTGATTCTATAGTATCTGGATGCATCGACAATACTTTTCAGCACTTTATTCTGAAATACTTGCATTATGCTAATATTACTTATCGCAGAACATCTCCCCATAGCTGAATTCCATATATTTTAGAATATGTATACGAGCAACTTAAGCACGGATAACTTAGATCTTCTTCCAAATAACGAATAGACTATTTTGAATTTTAAATTAATTGAATTTTAATTTTAAAAATTCTTTTCTTGGTTTTTTGAGCACTTCCGATGGAGTTTCGCGTTAAGATTCATACCAAGATAGCATTGTTACTGTATGGCATTGTTACTAATGTTAGGTAAAATCAATATTCACTTATTTACTCTTGTTGACGTTTATTCTCCATATTTGGGTCCACTTATTTACAGCACTACTTACGTGTTGCAGTCTTCTGCGTCAGAGTCGCAGTCGTTCAATGTCATCAGAAAGTGTAGCTTTAGTAACATTTTCTATTTGTGGTATGTCACATGTATAGAATAGGTAAAGAGCAGGACCAAAAACACTACCTTGCGGCACACCAGCTTCTGTATCTTTCATTGTTGAGTAAACCTCATCTTGTTTAACTCTAAACATCCTGACTGAGATACAGGTATAAGAAGAATAATCATGTCATCTAAATTAGTTTATGTATTATAATGGATATATTTAACATGTATAATCCGTTATAGCAAATAATTTTTTGTTCCAAGTATCTACCTTATACTTTTAATCAAATTATATCACATTGTTAATATAATTTTCAATTAATTGTATATTTGTTATTGGTTGAAATTCATTTGCTGGTTCCAAAGTTTGGTCATACATATTTTATTATATATGTATAATATGTATTATTCAAAAATGTAACAATTTAGACGTTCTGGTTATTAAATAACTTGCTGAATACATATTGTGAAGAAAAGATAACATGGCGATTGCGGAATATGTCCTGTGTTAACACTTTTAAATTTCCCAACCGTTTTTAATTGGATGTTCCTTTTTTAAGCCGTTCTGTTTTGCGGTTGAAATCCCAGTCACCGGCCGCTTTCAAGGGAAATAATTTATCTGTACGCAGTTTTCCCCACTACATCGATCCTTATCGCATATCAAGCAGCCTATTTACATGTTCGGCTCCGTAGATAGGACGGCATAAATTACGACGGACTTATGCCGTCGAGACACGGCGTCACCGATGGCCGCGGAGCGTTCGTTCGTTCGTTTTGCATGGCGGCCGCCTCTCCGACACAATGACGTCTTGTCGTTGGAACAAGGCCCTTGGCAACAGCGGACCGGGGCCCCCGGTAAGACATCGGCATTAACTAAGGATATTGGGGGAACAAGCTGAAATGTGTATAATGCGGCCGGTTTAAGCTTCGAAAAGCACGCGAGTCCATTTTGGCGTAGTTTAAATACATAGGTTGTGGGGATATCGTTGGATCGGGCAGTCCATATTGGATTTGCTTCATATTAACTAAACTTAAATTAGAAATTATACCATTTTTTTACTAACAGGTTGTTCTAAATATACTGACAGACATAAATGTTGCATATTTAAGTTTTTCTTTAAATTTGTCGGAATATATTGTTAATTTTCAGCAGGTTGTTAACTTCAAGTAGTGCTGAATGTGTAGCTTATTATTTATTCAGATTTATACATTGCTCGATTGAAATTTAAGGAAATGTAGTGGTTTAATATATAATTAGATCAACATTGCTTATTTTTCTCTAATTATTTCGTACATATGTGAGTATGTATGTCCCAAAATTCAGTCCTATAAATTAAATTAAATTATTATTCTCCTTTTCTTCATCGATTCTCGACCCATACATCTCTGTAATGCCCCAAGCCCCCAAGTTCCCCAAACCATTTCACACTCGCCCGCCAATGAAACTATAGTAAGAAGTTTAATAAGTGAGGACCATGTAAACCTTCCATTTGTATAATTTTCGTAAATACTTTTGAACTTTACTAATAAGTTCACAAAGTGAGAAATTACTTTCTCTCCATTATTTAACAATTTTCAATAAAATATTACAAATTGTCTTTATTTTAAACTGCTTATCCTAGTTCTGATTTAAATAAATTATAACTTATTCAAATTATCGATTGCTCATAACAAGCTATATAACAATAATATACAAATAAATATTAGTTCTAGAGAATAAAGAAGAAATTTGACAATCTAATGTTGATTTGTAAAATTTATTTTGATGATTTTTTTATTTTTAACTACTAATGTATTATGTAATTCATGTAATATTAAAGGCACAAAGTTATTAAAAATTTTAAAAAATATAAAGGCATAATTAAGATTACTTCGCTTGATACCTCAATTAATTAACTATAATACTAAACTGAAGTTACTAAATAGTACTAGTCCTAAATCTTTCAACACTAAATTGGTTATTTCCAACTGTGAACACTTTGAAACTAAGCAGTAGCACTGTGATAATATGATTGCAAGTGTAAATATTACTGTATATTTCCCTGCAAGCATATACAGTTATGTCCAACAGAAAAAGCAATTTGAATCAGTAATTTGAATAAATAACACGTTGTAAAGTGTTACTATAGTTCGTTCTTAAAACCTTAACATTTGCTAAAACCAAATCATTTTCTATAAGCTCTCGAGAGCGTTCATTTTCATCTTATTAGTTTCAACTGCTTCCATATATGGCGTGTGATGTAAATTATTAGTTCATTCGGAATATCGATCCGTTAGATCATTGTTTTCGTCTAGTATTAAATTAATTAACACCAAATTCGTTCTATCTGAACTGCAAGCGCCTCTAAAAGAAACAACTAAAGCAGCGGCGCTGGAGAAAATACGATTGCTCGCAACAGTTTTATAAATAATTGAAAGCCATTTGCTCTCGGGCATAAATTTATTGTGCCCCATAAAGTTGAGGTTGTGTATAGACGAGAAGTAATGACTATAAAGTGTTCACATGCACGTATTCGTACTAAGATTATTGGTTCGGTTATTTATGGACGCCCTTTAAATAGTTTACGCCGTCAACGTTTACCCTGTTATTTCTTTTATTAATCTGTATGGTAAACAAGTCCATAAAAGACTGATGCGGTGTACGTATAATCGTCGAAGACCTTTACCGAACGATCAGCCCGTGTATTTTTTATGACTTCTTCGCCCGTTACTATAAATTCGATGACTGGTTGACATTTGGGCAGCCACAGGAACATTTTTCTTATGAGTCATTCTAATGTGGACAGAATCAGTTATTTTATACATTTGAAATACGTCATATTTCTTTTTATTTCGTCATAATCTAATAACAACGATATTATAATGTGTTAGGACCAAACTCTACGTTTAAATAGTATATTCATCTTACATTATGATAATAGGCTTGATGATGCCTTTTCGGAAATAATAAGGCGAGAGTGCTGCGCGGTAGAGAGTTTGTACCTAAAAGACAGGTCCTTGATGTACACCAGTAAAATTTCTAAGTTGCTACATAGTACAATAGCTATTTTAGTTGAAATTGTAAAAGTTTTAAACCATGGAATGATAAAATTGTTTTTGTTCACATACTTTTCTTCCAACACAAAATGTCTAAAAATGTATTACTATATATTTAATTTATAATAAATAGTATCTTTAATAAAATCTTTTAACAAAATAATATTTTATCTAAAATATTTCAATTCTCAATAACTGCAGCTTAGTCTTGATATATTATATATAAACTTCAGTTCATTAAAAAATTCTAAATAAGACCTAGATCTACAAACGTTCCATAAAGAATTGTAATGTTCATAATAAAAATAAGCTGAAAACTTATTGAAGATGGTATACGAGAAGATGAAACCAAATATTACCTTTCTATTCATGTTTTCATCGGAAATAAATAAAAAGCCACAAAAGCGAACGCCGTAAGATTCTAAATTCGATGCCGAACTCTGTTGTGCTCTCTCCACTTTATTAAAAACAATTTCATATTTCCTCGGCGACGAATAAAACACAGCCAATATTGATCCGACGCGATCCAATATCGGTGTTCGTTTAAAAAGTTATGGGTGACCGGGAAAACACGCCACTTCATAAGGGCGATTACAGAAAGAAAAATAACCTCGGTACGTGACTAATGCAAAATTGCGTTTGGCGAAACAATAAAGGCGGTTTCAGTGTACTGTACACACGGAACTTTATTGCATGCGCTTTACGGCCATCGAAAATGGCATTTATAGGCAGCAATCACCAACACCAACGGTGTCAATTTGATACCGTAATGGTTTTGAGTGGTCGAGGACCACGAGCTCTCTCCGTTAGGTCCTCTATGGTGGTCCCTGGGATCGATATGGAATTTTTACTGGCTGGATAACCGTAATGAGGCCATTACGAGGATCAGTTCAGAATCTTAACTTTACCATAAAATAGCTATATACAGCGCGCATTAAAAATTAAGTGCTTTTAACATTATATGATAGACTTAGTCAATGGATTTAGATGAACAGAGAGGCTATAACGCATTGCGATTTCATTATATGAGTCTGAATTATGCCTGTTTAAAACAGTTTATCTTTGTATTACTTTGTTGATATTACTTGAAGTAACTTTAAGTGTATTTAATGTTATGGTAGCATTTTTCTCAATCTATTATTCGTTTGATATTTTTTAATGAACTTCTGCATTCACATCTCGATCATTTCAACTTCTGTTCATTTCGGATTTATACTTTTTAATTTAATAAAGGGCCAAAATTAATTTTGCCATTAATGACCAAAACTCGTTTACGTAATGAATTTATTGAATATTTTGAAAATTTGAATCAGTTTTAAAAATTGTGCTACTAATTTGGATTCAGTCCCTCCAATTTACCTTATAAACACGTTTTATTTTTTCAGGTCTAAAACCGAGTATTCTTGTGTTATGGATAAGTTCTGTAATGTAAATATTCTCTTGTTCTGTTTTGTAAATCTATTTTATATTTATCTTTGTTTTTGTTATTTCGCTATTGCTTATAAAGTATTTATATATTATGCGGTATAATTCAGTTTTTTCCAGTATTCGTGTATTCATCTATTTATATGTTTAGAAATTCCCTAGTTATAGTTCATTGTATTATCAGCTGTTTTGATTTTTTCAGGACCTAATTCTATATTTTTAGGTTTTTTTTTTGTAGAAATTTTCATCAAGGAAGCCTTGAGTATTTTTTTTCAGAAGCCTATAATGGCCACTCTATTCTGTATTTTTTAACATAGAAATTAGTGCAACGGGATCGACAAATCTAAAACTGCGCGTGACTGGCTGTTGCGGTGTTAAAGCCAAATATAATATTCATATGTTCAGTCACGTGAATTCCGTTTCGCACTTAAGCCAGGAATTTTTTAAAAATATAGTGTCTTTTTCTATGCTAGCCTCCATCTTTGACATAAGTAAAAAAAACTGAGACAACCACTAAATTGTCAATTAAGTTTTTTTATACGAAATGTTAGCGTTCTAATGCCATCTAGCATAATTGGAGAGTATATCACGAAATATAATTTAATAAAGCCATCATTAATGATTTGTTTCTAATCTTAACATGCGTCGTATTATTTTTTCTAAAATATCGTTTTCTTCAGCTGTATTTTTTATTAATAAAACGTAAAATTACTTTTTGCTATAACGTTGAAAGTGACAAATTGTAATAAAATATGTTTTTATGTACTGCGTTAAAATTAACTAATAAATTTCGCATGGTGCCCGGATGATTGTTAAGTTCAACTGTCGCAAACTAAACGTTCGTCTAATTCCATACCTAAAACTCCATTCTTAATTTACAGCTTCTCCGCCTCATTTTCCTCTTATTCTTATTTCCATGCCTCACCTATACGTAAGCGCACCTCTGTTTCCCAACAAAAGCCTCAAAATAATTCGTTTGCTCTTTTATTACCCGTACAATACGCTTTGTTTGAAAATAATGCCCACAACACTTTATACGATGTATGGATATGAATATTTGTTTTTTCTCGGAGTCAATTGTATATAAACGTTTGCGTTCTTTGTCATTAATAAAGCTCCCCGAATGGGAAGTAATTTAACTTGTAAAAAGTATTGTCTTTGCCGTTGGTATTGATTGTTATTTTGTTTCAGGTAAGCCATAAATTGGATTCATATAGTCGACTACAGTACAACTGAATGTAATTCTCGGAAATGTCAGGTAATTTATACTTTTAATTGCAAAATATAGTAATTTGAGTGTTTGTTATTATTAGAGGATTACCAAACAAGTATAATTAACTATTTAAATAGCTTCAGAAAGCCTCCCTGATATTCTTCTACCTTTACGAATACCAAATCTATACGGGATGGGAGAAAATAGAAAGAAAAAAAGGAAAGCCCATAAGTGTAGATTACTTCAACACGCACACATTTTAGAGATAAACTCTATCAGAGGTTTGCTTTATCCCAGGGGGGAGACAAATATTGTCGAAGACCTATTCTTTTGGTATTTCCCTAGTGGTCTGAAAAAGTAGAATAGTTCTTATTAAAAGATTAGTTACGGTTTAAGATTATTATCAATAATTTAAGAAAATCGGTATGGAAGGAATTTCAATATAAGTTTCTTGTTTCTGAAAGTCGTTCAAATATTTAGCCGTATTTTCGCCGGCCGCAATCTTCTAATTATTGTTTCTATGCAAGACTTCAAAACTTCCCGGATCGTTCGAATTAGAAGTTACCGTACACCATATCGGCCGGATTTCAGAACTTAGTCTTTAAGTCTTTAATAGATTCTCTATAGAATGATTATTATAGCCAAGTACTAATTTGTAAACAGTTCATTGCTGAAGAGTTTGTTAGATAACTTCTAGGTCAATATACTAATTGAGATGGGATCGGATTAAGGAAAGGTAGAAATTAATAATATATACTCGTTAAACGGTGGGGTCTCTCTATTCTGTGTGTTCTGATTTATAATTAATCAATATTTATATATAATTAATTTGGTTATGTCGTATTCCCATTATATCAGGTGGAACAAAAGTGTTGCTTCTTTCACATATCTAACTCTACAATATCTTATATACAGTTTCTGAATATGACTTGATTCCTCTCAAGCAGAATATATCCCTATACCATAATGAATCCTTTCTGATCACGGATTTCCTTTTCCAAAGACTCTGAAGCCTCATCATGTCTATAAAGCTTTTCAATGTATTCATGATTCACTGAAGAGCAAACATTCATTCTGCTGCAGAATTAAGTTTTCTTATTGTTTTACTATATAATTGGTCGAAATGTTTTAAAAATTTTTATTCGATATGTTAAATGACTAATTAATTATATATTGATTTATTACTACATTTCTTTGGTGCTGGGATAAATTCTAAAGCAAGAAGTTATTTCCCATATTATACTAAATTACACTTAAGCTAAAGTCCTCTTGTATTGCTTCCATATCGCTGTGATTTATTTGCCTTCTTTCATGTCTTAAAATCTCAATATTCTAATATGTACTATATTTTTATAATAAAATTAATTTATAACTCAGTAGATTTTGTTCATAGTTACAAATATAATTATTAATGCTTTTAATTCAAAAATATATTTAGTCTCATAAACTTGTTAGGACCTTGATCATATGTTTTATTTTTCTTGGTTACGACATTCGCTATTTTGCGCTTCTATAATTTTAACGGCAGATAATTATTTTAAATATATTATTCTAAGCACATGATACCAACGCTCAACAAAGCACTATGTCGTTATAATTTCAGATGTTGTAATAATAATGTCATAATAACTGTAATGCTAATAATGGTCAGTTAGTTATCAAAAAAAATTTCTATAGGCAGGTTACTTTAGAGTATCACTACAAGTTAAATTATCAAAAATTTAAACCAGACGTTTTCATAAACATACGATACTTTTTTCCTGCAATGTATTTTGCATTTATGCGGTTAACGTTACTGTTAAGTTATTGAGTTTAGGAAAAGTGAGGTAAGGAAATAAGAAAAGAAATTTCGATAATTTAAGAAAATAAAATCATAATAACGTATGACGAAAGTATTCTCCTAAGAACGCATACCCGCGAAACTATAAAACTGTCGTTAACACAACTTTCCATCAGAAAACAATCTGCGAAAAATCAATCAATCATAAGTTTTTGTCGTTCCTACAAAATAAAACACAATATATTAAGGTGTTTCTAAACATCATTTTCGCATTTTTGATATCAATAAAAAGTTTGCCGTTTTACATTGTTTATATAGAGCTATAAGTATTCCTGAAGGGCAATGAAATTTAATATGTTTGTTGTTCTGGAATGTTTATATATAATAGTATAAAAGTTTTTCATCGTTGATCTTGTTATGAACAAACGAGACCATTTTTTTCTATTTTTCTGTGTCCCGAGAGACAGAAAAATATGTGATGATGACTGTGACGGTAACATTCGAGAATATTTGAATTTTTTATGCTTAAAATTCATTAGTGAATATTTGAGTTAGTAGGCTCTGAAAACCGCAATCATATAAATATTTACAGTTTTTGTTTATTTGCTGTTGGTTTTTTGTTGTTTTTTTTTTTGAGTTGTATTATTGGTTTCCTCTTTTCAAATATCATTTAAAATTGTCACAAATTGACTCGACCAAGGGGCAGATGTATTAATAAATTAATTATATATTTATTAACGATATTGAAGGATAAATTAATTAACTTGTTTTCGAATAATTTAGTTTCTAATTAATAAAACTTAAACCCCTCTTCCTTCGGTATAAATTTCAAGTAACTAAAAGTTATCACGCTATACACGTTACAGATCGTTTATCGCTCCTTCTCCCCTCCCTTGCACGGAGATTTTCGCAACTACTTCTAATTACGAAACTTGAATTACATAAATGCTTCTTTATGTCACTATAAATACGGTCTTGCGGAAGCCGAACCGCCGGAGGAACCCGGTCCGGAAGTAACTGCTCTCCGGAGCAAAAAACTTCGCCCTATGGTTTGCGTTTTCGGAAAATTAATGTTTGTATATTTTATCTTGGGGCGAAGGAAGGAGAGAGACAGACGGTGACCGGGTGCAGTTTTGCGAGGCGCGGACGTGTTCATTAACGGCGCTTTGAAATTCAAACATTCTTCATATCTGACTTGGGGCAGCAGCAAAAGCAAGATAAATCACCATCCCAAATTAGCTATTTACTTAAGGGACTTTAAGTATTGTAGCAATTTGCGCTTCCGTGTCTGGAACCAGTTTGTCGATAGCTAATATGTTAAATCAGTTTTTCCTTTAAGCAGATATATTCAGAACTCAACGAACCTCGCGACCCATAGACACATCAGGACACAGAAAAATAGAAAAAAATGGTCTAATCTGTTCATAACAAAATCAACGATGAAAAACACTTATACTATTATATATAAACATTCCAGAACAACAAACATATTAAATTTAATTGCACTTCAGGAATACTTATAGCTCTATATATAAACTTTGTAAAACGGCAAACTTTTTATCGATAGCAAAAATGCGAAAATGATGACTAGAAACACCTTAATATATTGTGTTTTTTTATACGAACGATAAAAACTTATGATTGATTGATTTTTCGCAGATTGTTTTCTGATGGAAAGTTGTGTTAACGACAGTTTTATAGTTTCCCGGGTATGCGTTCTTAGGAGAATGCTTACGTTATACATTATTATGATTTTATTTTCTTAAATTATCGAAAATTTCTTTTTTTATTTCCTTACCTCTCTTTTCCTAAACTCAATAACTTAACAGTAACGTTAACTGCATAAATGCAAAATACATTGCAAGAAAAAAATATCGCATGTTTATGAAACCGTCTGGTTTAAATTTTTGATAACTTAACTTTTAGTGATACTCTAAAGTAACCTGCCTATACAAATTTTATTTGATAACTAACTGATCATTATTACTATTACAGATATTATGACATTGTTATTACAACATCTGAAATTATAACGACATAGGTGCTTTGTTGAGCGTTGGTATCATGTGTTTAGAATAATATATTTAAAATAATTATCTGTCGTTAAAATTATAGAAGCGAAGAATAGTGAATGTACTAACCAAGAAAAATAAAAGTGTATGAACAAGGACCTAACAAGTTTATGATACTAAATATATTTTGTAATTAAAAGCATTAATAATTATATTTTTAACTTTGAACAAAATCTACTGAGTGATTAATTTTATTATAAAAATATAGCACATATTAGAGTATTATATATATATATCTTATATATAAAAATGAATCGCAAAATATGTTCCTAAGCGCATAACTCAACAACGCCTGGACCAATTTGGCCAAATCTTTTTTTAAAATGTTCGTTGAAGTTCAGGGATGGTTTTTACGGCGAGAAAAATTAGAATTATTGCTGGAAAAACCCTAAAAATAGCCCTTTTTGTTTGAATTTGTTTCGTGTATCAGTTGACAATTCATCTGTCATCTGTCAAAAGTCATCTGTAACAGACAACTTTTTTTTTTTAAATTTGATATGACTTGAACTCAAATCCTTTTAATCCGTACGAATTGTTTTATTTATTTAAAATTTTTTATTTGTTTAAAATTTAATTCAAATTTTAAATACGTACGGCTTAAAAGGATTTGAGTTCAAGTCATATCAAATTTAAAAAAAAAAGTTGTCTGTTACAGATGACTTTTGACAGATGACAGATGAATTGTCAAGTGATACACGAAACAAATTCGTATATCGTGTTTTGTGCAGAGTGTTTAGTTAGTTAGTGTTTGTTTAGTTCGTGATTAGTGAAAAAATAATTTATATTTGATATGCCTCCTATAAGACGAAGCAATTTAGGTAGAAGAACCAGAAATGCTATAAACCAAGCTAATTACCGATCTAATCGTACTGCACAAGAACGTGACGACGGAAATGAACGTGAAAGAATTCGGATATCACAAACGCGTGAAGCGCGAGCGCGACATTCAACTAATAATCGCGCAAGTTTGAATCCAGCTGCTTTCAGTTACGATGTGTCAATTGACTACAGTAACTACCAATGTGTTGTTATTGGTTCTATGAACTTGGTTTGCTCACACTGTAAGGCATTAAAATACAAAAACGAAGCCAATGGATTGTGTTGCGCAAATGGTAAAGTGAAATTGATACAATTGGATCCACCACCAGAACCATTGTACTCATTGGTTTCAGGAATAGGAACAGATTCTATACACTTTTTGACACATATTCAACAATATAACAATTGCTTTCAAATGACTTCATTTGGGGCAACAAATGCAGTTCGGGAAAATTTTATGCCAACTTTCAAGGTATGTATTATAGCAGTTACTCATAATTATTTTAGCGAACAAAATTTTCTGTCACCAAAGTTAAGATGTGTTACTAATCTTCAATTTCTTAATCATTACGAAATATATCACTTAGTCATCATATTATATGGTGATTCAGTTTCAGTGACACTTTTATTATATTTTATATTTGATAGATATTAGTTAAAACTAAATATATACTTTTTAAGATCAAATATTATTTAAGTTTGATCATTGACAATCCATTAATTTATACCACACCATAATATTTTTTTTATTTACAGATACAAGGGCAAATATATCACAGAGCAGGTTCACTGTTACCAGTGTCAGATAGCGACAACAAATTCCTGCAAATTTATTTTATGGGCAATTCACCACAAGAAATTGATCTGCGTTGTGCACATAACAATTTAGTAAAAAGGTCTATTGTAGAACAATTACAAACTTTATTTCATCAACACAATCAATTGATTATATTGTTTAAAACTGCCCTGGATCTGATGCCATCCGATAATCACAAAATTGTAATCAGAGCTGATAAAACACCTGCAGGTCAACATACAAGACGTTTTAATGCACCAACTATTGATGAAGTTGCTGTCGTTGTAGTTGGAGAAAACTTGGAATCCCGTGATATTGTTTTACATCGTCGGAATGATCAATTACAACGTATAAAGGAAACACACCGCTCATATGATGCACTGCAATATCCCATTATATTTTGGCAAGGTGAAGATGGCTACGATTTCTCAATAAAAATGATAAATCCCATTACAGGTAACTAAAATATTAGTTTAGCTATGGCGATAATATCTCAGTCACTATATTACGTATTTTAATTTTATATTTGAATGTTATTAAAACAAAATCTATTTACAGGTTCTGAAACCAACAAAAAAGTCAGTTCAATGAACTATTCATACCGCCTAATGATTCGGGAAAATGAAGATAATCACATATTGAAATGTCGGCGATTATATCACAAATATGTTGTTGACATTTATGTTAAAATTGAAACGGAGAGATTAACATTCATCAGGTTGAATCAAACCAAACTCCGATCTGAAGAGTATATTCACCTTCGAGATGCGATTAATACTGATGGAAATGCACAGAATGTCGGTCGGATGACTATTCTTCCAGCAACATACATCGGAAGCCCTCGGCATATGCACGAATATGCTCAAGATGCCATGTCGTATGTTCGTCATTATGGTACAGCAGATTTGTTCATCACATTTACATGCAATCCGCAATGGATAGAAATTAAGCAGGAGTTATTCCCTGGGCAATCACCCATTGATCGTCATGATATTACAGCCAGAGTCTTTAGACAAAAGTTGAAATCTTTAATGAATTTCATCGTAAAACATAATGTGTTTGGTGAGACACGCTGCTGGATGTATTCTGTGGAGTGGCAGAAACGAGGATTGCCACATGCACACATTTTGATTTGGTTGGTTGAAAAGATAAGGCCAAATGAAGTTGATGCAGTGATATCAGCTGAAATCCCTAATGTACAAGTAGATCCTGGATTGCATGAGGTAGTTATCAAAAACATGATACATGGTCCCTGTGGAACTCTTAATCAAAATTCACCGTGTATGATGGATGGTAAATGTTCAAAACGATATCCACGGACATTAATATCGGAAACAATTACTGGTAGTGACGGTTATCCATTGTATCGTCGCAGATCGACAGCAGACAATGGAAAATCAACAATTGTCAAATTAAATTAACAAGATATTGAAATAGATAATCGTTGGATTGTTCCATATTCACCCATTTTATCAAAGACATTCAAAGCACACATCAACGTTGAATCTTGCCATTCAGTGAAATCGATTAAATACATTTGCAAATATGTAACCAAAGGGAGTGATATGGCTGTGATTGGAATTGGTGCAGGGAATTCTAATGATGAAGTTACCCAATACCAAATGGGCCGCTATGTCAGTAGTAATGAAGCAGTTTGGCGAATATTTTCTTTTCCTATTCATGAGAGACACCCTTCTGTTGTTCACTTAGCTGTGCATTTAGAAAATGGACAAAGAGTGTATTTTACAGCACAGAACGCAGTACAAAGAGCTGCTCAGCCACCATCTACTACATTAACCAGTTTTTTTGAGACATGCCAAAACGATGATTTCGCACAAACATTGCTATATTCTGAAATGCCAAAATATTATACCTGGAATCAATCCTCAAGGAGATTTATACGACGGAAACAAGGAAAACCAGTTCCAGGATATACAGATGTATATTCCACCGATGCGATTGGCCGGATTTATTCAGTACATCCAAGCAATGATGAATGTTTTTATTTACGACTGCTATTAGTCAATGTACGTGGCCCAACATCATTCCAACAGTTACGAACTGTTGATGGTGAATTGTGTGGATCCTACAGAGAAGCCTGTCAACGTTTGCAATTGCTTGAAAATGACGCTCATTGGGATCAAACTCTCAATGATGCTGTAATATCATCACACACTCATCAAATACGAACATTGTTTTCTATAATCATATCTACATGCTTCCCATCAAACCCAATTGATTTGTGGATGAAGTACAAAGATTATATGTGTGATGATATTTTGTATCAAATACGGAATAGAATGGGAAATCCAAATATACAAATCAGTGAAGAAATTTACAATGAAGCATTGATTTCAATTGAGGACATGTGCTTGATAATGTCAAACAAACTATTAATTCAATTAGGCCTGACCGCGCCCAATCGTCCAATGCATGACGCTTTTAACCAAGAGTTGCATCGAGAAAGACTGTATGATCTCAACGCTTTGAAAGAATAAATTCAAACAAATCTTCCACTGTTAAATGAACAACAGAAGTATGTATTTGAAACTCTTATGAAAGTAACAAATGATGAAACTGGAGGGATTTATTTCTTAGATGCACCTGGTGGTACAGGAAAAACTTTTTTTATTTCATTAATATTAGCAACAATTCGCTCACAAAATAAAATTGCACTTGCACTCGCTTCGTCGGGAATCGCAGCAACTTTGCTTGAAGGTGGTCGAACAGCCCATTCAGCACTAAAATTGCCATTAAATATGCAAAGCAATGAAACTCCAACCTGCAACGTTTCGAAGAACTCTGCAATGGCAAAGGTTTTGCAGCAATGTAAATTGATTGTTTGGGATGAATGCACGATGGCACATAAAAAATCTTTGGAGGCTTTAGACAGAACCTTAAAAGATCTACGTAGCAATAATAACCGATTTGGTGGTGCAATGATTTTATTAGCAGGAGATTTTCGTCAAACATTGCCAGTGATTCCACGATCAACGCCAGCTGATGAACTCAATGCATGTCTAAAGTCCTCCAATTTGTGGAAACATGTTAAAGTACTTCATTTAAGCAAGAATATGCGTGTCGAGTTGCAAAATGACCAATCTGGAAACATATTCTCTAAACAACTCATTGACATTGGTAATGGCAAATTTCCTATAGACATGTTGACGGCTTGCTTTTGCTATGACTATAAACAAGTCCCAGAGGCAATCATTAAGTGTTTGTGGTATTAATCTAGAAAACCCATGTTTCTCACATGGTCAATTGTATGTTGCCTGTTCCCGTGTTGGAAAACCATCAGATTTGTTTATCTATGCGCCAGGTAATCAAACAAAAAACATCGTATACCACAAAGCAATATAATGATAATAATAATAATAATTATGATTCACATGATTAACAATAAAGCGATTACTTACTTTTCAATCCTTATATATGTTTTATTTAATTATTTTTTATTCACAACGCCCTATCACCAGGGTGATGGTTCTGTTCAGGAGAATTTTTTAAAATACGTAGGCACAATAACTGCCACATTACAAATCTTTTTGACAGGACGAAGTCTGTCGGGTCAGCTAGTATATATATATATATATATATATATATATATATATATATATATATATATATATATATATACATTTTCTATTCAACTATTTTCCATCTTAATCTCGTAGTAATAATATATTTTTGAATTATAGTATAGAGTAAAGTTATAGTATAGAGTAATTTTCATTTATTTTGCTTATGCCAGTTATGTAAACTTCTCTTCTATATAAATATATGTAAATAAATTGCTGTTTGTGAATCTTGTTAAAACTAGAAAATGGCTGGACCGATGTGGCTTCTAAGTCCAGAGAACGTATACCCTGAACCATATAGTGAGAAAATATGAAATAATTGTGAAGAAAATAGTAATATAGGTAACTTTTCTTTTCCCATGCAGAATATCACTGTGGCTATCATCAATAGTTTCGCTGTCACAAGGAATATTTATGTATGTCTTGTACTGTACATTAATGTACCTTAAGTTTTGGATTGGCACAGCAAATTTTGGATTCTGAATTTGTTCCTAATCACCGGAAAACAAATTAAATTATTCATAGAAAATTATATAAAGCTGCGATTGTAGATTAGTTATAGGAAATCGAGATATGAGGAAGTTTAGTCAAGAATATGAAATTGATCTGAATTTCAACAGTAACAAGCATAATCTCTGAACATCCTGTATTGATTAAAATGAATGGCTATATAATTTAGAGTCTAGGCAATATCTTTCACTATTTTCTTCTTAAATTTTCCGACGATTTGTATTATTTTGTCTTCATTAACTAAAAGTTAGTTGAAATTATCAGTTAATTTAGTATATTAATTGAGTTATGAGCAACTATAGTAAAGAGTGTTTTTAGTAATATAAAACTGTAGCGTTTTCGACGATAATAGACAGCTGTATGGTAATAAAGGTCAGTTTAATTTCACATTATATCGTGAATGAATTGATGAAATTGTACATATTTGTTTTCAGAATTAAAATTATCTTATTAAATTATTAATAAACTGGTATTTAAATTGTGCGGTTTAACATTTGTAGTCAGTTTTCCGTGGGGATATGTAATGTCACTAATTGAAATTAAATTGTTTTAAAGAGTTGTGGAAAATTCTATCAACAGATTGCTAATAATCAACAATTAGCAAGTGTTATCTAAACCGCTAAAGCGCTCTCTACAACTAAGAGTTTATAAAATTAACTAAAACTGAGAGATGTATTTTCATTTTTATTTAGATCACTTTATTGTGATTTTTGGACATGATTTAGGCTAAGGCAATCTTCGCTAATTCTATCAGATATTTCGGGAAATTAAATTAACTCACTACTGTTCCTACTGAAATATTTATAACTTAAAATTGGCAACGTTTTTATATATTTATAAATATATGTTGTTGGGAAACTTATCTCGAGGAAAGCCCCTGACTGACATCGATTCAGCGATAATCCGTAAAGTTGAAATCTGATAAAATGGCACTGTGTGACGGTTGAGAGGCAAGGAGAATTGTAGGCGGCGGTAGCGGTGGAGTGCAGTTGCCCTCACAGCCGCATCGAAATAGTGTAAGAGAGCTTTTTAACGTTTTTGCCCGCTGCGCCGACGGCCATTAATGGTTGTTCCAGACGGAAACTTTCAGTTGGCTAAGTGTTAACGATTTGCCCAAATGCATATTGGCAATCTCGGGCGTGAAAATTCGTTTTAAGTGCGAACCATCGTATACGTTTTCGTCACGCTCAATTAAAGCCTTAAGGAAAACTGTTTACTTTTTCTGCTTTATGATATCCATTTACTTCAATCGGATCGTATTTTACAGTTTTCTGATGGCGACTTTGCGCTAAGTGCACGTCTCGATAGCGACAAAGAGGTGTCCGAAGCTGTTTATCATTTCTGTCGCTGGAAAATAGTTTTCATACATACAAATTGTTTCATAGAATGAAAGGGAAGGTAAAATTCAGATGCTGGTCAAGATGTAAATTACTTATAAACTTAAAATATGGTACAAATCAGCCGCATCACTACGAAAGATATGGCTATCTCAAATATACGGAAAATAATCTAGCTGATGCCATCCATTAAAGAGTGCTTTTAGTTTATTTGTTTAGTGATGAACATCGGTTTTTTAAAATAATATTATCATTAAGGTCTAGACTTAGCAAGTTAGAAATTTGAATTTTAGTGCATCTCTTCTGCATAATACTACCTTAATATTTTTTTGTTCGAAGATCATAGATCAAGAACACCTCCAACTACCAGCTCAAGAGCAGAATTGCTTCCTAAACATATATAACACATAAACTTTGCATTTTTAATTTATCTTAACAAACACACGATATTGTTTATAGTAATCCTTTGCGAGTAAGTCACAGACTGAAGTCGTTAGCCGTTTTCAGTCTGCTACATAATGAGGCTTGTGGGAAAATTGCTGACACATTCAACAAAAATCTTTCTTCTGGGATGGTTCAAATTTTCAGTTCAAAATTGTCAAATTTGTTTCATTGTATTGGAAAATATACGTTCAATTATACAATTTAAGTTTCTTTGGCATTATAGATAATGAGTTACAACTGATCTAATAGAACTTCAGATCTACTAACCGATTTGAGCCCATTAAGGAGAGCCTCTTCTACTCCGCTATCTTAGTAGACCATATGTGCGTCAAAACCAAATTGAATAGTTTGTTAATGAATGATTGGATATTGTCAATCGACATACGGAAATAGTTCAAAACGCCACCAAATGTTTTAATAAGCCATGGCTTACTGGCTGGCTTCAATAAATGAAAATATCGCTCAGACTAATTTGTTTTTTAAATTTTGTGAAGCTACTCTATTCTACTGATCATATTCTATTGATACAGAATATTGTTGTTGATTATGTTTCACATAATGTAAAATATAACATTGTTGTATGTATCAATAGCCTTTCCATTTCCTATCAGTAGAGGGTCTAAAGGAGATTTGACAACACTTTACTATTAAGAATATGAGTAAATATATAAAGCTTACGCAGATTATTTTACATTTGAATTTGAATAATAATCCATTTAAATACCAATTTAGTTTTTCCCATTACAACCCATTTATATCATATTTTAAATTAGATAAACCAGTTTAAATGAAGCAATAAAAATAATTTATTTGCGTAAACCTATTTTTGATATGAATTTTCGCAATCACTGTCCATTTGTCATTATTATTTGGGGCTTTATATCGAAGGCTGTTAAATATACTTAATAATTTTGAAACTTTTAATCTTCATTTCTATATATATTTATGATTTGTTGGTTTGTTGAATAAATAGAATAAACATGCTGAGTTATGAGTGTTAATTCACATTTATTATCGTAAGTTTATACGATTTTCGTATAAGTATTTTATAGCTTCTATGAATCTTACAAACTAGAAAACGTTTTACGTAATAATAACACTGAAATTAGTACTTCTCGAAAATTATACAGTTCGATAATTAATTTAATCATTTTGACGTAATACTGTATACAATATTTTCTTCCTTTTAATTTTAGTATAATAAAATTTGGTCTCGTAAGAATATTATTATCTAATCAAATTTTAGTATCGTTTGCTGGATTGCTGTATAAAATGAATGAAATGAAATATAAAAGGTTTCTCACAGGCATTATTTAACTTTTTTTTCAAGAAATATAAGTGGCTCTTTTATTTTTCCACTTGATTATTCGGCTAATCAAATCGAGAAACGTCCTTGGAGAAATCCGTAGAAAGCTCATTTTTTCTCTCTTTCTCAAAGAGACCTACTCATTAAAATCTCGCTCTTTGTCGATGGATTTCGGGCAAATCGGTTTTGTGTAACCGGGACCTTTGTCGAATATCTCCGAAATGGATTTGTATAATCAATGGTGTTTTCGAGGGCGCGTTAATAATTCCAATTTAGATTGCTTTGTGCTTGACAAATTAATATATTTAGTTTAGGCGGAATGTTTGGCCGGGCTTCCCCCTCCTCTCGCGCCCCCGACGAATTTAACATTGTTTTGCCTCTAAGTTGGCTAATTCAATCAAAATTATTCCCTAATTTAGTGGATAGTCTGAATGGTGTTTGTAAGTGCATTAACATTGTATTATGTAGGATATTAACAATAGATTTCCCCGTATATTAAACTATATATAAATTATTGATTCGTGTATTTGTTATACATAATATAAACTTATAACTAACATATATTGAAATGATTTATGCTATTTCTTTCATTTCCGTTAAAGCAATTACATTTGAATACGATGTAATTACGCCATGTTTATTTTTTCAGTCTTCAAAACAGTTGCTTTTTAAACTTTAAAGCCTTTTCTTCAATTCTTAATTAAATATTTTTTTTGTTTAACGAACCCAAATCTGGTGAATATTGTGATTTTATGAACGTTTTGTAAGAACCAAGAGTTTTTGGTCCTTAATCTCAATTTCTTGAGATGAATAACTTCATGCAGGTGTTTGAATGTGTGTCCTTCTTGAAAGTTTAACTGAATAGAAATAATTCGCAATGAGCAACAGCACTATTTTTACGTCTTACTATTTTATAATCTCAGTAATATTAACTTTATATATGTACATTTTATAGGTAATTATTAAATAATTAAAAAGATAGTAATAAGAAAGCACCTATATGAAATTGCATCTTTCTTGACTTTAGCAATCTTTGCTTATATGCCTTCTTATGTACACGAATATTCTTACAAATTTTGCTGCAATTTTTTTACATTGGTCCTGAACTGAACTGAACTGTTGGTCTTAAACTAATATTGAAATATCTAAAGCAACACATTTTTCTTAGTAATATCTTATTTGTTTTTGTTTTTATTTAAAATAACTAGTCATTATGTTAAATTGTGTAAGTAACTTATATGGGAAATGGCATATGTAGTATACAGAAAGTTAAGGACTTAAAGCAGAACGTGTATTTTGCCCCGTGTATTTTAAAAAATAGAAAAATAGAAATATAAAATTCAAAATACGGTCAAGTATGGTAAGCTTTTTGCTTTTATCGTTTAGGAAGCATTCTATTAATAGTGCTGTTACTGTCAAGCTTTATTTCATGTTTTTTATAATTTGCTTCTAAGTCATGAATTGGAAGATTTTTAATTCCTAGCCTCTCCTATGTTGGGAAGCTTTCTGGCGACCAACGAATTTTGTAACTAGGATGGCAACATATCACCAATATGGCTGCATTTATTTCAAGTGGCAGTGATGGACAATTTGAGGTACACCACAAATGTTGCTAAATTTAAAGATACATATATGTAGCGGTTGCCATTTTGCTTAAGAACTATTGAGATGTCTAATCGCTAATAAGATCTTTAAATGTATTTGTGTTCAAATGTATTTTAAATCCATAAATATCTGAATTATTAACTACAAAGTACGTTAGCGTCAGGTATTTGAAATTGGAAATTATTTGAATATTGGTAATTTGAAATACCAAATACAAATTACATTTTTAAGGAGTATGGAATACAAATAAGAATGATTTATTGTATATTAATTAAAACTAATTCATAATATAATATAATGATATAAAGGGAACTGATCTCGCAGGCACCACAAAATATATAATATAATATAATAATGTTACATAATAAATTTTGTATTATAGTATCTGTTTTCTCACTCATAATCTCACGGTAAATTTTGAATTAGAACTAAAGTGAACAAGACTAGTTAATTTTTAAGGTTGGTAGTCAAATTAGTAATATATTGTATTGATAGAATGTTCTGTTATATTCAAAATATTATACGTCGTTAGTCACAGTACTACCTTTAGAATTGAATTTGATTCTGATTTAAATTTGTTATCAACGTTTTGTTATGATCCGGTGTTATTTTAAGCAACATTATAACATAGTATACATAATAAAAGCATACATGATGTATATCCTCCGTAATTTAAAGTGTTATTAAGCTTATAATGGCTTTGACAATGACCGAAACACGTACCTGCACAAGTACGCTCGTATAGACGACGAAAGTTGACGAGCCGGAGCGCTGACATTAAAATTCCAGGGATGGCAATTTAAAATGGGGTTTAAAAAGAACTAATGCGAATTTATGAGGTTGCCCCGCGTTGTAACGGGCGGCCGTTCCGGACCACCTCACTTTTTATCTGACGCCGAAAAGGATGTATGAGCGCTCCATGCATATGAAATTAAGAGACGCCTATCGGACGGAGCACGCAATAAATTCTCCCCCGAAGAAAAAGCTCCGGATTTCTTTCCATCGGCCATATTAAATTTGCAAATTGTTGTAGTTTATGCCGCGGCGGGCACCGGGGCCCCGACCTTTTTCCTTCTTCCCTTCCACCACCTTCGTCGGTTCGTCTCCTTACGTTGGACCGAGAACCATTTCGAAAGGTACAATATTTTTTTCCGCTTTATGAGGGACATAATCGTTAACCCAAAACTGGAATGTCTGAAAGCTCTTAACCTATTATAACCGAATATTTTATTGTTCTCGGCGTGAAGTTTTCCTTCTTCATTTGATACAAGAACATAACATTTATTTTGTCATTTCCGGTAATCATTTCTCCACGGGAGTTGTTTTTATTAGCGATATTCAGTTTATACATATTGAAACATTCCAATTCATAAGTGAGTTCATCTTCATAGTCATCCTAAAATATCCGAACGTTTTCATGTACACTAATCTCATATTTATTTCTATTACGGCTCTTTATTCTTTCAAATTATTACTACATTGTTACTAATCGTTACTAGCTAACATACATTTTGTTTTTGTAATAACTTAAAAATTAGGTACATATGTAGGAAAATTTCTGTTCTGTTCTTACTTATTCTTCATAAAATGGTTCATATATAACCACTGTTCTTTTTTCTGTTTTAATGCACTTCACTTCACTACAATATCAATCAATTTAACGCTTTTAAATGTATGTCTTTAAGTGTTACCAATAGTTGCAATACTTTGATAATAACATTCTGCGATTCTATTTTTTTTCCTGAGTAACAATCGTTTTCTGAAGGTACACTGAAAGTTTCTGAAAGTACACTTTAAGTATACGTAGTACTTGGCAGTTTTCTTGGTTTTGACTGTTCACTTCACTATTCTTTAACTTTTGAAGCCACTCATGAGAGCTGAGTCAGCATTACCATACTTTAAGCACTGTAAATTTTTATTGTTGTTGAAATAAGGTTATTCCTAAAGATTCATCTGATTTTTTAGGTTATTATAATAATAGGCTTTTCATTCACTATTCACAAAGTATTATATGCTTGAGAAGTTAGGTTATTTGAAACACTGGCAAGTCTAATGATCTATAAAAATATACGAATGAATATAAAATCGATTAATATTAAGACCATCCTGGTTTTAAAGAGTTTGCCAACTAAGCTGATATTTGCTCCCGATTTATTTCACTAAAATTACTTCCTGAAAAAGCTCATAAAAATTTAGCTTACCGTAATTTTTTTCCGTTTCTTCCTCAAAACACCGATTTTAATTCTTTAATTTCGGATCGTTTCTCTAATGATTTCGGTTTGAAAATTTTAATTACTTTAATGGACTCGCTTAAAAAAGATTGTTTTTACAGCAACCTCAGTGAGGGACCTAATTTAATATTGGTTTAACTAATTACGTTCCGAAGTGATAGCGTCGAATTTCCGTCTGAAAATCTCCGAAAACGATGGCGGCGGCGGCGGCATTGCGTTGCGGAAAAGACGAAAACTCGTATTAGATTACCCTCGCAAATATTGACAGAAGATATTGATAAATAACGGAGCCATAATTGAATCTCGAAAATATAATATGTGACGAAAAAAAGCTGTGAAACCTTGTCTGATGTGAAGCGTAAAAAATTGTTTTTGGATACACTGGAAACGTATTTCGTCCTCTTATCGGAAACGGTTTTTGAACATGTTTTCTCAGCGATAAAAATTGCTTTCACCCATCTCGCCGTTATTGTATTGATATAAATAAATAAAAGGGTCATATATCATGTCAGTTTGTTCCTATCCTGACTCCTTGGCTACATTGTTGACAAAAATTGTTATGAAAATAAATATTAAATATTTTATTTAAAACAGTATTTGTGGCATGCAAATCCCCATATTGTAAAATATTTGATTAGTTCGTTTATATTCAAGATTAATAGTATTTAGCATTGAAGATTAATCATACTATACATCATAATAATCAATTTCATCATCCTTAATCAATACACTGCCGTTGCTGCTTGGAATATGCTTCACTAAATGTCACCACAGCTGGCAGTGTTTAGACTTCAAATATTAGTCTCTTATTTATCAGATCACTTTCTAGGATCTTGATCTATATCTCTTTTGGAGCTTCGTCTTGCACTCAAAAGGTCGATTTCGCCACCGAAGTCGATGAGAGACATGTTCACCATTCATTCGTCAGACACTTCCATTGCAAGCCATTGTAACCTTCATCTCTGAATTCGTTCCTCAACAAAAATTAACATGTCCAATTCTTGAAGCCATACGGAAGAATTGGCAAGATAAGCGTTTATAGGAGGCGGATTTTAGTTTCGATTTTAACAATTTCTCTCTGTCACAGGCACCGAGAAGCAAGAGCACCTGCAGCTTGACGGATTCAGCTTATGACTTCAGCAATAAATTGCGACTTTTTTCTCCTTATTACTGACCTCCAAATACCTGAACTCTTGTACTTACTTTACCTGGATCCTATTGAGATTTTTAACAGTAGACGACATTTCAGTTCATATTATTTTAGTCTTATTTTTTTCATCAGTTATCAAGCCATACGGCTTTTGAAAAATGTTGGAAGTCTGTCTCCTCATCTCTATCAGCAAATATAGCTCTATCATGTGAATCAGTCAAGTTTGTAGCACCATATTAAACGCCATGCCTATTTTTAAAAACATAATTGCATCAACCACTATGTTATAAGGCAGAGGAAGCACGACTTATTCTTGGCGAACACTGGCTCAGATCTCATATAAACCTCAGAAATAATTACTCACTCTCACGTAATGCGAGCTATCTTAAGATGCCCTAAAAAAGGTTTTTGGCATACTACAATATAATATTCTGAAAAGGTTTCAGTAGCCTAAAGCAGGTGTTATCCAGTAGCATTGGCTACTTTAGTATTTTTGTGGCCCCCATTCATCTTTTGATGGTTAGGCTGCCACATAAAATAGTCTTTAGGATTTTATTTTGGGAAGCTTCGTTAAACTCTACACTTGGATTCGATTGTTGGAATCAATAAGAGTGTGTTGGCGATCTAGAATGGCATTCTTTGTTCAGTTGATGAACATCGTTAAAAGTAATTTGAATATGAATGAAGTAATATGTTTTATTCTCTTGGAGTTTTGATTCGAGTAAATGACATTTGCGGGAACTTCTTTTAATCTCAGGAGATCTGTAATTGAGGGACATCGATTTCCTGTTGAAGAATATGGTAAGGCTCAAGGAAAGGAAAACCTCTCAAGAAAAGGCTCGCAAAGGTTAATTATTTTATTTAAATATGAACATTGTTTCGAATATTTAAAAGCATAATTTAATACCAACTCAATAAGTGGGGTGGGGGAGTCAAGGCGAACCATTGTTTCTTAGAACATCGCTATAGATTGTAACTAATGCCTTTGAGATGAGAAGTGAACAAAATAACGATTTTTCTTAGCCTACCTATTGCCTACCTAAATAGCATATACTTTCATGAATATTATAAACAGTTAGATAGATTTATGTCTATATAAAGTATATTTTCGACAACCAAATGTGCTGGATATCGATTTATTAAAAATTATATATATTTTTTTAATTTCGATGTATCGGCCAAAAATATTGATATTTTTTCTGCGTCCCTAAACCTAATATTATTTAAAGATGAAAAATGTAGTGACTAACTGTTCTAAAACAGAAAATTTTGTAATAAATTCACAATTATTGATAACAAAGATCTATTAGTTTTATTAATGCACCGTTTTGTTTAATAGAGTGACTATTATGTTAATTTTATACATTACTATAAAAATGTCTAAGAAAACCTTTTCCAACTCTCTCTAGCTATATCGTACGTGTGCAGCAATTATATAGCGTTTTTTTTAAAAGGGCAATTGAAAAGTAAAGTAAAAAAATCGCTTTGCTTTTATATAAATCCGTTCATGCGATTAATCCTAATTTATTTTGTCCCAAGTTCCACGGAATTTTCAACCTAAACTAAGTTTATCGTGGATTCCGGCAAATTAAAAAGCATTCGCTCGTAAAGCCATTTTATGTTGTTGGGTGGGTGTAGCTTTTTAATTTTGCCCGGCCTTTCGATCCCGAGTCCAAGTCACGCCATTGATATCAAGCGATAAAAACAAAAATAGATTTGGTTTAAGTCGTTATACATTCCTCGAGATATGTCGATAAATGGAAGGTTATTAGGTTAATGTTGCTAATCGGATTCGAAAACCTAGTCTAAAGTTAATGCAATCGTTTCATAAAAAGTATTGTGTCGTCGATTGAACAAATCAATCATTTGTAATGGCTTGAATTGATCATTGATGATATATAATAACTGCCTGACTAACTTCGAATAGTTCAGTTTTTTAAATCAATCTTGCAAAAAATAAACCAGAAGCTACCACCCAGAAAGTCCTCTCTAAATTTTTATCCAAATTAAATAAAGATAAGTTTTACTTTTTGCAATATTCTTCCAGCTAGATTAAGTAATATTTCGCGGGGTTGTTTTAAGAGATATATAATCATACAACACAAATATTGTAAAGGATATGTTACTCCTCAGTCTTCTCCTCACTATAGAATTATTACTGTAACACCAAATCTAAATAACCTAGATTTTTTTGTTGTTTTGACTTGATCGATTTATCGTTTTGTACCGATCGACTCGAAAAGAATGTACCGCCATTAGAAAAGGTAGACAATATGGTTTATTCTTTTCTATGGTTTATTCAGAACGGGATAGCGCGCATGCGCTAAAACCGGAGATGACTGATGAGTAACGTATCCTTTATTGTAGCATTGTCAATATAATGGACAGAATGAAGCAAATAATTTAAAATGTAACTAGATAAATGTAATATTATAGATGAATTTTATTTTAGTGAAATGTTAATTCAAGTTCTATATATAATAGCAACTAAATTCGTTCTGTATCTTGTTCAATTAAATTTTAAATATTGTTACAATAACCAAAGCCAACTGTGACTATGACTTAAACCTAAATTGTTTAAAATTTTGTGATTGCATCAGAAATTCGGAACACGGGTTTTCACGTAATATACAATATGCTGTAAATTTTTTTATCTACTCTTTTAGTTTTGCCTAGAAAAAGATACGATAGCTTTTTCATATGATAAGGTAATAGTATATGTGTTGCTATTTCTTTTTTATTTCTTTCCCATGTGCTTTATCGTTTTACCATATCCTTCATTATTCATATACTTGTTGCGTTTTACATGGATCGTCATAAAATAATACCTTTAAATCATTTTGTCTTTTTGGTAGGCGATGTCAAAATCACCACTTTTAAAACGTCGAAACGCGGATTCTTATGTTGAAATTTATGGACCATGGTTATCACACGCTTTACACAGCATTCGATAGCCTTCAGCCGAATTTTTCTTCAAAATAATGTTAATGTAATAATATGAAACTTCCTGTAAATGTGATTTACTCGGTAGAAATTCAGATTTTCAACGCACTGAAAAAAATGTTGATCCCCCGTCGACGAAAAGTGAAGCCTGTGAGGCATCAACATGAAGTTGGTTACAGATGTATAAAATGAGATTTAATATACAATAATACCATCTGTCAGTTATCATCAAACTAATAGGCCTATTGTTATTAAGAGAATTGTAATTAATATTTAACATTATGTTCAAATACATATATTACTTTTGTTAGAATGTTTGAATTCAATCAATTTCTAAATTAACTGATTAATTAGGTCAATGAGGGCGATATTTGAAGAAGCGTCATCTATGAATCCCAACATATCGTTAGGGGTGCATTTATAGCCAATGCAGCACATAGAGAGAAAGAGGGCGCTGCACATCGGTGATATAGGTGGTAATAGAGCTAGTGCCGTAAGCGAACAGATTGGACAAACCCGATTAGCTGTGCTAACAGCCGGATGTACGGTATTGATCTTATTAGCTTCGCTTAATCAAATCCTCGTGGTGTGCCAGGCGAGGGAGCTAATCCACCGGGCTTGTCACGGAGGCAGTTTCGCTTGTCCCAATGTCTGATGGTAAGATTATGCGGAAATGTATCGGCTGGTGGAAAGCGGCGGAGATTATCTTATATTAAACCACGCCTTTTACCGTGGAAGATGGACGGATATTCGGTTTTCTTTTAATATCAACGCTGTGAACGTAACGCTCACCTTTACGTTTTGCTTACATAGACTGAAGTGGGATTATGTTAGAAAATTGATTTTCTGTTTAGAAATCTTTAAGTAACGGAGATATTTTCGAATGATATTTCAGTCGTAGGTAGAAGCAACCGTATTTATATTGAGTTTATGTAGTGTTTTAGTTAAAAAAATTTCTGATTTATAATACAAATTACTTAGTATATTATTAGTATATTCTAGGAATTACACTCAACCTATTTCGCCTAGGGTTTCACAAGGTATACATCTGCTCTATACTGATAATATTAGAACAGCAAAATACACACACAGTACTTGGAACATTTGCCGACAATCCAGTTATCACGACAAAATATTTATCTCTGTCTAAGGCTGTAAAAGAGCACAAGTAGCGGTTAACAGGATCTACAAATAGACTAGAGACGAAAATACAGCTTAATAGCTCCAAATCTGCCCATATTAATTTCTGACGCAGGATTTAGCTAGATACGTCGGAATATATATCGTTGGTAGATTAAACTGGAAACATCATGTTAGACAAAAATCAGATCAAATTAGATTCAAACGGCTAAGAAATCAAGCAACTGTGCTGGTCGAAATATACCCTCAACTTAACCTAAAATCAAAGATATTGGTTTATTAGTCAACGATAAGGCCCATTTGGACCTATGAGGTTGCAAATATGGGGTTGCACTAAAATATCAAACCAACTAGTAATCCCACGCATCCAAAACAAAATCTTACGATTAATTACCAATGCGTAACCAACGAAAAGCTGCACAATGACCTCGAAATCAAATGGATACACGAAGTGATCCAAGATTTCGTCTTAAAACATGAAATAAGATTGCTAAATCACAGCGACATGGAGGCAATACAGCTACTGGACAACACTCGGGAATTTAGAAGATTGACGCAAACCAAATTACACCAATTTGATTAGTGTATAAGTGTATTCTTAAATTCAACTTAGTAGTTTATTTTTATTTTTATTTGGGAAAAATGCATACATGATATATTAATCCCGTACTCGCCTTGCTTGTAAATTTGTAAATCAAGATTGTAATAAGCATATATCTGATATAATATTTATTAATTCAAACTCAAATATTTCAAACTATAAATATCAAAATTTATTGAAAAACTGGATAAAACCCACTGATATAAAAATAGAAGTAAATTATGCAATTACAATAAAATATTCAGTTTACCTGTTAAAAGATGATTTATTAAAAAATCCACATTTCACTTCTCTAACGAAATTTTAAAGGAAAATGGCACGCGCAACCTAAACGAGGGAAACGTTAGCGAGCAAAACCTTCTTTCAAAACGCTCCATCCATAAATTTCCATTGAATAAACAAAGCCGAACAATGGTGAGCATACTCTGACGGCGTCGTGATTTATATTAATGTAACCGCTGCTGCTGTCTTTATGCATTTCATCTACGGTTTCATAAATATCTGTCTGACGACACTGACAGATTGACTTTGAGGGCCAAGTGCCGGAAATATGGGCCCTCTTCAGAATCACAATCAAGGAACGGTGGGGTTTTAGGTTCGATTCCCTATACGCAATTTCTTTCTAATTTAAATATTGTTAATTTGTTCATCTGTTATAATTACTGTATTTTTGTATTGTGTGTATTAATTTGATCTAATGTCAGTGTTATTTATTCCAGTGTCATGTAAGCATGGGTAAACTAGTACAGCAAGTTGAAATGTTGAACACCAATGAGATCAGTAGCAAAACAAACTCAAGTTAACTTTTCACTACGATAAGGCACACCCTTAGAATACTTATTCTGAAGTATTCTCAAAGCATCATGTCTCGAAGCTTTCTGCTCTTAATTTGGCATCATATAGTTTTTATATTATCGGTATATTATCATCAATAAATTACGAGATAAATATTGTTAGACGCTTTAGCAATTACACGTATTGATAGCATATAGAGAGTGTAATAGACTGGGGGAAAAGTAATTTTAATTTTCTTTTTTTTTATGGAGGGCCTTGTGCCACTTTTCGGTGGCTGAACTGAGTTATTTTCGAAAGGCTCTTTGAAATTCTTATTGCAGATATCGGAACAAACAGTATCTGGACTAAATAAAGCACAAGCCATACGGTGGATATCTCAAGAATCTTCCAGTATATCTTTATTAATTTTGCATTATTGTAAAAATCAATGTTTTCCCTATTGCTCAATTCTTTCATTTGTTTTATCGCCTACTTCAACTGTTTTAGTTGTCTGCAGATAATTGAGTTAAATGATATAGTACTAGTAGTTCAAAGGAGAATATCGAACTTTTCTTTTGAGGTTTCTCCCCTCTGAAATCAAGTGAATTTTGCGTGGTTTGGTATCGATATTTTTAGAAATATCGATATTTTTATTTCCTTTCGTTTTATTTCAGCAGTGATTTGCAAAAAGGAAAGTGGGTCCACTATATTTTTAAATGTTAATTCAGGAAAAATCTCTTAGTTTCCAATGTGTAGGTTCATGATTTGAAGCTGATTCATGGTCCATGTCGATTGCTCTCTGCAGTGTTATCGAGATTTTTAACAATTTCTTCGAATATTCAATAGTCAAATCCATGATCAATTTAAAAATTCAAATTTTTCAGACGAAAACAAATAAATAAATTCTAAGAATAGGATATAATCAAGCGCTAATCGCCATACATAATATGCTATAAAAAAACAAAATATAACGAAAATATTTCTATTCTACCTATTAGAAAGTATATAAATTATTCTTTCCTAAATTCTGGAATATAAAAAACTGCCCTCGTATCGTGTAGTTCGTGTGAGTTAAAACGAAATCATATTTATTCTAAAACACACATGGAGCAATTAAATTAAAACTACTTTTTATCAAGGATTACGGACTATTTAGGAAGGTCGACCTTTTTTTTCTCATTCGTTGATTTCGACAGCAGATCATCATCGAAGATTAATGATGGAAATGTCGTTGCGGCATGTCAGTCAAGTCATGCAAAGTATTGTATCTCGAAAAGCCTAGTCATAAAAAAATATTGGTCGGAAAATTGTACCCTTACAAATTGGCGCGCTGGGTTTTCCGGCCATGCTCCAATTGGTCTGAATAGATTCTAATGAACTGCCATTGTCGAGGAAATTGGATGCTTTTCAGATGATCGAAAAATATCGAGTAATTGTGCGAGATACATGATGTAAACAAACTTCATAATTGAGAACGATTGTAATAATGGAACGAATACTGTTATATACCTGGCTTCCTGGCTTTTCGCTATTTATCTAAAAATATCCTGCAGCGGTTCGACACCGAAACGAGAGTAATATTGGCTCAATACGCTGAACCATTTATTCATGTTGTCAATGTAGGTTATATAGCCGACTGATGAAAATACGTCAGTTATTCAAACTGTTAATCCGAACTTTTTTTTTTATTTCACAGATCTGTCGAATTTCTGGTTTTATATATATGATTATTTAATGTATAAATCATAATATTAGTAGTCGCATAAAAGATATATATTTTTATTTGTTTCGAATTTTATAATATTTTAATATACTTATTGTTTCTATAAAAATGAAGGTTTCGGGAAAAAAAGCTTTTTCCTATTTTAAGATTTAAATTCGCACCAAAGCACTCGCCAGTGTCATATAACGTTAGCATACAGTCAGTAAACAACGGACTTTAGATAGTAAAAGTGAAAATGATCAAAAGATGAACCGATTAACGAAACCCGCACAGTGGAAAATGTCGTTTGTATCTTAGGCTTGTTGGTATTTTTATGGAATTTATAAAACCGTATCTATATTTTTGTAATATAAAAATGATATCAAAAGCTATATATTTTCCGACAAATCTTGATATTTCCCGAGCGTAGGAATATTTTAGTCGTCAGGGTATTAAATTAATACTTTTTTCAATATAGTATGACCATAGACATCGACATTACAATATATTTGTAATTGTTGATGGCTGTCATCATTTCCGTTCTCTTATCTTATTGTATTTATTCTATTCTACATCTAATTTTCTTTTACGATTTTTATAGTTAGAGTTCAAATATGTTTATATGTTATTAAAAGTAGTATTTAGTGTAAAGGAACTGAGGTTTTTGCTCACATTCTATCAGTATATGGTTATGACATCAGAATAATGTTTATATTTTGGTATTTTACGATTTTCCAATATAAAATATATCTACTAAAACAGTGATTCCACGTCATCAATATATATGATGTAAGCACCTCGCAATATAGTTATATTAAGTTAGAATTTTGGTTTACAACTTTGCTGGTTTGTAACGTCTAATTATTATCTCTAATAAACGCTTCAATATTGAATATATAATCTATACAATGAAACAGCACGTCATCAAAACTTATGACGTCTGGACATTGTAATGTTACCACATCAAATTGGCCTTTTAGTTTATAACGTTTGCCAATTTATAACCTGTAATTATTATCATTAATACTTTGAAGAATTTTTAAGATATTTGACAACAGGCTCGGTCAGTACAAACGCAAATCGAATTTTATAGAATGATTCTGTTCCAACGCATCAAACAGCATTCTATCTCTTTTTATTTGGGGAAAATTGAGAAGAAAAAATCCCCTGCGAGTTTTAAACGAATTTTACATCTTTACAAACTACATGTATAGTATATTCGACGTCATCTATGATCTGCACATTTGCTGTTTTATCGAAAAGACTATGTGACTATCGAAGTTAAGACATTAAAATATTTTGATTGAATCCATCAAATGATTATTTTTTACAATGGTTACAATTATGACGCTCTTCATTCCAAGGTAACCATGATTATTAAATACCTTAAAACATTTAGGAGTAAGGTTTAAATTCATATTAAAAAGTATTAGGCAACCGTGAATAAACGTTCAAATAGTTTTCGGCATTAGCATACGTTTCAAGGATTTTTATATCACCTGCATTGCGGCTATATGATTACATGACAATAATGATACAGCTCGAAATCGAGTCGTTTTGACTAAGGGAGCTCTAAGTGCTGGAAAAACACAAAACGGAATTTCTGGAATTGAATGGCAGTAATTGAGTTTATATACAATTGTATTCCAGGAAAGAAATGGAATTTATGTTGAGATATTTTTGCAAACAAACTGTCGAGTTTCCCATTCAAATATGTTGACATATTGATTGTTTTTGTACCATAGGCGTACCATTCAGATTTCTATTTATTATTATTATTACTATTATTACTATTATATGTGGTAGTTATTTGTATTAATTTTGTTTAGAACTATTCAGTAATGATAATTTGTTGGAAAGTCATGACTATTTATTTTTGAACCACAAATTTATAAATAAGTCACTATAAGTCTTTTTATTATGACTTTTTTGGCTAGAGCCTTAGATTTTTTTATAATGTCTATTGATTAATATTATATAAAATTTTCGTGATAATTATTTTCGTTCCTCTTTTAGTTTTCTCCAAGTCTCACCAGATCGATGATTATCGGTAGGAGTTTTATTTTGATTATTTTTATCTATATTGAAGTGATTGCAATAAACTGGAATTCTGTTTTCGTAATTCTAAAGTCTTTCAGTCTTTAGTCGTATACTGTTGCGATAATATCTAGTTTTTTTTCTATCTAGTACCTGAAGCCCTTATAATTTCTTGATTGTAGTATCTAGGTTTCGATGTAATCATCATTGCGTATATCCAAGGTGCATCTATTGAGTTACGGCTTCCTTTATTCGGAGATATTTTAATATATGTGCGTTATTTGCTGAGTGCAATCCTATAGTGGTGTTCATAAAAATGTGTGTTTCGTCGTAATAATAGTCTTTTTCTAATGATTAAAATATTATCCAATATTGCCAACACTATCCGTGAGCAAACATTTATATTTACTCCAAAATTAAATATTCGAAGTCAATAAAACACAAGCCATTTTCTTTCGCATGTTCTGTTGAGAATTTACGACTGCTATATGGTCCAAGTAACTGACGAAAGATAAGAGATATGGGTCCGGCGGTGTAGCGTGTTTAATGCCATTTCGTTCCGGTGATCGTTTGGGCGACGCTGCTGTAACGAAAAAACGACGTCGGCGACGCTGGTCGTCTAGACTCGTCGGCGCTCACATCGGGCACCAACCTTTGTGCCAGTGGGTCATCCTATGGGAGCGCCCAGCAACGTCTAATTGAACGAAGCACTTGGGAAAATAACTGGCTTGTTGTTGTACAAACCGGTATTTATTTATTATGAAATTACCTTTTTTCATTTTATTTCAACCTCAATTTACCGATATTACCGTGTTCCTTTTTTAATATTGAATTATATCCCGCTAATGTTTTATTCAAACCCTTAATAATTTAACTAATTATTTGCTTTAGATCATTTATCTGTCGTTATCTTTTTAACATTCGCTGTATTAGTTGATTATTTTAAACAATATTAATTGGTAATTGTATTTCAATTGAAAAATATAATATAAACGTTTTAACAACTGTATTCGAAAATCCGAAAGTTCAACGAATCTAGATAAAATAATACGTGATACGGTTGGTAACAGTGTAAATTTACGAAGGCCATAAAGTTTAATGAAACGGTTTAGATTTTTTTCACATACTGCACTGAATTGGTTGTTAAACGTTATAATATATGAAATTTTGCAGTTCATGTAAAATATAGTACAGATATTTGCAGCATTTAAGCGTCATTTTTGTTAGATAAAACAAGTGTTACACAGTATGGAAGGTTTTTATTGTTGTTTACTGCTTTATATGTTTTTATTATTACATAAAATGTCTATAATTACCTCACACCTTAAAAATAAAGTTCCAACTATATTTTTTAATTTTATTATATATCATAAAATTTATAACTAATAGTTACTTGCTTCGTGAAAAAAATATATGTAAAGTATTAAACTTTTATTTTGGTCGAAATTTATCATCAGATATAATAACTCTAAATCTTCGCATATCTCGAATAAAAAAATTATACAATTTTTTCGAGGGGTTTGAAAATTCCCTATGCATTTTCATACAAACTATAGAAAACTTTCCTCTCTGTGTAAATAAAACTTTTTGAAATATTTCCATATTTCAGGAAAAGTTTTATAATGTTACTCCAAACATATGAAGCAGTAAAATGTAAAATGTATTTCAATACGTTCGAAAAAGATAAGAGTTTATTGAATTTCGCTGTAGCACTACAACACATGGAAAGTTCTTGAATGTTAAATAATGATGAATGTAATTAACGATATTTGAAGCTGAAAATTCTACTCCCTAGTGTTACTTATACGGATATACTATCGATAAAGTTTGAAATTCATAATTGTTTTAATCACCATATACTGCTACGGTTAATTCCTTCTGTCGAACAAAAAGCTAGAATTGTTATTTCATATTCCGTTTACCATTTAAGTCATTATTTTTTTTGTTTTGGTCGGGGTTTTTCTTCTTTCCTATATTATTCTGCGGGTACCGTCTCTTTTTCGCACTTGTTGTTCTATTTTGTTTTTTCCATACGCTGTAAGTGACCGTACCAACTGAGCTATCTCCTTTCTTTATATTGTCTAAATTTCTAATTGAGGTCTTTTTTTGGCGCCGTTACTCTTCTCATGCTTTTGAGACATTTCATAGCCCTCACTTTAATTTATATTTTACCCATATCTCACTCAGCATTAGGATTGTTCGATATTTTTTGTATAGTGTTGTTTTCTTTCCTTTTTTTATTAATGAATTAGCTATTCATTGCGAAATATAAATTTATAACTTGTAAGATTCTGGCATTAAGTTCCTTTTCTTGGCTTCCATTTTATATCCATTCGTTCCATCTTTATAGATATTTGAATGAATATGCTTGTTTTATCCTTACTGTTTTTATTTCTACATTAATTTCTTCTGGATCTCCTATCTCCATAATTATTTTGTTCTTGTTCAGTATCATTCCATTTTTTCTGAGTAATGTGTTCCATCTGGTTAGGATTTTCTGTAGGCAATCTGGGTTAGCAGTTGGTATCATCATCCAAAATTTCTTCAACATTTCAAGTGAAAGAACTGATCTGACTCAGGAACATATATTAACTGAATACAGCAAATGTACCAAAAAAATCTAGAGATGAGATATCTACAAATATTTCTTGGCAATAAATGTTTTTCAAGAAACTAAGATATTCTCATTCAGGTACGTTTATTGTTTGCCGTAAAGGAATAGTTTTGTGTTTAATTAATGAATGCAATTGATGATATTTATTTAAACAAACAATTTTTATTACTTCGCGGATGGTATAGATGTTATCGGATAAAGACCATTAGCATAATGAATAAAGCGAAACTAATAATCGTAGCAAATAGAAAACGTACCATAAAATTCCGTTTGACGATCGCAGATTTTCAAGATACCATATAAGGATAAGTGTACGTACATTGCACCGATACTGGTCCGGCAATTCTTGCGGTGTCAATTGGTCGTTTCAGAAAATTATCGTCTTGTTCATCTAGTATTGCGTAACCGTTTCGAATATGTGCTGTTGTCGCACATGTGCAATCGATTTTTACAGCCTACTTCGATAAATGGCGGCATGATTAGAACTTTTGAATTGAAATACCGACTGTATGAACTGAAAGTAGCGCTGGTTCTCTCTATCTCGGTTATTTTATTTCATCGCCCTGACAAACTTGTTGGTGTTAATCGGAAAGGTGACCCATAATTTACTAATAAATTTTAAACGCTACTTTATATGGGAAATTTAAAAAATAACAATGTCGACGGTAGTGTCTTATAAATTATCACAACGTTATAAAAAATCTTAGTAATTGCCGTATATGGCATTAAACTCGGCTAGATATTGCCACATTTCAAATAGGTTCGGCGAACTACCTACGTAAATTGGTGAGTCATTTTAAAAGCAAATAAATGATAAATCCACTGGTTTATATAAATATGACGATACACTCATTCTGCATAAAATTGACGACACAGTCATGATGTACCTATTAAATATTGAAATCAAAATCAGTGTTATATTTGTTTTTATATGTACGTTTATATTATTTAAATATTGATCAAATTAAAATGTTATTCAATTAAATGAATGCGTATGATTTTTGAAATGTATAAGAAATATATATAATTATATAGGGTACTTCTATTGAACAATCAAGACAAGATATAAGGAACGAGTTATTGAAATGTTGTAGTACAAAATGTTTTGATACAAAAGCTGATGCTTTGAATGGAAAACGACTAGTCACTTAATAATTTACTACTTTTTGCTTACATTTGACTGAAATAGTAATTAGTATTTTCAAGTTTTTTGATTATAAGGTAGGGGGACTGTTTCGCGATTATCGACTGTTTCGACTGTTTTCAGTCGATAGCTAGTATCTCTAGTATCTCTTATTGTAAACTCACCATTGTAGTATTTCCTATAACGCCAAAATAGTGATTATTATAATTCTTGATTATTATGGGTTTTATTTACAATTTTGTATTACAAGTTATGAATTGAAACTTACATTATTTACTGTAGCAACTTGTGGATTGTTGTTATAAACAAACTAATCAGCTTTAAAATATGAAAATATTTTAATAAATTAAAAGCAGTAACATTTTGATGAGTCATAGTACTATTTAGCCCATATTAACAAATCAAAACGGCAATGATTTATAATATATGATGTAGAATACAACAAGTAAATACTGTCTAAAGCAATCAATTAATAAAAAATAGATTGATGTTTATCCAGGAAGTTTTTGTTTCAATCAATATGTATCTTATATTTTGGGAAGGTTTGAAAGCAGTATATATTTCTCTAAAGGTTATTAAATTTCTTCAGGCATCTTGTCACTACGTATTTTCTGGTATGAAAATCTATGCAGAGTTGAGAAACTAATCCAGAAACGCAGATTGCAATGATTTGGACATGTTGTAGAATGAAAAGTGATATGCTCACAGGCTTCGAAATACTGCTAACAGTTCGTTTAAAAAGGTATAAATAAGAATCATACAAAGTGGTCTGAAAAGTAGGAGGGTTGTTCTATTTTGCTATCCAAGCCTCCTACTTTTGGTTTTGATAATATATCGTATCTATAAGTGTAGCATGGATGTAGACATTTGTTTTTCTATTTGCTAAACTGCATAAAGATAAATAATCAATAATATTCTTAGTTATCTGATGTAAACTATTAATGATTCGTTTGCCTGACATCTTGTGGAGATTTATAGAAGGAGAATTCATATTTTTCACCCTAGTTCTATAATAAGAGAGCAATATTCTTTGTGATCGGATATATAATATAATTAAAGAACTGTTTAAAAAATTCTTATAAACAAACGCCTTGAAATTGTATGAAAAAGGTAGATGCGTATCTATTCAATTTCGAAACTATTACACGAAATTTTCTTTTCTGTCCCTTTTGTTCGAAATTCAGTTGGGAATATATAATGAAATTACAACAGTACATGCAAAATAAGCCGGAAAAAGTCCCAAATTTCCAAGTTATCGACAAAGACCCTCGTTATGGTGGTTCGAGGTGTGTTCCGTTTGTATATGTACGTGTGTGTGTGAGTGCGGAGCAATTTGGCGGGAGGTCTCCGAACCGTCGTGCGTTGAATTCTTATCGCGATATGAAATAAGTAAAGTTCGAAAATAGTTCGGGCCGACATTACCCGGTGAAAAGGTCTGCAATGCGCCGTTTGCCGCTGCTGCGGGCTTATGGTAATGGACGGACGCCGTAACGTCTCGACCTGGGTAATTTATAGGACTGCGATGGCGAAATGGTTACATCACGCGCGAACCCTATTTAAATGACTGCGATTTTTGCCGAACGATTTTTCTATACATTCGCGGAATGCATTCAATTGATTTATCTTTCTTGCTCGACTGTCTCATATTTTACCTCGGGTTCAGCTAAACACAATTTTGTTGATGGTTTCATTTCGTGCACATATTTTTCTCCTTCACTCTTTACGCCCGACTTCAGGATCGATTTATATGATGATGGATTCAATATCGCGAATTACCCTTCTAATATCATAATGCGTTTTTTACGGATTTTCTTTATTTTGTTTTAAAATTTTTGGAATCAAAACAATTATCAACACAGCGGAGTTGAAATTTGGGCATTTGAAATCGTAAAATACGTTTGGTTCATCCAGTTTCGCACATTGTTGTGATTAAGAATGATTTATTTGTCTTTAACTTGAACCTTGACAGAACTATCTCGATGCTACCTGCAGTATCTAATTTATTTAAGGAACTATTATTAAAACGTGTTAAACCTCTATTGGAAATACTAGCTTTTTAGTTTTGAAATCACCAAGGCATAGTGTAACAGACCCGATTCCTCAAACAGAATCAGCTAAATACTTTGGAATCCATCTTGACGGTAGATTAAATTGGAAGCATCACGTTAGACAAAAAGCAAAACACATTAGAACCAAAATAGAGCAACTATCTGGTTAGTCGGACGATACCCTCAACTTGATCTAAAATCAAAGAGGTTGATCTGTAATACAATTATAAAGCCAATTTGGACCTATGGGGTGCAATTATGGGGCTGCACTAAGAATTCAAATCAACTAGTCATACAGTGCTGTCAAAACAAGGTTCTTCGATTGATTATGCCTAATGCCAATGCCTATCGCTATGTAACCAATGAAGAACTGCACGATGACACGGAAATCAAATAGATTTGCGAAGTTATCGAAGATTTCGCCTTGAAACACGAAAGAAGATTACTAAATCATACTAACGTGGAAGCAATACAACTGCTGGACCGCGCGCAGGATGTCAGGAGATTGAAACGAACAAAACCATACGAACCTATATAAAGTGTATACATTTAGTGTAAACTATAGCTATAAGTTAATAATTAATAAATAATTATAATTTTATAATTGAGGAATACATACTGATTTTCTCGCACTCGTCTTGCTTGTTAATTAATCCAAGTACATAGGAAAAGTAGTAACAAATTAATTGTAAATTAAGATTGTACTTGTATATAATAAGCGTATCTAATAAAGATGTTATAAAAAAAAGTGTAACAGCGGTTATTGAAGGAGGCATTTAAAGAACACAATTACTGCCTACAATGTTCCTGGATGTCTCACAGGCTTTTCACCAAATAATCAACATTCTCAACATTTAAACTTATTTTGGCTGGAATTCCAAAGGCTAGTATCTTGGTACCACTTCTGAATCTGCACTACACTGCTTATATCCCAACAAGAAAAGAGACAGCACTTGGAACATTTGCCGACAACTTAGTCATTTTTGTAAAAGTTGTATTTTTACCTAGAGCTATTGTAAATTACAGGTGGTAAGCAACGATATCCACTAATGCCTATGTTATTTTTACGTTGCAGCAAAATGATCAATAACATTATATTATATATCTTCATGGATGTCCGATTCCTTAAACAGTTGTTCTTAAACTAGAAGCCGAGCTCAAGAATCAAAATCAATACGAATAAACTGCACTGATTAGTCGGAAAATATCGTAAATTTGAGCTAAGATTGAAGAAATTAGTTTATCGGTCAATTGTAAAACCTATTTAGACTATGAGATGCAAATATGGGGTTCCACTGAGTCTTCAAACCAACTAGTAAGTAATCCAATGCTGTTAAAACAAAGTTACCAACAAACGACGACAAGATAATCCAGAAATCAAATGGATCTACGAAATTTTCCAAGATTTCGATATTTAAGCCATTAAATAAGGTGACAACATGACAGCAATATGGAAGCAATAACGCATGGAAATGAGTTAAATAAAATTATATTAAGAACAAAAATATTATTAAGTATTTTTTAATTTAAACTATGGATCTAAATGAAATTAATTTTTTGAATTGAAATCATAATTCTCAATTCTTGTTCTGTTTTCAGCATATATATAAAAAAACTGAAACAATAAGAATACAATTCAAGGCAGTAATAATTAACTTATTGCTGTTAACTATAAGTACATGTTTAATGGCATGGCAATTGTTATTTCATAACATATTCGCGTTACTCCATTATTTACTTGTAGTTATTTTGAATATAGAACGATTTATTTAAATAAGCGCGATCTCATTAGTTTTTTTGATGCGGTTGTTTTTAAAATTATCATTTTGCGTGTCTGTTGTATCGATTTTATAATTTACCTACAACGTTTTTCGACTTTTAAACTAATTTGGTTTCATTGTTTCCATTTCCGTATCTATAAAGGCTGTAATTTTTTAAACTAATGCTAAAGAATTCTATAACATTCGATAACAACGGAATGATACTTTTTTATTATAGCGAACCATCAAATTAACACTAATGACCAATTTGTTTTTATCCTAATTTGTTACGGTTAAAAATTACAAAGTACTTATTCTATAGTAAACTATACCACTGTTTTTAATGTGCACTAACTTCATCGTATTTCTATTTATTTGGCTGGTACAACTCCAAAATCGAACATAAGAAGTATACACTGATTTCAAGACTTGTTGGTAGAGCAAAAGCATATACATTGTCATATATGGGCAGAACTGAATATCTACTCAATAACCATTATATTTTTTTTACTTCAGCTTGAGTTCTTCACATTTCTTTAACATGTGACTTCCACCTGAGTTTAGTATCATGGATCAACACCAAAACATTTGGATGTACTACCATATGGGAATGCTTACTGATTTATTTATACTGGCTTGTTATTGATTCGTTTGATTTTGATATGCCATTTTTCTCTCCAGGATTGTATTTAATAGTTTTTTTACCTTTTAGGTTGATTCAATATTGTTATCTGCAATGGCTAGGGTCTCAGTGTCACTGCAAATGTAGTAACAATATTTTCATTGAATATGGGCAAGTTCCGAGTGTATAACAGATATATCGGTCCCAGTACACTTCCCTGTGACATACTTGCTTGTATTTTTCTCAAATCTGAGTAGGAATATTTGTGCCTAAATCTGAAGTATCAGTGTGTAGTTATATATGAGTCTAAAATGTTTGAATATTGACCAGGGAGAAACAATTTAATCTTGTGCTTTAAACCCTCATGCCAGACTTTATCGAAAGCATCTACAATTGTTGCAGAACAATCTTCATTTTCTTGATTCTGCGAATCTGATCAATCGTAGAATATTGTCTCCTGTAACCAAGTTAATGATCCGGAATAAGATTTTTTTTTTATTGATTGGTTTTATTTTTTTCAGTAAAAGTTTTTCATGGTGATATGGCTTTCACCTTCCTCAGTTGCGGCACACATTGTAGTCTGAATTTAGCATTTATTATGTTGATCTTAATTAGTGCTTTCTTGGAAGTACCTTTAATATTTTGTCGGTAATAAGGTCAAAATCAGTAGCTCTTTTTGCGCTAATACCATTTTTTATTTTTTTCTTAACATCGGCCAAAGTGACAAATGGAATTTTTATCATTTCCTGTCCAATAGTGCAACGTAATGATTTAACAACGTCATTCACTGTATGGTTTAAAACATTTTCCTCAAAGTGACCTGAAGATTTTGTAGTCTTCTCCTGATTATCTCTGGCCCAGCTCCCACCCTCATTTATATATTATTATCATTAGTAATGAAACATAAATTTCCAGTAATTACCGAATGAATGTGAAAAAAGTAGCAGACTGTTATTCGCAAATAATGCAAATGTAAATTCAAATTAGCTCCATCATGTTGCGGGATACGGTTTTATCGTTTTTATTCGGTAATTAATTCCGAGCGATGAATTATGCGTTTTCCAAGCGGTACTACTCAAAATAATACGACCTTTAAACAGAACTAAAAGTCCGTGAAGCCCGAACGAAAGCGTCTTGTGTTAAACTCAAATTCGCACCATTTAAACGCAGAGGGGCCCTAATATATAAAATTTATATATACGAAAGTATGCGGTCATAAAAGTTTACCAGATGTAATGGTGGTCTAACTTTTGCAATTTGGCTTTAAAGGTGACGCTATATTAAAAGTAATAAGTTACGAGGGCGCCCCGGCTCCAGGAAACCTCCATACTATGTAAATCACTTAGAGGAGCCCGTAAGAAATGCGAGTGCAAGACCATAATCGAAATCTGCCGACATCTTTGAGATGCAGTCACGTTTACGGGGCGGAATTTAGAAAAAAATCCGCGCGCTCGCGATAAAAGTTTCAGAAAACGGGGCATCTTAATCTATTTTTCGTCCGTAATAGTTCCGTTTAAATGGTTCTGCTATTTTGAGACATAAATTGCTATTATCTCGAGACTGTTCGCGGAGTTAAACCGTTTGAATTGATCGAATTAAAGCTTTGGATTTATATTTTTTTATTAAACTTTGTATTGTAACAGCTTCCACGAAACACCACTTTGGGATTAGATACCCTGGCGTTTTTATTAAGTATATTTCTTGAATAAATTCTGGCTGCTATCCAGCATATAGCTTTACGAATACTCCGTATATCAAAGTACTAATAAACCATCTATATGATTGAGATTCAATCATTATTAATACACTTACTTACATATTTTATTAATATCGAGAATATACTTTGTACAACTTATTTATAACACTGAAAAATATATATCAGTAGGTGATTAAGCACATGTTTAAAAGACTTAAAATACGATGTACTCAACATGTTGATACACATACCACGAGGTATAGTTTTTGTTATTTAAACATAGTTGGAAACGTAAACTTGAATTTTTATTAGTTTGTTGATGTTTGTTACTGATGCTGCTGCAAAGTCAGCATCTATGGAGGCCTTCATGAGGGATTCTCTCCAGCATGAATAGGACATCGAAGTTGGAACTAATAAACTGCAGAGATTAACATGCAGTTTAATCGGCTGAGACTAGGCCACTGTTATTTCTTACCTAAACATCCATCTCGGTTCGTTATCTACTAAGTGGCTGTCCCTCTCTGGTTTTTCTTACCTCTTCAGATAGGTGGAAGGTTGGAATTATATAACATCTTAAATATTCCGCGGGTGAATAGTAAGTAGGTGTAGGCTAATGAGGTTCTTAAAAAAGATCGGTTACTTCCATATAATATAGGCTCTATTACATAAGCGTAAATCGCTTGTATTATTATCATCAACAAATTATTCTTCGTCATGATGCGAGCACAACTAAATACATGACACAAGCTCAAGTGGGAAGAGCATGTTAAACTTAACACTTCACAATAAATTGTTATTACACAAGCAAGAACTAATTGAAGGCAGTGCGGACCTATGGTATGAAATTATGGGCTTACACAAAGAAATCTAATATGGACATGATTCAAACTTACCAAAACAAAGTTCTTCGCAGCATAGTTAACGCATCATGATATATTAGAAATGACGACATGCATAAGGATCTAAGGGTACCAACAGCGAAGTTAGCGAAGAATTTAATAATTTGCGAAAAAATATCAAGATAGATGCGCGGACATTAAAAAGTACTATACAACAACTCCCCGACAACAGTGGATTTATTAAGATGTTGAAGAGAGAAAACTCTTTGAACTAATATAATTATTTGTGAAGACTGTGTCGTATTTTAAAACTATATCGAGTGCACAAATGGAAGTACATCAATTCAATGCTAATTAAGCTTAGGTCTTAAATATTAAATCTGCGTGAGGGCTTTAACAACAATCTAAAGGAAAAATTGCTAAATAGTTATAGTTAACTAGTTATAATATATGTGCCACGTGCTTTTAAATTAAAAAAAATTATTCTGCTATATCGTGCTGGTATATATAGATATAACTCAGGTGACCGCTCTACACATGAATGGTAAATTATCCCACAAGTTATTGACGATAGTTTTTTAATAAATTAATGGGAATTATCATCCAAAAACAACATCCACCAAATTCACTATATTAAATTCTCAACAACAGACAATAACTGGTGTGAAATTACGATCATCGTTAAAGCAGATACGTAATTTGTGAACGTATTTTTAAAAAAATCATAGTTCTTGCAAAAGTTTACGAAGGAATGCTTATAAATAAGCATACATGCTAAGAGCTAAAATCAGATTAGAAAATAATTCCTTAAAAGTAGTTTGTGTAGGTACTTATGGAAAAAACCTCGTATATTTGACACATATATCTACTGTACATCATTTAAATAGAAATTAATACTTAATTAAACTATAGTAATAGAGGAATGTGAAGGGCATTTAAAAGAATAACCGTATAATTGTTATTCTGTCAACGCGAGGCTTGAAAATTTAACCCACGGCCGTACACCTTTAAAGGGTGAAGGGTCTTTATTACCTTCGAAATCCCGGGACGAAACTGCGATAAAACTCGGTAATCAAATTATAATCCCGATATAATTTTTTGCTTCTGCTGCTCAGATTTTTTGTCTCGCGCCTTTTTCCTCCTCGCCCAGAAAAAGGGTAGAACATAATTTGGCCTCCAAAGTTTCGCGATAATTTTCCGACGTGGAACAATTTCCGTCGCGTTTCGCCGCTTTCTCTACATCGAGCCCATAAAATGTATCTTAGATCTTACCAGATTTTTATCTTTTTACCAAGAACGGTAACATTATTTCATTTTCGGAACACCTCTTTTTAATTAATTGTGGAAGCAAGCGTTCCGCCTTTGATTAATTCATTAATTCTGATTATTTGAACTATAAAACTGCACTCCAATTAACACATAAATTCCACGGACCAACGAACACGGTAATTTTAAGTTCTCGTCTCTAACAAATATACCACTAGTAGGAAAGTTTAATTGATGCTTCAGTTGACTCTTATTATCTCTCGCATCTTGTTTAATTTCCTGAAAATTGTGTAGATTTTCAAGCAGTACAAAAATGTTTGTTGTAAGGAAGTCAAAGGTGTATTTATAGATCATGATTTGGTGAGCCGAGTTTAAATATTATTGATGTTATTTGCAGGTATCATTAAATACAATTTAATTGTTATTATACGACGTGCAAAAATACATATTTGTTCACCTGAGCATATACTTAAATAATATTTCATAACTACCGTTCTTTTAAGTTTTATCGGACATTCTAAATACATTAGGTGTGTATTTTATATTTTACAGGTTATAGAGAAAATATATTTCATATGAAAATTGTTTTCTATCAATGAAGATCTTTGGAAAGATTGTTCTTTCTTTTTTATAATGAAGTCAATGAACTTATGTATATCCAATACATTATCTGGAAATACCAATAAATACTAATTAATTATTTGGCCACTAAGGCGAGTATCGCATTGACTGGAACAATTGGTTTCGGATAAGATCAACTCTGGTGAAAATGGGATCTGTTGGAGAGTTCTTGGATAACGCACTCTCTAAATAAAAGACGAATTCTCGTTGTCTTGTTTTGGCGCCGAAGTATTGGATTGTTTGTGATTTAAACACCCAATTTTTTATTTGGAATTAGAAAAATCTTTTTTTTTTTGGTCATTTCGTGTGCATTGGTTTGTGTTACAGTCTCTATCCATCATATATATGTGTGAAATATGTATTAAATGTAGTACCGAATGTGTTGTTTATCATTTTCCTTCATAAATTATTATTCATTAATTCATTAATTATTTCATTAATTATTAAATTAATTCAAGCTCGACTTCAAACGTCTATTATACACTAATGCTGTTTTTTTTTGCAATAATACTTCGTTAGATTTGTTCAGTTGACATTGATATGTCTATCAATGATATCAGATGTCTCTGATGTAAGAGTTTCATCCGGTTTTAGCACTTCCTAAGACACTAGATCGTGGTGATCACACCATACACACATCAGTACTTTATAGCCATGAATATTCTACTTCGGATAGCTCTTCTGGACTAGTTCATAACTTTTTGAGTTTGAGCCTGTTGTATTAGGTTTATTTTTCAACATTTGAAGCATTACCTGACATTTTCAGTTAATTCGTATGGGATAATTAATCTCTCCAATAAAACATGATTCGTGATTTGTGATTTCATTTATTATCACGAAAGTTTTGAAACATTTTTTACATAGAACAACAGGATCCAACCAGTACCAACTCAAATAGAATTTTATAAATAAATTCACTTACATGCTCCAACGCATCAGACAGTATTCTGATTTCATTTCAGTTATTTTGACATGTGGTGGCTCTTTTTTTTTCGATCGCGTGTAAACGTCTGTAAACAGTTGATTCGCTAAATACTAAGCTGTCTGAAAATTCTTTCAGATTTTTGTTGTGGTTTCATCGAATGAGACTTGCTTGTTGATCATTTTTTCTTTTCTTTTTGTCTTCTATTTTGTTAGATCAAACAACTGAAGCAATAACTGTCTTTTTAAATATAATAATAATTTTATTTACCATTTATCAGGAATATTTTAAGATTATTATTCGTTGAGGCTTCAATGAAGGAAGCTTTAATATTCAAAAGGCTTAAATAAATATCCAAAGATTTAAAAAATTGAAAAAGTCAATAAAAGAGTTCCCAAGGTAACATAAATGTAATTAAAATTATTTTATTACTTATCAATGAAAATGTTATTTTTACCTTACTATCCAAAATGCTGTTGTATTAATGTATATTTTATGCTCTATTAATGTAAAATGTATTGTTATTTACGATCATACTGTAAACAAAACGTAAAACTAATATAATCCCCAATGCTAGAGCCCCCCCCTCTCCCCAGATGTGTTTTTTATATTTAAACATTTGATGGTCCCGTATATTCTTATGTGTTCTTGTAGGGCACACTTCAATGTAGTAAAATTTCAGCTTGAAAATCTGAATGAAGAGAATTTTTGGGCACGTAAAAGCCGTTTGCAGCCGATAAATTTCGTCTGCGAAAGACGGATGAAAATTCTTTTAAAATTTATTGTTATCAGGGGGTCACGTAGATCTAAGCAATGTTTTAGCGCGTCGGAGCGCACCAGGAAACTAAGCTGTTAATAATGTAAAGCAAAACAGTGAATTATATAGTAATTCCGTCTGCGTTATCAAGGCGAGCTCTTGGATGCGCGCCTCCTCCGACCGCTCGACCCCGCCAGATGTTTTACGTTTAATTAAGACGGTCGTAAATCATGGCGCACTTTCGGGCTATATTAAAAATTCCTTCATAATTCTTCCATTAGTATAAATACGGCTCTTATTTTTTCATTTCCCCGGCTGCGGAGATCTATAAGTCTTCATTTTTCGCGATTGCCGACGGATCGGAAATTCAGGGCACGACGCGCCGCCTCCGGGCTCCCGGCTTAATTACCACTTCGCAGCATCGCGGCAACTAATTCTTTCGGCATTACGGGGCTTTATCCGACCGAGTGCTCTATTACTCTTAACTAAGGATCTTGACTAATTGATGAATTGCACACAAAATTTGATTAGCTGTTAAGCAAGTGAAAATCCCCTCGAGATCTTGGCGATGGTTAATGAAGCGGTCAATATCGTCTTAAAACCATTAATTTGTCAGATGTTTTTCCGTTTTCGTCGCAAGTGGGAATAGCTTCATGGGAGACGGTCTACTTTTACATTTAAATTTCTTTCTCGTTAAATATCAATAGTTATGTTTAAACTGTTCTTAATTTAAATATTAATTTGTTATTAATATACATCCTATTTAGCAGATCGAGATATAATTCATCATCATTTTATATATTTAAATATAAATATTTTAATTTTTAATTATATTATTTTAGTATATTTTATATATTTTAATATATTTAATTAAGTAAGTTAATATTCTAAAATTAATTTTGTACACTATTGTTATGTACTTATACATACATCAGTATACATAGTATACATGTATACTGTTCTATTTTTTTTACATTTATATCAAAGGCATTCACCGAACAAAAGTAGCAATCATCTACATGTTTTTTCTCTTCCTTGCATAACGTTGACACAGAATATAAAAAATATACACTGTTACCAAATGACCACTTGTACAGCAAATACAAACATGAATCTTTGAGTACATTTGTAATGCTTTGTCCACACTTACCGAACATATAATATTTACAAACGTAACGAAAGCACTTTGAGTCCATTTTGCAACTTTGTCTCTAGATTTTCTTGCGTTTCGAAGAACAATCCCAGTTCATAAGCAAGTTCCAAATAATATTTAATGCAACTTCGTCAGCTGACAGCCATTATAAGAGTTGGAAAAATCGTTCGAAAAATCGAAAAATAAAATATTGTTTAGAAATAATGTTTAGAAAGTCAGTGAGAGCTTGAGAGCCGATTGAGCCGGCTTTTGACACATTTTATACTTTAATTTCCTGATTTTAGCATTATTTTTTAAAGCTGCGTGAGCATTTGTGTTATCTTAATGGAAATGGAAGTAAAGAACAATAATCTGAATTTATTGTTTTTGTTTGTTTGGAGGTAGCAAACGAAAGAAATTCATTTTGCATAAAAAAATCGAACTTTAACGCTTTCCTGATCGATTTCTCAACATGAACTTGCTTTGTATTAGAATCATCACTATGAAAAAGGCGCGCAAAATTCTTTGAATTATTTTTAAAGTCACTCTCGACTGTATTTTTATATTATAGCCATAGATTTATGTACCACTTTAAGCACAAAACTTGCTGTGTCTAAAATTTTTATGAAATTTTATCTATTTTCTACTGTTAAATAGCTTACAACTCAAATATATTGTACAGCCCAGTGTGCATATACATTACTAGATTATGTTGTGATAATGAAAGGTTAAAGTAAATTATAGTAAATAATAAAAATTTTTAATACGTATAACTCTTACTATTTTTATGAGAAATAAAATTTTCAATATATTTGTGGAATTTATTTTGCTTTTGTTGGATTTTACCATGATTTTTTTTCTTGAACAACTACAAATAGCCTGAAGCCTCAACGTTCTCAGACTAAACTAGCAGTATGCTGGCAATAGAAAACAGCTTTATTTAATTCTCTGCAGGACGCATTCGAAATCCGGACAAGAAAGGTCCCCGGTTAGCCCCCCGCCCTCCTCCCACTAGGTCGACAGCATCCAGACGTGAACCTGGACAATGCAGTTAATTCTAAAACCGGGATAGCAGATCGGAACAAAGAAAGAAATCCAATTAAACGCCCAGATCGTCAAAAAGGCAGCCGGCGCGCGGACGGAAAGGATGGGAGGGAGGCTGGAGGATCGGGAGGACGACGGGTACGACACGTGAAGGGGGAGACAGAAAAGGCGGCCCGGGCGCATCGCCGACGAGAATACGAAATGGGATGCGGCGCAGTGCGGACTGGCTGCGTGCCGGCACATGTGGAGAAAATTTATTGACAAGACATTGTCCCCCTCGCCCCCGTCATTTTCAAATGGCGCTTTAAAATACAGAACGCGTACAGGTGACAGCTGACGAGGAATTATTTTCGTAAGCGCGAAAATGCTAAATTCGGAACCGTACCCCGTCCAAGTCTTGTCAAACACACGACGTGTTCAATAATGCAGGAATAAATCAAATACATGGATGAGTACATTCAAAACTATAAGCAACTCCTTTTGAATTATTAACTCGACTTAACAACGACGTTATTCTTTAAATTAGCAATGTATCATGGTTTATTTTAATATAGTAGCTATATATATATATATATATATATATATATATATATATATATATATATATATATATATATATATATATATAAGTAGCTATCAACTTCAGCGACCAAATAATTTAACTACAATAAATATATATATTAGTTAAATGTTATCACACTCCTTTATTTTTTGCAGCCAATTTTCTCTAGATGTTGAACATATGAGCACAGGCACTGTTAAAATAACAACGACAATACAATAACAAGAATATATTTCTTTTTATTTAATTAACTTTGATCAGGTTTCTTTTCCTAGTTACTGCTTGGAAAATATGAGACTTATAGTACGAATATTTTTCTCATATAACTCTAAAATGATTTCCAGCTATGATATTTGATCCGCCTCCTTCATTGTGTTTTGTTGAAAATTATTTTTATATTACATTAATCTGATTTTTGTGGATTCTTCAAAGTAAAACCGAACAGATATATAGAAGGCCTTCTTCTGTTCATATTTTCATTTGTATTGCAATTCCTATGTTTCAGTTTTTAAACTCGTGAAAACTTTTAAAACAGTTATTTTCAAACTAAGACGGCCGAGTAAATCATATTACTTGTCTTAACAAAAAGTGGTTGTTAATTTTAAAAATGTTGTGTATCGTTGCTGTAGGTACTTGTGTGACCACATTTTAAATTCGCCCTAATATATCAGAAGATCTGTTCTTTTTCGACTTTTTTAGTTATTATTAATGTATTTAGTATTCCTGATTAAATATTTGGATAAATTAAACGATTGAAAAGAAAAACATAGAATACGTTAGTTTATGTAGTAACCTTTACTTTAAGAGTTCTTTCAAGCTTAATCTATCATAGTAACATCTGTTAGAGCTTCAAGACTCATATTTTAGCGCAGAGTGGTGTATTTAGAGTACCCTAAATTTGTTTTGTTGCAATTTATTGTAGTACTAGAGTCGCTCAATAAGTCCAACCAATCTCTTAAATTTGAACGCGTGCATCATCTTAATAAAAGAACGTATTTCTCATAATATCATAGAAGGTCTTCAAATAATCCGAATTTTCTATGATTCCGCAGCTTTTCCAAAAGTCAGGATTAGAGCTAAAGAGTAACAAAATAGCTTCAAAATCGACTATAGGATTGCCGCTCTTTTCAAATAAGAATAAACTTGACATTTATCTTGCTAATATTTTTATAGATATTTTTTTGTGCAAATATGAAAACATTTTACCTTGCAATACGGCTGTGTCCTCAACTATTTCGCCTACTCAAAAATAGATTGGAGATTTTAGCGATTATTTCGATAGTATGTTAATCCAAACTAAGTTCATCTTTTGTGAACGGCAAATGGTTGCAAATGAAGAAGCAGATTTACCATGAACTTCAATCAAATCGGTCTTGTTCTATTTCGGTGTAAAGAAATTTAAATATATCTGTTTAGCAGTGAACGCTCAAAGCATATTTTAATAATTTAAAAATATTCAGAATTAACGATATATAAAATTATTATTTTATTTAAAAAGCGTACGGTTGGTGAATAGTTGATAAAAGTTCATTGAGAATATACAATTTACATATTTAGGGGTTCCATTCCATTATTCTATTCCTCTTTACAATCAAATCAAATATATAAAATATAAAAATAGTGTTCGAGAAGAAGCAGAAGGCATGATTGAAAAAATAAAGGTTCGTATTAAAACACGTGTTGGAATGTTCTGTTATTATCACTTTCCAAATATTAAATTACGATGGAACATATTGATTTTCACACTGTTACTTATCAAGTTATTTAAAATGAGCTGATCTAGATATTCCAACATATATCCGTCCTTTCCTCTATCAATATTAATACGAGAAGTCTGTGAACTCAAATGGAAACAGCCGAAGCTTGCCTTTGACTGAAATTAAAAAAAATTAATTACTAGCTTCATTCGACTACTTATTTGACTATCGACTAGTTCAACTCTTTTCAGTGGATAGTTATTTGAAACCATGTTGGCCATACAGCTAAGACTTTGTTGTTACCACTCTAGTAAATCATGAAACTGTCTCACGAAACCAATTTTAATGCTATCCGATCTCTCGAATGTTCGAAGGACTTAGTCTCAATAAAGTATCTTTTTTGATACCGCGCAATTTTCATACGAGAAAAAGAACATTATCATATTCATATATTTATATTGTCAACTGCATCGTTTCCGCGTCTTGACATATTACGCGTCGCTGATGTACACAAACAAAACCGTACGCTTCCAGAAAATGATTAAAGCAAAAAGGAATCAGATACCACCGCGGAGCGGCAAACTCCTCGAAAACACATACAAATCCATTCGGAAACGACAGCCCGCATTACTATCTGACGTTTACCAGCAATAGCTTGTTTCTCTCGTCTCGTAACTTATGTATTAAAGTGTTTTCGACATTATTAAGTATTATACGAAGTAATTGAACTTCCCGCGCGTTTTACGCGACTACTCGGCAACAACTTAATTAAGCTCTTAAGTTGCGGTCTCTGGACGTTCTAAACTCAAAAATGTTTTCCGCCGCATCATTCTATTGTAAAAATAATAAGGAGCCTCCTCGGCAGACGAGATTGACTTTAATATTGCAACACTCGATGGCGTCGCCCAGTGAAATCTCTTTCGACGTCTTGGAACAATCTAGAGATCAAGTAGCCGGGCCGGGCTTACAGCTGAGTTCGAAGTTTTATGTGACTTTTGTAATAACATTAGTTTTCGTTTTGATTCCTTCGCAGTCATATTGTGCAGGTGATTATTATAATAATCAACTATTATTAAATTATTGTCATAAAAAGCAATAGTTTCAATAATTATTATATCTTAGAATAATAATATAGTGTTACAACAATATTTAATCCTTCTAAATCAAATATTCTTTACTGCGTGTCCACTGGAGAAGTTCAAAGTGTTGGCCTATAACTTTTTTGAATGATTTTTTTAATTTAAAGCTTTATTGTGAAAAATCAATTAAATGTATTTCATTCAAAGTATTATCTATGGATAGCCGCTACTTTTTTCCATCTTGCTAGGAATTTGCAGATTCCACATCAAAATAATGATGTATCTTTTGTAGTCATATCATCAATTGTAGTTGATAGCGATTCCCATTAAGCTTTCATTAGGTTTTAGCAACTAATAGTGTACCACGCTTAGATGATTCCATTATTGACTTTACATGATTTTTTTCGCTTTTATTATCGTAATTAATCTACTTTTCGTCACCTGCACAAAATAGAATTAAAAAAGCTTGCCCTATTTTGCCTCTGAAGCAGCGTTTCACACACGGCCAAACACCTGTCAACAATGTCTCTTGACTTCAATTCGTACGGCACAAAATATTGAAGCTTTTGGATCATTCCCATGTTCTTCTGCATATTTTTCTTGCGTTTTACACAGATCATCATCGATCTAATTAGATCGATTCGACCTTGTCTTTAAATGCGTTTGGCTGTCCAAAACGGTCTTCACCTTCGGTGCCAAAATTAACCTCTTTTAAGATGTCAAAACCATTTGAAATCGATGGAGCATGGTTACCATGTTAAAAATATACTGCAAATGAGAATTTTTCATTAAATCAGTAAAAATTCAGCCTTTTTTAATATACTGAACAATGTTGTGTTCACACTTTCGGTGAAATCTAAATTTTGAAAAGTTAAGTGTCTGTCATTGAGGCTTCAGCATGAAGTTGGTTACAAACGTTCCCGATGCGGTTTAATTCTCAGTAACACCATCTTTCGTAAATTCTTTAAATTTAATGTATAGGCATTTAAAAAGTATTTGTTGATGAAAATGTTTTTTAATGTAATTTATTTTGTTGTATAAAATTTCCTCCAAACTTCCTAGCCTCCTCTAACCAAAAGTCTAAAAATATAAAGCTTGCCATATAATTACCTTTGGAATGGACATTTGGAACAGCCTTTGAGGTATCTCTGTTGAGCTAGTTGAGACCTAATATCTACAGTTTATTCAAAAAAGTCATGCCGCGTTTGGATTGTAATGGCCACAGTGATAACTTATTGCTGTTTTAAAATAAAAATTAAGATAATTTTCGCCATATTTCTTTCGAAATGCAATACTGGGTCAAACTGAGTTGATTATTAGGACTCTGGTCGGTCAATAGCTAGAAATCATATAAAACAGAAGCAATATTAAATTGTATATATATATTCATTCATACCAAATTAGATTTGTTAATATTCGGTGTTGATCATATGTGCAACATTTCAAATAATAAGCGTCAAACAAGAGGTTTTCCTGTCGAGGACAAACAAATAAACATACCAGCTCCATTATACAATCATTACGTAGTATTCGACGATAAAGCATTTACACTCATGCATATGAAGCAGCTCCCAAAACAATCGACAGGGGTCTCTTGCGTCGGCGTGGCAGCGCGCTACCAAAGGACGAGATTCAATTAGACGTCGGTCTAATTGGATGTTGAGGGCACCTGAGTTACACTTGCTCCTTGGAAATAATTTGAATATAAGCTATATTTAATGTGAGGGTATTTGCTTTTATAATGGCGCCCCGGCGGACGAGATCGGGTCTTGGGAGAAAGTGAAATAGATCTCCCGGCTTCGAGAAACCTTAACTTATTTATGCCATTAACAATATACTAGAAAATATAATTTTTAATCTATTTCTCAACATTTTCAGTTTTATTGAATGAGAAAATATAAGAAATTGAAAAATAAATCTTGGACTTAAGATATTTCGTTTCATATGATGGAAGTATTAGTATTTCAAATAAATCTACGAGGAATTATCAATACTTGTAAATATATACAAGTATTGTGTTGTTTGTGAGGTGCAATATATAAATGACACCTTACAAATAACTACTGGATGTTGAATACTAAAGACATATTGAATACAGTACATGCGGTTATTAAAGTGTGTACAGAGAATAGAGAGAGTATAGAAGGCATGCACTAATCATGAAAATATTTGGCTTTTTTCGCACTAGAGAGTGCGAGAGTCTTCAAATGAACAGAGGAAAATTTAGTATATTAGAATAACAATAGGGAAAAAAATAGATGTAATAAAATGTATATCTTATTCAAGTACCTATGTCTAACATTTACTTAAAATATGTGTAAAATACATGAAAAAATGCTACATAATTTTACAGTTTTTATGTATCAGAGGTACGCAAAATTTTCATTACAACAGTACATTTTACATGGAAATGTTAAAAATTTTATATAAGATTTAATTAAAAATAAAAGTAATAATATTTGTAGGTGATAACTCATCTCCTATTGGTATATTGTGAAATATTTCCTAAACACTGTGCAACAAAAAAACGGATATTACATAAAAACTATCAAATCTTACAATTGCAGGCTTCAACAAATATGAGATTTTCTGAAAAATTCTATCTTTGTTAAATGGTCTTCGATGGCTTTATAGTCAACCTGTCTAAAATGCAAACCAATGCAAAAGAACTAATATCTTATTATTTATTGAGCTTCTTCTGACATAGGGCAGGATACCTTGGTAAATAAATTATGCTATTCAAACCACTGTAACCTAGAACACAACATATATATATATATATATATATATATATATATATATATATATACAACAGGTGTATAAACAAGATTCAAGAACCTAGTATTTCTTCAATCGCATGAAGTTTGTTTACTTCAGCATTATTTCTTAAACTTAATTACGCCAAATTTGTCATTAATTTTTCTTTTATACTTATAGCTGCCTGTTTCGCATGCGCCCATTCTTTATTCTCTATATTTTGTGTATGTATATAGAGGATTCTATCCCGGTTGTTTTTTCTAATACCGAGATATCGGGAATATCAACCAGTAATCCTGATATTAATAATCATGTTTGCTTCTCACTTTGCTGCACATACTTTTAGATATTGTAGAAATTCACCATGCAAAACTGCATTTCATGTTTAGCAACTTCACAAATACAATCTTTGAATATAACTACGGAGGGCAAATGATTTAATACTACTTTATATATCGTAGGAAAAAAATGTCTATTATTCCACGTTAATATTACAGTGATAATAGTGGAAATGATTGTACAACAAGACAAAACAATAACATACATACAATATTAAGACAATACTGAGGTATATTTACACTTTTTGCAAAAGGTGTTTCAGAAAGAAAACTGGTACATTATGCCACAATGGACGTCTTCGCGTGGTCTTAATTGTTGCTTTTTATACATATTTTATATGTAATGTATATTTTTAATGTGTCTATATCTTTAATACATTATCTTTTTTTTGTGGTGAAATAAAACTTTAATAATAAAAATAAAAATTTCCTTGAATATAGTATAATAAAAAAACACCAAACAAATGATTATGTTATTTTATAAGAAATGTCAAGATATTATATGCAAAACAGTTATCGAGAAACCATTAACCATTTTGAATATAAATCGTAACCTTTTCTACATAACGTTTTTTTTGTTTCAGGTTCGTATATTTATAGACTTATCATCTCTGTTATTTCGACCGCATTCATGGATAAAGTTCGTTGCGGACCATCACGCGGGTGAGTTTGCATGTTAAACTTGTTCCCCTTCCTTTTGATGGATCGTCCTGTTTCTCCTCACTCGTTATTTTCCCTTGTCTCGCTGAACGTGATCGATAGGGGATTCAAGAAAGTAATGACCAGATAGGAAAGTTGAAAATATTGATAGAGCGACTTAATTGAATGTAATAGGGATGACGATTAGAGCTGGATTAAAATTAAAATGCGCGAAACATGATATCTCGATACGGAACGGCTTTTAAGCTAATGAGATATTATTGTCATCAGATAAATTGGTGTAAATATAGGAAAGAGTATATTTGTTTCGGAAATGCGGTGAAATACGATGAGACATGTATCTTCGTGATCTTTCGTTACATAAACTTTCACAGCAGCTGAGTTTTTCAGGATACATTACTCAATAAGTAAATAAAATAAAATTTAAATCATTACTAAAATATATTACGTTTAAAATAAATGTTTAATTATTACCAGTTACTACAATTTTTGCCAATATTCTTGCTGGACAAACCTCATTAATGACTTCATATCCGGAATTATCAGTTACGGTTATAGTGGACAATTTTTACAATTCCCTGAACCTTGCGCAGATACAACGTGAAGCAAAAGTCCCGCTACTATTGACGCAATTTCCGCAATTTTTTCTGCTCGTTCTTGTGGCGTATATTTATCCATAATAAAATTTGGACGTCTACACAACACAATGGTTAAAGCGAATCTGAGCTAAACGTCGCATAACCAAGATGACGTGCAATCAAAATGGTAGCGGGACTTTTGCTCCACCTTATACTTATTACAAAGAAAACGCATGTATTTAATATATAGAAATATGTTATCACCAGAGCTGAGAATGAAGAAAGAGGTGTAATAAAGACGTGTTTCTTTTCCTCAAAAAAATTTTTGTCTGTTAAACCGTGTCTGTGAATGATAATAAAAATGATATAAAAACGGGGATATTTGGAATTGTTTTTGATATAAAATATTAAGTATGTAACCCGCTTATTGTTGGATATTGGATCATCCGTAGTAGTAACAATGAGCCATCAGATCAGATTCATTTCTATGACAATTATATTGTACCTATAAGTGTGCTATGTTTTATAGAAATAAATTAAGTCCTACGCTTAATATTTTGATCATATTTGTTTCTACAGAGACAGAGAGATAGTTGTAAAACCCAGAAATACGGCAATTAATTAGCTGGGATACCGTATGATATTTAAAAAGTGTATAATTTATTAGTCCTTTGTTAGGAAATTTATATTAATGAGTGATATTCATAATATAAATTGTAGTATTTCCATCAACGAAAATAGTCGTCCGCAAAATGGGATCCAATAAAGAAAAGGTTGAAGCATCATCATGCGAAAATGGGGAGGGAAGTTAATAAGATTTGTATTTGGGGATGCCGCGCGTAATTACATTTCCAGAATGACTTACAGATTTGTTTTAGTTATATATTCACCAGTCACTTTGTTCCCCTGCGTTGCTGCGAAGCCAGTAAATCAATTTGACTGCGGAGTCGTCATTTTGTTCCTTTTCGGGGCATTATACAAATTGAACTTGTAATATTGCAATAATTTATTACGTTTCCCGATTTAATTCTCTTATTTTCCTTTTCATTTCTTCCCGATGGCGGAATGTGGGCGGCTTCGTAATAGATCTATAGGAAATTAAAGGAAACCTTTAATAACTTGAACAATTAGATATGTTTATGTTAAACAAACATGTTTCTATAAGTTTAGAAATTTATATAGAGAATTATAATTTATAATATATTTATATATTATATAGTATTATATATTTATATAGCCAAAGTTTTTAGGTTTTTATCATCGCTGTTAAAATGTTATCATTATTAGGTCGTTTTGTAATTGTCATGTAATTTATAGGTCTCCTTAGTCCGCTACACTAAACCGAAAACCTCTAAAATAGTGATTTAAGGCAGCTACTCTATCAATCAGAGGAAACTAAATCTGGCAAATACAAATAAATTGGATATTAACAATACAATTCGCTGTTTTATAAATGTAACCTTATCATCATTAATCTTCAGTCGATTTTCGCAGATCTTTAGCATTTGGAAGTAGCGAAAGAGGTGATCAGAAGGCACCATGTCTGTTGAGTACGCTAGGCGCGGCTAAAACTGCCCATTCATCTCATGTGAATGTCTGAAAACAGATATGTGTTAAGGTTGTTCCTTGTCATTAATATCAAAATAGCCCAATTTTAAATAATTAAAACCTACACTTGGAATTGACACAGCAGCATCACCATAAGTTTATAAAAATTGTGTAATGGGCTTCAGCAACAGATTTCTTTAAACCAAACAATAAATGTAATGAATAACGGAAATGTAATTTTGAGCTTTGTTATTATGCACTCAATAAAACAATAATACTAAATGGAAAACAGCTATTTTATATAGAGTAATGTCAAAGTTATCGAATTGTTACAGTGTGGTTAGGTCGTTTACATTAATAATTCTCATTTTCACTTTCAGCGGCTAGCCATGATATTGAATAAGATCCAAATACCTTTGGCATAGTTTTACGATCTTTTAAGCATTATTTGAAAATTAAATTTCTGCTGAAACTGGAATCAAACAGATAGAATATAGTTATCAGCTAAATTCAGCCGGCGAAATTTTTTTTAAATCAGCTATTTTGCCATTCTCACAATTTTACTGAAAAATCTATAATAGGACGAATTCAAAAATATAACTTATAACAGCTAAATAACGTTGTAACTTTGATTGGTATGACTTAGTTTCCAAATAAAAATTTCGATAAAAAAAATTGTGTTCTTGTAATTGGTAAAAGTCTTAAATATAATTGGTAAGGGGACTAGACATTATTTTTGTATGAAAATGGCCAACATATCGTTACTATGAAATAGACTCGTGCGATTTTCATGGTGTCTAAATTATACAGCAGCCTTCGGAGAGACGACCTGAATGAAATAATAAAGTATAAAGTACAATTACTGGCAAAGTCCCACGCCATGTTGTACTCTAGCAAGTTCGTTCTATTTTTCTCTTAACATATAATACGAGAAGTTTGCTGCAGACGGTGCTTTGTTGCTGGGTCACGTACAAACCGGTCGCCTTGTTACCGCCATGTCTCTCTATAAAATTCACAACGAAGTGCATGTTCGACCGACGTAAAGTCTCATCAAAATTTCGCGAAAGTTTAGTGCGCAAAAATAGAAGAAAAAACGGTGGAGGAGGAGGCAAAGGCCGACAGCCGGATAGAGCCGTTACTGAAAAGTGGCATGAATTCATGCAATATAAATATGTAGCCGGAAATTCGCCTTCCGCATCCGAAATATTCGATGAAATGGCCGTTACAGGGGGCCGACCTGTACGTTATGGCCGTTTAGTTTCGTTCGTCATATCTCAAGGGGATAATGCGAAAACTTCTTTCATGTCCATGTCATAACAGGGCACATTCTGAGGACTTTAGCACTATCAAATTGCTTAGTGAATTGGAAAACTTCCAAATACAAATTCCTTCGCCGTCTTCATGTTTATTTAAATCAGCGTAAACTTTTATGAACCTAGTGTAGCCTCTATCGATCCTGTATCAAGTAGTTAGTAATTTAGTTGTTTGTATAGTTACTCTAAAGTCGCGAATCAAATTTCTTTTTGGTACATTTTACTTTATTGTTATATTAGTTTATTAATAGTTATATTAATTAGTTTTGACTTCTTTTTCTTATTTTTTTACATTTGCTTGGAGGTTTTTAAATCTAATTTACACCAAAACATGTCCAGTAACGTCCACATGTCAATATAATTTAGAAATGTTCAGAGAAACATTAATTTGGAGAAAATCTGATGCTTATAGCTGAAAAAAGCATTGGCTATTTATAAAAGACAATACGGATTCTCTTTGAAAAATAATTAACTTCTAAGTTTATTGAAGAACTGTTGAAAGCCATTAGAACAAACATTGTATCTTTTGAAAAACGTGAAATAATATTTGGGATACCTCTCTTCTTGGCCCAAACTTGTATCCTGTTTTGTTGTCTGAACTGTAGTATCTGAACAATCTCTCCAGTGTAAAATATCTTATTCTAAATCTTAATTTTCTAAAATCTATATATGTTTGAATATATAAATGAGATCAACTGATACTCTTTAAACTAGCAGTAACACTTTGAATTATACTTGTTAGTTATGGGTGCTAGAGGGATATCATGCTGTATAACTTTTCTAGATACATGATACGCAGTATCAACTAAATCGCTCGATATTTTGTGAGAGTTTTCGTTGAATTATTAGAACAATTACATAGTTGCAGATGGATTTTTCAAAAGTATTCCTATGTTTAAATATAAATTGGAAATTCGAATGGTTTAATCAATACATACAGTCTGTCAAATAATATGTATGGATGACTTCAGCACGTTTCAATGTTGCCGCATCAAATTTGACTTTCAGCTTACAACCTTTGCCGGTTCATAACATTAAGTTATTAACAATCATATTTTGAAGAGTTCTACAGACAATTGGCAACATTACCTTCCGGTACCAACTCAAATCGAACTTTATAGATTGATTCTGTTAAATGTTCCGACGCACCAGACAGCATTCTATTTCTTCTTAACTAGGATAAAATAAGAAGGAAAAATCTGATATTCGACGTCATCTGTGACGTACTTTGGTTGTTATTTGGTAACTATATCGGTTGAAAAAGAAGATCAACATTGAAACTCTTCTAACATTATAGAAAAGATATGGTGAACAGTGACAAAGGCATCAACGCAAACTGTTTGGTTAAAAGAAAGTTCGAAGTTATGAAATTAGAAACGTGTATGTTAAGTCATTATAAAAGCCGAAATCGAAATTTTTTTTGCAGTTTGACAATACTCCATCACAGGTTGCTCTAGTAAATCTGCCGAATTCCCCAAATTTTGCCCCTCCTGGTTTTCACTTAACGTGAGACCAGATATCGACTAAGGGTTGCAAAAATGATGAAAAAACTCTTGGATAGTATTGGTCAGTAGTTCAAAAATTAATACTAGATGTAATATTTCACAGTAAACATACAATTCACAATACCAATACGTATACGTAAGATACCGCAAAATAGTTTCTTAGATATTTACGTATATTATCAGATGCCGAACAATATTAGAAATCTAGTGGTCTACCACAATTAATAGCGGATAATGAAGATATTTGAAGTAAATGAAATCCAATATTTTATATCATTCGCCCTTAGAGGCTCCTCCGGAAAATTCCTCGTCGGAAAAGTTCTCCCCAACGATATAAAGAAGATGCCTCCGACCCTTCTTCGGCTAACTATTTCCAATTTAGCCGGGAACGGTCAATTATTATCGAAAACTTGGACAATCTCACTTTTATACGGCTGAAAGTTTCTCATATTTCGGGCATGCGGACAACAATATAGGAAAGTTTTCCCCACGCTATTATCTTGCATGTGGCCTCGCATAACAAATTTCGGAGTTTGCTTTATCCGATTGTCGGTTTATATCGGAGATAAAATAAAATTTTAGATAAAGCGTGGGAGTTCGAACACGATAAAAGATATTTTTCTCATATAGCGCGTTATCGGTTAGATTACAAAGTTTCTTGTTTGAATACGGATCGTTATAAAATAGTAGCGGGAAATATTTTTTCCATAATCCTCAGCAATTTCCTGTCCATTATTTTTCAATGGATTTTTTTAACCCAAATTTATGCAGTTAATGATGTGGATCGGACCCAATTCCAAATATAAAGTCTATAATCCAGTTTTAAATAAAAGGGAGATAATACATGATGAATAAAAAAAAAGAATTTTGAAGATCGGTCCACAATTGACGGACAAATCGGAGAACATACATTAAAAAAATATACAGTCGGAACCTTCTCCTTTTTCGAAGAAAAACTATAATTAATTGTTAAGAGGGTGTACCAGTCTAGGTACATGGATTTTAAGTATTTTTTGAAGTTAAATAAAATTTGATATTTAATATTAATGTTTAAAGAATACATAAAAGGAAAAATGTGAAAAAATTGAAAATCCGAAAAATTGCAGGCTGATTGCCCAAAAAAATGGTGCAGACTTGTTAACACGATCGCAATCTTTATAGTAACCTGAAAACAAAAGAAGTGAGGAGTTATTCTAGAGAAGTGTTTACTATTGCATTATAAAAAGTTAAAAAAGTCAAACAATTTTTTTTGACATTTCCAAATTTTTAAAAAATAGTAAAAATTTGCAGGCAGACTGTATAGAGAAATCTTTAGTAAAATGGTTCGGTAGAATTTGGGAAAGGAAAAGAAAAACGCGTTTAAAGTTTAGTTTTTAGATGCTAAAACATCTATATCTCCGAAATTAATTTATATTTTCAAAAATTATCTTAAAGGGATATCCTTAAAGAGTTAACGTTAAAACCTGTGAAATAAATCGACATTTTTAGTCTACAATATCCCCTTAATATCTAGTTTGAATCAGTCTCACTTTTGTCGGTATAAAAATCGTTTGAAGTACCATGAAAGTTTCAGTTTAACAACTTAAATTAAAACATGTCATCATTTTACTCTCCATTCTTTATCAATATATGATGGCCCACTTTGAATTTGTGTATTTTTTAGAAAAAATAGTTACACAACGATATTTACTCGGATATATGGGAAATTATTAATGAGAACATCTAGACGTACTCTTATATCAAACCCTATCATTTCAATATATATAAGTGCTGCTAACAGTGTGCAATAAGCAATCCAATTTCTTGCCATTACTTTTAGCCCGAACATATTTGGGATAGCAGGTGGTCGTGAATGGACGACAGCACGAAAATATGACAAATTGATAAGCCCATTTCCACTTATCTTCCTAAAAAAAAACACAGCCAGAAAAACAGTACAACTTACTGATATATTATAGGGTTGTATATTTTCAATTGGATGTGAAATCATTATGAATCACCCTTTTTAATATTTATAATTATTTAATTAAATTATATAAAGAGACAGTGTCTATTCCATGATACAGTGATTAATTGTTATAAAAAAGAATGATCAGTTTAAAAGTTTATCGCTTCATACTAAGACGTAATATTTTCTCGTACTACTTTTATAGAACGGTGCTCCAGAATTATGGTACTGATACACCTGCAAATGGTAACAAAAGCTAGACGAGATCCTGATTCAACTGCATTGGCTCTCTAGAATTGCTGTTAATCGTTGGAACAGCATAATAAAATTTTAGTCCGTCCATATATCGACACGAGCCACAGCAATTAACGTTATATAACCGAGAGCATGATTTGTAATTTTATTTCTTCTTTTTACCTAATGAAGGAAGGACCATTAAGACCAACGACGATCAATCCAAGAAAAAAAACTACCAAAACCAGTTTTTGTCTCCTCCAGTTTATTAACGTGTATTTCTTTATACATTATATAAGACGTAATAAACACACCCAAAATCAAATTTAAGACAGTCATTTATAATTATTATTTTTCTCGCGAGATATCCCATTAATTTCGTGTTGTTTCCATTCGAACGGGCTCTAGTAAACTAAGCAATTCGCCACATTCGTAACTTGGGAACGTATTATGTCATACGAAAAGGTTCGAATCGTTCCAATTGGAAACCGAAAGTAATTTCAACTGGTCCGGATTATAACTCGGCACGATGAGATGGGTCGAGTCGACCAAGCGAAAAAAAACATCAATAGTACTTTCCGCAAAATTGCCTGTTTTCCAGATCAAAAAGAATGAACTTAAATACTGTAAAAATTCCTGTCAGTTGATGTATGGTTTCGAACGAAACAAAATCGCAACGTAACCTAACTCAAACCCGATGTTTTTTATTTGCTTGAATAAACGTTTCTTTAGAAAGTTCCATTTTATTAGATTACTATTTCTGACCAAGCATTGAAAATGGCGTTAATGTGAAAGTAGAAATATATGGAATATCATAAAATTTGTAGAAGTGAAAAGTAACATGTCATCAATTTTCATGTTTGATAGTTAACACTATATATGTATTTTATATTATAAATTGAGCGATGGGGCTTATTCTCAATATTTCAAACTTTTTTGACGAGTTCCCCAGTATAGTGTTTTAAGGCCACACTTGTATCTGCCCCGTGTCCTAAGATCGCAGAGATTATTTATCAGTTAATAATACACATTTGAATTTGGACACTAGGGTGCAAATATGGGGTTATATTGACATCAAAATGATTTGTCATACCAATGCTTATTGCTACGTGATCAATGAAGAACTGCACGATAATCTCGAAATCAAAGTTAATCCGATAATATCGAAGTTATCCAATATTTCGCCGTAAAGTTAAAATAACTAAATCATGAGGAGTTTACAACATGTGATCGAATGTTATATGAAATATTATGATGCTGCTAAACGTCGAACACTTTATTGTAGCTTATTATTCTTTATTTTTCTAAATAAAACGATATATATTTCCTCTTGATTACCAATCATACAATTATTCTGAGCAGAAGCCCAGTTCTAATTGTTTTATTCCTTACATATTTCTATGTCATCGAAGATAATAAAATAACTAACATAATCCACTTGGACTCAATGAGAATAGTGGCACAGAACTAAACAGACTATTAATTAGACCATACCACCAGATTAGTGGTGGATACTCAGTCATCATAAAGTATCACTTGTGTTCATTTCTTCACCACCTGCCTTTTGTGATATTTGACATTGCATATTTATATCCCAATCTACTAAAAGTTTAAACCTTAAAATAAGTAAAGCTTAATTTTAAATATACTCTCCTGTTGTATATACACCTTTGTGTTGATTTTACTAGTGGCTTGTCTTTATTTATTATATATTGACATATTTGTTATTATCCTATATTTTTCCGTTTTAGCAATTATCTCCTATGGGAATGTGTTATGGTGGAGTATAGCCCATCGAACTATTTGAAGTACCAAACACACCAGATATTTAACATTTGCTTTTTGTAATCTAACTATGAGATAATTTTATTGAAACTTGTTGAAGGCTTGAAATTAATTTATAGGTTTCTCTATATTTTAAGAATATACGATCGCTTAGTAGTGAAAAGCAAGGAATATTCAGTGAGTTCAGTGAGAAGCCCATGTTCTTCTGTCTGGTTGACGTTCGAATTTAGTAGAAATATATACCGACTTCACAGTTGTATGATTAAATCCATGGCATTATATTGAATACAATGTATATATAAGGCCTGTACCGATACAAACCATCTGGTGCAACCAAAACAACTCCTTCAAAAATAGTTAATCTATCCTATTACATACACATGGCCAGAAGAATTATATGTATTAAGATTTCAACTTTTATTATTGCTTATTAGGGTTGAAATTTTAAGCCGATTTTTTTTATTGCAAACATTGTGCTCTTAAATGTTTATCGATCGTTATGGTCAAGTCCATCCCGTAGACCATTCGCTTGAATTGCTTCGAAATAAAATTATCGCGTTCGGCTCCACTCAATTGTCATTCCGTTGCGTCCACCACAACTCTCGACTCAATTACCAATCGAAAACGCCAATAAATTTATTCGAAAAACATCATATTTAGGTATTTATATCCTGGACACGTATCCCGTGCCCAACCAAAACCCCCTATCGCCCCCATTCGCTCGCTCAAAACGTAATGATTCGTTGACGCTCGGCAGCGGTCGACAGGTTCCGTAGCTCACGTTTGCCGTATATGCTGATGTGGTGTTAATTAGACGGCGTTTATTTGGTTTCGAAATCGCGTCGCGAATATTAAAACGGCTGTCTTAAAATTGATCCGACGAGAGAGCAGCTGCAGAATGTATCATGATTAAATTCTTCGACAGGTATAATGGGCTTCGGGGCCATGTTTGGGTTTCAATGGATTAACGTTCAGGTAATACAATAATGTATTGGCTTATTTGTTTATGTTAAAAGAGTTGGGTAATATTTTATGTTTTAAAATTCATTATGCGAAAGTTGGTCGAAATATTTTATAGAACGTGATATAACAAATAATGTATAAAGTAAAAGAAAATAATTTATAAAGTTTCTAAAAGACTGGAATGCTACAGGTGTGCACAAAATAATATGAACACCTACCATACACAACGTTTATTTATTTATAAGGTGTTTTTAAAATAACTGTATTTCTTCGTGGACTAGTGTCTAACAGGTCAATTGAAAAGTCCTCGGCCTGACACATAGATGGCGTTACTGGAATTAAATCAATATTTTTTTAGTTAGCCCTAACCCTAAAAAGATGCGTGTATACATTTAATAGCTGTCGGATCATTAGTTTGTGAATTATAGCATTTTGAGTGAAGCAACATTTGTTATTGTGAAAAAACTGGATAAAGAGGAGTTTCGTGTGTTGATAATATTTTGCATTTTGAAATGAAAAGATACAATTGAAGCAAAAACTTGGCTTGATGCCGAGTTTCCGGACACTGCCCCTGGAAAATCAACCTTCAATGGGAAAAAGAAAGTGCTGATTCACCAAGACAATGCATCATGTCACAAGTCACAAGTGAAAACGATGGCAAAAATCCATGAATTGGGCTTCAAATTGCTTCCTGATCCGCTGTATTCTTCAGATTTGGCCTCCAACGACTATTTACTGTTCCCAGATCTTAAAAGAATGCACGTGGATAAAAAATCATCGAATGAACAGGTGATCCACGAAACTGAGGCTTATTTTTAGCAAAGGTTGGAGAGTCGCTATAATCAGTGTATCACCCTTGAAGGGAATTATGTTGAATATAAAAAAGAAATTTTGCCACAAAATTTGTTTTACTATGGTAGGCCTGGGACTTTTCAATTGATCTGTTACATAGTTTCCACCAAAATGTTGGTGAAAAAACATTCACCAATTGCTTCAGTCATGTTAGAGATGGAAATCTACTCCTCACTCTCTCCTCTAAAACTTTCCTAAACGATTGAATTTTGATGAAATCCGGCAATTTTGCTGGCCAGGGAAGAACTTTAATGATATTCTAATGATTCTCTAACAAAAACTGAACCTTTTTGGCTGTGAGTATGGATGCATTATCTTTTTGGAATATGGCAATGTTTGCCAGCAATATGCCAGTCTTAGTAAGAACTTCATCATTGAGGATTCTCTCCCAATAATTCGGCCGGTGATGCGAATAAAAGGTGCAGCTGAACACCACATTATTTATTTTCCATGTTCGTTGGTCTCTCTCAGTCAACTTTGCATTTCGTCCACTATTTGTCTTCACCGATAATATTTTACTAAGTTTTTCTGTATACTGTCATTACCGTGAATACTGTCGCTGACAGATGGACCCGCTAACCGAACACCAACGATTTTTCTGCTTTGGAAATTTGAGATAACACACATTTCACCGATCGCTTGTAAGAACAAAGCATACAATCCACTGATATACAATCTACAATACTTGACATGAAAACGCGTCGTATTATTTATGCGAAATCAGTGTTGCCAGCATGCAACAAAATACACTATATTGCATGGTTTTTTATCCATTTGACCAAAACTCGTAGTTTGACAAGTGATAATCTCTTCAGCATCTGTATACTTACTATTCATTTATCACAGTTTAGTTTGTCTGCAATTTATTATAGTACATTCATGAATAATACTCGTATACTATCCCTAAACGACCCACCACTATGAGCTTTATTGGTCAGATTTAAACTAGAGAAACAAGTTAGCGGACCATTTGTACAAGAAAATAGATATTTGATAATATTTACTTTTCGTAATATGACCATTGTAGGATTTGATCGACGCTTTTTGAAGGCTTTTAAAATTATTTTCTTTAGATTTTGAGAATATTTGTTGGTTTGCTAGTGTTAAAAACCCACTTTCTTCTGCCTGAATAGCATTCAAATATTGTAGAAATATATGCTATCCTAATACATACTTGTAAAACTAATCCTGTCACATGCTATTAAATATAATTTTCCATATTTTTTGGTCTATAAACTAGAAATTTTTTTAAAAATTTTATCAACAGTATTATTTACCTCGGTATTACGTTTATGAGACGAGTTAGCAAAAAATTTAAAATTTATATAGTTTTCAATTAATTATATTGTGTTACTCCATTTCTTTTTCGAATTATTTTTTATGGAAAATGATTTTATTCCATGTAAAGTAAATACGAAGAATTGCGAAATAGTTTTTCAAAACAATTATCACATTTAAATTTAATTCAAATATTGAAAACATCCCTGCATTTAACACGCGAATCTGATTATTTCGTTCTTATAAATATGGTTTCACGTTCAACTATAAAATACTAGATTTCTCTATCTAGACGCGCACAATGCGAAACCATTGTTCCGTCTCGGGTCTTGAAATGGGATACAGGAAGTGTCTTGCGGTTAACATATGCTTCACCCTCTTCGCGGAAAATCGGATAATTACTGGGACTTCGCGATTACATTATGATGCATTTAACATCTGGTGGTGCAGGCGACGTATCGTAATATGACGCTTTGCAGTTAGATGAGACACTTTTTGAACGGTGCCGGATTTATTATTCGGGAAATGAGCGTTTGTAACGCGAGGGATTTTGTGGGTCGTCTGAAGAACGTCATTAACATTAATCTCTAAATATCCGATGGTTTCATTTTTCTAGTAGGTGTAAATATGCCTTTGATTTACTTGAATTAAGCTGAAATACATTTTATTACTATATCTAATATATACTTTATAACTTCATTACATCCTTTTTTGTTTGGCATATCAAAATTTAGTTTTATATATAATGGCGATTAATGGCTCATGGAAAGCGAAATAGACTCATTATAAGGAAAGCAATTGATAAACATAAGCTATTATTTAATGGCTTATACCAAAGGCGGAAGGAAAAAATCAAAAATGGACTTAAAAGAAAGTAAAATAACGAAATAAGGCATAGGCCTAACTATATATAAATATAGTGTTAAATGAAATAATCAAAGGGTTTAAACTTTTCCTAGTAAAGATAAGAACATTCTATAAATATTTTAAAATCTTAAATGAGTCATCAAAGTTGCCTCAATGTGCATCTACAATCTTTGCCTACCCCTCATTACTATTTAATGAAATTAAAATACTATAAAATGAACGTGCCTCCATCTACAGAAGTAAGAATACAATATTGTTCTGTTGGGCTTTAATCGAATTAGTTACATTAGAGGATACATTGCACAACAAATACGTCAGGATTTGGCGCATGCGCTTACAGGGCTCCGTTTATTACACGGATAACAGAGAATAATATAAGTTTGACGCATCCGTATGTAACTGCTTCACTTACTTACTCCTTTTTTATGTATAATTATTTTTTATAAATAAATATACAGAAGTTTGATAAATAATTGATTTAATGTTGAAACTATATAAAGAGGGAAATAAACATTGAAACATTTCTTAAATAACACATTTTATTTACAAAATTATTGAATAAAATGAAATAATAAAAATAACTTCTATATGCCTTTCTATTTGTATTAAAACACCATATTTAAATTAATTTTAATATTTGAACATTTAACAAAAACTTCAAGAACCATATAAATAAACATTATCATAAAAAAGACCAAAATCGTAGATCAAAACCAGCCAACGTTGTTGTAACCAAAAAAAAAAAAAAACCACCAATATATATGAAAGAATTGAAATTCTCGTAAAAATCTTCAAATATGATCAACTATGATCGCTTCTATTCTTGATCCAGAAACCCCATTAATGAATTGACTACCTAGAGCTTTCGATTAATATATTGTACATTTACTAGCCTAAAATAAATGGATGATCGCATTTTTAAGCTGAAAGAAATCTCAGTCAATATTTTTACAAAACAATAATTTATTTACCTATACTCTTATATAATAAAGCATTGCATTTTCCTTGTCATTAGATCATTAGGGTGTCGTTGATAGTTTTATATTTTGTTTATTTTATCCAGGTCTACTTTTGTTAGCAAATTTAATTATTTCATAGTATCACTGTGCACTGTTCTTACATCTTAGCAAAATGCTGTCTAATTTCTCTTTCTCTGATTCTCTGAATTTCACATTGTTCGACTTTCATACTCAAAATATCTACACTAATCTACTAGTTACATCTTACCTATAAAACAAAATTTAAATCATTATTAAAATATATTATGTTTAAAATAAATGTCTAATTATTACCAGTTACTACACTTGACGACTTCCAATACAACAAGAATTATTTTCTTCTCTGTTCTTGTTATTGTTAAACTTTGGGAACATGTTGATACCTATACGATATCGTTGAAAATGATGTGTTATAAATTTGGAAGCTAACATTCCCACTATAAATAAAATTGATGCTGTTTGGATTTTATAACTTTTAAAAATTCTGCACTTACTCTTGTTCTTCCATATTTTAAAACCAATGTATGTTAAACCACCAAGAATAACATAACAATTTAATTATTTATGCAATACAAAATCTAAATATTATAGATTTTTTATTTGATCGACTGTACCGATGGACTCTAAAATAATGTATCGCCATTAGAAAAGTAAGGCAATATAGTTCTTTCTATAGTTCTATTCATCTTTTCTATGGTTTTCTATGCAGGATAGTGCGCATGTGCCAAATCCGGAGATATTTTTTAAGTAATATATTCTGTTAGATGAGTAGCAAATTTGGTTTTGGTTCATATCTGTTGACAAATAAATCTGCTTTAATTTCTCATTGCTTGATCTTCCAAGTTAACTCTTCATGATACATTTGACATCTGTTTACAAAGTTTATTCCAAAGTTAATTAGGTGTTGAATTTATTATAAAAATTGAAAATACGTAATATTATAATAAGAATTTTACATTCTATACATTGTAAACGAAAATGTTATGTTTTATATAAATTATAACATTTTTTTTTATGTCGCAATTACATTTTTCAAATACTATTTTCACTACTCGCCGGCAATCTTTAATTAAAACAACGCCGATTCTATTTTCTGCTCTTTGGATATCAAGTTTTCAGCCACATGCGCGTATAACAAATTTCAACTGAAATCTGGTAATTCGTAATATAAACCTTGTTATTTGTCTCACCGAATGGCCAAATGAGAAACTGTTCCATTAAAAAGGCTTTATATGTACCATAAGCTGAAATTGCCGGGATTAAAATGTAACAATTCTAAAGGGATTACGCTTTGCATTTCGCAGATAAATTTGTTTAAAACGTGTATAATGTTCGGTTGGCATGGACCTGGATTATGCTATGCTCAACATGACGACGTTGACGTGATATTTGACAACTACTTAATCCACAACTCGCGTGGATAATGCAGATTGCGAGGATTCTGGATATCGAAACCACAATCCATTTCTCACTACGAAAAATTAACATATTCGAAACTTAAATCGGATGCAAAAATTTATAATTATCCCCTTAAAATTCACAGGAATTTTGTAACAATTTCTATTCCTTCTTTTGTATTTTCAATTTCTGATTATACATTTAATGGAATCAGCTTTATTACATTTTTTACAATTTTTCATTGATCCGTTCTTTGCAGGTATATTTTTCATTATGACGACGTTGACGTGATATTTGACAACTACCTAATCCGCAATTCGCGTGGATAATGCAGATTGCGAGGATTCTGGATATCGAAACCACAATCCATTTCTCACTACGAAAAATTAACATATTCGAAACTTAAATCGGATGCAAAAATTTATAATTATCCCCTTAAAATTCACAGGAATTATGTAACTATTTCTATTCCTTCTTTTGTATTTTCAATTTCTGATTATACATTTAATGGAATCAGCTTTATTACATTTTTTTTACAATTTTTCATTGATCCTTTCTTTGCAGGTATATTTTTCATTGAATATTAACATTCTCCTGACAGTATTTTTCAGATTTGTCGAACAATGTTTTATGACTAATGTTTAAGATAGCTTTTCATTTTCTTCTGTTTGTTTTTTAAAAGTGCTCTAAATTTTCCAACTTGTTTACAGTTAATCTTTTTAAAGTAATATATTTCGTTTCTGATATCTTCATACCTACTTCCATTAAGTTGGGTCATTATTATCGTGTATTAATTGGAAAATATTATGTTATTGTGAAATGTTAGCTTTGTTAATATATATATATATATATATATATATATATATATATATATATATATATATATATATATGCATAAAACTTGCTATTCTCTAATATTATTTACAAAAAGTCCAGAAACCATATTTATGTATGTCATTATTTATTTCTTCATCTTGCTATATAGTACTGTTCACCTGAAAGAAGTCTCTCGTAAATATATCATTATTTCTACAATACAATTACTTGTTGCCTATACCCTTGTATAATTTTTTTTTCCTTGTTTGTTTCACTCTTCCACCTTCAGAGTAATAATCATTAGATCATTAGTGTTTCGGTGATGCTTAATGTTATATGTTTTGTTTATTCGATTCAGGTCAATTCCTATTAATAAATTTAATGTTTTCAAAGTATCATCCTCCACTATACTTGCATCTTGCAAGATCCTATCTAAAAGAAGCAATTCTCTTATTCTAATTTCGCTTTCTTCAGCTTTCGCTCATCGAATTCTAGCAACACAAGTGAAAATTTATGATTAATGTAATTTTTTTGGCAGATGTATCCTAGCTTTACTAGTCTAAAATAAATGGATGGTTAACTGCAACAAAATGTATATAAAAGTTATAATTTTAGTATTCCATCTAGTACAATTATATATTATTTCTCTCATACCGTTTGCAATGTTTTTATTTGAACAATTAGATTTTTTTTCTTTGCTTTTTTTATTGTTTTGAAATTTGCGGCTATTTCGGGGTGTCATTTTGGCATGCTGATTTCTATTTGATATTGTTGAAAATTTTGTTACAAATTTTAAACAAAATTGAAAAAAATGGATGCTCTTGGAGAACTTTAACTACATTTTTACATTTACTTACATTAAATTTAATTTTACATTCAGCACTTAGCTTGGTTATTCCATATTTTAAAACCGATTTATGTTACTTACAACACTAAGAATAACCCAATTTAATTATTATTTTTATAGAGTTATTAATGCTTTTCAAAATCTAAATATTCAAAATTTTGTTGTTGTTTGTGCTTGATTGACAGTACATTTAAAATGTTAGATTATGCATTCTGACTAATGTAAAATAGAATGTTCTATTAGCTATCTTAGATGGAAACATTAGCAAATGAAAATGTAAAATTCTGATAGCATTCAAAGCGTAGCCCCTTGGCATATTTGACTCAGTAGTTTAGATCTAAAAGCTTTTTATGCGGGCCTTAATAATATATTTTTGGCAAAATTCATAATATTCTCTTGATGTTATTTTGATTCAGATCTCGAATTTTTAATTCAGATTGTTCTAAAGATATGTTTTATCTAAATAAAATATATCTTTATATTAACTTTATATATTCGATCAAATAGAATAATAATTCTTATCAATTTAATCTACAGGAATATCAATTTCGTTACTAAAAACGAAATACACACCTGCAAGCATTTGCCTGATCATTGATTAAATTATTTTGAGATAACTAAAATCCCAACCAACCTTAAATGCACTTAGGACTATATGCAACCGACGTAGCCGCTATTATTTCGGAACGGCAGGTAAACATGCACACCTGATGTCTTTGTAATCGTGTAGAATGGATGTCGGAAGGCCATATTCGGAGACAATGAACGCCATATTGGAGCTGGCATCCCCATTGTTGTCCAGAATCAGTGATTAGCTGTTGGCGCCCAACTCTGGCTTGGTCGTTAGTGTATCTGGCTGGTTTTATCGAGTGTATCCAGATTAAATGTCGTAATTGTATCAAACTTTTGTTTGCGAGAGATGCTGTTATAAAGGAAAATTATTTTCTCTCTTCGCTTTTTATCAATGTTCTCTCCGTTATTTGTTTACGGATTCAGTGTTGTTACTGTCTGAATTTTAAGATGCTTTATTTTCGTTATAAAAACTCCAACGTATATTTCTTCGCCGGGTCGGTATAAAGGCTCTAATAAGGTTCAAAAAGAATGAGCGGGGTAGATGAACCAAGGTGGAAAACACGGCGAATAGGACGAGTCTGAGTTGGGAATAGTTTAACTCATTTCGCAATATACGGCCATTTCGGGCGCGCCTAGACGCATAACTTAGAGCCATGCCAGTCTCTGGTGGCGTATTTACGTCCACCGATTCAGAATAAATGCATATTTGTTTTCTCAGGTCTCATTAACCATTCTCTCGAGTCAACGAGGGATTTCTTTGGATATGTTAAAATTGGAAAAAATGGTTCCCTTTTTTTACACACACGGCCGCCAACAAAAATAAAACGAAAAGCTTATAATTGTAATAAGAAAATTGTAACTAACTTAGAATGTTATGTTAGAACTTATGTCAGTGTATGTTCCGTTATAAAATTTCGACATAGTAATGGTAAATATTTAAGTTTATTGCTATATTACAATCTCATCACTACCTATTAAATCCTTTAATAGTTGTTATTCCATCGGTATGCAATCATATTTCTTGTTAATAAAGAGACACAATCAATTTTCTTATCAAATAATTTGCTCAGTTGATACTATTGGGTGTTAAAATTTAAAAATCGATGTTGGTTTAGTAGTGTTCAATCATCAATCAATTTTCGCACTTCTTCAGCATTTCCAAACCGTGTGCCAACCAGACCATACAGGCATTGATCTGAACAAGCGGTAATCAGAAGTGACTGTGTCTGAGGTGCGAGTACTTTGGATGCAGCAGAATTTCTTATCCCAGCTGCAACACTGTATCCTTCATAACTTCAAAATGTATAACCGAGCGTTGTTATACAGAATAACCTTGCGTCTGTTACTTGCCATTGCTGGTCTTCTTTGCAAGAGTATGTCGTTCAGTTTATTCAGTTGACATCGATAGATATTTACCGTAACAGATTCATTTGATTTTATCAACTCGTAATATACCACACCTGTGAATGCGCTTCGGTATGTATGTGGATAGTTCTTCTGGACTAACTCATGACTACGTTTACGCAATACGTCATAGAAGACTCTTTTCTCGATGTCAATATGTTTCGGCTTCGATGATTTTTCTGACAACCGCGATGTTGAAAAGGTTTGAAATTGATTTTCAGTCATTTTTTGCGTCAGCCATTTTCACTCCTTTTGGATCTTTCCCATCGCATGGACAGACTTGTTTCGTCAAGTTCTAAGCTACCTAGAAGCTCTTTAAAAGATTGAGCTTGGTTTCCTTCTAATATGTGTTATAACTTACCCTATTTTTGGTGTTCTATGTTATTCACATTTAAATCATCTGTTCTCACCAAATGTGTGTTTTAAATGGTTGTTGAACCGAAAACTGTTATTTTGTGTAGAGATGTCAAAACTATCAAATATCGCTGATCAAAATACGTGGAACTACATATTGTTATTAATGAATTTCAGTGCTTTTGACTTGTTAAGAATGAATTAAATATATTTTATCAACAAATTAATTATCTTAAGTTGGTAATTTTCTGTTTTCACATCAATATTCATATAATATAAACAATATATGAATCAAGACATAAAAAACCGATATGAGATAGCCAAGACAAGAAACAATATTTGTAAAACTTGATATACGTTTTTGCTTGACTGGAACTAGGTTCAATAATGCAATAGTACAATAATTAGTCGTCGCTTTATCAGGTTAAAAAGACACTGCTTGGTGTCTACAAGGTGTCTCATATATACGAAATTAATGTTGAGCAAAATTCCGTGTTAAAATAACATTAAAATTATTTCTCTTGTTTAATATTAATTCTTTAAACCGTTTCGGAATTCGGAAAGGATATATTTTGATAAGAACATTTTCCTCAACTCAGATGGAATGCGCAGCACAAGTCGGAAATATTTATCTAACACTTTCTCGTTCTAATTTAAACGAGGAAGTTAACAATAAAGTTTTATAAACTAACTTAGAGTAAATCTGCTCCGCTACGATTTATCTTTCTTGATTTACCCGCAGTAAATGTCCAATTCACCGCGAACGTTTTTAAAGTTTTCATCAGATTATCCATTATTTTCCTTCTATTTAAAGTTAGTTCGATGGAAAAGTTGTCTGCCAAGTTGTAAACATGAGCGGATTTAGTTTTTCTTCCGAGGAAGGAATAAATTCGTTATTAGTCGAACTAAAGGAAAACGTAAAGTTTAATTTCATTCACGATGTAGCGCAAACGAATTCTTAACAAATATTCCGTCTAATTTTTTTAAATTTAATATCTTCTGTTAGACCGCCTAAAGCAATCGTAATTATAAATTAATTTATTAATATTTCACAAGAAATTAACTAAAAGTGTATTAGAATAATAAAGTTAATACCAACATTTATACCAGTTTCTGTGGTTGAATCTTCTGATTTCCTGCGCATTGTCCAGTAGTTGTGTTGCTTCTTGTTTTTGACTAAAATCATGGATAACTTCGTAAATGTACTTAAATTGGTGGTCATCCCGCTCTTCTTTATCTGTACCACTTATCATAATAAGTAACTGTAATTTCAGTTGCTAGAATGTCGCCCGTGTAGACCATATACAGGAGGTTCCAAGACACTGCCCTGTGGAGCTCCAGCCAAAATAGGTTTCAATTTTATTCCGTTTAAATTTGTTTTCAAAAATGTTGTCTAAATTTTAAGCATGTGACATTCACCCTTTATAGAAGAACATGTCGCTTAGTAAAATTGAATACTCATGAACGTCCGCCAGCAGACAACGCTAAATATCTGGGAATGCCTTTAGATCCACGTTTGACATGGAAAAAACATATAGTGATAAAATGCAAACAGCTTTGGGTTAAACTACACCAAACGTACTGGCTAAATTTAAATTATCATTAGATAACAAGGTTTTGCTGTATAAGTCAATACTTAGGCCCATTTAGACCTATGGTATTGAACTGTGGGATACTACTAGCAAATCTAACATAGATATCCTTCAGAGGTTCGAGAATAAAGTGTTGCGAATCATCATCGATGTCCCATATTACGTATCCATCGAACTGATTCAGCGCGATATCTCCTTAGAACCTAGAAAAACTTAGAAGTGTTAAAACTACTACTGAAAAACTATTAGTGCATTTCAATGCACTCGCCAAACAGTTAAATGTGAGCGATGACAGTATAGGGTATAGGCTCAAACGCAAACTACCATACAAACTAATTAATAGACACATAAAGTGAGATTTAATAATCTCTAGAATAAGTTAGAATAGTTACGATAGACTTTAAAATAAGTTAGAATAGTATCTAGAATAAGATTTAGATTATAAGTTGTATAGCAGATCACTTACTGTAGTGATATTCTACATATCAGGATGGTTATATTATATAACTGAAATCATATAATAATACTTATTGCCCACGGGCAGATCGTTGGCGTTCTAGGAGATTAATAACAAAATTTAGACATATCTCAAATCTAGTATTTTAAATGAGATATGTTTTTCTAGTTTGCTTTCACCCTAAAAACAATTCACAAAATCAATATATAAAGGGGGATCATTGATATATTTTAAGCTCTGATATATATTCAGGGAAAGTTTTATTGTCATTTCTGCTATCAGAAAATATTAAAATCTTATGCACAAAGTTTCAGTCGGGTTATTGAACCAGAAACTTTCGAGGGATGCGAAAAAATGGGGACGAACACTTCACGAACTCGTAATCGTAAATATTTCTGAATAGTCATAGTTCTGCACAATTGGACGTCTACAAATCCATGGACCCTATCGGACAAAAACGTTCCAATCCGGATTTATGTTGCTACGGAGCTTTAAATTAAATGAAGCATAGGAAAATTGAGTGTGTATACAAACGAGAATGGCATTATGCCCTACTGAAAAAGAAACTTATGGGGTTCTCGATGAAGGCACTTGAATAATAGGGATGGTAAACATTCACCATGCCTTCTTATTTATTTAGAATAGGATCGAACTTCAAGTTATTTTAATTATGTTATGAATAACATTTTAAATTTATTTGATATATATATATATATATATATATATATATATATATATATATCAAATAATCTAGGTTATTTTGTTCTAATCCTCAGTTATTTTTATTAGATTTTATATTAGATGATTGCACTATGACTGAAACCACTTCAATAAGCTTTCTGTTTGCGAGTAGCTTTGTTAATTGTATTATTTAATAATTGTTCGCTTTCTTCCGTTAATCACATAGCTACATTTTCACAGCAACTATTATCATGTTAACTATCATTATGGAAGGAATTATAATTACAACTCCAATTTAATCTTACTAAAATCTTTTTTTATCTATATAACTTCAGGTTGCTTATATTTGCGTATCTAAAATTCAAAAGATAGTCGATAGATTCACTTTGAATGTAATTTTCTAAGTGTTTTGATAAAAAAATAATTTGAATAAAAAAATAAAAGGATTAAAAATTATTAGCTATGATCAACACCTATGAAAGGTGGGTACTTAAAATGATATTTAAGGATTAAAAAGAATTCATTTGGATTAAATATCAAATTGTGTCTGACTGGATTATATATATTTTTCTCTTGCTACTATTTACATTCAAATGTTTTAAATATGGTTTAGCTGGTTTATTAATATAAGCTTTAGAACTTGCTTATTATGTATTAATATTCATTAACACGTCCAACCAGACGCAATTATTCTCAATTGTTAATTGAGGGACATATTCAATTTTGTATCTTATAATTTAATTCTGTACTTCTTTGATTACTTGCTATCATTCAGTTTTCAGTGTTTATATTTATGGTTGAGTGGATATTTGGATCAGAACGTGCCATGTTATTACCATAATGGTTAAAAATGTTTATTTTCACATTCATCAGTAACTCTTAGTGGAAACAAAGTTAAAATAAAATTTACATAAAGAATACAAGACTAAATTTTACTTAGGGCATTTATTATCAGAGAGCTCTATATAAAGGGTTGGGTAGTATTTAAATTACTTGTAATTAAAGTAAATATTTGACACTTTTTAAATAATCTATAAAACTTGCAACACTGCACCTGCAACAGTACGTCAAATTCTCAAATATCTTCTTAATTGACATTTTCATTCTTAAACAGTAACTTGCTCCAAACTTATCTTTATTATATTCACATCATCTGACTGTATTTGGTAACTTCTATTTCGTATTTTAAGTACATGTGAGGTGGTATTTGATGATGAGACATGATGATGATATGATTTAAACATGAGTCAGAAAACTCAGTGTGAAAAAAACCCGATATAATATAGCGAAAGGAAGAAATAAAGCCTGTAAAAATTGATATACGCGCTTCCTTAACCAGAACTCGTTGAAGATTTATCACATCAGAAAATGTCTAATAAATGTAAGTTTTATTGGGTCAGCGATATAATAGACCAGTCGGAGGCTGGCGGCTTCGCAATTTGTAGTGGTCGGTGCCCGCCCATACTGGTCGAGCTATTTTTAGAGCGATTTAGTCAGACGAGGCGGCCATTTCTCTCTTTTAAACCGTATAAACGTTTGGCTAACAACGTGACATAATTCTTGATAGCGCAAACTCGTCTGTTGTTCCGTCGGTAATAAAGTTAATAAAACGGCAAGTATTTTTATACGACGAGAAGAAATGTTTATAGTAACACGTTCCTTCTCCTGTCAAGATTTGCCGTACATTTTAATTTATAGACAGGCGGATGTTCAAAAGGGCTGAAACGTGTTTACAGAAGAAAAACATATCTAATTTTTTTTCAACATCGTACTAATATAGCCATTTAATATTTCTTAAGAAACTTCTTCACTAACTATTATGTAAACTCTATACTACTATAATATCAAGTATTGTTTATTTTTTAGGATTTTTTAATAGTATCTAATCTTTAAATATAACCTAAAGTAATTATGGTATATAACCTAAAGTAAATTATGGTATGCTCCAAATGTTCAGTGTCGGAAGTGATCTGTTGCATTATGCTTTTTTGCTGTTAGGTTGTTCAGCGTTTTTTTATGTATTCAATACTCTACTGCAAGAAATAGTAAATATATTTTTGTTTATTATCAACTACTACTATTTTTATTACGATATTTGAACTCTGCGTTGCTCTGACTTAAGAGTACTCTCTTGTCAATACATACATATAAAATAATAGATTACAGGGGACAAAATAATATGAACACCGGGAGTACACACAAGATGTATTTATTATTAAGGTCTTGAGCCATCATTTGCTTTTAAATAGTTGCCTTTCTTCGCAGAATAAATTCGTAGAGGGCCTGAATAGTTTCCAACGAATTATTCTTATACATCCGCCAAGTGTCTCAAATGATGTTAGAGATGGAAACCTACACCTCATCAAACTGGCTATAGTGGTTCCATTATGTTAAGGTCTGATGATGGTACTGGCCAATCAAGATATGTGATGATATTATGATGCTCGTCAAACTAAGTCTGAACTTTTTTAGAGGTGCATATGAGCGCATTATTTTATAATGTAACAATATTTGGCAGCAATATCCTAGTTCTAGTTTTACTTCACCATTGGGGATGTCGAGGTATACATTAGAAGTATTCCGGCTAGTTATGTGAATGACAGATCCAGCTAAATGTCGCGATATTGCCGCCAAAATCATAGCATGTTTGTTTTTCACCATGTTTGACTGTAAAGACTATAAAGAGTTTGGCAGTCCAGATCATAAGCTACTTTTTAAGTTCTCCATACTTACACCCAGCCGTTTGTAGGAAACAATATAAACGTTGAATCTTCAGGCAATACCACATTCTTCCAATCATCAAATGTCCAGGTGTTATGATCGTTGTACCACTTACTTCCTTCTCAGCGTGGCATTGGCTTCCGGTTTCCTAGCCCTTCGAGCTCCAGCCATACTGTTTTTATCGCGTTTTAAATAAGTTTTGAATTCTACTGTCGCTTTTTTCTCGGTAATTTTATATTGCTGCAATGTTTTTGAGTATTCGCAGGTATTTGTCAATTAAATTTGGGTTTCGCCCACTGTTCCTCTTAGTAAACATAGTAAAATATCATACGAGCTTTTCTGTATACTGTCGTTATTGTGGATACTATTGCGCTTAAAACGTTAAACAGCAATTTAAGAGATTACATATTTCACCGATTACTTAACAGTCGCAGAACAAAGCGTATAGTACTTTAAAATATAACCTACAAGACATTGCCTGTAGTACATGTAGCAGCAATACATTATTTACACTGAAACAGCTATACGATATTGCATGATATTTATATTATTATATATAACCTAAATTAGAATTTGTTATAGTTTTAAGTATGTTGATTTTCACTATTGAAGTAATCTTTTACGCTATAAAGTGTTTTTAGGAATTGAACACTCGAGGGCGAAAGGTGGTATCTATATTTTTTGTCTAATACTAGCTACTGCTTTTTAATTTTCCGACTATATTTGAATTCTGCCAAAACAAGTCCAGAAATATTCTTATTTTCAGATAAATACTACCAAGTCTAATGAATCTTCCATATATGTTTTCATGGGTTTTACAATAGATTGACAAGTGTTACAGAATCTCTTTGTCACAATTTTGTTGGTCATTCTTTCTTTGTTAGGTGTGTTAAAATAGATCCAGTCAAGTAAGGTCATCGTAGATATTGAAAAAAAAGTGTTTTCTTGCTTTTCTTGCATATGACACATGCAATCATTCTAACGCCGCTATAACATTTCAATACCACTTTTATAGAATGATTTATCTTGCCTCAAAATAGGCCTGTCACCAGTTTCTGTCCACTCAGAAGACGACCGTTTTTATTCCGGAATGATGGATTCATGCCACGTATCGATGTAAAAATTCTGGTTAGTTACGTTTAAATGTAGTTAAATGCTGCTTAGAATCATCAACACGTTCTTGGTTTTATTCAACAGTGAGCAAACACGGCGCCCACTTTGAACTGAGCTTTCTCATAGTCAACTGCTCATGCAATATAAAACCAACACATAACTCACGCAATTTTACTTTTCAATCACTCAAAACTATTTTATGGGTTATTTTGATGTTTTCTGGTGATACCATCTCATTTGAACTTTCACTACGTCCTGCATCATCGGTGTCTCTACGACCACGTTTTAAGTCAGTAAACCAACGTTTAATTGTTGTTTCTGATGGAGTGAAATCCTTATAACATCTATAGTATTTTTTTCCATCAAGAAGCAGTGTAAAATTAAAGCTCGAAATTGTTTTTGATCCATTGTAATAACAAAACTAGTGTCATTTTTAGCACGGTAAACAATTATGAGTAGGATATCATGATATTTTAACAGCTTTTTTTTTTGAAGGTTAGTACTAACTGAAAAAGCAGTGAATGCAATAATATTGGCGCCATTTGTGTGTTATATTTTATCGTTCTTGTTTCATCATATCCTTTCATTCAGGAAGTTAGTATTCTTGTTCAGAGCTATTTTGTTGCTTCTTATTTATTTCCTAGTATAAAAATGAGGATCAGTGTTAAGAAAAAATTTAAATGTCAATGAAATATCATAATATTAACTTCTGATAATATTCGTTGTTGGAATTCTAAATAAATCATTTACTTAATAAATAGATATCACCTCCAGTGTATCATACCCCTTCAAGCCATTTGTCACGTTCAGTGACAGTCTACATGATTTAAAAGACAACATCGTTACCATAAATTCGGCGACGGCTCGCGCAATGAATGTCGTCTTTAGATACTTTTTGAAAGTTTCAGCACGAAAAATCTGGGTTGCCTCAGAATACGTATCACATGCAAATATATATATAAAAAAGGGGAAGCGGGAAGCAGCGGGACGACCTCGACAAATTATATATGTAAGCGGGGAGGTTGGGGTTTCCCTCGAATAGATCCTAACAAGCCTCGACTAAGGGGGCAGTCTAAGTAATAAAGACGATGGATAAAGAGATGGTAACGAAAAAAGACGAACCACGCTGAATAATAAGCAGTGGCGAAATTAAGGGCGCAAATGTATTATATGGAGCGAAACGAATGTAATGGAACAACTATGGATACAAATGACGATTCGATGAACATTGTTAGGTTTTTATGGCCGGTTTTATTTCTCTTTAGGGCAGCGAATTTAAAATTTACGCTTCGTCGTTTCCCAGCTCTTGTTATAAATATTAATTTATTTTCTCTTCTTTGAATCGTAATTTGTTTTTGTTGTTAGCTTTTATTTTGATTTAAAAATAAAACATTGTTTGTCGGTCAAATTAATTAAGTTATGTATTTTTTAATGAACCTCATTGTGCTGTTTTACACTACACCATTCATCCGTTGAAGTACAGATGATGACTGGAGATGTTTTAATTTCTAAACACAATAATTTCCAGAGGGGTATGAATACTTTTTCTATGTAAAACATCTTAAAAAAATTGTATTAAATGTATTAAACTAATGTGTTGTATTAAACTGTATTTAACCTCATATGGTTTATTATTTGATATAGGGATGTTACGCGAAAAGTAACATAAATAAAATGCAAGCTTTCGAGAACAAATCCCTGAGAAGTATTGTAGGTATACCCAGATATTACAGGACTAATTACTGCTAACATCAAGGCCTTCAGATACCAACTGTCACTCAGGAAATAAAGAAAATCGCAAGGAAACATGAGGAGAGACTCCATTTTCATGTCTTTATCGAAGTATTAGAATTTTTTGATAACACCAGAACAGGATACAGACTCAAAAGAATCAAACAATTTGATCTTGTGTGGTGTAGTGAGGAGTACTTAATAGATAAAAACAGTGTTAATACCTAAGCATTGTTACACCAATAGACTAAGATATATATACCTAGATTTAAGCTATTGTATTATAACGTCTAGTAACAATGGATTAAATAAATTAAAAAAAAACACGGCATATTAAATTGAATAACTATCCTAATCACACCAAACATTAGCCTTGGTTGCTCTGTCTTATAAATATGTAAATTTTAAAAAAAATGTGGATCACTACCCAATCTATTTTAGATATAATAAACGATTTAAGTAAATAGCGGCACCTTGCTTTTGATCTAATAATATTTAAAATTGTGGTAACATTTTCATGATACGTTGGATGGAATTTACGACCCCATACATTAAATTTCGTACCACAAGAGTGTTTGCGCGAAAATTTTACAGCCCCCTATAAAACAAAACTCGTTTTTGTTCCGCTTTAGCTCTGCGTGTCATAAATCTGTAGCTGGCACCGGCCGACACTGAAAAGGATATTTTTCATGCTGTCTTTTAATAGATTAAAATTTCGCGTAAAATTTATACACAGGCAAAGAAATAATTACTGCTAGTATAGGAACAGCGTGAGATCGTTTGTCGGCAATTCGAAGATAAGGGAGCATATGCCTTCGAGTCTCATGTTGTGTTGGTGCATATTCTTCTTTGTTTTTTTTTATCGTCTTTTTGCGAAAAACCCACGGACAGGACGATCACGCGTCGGCAGTATATAAGGGCGTTCTTTTTATACCTCGTAAACGCATTTCCTTTTGCTGTTAAAGGCGAGCTTTATTGACGATAGCCCGCGGTAAATCAGAAAGGTATCAGAACGTAAATAAATGAAAATTTCATAGCGATAATACTGCCAAAGACACCTGGTTATTTGCCTTAGGTTTTTAAAGATATGTATTAATAAAATTGGAATTATATGGCAGGAGGCGGGGCTTTTAATTGCTCGCTGTGTTTTTGATTCTATTTTAGTACTGGTTTTATGAATGTCGGTCGTGCTAAAAATAACTCAGCATTAAGATTATTTGTTTTATTAAATAAGTAATAAAACGTATTTATTTTATTTTAACTTAGACTTATTCTTTAGCATATTAAACTTTATTTGATTCAAACTTGACTTATTTGAAATATTAGAGGATAAATAAATGAACCAATATCCCAATTTGTCAGATCTTTCGACAGCAGAAAATCCGATGTAATCCGAATAACGATTTGCCTTTAACGAAACCACAAAATCCGCCAAAATGACCCTGTCCATTTCATTATTATAAACGTCAAAGAATCGAGTTCAGGTAGCGATACAAAAGACAGTATCATTTTCATCCCTTAACGGGCCGTTTGTCGCCACCCCAAATGGAGGTCAATAGCCTCTTTTCGACTGCAAGTGGTCGGGAAGTGGAAACAGGGCTGACTGACGCGTGCCTGCCTGTAACTCGATAACTTGTAAAAGAAGTCGCAGACGAACTATTGGGGTATTTGTGTGAATGACGCGGTAGGTCTTCGATGGTCTCGATTAGTTTTTCCTTAGAAGCTACCTGTGAAGACCACCTTTTATAGTTTAGACAGATGTCAACTGATAGACACTGAAATGTCCATAATTTACTATAATTTCAGGATGTTTTAATGGGGTTGAAATATTTGTAATTTTGTATTATATTTTTATATTTAGATATTATATTTTGTTATTCTTTATGCAGTTGTATTAAATTCTTATTTGTTGTTTTTTAATGAATTATTCATATTCGTCTTTCGTATTCATATTCATATTAAATTTCTGTTTTTTATCCTTCTAACTTTAATCCGAATAAACGTTACTTTAGTATTTTTTAAAAATTTACTTCTCCACCTTAATATATGTAGTTATTAGAAATTTACAAAATGAATTGATAATATAAGATTTGAAGCTTTTGATTTATTATTTCTCTCAGTTTATATAACTGTCCGTGGCAGATAAATGATGCAGAAAAATTGGAATAATATATGGTGTAACAAGTTTTATTACAATGATTGGAATAAAACAAACAAAGAAAGAATAACACAAACAATATAAATAAAATATAAACTTATACCTGAATGCTTGTAGTTAGGAGATTGTTCAAGGACTCTATTGTCATATTTGTGTCGATTCCAGCGTTTTTTTGGAAGCAATGGACCCTCATTTTTATGCTGTCCTCATTTTATAATTAATATCTGCAAAAGTAATATAACCACATAGTAATTGTTTATACAGTAGCAGCAGCACTTGCACAAAAAATTTAAAAATTCAACTTCGCATTCGTCAATGTCTTGTAATGTTGTAATGTACCAGCTGCATAAATTTAATTTCGTCTGTTTTATTAATAGTTTCGTCATTTCTCCTTTTATTTGCCAATTTTATAATTCGAACTTCCAAATTTTCCTTTTTCGCATTGTTCGGGTTGATTTCCTGTATTATTAATTATATTAGCTTAACAAACTTTTGTGTAAAAATTGAATTAATCTAGAATTCTTTCCTAATCACAACTCTTGTATACAACAACGCTTGGCTGTGAAATATGTCCAGCAAATTTAGAATAATATGCATGAGCAGTGCTGGAGAATAAACGCACGCTGGGACCCTTCTACTGTTGTTTAATTTGTAGCCCCAATACGTCTTTATTAAACATAATATCGTCGCAAGCGAAAACAATCAGTATCATTAAGTCAATTTAAATTATTTAGAGTATCCATTCTATTTTTAAGCATCTAATACTCGTATAATAATTGGTTCGATATCTTCCAGGCACCAATCTTTTTCTCGCTCAATTTGATCCATTTTCTCCCCCACCGAATAGAAAAACAACCCGTAAATCAATGACACGTGGTGCTAACTGCAATTATGCTCACCATAAATATCAAATCGACGTACAGCACCTATAATGGCATTAAGCAAGGCGATTTTAGCAAATTAGGTAGTATTTCACTGGCGTTCCGGAGGCGTTAATGGAACTTTTATCGATTTTTATTTCATGAGATACAACTTCGCTAATTAGCTGAATGCAACTAGGAAATTACGGTTTGCAAATTATCAGAAAAAGTATCGTTCTTCTGTGTTCTAATGGCAAAGGGAATAATAACAACTGCTAATTATTGTTCATTATTGAATCAATTATTGAAGTTTGCTTATTAACCATCAGTTGAAAAATACTTTAAAACCAAATAAACTGTACCTGAAACTTATTGGCTGATTTATTTGGAAAAAAATCTCCATAATTGTCAAGGAAATGTACAAGTTTATTTACTCAAGGTATTGGCCATTTGATTCTATACACCTTGTCCACCTCTCAGACAATTTATGGATGCCATCTCAAAAAAAAAACTGTTTGTCCTGTGAACAAAACCATTCATCGAACCATTTTCTAACTTCTTCCAAATCGGTCAAGTGCTGCCCTGCAAGCGGGTTTTCCCATTGATGCGAAAAGTTGATGGGACAAGGTCTGGAGAGTATCGTGGGTGCGATAACCTATCCAATTTTTTTCAACGCCTTAACCGATCTTACCTTATGAGACGACGCGTTATCATGGTGCAAAATCACTCTACCGTACCTTCCGGCCGATTCTGGATGTTTTTCGATCAATAAAATGTTTAAGCCATTTGTTGTCGGTAGCTATCATGATTAACTGTCTCACCAGGTATAGTTCGTAATACAACACGCCACGCTGGTCCCACCAAACACAGAGCATTGTCTTGTCACCAAAACGATTTGGCCTTGGAGTCAATCGGCCGGTGTTGCCAGGTGATAGCTATGATTTTTTTTGCTCAGTGCTTTCAAAATAAAAAATCCACTTTTCATCACCCGTCAATAGTCGGTGCAGAAATGAATTCCGAACATACATTTGAAGCAGCATTTCACATACGATTGTTCAATTTTCTATTTGCCCATCATTCAATTGATATGGCACACATCTTCATATCTTTTAAATTTCTCGTAATCCGTCGCTAATCATTTCTTCAGTCACATTTAACACCCCTGCCTATTGTTTGGGTTGGGTCTTCATCCAATATGTTAAATAATCGTTGTATTTTCGCATCTTCAAACCTTTCCGGTCTACCACGTTCTTTGTTGTGTTATTGAAATTACCACATTAAAATTTTCGAAACCTTACATGTTTTAATGTGCTTTTAAGTAACAGCAAACGATGACTGTCAGCCGATTTGTTGTTTTAATTAAATAAGAAAATTAATGTCGCAAATACACGTTTTCAGACACGAAACTTGACAATTTCAAAGATGTATAAATCTATGACGGTGTCATTTTCACAAAATATAACATATATATCTTTGAAACTTTATGTTAATAGAACAAAATGACATATGTATCAAATCATATACATACTTAAGCTTAGCGATATCTGTTGAAAAATTTATGCATTTGTTTTTACTAGATTTAATATTAATTTAAATGTTTTATAAAGCCGATTTTTTTAATTTGTGAAAAATTTCAGACGTTGATTAAATATTGTTTTTCTGATAACGAAAAATAGATTTAAGGTCAGTGACAACCCTGCATCAGGGGAGTCAACTGGTCATTAACTGGTTTTTTGAGTTTAAACAAGGTCGTCTAAAATCAACTTGCTTTAGGAAAATTATATTTAAGTGAGATAGATAGATGATTCTTCGAGAAGATTATATCAACAGTTAGTGTGTATACAATATTGGCTTTTTACAAATTGTATTATTTGCCTTCGAATTCATTTGGGGATATATTCAGACATATCAGAGACATCGTCAGCTGTACGGTATCTGATGAAAGCTGTCCAGAAAGCGACCAAAACATATACTTCTCAAAAAGAATCATCAGAATGTTGGAAGAACATTTTAATGATATTGTGGTTCTTAAAATTCAGACCAAATATTATTATAACTATATTTTTAAGTAATGTAAGGTAAGTTGGCCGACATCATCAGCACTGTGATAAATAGAAAACGGCAATGTAAATTTTGTTTTCACTTTCTTGATTATTTCATTTCTCACTGTAATGAAATTTCTACTGTAATAATACCAATCAATCGATAATCCAGCTCTATTACGAACGGTATCGTCGAAATATGAATCTAATTCGGAGAAGATTTAGTTCGATCGTTGCGGTTCAAATAGAAGGTAGCATTGCGAGACGTATTGAAACATTTACCGACGACTCCGGAACGTGCCCTTTGGTCGACCGGCATGACTTCGCTATAATTAACATGCCTGAAGCAACCACACGGTGCCAGTGACAGTTGTTCGAAAGCAATGGCATCCCTGCAACTTGCCAGCAATCTGTCAGCGACATCTAAGCCAATTGTCCCGACGTAAATCTTCCATGGATTTTGTCGAACTGATTAACAGTTGCCATCATTAAAATACCATTAGTTTCGTTTGCCGTTAACGTTTTACACGCATAGAAAATACAATAAAAATCTGTTTTAATTTTGCTTGAATTATATACTGTTTATGTAGTTTTTCGTTTATTATTCAATCGGCTAACAAGTATTTCTGGGTTTTTAAATATAAATATTTAAGTGTGATGCAGATAATGTGTCTGTTAGCCTTAAGTGATTATTTCCATATGTTCGTTTGATTTTTATGAATTCGTGGAAAAATATTTCGCTTAAATAACACTGACAATATGGTTTATTTATCTGAGGGTTTGCGGTATTTGTTTCGTTGATCGAGACCGATGACTAATATTGGATCTTTTATTTTTTTCAGGTATGTTCCATGACTTTATTAGCCAAACGTAAAATGTAAAAATGTCAATAGGTAAGTTTAAAATTAAATATTGTATATAATTTAAACTGATAATCAAAGGTGATACATTTTTAGTACTATTCCGTTTTATCAGTACGCATTTCCCAAATCCATATGAAAAACTTATAATAAATCTTTAATTTAATAGTATATATTAATTTATGCTAGGTCCGTTCCAATCTTCTGATTCTTTTCACGTTATTCCACTGCGGTTTTATTGCTTGTTGGTATATATTTTTTAATGGGTTCTATTATGGGTGAATAAATCAGTCTCTTTGATCTGAAGAGTCAAGTTTCATTATAATTTATAGTATTAGTACGAAACCTGGTTTAACCAGTCGATGGTAAATCGATTCCTAGTTTGACCAGTTTTTCATGGCTCGTAAAACAATATATCTTATAATGGTACTTATTGCTTTCATATTGCCTATACAAGAAGCATATCGTAGCACACTTTTTAAACTAATAAAATTGGGCAATTCTTCATAACTAATCATCATTTGTTTGGTGTAGAATTTCGCAAGTTATATTTTTCAATACTTTTTCCTATTAGATGATCTCATCTCGAATCACGCCCATAACTATTACATTTGCATCTGTTGATTTTCCACTGATTCTAATTGCTGATCATCCAGTACAGATTTTGTTCTGGATTATGTTTACCAAAACCCGATAGTAGTCAAATTAAATTAATGCGTAATATTTTAATTACTAACTATTACAGTTTATATTAAAAATTGGGAGCACTCTAGATTAATCCACTTTTTAAATTTATTATGGTTTCGAATTACGTTAAACGAAAAAATGGATGTTAATATTAATGAAACAAGGCATTTCTTGTACACAATTAGATTTTCGAGCTCATTTTTTTGTATGAGTTAAATCCCCAATCTCCCCCCGTTATTATCCAATTTACTTTTCGAAACATCAAATCAAATGGTTCTTTTCCTGTTCAAGACCCCCCATAGCATAAAATTCTTCCTCAATTCTCATTATATTTCCCATACTTTCCGTAATGGATATTTCCATGATGCAAAATAGTATTTCGCGTAATCCCTTTTGTCGGTTAACCGAGCAATTAATCATGGAACAAGCAAGGCATAAAGAAATTCGTGAATAGCGAAATACGGTCGCTTCATAAAACCTTCCCTCTCGCTCTTTCTCGCTCTCTTTTTCCCTCATCATCGGTTACGAGGACGCGAATCCGAACCAGAACTGAGCTTCCTGGCGTGCTTTAATCGCTTTCGATTTCGAATCGAGAAAAGCTTTCCTAATAGGAAATATAAAGTGTGGTCGATGCACTAAGGAGCTTAGTGTTGCATTAATTTAATATCAGAGGAGCGGCCAGTCATAAAAAATTAATTTGAAATTGAAGCAGATGTAAAACTCTTTAGTTTTCGAATTACGGTTTGGACGTGGCCATTTTCCGCTCAAATCTGCTGAAAATGAGCATACTAAGCTGTCTTTGTTCTTAGACAGGTATAATAGGTGATTATTTCTTGAATATTGATATATTGATATTGATTATAGATGATTGGAATATACTGTGAATATCGAAGTTTTTAAATTTTATATTAGTTTTTTTAAATAGCATTTTAATAGAAATATTTTAATACGCACAGTGGTTAAATTCTGCACAATTTATAGTAGATATAACGTTGGAAGCTAACAACAGGTCGAACTGAAATATTGCTATGTTCTGATTTGTAGTTCAACAGTTGATGAAGCTATAGTGCTCCACGAATTTACTGAAAAATCTGGTATTTTATTATCTGCTATTTTAGTAGCTGTATGGAAAATAATGAACGTAGGACATTAACGCACAAATAATTTCAATATCTTAACTCTGCCTAATGTGTTATATTTAGTATTAGGTTCCCTCATGTATTTTGAGTAGCGATATTTATTGCTGAAAATGTAAAATATCAATGTAAAGAAGTTTTTAACAACCTGAGATGACTATTAAATTCGATGGTTTTGTCATTTCTTTACATAAAGTAACACTTTTCCAATTATCAGCTAATCATGGAAGGCTTAAAATTGCCCGTCAACACTTTTGGAAATTTATAATAGTACTGCGTCGTCATATCCCAATTTTATTTAAACTTATCCAGGTATAAGTGCAAAAAATGCCTTAAGAAATTCATTTTTATGAGTGGCGACCAATGAAGCAAGGAATATTTGTCGGATGAAAAATCAAATCTGACACAAAGTTTTAACGCTTGATAAAGCAGCAGTATGGGCATCGTTTCAAAGTGTTGTTCACAATTTTGTCGATAACCACATATCACCCGATTACAACCACGTAATCGACAATTTGTAGCATTTTGTTACCACAAGATTGGTTCTGGAATGTCTCTCAATGTACATTTGTTGTATTCGCATCTTGATTTTTTTCCAGAAACCATGGGCATGTCGATGTCCAGCTACGAGAAAGGACAGCGACTACACCAAATATATGGTGAAAATCTAAAAACGATACCAAATATTTTGGGACGAGGGCCTGATCCAAGACTCAGCTCAACCTCTGTTTATTTGTGATTTAGACTTTTTAATTCAACAAATAGCCGTTAATGATAAAAAAATAGTAAAATTACGAATTTCTTGAATATTTCGAAAACTAAAATCAATTAGAAAAACGGACTGCTGATTTGGATTCAGTCCCCAAATTTTCCTTATAAACTTCTTTTGATTGCTGAGTTCCAAAACCGTGTATACCTGTATAATCAATATATTTTTAAAAAATTAACGATTAATTTCTAACACCGGTATATTTAAATGTACATTAATATGCCAGTTTCTCCGCAGCGATAACCATATCACACGTATCGCGGTTGAATGAAGGTTTAATACAATAATTCTCCCTTTTGCTCTCGAAACGTATCAGCCGGAAACTAAATAATTAATACAGAGTCTTAAACGAGGCTGCCGCCGAACTAACTATGCCCTTTATCAGTAGCGCTTTGCTCGAACTTTCAAACCGATAGATACCGCAGTGGCGCCGCTCGCGAACGGATGAAACGAATTAGATTCCGGGATAAACCGATGGTAAATGTTTCACCAGTCCTTCACTGATCCGAGTCTCTCGAAAAGCCTCTTTGAGAACTGAACACTTGTTCGGAAGAAGTAAGAAGATTCTACGCGGATTTTCGACGATGCTTTCTAACTCCTTCGCGGATCGTTCAAGTTGTCTGGGCCAGAGCCGCTTCCTGAATCTGTGGATATAGTCGACGAAACGAGACGATACCGCTTTTATATTTCTTTGCAATGGAAGACGGACATCGGTTACGATTTATGGTCTTACATATACAGGTTACACTTAGTATTGGTTCATGGTTAATTAATGGGGTTTTAAAATAAAACAGGAAATTCATTTTTGAATTTAAAAGCTATGGTGGTCCTATGGTAATCCTGGTCTTTATTATCAAACGGTACTGCTTTTATATTTCTGTGCAGTGAATAAGGACATCTACTACGATTTTTAGTCTTAAATATACAGGTTTGACTTTAATATCCCTGTTATTTTCGATACATAGTCAATTCATTGGGTTTTAAGATAAAACAGCAAAGTAATTTTTAAGTGTAAAAGCTATTCGGATGTGTTTTTTTGACCCGCTGATGCAAATAGTAATAAATTATCTTAATTTGTTAATATTATTTCAATTTTAACTAGTTGGCTGTATTCCAATATTTCAATCAGAAATGTTTTTCCGCTGATTTTTTAACTGTAAACGTAAAATACTTCTGTATTTTAAAGGTCATATAGGATATAAATAGCATTACTACATTTACCATAACATATATGCATTCAATATTTTGTCATTGTATTAAAGTATAAAATCTTGAATTAGGTGGTATTTAATTGTCATAATAGAATTAACATTCTACGGGGTATTATGTATTTATTTAAATTGTTATATTAATATATATGTCATCAAATTAGCACTAATATAGTTTGCCTTAGGTCAGGTGCCTTAGCTTATATAACATAGTTATTCCTATGCCGAATTGATGGAAACTGAACATGTTCACCTAGATTATCATAATTACATACCTGTGAATTAGTTAACTCATAATAAACAACAAATTCTATCATAACAATATTTAAAGAAAATATATATGTAATTAAAGTACAATGCTTTCTTATGTCGTAATTTATCTCTATTTGTTTTCTTCTTTTAAGAAATAGGTATTTATTGTGAAACTATACTGCTCTTATATATCTTTGCCTTAAAAGACGTAATTCAGTTACTACGATTTCTGGTCTTAAATATACAGAATACACCTATTATTGATGCACCGTGAATTAATAGGGTTTTAATATAACACCAAATTTGTATTTAAATTTACAAACTATTAACATATGTGTTTTGACCCTAGATGGAAATTAAAATAAATTAAAATCTTAATTTGTTAATATTAATTTCAACTAGACAACTGTATTCCAATTTTCCATCAGAAATGTTTTTCCGCTACTTCTTAAATGTAGACAAATATATACTTCTATATTTTGAAGGTCATATAGGAATAAATTAGTAGCTCTCCAGGTTTATAATATCATTATCATACATTTATATATATCATTATCATTATTATTACATTTCCCATATGATATAATTTAGAGATATAGTATACACATATACGTTCATCACTCTATCATTGTATTAAAGTAAACAATTTCGAAATACGTGGCATTTAATTGTAACATTCCAGAAACAGATATCATGCATTTATATAAACTGCTTAAATGTCTGTAAATTAGTACTGAGGTGCCTCAGCTAAATGTATTTATCTCCAGGCCAAATTGATGGAAACATCATCACCTAGATTCCCATAATTACCTACCTAGGAATGAATTGACTCATATTAAACCAAAAATATTATTTTAGATGTATATGTCATTAAAGTACAACGACTTGTTATACCACAGTATGCCTTTATTACAACTTTTTTTTTCCTCATGTGTCTTTATTGTGCCGTCTAATTTTTATGCTTTATTTTGTCTCTTGGTTTTTATGTCCTTTTCTTTTCCAGCAATTCACCAAACGACAATGTTAATCAATAATTTAGTTCGATAATAGATATAATTTTTCAATAACTCATTGAGAAAATACGTGATGCTCGAGACTGGCTCTAATTCAGTTTTATAAAGTCTTGAATATTTTGTATGCATTCGTTGGCCCTTTAATATTTAATTTAGAATTGTCTGAGGTACGATTGTCAGCATGCTATGGCGCGTACATATTTTATCTCGCCGTGAACTTCCACGGTTATTCTTCGACCCTGGTTATTTCTCTCTCTCCCTCTTATTGCTGCAATGTAATCTTTTCTATTATTCATTTCCACTTGAGTGTATCCTGCAATTTTATCTAGAGCAGGTTTGACTCCTTTTGTTTATTAGTAAAGAAAGAAGCCAGCAATTTGACCACTTTTTTCTCCTCGTGCCGGGAGAAACTCGAAACGGTAAATTCAGTTTTTGTTGCGATTTAATGAAAGTCACTGCCTAGAGTAGCAAAATTTGTTTTCCATAGTTCATAGACGTTTATCTCAACAGTATTTTTAATATATACATTTGTGCTTCTTTAGTTTTTTAATTATGATTAATTTCTCAGGGTTTCTAAACCCTGTACAAATAATAATATCGTTGCGATATTAGTTTCTTCAATCTTGTTATTTTTGCATGTTTTTATTATTTGTGTTGTTCAACAACAAAATTTTGAATTCAATTTTAGTATTGATCATTATTGTGTACGATATCTTTTATTATATGGTTTCACTATTTATGTACTTTACTGATGTGTTTTTCATCTATCCAGTTTACCCACGATCTTATTAATGAGAATTTTTCAGTTTAATTCCAATAACAAACGTACATGTAGCAAATTCATGATAATTTAGAATAAACCGATTTTGAAATATGAAATGTATATAAATATGAAGGATCTTCTCATGGTCTCAGAAAATGTCTGATTATATTGGGTGCCTGGGGAAACTATTGGCAATGAATGAATTTATGCTAAATTATTTTCTGTATTATTATGAATTTAGTATCACTTATATAGGTTCAATATTCATATAAAATTTAAAAATCATTAAATTTTTCAAACGGACAGGAGTGTATTGTTGGATTTTGAAATATTTTCGGTTTACTCAATAAAATGTCTTGCATTGTGGTAGTTTAAGTAAAGAGAGGTGTGAGAATTTTTCACTTAACGCCGACTGTGAATTACACGTGATGAATTTAAGTTGGGTTTTGGTGCAAATCGAAATTTCAATAACAGTTCAAAAAGCGCTCAATGCATCGCGTCCTCATACAGAGGTAACGAACGAAAATGTTATACCGCCATTATAGAGGGATAAAGAGAATTGCACACCAAAGCTCCTCCGTTTCCCTTTGAATATTTACCTTTGAGTTTCCTCTGAAAGGAAAAATATATTTACTCTGACATATTCGCTTTGACGGCGATCCCCGTTTTTCTTTTTCATAACGTCGACTTATTAGAAGGGAATTTCCTTAAGCAAAAATCCCGATTTATTATTCACGGCGCGCCGTGCTTTTATATTTTCACTTTCGTGAAATATTTAGAGGAAAATTTGTACGTGGGATGTTGTGCATAAATCGTCTGGTTCATATAAACCGCAGCGGCAGCAGCGGAAAAAATAACGTTTCTTTTTTTCTGCGTCATTAACTTTGCTATTTCGGGACGAGTATCTTTAAAAGTTATTCTATTTTCGTATTTTATACACCACCACCGGTCCAGAAATATTTGCCCACTATATTTAGAGATCGTCCGAAGCAACAATATCCCGTTTCCATAAACGAGGTCTGGGATAAAAGCATCTGCAAGTGATAAATGTCGTCTATTAATTAAAATATTTTATCTATACGCTCTTATTAAGCAACGTTTAGTCTACTTTATATTTCTCCCTCTATATTTCTCACAGTTTTCGTGATAATGGCTGACATTACTTGAAGATATAATTACTACTGAAGATATAATACCCACTTTTTCTTTCATATATCCATATCTATGAAAATATTTAAAATATATATATAATAATACTTACTTTTATATTTCCTCAATGGTTTTATGCCATTATTTTTAATAAAAGATTTAACTCGATGTCAACACTGATTTCAACGGGTTTTCTAAGACAAATCGCTAAGTCTAAGTATGCAATGTAATAATTTGAATCATATGTCATATTATTCTACTGACAAAGCTTCAAAGTTATACATATTATATTTTGCAAAAGTAGCACCGTCATGGATTTATGATGCTTTGAAAATGTCATCTGTCCTGCCTGAGACTTGAAGGCACGGTAAAGTGATTTTACAGCACGATAACGCGCCGTCTCATAAAGCAAAACCAGCCAAGGAAGCGTTGAAAGCGTTTGGAAGGAATATATTATTACACCCGCTGGACTGTCCAGATCTTGCCTCTCACGACTATCAACTTTTCACATCAACGAGACACGCGATTGCGGAACAGTACTTCGCCAATTTTGGAGAAGTTAGAAAATGGCCCGATAATGGGCGAAAACAGTTTTTTTGGGATGACATCCATATATTGCCTGAAAGATGACCAACATGTATAATCAAATGACTAATCCTTTGAATGATTGCATTTTCCCTTTTAAAAATGAATGAAAATTAGGTAGTTATTTCCCCAGAAAAACTCGGTAATGACTTTCCAGTACACCTGATAAATAAAATATTGAAAATGTTCTTTAAGTATATTTTTTCAATTGGACTTGAGCCCATATTTAAAGTTGTAACTATATTGAAATGGACATTTTTCTTCTTCTTCTATAGCAATTAATTTTTGAGTGACTTTTAATGAAACTAATTTAACTATACACAAACTAAATATTTTACATTTATCAATGTGGTCACCTCCGTACACTTTTGCCACCGATCTTGAATATTCCTTCTTCATAAAAAGTTTGAGGGCGAATTGTCAGCCCATTGCGCACATACTTCTCTTCTTCTTCATTGCTTTCAAATATTTTGCCTCCATGTGATTCTCTCAAGGGCGCAAACATAAACAAAAAAACACTCAAGCATCGAATCCTCTAGATCGGAATTACGTGCTAAGCTAAATAGTAGAATTGCCGTTTATATTTAATTCCCCTCATATCACATCATACCTCAAAGATCTACTTTATTTTCAATTATAATCAACAAAGGAGCATTTTCAAATCTTAATGTTTTCCGCCACCACCGTTACAACATTTTATTTATAACATTAACAATTAGATATGCTTAGTATCCAGTATGAAATGTATCCATGGTAGATTCTATATCATTAGGTTGAAATATGATAGCTAAGGATTGTGCGAACAATTCAGCTTTTTCATTGTCGCGTCGAACCCATTCATTTCGATCATTTTTAATTGGCGGTACTCGAATAATTGGTCTTTTAAATCTTCGAGTTTTGAAAGCAATTCTGTTTATATTCTTTGATCTTTTGATTCGTCTGATTACTAATTCTATTAAAAGTATTTTTGTCTTCAGCATATCTGGTTCTGTGCCATACTCTTCTAGCTTTTCGCCTTTCTTTTTTCATTTCTCTAATTTCGAGGGGGTAAAGTACTTCATATTCTGATTTCTCTCTTGCTATTTGGGTAGCATCTTTTGCAGCTGACCGAATTTGTTCAGTTATATTTTTGGTTTGTTGCTCAAGATCATCTATACTTTTAAGATGTTAGATCGCACAAGCTTTCTGTACTAATTTGATTTAATGAGATGCCTTTGGTAATGTAGAAATCCAGCAAATCTAGGACTTTATTACTGTCTGTGGGTCAGTAAGTTGGTTGGCGCCCTGAATGATAATTACAATTTCTAAGGTTAATGGCTTTGAGTAATTCGTTTCCTTTTCCTGGTGTTATTATTCGTGAACCCCAAGCTGTATGTTTAACATTAAAGTATCCACCAATAATAAACCTTTGGCCTAATTTTGAAAAGATATTTTTATATTGTTGTGTCATTTTATGTTTCGGTGGACAATATTTAGCGCCAATATTTATTTCAGCCCCATTTTTTTCGATACTAATTATCGTAGCTTGTATTTCTTCATTTTTAATCTCTTCTTGGTTACAACATTTGAGGACAAATTTTTTCTGAATATGTTATTATTTTATAGTTAGGAATTATTTAGAATAAAAGATGCCTATTACACGCACACAATTTTTTTAAAGGATATTTTGAAGAAATGTCATTAGTCTGGAAAATATATGGGTTTGTTGAAAAAATACTATTTTTTGTATTGAAAAAATTCAGTGTTCAACCTAAAAGAAACAATTAGTCTTACAAATTATTATATATACTTAAAATATTTTTTGCCCATAATATATTTCGACTCAAAAAGTATAAATAAATAAGAAATACGGAAGTTAGAATTTATTGAAGTAGGTTTTCCGGATCGTATAAATATCCAGACCTGAAACTTTAATGTCCTTTTAAATTGACGGAAAAGGCGAAGCCAACCTTAAACTTTTTTTGTAACAGGCGTTAAGACTTTTTTCTTGTTAGTCGTGGGCTAGGTATAACGACGAGGGGGGTTGTGAATATAAATTACCAAAACTTGAGAAATAAATACAGATTATCCTTAAAAATAACTTGGATGGGACTGATGAAAAAGTTAGAATGCCGATGGAAGTTTTGCGCAAGCTGGTTGTTGCCTTTTTTTGTGTTATACTCCGGAAGAAAATAAATAAATAAATAAAAGAAGGAGTACCGTGAAATATCGTTTGTTTATTTAAAGTAACAGTGTCCTAATGAAATTTTGTTTTATGAGCTGGTGAAGTATTGATTTCAGCTCCATGGGGTGAGAATAGGGTGAAATTGAATAAAACTTTAGGGTCCAATCGATGAGGGGTCCAAATGCAACCCGAGGCACTTTTAATGGTCATATTGTGTACTTAGTTGAAAAACTACTTATATTAAAAGCCTCATATAGCTGATGTTACTTTTTATAAATATTTTGCCAATAAAAAGAATCAATTGAGATACAGAAATCTTACATTAACATAAAATAGAAAATATTTAAAAAAATACAAAGCAAAATATAATATTTTTTATAATACAATATTATTTTCTCTATATTGTCTTATATCCATAAAACAGTGATTGGAGATTTTTTTGATTACTTGCTATTGTTCAAGATCCGATCAACACCAGTTTAGTTTTGTAATCTAATTAATAGTCACACAGGGTTCAAGCCATTGGTGTTTTGAATTTATATTATGTTGCTTCAGATAGGAGTATAAAATCTGTCGGTGACCAACTATCTTTGTGACGTCAATAGGCAGAATCTCGCTGAGGATAGGTTTAACGCAGAGGGCGTTGTTCAAAGCCTAAATTAAACAGTTGAGTCCAGATTAAACTTTTAAGTTACTAGAAGGAAGAATCTATAAAGAGAATATGTACACAATTCATTATTTACATTCTTTAAAATGCACTCATCAAAATGTTTTCTTAAACAAAATAAATTTGTTCTGCTGATGATACTGTTTTCATTTTGACCAGCGCTATGACAATAAAGACTGAAAGAAAATTAGTATTGGTATCAGAAACAGTACCTGAAAATAGTTGATAGTCCTGCTAATATTTTCTATCTCCCTTAGAAATAACTATTGCATATGGTACATTAAAAATATCTCCAATTTCTTGACCAGTTAAGCGAATAACGTGATACAATTAGTTATCAACAATTTGGCCAATGGACATCATAAACTATAAACAGTCGAAATAAATCTGTGCAAACTATAGATGAAGCTTAAATTAACTGCTGCAACAAAAGCATGATTTGTTTGAAACCTAATATAAATATTTTTTAAAGTAGAACCTTGGCAGATATTAATTAAATATAGTCCACACGAAACGAATACTTTATTATTTTTATCTGCTAAATTTGCGTGGTCATTAGCCAGACGAAGCAACTTTTCACCATGAAAGTGGGTTAAATATTTCATTAATGTCTTTAGACTATACATTTTCATAAAGACTTCTGCATTTTTAACAAATACTCAGTATTATATATTATAAAAGATATCTAGTAAATTCATACCAGTTTCGTTTAACCAAAGCTGAAGTTAATTTCTAAGTATACCAGATACCGCCCTTGTTTTGTCACTGTCAGTATTTATTAACTCGGCCGTCGAGGTTGCCATTTTTCATCCAGTTTCTTCATTTTTTAGAATGCCTCTCTAGTTTAACATTTATTACCTCGTTATTTCTATTTCCCTTTCCGACAGTGGTCCGTGTGACGCAGAATGGGACAGATCCACTTGACCATTAATCAGAATCATTTACTTACTTAGAGAAGATTTGTAGTGAGCACAGGACATGCTGATTCATTCATTATTTACAGAATTTATCTGGAAATATGAGAGGGGTATTTTCGCCTTTGTGCTTTTGCTCTAAACAAAAATAAACCTAGACGTTATTATGTTTTATAGTTTTTATTATGGAGATGAACATAACATTTTAAGTCAGCTTGCATGTAAATTACCTGACGGTTCTTGCTTGGCATGATTAATGTAGGTTTATTTATGATATATGAATAAAATTAGTTTTGGAGCAGATTTTGTTAATCATTGCAAGTGATCAATTTTCTTCAGGCCCTAATTTATTTAAAAAATTTTATTGTGTTTTCATAGTCATTCAAATCTCATTTCCATGTTCATGGTTTCGACAGTTAATAAGTTACTACTAAGAATATTTTCATAAACATATTCCTGTATCTTTCCATATAATGTCGTATTTTTAATTGTATGCCTTGAAACTCTGTTTTCCTGAAATCCATATTTTTCTTCAACGACCATATCATTTGTTATTTCTCACTGACATTATTTTTCACATAGTTCCGTGTTTATTCTCTAGTATTTAGCTCATTTGCGTATTTCAGTTCGTGCAAGATGCTAGTAGTTCGTTATAATCTTCATAATCTACAAAATACCTGCGTATATGTTGAAACTAGTCCATTGTACTTCCAGGTTTTTGAGTAAAGCTTGTAACGTGGTTCTAGAGTATTTTTACACTTTTTTTTTTATTAATTACATCTTACATTAGATATGCTTAGTACAATCTTATTTAATTTATTTATTACTACTGTTATGTTGTACTTGTATTAATACACAACCAAGGTGAGTACGGGATTAATACATCAGTATGTATTTCCCAAATTAAAATAAAACTAATCTACTTAAGCGAAAATTAAGAATACACTTGTACACTAAACAAGTTCGTGTGGTTTGGTTCGTTTCAATTTTCTGATTAGTGCGTGTTGTCGAGTGGCTGTATTGTTTCCACGTTGCTGCGATTTAGCAACTTTCTTTCATGTTTTAAGGCGAAATCTTTGACCATTTCATGTATCCATTTCATTTCGAGGTCATCGTGAAACTCTTCGTTGGTTACGTAGCGATGAGCATTGGTAATTAATCGTAGAACTTTGTTTAGGGTGCGTTGGATTACTAGTTGGTTTGATGTTTTAGTGCCACCCCATATTTATACCCCATAGGTCCAAATTGGCTTTATGATTGACTCACAAACCAATCTCTTTGGATTTTAGGTCAAGTTGAGAGTATATTCCGACTAACCAATACAGTTGCTTGTGTTTGAGTCTAATCTGCTCTGCTTTTTGTCTAATATGATGTTTTCCGTTTAACCTACCATTAAGATATATTCCGGGGTATTTGGCTGATTCTGCTTGAGGAATCGAGCTTCCATCAAGTTATACTATAACAAGATTTTTGTCATTTTGCCGCAACACTAAATTAACCTGGACAGATTTGGAATTATAACACATTATTATAAACTATGTATGTGACTTCTATCAATAATAAAAATACTTAGTAGCATAGTAATTATAACAGTACTATTATTTCCCAATTTAAAAATATCTCTAAAATAAAATGATAGACATGATTCTATTATATTTTATTACATTTTTCTTTAATTTTCAATGTTTCTTAATCATTAAAGGAATATGATATACGGTATAGTAATTGAAATGTTTATAATCCTCTTCTCTATATAATACGTGGCATTATTCTGAATTTTTTTTAACTCGTTCTAGTCTTTCATTATTTTAAACGTTAAAACTCTCCGAATAATTATTTTTCAAATGAATTATCAGTTATTTTGTATGGAATAATTCCTAATATTTAGGAAAAAAAACAAGGAGTAATATATTTTACGAGCGTCAGTTCATAGGATAGTAATTTAAAGTCTAAACGAAAAACTTTCGTCTGTCTTTCTCTCTATAAAAGCTTTAAAGTTAGTTTGGCAATTAGGCAGGATTGCACAAAATCACCGATTCTAATCGAACCGTAATAAAAAGGCTCGCGAAGTGTCGATAAGTAACGTAATGAAAAAGAACCAACCGGGAAAATCGAGAGCCATCTTCAAGAGTTGTTCGGAAAGTTCTTTAAGAGAGTGGCATCACAAATGACTTGATCCCCCCTTTGAAGCGACGCCGTGTCGGCGTATTCCTATAATCATAATGTAGTGACGTCGTAATTACGTCGCTGTATACGTGTCAGATTCTGCAGGTTATTAAAGCGAAATGATTAATCGTTCAATTATACACCTTCTCGCGCCGAAAGCCCGTGAACGTGTACCTCGGTCTTCTTAAACTTTATCAGAAACTCTACACAGTCTTGCCGTATAGCCCACGACCTACCAAGCTTAGTCAATTTTTTTTACAAATATTACAATTATTATTAAATTTTTTATTACTCTTAATAGTTCCACAATCTTCCGAGAGGACTATAATTATTTGTTATATTTATATTATATATACATGATATGTAGAAAATCACTTCAGTAGATGATCTCCTGTATAAAATACTATTTTAATAAATTAGTCTATATATGTTCACATTGATTTAATTATTCACTATTTTTACGAGATAATTTCATAGTAGGTTTAATACGGGATAGATGCCAATCTTTTTGAAATGAGACAAACTTTTAATAACCCTATACTTTAGTATAGATTTGTATACTTGTTAAGGAAGAAAATAATCAAGATTATATATACATGACATGTAGAAAATCACTTCATTAGATGATCTCCTGTATAAAATACTATTTTAATAAATTAGTCTATATATGTCCATATTGATTTAATTATTCACTATTTTTACGAGATAATTTCATAGTAGGTTTAATACGGGATAGATGCCAATTTTTGTGAAATGAGACAAACTTTTAATAATCCTATACTTTAGTATAGGTTTGTATACTTATTAAGGAAGAAAATAATCAAGATAATTTAATATTATTTGTTTTATTTCTTTATTTATAAAGAATATAAAAAACTCGTATATAGGGATAGATATCTAATTTAAAACACAGTATTTTTTTTCTTTTTTTAGGAAATATCTTTTTCTTCGGGTAGATGGCACAATTGTTTTTGATGCTGATCTCAAAAATAATCAAAATCCATTTCCAACTTTTTCTTTCTTGTTTCTTTGTATTTGTTCTTTTTTTTTCTCTGGCTATTTTAATTTTAAACGTAAAATATAAGAATGGTGGCTATAGTGATAGGTACTTAAGAGAACGCCAGTGTCAAAAACTGGTTTGTTCGTTTTTATTCCGGAAATGTTGGTGTTAGAGAGAACACGACGATGATATTGTTAATCATTGTTTTTAAATATTGTTATTATAAATCACTTGAATATGACTAAACAATTAATACGACTCTCTACTCTCAACAGAAAACATTGTCTTCTATTACAGCAATAATTTAGACTATAGATTCTTCGTCTCGTGGCTCGTCAAAAGTTGGCCCATCTAACTACCATTTATATCGACTTATAAAATTATTTTAATGATGTAGCGGAGGCTTCAAAAGAGATTTGCGAATATCACGTGGTTAAGTTTTTTGGCTAAAAATCTCAAAAGTTCAGTAACACAATTATCGCATTAATAGAAAAGTAGCAAAATTGTATCCCATAAGACAATAAACATTTATAAATCTATCATATTTATCTGTACTATAATATAGACATTGTTGGATTGTAATTCAAGTTGTATAGCACTCTCTTATACGACATAAATTTACTTCATACTTGTTGCTTATAGGCAATATCTTATCTTCCTAATATAACGTAATTTTAACTGGCTATCAAGCATATTAGGGTACACTTACTCTCTCAGAGAACTTAAATTACTATTCAATAGATGAATATAGTGTGATACGCTAAAACGTCTGAATACATAGAAATGCTTTTAGTATTTTCATTTATCTAACAAAAATATTATTTCTTGTATAATTGGTAACTTCGTAACAGTGGATGAATTCTTTTGAATAGTTATACAGGCTTCAGAATTTGTTTTGGAAAAGGTTGTGTACAACTGATAATTCACAACAGATAATACATATCATATTGTTGGTTAAATTAAGAATTTTATTGAAATCTGAAAATATTATTTGTTCCTTTCTAGTCTCGATATAAATGCATGTCAAATATTGGAAATATGTTTTATGAGAGTGGTAAATGTTGATATATGCACTGATGATCATGTCTCTCATGCGATATGGTTGTTACAACAAAACTAAAGTGTATTAAACCAGTTATTTTGTGTTTTATATTTACTTTTGAAATTGCGATAACAGTAGTTTGTAATAAAACACAACAAATATAAGTAAAAACAGTAAGTACAGCTGGTATCTATTCATATATAATTACACTTTTACTGAGAAGTCACGTAATTCTGATAAACGCCAAAGAAATGCAAACAAACGAGTATCGATGTCACCACCGTCAATGCAAAAAAACGCATTAAAGAATTTTTATGGTTGGAATTCGTACCATAAATATTCGCTTTTATTATTGAACTCCAAAACAATGAGGTGATTATTTCGAAATGGTTAAGCTGCAGGCTTTAGGAGAGGAATTTATTACATGAACCTTTTTAGTTTCGCTTTGATTTATAAGTTCATTCAACCTCATCACAAATGTTCATTGTACCCAGAAGGTGTATATTAGGTAATTCGTTCCTACAGCAGTAAGACAAATGTCATATATAATTTGTTTCACTGCACTGTAGGTTTATATTTGTTATATATAGCTCCACAAAATTTGGATGTTTCTCAAATATGATTTCAATACATTTAAGATATTGCATGTAATTTCTGAATGAAGCAATAACAAATTATGAGCTTACCATTAGTATATATGTAATATAGCGCCATTAATACAGCACTGGACACAAAGAAATCGGTGTGATGACTAGTATTTATATTATTACATTAAGATGCGATTGACATTGCCATTTGTACAGTTGATACAATAAATCGTTATTACGATGAAATAAAACAGTTTTAACATAAATTAAAGGTTGTTGTTTTTAAGGCATTTGTTTGAGTAAAAACATCGCAATTCCAATGCTAAGACAACCACGGATTGTTTAAATGTACTCAACGTTCCCTAATCTGTTAGAATTAGGAAACTGCATCCATGCTTTCAAATAAACTAAATTCTTGAATTTCTGACATATACACCACAGTTTAAGCTATCAAAGTGTGATTGAGGTTATTCTAAACATGGTCTACTGGGATTTGGATTGGAATTGGAATTGGAGATACTAAAACTTGAAAATCCGTTCCATACAGACTTTGCCATTGAAATTTGGGTAAAAACGGTAGAATTTAGACCATCAAAGGCATCTTTACGTTAAAATAAAATAGTTAGTATTCAAATTTGTTACTTTTGAATCTTACATGTTTCTTAACTCATATTATTTTTCTCCATCTAAAGTAGTCTTACTGCCCAGCATGGGCCTACAAACCTAAATTAGACACGGAGTAAGAACCATTGAGTTGGACTTAAATCCGGTTGATAAAATTATTTATAAAGAAGCAGAATAATGAATACCCACGGGAAACGAAAATACCGCTGAGAATCCACTGGTTAATTAGTAGATTTCCCCGAATAACGATTTTGGATTAAAAAATCAACTTATCATGAGAATTATTTAATTAAAAATTATATATAATCATCCGTATAAACCATATAAACAAAAGAATATATCAAAAATATAATCAACTTTTAAAAAACAATATACTTACAATGTAAAAGCATATAAATATGGGTTTATATTTCTGTTGATAAAATTCGTTTTCAAGGTTTTACCGTAATTTTATGAAAATTTTATCGATAGAACAGAAATATTTTCCCACACATAAACCGAGCATAATCCATAAATACTACTTTGCTCCGAGATATTTATTGCCGGCGAATTTTACAGAATATATATTGTGCTGGAGCTTTTTAGAGCCGCTCTGGTGTATTCCGTGTGAAGATAAACACATCAGGCCCTGATATATTCCAGATTTCCTAAATATACCTCTGTGAAACGCGCATCATAAAAGTAAGGAAATATTTTCGGGTGATTTATTTTTTAATACTGATTTGTGAAAATGGAAAAAAAGGACGCGGTGTTATAGGGAATTTATTGCATCGTTCATATAGCCTTTTAAGTATTTATTGAAAAATAACGATGTTGTGTCGTAGTTTTATTGTTCCGGCAAACAGTAAAGTTTTACGGGTTATGAATTTCATATTTTTATTGAAACGTATAGTGCTCTGACTTTTCATCGTTATTATGCTAGATATACAAGTTACTATTGAATATATGACATATAAAACCAATTTGGTTTGACCTAATATTGTGTCTGCTCGTAAATTTCGAGTACAGCGTGAACATTTATTGACACGTTTGAATAATTTAATTTCACTTATTCTAATATTTCAAATATATTCAGTGACTTTATACTACGCGAAAATTGTTATTTTTTACCGACTTTAAAAAAGTAGAAGGTTCTATGTGCGACTATATATATATTTTGTATGTATGTTCACTGATTTCTCCGTCAATTATGGACCGATTTTCAAAATTCTTTTTTTTATTCGAAAGAGTGCACTTCCGAGGTGGTTCCGCTGTAACCAAGTCAGGATCTGCTGGTGGTGGAATCCGAGGAAATCCAGGGAAACCCTCAAATTTCAAAGGCAAAATAATCAGATGTTTGTATATAATGTTATTGGTGAACTCATGTGACGGAAGAGCGGAAGTCGTTCCGTGCTATACTCGTTCAATTTTCTTTTTAAGCACTAACCATATTATATAGGAAGCTCTAGAAATCTTGCAGGAAACTGCTCCTATGGTGTAGTGCTTAGAGCGTTCAGCACTTTGGTATGGACTTCATCGTGATCAGTTGGTAGTAGTTAAAATAATATTGTAATTAGGTAAATAGGTTTAGGTAGGTATAAAGCTAAATTGTGTTTATACGGCAGAATATAAAGTACGTGTAGTAGACAGGTTAAATAAGGTTTTTGTTTATTTTTATTTAGTTATTACGATTAGTATGTACATATTTTATTTTAAAACGTTTATTAGATAACAAAGTGTTGCTGTATGAGTCTATACTCAAGCTTATTTGGTCATATGGAATCCAACTATGGGGTACTGCTAGCAAATCTAATATATCCATGATTCAACGGTTCCAAAATAAAGTGTTGCGTGCCATTGTTAATGCTCCGTACTATATTTCAAATAAAGTGATACAACGCGATATTCCTCTAGAACCTATAACGAGTGTAATTCTACGTGTTTGTGTGAAGTACTTCGAAAGAGTGTCAGTGCATCCCAATGTACTCGCTAATCAGCTAAATATGCGACGTGATAGTGAAGTGCGTAGACTAAAACGTTTAATACCACCTGATCTGATTACTGGACATATGTAGACTTTAGAATAAGCTTTAGAATAAGACTAATTAATTAATATAATATTTTATACAGAAGACCGCTTAATGAAGTGATTTTCGGTATGCCCTGTAAATATAATATAGACATAAGAAATACTTATTGCCTATATGGCAGATTGTAGAATCACAAAGAATAAAAAAAAATTATTATTTTTTACTTCCTTTATTTCATTTATTTTTTGAAGTCAGTTCAATCTGGTTGTTAAAAATATTATATTTAGTTAAGAGTAAATGAATGGCTATTAATAAAATTATCTAAGAATAATCCTGTTAACGATGTTAGCAACAAGACGAGGCAGCATAAATATGAAGACGACAGAGACAAAAGGCGTCATTAATTTCGTGATTCGATTTGAATTCCTGCAAGTTCATCTTTCACCAAGCCGGGAGGACAAATTGCCAAATTCCGGAAGCCAAATGTATTACCTAATATCATCTGGGATATTGTCTTTTCAGGAAATTTAATTGTAAGATTCCTAAATGGAGTGTGGCTCTAATTGTCGAGAAGGTGCCACATTGGCTTGTTAATCGATACCCACCCTTGAGCGTATAGTTTTTAGAATTATTTTGATATATTTTTTTAGAAACTACAGTGGTTCACAAAAAATAAAAATAACGCTATATTTGAATAATACTCTTCACATTTCTTGAATATAATTATAATTATAATATATACTTATTTGTTTCAATGTTTGATGGATCAAAAGATCTCTTTTTACTTTGGAAAATATAGTCTTTTTATATATTATTAGATACTTAGAACTAATGTAAATTAATTTAGTAAGCTTATGAGCACTTATCTATAAATCTACAATTGACAGTTTAATATTATAATCTCTTTCTCCGCCTTATATATTATAGTAACAAATAGTTTACTGTTTGTTTTATCTTATACTAGCGTAGGAAATAGTTACTCATCCACTACATATATTCATATTCTCCCAAAATATGTGTATTCGGTTTTAAGTTTATATTGTTGAAAAATATTCACCCTTGCAATGAATCTTAAAACAATTTTAACATAATGGTCCAAACAGGACCCGGATAGTGAACTGATAGCTATCATGTCATAATATAGCCTTATATAATCAAAAAAATTAATTTCTGTCGCTTTCAGCCTCTTTTCAGCTGCTCTAGAACTCAAATAACCAAAACCAGATACTACGTATGAATAACATTCAATTCTTGGATCAGTTACATTTTATAGTGATAGCGGTCTAATAATATAAAGCAACTCAGAGTATGTCATACTGAGTACTGATTTTAATTGTAAAATTGTATTGTACTGTAATATATGTCAAATGTATTAAAGCTGCAGTGGTCTTCACGATCCGTTTTGAATAATTTTTGGAATTGGAATTAATAAAATTGAAAATTAATTAAAATTATAAAATTAGAATGTATAATAATAGACAGTTGATGAATACCGAAATTAGCAAATTACTTTTTAAAACTTCACCGGTTCCATATTCTTTATGAGCTAACACCACGAGACTTCCGGGCTTTCTCCAATAGTGCTCCACTCGAACGTGGCAACTTATTTTAGTAACAAATGGAGTACAAAAGAGCTGGGAAGGTACTAATGGAAACACGACAGTAAATCAATTGAGCTAATGCAAGCTCTGAGGCTTTTAATACTTCCGAAGACAAATTAATGAAGTGACATTGACGACAAGACAAAGCTTCCCGATGGAAAGACGTGAAAGGAGATTTTATACGACGAGAAAAGAACGGCCTAGAATTATTTAACCGGCCCGGATCTCTTAAGCGAGAAAAAAGTTTTTTTTTTCCTTTTTCAGGCGTGAGCTAAAGCGCATTAAGATGTTCTCTTTATTTTAGAAATTGTCCTTCAGTGTATTGTTAACAATTTACCCTAAAATTGAATTATGATGTTATGGGGTAGGGGTTGGTCAGCAAGGTTTTATTATCCCTTAAATTTTATTGTAAAATTAGGGTTATTAAAAAAAACTAGCGCCAATACTCATGCATTATTTGGAGGTTATGTTAACTATAACATAGTTATGATATCAATATATAGGTAAATTTAAATAACGAAGTATTTAACTAGACGTAATAAAGGCGACACGACTAAGCACAAGGATAAAGGAATTTAAAATATTTTCGTGGAGAGTAAGTCTAGTGAATAGTAAGGGAATTCGAGTTCAGCTCTCGGTGTGACCAAAGGTTGCGTCAATGAGTATATGTTCTAGCAAGTATGACGAGTTACAGAAAGAAAGGAATATGCATTCATCATGATGTTTAAATGAATTTGCATTGTCCTAGCATGACTTGATATGACTTGGTAAACTTTAGATAGTTCTGAATTATTATAAAGAATGAGAAACCATGTTTTAATCGTCATAATTTGGTCATATCACTTATTTTATATAGGGTAATATATATTTTTATGCCCTTAAGGATCATGAACGCCTTTACCTGTAAAAATAATGAAGTAAAACTTTGTGCAAGTATATTTTGACCCATTACATGATGTTTCATTTAATAAACATATTTTTAAGTAAAAATTATAGTTAGTTCGTTTTCAACCAAATAATTGTATTAATTTGGATAATACTTTATTTACTGTTATTTTGAGAGAAATAGATTTTGTTAAATAAAACAATAAATTACAATAAGTAGTACATTAGTACAATCTTATATATTTTATTACTATTTTCTTTCTAATGTACCCCATAATATTAAAACGATTTTCTACATATTTCTTTCTTTTTTTTTCTATATATTTCTTGCATGTTACATATTTTATGTGTTGTAACATGTTTAAATTCAATATTAGCGATGTAAAGCTTAATATAATTCAGTATATAATAATTTAATGCGCAGTCCCTCTCAATTGTTTATAAGAGCGAGACAATTTTTGTATAAATTTAGCTTATTATAAAGCAGCATTATTTTTAATTATCACAGATTTTTTTGGTAACAAAAAATTTACTGTTATCATCTGCATGCTAATTCTTCTTGTTATAATAAACAGGGCCGAAAGTTATTATTAAAAGCATAACCCTTTTTACAGAAACGACTGTAGCTTTACGCACAGCGATAAAAAATATATATATCGGTAACCGAGAGGGCAAAAAATAAAAGAGGAAAACAAAAAACAACGCTCCCAAAGCACTTAACCCGCCAAAGTGTCAAGTTACGTTTTTTTCTTCTTCTGCGCGGCCTTAAAACATGGTCGTGTTTACTTTTATGCAGCCCCCTTTTTATTTCCGACTCCTAAGTAGTCGTATAATTAAGCACCTTGAGTCGGCTTTCAGCTTCGAAGCAGATTTAAAATTAAAATCACTATAATTTCGGATGCTTTTAGAAACCGGGTATCCGTTCGAGTTTAAAGTCCCGCGAAATCAGCACCCGTTAATTTTGCAATTTAAAGCAATTACCGAAAAATAAACGATTTTATTTTTCAACGTAATTGACTGAATAAATTAAACGTTACAGAATACTAAATACGTTTTTAGGCGTGCGGATAAATTAATAAAATTTAAATTTGTTTGGAGCAAAATAAGGGGTTAAGTTTTTATGTCGGCCTTTAATAAAATTTCGCTTCAAAGGGCTGCGAGAGAATTTCGAATTAACTGGGATTGGGGAAAGGGCGAATTAAACCTATAGCGGCCGGAACACGTAATAAAAATATATTATGAGATAATAATGCGCATATTTGTTTCAGACGCCTTTTACAGCCTCTCGGTTAAAATTAATTTTCGATGCGCTATGAAATAGCTCCTTTTTGCGTCGAATACTAAATAGTTTTGTACTTAAAAATGGACGCCGTTCACTTCCTCCGTCGGCTGTATACATTAAGATTAATTGGATTTTTGGTGGCCTTTCGGTTTTCACCATCCCAGTTAATTTATTTAACGCAGTACGCTAATTACAATAAATTAAAAGGTTTGATTCGTTTGTAATTAATTCCGTGATGATTAATCTAACGCTATTTGCAGTAATATCTTCATTTATTTGATTTAATATAGCGAGAAATATGTTATATGCAGTATTGTTACTTTGTGTTTTTAGTGTAACACATTTTGCCTTTGGCTGAAAAGTCATTGGTAGGTGTTTTAATACATTATGAAGAACTGAATAAAATTTTATAACATTAATTGATAATCAAGAACATTAAGTGATATTTGGTACGGTTAATTTTTGATATATTTTATATGTTCCATGTGACAAGATATAAATAAAAAAACTATTTTATTTCTGAATATTATAATAAGTTAGGGAGAAAATAATTTCGTTTATTAAAGTTTATTTTTTCATAATAATTGTAAGCCCTAATCAATGATATATGTGTTACTTTGATGAATGACAGTTTGCTACACTTCTATCAAAATAATTTGGTCACTCTAAAACTTTCTGAATAATAAACGGATCTAAGTTGTTGAAAATAGTTAATAAAATAGTTCAAAATCAACATTAAGATTACATTAATAAAGAGCACAATATTTACACCATTAAGACAGCCTAGATCGGATAATTATAGATTGGAACACACAGTAGTCGGAAGGAGCAAAGTTTGGGCTCTATTCTGGTTATATCAGAACTTCCTGGTCAATATCGTTTGGCCGAAATATATTTAAAAATATATTGTTTGAATTTACTGATTATAGTGATTATATGTTACAATTTTAATTATGAAACCTTCTGTTCTTTTTTATATATTTTTATAGGTACTTAATTGGACACTATCCATATTATATGTAGACATACAAAATTGCCCTTTGGAGTAGAACTAATTGTTTTCATCAACTAGAACAAGCACGTGTTGCTTGTCTGTGGAAAAATATGTGTTATAATTTCCAGTTTCTTCTTGTTCTAGTTCTTTTTGAGGACCGAGCAACTGCTGATTTTTATATTTAACTAGTAGCCTTGTGTTCCCTTTCAGTGAACTAAGGGAAATGATATATACACATGTTATGTATTTCATTTATAGATGCTGATTTTAATGAAATACTATTAAAATTACAATTTGGAATTGAATGGCGGTTAAGCAACGATGAAAGAAAAAACGAAAGTGGAAGTTTCGGGTCCATAATCATGTGGTCGGTCTGGAATGCAATAAATAAACCTTCCTGTTTGGAAGTTTGATGTAGGAGATCATAAAAGGTTTTCATCAAAGGAATCATTATTTACTTTTACCGTTTCCGCGCTAGAGCAGAATCGTTTCGAAAATAATTAATTTTATTTGAACCCTCTCATCCTGGAAAACGAAAGTGCTAGAAAAGTAACGTCATAATATCACGTCAACGAATTTCCTTAAAATTATATAGAAAAATAGACACAAACGTATATAAATCAACATTTAAAATATTTCAAATCGAAAGAAAGAAACGAAATCTATTATATTTTAACCTCCTGCCCTCTAGTGATTCAGACGCGCAAAACATGGTTACGGGTGTGCCTATTCAAGTTTCCATTCTATGTTTCTATATTTTATGCGCGAAAGTGTGAAAACTGTGGGTAAACCATAACAGGTCAATTAAAAAGTCCCCGGCCTGTCACACAGATGGCGCTACTAGAATTAAATCCATATGTTTTTTAGTTAGCGCTAAAACTTAAAAAGAAGCGTGTATAAATTTGACAGGTGTCGAATCATTAGTTTTTGAATTATAGCATTTTGAGTAAAACAAGTTTTGTTATTGTGAAAAGAATGGATAAGAAGGAATTTCGCGTGTTAATAAAATATTGATTTTTAAAGGGAAAAAATACAGTTGAAGCAAAAACTTGGCTTGATGCCGAGTTTCCGGACACTGCCCCAGGAAAATCAACCATTAAGGATTCATCAACCGAAGGAGGTTGTTACCGATAAAGACATTTAAAAAACCCACAAAGTGATTTTAAATTACCGTACATTGAAATTGAATGAAATAGCAGACCCTCTAAAGATACTGAACGTCTACATCATATCATTCATGAATATTTGGGTATGAGAAAGCTCTGTACAAAGTGCGTGCCGCGCGAGCTCACTTTTGACCAAAACCAACGACGAGTTGATTATTCGGAGCAGTGTTTGAAGATGATCAAGCGTAATAAACCCAAGTTTTTGCGACAATATATGACAATGGATGAATCATGGCTCCGAAGTCCAATCGACAGTCATGCGAGTGGACAGCACACTATGAACTCGCTCCAAAACGTGAGAAAATGCAACAGTCGCCTGGCAAGTATTTGGCATCTGTATTTTGGGATGCGCATAGAATAATTTTCATTAACTACTTTGAAAAGGGAAGAACCATCAACAATGACTATCATAGCGTTATTGGATCGTTTGAAGGACGAAATCGCCGAAAAAACGCATTTGAAGAAAAAGAAAGTGCTGTTTCACCAAAACAATTCACTGTGTCATAACTCAGTGAAAACGAATGCGAAAATCCATGAATTGGGCTTCGAAGTGCTTCCTCATTCACCGCGTTCTCCATATCTGGCCCCCAACCACTATTTCCTGTTCACAGATCTCAAAAGAATGGTCGCTGGGAAGAAATTTTCGTCGAATAAAGAGGTGGTCGCCGAAACTGAAGCAAAGGACAAATCGTCCTATAAAAAATGGTATCGATAGTTGGAGGGTCGCTATAATCAGTGTATCACCCTTGAAGGGAATTATGTTGAATAAAAAAATTAATTTTGCCAAAAAAATGTTTTTTACTATGGTAGGCCGGTGACTTTTCAATTGACCTGTTAAGTCATATAAGGAATATTTTGCCGGGGCATCGAAGAGATTCAAAAATTGCACTGGAGAATTGGAATGAATAAATGTAAAATAAATAATAAACTAATTTTATACTACTCATATTTTGTACGCAGGATTTTTATTGGTAATGTTAATAAATTAGTATGTTTTATAATAGATCCTTTATTTTGAAACATGATGATATTTATTTAATGGGTCATTTCTTTTATTAAAGACATTTCTCAGTGCTTTTTTGTATTTTTTAAAAATATTTATTTATAAAGGAAAATAATTTAGATACAGAGTAAAGGAGAAAGGTCGTTTTGCTGTCGAAGTAAAGGAGATAAAAACCGGCGAACGACGAACATGAAAATGACATTTAACTGTCAGGCGAACGGAACAAGGGGGTAGTACGCGAGGGGGTTTATTGCGACGGCAATCAAATGAAAATAAAGCACGGAATAAAAGGTGAAAACGGAAAGCGTTTTAATTAAATTTCGATGATGCGGTAGTATCCCGCCCCCAAGGTGCCAACGCCGCCAGTTTGACAACCGTCCTCGACGGGGGAAGCGGCGAGGCAAGAACCTCGCGCGCTATTCCAATTTAGGTATGCATGAAATGTTAAACGGCAGGAGTCGACAGCCACCATATTGGATGCGATGTAAATCTATGGTAATGAGTTTGACCTGATTGTGCGTCGTGATACGGCCGACAGTGGGCGCCCATTTCGCCCCGGGGATATGGTGGGGGTGGTGGTGTTTGTGAAGAGACGCACCGATTCGACGTACGCCGTCGACCGTGAACGACGAAATGAAGGCGCGCAATCAGCGAAAGTATTTCTTTTATTTGACGTGTCGGCCATTATGGACGGGACATGTTACTGAGAAAGTTTCGGCGATAAAATATATACGTTGACAAATGAAAAAATTCGAGGCACGATATCCCGAACTAATCGAGCAAAGAAATACCATTTTACTGTTCTTTCGCTTTTTTCGCACCTTTCACGTTTGATATTTTACATTACATAATAGAAATATGGAATACTTTTTCTTATAGTGTCAATTTACGAGTATTATACTGTAATTTTTATGAGCTATTTATAAAACACATTAAATAATCGACGGATTGTTTTTTTATAACTTCTTTCTATTTCTATATACAAGACCGTATTTGCAGCGGTTTATTTCCACCACAGAACAGACAGATTTAGAATGCGATCTCCCAAGTATAAAGTTTTAGACAAGTTTTGTTCGTCTAAACCACCTGAGGGTGGATTTTCTTTACTACAAGGGGAAATTAAGAAATATTTATATTACAGAGGGGAATTGGAAGGTAAAATTTTAATACAATATTTTAAATAAATACTAGTAACATTTATATAAAATAGTTTCAAAGTACATCCAAAAGCATTATCTAATGACAACTGATAACTTAATTATTACCAACACCTAATTATTAATTTTGTTATTACATTGCCTTTGCTTAGGATATTGTACACAATTTAATCGTTTTAAATAAGATAACCATTTACTGACATAATATCTAATTGAGAGTTTTTGTAGATTCTTTTGCCAATAAATAAAAAAATCTAGGGATAGTTTCGCGTACAATTAAATAACATTTAAATAATATAACATAATAGTGGAATCATAAAAATATAAATAACAATTCTTGTTTGCAATATAATACACTTAATGTACATATGATATTTATTTAAATTATATACTTATAATACACTTAATACATGTACACTTAATTCTTCGTTTTCTTAGTGTTCTATTGTCTCATTTTATCAGCATGAAGTTGAAGGCAGAGATTCGGAACATGTGTTACAATTTTGGGTTTTCAAACCTCTCGATTTGCTTCCTTCTAAAAGTGTGTGCTTTAGTGTGTACTGAGAAACTGCTGATTCCAATATTTAGCTTGCAGCCATATTTTCCTCTTCTATGGTTTAAGGGAAATGATCTGTGGATATATACATATTATTTATATATACATATTCAATTCAATTATCGATATAGATTTTTCTGAAAGACTTTAATTACTAAATATTAAAATTACAATTAGATATTGCATCTTGATTAAGCAATAATATAACACATTTGGGTCCATAATCATCTGGTCTTTCCGAAATGTAAAGAATAAACCTTCTTGTTCGAAAGCATCATGTGGGAGGTCATAAAAGGTTTCTTGAAGTTTCTTATGTGCTGCAACAAATTCTTTGGAACATAATTAATTTTATTTGAACCATCACATCTTGGATAACAACACCCTTATTATGTTCTTGCATTTAAACAAATAACACTTACCTTAGATGCTACAAAAGTCACAACAACAAATTTTCTTAGAATTATACACACTATATACTATATATATGTTCCCGTTCTATTTTTCTATGTTTTGTATTTTCCACTTAACTTTTCATTATACAGAAAATATTGAAATTTCATACTGGTTAATTTTAAAATTACAAGTTAATAAAAAACTGAATTTTTGTGTATTTACAATTATATCCTCCAATCTCTATTAAACATTTTTAAGCGTTGTTAAATATAAAATTTTACCATATATACTTTTGTTGCAAGATTAGCTTCACTAACTTCGATTTCAGTTTTTCAGTTTTGCATGCTCATCTTTAGAAAACCCAATTACTGACACCAATAAGTTTATTAGTGATATAATTGCCAAGTAAATATACATTAGAATGTCACTTATTTCTGGCTTCAGTAAGTTGGGATAAACTTTGTACCTTACCTGGATGTCCATTACCTTTTAATAATAAAAATCAAAACCGGCTTCAGTTCACTAATTCATTACTCTACCCGGAGATCAAATAATATCGATTCTGTCCAGAAGACCGAATTTTAGATACTAAACTTAAATATTATCTAAAAACCTGAAAGCAATAGTGAAAAGTAATAGAAGTAAATTTGACCATAATAGCTTAAATAAATAAATGTAATAACATCTTAAATACCTATTATCGTATATTAATTCATTATCATATCTGGGGAACAAACTAAATTGATTCTATCTAAAAATCTGAATAAATAACTTATTACGAAATAACAAACATTTTCAAAAGTGTAGTAAAATTTTATTTAAGAATTACATTATTATATCTTACATTAGATACTTTTATTATAACCTTAATTTAGAAATTAATTTGGTACTATTATTATGCTGTACTTGTCTGTATGTAAATATATCATTATATATTTCTCAAATTAAAATTAAATTAGACTAAGCTAATGTTAAGAGTAAAATTTATACGTTACAGTAAGAGTTGTTTAATTTACTTGAAGTAATATTTTCCTGCGGTTATCCAATAATTATATTGCTTCCACATTGAAGTGAATTAGCAATTTTCTTTCATGTTTTACGGCAAAATCCGTGATTATTTCATGGATCTCTTTGATTTCGATGTCATCATGTAAAAATGTTGCTATATTATTGTGTTAAATTCCTAGTTTGTGTTTTTCCTAGTTTTATTTTATTCGGATTAAATATAATCATTCACAATTCACATAACAGTGTTTTTTTTCCTTTCTACAGAGTTTTCTAAACATGCTCTACAGTGCTATGTCAGACGAATATAGTGTCGGAATGAAACATACGAGAACTATGAGTCTCATATTTTTGGTCACCTTGTCATTTTGTTAATTTTCGTTAATATGAACAGTGACTTGTTCATTTCATTATTTTTAGTTAAATTTTGTAGATAACGTTTTTTTACTATTATTCTATTATTTTCTCTTTACGCTATGATAACATTTATAAAGAAATGTGTCTTGCGTTACTGTAATATGTTTAATTAGTTTAAGAGCTGTCTTCGTACACAAGATTGTAACAGCGGTCTATTCAAACAAATTTACATTCCCTATTTTATCTAAATCCGCAAAAAGCTTAGCGCGGCGTACACGACAATACCGTACAAAGCTATCAGAAATCATATCTTCCAAATTCGAGAGTTCTATTGTAACTTGTGACATTGTAGCAGTAGCACGGTCATTGTTGTCATGGGATACTATACCGTGCCGATTACCAATCCTAATACGGTTTTGTTTTCCTGTAAGCGAAGGCAAATAGTAATAGCTGTCGCAGTAAAAGTCTTCTACGCGAACACTTCTGGAGGAGCCCTAAACGGAATTGGTTTTTAAAATTGCCTTTCGTGACCACATGTACGTGTGTGTAACACGCAACGGCTAGTCTTTGTACTTGTATTTATTTTTTATCGATAGTTCTGGCGATGGAGATAAGAAGGTTGGCATTGTACGGGTAATTTATGTAAAACCTCCCCATTATATATTTTACGATTATAATTACTTAGCGACTTAATTAACAAACAAATAGCATTCTCGAACTCATCATAATAACAGATAAATTGAAAAGTCCCCGGCCTACCATAGTAAAACACATTCAACAAACATCTCTTCCCAGCGAGCATTCTTTTGAGATCTGAGACCAGGACATAGTCGCTGAGGGTCACTTCTGGAAAATACGGCGGATTAGGAAGAAATTCGAAGCCCAATTCATGGATTTCTTGCCATCGTTTTCACTATCTTGTGACACGGTGCATTGTCTTGATGAAGCAGCACTTTCTTTTTCTTCAAATGCAGCCGTTTTTCGGCGATTTCGTCCTTCAAACGGTCCATTAAGGCTATGTAATAGTCGCTGTTGATGGTCCTTCCTTTTTCAAGGTAGTCAATGAAAATTATTCCATGCGCATCCCAATTACCCCACTTACCAATTACCCCCAATTGCAGACGCCATAACCTTGCCAGCCTACTGTTGCGTTTTCCCACGCTTTGGAGCGGGTTCATCGTGTGCAGTCCACTCGGATGACTGTCGATTGAACTTCGGAGTGAAATGATGATATTTCATCGCTTGTCACATATTGACGCAAAAACTCGGGTTTATTAGGCTTGATCATCTTCAAACACTGCTCCGAATCATCAACTCGTCGTTGTTTATGTCAAAAGTGAGCTCGCGTGGCACCCACTTTGCACAGAGCTTTCTCACACCCAAATATTCGTGAATGATTTGATGTACAGGTTCAGTTGATATCTTTAGAGTGTGTGCTATTGAAATCAATTTCAATTTACGGTCATTCAAAGTCATTTTGTGGATTTTAAAAATATTTTCGTCGGTAACAACCTCTTTTGGGCGTCCACTGCGTTCACCGTCTTTGGTGCTCATTTCAGCACGTTTAAACTAAGCATATCACTCCTTGATGGTTAATTTTCCTGGGGCAGTGTCCGAATATTCGGCATCAAGCCAAGTTTTTGCTTGAACTGTATTTTTTTCCTTCAAAAAGCAATATTTTATCAACACGCGTAATTCCTTTTTATCTATTTTTTTACAATAACAAAAGTTGCTTCACTCAAAATGCTGTAATTTACAAACTACTGATCCAACAGCTGTCAAATTTATACACGTATCTTTTGGCGGTTAGAACTAAGTAAAAGACATATGGATTTAATTCTAGTAGCGCCATCTATGGCCAGGCTGGAGACTTCAATTGATCTGTTATGCATAGTCTAAAGGTTTAAATCTTTGAATTGTTGTGCTTAAGATACTCATCGCTTACCAAGAGATGGTGGTCATTTTCGAAGGGTGTTAATTCAGTATACTGTGATGTGTTAAGACTCAATATTTTAACTTAGGTTTGGAATATTTTGTTGTCAATAGCTAAGTGTAATTTGCACTGTGTAAACTATACGCTATAATAGACAACTTATAGTCCTATAAACTAAAACTAAAACTCGTGTATGATATTATTAATAGTACAAGTTGAAAACTGCTGTTTTTCATTTAGCTTTGATATATAAAAATTGACCGGATTATATGATTCCTATAGATGATAGGACTGTTCAGAACTCTCTTTGTTTTCTATGCAGAAATCACTTGACCATTTTCTTTCAGTAATACTCGCCCTTTTACAGATCAACCGTATTATTTTTATTTATTAGCGTTTTCTGACAATATTGAATTTTTTTGTTATTTTTACGATATGTATCATTTGAAGTAGAGATGAGCATTTAGCACATGTCCGATATTGATTAATTCAAATTAATCCCCCATCTGATTGCAGGCCAGATGTAAATTAGACCCGTAACTTTGATGTAGTGCTATAGCCGATATTACCTACACCGGCTAGATACACACAAATCCTATTTAGCGGTCCTGTTGGGTGGAACTTTCTGTTTCTAAACCAATCACAGATGTTTCATTCTAAAATCCAATTTACCTTTGCAAATTGTGTCATGGTTAGACATTCTCTTTCGTCTACGAATTAAACCGCATGCATTATTACTTTCGAGAACTATTGTTTTGTATTGTATTTAATAATCGACTGGTTTAAAATGATTTTAATATTTCACGAAATGTGGATTCGCTGTAATTTTTGATAAATCGAATTTAATTCACTATACTATTATCGTCACATTCTATTCGCGTTATATAGTCGTCGTTGATTGAATTATCTAATAAAACTCTTTTATAACTCATATAATTTATAACGTGATATAGCATAAGAACGTTAGCGGTGATCTGGAGATAACACATTGAGATTTGAAACAGGAGTGACCGTACATGTCCAGTTTTTGTGCTCGTCGTCGGTGAGAAGTGGGTCAAAACACGAGTGCTTTACCATATCTTAACCGACACGTTTTCTTTGATTGCGTGCGAAAGAATCAGTCACGCAATGTCCAGTAAAAGCTCATAAGCTAACATTAGACAGGTAATAAGCTACACCTAGGACATAATTTTTCAAATAATTTTTTCTTGGATAATTTTTATCTAATCATATTATAATTATTAATATTAGGTGTTTACATGTATTCAGATTTTGGATTTAAAAGGGGTGATGAAGTATATCAATGAAAATGTTTTCCTCAATTTTCTACACTTTTTCCCATCTCTACAGTGTCCAACAGTGTATCGTTGCAAGGGAATGACTTTTGGCGGTTGATGACTGTTTGGAATCAATTCGTCTTTAGAGGTTTGGATTGAAATGGTTCGATTTTTCGGATGGTTTGAAGACATCTGAAATAAATTAGTTTAAGAGATATTTCCTCGACTTAACAATGTCTATATTCAATTTTCCAAAACTCCGGATTTTCCATATTTTTGTCTATTTTCTACTAATCTAGAATAAGCAGTGTCATCAGAAATTGGACTTTTCAACGCTCTAATATTACCATATTTCAATAATTCATGGCTAAGGGTACTTAGAGCATCTTCAATCTACCTTTGCTGACTTTACAGCCTGAACTACGAAACTTTTGTCCAAACTCCAGTAAATTATTATGTGTTCAAGACTGCTTTGAACAAGTATGGATCTATTCATTACATTAACCTAATTTTTTAATAAAATGAATAATAAGCTAAAAATTCTCATTGTATTTTGATTCAACGATCTACCTAGTATACATAGAACGTATAATTATAGATGAACAACATTTATATAACATAATCAGCAATAATTAGTAATACGTTTGTGTATCTGGCGCGAGTGTAAAATAAACTGAGCAAGCCATTTCAACCGTTAAAAGCGTTATGATAATTTTAAAGGACCAAATATATCAAGCTGAATGCCGGGATAGGAACTAATTTTAACCGAAAGAAACCGTTTTCAATGCATCGCCAAAAAACTTGGGTATTTACTTGGGAATGACTAACCGAATGCCTTTTTCTGTTTATTCCCAACAAACAGTATTTTTGTTAATTAAGACCCCTCCCCTAATGAGTTTTGTTTCGTTTAAAAGTCAAACATTCTCTGCTGATTTCTGGTTTCTCCGTTTCTTTCGGGGCGCAAAAATGAACAGAAGAAACTGGCGAAAGAAAAGTGTTTGTCTTTTGTTAATTCGCGCAGACAGGCTAGAATAACTTCGGGAATTTAAAAGAATTTTAATGAGCAAAGGGAAAACGCGGACCAAACAACAGTTTCGGAATTAAATTTCAGTCGTAAACATTTTTGTAACTTTAAATTTTAACTTGTTAAATTCGAATTGTTTTTTGTCAAACGCGAAAGATTAATCGAATCTTTATCGCAAAGTTATTAAGTTGTATGGTTTTCCCTTCAATTCATTTAAGAAATTAACATTTGTTTAAAGCTAAGGAATCTTACATTTATGTTAATATTCCATTATAATATTTTGCAATTTCCTAAGATAGCAATATGAATTTAACCCATTGCTTAACCTGGGCTTCGAACCACGAGCCTTCGACATTTAGAACTGACATTTCAGTTCTTTCCTTTCACTACCTTCATTTCGATGACGTGTCAGTACAAAATGTTTTCAGTGCGTTGAAAATGTCTACATTTGTATTGAGCAAATCGCATTTCCGGGAAGTTTTATCTTTTTACCTAAATTTAGCGTTTTTGGGAGCCAAGAAAATTTGAAGAAGAAGGATTTGAAGGAATTACTCGATGAAACCATCAATGGAAATCGCTATCGAATACAATTGATGCCAAGCCAATTACTGTGCGTAAAACGCCCTGAACCCGAGCAAGTACTTCAGCATGACAACGGTCGACCACGCAAACCCGGTGGAGACAAAAATTGACTTGAAAACATTAATATCGGAAGTGCTATCCGAGCTACCGTAATCTGCAAACATTGTTCCTTGTGATTACTACTTATTCTGATATATCACTATCCATATGAAATCTGTAAATTTACGATGTATCTTTTGAGTGTATTCACTAATCGATCTACTTTTTGGTATCTTCGCAAGATATATTTTAAGTAGTCATTTATGTAAAACGAAAGTTCGTAGACTAATTAGAAATGAGACATTTGTTGTTCTTACACAATAATTTTGAAACATTTTTACAAAGTGATGGTAAAAAGGAAAACAGGACGGTTTAAAAATAAACTGGGAAAAAAACATGTTGGCCCCAAACGTCAATGATAAAAAACAAATTCACCAGGCAAAAACGAGAAACCCGACTGGAGCGTTTCGTCTTTTTTTTTATTCTGTCAGAGACACAAGGGAACTAGACAGACGACAAAAGCGTTTCGATCTAATCAGAACTAAATGAAAATGTACAGGCGTGGACTCACATAGATAAAAGTCAAATGGATTATATATAGTTGGTTTCAATATAATTTGATTTATAGTCCTTGGGATAATATAGGATTTTCCTCTGGCTTCTCTGTATATTAAGAATATTGTTTCTATATATTAATTGTTAGGCTTAATTTTTTGTATTATTGGTGGTTATTAAAATTTAAGTAGATTTTTCACCAACTCTACAATTATTTAAGTGATGTTTTAAAGAATCAAGTTTTTCTCATATTATTTAATATTAACATATCTTATATGCCAATATTATTGGCACAGGTAATTTTTCATGAGTAACTTATAATAATACTAAGATATTTGTTTCACGATAAATGTTATTGTTTCAATGGCTATGGAAGGGATACATTGTGTCTGACCAACTACTCACCAATTGGAAATTTTGATAGGAAAATGATAAGACTATTTGGCAATAACTAAAAAAACCTCTTTATATATGTAAATATATTTTAATTTTTAGTTATCATTTATCGATTCTCTTCAGCCAGTCCATCGTTTTGGCCATATTTTGTGTTTGTTTTTAAAATATATTGAAATCTTGTTGTCTTGTCCCCAATCATTTAATTGTTTGTTTCAGTGAAAAGTTCACCATTTAATCCTTAATAAGTTCTGATAAATATTTTATCAGCATTATATAAAAGAAACATTTCCAAAAATTCTTTTAAACTTTTTGCACCTTTGCATTTTTACAAACCCAACAATGAGGTGTCCATAGTTTTTTCATTTTCATATTGTTTGTTTCGTTAAATTTTAGTCGTTTCAAGAATGGTAACTTTCCTTAGTGGACCACAGTAATGTCATATTGAGAGTTATTCATCGAAAGAAGTATTGTTTATGTAATATTCACTATTTTCTTTTTGCTTTAGAGATTAAATTCTTGAGAAATATTACTCAGAACAATGCTATTTTTGAACCAGACTAAGTGCTTATCATATAGTTTTATCGTATTTTTCCGTCTGTGCTTTAGGTTTTCTAAACATTCTAATGATAATTCACAAATTATTCTACCCTAAAATATATGTTTTATTCTTATAATTTTAACGACGTTCATAACATAATTTCATTTTATAATTTCAAACCATTCAGTTGTTTCATTTACATGTGATATAAAAAAATTTAAGGAAACAGATAAAGAATATTTTATTCCAGTATTTTTATTGCAGTTACATTTCTGAACGGTTATTTCAAACACACTTGTATCTAAAGTAAATATTCCTCCCTTTATTTGGCAACTTATCTCACGATTTTTCGCCGACCAGTCAGACGCTGAAGCTTTCAGTGTAATCCGAAGCGTAAAGAAATATTTCTATCGGGTTATTTTATTGAAAAACGAAAGTGATATGGCCGCAACGTAGAGGCATATACTTCGGGCGCAATGCGCTTTAGTGAGGTAAACGTTGCAGAAAAGAAAACGTTTCGGCAAAATTCCGGTACAATTCTTGTGCAATATGTTTCGGATATTTTTCTTTTTATGTTACATTTTACATTTCTCCTGCTATTTTTTTTTATTATTTCTCCTCTAACGGTTTGCTTTTTGTTTCAGGTTCGTGCTTTCCAACTGATCTATTGAAGCCGGAAGTAAGCCTCAGATTTAAATTCAATTAAAATTGAAATTGGTGTACCATTTCATTAATTTCAATGGTGTCACGCTTGTCAGTTACTTTTTGACACCAAGAAAACCGTATGTATTTGATTAGATTTAATGTTAAGAAGTCTTCAAAAAATGTCAATCATTAACCCAATATTTAAATTTTTCTTTAACATTTTTTTGTTCCATTAGTTTCTGAAATATTAGAAAAAAAATACAATGATTGAAACTGTAATTAACACTGTTAATTTTAGTTTAAATGGAACTTTTGTTGCATACCTATTATTAAACAGAAACATAAAAGTTTTTATTAAGTGGTTATTAACGTCGGGGGAAATATGCGATTGTTAGGGAAATGAATTTACATTTCCAAATAATGCTATACAACCAATACATTAGATCAAGTAACCCTTCAAAACAGTTCTGGTACAATATGAACACTATGAAATATATTTTATGTTTTTTCTCACAAAAGTAGTTCTCAAAACGTTTCGAGTTTTATTCATATATAAATGTTATAATTATAGATAATTAATAAAAATGGAGAAAAAATGAGGGCAATCCAATGAGGCAACCAATGAGGGAAAGTTAATAACAATATACACATACAATAGATAAGGTGTATAAAGTGTGTTTTCTTTGGATTTTTAACATCAATCAACTCAAAACATAGAAGCTTAAAAATAAATTCAATATTATTTTCAATTTATTTATTATTACTTATTTATTATATTATTAGTTATTAGGTAATTTAATTTTAATCAATTTGTTATTATGAAAAATTGTTTAGTTTGTTTTTTTTCTTTCGCCGGTTACAAGCAAGTAATTGATATATAAATTATATCATAATAAACTATTGTGTCTTCATTAAACAGTTCTTTTTCTTTCGAATGCGAACATAAACAGATAAATAGCAAATATGACAATATGCAATTAATAAATCACAATGCGGCCCCAACTGGAACCACAAATCCGGATTGAAGTCCAAGCTCAAGACGATCGAATACAAGAAGAAAAATGTAAAAAGGGCGGCATGTCGACGTTGTCGTTTCTATGTCCTCCCCTTTCGCATTACAAAAGGATTCACTTGAAGGCTTTCAACTTTCCGGGCAAACAAACTACGGCCGAAGGGCAAAAACATAATCTAGTTATTACAATACCTTTCGTCTTTTTTCTTCGCCCTTTGCGAAATCAATTTGACACGTTTTGTCTAAAGTTCCGAACTCTGCGGAAGTTCTTGCAAAACAAAGCATTTAATGCATTAATGCATCAGAAAAAAAAACTATCCGAACCGACCCGGAAGGTTTGTTTTCTTTCATTGTACTGAAATAAATATCTTTTATAGTTTTAGCATTTAATATATCCTAATTGTTCAATAATAATTACAATATCATTCTCTAATTTTTAATTAAAAAAAATAATATCTATTTATTTTATTGTTAATCTGGACTCTCAAAGTATGCAGTGATTTTAACAATTACTGAAGAAATGTGAAGTACTCAAGATGAAGTTAAAAAAACTGGTTACAATGTACTGATTTTTCTTATTCCAACAAGTCTTGAAACCAGTGTAGACTTACTGTGTTCAACACTGGAGTTGTACAGGCTAAAATAATAGAATTATCTGCCAAAATAAAGTTTTGGGATTTATTGTTGATTCTCCATGGTGCATTCGTAACGATAATCTGCCTAAGGACCTGAAGGACACAAAGACATAAACAGAGGCTCCGTCAGCACCTCAATGTTGAGGTTCCTCCATTCCTAGATAATGAACCAACTCATTGAAGATAGAGTGCACATTAAAAAGAGTGACATAGAAGCCCAAAGTGTTTGTCGTACTTTATCAGTAGGTAATTTCTTAAAGAAGTAAAAAAATAGGAGTTTACGGCATTATCTTTTACTAGTGCTTACATTTACACTGCAGTGTAAAATAAATTATAAAATTCAGTACAACGAGGTTTGTTTCAGTTTTTAACAATTATTATTAAACACACCGTAATCCCAATTAAATTTTAATTTATTCCATCTTAAATTAAACATCATTACTACGGTGTTGCGTACACAACCGACGAGGATTTGCGTTCAATGCAGTAATGATACCGCCGGCACGCTTAAGCATAGGCATGTAATAATTGCCGTGATTAATTGCTTAAAACGTCCATTGTTCCATTTTCCAATACACCTAATCATCATCTAATTGGATCGTCAACGAACGAGACGTTTGAACTACCACTCTGATTACGAAGATCCAGTTAAATTGTTCAAGCGGGACGACCGTAGCGGTTTTCTGGTTCACACATTATTTTCAGGGCGTTGTTGATGTTAACGTGAAATAATAATCCTGGTAATATTTGAAATAAGTAGCCAAAATATGCATGGAAACAAAATTAATTACCAATTGTAATTTATTTCAGTATATAATATTATAATTTTTTAGGCCGCTATTAATTATGGTGATTATTTCTAATCCACGAATTTCAATTTATTCTGAGTGAAACTCTATTAGTATTTAATTATGTTGTCTATTATCAACCACTATTACTCCACTATTGGCTTGGGGTGGTGATATATTGCAGTTATAATAGTTTCAAACAATCAAATGATCTTACCATTTGCATATATATATATATATATATATATATATTATTGTTCTTTCTTGGGAATTTCTTGTTTAATTTTTATATCATTTATTACAAAATTAGTGTCCATTCAACTGTTAGACACTCAAATCTAGTGTATACATTGCAACATTTTATTATTTATTTCTTATATTGGACAATTATGCAAATATTCTACATAATTTGCAAAACTAATGATATAGAGTTTTTTATCTTTTATTTAAATATTATTTTTCACAAATTACATTTAAATGACTAGAAAATTTTGAAACTATACTTCGCGTGAATATTTTATCACTCTTATGAGCTCAAATAATTATCCCTTCTTATAAGTTGCTATTACGTTTCGAATTCGAAAGAGAACCAGAAGAAAATAGTGTGTCTTAGTCTTTAAAATTTTTAAGTAAATCTTAACCAAATCAATTATATTTATATCTTGTATCAAATCTCACTCCAAATAGCATAGTTTTTTAAGTAAAACTGCACAAAGAGCGTTTCGAAATGCGAAATGAATGAAAGGACTGACATTTTATATTCAAACAGTCATAAAATATTTTTTTCAAACATTTTACAAACTCCATTTGCTTATTTATTGTTGTACTAATGATGTTTTATTGTTTTAGAAGTTTATTTTCGTTTTAAACGTGTAATATACAAGGGACCTAACCTCCTCCTTTCTATTTACATTTCGTAGTTTACATCGATATTCTCCAAAAATGTTTATCGGTTTTAGGAGGCTTTAAACTATAATATAAACCAATCATCTGTTTTGCCTATATGAATATTAATGGGTACATTTTTTCATATCTAAATAAATGCCAAATCATTCCTTAATTGCAAAGTCGCTACAGTAATATATTTTTAATAAGGTTAAGACGATAGGACGATCCTGTTGATATAGTCGCGGGTTCGAATCCCGCAGGGACATTTTCGTAAATTTATGTTTATAATTGTGATTATCCAAAAAGCAAGAGTGTAAAAACCGACAAGGGAAATGATAGCAGTCACGTAACCAGGCTGGGTAAAATCGGATGTCTTCTGGCATGATTTCTAAGTTGGTCAGTAGTTTGGTACTCACGTTAAGCAGTAGATTGCCGGCTTGGTGGCGCAGTGGTAAAGGTGATGGAACGGTCCTTCTACTGTTGCGATAGCCGCGGGTTCGAATCCTGCTGGGGCATGGCCGTAAATTTATGTTTGTGATTGTTTAAAAAATTTGTGAATCTTCTACACAAGAGTGTAAAATCCGACTATGAAAATAATCCCAGTCAGGCCAGTAACCAGGCTGGGTAAGACCGGATATCTTTTGGGGTGATCTCTAAAATTAGTCACTGGCCAGTCGATAGGCTTAATGCTGAGTACCGTGTTTCGGAGCCCACGTTAAACTTTAGGCCCAGTCCAAATAAACCCATAGTTGGTAAAAGGAGACTTTAAAATATATCAAAAAAAAAGCAGTAGATTAAGTCCAGATAAACACTACTTGATAAAAAAGAGAAAAAGGGAGAAGGATATAACAAGAAGATATTTTGATATTATACCAAAATTTTTAAAAATTTATTCTGTAAATATATTTGTCTTAAAATTATGTATATTTTAAAATTGCAATAATGCAATATTTTATTATTGAACTGATTTAAATACAGCATTGTTAACAAAGGGGCGCCGCATTCTGTTGATTGGTATTGGAATCTTTTTAGAGTGTTAAACCAATTATAATAGTAAGGTCTGCCTCTGATTTAAATTTCTTTTGATCCCGATTCTTTTTATTTTGCATAATGTAGTAGTTTCGTCTGAGGGGTTCTTTGTAGAAGACGTGACGCTATTACTTTTATCGACGAATAAACCGGCAGTAATGTTAATGGTTTTTTTAGGATTATATTAAATATGTTAGAACATGTGGTATTATATTACTTAACTTGTTTATATTCTTATTACTATATGAAAAATAACTTTATATTCTGTATTTGTTGGTAATTTTTTTTGTTAAGGATATAATAAACATTACGAAATTTCTCAACAGTAAAATCAACTGTTAACTGAAATGCTGAATATAAACACGGTCCCCCAAAATTGCTCCACAAATTGTGAAAGAACTCTATACAAGAGATATAAATACAAAATAATATGAATTAAAAAATCAAAAGTCCGTTTGTTGATAATTTTACATAAATTATGATAACAAAAATGAGCTTTCCTAGTATCAGCTATATGGGTTTTTTAGGATAGGTTCTTAATTATTGAGAAATGCGATACATTTTATAGAACATTAAAACTAATAAGTATATACTAATTATAAATAAATACAGATATGCAACCAATTTGTTATCTAAAAGTACATATAAGTTTACAGGCCATAATTCTTATAAACCTATATCTATTACATGTGATTAATATATGTTTTACCGATCTCGCATTACAAAATCCACAAATATTATTCGCGTTTAATAGAAACTCATGTGATATTTTCATGCGATCCATGTGCAGACGAGTTGGCAGCGATAGCTTTTTCATAGAGTTGTTGCCCCGAGGTCAGATACAAGTTGGAAGATTTTCGCACTCTACAGTTCCGAAGAAAATAATTAATCTAGATATTGCTGAATTGATTTACCATTCAGCTCTTTATTTTAGTGGATGTTAGTTTCAGTGGAATTTTTAGCCTTATAGTATTCCCGCTCATTAGGAATAATTTTCACATGAGAAGGAATCCGTACGAGCGCTATAAAAACTGAATATAATGTGCTATTCTTTATCGATTATTTTTTTGGTAATATCCTTCATAGATACTTAAATAGATAAGTGTCTATTTATATATTTATAACGGTTTCGTACTATATCTGACAGCTAATTTACCACTAACACGGCGCGTTACCGTTGCTTATCTTTTCAGTGATATGTTGGGGAACGTGACATATTCATCAATCTCTTCTATCAATTGCTTTAGCTGGCAATTTTCTTATTTTCCACTTTTATCGGTGAAAATACGAAAAAAAGTAACTCGCTTCAGAAAACCATCACCTCCTTATAACCTTTTTAAACTAACAAAGCCCTGAGGGATCGATTCTGCCGGCAACTTTCCCACTCTCGACGCTTTGTAATACGTCTTGTATATTTATTAAAGTCTCTGGTTGACAGAAGGTCTATAATACGCAGATAAAAATGCGAAAATTTCACACTTGATAAGGAACATTTCAAAAGGAAACTTCGATAATATTTTATGAAACCGGGAGAGTACGGGTGAATAGAAGGGGAATTTCTCTTAAAAGCCGCAAGGGCGTAGGAGCAGCGGCTTTATGATTTAGTAATAGGAGTGTGGAAATGTTTTTCTGTAATGTTTTGGCTACAAAAAAGTTTTTCTTTTTCCCACACAGACATGACATTAAGGAGTCTTTTTTTTCTTAAGATGTCACTTCAACAATCGTATACTATATATATATATATGTGCAAATGTTATTTATTAAAAAGGTTTTATTTTTATGAGCTTAACGTCGAGTATTTATTACAAAGTTTTATAAGGCTATTTTCATTTAATGTTATATACCAAACTATATAGATTTCTAGATATGATGGGAAGAGACTCCATTCTTACGTGAATATCGAAATATTAGAACCCTTAATATCAGATATCAGAGGATAATATCAGAACAGGACACAGACTCTAAAGAATGAAACCATTGATTGTAGCGTAGTTCTTTCTATAGAAAAATGGCAGTGATTGACTAAGATAGGACTGATGGATTCTCATTGATATATCCCTAAATTTATCATTGTAAAGACAAATTGTAGGTTAGTTAGTAACGAATACTTACAATATAACAAATAATCAATAATAGCCTTAAAAAGTAGATATATATTTGAAGAAACCGTTGGTCCTTGCTTAGTTGATATATTAAAACTGCTATTTTTTTCTATTAAATACTGTACTACAAAATCAAATAATTTATATTTTATTTAATATAGAATATATACCTACTCCATTGTCATCCAGGCCTCTCCTTATACTTCTTAGAGTAACAGTCGGAATTTGAAGGTCTCGGTGAAATTCGCAATGTGACTAAATAATAATTATTATAGGGACTTTTCCCCTTAGGACTTTATTTTTGGAAAATTGTTATTTTATAAATAATACCTCATAAGCGCTGCGTGGGTCCTTGGTTTTAAAATGTTCTTATTCAATTTTCATAACTATGTATGGATAATTGCAATTTTCTTCCAATTAACCAAAACATATATATGTATATATATATTTCTTTTTTTAATATGTTCCTTCCAACATAGTTCTGTATTCTATATGCAGACTCGATACTTGCAGCCTGCAATAATAGTAATATTAATTGTTATTGTTGTATGTGCAATTTGATTAGATATAAATTAAATATGCACCGATTTGTTTTGATTTATTCTGCATGTCCAGTCATTTATAATGTTATTCGCCTGTCGTAATTTTCGTGTTGTTTCTTCGCTGCTATCTACAACAGCAAGCCTCCCAATATCATCAGTAAATATAGCCACTATACTCTGAATACATTTTCCTGTGGCGCACCTGTTTTAGCTTATTTTTATTGTAGATTGTGGTGGCATTTTCTGAGGTTTAAGGATAAGACTGGCATACCAAATCTTAGGCAAAACGAAGGCTTGTGGTAAATTGAAGAATTTAGTTTTTAGAATTTAGTATAATATTTTATAATGGTTTATTACAACATATTATCAAAATAACTAAATTAAAAAAAATAATCCAACTGAATTATTTATAATATATTATAACATAATGTTGGTTAATTTTATGCGATTTTACAGGTATGTTAATAGTCTTGCTGAGAAAATTTTTAATATACTCCGTAAATTTTGTTATATGACAAATTGAAATAATTATATTAAGACCGCCAAAGCCGATTCAAGTGCGCTACTGAATCGTGGGATTATAAGGGCGTGAAGAAAGGTTTCGAGACTTAGTTACAGTCTCTTCGATATCAAAAGTAAGTCCCGTATCGCGTCCTTACACCGAATTGTGGTAGTTTATCAAGTTGTGTCCTACGTGAGGTTTTGGAACCGGGTCGGATTTGCCTAAATCACGATTAGGGCCAACACCTTTGTATAATTAAATAGCTTGTCTTCCAACCTTAATTAATTTACTTGATTTGCTACGAAACTGAACTGTATGTCAAAGTTTCCGTTGATTGGACTACTGCCGTGATGTAAGCAGAGTTAGTTAGTCGATGATACACTGACTAGCGTGTCCGATAAATATTTATTAATGGATATAGTATCGCGTAATTAATACTCGAATGTTTAAATTATTGAAACATCTCGTGGTGACATTTATTATAATTTTCTATTGAGAAATCTGAATGTATATTCCTCAACATTAGACGCGATAAAAAAGTACAGCACGCGAGGAAATAATTGCGTATTAAATAATTCTAATATTATATAATTTCTACAAATATATTACCAACTAGCTAGTTAAGTTTAAGGCAAAGCCAGGACATATTAACATCAGTTTCCGATCATTCCACATGGTGGTCTTTATATTTCAAAGAAGCGAATATCAATAGTACCAATAATTCGATTAGGTTATGGAGAGAGTAGAAGTAGGGTTATTTTCTGATGAATATTCTCTTGTATCTCAGATATATGGCGAGTTTGCTAAAAACCCTTTTTTTTTCAAAAACATATTTAGGTATAGACCGCAATTGCAATTTTTGTATCCAATCAGTCGCCCTTGGGTTCATGTTTTTTGGCTTTTTGGTTTGAATCTAGTTGACATATTGAAAGAAAAAAATATTTTACATTAAAACTATTTTATTTTACAGAAATAATCTTATAGGATCAAAAGCACAAACGATATTGCTGGCTTAATCTTATTCTCTGATATAAACGAAACCCTTATATTCAGACACCTGATATATCACATTTCCTAGTCTGATATAAAAACGCTGCTTTTTTGGACAACTATGGCCATATAATACAAATTTTCTAATGAAAGGACCATAGGCATGTACGTACTACGCAACCGCTCAGTTTGCCTTTGATGATCCTTTGAATTGCATAACGTAGTTCACACAACATAGTTTATTTCTGAGCGTGTGAGTAACTCGCTTTTGATGACCATACATGGTAAATGCAAGATTCTGTCCAAATTCTATTTAACTATGTTAGTTCATTGAAACTTTGGTCGATCTCTTTTGGTTACCTATACCAGGGAACCAAAGACTTGAGGTGTTTCTCAAAGAATAGATTTTTTTCTATTTGTAATAATGTATGGCAGAGACCTCTAGACATCTTCAATCAAACTTATGTGACCTTACAACTGCAATCAGTTTTCCTAAACTGTCCTTAACTGAGCCTCCTTGATCGCTCGAGAAACTGCAGAACGATTACCAATCCAATCTGTCTTCTTTTTTGATTTTCTATTTCTTTCCTTGATAACTAAGTTGACACCATTTAATTATTAAATTCGAAGCGATTGGCTTTTTAATTTCTCCGTAATCCAACAAGTACTTCAATTATTGTTAGTCCTCCCGCTATTAAATCAGTTGTTTAGTTGATAATATGTCCACTCACCATCTGATTTGCGTACTGCAGGTTAATTTTAACTAATTATAATTAACAATATACAAATTTTATTTTCTTTATAAAAAAATACATCTAAATATACCAACATGAAACTCATGAGGCCCACATTGACAACAACAAATACAAAAACCTAATAAAACTAGTGGACTCTTCTAGATAAAAAGTAAATTGAATTTTGTCATATTGCGATATAAAAAATCTCTATATATTCGCTATATTTATATCTAATTCGCACCACATAGATAAATTGATGAAACTTTTTTTATAGTAATATAATTTGCCGAGCCAATTAATTTTTAGAGAACTCTGTAGGAAATGTGTAGAGGCGACGAAACATGATCAGAATACTGGAACCAAGTATCCGAGTCCCAACTAATTTCAAAAGAAAAAGCAAGACGGGCGGGCTACCCTCCGGGACGAGGTTCGTGATGCTGCAACGGAAAAAGATTAAAAATTTCTTCCACGTTTCCAATTGGCCAACGATTCGATGCAGAAAATGCGCACAAGTACTGAATGCTTAACGAGGTCCGGAGAATTGTGAGATTTTCGACAAAATGGAGCCGGTTCATTAAATTCTTATTATATTGGTTTTATTTCTGTTTTTGGGGGGTTATTTTTAAAATCGGCTTTATGGAACAGGTCACGAATTGCCGCTACTTCTTGACCAGAATAATTTTTGGTCGGCAATTCGCCGCACTAATTTATGGATTATGTCCAGTCGGTTGGGTAATTGGGGAAATTGGTAGGCAATGCAATAAAATTATTTCGTCAAGTCTACAGTCATTTTATTTTGGGTTTGTTCTGCATCAAAATGTTTAAAGTTGCAAGATGAATATTTTACCGCCACACTAATAATTTATTATATTTAAGGTTGGAGCATATATACATGAAATAGGAAAGGGCTTTAAAAATAAAAATTAACTTTGGGATCTATCCACTAAAAATAGTAAATACAGTCGATAGTCGCAAGACGGTAGAACTAGTCGATAGTAAAAAACTAGCTGCTGAAAATAGTACTTTTTCTATTTCTATTTAATTTTGAAACAGGAAAGGACAGAGATAATTGTGTGATTCTCCGAGCTCTACAGATCAGTTAATTGTAAATTGGCAAGTGGCAGTGTGAAAAAAGGAATAGAATAATGATCCCAAATATATATTTAATTGTATTTTAATATTCGAAAAGTAACAATGACATAATAATAATAATTGGTTTATTTATTTATTTTTTAAGTGAGATGGAAATGTACATATTCCTTTTCGAACTCTCTTTGGGAAAAAATAATTGCTGTAATTTATTATCTTCAAAATAACAGTTTCATTTTGAATTATGTAAAATTATTTTTATTTTTTATATATTTACTAGATTGCAAACAGGGATGGAGTAATGACCAGTAAATATTTCTATATATTATTATGTAGTACATATTATATTATTAGCATTCATTTGTATTTCAATACTGGGCTCAAATGGGTTTAAAGAGCTTAATTGATTTTGAAATATTTAACCCAATCTCTGCATGTTATTTCCGACAGAAGAGAGTGGCTATTGGTAGGTTCCAAGGAAAATTCTGGATGTTTTAGTTGTAGAGTTTTCTGAAAATCTACTGCTAAAAGATTTCCTGAATTTCAGCTTGATTGTAGTATTTGTTTTTAAGCCACACAAGGATCTGGTTAATTTGTTAATTAGCGAACAGTCGATTATTCAAAGTTCCCATATTTTGATATTGATCCCAGTATATCAGATACGTATTTAATATAAATGAATTCGTAGAAAATTTCATATTATGTATTTTAAAAATGGGCATCGGTCAAGCTAAAAATATAAAATAATATTTAAAAAAATTAAAAAATATATTTCTTCTTGTTTACCTTATATACAAACCATTTAACTTTAATTGCCATCACTGCACGTTTACAATGTTGTACCATTGAAGCAGGACGTTGTCTTTGTAATTGTAATCCATTTGCGTCTCGCATACCGCGTATTTACTGGCTTTGTCGCATGTAGATTATCTCACCGCAAGCCATTGATACCGCACCAGATTTCTATATTGGTAGGACGCCAACATCGCAGAAAGCTGCGATTAAGTGCAACAATATCGCACAATGCCATCATCTGGGAGCTTCCCCAGCTAAACAATAGATCATAGCCGCTTGGATGGGTCCGCTCTAATTTATCCCTTTATCCTTTCGTAGGAATTTCAGCGGATTTCAGCTGCCTGAATAACTGATGCCCTCTTGAAATGGATGCTGAACGTTATACTGAAAGAAATATTTTTTTTTAGATCCCAAAATGTAATAATGAACTCATATAATTCAGTGTTTTAATGTATATTTTATTGTCCCCCATAGCATCACGTATATTTAACTCAGTGTATACAAATCCATCGCGCATATCCCGTAATAACGTGCTTGAATCGTGGTTTAACAGAGAATTAACGACGCTTTTTAAAAAAATAATTGAATTGTTTGTTCGTTCCCAAGATGAAGACATGAATTTAAAGCTCAAGTTATCTTTTAAAATCGATGGAATGGTCCGGAGAGTGGTAGTAACAAGATATTTAGTAGTCACTTGACGATTTTGACCACCATATCTTTGAGTTGTTTGACGTAGTTGTCATAGATCAACTAGAACCTTAATAATTCTCCAAATATTCTCTGGTTTCTTGAAATAATTTATATCAATCCTTTTTAAAATTGGTTAATAGATCGTAAGAAAACATGTTTGTGGTTAAACAGGCGTGTTACTGACCTAATAAACAAACAAAAAATTAATCCGAATTATTATCCCATTATTTTACATTCAAATGATAATATTTTCCTAGCAATCAAGCATCAGTTGATAAACTATTGCACTGAACGATGCCAATGGTCTATGTTATGCAAATACGAAACGGGTGCACTATTCAAGGACGCAAATGGCAAGCATGAACACACACACACACATACACATACGGTTTGTTTATTCTCATTATCACGAATCGCGCGAGAATGGTTCTATATTGAAATTACTGGCAGACGTGCGTGACGTGTACCCATATCTCAGACAGTACTACGTTTTGTTTGGCTCATAGTTACGCAACCTCGGTACTGGTATGAATCATGCAACGGACATTGAGTGATGGTTTATTTCGTATGAAATATGATGATCATTAGTGAATTTATATAAGTTTTGTTCGAACACACGGAAGAATGGTTGCAATCAATGGTACAAGAATAAAACGTTACTTTTTACCACATTATCATTAGATATAATGATATACATAGTTACTTAACAGATTGGGTGAAATCTTATTCAAATATTTGTTAAAGTAACCGACCCTTAATGGTATTCTAGAACTCTTACATAAATTATTACATTGGGAAGGCTTCTGATACGAGTCAGCAAATAAATTAATTAGTCAGGTAAGTCAAGATTGCCGAAAAAATATCGATATCTTTGGCATATATTTTTTGATCGATATATCGATATTTTTGTTAGCCGGTATTTATAAAAGAAAACTTTTAATTATGTTTAATAAATCTTAAAAATTGGTATTTAATTTTAAAAGTTTTCTGTGGTATTTAGACAAAAACTTCTCAAGGGTTTATTCTGAAATGTTTTTACTATGTTGATATTATTTCTCGCAGAACTGAATCCTATAGGTCCGTATAGGTTTTAGTATTTGCTTGTATAGCTGTAACTTATTAAGTACGGATAATTTCGATTTTCTTCCAAATAAAGATCGCAAATAACCTACCTGTAAATAGATTGCAAGTAGATTGCAAATAGCATTACTACTAAATGCTAAGAGTTCTAAAACTACAAAAAAAGTACCTGCCAGTGAAATCTTAAATCTGAATTTGATGTATAATATTAAGCAATGGTTACTAAATAGGAAGAAGTCTAGAAAGGTACAGGTTTTTCTGTTCCAAACACTTTACATTAGTTATTATGAAAAAGTCTGTATATATATATATATATATATATATATATATATATATATATATATATATATATATATATATATATATATATATATGTTTATATATGTTTCCAATCGTTGAAGACAAACATTTGAACGGTATGATATACAAGAAAAAAAAACCTCATTCGTTATTTTACATTTGTCATATCGCTTTTATTCAGCGATGATGATTGCGTCCGTACGAATTTTCCGTTGAGCATAAATATTTTATTAGTATGTCTGTCTGTATGGATCGCGGAATGAGCACAACAGAGTAGGTAAAACAAAAAAAGGTTCCAAAAAAATAAATAAAACGGTTCCCTTGGACGGGCCGTATTCCATTAGGGAAGGATTTAATCCGCTATTCATAATCGTATGGTTAAACAAAACCCCATTTTCTCGTTGGATCTGAAACGTATAAAAGGGTGGACCGTGTCAATTTCACAGGAACAGTTGGAGCGGCGAATCATTGTCCGAAAATCGCGCAAAATATGTTGCGGTTTTGTAATTGTTGTTTGGAAAGGGTCCCGCTAATGGATATATAGTATTCATACCCTATTATATTTGGAATTTTATGAAAGGCCTATGACGTAACATCATTTTTCTGCTATGGCAAACATTATCACGCTTTATATTATTTCCTAATTTATTGTTATTAAATTATTTACAAAATATCATCTAATTTATCTAATCATTTATATGTAAATAAACTTTTTATTTATTTAAGAATGAGTTTAATATATATATTAACATTATCGAAACATCAAGTGCCAAGCTGTCTTAAAATTCGTTACGAGTTTGAGCCAGCATTTCGTCCCATAAGTCTTGCAGTTCATTGTTTTAATTCATTTTCTAACATCTTTACCATTGACATTAATAACTGTTTTTAAATCATTGAATCTAAAACGAACAATGGGGATATCATGGGTTGGTATCACCATAAGTATCCAGAAGTGTTCTAAATTAGAGAATTTAAATTTCAAAACGTCAGCTGTCTCCAAATCAAACAATATAAAGTGAATAATTCAATACTAAATGGAAAACTGTTACATTATGTGTACATATATCAAAACTATGTTATTTACAGTTCTCATTTTCACAGCTTTCATTTCACTTCATCTTTCACCTGTCACATCTATACTTTGCATTTTCATCAGTAGATGCCACTTTTAAACAAAATAATTGATTATGGCATAAAGTTATATTTCAATTTACACACTCATTGTTAAAATAATCTTATTTGAAGATTCCAATGTTATTTTAAAAGTTACTATTACAAAAATACATTAATCTACTAATCAAATAATAAATCAAAAAGACGGTATTTAAACATGTTGAAATGCCGCATACTGTCATGTCTATGTGTAGATGTTACATGTCATACCAAATGGCCTCCTGATCATTCTTGTATTTTGTTTTGAAATATAAATAACTTAACTTAATAATATTTGGTGGTGTTCTAGGAAAACAAATTGTTGTATATTAATAAAATATTCTTAAAATGACATTGGGGATTATATAATTTTTTTTATTTTTGGTCAAAATGCATCGAAAAATACTAATTTAAAAGGCCCGATTCTGTTGTAGAAATTGTCAGAATTGTTTTTACCGATAAGTTTGCACTATGTTCTATGCTAACTCATTTTAACAGTCATCTGTCATTTAGTTTGAAGTGCTCGATTTTTTGTGCTTATTTTAAGTTGTGTTTTTCAATTGTTATAAAAATGAATTTGTGTACCAAGTGAGGTTGATGAAAAATTGAAGATAGTAGTTTTAACAATTGTTTTATACTTTGGCATTTAAGTGTAACATTTGGAAGAGATCTGTTTTGAGAGTCGATACAATAAATTCAGATAAATAATAAATATTTTATGTGTTGATTTTGACAGAAATATTTTTGTAGACATGGAGCACATTTGTATTATAATTTCAATTAATAATCATTTTAAAGTTGAACTTTCGTTACGATATATAAACTATTTTAATTAGCGTGTCTTATTTCCAAAACAAAATAAAATCAAGTTATCGGCCACAACGTAACAGCAACCTTGAGAGAATCGAAAGATCACACGTCCTCGTTCGAACCGTTCTGGGAGAAAGCAAAAAAAAACATCAAATAAAGTCTGAACACAATCACCAAACCAATAAAGAACTTTTGTATTTGATAAATCAATCCCAAAATCCACTTAAGTCGGTACAATGGCGACAGTTGCGCCAAGATTCGTTAACTAGCCCTCGCGTCTCCTCGTTCGAAATTCAATTCCATATAAGAATCAACACAATGCCGTTTTGTTTTCGCCTCTCGTGGTCTAGCTGGCGTATACATTATCCTTTTCGACCGTCCAGATTGATTACGATGAGGTCAGCATTGTATAATTTTATTAGTGCTATTACACAAGCCACAATTTCTTTAACACATATAAAAGTTCTGGTCACATATTATGTATGCCAGGAGGTATTTCGTAGTGAAGGTGTACAAATGCGTTAATCTAGTTAAATTAAAATGTATTAATCGCCAGAAAAGTATTGTAACGCTTATATACGATCATTCAATAGTAAGATTAATAACTCTTGAGTACCTGCTACTTCTTCTATACGGCTCGAAAGACCATGTTGATTCGATATCTGCTACTTCTAATCGCCTCAAAGGAGCATGTTGAATTACTTGATTAATTCATAAATAATTTCCGGAATGCTGTTTCAATAGTGTCAAAAATAAGTTGTTCTTAGAAATGTCAGTGATTCACGAAACTAACATAAATTATTTCCTGTGTATCTTTCATTATATAAAAGTAAACTGTTTCTTAATTACTTGTATTACTTATGTTTACAGTTACAATACAATGCAACACTATAAAATACCCGAACTATCTTCGATCACACGGATCGGTCTTATTTTACAAACTTGAATAATAACTAGTGAATATTTTATGAATATTTTCATGAATACTTTATTGTGATTTGATCGCGAATGCTTGCAAACCTCTTGGTTCGCCTTATTTAAGGTGGTGTATATATTCCTCAACTCACTCTGATTCTGTGCAGTATCTCGTGTGCAGTCAATCGCCAAGAGTTTTTCGTTTCCCAAGTGAACTGGAGGCCAGGCAGTGGCAATAAAATGTCTTGCCAGAGAGACCCAACATACCGTTACCGACATAAAGCTATAAAAAGGCAGATATTATAAATAAAATAAAACATATTCAACAATGTTTCAAATTTATCTCTCTGACATCTTGAATAATAACTCAAATCAATAGTAAATATTAAACTTATCGACTGGCTAGTGGACAACTCGAAGATCATTCCTGAAGGTGTGCAACCTATCCAGTTAACGATAGACAGAATACCTTTTTAAATCAATATATGATTACCGCCTAACTTACAGTTTATCTCTACAGTAACTTAAAACTATTTAGCTATATAGGAAGCTTAAGATAAAGACAATTAATAATCTATTAAAATAAAATAAAAGCTAGTAGAACTTTTCAGTCTATTTACCATTTAGTAGACTTATTGCAGAACTGCACGATTTAACGCGGTTTGTTTCTCTTGAGTCTGCGTCCTTGTTCAGTGTTATCCAAGAGTTGTAGCACTTCGGTGTTAACATGGAACTGCAATCTTTCCTCATGTCTTGTTGCGAATCTCTTAATTTTCTCTATGACAGTTGGAATCCGAAGGTCTCGGTATAAGTAATTGTTCCTATGGTATTTAGACGGCGCATCCGCAAAACTTCTTAATGCTTTATTCTGAAATGTTTGTACTATGTTGATATTACTTCTCTAGGTTTTGGTATTGGCTTTATTTATTATTTTATTTTTTTAACAAGGCATTTTTTAATTTGAATTCGAGTTATTTTCTTTTTTTTTCGATATGCAACTTCCAATGAAGTTGTGCATAAAGATTAACTCCAAGATACTTAGCGTTGGCTTTTTTTCACTATGTTGTCCACTTATTCATACTATTACTTGCGTGTCGCCGGTGCAGAAAATTGCAATATTCATATAAGTAAAAACAATAACTTGCAACACGCACGTAAAGTTTCCCCAAAAGCAGGTATCGCAGAATAATTAGTAAATATATTCATAGTAACAATTTAACATTTGTGGTATGTCACATGTATATTCTTTTTTTTTATTATTTTAATTATCTATTGAATTATTCCTGAAATTATTATATGATTAAGACAGGATTACTGTTATCTTAAATGAAAGTATAAATCGTCATAAAATACGCATCCATTACTGAAAGACTATATTAAAATATTTATATTTAACAGTCATTTAGCGTTATTTTTCCGCAAATAAATCTCTCCTTCATTTTGATAACTGACGAGTTACGAAAGATAATAAAACGATATGGCCCGTGTTGTCACTGTATTCCCTCAGATCGATATTACCTGATTTGCGTGTCTATCGCACTGTAATCCGATCATATTTTGTGCATCGAATAACTGCCTGATAGTTAATCTGATAACGTATCTCCTTTTTAATAGGCGAGACAACTTATCACTGCAGAAACAATAACGTGAATGTATTCTTTATATCACCGACATGATTGATTAATATTATATAGATCTTTGAATATATTAAACACTATTCCATATTTATTATTGTATTAATGTCTATTTAAATTAAAAGTTTTTTTTACAAAATATCAACCAGCTTCCGCAACTAAAATAAAAGCTTATATCTAATTGTTGTCAAGTCCAATTCTGATACCCTTGTCAGTTGAAAGAAGACCCTAAACTATAACAAACAGAAAAGTAGCAACATAATTTGTTTAATATTATATCATATAATATAAAAAATATACATGAAGCTTTATTTGTCATTATATTACGAGTTTTAGTAAACGAGTTTTAATTTGTAAAAAGTAGACGCTATAAAATATTTTTAACCCAGCTCTTTATCTTTCAATAGTCAGATGTGTATTTTGTGCCATAATTATATTTTCCTTAATTTCAAGTAAAAATTCATAGGCACACTTTGCTTAAAATTCTCTAATTATTATGTTTTTAATTTTAGGATGTACAGGATGAATGCATATTTAAAATCTCCATTTCTTCATTTACTTTTGGTCTCACGTTAAAATTTTCAATTTTGGCAAATTTTGTATAATATAATTAACAATTTCTTGGGGAAGCTTTAATTTACTAAGTTTTATCGTACAAAATCAGTGAGGATATAAGCTTAAACTTTAATTATCTTTCTTATGTTTTTTTTTAAATTTTTTATATAAGGTGATTACATATTTGAGATCTTTTACTTTTTTTATTTTGAAATTTTTTACTTACTACTTTTTACTTTTTACTCATTTCTTCAGATGCTTTTGGTTTGATCGTACTTGGATTAGAAAGCCTGAAGCAAATTTCACATAACAAACAATATCGTTAGAAAGCAGCTTTCATTTTTCACATCCTATAAAGTCGTAGAGAATAGAGCAGAAGAACAACCCGATGCCTTTATTGCCGCCCAGATGGTTTCAATTGATTTATCACACAACAAGCCTAAACTTTGTTATTGTTTCTTTATTGCTTTCGGACCTTATCTTCGAGGAAACTTTCCGAACGACATATGGAGCCGATGTCCACTGGTAGGCAAAGGTGCACACGCCCCCGTATTGCCCAGTCGGATTTTTCAATCATCGGAAATATGAAGCGACAGTAGAAATTGGATGGCAAAAAATCCTCGCCCCGAAAGTTTTGTCCGTGAACGCGGCGTGTACAGCGACATCTGGCGAAACACATTACGTGTACTCGTACGTTTAAAACTTTCCCCCGGAAATGGGAGCGATATTATATTGGACGCGTCAAGCTGGCAGATTGAGCTGTATCGAAAACTTCCGCGGACTGGGCTTTGCTCTTACATTAACGAGAGTTTCTGGAGATTGCCTGGATCAAACTAACGCGTACTTTTCCCCGAACTTTTCTGCATCACTTCGATGTCGATAAATATGGTAATGGAGAAGATTTTGCGGCTCAACGAAAACTTCTTGATGGAAGTTGTTTAATTTAATGGGGTTTCAGTCGGATCAAACAGGTAAAGCACGTTTTAATGATGCTGTCGATCCCAAACGACTTGTCCTTTTCTCTTTAACGCAAAAACTTATCCGTTTGAAATTTAACGGCTTATCTATTAATCGTCAATTTTATGAACTTTGGTAATTACTCCGTCGCTTGAAGAAAACTAAGAAAATAGTTTACATTTTTCTTATAACTCTCTAGACTCTGTAATTTGGAATTAGGAAGTAGAATAGGTATGACACTTTTTTAAATTACCAAACGATATACTGATACAAAATGTACAACATTACATGACGGTAGCAGATCGGGAATGAATTGAATCAAGGTATATTATGGATGAATAAAGTTCCTTTATAAGCTTTTCGGTAATTATGTTTGTAAACTCAAGGCCGCCCCTGTATCTGAGTGTATTTGGCTATTTCTAACAAACAATGGGGCTTTCAGAATCATCCTTCTCATCTTATTTTGTAAACTTTACGTTTTCTTTCTCTATTGGAAACACTTCCTGATACACAGGGATTCTAATTTATACTTTTAGTTTGCTTGATCTACACAGAAGAAAGTAGTGATGGGCCAACCTAGACTACGTTTGTAATATATAGTACTTGGGATTTTTGATTTATTTGCAGTTTTCAGCATTTGAGCTAATTAACAGTTATATTTAGTGTGAAGTTTTGGATGTGCGTATTTGATCTATCGAGAACATGGAAAAATGCAGCGTCATGCGCATAAGACGCGGATTTTACTATTTCATCATTTGGGGATATCAATCATGTAGAAATTAAACAGTGGTAAAGTGAATAAGGGACTCCATGGAACTCCAGATTGGATTAATCTCTTATTACAACAAAAATCACTGACTTCCAAGTATGAATATATCATGCTTTACATAGTATATCAAAATTTAAGACCTCGCAAAATAGTTCCAAAATGATCGTGTTTGTATGAATTTCTTGATTTTCGCAGCTTGAGTGAAATCGATTAAGTCTAATATAGTCAACCTTGAAATATTCTAAAATAAATTTCATAATGGGATAGTTCAATGTGATATATTTTTAAATTCCATCATGAGTGCATGTATTTTAATATACACTCCATTCGATATAACTAAGGAACAAATATAGATCCTACAATAAAATTTGAATTATAATTTACACTGTATGATACACTTTCCAACGTGAATTTCCCTAAAAATCCTAAGAAATGCTTATTGTCTTTCACGACAAATTGTAATTGCCCAGCATATTATAACGTTTAATCACTAATATAAAAGTTAAAATAGCAATTAGAACGTTTTTGAAAAAAATGTCTCCAAAAACATTATTTCTAGTCTTCTTTTAAGTAATACCCTTAGAATAAAATATAATTAGTATTAATTTCTGGAGAGAATTTAAAATTGATATTTCTAATAATACAGCTTGTCTCTTTTTTATAGAGTTAATTATAAACTATAAATGAATTACAACACAAGCGTTTAAATATAATATTACCTTCTAGAAATATTTATGAGATCGTGGTATTGATTAATGGTAAAATTGATTCAATCACATTGTAACTTTACACATACATACTTAGAACAATAAGGTTTTAAGTTATTCTGTGTTGATTTTCTTTCTTTGTTCTATGTTTTCCTGTCAGTTTATCCTATCAAATATTGATAAAGGCATCATAATAATATATCTGAAAATAGCTCATTGTCCGTATAATTTTGCCTGCGGGTAGTGACACATAATTAGATCGCTTTGTAATATTGATGTCAGATATTTGATGGTTCAGTGGTAGATATTATAGGTAGTAGGAATGTTGCGCAATTGAGTTTTGTATCGGAGTATTGTAGATTTTAATTTAAATAATTGTTCCAATAAATTCTTATCCAATCTGACTTTAGTCTTGCATTTATCAACAATCACTATAGTTTTATTTCTTAATTACTTTTACCATTTCTTTGTTTTGGTTATATGACGGAATCATTAACGATGTTACGTGAAGTTCTGTACTTTTTTATATGTAGTAATATATGTGTAATTTTGCCTCTTTTAATTAAACAACTTTATCGAATTCCTCTGGTCACTGGAATCGTTGCTGCAGAGCTATTTGCAATTATGAAAACTCTTACACATATTCTGACAATCCAAGCAAAATAGTTTATGACCATTACGAATTCCTGCAATCCGTCTGCATCCTGTTTTTCATATACTGCAACAGTCCAAGAGCCTGACGGGTTACCTTAAATAAATAAATATTTTAAAATTATGCTTTATTTCTCCTATTTCATTTTTGTTTATTTAGGTATTTAATTATTGAAATATTTTGCCACTATTAAGTTTAAATACATACAGACTTATATCTACAGTTATAATCGGTAATTTCTGAAATGTTCAGTCTCCCATCGTTGATTGAAATATCCTCAAGTTTCTTATATGGTTTTTATCAAATATACTTGTATGTATGATTTTAGCTGCCCAGCATTTTGTGTGTAATAACATAGTCCCCTTAAATCTTATCGAACTTTGTATCTATGAAGTTGAACTTTTATTCACTGTTGTAAAATCGCAAATATTTTATCTAAATGATTGGCAACTCAAAAAAAAATTTAAAAAAAATTTCATTAGAAATGTTGTTGAAAAGTTATATTTATGAAAAATATTACCTTCTAAAACCTGGCTATTCATTAACTAAATAGGTTTTTATTATTATTTGGACCAATAGTAATTCAGTAGCGCTATAATTGCAATTAGTTTTATTATGCAAAGCATTAATCACCATTTCAAGAAATTTATTTTAGTAATCGTAATGTTTATTTTCAATCTCATGCTACTTTCCTTTTTGATGCAGTAAAGATTAATTTTATGATATCACGTAATTATGTTTATTGCTGCCGTATTCTCCGGCAGAATTTATATCGTATATTCTTCCAAATAGTCCCTTACTGATTCGGATCATCTGCACGATTTAATCCAGTAAAATTAGTAACAGCATCGTAATAATCGTATTGGATGTCATTCTGGCCGTAACTGCATGGGGGCCTAGACTGAACGTTGTACAATTGAGCTGCCTCGCGAACACCCATAATCGTACCCCTTAACAATAACGAAGACCGCCTGCTTCCATGTAGCCCGACGCTACCGACAGATTTATCCCCGGTTTAACGGCGCAATATTAGCGCCACTGGGCCAATTAAGAGATCTCGAAAACATAATAAAGATGCTATTGCACGCTCTAAATTTAATCTGTCCTGATTTGCGCCGACGACAGAAAGAAACAATAAGCATTAACGAGAGATGATGATGGCTGTCGCTCGTCGTTTCTTTCTCGGCGATTATTATTTTCGGAATTGGGCGCCAGATGGTGTAACGACTTGGAGAGTCTAAAGGAAAATTGGCGTTTTAATGGCCTGTCATCAGTTCTTCAAACATTATGATTTAGTTCGGGATATTTATGGAATGTACTCCATCAAGCTAACCGCTTAAGTATAAAGGGCCGTTAGATCGTCAACGTTAATTGTGCTAGATGTTGCTTATAGCTTTTGCCATTATTTTATGATAATGGAACGCTTTTTACTATCTTTACAGTAGTTGTTTTGTAGTTATATACTATATGTGGGGCCACACATTTCCCATCTGGCCTTTAATAAAGAAATATGACAGCAAAATCGTTTAATAAAAGTTTCTCTTCATTAAATGATATATATATATATATATATATATATATATATATATATATATATATATATATATAATGAATATCTTATTCTAAATCTTTCCATAAAGTCTATTTGGGTTCATTAATCAGATCGGGTTGCGCTAAATATCTTTATCTACATTCTTCACTATCATGTCACAGATCAAGCTGATTATCAAACACACTGTGGTGCAATAACACTCTTTGGAAGAACATAACACAAAGACTTTGAATTCCACTCCTTATGGATCATAAACAATGGCTGTCTTGCTAGCAGTACCATAGTTCGAGTCCTTCTGACAAAATAGACCTATTTTATTCTAGACTATTGATTGGTACAGCAATACCTTGTTATCTAATTATAACTTGGATTTACGGCCGATTAGCTAATAAATTTGATATAGTTAAAGTCCCAGTTGTTTTCGTTTTACATGTTGTAGAGGAGTTGACAATTTTTGACAGTCACTGGTGGACATATTCTGTTACACAGAGCAAAAGTTATGTGGTAGACTTTGTTTCATTTACTTTGATTTGCTATATTTTCAGCTACAGTTGTATTTTATTGAGTTGCGTTTGGAGGTTCTTTGATGCTATTATTCGATCCTCATGTGATGCATGACTGCCGTGTGTGTATGTTGCCACATTAACACTTTTACATAAAACATTATTATTAAAATATTAATTATATTATTACAATATAAATTTACACCCTTTAAGGAAATGCCGTTGAAAGAAAAATGTACCGTTAGTCATATTATGATAATGTTAATTAAGGCCTAACAATTCTATTATAGTTAACAAGTTGCAGCAGGAATTTCATTATACGAGTGCATTATCAACTTTATTCGGATTCCGATATGTAACATGAATTCAAATGCTGGAGGTTCATTAAAACTTCTGCGGAGTTCTCAGTTCCTAATTACATGAAAACACAAATGAAACATTTAAAATGGACGGCGGCGTTTTTGCGGAGGGGCATAATAACGATTTAAAAATTCTAAACGAGGAAACAATCAAATCCACATCTCTCGTTACTATCATCGTCCTAATTTGATTCCGACCGACGGTAATATTCATCGAATGAACTCTTTGAAATCGAATTATAAATCAATGCCGACCTGAGTGGCATTTTTGCAGGCCAATTTTCGTAGGCTCTAATTCAATTTTCGAATATCGAGTTATGGAAGCCAGACGACCGGGGTTCATTAATTCGCCACCAAAACTGCAAATTAATCTGAATTCAGAGCCGTGCGTGTTCGACGATCGCCGGCAGCTGTTTAGAAACAAATTAACCCCCTGCCCGACCGATCAGGGGTCAGGACCGACCGTTGGCACGGCCGCTACGGTTGTTCGTATTGGCACAGGTACATCTTAATCTTGGACCAGTTTTTTTTTCGTGTTACAGTTCGTTGGAAAATATAATTAGTTTAGTAGGTTGTTATTATTAAGATGCACTTAATAGAACGGATATTGAAACGTTTCATAAAGTTTGTGCTTAACATTTTATTTACAATTATTAGAGATAATATGAAAGGTATCTGAGGTCTAATAGAGTTCTTTTTCTTTAAGCTTAAATTTAGCTCATTTTTTTAAATCTCTGTGAAATGTATTAGCTTATCGGGCGCAAATCCAAGTTATCATTGGATAACCGCTAGCAAGTCTAATATATCCATCATACGACGTTTCCAAGATAAAGTGTTGTGTGCCATTTTCGATGCTCCGTACTATGATTTAAATGAAGTGATACAACGCGATATTCTTATAGAACCAATAACGTGTGTAATTCAACGTGTTTGTGTGAAGTACTTCGAAAGTGTGTTAGTGCATCCCAGTGTACTCATTAATCAGCTAAATATGCGAACTGACGATGAAGTGTATAGGCTAAAGCGTCTAACACCATCCGATCTGATTATAGGATATATATAGACATCAGAATAAGCTTTAGAATAAGGCTAATTAATTAAAATAGTATTTTATATATGAGATCACTATGAAGTGATTTTTTACATACCATGTATATATAATATAAATATAATAAACAATCTGTCCAGTGGAAAATATGCATTTCTTATGATAAGTAGTATGTATAACTACATGACATGTCGAAATTTATTTCGTGTGTAAAATAAATCTTATTCAAAATCTTAATGTAAACCCTATGTAGGTCCATTAATCAAATCAGGTTGCGTTAAATATTTTAGTTTACGCTCTTCAGTATAATGTCGCATTACATTTAGCTGATTAACAAGCACATTGAGGTGTATTAACACTCTTTCAAAATACTTAACACTAATACACTTATTCCTTATGGATGCAAAAGGGACATCATTTCATTAGAGACACAGTATTGAGCATCAACTAGTTTTAATATATTTTTAGCACTATATGTTTTTTAGCTGCTTTTCGACCTAACGTTTAATGACGAAACTAAACACTAACGTAATTTTCTGATTGATGTTCAACTTATCATACCGGGCAGCTCTATTCTCTGGTTATATTTTATGAAATAAATGATCATTCTCGACCTAAATATGAAAATAGATGCATTTTATGAAATCCATTAATTTTATTTTATTGGACAAATACAATATTTAATGGTTAATTGTCAATAGTGTTTATGGTTTTATGGTACTCTTCATTACTCCAGTATTGTAGAAACCATGAAAGAACAAAAGCGCTTTTGGATCAAAAATTATGGTAAATAATACGAAACCACATCACATCATTAACAAAATTCCATAATTAGAAGAATCACGTCTTTCCACAAAAGGAGAATTGTCACTAGATATTATTATTTCCGCAAAACATCTTTTTCGGATTCAAAACATAAATCCAATTTGAATTTTAGGAAATTTGATAAACTCGTTATTTGGAGAACATAAAACAACAGAGAAAAAATTTTCCTTGTTGAAGAAATAATATTAAGAGAAATGGTTATGATCACAAAGTATAACATTTTATTAAAGGTAATCTTGGAGGTTTTATTTAAGATTTGTCTTTATATTAATAGGTTTAATTTCAAATTAATTCATCTCACGTATCAATACCATTTGCTAAGAAACTGCAAAACAGGATAATATATATATATATATATATATATATATATATATATATATATATATATATATATAGATAAATATATATATATATATGCAATATGTGTATGATGCTATGTCATACAATAGGGCTTTCCAATATTGCTCCTATCAAAGAACCCTCTCACTAACGTCATATCCTATAAAACCGTCAACCACTTGCTTTAATAAAAAAAAATCAATAGTTGCGTTTAATGAACTGAAGTTTAAACTCGATGGTGAAGTACAGAATGGCGATAAAGCCAGCTGAAATTCCTGCAGCTAAATAAAATGAATAACCACGCCCAAACTCTCTAACGTTTTAATTTAGAATCGTGAACGATACGATCATCGTCGCATTATATTCTGAAAATATAATAAAAGGACATTGATTGATGATGACGTTTGAATCCATTTACGTAGAAAAAGTTTGTTTTTTATTAAAACGCTTTATATGGGAATTATTTCTGCCTGGCGCATTATTAAATTCGGGTAAAAGATTGGATTGGGGATCAACATGTGATTACTGAATGCTGCCTGTGGTAGGGACGACCACGCCAGACAAAAAAAAATATAGATATATCGAACTCCATATTTAAAAAAAATATATCTATGTAACTATCAATATCAAAAGCATCGCTAATTTTTCGTCTTCTCTAGTCTATAGTATAGTAGGGAATCTTGGGTATTTTAGTCTAAGAATAAACAGTGCTTTTTATTTTACTCTTTTTTAAATTTGATCTTGTTTAAAGCAGATTACCACATAAAAGGAATTGAGTTATATTATGTGTTAACGATTACTGCAGAAATAAATCATAGATTTAACAGCAAACAGCTGTTTTAAACAATTTGTAATGTATTCATTGGAATGAAAAAATGCAAATTTTATATGATTTTGTGTGATTCAGGTTGTTGACACAACATCATATTATATTGCTTTTCATTTACTTTGGATCCAACCAACCATTTTATTGAAATCGCTAATTTTTTTAAAAATTTGATTTGAAAGTGTGCTTCACTATGGACTCTATGTAAAAAAGTAATTAAATGTCTTAAATTATTTTAGATACTTTTAAAATGAAGTTAGTGCAAATGGACACAGAAATGTTTACGACGACATAAAGAATTCATATAACCCTTATTTTAGGACTTATTCTGGACCTTATTCCAACTTGGTTTTAACTGATGGCTGGCTGTCTTAGTTTCATATAGATGTAGGAATGTCCATCTGGTCGAAATGTGTAGCTGTCGATGCGATTGTTTGTCCGAACACTCACTACTATTTTAGGAAGGAATTTACACGAGAACTAAACACACTGATAGAAGAAATACTTGTTTATTGCGATATTACAGGATACATGTGGTCGACGGGAGAATTGACAGGATGCTAGGTTAGGTAAAGGAAGTACAGTAGCGCTGTGGAAGTGGTACTGTTACAAGGGGGTAGATAAAATAAAAAGAGCGAGACGTTGTCGTGGTGGTCTTTTATAGCCGGGGAACCGCATGGTACATTGCCAACCTTTGAACTTGCTGTAGGTGAATGCATGGTGGCCTAAGGGGTCGTAGCGGTGGCTACATCACACCCTTCCTAGTGGAGCTGCCGTGGAATGTACTTCTATGTGATTCCGGTTCCGGAGTACACCCACAATTACACAATGAATCGCCTAGGGACTGCTTATGAGATGGGAATTCCAACCTGAGAGAGCAGTTTTACGGGATCAGCTGCCATCGAAGTTGTAGCAGGACGTCGTTCGTCTTGGGGCGTTCCGATTTGTTTGAGGGTATCTATAAGTGTGGCCTTTCATGTCCTCTTTCGTGATGCAAGGGTGTTTATGTGTTGATGTTATGCATGATGGGCTTCTGCGGTTTTCGTCCATCAGGCTAGTCTCGTGGCATAACGTCGACCATGTGATGTTGATGGTTTCCATTCCTCGTGCTATCCTTCCATGCACGTGTCAAGCACCTGTCGAGTGGCGTATTAAATAGCTGGTTTACCTGTTAGGCACTTTGATCACGTCGGGGTCATCAATTGTAGGAATGTCCGTCTGGTCGGTCGGTCGAAATATGTGGCTATCGATGCGATTGTTTGTCCAAAACACTCATCTACTTGTTATCTCTGTAAATGTCAAGAATATCTATATATAATTTCAAGTATGTCGTTGTGTTAACTTGACAGGGGACTCTAAATTATTTTTTTTTGTTTGTGAACGAAAAGTCTATATACTGCCTTGTAGAGTTGATTTTTGTTTAATTGTTGTGCATTTGCCGTTGGATATAGTTATAAGTATTATATATGTATTTTTAGAAATTACTTGAATATTTTATTAATTTGCATTAGTTGGCAAATATTTTGCTTAAAGTTAAATTAAGTATACACATAGCTGACATGGCATAAAACTAACTAAATTAATATCAAACATTTCCATTACTCATAAAAGCAGATATTTAAAAAAGTTAAATATGCTTTTTTTAACTACTATCAAACGAATTTATACCGTGATTTTTATTTTTTCGTGATGTATTTATTTCACTTCCTATAAAATCGCGCACCTCTTCAAACTTTCTACTCGAACTCGTAATAGTGAAACATAGTTTCCACTTTTGTTGACTTTCTAGTCCCAAACCGATTTGCATCTTTGAGGAATACGACTTGTACATAAATAATGGAAGTTATAAGAAAACTTTTGCAAGGTTTCAGGTTTAATCAGCGAAGTTTATTTCGATCTGTTACATAATATGGAACTTTAATATGGAATGTCTTGCAGTCTCAGTTCTTGGCATTCGGCGAGATTATTATTGCAAAAGTTGCTTGTCTTTGGATTTATGTATAAAAAGCCTTTATTTATTGCAATTAACTGGGACGATGTTTTCTATAATATAAATTTGTATATCTTAAAGTATTTTATTTATGATTTTATCGAATTAAATGTAGGGTAGAATGATTTTATTAATATGTATTAATAACTACTTTAAATTAACTATAAATGATTTATTTTAATTGGTTCCATATTTAAAATGAATTTTCCAATGTCTGAAACCCTTTTTGGTTTGTGGGACAGTCTTTTAATTCCAATCAATATGTCTCTGGGGGGTTTAGCCAGTAATCTGGTGGAACTAAATAAGGCGTAATCAAAAACAGCACGGAAAACCAATGCTGGTGTAAGCAGATCTTTGTGGAAAAAGAACCATGGGTTAGCAATATATACCAATAGCTTAAGGTAAACGTACTAGTTAAAACGACTTAAAGGTAACTTATACTAATACTGGCAGATCGTAGAATACGACAATTTTTGCCTGCAATTATTTCTCAGATAAATATTATTTTTATTACTCTAAAATAATTCCACTGCGCCTTGATATTTCCCTTATTTCTGGAACATAGTTCTTGCTTCCAACCCAGTGAACACTAATTGTTTGATAAACGAAAAGCAAATGCACACGTTCCGCTGCAGCTAACAGTAAATTTGTAGCTGTCGTTGAGGATTACTGTTCCTACGTAATTTAGTGACAAAACAAGGATACAATGGCTGCATCTTAACACGTAATGCCAAGTCGTGTTTTCGAGATACGATACATAAATTACTAAGATTCGTTGCGGATCTCTCGATAAAATCTCATGAGAAATTTCCAGAGTTGTTATTGGGGACCGAGATCGGGGCCGTTTGGGAGAAGCAAAATCAACGCGTTCCAGGCTACGTCGAATTTAATTAAAAGGGACGATCGCGCAGATGACTTTCTCCTCGTGCTCGATGGACTTCGTCTATTTTTAATTACGGAAAGATTATTAGATGATATAGCCGGAGCCCAACGATATATCGATTGGGCTTTGTGTATAAAATACTTGATATATCCGCATGCCTAAATATTTTTCAGCATATTTGCGTAGAAGCTATATAAAAAGAAACGGCGACTGAAAGGAAACAACGGAAAATATATAATTAAATCCATATTAAATTGGAAAAAAGTCTATGTGCAAAGCATAAACCAAAACAATCAAAAAGAAACAAAGAAATAAGTTGGACAAACAGGAAAAGTTATTGAATATTTCTTTGAATAAAATTCAAAAATTAGAAAACAATAGACATGTGGCCTCAAAAACAAGAAATGACATATGAAGACAGTCAAATTACAATTTGGAATGCTAATGGAATCCAACAACATCATGCCGATTTACAAATATTCCTAGAACTGCAAAAAATAGATATTTGCCTAATTGAAACTTACTTGAAAATTAATCCTTTATAAAATTTAGAAGACATAGTTTTTATGTACCATACATCCTGCTAATAGCGCAAGAGGAGGAAGTGCCATAGTAATAAAAAAGAACAATTGCCACTATGAAGAATCCGGAAATAGTTTAGCAGATAATCAAGTAACAGTAGTAACTGTTAAATTAACTACATGTAGGGTAATATTAGCTGCAATTTATTGCCTTCCAAGATACAGTCAAAAGAAGGAAAATTATTTAAATAACCTATCGGAAAAATGTATAGCTTCTTCTGAGCTCTAGAAGATGTAGTTACATGTCAACTGGAAAACCAACTTATTCACTTACTGTTCCGAATAAAATAACAGACCCGTCAGATTTCTACATAGTTAGGAACATAACAACCAATTATATGACAATCGAATAAAATTTTGACCTAAGTTGTGACACTGATTCAAAATATAAGAAAAGAATAAAATCCAACGTTAACAAACAAGGAAACAGATTGGAAAGGATTTGTTAGAGAATTAAATAATCGAATTCAACTTAATATACCCCTTAAGATTGAGTTGAATTAATAATGATTTTTATTGACAATGATTTTCATTTGATGATGATAAACAGGAAATATAAAATAGTTAAGAGTAACTTTTCTGCCTCGCAGCAATATAATTTTTTACAATGTCTTTGTTTTCTGAAGTTATCTGCTGCCAAAAGAAAGTAATATTATTTTTAAAAAGAGTTTATGTGGAGTATGCTTCATCTAGACTGTTAAAAACTATATATAACAAGAATTAACATTGCCATTTTTTCTGTCAAATAGGTTGTTTAAGGAACCCGAGGTTTGAAATACTTCGATATTAACAAGTGAAGTCTCTCTTCATTCTTTTTTCGATAATCTCTGTTTCCTGAATGATAGTCGGTACCTGAAGGTGGCAGTATTTGGGTGCACCTGCGATGCCTCTTAGGCCGGATACCTGCGAATGAATATGTAGGAATGTTCGCCTGGTCGGTCGGAATCTGTGACTGTAGATCCGATTGTTTGTTCGCACACTCACTACTATTTTGTAGAAGGAATTCGCGCGGGAACTGAAAACACTGGTTGAACAAACTGAATATTTCGATGTTAAATTATATATGTGTTCGACGGGAGTATGGACAGGATATTAGGTTAGTTAAAGGAAGTACGGAAGCGCTATGGAAGTGGTACTGTTACAAGGGGTAGAGAAAAGCGAGAGAGACGTCGTCGTGATGGTTTTTTATAGCCGGGAACCGCATGGTACCAATCCATCAGAGTTGCCAACCTTTCAGTTTAATGTAGATGTAATAGTGGTGGTCTAAATGGTTGTAGCGGTGGTTATAAATATCTCAACATTCTTAATGAAGAAACTCCTGCACATAGCCAAAAAGGTTCACTCTTGGTTTGAGGGGTATCAAAATATCATGTAATACGTTGGCTACTCCAATCGACAGAATTTTAGAGTAGAGAGTAAGAAATATATTTCCTTTTCCAACAGTATTCATCATATCATAGCAGAAGGGGGAAAATATTCCACAAATTATTTAGAAGAGCTTATGTGGAACATGCTCCATCTAAAATCACTTGTACAAATTTCTTTCAACTTCCCAAAGGCGATAATAATATTAGCGTAAAAGTCAGTAAAGGCGTGGAGGCGTTACTAAACGAATATACATTTAGCCGAAAATAAAAATGTTGAAAGTGTTAAATGTTGATCAATCAACTATTTTCAGATATTTAAACAACTTTAAACAACTGATTTAAATCGATTCAGGATATGATTAAGTAATCATCTTGATGTTTTTTAGTTTACTATCATTTAATTATTTCGCCGACTGTTCCCATCATTTGATCATTGTGGATGTTCTCATTTTCAGTGTGCCATGGAACGTTATCAATGCTGCGAAGAACTTTGTTTTGGTAAATTTGGATCATGTTAATGTTAGATTTCTTTATGCAACCCACATCACAACACAGTGGTCCACACCAGGTGGTCCACACTGGCTTTAACATTTGCTTGTATATAACAATAAAAGTTTATTGTTGAGCATTTATTCGGATTGTCGTGGACGCAACCACCATATTTTTTGAACCTCATACATAGTTACGCTCCTTTATTTTTAACGTGCTCTTTCCACGTGAGCTTGGAAAAACGGAAGGTGAGAAAAATGTACTGTTTTCGACGAAGATTGAAATTAATAGTTAGTAATTGCATACATCCAATAACGCACAAAGATTTTCTTTGTTTATCATCAATATACCCAAAACATTTTGTTAATCCAATCTTTTAGGATTGATATGTAAAATGTTACTCAAAATATTGCAAACTTTGTTTAATTTAGGATGAGTACCACTTTTGATAAGTACCGAGCAATTTCTCACAAACACCACTCAGTTTATAATAAATTTGGAATGAGTAATATAAGTTTTGTCGTCAACGATTTGCCGGAATCTACTTCGACAACTTTCATTTCGCAATTTATTTCAGGGCCGTAACTTACAAATTATCAATTAACTCGATTATTAATGAACAATGGTGCGATTTCTTCGTTGTCACGTTGATTCAATAAAAACGGTCGAAATTGCGAGCGCGCACAATTAAAATAGAACATGAAAGCGTACAATGAAGATTAATTTAAGGATGAGGACTGCTCTTTTCGACTTTGCGAACTTGTTTTAATTCCGATCCGGATCGTCAGGAATAGTTTAGTTATCGGGAACGACGGATTCGTTCTATTGATCGAAAACTAGATTGCTAGATATAGGATGTGGATTGGATTAAAATAAAGAACAACTATAATTGCATTTTTTATTTATTTGCATTTAGTGTTTGTTTTTATTATTATTAGTTTTTTACTTCGTTACTAGTCATTGCGAACTGACTTTTGTTTTTACATTAACTTAAAAACTATATCAAAGAACCCATCGGTTGTCATGTTTTAATTAATGCTGCTTTTTTTCTGTTAAGTACACTTCACTGTAGAAGATCAAATGGTTTGGTTTCCCTTAGCTTGTGTCCTGCTTTAGTATTCTTCGAGGTTCGAAATACTTCGATATTAAGAAGTGATGTCTCCTCATTCTCTTGATTTCCTAAGTGACAGTCGGTACCTGAAGGTCGCGGTGTAAGTAATTATTCCTATAGTATTTAGGTGCACCTACGATACCTTTTAGGACTTTATTCTGAAAATTTTGTATCTTATTTATGCTGCTTCTTGCGGAACATCCCCAAAACTGTATTCCATACGTCCATGTTGGGTTTAGAATTTGTTTGTTAAACAAAAATTTATTTGGTAGGAATAATTAATAATTTATCCAAAATTATTTTGTGGGCTTTTTTAGCAATTTTCGATTTTAGGTAACTGAAGTCTCAAAGCTACCAACTCAGCAAACCGGTCAACAATAACAGATTTCCTTGGAGTCTCTATAACGCTTCTCATACTGTGATTCGGCTTCCACGGTATTTAAAATAAGACTAACAAAAAGCTTAGTGAATAGAGAAAATTCATTTTATCGACTGTTTTGAAAATAATAATAGGTGTCCCACAAATACAACTATAACTGCTTAGTTCAGCAGTTAGATAATTTCAAAGTTAGTATTATTCAGAAATCATACATCTACAGGGGATAATAGCAAAACACCATGCAATATAGTACATTTTGTTGCATGTTAGCAATGGCTCATGCCTACTCTTATTAAGATATGTTTCAGTGTATTATACATTTTATTCTGCAATAGCTAAAACAAGCGATCGGCTAAATGTGTGATACCGAAGATCTCGAAAGAAGGCAATTCGTTGGTGCTCGGTTAGCGGAAGCATTTGTTACGAACTGTAGCTGAATTGTTTAACGTTTCACGAACCACCGTATCTGCGGGAAAACCAAAAGTTAACTGGCAGAGACCGACGAATATTATAATGATTGTGGCCAATTAAAAGGAGTATATAAAAACAATAATAAATAACATCTCAAGTAATATTGTCTCGACTAAAACAGTATGACGGGAGCTATTCTTAGTGTGACTAGCGTATCGCTGCTTAACCCTGTCATATTCGAAGATGATAATGCATCCATACACACAACCAAAAAAATTGGTTTTAAGTTTCGAGCAGTTTCAAAATATCACCAAATATCTTCTTTGGCCAGCACGGTCGCCAAAGTTTTGGAGTAAAGAGTAAGGAGTAGATTTCCCCTCTCCATTATTGAGGCAATTGATGGATATTTTGGTACAAGGGTGGAACAATATTCCATTGGAAACTATTCAAAAACTCTACGAATCTATTCCACGAAGAATTGGCTATTTTGAAAAGAAATGGTGGCTTCACATTTTATTAACGTATAAAGATTCCGCACATGAAGCTTTCAATCAATCCCATTTATCAACTATGATATCATCTATAACATCATATCTTATATTTGCTGGAGAATGTATTTCTATATAGTGTTATGATTTCACTGATCATTAACAGTTTATGAAAGTATATTTACTCACTGAACTTATTGGTAAGTAAAAATCTGTACATTTGGTTTTACGTATTTTGAATTTTGTTTCACGGTACAGTTTTACAAGAACTTCAATATATACCACCCGTTTCGGAGACATTTTTATAATCTTTTATGTCAGTTACTCCGCCACAGAAGATACTAGTGGCAATTCTTTTTTTTCAGCCTTCTCCAGAAGAGAAATCAGGTCGTTTCGAGATATTTTCGGGGGATATATCCAAATTTAATTAAAAGAATCGATCACGACAAGCCGAAGGGGCTTTTACCTCATTTCGGTAAAACTCAAATTTCATTTATCATGATAGAATCGGAGGAGATCGTTTGGTTTTTCGCTCGATTGACGGGCGAATAACTCGAGAAGTCGGTCGGAATTACGTAAATAGTTAGGGGGTGGTTAAAAAATCGACTCTCTCGCCCAGTTCCAAGTCCGCGCCGGTTCCTAGCTCGATTAAAATTATGAGGTATTGTTTTTAGATTGCGTATCTCGCATTTACAATTGTTCGTGGTAGTTTTGTTCGCTATAATTGCGGTTGTTGGTTTTAAGAAAATATATTACACGCCCATGACCGGCGTTCGATTCAATAGCGTAGGCGCGCAGACAGTTTACCGTTAATAAGAATGGCTTTTTTTTTTCGTAAATATTAACAAAAGAATACAGCTTGCATAATTTCGCTCTTATTCATGATTTAATGTTGATACAATCAACTATATAATCACTATAAAATTCTCGAGCGGGTTTAAGACGTATAGTACAATAATTCTTTAAATAATAAAAATATAAACGGGGATAATGACATATATTAAGTAAAACAATGAATAATACAATAAATACGTAAATATGAATAGGACTATTATTATTATAAGGGTGATGGGAACTGTATGAGATGGTACCGAGGAAATGTATCCTCGACGTTCCCAAAGCGTCCTTGGCGGTACCGGTGAAATGGCAGTGGTCCAGTTATGATTCGCGAACAATAGTTTTTTGTTTATAATTAGAGAGAGAATATACGCCTGAACCTCCATCAAATTTACATTGCCATTAGCAATTCGGTTTTAGTTTTTGTGTTTAAAATAGGGTTGCAGAAGTTATTGGTTTCAGATAATTTATTTTCTCAGATTATGTAATCTTCCTTATACATTTATGTACCGCTTCTCAGTTAATATTTAATACGTTTGCAAGTATTTTCATCCTTATGTTTTTGATTATCATTATTATTATATTGTCATTGAATTCTCATTCTCAACTCTCCCAAAGACATATTTTAATCCTTAAAATAATCTTTTACATTAGTAGAATATTTTTCAGGCAAATGTTGTTTGTTGGAATATTGGACTTTGATAATAAGGACTTTAATTTGTACTTAACAAACATCTACTTACAGTTTCCTACCACTGCATACTAAGTCATTATGTCAAAGGACATATCTCTACCTATAGTTATAGAAAAATAGCAACTAAGAGTCAACAAAACCCACAATTGGACTGGAATAATACTGGAAATATGTCCATGTCAATTTTGCGTTGTGGCGAGAAGACCGAAACTCAATTATGTTACTTAAAGGATGCCCAATACCTCAAAATGAATCAGCGAAACCTTGCCATCCATATCGATGGTAGGTTAAATTGGAAACATCACGTTAGACAAGAAGTTTACCAGATCAAACTCAAACAAACAAATATACGAGTTAATTGGAAGACTCCCAATTTTATCTAAGATAAAACAGATTAATTTAGCAATCGATTATAAGCTTATACGATGCAAATATATGGTAGCATTATTAAATTATACAGACTAATTAAAACAATGCTATTAAAATAAAGTTCTTGGATTAATTGCCCACGTTTTTACTGCATAACCAACGAAGAATTGCGCAATCAAGAGAATCTACGAAGTTATTCAACTTACTACATCACCGAAGTGCATAGGTAATCAATCTACTGGACAGCGTGAAGGAAATCTGAAGATTGAAGCAAACCAGATCAAAAATTCATTAATTCCCCATTCATTCAGAACAGTAGTAATAAAGTAAGCGTATCTAATATAAAATGTAATAAAAAATTTATATATGATCTCTCGAATTTAAAAAATCTATAAATTAGTTTGAAAAATGTAAACCCCTAGTCCAGCTTCTAAAAATCATTAAATACCTAACTATAGTACTAAAATTCCTGAGTTCTGGGGATTTTTCTTCTAAATGTAATGACGTCTACACCACTGATTTTTAGCGACAGAGATGGGCGTCGCCATTTCCCCGCCTTTATGGGTTTTTAATGGACTTTCTATAGCGATGCCGTTTTTATGGGGTCGTGGAGAACAGGTCATACCATTAAATTACCCATGTCTCACGGCTTTCGGGTCAACGTTAGTAACATATTTGTTCATTAAGTTTAGAAGGCCCTTTTTATGATCTCCGCTGAGACAAAGACGAAGACATTTTCTGGTTACGGTCGGTTAGTTTACTGGTTGAAAACTTTTACGGTTGAAATATCTTACTACGTAATATCGTAAATAATACTCTCCGTCTTTTTTTTAGTCAATTTTTCATCCCGTTATAAGCATTATCTTTTTCAATCTACTGATAAGATTGCAGTTCCAGAAGATTGGACGAGAAATTTAGATACAATCTAATAATAAAAACTTTTGTTAGAAAGTTTCTAATAACATATCATTTCCTTCAATTTCATTACACTTACTCCATCGATCTTCCAACTTATGCATCCCATCACTGTAGTATGCAAAATACGAGAACACATACAGTTTCGTTTTGATGAAAGTCATTTTTCACAAGATTATATGAACAGTTGCGTTGTGTTATCTTAATAAACATTTATCTTCTGTAAACTGGGTCCTCTTTTATGAATTTTTACACGTAATGTTTTCAGAAGGTTACAGTTACATCTAGAAATTAATATCTTGCGTTAAAGTTTAAGTTTGTAGTTAATGCATGAAAAAAATTAGCAAACTTTAGTTCCGTTATTAGAGTGAATGACAAAATAGTATCCTCCGAATCTATTTCAGAGAACTACTAAGAGAGGCTTGTTAGCAACAAAACAAGTAAAAATAACTTACAGTGGTAAACATTATGTAAATTGTGGAAAATGACTTTCTTTGATCATAAATGAATTTACATTTTTCTAATATATATTTAGTCATCATCTTCAACACATAATCGGCTGTCAGGCACAGTATCTACTTCTCAACCAACACGCTGTTAAAATTACTAAAAAAATAAAATTATAAAATATGGATAATATAATAATGGATAAAATTAATTTTATATTTTCAGATCTAGCTCTCTATGAAATTACAAATTATTTTATTCAGTAAATAGATCCAAACCATTGCAATAACTGCGTCTCTAGTTTTTTTAATTAACTCTACGATGAATTTTTTCATTTTTTTGTCCTAAGATTTATTTGCTTTAAAATAATAAATATGTAAATATATTTAGTTTTTTTGTAAGGTTCGATTTGTAAAAGGTATTTTATACCTCCGGCATTGATGATTAAATATCTTGTTTTGAGATGTAATATTGTGTCAAACTGTTGAAAATTAAGTGATCTATATTTCTATTACTATTACTAAATAACAGCTTAAATAAACTGCACTTTGGCAGTAATAATTTTGAAAGCTGTGTGATTTTTGAAACACTATTAACACTATATAAACAAAATAGTATATACACAGCTCCACGGAGTAATGGCATTTGAAATTAGCCGTTTTGTTGTGCCACTGGGTTTTATTAATAGTACGGCTTTAAATTGTGTGTTGTTACGAATCATAGACACATTTGTATTATATTGATAGGAATTTCGTTTCACAGACGTTATTGTGTCACAACCGCCACAAACGTTGGCGGCTTTATTGGGGCAAGGGTCTGAATTAGCTCGCTCTCAAGGAACAATCCCGTTTGCGTGTTTCAGTTTTAATTTTATTAAGTATGGTACGGCACGCACGTCCTTTGTGGCATCCGAATAATGATTTTAGGGTTATCTATTCCAATTTAAATTTATACGTATGTACGAATCGGCTACAATCACTAATTGAACACACCACATAATAAATTACTCTGATTTAAATTTGGTTATTATCAATTTTCGTGACAACAAAAAAAGTTTACATGAATGCAGTATTAATTAATATTATTCCATTTTTGTAATGTCTTCCTTTTATGTTTTACTAGACAATACTTCACAAGCACCAATAATAGATAATATTATCATTCCGTATAGTAAAAACGCTAAGTATCTCTGAATAAATATTGATGCGAAACTTAAACGTGAAGGAACATGTAACAAAGAAAAGCAAAGAAATGGAGTTCAAATATAAGAAAATCTATTGGTTAATTGAAAGAAAATCACATTTATCAGTATATAATAAACTGCTACTATACAAACAAATATTGAAACCTATGTATATGGAATTTAATTACGGCGATATTCTGCGAAAAGTATTATAAATACAATACAATTTTTCCAGTCCTAAGAAGTATTGTGTTACACCCAGATACTACCGGACTTATTACTTACACTGAGACCTTTAGATACGGACTGTCTCAGAAAACCAAGAGATTCGCCTGGAGACTTGGGAAGAAACTCCATTCTTCTGTCAATATGTATTGATGTAGTAGAACTCCTGGATAATCCCAGAAGAGGACACAGACCCAAAAGAATCAAAGCATTCGATCTTGTGAGTGTTGTCTAGTAAGATGCATTTAATAAAACATCAGCACTGTTAATATATAAACATAATATACCTTTGCGTTAATACATTCAAGTTATTGTAAATACAAATTATAGGTTAGTCGATAACGACTAGCAACAATTCAATAAATAAATTTTAAAGATTTTAATTATATTTCAATAATGTTCTTTTTATTTACAGGTAAGCTACCACAACCTATCCGTTACACAGACAGACACAACGATGGGAAATGGCAACGAGCGTGAGTATAGCGCAACTTAATAAATTTGGGTATATTATGAATTTTTAATGTTCGATTAAGCGATTTGCCACCGATGGCGCCACCTTTCAAATAATAATCGCGTGGTATAGCGGCGTCGTTTCCATGGCAACGGATATCGATCCGCGAACACCGAGCATGGTGCCGGCTCCGAACCGATACAGTCACGTGGCCTTGAAGAACGCAGAAGGGGGAGACGAGATGACAGTAGTTGATTACACACATAAAAGGCGGTTTGTTTATATTCCACCTAATGAGAGGATTACTGGACGTTTCAATGGGCCGGTTATTTTATAAACACAGAAAGTGAAATAAAAATGCCGACAACAAAAACTAATTAGTTATAATTTAATTATTTATTTGTTATCTGCCTTAATCAGTTCCCTAGGTATATGGTACATTACCATGACTAATAAATTTACATAGCCGATAATCAATATGATTTAGAAGTAGTTTGGTTTATGAATATAGGAATAATGTGATAAAATAAGAGGGGTGATAAATTTATAATATTTGTTATGTTGAAACTAATACTGTCGATATATTTGAATGCTAAGTATTCATAATTTTCTCATTTGTTTGTAACCCTAATGTTAGGTATGTTTGATCGATACCCCAAAATTTCGGTACCTATGAGTGTTGCCACTAAGGGTTAATATTTTTGAAGTGTGTGTATATAAACTCAGTTAGAAACCAGAATTCCAGTCTTATTTTAGTCACCCTAGCTAAAATGAATATAATTCTTTCTTCTTTTAGCACTAACCTAAGTCACTGTTAAAATCACTGTCATCACCAAATCAAATGACCGTCTTGTCATTTAAAATCGCTACTGGTGCATTACTTAGGGATGCGCTCTTAAAAAGTACTACAGTTTTCCATTAGTATATAATTAAACGTATATTAATAAAAAAGTTTTCTATATAATTAGTTTTAAAGGATTTCTTTTTAATTTGAAGTTTTATTGTGAAAAAATCTGTATAATGTATTTAATTCGAAGTAACCGTTACTTTTTTCATTCCTTCTGACAATTTATGGATTCCATCTCTCAAGCACAATTCATTTTTTGTAGCTATCCACGAATCGACCCATTTTTGGTACCTTTATAAGAAGTGAAGCGTTACTCAGACAGGTCACAACTCATATGTCGGAACAAGTAGTAATCAGATGGAGTAAGATTTGGAAGGACTAGCGGGGTAGCACTTTCCATCTAAATTTTCACCGGTTTTGCAACATATGGTTGATCATTGTAATGCTGAAAAATAACATTGTTTGTTTTTACTTTGTGTTCTAGCCGTTTTTCGTGCAGTGCTCGGCACATACGCATCAGTTATAGTCAATAGGAACCCCCATTCATGATATCATTAAGTTTTAGCAGCTCATAGTATACCACACCAGGCTGATCCCACCAGATACAAAGCATTAACTTGGAGCCATGGATATTCGGCTTCGTGGTTGATGCTGATACATGGCCAGGTGGATCCTATTTCGTAATTAACACTTTTTATCACCAGTAAAAATATGATGCGCTATTTAATAGATCTTTCAATGTTTTTTGGTTTCAGTTCATACGGAGTACACGTTTATACATCTTCATTATAAATAAAGTGTTAACACATTTTATTATTTGGCTTTAGTTGACTTAATGGTGTCCCACCAATTATTACCTTTTACACTTTAAATAGTATTGTTCTTATTTTGTTCTTATAAGTTAGTTATTAATTATATGTCTGTATAAAATTTCATAGGACGAATATAAAATTTCAACAAGCCTTATTTTCTAGTACACTAACTGATTGAAGATTGTATTTTTTTCGAATATCTGCCTTAAATCTGCAAATATATTTTAGAAAGAAGTCTCATTAAAATACGTATCTGATAATTATTCTAATTAATATGAAATTGTTCTAATTATTACTATTATTAATATGTATAAATTAAAATACTAACAATCTTGGTTTTAGTATATTAAAACTACATCTATTATTAATATAATACATCTAATATTTAAAAGCTTTGAAGCTTTTCATGAGCTGACTGATGCCCTAAATTTCAATTAATCTAATTCTGGGACAGAAGAATAACAAAATCAGTAAACAGTTGTACTAAATAATAAATTGTTTAGTATAATTTTCAACGAAAAGTGCTAATGCTTATTTATTCTTGTGTTGGCCATTAAGACAACCCTTAAATTTTATGGCCTTTTTTATTGCGCTACCTAAAGGTATAAATTAGTCCTTGAAATGTTAGAAAACTAAACATACCATTACAAATATATTGTAAGGAAAGAGTAGTGCTTTCATATTTTGCTGGTTATGTTTATTAATTTGTTGACTGTTCGTTGTTTTGTGCCATAACAGAGGTGATTTTAAAAACATTGTTTCGAACTTAGAGCTAGCGGTTTGCATGACAGCAAATGAGGCAACAGAGGGAAAGTTTTTTAATTAAAAATTGACGTACGGAACGACTTGGCGACGGGGATGTTAAAAATTATTTTAGCGACGAAATATCAAAAACAAAACGCCCTCCATTGTGACAACCATTTTAATTTTCTTGTGTCACGAAACTTTTTTTCTTTGTCATTCGCGGGACATAACTTTCTAACTTTTCGCCTTGGTATTTTTTCTATTAATATTCAAATTACATTTTTTTGCTTGTTAATTTAGTTAAGTTAATTAAAGTAAGAGAACAACTTTATTAGAGGATTTTCGTCTTTTACCGGAATAAATACATCGGCTTTTTGCGCTTATCTGTTTTAATTAGGTAATTAGTACGAAGGTGAAATACCAAGAAATAAACATGTTTATCGGATTTTCGAGTACTCACAAATATTGTTGAATTATAAATATACTACCAGTTATCGTAATAAAAATACAACTTATAGAAATGTGTGTTTCGTTCAGTGTACTAAATTCAGTTTATAAATTTAATATCTTACCATCATCTTTTATTCTTGCCTCAGCGGCTTAATTAACTTTATTGAATAGGGCATTATTGTAGGATTACTAATACTTGGCGCAGTATTTCAAAGTTTCGCCGAAATAAGCTACAACAACTGTTGTGTATTGGTGTCAAAACTTTCAACAAGTTTTCAAGACTCATCGAGATAAACGTCAGAATTTAAAGTTGCTTCGTGTTAAAATTAACTTCCATTTTAGGCGAAATGCAAATCATGATTATTTGTCTTCAAAATAGAGACTATTATTGATATATTAAAATGCAATGATGTTAAATTAGAAAATATTTTTAGGATAAAAATTAATCGAGTTCTTTGAAATATTATTTATATGAATCTCTCTTTATTTTGTGATTCCAGTGAAGAATTTATTAAAAAAAAGAAACATGTTTATCGTACGAGTTGCATAACATTTACACAAAGCATAATATTTTTCGTTTTTAAGAATATTTAAAATGGTTAATTAATTTTATTGTTTTAACATTGTTTGTCCACCAATCTCTATATTAAGTTGATGCCCTTTAAACTATATTCACTAATACTCACTAACACAATTCACTAACTAATAGAGTTACTAAAAATTATTTCAATTTTAACATAGCCAAACAGCTTAAAAATTTTGTAGCGCGCATATTTTCAAAATTCCAATAATTTATTATTGAGTAAAATTGTGGAACTCCCATTTTAATCGATGGTCTTTGTTTTAGTTCATTTGTATGAATTACATGCTTTTGAATAACGTGATATTAGATCCAGGAAGGTTGTCATACCTTGCTACAATGTGCAAGTACTCTCTTTTTTTTTGAGGCAAAATATCATAATACAATTCGAAATAATTAGCAAGGTAAGCATTATGACATTATTGTTATTACATTTAGTGTTCGAAATCAAAATAGCGACTTTTAAAACGTCGAAACCAGTGTTCACATGTTGAAATAGTTGCCATATCCTCACAACATTCGATGATCTTCTATCGCTTTTTTTTTTATAAATATATCCGATGCGATTTAATACGTAGTAATAATATCTGCTATAAGTTCTTTAAAATTAATTTATAGACCTAATAGTTCATTTTTAATATCATCATTATGATTAAAATTTGATTATTTGACTTTATCGGACTTAATGATGCCTAACACTTTACACTTAAAATAGTACTGTTTTATCTTGTTTTATAAGCGATTTTTTTAATTGTATGTCTTTTTAAAATTTTATACCATAAATTTAAAATTTCAACCAACGGCCTTCTCTACTAAACTATTTTTTTAATAATTACATCGTACATTAAATAAGCTTAGTACAATCTTAATTTACAAATTAATTTTTTACCACAGATCTGTTGTACTGGCATTAATACACAATCAAGGGAATTAATACATCAGTATGTATTTCCCAAATCTACTGGACTAAAAGACTGGAGATTGTGTTTTAGCTTTTTCTTTGAAAATCTGGATTATCTGTAATTCGTTTTCTCTGCACATTCTATTTTTTGAATACTTTTACATTTCTGTTATAGACATTATTGTTATTATATATAGTGTTTTACATTTTGCCAGTGTATTAAATAACGTGGAAAATATAAAAATTGGGTTCTAGGGAAAGTAGAAATTATGTATCCTTTTTTATCTGGAAGCACTTGAGACGTAAATTGGAAAAAAGTATCCAGAGTAACTCTAAGAACATTATTTTAATATACGAACCGCCGAAAGAAATGAAAGCGGACAAATGCTCAATATTTTTCTGGTTGGTGTAGCCCAAACGATCGGAAACATAGTTATCGAAGGAAATAAATCGCAAAAGTGAAAAGGCATTACCTTTCGCCTGCTACAACTGGCACCAAGGACGGTGATTTGCTACGAATGGCGCTGAGGGAAATCATCAATTACCGTTGCGAATGCGAAGTTGTACCGTGCCGATTACAAAGTAGCTCCGCTAAATACACTTGTTTGCCGAACTCCGATCCATTTTTCATTCAACCTTTTCGCCCGCCTAAATTGTACAAAAAGGCTTTAAATTCTCACTTGCTCGGCTACATTGTGTGACCAAATTAGCTCCGAAAAGACAGATTATCCCCTTATAATACCGGTCCAGTGTGTATATATAAATACGGACAAATCGGGGCACTATAAAACTTTTTTTATTTCTTTTATGATTACAATTCATTTATATAACTGTAGATCATATGTGTATAAATAAAATAAAGTAAAAATGAAATTTCTTCATTTTATTCTTGCTGTATTAGCATTATTATTGAAGATTTCGCTTTTATGTTAATTTAATTTTTATTCTTATATTAGATGATTGCATGTATATAATCATGTTTCATCACAACCGGTCCATTTTCGCAACTCTTCAAAATTTTAAAATCATATGCTGCATCCATCTGAATAAGTTGTAGTCCGAAGGCGCTATGTCTGGAGAGTACGCTAGGTGTCGCAGAAGTTCCCATGTGCACTGCAATAATATATTCTTCATAATTTTTGTAACGTGTGTTACTCGCTATTGCTGGACTTTTATACATAACAATACGTCATTCAATTTATTCAGTTAGTATTATTAGGCATCTGCAGTGATTTTAATTCGATTTTAGTAGCTCATAATACACTACGCTTAGCATTCTACATGTTACTACAATGTTACTTGATGGTCATGAATATTCGGCTTCCGCGTCGGTGTGGATAGTCACTTTTTATCATCATCATTATCATGCCACCAAATTTTCTTTCTTCTCTCTTTCATCATAATTTCTTTTGAATCAATTCACATGATGACCAGTGCTTCCTCCTTTCGGATCTTCCTCATCGCATGTAAATATCTGGAATTACTTTAGATTAAAGTCTGTATTCATTAATTACTAAGCTATTTATTAATTAATTACTAGTTCTTTAAGAGTTGTATCTATATTTTCATCCAATGTGTCTTGAAATTCATCTGTTCTGGCCCTCTAAGTTGTTCTTTGTTATTAACATCTAAATCACCTCTGTTGAATTGTTGAATGCAAAGCGAATGACAGCGGCATCACCATAAGCTTCTGGAAAAGTAATTAATGTGGAAAATACAATTATCAACGTTCCGTAATGAACGTATCTGTACAGGAAATTTTATTTTATTTAGAGAAATGCCAAAATGGTCGCATTTAACACTTGTTTACATTAATACTGTTTATTTAGAGACATTTTCACCAACAGACCTCAATGATCAAAATACATGCAGGCATCTAATATTTCCGTGGTGCCTAATAAGGACCCTAGACATCATCTAAGTATCGGATTTATGAAATAAATGGTGACAATAGAATTGGAGACGAGATTTATGACTGTAACTAAATATAATTGAACGCTGAAGAGTCATATTCACTCTACGAGTATAGTTATATAATTGATATATCTGTAGATACACGAAGATACGTAACGAAAATACACTCGTTTGATAATATGATATATTTTGCAGTATTATATTTCGAAATTATTTTGAAGATATTGTATTTTATTTATATACTGTGCCGATCGTAAGTGGGTTATACCAAATGTGGGATAAGTATGTTTATTATATCCAAACAGTACTAATACCATTTTTTATATATAGTTAGGAGACTTAAAACTGAGAATTCCAAAGTAATCTCGTATTCTAGTACACAATAATAATGCATTCCGTTACAAGACTTATTCCTCATTACTTCATAAGTTCGAAGCAATTGCTCATTCGCTTTCTTATTAAAGATCATGGAGTGTTATTCAAGTGCGCGACGATGCTGGAAATGTGTGCTAAAATATTTGCTTAAAATAAGCGTTTTCTAATCGATCTAACAGAAATTGAAATAAGGTCTTTTTAATTTTGTACCTGAACAGCACACTGAAGTGAATATTATACCCAATACTTTCCGATTGGGCAATCAATGGAAGAAAATATGTTCCGAGATCTTGCAGAATTTCTTAAAATTCGTTGATGTTCTATTCGAATTCTGTTGTTTTAAATTAATTAAATTGCTGACACGCTAATTTTAACCGTTTGATAAATAAATTCTATTATTTTTACAAAAATATAAATTGATTGCCCCACTGTATAACAGCCATGTATTACGTTATTTTGACATAATTATATCGTTAACAACTGCCTAACAATGTATTTAGAATCAATATTCATTGTTTCATAGCTTCTATATATAAAATATGCTGAAATATAAATATTGCATTTGTTTATATTATTTTAGAAAATAAACATTTACATTGGATGATTTCGTTGGCGTCAAAACACATTCAAGTTCGTTGTATCGTTGCAATTTCGACGCAACTTGTAACATCGGAAAAGTAGACGTGCCGCATCCACTTTTATTAATGCGTTTGGTCAAAACGAATCCGAAAATAGCACCGAAAAAGAGCCTTTCGATTCCCAGCGTACGCCCGGTTGCCGAAAACACAGATGGTTTCATAAAAACAATATTAAATACCCGCACTTCCATCAACCAAAACAAAAAAAAACGTTTCTCATTTACATATTAAATGTTGGCTTTTGTTTCCTGCCATGCCACGGACAAAATGGAATCGTATAAATGTTATCATCGTGATATTAAACAATATTTTCGCTTACTCATTCCGACATTAATGCAGATACAAAAAACAAAACGTCATTATTGTATTTTGTAGATATTATTGTAGGGCTATTTTATCGGTGGCTATATCCGTGGTCTAACGATATTTATTTTCGTATAAATCTTTCTGGTGAAATAGGCTAATTTTGTAGAAAATTAAGGACTAATCCCATTTATAATACCGCCATTTTCGAGGCTGTATCGATGTTTTCGACAGTAGTTTACATAGTTACAAGCCATGTGGAGCCCGATAAGCTGATTAACTTTATTGAGGCGAAAATGTTGAGATTTTCAGTCCATTGCTGCCAGATAATTTAAAATTATCTGATAGTCAAACTATTCCCAAGAAAAAATATCAATATTATTATGATATACAGTAATTAAAAGAATATACTTAAAGGTTTACGTACGTAAGGTTTGGCATTCTTAAACATACAAGAATATTGTGCACTAAATAAATTTTGAAGTATGCGGATAATATTTACAACTTCTACTATCGCAACTATTCAGAGATACTTTTTATCAATGATTCGATGAAAAAACATGATTCGATTATTCCTCATATAAATATTTGAGATCTGCAAATTGAATTCTAATAATGCTATCTTATTAATAATTCTCCTAAACTTTCTCTTGTAATCTGTGAGTTTTTTCATACTGATGTGTAGCGATGAATTGAAGTTTCATCTATTGTTCAGATTGTTGTCACAATCATTCATTTCAACATAGTAGTAAGTTCTGCTAAAAACCTATATAGCGTTCAATATGATGCTGTAAACCCCTTGACAGATCTCATGTTCTCTCTTAATAGCGTTGTATACGTTGATACAAACATTGAATATTGTACATCATATCGCTTGAGAATTAACGAAGAAAAGGCCAAACTATATAGAGCTGATGAATCGTGTTGTAAATCTCAATGGTATCCTATTAAAGCACGTACAGGAGTTCAGATACTTGGGATCAGTAATGAATGAGAGATGAGAAGAAAGTGGTATCTAAAAAGTATCGGCCTGGCTATTGGAGTTTTTGGAAGAGAGGTAATATTACTAAGACAACTAAAAACCCTTTTCTTTTGAACGTTCATCTTGCCAATTTGTTTGTTTATCTCCGAGATACACGGAAAATTTTGTAAGCTTGAGGCATTTCAAATGCTAGATCCTTTCGAGGTCGTTAAGTCGTCGAGTTAAGTTATGCGTGTATGATGCAAGCAATCAGTGAGTGCACCAGTTGCGGAACAAATTCTGAGACCAATATGTTTACTGTAATATATTAAAAGTTATTAGACAGTTGCTAACATTAGGCAGTGCCGAACATCTTTACCTCTAAATACGTACATCTAAAATGACATGCAAGGTCGTTACGGTTAAAAGTAAATCGTTAATCGGTTCAATATTGGTACTCTCAAAATAGGCTTAAATAATTATGGTAACTAAAACTGCATTCTATACAGATTCAGACTGAAAACTTTTCAACCAGTATTATTAAAACAAAACATATCATGGGAATTTAAGGAAATCTATCATGAACCTCTACACAATTCAGACATTCCCCACCAAAAACTAACCACTCTTACCCACTTCAAATTGGGCCATTTCAAACTTACGAACGAATATCTATTGATTAGTGACTCCACTGTCTGTTTATGCAGAATGTAGAGAAAGACAGTCTATTACATACATTCTTCTCGACTGCAACTCCTTCATTCATATAAGAAGCCACATCCAATTTGAAAACAGTCTAAAAAAATGCCTATGCAGCACGGATGCATTGACGTCCCTGAAACCACTGGCACTATTTTCCAATATTTAACTTAAATTACTATTATAAATAATATACGCAAATTATAAAGCCTTAAGAGGCTGATGGGTCATGCCAATATAATAAATAAATTGCCGACTTAGTTGGCGCAGTGCTCGATCCTCCTACTGTTTGTAAATCCTGTTTGTAACTGTTGAGATCCGAAAAACACACGTTAAGCAATAGTCCCAATCGAGATAAACACTAGTTGGTAAAAAAAGGCTAAAATATGACAAAACGCCAATTTCCAATTGGTGTGTTAATCCAAAACTGTATAAATAATAAAAAATTGGATATCATAACTAATTTGTATTCTTGTTGAATTATTACAAATACTGATCTGATCAAAAAATAGTAAGAATTAATTCAATTCTCATTCCCCCTTGGATACGATACATATGTGGCAATGCTTTTTTGAAAAGATTTCTATATAGCAAAGTCGTCTTCTTGGTTTTGTATGATTTAATTGACCCCAAACAATGTCAAAGAATTTTTTGAGTTTACGGAAATATGTCCAACGAATACTATGTTAGATGCGAATATGCTCTCGCAAAGGAGCACCAAATACTATTTTTTGCACGACAATTTATTATAGAGGAAGTATTTCATCATGAAGACACAACCATTTCCATTATTTTCTGATCACCTAGTAACTATATGATTAAGTATTTTGGACTAGTAGATTGGAAACGATAAACACAAATAAATATAACTATTTTATTTTATTGTATTAACGATTTAGGATAATGGCCGATAACATTTTACGGTATCGGAAAAGAGATCGGGCAGGCACACGTTCGAAACGGCTTCAATTCCTCGAATATCGACTGGTTTAATATTGCACAAAAGCACTTCATTAACGCGACCGATCTTATCGTCTCAAATTTAAACTTCGCCAATATTAAATTTTGTTACGGCTGCGCTCCATCAGCGGCTCTCTTTAATAAACACCACAATATTCCTGGGTTAATAGACCTAATGGCTCGTAAAATTTTAACGTCTCCGAGGAGAAAAAATTCGAACATCAAATTAATTACCGCCTATTAATGTTTGTTCGAAGTCCGCTAACTAATAAAACGAAATTATCTTCTCTTTTTATGCCTCGGTATGTAGTACACCCCCTATTTATTATTCCATACCCGCACACATTATCCCCGATCGTAACGTAAAATAAGATATATCTTGGCAGTAAGAGCCCTTTTAAATTGCCGGTCGATAAAAAATCTCCATATTATTACGGGAATTAAAAGGAAATGAAAATAATTTAGATATTTCTCTTCGAACTCCATTATATGAATTTAAATACAAGTTCGAATAAGAAATAAGTATAAATACTTGTAATTTTTTTTAAGCGTTATTGATATTTACTGAAATATTATACAGAAGCGTTTACAAGTAGAATTGTTGATAGCTACTATTTTATAATGTTATTTTATTTAAAAATTCGAAAATACATCATTGCCTCATGAGTTCTAATATAATCTTAATTTCCCTGTAATATCTCCTGTTGACGTAATTACTTTGTCTTTTATTATTTACTATCCAAAGTTATTATAATATAAACAGTATATGTTTGGTTATTTTTGTAGACGTATCCTCACATGTCTATTTTCTAAAATGTTTTTTACATCATACATTAGATACGCTTAGTTCAATCTTAACCTACAAATAATTTATTATCATTGTTCTGATTTTCTTTCATTTTTAGTTCGAAATCTTGAATCACTTCGTATATCCATTTGATTTCGAGGTCATCGTGCAATTCGTTGGTTATGCAGCGATAAACATTGGCAATTAATCGAAGAACTTAGTTTTGACAGCGTTGAATTTGATGGGTGAGTGCAATCCCATATTTGCATCCGATAATTCCAAATAGGGTTTGTTATTGACTGATAAATCAATATCTTTGATCTCTTTGAAACAATACAGATGTTTGTCTAAAGTATTTTTTCTAGAAGCAGAAGTGGACCCAAAATACTGTCTAGACCAACTTGGTTTAAATGTTGAGAAGCCCTGATTTTTCTACATCCTAAAAATCTAAACAGATAGAATACCAGCAATTGACAAAAGTCTTGCTGCAATAAATTGATTTGATGTTTTATCTTGTCTTATCATTCCCACTCGTTTATCTTATATAACGTAACTACTGCAACATTGAATTTCATATCTTTAGATCCGTTATTCCATACTGAAGCTCTGTTTTTTTAGATATCATTCTACTGATTTTAGCACATTTTTCTCAGCTTTAGAGATGTAGAACTGTGAACATTTTATATAGGTAATAATTTTGATGAAATTGGTAAAAACTAACCTAAAATAGCCAAATATAAGGAAGTTTACGGTAAATGATGTGGCTCGGTGAATGGAGGTAAAACGAAATGAAATCGTGGTGTTTACTTTATGTGACCGTTATTTATTGGCAATATAAAAAAATGTGAAAAAGACAATTAGATAAAACGGATGGCAGCGGTGTTTCCTGGAGACCAGGCTTGGGCAGTCGATGGTGGCACGTCTAAACCAAACGATGGTTGAGCACTGAATGAATCGAAATACCCTTCAATAAAATCCCAGATAAACGTCTCGGGGCTGCCGCCAGCTATTCGTTATCGGGTTCTAGTTGGCGCTGCCGGCACCCCGCCCGTGTTCAACATCTGGGATTATATTTCTGGGTATTTGGTAGACCGTTATTCCACGATGTAAAATTCGACATGCCTCAAGGTCGCTACAGAAGTAATAGCTTAAACCTATCAATAAAACAACATAATCAGTCTATCGATTGCGGTTGGTGCGTTTAAGTTCCAAAATCATCTAAAAAATGAGATCGTTGCAAGAATCACAAATGCGTCATGATATTATTGATAAATTGGTAACATGTTGCAGAAAAATTACTAAAAATCAAAAAGTCCTACGCTACACAATAGTAAATGAATGTTTAAAATCATTTTAGAAATCAAATTATATTATGTAACTATTATCTATTATCTGAATCTCCAGGCTGTGCGTTTAGTACATCAGAACTTGTTTTATATAGTGTAATCTTATATTAATCTAACCTTTCGACAGTGAAAGTTACTACCGCTTAAATTTTTGCTAACTTCAGATATCAAAGAATTACATTATTTAATATCAACCAATCAACTTTCCTTTACTTCGGTGCATTTTGACTACAAATATTTTCTATCAATTTTCGCTATCATCAATCTTTTCTCTATTTTTTACATAATCATGTTATTAACATAAATGGTGTATATTGCGAAGACATAATTAACTGGGATACATTAACCATTACACGATTATAATCTCCATGGTAAATCATACAAAATCACTGTCAGTAATAACTGTTCGAGTTAATAAAAAAATAAAAACACGAAAGGAAATTCCGAAAGGTAATTCTTCGAGGAATCCGAAGCGTTCACCTCTTTGATAATATTAGCAGAATAAATAGAAGCCGAAAAGGAAACAAAAGATACATTTTGTAACGAGCGAAAGAATGCGGATGAAAATTTATGAAACTCGATATATTGAAGAGGGGGGCAAAAATGAAATATTCATTTGATTTAATGGAAAGCAAATTCGGCTGCCATAACAATTCGCCTGTAAACATTTCATTTGTGATATATGATTTAAGATCGGGACCACTATGGTGGCGGGGAAACGAACGCTGGCATCGTTGTTCCGATACATTATCACCTCGTACTCCGCGCAGTTTTTCCGTGTAGACGAACACTTCCATTTTATTTATCAAAAAAATATACGGTTTTATTTTATTAGGATTTTACGCGAAAAATTTCACAAGCGAGAGATTTCGCCACTCCTCTCTCCTCTTTCTCTCGTCCTGTGAAAACATAACGTTATTCGTCATAAACCCTTCGCCGTTCGTCATGCCACCCCTATAAAAATATTTTCCATTGACATTTCATAGGGAGCCAGTTGCTCGCATAACAATAATAACCTTCAGTCAACCGCGAAATTATTGCCTTGGTCTTTTTTTGCTGGCTCGGGAATGTACATATTTTGAAAGACCACTTTGCACATTTCTGGATTATATATTAATTGGTTTCAGCCGTTGACGAATTTGGAGTTCGTATTATTCTTTTGTTTGTATGATTGTTTTATTATTTTCAGAATGTTTTTCTACTTAGTAATTAAATTACTTGTTTATTTTCATCGATAACCATCACTGTTTCCTACCTTTCAGCATTTTCCATTTTAATGGTTCCAAGTATGTTTTCACCGGTTTTGCAACATGCGATCGAGCATTGTCATGCTGAAGAATAGCATTGTTGTGTGTTTTCTCGTATTTCGGCCGTTTTTGATAGTTTCATTAGGTTCTGAGCACCTCATGTAGGCCAAACCAAGGTGATACCACCAAATACACAGTATTAGCTTGGAGTCATAGGTATTCGACTGTGCCGGATGTACCTTGGACTTTTTATTATCCATTTATTATAAGCAATACGATGCAAAAAAATCCTTCCCGTTTTGTTGCTGCTGAAGCAGCATTTCACACATGACCAAACGCATCTCAATGTATCTTGGCTTCAATGCATATTGTACAAAATATCCAAGCTTTAGGATAATTTGTTCTTCAAGCGACTGGATTGTTTTTTTTTAAGTTACTTCCAACTATTCTGCATTTTCTTCTTGAGCTTTATACGGATCATCATCGAGTAATATATTTTTTAGGCTGCCAAGAACGCTTTTTGTCTTCGGTGTCGAAATCGCCACTTTTAAAATGTCCAAGACTCTATTAACATGTTCACATTCATGGAGAATGGCTGCCATAAGCTACACACAGCGTTCGATGACCTTCAGTCGCCATTTTCTTTAAATTGTAGTAACAAAAGTAAAACTTCCCACACATTCGATTTAGTCGGTACAAATTGACACATTTTCTACGTACTGAACAATGTTTTGTTCACACTTCGACGAAATAACACATACTGAAAAATGAAGCCTATGCCATCTGTAGTAAATCCTTTAAGATCAATGTATAGTCTCTGTGTAATTAATTACCAATTTATGCCATTATTTATTACTACATGAATTATTAAAAAAAAAACATTATTAAATGTAAGCTACTTTAACAAGCAGCTGGATATCGAAATTTTAAATTATTTAAAAGTATTTTCTTATATAGTTTTGTAGGGAAAAATACCTTTTTAATATATTCTACTACTAGTGTCTGGTGCATTTTTATTTCTGCCAACATTTGAATTCAATGTCGGACAAATAATATAATTTTCACCTTTATCAGTAATCATAGCTAATTTTTCAGCCAATGTAGCAGTTAGTGTGCAATATCTTTCATTAGTATGGATGGAAATTAATAACTACCAATAATAAATTGAAAACCAATACTCATACGTTGTTATTAATATATGTTCAACGTTATGAAATTTGGTTTCAAATAGCATTTTAAACTTTCAGCAAAACTTTTTCTGACTCAAGTATAAAAAATAGGGCATTGCTTATTTCCGAGAAATAGGCTTATATGTTCAATAAAAGGACATCTGACACCAACAAAATATAGCTTTATGACAAGGCTTTATGACGTAGCAAACTTAAATTATGTTATATGTTGTTCATCTCGAAATAACAGTCATAATCCTTAAGATTAAGCAGTCAGACCATCACATCACAAGTCAGAAATAGCAGGTTATTTATTAATGATAATGAGTTGGTTATATATATATATATATATATATATTTAGGGTAAATTGATATGACTCGGTGAATGGAGGTAAAACGAAATGAGAGAGTGTTTACATTATGTGACCGTTATTTATTGAAGTAATATATATATATATATATATATATATATATATATATATATATGTATATACATGTAATGTAATGTAATGTAATGTAATGTAATTGAACAGTTTCTTTTAACTCTATGTTCGTGGAAAAACAAAAGACAATCAAAGCCAACAAATAGTTAGGCCTATTCCTTTAGTGATTTCTAAGGAAACGACCCGAGAAGTTTTTCGTGTTTTGTTTGACAAACAAAGACAAAATACCCTTATAAGAATGCCAAATTTAATTTCTGCGGTCTCTTGGCTTCCCTTTTTCCGGCCAAAGTTTCGTTTAATTATCAGAAGTAAAAATTAATTGCGAGCCACTCCTGAACCGAAAACGTGCTTGTTAGACAATTATTGGTGGAGAGGCTTGTTCTTGGAGACCCTTCACCATCTCGAGACTTGATAGTTTGGAATTCGACTGAAAAGAAGGAGAGCCTCTTGTCGACAAACGAGATACAAACGGAAAAATATGAAGGAAATAACGAATAAAATCGTCTGTAATGTTATCTTTTGATTTAAAAAATAAGTTAAAATATTTTCTCCGTAAATTATTTTAATATCTGAAATAAAACTTATCAAATACTAATAACGTACTAATAAAACACTTCTGATATTGCTAGTTATTCTGTTAATTAATCCAAGGACATAATATTATATGCCTGTCTCTAATACTTAGCATTTATTTTGATTCAATAATGAGAAGGAGCAAGAGATCCTTCTTAAGAGAAAAAGAAAAGGTGAGAGGAGGAGGTCTGGAGAATACGGCGGGTTAGTTTTCTTTTTAATATTTCCTACTATGTTTTCACCAGTTTTACAAAATGTGTTTGAGCATTGTCATGTTAAAGAATAATGTCATTAATAAATATAATATATAGTAGACGCATCAGTTGTAGTCGATAGCGATCCCCATGGATAACTTCAACGAATAATGCCTTCAATTCCTCACCTTCAGCTTGTTTTTGGTGGTCTAGAGCGCGCTATGCCTTTGGTGTCAAAGTCGTTGCCTTTAAAATTTCGAAACCAGTATTCGCAGGTTGTAATCCAAGAGCATGGTTTCCGTAAACATCACAGAGCATTCAATGAACCTTCGACGGCCTTTTCTCCAAATGGAAGTAAAATAATTAAGCTTCCCGATTATAGTCAATTATCTTCAAGGGCTTTCATTTATTTATTTCATCAATTTATATTTTTTTTTAAATTTTATAATACTTATCAAACTGATATTCTGTTTTTTTAATAAATTAATATAATTTACATTCAAAAATATTTAGTACGCATTTATAGATTATCTAGATTATAATGCCATTATAAATATGAATTTTGTTTCAACTTAATTTTCTGTATAGTCAAAAAAGAATTCGTGTTTTTTTTTCTATCAAGAATATATTTCTTAATATAATTAAAGTAGCTTTTAAGGCAATGTTCTGGTAACACAGACTTTCCCAGCCATAATAGCGCCTCGTTAAGCCTCAGATGGGGTGCATTTCGATGATAATAGTTAGAAAAACAAGACATTAATTTTATTTTATTTTTGACTGTCATCTCTCCGCAGCTGCCATAATTCATGACGGAAATGTTATTTGAGTTTATGATGATAAACTATTGCTGTTAATATATTAGAATAAATTAGTACCATTTAAAATATTTTCAACGTTAACATTTAATTAAAACTAGTTATTGGTATATTGTTCCAATATGAAAGTTATTATATTACATATAATATATTGGTTTATATATATATATATATATATATATATATATATATATATATATATATTCTAAAGTCTCCTTTTACCAACTATGGAGTGAGCCTAAAGTTTAAGGTGGGCTCCGAACCACGGTCCTCAGCATTAAGCCTACCGACTGGCGAGTGACCAACTTTGGAAATCATCTCAGAAGACATCTTACGGTCTTACCCAGCTTGGTTACTGGCGTGACTGGGATCATTTTTTTTTGTTGGATTTTACACTCTTGCCTAGAACATTCAGAAATTTTAAACAACCACAAACATAAATTTACTACCATGCTCCAGCACGATTCCAACCCACGGCTATCGCAACAGTAGGAGCATCGCCTTTACCACTGCGCCACCAAGCCGGCTATGTTGGGTTTTTATTAAGTCACTTCTCTCCAGTAAAATCTATTCGCCTATTAATTCACGATTCGTCGTAGTATTTTTTACTTGCATTCAGTGAAAGTTTATCGAAACTTGTGTGGTATTATACAGTTATGTGTGTATTTAAGTGGACTCCAATGATCAAATTTCTTGTTGGTTTCAAGAAACTTGAAGTTCTTAAAAATAATGATCACGTATGGGACTAGTGAAAAAGATTGTGTTTGAAGACTGAAGAAGAAGAAGAAGACAAGAAGAAGAAGAAGAGAAGAAGCTTCAGAAATGGTTGCGAAGCCATTATTGACGTGTTTGGTGGGATTGGAAAGGAATTGTTCGTCAAAAGTAGCGTTGGGAACTTTCGACTGAAATTGGCTATCGACTGTTTCAGTCTCTATTATTGGTTCGACTGATTTTGTTACTATTTACTATCGACTGTTTCATTGGTGTACTTTTAGTTACTATTTTTAGTTCTACTGGTTTCATTGGAGCTATGTTGTCCTAGCCGCAACCTTGACGAAAATGCACCCAATTTATGCTTACATAGATTTATATGTAATATATAGTTTTTTTACAGCATTTTACAACGATATTTTTCGAGATTGTTAATGTAATAGGGTAAAAAGATAAGAAAAAAAGAAACTGTGAATGATAAATAGTAAAATACTTTTGACTGTTGGTGATAATATGACATAAAGTGATAAATGACTGATGGCAATAGCAGGTAATATTTCGATTACTCTCTCGATTTTTGTTAAAAAATATTTCTGTTTCAATAATAAATAAAGCATTTCCTTTATTTAAAAAAGTTCTAGTAGTTATTGCGTCATAATTTTTAATTATGTCATAGATTAGTCTTCTTTTTTTATGATTTGGTATATGTTTAATTTTTATTTAGTATTTATGGTTATTACACATCTATTTTTTAGATTTTGTTTAAGCTCTATTGTATTGTTTTATTAAATATTTATTAAAATACATTATTTAAAAATAGCAATTAACTTATTAAAATACGATACATTTGTGGGGTATTATTCCATAGAAAAATTCCAATCCTTTTTACAGATCCACAGAACATTCAAATATAAAAGTAATTCTACTTCCTTTAAAATTAAATTATTAATTGCATGTTAATAGTGTTCAGTAATTTGTTTTTTCCTTTTCTTTTTTAAAGTTAGTACGTGAAGGAATATGTACATCTCCGTCTCGCTTATACTACCGTTTGAAAATATAAGCACATATATAATTAACTGCTCCAAGCAATTATCTCTGTCATATCCTCTCTCACAATTGATAGAGGAAAGGATTTGTACATGTTCTTCTGACATCACGACTTGTAAAAAAACAGTCGAGCCGTGTATTTGACTGAAAATAGTAATTACTATTTTCAGTCGCTAGTTTTTTTACTATAGACTGTTTGGACTGTTTTCAGTCGATAGTTCCGAACGTTAGTCAAAAGCTACTCGAACCATTTTAACCAAACTATGTTGCCAGACTTTCTACTGTACTAACACTGTGTGTGCAACTAACACTGAAGCAAGCGAATAATAGGGAAGACGTTATAGGCTATCACTACAAAGCTATACGACATTCTTCTTTATTGACTCAAGAAAAATTAAGAAAGATCATCATTTGTTCTGTCTCTGTAAAACTCTCTCAGTGAAGTAAGGCTGACTTCAAAGGAAGCTAGTGAAAATCACTTGGTTCAATCAATGAATAAATTATCTTTGAAACTCTCTTTTGAAAACGTAATAACACGAAAATTAATTTTCTCCAACCCATTATATTACACAGGCATTAGAATATATTGTTGCGAACACTTTAAGCTCACTTCTAATTTGTTTAGTGTTACGAGAACGCTTTTAAAATAATTTGTATTAAAAATACCATAAAAGGAGGTCGTTTGTCATCCGAGGAAAGTCTGCGAAATTTACGACTTTAATAAGTCACCTCAATTGCATCTAGGGTACACTTTATAGGAAATTATGTGCATATAACTCAAACTCTAATTTGTTTAAAGAGGATGTGGTATTTCGGATGAAATCTATTAAACGAAAGCTCGCTCCGGACAGCCTATGTGCAAGCGCATGAACTGTATGTGTGTGTGTGTGGGCAGCCTATTCCTTACAAGGATCTCAGACGGTGCAATAACTGATCCGTTTTATGTTCAACTAATATTATTTTATTGTCCGGCGAATGGTTTTTGTAATTGCATCGCAACCGTAACAATTGAAATTTTCTTAAATTAGTTCTCCTGCACTTGGCCACCTTGAAAATCAATTACCAAACAAACGAGAGTTTCTGTATATTATACGGCCGTACTTTGAAATACGCATAGAAGAAAATAATTTATCTATTTATATCGATTAACACTTATTAATATTGATTTTGAAGTAGGACGCAAACATTTTTTTTTTGTTTTTCCAAAATTATTTATCTACAATGTATTTATACCAACGATTTTTCGTTGTTTTTGCATGTTTTTGAGTTTAAAAAATAGCTAGATGTCCTATACAAGAAAATTGTGTTCAAGAAATTTGCGAATATCAATGCTATATTATAAAAGGTACATTCGTTGTTAAACGTATTGGAAGGTAATCATAATAAATATCACGTTGTTGAAAAGATAATTATTACAGTAAGTCTCTAATTGGAGTTTTATAAAACGGTTGGTTTTAAGATGGAAATGTGTAGATCTTTTACATAATCATCTTATATATACAATACCATTCAAAAGTTGGTTTTGTTCAGAAAAATACTGCAATACACCTTTAAATAGACATGTTGATATTGTTTTAGCGACCATACTTATAACAATAATCAACGAAATTACTAATTTCTTATCAGTTATCCGTTATTTTGAAAAATTACCGATACTTTTGGTCATAGAGTTTACTAAACCGTTATTTGTTGATTTTTTATAATTGTCGGTTTCAGTAGTTGCTTTTCAATTAAAATATAGTCTAATATTTTAAATGTGTTTAAAATTTCAAAAACTATTAGTCTAGAGTTCAGTGTACTTTATGATGTTCATGTAGTAGTTTCAATATTTAATAAGCACATAAAGTTAATAAGCACATAGTATGGGACAGTTCATCCCATAAAGTCGCAGAAATGTAAAGAATCGATGCCCATAGAACTCAGCACAGTTGTGGGAATAGTTACAAGGCGAATAAATGGAAAACACTGAATCCGAATACTTAAATAAGTTAATAAAAAGAATGAGTAAAATTTGTGAGCTAGTAATTAAAAATAAAGGTTTTTAACGAGACCAAAATGTATCGAAAAACATTAAGTTTTTTATTCCATGTAAATATATTTAACTAACTTTAACTGAATATTAATCTAAGGTAAGGTTAAGATTTGACTGTAACAAATCATAACTTATCTATTCCATTGTTTGGAATATTCATAGATATAATATTAATATATATCTATTTTAGTATAGCATTTTGAAAAAATATTGTATTTTTATATTTTTTTAATATTCCCTAAAGACCGTTATGTAGATAATATGAAAGTTACAAAGTGAAGCAATAAATCTAAACTTATGAATATTTGAACATAGTATAAATAAAAAATGAACCGAAATAAGCGACATAAGCCATATCATGAAAACTGAATTATTTCGTGTAAACATACCCGAGTATAATTCCTTTGAAAATGACCGGTGCAAGATTTGACTAAGAGATTAACTCATCCGCTTTTAGCAAGTCCGGCTTAGCAAATAAAAGGCCCCGGAATGGTATATAATTCTCCTCGGCTCACAAAGCGAGGTCCGAGGGTCGCGACATTGCAGCGCAAACACATTTTTTAGATCCGGTAGACACTGAACAGCATTAATTCAGTTTACTAATGAAGGAGTTGGCTAACAAAAGAGTGGAACGTAACGTTCATAGACTTATAAAGTTAAAAAGAAGGAAAGAACCCGGTTAATTTTCTCTAGATTTTCGAATGTTGTTCGGAAAATGTAGTGGGAAGAATTATCTCTTTTAAAATGGACCAGATTTAAATACGTTCGAGAACAGTTTCTTTGGATTGGGTTCGTATATTTGCATTTAGAAAGGATCTATAAGGAGAAGCCATTTTTTCGACATTATCTCGAATAATTAGATATAGCGGGGAGATACCTTTTACGGGCTAACGCATCCAGTACAGTTTTATTGAAAATCGAACATTTTGCATGCAAGGCTTTGTTAAATTGAATGCATTCTCTTTTATCAGTTGACACTTTTTTCTTTTTATTTTGTACTATTACTAATGTATTCTGTATATATATAAGTAGGCCTTTCATAGTATTATATAAGATATGCGATATTGTAGACATTAATTACTCCATTCATGTCGTGAAGTCTAATGAATTGGGTAGAAAATAATGTATTTTACACTGTATTTTATTCGTTTTTATTAGAAATGAAAATCACAAATAATAATATAAAAATATGACACCGGGAGAATAAGTAATGATAATGAATAAAAGAAAATCGAAGATAATAGAAGCCAGGAAGAACATGAGTGTCAGAATAAGAAAATAACACCAAATTGTACTTAGTTTTATATAATAAAGCATTAACAAAAAAGAGATGTCAAGCTAACCAAAAATGAAAGTGTTCAGGGCAATAATATTCAGTTGCGAGACGTGGGTGAAGGAAGATACAAACAATAGAAATGAAATACCTCAGTGTCGTGTCGAGGTTGTAACAAAACTGGACAGGATAATAAGTAAAGAGATAGAAAAAAACATTAATATTGAATCAACGGAAGAACAGTGCATAGAAAGAAATCAATTCAGTTGGTGCGGACACTTATACGGAGTATAGAAGACATGTAAAGAGAATCTGGGAACCACTACTGCAGATGAGAGGCCAAAGAAATCGCTGAATAAAAAAAATGACTATTAGTACATAGAGAAAAAGAGGACAGATATTAAACATAACATATCCACACTATTTAGTGGTGTAAAAGGGTTTTTTTAATTATTGGTAATCAATTCCGCTGTTACTCGAACTATTTCTTGATCTATTTAAGTAAAGTTTTGTGCAAAAGTATCGCAATTTAAGCTGTACTATCACAAAAGGTGGATTGAAGGTACCGAAAGACCCCTAGTCATAAGCAATTCCAAGTAAGAAACATTTAAGCTTTTAAAAACACCCCTAATTCATGAATTCCCGGCACGTGAATAACAGTTCAAAGTGTAAGGCCACGAAAGGCGGACTGAATGCTGTGAATTAAGATGTTTACTGGAAATTGAAATGAAACTTGCAGTTCCGGATGGACGGTCACCAAAAGCGTATTGTAAGCTGAATTTCTTAGCCGTAGACTTTGAAAAACGAACAAACGAAGCAATACTTGAGTATATTTTCCGAACTATACCTAATAATGTTCCGAGTAAACCGAATTGCTCATGTATAAAAAAACCTATTATACTACCACTAAGTGGTGTAGATGTGTCATGTTTAATGTCTATTTGAATTCGCTAGGGGGGGACACTATAGAAATTTGGTTAGAAACAATGTCATTTCGAAGATATTCAAATGCAAACTGTCGGACAAAGGCACAAACTATACTTAAACATCTTTTCCTTAGGATGAAAGTCTTACATTATGCGACTAAGACTGCGCTGGCTACATTTCGTTATTCATCATTTAACCTATTTGTGGATGTTATTATACATACATTAATTTAATTTTTAAAATAATCGAATTTTTTTCTCAATTTATTGATTAATTAGTGGTTAAAGCCTTTAGTTACCAGTTACTGTTACTTACATTTACTATTACTATTTGCGAAAGTTATTATACATAAGTTTTAATTTTAATAATAACTGATTTTTTCTCACTTAGTAGTCAGTAATTAGTGGGAGAAGTGATTATTGTTTTTTAATTACTGTTAGATGTAAGAATAACAGAAAACACATATAATTTGAATCGAAAATGATCAATGATGGTTCAATGCGGAAAAGCGGGACGACTATCCGATTCGAAGTAGAATGAATTCCGGCTGGAATTGCAACGTCAGTAGCGCTGGAACGATCAAAGCAATACTTGAGAGAACCGAGATGGACGGCCGTTACCCAATCAGTCGCGGGGCAGGTAAACGGGTCCTGGGGGACCGGCCTCGGACACGTAGCTAACTCACGTCTCCCAGTGGGCCGGTGCTTCGTACCTTCGAAGGCCGAATTCGAATCGAATCCATAAATTCGGAAGCGGCGGCCACTAACGTTCGACCTAACGACTGCACGCACTCCAGTTACATACGTCTAATAGGAACGGAGGTGATTAAAACGATGGCATTACAATTAACCCGCCGTTTTTCGGTTGCCGGTGTCTTTCCTCGATTTCCACACAAATACGGAACGAGATTGGTTTTCGACGTAGAAGATTAATGGCGATATGTCAGTGAAAAACATTATTGTTACCATCAATATTCTTTCGGCTATCATCAGCCTTTTTTTAACATTCCACGGCCAGTGATAGGGTGTCTGTATATTGGTGCACATTTATTTCTAATCAATATTTACGAATGCTCATCTAGAGAAAATACAATACAATTTTTTTTAGCTACTTGTTACGCACAGTATTTTATTTTAAATTTTAAATTTGACATATTCCACCAGTGTACTATGATATGGTGCATTGTACATAACAATAACTGATGGTTCCTCCAAGTTCTGTAAAAGCTGATGAACTACTGCAAAAACAAGTTATGATTCATTTCTCCATGGTAGTCATCATTGGACTAAGAGGAAAATACTAATTCTACACCAGGAATAAAACCATTCCTGTTTGTAGCATGAAGAACTATATGTCTGCAATGAATTATGATTCATCAATAATTCAATAATACTAATTATTAAATGTTATGACCAACAAAACCTAATCGATAGTTATTCCAACGTTTACCTTTTTCTATCAGCTTTTGATGTCTTTACACTATATTTATTATCATCTTGCCATGAGCGACCCAATGTATAATACTGAAATATTCATGTATCATCTAAATATACAAATTGATATAATAATTCTTCTTTGATTTTGTTGTATGTTGTATTATTAATGTAAAAATTGTATTATTTTAAAAGCAATGTCTGGAAGTTTCATTAAACCCCTTCCTGGCTTATCTTTACAACAAATCCAATATTACGAAACAGTATATTAAGGGATGTTCTACATCCCTCAAATAGCTGTATATATGTTGTATCTAGCTTTGTATTAAAAATCTAATTAAATAATTGTATTAAATTATGTTTCGATTGAAAAAACTACTTACTGTTCTTACTTTACTCATCTCTGATACAGCTAACATCAAGCTGATCTTGATTCGTCACCTGTTTCGTATACAGTCGGTTTCTTTTTGGTGAATTTAAGGTTATATTGTTTTAATTTTTTCAGATATTTTAGTGACCGTGCCCGTACTAACATTCAGTGCAGCTGTAACGCACAAATTAATATTTTCAATAAAAACCCTGTCGACTTGAAATTTATTAAAACAAAGCGTTAAAACAACGTTTGTCGATTTACAACCCGTAATTATAATATTTTGAAGAATTTTGCAGGCGTTTGACAAACGGGCAACTTTTACAGGCTCTTTCGGTTTCGAACTTCTCTAACTTATTAACATTCTATCTTTTTTTAAATAAAATAAAATTAGAAGGAAAATATTGTCTGACTGTAAAACGAATTTACAACTTTCGACAGGCATACATTGATGATGTTCGTCACAACTGTTTTAAATAGACTATATATTCTGCAATATTTAGCAATATATTTCCTTTTAACAATAGTCTAATATGTTATCAGAGACATCGGTAGAGCTGAGTAATTGATTTAGCTGAGTTGTGCATCTTCTCTCTGCAAATCTTGATTCTAGATCTGGTATACTATTTCTCTTAACGCGAGAGTATTTCAGGCGCCCCACTCTCTGCTGTTCAGTAGCTAACTGGTTAATGTGTTGGTCTAGTCTGGCTTGATATCTCTTGCTGTATGACATAATGTCTTCCTTCACTGTTCGTATGTCAAATATATATACACTTGTGATAGCTGATTGTGCCTCTTAGCTTTATATATACATATATATATATATATATATATATATATATATATATATATATATATATATATATATATATCTGAAACTAAATACAAATTATATAAACTGTACGCTCCATTGTATTACCATTGTGATCATGAATACATACACTGAAATACCTTGACCGATTTATACAAGCGGTGCACCCTGTATACTCCCTTGTACAATGCTAATGACGAGAAGCTTTTTGTTTAATACTTGTACAGTGTGTGCTTGTTACACACCACCTTTTATTCATGATGTTCCTTCCTTATGTCCTTTGACTGGCGGTGGTTTAAGAAGTATCGATGGAAAACGTATTCTTGTAAATTCAGCGAAGGCTTATGAGGCACTCCCAAGGTTTATTGCTTATTGCCACAATTAGGGGTTTCTATTTCGCAATATTGGCATATTACTGTTCCGGTCCTTCCTTTACTGCGCACAACTGTAAAAAATATGTGATACACAGTAACTATATACACAATAGCCGAAATTTTATACACGTATTTTCGTTTCGTTTGTCTATAATTATATTCTAAAATAATATTTTCCCTAACAATAACTTAAAAATGCCCCGAACACGTTAACACCCATTTTATTTTCCAGATATTGCTCCTTCCAATTATTATCTATTCTGGTCAATTGCAGACGGTCTATACAACAATTTTGTTAAATAATCGGATCTACTAAATATCTAATAATTTTTGTGTAATAAAATTTTAAAATTAAAAAAAATCACAACAGGTTTAATTTTGTACTCGCAGTCGTCATTGATGAAAAAGCTGAATTATTTAACGCTTCGAAAGCAACAGTATACATGGAAATGACACTATACAAAATATTTGGCAAACCAAACCAATCTCACAAAAATTAGGCTTGATTGTTGGAAGAGTGTGGTATGATCAGATTAATCACCGTTTACATTTTTTCCTGCAAACGGCTGGGTTTATGTATAGAGAACCAGCAAAATCGCAAGATGTCAATATAATTGAATCATTATGGGGAGTTTTAGAGCTGAGATTGAGGAGTAGATATCCATCTCCAATGTTTTGGTACAAGAATGGCTTAGCATTCCATTGGAAACTGTTCAGACACTCTACGAATCTATTCCACGAAGAAATGCAGCTGTTTCAAAAGCAAATATCAGGTGTTTATATTATTTCACCCATGCCCTGTAAATTCACATTCTAGAATAAATAGTGCTTTTTTGAATATATTCACAATAAATATAGGTTTGATTAGTACTCCATATCCAAAATTTTTTTGTTGGTTGAATTGCAATAATAATTATCATTTATTGTGAACTTGACAATTTTGTGTAATACTTTTTTTAACCATTAAGTCACAGTTTTTTGTTTTATGTTGCAATATTTTTTTAATAAAGATTTCAATAACATTTTGATGTGTACGAAAATTTTGCATGTGACCTAAAATCCTACGTTAACAGTTATCTTTCGTCGCACAGCCGTATCGCTTATAATTTCGTTCCAAGTATTAAACTAAAATCAATTTTCCTGTCGATCGATTTGACGATATTAAAGCTCATCATCATCGAACTATCTCGCATCTTAATTTCCTGCCAGCGATATTGACCTAGTAATCAAGCGTCGAGTTTTAAGCCTTTTATCGCTGGAAAAGGTGTTTTAAAACTCTTTATGAAGAGGGCGATTACTATGCGAACGAAATAAAATTGATAGCAATTAAGCAAACAAAGCTGTCATGCCGCGTTGACATCAATGATACGATCGTCAAAATTCATTCGGAACAAGGACTTAATTCAAACTGTTTACAATTGTATCGTGTCGTGGCAGTTAATTAAATTTATTGTGACGCCTAATTAAAATGTTCCATTATTAATTCAACAATTGTTATGGAAGAAATTGCCTTGTGATGTGGCACAGTGAGAGTCGCGAGGAATGATTTCCTGCAGATATTCTATTTAGTAAATTAAATTGTACGATAAATGCTTTGATATATTCGGGTTTAGCTATTTTATTTAAATTGAACATCCCATGTTGGGAAAACGTTTCCCATTAGTTGTTTAGAAAATAAGTGATTTTATCTATTATTTATGTTTGACTAGATTAAAATGTTGGTTACGCATACATCATTTGAAATATTTTGTTTTGAAATTAGAAACAATAGATACTAACATCATTCACAATATTTTATTTGTGAAATTGAGAAGATTAAGCTTGACTTCAATATGGGAGTCAGACTTTTCAAGTGATACTATTAAATCTATTGATTTATGATCAGTTTAAATATTGCTAACCATATTTTGTACATTATTAATATATTATTTATTATTTATATAAAAGTCAAATCTAGTTCGGCTTTGATATTATACTTTTCCTTTCCTTATTATATATTTCCTTTCAAATGAAGGTATTGTATCTCATAATGATGGATAATTAACTTTGTGATGTCACTCATCTAATGTTGTATATAGGCACTCTAAACTGTTTAAAATTAAATATTGCTATATGCCTACATTTATGTGTTATAAAGTTTTCATTGCGTTATTATTGTATATATGTGTATGTTCTCCTCGCTTATTAGCGAACCTCTTCGACAGTTCATGAACTTTTATGAATCAGTAATTCACAATTCACTACTACTTTAATTATATATGCAAATGCATCTTAATTATTTAAAACAAACCTTTCAAAAACAAAAAGTCCAAAAGTTATGCACGACACGTCATTTTGAACTAATGTTAATTAGCGTTGGGAACTATCGACTGAAAACAGTCGAAATAGTCGATAGTCGCAAAATAGTCAAAACATTCGATAGTCAAAAAACTAGCGAAAATACTAATTACTATTTTCAGTCAAATGCACTGCTGGACTGTTTTTTTTTATCAATTCGTGATGTCTGACGAAGATGTACAAATCCTTTCCTGTATAAATTGCGAGAGGCAAGGACGGAGATAATTGCTTGGAACAATTTATTTTAAATGTGTTTATATTTTCCAGTAGTATAAGCGAGACGGGGATGTACATATTCCTTCACATACTAACTCTAAAAAAGAAAAGGAAAAAATAATAACTGAATACTATTAACATGCAATTAATAATTTCATTTTAAAGAAGGTAGAATTACTTTTATAATGGAATGTTCTGTGTATCTGTAAAAAGGAATGGAATTTTACTATGGAATGAAATAATACCCCGCAAATGTTTTACCGTATTTTAATATGTTAATTGTTGTTTTTAAAAATATACTATAATAAATATAGATAATACAATAGAACTTAAACAAGACCTAAAAACTAAAATTCTACAATAACCATAAATACTAAATAAAATTAAACATATACCTAATCAGTCAATAATTATAGAAAAAAGAACTAATCCATGACAATTAAAAATGATGACACAATAACTACTAGAGCTACTATTTTGGGAATAGGAGAAAAAACAAATAGTTAAGCTGCAAATATATTTTTATTGTTTTTCAAAGTAACCAATTTTCAAAACACTTATTCCATTCCAAATGAGGTATCTTCAAATCATGATTTTTAAACGCTTCAATAGCTTCTTCGAGCGATGAAAATCATTGACTACGCAGTGGTGCCAAATCAGGTACTGTACGGAGCTCTACGAATGCTCAAATAGTCTCTTCTTTGAGCCGGTGTATGAGAGCTCGCATTATCATGATGAAGAACAATCCGGCATCTCTTCATGTTCTACAATCCTCTAGAGGCACTGTTGCGATATAACCAGTTTTCCTGTAGATACAGGCCACGATTTTCTATGAAGTGCTTCGTGCGCGAACAACTTTTGTTGGATTTGGTTCATCTTGAAACACCCATACAGTCGACTGCTGCTTTCTTTCAGGCTCATACGAATATATCCGTCATTCGGCAGCTGTCACGATTTTATAAACGTCTTTCGAAGCACCCCGATTGAATTTCTTAAGCATTTCTTTGTATCAATCGACAGGAGCCTTTTTTGAGCCATTGTTGAATTGTGTGGGATCCAACGCGAACATAACAAATTTCGCACACAGCATCGATGTTTTCTGGTACAACCGATATTGGACGACCTTCACGAAACTTCTCGGACAGCCAACCACGACTTCGATTAAATTCACTAAACCAGCGATGCATGGTAGTGGTTTTTGACGGAGCTTCATCGCCAAAAGTTATATTAAGTTGATTGATACACTCTTGTTGTGATAATCCACGTCGAAAATCGTAAAAAATCTTCGCATGAAAATGTTCACGATTCAGTTCCATTTTTTACCGAAACTTAATAAACAAATAGCGTCCATGTGACAAAATGGTCTGAGTACGTATATCCTCAAAAATGTCAAACTTTACGATGAAACCGTTAGATGGACTCACATGACGACAGTGTTGCCAATTTCCAAAATATAGATAGTGACCCTCGTATATATATTAATATATTAAATATTATACTTATAATAATATATATTATAAGTATAGATATTTAAGAACAAATAAGAAACAACCAGCCAAATATGTTTAAACTTGGACCCAACATCTATAGGGTGCCATCGTCTTCTAGCTGGTCCCCATGGTCGACTTTATTGAGTAATGCTACGTTGTTGAATAAAGGGCACCGAATGGCGCGTTCGGTGGGGTATAAAGCTTCGTAACTATTTGTCTGTCTCGCAAAGAGGTAATGCACGCGGAATCCCAAGAGACAGATACGGCCGCAATATATGGTTATTGGGTATCTATCGACCTCCGCATATACATGTATCGTAATGCCCCGTCTACACTGCAAATCATCCGACATCATGCGCCTTAAATGCGTATTCGCCAGGAAAATGACGGTGAGCGTTCCCTCCGACCATATTTTTCCTTCGGTACGGAACCGTTCCGGACGTGACGGGGCTTATTGTTGCTCTGAAAATATCGGGGAAAAGTCGCTTTATGAAATCTATTTTCGTGATTTCCGACTAGGGATATGTTACGTTGATATTTCCTATATACCTTTTTTTTTCTTTTCTCGTCAAAATTCGACATTAATATTGCCTTCGCTTTTGAACACATGCTCGGCATTAGAATTACATATTTCCCTTTCGATAGTATTCAATTTGCTTTACCATCTCGCTTGGTAAACTTTTCTCTATATATTTCTCTACCAGACATGTTGTTTTCGTGATTTTGTATTATCATTCTCTGTTTGATGTATCTTATTATATAGGAAAAATCTTATTTTATGGTAGAAAAATCTTTTATTTTCTCACCATAATTTCTAGTTGACTATATGTAATATTTATTTTATTTGTAGTTTTTAATGATTCAACAATCTGTCCAATGGGCGATAAGTTTCTCTTATGATAATTGGCATGTAGTAGATCACTTTAGTAATTGATAATGTGTAAAATATATTATTCTAAGTCTTGCTCTAAATTACATATGTCATGTCAAATATTTTATTCTAAATTCTTCACCGCTAACACTCACATTTAGCTGCTTGGCAAGTACATTGAGGAGTACTGACAATTTTTCGAATAACCTAAGGCTAACACTTACAATTATACTTGTCAAAGCTTTTACATAGATATCACTTCATTAGAGACGTAGTATGGATCAACTATAGAATACAACAGTTTGAAGCCTTGAATGATGGCTGTGTTACAAGTGTCCCATGGTTGGATTAATCAATTCTGGGCAAACATATTACGTTACAAATTCACATTATTTGTGCCTTGACAAATCCCAGGATTAATTTTTGATCTATTAAACTCCTACATTATAATCAGAATATTTTGAGTAAAAAAGGTAGCCTACAATAGAAGAAGCTAAAGTAGATATACCACAACGAAGTGTATTGAGCCAATTCTTTACTTACACCTCACATCTGATATACTACAAATGAAAAATATCTCGATGGCTACATGTGCTGATGATACTGCGATTCTTGCTGTTGGAGAAAAGAGCGAAGTGGTCACACAAAGTGGTCAAGTCCAAATAATTGGACGCAAAATTGGTACATTAAATTTAACGAAATTAAATATGTGCATGTGAGCATCCATCGTGTATCAGAACAATTAGCGACAACAACAATCTGAATTTGTTTTTGTAATTAGTATGGTATTCCCCAGGAGACAAAAGAACTTTACAGAATTATGGAATTCCCAACACTAAAAGAGAAAACACCCATGTCCCGCCCTCAAATCAAGGACCCACCGATGGAGCTGGATCTATAAAAAACCTGACACAGATTTCGACGGTCTTTTTTTTCCGCGCTCCCTCGACTAGCTATCTCGTCAACTGTAAATTGACAATCACTCGAATAAACAATAAATAATCCCGTTACTTTCTATAATTTTACCACGTGCCCATCCTGAATTCTCACATGCATGTACAGTTCACGTATAATCAGACTGCAAAGCACCAATAACAACAAATAATACTATTGTTTCATATAACAATAACGCTAACAGCAACTAAGTATCTCAGAATGAACCTTGATGCAAAACTTCGCTGAAAGGAATATGTAAAAAGGAAAAGGAAAGAGTTGGAGTTACAACATACGAAAATGTGTTGGTTAATTGGGAGGAAAACACAATTATCAGAACCTAATAAATTGCGTTTTTACAAGCACGTATTGAAACCGATATGGACAAACGGAATTCAATTATGGAGATGCTTCGCGAAAAGTAATATGAATAAAAATTGTCCAGAACAAAGAAATATTATAGGTGGGCCCAGACACTACAGCACTGGTGACTTACACTGGGACCTTCGGATAGCGACTTTCACTCAGGAAAGTAAGAAAATCGCAGAGAACCTGTCTGTCCTGTATTATTGTTGCGAATCAATATTTTTGTGATTGCTTATTACACTCATCATGGCTATTGGTTTTTTTGTAGGGTAGTGTTATCTGGATACTCTGTCTTTATACAGCAATATTGTTGCTAAAAAAACTGGACGATTAAACTAGTAATTATCAGTAAACAGCACGAGGAAAAAAAGCGGCAAACCATTTGTTGCAACAGATATCCCCCCTTTCTCATTTCGCCCGGTTCGGATAACTTTCGTGATAAAGAGGATTCGACGCAATTTCGGCGGACGGCATTATCTCAATATCCAATTAGATTGGCCTGACGTTTCGGGGATAACGAACATGCCCGCTAATCCCAGGTGGTCTCGGTAAATAACGACGTACAAAACGGTGCTTCGTACCGAATAAGCAGTCCATGGCGGAACAAAGCGGAACGGACGGGGAAAAAATCGTGATCGGCGAAGCTGGTCGCGACGAAATTAAAGGGAAAATATCTATTAAACTGGATGTGCTCGTTCGGGAACGGAACATGGTTAACGTGCCTGGGAGACGCGGGCCCAGGCAGAATCGTGTCTGGCTAATGGCCTATTCGTATCGGTGCCGGTTTTGTTTCTTTTTTTTTTAATTTTCGATATTATCGCGCGAATATACCCGGTCTCCGCTGGAACAACAGCGCCGTTTGGCATGATAAATTATAGTTTGTGTCATATTTGCGTATTTTTTCGCGGAAATGCGCCACGGCTGAGTGTCGACTGATGACAATAATAAAAGACCACTATTTTTAGTTTATGTGTGGTCATTGTCCTGCCGTTTTCATTGTTCGCTTTCCCAATATTATTTTTTAATTACCAAATTAAAATTTGTTAATTAAAAAATCCTTAGATGCTGCAATAAAGAACAGAAAATAAATTAATAAACTAAAATAATATTGTTAATCATATTCTACATAATTGTAATACAATATTAACAATTACTGGCAACTTAATTATATTCTTTAACTTATTTAGGTCTAATTATTGCTGTTGTCCAACAAATATGATAAACTATGCATTGTGAGAGCATATTTTAATTGATAGGCCACATATGCAACCATATATAATTTTGAATACCTTTCGTTTCTACAACAATGAAGGCGCTTTCTCAACATGTAAACCAGTTTTGGCTAGAATTCCCCAGGACAGTGTCTTGGGGCCACTATGGAATCTGCTTTACACTGCTGATATCCTAACAACAAAAGAAACAGTACTTGGAACATTTGCCGACGCCACAGTTATTATGTCATAAAGATATATCTCTGAAAAATTATAGGTGGCAATTAAAAAGATCTACAAATGTACTAGAGACTGGAAATACAGCTTAATTCCTTCAAATATTTCTATAATAATTTTTCGCTCCTGCCAAAGAACAAAACCTAACTATATTCCTTGACGGATGCCCGATTCCTCAAGCAGAACCAACTAAATACCTCAGCATTCATCTTGATGGCAGGTTAAATTGTAAATATGATGTTAGACACAAAGCAGAGCAGATTAGACTCAACTTGACCAAAGAGATTAGTTTTTTAGTCAATCATAAAGCTGATTTGGGTCTATGGGGTGCAAATATGGAATTGCACTAAATCATCAAACTAGCAAGTTCTGCGATTAATTATCAATACTTATCGCTACGTAACCGACGAAGATCTGTGTGATGAGCTCGAAATCAAATGAATTTACGAAGTTATCCAAGATAAAGCATAAAATAAGGTTACTAAATCACAGCAACGTGAAAGCATTACAGCAACTGGACGATACTCAGAAAATCTCTTTAAATTTACTCTGGCTAATGGCGTATTCGTATCGGTGCCGGTTTTGTTTCTTTTTTTTTAATTTTCGATATTATCGCGTGAATATACCCGGTCTCCGCTGGAGCAACAGCGCCGTTTGGTATGATAAGTTGTAGTTTGTGTCATATTTGTGTATTTTTTCGCGAAAATGCACCACGGCTGAGTGTCGACTGATGGCAATAATAAAAGACCAGTACTTTTAGTCTATGTGTGGTCATTGTCCTGCCGTTCACATTGTTGGCTTTCGCAATATTGTTTTTTAATTACCGATTTAAAATTTGTTAATTAAAAAAACTTTAGATGCTGCAATGAAGAACAGAAAACAGATTAATAAACTAAAATAATATTGTTAATCATATTCTACATCATATGTAATACAATATTAACAATTACTTGCAACTGAATTACATTCTTTAACTTATTTACGTCTAATTTTTTCTATTGTCCAACACATGTAATAAACTATTTATAGTGACAGCATATTTTAATTGATAGGCCACATACACAACAATATATAGTTCAGAATACTTTTCGTTTCTACAACAATGAAGGCGCATTCTAAACATGTAAACCGGTTTTGGCTAGAATTCCCAGTATCTTGGGGCCACTATGGTATCTGTACTATGGAAACAGTATTTGGAACATTTGCCGACGCCACAGTTATCATATCATAAAGATATATCTCTGCAAAATTATAGGTGGCAATTAAGAAGATCTACAAATGTACTAGAGACTGAAAATACAGCTTAATTCCTCCAAATATTTCCATAATAATTTTTCGATCCTGCCAAAGAACAAAACCTAACTATATTGCTTGACGGATGCCCGATTCTTGAAGCAGAATCAACTAAATACCTCAGCATTCATCTTGATGGCAGGTTAAATTGTAAATATGATGTTAGACACAAAGCAGAAAGCAGAGCAGATGAGACTCAAATTCAAGCAACTGTATTGGTTATTTGAAGGATACTCTCAACTTGACCAAAGGGATTAGTTTGTCAGTCAATCATAAAGCCGATTTGGGTCTATGGGGTGCAAATATGGAATTGCACTAAATTATCAAACTAGCAAGTTCTGCGATTAATTATCAATATTTATCGATACGTAACCGACGAAGAGCTGTGTGATGAGCTCGAAATTAAATGAATTTACGAAGTTATCCAAGTTAAAGCATAAAATAAGGTTATTAAATCACAGCAACGTGAAACATTACAGCTACTGGACGATACTCAAGAAATCTTTTTAAATTTGCTCCTAACTGTAGCTTAATTCGTTTGATTTTATTTTTATTTAGGAAATACATAATGATGTATTATTTCGTAATTTACCTGCAGTTATTATTTTATTAATAAATCCGGTGGAAAAATGTTTCTAAAAGTTTTTCATGCTATATCTAAAATCATATGTAAAAATAATTTTTGATGTTTCAACAATCATTACATGAAGATATAGCAGGTTGCCAAGGGAAATAAAAACTTAGAGACGTTACCGAATGAAGATACATACCAATCAAAAGTTGAAAATGTAAAATAATCTAACTTAATACCTAATCTTAAATCTAATAATCTAATACTGACAAGGTATATTATAAGTTGCATTATCAGATGAGACATTGAAATGATACGATAGTTTCAGCACTATTAGTAGCAAAAGTAGCGAGAACTCCTGCTTAAACCCGTAAAGTATTTTATTATATTTTTTTACAGATTTTATGAATGGCGGCTGGCAAAATTTAGGCTTCTTTAAAAATTATCACCTTAAAGATAAAGCAATAAAACCACTAATCTTAGGAAACGGCGTAAAACTCAACAGTTCGTTTTATATTTAAAAAGCATTTTATATGAAGATAAAGAATTTATTGCTAAAATCTATTTGGTTTTAGGAAGATAAGTTTGAATCAAAACATAATATTTTACAGCAAAATAAATGAAGACGTTTGAGTAAAAATATCGGTAGATACATATAGTACAGTGCATTATGCTGAATGATTTTAAGTTAGTAAGATAGCGAAAACATATCGTAACCATCAACGTAATTGAAGACCACCCATACTTTAGCATTCGACAAACTTAACAAAGACAGGACTTTGAATCTTGCATGCGAAAACACTTTGTTTCACAATTTATACCCGGTCGTAATTTTATCGCATATATCAAGCGAAGAAATCAAAAGGATAAACAAAAGTGAGCCGTGCAAATGGAAAAACGAGATTAAACTGGTGTATGGTAAGGAGAAAAAACGATGTTACAACTTTTAATGGCCGGTTAGAAATGTACTAGTCACTCGTTCTGAGATTTATTGCGCTTGGTCTTGCGGGGCCCGCCTGACAAACGCTTAAATTACTCATTGGTGTAATTGGAATCTCTCACTGAAAGAATAGTTGTTTTTTTTTGGGTCTATCTCGATAATAATACCATATATATTAATTTAAATTATCAAAATAAATCGCGTCATATTATTAATAAAATTAATTTAATGATATAAAAACTAATTAATTTAAAACTTACTATAATACTAAATATAAAAATATCTGTACAAAAAAAGAAATTATTGTAATATTAAAAAAATACTATTTGAGCTTTTATATACCTCAATCGGTATGATGATAAAATAATTTTCTTTTTCTAATAATTAATATTTTCAGAGATTATTGATCAATCAATTGGTATGAAACGTAGAAATATGATTATATGATATGGCTTTTAGTTACAACTTATGTACATTTGTATATAAAAACTGAATATAAAAATGAATTTAAAATAAAAAGAACTATGCTTAATCATACAAAAGCTTTTGTTGTAAAAATAGTAGTATATAAAGGCATTCAACAAAATTCATCAATTGTTAATAATTGTTAATAACATTTATTAGTAAACCAGGATAAGGCATTAGCTCCGCATGTTGTAACTCATGATAAGCAATATTACGAGAATACGAAAGTAACTTATGGCTTTTAGGTGTCTATAATCTATACTCCGTCTATAAGAACAGAATTGATAATCAAAAAAAAAGGAAAAATTAAGTACCCAAATCTTCACTATTCGATGTATTTCCTATTTAGAGAGTTTATCAGTTTCGCAGTAGTGGTGCCATAATTGTTTTGGTCGTACTGGACAGCTTGTGTAGGATAAATATTATTTACACATTATTTTATTATTAAACTGAGCATCAAGCCATGTTTTTGCTTCAACATTTTTTCCCCTCAAAAAGCAATATTTTATCAACACGCGAAATTCCTTTTTATCCGTTTTTTTCACAATAACAAAAGTTGCTTCAAAATTATACACGCATACTTTTGAAGCTTAGGGCTAACTAAAAACATATTGATTTAATTCTAGTAGCGCCATCTATGTGTCCGCCTGGAGACTTTTCCTGTTATGTTAATTGAGTCGAATCTAAGCTGATGTCGCCGTTCTATAATATCGCGATAGTTCGTCACCATTAACTAAATACCCGGAAACTCCTCTATCTACCAGAAAACTCTTCCCATATTTCGCCACGTTTAGTCAGACTTTCCGATAACATCTAGGGTTTCCGTATGTACGCATCCACCCTTCTAATAACTTACCGAACTCCGTTCCGCAGCGGAAAGTCTGCACACAACTTTTTGGTAATTTATAAACAGTAACTTGAACCAAAATTCCTGCGGGTGGGATCGACGAGCCAAGATATTTTGCGCGAGCACGTAAAGGATCTGAGATATGTCCGTCGGTATTGTTATTCACGAGCCCGCTCCTCACATAAAATACTGACATTTCTGGCTTTTCGAACAGACGTAAGAGTCGGTTGGCCAAAAAGACAACGTTCGCCCGTCTAGCGTATAATGAATTAATAAGGGCTTAAATTTGACAGGTTTATGACTGTAATTTCGGTTGAGTGCCGCATCGACGTTCCGAGAAAAATGGATGGTGTGACGGGGATAGCTAAGTAGGCAATCATAAGATGCATTCATCTTTGTAACTGATTCTCGAAAATCGATAGCGTGAATGCAAATTCAATATCACTTATTCATATTGTTCACAATTATTTCCGTGTAATATTTGTTTTATTAATGGTAGTTGACAGTGAAGTTAATTGATATTAGTTTTTTTTGTTAGATGTATACTGTATATACGTAGCAGCATCATCATCATCATCATAGAGAAATTTATATATCTTAGTTAGTCAGTAGGCGGATTTTGAACTGTTTTATTTTTCAAGTTGTTCAGCCAGTCTATTTCCACAGTAAATTGTTGTTCCGATTTCATCATTCATTTCATTTCATTTCATCATTTGTGATTTATTTTAAGCACTACCTTAGAAATATTATGAGCTTACTGATTTCAGATTTTGGAATTTATATTTGCATTATCTAAACATCATTGAGTGTATATCGTAATTTATCCCGTAAATACTCAGTGGTTAATTTAATGGAATTTATAATGTAATAATTTGTTCATTTCGTCTTTCAACCATGGAGAGGCAACATTTTTTAACAGAGTACCTCTCCAAAATTAAAAATTGAGATTGGTTTATGAGAGATTGTACCAATATAGGATGTTGAACAAAATTATTTATTTTCTTGGTACTTTCTGGTAATTGTTTACTTATTATTATTTAATTAATATTCGACATTATTATTATAGTTCAAAGTGCAAAACATATTTCCATATAATCATATTAGATCACGTCAAAGTTCACTCTAAAAATCAAATCAATGTCGCATTATTGGATATTGGAGCTAGTTTAATTTATAATAAGTCTCTTAAATGATGGAATTGAAATATATGAAGATCATGTAAGTCCTTAATGGTTCTAGATTAAGGGATAGAATTAGATAGAAGCTCTCTGTTTCTATCTTTATTGGTCATAACGTATGACCAGAGAGAATATGGAGAACCGTATTCGGTGTCAAAATCACTACTTTTAAAACGCCGAAACCAGTAATCATATGTTGAAATTGATGAAGCTTGTTGAATGTTGAAATTAAAAAAGTAAAACTTCCCGCAAATACTATTTACTCAGTACAAGTTTAGACATTTTCAATGTACTAAAACCATTTTTGTTCACATTTCGGCGAAAGAACACGCCCTGAGAAGCCTGTCAAGCTTCAACATGAAATTAGTTACAATTGTACAATTGTACCCGATACGTTTTAATACACACAAATTATAGGTCTGATAACAATTAATTGCTATTAGTTGATGTGATGATGTGTGATTATGTTTAGATTGGTTTATAGGTTGTGTTTTTAATTATCATTGTTGTTAATTTCAAGTGATGAACTTAAGTATCACAAAAAAATTAGTTTGTTGTCAGGTGATTTTATCAAAATGGAAATGATATATAGATTACTAATACTGTTTTTGTTTATTTTCAGGTATGGGAGCAATTAAGTTTGGCTTACATAAGTAAGATTTTAATAAAAAAATGTTGAGGTAAGCGAATAACTTTATTGCTTTTCTATATAGTCGTCTCCGCAGAAAAAAAACAAAGAAAAATAGAGCGAGCCGCAACGAGATCCGCTAAAAACATCAACACTTAACGCGATTACACTGTTTTTCCAGAAGAAAAGAGTGCGCTCTCCAAGGGAAGGGACTTTTAATAGCATCGTTGATGGAGACCATCGGCCCGGCACAAATGAAAAAGCTCGCGCTTTCGCCCTGATGTAGTGCCCGCGTCAAGATGATAAATTCGACCGGCAACAGGTTGCAAAGGGAGACGACAAAAACCGCCATTGTCGTCGCCATGGCAATCATAACTCGGCCTTTTTTTGTCGCGTCGGGGGGCAAACATGTTGCGGAGAAGTGGCGCAATTAAAAACTTTCGTCGGATGTGAACGAAACAAAAAAAATTACCGCCTCTCCTTTTTTTTTTTCGAGTCGCTCCAGGCCAAGAACGACGACGGCGATGTGCGAATGGACGTCGAAGCATGCGATAACCTACAGCGGAGTCGAAATGAAAAACGTAATTTAAAGCTTAAAAGGTCCGTACAGTTCATTTAATGAAGCTCCACGTTACGACGGGTTTAATATGAGGAATATTAACATAATTTCAACTTTTAAGTTTTCACGTAAATACGTTTTACCTTTTCGCCGAGTCATACGGTGCGTCTCACATATTTTTTTAAATATTATTTTAAACATCGTTATTTTGAGAATATATGAAACGAAACAATTGTTTACATAATTCTGCCTACTCAGCTCTTTCATTTGATCTACTACTCGAGTCTAAAATAAAATTCCCTACATTACCGATCTTTCTCGGAGTATTTGTAATACCACTTTTCTTCCTGCTTTAGTTAATTGTTTAAAAGTTCTAGGTCGATTCCTCATTCGAAATGCATTATGCTTCTTCTATAATATACTGATGTTCAGATTTTCATCATTTATAAGTGAAGCGAAATATTTGTTTACATAATCCGTTGCCTCAATTCTTTCATTTGATCTGCTCCGATATTACTACTCGAATCAGAAATGCATTATGGCAATATCATTGAGATATATATGTATGGTGATTTATCTGTTGTTAGCCTTTTAATAGTTTATTCGTTTATTCTTAAACTATGAAGGGAGAATATATTTTGACTAGCGTTGGAAACTATCGGATGAATATTGTCGAAAAGTCGATAATGGCAAAACAATCGGAACTAGTAGATAGTCAAAAAAATAGTCGACATTAGTTAAGCATTATATTATAAACCTTAAGAGCTTACTGATTTCAAATTTCAGTTAAAAATTGCATTATCTAAATATCATTGAGTATGTATTGTGATTTATCAATACAAGTAGTCAGTTTGGTGAAGTTAATAATAATTTGTTCACTTCTTGTTTCAACCAGCAGCATTTTTCGACAGAATATCTCTTCAAAATTAAAAGTTGAGATTGTTTCATGATAGATTGTACCAATATAGGGTGTTGAACATATATGTATGTTATGTTTGTAATATACACTGTTATTATTATAGGTCAAAGTACAAACAATGTTTTGGAATAGTCATCCCAGATCAAATAAAAATTCACTCGAAAAATCAATCAATCAAATTCTTTTTCAGCCGTGGCATCATTAAGATGGAGGTGAATGTATTTTTCCTCGTAATTTTGGGAAAGAGAAGAAATAATTGCTGGATTCTATTATATTCTTAAAATCACATTCATTTTGAATTATGTAATATTATTTAACATTTTATATATTTGATTTGATTGTAAATAGGAATGAAATAATGACCTCAGATATCTTAAAAAGAGACCTAATTGCCAGGATAGGTTAAATGCAGTAGGAAGTATTTTTCTATTTGTTAATCAAAATGCTGTTCTTTAATCTAATAAATATTATTGAAAATTAGAGTTCCCAAACACTGCTATATACATTATTATATATTATATAATTATATTGTTTTTTCGAATCGTTTTACAAACTAAACATAAACCATATATAAATTAGCATTGCATAAATTACATACCATCTTCAATGTGAACATAAGCAGTCGAATGAAACAGTCTTACTTACAGTGCATTATACTTACAAATACAATCTCACCAATTAAGATACATGTGGACCAAATTCGAAAATATTTTGTTTTATTTTTCCGAGCATTTTGGTCATCACTGAAGCTCGGTTGAAGCGAATCATTGTTTATAAAGTTGTACCTAAATACACAACTTGAGCAAATATTTCACGCGTTCTCACTTTAGTATTTCAGTTTCGAAATGATGGTAATGATCCGACGAGTTTAACCTACGAATTTCTACGATTGGAATTGTTTCAGTTGTTAAATGAGCCTATTTACATTATTATTAATTATTATCAAGCTTTTTACTTTAATTAGTCAGCTATCAATAATTTGAACACTTGAATTATGACTGTTATAACTCACAGACCATTTTCGACCAAATAAAATTGATACGGGAGTAAATTGTTGTATGTGAATAACTAAATATTGTTTTACACACATAATTTGTAGATCGCCAATTTGTAACACCAAATATATATAATTATAATACGAAAAATTAATTCCCAGGTCTTGTAATTAAGAGGAACACAGATCTGCTGTAGGAAATCTCTGTAGGTAATTTAAATCAGTTTAGGCAACTTTATCGCCGGCTAGTGCACAGGGGTTGATGGCCTCCTTCACCTTTCCGCGCGTCAATCTTCAGCATCCCTCCGCCCCACCTAACAGGCATCCGGAACCCAATTTCACGCCGAGAATGTTGACGACCACAACAACGTCCACCTGTCAGACGGGGCCGAAATGCCGGAACGACCATCTTGACCGCTGCGCCGTCGGTTCCGCAGGACGACTTCATTTGGCCGTTTCGGTCCCCGTTTTATTAAGTTTTCCGACGGCCGACGGACCTTTTTCCGCGCCACAGCCTCCGCCCCGGCACCGTTTAATTTCCCTCGGATATTAATCTCGGACATTTCGCAGGCTCGCACGCTAATTCTCGACAAGCAGGATAATGGCCCGGAGGGGATCCAAGTATATGTCGGCGTTCATATTGGCATTCTTTCATCGTACCGCATTATTGTCTCGTGGAGATGCCTCGACCGAACGAATATTTGACGAAGTTGTCGACCACCGAGTTTTATATTAATTTTTCCATATTGGCTTTTTAAATGCGGCAGCAATTTATTTTTGTAAATACTACAATCTAATAGCCTATTTTTAGGTATATAACTTAATTTGTATTAAAGATTATTTTTTTAGAACTTAAACATTTAATATAAAAATATTTTCGCTTTTTTTGGTTGTCCACTCTGTGAACACTGTTCAGAATAAGCTCTGAACATAACTGAATCGTCAAATGATTCAACGTTTGTCGGCTTCATTTAAAGCTCAGGAAAACATGGGCGATCGTCTTTCATCACCAAATAGAATTCTGATCATACCAGCATCAAATTGAAGAAGCCCCAATTTCCGTGGCTGGAGAAATCCTATCTACCTAAGACTACACTTACTATTACACTATATTGATTGAGTAAAATAATTTATCTTTCAACATAAAATATCATAGATTTTATGGTGTCATAAAAAATCTGTTAATGATACCTTCCAGCACAGAAGCGTCTTTTCAATACCACTAAACTCAACTCTCTACAAATTTATTCTCTATGGAGCGCAAGTATGGTTTAAACATATTTGAAATAATATGCTCAATCGCCAACTCTCAAATTCCAAGAGAAAATATCTTGAAAAAATCTTTGATAGAAATATTTCTGGGGCTATTATACACTTGCTAAATGCAGTGCAGTTGCATAACCCTCTTCTCATGAACCTACAGTCTTGATATAGAGCAACCAAGTACTTTTTATCCCTTTTTTAGCTTTTGTAAACCGAACAAAACCTCCAATATCATGTTAAATGAACGAAAATACCCTGGGCTAGCTGGTTAACTTAAGACAAAGAAAAAAGTACAGTAAAGTACTAGTAAATAAACTCTTCAAAGATAATGCGTAAATTTGTCGATGACTCTATCGACTCGAACCAGGACACGAAGGAAGTTTTAAGATTATAAAACTAATATCCAGGATTAAGATTATTGTTTATTTTGATATATTATATGTAATATGTTGAGTTAATCATTAGTTAATATATCATTAGCGTTTTAGTTAACTAGATTTTTTTGGCATTGTCTATGGATATTGTCTAAGTGATATTTTTTAGTATTGGAGAAATTTAACAAAATTGTCTTAATAACATAAATCTTCAGTAATAGTCTTCCCCATTCTTATTTGACGGTAATTAATTGAATAACCCAATACAAATACACAAAGAATTTTCATGAAAATACAAAAGCACAGTTTTATGCACAAAACTCCACATGCATTTTACAAATCGGAAAATTAAATTTTAATCCTATTAAATTGTTTTGGTTCCTATAAACTTGTTTTTGTTATATAGTATATAGAGTTTTCGACTGTGTTTTGGTATTAGTTAGTTTTTATTTATGTCGCAAATGATTTATAAGCTTGTTACTATATTATATGCATATTCTTTATGTTAAAAACATGTCATATTTTACATTGTTATTGTATGTTACATTCCGGATTAATATATTATAGCATTAACAATGCTGACTTTTCATTTGTCTCAGTTCAAGGCCTAAACGTCATAAACAAAAAAGTTCCAAAAGATAAAAGTATGAAGTATACTCCGCAACCAAATAGTAAGACATATAGTGATAATACATGATAGTAATCCCTAGTAGCTGTAGGTTTAGTTTGGTTTTGTAAAGAAAAGACAGAGATATAGTTCATTCCTGAATAACATATTAAATTGATCGAAGAACAGTTATCTATATAGGAAACATGAATTGCCTATCAGAATTATATTTTTCAGCAAGGCAATGCATACTGAGAAACTCGTTAATGACTATTTTTCAGAGCACAAATTCAAATGACCAGTGCGCTCGCCTGTTTAAAATATTTTTGAAAATGATTAGGTTAAGCTATCATCTTCTGTGTACTCAAGCAATAGACAATTTAACAATGTTCAACAACCAGAAAATGCTAATCAAGGTGAGTGTAAAAAGATCAAGATTATGTTTAAATCTATATGAAACCCTGCCAAAAGGACTGACCCATTACTGAAATAAAAATTGATGATTACAGTTTTGATGGGTTATTTTTTGTAACCTGTTCATGTGACAAATCTGTTCTTTACCTACAGGTTTCGCGTAAAGAACCTATTAATAAATATGTTAAAACGCAGTGATTACAACCTACATTTTGTTTTAAAAGAGTTATCCAAATCTTAACCTCAACAGAATCACTTTTTCATTTTATTATTATTGGCATGTCTGTAATAAATAAATGCTGTCATAAAATGAAACCAACGATGAGCCAGCATCATAGATTTTATGAAAATCTAAATAAACATCCAGGGGTTCTTCAACCTTTTAAAGTTATTTACGACACAATTACAATTAACATTCTAATATGTTGTCGCTCTGGCGAAAAATAAAGTACAACAATGCACCTGTATCGTTAAGCTCTGGCGTGGTCACATAAAACGTCCTCTGCGACTTTCGTTTATGCCGAGGTGCACTCGGTATCTTGAGGGTAATGTATAGACAGGCAAAGTTTGTACCGAAATTGCTCTTGTAATACGGCCAGACGCAAATTGTATTACTCTAGCGCGGCGGTTTATAACAAAGGAATTTTCGCACTTGTTCTAACCTCTAACCCGTGCAAACTACTTGGCTTAATCCCGGTCTGTTTCGGTTGCTACAGCTATTAAAGAAACTACGGGTACCTCGTCCAATTTATATAGTTACTTTTATGCTTTTAATTGTTATAACATACGGTCTCGTAGGTGTACATTCTATTTAATATTTAATTATTTAATTTATATTAGTTATTATTGTTTTATTTCATTATTTATTCAAAACTTTTATACTTATTGTAAACTCACTTAACTTTTGATATAATTCACTCTAATAACTGCTGATCAAATAATTTTAACATAACGTTCAGTTGGCTTCAAATGGGTGCAATTTTTTGTAGACTTATTACTTTATGTCCTAATAGCTTGTTACATCACCAGATCTGGATGCCATATGTCCATATGAGCTTAAGAACAAATTCTTCCATAGCCAATATGTTCCTCTAAATTTATTATTCAATTTTTCTTTTTTTCATGAGCCTTCCACTGCAGTTTCGCATCATTCCAATGTCAATGTCATTCTTAAATATTTTGCTATGTTAGCATATGACACTTGGATATTGTTTATCCAGATAAGCAGTTTAAAAGGTAAACGTTTACAATAAACAAACGCCACTCTAGTTCAGTTGAAAACGAACTTAAAATTATTTATCTCAATTTAATTAATGAATTATCCGGTGTTGGTATTTACATAATTTAAATTTTTTCAGTTGCAATGAGTGTCACCGTTTTAATTCACGGGGCGGCATTATTTACGGTACGCGTCGGCCATTTTATTGCTAAAATAAATTCGTTATAAAATGCTAACGTTTATTGCAAATGGTGTCCAAAATAAAAACAAGTCGTAGCAGCTGGAGCTCATACACAAGCTAGCTTTTAAAGCATGGTTAAGTGCCAATTAAAATTCATATTAAATATCAAGTTATAGCCTTTGATTTTTTAAAACAACTAGGATTTTATTTAAAAATTTACTAGGCAAATAGGGAAATAATTGTTTTCATTACGCATGTATTTTTAATTTAATTTTTCTGATATTAATAAAATACGGCTCAGTCATATCATGACGCTGATCAGGATAAATAATAAACGAAAACAATATAGAATCTCCTGAATTTTATAAATATGCCAAATGGCTAAGCATTGTTAAATTGTAAAATTGATAGGGTCATTCTTTCTCGATTCTGTTTCTATAATCTTTGTCAATGTCAATGCTTGAATCAAGTATATCAATCAGAGTCAATCGTAATCTCTCTTTGTCATTTGTTCAAAATTCTCGCTTTTGAAACCTATAAAATAATAAACATTAGTTTTTATTAATGCAGTTTATTAATCATAAATTTTCAACATTATTTATCAGTCTTTTTAATTATTGGCCCATAAATTAATTCTAAATAATTTACAATAGATGGTGTTGCTGTGTATCGGATACATTCGTAATGAACTTTATGTTGACATCTCGCTCGCAGGCTTCACTTTTCAGTACGAGTCATTTCGTTAAAGTGTGAACAATGAATTTGTGTGAATTTGGGACGGTTTAATTGTATTTACGGGAGGCTTTACTTTTTTAAAGTAAAAAGCGGCTGAAAGTAATCCAATGCTGTATGAAGCTTACAGCAATCATACCAAAAACAACCGGAATACAAGAAAGACGCAACAATGCTATTCCTCAGCATGTCAACGCTCGACTACATGTTGCAAAACCGGTGAAAACATACTTGGAAACATCAAAATGGGAAGTGCTACCCCATCCGCCGTATTCTCCAGACCTTGTTCCTTTTCTGATTACTACTTTCGAGATGGTATCCATAAGTTATCTGAGAGATCGGAAAAAGTAGCGGTTATCGATGGATAATACTTTGAATAAAATACATTCTACCGATTTTTCACAATATTGCTTCAAATTATAAAAGTAATAATTTATAATCCTATAAATAAGACAGTGATTAGTTGGTTTTATTAGTTCAATTGAATGAGCGTAGAAAATATGTAGATATTTAGAACAGGAATATGTATTATAATGTAATTTTTATTTGCATAATTAAGCTATAATTTAAGAAATAATAGTACGTCAATCAAATAATAATACTTTACCGCCCAAAACTTAATAACACCAATTCCATTTTGATTTGGTCAAATGTCACGTTGATGCGAAACATAAACAAAAATCGTTCCATGTCAGAACGCAAAATTAGTAAGGGTAATTTTGAATTACATTAGAACGGTGACAGCTCACGCAACGATCAAAAAACCGTTCACTGTTTCGTCGGGACTGTCTAACGAAACGACAGAAGTTATGATAAAAGCAAATACAATTTTCAGTTGAGTTTATCGTCGTATAATAAGACCGATCCTATCTTCCTGGTCTATTGTTATACCATGCGATTTGCATTTGCCAATAAATTAAAAACGATTGCCCATAAATATCAAAAACGATATAAAAGGAGGTCTGCATTCATTGAAGCAGACAGACAGCGGTAAATGGTATTTGTTATTGTTTGGCATTTGAGGTAAATATTTATGAGAATCATTTGGAAATCCGCAGAAGCGAGCGATTTCAATTGAGCTACATAATTTATATCAGATGTCATTGGCCGTATAATTATCGGTACATCTTAAAGTCGATCGCAAATAAGCAGAATCATGGGGCACATTTAAATAACAGGTCACTTATGCAATCAGCTATTATTTCCGAACGTAATAGACAATAAAAGGATTCAATGAATTTATTAAGGTGTGTAACAAACATGAACATTTCCCTTTAGAGAGTTGTTTCATTAAAAAACTTTTTTTTAGATTTGTAAAATCTGTACCCACCAGACCTTGCGCTTTCAGATTGTTATTTCTTTTTATCAATGCAGTCATTATTCCAAAAAGAGGCAGTATTAAAAATTTCAGTAAATAATTGAATCAAATTGATAATTGAATGAGAAGGAAACCATTAGATACTTACATGCATTTTTATTATTTCTTAAAACTTTAAATCGTCATTTATTGAGAAAAGTTGTTAGAAAATATGTTAGTCAAAATCTTTCTTTCTTTAATAATCTTTCTTCGTCCCATTTTTCTCTTAAATGGCTATAATGTATCGAAAAAATGTTGTTGGTCTTTTCTGTACAAATACTTCGGTACACATCTACAAAAATAGTTGCACTTTAATAGCTCATAATATAGTACACTTTATTGAATCCACCACATACACAGCAAGGCTTTGTGGTCATGAATATTCCGGTTTGGTGTCAATGCGAATGGCTTTCCTGAACTAAAGACTTCTTGCGTTTAGTCGTGGTAAATCCACTTTCATCGCCAACCACAATACGCCACAGAAATTTGTTCATTTTTGCCAAGCAATCAGCATATTCAGTTAACTCGTGTGATGCCATTTTGGATCTTTCTTATCATATGTAAACGCCTTTCATTATTGATTAATCAACTGCTAAGTCACCTGAAAGAGTTTTCGTTCAGTAAGTCTTCCGATCAATTGTTTTCGAACTTTTTTGGCCATCCAGACCATTCTTTGTGCTTTACATCGAAATAATCACTTTTAAATCGTTGAAATCAAAACTTATATTTAGCACGGAGACGGACCAGTATCATCATACATTTTTAAAATCATTATATTAGCTTCCGCGGCAGGTTTCTTTATATCAAACAACAAAAGTAATGAATGTCGAAAATGCATTTTTGAGTGTATACACTGCATAATTTAATAATAGGTACTAAATGGAAAACTGTTATTTTATGTAGTTTTTTTTATTTATTAATATATCGTTACCGACCGATTTACAATTTATTTCTACAGTAACTTAAAACTAGGTACTTATCTAGGAAGATCTATTGGTCCTTTCTTAAAAAACGGTTACTAGCACTTTTTCGATCACATGGTTTGGTTCTCTTGAGACTGCGTCTTAGTTCAGTATTGACCAAGAGTTGCAGCACTTCGGTGTTTATATGGGAGTGATGTCTTGATGTCCTATAACAGTTCGAATCAGAAGGTCTTGGTGTAAGTAATTTTTCTTGTACTATCTGGGTGCGCCCACAATACTTCTCAGCAATTTATTCTGAAATAATTGTTCCTTTAATATTACTTCTCGCAAAACAACCCCATAACTGAATTCGACTGGATAATTTAGATCTCCCAAATAATTTATATAGAGTATTATTGGAGTAGAAATAATTTATGTAGGATATTCTATCAAATATAGTTGCTTCTTTTGATTTTTTATTTTATTAGTTTTTGTATTACCAATAATCTCGAAAGTTTTCGAGAAATTATACATAAAAAAGCTAAACTATATAATAGAAAAAAGAAAAATTATTCCAGAACATCAGTTTGCCTTTCGCAATAAGCATGGGACTATAGAACAAGTGCATAGACTTGTAAACAAATTAAACGCTGATCTAAATGCCAAAAGATATTGTTCGGCTGCTTTCCTAGACATATCTCAGGCTTTTGACAAGGTATGGCATACGGGCTTGCAGGTTAAATTAAAGAAACTTCTCCCTCATCCGGACTATCAGCTACTAAAATCGTATCTCACTGACAGACATTTTATTGTAAATCAAGGCGCTGAACATACCGAATTAAATCCCATATATTCCGGAGTTCCGCAAGGTAGTGTACTGGGTCCAGTACTGTATCTTCTGTATACGGCTGATCTGCCCACCACAAAAATAACTACTGTGGCAACATATGCAGACGATACAGCAATCTTAGAATCCCATGAAGATCCAGTCACAGCATCAATAAACCTACAAGCCCACCTGGAGCAAATACAATTATGGTTGAAGACATGGTGCATTAAAGCCAATGAATCAAAATCCACGCATATAACGTTTACCCTGCGTAGAAGAACATGTCCACCAGTGAATATCAATCATCGTCAGCTCCCCCAAGCAGAGCATGTTAAATATCTTGGTATGCATTTAGATCGACGCCTAACCTGGAAGAAGCACATACTCTCTAAACGGAAACAACTGGGACTAAAATTATATCAAATGTATTGGCTCATTGGGCGCAAATCCAAGTTATCATTTGATAACAAGGTACTGCTGTATGAGTCTATACTCAAGCCCATTTGGACATATGGAATTCAACTATGGGGTACCGCTAGCAAATCTAATATATCCATCATTCAACGGTTCCAAAATAAGGTGTTGCGTGCCACTGTTGATGCTCCGTACTATATTTCAAATAAAGTGATACAACGCGATATTCCTTTAGAACCTATAACGAGTGTAATTCAACGTGTTTGTGTGAAGTACTTCGAAAGAGTGTCAGTGCATCCCAATGTACTCGCTAATCAGCTAAATATGCGACGTGATAGTGAAGTGCGTAGACTAAAACGTTTAACACCACCTGATCTGACTACTGGACATATGTAGACTTTAGAATAAGCATTAGAATAAGACTAATTAATTAAGATAATATTTTATACAGAAGATTGCTTAATGAAGTGATTTTCTACATGCCATGTATATATAATATAGACAGAAGAAATACTTATTGCCAATAGGGCAGATTGTGGACTCACAAGGAGTAATAAAATAAAAAAAATTAGTTTTTGGGTACGATCTGAATTTAACCAGATGTCAGAGGTGTAATTAAGAAATTGTAAGTTGTAGTTGTTGTTGTCATTACTATTCAAATGTAAATTAAGTATGCTAACATTGTGCAGCGAACTGCAACGTACAGAGTGTATCTGAATATATTTGCAATACTCGTTAACGAAACCATCTTCCGAAATATTTACGTTGGTTGAGTGAGCAAGGCCCCCTTTCAAAAGCGACCATTTCCGGTGAGATTGCGATTCGGAGAGTTGTCCCATGCCAATTTTCACTCTCGTTAACAATCCGTCCCGTTATCTGGCCCATTTACATAGATTCCTTCCGCGAGATAAAACCCTTATTGCGTGAACCCGCTCAACAAACTTTCGCCACTAACATTACCGCTTCAGCTCCGCCATTACCTTGCCTAACAGTACTTTAGGCTGCTCGGACTGTTTGCTTGACCCCCCGATATTGTTTTTTAATGTGTTCCTAAACTCTTCCCTGCATATTCAGCGTAGATATTTTGCTTATCGAGCAATATAATGGGGCGCACACTGTAACAGAAATATCACGCATCTTTACAACGTTATATATTAATAGCGTTAGGAACTATCAACTAAAAGCGACTATCGACTGTTCAGTAATTATTTCGTTTTTAGATTATTTAATAATATAGTAGGGATATTTTTGATTGATAAATAAATAGTCAACTAATTTTGACTGCATTTATATTATCTTGGCAAGCAATAGGTAATTTTTTGATTATCTTTTTAGATTTTCTGAATCTCCCGATGTTTGTTCAAGCCTTTCGATTTTTAAAACTTTTTTCTTTAAAGTTTCAACGAATAATATTCTTAAGGCATTTTCCTGATTAAAAATAAATAAAATAGTTATTGTACTTAAAATGGGTAATATAGTTAAATAGTTGATAAAAATTTGCTACGATACAAATAGTTTTTTCATTAATAATGAAACTGTCCTTTTGAACCTAATTTAATCCAACAATTATCCTTTTATTTCCCGAAGAAAGTTCGAAAAGGAATATGTACATCTCCGCCTCACTTATGGTATGGTTGAAAAAAGAAACTTTCGTAAGCACACGTTGGTATGAAATAGAAATAAACTAGTGGTGGGAACTATCGACTGAATTCGACTATCGACTGTTTAGTAATTGACTGCTTTTTACTATCGACAAAAGTAGCGTTTCAAACTTTCGACTGAAATTGGCTATCGACTGTTTCAGACGCTATTTTTGGTTTCAGTCATGTAGTTACTAATTTTGATTCTACTAGTTTTATTCGACTGATTGTTAACGTTCTGACTTTGCCGTCCTAGCCGCGACCTTGATAAAAATGTACCCAATTTATGCTTACATAAATTTACATGTAATATATATAGTTTTATCATTTTTTTGGTAGTTTCCTTGTAAATAACAATATATTGTATATTAATATAGCAGAATGTAATAGGGTAAAATGATTAAAATTGTGAATGATAAATAGTAAAATATTTTGATTGTTTTTATGGGAATAATAGGTAATATTTCGATTACTCTCTCGATTTGTGTTAAAAAATATTTCCGTTCAGTATTAAATAAAGCATTTACTTTATTTAAAAAAGCTCTAGCACTTATTGTGCTATCATTTTGAATTATGTCATGGATTAGTTTTTTTCTATGATTAGGTGTATGTTTAATTTTTATTTAGTATTTATGGTTATGGTACATCTTTAGGTTTTGTTCAAGTTCTATTATATTGTATATATTTATTATAGTACATTATTTAAAAATATCAATTAACATATTAGAATACGATAAAACATTTGTCGGGTATTACTCCATTCCATAGAAAAATTTCATTCCTTTTTACAGATCCACCGAAGATTCAAATATAAAAGTAATTCTACTTCGTTAAAATCAAATTATTAATTCCATGTTAATAGTATTCAGTAATTTTTTTCCTTTTCTTTTTTAAAGGTTTTTAAACGTAAAGGAATATGTGCATTTCCGTCTCGTTTACCGTTGGAAAATATTGATACATATAAAATTAACTGCTCCAAGCAATTATTTCCGTCCTTTCCTCTCTCACAATTTATACAGGAAAGGATTAGTACATCTTCGTCTGACATCACGAATTGAAAAAACAGTCGAACCGTGCATTTGACCGAAAATAGTAATTACTATTATAATATTATATCATTGTTACGTTCCAAATATTAAAATCAATATTTGGAATCGTTATCCCATTCCTTTTTTCACATTGCCACTTAAATTGCCAATTTAAAATAAGCTGATCTATACATCTGAGAAAATTAAACAAAATTCTTCGTCTTTTATCACGAATATAAAATAGTCATTACTAGTCATAGTCACAATCATTACTATTTTCAGTGCCTAATTTTTGACTTTCGACCAGTTCGACTCTTTTGCAACTGTTGACTGTTTTGACTGTTCTCAATCGATAGTTCCCGACGCCAATTAATAGACATTTATGTTAAATTAAATTTGAATAATAAAGTCATATTTACGCAACTACATTAAAAGCTTTAAAAAATTGTTGAGTGTGTAGTAGGGTAAGTGGTTGGAGGATTTAATTGGCTAATCAACACCTTTTGTTATAAATGAACCGAACATTCAAAACATCGTTAACAGATGTTCTAATGATTAAAGCTTCAAGGCGTTAAGTTCATCTCGAGCGCCAGCTCCGCTTCTCATATATCTTTCGGAAAATTTACCACCACTCTACGCCTAAAACGCAAAACGAACCGTTTGTTCTCTAAAGGGGTATTAATTTTTCCTGCTCCATCAACAGATTCTTCCCCCTTTCTCAACGCTAGGAGTGCCATCGCGGCCAAGGATGGCTCATTCTCACACTTAATTGGGATACTCCGCGCGGAGATTGTTACTTCATAAAATGTTTTTAGATAGGCTGTTGTGTAAGAAGCCGTTTCAGAAAATTTCTCTGCATTGTTTGTTTTCAACGATACCGCCCTAATATATTTCGTTTTCCTTCATCTGGTCCCCTCCGAATATGGCTAGCTTTTATCTGCTTTTCCAATTCCGAAATATGATATTATATGTTATGTATGTATGATATTGTGTGTATATGTCATTGTAGGATTATTTGCGTGGAAACCACTGAATGAAATTTGTTGTGGACAAAGAAGAACCGGTAAAATAGAGAGATGAATAGATATATGTACGTCCATGCACTTACATATACAAATCTACTCGGAAGTTTTCTTTTGAAACACGCTAAATCAATTTACCAGATAAGGAAAAGGGGGTGTGTTGGTAAAAGTCTCGACAAACACTCGAAAGGGTCGAAAATATCGAAATGGTCGAGATGCGTCTTTATTTCGCGCTTTGTGTCGCATTTTTATGTCTCGAGTGAAGTTTGTTTTGAACTTTTTTGATAACGATTGTCTTTTCGACAGCAAAAAATCAGGGCTGAAACCAAATCAGCAGCCCGTTTTTTAAAAGTGGTTTTGGTTTTCGAAATATTCATTAAATTCAATATTTTACTATTTTTTACCGTTAACGGCCATTTGTTGAATTAAAAAGTATAAATCAGAAATGAACGGAGGTTGAACGAGTTTTTTATACTACTTGGGATTTGTTTCACGAATTAGGATCCGACAGTAACTCTTGGTGAAGCTCTTGGTGTAGCCGCTCTCCTTGCTCGTCATTTTATATTTTACAACAAATTCTCGATTACGTGCTAATGATCTAATGACCAAACGAAACCAAAAAGTTACCGAGAAAGTTATGAACATCACTTTGAAACTATGCTGCTTCATCAGGCGAGTAATATTTTGTAAACTTCGCCTCAGCCATTAGTTTTCTTGGTTCATTGCTCGCCGGTGATGAAGACGAAGTTCTTAAGACATTTTTTGCATTTGTACTTGGACAAATTGGCAATGGATCACTGTTCGTACCTGGAACTCAAGGTATTCATCAAGTAACCACTTGTACAGCTTTGTTCTGCACAGCAAAACTTAGGTATTGGAAATACCTATCTTTGAGTGCATTTGTCATTGTTTTTCCACGTTTGTCGAGTATATAACATCCACAATCGTTAACAAAAACACTTTGAGTCAACCTTTCAACTTTTTCTCTGCATTTTCACATATTCTGAAGCATAACTGCAGCACAAAAATAAGTTCCAAATCTGAGTTTCAAGTGCTCAAAGGTTGACTCGATTTTATAACTTATGTAATTGTCAGCTTTAAATATTTTCGTATTTTGAATATTACCCTTTAAAAAAACTAGCGCTGCGATTGCATTCTTCGAATATTTGCAGAGATAACAATTTGTTTCGCCCACTGCTGTTGCGGCCTACTACGGCCGGCTAGAATGACCAATTAAAGTCTAAAAAACAAACGAACATCGACGGCCCCATCCATTATGGACGGTCAATTATCGCAAAAGCGTCGAGGGGTCGAGCGAGCAGACGTAGCATGAATGCGCTGCAAGCGATGCACGTCAAAATTCAAAGCCACGACAAGATAGCGATACCTCGACCGGTTGGTATGGGCCGGGTCTCGAAAGCTGCTGCTGTTGCATTTCGATGCATTTTTACCTGGCCAGTATTGGTACATGTATCGGAATTTGTGAGGGGCCGACGAAAATAGAACGTACTTGTTGTTTTGCTCTTTTTTTTTTGGAAAACGGGCCGAACCAAATGGATATTAGTCTGAACGATCTGTGGATTTTTTTTTCCTTTTTTTAGTTGAAACTCTCCCTAAATGTATTATTTTACTTTGGTCAAAGTTAAATTTATTATTGGTATATTTTTAAATCTGCAAGTACATATTTTATTTATTCATATCTAGTGATAAATCGCAAGTACCAATTAGAATTTGCCTGGACTGTTTAGTTTATGAACCGGCCAGTGACCAACTTGGACACTGTCCTCGAGGACATCTGATCTTACTCAGCCAAGTTATGGTGTATAGTATAACTAAACATACAGAAATAATTCATACATATTACAAAAAATAATATCTTAAATTGTCTATCTGTGAAGCCCTTAATATTGACATATAATATAATATGATGCATATTGGCATATTGAACCTGCCATGGTCACCAAACTTGCATTATTTTAAAAAGTTGATGCTATGAAATTACTATACAATTAAATAACTAGTAGTTGTTGCCTACATGAATTTTGGTTAGTGATATCAATTGATAAAAATATCATACATAAATAACAGTTTTGCATTATTATTGATTCATTTAGTGATAATGGAATGGTCCAAATTGCATTTTCGCATTTATTACTTTTATTGTTTGATTTAAAAAAATATTCTGCCAAAGCTCATTAACTACTTTTAATGTCACATCATGTTTCATCGGTTTGAACCGGTTTTGGTTTTATCGATTTGAAAGTAGTGATTTGGAAATAATAAAGAACTAAAATAATTTGAAGGCAATGAATTTCGGGACTTGTTGGACGAAAACTCAGTTTGTAAGGTAGTCTTGAATTATTCACTAAAAATATCTAAACCTCAGGCTTTATGGTATGACAGTTTTTGCTTCTTTTTAGCCTCTATCTTATGAAAGCCACTGGACCTACTTTTTTTAATAACCAATTATATTAACCTGTAGTAGTGTGGATCATGATGGTATACCTTAATAATTCAGATAACTTTTTAGTCGCATTATAAAACGACACAAAATTAAATTATTGATTGATTTGAGAACAAGCACGAAATTAGTCACTATCCAGTTATTAGATGTCAACAGTTATGTAGCCAAATTCGTTACCTGTTTAAATAAAAAATATATAGGATATGATTTCAACTCAACGGAATAAATATATTGAGAGATTGCTAATTGAATATTTGTTCACTTTTTGTATAATTGTTTAGTGACGATCAGTTTATGATGATGGGATGTCTATTGTCGAGAAAAATATAGATATTTCAATATATCGATATTTTAAATAATTTACATATTATTAAAGGGTTTTTAAAATGTTTAATGTATCTTTTTTTTTGAAAAATATCGGCTAGCAAAAATATCAATATCTTTTTCAAAAATATCCATATATATCCATATCTTTTTCTACTCCACTACTCTGCTCTGAGCATGGGTATTTGAAATTATTTATAAGCAGTAGTATGACATATGTGTTCTAAAATAATTTCCATGTCTACTGATTTTAATCGAAGTTTGTTTTATATTTCATAATTTTCTGTATAAATAATTTTTATTGTAATTGTTAATCCAATAAAGGCCAACAAATACATTACTATTAATCGAACTTCAATTGCTTCTTGCTAGTAAATTAATACAAATGTTTTAAGTTGATATTCCTGTATTTTAGTATTAGAAATGTAAGGTGATTTATTTAATGAAGTCTATAAACTATACCGAATAAAGGACTTGTTATTTAACTATACGGGTTCTCTACGGAGAATTACTATTTCTGTAGTTTTTAGCGTATTGTTTGGAGCGGTAGGTTGTGCCATAATTGAGCTTTTGCATGCTCTAGAAAATTTAGATTAGGAAAGTTTTGTGACCAACATAAAAGTTCATTTAAATAGCCGATAAAAAAACATTCTATTTTATAAACGGTATTATAAATCGGAGAAAACTAATGATTATCGAGAATTTGAAAAAGGAAAATGTTAATTTGAAATCCGTACGGCGACTAATTATCCAACTTTTTTTCCCTCTCTTAAAAGAGATTAGCGTGTTTCGCGAACTCGAAGCAAGACAATGAACTGCGTTTTCGCAGCTCGAAAAGATGGTATCAAAGGCGACGCGCCGGGTAGAGAAAGGCCGACAACCAACTCTTCGTTAATTAACTCCCGGACCGACGGAGACGAGAAAAGGGAGTTTAGCAGATTAGGCAGAGTTCAAGGAGTTCTTCTTGTTGTGGCAATTCGATTCAAGTTTAATTAGCTATCTGCTGGTGGCGCGGAATTTTCAAAATTATATTTCCGCCGAAAGTTTGATACAACCCAAGTTTTCTGATTTGATGAGCCCCATCCAGACAAGTGTAGTTCCCGATTCTGTTTTATATGTCGGCGTTCGTTCCCACAGTGCCAAAATGCAGTTGCAGAACTTCATTTAATATTGTTTTCATTCATAACTGAAATCTTACGAAAATTAACAGGAATAGCGTATCATTATTTGTAAATTAATTTTGAAGTTGAGTCTAATTAATTTTACTATTTTATTTAGTAAAAACATTTGTGTTTTATTGCAATGGAGTACAATGGAACTAATCACTAACTAAACAGCGATTATACAGATACTTTCATTGTCAACATATGTTTTTTTTAGTAGTTGACTTCTTGGAGCTCATAAGGTAATAATATTTGTCTCCTGAATATAGTAAGATCTACTATATTTTAATCGACTTCGAAAAAGGAGAAGGTTCTATATTCGGCTGTATTTTTTTTAATGTATGTTCGCCGCTTCCTCCGTCAATTGTGAGCCGATTTTCAAAATTATTTTTTTATTCAAGAGTGTCCACTTCCGACGTAATCCCATTGGAACCAAATCAGGATCTGTAGGGGGGAAGGAGCGAAATCGAAGGAAAAGCTCAAGTTTCAAACGCACCTACTAAGTTTCCACATATTTTTATCTAAAATTATCAGATATTTGTGTATAATGTTATTTCTGAACAGATGTAACGAAAAATCGGAAGTAGTTCAGTATAAAAGTCAGTCAGTTTGTTTTCTAAGCAATAACCATATCATATGAGATGCCGTAGAAATATTGTAGGCAATTATTTCTATGTGTAATGGTCAGAACGTTTAGTTCACACCGGGACCTAAAACGTTCCTTATTTTCAATCATTGTTCCTTTATTCCTATTTTTCCTCATTCGGGCTGCACTTTTACTTGGGCTATCCATTCTAATACTTAAGAAAATAACTGCATAATTTAATGACTAAATATCCAACACTAAAATTAAAAATAAAATATTTATAACAAAAATGGAACCGACTTCAAAAAATAAATCGTTAAAAAGTAAAAATAATCAAACTTACATTTTTAAAACAAAAAAAAACCTTTTAAAATAAAATATGTACATACTAATCGTTGTAATAACTGAATGCAAATTAACAGAAATTTTATTTAAACTATCTACTACATGTATTTTATATTCTACAGTATACACACAATTTAACTTAATACCTACCTAAGCCCATTTATCTTTTTGTAATATTATTTAAACTACTACCACTTTGATGTCGTTGCCGAGCCCAACCAATACAAAAATAATAATATACTTTTGTATATACATAAAATATTGACATATACATAAAATTAAATCATGAATCAAAACAAATCTGTCTAATTTGTTACTCTTAAAAATGATGCAATTTCATCTTTGTGAAATATAATATAAAATGTTGTGCAGTTGCATATATTATTGCATTAATCGTTAAACAACTTAATATTGTCAGTGCGTTAAAATGTTTACAAAATTAGTGTTAATAATTCCATATTTCCGTAGTTAGTTTCCATATTTCTCACCTAAAATATATATCGAAAAACAATAATACCAGGCTGATTAAAATAATATTTTCTTTGCCTAATTTTTTTAATAAAATTTCATTGTTTTTGGCTTATTTAACTTGAGGTGGCGCATATATGTTAAGCTTTAACCGTGCTAAATTTCGAGCTCCCAGTGCCACCGTTTTCCTCAAAAAGGGAGGTAAAATTTTCGCTAAGCCAATTAGTATATAGAATAATAAATTTAAAAAATTCTTATTGGCTTCTAACATTTTTCTATAGTTAAGCTAAAATTAAATTTTTGCATTTTATTTGATTTATAATGTTTTTTTAATAGTTTATGGTTAAGAAGGCTTACTTGGACTAGGCCTACAACTTAACAGGGGCTCGGGTTTAACACGGTCCTCGGAATTAAATCTACCGACTGGCCAGAGACCATCCCAGAAAACATCCGTTTATTACTTGTCGGAATTTCCACTGTTCTCTAAAGACATTTACAATTAAAATCACAAACATAAATTACATCCATGCTCTTGCATGCAGGATTCGAACTCGCGACTATCGCAACAGTAGGAGGATCGTCTTGTCGCCTTGACTATTGTTTATGTATTTCTCATTGATATCATTTTGTTTTTAGCTCTGTTCGTAATTGGTCTACTATACTATATACTGATGGGGATTTTTTAAAGTGGTACAATTTCCCACTGATCATTAAAAGTGCAGCGCGTCAATAACCAAGTTTGCAAATTTTAAATCGCGCCGTACCGGAAATACGGCGTTTTTTCGTCGGTTTTGTCCGTTTCGTAAATGACCGGGAACCAGGAGCGACGATAAATAATTCCGCGCGATGCGACAGTTAATTCGGCATGCAGCAAATAATTGCAAAATAAATATGGGACGGATAATTTATTAAATTCGCGCTATGTACGTCGAACCACCGGCGATATTAACCGGCAATTTTTCGCTGTAGCGGTCGATTGCAATTTGAGCGCGGTACTGCCCCGGATAAAATTAGTTAAAATTTAATTGGTCTCGACGGCGCCATACGTAATCAGCCCAAAGTACGACAGTTGAGCCGGGACGAAGGTCCCGGCCGTGAAAAAATCAACCGGGATTGATCCTCGGGGAGTTTATTAAACGTCGTGACGACGGGAATTTATGCCCGCTAAACCCGATCCGCGTTCAAATTTTATTAGGCTCGGAATGGCTAATGCGCATATATTTAATTATGGACGCTTATATATCACTCCGCGCTTCTCTGCATATTTCATTATTTATGACCCGTTTTGCCGATTTTATTATAATAATTTTATGAATTTTCCAATAATATCGGCTTGTCCAGGTGAAAATGTTCGCTTTTAACTAACGAATAATTAATATTACATCCACCTACCTCTATTTAAAAACATATTATAGTAAATAAGTATGTATTTTATTATATTTACAATGTTTTATATATGAAAAAAACATTAAAATCTAATATATTTTTTATCAAAAAATATTTTTTTAATAAACTAATATATTTTCCAAACTAAAACCTTTTATTTTATCATCAGACGGATATATTTTCAGCTTATAGCTGGTATTCAACTTATAATGGCGGATTATTTTATTTTCTGGTTATATTTTAGCAAACATGCACCAACCTACCTCCATTTAAAAACATATTATTGTAAATAAATATATATTTTATTATAGTTGCAAATATTATATAATATATACAAATCATGAAAATCTAATTTATTTTTATGAAAAATATCTTTTCAACAAACATATATTTTCCAACCTAAAACCTTTGATTTTATCATCAGTCAGATATTTCTTCAGCTTATAGTTGGTCTTCAACTTATCACCACGGATTACTTTATTTTCCGGTTATATTATAGTAAATATACACCCATCTACCTTTATTTAAAAACCTATAGTAAATAAGTATATATTTTGTTGCATTCCCAAAGTTTATATTTAAAAATAATCAAAATCTAATATATTTTTTATAAAAAAATATGTTTTCAGCAAACTGATATATTTTCCAAACTTTTATAAAATAAAAGACCTTTTATTTTATCATCAGACAGATATTTATTATAGTTGATCTTCAACTTATCATGGCGAATTGCTTTATTTTGCGATTATATTTTAGGAAATATATTATTAATATGGACCTAATGAAAATAAATCCATTAGTACAATATTTTTATGATTGTTCATCACTGTCATTATCACTATTTTTAGAACTACATGGCAACAATATCATTTGTATTATTTCTGTTTGAGTTCTAGGTTCCAGATTTCACTAAGATATTAAGAAAGAATCAGTTCAGTTCAGCAAGTGTTATGTTTTTGTTACCATAATGAACTCCATCAATTTTGATGATATGATTTAATGATTTTTATTATTGAACCATTTATAACCATTGTAAATCCATGGACTCAATTTTTTCTATGAATACATTATTACTGGTCATCACCAGCTAACCTACAATATGTTTTTGCAGTAACTGAAATAGTAGGTATGCTTTCAGGAAACTCAGTCGGTCCTTAGATAGCTTTTATTGTAAAGTTGTCCATGTATTAACTAACACTGTTTTTCTTCTTTTGTTAAATAAACTTCACTACACCACAAGATCAGATGGTTTGATTCTTATGTATCGTTTGTGTGTCCTGATCCAATGTCATTATCGCCCAATATCGATCCAATGTCGTATCTTTGTAATTCTCTTGATTTCCTAAAGAACAGTTACTATCTTGAATTGTTTGAGAATTTGCTTATACAACAGCAACTTGTTATAAATGGATAACTGAGATTTTCTTCGAATTAACCAATAGATTTTTTATATTCCCAATCCGATCTATTTCTTTTCTTTTTAAGATGCCGCTTTCAACAAAGTTTTGCATGGAAATTTATCGCAACATATTGTTATTGTCGCATTTTAGTTTGATTATATGAATATTCAATATATATCAATATGTTTTGTTTATATCTTTTTATATTAGTGTATTTTCCATTTTTGGCATATAACATCTGTAAAGTAGGCGAATAATTGGGTCCAATACCACTTTGGTCCCTTTGGTCTCTTTTTTTTTAACTCTAAATATTTTATCTGAGATATAAGAGTTTAACAATATAAAAGAGCAGCAGACTTTTTTTATCTTCGTAGGCTTTCTCAATAACATTGTGATTTTATGTACATGCTGAGATCAATTGGCTCATATGTATATATCATATGTAAGTATTAGAGCTTTTTTTCCTTAGCATCCACTGTTGCTTTAATTAAAAACGCCATGACGTAAAATTTGTGATGTTGCATACTGTAAAATTCCAATAAAATCTCTTTTATATCAATAATTCAATTCATGTCTCAGCTGCATTTTGATTGCAGTAGTATGACACTTTTTTGAATATATAATAAATATTGGATATATATAATCACATACCTAATATTTTGTCCGTTATTTGTTGGTTTTCAAAGCCAGCGTTATGTTTTTTGGATGATTTTATGAAAAAAGTACCCTATTAACATTGAGGCGTTCTTTTAATTGATACCAAATGCAAAAAATAATTTCCGAGTCGAAACCGAAATAATTAGTTAAAGTGTAATTATTTGAAAATGGAGTATTTTATCGGAAGATAATGAACCTGTTACAGTAAACCAGACCATTTTATACACAATCAACTCTAGGCGTTACTTTAAACAGGCCAAAAGCAAACCATAATATTCTAAAGTAAATTTACAGCTTTTACGAAAGCTTCGCTACGTTGGTTTAACCCGAAGCGAAACTATCTGAAAATTATAACCACCCTTCCGGTACATCTTTTGCATTTTCTCGCGCACGGACAGTAAAAATAGAATGCAGTTTAATAATTCTCTTTTTACTTGACTAACTTTATAACTTCTTCACTTGCGTTTTTGTAAAATTAATTAAGTCGAACATTCAGCTCGCATAACACAAAGAACTGACTGGATTTTTTTATGTGGAAATTTTATTCCTACTATGGATATTCACATCAATTTCATTTAAAGTATTAACGAATAAGAGCAAATGAACCAATAATTGCGAACTAAATCATTATCCATCTAATTTTTACTCGCAAATTTAAAATTTGAAATTTTTATTATTTTTCTTTGAAATTTAAAAACTAATACTGCACACCTCTTGAGGACATCAATAAGCTTCTTTTTGACCTTGACTTGACTAAGAAAACAAATATTCTTTGCATATACATATGAGTCCTGATGTGGTCCGTCATTAATTATTTGCACCTTCACGCAATATCGTTATACCATATCAAAATTAATTTACATGGTGGTTTTGGAACATTTTTAATTTCATTTAAGATCTTGTTTGTAGGGCATTATATATTACTCAAAGCCTTAGTGTAGATTAATATTTATATCTAATATCATAGCTTAAATTTATCAGTAATCAATATAAACAGAATTAATCCGCCGAAATATATGTACAAGCATAGCTTTAGAACCACCGCACCATATCGAATTGTTGCATTCGTTATTGTCAGGATAAGTTTAGTACAAAAAAAAGCTTACGATTTTTTTTCACTTAAATCGCTTAATATGAAAACAGTAACACAGAAGACAGTTGAAGAAACGTTGACAGATTGATTTTTTTAATTGGTTTAAATCAAAATACTGACGAATCTGTCTAAATAAATTACTGTTAAGTGCAGTTAGAAACAAGCAATTAAAACAAGCTAATTCAAAATATTATCAAAATCGCACTGGTAGAAGTGATACCCTATCTATAGAGTCATCTTGAAACATAGAAAGATTTGGTATCATGATTTAAAATAAAAGGACGAACATTTAGAAATGTTGATAGTGCCAGTCAAGGTAGTATTATTGGCCCGTACTCTGAAACTTTGAATGACATCCTTATCCATTGGGATTTGCTCTCAGAACGTTTTCTTTGTACATTTCGTAAATAAAATTCATATTTTCAAATGACGTCTTGTAACGGAACAAAAGAAGTTAATTAAGTTCCAAGCTTTAAAATGCAAGATTAATACTTTTATATTATGGCCAGCCAAACAGGTATCATATATATTACATTGAGTCAGTATATTCAAATTTTAAATATATCTTTATTAGTGTTTTGAAACTAAAGATTTTGTTCATATTTTACGCCATGTTGTGCTCACTGAAGCGGGCAGGTATCAGATTGTGATACAGAGTGATAGCGTAACAGCGTTAAAATGAGAACTAAAAATACTGTTTGACGATAATAACATGTAATTGACGTTAAAAGTTTAAATTTCATAGTCGTAGTAGTACCTCGTTCATGATGCTATGTCGTGTTTACAAAAACCAAAACAAGAGTATCATGAAATAAATATAACGAAACGGAAATGACAAAAATGGCGCAACAACGGATTTCTTGCACACGACGATACACTTTGCTGCTCGCCGGAAAAACGATGATGCTGCGTATTGTTCTCTTTCGTTGGGGTTTTATTTCATGATGTGACCGTGGAGTTTTCCCCGGACCAGCCGTCTGGAAAATTAATACTAGATTTTGACAAAGCTTCGGGAATAAATAGAAAATTTCCTACCTGGCTGAATTTCGCCGGATTTATACTGCTTGTACAATTTCAATTCCTTACGAAATGGGTACCTTCCTGTTTTAACTATTGTAAAATAGCTGTGTTATACAATAATAACCTTTTTTAATATATATAATCTATTTATTTGTAAAAATAAATATAATATAAATAAGAAACCAAATGTGTTTATGAGTTCAAGGTTTTTTTTCCTCCTTTTCGTTAATCTAAAACTTCGCACGGTTGGGATTACCGAAGAGTCAAGGATACATTACTCCACAAATATCTCCGGATTTGGCTCATGCGCATATTGAACTCGATTTAATTTTAACACAGAGTATAATCCGAGTTTAGCATATGCGTACATACAGCTTTATTTACTCAAATTTTTTTATCGTGATTATTAGATTTAATGTCGAAAATATATATAAGCAGGTAAATAGGTTCAGGAGGTATATAAAATTGGTAAATTTTTTTCAATAACGCATTTTACACATGTCAATAATACATTTTTTTTGTTTTGACTTGATCGACCATTCAGCATTTCTATGCAGTTTTTTTTGTGAATTCATTTGGCATGTGAATAACCATGGCGCTCGATAACTATTCGTTGGGAAAATATATTTTCTTTATACTTGACAAAATTGCGTAATAAAAATCGCGACATATCATATTTTTAGAGACTGGGGAACATCAAAACTACACTTTATTTAAGATGATTTCTCATCTATTTGACAATTCTAATTAAATTATTATGCCCCTCTCTTTCTCTTTAATTAATCCCACCCTAAAATACGAAATATACTTAGACCTATATCGATACATCAAGATCTTTTTAAACTCAGGATTACTAAGTGGACTGAAAAAAAGCAGCAGTTGATTTTCCGAAGGACTTGTGGGGGATTTCATTATTAAGTAGCGGCAAAGTCAATTTTAAACCCTTCCAGCTTTGCGATATCAAATCGCAAAAAGGGGGTGATTTGAATGATAGGGTTAAAACAATAGCCATCAGAAAACACGGGGGTAAGGTATCAAGTGGTGGAAAATTCACATCAAACTTGCAAGCGTGTTTGATCCAACAAAGGGTCTAAAACGAAGTAAAAAGATAAATTGTGCGTTTATTTTAGATATACGTTTGCGATAAGTGTTCCATGTTGTAAATTTAATCATATTAATGTTAATCTAAACATTAATAGTACTTATTTATTATTAAATATTGCGTGGAAATGTGCTATCCTGTTTATTCTTTTTTCTAGCCCATCGTCATTCTTCAACTTTAACTGCTCGAATAATTCTCCTTACGTTATTCCATACATAAATTTTGTAATACCGCGAATTGGCCGTTTGCTTTTTATTGCTCTATCGGAGTAATAACTTCTTTATGTTTATTGACTGGCGGTTTATCCATATCAGTCAGGTTTTTATGTTCGTTCGGATGCTTGTCTTGGTGGCATTTTCTTCAAGGGTAATGTTAAGCTTTTAGTTTTTAGCATCAAATTGCAGGTGAGCCGTTTGTAGCGAGTAATAACGTCGTCCGAATTCTTTAAATAGCAAAAATTATTGACTAGTTTATAAATTCACTAACCACTCTACACTTTAATGGTTTAAACTGCTTTTTGTTATTTTAAACGTGAAAGAAGATTTCGTTTAGAAAGAAATATCAAGTGAAAATATCATTTTACACATTCGGATTCTAAATGATTCTAGAATATCTAAATGATGTAGAATATCTATTTTAATGTCGATTGTTCATATACTGAGATAACTTTTTGTTTTTTTTTGGGTAATTATTGATATAAAATATAGATGTTGGGACGCGCTTTATTTTTTCAAATGTGGTCATCAATCATCTGTATTAAGTTTTAGTAAGTTATTACGTTCGTCATCAGCGTACGCTCAACTTCTTAGCCAATACGGTATTTTCGGCATCGCAGAAATTCAAACAATCTTTACCAAGTATATCCACTTCTGATGATGGCAGTTGTTATACAGTTCCTCTTATCTCGAATAGTGTTCTAAATATAGAAGTTTCAGATGATTTTCTATGATATCTTCCATTCAGAGGTTCATTTAACAGTAGTATGTGAAGATGTCATTATTTTGAGACATTCAAGTATCTTAATACCTGCATTTGCTCTAAACGGTTGCTCACTTCTTCGAAGCATTCTTGACGCCCCATAGCAAATTATAAATGGAGACATCCACAAAGATTTAAGGACACTAACGGTCACCGAAGTAATTAACGGGTTAAGAGAAATTACATCAAGTTAAAAATTTGTAAAAAAGTCTAAGTATTACCACTTATCGAGAACACTAGAGGTACCTAGGAGTTGAAGAAATAATACCATTTTGAACTAATGTAGTATTCTGTGAAAACTTCCACACATTCCATGCCACGCCGTTTCAACATCGAGGTTACATTGTTTGTTAAACAAAAAACTCACTCAACTCAAATCAACGTATGCTACAGAAAACAGATTTGCACAGAGACTAGCTATGAAAAGTAGATCTATTACGATAATCCCAAGCGCAAAACGTAATGGCTTGACCCAAAGTTTTACCGTGCATCTGGTGGGATCACTAAAGTGTAGTCTATATATGTCTGTCGGCGCTAATTGAATAAATTGAACAACCTATTGTTGTAAACAGACCACCAATAGCGAATAACGAATGGGCACATACTCTTGTATGACAAAACACGGCAACGCGTTTCAAAACTTCTGAAGGATACACTATTGCAACTCGAAAGAGAAAATGCAGCACCATGAATCAGGCTACTTAGATATTTATCATGCTGTATATATTAGTCTGTATGGTTATAATGGAAGTAAGTTGCCCATATAACGCCTTTTATGTAGCGCATCACAGTTTCTTCTTATAGTCACGCCATAATAAACTATTAATTTATCGAATAATTTGCCAGGAAACTTGCCTTTGTCACAATCAACTAAAATGTTTGAAAATAGTTGCATTTCGGGAATTTATACTTGACGCATTGTAGTGTTTAATAGAATAAAATTTTGAAATTTTCAAACGCACCGAACCCCTTAGGTTTCGCAGTAATTTAATCAACGCACAACAATAAAATTGTAAAATTAAATATGCTCGAACCTTAAGCGCCCGTATTTTGAAATCGGACAAAAAGATAAACCTACCCACACTGCACCGTAAGGGCAATTTATCATCTCGATTACAGGAAATACCTTATATCGACACCTGAAAGAATGCATTAAGGTTTTTGGCCGTCACGTAATGTGTGTTTTCCGTCTGAGCTGGTCGATCGCATTCATCGTCTCTTCCCTTCCAATAACGGGGAACGACAACGAAAATGGCCCATCAAGATGTGCTTTCAACCGCGAACAAAACTTTCAAAAGCTAGGGACTTGGGACCTCGACTAGTCAGACGACAGTAAAAGGCAACAGGCGTACGTGCTGCTCATGCGCATTTATTCTAAACCAGCTTGACAGATTTCACAGATACGCTTTGTTGTGTACGAGTTGTGGTTAGGAAGACTTTTTTAGGTTAATTTTATGTTTACAAAATTTTGTTCAAGTAATATAATTATCTATTATTTAGCACAGAAAATTAGCAGCAGGCAATAAGAAATTAAATGTATAAGATTATAATATGTATCAAATGTTCTAATTCGGTAACACTAATTGTATAAATTGGTATGGAATAAACGGATATTTATATTAAATGACATGAAAACTTGTTTTGTCTGAAGATTATGGTAAGGCTAAGAATGAAAAATGGTCATATTTGCATACTTTATACTTATAACTTTCTGATTTTGAGATATTTCAAAAGATTAACATAAAGTAGATGTTTAAAGCGTTTATAGCGTTTTATAACAAATCTCACAATTTTAACATTTACATTGTGTGTTTTATTGCAATATGTTATCTTAAATTTTCGTAAATATTGTAAAATTATATGGATTTCTGATAATTTTGTTACTTAGCTTAAACTGTTACCTGTTAAAACATTCCTCTTTAGTATTTACACAAATAACTTTTGTTTTTATATTATTTAACATAAAATGTAGCCTCACATTAGCAATTTGCAATTCTATAATTAATGTTACAAAATTATAACATTTTACTAATAATTCTTACGTTATACACTTATTTTCGGATTGACTGCTGCTAATTTTCTCTGTTAAATAATAAATAATTATAATACATTGACGTAAATAAAAAATTAGCCTAAATAATACTTCCTGTCCTTATACTTGTCCTTGTCCCATAACAAATATTTGTAAAGATAAAATTAACCTAAAAATTAATTCTTAACCACAACTCTCGTAAACAACAACGTGTGGCTGTGAAGTATGTCAAGTCAGTTTAAAATAAATGCTCATGAGCAGTTCTGGCCAATACGCAGGCAAGCTACGGTCTTTTTACTGTCGTCTGAAGTCGAGAGGGCTTATTTTTGGAACGGAGGGTGAAATGTCAGCCACATTTTAATATCGAAAATTGGTTATGTCCCTGTCAAGATGGGCCGACCGGCGATCAATTGAATTTTGCCTTTTTTTATTTATCGGAAAAATATGCTTTTGTTATTCGGTTAATGGATGTCTCAGTGTGTTCGGGAAAATGTCTATTCAGAAAAATCGTTTTTGTCATTCGGGCATGAAATTTGTTCGGAGGTCGCCGCTGAATTGGGTACGAGTTCGAGATATCGAACGAAACGGTACTAATTTAAGGTTATGAAGTATGAAAGTTAATTTATATTCAAATTTGTCGGAAACTTCCATTAAGGGAAATCTTTCAGAACACACAGCTATATTTTATTCCGGGATATATATTAATCTTTATCACGACGATGTTTACCACCGTATATTTTTCCTTTTGCGAATTATGAATATTTCCCATGAAAATATGGAAGCCGAAAACTTTTATGGATATTGGTGAAAGTCGTCCACACACTTTTGGCATGTTTTAAAGCTCTTTTTCTAAAGGCATTAGTTTCAATAAAACTCCAAAGCTAAACGTAGAATATAAATTGGTTAAAAGCGAGCCCATTATTTTTCTGCGGAACAACGTTATATTTAAAGTTTCTCCAAACTTTCCTAATATCATCACACTTTGAGCAGTAAATGTGTGTTCAGTAGAAACTTCCTAAGTTAACTTAAGCATCATTTGTCAGACTGTACAACATAAATCCGATACAAGTCCGTAGTTAGTCTGTCGCTCGGTTTGGCTTTGGGGTTTCTTTTTGATGGCTTTTCATGTTTGCTTAATTTTTCAAAGTGTTTAATTGAATTCGTGCATAATTTATTTTAAATATTTTAAATTATCTGTTATCAATAATTTTTTTAATTTAATTATTAATTAATTTATATTATATTTAATTTAATTTTTAAATTTTTTTAATTAATTATATATATATATATATATATATATATATTCGAAGAAGACATCCGGTCTTACCCAGCCTGGTTACTGGCGTGACTCGGATCATTTTCTTTGTCGGATTTTACACTCTTGCCTAGAACATTCACAAATTTTAAACTATCACAAACATAAATTTACGACCATGCCCCAGCAGATTCGAACCCGCAGCTATCGCAGCAGTAGGAGGACCATCCTGTCACCTTTACTACTGCGCCACAAAGCCGACTTGTCAAATTATTGTTTATTTATCAGCCAAACCAAACCAAATTCAGGTCAAACACATATGCAGGAATTTTTACTACTCTTCTTTAATTCAAAGGAATGTACTGTTGATTGTTAATAAAGATTTTCCAACCAGGTCAGCCTAAAAAGCTGAGGAAGATGATGAGGAATTAAGGGTGAAAAAGGCTAGAAGGATAAAGGTAATAGTGGGCTAAATATTCCACTCAATTAAGTCATCGCTTTAACTCATTGATGGATGTTGAAGATAGAAGAGCTTTAGCTGGTTTTAACATTTTTCTATGTAGTATTATTGAGTTATTCATGCACTAATTATGGAACTCTCAAAGTTGCATTCCTTATTTTTGTTGTTTGTCTTGAAGAAATCGTGAACTGAAGCACATCAAAGTCTTTTAGAAACTTATGATTATGCTGTTTCTGTTTCTCAAATGAAAAGGAAAGAAAATGGCAACTACACAATTTGATTGAAAATGCCCCTTCGAATCGCTTCAACCTCGGGAAAAAACAAGAGTTTTCTGTGGTATACTGTGACTGATGATGAGTAGTATTTATATTACGACAATCCCAAGCAACATTCACGCATTAATGCATGAGTACCATTCATATCGACATTGACAGGGAGTGCCCATGGCCTTGAAATCTTGCGGTTTGACATCAGCAAGGCGTAATGTATTACGAGCTGCTGAAACCGAAAACTGTTACTGCAGATGTCTATCGTCGCCAACTTAATTGACCTATATATGGTTATAAAAGGTATAATAACGAGTACCAGACAAAGGTCATCCTATTACATGACAACTTCGGTCACACGTTGCAAAATTTGTTAATTATACATTGTTGCAGCTCAAATACGAATTTCTGCCGCATACACCGTTCCAACCAAACATATCTTGTTCAGATCGAGAATCTTGACGTATGGTTTGAAAATGATGAAAAAGTGCGATAGATGGAATGCTGGCAAACCATCATCTCGTTTTGTCAACATTGTATCATCATTTACAAAATATGGGAAAAAGTTATAGATCATGATGGAAAATATTTCTGTTAATACATATTGTAACAGTAAATGTATTTTTAAAGTAAAAAAGAAGATCTGAGTACATATAAGCACCTAATAGTATTTGGTAATTACAGTATTTTCAATATTCGCAAATAGACAACGTTGTGACTTAACATAATCTATGCCTAACAAATAAGTTTTGTTGCAGCTAATTTTCACAAGAGAATTAATATAACAAAACTATATTAATATAACAAAATTATTTCCTACGAATGAATCCAGCATCAAAAAACGTAACAAATTCAATAAGAATAAGCACTACTATAAAGTGCCATTATTATTCGTTTTAATCTGTGATTAGGAACGAGTGATTGCACTTTTAATCTTGGTGCAGATCGTAAAAGGAAGTTTGCGATCCATTAAAACTCGATGAGGAAGGAGGCTATAGGCAGCGGCGCTTAGGTAAAACCGACGGTTTTAATTTCTTAGATAGGTGTTAAATTTCAAATTTTTCAAGCTTAAGAGATATTAAATTCGAGAGAGCCACGTTAAAATGGACCATTAAATTAAGTTCCTTATCTTTCTTTTTTGCAGTTTCATTTGTGGGTGTTGTCGGAGCTCTTATCATTTTGGCAATAGAAATAATCGTTTATTATAATATTATAATTTGGTTATAAAACGAAATAAAAGACTAACGGATAAAACGAATCAGTATATAAAGTGTTTGTACCGAATATTATTTGTATGATATATTTGTCGTGTTATTATTTAGTTAAATAATTCTAATAAACACTTAGAAATGAAGTATATATAATTTTAAATATCCTGAATGTTTGCTAACACGACTTACGCTCAGACCAACTCATTTAGTTGTATTTTTTTCCTTTTTCAACGTTAATTTTTGCTGGAATGCCTGCTGGCTTTCGAAAAAGTTCCCTTTTTAGCAGCAATGATTTATTTATCTTGGCAAATTCCAATATACTTTAAAAGACGAGTTTACTTCGATTTTTAAAACTGAACGAAATCCTTAATCTTCGAAAACTTTTCGTTTGAAGTAAAGCAGTTTTATCAAGCAGGTTACTGTTTGTGCCAAATCAAAATCGCTCCAATATTCCTATTCCGTTATCGATCTTAGTTTTTTGTTCCTGCAGGTTTTAGTTTTATTGGATTTTTATATATCATGTTATTGTATTGGTCTGAAAATTTAAACATGTATATTTAACTGTGTATACTGATTTTCTATGTATAATTGTTATGTATACATCTGAAACAAAAAAAAACACTTTATATTACTTTTTTATGAAGGCACCGAGGGTTTTTAATTGGCATCAATTAGTTTATTGAATTTAAACACAATTTTATTGTGATAAAACAATATTATTTCAAGAATTAGAGTTGGTGATACTTTGGAGCACCGAGATATTGAGTATACTGAAAATCTGTTATATAATAAGCTATAAATGTATAGTGTTTCCTCAAAAATAGCATTCAAATATAACTTTACATTAATTAATCATTTAAGATAATGCAAACTACCTAAGATAATCTAACCCCTTAGTACGTAAAAATAAATTTATTTTTCTTATGCACGCAAAACTTGTTTTCGTTAAGCAAATATACATACTAGTTAGCAAACTCCAACTTTGAAATAAATCTGCAAAACATTCGCTTTTTAACTCTTTAAGATTTCGGGATATAGTTGAACTTTATACTTTAAATTATACTCATTATGTAGATTAATTATCAACTCTATCGAGTGGATACTTTTTATTTCGAATCCAGTTTTTTTAATCTGCTTTTGTCTGTTTTATATTTAAACATTTATCATTTATAATATTTAGAATATACATTAATTACTTTGGATGTTCTTACTAAATTATGGATATGCCTACTGGAAAAATATCTCATCCGAAATAAAAAACAAAAGCAAAAATATTTATTCCGTAGGAAGCACCTTTACATTGGTGATACTCGGGCAGAAAATACATGATATGCCGCTGTAAAGAATGAAATGTCACAGCGTGATTTATCCGTAGGAAAGTTCATGGGGAACCCTTAAAGAAAATTTAATTTAGTGCCGAAAGCTCCACCAACAAAGTATACAGTTTGTTTTAATAAATGACATTCTACGTCACCGTAAATCATTTTAAGTACTATAACGGCTTAATGGAGAAAAACACGTTTTACGTATCTGATGGAAATAGTTTTGTTATTTATTCAACGGAAACATTAAAGTCTTAGTTTGCGTTTTTGTATTCCTGCAATACAATAAAATCCATTCGACATGCTATACTTACCGTAGAATGTTTCTTTTTCATTATGATGGTCAATGAATAATTTATGATGGTTGATTTAGACACTAGACCCAAGTTAAATGCTGTAAATTGCAAATATGCATCATCACCAGTTCTAAACTGGTTAGCATACTACATAATTTAATTGTTTTATTTTCTTAGCACTAGTAAGGTTTGCTTTAATGAATACGGAAGAACTATGTTCGCAATAGTATATTTTTAAGCATGCTTTACTTTGCCTCGCCCTTCAAACTTAAGTAATGGAACAGGTATTTTGATCATATTTTTAGGTAAGCTGCATACCACAATTCAAGAATTATATTGTATAATCGGAAAGGGGTTGGATAACAGAATGTGGTTGTGGTTTATATCCTTATGTTTTGTAGAAACTGTCATTCTTATAGCTTAACTGAATGGATTCTGATTTTAATAGTAATTACATATGATATATTCATGATATTTTGAATAGCAACAATATTACATCTAACAATATTGAGTATTCAGTACAAAAAGAAACCCATAAATATCTACATGCATGAGATTGTTTAAACATATTGATGCCAACTGTCCCAAAAAAAAGTTTAACTCTCGATCATAAAGTGCACATACATAAAATACTAAATAGAAATAAATCAAGCAAGACTTCGAAACCATAATGACATTTGGTCAAGAAATATTTGATCAATTTATAAATTTCAACAATATTATTTCCTTTTCTACCTTAATAATCTTAATTAGTGGAATTGTTGGGCGTTATCAAATGAGTCACAAACAACAAAATGTGATTATATAATATATTTTTAAATACATAATATGTTGTGCTGCCCTATAGTTTCCAGACAAGGAAATTATTGTGGACCTAAATAGTAAATATATTATAAACCAATTTTAACATCTTTATAAAATTTTGTAACATACCATTTTTTTAACCAGTGATTGTACAATTATACAATTAATTAACGTTGAAGAATTCGCGAATTACGAACTAAACTTTATGGAAACTAAATCGTAATATATTAATGGATAATATGTGTACAAATAATTATAAAACTATACAAAACCCTCTTAATAGTGCCGGGAACTGTCCCAATTTATTTTCCGATAATTGATAATTAATTCTATAAATCATGTGGATGGGTATTACTGCCAGGTAACAGAAATGTTTTAGTCGACTAAATTACCATTAATTTGCCACCGCATCAAGATAGGGATTTATTATATTGGTTGATTTATATAGATTTTCTTAATATTATGCACAAATATTTTAGTGCATTTTTAAGAATAACAAAATGATCAGAACTTTAATTTCCCAAAGTATATATTTGTAATTACTAATTTGACATAGTATATATTATTACATTTAAATTTTACAGAGAAAAATATAAAAATATCATCAAATACATCTGACTACATTTAGTATCTTAAAATATTTCCGGTCCTGGAATAACTCTGGATATATCGTGGAAATTTTCTTTACTTTTCAGTTAAAATATTGAAAGTGCTCCAAAGTTATTGTTAATTACGTAGTTTTTACACCTTCCTAAATTCTGTCTATTTTATTTGGAAATATTATATTATTGACAAAAACAATGGAGTTACTATATTAAAATTGGCACTTAAATTCAATTTCTAAAATTTCAAATTTCCCTCTTCTACTAGAACTGTACTTTTTGTTCATGTTTTATTTATGCAAGGATAATAAAATACTTAATTATGTTAATTACAATTTAATACGATTAATCAAATATCCCTATTTGTACGTATGTTCGTGCTTATATTTATTTTAATACGAAAACAATTTAGCCTAATACATATTAATACGGCTACTGGTCCTAATCCAACTAATCTTCCGGATGGTGTTCAAATACAAAATCGAGGCATCGGTCCAATATAACACGTATATTCGCCTGGCTGCCTCAGCACCAATACTGTACAAGGCACAAATTGAATGGGCAATGACCTATTCAGTTCATTTGCAGGATTGATTTTGCAGGAATATTTGAACGGTAACATCTGGCAGGGCCCAGAACGATGGTCAGCTATTTTGATTTGGATTTATTTGCTCTACTGTACGATTCGAATTTGATAGTGTTGGAAAATGAAATAGCCTTATAGCTCTCATTCGTTTCTTTTTTAAATCAAGGGTATATCAATATTACCGATTATAAATATATTGTGTTTCTAGAACTGCTAAATATAATACTTAATTTCTAAGGCGCTTTTCAGAATAGCTTTCAATTTTGAAGAAAGTTAAAACAAGTATCTGGGAGAAATTATTTAAGTTTAAGCCTAGTATATAACTGGTTAACGTAACCACACATCGATTATACTTGTGTTTTTAACTTTAAATTCCTTCACAAATATAAACTTACTAAACAATACAACGGTGGGCGTTACCTTAATCTAAAGTATGGAATTTTCGATAGAATTTTTGGAATTTACCTATTATTATTTTATTTAATTCAACTCTATAAACTTGAATATATATTTTTTAATGCGATAAAATGAAATTTTAACATATTTTTGTTTTCAGGGCCGATGTAATAGAGAAAAGCCACCTTGCAAATACTTTCACCCTCCTCAACACCTCAAGGATCAGCTCTTAATCAATGGTAGAAACCACCTCGCACTTAAGAATGCTCTTATGCAGCAGATGGGAATAGCACCCGGACAACCATTGGTTCCTGGCCAAGTTCAAGCAGTGGTAAGTAATATCTCTATTTCTGGAGCCTTGTCAAACTAGATTGTTTGCTTTTAGCGTTTGTTTATGGTATGGCATGATATTTAATACTAGTTATCTTATTTAAGTGTAACCGTTTTATGGAATGCATCTTTTCAGCTTTATTGGTGCGGATATTTGGGAATTATCCAAATCATTTTGGATACTAGTTCATTATAATTTTTATTGTTTTATGTTGTTTGCTTAGTTAAAAAAACTTTGAGCTAGTATTCAGAACATTTGGGCATCTTTAAATAGCATTTTTAATCACTGATTTTTTTTAATTAAAGGTTCAGCATGTTTTAATAGCATTTTAGTTTGGTTTGCTTTCATTGTTACTAATTTTGTGTTGGTTTTTGAGGTGGACCCGTCAATTGATAGCATTCCTTTGACCTTCCTCCCATATTTGTCCATGACATTTGACGAGCAGTGTGCGCTGATGGTAATAATATATTGCACACTTTTATTTCAGCCTTTTTTTGTTTAACTATTAAGACAGAATGTTTAATTTTTAATTCAGATTTTATTGTATAACTTTGATCAAACATAGTTAAATATTATGTCTTAAAATGTCACCTGCTTTTCTGCCGCTTTTTGCTACCTTTAATGCTTTTTTTTCTTACGAAATCGCATCGTTTGCTTTACACATAGTCATGTTTAAAGCCCGATCTCGCTTGCTCAATAATGATATTTCAAGCAACCCTTGTTTTTATATAAGTTTAATTTGTTTTGGAGAATCGATTTATCGGACCGTGAAAGGGAAGATTGAATTAAAAGATAAATGTATAGGGGATAAAAGATTAATATCTCAGAATTGCCTATAGCTCTTAAATCTATGTGGGATATCGAGTTTTTGTAATAGTTTGGAATTGTAGTCAATTGGGGTGGGGTTGATAAAATTCGTAGCAGAACGCCAAAAATCACTACGGTTAATTTAATGTGCTTGATTTATAGTCTTGTACCCTGAGCGTATGTTGCCCTCTATGCAGTTCAGTGACATTTAATTATATTTATTGATTGTTTTTATTATACACATGATTTATTAAGAAGAAGAAATAATAAAAGGGAATGTGACTTGAAGATTGTCAAATAGTGGCTCATAAACATTGTGGAGCCTCAACTTCTAATTATTGGTATACTGAATATAAATCCAGTAATACAATCCCCTATGGTTTCTCAAACTCGGTAGTTGTTTCAGAAAATATAGAAAATATCACAAAATAATTAGACAGCCAAGTTTCATGAAATACGTTGTTCGTACTAAATGAAAAACAACAGATCTAAGCAAATTCTTATGCCGGTAAATGACAGCAAGTTAATTATTACTTGTTAACAAATTATAGCAGCATTAAAATTAATGTGTCAATACTGAAGAAGCCTATATTGTTAGTGTAGTTGACTTTTTAAAATTACTTTTGAATTATTACGTGCTGAAACTTAAATATACATCATGCGTATCTTTGTAAGCAATCTAACATCATAGACAGACCATTCTAAGCTACTATTAGTAATCAACTAGAAATGACCAGATATATTAACAATTCGTTTCTTATATTTTTATCCAACTCCTCTCGGTTGATTTACTTTTATAACGTAAAAAAAAACGTTCGTTCTCTTTTATGATGTCTATATGACGGCTGGACATGCAATATTAAGGCCGCTTTATTCAATATATCGATCACAACAGCACGGTAATAAAAAAAAGCCGTATAAAAACGAATTTTCCCAGTTTCTGCTTTGCGTGTTTTTGGTATTTTACTTGTTTTTATGTGCACCTTACTGCTTTCACCTTTCCTTTTAGCCTATCGCCCCTTTTATCTATGTTATATGATGCATGTCGACTTTTAAAAGCTAACTTTTTGCATATGATTAATTGTTATACCGTTAGAGGTCATTTACTTCCAATATCGTATAAATTACATTTCAGATTTCAGTTGCAAAAAACTCTAGTTAACGACATTGTTGTAATGAATTCAAATCAATAAGTAAAAATGTAAAATAAAATATGTAATGGTTTGGTTACTATAGGGTATCACAACCTGGTTTACAGGAAAATTACGTTGTCAATTATCAATTAGATGGCAATAGTACAATACATAAATCAAAGCAATGTTTCGATTAAAACCGTATTTTATCCAACTAAAAAATCGCATGAATACTACAAATTGTAATTCAATTAAGGAAATAAATTTACTAAAAATAGAGGAATGCGATTTTATATCCAATTAAAATTTAATTGGAACGTCTGAGATAATCCATTAAAAGTCTGCATAAATGAGGCTCATCGCTTTGTTTGGATTCTGTGTACAAACATTTCCCGTTTTCTACTTTGTTTTCTACTCCCAAGGAACATTTACTTTTTAATTAATTTTTTCCTGGCCGAAATAATTTGCAAATAGATCTACTTTTGTCTGAAATGTATTTCATCTACGAATATATAAATTACCGTTGTTTTATTTTCGTTTTTTGCATTAAAATTTATCTTAAATTACTATCAATATTGTCAAATATGATTAGCAAGCCGAATATTACTTGGAATGTGACTTGGAACGAAATCCGTAATTCATAAGACCATTTTGTCAAACATTTCCCGTTTTCTACTCCCAAGGAAAATTGACTTTTTAATTATTTTTTTCCTGGCCGAAATAATTTGCAAATAGATCTACTTTTGTCTGAAATTTATTTCATCTACGAATATATTAATTACCATTGTTTTAAATTACTATCAATATTGTCGAATATGATTAAATTAGCATCTTTAACCAAAGCATAATATATTAATTTATCGTACATTATAAATATATACCATTGTAATGTAAATAAGCTATGTATAATATAATTTCATTTTGATTTATTGAAAATATAATTAATTTTTTCTTATTTTAGGCTACCAATCCATACCTAACAGGAATGCCACAAGTTAGCAGCACGTATCCTTATTTTGCTCCTGGACCTATAATGCCCACGATAATGGGTCCCGATCCTACAGGAGTTGGGTCACCTCTTGGGGTAGTTCCTCAAACAGTGGTGACACAGCAGAAAATGCCCCGATCTGACAGATTAGAGGTAGGCATTTCTATTTCGTACTTAAAAAAATTAACTTATATTTATTTTTGAGTTCATTTTATCCTTATCTTAGTACTTGCCTTTGCAGGACTTTCTTTATTATTTAATTTTTTTTTTAATTTTATAAGCAATTATTTTAACATTTTATTATTTCAGGCAAGTACGTTTTTCATATATTTTCAATCTCGTTTGGGATAATTTTATTTCTTAAGGGAAACTGTCTACAACATTGCTTGTCTTTACATCATTGTACTATATTTATTAACTAGCCTAATTAGCAAACATTTTTTAATATTTTTTTATTATTTACGCCATTTTTATTGTAAATTTTGTTTTTTTTTATATAATTTATATTAATAATTTAGGTTATTTAATCAGTTCAAGAGTGGCCTCGACCTGATCAGCGCTTTTATTATTGTCTTTATTTACTTTTTATTATTTTATTAATATTTTTAATCAAATACTAACTATACCATTTGATAATTATAATTTGCATGCTACAATCGGCTTTACTATTATTATTTTATTTATTTATTTATTTATTTATTTTATTTACTTTTTGTTTGCTTTCTTTTATTTTCGCAGGTATTATTTAGTTGGAAATTTAACTTCGGACAGTAATGTCTAGAGGTAAATAAAATACACTTTCAAGCACTAACAACATCACATACCTTAACCAAAAGCTAACCTATTATCTAGCACACCTAGGTGTAGTTCAGTTTTCCCCCCTTTGTATATATAGATTTTTTCTTTTGTGGTGTAAATATCAGTTTAATTTGCTATGGTAGGACATTGTATATTTTAATAATCGATATTCGATTTAACCGATATTTTACTGTAGCATATTAATGTGATATTACTGTGGTCTTTCAAAATTATAATTGTTGTGGAGATTTCTCCACGTCCATTATAGTTTGAAAGAATGATTTACCATAACTCTATATATATAGTTCTTTATAGCTGTAAATATGAGTTTTAGTCATCATTTTTATTGTTACAAACCCTTTTTGAAGCACCTGTAACTTTCTATCGACGTTTTGTTTTATACTATGCACGGTGTGCAATACCTGCTGAAGTTCTTTCTGTAGTTATAGTTCGGCTCTCTGTTGTTTCTTTTATTGCCCAGTAACTTTGAGCTTTTTCGATAGAAAGTTATTTGCGTTCAGTGATTATTTTAGTTGCGATTCCGAATATATCCGTCAGTTCCATGTTTTTGCTTGAGAAAGAAACTTGTAATAATTATAACCACAAACTTGACATGAACATAAAAACTGTAAATATATTAAGTGTAAATGTGCCGCCTGTCAAAAAATATATCGGAAGTTATTTAAGAATGCACCTAATTGTCATTTGTTTATTTATTTAGCAATCCACGATTCATCAACTTGATAGTCAGATCTATTTGAAGTGAAGAGAATAATTAATTAATGATATTTGTTATTTTAAATTCAGAAACTATTTCCTTGGTTAAAGGTGTGTTAACTTATTGTACAAGACTAATTTATTATTGTCTCCTATAATTTTTGTAACAAGTGGATATATTCTGTTTATATTGCAAGTTACTCTTTGTTCAATAATTATCAAATAGTTGTAAATATCAAAGTCATATTGTTTTTCGTTGTATTTTTTTGACAAAACGTATATAGTTACATTTCTCTTAAACAAACATAGAGTTCAAATACATAGGTTTTAGTTGAAACACGCGATTACAAAAATTTATTTTGTTTCAAAGTAATCAAACTAGTATTCAATGCAAACGTAAAACTAATTTCGTTTGGTTTTAATTTTGTAAATAAATTGATTGGATTACTTTTTGTAGATATAAAACAGCGGCAGAATTCTTTTTCTAAATGTTACATTAAAAATGTTAATTTAATTTGAACGTTTTTCGACAAATAAGGTTTAGTTTGCTTCAGTACGATATTAGAACTAATTCAATAATTACCAGAGAATTCTTCTAAAATTCTAAGTAAGTTTAATATAGGAAAATAAAGAAAGAAGCGTTACAAGAATTGGTTTTGATTCATTGTTTATTGTACTATTTATATATTGGAAAACCAAATTTGTTGTAAATGCCTTTTTCATTTTTTTTAGAGGGAAGTTAAGTCAAGTATTGTTCACCACTGCTTGTTTTTACTTATTTGCGGCTATTGTCGAAATAAATTTTAATTAACTTAACAAATTGTGTTACTTCCCTCAGTAGACAAATTCAATAAAACAGTTAACTGACGTCATCAACATTTATGACGTGGAATCGCGACAAAATTGCCAGTTTATATAATTAAAATAACGAATATAATGAAAAATAATGGTATAAAATATAAATTACTTTAACTTTATAGTACATCTCATATATATATTGTAAGTTAGGGTTGTTTTATTATGTTGATCATTAAACTATTTTCCAGATCACCTATGAGGTAGAGTTCCACGCGAGTAATACATTTTACATTCATTAGAGAGCATAATATTTTTTCATATTTAGTTCTTGTTTCCTTTGTTGCTGTGTTTTCTTGTCAAGTCATTTTGATATCACTTAGTTTTTTTATGTAACTACCTGTATATAATTTTCTTCATAAAGATTTGGCCCCCCTTTATCTCAATCCTGTTCAAAGAATCTGATTAAGGATGCAATGTGTTTATCTCTCTATTTATTCGGCTTCCGCGTTTTCAATCAAAGTAATCACAAATATTAAGCGGCGAATCAAAACAAGCTAAGGCCCAAAACAACATTTACTAATTGATAATTTTTAATTATGTCTAATGTTTTGAAAAATTTTGCAGATATTTAACAACCAGACGAATTTTATAGGTTGATTCGGTTACATGTTCTGCATCTTCTCAAATTTTCAGCATTTCCATCGATATATTTAATATTATTAAAGTTTTAAAATATTGTTCATAACAACATATCTCAGTTAAATCAGCGTTATCATCAATCTATTCAGCCAATCTTATATTATGGCATTTTATGTAACATATTGTATATCGGAAATTATGCGAGTGAAAAAACCATTTCAGGATGTTTCAAAGTAGTAAACACAAAGTAATTTTTTTATGAAACGAATGTATTTATGATTTTTTTTAATTCATGTGAAAACACTGAATTGTATTAGTTTTATGTTAGAATTGAATTAATTGTTTACAAATATAGAGTTCTTTCGTTATTCTTAATGTATTTGAGATATTATTTTCTTCGTTATAAAGTGAAAACAATATTACAAGGTACTGATGTGTACGTTTAAGAGTATACGTGTTAGTTGGATGTTAATATACATGGAAAGCTTTGGAGCTGAGGAATATATCGATCGCCATTGAAATAATTGTGAAAAGCGATCTGTAGTCCGCGAGGGTCGTGGGTGGCCACGACCAGCGCGGCGCACGCAGCGGCGCTTAGCTCATCGCCGGGTTCTGCTGTAGGTGTGCCGCGAGTTCCAGCGCGGGGCGTGCAAGCGCGCAGAGTCCGAATGTCGCTTTGCGCATCCCGCCGACTCTGTGACTGCCAACGAGGACGGTACGGTCACTGTCTGCATGGACGCAGTCAAGGGCCGTTGCAACCGCGACCCCTGCCGCTATTTCCACCCCCCTCTGCACCTCCAAGCCCAAATCAAGGCCGCACAGTCGCGGGCTAGCGCGGTATGCTACGCAGTCTTAGGGCGCACGCTACTAAGCCTCTTTAGTTATTTTGATGTGGTTGTTCGTTGAGTTGTTTCATCCTCTCTTGTTGTTGTTCTCTTTTCTTTTGCTTGGATACTCATCCCGCAATGCTCAGCTTACTCACTCGTATCTCTAATACTCATTTTTCTTCAGATCCTTGAAAATTACATTGAAAAAAATGTACCAATCTTTGCATACAGTTAAAGTCTGATTTTAAAACAAAAAAATTATAAAAGTTTCTCATTATTTTTTTTACTTATAAATCAAATAAATCGAGTTGGCTGGCATTGTGGTTTTATTATTGCCCGCTAATAGCCAGTTTAGGTATATGTTTTGTGTGTGTTTTTATTTTTAGACTAACTACGATTGGTTTTGTTTTTTATTCTAATCCCACTACATATTTATACAAATCAAATATTCTTTATATCGATAAAGACGAATTTGACGAGAATGGTGAAATTTTGGTCTAGTTGTCTCGACTTTTGTCGGTTCTGGTTATTCTCTATATTACTGGAACCATTATCGATGTATTCTTTGGTGATATATTATCAAGTATTAAATAATATCTTTTGATTTGTACGTTTATTAAACCAAAATTATTGTAGACAGGTATGCTTGATCTGAAATTTGCATTAGTGAATGAGTATCAAATATAATTCCTAATAATAATGCAGGTTTCGTTTCTATTTATACCTTACAGTAACAGTAGACCTAACTATGTATAATTTATTGTTTTTTTTTTAGTTTTCTATTTCAGATCCTCTGAATTACTCTAGTTCGATAGTTTTTATTTTGGTGTACTATGAATAGCGAAATTGTTTTTAGTAGCGCTCAACTGACTGATAGTATTTAGTTTTCCCATGTGTTGTGAGGCGTGCAGCTGCAGGCAATTTGGCAAATTCCTGATGCAGTGATATGCGGCTATTTTCTCTGCTATATCCGCGCTGTATTTAATTTCTAAAGGTGATGAAGTGAATGTACATTAAAGTATGTGTTAATTAATCTGCACCTATTCATTACCTTAAGCCTATTATATATCCATATAAATTACGTTAATTATGATCAATTAAAATAAAACGTGCAACAGATAGGATATTTATAACAAATATGTTATTTTCGTTGTATGTCTATTGTTTATATTAATCAGGACTGTGAATTAATTTTAGACCTTTTATTGTCAAAGTATTACTACTAGCCATTATTTTTAATAATTTCTTAATTCTTCAAAGAGAAAGTTATTCAATTTTATACAAAAATAGATTCAGTTTTATAAGAAATAACTCGGCTAGGCCGTGTCTCGTCGAAGAGAAAAACTGATATAGATATCTGATGAATACAGTAAATGGTAACGGGAGATATTTTTTATCTTAATACAAATTAATCTTTTCTAATTCATTTCTTTTAGTTTGCATATACAGATCTTTATTCTCAAGTTTTGTGTATATCTACAATATTGAAATCACCAGCACTAAGAAATTGATGCCAATAGTCTTATTTATAAAATATGTCTTTACCGGGGAATATATCAAGGAAACATTTTCAGTACTTTTTTTTCTTTAAATTAATAATATAAATACTGACTGGAAAATATGTTAGTTCTACTTCATTTTAATGAAATGTGTGGAAAGATTAAGAAAAAAATTGTATTTATATAACTGGCAAACATCTCATTACAAACAACGCATCAAACATCATTGCAAACCCCACAAAATTAATTCGCAGTCAATGAAATAAAAGAGCAATATCATAAATATCGTAATTCTAAAATGTATCGATTTTTTATAGGAGCTTCAGAGACTTTTCGCATTCGTAATTTTACTATTCGTAACTTACTTCAAATCATGTTGTAATCAAGTTTTTCTTTAACATTTGTTGATTTATTTATTGACATATTTATTATCAGTATTTCAGTACGTTATTATATTGAAAATATTCATAATATTATATTTTTATTGAAATGTTAATATCCTAATAATATTGAACGTTATAAAAGTTTACTGAGTTTTACAATATAGTGTTGTTAATTAATACATACTTTGAAATGCTGGTTTATATTAGCCCTTCTGACCCTTTATATATTAATCTACATTTATAATCAAATGTAGTTGTTTATTTTTAGTCGTGGGGAGTGGGTAGACAATCTTATGGTGTGTGCGTAGTTAGTCCCCCGAATCAAGCATGAAAACGCTCTGCATAACGACAGTCCTACTTCTCCTTTAGCTAACCCTCTTGAGCAGCTGAATATACACGATGTATTGTATTTGAACCATCTTTCCCTACATCCCCAATTCATGACGGATTAAAATACGTTTTCAACGTGCCTTATATATATGTACATTGTTTTATTTGTTAAAATAGGGTAAATTTACGCATATTTCTTGTTCAGATGGTAAAATGAACGAAGAACTTTGAGATGTTGTGTATTTTTTATTGATGCGTATTGTGTGTGTACCATTTGGGTTGTTCAAATATTTCAGGTCTATTTGGGATACCGATTCAGAGTGGCGGTATATTGTTGCGTCAAGGATTTTGTCAGATTGTCTCGATATAACTGTTTATTTTAGAATGATTTGTTTTTCAGGATTACTGGCACTTGGAAATACTTTTTTATTACTTTTCTTTTGGTTTTCCATTTCTGAGTTACGTAATAAATGAAGGTTATGCTTTTTGTGTTGTTATGCTAATTAACGCATGCTCTTGATGCATTTTTCGATTTTGTATAAATGATAACGTTTTTTATTCCATAGGATACCGACAAGGCCAATGAGCAAAATTCATATTTTATGTCTCGTTCATTTGAATACTTTATTTTAAAATGAAAATTTTAAACGACATTCGCAGATTTTTATTTTCACTAATACAGTATCAAAATTGAATCAGTAACATTCTAGCCTAGTTTTTCAGTTGGCAGCCTTCTGCATGACTAAGCTTTAGTCCTTATCACATGATAACTTCGCATTGAAGATATTTACGCACTTGCACTTCTAATTATATGGAAAAATTTTTAGATATGTCAAGGAAAATACTTATTATGTAGATACTATTGAATGTGAATCTAGAAATTACCTTCAATGGTACAATGTAGTTATGTAGGCCGCTGGTTTATTTCAATATACGAGGGCAGTTTGTTAAGTCAGTTACTTTCTAAATTTCCCGCGTACTAACTTTAAATTCGTCATTGCTGTCCCTAGCAGTCGCAGACAACCTCTTAATTTTAACACTGGAAAGGAAAAATGAATTTCACGTGTTGATTAATCATTATTTTCCGCACAAATATCGTCACTGAAATGAAGGAAGGTCTTGGGGACTCCACCATCAATTTCAATGATTCAAAAGTGGTTTGCTGAGTTCCGCTGTAGTCGTACCAACACGCAAGTGACGCCGAACGTCACCCAATAGAGGTCGCCAAGCCAGAAGTCATCTATAAAATCCATGAAACGATCGGAGAATGAAAGTACGTGAGGTGGTGGAGACTGTTGCCATCTCAACTGAGCAAGTAGATTAAATTTTACTTAAATAGTTTCTATATGGCTAGATAACCATTTCAAAAGAGTACTCCACGATGTTTCGAATCATGAATACATCACAAATCACCAGATACCAAGGAACAATCAAAACAGTAGATCTCTCCGGATGAATGTGCATCAAAGGGGGCCAGCTGGTGTCTGTCGGCAGGCCATAGTCTATTGTGATGCACACGTTGTCATTCATATCAATTATCTTGAAATTAATAAAACGATCTCCGCCTAATATTATTCAGAAATTTTGGACGGATTTGATATTATTGATTTGAAGCAAAAATGTCCGTATTTAAAGAAGAAAAAGAAAGTGTTGTTCCTTTAAGATAATGCATATGGATGCGCATATCACCATGGCAAAAATTCATAAATTTGGGCAGCAATTGTTATCCCATCCAGAATACAACACTGTACGATTATTTTATGTTTCCAAACCTGAGGTAATAGGTAGGTGATAGGGGATCATCACTGTAACAAGCGCCTATTTTGAAGACATTGAGAATACCTATCATTTAGAAGCAATAAATACAGGAAATATATTTAAATGAAAAAGCCGCTAACTTATCAAACTGCCCTAGTGTATATTTTAAAAGCAGATTGTGGTCGTTCTGTTTTCCTTTCATACAAGTGTATCAAGTTGAATGACTGCTTAATGTCATGAACTGATAGATTAAAAATTATAGTAGCTAGCCGGTGGAATACGGCACTCTAATAAAACATCAAAGATAAATGATCTTCGCTTTTCTATCTTCGGTTTTATTCAATTTTCAATGGCCATTTGCATTCGAAACTGATCAACGGGAGTGACATATCTAGAATTGCGACTTTAGTCGGCGAAAGCATAAAATATGTATGTAGATTAATGGACAAATAAATATCTCATTTGTCTAAAAGCGGAGGACGTCTAAGAATGGGTGTGAAACACAAAATGTCAGCTCGATGTGAAATATAGCGTCGGACCGCTAAAGGTCGAACCTGCTTGGTATTAAACCAACAATCTTTGTTAAATATCAGCGATATTTCGTATCGGCTTTATCCACAATAGGGGTATATCGATTTGAAAGTATTACATTTCATAATGGAATATCTAGCCTTTGATTAATTATTCTACGCTTTTGCCGATCGAGTCGTTTCTTTTTTCCATATGTTAGGAACAATTTACTCAGAAGCCTGCTGCTAAAACAAAATCTCAGTTTTATATGGTTTTTCGGAAAATATTATCAAATTAGATTTTGACTAATGTCGATTTCTTAAATCGTGAAAATAATGTCGAAACTATTTCTATTTAAATTAAATGATATTAATTGATATGGAAGAGTTTATTAATTATTACGGTTTAAGTAGTCACATGGCCAGGTCTAATTTTTTTTTGATTGTGCTCACGTATTTTATTTGTTGAAACGCGTACTTGCGCCAAAATTGGCGTCGGGTACCACGTCATTACATGACATTAATTAGAGCTGATTTGTTTTATTTACCCTGCCATTGGTGCGGATGTGCTTGGTTTTGTGCTGCTGCTACTACTACTAATAGCCCGCTGCAGTTTCGCCATTGCTGGCGCAGCCGACTGCTGCAGCAGCCGCCGCCGCAGCAGCAGCCGCAGCCGCAGCAGCCCTCGAGATTGGCAAGAAGAGGCCTCGCGAGCCTAGCACCGCCGACACAGATCTATTACTGGTACCTTTTGCGCCTGCTTTGCATGTTACTTTTTCGTTTTTGTTTTCGTTTGCTACAAACTACCTTTTTCCGGTTATTCTTCTTTTCATTAGTTCATATACTAATAGTGTATATATAAATCATTCCTCTATCACTATTTACAGGAGCTTAGTAACATTTTTACATGGAAACCCAAAAAGTAAATTGTATTCTATTAATTGGTATGAAATTTCGTCGTAAACTATTATTATATTTGTCAGTAACTATAATTTTAAGCATATTTAGTGTGTACATACATGTAAAGGTAACTTGTAGCAAATGCACATAACACAAAAGCACACTGATTATAAGTGGTAGTGGTTTGTGTCTTAACTACATTATTTTCAGCGACCTCCGGAGGGAAGGCCAATCTTCGAAAAACCGACGGCTTTGTAAATTTGTGCTTTTTATGAAAGATGTACAAATTGTTTCTTAAATTCTTAATTGCAAGCTCAATTCCGCTCAAACCATTTCACTCTGTTGACACGAGGCTGATCGCTGAAGTTGCCACAGAGTGCCAGTGCTTCTGTCCAAGGCGACATGCTTTTTGCTAGTATCGCACCACTGATCGCATCACCGATCAATTCGCTTTTCTTTTGTATATATTTTTTCTTTAAAATGCAAATAATGTCATCCAAATTTTTATACTTTTATTTCTCAAGCCGATTTTTTATTATTTAAAACTCTTTATTACTCTACCATTATATATATGTATAAATTTAAGTTATATATATATATATATATATATATATATATATATATATATATATATATATATTACTTTTATGTTAGTATAATATAATGAGTCGCTTTTAGCTTTTTTTAAATATTATTTCTACGAAAGAATTACGCTCAATATATAAAACACGATTTTGAAATAAATTTAGAGGAGATATTCCAAACCCAATGGTTAACAGAGCTGCGTTATTGTAGAAAGAGCCGAACTGCTACCTTAAAAGGTTGTTAGCATGTTGTGAGTGGCTGTGCGATATTGCTTGATTTTATTTACAAGTGGTTTTGTAGGGCGCGACTCTAGGCCTGAAGATTTATTACAAAAAATCAATGTTACATACATTAATTATAACTATAAACAAGTATCTTATTTTAATAAAAAAAATATATATAATCGAGAACATCTCCAACACATGAAATTATTTATTTAATCAATATTTATTAAATTTACATTTAAAATATGTCACTAATTAAAGAACCCAGTAGGGTTGTCTTACTTTTGCTAATTAAATAAAAGGTTAGTGTCGGTGTTTAATTAATAATTTCAATAAAAATATAATGCATTTCAACAAACATAGTAGCATATAATGATTTAGTCAGACAAAAAGTTCGATGATGAGGAACTAAATGCTTAAGTTAAGGGAAACCATCATAACCTAATATATAAACCTAATATTTGATTTTGCACAAAAATCCATATATTAAACAAACTGTCAATAACATATGTTGGAAATAGTAAATAAATTATAACAATAAGATATAAGTACATTTCAATAATAAAATACATTTTATGATTACAATACACTAAAATACTGCTATAACAGCCTATCTAAATTTGCACGTTGATGTTTATTATTTAAGCTTTTATTTCAGTGAGGTTTTCATTTAAAAACTATTTCCTTAATATCGCTTCGAACATAGGTAGGTAATTTAAATTGTACTCTGCTTGGTTTTCGGTTTATTTTTGGGTGGAATTGGGTGTATATCATTTGAACTTTCACAGCGCCAGTGAAATGAAAAGCGAAATAATCAAAATAAAAGCTCGCAACATCCTAGCAACACAGCCAAAACTGATTATATGTATCTAATATTTTGTTTTCGTTGTTTTTATTTTATACGGCATCAGTGTCATGTACGCGCTGATGTTCTAATCTTAGCGTTTAATGTAGTCTAATATTAGGTTAATTTTTTAACTTAAATGGTCATTTCAATGTACTATTTGTTTTTTTTTTGGCTTACTTGAAACGACTGTCGGCATTTTGCTCGTGATAGTCCGTTATCGACATGCGAGTACTAATACTTCTTTTTTGTTTTTCTTACAGATGGACATGAAATCAGTTGGATCTTTCTATTATGACAATTTTGTAAGTATTTTGCAGATATAATAATAATTATAACTCATTGAGTAGGTTAATTTTTTGAAATTAAATTTGGAAAATAATTTTATTGAATTTATAAAATTTATGAAATCAATACAACACGCGCTCGATAATGTAAACACTATAATGAAAAAATTGCGTTAAAACATAAACAACATAGTAATTATTACTGTTGTAATTTTAGTTTGTTATAAGTATATCTGTTATGCCTACAGTACGGTCCACTGTGATTTCAGGATGATTGTTTCCTGTTTCTACCCTCAGTGTCGTTTTGTATTTCGATTCATCCAGTCTTCTGTTCTTTTCATTAATTAAAACAGTATTTTGAAGAAGTAAACTGATAGTTTTTGTTTATTACTGTTAGTAATTAACCCATTTCCTATAATATAACGTATGTGTATGTATTAATCGTTTCTTTAAATAAGACGTTTCTCATTTAAATCACGTTCGTTAATGTAAACATTTCGATGATACGAACAATACTTGGTTTGAATTACTTCACATTACATAGTGTCTGCTGTAACTAAAAATCAGATTTCTAAAGAGAAAAAAATTGCATTAAATTTTGAAAATAATTAGATGTTTATGATTATCATGCTCTATAAATATTATTAATTTATATTGGTTGGTGAATATGATTCTGAAAATATTGACGTCACACTTCTATTTTGCTGTTCAATAAATCAATTAAGGATCAATTCTTAATCAATGGAATGTTAAGAATATTAGCCTATAAACAAACTTGCTACTTCTAATTTCAATATATGAGAGAATTGGATAATTGAGGGTTTTATTTGTGTGGTATAGATTTGGGTAGTGTTGTTCTATTTAATTTAATTTTAATGTTCAATGTAAATATGTAAATATTGACGTCAAATATCTATTTTGCTGTTTATGAGTCAATAATGGACAATATCAATGAAGGTTTAGGAGTATTGACGTCTAAATAAGCTTACTCTACTCACTTCGTTATAACAGAGGATTTTCAAGCAATAGGTTTTTTGTATGTTGTATTTAATTTAATTTTAATGTTCATTTTAATTCAGAAAATATTGGCGTCAAATATCTATTTTGATGTTTATAAGCCAATGAATGAAAATATCCATGAACGTTTAAAAGTATTGACGTCTAAATAAACTTACTAGACTCACTTCATTATAGTAGAGGATTTTTAAGCAATGGTTTTTTTGTAGGTTGTACTTAATTTAATGTTCATGTTCAATTTAATTCAAATAATATTGACGTCAAATATGTATTTTGCTGTTTATGAGCCAATGAAGGACACCCATGAAGCTTTAAGAGTATTGACGTCTAATAAGCTTGCTAGAACTCATCTAATATCATTATATACAACTCGTGCTATATATCATATATCTATATTATCATTATAAAAGCAATAGTTTATTGAATATATTCTTGGATGGAATGGATGACTGAAAGTTTTGTTTTATTTTCAGGCCTTCCCAGCGGGCATGGTCCCGTACAAAAGACCTGCAGCAGACAAATCCGGCGTACCAGTGTATCAGCCAAACGCTACTACATACCAGCAGCTGATGCAGTTGCAGCAGCCATTTGTGCCCGTGTCATGTGAGTATCCCACTTCGCCAGCTCCTCCCCCCTCCTCAACTGCTTCGCCGTCGGTTCCCGAGGCAGCTGCGTCCGCTCACTCGGCTGCAGCCGTGACGCATCAGTTGCAGGCGCAACAGCAGCAAGCGCAGCCGCCTCCGCCGCAACCCACTCCACTGAGTAAAGAAAACGAACCGCAATTACCCAGTTCCGCTTCGTTAACATCCACCACTCTAACTAGCTTACCGGCACAGCCAATAACAGCAGTGCCCGATCCGGCGGCCTTAGCCAAAGAGGTCGCTCAGCAAAACTACGCGAAAGCTATTAAATTGGCCGCGATGAATCAATCATTGGCACAGTCGCATATGGCGCCCCTGAATCCGCTTAACTACACCGGCGTCGCTTTGAACAAACAGGCTTTGAGCATCGCCCAGCCAACACTACGCTATCCCGCGGCTTTGCCCATTGGTTTCGGTTCGGCCGGTGCCGGTCTGAACCTCGGTTTGGCAGCAAACCCGTACTCAGCTCTAGCACAGCAGAACTTGCTAAATATCGCTCGTCCATCAGTAACCACTGCGTTTCAATTGAATCCCTATTCTATCATTCGCCCTGCCACCGCTTATCCTAATGCAGGCGCTACTGCTGCCGCTGTTACGGCTTCTCCAATGTTCAACGGAAGTCTCCTGGGAGCCCAATATCCCGTAACAGTATCGGCTCCTCCCGTGACAAACGTGACTCCCAGCGCCGCCACCATTGCGGCCGCTGCTGCACAAAACAATAATAATAACGTGCCGCCGTATAAAAAACTGAAGACATCCTAAACGCGTACATCAGAATTCTTCAATAGTTCGTCTTGTTTTAACGTGTTAATATTTCTTGTCGTTTTTTTAAATGTAGTGTACTATTTAAGAGTGATTAAAATTTTAACCAAAAGTTTCTGAAAATTAGTTGTTTGATAAATATATATTTTTGTTTGTTTTTGTTTTTATGGTATTAATTGTTCGTTATTTTCTATTGAATATAATGGAACCGTGAACCAATCTAGTCAAAATTCGTGGTTTCAAGCGTTAAATTCGGGCTAAGCTCGAAAGGACCGTGCCGGTAAGCGAGTGCCTCAATACTGTGATACCCTCACATCCGCTATTCGCACCGCTATTAACGCCCCCAGTTCCCTTTTTACCTAACTAATCCCGACAAATTTTGCAAATTTTTGGTGGATACATTTAGGCTGATTGTATTTACTTTTTCTACTGTAAAAAAATACTACGAAATATAATATTATTCCCAGTTAACTTGCATGACGGACGTTTTAATGAAACGTTTAAAGATTATCAGACTACTACTTGAGAGCCTAATTGAATTGCATGGTAGAAACTTATAAGCGTATCTGTTAGAAAGTGCCATTTTCTTTCAAGTTTTGTAGTTTGTGAACTGGCCCAAAAAGATGTACCCTAGCATATTTACCCCTAATGGCCATACAGTCAGTGAGCTTTTCAATGTGAAACTTAGCTGCTACTTGTTATAGTTCTGGCTAGTTACTCAATATCTCTAGATCCATCACCAAGAATAGTTTTATCGGTTTGTTGATGTACTAGCATCAATAGCCTTGGCAAATACATGTTTTTGTATACAAAACAATCTATTCAGCAAAAATATTTCTTCTATCAACGTTACAGATTTGTTATGGCAATAATAACACAATTTTTGTTGATGTTTTATTGCAGTAATGTTGATGAAATATGTAATGAAATAAATTCACTTTATTTTACTATTTTATTTTATTTTCTTCACAAGAAAAATATATCTGGTGATGTAGATTGTTTTGTATATGTTTTTCCCTATTAACTATAATTGTAGGGCATACTTGAATTATTTTAGAACATCCGCTTAAATTTGACTTTATGGCCTGCATTTTAGGCTCTGAACTGCATGGGGCTTTATCGTTTTTGTCTTTGCATGGTTTGTAAAATAAATATCTACAAATAATCAGATGAAAAGCAATGGTTGTCTTTTTGGGTTGGGATTTTCCAGAACACTGTTTTGTATATTATTTTTTCTGAAGTTCTTGTGTGTTTTTTTAATTTTGTTGTCTGAGTCTGAAATCAACTCTCGCAGGACACTGGCTCATTCTGTTCCTATTTTTTTAAACATTTTTTTAATTGATGTAAAAAGTTTTTGAATTTTGGCCTTGAAGGCTGTTACTTTTTGTCTTCCTGATTTCGATCTCCAAGCACAAATGTAGCACCTACGTTATTTCGTGTCATTTGTTCAATGCTGATCTTGTATATAGAGCAAATGTTTAGGCTTTTCAAAGCAATTGTTTAGTAGATTTCCAATATAGCCTTACTTGCCGTAACCAAATGTTCCTCTGTATTAAGCAGCACCTTTGCCAGTTGCCTAGTGGAATTCTACTAATCTACTTACTCGTCCTTTATTATTTCTATCAACAACAACTAATTTACGAATTTGCGCTAAATATTTGTTCTGTGTTCAAGGTAGTATCACATTTTTATTGTAAGATATAATATAGAATTAGAAGTGGTATATTAATGTATTACCCTATAATGTTAATTAAATCATGTGTCTTATTAGGTAGCATATAATGATAAAGTATAATTTTACTTGTACTGAGAGTACGTAAAATTGTGATGCATGTATTACAAAACGTTATAATAAGTATTTGTCTATTTGACCTAGACTCTTAAATATACATATATATATAAAGATAACATAATATAAAAGAAAACCATATTTGCATTTTTAAGTAGGATTACAATGTTACTACGCAGGATAGAAGTAATCAGGCTCGTAAATTAATTGCTAGTAGTTTTGGTTAAAGGCCCAAGCATAGTATTTAATGACCCAGTGAAAATTTCGATAGGCTATCGGGCCAATAAACTTAAAATATCAACAACATTAATAAACAACCTATAAATATGTCAAAAGTAACAAAGTAAGCATTCCTATATTTGTGCGGATATGCCCCAATACAGAACAAATTTTATTGTAAATGTAATAAAACTCCTATATATTCAAACTGAAATGATGTAACATTTTTTATTGCCTCTGGACTTGCGTTTCCTTAAATATAAAATATGCCTGATATGTTTGTGTCATTGAATGCTATGTGAGCGTGCGTAATCAGCTGCCAGCGAACTTGATCTTAACTTACAATAATATAGTGCCTTTAGGCTGCTGATCACGCTTTGCTGAAGGAGGTGTTGGTCACATTTTTGCCATTATAGTGTTACAAATTTCTTTATTTTTCCATGATTTATATTGATTTAATGTGTACCTTATTGTTCTAATCCGGAGGTGTATGTATTATTATCACCGCTACTATTTGTAATAATAATGCTTGAAAATGCATGATATTTGTTTTATTAATCATTTGCTTATTATTTTTGACTACCTTCAACTTCCTTGTTATTATTTTGATCCCTTTTTACGGTCACACCTTTTTTTTGTTTTTTGACAACTGGCTTCTTGGCGTCGAGACGACACCCCCCCGCAGGGTGAACTCCAAAGACTTGTACTCTGCATTTTATTTTTTGTGATTGTTTAACTTTTTTTACTCATTGCTTACCATTTAAAACTAACCCAAAAATATTGTTTAAAGAATTGCTTGTTTAATCATATAGACAAGATATTTTCATTCACATTTTGCTGTTGGGAAGCTATGCTACGCCATTGTGTACAAATATGTTTTAAATGGATGTTTTTAGTTAAAAAAAATGAAATCCCTAAAAGACATTAGGACGAGCTGATTCATGTTGTTTTTTCAGGTGTTCCGGAATTACCAATACTCAGTAAGTTCTTTGCACATTTCATTCGCTTTTTGCTTTTCTATTAATTTAAATATCATCCAATATCTAAAAATATTCGAATAAATACAAAGTAGGTGCAGAAATAGTGATACATATATAGTTATCAGGATAGTAAAATCTAAGTTGGCTATATACTTTTCGTATTAAAGCTCGCAGTGTTACTTATTTTTATGCTTTTTATTATCAACATGTTACACAAAATATTTTCAAATATTTTAAATTAGTATAGTACGATGTCTTATCTCATACAATAGTTATATCTTAGTTTCAGTTTAATTTCTGAGCAATAGATAAATGTGAATTGAAAATGTTAAAAATATCTCTTAACTTAATTCTCATGCTCCTCACCTTGTCTTATTTTTCTTACACTGGTGTTGATTTTTGCACTATTTCTGTACTAATTCTAAAAACATAGTTCCTTTCGGATTCATAGCTTACCAACTGCAAATTGTAATTTCTATTTTGGTAAGCCAAGCACAAAAAGTAAACTGTTAATAGAGCTGAACACAACAAATGATATTCCAGTAGTGAGCTCCAATCAAATTGTTTAGAGTGATATTAGCTTTATTAGTCCTTTGAATTACGATTTGCCTTGGGTCCAAACAAATATATCTCGATACTTTAGCTAGTACCCTAAATTAATCATTAATATTTCTACTCTTCGTATTGTTGAGCTGCACATTCTTAATATGTTATGGCAAATTGTAATTTGAAATAATTGTTTAAATAAAGCACAAAAAGCTTGGAAAAAATATACTGAACACGCAATAATTGGTGTTTCAGTTACTCCAAAAATTACTTCAAACTCTACAAAATATCACCAAAGCCAAAATAAAGCTAGAATACTTTTCTTTTTGGAGTGATATACTTACATGTTTATGATAAATATTAACTCAAAAGGCAATTTAAGGAGTTATTCATATCAATATCGCATGAATTATCTTTTGTGTTCTTTATATTGTAAACATGATTGGTTAATATTTTCCTAGATAAAATTAATAGGAAACATAAATAAATAAATAAGAGTTTTTTAGAGACCTGATTAATAGTGTTATAAAGGCGTAACAATATAATAACAGAACCTCTCTGAGTGACTTAGGTGCTTTGTATATTATGATAGTCTGACTGTTATTTCTCTAAGTCCGTTTAAAGAAAACTGTTAAGTGACAGTCTTTCTTAAATTGGCTTTAAAGTATACTTAAACTAATTTGCCATAATTTGACTCTTAGCTTAGTAGTAAGTAAAACAACAATTATATTGTAGATAGTATATTAATGAAATACTGATACATTTATATTTTATATTTTTTACCCTTTATTAAATATGTTATGTTTGCAGAATTCCAGCCGCATAGACTAATTGTAGCATCGCAGATTTGTACTACACGTAACAGCTTGTTCAGTCATTATTTTTAATACTCTTTTTAACAGTATTGCTGCTTTCGCTTTAGGATTATTATTTTCTTGTTGTTTTAGGTAGAATCCAAGTTTGTAAGTAATACTGTCAACTCTTTTGGCTCTTTATACATTTCTTTCTGTCCTATTTCGTTTCTCTCATCGATATACATTGAAAAACGTTTCTATGAAAACTGTTGTGTGAAATTAAATATTGTTTATGAAAAATGTTAATGTTTAAATAATGAAAAATGTTTAAAAAAACTTAATTTCATGTAGTATTTAACAGTTTTTATCGACATCCGAATATTTTGACTATTCTTTTTATTTAAACCAAATGTTAATTTCATTTAAACATCATTTTGTTGAATTAATGTATTAAATCAATTTTTGCTTAGTTATTTTAGTTGACATAATACTGATATTGTTATTAGTGGAATGAATTAATTGGTGTAATAATATTTTTAACATATGTTGATATAACGTCATACACAGTAGTTGAATAATATAAATTTTATTTGCTTTTCTGTTTCATGCTTACACATTTACCTGGTTTGTTTCGTGAACCGTATGTTACTTTCTAACCGACAAATTTTCATTTTCTGACCACTCAACAATCTTTTGCTGTTACTGTATCTCTTGGGAACACCGACGCTGGCCTGATGGGACTGCGCCCACCATCACCCTCAACCATCATTTCTATCACTATATCCTTTACAAATGCTCGAACCTTCCTTTACATTAACAAACGAAAAACTGAAAACTATTTTCCGAAATGATCGTGTGTGGCTTTTAAACCAAAACTGGTGGTGTATGGTGGGTAAAATAATCGTACTGGCTGTATAACGTACTGTTGTCGCATTGTTCTTATTGGCTGCGTGATGCGATGACGCTTGTCGCTGATGCACAATATACTGCATGTCGCCATAGACAATGGTGCTCCCTCCAACGCCCCCTTTGTGATCTACACTGACGAGCAAGGACAGGTATTCATGTTGTTTAACTTCGTGTAAGCTGTACTACATCGCTAGATCTTCACATGGATACATATATAGAACAGGAGGTTTAGTTTTGTTTACGCGATATTAAAATTTGATGATTATGTTACTGTTAATACAGTGCTCAACAAATATTAATCTCCTGTTCTTAGTAAAAGTATGTAATCACTATTATAATAATATGTAGAACAGCCTGCATGATTTTGTTTAACTAACAAGTTACAATGTTTGGCTTTTGCACATAAAATATATCACACTCTTTTAATGCTACGACAATATTAATGCTACGACCAATATTTAACATCCAATGTTATTAACTTGTTTTTATGTAAGCTTTTACAATACAGTATGTCATGTATCTATCATTTTTCATAATGCTGTAAAAGAGTAATAAACCTTGAGCTTTATTATATAACAACCAAAAGTTTTATTCTATTTTTCTATTAGCCGTTGTAACTTGTTTGGTTTTAAACTCTAACAAGAGATGATGATAGATTAGGTTCGATTCATCATCGTCTTTTACTCATAGAATGTTTTTTTTTCATTTGGCTTTTTAAATTAGTGATCGTTTTTTTTTCTAATGCTAAAGTAGATTTTTATGCGTTTAAAGTTTAACCATCATCGTTCGTTATTGATTGGTGATGAATACACTAGTCAGCTTCTTCATACACTTTAAATGCTTAACAGAATAAAATAAGTCAAAATTAATAAGTTATTTGGTTCTTGTTTATTTTTTGTTCGAAATTTTCTCGAAATTTTGTTGCTTGACTATGTGTACCTTTTGGCTTTTATTTATTATTTTTCATAACTTGAGATTTTCAAACATTCTGCATGTAATACACTACCTATATACCATTCCTTGTTTTAACACATGCTTTTGGTTTTGGCCCTTGCTGCCACAAGCTTACTGTTGGTATTTAAGCCTTATAAAACTACTCCAACATCATACATACTGCTTTTAAATAAATTAAACCGAACTTATAATTTTTCTGATATGCAGTTAAGTATAATTCGAACAATTGTAATTTAGATTTACCGCTGGAGCTCCAATCTTATTAGAATTAGATTATAGATTATTAGAATTGTGCAGAATGATTGAACGATCTAATTATTACAATAACAGACAGAATACAAAATTAAATTCCTAATTGGCATGCACATATCGAAGATTTAAATTGCGTGTGGATGACATTTATAGTTTTAGGTTTAGAGTGCTTATGTATGCTGTTTTATTTTTAGTATTAAATGGTTCTCAAATTGTTACTCGGTTCACGTGATGATGGCGCATACATGTGCACCGAAAGACACATTCCAAAAGACATATTCTTATTTATTTAATTATGAAATAAATTAAGAACTATTACTGTATGATGAAGTTAGTTATGAGTGGCGTGGTTTTAATAAGTTTTTGTCATTTTTCAGTTACTGGACACCCTCCCGGTGTGCCAAGATTTTAATCGTGGCCTTTGTACCCGGCCTGCTTGCAAATTTGTACATCTACAGGAAGGTATGTTTCTACAATTATTATTCTTATTCATATTGCACATTTATCATTATTATTAAGTTTTTGATTAGAATAAATACTAGATATATTATTATTTTTTTTTTATATTTTAACGTCATGGTATATTGATTTCTATATATTACTTCTTTAAATATTTTTCATTATTAGATGTTGGAATAAATTCGTTGCGTTTTTATAAAAATATTTAATTTAATAGAAGGAAATATTTGCATGTATTGACCATTGGATTCCTTACATCTTTTAGGAACTTTATAGATGCTATCCAAAAGAAATTGTCCTTTGAGCAAAACTATTCGTCGAGCCATTTTGTACCGTCTTCGAAATTGGCAAACTATTCTAAAACTCCTGCTCTGCAAGCGTCTGCCCCATTGATGCGAAAAATTGATGGTGGGACAAAGACTATGTCTGGAGAATACGGCGGGTGCGGTCATTTGTCCCATCTAAGTGCTTTCAACGCTTTTTTGAGCGGTTTTGCTTCATGAGACGGCACAGTATCGTGCTGCAAAATCACTTTAACGTGTCTTTGGGCCTATTCTGGATGTTTTTCGATCAATGCATGGTTCAAATTAATCATTTGTTGTCGGTAACGTTTACTATTAATTGTTTAACTAGGTTTCAACAGTTCATAATACACCACGCCACTCTGGTCCCACCAAACACAGAATATTGTCTTGCGACCAAAACGATTTGGCTTGGAGTTGATCGGTGATAACCATGATTTTTCGTGCTTAGGGTTAGAGCCTCATCATCCATCACTATTCAATGCAGAAATGACTTCCTTTTGAATTATTTTCCTTTTGCCTGTCATTCAAAAGATGTGCTCTGGTCTTCCTATCTTTTGGATTTTAGCCAATGCTTATAGTCGGTCGCTAATCGTTTCTTGGGTCACATTTAACGCTTCTGCCAATTGTTTTAGGATTCTTTTTCGATCTACCAGAGCTTTCTTTGTTTTGTACGTCGAAATCGTCACTTTTAAATTTTCGAAACCACGCTTTACATGTTTTTAAGGTTAGAACATTCTCACGATAAGTTTTTACCAGCAAACGATGAGTTTCAGCAGCTTTTTTGTTTTGATTAAATAAGAAATTTATTACTTGCCACAAATGCACGTTTTCAGGCATGAAACTTTTTCGTCAGACATTTTCAAAGAGGTAAAAATCTACGACGGGCACTTTTGTAATCGGGCGAAATATACAGATTGGATCTGTAACTAACAACGATTCGTTAATACATCACTTTGTGCTCTTGGATTGCTGTAATAGATCTTTTTTGTTTTGTCATATTGACAGTAGGTCAGAAATCAAGAGATGTCTGTTAGGGCCTCTCTAAGCGTTAGTTTGAAAGGAAGCCGATTTCCTTTCTTGTTTGTCATTATCAAGGCTTTTCGCGTTTGCTTACTATTAATAAGTCATCTTCCAATAATTTCCAATATATCCAACTTATTCATTGTTTAGGGGGAACAATTTAAAACATATTCGCTTGCCATGATAAATATTATTATGAATGATTTGTTTTAAAGATAATTCCACTAAGATCTTCATATATCAATCAGCGACCACTCAGCAAGTGGATCAGCCACCGGCACATCCGTACTATACGTAAATTTTAACCCGCCGGCATAATGCCGTTATTTGTCACACACCCTTAAGATTCTGAAAATTTTCTATTTTTCTGTTCTGTACAAAGTCAGTGTATACCCATTTTTATGATCTTATGTAAGAATCATTATAAATCACACTCACTGATCAGAAGAAAATAGGATTGCTCAGTTCATCTCCCGTCAAAGTATTCTTTCGTAATAAATTAATAACCCTCTTAAAAGATGTAAATAGTTTTCTATACTTTTGCTCAGCTAGAACATAACTTCTTAACCAAAATCACTTTTTTCATATAAAAATAGTAAACGAAGTAAAAAGTCCTACTAAACCACTTTATGTGTCACAAAATCTCACATATTTAATGAGATATAAATTTTTGTTACGTACTCTTCGATGATATAAAACATCCTAAAATGAACATGTATAGATAACAGCTGTTTTACAGCCATCTTTTGTAAAACGCTACCAATTAATTCCACCATCCAATCGAATTGTTGGCATATTTATCCTTATTTTGTTAACGTTATTGGTTTTAAATAAATTTAATTACGCTCTATCTTCGATTAATAATGTAACTTTCTGTATATTGATATATTGTTGGGGTATTTTTTTTTGTTTGTTTAAAAAGTTGTTATATTTGTTGATTTTTTTAGGAGAGGGCGTGGAAGTGATTGACCAACGTGTGGCGGTATGCAGAGATGCCGCTAAGGGCCAGTGTTGCCGGTCCTCTTGTAAATACTACCACATCCCCGTCGATTTGCCACCGGCCCCTGTCATGGCTGCCCTGTCCTCCTACCTGCAGTAGCGACAACGATAGACACCGAAACATTATTTACCACAAGTTTATATATTACATAGACGTTTTATTATACATTATATACCTATTCGTCATACAATGACAAAATTAATTTCTGTTTTATATTGATAATTACGTTTCATTTCAGAATTTAGTCTAGTTATTTTTAAGATATATTGAATGAGTGAATGTGAGGATGTATTCCCGTTTTTTCTCTGTTGGACATAACATTTCTTCCCTGATCGTAATCTATTAAATACTTTAAAAAAAAATAAGGTTGTCAAGGAAATTTTTATTAGTCAAAGGCTATCGTAATACAACTAATTGCTTTACAGCAGAAATGCCCAAATTCTATTCAAAAAAATATCAGTTAATTGTCAAACAGGGAGATATCTGGAACATTCCTTTTAGTTCCGGATTTTTTTTCGTCGTATTTTATTTTAAAATTATGTAATGTTGATCATCGTACTATGATGTGGAAATTGCCGATTTTGTACCAAAACGTGTAATTGCAGCAGGTCATAACAGAAAATCTCACAACTGACAATCTAGGCAATTCCGACACAGTGATGGCGATGGTCGTTTGTACATTTGCTGTGATTTTAAAATGTTGGATGTAGAAAAAAATAATTCTAAATTTATATGAATAGTTTTTACAGTCTGAAGACGTGTCAAATCAAACTCGCCGGGCGCATCTCTACTCGTTACAACGAATAAAATATTTTCTATGACCACAAGTCAGACATTATTTAGCTCTGAAGTGATTTCAAAATTTAGTTCGACGGCAAGTGCAAGACTGAAGTTCACTTTGGGAATATTTCCGGATGGCGATGCGAGTTTGATTTGATATTTTACGATTGTTAGTAATATAAGTTTTCTATAGGCCCATTTTTCCATGCCCGTTTATATTGATCCATCATATACGCCCTCGAAGAGAACAGATTTAAAATATACCCCCAAATATGTTTTCTAGAACATAAGTAAAAAAAAATGGAAAAGCGGTGTCTAAGCAGAGTTCAAGGTAATGTTTTCCCAGTTGTGCATTGGAATGAATGTGGAAGCTGGCTAAACATTATTCAGAAGCCACCAACCAAACGCCTGACAGGTTCAATAACAGGAAGTGACTACATCAAAACCTAGGGCTAATGATAAAATTGGTCTAGTCAAAATCTTAAGTGTGCGTGATGATAACTCGATATCTCCCAATCAAGTGCCACAATTTCAAAGCGTTGAAGTTAAACATAAATAAGAATAAACACAAAATGTTCCTGATAAGCATTTAGAACTTTATTCCATGGTTCGACGTCGATCTGGTATTAAAGGGCGAGAAGGCCGATTGTGATATCGGGTGGTCTGAATGAATGTCGAAGTGATCCCTTTGTATTTTCCGCACAGATATATCCATAGTTTTCCTTTTCTGGAGTAATAAAGCTGTAGCTTTAGTGCTGTTAGATTTTAAGAAAAATTCCTACGAAAACGAGGAGAAGAAATTGACTGAAAGTGATATTTTGTTACGTTTTTAACTATAATCAAAAGTTTTTAAAGATGAAATTTGATATTTAGAAATGTGTTCCGTCATAGTAATAGACGAATCGCTCTAATTAGTTATATTTTTACGAATAGATTCAAACCAAAGATTATATACATTGTTCATTAATTTTCCATTTGATAGTTCGATTTTATGGATATATCTTTGCTCGCCATTTTTGTATATAAACTTATATAAGTTTGTAACAGAAAAACTCGCATAAAAGAGTTACTTTATTTGTCATACATAGTGTTTTAAAATATGCTAAGTCTAACAAAATATTCTGACATCTGATTATATTTATACTGTATAATATACAATATTAAATACACATCGATAACAGTAATACCAATCTCGGTTAAGGCATTCAATACATATATATTTACATTGAGACCGGATAATTTTCAAAAAACATAACAAAAAAATAATACAGATGTTTCTTCAGCTCATTTTTGCTTTAACATCAGATCATTAGTACAGAGTTAAATTATTGAGTGATTTATTCGAGATTGACGTTACCTTCTTTCCCTTTAATACCATGATAGAGTGAGAGCTTCCACGTCAGAGCACGGGTCTCTGCTTTGCTTGTAGTGCGTCGCATCATTTGCTAGGTTAGCCTATCCGTTGGGTTGCGCCTTGAGTGCCTCGTGCCTCTTACCCCTCCCCCGCGTTTATAGTCCAGGAAGTTGTTTGGTCACTGCACCGCCTAAAATATGGCGTCGAGGATATTAATTCGATTTCTCCAGAAATTCAAACGTAAAAACAACAAGTTCCAACTTCTTGGATGATTTCTGGGGTGATTTAGCCCAAACTGTCGCTATAGTAATTTGAAACTTTATTAATTTTAGTTTTTTTTGTCCTTTTTTAATTATTTTATTCCAACCTCTCAATTCTGCCCGTGAAACTTTGCATCATATGAAAATAACTACGACAATCACAGGTTTGCAAATACAAGAAAAATGTTTGTGGTAGATTTGTAGGCATATTGTCATAAACTTTTATAAATTGTGATAAAAGCTGAGTTTCATTGTGGCAAGAGGAGGTCGTCATATTGTAATCACTCGCTTATGTAGTATAACATAATTAAGCAGTAACAAGTAAAAATAGGTTTCCGATTAAATCCTTAATATTTTTGTAATTAATACTCATAGTTTACTTTTACTTTACCGGTGACTCCACTGTGATAGTAAGTATGTTTATGATATTTATCATATAATTTTGAAGTATTTTTCATTTTTTTTTTTCATTTATCTGTGGTTTTAGAATTATTAAGTTTGACACGTTTGGATAAATCATCCTAAACTGACTTCTACACATTTAAATTTTGGATAACCCTATTAGTAGTGTTTTATTAGTTTGTTTTAAGTCAGATAGTACAGTGCAATTAGGCACACGTTTACTGTGTCTGGCACACAATTATAACTAAGTAGACAGAATACTTTTTCAGCCTGAATGAACTAAAAGTTTCAGGTTGTTCAGTTGTGCATATGTTGAAATTTTGCACTGAACTATACATATATAAATTAATATTTAATGGTAGCTTTTTTGAAAAATTGCATACCTAGCGTGCTAAAAATAACAATAATAATAGTAATAAATATCTGTATGGTTAGATGTGTAGAAGTTGGCATTTTATAATATATAAGTGTTTACCTATTCATTGCTATATTATTATGATTATTGTAGTATATACATTAGCTTAGAATAATTTTTCTTAACATGTATTGTTATATTATATTGCATGTACCCCTAGTTAACATCTATTCTATATTTAAATAGTGCATAGAATTAGCTTTTACCCTTTTAGCAATATTTATTTTAACGCATGTTAATGCTTCAAGCATATTTGTTCTCCCTTAATACGGATCACCCCGCTTTATTTTTACGCTTTTGCTTTGTTATATCCACGAGATGATAAGATCATGACAATTGTTTTTATTTCTACAATTTTGTTTTTTCAAATTTTATGGAAATTTACTGTTTGGCTTCCATTTTATTACTAAATAAGAAATTTTGTGATTTTACATTTTTATGGTTGTCTCGTTTTTTTTTAATCGTTTTTCTTTCTATAATTTTTATTGTACAGTTGTTGTTGATGATAAATAGAAAAGTTTTTGGAATTTCGTAATTAGATGGTATACATAAAAGTCCTTTTGTAATGTCGCCTTAAATTGCATATTACCGGTCATTCAAAATCGTATATTACTTTCTGGGGTTTTCAGAAGTCTAATGAAAAAGACATTTCCTTCTGTCACTTGTATTAATAACGACAATCATTACTGATTAATAACATAATACAGAGAACGAACGATGCATATAATATACGATTTTGTTTTGAGTTACTATAGTCAATAGTAAAAATAATGCTGCGAAAATATTTTGCTTTGCTTATATGGCTACGCCTTATTGCCCTGGCTTTGCTGACAGAACAAAGACAGACTAACACTCTGTTGGTATCATCTTTAGCCTCAGTTTTCACAATTAATTTACATGTTACACATTCGTCTTTGTAAAGGCCCGTCAGTTGCCTGGAAAACTAAATAGATATAGTTTTTGAAAGCCAATTATATTTTTATATATTTATGTATTTTGTTGAGGATTTTTTCATTATTTTTTTGTTGTTATATTTTTGGTAACTGACTATGGCGAGTTAAGTTGGTGAGATTTCTTACTATTAAAATAAGCAGCGACCTAAGTAGGCATATAGGTCTTTAACCTAGTTGTTGTTATTGATATATTTTTAGGACATCTAAAACTTTCTGGAATAAATAAACAGAGTGATTCTAAAGTGAGCCACATAAAAGGACTTTTTATCCCTTCTTAAAATACCGTAAATGTAAAGTAACTATGATGTAAATAAGGTGGCTCATTATTTTTTCATTTTATCAACAACAATTTTGTGATATTTTTAGTAATGATTGTTATTTAAGTCACATCACGAAGCAAACATCTAGCTGTTTGCAACATCTGCTGGAAAATGGATGCACATATGTTATAAAGAGGCTTCTATTTTTCATCAGAACTGTTAAGCAAAATGCTTTGAAATATACTGCTACTACTATTTATTTAATGTAATATTTCAAGATCATTATAGTAAATTTGTTATTTTAGAAGAATGTTCCATACAAAATTTCATAATTGAAACAGTAAATTTAAAGGTTTGTCCATATGTTATAAACTATAATATACATCCTTTATAAAGCTATTCTTAACCTTTGATATAAATTTCTTATTATAGGATGCTTGCTATAACGTTTACTCTACATATGTGATAGTAAATGAATATAATGTATAATTTGGTTCAGATTCAATATTGAATTATATATATTCCTAACGCACAGTTGAAAATAATGGTATAGGTGGAAATAATGGTTGATGTTTGGTAATATAAATGTAGTACATAGCAATAACATCGTAAGAGTTTGCAACATTCGTCTTCCAAATATGTTGCACCAACATACAACCAGCTACAGATGAGAAGTGAGCAGAAAAACAACAGAGGTGCAAACTTTTAATTTTATGGCAATAACAAAACATTTTTGATGGAATACAATCCTGCGTAAATCTATATATATATATATTATATATTTTATAATAATTTAATTAATAATCATACAAGAGTAATTATAGTATACATAAATCAGCAGTATATTTTGGGCATGTTACTTTTAGGAATTTATCTACAATAATCCTGGAGTAAAGGCGAGGATATTCAACAATAAAGCGGAGACAAGAAAAACTTAACAGATTATTTTTTGAGAAATATAAATTTTATGATTGTATAAATAATAAATATATATAATATAAATATATTTACTTAATTGTCATTAAAAGATGTCTGTAAAAATATAATAAGAGTGTATGCATGATATTTAGGACACGAACTCAATATATTGGCCTGTTTCCTCGTTATTGTTGAATGCATGACATACATGTAGGAAATTACTTATAAAATATTACTACTTATTATAATAAAACCCACTCTTAAAATAACTGGGGGGTGTTGATATTAAAATTATTTATTCTTGTAAATTCTTGTATAAAATGTAAGATTTACTTTTCCGGTATTGTTATAACAAAAAACATTCCTACATGTTTGTCTTGGTTTAGAAGGTAGTGAACTAATTTGATAAAGTGTGTGATTATGAATTTTCCAAGGAAGTTGCCGACTACCCTTGCCTTCAAAGTTTGGTCAGGATTTGTGTTAATTAAGTTGTGCCATATTTTTAATTAATTCTGTCCATCCATGTTTTCAGTGTCAACCATTTTATTGTGTCACATTACAAAAATGTATGTTTTTGGATTTTTTATTTTACATTACATTCATTTATAACGTTGTAGTCAAACATTTTGTCAAGTTCTCATGTTCACATTATGTCTTATAGACATAAATATTGATATACTATTGTTTATTATTAATTGATATGTAAGAATAAACTAATGATGTGATGATGATCAGTAGATCATATAACAAGGGGCTTTTAGGCCTCTCATTTTCTGAATATAGTAGAGATAATAAACCATTATGTGAAATTTTATTTAGTTTTTATTTACTATCCAGCGTTACACAATACCCTTGTTTTTTTAAGTCCCAAATTTCTTAAACCAATTGTTCCGTCAAATATGATAATATATATCTATATATGTTACTTGTGTATTTGGTCAGCGTTTGACACGTTCAAAGTTATATTTAAATAAATATTTAACACACACACATTTTTGTATGTATAATTAACAAAAACAAATATACATATGTAAAATGAAGGCTCAATTTTGAAAATTAATTTTAAGTATATTTATGAATGGTGATGGAACTTTTCTAAATAAAGTTTTTTCAATTACTTATTATAAATTTTGTCTTTTCATTTGAAGGACATGATTCTATATTGTGAAATGCATTTTATTTATAAAATATATTTTACTACTCAATATATCTATGAGTTTCAATAACTATTTTACGATTTTTTAATTTAAAATTTTCGGACAATATGGCGGAGGTGCTTTATTATTTCAAAATTCATTTTTATATGAAGGTTATAAAATTATTAGAAAGTTCTGTTTATTTCTGTATGTTCTTTATATTAAATGGTGCTAAAGCAAAATGAGTATCAGTAAATAAATAAAGTAATTAGTTTAATATTAAATAACTAAGTTATTAATTAATTTGCTCTGTTTAGGTCGTTCATTATGTAATCTCCATAAATACACTTGTCTCGGTGGTATTGTAATGTCTCTTGATCCGTCTTTAAAATGACAATTGGAGATAAATGTAAAATTATTCCACCATGACAGCTATTACATTACATAAAGAATTATACTATTTGATTAAGAACAACATCAGAAAATTTCAAGATTTTCATGATAAAATGACACAAACATGCAAATGTACTTTCAATGAGGGTTTGAATATTTGAAAGTCGTAAAATTCTGAAAAAGTGAATCTATTTCTTCCTTATCACTTCGTATTAAATATACTGTGTGTATTTGTAAAAAAATATTAGTTAGTGAATGCTAGTTTGTCATCTCTAAGTTCTGCTGTTCAGTAATGAAAACTCTATTTCATGGTATGAAATAAATATTTATTACTCTATAATTTATCATTCAGATTAATTTTTATGAGTCTGAATATACTTGTTTCATTGGTATAATTTATTTGGATCTGATTGCTTGTGTAATCAAATTGATGTAGTGATAGAACATCATTCACGCAATTTTCGGTAGACCTTAACAGTGAATTCAATAAAGCAGGTAAGTGCTGAATCTTATATATGTTTTCATCTAGATCTACTTGTAGCATGTGTACACACTAAATAGATACTAATAATTAGGTGGTGATATATTATTCGAAACAAGCAAGTGTTAAAGCAATCTCGTTTAGCAATGTAGACTATCGTCATGATGTTATTGAAAAAAAATATAATAGTGGATTATATAAGTTAAATTGTTTAGATATAATTTGTTATTTATGTTATACTAGATCCTATCAAAGAAGGAATAAGAATGAAACACTTCATCATTAATAATTTTTCTAAGACTACTTCTATTAACTATTGTATATTAATTTACTTATTATATGAGTTTCTTGATAAAATAGCGAAGGGAAATTTAATTTTAAAATTTACGTTTTCTTAAAAGACAAGACTAATTTATTTCACTTTTTTGTTTACTTTAAAATAACTGGTTGTTATATACTGGCAAGATATCTCATTGTATATGATATATTAAATGCATAGTAAAACAAAAGGTAGTTTTAAAACTTTATTTTATAACAAGTATTTTGTAAAAATTAACATTGTTATTGTTTATAATCAAATAAGATAGTATTGAAAGAATAAACCATGTGGCAAGTCTATTTCTAAAGATTCTGAAAAGTAGGAAAATATAATAACTATATACAAGTCTTTTAAATTAATTAGAAAACACTTCCTAAACATGATAGTTTAATAAATAAATTTATCTTCTAGCAGAGAAACCATCGCCCGTGGGGTCTAAGAGCCATGGGTAGTTATTAGGGCATTCCATACAAGTAAAGAGACGCAGGGTCTCCCCGGGAAGTTCTCTGGTGGTCAAGGCACATGAGTTTGGAAGAGAGCAATAGGGTTGACCTTTGATATCACATTTTTCTTTCCATTCTTGGAAGTCTCTAAGACCATTCAGCTCAGTTGGATTTTGCATCCATTGGATAACTTGCAAATTAGTAACGAAGTATACGTCGTTACGTCCCAACATCTCTTCGATGAATTTAATAAGTTCTTCTTTGAATTCCTTTTTGCTCTTGAGCCATGAGGCATGGAAGTGGAGACCAAGTGGAGCACGGTTGCTGTTGAAGTGACGGTTGAAGTTATGTCTCAAGAGACGGGCGAACTGTTCTCCGGTTTGGATGTTAGAGCAAGAGTCAACCATGTGACAACCGGGAAGAGATTCGTCAAAAGTAGGGTCATCACGTCTATCAAGTTCGTTCATAACCATTTCCCAAACTGGATGGGATCTAGATGGACAGTTATGGGCGTTACCGTTACATTTATGTGGCATTCTGAAGTACAAGGTGTAAGGCCAGATTGGTACGCGTCCCAAAGATGCGGTGATTGATGCATCATATACAAAGAATTGATCAGTCATCATTTCGAATTGTTTGTTTCCTCCTACTCGCAAATAAGGAGCACGGACGCCAATGATGGATCCATCGGTAATGTTAGCGAAACGCTCCACAATTAATCTAGCTCCAGCCATTTCGGCTAACCAATCGTCATATGATCCTTGGGTCCAGTAATTTGGATCTTCTTTGTGAGTGAGTGAAAATACGGCAATCTCATGTCCCTTCCTATGTAAGTCCTGAACGGCAGAATAGTTGGTGTATTTGTGCGAGACGAAGAAGGTTCCTCTTATCTGGCATCCGTTAGGGTTAGCTCTTTGTCCGTTGAAGATTTCTTCATAAAGATCGATGTTATCAACATTTACGGCACCGTTGAAAGTAATGGTAATCATTTGAGGTACATTGACAGGTTCCAATGTGCCGGGAATTCTGGTACCATCAGCTGAGCAGTAACAGTCGGGAAGGTTACATTGAGTAGTATCACAATCTGGAGCTCTGTTGGGATCAGTGTCGACAGCTGAAATTATATAACAGGATATAAATATATGTACATGAAAAAGTAAAAGTATAACCATTAAATGTTGGTCCTTTTTAGAAATTACTTAATCGGAATAATTTTAACTGCCAATTGATTCCAAAAATATTAATATTTATTTATGTGATTTCCATAAAAATATGATAAATTTAATTTTTTTTCTGTATATATTGAATATGACTAATAGTAGAACAGTAGCAGAACCACTGGTTTATGCAAATAATAAAAGTATTAGATAACCTGTTTATTATTTAAACTGGTTATTTCATCAATTATGAAACGAAAGATAAATCGATGATATATAATCTTCTTGAGCTATATATTTTGAAATAATATATTAATGGTATATGTTTTGTATTATTATATAATAATTACAACGTGGGTTTCAATTTTATATACTTACAACACGCGTTCTCGTCTGATTCATCTTTGCAATCGGGTTTTCCGTTACAGAAAAGTTCTTTGTCGATACATTCTCCGTTTCCGCAAGACAATTTTCCTTCGGAGCACACCGGTTCGTCGGTCTTAAGAATAGGAAGTACTTTTCTTGGTTCTAAAATTTATAATAAAGTTAGATATGTTTGATTCAATCGACTTTCTCTCGCGCTATCTGTACAGGTCTTTTGTGTGGTTTGTGGTTTGGGGCAATAATACAAAATCTGCTGTTATGTAGAGAGAAACTGACTTTTGAACACGATTTTATTTCACGGAGATTTTTTTTGCTCTCTCATGGGAAAATATTAAAAATCAATTTCCTCGAGGAATACAGTCCTAGAAATGATTGCTATTTCTTTTGCATTATCATACATATTTGATTGGCGTTTTATACATTATTTACACATTTCTTTTTACATATCGAAATAGAAAGTAGACATTGTAGATGTTGTAAACAGTAAAAGGCAAACAGGTATGGAAATGAAAGTTACACTGACAATACACAGTAATTAACACATACATATACTAGAAAATTAATGGGTTAACATACACGTAAAGGGAAGACAGTAAGTTGCACTACATGCCCAATTTAAAAATTTAATTCAATAATATTAAAAATTAATACTATTGAATTAAGATTGAGGAAGTTCACTCAACATTGTCGGGAATCAAACGAACATATTTTAAACCAGGCATTTTGAAAGAAAATAAAAACATATATCATGCTTGTAACTAACTGCATTAACTATATCAATGAAAGTCAATGAAAGAATAATGAAACAGTCATATTGAGATAGATTATAGAAGTTATATCACAAAGAGGAAGATGTAGAAAGTGTGTAGGTGGATAATGTAATATATATAGAATAAAATGTTTCATGCAATTCGAATGGTTTATAATAATAATAGAAAGGTAGTTATTATTGTTAAATAAAAGTGTGGTGCACATCAAATATGTTACATAATCATGCAAAAGTTGGTTTAGTATTTTAATCGTACCACAGGCATACCCTAGATATAAAACGAAACATAAAAGGTACATTAAATTCAACAATGATATTTTCTATCAATTATATCATTATTGATTTTTTGTAAGTGTTAGTATTTGAGTGCATGCATCTAAATAAAGATTTAAATAAAGAGATAGGTTTTAGTGAACTACTACTAATTTATTAGACAAATATGTTAGTGGTTGGTGCAATATATCTACTTTCTACTACTTTACTTTTACAAATTCTACTTGTTGTTTTTGTGTGGCTCAGTTGGAAGCGGTATTTATAATTCTTGTGGTAAAACTTGTGTCACTAATAAGTTTATGTGAAGGATACAAACTCTATTCTTTATGAAGAAGTTCATTTCGGTTCCACTATAGAAATTTGTGGATTGTTTCATTAATTAGTTTCACTTTATATATTTTTTAACATATGAGAATAAGAAAATTAATAGGAAAATATAAATATCATATTATTTAATAATTAACTTTTAGAACTAGTATAGTTACAAAGTAAGTTTCATAGAAATAAGTTTAAAAGGGCTAAAGAAATAATTTCCAGATAATAAAAAATAAGTTTTGCTAAAGCCGATTAAAGGATTACGTTGATAATTCATTTTGAAAACAATGGGATTTAAAAGGGACAAAAAATATGTCTGAAAACATATAAAGTGATTCCGTTTTAAATGAAATTGTGACACAGAATTTTATCGACGATCCCAGACCTTCATTCTCTATTTACGGCAAGTTTTCCAGATTCCCGAAGCCGATGTGGAATTTGCTGAAAGATTTGAATCAAAAGGTTGGTTTTTTTATTTTCCATCTCTCGTGACTCAAAGCTTTTCCGCTGGCATACATTCAAAAATTTATTTGGAAATCTCGACCGTATCTGGTAATTCTGGCACCCTCCAAACCGTTCCTTCACCGCACTCGTGGTGCGACGACTTACTTTCCAACTTATCGCAATTCGTGACTTTTCCCTTCCAGTCACAAGTTTGTTTATCGATGTCAAACGCCAATCCGCTGGGACAAGTGATTTGTTTCAAACCAGACCTTGTACACCTGTACGTCAAAATTTGACTTGAATATTATTTTGTTTTGACCAAGAAACAGTGACCATGGACTCTATATATGTAAATTAATTCCGATAATGTTACAGAAATGTTTGTTTTTTTAAAGTTTCAGTTTGTAAAAGTAAAAACATTGGACAAAATGTGATGTTTTAAATATAGCATCGTCACTATTCCTTCCATATCACTTACTCTCCAGCCTATCACAATTTTTAACGTTAGTTTTCCAGTCACATGTTTGTCTATCGATGTCAAAAGCTAAACCAACTGGACATCGAACTGATGCCAGACGTGTGATACCATTATTATCACTATTAAAATCACACCTAAACAAGAAATTATATCAGTCACAGCTGTTCATAATTCTACAACAATTATGTGATCTTATAATTATTTTACCTTACGACATCACGACAGTCTCCTTCTGTTGTTAACCTAAAATATTCATCGGCTGGTCTGTTCTGACATAATTCTTCGGAGGTTGGTTCAGAATCGCCATCTTGTTCATCTTGAGCAAACGCTATAATAAAAAAGAAACATCTGTTTTTAATGGTCGTTAATTTACTTTTAATTGATCTAACTGGGTGAGTAAAAGGAGGATGATGATCTTATGCAACGAATATTGAATAATAGCACACCAACGATATGTTAACTTCGTCGAGAACCTTGTCTTAATGATATAACAATATTAATGGTATGTTTTCTCGAACTATAAATAAACAAAGCGACGTAAACAATAAATTAAAGGATTTCTAGGCGATTTGCGAGACAATGTTTTTGATCTCTGCTGTATATAGAAACTTGTTCTGTATCAAATTCAATGGACGGCGGCGCGCAACTTTCGTGTGACCCAGATTTCGATTACAATTTAAGTAACTTTTTCACTTACGCTTTCAATATGATATTTAAAATTGAAAAATCGACTAATCGTTTTTCATTATAAAGTAACGAACTGGATTAACACGAAAATACGCTCTAGATGTGGTCAGATGATAGTAGAAAAATTATGCACAAGTCTATATAAGAATGTGTTACTTTATCTTATTACTTAATACTTATGACTAAATTGTATCCTATTTATATAACATGTAATTATTGCGATAGATTATTAGAATTAAAAGATACATTTAAGAGGTTTACTTTATTGGAAACCTTCAATGAAACCTTCCAATGAAGTTCCTTCAGAGTGTCATAAATACTTTATGATATAAAGAAATGCTATAACTAATAATGATCTATTTGCGGAAATTTTACTTGCTTTGTATAATTCTAAGAAAGGTGCAAACTCATACATTGCTATACTTTATTCTTCAGCTTGAAAATTCGTGAGCTTTGTTTTCTAGGCTGTACAAGTAATGTTTTTAATATGGTTAACTAAAACCATCATCGAAAGCTATAGATATATTCAAAAGATGAGTTTTTAAAGTGGCTAACATTTTTTTTACAACGTTGTACTGATACCAGCTTCAAAGCTAATTTACATTCCTTATAGAATATTGTTTAAACAAATGAAAATTAAAAAAATGGACTATGAAACTCTGTATACAATACTACAACATAAATATTAATAGTATTAATATTTATAGAAAATATATACATAAATATAAACACGGGCTACGAATTAAAATAACTGTGTTATTAACAATAACGCTATTTAGTATTTATAATGTCTTACAACATTGAAATAATTCATTAACATAATTTGTGTAATTATTGCTTCACTTTATTTAATTAAATGGAGAATTGTGGATTAACTTAATGGATATTTAAATAAGTAAATTAACAGAGAAATATCAGTTGTCACAGAGAACAGATGGATATAAAGAAAGCTTGAATAATTATCAGTAAATATTTAAATAACCAAATAAATAACGGTTTTTATTTACCAATCAAAGCATATGCAAGTTATTTAATGTCTAAATGTTGTTATTTTTCGTAGTAAATGTTTAAAAGAGAAAGCTTAGCTAAATGAATACGTATAATATCGCAAATATAATATATTTGAGAGTTGATAAAATCTGGAGAATACCAATAAATATTAATAGAAATCCACAAAATTTTTTGAATGCATAATTTATTACTTATGTTTAGTCATTAGGAATCGTTTAATGTGATTGTTATTTCAATGACGCTGAAAAGAATAAAACCGATCATACAGAGAAAAAACCTAATACCAACACACCAATTTGGGTTTATTAACAAGCACTCAACAATTGACCAGGTCCACAGAATAGCAGATGTCGAAAAATAGAAAAAGCCCACGTAAGTAAAAAATTATGCTCAGGTTTGGCATGAAGGCCTTGTTCATAAACTACAGAAAATGCTACCAAAATAACACACCGGACTATTAAAATCATACATTACAACCAGAATGTTTAGAGTCAAATAAGAAGAAGCTTATTCTACAATAAAAGAACCTAAAGCAGGTGTACCACAAAGAAGTGTACTGGGACCAATGCTTTATCTACTCTTCACTTGTGATATACTACAAATGGAGAATATTACTATGGCTACGATGATACTGCGATTATAGCTGTCGGAGACAATAGTGAAGAAGTAAATAATAGCACAAGCTTGGAAAATCAGAATTAATGAAAGTAAATCTGTACATGTGCAGTTCACCTATAAAAAGACCGTACAAGCACCAATAACATTAAATAATATTGTCATTCGATATAGCAACAACGCTAATTATCTCGGAATGAATCTTGATGCAAAACTTCGCTGGAACGAATATATAAAGAAGAAAAGAAAAGAACTGGAATTGAAATATAGGAAAATGTACTGGCTAATTGGAAGAAAATCACATTTATCAGTACATAATAAATTGCTATTTTATAAACAAATACTGAAACTTATATGGACATACGGAGTTCAATTATGGGGATGTTCTGCAATGCGTAACATAAATAAAATACACATTTTTCAGAACAAAGTCCTGAGAGGGATTGTGGGCACACTCAAATACTATAGGACTGATTACCTACATCGAGACCTTCAGATATCCACAGTCAGTGAAGAAATCAAGAGAATTGCAAGGGGGCATGAGGAAATCCATTCTCATGAGAATACTGAAATATTGCAGTTTGTATACCACAAGAACAGGGCACAGACTCAAAAGAATCAAAATATCTGATTTTGTGTAGTGTTGTGTAGTGAGGTGCATATAATAAAAAATACAGCAGTGGCATGTACAAACATTATTTCGCCAGAGACTGAGATAGGACCGATGAGTCATCCTAGTTATATACCTAGATTTAAGTTAGCATAAAGACAAATTGTAGGTTAGACGAAAACGACTAGTAACAATGTAATAATTAAATAATAATAAAAAAATATTCAATAACGCGTCTTTCGCCTTACTATTTTTTTACAATACGAAAATATGTGTCACTCCTTGTAGGTTGTATGCAAATGGAATCAGCGAGATACGTAATTATGCAGCGAGAATTTATTAAAATAATTATAAATAAGAACCTCACCCCCAACCAACCTTGCCCAACCCGTCGAGCTGACACGTTAACGTTGGTACTACGGCAGCAGAAATAGCTAAATGTTATTCCAGTTGCGACATTTGATATTTGCTTCTTCACGGCAATATGATTTCTCATTTTTTGAAGATGATAAAAAGATATTTCCAGTTGATTAGCGGATTTTGATTGATGATAACTGAACGCCGATCACGAGAGAAAAGGTCAGGGACGAAGTTGGTTTAGAATTGTTCGAAGGAGTGTTAAATGTTGTCGATTTTTTTTCATAGATATCTGGTTTATTTACAATACATATAATACTGACAATATTGTGGTTATATGTTAATCAGTATTTATAATTCGGTTCAAAATTGACACTAATTAATTTAATTGAAATTAATTTAACTCGAACAATTAAATTCAAGTTGTATTTAATTACTTTAAATTATGAATGTCATACACATTTTTCAGAAAATATTCACAAATATATTTATTTGCAGTTTATACAAATAAAGTGCAATATATTTGGGAAAATTAGTGGACTGAAGTTATCAAGACACGTGTTGCCGCACAAAGAAATTTGTGTTGTCGATTTTTTTTGTAGATATCTGATTCATTTACAATAGATATTATACTGATAATATATTGGTTATATGTTAATTACTATCTATAATTCCGTTCAAAATTTAAAGTAATTATTTAAATTAATTAAAATTATTTGGCCTTGTTTCATTTAATTTAATTGAAATTAATTTAACCTGAACAATTAAATTCAAGTCCGTAGTTAATTACATTAAATTATGTGAAACATTATAATGTCATTACTCGAATTTATCAGAAAAATATTCACAAATATATTGTTTTTACGTTAGGACAAAATAATGTTGCTCTTGTCAATGTATTTACACGTTTCCACTGTTGCAGAAATAATCCTTGTCTGCAATATATTTGGGATAATTAGTTATCCAGACACATGTTGCCGCACAAAGATTCTCGATTTTTCCTAGATATCTGGATCATTTCATAGAATTACAATGACTATATATTGGTTACATGTTAATCAGTATTTATAATTCCATTCAAAATTGAAACTAATTACTTTAAATTATGTGAAACAGAATATTATTATCCACATTTTCCACAAAAAATATCCACAAATATATTGTTTCTAAGTTAAGAAAAATAATGTTGCTATTGTCAATGTATTTGGACGTTTCCACTATTGCAGAAATAATCCTTTTGTGCAATATATTTGAGATAATTAGAAGACTGAAGTTATCAAGACACATGTTACCGCACAAAGGAATTTACTGTCTGCAAATCAACCTTGAAGATACTGGTTTCGTTGGCTACAAAGTACAAAAGTAAAAGTTATTATTAAGTTCTTTTAAGTCGTTTAAACAAATCACCATACCGGAAAGCTACCGGCTGGCTGAAAGATTTTTCGTTTGCCTTGATTGTCATTGAAATGAAATTGTGCGACGACATTCTTGTCACCTCGCCCATGTCCGTTTTGAACATTTCAAAAAACGAAGGAAAAAAAAACGTATTTAATACGCGACTGAAATTTTACGGATTATGCAAGACGCCGGCCGTATCTTTCTAAAATCTGAAAGTGATACGTTTTAGCTTTCCAATCGTTAAAAATTGTCGTAAAGATTTGCGTTGCGGAACCATATTGAAATGCTCCAGGCTCTGTTCCCGACGAGAATGAAACAAGGAAGCGATTCAACAACGTGTTTTTTTTTCGTACTGTCCATTACGTATTCATCGGTGTTAAGGTGCAGTTAAAAAAAACGGTAGTTCCAAGTAAAGCTAGGGAACGTGACAATTAATATTAATTATTGATGAATGCAATTATGTTAAATATGGAAATCTAACGTTACTCTAGCAGATCTATTTGTAAGTCACTGTTTACCATTAATAACGTCCGATATTTCTTAAGTATTTCTGTAAATAATGATTAATAATTTAGCAAACTTACAAAAATATATTGCAATCGGTTGATGCAACATCCAAAGATAATTGTAAATGTAATACAATTAAAATGTGTAATGTCGTATTTGATATGCAGCGTTTGTATCAAATTACCGTTATTAAATTTAATAACCTTAAAATAATTGTTAATTGAAAACGTACAAAGGTATTAAAAAAACAAAGAAACGTTTGACCTTGAAGAAAAGATCATCACAACCTCCATTATGCATGAAGAAAAAAAAAGGAGAAAAAAAAACAAAATAAACCCAAAACCACTGGTATCGAGAAGGTCAAAAGTGTACTCACCTACACCTAACAACAAGAAACACAGCCAAAGTCTTTTGGCATCCATGGTGATGGATCGGTCACTAACCAAGAAGTGAATACAGGTCCGCTATATATTTATATTGCGTGTGGTTTTTTAACTGCGCATGTGTACTTCTTCGTTCTTCGTCTTGTAGCAGCGGACACTTTCACCTGACCAAACTCACTGCCAACTGGAACGTTTGTCAATAGGTGACTCTACTTATATGTAATGATATTTTTGATTTCTATAAGCTCCCGCAAGAAAACGCCCAGAACTGTTCGTAGAAAGTCAGTGGCGCCGTTTGAGTTCCATTTAATGTCTGATATTCGCGAGAAAGCGCCAGCTGCTTATAAATACTCAGTTGCAAACCCGTAATAAACCCAAATCGATAGATAATACTATCGTTTGGGATAATGCAACCGGATTCCCGAATTTTGAATTTTCGGTACCCAAATCTTTGCTCATCTAAAGCTTGAAGCAAAATTGTTTTAAAAAATGTTAACTTTGCCTTTAATCAACTAGTTTATTTTGCTTTTAATATATTTCTTGATTCTAGACTTCATTTTGAATCCAAGTTCAATGTAAATTATATATTTTCATATGATGTTTATGGTTACTTTTTATATTAAGGTTATAATATTATTATTATATTAGAAACATATATTAAACTCTGGATTTTCATCAATATAAATACATTGCTACTAAATTTAATTTAAATTCAAACATTTCGTGTTATTAGTTTTTGCCCCCTTTGTTAATTTGACTCGAGCGAATTGAAATCTTATATAGAAACACTATTTGATATTGTGGTAGTAAGGAATAGGCCATAAAAGCATATATTTAAAGAATATATATAATATTTAATACATATAAATTAAGATAGAAGACGTATTATTATTATACATTATTAAAATATAATTACAATATAAAAGATATACGCAAAAGATATCTTCCATATATTAATATATAATCTATTAATGAATTACTTCTGGATTTTCAATCGGGACTAAAGTTTTAGTAGCAGAAAAATTATATTAAAATATCTTTGCAGCTTGGGGACTCAAATAATTTATTATTATTATTTTTCTAATTTTATCTAGCTTATTAATAGTAGATTTAGTTACCAAAATTTCGAATTTGTATCCCATATTACGATTTCTATTCTAGAAAACATCTTCAGAGATGATTTTCACATAAGATACTTGTTAGGATTCACGAGTATCTGATGGTTTGGAGCGCACATTATGCAGCTAATATTTTTTTACTTAATTTTTGTTATACTAACTTCTAGTTAGTTACTCTGTTATTCGATGCAAAATTACTAGTCATATTCAGTTGATATTTCATTGTTAAATGTTCAGCTGTTGCTTTTAAATAAATAAAAATATGTGTTGTCAATTAGACTGACATATTTTTAAACTATATTAATGCGAGTCTTATAACGAAAAGTGAAAAAATAGTAATATCGGGTACATAAACGTACTACTATGCTTTATACACTATTTTGTATAAATAGTTTATTTTACATATATACACATTAATATTCAGACTCATTTAGATTAAATCATCTACTGATTTACATGTTTCAGTCATCCGGTAATTTCTGTGTTATCGAATATCTGATATAGAGATTTACATATAGTTCTACAGTTTTTAGTAAATTTCTTAAATCTTCAGTTATAGTGATGGTTACTTAACTGATCAATATTGATCTCTTTAAATTTTCTGCGATTGCTTAGCTGCAATTTTCTGTATAATGTGATAAAATAGTAATAGTTAATCGCTAAATATAATATATTTATGTTAGCATTTTCAATTTTTCGAAATAGTTGATAACTTCGGTTTCTGAAATCTGTTCAATTGACTCTCCAAGTTTTTTAAAATAAAGCAGTAGCCAAAAGTTTAAGGCGGATAAATATTTAATGAATTTTCCATAGACAGAAAGACGAAAACGTCAGAAACAAATTGTCGTTAAATCTTGAGATGCAAAACTTCACGCAAATGATGCGTAAGAGTTAATTAACATTCCTTGTTGATAGTCATAATATCATTCTTTTTTTATTCACAGTAGTTTTCTTACCTTTAAGTTATATAATAAAATATTTTAATCTTGAATAATAATGTAAATTAACTCTCAATTCCAAATAAAAAGATAATACATCTTTAAAATATTTTCAAATTTCACCTTGTACTTTTATATTTTGATATTATGATTAAGTTATTATTCATAAAGTTGTTGTAATTCAAGTATGTAATAAAATAATTCCAATATGATTCAGATGACCTTGAACTTTTACAATACAATTTGATTGTGTTATTTTGGAATTTCTGGAATCCATTAAACCTTCTGTTTCTAAATATTACAGAGTAATTATCGTTTTATTTAAAACTAATTGAAATATATTAATAATAAATTGCTGTTACGCTACTGTTTCAGCCCCACCCGACGCTCTGTTGCTCTATTGGTATATAAGCTTTTGCTAAACAGAATATTGAAGATATAGTGATGGAAATATTGCTAGATGGCAGCACGTTCTTCAAGTTTGTTCCAAAATGTTTTATGATAAAAATGTTGCTTAACATCACCTATCCCCCTCATCGTTCGTTATACAATAAGCCGATTTTATTCAAATTTATTTAATATTTAAAAGTGTGATGATCATAATGCATAAAGAGTTGGATACGTGAAATATTAAAATTCAGTGGTGTTGCTTAGCCCACTAACATTTAAATGTTAAGTTAAATTAAAAATTTAAAAGTTATTTTAAATTCAGTAATGTCTTCAGTAAAAGTTATGTAAGAAGAATCAATATGTAAGATTTAATGTCATTCCGAAAGTAAGATTTTATGATTTGTAATAGTGGTGAATCTTGAGTTCCAAACGTTGTTTTTATAAATTTGGCTTTCACTGTTGGCTTCTTTACGGATAAAGAATATATTGTGTAAGAGATATTGTAAACTTTACCCTTTTTTATGACCATAAAACATTTATCCTTATAAGACTTCTTTTATTTATAACGGATAAGATGAATTTAATTATTTGAATTTAGTTAGTATTCGTATTCAATGATATTTTGATTTCTTCTCTTTTCAATTATATATACTACCATCATCATGTTATATATTTCGGAATTGCAGCTAAAATATGGAATTGGGTATCATCAAAACGTCGTGGTCTTAAATTAGTTGTTTTTTGGGGCAGTGTTACATTGTTAATCTAATTATAACCTCAAATACATAATAATTCTGAATAATGAACATTATTACTCGTTTAATTCGTACTTTCATTTCTGCTACTACGTACAAATAGTGAAAGCGTGTCTCTATTAATAATTACCACCTTCTTAATACATGATGTTTCAGGAAAATATGACAGAACCAATATTGTAAATTTTGTTGTCATCATACATTGTATTAAATGAAGCTTCTGTATTTTAGTATTAGCTGTTGGAACGATGACTCATGGAATATTGTATTAAATTGCAAGGAATCCTACCAAATAATTGTTATTTACCACCTGTTTTAGTAAATTTTATTGTGTTGAAAAAATGCCGCCGAAGATAATGAACCACCAGGGTATTCGGTTCAGCAGAGTTCAATGGTGTGTTTGAAACATTTTTTCTGCACCATGGCAATCTGTTTCAATATAAAAAGTCACTGTGTTGTCCATATTCTAGACTTTTATTGTTTTTTAATGAGAGAGCTTCAACCTTTACAGCTCCTATCACTCTACACGAATTTGTTGTTGAGACTGGGGATGTCGCATCTCTTAAGCCTCACGTGCTGTTGCCCTTCTATTACACTTAGCGCCACTTCCAGCTTGTTTATATATTGTGCAAGTTTTCTATGATACTTTTTGCTATAATTTATCACCTCCTGCTTTACTGTCTGGATACCGAGATCCAGATCCCTGTGTGAAACACTTTAAGAGCTAACTAAGTTATTGGTAGCTGCCTTATTAATAACAGGCAAACATTAAAAAGACTTGATAGAAAATTTATTCAGTCCGATATCAATCCTTATTTCATATTTATGAAGGAAATTTTCTTACACACTTTTTTATAATGGTTCAAAAATTTTTTTAAGAGAGGAATAAATATTTTTTACAACTATTGTGTACCTAAAATCACTTTACTAAGTGATTTCTGGTGCAATGTTCTAAATATTCCTCTAAAGTCTGTTTTAGTTTATGCATTTTATGGTATCATTTTTACTATCATGTTTAGCTGATTAGTAAGCATATTGAGATGCATTGAAACCCCTTTGAAGCTTTTAGAGCACTTTACTCTATTAGAGACAGAGCATCGATAACTGCCACTTGGAATAATACTTGGAATTGTTGAGTGATGGCTATATTAAACTTGCTATTAGAACCCTATAATGAAAAAATTGATTGATTGATACAACAATACATTGTTATTTAAGGATAAATTGGATTTGCATCTGATAACCCACTATATTTAATATATTTTCAAGTTGTTTTAGTAAGTATGTTTAAGTGTCTTTCGTTTAATAAGTGTGTGAAGTTAAATGTCAATCTAGATGCATGCCAATATATTTGCATCCACTGTCTGGGAGAGAGGAACATTAATCATATTCACTAGTGGGCATTTTCTTCACCGCAGCGTAAAAATTACATGGGTAGATTTTGTTTTAAGTGTTTCAATGCGCACTGTTTTCGGCTACAGATGTATTCGGAGGTTCTTTTATGCTGTTTTTGGATCTTCAGATGATGCTAAAATTGCAATGTTGGAAATCTATGTGTGGGATTTTATTAATTGAAAGCAAGGATTTTTAAGAAATGTTTTTTGCTAGAGCATTTAACTTTAAGAAATAAATAAAGTAAACCTATATACATCGAAGGGTGGAATAGCACTATTTACTTAAGTGTTTATGTATAAGTTTTTATAAATATTGTACAAGCATTTTTTATAACTTTAAAGCTTTATTCAAAGAACTTTATGCAATTTGTTGTTCTATATGCTGTTTAGTTCGAAGTATCGTCCATCACTAGCTAGGAATTTCCTTGTTTCTCAGTTACCATGCAAATGCTCGCTAAAAGTTTTCTGGTCTCATTGACTATAATTGGTAATTGACTATAAAAAATGCTGGTTAGATGCAGTAATGTCTAACAAATATAGAGTAGAACTTTCCATTTAAATATTTCTTCTACAACTAAGAAGTACTTACAAAGATAGTTAGTAGATGATTAGTATTTAATGTATGTAATTCTCTGTGAAATTGAATTAGGCAGAAAAAGGGGATGAGAAAAATTAATTTACATTTACAAAATTGAGAAAAACACGATATACATGTTACATCATTATAATTAACTATTATTGCTACTATTATTTGAATACCACAGAATATTTTTATTGTTAATAAAATTACTAGATTTAGTATATTCGAACAGCTTGATACTACTATATTATGTATTTATTTAGTATATCAATAAAAATATACGCGAAAACTAGGCTTATACAGTTGTATTCAAGAACCAAACAAATTAAAATTAAAAAATGTTAATAATACTATTGTATTATTTATATTCTCTATATACAACAGAAATAATTATTGCCTTCATTATATTATTACAACACTGATTATATTAATGAAATAAATAATCCTGGTAAACCGCATCTTTAGTAGATTATGTTTGTGTTACTTTCTCTCAGTAGATTATGAAAGGATATTTTACAGTAGGGGTAATATTAGTTAATCATTTTTACATAAATTCTTTTATTAATGATATTCACTAATTATTATAAAACATTTTTTGTAACAAAATAATTATAATATATTATATAAAGAAAAATAACTTATTTTTAATAATTAGTTTTACAATAAAGCTATTTTCCATATATTATGTTGTTATAAAATAGCTTTCATGATCAACTTGTAGAACTTACTAGTTGTCTGGTAGTGTCTTACCTTGTAACTGATTCACCAGTCGAAATTTTTTGAAATATATATTTTTACGTCTCCTTTTACCAACTAGGGGTTTATTTGGACTGGACCTACTGTTTAACGTGAGTTAACAGCCTGGTTACTGGCGTGACTGGGATTTTTTCCTTGTCGGATTTTACACTTTTGCTTAGAACATTCACACATTTTTCAGAATCACACACATAAATTTACTACCATGCCCCAGCAGGGTTCGAACCTGCGACTATCATAATAGTAGGTGGACTGTCCTGTCGCCTTTACCACTGCGCCACTAAGCCAGCTGTTTTAATAATATTTATTTTCTCGATTGTTGAAAAAGTACCTACTAAGTTGTTAATTTTATAAATAATTAGTTGGTGGATTATAAGACATGAGGTGTCCCGTTGGTTTAAGACATACGGTTAATCTTTTCCTTAAAAATTATGATTTTGGTGCTTTTTATTTTCATCTTTTTCTGCCTCTTCCATTATATTTATTTTCTACTGTCAATTTATACATTTGGTGTGGAGTAGGATCTGTCTTAGCAAGAGATCTAACATTACATTTCTGAAATCTTGATTTTACTCTTCTTTACAAATACCCCAGAAACAAGATATTCTACACCATTTACAACAAAATTTCATGATAATATCTGCTACTAATCCCCAAATAGTTAAATTACTTTTATTTTGGCAGCAGATGAATTAACTTCAATAAACCAACAAAGCAAACCAACAATTTCTTAACCCAAATAAATTAAAGATATAGAATACCAACAGACAATTTAAAAATTCATTCAATCATTGAACATATTTTTATTTGTGTAAGTTAACTTTTTTTCTACAGTTTAACGTGGGCTTCGAACCACGGTCTTACCCAGCCTGGTTACTGGCGTGACTAGGATCCTTTTCCTTGTCGGATATAGCATTCCTGCCTAGGACAATCACAAATATTAAACAATCACAAACATAAATTTACGACTATGTCCCAGCAGGACTCGAACCCGCGATTATCGCAACCGGCGATAAGGCAATACGCGGGCTGTAAATTAATTTGACGGTTCTTTGACTGAATTTTATCGTAAACACAATATGTATATTAGTATTTGCCCTTTTAAATATTGACATTGTCATTTTAGACATTATTGATAATAATTAATAGTAGTATTAGTGGTATTTACAATGAAAAATTACTAAAGAAGCAAAACATTTCATTTAAGTCCTCTAATGTGCGACGGTAAGGTGAAAAGTCTTATGTCTGACAGTGAACAACTACGACAAATGAGATCCATTTTCACAGTTTTTTCATTAACTCAACGCAGTTAAGTGCGTTGTTTTGATGAAATGTAATTTTTTCTTCTTCAAGCCAGGTTTCCTCTCGTGTATATTGGCACATAGTTGGTCAAGAAGGCTGGAGTAATATTTGTCTGTAATTGCTCTCTCTTATATATGTCTTATAAAAAAAATGTCGTTATCAATGCGCTGAACTTTCTTTGCAACCGAATGACAGAGTTCCATCCACTACTCCTACTAATGTTTAGTTTCCGGCGAGCTTATTTTACTTCAAAAATCTTTTGCGAATTTTTGAATGACGATTTTTTAACGATCTTGTTTCAACAGTTTGGAAGGAGCAGGTTTTTTCAACTTTGAAAAAGATCATTGGCTGTGATTTCAACCACAATGAAACATTTTATTGCATTATGAGGTTATCAATTTTAACGAGAAACACGTAAGACGTGCACGATAAAAAATCGTTAAAACAAACCGCTTGAAAGTCAAGATTTTTTTTTAATCTTCTCGGTTTTGAGCTATGGCAAGCAGTTTCAGAACAAAAAGCCACTGTGTTGTCCATCTTCTAGACTGTTTGTTATTGTATTTACAAGGAGAGAACTTCAAACTGTGGGCGCAGCTCCCATCCCTCTACACGAATCTGTTGCTGAGACTAGCGATGTCGCATCTCTTATATCTCAAGCGTCATTCTATAATTTTACCGATAGACAGGTTTTTCTTCTTAGAGTGTAAATAATATGAATGGACTTGGTTTGCTTTACCCTTCTCCATTGATTTTTACATTTCTCGATTTTATTTGGATGACATTGGAGTTGGAATGAAGCCGCTTTTGGATAATTCATTTTACAATAATTCACTGAGGGAACGGCAGTAACGTCCGTGCAAGTCGCAGTCATTGTGCCATCATTAGTTGGTCCGCAACACAAGGTCCGCAGGTAAATTAGCCACAGCACCGGTGCCAGTACACTGTGGGATATCCGAGCATATTTCGTGCAAAGTCGTTCATCAATCGGAAAGCATCATGAAAGTGTTTTTTTTTTTTAGTTTTTATACCAGTCCATCATACCTTACTTCAAAGAATTCTTACTTCCACGTCTACAGTGCGATGTATTTGTTCAATTGTTTTATGATTAGTTAGACTCATAATTTCCTTTCGTGGCAGATTTTTCAAGGGTGTTGCATCTTATATGAATTAATGAGACCATGCCCCCAGGCCGGAGACATAAGTTTTTGCTGATTTGATCGCCAATCACCTGTTAGGCTGCAAAATGTTCATCTTATCCTCGTACCCATGTCCATAAAGTACCCTTTTTTTTTTCAATAATCTCCCAGAATGTTCTTTTTCTGATAATTCATTTATTATTATTCATTTGTCATTAATTAAAATCACTTCTAAAATCCGCAAATCAAAACAATGTTTTGATATATTAAGTATCAAACAACTTTCTCAATTCTGTTGATTTATTGTGAATGAAAATACCTGTAACATCAGATAATAATGCAAAATCATTATTTTGTACAACACACGCTTCACACGCAAGATTTGTTAAAAATATGTTACTGCTATTGGAATGAAATGTCAAATGTCACACCAAATACAAATGTCACACCACCAGGGTAGTATACAAACTTTTTGCTCTCTCATTATCAAAATTGATTGTTGAGATCCATAACCCCTTCGATAGCAGTTTCCAAAGTTTCGAGGAAGTGCGAAAAAGTTCGAATGGGTACCATTAAAACTGATTTCAATCTATTATTAAAATGCTATTGATATTTGGCTTCATAAAAAATGGTAAAAGTTATAAATATCGATAGAAAATAATGAGATTTAAATTGTGCCAATTTTCCTCAATAAAGACCTTTCCTTTATATGAGTTTTAACTCAATATTTTAAATTGGGATTTCTTCTATTTTCATGTAAATTGTTTTTCATTTCATAAAACAGCTTTCTATTACGTACTGTGTTTAATCTTATTGATGTAATTTGTGTGTGTGTGTGTGTGTGTGAACGAAATCAGGAGACTCGCGGAAAATAACCAGAACAATCTAGAAGTCCATGGAACTAACGTGTTAGTATGACAAATGTGAAATGTGTATTGCTAAATTGAATGACGCGAAATAAGTGCGATCGTATTATAGTGAAGTGTGGCATACTATGTCTATAAAAAAGCCGAAGTTTAATTTATAAAAATAGATAAGAAACATTTAATATAATTGAAAGACTTTTGTATACAAATATATAAGAAGAAATAATGTTGATGTTATATATAAAATCAGTTTGAAATATCGCCTGGTGGCGCAGTGGTAAAGGAGATAGGATGGTCCTCCCACTGCTGCGATAGCCGCGGGTTCGAATCCTGCTGGGGCATGGTCGTAAATTTATGTTTGTGATTCTTTACATTTGTGATTGTTCTAGGCAAGAGTGTGAAAGCTGACAAGGAAAATGATCCCAGTTACGCCAGTAACCAGGCTGAGTAAAACCGAATGTCTTCTGGGATGATTTCTAAAGTTCGTCACTCGCCAGTCGGTAGGCTTAATGCTGAGGACCGTGGTTCGGAGCCCACGTTAAACTTTAGGCCCAGTTCATATAAATCCATAGTTGGTAAAGGGAAACTTTAATATATATATAGTTTGAATTATCAACAAAATCTTTTGAATTTTAAATATTTTTACTATTGTTTTCATAATTGAATTATATTTTATTTAATTTATAGTTAAAAGCTATTTTCAAAAAGGGATACAAAAAAATCGCAATATCTCTAGAACATATGGTTACAAGAATAAGGTTTACGATAATGGATGACTCATAAATGAACGAAACAAAAAGCAATGAATTGATTTTTCTGCACTAAGTATAAACGAATTACTATGAACAGTGATATTGCAACATAAATCTGTATCGTTTTTTGCATATATTTCATTTAGTTCCGTTCCGCAGAGGTCAAACTAATTCAGAAAACTTCGCTGTATATATACAATTATAGATAAACTATTGGGCAGACTTTCAAAAAGGTACTTTTATATAAGAATTGAAATAAAATTAATGTTAAGACGTCGTATTTTAAAAATCATAAACAACAGAACGTTCTTTTGAAATATAACGATACGGTTGATTAAATGTTATTTAAAATCGTAACCGTGGATTTTTGTTTTTTCGTTTTCTTTTTACCGTTGCGTTCTAAAAGAACTTTTGTTTTTTTTTATATTTGCGATTGCGGCTAATTACATTTTACTTTCTGCATTTGATAGATTAAGATATTAGAATTTTAACATAAGCAATATATTTATATTAGGTGTTACGTGTATTCCGATTATCTTTTCACTTTAAATATTGAAAATAATTAGTACAATTTATATTAGTTATAATATTTCCATTATTTTCTTTCTCCAACATTTTCCCATCTTTCTGGTAACTATAGTGATATCATTATCATCAGCCAAGCCATGCTGCATCGACAGCACATCGAATAGCACAATATTTTATGGTCATAAAGATATCCAGTTTGGTGCGGATGTGGATAACTCTCCTGGACTAACCAATGTCTTTTTGACCTTAGGATTGTTGTAGTAGATTCACATTTCATCGACAGTTACAATACAAAAATCGTAATGATAAGATAGTTAGAAAGGGCATTTTTTGTCAATTCGTGGGGTTGCCATTTTTCTTTTTTTCGATCTTTACTATCGCATGAAAATACCTGGAAACAGTTGATTCATCAACTATTAAGCTGTTTGAAAGTTGTTTTGGGAGTTTAAGGGGAGCTCTCGTCCAGTAAGTGCATCAATTTTTTTATCTTGGGACTATCTTGATCCCTCAGGTTATCATTAGACTCCAAACCACCACATTTACATCGCTGAAACCACTGATAAGTTTCTAAAAGTACTTGTATTCACTCAACTCATGACTCGTTGTCATTATGGAAGTTGGTTTGAATGTTAATACCACAAATTATAAAGTTAAATGGCATTCTAGTAAGTGCTGTCAAGTGAATAACAACTTTCAATGTTTCAACTTTTATTTTGATATAGGTGTCGAAATTCCTGAAAATACTATTTTGATGAAATATAATTATAGTAAAAAACCTGTTTGTTTTGATTATCATCAAAACATTGCTTGCATTCACCTAGATATGATTAAAAATAACAAATGTTTTCTGGGATACCTGTCACTTGTCATGACCATCGTAGGAAACCATGGTTTTGAATATAACTAAGCTATTGGTTTAATCCAGATTAACCTTAATTGGTAAAAACAACTACAACAACAATAAATGATTTTTGATAACTGTAAGTTTTCTTTATTAACTATAATTATATAACTATAATATATAAACATTTTAAACGTAACATAGAATATTATATAGTATTATAAAGAAATATTTTAAATAACTACTTAGTTATTTAAATTCCGGAAAGTTCTTATGCTTAATATACCAAAATAAATTTTTATGATAGATGTAATATTGTGAATAAAAAGCTAATTTATTAATGAAAACGTTCTAATTGATGTGATCTTTTAAAACGGAAAGTTCTTATGCGGAATTAAATGTTCCGCCAATCCTGTTTGTTTTACGAGAAACTAGACGTTCAAGAACAAATTTTTTAACCCAATAATCGGTCGCAAAATGTCAGTTCTGGTTACATTTTTTCGATTGACCTTTTTTAATTTATTTCCTACGGCACCGCCTAGGCCAGGAACAAATTAAAAATTACTATTTGGAATAATTACTTGTCAAGAGCGCGGTACTTCTCTGGGCAAATATTGCTGAATAAGATATGTGACAATCGTCTAGATCTCATTAAGGTTTTACCGAGTCACTCAAGGTATGTCTAAGGAATGTTACGTCGTATTAATTCTTTTTTTTATTCAGAAAACTGTAATTTCCTTTAAATATATTTTTTTAAATGTTTCATTTAATGACAAACTTATAACCGATATTAGTTAATTAGTTTATTTACAGTTACTTAGTTTATTTAAAGATACAACTAATACTCAAACAATTCAAAAAAAAATCTAAAAAAAAGAATTTCAAATTATAATCGACTAAGGTATAAACAAAATAAGTACTGTTGAGGTCAAATTATAGTTATCGAAACTTACTTTTACTCAAATACTTACTAATACTCAAACAATTCAAAAAAAAATCTAAAAAAAAGAATTTCAAATTATAATCGACTAAGGTATAAACAAAATAAGTACTGTTGAGGTCAAATTATAGTTATCGAAACTTACTTTTAATGACCAACACAAATGACACCATAAGCCTGAGGAAATGTTAAGTTTATGAATCTATACCGTTAATATTTACAACTATATACATCTTTTGGCTTGTTTAGCGATATGAAAGTTACGATGTAGTCCAAACAAATACAGATGTCTCTAATTGTAGCTCATGGCATGGCCGTGAATACCAATTTTACAACGTAGATCAGAAATGGCAAATTTCTTTTATTATCGTCCTTATGGTGTTAAATAATATTTGTTGGTTAGGTAGCTACTACACTGACTAAATGACTAGGTAGGTTGTCTAGGTAGACTACAGAACAGTCTTTTTTCTGTGGTTGTGATGTGGTGATTATGGGTTCCCAGTCACGCTACTAATTGGGTGATTCACCGATTTAGTCTACTCTGAGCTCCCTATGTTTATTGTTTTTTAAAACTAATTAATTAAAGAACAATTAATTTAACATTTACAGAACATACTAATTATGTTAACTCTAATCTATTCAACATTCTTCAGAATTCTGATTTTTTAATACTTTTGCAAATGTAATAATAAAAGAAACACTAATATTTTATGTATTTTGGTATTTTGAAATGAAGTAGACACAAAAAGTGTTTATACTATATTCAAAAGTTTATTATGTTGTATATATCAATAAAAAAATAAATAGCACGGTGGAATGAATACATAAAATATAAATAAAACAAAAAAAGTAATCCCGAAGAAAATCTGAACGAAAAATAACTAAATGTTTCGAAATATATAAGAAAAGTACGCAAGGAAATAACAAGAGGCAGAGAAGAAAGTAATTGTAAAGAAAACCAAACGTTTTTTAATGTAATTATAGGTATATAAAAACACGAAAGAAGACACAAAAAATGATGTTGAATAAACAGAAATTCTTTCAGGAATTGTTTTGTATAGAGGAGTCGGCATACGAAAACATATATTGACTAATAGAATGAATGTGAGGGCACAGAATTGAGATAGAAATTGAGGTAGTAAAGATTTTACTGGTTACCGACTAAATAAAATAGCAATAAATAAGAGAAGAAAGAAGTTTATGTTAGAGACTATATTTTAGCGTGAGACAACTTGCAGAAAAAGTATAATCCAAAAAGATATATACCTAAGAAGAAAGGATATACGATATAGAAGAGATACCTAGTATTTATAGGTTAGGAAGAGATGTTTGACAGAGAAGAACATGAAAATTATGGGTTATTATTGGTAAGACTGATACATTTATAGCTGATATGTTATAAGCAAGAAAGAATTAACCAAACTTGTACGCGGAAATTGATATCATGGACTCTAACTATAGAAGATACACATAATAATATGAACACCTGACATAACCGAATATTATATGAAAAGTACCAAAAACTGTAGTTTAATTGGTAAAAATTATTAACTAAGATTGGAAAAGTTGCTTATTATTGCAACTCAGCCAATAAAGAATAATTGTTTGATATGGAGTGTGATCAAATCTGTTATAGAAGTTGTTATAGAATGTGAATGTATAGAGAATCGGATTAATAATATGAACCAAATATTTATTTATGAATAAGGTGTTGCCCGAACATTTACTTTTAAATCAGAATAGATTCGTGGAGTGTCTGAATAGTGCCATTCTTGTACCAACATTGCCATTTTTCTGCTCTACCGCCCTTTCGCCGTACTGTTTTTGCTGAAACAGTACAAAATTTAAATCAGTATAAATTGGTGGAGTGTCTGAATAGTTTCCAACGAATTATGCCATTTTTGTACCAACATTGCCATTCTTCTGCTCTACTACCCTTTCGCCGTACTGTTTTTGCTGAAACAGTATTACTCGAGTGAGTGTTGAGTTCTACTATCACTTTTGCTGTGCAAGATGTATGTTGTGGCAAAATTCTTTTTGATGTTCATCATTCGGTTTCTGTCAGTTAACCCTGAGTTTTGTCCACTATTTTTTTTCGCAAATGACGTTATATCATATTTTGATCACTAGGCGAGCACCTATATGATTTGCCTTCTTTCGGAGTCTGGAAGATCACGTATTTCACCGATCGTTTGTTTTAACCGTCACAGAACAAGGCGTATTATAAATTGAAAAATAACCTATAAGACTTGCCATGTAAATGTGTATTGGCATAGTGTTCATATTACTTTGTTTATAGCTTGTATAATACACTTACCCCGCTTAGTGATACAAAAGATTTTATGTTAATTAATAATATAATTAATGAGTTTATAGTAGAATTAATTAATATATCGATACCTGTCAGTTTCTTCTTCAGAAAAGTTTTAGTTTTTAAAATATATTTTACAATAAAAGGAACAAATAATTTGGATGCAATGAAAGTAATTTGGTTCTTTATTTATCCTAATTAATATTGTTAATATGTTTTCAAAGTAACTATTAATTATCTTTCAGAAGCTGTAATAAAAAATAAAATTTAATTGTGTTTTTCTGGAATGCTTTGTTTGGTATTGAATATCCAGCGACAGGTTTGAACGTTCTTTTTTTCTAGAAATTAAGTCCACTAATTACTGTCAAATATGTTAATTAGCAAACCAATTTTAAATAAATCTACATTATTAATACCGTATATTATACGATTATCAAACCGATACGGATATTTGTAATATCTCGAACCAAGGACGTGATTAATTACTAACATACGAATAAGCTTGGCACAACTTCGTTTAACCACAAGACTAGTCTAATTCATACAAAAACACGTACGTTCTGAAAACGTTTATTGTTTAAGTTGGTAATGTCACTTCATGGGTGCACATTCGCTGAGATATTCATGGCACCGCCAGTTTACCTTGAAGGTAACGCATTTGTAATTTCAAAAGAACTGCGGAAAGTTGCCAACCGAACGCTGAGTATAAGCAGGGGTACCTTCCTTGACATTTCTGCTCGTCCGTCTGATACTTTCTAGATGTAGTAGAAGAGTCCGTCCAATAGCTATTGTACGATTTTGATAACAAAAATTGGCCAATCATCTTCTTAAAATATTTATGTTGTTGTATAAATTTAAATAAATAAATATATATTGCATTAAAAAAAATTAAAGCTTTTTTAATAGTCAATAATTAAATATAATTATAATAAATGAAATATAATAATCTTTAATATTTTTTTGCCTTCTAAATACTTAAATATATTATTATGTTATTAATACTTCATGTATTGTCTAAATTTTTACAAAATTTGCTAGCTAATAATAATTAATTACCATAATAATTATCCCAATGAACTTCGCGCATTTGATAGTTTGACAGTCACAGTTTGGCAAATGTTGTTTAACAGCTGTATTGGTCGACGTATATCGATCAAAAGATGTTTTATTAATTTCTTAGTGTTTTAACTTTTTTGTTCATAGCAATTAGTTCACCGCAATCAGGTCTTATTCCCTTAAAAGTCTCCATATATTTTTATTTTATAGATTAATACGTGATATACATAGTTATAAAGAAACATTAAGGGAGCCATTTTTTAAGTTTTAGTGAAATTTGGTTCAAAATGTCACCAATTAGAGGTGCAATATTACGTCGCAGAACTCGTAATGCTGCAAAAAAAGTGTTTACAGTCACACCAGGATAACCTAAGAAAGAAAATCTGCCATCGTTCACTATCTTAATTACTTAATTATTAATTTATTTGTTCCAAATATAGGAATAAAATTAAAATTTATATTTATATTTATATAAGATACTAGCTGACCCGACAGACTTCGTCCTGTCAAAAAGATTTGTAATGTGGCAGTTTTTGTGCCTACGTATTTTAAAAAATTCTCCTGAACAGAACCATCACCCTGGTGATAGGGCGTTGTGAATAAAAAATAATTAAATAAAACATATATAAGGATTGAAAAGTAAGTAATCGCTTTATTGTTAATCATGTGAATCATAATTATTATTATTATTATCATTATATTGCTTTGTGGTATACGATGTTTTTTGTTTGATTACCTGGCGCATAGATAAACAAATCTGATGGTTTTCCAACACGGGAACAGGCAACATACAATTGACCATGTGAGAAACATGGGTTTTCTAGATTAATACCACAAACACTTAATGATTGCCCCTGGGACTTGTTTATAGTCATAGCAAAAGCAAGCCGTCAACATGTCTATAGGAAATTTGCCATTACCAATGTCAATGAGTTGTTTAGAGAATATGTTTCCAGATTGGTCATTTTGCAACTCGACACGCATATTCTTGCTTAAATGAAGTACTTTAACATGTTTCCACAAATTGGAGGACTTTAGACATGCATTGAGTTCATCAGCTGGCGTTGATCGTGGAATCACTGGCAATGTTTGACGAAAATCTCCTGCTAATAAAATCATTGCACCACCAAATCGGTTATTATTGCTACGTAGATCTTTTAAGGTTCTGTCTAAAGCCTCCAAAGATTTTTTATGTGCCATCGTGCATTCATCCCAAACAATCAATTTACATTGCTGCAAAACCTTTGCCATTGCAGAGTTCTTCGAAACGTTGCAGGTTGGAGTTTCATTGCTTTGCATATTTAATGGCAATTTTAGTGCTGAATGGGCTGTTCGACCACCTTCAAGCAAAGTTGCTGCGATTCCCGACGAAGCGAGTGCAAGTGCAATTTTAATTTGTGAGCGAATTGTTGCTAATATTAATGAAATAAAAAAAGTTTTTCCTGTACCACCAGGTGCATCTAAGAAATAAATCCCTCCAGTTTCATCATTTGTTACTTTCATAAGAGTTTCAAATACATACTTCTGTTGTTCATTTAACAGTGGAAGATTTGTTTGAATTTATTCTTTCAAAGCGTTGAGATCATACAGTCTTTCTCGATGCAACTCTTGGTTAAAAGCGTCATGCATTGGACGATTGGGCGCGGTCAGGCCTAATTGAATTAATAGTTTGTTTGACATTATCAAGCACATGTCCTCAATTGAAATCAATGCTTCATTGTAAATTTCTTCACTGATTTGTATATTTGGATTTCCCATTCTATTCCGTATTTGATACAAAATATCATCACACATATAATCTTTGTACTTCATCCACAAATCAATTGGGTTTGATGGGAAGCATGTAGATATGATTATAGAAAACAATGTTCGTATTTGATGAGTGTGTGATGATATTACAGCATCATTGAGAGTTTGATCCCAATGAGCGTCATTTTCAAGCAATTGCAAACGTTGACAGGCTTCTCTGTAGGATCCACACAATTCACCATCAACAGTTCGTAACTGTTGGAATGATGTTGGGCCACGTACATTGACTAATAGCAGTCGTAAATAAAAACATTCATCATTGCTTGGATGTACTGAATAAATCCGGCCAATCGCATCGGTGGAATATACATCTGTATATCCTGGAACTGGTTTTCCTTGTTTCCGTCGTATAAATCTCCTTGAGGATTGATTCCAGGTATAATATTTTGGCATTTCAGAATATAGCAATGTTTGTGCGAAATCATCGTTTTGGCATGTCTCAAAAAAACTGGTTAATGTAGTAGATGGTGGCTGAGCAGCTCTTTGTACTGCGTTCTGTGCTGTAAAATACACTCTTTGTCCATTTTCTAAATGCACAGCTAAGTGAACAACAGAAGGGTGTCTCTCATGAATAGGAAAAGAAAATATTCGCCAAACTGCTTCATTACTACTGACATAGCGGCCCATTTGGTATTGGGTAACTTCATCATTAGAATTCTCTGCACCAATTCCAATCACAGCCATATCACTCCCTTTGGTTACATATTTGCAAATGTATTTAATCGATTTCACTGAATGGCAAGATTCAACGTTGATGTGTGCTTTGAATGTCTTTGATAAAATGGGTGAATATGGAACAATCCAACGATTATCTATTTCAATATCTTGTTAATTTAATTTGACAATTGTTGATTTTCCATTGTCTGCTGTCGATCTGCGACGATACAATGCATAACCGTCATTACCAGTAATTGTTTCCGATATTAATGTCCGTGGATATCGTTTTGAACATTTACCATCCATCATACACGGTGAATTTTGATTAAGAGTTCCACAGGGACCATGTATCATGTTTTTGATAACTACCTCATGCAATCCAGGATCTACTTGTACATAAGGGATTTCAGCTGATATCACTGCATCAACTTCATTTGGCCTTATCTTTTCAACCAACCAAATCAAAATGTGTGCATGTGGCAATCCTCGTTTCTGCCACTCCACAGAATACATCCAGCAGCGTGTCTCACCAAACACATTATGTTTTACGATGAAATTCATTAAAGATTTCAACTTTTGTCTAAAGACTCTGGCTGTAATATCATGACGATCAATGAATGATTTCCCAGGTAATAACTCCTGCTTAATTTCTATCCATTGCGGATTGAATGTAAATGTGATGAACAAATCTGCTGTACCATAATGACGAACATACGACATGGCATCTTGAGCATATTCGTGCATATGCCGAGGGCTTCCGATGTATGTTGCTGGAAGAATAGTCATCCGACCGACATTCTGTGCATTTCCATCAGTATTAATCGCATCTCGAAGGTGAATATACTCTTCAGATCGGAGTTTGGTTTGATTCAACCTGATGAATGTTAATCTCTCCGTTTCAATTTTAACATACATGTCATCAACATATTTGTGATATAATCGCCGACATTTCAATATGTGATTATCTGCATTTTCCCGAATCATTAGGCGGTATGAATAATAGTTCATTGAACTGACTTTTTTGTTGGTTTCAGAACCTGTAAACAGATTTTGTTTTAATAACATTCAAATACATAATATAGTGACTGAGATATTATCGCCATAGCTAAACTAATATTTTAGTTACCTGTAATGGGATTTATCATTTTTATTGATAAATCGTAGCCATCTTCACCTTGCCAAAATATAATGGGATATTGCAGTGCATCATATGAGCGGTGTGTTTCCTTTATAGGTTGTAATTGAAAATTCCGACGATGTAAAACAATATCACGGGATTCCAAGTTTTCTCCAACTACAACGATAGCAACTTCATCAATAGTTGGTGCATTAAAACGTCTTGTATGTTGACCTGCAGGTGTTTTATCAGCTCTGATTACAATTTTGTGATTATCGGATGGCATCAGATCCAGGGCAGTTTTAAACAATATAATCAATTGATTGTGTTGATGAAATAAAGTTTGTAATTGTTCTACAATAGACCTTTTTACTAAATTGTTATGTGCACAACGCAGATCAATTTCTTGTGGTGAATTGCCCATAAAATAAATTTGCAGGAATTTGTTGTCGCTATCTGACACTGGTAACAGTGAACCTGCTCTGTGATATATTTGCCCTTGTATCTGTAAATAAAAAAAATATTATGGTGTGGTATAAATTAATGGATTGTCAATGATCAAACTTAAATAATATTTGATCTTAAAAAGTATATATTTAGTTTTAACTAATATCTAGCAAATATAAAATATAATAAAAGTGTCACTGAAACTGAATCACCATATAATATGATGACTAAGTGATATATTTCGTAATGATTAAGAAATTGAAGATTAGTAACACATCTTAACTTTGGTGACAGAAAATTTTGTTCGCTAAAATAATTATGAGTAACTGCTATAATACATACCTTGAAAGTTGGCATAAAATTTTCCCGAACTGCATTTGTTGCCCCAAATGAAGTCATTTGAAAGCAATTGTTATATTGTTGAATATGTGTCAAAAAGTGTATAGAATCTGTTCCTATTCCTGAAACCAATGAGTACAATGGTTCTGGTGGTGGATCCAATTGTATCAATTTCACTTTACCATTTGCGCAACACAATCCATTGGCATCGTTTTTGTATTTTAATGCCTTACAGTGTGAGCAAACCAAGTTCATAGAACCAATAACAACACATTGGTAGTTACTGTAGTCAATTGACACATCGTAACTGAAAGCAGCTGGATTCAAACTTGCGCGATTATTAGTTGAATGTCGCGCTCGCGCTTCACGCGTTTGTGATATCCGAATTCTTTCACGTTCATTTCCGTCGTCACGTTCTTGTGCAGTACGATTAGATCGGTAATTAGCTTGGTTTATAGCATTTCTGGTTCTTCTACCTAAATTGCTTCGTCTTATAGGAGGCATATCAAATATAAATTATTTTTTCACTAATCACGAACTAAACAAACACTAACTAACTAAACACTCTGCACAAAACACGATATACGAATTTGTTTCGTGTATCACTTGACAATTCATCTGTCATCTGTCAAAAGTCATCTGTAACAGACAACTTTTTTTTTTAAATTTGATATGACTTGAACTCAAATCCTTTTAAGCCGTACGAATTGTTTTATTTATTTAAAATTTGAATTAAATTTTAAACAAATAAAAAATTTTAAATAAATAAAACAATTCGTACGGATTAAAAGGATTTGAGTTCAAGTCATATCAAATTTAAAAAAAAAAAGTTGTCTGTTACAGATGACTTTTGACAGATGACAGATGAATTGTCAACTGATACACGAAACAAATTCAAACAAAAAGGGCTATTTTTAGGGTTTTTCCAGCAATAATTCTAATTTTTCTCGCCGTAAAAACCATCCCTGAACTTCAACGAACATTTTAAAAAAAGATTTGGCCAAATTGGTCCAGGCGTTGTTGAGTTATGCGCTTAGGAACATATTTTGCGATTCATTTTTATATATAAGATATATATATATATATATATATATATATATATATATATATATATATATATATATATATATATATATATATATATATATATAATTTCAATTATTTTATTTTATTTAGTTTTGTTTTATTTATTTATATATAATTAATTTAAATGAGGTGTATATCAACTAATTCATAACTTACAAGGGAAACGAAATTTGTTTACATGATCATTAAAACAAAAAATCACAAAAGAGAAATAAATAACAGCAAATGCCAAAAAATAAATAAAAAAAGACAGTTTAATTGGAGTATAAAGACCAGGAGAATAATTAAGTGATGGATAAGGCCAAATACAAAGAAAAGAGCACGAATTTAATAATGGAGAAATATAATAAAAATAAGCACGTGAAATATAACTTTATGGGAATTCGAGAAAATATTTAGCCTGATAGGGAAGCGGAAAAATAGAAAAAGAAGTTTAGAAAGAAACACTGAAAATAGCGATTGAGCATGAAAGGATAAATAACGGCTAATATTGACACAGAGACTTATTATATTAATTATATGAAACATATTAATTATAATTGCGTTGATTTTAATGATTTCATGAGTGTTATTCAAGTTTCTCTATTATTTATTTTTGAAAGTTATCATCAAATATTTGGATGTAAGTATTTTCTAAAAACATTGTTTTTACATGCAAAAAATAAATTCAACAGTACTCAAATTACATATTTACTCTGCCACGAAAGTCGACTTATTTGCTACCGTAACCATCTTTGAATTTCTATAAAAAATGATAGAGAGTGAATTTAAAGCTTATTTATGAATTCTATGGTATATGAACTGAAATTGAACTATTGAAAATAGTCGTAATTTTTTTACAAATGGGATAATATATTTAGAATTATTTGAAATTTAAACAGTTAATTATCCTCAATGATCGAATTCAACTAAAAGAAGAAATTTCATATCGACCAAGGCCATTGTCATGAACCATTTAAGGCGGAATGTCACGAATAAAGTTCGAGTCAACAGCAGTTACATTAGCGTATGGGATGTAGAGGAATTTGGACATAATCAGTGCCAGTTACTTTTGTATTCTTACATTGTAATAATATTGTGATTTTTTCCGTTGACACACAATTTTAATACAATGCTATAATTTATATAATATTTTATAATAAGCATTGTTCGTTACAAAAAGCACAGTAATGTTTTTGATATATGTACTATAGTATACAAAGGTATGATTCACCAAGGTTACCTTAAAGAATACAACATATGACTGTAATAAAGTTCTGAAAAATTTATCTAGAAGGTGTGTTAACAGGTTTCTAACTTCATCACCTCTAGCTTTTTAAATATCCTTGCAGTTGATACATTTTTGCTAATATCTCAAAATGATATCACTTACTCTATTTAAGGAATGAGATCATGACACAGTTATGTTTCAATGATGTATAAATATTTTACTAAATACTGAATAATCCATATTTTAAGCAAAGTAGAATCAAAATGTTGCTGATTATTAATACATGAGAGTTTTTAATTTTCTATTACAATTATTTTAGTAGGATTATAGCTTTACATCTGTTCTATGTCTGTAAATATGTTTAATTTATTTTTGAAGTATTAATATAAAACAAGCTTGATTTGCAAAGCTGGTATTATATAGATTTAATTCAGATATATATTACGCTGACAATATGGAAGATATATCGTTCATAGAAAAGAGAGGTTATGGTTAAAAAAAACTGAAAATCTTCTTTTGCCTTTAAGAATATTTTTAAATTACTTATTAATTAATTATATCACATTTCCACCTCTCAACATTTCAGAAAGTCAATCTATGTATAAATTATCTTATTCTGAAGTTTATATTTTTATATTAATTAGTTCAGGATAATAGTAAACAATTTTGTCTAGGCACTTCATTGCCATCACGCACATTTAGCTGATTTGCAAGTCCACTGTGATGCACTGAGACTCTTTCGATGTACTCAACACTAACCCTTACCTGAATAATAATTTTTGTTCAATCTGGTTGGTCAAAAGATTAGCAGTATACAGGATATAGAGTATTGAACCCAGTACACTGTCTGTCAATCAAAAACTTTGGAGATATAAGCAATAAAAGTATATGCTGGTAGGAGGTGAGCTCTTTTGTTTTTTTTTAAATGTTCTGCTTCCAAATACACTATATAAGCATTATTAAAATTTATAGCTTGTTCTGATAATTCTTGTACAATTTTTTTAGTTGTTTAATCATGTTTTTTAATTTTTTAAGGTTAATTACGTTGACTATTACCTTTTCCTATAACCTCCTTGACTGTTCTTTTTCCATGGCATAGATCCATTTAATATTTAGGAAGTCTAAAATTTTATTTTCTGTATCTGTGGATAGCTCAGATTCAAGGCTTCCAACACACGTCATTAAAGAAAATATATATAGCTTTTTCCCTGTTGTTTCTAGTATAATTAGTGTATTTACTTTTTAACAAGTGGGTTATGTTGTTTAACATTCCTTGTTGATTTCCATAATGAATATTCTATTGCTCCAGTTGGTGTCAGATTTTACATTTTCCTTTGTTGTTTTATTCCACTCTTAATTGTTGCCAATATTTTGGTAGCTAAATATCTTTTGCAAATTTCTGCTGAACCAGGGATGATATTTGGCTTTCCCTTTGATGTATTTCTCTTTAAAAACATAAAATGAAATTGAAAATATTAATTTTTTAAACGACTTCGAAAAAGAAGGAGGTTCCATGTTCAACTGTATATCTTTTTTTAATGTATGTTCATTGTCGGCAGATTTTCAAAATTTTTCTGTTATTCGAAAGAGTGCACTTCCGAGGTGGTACCATTGGAACCAATTCTGGATCAGTTGGGGAAAAGGGGGAAAGGAGGGAAAAGCTGAAATTTCAAAGGCACGTACAAAGTTTTCAAATATTTTTAATTTAAAATAATCAGATGTTTGTGTATAATGTTATTGCTGAGCTGATGTGACGGAAAATTGGAAGTCGCTCAATACAAAAGCCATTCAGTTTGCTTTTTAAGCACAAACTATAGCATATAAGACCTCCTAGAAATATTGTAGACAACTGCTTCTATGATGTAATAGTTAAAGTGTTTAGCCCCCAAACGGAGGTCGCGGGTTCGATTCCCGGCGGGGACAATAACTTTTTGTTGTTGTTTAGTTAGAACATTTGTCAAATCACCTAGGCTATCATTAAAGATTAAAGAATAATCAAACTTAGATTTTTAATACAAAGAATATTTAAAAATAAAATGTGAACATAATAATCGTTATAATAACTAAATAAAAATAAACAAAAACATTATTTAACCTATCCACTACACGTACTTTATATTCTAATATATACACACAATTTAGCTTAATATTTACCTAAACCTATTTATCTATTTACAATATAATATTATTTTAACTACTATCAACTGATCACTTTGAAGTCGGTGTCGAGTCCATTTTTTGTTTATGACTTCAGATGATTCTAAGGCTTTGCTTTTTGTTAAAAAGTCAGATAGGTTTACAGGATTCTTAATCAAGTAATTATCCTTCAATAACTTCTTTAATAATTTCGTTGACTATCAGAATGGCATGTTATCTTTATAGTATCTAGAGAGACACGTTTACTAGATAATGTTAGTGTGAATGAAAACTATAAAAAGTTATTCAGTGAAAAATCCTACGTATTTCCTAAAATGATAGTAAACATAATTATTAAAAGTATATTCAAAAAAAGCAAAAATTATATTCAATTGGTTATTGGTTATTTAATGCTATTTAATTCCTCTTTAGTATGTCGCAATTTAAAAAATAGGAAATTTAATTAATAGTGCAAATTTATGCGTCACAGAGCCATATCACTTTCTGTTGTTTTTCATGCGTGTTTCATAACATCCTAAACTGTGTTCCAAAATTAAAATATTTTATAATCCCTTACACAATACTTTCTTTTGAAGACGTTTGCTGGAATGCTATTAACGCGTAGTAACTAAAATGCAACTCACATAAATCCAAATAAGTAGAAAACAACAGGAACTAGCAGTGTATCTTGTATTTCGAAACGTCTTTATTATTCAAATCACTGTGGAGGTGCGCCTGCTAGTATTATTTTGCATATAACGCAAGCAAAATTTTAGCACATATTTTTAAATTAACGTTAAGAGCGCATCAATTGTCCTTTTGCTGTTTTATTTATCAATTAATTTTCTGATGTTGTGAAAGATCACTTACATTGTTCTCACCTACGAGGTCACTGGAAATATATGAACGGTATAATATTTATTTCAGCCGCTATTATTATTTATTATAGTCTAATAATAAGTTTATTGTAGATTAAATGTTTTTTTTTCTTTAATATAATCATACGATTACGAGGATATTGTCAAAAGATCTTGTCCATGTTTTTTGATCACCGATATCTATTTATGAAAATGCAGTAGGTAATTGTTAAAAACTTTTAAATAATCTAAGATAACTTTTAAATTCGATGAATTCAGTGATTTTGACTTTACTATACAGGAAATAACAGTTTTCCATTTAGTATTATTATTATTAAGTTATTGACTCCTCAAAACTAGGACAGATATAGAAATATCAGCAACAAATATAACAAAAAACATACAAGATGCAGCATAGTTTACAGCTCCTAGTAGTATAACATAGCATATCAAAAGTTAACTTCATATTATCTACAATTTAAAAAAAATATTAGAAAAAAGGAAATTGCGAAAGATCTGACAACAAGCAAAAGCAGAAGAAAACAATTAATAGTGAACAGAACCAATGAATAGAAGAATATTTAGAAAAGCTAATGCCAACTAATACAATGGAATATGCTCGGGAAAAGAACGAGAAAGATTGAAAAGGTCCAAGAACATAATCCTGCCATTACGCATAGCGATAATACTAGGAACAACAAAAAAAGTGGATGTTTTTTTAACATCTGAAAAACATATTAAATGATTCTCTTAAGACTTCAAACATTTCAAATTGATCTGCCATACGAAAATTGTACTGTCAAGGATGTAAAAAGAACAAAAAAGTATGAAATTAATGTTAAGAAATCTCCCAAGTTTGATCTAATAACTGGAACAATCTTAAAATGACTCCTACAAAAGTGTTTCAAGTTAATAATACCAAACTAATAAGTTAATGAAGTTAATAATAATGTTTAATGACAATTCAGCATGACCAGCTAAACTATTGATTCTCAAACAAGGGAACAAACTAGAAGATGTCTCCTCCTATAGTCCTCTAAGTTAGTTACCTTTGATATCTAATATTTTTGGAAAGCTGTATATCAAAAGACGTAAAATAATCACAGAAGAAAAATATATTATATCAGAGCAGCAATTTGGTTTCCGTAACAAACACGGAATTATTGAGCAAGTTCACAGATGGATCAACCAAATAAATAAAAACTTAAAAGTAATAAAAACGGCTTTATATATCTGAAACTTTTGATAAGGTATAATACGGTAAACTTCAAGTTAAATTGAAAAAGCTTCTGCCCCGTCTACACTTCCAGCTACTAAATTCATACCTCACAGATATACATTTGAGTGTGAAATAGGACGACGAATACACTGAACTATATCCAATACATCCAGATGTTCTACAGGGCAATATTCTTGACCCATCCATTGTATATCTCCTGTATACAGCTGACGTACCGATATCAAAAACCATTACTATGGTAACATATACTGACGATACAGAGATTTTATGATCTTACGAGGATCCAGTATGAGACACAAGAACCCACCAATTTCATATCAACAAAATCTGTTTGGGTTGAAAATGCATTGTATCAAGGCGAATGAAACAAAATCTACTAATGTGACATTCATCTTGCGTAGAAGGACTTGTTCTCCGATCATAATATAATAATGATGATAATGATTAATTTCTGCAGGCAGAAGCTTAATATGGAAGAAACGTATGAAAGTGTATAGGAAGTAAACTGAACTAGATATATGTTATAGGGTGCTTATATGTATGCTTATAGGGTGTAAATCCAAACTATCGTTAGATAACAAGGTATTGCTTTATAAGTCAATTCTTAGGTTTATATGGGCATATGGTATCAGACTGTGGGGTACTACCAGTAATTCCAACATAACCATCCTTCAGAAATTTCAAAATAAGGTGTTGGTTTTCACCGTTGACTCGTCATGTTGCGTCAGTAACAAACTAATTCAGTGCAATATCCCTTTGAAAACTATAACTAGGGTGTTACAAAGTGCCACTGTAAAGTGTTATGAAAGATTGTCAGTACATCCGAGTTGTTGAAGAATGTTGAAATTGGCCAAATAATTAAATGTGCGCGATGTCAGTATATGTTAGAATAACATGGAATAGTAATTAAATTAAGTACTAGTTTATAAGATTGTACAAGAGATCACTTATTGAAGCGATCTTCTACCTGTCATTTTATAATGTAAATATCATTAAAAACTTATTGCCCATTGGGTAGATTGTGGAATGGCAAGAGAATAAAAAAAATAAGATCTCAGCATATAGAGACGCTAATTATGAAACGCTCAAATTGCATTTTTGATATTCATTACATTTGTTGTTTGACTTGAAGAAATCTTCTTCCAAATCCCATCAAATATTTACTTACTTTACTTAATTTACTTACTATTTACTTAATTCTTATATTTACTTATTATTAATTATACTACGAAACTTATGGTGATGCTGCTTCGTCATATTCCATTTGTCCATCGTCAGTTTTGATTTCAACGATTCAAACACAATTATTTGCAAGATTTGATGGATGAAAACCCCAACAGGAACTCTCCAGAAGACAGCTAATTACACAAAATATTGAAAATTTAGAAGGGCATCTTAAATGGGCATATGCGATACAGTGTTTTAGTTTATTAATTTGCCGCCAGGTAGCTCCAAATATAAATTTGGTAGCAAAACTGAAATTTTACACTTTCTGCTTTCAGAAACATGTTCTAAAAAGTAAGAAGGTGTAGTGACGTATGTTTATATTTGGTGCAAATAATCAAAAATTTACTGGATATTTTGGACTTTTTTGATAATTCTAATTTCGGTTTAATTTTTTTGACAAAACTTTTGTTGAAAGCGTTTCATTACCGACAAAGCAAACTTAAAAAAATTATGGACTTACGTGTTAAATATTATTATTTTATTAACTGTGTTTTTATGGTTCTTTTTTAGTTAAAATGATTTGTTTAAATCTTAAGATATCTCAAGTATTGCGTCCCTGGATGTAGTACCAGTTCAAATAGAATACCCAGATTTCCTAAAGATCCTGTCCTATGTCAGAAATGGCTTTTGCAATAAATAATGAAAAACTGATGGGAATCTCTAGTGAATTCTTAAATTAGAGCAAAAGGGTTTGTAATGTACACTTTACACAGGATAACTACAAGCCGAAATGTAGAAGAGCATTGCTTAACAGTTTTAAAAATTTAACAGTTTAAAAGTTTTTTATAATGTTAATTATAAAAATCATATGTAACTGATTTGTAAAATATTATAAGCCTCTAAAATATTATTTTAGATATGGCATAGAAGAAAGAAAACATTGATCCAAATATGTTAGAAAATGTGAGTTGAACAGTGAAGTTATTAAAGCCCGGCCGTATGATACATCTAATTTGACAAAGCCAGAAACTTGTTTTACTTTATTGGTAAAAAATATCTTGACTGTTCTATTGAATTCCCAGACTATGCATAAAACTTAAGCAGTCTCTCCATTATCCTAAATCACCAAATGCCTGTATTTTTAAAACGATCAACTGTTTTGAGCATTCTGAAATTGACTTCTTTTTTTTTAATACTCTTCGTGAGTCCACAATCTGCCCTATTGGCAATAAGTATTTCTTCTGTTTATATTATATATACATGGCATGTAGAAAATCACTTCATTAAGCAATCTTCTGTATAAAATATTATCTTAATTAATTAGTCTTATTCTAATGCTTATTCTAAACTCTACATATGTCCAGTAATCAGATCAGGTGGTGTTAAACGTTTTAGTCTACACACTTCACTATCACGTCGCATATTTAGCTGATTAGCGAGTACATTGGGATGCACTGACACTCTTTCGAAGTACTTCACACAAACACGTTGGATTACACTCGTTATGGGTTCTAGAGGAATATCGCGTTGTATCACTTTATTTGAAATATAGTACGGAGCATTAACAATGGCACGCAACACCTTATTTTGGAACCGTTGAATGATGGATATATTAGATTTGCTAGCCGTACCCCATAGTTGAATTCCATATGTCCAAATGGGCTTGAGTATAGACTCATACAGCAATACCTTGTTATCTAATGATAACTTGGACTTGCGCCCAATGAGCCAATACATTTGATATAATTTTAGTCCTAGTTGTTTCCGTTTAGAGAGTATGTGCTTCTTCCAGGTTAGGCGTCGATCTAAATGCATACCAAAATATTTAACATGCTCTCCTTGGAGGAGTTGACGATGATTGATATTTACTGGTGGACATGTTCTTCTACGCAGGGTAAACGTTATATGCGTGGATTTTGATTCATTGGCTTTAATGCGCCATGTCTTCAACCATAATTGTATTTGCTCCAGGTGGGTTTGTAGGTTTATTGATGCTGTGACTGGATCTTCATGGGATGCTAAGATTGCTGTATCGTCTGCATATGTTGCCACAGTAGTTATTTTTGTGGTTGGCAGATCTGCCGTATACAGAAGATACAGTACTGGACCCAGTACACTACCTTGCGGAACTCCTGAATATATGGGATTTAATTCGGTATGTTCATCGCCTTGATTTACAATAAAATGTCTGTCAGTGAGATACGATTTTAGTAGCTGATAGTCCGGATGAGGGAGAAGTTTCTTTAGTTTAACCTGCAAGCCCGTATGCCATACTTTGTCAAAAGCCTGAGATATGTCTAGGAAAGCAGCCGAACAATATCGTTTGGCATTTAGGTCAGCGTTTATTTGGTTTACAAGTCTATGCACTTGTTCTATAGTCCCATGCTTATTGCGAAAGCCAAACTGATGTTCTGGAATAATTTTTCTTTTTTCTATTATATAGTTTAGTTTTTTTATGTATAATTTCTCGAAAACTTTCGAGATTATTGGTAATAAACTTATAGGTCGGTAGGAGGTCACATCTTCTGGTATTTTTCCTGGTTTAAGTATCATTAATATTTTAGCTACTTTCCAGATACTAGGGAAGTAATTAATTCGTAGCATAGCATTAAATATATATGTTAATAGTTTTATAGCCTTTTCTGATAGTTCTTTTAAAATTTTGCCAGTAATTAAGTCATAACCAGGAGCTTTTTTAATATTAATCTCTCTCATTATTGTATGTTTAACTTTTTTGACCGTTAATTTCTCGTGCGGTAAATCCATTTGAAATGGCAAATCTAGAAAGCTAGTAATTTTATTTTCGTCATCTTTATGTAGCTGAGAGTGGAAAGGTTTAAAAACATTTTTTAAGTGTTTTGAGAAAATGTCGGCCTTCTCTTTATTGCTTCTCGCCCAATTATTTTCGCTTGTTTTAATAGGTGGGTTATGCTGCTGGGATCTCCTAAGCTTTTTTGTTGCTTTCCACAACGAATAGTCTGTAGCCTCAGTTGATGTCAAGTTTTCTAGGTATTCTTGAATGCCTTGGTTTTGTTCAATTTGGATTAGATCTCTCAGCTCTTTTATGGCCCTATTAAATTTTCTTTTATTCTCTTCAGTCCTTTGCTGTTGCCAATTTCGTCGTAACTTTCTTTTTTCTGCTATCTTTTTCTGTATTGTACATGATATATGTGTATTTTTTCTTGGAAATGTTTCACTGTTGGGAGTCGCGGAATATGCTGCCTCCTGTATATTTTTTGTAAGATTTATTGCTGCTATTTCTATATCCATTTCAGTTTGTAACGGTAAGTTTAGAGAGATATTTTGGTCTAAGTTTTCTCTAAATGAGGGCCAGTTAGTTCTACTATTGCACAGAGAAGGGGAAATAGCAAAAGGCAAAAATGAAACATTTTCTATTGTAATATTTAAATAAAACACAGCTTATATGGATGATATACAATTATATACTTACAGTAACTATTTGGCAGAGTTATATTTAAGATAATATAAAATGTTGCATATTCTATATCTATTTTGTACATTTAAAAGTATAAGTTTTGTGTTAATTCTGTTATATTACGTTTTAATGGATTGTTAGTACAGTATGTTGTCATTAAACATAGAAAATTCTAAAATTTTTCCTTTAATATCATTTTCTAACTCCTTTGTGTTTTGTGGCTAAGTAGTTGAAAACGGCTAAGTAGGTCAATAAGATGCTATGTCTGGTGGCATATGTAATAGCAGATTCATTCAGTTTTTGCAGCTTGTAATATACTATGCCTGCCACCATCACATGCACTTTTGACAGGACTTTACGGATAGGAATTATGGCTTCGATGTTGATGCGGATGTCTCCCTTTAGTTCTTAGGTTTAGGGCTGTCGTAATATATTTACATATCGCTGGTCACAATAGGCTACGGAAAATGCTGCTACTGATTGGAAAATAATGAAGCCCTGACATTGAAATGGGTTGTAGTAATATTTTCAGCCAATTTGTTTGGTAATCATTTTCCTATTTTTTGAGTCTTTCCAATTCCATAAGCGTCTGGGAACAGTTTATTTATTAACTCACAAATATTCCGAAAGTTCTTTGTTGTGAGTTTGAGCAGGTTTTTCTGCCAATAGGTCTTGAAATTCTCTTTGCAATTGCCCTCGAGCTTTTTTTATTCCCATAGGCTGTACTTATGTTATTGACATTAAAATTACAACGTTTGATTCTTTGAAACCACAACCGACAAATGGCAAATGACGGAGCAGCATTACCACAAGTTTTAAAAGTGTTTTATGGACAGTTTAAATAGCAGATTTCTTCAAATAATCAATAAAATTAACGAAAAGCGTTGAATGATTCGCGTCTATATACACTGGATAACTCAATAATTATAAGCGGAGAACATTTCAACACTTACGAATAACTAGTAAGGGACAGATACCCTGTTAACAATAGGAGATATAGTTCTGTTCTATTATTGCTTCAGTTAGCAATTCGCTCTAGAATTCATTTGTTTTACATATATAGTAGATTTACTATAAAAGACTGAATGAAAAATTGACAGCCTAGAATATTTCTTATAATACTTAACACGAAACAATAATGGACATACTATACGCAAAAATGCAAAAAAAATAATGGAATATGCAAAAAAGTCTAAGTCTGTGCGTATATAATAAATATAAAGAATTCAAAAATTCATATAGCGTGTCCGTAATTAATCCGACTCAATGCCATTTCTCTCTAGATGTACAGTAAGCTAAAGAGGTGCAGCCGAATTATTGAAAAACACTTTCCTTGCTATATCACACCAAATCCGTACCCTTTACCTTGACTAATTTAGGCGAAAAGGTGTAGCATTATGACCCAGATTCTTACTGGCCTATAAATTCTGTCAAATGCATATTTATGATTTTTCGAATCGCTTGATTATGTAATTAGATATACATTTTTTAATGTGTTCTTTGGCATTTACAGAAAGTTCATCTTTAAAAATATCAAAAGGAAATAGAAAATGTTTTTAGGTTTAACAGCAACAAATCAGAAATGTCATGACTTTTACAACAGACACTTGCTAATTAACAATCTTTTTTTCGTACGGCGATATCTGATGTGTTTCAGCTAATAAACATATTTGAATTTTTTATTAGTCCATTCATTGAATATATTGGATTAAATCAATCTAATGTAAATATATTGTTATTTTATACAGGCTATTTTTAGCTATTTTATCTTACTACATTGTGCAATAACTAGAATTTTATCTCGAGAAAATGGCATGTTTATCAGAACGTTCATTTTTTGTAACATCTGATTATCAAGAAAATCAGTAGAAATGTTTAAATTTTCGTCCTATAATTCGTGACAAAAGTTGGCATTTTTGTTTTATTATTAATACTTGATTTAATTCTTATAAATCATAAAACTTGTTAAATATTATTATATAACGTTATGTTGAATACTTAATGCAGTACCCAAAATGTGCTGTGAATTGTGAATTTTGTAGGCCTATAGAAAAGTAAAACTTACTAGAAAGTGTATCAGTATATATTATTCAAATTGAGTAATATTTTATACCAAGATTGAATAAATATTAAATCGAAGAATTAATATTTCTTGCTATCATCCTTATCATCCAAACTGCGTACTGTCAAATTACATCAACAATTAAAATCCCATATCGATATTTTATATATTTCCCCAGGAAAAATGGAAAACCATGATCCTCTATCTTGACGCATTCCATCAGGGTAACATCTGAAAGCATAGCATATGCTAAAAACAAACAACAATTTGTACAGTTAAGGAAGAGACTGAGATTTTTCAATGTCAGGCAACCAAATATGGCGATTAAAACCTCAATACCAAAAGAAAACCAAGATACCACCAATGCGATGAATAATTTATAGTCCCTCTAATAAAATAGCCAATTGACGTCCTGAGTATTTATAATACAATGTTGAAGTACCAAATTTAAGATTTGCTTTGTTCTTACTGTGACATGACAAAACACAAATGTAAATAAAATAATGAAACAAAAATAACATTATAACATAGAATTTATTTTAAAATTATAATACGTCTAATGCATATGCTATACAAGAAACTACAGTTAATTATACTGACAAAATAATTTATAAGGTAGTGTTGTTTCTTTGGTTTATTTTGACTGTGATATAACAAATACTAATAAATGAAATAATTAAACAAAAATAACGTTATTAGACATAAGTTATTTTAAAATTATAGTACATCAAATATACATATTATCGAATATTTCAATACAGGCACAATATTTTATAGGTCAGACTTGTTTTATTATATTTACATTAAACTCTTTTCCACGCCACCGCAGAAGTAGAGTCCTGGGAGCCTTCTTTTTTATGTAGTATTAGCTGACCCGACAGACTTCGTCCTGTCAAAAAGATTTGTAATATGGCAGTTTTTGTGCCTACGTATTTTAAAAAATTCTCCTGAACAGAACCATCACCCTGGTGATAGGGCGTTGTGAATAAAAAATAATTAAATAAAACATATATAAGGATTTAAAAGTAAGTAATCGCTTTATTGTTAATCATGTGAATCATAATTATTATTATTATTATCATTATAATGCTTTGTGGTATACGATGTTTTTTGTTTGATTACCTGGCGCATAGATAAACAAATCTGATGGTTTTCCAACACGGGAACAGGCAACATACAATTGACCATGTGAGAAACATGGGTTTTCTAGATTAATACCACAAACACTTAATGATTGCCCCTGGGACTTGTTTATAGTCATAGCAAAAGCAAGCCGCACTGGAAACTGTAGTCGTTCAAACTCAAATGGCACATCAGTCGGAATCATTGGGATGCGCGGTATGAGAACATCTTCTCCTTTATACTTTCCTTTGAGTATAGTTGCTTCTATCACATTGTTTAGTAATTTTTTATCGCTAACCGTGTACCGTTGCAAAGACGCGGTTGGTTGATATTTCGCAACATTATAACCACCGATCCAACCTTTAATTGAAGATTGTGAGGTGGCAATCCTGGTAAATCCAGCGAGTTTAAAAATTCCGGTGGATAGTTGACTATATCATCTTGATTAGTAGCCGAATCAACTGATTTATATATCCTCAATTCGCCTGTAATTTGTTCTTGAATTTTGATATTTAATTCATTTACATCTATGTTTTTGCAGTCAGTATAGCTCGTTCGCTCAACCAATCATGGTTTCTGTAATTTTGAGAAACATCTGGAAGCACCTTCTGAATAAGTTCATCTTTTGATCGAGTTAACTGACAAAAACTTTGAGGAAAGTTAATGCAGCCAGTCAACATGTCTATATGAAATTTGCCATTACCAATGTCAATGAGTTGTTTAGAGAATATTTTTCCAGATTGGTTATTTTGCAACTCGACACGCATATTCTTGCTTAAATGAAGTACTTTGACATGTTTCCACAAATTGGAGGACTTTAGAGATGCATTGAGTTCATCAGCTGGCGTTGATCGTTGAATCACTGGCAATGTTTGACGAAAATCTCCTGCTAATAAAATCATTGCACCACCAAATCGGTTATTATTGCTACGTAGATCTTTTAAGATTCTGTCTAAAGCCTCCAAAAATTTTTTATGTGCCATCGTGCATTCATCCCAAACAATCAATTTACATTGCTGCAAAACCTTTGTCATTGCAGAGTTCTTCGAAACGTTGCAGGTTGGAGTTTCATTGCTTTGCATATTTAATGGCAATTTAAGTGCTGAATGGGCTGTTCGACCACCTTCAAGCAAAGTTGCTGCGATTCCCGACGAAGCGGGTGCAAGTGCAATTTTATTTTGTGAGCGAATTGTTGCTAATAATAATGAAATCAAAAAAGTTTTTCCTGTACCACCAGGTGCATCTAAGAAGTAAATCCCTCCAGTTTCATCATTTGTTACTTTCATAAGAGTTTCAAATACATACTTCTGTTGTTCATTTAACAGTGGTATATTTGTTTGAATTAATTCTTTCAAAGCGTTGAGATCATACAGCCTTTCTTGATGCAACTCTTGGTTAAAAGCCTCATGCATTGGACGATTGGGCGCGGTCAGGCCTAATTGAATTAATAGTTTGTTTGACATTATCAAGCACATGTCCTCAATTGAAATCAATGCTTCATTGTAAATTTCTTCACTGATTTGTATATTTGAATTTCCCATTCTATTCCGTATTTGATACAAAATATCATCACACATATAATCTTTGTACTTGATCCACAAATCAATTGGGTTTGATGGGAAGCATGTAGATATGATTATAGAAAACAATGTTCGTATTTGATGAGCGTGTGATGATATTACAGCATCATTGAGAGTTTGATCCCAATGAGCGTCATTTTCAAGCAATTGCAAACGTTGACAGGCTTCTCTGTAGGATCCACACAATTCACCATCAACAGTTCGTAACTGTTGGAATGATGTTGGGCCACGTACATTGACTAATAGCAGTCGTAAATAAAAACATTCATCATTGCTTGGATGTACTGAATAAATCCGGCCAATCGCATCGGTGGAATATACATCTGTATATCCTGGAACTGGTTTTCCTTGTTTCCGTCGTACAAATCTCCTTGAGGATTGATTCCAGGTATAATATTTTGGCATTTTAGAATATAGCAATGTTTGTGCGAAATCATTGTTTTGGCATGTCTCAAAAAAACTGGTTAATGTAGTAGATGGTGGCTGAGCAACTCTTTGTACTGCGTTCTGTGCTGTAAAATACACTCTTTGTCCATTTTCTAAATGCACAGCTAAGTGAACAACAGAAGGGTGTCTCTCATGAATAGGAAAAGATAATATTCGCCAAATTGCTTCACTACTACTGACATAGCGGCCCATTTGGTATTGGGTAACTTTATCATTAGAACTCTCTGCACCAATTCCAATCACAGCCATATCACTCCCTTTGGTTACATATTTGCAAAAATGTATTTAATCGATTTCACTGAATGGCAAGATTCAACGTTGATGTGTGCTTTGAATGTCTTTGATAAAATGGGTGAATATGGAACAATCCAACGATTATCTATTTCAATATCTTGTTGATTTAATTTGACAATTGTTGATTTTCCATTGTCTGCTGTCGATCTGCGACGATACAATGGATAACCGTCATTACCAGTAATTGTTTCCGATATTAATGTCCGTGGATATCGTTTTGAACATTTACCATCCATCATACACGGTGAATTTTGATTAAGAGTTCCACAGGGACCATGTATCATGTTTTTGATAACTACCTCATGCAATCCAGGATCTACTTGTACATTAGGGATTTCAGCTGATATCACTGCATCAACTTCATTTGGCCTTATCCTATGTGCCTCCAACTATGTATTCTGTGCTCCAACGCACACACGCACATTGTTTTGATAGATATGATCTTTGACGTTAGGAACACACCTACATTGCTTAGGCAACAGTGAGTGCTTGTAATTTAATATGAACTTTATACCATAGCAATAAAGCTCAAATTGACTACGTTTTAGTTACAAATCATTTGTATGGGAAAAAGAAAAGGGTTATTTTTAGGGTTTTTTCAGCAATAATTCTAATTTTTCGCCGTAAAAACCATCCTTGAACTTCAACGAACATTTTAAAAAAAGATTTGGCCAAATTGGTTCAGGCGTTGTTGAGTTATGCGCTTACCAACACATTTTGCGATTCATTTTTATATTATAGATTAGCTGTCTAAAGTTAGCATTAGTTCTCTCTTCATAAATTCTAACGTAATGACCATATATATTCTGAACAATTACACATATATCTATGCACACAAACATTTAACACTCTGCAATACGATTTTTTAGTTATCCTATATTAATTATATATTTAACTGTAATTATGTCTACTCTACTCTAAAATCTTTGAAGAAATATTTATTATTTAAATATTTACTGATTTTTTTATTCGAGTTCTTATAAATATTCATTCACCCATTTTACCCGTTTTATTTCTTAAAACTTGCTTTTAGAGCATCATGTAGCATTAGGAGGAAACAATCCGTCAATATTGGCTGTTAAATTTCGAGATATTATATTAAATCCTTTGAAAGTTGTTAATTATGATTACCTTGAAATATTTCCAATCAACAGATGAACTCTTCCGTCTGGTAATATTAACCTGGAACTGTTAATATGTTGTTATGTGATTATTTATTAATTGAATTTTCTATTGTAATGGTTATTTATTTTGACAGTAGGATATAAGAAACAAGTAGCTTTGTATTTTAATAATAAGAAAACATCTCCTCTTAAAAATTGAATTAAATCGTTTAACATTTTCGAATAATAACTCAACCTTTAATAAAGAAGTATTATTAATGACTACTCATTTTTCCCATAGATGATCATTCATTTAGCCATATATTGCTTAAGGATAAGTTTCGTGAACGTTAATCGATCTGAAATTGATTGACATCGTGAAGATACAAAATTGATTGCTGTTTCGCTAAAATTTTAAATGTATTTTAATTAAAGATTACTTTAATTACTACTTACTACTTTACTACTTTATAGTTTTTAGAGTTTTAATTTATAGGAGAGCAAAATTGTTACTCAACAAATTGTTGGTATATGTTTTAATCGAGAAAATTTAATTAAATGCTGGCTTGTATTCTCATTATATATTTACTTTAAAAAGGCATTTATTGAAAAAAAATGCTACAATATATATTAATCAACACAGTTTTCACCATTTCTTTTCTATTATATTTTTTATTTTTCAAAACATGGCAATATTATTTCGAAACAATAATGATGGTTTAGCAGTGATATAATTATAGAATCATTTTCTAATTTCTTTAGGATTTCGAAACTGTGTTCTAAACAAACCATGCTGCATCGATATGAACAAGTGATACTCAGAAAGCCTTTCATCTGGGGATTAGAGAGGAGCGGCAGAACTTCCAATTCGAGTTGCAACATTGAATTCTTCGCAATTCTTGCAACGTGTAGCTGAGTGTTCTTAATTTGATATTTTTTGCAAGAATACGTCATTTATTTTGTTCAATTATCTGTTATCAATAGACATTTACAGTAATAGTTTAATTCGCTTTTATCAGCTTACTGTAAAATCCACTTGATGTTTAAAGAATATTGTCTTATCTTTTGGACTTAGTAGAGCCTCCATGGATTGTTTTTGGAGTACATGGATTATATCTACTATATCTATGAATAAATTAGTGTAAAAGTATTGTAAGTTCTATTGTCCTATTTTTTGCAGTTTTTATCAGATTATTCTTTCCCGGTAGTGTTAGCAGATCAATGTTAGTCTAACATAGAAGCTGCTGTCTAATATTTTGAAAAATCTTTAGATTTCTTGTCAAATATTTCATATAACTTAAGGGCTATTTCTCTATCCGTAAGATAAATATATTTAAAGAAATTAAAAGAAAGAATTTTTTAATTTTACATGAAAACTATTTTATTTTTAAAACTGCTAAGCCGTAGACTATTGGAATCCAGAAGCTCATAGAAAGGCAAAAGGAAAAGTTAGTACAAATAATTAAAGTACAGAGCGCAATTTATAAAAGAACTATGTATGTATGATTAGTTCTTCCATGAGATATAAAAAATTATAAAATAGTTTCCTATTAAAAAAAGTTTTTATTTAAATTCTACACGTTTCCTAACGTATGTACATTGCTTTCAGTAACGTCAACTTCTCGGCATTTTTAGTGACCGTGAGAGTAGGTAGAATATTGCAGTATCGTTATATTCTTCTTAAGTTTCATAACATTCTAACATTCATATGCATGTAAAGACTTTTTTGAATGAAGAATGAGATATTAATAATATAGACATGTAAACAGTCATATGGTTATAAATGGGTGGTAACTGATACTAATGGCTTAAAATGACGTTGCTGTCAGATTTCTCATAGAATAAATAGCGCACATTTATTATATTAATAATTAACTTAGATCATTATTAATCCTAAATTCAGGAGTACTAAAAGAAATTTTATTGGCGCCAATTTTTACGTACTCTACACATGTGATATACCATTAATGGAAAATATAACGAGGGCTACATTTTTTCATCATAATCATTTGATTTATGCTGTCGGAATCAATAGCGAATAAGTTACAGAAAAATTACAAAAGACAAGTTACAATATAAATTGGACCCACAAATTGAAAATAGAAATTAACCAAAATAATGTGCAGTAAATGTGCAGTTTACTTATAATCAGACCGCATAAGTACCATTAACAATGAATAATATTATCATTCAATATAGCAACAACAATAAGTATCTCTAAATTAATCTTGATGCAAAATTTCGCTGAAAGAAATATGTAACAAAAAAAGGAAAGTTGTTCTGAACTGATGTTCAAATATAGGAAAATATATTGGTTAATTGGAAGAAAATCACAATTATCAGTATCAATATAAATACAATACAAATTTTCCAGAACGAAATCGAGAGAAGTATTGTAGGTACACCGAGATACTACAGGACTGATTACAAACACCGAAATCTCAGATACCGACTGTTACTCAGGAAATCAAGATAATCATAAGGACACATGATAAGAGAATCCATTCTCATGTCAATGTCGAGGTTTTAGAACTTTTGGATAACACCAAATCAGGACACGGACTCGAAATGAACCAATTGATCTTGTGTAGTGTAGTGAACTACATTTAATGGAAAACAGCAGCGTTGAAACATTAACATTATTCCACCAGAGACTAAGATAGAGCTGATATATCCTCTTAAATGTAAACGTAGATTTTTGTTATTGTAAAGACAAATTGTAGGTTGGTCGGTTGGCAACGACTAATTATAAGGTAATACATAAATAATACATAATAAAAATGTTTGTATTAAATCTATAAATTTATAATATCTAGAATATGTAAACTTGCGATGCTAGTGATATGTAGGATTTCGCCAATTACAGCACTCTTTTTGCAATCCTATAATGTCATAAGCTTTATTTAATGTCGTGGATGTCGAAACCCATCACTAAACATTAATTGTGATTTGATGAATACATTAAATATCAATAATGCTCGTTTTCCACTAAACATATCAAAAGTAAAAGTCGTAGGTGAGATCGACGAACATTTCGACCTTGACATTCTTTTGTCGCTTTCTTTCTTATCAGCGCGTCTCCATTTTAAGATATTGCAGAGATTTTAAAAATTTCTAAAGTCGAACATTAATTCTTCACTGGCGACAAGTTGCTTAATCAATACGTATTTTATCTCGATGCGATGTCGTGTTATGCAAGCTCGTATTTAGGATTTGTCGAAAGTTGTCTCCTTTATTATATGCGGTAATACATGCAGTTATGTCTTCAGTTTCATTTACGAATATGAATTCTAAAGACTACGATTGTATTTGAATTACAATCGGTATAAAATATGTGTACAGGGGCAAATCATCGATTTCTAATCTCACAATGGAAGAACAACAATAATTGTTGTATCATATAGTCAGTTATTACATAGCAAATACCACTTAGTTGAACTTAAATAAAAATTGTTTTATATTAATTTCTTTCTTTGTATCGAGCTAGTCTAGTACATAAATTTGTTAATAATGTCAGCTTCAATATATTATTAAGTAAGCTGTTAATAAAAAAGTTAAGTTGTTTATGTTATAGTATTCTCATTGGTTATAATAGTTTTGCCGTGGAGTTAAATGTATCGAAAAGCACCGTTGTTTAAAAGAATTGTTGGTGTTGATGTACTATATTGAGTTCACTTTAAACTCTATAGAGAGTAATTGGTACAATATATATACATATAATACGTACAATATATGTATATATATATATACATATATATATATATATATATATATATATATATATATATATATATCAAATCAAATAGTTTCATTTATTTTATACAATTTTGTTCCATCTTTATATATTGTTATGTACTATTTAACGAAGTAAAATATTCTGAAAGGGGCGCTTAGTTACCGCTATATAATAACAAGTAGGGCAAAAAACCCGCTACTATTTTGATTGCCTATAACTTTGCTCAAAGAAAAGATAGGTAAGTCTGGTTTTCATAAAAAGTTTATATGGTCTTTTTTTTCGTTGTGATTAAAAAATTATATTGGCTAAATGGTGCCGCGATTCTCTATCAAACTTTCGGCTCTTTTTAAGGCATTTTTCATGACATCCTGCAATAATGCTGCTTTCTTCAATTTTGTGACGAATATTGTCTTTAGGATGTTGATTCCCATTCTATATGGCAGGAGAGAAAAATGAAATACTATATTACCTACACCATCTTTTATGGAACCTTACGAATTATTTCCAATATATAATATTCATATCATACATTTCATACGAAAACATTAAACATCGCTTATATAGTTATATACAACAGGAAATAAAAAAACTGGAATTATTTTTATTGTATAAATGTTTAAATAAATCTGTATAAACGGTATGCTAGTTAAATATTAGAAACGTGTTATAAATTTATGATGTAAGTATTTTAAGAACCTTCAAATTATAATTAATAATTGTCTTTTATGAGAATTGATCATTAATCCGTATAAATGCGACTAAGTAGAATTTTTTCGTGACATTTTTTGCGGACATTGCTACATACTAAAATGACACGTTTATAAACTATTGATTTTGAAATATTCTTAAAAATAGTAGTAATACATTTGAAATTATGTTTTATACCTACGATACTCTATAATTAATACATCGGAATAAACTAAAGAACTGGTTATTTATTAATTTGTGAGAAATTACATAACAGTTTTTATATTTGTAAAGAAGGGACTTGATAATCGATGAAAGAAACTATGATCTAAAGAACGTTAAATTGTGTAAAGTATTTAATAATATATTTTAAAGTCTCAAGGTCTTGTGGATCTTTATAAGGATAATGGTACCTAAAATAGCTTTTTGCATATAGAATTGTAAATAATGTTCTTAGGAAACGACATTATTAGAATATAAAGTATGATTCTTTGTTATTGTTGCCATCGGTTCAAAAATTTGTTATTAAGATTGTAATGATAAAATTGGGAATCGTTTGGTAACCATATATTTTATTAAGAAATAACCAACACAACAAAACAATTTATATTAGTTTAAAACTTTATATTAGTTCAAAATGAGAATGAAACTTGTGACCAAAAATAAAAATGACCATATTCGACCCAAGGAGGCCTTATATAGGTGTAGTGTTTATGTATTCTTCAGTTAATCAGTGTCGTCCCTCATATTATTGTTAAATCTAGTAATTTTCATATAGTTGATAAATATGTTTGCATTTTTAGTTTACTTGGAATTATATTATGATATATAAGGTGTTAATGATGTGATATTTCTACGTGAATGGGTTTGGAACACGGTTTTCAATTGTTTTCCTAGATAATCCAGAATTGATTGGCATATAATATGGGGATATAATATTTTAAACATGAACAGTAATTTGATTAACTTGTTTTAAATATTATGACATACTATATATAGCAACTATGGGTTTATCTGGAATATGATATATTTTGATTTACTTAATTCACTTAAAAATATAATTTCATACATTACTTATTTTATGAACAGCCATATATTGAAATTAAAATATATGCTCATTTTAAAAGAAACCTAATTGATTTAATTCATGTATTGTTTTTTCGATAACAGTGCCGTTTAGAACATATAGGGCTGTTATATTTAGTGCACAAAATATACAGACTTTGAATGCGATCTTCCCTGTATAAGACCATGACCAAATTATGCTCTGTCACGCCACCAGAGTTCGCTCAAAGCGGGTTTATTTAATACAGGGGGGAATCAAATATAAGAATAAAATTTATTTATATTATAGGGGGAAATTAAAAAATACAATAAAAATAAAATATTTTATTTAAATACTAGTTAACATTTGTTTAAAATATTTTCTAAGTACATAATAAAACGACATGTAAGATGATAACTGATAAGTTATTTTCTAATTGTACATTAATTATTTATCTAAATATTATAACAAAAAAATCTATAAAATAAGTCTAGGATGCTAGTTACCTGTTACAGTTTTGATTGCGAAACCTCCTTTTCTTTTTTATGTACTTTTATAGATGGTTAATAGGACCCTATCCATAAGATATGTAGCCATGCAAAATTTTTCATTTTTTTCCTTTGCAATCCTGTTTACTTTTTTCATCCACCGCAAGCAACACTAATTACTAAAATTATTACTTTTCTTACTATATTTCCCCCTTCTCGATGTTGAAAACAAGTAATGGTTTTTAAAAAGAGTGACATTTGCTAGCATAACATTTTATCAAAAATATTCTATAAACTTGCCTTGGCACATACATAAAAAATTCTAGAGTTAGCTTTTGACAAGATTGACCTACAACCTTCACATTTAATTAACTTATATTATTTAATTATTTATTTTCCTTCTATTTTATTATTTTTATATGCGTGTAAGAATTTTTATGGAAGGCATGGATGATAATGTGAAGGCTGTTGTAGATCGATTGTAAAAAATTTTTGTAAGTTATCCAAACCTTCTTCTGAACATCCTCTTTAGAGTTGGCTCCTGGTGACCTATGAGACAAAAAATTGATAATAATGAGGCTTTTGAATACCCAGACAAAATGGTCAGGTGACGGAGAAACCTCTCTAATCCCCTAGCTGCCAATATTTACAAAAAAAATGTTTAGTTGACATAAGTTGTCGATTAAAATTAACTGCAGATAGTATCCGATTTCTAGATTTTATAAAATAAAAATTATAAAAATTAACAAAATAATAAAAAGACACACTTACTTCTATTTTTTGTATGTCTAACTCGTGACTGCCTGAAGTTGAAGGCACATATTCCTCTATTTCTATATGATCTACATAGAGACATAATATAATTTTGAGGTATCTTTATTTTGAAAATAATTGTACTTATATTTTACACTATTTAGGTTGCAAATAGGAACTGCATCTTTGTTAAACAGTGGTCTGCCATATTTGGGTCCATAATCTGCTTTAAAATGCAAAAAGAAAACCCTTATATGCATATATAAATACTGCTAAGAGAGCTCCTTATGTTTATCATTGTTTACCTTATCAAGCCATTTCTGGATAAAAGCAAAACTCTTGGGAAAACGATGCATTCTGCAAACGAACCTTCACTTAACAAACGTTCGCGTTATATTTTATGATATTTATAATTCAAATCGAAAGAAAGAAATCTGTAATCTTTTTATCAATAGCCGTCTGGTTGTATGGCAGTACACTGAGTTCATGGCTCCGGGTGTGCCCATTTAAGTTCCCATTCTATATTTCAATGCTTTGTGATTTAGTGTCTGTTTTCTCATTTTCTTTACACAAATTCGGTCCATTTTTAATTGCAGCATCTCCCTGATTTATTCCTTCTTCCCAGGTTCGCTTAGGATGTTTTCTACATACTCTTAATATAAAATATGGCGGTATTTTCTTATTGTTTTATTTTTCATCATACCCACTTTTGTTACATTACCGCTACTTGGATTTTGTTTTATATTTTTATCCCATGAGGAAACGTGGAAGTTCTATCTAGCCTTGTATATTTCTATTTCCATTTTGTTTCTTGTCATTTTTGATAATATATTCCTGGCAAATTCATATTTTTCCAATTTTGGTACAATAACTTTATATAAAAATAAAATAAAATGAAATACCGTAATAACGTAAATGAAATAACGATAAAGCATATGTATTAATAAAAGGGAAAATAATTTTTTTAAATGCAACTTATTAATCTGTTCAGTTTTGTTTTACATTCCTAATTGACTTTCTATTTATATGTTTTTAAGTATTTCTTAACGAGTTTTGAAGACAGTATATAAGCAGTGTAGCACTGAAAGTTAAATTGGTTAGTCTTTACAGTTTTTTTGACTATTATATTCGTTCAGCTCAAGCACGAAAATAATCCGCAATGATTTAGTTTGTTTTCAGCTGTCCAAGGAAGTTGATGGATATTCCAAATAAAAAATAATAGGTCCCAAATAAAAAATGCACCTCAATATTCTTGGGTTTGAACTCTTGAGATCAAATTGAGATTGAGCCAAATTCGATTCTTATTCATTATATTCAAAATAGTGTTCCACTTTAGCTTGCAGTAGTTTACAGAAAATACAGACGCCATAACCTTGCCAGCCGACTGTTGCGTTTTCCCACGCTTTGGAGCGGGTTCATCGTGTGCAGTCCACCGCAGGATGACTGTCGATTGGACTGGATCGGAGTGAAGTGATGGAGTCATGGTTCATTCATTGTTACATATAAACTCGGATTCATTACGCTTAATTATCTTTAAACACTGCTCCGAATCATCTACTCGTCATTGTTTTTGGTCAAAGTTAGCTCGCGCGGCACCGACTTTGCACAGAGCTTTCTTATATCCAAATATTCGTGAATGATATGATGAACACATTCAGTTGATATCTTTAGAGTGTCTCCTAGTTCATTCAATTTCAATTTACGGTTATTCAATATCATTTTGTGGATTTTTTACATGTTTTCGTCGGTAACAACCTTTTTTGGCGGTCCACTGCGTTCACCCTCTTCGATGCTCATTTCACCATATCTAAACTTAGCATACCAATTCTTGATGGTTGATTTTCTTGGGGCAGTGTCCGGAAACTCGACATCAAGCCAAGTTTTTGGTTCAACTGTATTTTTGCCCTCCAAAAAGCAATATTTTATCAACACGTGAAATTTCAGCACAATAACAAAAGTCGTTTCATTCAAAATCCTATAATTCACAAACTAATGATCCGACAGCTGTCAGTTTTAAACACGCACCTTTTGAGGGTTAGGGATAACTGAAAAACATATGGATTTAATTCTAGTAGCGCCATCTATGTGTCAGTCAACTTTTAAATTGATCTGTTATTTTTTAAATATTTCCTAACCAATTTAGAGGACAGTGTATAAGCAGTGTAGTGCTAAAAGATAACTTCGTTAGTCTTTTTGACTATTATTTTCATTCAGCTCAAGCGCGAAAATAATCTGCAATGATTTAATTTGTTTTCAGCGGTCCAAAAAAGTTGATGATTTATAACTAATTTCTACGTTTAAAATTATGGCAGTATATAAATGTTTATTGATGGCTATGTAGTTACAAATATCCTCCTTTTTGTCGATTAGTCAACAAGTCTCAAATAGAAAATGCCCCTCAATATTCCTGGGTTTGAAGTATTGAGATCAAATTGAGGTTGAGTTAAATTTGATTGTTATTAGTTATACCCAAAATGTTTCCATTGTGTTCCAATTTAACTTGCAGTAACTTAGATAATTCTTCAAATGTTTGGCACGCGTTTTCACCTTCGCAACACATAATTTCTTCCCCGTCACTGTAATTCAAATCAATATAAGTACTTTAAAAACAAATATTTGGACTTGGACATGTTTTATTAGCAAGAGCATGACTGCCAGAAAAATAGTTGCTGGGGCATAAAGACAGTTATTCAAATGAAATGTAATGAAATGGATGCTTAATTTTGAGCAGGTATTTTGAGGGGAATTGGTATATTATTGAACAACATATGTTCAATTTCATATTTTTTGTTTTGTACTTTAAATGAAATAATTTTTTTCTGATTATAGAAAATAGTTTAAATCAACATTATCATTATGTAACTCGAAATTAAGTTAAGTACATTTTAACTGCGTGTACTAATACATAAATAAAAACTAGGTAGTGTTTATATGTTAACGGTATTTAATAATCCAAAATGGTCAACAATATGGCTGTGCAAATAGGGTCAGCAAATTCAATATGATACGCCAGTCGGTATACTGTTAAACTCATTAGAAATGCAAAGCCCGGCGATACAAATCGTGAAAAGCATTCAAAGTCGTACAAGACATATTTGTTGTTTTTCGACCATCGTCCTGGGTAACATTGGTGCTCATGGAGATTCCAAGAACCCGAATCGACTTATAATGAAGAAAAATGAATCCCGCGCAGAAGAAACAGGTTTTTTACATGAGCAAAAAAGATGAGAGGATTGTTAAAGATAAGTTTGTTTGGATGTTGCATTCATATATTAAAATATGTCGACTTTTTGACCAGCTTATTTAGTGGGTTTATTTTTAGACTAATGGATATGGGAAAATGCGTTTTACAGCAGAGACGACATAAATTTACGTTGGTTTCGATAGTTCGGATAAAAAAAAATTCTGCGGAAAGTGCTTTTTTACTTGCTTTTGGGTTTATAATACTGGATAGTCTAATCATATTAACGATGAATTATGATCTAGAGAGGAGTGAAATACTTTGCATTACAATAATAACATAAATAAAGAAGAAATAATTTTATTAATTCTATGAACTCCTCGTCGATTATCGTCGATTAATCATTCTTAACATCAAGCTGCTGTATAGGCACAATATAATTAATGAAAAAAACTTAACTATACTTTACTTCATGATGATAACGCTGTACGAGTAGTAGAAACTACCTTTCCATCTCCAAGGTGCGCTAAACCATATAAATGCATGTACAAGACACTATATTCATATTAAGTTTGAATCTATATTTTGATATATGTTATTTCAAAGAAGTGTAAAGAATATTTAGTTTAAGAGATCTAATTATAAGCCAAGTTATGTTATATGATATATGCTGGTTATAAGTGCATAAATGATATAAGTAGATTGTTCATAAAGTTCAAGGAAATCGAATAAAAGGATAGTTAATTTTATTTCAATCCAGAATGTATACTTGAATATAATAGCATTCTTAATAAAATTCATATTAACAGTTCACTAATTTTGGTGACCATGTTTGAGTTGTATTTATTGTTCTCTTAATCGAATCTTTATCTCACTATTTATTATTGTTTGCATCCTTTTAGATTGGGTAGGCCAAAGTCTCATTCATAGTGATGAACGTTTTCTAAAGTTTGCTCAAATTTCATTTATTATTTTTGCTGTATGTAAATAATCTATTGTGCACACAATATCCTGTATTTTTTAAATTCTATATAACAATAAAATTTAGCTTTTGTTGAAAATAAAATTATTGTTGAAAGATATAAAATTAATATAATCTGGTACTCTGTAGCGACCTCGAGGCATGTCGAATTTTACATCGTGGAATAACGGTCTACAAAATACCCAGAAATATAATCCCAGATGTTGAACACGGGCGGGGTGCCAGCAGCGCCAACTAGAACCCGATAACGAATAGCTGGCAACCGGAGACGTTTATCTGGGATGTTATTGAAGGGTATTTCGAGTCATTCAGTGCTCAACCCTCGTTTGGTTTAGACGTGCCACCATCGACTGCCCAAGCCTCGTCAACAGGTACACGCAATGTCCCAACAGTTCACATAATGTAAACACCACTGTTTCATTTCGTTTTAGATCCATTCACCGAGCCACATCATTTACCCGTAAAAGTCCATAGATCAAACTTAGATATACACTTTGAAGCTTTAGGAATTTTATATATTATATAGTCAGGAAAAAAAGGTCATCAAGGTAAACTGAAAAAACTTAAATCTTTGGAATTGTCTTTGTGAAATATGAAATTACTATTTAAAAAAATAAAATTTCTTATAGAATAAAGCCAATTCAAAAAGAATTAAAGATGCAAATTTTATGCGGCAATATTATAACCAAGGCTTATCTGTTTCTTAAAATTCCCGAAAATCCACATGATACACATGGAAACACTTACAAGGACTTACACGAATATATCCGAAAATTAATTGATTCTGGGATATCCTCAAACAATGTGTTAATTTGTTGATTAATGTGTTGATTCCATGATGGGAAAAAATAGCAGCTATGGATAAATAACACAACCCAAAAATGTTGGTATACGTTTTTCATAACGGTATTATAATATAAAGATAGGATTAGGCTTTGGTCATGACAATCAAATTGGATATAGGAGTAACAGTAAATTAAGAAAAGAGGCTATGTAAATAGGTGGATATCGAAAGGTTGTTTTAATATCTTCAGCTTGGTGGCTTACTCTACTCCCAACTTCTTGAATTAGAATAATATTTAGTGCTTAATAAAATCGAATGAACGAAGACATTCGGTTTTTAAAAATATAATAATAGTTGCACTGTTTATTTCAGCTTTCTTCTCTATCAAGTTTCTCAATAATTATACACAAATAAATATTAGATCTTGTGACTATTTTCTAACGTCCATATCTCATACATCGTTTATGTTATTCGATTAATATATTTAAACCCATGCTGTATGTTATCCCTCAAAAATCTAGAGAACTATTAAGTCAACTTTCTTTTCTCTCTCACTTTGCAGTATCCGAATTTTATATATAATTGCTCATTGATATTACTACGACTTAATCTTATACATTCATAAGAAATATAGGTTTGAGATAATTAAGTTCATATTCTGAGGACCTAGGTTCAAATATGGTAGACGTTTTCTCTATCTTCATATTGAATTGAATGTTTGGATGTTGGTAATTATTGTTTCGGTACATAAGTGAATTTGTCTGTTCTGTGGTTTCAAATCGGTCTCGTCCTATGGAAGGTCATCTTGAGCAGCTGGTTGGGAGCTTGTTCTCAACACGTTTCATCAATAGTTATGATCCAAAATCCACACTGATCTTCACATTATCATTTGTGTCGATTGATGTTATATGATTTGACTGGGAATTGCGATAGTTACTCAAGCACAAAGTGATTTATACAATTGGTGTTATCATAATGTTTTTAATACTCTAACATCATGTACATAAAAATATCATATACATTTTTCTTTTTTTATATAAATTAATCATATATTTTGCACAGTCGCATCACATTTTAAAGGTTATCAATTGTTAGGTGAAAGCTGCAAAGCTTAGTTTCACTTTTGGTTTGCTTAAATAATATTATTTAATTTGACAGCGATAAGTTAAGTACACAAAACCACACAGACGCGCTCGATTAAAAGAAAACAAATCAAAATTAGAGAGGTAACTATGTGAACTAACAAAATACCATCCTCTGATCTTGTTCTAGATATCCAAGTATTTCTAAATATATTGGTAACCTTGTCAGATATAACTTCTAGACATCAATATCGATTCTTGGTGCTTCTTGCTAGTAAACTGTACTTTGTAAATGTTCATGTTATAAATAAATAGGCACAATTAAAGCAACATTTGTGCAATGATAGAGTAATTAATAGAATATATCTAATATCAGGTTTATGTTTATATATGCCACACGAAATATTGATTTGTTATAGACTTTTTATTCATTATTTCTTTTTATCTAACAATTGGCCTAGAAATATATTAGATCAATAATAGTGTTTGGTAGGTTATGTTAATTTGTATTAAATAATTACAATGTTCTCAAATAATGCGTGTACTAGTTATAGTACCAGTTAGAAGCGAAAAGATCATCCATTATTTTATATATACAATGTTTATTTATTTATTAGGACTGCCTTTATTGTTACATTACAATAAGGAAAATATTTGTTTCTTAAGATATTTTTTGTTGTATTGATAAATATAAAATTAAATGCTAGAGAAAAAATTGCTGAAAATCATTTACAAGGATGATTATTATTGACTTTCCTCAGTTATTCAAACCAATTAAACTACATTGTTGTACAATTTATTTTATCTAAAAATCTTCTTATCGTCCTTACCTGTGTTCTCTAAAGTTTTTGAAAAACTATATATTAAGAGACTTTATTTTGAATTTTACAGAAGAGGGAAATATTATTCCAGACCATCAAGTTGGCTTCCGTAATAAACACGGAACAACAGAACAAATATATAGATTAGTCAACAAAATTAACAAAAGCTGTATTTCTCGATATATCTCAAGCCTTCGATAAGGTGTGGCATACTCGACTACAGGTTAAATTGAAAAAGCTTTTGCCCCATAAACATTTTATTGTGAAACAGGGTTACGAATACACTGACCTACATACAATATACTCAGGTGCTCCGCAGGGCAGTGTATTTGGTCCATTGTTATATCTATTGTATACAGCTGACCTACCTACCTCAAGTAACACACTACTCTACTGTGCACAAACACTACTGTTGCAACATATGCTGACGATACAGCGGTTTGAGCAAATGAGGCTAAATCTGCCCATGTGACATTCATCCTTTGTAGGAGAACTTTTCCCTCAGTAAAAGTGAATTAACTCCCACAATTAGACAACGTTAAATATCTGGGAATACATTTTGATCGATGTTTAACTTGGAAAAATATATAGTGGCAAAAGGCAAACAGCTTGGGTTTAAATAAAACCAAATTTATTGGCTGATAGGGCGTAAATCTAGATTATCCTTAAATAACAAGGTTTTGCTGTATAAGTCAATACTTAGGCTCATTTGGACTTAAGGTCTAACTGTGGGGTTCTACTAGCAAATCTAACATAGCTATCCTTTAGAGGTTTCGGAAAAAAGTGTTGTGAGTGATTGTCGATGCCCCATATTAAAAGTGATGCCCCGGTTAAATGTGAACGATGACATGTCATCAATGATGACGGTGAAGTGCGTAGGCTTAAACGCAAACTACCATACAAACTGATTAATAAATTAGAATAGTATCTAGAATAAGATTTAAATTTTAAGTTTCTACAACACTACAACACAGAACTCACTGAAGCGATCTACATGTCAGCATAGTTATATTGTATAACGGATGTCATATAATAATACTTATTGCCAACGGGCAGATTGTTGAAGTTCTACGAGATTAATAAAAAAGAACCTTTGAATATACTTACTCTTTGAATAAGGCAAACTAGGATGTTCAATAAGCTTGCGGAAATGAAATTAAAATGAGTAAGTTAAATTTAAGTCCATTATTATTAAATTTATTAATTATTATATTTAATTTATAATTTATTATAAATCTATTAAAGCAAGATGAGTACCGCCATCAGTGGACACTCTATTAATCTAAAAACAATACAATAAATACAATAAAATTTCAGGATACATATAATATTTTTATAATAAATGACTAATTAAGCTAGGGAACTGTACGAGAATTTAGTTGTCTAAAAGTGACTCAAGTAGTCGACAATTAATCTGTGTAAACACTAGTGAAAGATTGAGGCGGGTATTAAAATGTTTTCGAGGTCAGATCTCATCAATAAGCTATACTGCTAATTTAAAAGTGAAAGGATCTTCTATATTAAGTCAGATCACGATTCTTTTTATATGTAATATTAGATACATATAAGATAGATAAGATACGATTAGGTTCATTCAGTTTTTTCATCTTCGGTAGTTGAGAAATAAAATGTCTAATTAGTTACTATAATTTTACAGTAACAAAATTTAGTTATTAGACTAATAATGTTTTGTTTAATATTAAGTTTTATAGTAACATCTAATTAGTATAGGTTAATAATGAATGACCCCTGTAGAAATTCCGCAATATTTATTTGTTTTTATTTAAAACAACTGTCTTGCTAGAACAGTTTACCATTCATGACATTGTTATCGTTGTGTAAAGCATAATTCAATGAAAGCGAGAAAGTATAGCAAAGTGCAGTATTGAATACAAACAGGCTTTTATAAATCATTTTCTATGTGAGAAAACTACATAGCATGTTAGTAATTATTTGCAAGGATAGCTCTTTCGGATTAGTAAGAAGGAAACATGACATATATTATTAATCAACACCAGTTATTTGTCGACGCAGTTTTGTTTTTCAGCATATTGACCATGGAGATCTATGAATTCTACATTTTTACATGGATTTAACACTATTATGGACATATTTCTATCCCGATTGAGTACCTCTTACACTTGTATTCAAGTTCTTCTACAGTTGGTGAAAAATATTATCCGCTCATTATATTTTTATATGGAGGAATATAAAATCTTTGGCAACTAAATAATCATGCATTGTTAAATATATACCTATCATATTTAATGACGTGGCCAAAATAGATTCACATTTGAATTACACTAAATTACATAATACCAGAAGTTACATTTAATTTTTTTTTAATATTAAGAGCTGAGACAACTTTTTTAAATTTTACTGTAAGCAACATGTATTATTAATATCAGACCGTTATATTAATTACTATTTTTAGAAAATTATGAAGAAAGTCCTAGTATTTATGTAGAATTTTTGGAAAAGGTTTATGGAAATTGTTTAGAAATGATTGTTCACATTATTTGACACTTTTTTCTACTTTATTCTATATGAAATATTTAAAGCAGATCTAACAGTTCTTAAAGGAATACATATAAAAATATAATAAAAAATAATAAAATAATAAATCAACAAAATTATAAAGAGGAATCCAATATCTTACTATATCTTTTTCTAAAATTTTTCATAAAAAAGATTTTCGAAGCTTTCGTTGATATCAACGGTGAGCGAAGTAATTAAAATATTTGAGAAAAATCGCCAAGTGAGTGTGTGAACATTAAAACGTCAAAGTACTAATAGTACTCGACAGTAGTGGTCCTAATTGGAGGTTGAAAAGAGCCGTATTTTAAAGTAATGTATAGTGCGCCAGTAAGAGTATATTTATCAAAAGTAAATTAAATTTGGGTCTTATATGTTAGATCTGGACTTTAAGAGCAATATTAAGAAAACATTAATAGAGAGTGAATGCGTTAATTGTGTTGTAATATGTATCCCATGTGCTTTCTAAATAAATTAAAAAAAGGCTTGAACATCTATAAAAACACCATACATAAAATATAACTGAATTGAATAGCATTACATGCTGAGACCTACCTCAACGGCTACATACTCCAGATATCATTCCAGATTGCATCTGATACTTCTTAAGCTATTGACCAACAACCATAACATATAATATAACATATAACATTTTCTGATTCTTTAATAAGTTCAAAATTTTGATTAAAATAAGAAAATTGGTTCTAAAATGTAATTGCTTTTTTCATATACTGCAGAAAAGACACATTTCTTGAATTGTAAACTTTTTTACAACTAAGTTTCTTTTAAAAATATACTATTCATTACACCTCACGAAAGATGCGTTTTCATACATTAATACTTGAGTTAACCTACAGGTATAGGACAAAATATATGTATACACAATATTTATTTATTTAATTAATTATTTTATTTATTTATTTATTAATAAGGTGTTAAGCCACAATTGCTTATAAAATAGCGGAAAATCTTCGCTGAATAATTTAATAGAGTGTTTGAATAAATTACAATTGAATCTTGTCCCATTCTAGTATCAAAAGATCCGCCAATCATATTTAAGAACTTCAATCATTGAGAATGTCGATTTATTTAGTCGCGGTAATCCAGCCATGAGATTACCAGCTACATATGATGTTATTGCTACCCAAGTCATAACGGAACCTCCCCCATGCTTGACTGTAGGAAGCGTATATAAACAGAAATAGAAGAATAGAAAACAGGATTCTATACATAAACTCGGCCGCTTGTAGGAAACAATCAAAACACATTCTCAACCATCAAGTGTCCAGGTGTTATTCTAAAGTGTTTCTATTATAAAGAAATCGTAACCCTTCCATGAATATTAGCTTTGCGGAACATCCACTGCACTGTTCTTGTCGCAACAGCATTACTAAAGAAAGTGTTTATGCTGTGACTTTGCCGCGATAATTTTACGTTGTCTAGCGACAATATTTTTTAATATTCGTTGATTTCTGTAGGTTAACTTTAAGTTTCGCCCACTATTCGTCTTCGCCGATGATGTTTCACCATGTTTTCATCATCATCATCGTGGATACCTTCACTTGTAAAATGTTAAACAATTCAGCTGTTTTCGTCACAGACACTTCCATTAACTGAGCACAAACGATCTGCCATCTTTAGAAGTTTGAGTGATTACACATTTTACCGATTGCTTGTTTTAACCGTCACAGAACAAAATTTATAAATTACTATTTATAATTTATAAAATACGTTTAATCTACAAGGTATTCATATATATATATATATATATATATATATATATATATATATATATATATATATATATATATATACATATATATATATATATATATATATATATATATATACATATATATATATATATATATATATATATATATACATATATATATATATATACATATATATATATATATATATATATATATATATATATATATATATACATATATATATATATATATACATATATATATATATATATATATATATATATATATATATATATATATACATACAACGCATTATTTACACAGAAACAGTATTGCCAACATGCAACAACAACAACTATATTGCATGGTATTCATCGCCAATTTACAAATCATCTTCCAAGTCTGTTTTGGTAATTCCTTGTTGAGTGTTTAATATACTATTTATCAGTTTAAGTTACAAACTAAGAGGTTATGTATTTTATATATATATTGGCATTTGCTGTTGTGAAATATTAACTGCAAATCCTTCTAGTCCAGATCAGAAAGCGAAATTATTTATATTTTAGTTATAATTTTTAGAAAGAAAATTCGAAAATAAGTCGGAGAAATAATCTGTAATTCATATTGCTAATACGTGTAATGTAGTTGGAAAGTAGTATATATATAACATGCCAATTGAAAAGTCGCCAGCCTAACACATAGATGGCGCTACTAGAATAAAATGTTATGTATCGTTTTTTTTTTAGTCAGCCCTAACCTTCAAAAGATGCGTGTATAAATTTAATAGCTGTCGGATCATTAGTTTGTGAATTCTAGCATTTTGAGTGAAGCAACTTTTGTTATTGTGAAAAAATGGATAAAAAGAAATTTTACGTGTAGATAAAATATTGTTTTTTGAAGGGAAAAGATACAGTTGAAGCAAAAACTTGGCTTGATGCCGAGTTTTCGGATACTGCCCCAGGAATAACAACATCAAGGATTGGTATGTTAAGTTTAGACGTGGTGAAATGAACACCGAAGACGGTGAACGCAGGGGACGAGGAGGAAAAGAGGTTGTTACCGACGAAAATATTAAAAAAGCCACCAAATGATTTTGAATGACCGTAAATTGAAATTGAATGAGATAGTAGACACTCTAAAGATACAAACAAACGTAACGTGTACACAAACGTAACGTAAAACAACGACGAGTTGATAATTCGGAGCAGTCTTTGAAAATGAGTTGAAGATCAAACGTACTAAACTCGTATTTTTGCGTTAATATGTGACAATGGATGAAACATGGCTCCATCATTTCACTCCGAAGTTCAATCGATAGTCATCCGAGTGGAGTGCACACAATGAACCCGATCCAAAGCGTTGGAAAGAGTAACACTCGGCTGGCAAAGATATGCCGTCTGTATTTTGGCATGCACATAGAATAATTTTTATTAACTACCTTGAAAAAGGAAGGACCATCAACACCGACTATTACATAGCGTTATTGAACCGTTTGAAGTACGAAATCGCTGGAAAACGGCCGCATTTGAAGAAAAGAAAATTCTGCTTCACCAAGACAATGCACCGTGTCAAAAATCCATGAATTGGGCTTCCAGTTGCTTCCTCTTCCACCGTATTCTCCAGATCTGGCCCCCAGCGACTATTTCCTGTTCTCAGATCTCAAAAGAATGCTCGCTGATAAAAAAAATTCGTCGAATGAAGAGGTGATCGCCGAAACTGAAGCCTATTTTGAACCAAAGGACAAATCGTGCTACAAAAATGGTATCGAAAAGTTGGAGGATCGCTATAATCAGTGTATCACTCTTGAAGGGAATTATGTTGAATAAAATAAAAATAAAAATAAGAAACTAATTTTGCCAAAAAAATGAGGTTTACTATGGTAGGCCGGGGACTTTTCAATTGACCTGTTAGTCGATCACAACTTAAATATCACAGCAACACAATATATAACATAAACGAACTGGTTTTGAAATCAAAGCTGATTAATATTTATCATCGCGAATTTAGTTTTTATAATAATGATCTTCGTGTTTGAACCAAACCTATTGCTTTTTAATTCTCTAGGTTCAGATATGATATGTTTACGTTATCTGGCAGTTTATAGAATTCATAAAAACTCTGTGTGTCAACAACATTAACAATTTTGACATAATTTTTAATATATACCCAGTCAAACCGTTATCTGTAATCCAAATCCGAAGATTACCGATAAAAAGCAATGACCCTGCCTTAATTTACCATTATCATCTTAATCAGCAAATCCTCATATGTTCCCATGCAAAGTAATTTAGTTATTGAAGCTCGGAAACAGGCCCACAGACTCACTTTCTCCATCTCACTTTCACATATTTATTCAAGTATCGTGGCGATTACGCTACGTATCGAATATTCTCTAGTAACAAACTAAGGACATCAATAACATCAATCTATGCATTTATTGAAATTTTTATGAAATTTCGATCTTATCTCGAAAAAAACGCGAAGGGAGTTTAATTATATTACGGATGGATATATTTTTCTGAAGGCGTTTTTTTTTCAACGGCAAAGTTTCGAAATATCTTCTGGGGAATTCGTTGTGCAATTTTTCTTAATAAAATGTTGAAATATTCGCTGATGGAATTTTATTTTACTTAGTTTTATACTGACACGGTTTAAATAACCGATTTGCGTGTGAACAAGCGATTCTATTAATTAATATCGTTATTGTGAATAAAATGTAGGTTTGTTTATATTATTTCATTATAATACCGAAATACAGGTCAGCTATTATTTGTTCAGTTCTCGCTATATGTTAGAAATATCTGAAAGCTTTGAAAAGTGAAGCAATGTGATTTAATTTATTTATCGTTGTCCACGTTAATATAAAGTTAACAGAGATAATAGCGACAATTAGTAGTCACCGTGCTTTTAAAGTTAAATAAGAAAAAAAAATCAGAAAATTGAACCGACTTAAAAAAATCAATAAGGAATTCACTAAAAAGTAAAATATAATGAAACTTAGATTTTAAGCACAAAAAAGAAACGTTTCAAAATTAATTATGTAAATAATAATCGCTAAATAAAAATAAACGAAAACCTTATTTAACAAATCTACTACATGTATTTAAATTCTACTGTATACACACAATTTAGGTTAATACCAACCTAAATTTATTTATCTATTTACAATATTGTTTTACGCCCGCTTGGTGGCGCAGTGGTAAAGGCGATGGGACGGTCCTCCTACTGTTGCGATAGCCGCGGGTTCGAATCCCACTGGGGCATGGTCGTAAATTTATGTTTGTGAGTGTTTAAAATTTGTGAATGTCCTAGGCAAGAGTGTAAAATCTGACAAGGAAAATGATCCCAGTCACGCCAGTAACCAGGCTGGGTAAGACTGGATTGGGATGTCTTCTGGGATGATTTCTAAAGTTGGTCACTCGCCAGTCGGTAGTCTTAATGCTGAGGACCGTGGTTCGGAGCCCACGTTAAACTTTAGGTCCGGTTCAGATAAACCCATAGTTGGTAAAAGGAGACTTTAAAATATATTTAAAAAAATATATATTATTTTAACGACTACCAACTGATCACTTTGAAGTTGGTGCCGAGCAACAAATTAGATGTTTTGTTCGTAATTTAATTTTATGTATATGTAATTATTTTTGTATTTTTTGGGCGTGGCACCGATTTTTTTACCTTTTAGTGATTATTGTTAGTGAGATACTTTAAGTCTGTTCAATTTTTTTGTAATTTTTTTTATTTTTCTCTTTTTAGTATTAGATATTTACTCAATAAATTAGTTATTTTATTAAGTATTATAATGGGTAGGCCAAGTAAAGGTGGCAAAGCAAGATGAGGGAATACAGGAATAAATAAACAATTATTGAAAATAAGGAACACTTCACACCTCGGGATCCGCTACATAGTCTAGGTGATTTGACAAATGTTCTAACCAAACTAGAACAAAAGAAAGTTGTTCCCTGTCGGGAATTGAAACTGCGACCTCCACGTTTGAGAATGTTGAATGCTCTAACTATTACACCATAGAAGCAGTTGACGTTGCTACGTTGCTACAGTTACGATGTCCCATATGATATGTTTAGTGCATAAAAAGCAAACTAAATTATTTTTACACTGAACTATTTCCAATTTTCCATTACATCGGTTCATAAATAACACTATACACAAATATCTGATTATTTTAGATAAAAAAATTATATGAAAACTTTGTACATGTCTTTGAAATTTGAGGGTTTCCCCTTGTCCCCCAATCTGATTCTAACTTAGTTCCAATGGGACCATCTCGGAAGTGCCCTCTTTCGAATAAAAAAATAATTTTAAATATTGGTCTATAATTGAATGGGAAATCGACGAACATATATTGAAAATATGTATACGACCGAACATTCAACCTCCATCTTTTTAGAAGTCGTTTAAAAATGAATAGGTAAAGCTAAAAAACAACTATTCATTTATAATAGCAAGGGCGAGACAAATGCTCATCTAGCAAAATGAAAGTAAATATTTTCATATCTATGTTATGTTATCAATTAATAACAAAACATTTTCTTACTAGAAAATAACTACATGTCAATTAAAGATGAAATAAGTTAAAATAAAAATAAAAATGTTGTTTTAGTACTTTTTTTCAATTTCAATACAATTTAAGCAGTAAGGACAATCTCTGGGTCGTGGGTCGGACCAATTTATCATTTCCTTAGGGGGATTTTTCTCTTTCCTTAATCGTCTTTCCTCAATAATTTTTTGGAAATAGTATTCTTCAAATGAGGAAGTAATACTTGCCGTAGAATATTGATAGAATGCATAAAATCCACTTTTTATCTTTCCGTTTCATTTCCACAAACTTTCTATAAACTATATCGAAAACTACATGAAACCTATTATAGCATGTAGTATAAATTATAATTAGACACACTTATTTGAACCAACGACATACAAAGTATGTTATTTATACGAATTCAAAGTAATTAACAAGTACTTGAGTTCAGCATGTGTCAGGCTTCCTGATGGAATATATTCGAGATAAAAAAAACAAAGACAAAACGAAACAGACAAAAGGTTTATTTGTCTGATTACTAATACGATGCAAAAAAGTAATTCTTTGGACGTCGGGCTTCATGATGTACATAGCTAGATATGACATCAAATGCGAAATGTCAAGGTACTAAGTAAAAAACTGTATGATTTTTTATGAATCATTTTCTTTGAATCGCCGACCTGTAGCTCGGATTTGTTTAGTAATAATTGTCAGCAAAATTTCAATAATTTTTGAATCAGATCGAACATTATTTCAATATGTTGATGACGGAATATTAAAATATTTTATAGCTATTTTATTGATTTTATTCGATGTGTCCTATATTTACCCGAACTTTGTTGTTGATATTTAATCGATTTTTAGACGACCTTGGACTACCGTCGGTAATTTGTTCACGAACGTCTTGAAATTCATTATACCACTTAGTGGATATTGCACGTGATGAGGAATGGTTATCACAAGATTGTTACAGCATTGTTTCGTTCCGCTGAAGGATTTTGAATGATTAGAATACGGCTAGCATAATTATGACAAATTATAATATTTATCGTTTTTATGTTTTCATTTAATTTATAATATTAATAATAAATAGTTATGTTCTTGTTGTGCTAAAGACATTTTTTATTATATAAAATGAACAGGCAAGAAAGTGTTATTTTTATGAAAAATATTCAGGCGGCAGAAGTCCAAAATGAGCTAAATATAGCGAATAAGCTAATTATTGAAATAATATGTACTAGATGTACCGGAAAGATCTTACCGTTTTTTTTCGGAAAAAAAATGATATATTCAAAGTATTAGCCATTTGATTCTATACATCACGCCCATGTTTCAGGCATTTGATGAATGCCATGCTAAAAAACTGTTTGTTATTTGAGCAAAACCTTTCATTGAGTCATTTTATAACTTCTTCGAAATTGACGAAGCGTTGCTCTGTAAGCGCGTGCCTCATTGATGCGAAAAGTTAATAGTCGAACGCGGCAAGGCCTGGAGAGTACGGCGTGTGCGATAATTTGTCCCATCTAAATGCTTTTAACGCTTCCTTGACCGGTTTCATTTTATGAGACGGCACGTTGTCGTGCTGCAAAATCACTTTATCGTGTTTCGGGCTTTTTGTGGACGCTTTTCGATCAATGCGTGGTTCAAATTGATCACTTGTTGTCAGTAGCGATCCCTATTACCTGTTTCACCACGTTTCAACAGGTCGTAACACAACTCGCCACTTTGGTCCCATCAAACACAGAGCATTTTCATGCGACCAAGACGATTTGGCTTTGAGCTCCATCGGCCAGCTTCGCCAGGTGATAAATATGATTTTCGGCGCTTAAGGTTTTCAAAACAAATCCACTTTTTATCATCTGTTACTATTCGATGCTGAAATGACTTCTAATCATACCTTTGAAGCAACATTTCAGAGACAATTTTTCCTCATTCAATTAATGTGGCACCCATCTTTCTATATTTTGAATTTTTCCCATTGGTCGTAATCGGTCGCTAATCGTTTCTTCTGTCACATTTAATGTTTCTGCCAATTGTTTTTGAAATTGGGTTGGGTCTTCATCCAATAATTCTTTCAGGTTCGCATCAAAATACATTTCAGTCCCCCAACACGTTCTTTGTTTTCACCACTCACCATTTTTAAATTTTCAGTCCTGAAAATTTCAAAGAGGTATAAATATATGACGGTGTTACTTTCGCAAAATATAACATGTATAGCTTTGAAGCTTCATATCAGTAGAATAAAATATCATATGTGTCAAATCATAACATTGACTAGCGACATCTTTTTCTTTTTGTATTCACGTGGTTCAAAATATTAAAATAATCATCTGGGCATATTGTTTCAATCGTCTGAATGTATGTCGCGAATAGAATTACTTGTTTATTAGAAAAAATTGAGTCTAATACTTTCTTGGCCGGTTTTTGAATACGCTTCATAGCTGAAAAATCTATTTCATGCCTTTCATAAGTATAAACATTTAGGACCCTTTAAACTCAATTCTCATTCATATAATAAAAACATTCTTTTGATACTTTAACTATTAATATTGATTTCCTACTCAAATTGTTATTTTACCAATGATGTAAATGTAATAACCATTGAACACAAAGCTTGTTTTGTCTATAACATACTTAAATTTAATTCAACTTAATCAGAACCTTTTGCCTGTTCTTGTAAAAGAAGATATTAGTATATATATATATATATATATATATATATATATATATATATATATATATATATATATATATCTATTTTGGTTCAACGGTTGACAAATTTTCAGTCAAAACACTAATTTTTATAATAAGTCATCTTATTTGTCAGGTCTGAATATATTAATTTAGGAAACATAATTTGCAGGTACGTTTATATTTAATTTAAAGAAATGTTCCGCTAAAGGTATTTTAAAATTTTTGCTATAAGAATAATTATATTAGAAGCTATAAGAATTTTTATAAGTATAGGTTTTCTTCATTATAAACATTAACAGAATCTGCGTCAAATACAAATACGCATTCTCAAAACACATGTTCTCAATTAAATAATGTCCAAAGTAATTTTATTGTTATATATTTCATTATCCGAATGAAACAAATGATACACACTGTTATACGCGACAAACATTACACGTTCCAAGGCAAATACTTCTTTAATTTTGAAGCTGCCGAATTAGCACTAATGATCGAGTGACTATTTTTGTAGACGACATTCAGATAAGGCGTCAGTGACAGTTAAAGGAAATGGAAATGAAGAATTGTCTGAATTTTTGAAGATGCTAATGAACTCCCGACTTGAATTTTACAGTTGAGGTTCGAAAAAGTGCTGACGTCCTGGTAACCACATATCTAGGTCCCACATATTCCAGTAGTCAGAGCAAACTCCGATCGATATGCATGCCAACGTTATTCTCTCTAAAAACGAAAAAAAAAGTTCTCTAGTTGAGTACCTTTGATTACCAAAATTATCCAGCAAAACATATAAGCGTATCAAATTAGACTATTTCCATTAGAGCGACTCAGAGCGAGAATTTGTAGTGATGGAGCAATTCAGGAATCATTTTCTTCAATGATCAGATCCAACAACGAACTATATAAAAATAAACAGTTTTTATACAAAATTTCTTAGAAACATGCTATAAAATCTGCTTGGGACTACATCGTATGGGCGTTTTCACATCTGCCGAAACCGACACGACACAGTATTTTGTTTTTATCATTTTCATTAGTATTGTCCCATATAAAAGACTTTGATTCTACTAATTCAATTAGTGTTACAATATCGTATTTAAAGATAGACATTTTCCTCTTTTAACCTTACAAATATCTCTGTACACAATAAAAATCGGCGCCGACACGAGTGGTCCGATTGCCTCCTGCCGACATGCCGTTACCGACAACGACACGATACCGACATATTGGCGAGTGTGAAAGGGTTCCGTTTGTTTACGTGTGACTACGGGTCCACCGATATCGGTGTCGTGTCGGTGTCGTGTCGGCAGATGTGAAAACGCCCTATGACCTTGGTACGATACAAAGAAAAATAGCATATGTTCTCTTAGACTTTCTTTGATTCTAATTCAAAAAATTAGTCGTTTTTCAATAAGCAACGCTAGCAGGATGAGTTCAAAAATAAATAAATATAGGCCATACTTTTCGTAATAGATTACAATTTATCAAACGTATCATGTTTTTTTTTTCAAGTTAATAGCCTAACTAATATAATTTCATGCCACTATTATTATATATAATATCAATTTGCTTTATCGTTTTTTTAATAGACACTTTTAACAGCGCATCATAGAAGAATCTTATATTTAGTCATCACGTACATCCCATTGTTATATCCTATTTACTATAGGAAAGTGAAACAGAGAGTTGCATTCCAATCCATAAAAAAGGCAGAATAAAAACCTATTACTGAACGTGGCAAAGAGTCTTGATCTAGGGTCAGCGAACTAACTGAAATGGAAATGGGCAGGTCACATACCAAGAATAAACGACAATAGTAAAATAATTTCAAATCGGACCCTGGTAGATATTAAGCGTCCATCAAGTTGATTGAAGACAGAGTGGGATGATAAGATTGCAAATAATGAAATTGATAGTTTATTATAATCTAAACAACGCCCTGGATGATATTAAATCGCTAATGTTATAATAATGGAAGTTTTTATTACCATTTTTACAGTAACAATTATTTACAATAATGTCTATAATATTGTTAAATAAATAATGGACGTAATAACCAATTGATGTACATAATATCTAACTGATTTTATTTAATTTAATTTTGTTTTTATGCTGTTGTTTTTTGTAAGTGAAAGTCTGAAATACTTAATTGTTGGAAACAAAATTGTTGTAATAGTTTTGTTATTATCTGTAAACCGCCAACGTATAAAAATACAATGAATTTAGTAAGATTACAGAGGTTTAATTCAATCCATTATTATTTCAATTTACTTTGATGTTTAATTTAGTTAGAAAAAAATATCATCGCATGACGTTAAAGGTTTTGTGAGCTATTTATTATAGGCTATTAAGCTGTTATACTTACTACATTTTTCAATAAGGGCTGGCCGATGTTGAAATAAAATCAAACAAGCTCCGTGTCAAGTTTTACCAGACATTCTCTTGTTTATTATTTGAGAGCATTATGTGTGCATTTTTATGTATGTATTATAACATCCTTGAAATATTGGATCCCGTTTTTGAGAGGTGGCAATTATCCCAGTGATACGATTTTTAACTACTGTGGATTACGTTGATTTTAGGGTTATTGGTTTATAGCGACTGAGGGACATACTTCTGCGACTCTACGGGAAATATTCTATAGACTATGCATTGGGAGAATATTCTCTTATGCTTTTGCACTTTTAACTGAACTACTGTCAAAAGAGCTTCGGAGACCCTCACTAGAAAAACTATTTATCGTCAGACTAACCATCACAAGATAGAAAAGTCGTAATTTGTTGTCGGCTGTGCTTAATCCTGGTTACTCCTGTTTTAGTTTATTTATTTTATTAAATGTTCACTGTTATTTTATCATTTTATTTCAGTTCGATTACCTTGAATTAATTTCTTCTTTATTCGTCTTTCATGTAGTTTGGGCGGTATATTATTTGCAATATTAATCCGTTATATTATTTTTGGTCATACTTCTTCTAAAGTACCATAAACGAGAGGGTTACCCAAAAGGCATAACTACTCAAAGAGTTGTAATGCCATATCATCTTTCGGTTCCTCATCAAATACAAACTTCATATGCGTTGTTAATCAGATGTGCCGGCCTACCAATTTGGTTTAATGTTGCATCAGCTAACCCAGTTTCGAATTTCAGTCGCATCTTCTCTGTATACCTGTAGATGGTATTTAGAATCTTCACTTTGTTGGCAGAGCAATATCGATCTTCGTACCCCAACCTGTGCTTATATGATTATTCTTTACTTATTACTGTATTTGCAACCCCCGATATGTGTTTTATTATTAATAAGTGCAATTTATATTTATTAGGCTTGTTTTACAGACAGTCATTTATACACCCGTGCTGGACTTGCACCAGTTTCCTCTACAAGGCATTTCCTTCAAGTACGATGTTAAGGTTCTTCAGGCTCAATTATCATGATCTCGTTGGTAGCTTCAATAATACAGCACGTGTTATTTATAAAGAGTTTGGTACTTGACTCCCCCCTTTTGGGGAGGCCTCCACCTACAATTACAGAAAACCTCATTAGTGAAAGTCTAACGGGGTAAAATTGCATGATATTGCTGACCAATTCATGTTATTTCTGCAAGTGATAGCCTTAGCCTGAAATATTTCATGGAGAATATTCATTTCGGAACCAATTACGGGGTATATAACGCCATTCTATTAAAGCTACATGTCTTTCATCTCCATGTCGTTTAATTTGGATCAAAATGATTAGGATACATTGCCCAGTAAAAAACAATGTTTCATTAACTTCTAGGGTCTGTTATTATTAATTTTGGGTTAAGAAATACTGACAAACTGAATACCAAGAACAGAAATTTGCACTTGGTGCAGTTTGTGACATTCAACAGATGAAAGTTCTTCATCTAATATGATGGTAACTATTAATAACATATATTAACAACATTTGATTGTTCTTTAAATAACTTTAAATGTTAAATTGTTAAAAAAATAGATGGTTGGATCTACCAAGAATAAATACCTGGCTCATGAGATCCCAAATTTTTGTCTTTTCTGTGCAATATACTCTGACATTCTTCTGATATTTTTTGTGGCAATTCAAATTGGCCCAATGTAACCCATTATTTTTCTCCAAAATCAATGCTATGCGATATTGAGGTTTTGCTAAGTCTTTCCTCTTTTACGGTGTCTTAATTTTTACTTTTTACTTGCTATTTCTAAATCGTAAATGTAATGTTAGAAACTGGCAAACAGCGCTGTCGCAATATGTAATAGGTCGAAAGCAAATAGGAGATTCGGGAATATCGCTGGTCCTTTATTTATTGACATTTTGTATAGCTTTTATAGTACACACAGTAATTAGTAAATCACTTATCGAGTTAAGAAGAGTAGAAGTTATCTCGCATAGTTTGTAGATTCTCGGCAATATATTAATATATTATTCGCCCTTATTTGGACTGTTTATGATACGAATTTCCATTCTGTTCATCTGCAAAATGATGTTCATCGGATCAGTGATTGTCAAGTATGCCTGAACATTATTTCGTAATTATTATTTCGTATACCTGTGCTTGATTATTAATAAGTGCAATTTATATTTATTAGGCTTGTTTTGTAGACAGTCACTCATACATACGTACTGGACTTGCACCAGTTTCCTCTACGAAGGCATTTCCTTCAAGTTTGGTACTTGACTTCCATTTTGGGGAGGCCTCCATCTACAATTACAGAAAACCTCATTAGTGAAAGTCTAACGGGGTAAAATTGCACGATATTGCTGACCAATTCATGTTACTTCTGTAAGTCATAGCCTTAGCCTGAAATCGTTCATAGAGAATATTCATTACGGCACCATAATATCTGGATTTAACTTATATAATATTTGGCTCATAGTAATCATAAACATAATATACGCTTGCATGTATTTTGATCAGGGGTATCTACTAGTATCAATGTAAACAACTTTTAATTAACCTAATTTAATGGTTTAATTAGGCGGTACCTCTAAATAATATAACAGCTTTCGATTTAGAATTATTGAATTATTCAGTGTACACAGACTCTTATTATAGAACACTCAATATGTCATTGTCTATACCCTATACCAAATGTACTCTATATACAAAAGTAATGGTTATTTGCTTTGAAGAAATTTGCTGTCCAAGGCCGTTCAATATTTTTAGAAACTTCTGATGATGTCATCTAAGACAATTTTGCAAGACTTATTAGATGAAAATCTAGCTGAAGCTCGGAAAAAAACTTGGTGTTTCTAGCTTCAACTGTTTCTAGACGTGATTATGTCATGGGAAAGATGAAATAGGCGGGAAAATGGCTAACAGTTGAATTGACTGAAAATACCATATTTAACCTCTTCATCGTTGAGGTGTCATTGCTCGACAGGTAATAAATATAAGAGCGCTGTTGCGTATTGTATCTGGAGACGAGAATTGAATCTATTATAAAAATCTTAAGTTTAGAAAAGCATTCTAAAAGTGCTATCCACTACAACACCGTTATATTGTATGGTGAAATGAAAGAAAGATGTACTATATTAGGAGCTGCTAAAAGAGATTTAAACTGATTTACTGATGTTAATTGAATAATATTAATGACATATTGTGGCAATAAGATCAGCATTAGCGAGTAACAGACGCAAAGTCATTGTCTTAAATATAACGCTGGACAACACAGCTCGAATAGGGATTTCTGCCTCATAGACCGTACTCACGAAATTTAACGCCTTCAAGTTACTATTTGTTAAAATCGATGTACTGAGAAAAGATAGAAAATTATGGAAAATATGTTTAACAATATACATTGTTTCAATAGAAGCATCTAGAAAATATATATTTCATGAGCGATATTTAAATATCCGAGTGAGTGCCCTACTAGTAGGAATCCCTTTTTTAACTTCGTTCACTGCGGTTGTGCCTAAGCCAGGTGCATTTTACTGTTAAATTAAAATAATAAATTAAATATAGAAATATATAATATTTTTTTTATTCTCCTATTTATTTATTTGATTAAAGTTCAATTAAATTAAAAGTACTGTATATCAAGGACCTGTTACTATTTTTTAATGGCATGAAAACCTTGCGTTTATACGAGAAATTGAAATCTATAATAAATACGTAATATATATTAAATATTTAACTTGCCAGCTATACTGATTGACATATAGAGACATTTTATTAATACCGAATAATAAATAATAATTATATAAAATGCCTAATATTATAATTTAATTTGTATAATATTTATTCATTAATCCGCGATTGAAATAATCAATCATAATATCCTAATAAGTTATAACCTTGATAATATATCAAAATATAATTAATTATACCTTAATTATAAACTGTATAATAAAGTATTATTCAGTTTTATATTAGATAGAAAAAGTTAAGTGAGGAAAAAAATGTTATACCATCCTAATTTGATGTTCCCTGCCATCAAATTTGTAGATGCCTGAAGACTGATGCGTTTCTAATCTAAAATGTAATTATCTGACTAAGCAATTTTAAACAAATAAAAAACAGTATTATTGGTAAATTGGTTCTTTACGTTTTTATAAAATACAATTTATCTTATTTAACTGAGCGTTTAGTTAATTTAATTAACATTTTCGGAAACAATATGTAGATTAAAGACAATCAGCTATTGTTTTGTAACTAGTAATTTGTATGGTAAAATCTGAAAGGGACTAAATGATTATAATTTCAATGTAATGAAGAGTCATATACTCCAAATACTCTGTATTTAATCTTAATTTTATTTTATGACTATTGTTTTTTTTATACGATTCGTAAGTATAACTTAGTGGAACTGATATGAATCATTTATAAAATAGGATGTAGATTTAAGCAAAATAAACACGTTTAACCTAGCATAACGCTATACTATAATTGTCTTGATATACCGTTACTATATTAACCATAAACCAACAGATAGAATTCATGCAAAAACAGACAAAGGCAAGAGTGCTTTGAATATCATAATAAAACTTCGTCGTTTTTATTTCTAAACTGTTCTGGTAAAGGTTGGCGACCGCGTCTAGAGGTGCTGTCATGGCGACATTTAGGTTAAGAAATATTTTCAGGCTTTTTATTTTGAATATTAAAATGACTAAAATTTATTTTAATATTATTTTGTTCTCTAAAGTTATCTGAAATTTAATATTAAACTAAATAACATAGCTTCAGGTTATTTGAATGTTTTTTATGTATATATTTAGATCATCATTTTCATATTAAAATTGATTCTTCCACATTTATAGAGAATCCGTATTTTAGTGTAGAAATATTTAAAAATATACATCTTGTTTTTTAGAAAAACGATTTATGTTTTATGGTATGGTTTTTAATAATGCAATTGAAACTATATCTGCAAATATATTTAAGCAGTTATTTATTTTTGATTACTTATATTAAGAGAGTAGATAGATTTGACAGCTTATCAAAAACATTCCATTAGTGGAGAATTTTTAATAATTTTAGGTTAAAACAACCCAATATTATAAAAAAATATAGAAAAAAAAACGAAAAATGTAGTAGATCTAGTTTTCGTAGTATACAATACATCCAAGCCTTTCGCTCTCTTTCGGCTTTTCGCTTGTGAGGTCCTTGGAGTTTTCATCTTTTTCTTTCATACTGTGTTGATTTTCCACTGCCAAATGGTAAATTTAGAATGGAACAGTGACTGGTAAATTGTCTGTACATAAAATAGGTCCAATATTAAATAATTATAAGCAGCCAATTCTGTTTATAAGCTCCCGCCAAACCATAGGGATAGCAAAAGTCAGATATAGCAAACCGATTGCCCAGAAAACGATTTTAGTTTTTAGCCATTAGTATTGTAACGGCGCATAAATTACAATGTTTACGTAGAGTCTATGGCTAATCCTGATTCTCTATGTTCCTATCAAAATAATGACAGTCATCATAAAAGGTGTTGAATTATGTTTCAGTAAGAAAAACTTTATTTTCTCTACAACAAACATTGTTGATTAAACTTATACTTCCGTGGTATGTTCATAAAACATTAGAACCACAGTTCAAGTCACAGATATTTTGACTGGTAAGAGATGTTACAATTTCGAAATACGAATTTTCCATTAACTGAAAATGTATATTAATGGAAACATGAATTGTCACTTTTATATCTAAATCTAGAGGTTAGTCACACTAAAGTCAGAGCCATCACTATATTTTTAATAAAATTTAGTGTTTAAATCCGTACCATTTTTAGTTAATTATTAATAATTCACTTACAATATAGCTAATAGTTTAATATTAATATTTTGTAGAAATGGTTTAAAAAATGTTTAAAAAAGACTTTAAGCAATCTCAAATGTTAAATAAATCAAAGTATGTTTTCATCGTGTTAACTTTGAATATATACTGTTTTTTATTCACCAAAGAAGCAATGATCTTGCATTTTGCTATTGTTTTTTTATCGTTTTAATTTTTTTTCCAAATATTAATCAAAAAACTATCGAAACTATTCGAAATACATGATAATAGCTTCTGTAATGTATCTTTTTCCTTATTGGAACTTTACTTATATTGGTTAAATAATTACACTTTTATATTTTAATTATGAAAATAATTATATTAAGAGTAGTTAATTGCTTTTTAGGGATGTGAAATAGTTCTAATTGCCTTTAATGACATTTTTAGTAAATTCTGTATTAATTGATAATGTATTGTTAAAAATTATTACTCCAATATTTTTTTTTAATATTTGCCTGCACTATGATACCTTCTTGGGTATATTGTTGTTTAACTAAAATGTTTAAGAGTAAATAGGAGACTTTGAAATATAATTAAAAAGAGGTTTAAGACATTAAATAAATCTCAGACATTTTTAAAACTATTACGAAAAAAACACAAGTTTCACGAAATTATGATCAGCTTATTCAGATTTTTTGTTACTGCCATATAATGTACATAGATATAAAACATTTAATTAGTCAATAAAGATAATATTATAATTTCAGTATTATTTCATAACTTTTTCATTATTTCAGAAATTCCAGCAATTAAAATTTTCTGTAAAAAAAACTGTAATTATGTAGTTATATGTAACTGAAGCAGTAACATTATTATATATTAATAGTTATATACTCTGTTACACTACAACATAATATTGAATTAGTTTTCAGGTAGTAATTTAATATAGAAGGAGTTAGCAAAAATAATACAAATGTCACATATTGTATTTAATAAACTATTAATTTAATTTAATTTTTTGTATCCGTTATATTAATATCTGATGAAGTCCATTTGTTATTAATTTAATAAATGAAAGAATTTTGTTTTAAAACGTAAAGATATTTCAAGTCTCATTTAAACGGAAACAAACAAAACAATTATTTTCAAAAATTGGTACCTTTTGCAATTTACAGAATCCTAGTAGATCAGATTTATGTTGAACTACATATATAGACGCTATGGGTAAAATTATTTGTAGAGCTTTAAAAATATATAAATTCATTTATATGTAGCCTTAAAGAAATTTTAATACTATATGTAATATTTGTGAGATCTATATCCTAACAAGAAACAATATATACCATATATACGTTATAGAATTGGTTTAAAATTTTCTACTCTGCGATTAATAAAATATGTCTATCTCCAGTTGCCCTACTGCCGATTTTTCTGAAATCCGTATCAACTGTGTTTTTGTGATTTGGGTAATATGTTTTAATGTTGTGTCTTTATAAATATTATGAATATTATAAAAACTAACATAGTCCTAAACCATCTCTAATTTTGAAGCCTTGATTATGATCCATCAATTAGCAATGAGCAAGGCCGGTGTGGAAACATTGTTTAACGATTTCACCCATCTGCGGATGTTGAGCTTCTAGCATTTTTTGCGATATGAAAAAATACTTTTTAACGAAGAAAATACTAAGTTATTGACAACCAGCGTATCACCCGCTACTGGAAATTTCAACGGGGTCCATTTAGCAAGTATAGGACATCAAGTTCTTAGAAACAGAATACAGGAGACAAATATACTGCTGAAGATTATGTGAGGTTAATTATTTTTTTATCTAAAATAGCGAGTGGGGAAGAAAGGAAATTAAGGTAAATATCTGCTACTTTCGAATTCTCATCGTGTCAATCATTCCGGAAACTTGGGCACACAATAATGATCAGTGCACAGTTGATGCATAAATTCAGAGACGTAGATACATTATTATGATTTGGATATATCTACTGAATGAAGATTGAACACAAATCTTCATAGATTTCTGCGGTGAAATCGACCTTTTGAGTGGAAGACTTAGTGGACAGCTTCAATTCATATAGAACAGATCATAATCACAGAAATCCATCTAAAAACTAGGAGACTAATATTGTTTGTGGTCAGAACAAATGCTTTCTATCGTCCATTGTAACTTGATTTAGTGAAAAACATTGGAAGTCTTGCGGCATTAAAGCAGTAGTATATATTGAGATATATACCGTTTAGCCGAGCTCTGGCTATTGATTGATAATGATAATAACGAAGACGATGCATTATATGGTTTTTAAAAATTATTATTTTGAATATGTTAAGTGATTTTTAGTAGTTTGTTATTCTGTTACATCGTAAATATTATTTTCTGAACAATAAAATCAAGATAAGCATTTTTCGATCGAAACATTACGATATTTAGGAAAGTACATTTTTATTCTTTTAGTTATATATAATAAAGTATGTTGTCTTCCATGTAGAGGTTGTGCATCTTATTTCTTTTGTTCCTCATTATATGATGTTACATTTGTATAATATATTTTAGGAAAATAGATAAATTAGTTTGAGATAAATAACTTTATTTTTAAATGGTTTCATATTCTGAGCGGTTAATATTTGCTAAACATCTATCTTAAGTTTTGTTTATATTACTAAATTGTTATTTACACGTATTATTAAAAGTAAACATAAACATTCTCATTCAATACCTACTAGGAGGTATATTTATTTGACAGAGACATGCTTAACCTATCCCATACTGTACCATAATTGGATCGAAATACCACTTAATAAAGCAATATATAAAAATCGTTACAAAAAAATGCAAGACATTAAATGGTTAAACTCCACATTAAAATTAATTATTAAGCCAAGCTTAAAGGTCGTCTATACGTCATTTACAACTTTTACGTCAAGTCTTCACGAAACTATGACCGAAATTACTTCTTGTTACACACGAATAATTTACCCAAAATCGATGACTTAATGTCGTTTTAATATTATTTTCAAGGTTTCTACCCAGTTACCCTTGCCGACAGTAAGTTCCTTAACTAATAAGGTATGTGCTGCGGATTTTTGATCGGCGCACCTAGTGTATTTACGCACAAAATCACGTACAGGGCGTGCATCTTGGCAAGATCACCCTATTTATCGTCATCTTAAAATAATTGGCATTTAACCTGTTTTAAATGCCACGAGATAACCTTCGTATGGGGAATTCGATTTGTTTTGATGATAACAAGTTTGCTCATTAAATCAATCGACAATAAATGACTGCAAACAAAAGAAACATAACATAATTAATCATGAATTGTCTCACGTGAATTCAGCTTATACTATTAGCAATATTAGACAAATTAACATGCTTTTATGTTTAAATATGTTTTAATATTTTTATATGGTTATGGTATTTATGGATATGTGGGAGATGGTACTGTCAATCACATTTTGACCTATATAGTTTGTGAGTGTTCTATATATTTGCCTTTAATTGTATTGAATATTTAATTTAACGAATCCTCGACCTTTCGCTTAATCGAATTCTTTCTCTAGGATTACCCAAGATGTATTGTAAATGGCTTTTAATAGCTTATGTTAACCATATCCTGTTAACTCATAATGAAATAATGGGAAACCCCAACGGGCCCTGTCCATACTAAGAAAAACTTTTATATTACAGTTTCAATTTAATGTTATTTTGTCTTGATTAATTCTAATAAAACTAACAACATCAACGGTATTTACAGTTACAAAACATAAAAGCTATTACAAATATCTGATTAAGATTATTTAATATATAAGTAGTTATTTTATGTTTATATAGATATGTTTAAAATATTTAAAAGCCAAAAATTTGCTTGAATTCCAATAAATTAATCTTGATGTATTGAAACAATGATACGCTGGATTAATTAGCGTTACACAGTTAGAACAGTTACATTTATTATTTCAGATTTATTATTAATAGCCAACGGGATTAATTCTTGTCAGCTAATATAACTTACACACGGAAGAATGAATAATGAAGAGACAATCGAAAAAATATTCTACGCTATCTAGCCTGGTTATTATAGGTTACTGTATCTACAGTGGTTATTGGTAACCTCTACTGAAAACCAAAGAATATTAAATGGATTATAACGCTGTGTCCTTACCAACTCAGAACAATTTGATTCACATGATAATATTACAACTTAGGAATATTTTCGTTTATTTTTTATAAACTGACTTTCAAGGGAATTCGTTCATTCTGTTGATATTGTTGATGGTATATGTGACGTTATGACGCTGATGGTGATGTATATTGTTTATAGAAAATCAATATTTATGTAATTTAATCTCGCGATTTTTTTGTAATCCAATACTGCAAACATTAACTTAGAGGTTTTAACGACCGTCAAAGAATAATTTCAAATGATATTTCATGCAATTTACAGAGTAATGTTCATTTTATTTTAGCTATTTTTGTAATTGAACAAGCGCCTAAACTTGTTAACAAAATAAATATGGACTTAAACGCCAAAATATATAGTTCAGCTGCTTTCCTAACATATATTTTTCTAACAGTTAATAGGAATATTTTCGTTTATTTTTTATAAATTGACTTTCAAGGGAATTCGTTAATTCTGTTGATATTCTTGATGGTATATGTGATGTTATGACGTTGATATTGATGATGGTGATGTATGTTGTTTATAGAAAATCTTTATAACATTTTCAGCAGTATATTAGTACCATAAGATATATTTTCTTCTAAAGGCCTTAAGTATTCATAATAGTCGTATTGAACCATAAGTGGTTTTAAATGTATGTATGTTGTAGTCAAAACTGTCATATCGGTTTGTAAATTAGGTGTTAAACCAATGAGTTGGTTAAAGTACCATGGTTTGAAGTACAATCCAAGAAAATCATATTCGTAAGAGAAAACCTCAGAAATATATTAATGTTATAGCTAAATTCTCATGTCTAAACTATTGCATACCGAATTGGAGTTGAGTTTAATTTAATCGATATATTAAATATAATAGCTACAACTCAATCTTCAGGGGGGAAGTTCTGATAGAAGTTGCTTTCCAGATTAGGTATAATATATATTACCAGTACTGGCTGTGCCATTAGCTTATAAGGCTCTGTCTGTATACCATGCTTTTTTATATCCCGTTGAATAGATAAATAATCGGGTGTAATTTCAAAATTGTCTTGTTGGGCGGCTAAAACCTCGACTCAATTCAACTGAATCTTGCAGTCAGTGTCCATGCACTGCTCAGACAAACATGACCATCTCACATATTGTCCATAGTTTTTTTCTTTAAACATATAATATGTTTTCCAGTTTCTCCTATTTACACTTTTTCATACTCACAGTGGACCTTGTACTTATTTGTTACTTTATATTTAAATTTGAGGCTAGAGAGTGTATGAGATATCTTCCTATATGGTTTGAATATGATGTGTTTTGATAAGAACCATTAGTGGTCAATGTTTTAGTTAGTGTCCTGTTTAAAAAATATTTCATGAAGATTTTGGCTGTGACAACTGATATGAGGGACCTTATGGCGGCGTGAAATGTTTGTTTATAGAAGTTTACATGGAAATATGAAGACCAAATACAGTATTTTACCAGAGGTTGTTTAGTTTGACCATATATTTTTAGTTAATATTTTACATAATTAATCTATTTTTATAGATATTATAAGATAATAATTTTAAACATTTGGTAATGTATTGTAAAATTGGGATACATTATTTATATATTGTGAATCACAAATAAAAATAGTTGTTGTTCACTTTGTTATTGAGTTTGTATGCTATAATATATTATTACGCTATATGTACATATGCCATACTATTTTAGGGTAAATGATGTGGTTCGGTGAATGGAGGTAAAACGAAATGAAACAGTGGTGTTTACATTATGTGACCATTATTTATTGGCTATATAATAAAATATTATATTGTGGAAAATACAATTAGATAAAACGGATGGCAGCGGTGTTACCTGGAGACGAGGCTTGGGCAGTCGATGGTGGCGCGTCTCAACCAAACGATGGTTGAGCACTGAATGAATGGAAATACCCTTCAATAACATCCCAGTTGAACGTCTCGGGGTTGCCAGCTATTCGTTATCGAGTTCTAGTTGGCGCTGCTGGCACTCCGCCCGTGTTTAACATCTGGGATTATATTTCTGGGCATTTTGTAGACCGTTATTCCACGATATAAAATTCGACATGCCTCAAGGTCGCTACACTATAAAACCAACGAAAATCCATCCTCGGCTTTATTATACACAGTCACGGTTGTTACATTTTTTCTTAGGAATCCTATTACTGGTTCTAATACAACAGTAGGCGACAATATATTTCTAATACATTTGCGTCATGTTACATGCTGTTAAATCAACAATTTTTTGCCTAATTGCTGAAAAAAAAAAAAAGTACAATATCGCCATCTGAAACGCCAGTGTCCGCCAATAACATGTTAGGGAACTATAAATGTTCCTAATTGAACACAGTATTGATATTATGATGGTTTCCGAGGCGCATTTCACATATAAAAACTATCTGCAAATTCCTAAATATAAGCTTCATCATACAAAACATTCGGATGGACATGGAGGTATAGTCATAAACATTCGAGAAGATAGAAAACATTTTGAAAGAGAAAAATTCAACAAAGAATATCTGCAGGCAACCAATAACAATGCCTGTTATTTATTGTCCTACTAAACATAACAACAAATCGAAACATTTCCGAGATTTCTTTAGAACGCTAGTTATTAGGTTTATTACTGCCAAACGTCTAATATTGGGATCGTAAGGATAGTAACCTCCAAAGGTAGGTAGCTGCTGAAAGCGATGAAAACAGATAACTTTCAACATATCTCTACTGGAGAACCAACATATTGGCCATCAGACAGAAATAAAAATCCAGATACTATAGATTTCTGTAACACAAAAAATATTGAAACATAAAAGTGTCGGGAAGAATCATCTTTCGATTTATCTTCTAATCATTCACCAATAATAGTAACAGTTTTTTCAAAAATTATCTTCAAAGATACACCTCCTTCTCTGTGTAATAATATAACTAACTATTAAGACAAAAATTAAACACTACCATCTCTTTAAAGTTACCATTACAAACCGAAACAGCAGCACAAAATACAATTTGAATATTACAAAAAATATACAGGAAGAAGCATATTTTGCAAGTGAAACGTTTCCAAAAAAAAAGCATATACACAGTACAATTCGGGAAAAAATTACAGAAAAGAAAATTGCGAAAGGAATGGCAACAGCTAAGAACTGAAGAAAATAAAGGAAAATTAAATAAAGCAATAAAAGAACTGAAAGAGTTGATTCAAAATGAACAAAACCAATGCATTCAGAAATACTTAGAAAATCTGACACCAAATGACATTACAGATTATTCGTTGTGGAATGCAACACGAAAACTCCAAAGGCCCCAGCAGCATAACTCTTATATTAAAATAGATGACAATAATTTGGCTAGAAGCAATAAATGAAAGGCCGACGTTTTCTCAGATTATTTAAAAAATGTCTATAAACCCTTCTCGTCTAATTACTATCTTCCTAAATTCACCATTTCAAATGGTTTTACCACATAAAAAGTTTACCGTCAAGAAAGCTTAACAAATAATAATCAGATATATTAGTAGAAAATTATTAGTAAAAAAGAACCTCGATATGATCTAATAACCGGAAAAATATTACAGGAACTATCAAAGAAGGGGTTAAAATTACTAACATTCTTATTTAATGCTATGTTACGAACTATTTATTTTTCTAGCATCTGCAAAGTAGCACAAGTAATAATGAATCTCAAACCAGTGAAAACACCAAAATTTGTCACCTCCTACCGGCCTATAAGTTTATTATCGATAATTTCAAGAGTTTTTGAGAAACTCTACATAAAGAGCCTCAATTGTATGATAGGAGAAAGAAAGATCATTCCAGAACACCAATTTGGGTTTGGCAATACGTATGGAACAATTGAACAAGTGCATAGACTTGTTAACAAAATAAATATGGACTTAAACGCCAAAAGATATTAAGCTGCGTTCCTAACATATTTCAGTTAACAACATATATATATATAGAAATAATAGCTGTTGAGTATTCAAATACCACGAATCTTCATGTGTTTTGATGACCAGCGAGTATTTAATATCTTACATTATTAATTTATTTTTATGAAGCTATTATTTTTGCTTGATATATACCTCAAAAACTGACCAATGCACTAAATCTGATGCACCTGATATATATTTAGTTACAAAATACAGCCATGAACAGTTGATAATGTATTGCAAAATTTGGTTAAATTATTTATTTATTGTGAATCACAAATAAAAATAGTTATTGTTCACTTTGTTGTTGAGTTTGTATGCCATAATATATTATTATGCTATATATACATATGCCATATTATAAAACCAACGAATATCCATCCTTGACTTCATTATACACAGCCCCGGTTGTTGAATATTTTTCTTTGGAATCCTATTACTGGTTCTAATACAACAGTGGGCGACAATCTATTTCTAATATATTTGCGTCATGTTACGTGTTAATAAATCAACAATTTTTTTAATGTTTAATTTTTCAATTATATTTTGATTTTTCAAATATTATTTTCCTATATATAACTATAGCCTACGAAGCTATATTCTCCTTTGTAGTGAAATTTATATTAACATTTTTCTGCTATATCAATCAAACAATTTGGCACGGTGAAAGTGAAAGGTCCTACTTGATTGTCTCAAGAACATGCGTCTATTAGACACATAAAATACTTGGCTCTGAAGATGGCCGCATGTTTTCGAATGTTTCGCGTGTCTCATGAATGAGGCATTTGGAAAAATTTCTTTACTACCGAAAAGAAGCAGATGGTTATCTAATAATTTAAAATCTCGGCAACTATTAATCATAATCAGTAAAAAAATGTATAAGGAAACGTTATTACATAATCGTAAAAAAGTATTAGTTTGTGTAAAGTCATAGACTTTCTTTTCAACATTTAATAAAAAATATTATATTTGCGCAGAAAAATTTAGAAAGAAAATAATGAATGTAGGGTAATACTATTAATCGACGATGTAAAGGCTTGCCTATAATCGAATATATTGGAGCATATTTAACTAGATATTTAGATCGCAATATTTAGTAATCATATAAAGAGTATCAATGCCTTGTTGAAAAGCCTATCGGTCGGCAACACGAAATAAAAATAAATCAGAGTATAAACTAGTGCTGTTTAAAAAAATAATTCAGTACTAAAATTACTTTTCTGAATCAATCTTTAAATTACTTCCAACAGTTTAAAAACTTTACTCATCTACTACATTTGATCCAATGATGAGGTGTAGTACTGCTTTATCAACTTTATAAATCTTCTTTCTTTATTTTTCCTTTTTCTTATAACTTTCTGTGGAACAGCATTCTAAGTTTTTTTTATAAGGCATTCTAAGTTGCAGGCCTACGTTTTAGTGTTTTTTTTTCGGTAGGAAAACAACTAAATGAATGCTATTGATGTTTCTCGAGTACAAAATGAAAAATGCAAGAAATGACAGGCCATATTGCGGGCTAAAAAAATCATTAATTTCTTGGAGGCTGTTTGGAAAAAATCGCCGTTTTGAATAATTCAAAATAAAAGTACAAATTAATGGATTTAAGGATGTATTATTGCTTTAGGTTTCTGAGCACATCTGAGTAATACTTGAAAACATAAAACAATTTTTTTTTCAAATTTCTATACGAATGTCTCACTGCACGGATCATTGATTTTTGAATATTATAACCTTAATAATCGTTGGTCATATCAGTAAAGTTACAAAGATATCGATAAGTAGTAGCCTTAGATCAATTTGAGTTTTTTAAAATTTTTTATAAAACTCAAATATATTATGCTTATATTTAATAAGCAATCCTGAGTTTTACAGCTTGAGGTATTTTATGATTTGGCTGATAAAGCCGATTGCTATAAATAAATAATAAGTTGCATTAAACCAGTTCAAAACTTTTTGAATATACCAACAGTCAAACCAAGATCATTTCTTACAGAATAAGGCTGTGACATTCTTTACTAAATTTGGCATATTCATCACAAGATGTTCAAAATGTTATCTCTATCTACCAGCATGAAAGAAAGATGATATGGATTGTAAAATTTTTTGAGGAATAACTCTTCAACAATCAGATTAAGGAGGACCCAAGAGCGGATTCATACACGTATATCCTGGTTTTATACTCTATTTTTGAATTCACTTTTTATATACAGCTTGCGGTAGTTGTTTTTATTGATTTATGTTCTGTATTCGATTCTTATTACTAGTACTTAAGCTGAATATGTTTTCCCAAACATTTTAATCGTTCGTGTATGGACATTGTTTACGTCTAATGAGGTTTCGGTATTCTGACATGTTTATCGAGTAGAAGATCCAGAGTAAACAATTTCTTCATACACTTGTAGTGACTGGAAGAGTTAACCTCAAAGAACAAGCTCAAGATTAGGAAGTTAACAATACCCGAGAAAAAGACGATTGTGGCCGATTGCCGAGTGATGTTACACTCTCCGAGCTTCTTATAGGATATTTTGTTCACTTTTCGTTATATTTTAGTCCCTTTTTATCAGCTATGGTTTACGTCTACGGCTTTTAACTTACGGACTGGAAAATAAATAATAAAAAATAAGAAATAAATATCTGTCTAAAAAGAAACTATCCCAGAGGACATCCGGTTTTACCCAGATTATATATTAGCCTTACAGTAGTAACAGTAAGAGTAAGAGGACGGTCCTATCATATGACATATAACCAATATATATTTATTAATAAGGTGCCACAAGTTGCTTGCAAAACAGCTGCAACCCCTGGCGTAATAGTGTGAATAGTTTTCAACGGAATGTTGTCTCATTCTTGTACCAAGATATTAATATATATTAATTGCCTCAATGATGTTATATAAAAATTCCCGTAATGGTTCAATTATGTTGAAATTTTGCGATTGTGCTAGCCAGGGAAAATTTTTGATGATATTCTGATTCCCTTCAGACCAAAACTGAACCCTTTTGTATTGTGTTGTGTGTATGGGCATATGATCATCTTAGAATATGGCAGTATTATTATCATTGAGGATGTTGAGATATTCATTATCAGTAGTCTAGAAAGTGATGTGAATGAGAAGACTATCTGAATACCACGATACTGCTTCCCAAATTATAACAGAAACTCCACTATGCTTGACTGTAGGATGCAAGCAGTCCAGATCGTAGGTTTCTCTTGAAGTTTTTCATACATAAACCTGGCCATTTGTAGGATACAATGTAAACGATCATTCATCGGGCCATACCATTTTCCTAATCATCATGTGTCCAGGTTTTATGATCGTTGCCCCACTTCTTTCTAAGCTTAGCGTTGGCTTCCGGTATAAAATAATTCGCAACCGCAGCTCCTCCATAAATGTAAGCTTTGTGGAGCTCTCGTCATATTATTTTTGTCATAACAATATTACTCAAGTGAGGATTGAGTTCTGCTGGTACTTTGCCGCTTCCCTGATAATGTTTTATCTTGTATTGTGTATGCTGACATTATCATATATCAGTTGTTTTCATCACAGACGTTTCCGCTAACCGACCACCAACTATTCGCTCTCTTTCGAAGTCTGAGAGATCACATATATCACCAGTCGCTTGTTTTAAGCACCGAAGAACAAAACGTATAATGCACTGAAATATAACTAAATAATACATAGACGTCACATTAACAAGACATTAATAAGACATATAAGCGGTGTTGATATGCAACAAGATGCATTTTATTGTAAAGTGTTCCTATTATTTTGTCTATCCTCTGTATATGTTAGGGTACAACTTAGTATATCATCTAGTAAACAAATCAACATGATGATATCTGAAATGGGAAAAATGTTCAGTTTTGTTGAATTAGAATCATGACATGTATTAATGAAAAGGAACGAAAAAATGTGTTTTTAGATATTTTTGTAAAAATATTTTTTTTATATACAAAAATATTATATTTCAAACTGTAATGTTTCACTGAATCGTACTAAACGAATAGTGAGAAAGATTTTTTGCATTCTTTTATCCAGTGCAGCTTTACATAGTTTTATTGGAGTACATAATATAAAGTAATTTATTTAGGGTATTTAATGTGTCAACTTTTATAGCAAATGATTATTCAAGTGATAACGCATACATTCCTCAAATAGCATAAAGTCATTAATATTTAACGTCGTTGGAATAAATACGAGTATACAGCACTCCCTTTGTAATTTATCTATGTGGGCAAACTGCATTTTCACGTGCTTTCTTACAAATAATAACTGCGGATCTGCATTTATAGGAAATAGTTGATACTGGCATTTAAAGGTTAAAAGAACAAGTTAAGCATCTTCTATGTTAAGTGTCAAGGAAAGGGAACAAGAAAACAATGCGTGTTTTGAGATAATAATATACATTTGACAAGCATTTCAGACCTCGATAAAAAACAATTATAGTTGTTTTATCTCAGATGTTAAACAAATATACATTGTATTTATTTTATAAATTGCGAAACGATATGATATAATTAGCTATTTATTTCGTATAATTATTATGTTCACTGTAAACAAAATCTTATTTTATCTCGGGCTTTTTCATTCACAGTGAGAATACGTAGAAGTTTAACCCTGAACTCTATAAAACAGCTTTGATAAAAAAATACAAACAAGTTTTCGTCTGACGCAGCAGCACTTTTTTACGTAGTAAAAGCATGTAATGCAAAACCTCATTTCAAAGCAGTAGTACTTGTTTGCCTTGATGTAAAGCTACACAGACGGATAGATTTTTTTTCCATATTTAATAATTTCCTAGAATCGAAAGAATACGCGTGATTCACGCATACATACGCATCTTTTTTAATTTGTGAGATTCATTGCATCATTAATTGATTTCAGTTTTGAATCTATATGTATAATTAGATTTAATGGTTATTCAATATTAACTTTGTAAATAACAGTCCTTTCTCTTTTCCATGGCCATGCCTACTTGAATTTGGTAACGGTGTGATGGTTATTCGATTTGGTTCATAAAATAACGATTCAGTTTACTTAAAAACGTTTATTTCAAATTCAGGGTTTTTTCACATTGGTACAAATTTACAAAATCTATATAGTATTCTAATGTTTTAACATAAATACATTAATATTGGTGTATGTTACATAATATTCATTGTGAAAGTCACAATGGCTCGGATTTTACTAATATTCTAGGATAATAATCGAGAAAATTAACAGTCTAATCTTAATAAGATACCGTTTATTACAAAATAAAACAACAAAAATAGATCACGCATACAGTCATTGAAAAATAATAAATACAAAATGTAACATTACAATCACTTTAACCCGACGAAAAGCCATCGCTCGGCAAGGGTGACACTATTAAAAAGTCTTCTATATTATATTACTCTTTCTGACTTAGAAGATGCCATCTCCAGTTGGGTCTTTCAACCATGGGTAATTATTGGGGCATCTTACGCATGTTTGAAGATTGATGGTTTCTCCGGGAACCTCTTTAGAGGTAAGTTTGCAGCTGTGAGGTACCCAACAGGCTGGTGGTCCATCGACGACGCACTTTTCCCTCCATGGTTCGAAGTTCTTCGACTCGGAAACGGTCCTGGGATTTTGGATCCATTGGATGACTTGAGTCATGGTCACGAAATAAACATCGTTATGGTTGGACAGGATTTCATCGACCCAGTATAAGAAGGCATCCAGAAATTCGGGATTGTTCTTCAGCCAAGCGGCATGGAAGTAGAGACCGAGAGGAGCACGATTCTCTTCGTAGTGACGATCGAAATTGTGGTTCAAGAAATTGTAGAACTGGTCTCCTGTTAAGATGTTCGAACACGAGTCAACCATAGCGCATCCCGGCAGGTACTCGTCATTGGTAGGATCTTCCCTTCTATCTAATTCGTTCAGCACCATTTCCCAGACGGCATGTGATTTGGTCGGGCATTTCTGAAGGTTACCATGACACCTGTGTGGCATACGGAAGTACATAGTGTAAGGCCATAAGGGTGGGTTATTCAAGGGAGCGGTGATTGTTGAGTCATACAAGAAGGCTTGGTCTTCCATCATTGTAAACTGGTTGTTACCTCCCACTCTCAAATATGGAGCACGAACGCCGACAACGCTGTTATCTGTAATGTTTGCGAATTTTTCGGTTATCAGCCTTTGTCCGCCCATTTCCCTAGCCCAGTCCTCAACGGAGGCATTAGACCAGAAATTTTCATCATCGTTGTGACTGTAAAAAAAAATAAAATGATTGATTTATAACATGAAGCAATTGTCATTCAGACGGGCTATAAAGTTACCGCTAGAGGAACAAACGACTTACGTGATTGAATGGACGGCTATTTCGTGACCTTTACGATGCATTTCCTGGACGGCGGAGTAATTGGTATATTTATGCGAGATAAAGAACGTCGATTTGATGTCACATCCATTGGGATTTTTACGTTTTCCATTGAAAATTTCCTTGTACAGTTCAATATTGTTGTTATTAATAGCGTCATCAAAAGTAACAGTGATCATCTGTGGTACATCTTTAGCGGGCAGATCTCCGGGGATAGTAGTACCGTCTTCAGAGCAGAAACAATCGGGAAGGCTACATACGGCTGGGTCGCAGGGTGGAGCACGATTGGGGTCATTGTCAATATCTGTTATGAAAAAAAGCTATTACTCAACAGCACTCGTAATATGGCACGTTGAAAAGGCAAATATAATATTTTATATTCATGTAATATGTAATGAAAACACATTACACAAAGCGAGCGCTTATATAATGTATTTTTTATATCAAAATTGCTTAATTAAATGCTAATGTTTTGTGTACCAAAGAGTTCGAAAGAAATCGTACACTTTTACCAAGATATATATTTAAATGCCATTGAAAAGTGAGAGTGATATCAATAATATTGACAGTTTAACAGGGTGGTACTTACTCGTATTGATAGAGTCTTATTAGATTTAATGAACATTAAAATCTCTGGATGAAAGTACCCGACCGAAGAAAGGTTAGGCGAGAAAAGAAATTTATTTATTTTTAATATCGTATAAAGGGTGATAACATGTCGAAATAAGATTGTTGATAACTTGTAGCGGCAGGCAACATTCTTATGCTGAAAGTGGGCCGAAGTAGGCGCCGCACCCGCTTAACATCACGTCAAGGACAACGAAAGTTATTTCTTAATTCGTGTCCACTTTCGCCTTTAGTTGACCTAGCAAGGTCTTTGTGAGTTATGTTTGAAACACCACTAATATATTAACACAAAGTAATAAGCATCAATATAATCTTGATAAAAAATGTCCTTGAATTAATATATTTAATTAATTACTAAGGATAGATAGCAGATTACCAGAAGTTATGACTAAAAAAGTTGTAATAATGGTTTTTGAATTATAACAATACCAATTCGCCGTTACTAATGATGAATATCCTTGACATTTCGATATAATTGTTGTTTAGACAACAACCTTGACTTTGGCATTATTAATTATGCAAAAATTATCATCATCTCGACCACAAATGGTATTTTTACGACCATTCTATTACAAAAATAAACCGTTCTCTAAAAACCGCATTTATTTATCGCTAAAGAAAAACAATCAAAATATCCGAAACCGGAATAACATCAGGCAGTTAAGGATATTTTTTTAAGCATCAGATACCAACTGGCACAGCCTTGTAAACAAGAAAAGTCGTTTCAGATTCTTCGCCGTATTGCGAAAGGGAAAGTAAACGCGCGAGCTGGTGCTGTAACTCGCTTCGTGGATGCTGCAAATACCGATTTACACCTTGAATTTGTGACATTCTAAGACCAACCAACCCAAATACCTCTTGCTAATACCATCTTCATTAATTTTCATGGAAATAAAAAAAAACAATTTGCTTCGATGTCCATTAATACATATTGATGTGCAATAACAGAAAATTAGGTCTCAGTCTGGTGCAATAAAAACTTTTTTTAGTGCGGTTACTATCTGGAAATATAGTTTTATAAGGAAAAACGATAAAATTAAAAGTATCTACAAAAGGAAATATATTCCACTGTAAATTGGACATGACGAAACATAGTTAGATGCACCATCTCTTGAAAACAAAGTGGGATAACTTACCACAAGAATTTTCATCGGAACCATCGTTGCAGTCTTTCACTTCATTACAGAAGAGGCCTCTTTCGATACAGGTACCATCACCGCAAGCGAGGAATCCATCGTTACATAAAGGCTCGTCGGTGTTGAGCAGAGGTTTGACCTTACGTTCCTTGTTTTTCAGTTTGCAGTTCTTAACCGAGTCTTTCCAGTCGCAAGTTTGTTTGTCAATGTCGAAGTATAAACCGGCTGGGCAACGGATAGCTTGAAGACCCTGAAATTAAAAATTTTAATTAGGGTTTGCCGAGAAATATGCCTAGTGCTTGATAAACCGATGTTTCCTTGACGACTTTCTAAAATTTTATATCGGCACTGCTTCCGAGAAAATACTTATTTCTTTTAATTGTTTATTAGACAATACATAATTACTCCAATCATCCGGTTCTTCTTGGTCAAGTTCTTCGCAGAATAATGGTCTAAAGGTTACTTATGTTTCCTCGTATTATATAATCAAAAATGGTTTTTTTCAAGTTTAATTATATTCAAGTCAGAGACAAAATTCAAAAAAATATTAATCACATCTTAAATATATAAACAACTATATCATATAGCAACAGAAATTACAATAAGTGCCAGTATTATAATCTCGTTCGTTTTGCTCCGATTATTTTATATGCTTTTTATTAAACTGTTATGATATTAGGTAAGAACAAGTATACTACGCGGGAAATATAATCTACCTAGCTGAAGAAATAACATTTCGACCTTAATAATAATTAATATACGTGCAGCATAATTAACAAAAACACAAAAAATATAACACGTTTATTTCATTCATTAATGTCATAGGTTTTAATACAACCAAAATAAAACGTATCGCTAATTTTATAAAATGATATGCTAGGTCTATACAAAAAATGCTAGTAAACGTTTGTAGAAAGGTTGTTGTGTTTTAGTGAAAGTTCAAATTAAAACTGCATTTTTGTTCTATATTTCTACTGCAAAAGAAAGTTTTCTTAGAATGGACAGATAATCATTTAACCTACCCGAAATGGAGTGACATAAAAAATCGAAATTTTGATGTTTATCTTAAACCAGTTTAAGAACTTTGGCCGCCAAGATGATTTAATAAGAGAAATTAACCAGAGAAATGTTTGATCACGATCAATAATGTTGTAAAAAAATTATACACTTACAGACGATGTACACTGGATGACATCACGGCAGTTATCGCCTTCTCCAGCTACCAGTCGAAACCATTCACCGGCATCTTTGTCTTTACAAAGCTCAGCTTCAAAACTATCTTCTTTTTTAACGGGCTCTTCACTTTGGGCAGCTATATTTTAAATCGTATTATAACTACGGTTACAAAATGACCTAATATTAAAACCATCTTGTCAGATATCGTTAATGTTAAAGTATCATATAGTTTCTCAATATCAGAAGCATACAAAATAAGACCATTTATCATGAGACCTAGTCGGGATAAATTTAAATAACAAAAATGATGTAACATCTTCGTCATTAAAATTGATGATGATTTCGTGTTGGTAGATGTCAAGTGATTTCAAATTTTGATTGAGAAATACATTGATATTAAAAAAGTTTATAATTATATATATATATATATATATATATATATATATATATATATATATATATATATATATATATGTTATGGCATTTCTATGAAAATGGCGACGATGACTTTCTCTTCACCAATGGGTTCATATATATTTAATTTATTACCCGATGAATATGACAATTCAAGCATGAAGACGTACACGAAGATTAAATGTTGCGTAACGTTTCTCGTCATCATAAAATTATCTTTAAGCCCACTGAGGCCATTGACTTGGGATTTCTTCATGTACCAGTATCATCCTTGGTTTTCTTCGATGATTTTTTTAATGTGTCAAGTCTCACATTTATTTTCACTGGAGATTTAATAAAAGCTCATGTTATGTTATGCAATTATTGATTAAACTGTATAATTTTGTACACAATAAATTAAAACCAGATAAATTATAATTGTTATCGTTTATTGCAACCTAAATAATAGTTGCGACAACGTTCATTATAAATGAATAATTAAGCCAATTAAATTGCATTAAAAAAATATCACTTTTGGATTGGAACGCTGATTCACGCCTATATTTTCACAAACACAAAGCCTTTATTATGATTATTATATATTTGTAAAAGTACAATAAGTAAATTTACTGCAATCATTTGCAATGCTAAAGCAATGTAACGCACCCTAACATTCTTGAATAATTAATTCAAGGTACATTCCTTTATATTTTCTATGACTTAGATGTTACTGCAAATATATACGTCGTTGTACAAAAGTCGATGAAATCTTTAGAGTGCTTTGTTTTTAGATAATACAGCTCACGTATGCTAAACAGGATTTGTTTTATTATGCAGTTCAAGGTATAATTGAGTGCAAACTGCACGTTGCAAAAGCTTGGAATGATAATTAAGGAAATTATTACCAAGACTAACGTACGAACAGTAATAAGGTTTTTGTCCTTTGTGGTTTTGTACAATTTTATTATTTACAATTCACTCTGACCAAATCCAATTAGCTATACAAAGTTACTTGACTGTTGGCTACAAGAAAGTTGGATACAAACAATTGAGTTATCAAATCATATCTAAATCAACGTCTATTATGGTAAGTAGCTTTGTAGCAATCTTCGTTAATAAATTCTATTTTTAACTTTCTCCCGAAGTATCAATGTGAGCAACAAATCGGTTATAATTCAATTTTAACTGAAATAATTTTCATTACGTTCCGTTGTTAATGCAATTGTTCGACTTTTGCATATTTTAACAACCTTGACAAGCGTTACACAAATTTATTTTAACCATTATTACCAGTTATCGTTAAGACAGAAAAAGTATTTCTTAAAATGCTCAACTGCTTATTAAATATTAAAATTGCATAAACATTTAACTATTCTATTATTATATAATAAGACTAATTATCATTTTCTTTTTAAAGAGAAACACTTTTTTTTTAATGGAAATTAAATTCCGATAATAATTAAATGGTAATTTTGAAATGGTGTTTCAGCATGTTACAGTCGTTCTCAGTTTGAAACAGGTTTTAAATAACTTTCCAACCATCGCGTTGTAAACTTTTACTTTTAATGAAGAAGCGCGACTTTCAAACATTATAACTGCTAAACGAAAATCGTTTTGAACATGTCAATCAATTAGTATTAATGAACCAAAAAATATGGCGATGATGAGATGTTACGTAACGCGTCCACAATAACATCTCGGTAGGTTTTTGAGATAAAATGCCATTTCTGATCGAAATACTCGTTTTTTTTGTCATATTATATAATATTTCGAGAAATCTATCTAATAAATAGTCAATTATCAACCCGATATTGGTATTATTTAAATATGCAACGAAACTGTCCCAGATTTCAAAATGGTTTCACGAGTGTATAATAAAAAAAGAAGTTTTGGTGCCATGTAAACAACAACTTGTGTTGTAACTCGGTCATGCAAGTAGATTTTTTTTATTCCAAGATCAGTTTTTTTTCGCTTATACAATCCAGTCATGGGTGTAATATATATCGGAGGCGAAGAAAAGTTACAGGTTTTCAACGATTTCCTGGTATACACAATCTCCATCGCCGAGATTTACGCAATCAAACATGAAATTCAAACATTCACGATTAAAAGCGAAAGCAACTTTTAACAACTGATCGGAGGTAAAGTGTACGATAAGATTTCACGTAAAATAGTTAAAGTGTTAATCGAGAGAAACCATAAAAAAACAACTAACGAAGAACAAAAGAATTCACGAAAATAATTAAAATGGTGTCGCTTAATTTCTGACAAGATGGCCGATATCGAAAACTGAAATATGAACTTACCGGTATAGGCACATATAGAACCGAGCAGGAGAAGCGCGAATTGTATGCGCGCCATCACTACAAGAACTAAGAAGCACTACTAACACCTCTGGCCGGACACAAAATGACAGGACCTGTGCAACCTCGCTTTCTGCTTTTATACTCGGCCTACATACAGACCACCATCGGTCGACGTCACTTCAACTGCTGCCGGAGGAATATTGGCTTTTGTCGTACGAAAGAGAAGCTTTTCATCCTTTAGAGACCGTTTATCTGGTGCAAGTCGGAATCGGACACCGGTAGTGGGGATAAGATTGACAGGTGGTGTTAGGCGGGTTTCGTGACGTTTGACAGCACGAGTATTTTGTGTTTTAGCATCCCTTTGCATATTTTCGAAAACGTTACGTTACCCATCGGAAGCGTCTTGTTTTAGCGGTGCTTTACGTAATTATGATAGTTTCTAAGAGACGAATTTCAACAGACTTCTTAAACAATAACTAATCATTCTTGTAACTTGTTATAAGGTTTTGTGTTTTCGTTTATTTAAAATGTCTGGCCTTTTCAATGAATTAAAAACTGTTCAATTTGAGTGATAAGCAATACTGTATGTAGTGAAAATGTGAAATATTTTGAACATTTAAAAACCATAATTGGTATTTCATTTGTATATATAATATTTATTACTTTATGCACACTAAATAGTACTAGAAATTAAGTACTTTTGTTACTGTTTGTAAATAAATTTAACAAAACTTTTGCATTACCAAAATTGCAGACAGCAAGATTCCAAATTAGAGAGAGAGAGATAATATTTAGAGAGAAAAGCTCATTTAAAACTTGTTAGTATGTAATTATAATGTATGATTATTTTTTATATTCGAATATCTTTTTATTTTAACAGTCTTAAATGAAATATAGATATTTCCATGTTTAAATCAAATAATAATAATCAATTGTTATTGCCAGTATTTCTAATATGTAATTTTCATTCTTTTAAAATTGTTCTTGTTCTCTTTAAAATGTTATATTATATTATATTAAACTAGTTTCAGTGAAAAACAACATTATGATAATTTACTTTTTAAGACTTTTTTTCATTTTATAGTTTTAATATAACTTACATATCAATACAATATCACTCGAATGCAATATAACCGATATTTAACTAAAATAGTAATGTTAAATGACATGTTATTTTTAAAGTTGCCTTGTTAAGGGCCATTTATAAATAAAATTATAATGATTTGCTGTCAAAACATATATGAATGTCAATATCACAGAGTATGATCTCTCTCTGATATTGTTAGTGTCTGTTTACTTGCTACCCGCTAATTTAAAACAATTTTTTAACAATTAAGACTAGGATAGTAAACAATACTATCTTGGTTTATGAGTTTAATATAATAATAACCACCTACAAAATTATAAAGATATGTAAAATTAATATTTTTGTTCTTTTACTGTATATCAGTTTATATATTAGGTTATTTAATATATAATAATATATTTAATATATTTAGGAATTATACTATGCATTATGTTTATATAGAAATTAAATAACATTTTCACTACTTTGTTGGAATCACAAATATTGGGCTTTTTGTAATTATTTAAAGCATATATTTAATACAAAAAGTTATTTATATAACTTTTTGTAAATTAATTAATCTTCTGATATCCAAAGACAAATAAAATTTTTATAATTTGTTATCCTTAAGTCTACTTAAAGCTTGTTAATATGCAATAATAATTAGTTTGCTCTTTATTGAATATTATTTTAAAATATATTCTGATTTATTGAACACTCTTAACTGAAACATAAAAATTTCTGTATTGTGTATTTAATGTAATGTGTATGCATGAAGTAATTTTTATTCCTTTCAAATATTTATTTTTTCTTTTTAACATTTTATACTAGGGAAATTTGAAAAACTAACTGAAGAAACAGCACTATTGTTATAATTATTTATATTTTTTAATGTAACTTGTAAATTGATCTTTCTCTCCTACTGTTTTGTTTTGCACTGTTTTGATACGCATTTTAGTATAATGATTAAATAAGCTTCAGTAAAATTAAAATATGTTACTATAAGATTTTATGCTTCCGTAATTTTACATATACTTTCCTGTGTTAATTTAACATTCATTTCACATTAAAAGTAGGATAATTTACTGTGATAATATCTTGATTTATAGTTCTTAAACATCTTAAAATTTAGAGCAGATATAACATATTTTTGTACTTTTTCTTTATATTATTTGGCTACCAAACAATTGTTAAACACCAAATAGGCCCAAGTAATATTTGATGAATAAAAATCACTACAATACACAATATGTTTGTTGTGTACATTAGCATGGTACAGTTGCTATTATTATTTTCTCAAATTTTTTATTGGATTTTAACTTGTATCAATTCTATTTTTATAGAAAAGGGTTTGCCGTATTGTAGGAAGGATTATAATACAAAGCACTGGTTTAAAAATAACTTTATTTTTAAAATACAATGTGATTGGCTTTATATGTTGTCTCAAATACTGTTCTTTGTTCTATATAAAAATATTGTTTGACGGTTTGGTGGCGCAGTGGTTAAGTTAAGTTGGTTTTTGCAGAAGACAGAGGCGGAGACGTTAAACAGTAGGTCCAATCGAGATAAATCCCAGTTGGTAAAAAGGAGACTTTAAAATATATAAAAAAATATTGTTTTAAACAGTAGTTTTATAAATTACGCAATGCATTATGTTTATATAGAAAATATATAATATTTTCACTGCTTTGTCAGTTTTTTCATTGGTATATATTAAACAAATAGAAGCACAATAATTATGTAAAACAGTACACTTTGTATGTCCTGATATTATGAAAGAACAGACTGTCAATGTAACTTCCAAAGAAAAAAAATAAATTTCAGTAATTATCACCAGATTAATTGGAATTTCTATTGAACGGAATTTTGTTATTGTTTTTAAAATTTTACTATATAATTTCAATGAAGTTAATAGCATATTGTAATTTCATAATTAGTTAAGCCCCTTATGTTTTGTCTTAATCAACAGTTAATCTCTTTTATAAATAATTTTGAACTCAATATTTTTACATAAAATAATAGTTTTCATGTATGCTGCAATACAAATATAATAAAAAATTAATAGTTTGTGTTAGTTATTATTCCATCCCAATTATTTTTTTATGTTTTTCAAAATTATGTATTAAGGTAATCATAAAATTATTACAAGAATTTTTATAAAGTCGACGACAAACGTGAAATCTGTTATATAACAATTCTTCTAATATAATAGTGAAATCTTTTAGAAAATGATTAAGATGCTACAATGTAGTAAAGAACGTAATGTAATAAAAATATATTTATAAAATTAACGCTAATATAACTTTACACTTACAATCGACGTATATTACTAATAATTTCTATTTAATATTTTACGTAAACTAATCGTTTACAAGGATAAACGTCGAGGAAATGAAATTTTATTCTTAAAAATATAACCGTATTAATATAATACGTTATATCATTCACTAGCCTATTTAATTATGTATGTATTGAACTACCTTTTAATTAGGAGAACATTAAATTACATTAAATTCCATTGCAAGTATTTCTACCTTGAGGGCTTACTTTATTTTGTATTTTAGTCTCAAAGTTATTACACTTACAATATAAAATAAATAATCGCCCACAAATTATCACAGATTGAGGCAATAATGACATATTCGGAAGCACTGCCTTCTATACTTAACAGGTCAGTTGAAAAGTCCCCGGCTTACGATAGTAAAACACATTTTTTTGGCAAAATTAGTTTTTTTATTCAACATCTTTCCCCTCAAGGGTGATATACTGACTGTAGCGACAACCAACTTTTCGATACCATTTTTGTAGAACGATTTGTCCTTTGTTTCAAAATAGGCCTCAGTTTCGGCGATCACCTTTATTTGACGAAAACTTCTTCTCAACGAGCGTCCTTTTGAGATCTGAGCAAAGGAAATAGTCGCGGGGGCCAAATCTGGAGAATACGGTGGATAAGCAAGCAATTCGAAGCCCAATTCACTGATTTTTGCCATCGTTTTCACTGACTTGTGACACGGTGCATTGTCTTTGTGAAGCAACACATTCTTTTTCTTCAAATGCGAACGTTTTTCGGCGATTTCCTCCTTTAAACGGTCTAATAACGCTATGTAATAGTCGCTATTGATGGTCCTTCCTTTTTCAATGTAGTCAATGAAAATTATTCCATGCGAATCCCAAAATTCAGACGTCATAACCTTGCCAGCCGACTGTTGCGTTTTCCCTCGGATGACTCTCGATTGGAATTGGGAGAGAAATGATGGAGCCATGTTCCATCCATTATCACATATCGACACAAAAACTGGGGTTTATGACGTTTGATCATCTTTAAACACTACTCCGAATCATCAACTCGTCGTTGTTTTTGGTCAAAAGTGAGTTCGCGCGGCATCCACTTTGCACCGAGCTCTCTCATACCCAAATATTCGTGAATGATGTGATGTACACGTTCAGTTGATATCTGTAGAGTGTCTGCTATTTCATTCAATTTCAATTTGCGGTCATTCAAATCATTTTGTGGATTTCTTTAATATTTTCATCGGTAAAATTTCTTTTGGGCGTCTCCACTGCGTTCACCGTCTTCGGTGCTCATTTCAGCACATCTAAACTTAGCATACCAATCCTTGATGGTTGATTCTCCTGGGGCAGTGTCCGGAAACTTGGCATCAAGCCAAGTTTTTGCTTCAACTTCAAAAAGCAATATTTTATCAACATATGAAATTCCTTTTTATTCATTTTTTTTGCAATAACAAAGGCTGCTTCACACAAAATGCTATAATTGACAAACTAATGATTCAACAGTTGTCAAAGTTATACACGCATCTTTTCAGGGTTAGAGCTAACTAAAAATATATGGATTTAATTCTAGTCGTGCCATCTATGTGTCATTCCGGGGACTTTTCAATTGACCTGTTAGTGTTATATTTATCGGGCCTATAAATTAATAATTGGATGGTGATTAAAGCGCATTGGGTATATTTGGGATCTAATCTAAAATTGCAGTCTTACTGAGTAACTATTTTGTATGTGGCTTTGCATAGAAGCGTGAAAATTTTTTCAGTGCGTTGAAAGTGTCTCAATTTGTACCAAGTATGTCATATTTACGGGAAGGTTTACTTGTTTGGTCCAATTAGAAGAAAAATGCAGCTGAAGGTAATAGAATGCTGTGTGAAGCTTACGACTACCATGCTCCATCTATTTTAAGATGCGAGTACTGATTTAGACGTTTTAAAGCCGCTGATTTTGATACCAAAGCTATCCGGACAGTCAACACATATTGAAGATGAGGATTTGAAAACATTATTCGATGAAACCATCAATGGAGATCGCTATCGACTATAATTGATACGTTTGAGCTAAACACTGCGCGAAAAATGGCCGACATAGAGTAAAGACAGAACAATGTTAATTTTCAGCATGACAGTGCTCATGCAACACATTTTGGAAATCTGGTAAAAACTTATTCCGAAACGTTAAAAAGAGACGTGTTACCCCATCCGCCGTATTATTCGGGCCATTCTCTTATTACGACTTGTTCCAATCTATGTGTTGTGATTTGTCTGAGAAGCGCCTCAGTTTTTATGGAGATACCAAAAAATTAATCGATCCGTCGATAGCCTAAAAAGTACGTTATTTCGAGGTAGAATCCGTAAATTGTTTGAGAGATTGGATAAAGTAGCGGTCGACGGATAATATATTTTGATTAAAATATATATAGACTCAATTAAATAAAATCCTTCAAAACTAATTTATATGGTTAATAATTTATATAACTCATAACTCAAATAAATATCCAAAACATCAGTGGTAGTTATAAACCTCTAGTTATTTGGTCCAGGGTCTTTAGATTAGAGGCTATAGATCATCATCAAATCAAGCAATAGATCCATTTTAAGTAATTCTGACGAATATCTTGTTTATCGTTATTAGTTTTATCTATTACTCTATTAGTTGTAAAGGTATTTAAAGCAGTCACATTAAAATACACTAAAAAAGAAAGGCTGACTTAGTAATGTAGTAAGAATTTAGGAATATAATTTGCTGTTAATAACAACTTTTACCTAGTATGTATTTGTAATGTAATTATAATTTAATTTTGATGAAGTAGTGAATATTAGGCATCAGTGTTAGTGTTGAAAGCAATAAAAGCGAATTATTTTTAGAAGGCTTGATATTAATTTTTTTATCAGCTACGAGTATTAAGCATACTTACTAACGAGTGATCAAGTAAGAATAAGAGGACATCGGCTCTTACACAGCTTAATTACTGACATGGTTGGGGCAGTTGCTCCTTATTGGAATTTATCCTCTTGCTTATAGACAATCCCAAACCATTACAAACTATAATCCTAATCAAAATATTACTGGAAATATTCACCGAAGTCATTTTAAGAAATTGAACGACGTATTGTTGCAAAAAAATCAATACTGAGTAGCTGTTACAAAATAACCCCCTTGAATGGGTTCAAGTTTAAAGTTATGACGTAGGAATTTAACGATTTTTTGACGTTATTAAGGAAGTTTTGCCTCACCCAGTGTACTCACCAGACATCTGACTAACAAATATTTAGATCGACGTAGTATAATACAATTTTATCATATACAATTTATCAAACCTACATCCGTTTTTCATATTACCATATGGGAAAAAGTTAAAAATAAATTCCCTTATAAAGTGGAAAGATTTTCATTAGTAAAAGTATAAACATATAGCTGAAAAACCGCTGAAAACAGCTAACTAAAGTATATTATTAGAAAGGTTATCGACTAATGAAAGTTTCATTAATTCATTAAATCAATACAATTTTATTTCATCTAAACTTAGCAACTTTTGTCAGTCAAACAAAAAATAATTTTAATTATTTATAGCTCTCCCTTCATTTCCATGAAATGTTGCAGTAATGTTAATCTAAACCCAATTTATATTTCATAAATTAGCATTAGTTAAACAATTTCTTATGTGGAATTCAGCAAAAGCCTTTAAAAATCGTAGAAAAGAAAGTTTCCTTTAATACGATATCTTAATTGCTTTCATTAGCGCTAAATCATACAAGTATTGAGTCTTATTTTTGTATTAGTATTTTTTTTGCAATACAGACCAATCTAAAACAAATTATTTTTCCTGTTCCTATTTAGTGATTTTTAAGAGTTATCTCTTTAAGAAATAAAAATTGCGTAAAATATAAATATTATTGTAAATGTTATCTTTTGTGTATAATTGTTTAATCTCAAAGAGGGTTGGTTTATTTTTAACTTGTGTAATTTGTACATAATTGATATATAAAGAAGGATATTAAAGTAAATGTAATATTTATAGAGCGAATACTCGTTGTGTATAGCCATGAAGATATACAAGATAATTATAGAAAATCTCGGAAAAACATCAAGTAACAGAATCGCACAGCGAATTCGCAAATGGAGGAACTATAAAGAATACGAAAGACAAAATAGTGTAAAAATTTTTGCCCCAAAAATTATCTAGTGTTTACTTGAAAACATTATTTATTTGGAAAAAGCATTTGATAGAGTAAGAATATAAACACTATGCGTTATATCAGAACAAAGACGTATAAGGATTAAAATACCAAGTATAATTCAAGAAATATACATTATACATTTAATGACCTTATGGCACATAATATGAAATAAAAAACCTTCGAAACCCAAGCATGACCAAGATAAAGTGGAAGAAAGGACTTACCCAACTGTTTTTATAATATTAATAGACGAAATACTTTTAAAATGTCGTATCTTATATGGGTTATAACAAATATCGAAAAATATAAATGTTAATAGGAGCTTGAAGATGATGTAATAATAATTACTAATAGGCCAGAACACCTGCAGAAAATTTTAAACCGATGGAATACGATCTTCCGATAGTATGGAACGATAGTGAATAAAAGCAAAATAAATGTTAGAGCAAATTGGGGGTGTAAAGTAGAATAAGTGATGGCATCAAAGTATCTAGGCATAGAAATTGATAGCAATAGAAGCGTGGAGATGGAAATGAGAAATGGAAAATGAACCATGAATTTGTACAGTTATGAAACGTGGGTATTGTAAAATAGATACAAATAAAATACAAGCACCAGAAATATGTTGAAAAATATTGAGGAATGTGATATAAAGAATGTAAAAAGGTAAAAGAATACCTCAATATTTAACATTGATTACTTTTATTCTCTGAATCTAATATCATCATAAATCGGTTGGTGAGTTATAACGCATGGAAGACAGGTGAAAATATATTCTACAGATATGGGAAGTAAGGGCAGAGGGCGACCTAAGCAAACCCGGTGTAAATATAATAGAAAAATGTTTCAGAAGAGAGTCAAAGCTGCGGCTGAGGTAAGGAGACTTAGCAGATACATAAAATAATGAAAAGAAAAAGTCTTAATATCATAAAATTTTACAATTTAACTATCAAATAGTTTATGCCTATATAGTATTTGTATACATATAAGTTGTTATCATTCCACAAAAGAAACCATCAATTATGGCCAACATTTTCTCATGTATAATAAGGTATAAATATAGATGTAAAAATAAGACTATATTGAATGGAGAAAGAGATGTGAGCAGCTTTTCAAGAATTTAAGAATAGTTGAACTCGAGGAACATAATGTAAGTTAGAATTAAGCGGAACACAGGCCTTATTGAGTAAACAATTATTTTTCTTAGAAAAGTGCAATCAAGTAATTTTCACTATAGGTATAGGTTTTCACTTTGAAAAGGTATCTATTTAGAGAAATTGGTACAATATATATTAATCCAAACAGTTTCCATCATTCTCTACAATTTTTTCCCATCTTTCTGGCAACATGGTATCATATTTCAAAAGAACCATGTTAATTTAACTGTGATCCAATCATCTGCTCTTTTTTTACAACAAAGCGTCGTTCAGTTTGTTCAACTGATATCGGTACACATATACAGTTACAGTTTCATTTGAACTTAGTAGCTCGTAATACTCTACAACTTGTTGGTCCTATAATACACACAAGAAGATTTTATGGCCATGACTATTCCTTTCGACATCGTAATGGATGGATTTTCTGGACTAACTGACGACTTATTGCGTTTGGAATTGTCGTCTTAATGCTCTTCCGAAAATTCATCTTTACCGTCTGGAAAATATGAGAATGTTGAGATGATTTGAAATACCATTTTCAGCCAATTTATGTGGTATCCACTATTCCTAGTTTTTGGATCTTCGCCATAGCATATGAACTAACCGTCAACTGTTTTTCGGTCTACCAGACCATTATTCGTTAGTGACATTGAAATCACTTTTGTTAAATTATTAAAACCAAATTTGACAGTTGTATCGGAATAAGTGTTTGATAGGCTTCGGCAACACCACACAATCAACCAAGTTACTGAATGATGAGAGTGCAATTTGGAACGTTCCATGATCGGTGTCTGAATACATATAAATGGCAAATAACTCAATAAAATTAGATGAAAAACTGTTATTATTAATAGCAAAACAATCCAATTAAAGACTTACCTTAGATTGCTGAAGACTTGTTTACATTGACATTACGAATTTTCGCCAATAGATATATCTGATTAAAATACATGCAATCATCCAATATACCGAAACATTGAAAGGCCGGCCTAATTATATATCCTATTCATAAAAATACTGGCTAGTTATTGACAGAGACTTATTTTTACTCCAAATTTTATTTTTCAAATTAGTTTGTTATGACCCAGTGTGATTCTTTTGCATTACTATACTGAGCAAATTGTAATAAATATAATAAAAAGCCTTAATATATTACTATAATATAAAAACATTCCATTAATAACATTGAATATTGACATTTTGAAGACTATTCCATCATAAAAGGTTATCATAGAATTGATAAATTAATTAACAAAATAAACATACTGAAAAATTAAAATACTCTGCATGGAAAATAACTTCATTAATTCAGTAGTTGTTATATAAATGCGTGATTTTGTTTTTTTATAGTCAGGGTTTATACGACGTTTGTGAAGATGATGCTAATATTCAGCAGTAAATAGATATTTTTTAATTATGTGATCTATTGCATAATGAAATTTCAAAACCGATGCTATAATCAAAGGTTGTCTACCGATTTAATGAATCGGCAATAATTATGTGATAAGAATTCGTACAATTGGTATTTGTTGCTGATATTTCGGTTTTATTTTGGTTATAATTCTATTAAGAAATAAATAATTTAGCATAACAGTTAACGACGACTATGTACTTGAAATAATCCTACATAAAAGTTATGATGCATTAATGAAACTTATATCAAAATAATACTGTGAATAACCCTGAATAAACTAACCATATAAAATTTAACCTATTTATATAATTGCTGTATAATGCAGTGTCCTGCACGTCGTACGAATCAGTTATTTATGATTACCTATTTGTCAATAGTGCTCATATTACGAAAATTCTTAGAAGGCTAATGAAGATATTGAAATATCTACCTTAATCATTTACAAACCATTAATTTGTACGAAAATAATTGAATTTTATTAAAGAAAAATTCTGTGAGTTGCTGGCTATAACCAGATAGTTCTTAAAATTTACCAAATTCAAAATATCTTAAAAAAATTTGAATGATCTTTATTGTTTCTATCTGTAGAAGTAGTAGAACTGTTAAGAGAATGATATATTAGGTAGCAGTGCTGTATCTATGACCTTTCTAACTCTCAAAGGCGATATTAATATTTAATATTAGAAAGAAATAAAATATTTATTAGTTATTGTATGTACAAAAGTAAAAAATTAAAATATAAGCCTCTGTTCATTATAAAAAAGTTCTTTACATATTCCTTGAAATATTGACCCAATATCATGCTACGGATATAGAGGTAGGTTTGATATATTAAGTGATTGCATGTACTCTGGTCATTGTTTCATTTTAAAAAGGCATTTATAAGAAAAAATACACATATATAATGTTAATAAAAACTTTTTCCATAATTTTAAACGAATGGAATCATCGAGCCATTTTCGCACCTTTTAACAATTGTGAAATCAAGCCATACTGCACACCTTGGTGAGTACCCAACATTATTACAACTTTTGCAATATTTTGTTGTTAAGTGTTGTCATGCAATGAAGACAACTTTGCGTCTATTATTTGTTTTTGCTGGTATTTTTTGCTACAAAACCTCGATTAATATTTATTGTTGTCGGTAGACTTCTGCTTCAGGGTCCATGTGGATGGCCATAGGTTAGAATTTTGCTCTTGATATTGAAGTAGCAGATCCAATTTTCATGCTTTGTCACAATACGCTATAGGAGTCCCTTTTTTTTTACCTAGTAAGCAATGAAGCCGCGATGTAAAAACTATTCGAAATTACATTTGCAGTCAACTCGTGAGGTGGCCATTTTCCTTCGTCTTACATCTTTGCCATCGCATGTAAACGTCTGAAAGTAATTAATTCATCAACTACTAAGCTGTTTTAAAATCCTTGAAGAGTTTGGGCTGGGTTTTCGTTCAATAAGTCTTGCATTTTATTATATTCGAACCTTTCCGGTCCTCTAACTCACTCCAATCACTCAAAATGGTCACTTTTAAATCGTCGAAACTAAACCTGACAATTGCAATATGTGTTGCCAGTTTGTGTGTTTCTATTTCCATTATATATGTGTTTGTACATTTTCTTGTTTTTTTATTTTTTTGTCACTGAACTGTCCTTCTTATTAATCTAGGCAAGTCGCAGCACTTTTTCTGCACTCCCGTGATCTAATGGTTATTTTTCGCTTCCAATTCTGACTATTCTTCTGTTGTCAATTTCATTGATACGTTCGTTAAATTCTCCATCGGCCATGGGCATGTCATAGAACAGTAATTTTATTGATGTGATTACCCATTTTGTAACTGTGTTTTGATGGGTTTATATGGGATCTCAGGAAACGCTGATCTGTGATATTCAATTGATTTTTGATTCAATTTTATTTTTATATTATCTGATTTTGATTCACAGATTTTCCTATATGGTAGAGGATGTTTCAAATGACAGAAGTTAACTGCTGTATGAAACATTATTTTATTATCACTATATATAATTAATTCGTTTGGAATATGTTACTATCTTATTCAAAATAATTTGTATATTTCGAATGTAAGTCATTGATCTCTATTCTTTGAGCTTTAACTCTAAATATATTTCTAAATTCTAATTCTCTCTAATCTCTAAATATATTTTTAGAATCCATAGCACTCATTATTAACTTTGAAAAATGTCACTAATTTATTTTGTTTTATTCACTGCTGCTGTGGCCGGCTTCATCTGTCACCTTTTTTTTGTTATATTTTAGTCTCCTTTTTACCAACTAGGATTTATTTGGATTGGACCTGCTGTTTAACGTTTATTCCGAATCACGGACCTTGGCACTAAGCCTATCGGCTGGCGAGTGATCAATTGCAAAAAAATCATCCCAGAAAACATTAGGTCTTACCCAGCCCAATTACTGGCGTGATTAGGATACTTAGACTTTTGCTTTTTGAACAGTCACAAATATAAATTTCCAACGGTCCTCTCGCCTTAATCACTGCGCCAACCAAGCCAGCGTCAATCACCCTTTATTCTGGTGCTCATAATATTATGTAAGTGATGTGCGCTATTTTCTAAGAATACGTTGCTTCTCAGACATCTCCGGATTTGGCGCATGCGTCAAACATGCATGTTGAACTCTATTTAATTTTAATACAGAGAATAATCCGAGTTTGGCACATGCGTCATACAGTTTTATTTACTTAAATTTTTTATCCTGATTATAAGATTTAATGTCGAAAATATATATATGTATATATAAGCAGGTAAATAGGTTCAGGAGGTAAATAAGAATAATAAAATTTTTGAAATTATACATTTTATTTAAAAAATTATTGAATAAAACGAAATAATAAAAATATAATTAATATATCCAGTCATTCTATTTCTATAAAAACATCATATTACACATCATTATTTTTTATAAATAAATATACACAAATTTAATAAGTAATTTATTTATTGAAACTAAATATAAGGAGGGAAATAAACATTGAACATTTTTTGAAATAACACATTTTATTTAAAAAATTATTGAATAAAATGAAAAAATTAAAATTAATTTCTATATGCCTTTCAACTTTTGTAAAAACAGCATATTTAAATTAATTTACATATTTGCACAATTAACTAGGTCTCCAAGAACCACAAAATGTACCAAAATCGTTTAGATCAAACCCAGCCAATAGTTAAAATCAAATGAAAAAACCATCATTATATTTGAAAGCAGTGAAATTATCCTAAAAATCTCCAAATATGATCAGCTATGATCGCCACTATCATTGACACACAAATCGCAGCTTTCGGTTAACGTATTGTACATTTAGTATCCTAAAATGAATGGATTAACGTACTTTTAAGCTGAAAGAATCTCAGTCAATATATCATTATTTTTACAAAACAATAATTTATTTACTTATACTCTTATATAATAATGCATTGTATTTTCTTTGTCATTATATCATTAGGGCGTCGTTGATAGTTTTATATTTTGTTTATTTGATCCAGGTCTACTTTTGTTAGCAAGTTTATTTATTTCATAATATCACTGTACACTGTTCTTACATCTTAGCAAAATGTTGTCTGATTTCTTCTTCTCTGAATTTCACATTTTTCGACTTTCATTCTCAACAACTTTTAGCTACGTCTTACCTATAAAATAAAATTTAAATCATTACTAAAATATATTATGTTTGAAATAAATGGCAAATCATTAATAGTTACTATAATTTTCGCTACTATTCTTGATGGACAAACCTCATTAATGACTTAACTACTTCCAATACAACAAGAATCATTATCTTCTCTGTTTTTGTTATCATTTTGGCATATTTTGATACCTATTCGATGTTGTTTGAAAACTACATGTTATAAATTTGGCAGCTAACATTCCCACTATAAATAAAATTGATGCTGTTTGGGTTTTATAACTTTTAATAATATTACCTTACATTCTGCACTTACACTCGATCTTCCATATTTTAAAACAAATGTATGTTAAACCACCAAGAATAACACAACAATTTAATTTTTATTAATATAGAATTATTAATGTAACAAAAAATCTAAATATTTTAGGTTTTCTTGTTGTTATGGCTTGATCGGCTGTACCGATCGACTCGAAAAAAATGTACCACCATTAGAAAAGGAAGACAATAGGGTTTATACTTTTGTATGGTTTATTCTATGCAGGATAGTGCGCATGCGCTAAAACCGGAGATGACTGTGGAGTAACGTATCCTTACTTTTTGTTCTCTGCATGTTTCTTTCGGTTTCTTTTTGGAGGGAACCATTGAGGTCCATCATTATCCATCCTAGTGTTATTATTTTTCAAAAATCAAATACGTTAATAGATATCAAATATATATATATATATATATATATATATATATATATATATATATATATATATATATATATATATATATAGGTAGAGTTAGTAAAACTGATTTGCAACATGTATAAATTATCAATTATTATATTATCTATTAATATATATTGACAATCTGCTTCTATAATTTCAGCCAGTGTCCAAAAATATTAAAATTATACTATTTTAGTAATACGTTCTTTTTTGAAATTATATTGCGTTTCATTAAAATTTAATTTTAAGCGATTTCGTAACAATTCTATTTTGGGCCTATATTCAATTTAAATTTTGCTGTTATTCTAGTAAAAGATGACGGTGCTTATATGATTGTTCTTTTCTTTCAAGGTTGTAACAAGATAGATGCTCCTCCTATTGATATTTAAATAACAAATTAATTATTTTTCAGTTAGTCTCCTGGTACGAAGCTTACACAACTTTCAAGGTGAAGGTCAATTTATGGTTCTTATTTGTCATTTTTCGTTTTGAATCGTCAATTGTAATGCACACGAGAACTAAAAATAAGTTTCTAAACAATTTATTTTGAATTCATTTGCTAGTTGTCACGGCCAGTTGGTAAGATTCCAGGCAAAATACCAAAAGTCACTTAGATAAAGTTCCGTTATTGCTACAAAGCAAAGAGAAAATGCAATTTAGTTAGTTAATATTTGTTTATTCAATTGTCTGTTATTCATACGTTCTTTATAATTTTTTTTGGAATATTCACTAAAACTATCAAGAGTATCATTTTTGGTTAATGATTTATATAAACAAGGAACTAAATCCTGAAAAATGCACTATGTGTATGTATGTACTCTACCGAGGTGTTTATAGTTACAAAAAAATAGTGGTAGTCATTCTAGAAATTATTTTGAATGGTCATAATATTATATTGCATAAAATTAGATATCAAATTAGGAATTTAAATTATACGAAATTTTATTAATTTTAAAACAATGTTCAATTTATATAAAAACTATAATAAAAGATCATCTTAAACATTCGGATTCTATTAAATTAAAATAATAATTCGGTAACCCATGTCACTAAAATAAAATTTGTTAATTTTTAGCTATGTACACACATATTATATTTTTAAGTGGCGTTATTTGAAGTTTTAGCAACGGCTTAAATATCTAATTCAACCATTGTCCAGGCAAAAATATATAAATTATTTCAACTATTTTTTGATGTATTGAACTATGTTTATAACAATTAATAGTATATTATAATATTTTACAATATTTTATTAGTGGAAATAAAAGTTAAAAATCTTAAATATATTTTGTAGACTCGTATAGATATACCAGGGACCAAATATACTTTAGTTGGCCAAGCTCTTCCAAGCTTCACGTATCTGATCTAGTAGTCTCCATGTCCTTTGTACATTCCAAACACTTACAATTTAATCTGACAGCCAGTATGCATAATGACTATGCATATTTGCTATATATATATATATATATATATATATATATATATATATATATATATATTATACTCTCTGCTATTAAACTCAGTTTGAAAACTACTCTATCCTGGTAATTTTGGTGACACTCTGTTATTTTACATCTACTTTGAAGTACTAAGTGCTTCAAATTACATATCTTAATACGGTTTCTGTTCTATACGCATCTCACTGTATAGTGTGATTACTGCGGGCACAACGGGTACCGCATTATGTAGCACAAGAATGAAACATATTCAAATATGCTTTATTAAAAAAGTTGTTGTTGAATACCCGAATATCTCTTATTGAGCTTACTAGTTCCTATTGTTGAATATCATTTCCTTAATTTGAATGAAACTTAAATCTATCTCTGATCTCTTATGGCGTAGTGTGGAAGATAACATCCGAAAAATAATTTAGAAGAATGCCTAAAAAATTGTATTTCGGTTTTTTTTCATTCTGATCCTCTTATATTATTCAAGGAATCATCAAAGAAAGAGATGGAAAACGATTTCTATATAATGAAAGAGTCTCATATCTGGTGACCCATAAGTTAGAATATTAGAATAATATATTATAGTTTAAGGACAATATGTTTAATAATAAAATATTTTTGTAATGTATTTAATAAAATAATGTATTTTCAATATGTTTTCAATAGTTTTGAATCTGGATTCTTTTGAACAGTCTTTTAAAGTCGTGGTATTCTATGGTTATTACACAATATTGCTAAATATTCCCCAAAGATCAATTCAAATTGTATCATATTTGGGATATTTTTAAATTCACATTAGTGGGCTTGAATAATTAGGATATCCACATGAATTATGCACCCTATAGTCTCACTGAATATTTCCCACCTAAATAATAAATTAAATTAATATTATTTTTTATATATATTTTAAAATCTCCTTTTACCATCTATGGGCTTATCTGGACTGGGTCTAAAGTTTAACGTGGGCCCCGAACCACGGTCCTCAGCATTAAGCCTACCGACTGGCAAGTGACCAACTTTAGAAATCATCCCAGAAGACATCCGGTCTTACCCAGCCTGGTTACTGGAGTGACTGGGATCATTTTCCTTGTTGGATTTTACACTCTTGCCTAGAACATTCGCAAATTTTAAACAGTCATAAACATACATTTACGACCATGCCCCAGCAGGATTCGAACCCGCGCCTATCGAAACAGTAGGAGGACCGTCCCATCGCCATTACCACTGCGCCACCAAGCCGGCTATTAATTTAAGTTCTGTCACTAGATGGATGGAAACAAAGATGTTTACTTATGTTACAGTTAAGCTGTAATTCAACAAACGTTTAGAGAGTAATTTTATATTGCTACTTTTTGTAAGATTTAGAAATAGATTTGTCGAATTAACTATGTTGGCAATAGAGTAACATACTATATGAATAATATACGTTTATCAATTAAATTTGGCTTAACTAACTACATGATTTCATGCCGATAGAACTTGTAGTCACTTTTATACGTAATTGGACCAAGGGCGAACTTAAATCACCATTATTGTAGGAAGTATTACCGTTCAAAGAATTACACATTCGACGCAAATGACAATCATGACGATAGTGTGAAGTCTGTTCACATCACTTTCCAATCAAATTCTAATAATTTTAAATTATGAAATAAGTGCGGGACCTTGCATTGTGATGGTGCAACATATTTTTGTCGTAGAATATTTAAGATACACAGGATATTTTTCATTCCTCTAAAGATAATGTTTCTTTGATTTCGTACGGTTTTAATTTTTTGTAAGAAGCAACTTATTTATCAACAATATAGTTACAGTGCAATGTGATTTATCCTTTTTTTAAAATAGATGGCACATTTAATAAGTTGATAATATAAATATGCCAACTTTGCTTTAAAGAAATATACATATGTATAATGGTGTACTCATTGTAGCATTTTAATCGATTTATTTCCTTTCAAATATGATGTCGGCAGTAAACATATAGAACTTGCCTTAAGCATTTAAAAACGCTAGTTTTCAAGTGTCCTAGCAGTACAGAAGGATTGGAAATGGAATGAACTGGAAATACACTTTGGTAGATTCAGCTTGTTACTTTAGTTGCGGATTCTACTTATTTTCACTAGCATTACTGGCTGCAAAAAGTTGAACTCCTTCACTTCTATCCTTTTAACTGGATGCCGTTGATATTTACAATAGAAAGCGATTGGTCTTTGGTATTTTCTTCACTAATTGTCAAGTTATATGTTCCTGCCATATAAACTATATTAAGAATGCTAGAATCTTCAGTATATGTATGAGCGAACACGCCCTATCATCAGTAAATACATATCGGTTAGGAAGTATAATATATGTACAACTAGTACAACTACTAGTTGCTAGTAATAATATATACAAATAATATAATTTGAAAATGCAACTTAATTTAAAACTATTTAAATTATATTTTAAAATATTTTTTATCGACTTGGGTTTACTTGGGATAACCTGATGCTTAACTTGGATAGCAAATATAAAGATCAAAAGCTTGTTAATGCTTAGAAAGCCGTTAATATAGGCTTACTAACGTCATATCAGTACATTTATATTTTTATACATTTCTGAACAAATTATACCATATGTTGTTTTATTATAGAATGGGATACACCTTTGCATATCTAGTTAATCCGATAGAAAGGAATGTAGATAAGACATAAAGTAGAATTAGTGTTTGAATATTTATGATGAATGAGCAGAGATTTAATATTTTTATTTGTTGGAATACCAGTTACATGTGAAAAGCCTAGCAATAAAACTAGACATGTGGTATAGACTATTAAAGTAACGTTTGAATAACACCTATTGGTAATGATATTCCTACTAGTGTGTAAAAAATGATTTTAAATAATATATAGATTTCATAAATTCATAGATTAATTAAAATATAAAAGTTAATTAGAGAATATGAATAGTAGAATTTTATTTTATATATCAATAGATTTAGAATTTTGAAATCATACCAAATTAAATTGAAAATATAATATATAACAGCTGGTAAAGGTTACTGTTAAGGGAATTAATTCGAATACTTAAATAAAAGCAGGCGTATGTATGTAACTACATAATGTATGTAAATTTTCAGCAAAACAGATATGATTAAATGTCTATAGGAGTACATTTATTTGGTTAAATAGTAAATGCCTATAACATATATTTTATCAAATATGTTGTTGTATGGTGGAGTTTTATCTAACTTTTTTACTATATGAAAATAGTGCTGTCGAGACTCATTGTATTTCAGTGAAAGTTTTAATTGCAAAAATGTGTTGAAAGTGGTTTACTGGCTTTTATATGCCCGGCAACGAACCATATGAAGAGCCGTCAATATTTTGAGATTCCTCGATGAAAAAACATCATCAATTATCAAAAAATCAGTCATCATCATAATTAATCCATAGGCGTAGTTTAGGTGGATTATTTAGGAGTTCAAGTCCGGAAACCATACTTAACTTTACACCATACTATTTTCTTCATTAATTCTCAACCCATACGATTGTACGATGCGAACTAGAACATGAAGAATGCCAGAAGGTTTAACATTAGCACTAGCGGGAATATAGCCCTATCATCAGTGAATATCAGTCGGTCAATCAATCAATCAGTCAAGGAAGAGTTAGAGTCAAGGTAGAGTGATTATTAAAAATACATTTATATTCAAAGTAATAGTGGGGTTGCTAAGGTTTTACCAGAAATAAAAATACAAAAATTCTGAAATTGCCAGTATAACACTTGGCAAGAAAACTAATAAATGCAGGTATTAGCTCTAATAAGTAGGCAATAATAGCACAATCGCTACTTGGATGCTGTGAGAATAATATTTGTGAAATCGAGTGCTCTATACTTGCGAAAGCAAAGCAAAATTATTTCAATGGCAAAAATAAACTTCAAATGTTCTCAACAGTTATTTATTCCAACCCAAAAAAAGGTTTAAATTATATATAATTGACGATGCAGCTCAAAATTGTAAATAAAATACAAAATGTAATTTTGAAGTCAAATTTCATAATAGAATAACAATCTTATAAGCCTGTAAAATTAAAATACTTCATTTAAACTAATATTAAATTAATTAAACTAAAAATAGATATTTATATTTAGTTTCTTTTATTTTATTTAACTTTAGTGACAACATTTAGTACTTACATTGTCAGTACGTAAGTATTGTTCGAAATGTTTGAAATTTATGTTTCCCATAACAGACATACCAGGCTGTGAAACTTACATTAATAAAATCACATTGTTCAATCAAATATTTGCAACTTACCCTTATCCTATTGAAGCATAGGCGATAGAACTATTTGATTTATAAGAAACGGGATATTTGATATTGGCCTTTCGTAATCTAATGATGAAGATGATGAAGTTTAATTGATATATGTTGAAGGCTTGAATTTAATTTTTTTGTATTTTGAGAATATATTATCTGTAGTGAACAGCAGTAAATGTTCGATGAGTTCAGTTAGAAAACCTTTTTTTCTGTCTAGTTGGCATTCGAATCTTGCAGAAACATATCATGGCTTCACACACACTTGTACGACTAAACCGGTGACATTCTATTGAATATAATTTTATATATTATTTGGTAACTGAAAAAGGAGAAAAATTATAAAGGACACAATAAACGAAAGGGATAGGCTCTAACCTCAAGCATTATCAACAATGCTAATTATACTTTACACATATTTAAAAGAACTTTAAATAGTAAGTACTAACATTGGAATAATATTATTGCTGTGAATAACTTACCGATATTCAAACTATACTAGCTGGTTCCCTCCTTGCAATATTTGTCCTTCTAAAACTAAAATACACAACTTCTTTGGGTTTTTTAGCGATGTATAATTACATTAGGGGTCCTAACATCACCGATATACGATAGCATATTTAATTATAACACAAAATTATTAAAACAATGCATAAATAAGACTTGCAGCCATACAAACCGTCCAGTGCGTCTAAAACATCTACGTCATACGCAGATTAGGGGCTATATGGATTATGATTTGGGATTTGGGATTATGATAAAGTGGTTTTACTAAAATAGGAATCTAGCCTATTGCATTCACTAGTTTGAGTAGCAATTGACAGACAACATCTCCTTTAGGAACACCGACTGGGACCTAAAATGAATTTGATTTGAAAGGCCAGAATATATAGTCGAAAGCACAGGGAAGATCAATAAAAACAACAATAGCACGCTTTCCATATCTAATATGCTCCTACATCAATTAGTTTAACGCCAAAACTCTTATATAAGCAACTACTGTTGGATCTAAAACCTGTCTGTTCTTATCTGTGAGCTAATAGAGTCTCATCTCTATGATCTCCATAAACATCTTCCCGACAATGGCTAAAAGACTTTTTTGCTTGCCTTTTTTTATGTTAGGTAGAATTATCACTTCCCTCCACGCTGAAGGTACTCTCTACGATCGCTGTTCTTCTTCGCCATACTCCATGATCTTACTCCAGATATGATCATCTGTAGGACTCCAACGGTTTTACCACACTTTAATGATTTTATTGCTGTGATAAATAATATTTCTGGAAGTTGCGAAACTCTGTGGTGAGTCACGACAATGAAGTTGCATGAATAAGTTATCGTGACTTTTACGAAAGTTCCATCTACATTTTGAATATTCTCACTGGTAGATTTACTCCTGCAGCTCAGTTACTTAAGTGCCTGATAAAACGCTCGATATTCATGTTTCGATGCTGCAGCTTGAAAATTGGCAGCCATTGGAGTCATAGTTGTACTGTTGAATAGAGAAGATGATGGTCATATCTACAATCAGGTCCACCGCCTTTATATCATAGAGCATATGAAGAAACCGAGGGTCGATCAAAACATAACCTAACCCATATTTTGCCAATGTTTATTGGTACTTCGGACGGTGTTGGAATATTGTTCTCACCACTAACTTATTTAATGATACTATATAATCAATAAATTGATCATCATACGCTTTGCATTCGCATTAAATAATTATCATAAGTTATTAAAGACTGACTATTAACTTATTATAAGTAAGCAAGCGTGTAAAGGCTTGAAATTGTTAGACAAATAAGGAAAGCGATTGTTTTACGAAGTGAAACCCATAAACATTAAAAGGCGCTTTTATATCCTCAAACCTGCCGCTCGATGAACGAAAAAGGAAGAGATTTTTGTATCCGATTTTCACCGGTGACAAAAATGGTTCTATGGCAGCAATAAATATATCCATACATAGAAAGTCCAATGGGGTTTAAGCATCAATATTAGTAATAAACTCAATGCGTTTTGGATGTGATTTGTTGTAACATACTAAAACTAATGTAGTTAAATTAAATCAAATAAGTTATAAGATCTCATATTGACTTTAATTAATTATTTATATAAAACAAGGAGTTCTTCCGATATGAGATTTGTTTTTGCCCTTAGAAGGAGAAATGACAACCAAATAACGAGCAATATATTTTTGTATGTATTTAATTAAATGGCATAATGATACTGCGAAATAAGTGCTGGAAATTTCAGTGGAAAGTATTGTAACTTATACTTTCATATACCAACTTCTGTATGTGTATTTCTAGATTTAAAATATTTCGATGCAAGCAAATTATTGTTATTTAAATGTCACAAATTACCTTAAGGGGGGGAGGGTTATATATTGCAAGATGTGTTTAATATATTAAACATTAAAATAGACTAATTTAAGCTTCAATTTATGGTAGTACTTATACACTCTTTAAAAGTTCGTATGGTTTAGTGCGCTCCAATTTTCTGATTTCCAGTACGTTGTCCAAAGATACTGTACTGCTTCCACGTTGGTGCGATTAGAAACCTTCTTTAATGATTTACTGTAAAATACTAACTTTGTGGACCCAATTGATTGCAAGATCACCGTCACATTTTTTCTTAATTTTCTAGCGACAAAATTAGATATTTTGGGTGGATAAATCAATAGTTTTGATGTTAGGTCAAGTAAGAAGAATCTCGCAATCAATCAGCATTTTGTTTAATTTTGAGTCTGATCTGCTCAATTTTTTGTTAATATTACATTTCCAATATAATCGATCATTAAGGCATTTCGTAAATTCTACTTGAGGAAATGGGTACCCCTCAGGCGATATATGATTTAATGGTGTTTCTGTCTTTTCGTAACAACTTAAATTTCATATATAAGCTGTTTCCTCCCTATGATTATATTTTTATCTAGATTCACATGATGTTATTGGGTACCCGCCGTGTAGAGCAAATATGGGAGTGGTCCCTAAAGCGCGGAACTTCATCTGAAATAGGTTTGAATTAAATTTATTATAACGAACCGATGACTTATAACGATGATTTGTAAACTAACAATATTTTGCAACACAACATAATAAAACAATCATTTTTGATAGGCTAAAACCAAATATTTTTAATTATCATGTACTGAAAATTATATTGTGTAGAATAAATGAAATAGTATACCATTATTTAAAAAAGTATGATAATCAAGCCTTCTATAATAAAGACTTCATTTAAAATCTCTAAATGATTTCAGTCATTTTTATATTATTTTTATTTTATTGTATCTTTGTTTAAAAATCAGCTGATAGATTATATATAGTCACAATGTTAAATAAAGTTGTTTAACGCAACAATATAGTTTTTAGAAACATATCTAAAACAAACACAAATAAATCAATTATTACCTTTTTAAGAATGGAATTTAACCTTGGTATGAAACCAAAGTTAGAATGCTATAAATACGTCGTTAGTAGAAATGCCAAAAATATTTAAGGCTTTTACGAAGAAATATTATAAACAACATTTATGGTAGGATACGTAATGCCGTATAGTTCAAATTTTCGCTTTAGATTAGAGTGTGTTTAAATTATTCTTATGCGACATATTTAATATGATTATGTTCGAACTAACTAACATTGGCATTGATAATATTTCGTTCATTCCACCAGACCTTGATGAAAAACCTTTTAATTTTTGTTGTTTGACCTTGTATGAAGCATTTACGACACTCATTCAGAAAAAAAAACTATGCTGAACTAGAAATTATTCACATTTCCTTTATTGATATCATTTAAATGACAGAATTTCTTAATATACAGTTTCGCATCGCAAGGTTTCATATAGGAAATATTAATCTTATCGACCATCGCAGAAAAAGGGTGTTCTATTTCAAAGAAGTAACTTTCTAATGCGCGAAGCATCTAGGTGAAAATAATTTTGTGGAAACGCGTTTACCCTACTGACACACTAGTGTTTCTAGAAATTGCATTTTAAGATTTTGAAATGAAGTATGTGCATTGTTATAAAATTGAGCTGAAAGTAATATTTATAAAATTATTATTCAATATTAATTATTAGAAATTTCAACCCAAAAATTGTCATAAAAGAGTCCATTTGTTTTTAGAATTTAGGTTAACACTTTACTTTAATATCTTAATTAGTATTATATATTCATATATTGCTAATTTTAGATTTATCGAGTAAATAATTTTTTGAGTACTATTTTTGTAGTTTGAATTGTTTTGAATTAATTGAACAAGGTTATTGTACCTATGTTTTCCGAAATATTTATTTCTATACATACAAATTTAGTATACAAATCAAAAGTAATGGTAAATGTTTCGAAACCTTCGAATGTTCTATTGATATCTCATATAGTAGGTTTCTCTGAAATGATTATTTTTTAGATAAACATCTTGTGTTCATTAATCAAATTATTGAATATTCTGATGTTCTCGGAACAAAGCCAAATATCAAAAGACTTCCACTGATGGTTTATCGGCACGCTTTATATAAGCGATTCTTGCTATTCACATATATACTTTCATTAATTTCTGCCTTTATTATATGTGTCGCTACTTTGTTTGACATAACTAATTTCTAAATTGATATTTATTTAAGTATCTTGATAATTTAATTATAGAATTAAAATGAATAATAATTAATATTATGAAGAATTAAGATTTTGAGAGATTTTTCAGCTTCCTTAATTATAACATTTAGCAAAATGCACATATTTTTCTAAATATTAAATAAGCCTTAGGCATTCAAATTTTTTTGAGAATGACTTGCAGTTTTGTTGTTTAAAGCAATGTTTGGTGCGTTTTCATATAGAGAGCCAGTATCGTTATGATTAATAACGGGACTAAAAATACGAGCAAATATGGATATATTTCTGATGTTTTTATACGTTATATCTTATGTACGTTGTATTTTGATAAAATACCATTAACTATTTTTTATTAATGTGATCTTTTTCATTATTTAACCGACTTCGAAAAAGGAGGAGGTTCTATGTTCGGCTGTATATTTTTTTAAAATATATGTTCTACGATTCTCTGTCAGTTATGGACATATTTTCTAAATTTCTTTTTATTCGAAAGAGTGCACTTCCGAGGTGGCCCCGTTGGAACCGAAGGGAGGTAAATCGAGGGAAAACCTCAAATTTCGTACGTACTCAAATAAGGTACGTACATTATTTTCATATATTTTTATCTAAAATAATCAGATATTGGTATATAATGTTATTGCTGAACTGATATGAAAATCGGAAGAGGTTCAGTGCAAAAATCAGTCAGTTAGCTTTTGAATCACTAACCATGTAATATCAGACATCGTAGAAATATTGTAGGCAACTGTTTCTATGGCGTAATGTTGAGAACGTTGAGCTCACACGCGGAGGGCAGCATTTTTGTTATAGTTTGATTAGAACATTTGTCAAATCACCTAGACGAGATAGTCGTCCCCAGGGCCTGAAAAGTTCCTCTTTTTAAATAATTGTTTTTTTATTCCTATTCTTCTTCATAGAGGCTGTAGTTTTACTTGACTATCCAAAGAATACTTTTAAAAAATAACTGGGCAATTTGTTGGGTAAATATCTAACACTGAAAAGAGAAAATTGAAATATTTTTAACAAAAACATTGAAACGACTTCAAAAATAAATGAGGAGCCATGTGTATATAATAGAATATAAAATACGTATATAGTAGATAGGTTAAATAAGTTTTTCGTTTATTTTTATTTAGTTATTACAACGTTAATAATGTACATACTTTATTTTAAAAGGTTTTCTTTGTGATTAAAATACAAGTTTCAATTTCAATTTCATATTTAAAAAGAAGTACTGGGCATTTTATCAGGTGATATTTTAAGTTTGAATCATAAGGTTTCAACCCAGAAGATTTTTTAACAATGAGTCCATTGCATTTGATGACCAACATTCATATGGTCTGACAAGAGAATATTATAATAAGTTTCTAATGTTTATGAACATTTTAAGAAATGTATGAAGTTTTGTATATAAATGTAATGAACGTAAATTTAATATTCATTATTTGTTATTATAATTTTCCGGGTAAATATTGCAAAAATAAATATTTATAATGTTTGGGTAAATAATTATATTATGTGTTTTTCTATTAATTAGTTTTTATTGACTTGAATTAATTGGGTAAAATAAATAATATATTTTTAAAACAATATTAAATTTTCGTTTATTATTTTTGTTTAATTTTATCATTCATTCAAATTCACTTATATTCAAATCATATAAGTTTTGTTTATTGTACTATTGTACAAATTTCTATATTTCAAGTTTGCTTCATTGAATTAGTCTTGCTCAGTCTCATATATTGATATCTTGTTATATTTTATGATGCTGCATCTTATGTTTCTTATATTTTATGATGTTTATGGAATAATAATTCACCATTCACATGTTGCAGCTGCTCACACATTCACACAAACACCATAGCTAAAATCACTGAGTTAAAGTATGAATTGTTTTGTTGAAAACTAATATCTACCACTGCTGTGAAGGAATCCATATATTTGAAGATTTGAATATGGTTAGACTGAGTTAATTTTTTTAATAATTATAATATAGTATTAATGTAAAAAATATGAAGGAAGTTTTCAAGCAATTATTGTTATTATTAATAACCAATTATGTAATAAAAATTATATAAAAGTTTTCATCCATCTGAGAAAATTACAGAGAAAACCGTAATTAAAGTTAATCAATGTAAAAAACCATTGTGGGAAATGTGAATGTAGAAAGTGTTTGAACTGAAAGTAATCCGTATTGATATAATATGATAAAGATTTGATTGTATGCAAATATTTGCAACGAAGGAATGTTACCCAACATATTGACTATCTAATTTACGTCGAACGTATTTCGATATATTTAGCTTTTCGATATATAAAAATCATTCCAAAACATCCTTTTACATCTTGGCTAAATGTCATGGTTAGATTTTTATGCAAAAATTCTATAAAAAAAACTTGATGTTGCGTGTTTTACAATGCAACGCTTTTCGATTTCTGTATTATATGCTACATTAGAGGCAAATATCTTATTTAAAGTCTGGTCTCAGATATATGTTTGCCTTGGTCATGTTTTAATTTGTATGTTTTAAACTTTTGTTACGAAAGCGTTAATGGATTTTGTCGAATGTGTAGTGAGCTGATACAACTACTGCTCTTCCTCGATTACCTTTATGGAGATTCGGAAACTGTAATTTTCATGTTATATCTATTAATAAAAGTGATTTTAATGTTTCATGTCATGGTTAGTGTATTATTTACTATTCGTTATTAGGAAACAATATAAAGTCTCTGGCATTTTTAAGATCGTTATTTAATTTAATATATTATTCGTGGCTAGATACTATATTTCTATCTTTATTGGAAAAACAGAAAAACCGACTATTTAGTTATAGCCCATTTAATAAAACTGAACTTACGTCATTTAAATTTATGACGCCGAAACGTCAAAATGCTGCCACATCAACTTTGAGTTTTAGTTCATTTTCGCTTTGACTATAACAAAATTCTAATCAAAATAAAGTAATGAGACAAACATTATGTAATCAAGTATACTTCATTTAAATACTATAATATATCACTTCAGCTTCAGCACAAGGAAACTACAGCTAATTTTACAGTCACAATAGTTTGTAGATTAGGGTTGTGTTTTATTATATTTACATAGATCTTTTCCACATATCTACATATCTGTCTAATTCTGTCGAATTAAAATGTTGGATTATGCACTGACATTGGAAACATTAAGATTCATCTTCGTGCATCGACAAACATAGATTGTTGTTGTTGCCTCAAATGTTTAGGGCAATGGATATATATATATATATATATATATATCCATTGCCCTAAACTATATATATATATATATATATATATCCATTGCCCTAAACATTTGAGGCAACAACAACAATCTATGTTTGTCGATGCACGAAGATGAATCTTAATGTTTCCAATGTCAGTGCATAATCCAACATTTTAATTCGAAGTAATCTAGATAGCGTTGGAGAATTGCGTAAAGTGGTTGAAGTGGTATTTTGTTGGATAACGTCGCATATTTCAGCAATATATGTAAAAAAATATGTATAAAAAAATAATAAAAACCGAACTCCTTATAAATAAGTAAATGTTCATTGAAACATCTGGGAAATAGTAAGTTAACAATTCTCAAATAGAACTTTAAAACTACTACAAATATAGATCAATAAGAAGATCACTTATTTCTTTGATTAGTAATATTTTCAAGTATTACTAATCAAAGTAATTTATGATCATAAACAGAGTTTCTACTGATTAATAAATACTAACATTACTTTAATCATTAATGTACTATCGTTAAAAAATATTTAAATGTACAAGATGCTTAAATAAGACAAATTGATGTCCGATGATTTTTAACTATTTTGCAATATTTACTCAATGAATTAAATTAAAATATACTAAAAAGCAGTTGTTTATGTCTGTAGTATGTGTTTTGTTTGATTCAATTACGAGTGATTTTGTTCGTCATTATATAATGCTTAAATTTACACAAAACCTTACGCAAACGTATGATAATTTTAACCTCACGCAAAATGTCAAAAGAGCCGTAAAATTTAATTTCAAAATAAGTCATATAACACATTGTATATTTATAAAAAGATATTTAATTCCTATTCTGAATCAAAAAAGAAATCTATACGTAATTTATAATGTTCTTTCAGATATTTTAATAGCTGTAGCGTCTGAAGAAATTAAGTACATATATTAATGCTAAAATAATATATCTAGAAGAGTGTATATTGTTAATCTGTAAATCAAGACTGTCTTAAGTATAACTAATGCAATATCATACTGGAATTAGATCTATATGTTTTTTAGTTAGCCCTAACCCTCAAAATATGCGTGTATAAATTTGACAGCTGTCGGATCATTAGTTTGTGAATTATAGAATTTTGAGTGAAGCAACTTTTATTATTGTGAAAGAAAATGTATAAAAAGGAATTTCGCGTGTTGATAAAATATTGATTTTTGAAGGGAAAAAATACAGTTGAAGCAAAAACTTGGCTTGATGCCGAGTTTCCGGACACTGTTCTGGGAAAATCAACCATCAAGGATTGATATGCTAAGTTTAGACGTGGTGAAATGAGCACCGAAGACAGTGAACGCAGTGGACGCCCAAAAGAGGCTATTACCGACGAACACATTAACACAATCCAGGAAATGATTTTGAATGATCGTAAATTGAAATTGAATGAAATAGTAGACCCTCTAAAGATATTAGCTGAACGTGTAAATTATATCATTTATATATTTGGATATGAGAAGGCTCTATGCAAAGTGGGTGCCGCGCAAGCTCACTTATGACCAAAAACAACGACGAGTTGATGATTCGAAGCAGTGTTTGAAGATGATCAAGCGTAACAAACCCGAGTTTTTGCGTCGATATGTGACAATGGATGAAACATGGCTCCATAGTTTCACTCCGAAGTCCAATCGACAATGAGAAGAGAAATTTGAGATTAATAAGCACCAAAATAATCTAAACAAAATAAAGAATAAACTATATTGTTTTCCTTATCTAATGACGGTCCATTATTTTCGAGTCGATCGGTAGGGTCTTTCAGATCAAAACAACAAAAATATCTAGAATATTTAGATTTTGTGTTACATTAATAATTCGATAGTAATAATAATTAAATTGTTGTGTTATTCTTGGTGGTCTAACATACATTGGTTTTAAAATATAGAAGAACAAGGTGCAGAAGTGCAGAATGTAAGGTTAAATTTTTAAAAGTTGTAAAATTCAAACAGAATCAATTTTATTTATAGTAGGAACTTTAGCTGCCAAATTTATAACATATCATTTTCAACGAGTAGGTATCAACATATGCCAAAATTTAATGATAACAAGAACAGAGAAGTTTGAGAACAGAAATGATTCTTGTTGTGTTGGAAGTAGTCAAGCCATTAATGAGGTTTGTCCATCAAGAATAGTAGCAGAAACTGTAGTACCTGGTAATAATTAGACATTTACTTTAAACATAATATATTTTAGCTACTATTTAAATTTTGTTTTATTGCTAAGATACAACTAGAGTTTGTTGAGAGTAAAAGTTGAAGAAGGTGAAATTCAGAGAATCAGAGAAGAATAAATTAGACAACATTTTATTAAGATGTAAGATCAGTGCATAGTGATACTATGAAATAATTAAACTTGCTAACAAAAGTAGACCTGGATAATAAATAAACAAAATATAAAACTATTAACGACACCCTAATGATCTAATTACAAAGAAAATACAATACATTATTATATAAGAGTATAACTAAATAAATTATTATTTTGTAAAAATAATGACTGAGATTCTTTCAGCTCAAAAGTACGATAATCCATTCATTTTAGGCTAGTAAATGTACAATATGTTAATCAAAAGCTCGAGGTAGTCAATTCATTAATGATATTTGTGGATCAAGAATAGTAGCGACAAAATTTGGAAATTTTTGATAATATTTCATATATAGTGGTGGCTTTTTCTCTTTGGATTTAACTATTGTTCTAAAAAATTTTGGTATTTTAATGATAATGTTTATTTATATGGTTCTTAGAGTTCTTGTTAATTGTTCAAATATGTAAATTTGTTTAAATATGGTGTTTTTATAAAAATAGAAATATATATAGAAATTATTTCTATTATTTAATTTTATTCAATAATTTTTTAAATAAAATGTTATTTCAACAAATTTTCAATGTTAATTTCCCTCCTTATGTATAGTTTCAACATTATATCTATTATTTATCATATTTGTATATTTTTATTTATAAAAAATAATTATGATGTGTAATATGATGTTTTTATAAAAACAGAATAGCTGGATATATACTAATTATATTTTCGTTATCATTTCGTTTGATTCAATACTTTTTTAAAGAAGATGTGTTTGTTCCAAAATTGTATCCATTTTATTTACCTCCTGAACCTATTTACCTGCTTAATATATTCGACATTAAATCTAATAATTGCGATAGAAAAAGTAAGTAATGCTGTCTATGCGTCAAACTCGGATTATTCTCTGTTTTAAAAGTAAATGGAGCCAATATGTGCATGCGCCAAAACCGGAGATGTTGTGAAGTAACGTATCCTGACAAATCTATAGAGAAAATCTCGTTTTATCTCTCTTATCTCCGTGATCGACACGTGATGTTTATTCAATCCATATAAAGAGAAATGTTGAATTCGACAAATTGACAAATGCTTGCCCCAAGGTACCACGACGCATAGACCGCAAAATTTGCCACGCCTGGGACACTGAGTCTACACTGACAGCCCAGTGTCGCTTCACCTTGCCTCGTCCTTAGATCGAAACGCACCTTTGTTCTACACGTTCTATAAATGGAGACATATAATATTTAATTCAAGTTTTGCTCATTAAAAAAACATATATAACGGTTTTAATTATTTTAATATATTGTAGGAGAAAGAAAGAGATGGAGAAAATCTGAAATAATTTCGTGACAAACGTGCCCCGAACAGAATAGGTCATACAGTGATGATTAATATTGTTTGATCTATTCGCATAATTCGTATATTAATACAGTATGGAAAATTCTATAATAATATCCGTTACGTGGTTTAAATATATTGATATCATTGCATAAATAAAGTTTAAAAGAAGTTGCCTTTGTATTTTATCATAATTTTTAATATTTTGGAATCAAAGTAAACAACAAAATAATTATAATTGACACGTAATTAGGGTTTTTTAATTAATAATAATATGCCTTACTTGTGATAGTCCCTTGATATGATCTTGGCTTCGCGACAAACCATGTAAGAAGAACTAAAAAAAAGAAGGTATTAGATGAGGAAAGTCTGCAATTGGCGTTTTTATTGATTTCCGTTCTAATTCTGGCTATATGTACTGGTAATAGTCCTCTACAAACTCCTTCAAGTATTTTATGATAGTTCCGGAGTTTGCCAGGATACATCTTTTCACTCCTATTTCTACCATAATAATGGAAGAAATTATGCGAAAAGTATTCCAAAATAGGTACGGTACAAACTTCTTGATGGATCTGATATTTGCTCGTTATAGTGTTATATTGGTTGATACAGATATTGAAGCTTCCAACATTTTTCATGATATAGTTTGCATTTCAAAGATATATGGTTTCGTATTTAGTGAAGGGGGAAGATATTTCATATTTAAGAGGAAACGAATAAATTATGGACAACTTCTCTAGCAGACTACTAATAACTACTATTTTATCAGTTCGACTAAGATGCCACCTATTTTGGTTTGTAGTGTTGTAAATAGGTGATGTTTTGATGTAGCTAAGGAATAGCTGAGTTTAACAAAGTGGACTTTTAAGTAGTTTGTTAAGCTATAGTACACGAAGAGCTAAAGTTCCTAATAAAGAAACGTTAAGACAAATATATAAAAATCGAACTGAAAGAACATATAGAAGTCAATTAATAATATACATATGACACTGATTGTATTGTTAGTCAAGGGTGTGTAACGTTTGTTTTATATTAACGAAATGATGATCACCTTATATGATGTATATTTACATGAAAATACTGCACCATTGCTGAGTCTCAGAATGTATTTCTGACAAGCCAGCGGAGGTTTTTAAATACTCTGATTTTTAAAATAATGTAAAAATCATATATTTATATAAATGATTCATATCTTGCTTCCACAACATTAAACGTAGAATAATCACCCAATACTTAAGTATTATGTATTAGTATTTTATTGTAAATTAAGTAACTATTACTGTTACCATATTAAACGTAATGAATGTTCGGTTTTAATTTCTTTTCTATTTTCCCATCAATGAAGCAAAAGCTAGACGATTTGTGACATTTTTCCAAGCTACTTTCTATTGTACCTAAAGAAATGTTGAAACGTTCATGAAATTATCTAACGTTACGTTATTCTTACAAAGAAAACACCAAGAACGTTCTAAAGGAAGTTCAATAAACTTGAAATCCTTTTTGATATCCTCTGCACGATTAAAGGCGCACATAAACGTAAGTCACGTACAGACCATACGATAGAAAAGGAAATATTTTGAAAATATGTTTGATATATATATATATATATATATATATATATATATATATATATATATATATATATATATATATATTTATGAATGGAAATAAATATTTATTGTTAGAACTATTAAATAAGTCACTGTTAGTGCGACATATATTTTTTAAAGTGTATGATTTTAAGTGTGTTAATATTTTATTTGCAAGAGAAAATAATACAGGTTATTAAAATAAAAACCGCGAAATAATAGTAGCGCATGTTTAACGTTTATATGAGTGTATTTTCAGAATTTCAATGAGAGAAATTGTTATATACGGGGTCTATACCAGAAGTACCCAGTTTAAAAGTAGTTTAAAAATTATTAACGTGGAAAGTACCAAACCCATAAAGATTTGGAATGAAGATTAGAAGGGTTACATTGCTTAATATGTTTCAAACCACTCTTAATGGCGAACGTTCTTTTTTTTTATTTGGTTCAGTATTTTTAAGATTAGCCTGAAACATTTAAACAATATAGCATAATTGTCTTGTATTTTGTTTTGTTTTATTGTTACTGTATACTGCTACTACTATGTTTTTCCTCTTTTCTCCACTAATTCACTGAAACTTTAGTCCGATCTTCCTTTAGATCGTCCTCTGTTATTTTTCATTTTCATCTTTGTGTCCGTATCCCTTAACATGTGTTGCATGTTTCATATGCTGCATAAGTTGTCTCCTATATATTATTCTAATGGTTAATATCTATTCTCATCCTGTCCATCTTTGTAATACTTGTCCCTCCAATGCTTGAATTTTGTTTTAACCTTTTTCATATTTTTCATATTTCTATGTCTCGCCGCTGCGATTTGGAACTGTTCTATCTTGTTTTGAATGCTTTCATTTTCATATTTGTTCGATGTCTGTTTGTTTGTTATTAAATTTACCGTGCATGTTGAAATATATATTTTTAGATTTTCCAGTTCTCTAATTTTCGTATTCCCGATTAAATCAAGTATTAATAGATTTGTCTTTCGTTCCCTTTGCATTTCTGTCATTCCCTTCCAATTTCTGTTCTCAGATATTTCAATTAATTTACTTACTCTGTTTTTACATTTTCGATTTCTATACTTATTCTTTTATTTTTTTGTTTTTTTTTTATTCGGTATTCAGTTATCTTAGTAGTTATCAGTATATTATCAGCAAAAGCTTTTTCCGACATATATATATATATATATATATATATATATATATATATATATATATATATATATATATATATATATATATATATATATATATATATATATATATATTTTTTTTTGTTAATGTTATTATATCCAGTGCAATCCCATATTTTTGATCGCAGATTTCTTTTTAATTTCAACTAACATAAATATAATAAATAAGTAAATAAATCAAAATTATGTCCACTGAATGAACGCCGGAATGTTCAAGCTACTAATGTTCTACTATTCATAAGAGCAACATTATATTTAAGAATATCGTTTGAGTACAGCTATTTATTTATTAATCTCATTGTATTTACTACTCAGGTGTAATTACTATTGTATAATGGTGATGTTCTCTTTATTGGATAGTTATGATATTTAAGAGTAACAGCTCTACACAGGCCGTAAAATATATTTAATGTACCATTAGATTGTTTTTAATATATAAATAGAGTTTTGTCTACTATTGCCTCATATATGTGTCTGAATTTTATATTTAATATTATATCTGTCTTTCCTTGAGATATTACCACCCTTTCATCTAGATATTAAGATTTATAGGAACTAATCTAATTCAATTAATATACGAATAAAATATATTTTCAAAAATGTTAAAAACTGTTTGTCCATAAATACAGTAATTTATTTTGTGTAAATTCGAATGTATTGGCTATTGTCATCATTATCAATCTTATCGTCGTCAATTTTAGCCGGTATTCGGGAACGTTTATATTTCAACCAATATATTGATACTGACGGCACAATATTTAGAACACAAGTTACATTTAATTGTACTGATGATTGATCGGTTCAACAGTTCTGGATTCGTATATTGCTAGCATAGGATAGGATCACATATCATTTTATATGATCTGGTTTCGTGACTTTTATTAGAGTCGGTCACTATTTATTTTTATTTTTGATCGCAACAAACATGCTCAAACTTGTTTGATGTATTTACGGCAAATTCGGTTTCTTATATCAGCTAATATAAATGCTTTTGACGTTTGAAATCGCTCTATTAGCAACTATATACCTATCAATATTTTGTCGACAAGATATAGATATATTAGAAGGGTATCTCCCATGTGAACTTAAGTTTTGGTGAATGAAACCTTTTGACCAATGAAGTTTAACGTTCATTTGCAACCAGAGTTGACAGTATTAGTAGTTGGAAATTTAAAATATTTTAATAACAATAATAGCAGTAATAATAATAATAATATTAATAGTAGTGGTAATAATAGTTAAACTAAAAATGCAATAAAAGTTTAGAAATTATTTAGGTATATGTAATAGTTACATTAGTAATATTATTTCAAAGGAGTATTCATAGATATGTTTAGTGACAATATATTATACCAACAATATTTTAATACGTAATATAAAAAAATTTATAAAAAACTATTTATGCTTTTAAGTATACAAGGTTTAATAAAATATTGAATATGGAACAATTTTTATTATATTGAATATATCTGAGCCAAATATAGAGTACATTACAATATATATGTTGAAGACTATATAGAACAGTCTCCTGAAAGCTGAATTTGTCAAATTTAGCTTTTCAAATTTAAACTTCAAGTCACCTAGCCGCAAATGAACACACTAAAACACTGTTTCACATGCGCCCATATAAGATACTCTTCTAAATTCTCACTATTTTATGATTTTGTCCAAGGTGCCTATTACCAATAAATACATTATTTCCCTAATATTGACACAGAAGCTGATTGCAGTGGTCAATTTTTTTTATGAAAACCAACATTTCTCTAATTAACAAGCTTGAGAATTAGAATAGCTTCCGTATTTGAAATTTTAATATTTTCTACATTAATAGCTATTTCGCGATTATAAGAATATTTATACTGAATTTTTCTTTGTAAGATCATTATGGTTTTTAAACGCTTTTTCGAAGAACTGTTGTTTTAGTTTCCATTCCAGTTTCGACAAAATTAGTGTTAAATTCATGAAATTTAATTTTGAGAAATTTTGTTATAAACGGAAAGACCTAACCACCAAAACTATAATTTTGGATTGTATTCTTATAATTAATAACACTGAAGGTTATATTTCAAAACTATAAGCTCCAGAGTGAATCAGCCAAATTAACTTATTGATTTCGCTAAATTTTTTAATTTATTCTGTATCTTTGATAAAATTTGTGTTTTAAATATTAACATTTTAATGATATATATGCTTAACGTACTACCAATAATATACATGTACAATTTAAATTTATTTCTGCATTTCTAGACTAGAAATTCTATATAATATTTTAACAAATTCACAATTTTCTTAGTGAGGGTTTTTTTTTCAATACAGACCATTTCAGTGTTAAATCATAGAACAAAAATATCAGAATATATATATATATATATATATATATATATATATATATATATATATATATATATTAAATAATACAAAGATTTGAGATTTATTGATGTACTATCGCTACTTATCTCGAATAAATAAATTTATGAATTTATAATATGGATTCAGGATTTCATATTTCAATATAAACTAACTCCACTATAGACTTCAAACTAAATATTCTATGAACATTATGATTTTTTCAAATCTAATTTGACTCAAATTTTAAAAGAAGTCTTTCTCCCGTTTATTATTGATAGGTTACTTTTAAGAATAAACTAGGAGAGCCGTGATATTTAGCAACTTTGGATGTATTTATATTGGTTTAAAAGAATAAGAGGGTTCTTAGAGTAAGAGAAAATTCCTCTAATAAGTAATTAATGCTAATATAATAATTGTTTTCCTCTTTCTTCAACCTTGTTCGTCCTCCAGATTTCTAAGAATATATATGGTATAATTTAATATTTTTTAATTATGAGAAATTAGATCTTAAACTTTCGCATTCTCCAAAATAAAGTAAAAATTATAAATGTTATGTTTTTCTTTTAATCAGATGATGCAGTCTTTTGCTAAAATCCCCGCACGTTCGCCATTTCTTTATTATTTCTCTTGTATTTTACATATTCTAGCTTATGTTTTATATTATTTGGTTTTGGTTACTTGAATAATTTATAAAATCATAATAATAATGAGAAGTTTCAAAAATAATTACCTTTTCATTAATAGTTACCTTAAGATAATATCAAAAATTACAGCATGCTGTATACCCAAATAGGGTTTATCAGAACGGATCCTACTCTTTGGCTGTAATGTTGGCATCAAAACTCCGGTTCCTGAAAATACTACTAGCCTACTAACCAGGGATATCTCCGAAAACATCCGGTCCTACTCGGTCTGGTTATTAGAATGTATTATTGCTACTCTTATTTCAATTCTTATTCAATTCAAATATTATTATTGCAAATGGAAAATATGTTTTACATTGGCAAGGCCTTAAATATAATTTGCATCGACATCATGGCGGGAATCGAATCTGGGATATCGTACTATTAGGAGGATCGTCACGTATCCTTGACTAAGGTAGCTAATTCGAAAGTTACTAGTTATAAATTAAATATGAATGAGTTAATGAAAAGAAATGTAAAGGTGAATTAATTTAAAAAAATTACATTACTAAATATTTTATTAATTTTAATTTTATACAATTATGTAGCATTTTTTCAAGGAAACTATAGCTTATCTTATCAAAGTATATTGTTTTATTATATAGATTATTTTTAAATATAAAAATATTTAAACATAAGGTTTATCAATTATTTGTTTGCACTAATTTTTATAATAGTCTGGACAGATAATAGCAAAAATGTCATGTCATTCACCGTAATTGCCATTTATATGATTCATCTATACATACATATATTTATATAAATGACATATAAATGAATCTCCCAAAAGTATGTATGAGCATAATTTCAGCACCACTGCATGAAATTGTATAATTCTTTTTTATTATATTCGTTATAGTATAGTATATTATAATTTGTATGAAAATTGTTCAAAAAAAATTACGGGAAAGTTTTTCTATTTAAATCGTATCATATGAAGAAAATGAGGCAGGTACAATGAAAATGTAACTTTAACTAGGCAATTTTAGAGAAATATTTCTCGACGTCCAATGTCTAGATGTCACTACTTACGTTTCTATGGTACGTTTGTTGTTTATTTATTTTGGCTGTAATTTTCAGTATACCTTACGTAGAGAGGAGTGAAGTTTTTTTATACGGTTTAGTTATGAAATAATTAGTCATTAGTTCAATTGATATAACATTCCTCGATCGAAAAAATGTTATTATTATTATATTGTTAAAGAATCTTTGATGTTACAACTTGCACCTTACAGTAGTATTCCGCTGTCTTATCAGTATCGCTCGTTTGTTGTTTTAATTTAAGGTCAGTTTATTCTTAACTATCATTCCAAAAATTAATCCCCTTTCTAAGAAAGTTATACAAAATTTTTATAGTTCTGTTGAATTGTTTATAATACAGTTTTTTCAGCAATTAAATTGTTTTTTTTATTTATATATCCTTTGTTAGTGAAACGTACTGCCAAGGATATTATTTGCTGCACCTGTGTGGCAAATTTGATCAAAGAACTAATTAAATATCTTCACAGCAAGATTGCCAAGTGCCTATAATGGATCTAAACTGACCAATGAAATTATTGAACGGGCCATAAAAAGTTTTATGCAAATCTTTTCTCCAGAGACCCCTGTTCATTTTTTTTCTATTATTTTATGGATACGGAAGATAGTTGACAAAATTTTAAGACATTGATGTTTTCTCTTATTTTAACTAGCTTATGAATAACAAAAAGTAGTCAATCAAGTATCGGTGTCAGTCAACTGTAGCTTAAGTCTTTTGATAATATATACATTAGAAGTGCTGTAATGTTAAGATACATTATATTTGATAACGTTATTTTTGATTCATGTATTATGGAAGAATTTAAAACTACAATTAATTGTACAGTTATAATAGTTTATAGGTTAGGTTGGATTTATTATAGTTACATAATTCTTTTCCATAGCACCTATACGTTAGAGTTCTAGGCACGTTTTTTTTCTATAGTGACATACCCTGGAGGCAGGTAATAAACTTAATTAACAGTTATATATCGAAGTAGTATATTTTACTTGTTCTTGTTTCCCTCATCACAAAGACTAGTTAATATTCTTTCTCTCCTCATACATTTTAACGAAATGTTCATGTTTATTATGAACAATTGCACACATATCTATGCACATAAATCTTTCACACTCTAGAATAAGCTTTCCTAGAGATATCGAATACTAATTATATTCTCATCTTTAGTTGTTCCACTCTCATCGCCCTGTTTTTGAAATTGTCAGCACTAAATAATAATCCCATGTGCAGAAATTTCAATTGAATGCTGAGCTATAAATTCCCAATTTATCTAACATTTTCTCACGATTTTGTGTCTGATCGACTTCATCCAAACCGGAGGTGTGATTAACCATTTCTGTTTCCAGCATGAACAATAATATATCTGCAATTAATTATTAACAAATGTTTTGACTCATAAAACCTAATCGATTGTTAATCCAACGTTTACTTTTTCCATCAACTTTTGTTGTTTGAACACTATTTTTATTATTATCTTGCTATGAAACATAACGTCCCATTCTGAAATATCCAGGTCTCATCTAAATACACAACGGGACCTCCATTATCTCGCTCCTGTTCGAAGTAATTAATAAAGACGCAATCTGTTCTGTCTGGTTTCATCTTCAATTAAAGTAATAAAAATCAGCTATTAGAAATTATCACAACAAGCAAAGCGCTAAACCAGCGTAGTTATTATTAAAATTATGATATAATTATAATTATAAAAATCTGTGGTTATTATAATTAATATTTTGAAGAATTTTCCAGACGTTTAAGAACCGGACGAGTTTTGTAGGCTGGTTCGATTACACGATCGAACTGATAAGACAGCATTGCGTTTTTTTTAATTAAATTAAAATGAGAAGGAAAATATTGTCTAAAACAAATTTACGAATTTCAGCAGGCAATATATTAAGCATCTTAATGACGTGAGTTCACTGTTATTTTGAATAGACTAATAATAAAATTTCTTTAGCACAAAATGGTTCTATTTCCATATTATTTGACATAAGTTTTGACCTAGTCTTCAAGAATATTCAGATACATAGTCAAGGAAGCACACAGTTGGTGCCACTTGATAATATGAAAATTGTCGTCATTAACCTTTTATTATACCCATTTATTTTAATAAAGTAGTTATTTGGTTCTAGTAACAGTTTTAAAGAATATTTTAGAAACCGAATTCAACTACTCTTTTGAAGATTGAAAGAAATAAATTTCAGAAAGAACATAACGCCTTTACGGTTTATTTCAAAAGTATAACTATGTTTTTTATTACTAAAGGAAGTTACTGTTTCGTTTCAACCTCTAATAAATATCTATTCAGTATTCAAGAATACCATTATCTTCGTTTTTTTGCCATTGAATATGAAACATAAAATAAATGTTAGACATAAAGGGGTTATCTATCAAACAATATATCCGAGAAACAACAGACATGCTTTCCCTACCGGAATAAAAGCCGTAATGTTTAAAGTAGCTTGAGTTAGCGCTACCATTAACAAAATAAATGTGTATTTGCTCAGGTTTAGAAGTACGCTGTAATAGCTCATTATAATAACAACAAACTTGGATTCCAAGGATATATAAAATACAGAATTTAAGCTTTTAACATTATTTATCATTTGAGATAAAATCATATTGAACATTCAGGTTTCTCTTTTTGTAAAGTTATTAAATGATATTAAAAACCGTGACCAAAATAATACATTCATCCTATTAATATTGAATCCATCATCATCATTGCATCATTTCATTATTCACCAAAAATCAAAAATCATTTAGTAATTTTATATAATCATTAGACTTATCGTATTGCGTTACTTTTTGTAATTGATTTTGGCAATATAAATACTATCTGGTTTATGTTAAAATTATATTTTAAGTAATATAATAAAGATAATTTTTACTTTCTTTTTAGTTTAAAAATGATACTATTAATGATACTTTAATTGGTTGTGAGATACTTTATAGTAGGTTTAATGAAATTTGTTTTATGAATATAAAGATGAGTTGAAAGTTAAAAGTATGTTTGAAGACATTGTTACAGTTACGGTCGATTCAACAATGGTAATGATAAACTGGGATATGGATCTTATAACTTGTAAAATCAAATAACATCATATCCCCTCATCAGAAAATCCTTCTTCTTGATTTTCAAAACTTATATTTGTATTAAAGTATGATGCATCAATGGTAAAAAGGTATCTGAAGCCCACTGAAGTTGTTAGAGAAGTAGACAAATGGGTATAACATTACTTAATTAAAAAAAGGTGATTTATTTGATAAGTAAGTATAAAATTGATTTATATATTAAATTAATTATTGCAAAAGATTGACCCAGATGTTGTTTCTATACATTCTAAGGAAACATGAGTATCATGAGTATTCTAAACAATTACACATATATCTTTATACATAATCTTCTGCTTCATTTCTTCTTCTTCTACTATACGATTTATACAGTTACCCTATATTAATAATATACTAAGTTGTATACCTTTAGTTGTATCCACTCTCATTGCCCTATCTTGGTAATTATCAGCATAGAATCATCATCCCACCTCCAGGAAGTTTCATTCAATCACTGTCACTTTCGGAATCGCTATTTAAGTGTATAACTGCTAGTAATTTCAGGTCTATCTAAGATTTTATGATTAACAATTTGTCAACGTTTTCTTCAGTGTATTTGATGGGGTTCGCCCAAACAGAAGTTTCAATCGTAGACGCTTATTTTCACATATCCAGAGAGTTATTGCTTGTATATTCTCTTGACCTACACTTCCATTGTAATAGCTTTTGCCGAATTCCATATAATTTCGATTGGATTCAATATGCAGTGATAGGGAGGAAGTCGTAATACTTTGTGGCCATATTGTTCATATATCTGATCCACTATAAATCATTGTTTTAGGCATATTCCTTGATAAGTAAATTACCTAAAATATATTTAAACATTTCACTTAAATTTACTGAGTAACAATTTCAAATAGTTCATTCTGTAACACGGCTTCTTGAAAACTAAATTTATGTATTGCAAGCTATTCCTTAATTGCAGCCTTGTCCATGCACTTGATCATTTCCAGCAGTCTACTATGGTATGGTACATTGCACACAACAATAACTGATAGTTCCTCCAATAGTTTTAAGAGCTTTCCAAACCACAACAGGAACATGTTATGGCTCATTTCTGCATGGTACTCACCCTCGGACTTTTAGGAAAACACTAACTCTGTACCAGGAATAAAACAATTCCCATGTCCAGCATGAATAACCACAATGAATTATTAATACATGTTATGGTTAAAGAACGTAATTAATTGTTGCTCCATTGATTATCTTTTTCCATCGACTGTTGTTTTTTTACACTAGTTGTATTATTATCTTCGCATGAGTGATCCAATATTCTATTCTGGAATGTACATGTCTCATCTAGATACACAAAGTGTAATAATAGCCCTTAATTTTAATATATGCTTTTAAAAATTATAGTCTGTTAAGAGAAATTTCTGGTTTTAACAGACTATTATCATTAGACGTCTTGGGTTGTCTTTACACTATTGAAATCGTATCTGATATTTGATAGAGTTTGATTCGTCAGTCTGATTCATACTTTTCATGTCAAGACGGTTTCATTTCAGAGAATCCAAGTATATGTGGTTTTGAATTCTTTGAGATATTTTACTGACTATGCCCATAGTAATATTCAGTACAGCTGCAACATGCTAAAAATATTTTCAATAAAAATCGCAGCAACTTAGTATTTAACAGCATCAATGCTTACCTCTCCAAATTTTTATTGGCATTTTACTAGTATTTTACTTACAAGAGTTAGACTCAAAACAAATACTGCTTAGAAACGCAATCTGTTTCTGACTCTGACTATTTAATATATTTGGAATTTTCAACCAAACAAACAAAGCGCTAAAACAACGTTTGCCGGTTTATAACCTGTAGTTATTATAATTAATGTTTTGAAGAATTTTGCCGAAGTTTAACAACCCGACGACTTTTGTTGGCTGATTTTGTTACATGTTCGAATTTTTAACTCTTTTTAACTAGAATATAATGAGAAGGAATATATAGCCTGATACTAAAAGAAATCTACAAATTGCGGCGAAATATATTAAATATATGGATACATGATTTCACTGTTATTGTGAATAGACTATATTCTATCTATAGTCCTTCTCCAATAAATCATATAATTACTTAAACCAAAAAAAAACCGCTTTGAAAATATATAGTTACTTGAGGGGATTTAAACTAAATCGGACAATATTTTAAAAATTGTCGTAGAAATCAGATAAACAACTATTTTTAAGGCTTGAGGGTTATTCACAGTCTTACTATTGTTTAACATAAATTAATTTAAATATAAAACAATAATATATTAGAACAATTCGACAAACAAAAACTCGACTGATACAATCTACCAGTAATCTACAGTATGAATAATAAAAAGTGTTTGCAAATGGGTTTAAGAAAATAAGACGTACCTGGCATGAAATAAAAAAACAGAAAAAATCGTTCAATTTTCCTACTGGAATTGTAGCCTTGGGATTGATACTAATACAACGAAATTGTCAACTGTCGTTCAGCCGGTCTCATGTGAAATTACACGCAGAGAAATTTGCCTTTATTTATTCGCCTTATTTTGCTTTTACTTATTTAGAAGAACTGTGTATGCTTTTGTTCTATATCGGGTTTTAGGTTAGTAACTAATTTTATTATCTCAGAGCATTATCTATAATTAAAACAATAATTAGTTTTTCTGAAATTAGATATTGATTAATATATATTATACATACAGATTTTATTTAGCCGATTTGGTTGGTGCAGAGGTAAAGGTGACAGGACGGTCCAGCTACTGTTGCGATAGTCGCGTGTTCGAATCCTGCTGGGGTATAGTCGTAAATTTATGTTTGTGGTTGTTTAATGTGATTTATTATTGTTGGTCACTCGCCAGTCGGTAGGCTTAATGCCGAAGGCCGTGGTTCGGAGCCAACGTTAAACTGTAGATCCAGTCCAGATAAATCCTCCTTGGTAAAAGGAGATTTTAAATATGAAAATAAGAAGATTTTATTTACTTGCATTAAATATCACATACTTTTATTTTATAGTTATATATAATAAAAAGGATATTAAGCAATTTATATAAAATTAAATTTAAAATATTTGTTATTAAAATTATTGTTCATATGTAGCTACAATTATTTTCTATCTGCTCGACAAATGTCGGAAGAATTTCTGGTCTTTTGAGTTATTTTGTAAAATTCATATAAACCTTCTATTCACTTGTTCTTTCCCAGAAGCTCTTGATTCCGATTGATTCCTCCAATATGATGTCATGAGATTGAACTCGTATAAGTTTTGTTTTGCAACTAATGTTGATTGGTTCATTCATGATATTCTAGATCTTTCATCACTGATCGCAATCTGGTACAAATATGTTTTTCTTCTCTATGATTGAAACAACGGGTCACAAAGCATGAAATGCCTTTTATTGACCTTGAGTTTTAATGCGTAACTACCAATTTATTCCCATTTTTATCATAGCATTAGGTTGTAAATGGCAATATAACTTTGGGAGCGTTTTTTTCAGCAAAAGTATTAGTACTGTTAGTTGCTTATCTGTATTCTGAATTCTGAAACCTAAAAAGGCACTCAGAATAATTTGTATAATATATATTAATCAAAATATTTTTCACCATTTTCTACAACTGTTTCCCTTCTTTCAGGTAATATATATCGTTTCGAGAAAACGATGTTGTTTTGACGATTTATTTTCGTATTAATTTAGTATTTCGAAACCGTGAACCTTTAAAGTTATCGTACATTGAGCTGAATAATTGGTAATCAGCACGCGTAATATCTGGTGAATACGCTCTATGCTGCGAAACTTCCTGTTCAAGCTACAATAGAGAATCTTTCACAACTTTTCCTTAGAATATTGTTCATACAGGGGAAGATGACTTTGCGTCTGTTACTTCCCCAAAAAATAGTCTCTTTGTAACAACACATTAAACATGGTCAACAATGGTTGGCAGAAATCTGCAGTAACATTTTCAATAGGTTTTAGTAGCTAGTAATATACCTGACTGATCCCACCATATGCAAAGCAAGTCTTTATGAGCATTAATATTTTGATGCAGTATATACGGATTGCTCTTATGAGTTAACCTAGAGCCATTTGAGCTTGGAATGATCGTAGTAAGTCGTCTTTTCATCGACAGTTACAGTAAGCCAAAGGCAATTATTCTCTGTTGCCTGGCAAACACTGAAGCTTCGACGTTGACACTGTAATTTTAGTCAATTTGTGTGGTAGCTGTCCCTCCTTTTGCATCTGTTCTGTCGCATGTGGACATTGTGAAATAGTCTTCATTGTTTTCGAACTTTCAAATCATTGGACTGATAATCAAAAAGTGTAAAGAAAATATATCGTTTAAAAACACAGTATTTTGCTAAATGTGTAACTATTTGATTATATATTATTTGTTTAGTTACTTTAATTGTTATCTTATCTTATAACTTTAAAATTATAGCTTTGGGGTATTGTTATTTAAGGTTAATTTAGTGCTAGGTAGATACGGTAGTCTTAGATTTTTAATCTTGAGGTAGTAGGAAGGTATAAATGGGGATTTAAGGAAAGCAATTACAAAAAGTGGGTCATGTTGGTTTTAGAGGGCTCAAACTCAGCTAAGAGATAAAGATAAATTTAACTTTTCCAAGTTAAGACAAAAGTTTCTTTCCCTACCTTGAACGAATACACCGCAGCATGTGTAATTAAAGTACATGTAAAATCTTAGTTTTGATATGTAATAATATACTTAAAAGAAACTTAAGAGATAACAGTCTAATTTACACCTTGTTTCTCACACAACATAACAAAACAATAATTAAAATAGATAATTTTATGATAAAGAATATATCATAAGTGTTACTATTACTTTCAATCAAACAAAGAATATCCCATTATTGTTGAGTTTTGGAAAGAAATAGATATTTTAATACCTCATGAAAGAAAAAACTTCTACTTGTTTTTATTGTATTAGTTGGTTCACAATCGTCCTTTCACACATTTCAATACACTTCCTCGCTTTTTTTCTTATTTTATCTCCTCTGATTTAGCTCTTTATTTTTTTGGAATCTCTTTCCATATTCACTTCTATGTGTAGAAAGTGTGAGCTTTAGCTGAAAATTTTGTAACACATTGTTGTAGACGTTATTTTGATATCGTAGCTTAGAAGAAAATTTCTAGGATAATTCACAGTGCAAGAGTCGAGTCACGACGGCTCCTTGGTCTATATTTTCCTTATATCTCTTATTCTTTCGCTGCTGCTTTTAGTGTTGTTAACATAATATTTGTTGTTAATTTATTTTTATGTTGTCTCCAAATATAATCATTTTCTTTTATTTTTATTTATGGTTTCTTTGATTTATAGTAAATGTTTCTTTAATTGTCTTTTTGCACGTATACATTGTTTTTTTGAATAGTTTTAAAATGTAACTTAAAATGTCTTATTGCCAATTTTATTGTTTTTACGCGTACGACTATTTTTTATCTTTACATATTCCAGCTCTTCGGTGTATTTGACATTCCACTTGGCCACGAAAATACCCCCGATCTTTCTACGACGATCCCGTTGAATTCTACGAAGTGTAATTTTATAGTTAAGAGATGTTAGAAAAATGTCTTGAGATTTGTGTAGGTTTATGTTCAGTTGTTTTAGGAAGACAACTGTGATTTTGATGAATTTAAGTTAATAATAAAAAATATCATTAGCTAATATCTAAATAAATTTCTTTTTTAGGTCGACAACTCCAGCTTGACCTTTAATTTAGAGAAAGAATCTTGTGAGGGGACTTGTATTCGTAAAAGTTCCAACAGACCCAGAAGATCAATATTAGTAACTATTGGCAATGTTGTTCGTTCGCTGACTGGACAGCTTAGTATTTGTAAAACTGAATAATAATAAACCGATTAATGTTTGGATGAATCTAGCTATATCAAGAAGTAGAAGTATGTAACTACATCAACCCTCACCAGGTTCACCAGGTGGCAATGGAAAAAATTAAAAAACAACTAATGTTTTAGTACCTTACACTTTGTTTTATTAAATTTTAACATCGATCCGTCTTTATTAAAAAACCTCATATTAAATATGGTAAACAAATATACTATATTGCTGAAACTTAATTCTTGGCGTCAAGGCCCTTCTGTACTTCACGCAATCCATTATTATCAGTTGTATTTAAGTTATTTTTGGACTGTAACATAGACGTATTTTAATCGATTTTTCATCGTTTTAAATCTGCTCTTGACCTTTGTTGTTGACAAGCAAGCGGGTAGATTATTTTTCAGCACTTATTATGATTTTTAAAATGAATCTGGTAAAAACTGATCCAATCTTAATTAATTAGATATCTTTTAAATAATATTCTTGTCGTTACATGATATTATAATGTAATTCTTATAATTAATACAAATATTATCAAGGGCTAAAGTATATGTTGCAAATGTAACCAATATATTTCTAATTAAGTAGTTTGAAGAGATTATGCCTTATTACCAGAAATATCTAAAAGTAGCTACATATCCTTAACATGTTTTGTATATTTTAATTTTAATAATATTTTGTTTCTACGATCATTGTTTGTATGTGGAACATTAATTGTAGTGTTTTTATTTGAACATTTAAGATACATTTGTTTCAATTATGGCTTCTTAACAATGAGTTGAAACAGTTTCATTAATTTTTTATTGTTCATAAAACAATTCTTGAATGAGTTTCATAAAGACAAGATTGGTTAGCATTATAAATGTTTCGCATCAGTGTCAAAGTTGTTAAATAGTGTTGGAATATAATTTTTATTTCCGAATAACTTCTTACACAAGATTTTCTTGAACAAGGGTAATGTGAAAAGTTCTCGGCCTTACACAGAGTGGAATTCTTCACTCAGCAAAAATATATGCGTCCTGCTTGGGGGCACGTGTCATTAGCTTATTTAACAAGCTTTCATTTTAATCAATTAATTAGTTCCTTTACACGAATATTCACAAATATATTTCGTTAATATTGATAAACCTGAATAACTTCTATCAAATCTGAATTTTGGTGTAAACAGATTTTCTGAAAATGTTTTTATAAAGTTAACAATATGGGTCAGTAGTAGCACTCCAAATAAAATTTTATAAGCTCATTCAATTAAATGTTTTGATGTATCAGACATCATTCTATCTCTTTATAACTATATGGATAAAATGAGAAATCAATATTCACCTCTGGTTTAAAACAAATTTTGCATTTTTCAAACCGCAATTGCCAATATATTCGACGTTGTCTATGCACCAAGGTAATGAAATCTATGCACAAAGGTTTGTTAATAATAGAACACCTGCAGATTTTGTCATCCACATATCACCAATTATCTTGATTTAGTACTTCCAGACATGGGTCTGTTCCTCAATATGAACAAATTTATTCGGAAAAACGCTTCATATCTAATTAAATAACTAAAGGGCCTGTAGGTAAATATTTTATAACATTCCAGATCCCTGTCAGTATGTTAGGCTCAAGGATATGTAGAAAAACAAAATAAATTGTTAACTGAAAATCGTAGTGTTTCAGTGAAAGGGTGTGAACTTTTACCTTACGCTCGTAGCTTGTCGACTGACATTTAAGTTATTGCCTAGATTTTAGAGCGTTAATATTAGCTTCCAGTCATATAACTTTTACGCTCCGTAGAAGATCATGTCCACCAATATGCCTAACTTGGAAGAAGCACATCCTCACTAAATGGAAACAACTTGAGCTTAAACTCTACCAAATCTATTAGGACTATCGGGCGCAAATCCAAGTTATCATTGGGTAACAAGATATTATTTTATAAATCTAAACTCAAGCCTATTTGGTCATATGGAATCCGAAGATTGGAATAGCTTTGGAACCGTTAGCAAGTCTAATATATCCATCATACCAGGTTACAAAATAAAGTGTTCTGTTGTCGGCGCACGGTAATATGTTTCAATACACACAACAACGTGATATTCCTCTAGAATTAATAACCACTATATTCAACGTGTTTGTGTGAAATACTTCGAAAGAGTGTCAGCATACTCATCCCAATGTACTCGCTAGTTAGCTAAATATTTGAAGTGACAGTGAATTGTGTAGACTAAAATGTCTAACACCATTCGATCTGATTATTGGACATTCCTAGTTGCCATTATTATTAGATTAAAAATATTGCCAATAGTACTTTATTTTCGGAAATATAATCTCACTCTTAGTGTCTAATTATCTACGATGAATATTTTATAACAAGTTTATCATTTATGTATCATAATTATCAACATATTACTAAGTATTAGTAATTCGATCTCTTAAATAACTATCGGGATTGAACACAAAACTAGATAGAATATAAAATACAACCGCAAATATAAAATACAATTAAAATGAATTATTTGCCAATATTATGAAAATAATATATTTCTTTAAAAAGTTACATTAAATAAAAAAAAGTTAACGAACGATCATTTTCTATATTATTATTGAGATGCAGATAATGTAGGCAATTTCAGGAGTTCAAGAAGGCTTTATGGCAATATCATTATTAGACTTTTGATGTGAGTATTACTTTGATTTTGAGTGGAAAATTTGTAGTTACATAGTTAATCTCTAAGGCCTAAGTTAGAAGCAGAGTCTAAATTGTAAAATTTCGATAGCCCATATCTCCGAAACTATAAGAGATAATGCAATTTGATAATCGACAGCGTAATTAACATGCCGAATATTACTTGGAATGTGAATTGGAACGAAATCGTTAATTTATAAGACCATTTTACAATGTTGGCCCAAGTTAGAAACAGAGCCTAAGGTGTAAAATCTCGATTGCCCATATCTCCGAAACTATAACAGATAATGCAATTTGGTAATCAACAGCGTAATTAGCATGCCGAATATTACATGAAATGTGAATTGGAACAAAATCGGTAATTCATAAGAACATTTTACAATTTTGGCGCAAGTTGGAAACAGAGCCTAAGGTGTAAAATTTCGATAGCCTATATTTCGGAAACTATAAGAGATAATGCAATTTGGCAGTCGGCAACCTAATTAGCATGCCAAATATTACTAGGAAGGTGATTTAGAACGAAATCGATAATTCATAATACCATTTTACAATTTTAGCCTAAGTTAGAGACAAAGCCTAAGGTGTAAAATTTCGATTGCCCATATCTCCGAAACTATAAGAGATAATGTAATTTGGTAATCAACAGCTTAATTAGCATGCCGAATATTACTTGGAATGTGAATTGGAACGAAATTGGTAATTCATAAGAACATTTTACAATTTTGGCGCAAGTTGGAAACAGAGCCTAAGGTGTAAAATTTCGATAGCCCATATCTCGGAAACTATAAGAGATAATGCAATTTGGTAATCGACAGCGTTATTAGCATGCCGAATATTACTTGGAACGAAATCGGTAATTCATAAGACCATTTTACAATTTTGGCCCAAGTTAGAAACAGAGCCTAAGGTGTAAATTTTCGATTGCCCATATCTCCGAAACTATAAGAGATAATGCAATTTGGTAATCGACAGCGTAATTAGCACGCCAAATATTACTTGGAAGGTGATTTAGAACGAAATCGGTAATTCATAAGACCATTTTACAATTTTAGCCCAACTTAGAAACAGAGCCTAAGGTGTAAAATTTCGATTGCCCATATCTCGGAAACTATAAAAGATAATGTAATTTGGTAATCGACAGCGTACTTGGCCTGCTGAATATTACATGGAATGTGAATGGGAACGAAATCGGTAATTCATAAGACCATTTTCGTTAGTTCGGACTAAGTTAGAAGCAGAGTCCAAATTGTAAAATTTTGATAGTGCATATCTCGGAAACTATAAGAGATACTGCAATTTGGCAGTCGACAACGTAATTAGCATGCCGAATATTACTTTGGATTAACATAAATTGACTTAGACGGAATCTACAAGTCATCGGACTCTAGTGATGGCATGATGTTTAAAAATAAAATGATATTTAAATAAAAAAATTACTTAACAATTTTATATAGCAATAAACTAGCTTGTATCATACTTTTCGAATAATAAATATTGTAAAATATTTTTAACGTATCAATTAATTTTCATAAATTATATATGATGACAATCGTGAGATTTAGACACTAAAAAGATCTAATTAGGAACTATATTAAAAGTACATTTTAACACTTAAAATACATAAAAACGTACAATAAATACTGACAAGTGTACTGTTTTGAAACTGGATTTGGTTGATAATTAATTTATCAATTTAATTGTCTCACGATCACATCAGATTAATAAATATATTCTCATTCATAAGTTTAAGATAACTTATCTCGCACTGAATGCGATTTTATGGTATCTGAGAATATTTCATTCCTAGTTTGTGATATGTAATGTGTTTGAAATATCAGCGTCGATATGCGTGTTAGCTTTGGAAATATTCGTTTGTGGTTAATTGTATTCACAGGTAAAACATGTTGTATATTATAATTGAAGTATCTAGTTGGCTTATATTAAATTAGCAGTACGTATATATACAGTGAATTTTATTATTTTTATCATCAAAGAGTAGAACGTTAATACATTTAGATATTGTAGCAATAATATAAGATGTGTTTGCCGTTTGCAAAATAGTGTAAAGGTAATCCTTGATTTCTTGGTAATCCTATTTTCTCTTTTTTTTTGTTCACGTTTCTGAAACTTCATTTCACATCGCAGTCTCCACATTTGACTGCAGATATGAGTTTTTTGTGCTGTTTTGTGTTTGGTGATCAAAAATTGATTTACTATGCCAACATTAAAGTGTATATTTCAATCCGTACGGACACCAAGGCGGAATATTCATGACCATAAAGTCTTGCTCTACATTTGATACCAGGGTGTAGTGTTTTGCGAGTTGCTAAAATCCTATGCATATACTGCAGATCGCGCGTAGAGGAGAAGTGGTGAGAAAATGGGTCAAAGATCACTGGCGAATAAAAGAAAAAGAATGATTGCAAATATTTTAATTTAATCAAAGAATTATCAGAATATTGGCAAGTACTGATTGAAATATAATATATTCTAATTTGACAAAGTCATGCTATAATCTATTGTTAAAAATAATGATTTCTTTTGTTTGAATAAAAATGTTTCCAACTTAAAATATAATATTTAAATGTTGTCGGTCATTGTTTATTAAGTTTAGTTCATTAAGTAATTTGTTTTGAATTATTTTATTTTTAACCGTGTTAGGATAACTTCAATGAAAGTACATTGAGTAATTAAGATAATACAAGTATTTATAATTATTTTAAGACTTTGAATACATTCTCGCTCCTTTCCTAAATCTTGATTTACTTAATATGTTCTCTTAAGCGCTGTACTTATATAAGTAAACCTGAACTTATTTGTTTCAAACCATCTCCATATACAAAAATACATAGATTTGATTGAAATTTCCATTAATTTTCCATGATCATACATATCGGAACATAACAATATTAGTTACGATTTTAACGTTGAAAATAAGCAATGCTCTTGTCAGTTTTTAAACCAGATCATTACGAAAAACTGATTTTGATGCCTTCGAATTTAACATTGGAAAGAGGGTAAACGAACTTTTCCAGAAGTGGAAATGAAAAAATGAGGATATTTATATGAGAAATTGTAAAAATGATTTTATTTTTCAATAAAGTTGCTTTCAGTTTCCATAAACATTTTTCAATTATAATTAAAATATATGGCAAGTATTACTTCTTTAGTTAATTAAATTTATTTTCCGTGAAATATGTTTAATGTAGATTAAAAGTTGAAGTAAAGTTTTAAATAACAGGAATAACTGATTAATAAGTCAGTTGTTAAAGTACTTCGTATTACTATTCGCTATTTTTATGGAAAATTATTATTATTATAAACGAATATTTAGTTACTGTTTACTATTGTGCAAATGAATTTATTAATTTTTGAATTCAATTGATACAACAAACGTCATTAAAAATTTATAACTAAAAAGATCTTGCTAATCTTGAAAACCAATTACGGCTATAAGGATGAAAACATGTTAGTGAAGGGCAACACTTTCGAAATTATGATTGAATGAAGCACTTATTTTTATTATAACACTTAATTAATGAATGGATGACACGAATAATTTTAGATGATATTACGTAAATTTAAACAATTATATTGTACGGTATACATTTAATCTAATATATCTTTACTCTTTTACTGATATTGCCACTACGACGTTTTGTATTATAAAAGTCATTTTACAAGGATATTTTAATTTTCAGTGAATCTCATTAGTCTATTGTGTGGCATGTTTCTTACTTGGACATCACCAATTCTACCAAAATTAAGCTCGTACGAGACTATTGATCAAAATCCACTCAACCGTGTAATTACAGCGAATGAGCAGTCATGGATTGCAGCGTTGTCCTCAATGGGTGGAATTATAGGACCTCCAATCTGCGGATTAATCTCGGAAAAATTCGGACGAAAAATTTCTATAGCATCTATACATGTACCAAACCTTATAGCTGCCCTTACGGCAGCATTTGGGAAAAATATTTGGTTTTATTATGTTAGCAGATTGGTTGCTGGTATGAGTATGAGTTCAGCAATGGCTTTGGGAGCGATATATTTTAGTGAAATTGCAGAAAACCATAACAGAGGCATCTTGTATTGTACGACCTCAATATTTATTAATTTAGGCACATTATTAACTTACTGTATTGGTCCATATACATCTATTATGGTTTTTAATTTAATATTGGGTGCCATATCATTGCTGGGAATATTATTAACACTTCTGGTTGTACCAGAATCACCATATTATTTAGTGCAATATGGCAAGTTGGAAATGGCAAAACAAACTTTAGCTGATCTTCGAAATGGCAGTGATATTACCGCTGAGTTAAAATTAGTACAAGAAAATGTGTTAAATATAAAAAATGACGGAGTTTTTGCCATTTTTCAAACTAAAGCCTCTCGAAAAGCGCTTGTTATATCAGTAGTGCTGACATGTCTACAACAGTTTTCTGGTATCAATATAATATATTCATACACACAAACAATATTTGATAGATCAGGTAGTAATTTGTCATCGCACGTATCATCAATTCTAGTTGGAGTTGCCCAGTTTGTTACGATATGTTTAATACCACTCAGCGTGGATAGATTTGGTAGAAAAAAATTGTTAATTTTCGCCTCAAGTGGACTTATGTTCACCTTAGCAACGCTTGGAACATTTTACTGGTTCCAAAATAATTCAAACTATAACACTAGCAGTATCAACTGGTTGCCATTAGTATGTTTAATTCTGTTTTTTGCGTATTTTAACTGTGGATTGGGCGGTTTACCATTTTTGATAATGAGCGAATTATTTCCTTTAAATGTAAGGTCGTCGGGGTCATCAGTAGTTTCAGTTCTCTATTGGTTCACTGGATTTATAATGACTTTTTATTATAATAGATTAAATGACGTTATTGGAGATAGTGGCAGTTTTTACTTGTTCTCCGTTTGTATGGCATGTTACGCTTGTTATGTATTCCTGTTTGTTCCTGAAACAAAAGGAAAATCACTACAACAAATAAATGACAAAATGAATGCATGATCTTTATCTAATTAAGCTTAAGCTTAATGTATAACAACGATATTCCATGTCTTGTCACTAGTATATATATTATTATTCATTATTTTCGTATAGTGTTATTTTACACACTTTTGCGGGCAGCTGCTCTTTAATTTGTTGTTTATTATTCAGTGAATGAATGAAGATTAATGAGTATCATGTTCAAATTATAAAATTATGATACTAAAATGAGTTTTATGGCTAATAGCCTTTTAAGACCAAGTCTCCAACTATTTCGCGTACATCAAAGTGCATTAAATGTGTTTTTAAAGATATACACAAACAGAATGAAGAGATCCAGAAGCTCACAATCGTAAACAATGTCATACAATGCGACTTTCATTTTTAGATGTTAAGAAACATAATTGTCATATATTGAACTACTCCAAACCACATCAGGTTCACCAGGTAGGGATGCATTTATGAGAAAAGCGGCAAAGAAGAATTTAGCCAAAATTTCAAAAAAATATCTTCAATCTATTTTAGAGCAGTCCTGCTCTTATTGAAAATCACTGTATAGACACTATTTATCTCATTTTAAATACACTCTCAGATTAAATGTCCAGCGTTGAACCCTCTTCACGTATTCTGGTTTCAGAGACATATGAAAGAGGATTACCGAAATATATATCAAACAGAACACACTTAAAATATCCAGATTGTTTGTACTGGTTTTAGGCTAGTGTTTTATGTCGACCTATAAACTGGTAGGAGATTAATGTTCAGCAAAGGCGACCATTTTGGTTTTATTTATTTGGCTTATATTCCAATAATACAATCATCTAATCGTTAATGTTCTCTCTCTATGTATAAACTTTATTTCCGATTTGATTCTCAGAAAAAAAAAAGATTTCACTCTTGAGCTATTACAGGATTTCTGAAAGATCCTATCGGTTACCATTGATGTTTACAGTGTAATTCGATACCATCATGACAAATTCCTAGTCACAAAAAACAATCTGTTAATCTCGACTGGAAACACTTGTTTATAAGACCCTTTTTGTATATATTATATTTTATGTATATGTGCTTATCTCGATTGTATGTACATGTGAATAATATAATTTGTATTATCATAATGTGACTAACAACATTTTGTTAAATATAGATAATATATAGATTATATGATTTGTCAAGATTTTAGATTATTGTTGTTTTTAGATAACATTGTTTTATACCAAATAATAATAGTATGTATAATAATATAGGATAATATTATAGAATAGTAATTGTAGTATTATTATTATTATTTATAAATTAATTTTAAACAATTAAATTAAAAGTAATTTATTGTTAACAACGTCAAGTTGAACTGTTATTTTTATATTTTAATAAATGTATCAACTAATAATAATAACTATAGTCATACTCGATTTGGAAACCGAAAAAGAACAGCAACTGAGGCAAGTCTCGGGGTAGATTTCGGCTACTAGATACTATAACGAAAGATAAATATAACAATTGTAAAACAAAAAAGTGGGAAAAATCTCATTGAAATATATATTATGTAATTTTTATATCTATGCTAATTAATCTTTTGTCTAACCTGCTTTGTTACTATTCGCATACAGGTTGATACAAAAAATTATGTAGTGGCATGGTGTATCAAGCACAATACTTTATCCATCAAGATACATTTACATTAATAGATTGACGCTTTTATGGTGACAGATCCATTAGTCTCACCACCCTAGCTTGTACTTCTACAATTTCTTGTTTCGAATCTGTTCTTCCAACGAAAATTAATTTACCTCAGCATCTAATTTATTCTTGAATAGTATGTCATTTTTATTTATCGCTTACCAAAAATTTAAATCCGTCAAATATTTATTCAAATTCTGTTTCATTTCGTAATACTGGAGATATATTTAGAATCAAGTAAAAAAGTAAAATATAATATTATCAATTGGTTAAAAATATATTAATTTTTGAAATATATTGTTTCCTTAGATTTTAAAACATTTTTCTTAGATTAATATATTCATTGTTTACATTCACAATATTCTTCTTTATTGCAATTTTTTTCTTTTCCAAACTTCGACTTAAATTAATCTAATTTGTTTTATGGCAATTAAATAGATATTTAGTGAAACTAGTAATTATCGTAAGTAATACTTATGGATATGATATGGTTTTGTAGGCTATATGATAATAGGTGTTGATATTTTTAAAAAATCCTAGCGTTTTAGATTAGATACAGAAAGTTTTATTTTAGTATGTTTAATTTATATTAAATCTTGTGCCTAATAAAGTATTTCTGCCTTACCAAACTGGGTAGCAGTAATCAAGGCGACAGGACGGTCATACTTCTGCAACAGTCCAGGTTATCCAAGATGTTAAGGTGAATCAAATCCATCATATACATACAAGTTATGAAACGTGTAGTCTTGTTTCTACGCGCCTCACTTATTAGATATTATCAGCCTCACACAAATTAATGATACTAGTATAGGATAGGATACTATTATCAGCGATAAAATAACAAGTCTGACACATAGATGGCGTTACTAGAATTAAATCCATATCCATACCCATATTTTTTAGTTAATTTGACAAATTTGACAGCGGTCGGATCATTAGTTTGTTAATTATAGCATTTTGAGTGAAGAAACTTTTGTTATTGTGAGGAAAATGAATAAAAAGGAATTTCGCGTATTAATAAAATAATGCTTTTTGAAAGGAAAAATACAGTTGAAGCAAAACTTTGGCTTGATGCCGAGTTTTTGGACACTGCCCTAGGAAAATCAACCATCAAGGATTGGTATGCTAAGTTTAGACATGGTGAAATGAGCACCGAAGACGGTGAACGCAGTGGACGGTCAAAAGGGGTTGTCATCGACGACAAAATAAAAAAAACCGCAAAATGATTTTGAATGACAGAAAATTGAATCAGAATCATTTCAGTATCAACTGAACGTGTACTTCACATCATTCACGAATATTTGGGCATGAGAAAGCTCTGTGCAAAGTGGGTGCCGCGCGAGCTCGCTTTTGACCAAAAACATCGACGTGTTGGTGATTCGGAGCAGTGTTTGAGGATGAGCAAGCGTAATAAACCCGATTTTTGCTTCGATACGTGATAATGAACGAAACATGGCTCATCATTTTATTCCAAAATCCAATCGACAGTCATCTGAGTGGACTGCATACGATAAACCGGTCCAAAGCGTAGGAAAACGCAACAGTCAGCTGGCAAGGTTATGGCGTCTATATTTTGGGATGCGTATGAAATAATTTTCACTGACTACATTGAAAAAGGAAGGACCATCAATAGCGACTATTACATAGCGTTACTTCCTAAGAGTGTTGATGTCATCAGAATATACGATAAAATTATTATTCAATACGATAGTTAAAAATATTTAACACTCAAATGCAAACTTCTGTTCAACCTGTCGTATTTCATAGATGTTACGTCGAGCAGTAGTCTATGAAGAGTACCAAATTGCTGCGATTTATGTGCGGTATCTAAAGGCAGGGAATGCTTTCAGAACAGAATCTGATTCTTGAACGAAAAATTGAAAAAATCTCGTTGCTAGTGCTATAACAAATAACGTATTAAAAATAAAATAAAAGAACCGTTATGATAAGCATATTATAAGCAATGCCTAATTACACATGGTCTGATAAGTCCCAGTATGACAAAGAAAGAGCAATTTTTTTCTTCAAAATTGGCTTTATTCATCAACGTAACCTCCATCTAGAGCCATACAATTCGACGCCGCTCTAACATTTTAATAATTCTTTTGATTAGCAATAACCTCTTCATACTAGCGAATTTTCTTACCGGTGAGCATTCTTTGCGGTCTGCGAACAACTGCCAGTAGTCGCTGGGAGCCAAATCTACAGCGAATACGGTAGATATCGGAGCAACTCGAAGTTCAATTCATGTAATTTTGCCATTGTTTTGATTGTCTTGTGACACGGTGCGTTGTCTATGTAATACATTTCTTTTCCTTGCCATATGCGGTCGTTTCTTTACAATTTCGGCCTTCAAATGTCCAATAAAGCAATATAATATTCACTGTTGATGGTATTTTTCTTCTCAATATAATCTATAGCCATTCGAGCCGATTGTTGTGCTTTCAGACGCTTTGGACGAGGTTCACCAGTTGCTCCACAACTCAGGAGACGATCATTTTGGTTCCAGAGTGAAGTCTATTGTCACATATCGATGGAAACATTCCGGTTTGTTACGTTTAAACCTGGCTAAACAATGCTCAGAATCATCAACACGTTTTTGATTTTGGTCAACAGTGAGCAAGTGCAGCACGGACTTTGAACAGAGCTTTTTCATAGTCAAATGCTCATACAATATAAAACCAACACGTTCTTTTGATAGTTTTGCTATATTAGCTAACTCACTTAACTTCACTTTTCGTTATTCAGAACGATTTTGTGGATATTTTTGGTTTTTTTTTTAGGGTGTTACCCCCTCATTTGTACGTCCACTGCGTTCTGCATCATCGGTGTCTTATCACATTTGAAGTCAGCAAACCAATGTTTTATTATTGTTTCTGTTGGAGAGAAGTCCTTATAATATTTTTCAAGCCTTTTCTTCGCTTAAACGGTATTTTTTCTCATTAAGAAACATAATAAGCATAAGTAGTTAGTCATTTTTACATAACTCACAAACTTATGAGTAGAATATTATAAAATTATAACAGCTATATTTTGAAGGTTAGTACTAACTAAAAAACTGGTGAATGCAATTAAACTTTTCAGTCTATGTGTTACATATTTGGTATCACGTAAGTATGGATATTACAATATCAAATTTTTCTATGAGAAAAGTATTACACCGTAATCTTCATAGAATCTACATTTGTTTTCAGTTTTAACTATACGCGAATATTATAAAAATTAGTATTATTAATTAAATTAATGTTTTATCTAATGTTGTAAAGAAGAAAAACTATAATTTTGATATGGTTTGATAGAAAATAGAATTTCTCTACTCGATAGAAGCAGAAATGTGTTGACTGGATACAAAAAGGGAAATTATTCTTACATTTCGAGGTCCAAAAATACACATTGCCATGGCGGATCAATACTTGGCCTTGCCAATGGCATTATTAGTTTTAAATAATTGATATTAGGTTACATAATTATATTTTTGATATCGTATTGTTAATGTCTTAAGTTAACAGTCAGATATAACCTAATCACTATTATAGTGTTATTTCTTTGAAATGTTTTGATATGAAAAGTGCAACGTTTTAGTGAAAGTACCATTATACGAATTATATTAAATTATATTATATTACATTTTTATAGTTACCTTAAATATTATTATGAATTATGTTGTTAGAAAAAATTAGAGGATAAAGATAACCTGTGTTCAAAAATCGACCAAGAAATATTGATCGTGATAAAATAACAGAGTTAGTTTTCAGTATACTTTAGGACCATTTGGTATAAAATATTCACAAATAAAGATGCGTTTTAAACTATAATTCGACTCATGATTTTTTGGCTACTGCTCCATGTTCTTGCTTTACCGTGTTTTTTCCTGCTTTTTTTCAGTATTTTCCTTCATCATTCTCTTTCGTTTTTCGATTCCTTGGTCCCGCTTCACTTAGGTCATTTTCTGGCCTTTCACTTCGTCCTTCTGTCTTCCATACGGTGTAAGTGGTTCCACCAACTAAGTGGGCTTTTTCTATATACTCTGCCAATGATTTGCTGAAGATTATTGGTAACGGTATATCGAGGTCCGTTCTTATTACTGCGTTTTTTATCCAGTCAGTCTTTGTCACTTTTCTTGATTTGATTTCTACTGCTTGGGTTTTGCTTTTATCTTTTTTTGATCTCCTGTTTGTTAACAAATATACTACACTTGCTGGCCTTCAAATTAAAGATCTGTTGTTGCTGTTGATTATTCGCATGATAAGTGTGCCATTAAAGTATGTTCACCAGCTCGATGTAAAGCACGTCCCTTGATACGTGATGAATATCTACAAATCGTAGAAGTTAGAAAAGAAATAAATGATGTAGGGAGTTCTTAATACAGCCTATGATGATAAATTACCACAGGATTTAGTTAACCCGTCAGCAACTGACATTCCAGAAGGAATGAAGATCATACAAACGAGACTTCAACAAGCTTCCGAGGACACTAGCTGAGGCGTGCAAGCTAATGTGGGGACGTATTATATATGCAAAAGTGTGCGATTGTCATTTTTTATTGATTTTCCTCCTGCTCTCGACTGTATTACCAGGTGCTCACTTTGGGTAGGTTTGGACACTGAACAAATATCCATAAAGGTTATTAAATTTCTTAAGGCTACTTATGATTATTTCTTTAGCTATATACGTGAAATTATTTCTCAAATCTATTTGAGGTCCAAGCAGGCGTTCGCCAAGAAGATGTCGTCTCTCCGCAGCTTTTGAACATAATATTCTATGCAATTATTCAAACAATATTAAAAAAACACTTGGCATTCACGGTGATGCTGCAAACTCCTTGAACGATCCGATATTCGTTGATATTAGCGCTGCCTGATCTGATACAGATATTTGAGGTTGCACTGCAGAGCCCTTTATTTTAAGAATTTTTGCAGAGGAGAGTGAAGTTTTCGCAGATTATTGATTGCCAACTATTGTAAATCTTAATGGAATCCAGTTAAACAGGAAAAGGAAGTGGCATCTACCGGCGAAGTAATAAGCTGAATCGGCCAAGCTACAAGGGCTTCTGTGTCTGTAGGATGATGCATGAGAAAGAGAGGAAATATTACAATTACGGTACCCTCACGCACATTAAAAACACCTTTGAACAACAAACATAGAGACGTAGATTTCAACGCTTTGAACATGTCTGTCGAATGAAAAGTGAAATAATCCATTATATCCTTCTCTGGCGAAATCGACTTTTGAGATGGAAGATAAAATGAACAGCTCTGAAGAAAATATGGAACAAAATCCTAGAAAGCTATATAGTTTTTATTACTGCCTTTATGGTAACTTAAATCTAGGTATATAAGTAGGAGGACTCATCGGCCCTATCCCAGTCTCTGGTAAAATAATCTTTATACATGTCACTGCTGTGTATTTTATTAACTGTATCTCACTACACAACATTACTCAAGATCAGATGGTTTGATTCTTTTCAATATGTATTCTACTCTGGTGGTATCCTAAAGTTGCAATACTTTAATATTCTCATGAGAATGAAGTCTTTCCTCATGCCCCTTGCAGTTCTCTTGATTCCTTAACTGTGGATATCTGAAGGTTTCTATGTCGGTAGACTTTTTTCTGAAAAATTTGTATTTTGTTTATCTTACTCTTTGCAGAACAACCTCATAATTGAACTCCATATGTCCATATAGGTTTCAGTATTTGCTTATATTTGCCATCGTATTATTCTCTATTTGGGGTATATCACAAGTGTAGAGTAGATAAAGCATTGGTTCACTTCCTTGTGATAAAACATCGGTTATTCTGCGGATCTAGTCAATTATTGAATGCTTGTTAATAAGCCTAAACTAAAGCGAAGAAAGCGATCTGACATATATAAACTATAGGACTACATTGTGTGAAAATAGAACAGTTGCATCCGATTACTAACTGTGGCTAGATTTAGTGAGAAAGAGTTTCTGAGGCACTAAAGCATTTCTATAATAAAACCCGGTTTATAATTAAATTAATCCGGATTTTATTTTCAATTATATTTGTATTTACTCTGACATTCACTGATTAACTGTTATCTTTCAAAATATATTACCATATTTTTAATACTGGAAATATTTAAAATTCAGTTTAAAGGCTTGATAGGGAGGTTACAGTTGGAGAAAATAAAACTGATAACAAATAGCTTCCGGAATATTCGAAAATTTACTTTGTGCTTGATATATATATATATATATATATATATATATATATATATACATATATAGCAACAATACCAACCTCAAATATCTGTATCAGATCAGGCAGCGCTAATATCAACGAACATCGGACCGTTCATCATCGTGAATGTCAAGTGTTATTTTTTAAATATTATTTGAATAGTTGCATAGAATATTATTTTTAAAAGCTGCGGAGAGACGACATCTTCTTGGAGAACGCCTGCTTGGACCTCGAATAGATTTGACAAATAATTTCGCCCGCAAATAGCAAAAGAAATAATCATAAGAGGCCTGAAGAAATTTAATAACCTTTATGGATATTTGTTCAGTGTCCAAACCTACCCAAAGTGAGCACCTGGTAAGACAGTCGAAAGCAGGAGGAAAATCAATAAAAAAAATGACAATCGCACGCTTTTGCATATATAATACGTTCCCACATTAGCTTGCACGCCCCAGCTAGTGTCCTCGGAAGCTTGTTGAAGTCTCGTTTGTATGATCTTCATTCATTCTGGAGTGTCTATTGCTGACGAGTTAGCTAAATCCTGTGATAATTTATCGTTATAGGCTCTATGAAGAACTCCCTATATCGTTTATTTCTTTTCTAACTTCTACGATTTGTAGATATTCATCACGTATCAAGGGACGTTCTTTATATCGAGCTGGTGAACATACTTTAACGGCACACTTATCATGTGAATAAACAACAGCAACAACAGATCTTTACTTTGAAGGCCAGCAAAAGTAGTAAATTTGTCAACAATCTGGAGATCAAAAAAAGATAAAAGCAAAACCCAAGCGGTAGAAATCAAATCAAGAAAAGTAACAAAGATTGACTGGATAACGAACGTAGTAATAAGAACGGACCTCGATATACCGTTACCAATAATCTTCAGCAAATCATTGGAAGAGTATATAGAAAAAGCCCACTTAGTTGGTGGAACCACTTACACCATATGGAAAACAATAGGACCAAGTGAAAGGCCAGAAAATGACCTAAGTGAAGCGCAACCAAGGAATCGAAAAACAAAAGAGAAAGAAGAAGGGAAATACTGAAAAAAAAGCAGGAAAAAACACGGTATAGCAAGAACATGGAGCAGAAGCCGAAAAATCATGAGTCGAATATAATTGTGAATATTTTATATCAAACGGTCCTAAAGTATATTGAAGATTTACTCTGTTATTTTATCACGATAAATATTTCTCTTGTATTCCAGAAACCTCACGTTAACACTTTCTTGATCGATTTTTGAACACAGGTTATCTTTACTCCCTAATTTCTCGTTTTTATTCAACATTGCGGTAAAGTGACAAACCATTTCAATAATTTGAAAAGTTGCTCTCAAATGAGGTTTTGTTCCATTTTTAAAGTACACACTACAGTTTGATAAGATTTAATTTAATGAAACATTTTTACTTATATTATTACTTACTTATATTATATAATGCATCAAAAAATTTGCATGAGAAAAAATGGTGATCTTCGAATAATTTGAATTTATATTACTTACAATTTATTAATATTTAACTACATAATTCATAATAATATTTAAGGGAACTATAAAAATGTAATATAATATAATTTAATATAATTCGTATAATGGTACTTTCACTAATATCAAAACATTTCAAACAAATAACACTATAATATTGATTATGTTATATCTGACTATTAACTTAAGATATTAACAATACGATATCAAAAATACAATTATGTAACCTAATATCAATTATTTAATATAAAAATATTATAGGGGGTATTGGTAAGTTTTCTTGGAAATTATTACTGGTGAATAGTGGATTGCGATGTTAGTTTTGGTATTCAAGCATAATTTTGTTATTGAGACCTGTTTTAAATATGGTGATTGGTACGTGATTTGCAGCGTACTAAATTGTTGTACTCAATACAATTTGTCGATGACGAGATAACCCAATATTAAGTTGCTATAAAAATGATAAAAATGTTCCGTAAAATAGGTACTGCACACAACAAATCAACCCCAGTACGGTACGAGTTTATTCTTTCAATGGAGGAGAGTGTGAGTGATTTGTGTGAGTTTCTATAAAATAATTAGATTTTGAGATAAGCTTGCTCCGGAGGATTATTAGAAGTTACTCCATATAGCAAATACCATAATCTTCAATGATCAAGCCTGTTTTTATTGGGATGGTCATATAAACAAATATAACTGCAGATAGTATGCGATATTATGTATGCAGGTTTACATTTGAAATTTCTCATTGAACTTTTCTCTATAACTCGTCCAATAACACAGCCTACTCATATCATAGATGAATATAATACAAATTTCAGTTCGTAAAAATATAAAATTTGTTAAAAACTGAGAGCGAATTTTTAATTCTCATTTTATTCTAGTTAAATAAGATACTATGCTGTCTGATGTGTCGGAATGTATAATCGAATCAGCCTATAAATTTCGATTTTGTTTATACTGCTGAGCTATGTTGCCAAATGTAAAATATTTCAATACATCACAAACAAAATTAATTTTGAGAAAAAAATAGAAAATAATTTAGTTATACACCGGCAAATGCTATTTTGGCGCCGTCCTTGTTTCGATTATATCTACGTATTTAGCAACATTGTAGCGTACTGACGTCATAAATATTGACGAGACCGGTCGGATATTCGAATCTTTAACCAATTGCTGTCATTTAGGAGAACTTGGAAATGTAAATTCCGATAATGAGAATAAAACAATATTTAATATAAAGGTCCATAATTGATATGCATTTATGTAAGAAAATTAATGTTAATTAGAATAACCTGTGCGTGTATGGAAAAGCACGTAAGCTTTACGTTCGGGTTTTAATATAGGACAGTCTCCGATTTAGTGCCCTACATTGTCCTAAATATTAATTCTGATACATATTTAAGGTTGCAACATTAGGGTGAAATAGGCTAACTATGTTAAATCTGAATTTAGTATCAGGCTACAATGCCCCACAAATAACTTTGTTTACGTTAGATATTATCAATCGAAAAATTTACATATGAACATTTAATATGAAAGATTTTTATTTGTATACTAACTAAAAAACTGTTGTTTTCTTTTTTAATACGCAGGCATTAAATATATTAAATATGTTTATAATTTTTTATGGGCATTATTTATGGGTAAAATATGTAAAACCAATTTGAAATCTTATAATGCAATGTATTTTTATAGGAAGTGTATTTTCCATTGATTGTTAAGATATGCCGATAATGAAAGTCTAATAGTGTCAAATCGCAACTACGCACTGACCTATGAATTTTTATAAAGCCATTAAGAGTGTGGTTACTTAACTGGACTTAACTAATCTAAATCTAATAGTTACGAAAAGTGGTAACAAAATGTCAGACAAAGATGTAATTTTACATTTGAAATCATCAACCAAGAAGGCAGTAGCACACACTTTTGTATTTTATTAATAAGTGTTGGAATTAAAATATAATGACCTCTAATCAAACAAAAGAATTTAACGAAGACATCATAAGTCGTTGATTTGGCCGACAAAATTACATAAAATAAAATTTGAATTGCTTTATTATTTAATGTTTAAGCTAGACTTGACAATCTGTTCAAGTTTATTACATTTTTACAGGTAAACTACATAACAAGCCTTTCAGACGTATCCTAAACGTTACATAGTTCATCAGAAACTCCCCATTCTTCTTGAGACTGGTGTTCCATTAGCTCAAATTTTTATTTCTTAACTGTTCATGGGTTTTTTTTTAAAATCAACTCATTCTGGAAACAAATTCATCAGGGAGCAAGTCGACTTGTTACGTTTCCACTAGTATTGGTTAGTTTTTATTGAGGTGATATTCTTGGCCGCTATAAACTTATCCAGATACAGTAACCAATTTTTAATTCGATGTTATATATGCAACGATCAAATGATCAGCTAAAGGGTTTTAGGGTAATAATTCGAGAGACAGTTCCACATAATTCAGTTAAACCTATTGATTCATAGGTAGTTCTGTCCAGGTAGGTATGCATATAAAACATTCCCACCCTCGGCCTCAGGAGAAGTATAGAAATCCTGATAATCCTTAAATTGTTGACGTATAAATTAGTACCGCATTTATTTATTGACTAAAACTAGCATGCAGTTATCCTGCAATTGTAATTACTTTTAATTATTTCTCCCTTCCTTTATTCATAAAAAATCATAAAAATAGGTCATATCTTCGCAATGGTATATACATCTCATATACATACATATTACTATTGTCAATCCAATGTAGTAGTGAACTTACGTCATAAAGATGTACAATGAATTGCCTATTGGAGTTTGTAAACTCGTTTTATTGCCAGACAATATTTTCCTTCTCATTTTATACCGGTTAAAAAAAGATCCAATGCTGTCTGATAAGTTCGAACATCTCCAAAATCTCCCAAATTAAAGGGAATTTGGATTCACCGGAAAAAAAGTATTTACATGCCTTGATGTTAGCGCGATTCAAGATCAAATTTATCGAATGTCGAAAATGGCGAGCAGTTTTTTTAATATAAAAATAATACAATACATATATCCCAGAGATAACACTTAGTATAGAAAATACTCATAGAACACTTATTGATATGCAGCTCTTTGAGAGAGATAAGTAATCACTTGTGTACAGATATAGGTATTTCAAAATTGATTGAATTAGGTCACCTTTGGCAAGATGCTAATACAATAAGTGAAAAGAAAACAAAGGTTTGCGGACAAAGGTAAAAGTAAAATAACATTTGATTAGGTTTTGTAAATTATAATATTTCTTAACAATGTATTGCAGGTATATTGTTCAGGAAAATTGTAATTAAGGATTGGCTTTCACGACAAAAATTATATTGGTAATTTAATGGTAATAAATTGTAGTGGTAATTATAAATGAAATGTTTAATCATGTTTTTTTGTAATTTATTGTTTTAGAAGTAGGCCTGAAAAAAGATACACAGTAGATCAGATGGTTGAATAATATGGCCACAGAGCGTAAAGTTTTCCTCCCTATCACTGCATATTCAATCAAATCGAATTGTTTCATGTTTCATTGTGTGACATGTTTCAAAGAATTATTACAGTAGATAGGTAGGCTGAGAAATATATACAGGGAAGGTTTGGATATGTGGAATTAAAGCTGAATTATACTAAATACGAGAAATATATTCGTGGCTGTGATACCGATTTTATCAAAACTAATGTGTTTGAGTAAGGATCGACTGTATTTTATGTGTCTGGGTCCTATATTTATTTATATTTCGTCGTCGGTGTTCATCTTGTAACATTTAGTGGATTATTTAACGTTTGGATTAGCGAACGTCTGAAATATCATCCTATATGGTTTGAAGACTACTTTGGTGTGCGTTATTTTAATATCCAGTAAGGGTCTGTAATTTGCTGGAAAAACATCTTTCACTATAGACCAAAAATTTCGTACACTGCTTAGTCGACATTAAAGCTGTATCATTTCTTAAGCATCACAAGTTTGAGATGTTTAAGTTCATTTTCTTAGAAGCATGGATTGGATGGGGTTTCCAATAAGGGCATTCGTCGTTCAAATGTCCGCTGTACGCGTATCAATAAATATATATAAAAAACAAAAAACTAGTTTATAAAATAATACTTTATCACTTGAATGTGTTGTCTGGATAACTGTGTCTATATATAAGTTTGACGTCTTTCAAATGCGATGTTGAAATTCTACATACTTTACTTAGAGAACATTTTAGAAATGAAGTTATGCATTTAAGATGGCTTTCATACGATGGCATACGCTTAAAACAAGTCTGTCGTATAAAAGGTAAACGATTTCCTCCCAGACAGACGAGTGTGGAATAGTTGGGTCGACCGCCAACTGAGGTGAGATTTTGTAACCATGCTTATTATTTATCATGGTAATTACGCATCAGTGGCTGAATAACCAATAACAGTTTAAATAAAATCCTCCAAAATAACATAACTACTACAAATTATCAAGAGCTCTTTATTATTCCGAAAACAAAATCAGTTTAACAAAACGCAAATTTATAATACTTCATGCCAGCAAATTTAAACAGTTGTTATTCTCTTGTCCGTTATTTTTTGTTAATAGATAAACGTGTTATTGGTTCTAATTATACTTGCTTATATTTATTTCAGCAGATTTAGATAAATATACATCGTATATTGTTTTGTAAACTATAATTAAACGGTTCAGTTTATTTTCATATAATATACATTCGAAGCTAAACTATTCGTAGCCATCAAGAATTTAACAATGTATCAATTGCGAAAACAATGATGAATCATTTGGCAAATATTTAAAACATTTATACCATTTTAAAAGTTTCTGTACAGTATTAAAATGTATTTTAAGATAATAAATCTGTATTTTCAATTTAAATATATCTCAATAAGTTTCATGGTTATCTGATTTTAACTTATACCATAAAGGTGTAATAATAAGTAAATAAGTAATTGAGTATTTTCAACTGATTTCTACGTTTTTAGGTTTACTGAAAATGAAAATAATACGGAAAAATTTGCGGAATATCAGAATTTTATTTCAGCGGTGCCTAAAGACCCTGCAACGTTGCCTTGTATATGTAAAACTTGAATCCGATGACGTGTCAAGTTCTGAAATGGGGCATGATAGAATTCCGAGATTATTAGTCGAAGGCGACCTAAATATCAAATCAAAAGAGACTGGTATCTACCGAAAAATACTGCTGAGTTTCTTAGCTCAAGGCTCAGAAGCCAAAACTTACTAATGCCATCTCCTGGTTTAGATATTGTGTTTAGTTATCAATTAGTGTACAAGATCAGTATTGAAGGTTTGATAGATTCATAAAAAAGAAGCTTTAAAAAAGTTCTATTTTGGAATGGCGAGTTATATGCTTTTATTCCTCCATTTACGTAGGTCATTACACGTGTACATATTATAAAAATCTACAAGAATTTGGAATTGGTTCTTAGTTAATTAAAGTATGAAGACCATATCCGGTTGGCGTGTGGTAAATTAATAATATTATATGTTGGTGTCTATTACACAAACAACAAGCTGGAAATAAATTTTCTTACTTTTTGCATCTATGGGATATCAGAGGCAAGGCAGAAGCACTGTACCAAAGAGAGATGGCCGCCGAGAGAGCTTAGAGCTTTTAAAGTTTTAAAGTGTTTAGGTCGCTTAATGAGCTTAAAAATATATTTTCTTTATTCCCATCTCGACTAGTTCCCGAAAAATTTAATTGATGTGAGTGAAGAATAAAGTGAACAATTTCACTAGAGTACTAAAGAGATAGAGGAAATATATCAAGTAATATGGGGCATCTCAATGATATCAGTCTACTGCTGGGAACTTCGGAGAAACCTTACAGATCCTACCCACAAGTCAAAATGTACAAAGAGGGACCTTACAGGGCAGAAGAAAAAGATTTAGTGTGTGCTGTGGACATATTTTGGAATAAAAAATATGTATCGCTAATGATTTGTAAATAGAATAATATTTCAAATCAAATTGTCAAGGAACGCGTCATTCTATGACAGAAGGGAACTCATTTTCGAATTCAGCGGATCAAAAATATATGAAAATCAACTCGAACCTTATTTTTGTTACTTTTTTATGTGATTGGTGTAATTTACTTTAACAAATGAATAATCCGTCAAGTAAATAGAATATAATGTCTGAAATGGTTATCACTTTTAGGTCCGAACAAATTCATCTTAGTTAGCGTACTGATACTTGAAATGCAAAAACTCTATTTTCGTTCATACCCTATAGACTGACAACTAAATTGATGGCTTTGGCAGTGCTTAAGCCAAGTAAATGTAAATATCGGGTCGCCTTAGAGTCGGATTATTACAAAAATTAGTTTTTCAATAAATCTTTTCCATGCTTCATCCTTTATTAGATTGACAACTTGCCCTAAAATCTTATTTTCGGATAATAATTTTCGATTAAGCTAATGTGCTTATAAAGAAACTCTGTTATAAATTATTTAGTTATCACGGCTTATCAGAACGGCTTTTCCAATTTATGGTGTGTCCTTAAATAAAATTGAAAAGTGATGACGAAAATGGAAATATATAAAATATAGTAAAATTAATCACATTTCACAGACAACTTTATTACACCTGAATATATCCAAAGTTTTAATAAATTGCACTGTAATATTTTATATTAAAACTGACTATCGATATATTTCATGAATCATTTAGTTGTATGAATTGCACATTAAAGCTCGTAAGATTTTGAAGTCATTTACGAATCAATTCAAAATTTTTATGTATTCATAAAAAGCAACGAAATGTCCAAAGCGCTCATGTCTACACAGTCCATCTATAAGAGACCTATGTGGGAATTGGGCACTTGACAATCATCAAAAAGCAGAAGCAATTGCAGAATACCTAGAAAAACTTTCAAACTAAACGTATATGTCGGATATAGATGCTGAAAATTCAATGAATGAATTAGTTACGCCGAAAGAGCTAACCAAAGTTATTAATACTGATATTAATCCCAGGAAATCATCAGGCTATGATTTAATAACAGGAGAACTACTGTAAAAACTACCAAGAAAGGGAATTATAAAACTCACCAACTTGATCAATACAGCATTTAGTTTAAAATATGTCCCAGGTATTTGGAAGATGGCGGAAAATATAATGATCTCAAAACCTGGAAAGTCACCAAACGAAATTAAAGCCTATAGAACTGTAGCACTGCGACCAGTAATATCTAAGTTTTCTTAAAAACTCCTGTTGAAAAGAGTAAAACCGATAATAGAGAGAACAAAACCTAATATCAGCACACCAGTTTGGGTTTATTAACAAGCATTCAACAATTGACCAAGTTCACAGAATAACAGATGTTATTGAAAAAGCCTACGAAAGTAAAAAGTACACTCAGCTCTATTCTTAAATGTAACACAAGCCTTCGGTAAGGTTCGGCATTAAGGCCTTGTTCATAAACTACAGAATATGTTAGCAAATCAACACACCGAACTACTAAAATCGTACATTACAGTCAGAATGTTTAGAGTTATACAAGAAGAAGCTTACTCTACAATAAAAGAAGCTAAAGCAGGTGTACCACAAGGAAGTGTACTGGGACCAATGCCTTATCTACTCTACACTTGTGATATACCACAAATGGAAAATATTCCTGAAGAAGCCTCGCGAAAATTACAACAGGCAAGTGATAATTGGACACAAGTTTGGAAAATAAAAATTAATGAAAGTAAATGTGTACATGTGCAGTTCACCTATAAAAAGACCGTACAAGTACCAATAACGTTAAATAATATTATCATTCCATATAGCAACATCGCTTAATATCTTGGAATGAATCTTGATGCAAAACTTCGTTTGAAGGAACATAAAGAAGAATATAAAAGAAGTTGAATTGAAATATAGGAAAATGTTTGGCTAATTTAAAGAAAATTGCAATTATCAGTACGTAATAAATTGCTATTATATAAGCAAATACTGAAACCTATATAGACATACGGAGTTTAATTACGGGGATGTTCTTCAAAGAGTAACATACACAAAATACAAATTTTTCAAGTTCTGAGAAATATTGTGGGTGCACCCAAATACTACAGAACTGACTACCTACATCGAGACCTTCAGATACACATAGTCAGTCAAGAAATCAAGAGAATTGCCCAAGTCTTGATTAAAGTACACCAACCCATCAACTGCAATATAGCATGATATTCCATAGAAGAACTTTGGAATTATTTCAGAAATTTACTGGATGCTGAAAAAACAATAAGAGATCTTCTGATGAAAACAAATGATGTAGTGACTGATTATAAACTATTAATTACCAAAAACTTATTTTTTTATGTAAATAAGAGGAGACCTGTTGAAAGGCGATACAAAACAATACTGAGGGTAAAAAAGACCTATTCGTCTCACTCATTCATCATTCAGATAGTTTTTAAAACAGATGGCCCAATAGTTAGGACCATATTATATAACACCTACCTCCTAAAGAAACGGCCACAAGGATATATGTAGTCGTTATTTCGCCTGGGCACCTTATAGTAGTTAAGCTATATTATAGTAGTTACAAAAATTGTTTCTGATTATCAATTTCGATAGTGCTTCTCTACAGAATGGTTTCGCAAGTTTTGGCGGCCACAGATTCCAATAGTCTAAGGCTAGAAAACTAAGCAACCGCAATGCGCCCTTGGTGGTCATTCACCCACCGCTGGTGGCTTTACACCTTCAACTGTGATGGAAGTGCCGATAATGCACGGAATAGAGGTGTTTTTAAAATGAGCTTGAATGTTTATTACTTGGAATAGTTTATGTCTAGGCCCCTTCAATCTAACTTTTGTGACTTTACGGCTTCAGCTCCAATAATTTTGTCCGATCTCCACTTCCAGTAACTGCGAAATGATTGGCAATCCAATATCAAGCTGTCTTTTTTTCTTGATAATTATCTCCTCGGTGTCCTACTGACCACTCTAGTTATAAAATGTGAAAGAGTTTTAGAAAATAACTATTGATTTACAAAGAAAGATTATTTTGTTTGAAAAGATGATTTGTTAAATTGCGATACAAAGTTACACTGAGGGAAAAACAGGTAGTTTTAAAAACAGATTGCCAGATAGTCAAGGCCGTATTACATAATATTTTAAAGTTTTTCAGAAGAGATAATAATAATAATAATAAATAAAGAATAAATAAATAATAGAAGATAATATAACTTTAGACATATTAATGATAAGAAAGGAGATATCATTGACGATGCGAAAAATTAAGGAGAGTAATGTACAGGTAACGAACATGGGAAATTAAGTTAAGATATTCTAAAAGGAGTTATCTATATTTCATAAAAGAAATAAGAGATTCACAAGTACAATTAGGAATGAACAGTAAAATCAAGCTAATTCAAAATATTATCACATCACATTGGATAATCTCCTAGAAAATACACCGTGCAAAGTCATCATGAAATATATAGAGCAGCTCCTAGAAAATATATAGTCAATATCATCCCGAACTATATAGCAAAAAGTTACTGACTATTCAAATGATAATATTGTAAGTATTGGAAGTAGTCAAGCTCCTATTATGCAGCCATATCCTGAATATTTTTTAAGTTCGATTCGTAAAATAAGTAAGAAATTTACACTTTATGTGTATTATATCCCGCAAATCAGGCATCAGCTATATTACGAACACCGCACGATTGAAAAATGATATTCATACACCATAGAGGGATTAATGAGTCGGCTGTGTATATATATATATATATATATATATATATATATATATATATATACATATATATATGAAGCTAGTAACAGATAAGGGACTAAGAGAAGCTTAGGCCCAATTCCCAAAGGAAAACTTATATAAGGCCATATATACAAATTACGACAAATGCAAATGTAAAATATAAGAGGAGCAAGTTATAAGGCAGTCAGAATAATTCAAGAACAAAGTACAAAGCTGCAAGTACAAAGAATAAGATATTAAACATTTATAGAACACCTGTAGAACCTGAGAATAAGTAGCACTTGGTCTAAGACCTTTATGGATTAAATAATAAAAACAGTTCAGATCAAAAAGACAGAATTGAACATGAGATACAAGAACATGACAAATATCGGAGAAAACTTTTGTTGGTGATGTATTCAACTTCTAGTTCCGACATAAAATATGTAAAATACAGTGAAACGGTGGTTTCATTTTCGGCGATGAAAGAGCAAGAAAATATAAATATCTAAAAGGGCTTAAAAATATACAAAATAATATGACTACATAGCCAATCAAATTAGGACTAAGATCAACTGTATATATTATGATCAAATAAATATATATTAGATACTATAATGGAATATATAAAGGATGTTAAGAATTTACTAAATAATTATGAAAAATAGGATATTATAAATATTTGTTGGTGGAAACGGTTTTGAGAATAGATGAAATTGTGTTCACCTAAAAGAAGAAGAAGAAGAAGAAACATTGACTATAAAGTTATATTTATGAATATATTTTTATACTAATTTAATAATTTAAGTAAATTTCACATATTTTGTGCAAGATATTTTCAAATGAGAAATCCTATACTCTATTAATATATAATCGGAAACTTACTCCTATATTATTAATTGGAACCCTAAGCTATTGGCACTCGCGGCAGCTTACCGAATCCAACCTAAGCGCTAGTTAGAGATTGATGAACCTATATAATACAATTATGTTCATTTAATATTTCCTTTTTACATACAAACTGATGCAAATTTAACAGCGAGTTGAAATATAGGTCGTTAATTTAACACTATTATTTATACAAGTTAATGTTATATTTTAGTCTTGCAAAACAGTTCATGTAGATTTACAATAGTCATAATTAAATTGGTATAATTAGATTAATTTACTAAATTTAGACAAAATTAAATGACTCTAGTTTATTATATAAAGTTAAACTTCTATTAAATAATAATTAACTGCACATCATACCCCTCCAAATTATAACAAAAATATTTTTAAAATCTCTAGTGGTACACGAATAGGTAAAATCTATTATCCAGCATTCAGGGATACACTGACTGTGGTCTGACCTGAGACTGCCCTATTTTTAGATGCACTACATGTTATTTATTTTAGTCTAAGGAATATAGTAACAAAATTGATTGAGAATTGGTTCATAAATTCTAATTTGGGCCTATAAAAGAAAGTGAAAAAATTAGTAAAATCTATTTTATTCTATGCATTATCCATTCATAGCCTTTCAGGTAATTTACGGATTTATCTCTTGAGGCTATCCATGAATCGAGTCATTTTAAGTATTGCCATAAGATGTAAAGCGTTACTCATATATCAAATTCAAAAAAGTAGTAATCAGAAGGAGAAAAATCTGGATAATATGGCAAGTGGTGTAGCACTTCCAATTTAATGTTTCCAAGTATGTTTTTATCGGTTTTGTAACATATGATCGAGCGTTGTTATACTGAAGAATAACATTATTGTGTGTTTGATCGTATTCCGGACGTCCTTTGCGCACTACTCGACTTAAACGTATCAATTGTAGTCGATAGCGATCTCCATTGTTAGTTTCGTTATGTTTTAGCAGCTCGTAGTATACCACACAAAGCTGGTCCAACCAATACAGAGGATTAATTTTGAGCCATTGATCATCTCATCCATTTTTCATGACCACTCACAATGCGTTCCAAAAAACCTTTAATATTTTGCCTTTGAAGTGACATTTTACACATGACCAAACGCCTTCCAATATCTCAGGACTTTAATTCATTCAAGGTGAAAGTATCTAAACTTCTGAATTATTTTCATGTTCTTTAGGCAATTGTAAATTATTTCTTGTGTCACCTCTAACAATTTTGCATATTCTTCTTGAGTAAGAATGCCTTCAAATCATTGTCTTGAATGTTTTTGGCTGCGCAGAACGGTTTTTGTTTTCGGTGTCAAAATTACCACTCATAAAACGTCAAAATTAGTATTCACGTGTTGAAATCGATGGAACATGGTTGCCATCAATTTCATACAAAATTGGATGACCTTTAGCCCCTTTTTTTCCTTAAATTGATGTACAAAAGTAAAACTAGCTGAAACTGTGATTTACTCCATAATAGTTTAGACATTGTTCAAAGACTTAACACATACTGTAAATTGAAGTTTCAACATGAAGTTGCTTACAATTTACCCATGTGATTTAATACCTTAAGAAAAAACAAATAAAAAAGCAAAATAACTGCTTTGTCATTATTAGGCCTATGATATATTTAACTAGAAAGCATTTTAATTGTATTGTTTAATTTCCAAAGTGCTATAAAATCTAGTATTACGTTTTGAAATATCTAATGAACTCGTTCAATGTTCATAAAGTTTACTTTAATTATTTTATGTAACTAAGTAAAAACAATTTACAGAAAAACAGGGAACAAAAAGTATGCTCATAAAAAAGGTCTATTAGCACTGTTAATTTCTTTCCCCTAAACTATATAAGTTTACTACGTAACCTTAATTATAGCTTAGACAGCTCAACATGATAAAAGTTAACGATATGATAAAGTTTTAATTAAATTATATAATTTCATTTATCCCGTCCTATAGAATCCGCAGTTTAATATTTATGTGTTTTTTTCGTTCGGACATGCCACGATGAAAAAAGGAACTCTACAATTTGACCGGTATATTTTTATCGGACATTTCGCGCGCCGGAAATGTCGCAAGTTAAAATGTAGCGACCAAAAATTGAGGCCCTAAAACTCGAAACGACACAGTCCGACGAAAACGACCTCTCGATTCGAGGTGTTTTATGTTAGTATCGAAAATATGTTCCGAATCTAATATAAAATGCATTCGCATCACGTGACGTTATCGGTGAACCTTGACCCAAACACAGGGTCAGGCTGGGTGCGCAAAGCGTCGTTTCAGCCGCCGGGACGCTGAGCGTCAAGTTCGGACGCGGCACCAGTTTAACTGTTGCTGAAACCGCTCATCGTTGGGTCGCAACCGAGGCGAATTTCAGTGACGCGAGGTGCGAATTTTTCTACGCTGATTTCGCACAGCCATTTCCGATCACCTATATTGTTATTCGAAAAGACCAGAAACCGAAAATCTGTTCCGATATTCGTTTTAGTTCAGTGTTTGTGTTATTGTGTGTGAGCAATGGTATGTTTACTGTTTCTTTTAAAACTTAGAGACAAACTATATTTATTTTTGTACTCTAATTTATTCGTTATTATTTTTATTTAGAACTCAATCAATATTTGTATAAAAATCATATTTATAAAAGGATAGTCACAAACACATAGGGTGAAGAAAAAATAAAATTTATTTATACAAACCACAAAATAATCAAGAGTTAATGAGAAATTTATGTTATTTATATTTAATTAATTCAATAAACAGTTCGAAATGAAAAAATACATATTTCACAGCTCATAATAACCTTGGCAGACACTATATAATAACGTACATTTACGCTACATCGATCATTATCTAAATATTTAGGGGTCCTCTTTCTTTGTTCGGATTTTCCTTTAATACTGACATTTAATTTATCTCTTATAATTTCGCAAATTTACTAGGTTAAATTTAATACCTGCTGTGTTATATAACAATGCCTTTAATTAAATGATATGTAGGTAATTTAAAAATATTTCTTTTGTTTCATTTCTTAGTAATAATATTAGGAGGAATCCTTTATTGTTGTTTATTAGAGTATTTTATTTTGAATTAATCTTTATTAAGGAGAAATATTAATTGATATTAGAAGGAACCTTTACGAACGGTTTATGTTAAACTAATACCTTGTGGTATGTAATTTTAAATAATATTTTTATATAAAGGAATGTTATTCAAAATCAGATAACTAATTTTAATGAAAACTAAAGACACGCTCTGTAGCTATCTGTAGATAGAACAAAAGAATCATCTCTCTCCACATAGCAGCCCAATATTCAGTTATTTCTCGATTTCAAACTGAAACAAACAAAAATGTTGTCTTGACATATTACGTGCTATTGACCGAAATAAATTATAGACGGCGGAAACGATGTCTAGTAAAAACACTAGGTAGAAAGGGACATCTAAGCAAAGAGATTTCAATATGCCTTTGACCGATTTAAAAGCATGTGTCTATGTCATATCGTGTATAGGAATTACCTTTGAGAATGTCGTGATATATTGCATTAACATTTCTCAAATTAGTTTTCTGTTTTTTACATTGATATATGTTTTCTAATTGATCACATTTCAATGTAATTGTATAACATAAACTATCATATAAGTTATAAGTTTCTTTATAAGTCTAAATAGTTGGATGCTAAAAGAATATATACTTCAATCCAATTACTTTAGCAATGTTTGACGTTGAGTTGTGCGAGCAGGTGCGTTGTTTTGATGAAAAATTAATATTTTCTACCATCTGTAAATCAGAAATCAGTCCAAAATATTAATAACATGAAATTGAATATGCACAATATACCAAAACAAAACTTTAACAGTTTGAAAAATAATCCAGTAACAAAACTTCTGAAATTAAAAAAAAAACCTTATTGGTTAATATGTAGAATTCGAATGTAAAAAATTGATTTAGCAAACAAAGCGAAATATTTTAAATTCTAAAAAAAAATGTTTTAAAATAAGTTACATATTACATTTTTTTGTACAATAGTTACAATTAATATAAGTTTTACAATAGGTATGTATTACAAATAATAGGTATATTACAAATCTAACTACAAAACTAAAAGGGCCGATAGGTTTTTAGGTTAGGTTTAGGTGATTAGGTTTTTTGATCATCTTTGGTCTAGTAAATTTATAGCACTGCTTTTTTATATTAAATGCACGTCTCTACACTACACTACAAGAAATCAAATGGTTTGGTCATTTTGACTGTGCGTCGTGTTCTGGTATGATCTAAGTATACTTCGATGTTAACAATAATGGAGTATTTCCTCGCGGCTCCTGACGATTCTGTTTTCCTAAATGACAGTCGGTATCTGAAGGTCTCGTTGTCAGTCATCTGGGTTAGTATCTGGATGTAGCTCTGTTAAGAAGCATAGTTCTTAGAGCTCTGTTTTGGAAAACGATAATACACGTTATTATAAATTTATCGCGCAATTTATACTGCTTTTCGCAGAACATTCTCATAACTGAATTCTGTACGCACATATAGGTTTTAATACTTACTTGTATGATGGCAAAAAGCTGTATGAATAATGGTTGGAGCACTATTGCATAGAATCCAAAAAATTCTACCAAATCTGTTTCAGTTAATTGGCGATGTTTCAAATTTTTTTTTTATATTTTATAAAATATACCGACACATAAGCCATTACTCATAAATTACTCAAGTTAAAATGAAGATAGTTTGGTTCACAACTAGATCGTACCCCACGAAATTATTAATTAGTCTATTGGACTTTTCTAATTTTGGAATGAAATTCTTCGATTTCGGTACTTATCCTAAACTAGTAGTTATGTGTCAATTGCGGACATTTGGAGTCTCCTTTTTGATCCTGTTTTTTTTTAATTGAGTATATTAGAGAACTTAATCCAAACTTACGTTCGGTGTTTGGTTGGATTAGCAAGGTGTAATTTATTATTATCATTGTAAATGGAACCATTACGAGAAATCACTATCGATTGCAAATGAAGAGTTTTGGTTGAATATTTAAATTAAATTCTAATAGCTATAAAGGCAAATGCATGACATAATGATTGTGTTGGGTTACATGTTGCAAGAAATCCGTTTTAGAAAGGTTTAACTTTTCCAAAATCAAGTGTTTTATTTGGAGAAAAAAGCTAATATTCCCACCTATTATTAGAGGTACCAAAAAGCAAATCCTCCTCCAAAAATAGAGGCTGAAGTCTATTATAATATTTGGAATTTGATACCTGATTTGAATTATCACACAAACATCCTTTGTAAGGATATTTTGTCTTTTCTTTTGTTCAAACAATATTCCGACTTTGCCCAAAGCCGTTCCCGGCCTTTTAAAATACAAAAAATATATTTACCGTAGTAGCATAGAATTTATTAATTACAAGGTGTCTCAAAAGTTAACTTATATTTGTCTAGCTTAGCAACGAATTCGAGGGATTTGTTAACTCATAACTCAGGGACTGTAGCTCATAGGGGATTCGGAAATTTTCGAGGAATCCACTACTGAATTGAACAGGCATACCAAAATTGATCAGGAAATCCTCAAATTCAAGTACAACGCTGTTACTGGTACACACAAATCCCTAAATCGGACGTGTCATTCATCGGCCATCAAGAAAGTTAAAAAGAATATTCGCCACGAAAGTCTGTTCGTAAATGTGCATAAATCATTATTGCATGGTAGTCTATACCAAGATCTAAGGCTAAAACCAATCCCAATTGATAGAAGAATTTATGCTCCAAGTGTAGCGAAACGGCGCACATCCTGTGTTCGGATAAATCTCACTATCATTACTGTAACGTGAGGAATCCAAATTTCAGATACTATCGAACCTTATATTTAAGATATCAAACTCCAAATTATTTAATTTCAATATCAATAAATATTATTTGAGATATCACTCGTTTAATAAAATCAGTTCATTACATAAAAACTTTCCCTTCAGAGATCTTGTATAAAATAATGTTCCTTTTTAAATTGTGGCATCTCAACACAAACCTGTCAATTTTAGTTGCTGGTAAATAATGGTTTAAATATAAAAGCTATTCTGAGGGAGTATAGTTATTAAATCTCAACTTTTTTGCATTCAGTGAATATAATCACAAGTATGAAAAAACATAACCATGAATAATTTGTATTCAAATGTTACATTGTGTTATATTATTTGCCATATATATATATATATAAAATAGAGAAACATCTTGCGAGAAGTAGAGTTTCGATTATTCCATTCAGATCATCTAAGAGGTATATATCAAATATCTCAGATATGTAAATTTTCTGTAGATGGCATAGAAATATATTGAATCTTATTTTATACTGTGTGTAGCTTTATGTGTCATGGTATATATAGAATTTTTGAAACAAATAAATAAAGAAATAACGACATTTTGAGATATATATTAATAAAATATAGGGTATTATAGGGTATATTGGAAATAATTGAGGTTACGATACACTTTTAAACCAATTATAACTTGATATTTTCGTATGTAGCTTATCCCACATCTTGCTTAGTGTGCATAGGTAGAAAAAATATCGATTTAAATGAAATATCGGTAGATTATACGTCGAATTGTTTTGTGACATATATATTTAAAGGTTCAGTTAAGAAAACAATATATCATAGATTGTTTATTGTTTTATTGGTTATTGAATGGTCTATATCACAAATATATCATGTTGTAACAATATGATTAAATTATTATTACGATTAGTATTCAGAAAGCTAAATACAAAATTAGTGCTGTGCTCATCACTAATAATGTAACAAAATCATATTTTGAAACATATTTGGTTTTGAAAGTCATTTTATTGTCATAAATGAAGGAATCCATGGTGCTGAAAGAAAATTAGATATTAAGCGGTGTGAGTTTGTCCCGTACCTTAAAATTGATGAGACTAGTTTTGCTCTAATCAAAATTGTAGTCCTTTGAACCACATCAAAAATAACTACTTTATCCAATTTTGCTCCTATTTTTGTCCGAGTTACGTCTTTTGATATTTAGTTATTGACTTACTCTAAATAAGTATATTCTTGAAACACTACTTTAATAAATCGAATGGATAATGCAGCTAGGAACGCGTATTTCGACAAACTTTCAAAGTTTCACTTCAGATATATAATCGCAGAAATCACAATATACAAGCATGTAAACGCCTGAGGAGATTGTATAGAGAACAAATATGTTTTTAACACAATTCAAGTTATAAAATCATGCTCTTTGTAGAACTTATTACATTATTTATGTTATTACAGTTATAATTAAGTTACATAGTATCTTATGAAAATGGTAATTTTTATATATATATATATATTAGAGTCTGCTTTTTATCATCTAGGTGGACCTACTTCTTAACGTGGGCTTCGAACCATCGTCCTCGGCATTAAGCTTACCGATGGGCGAGTGACCAACCTAGAAATCATTTCAGAAGATATTCTTTCTTACCCAGCGTGTTTACTGGCGTGACTGGGATCATTCTCCTTGTCGAATTTTGCACTCTTATCTAAAGACAATCATTTTTTACTTATTTCAAATTTAAATATTCTAGTAACAATAAGTACATTTTCTTGCATGAAAAACTAATTATAACTTTTAACACATATATTATTTAAAAAAGTAAGCAATGCAGTATTAGATCAAATTATTGTTGCAATTTAATTTGAACTTCTAAGTCCCTATTGGTTTCTTTTAATTTTTTTGTTTAGTTCAGTTTGTTTGTTTTACAACTAGTAAAATATAAGTCTACAGATTTTCTTTCTGGATTTTATTTGATGTATATTATTCATGTGTCTAATATTTTAAAGTTACTGCTACATTACTTAGCTTAAAATTACTAAAAATATCAGTTCTTAGAGTAACTTTGGAATAATGTTACTATAGCTTAAAACATCAGATACAAACATCAGATCAATACATCAGATGAAAATAAAATTAAATCCTGAATATATCTTCAACTCTGACGTCAACTTCCATAATATAAGTTTCTTTATGTTTTTGGCTTCTTTCTTGACTTTTCTGCTTCCCCGGCATGACATTTCTTAAATTAAGTCAAATGATAAAGAGGCTATATTTAGAAGTTTCAGGTGACTGGGAACACTAGGAAAACGATACCTAAGCTTCATAAACATCGTCAGTAACAATTTTTCTAATAATTAATTCTGAATTTAATGTATCTAAAACTTGTTTCAATTTAAAATATTAACAGTAATAAATATATCAGATCATGGTACAAATGGACTTACAACCTTAATATTCTATATACAGAAAAGCTGCATACTACGTTACGGTTTCGCAGTACCGAAAAGGTAATTCGATTATTATCTTACACCACCTTCTTCACTGTAACAATATTTTAAGAATTAATAATCTCCTACTTTGTGTATAGCCAAGTTATATTATATATAATCTATAGCCATTTATATACAACATATCTAAAATGATAACATATAACATCTAAGTATACAATTATAAATCAATTACAAGCTTTTTTCTCACTTTTATGATTTTGTGCCTTCATTGAAATAACAATGATATATAAATAACGGTTAAGTGTACGTTTACAGTAATTTGAAAAAATTAATTGTAAGTTAAAAATTAAATAAAATTATGTTTTCCAAATTCCTATGTGGGTTAACTCGACAAAAGCGTATGTAATTTCTCTTTTGAAGATTAAATATAATTAATATTTATAGATATTATGTTGACTGTGACAAATGTTAAAAAGTATACTTCTGTGAATTATCCAACAACCCGTTCTTTTGATGTGCATTGTTGTTCTACATGAATTAGCAGTCTAAATCCACATACTATGAAATTGAAACATTCTTGCATTAGTAGGCCTAGCATACGTTTAATATTCTATGAAAATTTGCCCATCATGGACACGTATATTTCCATTAATTACTTCTATTTCTTCATGAAAAATATGAATCAGGATCATATTTTTTCCAGTCTTTCTACTGTTGTCGGCATTCAACCAAATTCCAAAATTATTTTAGATATACCCTAATGATTTTCTTATATAATAACAATCTGAGTGAATTAAAACTTTTAAGTCAATTAATACAATTTAATAAAGCGTTTTACTTAAATATTTCACAGTACATTAAATTAAATATTAGGCGTTTTCGCGATATCTATTAGTGAAAATGAAAAGTATTAACGTAATAACTGCTAAAGAACTTAACTACTAAATCTGATGGTTTTTGAGTTTCTATATACAACATAAAAGTTTTCCATTTGTTATTGTTAAATTATACGGTATATATGAAAGCGGTATATATTGTAAAAAGAGTAGCAATAGTAAGTAACACACGCATTCTTGATCATATATGACCATGTTTGGCAACACGTTACAAGAAATATGAAGGATACATCACCTAGCATACCTACCATCCATAGTGGCACAGGATTTCAGAATGCTGAACAAGTGCAAACTTTTATCTCTGCCAAATCGACGTCTTTCTTCGAAATATGGGAAAAGGTTGTGGAAAATGGTAGAAAACATTTCTTAATAAGTATTTTTAAAGTAAAAAAATGACCATGACTCAGGCAGGTATCGAATACCAGGACACGACTGTTAAATTGTACAATATGAATATATAATAGTATTTAATTTATATTATCAATATTTAATACAATAGATAATTATCAACATTTTGTTTTCTTGAGATATACTAGAAAATAAAAATATTTAAACTAAGAAATTCGCTAGTGTTAAGGTTTATTCATAATTCGTGATTATTTAATATGTAGATGTCTGCCCTCAGTTATAAATTTTATTAAAAAGGCGATCGATACTGAAAAAGCCCGAAGGAACTCATTTTGCGGTTCATGTCTCGCATTCTAATTGACTAAAACGGAACGAATTCTTGGTGATAATAATTTAACTGGACAGTTGATATTAAGCTTTATTATCAAATTAGATTAGCAAATTTATGGGCGCTAAGTTTATTCTATAACTGAATTAATAAAGGTTCTTGAATATAAATTATTATTATCTGAAAGAAATTATAGTGCAGCTTTCAATTAGAATTTAAAATTTTTAAAGTAAAATCAAGTTCATTAATAGAAAATTAGCCCTTAAATTCAGTATAACTTAATAAGTTATAAGTTGTTAATGCCTGTAAATGGAATATATATAACTTACTTGAAATTTAACCGAAATATAAGTTGAGCCATCTGTTTTTTTTGTGTTTTTAAAAGTATATGTTCTTTCATTATTGGTAACATTAGCCCATCAGATATCAATGACTTATGTTAGTATTAAATGTCCACTGTAAGCGCTTTATTTATTCCTTTAGCGACTATAAGAAATATCGGAAGATTGTTTGTAAAGGATTATATATTATCTTGAACATTTAACCCAGATGTCATGATATAATTGTTATAAAATAAGGAGTGTTTGATGTGGGATTTGGATTCGTCCATAATTGTGCATATTTCTTTCAAAATGAAAATGATACTAGCATTATTCAGAAATGTGAATGGAGTTTTTAAACTAACAAAACATTTTTGCTTGTTGCTCCCTTGTATAACTAGAATTTGTATTATTTTTATTCAATTAAAAACATTCAATTTAAATATTATAATATAATACAATACAATACAGGTAAATATTAAAGAAAATTAGCAAGTTGTACACTAACACAACAGGTATTCATTTAATACAGCACATGTGTCATAGATTATTGTTTGAAAAAAAAATCACATTTCTCCAACACTATATTTACAGTTAAATGAATTATCAACAGAAGTTTTGATTGAACGGATAACAGTTGGTAGATGAATGAAAAAATCAAATATAATATCAACACTTACTTGTATCCATAAATATAAATATAGCATCAAGTGAAGCAAAAATACGTCTATTTTAACACACAGGCCAATAAATTTTGTAATAGTATAACAAAATTTGTAAAGGATACAGGAAATAGTTATAACTAAATGAAGTTTAGAAATTAATTAAAATCCATGTATTAAAATAACCTGAAATATTTCTAGTGTATTTGTTCGAGTGAAAGAAATCAATACACTAAGCAAAATAATGTATATCCAGATAAAAAATATAAACATAGCAATATATCAGAGTGTTCATCTGGATTCTCGCATCATTTAACAAAAATCTTTTTCTATATAGGCGAGTAGACAATCCTTTTCTATTTAAGCTTCAAGGTTCATCACAACTACTATTATTTAACAAAGAGGATATATACCATTATTGTAAACTATACTGGTTAAATATAGCTTTGTACTTATAGTTTTGGTTTTATGTTGAATGATTTGATCTAATTATTATTTTTTACTTGTAAATAGTTTGCCGACTAATATACACTTTGTCTATTAATTAAAACATAAAAAATAGCTTGATTAACTCGAATCTACGTCATACTCCAGCGTTACCAAAGAATTGCCAAGCTTCGCTATTATTAGTTTTAAAACTAGTTTGTTCAGCATAATTTTATTACATATAGACAAGTGAAATTGCCATCGATTAACTAATACATTTCTTATATTTCAAACCAAATTTTTTATCCAAAATACTTAGCGGTGTTACTCTATAGGCCTTTATTCTCTGTGCCTGTATCCCGTGATTTACCTCTTGTAATCTTCTAGTTACTTTTTCTCTAATATCTTTGTTGAGCTATCGATTAGTTTGATGTGGTTCTTGTATTTATTATAAATCGACTCCGACTAAAAAAATAGGAGTTCAGTTGTAACAGTTGCACAATATAATATACATTGACTGGTATTAAGCTTATTATTTAGGCTTTTTTCTTACTTAGTTAAATTTTTTCGAGATTTGAGAGTTGAGTACAGTCTATTTATTTAGTAAAATTTTCTGAAGCTTGTGGATTAGTTTTTGAAGGCTTGAGTTACATCTAAGAATATTTAAGAACAGAAAATTTTCTCTTGTTTTTTTTTTGCTGTGGCTAATCATATTTATATTTAAGTACAACTTGGGTTATGATGACTTTAGGACGATTGCGGCTTTTTTAGCATAGCTTTTCGACTTCAGAAAACACCACAAGGAAAATTTTTAGAAAACTGCACAATGCGGGTGTCATGTTTGAATTCTCTTTCTGGTTACAACATAACTGCAACGCACGCAGACAGTGCGGCAAAGTCAACAGTCTCCTCTACCTATCTCAATACGAATAGCTTTATCCGCACTAATCATATTTCAGTCATTTTAAATTTCATTAGAAACGAGGTATACTTAGGCCAGGGATGCCAATCGCAATAAACCGTATCAAAAACTATACCTGAGTTTTTCTCTACTTTTAACGTTTCTTCTTTTTGTCTCTACGCCGAAATCCCATGGCCAGAAGAATCTATATCGGTCTTGTATTCGACCGCAAAGGTGGAATTCCCACATTCAAAGGTCCCTCCATAAAGGTCAAGGTTTTGTTAATTTACTGTTTCCGCTTATCAATCGGGCCAGCAGGCTTCCTCTCTCTATAAAATCTCTCCTGTACAAGATGCTGGTTCGATCAGTCGTTCTATACGGCTCCAGTGTCTATCTAAAATATGTCTCACCTAGCCAAGTGGAACGTCTTCAAGTCTTTCAAAACAAAATTCTCAGGAGAATAATTAATGCCCCCTGGTTCGCCAGGAACAATCAAATTCATAGAGAAACAGACGTACCTCAAGTTCCCTATTTAATATCCGAGGTCTTCTCGAGATTCTTCTCCGCTCTTCGTCTCTCGGACAATAGATGTATTACCGAGCTGGCCAGTATTTTAGGCCAATAACTCATTCGGCTCTTCGTGGCCTTATTCTATCACAGTCGACACTTTTCCGTCTTGATCTAACTCTAAATTGTCTCTACCTTGTCCGGCGAGCGATTAACTCATGTACCGCAAGCTGCGTGGTGTGATAACGACGCCACGTCCTTGCCTGGCCCTTGTGCTTTGTGCCCTTGTGCCTGTTAACGGTTTTACCGGTTACGGGCACCCTCCTTACTAACAGTAAGAAGTATCAGTTAGGGTCATTGGATCAGCTGATAGGGTGGGGTTTAGTGGGTAGCCCAGAGGCAGTCTCCACATAACCAGTCCAGCTCGCTTATTCCTGCCGGTCTTCCCGACCAGGTATCCGTAACAGGACACACCTGGTGCCAGGCCAAAAAAAAATTATCTTCGTCTCTATACGAGAACTCGACTCGACTGAGACTGGGTCACTATGGATTCTCGCACGATCACTTGATGACTTTGAGCCCGTCTGCTTATTGCTGTTCAGTTATCTTGACCCTACCTCGGTATACCACATAATGGCAACTGTCCACATCTCAACTAGCTTAGACGTATGGGTTATGTATATATATATATGTTATATATATATATATATATATATATATATATATATATATATATATATATATATGCACTATTTATTCCTTTAGTCCCTCCTATTTCACTTTTCATGATTCATTTTCATGTCATGTCATGATTATTTGTTGTTTTACATATACATTTTATGTTTAATTTCCAATCGCGAATTGACGAAGATGTTAAAGGGACAAAAAGTATGTGTCTAGCTGTGTGGCGTATACTACTTCAATTTGGTTTGAAAAATTATTTTTCAATCAAAATTAGGTTCTACTGAACTCCTTTTGATGAAACTTTTACTCGAAAACTATGACAATAGGTTAATCAAATGCCACCAAAATATCACATTGGCCACAGATTGCCAATATGGACCTGTCCTTGTTGGTAAACCCTATATAGTTCTCTATTATAAACAATATTATTATAATATTATTAGGAAACACATATTTTTTTATTTAGACTGCATTCCCTCATCATGTATGTAACAAATTTTAATATATTTTACATAAAGTTTAGAGTATTTTATTATGTTATATAATTATAGATAAAAATCTAAACTGTTAATTTTCTTAAAGATATAATATTAAAAAAATGCGTTTTCCTTATTATTATTACCTTACTTAAAAATAAACATTATCGATTTCAGTACTTGAGATTCAACAAAGGCTATACCAAAAATCGCTTTTTTCGTTTTAGGTTAAGACTCTACGGACGATTCTTAACCATACACATCCGTTAGTTCTAATTTTTTGTTTCCTTTCCAAACACCACCAAATCGGTTCGACCATAAAAACAATGCCGTCGTAAAGTCCGTGGTACTCAAATCGAATGTTCCTGGGCGTCGAAAGAAAGGGCAAAAAAGTAAATGTTACGTAACCGCAAGTACGTGAATCGATTTTGTAAATAGATGGAAAACTAATCGAAGCGAATGTTATTTTTTACCAGAAAAGTAGGAAACTGTCTTTTGAAAGATTTATTAGGTTTTTTAGTGATGATATTTGAAATATCATCATCAGAAAATTTCAATCGGTAACGGTGAATACATCAAATTTAATATATATTGAAAAAACAAATTTTAGGTGTGTTCAAAGTACGGGTTAAAACACTAATAGCTATATACTATATCTAGCTATTATCTAGAGCCGATCTAGCTAGTATGAAACTAGTATTTCCAACTATTATTTCTAACAATAACTTCAAGGTTCTTGGATTATTATTTTATTGAATTGCGCATCTATTATATTTGACATATTAGTCGTTTTCATGGATTTATCAGCTAATCCAATGCATTTATTGGAAAATACAAATCAAAAGTATTAATGTAAAAACTATTAAAGAACCTAATCCAACATTTAAATTCTGTAATGTGACGTTTTCTAAATAAAATAACTGTGTTCTATTTATTATTGTTATTACATTGACACTAATATTGGAATGATCAAAATATAATTTTCTACGTTTAGCATGTTTGTTGTTTGATTTGAACACATTTACTACCTAACACATTTAGGAACTTATGGGGATTCTGATCCCTCATATTCCAACTCTTACAAACCAACTTTTTCAAATTTTATGTCATATGCTACGGGAAGGACACAAAAATTACTTTTGTATTTTCTATGGCGTAATATGACTGGCGATAAAATGTTGGTGTGGTACCATAATCCCAAACGTAACGGTTAGTTCAGAAGAGCACATCAACACTGAAGCGATTCATGGTCATAACGCCTTTCTGTGTATATGGTGAGATCACCAAGCTGTAGCGTATTACGAACTGCGAATCGAACTCCTACTTTAACTCTCTATCTATCTTAGTCGAACAAATCGAAGTGTGAAAAATTAAACAAAAGGTCAAAGTCATCTTCTATAACAACAATCTGTAACACGTTGCAATATTTGAGAAGTATACGCTATTGCAGCTTGATTGGGAAACTCCGCACTCATCTTAACTGAGCAGACATAGCCCATTTTTATTACAACTTGTTCAGGTCAATGCGGCATGGTTTGATTTTGAAAACAATTTTAAAATGTTAAAGAAATGTGTACACAGATCGATGATTAAATCGTTGAGTAAGTAATATCATTTTTTCTTCCTACCATCACCAGAAAAATAACAAAAAGTTGTAGAAAATGATGGAATATTTTATAATATGATCAGTTTTCGGTAATGCCACCGATTTAATAATTGTGCGATGTTTCCTTACAAATTTCAATGTACCAACGCCAAAACAAAAACGTACGAATTAACTTCTTTCCATTTTGACGATAAAGCCTCGTCCTTTGTCACTATGAAATGTAATCATTTCGCTATTTAACGCATATCGTGAAGGTTAATTGGAATTAGAAATCAGAAAACAATAGTTTGTGTGCTCTCATGTTCTTCCTCTTCACAATTTCCTAAAGGCCAACTTATGTTAAACGATTCAAATAACTTCTAAAACATACTAGCCGAGGATGTGTATTCCTAAATCCATTAGCTGGATCCAAAAAAAAACTATCTTAGTTAAATAGCCTTAAGCCAATATATTTATATGGATAATTAAACTTTTCAATGAACCCTCAATGTAGTAATTAAATTGATGTTACTTTAACAAATTTGTTCTTACTTGAGCAATAAATTTTACAGCAATATTCCTTATGTGTTGAATATCGGTTGACCTACTCTTAATGGATTTGCATTCAGGAGCTACTATTTATTTTACTGGAGCTACAACTATTGATCCAAGATGAAAAGTATATACCCGTTTGCATAGCTTCTTTTGGAATGGGATTAATTTCTAAAATTAAAAAAAAAACAATATTTAATGTTTGAACATATATGAATAAATTTACCCCAACTTACAACAACAAAACATGATGTAACGATCTTAAATTTCTTTGATACCTAATTAATTCGGTTTGGGATTTTTAACATTATCGACCATTGTTTAATGACATCCAAATATTTCTTCGAACGAAAACGATTTTTTATTTCTTTACTATCTGTGCAAACGTACCATAGAAGCGAAGTGAGCCAATCAGATTTCAAATTTTTCAAAATTTTCATTTGATTTAAAGCAAGTAATAAGTTAAAAGTAGCGACATCTACATGTTGAACGTCGCGAAACATTTCTCCAAAATTTCCTATTAAGTTAAATCTCTATTTCTCTATGATTATAACGTAATTAACATATTATACGATTCATAATAAAAATTCTACAAAACATATTTAAAAATGTATTGATAACCGTATTCACCAAACATTGACTTTGTCGAATAACGCTTGTTCTTGTATGTACTATTTAGTCTAGCTTAACAGCTCTTCTCTAGCGTCTAGGCAGATTTCGTTTGAATAAAGATATAAGCGATCATTTCAATTACTCTTCATTAATCATTTTTCGATACAGAACTGAAATGCTTGAAAAATTGGAAAAAAGGATAGCGTCTTAAATATTTCAAAAATGTAATATATTATGTTTATAGATTTTTCTTTTCTTCAAGCTATCCTTTAACCCATTTCAAATAAAAGTTGCATATATGTTACGTATGATATGAAAAAAAAACAATTGTTTTGTAAAGCTTTCATAAAATCCTTAAAATCAGTTAAAGCATTTTATATACAACTGAAAATAAAACTGATAATATCTATAAAAATTTCAATTACTTAACTAAATAACGATTTAATACAATGTACAGGTTTTCTATAAAGCTTTGAGTAACGTTTACCTCTGTAGGTACATCGTGTCAATTGTATCTTGGAATGCACCAATTATACATTGGAAATACCAAGGTTAAATTTTGACTTAAACATTTACAGTTACTTTAGTGTTCTATTTTACGTTATTGAATGCTTTTTTCTTATTTGTCACAGTTAATGTAGTACCTACAACTAGTTCTTGGTATTTCCAAAAGTCCTTTCACTGCATACTTCTTCAGTATTTTCACTGCATTTTCAATTTTCTAACTGTTAAAACATCTTTTAACTAATGCTCGTTTTGCGTTTTGCCTCCTTTGCAGTATTTTCTTACAATGCTGTTATTTGCAGCTAAAATATTTGAAAGAATAATTAACAAGAAAAACATAACTATTACCTGGATTAGTGTTCAAAGCACTAGCGGACTAAGGTACAGAGCACAAGAGTTTCTTTTAATGAGGTATTTCAAAATAGAGGTCAAAATGTCCATTTCCTGTCCATTTTCTGAAAAGTTCCGATGGCTTGATGAATGGCAATTTAAGAATACATAAAAACACTAAAATAAAAAATAAAAAGGGCCACGTACTAGTGAAGAGGGAAAAAGGGTTTTTTTCTGTTTGACATGTTTCTAATACTGTCGGTTTTATGAAATATCAAAAAAAATTTTAAAGTAAAGATATTCCTGCTGCTTGAAGACCATGGAAACAAAATAATTTGCTTTTTTATACCTCTCTCAGTTTTACACAAATTATTTCAAAAATAATTCAGGACACAGAGTAATTCACACCTAGAAGAATTTTCGCTAAATTTCAAGCAGATCTTGATATATGTTATTAAGTCAAATATAAGTAGTTTCGGAAATAGGCTTTTTAAGATTTACACCAAATTTCGAGTAACGTTATATAGATAATAATACTTGATATTCACATTTGCTTAATTTTAAAATGTATGGAATTTCTAAATAAATTGTTTTTATAAATATATATTATTCTAAGTAAATGGATACTAAACAAACTTTAAGAAACACGCTTTTTGAATAAGAAATGTTTACCTTTTTTATCTGCACTGATACGGTGCCGCCGGGCACAAATCAAAACTCACTTCACGTTAAAGTTAACAAAGGATGCTTCGAGTGCCATATACATTACTGCTTTAAAATGCCGGAGATTCTGAAAAATGACAATGGCCCTAGACATAAAACTGTAGAACATACAACATACAAGGTTCCCCTACTTTGACTTTTTTTCAATATGGTTTATGAATAACGTCGGCCTCAAAATACGGACCTCATAATATCACGTCATGGCATAACCTTTCTCAGTCGTCTGTTTTGTTTATGGTGGCTTTGAGCTGATATTATATCTTTTTGACTATTTGACTGACTACCATTTTAACTCCGTTGTGGGGGTGGTGAATCCATATTTTAGTCATTGTGGCATAAAATGCCTATTTATTTCGCTTAGGCAGTAAGTCGACTGTGAGCAAGCCATTTCAAGTAAAGCTTTCTCTTACCTACGTTTTCCTATAAAGTACGACTAACGCATTCCTTTTATATATTGAGGGTGTAGGCTTTCTCCTTTATCTTCAATGTAAAATTCATTAATAAACGTTTGTTCAGATATTTTAGGTATAATAAATTGATATAATATAGGTATATTTGATATAATATAATATAGATAGGTATAATAAATCAGAGTATATTTCATTATAAAGCAGTATTTAATTACCATAGGATATTCATGTTCTCATTGTTTTAAATGTACTAAAGTTGTATGGGCAAAAACCTAATAGTTAAAAGGTTAATCTTTTTAAGTATCTGCTATTTTGTTATAAGTTATATAGATTGTTTTTCTAGTTTCATTAGCTTGATATAGAGAACTATTAATATGATTTAAACTTGGTCAAATGCTACACCGATGAATGAATAATACACTACAGAATTATAATCAGATAATCCCTTAAAATCATTGAGTGATAAAATCTGGTAAGTAATAGTTGAATACTTGGTACCAGTAACTGTATAGTACTTGAATGAAGCTGTTCAGTAAGTCAGCAGTGCACTATGTAAATCCGCCTACTGTAAGGATAGATGAATATGCGATATTTATAAAACATGCCTTCCTTATATTACCGTTTCAAATTCTAAAATCATTGAAATTCTGCTTGTAATTTTATTTCTACATAAATTGCTTAGTGTCATTGTAGCGACCTTGAGGCATGTTGAATTTTACATCATGGAATAACGGTCTACAAAATACCCAGAAATATAATCCCAGATGTTGAACACGGGCGGGGTGCCAGCAGCGTCAACTAGAACCCGATAACGAATAGCTGACGGCAACTCCGAGACGTTTATCTGGGATGTTATTGAAGGTTATTGCGATTCATTCAATGCTGAACCCTCGTTTGGTTTAGACGTGCCACCATAGACTGCCCAAGCTTCGTCTCCAGGTAACACCGCTGCCATCCGTTTGATCATTTGTATTTTTCACGTTTTTATATAGCCAATAAATAACGGTCACATAATGTAAACCCCACTGTTTCATTTCGTTTTACCTCCATTCACCGAACCACATCATTTACCCTAAATCATTAATTCTAACTAACGTTTCATGATATAGTATCCTGAGACGTGATCAGGAAGTAACAAGAACGTCGAATGGCACATTATTCTCTCCGGAGACAAAACTGTCAACAATGAATATTATTTGAGTTTATTTGCACCAAGTTATTTCGCAAGATTTTGCATCATGATAATGCATCTTCAAACAACTTATTTTTTCGTTATCAATACATGAATTTGTATCAGGACTCAATGGCCTTATTTACTTGATTTGGCTCCATTGGGTTTTCAGCTAACCACTAAATTGAAAATACCAATTTGGGGACACTATTTATACTGATTGAAAAATAGAAAAAAAGACCAATCAAAAGACATATTTCAAAGGCTTTTTCAAAGAATATTCTAAATACATAAAAAGAATTTCTTTAAAGAATTACTTTTATTATTTTACCATAAAAAGGTTGAATAAATAAATGTATATGTCTTATTTTGTAAATACTATTTTGTATGCTATTTTTTGAACACAGTTGTATATGTTATATACTCACCTAGTCCATTTTCATTTTAATTAAGAAGTATTTAATTAAGAAAAACGCTTAACTGATTTCAGCAGACCTAAAATAGTTGGCCCAGTTATAGTACAATCTATAACGGTGTTAAGTACGCAATCAATAAAAGAATAATAAAATCATAGAAGGACAAACTTTAACTTGCCCTAAAAGTTGTATTGGCCTTGAACTAGTTTGTGAAGCCCTAATACCAGGCCGTGCATAACAGATATAATTAGAGTTCAAATTTATTTCGTACGCAACTAGATAATTAAAAAATATATAATATTAATGTAATAATATATAGTTTAATTAGCTTTAACTACTAACAAATTTACATCATCTGTGACTACTCTATATCTCTTTATGATATAACGTATAAAAATAGTAATTTGCAGAACGAAAAATAGTTTTAAAAATATTTCTTTCTTGGAGGAAATATATTTTGCTTCGAAATGTGGTAAAGGCGAATAAACTTGTTCAGGTCGTTGACCCACCTTAGAACCTTGGCAACGGTATTAATGTATGTCACCAAGGGTGTGAAACTTATTTTTAAAGGGTAGAATAAATATACCTGAAATTATTATATCAATTATTAAACTACAAAACAGTTGTTAATTCAATTTTTAACGAAATTTGTATTTTTTTAGTAATAACTCTTTATGTATATGACATAAAGACAATAAAATCTACCTTACTATGAAAAATACACCTGTTACAATAATCTCAAATATTAAAAGTCATGCGTAGGTTCAAGAGAGCCATCCACATTGAGACTGAAAGAGAATATTCAAATCAAACACAATTTCTGAACAGAATGATGCACTACAAATACATTTTTAAAGGAGAAAATTGATTACCTTATATTGCTACAAAATAATCAAGAATGTTAATTATCACTAAAGCATAAACCATGGCAGTAAATTTTACATTGTTGTAATAACTATAAATATAAACAATAGAATAGAATATAAACAAGAGGACCTATGTAAAATAATCTCTAATATTAATACATATATGAATAGATGTTTTTAAAAATGTATTTTAGGTATTTACTTTCAAGTTTTAATCTTTAACATAACAAAAATTCTGTTTTGAAGTCTGAAATACCTCCAGCATCACCAAATCAACCATAGGTAAATAAGAAATATTTGCATTGGTTAATCCTTGTTCCACGGCATCCTCTTCCTAAAACTGAATAAGTATTGTTCATTAGATAAATATAATAATTTAGTAATTATTAGATGATCCGGTGAACCTAATTTCACCTACATCTTTCTTACAACCGTTTGTATTTCTTGGACAATTGTTCTATCCAGTTACCGCAGCCAAATTGCCAATAAAATAAAATTAAAATAAGAATAAGTAATTTGCATTTGGTAGTGATAACTGTAACTTAGGATGCAACATATTTGTCCCTGTATCTACAATAGTTTAAGATTTTGTTAATTTATTTCCGACAGAAATTTGAATGTTACCAAAAACTGTCATTCAAGACCTTGAGAGTGCGCATGAAATTGTCTTGCACAATATGCGTTGAACCAAGCACCAAGTGATTTGGAAGCTACTATATTTCTGAATGTTGACCAATAGTTGGTTAGAATCATTTCCTACAACAAACAGTGCAACACAACCCAGTAGATCCAATGCTGTATTTTAATGTCTTTCTATATTGACAAACAATTGTCATTTCCTCAAATGTAATTGATTTGCTACCATGGAACCATACACCATGGAACACAGTAGCACTGAGTTTACCAAATCGCTTAATGTCTGTATCGTGCTCAATGTTGTCACCTTATCCCCATACAAAGTGTCACTATCACTTTTATCAATAGTTTTACTATCACAAAGGATCGAAATTTTTGTTAGTTGTAAAATATTTATGGGTGTATTTTGTTATTGAAAATATAGAATTCTAATTAAGCGATTGTTGAAACCGCGATTAGAATACATACGTAGTAATCTCTGACCATATTATTCTGCCATCTAATCTACTGCATATCTTTTTTCATGCATCTTAATAGACCCTAAAATAAAGTAAATTACCAAAAAACACAAATATTTAAGTTATATATGCCCAGTAACTATTTGAAATAGTCCTTCCTCAAAGAGCTGTATATTCCTGAGTTTTTTGAAAATACTTCTCTTATTGACAGTTTAATCTGAAATAATTGTGTTAAATTATGGTTATGTCGAGAACATAATAACGATAAAAGTTACTCACTTTATTCATACATTTCATATATTTGGACAGTTTCTCTTTTATAAATTTAACATTATATTGTTCATCACTTTTTGAGAGATTTTATTCATAGTGCCTATACTAATATTCGGTGCAATTACAACACGCTAAAAATATTTCCAATAAAATCGCAGCAACTTAATATTTAATAGTATCAATACTTACCTCTCTAACGCATTTTACTGTTTTCTGCATTTTTTGTTTGAACCAATTTGTCAAGCAAATACCAATTTATCTTTTGCTGATGTTGCTTCGAATTTTTAAAAAATTGCGGGTAATAGAGACCCTGAGATACAACTGGGACTGTCGTATTTAATCACCTACCGCGAATGATGTGAAAGTAGGACTTTAAACAAGCAGTGTTAAGGAAGAACCTTACACTGGGCATATTCGTGAAGCTCTTTAGTAATGGAAAGTCTGATTCGAGGTGAGTATTCACATTCCTCATAACCCGTAGTTTATGAGAATTGAGCAACGTGCGGACTATTTTTTAATTGGAATATCTGGAGATGGGCAACTTCTGTCTTAGAGACTTACTTGTAACATATTAAAGCTGTGCCCCATAAAGGTAGATTGATCGAACCAGAATTTCATACAGGACCGCTTTTTAAGGAATAAGGCTACAGAGTGGTAATGTATTTATGAGTCTGAATATATATGTTGGCTTTGAAATTTTCAGATTAATTACAAGTATTAAGTAAAATTTTGCAATTTATCAAGACAAGCAAAACGCCAAAACAACATCAAATTTATTAGTAGGTTCGAAATAAAATGAAAAGTATAAATACGATTTGATGTTAAAATGAATTTACAAACTTCAATAATAGTTGAAATTTTGATGAAGGCGGCAGTAATAAACTTAACCATTTATTATTGATTTTTTTAGAATTATTAAAAAATTATTGTGTCAAATAACAATTATTTTTTGAAACAATAGTTATTATGACTAAACATTGTATGGTATAACACTTTAAAACGATATGGATTGCCATGATATCACTTCATGTAACGCAGAAATAAATTTAGTAATTGCACGAAACACGCAAACTATATCAGAGTATATATTTTTAGTAGGGCACAGTGGTTTTCTTCAAATTTAACCGCAAACCTTCACTAATATTTACCTCTATAACTTACACCTCGAGGTGGTTGGTATTTATAACGTCGTTGAAACAATACATAACGAAAGGCAGAATGTCTCATAAAAAATTCTTACAGTTTTTGTGTGTGTCTTTCATAAATTATTCATGTTTAGTATTCACAAGAGATTTGTTTACCTTTTTTATCGATAATACACCAAGTGTGCGAATAAAGGCCTACAATTCTTATCAGTATAAAAGGTTTATATTTTTAGCGTATATGTTAACATAAAATAAAAAACATGTTTATCAAAAAGCAATTTTAAAGCTGCGGATTAAAATAAAGGATACTTAATGGTAAAGCTATAAGTTTAAGTAATATTATATAATACTACAGTGTAATTTAAAAAAAAATCATTTAATAATTATCCGGTCTTTAACATAGATTTTGCTACTGTCGAGGAACTCATATGGTTTCCGTTAGTCTAACTATAAAACAACATGTGTCAAAATAAAATTCCAACTGTTAGTTCGCAGCGGTTTTAGTAAAACAATGTTTTATTTTCATAACAATGGCCAAAATTGTGTGTTACAATTTTACATGAAAATAAGCCCATAACTTTTGAATGATGTTTACAAAAAATCGAAATATGTTTAGATTAAATAAATTCTATATCTCCAGAAAGAAGAAACTTAAACTTAATATATATATATATATATATATATATATATATATATATATATATATATATATATATACAGCCTATATACTAAAATGTGTAACGACTGAAATATGATACTTTCTCTCGAACTCTACTAATAGTGGAACGATCGCCATTCCAACGTTAACTTATGTTCGTTTTGATAATTAATTTTATTCCGGTTAATTGAATGAATTTAAGCTTTATGATATACCCGGAATTCTACCCACTGCTCCCGTTTTGAAATATGAAGTGGTTAAAATACTTTTATTTTACTTAAAAACTATTTTATTTTATAGTAAGAAGATACGATGTGCGACTGAAAAAGACACTGACGGTTTCAATCCGTTAGAAAATAGACCAAACCCATCTCACCCATTATACCATGCAGTGTTAAAACACATCACCTTTGCACTTAGTCACGATTTCTCGAATACAGTTCGTAACCAAGACAGTAACAGTTGCCTGATATAACACTTATCGATTTTTGATAAGTGTTGAATGATTTTTGAATTCAATATAGAAAAATATTTGTATTTATTTTTGTAGATTGATTGAACTTATGCTATAAATATTAACGTAATTAAGAAATGACGGAATAAGGTAACAAATCTCATAAATGCTTTAGTCGAGAAAAACAGATCTCTATCATAGATTTAATAAATATTCAAATGCTATTGAAAAGGTTATTAAAGTATGCTGCTTTATAGTGTCAAACTTCATTTCAAATTTAAAATAAAAAAAATTTATCAAATTTGGTTCATCCGTTTAAATAGAGTTTAGTTATTATCATTCTCCTTTCTAAAATATCGATGGATATTACAAAGCATCGTAAAAATATTGATTGTTCTGGATAACTTGAACCGGGTTATCTCTGCATTGTTTATGTATAAATCAAACTTTAAATGGCTCGCTAGCCATAGAAATTGCAACTTTATTAACAGTTGGCACATTGTATCTTCATAAGTGCTCTGTATATGGTAGTTTTTCTGGTAATAAGCATGATAATAAGCATCTCCAAAGTTGCCACAAGTTCCCTCTCCTGTATCTACTCGATGTGGTATAATTTTTGCTCATTACCCGTAAAATATATTTTCAAGAATGTTGGATCGGCATCAATTATTGAAAACAAAGAATCAATTTAGCACCCTTGGTCCCGATTTTTCATGTTGGTTCAAAATTACGACCACCCTCATTCTGGACAATTTTTATTGCCCTACTAATTACTGTGTTGTTAAAATTTTAATCGTCCAACTAATTACAATAACTTTTATTTTTATACATTGATTAATTAAAAGAAAAAGGTTATTGGAATTGATCCTATAACTTTTAAAATTGCCGGCTTGGTTGGCGCAGTAGTAAAGGTGATAGGACGGCGGACCTACTGCTGCTGTAGTCGCGGGTTTGAGCTTGGCCATGGTCGTAAATGTATGTTTGTGATTGTTTAATATTTGTGATTGTCGTAGGCAACACATCAAAATCCGACAAGGAAAATGATCCCGGTCACGCCAGTAATAGGCTGGGTAAGACCGGATGTCTTCTGACATGATTTCTAAGTTGGTCCCCTGTAAATCGGTAGTCATATTGCCGAGGACTGTGGACGTGTTAAATTGTAAGTCCAGTCCAGATGAACCCATAGTTGGTAAAAGAAGGCTTTAAAATATATAAAAAAACTTTTTAAATATAATAAAATCTAACCCTAGAATTTAATTGTCCTGAAAAGCTTTAAAATATTGCGCTTGTTTCCGGATATTGGATTCTCGCATATATTTTCATCAGCGATATGTATTGGAAAAAATACGAAATACCAATTTAACAAACTGTTAAACAACCTTTTTTGAGAGCACCACATGAGCATACAAAATAACATAAAGAATGTCATTAATGCTTCAAACACAGCTTGTATTATTCCAATTTTATGTCGATCCACCCTTATTGAAAACCTATTTAACATAACTTAAGAGAAACTGAAATAATTTAGTAAATATATATTATATTGTAGCTATATTATCAAGAATAGGTATAATATCTAAAACAGTACTCGCCAAAGAGCTCGCCGAGAAAACGAGAAATGTTTACAGACCGAAGCATTAGTGAACTGGCGCACCTGCTTTTTACTCTGATATATTTTAGTTGTAAAAAAATATTCATTACCTATAAAAAGCAATGGTGCTATTTAATATAATATAAATATATACAAATTAGAGCTCTTTTGTCTTTATATACATTCTTCTATATAATAACTTTTAATTTGTTGTTTTAAATCACGCACTGAATAAAATATATTGGATATATTTGATAAAAATAAATATTATATTTAGTTAGGGAATACAAAATAAATATTTCTGCGATCTATTTAATTGTTCTATTTGAGACAAGTTTACTTTAATATTCGTCTTAATGGTGGTAATAATATTTCCATCCTAACAAAGGTTTGTCTCAAGAAATGTCAAAGGTTGCCATTTGCGAACTGCCCTTAAATTAATAGTGGGGAATGTTTTATCAGTTATACGAAACGTGAGAACTTGAAGAATTATATATATTATTCTACATTATACAACTACTAGGTTGTTCAATAAGTTTTGTGTTTTAACAAAAAATAATTTTACAGTTAACAGTATTTTATATGTGTTTGGGAAATAAGTAATTACGATTTTTACTAATATATGGTTTTAGGGTCATATATCTATAGCAAAACTTTTTAAAAGTAGCAGACCGTATACTATTTTAATGTATATTTTAAATAATTTTAATAGCTATAGCCGTCAAAGCTTGCTTTTTTACTTTGGACGAGAGAGAGAGAGAGAGAGAAATGAAAAGGGGATGGGTGCTTAAGTGAACGTATAAGTAAGTATAATTAACTATGAAACTCACGTCATTAAAATTTATGAATTCACAACTTTACAATGTTGTTGTATACCATTTTTAACTTTTAGTTTATATTGGATTAACATAAAAAAACAAAAATAATTTTAGAAATTTAGTTTTGAAAAATTATGCAAACATTTGACAACCCGGCGAATTTCATAGATTGTTTCGTTTACATGTTCGGATACATCAGGCAGAAGTTATATTTACTTTTAACTAGAACAAAATGAGAAGAAAAATACTGACTGAATTTTACTTTTATTTTTAGAAATACTGAAACGATTTTGCAAGCTGCAATAGACAATACGTTCGATACCTGTTGACGTTAGTTCACCGTTATTTTTTATGGACTATATATCAAGTTAAACTAACATATTTTATTTCGTTACATTTCTATAGCTATAATATAAAACGATTTCAAATCATTTAAATAATACTGAATATTAAAAATAGTTCTATACTTGGGTTCCATATGTGGTCTTAATCCAATCAAGTTTCCACATGCAAATTACTAATAAACGAACCCTTTTTTAATGAAAATCATATTCTATGCATGTATTTTCTAGATAATTCACCATCATCATTAATTCGTTCTAGTTCACATTGTGAGAATGTGCTATGATTTTTTAGCTTTATATTACGTTAATGAAGCTGTATTGTTTCTTTTTTTTCGAACTAAGTTTAAAAATAAAAATATTTAATTCCAACCCCTTAAAAGATTACAATAATAATAAGAGGGAAGCTAGTTAATCAAATGTTTGAATATCAAATGAGTTCAAATATAATCTATAACAATGGTATTATACACAATTCCTCTAATGATTTTTATAGTTACGTCATATTTGTTTTCCTATTAATAAAGGCGGAAATCATTATGTATATAGCCTTCTGAAACCCAAAACTATAACCAAAATATTGCTTACAGAACTTAATGAGGTGCTAGGGCTAAACAGAATATCTTTCAATTAACATTTCGAAAAAAAAGTAACTAAAGTATAATAGTGTAATCACTTATTGAACACAGAACTTATTGAATAATGTATTAAATAACTTGGTCTATATAAATATTTTTTTTAACAGATAATGGATACTGTTATCATTATATAATGAATCACAATTATATGAATAATATATTTGACGTTATATATTCCAGATGCTATTGGGGCCTGTATAAATACATTTTCTCAGTTTTCAAATTATTACTGTTGAAGTAATAATATAGTTTTCTATTTGCTTGGTATAAAATGAATGTAAAGAAATTATGTTTAACTGAATTCGATTTGTAAAGAAAAACCAAATTAATTTAAATAATGTTATGTAAATATGTTTGATGTTTGACTTCAAATGAAAATACGTAAAAATAAATTGTTATATTAAATGTTGGCTTATCATGGTGAAGCGCTTATCTATTAAAACCGTATCTCCAAATTTGCTCTATCGCGAATGCGTGACATGTATATTAATTGAGCTTAATAAGGATTACAGTGTATATAAAACATTATTTAGGATTGGGCTTTAATCGAAAACTACTGAAATAGTACTGGGAATATATACTAGTTGGAGATATTTATTTCTAACAACTACTTCTAGTTAGTATTTATATATTATATATCAATATATTGTGAAACACTAGTTTAAAAACTTCATTAATTACAGCAAATTTAGTGACAATATGTAAATGTTAAAAGCCCTAGGTACTTCCAAAGAAATATATAGTAAAATTCCGGTGACAGAATTTTGATTTTACTCTAAATTACAAAATGCATTTGAAGTTTCAAAATAGTTACTTTATTAAACGTTTGAAATTCAAACTTTCTAATTTTGTATATGTGCTACACAATCTCATCACCGTATAAATCCTATTTCAAGATGGTATTTTTCTCATCAGTTTTTAGACTTTCTCATTCCTTAAGGAATTAAAGTTTGTCGCGCTTGATATTATTTTAGGTCCAATGGACGAAACGATGACATTTATGTTTTTGATAGCATTACAATTAGATTCCTCAAGCCATTGGTAAAGAACGTTCGCTTTTTACCAAGACAACAAAGAATCTGTTGACATGAATATGATATACACATTATATGATTCAAAGTGGCATGTAATTGCCCTCTAATATTCATTACCCTCCTGTATTTTCTTATCTGTATATCGAGCTTTAACATAATATACAATATAAGTAATAAATAACAAATCACGGTAATATAGTCCTTAAAATGTCTTGTCAACTACAGATTTACCATAAAGTACAAAACCAATAATCACACACATATCTTTTAGTTGTGTGTTTATTATAAAACACTCTGAATATTTTCAGACAAGTGTTTATTTATCAATTACATTATATTGTAAGGTTCTTGTTGAAATCAAATTAATTTTAGCGTGGAGAAGTGTTGATTTGTTGAAAAGATTGTACAGACAATACTGACAAATCAATTATATTTATATATAAAGGAAATAAATTCTAATTACAATTTAGCACTTCACCAATGCCACCTTTCAGTTACACCAAACATACTGTTTTTTTTTTCGAACAGCTAAGGCTATATCAATGCTGTTATACATCATGTACCTTCTGAAGTCACGCCCAAAAAGATGTATATGATCACTGTCCCCTCTGGACATATTACAGCTATGAACGTATTGTTGAGTATACAATGATATATATTTGAGTATTGAATGTACTTTCGTCCGCAAGTCTCATGATCTAATATGTTCCACTCTTTTTACAAGTTTCGATCCGATATCCCTATAGTGTAAAAATAATTCAGGGTGTTACTATTTTGCGACAATATGACATTAAATTTGTTCAATTGATGTCGGTAGGCATCGGTTATAACGGTTTAATTCGGTTTTAATAGTCCATATGATGCATATAGTGAATATTCCTGTACTGACCCATAATTCTGACACCTTAGATTATCTTAGTAGACAGACAGATTCTTCATCATTAGGTTCATAACAATACAGAAAATTCACATTATCTTAAATGGAAAACAATTAAGTCACGATGTTGAGCCGGTTCGTAAGATAATATTTACTTAATTCTTGTGGTACTTATTTTCTTGCCACTAGCTCATTCCCGTCAGATAAAAAGGCATGCAAACTGTTGATTCATTTGATGGAAATTTATTGTAGCAGAAAGAAGTGGCGATTTGTTTAAACGACTGTACAGGCAATACTGACAATCCAATTATATTTTAATTTGACGAAAAGTACTTGTAATTATAATTTTACACTTCTCCAATGACACCTTGCAGCTAGACCAATCGCATTGTTTTTTGGAACAACTAGAGCTACCTCAATCCTGTTATACAGCAGGTACCTCTTGAAGACACAAACAAAAAGATGTATATAGTTATTGTCTCGTTTGGACAGATTACAATTGTAGTAAAATTATTTGTCTGATGAATGTATTGTTAGCTATTTAATGATTCGCTCGTCTCATGACTTTATACGTTGCGCTGTTGCTCTATTTTTACAAGTTTCCACCCAATATTCTTAGAGTTTTGGTGTAAACGCAGAACTGTACGCTTCTATTCAAACTTCAATAGATTAGGCTACTTACCATATTTTATATAAGAGTTCTTTTCTTGAAAAGAGCTCCCTTTTCTTGATAAGAAACTAAATGCTTTTGGTAGCGATTGAGGATTTTTAAGCCAAAATAAGTAGTTTAAGCCATAGTAATTTGGAATGATTGACTGAAAAAACAAGTTAAAAAAAACCGCAAAAATAGTATAACCCCCATAGGCTAACATCTTGCAGCCCGTAGTGAAATACCCTGTAGATATTAATAATGTTTTTAAATATTCTTAGTTAGACTCTGTGCAATATTATACAAATATAAAGTGTATGTCAAAACTACTATAGGGAACTAGAAGTATACCATACAATGATATTACCGTTTTATTATTCCTTTTATATCTAACTCAATCTGAAAATGTGTATGTCGTTCACGTGGAGAACACACATTTAGCATGGCTATTTTGCCTTTTTCTAAACGACTTATAGAATATTTTGAATAACCAGGAACCGTTGCCAAGCATCTAATAACACATTGCATGCAAGATAAAATAAGTTATTTTTATTTTTTACTTTATTTCCTATTCAAAATCTGAAAATAAGCTAAATTTCAGGTACATTTGTTTCTTCTTCATATTCCTGCCGATAAATATAGGGTGTAAAAATGTATTGTGAATTAGTATGTATGTATTAGAATGTATTTGGTTATTCGAAAACTTTGTTCAGATAAATTAGTACAATTAATTTTATTAAAAATGTTGTCATTTTTCGACTTACAGGTAGCTCACTAATTTCGTATTAAAAAACTGAACTTCTGTGAATTTCTGATCTTAAATCAGGTCTTGAGTCATGAACTGAAAGAGTAGTTATTAGATCAAGAGATGTTTAAATGTCTGTTTCGATTATATTCCACTCAAGCTTTCCATCTGAATTTTCGTTAAAATATAAAGTTTTTCAGAACAAAGTCCTTAGAAGTACTGTAAGTGCAATAAGAAACTATAGGACTGATTAGTTACACAGAAACCTTCAGATACCGACTGTCATTCCGGAAAACGAGAGAATTTCAAGGAGACATGAATAGATTCTCATGTCAATATAAAAGTATTATAACTCTTGGATAACACCAGAACAGGACGCAGGCTCAAAAGAATTAAACCACTTAATCTTGTGTAATGTAGTGCATTTAATATAAAAACAGTATTGTAAAAATTATTATTACTATATATTACTCCAGAAACTAAGATAGGACCGATGGGTCCTCCTAAATATATACCTAGATGTAAGTTATTGCAAAGACAAATTGTATATAATATAAATAAGTATATTTTTAAAAAATGTTAATTTTTGGGAAATTTTAGAAAAAAGTCATAGAACTTGTTTATATTGAAACATTCTTTTTCTAATTTCTAATTCTATAGCCACAGTTTGTGTTACGTTCTTTCATGTAATCTGATCATTTTCTCAGTTTAAAGAGCATTTATTAAGGCTACAATTTTCACATATTTTTAAAAATAAGGAATAATATCCAATCACCGATCCATTTTTGCAAGTCTTCAGGATTTCGAAGCCGTGTATCGGCCAATTCATGCTACATCGATTTGAGCAGATAGTTAGCTGAAGGCGTTAGGTCTCGTAAGTATGCTAGATGCGACACATCCTCCCATTCGAGTTGCATATTCTTCATAATTCTAGTAAGATATTGGCATGCGAGATGATGAATTTTCCTCTGTTACTAGTTTGACGTCAATAGTAAGAGTTTCATTCGGTTTTAATAGTACATGATGCATATGCTCTCCTGGATTAACCTGAATGACCTTTACGCTTTGGATTATCTCAGTAGAGGAACTTTTCACCATCGAGTATAATACACTAGAGAAAATTCACATTATTAGATATTATTGGATTGTCATCGAATTGTTGCAAGACTTATCATTGTCTTCGTACTTTATTGGTCCTCCAGGTCGTTCGTTACGTCATTTTGTTCATTGGTTCAAACCCAACCTAAAAATTGCTAAATGAGGAACAGTTTTATAATATTTTTTTTTAATGCTAATGGCTCTCGACAGCATATTTTCTCAGTCAAAGTCAAGGAACAAAAGTAATGAATGCCGAAAATGGAATTTTGAGTGCTCCATCCATGATTAGCGACTGAATATACTGAATTACTCAATAATCATAAATTGAAAGCTATTATATTATGTAGATAGATGACAAAATATCGAATTTAACAGTTGGTTAGGTTATTATATTGATATTTCGTATCTTCACCAGTAGATATCACTAAAAATAAATTCAAGCACCAAATTATTAATACTTGATGCATTCTCAACTTGACTATCAATACATTATCACCTTCCACTGGGCTTTTTGTAAATGTTTAAGAATAATTGGTCTATCTCATATGCAAATGTTTTCAAATTTAAGAAAATGAAGGTAACACATATATGAGGCCGACCGTTGTAATACACTGTTGCAAGTTGTCCAAAATACGATATGACATTTTAAATCAGATTAATTTATTTTCTTACCTATCCCCCCATCAAACATGTGTAATTTTATATTCAATAACTAAATCAATTAAATCAGAGTTTCTGTTTCTATGCCAATCAGCAAATAATGATAAATTCACAACAAGTATTTAACTGGTGCACTACTTTTGTTAAACTGAAACTACTAACACTAGGTTTAAAATATATATAAGCGACTGTTTGTGTTAAATAAGTTGTATTCTTCAGTAAATTGTTTAAAAATATTATTTTAAGACATAATACTCTATTATATAATAAACGAGTTTCAGAAAAATATGATTTTATGATGTTGATGATTTTATAGAGTTTTCCCTAGTTTTCTCTGTTCATTACTGAAATATTATGTAATTCTGACCTTATAATAAGACAATGAAATAGTAATTCGTCTTGTGACAAAAGGGTTTAACAAAAGGAAAAATGAATAATGAAAAAAAGGACAAGCGTCCATTCTTCCTTGTTAAAATAAAATGGGATTGATGTATAGGAGAAAGAAAATTTGTCAGAACATTTCTTAAGGACTTATTGATTGTTGGAGGAGTCCTCAATTTATATTTTTATTATTATGATAAATCTATTTGTTAGAACTGAAATTGATGGTAAACAATTCGTAAAAAAAATAATATTTTTGTTTGTATTAATAGATTCGGGATAAAATTCAAAATTATATTTTAATAGAAGAATATTATTCGAAGCTATTGCTATTAAAATATAAATATATGTCTGTTAAAAATATCCACTTTGTTAAGTCAAACATTTTAAAATGAAATACATTTAGATGCTCAAATGTTATTTTATTAAAAATGTAAACTAAACTATATTGTATCGATTATATCCGTCCAAAATAAAACATAAACATAAATTTGGAGATTAATATCCCAGTGATGTTATACACAATATTTGTTTGTAGTCTATAATCTTGGTTCAAAGCCAAGAACGCTTATCGTTTCTTAAAATCCTTAATCTTTCAAACTATTATAAATAAGTTGAAAAGGCATTTGAAACTGTTTTACAATTCAAATTATATGCAAAACAAACAAGTTTGCTTGGCTTGGAGAAATATGTCCAGCCAGTACTTAGGCCGTCATTACCAACAAAGAGGACTATAACCTCAAGTTTCTCTTTTATTTTGTTTCAGACAGTGAAATGACTTTATTTTAAACTTTTAGAGATGCTTTTCAGAATAAATTAGTACTTAAGATGTTTAAAAATCATTAGAGTCATATTATTTTTAACTAATAATTATATAGGTTTCAGATATGTAATTTTTATAATATATATTATATATATCTTAAAGATCTGCAACAAAAAAAGCTGTTTGAGTGTTTTCAAGTGATTTCAATATAATTTTGACATGCTGAAAATCAAAATAATATGGAAAAATTCAACGTCAGGATTTTGTTAATGCTTTTAAGATCCTCTACGATGGCATATGTTCACAGATTCATTAAAAAGAAGCCTAAAAGCAGTCCTGCTCCACAATGGCGATTTTTATGCGCCTTTACCACTGCTGCATATAAAGTTAAGATTGATGGAACAATTTATAAATTAACCAGAAATAAATATTGCTTCAAATACATAGTTTCAAAATCTACAGGCCATTCAGAAGCAAAAGAGAAATAAGGTGTTTTGCGTCGGACCAAACATTAGATGTCCTATTATATATTAGATATTAGATATTATATAAACCTATTAGATAAACATTAGATGACTAATCACGACCATGATGGTACCTCAAAAAGAAATCTGTATGATTTTTAAGGGGCCATAGAGAAATTTTTAACCATTACGTTACTGGTTAAATAAAATAATATTTTTCAAATCTATACGCTTTTATTTTAACATTTTAACCAAGATACTGCAGGGCTGATTACTAACATCAAGATCTTCAGAAATCGATTGTCACCCAGAAAATCAAGAGAATTGCGAGGAGACATGAGGACACACTCTATTCTCATATCTGATACCGAAGTAATACAACTCTTGAATAACACCATATTATGACAAACAATTTTTTCATAAACATTATTGGACAAACGGTCGATGGTTCCTCCTACATATATACCTAAATTCAAAATATACGTAGTTAATATAAAAACAAATTTTAAGCAAGTCGCCAACGACTTGTAACAATGTAATAAATATATTTTTTTAAATTCTATGACAAAATTAAAGTCATTTTTGATCTTCTCTAAGAGCTCTGTGGTTAAACTTCTGATATTAAATTATTTTTATTAGCATTTTTGACAGAAATTTATATATTTAAAATTACACAAATAAAATATTATAATAACCTTTAGTGAATTATCCAAACAAACTTTCATTATTGAATTTTTAAAAATGTCGACAATTTAATACTGCTTTGTTAAGTAATGCACTTTATACGATCTAACTATAAAGTTTTTAAATATTAACTGCTACATCTGCTTTTGTTCAGCGCTGTTAGTTAACTAAATTCGTAGGCGTAAACTCTGATTAATGCACAGGCCTTTTGATAAAACCTTTGGCGACGTATTAGACAAAACTGTTTCTGGCTTTCGCAACGACAACGGCAGAATCCTAAATGGCTGTACGATTTTAAAATTTCAGTCGCAAAACGGCTTTTAAAATGAGTGCGATGTTGTGATTCAAGAGTAGCGAACGTGCTTTTAGAAGAAACTAAAGCTTACTATGCTTAGGTTCTTGAATAAAAATTTAATGGTTACTATGCAATAAAACTTCACTATCAAGGTATAAAACTAATTAATTAAATTAGCGGAAATACTTGATCAAAATTCCATATGCATGTATATGTTCAAATAAACTATAAATTAGCTATATAACTATATTCGTTTTCTTTACTAATTATATTAAGAATGGATCAGTTATAATAATAACATTGAGCCCCTGTCAATGAAACAAAATATTTCGAGACCTTTTGAGCTCAAAAAATTATCGGGCTACGGTAAAAACGAGCGAATAAGAAGAATAATATAATATTTATTGATTTTTGGTTTTTATAGTACCTCCTTTTATTGTATGAAATATTTATAGACCTATGAATTTTATAATAGGTTTTTTTATTAGGCCAACATGTTTTTATGTTTGTATATTTTTGTAATCATGTCAATAACAAAATAAAACGTTTTATGAAACGTCAGAGCATATTCTCCATAAAATTTATTAAATCACTATTCCATTTCAATAGTAGCTTTCTGAAACAAAAGATAATATATAACAGTTTCTTTAACGAACTGCTGGAGAGCGCGCAGGAGGTCAGGAGATTGAAGCGAACAAAACCATACACATTTATACAAAGTGTATACCTTTAGTGTAAACTATAGCTATATGTTATTATAATTTTACAATTAAGGAATACATATTGATGTATTTTCTGGCACTCGTCTTGCTTGTGAATTAATACAAGTACATAGGAAAAGTCGTAATAAATTAATTGTAAATTAAGATTATACTAAGCGTATCTAATAAAGATGTTAAAAAGAAGTTTATTTAACGCAAATGTTGTTTTACTAAATTCATTAACATGAAGCTTGTAAGTAGAAACACATGACATCTATATATCAAACTGGAGATTTATTGACTGATGTATTGTTAGGATATTGATGATGTAACTTGTAATGTAACATATACTTCAAAATATTGTTACTGCTTTAACTTTATGTCATATTTTTGTAGTATTTAAATTCCACATTGAAAAAGCGACATTTATTTTTAGACTTCTCTAGAAATATTGCTTAATTACACGATATGATTTTGAATAACTCATAATAAACTACATCCAACTAATCATCGGCCAATGTTCTCACTTTTTCAGTATTTCAAAACGGTATAGTAGGTAAGGTATGCTGCATCACTTTGAATAAGCTGTAATCAAAGGACGCTATATCTGATGAGTATGTAGTGTATGGCATCATTCCTATTCGGGCTGCAACTGTGTATCTTTCACAACTCTTATAACAAGTGGTCAAGCCTTGTTATGCAAGAAGAATTATTTCCGTCTGTTATGCATTATGAGTGATGATATTTTGTTACAACACGTGGTTCGGTTTTTTCAACTGACATCAGTAGATATCTTCAGTGGCAGTTTCATTGGGATTTAGCAGCTCGTAAGAAACTGGAATGGTTTCGATATGTATAGTTCCCCTGGCAAGCAATGAAATCATAACCGTAAATTGGTCAACTCTTCTAATAGTAAGTTTCCCTCTTTTGGGATAATTTACAATGGAATGTAAAAATCTCTAAAAAATTTCATCAGCAGTTGATAGTGTCTGAATGTTCTTTGCGATTTTGAGGTAGGTTTTTGTTATTAAGTGCTACAATTTATTTTAAATATGAATTTCTAATTTTTTAGTTTTCCAGGTTGTTCTTTGTTATATGGGCAACGAATAATAAAAGTAACTAGTTATCGATCTGGGGTCGAAATTTGACCACAATGTATTAAATAAATCATGGTACTCTCATTGTAGGGTAAAGGGTTTAATTATATTGTGATATGTTATTAAAATTTGCATTCACAGTATATTCAATATATGATCAGAAATATATATGATATGTAACATTAATTAAAATAATAAATATCTGTATATTAAAACACATTAAGATATATGCAAACTATCTCAAGAACTAACAGTCACTAATATTTTCTAAACTTCATTGATGTAGATCTAATATCCATTAACTTTTAATAATAAACAAAGTATTAATAAGGGTGAGTTACTACGCCACTGAAAAATATAACAAAGTATCATAAGTAAGGCATTATTTTCAGAACTGTAACAACTTCAGAGCATCAAATATAAGTATACATGATTTTTCTTTACATTATCTATATTTTTTACTATATGTATATTAAAACATAGAATATATGAATAACACAATTTTGAGATTGCTATTTGACATTAGCATGTATATTAAAACAATAACGAACACAATCAAGGTATTTTATTTTTTATAATTTAGAAATGTATATTAAAGGAAATTATTTACAATTATTAAAGTAACTATATGTTTTCCAAAACTTACGTCTATAAAATAAAAAATTAATGGAAGTTCCAAAGAACAAATAAAATATATAAATTAAAAATAGCCACATATCTTATTGCATTAAACAAATTAATATTTATCAATGCCTTAAAATTTTTACAAAGGTGCTGTTAGTAATTTATAATTTCTTCTATTTGTCTTATGTATTCCATCTATGCAAATTATGTAGTTAGTTTCAATTTATATCCTGCATATTTCCATTACTTTATTTATGTATTCATATAGTCCTTAACCTTTATCAATATTTCTGGCCTAAAATATATATTACAAAAACAATAAATGCACCGGGACGATTATAAGAATAATTTATTTACCTAAAAACAAAAGTGCATTATCATTTGTTTATTGATTTCACTCTTCACTTTTCGCTCTTACAGTTAGTTCATGTTTAGTTTGTTTTCTATGGCTTTCATTTATCTGTTAGTTTCTACTTTGTCGTATGTCCTATGTGCAACAAGAAATTTAAATTACACGAAACAATTTTATAACTGTTAATATTCTATGCAATATTAATATTAACTCTTGATGCTCAAATTAACGATTTATTACCTGCAATATTCGGTTAGTGTTTAAGAAATGTATTTACTAATGAGACCTGAAATTAATCAGAAGTCAGTACCCATAAAATTTACAGAAACATTTTAAGACCTTTTGAATTACTTTTAGTACAGTGATATACTATGTCTCCAGAACTATATTAATTAAGAACAATCCTTAAGCAAGAACAGTTTTTCTTTTTACCCAAGTTCAAATTAAATCAATATTGTTATTTCGAAAATATAAATATATTTTAAGCAAAGGAAACAGACGATTCTTGTTATTCTCGAATTTTGTTAATCTATGTTAGAATAAAATTTTCACATATGTCGAGTTTTCCTTTTAGAGCTGTAACATATATATATACCTTCATCTGAAACGGGCACATTTGTTTGTTTTCTTTGTAGGAAATGTAAAACATAACTTTACGTACCATATTATTCTTAATCGTTTTTTTATCCAAACTTGCCCTTTAATAATAGCAACATTATGGGAATAACCGAAAGTAAAACAAAACACTGCTTAAGATTAAAAAGCTTCGTTTACTAGCAATTTAATCATCAATCTTTCGGTTTTAATATCGCTTGAAATGTAGAAAACGAGCGAGATTCGATCCTAGTTCGTTATTGTCGACGAGCGAAAGTTTGTCGCCGCTTTCCGACGCGATACGAGGCTCAGGGGGGGCGGTTTTTTAACACGAATCTTCACTACAGACGAGACATGGGTACACTATTACACTCCTGAAAGTAAAATGTCGTCTAAAGAGTGGAGGAAGCCGGAGGAAGGGGCGCCAGTCAAAGTGAAGACAAACAGGTCCGCGGGTAAGGTTCTGTGTACGGTGTTCTGGGACCGGTGGGGCGAGCTGTACGTCGATTTCCTGCACGCCCAACGTACCATTAATGCATACTTCTCTAACCTTCTGAAAACACACGTGAAATCAGTTTATCGTTCGAAACGGAGGAGCATTCCAGCACGAAGTGCGATTCTTCTCCGGGATAACGCGCGCCCTCACGCTCGATACAATATCGGAGTTAAGGTGGGAGGTACTGGAATACACCCCCTACAGTCCAGATTTATCATCCTGCGACTACCACATGTTTGGACCACTGAAAGAAGCCGTCGGAAGTCAAAGATTCGTGCGCACATGGCTGTCTGAGCTGCCCAAGGAATTCTTCCATACCGGCATCAAAAAACTTCCGGAAAGATGGACAAAATTCGTAACTAGTGAGGGGAAATACCTAGAAAAACTGTTTTTTAACTGTCAAAAATGTTTGTAAATTTTTTCAATAGTAAATGAACGTGTCAGAGTATTTGTCTCGATTATATTTGAACCACCCTCGTATTTTAGGTCACCGATCTGACGATCCAGATTCCAGATTGCTTGATTTCAACATTTTTCATTTTATTATAATATTATTTATATGTAGTGCTTATTATACAAAAATATTAGGCTTAAAATGTCTTTCTCGATATAAGCTTTAACCCTGACAAATTTTACGCCTCCAGATGCCCCCTTCTTCAAAAATGGAAAATTTTCGTTAGGCGGATTAATATATAGATTAATGAGCGCAATTTTGAATGCCTCGTGACTAGCGTCTGTATACACTGAATAAATCAGTAATAAATGATTAATATAGAAATAATAAATAATGGAAAACTCTTATCTTATGTAGAGTAAAGACAAATTAATCGAATTTAACAGTTGTATTAGGTTTATTAACAGTTTTTGATATTGAGATTGAAACACCGCATTTTCATCAGTAGATATTGCAGATAAAAATACAAGTAAGCACCCAACTTGGAGTTATCATGCTGTTGTTTTGTTGTTGAAGAATAAAATAAAGACTACCGAAGACTATTGAATCTTTCCTTCGTATTTAACATTTTAAAACTATAGTTAAACTTCTAATTATTTTAAGAATAATATCTCCAAATATTCATTTTTAGTTTTCAAGGCGCAGGCGAATTTTTTAAACTCTAATTTTTTGTCTAAATTAATTTCTACTAATAAAAGACAATTTAAAACTTACAAATTAAAAGGATTAGGATAATGATTATTTAATACCTCAATAGTTTTTTATGCTTTCTACGTTACACTAAAGTATTGAAAAAACTATTTGCTTAAAATTTTATATTTCAAATTGAATTGAATCTGGTGGTATCTGACTATGAATATAAGAACAGGCTTACGGTACATTCGTTTTATCAAAAACGCCCATCTAAGACTTGTTCGAAGTATTCGAGAAGGAAATATTCGCCTCGTTCCAGACAATTTATGCAGCAAAAAATTACAGGGAGGAAGTCAATAGGTAATACTATTAGAACTGTTGTTAGTAATAGCTAGATCGTGCAAAATCAATCGAATAACTGCAGATTTTAGCATAACAAATCAACTATTGTATGCTACGGATACACATTTTGGATCATTTGAACTCTTGCAACAGTATATGAAGAAAGTTATATATGTTGAAGCAAGTATTCACATAAGATATTATAAATAACAGGTGAATTGAAAAGTCCCCGGCCTACCATATTAAAACACAATTTTGTTCAAAATTAGTTTTTTTCATTCAACATAATTCCCTTCAAGGGTGACACACTGATTATAGCGACCCTCCAACTTTTCGATGCCATTTTTATAGTAGGATTTGTCCTTTGCTTCATTGCTCAGATCTCAAAAGAATGCTTATTCTTTTGAGATCTGAGAACAGGAAATAGTCGTTGGGTGACAGATCTGGAGAACACGGTGGATGAGAAAGCAATTCGAAGCCCAATTTATGCATAAATTTATGCAATGCCCATATTGCATAAAATATCTGCATTTAAGGCGACAAAATAAAATTAGCCAATAAATGAAAATCCTCTGTTGGATTGTATATATAGTAGGTAATGGTGCACATTTTATATATGTTCAGAAAGTATCACAACATTAAAGCCAATTTTTCGCCCTTGAATGCCTTAAGTTCCGAGATTTATAGAGTTCAAAAAGTTGGAAAAGTAAACGATAATATTTATTGGTCAGCGAGACATATAAAGCTGACTCAAGTAAACCGAAAAAACAAAAGTTATTGTCGACTATTATTCCTTAAAACAACATCGGTAAAAACGTAGTAGGGTCAATAAATCACAACGTTTCTTATAGACCAAAAAATAAAAACCAAACTTTTAGTTTTCAAATAGCATCCTGAGAGGTCTCTTATTACAAAACATAAGGTTGAAAAAGTGGTAATTTCCAATTTAAAAGTTTTCGGATACCAATAAAAGCTTGATTTAGGTTTCTCAGTAATTAATAATGAAAAACCTAATTCATAGATTTTGCATTTATGAATCACTGGTGAGACGAAATCGAGTTATTTCATGAAGCAATTGATTACTAATGATGAAAAGTGGAGCAAAATAGACATAGAAAAGTCTGTAGTTTATTGGGGAGATTGGCTAGGAAGTTTTGATTCATCCAGGTGTATATAGGAATATAGCCCGAAACTTGCCTCTTCTAAATACTGCTTAAGAATTTAACAAATGGAAAAATTTTATGGTTAGAAATTACAGTGACGTACTACTAAGTACTACTAAGTACTACAGTGACGGGATTACAGTTTACCAGAGAAATGGTAAATTAAACCTGTAGTGTCTCTTTTTTTGAAGCTTTTTTCTAAAAAAATAAATTACATAAAATACAAACATTTAATATACATTCACCGAGTGATCAAACACTAACTCAACTTCAGGGATAAATCCATGCCTATTTCAATACAACAATATATCTATAATGAATTATTAAAATATAATGTAACTAACAAAACCTAACAAAATGTCATCATGTCTATCAACTTGAGTTGCCTTTATATTCTTTATTAGTGTTTTACCAAGAGTGGCCCAATGCTCCATTTTAAAATACCCTTGTCTCGTCTAGATATATAAATTGGAATAATAAATTTTCCTTAATTTTTTATATGCTTTTAAAAATGATGTTATTTTGAAAAATTAAATTATGTTCATATAGGAAACTACTCACTGTTTTTGCGCATTAAAAAGACATGTAAATTTGATCTTGAATGTTGGTTCGTCGCCCGCATTGAATTGTACCGTCCTTTGTATTCACCTCCATTCAGAGCTTAAATTAATATAGGGTGCAACTGCAACCTGCTAAAAATATATGAAATAATGGGGAATCCATTATGTCATTCCTGTTCCATGTAACTGATTAAAGGCGCAATCACTTCCGGACTCTGACCATTTAACGGCTTTGGGATTTTCAATCAGAGTAATCAGGAATACTAAACAGCAGTTAGAAATTTATCAAAACAATCACAAAAACAACGTTTACCGATTTAACGATGTCGACCACTACCAACACAAATCGAATTTTATAGACTGATTCGGTTATATGTTCCGACTCATCAGGCAGCGTTCTGTGTAATTTTAACTAGGCTAATGTTAATTAGTAAATTGAAAGGATAGTAGAAGTAAAGTATCGCGAAAGTATTCGCTCCGAGTATAAAATTAATTTTACGTTTTTACAAACTGAATTTGGACTATACTCGAGGTTATCTGTGACGTGCATTGGCTGTGTTATTGGGGGGATTATAACATACTATTTTACTTTGTTATAAAGGAATGGTAACCACTACTCACTAAAGCTCTACTCGATCCTAGTCCTTCTAGAATCAGACACAATAAATATGGCGAGTGCAATATCATTTCTCATTTAAGCGGTTTTATATAGTTTTTTACAAATTTTAATAGTAATGATTCTACACAATATTCTAGAATTAGAAGTAATGATGTACTACTGAACTGATATGATTGTTATCATTACTTTGTCACATTTTACGTTTAAAGAGAATATCTTCTGTTATTTTTGTTTCCTAAAATATACACGGCATTGATTTTCACTGCGCATCATATTCAAATATTTCACCATTACCAGTGGTATCGAAATCAATATTCCCACAATTTCTTTAATAAATTATGACTACTGCAAGCTTCTTCAAACCGCTCTGTTAGTTTCAACAGGTGTTTTTTTTTATTGAATTAGTAAAGTAAAACTACGTAATTGTAACTATATCTTAATTTACCATCAAGTCATCTAGTCGTAACTGGTCAATTGAAAAGTCCCCGGCCTACCATATTAAAACACATTTTTTTTGGCCAGATTATTTTTTTTATTCAATATAATTCCCTTCAAGGGTGATACACTGATTATAGCGACCCTCCAACTTTTCGATGCCATTTTTGTAGTACGATTTGTCCTTTGCCTCAAAATAGGCCTCAGTTTCGGCGATCAGTCTTTCATTCGATGAAAATTTCTTCCCAGTGATCATTCTTTTGAGATATGAGAACAGGAAATAGTCGTTGGGGGACAAATCTGGAGAATACGGTGGATGAGAAAGCAATTCGAAGCCCAATTCATGTATTTTTGCCATCGTTTTCACTGACTTGTGATACGGTGCATTGTCCTGTTAAAGCAACACTTTCTTTTTCTTCAAATGCGGCCGTTTTCCGGCGATTTCGTTCTTCAAACGATTAAAAGCAATCGATTTAAAAAGCAATATTTTATTAACACGCGAAGTACATTTTTTCACATTAACAAAAGTTGCTTCACTCAAAATGCTATAATTCACAAACTAAAGGTCCGACAGCTGTCAAATTTATACACGCAGCTTTTGAGGATTACGGCTAACTGATAAACATATGGACTTAATTCTAGTAGTGCCATCTATGTGTCAGGCCGGGGACTTTTCAATTGACTTGTTAGCATTTAAATGATATATTACATACTATATCGAATAGGAATATATTACTAATAGGTCGCCCAAGAAAAAGTCCATGTATCTTCAATTTGTTTTTCATTGGTTATCAATTTGACTAATAAACAAAACATATTTGTTAAAAGTAAGAATCTAGATTTTGTATATTTTTATATAGGGTTTCTAGATTCAATTGAATGATACTACGTATTTCAAACCATGAAGTCGTTTTGTCGGCTCACTAGCCCGAGCATGTTTAGTAATTATTTGTAGTAGTGATTCTCCATTGTCAGTAGCATAAAAAGTTTGACAATGAATAAGGTTGGATGAGTTGGGATACCTTCTGGGGTAGATATGGTTATATCATTTATAGCTTAAAAAAAGGCAAAAGAGGAAATGGATTGAAATAATAATATTATTATTATAATATAAAAAAATATATGATATAAATATATTATCAGTAAAAATTATATCCCAGCTAATATTATATATTTTTAACATATTTATTCTCAATACATATTGCGTGTCCTACTAGCTAAGAGACATTAAACGAAAATATACATTAAAATGGTAATGTTAGCCGTTTACACGCAATTGCAGATATTAGAATTGATAATTAATTTATTGAACAAACAGTTCTTTGTTGGAAACTTCAGTTCACGGAAGTTGAGTTATAGTGATATAAAATAAAAATGATATCGCAGATTTGAGTCAGCACCAAGGCTTATAGGCTGAATTTAGGTACACTACATATTAAAGTTTGTTTTTACTACAGTGATCAAAAAATAATAAAACTCAAAGGGGTAATTTGTTTTCCCATATTAAACTTGCACCGTTGAAAGGAGTTCTATTGAAGATAATGTTAATGTTTTTTTCCGCTTCTGACTTATATGGTTGCCAACTTCAATTTCTGAAATAGCTCTAAAAGCTTTGTTCGTTTAGGTTTTTTATTTACTCAATCTATTCACAAATAATGACTTGAAATACTTTCTTAAGTTATTGGAATAACCAGAACTCCAGCGATGCTAAGCTGTATAAAGTGTTTTTAGTAATATATTCTTTGTTACAAAATATTATGTCATTTGTTGATTTATTTTGTCATTTTAAATAGTTGTTATGTTAATAAATATGCACAATTGTATTGAATATCTTATAAAATAACCTCTACGTTGATTATTTCACTGTATGTAACCGATATCATTGATGCGATATCCATGTTAATCTATAAGTCCCGCAGCATACATTGTTGTTGCTAAATAATTTAATAAAATGTTATGAACTAATAATTTTGAAATTTGGGTTTTTACTAAACACGTACATTAAATTATAAAATTATTAACGATAAAAAATAATGTTATTTTGTGAAATATTCGATATTCGATCGATTCTACTTTTCTGAAAAAAAAAATTGTCGTTGTAAAACATCTGAGATTTTTTAGCGAAAAAATTAAAGAAATGGCTTTCACCAACCTTGCTTGATTTCTTGTAGTCAGATTTACATTATTTACAAGTATAAGTCGGTGCACTACATCGTCTAAGAGATTTACAAAAAGCTGAACTTTTAATTTTCAACCAAACTTTTTTTTTATTTGCAATCAAGACTAAAATTATGCTTCCACGAATGTCGACGAATATTTTACAGTCTGGTATCTATAAATGAAATGTTGGATGCTAAAAAATTCTTAGATCAGCATTCAATTATTTCAGATGGAAGATTTCAGATAAATTATTTGTTCCACTCTCAGAAAATCATGCAAAGTTATTTCTTCTTTCTTTGCGTAGTACTGTCACCGAGTAAAAATTTCGAAAAAAAATGGGAAAAAATATAATTTTATAAGGTCTGAATACATCTCAAACGATAATGGCGTCATTAATATTTACAAATTTTATTAAGACTAAAATTGATTTATACTACTGAACATATTATATAGTTTACAAAAATATTCTTTCAAGATTCTACGACATAACAGAGGATTGTGTTTAATTTATTCTTATTCTAGCTTCGTTAGAATAACGCTGTAGGGAAATTTCATACAATTAACCCAACAATCGATTTAATTTACTAAACAAGTTTACCTAAATTTTGTTCACGCTGAAATCAATTAAACGTTAATTAAACCTGTGGGCTTAAACGAAAGTAATAGGTTTAATAAGATTTAAATCAATACCTGCAAAATTAACAGCTGCCTTTATCGTCAGGTTATTAACCATTAGATTTAGCCACCCTTTATTTATCTTATGCAGTAGCTTTAGGTCGTAATCGAATATTCGATTATTTCATGTTTATAATTCATTTCAATATTAAATTAATATTGGTGAGATTACTTTGTTAATAACTCACATATACAAATTAAATGATTATTGCGTATCATATAATATCCATTCACTTACTGATACCGTCAATAAATATAAAGGCAGTCTCAGAAATTCACTGTTATTTCGCATGTTAGGGACAACTAGTGTTTATCTGCAGGGTGTTTACAGCTTAACATGAGCTTTGGATCAAGATCCCATAGCATTAAAGCCACCGGTAGATATTGACCTACTTCGACCATTTTAAATATTCCTTTTTGCGCGACCTAGTTACTGGAGTCACTAAGGAGGTTGTTCTTTTCAGGTTTTGCATGGTTAGATAGAAACCGTGTCGCAGTCACATACAATCACGAATACAAAAAATATCTATGCCCTGAGAGTCCCAATCCATACCTATTGCAGCAGTAGGATTCTACAATTACTAATTTAGCAGCCAAAGGCTTCAATATGTTTTAGTAGCAAGAATTACTTTTCCTAAACCTATTTCATTTCTCATAAAACTAACTAAAAATACACTAAACATAAATTTTGTAAAGCACTGTATGTGCAAATTTGATTTACAGGAAAGAAACAACTGGATTTTAGAATGAGCGAAAACCTCCACCATGTGTGCCAGTCAGTTTCAGAGCAGATTCAAAACATTAATTGGGTTTTTTCTCAACTACTTTAAAATTAAATCGATATAAATTTTATCGGATGATAAAACATTTAGACTTAGATACATAAAAAGTAAAAAAGGACTACAAAATTGTACAAGCGAGCTTTATTAGTTTCAAGAACATATACTCTGATTTTCTGATAATTTCAATGTTCATATTATGCCTGTCAACTAGCAAAACTATAGGTAATGGTTTGAAACTCGTTAGAGCAACATGAGATCCCGTTACACTTCTCCAAGGTTGGCCTTACTACTGGCCTAACATTTTTGAGGATAATCAGGACAGTCTCAAACTTTAAATTCGGAACGCTATTGATTGTGATTTAAGCGAAACAAGATGAAGCCATTTTATATGTCAAAAACAACTGGCTTGACGCCTCTAGCGAATTATTACCAGAAAGAAGCACCTAAGACTAGGCCACGAGATCTAACTCATGAACATATTTTATGTAGAATGGGTGGCCAAATTATTACGGACTATACTGAGATTATTTAATTTTCTACTTTAATTGGATTTTTGTAACAAAATAAATTATAATCTATTGAAATCATAGCTACAAATCTATTTAATATTTAGTGTTGCCACCCTATACTGCAATTTGAGTTTCTATGCCTCGGGGCATGCTCTCAATACATGTTTTTATATCTTCCTATAGTTCATAATCGTGACGCTGTTCTCTGAGTTTGAATTAACTGTTGCTTGGTGGTAATCAATTCTTTTGCAATAGCCCCTCTGGTGAGTTCCTACTTGTTTTCTATGGGATTCGTATCTGGCGAATTACCTGCCCAAAACAAAATAGGAATGTTTTTCCGCAAAATATGCAGTAACACTTTCACATTAGCTTTATTACATGGTGCCAAATCATGCATAAACATGTAGTGGTCATCATCAGGGAACCATTCATTGATCTGCGATAGTAAAATACTAGTACTTTGTGTAGTTCTTTTTCTAGTACTTGCTTGTATTGATGTTGTTTCGTTGTTCCTTCTACAATGTATTGGCGTTCCATGCCTTTGGATGAGATAAGAGACCACACCATCACACTAATCGGCTGTCTAGCCCTCTCTACAAGGCAATCGACATGGAATATACCAGTGCCTCATCTTATAAAAGAACTTTTGTCAATCAAAACTTAAAACTAACTGTAAACTAATAGAATTAATACTAGGAAATCGTTATTGACCAGTCTTCAATCAGCCGCCTCCGCATTGTCCTCTCCAAAATATATATACTCTCCTCGTTTATTATCGTAGTCAAATCAACAACGCACTTTTTATGATTTGCGAGGTAGATATTTCTGATCAAAGGTACGAGGTCTTGATTCCTTTTATGCCACATTTGCTATGCCTCAATTATCAAATTTCAATATCTCGTTATCAATCTTAATTTTAATTCGATTTTTAGATTTTGAATCTCAAGCAATAGCTGATATCTCTCTCTGGAAATGTGTGGAGTGCAGCACCAATGTTTATATATCTCTACATTATCTTGAAGACGTGTCCAAAACCAAAGTCAAAGCCATCCTGAAAAGTTGAAAATTTTATATAATCCCGTCCAACCATAAATAAAACGTAAATTTGTAAACAAAACACAGCAACAGTATTATCATACAGATCATTACTTACCTTTTCATAACATTAGACATAAAAATCGATTAAAAGTAGTGACATTAAATTAGAAGAATTAGAAGAATTATTAAAAGAATTTATTTAAAAATGGTTGTTTTATAGAAATACAAATTAAATTTTCAATCTTTTATTTAATGGCAATTTTATAATAATTAATCTAATTTTAAACCTTCATATTTACGCTTTAAAATGTTGGGATTTCTAAGACACCCCCTATAATATAATATATAATATATCTTTTAGGTGTGTTCGTTCTTCACCTGGATTAGGATTTTCTAACTTTACGAAACTATTCTTGTGAAAACTTGATATTGCAAATAATAATCTAATATAGCGATATATTTTTCAATACAAAATCTTTGTTCCATAGTTGAGTGGTGCTCGTTTTAAACATGCATGATGAATGCAATCCATCAATATTATAGTAAACGATTATATATAATTCTTACATAGTATAGCTTCTCTTCAATCAATATCCTACACCAAAAAAATTATAATTAAATAAAAACAGAATATTTATTTTATTGTAAAATTATTTCACTATTTTAATAGATATTATGGAGTTAATTCTATAAATCGATATATTACTGATTATCGGAAGATATTATATCTAGTTGATAGTTGGTTAGTCTTAACAATTTCGATGTATCAAACATCCTGTGATGGAATCTCTGTTTCTAAAACTTTCAAATAGTTTATCCTTCATGCTTTCAGCTTTAGTGGTCATTGTTAAAGATTGACACTGATATAACAGGTCAATTGAAAAGTCCCCGGTCTGACACATAGATGGCGCCACTAGAATTAAATCCATATGTTTTTTAGTTAACTCCAACCCTAAAAGATGCGTGTATACATTTGACAGATGTCGGATCAGTAATTTGTGAATTATAGCATCTTGAGTGAAGCAACTTCTGTTATTGTAAAAAAATGGATAAAAAGGAATTTCGCGTGTTGGTAATATATTGCTTATTGATTATTGCAAAAACTTGGCTCGATGCTAAGTATAAACGCTAAGTAACGTATGTATGCTAAGTTTAAACGTGGTGAAATGAGCAACAAAATGATTTTGAATGACCGTAAATTGAAACTGAATGAAATAGCAGACACTCTAAAGATATCAACTGAACGTGTATATCATATAATTTACGAATATTTAGGTATGAGAATGTTCTGTGCAAGGCGGGTGCCGCGCGAGGTCACTTTTGACCAAAAACAACGACGAGTTGTTGATTTGGAGCAGTGTTTGAAGATGATCAAGGGTAATAAACCCGAGTTTTTGCATCGATATGTGACAATGGATGGAAACATGAAACACTCCGAAGTCCAATCGATAGTCACTGCACCGAGTGGACTGCACACGATGAACCCACTCTAAGGCGTATGAAAATGCAAAAGTCGGGTGGAAAGGTTATATCGTCTGTATTTTGGGATACGCATGGAATAATTTTCATTGACTACCTTGAAAAAGAAAGCACCATTAACAGCGACTATTATATAGAATTATTGGACCGTTTGACGGACGAAATCGCCGAAAAACCACCATTTGAAGAAAAATAAATTGCTTCCTCACCAAGACAATGCACCGTCGTTACAAGTCAGTGAAAACGATGGCAAAAATCCATTAATTGGGGTTCGAATTGATTCCGCATCCACCGTATTCTCCAGATCTGGCCCCCAACGACTATTTCCTGTTCTGAGATCTCAAAAGAATGCTCTCTGGGAAGAAATTTTCGTCGAATGAAGAGGTGATCGCCGAAACTGATATTTTGAAACAAACGACAAATAGCACTACAAAAATGGTATCGAAAATTTGGAGGGTCTCTATAATCAATGTATCACCATTGAGGAGTATAATGTTGAATAAATAAAACTAATTTTTCCAAAAAAATATGTTTTACTATGGCCAGGGACTTTTCAATTGACCTGTTATAATAAAAAATTCTTGTTGATGAAATTCCGAAAATGTTGATTCGTGAAAATATTCAGTCACGTCTTGCTCCGGCATACATATTCACCAAACAATGTTCCTTATAACTTCTACATGTTCAATCTGAAATGGCTAGACCCAAGAACTTTTGGATATAAGAGCAACACACGTGACAAGAATTGGGTCGAGATATACCTGAAAGAATGGACAAATTCGAATTTTACTATGTACAATATTTTTAATGGTATCACATTATATGTAAGGTTTAGAATTTCAAAAACAAAAGCCCCAAACTAATTAATGTAACATTTACTTAAATTATAAAAATTAGTTTGCAGGTCCGTTTTTAGTAATAAGTTAATTTTGAAATGTTAATTATATTATAAGGCACATTAAATACCCAAAATTATATTATTAAAATATTGCACTTTCTGGTAATATTCCTGTTTTTAGAGATTAGTAATATCCTTCCAATGTTCAATATTCATTAAGTCTCTAGTTGACAGGGGAAATTATTATCATAGTTATAGAGACGGGTCCATCAAATTTTAGACAAGAGGGTATAACCTTAAACTAAACAAAGCGTTAATTGCTCTACATGGAACCTGTCAACAAGCAAATTTCTAAAACTTTCCAGCACAATTAACAGAGAAATTACTACTTCACTCGAAGAACTCTCATATAACATCCACATTTCCTTTCATTCATTCATTTCCTCCAATTCATTTTAAAATTATAAAGAGATATATTTGACAATAAAATAACTACTGTAATAAAGGAAAGAAAATTAATTCCAATTAATTTATCATATACTAGATGTACTCAGTATGTTATGCAATGCCACGCAAAGCAAAATATTGTATGGTTGTATAATAGATTGAGTTTATAGAGCAAATAGTCTTTTATAATTTTGTTGAACTAATAGATTTTTGAGGGCTATGACCTAATATAAGTTCTAATAATGACTTGCTTCCAATAAATTTCATAGTGGCTTAAATTATAAGATCTCAGGGCTGCAAGCAAGGGTTTAGGTTTTTTGAGGTAATCTTTATGTTTCTGGATGTTATAAATCTGAAAATGACCTGCCTTTTGTTATAGGATGATAAGCTCCTGACAATTTGGGTTACAACAACTTATTAAATTAAGTAACTAGACTAGAAAAATCTTTGCTTATATACAAATAATTAGCGATATATAATTTCATAATTTACGTTAACAAACAGACACTAAAACGATTTATTTTTCCTAGTGAGGCTCCTAATTTTTTTTTTCGCATTTTCGCTTATGGAAGGAATCCGAAAGATCTCTCTTAAGCGTCCAACAATACTTTGATATCATTGAGACACTCCATTTTCCCTGGTGTCTTTTCTCCATCTTTTTAATGTCCTGGTGAAATAGTTCACCTTACTCTTAAGTCATATCTCCCAAATTTTCTGGAAAGTATTAATAACATTAGGTTTTTCGATGTTGGAGTCTTTATGATTACCTGAACATTTTTCTATGACTTCCTTAAAAGTAATCCACCCTTCATACTGAGTAGCATTCTACATATAGCAATTATACTCTTTAACGTAAGGATTCATCAAAATATGTGCTCCGTTATAAATATAATATATTGGACAACTTTTTGATCTTAACAAACACTCAATATGATAATTAAATTTGATCATTTGAATCTTGTAGCTTGCTATGGGGACTTGGTATCATTAACTAATTAAAAAAACAGATTAAGCAGATGAAGTTAAAATATGTCCACTAGAGATCGTCAACAATACACTTTTAAAGCCGGCTTGGTTGGCGTAGTGGTAAAAGCGACAGGACGGTTCACCGACTATTACGATAATCGCGGGTTCGAATCCTCCTGAGCCATGGTCACGAATTTATGTTTCTGATTGTTTAATATTTGTGATTGTCCTAGACAAGAGTGTAAAATCTGACAAGGAAAATATCCAGTCTAGATAAACCCCTAGTTGATAAAAAGAGACTTTAAAATATATTGAAAAATATCTTTTTAGAAAACTTAATTAAGATTTTGAGTCCTTCGGCAGGTAAGGTTTTTCTTTCAAATGTAATGTAAAACGTTGAAAATTTTTTATTAAAAACATTAATTAAACTATAATACATTTCTAATAATGAAGTTAGTTCTTGTAACGAAAATAACTACATAAGCTGTAAACATTTAGTTGGTTTAAATTTATTTTTTTTTGTTTTACTTACATTCATATAAATTTAAATTTGAAATAAATTAATTTAGTTATATGTGAAACGATAATGGTAAACGTAAATATAAGTAATTTCTTTATCATTCACAGTAATGTTAATATATTGGGTGTTGGGATGTAATTTAATCAACGACATATATTGGGTTACCACACAATTTCACTGAAATTGTATTTCGAAAAAAGTTTACTAAAATACCCATGTACATATACATTTTGTTATCTACTATTTATATAAGATATATTCCTAGTAAAATTAAATAGAGGTAAATATAATATTCAACAAGGCACCAAGAAATTATATCGACTGAGTCTAAAATATACCGTAGAATATGTCTAGTTATTTCCTTAAGTTGTAAGCTCAAAGTTAATTTTAAATCTTGTTTCAGATAAGTTGTGGAAGACAGGCCCTACTCAAGATATTTATTACGTCGAAGTTTGCTTAAGAATATCTGGTGAACCATCACGTGAAACATTCATATAAACTAATGGCATTGTTAAAATTAGTTGAATATTTGAAATTTCGAAGTGTCTTCTGGTAAAAGTTTGGAATTAAATTGTGAAGTTACCGTATCGTCCTTAGTGCTCTCAGTTAACGAGGAGAATTTCTGAATTGGACGGAAGTTTGTGAATTTATATAATAGGATATCCTGGAGGAATGATCGCATATAATCATGCAGGTATGTGACAATACTTTTCTAGTTTGGTTTAATTTTGAAAAATATTTCTATACAAATTGCTTTATATATTTATGTATATGTATAAATCTGAACTATCTATTAAATATGTAAATGAACCTTAGAAGTACAAATTGATCAAACCATCGTTGTTTTAACTAACTAAACACAAACATTATACAAAATTTTCTATTGCAGTTTGATTTATAGGGATATCTGTCGGTTACATTTTGAAGTGTTAATATAACTTCTGTAACTATTAAAAATTTTATGAAATAAATGTTAACACTTCGAAGGCATTACTAGAGGAAATTTATAATAATTACGGGGAATAAAATAAGGATTGACTTTCGTTTCTTAATTGAATTGATAAAATAGAGTAAGAATAAACGTTATATCGTGTTTTATACACATTGTATTGTATTAACTAAGGCCCTAGACTATTTTACTGCTTACTCTATCAACTCAAGTTATATGGTTATTGTCTTTAATTTTTGTTATTAATTTCCATTATTTCACCCAGATATTCTGCTAATAAATCATCCTATAATAGGTAATAAAAATAGTAAATGTTGTCTAACAAAACAATTTGTTCTTTTTCCTTATTTGTTCCAAGTATAAATTATGAATCTTTTTTTTATTTTGCATCCCGAAAATATCTACTCGGCCAATTTCACATAACTTCTTAGCTTGACATTGCTTTAAGTTAGCTATTAAATTGGAAATATTATCCATAGTCGTATATTAACACAAAAATATATCTACAATTCGTATCCACAAGTCGCATTTGTATAGGTTTTACTTTAATATTAGTGAGGTCAGCGAATCAGCATATCATTAACTACGAAACTACGAAGCGAGAACACTAACTCGTTAGATCGATAATTCCACAGCAGATATTTTATAAATATACTTGACGAAAGCTAAAGATTTGTAATTAATATAATAATTAATAAATTCATTCACCGTAAAATAAAAGCCATGTAAAGCTTTGTAATTAATCTATTTAATAGTCCTATTTTGTATAAGACTCAAATCAATATATACTTTGTTAATTATTTTTATTCTAAAATAATGCATAACGCTTAATTAAAAAATACTTAGTTGAATAACATTTTTTGCAAACAATTTTTTCAATATCAAATTTGATATCATAAAATAGGTCTGAAAAATCGATACCTTCAACAATTCTTCAGCGAAGACAGCATATCTTCTGAGTTGTTAAGGAGATGCTTATCAGTTGATTTCCATGTGCGAGTGATTTTCGTTGTTAAGCTACCAATCAAGCAGATAAGCGGTTTGATGAGAATATTTATTAATAGGCCTACTCACTAAAATCAACAAAAAATGGAATAATAAAAATTTGATAAAGATTGTTTGAAGGTCGCTGTTTTATCTAAGTTTATATATAGGTCAGACGTCTTAACCAATACATAATATTTTCGATATTTTATTTAATATATATGCTGTGCTTATTCAATAGATTTATTTAAAATCGCAAATATTTTCGAATTTCGCTTTCAAACAAATATCTGCCAATATAAATAATTACATTAATGGAAGGGTGTTTATTGTTTCAGCTTTATATATCGGGCGGACTTATTCCTCTCCTATATTAAATTAAAACAAGCAAAAAAGAGAAAAATATAAATGATCGAGTTTATTTTTATTTCAGTTGAAATAACCCACTTAAAACATGTTATATCTAAAATAATCGTATTTATACAAAAATTTATTTTTAGATGAGATAGTTTCTTACCACCTACCAGTTTTCAAAACAGTTATTGGCAATGTTTCTATCATAGAATTAATCTGATATGCACGTTTTTTTATTTCAAATATTTTATCATTTTGGGATGCACAAAAAGTAAATTTTATATAAACTTAAATATTCAAAGCTAAAATAAAAGTTTGAATTTAAGTATTGCGTTAAATGAAATAATATGAATACAGTTAATAAATATTCAAATAATCGCTCTACAGTGAACCCTAATAAAACCATTATATAAAACTATATTATGTTACTTTTTGGGCGACCAAGGATTTAATTATTATACGCAAATTTCATTCGCTCGTAATTTAATTAAACTTAGAATTTGTCATAAATCTCACTAAGTTGAATTTAAAAGACACATATTTCATTAGCAATAAATAAACGTTACAAAAGAACGTATCAGAAGGAAGTGTTTTGTTTTGTTTCATATTACATATGCATTACATTACATGTAGGGTGACCAGTCAATTAAACCTTTATCAAATCGTTTTTATAAAATTATTAGAGATATCAAGCTTACTTGTTTCGTTTTATTGGGGTAATGTTTTTGAAAGAGACCTGATAATTTTACAACTCTTGTTTAAAAATATTCTAGATAATCGCAACAGAGTACACGTAAACAAAAGCACCTGTAAATATTATTGATTCATTAGTATACTTTAATTTAAAACAAATAATTGTGTATTTATTCTATCTGATATTTAGAATGTACTGTGATGTAGTAAGATAATATTATCTGTATTAATTTTTTGTGATATTGTATGTTTTGTAACAATGCATGTTGTTTATATGTATTATAGCAAGGGCCAAAATCAGATGATAATATAATGATAAACTAACGATTCTTCTCAGATATATATCACACTATAAATAAATATAGTTCACAAAAAAATTAAATTGTACATATAATTCTTATGGTTCCCATTAAAGAGAAAGTATTGAACAGAATAGCTTAGAAAATGAATGCTTCATAGATACAAAACCAGAAATGTCAAAATAATGCCCAACAACCCTTACGAGTAAAGAGATCATAAATCCCAACTCCATTAACAGGAGATATCAAACGATAAATATTAATCAATTTTTATAACAATTAAAATACTCATCAACATTTATTTAAAAAAGGACCTATATGTATATACAACACGTTTCAAATATAGCTACATTAAACACTAAATCAATTGACACGCCAATTAAATAATGTTGTGTATAAACTTTAATTCATTTTGGGAATATTTTTTTGATTTAGTACTTAATTATAACTTGTCGATTTTTTTAAATTTTAATATCAAAACACGAGCCACTACTGTTCCTTGATTCTTTTATTCTTTCATATCTCCAGCAGCTATATCATATTTTTCCTTTTATGAATTCCCTACAGATATTTTCAGGTAACTCTAAACTGAAATCAATATAAATTTTCAAGAATTTGATGAACTAGTTTCTGGAGGAACATTAATAGAATAGATTATAAAAATAGTATATATAAGATTGGTCATTCTAAGACTATTTATAGTCTTGATTCTTTATCACTTTTCTTATTTATGAGATATATCCATTGAACATTAAATTTTGAATACATAAATTACATATTACGGCATTTAATATTTATGATAATAGTTTCTAAAGTTAAATGGCATACATATTTATGATTCTATTACTATTTATAGAAGAATATGGCCCCAATATGGAATAATAGAGCAAACATCGTCATTTAAATTTATATTTGATAATTTTACTATATTTTAATTATAAGAAAATTAAATATATTGGTGGGCTTTTCGACTGGTTTTAGACTCTATTATTATTATAATAAACATATATTATATGCATGTGCATTTCATTGAATGTAGAAGGTGATTAAAGAGAAACGAGTTCATATATGAAGTTCATCTATGTTTGAATAACGCCCAGATTTAGAAAACACAATTTGGTATATGACGCTTAATGTAACTTAATGTAAATATTTTTCAGTTCAAATATTAGACCAAATTTAAACAGAAATCGAAATATACAGCTATTGATTTCTTCGAAACTTTCAGAAGACTCCTATGGTGTGAAAGTTTCAGAAATATGTGTGCGAAAAGAATATTATCACTAATATCTAATAGTGTATAATAATAATATAATAATATAATAGAGTAAAACCAAATTAGAATGGGGCTTTAAAAATAATGAAAGGATTTTTTTAATAAACCTTTTTTCGCAATGAACAAAACGTAGATCTGTCATCTGTGATCTGTTTATTTATTTTATTTTAAAAACATCAAATCATCAGCATATAATATCATTTGGTATTAATCTTGGTATTATTTTGGGTATAAATTGCTAGACCAAATCCTAATATTTGGTAAATTAATAGCCCTTGAATATTTTAGAAGGTTTTTTGTAGCTCAACGCCGGTAATTATCTGTACTGTCAAAATCATTTACAGTCTATCCAAAGATATTTTGTACATACGTCATCTAAATTTGTGATGTCAAAACGTCGCAATGTTGTCGTATCAACTTTGAGTTTTAGTTCAGTTTGGCTTTGACGTACAACAAAATTCTAATCTAAATAAAATAATTAAATAAAAATACTGTTATCACATATAATTTGTTTTAACATTATAAAAAATTTAATGCATATATTATTGAAAGAGTTAAAACTAAAATTAAGTAACTACACAGGTATAATAGTTTGTAGGTTAGGGTTGTGTATGGTTATATTTACATTGACCTCTTTTTCATACCACTTATGAGTTAAAGTTCTAGGTACCTTTGTAGTTTCCCCTGGAGGCCTAATCCACCTAATTAACAATTGCATATCCAAGTACTTTCCTTTCCTGTAACCTTCGATACAGTGTTTCTTCGTAAAGACATTTTGATATTACTGTACGGTTCCTTCATTTGTTCTGTTAATACCTATATACATCTTTCTTGATAAAACTAGATTTAATCACTGCATTCTTCTTAATGCATTCGCCATATCTGCAAAACCGTTACTATTATTTCTCTCCTCAGACACATTTTAACCAAATGCTCTTGTATATTCCGAACAATTACACACATATCTGTGCATATAAATATTTTACACTCTACAATAATATTTCTCTCAGTTATCATATATTAATTATATACATGCCTTTACTTTTTTAACTCTCATCACCTGGTCTTAGAAATTGGCAGCACTAAATCACTAAGTAAAGTGAATAACTAGGCTTTAATTTCCAATCTATCTAATATTTGTTCACAATTCCATCATTTGTCAATATCAATCAGTCTTCAATGCGTCCGGTCGAGTTCATCCAAACCGAAGGTGTTATTAAGCATTCCGGTTTCCAGCATGAAGTACAATATATCTGGAAAGAATTATTAATACATTTTATGACTAATGAAACCCAATCATTACAAACAAAATACATACAAAACCATACAAATAAGCTTCATCTAGAAAATAAAAATTAACTTCTTGTTTATATATTTGTTTCATTTAATTATGTAATATATGCTGAATCATATCATCATCATCTGGACACGCCTAGAGGAAATAGAAATTTACTATCATCTTTCTTTCAATCTATTAAATCGCTATTTAATTGAGTCAATCCTCGGATACTCATTGATACGCCATAGCTCAAGTTTCACATGATAAAAGGCTTTGAACAATCGCATACGTTTAAAGATTCTCCTAACATATATGGTAATGGTTTCTGACATTGTAATATTCGCGTTTCACACTGGTTTTTCTAGAGTGTTTCGCGAATCTAGAATTTAGAACGAATCTAGAGCGAATCTGAATTTAGGTTCAGTTTATTAATTTTTCTAATACATGCTGATGTTTGTATAGAAGTTAATAGCTTTTTTTATTTTTTAACAAACCCAAGCCCTGGCGACTTCCGCCACGTGTGCACGTTTCTAATAACTCTAATAGTGGAACGGTAACAAATATTGACAGAAGACGCTTTAAAGGGAATATTGATTCGCACGACTCCTCGTAAAAACATTTGATTTTCTGTCTCGGGTTACATAAACTTTATTGCCGAGGTTGGTCGATTACATGTTCAATTTTGCCGTGGTTAATTTGCTTAAATAAACAATCGATATGATTTTGCATACATACTCCAAATACACGTTTCAAAGTTTATTTACCAAATTTGCCAAATTTATTAAAGATAAACAAAACCCTTTTAATCGACGGTTATTTTTACATAAATTATCGTACAATGGTGTTAAATTAATTTAGAATTGTGAAATATTTCTTCATTTAATCCTTTTAACACATCACTTACACAAGAACTATTTATTTACTGAAATAAAAGGCTGTTTGTTGGTCGGCGATATAAAACATGTAACATCATACATGTAACAATCATACAATGTAACAGCTCTCTACTAAAACCTCTTCCCCGAAACGACCATAAGAATGTGGCTGTTGTTTCTCCTGGACAGCTTACAATTGTTATAAAATTATTTTTGAGTATGGTTTATACCTTCGTCTTACATTTTACCTTCAAATGGGATCATTTCATCCCCTTCAAATGATCTTCAAAATGGCACTGTTTCTAACGAAATTTACATGGTATTCCCGTACGGAATGTTGTTTTAACTCCAATGTTTTATTGACTCTAAATTCCAATAGTCTACGGATGAGAAACTGAGCTATTGTAATCCATCCATCTATGATGGTCTGACCCTGAAATGCAAGCTTCTGTCCAATTTCCAATATATTTATACTTAGCGAAAACAGCTGTGATATAAATATAGTATAGAAATAAAAACAGATGTTCTATAGCTTTTAAGAAAAATTTTATTATATCAACTGTAAGATGTGTCAAATAATATTTCAAATCCAAAACTAAGCCAAATAATGAAACTGTTACAAATATTTTCCAGCAGTTAAAACCTTAAAGATAAACAAAGAAGAATTAATTGAAAAAGCATGTTTTTCTAAATTTTCGACTAAGATTATATTTATAAGCGATATGAAAATGAAATTCATGAAAATAAAATGAAAAGTATCAATTATATCCAAAACAATTTTGTAATATGACATAATCCATATTATACAAAATACACAAGAATGGTTAACCATCGTATTCTTCAAATATTAGAGCATATAGAAATTAAATTCTACCAAAGACATGGAAATAATTATTGGCAAGTAACATAATGTATAATAATATTAGGAAAAAAAACAATGCAACCAAGAAGGGGTGCAAAACTCAGTTATTTACAATGGAGCATCAGATATCGAAAAAATCCTTAAAATATGATACTCAAAACGGCGTTTGATTTCCGACGTACTAATTAAATTAACCTTATCTGATTAATTTGTCTAGTACACTAATTTATACTAAATTTAGGATACCACTAAGCACAATTACAAGTAGTTTGTTATAAAAAAGAAACTATTGTTGTTACAAAATGCCAAATATTGTTGTACTGTAAATAAAATGTTTTTGAAGAATAACTGAATATACATGACATTCATTTTCGGAATTTCCTGTTACAACAGAAACATTACTCTTACCCTAATTTCATTTAAAATTAAATCATTTCCGCTTGAACTAGAGCTTTTATCTTAGAAAAGACGTATTTTAAGGAAAGGAAAACGATACAACCCATTAACTTTTACGTAGGAAAACCTCTTGCCTATTTAGGTTCAGTTATTATTTAAAGCTAGATGCCTGAATAATGTATTAACATATTCCAGCAATGTTTGTTGATTAATATAAAATACGATTTTATGATTTGAAATAGAATTTGAATTACAGTGAAAATATAGTTAATTATTTAATATAGCTTTCCAGAATTTATATACAGTTCAGTTATATACAGTTTTTCTAATCTAATTAAATAATTAAAAAATCTAATTAAATAATTAAATAAAAAATAATTAAATGATATTTCAATTGAAATTTATAATGTGCCATTTTAATTTATAAACTTTTAAGTGAAGTTTTAAGGAGTCGGAACGAAATCCGCTTTTGGTTATTCAAATTTATAACTTCCATTTGAATGTCTAGCGAATAAGAACATTAAGCCGTAACTCTTCCGCAGAACTGATTTTCCCTCATTACTGTTATTACTATCATTAATTTTTAACAAGGTTTTATTGTAAAATTTACATCCAGGTTTACGATAATTGAGGTTATGTCCATTTATGTTATAGTGTAAATTAATGATCTAAAAGGAACCAGGGTTTTATTATCTTTATTTATTCAGAAAACATATCAAATAATTGACAGTTGGATGTAAATATGGAAACAGCCTACCGGAAAATTTAACGAACACTTTTTCTATATTACATATACAAACGTTATGAATATGTTTAAAAGCTTAAGAGTAAAGTTAATTAAAGTAGTCAGTGTACGGTGATAATTCAATCAAGTCAAGAGTTAAGTCTTGACAGTGATTAATTGTACACAGTCAATGTACAATACAAATACATAAAGCATAACAACTAATACACATGTTGTAAATCTCTTAAACTGTTCTATAAAAATTAATGTGTGTATGCGCATTTTATTGTTACGTATTATCTAATATTTTTTTCTTGTTGTATTTCAACATATTATATGTATTTTTTATAATTATAATGTTTAAAATGACATTTCCTCTTCTATTTTAGAACAAAATAGATTTAACTATCAAAAGTACACCTTTTGCAATTATTCTTTGTAAATGATATTAACATATGGTAGATTTATATTGAAAGACTTTTCTTGAAGCAAAAATTTGAAAGGGAAAAATGTTTACGTTTTTATTGTTCTTTTTTGTCATATTTTTGTATGTCTTTTTACCAACAAATGTTTTCTTGGCTTATGGATATTTATAGCTATAGACAATCACAAACGTACATATACAAGCATGCCGTAGCAGGATTCGAACCCGCACATATCACAACAATGAGAGGACCGTCCAGTCGCGCGAAAACTGCGTCAACCAAGCCCGAAATATTGTTAATTTATTATATAGCAAATTATAATATATTATAATATAGAGTTTATATAATAAAAGGGCAAAATATACAAATAACAAACGTTTTAAAGGCCTATCAGCTTTATTAAATAGTTTTAATAAAGTATTATAATAAAGGTAATTGTCATACTTGTCATACTTGGTTATATAATTATTCTATTTCCAGGCAACTAAATAAATGAAAAAGTAGTTTAAAATATCTTTAAAACTTAATGTGAGCCAACTATAATTACTTTTCTGAAAAAGGTTAAATCAAAAAAAGCTTTTTTCACATAATTATATTTATTCAACTATAAAAGGGCCGAAATGTCTTAAATTATTAGTCTTACGTCGAAACCTAAAGAAGATAACTTTGAAAATAAATATGTGGGTAGAATTACAGTACACACAATTTGCCAAAATGTCGCACAAAATGCAAAAATTACCAGAGTCAATGAATGTTCTACCAATGCTATTAATCACAATCTTCAAAATTTAACCATACGAAACTACATTCTTAAGTGTATCGATGCTGCAATAAGTGAAGATTATGTTTTGAATTATTCAAATGAATTATGGAATATTTGTGATTATTAAGGTATCAGGTTTTGTTTTTAAAAATAGGCACATCTACAATTTTTCTCCAAAGTATTAATTCCACGAAAGCTCAGTGAACTAGTGCTTTACAACCACTCCATAATTTCAGGGAAATATATCGAAAAAATAAGCTGCCGATGAAGAGATACACATCGCAATATTTCTGACAGATATGCAATTGGATTTCAAACACTATTTCAGATTTGGACTCGCATTTGTAATATTATTAGTATATGAACTAAATTTGGAAGTTCCATACTTTTAAAATGAATATCTATGTTGGTCCATGCAGGATATATATATTTCTAAATAAAAACTACATTTTTTAAAAATATTTTTAGATATATCACTCACTTGTAACATAATATTATGTACTGATGCTGTTGCATTACATATTTATATATTAGTTTACTGTTTTCCATAAAAATAGCAAAACATATTATTTATTTCATTTTTATCCTATACTCGAAAATATAAATATTTTAATGGGAACATAAATATTATAATTTAATTTGTGTTAATGTGTAAGCGTAGCGAAAATTCATAAAATTTTCCTGGTTCAATTTAATTGCATTACAATGTATTTAACTCTAAGCACTTCTATAATATCGCTATGTATATCTGACGGCTTCAAACACGATTTCCACATGCGTACCACCGCTTCATCCATTTGTAAGTTAAGCTAACTTTCTAAATTCATCTAAACTTTCTGTGGCGTATATCATCTTTGACGTGCTCTAAGTCAAATGGGGTATAAAAAGGGTGCGAACTTCAGCATTCCAAAAAGATTCAGTTAACGTAAATTTCCTTCAAATTAAATGGGGTTCACGAGAAGGGTCAACGACTTATAAACCGTACAAATATTAAATGAGGTATAAAATAGAAACTGAAAACTCATTAAAAATGGACGATTTTCGGAAAATAATTGCTAATAAAATGCAAACTGATGACAACCATGCTTTCCGTACCATTAAATTTTAGTGACAGTTAAATTCTCATTATATTTCTGGGCGAATATTTAAACATTTAATATTCACTTTCTCGGTATATTATTTTTGACGGTTTTGTTCTTTATATTTTAGAAAGACATTAGTCTATTATATTGTAATTTATTTTTTGTATAATTATTTAGTATATTAAAGAATAAAGTAGCTACTAAATTAAATACATCTTTACTAAATAAAATCCTCCATAAATCGCCGCCCTTTTTCCATTTCTCTGAAACTGCGTTTGTATTACAACGAAGTAGTAAGTTTTACTAAAAGCCTTCACAGTTCTCCATTCATCAACGCTTTCCGCTTTTTCTGAGTATCTGCACCCTTCATATTAGATACGAAAAAGTGCATAATTCTCATTATTATACTTATATTAACAATCTGGTGAGTCTAGGAGATATTAATATGTTTCTGGTCTTACAAGTATATTCAATCTATTAATTAAAGCAATTAATTTAGTCTATATTTATGTAATAATCTCTTAAATAATTAGTTCTAGAATTAATTCTCTACTCTATTTATTTAAACAACTTACAGCGTCTATGTTAACCTTAAGTCTCTTTATTTACCTTAAATATATATTTGTTTAATTTATCACGCTCTTTTATTTCTCTTAGTGCACCACTATTAGACATCAGTAGTAATCTTGTTAAATGTATCTTGAATGTATACAGTTGAATTTGTCCATTCTATATTATGCTCTTGAAGATCATACATCTGGTTAAACAGATACGTTCAGCCAAATGTAGCAAATCAATTTCATTATACCTGCCTTATAATCGAGTATACCCATCTTTGTTTACCAGTATACTCTTTTACCAGTATTACTAAATACGGAAACCCTCCTATAATTGTCACCGCTATAATATTATTCCTCCTAGCTGTTTCAAATAAACTAAATAAATAAAGAAAATCATTTTGTTTGTTGTTGGCCTCATCCAAGTTTTAAATCAGTAAATAAGAGTTTACCTTTTTTTGTGTAGCAATTTTTTTCATTAACATAAACAACTTTCACTGCTAAACAAGGGTTTACCTAGTTAAGTTAAGTTAGTAATATTTAACTAAATTAAATCATTGTTTGCTTTTTAGCGTTCCTTTGATCAAAACAAAATATTTTAAATCAAACAAAATGTTTTAGTGCATTCTGCAGTTTATAACCGAATTTTGTTAATTATTATAACTGAAATATTAATATTTTATCATGTCAATATCCTGGATTATCTACTAACTGGACCTACTACTTAACGTGGGCTCCGAACCACGGTCCTGGAAAATATGTGAATCGAATAAACCATTTTACCAATTCTGTATCTACGGGATCTTGTAAGAACAAGGTGAAGTCAGAGTTATTACCGTGTTTACCTAGAATTTATGATGTAGCATAATAAATTGATTTCCATTCACATGAATTTTGGATTCAAGGATTACCAATTATAGTAATTATTAGTAAATAAATTTAATAGATCAATTTTGCGATTTAATTTTCTTATATATTAAAGTCTCCTTTATACCAAAGAGGATTTATCTGGATAGGACCCTCAGTTTAACGTGGGCTCCGTACTACGATCCTAGGCATTAAACCGACTAACTAGCTATTGACTAACTTAGAGATCATCACAGAAGACATCCGGTCTTACACAGCTTGGTTACTGGCGTGACTCGGATCATTTTCCATGTCGGATTTTACACTTTTGCCTAGGACAGTCACAAATACTAAACAATTACCAACATAAATTTACGACCATGCTCCAACAGGATTCGATCCCGCGACTATCGAAACTGTAGGTGGACCGTCCTGTCGCCTTTACCACTGCGTCAACCAAGCCGGCATACTTGAAAATTACCGAAGCGGCGATTCTAAAGCTTACATTAGTATTAATTATACATTTTTAGTACTTATAATCCAATCTAAATATTATGCTGAAAAGTAGTGTTTAGTGCCTTGTTTAGAATTTTTTTATAAATCTTCAATAAAAATTCAAAGAAAGTTTAATATTTATATTGAATTTTAGGCCGTAATCGGCCCTATTACGTCCCTATTATTTTGTTCATGATGTTTTTGATTGATTGGGTTAAAATGTTATTGATACAGAAAATTTGGAGTTTTAAATTGGTTCGTTTAGTTTAAATAATAATTTTTCATTAAAAAGTCTTTAAAATTAGGTGCTAGACCTAGCAACAACAAAAAAATTATTTTAAATGCTTAACGGGAACTTTTTATATAACTTAAAATGTAAACAGTTTCTATGAAATAAATGAAAAGGAGTTACGTATCACTTTTTTTTTTTCTTAGTAACTAAGCTGCTTTTTTATTATTACAGCTTTCATGAAAACCCTGTGCATCAGTTTATTTCTAAGGATGGTGCTTGGATCTACTACCATAATCTTGCATTGAAATAAGAAGATAAGTTGTTTTGACTGAGTGATGTTTTGAGTGGTTTAAATCTGGATCCCTCGGTTAGAAATAAGTTTCGAATTCAGAAATCGGCCAAGAAACTTACTGTAAAATTTTGGAAGATAGATCTAATTTAATCAATGACCTAAGGAAAAGGGTTTTCGGAAATCGTCAAACTAAATATCCTTAAATTGGAGCATCGATATAATAAGAAATGAGTAATTTATTAAGTAACTATGAATACATTTTTCATTTCTCTTTCATATCCTAGAACTCAATTTTTATTAATCTACCAATATGAATAAAGCATTTAATTCGAAAACACTAGTACTCGTATTTCTTCTTACTGTTTAGATAGAAAGAAACAAATAAATTATGTTTACGTAGTTTATGTCTAATAAAATTTAGAGTCTTGAACTCTTTGCATAGTTTCACTATATCAATATGTTTTAGGCTTCAGCTGTCGACAGGAAGTCCTTTTCGGGGTTATTCCCAGCGCTCCATTAGTTAAATATTTAATAATGCTACGACGTTTCTAGAATACAAAATAAGCAGATACAAAATTTACACATAACTAGATTTATAAATTTACGCGCAGGTTCTCAATATGTTTTAAAGTTAGTTTATAATAATGTATGACATGATGCAGGTTTCTTTCATACAGCATTAACATTGATTTACGTAAAAGAAAATCTAAAAATATAAATTATATGGCGTGCGGTGCTAATTTTTTTCTTGTTCTACTGTTATAGTGTCATTAACTTCTATTCTAAATTTGGATATTGTGGTAATTATAATTAACATTTAAATTTTTGTGGAAAGTTACAGTGTTATAGTAACGCATACAGGATGGATTAATGTGTTGTGTAAAGTTGAAGTTACGAATACATCTTTAGCCACAGTTTAGTGTGAATTTTGCCAACAATTATATCATTGACATGGCATATGTTTCCATAAAATGCAAAAAGTGCTTTATAGACGAATTTTTTTAAACATTACTAAATAAAAGTTCATATTTTTAAATCGAATTTGCAACTAATATAGTGTAGTTAGACAGAATATTTACATGTTGTCAAAATTAAAGCATAAAGGAATTACGAATTTCTACTATTGGTATATTTCAAATCTAATTTACAATACTTGCATCGATATTCTTGTTCCGATGATGTTATTTAAATTACTTAACTTTGTATTCTTATTTTTGACATTATATTTATGAAGTCTCCCTTTTAACATGGTCTAACTGGTCTGGTCTTATAGCTTAGCGTGAGTTCCGAACCACTGTTGGCCATAGACTTACCTACTCTAGTAGAATTCTAGAATGTTACTGGCGTGACTGAGATCTTTCTTCCTTGTTGAATTTTACACTTTTTCCTGGAGATATTCACAATTGTAAATACAAACCCAAAGTACAACCATGCTCTGCGGTATTCGAACTTGAGTCTATCGCCGCAGTAGGAATACCGCCCTGTTGCCTTTGCCGCCGCTGCTGCCAAGCTAACTGTTATTTAATTTTTTAATTTGGTTAATAAATTTAGAACAGAAATGTCTTTTTAGGTTATTTTTATACATTAATCAAAAGAAGTGACACTCGTAGCCAATCGCTCGCTCGATTAAATCGAAAAAACTTTATCAATTTCGATGCTTGAGTAAAATTTATGAAATTCCGAAGTGGTAATTTCAACGTATAAGATGAAAAATGTATACCGATGAATTATTGCAGCTTGCAACAGTAAATAGTGTTGATTGAAATTCTATAAATAAATATTACCATGTGAGAGGCCGAAGTAATTGAGGATCTAATATGATTTTTTTAGTAATCTTTGAAGCTTTGCTTTAACCGTCCGGTCAAAGACCAAATTTTCACCATTCGTTCAATTATCGGGTACCCGAATAAAAAAAATTCTGTGTAAATTGGCTATATGGCATATGAAATAGCTATAGGGACACAGTTTATAGTCCTCATAGAAATAACAATAGCGGAATGCCAAGCCAATCGATATTTAGGTACCTAAGATGTCCCTTTCACCTTCTCATGTCATATGAAAAGAAAGAAACGTGTTCAGTTGAAATTCTCAAGCACGTGAACAAACTATAAAATATACACTGAAAGTGAAAAAAAAAATATAAAAAATTAATATTAATTATTAATATTATTAATATAATAAAATATAAAATATTAATAAAAAATTGTATTTAATCTAAATATAATGGCTGATTCATCGAGTTTTAGACGGCAAGGAGAGATTTAATTGTTTTATTTTCAAGTAAATTATTTATTTTATGTTTTCAATATTAAAAAAAATAGTAATAAATAAATTTTAAATTCAACCAATGAAGCTAAAATTAGTGATAGTGCAAAGAAAAAAAAACGAAATTATTGAGCTTCATAATTGTTCTCAAGCTGGAGTAGACACGATGGATAAAATGATTGTTAGATATACTACAAAAAGATCAAATCAAAGGTGGCCTCTAGCATTTTTTTATAATATTTTCGATATTGCCTACCTTGCATCATATATTCTGTATTATGAGAATAATAAAATGATTGTTAAAAAATCGTATGAACGACGATTATTTTATCGGCAATTGGGCAGAGAGTTATATACTCCATTCATTGAAATTTGTTCGAATTATGCACAAATTATGAGGCATTTCTCAACGAAAGTGGCGATTGATTCTCTTCTTGGTCGAGCTATCAATGGGAATGCGCATAGGCGAACATCATCTGTATCATTGACAGCTCAGATGTAGCTCGATTCAACTGGGAGGAAAAAGATTACTGGTGTATGCTATGAATTTCTCCAAAGTGAATTTAAAAAACGTCGCAAAACTAGAAAAATATGTTCGGTATGTGAGAACCCTATTTGTGACGAACACTGTATACAACCACGACATGTGAAGGATGTATGAAATAATTTAATGTACTTCAATTTTTATATGGCACTGTATCATAATAAATAAAATAATGTAAATAAATAAATAGTAAGAGAATGGAAAACGATATTAATAAAATAAAATAAAACGGAGTTACGTATTTCTGATTTACTATTTTTGGTATTGTTAATAATAAGAATTATTGTTTTATTATTGTTTAAATAAAAAAAAATACAAACTATATTGTCTATTATCAGTTTAAGAGTCAAATTAACTAAATACTTTAATAAGCAGTCTCTGAAGTGTGTATAAACCCGTCGTTCATATACATTAATCTTAGTGGGTACCGGGGTACTTGGATATTGAACGGGGTATCAATATTGATAGTGAATAACTTTTATTAATTAATTGATTGTTAAAAAATTTGATGAAAAATGGGTGTCAAATTACTTCAATTTTGGACATACAGACGGCCATAAAAAAATTTCAAGGAGAAGTTAATATATTTTACCTGCGGATTGAAATGGAAACCCGGGTGCCCGGTCATTGACCAGACGGTTAAATACAAAAAGCAAAACATATTATCGAAATCGATGTTAAAGAGCTGTAATTCGTCGCTGTATTTGTAGATTTGTAGAGAATAAATATGTGAATTTGTGAATGATGTACTATCCTAAACATCCGCCAATGTTTCAATGATATTGGAGATCTACTCTTCATCTACTCTAAAACTCCTCATAACGGTTCAATTGGACCGATTGTGCTGACCAGGGAAAATGGCCAAGGCTGAAGATTTTTGGCTGTGTGCATGGTACCATCTTGGAATATGGCGATGTTTGCCAACACTATACTAGTTATAAAAATAACTTCACCAGTGAAGACGTCGAGTTATACCATAGCATTAACACTGTCAGTGATGTAAATAAGAGGGAGGAATTAAATATGCAGCGAGGTCATTGCTGCTCACATCATAACAGAACCTCTCCAATCGATGATCGTAGGCTTCTTTTGGGGTTCTACATACATAAACCTGACCGGTTTGTAGAAAACATTGTATGATGTAATCGATAATTAATCCGAAAACACATACCACATTTCATCAGATATACCACATTTTCCAACCACACCAACCATACAACCATAGCTCTCCAGATTTTATGATTTTGAGCCACAGTTTAGCATTGGCTTCCGTTACAAAGGGTTTCGTAATCGCAAACCTCTCTTGAATGTTAGCTTTCTGAACTTTCCACCGTGTTGTTTTTGTTGAAACAGTATTACTTACGTGAGTGCTAAGTTTGTTGTCACTTTTGCCACGTTAGCTTAAACATAACTATTTTTAATGTTTGTCGGTCTCTATCAGTTTACTTGTTTGTTCACAATACCTGTCTACCGATGATGTTTTACCATATATCATGTATTCTGAATGAATTTAGCATTCTTTATAAATGCTCCCGCTGATCTAGCACCAACAATTTGGTTCTGATTGATTCTGAAAAATCGCACATTTTACGATATTACGATTAAAGCATACCCGTCACATTATTTCTGTGTAAATTATTGCTAACCTGTAATAAGATGTAGGAATGTTCATCTAGTCAGTCGTAATATGTGTCTGTCGATGCGATTGTTCGTTTTGTCCGAAGAACACTCACTTACATTTTTGTGGAAGGATAATTAAATGAGTTTTCGTCCATCTAGACTAGCCTCGTGGGATAACATCGACCATGTAATGTTGATGGGTTCCATTCCGCGTGCTCTCCTTCCAGGCACGTGTTAAGCACCTTCAAGCCACCTGTCAAGCGTCGGGGTCACCAATTGTAGGAATGTTCGTCTGGTCGGTTGAAATGTGAGTCTGTCGATGCGATTGTTTTTCCAAACACTCACAACCATTTTTAGGAAGGAATACGCACGGGAACTGAAAACACTGTTTGAATAAAACTTGTTTATTGCGATATTAAATGATACATGTGGTCGACGGGAGAATTGACAGGATATTAGGTTAAGATAAAGGAACTACGGTAGCATAATATAGCAATAGTATAAATATAGCAATCCTCGCTATCTCACTGCATATAGTTACATCTGTGATAGACTATAAAGATAAAATATAATTTGTTGATAGCATATAATATTGTAGAGTCGAGAAGTAATTGCATCTTTTCAAATGTAATATTTTAATAATTTTTTTACGTTGAATTTTACTCTCTATTATTTTATTTATAAAAGCACTTGTTACAGAGATTTATCGTATTCTTCAGAAAATTTTGCATTTGCAAAAAATTAGATTTGATGCTTCAAAAATTTCGATTTTGATATGATGACAAAACTTTTAAAAAAATAGTTACTGGACAATTCATTCAAAATATGGAAGAAGTTAATTTAAATTTGGTGCCACTTTAAAATTGGAAGACGTTGAAAAGTTACTTTCAATATTCCTCATATATAAAGTAGGGCTCGCCAGTAAACTCGACCACAGAAAGCGACTCTGTATAAAATGCTAGTCCGTCCAATCTGCCTCAATGGAGCACAGGTGTGGTACAAGTATGTCTCGGAGAGACAACTTGAACTACTCCAAGTGTTCCAATCCAAAAAAGTCCGTGCGTTACTCAGAGCCCCATAGTTTATGAGGAACGTCAATACACACTTCGAATCAGGCATCCCGTTTGTGAAAAATTTCATAAATATGCTAAGTGTGAGGTTCTCCATAGTAACCTTAGAACATGATAACACCTTAATAAAATCCCTATCCATCCACAAATCCCGGTAGTAAACAAACTACGATAGTCCCATTCGTAACCCAGGTTCTCTGTCGCCCGCAAAATAATCATATCCCGAACCTGAAGCGACATCAACCGAAGACCATTTGGTTGTAGCTGGTCATTCTAGTAAACGAAAAAAAAAGTAAACTCGACTGAAGAAGTGGAATATCTACGGAGAAGGTCTGTAAATATTACAGCACCGTACTCCACCATACTACACAACCAATAAGGAACTGAAATAATGAATTCGCGTTTCTTTTCTAGACTATAAATCATCTAATTATAACAGCCTTTTTTGCCATGCGAAGAAATCAGAAATTAAGTCAAATAAACTACCCAAAGATGAAAGAAAAATTCAAGAGTTAATCTTTAATGAAACTAAAATAAATAACATATTCATCTCTGATATACGAAAACAACAAGAACAGACCGAAAAGTTTTGTATACATCCAATAATATTATCGTACTTAAAATTACGGTGACCTCGACAAACTTAGTTGTCCTAAAAACAAATTATTATCCATTAAGTTACATTGTTTAATAAAACAACAACGTCGGTTCGAGATATAAACGGAAATTATATTTCAAACCGCAAATTACTAACAGTCTATTCCCAAGGAGCTCGTGTTCTGGGCTAATCCTTCAACAAAGCAAACGGCCAACTTTAATTAAGCCAACTGACTTATTCACTTTTTTTCTCTGAAAATATGAAGTTAATATTGCAGAAATTAATAAAATAAAACGATAAATTTCCACACAGTAAAATAAAATAAATCTATGTACGTCAACGATATTTCATTTCATTCAATTCACCATCTAATTTAATTTTCATGTTGCATTAAATAAACTAATTATAACGAAACATTAACGTAAAGTTATCATTGAAAATAATTAATCTAATCGATTAATTTATAATTAATGCATTTCGAAATGTATGATAGGTATTTCTAAATTTATATTAGATGCTTGCATGGATTTTTATCATTTATAAACACCAATATATATATATATATATATATATATATATATATATATATATATATATATATACATTATATTTAGTTTTTGACTGCATATAAACAGTAATCATGGAACTATAACAATTGGTGACATTTATTAATTTTCAACCGACTTAAAAAAGGAGAAGGTTCTATGTTCGGCTGTACATATTGTTTAATGTATGTTCGTCGATTTCTCCGTCAATTGTGGGACAATTTTCATTATTTTTTATTTGAAAGAGTAAACTTTCGAGGTGGTCCTATTGGAATCAAATCAGAATCCGTATAGTGGGGAGGGGGATTTCGAGGGAAACGTTCAGATTTCAAAGGCACGTACAAGTTTTCACATGTGTTTTATCTATAATAATCTGATAGTATCTTGAGCATAGTATTATTGCTGAGCTGATGCGACAGAAAATCGCAAGTTCTTCAGTGTAAAAGTCATTCAGTTTGCTTTTTAAGCACAATCTATTGTCAAATCACCTAGACTACATAGCGGACTCGTGGGCCTGAAGTGTTCCTTAATTTTAATCATTGTTTCTTTATGCATATTTTTTCTTCATATGGGCTGCACCTTTATTTGGCCTACCCATTGTAATATTAAATAAAATAACAGCGTAATTTATTGAGTAACACCAAAAAAGAGAAAAATAAAGTATATTTAACAAATAAATTGAACCGAGTTTAAAAAAATAAATAAGGAACTCACTAAAATTTAAAAATAATCAAGGTTTTTTGAAATATTTATAATAAAAAAAACATGTTAAAATAAAATGTGTACACAATAATCGTTGTAATAACTAAATAGAAAGAAACAGACCTATTTAGCCTATCTACTATTTACTATATTTGTTTTATATCCTAATATATACAAAAAATTTAGCTTAATACCTACCTAAACCCATTTGAACCACTTTGAAGTCGGTTCCGAGCCCAAACAATACATAAATAATAATATAATTTTGTGCAACAAATCAAATCTAAATTAAGCCGGCTTGGTGGCGCAGTGGTAAAGGCGATGAGACGGTCCTTCTACTGTTGCGACAGCCGCGGGTTCGAATCCTGCTGGGGCGGCATGGTCATAAATTTATGTTTGTGATTGTTTAATATTTGTGAATGTTCCAGGCAAGAGTGTAAAATCCGACAAGGAAAATGATCCCAATCACGACAGTAACCAGGCTGGGTAAGCCTGGATGTCTTCTGGGATGATTTTTAGAACTTTAGACCCAGTCCAGATAAACTCTTAGTTGGTAAAATGTGACTTCATCAGCACCGACTTCAAAGTGATCAGTTCAGTTGGTAGTTGGTTTATTTTTATTCAGTTATGATATCGATTATTATGTACATATTTTATTTTAGAATGTTTTTTTGGTGTTAAAAATCTAAGTTTGATTATTTTTTAATTTTTAGTGAGTTCCTTATTTATTTTTTGAACTCGGTTCAATTTCTTTGTTAAAATATTTTTGTTATTGATTTGAAGGAATCAGCTGTTTGCAGTTCGAACATAATGTATCTCGAGACTATTTGGATGAAAACAAGTTCCAAATTTTCAAACCACTTTCATACAGTCTAGCAGCTTAGCAATTTCTAGCTTTAAAACATATTTTCCGTAGCAGTATGCTTATATTTTAGTTCTTAGTTTATTTTAAAAACATTATCGAACAAGATTAACAAAAATAGAGGCAGGTAATTGTTATATTAATAGTAGTATATAATTCCTGAAACCATTAAAAACTTCATGTATAACTAATATATTCTATAGATATAGAGTAATAGAGAGAAAATTATATAAGGGTTTCTGGAAAAAAATTTCACTATGTCCAATATCTAGATAGGATTATAATCGCACAATTAAGTAATGTGATCGGTCAGTTTAAATCTCCATTATCGGCACCTGTAAGGAAAACAATTTGCTATGTAGACATTTGATTGATATTGACGTCAGGTTTTTATTGACCAATAAAATTTATAGGAAAAGTAATTTAATTTCCGAAGAGAATTTATTAAATAAAATTCAATAAATATACATTTATAGAATCATATACAAGAAAAAACTTTGCTGCATGGCAAATTCAATTCAAAGTTTATTTTTCGTCTTTTTTTGGCATCATTTTTCGTTTTTTTTTTTGCCATCGAGCATCAATTTAATAGGATTTATAGTTAATATAAGCGCTGTCCTTTCTTCGTTATACTGAAAACAAATTTTGAGTATTTCACTGTTAATATTCTATTTACGTTATTATTTTGTACCATGAGATATTATCTTGACTCTATAAAATTAGTCTCAATTTGTCGGTCTATTAAGTTCTTTATTTTTTAATTTTTTTTCGATAGAACATAAAATTGTATTTATTTGTATAGTAATGTTATATGTAATGTATGTAAAGTATAGTTTGTAAATACCCGAAAACCTGAAAACTGAAAACCCTTTATATGTATCCTCCATAATTTCCTAAGGGACAATAAAAAGGAAAAAATTAATTTATGATGGGCACTTTTAAATAATTTTTCATATATTGAGCCCATTAATCCTAATAGATCAATTATTTACAAACTATATTAGTTAAGTAACCTTTAGCCAAGATAATCATTCGGATACTTACTCAAAATATTTTTCTTTAAAGAAGTAAACGCTCTTAAAATACCTATCAATTTTTTAATTGATCTCACTTTAACAAATTTGTTTCTATTTTAGCAATAAAGTTTGCACTATTTGCACTAAATCGCATTACACCAAAATTCCTTACGGCTAATCCTATTTTCAAAGGTTTGCGTTCAAGAACTATTCGTTTAATGAAAATGAAAATAGGGGTGTTGGCCATCGAAAAAAAAATCGATATTTCAATATATCGGTATTTAAAAAATATCGATATTTTATAAAAAATATATCGATATATTTAAGAAAAAATAAAAATAGTGAAATATTAGTTTAAAATATATATATATATATATATATATATATATATATATATATATATGTATATATGTATATATATATATATATATATATATATATATATATATACAAATGTAAACTATACAATATATAAACTGCGCTAAACCTTTAAAATTGTATATAATTTATTCTGAAAAAAAATTGAAAAATCTCGGCTAAAACATATTGATATATCGGCCAAAAATATCGATATATCGATATTTTTCTGCATCCCTAATTGAACTGTCAAAACTAACTGACTATCAAAAAGTAGATAGAAGAATAAAGGAATATATCCTATATACATAGCTTCTATTGGAAGGCGGTTGAATTAAATAATTCTGAAATTAAAAAATATATTACAACTTATAAAGTTACAACTTATAAAGCCTAATTGACAAAAACAAAACACATGGTGACGATCAAAGAAAAACAGTATTAAATTTATTTTTATTTACTATCTGTGAATCTCGGTATACAACACTTCTTAGATCAAGGGAGCATTATAGTGATATTGTACTACCAATTAATATTATACAATTTTATTAGTTACTAATAGTTTAGTCACTAAACCGTATAAAAAACTGAAAACACCCATTGCCTAAAACACATTGAAAATGGCAACCTAAACAAATAAACAACAAAGGCACCATAGAACAAAATGAATCTATCAAATTCTTTCGTGACGCTTAACATAGTGATTGAAATAAGTAATAAGTTCAAAGTGGTAACATATAGATATTGGACGACGCGAGACATTTCTCCAAAATTGCCTATAAAGTTAAATCTATATTTTCTATATATTATACAACAGTATATACATTCCATAAAATGTTTGGTGATAATTTTTCTTGCTGCTAAACAATAATGTTTTAATATTTTTCTTGAGATTTACAATCATAATTAACCATTAAGCCAACGATTAACACCTTAACCATAGAGGTAGGAATTAACAAAGCTAACTAAACTTAAATTTAAATGTTATTGTAGAGACTATTTTTAATTAGTTTGGTATATTAATTGTTTTTGCGATTTACAAAGATCTCATTAGTTCATATTTCTCCCCCGTTGTAGCAAAATAACTTTCAATATAATTGCAACTGTTGTGTATAAATTGTTGGTAGAGTTTGTTAATCTACAGTTTTATCGTATATAGTTAAGTAGTTGATATATGTTTTTTATGCATCTATACGTTCTATATGTATCTTTGTGATTTTAAAAATGAGTTTGCTTTCACAATTTTTTAACATCTGTGAACATATAATAATTGCTAGAGACCAGATATGGCGAATGCAGTTCAAACCAAATATTTGTGATATAGTCCATAGTTTTACCAAAGTGATGCAGCAGCCCATGGTCCTAAATAATATTGTTATATTGATTTCAAATCTAATTTAACCTTCAGAATTCAAATTCTATTTATTGCTAATATAAAATTAATTATTTTGATTTTAAAGTTTATTATCTTAGTCAAAAGTTCGAATTTAAAAATATTAAATTAAATAGCGGGATAAGTATGTGACCTCCAACCAGTTTCTTTTCACTATAGCAATATAAGAAAACCGATTCACGTTACGTGATCTATTTTACCAAGCTGGAGACAAATAGGAAATGAGAAGGATCCTCATAGAAAGACGAAAAAATAGCTTATTTCCATAATCTACGCCTTTGATATTTCTAAGGCAATATATTTTAAAAATGATAATCCTTGAAATGTGGATAAAATATTATTGTTCAGGCACGACATTTTAATGTCGATATCATGATAAGAATTCAAAGAATTATGGCGTTTACAATGTAATAATATTGTGTAATTTATTTCAGACATTCTGTATCTCTAAAATATACATTATTTTATTTTATTTAAGTCATTTAAGCAAACGAAATCATGAATCATAAATTTTGATAGAAAAATTAGAGGATAAAATTACTGGTTTAATAATAGATAACTTAAATCAGACTATATACTAAAGAAAATAGAGCAAAAAGAAAAACTTACAAGACTGGGCACATTTCAAAACCTAGTCTTGGATCACATACGATTTCGAGGGAACTATATGTCATCTTTTATTACCTCACTTTGGATCTCGAAGGAGCAACTTAAGGTGAAATCGATCATCTAAATTACCGATCACAAAATCTGTAATAAATTAGGTGAAATTTCTTGGATAGAGTCCAAAACCCAATAGTAATAAAGTTGTTTAGTATCAGGAAATAAATGGAAATTATCGTTATTCAATTTATTAGCCATAGTGTCCTCGAACTAATAACCTTCTCCAATCGACAGATAGAAATATAAGATAAGAAGTAAATGAAATGAAATTCCCTTATATTGAGCAAAATATATTAAGTGTCATTAAGAGTTATAATTCTTAAGTGACAAGCTACTCACAGTATACTTATGTTAAGTACCACATTTATTATTATCATTTGTTGAATAGCTATACATACTCACATTAAGGAAAAATGGTTCTGTTATATAAATAATAATATTTTAAGCTACGTTGTTCGGTCTTTCAACAACAACGTAGCTTAAAATAATAATATTTAAAATACACTACGTTGTTCGGTCTTTCAGTGTTGAATACAACCGTTAAAATCAGGATTAAGGTAAGGAACTCAAAGGATTGGTTAAGAGCGTTTATTAATTTCTGGACGAAAGTCGAAGACAGTGTCACCCAAAAGTCTCCGGCCTACCATAGTAAAACACATTTTCTTTGGCAAATTTTTTTTATGCAACATAATTTCTTTCAAGGGTGATACACCGATTATAGCGACCCTCCAACTTTTCGATACAATTTTTGTAGTACGATTTATCATTTGCTTCAAAATAAGTCTCAGGTTCATTCGACGAAAATTTCTTCTCAGATAGGATTTCTTTGAGATCTGAAAGCATCAAATAGTTGCTGGGGGATAAATCTGAAGAATATGGTGGATGAGGAAGCAATTCAAAGCCCAATTCATAGAATTTTGCCATTGTTTTCACTGACTTGATGACACGAGGCATTGTCTTGGTGAAACAGTAGTTTCTTTTTCTTCAAATGCGGCCGTTTTTCGGCGATTCAGCAATTCAAACAGTCCATTAATGCTATGTAATAGTCGCTATTGATGGTCTTTCCTTTTCCAAGATAGTCAATGAAAATTATTCCATGCGCATCCCAAAATACAGACGCCATAACTTTGCCAGCCGACTGTTACGTTTTCCCACGCTTTGGAGCCGGTTCATCGTGTACAGTTGTCCATATCGACGCAAAAAGTCGCTTGATCACCCTCAAACATTGCTCCTAATCATCAACTCGTCGTTGTTTTTGGTCAAAAGTGAGCTGACACAGCATCCATTTTGCACAAATTTCTCTTATATACCCAAATATTCGTGAATGAGTGTCTACTATTTCATTCAATTTCAATTTACCGTCATTCGAAATCATTTTGTGAATTTTTTAAATGTTTTCGTCGGTAACAACCTCTTTTGGGCGTCCACTGCGTTCACCGTCTTCAGTGCTCATTTCACCACGTATAAACTTAGCATGTAAACAAATCATTGATGGTTGAGGAAAATCAAAAAACTTCAAAAAAGAAAAACAAAAATATCAAAAAGTAATATTTTTCAACAAACGAAATTCCTTTTTATCTATTTTTTTACAATAACAAAAGTTGCTTAACTCAAAATGTTATAATTCACAAATTAATGATCCGACTGCGAGCTGCCAAATTTATACGCGCATCTTTCAAGATTTAGGGCTAACTAAGAAACATGGATTTAATTCTAGTAGCGCTCTCTATGTGTCAGGCAGGTGACTCTTCAATTGCTCTGTTAAAATGTATATTTTAGAGTTCCAATTTGGACTTGATTTGAAAAAAGTTATTAAATATTTCATCGGTTATTTCTTCAATTACAAGATCTGACTAAAACGTATGTATGCTTGTTGTATGCGCAACAGAAGACATTTCTGCTCATAAACCAAAAATTGTCTCAATGGGACTATTCTCATATTTTATAAATTTTTTTCATGCATCTTTGGTTCTGCAGACCTTAATATGATGCTGTATAAAATCTTGCAGCACTGCAAACTGAAGCATAGTTCAGAAGCAATCAGTTTTAATTGAATCTTTTACGAGTTTTTGGTACTTACTATCTGTGAAAATAGAAGGACGCTCACTACGTGTTTCGTCATCAATCATAACTCTTTCAGGTATACAACCACGAAAATAATTTCATATAATTATATAATACGTTTTGTGTCTGATTAAAAGCAACCCGCTTTATGAAAGAATTTTTCATTAAGGGATAGTGTAGGTGTACAACTAACAAAACACAGTTGAATATTGCAACTTTTAAAGTTATCTTGGTACCCAAAATAAACGCCAACAAATAGTTCATTCAAACCATAATCATTAACTAATTATATCACAGTAAATCTTCACACTGTTGTTATGATTAGTGGCATAGTATTTTAATAAACTCAGTAAGATTATTCGACTACGCAGTTATATATTATAAAGTTATATATTTTTAATATTTTAATTAACGAAATAATACAGTGAAATCTGGGATTCGGTTTCTCTATTAAGTAATAAAAGTCGCAATAAAAGTCGCTTTTATCGAAAAATAAAAATGTTACGACTGTTTAAAATAACCAGAATTTATTCTGTTTACTTTTCGCCTTTTTATGTGGAAGCAATGGTATTTGGATTTTCATTTCATATCGTTTTAGACAAACAAAAATCTCATTTGCAGACCCACTGCCGTTTTTTTCAAAGCTATATTATTTTAGCACTGGGTCATTGTCGATAATATATTTTCTGAATGGATTATAGCATATGTTAATATTATGAATAATAATTAAATTAAATCAATATAAAATGTAGCGATTATTGTATAGTATACATGCAACAATTTTAATGTTTTTCGCATATATTCACATATTTTATTTCTCAAATAATCATTCGACAAAATAATATATATCATCAAATGAGCCAAATATTTTCCTCAAGGTCCTTGAAAAAATAATTATATCCAGAATTCCTATATAATATATATAGGATATAATGTTGTTTTTTAGATGATCAATTATTTTTTTTTAAGATATTATTAGGGTTCTGATTGCATTGCATTCTTAGCCTTGTAGATTACATTTCAGTGTATTGTACGCTTTGTTCTGATAATAATGTTGTGAATAAGAGACTAGGAAAATATGTGTTCTCTCAGAATGAACTGGCGAAGAGGAATACTAGGGGAAACCCAATATTAACTAATAATATAGATTATAGCTAGACAACCTAAAACTACCACGGTAAAAGTGACATCAGAACTCAACATTCATTTAGGTAATACTGTTTCGAGTGGAACACTATTGTGTGGCTATATATGCCAACAAAGCCAATATACATTAAAGGGCTGCGATTACCAAACCCTTTAAAACAGAAACAAAAACAGTTTGATGATTGGAAAATGGTCCACATTTTTTCCTATAAACAGCCATCTACAAAACTGGAAGTCTACCATCCGGACTACCTGGAGCATGAAGGAGGTTCCATTATAATTTGAACAGAAATATCGTGGTATACAGCTGATCTTCTCATTCTCATCATTGGCCGGCTTGCTGCCAATTAACATCCTCAAGTTCTTAGTAGGACTAACGTACTACTACCAAACAGCTTCATTCCAAATTGATAATGCGCTCATACATATCTTGAAATATTTCAAACATAGCCTTAGAAACCTTTATTAGAGATGCCGGTTGAATATAAAATAAGAACTATTAAACCAAGCAAATAGTCACAAAATTATATGAAAGAAAAAATAAAAACTGATAAAATAACATTTTAAAACTATATGATCAAATATTTAAGGAGGAAATGCAGTTGTTACGCAAAATAATAATAAATTCAAACTTTTAAATTATTCATAATTACTAAAATATAAAAGTATTAAAAAACCAGCTGAGCTTAGTTTTATTACCATATTTAAATATGAAAAGAACATTACCTTAATTATCTACCTCTTCTTGCTTAGTCATCGCCTTATTATAATTTTAATTTTGTATTTTATCGTTTAGCTGGTTTAGTTCGTATTATACATAAAATTACATTTTGCTGACAGCTTTTTTCTATTTTGTTATCTTAATAAAATTTAAATATAGAGGAAAATGTAGAAATTAGTAGAACCGAAGATAAAATTCCATCAACTTCTTATAAAAAACATACTTTAATACAGTTACTCGTGTTTGTAAATTTATAATGAATGAGATTTTTTCCATCATTATAGAATTTAACAATCCTACTAATAAAAGTAAAAATTGATTCACTTAGCACAAAGATATAGGTATGATAAGGACTAGAGTATGGATTAATTTTATTAACCAGTATGAGAATACGTAATAAAATAAAATATCTTTATAATATTTTCCTTATTAGTTATAACCTAAATGTTTTTAATATGAAATGGAATTAGGTTATCTTTATAAACATACAATATCACTTTTAGTATTATAATACTATAGGTACTTAAAAAATAATTATTCAATTATATTATTTTGGAATGTTTTATACAAATATTCCAAACATAATTTTGTACAGAATGGCTTAAAAATCATTAAGCGTGTACCAATTTATCACAAGTCCTGCATATGTATCGCAATTGATTCGATTTTCCAGATACACAACAAATCATATCACCAATGCAAATGCTATGGTAATTGATTAATTCATCTGACGATTTGATATCATCTTTAATAAGAAATTTTAAGTTTGCGTTTGCTTTAATTTCTTTTCCATTATATATAGCTTTGTTGCTTCATTATCATCATCAATCTACATGCTGTTGCTAGAACCGCATCACTCCGAATAATCTTAATTAAGTTCGGTCAGTGTTAGCGATCGGTCGCAGCTGTTCTGATTTTGAACAACGCCAGTCTCCTATTTTTCAGATCGTCTTCGATGATTCTGATCCATGTCTTTTCGGAGCAATTCCTGTGTCTTTCACCCAATAAATCGATTTCGCAAAAAATCTGTGAGGAATTCAAGAGAAACTGAATCAAACCATTGCAATCTGGGTCTCTGCATTTGTTCCTCAAGTTGTGTAATAACCATTTCTTAAGCGAATGATTCCTAACTTCATTTCTAATATCGTATTGGAGAGAAACGTTAATAGAATTTTCTTTAACACTGCATTTGAAAGACCTCAAGATTACATGTGTCATACTACAACAGAGTTCAAGCCTCATAGACATACATAAGAATTAACATTTTAGTCTTAATTTTAACCTATCTTCTCTTCCATGTGCATCTTCTTAGAGAACCAAAAATTTTTTAAAAACTTTTTTTCCTGTATTACTGACTATAAGTACTTGAACTCGTGCATTTGCTTCAAATGGATTTTGTTGATGTTCACAACAGCATGCGATCCATCAGTTGCCAGGACTTGTGTACTTTCTTCATAAATTCTCAAGCCATATTTCCAAAGTTCTGCGGGGCGAATTATATCGATTAAGAAATTCATATAGAACTTCATATCTGTTTATACAGACAATGAAACATTTCGCATAATTGCATCTACTACTATGTTGAAAAGCAGTATATAAATAACTCCTTGGCAAACATCGGCTCGAATCTTCAATAGTTTTGGTTAATAATTTTCGTATTCCAACACAACTTCTGGAACCAACAAAGATGCCTCAAGAAGTTTAATAACGTTTAAGGGAACACATTCAGCTTCCAAAGTGGGGGCCAGTACATACAGTGAGTATAAAATCAGAAAAAAACAATAATAGAAAACTTTCTATATCTAATAAGTTCCTTCATCAGCTAGCATAGCGCGAAAATTTTATACACGCATACTTGATTGGGTCTAAAACACACCTTTTCTTTTAGGTTTGTCTCCTCGTGAACTACTTTGTATAAACGTCTTGTTAATATGATCTTCATAAACACCTCCCGACAAATGAGAGGAGACTTACATCTCGGTAATTCTTACACTGCTTACTGTCACCTTTTTCTCTTAATAGTTATAAATATAATCTTTTTTCAATGCTGACGGTCTGTTATATTTTTTCCCAAGATGACCAAGTTTCTGGATTGTTAATTGCTCCATCGCTCGAGATGTTAATCATATGATTTTACGAAAGTTGCTTTCTGCTTTTTGAATGTTATCATGGGTGGATTTACTCCTGCCACTTAACCTGTTAAGTATTTGGTATAACGCTCGATAGTCCTGTTTTTATTCAGCAATTAGCGTTACTCTTCTGCAATCAGCAGTTACACTATTCCATTAGGCTACTCTTTCTAGAATAAGCTTAAGTTTTGGCCTAATATCTCTATTTACATTTCTTCATTTCTCGAGTTGGTAGACATATTATCGGGCAATTTCAGACTCAATAGCTTTTTATTTAGCTTTTCCTTTTGGTGATATATTTTTCTCAAAGGACTTTTCTTCTTTTTTTTGATTCAGCTTCAATTGACTTCATTGTAATGCAGTGAATGTTGTCTATGTATATGTTTTTAGAATTAGGTTGAATGATTTTGTAGTTATCAGTAGCGGTACAAAGCTTAATTCAAAAACAATAAAATAGATGTAATAAGATTTCGATTGTCTCGAATTACGCGTTGAAATGTATTCGAAATATTTTACAAAACATGGTATATAATAAGCACCACACTGCTTCAATAATGTATTTTCTGAATCAGCAGTTATTGAGCACTTATTTCAGTATATTTAGTTTGATTGGGAGGTAAATAACATAACTTGCCATATTCTCCAACTATTTTTCCGACTGATTACTACCTGTCATCAGTTTATTATTATACCATTATTAAAACGATATAAAGCAATATCTCACCTTATATTATTTATATTATATTTTATAAAGTATCATCGTGTGCAGAAAATATATTCACTTCTAATAAATTATTCTGGCATTTGGAGGGATAAATATGCAAAACAGATCCGGTTATGCAAATATGCAAAAAGTTTCCCCAGTTTCCACAGATTATTTTCTAAGCTACATGATTACCTATTTAATTAAATATCACATTTCACGTTTGCACATTTTGCGTTAAAAATTAAAATTGTATAGGCTAAAATATATATACTTAAACATATATATAATTACATATTTAAAATCAAATCAAATCCAAATTACCTGCCATTATAGGGTATTTCAAAATGTATATAATATTCAAACTACTGCAACTTGTGTGTAAAAGGCAGTTAAGGTAAGAAAAATAACATCATACTATGTAAATACTTACTTCATCCTAGCTGAAAAAGTCATTTTAAAGAAAGTTTTAAACTTAAACATGTTTACATCACTAAAAATCAAGAGAATACAAAAAACTAATATTGCATGTATTAATATTGTATCTAATTCAATATCTATTACCAAAACAACTTCTTAAAAGAATCTAAATTCTAAATCCTGTTTTTTGACGTATTAGTTTTTAGCAAATCCTGTTTATGTTAAAGTTGCTTCTTATTAATTTTTACATTAGCATAACATATATACGTTTAACTGTATGTAAAAAATGACCTCGAAAATCGAAATGAAAATTAACAGAACACCAATACTAAAATTAAGGTCTTGACAAATTAAATAACCATCAATAAATGGTAATTCAAAAATAAATAATGGTGTCAATAATAAATAATGTAAATAATAATTAACAATCTTACCATGAGAATAATTTTAACACAATGTAACACAGAAAATATGATGTATATTGGACGCGAGAATAAATAAATAAATTATCGTATTCCAACGTCATATTTGAACGCCTTATTTATTAGAGAGTTTAATTTTTCTATCTTAAAATCTCCTTTCTACCAACTAGGGTTTATCTGGACTTGACCTAAGTTTAACGTGGCTCCAAACCACGTGTTCGGCATTAAGCCTACCGACTGACGAGTGACCAACTTAGAAATCATTCCAGAAGATATCAGATCTTACCCAGCTTGTTTAGTGGTGTGATTCGGATTATTTTCTACACGGATTTTGCACTGGTAAACAATCAACAACATAATTTTACGACTGTGTCCCAACAGGATTCGGCCGCGACTACTGCAGCAAAAGGAAAACCGTTCTGTCGCTTTGACCATTGTGCTTGTTAAGTCAGTCTTAATATAATTCAATCAAAAGTAACCATAACAAACTAAATTAACTTGTTTTATTTTACTTAAGTGCACTAAGCCGACTAGGGGGTATTCTAGTGTATAGCCATGCTTTTTAGGAAAATTTTCAATTAAAATTTAAAATAAACAAATAGAAGGACGCATAAAGGAGAAATGTGAAAAAATAAAAAATCTAAAATGTTAGAAACTGATGAAGTAGGAGAGGTTCAAAACAATGGAGCCCTAGTTCTTTATCGACATTTCCGAAATTATAAAAAAATAGTAATTTTAATTATAAATCCAAATTTTGTCGTTCTATTTCTATTCTATACCATAAAATAATGTATAAGGAAGATTTCTACCAAATTTTAAGAAAATCGGTTCAATAGTATTCGAGATATCAATGTCAACAGTCTCAAAATAATTAGTTTTGAGGAAAACATATTTAAGATTTGAAATAAAATATGATATAAAAACAATCGATTTTTTAAATCATATAGACTAGAATACTCTAGACTCTCTACTATACTAGGTGATCCGTTCAGTCTTAAATGAAATATGTAGAACTGTTGGGACAAACACAACAAGCCATTTTCAATTGCTTGAAGGACCTGTAAATGATCCAAAAGCTTGTATAGTTCGTGCCATATGAATTAAAGCCAAGAGACATTGAAAGGCGTTTGGTTATATGTTAAACGCTGCTACAACGACAAAATCCGAAATGTTTTTTGCATCTTATTGATACGGGCGATTAGAAACGGTTCTATCACGATAATTCAAAACAGAAATATCATGGATACCACGTGGTTATGCATGAACATCAACGCCATAGCGCATACTATAAGTTGATAAATCTAATTAAACTACTAATGGGGATTATTATCGACTACAATTGATCAATTTGTCTGAGCTGAGCGCTATGGGAAATGATGAAAAGGCAGAATGTTATTATTCAGCATAACAACTCTCGACTACATATTGCAAAATCGGTAAAGACATACTTGGAAATATTAAAATAGGAAGAGCTATCCCACCAACAAATTCTGCAAACCTTGTTCCTTGTGATTACTGTTTTTTCCGACAAATGAATCGTGTCTTGGCTGAGCAGCTTCACTTCTTGTGAAGATATCAAAAACGGGTCGATTGTTGGATAGCCTCAAAAGATACATCGTTTTTTCGAGATGGAATATGTAAATTACATGAATCATGGAACAACGTCTATGAATAATTATTCACAACCAAGCTTAAAAAATGAACTAATTTCTGGGCCAAATAATATTTTATTTACAAAGGAAATTTGGATATTATTTCTGTTTTATATAAAATATATTTATAGTAATACTAATGTGGAAAAAAGGAAACATCAGGGCATAGTAAAGAAATGAAAGCAGAAAAGGAAAACTGCCAGCTAATGAAATGTTAATATATTATTTTATTTTGTAAGAAGAAAATAAAAGATCTGTTAGTTAATATAGTACAGTTATGATTTATGACGTCGAAAAAAAGGCATTTTATTTAGAAGAAATAAATCATATTTGCAATATACTCTGAACCGTTTACTGAAGCACAATATAGTTAGGAGCTCATCCATATAGAGTTGACATTTAGAAAAAAAGTAAAATAAAATACATAGAATGTATTTATATTTAGAATATTCTCGTAATTTCATAATGCAAACAATCATAACTTTTGTTTTGTTAAATAATTTAAAACTGAACCCATTATTTTAGTAATTTAACAAACAGAAAATAATTACTCCCATGGGGAAAGAACATTCATTTGAAAGTTAACGTAGACTACCAAAAACACTGCGCTGCCTAATATGAAATGGAATAACAAAAACAAATTAATACGCAATTAAAATTTGTAGACCCAATTTTAGTTTCTTTTAATTCAAGAATATGTTAAATTTATTTCTCAATATTTAATATTTAATTATTTTATTAATTTAATTAAACAAATATTATGTGCCGTTTAGTTTTGAATTACTTAAGAATATATACAATTTAGAGGGAAAAGGACAGAGGGTGTAACCCTTTGTCTGCTTGACATTTCTTTTTTTTATTTTATTGCAGAACTATTTAATGTGAAAGGTACAACTTCATCTTTGGAATCCCCTAAGATACATTTTAGACCTACAGACTAAACTTTATAAATTAATATCTCAATATCATCTTCGACGGCTTTGGCATTTACTTACTTAAAATAACATTTTTCAATTTATCATTGTTGAGTTTATCAGATTATATAGATTAATTTTAGTTGCTTCTAATTAAAAAAATATGTTAAATATTGATATATAAGTTATATAGTTAAAAATGAAGATTTAATTTTCAAAATGTATTATGGCTCTTCTAGTTTTAAATAACTTAATAATAGCTAAGATATAGAGAGAAAATGAGAGAAAGTATAACCCTTTTGTTGTTGCCGCCTGACATTTCGCTTTTTTGTCTTATCGGAGAACTATTTAACATCAAAGGTACAACTTCAACTTTGGAATCCCGTAAGATAAATTTTAGACATACCGACTAAACTTTATAAATTAATATATTACTGAACTTGTGATCTGACTCTCGTGTACCTTTCTTTACTAGATAATTAATATACTTTATATATAATATTAAGGAAAATAAAGGTTCTTTAGAGTTTGCCATGAATGAATTTATTATTGTTTGAGAATCAACTTTAAGTTATTTTTGATTAACACTTCTAGAAAAAAATAGGAATGTTACATATTTTACATAAAGGCTATTTCAATTGAGTCTATATTACTGGACAATTCCATGTATTTTAATCAACCCTGTTCTTTGGTGAAAATGTGAAGTATCAATGTATATAATTATTATATAACTGTTAAATTCGATAGCTTTGACATTTATATACATAACATTAAAGTTTATTATTTAGCACTGTTGGATTTTCCAGGTGTAATCAGACGATAGTGGTAGAATCATGAAAATTGTGCTGCGTAAGTGCATCAAAATTTATTGAACGTAAAACCAGCTCGAACTCACAAAAAAATTTCAGAGAGTTTAACAGGTAATAAATGAAAAGTTTCCGTGTAATCGTAAATATACATAAAGGAGAAAAATACCTACCACACGAAATAACGAATAATTACATGTCAAACAAAATCGCGGTGTTATTTATTGTCAGGCAAAGAAATAACAATAACGTATTGTTACTGGCGATGAAAAGTCCATCAGCATATGGTGGAATCAACAAGTTGCGGTGTATTACAATTTGCAAAAACCGAACGACACTGCAGATATCTATCGGCATCAATTGAACAAATTTCATGACGTATTGTTCCAAAAAAATTAGCAATAGTTAGTAACAAACGTAAAGTTATCCTTTTACATTACAATACTAGGCCACTGCCGTTAATATGCCCTCCAAATTCTTAAGGCACACTGTTTGAATGGAAATATAGAGATAGTACAAAACTGGATCGATAAATGGATTTCTGCCAAACCATCATCGTTCTTTCAATATGTTGTCATCATATTTTGATATAAACCAATTTTGCACTTGGTTTACAACTTGTATGTTGTACCAATTTTTGTCAATAAATTACTTTTTAGGATGAAAGCATTATCAGAAAAAATTCAAGTACCTAATATTTTACCGATTTTGCCGATTTTGATCGATTTTGTTATGATTTTATATTGAATTAAAATTACAATTATGCTCACATAAACTGGCTCATCGGTGATTTATAACTTTTAATAATTTTCAAAGTAATTACGCCACACTTAACTTCAATATTTAATAGGATTGCTTACATAATAATTTCAACAAAATGCGATAAAATAATATACTTCTTCATGCCATTTTATCTCAAGTTACTTTAATGTATTTCATGAAATTATAATATAATTTTTATTAGATGAATATAATTATTGCTCCTGCAACATGGCATAATATTATATATAATAAAATGTCAGCTATTTTTTATATTTAATATGCAACGAGATATAATAAAGATATCTTTTAAGTTTAACTGATTTAAAGTTTAAGAGGTCAAACTATCATGTTACTTCTATTGAAGTATTTTTGAAACAAAATTATTATTTCCGAAAAAATCCTGCTCAGAAAACCACCATAAACATATTACATTTGAGATAATATAAGTTATCTCTATCTAGAAATATTTGTTAATATTAATTGAAATTCTACCAAAGATAACAATATTAACATAAATTATAGAGAATGTTCCAACAATCAAATGTACAAGCCAGTTATAGTAACGGTATCGACTGTAACTGTGACTGTTGAATAAAGTATTAGTTTATTATTCTTATGGTCCCAATTTTCCAACCCAACCACAGAAGGTTTGAAACAAAAAGTTACTAGTTGCTACGAATTTTGAGTCTACACGTTGTTGTTCCGCTAAACTTTTTCTTGTGGAATTTTCTAAAGTCTTAGGTGTATGCCAATAAGCCGTAATCGACCAATGACTTTATGTAACCCAGACTATTGCTCAAATTTAACCAGATCTATACGACCAAGTTATTGAACATTGGACTACTTGGATTACCTACATAATGGGATACAAGGGCCCCTTAAATAAAAATAATTTCCTTAATACCTTACACGCAGCTTGTGTCATTCTATATCATGATAGAACTGGTCCTTAATTAAAAAACGTATACAGCAAAATTATTTTCTAAAAACTAAAACTTGTTGAAACACTTATTTAAAATTCAGATAAAATGGCATATGGACAAAAATACAACAATATCAATGAATACCAGAAAAATAAACCTGCGTTAAAATGTTTAATATAGGGTTTAATTCGCGTTGACCTGTTATAACTGAGGTGTCTATAGTAAAGTTTTACATTTTTGACATTATATGAATTCGAAACATGTTAACATACAAATATGAACGCTGCATGGTTTTTTAATTGTAAAAATTTAATCTAATTATTTTTAGGCGGCTTGGTTCGCGCAGTGGTAAAGGGGACAGGACGGTCCTCTTACAATTGTGATAGTCGCGCGATAGAATCACGCTGGGGTATGGTCGTAAATGTATGTGTGTGATTGTTTAACATTTGTGATTGTCCTTGGGCAAGAATGCAAAATCCGACAAAGAAAAGAACCTCAGTCACGCCAGTAACCAGCTGGGTAAGATCGGATCTTCTTCGGTAGGCTTAATGCCGATGACCGTGGTTCGGAGCCCACGTTAAACTGTAGGTCCAGTCCAAATAAACCCTCGTTGGTAAAAAGAGACTTTAAAATATATTTTTAAAAACTACATATTTTCCATGAATTAGATTTCATTAATATATTGTATGATTATACTGATAGGCTTAGTATATATAAATTACATGTATTCTAGTGTAAAAATACTGTTAATAGCAAAATCTAATAATTATATGACGCGTTGCATTATGTTTTGCAATAGCTGAAGTATCCGATACTGGACCCAAAATAAACGATTTGAAAGAAGTTTCAGTTGAAATAGAAACAGAACTTCGAAAAATAATTTAGGCCTTACTGCTGCTTATGTATTAGCTTTCCCGAATAGGTTAAATGAAGTATACTGATTATTATTATGTTCGTTATATGTCACCACTATATCAAATTATTATCAGTCCATTTTATACAAAATATCAGCAAAACGGTAAAGGTAGATAATTTTAAATATATTAATAGCTTTTTATCGATTTATACTAACATAAACGAACGTTTTCAAAAAAGTTTTAAATTTACAAAAGCACTATCAGTTTTTGATTACCTACATTGCCTTTCTATTTCACAATTTTTTTATCATATCTAGGTACTCCAAATAGTTCTGTACATTTAAATAAAATTAATGGTAATAATTCGTCATAGTTACAATAATTCCTTATTACTTAATATATAAGGTAATAAGCTTAATAAAATGAAATTCATTATTTTTCCAATAGAGGTCTTTAAGTAATTACGTCTCTCACTGTAAGAGTTTAATCTCTTTACAATACATTTCGTACTAAGAAGACATATTTGACGGTTTTGGAAACTATTGGGTGAATGTTATTTGCAGTCAAGTCAAAAATGAATATTTTTTTTCGATAAAGGTGTAAAGAAAAGCCAAGTTGTGGAAAGTAGTTCTGGTTGCTGTAGTAGCCAATAAGTTTTCAAGGAAGTTTCGCTAATCTGATCCACCAATTTCGATGTCAAAAATGAACCATGTTCTGAAAGGCCAACTAGTGAAAATCTGGGCAAAATCATAGGTGCCGTCAAATTCAACCATCTTATATACAAACCAAGTATATTTGTATCTGTTCTACGTCCTATGGTCGAGCATTGTCATGCTGATTGCTAATAGTTGCTGTGTATTTGCTCATATTCTGTTCTTCTTCGCGCACTGTTCTGCTCAATATGGTCGATAACGATCCAGAATGTGATTTTATTAGTTGTTAGCAGTTTATAGTACTGTTTGACTTTCCAGAACACCACCACTATCAGAATTACCACTTTTAAAACGTCAAAACCAGAACTGCCATGTTGAAATCGATGGAAAATGGTTGCCATAGGCTTTACCCAATTTTCGATGACCGTAAGCCACCATTTTCTTCAAATTGAAGTAAGAAGGAAAACTTCCCGCATATGTGATTTACTAGGTAAAAATTTATTTTCATTTTCCCTCATTCATCAACATTTTCCATGCCCTGAAAAATTTTCGCCCACACTTCGACGTAATGACACATAGCCAGCTTATTAGTGAGGCTTTAACATGTAGATGGTTACAATTATACCTGATTCGATTTAGTACATAGTAACACGATCTGTTATAAATTCTTTGAAATTAATGTATAGACCATTAGTTAAATTTACTTGGTTTTGTTTGCTTCAATTAACGAACGATTAATCTTCAATTAACGAATCCGTAAGTTCAGAATAATTGTAATAATTGCCAACGGTATATTAATTCGGCAATTTATTATATATTTGAAGCATCAAGTTAATCTTCCAGTTCACGATGAATATTAGTAGAATGATTTTGTTGACGAACTTTCAATGATGAAAGGAGAACTACATCTTAAATACACAATTTTAAAATAATTAATATCAGGTTATTTACAGAATTATATATTTAATTAAAATATTGTATATATAAACTAAATAAATTTATTTTAAATAAATATTTATATGGATAAAATAATTTATTTTAATATTGCTAGCCATATTCGTTGAGAATTATGTTAATAACCATTGTTTATCATCCGATCATTCAAACCAAAAGTTTACTGACCTTCAAATGATGAAATATAATAAAGGCTATTTCGTAAAATAGGAATGGTGCTCAATACTGCAATAACAGAGCTAGTTGATATTCATATTTATAGCACATTGTTGTTAATCTATACAGTTAGTGGATATGAAATGCGATTAAATATGGAGATAGTAGTAAATAAATAATTGATGAACCATGCAAATTATTAAATACTATTGCAAATGCAAATTATTGCATAATTTAACATTTTAACCTTTTAGTATACTGCATAATTACTTATACAACGATTTTAATAAGGACTCTACTACTATCTAGAATTTTCCTTTCACAGATGGAACTCGACTTCGTTTCAAGTGTAATATCTAAATTTTATCTCCCCAATTTTACGAAAAGGAAAGGAATCCATACTAAAATCATATTTAATTTAAAATACATATTGCGATTTTTTCTTGCCGAGAAAGAACCGACAAAAATCTCAGATAATCTCATTTATATTTGAGCGTGTTGCTCAAAAGTTGATTACAACTATGCGGATTCCTCGTAACGTACTACAATGAAACTGAAGCACGTTTTAATTTTTCAGTGGGTTTGTGCAGCTCACGCTACCAAAGTTGCGTTTCAATTATTCATCAAAGCATTCCATTGCGTGGCCTTGCCCCTCAGAATTTTGTAAATTTTCGTTCAGGTCAGCTTTATATTACAAATTAGAGAATATGTATTTTATACACGATATAGGTATTTTAAAGGCGTTTTTACCGATACTTTTAATCTCAAGAAATGAGCTTTGGTAATTTTGGTAATATAAGAACCTCAGTTAAAGGCTTTTTTAGGTGTTTATTAATTTGCAAATATACAAGTTAAACATTAGTCAAAAGCCTTGGGTGTAATATGGCCCTAATTAAAAACCTACATATTAAACTTAAAATATATTATTTCATATATACGTGCGTTATCAAGGTAATTTTTGCTAAAACTATAATAATATTCTAAAATAAAATAACTAGTGCTTTGCGTAGTAAACAGCACTGGATTATGGACTGGATGAATCAAGTGGTATGATTTTTTTACATACTCAAAGCAAAAATGGTCATGAGTGCGTCTAAATTAGACTAGCATAAAATAACTGTAGCCATACTGACATTATCCCATTCGTTTTGTCTTTCACCAATAACGAGATAAATAGTCGTTGGGCTCAGAAGCTCCTCTCTTCGCGCTCCCCCCTTTCGTCTCCATGCCGTAGCTCCGAAACTACTAAAAATGGGTCGCTGTCATTTCTCGCACTGTCATCTGATGACTGCGAACCCACCTTGTTCTGTAAGTTTTGACAACTTATCTTTATTTCATTCTACCATATACTGAACGACTGTCCACGACTCAGCCAGAGATAGTATTATGCAGAGATGTATGGGCTTCAAGACTTTACAAATTCCTTAACAAGAGAAGATACAAACGGACTACTTGGATTTCTATGAGATATCCATTTTTTTTATAGAGTCTAGCCTATGATAATTACCATTATTGACCAAATTACCATTACCACTACGGAATGACCACTAGAGGGTGCTGTGTGGCTATCCAGTCTACTTCGTTATGATTGTGTTTGTAGTCTTGTATTTCCATCCATTTTTAAATTCTTAATACACCATATATACTTTTTTTGTGTTATTTATTTTATTTTATCGGTATTAAGTTATTATTTAATATATACATTTCATGTCTGCTTCCGTCCCCTCTATATAAAAATCCCATTTTGGTATAGTCGCGAAATAATGACATCAGTCAAACCAACAAAAAAAAGCGCGATCATATATAAAGCGTACGTTCTTAATAATTCTGATTAAATAATATGACAATTCACATCGTCGAGACCCAAATCCTTTACAGCCTGCCCAAATAATATTTTCTTAAAATATGAAGGATTAATGTGAACAACTATTATACCAAATAACTATTATGTTTTATGTGTCGGACATTCCCTTGCATAAAATACCAATTTACCAGTGTTGCTGAGCTATTCGATATATACAGAATGAATGATGTTTCAACATATCCCAGTTGTCAGTTTAGGTGTGAATTAATTAAATGTTTTCTTTTTATGTCAAAACATTAGAGGACTATCCAGGAGCTATTGGTCAAATACTCAGCTCAATCTCTCAGAGAGCTATCAGGAAGCTTAGAGGTTGATAAATTAACTGTTATCAAATTTTAATATGCGATGAAAAATATCCATAAAAACATATTGAAAATAACTTTCATACGAAATTATTGAAAATGCCGTTTAAATATTTCACTTTCATTGCTTGCCAGCCAAAACAAGAATAGTTTTTTGGGGCTTATTTTGAGTGACAATGAAAAGTGTATCAAATGCGACAATTTTAAGTACAAATAAACATGGGTTAGTCCAATATAGAAAAGGTACACTGTAATACGAACTGATAGAAAAACAGGATTAAAGTGTTATCGCAGGTGTCTGTCGACGTAGAATGAATAAATTTGACGACATATTTTTTAAGAACAGCCAACGATAGCAAGCAGAGTTGCCTGTCACAACTAGTTTACTCAACGGACATTGCGCTTTCTAATTAGCATTTGTTCAGAGCAATGCAGCATGGTACACGGTTTCGAAATAGTGAAGAAGGACGAAAATGGGTCGATGGTTGTACCGCTACGAAACCAGAAGATATATAAAATGACGGAAAATATCTGTATTAATATAAATAGTTCTAATTTTTCTCAAAAAAGGCATTTAAAATGAAAAAGTGATCAGAACTTAAGCAAGCACTTAACACCTTAAATTACCATAATTAAGAGTACACTAGAGATAGCCCTGTAGTCAAAATTCAACCACAATCTCTTACATTAGTCCTGTTTCTCTCATAATAGAGTAAAAGAACTAATTTAAGAGTGATATCTTACTAAAACTTCTCTTCACAATATTTTTCAATATACTATCAGAAATATATTTGATATATAATGTTAATGAAAATAATGAATGTCTGTATATTAAAACATATTAAAATATATGCAAATTATCTTAAGAACAAACACTCATTAACATTTTTTAAATTGCATTTAATTAAATATAATTTCCATTAACTTTCAACAATCAATAATTTATTAATAAGTGTAAATTACAACGCCACCGAACATTATAGAAAAGTATCGAAAGTAAGATTATTTTCAGAACCGTAACAACTTCAGAGCAAATATTTTATGTTAATTTATGTTACAAACATAAGTATGGAATAATAAATAAAATAATACATGGCTGTATATTCAAACAGAGAATATATGAATGAAACAATTTTGAAATAACTTTTTGATTTTTGCACGTATATTAAACAATAACGAACACATTTAGGGAATTAATTTTTTACATTTTAGAAAGGTATTACAAACATTGAATTAACTATTAATTTTCCAAAACTTAGGTATGTAAAATAAATTAACAAAATAATTAATACAAGGTTCAAATAACAAAATGTCATATAATCACATATATAATTGCATTAAACACCTTAATATTTATCGATGCTTTAAAATGTTTGTAAATATACTATTAATAATTCATAATTTCTTTTATGGTCCTATATAGTCATTTAGTTAAATGTTTAAATAAAATTGCAAAGTTTATATTTCACTCTTCAATCTCGGCAGTGCTGATAGCTCAACTTTAGATTGTCTTCTATGGCTTACATTTATCTATTGCTCTCTACTATGTCTTATGCTCCAAAATTACCTTATTTTTCCTTATTACTTCACTCTTTGATTTTGCTCTGGCAACTGATTTATCTTTAGTTAGTCCTCTGTTACTTTCATTTATCTATTACATTCTACTTTGTCTTGTATCCTATGTGTCCCAATTAATGTTCTATGAAAATATTTTATACTGTCTTTAATATGTTCTTAAAATTCTGTTATTTAGTTTTTTATAATCTTTTGTTTTCTCTGTATATCTTCTTTGTGGACTAAAGCACACTATTAGGTTTATAACAAATTTTGTAAAATATATATCTACAAATATATACGCCAACTGAGCATATTTTAAGAGATCTGATTGTGTTTGGTATTTTGGTTTAATCGTACAGAATAAAATACAATTTAAAAAGTAATTATTACATAGACCGTAATTCTGATTCGGAAACACAATAAGATGAGGCATATTCAATTTAGAAATTGTATTTCATATTTTTAAAAATACTATTCAAGGAAGACAATGTTATACGTTCGGTTAGCTAACATTGGGGGTAGGGCAATTTAAAAAAGCCCTTAGCAACCCAAATTAACTTAACATGATTCAGTTAAAGCAAATAAAAAAACCTTTTCATTTTTCATTAGGCCTCACTAGCACACGCTGCGGATATTTTTCATAATTAATCATTATATTTCCCCCGCTGGCCTTGCCCCGTGCCATTTTGAGCAAGCCTTGTTTCGGCTTTCTGTTCCAGATTCAAATGCACGCCGTCTTTTTGTTGTCTCCCGGAAGACTGAGATAAATTAACGGGTACATTTATGTGGTTAATAAACCCTTTACCTTAAGTTTCATAGTCTTAATATATGTACTCAAACTGTGCTATTATGCTTATACTTAATACAAGGCCACCTAAAATTTAACGACCTTTATCATATATTTCTATATTATTTCTTATTTATATATTTTATAGTAAAATATAAGGTCTCTCTTCCAACTAGGATTTATAGATTAGACTGTACCTACAGCTTAACATGGGCTTCGAATCTCGGTCCAAGGCATGAAGTCTACCGGCTGATCAGTGACCAACTGCAAACCAACGACACCATCCATGAGAACCATCAAAAGGCCTTGTCGGATTTTGCACTGTTGTGCTTAGAAAAAAGTTCTAGAAGGATTCGAAACCACGACTTATCGCAACAGTAGCAGAAACGTCCTGTCGCCCTAATTACTACGCAAGCTGTTACTTTATTTATCTGACATAATATTGTTTTATAAAACAATATCATAAAATATAGCAGTTAATATTGTATCTTCCTTATGTTGTTATTATTTATATATAGGAGAAAAAATCGGACTACTAACAGTTCAATACATAAGTCCCCGGGCTGATACATAGATGGCGCTTCTAGAATTAAATCCATATGTTTTTAATCAGCCCCAACTCTCAAAAGATGCGTGTGTAAATTTGACAGCTATCGGATCATTAGTTTGTGAATTTTGCATTTTGAGTGAAGCAACTTTTGTTACTGTGAAAAAAATTGATAAAAAGAATATCGCTTTTTGATAAAATATTGCTTTTTGAAGGGAAAAAACAGTTGAAGCAATAACTTGGCTTGATGCCGAGCTTCCAGGTACTGCCCCAAAAAAATCAACCATCAAGGATTGGTATGCTAAGTTTTGACATGGGGAAATGAACGCCGAAGTTGTTACCGACGAAAACACTTTAAAAATCCATAAAATGATTTTGAATAACCGTAAATTAAAATTGAATGAAATGGCAGACACTCTAAAGATATCAACTGAAGGTGTACATCATATCATTCATGAATATTTGAGTATGAGAAAGCTCTATGCAAAGAAAGTGCCGCACCAACTCAATTTTGACCTAAAACATCGATGAGTTGATGATTCGGAGCAGTGTTTGAAGATGATCAAGGGTAGTAAACCCAAGTTTTTGCATCGATATGTGACAATAGATGAAACATGGGTCCATCGTTTCACAACAAAGTCCAATCGACAATCATCCAAGTAGACTGCACACGATGAACCCGCTTCAAAGCGTGGGTAAACGCAAAAGTCTGCTGGCAAGGTTATGGCGTCTGTATTTTGGGAAGTGCATACCAATTTTCATTGGCTACCTTGAAAAAGAAAAGTGCTGCTTCACTAAGACAATGCACCGTGCCACAAGTCAGTGAAAACGATGGCAAAAATGCATGAATTGTTCTTCGAATTTCTTCCTCATAAACCCAATTCTCCAGATCTGGCCTCCAGCGACTGTTTCCTCTCTCATGTCTCAAAAGAATGCTCACTGGCAAGAAATTTTCGTCGAAAGAAGACTGATCGCCGAAACTGAAGCCTATTTTGAAGCAAAGACATATCTTACTACAAAAATGGCATCGAAAAGTTGGAGGGTCGCTATAATCAGTGTATCACCCTTGAAAGGAATTATGTTGAGTAAAAAAAATAATTTTGCCAAAAAAAAATTATTTTACTATTTTAGGGTATCTATTCTCAACCTCATATGATCTGATATTAAGAAGTAGCCACAATTCAGATAAAGTTCACCCTGAATGGCCAACCATAGTCTTTAAAATTTTCTTAAAGAATATACATAAAATCTTAATATGTGTATTTCGAAGAAGAAAATTAATATTTGGTATATTTTAACTAGTGTTTAACTATCGACTGATAACAGTCGAAACAATCGATAGTCAAAAACTAGCGTAAAAATTGTAATTACAATTTTCAGTCAAAGGCACGGTTCGACTAATTGATTCAATTCGTGATGTCAGATGAAGATGTACGAATTATTTCCTGTATAAATTGTGAGAGAGGAAAGGCCGGAGATAATTGCTTGGAGCAGCTAATTTTATATGTGGTTATATTTTCCAATGGCAGTATAAGTAAGACGGAGTTGTACAAATTCCTCCACGAACTAACTTTAAAAGATGAACGAAAAAAATTATTACTGAATACTATTATAATGATTATACATAACGTGTATTTTATAATTTAATTTTAAGCTAAGTAGAATTACTTTTATATTTGAATGTTCTCTGGATCTGTAAAAAAGAATGGAATTTTCTATGGAATGGAATAATACTCCACAAATATTTTATTGTATTTTAATGTGTTAATTACTATTTTTAAATAATATACTATAATAAATATAGACAATACAATAGAACTCAAAACAAAACAATAAAACAATAAAAATTAGACATACCAAATCATAGCAAAAAACTGATCCATAACATAATTAAAAATGATCTGAATGAAATGATATAAATATTTTGATGATAAATACTACGATTATTTTACTTGTCGGATATTATATCCTTGCTTATGGACAATCGCATTTAGAAACAACCATAAACATTAATTCTGCTTCTATTGCTGCCGTCCCATAGCGAAGAGAACCGCCCCATCGTCTTAACTGGTTACCAAACTACAAGTCACTAATTATTCCATTAAAAATTTCTTCACTAATTTAATAATACCTTTTTTACTATATATTTACTTTTCTTATTTACTTTGTATATATTGAAAACATAGAAAAAAGGTGTATTTTCTTTTTTATCTGTTAACCTTGTATCTTAAACAAATTATGATTAAAAATTTAAAGGTGCGTGTGACTTCATGAAGGACGTACAAAGGTTGTCGATTAATAAATTATTATTTTCCATTTACGTAACAAGTAAAAAGTTTACATTTCATAATTTAGACGTATCGTAATCAGATAAAAAGTTAACCTTGGCATCTCCTATTAGTTATTCCCAATTAATTAATTTATGAACTTTATTAAGCTTATGTTTAATTATAGAATAAGAAATTAAATTTTGAATTATGTAGCTACTAAACATTTTTTTATTTTGTGCACAATCTATTAAGCCATACAATCTTGCTTTTATAAGGTGGCATGAGCAATTTGTATATTTGGGTATAGTATATTGCGAGCAGATATCTACCGACTTCAGCTGAACAAAGCCACATCTTGCAGACACAATGTTGCAGATCGAATGAGAAGTTCTACAGAATCCTGTATATTCACCAGACATAGCATCTCCTACTTACCGCTTATCAGATCAGATCAATGCAAGATGGCTGGGCTGGCACACGGTTTCGAAATACTGAGGATGTGTAAAAGTGTCCTTTTAAAGCGAAAAAATGATTAGAGTACACGCAAGAACAATATAATGAATGTATAAATAATTAATATTCACTCTGGATTAGGAATAATAGTTAAATAAATGTTACGCATTTCTGCTTTTTAACAACTTATTAACTAAACAAATTATTGACATTTATTGACCTGGATATCTGAATTCCGAGCAATTTAATTTATAATTAGATGAAACTTGGTTACACTGAGTTCACACATTAGTTTTATTTTATAGTTTCTCTAACTCTCGTATTAGAAGAAATTAACTCGCATATAATCTCGTAAGTAATATCATTAAAAGTTCCATGATGAGCTTCTTCTATTTGATCAGCATTCATCAGTATTCTAGATATCAATATTTATATGAATAAATCAAAAACTGACTGTCAGAAGAACCAAATTTCCTCCAAGGTACACGACTTGTGATGTCTGTTTCATCATCTGATTTTTTTTTCAACTCTCATTAGTCTTGTCTTCAATGAGTGTCTATTATTAACAAATTGATAAGATTTTCGAGTTATTGGACATTAAAAACTGTTAGTTTTATTTTATTTTGTGATACTTTTGTCGTATATTATAAAATAAATGCTATTTTCAATTACCTGTACAATTTGAAAAATTGTATGTCTGATAAGACTGGTTAACTAAACTATAAGTAATTTAAGTAAGTAATTAGCTTCAAAAGCTTAGGAATAGTAAATCGAACAAGAACAAGAACAATAATAAGAAATCCCGATACATAGTAATTGATACCAATTCACCAGGAAGACACACCGATAACTTATATATAATCATATCAACAATCATTCACACGGCTTTACTTTTTCTCTAATTTTTGTAACTCGGAAAATGAAAACAAGTACTCTTCCGGATTATGTTACATTCCTAATTTATTTCAAAGAAAAGCAAGCAAAGAAAGGAATAGATAATGTTGGCGAAAGTCACCAACTCTACCGGAACGCCACCACAAACATGACTAATATGAAGTCAGAGAATTTCCATTTTATGAACATAATATTTTGAATAATACTAATGAATAATTTTCCTCAATAAGACGGTTACGCTGATATAAATATATTAATATTTAATATAAAATGTGTTTTTATCCTATACAAATATCTACGAAGTTTATAGTTTAGAATATTCGTGCTATATATTGGAAGTGCCTTCACAGTAGATCGCTTTCTTTGGCACTCAATTGGATTCCAATTATTTTATAGTCTATACACAGTCAATGAGAATACATGAATACTTCTCTATTTCAAAAAACTGCATAAAGAGCATTAATAATTGCATTATATTTTAAGTAAAATTTAGTTTCGAAAGTACCTCTAATTAAGCAACAGCTAACAGTCCTACAGTAAAATCATTTTAATATAAAAAATAGAAAGTAACTGTAATTATTGACGTAATATTTCCATTTCATAAAACGGAGCTTGTTAACTATTGTGAAACTTCTATTTTCATAATTTCTTCTGGAACTTCAATTTTACTTAACGGCGGATCCTACATTCTATTATAATTAGTTGCATTATATAAATATTAAAAAGTATGTATCATAATCATTCAGATATTTTATTATATTATTAAAATAGTAATATACATATAAAATACGAATTACTCCAGAACCGACAACACAGGATTTATCCCTCATCATTTTCTTGTGGCTCCTTCGGTTTATAATGTAAAATAGAGTAGTCTTTGGAATTAGGAAGACCACTAATAACACAAGCACTTAACGCTGATCTATTTAAATTCATTGATGCAGCCTCCATCCATTCATCCAAATCGACATCGTAATATTCAACATAATTTACCGTAGTCGAACCATTAAAACCCCCAATCACGTAAATACACCCGTCTAAAATCACAGTCCCAAAGTTGCTTCTTGGCGTCAACATTTCAGATATTTCTATCCAGCCAGGGTTTGTTGAAAGGTCTGGGGTAAACTTTTCCATTGTTGGTAAGCGTGTGTATCCATTAAAACCTCCAATTGCATATAAAGAATTAGAATATGCAATTAGACTCACTCCAGATCTAGCGGATATCATAGGTGGTATGTAAGTCCACTGATTAACTAAAGGGTCGTACATTTCTCCAGAGTTCATAACTTCTTGTCCATTAAAACCACCCACTATGTATATTTTATTGTTTAGTACAGCAGCACATGCATCAGAACGTTGTTTTTGCATGGATGGTATCAGTTCCCATTGATTTCTAAGTGGGTCATATCTTTCGACGGAGCTCATTCTGATTCTTCCATTATATCCTCCCATCGCGTAAATTTTTCCAGCACAGAGAACAACGCTGACGTAGCATCTGGAATAATACATACAAGCACAATCACTCCAGGTGTGATTAGATGGATTGAAACATCGCACAGTATTGAAATATTCGTTCCCATCAAAACCACCAACTAAATAAATATTGTTCATGTAAGTACACATTCCGTGGTAAGCTCTCGCTACGACATCGGACTTATCAGAAATCAGCCATCGATCAGCTCGATTATCGTATGTTTCAATAAAACTGGTAGGACTTCCAGAACTCCATCCTCCAATAGAAAATACAATATCATAAGGAATCCTCGGTCTTGATAAATATGTATTTAATGGATCAATTTCCACTTCTTTCACATCATTAATGATAGTTAATATATCGGTGATATATAAAGTACACGCTGAGTCAGTTTGTAATAATGGCCAGTGAGCAATCTTTGATATCCTTCCATAGGACAAATTACCCATTCGGATACATTTTAACAATTCCAGAAGATGAACTTTTCTTTCAGAAATATTGAAGTTGATCCATTTTTGTACTGCCTGAAATACTATCTCTTCTGATTTTACATTTAAGTAGTCATCTGATAATATTTGTACCAATAATGGTCCAGATAAATCACAAAAACATTCGTTTTTAAGTAAAACCTCGCCAAAATGTTGTAGTACGTATCTGTTGCCTTGTTCGATCAACTTATTGCAGAAATATTGAGTGGCAAACTTCAATATTTGTAAACAATTAGTCGGTGATAAATCATCCAATAGAAACCTGCAACATTTTTGCACAACGCTGATAATGCCATATTGATCAGCATACTTCAGAATATCGAAAACGTTTGATTTATTTATGGCACACCTGCCCGTATACGCATAATCCAGGATAATTCTGAACGTCTGACTGGATATGCCAAGATTCGATTCTTTGATATCCTTCTTATCCATATTAATTGAATTCGTAAAAAGGGCTCGAAAATATGGGCTCACCGCCGACAGTATTATTCGATGTATATTAAATACTACGCCGTCTTGGCATCTAACAATTCCGTCGCAGAGCTGATTTTCATTACGAAGTTCTTCCCAAATTTTCGGAAAGTCAAATTCTGCATTCCATTTCACCGAACAATAACATACTTTGCATCGACTTTTACCAATCTGACGCTTACGTTTGTTGAGGCTCGATTTATTAATACTGAATTTAGTTGTCTGTTTTCTCTTAATTGTTGATGTTCTCAGTTTCATCGAGATATTCATTTAAACGTTTTGTATATGTTGTGTAAAATTCATGTAAAGTTCGATTTGACTAGTGTCAAGCAGACATTTGCCATTATCTAATCATCATATGTCATTTCCATACAATAGCCAGATATAGAAGGCGATCGCGTATATAAAGAGTTGTAAACGCCACAGACAGCGCGACAAGCGGGAATATTTTTAGCGGGAAATTTAAAATGATTTGTTAATGTTTTTGTATATAAAAATATGTATCCCATAATAACAATATAAACACAGTTTATCATTAGTATACTAAATCTAATTAAAAGAACATAAAATACCATGTAATCGATATATATCGATGTTTGACAAATATGGCATTTTTTCATTACTCGAATAGTATAAAAGTATACTATTCGAAATGCGAAAATAATAGAAAATATGTGTTATACTAGAATAATTGAAGACATTATATACTATGTATGTATATTATGTATTTAATTAACAATAACAAAAAATCCATTTCAACAATATTTCATATATGTATATATATATGAAATATATATAATTTAGTTTGTGAAAAGTTATTTACTAATTCTACCTTTTTATTGACTTTTACTTTTGTGTTAAATATCCTTTAAAAAACAAGTTTTATCATTTTTTAATTTTTACTGAGTTTCTTATTAATTTTTTGTTTAAAATATTTTATTTTTCTCTTTATAATGTTAGATTTTTACTCAATAAATTACGCAGTTATTTTATTTAATGTTACAAAGGCTAGGCCAAGTAATGATGCACCCCATATAAGGAAAAATAGAAATAAAGAAACAATGATTGAAAATAAGGAGCGCTTCAGGCACCGGGGTTCGCTACCTAGCCTAGGTGATTTGACAAAAGTTCCAACTAAACAACAAAGAGTTATTGTTCCCGCCGGGAGTGGAACCCGCGACCCCCGTTCGAGAGCCAAACGCTTTAACCATTATAGCATAGAAGCGGTTGCCTACAACATTTCTACGGGGTCTTATATGCTCTATTTAGTGCTTAAAAGGCAAACAGAACATGTACTCTACATTTTAATTTAATGTACATATACTACTAATATATATATATATATATATATATATATATATATATATATATATACATATATATATATATATATATATATATATATATATATATATATATATATATATATACATATATATATATATATATATATATATATATATATATATATATATATATATATATATATATATATATGTATAACAATATATAACAAAAAGCTTTTTATTTAAATTGTAGTTAGGAATTACACTTTTATTAAGCAATGCTCTTCTTCACCTGGATCTATAGTCCAATCTGAAATGCAGTGAATAATCGATTTAGTGAAAGTTTGTCATTGATGATTTTGAAAACAATTTGTTCATTAGAAAAAACCCTTGGTAAACTATGATTCATATTGAACTACAAAATAAGTCAAAATTTTCAAAAATCGAATGGCGACAAAGACTTCCGGTTAAATTTCGGAAGAAATCATTGGAGGAAAGAAGATAAATCTGTTAGTTGTTCCGCCTTTTATAACTGGAGAACTCTGGTGTGTTTGAAGCATATATAAACATAGTCTTAAAGCACCCATTTAATATTACCTTCTTAACATAACTTTTCTATGACAGACAGGATAGATCGATATGTCAAGAATAGTAAGCTGTGGTATTTAGTATATTTTGTTTGGCAGCTGCTAAGTTGTTATAGTTTTAACAACAATTAAACCTTTATTTATATGTAAGCATGCAGTAAGTCACAAAGCAGAGAAAGATATAACACGAAGTATCCTATATAAAAGTGTCACCAGCATGCAAACTTCATAGTCTGAATTGTTATTTATTATACATTTAATAACTAATATTCCACTCATTATTATATAAAATATATCACACAAAAAAAACAATTTTATCTAAACTATCTAATATATTTATATATATATATATATATATATATATATATATATATATATATATATATATATATATATATATATATATATATATATATATATATTAAAAATTAAACATTATTTAAATATTCTAATTCTTATTGGAGATTATATGTGAACTGAATAACAATTTATTCAAGGGATCTGTGAATATACATATATTATAAAGTTCAATCAAAAATCAATGAAGTTACTGATGTAGACTTCAAGACTTTCAATTAAATTACGATTAGGAATTGACTTTTGGTTCACCTGATCTGAAATGCAAAGAACAACCCTTCCAGTCCAAAAATTTTATATAAAAACTCATAATCACTTCCCTTAACATTATCATTGTTTATTTTGAAGAAAATATTTCTGGGCTAGTACAGAATCCTTTCGAAAAGAATTAATTAATTAAATTTTAACCTTCACACCCTAGAAAACAACACTATTATTTTAAACTCGCTTCTATGTCGTTTGTATTACAGTAGAAAGCCTTGTTGAAGAAATTTATATCAATAATAAAATTATTCATGTAATGCTAACAGAAAAAATTATATTTAGATATTTTTATAAATTTGAGGTTATTTGGTTTATTTGATATTGTTTAAGTTAATTCTCCGATAAGGTTTTCTTATTATTAATTTAAGTAAATATCATAATATAAATATATTTTAGTAAATATCTCTGGGGTATCAAAAATTATCATTTAAACATTCTCAAGTAGTATTTAGGAATATCAATTTTTGCACGTAATAGATGATATGAGATGTACTCAAGATCCATAATACAATATATATCAAACCTTTACTTTTATTTTGAATAATTAAAAACTGCCCTTAAATAAATAATTAAAATTATTATTATTATTACTTAAATAATTATTACTTAAATAATTAAAAACATCGAATTAACTACCGTTCAATATAATAATAAATAGCATATATTCAAGGGCATATATATTTTATGTAAATTCAAATACTTGCAACTTATTAGATATGAGCTGTCAATATTTGCGCATTATTTGAACATGTAAAAGTCACACTGTTATCAACAAAAACTCTAGAAGAGATAACTACGTTTACTTCGATAATAATATTTACCATATATCTATTGTATGAATATTAACGTACCCTGTGAATAGTTTATCTAAATATCAATATTTCATAAAGGATCTGCCCTTTTAGAGCATTAGACTGGTTGTGAAAAGGGTTTCTATTGAATATTTAACGGGCGGGTAATAACGAAGGTTCGTAGTGCTATTGCAGTATCCATTTTAATAATTTTAATGGTATCATAAAAGCACTTAAGTACCCAGCTTGGTGGCGCAGTGGTAAAGGCGATGGGACGGTCCTCCTACTGTTGCGATAGCCGCGGGTTCGAATCCTGCTAGGACATGGTCGTAAATTTATATTTGTGATTGTTTAAAATCTGTGATTGTTCTAGGAAAGAGTGTAAAATCCGACAAGGAAAATGATCCCATTCACGCCAGTAACCAGGCTGGGTAAGACCGGATGTCTTCTGGGATGATTTCTAAAGTCGGTCACTCGCCAGTCGGTAGGCTTAATGCTGAGGACTGTGGTTTGGAGCCCACGTGTTAAACTTTAGGCCCAGTCCAGATAAACCCATAGTTGGTAAAAGGAGACTAAAATATATTAAAAAAATCCATTTAAGTAATTTATCAATTCTTTGCTCTTACGATTAAATTATTTATACTGGTTTTATTAGTATGAACAAGAGAATGGATTGTTTAGATTATAATTTATTAACGATGTATCCATCAACAATCACAGTGAACCATTTAACTTAATTAATTAATTGTTTTGTTCTTGGTCATTATACAATATAAAGTTATATGTTACGCATAATTGATATTATCACTGATTAGTACTAATTATTTTTTTAATTGCATCTTATATTAGATAAGCTTAGTACTATCTTAATTTACAAATTCATTTATTACTACTGTTCTGTTTTATTTGCATTTATACACAAGTAAGGCGTATGCGGGATTAATACATACGGGAGTGTATTTCCCAAATTAATATAAAACTAATCTAAATAAGCTAAAATTAAGATTACACTTATACACTAAACAAGTTTGTGTGGTTTGGTTCGCTTCATTCTTCTTATTTCCTGCGTAATTTTTAGTAGCTGTATTGCTTCCATGTTAATTTAGCAACTTTATTTCATGTTTTAAGGCGAAATCTTGGATCACTGCGTGTATCCATTTAATTTCAAGGTCACCATGCTTCTTCATCATCTTTGTGGGTTACTTAGCGGTAACTGATGTTTCCAATTTAACCTACTATCGAGATATATTCCGAGGTGTTTAGCTGATTCTGCCGGCGGAATCCGGCATCCGTCAAGTGATATAATTAGGTTTTTGTGGTTGGTAGTTATAATTTATAATTATTACAAGAATTAATAATATATCCTAGAAATTCATGTGCATACAAGTCGTGTCTAAATTATTAGAATGTTACATCTTCTTTTGATAATCCAATCTTGGATCACTTCTCTTGTATCATCATTTATTATTTATCTTTCTATTACATTGAAATTTTTACATTACGAATGTTCTGACAAATCTGAACTCAACAATATAATATTGTATTCACCAAAGTCTGTAAACACATTATATCATTGCCGCTCTGATTCCTATCATATCACTTGCTTAATATCCAGTAATTACAAAGGTGTAGTCACATTTCTCACAATTGTTTCATGGATGTTTTCTAATTGGATTAGTTTATGGCTAGGGATCTTTGAGAACCTTCAATCCACCAAGCTTTGAAAAACATCCCTAATTCAAGGTTTTCCAGAATAAGTATCATAGTTCTGGGCGTGAGGCCGCCAAAGCTGACTGATGTTGCTGTGAACCAACAGAGTCTACTAGAATTTAGACAGAAGCAATCAGCGTGTATAGCCACCAAATCCGTATTGCAGTAGTTCAGTTTCTAATCCGTAGACTATTGGAATCTAGAGTCATCAAAATTGGCGAATTCATACCAAACAGCAAAGAACATTAAAGGCAAATTGTCGGTACAGACGATATTCAAAAATAATTTTATTACAACTATATGCTATTAAGACCGGATAAAACCACATACATCTCTTTGTCCATTGGCTGTTATATCGCGCGACTAATACGGCCCTCACTACGGAGTGTGTATTAGAGGCAATGGAGCCATGTGCTTATGTTAAGACTGAATTGTGTAACCACTAAGACGTCTACAGAGAGGGGTGTGGTTTATTTTGTGGTTGATATGAGCTCTCGGTGTCATTTTTATTGCCGTTCAATAAGTTGCTAATTCTTTCCATAAATTAAAATTGTTATTAATATACAATAAAAGTTTTGTATGTTTTAAACCTTTCATACAAAATATACGTAATCTCAACAGTGTTCTTTTTAACCAATTTTGCAAAAGCTTTTTTTTCAGGTGAGATCTATACTTCCACCTTTCTAACTTTTATGTTTTTCATTGGCTTATCTGAATACGCCATCGTGATAGGTTAGCGTGCGTTTTGCGATAAGGCCCAGAACTTGGCCGTGAAGTACAACAGTGCGGCATAATTTATAAGAGTTGCCGTTGGCTTTTATACTAGTTGGTCCGTTAATACGTTTGTTGCTACCTGATTATATTACTTTCTCAAGGTTATATATATATATATATATATATATATATATATATATATATTACATATATATATATATATATATATATATATATATATATATATATATAATAGCAAATTAAATAAAACCATCATAATTTCATTTAAACTTAATTGATAAACTTAAAACTTATATATGCATTCATTCGACTAAAAGGAAGGATATGAATTATGTTCAATAAATATTTTTGTACCATATTTTTGAAATATAAAATATTATATAAAGCTGGATGAAATAGTCGGATTTTCCTTATGGATTATGTTATGGAGTTATGTTCAATGGAGCCATATTTTGTGCCTTGGAAATTTATCGTCATTCGTTAACTCAATCAAAACTTACTGCGCCTTGAAAATGCAGATTATGGCAGGTCTTTTTGTCTTATTCTACTTTTTTACCTCACAAAAGGATAATATATAGCGCGAACTCATTGAAAATTTTGTGGTGTTTATAGAAATAAAATAGGTATGTCAGTGTCAGAATTAACTTGATTTTTTTAAGGAAATTTCGATTTCGCAGAACGTTGATCAATCATAATCATCTATAATTAAACTGTTTTGAACCAATTATATAACATTGGAAACCAAAAGAAATTCGATGCTTGGATTCTACATCAGCTGGGTGTAAAAGACTTAATCGTAGATCAATTTGTGAATAGTTACTAAACAAATGATTACGGAAAATTAAACTTGGATCACAAATGAAAATAATGCGTAAAAAATCATTTTCAATACCTGAAGAATCTTCACAGGCGAAAGCTTCGTATTTCTGCTAAAGAATGTGATACTCATTGTGTGGTGGCATTGGAAACAAATTGTTCATCGGTAAATGCCCAAACGCCGAATGATTCGAGCTGGAAATGATTGCTTGCCATTTGTTCCAGTCTCCGCAAAACTCTATTGAAGATGTAAAGCTAACTTCAAAAGTGGCCTGTGAATATCATTCCAGTTTTCATTGACTTTCGGCCAGAAATTTCAGAAGTTCTACGGTGTCGGTTTTACTAGAAAAGTAGCAAAATGCCATCGGTTAAAACGACATATATATCATTAATTAAGATGAACAACTGAAATTACTTTTCGCCAACTCATTATACTATCTACATATATAATTAACCCCCCTCCATTCTGAGGAGTGCATTGCGATGATTGTGCTGATTGAGAACATTTTGAATCAAATAAATATTATAGAAAATATAAACAAATACACTTAAGTAAAATACATGAATACTGTATTTATTTCTGAAAAGTAAATATATATCTCTTATATATTTAAATTTAGGCTTATTGTACTAACAATCGCTAAAAATAATGATATTAATAATAATAGACATATGCTACTAATTTTACGGTTTTTGAATTATACGAACCAGACTTCGATCTCAAACCGGTTTCTATGTCGAAGCTTAACAAATCCAAACCGCTGAATAAACCAACTAAACATAACTATAGTCAATTTTAACTCCGTCTTTCCCCAGCCAAATGAATGAATTCGACTTCATGTTAATGCTACGGATTGAATGAAACTGATGAATGAGCTAATTTTTAATTGCTGTAAATATCTGAGATTTCTCGCATGTCCTTGCTTCTATTCATAGGTATCACAGGTATTTTCCTACCTTTAACGTTGGCAAACATAGTAATATAGGTTTGAGTTGAAAGGCAGGATGTGCTTATCAAGAAGTTAAAGTAAAGTATTACGTTTGTATTGCAGTTCAAATAGAACACATGGGCTGAAAAGTACCGGGCGTAACACATAGATGGCGCTAGTTTTATTGAATTTGTGGCCACGACCCTTTACGCCGGTGGATTGGTACCATGCAGTTGCAGGCTATAAAAAGCCATCACGACGACGCCTCGTTCTCACGCCATTTGCAAAGAAAATGGCGTGTAAAGCCTATTATTTCCTCTACTTTGCAGAAAAAAACCTAAAAAGCCTAAAAACCAGGCGGTGGAATGCATGACGCATACCTGGTCGCGGAGACTTACCCTGGAGTGACAAGTTGGACCGGGTTATGTGGGACTGCCTCTGGGCTTACCAATAAACTAAACCGAAACCGCCTCACAGTTGACCCCTGAAAAGGGGGAGCTTGGCGGTGACGCGGTGCTAAGCTCCCAGCATGTCGACCAGCTCGCGAACAAGCTCGTTTTCAGAAGAACTTGAGCTGAGTTGTTGTTTGTGGAATGATTGAGATATGAAGTGCTTGATTTCTGGAGTGTCAGTTTTCCTATGAATTTGATTATTTCTGACAAACAATGGAGCGTTTAATATTCTCCTGAGGAGCTTATTTTGGAAAACTTGAAGCCGTTTGACCTGGTTGGGTGTAACAAACTTGAAGTAGACATTATATCCGTAGAGGAGTACGGACCGAATTAACATCTTGTAAAATAAGCATTTGATGAAGATGGGAAGTCTACTAGAAGGGCAGATCAGAGAAGAAAGCAGGTTTGCTATCCCCGAACCTTTTTGGATTGCTTTCTGGACTTGGAAATGCCAACCAAACCGCCGGTCGAAGTGAAGACCTAGGTACGTGACGTTATCCAGCCATGGAATTATTGCGGTGTCGATCTTAAGTTGCGAGACGCGCAGTGCGTAACGCTTCTTATGGAAAATGATGGCCTGGGTTTTCAGGGGGTTGATTTGCAACCTCCTGAATTTGAACCACTTGACCGCATGATTGAGCTGTTTCTGTAGACGTTCATGAATTGTAAATCAGCCGAAGACCATTTGGTTCTAGCTGGTCAATCTAGTAAATTAAAAAAAAAACTTTTCGCTCTCTTTTCTTTTCTCTACCCCCTTGTAACAGTACCACTTCCACAGCGCTACCGTACGTCCTCTACCTAACCTAATATCCTGTCAATTCTCCCGTCGACAACATGTATCAATTATAAGTCGAAATAAACAAGAATTTCTTCAACCAGTGGTTTTAGTTCTCATACAAATTCCTTCCAAAAATAGTAGTGGGTGTTCGGACAAACAATCGACGAATTTCGACCGACCGACCGACCTGACAAACATTCCTACACTTTCAACGCTTTTTCAGTTAGTACTAACTTTCGAAAGAAACCTATTAAAATTGCATGTTGTAATGCTCATAAGTTTGTGAGTTATTGTGCTAAGAGTGACACTACTTCTGATATAAACAATTTCTTGTTTTAATTCTTCACTGCTTATCGATGGAAAAAATACCGTACAAGCGAAGCAATGACTTAAAAAGTATAATAAGGACTCCGTTCTATAAGAAACAACAATAAAATGTTGGATTGCCAACTGCAAACGTCGTCGTAGAGACATCGGTAATGTAAAATGCAGTGACTAAATGAGGTGGTAACAACAGAAAATGTCAAAAAAATCCACAAATTCGTTTTGAATGATTGAAAAGTGCAGATGCGTGAGTTAGCTAACATCGTAGTGACCATGAAAAATCTCTGTTCAAAGTGGGTGCCGCATTTGCTTACTATTGACCAAAATCAAGAACATGTTGATGATCCTAAGCAGCGTTTGTGCCACATTTAAATGTAACAAACCGAATTTTTTGCGTCGATATGTGACAATGGATGAAACATGGATCAATCACTTTACTGCAGTATTAAAACGATCATCTTAGTGGACAGCAACTGATGACAGGCCGATTTTGAGGCAAAATATAAATTGTTTTACAAAAGTGGTATTGAAATGTTAAAGAAAACAATTTCGAACAGAAAAAAAACGTTTTCGTTTTTACAACCGGGACTTTTCAGCCTATGTGTTATTCATTTGTATTTATATTTATTATCATTCATCTTTAAAGTTGCCAGTTAATGTTAATTTATTTATAAACAAAAGTATCATACATTTAATTTTTATTTTATTATTATGGTAATATCCATGATGGTTTGGGCATTTTAATTCGACGCCGTCGTTCAATTTCGACTTTCCACTTCGAATTTTATGTTCGATGCTAAATTGTGGAAAGTTCTGAAATTACTGACGACAACTTATTTAACTTCAGCTTTTGCATATTGCTCTAAAGACGATCAATATATTAAAATTCAATCAATAAATAAAATTTAAAATTAATATTAAAAATCTGCAGCTAGATTTTTAATTAAGTATCTAATATGATACTTATTCGACTCAAAATTCTAATAGAAAAATTAAAAAATACAAGATATGCTGACACAAAATCATTATTACTTGTAGATAATGTTATTTATTGTGTTTGCGTCATAGAAAATTGTATTAATGTAGATGGAAAATTGTATTATATATTATGATAAAATAACTATATAATAACACATAGAACATGGGACATTAACAATTTAATATTTTGAAAGGACGACAGAAATGTACGTTTATATTTAGATTTAGGTGGCAGAGGATTTCAATCTTATATGAAAACCATATATCATAATTGATTCTTTTGAAGAAAAGTATGTGACATATGCTTTACTTAGCTGATAGTACCGTATCTAATGGTAGGTGATAAGTAAAACGTAAAACGGACATTGAACCGTCAAACCATTAATCAAATATGACCTAAGCTGTCTCCATAAAAATCCCTGCTATAAAAAATCCTCTACTCAATCACGCCTGAAACGAGAGTTCTATAATTAATGCCATCTTTGGGTCTTTCATATCTACTTTTCCTTTTGGCATTTTTATTATTATAGAAACGATTATGTAAAATAAAATTTTCTACGTGATTTTTTCACAGCCGAGTGCTCATGCTTTTCCGAATGCTTTTCTATACTGAGTGATCATATATAGTAGTCGAAATTTGACCATAATCCATTAAGTTTATTATTAATTGTATTTATTACGAAGCAATATTTGGTTGAAATCTGAGGTGAGATAATTCGGAATTAATCTTGAAAATGTAAAGAATCCATTATAAAAATGTTTTGTATCATTGTAATTTTTTCAGCAAGAATGATTTTTCCTATCAATTATATTCATCACTTTTTAAAATTTATTTCGTATTCTTTAACCTTTATTTTATACATCTAAAAAGATGTTTCCGAAAATCGAAATTACATAGAAGATTCCTTATAGCCAAATATATTTTCAAATTATGTTAATTCTATGATGAAAAGTTCGCATATAATTATAGTTTTCACCAAAGCGGACACGTTAATTTATTGTTAATATTAATAATGTTTAATATAAAAAACAATTTTTGATGCGAACTTTCGTTTGTTCTTTGTTGGTTCCAAGAGTGCTAAAATAATGAAAAATAATACACAAACAGCATTAAATTTTAAACACCATTATTTAAAACTAAACCTTATCATCATCATCTACTCATAGTCAGCTGTTATAGGGAATGTCTACTTAAACTACCTTAACTACTACTTACTAATACGCTGCTTGATGCCTCAGGCGTCCTATTTATATTTTTTTCTAATTAAACAAAATATATAAAATTGCATTGCTTAACATCTTACGTTCTTCATTTCTTCCACAATCTTTAATCATATATCACATCACGCCGTTTTAATTAAATTTTTAGATCCATCCAATCACAAACATCCAATTCTTCCATTTTATACAGCACTATAATCATATGATGTTTAGCAATTACCAATTTTCTCAAATTAAAAATACGAAAAAAAAAGTAAAGTTAGACTATATGCTGATATAAAATACTTGACTGGATTTTTGTCAGTGACCGCTATTACGAACGTATACTTATTTGTTTACATTACCTTCATATAATTTGTATTTACTAAAAATACCAAAAGGTAATTAAAATAATGAATAATAATACTGAATTATTTGTATAAATTTTATTATATTTATTATAGCATGCTCATATGTCAATCATAAATATATACAGCTTTTATAATATTTATTTCTGTTTCTCAACTTTTCCCTTAGTAAATTCTCCAACTAAACAAATATTTAAATTAAAATTCTGAAAAATCTGATGCAACTTATAAATATATTCTTTTTCTTAAATTACTAGTACCTAAAAGTCGTATATCTACAACAATTTCAAGATTTGAGTAGGAAATATAAAAGATATAAAAATTTTTGTAAAATAAAACTGTAAAATGGTATTTTAACGATAGAGCAAGAAAGGAAAATTAAACCGGTGGGATATTCCTAGGGCTTTTTGTTTTACAACATGGCAGAAATTTAAGAGCAGATTTTTGCCCCTGGGAAACATACGCCGTCTCTGTTCCTTAAAAACGTTATTTGAGCTTTTTGTTTTATTTACAAAAACCAGAAAATATTTTTTGGACCCTATTACTTAACTGTTTTTTTAATAAAAATAGTATAATTTTATTTTAAAAACATTAAAAAGATTCTTTCAAATATTTTGTTTTAAAATAGTAAAAATAATTGCAGTTACATTGTAATTAACTAGTGTATCAACGGTTTGAAAATTTAGCTATCGACTATAGCAAACAATAATAGCAATTACATACATTCTGTGTATATAAAAATTGTATAAATCATGAAATATTAAGATTATGGAAATTTGATGATTTATGATATCTTATGTACAACCACAAACACTGCAAAATGTTAACATAAAAGTGAACTGGCAATGAAGTTTTATTCATTAGAAAATTACTATTATGGTTGAAATGTAATGAAGTTGGTACTGTTACACAAAAGCAGAAAGGTTGGATTGATAGTTGTATGACTTATTGAACGTTATCATCATCATCAATCCAACTAACAGACTGCTATTGGTACTGCAAAATTTCTTCAATTATATTCTTATGCAAAAATATTATTCACTATTGATGATCGACTGCAACCATTATGGTTTCAGAGAATGTCAATCTTCTATTTTTCGATCGTTCTCTGTGATTTGGACTCTTTTTTCTAATTGATCTCATTGTTTGAATTTCCGATCCAAAAGGTTAATTTCACAACATAAGTTTCTCCGCCGGTCCCATAACACCGTACACACAAACATACCTGCAGACTTTGTTGTCTTCGCTTTGACTGGCGCCCGTTCGTCCTTATTTCTCCACTGTTTAGGCGATATATTGCTTTCGGGGGTGCAATAGTTGACCCATGTCTCGTCGGTAGTGAAGATTCGCGCGAGAAAATCGTGCTCACCGCATGGTATCGCGTCAGCAAGTGGCGACAAACTTTCAACCGCGTGAATTTATGCTCGAAGTCCAACACTTTAGGAACCAATCGCGCCCTTATTTTACGATATTGAAGGTGTTCGTGGATGATACTACACTGCCAATACTGATGCCGAATTCAGCAGAAATGTTCGAACATTCATCCTACGGTCTTCTAAAATGAGTTGTTCTACGGGGCGAATATTGCCTAGTGTGATGCTGGTTCGAGGTTGACGATCAGGAATGCTTTGGCCCATTTAAACATGGCAGCCCTACTCAGGCACTCACTACTGAACTGACTTCGCAAACACAGAAAGATTTCCGTCTTTTTAATGGATTTTTCACACTAAAACGAATGAAAATACGTTGAGATACGGCGTTCGGCACTTGACGTTCACCCATTGCCGTAGCACGCGGGTGAGATATACTCCCGGCGAAAATTCTACCATATTGTTCGTAAGGAACCCAGCTATCACATACTCAATCCACGACCTTCAAAACATACATGCGCGTCTACAGTCTTTGTCTCCATCATATTTGAACAACCCTAGTAGATGTGGCTACTCAGGCACTCACTACTGAACTGACTTCGCAAACACAGAAAGATTTCCGTCTTTTTAATGGATTTTTCACACTAAAACGAATGAAAATACGTTGAGATACGGCGTTCGGCACTTGACGTTCACCCATTGCCGTAGCACGCGGGTGAGATATACTCCCGGCGAAAATTCTACCATATTGTTCGTAAGGAACCCAGCTATCACATACTCAATCCACGACCTTCAAAACATACATGCGCGTCTACAGTCTTTGTCTCCATCATATTTGAACAACCCTAGTAGATGTGGTTTCACATGAATAACGTAATTTTATGGATACCTCTCAAATTTGTGGCCTAAATTGTTCACCAAAATCTCCTAATTTAATATTTTTTGGACTATTACTCAAATTCAACTGAATCTGAGTGATAGATTTATTGATAATTGGACCTGTCAGATCTGCGTCCCCCTGAAAATCTACAGAATTTTAATGAAATTATACATTACATTAGTTAGTTAGTAATACATTAGTTATCTATTTTAAGGTTTGTTATGGTTATATCTATATGATAAAATTAAATCTAAAACGATTTCTTTCTTAAATTAAATCGTATTTTATGTATCCGTACGTTTTTGGATTTGAATACAAAGCAGGGTATAATATAATTTGAAACAAATCCCAAGACCCCTAGGGTATTTAAAGCTTTTCTTATTTATAATTCGGAAGGTATCATAAAAATAAATACCTACGAGAGAAGTAAATTCTATCTTTTACGTACGTTCCTGTAATGGCCTAGCTACTTGTTTAGTAAATTTAGGTTTGCTTTCTTTAATACCATATAAGTCCTTATTCTTCGGAGCTTGGCGCGAACATATGCTATTTGTATAAACTAATGAATAAATTAAATAATCTTAATATATTTAAAAAAATAGATTATGTTTTTTATAGTAGGTGCAATTTATATATTATGGAATTTTGATTCGATAATATATAAATTGCACCTACTATACTCTTCGTCTAATTTTAATTAGATGAAAAGATTTAATTTGATAGTTCTTAAAACTAAAAAAAACAGGCTAGGCTTTCAGTATGATAGATAAGTGCTACCAAATTTCAAATGATAAATGACAAAATATATTCACTATAAATATATGGTTGCTTAACTTTACACTTTTTTAAGTTGATAAAGTTGATAAACGCATTTTCATTGCTGACTGTTGATAATTTACTTTAGAACAATGTTCGTTACATAGTGATAAGTTAACCTAAAACGTTAAATATAAATCTACACTTGCTTATCTATATTTTCTAAAGAAGCTTAAAAAAATTATTGGTTCTCGTCATTTATCTCTAACTGAATGAACATACTGAAATTTAAACAATTCACAAAAGGAGAACCTACAGAATTAGGGGTATCAATATTTTGAGCGTTTGCATATATCTCTTCTGTATATGGTAATCTCAATAGATTATTGAGAAGCACTAAAATATACCTAAATTTAGTAATTATTAACCGTTCGTCAATAGGAGAACTGAATATTCAACATCATTTTAAGATTTAACAGTTCACCAAATAATTAAAATTTGATGTTTTATAAGTTTAATTTGAAGAACATTTATTAACAATGAAACACAATCATATGAGGTGATATGCATAAACTCACATTTTTATTATTTTCACCCTTTTACACCTCAAGAAAACATACTTGAAAACAACATTCCACGAAATAAACTGACGGTTTGCATTAACATATTTCTCCATTGTAGTTCGTTATTATAAAATGGGTTATATTACACTACACATTATAACGAATAATATCATAAGTATAAGTTTAAAATATATTTTTCTTGTGGTAAGACGTAGACGCAAAAAGTTTTGTTTAAACTGCACAATTCTGATTAATGAATAAAACACAGAGTGTATGTATTTATCCGAAATATTATCATATGACGAACAAATATCGATATAACAGGTCAAATTGAAAAGTCCCCGGCGTGACACATAGCAAAAACTTGGCTTGATGCCGAGTTTCCGGACACTGTCCCAGGACAATCAACCATCAAGGATTGGTATTCTAAGTTTAGACGTGGTGAAATGAGCACCGAAGACGGTAAATGCAGTGCAGACGCCCAAAAAAGGTTTTTACCGACGAAAACATTAAAAAATTCACAAATTGATTTTAAATGACAGTAAATTGAAATCCAATGAAATTGCAGACACTTTAAAGATATCAACTCTACGTGAATATCATATCATTCACGAATATTTCTGTATGAGAAACCTATGTGCAAAGTGGGTGTCGCGCGAGCTCACTTTTGACCAAAAACAACGACGAGTTGATGATTCGAAGCAGTGTTTCAAGATGATCAAGTCTGATAAACACAAGTTTTTGCCTCAATAGGTAACAATGGATGATACATGGCTCCATCATTTCACTCCGAAGTCCGACCCTCATTCCAGTAGACTGCAAATGATGAACCCGCTCCAAAGCCTGGGAAAACGCAACAGTCGGCTGGCAATGTTATAGCGTCTGTCGTTTGGGATGCATATGCAATAATCTTCATTGACTACCTTGAAAAAGGAAGGACCATCAACAGCGACTATTACATAGCGTTATTAGACCTTTTAAAGGACGAAATCGCGAAAAAACGGCCGCATTTGAAGAAAATAAAAAGAGCTGCTTCACCAAGACAATGCACCGCGTCACAAGTCAATGAAAACGATGGCAAAAATCCATGAATTGATTCCTCATCCATCGTATTCTCCAGATCTGGCGCCCTCAGCGATTATTTCTTGTTCTCAGATATCACATAAGTGCTCGCTGGGAAGCGAATTTTCAGTGGGAAGAGCAGTTTTCGTCGAATGAAGGAGTGATCGCCGAAACTGAAGCCTATTTTGCCAAAAAAAATTGTTTTACTATGGAAGGCCGGGGACTTTTCAATTGACCTGTTAGTGTTAACCAATATTTTTCGATATTTAAAAGAATTTCTTAAACGTGTTAAAAAATCTGGTTCTTAATGTTAAATGATCAGTGGATTTTGGTACTTAGTTTTAATATTAAAAAAAAATGTCATTACTTTTTAAAATATTTTTTTATAAAATATAAAATAAAAGATATATTTCTTATACAATATCAATATTGTTCCTAGCTGTTGCAAAAAAATATAATAATTAAATAAAATAACTTTTTTTTTCGCGCATATCCATTTCTTTTTAAATGTTGAAATTAATATTTCGAAATGTCAATATTTCTATGCCTAACTTATCCAATTTTCCAAATTATATGAATTATTCGATTAACAGTACTATATGCACACCAATGTGTGATAGATGTGAGAAAGTGATAAAGCATTGTGCTTCGTTCAGAACTCGTGATCAAAAAAGATCAAAACGCCAATATAAATTAACAAAATGAGAACAATCAAAAGTCGATTTAAAAGAAATTCTAGGAAACAAACATATGTATAATAATAAAGTTTTTAAATTGGCCAAAGGTCTAAGCATATTTGTTTATGTTGCTTTTAGAAAGAAATGTTAATCGGGATACTATAAATTATGAAAAAGTTAAACTCTGTAGATTTTTTCTAGCATTAATCAAAGTTATATTTTGAATGAATGATTTAAATTTATAACAATATATTAGGATAAAAAGTATCGGTAGAACGTCAGTTTACACTCGTTGTTCATAATTTCAATATCGATTCAATTATTGGTTTAATCAAGGGAAAACCATTATTGATCCCAAATAAAGTGGTTATAACGAAAAGTATACTTCACGTTGCTGGTCTGAAACAAATAAATTCGATGTTGCTTAACATGCTTTAGACTTTAAGTAAACGATCTTGGTGAGATTGATACATTTGTTTTCTCAAGAGACGCTGCGCAATTTACTAAGAAAACAAGAAAATATTTCAGATTAGGTAATTTCAGATAGTCACCGAAGGTTGAAGTGTAGGTGGAATTATATTAAGAATACAAATTACTTTATTATCTGTCATCGTTACGTAAGTTCGGGAAACACAATGTCCTAATTTCGTTGAATTTTGGTATTTTTTGTCTGGTCTTGACTTTGAAATGGAATTTTCTTCATACACATAGATTAATTCAATTTTTTTAACAAATCTATTGGTACATACATCTACCAAAAGTTGAATATTAATATAACATGTATTGGATGCTCATAATTTATTTTTAATATCGATATCGATGGATTCATACATACAATCCAGAGCATATCGAATTTTTTTAAGTTATCTTAATATACATATGTCAATTGTATTGATTAATTGATTAATTACAATTTACAAGAGCAATTTCTATAAACTCATAATATTTATTTATTTATTTATATATTATAAACCCATCAGCCTCCTGGACTACTTAGGATATGTTTACAGATATACAATATACAACACATTTAGATCAGTTAAAGTATACAGTATTATTACAAGTATATAGTGCAAAGAACAATATAAATACATGATCGGAATATAAAGTATTTAGTTAAATGTATAGGATAAAGAGAACATATTGCAACATGACAAGTAAAATATGTAAAAGCATACAGATTCATGAATTTATGAATGCTACAGTACAATGGTCGCACAGCGCATAACAGTGATAAGGATACAAGATACAAAACATGTAAATCAACATGCATTATATTACATAGACGTACACTATTATATTTCTAGTAGTAGTCTTGTTAGGGTTAGAAGCAAATCAGCTTACCCAGGTTCTCCAGCCTAAGACACTTGTTCATCGTCTCTCCCAAGTTAACCTACCGTCTCTAGAGTTCTACTGTCGGCATTCAGTTAGTATGTGTTTGATAGACAGTGAGGAACCACATTCTATGCACAGTGGTGGACCTCTTCTGTTAATCATAAACTCATGGGTCAGTTTGCAGTGACCAATTCTGAGACGCGAGAATGAGCCTAAGTTGCACCTGTTCATGTTAGTAGTGTTAAGGCCCTGATAATACACTTTTTTCACCTCCAAAAGCTTGTTTTTTCTGTTAGATCCCATCCGAGTTGGTCTGAATGTAAAACGATCATCGAAGAGTGATGCTTCATATCTCTACTCCAGAAGAGGAAGAGTTCAGTACGCGATCCTTCCCTTTTCTTGGTTAAGTAACCGGCTCTTTCATTTTCAATAATCCCAGAATCAGAAGAGAGCCACATAAAGGTGATGATTTTGCCGCTTTTTAAGGGGTTAATTCACGGATAAGTACTCCTAGAGGGCGTATAGGTAGGAATGATTGGAGGCGCACGAAGAAGCTCATTGAATCGGAGACAATAACCAACTAACTAACAGGGCTCTATACATAGCAAACAGTTCAACCCCATAAAACGGGGAGCCTGAAATGTCCTTCAGATATCACCAATGTAAATGCTGCCCCCACGTAGTCATTGCAATTGGAGACGTCCGAGAATATGAAAAGGTATTCAATATATTTCTCAGTTTTTAAAATTATCCCTTGGTAGACTCATCATGCAGAGATGGACAGTCACTTGCGACAGTCACCATGGAGGCAATCTATCCTCGGAGGTGTATATTGATGGAAAACTCAGCGATAAGAGACTACAAACTGCATGGAATCTATGAAAAGAGCCCTTCGGTTGATCTCTAAAGGGGTTGAGTTTGGTGTTTGATGGAAAGAATTGTCTGTAATGAGACCTCGTAGGTTTAAATCTCAAGGAGCTGGCATATTTATTCAAAAGCAAGTCACTTCTGGTATCAGTATACTGTGCTGGTGTGGAAGGCCCCCAGGGAGATTCTCAGAGCTGAGTTGAGTTGGATTGTGTTTAATCTATTTAGGTAGGACGGGGCAGCGGAGATAAAGCCTTGGCAGCTAAACTCGAATTTGTTCAGCATTAAAGCGTTTTAAATATTTAGTAATGTGACGCTATGGACACCCAAAAGAAAATTGGTCAAAGTGCGTAGAAGACTGATATCTGTCAGATATTCATTCCTAACATAGTTAATATGCGGGAGCCAGCTGAGGTGAAAGTCTAATAAAAGTCCCAAATATGTATTGCTTATGGTACATCCGCCAATCGTCAGGGTGCTCACTTTGGGGCAATTTCTCATTCTGCAGAAATGGACACTCGCACATTTACTGTAGGAGAACAATAATCCGAACGATAATTATGAATAGGAATCACTATAGAGTGTTTCTGAGAAGACGGCAGCTGGCCCTTATTCGATATCAGGTTATAAATATCTAGCAAAGGCAAAACTTGTAACAAAAAGTAAATAAAAGTCATTTGGTATATAGTACCGGACTTGGAATTAATAGAATAGATAAATAATATTGTAAATGGAATTTATCGCCAACAATGTAATTATTAGTTATAGGGGAAAATGTGTCAGGTATTTTATGAGAAAAATCTAGTTCATATTTCGATGTGGCAAAATATTTCACAAGCACAAAAACAAGCACAGCAGCAACATTGTGGATTCAGAAAATATAAGCGCATAGTTTTGCAAGGTCCCAGCATGAGTCGACTTAGGATAATCTGTCTGAAATATATATTTGTATAATGTTATGTGTTGATAGCAGAAACTATTTGAGATGGTGTCTTTAATCAACAATTTCATTTATTTTGATTCCCATTTGACTAGAGATGCAGGCAAGGGAAATATTCTTGTTTAGTCAATTCAGATCAGTTCGTATAGAGTACTGAGAATGTTTAAAATTATTGGATGATCATTATTTTATAATTCAATGACACTTAATACCCTGAAAGAGTCTGTGTAGATCCACCATTCATCCCGCTCTCAATTCAGAAGGGATCTCTCCAAGGCATACAGTTCAGCATTGCAGATAGTGCGGACTAGAAGTTAAGAGGATTGACTCACTCAAGATCGCCGCGCTAACCCACACTCTAGTCTTTGAACCATCTATATATATGGTACGTGACAAAGGATATACAGATCGCAGGTCATTAAATATTACCCTTCGGAAATCTGAGTCAAAATCCTGTTTCCGGTATACTGGTAGTGAAGTTTGTATGACAAAAAACAGGGTATCTTTGATTTATTAAACTGACTAATTTAGAAAAAGCTAAAATAGTACATTACGGTCTCGTGAAATGATGATATACAAAATCAACTTTAACTTATAAGGTGATAAATTATTTATTTAGGTCTAATGTTTGCCTGGCTGAAAAAATCGATATATTGTTAAATAAACCTGTTAAAATATTGCTATGCTTTAACATCCAATTGTTATAAATAACGTATTATCTATAAAAGCAACCCAGAAAGCAAAACGTCAACCTATTTTTTTATGTAAAAACCCTTATCGACAACTTGGTAAATCTGTTAAAAATATATAAGGAAGGCTCCGCTAGGAAATCCTGCCTCACCTACATTACTAATTAGTTTTTCTGGTTACAATTTTTTTAAAGCAATGAAACATATTTAAAATTAAATATTTCAAACTATTATCACTCCTAAATACAACTAATGAAGTTAGTACGTGAAATCCAATATACTGTTGATCTAATTACCTACCAGTATATTGAAGCCCGGTCACTGTCGTCGGCATCACTACCTTTTCAACGTCTCATCAAAGTTTAGAGAATAAAAGAAAACAGCGAATAAAGGGATTGAAGTTTTGAGGAATTAGTATTCCGCCTTATCTGAATAATGTGTTTAAGTACACTTGAAATCCGGGTACAAATACTTTGGCGTATAGGACTCCCTGATGTCAAATAGAAGACATGCCACAAATATATTAAATTCCAGGCAATCCAGTTACTAAATCAAAGAAGTGTGCTAAAATAAAGTGAATGAAACCATTTAAGCCCTCTAAATAATGTGAATTATTTTTAATATTATTATTATTAAAAAATATTTAAAATATATATTCTTTACACATTCTGAAATTTAATTAAATTACTTTATTTTAATATTTTGTTTCAGAAACAACGCAGGGAGCTGGGTTTGAAAAGGTTTTGGTCTGCAGTGAAAACTTCTAACAGCAGCAGCTCTCAAGGGGATCATGATTCACCTCATCATGATTGTAAGCCTGGCCCTAATTGCTCACTTCCTTTATTACAGGTATGTACGTTTAATTATGGGGGCAACAACAAATGGCTTACATAGTATCAAAATATTATATTTTAGAAATAGTTATCAAACGATTGTTGCCCTTTATAAACAATTGTGTTAAATTTTTGTAGCCATATCTTGACTTATTATATTTCAAACTAAATTTTATCTAATATCAATAACTACTTTGGCAAGCTCAGATTTGTCATAAGTCAAGCTCAGATATATTAAAGTTAGTTATTAATATTAATATATATTTGCTATTGGCTTATAATCCCAAAATACAAAAGACAAATAATTTTATCTACTTATTTTCTGCACATATCTTATCTTGTTAAATATCAATCATAATATATATCCTTATAGTTTTTATGGGATAGCAACAAAATGTATGAGACTAATAATGGCATTTAAAAGTATTGATATGGTATGCAACAGCTTCCAAAAACATATAAGGTTTATATTAAAATTATTATTCATAATTAAATCTATCACTAATAACCCAAGAAAACACATTATTATTTTTCTCATATCAGTATAAATGAATAATTCTAAAAAATAAATTGGTAGTTAATTTTTGGGATGAAGTAATTTCATCTCATTTCATTATTAGTTTTCCCAAATTATGGTAATTGGAAAAAAGTTAACGATCCTTAAAATTAGCTTACTTATTTTCTAAAGTAAATGTTTCGGGTGGCCTGGTTTTTGCCAGTTCTCTGAACCCGCTATTTTTTCTTCTTATTTCATTTCATATTATACCCACTTGTATTACATTATAAAGAACATTGTATTATATATTTTATTATAAGAGGTGTTTTCAAAATAATGGAAATGTTCATCTTTTTGAAAAAAATTTGTTAATTTATCTGCGTTATTAGTTAGTCTCCATTAATTATTATACATACATATAATGGATATTTTACAATCCTCAAAACGCTTCTGGTACTTTAATGAAATGAAATAGCCTTTAGCTCCTTCAATGATTCCAATTTAATATAATCTAAGCGCGTAAAACGAAAGCCTTTCAAGATTATTTTTGGGAACAAATACCTCAAAATCTTATATGGGAACAATACTAGCAACTTATCTAAGTGTGACACAGCCATTATTTATAATTAAATATTTCACGACCCATGTGCTTTTTGTATACAACCTCTTAGTAGTTAAAAAAATAATATTAAAAAAATTGTAAGAAAATTATATTTTTGTTTGGTTAAAATCTGATAATAATCGACCACATATATTTTCTTCGATATATTTTGACTACTTAAATCGAATACTCTCCGATTGATTTTGAATTATAAGACTGAAAACATTAAGTTCTTGCCTATATTATGATTATATTTTCAGTACAACATGTATTAATTAAGATTGTTTTTTCATCATTTATTTATTAACAATATTAATTTGATAACGATCCAATCATCTGTCCACTTCCGTATTTCTTCATCATTTGAAAACTCAATGGCAGCCAAACTAAGTTGCATGGTTTTGAATAAGTGCTAATTAGAGTATCGCTCGCTGGATACTGCATAATTTTCTATTCGAGATGCAACAGTGTATCTTTCACGCAATGTGTTCATAGTTTTATCGCAATGGATATTCCGCATCAATGCAAATGCGAATGTCTATCCCGGAATAGCCCATGACTTTTGATCTTAGGATTCTCGTAGTAAATGTACTTTTGATCACCGGTTACTCTCATACATAATAAACCACATATGCCACAGAAAAGTATCCCTTTCGGCAAGAAGTAAAAGTACTATATTGAAACAGTTATTGTATTTGATGGTATTCGGCAGCAGTTTTTATTCAAATAAAACAACAATATTTTGTTCAACAACTCTATATAATTCAATAATAAACTGTTATTTTATTTAGTGAAATGTCAATTGTTTATATTTTTATTTCATTTGTGTAAAGAACTTATGGAGATGATGCATGCTGAGTACATGTAGTTATATATCAAAAAATATAACGCAAAAATGTACCAATTTAATCGACAAAGATCTTAGTAGATTTGCGATATTATATATATTTTAATTCGTATAGATAAAAACTAAATTTAACTTTAGTGAACTACAAACTTTCTTTAAGTAAAAAATATGCCTAGAAAAATTGGAAAACTAATCATCAAAGAAATATTCTGTAAGTTTAAACCAGTATTTCTAAATAACTTGAATAAATTTGTTTCGCATCCAATATGTTATTATAAGCAATTTCAGTTAATAAGCAAAAGCAGAAATGGCAATAAAAGCAATAAACCAAATGGGAACTTGTTTGAGGTACAATAGAAAATTGAACGGGCCTTTAGTATTACTCTCACGTTCTGGAGGATTATAATAAATCAGGCAATTCTTTCTGAAAGGTAATTTTATCTCCCTTGATCGTTATCTTTTTTCTGTCGTAAATATGGAAATTGGAAAAACCGTAGCGACCGTTAGAATTAAATCAGAAAATTCAACACGCATTTTGTGTAATCCTCTGAAATACTGTTTGGTAAGTTTATATCTAATTGCCATTGGATAAACAAAGAGGAAAATACCATTTTAATTAAATTGTTATATCTATGGCTCTAAAATGAATGTATTACATAAGTTATTTTAGGTATACGTTATTTAGGTTTCATGGGAGTAGCTTGAAGATGTACTTTTTAACTATATTAATTTCAGATATCTCAAGATTATTCAACTTTATTTTGATAATACTAATATGGGCGAAATTATTTTGAAGATGTTTTACTATATAAAACCATGAAGGCGGCCTCGGTCTACCGACATTCGAGCGACTAACATGTAACTGGGATATTTTTTACCTAAATAATGTAGTGTTTATATTTTTTTATTTAAAGTATCATCTTCCACCAATAACTATTGTACTTGTATTAATCTTGAAAAAATAATAAGGTCCCTTGAAGATATTTAAATGCCGCTAGATTTTCGGCCATAATTTTATTATTTCCTTCTTGATAATGTTCTTGAAACTTGAAAAAGCACTTAACATCTTTTAGGTCCACTAGCTTCAAGTAAGGGAATAATTTATATGCTGTAACAATATGGAATAATTGTGAGGAAAATACTAGACTAGAAAAATTTTTGTTTTCCCATATAAAATATCACTATCACTGTCATCAACAGTTTCAGTGTCACAAAGATCGACTTTATTATCGATAACGTGAAAATCAAGTGAAAAATAATGACGTATATGTGAAATATTATGACTACTATCGTATAACTTGTTACTATGTCCTAACGGTTATTTTGAGTTATATTCTAATCGTAGTCGAGTAAAAATTTACAAAAAATTGAATTGAAGTAACAGGCCAAATGAAAAGTATCGGACATGACACCTAGATGGCGCTAACCTCAAATGATGCGTGTATAAATGTGACAGTTGTCAGATCATTGGTTTGTGAATTATAGCATTTTTAATGAAGCAACTTTTGTTATTGTGAAAAAATTGATAAAAAGGTATTTCGCGTGTTGAAAAAATATTGCTTTTGATTGGAAAAAATACAGTTGAAACAAAAATTGGGCTTGATGCCGAGTTTCCGGATACTACCACAGGAAAACCAAACATCAAGGATTGGTATGCTAAGTTTAGACGTGGTGAAATAACCACCGAAGGCGGTGAACGTAGTGGACGCCCAAAAGAGGTTGTTGCCGATGAAAATGCGCATGAAATAATTTTCATTGACTACATTGAAATAGGAAGGACCATCAACAGCGACTATTACATAGCGTTATTGGACGGTTTGAAGGACGAAATCGCCGAAAAACGGCCGCATTTGAAGAAAAAGAAAGTGCAGCAGTGAAGCACCAAGATAATGCACCATGCGACAAGTCAGTGAGAACGATGACAAAAATCTATGAAATGGGCTTCGAGTTGCTTTCCCATCAACAAAAACTTATTTTGCCAAAAAAATTTGTTTTATTATGGTATACCGGCGACTTTTCAATTGACCTGTTATATAGTGACTGTTTATAGTAAATCGTACTTTGTAAATATTATTATTTGGTAACAAATTTAGTGCGCGAGAAATTTTTTATATTTATTAATAGCAATGCCAAGAACAAGACGATTTGATTGAGGTCATCGAACTCAATCAAATGTGCGACGAGCTAGTTCACACTGATAGTCAGCGAGAGACAGAAAATGATAATAGTAGTATTAGTATGTCACAATTGCAATCAAGAATGACTGGATATGTAGCAAATAGGCTTATAAAGTAAGGAGTTCATGCATATCAAACACAGCAACAGCAACCATCATACAATACAACGATTTCCACTACGATTCGAACAGAGATTTTGATTCCTACAAAATTATAACTGGAGAAATAACAATTGTTTGTAAGGCATGTAATATAGTAAGGCTTTACAACAATGTGGTAAATATATCCACTGCCAGATCCGTTAACCTTATTAGTTTATGGGATGGAAAATGATCCTAACCAGTTCTTAATCTACATTCAAAAATATTCACCGCATAGTCTTTTTAAGTACGAACACAGAGAACTCCGTAAGAAGGTTCCATCTTGGAAAAAATTGTATCTATTTTTACTATAATTATATTTCGACACAGGTGGTTTATAGATATTCGTTTGAACACATTTCATCGTCATTATCAATCCATAACCGGCTCTTGGTGAGAGTATCTACTTCTCAATCAAAAAACTGCTCTTAGTTGCGCAGGACTTGGAATTTCGAATATACTTGTGCTGTAACCTCGGACAATGTTACTCTCCTATTTCTAAATCGCTTTCTACAATCTGAGATAAGTCCAATCTATTATAATCTGCGTCTTCGAATTTGTTCTTTAACTGTGCGCTGATTGACACATCCTAAACGGGTGATTTCATTTCTAATACTACATCGGAAGTATCATATTTTAAAAACCCTCAAGCTCGTAGATATCAGACTAGAAAAGTATTCATGACTCGGATCAATATAGAAGGATTGACGAGAGAGGCGCTCAAAAGATTTTCATCTTGGCTGTAATATTTCCTCTCCACCATAGGCACCACCTCAAGGAAGTAAAAGCTCCTACAGTTTTGTCGATTAGACTATTTACTTCATCGGTAAATGCTTCTATCTTCTCCTGTATTACTGATCCCAAACAGTTGAATTCCCGCACATTATCTGATTGGATTGCGTTGAGATTGACAATAGCAGGCAGACAATTTGTTATCAATACAGATTCTTTATCCGTTAGCTTCCATTAGCAATACGCTATCTTATCTCCATTAATTCTCAATCCATATGGCTCTGCAGTACGAACTATATGTATCAGCACGTATTTAAATTCAACAAACAATATAACTCTTGTTTGACTTAAAATTTATAAAAATATTTAATCTAATAAAAATACAAAATATCAAACTTTTGTTTTAGTACTCATCCCAGAATGACTATATTATATAGAACTACACATACTATAACAACTGCAGAACAATTTCAGGTGAATGATCAGAAAAAAATTCTAAACATTATTCTATTAATACTTCTTTTTATCAATATTTTTTGTAACACAAAAGTCTATAGTATCAGTTTTTTTTGTCTCTATCTGATAGTGGTTATGATATGGTTCATCAATAGAGATTCACCAGATATATGTTAACTGTGTCCATCGCCTTAGCCACTTCTCTACCATTTGATGTTATTAGTCTTGATTGCAGTTGGAATCTCCTCAAATAAATCTATTATGTCTATCTATATCTAATCTATAAAAGGCTAGGAATTGTTTTATTTTATTGTTACGTTTAAGTGGTCAATAAATCACATTGTTATTGGATCATAGGTTTCTTCTATGGTAATATTAGTTTCTTGTAGGTAATGTTTTTTTTATTTGATTTTGATTTGTCTCTTTCATACTGTTTTATGTCCTCCGGATGATTATGACTCTACCTCCGTGTGCTTTATCATATGGACGTTTTGAACAGTCCAGTTTATATTTGGGAATTCGCAGATAGTGTTTATTTATCATTTGACAACTATTAATATATTAATGTTTTGGTCAGTTATAAACATTTTTAGTTATTCTTGTAATTTTGTTCTAGGCGGCTGGCATTCCAGACGCCACTTATTTAGTTTTTTTTATTATCCAATTTTCTGTCTTGTCCCATCTCTACTTGGTGTTAAACCTTTTAGAAAGTATAGAGCAGCACAATTATGATAATAATTTTTAGTTTCGCATATCGTTTTACATAATGGCAAATATATGATAAAGACACCAAAGCAATATTTCATAAATATAAAGCGCTTAAAAGCATTTTGGTTTTCTCCTATTTAAGATTCATATTTCGTTTAAATTTGCAAACTTTTACTCATAAAGGACCCCAAAATTATTATTTACTGTCAGTTTATAGGGGATTCGTATAAATGCTATAGCAATGCGCTGTGTCATAGATTTTCATTATAACTAAGTAATATATATCCGGTGCAAGTTTGGCAGTTAGAACATAGTTCGAATAATAAACACAAAAACGCAGATATAGTACACCATATTTATATACATATTTATATACATCAGGTTTTTACGTGTACGAATGGAAACAAACTTTTCATTTTAATTAAAAATTATATTGTACTGTTCAAGTTTAAAAAAAAGCTTCACTTAATTATGATTAATATTTCCTTGTTGAAGCTATTTATTTCTGCATAAACAAAAATATTATATTATTTCATTATTCCTATATAATATTAAATTAGGTGACTGCATGTATTCCGATCATTTTTTCACTTTGAAAAGTTCGTGTATTTAGACAATAAGTACAATATATATTAATCAAAACATTTTCCATCATTTTGTATAATCTTTTCCCACATGGAGATGATTTGTAGAAAGAACAATCTTATTTTGGAAGCAATTGGATCACCAGTTCATTTACACACCTCTTCAAAATTTTAAAACCGAGTACTTGCCAAGCCATACTCCATCGATCTATACAAGTGATAACTAAAATATGCTATGCGTGATGAGTAATCTGCGTGTAGCAGAACTTCTCATTCAAGCTGCAAGGATTTATCCTTCACCACTCTTATCATGAGTGACCGAGTTGTTTGAGTTGATATGCAAGTTACTTGCTATTGCTGGTCTTTACTGGAATAATACGTTGTTCAACTTGTACAGTTGGCGTCAGTGGGTATCTGTAGTTTGAGTTTAATTCGATTTTAGCAGCTCGAAATACATTTTATCTTGATGTATTACTTGCTGATCCCAACATATTAAGAATTTAGGACTATTTTATACTAACCCCTAACATTTTGCACTTGGAATTGTCATAGTTTGTCCAGTTTTCAGTCGCAATCCGCTACAGAAAACTCTTATTTTCCTGAAAAAAAAAATTATAACTGTTTAAAATGGCATGTTCAGTAACTTCGTGTAGTAACAATTTTCCTTCCTTTTCAACATTTCCCATCGTATATAAAACTCTAAAAACAGTCGATTCATCAACTGCTAAGTTCTCTGCAAATACTTCAATATTTTCAATGGATCAGACAATTCATTGTCTTTATTTCTGATATTACCTAAAGTGACAATATGAGCTTATTATATCTGATGAGTTTTGGAGCAGATTTCGTCAAATAAAATTATAATGGCAATGAATATCGAAAATGAAATTCCATGATTGGCACCTGTATGTTGAATAAATTTAGTAATAAAATTAAATAAAAATTTTTTATTTTATATAAAAAATGTCAAAACCACCAACGAATTTTTACGGTTATTTTCAGCAAAATGTTTTCATATATTAAAACTGACACAATATACGTACATCCTTCAGCATTTTGTTTTGTTCATATCCTCCAAAATATGTCACACTGGCTAGAAAAAATTATAGTCAGATGTAGCTAAGCCTGAATAATAGACCGAATAGCTCGAAACGTGGAAGGAGGAAAACTCCATGCCAGGTTAAAATCTTCAGGGCCATGTGATCAATATCAAATCGAACGTTGTAATGCACTAGTATTATACCACTAGTTCCTTATCTACCTACTTCCTTCATTGTCAAAGACACTCTCTGATCAAGTTGGTTGTACTATTCCGTAGTTATTGTCTGGTTAGTTTCCAACAGTTCGTAATAAAAAAGTCTCCTTAGAAAGTATCATGGTAGTAGATGCTTTCCTTTGGTACGGATCCAGTAGGTTCCTGGGTATTAAATCCATTATTACCTCAACAATTATCTACAAAAAGTCGTTGTTTACTAGATATTTATCAGTGATGACCCGGTGTTCATATAACGACCGAGATTATGTTTAATCCATTCATATGAAACCCATCATGTAGAATTTCGAATTTGTATCACTTGGTGTAAATCTTTAATAATAGTACTTTGAACGACTTTCAACTGAGCTGCCAGCTTGTTTCATTTATGTTAACCTTCATCCACGAAGCTTGAAACTTCTGTATATCTTTGCATTGTCGAGCCCTAGTCGACAGGCGCAGACAGTCACTATAGTCAAACTCACTAAATCTAACAAACAACGTTAGTACCAAGAGCACTCTTGAGTCCAGCTTTAATATTCCTTAATATTTTAATGAAATATATAAAATAGTGCTGTCATAATATAACTCACGTACGCTTTCTCTTCAATCTTCTGAAATATTTGAAATTATTCTATATATATAACAGGACAAAATCCACGGCCTACCATACCAAAACACATTTTTTTGGCAAAATTAGTTTTTGTTATTCAACATAATTCCCTTCAAGGGTGATACACTGATAATAGCGACCTTCCAACTTTTCGATATCATTTTTGTAGTACGATTTGTCCTTTGCTTCAAAATAGGCCTTAGTTTCGTCGATCACCTATTCATTCGACGAAAATTTCTTCTCCGCGAGCATTCTTTTGAGATCTGAAAACAGTAAATAATCGCTGAGGATCAGATCTGAAGAATACGGTGGGCGAGGAAGCAGTTGGAAGCCCAATCAATGGATTTCTGACGCGGTACATTGTCTTGCTGAAACAGCACTTTCTTTTTTTTCGATTGCGGATGTTTTTGGGCGATTTCGTTCTTCAAACGATCCAATAACGCTATGTAATAGCCGCTGTTGATGGTCCTTCCTTTTTCAAGGTAGTCAATAAAAATTATTCCATGCGCATCTCAAAATACAGACGCCATAACCTTGCCAGCCAACTGTTGCGTTTTTCCACACTTTGAAGCGAATACATCGTCTGCAGTCCACTCGGATGACTATCAATAGGACTTCGGAATAAAATAATGGAGCCATGTTTCATCGATGGCCACATATCGATGAAAAACTCGAGTTTATTACGCTTGATCATCTTCAAACATTGCTCCGAATCATCAACTCGTCGTTGTTTTTGGTCAAAAGTGAGCTCGCGCGGCACCCACTTTCCACAGAGCTTTCTCATACCCAAATATTCGTGAATGATATAATATTCACGAATATTTATCATACGTGATATATCTACACGTTTAGTTCATATCTTTAGAGTGTCTGCTAATTCATTCAGTTTTAATTTACGGTCATTCAATATCATTTTGTGGATTTTATGTGGAAAACATTAATTTCATCGGTAACAACCTCTTTTGGGCGTCCACTGTGTTCACCGTCCTCGGTGCTCATTTCACCACGTATAAACTTAACATAACAATCCTTGATGGTTCATTTTCCTAGTGGCAGTGTTTGGAAAGTCAGCATCAAGCAAAGTTTTTGCTTCGACTGTATTTTTACGAAATTCCTTTTTATCCATTTTTTTTCATAACAACAAAAGTTGCTTCACTCAAAATACTTTAATTCACAAACTAATGATCCGACAGCTGTCAAATTTAAACACGCATCTTTTAGGGGTTATGGCGAACTAAAAAACATATGGATTTAATTCTAGTAACGCCATCTAGGTATCAGGCCGGGGACTTTTCAATTGACCTGTTATATATATATATATATATATATATATATATATATATATATATATATATATATATATATATATATATATATATATATATATATATATATATATATATATATCACAAATACAAACATTTATTATAATAAGAACTAAATATTGCACCTTTCTATATATTTTTCTATTTAGTTAATGCAAAGTATGATACATTTTTTGAAATTCTAACAAAAATTATTTAACGGCCTTTTGCATCTACAAACTTGGCTGTTATTTAAATAACGATGGTAGAAGCTTTTCGTTCTCAAGGGACATGAGTAAATGGGTAAAGTTTGTTATCACAAGATGAGCCTGTTACAAACTTATTGGTGCTCGAAGTTAGTTAATTTTTAATATCGAAACATGCGAAAAAGGGAGAAATAATTGCCTATTTTCTAAAAATGTATAGGTAGTAAATTTTAGATAGTATATTTTTTGAAATAAATATTTTTCAATACTTTATAGAATACGTTTATTGTTGATCAGTAATCCAAAAAAATTCACCTAGTTTTCAGTTAAATATAATTAGATATTGTGTCTATAAAGACAACAGGTTTTCTTATACATCTCAGAAATACATTACAAAAATCAAAATGTAAGAATTAGACCATTAAAAATTATTTAAATTATTCACCTGATTTAGCTCCATCTGACTCCTGGTTGTTCACCGGTGAAAATGCTTTATGCCAAAAGAAGGGATAACAGCGGTAATAGTAAAATGTATATATTAAAAAATCAGTAAAGGTAAGGTTAATTAATATATCGAATAAAACTATATTTATAATATAGTTCTGTCGATAGTAGGTTTTTCTACATTAGATGTCTACTGACATTCCTTTTTGAGTAATGGGGACGATATTTTACTAATTTAGCAAACATCTTTATGAAAAGAAACTTACTCTTAAATTATTAATTTCTGGATTGGAGTGACGTTTATTGGCTAAAACAAACTGAATTATTACAAATATAATACACAGATAGAATTATTATACATATTCAGGGAAGGAGCAGTGACACTGAGACTCTTTTCAGGTTTTCAACATATATACAACATATACAAGTAAGTGCTTGTTAGTTACTCAATCAACCGGTTGAAATACTGCTTTTTCTGTTGAATAATTAGAAACCGAGAAGATAGTGTACCAGAGAGGAATGGTCTTATAATTAGAATAAGACCAGATTATTTGCTGATGTTTTTCTTTTATCTATAAAAAGATCAACGATGTGTGACATTTGGACAAATGGCCTAGTCAGATTTGGTTGAATATTGACTGATTAACTATTAGAGAATATTGGCCACAATATGCATTTTAATAAATTCGTAATTCTAGCAAATACTCAATTCTATTTTGAAAGAAGTCAGAAGGTTTTGAAATTTATAAACATCAATTAAATTTCTGCAAATATAGGAGCTTTAAACAATACATGCGACTATATATCTGGATGCCTAGATGATAAGAGAGGACTTTTAGAATTTTTGAAGTTATTTTAGTTCTTCCCTACATCTAGAAGTTCGGCTCAACTAACGTTGTAGCTACACACATTCTTCTTGAAGCTGCTGTAAAAGCAGTTCTTTTTAAATAAAATTACATCACTGTATATAAAATAGTCATACTATTAAACGGGCGTTAGAGTATATGAGTGAGCGGTTAATTCATATATATTACATATCTGGCTTATGCGAGTTTTTGAAGCTGCTTTTAAGCAGTTTAGAATATTTCTAATTATACATTACATTACATATTTAATATGAATGCAACTCTATACAAGTTCGGAAAAAAAACCTTCCAAAATTCTCTATTTGGAAAGCAGCTTCAATTTTTTTTCTATAAATCTAAAGCCGTTACAAATGTTCACAATAGCCACTTAATCTCACCTGTAGCAAATCATTAAACTTTTATAAAATTATGTAGGTCTGCCAACCCAAAAAATGAAAATTATTTGTCCCGCTTTTATTTCTATTTAGAAAAAATTTAAGGGAAACTGAAGCCCGCTAGATAATTTTAAAATATTATGGTCAATGTGGCTTCATCATATTGGTCAGAATTGCAATGTGGAACTACTACAACAATCCTAAGCGTTAAAAGTCATGAATGTTGAGAGTGAAATGGAATAATCATAGCTAGAAAGTCTAAACGTCAATCTAACCATGTTATCAATAGAGAACGGCCACGATAACCAAAGATAGTTCAAAGATAATAAATTGCAGAAACTTGTTGGTCGAATACCGAGTCCAAACGACCTAAAGACAACTTAGTAGTTGAGAAATCAACTGTTTCCAGGCGTTCACATAGGATAGGAAAGGACCAAATAGAGGGAAAATTACTACCACACGTGCGGTCACTGACCAAGAAAAATTCAAGCTCGTCGCAGAGACCTACCAGGCTCAGATGAAATGCCTCCCTCCCACAAAAAACACCTAACCCAAAGTCAACTACACTGTCATCAAATAATCTGACTCCATCAAAAGTCTATTTACGCAAACTTTATTTTCAACCATCTCATATCTCGAGAACCTCTGCGTACCATAATCAGCAAACTTTAAAACAAACAATCTCCGGGTTTCGACGGAATATCGATCACCCAATTAAAAAAGCTCCCGCAGCTCGCGGAATTGGTTAACCTAATTAACTTCATCATGAAGGTGCAACATTTTTCGGTGTCCCGGAAACCTGCACAAACCGTGGTTATTCCCAAGAACGGAGCAACATTATCTTCATCTAATTACAGGCCTTACCTGAGAGGGCAATACTCTACACTCTCAACTCTTTCATAAAAGAAGGCAACATCATTCATGAAGAACAATTGAGTTTTCGAACACATCATTCATCTGTCCATCAGGTTACTCGTCTGGCAGCATACATCCATCATGGTCTTCACCGAAGTAAAAAGCTTGAAGCTGTCCCCCTGGACCTGACCAAAGCTTTAGAGAAAGCTGGCAAAAAGGATTGTTCGGAAAATGCGTACAGTTAGGCTTTCCAAAAGACCTAATCGCTCTCATCAAGTCCTATTTATCGGACAGATCTCCAGTCGAAAATCAATCAAATCTGGTATACTTCAAGGTTCCCCTGTTGGCCCCAACTTTATTTAACCTCTTTATTTTAGACCTACCGAGAAAAGAGCATATTGACGTCGCGTTTAACGCTGGCGACACTGCTTTCTTCTCAGCCTCCAGGTTCTAGGATACCATTCAAGGGCATTTACAGAAGCAGCTCGATCATGCGGACAAGTGTTTCAAATTCCAAAGGTTGCAAATCAACCCCCTGAAAACCAAGGCCACAATTTTTCAAGAGAAGCATTACGCACTACGCGTCTTACAACTCAAGATCGATACCGCAATAATTCCATGGTTGGATAACGTCACGTACCTAGATCTCAACTTCGGCTGATGGTTCGGTTAGCATTCCCAAATCCAGAAAGCAATCCTGAAAGGTTCGGGGATAGCAAACCTGCTATCTCCTCCGATCTGCTTTTCTAGCAGACTTCCATCTCCACCAAATGCCTATTTTATAAGATGTTAATCTCATAATCCTCTACGGATCTAACGTCTACTTCAAGTTTGTTACACCCAACTAGATGAAACGGCTTCAAGTTTTCCAAAATAAGCTTCTTAGGAAAATCTTAAACGCTCCACGGTTTGTCAAAAATAATCAAATTCACAGTGAAACTGACATTCTAGAAATCAAGCAATTCATATCTCAATCCTTTCATAAACACCAGCTCATCTCAAGTTCTTCTGAAAACGCGCTGGTTCATGAACAGGTCGACAGCACTGCGTCACCGCTAATGTCCCCATTTTCCAAACTGCCATAACTTTTGCCCCCATACGACAGCACCCAGTTGTGTGTTAACTCAAGATCTCGAATCAACAGTTAGTTTCTCTAGCTGCTATTTGCCCGGGTTACAGTAGTAAGTTTCCGCGATCGGATATGCGTCATGCATTCCACAGCCTGATTTTAAGCCAAAACAAAAAAGGCTATCACACAAATTGACTGAAAATGTAATTTCAAACCGTTTCAACATTTGCTTTGTCTTTTTTGCATCTTGGGCTAATAGATATCACTAATACTGATAGCAAGAACCTAATTGTGGCAATTATGAAAATATTACAATTTTAACGACAAACATTTTCAAAAAAATGTACAAATGTGAAAGAATAGTCATTTGGAAGAAATTATTACGTTCCATTAATCTACCAAAGTTAATTTTACTTTGAATCGAGATATAGAAAATATAAATCCATGCCGTAAAATCGATTACTACCTTCACATTTACCATATTTCATTTAAGTTCAGGTCATGGATTTTTTTCATCATAATTACTTTCATGCACGTGTGCTCACATATAAATGTAGACCTATTAATTAACAGATGCGATCATAAATATATAATATTATAATGCTGTATAAATAATGAAATTTAATATTAACTTAAATTATTATAAATACTAGAATATAATTAGATCGTGTAATTAAAACTTATTGATAAACATTCGTTTATTTCAGGTTTGGCCGAGTTCAGATTCACCTCGAGGGGAAGCTGATGGGCAAAGTTTCGTTTTTCCGGAGTGTACAGATGACAATATTTCGCAGCATTCAACTTGTCTGGATGCAGTTAATCACACAGACTCTGGCATTGATTCAACACAGGTAAGGAAGGCTTAGATATTATTTATTTTTAATGCTATAAAAGAAATTTAAGAATATCTATATCTGCATTACGATATAACTAATTATAAAATTCAGAACAGAACTAATTCAATAGTTTCTTCATATATTTCTTTTAATTTACAATTGTGTCTATATCAGAAATAAAAAAAATTTGTAATAACAATGCCGGACTTGAAATAAATAATGAAAGTATATAATATAAAACGACACCCTAATAATATACCTTGCCTTAAAAGGAAAAAACAGCTCAATTTCATTTAAGAATGTAGATAAATAAGCCTTTGTCAAGAAAGGCCGATATATTGATTGTTTTTTTATAAAGTTCTCTTAGTCTTACACTTGAAGAAACTAACCAGTACCTACAACATTTTATTAACCGTTATTTTTGTGATCAAAATGATAACTGCATTGACAGTTCAAAATATAACCGTCAGAGGTAGCTATAAAAAATATTATTTTTAAAATGCGTTGACATTACGAAATAAAATACTGTTTAAAATATTTTTATTATATTACGTTTATTATGGTATAAGAAGTTGGAGGCATTGTTTTTTGTCTTTGTTTCATACGAGACAGGTTTATATCACGTGGCTTTTGGTCAAACAAATCAATAGCATAGAGTAAATATTAAGCGTGCGAGCTTATTATTGACTTTCTGCATTACCGATTTATTTATTTTCAGAAGAAATAGTCTCTATTTTATAGTTAATTCGAGATTAAAACTTTAGTCTCATCTAATAATTTTTAGCCATAAATTAGTTGAAACAATAATTAGTGAGAGTAAGTTAATTCTATTCTTTATTTATTGATTATTTTATTTTTGGTGATTTATATTAATTGTTATGTAAGTTATTTAAATATTAAAAATTATGTAATTTGAAACTTTATTGAGATAAATAGTACAATGTATTTTATTTAAAGTATTGTCCAGCGCTAGCTGCAACTTTTCCCTTTGCCCTTTCGCCGTGCCTTTCTTTCAGGCAATTTACGGATTCCATCTCGAAACGACGATGTATCTTGGCTGTATATGTTAGAATGAGCAAGTGTGCAACAAGAACGAGTGTTTCCAATATTCACCGGTTTTGCAACATGTGGCCGTTGTCACATGTTGCAAAACTTTTGTCATCTTCCGGCTATTTTTCGCGCAGTGCTAACCTCAAAGGTTCTATTGTATTCGATAACGATTCTCATTGATAGTTTTATCGAGTAATGTCTCCAAATCCTCGTTTTCAATTTTTTGGATCAGAATGCTCTTTGTGTATTCCACCTTTAAGGCGTTAACCAGTATTCACATGTTGAAATCAATGGAGCATGATTGCCATAAGCTTTGGTATTTGATAACATTCAGCGCCATATATTAAATTGTTCAATACCAACCTCATATATGTTATGTTCTATTATTTCAGCTGCTCTATTTATAGAAAAATGTATCGGTTATGGAATTAAATTAAGATGCCTACGTCATAGCATACCCGTAAAAAATATTATTTATATAATTCACATATAATATAACATATAGGCTGAAAATTCCCGGTTAGAATAAAGAAAACGCACGATTCAAAATTGTTATTATTCATCAACGTAAACTCTATCAAGAGCCACGCTATCATTCCAGCGCCGCTCTAACACTTCAATACCACTTTTGATTGTTCTTTTGTCTCAAAATAGGCATATCACCAATGGCTGTCCACTCAGATGATAATCGTTTTGATTGTGAAGTGAAGCGATGGATCCATGTTTCATCCATTATCACACGTCGATGCAATAATTCCGGTTTATTACGTTTGCACATGTCCAAACACTGCTCATAATCATCAACACGTTCTTGTGTTTGGTCAACAGTGACTAAACGCGGCACCCACTTTGAACAGAGCTTTCCCATAGTTAAATGCTGGTATAAAACAAACACGTTTTTTGATATCTTTAGGATGTTAGCTAACTCACGCAACTTCACTTCTCGACCATTCAAAATGGTTTTGTGGAATTTTTTTATGTTTCCTGGTGTTACCACCTGATTTGGACGTTCACTCTGTTGTGCATCATAGGTGCATCTACGCCCACCTTTGAAGTCAGCAAACTAATATTTTGTTGTTGCTTCTGATGGAGCGGAGTCTTTAGAATACTTTTCGAGCTATTGCTTCGCTTGAAGCGCATTTTTTTCCATCAAGAAGCAGTATAAAATTAAAACACGAAATTTTCTCTAATCCATTATTTTGAAAATAATAAAAGTAGTGTCACTCTTAACACAATAACCCACAAGCTTATGAGACTATTTTTAATTAGCAATAATAAAATTATTTTGAAATTATCTCTCTCAAAAACGATTGACTCAGCGGATATATTTAAAAATAAGCTATTGTTAAACTATACTATAACATATCAGCTTATTAGCTAATTGAAAGAGTACTCTAAACAAAATGTTCACAACAAATGTTAAACAAATGTTAAAATGATAAGTACAACGTAATAGAAAGACTTATTTTTAAAAAGAAATAAGAAGTACTACATGAGTATTAACATATAACTACCCTAGTCGACACAAGTGGATAGTATTAGCTATTTTCTGTATTACATAATTTATTCAAACATAAATTTCATTAATAGAAGCAAATAATAAAAATCACGTATACTTAATGCAAATATTTAAATAAAAATATTAAATTTAAGAAAATGTATCGTTCTCCCTTAAGTAAATTACCGCGAAACTTTATCAGAAGTATTTTACTTTAATAAATTATTCCGCAGAAAGTTAATGTAAATTAACAAAGTTTATTTGTACACCGCCTACTCCGAAAACAAAAAAAAATCAAATTAATTTCAATTTGGCCGGGAAAAACCGACCCGACCAGAAATTTATGGCGTTAAATAAATTAATTGAGTTTTAAAGTTGAAGGTGAACCGTGTAAGTATTGTTGTTTCTATATATTGAATTAACAATTATTTATACTTATCATTCTGTATATATAACTATTGTAAACTAATTTTAATATAAAATTTCATAAATTTGACATTCATATCTAGAAACTAATTCTTCTGAGGTTTCAAAAAATTTAATAGGATTTTAAACATCAAAGTGAATCAAGTAATTGAGATAGCAATTACTTTGTAACAAAGAAAAGCAACAAAAACAAAATTTGGGTATCAACATTATTCCTATTCGGTACCTGTTCTTGTAAAACTCTCACAAGAGGTGTACGTTTCAAGATTACTTCTTCACTTAATTGAAATTAATTTTCATAGAGGTCCACTCTAAGCTAATAGTTTCTGGTGACAATATATGTAGAGTAAGGCATTTAATTTAACCACGGTTGACGCTCATTGATATTTTTTATCTTTTACTTAATCATTTACATTTACTACAATACCTTTTTTATATGAATTTGTTATTTTTTAATTTATGCAGCCAATCAGATATAACCTGTCTAAAAACTGAGCTAACACTGTCATTTTTTGTGTAATTCAACATATCAGTCAAGTATTATTGATTTATCCGGTTTAGAGTCTTCATTAGACTTATATAAACATCGTCAATTTTTGACAAAAATTTTCTTTGCCAGAAAACAATGTTTTATTGAAACAATAGCTCTTTCAACTTGATTATTTTACGAATTATAAATGCCACTTCATTTTCAAAAAAAATGTTATTCAAAATTTGTCAATTTTCATATAACAAATTTAATTTTACTATAAAATTATATTTAAATTAAATTATTTGACTCACATTATTTGAGTTATTATGTAAGATAATTATAATATATTATAATTTTTTTACAGAAAATTTCTGTTTTTGTCTGAATCAAAAGTATAAATATATAAAAAGACCCTCTGTATGATGAATTGTGTACCAAACTGAACAATTCCATATATAGATGTACAATATCTGAAATATTTTATATATGTAAATATTATCGAAGTCAAATACAAATGTCTTCCATTTTGGTTTGGTTTAGAATAACTATTTTACTTTTGCGAAAATACATTTTACAGAATATAATAAACGAACATATTCCGTATTTGAGTGGAAAATTGGTATTGTCAGAAAAATATATTCCAGAATATTTAAATTGTAATATTGTAACGAATACAGAGGTAAATATCCATGATAAGGAGACATTATTTTCTTAACGTCAAATAGCCAAAAAAACTAGCTTTGGCTGTTATTAATATTGAATGAAATAACGTTTTTATTTTGTTATAACTGGCTTTCCGCTTATGTCGAAATTAAATGTTAATTCTTCTTAAAACTATACCTACTTATTACGTAGAACAAACTTGAATAAACAACAAATTGGAATAATTCAGTCGAAAGGAAAACATGTAAACCCGTTGTTCTAATATTGATTTAAATATACAAGCTCTGTTTTGCTATATTTTATTTACAAATTATGGAGATTATTATATAACGTCTTATTTGTTTAATTATTTACACTGTTGTTTTATTTCAAGAAATCTGCTGCCGAAGCCGTCAAACACTTTTACTCCGTTTTATCCATGATTTCAATTATTTAAAAGTGGTTATTTTGATGTCAATGACAACGAATATCCTGGGGAACAAAAATGTTTGGAAACTGTGACTGATATTGACTACAAAACTTATTTCACGAACACCGATATGACACTCTCAAAGAACTTTCGGGCTGGCTAGTAGTTGATGAATAGTTTCTAAACGTCTATATGTTGAAAATCCAAAGTTAAAGAAATGTACGTTTCATTGTTTATGAAGCAAAAAAAAACAAGAGTTTTCTGTGGCTTATTGTAATTTGGTTATGAAATCTGTATCAGCTAAAATAATCCCAAGTGTAAACTGTTCTTAATTGCTCCAGAGATCCATCCACATTAACATCGAAGCGGGAAATAACGGCCATAATCTATTGACATGCCTATGGTGGGTTCATGAAAGTATAGATACTAAAACCAAATAAAAAAATGATTGTATACATGGACAGTTGAAGAAATTGAACGAGGTATTGTTGCAACGTCGAATTCTGAAAGATTCACTATTGCAGCTCGAGTGGGTAGTTCTACCACACTCAGCGTACCCACCAGATATTGCTTTCCACTCGCTATGCTTTCTGATTACTCCTTGTTCAAATAGCTGCAGAATGGCTTGTCTAACATCATGATAGAATCACCGCCAAACTTATTAATATATTGGCATACATTGGAAAAACTCATACGAAAATGATAGAAAATGTATATTAATATATGTTGTACGAATTTTTCTCCCTTTCTGCCTTTTTATGAAATATATGAAATTACCTAATATTATATTTATAGTAAAGAATACAAATTACAAATGGATTAATATATTACATATTACGTGTTTTATTTTTAAAGGTTTCACCACTACCACCAGTTGCAACAACATCACCGATCACATCGCCAACACCAAGTGTTCGTAGGCCCAGTAGTACTCTTCTGCACCCAGATCATGCACGATTATTCAGAATGTATCCTGTTTCTTCTCCAGAACAAACCTCAATGGAGGATATTTCGGACCAGCAGAATAATCCGGTACTATCTCCGTCATCATCAACTACCTCTTCTTTGACATCAGTGGCAGCAGGTAAGGCATAATAGTAAGGCACCATGAAATGATAGTAATGTCATTCATTCGGTGTGATTCAGTCATTGGCTTAAAACCTGTTCGCTAAATAATTTTTTTGTTTCAAGCTGGAGAATACATGAATTATCACATATTTTCAGGTTGGTTGAACTACGTTCATTTGTAAGTAAGTTAATACATAATACCGAAATATAAAAATTTCAATACTAAACTATTTATAAGTGAATTTTGAGTGAGTTTTATTTTATTTTGAACGGGATGCAGAAAAAACAATTCCTACTTTTATGTTGTAGAAAACGAAATTATTCGTATATATTTTAAGCGCTAATCTGTGTACCGGTTTGATAGAGAGCTTTTTGTCAGTTCTCTGATACAGCGATAGTTCCGATACTGCAACACCAATGAGATATCCTGGCTAAAAACTAAATAATTTTCGCAAACCTTTATTGAAACAAGGTTCACATTATTAAAATAATATTCAGAGACTAAAACAAATAATAGTCAGATGGGGCAAGGTCTGCGTTATATGGTGGATTCATCAGATCTTCGCAGTTAATATATCTGAATTTTTACAGAATTACTCAAAAAATAAAATTAAAAAAAATCCTATTGATATTGTTTGACCATATTTTAGTACTTAATTCAATAGCATTAGTTATTTATACTTGAAGATATGAATGGTTTAGCTAGATTTGAGCAGCTCGTGATAAACAATTTATTTTCTACTCCACTGAAGAAATAGGATCATCTATCTCCACATCTAATATGTGCGAGCTATACATCCATTGGGGAGGCTTCTCCAGCCTTCTTTGATACACATTCGTTTAAAAAACGACACCAATAAAAGTATACATTAATCTTTTTGTTATCAGTTATTATATTAATAGTAAAACTGCTTAAACAATATTGAATACACTAATTAACAAACTAAGTCGTTGCCAGTTAAACAGGAATGTTTTTTCAAATGTCGAGTGAATAAAACTAAGATGAAGGCAATCCTCTCGCACTCACTTTTTGAGAAAAGAGAGTTAAGAAAATAATTGTTATTGGTAGAAAAGTTAGATATGCAAGCGCCAATAAAAAATTAATTATATATTTCAAGTTTAACTTTTACAACTTCTTCGTCATAATTTAATAGTACCTAAGAACTAACGGATGGTATAATAACATTATAAAATTAACAAACTAATAATTATATTCTGTCATCAATATTAAGAATGGTACGCTTCATAAGATAAAATTAATAATTATATTTCTGAGAGAAACAATTCTGTGGCGCAGTGGTAAAAGCGATAGGAGGGTCCACCTACTGTTGCGATATTCGCGGGTTTGAATGCTGCTGGGGCATTGTCGTAAATATATGTTTGTGATTGTGTAATATTTGTGATTGTCCTAGGCAAGAGTGCAAAATCCGACAAGGAAAATGATCCCAGTCACGCCAGTAACCAGGCTGGAAGACCGGATTTCTTCTGGGATGATTTCTAAGTTTATCACCTGCCGGTCGGTAGGCTTAATGCCGAGGACCATGGTTCGGAGCCCACGTTAAAGTGTAGGTCCAGTCCAGATAAACCCCTAATTGGTAAAAGGAGACCTTAAAAGACCTAAAGGAAAGAAACAAATCTAATTCTATATTTTTGGTAATTTAAGAACTAGGTGGCCTATACAAATAGTCTCTTCACTAGCTGAAATTTTGTTCTTAGTATTCTTTTTGGTCTCTCAACTCAGATACAAATTCAATTAACCTTTTATAGTTGTACTTCCACTGGATGCACGTCATGTAAGTTTGAAGCATATCATTTTTTTCACAAATTATTTCTAGTAGAATTCTAAGACTGTTATCGAGTAATTGTAGTACTTTGACCTTATTCTGTTCACGCAAGCTCACTTGGTTTTTAACTCAGTGACCAATAGATTTTTGTGGATATTCTCATTTTTCTATATTACGAAGCGTTAACAATGCTCCGAAGAAATCTATTTCACTAAGTTTGAATCATAACTCAGTCAAGATTGTTTTATGAAGCCCCATAGTTGCAACCTTAAATCTGCAAACTTGTTGAGAATAACATGATTATTACTTCAACCATTAAATGTTTTTGAAGCTCAACAATTCCATTTAATTTTTATTTAAATTATATTACCAATTTACTTATACTCTTATTTATATTATTAAATAATTATTAAAAACAGCTAACACTGTTAGCGTATTAGATTATTGTTATTTATGTTTAATATACATTATATGTAAGTAAACATTAACAGATAACTAATTATAACCGAAACTTCCACTGAATTATCTAGAATATCCGGGTAAGACAGCGATGCAAAAAGTCAAGAAACCAATAACTACAAAACTAGTCACTGTTTTCCAGCTCTAGTTTTTTAGATTTCCTTATCCTACTCTATTTTATCCGCCCTCGCTAATTAATGCTAATTTAGTGCCCGGTATAGCATACATTATGTTTTTACCAATAAATTAATAAAGAATATATACCGAGTAGAAAAATATTAATGACAAGATTTTTACCAGTTTTAGGTGAATTCATTCTTTAGGATTTTAAAGATGCTATTGTATAACGTAAGCTTCGATGACTGCCTCAAATTTACATCCGTTTGCAAGCGAGTAGAGATTACTTCAAAAGGAATTCAACCTAAATTCTCTTACTACTTCAGTTTTATTGTGATAATTATTTCACATCAGATTTGATGCTTTTGTCTATAAATAATTACCAACTATACAGTTCAAAGAGAATTCAGCTATGAGTGAACTCAACTGATGAAATATAAATACAACATTCATCTAGTTTAAATAGTTGGTGACTAATACATAAGAAAAAGTATCGATTAGAGGAGAGCCTAATATAGTGAGGTTTCATATAAATATAATTTCTAATAACATAACGAAATATGGAAGAGTGAAATAACATTACAGTACACAAATAATTTTATTATTATATAAACTTGAAGTCTAACTATAATTTTAACCATATATTATCTTGTGAGCTACATTGTTTCACTAACATCGTTTTTATAACAAGAGATTGAAAGTAGGCTAACAAACAAACTGCTACTAAGATAAATTGTTCCACCGTCCGAAAATCCAATTTTCTCGCTAGAATTTAAAAAGTTTTTCAAACCTGAATTATAAGTTCGGATTTTATGGTTAAAACAAAGATTCATAACAAATAAAATTTTACATTTCAAATTCGATTATTTCTAAAGCGTTTATTGATGAGAGTTTTATAGTTGTAAAGAAAACGGATCTAAAATTATTATGTATTAACTTATTTTACTGTTTATAATATTCGTCTTTCCATTTTTTTCATTAATTTATAATGCATTTTTCTATATTATGTATATATAATGCATGTGCATGTAGTAAGAACAAATTACTAGCCACCGCTCAACAAAAAATACCTCAGGAGCAGGTTCTAATTAGGAATATCGAATTTAATCATAAAGAAACATATAATTGTAAGTAACAAATGTCATTATATATATATATATATATATATATATATATATATATTTTAAAGTGCAGAGCATCTATCTGCATTTGGTTCTTGGAAGAACCTAAGTTGAGATAATCTAATCTAGATCTGATTTTCTGGATGACCAGATTATCTCAACGGACCCAACTATCTATCTGCAGAAACTACAAAGGCAAAATTTAAAGCTAATTCTATATAAAAAAGAACAACAAAATGAATTTATTCCTATATAGAAATCATCTAGTGCCACGATTTAACAAAGATATGCAAGGAGGGCATCCCACTTAGACCAACTGTAGAAGAGGCGATAAACAACCCGCGAAAGAAATACAATACAGGAGAAAGAAATATACAACCCAATAAAATACTTTCTCAATAATAGCAAATTAATTTTCAAACATAAACGCTAGAAACAAGTGGAAGGAGCACCATACATAGTTACCATTACATAGTTAACTGCTATCCCCTATCATACCAAAGATGTCCATGGAAGCTCTAGAGAAGAAAACAATAAATACAGTATGCCACAAACTTCTCCTATGTTTTAGATATGTGGACGGTTTCGTTAGATGGACTCACGTAGAAGATTTACAATGATTATACGAACATATAAAAAAAATCATCCAAAGATCAAATTCATTATGGAAATCCAAAAAGAACTTAAAAAGAAATACTTTTTAAGTTATGTATTGGGGTTGTATTTTATAAAAGGGTTTAAGCTAAATAAACTATTATTTTATTTATAAACTTGTTTATTAAAAAAAAAGTAGATGCGACTGGTTGGCGATACAAAGCAACACTGAGGGTAAAAACAGATTAACCCGTCTCACTCATTCAGCATTCAGGTAGTCAAAAAAACAGATGGCCGGATAGTTTGGGCCTTATTACATAAAACTTCCATCCTAAACAAACGGCCACAGGGATATAGTACGTGATCGTTATTCCGTCTGGACAGCTTATAGTTGCAAAATTATTTTTCAGCATCTCCTGTACCTTCGTCTGCCAGTTAGCCATTTAAAAATCTTTGAAGTGTCACTATTTCTATTCAAATTTCCATGTTACCTCTCTACGGAATGGTCTTCCTAATTTTGGTGACTATAGATTCCAATAGTCTACGTCTAAGAAACTGGGAGACTCCAATCCGCATTTCGTGGCCCTTCACTCTGAATTATAAGCTTCCGCCCAAATTCGGACTATTTTAATTCACAGCAAACTCAGTGCGGCCTTGGTGACCTCACACCTTGAACAGTGATGCATGTGCCAGGAATCTACCAACTTGGGGTATTTCCTAAAGCTAAAATGTTTCTTACTTGGAATAGTTTATTTTGAGCACCTTCATTCCACCTTTTGTAATATTACAACTTCAGATGCAATACATTTGCCCGAACTTTACTAAACTACATCAATATGCTTCGAGTAACTGCGGAATGATTGCCAATCCAAAGTCAACTTATCTTTTTTTTTTAATTGGTTTGGTTCCGATTAATTAAATCTTCATAAGAGATTATCTTATGATCTCCCAGGAATCCTACTGACAGCACACGTTATAATATGTGAAAGGCTTTAGAAACCAAATATTATTAATTTACTTGAGAATATTATTTTATTTAACGGAAAAAAGATGCGATACAAAGCGACCGTGAAGGTAAAACAGGCGAACCCGTCCCACCCGTTCACCATTCAGATAGTCACAAAAAACAGATAGCCGGCTAGTCGGGTGGTATTACATAGCATTGGCCCGTAAACAAAAAAACGGAATGCCTGAATGCTCAGAGTATGAAAAACCACATACGAACCGTCAATACTTGATCGCATAATCACATATACAGACCGTAAGGCTATTGGATCTGATCTTCTGGATGACCAGATTATCTCAACAGTCCCAATCACATATCTGCAAGAAAGTACAAAGGCTAAAATTAAAGCAAAATCTATAATAAGGAGAATAAAAGAACGAACTTATTCCTACAGAGAAATTGCCTGTGACAAAGTACCACGGTCTACCAAAAATAAACTAGGAGGGCACTTAGACCAACTGTAAGTTCCATCGGATCGACATTCATCGCCTACAGCAGCAAAAATATTACTACAATATCCTATACGAAGTGGAATCTTTAGTTACTAAATCAGGCCGCTTCATTCAACACATAGAGAAAATCACTATGGAACAAAGACATCTGCATTCTTCACCAAAGTAATTACAGAAGAGACGAATATACAAAAGAAATAAAATGAATGCTTAGAGCATAAATAAAACACATCATCCGATCGCACCATCATCCGGCACAGATACAGACAGTAAGGCTATCGGATTTACAGCAGAAAAACAAAAACAAAATGAAACAAAATTATGTTCAAATGTATTTTGTTTCCAAATGCATGAAACAATTGTGGTATTAATCGATTGTGTCCATTCACCCATTTTTAACTGAATAACAACAAATCAATAATGATTATGTAACAATCTTTGTATATATAATACATTTAAGAGGCCTTAATGCAACATCGGAAAAGCAACCGTACCCTATTTCTAATCCATCTAACACATGACACTAAAAAAATAGCCCACATTCGTTTTTTTAGAAAACAATGCCGCCATCCAAAGTTCCTGTGTTGAGATATCCCCTTTGTTAAAGATATCGGTTTTTTTGGATCTTTTAAACCTTCATCTCCCTTACAGATGTTTCTGCTTCAGCTCCACAGTTGATTAGAATCTGTCCGCCTTACACTTCCCTTTCATACAGAGGTAAAATAGGACTTTCATTTATAAGAAATGAAATATATTCTCTGTATTCTGCGGCAAAACTATATTTGGGATTTGATATATATACAATAAATATTATTATGGGGTATAGAGAAATTATACTTAGTACTATATTTTGTAATGTTTTAACTTTATTAAGAAATTTAAAAACTTTTAATATAAACATTAATTTTGTTTTAAATTGATAATACTCATACAGTATGACGTACTGTTAGTTACATCATGATCTTATATTGAGAGTTCTTACTACTAATGCAGCAGCAGTTAAAGGCCAACTGACCCATGATTCCAACTCAACCATACTTGAATAATTAATAGAATACCACAGGGCTATAAAGCCAAATTGTTAAATAGGATATTGTTAGAATTAGTCTATAGGTAAAACTAGTAATTGTACGTTATGGTCGTTGTACGTTATTTATTTAAAATATTATTTTCCTTCAAATATTATATTATTTACATGTATTAAAATAACTAAGAACTGTGAATAAATCCTAAGCTTTTTTTTCAAAATTAAGGCTTCGTTGTGAATAATTACATTGTATATATTTAAAAGTAAACTATTTACCAAAGTTATCATTATTGCTAATTACTTTCTGTACTTTTCTTGCCTTTGTAATTACTACATTTATCACTTTTTCGGCCTTTTTTTTCTTGAATACTTCGTGTCTTTTATAATATTGCAAAATCACTCTTTTCTTTGCTTACATAACAACTTTTTCTTAAAATTCGGACAAAATCATCAAGAAATAATACTTATCATATATTTAAATATCTTTCATTATGGTTTAATTCAATTTAAGCTCTTAATTTTTCATTTTTCGAACTTATTCTTCACACTAGAGTATTATTTGTTATAGATGCTTTAGTTGTTTAACGTATTTGAAATATTTTATTAAGAGAACTTTGAATTTATAGGAAACCGTTATTTTTCTTCAATTAGCAATTAACGAGTGTAACGTAATCTTCACGCGTTTTGGTTGGTGGAATATACTCACCACTAGATGACTTACAATTTGACAATTTTTAGAAGAATTTTTTACTTAACATAAAAACTTAGTCTTCTCACAACTTTACTACTAGTTCTAATGTTTGGAAATGAGAAGAAATATGTAATATTCATTAAAAACAATGGTATAGGCAAAATATTTCATTTACATAAAAATTGGAAACATCCAACAGCAAAAGTGTTATTCTTTTCAAAAGGTAATAAGCATGCCAGTTACAACACTTATTTCCTTGTTAAAATCCACTTAAGTTCCTCCTAGATACAGCATCCCATGGCAATTGTAATATTAGATGCTTGCATATATTTTGATCGGCTTTATAAATACGGAAAATAAAAGTAAAAAAACTATTAAGCAACCTAACCTAACTGTTAAACTCGATAATTTTCATACTTCTCTACATAAATCAAGAGTATCTTCACTACTTACAAACGTTAATCATGGAATTATATTTTTGTTTTCGACATTGAATTACATTTTACGTCCCTTAGACGTCCTTTAACTTTTGGAAACTTATGGCAATGCTGTTTTATCATATCCCAATTATAGGTTTTGGTTTCAAAGTTTTAAAAGTGATTAATTTAATTCCAATCAAAAAGAACACAAACAACAGTTTTAGGACAAAGAACACTTTAGGGTGACTTAAAAAGCCATCGAAAGACGAAGGATAGCGAATTACAAGACTTGTTGAACGAAAAACCTGCTCAATATCTAAAAAAACGTTGGAATAGTTTAGCAGTTAATGAATCAACTGTTTCAACACGTTGCATTCAACGGAAAATATCTAAAAGGAGAGAATAAGGCTATCGCACGCAAAGACAGAAGATTTTTCGGTGCCGTGTTATCACTGGCAATAAATAATCCCAAAGGCTTAAAAATTAAGTCCAGAAGAGTCATCTACATCGAATCAGACGATTTATTGCCATATGTGCATATTGTAGGAACAGTGATTTATTACGAACTGATCACCAACATGTGCACAATAGCCAGCAACAGCTGCAGTTTTCGTGACAGATATGAAAGCAATGAAAAAGTAGAGAAGTATGTGCGCAATTGGCTGCTTCAAGGAATATTCAAGCTTCCAAATCGGTGGAAAAAATGTGAATATCACGGAGGTGACTAGATTGAAAAATGTTAACTGTTTAGTTTGTGTATACCATTAATCAATAAATTTATTTTACAAAATTGCCGTTCGATTCCCTCTCGTACCAATTCTTCTCAATAAATACTTGTTTAAAATGAATATGCGTACATGCAAGCACCTGATAATACGTCAAGAAATATATACTCGTATACTACATTCCTACTAATCTTATTAAGCTATTCTAATATTAATAATTTCATAAAAAAATGCTAAATAATCTATTCAACCTATTAGCCTATTTTTATTTTAAATATTTCGCATCCTTATTAAAAAAATTAATTTTTCCTTTATATAAAATAATACAAATTCAAATAACTTTTTTGAATATATCAATCGTATTTTAAACATATTTATTGTGTTTGTAGGTGTAGTGGCAGGAAACTCCGTAGCTGGAAATTCCCTAGCGAGCAATTCCACTGATAGCCGTAGGAGATCGTCAACTATGACAGCCAGATATTCCTTATTCGACGCCTTGGATCTGGAGTATGCCTTATTGCGCGCTGCCGCCAGAGGCAGCGTAGGCCCCTACTCCCTCAGCGAGAGTTTACATAAATTAACGTTCACTCAAAGTTTGGCCTTTCCCGCTTTGGCCCGTGGTCTCGCGGGCAAACGAAGACGCTCCCAACAAAACAACAACAGTCGACCTTTGGATCCGTCTGACAGTGGCCTCAATGCCTTCGCGAAAGTCATCACCGTCTTGGTGCTGGTTCTGGTCAGTGTATTAGTATTCGCGGTGGTGTATAAGTTCGTACGGACGTGAGGATTGCTTCTCGCTCCCGGGGGAGCGCGAGGTAATCGATTTATTATCGGACGAAACTATAGCGGTAACCGGTGAAATGGTGGAGGATTTAATTGAAGGCCCATAAAATTACGATAGATTGTGCACAACATATTCTAAATACAAACCATGTTATTATTGACGAATGGTTTTAGATTAACGAAAACAAAATACTGGTTTATAGTATATCGATTCCAGCACAACAAATATAGTGATCACTAGCGTATATGTTATTAGATCTAAATATTTTATTTTATATTTAATACTGTACAACTTATAGAATATAAATCTAAAAGGATAATACGATTATTAATATAGTTGCTATCCTGATATTATTTAACGAATAAGATGCTTATAAATATTTTATTACAATACAAAAATGCTTTAATAAGCATAATTTCAAGCTAAACTAGTGATCTGAATCATGGAAATATATTAACAAGTTTCATATTTTATCGCAATTTAATTTAATAATATCTACTATTTACAACAAACCCAATCAGTTTTATAGTTATTTAATTAATTTTGTTCCATATATTTAATAATAAAACATATAAATAGTTTACAGCATATTACACAAAGTGAAAATAATTGCACTAAAAGTTTCTTTGTCACAGTTGAATAATAAATATTATTGATTGGTTAGTCAATTAATTTACAACAACCTGTTAATACACTACCTTGATCATGTGCTACTAGAATATCAGTCTAGACGAAAAATTTACACGTGTCAGACCATATCATCATTACTGTGTTTTTTGTAATGAAAGAATTATTCGATACTTGTCAAAGAACAGTGATATTATATTATTAGGAACGATTCAATTTTTGTAATCCGTACATTATGTAACTTGATAAATAATAATATTAATATAGAAAAGTAGGCATAAAATAAGCTTCTGTTCTTAATTCAAAAATATATACAAACAAATATATACATTTTTTATTTGTATATTTTTTGTATTAATAATTTGATTATACAATACTATAAACTAGGTTTTTGTACAGGAAACATAATATAACATACAGCGAGAACGGTTAATCTAAACCATACAATGTGATAGTTATAAAAGGAATATGCTTTACTAGATTATTAGGGTTATTACAATGTATTTACATGTAATACATATATTTGTTCATCTTTGTAAAAAGGGATCAGTATTTACTAAATGCGATTACTCAATGTACTCTTTAACGACATCACTAATTGTGGAAGTTTTATAAATCGTCTATCCTATTTCCTTGTTACTATTATATTTGTTATTGTAAATATTACTTTACCAATTTATATTTTTTTACGCTCACATGATTGTTGATTGATAACCATTTCTTGTCGGAATTGTTACTAACTAAGCTTTAAATCATGTAAATAAATATCTTCTTTAATATGAGTTCTTCATTTTTATTAAAATCCTCATTGTAGATATTTAAGTAATAATAATAAGATTTCATCGCTGATACGTTTCACGAAGATGTAGGATTGACAAGTAAGTATCTGAATAAAATAAATCTAGAGTATATCCCAGTTAGTTCATAGAGAATTAAAAAATACCACACTATTCTTTCCTCGTTACGGAAGTTGTAATATGGGGCATTTGAAGAAGTCCAAAAGGGCGAGAAGTGTGTAAGTAACATTAGAGGACTTGGTTTGCTTTACTTTTATTATTCACTAGTTAACCACTTCTCTATTTGATTTAGATCGGATTGGAGTAGGAACAAAGCAGTTTTTCAACCAAAATGCACTCAGAAAACAGCAATATCGTCCGTGTAGGTCCAAATTAATGCGTTCTCATCAATTGGAATGTCCACAGGGTAAATGTAAAAGGCTTTGCACCGGTCCCACTATGCTGTGCTCTGTGACACCCAAAAATGTTTCATATAAACCAGAATATTCATATTTAAACTGAACCATGAAGCTCCTTCGATTGATTCAGGATGAGAGTATGACGAGAAAAATATTCAAAGACCTGCGACACTAACAAAAACCTATTGGTTGATATTCTCTCTATGTTCCGACTAAAGACTGATGATAACAATATTACATTGTAAAAATTGTTATAATGTCCTACAATATTAGTTCATTTAAACCAGAGATACCAAAATATTATTTATTCAATAATTAGAATCAAAACAACTTAAACCAACTAATAAAGAGCAATAATAGCGGACGTGATCATCTACTTAAACCTAAAAATCTTGCTAAATAAGTAGTCCTCCCAATAATTTAATGAAGCTTCCTAAATTATTTTTATGTTTTATGAATAGAGAAAGCAGGTAATACTTTTTATATTCTAATATTAATAATCTATTTGAGAAGGAAATTTTAGTAGATGTTCCCTTTAAAGCGCCTACATTAATTTGTTGTCATTACATTCTAGAGCCTTATGCAATTTATAGTACTTTTATGTGAATTTTTATTTATTTTTTCATATTATCAATGATATCAGAAAAATCTAAAATAACACAAAAGCTTATTGATCGAAAATTAAAAAAAATCGATACTAATTCAATCAAAGTAAAATCTATCATAGTCAAACTAAATTTTTTGGCAAAATTATGTTTTTTAACATAATTCCCACCTCTTCATTCGACGAAAATTTATTCCCAGCTAGCATTCTTTTGAGATCTGAGAACAAGAAATCCCAATTCATGGATTTTTGCCATCGTTTTCATTGACTTGTGACACGGTGCATTGTCTTGATAAAACAGCACTTTCTTTTTCTTCAAAAGCGGCTGTTTTTTGGCCGATTTCGTCCTTCAAACGGTTCAATAACGCTATGAAACAGTCGCTGTTGATGGTCCGTCCTTTTTCAAAGTTTAAAAAAAAAAAGGTTTTCAAGGTAGTCAATGAAAATTATCCCATGCGCATCCCAAAATACAGGCGCCATAATCTTGCCAGCCCACTATTGCGTTTTCCCACGCTTTGGAGCGTGTTCATCGTGTGCAGTCCACTCGGATGACAGTCGATTGGACTTCAGAGTGATATGATGGAGCCATGTTTTATCCATTGTCACATATAGATGCAAAAACTAGGATTTATTACAACACTGCTTCGAATCATCAACTCCTCGTTGTTTTTGTTCAAAAGTGAGCTCGCGCCGCACCCAATTTGCACAGAGCTTTATCATACTCAAATATTCGTGAACGATATGATGTACACGTTCAGTTGATATCTTTAGAGTGTCTGCTATTTCATTCAGTTTCAATTTACGGTCATTCAAAATCATTTTGTGGATTTTTTTAATGTTTTAGTGGGTAACCTTTTGGGTGTCGACATTACCACGTTTACCGTCTTCGGTGCTCATTTCACGACGTCCAAACTTAGCATACCAATCCTTGATGGTTGAATTTCCTGGAGTACTGTCCGAAAACTCGGCATCAGCCCAATTTTTTGCTTCAATTGTATTTGTCCGTTCAAAAAGCAATATTTTATCAACATGCGAAATTCCTTTTTATCCATTTTTTTCACAATAACAAAAGTTGCTTCACTCAAAATGCTATAATTCACAAACTAATGATCCGACAACTGTCAAATTTATACACGCGTTTTTTTAGAGATAGGGCTAAAAACTTATGGATTTAATTCTAGTAGCGCCATCTATCTATCAGGCCGGGAACTTTTCAATTGAACTGTTATATCCAGGGTAGGTAGTGAATTTACTGTATAAAAGGTGAGCTGGGAGCCTGTTTAAACGAACGTATCGCATAAAACACGCTTAGATAGGGAGCTAAATTAACAAGTATGGATGGTTGTCTGCTTATAAATTATTTTATTTTTAGTTTTATGTTTTGTGGTTGGTATTATTTGTAAATTTTTTCTCACGCCTACTTTATGTGAACTTTGATTGGTATTGGTCTGTAAATATCTATTTCAATATCGTTGTTGTTACATACAAGAATATCAAATGAGATAGATTTGATAGATTTGAGATTGAGATTAGATAGATAGATGAATAAATTAAAACATAATGAGAATAAAACAGGGTTTAGTTATTTAAAATCTGGTCTCACTACTGGGTCATATTCTTAAGATTGCAAACAATGTATTAGAGTAGATGATGTGAGAAAATATTCCCTTTCATCGAATATATTTATGATCTACAATACAAGACGTCCAGTTCCTTCCAATAATCAAATCTCTGAAAATTATTGTTTTATTATTAAGATCTTTAATTTCTTTGTCTGCAATACTTTACTGTACCTTATATTTGATACTAATGCTATTATAATTAGCGCTCCATAAAGGACTATAAAAATTACTCCCTTGCTTTTATAGTTATTGATATTTTTGTCCTGAAATTATCACATATTTTCTTTAGGAAAAAAGGGTCCCCTAGCATGATTATTAAAATTTTAAATAATTATCTACAGAAGGTGTGCTCTAAACTCCTAAACTTAAGTCACACTAAACATATTGGGATCTACTACTACGTAGGGTTTTAGAAAACATTTCAATTTATTTTAACGAAAAATAAAACACAGTTGTTAGAATACAATTGTCATACGATTATTTGTGTTCGACTACAGGTTTTTTTGCCATTTTACCATATCATATTTCCATGATTATTTTGGAGCGATCAACAATGCAACGTCATCTATTTTCTTCATCTTCTTTTCATGATAAATAAAATAACTCTTATTCAATAAATGGATTCAAAAGAAAACATATCTTATAGTCTTCCTGAAGTTATCAGTCTCGTTATAGAGCATATATACATCGATATCGATGTCTTCAAAATAATGTTTCTACTTCGTTGGATCTGTAACTATTTTCTGAATTCGTCACAATTTAATATTATTTCCAAATTGAATATTATTAAAAACTATAATAATATAATAATTAACTGGAAACTCTAAGTAACACTCTAACACTTGATCTAACTATAATATTTTGAAAATTCACTTTTTGCATTTGGGAACTTTAGATTTTATAATATATGAGCAACCACTTCATTTTTCTTTTCGTGGATATATCATAGAAAAGAAGCCAAAGTGCTTACAAAACATGGGATTATAATCATAATCTAACACCTAATTTTAAAACATTACACTCTCTAATTGAATTACTTCAAATTACTCAATTATCTAAAATTGTTGGAGTTAGACATCTTTTTTATTTATTAATTTTATTCTTTCCATCCGTCCAAATTGACATATTTGTTTCTTTAATTTTCTCTTATATTATACGAGAATTCATTATTGATCATCTATTTATCTGGTTGTTTTGCTCTCTTTCATTTGTTTTTTGTGTTTCAATTATTCTTATTAACACTCTGGTCTACATAATTTTTTAAAATGTATTGTTGTAGAATAATTTGATTTGAGTTATATATATTGCTGAAGAAGTCATATTGTAGGTATTTAAATGAAATTATGTCAAACTTTAAATTGTTGATTAATATTTATATGCACTAAAAATAACAAAAATTTAACTATATATTTTATTTCGACTAGACATACTTTCTATACATAATAGTCTACTTAATTCTAATGATTATGTTTATGAAAATCAAAATAATATTATTCTAAATTATCTACATACTTTAATCAACTAAATATTTCTTGTAAAGCGTATAATAATATCTACATTATATCAGCTGGTTATATCAGTAATATCTACAGAGTTGAATTAAGAATATTCTACATCGTAATACAGGCATCGATATAAAAATGCAGATAAACAATTGACAGTGAAAATGATTAACACACGATGATTTAAATGATTGACTTACAAATTCACCAGGTACTATATTTATGATTGTTGTGTCTAAATTTATGTTAATTACGAATTAAATATAATATAAATATTGTCTTAATTACAATTTGAAATAATTATAAACTTAACTTGAAACAAATTCAAAATAGTTTATGCAACATGCTCCCAGCTACCTTAAAATTAGGCTTACCCATAATTTATAGTAGAACATTTTTTTTAATATTAATATCTTAGTAAAAAATAATTTTGCTCCAAGAGATTGTACAGATATATAGTTTTTATATATAATAGAGATAACAGCTACACACTATTGTCTAACAAGTTGTCAAAAGTACCTTATGCCCTTTATAAATAAAAATTAATATACCTTTGTGAAAACTACCGCATAGCTTAACAGCATCATTTTAAATGAAATGCAAATTATGTACAGATTAATGGTCTAAAATGAAACAACACATAATTTAAGTTTATTGTTAGGCTTTCCCAGTTAAATGCCGGTATAACATTTTATATTAATCAAACAATTTATGGAATAATAAAATGTTGGGCGTACAAAATAGTTACCCTATACAAAGAAAAAAGTTTTCATTACCAAGTTATGCTAAAATTGTGTAACATAAAGCCATATTATAACATTCAACATCTTTTCAACAAATAACCTTGAAAATTTAGTAATTTTAATACGGTATTTTTTTGTTTTGTATTCGAACTTCCACTCCAGTAAGCGTCATTGATGCAATAGAATATAGTACATTGAGTCATTACCGATTCAAATTATTTCGTAATTTTCATAACCCTTTTAAAAACTTAAATGAATTTCTGATCATTTTCGTCACTTGCTGAAAGATGGCGAATGACATGTCTGGGCAGTAATACATTATATAAAATGAGCAAAAATTATGTGGATTCCTTAATGAAAGCCTTATTTTCTATCCATTATGCTGCCAGAAAAGATTCAGTATAATATAAAATTCCATTCGTTCCCAACAAAGATCCAATGTTCATTAACAAAGAGAAGCAAACTAATTTGTATGCCCATTAAAATATATTATAATACTGACAGGCAAGAAACAAGCAGTAGGACTTGCGTTTTAAAAAATTAATGAATACGAAATCACTTGTTTTATATTATCATGATAGCAGTTTAAGTTAAGTAATAAATACAAAATTAAGCAGTGCGATACAAATTAACAATTATAATGTTTCACAACCTACTTATTCATCTATCATTAAACAGTTTTACAAACTAGTCATGTAAATTTAACCCTAAAATTATCTCTGAAATCATTACAGTTGCATAATGATAAGAAGTGATGTTTTTCTTCCGTCAAAAGTTAATTTATTACATTAGACTATGTTTTATAGGTATTTATCACTATAAAATATATAACTATTATTATATATGTATTATTTAAATATAAATTTTTATTAATATTGTTTATTTTTTTTAATTTTAATTTAGTCAGTTAATTATACTCCTTAAGTTATCTTGCTTAAAATTTCATTGTAATAACTCATTATGCAACCATAAAATAGTACGCTTGAAAGTTAGAGATAATGTGCACTCACTGCACTCGTACAAAGAAATAAATATGTGACATATTTTTCGTAGTAATAACTAATTATTTTTCTAATATGATCTAATAATGATCTAAATGGGTTTGCTGCTGAAAGTTCGAGAAAAAAATTGGTTATTTTTGTTCAAAATTGACTAAAATTTGATGGTCCCCCTGGTAAAGCATTTACAGTATCTTTATTGGCACCGAACCACACTCATGACATACTTATATCAAAAATATGGATTTAGATGTTAATTTAACAATTTTATATAATTTTTACTTTCTCATGGACAATAATTAATTAGTTACTATAAAATATAGCATCACATATTTATATTTAATATAAAAGTATTTTATATAACATAAATATTGATATGAAAAAGAGTTAAAAATTAGATTTATATAAATAAAAAGCGGTATAAAATTTAGAGCCCTCTTTTCATCATAACCTCATTAAGATAAATAGGTTATTAAAATATTCAGTCTTCATCGAATGATGTTACGCCGTCCTTTTGTGTCGGATTCAATCATCGCACGAACTCAGAAGTAACGTGGCTTCATTAGAATCCTTCAGTTCTATGTCCTTCTTATCTTGCAAGTCGGAATTTTCAGTTTCCAAGATGAAAACTTCATCGTCGGCTTTGTCTGAGCATTCGATGACTGTTTTCTCCGACGTTTTCTCCTCCGATTTTGATGTCAAACTATCGCGAGATTCATCTTCTTCATTAAGAGTTTCCATGGTAACAACTCCCATTACTGGAGAAACTGGTGCTGTTGGTGGAGTGATTTTTCCAGTTTTTCCTAATAAATAGTAAGTCATCAGTTGACCTTTTCCTTTAACCGCGACCAAACCCCTTTGCTCAAATTGGTAACCGAATGATTGCAATATTTGACATGTCTCTTCTGTTACCTAAAACATATAAATTAAAGATATTAATAACATTACATTGCGAACGCCAGTAAATAAAATTAACAATTCTAGTAGCGATAAATAATTTTCTGTACACGTCAATTATACCATATAAGAGAAGAGACTCAACAGATCCTTCATCAGGATAGTGTATTTTTCAACCAATGCATTGCTCTTGCTGGTCAATATTCTTCACTAAATTCCACCACAGTAGGCGATCGGCCGCAGCTGTGTTGGCCCGGACAATGACAGTTTCCCATTTTTCAGATTGGTTTCCGTGAACTTGATCCATATATTTTTCCGGGCTATTCGCTGTGTTATCCATCCATAGGGTCGATTTCGCCACCGAAATCTGTGAGGAAATCGTTTATTTTTGATTCGACAAAAATGTCCAAACCTTTGCAATCTACCAATCAATTTGTTCCTCAACTGTGCTTTGGTTATCGAATCTTAAATGAATGACTTCATTCCTAATATGATTTAGGAGAGATATATGGAGAATTTGCATTAAGCATCGCATTTGAGAACATTGCAACAGATTGATCATCTTTTACTGAATACACGCCATGAGAGAATCGAAAGCTACTGCAGTTTGGCTGTTTAGGCTTGTTACCTCGGTGGTATATGTTATCTCTTTCTCCTGCATTGAACTCCTGAAATTGTACCAACTGGATTCCGTTGGGATTTACAATAGCGGGCTATTAATCAGTCGTATTTTCGGAATCAGTCGGACTTTGGTATTTTCTTAATTAATTAACTACATCATAAAGTATGCTAGAAACCTCGACTATTGTACAATTATATTGGAAATCTGTATGAGACATATAATTGGCCATCACCGGCTGTGGTCTCAACGAATAGTGATATTCAAATGTCATATGCTAACTTATTATGCGTCAATATATTTAGGTATGGTACTTGAAATGAAACTGCACTAAAAGGCCTATATAAAGCAGAAATAAATTCGGCCCTGCTAACATATAATTAAGTATTGTTAACCTGGTACGTAAACCTTTACTAATAAGTTAATCCTTAATCCAAATAAACATACGGCAGCAGATATGGTGTTGTGCCAAGAAAAGCAATCTGGACATAATCCGGTGATTTGAATACAAGGTATTGAGTAGTGCTGTTAATAATCCGGGATACTTTAGAAATAGTAATCACCATAAAGATTTGGAACTCAAAACTATTAAAAACGATTATTAAAGAACTTGCACTGAGTCTTGAACAAACACTTCTTGAGCATGTCAACGCTGAGGTAGTCTGAATTCTCGGCATGGGCAAAACGACTCAAGGGAACTATTCCTTTTTACCTGGTGCAGTATGGTGTTAGTGCAAAAACAGAGCATAGTACTAGTATACACTTTAATATAAACAAGTAATGTAAACAAGTTGATGGAGCCTAGAGATTGCTAAATTTCAATATATCATGTCAAATTATGGTCAAACAAACCGGCAACATGGAATAAGATCTCCTACCAATTTATAAAGATTTAACCAAATATGATTTATTTATAAAGATGCTTAGTTGGTTATATATCCAACACGTTAATTAAAGTTTTAGCGACGGTGTTATTATCTCCTAAACACTGCAATTATTTAAATCACAGAATACATCGCTATTTGGTATATTTATCTATATACCTCCTCTATTTTCAGAATTATAAATATAACACTTAACATCAAGCTTAACATAACACAACAACAGCAACGAATTTAAGAAAATTACTTTTTTGTTGAGGATAAAATCCTAAGACTCTAACTCTTATCTCAGATTGTTCAATAAATTACTGAAACTAATTAATATTATTGAAACTTCATTAAGCTGCCGAGTATTTAACAACTAATCAATATAGAAAGTATATAAGAAAAATATCTAACACTATTATTACTCGTTACTGATTACGATCCAACACAAATAACCTGATGAATATCCGCCATTGAGCGAGCAATAAAATGAAATTAATTAAACAGTAAAGAAATAAAACAAAAAATGCTATATTTAGCCAACAAAACATTATGTAAGATATTTTCCAAGAAAAAAACTAAAGAGCTAAAAATATACGACTAGAACAACTTAGACCAACTATTTATATTGTTAAAATACATCGTCATTTAGTTTTACCTGTATACAACCAGCTTTACCGGTGCTTTCCATTCTTGAAGCAACATTAACTGTATTACCCCAGATGTCATAGTGTGGCTTACGAGCTCCGATAACTCCAGCTGTTATAGGCCCATGATTTATGCCTAGCTTTAATACAAAATGATTGAAGGACTGTTCGTTGATACTTTGTAGGGCCTTTTTTAAATCAAGAGCAAATTCAACGAGCAATGATAAGTGTGCCCATCTAATCTGCGTAGGGTCATCAGGCTAAAATAATAAAATATTGTATGATAATTATACAAAATAAGCTATTTATGTTGTACATATAAATTTGTTCAAATTATTCACGTATAACACTGATTTCGTCAGTATCCGTAATTATATACTTTATTTGTCTAAGTTAGACAGTTAATAACCAATTTATCACAGTGTTCTAGGAAAGCATTAAACAAAATCAAATGAAGCCCGTTATATAACCAAATTTGGGATAAAACAGTTAATCTTGGGCAAAACAACCAATGTTAGTCGGCTCCCGTCTTAGGTCAAACATACTCTACAATTATTTGAAATAAAGTATACAGATACATGAAAAATCGACCAAATAACCATTGAAATATAGAAACGATAAAACTAGAGACTAACTGTAATCTAACTTATTTGCCAGATTCGTAGTAAAATAAGACTAAAAATTAATAAATTCGATGTATTATTTTAAAGTTCATATTAAAAATATTCCAAACAAAAGTATTATGTTCTGGGATATGAAAGTGAAAATGACAAGCACTCTTTTCAAAAGAATCCTGCTCTAGGCCAGAAATGGTATTTAAAAATAAAAAATGATAAGTTTAAGGAAATCGGCTTTAAACTCTTACGTAAATACAGGTTTATTCTTTGTCATTATTCTTTATCATTTCAGGCCAGATAATTAATGATCCAAATGTTTATCATTCCTAATGTGTATTGCTTAACCAAGATGCTATTCTCTAAATGGAATTTAAATAGCAAATATTTTAATTTGATGTACTTAATTGAATTGAAATATATAACATGTATTTATTCAGAGATCTTTTATCTTAACCTTTTGAGAATATGTCCATATAGGTACAATATATGCACCAGTAAAGAGTATTCAGTCCACATTCGAAACTTCAAAAAGATTTAATAAATAAGTAGAATTCAAAGTAAATTGAGGAATTTCATAACAGAAAACTAATTATTTTGATACAGATTAATCTGAGCCTTCAACTTCAGGCAGATATGAACCAGACAGTATAACATCAAATTATATGTATGGTATGATGTGGTAATAATAATTAAATTGTTTGTTTTGGTGGATGAAAAAAGTTCCTAGCTTTTTAAAGGGGCATTTTTACATGTATTCTCATATTAAATGTTGTAAAAATTGACAATTTTTTATCACTGTTGAATGAATAGGATATAATTTACATATGTTATATTTAATGCCTTAAAGTCTAAAAATATCTGAATATTCCACCATTAAAATGATATTATTAGGTAATGAACAATGTTTCATGTTTGAATCACAATTATCAGATATATATAGATGTTTTAATATTTTAAATTTAATTTGATATTCAAATGTTTTGTTAATATTTTTATCAATAATTTTTTTAGCTAAAATATATTTTTTAAATTTCCTGCTTGTGGCGCTCTCCGATTGCGATTCCGAAGCACATAATTTAATCCCGATTATATATCCCCCATTATATAATCGCCTTCTATATCTCACTATTCCATGATCAGTTTTAAACTTTGATAATCCTTCATTTTTTCGCATTTCTCACACATCAAAGAAATATTTTTAAAATGTTTTTTTCTATATTTTAAAGTCTACTTTTACCAACTAGGGCTTTATCTGGACTGGACCTACAGTTTAACGTGGGCTCCGAACCACGGTCCTCGGCATTAAGCCTACCGACTGGCGAGTGACCAACTTTAGAAATCATCCCAGAAGACATTCGGTTTTCCAGCCTGGCGTAACTAGGATCATTTTCCTTGTCGGATTTTACACTCTTGCCTAGGATAATCGCAAATATTAAACAATCACAAACATAAATTTATGACTATGTCCCAGCAGGATTTGAACCCACGGCTATTGAAACAGAAGAAGGACCGTACTGTTGCCTTTACCACTGCGCCACCAAGCCGGCTTTAAAATGTTTTGGACACATTTAAATCAGAAATATTTACATTTTATTAGCTTTTTAATATACTGCTACAATAGAAGGAAAATGTTTAAACTGAATGTTAATTAATTTTAGGTACGAAAAAAGACGTAATAGAAATATAACATTCCATAAAAATTTTATAACATATTTAATGCGATAATTAGATTTTTTAAATTTTCATTTTCACATTATAGTTTTATATTAAATAGAGCACTTGCTAGTATAATACTGAAATACATCATTTGATAACCTTATAAATAAATACGCTTATAATAAACCAATAGAAATTTTGATTTTAAATTTAACCTTTTGTTGGTAACAATTACATGATTAATATTATCTTATAATTACTATACCACAACATAAGGCATTACCACCACTCCCTCAATCAGCAACCTTATAGAAGCTGCTAATTTGACACACACTATGAATTTAACATGATTAGAGTAACATGACATAGAAAATCCAAGTCGGCTTGGGAACTAAGGAGTAAATTTTGCCTGTGATTTATTTCTACAATAAATCTTACCTTTATTTGTCTGGAGGGATTTAAGCCACTGGCTGCCATATACGTAGAGCCGATTGTCTTTATTTTTATTATATCCTGGTACTGGGGCAGCTCTAAAAGCTAAATAAGCAGATTTTATATATATAAGCATTGAATTATTTATATTTAAAAAATTTTACTAGACTTTATGCTTATACTTACAGCATCAAAATCAGATATTACTTCATTTAAAAATCTTAAACATTCCAAACCTTGGTTATTAACAGTTTCTTCTGAATAGAAATCTGCAATAAATATTAAGAAATATTGCAAACGTGTTTGCATAATTTAATGCATCTCTTAGATTTACATACCTGAGAAATTAGGCATTGAGGCAAATAGAACGCCAACTTCCTCATAACTTTGAGAATATAGCTCATCGTGACTTCTATTTCTATTACCCATAAAATGTGCTGCTACATGAGGCGGTAAAATATTGTAGACCAAAGCTTCGTTTCGTCTTTTTAAGTCTTCGGCACAGTCTCGCTGCTCTTCAACCTCAGAGCGCCAAAGAAATAAAACTCTTGCAATTTGTTCGGTCTACAATGCAAACAAATATGATAGTTAAGATGATATAAAATATGACGTTATATAAACTTACATGACGAGCAACTATAGCTAATGCTGCTGTAGATGATACCAGAAGTCCTGAAAGGGTATATTTTCCTTTGGATAAACTAAAAAAACCAACATGCATGTTCACAAGAAGTTATATTACAAATTGTAGTACCTTATAGATATATAAGATTAACATTGAATATTTAAATTTAACCAAGGAGATATTGTAAGTTTTATATTTGGCTTTAATTGTGAAGCAATTTTGAAGAATGGTATTATTATTATAAATGTCATCTATTCCAACCATCCCCTCTACCATCGTTATGACTGAAATTATATTTGACATTTAAAAACATATTTATTGTCCTCTGAGTATTATGAACTGGAGTTTTATGACTTGAATTATTTTAATTTCAGACATTACAAAGCCAATGGCGTAAAATATGTTTTTTTATAAAAATATGGAGCCAGAAGAAAAAAAAACCGAGGTACAAAATGGTAAACGGAAATTTGATATAGCAAAGCAAAACACTTGTCCTCAATTCTTCAATTACATTTGTGAATCGGATACAATCTGATAAAAATCTAAAATTACTATTTTTAGCACAATAAGCGCATTTTCCGGAAGAATAAAATAGAGACCAGACTACATTAGTGAAGAAACGTGTCGGGATTAACTACTTTGAAAAAGAACTACTGCCACTTTTTTGTGACGCAACAAGTATTTTAACTTGACAAAAACAGTAAACTAAGAATAATAATGTAATTCTTCTGGCTATTGAATACAAAAATTTGCGAAAATAGTATCGGTTTACAGAAAAATTTTCGAATAAGTTTCAGGTTATTAATTATATTTAGCATCTTCCGATATCTTGATATTCCGACATCTCAAACGAGGAGGTAAAAACAGCCACAAAGGGAAGTACATTTGAATTGCGGAATTATTGGCTTTGAAGTGATGAAAAATTAAGTTAGCCAGTTAATAGTCATTCCAAGTTATCATATTTTTCTAGGAAAGCATTAAACGAAATCAAATCAAACCCTTTATATCATATGACCAAATTTGGGATAGAACAGTGAATCCTGGGCAAAACTATCAATGTTAGGCCCCTCGGTCTTAGTTCAAACATACTCTACAAATTATTTGAAATAAAGTATCCAGATACAAGAAAAATCGACCAAAGAACTGTTAAAATATAGAGACAATAAAACTAAAGACTCTAAACTATTGCCAATATCACTGAATTAAAATAATAGTTTTTCAATATCTAACCTATTTGCCAGATTCGTGATTCGTAGTAAAATAAGACTTAAAAGTAAGAAACTAAATGTATTATTTTAAAGAAATTTGTTTTCATAGCCTTATTTTTATAGCATTTCCGTTAAAAATTAACAAAACAAAAGTGTTATGTTCTGTGGTATGAAAGTCAAAATGACACCCACTCTTTTCAAAAGGATCCAACTCTAGGCTAGAAATAATCTTTAAGAATAAACAATGATAAGTTTAAGGGAATCTCCTTTAAACTCCTACTTAAATACAGGTTTATTCTTTGCCATTATTCTGTATCATTTCAGACCAAATAATTAAAGATCCAAACGTTTATTATTCCTAATATTTATTGTTTCACCAAGATTCTATTCTCTAAATCAAATTTAAACAGCAAGTTTATCATTCTGCTTGACGTACATAATTGAATTGAAATAAACGTGTATTTATTCACAGATCTTAACATATTGAGAATATGGCCATATAGGTTCAATATCTGTACCAGTAAAGGGTGTTCAGTCCACATTAAACAATTCAAAAAAAAAATAAGTAAGTAGAATTCAAAAAGTAAATTGAGGGATTTTAAACTGATTAGTTTGATACAGATGAATCTGAGCCTTCAGCTTCAGGCAGATATGAACCAGACACTATAATATCAAATTAAGTGTATATGTGGTAATAATAGTTATATTGTTTGTGCTGATGGATGAAAAAAGGCACTAACATTTCAAAGGGGTAATTTTATATGTATTATCATATTATATTTATATGTATTATATATTATCATATGTTATATTTAATGCTTTAAAGACTATAAATATCTGAATATTCCCCATTAAAATGATATTATTAGGTAATGAATGAATGAAACTAAGAATAATAATGTAATTCTTCTGGCTATTGAATACAAAAATTTGCGAAAATAGTATCGGTTTACAGAAGTATTTTCGAATAAGTTTCAGGTTATGAATTATATTTAGCTTCTTCTGATTTCTTGATATTCCGACATCTCAAACGAGGAAGTAAAAACAGCCACAAAGGGAAGTACATTTGAATTGCGGAATTATTGGTATTGAAGTGATAAAACGCAAAGTAATAAGCTAAAACTATTTAAACAATTAAATTCGTCTCGCATTTCTTTTTTATGGAAATATCCGTTTCATTGCCGTCAACTTCAACAATCATTCATTCAATCATGCATTTAATTAACTGGATTCAAATTAATTATTAATGAACAAGGCAAGTTGACATTAGATTAACAATGGTTCTGCAATTCCTCGAAGTATTCATGTATGTAGTTAAGTAGAGTTTGGGCAAAATTATCGCAGTTGAAGCTGTACGGTCACAAAAGGTAGATTAAAGGTGCTCAAAAAAAATACTGCAATTCAGAATGGTGCTATATATTTTAATCCCCTGAAAATTATTTCACAGTTTTAGTATGGTACTTCTAGTTGATATATATTTCTCAATATAATAAATAAATAATAAATAATATAAATATATAATCATAAATATCGTTAATTCCATCCTAGTGCTTAATTTTGTATATTCATTACGATTACTTATTTAGAGATACATTTAGGCGCTATTTAAAGAAAGGTTGTACAGTTAAATCATTAATGGCTTCCTTTTATCTGCTACTTGAAAATGAGGGCTATGAATGTGTAAATATATTGTTGTAAACGTTTATATGGGAATAAAAGTATTTTACCCTTCTATTAAATATTTTATCTAGAGCTAATGCACAACAACATTTCATTAAATAATGCACAACAAATAGTTATGAAAGAACGTTTCTTTCTTAAAAAGATAATTCTAAATAGGTCCTATATTTTCAATTTTAATGAATCAAGATTCGAATAGAAATCTATCTGATATTTTATTTAAATTCCCAGGAAAATCAATTGTATATCCATATATAATATTTGTCTAGCTTTATTATGTTATATATACTTTACCAAATTTATCACTATAATATATCCTTAATTACAGCATAAAATAAACTTATTAATAATTACCTTGTCCATTGGCTCGAAGGATTGTCTTCATTTTCTGGACTACTTCCTATCAGAAATAGATTTATGCAGCATTGTATGATAGTCACAACGATCATTAGGAACGTTTTCCATAAATAAGGCAAGCAGGCCGGAAGTGATGACGCAATTAAAATCAAGACGCCAAAGTAACTGAAATATGAGGGATACCAACACCCTTCATTGATATCGTCTACTAAAGCACAAGCTGTGATATTCATGTTAATACAGGCAACCTAAAATAAACATGTACAGTAAAGGTTATTTCATTTAGAAATAACTTTTTAAATAATTATGTAGATTGCCAATTTGTCATGCTATGTTATTTATATTAAAAATATACATGGATAATTCAATAAGTCCTTAGAATATTCCACAGTTATATTAATCACATTAAAAAAGCTCTGTTTTCAATAACATTCAGAAGTCACCAAGTGCTGGATAGCACATAACTTGTATAGTTAACTGAAGCAAAAAGGTGTGGTTTGTTAGCAAACTGGCTCTACTTTTTGACTTTAAAAACTGAACTTGTTCCCGTAAAAATTATTAAACTTCAGGCATCTTACAATCGTTCCATAGCTTAGAATATGTCGTCTCTCTAATTTTTTCATTATAGTAGCTGCAATAATGTGCGTCCACCACAATGGATGCAACAAGGTTTACCACAGGTATTTAGTAAGATGTTACAAAGCGCTATATTTGCTGATACAGATGTTAAGGCTTTCAACATTCCTCAAGATATAGTTCGCATTGCAGAGCCAAATTATTTAAGAACTAATGACGAGAATATCAAAGTATTAACATTGGGATCGCCACCTTACTGTAAAGTTCAATAATATCCAGAAAGAGCAAATTCAGGATTTTGAGTACATGGGATCATTAATACAGGAGAAGATGTGACATCTATTGCTCAAGTAATATGCCGCATCGGTCAAACTGCAGCAATTTTTGCTTTCAGAAGCAGATACGTGAGTAAAAAAGAAAATATTACAATCAGGACTGGTATTCCAGCTGTTTCAAACGGTTCCATTGCCAATATTTTGTATAGCTCCAAGATTTCATTTGAAGTCCCAATTCCAATTCTTAAGCGAAATAGTACGTCTCGATCTCAGCAGAAACGAAGTGCTCTCGGTTGAGTAACAATTTCAGAGACGCAAATTAAAAAGGTTTGCATAGGTCTGCCGAATGAATTCAAAACGAATTCCTTACAGGGTACGCAGCAAAATCTAACTTTTGAATGGAAAACGCAATAAACAACTCCAAGAAAGTCATAAGCATTACAGTCAGAAAAAGCGCTCTAAAAAATAGGTCACTAACGGTCCTAGGATTTGATTAAGAATATATTGATTGAAAAGCGTATTTCATTGAGTAGCGTATTGATTGAAAAGTTGCCCCGCATCAGCTGTGGATTGATTATGATGACGATAGGGCTGACAGATAATGTTAAAAAATAATTAGTTTAAAAAATATATTTTCAGAAAGGGCTTATTAAACCATCCCCGTATATACCTACCGTATCTAAACTATTCATGACTCCAAGTGATAAAATACAGAGAGTAGCTAAAACCATTCTTAAAATCATGGATTCTTTCCACACCGGAAAACAATAGGCCTGAAAATAAGCGTAAATAATAATTTAATTTCTTACAAATTAAATTTAAATAACTACTAATTAAAATTTTTGTGACTAATGTAATATTTTCATGTTGTAAAAACATTGACCTACCATTCTTGGTATATCCTCAATTATCGCCATTAGCACCAGAAGAAAAAAGAAACAATTTTCAAAGAGATAAGTGGGACCCGCGCAAAAATTGCTGGAATATTCGAAGAAATACTTAAACCGTATTTTTCGACATCGATTTATGGCTTACCTGGGCAGTATTGAATTAATACATATTCCTATCGCTATTCTAACTATTACAAACATCGTTAGCATAAAACTAGATGAAGTTTCGATATGACGATAGTAGGATTTTTCTTTTGATGGGTCTGTGAACGATAACGTTACCAGCTTGGTGTTTTTAGCGAGCTCCCTAAAATACGAAAATATTTTAATATAATGTTAAGTTATAATAATTTTTATGTAGAACATACATGTGCCCATCACGGCTAACCAATTCCTTCCGTAATCTTGATTTGAACTCCGCAGAGTCTTCTCTTGATCTAACAGGTTCACTTCCCTGTAATTAGTTAACCATGGGTAAAACTAGCAAGAAAATTATATATTCAGCATAAGATAAATAGTGGAAAATGACAACCCTAGGAAAAACAGATGTACCTAGCATTAATTAAATAAATAACTAATCTATTAATAAATCAAGAAACACAAGAAACACAACATGAATAATCACTAATAATCAATAATCTTCAACGGCTAATCAAGCTTAAAAGAAGGTGAAAGTTTAAAAGCCACCCATATTTATAAGATTAACGAATAAAGCAATGTAGAAATATCAAACCGAAAGAGCAGGGCTACGTATAGGTTATAAAAATATAGAAAAAATAAAAATGTTAGTAGGATCTTTTGATGATAATGATGATATTATGATGATATGATGTACTAATAATAATCTAACAGACCAGACCACCAAAAGAAAATCTAACAGATGGAATATGACCCTAAGACAATATGGAATGAGTAAATAAAAGTGATGCCATCCAGAGAACCAGATGAAATAAATATTGAAATAGGAGATATAAAAATAAAACAAATAAATGCATTTAAATATCTGCGTAAGGAAAATGAAAATTATGGAAGCCAGTAAATGAAAATGGAAGTATACAGACCCTAACATTGGGTTTTGTTAAGCGGGAATTGTCAAAGAAGAATAAAAACCTAGATGTAAATACTAGAAATGAAATGCCTCAGAAGAGTCACGGGCGTAACAAAGATGGACAGGATGAGAAGTAAAGATATAAGAAAATACCTTAATATTCAATCAGTGGATAACCACATATAAAGGAGACAACTCAGTGGGTAGAAGCACTTACAACGCTTAGAGGCACAGAGAAACAGTAAAGAGAATCTGAGAAAAAAGGACAAATAGCAGTGAGATCTAAGACCACCTGGAATGAATATATCAAGGACATGCTGTAGAAAAGACTGAGAGAGAAAAGCATGGAATTTTTACATGGAGCCAGATAAAACAGAAACTAACTACAGGCCTACACAACCATTACAGAAACCATTTAAACATATTTTTACATAATTATTAAAATATATAAAAATAATGTAATTGAAATCATTATAACTTAATTTTATGCATATTTAGATAACAAATATTCTTATAATATTACACAGATATTTATGAAACGTGCCATCAATTAGATGTTAAACCATAACTTTTCAAATGTATTAAAATAAAAAAAAAACACATTTAAAATTATTTTAAAATATACTCACATTACTAAGGCTTTTCTCTTCAATTGTTTTAAGCTCGGATATTACACAGCTATCCGCATCGGGAACGATGGTTGTTTCTCCGTTTTGAATTTCCTTTTGTGGTTCGAACTAAAAACGGAAGCACTCTAAAGTTAACTGATCCGCAACGCTTAAAGCCCAAACCAGAAAAACTTTCATCTATTCGCCCATTTTAGTTATTCGGCTCAAATCGAAATAAATACTAAAATAAAATTATGTTTTTTGAGTTTCACAGTGTTGAATCCTTTAATACTTAATTGTATTCTAATGTTATTGTTACAAAAAAGTTTAAAGTTATACGGTATTACGTATTCTTGTGGTATTATATATGGTATTAAAAGCTTAATTCTTGTTAAGGAATAGATTTTTTCGAGCATATTATGATATGTCTCATCATTCTATTAAAACCTTAGTTTGGTCAGGTTTAATTTATTTAATAAAAGTCATAAATATAAAACTAATAAGCCAAAATCAAGACTAGGTTCGGCCTCTTTCGAGTGCTTATCTTGAAATTCCTGTATGGCTGCAGGGCTTGGACAGTGTTACACTTTGACATCTGTAAGCTCGAGATATTTCAAACTCAATGCTAAATACATCCTCTCCGAAATTACATTTAAAATGAAACCATTCGTGTATGATGCGACTTAATTCATTGTTGGAGGCCAGAACAGCTGTGTCCAATCGCCAAGTGTAATCGCAAGTTCCACGCTACCAACAGTACCATATCGGTTGAAAAGCATAAAATCTCCTCCAGCTCGGCTATGGCTTCATGATATTATAAATACAATCACCAGCCTTTATAAATACCTTAATCGTTTCTACTTTTAAAAAAATCACTAGTGCAAGAATTCCAAAAGGAACACCTAAGAGTCACTCTTCAGGATGCAACAACTTGTCTGTTCAGCATATTTAATACTTCTTTTTGTTCAAGTAATCTCCAACGCTAAAATGAGCTTCGTTCGATAAATATTTTCCAACTGAAATCAATTTTCCTATATTTTTAAAAATTTTCCATCTATTTCCAATATTAAAGACGGTAATATGTCTAATGTTTTAATGATATGCATTAACATTAACATAGTGTATCCTAACGAAGAAATGAATTTATCTTTATTAATTTATCAACATTAATAAATTAATTACTATTAGTGGACTTTATTTATGAATAAATTAAATTAAAATTAGAAATAATTTAATGTAGTGCAATTAAAAATAAAAACTATAAATATGTAGAAAATAACTCCTTAATATTTGTATTAATTTTCTTTGAATCATACTCGATAATCAAATAATTAGAATTTCGAATTCCTATTGGAACGACATACATGTACTTCATAAAAGTAAATTATTACATCATAATTAATGAATTTATTTTGCCCTTATGTAAAATCAAATAATATTGCTTTATAGATAGATATATATATATATATATATATATATATATATATATATATATATATATATATATATATATATATATAATTATATGTAGTTCATCTAAACTTTGGCTACTTAACGTTATTTTAGACATCACAAATCTTATTCACTCAATTTCAATGTATTGCCTGTTTTAAACTGGGCTATTCATTATCTAATTATTAGTTAGTGATTTTTATAATTTTTTGATTGAAAATATTCATAAAAAGTATTTTTTATAATGTTGATGTACTTACCGGTTTTAGTACCTTTACAATAAAATACGTTTTCAATCCAGCAATTCTCAAGGTTTCATCTCGTTTTTCACCATAAGCAGGTTCTACTTCAAATTCTCCATTCAAAAACGATAAAGTAGTAGCAGAAATATGAACTCTCCTGAAAGTATACACAGTATATACCGTTGGTTTTAATTACAAATATACAAAACATTACTTTATTAATATTAATCTATATAAATATAATTATTAATAATTATTTTATATAAACAACTTTCTATAGCAATGGTGTTATTTTGTACAATTAAACAAGAAATTTTTACTACTTTGCTGTACTTTACCTTTTACAGAAAAAACGTTAGTAACCATGTAATTCAGAATTACATAAATTACTCTTGTCTAAAAACACTAAACCCGCCATTGTTTAATTATTTTAAAAACTATTTTGCAGCAGAATAATATATATATATATATTTTGCAATAGAATATTTTAATATATAGTTAATAGAATTACAATAACATATCATTCAAATGCGTAATTTTAAAATTGAAGAGATCGAGTACATGATATCACTACTTAAATTATTGCCGCACAAGATTCTCATGAAACTCACAATCTCAAAATAATCTAGAAATAGATCTTAGGTTAAGCCTAATTTAAAAAATTTAAAAAAAATATAATGGGTAAGTGTAATAAAATTTTGATTTTATTTTGACCACATTAATCTAAAACTATTATTGATATCTAGTATTTAATATTTTATCAATATAGTCTTACTAAAATAATACTAATTACTTTCTATCGATAGTTTGTTCATTTCAATTAAATCGATTGATTCGAGTGCTTCTTTAGTTAATTATAATTTAAAATTGCATATATATTTAGTAACCAAATTGTATTAAAGTACCAACAAAATATTAAGCACAGAAACGGCCAACATATATTTGATTTTTATATATTTATATATAATTTCTTAATTAACCAGTGGCAATAGGAAACCCTCGGACATAGGTTATTAGAAATATATTGTTTTTATTGTGCTCAACTCACTTAAATTTTTCATTATATTCTAAAATTCATGACTGTTGTTATTACTTTATGTTTTTAAGACAATTAATTTAACTGTATATTACTTATATCATAGCTTATATCATAGCTTATATCATAGTATAATTTTCTGACGAATGTTCAATAACTAATGACCTGGTATAAAAAAAGCTTTATATATTTCTTTAGGTTCTTTAAATAGATGTCAAACTTCTTTTAATAGTAAATTCTATTTATACCTCTATATAATAACATTTCCGATTTTTAGCGTCATTTATGTGGTAATTTAAGTTTTGTTATAAGATACTATCAACGACACCCAGTCATCATGATTGCAAATGTTTCCTAATCACGCATTATATAATTACAATATTTCGTGATGTTATATTCGAATGGCGAATTTTTCTGTAGTAAACAATGTAAAATCAAGAAGGCACAAGTTTATTCGTTTATCACCAATATATGCACACAAAACAATGTAAAATTGACAAAGCGATGCAATATTAATGCATACATTATATTTTTAATGTTATTTATCAAAAGCATTTAACAAAATAATGTTTAATTTATTGATGACTATGGTCTCAAAACGTTATAAATATTTAAGTATTATGAATATTTAACAATAACGACGCAACGTGAACCACTTTAGAAAATATAATCAATAGTTCAGTAAATATAACAAAATCAATAATAAATAATATCTGTAAATTAATGTTGAGGCTTTTTTTCTAAGTTAAAGGCTTTATTGTAAGAGAACATTCGCAAAGTTTTAAGTGATTACATGTTCTCCGATAATTTTTTCACTTCAAATTAAAATTTCACTTTATTCACTTTCACTTTATTTATTTATTGAGAAAATCTGAATCACTATAAAAAAAATAAAATTATTTAAAGAACATTTTCCCATTTTTATAGCAATATCGTACTGCAAAAATAATGTTGCTTTTACTGCGATTTAGTCATCTACCCATTTTCGCGTTTATTCAGCATTCTGAAATCCTAAGCCAGCCAAACCATACAGCATCGACCTGAACAAATGACAAAACGTCAGAATTGTCCATTCGAACTACAATAATATACTGTTCACAATTCTTATAACTTGTTATCGAGATTTTCAATGCAAGAGGATGGCTAGGTCTGTTATTCCCTATTTATTTTCATTTCTGCAACAGTACATCATTGATTTTCAAGTGATATCGGTAGACGTTTATAGGAAAGCGTTAATTCGGTTTATGAAGCGGGTAACAAATTACTGATTTTTCCAAATACACAGCAAAACTTTATCGAAATGAACTCCGCTTCGATGTCATTTTGAATGGCTTTCCTAGACCAGTTATAGGTACAATTTTCATGGCCAATCACAAACCGGTAAATAAAAGTCTTGTACTTTCTTTCTTTCTTTTGATTGTCTCCCGAACTTTCGTTATCATGTACATAAAAATCACAAGTTTAAAACTTTAAACTAATCATTCAAATCAGAATAAACAATTCAAATATGACAGAGCAGCATTACCATTCATTACTAAAACTGTATGATGGACTTCCGTAACTTCACTAACTCACATAATCAAAGCCCATATCGAAAATGCAATTTTGAACGTCCCATGATTAGCTTCTGTATACACCGTTAAAAGTTTCATTTATACTTCGCATTTTCATCAATAGGTGTCGCTGATAAAAATACACCAACACCAAATATATCCATTTCAATCTGTTCGAAAAGAAAAATAAGTAGTTTTGACATAGAGTTGCAAATTAAATATAATATAATGGTATATAAATTAAACCATGTATTATATCAAGATCTCTGAAAATAAATTGCAGTCTTAATATATTATTTTATTTTTGAATTATACCTGTAATTAAATAGAGTAAAATCTTATTTCTCTGTGATATCCACAAAAATATTTTAAGTAATATTCCACAATTGTGCTCACATTGATCCAATTTTATAATGGGTTTTAATAATTATTGAAGCAGACCACCGATAATAAAAAATTAATAATACTTCCAGTATTCACATTCAGTATAAAAAAGTATTCACACAAAATAAAAGCAATAATCACATACCCGGCCATACCGCTACTCTCCATCTTGTTGGCCAATTCAACGTCCTTCGAATATACGTCAAACTGCCACTGTCGCTGTCCCAAAACTCCCGCAAGTACAGCACCCGTGTGAATTCCAACCCTCATATCCACCGGGGAGTTTGTCGTTTGCTGAACATATCTAGAAAATAAATGTTTACATATATAAAAATAAACAAGAATTTTAACACCTTTTTGCAGTTTAGAGTGTGAAATTTAAAATACGCTTAACACAAACAATTCATTTTGACAAATAAGATTTAATTTATCCTTTATAAAATTTCACATAATATCGCAATTTTTTCTATTGATATTCACCACTTTTTCCTATTGAAATGCTTGCCATAATTTGGCGTTGGCGCTAATAGGCTTGGTCAATGTATCTATATTTCTTCATTAAAATAATTTTGTCCACAACCACTGTTTAATTCAAATTGCGTCTTGACATCGGTATAAATTTGATGGTTGTGATAATTCCTATTAATAAAGTCCATTAACAAAATGTTAGCAACCATCTCACTGAACCCATATAGCGTCTTCTGAAATGGTCTCTAAGCTTATCTCTCATCACTTAATTGGTTTAATATAGATAATCGTAATTAATAACCTATGTTAAGTACTATTTAGATTATATCCGCATAAACTAGGGTAAACTCTAGATGTTAAAATATAACAAAACAGTCTTATATTCTTATTCCTGCTGAATACAGACAGACAGCGTCCTGCTTATTCAAATGGTGTGTTTAAGTAAGAGTGACAAATGTGATGACTCTAGAGATAGGAGCTTCATAATATTAAAGGATAATTGAGTATTCAGCATCGTTCATGCTCGCCATTCAATAACTCGACACTTATTTGCGTAAAATAAAATAATTTTAAAGTGTAGGTTTTTTGTTTCAAAACATGGAACATTTCATAACTGGTACAGTCGGTAATATTCTATAAATTAGAATCAACTTGCGTATCAATTAAATAAATATATTTTCAAGGAATGAAGATAAATTAACGTTAGATTGACAATCGTTCTGCAGTTATCTAAAGTAATTGATATTACCTATTAGTAATTTATAACTTCATTGATATTGCTAAGTGGAGTTCGAGCAAAAGTGTCACAGCTGAACGTTAGACCAGAAAAGATTAATCGAAAATACTTAAAGACGCTAAATATAAATTATTACATTTGCAAATCAAATTTATAAAAACATTTGTGCATGGTTTTCTGAGTCGCAGTTCAGGGTCACACAGAGTTTTTTTGGGTAGAAAAGTACTATTTCGAAGATCATTAAAAGCAAACAGGCAGGCAAAAATTTTACCACAGCTAAATGTTGTCTCGAGGGGACAACGATAACGTTCTTTGGTGGTTTCCTTCTAGCGATAGAATATTAGCAATATTAAACCGAGAGAGAACAATAATGCTGTGACACCAACAGCAACGCAATGGTTGAGAAGCCGACGTTCTCCCCTAACGTTGGCTATATGTTGATAAGCTAATTATTAAGATAATACTATAGTCTAAATTTAACTCAGTAATATTTTTGATCAAATCATTATGGCAAGTATATAATAGCTATAGTATATAGTTCTCCTAACAATATGTATAAAAGAATTTGATACCAAATTTTATATTTGAGATATTTGATTAGAGCATTGCTTCATTTTGTACATAAAATTATCTTTTATAAAAGTAAAATGTACATTACAAATACAAGAAAATTATTTATAGTTTAAAAAAGAAAAAATTAAATTAATTTTCAAGTATTTTCCTATAACTTCAACAGCTTGAGGGAACTTTTAAAATGCCACCAATTGACATATCAATCCAATATGAAATTTTAAAAATAGCTATCAACGAGATCTTTTTATCTTTATCTTTTGATCTCATTGATTTTTGTGCCCTTGATAAATACTGCATTATCTAATACTGCAGTAACTATAATATTAATTGAACTTCAATAATTATTAAACATTATCTGAAACAATTTCGTACGCATCAATAAGAAATTACAGTGGTTAAATCGCCTACAAATGAAAACTACTTTCATTTTGAATCTCTTCATATTTGATATATATTGAATTCAATTGTTTATCTTGACCCAAACTTTCTCATGTTCTAATTTGCAATCATGCAAATACCACCTTATTTTCTATATTTCTAGGTCACTTTTTAATGGTCACTGTAATCTCTATTCTGGCTTACCACTGTCTCTGCTAAGTAATGCAATACGACAGTTTTTTTACTGATCATTGCAGTTTTATGTAACAACTTATAATATTCGCATCAAATCAAATTGAATATATCTAAAACTAACTTCGGGAATTTAGTATTATATGTATTTATTGATAATGTAATGCTCGTAGTATATTGTCCCCTATAATTTTATTATTGTGTACTTTGGGAATAAACGCTTACAATTTCGTAGAAATATAGAAAAATATTTCCGATGGAATTACGGAAGATTACAGATTCAAGCTAATAGCTCTGGAAAGGAAGTCAAACAAAGCATGAAGGTTTTATTCGTTTTGCCAGTTAAGTTCTGTAGTTAATGGTCTGCCATAAACTTAATCGGTATTCTCTTGTTCTATATTATAGTGTATTCAATGTTATTTGTGTCAAATACAAATATAATTTTATTTGATCGGTACCAATGAATATTAAGCCAAAACATATGTTAATTTATTTATTCTTTTATTTTTTATATATAAATACTTTGCTAATTTTAGAGTATCTTCTTTACTGAATATATATGTATAGATGTAAACCTAGAAATTCCTTTTGATTTATCTAAAACTAACATAAATATGATTTTTTTATACTTACTTTATTGCTTTTACCATTGACAGGCCCATATGAACGCACAGAACAGCATGATCCGGTCTTTCAATGGGAGCTCCACTGATGCAATAATAACAATCTCCCAATATTTTAATCCTTAATTGTTGATATTTCTGAAAATTAAAAGTGAAATTTTAAAATTAACTACCCAATTAAGGCTAAAATTATGCAGTAACTTACTTCAGCAAGCTTATCAAACCTGGCGAATAATTCATTTAACATTTTTACGAGCTCTTGGGCTGAGTAGGTCGATGAAATGGCTGTAAATCCGACAATGTCTGCATACAAAATACTGTAACAAATTATATTCTGTTTTTTATTAACCAAAAATTAAAAACATCTACGTATGTAAAGAAATGGGATTTTTTTCTCAATTAAAGGCTTTATGGCGAAAAATGATTTAAAAAAATGATAAAGGTTCTATATTATTGTTACTAATTACTATCAATTAATTATTAAATTATTTAATTAATTTGCATGGCTAACGTGTACACTCTATTCCCCTAATAATGGTAAAAACCTGATTTTAAACCTATTTATTTACAAAGAAAAACTAATAACAAATACAAAATAGATTGTAATATTACGACTACGGATACAGATGCAATCCCTCTTTTGTATAGGAACTTTCATATATTTTCATATGATAAACGTAAAAATGCATAATATCTGATGAATGGAAATGGAATTTCTATTCGTTTCAACATCACGGCTTCATTAGTTATTAGTAACAAAAGAGTTTTATACGATGTATAGTGACTGATTATGAAAAGTGCACCTCAAGCACAAACAGCGTGGGCTATTCTAGAAAAGCCGTCCACATGGACAAAGAAACCAAATAACCACGAAAATATTGCCTCTAAAGTTGTACATAGGGTAAAATGAGCGAGGCATAGTGTAAACTACAATATGGAGATGCTAAATCCGAATGAAATTGATAATACAGGTGCCCGCCGAAGCCAAACAACTTTAATGATTAATGCAAGAAGGTAACAATAAAGAATAATTGACGCAAGGTTCTTCTCTTGCTTGCTGGCTTGAGTGTTGTGAAGGATACTCTGTTGCAGCTCAAGTGATAAATTCTACCACATGCAGAGTACTGACCAAACATGAGGCCTTCTTAGCAACCCTTATTCAAATCGACACTTGGCTTGACTTGGCTTCCGAAATTAGGAAAAAGTGGGAAAATGGATCGATGATTGGATCGCTGATATAGTATCGCCATTTTGCCACAAAAATAGGAAGATATAGAAGATGATGGAAAATATTTTGATTAATATGTATTTTTCCAGAAATAATCACAATGCATGCAATCACATAATATAGGTACTAGTGATGGAATCTGACTATTATAAGAAGTATAGACTGTATGCCGCTATGGACGCGTTAAGGAAAAAATCTTGATAACGAGAGTCTTCTTATCGATAAACTATGGGCGTGCTATTTTTTGACGACTCTGTTGGAAAATAGGCTTTATGATGGATACAGTTGTTTATCAAATGAGACGAACTTACCACTGCGATGAGAATGATTACGTTGTTCAGTACTAGGCATTAAAAAGGACTTTGGATATACATACTACATATTTATATAAACTTAGAATACCGATACACTGAATTTATCCCTGATGTCCCTCAAAATTTTCATGGTGGTACAGAAGCTTAGATTAAATAAATCGTTTTTACTTTTTACTTTTACTTGAATACTGCGCTTGCCAATTCTTATAAAATACAGACATTTAAACGCTGCGCGTCTTTTTTTTAAATTTTATTTACTTCATTTTATTTTTTATTTATTCAATTTTATCTTTGAGAATAACTAGCATTGAAGTGAATAAGCTTACAGTGCAACGCGTCATTGCACATCAAACATTATAATAGCGAGCAGGACACAATGAAGTTGGCCGACTCCGAGGACGCAGTCCTCCTGTGATCCAGCAACGAACAGTCACTACGATCCGGAAATTTTTATGCCAACAAATCAATTATAATTGGGGAGATGATAATTGTTTATATTGTAAGGAATTAAAATACAGCGGAGTGGGTTATTTTGTGCCGATGAAAAAGTAAAATTGCCACAATCAATGCCACCACTAGATTACATTTATACTTATTAGTTTCTGGTATGGGAAATTATTGCAACTACTTCTTGGTAAATCTTAAAAAATATAATAGTTATTCCCAAATAACGGCGTTTGGCGCAACTGGATATTAAACAAGATAATTTCATCCACACTTTCAAAGTATTATGCCATAATTTTAGTAACATTCAAATTTGTATTACAAATGAGTTCTTAACAAAATCTCAAAAAATTGCAGATACGAGGACAAATTTATCATTTACTAGAAATGCTGATACTACTATGAGATGCAAATCATCAATTACAAATTTATATTATAGGCAATCTGAATGTGGAAATTGAATAGGTATTATCAGTGAAGGTTATCTCAACAGTGAAGGGAACTATAGTCCACAAGGTATAAGCATGGTCAAATATTGAAAATAACATTGAATCTGATGCCTTCTGACAGTTATTATGTTGCCACCAAACCTGATTAAATACATGTGGCGACATAACAAGTGGTCAAGATAGATGTAGGTAATACGAAATTCATTGGGTCATCTAGTTATTGAATAAATTAGACCACTAAGCAGTACGTTTTCGACGTTTTAGAAGGTACAAATTTAGTACATTTAATAAAACCATTATCCTGGTATATCAAAGTAGTGGGAAATTTAAATCCTAAGCAAACAAAATGAGCACGGAAGATTGTTATAGAATATATTTGAAACGAAAATCAAAAGAAAAACGAAATATAAATTTATTCGAAATCTATATAAGCTTACTTCATTTACCCTCTTCACTAAATAAAGCCCCAATCTGCAAAAAAGTACGAAAAAGTAAAAGTACCACAATCAATGCCACCACTAGATTACATTTATACTTATTAGTTTCTGGTATAGGAAATTATTGTAACCACTTCTTGGTCAATCTTAAAAAATATAATAGTTATTCCCAAATAACGGCGTTTGGCGCAACTGAATATTAAACAAGATAATTTCATCCACACTTTCAAAGTATCACACCATAATTTTTAGTAACATTCAAATTTGTATTAGAAATGAGTTCTAAACAAAATCTTAAACAATTGCTGATACAAGGACAAATTTATCACTTACTAGGAATGCTGATACTACTATGAGATGCAAATCATCAATTACAAATGTATTTTATAGGCAATCCGAATGTGGAAATTGATAGGTATTATGCTCAACAGTGAAGGGAACTATAGTCCAAAAGGTGTAAGCATGGTCAAATATTGAAAATAACATTGAATCTGATGCCTTCTGACAGTTATTTTGTTGCCACCAAACCTGATTAAATACATGTGGCGACATAACAAGTGGTCAAGATAGATGTAGGTGATACGAAATTCATTGGGTCATCTAGTTATTGAATAAATTAGACCACTAAGCAGTACTTTTTTATTTTTTATATAATTATTATACCTCAACCTGATTCGATTCTACAGTGACTTTAGCTGAAAGTATATCAAAATTAATTAATATGAATTACTGCAGTTCTACTATTAATTAATTCTGCTTAAAATTTTAATATGTGTAGCTAATCATGGTCAATACTATTAAGGAATTAAAATCTTTTAATAATTAAATAATTATTTCAAAAAAAGTTACCAGTTTTGTAATATTACTATAATATTATTTTTTGGCTTAAGTTTTATAGTACCTATTATTTGTAATCAAATAGTGTCATGATATAGCATATTGGAATAAATTAACAAAATATATGCTGTCATTATTACTGTTTATTTATCGAATTGTTAAAGTTCAAGGTCAACATAATCATTATCTGTGACCAAAACAGCTAACAAGAAAAATCGTTATCTGACGTTAAATCTACAGACACATGTTGCGCTTTCCTTCTTTATTATTGTACACCATTTGTAATGGACAATTTATAGAAGAAAATATCAATAGTCTCGTTAAAAAGTAGCAAAAACCTATGTAAATATGATATCTTGATGAATGTTTCATTAATAATTGCTAGTATAACTCTTAATAATAGAAATACTAATTATAGTCTGTATTATTGTTATAATAAATATAATTTTTTCATAACTTTGTGGACTTAGTGTAGAAGAGGATAAACATTATGTTAAAAAATGTAAGTGTGTTTTCTCTTTTCCTTACACAAATTAATTAACAGAGTAAAACGAGTAAATATTTAATACATAAACAAGTTTATAATAATTATTCAGGGATAGTTCTGGTGAGAATCTATCGTTTTGAGTATAAACACTACGATATTGATTACTTGTTGTGTATACGGCGACTTTGCTTTGGCACCACTGTTAATTGGTATGATTTTGAGAATTTACCACTTTGCTCCTGCCAGCTACCTATTTCTTGCTTGACTTTGGCTTTAACAGAAATTCTATTTGATATGATTTGATAATAACGAGAATCGAACGATCTGATCTAAGATCTGTTTTAGATGGTCCTGCGGCTAGAATAAAGACTCTGGTGATTGCTGAGAATTTTGGATCAAAAAAACCTTTCTTTACCATAATAAATCGTTCAAATTTTATTTAAATGGGATTATAGGTCAAATCACTAAACTGTCTACATATGTTATACTCGTACATAAAATAAAAGATCGATATTAAATTAAATAAACGCTAGAAATAGGAGAATATAAATGATGAAAGCTAAAAAAATTTATCATATATAGTCAATATTGTTTACTTCAAAACCTCTTTATCTAGTGTCGCAGACAGATTTTATTTACCAAGCGTTTGTTGCGTCAAGTGATTGTTTGTCATCCATTTTATTAATTTTTATTCTAAAAACGCTTCTCCTAACAGGTCTTTCGTTAGCATATACATTAACTAGAGAGTTTTCTTCATTTGAAAGAAAAGTGATGCTGCAAATGATCAAGCTCAGTTGGATATTTATAATTAACGTCCTACGATAAAAATTTCTACTCATGTTTTCGACGTTTTAGAAGATACAACTTTAAAACATTTAATAAAAACATTATCCTGGTATATCAAAGTAGTGGGAAATTTAAATCCTAAACAAACAAAATGAGCTCGGAAGATTGTTATAGAATATATTTGAAACGAAAATCAAAAGAAAAACGAAATATAAATTTGGTCGAAATCTATATAAGCTTACTTCATTTACCCTCTTTACTAAATAAAGCACCAATCTGCAAGAAATACAAATACTCTACAATAAGAAACATGGAAAAAGGCAAGTGATGTATAACCGTTTAAAAATAATTTAGATTAATAAAGCTAATCAACGGAAACCGGAGTTTTTCTTGGACTTTAAATGTTTTAATACATAGATGTAATGTATAAATACATGCATAATTTATATATCAAATTTATATGTTATTAGACATACACGTACCATAACAGTGTTGTAACAAATGTTGTGCTGTTGTGCTGGTGATTGAAATTCTCCCTACTTTACCTTACACTATCGTATCTCTTCAAACTAGTGTATCTCTTTTTTATAAATATTTATGTTGACTCTATACCCAAGTTTTCTATTATATCTGCAGTTTCACTTTTTCAAATCTACCTATCATTTTCTACCTTTACCATTTTCTTAACCCTACCTTTATAATTCTATAACAAGTATATTGCCATTATTCTTGTACCTTTACTACATTTTTAATGACTCAATTAAAAGAATGTCTGTGTGCATAAAAAGGCAAGAAAAACGGGGAAATTAAGTATGTTTGAAAAAAAGGTATTATATAAAATAAATCAATCAGGACATCGGAATCGGGACTAAACAAATGAAAGATAATATTCAATTTACCGAACTAACATCTATTAGTAATCTAAATCTAAATAATTTCGACTTAGGTAATGAAAAATAAGATGATAAAGAGTTACACAAGAAATGATATGAAGAAGAAAAAGACAAAATTAGAAACAAGTTGGGCAAATACTATGAATTAAAGCCTATACACATAACTTCTATTTCATCGAATATTAATTTCAGTATCCCATTTGCTTTAACCTTTAGAGATAGATATTTAAGACGAAATAATAGAAAGAAAGATCAGCGCATGCTACAATTGCCGAGATACTTAATATATTTCGTATAATATGCGATTAAATATTCTATTTACCTTTATCTTTACTATATGATTTGATTCGTTGTTATTTGCTTAACATGTAGCACTTCCAGTTAGTGCTAATATACTATATGTTGATTGTATACCTGGTTAATTTAACATTAATTGGTGCTCTGAAAGTTATTGCCGAACCAAACTAATTATATAATATATTTACTTTGTATTGTTACCTAGAATAGTAAGTTTATGGCTCAACTTTTACAGATTCTTCGAACTTAAAATTGCATTTAAAATAAAAATATTTTTTGAGTAAAAATATTTGAGAGTTTGTTAGTTCTGAAAGAATTTGACGCGAGATATCCGAACACTAAATAACAAATCTACATGCGTCATATAACTTCTCACAATAGCAGAGTTCACGAACTGATAAAGGGCACATTCGGCATTACGTTATATATGAATTTCAACAAGAAAGGTGGAAGTCACTCAAGTAGATATTTCCAAGCTAACATAATTTAGGTCAAAGTAAGTAAGCGTATCTTTTGCCGATTAAATGGCAATGGAGAAGCTATTTTATGTGCAAAATTATGACGAATTATATATTTTGACGAATCTGATATAACATGAATGGAATATTCTATTTAAGACACCTGGAAGCTGATCAGACTTTAGTTGCAAAACACTACAGTTGAACAATATCAGAAAATAATATAATCAGTAGTCATCTACTAGACAAGTTAGACTGCTACATAACAACACTCTACCTCAAAATAATAGACTCATAAAGTTAAGAATGAGAACGAGAGAATGCGGGATTTTCTCATTAAAGTTGAAATATTGTACCTCTCACAACTCTGTCAGCAGTGAAAACTTAATTCTTCGATATTAACAATTCATACTGTACAATATTGGGCTGATGCAACAATGACCACCTATGAATATTATATTTTAGTTATGTCAATAATTTCCTGATTTCTCTTAAACTCTTATATTAATTATAAACATTAATTCAAAGATTATTAATTATAGAGCGAAAGAGAGATAGAGAGAGACAGATATAGAAAGGAAGAGAAAAAACGAAAGAGATAGAAAAATAATATGAACACCACACAATATAACAGATGGGACAAAACTACCGCTACCATTTTGATTGCGCGTCATCTTGGTTATGTAACGTTTAGCTCAGTCTCGTTTTAACCATTGTGGTGTCTGGATGGCCAATTTTTATTATGGATAAATATGCGCAACAAGAACTTGCAGAAATAGTGACAATATTTATTGAAAATCGATTTTATTGCAAATTTAAATGCAAATTTTCGACAGTACGGTACGACAGCAGGCAGAACTCGTTCTGAAAGACAACGGAGGTCCCGTACCGCTGAAAATGTGGCTCTGGTGCGCGATAGCGTTACAGAGTCTCCTGAAATATCAATTCGGAAACGTGGTTCCCAGTTACATATTTCTCCACGTAGTTTATGGTAAATTTTGAAAACTGATTTGAAAATGTTTCCATACAAAATTCTACTAGTCCAAAAATTGCTACCGAGAGATCCTGATCAACGACTTGAGTACAATAATGCAATCCTAAGGCTATCTGGTGAAATTGAAGATTTTTCGTTAAAATTGATAATGAGCGATGAAGCCGATTTTCTCCTCAGTGGCGACGTCAATAAACAGAACAGCTGGTTTTTGGGGAACACAGAATCCTCAATTTATTAATGAAACATTATTGCATCCACTAAAAATAACTGTACGGTGTGATATTTACACTGCAGTTAGGTAATTCAGTTACTGTTACTGCTGAATTGTACCAAGATATTATTCTAAATTTTCTTGTGTCTGAAATGGAAGAGCAAAGACTAGACGACATGTGGCTTCAGCAAGATGGGACCACAGCATACAAAGCTCGTTCAACAATGCAATTATAGAATGACATTTTTCCACGAAGATCAATTTCGCGAAGTGGCGACTTAGCATGGCCAGCCATCTCCACGGATATAACAGCACCAGACTTTTTCTTATGGGGTTTTTCATCAATCGAAATCAAAAGTTTATGTGAATAACCTCCGAACAATTCAACGTATTTCACAGGACAATATTCGTCCCGAAATTGAAGAAATTCGGCCTCAGATGTTGCAGGATGTTATGAAAAATTACTTATAAAGATCCGAAAGTTGCATGACGAATCGCGGTCAGCATTTGGCCAATATAATTTTTCAATCATAAGGAGAAAAATGTAGAGACCAAAATAAACTTTTTATAAAAACTAAACTTCCTTACATTTTCTTTGAGCAAAGTTATAGGAAATTAAAATCGTAGCGGGACTCTTGCTCCACGTTGTATCTGCCATATTTCCGTGTAAAGAATGCGACACGTATGTGTTGCATAGTTTGCATGCGAAGTCTTGTAGGTTATATTTCAATCTATTATAAGCTTTCTTCTACGACTGTTAAAATAAGTCATCTGTAAAATGCGTTAAGTCTGGGACTTTTTCAGACGTTTCACGAGCGACATTATAAACGGTAATGACAGCATAAACAAAACTTGATAAACCATTATCGATGAAGAAGAATGGTGGACAAAATCTAAAGTTAAATGACAGTGACCGCCAAATATTAAAAAGGATTGTGACCAAATAACATACAATTACCTCAACAATAATGGCTAAACTCACTTAAGTAATACTGCTTCGACAGGAACAGTACGACCTGGAACATCATGAAACGACCTGATTCGGGTTTAGTATGGAGAACCAAAAAATTTAACAGAAACCTACATCCGGACTGCCAGCTTGTGACGGAGCCACAGGTTCCATTATGATTTAAGCTACCATATCGTGGTATAATCGCCAGACTTCAACATAACTGAACTGCCAATAGTAATATTTTAAATATATAATAGGTTCAAAGCGAAGAGGGAGGGATAGATTTCCATATCTATCCACTATCGTTGATTACCAAATGATTTGGTACAAGAATGGAACTATGTTTCATTAGACATTATTTTGGCACCCTAAAAATATTCCTATTAAAAAATCTGCTATTAAGAATATCAGCAGCAGCAGCAAATAGTGTCTCAATATATTACTAAAAAAATATTGCGTATATGTTAAATGTTCATAATATATGTGTCCATCATACAACGCATGAAAATATTATGTGACATTAAATTTTTAATTACTAATATTAATTTTTCATATATATATATATATATATATATATATATATATATATATATATATATATATATATATATATACATACATATTCTATGTAAACATATTTGCAAAAATTATAAATAATAGCGTATGTAATAAATAATATAATAAACGCATTAAATATTTTACTGATTGCAAGAACTTTAAGGGATGCGAATATCAAAAGGGTACTAAGGCCTTCCTTTATATTTTTGTTAAACAAAATATCTCATATTCAAGCCTTAAAACCATAAAGCAATTAAAATTATTTAGATTAGCTCCCTTTGAAGAAAAGTTTTCATTTACAAAGTTCTTTTAAGCTCCAAAGGACCGGCAAAAGTAAAGAGCTTAAATAAACTTTTAATAAAAAAACAGAAAAAAAATTAATTAAATATCTGCGAGTTAAAGAGTTTAACAGTAAAGATCAGCTAATCGATGATAACTAAACTTATAAATAACAGTTTTTCGTATAGTTAAAAGATTTCTACTAAAACCTTATATATGGCGAGACATATTAAAAAGTTACTTTAAACTAAGTTTTACTTGGAATATCTACCTGACATTCTCGTGTCTGCTCATGTAAATTTTCTTGAATTGGCTGTCGGCTTGATCCAAATCTTGTCTCATTTGTACAGCTACGTGTTCCGGCAAAACAGAAAGTAAAAGCCGTTCCTGAAAAAGAAATATCTTTTTGTTACGCTCAGTTCGTGGCTAAAGAAAATCTAATTTCACTCATGAAAAGAATAAAGTAACGGCAAAGGAAGAATGGAAGCATTTATTGGCTTTGACAAATATAAGATAACAAGTTTAACTTAATTTTGGCTGTTGTCTAATGTTGTCTTGAACCTGATGTTTTCAGGAAAAGAAAACGTTGATAAATTATTAATCATTTTCATTCAGTGTTTATTCTTACTTATAATAACAACTGTCGTAACATATTTAACTTAACGCAAATCCAGATAATATTATTTTCGTAATATTCAAATACGCGAAATAACATTTTATAAATGTTCATTGTACTAACTATATGAAATTAATGACTAACTAAGTAATATAACAGATATAATGGAAACACGACAGAATTTGATGATACTATATGATTTTCTATTATTTTATCAGTTTTTTATTAATATTTCAAAAAGACATTCCTTGAGAAATAATTAATACAATAAATATTATTCAAAACATTTCCATCATTATCTCACGCCGAAAGAGATAACCAAAATTATTAATACTGAAATTAATCTCAGGAAATTACCAGGCTATGATTTAAAAACAGGAGAATTACTGCAAGAACTACCAAGATCTGGAATTATAAAAGTCACCAACTTGATCAATACAGCATTTAAATTAAAACATTTCCCAGGCATTTGGAAAATGACGGAAATTATAATGATCCCAAAACCTGGTAAGTCACCAAATGAAATAAAAGCCTATAGACCTATATCACTGCTGCCAGTAAGATCTAAGGTTTTTGAAAAGCTCCTGTTGAAAAGAATTAAACCGATCACACAGAGAAAAAAACCTAATACCAACACACCAGCTTGAGTTTAGTAACAAGCCTTCAACAATTGACCAGGTCCACAAAATAACAGATATTAATTAAAAAAAACCCTGAAATGATAAGGATTGGCATGAAGGCTTTCTTCATGAACTTCAGAAAATGTTACCGAAAGTACTAAAATCAGTATATTACAGCCAGAACGTTTAAAGTTAAGCAAGAATAAGCTTGCGATACAATAAAAGAAGCTAAAGCAGGTGTACCCGCAGGAACTATACTGGGGCCAATGCTTTATCTACTCTACACTTGTGATATACCACAAGTCGTGTCCAAACGTGTTTGATGGGCTTCGACTGCATATTGTTTTAAATCAAACAAACGCAATAAATGTAAAGAAAAATGTGTTCCATAATTAACGTATGTATACACTGATTAACTCAATAATACTAAATAGAAACTATTATTTTATGCAGAGAAAACACAATGTCAAACAACATATATCAAAACCATCAATTTAATAGTTATGTCAAGTTGATTGCTTCGCCTTTTCACCAATAGATATCGGCCATTAAAATACATACAAGAACTTATTAATTATTGTAAGATACATTTGAAGATATTTGTTTAAATTTCAAACTATATGTTATATTTGAATAAAATATTAGAAAATAAGTACCCTAAAGTTTGCATTATAAATGTTAACTCACCTGTTCAGCACTCTGTTCCTCAATGACAAGCTTAACCTCTAAAGATTGTCTGGTTTCCAAAAAAGCTCTTCTCTGTTGTTTGTCTTCAACTAAATATGAAGTTAGGCCGAGGATATTTGATGTAAGCAACAAGATCAAATTGGCTGTGTGCTGAAAAAGATAATAAACCATGTAATAAAACCAAAAAATTAAAAACATACAAATGTGATATATATTATTTGTAACATTTGCAAATTATTTATAAATATTCATGTTGCTTTGAATCAACTCCTAATAAAATATTTGTAAATAAAAATTGAAATTATACGTGTTTACTGTGAAATATTTAAGAGCGAACCACATAAATATCATTTCGAATGTTCTGAAACTATTTTTTCGTAAGAAGTATTTTATAATAAAATAAATATAAAAATCACTTGTTGCTTGTGATATTTAAGTTTTACTTTGTAACTTGGACGCAATAATTTCCCAACCATTCCCCTAGGACAAAATGTCAAAATGAAAATATATCGTTAATAAATAAGCTCAAATATCAAAAAAAAATGCTGTCCATGACGTGCGATAATTTAATCAGATGTCATGTTGCCAAATCACACTCGGCACGCGACTGTTTCCTTACATTTTTCTAAATATAGAAGTTATTTCGTGTAAATTCCGCAGAACAATTTCTAGTTTAAATGAAATTTACATATTTTTAACTAAATTTAAATTTACAGCAGTATCGTTTAAATTTCAATGGAACAAGTTGATTTTAATTTTGTATCTAAATAATGTCCACCCTACAATCAAAATTAATAAATGTAATAATATATAATAATAATGTCATATTATTAAATGAAAACTAAAATAAAACATACTTAAAAAATTTAAATTATATGTTACGTTTATAGATAGTTGAAAAGGCTATATATATTAGAAACTTTACATTCACAACAAGTTTTAAGGTCTTAATTGAATAATTTATTATTCGGGTACTATACCTATATAAAAAGTATGATTGAGGATTATTGATTGAAAGTTATTGATGAAATAATGACACTCAAATGCAAGTAATGCCTTCAAGATATCCCCAAACAAACTCTAAACTAGACTTTTTTGGGCACTCCATGGTCAAAATCCAAGAGGGTTTTCATTCATCAACTCACTTATCACTCACTACTTTGATTAATTACCTATAATTAATGTTCTAGCCGAGAGCGAACTAAAAATAAATTGTAAACTGTTGAAGTGAATCAACGAGACGTGATTCCCAATAATTTTCAGAAATTCCCTCCAAATATTTTCATCATTTCTTACTCGGCAACTTGGAGGACTTAACAGAGAAGGTAAGCAAGGCAGAAAAAAGAGATACGTTTGGACTGTGGAAACTCAGTAACAATATTTTGTTTCTTTTTTAGGTTAGTTGCGCAATATCTGCAGTTTGACATGTTTTCATAACCTTCTGAATGAAATGGAGTTTTGCCACTGAATAATACGTTATTTGCATTTCGCCGCTTAAAAAAACTTCCTACATTTTCACAGAATTTTTTTTTCTTAATTAAAACATAATAATTTTCTTTATAATTGAGTTTTGCCAGCATTTTTTTTATCTTAATTAAGTAAATCCCTAACTTAAGAATACTTAAAATGTCTATGTAAAGACTTCCATTTTTTTTATTGAAACAGTAAACGCAAGTGCTAGTGTGGATTCATTGAGTGCAAAAACTATTTCATAAAACTTTATCCATTTTAATTGCCAATTTATATTGGAAGATTATCGACTGTCCACAACCGCATGGCCGTTGTATTTGTTGCTACACAATAACAATTTAAAATATGAACTTTCCCAATAAACATTCTCTGTAACTTATTCGGGAATATAAATAGAGAGCAATATGAGACGTGTTATTGAATCACAGATCCTAGAAATATAGCAAGAGCTGTTAAAAGTGATCGCGAATCACTTCGAAAGTAACACTATCGGTGTTGTAATCATATAGATTATCCGTATATAAGTACGAGAGAAGAATAATAATTTTGCAATGTCCTCGAATCGTATTGACGATCCTCTATTCTGTGCAAAAGAAATTGTATCATCACACCATATAAAAACAAAAATTCGCCTATTTTCCGGAAGCCATCTAATAATTCTCTACGCCGTGGAAAGTTTTGCTTTTCTCAAAAACTATACTGAATTTTTTTATGCACTAATGAGAATTTAAAATCCCCTGGCAGAGATACATATATATATATACATATATATATATACATATATATATATACATATATATATATACATATATATATATATATATATATATATATATATATATATATATATATTCAGCACATTTTTAATATTGTCATGACCGATTTCAGTATTATAAATGTCAAAGCCCCTTAAAATGGATATTGACTTAATCAATTTTCCAGGCAGTTAAATATGAGGATGGGCTTGGTAATTAGCCAACAGATAATGCTTGTTAATTTATCGAGAAAGGTAAACACCGTGAGTACGGCCAGGATTTTAATTATTAAAGTGAGCTATTTTTTGAAATGAATAAAATTCAGAGCTATTAAAATGTAGCGCTAATTATTTTAGATCAATATCAATTTTGTAGAACAATAACCTTTAAAGGTTTATGCGTTAAGATGATTTTTATATATTCTAAACCATATTTTATTTATAAACAGCCATAAAATGTTACTTAAAACTTTTCAAGAAAAAAACAAAAGCCAGACCATTATATTTTAACATCTAATGTATACCCGCAAGAAGTATAATAAAAAATTTATTTAAATGACTTTTCAAGCTGTTGATTGATTGATTCGAAGTATTCTATTTATATGTAAAATAAAAAACTCAATAGCTGCTTAAAAATTTAATTAGTGTTTATTTAGTAACAAGGAAAAAAGATCCGTAATTATGTAATTCATTTATAAAAATTAAATAATGTATTATTTAAGTTCTCATTGATTAAATATTGTTTAATTTAAAAAAATTTCATGTAGCCTATGACAGAAAGCACCAAAATTGTTTTCTACCAATTCGCAAAGTCACAAGTTCAAGTCTCAAATAGGATTAAACCGCCTGGTTCTTAACTTGACTGTAAGTTATTCCTATATGCCATCGTTGTGAATTTCTATACTGTTGTTTATAAACAAACGCAAGCATATACTTCCAACAAGAAACAAAACCGCGATGTTTTAATAGGAAAATACGATTATACTCAGCATTCAACACCCGCAGTTTCTTATTTAATATGACGGTGAAGATCAATTAATAATAAATAACATATTTTATATCAGCTTTTCATAAAGAGTAAATCACAAAATCGAACAGCAATGTGGCATTATCACAGAGTAATGACCCTGAAAGAAAAGAAAAATTCTAGTTATCCAAACAAGACAAAAGAGTAATATAATACTGTTGTAACTCAGTTGTATATGTAAAAGCATCTTTGTGCCTAGCAAAATGCAATCATTGCTGTTCTAAATGTTGTAATTTCATATATCAGGTGCTTGCATGGACTCTGCATCATTTATTATCATTGAAAGTACATAACATTTTCATACATATTTTTAATCAAAATATATTTTCTACGATTTCTTTCTTCAAATTTTTGAAATTTTCGTTGGTTTAGCAGCGATGACATCATCTATCTATTTTCGCACTTAGCATTTCTAAACCCTGTTCCAACCAAGTCATGCTGCATCCATATGAACAAATAGTAATAACAATGAACTATGTTTAGTGAGTACGATTGCCATACCGTTACAATGTTGATAATATATGCCCGTTTTCACGCAAGAGAACGACTTACGTCGTATGTTAATCGTCGTATAATTGCGTAAATTACTCGCTTTTGATGATCCTTTTTGCACAAATACGTCGTTCAATTGACTCATTTCACTTACTCGTAGTACGCTACCCCTCACTTATTGTACCAAAACTATTTGCGAGCTTAAGTTAAATTTTTGCCGTATAAATTTTGCTACTCATTGTCTGCGATTTTTCTTGATCCCCCAGGCTTTTATTTCTTATTGACATCAATTTCGCGACATCTAATCAAGTACCAAAACCGACAATTGCAATGTGACTAATCGGAATCAGCGTAAATTCCAAAATTTATTAGATAAGCTTTGGCAGTTGATTTCTTCAAGCAATAAAAGAAATTAAATTCGAAAAATTCTATTTCGATCGTTCAATGATTACCGTCTGCACTATTCATTTATATAGATATATTTCAAAAACTTCGAATTTAATAGTTAGGCTAGCTTGTTTAACAAATTTATACATTGGTAGTTCACCTTTTCATCAATGGATATCGCTAATCAAAATACATACAAACATTTAGATGCTTGCTCTAGTAATTACTAACAATGGTAGGTCTACAACATTTAGCTGAAAACACAATAACAGTAATAAAGCATTCTTCTTATTTTCCCTTTTAACTTTTAAATATACGTAACTTATTTTGATGGTATTCCTAAATTATGATTGGTTACAATATTTAATTAGGTAATAGTTTGTTTAGTCTAAATATTTTCCAAATGAACGTTTAAAAGAACAGTCAAGCAACAACTTTTATTTAACATTCAATGTTCCATGATCAATATATAATATACAAATATATCTAAGCTATATATTCAGTTACATTAATAAGAATTATGTTAATTTATTAACGACATGTTTAACACATACCTGGTATTTGGAGAATCTCTACCATAGAGAATTGTTAAGATATTAGAATTTGTGGTAATGCTATCAAAGACGCGGTAAATTCCGTTTGTTGCAAATTTACTGAGCTAGGGCGTAAACAACGCTTTCTAAGATAACCACTATGATTTAAGATTAGGAAAAGAGTAATTTCGGATTTTTTTAAGGTAGCTATATATTTATTTTATATCAAAGTCGCATAAGTTTTGTTTATGCGATATTTATGGTCAAGAGTGCTTAAATGAACGCAATGTCACAATTTACTAGCTCGTTTTCATCTGGAAAATGTATCTTTAATGTTAAAGATGATCCTCATCCTGACCTGCTCAAATCTCAGAATGTTTAAACAGATGGATATAGACTGACATATTTAAAAATCGATTATAAAATAATTTTGAATTATCTACAGAAATATTAAAACAAGCACGATACTTGAATACATGGATTAACAGTTAAACATTTGTGTATCGGTACTGAAACGAATTGCGGCAATTTTCAACGAACGAGTGATGAGAAACGGTTCGCATACAATACTATTGCGAAAAAAATCATTGTCGAAGCCCGGAAAGCCTTCACAAACTGCAAGGCTCGCATTAACGCCAAGGTTGAGCATTTGAAGAGTTATGGTTGATTTATGGCCAAACCGTCAATTCCAGTTTTTATTGTTAACAATTAATGAGAATTATGTAATATTATTCGTTTAAAAAACATCTAGAATTGATGAATAGAAGGGTTGTCTTACATTACGATAAAGCTAGACTACATATATTTTTGTGATTTGGCAAAATTTGAGAGATAATAGCTAAAAAGTTTTTGTGCATCTGGCATATAGCCCGCATCTCCAAGTTCTACATTGACTAAATCATGGTTTTGTGCAAAACGGCGACGAGTTTATAGATTAAAAGTTTATGTAAATTATGTTTGCTTTACCAACATGAGAAAACCCTAATTTCTCCACTTTATTGTAATAAAAATAAAAATATCCAAAATTATTTGTAGAGCATCTTATTTTTCGGAACAACGGCCGATCTTGAATTATTAAAGTTTTCAGCGTCATCGATATTCGTTGTTGGTTTAAACTCATCATACTGGTCGATACAGCTTGAATTATCTGTTACAGAATCTTCATATTGCATAAGCCCATCATTTTTGTTACTGATTCAGTAAAATTTTTCGTAATCTAAAGACGATGTTCAATAAATAAAAAAAAATTGAAAATATAAAATGCTGCAACCTCTAAACTTTTAGATTTTATACGTATGTAGTGTTAAAGGACATACGTGGGTAGTTTGATAAGCCAGTGACTTTTCAAAATTACTTTATATTTCTTAACATAATCTTTTAATAATATGTTTTTAATTCTTTCTTTACAATTTTGTAATTCCTTTATTACCCCTTCATTGGGCCCAAATATCTTACCTCCCAGCCATTTCTCCAGGTTTGGAAAAAGAAAATAAACAGGTCGGGCTAAATCTGGAGAATATACTGAATCAGGAAACCCAATTTATGGATTTTTGCCATGGCAGCCTCAGAAATGCGGCAGTTTTATTTCAAATCAGTATCAAAGCTGTATAGAAGTATTGAAGCGTGAATCCTAATAAGTTGTTGTCATTACTTTGTTAGCCGACACACAGAATTTGACCCTCTTTTATGCACATTCAATCAGAAAATTCCACTTATGGTTAAGTGTGAAGAATCGCGACACCCATCATGCAGAAAGCTTTTGCATATCTAAATATTCATATAAAATGTGACATACCCGCTCAACTGAGATGCATACAGTATCAGCTACTTCACGTACTTTTATTCTCCGATCATCCAAAATAATTCTATGGATTTCATGATTTCTGGTCTGACGACCTCTTTTGGGCGATCTCAACATTCAGCGTCACTTGCACTGGTAGGACGATAACAAAACTCAGTAAACAACTTCTTAACCATTGAAATTAATTGTGCCGATTCAGCATAGTATTTATGAAACCAGTATTTTTTTGCAGGTTTTGGTAATGTTTCTTTACGTAAAAAATAACGTTTAATCGCCACATGAAAATCGCTTTTTTCTAATTTTATTACAATTCGAGAGATTGTCTGTTTCAAAGGTTATCAAACAAAAATTAAATGAGGTAGCTTGCTCAAAATCTCACAAGTTAAGGACAGCAATGAAGACTTAAACGTTCTTGCGTACAAATTCAAGAAATTGCTGACTTATCAAACTACACCCAAATAAAAACAATATAGTATATATAAATGAATGGCAATATATATATATATATATATATATATATATATATATATATATATATATATATATATATTTCAGGTAATATCACGCGTTAATTTTTTTAATAGTTTACCTAACACACAATAGTTTAATTCAAAAACATTAAAAAGTACCAATCAATTATTTTTACAAGTTTCATATATTTTATATTAAACAAACATTTTTATAGCATATAAAGTAACGAGAGCGAAGGTAAACCAGTGCTAAATTTAGATAATTAGATATCAATAGGTATTACTGATCTATAATTACTATTTTGGGTAAACAATTTATTGCCCAAATTATATGTGTAGCAGTAATTGCTTGTCTTCATGTAATATTTTGCGTTTGACTTTAATTAATATAATTATTGTGTTAATGAAGGTTTATAACTCAATAAAACTTCGTAATCACATGTCGCATACAGGCGTATGTTATAATTTGATACCTATACTGTAACATATACCGTAATTACCTGTGTATACCTACATAGTTTGTTGGATATATATTTACTAGTTACATATAAAAATCCAGCTTTCAAAATGTCAAAATATATCTCCATTATTACATTATTTTTGTCCCACAAATTACTTTAAAATTAAATATATGTACAAAATTGCTTTAGATGTTACTTAACGTGACGCTGGTGAGTAATAAATGAGCAAGTGAGAAATAAATAAATTGTCATAAGACTCCCCATTCAAGTTTAGATAAGGTTTTGATTTTATTAGAGCCTTCTTGTTCATATCTCTGTTATACTTAGTGCGCATTCTATTCCCTCTAATTTCAGTCTATAACTGTGCCAAAATGTAAAAAATATAGGAGAACTTAAATGTACTGAGCTGTAACCAAATTCATGCTTCTATACTTTATTATAAAACCACCAAAATAATAGTTTGCGTTTTTGATTTATGTTAATCATGTTGTTTAGGGAATTTTTGGTTATTTAATTTAATTTTTATAAATTTTATTTTTAAATCATTAGGCTGTTAAAAAGCCTTTTATATTTTTTGATATATTTAATGCATTAATAAGCTGAAAGCAATCTCCCATGAGGCCCAAGAAGCTTATAGTTTGCATTTTAGACTAAATAGACCTAAATACCACGTACATAATTGAATTTAAATAGATAGCATTAATCACAACGTATAGTTTATTTAAATTTTTTATACATACGTAATCTGAATTTGTGAGGTCACAACGTTACAATGTTGTTTATTTTGTCTTTGACCTATAATAAAATTCTAATCCAAATAAAATAATGAAATAAATGTTATCAAATATAATTTATTTTAACATTAGTACATCTAAAAACTACAATTGATTATACAGCCACAATAGTTTATAGGTTAGAATTATAACCTCTTATTACTATTGTTTTCAAAAATGTTGTATACGTATGACAACCGGACGACTTTGATAGGAAAAACTAGAATAAAATGAGTAGGAAAACATTGTCTGATTCTAAAACGAATTTACAGATTACGGCAGGCAATACAGTAAACATCTTGATGAAGTATATACAAAAAAACTTTCAATAGACTATATTTCGTTTATCATACGTCTCATAAACATATAGTATAGTATTCCATATAGTCAAATCATAGTATAATATTAATAATACCATAATTTTATATACATTAATAATAAGAAAAAGATTTTTATTTAAATATATGTACCTAAATGGTGCTAATCCATTTCAAACTTTCCAAGCACCTTAATAAATAATAGTGGAACATCGTACATCCCAAGCGACCTATATAAAGTGGCAAGAATTTATTGCAATCCACGGAAATACGCCTTGATAAATTTGTAGAAACTCCAATTCTTCCCATTTATTTTAAAATTATTTCTGAAAACTTACAAATAATATAGAAATAAAAATTGAAATGTGCAACGATTACTAACATTTTTTGGCAATGTATAAAAGTTGATTCCTAACAAGGAATAATCATTTAAATCACAATAATGTTCAACACCAAACTGAGTTTGAATGCATTTCGAAAATATCTCCATATTGATTCACTAGTCATGAGATTTTCTAACTTGAATCAAATTATATATCGAAAAAATAATATTTAGAGCTTTGAATCATCTTTTGTAATCAATAGATTACAAAATATCATTTTGAAAAATTTTGTCACTATTTTGTTTCTATAACGACCATTTTTCTCTTAATATTAGAGTATTTCAATAGACCTGATATCTGTTATAACACATGTTAGTGAAAATTAACCAAGACAAATTTAAAAATTAAATTACCTTCTGAAAAAATTTTACAGTGTAAAAAATACATTATGCAATACAAAATATGAAATATACGGGCAAGAAATTTATGTGATTTCAAAGAGGATAAGTTAACGGTTCTGATTGAATTCTTATGATTTTGACTATCAGTATTATTCGAATTCGAAGCACAAAATATAAAAGGGTCCCAACTCGAGCCTAAAAAATATATTGACGATATTGACAATTCGACCTTTTAGTCCCTGATATAATGCGGTTAGACCTATATTCAAAAAAATGCATTCATTCGCACAAAGCACGAGAGGTTAAGACATATTGATAATGTTCTCAGTAGATATGTGCAAAAATATTTTAATATATATATAATAACTTTAGTTGTTTAAAAAGTAAACTGTTTACTAAACGGCGGGTTAACTACACTCCTAACATCAACATACCGATAAGTAATAGAGAATTAATAAGAGTAATTGAAAGTTGGTGCACTTGGATTTATTCTACAGTGAAGAATGAAATTGAAACATTAAAATTTAATTGGTGGCGTAATGGTAAAGGCAATAGCACGGTCCCCCTACTGTTGCGATAGTCGCGGGTTCGAATCCTGCTGGGGCATGGTCGTAAATTTGTGTTTGTGACTGTTTAAAATTTGAGCAGTCACTCCAGTAACCAGGCTGGGTAAGACCGGATGTCTTCTGGGATCATTTCTAAAGTTGGTCTTAATGCTGAGGACCGTGGTTCGGCGCCCACGTTAAACTATAGGCCCAGTCCAGATAAACACATAGTTAGTATTTAATACTTCATATAATATAAATAAAAATAGAAAAATATAAATTGTAAAACGATTTTCGTTAGTATTTCAGAAAGGTGATGCAATAATAAGTATCATATACCACTTCCTGGGTCCTCGTTATTTTGAACATTTTTCTTAAATTATTGTTCTGACGAAAAAAGAATTTGTAGTTTTTGAACAAGTTCTTTTCACTATTGAATTGTAAGTACAACGCCTATCAATTTCCGCAACCGGATCTTCCATAATATAAATTTGTAATCTACTGTAATGTACTGTTACTACTATCTGGTGCTAGTAACAAGCTCCTAATAAGTTATAAATGTGTCTTGTATGTGTATTGTAAATGTGTATCTTGTATCTGCAATTCTTTAAGGTTTTGTTAACTTGTTGTTAGATGCTATTTAAAAAATTGTATTACGTTGAAAGTGGGCATAAAACTGTCCTGTATTATATGCGTTGCGCCAAAAAAATTATTTTGAAACAACTATTATATTTTTAAATATGGTTAAAAAATCTTCCCACCCTAGAAACTAATATACCCAATGAATTTGATAGTATGACCAATTTTAACAATTTTGCTTGTCCATGGACATAACCGTAACTGATTTTTTGACACCATAATCTATTTCTGGATGATAGTGGAATTCTGCTCGCTCATGGATCACAGGAGCACCGCGTCTACAGAATCATTGAAACTTATTGGGTCGCGCTCACTGTCGTTTCTGATGACTCGTTGCATTCCTATTCCTTTCGCGGCATTTTAGAACTCAATTGTAAGATATCAACATGACTATTACCATTTTCTGTCTCTCTCTGGTTCTCAGTGCGGTCACATTAGCGCTTCCACCACCTAAGTCAGTCAGTCATCTTCGCCTTGGCATTATTTAGTAATAAAAATAAAGAAAATTGTCAGGCACTAAATTTGCAATTCTAAACAGTTAACACATATTTCAAGTATATTCTTGATAAATATTTACTTAACTGGAATTAAAATACGAATCGAAATTAACATTAACACATTTTCACTTAATTATCACGTTATAGATTGGATGTGCCACAAAAATATCTACTTTTATATGAAATTTAAATTGTGCTAAAATACTAAATGGTCAATGCCGAGAAATTATATTCAACAGCGGCTTGATAATAGCGACCAGTACTTTTAATCAGTATTAAACATTTTTAGTCATAAAATAAATTAAACTCATTCACAAATTCTTAACAACCAACAACAATATCGATCCTTGTGACTCTAGTACTATAGATGACCGTAACAGTGACACTGTTTGGGAAAACAAAATTGTTTTTAATACTATTTTCCACGTAATTCGAACTATAAGCATTGCCTGGACCTTCACAGATATTTCAAAATAAGATAATTATTATTAGTTGAAGATGAAGCCATTATATTAATTTGAAATAAAAACAAGTTTAATTCAATAACCAAAGAAAATTAACACCTTAGTATTTCGGGCTTCCATTCGTGTTTAGTTCTTAGAAGAACTAAATATTCTTTTTGACGACGTTTCGGCAGAATCTCGTATGCCGTCTTCTCGCGTCTTGCCTCCTTTTACTTTACTTCTCGTTAAACGAACTGAACTGAACTTCCGGAATACTACTACAACATGTGACACATCAGAAAGCATCAAAACTAACTAAAATAAATTAAGTAATTGATTTTCAGATTTTTTTTAATTTGATAAAGGCTTTATAATAAATAAGTTATATTTTTCTCAAGTCCAAATAGTCTGTTAATATTAATGACATATATTTTGTGATAATCTAAATAACATCATCATAAAAATAACTCATCTAGACTGAGTGACAGTACATCTTCTGTTATGATCTCATGGCATCTTTGAAGATACAATAATGTTCCCACCGATTCCATACTCTACTCTTACGCATTCTCATATATTTCCAAATTTCCAGTATTCCTTCCAATCATTACAGTGCCTAGTGTGTTGTTGTTATTCATGAAAGTAGTGGTTAGGTGGTATTTTCTTGTTAATTTTATGTTTAGATTTTACCCGTCTTAGTTCATATAATTATTTATTACTTAACAGAGAAAATTAGCAGCGTTAAATGCGTAAAATGTTATAATTTAGAAAGATTATTTATGCTAAATAATATGAAAACACTGAACAATATGATGTAGGTTCGGTAATTGCGATATGCGAAAAGGACTGCTAAGGGTGCTGTTACAAATGAAAAATATGTTTTAATTTATATAATTGCCGGTACCCTGAAAATAATATAAAAGGTAGAATGTGTCAACACATTCATGTGATCCGTTTTTTTTAAGCAACCCTATCACAACTGTAACAGCAAACATTTGAGTGGAATCTTTGAATTTGAATCACCTGAATTAATAGTTTTTCTAGTATAATGCCAGTCTCTTCAATCTTTCTAACTAATTTGCGAAGTTCCATTTAAGTAGAAAAATCCGTGAATATTTCAGAATCTTTTATGCTTACAGTCCCTGAATAAACGTTTTCGTAAGACTTAGTGAATTTCCAAACGTCAAGTTACCGATTGACATGTCCTTGCGAGCCTAGATTGTATTACATTCATGCAATATATTAAACAATAATAAACATTTATAAAAAAATCATGTATATGCATTTAACGTTGCAGAAAACAATATACGCACGTAACTATATTTTTAAGGTTTTATTATTTTTTTATTCTGTTTACTAGATTATTCGAACGCGCAACATGTTTCGAATTTAATTCCGTATTCGGAAGAGCGAACTAAAATAATATTATCCCGTGAACATATAGGAACGAAACGGAGAATACAAAGTACATAGGCTAAAGTTATAGAATGTTTTTCATGTTTGATCCTTTCGTATATTACGAAACAGCATAAACTTGAAAATATGCTAAAGGCTCGCCTAAATCGTATATATTATTAAGTTGCGAAAGAACTTTCAAAACAGAATTTTAACTTTGAAACTTGCTCAATATGGAAATTGAATGGGACTTAAACGCGAGTTATCAGAACAACTTATTTGGTACCTATTTGCAATGCTAATTTCAAATTTTACTTTTTATTAATATATAAATATTGCCTATATAATTGCTTATAATATTTATAACATTTTAGTATTAATTCTCAATATAACAATTCCTTCTAAAAATTAAAATATTAATAATTAAATTATTTTTAATTTTTTTTTTTTAATATATTTTAAAATCTCCTTTTACCAACTATGGGTTTATCTTGACTGGGCCTCAAGTTTAACGTGGACTCCGAACCACGGTCCTCAGCATTAAGCCTACCGACTGGCGAGTGACCAACTTTAGAAATCATTCCAGAAGACATCTGGTCTTACCCAGCCTGGTTACTGGCGTGACTGGTATCATTTTATAGGATTTTACACTCTTGCCTAGAACATTCACAAATTTTAAACAATTACAAACATAAATTTACGACCATGCCCCACCAGGATTCGAACCCGCGGCTATCGCAACAGTAGAAGGACCGTCCCATCGCCTTTACCACTGCGCCACCAAGCCGGCTTTTATTTATATAATTATTCTTCTAGTCACATTTACGAGGGGAAATCAAATATAAGCGGTAATTTTGTAAAATAATTTTATTGATCAATAGTATACACAAACTAAACATAGTCTATTCAAAGCTTTTTAGTAACGCCTCAAGGATATTTGTGACGTTGAAACATTGCAATGTTGCCGCATCAACTCTGAGTTTTAGTTCAGTTTGGCTTTGACATACAAGAAAATTCTAATCTAAATAAAATAAATTAAACAAAAATTTTATTAAATATAATTTATATTAACATTATAGTATATCTGAAAACTACAGTTAATTATACAGCCACAATAATTTATAGGTAAGAGTTAAAACCTCTTAACACTATTGCATTAAAGAATTTTGCATAAGTCTGGCAAAATGAGGGCGGTCGGTTGTCAGACGTACGCAAAATTATTTAAAATATTAGTTATTATTACTACAAATGAAAAACCGACAAACGTTATTTTAGCGCTTTGATTATCTAGATACATTTTAATACAATTCGAAAAGAAACGAGATAATGTAGGTCCACTTTTGTATATAATTTCCATTAGAGAGGTAATTACTGATGATATTAAATAATATAAGCCCCTACAGTTTTATTGAAAATGTTTTTTAGAGGGTTGCTGTCGCGCTAAATATTAGTGTGGGTACTGTGAATAACATCGCTTACAAAGTGAAGAATAATACATTAGATTCGCCCAAGAAAATCCGTTTACATACAAAGTGGGTGACGAATCTTGACCATCTTAATATTGGCTCTATTCGAGACCAAATATACGAAATGTATAATAACGGTAAGTACACAAACTGTTTTATTAATATAAACATAATATAATAAAGTTATTTTAGAGAAAATTATCTGTCTGCAAAGTATACATAAAAGAGTAAGGGACATGCAGCTTTTTGAGGGATGTAAGAGATTCTTTCACTCTTACAGGGCATAGGGTTTAAATGGTGTAAAGATAACCCTCAGAGAGGTTTAATAGAACCAGACATTGCCCTAAAAATAATTCAATTTTTAAAGGCATAAAATAAGGCCAATGGCGATAAACTATTTGAAATTGTGTATCTTGGTCATTATATTTATTAACAATTAATTCCAGACATATGGCTGATCAATATTCCATCAAAAACTGTTTGAATATGTGGAAGGAAGCAATGTCAACCTTCAGTTTGGATGAACTCGACAAGACATACAGAGGAAGTCATTTATATATGGTGGAATAGTGAACATGTTTTATATAGATAAGAACTTAACAGTTTAGTGATTAAATTGAACAGTGAATCGGAAAGTGAAATTGACTGAAGGAAACTTTCAGGATATGTGATAATGCTGTGCAATTCTGGAAATTCCTGAGACAGAATGACGAGAGTGGAAACAACTAAAAGTATGCAGATAATTAATAGAATATAAATGTAGAAAATTGTATTGTAGGGCGTAAAAGGTTTGTGTGCACAGATATGATTGTAATTGTTCAAAATTAAACATGAGCATTAGGTTAGAACCTATGAGGAGAGAATGAATATTAACTGTTTTGTAGATATAGTAGTAGTGATTCATTTTATGAAGAATGGTGTACACAGATAGTAGCAGAAGAAATAAAATATACAGTGATACCAAGGTGACTTGACAAGTAAACACACCATCGAAGGGAACAAGAACTAAACGTAAAATGGTAAATATGCTCTCGAATGAAAGTAAAATACGTTTCTGAGATATACAATTAATTAGGTGGATTAGGCCTCCAGGGGAATACCACTGCATAAAAAGACGTGCCTAGAAACTCTACCTCATAGGTGGTGTGGAAGAGTTCAATGTAAACAAAACAAATCTAATCTACAAACCATTATACCTGTGCTCTTAATTGTAATTTTAAGCCCTTCGATAATATTTGTATTAGTACTAAAATGTTAAAATAAATTATATTTGATCACATTTTTGTCCAATTATTTTATTTATATTAAAATTTTTTTATATGTCAAAGCTAAACTGAACTAAAACATAGAGTTTATACGGCATTGTAACATTGTAATTTAACATTGTAATATTTCGATGTCACAAATTTCCATGACGCATTACTAAAAAAACTTTAAATAGACTATATAACATTTTTCAATGTAGACCCCTCCGTGCTTTACACATATTTGCCACATATTTGGCGAGGTGCCAGGGCTATAAAGAAGGTACTCGAGGATTTACCTGTGCATTTCTTCCAATGTATCCCTTGTAAAAGCTATGGTGTATGAATAGGCTGGAATGAAATTCCATAGCTGATACCCTATTCTGATGAGATTTCTTCAATCTCTAGCCGGCGACCACTTTCAATAAGCTCTCGATTAGCGCGGATGTTGTCATTTGTGAAACGGGTTTTGTGGGTGTCGATCATGACTCTAATTTTCGACACGTTCTCGCCAATCCCTGAATTCTCTAACCCACGTGTACACTCGATTCTGAGACAGTGTAGCATCCTCATGTTGTATTTTTCTTCACATATGGAACATGGGAAACAACAGAACCCAACGAAATAAATTTAGAGTAATTAAAATAATTAAAATACTTTACATTGTATTACAAATTCCTTGTCGTTTAATGTTATAAATGGACGATCATATATAAGAAAATTATGCCTGCTTAATAATTAAGTATTAAAATTATAAAGTGATCAATTTAAAAGAAATTTTGCTTTATTCAAGAAAAAATATAATGAATGCTAAAAATAATTTGAGTTCCATAGCTGTTGAAGCACACCGGAGTAATCTAAGTTAGAATTTTGAATTACTCCATTTTAATATTAACAGCCATAAACACAATATGTGTATACACAATTTAGTTATAACATATTATAAAATGTATAATGACTGACTACTTAATCCTCTTCAAAAACATTCCTATTTATATTTTATTATGTTCAGTATATCTTATAATATGATGTAGTAACACCGAAGAAAAAATCTGTAAAATTAAGTTATAAACGTAAAACTCAAACTGAAGTCTATAATGGCAAAAATTCGAACGATTATTAATCGACGCGACGTAACTCTGGATTCCATTAAGGAAGTAATTTATCGTGTTAGTGTTACATTTTCTGGGAATGTGTTTCTACGCCTGATTGTAATAGAGAATTAAAAGTACAGGATATTACTGAAGTACGTAGACGTAAAATATTTACCCACATCCGACTGATTATAGCACACATCGGCTAATAAACTATATATTACGATCTAAATATAGCTGGAAAAGATTACTCACCTGATAGAAATCCTCGTAGACTAGTAAGTCTAAATAAAATATTGATGATGCTATAATATTAAAGCTTTATCGAATTTTCTTCTACGTTAACTAATAAGTAGTGGATCTACAATTTTCTTTTTATGACTAAATATGAAAAATCAAAGTTAAACTTTAGTGGAAAGTTTAAAATTAATTTCTCCTTTGTATAATTCTTTTACGGATGAACTTATTAACAGATAAGCTAAATATATTTTCCATAAATTAGACAAACGAAATTAAATATTTAACAAATTATTATTTTTTTTTAAATATGCTTTGGTATTTGTAATAAAAGAATGTATCAGAGCTGTCTAATAACTTAGCTAATTTATAATTAGTGTGATTTCTTCTCTAAGTTTGCTTTTGTTCTTCTTATCTATTTTTCAGGGTAATTATTATATTATATATTTTATACACAAATACAATATGGTGTATACAAAATACCATATTTTAATCCAGTTATTTTTATGATAAGTCAAGCCGTAATAAATCAAAACTTTCATTTAGAATATTACAAAATTACTAAATAAAGCTTATATATAAAATATATTTTTATAATAAATAAAATTATTCCATTAGCATTATTTGAACTGCAATATAAAAAATTAAATATTAACTTCTTATTCTTAAAACTTCCGAATTTTCAGAAAAAAATTAAAGAGTACACTCGACTAGACGTTTGCTGACGTACAACTTAAGGACTATTGATTCAATAATTGACAGAATGATAAAGCAACTTTAGTATACCTTAACGAATGCCTATTTATAACATATTTTTATAGAAGTCAAATTACAGTAAACAATCTCTACTAATTTCAACACGAAATGCAATTTTAATATATTTAAGTTTAGTGACTTTAAAATTGAAATCAAAGATTTTAATATTCATGATTTAAGGTTGTTTAACTTAAATAATGAAATAACAATAGCAAAATTGTTGTTCCAATTAATATAAACATTTATTAAATAATTCAAAGGAAATATTATAATTGAAACATTTTAATATATATGCTTTATACATTTGTATATTTCTATCATTATGTTCGTTATATATTTCTTTTTGTAAATTAATTTTTTTTACTATGAGGGTTTGGTTACCATCTGGACTGGATCTACTATTTAATGTGGATTTCGGATTAACCAGTGACCAACTGAGACAATCCCAGAAGACATTCGGTCTTACATCGCCCGTTAACTGGCGTGACTGGAATATTTATTCCTTGTCGGATTTTCTACACATATTACATTTATAATTATGATCACAAACATAAAGTACGTCCATGTCCCAGCAGCATTCGAACCGGGACTATCGCAACAGTAGGAAGACCGTCCTGTTGCCCTAACTACTGCGTCACCAAACCGGTATATTTTGGTACTAGTCTTTCTTTAGTTTATACAAGATTTTACGCCATTGGTGAGGTGAGGTGATATATGGACAGCTTTAAAAAGAAAATAGTTTGACAGCTAAACGTTTTTAGTTTATAAAAATTGCGTACTATATGGAAGAAGAATACTTTTTCATTATTGATTAACATAATGAAAATATAATGAAACTGTATATATTTGGCGGCCAGTATTCCCAATTTTTGTACACAACAACTAATAAACAATTCAAATACAGTGGATCAGTTCATATTGCTATTCAACAGGGTGTTCATAATTATAAATCTCCATAATTACAAGATTCAATTGATACAAAAAAATAAGACCTAATAACCGCGCTCGTTAAAGGAAATTTTTCGTTGGATAGATTATAAACATCAGAAATAGGTACTTATTTTCGAGAAAAATCTTGAAGGCTTCATAGCCTCATTAATCTAGATAATTAAAATGTTATTTTCAAAAACCAAATGTGTCCATGAAATGTAAATGAATGGTTTAACGTTGGTGCCATCATTGTATAAATTAGATGATATTAACATGAACGATATGTAGTTTTCAAATTTATTGAAAATGATTTATTAAAAATGAGTTCCCTACTAATGACAATATATATGAACTGGAAAACGTTATTGCTTAACGTATCGAATCCCACGTTCAAGATACTTGGCATTAAGCTTTCCGATATATGTCCAACTTAAAACCCACCCCAACCTGGATACCGGCGTGATTAATATAAATTTTCTAATCAGCTTTTACATTCTTGCTCAAAGATAATCATAATAACAAATAATCACAAACCATCTACAAGCAACATTCAAACGCACGACCAAGCCGACTCGATAAATTATACTTAAAATATACTAAAACTGTAAATCAAATAATAAAACCTTTGAGAGATTCCGTAGATTATCTAAGATGTATTATATCAACATTTAAGAGAAACATATTTAGAGGGTGCTACCATATTTCATTCGTAATCATAATATTCAATACAATATGCCTTAAATCTACTATGCTGGATACTTTTACTGCCAAACTCCTTCTTAGAATCGAATCTAATTTAATAAGTTCTAGAAATTCTATGAAAATAAATGCTGAAATTGATTTATTCTGCTGAAGCTTTCGGTTTTTATCATTCAAGAGCTAGTATTCTCTAGAAAATCTCACAATGAGCAGAGAATATATTCACGAAAATTATTGGAGCATGTTCAATCTACCAGTTTTTTCATCCATTTTAGCGATATCAATTTTTTACATCCGCTATAAAGATTGGCTAATCTGTATAAAATATCTTAACGTTTTTCACTTCCTGCAAAAAACTATATTTCTCATCCGTTCGTATACCTAATGTATCAGAAATTTTACACCATTAAACATAAGTATCCGAGGTAATATAGACTACCATATTTGACCATACTAGTTAATTAATGCGGTATAAAACTTATATATACACTCCATTCTGTATACTTGTTGAATGTCTTGTATATTTCTGTCTCTGTTCAACATCAATACATTAAAAAAATAGTTTATTACTAAAGGTTGAATGCAAACCATCGATAAAATTCAGGTAATCATGATAATATCAAAACACCCTTTAAAAACCTGAATGTGACTTAGTTTATAAGGGTTATATTTATCAAGTAAATAACTATATCACTAATCTCTAATTACATCTTTATTACTATCATACATATTTTATCAATTTAAAAGAACTTAAAAAATCATCTAAATATATAAGATTTTTATTTTTATTTTTTTATGAGATTAGATTTTTTAATTAGTTTTAATTATTATTTACTATTTTACGTACTCAAAATTCTCCAATCTTCAGTATTTTATATTTTCTGTCTAAAATACACACAATCTAGTGTTCCCCCCCCCTAATTTCCTATCTTCAAACTTCCTGTCAGTAAAATAGGGCAAAATTCCCTCAAATGGTATTTTCCTATTAAAGTTTTCTTTCTTATAATGAAACTTTGTATATTTAACACTATATTAAGTTATTTATGTTCGAGGAAATAATAGATACTAAATTTCAAACTAGATTATACTACTTGTTTACAACAATCTATAGAGCTATTAGAAATGTAAACTAGACGCGTGAAGGTCTAGTATACATGGGCAAAGGGTTGGTGATGCATTCTGTTGGAAAACTACGATGTTTTCTAATTCACAACAGTATTTCAAATTATACTCATTTATAATATTAATTTCACAATAAGTATTTGAATTATTACAAAAATATCACAAAAACCTCATCAAAAATATTGGAACAAGCATTTTAATTTTAATATAAATTCATTATTTAATTTTAATTATTAGTGTTAGAGTTAGCCTCAAAGTTATGCAAATTACGAACATCTAAATTATATAAAATTTAAACAATAGTCATTTTAATTTTATAAAAATTAATTTTGTCATTAAAATATCATATAATGTTACTGATTAATAGGTAAATATTCAATCCTAACAGCATATAATAAGATTTTACTTTACAACAAGTATTGAAACAGTGTGCACTCATGGTCTTCAACAATGGGTTTTGTACCAGATAAAACAATAAAAATCTGATACAAAGTTTCTAAAATAAGATGCCGCGATGTATTGTTGATGCTGTATGGTACATCGTAATAACGATTTGCATAAAGGTCTGAAAGTAGAAACTACGATAACGTAATCAAGCACTATCGCCTCTAACCAATGTTGAGGTTCTACAACTTCTAGAGAATGATGGCTTAGTCAGAAGATTAAATCAAACAAGCCTTTTGATCCAGTAAAGTTATAAGTAAAACTACTCGTTAAAAATAATGACATAGATGTTAACCCTAAAGTGTCTATCGTAGAATAAATAATTTGTAATTTTAGAACAGTAGCAAATTAGGACAAAAACCAATAGCTTTTTATTGTTGGGTTACTAGATCGCTACAATAAATAATAATTTTGAAAAAGTCATGTGATCAAAGTGATATCTACTAAACCCTGATATACCAATCACAAAATCAACACCTAAAAAAAATTATAGATTTGCTCAAGCTTCAATGTACGTCGTTCTAATTAAATTTTTCTACAGAAGCAGCTAGACCGTGATTTTTTATAAGAAAAAATATAAAATTTGACTTTTAAATATTATTTCATACTAACTCTAATCACTAATAACATAATCACTTTGGGGTCCAAATATCAAGGCTCAGTAATCACGGATAATATTAATTGTCTAATATTCAATAAACATTAATATCAAATAACTTAAGATCAACATTGGATAATAAATCTAATTTACAAAAAATAAATAAATAAGGAATATAGGTTATCATTTAAGATATATTTTATAGAGTAAAGCGTTGGGACATTTTCAATTTAACACGTGAGCTGATAAAAAATGGAAGCGCAGGCAAACAGAAATTAAATTAGGAATGAGGGAGCAAATAAATTTGGCAAACTGTTATCGTCGTAAACTTTTCGAGCGTATCTTTTCTAACATAATTATCGAAAATAAAGTTTGGCCCAAGCAAAATAAGCAATAAATGATAGATACAGTTTAAATAATATTTTGATTTTCAATACGGTACATCAAGTTATTTTTTTATCTTTCGGAACGTCAACAATCTGCCGATGGGCAATAAAAGATCATTTCAGTAAGTGATATACTGTAAAACTTATAATCTAAATCTTATTCGAGATACTATTCTAACTTATTCTAGAGATTATTAGATTTCACTCTATGTGTCTATTAACCAGTTCGTATGGAATTTGCGTTTGAGTTAACTGTTTGGCCAGTGTATTAGGATGCACTAACAGTCTTTCAGAGTACTTCGCACAAGCACTTTGAATCACACTCGTTATGGATTCTATGTGGATATCGCGTTGAATCAGTTTGTTGGACGCGTAATATGGGGCTTCGACGATGACCCGCAACACTTTATTCTGGGACCTTTGGAGGATATCAATGTTAGATTTGCTAGTAGTATGCCACGTGTTCAACCACAATTCGACTTTGTTAAGATAAAGTTGGAGGTTTTTTGTGGCTGATACTGGATCCTGGTGTGATGATAAAACCAATGTATCGTCAGCATATGTTGCAACAGTAGTGTTTCGTGAGGTCGGTAGGTCAGCTGTATACATAAGATAAAACAATGGGCCGAGAACACTACCCTGCGGAACACCCGAATATATAGGATGTGGGTCAATGTATTCGTTACCCTGTTTGACAATAAAATGTCTGTCTGAGAGGTACGATTTCAGCAATTGAAAGTGCGTATGGAGCAATAGCATTATATAATATAATTTTTCAATTTAACGTACAGTCCAGTGTGCCATACCTTGTCGAAGGCCTGAGAAATATCGAGAAATGCAGCAGAGCAATATTATTTATCGTTTAAACTTTTAAGATGAGAGGTAACAGGCTTATAGACGATAAGAGGAGACGTCTTCTGATTTTTTCCCAGGTTTAAGGATCATAATGATTTGAGCCACTTCCCAAGTGCTAGGAAAATAATTAAGTCTTAGCATGACATTAAATATGAATATTATTAATTTGATCCACTTTCCTGAGAGCTCTTTCAAGATTCTTCCAGTAATTAGGTCAAAACCAGCAGCTTTTTTATCATTGATTTCTTTAAATATTGTTTGATTTACTTCCTTAACAGTAAATTTCTTATGTGGCAGATCCATTTGAAACGGAGTGTTAAGAAAGTCAATTATGTCATTTTCTTCTGTTCCGGATATTTCAGATGGGTACGGATTCAATACGGTTCTTAAGTGTTTAGAGACTTTATTATTATTATAGTTTATAACTTCCGCTTTATCTTTATCATTCCTAGCCCAGGTATTTTTGTCAATTTTACTGGGTGGATTATGTTGTTGAGGTTTTTAATCTTTTTTGTTACTTTTCACAGAGAATATTCCGTTCCATCAGTTGGCGTTAAGTTTTCTAAATAGTTTTGAATTCCTTGATTTTGTTCCTTATTTATTAGCACTTTCAGCTCTTTTGTGGCCTTGATGAATTTTCTCTTGTTGTCTTCTGTTCTGATTTATTACCAGGTCTTTCGCAGTTTTCTCTTTTCGAAAGAAACGGTGGTATTGTTCCGCCTTCTTGTTGTGTTTAAGTGGACAATATATAGCACTAATTCTTAATGGCCCATGCACTTCTTCAATAGTTACACTGGTTTCTTGTAAATATTCCTCGCTGAATTTCTCTCTTTCACAGTGACTTAAGTTTCCAGATAATTATAGATGTTCCTCCATGTGCTTTATCATCTGGGTGTTTTGTGTGATACAGATTGTATTTCGGAATCAGTAAATAATTTCTATGCATGAAATGTGTTTCGAATACCATCATGATATGAATATTTTGTTCATATAAAAACATTTTAAGCTTCCTGCTATTTCGGCTATTTTGTATTTGCTGTAGCGGCTATCAGCCATTAAGCTAGCTTGGTAACGACCACGGTGAATAAATTCATCATTGTACTGCCATTACGTATTGAAATTAACAATACAAATCACTTAATAGTTATTAAATGTTTAATTTAATTTTTTTAAGTGCGTCATATTTTGCTTGCTCTTTTTACCGTTCCGAAAATAACAAAAGAAAATTTCCAGAAGGTAGAGTCTTGCTTATTAAAAATTAATTTTAAATTTCACGTTTTAAATCACGTTCTCACCCTACAATGGTTAAGACTAGGTTTACACTTTTTATAACCGGAACTTTTATGACACCAACAGTATGTTTTCTTTTACAACACAGCATTCTGAAAGGTACGTCTGCACTCCGTAGTGGTTTGAACAGAACTGAGGTACATCAAGTGAATTGGTTTTTATATTGAAGAGTTAGCCTGTATTTTTTGTAATTTAATTTCAGTACTTCTTCAAAATAAATTTAAAATGTACTGCTGGTTTACTACGTCCATTAAAATTTTCTATAATCTGTGAAAGAAAAATATATAGAAACAATCGAAATAGAAAGAGTTATCATATGCTTTTTTATCTAAACATCACTATGCAAATATAGCAACAAAAAAAATAACGTCAATAATAAACCACGTTGAAATGGTCCTAAATTTTATTATATTATATTGTGGTAAAAATTTAATTTACTTTAAATTAGCACTCACTAACGTTAATATAAGTGACTGAAGTTATCGTAATTTATTTTAAAAGTTTGGTAACCTGTATTTTAATGTCGAAGGTGAACATGTAAGAAACCAAAGTTTGTACTAAGGAAAAAAGTTACGGATTCAAACGAACCAAAACCAAAATCGATCGCAAAGAATGACAATGACAATAACACGGAGAACTTCGTTCCCCCTTAGAATCAATTTATATTGAGTTACATTATTAGCAGTTTTTTTGTTATTAAGTATCAAATGTTGCCAAATTCACTATGTACTTATTTTTTATAATATCATATGCATGTCGGAGATGGTGTTACATGGGCAAAAGATATGAGAAAAAAAATTTTCATACGTATTTTAGTATATCTAATTAAAAAATTGTTTATGTGTTTAGTGTGATCATTCATTGGAATATTAAATACAAAATACAAAAATGTGTTCATATGTAAATACTTTTTAAACCTTTCCAGCCTCAGCTACATAAAGATGACGAAACTAAAATTACTAGCTTTCTGGATTTGCCATTTAAAATGGTCTTACCGCACGAGAAATTAATGGTCAAAAAAGTTAAACAAACTAAAATGGGAGTACTAGTATTAAAAAAGCTCCTGGTTATGACTTAATTGCTAGTAAAATTTTAAAAGAACTATCAGAAAAGGGTACGATACTATTAACAATTATATTTAATGCTATGCTACGAATTAATTACTTCCCTAGCATCTGGAAAGTAGCTCAAATACTAATGATTCTTAAACCAGCAAAAAATACCAGAAGATGTGACCTCCTACCGGCCTATAAGCTTATTACCGATAATCTCGAAAGTTTTCGAAAAATTATACATAAAAAAAACTAAACTATATAATAGAAAAAAGAAAAATTATTCCAGAACATCAGTTTGGCTTTCGCAATAAGCATGGGACTATAAAACAAGTGCACAGACTTGTGAACAAAATAAACACTGACCTAAATGCCAAAAGAAATTATTCGGCTGCTTTTTTAGATATATCTCAGGCTTTTGACAACGTATGGCATACGGGCTTGCAGGTTAAACTAAAGAAACTTCACCCTCATCCGGACTATCAGTTACTAAAATCGTATCTCACTGATAGACATTTTATTGTAAATCAAGGCGATGAACATACCGAATTAAATCCCATATATTCAGGAGTTCCGCAAGGTAGTGTACTTAGGTCCAGTACTGTATCTTCTGTATACGGCTGATCTGCCCACCACAAAAGTAAGTACTGTGGCAGCAGTACGCATATGCAGACGATACAGCAATCTTAGCATCCCATGAAGATCCAGTCACAGCATCAATAAACCTACAAACCCACCTGAATCAAATACAATTATGGTTATTAAAGTCATTGAAACAAAATCCACTCATATAACGTTAACCCTGCGTAGAAGAACATGTTCACCAGTGAATATCAATCATCGTCAACTCCCCCAAGCAGAGCAAGTTAAATATTTTGGTATGCACTTAGATCGACGCCTAACCTGGAAGAAGCACATACTCTCTAAACGAAAACAACTTCGACTGAAATTATATCAAATATATTGGCTCATCGGATGCAAATCAAAGTTATCATTAGATAAAAACCTTATTTGATCATATGGAATCCAACTATGGGGTACCGCTAGAAAATCTAATATATCCATCATTCAACCGTTCCAAAATAAAGTGTTGCGTGCCATTGTTGATGCTCCGTACTATATTTCAAATAAAGTGATACAACACAATATTCCTCCAGAATCTATAACTAGTGTAATTCAACGTGTTTGTGTAAAGTATTTCGAAAGTGTCAGTGCATCAGAATGTACTCGATAATCAGCTAAATATGCGTGATAGTCCACCACCTGATCTGATTACTGCACATATGTAGACTTTAGAATAAGCTTTATACAAATTAATTAAGATAATATTTTATACAGAAGATCTCTTAATGAAGTGATTTTTATAGACATAAGAAATAATGAATGCCTATAGGGCAGATTGTGGAATCACAAAAAGCGTAAAAAACCTATGGAAGTCCTTAATATATTCTCAAACCTTATAGTGCACAATATTTCTACTTTTTCCATCGGGAAGAAAAAAAAATGACGTCTTCTATGCCTAGAAAGTCTTCTAGTCTAATTATCACTTTCAATCAATCGGGCGCTTTATATTTAAACCATTCCAGATTTTTTTTCGGTTCATTTGGGTATTAATTCATGTTAATCTGTCACTTAATAGTTTTATTTACTTTAAAAAACGTGAAAATGGATAAACCGAAGCCAATTTAAAATAAAACGTCTAATTCTCAATGATTTGTCAAGGGCCTTCTCTGTCACTCTCTTCATATTATGAAATTTAGATATAAAAAAAACTTTTCCGTAATCTTGTTTTAGTGCTCAAGGTTTGTACAAACTTTGTTTTCCTGAAAATAACAAACAACGAAAAAAGTATTATCCAATTTGGCACAGTGGTTCTGAACTTACGCGCGTACATACATTCCGGTGATTCATTTTTATTTATATAGATATATTGATATTATAGAAACGTAAACCAGTTATCTTAAAAACAAAATCTATTTACGATGACTTTTTTTGCATGAAAAGTTAGCAAAAAAGTGGATGGCTCTGCGACTTAATGAGTAATGCGATTATGAAAAGTATATATTTCGTCATGGGCTAATCCAGAAGAATTGTAAAAGTGGACACCAAAGTGAAATATGGTCACAAAGACTTGCTGTTATGCGATGGAAAATTCAAATAGGCTGAATCAATACCAGCAATAATTTCTAAGTCCGCACAATCTTCATAACTCTAGACAAGAACACTCAAATACTCAAGTCAAGAAAGAGCACAATTGGTACCAGTTGACAGTACCAAAATTGGCACTTGATTGTCACTTGACACTTGACACCCGTTTTTTATATATAAAGTACTTTTAACTCTGTCAGCTTTTTTTTATTTACTTTTGAGGTGAAACAACGATCAAAATACATCCAAGCACCTAATATAATCAATAGATATGACAGTCTCGGAAAGAACATAACATATACAAACGACAAATATACCAAAATTTTCCTTTTTTTATTATCATTACAAACTTAGTAAAAGTTGCATCGATAAGATTTCCATATCTTTTAAATTTGAGAGAGTCCCACTTTATCTCTCATTTGCCCCATTCTAATGGAACCATCAAAATAATTAAAAGAACGTATGCATCACTGCCACGGCATTTCATTTAGTTACATTCCCACAATAGTAAATACTATAATTCCACGTAGTACCACCATAATCTAAATAAAAACAAAAAACTAACATATGCTGCGAACCTCGTATTTTGGCTCGGAAACGAATTATGGTCCAAAAATTTGCTAAAAGAACCGACTTCAAAAAAGGAGGAGGTTGTACCTTCGACTGTATATTCCTTTTATGTATATTCACCGATTTTTCCGTCAATTTTGGACTGACTATTTATGACTAAATTTATTTTTTAATTCGAAAAAGTGGACTTCGCGAAATCGAGGGAAATCCCCAAATTTCGAAGGCACATATAATGTTTTCACATATATTCTTATTTAAAAGAATCACACATTTGTGTATAATGTTGTTGCTAAGCTGATGTTAGGTGTTTGAGGATATTTCTTTAAATATTATGACCGAGCCCAAACAATACTAAAATAATATAATTTTCTATCAAATACACAAAATTAATTTACGAACAAAACAAATCTAATTTGTTGCTCGTACCGAATTTAAACTGATCAATTCTTAGTATTTAAAATAATATTATAAATAGATAAATAGATTTAGGTAGATATTAAGCTAAATTGTGTATATATAGTAGAGTATAAAATACGTATAGTAAATAGATTCAATAAGGTTTTTGTTTATTTTTGTTTAGTTATTACAACGATTATTATGTACATATCTTATTTTTAAGTTTTGTTTTGTGTTAAAAATATAAGTTTGAATGTTTTTTACTTTTTAGAGATCCTCTTTTTTATTTTTTGAAATCAGTTCAATTTTTTAAATATTTTATTATAGAAATTAGTATTAAACTCTTGTTTTGTAATATTTTAGAGGTCTACAAAGTTAATCAATAAAAATAAATTAAAGTAAAATCACAATATCAAATAAAAAATGTAATAAAACATATTTTTTATAATACCATAAAACACATCTAATGAGACGCCCGTGTTATTATAGGGAAGTTGCATTAAAGACTTTCATCCCTGCACTATGAGACCCTGCAACCAAAATGGTTATTTAGCAAGTATAATGAAATTTTGTCTGGTCGTTGTTATTCATGCATTTTCATTGATCGTTTATTAGGCTGGGTAAATGTTAGTACAGAAAGTCTACAGGCCTTTGAGCAAAATCAATTAACGTTATATTATAACAGGATGTACAGTATTTATTTAATAATAATTTTAATTCAATCTATTACGGTTAGTATACGAGGGTAAGGTGAGAAGATCTCGAACAGGCACAAAAATGGTGTTCCAATCAACAAAATATCTCTTATCTACCTGGGTGCACGTGTAATTAGTTCTCGTAACAAGTCATTTGTAGGATAGAATTTAATCTCAATTCATTGAATGATGCCGCACTTGTTGAATTTCGATTAAACCAAATGCGCAAAAGAATTTTACAGAAACCTTTAGACCTCTTCGATAGTTCCACTTCTATACTGCAAATCAAAACAGCAGCAGCAGAAGCAATGATTAGATAACAATAGATCAGCGTTAAAGAAAGCAAGAAAGTTGATTGTATCTATCCGAAATTTCATGGCCAGTGTGTTCTAGGATGCGAATGGTGTCCTGTTAATGAATTACCTTGATAAAGATAGAACAATTACAGACTAATATTATTACAATAACCCACTGTAAAACACTGTACACAAAGATACGTAGGAGATGAGAAAATTGGGATTTGGAGTACTATTAGCTCGGCTATCTACCCTAGTCCCCGGACTTGGTGTCTTTCGACTACCATTTGTAACCTATACTTGAATAAGCTTGTGTCTGGGAAATGCTTTCGATCCATCGAAGAAGTTGTTGGCTCGTATATAAATATTTTCGCAGAATTTTAGACCCTCACTTCGGGGAAAGAATATTAATGTTAGGGAAACACAAGGTCGAGGGAAATTATAAATCACAGTTTTTAATTGAGGCCGACTTGCCACGTTTTTATTTATTTTTGTCTCATTATATGTTGGCTGGACATCCTACTAATCATGCCATTCCAACCACAGTTATCAAATACATAAATTAAAATAAATAAACATGCTCATTATAATATTCATTATAATATGACGCTTCAAAAAATCACTTCATTAATATACAAACCTTAAATGATACTCGAAAAGGGATATGTCTCCTAGTACAATCTTAATTTACAAATTAATTTATTACTACTGTTCTGTTTAATAGTGTGTTCTGCTTTAATACACAAGCAAGACGAGTACGGTATTAAAATAAAGCTAAACTATTTAAGCTAAAACTAAAAATACACTTATATATTAAAAAAGTTCATGTGGTTTGGTTCGCTTCATTGTTCTGATTTCCTGTATGTTGTCCAGTAGCTGTATTACTTCTATAGTTACTGCTGTAACAACCTTATTTCATGTTTTAGAACGAAATCTTGGATCACTTCTTATATCCATTCGATTTCGAGGCCCTTCGTTGGTTACGTAGCGATAACCATTGGTAAATTAATCGTAGAACTTTATTTTGGACGTATTGGATTACTACTACTACTTACTTGATTTGAGATTTTAGTGCAACCCTATATTTGCACCCCATAGATGCATATTGACTATATGATTGACTAATAAACCAATCTCTTTGATTTTGGATCAAGTTGAGAGTATCTTCTGCCTAACAGTTGTTTGATTTGAGTCTATTTTGCTTTTTGTATAACATGATGTTTCCTATTTTACCTACCATCGATATATATGCCGAGGCATTTAGCTGATAATGAAAATATCAGTTCAGAATAATTGTTTAAAATTATTTGAGAAAGGACAGATTAAAAAATTCTATCTATATTTCTTCCACCTGAAGGGCTCTCTTTACACAATTAAGTATATTGTTCTCTTGAATTAAAATAATTTTGATTTGATTCGACGTAACAACGTAACAATAAAAGTGTGCAATCACTAACATACAACACTTTTAAATATGGTTTACACAACATTTAATATACAAAACTCCATGATACATAAATGTACTATTTGTAGTCACTAATTCCATTTTCATTAACATATTCCCGAATTTATGTTTACAAATATAAAAAATTTATTTTCAGTCGGAAACTGAGTATAATATAAAAATAGGCAAATTTTAAATTCATAATGTTCTTGATCATTTAAATTAATAACATATAAGCCAAAAGGTCAACAACCTAAGCAATACTCCCAAATAAACTGTAAATCTATATTTATATTTTAACAAAGCTATTAGAACTCTAAATCAAGACAATATAACGGCAATTCATCAATCATATCATAAAAACCAACAATTCAATATAACTTTATGAAAGCCCTATAATACTCTTGGAATGATGACGCTAGCGGTATATTAAATTAATTACAACATACCTGAAGTAAAATCGAGAAATGTTCGTGAAATCATGAAATGTAGTTAATTTTATATAAATTTTCCACGTATATATGTGAATTTTTTTAATTAACGACTGCAGGTATGAACTGAACTACTGAATAGTTAGTGATCTGTTCAGAAAACATCAGACCTTACCCAGCTTCATAGGCATTCATAAAGATATTTTGTTTTACTATAACAGATTATTTTAAAAGCAGATTAAAAAACATAATGGTTAGGATAAGGAAGTACATAGACAGGTAATTACATAACGGGTCAATTAAAAATTGACGGTCCACTAACGCTATGTAATAGTCGGTGTTGATGGTCCTTCCTTTTCCAAGGTAGTCAATAAAAATTATTCCATTCGCATCCCAAAATACAAAAGCCATAACCTTGCCAGCCGACTGTTGCGTTTTCCCACGCTTTGGAGCGGGTTAATTGTGTGCAGTCCTCTCGGATGACTGTCGATCGGAGTTCGGAGTGAAACGATGGAGCCATGTTTCATCCATTGTCACATATCGACGCAAAAACTAGGACTGAATCATCAACTCATCATTCTTTTTGACCAACAGTGAGCTCAGGCGGAATCCACTTTCTCATAGCCAAATATTCGTCAATAATATGACGTATACGTTCAGTAGATATCTTTAGAGTGTTTGCTATTTCATTCAATTTCAATTTACAGTCATTCAGAATCATTTTGTGGAATTTTTTAATGTTTTATATATAACAACCTCTTTTGGGCGTCGACTGCATTCACCGCCTTCGGTGCTCCTTTCACCATGTCTAAACTAAGCATATCAATCTTTGACGGTTGATTTTCTTGGGGCAGTGTCCGGAAACTCGGCATTAGGCCAAGTTTTTGTTTCAACTGTATTTTTTCTCTTCAAAAAGCAATATTTTATCAATACGCGAAATTCTTTATTATCCATTTTGTTCACAATAACAAAAGTTGCTTCTCTCGAAATGCTATAATTCGCAAACTAATGATCCGATAGCTGTTAAAATTATAAATTTTTTGAGAGTTAGGCCTAACTAAAAACATATGGATTTAATAGTAATAGCTCCATCTATGTGTCCGGGGAGTTTCCAATTGACCTGTTAGTAACAGCGTTAAAGCAAGTGGAAATTACGTCCCTTGATTCGATAACTGTAAATTCCGATTCAACATGAAAAATAATACAACATGCAGCGGAAAAAGAAATTTCAGTTTTTTTCAATGCGAATTTAGTCATATATATTTCAAGCACTTATCAAAGAGTTATGATTCACTTTCATTATTTGAAGACCTTCTACTATAATTTGGTAAAACGATAGTTATGTGCGAAACATCAAGTGACTACCAAAATACTCTTTTAAACTGTATATCATTGAGAGAATATTCGAGTGGTAATGGAAGATAACAACTTTCCTATCGATTCAATTCTGACAGTTAGTTTTTCATCACATTTTTCGATTGCATTAGTTGTTGAGAGCAGACAGTCGAATTAACGATTTTTTGTCAAGTTTCCATCAGCTCATGATAAGCAGTTACGTCTCATTCACTTAATCTTGGACCGCATCACCTACCTTGACGGCAATACGGTTATTGCAACCAGTTGTGAACTTTCTGTGAAACGGGGCTTCAACCACCATTTTTTTGCAGATTATTGTCATACGTGATCCAGCTCTCATCGCCCGTTTCCATTTGATGCAAAAATGATTCGATTCTGCTCGGTTTCAGTAATTACGTTCTTATTGAAATCTATTCATTTTTATTACAAACTAGAAGTAACGAACTTCTTTTGAGCATTATGTAAATGATTAAGTTAATGTATGGTCAATATTTAATTCCGTAGCGATACAGGGAGATTAAATATAGCTAAGATATCGATGTAGAATCTGGTGACTTGATGTGAAAAGTAACGTATCATATTGTAGTAGTTTCGTTTATATTATAGTATTATTAGGCCGGCAGTATCGTTTTGTAGTCAATTCAGTAATCCGCTGTTTTCGTAAACAACGTAAGTAATGTAAATATTAAATCGTTTTGTTTTGTTAAAAATACTTTTTAGTTCTACCTTATATAGAAAAATATATTACAGTATACGGAACATTTAATAATAAGAGACTTAGTAATACTACCTGAAACCGACCACATGTTGCTGTCATTCAATCTACCAAAATTGAAACGAAAACAAAAGACAATGCAAACGTTTCTAAGATAAGGAAATCCTCAAAACTTCACGATGGTAAATATCATAATTACAATCTCATTGAAGCTATGCTTTTGAGGCATCTCCTAAAAAGTGTTATTGCTCACCCCTCTTATCTTCTATGCATGTCTAAGATTGTCTCTCTTCCCAATTCAGCGGAAAGTAGCCCTAGTAACAATGATACTGAAACAAGACTGGACTGGTACTGGAAATAATCATACTAAGTAGGATGCAAGAACGTCTAGCAGCAGAGATAATACCAACTTACTAATTTGGCTTTAGAGAGGACCGCGGTATTACTGAGCAAGTGCATTTCTAGATGGTCGTTATTAGTTGAGCGCTGTAAAACAAACAATATCGTTGCGCAACTTTTCTTGGGATTAGTGAAGCTTTCGACAAGGTAGTATATAGAATAATGGGCTACTCTATAAAAAAAAATTTTAAAAAGTTACCACACTCCCGTTACTTTCTTCCATTATTCAAATCTTATCTAGAAAAAATATGCTACGAAGTAAAATATAATTCTGACACATTTCAAATGCACGAAATTAAATCATAAATGATACAAGGCAGCATACTGTGTCCAGTTATATATCTAATGTTAACAACAGATATACCCATTCATGCTTATACCACTACAGCAACGTATGCAGGTCAAACCGCAATCCTTTCAAGACATAAGAATCACGGGCCCATTACATCTGATTCACGGGCTCACTATATCTGATTCTGATCGAAGCATGGCTCGAGCATTGCCGTATAGAGATTAGAGCAAAGATATAGATAAGTCGGTATAAGTTACCTTCACACTCAGAAGAAAAACCTGCCCCCCTGTGAAACTTTTTAATACGGAGATTGCACAATCAGATGATGCGAAATACTTAGGTATGCATCTTAACCAACCATTCACTTGGAGCAAACACATGTGGGCCAAAGAAAAAAAACTGGACTGCAGGTTCCGGAGCATGTGTTGGCTCATTGGATGCACAGTTATTAAACGAAAAATCTAAAAAATATTCCATCCATAAAAGCTAGCTATAAAGCCGTACTGAAGTAACATTAAAATAATAGAACGATTTCAAAATAAAACAATGAGAACTATGTTCAATATTCCATCGGTCATAAACAAACAATATGTGTACCTAGATTTAAATCTGCGAACTGAGAAAGAAGAAATTGAGTACAACAAGAACCATCAAGGCAGACTAGACCAACACATTAACCAGTTAACTGCTAAATTGCAGGAAGTGGACAATCTAAGATACTCACGTCTCAAGAGAAACATTATTAGTGCACAACTCAGCTAATTCGACAGCATATTAAATTATTGTTTCATGAAAACTATTTCAAAAAAAGTTTATCCACTTTCCTAAATAATTAGTAATTAATAATAATATTTTATTACGCTAGATTTCTTAGATTTTCCATGGGGAATGGGGTCATTTAATATTTATATATAACATTCAGCTTTATCAACATTTTTTATTATTTACATCTTACATTAGTTAAAGACAAGAATACACTTATACACTAAACAATTTCTTGTGATTTGTGGTTCGCTTCAATCTTTTGATTTCCTGCGTATTGTGCAGTAGCTCTATTGCTTCCACATTGTTATGATTTAGCAATGTTATTTCATGTTTTAATGCGAAATCTTAGATCGCTTCGTGTATCAATTTCATTTCGAAGTCATCGTACAGCTCTTCGTTGATTACGTATCGATAAGCATTGGTAATTAATCTTAGATCATTGTTTTGGGTACGTTGGATTACTAATTGGTTTTATATCCTGGTGCAACCCCATATTTGTACCCCATAGGTCCAAATTGTCCAAACATAATTTTTTTAATGAGATTGCATCGTTTCATTAACACCTTATGCACTTCATATGCATTTTTTTTTCATTTTACAACTCATACAATTTTGGATCAGTGTAAATCCATCATACCTTCGTATTTGAAAACAATTATGACAATTCGAAAATATTTGGAGTAGTTTTCTAAGCTGTGTATGATATATAACAACTATGAATATACAAACAACTAGCTTAATTAACTAAAATGAAACACAATATTAGTGTAATCCAGTGTAATATTGAATATTCAAGGCAAATCTATATTTACAATGTAGATTTAGGGAATTTCAATGAAATTATAGAGGTTTCGGTCAACATCCAATTAGGCATAAATTCTAAATTAATTTTTGTTTAAATAAAAAATAAAGCTTGTTAGCAATCTTTGAAAAAACAATATTTTTATACTCTTGTCAAATATTGATTAAAATGTTAGAACTTAATTTCGACAAATATAAACTCGCAAATTTCCTAAATTCGCTGTTAAACTTTTGTAATTCGCATTCCTTTTTAGTCGTTTAGAACAGACACATTGTTTTCAAGTTATCAGAAAATAAATTGCCTTGAAGCTTCAAAGTCAAGAAAGCTTAATTTCCAACTGAAACTTACTGAATTCGAAAATTATTTGAATTAGTCTTAGGGGAAATATATATTACGTTTATTATATTATTATAAGGCTTTATCAGAACAACTTGTTCATATATAGTTAGCAGTCATGTCTAATTACAGGGCGTATAAATAAATTTTCAGATTCTTTTTTATAAACTACAACTTTTCTCCATATTACGTATACTTCTTCCTCTAATTGAGCAGGCTGTAAGTCAACCATATATTAAAACTTACCTCCCCTCGTGAATTTTAAAGAATTTTGCAAAATATGAATTAAATTCTTGCAAATGTATCAATTCCTGTATATCAGTATCTAACAATTTTCTTGAGTGAATATTCAACTCAGTGTTCTTCATTGAGCTTTGGCCTTCCACTACATTATTTGCCTTCCATGCTAAAATTATCATCTCGAGGCCTTTGAAACCGACAACTTCTTTTACTTAAGCATTACTATGGCTTAAAAATTGATGTATAGTCCTTTCAATAAAGCGGCCAATGTAAAATTAATTTTAAACTCGGAGCGGATATATCCTTCTCATTTTATCCCAGTTAATAAAAGACTGAATGCTGTCTGATGCGTCGGAACATGTAACCAAATCAATCTATAAAATTTTGGTCTGGTCGGTCGGCTAAGTTGTCAAATGTCTAAACAATTCTTAAAAATGTTAGTGTTACTAATTAGAGGTTATAAACCGTCAAACGTTGTAACTCGGAAAATTGTACGTTTCTTTATTACTGCCATTTTTTGTCAGACGTAATATACTTATTAGTAACCATAATAGTATAAACAGAAAGAATCTTACTAGTTCAAAAAGAATAAATTAACTTAAAACCTATTCTATTTGCTTATGAAACATTCCATATTGTAAGGTTGGCCTCACAGAAAACTACTCGGCATCACGAATATTATTAAACAAACACAAAAGTATGAACAGCATTACTCATCGGTATACCGCAAGCTATTAACTAGGTGTGGCACAATAAAACATTACTTAGACAAAATGTTACAAAATGTACTCACATTTGGTATACACGAGGTGATGAATAGAAATGTGGATATCTACTAAGGACCTCACCTACACCCAATATTTTAACACATAAGCACTTCATACAGAAGTAATAGGATTAATGATGAAACCAAACATTATTGTCAAACAAAAAATATTTTCTTAACAGAATAATTATATTTTTATTATGTAAAAAAGTCATATTATCGTTTTAACATGAAAATATATAATTAAAATTAATATTAATTAATGGACATTTTACGAAACGCATTTGCAAGAGCATTGTTTCACATTAAAACGGCATTCATTCAGAAATGTTGGAACAAAACCATCCGTCATTTCGTAATTTTCAATTATTTTAAAAAACATTCCTTCTCACCTTTTTGGCAACCGAGTGACACCGTATCGAAATAACGATGTTAATTTGGCAACGATCCAATCATCGATTTCCATTTTCGCACTTTTTCCACACTTTCGGAAATCGAATACCATGTAACAATGTAACTTCGTTATCAAAGATCCTTAGATAAACTACTCGATCCTAAATATTTTTAACTAAAAAATTGAACCGATTTTAAAAAATAAAATATGTACATACTAATCGTTGTAATCTTATATATAAAAATGAATCGCAAAATATGTTCCTAAGCGCATAACTCAACAACGCCTGGACCAATTTGGCCAAATCTTTTTTTAAAATGTTCGTTGAAGTTCAGGGATGGTTTTTACGGCGAGAAAAATTAGAATTATTGCTGGAAAAACCCTAAAAATAGCCCTTTTTGTTTGAATTTGTTTCGTGTATCAGTTGACAATTCATCTGTCATCTGTCAAAAGTCATCTGTAACAGACAACTTTTTTTTTTAAATTTGATATGACTTGAACTCAAATCCTTTTAAACCGTACGAATTGTTTTATTTATTTAAAATTTTTTATTTGTTTAAAATTTAATTCAAATTTTAAATAAATAAAACAATTCGTACGGCTTAAAAGGATTTGAGTTCAAGTCATATCAAATTTAAAAAAAAAAGTTGTCTGTTACAGATGACTTTTGACAGATGACAGATGAATTGTCAAGTGATACACGAAACAAATTCGTATATCGTGTTTTGTGCAGAGTGTTTAGTTAGTTAGTGTTTGTTTAGTTCGTGATTAGTGAAAAAATAATTTATATTTGATATGCCTCCTATAAGACGAAGCAATTTAGGTAGAAGAACCAGAAATGCTATAAACCAAGCTAATTACCGATCTAATCGTACTGCACAAGAACGTGACGACGGAAATGAACGTGAAAGAATTCGGATATCACAAACGCGTGAAGCGCGAGCGCGACATTCAACTAATAATCGCGCAAGTTTGAATCCAGCTGCTTTCAGTTACGATGTGTCAATTGACTACAGTAACTACCAATGTGTTGTTATTGGTTCTATGAACTTGGTTTGCTCACACTGTAAGGCATTAAAATACAAAAACGAAGCCAATGGATTGTGTTGCGCAAATGGTAAAGTGAAATTGATACAATTGGATCCACCACCAGAACCATTGTACTCATTGGTTTCAGGAATAGGAACAGATTCTATACACTTTTTGACACATATTCAACAATATAACAATTGCTTTCAAATGACTTCATTTGGGGCAACAAATGCAGTTCGGGAAAATTTTATGCCAACTTTCAAGGTATGTATTATAGCAGTTACTCATAATTATTTTAGCGAACAAAATTTTCTGTCACCAAAGTTAAGATGTGTTACTAATCTTCAATTTCTTAATCATTACGAAATATATCACTTAGTCATCATATTATATGGTGATTCAGTTTCAGTGACACTTTTATTATATTTTATATTTGATAGATATTAGTTAAAACTAAATATATACTTTTTAAGATCAAATATTATTTAAGTTTGATCATTGACAATCCATTAATTTATACCACACCATAATATTTTTTTTATTTACAGATACAAGGGCAAATATATCACAGAGCAGGTTCACTGTTACCAGTGTCAGATAGCGACAACAAATTCCTGCAAATTTATTTTATGGGCAATTCACCACAAGAAATTGATCTGCGTTGTGCACATAACAATTTAGTAAAAAGGTCTATTGTAGAACAATTACAAACTTTATTTCATCAACACAATCAATTGATTATATTGTTTAAAACTGCCCTGGATCTGATGCCATCCGATAATCACAAAATTGTAATCAGAGCTGATAAAACACCTGCAGGTCAACATACAAGACGTTTTAATGCACCAACTATTGATGAAGTTGCTATCGTTGTAGTTGGAGAAAACTTGGAATCCCGTGATATTGTTTTACATCGTCGGAATTTTCAATTACAACCTATAAAGGAAACACACCGCTCATATGATGCACTGCAATATCCCATTATATTTTGGCAAGGTGAAGATGGCTACGATTTATCAATAAAAATGATAAATCCCATTACAGGTAACTAAAATATTAGTTTAGCTATGGCGATAATATCTCAGTCACTATATTATGTATTTTAATTTTATATTTGAATGTTATTAAAACAAAATCTGTTTACAGGTTCTGAAACCAACAAAAAAGTCAGTTCAATGAACTATTATTCATACCGCCTAATGATTCGGGAAAATGCAGATAATCACATATTGAAATGTCGGCGATTATATCACAAATATGTTGATGACATGTATGTTAAAATTGAAACGGAGAGATTAACATTCATCAGGTTGAATCAAACCAAACTCCGATCTGAAGAGTATATTCACCTTCGAGATGCGATTAATACTGATGGAAATGCACAGAATGTCGGTCGGATGACTATTCTTCCAGCAACATACATCGGAAGCCCTCGGCATATGCACGAATATGCTCAAGATGCCATGTCGTATGTTCGTCATTATGGTACAGCAGATTTGTTCATCACATTTACATGCAATCCGCAATGGATACAAATTAAGCAGGAGTTATTACCTGGGAAATCATCCATTGATCGTCATGATATTACAGCCAGAGTCTTTAGACAAAAGTTGAAATCTTTAATGAATTTCATCGTAAAACATAATGTGTTTGGTGAGATACGCTGCTGGATGTATTCTGTGGAGTGGCAGAAACGAGGATTGCCACATGCACACATTTTGGTTTGGTTGGTTGAAAAGATAAGGCCAAATGAAGTTGATGCAGTGATATCAGCTGAAATCCCTAATGTACAAGTAGATCCTGGATTGCATGAGGTAGTTATCAAAAACATGATACATGGTCCCTGTGGAACTCTTAATCAAAATTCACCGTGTATGATGGATGGTAAATGTTCAAAACGATATCCGCGGACATTAATATCGGAAACAATTACTGGTAATGACGGTTATCCATTGTATCGTCGCAGATCGACAGCAGACAATGGAAAATCAACAATTGTCAAATTAAATTAACAAGATATTGAAATAGATAATCGTTGGATTGTTCCATATTCACCCATTTTATCAAAGACATTCAAAGCACACATCAACGTTGAATCTTGCCATTCAGTGAAATCGATTAAATACATTTGCAAATATGTAACCAAAGGGAGTGATATGGCTGTGATTGGAATTGGTGCAGAGAATTCTAATGATGAAGTTACCCAATACCAAATGGGCCGCTATGTCAGTAGTAATGAAGCAGTTTGGCGAATATTTTCTTTTCCTATTCATGAGAGACACCCTTCTGTTGTTCACTTAGCTGTGCATTTAGAAAATGGACAAAGAGTGTATTTTACAGCACAGAACGCAGTACAAAGAGCTGCTCAGCCACCATCTACTACATTAACCAGTTTTTTTGAGACATGCCAAAACGATGATTTCGCACAAACATTGCTATATTCTGAAATGCCAAAATATTATACCTGGAATCAATCCTCAAGGAGATTTATACGACGGAAACAAGGAAAACCAGTTCCAGGATATACAGATGTATATTCCACCGATGCGATTGGCCGGATTTATTCAGTACATCCAAGCAATGATGAATGTTTTTATTTACGACTGCTATTAGTCAATGTACGTGGCCCAACATCATTCCAACAGTTACGAACTGTTGATGGTGAATTGTGTGGATCCTACAGAGAAGCCTGTCAACGTTTGCAATTGCTTGAAAATGACGCTCATTGGGATCAAACTCTCAATGATGCTGTAATATCATCACACACTCATCAAATACGAACATTGTTTTCTATAATCATATCTACATGCTTCCCATCAAACCCAATTGATTTGTGGATGAAGTACAAAGATTATATGTGTGATGATATTTTGTATCAAATACGGAATAGAATGGGAAATCCAAATATACAAATCAGTGAAGAAATTTACAATGAAGCATTGATTTCAATTGAGGACATGTGCTTGATAATGTCAAACAAACTATTAATTCAATTAGGCCTGACAGCGCCCAATCGTCCAATGCATGACGCTTTTAACCAAGAGTTGCATCGAGAAAGACTGTATGATCTCAACGCTTTGAAAGAATAAATTCAAACAAATCTTCCACTGTTAAATGAACAACAGAAGTATGTATTTGAAACTCTTATGAAAGTAACAAATGATGAAACTGGAGGGATTTATTTCTTAGATGCACCTGGTGGTACAGGAAAAACTTTTTTTATTTCATTAATATTAGCAACAATTCGCTCACAAAATAAAATTGCACTTGCACTCGCTTCGTCGGGAATCGCAGCAACTTTGCTTGAAGGTGGTCGAACAGCCCATTCAGCACTAAAATTGCCATTAAATATGCAAAGCAATGAAACTCCAACCTGCAACGTTTCGAAGAACTCTGCAATGGCAAAGGTTTTGCAGCAATGTAAATTGATTGTTTGGGATGAATGCACGATGGCACATAAAAAATCTTTGGAGGCTTTAGACAGAACCTTAAAAGATCTACGTAGCAATAATAACCGATTTGGTGGTGCAATGATTTTATTAGCAGGAGATTTTCGTCAAACATTGCCAGTGATTCCACGATCAACGCCAGCTGATGAACTCAATGCATGTCTAAAGTCCTCCAATTTGTGGAAACATGTTAAAGTACTTCATTTAAGCAAGAATATGCGTGTCGAGTTGCAAAATGACCAATCTGGAAACATATTCTCTAAACAACTCATTGACATTGGTAATGGCAAATTTCCTATAGACATGTTGACGGCTTGCTTTTGCTATGACTATAAACAAGTCCCAGGGGCAATCATTAAGTGTTTGTGGTATTAATCTAGAAAACCCATGTTTCTCACATGGTCAATTGTATGTTGCCTGTTCCCGTGTTGGAAAACCATCAGATTTGTTTATCTATGCGCCAGGTAATCAAACAAAAAACATCGTATAAACCAAAGCAATATAATGATAATAATAATAATTATGATTCACATGATTAACAATAAAGCGATTACTTACTTTTCAATCCTTATATATGTTTTATTTAATTATTTTTTATTCACAACGCTCTATCACCAGGGTGATGGTTCTGTTCAGGAGAATTTTTTAAAATACGTAGGCACAAAAACTGCCACATTACAAATCTTTTTGACAGGACGAAGTCTGTCGGGTCAGCTAGTCTTATATATAAAAATGAATCGCAAAATATGTTCCTAAGCGCATAACTCAACAACGCCTGGACCAATTTGGCCAAATCTTTTTTTAAAATGTTCGTTGAAGTTCAGGGATGGTTTTTACGGCGAGAAAAATTAGAATTATTGCTGGAAAAACCCTAAAAATAGCCCTTTTTGTTTTAATTTGTTTCGTGTATCAGTTGACAATTCATCTGTCATCTGTCAAAAGTCATCTGTAACAGACAACTTTTTTTTTTTAAATTTGATATGACTTGAACTCAAATCCTTTTAATCCGTACGAATTGTTTTATTTATTTAAAATTTTTTATTTGTTTAAAATTTAATTCAAATTTTAAATAAATAAAACAATTCGTACGGCTTAAAAGGATTTGAGTTCAAGTCATATCAAATTTAAAAAAAAAAGTTGTCTGTTACAGATGACTTTTGACAGATGACAGATGAATTGTCAAGTGATACACGAAACAAATTCGTATATCGTGTTTTGTGCAGAGTGTTTAGTTAGTTAGTGTTTGTTTAGTTCGTGATTAGTGAAAAAATAATTTATATTTGATTCGCGTGAAGCGCGAGCGCGACATTCAACTAATAATCGCGCAAGTTTGAATCCAGCTGCTTTCAGTTACGATGTGTCAATTGACTACAGTAACTACCAATGTGTTGTTATTGGTTCTATGAACTTGGTTTGCTCACACTGTAAGGCATTAAAATACAAAAACGAAGCCAATGGATTGTGTTGCGCAAATGGTAAAGTGAAATTGATACAATTGGATCCACCACCAGAACCATTGTACTCATTGGTTTCAGGAATAGGAACAGATTCTATACACTTTTTGACACATATTCAACAATATAACAATTGCTTTCAAATGACTTCATTTGGGGCAACAAATGCAGTTCGGGAAAATTTTATGCCAACTTTCAAGGTATGTATTATAGCAGTTACTCATAATTATTTTAGCGAACAAAATTTTCTGTCACCAAAGTTAAGATGTGTTACTAATCTTCAATTTCTTAATCATTACGAAATATATCACTTAGTCATCATATTATATGGTGATTCAGTTTCAGTGACACTTTTATTATATTTTATATTTGATAGATATTAGTTAAAACTAAATATATACTTTTTAAGATCAAATATTATTTAAGTTTGATCATTGACAATCCATTAATTTATACCACACCATAATATTTTTTTTATTTACAGATACAAGGGCAAATATATCACAGAGCAGGTTCACTGTTACCAGTGTCAGATAGCGACAACAAATTCCTGCAAATTTATTTTATGGGCAATTCACCACAAGAAATTGATCTGCGTTGTGCACATAACAATTTAGTAAAAAGGTCTATTGTAGAACAATTACAAACTTTATTTCATCAACACAATCAATTGATTATATTGTTTAAAACTGCCCTGGATCTGATGCCATCCGATAATCACAAAATTGTAATCAGAGCTGATAAAACACCTGCAGGTCAACATACAAGACGTTTTAATGCACCAACTATTGATGAAGTTGCTATCGTTGTAGTTGGAGAAAACTTGGAATCCCGTGATATTGTTTTACATCGTCGGAATTTTCAATTACAACCTATAAAGGAAACACACCGCTCATATGATGCACTGCAATATCCCATTATATTTTGGCAAGGTGAAGATGGCTACGATTTATCAATAAAAATGATAAATCCCATTACAGGTAACTAAAATATTAGTTTAGCTATGGCGATAATATCTCAGTCACTATATTATGTATTTTAATTTTATATTTGAATGTTATTAAAACAAAATCTGTTTACAGGTTCTGAAACCAACAAAAAAGTCAGTTCAATGAACTATTATTCATACCGCCTAATGATTCGGGAAAATGCAGATAATCGCATATTGAAATGTCGGCGATTATATCACAAATATGTTGATGACATGTATGTTAAAATTGAAACGGAGAGATTAACATTCATCAGGTTGAATCAAACCAAACTCCGATCTGAAGAGTATATTCACCTTCGAGATGCGATTAATACTGATGGAAATGCACAGAATGTCGGTCGGATGACTATTCTTCCAGCAACATACATCGGAAGCCCTCGGCATATGCACGAATATGCTCAAGATGCCATGTCGTATGTTCGTCATTATGGTACAGCAGATTTGTTCATCACATTTACATGCAATCCGCAATGGATAGAAATTAAGCAGGAGTTATTACCTGGGAAATCATCCATTGATCGTCATGATATTACAGCCAGAGTCTTTAGACAAAAGTTGAAATCTTTAATGAATTTCATCGTAAAACATAATGTGTTTGGTGAGACACGCTGCTGGATGTATTCTGTGGAGTGGCAGAAACGAGGATTGCCACATGCACACATTTTGATTTGGTTGGTTGAAAAGATAAGGCCAAATGAAGTTGATGCAGTGATATCAGCTGAAATCCCTAATGTACAAGTAGATCCTGGATTGCATGAGGTAGTTATCAAAAACATGATACATGGTCCCTGTGGAACTCTTAATCAAAATTCACCGTGTATGATGGATGGTAAATGTTCAAAACGATATCCACGGACATTAATATCGGAAACAATTACTGGTAATGACGGTTATCCATTCTTCCAGCAACATACATCGGAAGCCCTCGGCATATGCACGAATATGCTCAAGATGCCATGTCGTATGTTCGTCATTATGGTACAGCAGATTTGTTCATCACATTTACATGCAATCCGCAATGGATAGAAATTAAGCAGGAGTTATTACCTGGGAAATCATCCATTGATCGTCATGATATTACAGCCAGAGTCTTTAGACAAAAGTTGAAATCTTTAATGAATTTCATCGTAAAACATAATGTGTTTGGTGAGACACGCTGCTGGATATATTCTGTGGAGTGGCAGAAACGAGGATTGCCACATGCACACATTTTGATTTGGTTGGTTGAAAAGATAAGGCCAAATGAAGTTGATGCAGTGATATCAGCTGAAATCCCTAATGTACAAGTAGATCCTGGATTGCATGAGGTAGTTATCAAAAACATGATACATGGTCCCTGTGGAACTCTTAATCAAAATTCACCGTGTATGATGGATGGTAAATGTTCAAAACGATATCCACGGACATTAATATCGGAAACAATTACTGGTAATGACGGTTATCCATTGTATCGTCGCAGATCGACAGCAGACAATGGAAAATCAACAATTGTCAAATTAAATCAACAAGATATTGAAATAGATAATCGTTGGATTGTTCCATATTCACCCATTTTATCAAAGACATTCAAAGCACACATCAACGTTGAATCTTGCCATTCAGTGAAATCGATTAAATACATTTGCAAATATGTAAGCAAAGGGAGTGATATGGCTGTGATTGGAATTGGTGCAGAGAATTCTAATGATGAAGTTACCCAATACCAAATGGGCCGCTATGTCAGTAGTAATGAAGCAGTTTGGCGAATATTTTCTTTTCCTATTCATGAGAGACACCCTTCTGTTGTTCACTTAGCTGTGCATTTAGAAAATGGACAAAGAGTGTATTTTACAGCACAGAACGCAGTACAAAGAGCTGCTCAGCCACCATCTACTACATTAACCAGTTTTTTTGAGACATGCCAAAACGATGATTTCGCACAAACATTGCTATATTCTGAAATGCCAAAATATTATACCTGGAATCAATCCTCAAGGAGATTTATACGACGGAAACAAGGAAAACCAGTTCCAGGATATACAGATGTATATTCCACCGATGCGATTGGCCGGATTTATTCAGTACATCCAAGCAATGATGAATGTTTTTATTTACGACTGCTATTAGTCAATGTACGTGGCCCAACATCATTCCAACAGTTACGAACTGTTGATGGTGAATTGTGTGGATCCTACAGAGAAGCCTGTCAACGTTTGCAATTGCTTGAAAATGACGCTCATTGGGATCAAACTCTCAATGATGCTGTAATATCATCACACACTCATCAAATACGAACATTGTTTTCTATAATCATATCTACATGCTTCCCATCAAACCCAATTGATTTGTGGATGAAGTACAAAGATTATATGTGTGATGATATTTTGTATCAAATACGGAATAGAATGGGAAATCCAAATATACAAATCAGTGAAGAAATTTACAATGAAGCATTGATTTCAATTGAGGACATGTGCTTGATAATGTCAAACAAACTATTAATTCAATTAGGCCTGACAGCGCCCAATCGTCCAATGCATGACGCTTTTAACCAAGAGTTGCATCGAGAAAGACTGTATGATCTCAACGCTTTGAAAGAATAAATTCAAACAAATCTTCCACTGTTAAATGAACAACAGAAGTATGTATTTGAAACTCTTATGAAAGTAACAAATGATGAAACTGGAGGGATTTATTTCTTAGATGCACCTGGTGGTACAGGAAAAACTTTTTTTATTTCATTAATATTAGCAACAATTCGCTCACAAAATAAAATTGCACTTGCACTCGCTTCGTCGGGAATCGCAGCAACTTTGCTTGAAGGTGGTCGAACAGCCCATTCAGCACTAAAATTGCCATTAAATATGCAAAGCAATGAAACTCCAACCTGCAACGTTTCGAAGAACTCTGCAATGGCAAAGGTTTTGCAGCAATGTAAATTGATTGTTTGGGATGAATGCACGATGGCACATAAAAAATCTTTGGAGGCTTTAGACAGAACCTTAAAAGATCTACGTAGCAATAATAACCGATTTGGTGGTGCAATGATTTTATTAGCAGGAGATTTTCGTCAAACATTGCCAGTGATTCCACGATCAACGCCAGCTGATGAACTCAATGCATGTCTAAAGTCCTCCAATTTGTGGAAACATGTTAAAGTACTTCATTTAAGCAAGAATATGCGTGTCGAGTTGCAAAATGACCAATCTGGAAACATATTCTCTAAACAACTCATTGACATTGGTAATGGCAAATTTCCTATAGACATGTTGACGGCTTGCTTTTGCTATGACTATAAACAAGTCCCAGGGGCAATCATTAAGTGTTTGTGGTATTAATCTAGAAAACCCATGTTTCTCACATGGTCAATTGTATGTTGCCTGTTCCCGTGTTGGAAAACCATCAGATTTGTTTATCTATGCGCCAGGTAATCAAACAAAAAACATCGTATAAACCAAAGCAATATAATGATAATAATAATAATTATGATTCACATGATTAACAATAAAGCGATTACTTACTTTTCAGTCCTTATATATGTTTTATTTAATTATTTTTTATTCACAACGCCCTATCACCAGGGTGATGGTTCTGTTCAGGAGAATTTTTTAAAATACGTAGGCACAAAAACTGCCACATTACAAATCTTTTTGACAGGACGAAGTCTGTCGGGTCAGCTAGTAACTGAATAAAAATATCAAAAAATTTATTTAACCTATCTACTACACATATTTTATATTCTATTATATACACACAATTTAACTTAATACCTACCTAAACCTATTTATGTATTTACAATATTGTTTTAACTACTACCAACTATTGTGAAACCGTTGCCGAACCCAAACAGTTGCATTAATTTAGATTTGTTTTGTTGATAATATAATTGTTTTATATGTCACAAAATTATATTATTATTTTTGTAATGTTTGGGCTCGGCATCTACTTTAAAGTGATTAGTTGGTAGTAGTCAAAATAATATTGTAATTAAATAAACAGGTTTAGTTAGGTATGAAGCTAAATTGTGTATATATAGTAGAATATAAAATATATGTAGTAGAGAAGTTAAATAAGGTCTTGTTTACTTTTATATAGTTATTACAATGATCCTTATGTACATATTTTATATTAACATGTTTTTTTGTGACTACTAACTACAGACTACTCTAACTTGAATATTTTTTGTGAGCTCCTTATTAAGTTTTTAAGGTCGGTTCAATTTTTTTGTTAAAAATATATTATTTCTCTCTCTTTAGTGTTAGATATTTCTTCAATAAATTACGCGGTTATTTTATTTAATATTACAATGGGTAGGTCAAGTAAAGGTCTATGAGGGAAAATATTAATAAAGAAACAATGATGATTGAACTGAACAACAAAAAAAGTTATTATCCCCACCAGGAATAGAAGACCTAAACTCCATAACCACTCCATAACTACACCATAGAAATAATTGTCTACAAAATTTAAAAAGCAAACTGAATGGCTTCTGCAGTGAAATACCTCTGATTTGCCATCACATCAGGTCAGCAATAACGTTATACACCAATATTTGATTATATTAGATAAAAAGTATGTGAAAATTGTGTATGTGCTTTTGAAATTTGAGAATTTCCTCGATTTACTTTCGCCGTACAGATCCTGATTTGGTTCCAATGGAACCACCTCGGAAATGCATTCTTTCGAAAAAAGAGATGCGGCCCACAATTCACGGACAAATCAGCGATGATACATAACAAATATATATATATATATATATATATATATATATATATATATATATATATATATATATAGGGTAAATGATGTGGCTCGGTGAATGGAGGTAAAACGAAATGAAACAGTGGTGTTTACATTATGTGACCGTTATTTATTGGCTATATAAAAAAATGTGAAAAATACAATTAGATAAAGCGGATGGCAGCGGTGTTACCTGGAGACGAGGCTTGGGCAGTCGATGGTGGCACGTCTAAACCAAACGAGGGTTGAGCACTGAATGACCGAAATACCCTTCAATAACATCCCAGATGAACGTCTCGGGGTTGCCACCAGCTATTCGTTGTCGGGTTCCAGTTGGCGCTGCTGGCAACCCGCCCGTGTTCAACATCTGGGATTATATTTCTGGGTACTTTGTAGACCGTTATTAGTATATATATATATATATATATATATATATATATATATATATATATATATATATATATATATATATATATATATATTTAATTAATAAGATTAACAGTTATCTGTGTGTGTTAGTGCAAAAGATGGACATTCAATCCAAAAGGAGGGAATATAATTCCTACACTTTCTGGATTCAACTAATTTCAATTTATTGCTTGCCACACATAAATAACAACTTTTGTGACATATAGTGAATGGTGGTGAATGGATAAAAACTTCTGAAGAATTCAAAATGCTAAACATAACTGGTTAGTTCTGGAGACATTCACTGCGCTGCCAAATAAAATATTCATGGCCATAAAGTCGTGCTATACAAGTGGTGAATCGCTGAGCGTAGTGTACTTAGGAACTGCCAAAATCAAATGAAGCTCTACAGATTGTCGTGGACGAGGTCAGCAAAACATTATATTGCTATATCTGATATCGTTAGTCTACATGTTCTAAAATTTGTGAAAGATACACTATTGCCACCACTTCTAGACAAGCACACAGTTTCGAAGCTGAAGAAAGGCGGAAATTCGAAACTAATATCGTCCCTTCAAAAAAGAAAAAATGTAAATTAAATTATGAAAAAATTTTTTGATCAATGCATATATGAAGCTATTTTTTATTAGTTACTATATATCTTGTAGAAGCTTCAGAATTTATTTAAGTAATGAGAAAAGTTAGAATCAATACACTAATTTATAGTACCACTGTTAGTTATTAAAGATATCCTACACAATTTCAGACCAATAGCTTGTTTTCTATCTAATTTAGAACTTCGACGAAATACAATGACTAAAAAATTGAAAGGAAAACACTAATATAAACATAATTAAGTTATCCTTGGACTTCGCGTAAAACTGCCACGATCCAAGGAGGAATTACATTATTTCTTCTGTTTGCAAAAATTCAGGAAAAGTTCAGTAATGTGTTCAGTAAACTTTTTAAAACACGTAATTATATTAGTTAACAAAATTTCTCTGTATTTTTCTTATCTCTTTAGCAATTGAAGTTCTTATATACTTTTAAGCATTTGCCTTCATAACTTAAATTGTCTTGTCTATTTTATTTACCATTATATTTGCTCTTACGACGTTAAAAAAATAAATAGAATTTTAACAGGTCAATTGAATAGTCCCCGGCCCACCATAGTAAAACACAGTTTTTGCCAAAACTAATTTTTTTAATCAACAAAATTCCCTTCAAGGGTGATACACTGATTATAGCGACCCTCCAACTTTTCGATACCATTTTTGTAGTACGATTTGTCCTTTGCTTCAAAATAGGCCTCAGTAAAATGTCTTCCCAGCGAGCATTCTTTTGAGATCTGAGAACAGGAAATAGTATCTGGGAGCTAGATCTGGATAATACGGTAGATGAGAAAGAAATTCGAAGCCCAAATCATGGATTTTTGCCATCGTTTTCACTGACTTGGTGAAGCGGCACTTTCCTTTACTTCAAATGCCGCTTTTCGGCGATTTCGTCCTTCAAACGGTCCAATAACGCAATTTAGGTAGTCAATAAAAATTATTCCATGCCCATTCCAAAATACAGACGCCGTAACCCTGCCAGCCGACTGTTGCGTTTCCCACGCTTTGGAGCGGGTTCATCGTGTGCAGTCCTTTCGGATGAATGTCGATTAGACTTCGGAATGAAATGGTGGAGCCATGTTTTATCCATTGTCACATATCGACGCACAACTCTTGTTTATTATGCTTGATCATCTTCAAACACTGCTCCGAATCATCAACTCGTCGTTGTTTTGGTTAAAAGTGAGTTCGCGCAGCACCCACTTTGCACAGAGTTTTCTCATACTCAAATATTCGTGAGTGATACGATGTACATGTTCACTTGATATCGTTAGAGTGCCTGCTATTTTATTCAATTTCAATTTACTATCATTCAAAATCATTTTGTGGATTTTTTAATGTTTTCGTCGGTAACAACCTCTTTTGGGCGTCCACTGCTTTCACCGTCTTCGGTGCTCATTTCACCACGTCTAAACCTAACAGTGTCTGAAAATTAGACATCAGAACTAGTTTTTGCTTCAACTGTATTTTTTCCTTCAAAAAGTAATATTTTATCAACACGCGAAATTCCTTTTTATCCATTTTTTTCACAATAACAAAAGTTGCTTCACTCAAAATACTATTATTCACAAACTAATGATCCGACAGCTGTTTTTATATTATTTTATACACGCATCTTTTGAGGGTTAGTGCTAACTTAAAAACATATGGATTTAATTCTAGTCGCGCCATTTGTGTGTCAGGCCGGGGACTTTTCAATTGACCTGTTATAAATTAATTTTTGTTTTAAAAAAATCTATTGTAAAAAATTGGCACTATGTATTTTATTCAAGACATTGCCCATCGATAGCCGTTATTTTTTCCGTCTTTCAGATAATTTACGAATTACATCTCGAAAGAACGGATATCTTCATAGACTATAATAATAGAATTCATAAGAAGTGAAGTACTGCTTAGTGAAGTATTTTTTCACTAGTTTACTAGTTTACTGGACCAACTTTAGAAATCATCCCAGAAGACATCCGTTCTTATCCAACCTCGTTACTGGCGTGACTGGGATAATTTTTCCTTGTCGGATTATTAACAGGTATTAATCAATCACAAACATAAATGTACGGCCATGCACTAGCAGGATTCGAACACGCCGCTATCGCAACAGTAGTAGGACCGTCTTGTTGCCTTTACTACTGCGCCACCGGTGCTTTTCACTGGTTTTGCAACATATGATCCAGCATTGTCATACTGAAGAATCATTCATTGTATATCATTCATTCATAATCACTGTTCTGTGATACTGATATGATCGATTGATAAAATGTAATCGATAGCGATCCCCATTGATTATTTTATTAGATGTTCGCAGCATAGTAACATCATCAAGCTGATCCCACCAGATTCATGAGCATGGAGCTATGAATATTCGGATTTGCCGTTGATACATGACCAAGTATTACTATACCAATGATTTTTTCGCTTTGTATTATCATAATGAATCCACTTTTCAATACCAGTACCAATATAATTCAAAAATCCTTTTAGATTTTGCCTTTGAAACAGCATGTTACACGTGACCAAACGTTTTTCAATGTCTCTTGCATTCAATCCATACGGGACAAAATAACCAAGCTTTTGTATCATTCGCATATTATTTAAGCGATTGGAAATGGGTTTTTTGACATTGACACCAAACATTTGACAACAATTCTGCATATTCTTCTTGCGTTTTATATTTATATGAATCATCAGTATGAAAAGTGAAACCTGTTAGTGAAGCTTCTACATTGAGCTGCTTAGATGATGATGACTTAGAAATGATGCAATTAAATACATCATCTATTATAAATTAATTGATAGCGCCATAAGACCAAGTTTAAATAATAAACAGCTTGTAGCGACCGCTACGACACTTTAGGCCACCACACATTCCCCTACACCAAGTTCAAAGGTTGGCAACGCCGGTGGATTGCTACCATAAGGCTCCCGGATATATAAAATCACCACGATGACGTCTCGCTCTTTTCTTTTCTCTACCCCCTTGTAACAGTACCACTTCCACAGCGCTACCGTACTTTCTCTACCTAACCTAATATCCTGTCCATTTTCCTGTCGACCACATGTATCAGTTTAAATCGAAATAAACAAATATTTCTTCAGTCGGAGTTTTCAGTTCTCGTGCAAATTTCTTCCAAAAATAGTAGTGAGTGTTCGGCCAAACAATCGCATCGACAGCCACACATTTATACCGACCGACCGACCAGACGAACAACATGTTAAACTACTTTCCCATTTCTTCTGTCTTCTTATGCTTCTAATGGTATACAGTACTATATTCTTCATTGTTCTGTATTTTTTCATCAATGTATAGTTACCTAATCTAATCTCCACGTATCAATATTCCATTTACTTTGCAAATACAAACATTAAAAATCGTTATGTAAATTTTTATTAATAATATGTTTAATCATTTCTTTTGGTCAGTTTTTGATAATATTATATGATCTAATATTTTCTGTTGTTAATAAATCTGTTAGATGGTAGGATACAAATCGATTTATCAAATATCAAATATCAATATGTCTCAAATGTAAACGTCCATGTAATATTGATGTCCCTTACGAGGGTTCGATATTAGAACAGAACCGAAAAGGGAACTCTCGAAGCATTTTTAGTACGAGTAGGAAAGAACCCTTGGGTATAGTCGCTGACATATATCATGAATACAAACTATAAAAATGTACAGAAATTGGTTTGAGTGAGATGTGAATATCAATAACATGTGAATTATGCACTGTCTTCACATAATCATGTATTGTTGGTCGATAAAATTACCTTTTAGGTATAACTATTTAAACCTTTTCATATAGATTTTTATGCAGATTCGATGATGGTGTTTTCCATTATATAAAAGATAGTTTTTATAAAAGGTTCAAGTCAAAAAGTTCAGTTTCACCTTCACAATTTCAAGCTGTTTTGTGACATATATATAACGTGGTGCAAAAAGTCTCGCTACCATTTTGATTGCAGGCCATCTTGTTTATGTGAGGTTTAGTTCAGTTTCGCTTTAACCACTGTGTTGCGTAGGCGTTCACATTTTATTGTGCTTATGCTAGGTAAGCTACATAGATTTCTTTCTAAATCGGCTGCAACTCAAGCAAAGTTTAAGATATAAGAATAAAAATATAAGATCTCACTAATTAAACCAATCAAATAAAATAAACTATCAAATAAAAGTATAAATAACTCAATAAACATTTAAAAAAATAACAAACAATAAACAATCAAATAACGTCCTGACAACAGATGTACGAGTAAATAGGGCATTATGTTTTAATTAGTAAAATTATTGAGTGATTGTTAACAAGATTTAATTTAGGAAAGGGATTTTTAGTCTAAACGCAAAGGCTAATTATTTTTTTGGGGGCAAATTAAATTTCCTAAAACCTTCTTTTATATTTCATTATGTAATTTTTCCAGCTTTCCGGATACGGAGGTAAAATGTAATTTAGGCGGCTTGAGAATTCTCTTTTCAGTTGTAGATTTTTACTGTGGAATTAACAATTACAGAGGATAATGCAATACATTAGCACCATACTGAAAAACATGTCTTCGTATAAAAGTGTAAATGACATATTACTTATTTGGAAAAAATCGTATTTAAAAAAATAAAACCAATAATATAAACTTTTTTATCAATACTGACAGAGAAAATACTATCTGCATTACCCTAAGTACCCTGAAAAAACCATTCAAGCTTTCAATAGTTTTATATACCTATTTATTAGAGTTGTATGTAAAAATTCTAATGTTTTAGATACTCTTGCGGCTTTATCTTACCATGTTATTGTTATTTTTATAGTATTATATAATGAAAAGGACATTGAAGGAAAGAAAACAATAAATAAATAAAAATAGGCAATAGGTACCGAATACGTCCAAATATATCAAGAACACACCATGTGTCATAAGGATTTGTCATATCATAAGGATCATGTCATAAGGATTTGGTTTGGATTGATTGCAATGCATTGCATTTTCTGAACTATACTCAGATATAACTCGAACTGTTAGAAATAACTCGTAGGAAACGTAATACTTTTCTTAATTACTAAGGATCTACATATTGTTAATTACAGTAGCGGAACTATTATAAAGACGGTTTCAACGCAAATTTTTAGAAGAAAAACATTTTCTACTGTTGGCATTTCTCCGAATAAATAAGTGACAAGCATAAATATACGGTCACACTAAGCGTTTCGGCGATGCAAGGCAACGATTGATCACAACTTTTTTCATTTACCTGTTCCAATCGTATTAGCTATTGATAGTAAAGGGTCGAAAAAATTATTTCAGGTTCAAGCAACTCACGGTGAATAATTTTTTCCAGTCCCACCAACCATACTATCCTTGATGCCATTTCAGTCTTCGATCATAACATTCTTCGCCCACTGTTGTCAAATTTGATTCACTTTTCATCACCCGTAATCATTCATTTCAAAAATTGTCTGAATGCGTTTTGCTTCAACCACAATTCACAAATTGAAATTCCATCTCGGTATATAATTTTATGTAAATTTTATGATGGAAACTAAACGTTTCGTAGCGATGTCGTGACATAAAATATTTTGATCTAAATGCTCACTTACTTACACCATAAACGCCACTTAATTTTCTATAGGATTCTTTATCACTTCGGATGTAAAAAAAAAACAAATTATGACGAAAAATATATCTTTATATCTCTCTATCTTTATATCCAAAATATTCTATAAACTATTCCCTTTCACATATGCTATAGTATGGAATAAATAAAGATATAATACGAAGACCTACGATTTTAAAGCCACCCAGCCACTAGCGCAACCAATTTTATTGTCTCAGCATAAAATATCACTGAGACACAGACTAATACTAACTATATTTGTTAATCTACGTTTATTGTGCAATTTAATATTAACTAGATAGTTATAATTAATAAAATGGCGCATTTCTTTAATAGAATTTAATAGAATAAATCACTAAATAGAATCGGACATATTCAAATCACGATCTAAAACATTGATTAAGGAATTTTGTTCCCTTACTGTTATGCAATATACTCAGGAAAACGAAATTTCACCGAAACTCGGGGTATCACATTTAAGCAAAATGTAATTAGGCAGATTAAGATTGAATAGAAAACAGAAACGTCGGCACTACTATTAATTTGTGTGTTAGCGTCGGCGTAGAGTAGACAGTATGTGTTTAGACTACAGGAATTAGATTCCACTCCGAATTAATTAAAGTGAAAATTAATTAAAAAGAATAGATATCCCCTATTTTTTTCAACAATTAGTTATACAACCATATGTGAGTAGTTAAAAGTGTTTTTTCTAAGTATACATTCCCAGATAGAAGAAAATGATAAGTTGTTATGAAAAATATATTTACAGAGTAGAGAAAACAGAAAACATAGACAATAAACTAAATTATTTCTAATAGATATCTGTGATTTTTCAAAAGTGTTTTTATTGACTTTTGCCGCTTAAATCGTCATTGAATAATCCAGCAGCTTCATTTAGTTTTCGAGTTCTATTACGGCGCAACTACCCATGTAGCAATAGTACACCATACACTCAAGGAATAAAAACCGATAAATTATATAGAAAAGTATGTTCGAAAATTTCAACACTAAACACCACATTGTCCAGCCAGTTGTCAAAATAATTTATGATGTTTTTGAAAAGATTGATTGTCAACCTGTTCCATTAAAACTTGGAAGCAAAGGAAAGTAAACCTGGATAAAAAATAAAATTTTAAATTTTAGATGAATTAACAGTAGAACAATCAAGGAAAGTTCCTATGATGAAACTTCACAAGCCGTTGCCAAGCCCACAAGGCAAGGTTGGTGGTACTAAGTATTTGATGAGCACTTAGAAAGCGATTGTTCATCAAGCTCATCAGAGACAACCAGAGATTACAAGTGTTGATACATCTACCGTATAGCTCAATCTGACTATTACTTGTTTCGGTATCTTCTTTCAATTGCAGTTTTACCAAAAAAATCGGCAATAGTCCATCCATAACGCCATATATATTTGTTATTAATAACATCGTACTTTCGATATGTTTAGTACAATCTTAATTTACAAATTGATTTATTACTACTGTTCTGTAATACTTGCATTAATATACAAGCAAGGCGAGTATGGGATTAATATATCAATATGAATTTCGCAAAGTAAAATAAAACTACTCTACTTAAACTAAAGTTAAAAATACACTTATACACTAAAAGGTTCATGTGGTTTGGTTCGCTGCAATCTTCTAATTTCCTGCTTGTTGTCCAGTAGCTGTATTGCTTCCACGTTGCCGTAATATCAACCTTATTTCATGTTTTAAGGCGAAATCTTGGATCACTTCGTGTATCAATTTGATTTCGAGGTTATTGTGCATCCTTATTGGTCACGTAGTGATAAGCATTTGTAAATAATCGTAAAACTTTGTTTTGGATGCGTTGGATTACTAATTGGTTTGATGTCTTAGTGCAACCCCATATTTGCACTCCATAGGTCAAATGGGCTTTTTAATTGACTGATAAACCAATATCTTTGATTTTAGGTCGAGTTGAGAATATCTTCCGACTAACGAGTACAGTGGCTTGACTTTGAGTCTAATCTTCTCTACTTTTTATCTAACAGGAGGTTTCAGTTTCACCTACCATCGAGGTATATTCCGAGGTATTTAGCTGATTCGCAACGTAAAATTAACATGGAAATATTTGGAGCTACTATGCTATATTTTCGAGTCTTTAGTACATTTGTAGATGTTTTTGACTGCTACTTGTACTTTTTCTACTGCCTTAGACACATATGAAACTTTTGCCATCTATGTCATATGCAAATGTTACAAGTAATGTTTCTTCTTTCATTGGGATATCAGAAGTGTAGAGGAGAAATAGAACTGGCCCCAAGACATTACCCCATGAAACTCCGAATAGGTTTGTGTTTAGAATTCCCCTTCATGGGAATTTTCTTTCGAAAAGATATGGTTACAGCAGTCGACAGTAATTCCTCGTTAACAATTTGCTGATTTTACAGATTAATCCGAAATATCATAACCGGTCAAGGGCTTGTGAGATGTTCAGGAATATTGCAGAGCTTTATTTCATTTCTTCGAATACCTTTTTAACATCAACAGAGTAACTCTATGCACTTGGTCGATTATCGAGTGATGATTTCGAAATTCAAACTGGATATATGGTATTCTTATAAATAGTTTAATACATTTTAACAACTTGTTCTGCCGGTTTGTCAGGTTTTTTAAGTATAACTATTCGAGAAACCTTGAGACATTTCGGAAAATGGTTCAGTCTCAAAAAGGCATTGAATATATAAGTCAACATAATTATTGCTTTTCGTGGCAGCTTTTTTAATAACCCAGGTAAAATATCATGAATTCCAAGAGCCTCTTTAGGACTAAAGTTGTTGTTAATTTATATGGCAACCTCGGAGAAATTAGATTTACAGCATTGGGCTGATAAACAGGATTTATATCTATTGTAGATTTTATATAATTCGGTTGGAATACGTTAGCTAAATGTTCTGCGAATAATTCAGCTTTACGCCATATAAAATATATGAATGATTAATATTTAAAATATATATGAATAAATTCGCTTTAAAAAACATTTTAAAAAAAATACTTTTCTCCAAAACTTCAAAAATCATAATCTCATACAACTCATAGAAAATCAAGATGACCAAATGAAGTCACAAAGTTGATATAAGGCTTATTCAATAACGTTTTAGTGTAACTTATTTTGTTTGTATCTATTGACATCTAAACACCAAAATTGCAAAAGACAACCAATGTACCGATTTGGATATTTGGACATTTTATACAATTTGCTGCTTTTCTCTTACCTGTGAACGTTAAATATCAAAATCAATACCAGAATTTTACCGTGATAAACGAAAAAGACTTTAATTACTATACTATAGATATAATATATGAATCAATGTAATATGATGTTTATATAAAGTTTCATATAATAAATATAATATTTCATAAAGTTTTCTCAATATTAACTTTTTAATTGAACTGTTTTAAGATATGTTCTGCTAACAAGTTCGCCAATATATATTTTTTTAATTTCAGGTTTTTATTTACATTGTAATTTAGTTTTGATATCGCTTTATTGAATATAAGCAGAAATAAGCAATTTTCTATCCCATTATTCTTCTAAACAAACAAATGTTAGGTAGTATATTTTGCAACATTTTACACATACAATTTATATTATACATATAATTTATATTTATATATACAATTTATATATTACACACAAATATAAAGGTTTCTATACCTTTCCCGAGCTATCTTGTACATTAATAAATGCACTTGATATTTTGGATTCCTTACCACAAACTCGATTCCAATCCGTAATTAAAGTCTGAACAAGACTTACAAAATTAAGGTTCCCTTCTAGCTTACGGCTTTTAATTGCAAATAAATATTTTTTTACAGGAGAAAACGGAACTTCTTGGATTTGAAGTGATTCGTTATAATCCTGTTCTAAAAGAAACAAAAACTTATATTTGTTGTAAACGGTTTAGTAATGATATTTTATATAATGAACCAATACTGCGAATGATTTAATATAATTAAAATATTCAACAAATTATAAATAAAATATCCAATATAACATTCTCATCTACAACATAAAATTAAATTAATAAATATTTATTGGTATTCTCTGTAGGGGTTTAAAATCAAAAAGTCACTTGCAGCATCTCTGAAATGGTTTTATTCTAATCTGTCTGACATTTTCCGGTTCTGTTGTAAACAGATCACGAAAGTTTTCTGTGATTTTCTGTTCAAAACGGATATTATATTTCTGTAGAAACATTTAAAATAAGTTATAAGTTCAAACTTTAAATGATAATATATTTATTATAGTGGAATAATATATAAATGTAAAAATATGAACTTAATATTGCTAATTAATTAGTACGATAATAATACGAGAAAGTTTCATTAAACCAGTTAATAAGACAGGACTGCAAATGAAAATGAATATAACATTTTTGAATATTAATAACCTTGCAAAAAAATTCAGTTGTACGCAAGCATAAACCAATATGTGTAGTAATAGTTTTCAAAAATATGATTATACCTGTACTATGAACATATTTTCAAGCATATATTTTTCTCTAAATTATTTCTTCATATTTGAATACAACTGGAGCAAGCAGCAGATCATAGATAACAGAATTAATATTATTTATATAGTGTGAATTATTAATAATTTATATAGTGTAATAAGAACTATAAACTTATTACGACACGAACATGTAGAGTGTATATTAGTATTATGAATTTGTTTTATAACTATCTTAAAAATAATTACTTATTAAACCTGCCTTATATAACCTGATAAAGTATATTCATATTTACTTACACGTACTTTTAGATAACAAATATAAATTTCCTTTTAGAAACTTATTGAAGTATCGCAAAACATATATATATCTCATTTCTCCTCTCGCAAGCTCTATAATATTTCAATCGATAAGTTGCCCGACGATGTTCTTTGGTAGTCCCCAAAATAATTGACATTGTTATGCGTCTAAAATAAATTTATTATAAGTTCGCCTTATCCTTTGATGCCGTCCTTAGGTTACCCCTAAATTTTATTTAACCGATAATTTTCCTTGCTCCCCGGTTCCTTTAGAAGCTTCGTTAAAAAATGTGATTTTTAATCAAAAGGATATAGAATTCGTTTTTAATCAAATATCTATTTAATATATTTAATCTATATATATATATATATATATATATATATATATATATATATATATATATATATATATATATATATATATAAAGTAACCATTTCGTCGATTGTCCAAAAATGAAACTTTCTCGCGTATTAATCGTAGGTGTTTTGTCGATCTGACGAAGATATTGGCAATTGGCATCCAATCTAGCACTATTTTTAACATTTTGACTAAATTATGCTAACGAAGATACGTTTGTGATTCTTGGAAGATAAAATGATCAATGAAATGAATAAATAAATGATCTGCAGTTGGTAGTGGTAACAGCGCTCCTAGTAAATGATAAATGTATCCTTTTATCTGCAATTATTTAAAATATTGTTACTTCTGATGCAAGTTTAAATGTTACTAAAAAACTTTTATGGCATAACATCTTTAAAGTGGCCATGAAATTTTCCTGTATTACTATTATATTTTTCAGTGTAGCCAAAAAGTAGTTAAAATTATGTCCCTTCACAGAAGCGTAGTGGATCTGGTGGTGGCCCCGATTGTGCCAATTTCGATTTTCCACCAGCACAACAAAACCCATTGGATTGACCGCTGTATTTTAATGTGACTGATTGTTACTGATTTTTAAGTAAATGTTTAGCACCATAATCTATTTCCAGATCACATTGAATGCCCCTTTCTTAAATACAGGAGCATTGAGTCACTCAATTTCATTGGGTCAAACTATAACAAACCCTATTCACTTCATTTCTAGTCATTTTTAAAAGCAATTGTGACATGCCAACACGATCATTAACATTTTCTGAGTGTCGCTACAGATCAGTGCGGTAAAATAGTGCACATTTTGATGACTTCGACAACCTAAGTTAGGACATTTTTTCCTTTACATTGTTAATAAAAAGTAAAGAATGTTCTCGCGCACTAATTTGTGACTAAATTATATCACATGTAAAATGTATTTACAAAGTATACATTACCATCAATAATCAACTACATATTTCAACACTATTCTTGATCAATGCTTCGACTGCAATTAGAATACGATTCGAAATTACCATTTTAACATCGTCGTATCATTTTTGATATATTTTTCATTATTTTTTACTTAATTTTCACGTTATCTATTTGATTTACCTATCAGAAAACACCGCTAAATTTAATATATTTATCACAAAATAAATTTCCGAACTTGATGGCACTTACATCAGTATAACTTTATATGGAAAGAAAAATTGTTGTCCTTAATATTTTTCTCGCAATTATTCTATATTTTCTCACTATATCAATATATGTCAAATTTTATAAATTACTATATAGATTTCAAATATCTATGTATTCAAAATTCCTTCTTATGTTACAGTTTTTTTTATTCTTAATATGCTATATGCCGATAATAATAAGAAATATTCTAACGCTATATCAGCCTGTACCAATACGTACTAGCCTGTAACAGCCTTTCTAATATTAGCAAAAATGTCTAAGCAATATAGCAAAATCATTAACATAATACAATAAAACATAATACATTAAATACATCTACATATCCACATATTTGCAGTAAACTACGCCGAGCAGGGCAACATTAAGAGAAAGCATCAGGAAGTATCTTAACAGCAGATTTTCTCATATTTGAGACGTTTGGACAAGAAACTAACGTAGACATCGAACCACCGTCGTCGGCATTAAGCCACTTCAGAAGATATCCGGTCTAACCCAGCCTGGGTGCTGGGCGTGGCTGGGATGGTTATTTCTTCTCGGATTTTCCACTATTACCTACAAAAACAATTAAAATCACAAACATAAAGTACATTCTACCTACAGCAGGATTCTAACCCACGACTATGGCAACAGTAAGAGTCCGTCCTATCGCCTTAACCACTGTGCCACTAAGTCGGTTTTTCTGTTTTTTTATAAACAAACTTTTAATACCTACTGTCAGTTTTATATAACTTTAATAATATCCAAAATATCAGTCAGTGTTAAGTAAATATTAATCAATATGTTACATAAATAATTAACACATTAAACCTTGCATATTAATTATAATTAAATGTAGTTTACTAATAAAATAATTGTATTTAATTATGGAAATAATTGGATATATGTAATAGCATTGAATCATAATAGTATTGCATGGGGCATTGTTACAGAAAGCTCATTAATTTCACAAAATAATCCAAATTTAATATGTACACTACAAATATTCTACATATACAGAAAAATATATAACATTTATAAATTTAAATACCTAATAATAAATATAACGCAATAATAACAACAAATTCAAACCTCTAAAACACAATTAAATACAATAAGTTCGAGCAATTAGTAAAATAGAGAAAGAAAGAGTATATTTTCTTTATTAAACTAGATTTATTCTGGACATTTTAAAGACACAACAAGTGTGTAACCCAATGGAACAAAAAAACATTCGAGTGTAACATTAACAAGCACTAAAAGCATAGAAATATGCGTCATTACAACATAATAGGTGAAATTTGGCACCATCGCCATGATCGTGAATCAAAACAATAGCTTCTCACAATATAATAGAAATATAAAATAATTGCATTTTGATGGAATCAGCTTGTTGCACAGCAAAAGCATGTTTAATCCTAAATAGCATACTGTTTGATAGTTTTTAATGAATCAAAGACTATTGTTGGTCACGTTAAATGTGTTTCTTTCTTGTTTCTATATCTTCGATATATTTGCTTTTGTCTGCTTATTATCTTATTTATTACATATTATGAGTGTTTGGAGTGCATAAAATTCAGTTATGAGTAACTAAAGTATTTGGAAGAAGATATTATCTTCTTCTTTCCAAATCCGTTCCAAAGTTTACATATGTGGCGTTACTGAAAACAAAAATTAAAAGGCTCCAATAACAGTTCATTAGTGAGCTATCACATAAGCATGCGCAAGAAAATACAAATTATAACTAGTAAAATAATGAACTTAGATTATTACTGTCTGGATTGTCCGGATCAATTATATGAAAATTAGAAAAATAAACCATTAAGTCGATTCTTAACCATAAACAACAATATTAAATTAGCATACCTAATACACAGCCCAGAAGAATTAGTGAATTAATTTATTTAATCATTTTTTGAACAGCTTATTCGCCAAATTTCATCTAATTTTGGTTCCTTTAATTCCTCAAAAATTAAGAAGCGTTATGTAAGAGAAATGGGGAATTCGTAAATTTGAAGATCATTAAAATATGTATATTGATATTCAAGAACATTGTACAGCAAGATAAAGATGCAAAAATTTTAAAGATATCAATACATTAGAAATTGCTGAACATCTTATTGAATATAAACCAAAATGATTGTATTTGAGGTCATTTATTTAAAATTTTAAATGAAATGGAACAGCTTTTAATAGCTTATATACTTTCGATATTAAAATCTCGTCGTTAAAACATTACTTACAATTCTTTAGTGTTTTCACAAAGTACTTTATTATTTTCTACGACTAGGTCGTAAATTATTGACGACGCCATGAGACTGCAATGAATTTATTACAATACAGTCAACTTTCTAACTTAACTTTCGGCTTAGATCGAAAATCTCCTTTGTAATCGTTAAAGTTCTTTTTACTCGGTTTTCAAAAGAACACTTTACTTTTACCCACCTTTAAAGAACATAATTTAGTTTTTCAATAAAACGGAAACATATATTTATCGATAGCTTAACTACTAATTCTATTCATATATAATGAATTATTTTATTTTACTTTATAAATATCCATTATTTTAATATCCATTATTATTAAATATCTATTATTTTTCCATTATTTTAACGTTTACTAGTTTACTACTTACGCTTCAGTTTACTACTATGTACATATATATATATATATATATATATATATATATATATATATATATATATATATATATATATATATATATATATATATATATATATATATATATATATATATATATATATATATATATATACATATATATATATATATATATATATAATTATAAAATAATTTGATTGGCTTCCCTATAGTTTAGGGAATAATAGTGTGATGTGTTATATTGGTGGCGGTACAGATTTTGATTTTTAAACTGTAGTGAACAAGCTATTGTACTGGTAGAGAGAAAATGTGAGGAGAGCAGAAATTGGAAGTAATTACTACTTAGTAGTAACAATAATAAGAGGGTTTTTTCTCTCGGTCTAAGTAGAAAACAATAGGAACGTGGAAATTACAAAACAAATAATTCGTAGAAATCTACAAATACACTGAAAATTTTAAAGAAAATGATGATCAATTATTAGCAATGAAAAAAAACATAAACAGGTACAGCAAGGCAGTGGTTTGGGTCATGTTAGCAACCTTAGCAACTACATATATATATATATATATATATATATATATATATATATATATATGACATGCCACAAACATGACAGAAACAGAAAATGTTACTATAGCTATATTTGCTGATGACACTGTGATATGTGCTATTGGAAACAATATACATTCAGCCAACAAAGTGGGCATTTCAGTCATATTAGTTTATATATTTATAAAGTTGCCTCGCACAGTTTATTAACTTAGCTTTTTATTATTTTAAACATGGCTTTATTCGTTATGTACTTTAAATTAACAACTAGATCTCAGAAATTCAGTGATGCTTTTACCAATTTTTTATATTTATGTATATACAGAAATATAATGTTTCTGATTAATAATTTGTAAAATTTGCAATTTTCAAATATTACCCAGGAAAAACATTTCTCTCTTACTTCGATTTTCTGTAGTGTTTTGTCAAGAACCACGTCGAAATGTGGAGCCATCTCATAATAAATGTATTACATTAGAAAAATATGTCAAATAAAAATAGAACTACATGTTTCTCTGGTAATATTATATATATTTTTAATATTTCCTCTCTATATGATACATGTTGTCCTTCTATAGTTTTTTCTGTATTTATTAAATACCATAGTTGGCCAGACGAGATTAAAATTTAATGAGTGTTCATTAAAAAAGTTCATATTTATGATAAATATGAATTATGCTACAATTAATATGGTAGTGTCACAAAACCGCCATATTACGTACCTCACATTTTATGATAAAAATGTACAATTAGGAAAATTAAAAGTGGTGTAAGAAGAAAGTATAAGTATATTGGGATAAAATAACTCTACATTATAAGATAAAAAGAACAATATACCAGCAGAAATTAATGAATGGCAATTGAAACAACAATTAAAATATAAATTATGGATTTTGTGTTTTGTGGTTTAACCTAAAAAAGCTATATAAGTATATTTTCAAAGGAATATCAGCAAAATATATATATTAACTTTAAACTAATTAATATCCATTACAGGTGCTTAATATATAGGCCTATAGGAAGTATTGAATCAAAGTATGTACATATCAATCAAATAGTAACAATATTTATTATAATCGTTCGTATATCATAAACCTAAAGACTATAAAACGTAACAATATTTTTATAAGTACAAAGAAATATGTTCTGTTCAAAAAATTCCATCGTCCTCGTTGACAACATAAGAATAAACATATTGGCATAGCCGGAATATTTCTGTCAGGGCCTGGTTATATCTACTGCCTTTTATTGAAGCTGTTGTTACCGTGTCATTGAATATTTATGCGAGATCAGTCTACGTTACGCTGCCAAAATATTGTATTCCCACATGCTTCAAAAATTTGTTGGGGTCTAAAAATAGAAGATATTTCTGATTTAATATTCAATTATTTTATTATCATTTTCATCCTTCCATATCTTTTGCTTAAAATTGTGAGATTTAAAAATTAATTTTAGTTATATATAATTTATATTATTATCACAATTAACAAATATATAATATCAATTTCTAATATAATCAATTATATTCTTATCTTTATTAATTGAAAAATAGATCAAGTTTAAACATGCATTATATTAAAAAAAAACTACAATCTGAACAAGTAATGATCCAACGAATACTTTTGTGTTTTAATTTAAATTACTACAAATAAAAACACTAACACTCTTTGCACTGCTCAGCTTTTGCTTCAACAATACACTACACCAGCTCAGGGGGTCCAAATCTCTGAAATCATTGAGTAAGGTCATGATTCTTATGTGCGTTCTTATTCTTATGCATTCTTAGGTATGAATTCATTACTAAATTATGACTTCATATCTGAATAATATATGTCTCTATGAGTTTAAGAATTTGTTATAGAGGGTAGAATTTCTTCCAGACAACCAAAACATGTTTCTAAGCTTAATATCTAATTCTTTTTTTTTTCCTTCTTCGCACCAGCTCTCCTGTATAATTTGGTGCTCAATGGCATTCCCAAATTTATTGCTACATTAACATATGGCACTTAAATATTATTTATTCTTACAGATATGTGCTGATTTATTTTATATCTGAAATTCAGGTTCACAGATTTAGTCACGTTCAATTTGATTCGCCATTGCCTGGTCCAACTTTTGGTTTTTTTTTTGCTGACCTTTACAATTTTATTGCTACTTCTTCATGATATTTACATACAATTACTAGAGCAGTATCTTTAGCAAAAGTGGTCACTGTGTTATGTTGCAACTGAGAAGGAATATATCCGCCGTATGTCACTCCTTCTTTTATTTCATTTATTTTCGAGTGGGCATCTTCAATACATCCTGAAGTGAAGCAAAGAAATTCTGTTCGAAGTTAATTTCAAGTAATGCCATATTAAGTATAAATTTAATGCCATACTAGGTAGGAAACAATAGGAACGTGGCAATTACAAAACAAATCACTCTTAGAAATCTATAAATGCACTGAAAATTCGAAAGAAAATGATGATCAATTATTAGCAATGAAAGAACCATAAACAGGTACCGCAAGGCAGTGGTTTGGGTCATGTTAGCAACTTTAGCAACTCTATATATATGACATGCCACAAACAGAAAATGTTACTGTAGCTATATTTGCTGATGACACTGTGATATGTGCTATTGGAAACAATATATATTCAGCCTACAAAATGGGCGTTTAAGTCATATTAGCTTATATTTTTATAAAGTTTATAAAAACGCACAGTTTATTAACTCAACTTTTTATTATTTTATACATGGCTTTATTCGTTAGGTATTTTAAATTAACAACTAGATTTCAGAAATTCAGTGATGCTTTTACCAATTTTACCAATCATTTATATAATTTTATAATTCAGGAGGAATATATCCGCCATATGTTACTCCTTTTATTTCATTTAATTTCGAGTGGGCATCCTCAATACATCATGAAGTGAAGCAAGGAAATTCTGTTCCAAGTTAATTTCAAGTAATGCCATATTTCCCATTAAAAAGTATACTCAAAAAAGTATAAAACAAAATATTAAAAAATATTGTTACGAATAGATTCCAAGATTATCAATGATACGTTAAGACTATTGTACTCTCAAGAAATAGGAACAAGTGATCAACCAATAATATGAGTGTTCTGACAATCCCATTCAGGGAAAGTCTCAAGAACCAAGCCCAAAGTTAAAACTGGCTTTTATATTTTAACAAGCTGACCCAATAGACATTTCCTGTCTGAGCTATGAGTATTCAATTCGAACTGGAATAAATAATTTAAAAATATAGTGTTTATTGTAATGCTACCATACCTGGCCTACCATAGTAAAACACATTTTTTTGCAAATTTTTTTTTATTCAACATAATTCCCTTCAAGGGTGGTAGACTGATTATAGCGACCCTCCAAATTTTTAATACTATTTTTCTAGTACGATTTGTCCTTTACCTCAAAATGGGCCTCAGTGTTCCAGCGAGTATTCTTTTGAAATCTGAGAACAGGAAATAGTCCAATTCATGGATTTTTGCCATCGTTTTCACTGACTTGTGACACGGTGCATTGTCTTGGTGAAGGAGCACTATCTTTTTCTTCAAAGGCGGCCGTTTTTCGGCCAATTCATCCTTCAAACGGTCCAGTTACGCTATGTAAAATTCGCTGTTGATAGTCCTTCCTTTTTTAAGGTAATCAATGAAAATTATTCCATGCGTATCTAAAAATACAGACGCCATAACATCGCCATACAGATTTCGGAATGAAATGATGGAACCATGTTTCATCCATTGTCACATATCGACGCAAAAACTCGGATTTGTTACACTTGATTATCATCAAACACCGCTCTGAATCATCAACTCGTCGTTGTTTTTGCTCAAAAGTGAGATTGCACGGCACCAACTTTGCACAGAGCTTTCTCATACCCTAATATTCGCAAATCATATAATGTACACGTTCATTTGATATCTTTGGAGCGTTTGCTATTTCATTCAATTTCAATTTACGCTCATTCAAAATGATTTTGTGGATTTTTTCAATGTTTTCTTCGGTAACAACCTCTTTTGGGCGTCCACTACGTTTACCGCCTTCGGTGCTCATTTCACCACGTCTAAACTTAGCATACCAATCCTTGATGGTTGATTTTCCTGGGGCAGTATCCGGAAACTCGGCGTCAGGCCAAGTTTTTGCTTCAACTGTATTTTTTTCAATCAAAAAGCAATATTTTATCAACACGCGATATTTTTTTTCCATTTTTTCACAATAACAAAAGTTGATTCACTCAAAAGCTTATAATTCACAAAATAATGGTCCGACAGCTGTTAAATTTATACACGCATCTTTTAGGTTAGGGCTACCTAAAATATATATAGTTTTAATTCTAGTAGTGCCATCTATGTGTCAGGCTGGGGACATTTCAATTGATGATCTGTTAAATAATGTTTATGGTTTTATCTCTTTTAAACAAAAAAATTCACAATGGAATTAATTTTAATTGAGGAAATGTTTACCAACAAAGGACCAATAAAATTAGGAATGACAACGTCCAATTGATAACGCATTTAATCAAGAGTTCAGACGCGAAATATAATATTATTCCGAGGTATTGAGAGAAGCCATTTAAAGAAGTCTTCCCTTTTTAAATCAGCAACAAAAATGCTACCTTCATGTTCATGAAGGTAGTGAACAAATGTTTTCAATATCATTGATTTTGGCACGAATTTGATCACAAAATGGAATTGCACTTGCACTTAGTTCATCAAGTATTGCAGGTACGTGTAACACGTGTTAGTTTATGAAAACTGAGTAAAAATTGATATTAAAATAAACTTTTAATATAAGGCATGATTGCGATGAACAAAAAACTCTCTCAACTAAGTCAAAACTGAATAAACATTCAGATCGAATAAACTGTGCACTAAGAAATTAATAAATACAATTTGATCGATGTATGTCGATGCAAATGTTAAACGATATTTGCTAAACTGCCAAACGAGCGAGGTTTAAATACCCGCTAAGTTTTCTAAAACTATCCAATTTTCTACGCAAACTTTCTCATTTTTGTAGCCACAAGAACCTTCTGTGAAGTATTGGAGAATTAAAAAAGGCATGAACGAAATCGTAAAACTCGTTGGCAAGTTATGGCATGACATACAGGAATTCATTTCTGTAGGTATAGACTTAGACTGAACAGAATTTTTAGAATGTTTTAGCATTTTTTATTGATCTGTAGTTTATAAAATTGTTGTAATGGAACTTAAAGCACTGTATGGGACTATTTGTGTTGATAATTGTCAACATCAGTCTTGGTTGCAGTTTTCATCAAGAAATATTTCGTAATTCAAAATTCGTAAATCATCTAACTCAAGTCACTTTTAGAACTCTTATGATACTGATTTAATAGTAAACGCTTTCTTCTGATGACAAAATTAAATGGTCAAAAATGCTTCTTATTGCTAATCCAATATATAACAAATAATTAATAGAAATCCATGTTTTGTTAAACCTTTTTAACAAACAATTTGTTTTCTTCTTCAAAATGAATAATTTGGGAGCTTCAGTCAGGATACTATGTTGGTTATAACTAGTGTTGGGAACAATCGACTGAAATCGACTATCAACTGTTCAGTAATTGGCTACTTTTTACTACTGACTATTTCAGTCGCTATTTTTGGTTCGACTGTTTTTACTAGTAACTGTTTTCAGTCGCTATTTTCGGTCCGACTGATTTTATTACTATTTACTATCGACTGTTTCAGTTGTTTACTTTTAGTTACTATTTTCGGTTCTACTAGTTCATTCGACTGTTTTTTAACAATCTGGCTGTGTCGTCCTAGCCGCGACCTTGAAAGTAATGCGCCAAATTTATGCTTATATAGATTTATATTTAATATATGTGGTTTTATGTTTTTTTGTAGTTTGCTTGTAAATAACTATATATTTTAAATTAATATAGTAGCATTTTGGAATGCTAGTTTTCGAGGACAAAAAAATTAAATTGTAAATGATAAATAGTAAGACACTTTTACTGGCATAATAGATAATATTTTGGACTGGTATAATAGGTAATACTTTTTTGATAAACTTCCACGATTTTTGTCCAAGCGTCTTGTTTGTCGAAACATTTTTCCTAAAATCTTGAAAACTAAAATTAACTTAAAATAAATTGCATAGATCCAAAAGATTTGAAGAATTTTTACAGTAGCAGTTGTTAAATTTCTTTTAAAAATATTAACCATAAAGAAGTGAATAAAGTATATTAAATATTTGTAATAAATACATTTTCTGATAGGAAAACTCTACTTTAATATTCAACAATTTATTTTGATGGCTATTAAAAAGAGCACCACATTTTTTATTTGTTAACAAATGGAATATCTTAACAGAATGTGTTCAACTTTAAAAGCCCATTGAAATAATGACCACCGAGTTATCTGGTGAAAGATATCCCAACGATGTCTTTAATTATACGGTTAATAAGAGGACTGCAACATTCCATCAAATCCAGGATTTTAACATGTGAATGGGGAAAAAATTACAAAATTGTCTATTAGATATCATCAATAAAAGACTGGCAATTTTAGAAATGAACACGATATACGGGAAATCCACATTTTTAGATCCTAGATTTAAAAAAGCAGGATTTGGCATCGTAAATAATGCTGAGGCGATACAAAAATTTATCATAAAAGAGGTATCTTCCATTCTAACTTCAAAAAATACAAATATAGTTCCACAACTCGGAATTCGAGACAAAACTACTGACCAAGAATATATTGACATCTAGAGATATTTTCTAGAGATATTTTGATTAAATGGCTAGAATGAAAGAAGTATTACTCCAAGTACTGCAGCAACTTTGCAGATTTAGCAGTATTTGAAAATTCCATTAATTGGGCGTTTAAAAAATCCATTGGATTTTTGGCAAACCCATAAAATGAAACTACGTGAATTATATCAGTTACACGTAAAATATTCCTCTATACCCGCAACATCTGTCCCCTGGGAACGAGTTTTTTCAAATTTTGGGCAAATAATTAACAATCAAAGAAATCGCCCCACGGGAGAAAAATTGAACATGATAATATTCGCAGTAATTTAAAAATATTTCCGTTTAAAAATAAACAAAACTTTTATTTAAAAAGGGCTTGGTAGTTATTGTACGATCATTTTTAGGTTCATCATGAATTAGATTTTTCAATGATTATGAATGGTTATTGAAAATATTTACTTTTTAGGTTTTATTTAAGTTGTATTGTACTATTTATATTTATTATGCTATGTTATTTAAAAATAGTAATTAATATATTAAAACACGATAACACATTTGTGATGTTATTATTCCATTCCTTTTTACACATCCACAGAACATTCAGTATAAAAGTAATACAACTTCCTTTAAAATTATATTATTTATTACATGATAATATAAATTAGTAATTTTTTTCCTTTTCTTTTTTAAAGTTATCATGTGAATGAGTATATATACACCTCTGTCTCGATTATACTACCATTGGAGAATAAAAAAACATTTAAAATTAACTGCTCCAAGCATTTATCTCCGTCCTTTCCAATCTCACATTTTACACAGACAAGAATTCGTACATCTTCGTCTGACATTACGAATTGAAAAAAACAGTCGAACCGTGCATTTGACTGAAAATAGTAATTATTATTTTCAGTTGCTATTTTTTTGACTATCGACTGTTTCGACTGTTTTCAGTCGATAGTTCCCAACACTAGTTATAACGTAGATTATTTTCAAACGATTCCAATCCAAAAGTGTAAATACTATCCGATATTTACATATTGTTCCAAAAAAATAAAAATAAAAATTGTTTTATACAAGTGTTGAAAAATTTAATGAAAAATTAAATTAAAATTAATTATTACGTAAAAGAAAAGTCTATTTTCATACTTCTTATTTTAGTATTAGCTTGATTAGATCGAGCACTTTTCTAAGCCAAACTGACAATGCTAATTCGATTGTTTTTCAAACTACTTCAGGAGAGAAACCGTGACCTGTCATCGCCAAACGTGCCAGCAAAAAGAAATCGATAATACGAAAAGCAATTTATCACGTTCTGACATATTTAAAATGTATCTAAGAGCCAATAGTTTCTCTATGGATATTTAATACTTTCGTAATTTTAATAAATCAGTTTTGCATTCTATTTTATTAAGTAATGAACGACATTAATTACATTTTCAGTACCATTCAACTTCAATGGTTTCTCTATAATAAAATTATAAAGCCATCCAGCAAATCAAAATAGAAGTTGAAAGAATTAAGTATAAACATTAGTAAATTGTGACAGTAAAAATTAGTAAAAAGTCCATATTGACAGAACTAATTAGCCAGATATAAACACATTTTCGTTCTTTGCTAAATTAATTTCTATCTAAAGAAAATAGTATACTACCGAACTCATAAAGGTTTTATTCAGAAAATTTAAACAAACCTTGAGTTAAAATTTTACGAAAGTTCCTAGCTTTGATTCATTTGCTGGACTGCTAAACAACCTTCAAAGAAGGCAATAATTTTTTGACTGTGGCCGCATTTTTGACTACTTTGAAATGTATTTTAGAAACATGAAACACATAATTACAAAATTTTGAGATCGTAGTATTTACGAAGCAAGTTTGCAGATAATAAAATATGTGGCCATTGAGAAAATCTTTAATTGTTGGTAAAGCCAATATAATGTGTGAGCCATTTCTAAAACCGTGAGAAATAGAAAAGTTAAAAACTGAAATATATGATGCCCTTATATTTAAAAAAAATTCAAGCTCTATAGGAGATATGACTGATCCTAAAAGGGAAGTTTGAAGGATTTTATATTGGCAAGCATTTTGTTTTCTAGGTAACTACAAACTTCTAAAGTTCAGAGACAGAAAGACATTAGAAACACATAAGAGCATAAAGTCGACAATCACCATGATAAATTACCAAAAAATCGGGGAACAGGAAAAAAGCTTTTACCAGGATCTAAAAGTAATTGAAGTGAGGTATTAGGGTATATACATGATAGGATATTGCTACTGGTCTTCAAAATAAAAGAAAATCTAATAAAAAGTTGTTCTCTGTGTAATTACAGCATAATTTTTCAGATTCAACATACTTTTTACAATTTCTTCTCGCTTTCAACTTCTGTGGTAAAGATGACGGGACAGTCTTACTGCTCTTGCTATAGTCACGGATTCGAATCCTGCTGGGGCATAGTCGTAAATTCATATTTGTGATTGTCCTTCGGTAAGAGTGCAAAATCCGAAAAGGAAAATGATCCCTATCACGCCAGTAACCCTCTGGATAAAACCAGATGTCTTCTAGAATGATTTCTAAATTGGTTACTTGCCAATCGGTAGGCCTAATGCCGAAGGCCATGCTTCATAGCCCACTTTAAACAGTAAGTACAGTCCAGATAAACCCTAGTTGGTAAAAAGAAGACTTAAATAAGTAAGAATATACGTACTATTTCTTTCTCATACCTAACGATTTATTTAGTAAAACACAAAAATTAAAATTTAAAAATTCACAGCCGATATTCCAAAACCATTCGCAGTTTAGTTAATTTTTGATACAAAAAATATACCAGTTATGAATTTAAAAAAATCCATGTTCTAAAAATAATTATAAAACAGTAAAATCACTGTTTTACTAACTGAGTATCTACAAAATGTTTATAATTAATTACATCTAAAATTATCTGCTAGTTATTAAGATTATTACTGTTCTTAACTAAACAAGGTTTTGTCTCTGTATAGAACGATTTTCTAATGTACTACTTTTGTGATAACGATCGAGGGTAACCAAACTAGGCACTCAAAGGCGTTTATTGATCGATACCCAAAAGCTCTCTTACCACCTTGCTTTCTTGCATTCGAGATTACATCCCCACGTTTCCAAAGTACAATAAATAAAAGAAAGTACATTTATATGTTAATACATATGTTAATATTATAAATACAACATTTAATATTTCTTATAACGTATAATATATAACTTGTTTATAATTAATAAAAATATACTATTTAATGTATGTAATTTCTTATAAGTAATGTAATGTATCTTCCAAATTTTTTGGTCCTCCAGTCTGTTATTTGCCACTGACAAATTTTTCAAAGAGAATCAATAAATTTAATGAATCTAGAAAATGTCATTTTGAGCATTCCAAACTGTTAAATAGAAAACTGTTATTTTATGTAAATAAATATTATGTATCCTCTACATCATTTCGACACCGTATGCCATCCAAGCCATGCTGCATGGATCTAAATTAATAATAACCAGAAGGCGTTATATATGATGATTACGCTGGGTACAACACAACTTCAAATTCACTGTATTTAGTCTTTTTGCAACAATACGTCACCCATTATGTTCCATTGACATCAGTAAATATCTACACTAAAGGTTTAATTCGATCTTAGTAGCTCGTAATACACTAGATCTTGCTGATCCCACTATATGCGTACCAAGACTCTCCCGTGAGCTGATATTGCCGCATTAAATCCACTTTTCACGGCCAGTCACGGAAATTATTAATTTTCTTCCGATATGCAATGAAACCGCGGTGTTGAAAGAGTTCAAAATAGCATTTTATATATGTCAATTAATGTGGTAGCAATTATCAAAGCTTTTAAATATTTCCCTTCTGATCTCTATGAAACAGTTGCTTTACCATGTGTTAAGCCGCCTAAAAATTATTGGAGATTTTGAGCTCGTCAAGTAAGTCTTGTAATTTGTTATCTTCCAACGTATTTAGTCCTCCAGCCTGTTATTCGCAACAATTTTTTAAAGAGAATTAATAAAATTAAAGAATGTCGAAAATGTTATTCTTATTATTAATGTTATTGCATTCCATGATGATTTGAAGGAATATTGACACCATCGAATTTAGCAGTTAGGAAATTTAGACTGTTCAACAGTTGTTTATATTGACACTTCGCATTTTCGCCGATCACTGATCAAAATATATGCAATCACCTAACATAATCAGTTACTTGTGTAATCATCTTATGCATATAGTCAATTTTTAGCTCTATTATATATTAGATAGTTTCAACAATCAACAATTTCTATATTTAATGTAATTTTGGATTAGAAAATTCTACTTTTGTAGTTACCATATCATATCTTAAAATTATGATTAAAATTGAAGTAAAAACTAAAAATTAGTAAAAATAAAACTTATGTAAGATAGGACTTACCTGTTCAGTTAACTGCATCTGAACTTTAGACAAGCCCATCAGAGCTGCTATATAGGACACATACGTTGCCAAACTCAGTATAATGCAATAACGAAGTCGTAACGGTAGCGTTACATAGATCAAATAGTCGAATAACAGGACCCACCCGAGGCTGTCCTGCAACGTTACTTCGTTCCTCTTCAAATACAATATGACCAAAATTTGCGTGTTCGCTACTTGCCAGCAAATATGTGGTAAAGCGGCCCACAATATCTTGCTTTTGAAGCCTTTTATGCATAGTATAAAGAGGATAACGTTGATTATTAGGAACGTAAACATAGTGCCGATTGTGAGTACATCCGAACAAATTGGAACCTGCAACAAAAGAAATACATGATTGTATTAAGTTGTAATATACTTTTGAAAAATACTATTGTTATAAAAAATTAGCAGTTGAAATAAATGGTGTTTTTAGAGATATAAGACGAAGTGGAATTAAAAATATATAAATTATATAAATTGGGATAGATAAACTTAATTAGCTACTTAAAATTTGCCCTTTCTTTTTGAATGTGATTTCTTGCATATGGTTGGATGAAATTTTACCCAATCTGGAGGTTTATATTACTTATAACATTTGATGTCAGTAAGAATGTGGCGAATTGCCCTTCATCTCATTAATCGTCTTAGTCTTATCGATATATACCACCCCTGCAGAGAATCTAATGCTGTTAAATCACACGATTTCACAGGTTCAAAATGCGGAATTGTCTGTTCACTGAATGTTTCCTTTTCCGTTTCCTTATTCATATCTAAGAGATTCAATTTAGGAAAGAAGAAGAACAACTCTGCTCTATAGCGGTTACTATTCACTGTAGCATTCTAGCAAGCATCCTTGTGGAAAAAGTATGAACCGATAATTGCCAATAAGGCGTACCAAAAAGTCGGTTTTCTATTAATCATCACTCCAGATACGGAAGTTTTCATTATAATTTTGTTTTATAAAAATTGGAATCAACATCTTGTTTTACTCAATCTATTCTTGGACAAATGATTATGCATCTTAAATTGCACAAGTAAGGTTTTGTAACAAACAAATATATTTGCAACAAATATTTTTTAAATTGTATAGACACAAATCCAACTTTTTTTACGATGGCGGATGGACTCAATCAGAGCTTCATTTAACGACATCTCTGTTAATGCAAATGTCTCAGCTAGAACAAACACTTACGATAATGTCCTATCCTTAATAATTAGGTGATATAATGGACGAGTATGAAATCAAGCGAATAGAACGGTTATGGAATGATATGGATGATATGTTAAAGATTTAATAAAAACGGAGAAACTGTAGTGTGAAGAGAGAGCTCTTGAGTGTAATTAGTTCACAACAACGAAATATAATCCTCATATGATATTTCAGATTTTGGTTTGATTAAAGCGCGAAAGTATTTTTGTGATGTAAAACACCACAATGTTTGTATCTTCGTGTTTTTACAATTACGATGACTATACATGACTGATTATTAATAATTAATTAAGTTAAATATTTCTAATTGTAACTATATGACAACAAAATCAAATAACAACCGTAAATGTAGTTGATTTTTAACCGACTTTGAAAAAGGAGGAGGTTCTACGTTCGACTGTATATTTTTTAATGTATGTTCGCCGATTTCTCCGTCACTTAAGAACCCATTTTCAAAATTCTTTTTTTAACTGAAAGAGTACTCTTCTGAGGCCATCTCATTGGAAGCAAGTCAGGATTTGATGGAGGGAAAGGGGGTAAATCGAGGGAAATCTTAATAAAGGTACGTAGAAAGTCTTCACATATTTTTTAATTTAAAATAATCAGATATTTATGTATAATGTCATTGATGAGCTGATGTGACGGAAAATCGGAAGTCGTTAAATGCAAGAGCCATTATTTGCTTTTTAAGCACTAACAATATCATATAAAAAGTCGTAGAAATGTTGCAGGCGACCGCTTCTACGGTGTGATGTCTAGAGCATTCACAACACGCGCAAAAGTCGCGGATTTGATTAGACTAGGCACTAGGGCTTGGTAGCGAACCCCGGGGTGTGAAGCGTTCTGTATTTTCAATTATTGTTTTTTATTCCTATTTTTCCTCATACGGGTTGCACCTTTACTAAGCCTACCCATTGTAATACTTAATAAAATAACTGCGTGCGTAAAAAATATTTTAATAAGTAAAATATGTATATAATAATCGTAATAATAACTAAACAAAAATAAACAAAAACATTATTTAACCTATCTGCTACATGTATTTTATACTCAACTAATACACACAATTAGTTTAGTACCTACCTAAACTTATTTATCTATTTACAATATTATTTTAACTACTACTAACTGATCACTTTGAAGTGGGTGCCGAGCCCAAACAATACAGAAATAATAATACAATTTAGTGACATATAAACAAAATTAAATTACGAACAAATCAAATTTAATTTCTTGCACCTACTGACTTGAAACTGGTCAGTTTGAACTACGTCAGTTAAAATAATATTGTAAATAAATAACTAGGTATAGGTAGGTATTAAGCTAAATTATATGTATATAGTAAAATATAACATACGTGTAGTAGATAGGTTAAATAAGTTTTTGATTTCTTTTTGTAAATATAGTTTATATACATACTTATTTTGTTATTATTATCTAAATTATATATTGAGTAATTATACAAAAAGTTTCGTAAATCAGAATTTAATCAATTCCAAAATAAACTACTTATATTTTTGCTTATGTTTTGTACTATATTTATATTTCATTCCAGTCATATCTTATTTGCTTTCATTGTTCCTTCTTATTTTCATTTAAATTATCTAAGTATCCTAAGCGTAACATTGTAGAAGAAATACACAAAAAATTCATTAGACAATTAATTTCTTTACTCATACCTGCATCTACTAAAATACACTCAATAATATTGTATATTGATATCTATTTATTGATCTACACAGTGATCTTAAGTGATCTATACAGTGGTTTTAAAACTATTTTAGTCTTGCTTTAGGCCTCTATTAGTTCGCTCCTGTTCGAAGTTGTTGATTAGGGACGTAGTCTATTCCTCACTGCGTTTTTATTTGGCCTCGGAATTCTTACCCAGGATAATCAGAAATATTGAGCAGCGAAATGAAATTTATAGAAACAAGCAAAGTTAAAAAGCAACTATTGTCGGTTTACAACCTGTTATTATTACTAATGTTTTGAAAAATTTTACAAACGAACGACATTTGCAGGCTGATTCACTGTACCTTTTTACAACTCTGCATATTTACTTATTTACAAATATTCCTATGTTTTCCATAAGTCTAAATACTTATCAGACGTTTATTAGTTTAGTATACAACAATGGTTTATTTTTCAATTTTTCACGTTTTGCAGTATTTTCGTAGAATCGTAGTATTGTAGAAATCAACTTATATTAAATCTACTGAACCAATCATACACAAATAGGTCATATAAAAATAACATTTTTGAAAGTTATAAATCTTATGGCAAATTCTAATAAAAAAGAACTAACTGTTCAAAAATAAAAGTTTGAAGTTCTAAAGCATTCCTTTTGTTCTTTACTATAAATTTAGCCTTTCTTACGCAGAATATTTTATACATATAAAAGTCACATAGAGAATATTTTTAAAGCAAATTAGTAATTTTCAGACACAAATACAAACTAACATTTTGTTATAGTCAGAAAATATTAATACATTTTCTACAGATTAATGAAACTGTAGATAATATTAGAATAACCAATATAAAACAAAAGTCCGCTACAAATACGAGGAATTGGCACCGCTTTTGTCATGCGAGTCCATTTGACGGTTCCATCGTAAAGTTTGACATTTTTAACGATATACGTACTCAAAACATTTTGTCGCACGGGCACTATTTGTTTATTTTATTTTAGTTGAAAGTTTCGTCTCGGCAAAAAATGGAACTGAATCGTAAACATTTTCGTGTCATGATTTTTTACGATTTTCGACGTGGATTATCACAACGAGAGTTTATCAATCAACTTAATTTAACTTTTGGAGATGAAGCTCCGTCAAGAACCACCGTGTGTCGCTGGTTTAATGGATTCAATCGTGGTCGTAATTGGCTGTCCGACAAGTTTCGTGAAGGTCGTTCTTGTGAGATTGGGGCATCCCTAAGCATTAGTTACACCAGAATATATGCGATTTTACATGAACACTTAGCTTTACGAAAGTTATGTTCGCGTTGGATCCCACACAGTTTGACAATCGCTCAAAAAAAGGGCTCGTATCGGTAGGTGTAAGGAAATGCTTAAGAAATTCAATCGTGATATATGATATGATAGCAATATTCCAAATGGTATATCATCTACGTAAATATAAAAATAACATGTAAATATCTAAATCGTGGTTTCGGTATTTCAAGTATGATAATCTCTTCAACACTCAATAAAAGAGAAAATAAATCATTAATTATTGAAAATAAAAGTCAAACCTCAAAAAATATTATTGTTACAACCAATTTTCACAAACAAGTTGTTAATTTGACAAAATAAGAACGTTTTCAGTGGTGGAACTCTCGATACACCTTCACAACCCCAAGAAGAAATATTATTATACTATGCCTTTTTTATTTAGCATTGGCCAATACGAATTTACTAAAAAGTAAGTTACTATCTACTCTCAATATAAAAACGTATTAAATAAATGGATTATTACTATTATAGATAAAATACGATATTGCTTGGAAGTGCTTTCTTTATGTTTCTTTTCTTATAATAATAAATAACTGACAAATTAACGTTTTACTACCATAATTTCAAGTAAAACTCATTGTTTCCGAAATTAAACACCTGGAATTTGGTTAATAATGAAAAGGAACTTCCTTTGAAAGTTTCAGATCTAACGCGAAATACGTTGTTTTATTTGAAATTAAATTTAAAACAAGGATAGTAAACAAATTAAAGTGAAAAAGATGAACTAAAATAACTTTAAAATAGAACCAAAGTTTCTAATGAAGCTATTAGAAAAGTTACCATGAAATATAAAGAACTTTTCGCAAACTAATTATTTATGCCCTATAATTCTCCTAAGACTATTAAAATTGTTATTTTTGTTAATGTTCATTTCATGAATAGTAAAAATTCTCACCTACATATCCAAAGAGTAATTTCAGTTATTCCTGATCTTTAAAATCGCATGTCTCTAGTAATAGTTATTCAATAAAGGTAATTCTATAGTGAATGTTGAATAAGTTTATCGCCCTTTACTCAGAGATCAGTTATTAAACTTGAAAGTCAATATTCGAGGTAGTTATTTTCGCCATATTTGGCCTCACCGGCCAATAAGGAAAATTAATCGTTAGTTGCATGATATTTATAGTAATGAGTATACGTCAATATATATAAAACTAACATAAAACAGTTGAACCATTTATATAAAAATAAATACTAATGAAAGTCGAAGCGTGGATTTCACATAAATTATTATAACAGAGAAATATTTGACTGTTAAATAATAGTCCACTCTAATGTAAATATCTACTGAAGCAACGAAATAGAACTATTTTGAAACGAATGGCTATAGAACATCTATAAAAATGACACAGATCATTTATTAGTGAATTTATATTAGTTTGCCTTAAAAAAGCACCCGCATTTAACAGGTGAGGTAAAACTCCCGCTACCATTTTGATTGCGCGTCATCTTGGTTATCTGACGTTCAGCTCAGTTTCGCTTTAACCATTGTGTTGGGTATACGTCTAAATTTTATTATAGATAAATATGAGTCACATGAACGAGCAGAAATAGTGACAATATTTATTGAAAATAATCGTTCCATTATTGCCACTCAACAGAAATTGCGTCAAAAGTATCCTAATCATCCAGTACCTCTAATTCATCAAAACTAAAATTTATCGTTTACATGCGAATTTTCAAGAATACGGTACGACAGCAGACAGGCCTCGTTCTGAAAAACAACAGACGTCTCGTAACGCTGAAAATGTGGGTCTGGTGCGAGATAATGTTGCAGAGCCTCCAGAAACATCAATTGGGAACCGTGGTTCTCAGTTACACATTTCTGCACGAAGCTTAAGGCGAATTTTGAAAACTGATTTGAAAATCTTCTGAAAATGAGAGATCCTGATTAACGAGTTGAGTACAATAATTCAATACTAAGGCTGATTTTCCGTCTAAATTGATAATGAACGATGAAGCCCATTTTCTTCTCAGTGGCCACGTCAATAAACAGAACTGCCGGTTTTGAAACATCATTGCATCCACTAAAAACAACTGTATGGTATAACATTCATGCTGAAGACATCATTGGTCCTTTTTTTTTGAAAATGACCAAGTTGTTGCAGTTACTGCTACTACCGTTACTAATCTTTAGAATAAGTTAGGATAGACTTTAATATAAGTTTGTATAGCATTTAAAATAAAAAATAGATTAAAAGTTGTACAGCAGATCACTTACTGAAGCGATCTTCTACATGTCAGGATAGTTATATTATATAACGGAAATCATATGATAATACTTATTGCCCACGGGTAGTTTGTTGAAGTTCTAAGGGATTAATCTTAAAAAATGTGGCAGCTTGTTGAATATCTACTACGAATTTTTCTTGCTTCAAAATTTAATTGTTCAGTTGTCTTGGGGGGTATATTTAGTTGAATTCATGTGATCAATTCTTCAGCAAATCCTTCCCAGTTTGTTCCCTTGTTTGTTAAAGTTGGGTTTCTTTCTTCTCTTATTGTGTTTTCGCTCAACGTCAAAATCAGTGGCATATGATCTGAACTTAGCTCAAAATTTTCCTCGACTTTTGTATAGTTGGATATTATGTTTCTTACTATTAGAAATCTAACAGGTCTTGGGTTTTCTCTTGATCAGTCGGCCAATAAGTAGGTTTTCCAAAAACTACATCTTAGTTTAATTGCTCTTTATGTAGTTCATTGCCTTTAGCTGTTGTCATTCTAGATCCCCATCTTGTTTTTTTTTGCATTGAAATCACTTTCCTGATAATGAACGATGAAGCCCATTTTCTTCTTAGTGGTCATGTCAATAAACAGAACATCTGGTTTTTAAACATCATTGCATCCACTAAAAGCAACTGTATGGTGTGGTATTCATCTAATCTCCAGAATAAGTTAGAATAGTCTTTCGAATAAGTTAGGATAGACTTTAAAATAAGTTCAAAGAAAGAAAAGCATCAAGAATAAGACTTAGATTTAAAAATTTACAGCAAATCACTTACTGAAGCAATCTTCTACTTGTAAGGATAGTTATATCATACAACGGAAATCATAATACTTATAATACTTATTGCCCACGGGAAGATTGTTGAAGTTCTAACAGATTAATTTCAAAAAATGTAGCACGTATCTGAAATAAATAATCGTTTCCAAAATATTAGATGAAATGTGAATTTAATGGATATAGCTCAGCGACAATTTCAACGTTATAACATTCAATCGAATTACTTCTTCGAACTGGAAAAAAAACCACAATTTGATTGTATCCACAAATTGTTTTCCCAAACCTTTGAAAGGGATAAAATAAATTTCAAAAACTAATAACATTTTATGTTTTCAATAATTTTTTGATCATACTTTGAAGTTTAAAATAAATAGATCATTATCGAAAATTACCAATATATATTTCAAGATTTACTACATCACTTTCAAACTTGGAAACCCATAGCATACTCTAAGCAAATATTACGTGTAGCCTAAAGCGCATTTCAAGACAGAACATAAAGCTCCGCATATAGACCAAAGAGCAAGGATTCGCAATGCCGTCGCCATAAAGCTAAAATAAAAGATGGTGGCTAATTTAAAACCCACAGATATGTTATATCATAAACAAAATATATCAAGTAAATCTTCTGACGTTGAAATATTCCTTTATTTAGATGTGTCGAAAGTATGCTATTTTTAATCTTGGGTTACGTCAAACTTTCCTTTTAACATTTCTCGTAACGAAATATAAAAAGCAAGGTGATCGTAATGAAAATTTATAACAGCCCAATTTCCCTTGCGAATAATTTCGGGACGAAATAAAAAGAGAAGTTACCAAAGAAACACTTTTTTATCAACGAAAATGGAAAAAAGCCAAAGGCAAAAAATTAAGTCGTTCAAACTAATGATTTACTGTGGTAAATATGATACATCTGAGAAAAACTTACTCTTTTGGTATTTACTTTTATAAAAATGGTTTAGTCAAAAAAGTTTTAATAATTGATTTAAATAACATATCCCTTATGTTGTATACGAAGATTAAGTTACGGTCATTAAGAACATTTTTTCAGAGTTTTGGATATTATAGGGAATGAAAAAGGTAATAACTACATGCAAAATAGTATTGCTTCTTGCATGTTGGCAACACTGCTATAATGGAAATATATGTATGTATATATATATATATATATATATATATATATATATATATATATATTACTCAGTTTATATAGGTCAGTGAATATGCGTGTTCTGCAATGGTTAAAACAGGCGATCAGTGAAATGTGTTATCAATGAATGATCGCTTAACATTTCACTAATGACAGTATCCACGGTAATAACAGCATACATAAAACACGGCAAAGCATCATTGGCGAAGAGTAATGGTAAAATGGATTGTGACGAGACAACATAAAACTATCGCGACAAGAATGACAGCAGAACTCAACACTTACTTGAGCAATACCGTTTTGACAAAAGCAGTACGGCGGGAGTTCTACAAAGCTAACAAGCGAAACCCTTTCTTACAGAAACTAACGCTAAGCTGCGAAAGAAGTGGTGCATTTGTCATAAAACCTGGACGCTTGATGAATGTGTTATGGCCCAATGAATCATCATTTACATTGTATCCTACAAAGCGCCAGGTTTGTGTATGTAAACCCCAAATAGAAGCTACAATCCAGACTGCTCACTTTCTACAGTGGAGATTGGGGATGGTACTGTTATGATTTCGGCGGCAATATCCTGGTGTTCATCTCATCCTCTTATTTACATCACTAACCGGATCACAACGAATATATATCTAAATATCCTCATTGATGATATTCTTACTATGACTAGCATATTGCTGCCATATTCCATAATGACAATGCGTCCATGATAACAAACAGCCAAAAAAACTTGTTGGTCTTGGCTGGAGAAACATCAGAATATCAACATATTATTTGGCCAGCACAGACCAGACCATTAGATTAAGGTAATTGAACTATTATGCGGAGTTTTAGAACATAGAACGAGGAGTAGATTTCCATCTCCAACATCATTGAAACAATTAGCGGATGTTTTGGTGCCCGGATGGGACAACAGTACAGTGAAAACTATTAATAAATAGATATTGTCTATATGTCAGGTGTTCATACTATTTTATCCATCCCCTCCAAGTTTATTCAAAATAATTCTTTGACAACAATACTCATAAATTCAAGAACATAGTTAACTCAATTCCGTTCTTACAAGTAAAATGATATTTTCCGTGGTATAAAAGCACTCACGCAAGTATCTTTAAGAACAGTCATATACTTCTATAAATACTAAGTCTGTAAATACTTCGTTTTCCCCGCAGAAGTGTTATGCTCTAGTGCTGCGTTTCTTTCTAATCAGTGACATGTTATTAAAGCTGGTGGATAAGGACTGCATTTTTATACTATAATTTTTTTCACCTAAATTCTAAAGCGTTGCTAGTACATGGAATTCTGTGTAGTCACGATTAATTATTTGTTTCCAAATTTACTAAACAAAGTTCTGAACTGGTTTGCAATAACTACTGTATATTATTACACAAAAAAAGATATCAAAGAGCTCGCAAAAAACATCCCGAGAAGAACAGGTAGGATTTTGACTTGATAGGGCTTGTGAAGATAAGATTTTCGGGTTTATTGGTAGTGGAAAGGGTGCGATTGGCATTTTTATTGATTTTAGTTCAGCTAATTAATACATTATTGTTCTCCAAAAAATCATTAAACTTCTTCAGGCATCTACAATGGTTCCATTAGTTTTACTTGAGTTCAAAAGTATTTGTCAAGTTCACTCCGGATACAAGATTTTCATTTAAAAACCCAAGCCAGTGTTTGCCAAAAAGATGTAGATTTTCTGCTGCTTTTCAGCATAGTACTAGGTACAATTATATATAAAGTATATATTAATTACTAAGTGTAAGAATAATTATGTATTTAAAAACACAGCGTTCTGCTACATGCAACATGCTGGTACGCGTGGATCCTTATCACCCTTAGATGACCTGATTCGTAGATTATGTTGCTATTGTAAATCTTACTATCCTTAACATTCCATTCGAACATGAATAGGAGTTCAAGTGCTTACAGGATAAAAAAATGAGGAAATGTTACCGTAAAGACTAAAAACCGGTTCTTTCGAAAATATAGCTACTAGACTTGGGCGCTGTTAAAGCCTAATATCTCTAGGCTTGATATCTTTCAAATGCAATGATTAAACCAAATTCTAAGAGATAATATCTGTGATTATTTCAAAGATTATATCATAAAATAGATTATCCGAGTAAAATGCGTCAACGGACAATTGGATAGTCGAGGAACCAATTCAAGAACGCAGATTAGAATGGTTTGGACATATCTGTTATATGAAAGAGCAATGCATTCCCCACGGGCCTCTATAGGGAAATCTGCTTATATCTCTCTATGAGGCCTGCTTAGTTAGTCTAGAGAAGCCATTTTTCTGGATACAACTACAAACCAAACTAAGACTGCATTATTTGACAAACAGCCATGTACATTTCTGCATAATGAATGAAATTTTCTGTTCTCGATAATTAGAGCAATGACTTTTATTTAATTATTTTTTTATTTCAAACTTTTATTTGAACTTCACAATCTTCATATCATAAACAAAAAGAATTGGTAGCTCTTCAATATTTTAAAATAAATCATTTGATAAATGTTATATCGTCTTTGTTTATATACAATAAATAATAAATAAAAGTTTTTCAGTCGTTCTACAACAATATATGAAAGATATATTGACCAATACGTAACGGAATGAAAATGGTAATTAACTGGGTGAATAACTACATATCGTTTAACCGTTTAACTACATAACCAGATTTAAGTGCATTAGCAAGTGTTTTTATGTCATTTGTTAAAAAGTTTGTATATAGTTGCATAAATACATTAAACATTTGTTAACTCGTTAGCTAAGTTGACAGGATGCATGATGATAGGTATTTCAAAATGATCTGAAAGAATCCGCATATTAATAGAAAGTAATCTATAACTTTTCAAAACGCAATTCGTCATTGGCTGATTTCCCGAAAATCTGCAAAAATGTGTTAAAAATATTATAATAAAACAAGTATAAAGATTGAGAAAATCGAAGTGATTGTCGAACTCTCTCGAAATTATTTGGATAAATGAGTTAATATTTACTTTTAAAATGTTGTTCTTTTTACCATAAAGGGGATTTTTTATCCAATTCGTAAGCTTCACAAAAAGAATCAATATTTAGTAATATTACTATTTACCTCTAATTTTTACAGTAAATAAGCAAATAGTCTTATCGCTCCAGTTCATTTACGAAAACATGGCATTTTTAAACAAATTAATTCTGCCTTAACTAATAACACGCTTTTATATTAGAATAAATATGAATTATTCATGATAATAAACATAATTTCGCTAGCATAATGGTCAAACTCGGACGTTTCAGCAGTAAAATGAAAGGATTAGCAATACTGTTTTAGTAATATTCCTAATTTTATTTACATAGCACAAAATAATTTACTTCATTATAATAAAATAGTTGTTTACTAATATTTGCAGCCATAGTGATTTAATATCATTCATTACATGTTTTCTTGTAAAACTGTTTGTTAATTAGCGATATATTGTAGTGAGGATGCCGTATAGATAACTATTAATATATATAACTGTTCAACAACACACCTTATCTCAAAAATTTGATAGTTTTGACATTTCTCCGCCTAAAATAACAGTTTTCCATTTCGCATTATTAACTTATCTAGTGAATATAGACGCTAGTCGTTCAAAAATGCATTTTCGGAATTCATTATTGTTTTTGGTTTATTTGCACTTATATTGAGAAAATGTACTGTTGAAACTCATTAAGCCACTGTTAAACATCCTAACATAATTAGTTAAATTCATTGGTTAGTATATACAGTAGATGGTAATTATGGAACTCTCAAAATTGTTTTGGATATTCATTGATTTTTTAACCTGATTTGAATAAACCTGCTACCGAATCCATTTGATGGTATTTTAGATATTTATTCTAATTGTCGGTTCTGGTTTCTACGATTAAAAACGGGGAACTTGATGCCAATGACAAGGAACAGACTGGAGGTCCAAAAATGTTCGAATGCAAAACTTGGATAGGATAAAAACTGAAAAAAATCAAATATAAAAATTTGAAAGAGCTTTCGGGCAGCAGCTGATGAACCAGCTGTGTCTAGACATTTGTATTTGAAGGAAAAAAGCATAAAAATGAACTAAAAGTTTAATTTCAAATCATTTCGGCAATAAAAAAAAAGTTTTTGTAGCGCATTAATAAGTGCGATGAAAAATAAATCCACTACGTCAATTACAAGCCAAACAAATCATATATACAGAACTCCAAGCCAGCCGTGCACAGTAGTAACGAAGCAAAATATATATGGTCAGAAAGTATTGCTGTGCAAATGGTGGTATCAGCAAGATGTAGTAGTACGTAACTTCTAAATCCGAATGAGACTGTTAATGAGGTGTATACCGATGTTACTTAAAAAATTGAACGACGAATTGTTACAGAAAAAACCAACAAATATGAGTAACAGACGCAACATCACCCTCTAACATGACAACGCTCGGCCAACCCGTTGCAAGAGTCACTTGTTCAGATCGATGCAGCATGGTTTGGCTGGTGCCCGATTTTGAAACGTTGAGGAAGTGGAAACATGTGGGAAAATGGATAGATTATTGGATCAGTGCATAACCAACAACGATAGTAAATGGCTTTTCAACGTGAAAAAATGATTAGACTAAACCTAAATGAGGTTACGCGTTCTTAATCAGTGCTATTAGCACTAAGCCTACAAAATCATAAGTGACTTACTTCGAGACCCTCTTTGAATATACTCGATTCAAATTTTACACTACTTAGTACTTTCAAAGAATCATAAACTTAAGTTAAAAACTCTCTAACTATTGCAACAATAGAACTGCTCTGTCCCATTGACCACTACGCTACTAAACCAACTCTAAAAGGTTTATTTGACGCTATAAACCAAAAATAACTTTTTACCGATTCAAAAGGTCTGCTTAAAATAAATACATAAAGTAACACAAAATATTTCTCCTGTGTAAGCTTTTCCAATATTTTTATTCCCACACATAAATATTTTATATCTTATTTTATTTTCCTTCCTTATAAAAGTTATAAAATATTGAATATGAATATTATCCCTAAAATGTTTCTGTACCCAAATACAGTTATCCTAATATATTATATATATATATACATATATATATATATATATATATATATATATATATATATATATATATATATAATATATATATATATATATATATATATATATATATATATATATATATATATATATATATTGGCGAGTAACCAACTTTAGAAATCCCAGAGACATCTTACCCAGCCTGGTTACTGGCGTGACTGCGATCACTTTCCTTGTCGGATTTTACACTCTTGTCTAGAACATTCACAAATTTAGAACAATTACAAATATAAACTTACGACCATGCCCCAGCAGGATTCGAACCCGCGGCTATCGCAACAGCAGGAGGACCGTTACTACCAAGCCGGCATCCTGATATTTTTATATTTTTGAAATATAATTATTTAAATTTAATTATTTTGATTATATAAACTTTAATTATATAGTCACTCATAAATATTTTATACATACTTTTTTTATAAAAATTATGGAAATTAAATTTTTAGTAATAAAAAAAATATGACAAAAAATATTTATCATATCAAAAATATATTTATTTAATTTTTACCTGTTTATTTAAACAAACTGATATGCAAAATATATACTAATTTTCCAAATTTAATAGTAATCCGTAAATTTGATTATAGATGCAAGCAGTTTAGATAGACACTTAAACTATGTAACTTTAAGGAAACTAATGGAATTTCTATTTACCTAATTCTGTAAACCAACTAAATTTATCTGCTCATTAACTCTAGATGACTAATAATCCTCTAAACTAATATTGATATTTTCTGAAGTTTTTAACTCTACTTAGTAGAAAAAGTAAAAAATACTGACCTAATATTTAATTTTAAAAAACATATAAAGCAGTTTACTATCAAAATATTTATATAACAATATATAGTAAGAAACTAATAAGAAATATTGTTAATGTTCCTTGGTATATGGAAAGAAACCAATATTAAACAACAATACAAATAGAGTTCAAAAGCATCAAGAACAAGTTTTTCAGCAAGAAAATGTTGAAATAATTTAATATTTTGCACATTTTTAATAGAAGACTTGTGCGATTTGATGTTACGTAGTGTTATTGGACCCTACTAAATACAATTCATCGTAGCAAAATAACAAGCATATTTCAAAAAATAAAAAAAAAACATTTTGGGAAGTGTATCATGAAAATTAAGTTATAACCGGATTTATTAGTTTTAAGGACTTTTAGTGCTCGTTTATAATTTAATAACCGTATTACTGAATTTAAAATTAATTTAAATATATATATATATATATATATATATATATATATATATTAGTGGCTTAATGAACTTCAACAGTACATTTTCTCAATATAAGTACAAATAAACCAAAAACAGTAATGAATTCCGAAAATGCATTTTTGAGCTATTGGCGTCTATATTCACTAGATAACTTAATAATGTGAAATGGAAAACTGTTATTTTAGGCGGAAAAATGTCAAAACTATCAAATTTTTGAGATAAGGTGTGTTGTTGAACAGTAATATATATTAATACTTATCTATACGGCATCCTCACTAAAATATATCGCTAATTAAAAAACAGTTTTACAAAAAAAATATGTAATAAACAATATTAAATCACTATGGCTGCAAATATTAGTAAACAACTATTTTATTATAATGAAGTAAATTATTTTGTGCTATGTAAATAAAATTAGGAATATTACTAAAACAGTACTGCTAATCCTTTCATTTTACTACTGAAACGTCCGAGTTTGACCATTATGCTAGCGAAATTATGTTTATAATTCATATCTATTCTAATACAAAAGCGTGTTATTAGTTAAAGCAGAATTAATTTGTTTAAAAATGCCATGTTTTCGTAAATGAACTGGAGCGATAAGACTATTTGCTTATTTACTGTAAAAATTAGAGGTAAATAGTAATATAACTAAATATTGATTCTTTTTATGAAGCTTACATATTGGATAAAAATTCTCCTTTATGGTAAAAAGAACAACATTTTAAAAGTAAATATTAACTCATTTATCCAAATAATTTCGAGAGAGTTCGACAATCACTTCGATTTTCCCAACCTTTATACTAATTTTTTGTAATCTTTTAACATATTTTTACAGATTTTCGGAATGGAAATCAGCCAATAACAAATTGCATTTTGAAAAGATATAGATTACTTTCTATTAATTTGCGGATTCTTTCAGATCATTTTAAAAATACCTATCATCATGTATCCTGTCAACTTAGCTAACAAGTAAAACACTTGCTAATGCACTTAAATCTGGTTATGTAGTTAAACGGTTAAAGGATATGTAGTTATTCACCCAGTTAATTACCATTTTCATTCCATTATGTAGTGGTCAATTTATCTTTCACATATTGTTGTAGAACGACTGAAAAACTTTTATTTATTATTTATGGTATATAAATAAAGATGATATAACATTTATCAAATGATTTATTTTAAAATATTGAAGAGCTACCACTTCTTTTTGTTTATGATTGTGAAGTTCAAATAAAAGTTTCAAATAAAAAAATACTTAAATTAAAGTCATTGTTCTAAAGTTTTACATAACAAAAAATCCAAGTACACAATTCTCAAGATAATATTATCTTATAAAATATTAATAATATATAAAATACTTACCACAAGCATGTAAATGTCGAACAATATTGCAGTAATTACAAAGCATTTGAGTCCAGCTCTCTTTTGTTTCACACTAAAGCTCTGATATAAGGATTCCAAGGAATGATCAGTAAATGTAGTGAATATACAACACATTTCTTTCATTTTCCCAACAAACTGATTGTCCTTATTTTCGTTACTGTTATCGCTTTGAGATGACATTTTGATTGTTAACAATTTTAGTCACTTAATTTATACGATTCCCGTTACCTAAATTTATGATTTACATTTATTTTTGTTGATAGAAGCAATTATTGTTATTGTTATTACAAGATTCTTGAGTACTTTTTAATAGCGCATATTTTATAAGAATTTACGACATTTTTACCCTAATAAAATATTTGCTTTATGTCTAACATGAATTTTTTGCTTTTGTCAAAATTATTACTAGAGGACCTCTCAGTTCATAGCCATAATGTTGAACCTATAATATTTGTTAAACAATAAATTTTCAATATAATAAAATAAATGTTTAAAAAATTAACATTAAAAATAGGGTCACAAATATATAATTGTTCTTTATAGCCAACTCAACCTCTAGAATTCCTAGTAACTGAACCTTATTTAACGTGAAATTAACGACGACCCTCGATTTATACTTTATGAGATTTTAACCTTTGGCAATTTATACAACTTACCGACTGGCAATTGACCTATTCGATCTCAGATGTTATCCAATTCTACCCGGCATGACTACTGAGCTAACTGATATTTTAATGGATTGAATAATACATTGTTTACAGGATAATTTAAGTTTAAATACTTTTGAGCACTAGATTTTTATTGGATGCAAACAATAACAAGAAGAGATAGTTTTATGAAGCAAGCACAAAACATATGTTATACTATATATCTTATATGCTCTTACCGACCTGACTACAGCGACCATGTACAAGGGTCATCTGCTTTAGGACTACCTGACTGAGTGAGATCCGATCTAACAAATTAAATAAATTAATTTCTTCTTAGTGTGAAATGTGCCAGTAAATTATAAAAAAACGGAGAATTCCACTATGGTTCTGCTATTTTTCTCACACTAAGTTATTATTACAGAAATGCATCCTGTATTAGCCAATAGGAAAACTAACGGCAAACTGTGAAACAGCCAAATTTTCATAACATTTCACAAAGCCGATTGGGTAATACATCTAGTAGATTATCACAGACCAAAGGTAAGAATTATTCTAAATTCCATTGCATTATCTTACTTCTGTACAAATAATCATGTTCTGTATCTTTAATTCCACATGGAAATACGGCAACCTATTATGGGGTTGCGCCAAGAAGAGCAATTTGGATATAATACCGCAATTTGACATCAAGATATTCAGGACTCCTCTAAAGGCCCCGTATAAATTCAGAACTAATGATATCTCTCTCTTTCTATTAATGGTGAAATAATGATGAAACTTGGGAATGGAGACCATTAGACAGCTTATTAGAAAATCTGTCAAGAATCATGAACAGGCAGATGCTTCATCCCTACAACATGACTCTGAATTCATTCTTGCTATTAGAATAACAAAGGCTAAGTGAAGAAACGATTTAGACTTTAATGAATATGAGCTGATAATAATAATGAGCTGACATATTATGTAATGAGAGAAATCTTACAGATAAATATGGTACTTTATTGAGAAAAAAAACCATTAGCAATTTTCAAGAAATCCGAGATTTCCATTTTAAAATACCTGCAACTTAGATTTTGTTGTAAGCTACAATATGTTTCAATGATTTTGTCAAAATAACAGAATTTTTAATTATTTAATAGAGAATACAGAAAGTTACCAATAGACAATATGAAAATTCTAGTAATGGTAGTAATAAATTTGTATTTGTATTGTATTTATATCTGTTTAATATCCCTCTCTAATTTTGCAGGCAACCTAACCATTCGTAAATGTTCAATGGCTTTGAATTGTTAAAAGATCTATTTTATGTTTATATAAACATTGTTTATACAAGATTTATTCATGTTGAGATATACCTTATTTTAATTCTCTTTTGTTAAAACTTTCTTTTATTTTTTGTATCTTTAGTATGTTATTTATATATAAAACAATTACGTGACCCCCTTTGTTTTTCAAAAATATTCCAGGATCAAATGATTTCGTCGTAACTAAGAACTGATCACAATAATAAAACAGTTTTGTCCTCATCCAAATCAAACTTCAAAATTTTCATGAGGATGGAAAAAAAAGCTTTTATATGATTACTTTATTATTATTATTATTATTATTTATATTTTTTTCACTGACTCTTTAAATATTATGAGTTAATGATTACATTGCGAATAATATTGATTTTCTGCAAAATAATGTACTAAAAAACATATCACATAACACAAAAATGTAAATGACAGACTGGAACATAGTGATGATAAGATGACTGTATATGAATTACTGCAGCATATAAATATAATGTAAATTAACAAGACTTATAACCTCACAAAATTATAAAGTAGGTCACAATTAATTATAAATGATTTTTCACAGACAGCATCCACAAAAAAGTATTTTATGTTCTTTATTAACAATTTTTACTGCTTTTAAATTCAATATACACCGTTCAGCTCTATAAAGAAAATCCTAAGCCTAAAGCAAAATTAGTATTACTTTCACGCTTTATATCGCCAGTTTTCTTATTTTAATACGAAAAATGTCAGATACAGAAAAAATACCTACACGGATAAATTATGTTTCCCTTTTATATCTCCCTTTTAAAGGTACTTCCTGCTTGAAATCGTATCTTCTACGTGTTTCGAGAAAATTTAATATTTCCCATCCTACTTTCTATTTGTCTTTGTCTTTGTCCTTATCCTCAGCAAGACTATATATGGCTCTTAATAAAATATAACTAACAAAGGCAACAGGATTAATTTCCTTGGAATTAAATTAAATATTAGCTGAACATTGGTTTTTGTTTTTAATTAAACTGTCGAGTTTTTTTTTAAGTTTTTTGTTGAGATATTTATATGGATAATGTAAATATTAAAACAGCGAAAGTGGACCTAATTTCAAACAATTTAACAATAACAAATATTTGAACAATTTTATAACGTCAGCTAACTAATCATAAGTGGGGGAACTTCCAAATAATCTAAAAAATCCCGTAGGCTTTATTACTCACTAATAAATCAATCTTTTTGACCATAAATCAATTTGAGAGTATATTTTGACCAACCAACTGTACAGTTAGTACTTTTAGAAATTCAGTTGAAATTAGGCATCACTCAAATGGTATAAATAGATTTCTGTATTTTCGCTGCAATGCCAAATTGACAAATACATATTTCTTAGTTAGGCTGTATATCCTAGTTTCTAGTCCAACTAGATTTTTTAAACATATTTTCCAAAAGCATTAGCATATAAAATCACAATGTCAATTAGTCATAAATATATTATATCAATTTTTTTACCAAGATCAAGGATGTATTCTGTTATTTTTTTATTACATTAGCTACATATTTAGATTTACTGCAATACTGAAATATCTATATCTTGTATAAGGTACCACCATATGCCTACTCAATATCAACGTACCTAAAACAATCCAGAATAATTAACTAGTCACAGTTGTTAGCAATTCCTGGAGAAGAATTGAGTTTTCTACGAATGATCTACATCATTTAAACTTGCTTTCATCCCACTACAATGATTCTTTAACTGGTCATGATTCAATACATGTCTGTAAATTGTAAAGTTTTGAGTCAATTGTTGAGTTTGTCCATTCTTTTTGGAAATTGTACGTTCCTTATCTAGTCATGTAGCATATAATTTCTATTAGCATAAGCGTCGTCTAATTGATTTAACAATAGCTGAAGTTAATGGAATATATCTACAGTACATAAGAATGCTTTTACTGAATATTATCTTATTTAAATATCAATACGAGTTTCAGCAAAGAGTGTAAAAATTGTAACACTGTAGATAAAGATTAAAGATCTACAAGAATGTAACGTTCTTAAGAAAAGTAAATAAATGAGTATTAAGAATGAATATGACTAAATGGTTTCTTTATGTAAATTTAATAACCTAAAGAAAAGCAAGCAAGATTAATACTCAAGAGGACATGGTCGGAAAAGTCAAGAAGGTCGAAATCGATCGAGATCGAACTTCCTGCTTTCTTAACAGACACGCCATAATTATGGTTTGCAGGTCAAACGGCTTCAAGTTTTCCAAAATAAGTTCCTCAGGAGAATATTAAACGCTCCATGGTTTGTCAGAAAAAATCAAATTCATAGGGAAACTGACACTCCAGAAATCAAGCACTTCATATCTCATTCATTCCACAAACAACAACTCAGCTCAAGTTCTTCTGAAAACGCGCTTGTTCGCGAGCTGGTCGACATGCTGGGAGCTTAGCACCGCGTCACTGCTAAGCTCTCCCCCTTTTCAAGGCTGAAACGACCTCATCCGTCGCTACAGTCATAACTTTTGCCCCCATACAACAGTACCCAGTTGTGTGTTAACTCAGGTTCGCGAATCAATAGAATCGCCGGGCCCTCGTGCCCAATAACGGCTGCCCGATCAGCGGGTGCCATATCCCCAAATTTAATGCAGTAGCAGTAGTGATCCACAGGGATCAACGGTGAGGCGGTTTCGGTTTAGTGTATTGGTAAGCCCAGAGGCAGTCCCACATAACCCGGTCCAACTTGTCACTCCAGGGCAAGTCTCCGCGACCAGGTATGCGTCATGCATTCCACCGCCTGGTTTTTAGGCCAGAACAAAAAAAAATTATGGTTTGCTCAGGTTAAAGCACAATTTTCTGCGAATAGAATCATTTCCTAAATAGAATCATGAAGGAAGAAAGAAATACCAACCCTAAATGCCCAAAGTCCAGTCTCATTTTATCGAGAATATTTATAAACGACACTAAGCAAAAACAAGCATAAATGCGAGCCAAATTCAGACCCAAACTAAGGTTAGATCATTAATCATACATGGAAAATGATATATAACAGGATTAAGTTTCGGTACAGGTGAATCAAGCAAATTATAGGATCAAATCAAATTATTAGCCCGCCCATATTAGCCGTATATCATACCAATATCAGAATCTTGTATCAGAAGAATCTTATAGATGGAAATGTTACCTGAAAACGTAAGAAACATTATATATATTTGTTATGGAAATTTAGAAAATCAGGCTGAATAAAAAGGGACTGTTATTTTTATGAAAAACTCACACTCTAATAGAATAACTTTATTTAAAAGACACTTTACTAATTTACATGAGAAATACAACGCACAAAAGAGATTCAGTTTTAAAATATTTCGCAAAAAAAATGTTTGTGTTTAAAATCAATTTCAAAAATAAATTAAAAACATTTTCCTTGATGGTTTAAAATGAAGAACCATAAGCGATATTTAATGACACTGTTTGATTATGAAGACACTTTGTAATGTTAATTTGTTAATTGAAATTTTGTGGTGGCATTAACAAACAGTACTAAAAATAAACCACAATTAGCGACACGTTGCAGATAATGACAAAAGCATATTTTACTGAAATTCCCTAACCGCCTAACAACCGCAAATTATTCCAATTTATGTATGTGCAGATTTTAAAGAGGATTTTTCATGTACAATCGCGAGCGGGTATACATTTCATTAATATCGAATATATAGCAAATATTTATTTTCCATATGGTATGGTACATATTAAAATAAAACAATAATAAGATATAATTAAAATTAAATCATACATTCTGTCGATTTTTTTGTTTCGCAACTAACATTTATACATTTTAATAACAGGTCAATTGAAAAGTCTCCGGCCTGACACATAGATGGTGTTACTAAAATTAAATCCATATATTTTTTAGTTGATTTTTAGTGAACGCAGTGGACGCCCAAAAGAGATTGTTACCGATGAAAACATTTTAAAAATCCACAAAATGATTTTAAATAACCATGACCAAATGACATTTTGAATGAAAAAGAAAGTGCTGCCTCACTAAGACAATGCATCGTGTCACAAGTCAGTGAAAACGATGGCACAAATCCATGAATTGGGCTTCGAATTGGTTCCCCATCTGCCGTGTTCTTCAGATCTGGCCCTCAGCGATTATTTCCTGTTCTCAGATTTCAAAATAATGCTCGATGGGTAGAAATTTTCGTCGAATGAAGAGGTGATCGACGAAGCTGAGGCCAAGCAGTGGGCTTTTTAACTAATATTAACTAGTATCCTAAATTTAAAATACGAAACTTCGGGTGGTCCAATTATGATAGTTCTTCCAGCAAGATTCATAAAATAGTTGTATAAAAAATAAATTCAAGTGGGAGGTCTAAAACTTTTAAAAAATCAGAAGAAAAGTAATCTAAAATTTTGCACGAAAAATTGTGTAAAGCAACTCACTCTAAGCCAAAACTAATAATGTGCAATGACACACACAACTTTTTTGAGCTGTTCATGCTATTTTATGTCGGCATATAGTAGTGGATGAAATAATGGGGAGTTCATGGCCACAAATATACAATAGGAAAGTGACAACACAAATACCTTGAGATGAATCTCGATGCTGGAAAAGAATTAACTTTAATTGTAATATAAAAATGGATCGGTTATCTGTACATAATAATTTTTTGGTGGTATAAGCAAGTTCTAAAATTTATGTGGACAAACGGAAACCAGTTCACGTGAATCTTCTGCGAAAAGTAATATAGATAAAATAAAAATAGAAGTAGCCGGCTTCATTGGCGCAGTGACCAATGCTACAGGACGGTCCTCTTGTTGCGATAATCGCGGATTCGAATCCTGCTGAGGCACGGATGTAGATTATGTTTGGAATTGTAATAATTATAAAAATATTTATAGGTAACAATGGAAAATCAGACAAGTAATAACTATCCCAGTCACGCCAGTAACCAGACTGAGTAAGACCTGATGTTTTCTAGGCCGAGGCTTGTAGGCTATAATATAATAGGCTTAATGACGAGGACCGTGGTTCGGAGCCTACGATACGCTGTAGGTCCAGTCCAGATAAACCCTCGTTGGTAAAAACGAGAATTTAAAATATTTTTTAAAAAATTTATAAAAATTAAATAGAAAAGGGACATTATAGGAAGAGCATCATATGAGGAGGACTTCGCGTTCATGTTAATAGCAACTTTTGAATAATAATCGAACAGGACACAGTCTTAAAAGAATCAAACCATTTTATAATGTGTAGTGCAGTGAATTGTATAGGGTACGGCAAAAGCCCCGCTACCATTTTGATTGCGCGCCATCTTAGTTATTTGACGTTTATCTCAGTTTCGCTTTAGCCATTATGTTATGTAGAAATCCAAATTTTATTACGGATAAATATACACCACAAGAACGAGGAAAATTATTCATTATTGCCACTCAGCGGAAGGTGCGTTACTGGTAGCGGGACTTTTGCTCCACCCAATATTTGACAGAAAAAGTACTAATTACTATAATACTCTAAAGACTGAGTAACGTCCAGCAGGTTATCTTAAATATATGCGTGTTTACAAGTTATTATAAGAACGAATTGTAGATTAGTCGGCAGACACTAGTAACAGTATATGGAGACAACCACAAAAATATGTAAAATTAATCACTAATGTACAATAATTTTAAAAAGCAAAGCACTCACGAATATATTTTATAATAATATTACCGATAATAAATATCTATAGTCTATATAAAGTTTTTTTGTACGTATGTCATCAAGATGTTTAATGTATTTTCTTCTGCAATTTGTAAATTCGTTTTAGAATCAGACAATATTTTCATTCTCATTTTACTGTAGTTAAAAAGAGACACAATGCTGCCTGATAAGTTCGAACATGTAACCGAACTACCTTGTCAAAGTCGTCCGGTTGTCAAACGTATGCAAAATTCTCAAAATAATAGTGATACGAGGTTATAAACCGGCAAGCGTTAATTTAATGCTTTGCTTGTTCTGATACGTTTCAAATCGCTGCTTATTATTACTCTGATTGAAAATTGCGAAGCCAGACAGAACAGATTGCGTCTCTAATCAGTTACTTCGAACGGAAGATAATGGAAGCCCCCTCTTGTCAGAAAAATTCGTTAAAGAGTTAAGCATTTTTACTGTTAAATATTAATTTTTTATTAAAAATATTTTTAGCGTTACAGCTGTACCGAATATTACTCACAAAAATCTCAAAATATAAAAAATATGATCTTGAATTCACCGAAAAAAACCGTCCCCATACGAAGCGGGTGACAAATCAAGATCAGCTTGATGTTGTTTCGAAAGAATCAAATAGAACTACCGGATATTGCTTTCAAGAATAATTTTTTTTAAAGCATATAATAAAATGAAGAAAGACTCAATTTAATTTATATATTTAGATGAGACATGAAGAAGAAATTGACAAATAATGAAATTATGAACAACTGTTAGATAGATTGGAAATTAACAGCTTAGTTATTCACTTGAATGAAACTTTCTGAATATGATATGATGCAATGCTGCCAATATGTGGGTGATAGAAGAGTGGAAACAAGTAAAGGTGAGTATATAATTAATATATGATAACTGTAATAAATGTTATTGTAGAGTGTAAATGATTTATATGCACAGTTATGTGTGTAATTGTTCAGAATATACAAGAACATTTCGTTAAAATGTATCAGAAGAGAAATAATAGTAACTGTTTTGTAGATATAGTAAATGGATTAAGGAGAATGCAGTGATTAAATCGAGTTTTATCAAGAGAAATGTATACAGGTATTAACAGAACAAACGAAGGAGAAATACAGACACAAGTAACCATAAAAGGTATATATGCTCCCTAATGAAATGAAAATATATTACTTGGATATATAATTATTAACTGGGTGGATTAGGCCTCTAGGGGATACCACCACAAATGCGCCTAGAACTCTAACTCATAGGTGGTACGGAAAATATTTCAATGTAAGTAAAATCAAACACAACCCTAACCTATAAATATAATAACTGTGTACATAATTGTTAAAAGTTGTAAGTCGTTCGATAATATACACATTAGTTATACTATAATATTATAGTATTTTTGTTTAATTATTTTATTTAGATTAGAATTTTGTTGTATGTCAAAGCCAAACTGAATTATAATTCAGAGTTGATATGGCAACATTGCGACGTTTTGAAGTCACTAATTTAGATGACGTATGTACAAAATAACTTTCGATAGACCATATTTATGTTATGTAATACGGCCGGATAGTCTGGCCTTTTCTTTTGACTTCCTGAATGGTGAACGAGTGAGACGGGTTGATCTATTTTTACTTTCAGTGTCGCTTTGCATTACCGTTCAACCACTCCTTTTTCCATTAAATAAAATAATATTTTCGGGTAAATTAATATTTTTTGTTCTCTAAATCATTTTACATAATAAAACTGGCGTAGTCTATAGCATTCCGGGGAGATTGAAAAGCTGCTCTCATTTTAATTTAATTGAATTGAATTCATTAACCGAAATCAAATAAATTATCAAGAAAAGAAGACACGTTGATATTGGATTGGCAATCGTTCCGCAGCTACTCAAAACGTTTCTTGATGTGCTTAAGTGAAATTCAGGAAAAAGTTTCGAGGTTGAAGCTGTAAGGTGACAAAAGGTAGATTTAGTATGCCCAGAGACCTCTAGCCAAAGACTGTTCCGAGCAAGAAACATTCAAGCTCTGAAAAACACTGTTAGTCCATGGATTCCCGGCATATGCATCACAGTTCAAAGTGTAACGCTACTGAAGCGGACTGAAGTCGCTGTGAGTTAATATAGTTTACTGGAACTTGAACATAAGCTGGCAGAGTGAAGGCTGAAGAGCCACCAAATGCGGATTGTAGTAGCCCAGTTTCTTAGTCATAGACTATTAGAATTTGGAGTCACCAAAGCTGGGAAACCATTCCATAAAGTGGCGCCATGCATGGAAATTTAAGTAGAAACAGTGAGATTTAGAAAATGTTGTGGTGGGCGTTTCTTTAGAATGGAGGTGTTATGTAATACGGCCCAGACTATCCGACCGTCAGTCATTTTTGTATCTAAATGATGAATGAATGAAACGGGTTGGTCTGTTTTTAGCCTTATTATCGCTTTGTATCACCGTTTGTTTTCTAAACCCTTTCACTTATTAAAACTTTTATCAATTTTCTAAAATTCATAAGTTTCCAACAACAGGCTAGCGTCGATTGGATTAGTAGCAGTTAACAAAAAACACTGAAAAATAATACACACAATTTCCATAATAAAAATTTAAATTAAAAAAATATAAAAATTAATTGTCCGTATGTTTCAAAATAAATAGATATAAATGACTAAAATTCAGCATATTATACAATTTAGTTAATTTAATATAGAGATAATAAGTCTACTACTTCCTACTTAATATTCAAAAACAATAGAAGTCAATTTTAATTTCATTGTTTTCAAATTTAATTAAGTAGAAATAGTGAACGTTTAGGGTACATTTTACTTTAATCTGATCCAAAGGCGACAAGAAACACTTATTGTAGAAGTTTTTACTGGCAACAAAATCAAGCGACAGCTTTTCTCCTCGAAAATTATTTTGACGGATATAGCGGAAGTATTTCTAAGATAAATGATTCAGAAAAGTTTACGTTCAAATAACATACATATTCTATAATAAACCTCTGAATAAAAGCAATATTATGTTTTAAACTTTAAGAAAAATTAATAAAATATAGTTCTATTTAAAAAAGTGATGTTGATTATATTAATATACTAAGTTAATACAAGGAATGTATATTAATTTAGAAGGATTTGCAGATTTATAACTAAATCCATGCCAAAACTTTATCGTTAGGTTTTACTTTTTAGTATTTTTTATTATGCTGAACCTGTTCTTTACTCATATATGTTTTATCTACATCATTTAAACTTGATTTCATCCCACTACAACGATTCCTTTAACTGGTCATGATTCAATACAAGTCTTTAGTTGTAAATTGTAAGGTTTCGAATCCATTGTTGCAATTTCCCATTCTTTTTATAAATTGTGCGTTCCTTAACTAGTAATCTGACATATAATTTCTATTAGCATAAGCGTCGTCTAATTGTTTTAACAATAACTGAAGTTAATGGAATATATTTACAGCACATAAGAATGCATTTTACTGGATATCATCTGATTTAAATATCAGTAAAAAGAGTTTCAGCAAATAGTGCAAAAATTGTTACACCGTAGTTAAAGATATAGATTAAAGATCTACAAGAATATAACGTTCTTAAGAAAAATAAATAAATGAATATTGAGAATGAATACGACTGAATGGTTTGTCTATGTTAATAAAATTATTCTATTGGAGTGTGAGTCTTTAATAAAAAGAAACAGCCCCAAGGATTCATTCCCTAAATAGAATCATAGAGGAAGAATTAAATACCTCTTAATGAATACCAATACCAACTTAATGAATGAAAAACACTTAATGCCCAAAGTCCAATATCATTTTATCGGGAATATTTACACACTAGATTAAGCAAAAACAGGGACAAATGCGAGCCATACACAAAGCCAAACTAAGGTGAGATTGTTAAACATACATGTAAAATGACATATGACTGGATTAAATTTTGATACAGGTAAATCCAGCAAATTATAGAGTCAAATCAAATTACTAGCCGGCACTGATATAGCAATATCAGCAATAAGTATCTTGTGAACAAAATCCATGCCAAAACTTTATCGTTAGGTTTTACTTTTTGGTATTTTTTATTCTCTGAAATTTAACTTTTTCTTTACTCGTATATGTTTTCAATTTTTTTTTCAATACTTTATGAAACTCCAATTTGTTTGTCATGTTTATCAAGTTTCTAGTTTCTTCTGGTTTCTTCCCTTATAACCTATGTTAACATGATAATCGTCCATAAATTAGAAACTGCGTTAATAACTCCTATTTTATTACTAATTACTCACTATCTTCGTTAGCTTTCTAAAGCAACATTTGTCTCAAATTTTCTAACAGACGAGCCACAATATTACATAGGTTTAGATTATTTATTATTGCATTAGTATGATCAGTTCTGATAATTATGTCGTCACTTCTCTATTTGCGTTCATCATCTCAACGATTGCTAACGTTCCTTTAACCTCACGTCCCTTTAAAACATCTCTAAGCTGACAAATTTTAAAAGCTCCTTAGCGGATAACGTAGATACAAATATATTTTACGTTTATATTGTTTCTTAATAATTTGGTTTCTTTTAACAGGATATTATAGAGTTATAAAATAACGAAACTTCTATTCAAAACAACATTAATTAATCTGCCTACCCACCCATATCCGCTTAAAATATATCAAATTACGAGTCAAACAAAAAAAAACATTTTTACAAAATTTACTTTTCCTCTTTTCTAAATGATATTATTTTTTAAATGATACTGAATACCTCTGGAAGATATTGAATTCTTTACAATGAATCGATAAAAATAAGGTAATTAATTTCGACGCTTTGGAAATAATACTCTCAATATATTTGATAAAAAAAAACATCTTCGTCCACCAACATCAAATCGGAAGCTCTAACAAAACAAATCCATCATAGATGACTACTATCCGTCATATTTACTTTCGACTAAGAGCCATATTTAACAAATATATTCTTTATACTAGTTTAAATGTTACAAAATGATATATTACCACTTCTGTTATTACTAGACTTTTATAACACCTCAAAAACTTTTTCGCTTTTTTTTCCAGAAAATTAAAAGGCTGACCCAACAGTAGATGAAAAAAGTGACTTACCAATTAATATAATAATTGTATACATAATTTATAACAAAAAACGTGAAATGATTTCATAACTCTTACAATTTAAGACTCAGTGTACAGAAAAGGAACCATATAATGAATTTAAGAGAATTTCCTTCAATAAGTCTACTATTATATGTCTAAAGGTAATATCACTAAACTTCCAAACATAAAATAGACAAAATAGGAAACAGAATTGCTGACTAATAGGAAAAAAATTAGTACAATGGTCAATCACAAATTTATTACATTTAATTGATCAATATTTTATTATATCTTTTCTGAATTAATTAGTTAATAAATTCAATAATATTTATAAGTAGATATATATTATAGATCTATTTATATCACTATCAAATTAAGATACCGAACTCTACTCATCCTAACATTTTTTGACAAAATATCAACTCCCTTGTTGGCCTTCATATAGCTTCATATATAGGGACCAACTAAATTGACTACTGGCGAAATAAATTATTATTTTATATATAAAAATATGTTGATACATAAAAATATATAACATCATATGTATATATCCACAGATCGAAAAGACAGGATTATACATAGGGTATAAAATGTAATTACAACTTATAGTACTCGTATTCCTCCTATGGAAAACAATAAGCACATAGAATACGAAACTAAAAGAATATGAAATAATACTGATTAAAAAGTTCATTCAAATACCACTGAGAATATAAATTAAAACCAAAATTGAAACATAGAATGTATTTTTCACAATGACTAACAAATTTATTAATAAAAAATAAATATTAAATAAAACAAAAATAGAAATATATATTAAAGAATATATAAACCAATATCTTCATTTATGAGACATAAATAAGCAGCAATATAAATAAAATATCTCATAAGAACGAGAACGATTACAAAAATGGATAATAAATACTAAAATAAAAAAAAAACATCAAAATAGAACCTTTAGAAGAATACATTGAAATAAGACAGTTAGGTTGGTGAAGCCACTTACATCGCAAGGAAATCACAGGACAGGTTAAAAAAGTTTGGGAAACAAAGATGGAAAGTATTATTAGAAAAAGAAAAAATCCTGGCCGAAATAAAAATATTTATCATAATATAGAAGAATATGAATAAAAAAATGAAAGAGTATAAAATAACATATATCAAATATAATATATCAACGCTACTTAGTGGTACAAAATGTATTTCGGATTATTTAAACCTTGTCTGAAAAATGTGTTCATTATTCTTAAAGAAATAATGTATTAAGTCGGATAGTAAAATAAAAATTCGTTTTTAAACTAAAACACTAGGATGTTACTAAAACCATTAACATTTTCAACAAAAAGTGATAATGCTTATAATATTTTCCGTTAAATACATTTAATTTTTGAAATACGTCGGAGGGTCATATGATGAAGTGTGAATTTCTGACTATGTATGAAATAGCATTAATTTATTATACTTCAAAAGGTTTTACAATTTGCTAACTTCAGTTATTCTTATTTCTTCTAGTATAATTTGTAAAACATTTAAATATTTCAGTTAGTTAAGAACAATTTAATGTTATTAAGATATAGATTTAAGATATTTTTATTACTCTTGAACTACAAATAATCATCAAATGATAGAACTGTAAGTTAAATAATTTTCAACTCACATTAAACTTAAACATATCAAACTAGAATCAAATTAGATTGTATATAGAGATTATATGTTAAATTCATTGATTGTTCTAAAATCTTTGTTTTGTTATATTTTGATTCTTTTTTTAAATAAAACATAGCAATGGATTTTAAAAGAGATCATTCCGGAAGACCTAATATTTAAATCTAGTTGTTACTTGTCAAATTTTACACTCCCGTCTGTAAAAATAGCACTTACAAATTTACATCCAGGGTCAAATGATTTGAGCTTGCAACAAAATTTGCAGTTTACTTTGGCTTTGGATATATAATAATATATTTGTAAGTAATTTAAGTGGTTCCTTATCTTAGTAAATATTTAGAAGACAATACTGTTAAACTCTAGCTTCGACTTATATAAGCAATCTCTCTGCTTGTGTAGTAACTTAATTAAGTAAGTAAGCTTATTATAAAATGAATATTAAAATTGATATTAAAGTAACAATAATTTTAAACAATTAACTTTTAATTTATCCTAAATGCAACTAATTAATCTACTGTTCTGGAAATACTTCAACGCCCTTCGAAATTACATGATGTTTATACATAAATAATTGCAGAAAAATAAATAGACAATTTGCATTGCAAATTAGTCGGCCTGAATATATTATTTTACAAAACCATTCTATTAACTTAGCTGCGGTAATACTATATATTCCTACCCTTAGCTGGTCCCTTTCCTGAATGAATAACACTGTATAAACATTTACAATTGCCCCCACGAAACAAAAATATACAAATTAGAATGTTGAACATGACTTTACAGTATCTCAAAACGCAGATGTAGTTCAAACATACGTGCTTTAAAAAACTTATTTTCTTTTGTTAAAAACATTCATGATAAAATAGTATGTGTAAAAAACATTTCAATAACTCCAATGAAGTAAATATTGCCACTATATATATTTAAGTAATAAGGTTAAACTAAACCTAATTATCTAAATATTAACCTAACATTATAGTTTAAATAAACTAAATAAAAAGTTGTTAAAGAATTAATTACTTTTACTTTACATACTAATTTAATTAGCTTCTTTCTTTCAATTGAGGAATATTTCATAATCAATAAATATAATTCATAATTTGGAAATAATCTTAAGTCATAGTTTAATAATCCAATGTTTACTTGGCTAAACTTAAGTTTAGCTTAGGCTTAAATTCAGTTCGGTTCTGTTTAAACAACGGTACTAATTTTTATCGATTTTTATTTTTAAAAGTATTGTTGCTATATTTAGCAGAGAATGATTGAAGGTATAATTTTAAACTGAAATGATATTCAGCAATCACAACCATTCACAAAATAAATGAACAAGAATGCTTTAGTTTACGGACGTATTTAATACAGAAATTTATTTAAGTTGTATAGAAATGTAAAAAATATGTTCAAGAACCTAGTACAGTTGGAAATGAAAATATTGTAGAAGTTGGCAAGACTGCAACACTTATGAAATGGAATTATTATGTAATCTGGGAAAAAATTCTTAATTAGTATGAAAATTATTTAAAACTGCCTAAAAATAAAATTTTTCTTTTTCAAAATTTAGCTGAAAAAATATTTCATAAAGTACAATAAATTATAATATTTACATTCATATTATATATAGTATTTTACCATATATAACATAGTACACTACAATATACTATATTTTTATATATACTCCAGACCATTATGACCATGAAATGTAACATCATGCTGCGAAACAGCAAACTTAGGAGCAGAATGCATTATCGGGCCACCAAATCCGAAACAGAGTAAATAGTGGCAATAAAATATTTACAAGGAAAAATAAAGAAAAATGCATTGCTGATAGTTACTGAAGGCATTAATATTTTTTTTGCTTGACTAGGTAAATATTTGATGCCTAAGGCTATATTATAATAAATGTAATATACAATAGTATTTTATTATATTAGTATTATAAATATTATTTATATATTTAAAGTAATTATTTAATGGTTGACTTGGTAGTAATTAATTCTATAATTGTAAATACATTTTTGATAGTAATTTTATTTGATATTTATATTTTAGATTTCGATATCGATTATTGAAGTAACATTGTCACTAAAATAACAACTATAATTTATTAATAACTTTAATAACATATAATACCATCTGTTTATTATAAAATGAGTGTCTTCAAAAGGATCGAGAACAATTTTAATTCGCAAAAAATCAATTGTTTTGTGGTTGATATAACACACAACATATTTTTGAAAATAAAACTTCCCTTAAAAGCCATTGAAAGGCGGTTCCAAAATGTAATTCGAGCAAAATATCAAAACTTCGGAACATTAAAATTATCTCAGAAAGACCTGAAGAGTGACACTAATGGACAGGATGAGAAATACTGAATTAAGAAAGAATCTCAACATAAAACCTTTAAAAAAGTAACGTAGAAAAGAGACAACCTAGTTGGTGGAGCCAATTACTGCACAAGAAATAAACAAAACAGGTTAACAACGTTTAGGAAGCAAGAACGGATAGAAGAAAGACCATAAGACGATGTAAATGAACCTGATACAAAAGTATTAGAATACTGTAAAAATACTGTAGAAAAATAATCATCAATAAAAAATAAATTAGTCAAATTGGTACACAGAGTATAAAACAACACTAGAACAACACTAAACAACCTAGACTACTTAACTATAAAAAAGATATTTTAGATTATTTAGGGCTTGTCTGAATTATGTGTTCATTATTATTGTGAAATAAATAAGCTATTTAAACGGTTAGTAACTACTGTGTTGTACGTCTAAAGCACTTATGAATATTATCCAAAGTTGCCAAAATAAACGGTGCGTTGTTAACGCTTCATGGTATATTACGAATATAACGAATATACGGATCTTCACGACAGAAAAATCAATTTTTTATTGGAAATATAGTAAATGCATAATGGCGCCAAGGTTTCATATAAAACATTCAGGAACTTCTATATAAACATAATTTTATCAATTGCGATTTGTGTGAGTCTTATTTTAAAGTAAACAAGAAGTCATATAAGTCTGTCCGAGGGCACGGTATCGCGAACATTTTTCAAAAACCAGTAAAAATACAGAGATATTCGGCAATTTCGCAGTCCGTTAACTAGACACACTGTTGCTGTAAGAAGTTTCTAGTTAAGTATAAATTTCCAGTGGTAAACCTTCTTATTTTGGGTAAAATTCGGTTTCATAATTTGTTCAACTATGATAGCCAAGTTCTTTACAAATTTAACAAAACAAAAATTTAAAATATATTAAAGGATTTCGTAAAATATTTCATCACTGTGAATATATTGTTGCATCATTAAAGAACAAGGAATCTGCATTTTACCATATTTCGACAATCTTTGCAATCATCAATTTATGAAAACAATCCATAAATTAGAAAATCACTAAAACAAGTTTATCAAAATTCAGAGATATTGTATTGCAAAATAATATATATTGCAAACTATAAAATTAGTTTTTGACACAAACACCAATTTTCTTCTCCTCTTTCTTTTAACCTTAATAAATAACAACTTGATGTAACAATTTATTTCAACTAATCGAAATATATATATAAATTACACCAACATACATTCACAAAGATTTTATATTTTTATTGAATATCCTTATTTAACAATAAAAAAAGTCGAAATCTAGAAATATATGAAATAATAACTAAAATGATGATCACTTTTAATACTATGTAATTTTGTAAAAACCATTAATAGTACATTTAATAGTTTTCTATATTGATTTACAAAATATCACTAACATGATCGTAAATATTTTACAAACCTAACAGTTAATGTAATAAGGTTTTTGGAGCAGCGTATATCGCATATTCCAAGCTGATAAAGTTATCCAAGAAGTGAATTTCCTTCGAGAAAAGTCAATAACCGCTAGAAAAATAACTGTAAACCTATAAGTATAATGCATACGTAAAATATACATAAACATATATTAAAACTGATTTTTTTATTGTTACATTTCCTAAAAAAGTTTTTTACTGAATTAGAAAATTAAAATTTACACGAGCTAATTTTCTCTTTGGAATTAATTAATCGCCAACTAGGGAAAGTTTCGCTCCATCACTGATTCATTTAAACCTATTCTCTCTCTAGCTCTGGTAGAATTAAATTGGCTTAATGGTTGGTTAAAAATATATATTAACAAGGTTTAATGAACAAATCAAATTTTAACAATATAAAATTTAGATATGATAAAATGTTCAAAAAAATGAATGAAACAACATATATTTAAAATCTTGAAATATAATTGTTAATATATTTATTCGATTGAAAATGAAAAATGCATTAGAAAAACAAATGTAAAACATCCGGTATAAATTAAAAACAAGCGAGGAATTTATTAAACAAATTAAGTTTTCTTTATGAGCAATTTCACTTGAATTCTTTATCACTATTTACCGTTGTTCTTTTCATTATAATCAGTTCCGTAAACTTTTTAGGCGACCTTTAGGTAAATGATAAATATATGCTTATGATAAATAATTTTCATCAGCTCTCTTAAGCTTTTCACACAAGTATGCAGTGTAGATATGACATCAAAATGTTATCATCTTGAGGTCCAAAGCTAGTTCATGTTCAAAAATCTACTAATACATCATATTAGCCTATCGTAAAACATTTTGTTGGTAGATACCTCCAAGCTTGTGAAACAATAAAACCAGGCTACTATTTAAGCTTTTTGAAAAACTGAGTGTAAAACTCGATACATATTCATTTCAACCAATATAATCAAAAATATAATCTAAAATCATTGAAATACAAACCGATCTATTTTAGAACTCAATTTATTCACAAACGGAATCTATATGTTAGAAGGTCACTAGAACATATATATATATATATATATATATATATATATATATATATAGATATATATATATATAGATATATATATATATATATATATATATATATATATATATTCAGATTACATAATAATTTCATTTTATAAAGGTTGCAATCTTGCCAACTTCCACAATATCTTTATTTCCAACTTTACTAGGTTCTTCAACACATTTTTTAGATTTATATATAACTTAAATACATTTCTGTATTAAATACGTCCGTAAATTAAAGCATTCTTACTCATTTATTTTGTAAATGGTTGAACTGAATTTAAGCCTTAGCTAAACTTAAGTTTAGCCAAGTAAACATTTTGGATCATTAAACTATGACTTAAGATTATTTCCAAATCATGAATTATATTTATTGATTATGAAATCTAATCCGCAGTACCTTAGAGCCAGCTATCTTTGGACTACTTCATTTCAACCAATATAATCCAAAATCATTGAAAAACATGGATGTTAGAAGGTTACTAGTTACTACAAGACTAAAAATTCTTTCGTAGAAGACAAAATTTTCAATAAAAAAGAGGTTTTAACTGAAGTGTATTTTCAGGCCTTCCGGAAAACCATTGCAGTAATGGAATCCGTAAATTGAAGGTTCCTTGGCATAAGTGTATTGAAGTTGATACAAATATACTGAAAAATAAAGCCGTTTTTACAACTCTAAATCGATTTTTGTATTATCGAACTTATTGAACGTCCTATGTACAATTTTACCCGAGATATATAATCGGAAATATAATGTTATCTGTAATTACTGATTTCTTTTAAGCGAGAAGTGAAAGTTTATACTCGATTAATTGAGTTTTGCACGGATGAAAGTAAACAATAACTCAATGTTATTATTGGAAACCCACTTAAATAAACTTAGAGGTACATAAAGTGAGAGCGAAATTAATGCTTCAATAGTTTATCTTTGTTATAAGACAAGTTAATATTTAGTTGATTATTTTAGTGATAAAGAAATATTACATAAATGTTATTAAATAATAAAAAGAGGTGTTTTGGGATAAAAATTAATATTTACTTAATAAACGTTATTCAGATATATTATTAAAAAATATAATTACTTAAATCTGAACATTTAAAATATCAAGTTTATTAAATATACATCTGTTCAAATAAAGTCCAAAATAAACCATACATTATGCAATTACCTATTAAAATAATACTACTTTTTTATTTTTTGAGCAATTTTAACGTACTATAATATTTTGTAAATAAATCACCTATTTTTATACGTGTAATAGTGAAAAAATTAGTTTAAAAGTATAATTTTACCAAATTCCAAACTATCCTATAGATTTTCATTTGTATTCGTTAATCAAAACTTCTTTTAAATAATTCAATAGCAATAATAGTATCAAATACAAACAAATATAATCAAAGTGCTTAAAGCTACAATCTGAATAACGAACACGGTTTAAAAAGTACTCAAAAATCAAAAATTGAATAGGTAATAAGTCTCGAAACTCGACGATATTTACTTTCGATCAAAGAGTAATTTAAATAAATGATACGGATCAATTAATTATAGTAATATGCTTTGGTTAAACATTAAAGAAAACAAAAAAACTACAACGTATTATCGTAAACGTTATGTACTGTACCAGAAACCCAAAAACATTTTGTTCTATCGAATAAGTCAAGTTCACGTAAACGGTATCACTCGTGCATTATCGATTCCGGGGTTGAAAAACGTTACGTTTCCGGTAACCGGACTAGGCTCACTGCCATGGCTCCCGGAGAATTTTCAGCGGCATCGCCGAGGGTTGGAGCGCATGCACCATGGGGCTGGCGCTATAATATTCGCTAGAATGGTGTAATGCCACCCATTTCGGACGTCTTCCAATAGACAAAACCAAAGGATTATAATGAAATGGAATTTTCTATTTGTACAGATATTTCATCTTTCCTTTATGTTCACTATACATATCAAATTATTCAAATACAAATGACTTCATATACATCTATATATTATTACATATAAAAATTATGATTGACGTTCGTTAGTCTCGCTAAAACTCGAGAACAGCTAGGCCGATTTGGATAATTTTAAACTAGTTATGGATGTCCAGAGAAGGTTGATTGTTGATGAGAGAGGTTGAATTAGGAAAATATTAATACATAATAATGGCCAGGAAGATATTAAAAACAACAATTTTGTTTTCTCATACAAAATACGGCTGGACCGATTTGACTAATTTCGATTTCAAATATTTATCCAAGGACGAAATTCATATATGGTAAGAAAATATGAATAATTGTGCGAAAAAAAAAATTCTATCGACCACTACTATCGAGGCGCGATTTACACATGGGCTAAAAAATCTAGGGCGTAATAAAGAAAAGGCGGCTTAAAAATTGGCTTTATTCGTCAACATAATCTCCATCAACAGCCACACAATCATTCCAGCGCCGCTTTAACATTTTAATCACTTTTGTAGAACGATTTATCTTTTGCCTCAAAATAGATCTCAGCAATAACCTCTTCATTCGAGCGAAATTTCTTACCGGTAAACATTTTTTGAGATCCTGAACAGCCATTAGTCACTCAGAGCCAAATATGGTAAATACGGTGGATGTGGGAGCAATTCGAAGTTCAATTCATATAGATTGATTCTGACACGGTGCATTGTCTTGATGAAACAAAAAATTTTTCTTGCCATATTCAGGGTTTATTTGCAATTTCGGCCTTCAAACACTCCAATGACGCTATATCATATTCACTGTTGATATTATTTCCCTTCTCAAGATAGTCGAGACCATAATCTTTCCAGCCGATTGTGTTTTCGAACGCTTTGGACGAGATTCATTAGTTGCTGTCCACTCAGATGACAATCGCTTTGATTTCGGAGTGAAGTAATGAATCCATGTTTCATCAATTTTCACAGATGGACCCGAAAATTTCAGTTTTGCTACATTTAAACATGTCCTACTACTGCTCAGCATTATCAGCACGTCTTTGATTTTGGTCAAAAGTGAGCAAACGCGGCACCCATTTTGAACAAGGCTTTCTCATAGCCAAATGCTCATGCAATATAAAACCAACACGTTCTTTCGATACCTTTACGATGTTAGCTAACTCACGCAACTTCATTTTTCGATCATTCAAAACAATTTTGTTGATTTTTTGTATGTTTCCTGGCGTTATCACCTCATTTGGTCGTCTACTATGTTCTCCATCATCGATGTCTCTACAACCACGTTTGAAGACAGACAACCAACGTTTTATTTTTGTTTCTGAAGGAGCGGTGTCCTTATAACACTTTTCAAGCCATTGCTTCACTTGAACAGTATTTTTGCCATCAAGAAACGGTGTAAAATTGAAACACGAAATTGTTTTTAATCCGTTGTTTTGAAAGTAACAAAAGTAATGTCACTCTTAGCACAATAACTCTTAAACTTATAAGTAGAATATCATAAAATGTAACAGCTTTCTTTGGAAGGTTTGTACTAATTGAAAAAGCGGCGAATGCAATAAAACTAGCGTTATCTATATATTAGGCCCGTGACAAGCCCAAGTTTTAGAATATATGTTTTAAAATTAAAAATAATTTATTGGCACTGGCTGTTTAACACTTTATCACGATTTCTATTTAATACAAATGTATGTATTTCTAGATAGGTAAACTGATTCAATAACGTGAAATCAAATGAAGAATAATGACTTGACGTATGCCAAAAATATATCTATTGGTAAGATTTACCAAGAATAGAGGTAAAATAGTGATTGTTTATGGTAAAGCATTCTTTTTAAATATATTTCACATTTATTATTATTTAGTTACAAATTCCATAGAAGGATTTGGATTGGAATTCCATAAAGAAGACGACAAAAAGCTCGAATCAAATGTGCGACGAGTTACATCACAATGATGACCAACGAGAGACAGAAAATTATAATAGTTATATTGGCGTGTCACTATCGCTTTAAAGAGTGACTCAAAATGAAGTAGATAGTTTTAGAATGCAACGAGTTCGTGCACATCAAACACAAACACAGTGAAAACGACACAATGAAATTGAACAATTCCGCAGACGCAGTATCCTATAGTCCAGGATCGAACAGCATTCCGTTAAGATACGGAAATAGATTATGGTGCCAATAAATTCGCTACAATAGGGGACATAATCCTTTGTCAATATTATAAGGTATTAAAATACAGCGGTAAAGCTGGTTGAAAAGTAAAATTGTCATAATTAGTCCCACCACCAGATCCATTATACATTTAGTTTCTGGACGAGAAATAATTCTAACCATTTCTTAATCTATATTCAAAAATATAATAATTATTTCAAAATGACGTCATTTGACTATTTTGACGTATGTTGTAAAGGACAATTTTGACCACTTTCAAGGTATTATACCATAAGTTTTTTGGAAAACTGCTACTACCTTGCTACTATCTCACTTATTAGAAAATTTATTACCACTGCCAGGTAAGTGTCATAGTCACAATCCAACAGTGAAGCGAATTATTGGCCAAGAAGTACAAAAGTTTATTCATCAGAAAAACGATTTGGTAAAACGTTCAATATAACACTTAAAGGAATGCCATCTGACAGCCATAATATCATCACGAGACCTGACAAAGCATTTCAAGTTCACCAAGTCATCTAGTAAAATTTTTAATAATAAGAAATACATAATTCATTTACTTAACGTCATCAAAAAGCTTAAATTAAAAGTAATTTTTAATCTTAGCAAAGCTATTATTACACAACACGATAACGATGTTATTCCCTTCGGACTCAATTAATTCTATATTAGCTTGACAAATTAATATTAGACAACCAATTTCAATTACCTTTAATTATATTACCACAATACGATAAAACAGCTAATTTTATTTTAAAGTACTAATTGCTGCAACGTTTGTACCTACCTTGATAATATCTCATTTAAATTTATATTTAAATTTGTGTTATAAATTTGTTTGTGGTGAAAAATAGATAGAATATATATTAATTAAAATATTTAATTAATTTTTTTGTTTAATTTGTTCCTATCTTTCTGGCAACATGGTCATGTTGATGTTGTTTTGGCAGCGATCAGATCGTCGATGAATTTTCGAACTTCTTTGGGATTTCGAATCAATATGCCAGCTAAGCTATGATGCATCTATAGGAAAAAGTGGTAATTAAATATCCCTACATCGGGTGAATACTCTGGGTGCGGCAGAACTACCCATTCGAGCTGCAAGAGTGAATCCTTCACAACTTTTACAACGTGCGGTCGAGCAATGTCATGCAATGTGATGATTTTACGTCTGTTACTTTCTATTGCTGGTCTTTCTTGTGACAATACCTAGTAGCGATCAGATTGTCGATGAATTTTCGAACTTCTTAGGGATTTCGAATCAATATGCCAGCTAAGCTATGATGCATCTATAGGAACAAGTGGTAATTAAATATCCCTACATCGGGTGAATACCCTGGGTGCGGCAGAACTACCCATTCGAGCTGCAAAAGTGAATCCTTCACAACTTTTACAACGTGCGGTCGAGCAATGTCATGCAAAGTGATGATTTTACGTCTGTTACTTTCTATTGCTGGTCTTTCTTGTGACAATACCTAGTTCAATTAGTTCAATTGACACAAATAATAATCTGCAGAAACAACTTCATTTGATCTTAACAGTTCAGTAATTCATAACTGATTGGCAAACAATAAAACCGCGATATTCGATCGGAAAGTATTCATCAACTGCTAAGATGTTTGAAAGTATTTTGAGAGTTTGAGCTGGTTTTTCGTCTAAGTCTTGCAATTAACTTTTGATCCTCTAGACCGTTTTTGTCAATCACATCAAAATCACCATTTTTAAATCATTGAAACCAAAACCAACAATTGGTATGTGATGGAGTAATATACCATACATTTTTAAAAGTTCTTGATGTGCTTCGGCAACACATGTCTTCATCGCAAACAACAAAAATAATTAATATCGAAAATGTAATTTTGAGCATTCCATTATTACAGTCTGTGTACACTTAATAATATTAGAACGTATTTTGAAAATACTATAAAAATAACATAATAAAACATGATAAACATTTATTTCAAAGACAATTGTTTACTTGTTACATATATATAACCAAACTTTTTCGGTAATTTTTTTGCATAACGCATATAATTCTCCAATTAATTGAAACTATGAATACCACAATCAACTAGCTCAACATTAACTACCGAATTTCATAAAATTTTCAAAGATATGTTCTATATTGGAAGTACCGCTTTATTGGGCCTATTTAATTATTCTTAGTTTTTTGAATAATACGATACATGTAACTGATAAATAATAACTCATCATGACATAGCAGGTCAATTGAAAAGTGCCCGGCCTGACACATAGATGGCGCTACTAGAATTAAATCCATATGTTTTTAGTTAGCCCTAACCCTCAAAAGATGCTTGTATAAATTTGACAGCTGTCGGATCATTAGTTTGTGAATTATGGCATTTTGAGTGAAGCAACTTTTGTTATTGCGAAAGAAAAATGGATAAAAAGGAATTTCACGTGTTGATAAAATATTGTTTTTTGAAGGGAAAAAATACAGTTGAAGCAAACACTTGGCTTGATGCCGAGTTTCCGGACACTGTCCCAGAAAAGTCAACCATCAAGCATTGATATGCTAAGTTTAGACGTGGCGAAATGAACACCGAAGACGGTGAACGGTACGCCCAAACGAGGTTGTTATCGATGAAAACATTTAAAAAATCCACAAAATAATTCTTAATGACCGTAAATTGAAATTGAATCAAATAGCAGACGCTCTAAAGATATCAAATGAACCTGTACATTATATCATTCACGAATATTTGGCTATGATAAAGCTCTGTGCAAAGTGGGTGCCGCGAGCTCACTTTCGACCAAAAACCACATCTAGTTGATGATTCGAAGCAGGGTTTGAAGATGATCAAGCATAATAAACTCCAGTTTTTACGTCGATATATGACAATGGATGGAAACATGGCTCCATCATTTCACTCCGAAGTTCAACCGGCAGTCATCCGAGTGGACTGCACACGATGAACCCGCTCCAAAGCGTGAGAAAACTCAACAGTCGGCTGGGAAAGTTATGGCGTCTGAGTAATTTTCATTTACTACCTTGAAATAGGAAGCACCATCAACAGCGACTATTACATAGCGTTATTCGACCGTTTCAAGGACGAAATCGCCGAAAAACGGCCACATCTGAAGAAAAATAAAGTGCTGCTTCACAAGACAATACACCGTGTCACAAATCAGTGAAAACGATGGCCAAAAGTCCATGAATTAAGCTTCCAATTTTTTTCTCATCCACCGTATTCTCTAGATCTGGCTCCAGCGACTATTTCCTGTTTCAGATCTCAAAAGAATGCTCGCTGGGAAGTAATTTTCGTCGAATGAAGAGGTGATCGCAGAAACTGAGGCCTATTTTGAAGTACAAGAGAAGTCGTTCTATAAAAATGATATCGAAAAGTAGGAGGGTCGCTATAATAGTGATACACTGATCACTCTTGAACGGAATTATGTTGAATAAAAAAAAAATTTGCAAAAAAAATGTATTTTACTATGGTAGTCCGGGGACTTTTCAATTGACCTGTTATTATATATGAACTGTGAAATACCTTTGAAAGTTTTTAAAAATATATTCTGCTAATGCTTATTGGAAAAATTAAAATTGTAAAATTATCCATGTTGGTTGTGCAACAAATCCCGACAATATCATGTTGCAAATTAATTCACGACATTTCTGCTTATATAATATCTCTCTTTTTTACCAACTAAAGTTTATCTGGACTAAACAAACAACTAAACTTAGGTTCCTAACCAGGGCCCTTGGCATCAAGCCTACCGATTTACGAGTGATTAAATTGGACACCAAATTTCATATTAATTTAAGCTTCTACTACATCGATACTGTAACTGGTAATGATGTGTAATGGTAATTAATTATTTAACATATACCTTAAATAACAAATATGATATTTATAAATAAGTTAAAAATATATTATAAGATGACAAAATATTAATGCAGCAATACTGTGTTCCATCCAAAATGAACAACTTAGTTTTCGAACCAACATCAGACTAAAAGACCTTCAGCAACCGCTTCGCATTTCATAACTGACCTAGTCGATCGAATTCCGGATATATCATAAAGCTGTTCTCTCTTGAATTAATTAAATGTGCCATAATCAAATTAACTTGGTAAAAGTATCGCAGCAGGTAAAAGTATCACAAAAGGTCGATTGAAGACTTCTATCCATAACCATTCCAATTAGAAAACATTTAAGTTTTGAAGAACACCCTTAGATAGTGGATTTCCAGCATAACCAACAAAATTCAGAGTTTAACACCACCAAAACGAAGTAAATTTGATCATTTTGTAAGCCGTAGACTATTGGAATTTTGGAGTCTCCACAACCATTCTATACACAGAAGTGTCATTTAGAACTATCAGTTTTCCAGACAAAACAACGACTACGTCCTTCATTGTGGTCGTTTCTTTAAGAGAGAGGTGTTATTTAAGTGCCTGGGTTATGATTGAATTATGCAACGCGTGAGATATCTAAAAATAAACATCGTCTGGACACCGGCTCTGTAATAGATCCTCAAAACCCTCAATGTCGTTTTGTACCCGTAAGTTACCTCTTTCCATACCCCTTCACATTTCATAACTTGAATAGTACCGTAGTATGAAGAAAGGGCAATAATTACTCCGATATTGTATAAAGGAATTAATATATATTATATATAAGCCTCCAATAAACAGTTGAAAAAGCATTTACGAATATTATACAAATGATGCATTAAGGGCTTAAGGGGCGCGGACAGGATTTACACCAAATTCCCATAATGTACATAAAATTCTTGTACTCTCCCAATTTAGGAAGGAATGTAACCGATATAGTAAGAGTGCCATTTTTATTTTTAACCGACATTGAAAAAGAGGAGGTTCTTTGTTCGGCTGTATTTTTTATGTATGTTGAACCTTAATTTCAATTATTGTTTCTTTATTCATATTTTTCCTCATACGGGTTACACCTTTACATGGCCTACCCATTGTATTTATTGAATTTATTGAATAAATATCTAACACTAAAAAGAGAAAAATAAAATAATTTTTACAAAAAAATTGAACCGACTACTAGATGTTTAACACAAAAAAACATTTTAAAATAAAATATGTACATAATAATCGTTGCAATAGCTAACTAAAAATAATCAAAAGCCTTATGTAACCTACCTACTACACGTATTTTATATTTCACTATATACACACAATTTAGCTTAATACATAGCTAAACCTATTTATTTATTTACAATATTATTGTTGTTGTTGCCGTGCCCAAATAATACGAAAATAATAATATAATTTTGTGACATATACAAAAAATTAAATTACGAACAAAACAAATCTGATTTTTTGCTCGGCACCGACTTCAAAGTGATCAGTTGATAGTAGTTAAAATAATATTGTGAATATAGTGATAGTCAATTTTTACAGTGACATTTTTCACAATATAGTTCGCATTTTAAAACACTATGGTTTGATTGTTTGACACAACTATAGTCTGACATCTATAGGCTTGCAATCTTTCAACTACAAATCTTAAGACAAATTATAAATATTCCTCTCCGAGATTGTACTATAAATCAAACAATCCGATTAAGGTGCGATAATCAGTGCATAGTTTAAAGAGCACATCCAAAGAAGAATATTGCAATCGTTTAAATACGTCTATCAAATGAAAGGTGAAGGAAGTACTCACAGACATGGCAAAATTGCCATTTTGTATGGACGGCATAACAAGCAGTTCAGAATTGGACCAAGATGATAGTAAGGTCGATAATATTTTCAATGTAAAGCTTTTAATTTATTCAGAAATAATACTGCTTGTCAAATATTGAAAAACATATTAGAAAATACGATTATACCTAATTATTGTCATTTTCCAATATATCATTTTTGCTCTATAATAAATGAGGTAATAAATGAAAGAAGTTTTACCTTGCATTTGCAAATCTCTTTTACCAATAATTTCCAACATATGAACGAACGTAGTTATTCTTTCGAGAAAATAACATAGGAATCAACTAAAATCAATTAGTATATCAGGTTTGCAGAATACTTTCACCTACAGACAAATACCTTCAAGCACCGTCACACCATCATCCATACAAAATAATTCGTCCTGAACTCAGTAATTTATAGGGGCTTCATCACATCTAAGCCAGTTTCTTTAAACCATGAAAAAAACCACTTTAGATGTTCCCTTTCTCAAAATAAATACAACTTGAGAAATATAAATAAAAATATATTTTATATTTTTTATTTTCCAAACGAACAAAAATATTTTTCAAGAAATTATACCAAAAGACATAAAATCAAGTGACAAACAAACAATAAAATGAACAATTAACAATGTGAAATATATCACAGTCCAGTTAGATTTGGCTGACCATGGTATTGATACTAATCACAACTTCCGATACTGATCAGCTTAGTAATGTCTAGTTTTAGCCACTCCACAACGCTATTTTAGCAGAAAACAAAGAGTGGTTTAATTAACTATTTATTAAACGTATTAAATTATAATACATCAAGAAAAATCAAAAACAGGATACTTGTCAATAGATGGAAAATATAATAAAACACTATTTTACTGCAGCAATATTTAATAAACATTATATGAGCTAAAATAAAGCCGCATATAACGCCTCGTAAATTCCTAACACATTAATTAAAACAACATAAAAACTACGTCGAACCCAAATTTTATATAAACTATTATATTTGCTTTATTACTTAGAGGCACATGCTTTAACACTGTGTGTGTATTTTATACATCAGTATTTTTCTTAATATAATATATTTCTCCCAAAATATTTACCGCTAAAAATAATTTATCAAAATAAAATATATACCAATATTAACACGTGTACAATGTTTAGAGATCTGATGATCAAGCTTATGTTTCCTAGTTAATTAGAAAACATGCTTAGCTCTAATTAAAATAGATAAGCCCTAAGTAAACCAATAAGAAAACACGCAATACTGTCCACTTTTCGAAAATATTTTCATATATAACAATTTTTATAACAAACAACACTCCTTTGGAATTTTAACAATGAAAATTGCTTTAAATAATACCTTTAGACCTAACTCTTATCGAAAATTATTTGTTCTAAAATGAATATTATTCAATTTAGTCTATAAAAATAAATAAAAATGCTTGTCCCCAATTTTTTTAGCATGAACTAATTGTTATTATTGTTTTTCAGCTTGGGCTACGTCTGTATTATAACCATAATTTTGAAGATTTTTAAAATATTCTTCGTTTGCTAGAAGCTCCATATACCAAGCTCTATTGTCAAAACTTCCACCGTTGCCTCCATATTCATTTGGAAGTACTTCAACAGATACGAATCCATGAAGAGCATGAATATCACTGCCATGCAAATATATCTAAAATATAATATATAATTTACGTAAGTATGATAATAATTAAATTACTATAATTAATATGTAATATACAGAATCAACTAATCATATTTTAACATATGAAACGGACTAGACCATTATTGTCTTAGACTGTAAAACGCCGAAGATGTAACATAGACGATAGCGGGGTATCCCGCAGTCCAGATTTATCCCCCATTTAACTTTTTCCTGTGGAAGTGAATTAATACATAAATAAAATTAGGTGTTTTGAATTCCCTATTACATTGTTAAAAACATTGTATATCGATGTAGTTGTCTAACATATCACATTCCTTATAACGGTGTGAATACTATTTATATTTAAAAACTGTATTACTCCACAACAGCAACTGATATATCCCTCCATTCCTATTGCATATTCAGTGATTTTAAAAGAAACATATAAACAAATTAAACTAATTTTAGACTTAATCAAATACAAAGAATAAAAAGTTGTTGCTATATTGCTTGGACTACAAGAAGGTTTCACAGCATATTGTCGTTTCTTCTGGTTGTGGGACAGTAGAGAGACCAAAAACCACTATGAAGTTAAATATTGGACAAGAAGAACTGACTTCGTTTGTGATAAATCAAACGTTAAATATAAACGTTCTATTCCACAAGGAAATGCGATTCTTCCATCCTCACATATAAAACTTGGTTTAATGAAAAATTTTGTCAAGGCCATGGATTGAAATGGTACAGGACTTTTTACATTTAAAAACTATTTTCCTTAAATTAAATTAAGTGACCATTTAGCAAATGACTTGCCTTTAAAAATAAATTTCTTATATTCCCATTTAGATTTGGAATGATGAGTGATGAATAAGATGAACGTTTTCACCAGTATATAAACAGATAGAAGAGCGTTATCAAGGAAGGTGGAATGCTCAATTGTTAGAAGATTAGTTCTGGTTTGTAATGAAAGAGTATTCTACTGTTCACAGAAGAAACATTTTCTTTCAGAATATATGGCTCATTTTTTATGTTGACTACTTAAACCTAAGCTATTTTGATTCATTGTCTATTTATAAATACATATTACTATTTTTATAAATAAATATGACTTAAAATTTTCATACTGTCTTTATTTATTTATTTATAGTACTTTAATTTATCGTAACCTTAAAATGGTACGTGCTACAAAAAAAAATGTTTAAGTTTTTATATTCATCTGGTAAAAAATCTAATAAAAAAAACTGTCAATTGAAATAAAATATATGTTTAAGGCCATTTAAAATTTTAAAGGACTTTTGATCCACTGTATACAATAATATACATAAATATTGTATTAAAAAATAACATAATATACTTTCTTACCCGTTTCTTAATTTTGTCTTTAAGGAATGGTTTGAGCACGGTCATTATAGCATCAAAGTAGAATGGTTCGTTAATAACATGAAAACCCTTGAAACGTAATGGAAAGGTCTCCTGCACGAGCTCGACCATTCTCTTCGCATAATAAGGAGTAAAAAACTTGGCGTGCTGTAGAGAAAGACCCGCCATATCTAGGATAACGACTAATCCCGCAATTTGAGTTTCCGGTTCTCGCACTACATGCTCCAAAGCCAAGATGTTTGTTCTAAATATGTCGTCTATGGAAACCTTAGACGAGTCGAAGTTATCTAAAAAAATAACATAATTGTACAACATTACTTTAGTAGTTAAAAGTTATTTAATAGTAAAAATCAGAATAATAAGTTTAGTTTAAATTTAATAATATTAAGATTTATTTATATTAATTAAATTATTTCTATAATAACGCATGTGCTAAAAATGGCGAAAAACTGCATTCACCGCTTTTTCAGCTAGTACTGACCTTTAAAAGAAACCTATTTTTTTCGTTATATTTTACTCATAAGTTCTAAGAGTGACACTACTTTTGTTATTTTCAAAACAATGCATCAAAAACAATTTGGCGTTCTAATTTTACATTGCTTCTAGATGGGAAAAAATACAGTTCAAGCAAAGCAATCGCTTGAAAGTTGTTATAAGGACTCCGCTCCATCAGAAACAACAATAAAACGTTGGTTTGCTGACTTGGTGGTCGTAGAGACACCGATCATACAGAACGCTGTAGACGTCCAAATGAGATGGTAATACCAGAAAACATCAAGAAAATCCACAAAATCGTTTTGAATTATTGAAAAGTGAAGTTGCGTGAGTTAGCTAACATCGTAAAGATATCAAAAAACGTGCTGGTTTTATATTGCATGAGTATTTGACTATGAGAAAACTTTATTCAAAGTGGGTGCCACGTTTGCTCACTGTTGGCAAAAACAAGAACGTGTTGATGATTATGAGCAGTGTTTGGACATGTTTAACCGTAACAAACCGGAATTTTTGTGTCGATATGTGACAACGGATGAAACATTGATCTATTACTTCACTCCGGAATCAAAAAAATCGTCATCTGAGTGGAGAGCAACGCGTGACAGACCTATTTTGAGGTAAAGATAAATCGTTCAACAAAAGTGGTATTGAAAGGTTAGAGCGGCACTAGAATGATTGTGTGGCTCTTGATGGAGATTATAATGTATAATATAGATGAATAAAGCCAATTTTTAACAAAAAAAACGCGTTTTTTTGTTACGCTCGGGACTTTTCAGCCCATGTGTTATATGAATTTTTATAATTTCTATAATATATGAAGCTTTTAGTGCTTAAAATAACCTAACATGTTAACCTATAAATTATCTGTCATTTTAAATAGAGAAAAAGAAATTAATTCTAGTTTTTAATTTCTCCCTGTAGTAAATAAACCCGTTTTACACGCCTTCAAGTGGTCCAAACGAACAAAACTTGATTATAACTTTATATGTGATTCATTCTAAGTTTGTTTATTCTGTGGTCATGACTGAATCAAAACAGGAGATTGAGGAGCTATGGATATAACAGGAATCCATAAACTGGGTTTAGAACAGACGTATTAAAATTCAAGAAAATTATATCGAAAATGAAGAAATATTTTGAACTGCAAAACTTACAGGACAACCTCGCGTCAATAATTGTACTGAGCGAAATAACCTTACTATATACACTAACATATTCCCTACGTAATAATGTAAAAAATATATATAATTAACTATTATAACACACTAAATGTACCAAATAACTTATTAAGTTCAATAAGCAATCGATAACGTATTTATAAAAATAAGGAAATCAAAGGTTTAATGGCTGCATATAATATTCAATTCGGTAAAAATCAAAGTCGATTAAGCAAAATAATAGTCGTATTGGTTATGTGCGTTAATAGTACTTTTATTGAAATAAAACTTATTTCATGTTGTTTATAGTTTAACGATTAGCTAATATGATTAAAAAATATATTTAAAATAGCATGCCTAATATAAAGAATCATACTATATCTTACCTACGCGAATTATGTAAACTCTACGGCCCCATTGATCTCGATGCGTTAACATATTTTGAGCTTGAAGTTCAATTGTTTTAGAACATTCGGAAGGCAACGGACAAGCAAATAGTTCAGGACATTTCAATTTCATTAAATAGTATCTCTGCAACTAAAAATCAAAGTTTATCAGCGTTTATTAAGATACTACTTAAGATTGCTAAGCTGTGTTAATTTATTTTCACAAAATAAGAAGCATACCATTTGAAATGCCTTTTTGCTATTACATTTTCTTGCCCTTAAAAATCTAAGTAGAAACTCATCTGTATTAGGCACTTTAAGATTAGGATCATCTGCAAATATTAAATTTATGAGATATTAGATTAGATAATGGTCTTAAACAATCTAAAAATGTAATATAGAAAATATACCATCTTCAACCATCTCGAATAATCTTGTTGCAGTGATATGGAGATAATAATCTCAACAAAATGATCAATATATATTTTAGGATGTACCCATTGTAATATAATTAAAAAATGCATAACAACAACACTCAAAAATGATATATTTAAAATATTAAAAGTTGAAAAAAGAAACCAAATATATGCCTTGTCCAAAGATAATTTTATATTATTTTGTAAAATTATATAACAACATATCTTACTTAACACCAAACCCCTTAATGTTTGCATTTCGACTTGGTAATTTTCTTCGGTCTCGTTCAATTCTTTTTCTGCTCGAAGACGCCATTCTGTATCCAAGGAAACGCTGCTTTCCGAGTTCGTTAATGACTCACTTTTAAACCGACTAAATGAATTTTCCATTGGCATTATTTAAATAACAACCTGTGTACATCTAAAATCGCAATTAGAAAAATTAAATTGTTAGAATCACATTAAAATTAAAGTGAATACAAACATTACAAATACCATAAAATATTAATAAGGTTATAAAAATAAAATATTTTCCATAATAATATATATTTATGAAACACTATATTTTACTCACCTAATTGTATTTGCCCAAATTTGAAATATTACTAAACCATTTCTAACCTTGATCCTGGAAATAAACACATGCATTTGAAGGTTGTATTATCGAATTTTCATTTGAGGGGTAAAATGATTCAACCCATGAAAATTTCCTTCAAAGCGCAAGTGCTAAAGCGTTGTGCATAACTGAAATTTAGGTCATTCGTGGCGATAGATTTGGCTCTTTTAAAAATTCGAAATGCATTATAACATTCTGAAGAAATGTTTACTTGTAATTATTACAGCTTTTGATTGACTTGTGGCAAATAGAAAAACTTCAAGTAACATTTTTATAGTTTTAATACTGAAAAAAAATGGACAAAAATTAGGTAGCTCTAGATACAATTTACACTACCTGTTAATCCAGCACGAACGAAGGCTTAACACATATTATGATTTTTGTTATCGATTTTCTAAATAGATGACCGAAGTTCGTCCATGGTCGTAAATCAACCTGAGTATCTTTTATTCATAACTCTATCACTCTACATCAGCCAGTTCTCATTCTTATCATAAATTGACACCACATACAGATTAAAGGATATTTTTAAAACTTGCATATTCCCAAATTTTAATAATCCACGTGTAGAAATGCTCTGCTTAGTTTTAGAGCATGTAACTCCAATAAAGAGTGAAAACCGAAAAAGCCATTCCCAGCAATAGAATCGAAAAAGAAATCATATTCGAGGAAATCAAGCCAATTTGGAACTCATATGCTCTCAGATATTGTTATTCTCCATTCTTCAAATCATTCTGAATTATACTAATCTAATAATATTTTGACCCACTGAATCACTGTTCCTTTTACCATATGAGTCTGTAAAGATTGTACCTAAGACGCTGAAAACTCGGTTTCAAATATGAAAATATATCTATTCTATCAAGCCAGCGGCATGTAACAAGTATACTTGTAAATAAATCCTCAAATCATATTGAAATCTATGTATATAATCTGTATTACGTAACTAAGGTTAATAATGCAGATCATTCAAAATAGAGTTATCATTAATGCACCTAATAAAAGGCAATCTCTATTAATATTAGGAAATAAGCATCATAGAAGACTTATATACCAAGAATAAAATATTAAGATAATTATTCAGCACAGCAATCTAGTTGTCATTGGTCACTTCAAAGAGATCACTTGTTAGTAGTTAAGATAATATCGTAAATAAGCCCACTTGGTCCTCCTACTGTTGCGATAGCCGCGGGTTCAAATCCTGCTGGGGCATGCATGGTGTAAATTTATGTTTGTGATTGTTTAAAATTTGTAAATGTTCTAGGCAATAGTGTAAAATCCGACAAGGAAAATGTGATGCCAGTAACCAGGCTGGGTAAAGCAGAATGTCTCCTGGAATGATTTCTAAAGTTGTCATTCGCCAGTCGGTAGGCTAATGCCGAGAACAGGTGAAAAAAAAAAATAAAATAAAAAAAGTAAAAGAAATATTGTAATTAGATAAATAAGTTTAGGTGGGTATTAAGCTAAATTGTGTGTATATAGTAGAATATAAAATATATGTAGTAGATAGGTTAAATAAGGTTTTTGATTATTTTTATTTAGTTATTACAACGATTATTATGTACATATTTTATTTTAAAATGTTTTTTTGTGTTAAGTTTATATATTATTTTTTAATTTTTAGTGAGTTCATTATTTATTTTTTGAAGTCGGTTCAATTTTTTGGTTAAAAATATTCTATTTTCCTCTTTTTAGTGTTACATATTTACTCAATAAATTAGACAGTTATTTTATTTAATATTACAATGGGTAAGTCAAGTAAAGGTGTAGCCCGTATGAGGAAAAATAGGAATAAATAAAAAATGATTGAAAATAAAGAAGGTGATTTGACCAATGTCCTAACAACAACAAAAAGCTATTGTCCTGCCGGGAATCGAACCCGCTACCTCGATTTACGAGCTAAATGTTTTAACCATTACACCATAGAAGCAGTTGTCTACGATACTTCTACGAGGTTTTATATGCTATAGTTACTGCTTAAAAATCAAATTGAACGGCTTATACACTGAACGACTTTTTTAGATGAAAAATATGTGTAAACTTTGTATGTGCCCTTGAAATTTTAGTGTTTCGCTAGATTTCCCCCCTTCCCCCACCCCAACGAATCAAGATTTGATTCCAATGAGACCACCTCGGAAGTGCACTCTTTCGAATAAAAAAATAATTGTGAAAATTGACCCACAATTGACGGAGATATTCGCGAACAAACGTTTTCAGAACAAAAATGAGTAAAAATAAATATAATACAAAAAAATGGTATGGAAAATAAAGTACAAATCACATATAAACAAATAACTTTATTTTAAAATCTCTTTATTAAATATAACGATAAAATTGAATGTAGAGAGTGTAATAAATTAAATTAATTTTAGTAGCTAAAAGGCACCGTCAAATAAGACTCTTTGTCACGGAGTAGTCACCATCTAAAGTATGGAATGTATGTCGTTCTTGGCAATTCCTAGAATTACTGTTGTCACCTGATGTATTTCTGACAGATGATATATCTGATGTTCCAAGAAACAAGGGCTGATCATCCTTTGAGTTGCTAGTGCTTTTGCTAGATAAGACAGGAGTTGAAGTCCTACGCTTTGTTTTCTCTGCACTAGAATTATTCGGATTTATAGCAGATATTTCGGACATTTCTTGTAAGAAACTAACAGGACTAGAATCACACTTTAAACTACTCGACGAAATCTTCTTTAACATTTGTTTCTTTAAGAATTGCTTTAAGCTAACTTCACTGCAACTTGACTTTGAACTATCGTTTTTATTTAAACACACATTGCTAGAACTAGAGCTAGAGGTTAAAGCTAAAGCTTCTTGAGTTTTATGGAGTGTAGGTATGGCCCAGTCCATACCAATGCTACGAAGCATCGCTTCGATTGTTTCCATATCGCTGGATGAGCTTGATTTTTTTAATGAAGTAGAAGACGATAAACTGCTACAAGTCAAATCATTGCAAGTCAACGACCTGTTTGTATCACTATTATCTAAAGTCTTAAATGATTTGCTATCCAAAGAATTTTTATCGGATCCTGTATGTGGGGAAGCTTTGTTAGTATTATTAGAATCAACTTTTGTATTTTTACTTTGTGTTCCTTGACTTATATGACTTTTTTTACTTGTATCATCTTTTAGTGACTCTATTTCTGTGGCTAAACTCAAGTCACACATAACATCTTTTATAGGCGAAGTTAACATTTTTGAAGTATTTGGACTTAAACGAGTAGATAACTGACTGTCTGCTTCGGCTATAGTAGATAATTCGTGAGGTAGTAAAGATATATTTCCGTTAAATCTTTTCGCTGTAATTAAACCTTTGGAGGGTGGGGGACATTTCCTGCCAAATCCTCCGACTGAGTGCACTAATGGCTGGTCATCAGGCTGCTGTTCCAATATAGGCAACTTCGGTATATCCAAAAGTAAAGGTACAAATGGGGCTTCATTATTTGTAGTTGAAGGCACAGAAGGTTGAGGTAAAACTGGCAAGTCAGAAATTTCACTTTTGTAGCTTTCCGCTAAAAGTTTCCGTAAACGGCTTGTCAAATCATGTTCTGTTTGATTTGCTTCTTCATTATTGTTGTTAACTGTTAATACAGGCTGGCTTCCTAAAATCGTTATTATAAAATTAGTCATTATATATTATATTAGGTTATTATAAAATTATCAATAGATTTTAAAGGATATTAAAATGCAATTAAAACCAAATAGTTACATACCAGATTTATCAGATCTATCGCTGCTTTCTTTACTTTTACCATCATCAGTTTGCCTAAATCGTTTTAGTTTTTCTGCTAAACTCATATCAATGTCTATGAGTCTTCGATGAAGCTCTTCCTCATCGGTACTAACTGATGAATTAGTTTCTTTTGATTTTTCTCCAGATGGAGGAAATTCAAAATATCGAGTGGACCCATTCTTGTCACTAGTAGGCGTGTGTTTACCAGAGAGCGAATCTTTATCAGTACAAGTACATGATTCTACTGGAGATTTTTGCAACATTTGATACTTTTCCTCTCGAAGTTTATCAATCATAGAGGCTAAATTCGCTATACGCCTGGTACAAGAATCTGTGATATCGGCATATTGAGATGTAATACCGTCTGTAGCCTGGTTAATACCAACAGATATATCCTTCTTCGATATATTTCCGGTATGATCTAAAATAATAACAAAATCAAATGTTAGGAATACGAAACTACTGCATAATTTAATTGATTTAATTAATTTTCACTTCAAGTTTGAAATTCATCAACTCAAATTCTAAATCACAAACCCTTCACAAACTATTTCATTTATCTGTCCCTTACTAATTTTTGTTCAATAGAGCATAAGTTAACAAGACATACCGTTACATATATTTTCTCATTCTAATGTTAAAGAAGACGTAACAAGCCTTATAGTAAAGTCAATATATTTCTATTTGTCCAAATCTTAATATATAAAAGAGTCGGGTTTGTTCGACGTAACTGGAGAACGGCTGAACTGATTTTCATGGTTTTAGATTTGTTGGATTTGTCTCCGTTCCGAACAGCAGAATAACTATTAAAAACATTGGACAATTGACGAAAAAATAAAATAAAAGAAAAAACATTTTCCCAGACAAAATGTTGTGTTAAAATGACAATTGTTAAATCAATTGGTCTCACTTTTGCATCGCGAAAGTTGTCTGTTGTTTTGAAAATTGTTTTGTGTGAGTATTATTATTAATTATCAATAGTGCTGCGACCAGGAAGATCTAATATTTCCCAACAGAGCCGTAATGCAATTAGGCTACGGAACATTGCAAAACATTAACTGACGAAGAACGGCAAATTACTCGAGAAGACTGCTGCGTTGGTCTGACATTACTAACTACCAACTACTACCAACTGTTAATGTAGTCTGCTCAACATATCGTTCAACATGTCAAGAACTCAATTTGATTGAAAACGAGACTCATTGGAACATGACAATCCCTGAAGCAATTATTTCTGCATCTCCAAGTCAGATACGCACATTATTTGCTACCATCATTTCTACATACTTCCCATCTAAACCACGTGACCTGTGGAGTAAATACAAAGATAACAAGTCAGAAGATATGTTACATCGAATACGTGTCAATTCGAGGAATCCTAATATTGAGATGAATGAGGAGATGCATAACCAGACTTTGTTCTTGGTGGAATATATGTGTTACCTCATGTGTGGCAGTCTGTTAGTCTGGTTAGGAATGCCAGACATAAATTAGACCAATCAATTCAAATGAATGTACCCCTATTGGATCCAAAACAAAAGGAAGTCTATGATAGATTAACTAATACAATTGATGATGGCACAACAATGGCATTCATCATGCCATTGGTTTTGGCTAGTGTTCGTGCGAGATCCGAAATTGCGGTAGCAGTTGCTTCTTTGGAATAGCGGTCACATTCTTAGAAGAATGCCGACAGTTCATTCAGCATTAAAATTGCCATTAAATATTCAAACTACTGAACAACCGACATATAACATTACAAAACACTCTGCAATGGCAAACATTTTAGTCGCCGAACATCATTAGCTGAGACGAATGCATAATAGCACCAACGCGAGAATTTTTGGTGGTGCAATGATTTTACAATCTGGCGATTTGCACCAAACACTGCCAGTCATTCCAAGATCGACTGCTGCCGATGAAATAAACGCTTACCTCAAACACGTGGCGCTATGTGAAAAAACTTCAACTGACAGCAAAGATGAGAGTTGCATTGTTGAAAGCCTATTTGCTGAAGATTTCTCCAAGCAGTTGCTGACTATCAGAAAGTGAAATTGCAGAATCAAATCCTTGGTACTCTGCATTCATTCAAATATATTGACTGTGTAAGAAACGAAGACGAAGCCACTAATTATACAGATGAATTTTTAAACTCCTTGGATGTGCCTGGTTTACCAGCTTACAATTTACAATTGAAGGCTCGGTAGTCATCATGCTTCGAAATCTAAACCAACCAAAACTATGTAATGGAACGCGCTGGGTGATAAGAAAACTGATGAGTAATAAAAGGAAAAATTTTAATGGAAAAATTGTTTAAACGAATTCAGTTCCCGATTCGTCTTGCTTTCGCCATGACGATTAACAAATCACAAGGCCCATCCTTCACTGTTTATAGTCTCAATTTACAAAATTCATGTTTTCCCATGGTCAGTTAGATAAAAAAATTAGTTAGTTAGATAAAAAAAAATCAAAAAATTTCAAGAGAAATCACAAAGTGCTTCAATGAAGAGAATTAAACCGATTGAGATAGTTGATTATTGTACGCTTATATATTTTTTGAGTTATCTTTTCAAAGTACTGACCTTAATATTTATTTTATATTCATTGTATTACTTCCATAAAATCATAAATTTAGTTCAGCTAATAAGTAACACATGCATTGACTGTTAAGCGCCGGGTCAGCTGGTTATATAATAAATTTAAAATATTACCAGACAAAGTAAATATTGTTATATAACATAAAATCGTAAAAATCCTTTAAATGATTTTCTGATGAATAAAAATAATAAACTTCCAGAAAATTTATGCAATAAATAACATTTAAACATATTGAACACACACCTTTTACAGTTCCAGACCCATCCGAACTAGAATACAATGAATTTGGAGGTGGATGACTTTCATCTGGTGATACACTTGACTTTTTTGCTGCATCCAGTGCTTTAAAATTAATATATCGTACAATATTATGTAAAGCGGCAAGTGGATTATTTGATTCAGTTTCAATAATACTTTGACTAGGAGTTTGAACATCACTTGAAGATACACCTAGTTCATCAATACTGACTTTTGACATGCTTAGAAGCTTTTTGATATAATTTATTAATTGTAAATCGTTATTATTTAAATTTTGAGGAACTGCAGCTGAATGTTGATTTTCTAGCGTGGGCGATCTCCGAACGTTTCTTTGTTGAGGTTTTTTCCGAAGGTTATAAAATGACTGCTGACTGATCTCTGTACTAGCGGTGATATTTGGTCTAGAAAAATCCGGCGGACTCATATAGGAAGTACTTGAAGTAGACATTGAATTTTTACTCAAATGATCTTTCCAAGATTCGTCCCGAAGTTGTGGCCTTTGTTTTGTACTTCCATCTATTTCATGATCTACTTTCTTAGGTGGTATTGTAATATTGCTCTTTGCTCGTATTCTCTTTTCAGTTTCTGTAGCCACACTTTTGGTCACTACAGGTTTCTTGATAGGATCCTGCACCTCTTTATGAATTTTTGGGGAAATCTTAATCAATGTTTTCGGTGAACTTTTTTTATCCTCTTTAGGAGACTTTGACTTAATTTCACTCTAAAAAAAACATAAAATTACTATAAACATCAGTTAAACAATCCTTGGGATAGGATTGAAACATTACAAAATTACAATCTAATGAACAATTCTAATATAATGCAAGCAATTTCATTTCTCAAATTTTCAGTTTAAATAGACAAACTTCTTGAATAACTTAGTTCAATAAAAATTGTATTTTTATACTATTTGTCTATTAGTCAATGAAATAAAAATTTAACTATTTTTTCTACATAATTAAAATACTTATATTGCAATACCTGAATTTTATCAACCTTTTCAATCACCTCAGCTTTATCTTCTTTCTCAGCTCTAGTGCTTTTCAGTACTTCAACTTTAGGGCCTTGATCATCATGCAATTTAATAAATATTTTGCATAATTCTTCTGATGATTCTGTGTTTTCTTTATTACAATCACAAGGTGTATGCTTTTTATTACATATATTAAATACTTCTTTAGAAACATGTTGAACTGGAACATCTGTATTTACATTTAGAGTGCTAGTACTTGTAGATGTAGTTGATTTACTTTTTGCAACAGGTGTCGTCTGGGTACTCATGTTTTGTAAAACTAAAACTCCAGATCCATGTCTTCTTTGTTTAAAATCACTTTTCTTTTGTTTCTCTCTCAATACTTTTGTGTGACACTTGTTATCTGACTCTGTTCTATCATAGCTTTCTTCACTTTCTAATATATCTCTCTTTTTATATCTCTTTTGTTTGACATTTTTATGTTCCCTTTTACTTTCTTTAAAAGAGTTTAAATCAGAAATCAAAGCATTTATACTATCATCTTTAGGAAGTAATTTTATTTCATTTAATAATTGTTCTTTCTGCATTTTTAAACTTTTCAATAAGTGTTTCAATTTGGCTCTTCTATCTTCAGGGTTTTGTAATGTAAAGGCTCTAATTATTTCTTGTACTTCTTCAGTGGAAAACATAGTTTTAGGTTTAGAGCTCTCATCCCAACTACCCAAATGTAAAACTCTAGAATCATCTCCTACAATGCATATAAATAATAATAATTTCATAATTTCAAATGATTCCATAAAAAACGATTAATTACCTTCTAATATGTGGAATGGCTCTTCCGAATTTAAAATATTAGGTTTTTTACTTGGTAAAGTAACAAGTTTTGGTTTAATATCAGGAATTTCTCTTAAATAGACATTCTCTAGTCTAGCTTGTTTTTGGTTCTCACGCTCTTGAAGTCTTTGTTCAGACATATGATATTCTGGCTTGTCAGTACCAATTTGTGCTATATTTTCCTTTCTTTGCAAAATTGGTAATTTTTTCATCATTTCTTCATAACTCCTCTGGATTTTTTCCTTTTCTAACGCATTTCTACCTCTAATTTGGGCTTCCTTATCTCTTTGTTTAATTTTTTTCTGCCATTCTACTTCTGATACAGTGTTTGGCAAAACCTACAAAAGCATATTTTAAAATTCATAACATAGTTACATATATATATATATATATATTGCATACCTCAATACTGTCTGCGGTAACTTTCTCAACATGTGAATTTGATGCTACATCTTTCTCAAATCTATTTGGGAAATCATAATAATGTACCTTTTGTTGTTCTGTACCATTAGCAATAAACAGTCCTGATTTACCCACTTCTTTTAGTTTAACAGCTGGTTTTGTTGGTATTTCAGTTGTTTTTATCATTTCAGATGAGTTTTGTGAAGTATGTTTTATTATTGAAGATGAAGCTCCTCCTGTATTAGAATGTTTTTTATCAACATTTTCCACAAGTTTATATTTGCATGGGCAATTCTTTGATAATTTTGAACACATACATTCATCACTACTAAGTTCTAATGGATCTTTTTCAGGTATCTTGTCTATTTTATTATACTTTGATTCTGGTATTACTGCTTGATGTTTTTTCCTTTTATCTATGTTAACTTGGGTAACAATATTGTTATCAAAATCACAAAAATCTGGTTCTAAGGCTGTCAACTTCCTTTGTCTAATTCTATCAGATATTCTTGTATCTAATGGTAGTTCACTTGTTTTATGTTTAAACTGTTCTATTTTATCATGGTGTTCTGCAAGAACTTGGTGATAGGGTTTAAATTTTGTTTGTGTATGCATTAATGGGGATAAATCCTTTTCCTCATCAGCATTGTTGTTATGAGACTCATTAACATTTGTAGAATTATATTTATCTAAATAAGTAAATATATTTTTAAAAATATGTAAAACATTTTTATACTCAATACAAGATTTTACCTTCAGGGCAAATATCTGAAGATGTGTGTTCCTGCGAACTCTCAGAACATTCACACAATTCTTCCTCACTTGAGTCAGACTGTTCTTCAGGTATATCAGACAGCTGATTTGGTAGTGCCACATTATCACTCAATTCTGACTCAGATGGGATTGTGATATCAATATTAGCAGAAGGTTTCTTCTTTTTACACTGAAAATACAAAATTAATCATATAATGTTATAAACCATATTTGAGAATTTCTATACAAATACCTTTGATTTAACATAATTCTTTTGCTTATTAATTGATGAAATTACACTAGCTCTTGTGTTTTCTATATCCCTAACAATTTGTTTCTGTTGTATTGGCATAGCCTTCCGATAATTCTCTTCATTTTTTTGTATTTGTAATTTAGTAGCAGCTGCCTTACCTCTATCCTTTGCTTGTTTTTCATTTTTTAATTGCTGTTGTTTTAATAAAGATTCTTCATCTAATAATTCTTGAGCACTTTTGTGACCTACCCCAATTTCATCTAAAGCATTTCTATATTGATTCTGTAGCTCTAATAATTTCCGATTTTGCCAATTTTTTAATTTCTCTTTTCCTACAATTTTAATATATTATAATTATAATATACTGATGTAAATCCCATTACCTTCCTTTTCTAGTTCACCCATTTGCTTTCTCTTTTCTTTTTTCACTTTATTCCTAACATTTTCAGCAAGTTCTTTTGATTGCTGACGAACTTGTTCTAATCGCATTAGCCTCCTTTTTTCAAATTCCTTTTTCTCATTATATGGATCGAATGTAACCATTTTCCCCCGTTTTATACTCACGGGATTACCAGTCACTGTTACATTTATTGACATTTTTATTCTTTATGACCCAATATATATCATAAAAACATATTGCAACAATTTAACAAATACTATATAAAATAAAAACCAATTCAAATAATAAACTATTAGTACTGTACGGAACTGATATAGTATAAACAAACCATTTAATATAAATTTGAAGTTTATATGACAGTTATGACATACAACCTAATTATAATAACGGTTTAAATTAGTGTAATTCGTTTATGAATGATTTAATAAAATATTATTAATTATGGCAAGGTAACTGAGATATTTCATATCAAATCGCCGATATAAGATGAAGAATGAAATAATGTTGGGAATAATTGGAAAAGTAATGTTAGAGTATGGAGAGTTGCATAAAAATATTAGTTAACATTTAAGATTCAGGCAATTTATGACGGACATCTAGTGGTAGTGAGAGTTAATTGAAATTCATTATTATATAAATATATTCTAAAATACATATATAAATATATGTATATAAATATATGTATATATATATATATATATATATATATATATATATATATATCATGAAACTAGATTCGGTAGAAGTATTTATCCTACAAAATGGTACTTATTAACTTATAGTAATTAATTAATTGGATTCAAAATTTAAGAACTAAGTTATTATATATTTATTTTTAATTTAATAGCTTTGGAAATGTTTTTCTTTTTTTGTGTCGTTGTTTCAAAAGATTATAAGAATTAGTAGAGTTTACTTTTTATGTCACTTTGAAGATAGACTATAAATAAAATTCCCTTTGCACCCTTGGAATACCTAACACTAACATTAGTACTTCCCATTGTCCACATATACGATCGACACTTACAACGGACACTACAATTTATGGATGCAAGAATTATAGTTATAACAGAGCTGTATTTTTAGTTTTACTGTTGATCTATAAGATGTTAATATTTTTTCATATAAAACGGCTGATACGACACTGGATCTAGGATCTGGTGACGTGATGTAGCGAATGTTCTGTTTATATTCCTTTTAACGTAACACCCTTTGGTCTCGTTTATACGATAAGATTGTTAAGATAGGATGGAGTTGGCAGTATTGTCTCTGCCATCAGTTTGAATAAAAAAGTTAAATTAATTTTCATGCAGAAAGCAGGTAAAAGGCTGCTTCAATATGTCGAAATTTTGGAGCGTTTTGTGAGCATAATTAAATCGTCATATGGTCAAATAATCTCTGGCCGTATTGTTTGGTATACCAATCTGGGCAATAAGAAGCACGGAGATAACAGCGTGTCTCGCAACTTAAGATCGGCACCGCAATAATTCCATGGCTGGATAACGTCACGTACCTAGGTCTTCACTTCGACCGGCGGTTCGGTTGGCATTCCCAAATTCAGAAAGCAATCCAAAAAGGTTCGGGGATAGCAAACCTGCTATCTTCTCTGATCTGCCCTTCTAGCAGACTTCCCATCTGCATCAAATGCTTATTTTACAAGATGTTACGGATCTAATGTCTACTTCAAGTTTGTTACACCCAACCAGGTCAAACGGCTTCAAGTTTTCCAAAATAAGTTCCTCAGGAGAATATTAAACGCTCCATGGTTTGTCAGAAATAATCAAATTTATAGGGAAACTGGTACTCCAGAAATCAAGCACTTCATATCTCAATCATTCCACAAACAACAACTCAGCTCAAGTTCTTCTGAAAACGCGCTTGTTCGCGAGCTGGTCGACATGCTGGGATCTTAGCAACGCGTCACCGCCAAGCTCCCCCTTTTTCCAGGCTGAAACGACCTCATCCGTCGCTACAGTCATAACTTTTGCCCCCATACAACAGTACCTAGTTGTGTGTTAACTCAGGTTCGCGAATCAATAGAATCGCCGGGCCCTCGTGCCCAATAACGGCTGCCCGATCAGCGGGTGCCATATCCCCAAATTTAATGCAGTAGCAGTAGTGATCCACAGGGGTCAACTGTGAGGCGGTTTCGGTTTAGTGTATTGGTAAGCCCAGAGGCAGTCCCACATAACCCGGTCCAACTTGTCACTCCAGGGCAAGTCTCCGCGACCAGGTATGCGTCATGCATTCCACCGCCTGGTTTTTAGGCCAGAACAAAAAGAAAGCACGGGGATATACCCCAGGAGTTATCTATAGAATGTATTTTATTCCTAAATACAGTTAGAATGTTTTTCAAAATATCCATAGAAAATTTTCTACTTTTATGTTGAAGTATCCTGAAGAACTAATTAATTTAATTTTTAAATTTACTCCAAATTAAAGAAAAAACACTTTTTATGATAATATATAGGATTTATTAATAAATTTAATTGAAAAAATCGGCTTTTACGAGGATATATGATTACACGCTTACATTATAATTTTATATTTAAAACTTAATACCCTAAAGGAATTGAAACATAAGTAATATAAAGTGTTCTAAATTAGTTATGTATCTTAAACTATAGACATAATGCAAAACTTAACAATATAATATTACAAAAACGAAAGTTATTGTATATGAATACTATGAAAAATAAATTATGTAAACACATATATTTTGGTATCTTATTAAAATTCAATCATCAGTGAGTTATGGATAAGAGTGAAATTCGTTTCAGATGTCCGACCACTTAGCACATTTTGAACATAAAATTAAAAATACTACACTATAGTTCATTTTTATTTTACACATAAGTCTTATGGATGTAGTCTCAAAGAAATGATGTATCTATAAACACGGCTAACTAAATTAATTGAAAAACACTTGATGGAAAACTGCTATGATATAAATAAACATATCTGGCTTATTTGACTAACTATTTACAGAATTTTACTAAATGGATTAGAATTGTTTATATTTTGAATAAGTTGAGGTAGAATTTCTTGAAGACCGAATTTACTCACACATTTTAGTTTCTTTATTCAATAAGCAACTCCGGCCTTGTGTCTCTTTGGGTTTAGGTGTCTTTGTTTACTGATATCATGCAGTTTTGTTACTATGGATTTTTTACTTAACTGAAAGACAGGGTAATGATGATGGTGGGTTAATATGTACATGTAAACTAAAATCAAGTTAAATTATCAGCGTTGTTTGGATATGGCTTTACAGGATTTTTATGTTATTACAAAGAACATCAACTCAGTCGCTTGGTGTTGTTAATTTTAAGAATATATATTAATTCCAAATGACTCAAGCCTTTAACACAATGTAAAAGAATTAGTAGCAGCGTTTTAGCTCGTTTCATTATCATTCCTTTAAATGTGATATCGTCGATCGATATTGAAAAAATCAATTGATATTAAATAGTACATCTAATGCGAACAATACTACGTTATTACTATGAAAAATCCCTCCAAGCTCGTTCGTTAAATCTAATTAATTTATGTGCAAAAACATTGATTTTCGGTCATCATATATAAGAATATACTAAAATATACATTTAATGACATACCACTATATATAGAAATAATAAAGTAATTAGTAGTACAATCCAACTGGCAAAAATTATAATTTACCATAAGAGGTCTACAATTAATGATGAATAAAAAACAATGTTATTGCTTGTGAAGCATTATAGTTACAACTAAAACGAACCAATAAATGAATACAAAATGTCCACAATACACTAAAATAAACACATTTTTGGTGTACACTTTTTTTGTAACGTACCACACAGATGTTTAATCACGGTTATAAATACCGATAACTTTTTATGTTCATGTTGTAGTTGCTTTATGCTTTATCTTTTGATACCATTAAAATGTGTTTTAATTATAAAATAATTTGTTATATCACAACCAGCTTAATGTAAAATTTATAGACAAATCATCGAAATTTAATAATGCATTTTCAGTAGTTGATTTTATATTAAAATAAAACAATTAAAGAATTGAAACAAAATGATTTCTGAAGAGCAAGAGGAATCCACTGACCTGTTTGTTATTTTAGTATTTTCACGTGATATTTAGGGTAAGTAAGAAATGATTTTGTCATGAGGTAAAACTTAACATACTTAAAATAAATTAACAACAAAATATACACAAATATAATTAAAAAACGATAATATTTCTAATAAAAAACATATTAACTGCGGCTGCGGAAATGTGGTACGGTACCTAGACATTAAAAGTGCACCAGGTTAAAAAATATCTCTTAGTGTTTTGCATAATGGAAATAATCGATTATTTTGAATTGCATAATAGTAACATTATATTCGATTATATGCCAGTATCTAGTCCTAAATTATGGCTATGTAGGTTAAAATGTTAAAAACTGGAGACTAATTTCCGATCTATCATAAAACGCAATCCTTCAAACTCTAAAATAATTGTTTACTTCCATTAAGTGCAACACTAATTATTAATGATATTAAACGGTGGTAAGAATGTCAAAAAAACGTGGCTCAACAGAGTTTAGGGAAACTAAGCATATATATAATAATAGATTTTATCGTTCTCTGTGTGCCTCTGATGAGCACTGTTTTTTAAATATATCATACATACCACATTATGTTTAAGATAAAATAAAACTACATAAGTTAAAAGAGGTTATTTTGCATTAATGGAATTTTACAAACACCAAAAGCATATAGTTATTGTTACGTTAAAAATGGCAGTTAGCTATATACTTGTCTCTGGATTGTAAGACTACTAAATGGTGATGGAAAAGAACAAGGTAATGCAAACCTCGAACAAGACAATCTGAAACTATTAACAATCTATGATCCCGAGCCAAGTACAACTTACTTAAAAAGAAAAATGTTTTCTCAATATGGCTTAAATATCCTACAAACTGATTTGATTCATCAGTCTGACTGTAAGGTAAGGTAGCGCGACGTTCACAATAAATATTTTTGAGATCGTCTCATATAATTATTTGATTTTGGTAGGAAGAAAATACCAGGAAAAAGGCTCCCCGTCCAACAACCATATATTTGCTCGTATAAAATATTAACTTTAATTCTATGTTAAATCAAAACAAACATTACAAATATTTAGGAGCATTATTCTTAGTGAATATTAGAAAAATAAGTCACATATAACTTTTATATATAATCTCAAAATTGGGCAACAATAACTACAACACAACGAAAAGATAACGATGCCGATTATTCTTAATGATAATACAAAAATTGATTGCCGAAAATGTTACAATTAATTTTTCCCCAGTCGATATTTTTATTCAGGTTAGCGCAGGAAGAGTTTTTAAAAATGGACATGATTCACCAAAATAGATTTCATACTGACGAAATATATTAAATCAGTTCACTGAGTATTACTGTTCTATTCACTCTTGTTGAATGTCACATTTTGTTTAGTCAATAAAAGAAGCATAGGCCTTAAAAATCAGTACCATTTAATGGCGGTTAGAATGAACCATATCCAACGTAACAATTTACGATTATTATTTTGGCAGTGTCAAGTATTTAAGTACTATTCGACAGTACTTTTGTCATGAAATGAGATCATTTTCACTGACATCTAACTGTTTTTTTTTATTGCTACAATGCGTTTTTTTATTATTGACTGATCGATTGAGAGCTATTACGTCGAATGTACTGAGCAAATTTCTAAGTCATTGTTAAAACGTCACATCGACCAACGTAATGTAAGAGTGTCCGTGACGTCTTATGCTAATAACACAAAATATATCACGATTTTATACTCCTACATTAAAAAATCAACGGCAACGTCAAATGACGTTAAATGATCTGATTCCACGTTGTTTCTTAGAACCAACTAAATCTTCCTGGCTGGTACCCGAAATTTGAGAACACAGTTTGCTTGCATGTAAGTCTCTTGTACTTTCAATTGTTGAGATCGAGGGCTCAACGCGTTCGAAGCCCCGCTATTATTTGTTAAGGATAAAAGTCATCTTCAGAAAGAACACGTGGACACACTACGTAATCCATGGTAGTCATTTATACTGAGTGATAGTTAATTAATTCAGTCGCCGAAACGGGAGCACGCCTTCTTCCATTTACATTGCGTGCACCATTGATCTTTGTGCTCCATACCGTAGACCTTTCTGCACTTTTTGTTTTCGCCCCGGATCCTACGCGGTGAATGGGGCACCTTAGGGCTGTGTGGACGCGGTGACAGCTTCGGCAGCTTGTGGGGGCTTTGAGGAATGTTGGTGGAGGCCGTAAATAAAGATTGTCTGATGCTTCCGACTAGTTGACGTTGATAGTCGGGGTCCTCGTGTGGTGGACGGGCCATGTCGCGATGAGACAATGTTGGTGGCGCATTGGGCGGCTGCACTAATTCGTCGTAGTAAAAGTCTTCTTCACTATGTAAAGCCCTGAAAAGGATAATTTTTATTAGTTTGTATACATACAATATTAAGAATATTTTAACAAGTTTTATAAACGACAATGACTGGAAATTTATATAACAGTTCAATTGAAAAGTTCCCGGCCTACGATAGTAAAACACATTTTTTGACAAAATTAGTTTTTTTATTAATTAGTTATTTTTATTTTTTTTTAATTATTTATTTTACATAATTCCCTTCAAGGGTGATAATAATTATAGTGACCCTTCAACTTGTCGATGTTTATAGTACGATTTATCCTTTGCTTCAAAATATGCCTCAGTTTCGGCGATCACCTCTTCATTTGACGAAAATTTCTTCCCAGGGAGCATTCTTTTGAGATCTGAGAATAGGAAATGGTCGCTGAGGGCCAGATCTGGAGAATACGGTCGATGAGGAAGCAATTTGAAGCCCAATTCATAGATTTTTGCCATCGTTTTCACTGACTTGTGACACGGTGTCTTGGTGACGTTATCTTGATAAAGCAGCACTTTCTTTTTCTTCAAATGCGGCCGTTTTTCAGCGATTTCGTCCTTCAAACGATTAAATAACGTTATGTAATAGTCGCTGTTGATGGTCCTTCCTTTTTTAAGGTAGTTAATGAAAATTATTTCATGCGCATCCCAAAATACAAATGCCATAATCTTGCCAGCCGAGTGTTTTCTCACGCTTTAAAGCGGGTTCATCGTGTGCAGTCCACTCGGATGACTGTCGATTGGACTTCGAAGTGAAATGATGGAGCCATGTTTCATACATTGTCAGATATCAATGCAAAAACTCGGGTTTATTACGCTTGATCATTTTCAAACACTACTCCGAATCATCAACTCGTCGTTGTTTTTGGTCAAAAGTGAGCTAGCGCGGCACCCACTTGCACACAGCTTTCTCATACCTAAATATTCGTGAATGATACGATGTACACGTTCAGTTGATATCTTTAGAGATTTATTAATTATTAATATATAGCTATCTTAAAGTGTTCAAACTAATCAGAAAGCCTTGTGTCTCTTTTCAGCTAGAATAAAATGAGAAGAAAAATATTGTCTGTGGCAAGCAATACATTAAACATCTTGATGACGTATGTACAAATACACTTTGAATAAACTATATATTAATGCGGTAACATGGCAAAGTTCTGACGTCATCAATTTTGATGACGTGCATTGGCTATTTTATTGGATATACTATATAACACACATAGTATTACTCTTAATTTTAGCTTACTTAGTTGAATTTAATTTCCATTTGGAAAATACATATTGGTGTGTTTGTTTCGCATTTGTTTTTCTTGTGTATTAATGCAAATATAATAGAACAGTAGTAATAAATTAATTTGTGAATTAAGATTGTGCTAAGGGTAACTAATGTAAGATGTAATAAAATACAAAACAAAAATCAGAAAATAGTCGTATCTACATTTTTAAGATAAATAATTAGGGTTACAATAATTAATTTAAGATCGATATGTTGGCAAAAAATGTTAATTTGCGAGTTTTTTTAAATAATAAATAAATAAAGAAAAGGTACGTATTTCTACAAAAAGTTTTTTATTGTTATAAAAAATGAGGCTTCAGAGTTTTATATAATTCTCAAAAGAGATTTATTTTTTATGGCGCCAAGGTAAGTACAACCGTTATTTCTTTGTGTTCTAGAAATATTTTTAGAGTTTGTCTTATTTTAGACGTATAATTAAGACAGCAATGTACAGAGATAAATATTCAATTATGTCAGTTACGTAACCTCCAGAAGAAGTAAGTCGTTCAGCTTAAGTTTAATTTAAAAACTCCAACTAACGGAATTATTTTGTATCGCCCATGGCTACATTAAAAATTTTGTAGTATTCACATTGTTTACCGGAATTAATAGCGGTTCAAGGGCAAATACTGAAAACCTTGTTATTTCAAACAACCACAGTATACAAGATTAAAATTTCGTTTAGCGAAAACATCGGTTTTTACTTCTAAATAATAATATATTTTAAAAAGACGGTCTTATTTTAACCGAGCAAACTAATCCACCCTGACATAAACGATTTTTGAACACAGTACGCCAGACTGTCTAACCCACATACGCTTTATTGTTGGATTCTAATTTGTATGTTAATGTATTACGCAATGGTTTTGGACGCTATACCTACTGGCCTTGATTTTTGTTTGTCTAAGTTTCTTTATCATCTAAATTGCAGCAGCATTATTTTTGATTGCTGTTAAATCGGAAAACGTTTTTTTATTTGTTTGGTCGACTACCTAATGACGTTAATGTGTTTGAAAGGAAATTATTAAAATTATTCTTGGAGAATATTTATTTCTATGTACACAAAGAATTATTTATCAAAAAGAAATGATTCTATAGTAGATCGTATGATACAATAACAGGAGTTAAATAAGTGTCATATCAAGTAAATTGGCTCACTATCTTACCATTTATCATTTGTACCATTGTTTGTGATTTACTGTAGAGAATATGAAATACAAAGGGCACTGAACGAAACGTACTATGCTAATTCTATACGTGCAGTAAACCTATACGTGTTTTTTATATTTTTTGGAGTGGATCAGTCTATATCGAGTTTTCATTTTACTTGCTGACACCTTATCCCACGTATTAATATATTTGATTTTTTATGTCGTTTTTTACTAGTTTTATCTCTAATAAATTTTGTTTACATTACCCAACTATCTTTTGTGGTTATATATTTTGTTATTATATTTTTATTTCTTTATGGCAATTTCTGATCTCTTCTATTTTGTTATTATAATTATATCTACTTCTATTTCTCATTCTTATTCTACATTCGTTCTCTATTATTTTTATTGGATCCGTTCATACTATTCTCGCCACTTCTTTTTGTTTGTCTTGATCTGCTCTGACATTCACATTGCCTTTGCTCCATACGTTATTATCGGTATTATGTCGTACACTGTTTAGTGTAGATTGCGTCCTCTATATTCGTAATTTTCGATTCTCATTCTTGTTTTCTCGTTGTTTTTGTCAGTTCTACTTTTTAAGTAAAATTTATAATTTGTTAGTTTGGCTTGTTTTTATATAATTTTTTTTAAGAAGCTCTGTATTTTCTTTCTTTATATATTAACTAGATTATAAATTACGATACCATTACGCACAATAATATTCTATTAATAATGTTGGTTTTATTATGTAAAATAAGTGTTCCTAACATGATATTAAATTGTGTTCTTATTTGTTCGTTAACTATTGGTGTATCTTTTTTACTAAGGTTGATTTGGACTGGGCTGCTTAACGGACGATTTGATTTATTTTAGAAACCATGCAAGACATATGGTGTTACCTAGCTTGATTACTGGCACAGCCGGCATTATTTTCCTTGTCACAATTAGAAACAATAACAAACATAAATGTACAACCATGTCATGGTAGGACCTATCGCCTTGGTCATTGTGGCCGATCAAATTTATTGTTTACCTAATAAATTATAATTAAAATAAAATTATTAATAAAAAAACGCGGTTATACTGTCAGAGTTTCGTCCTTCTTAATATTCTTTTATTTTATTATATTCTTATTATTTCAAAATAAAATATTTTGTTCTGATGTTTTATATTATTTATCGTTATATCTTATTTATTATAATTAATTCATTGAATAGTTGAATCTTCATCTGGCAATTTATATCTGTTATATCAAAAACTCAATCAAGGGCAAATTAACACAGATATCTCTAAAATTGAAATGTGCAGTTTCCATTTTTTAAGTTTAAACTTTAGAAAAATCCGACAAGGAATAACCAGTACCCAGTAATCAGGCTGGGTGGGACTGGATATCTTCTGGGATGGTCTCTAAGTTGGTCACTGGCCAGTCGGTAGGCTTAATGCCGAGGACCGTGTTTCGGAACCCATCTAAAACTGTAGATCCAGTCCAAATAAACTCTCGTTGGTAAAAAAAGACTCTATTGCTAAATTATATCACATATAGTTTATGACCAAGAAAACACTATAGTACTTTCAATGTAATTCTATAAAGATATTACCTTTATAATCTTATTATCTATAGTGTATGTATAATAATTATTTTTAATCGACATTTTTTGCATAACAAATTGTTCAATAAGATTTGTGGAATGATTACTATTGTATTTGTTTTTTGTAATATTTGTCATTTTGCAAACATTTACACTTCTGACTAATCTAAAAATGTATAAAAATAATCTCATTTTATTATTTTATTAGTAATGATGGAATCAATTGCTCACATAACTTTTTTAAAACTACAATTTCAAGCAATATATGTAATATATATAAGCCTGTAATGTAATCCTATGACAAATAAAACGAGAAACTTAACAGCGCCATCTCTGAACGAATACTTTGCACAGCCTATTGTTTATTAAAGTCATATTAATTAATAACAATTGAATCTTACTTATGCTCGGTTCTAACATGTTCCTTGGCCTCGCTGCGTATCTTGAAGATCTTTTTACAACCTCTATAGATGCATTGAAAAACACGTGTATTCTGAAAATGAACGAAAATCATGTTATACATGTATAGTCATCAATCTAAAGTTCTATAAATATTTATTAAATAGAATCTAAATAAAAAAATTTATTGACAACAATTATATATATGATCAAATCAGGTGGGCATTCAAACAAAACAAACCTAAAATATGTTTTTGTGTCTGTCGTGTCAAAGCTTCATTATACGCATTGTTTACGTTCTTTTCATTATTAATTCGTATAATGCCAATGGAATGGCAACATCGCTTTTCTACTACACGGCGGTTGTTTCGCTCAAATATCCATATACTATAAGGATCAAAGTCGAGCGAATCCTTTGTCCTTCGTGCATATTCCCCCCGAGCAGTGCTATTTTAGTACTCCCCTGTTGTCAATGTTCTTTAAAAAAATGTTATACCATAAATGACAAGGATTAATGTAAAGTTCCTATAATTATTATTCCGATGGACAAATAAGAATGAATAAATAACATAGGCAATAAGAAAGGTTTCTTGATTGAAAAACTGTGCTGGTTAGACTAAAGTGACAGTGAATTTTAAAATAGAATCACAATAAAGGTTATTATTTGGACTAGACTGGATTATTCTGTAGTCTTCTATTCAAAACTGACATATATATATATATATATATATATATATATATATATATATATATATATTTAATTAAAAACAGCTGGCAGGCTGTCTAGAGAAGAATGCTTTCAGTTCAACTGAGATGAATATAATACTAATGTGGTTTTTGACAATTGTTTTAATAACAACATTCTAAATTTGATGGTGACGTGATTTTACAATACAAATATCTCATATTGTTGCCAAAACAGTTATTAATTTGATAAATTCATATTTACATTTACTAATTTACTATGGATAACAGCTTTGTTTTCTATGGAAAATGTTGGTTTTGTTTATTGTTTTTGAACGTATTAATTGATTCGTTATCAGTTAAAATATTAATGCTTAATATATCAATGAAGTTAGTATAAATATTTTAAAAAATGTGTTACTGTTCTTTACACAATTTCCGTTATCATAAAAAAGTATGTACCGTTAAGAACAGATAGCTATCGATCGTAGCTTTTACGAATTTATACATTGAAACTGACGATTTCAGTCAACCCGAGATATCTGCGGCGTCAAGAACTTCTTTTTTATCCTAGAAAGCGTTTTCCAAGAAATTTCTCTCGAAAGACGCGACAACGCCGATCTCGCACGTGGAATTTGTCTATAAACATATCGACCGGTGGCCGTGGCATCAGCGTCATAGCGGACTTCGATCCAACTTGAAAAGAGAAGCAACAACAACAACGTTTGTCCGTCTCCGTCTCTTGCGCCAGTTCTTTGTTTGGGTCCGGCTTCTTGGCTCTGTAAAGTCGCCCGATTGTTCATCGAAGGGAATTTAAACGAAAAACGGAGCTTTTTCGTTGTTTATTTTGTTCTTGGTTCCAGACAAATTTCTAGACCGTCGCGTTCGTCAATCTCGGGTTGTTTATCCATTATATATGTTGGTAATTCGTTGTTTTTGTTTTTCACTTTAATTATTCCATCGGTAATTAAAATATAATAAAGAATATCAACAATTTTAAAAGTTAATATTCTCTGCAGATTGTTATGTAAACATTTATTGTTGTTTCTTATATTCAGTGGCAGTGTTAACAAGCTCATATGGTCATCATGTTATTTCATTCATGTAACGATCACTAATTCATTAATTTCATGCAATCATTGCTATATTACGACGTAAATATGCATCACTGTAAAAGTACTAGTGAAAACACACTTTAAAATATTCTAAAATAATAGGATTGCAACAAAAGTCGTATTTTGACCGACTTCAAAAATGGTTCTATGTTCGGTTGTATTTATATTTTTTAATGTATGTTCACCGATTTTTTCGTCAATTATGGACCGATTTTCAAAATTCTTTTTTTATTCGAAAGACTGAACATCCGGGATAGTCCCATTGGAATCAAGTCAGGATCTGATTGAGTAATACGGAGACATCGAGGGAAACCCTCAAATTTCAAAGGCATGTACAATGTTTTCACGTATTTTATTATCTAAAATAATCATATATTTGGGTATAATGTTATTGCTTAACAGATGTGATGAAAAATTGGAAGTAGTTCAATATAAAATCCATTAATTTTGCGTTTTAAGCAATAACCATATTATATGAGAAGCCGTAGAAGTATTACCACCAACTGTTTCTATGGTGTAGTAGATAGAGCGTTCAGATCCCACGCGGTGATCTCGAGTTTTATTTCCGGCGGGTGCAACAACTTTTTATTGTTCTAGTTTGGTTTGGTCCTTATTATCAATCATTATTTCTTTATTCCTATTTTTCCTCATACGGCCTACCCATTGTAATATTTAATAATATAACTGCCTAATTTCTTCAGTACATATCTAACATAACATTAAAGAGAGAAAAATAAAATATTTTTAACAAAAAAATTGAGCCGACTTCACAAAATAAATAAGGAACTCACTAAAAAGTTAAATAAAAAAATCCAAAAAAAAAATTAAAACTTGAAATAATATTGTAAATAGATAAATACGTTTAGGGAGGTATTAAGCTAAATTGTATGTATATAGAAAATACGTGTGGTAGATAGGTTAAATAAGGTTTTTGTTTATTTTTATTTAGTTATTAACATACAAAGATTATTATGTATGTATTGAAGTTGGTATATATATATATATATATATATATATATATATATATATATATATATATATATATATATATATATATATATATATATATATATATATATATAGCAGAGATAAAGAATGGTATTCAAATGCAATTGAAAATATTATTTAACACCTTTAGTAATTAAAGCAATTAAATCAAGTAGCAAAAATCGAAGGACTTTGGTTTACTTCTCGTTGCTATAAAATGACAATTTGAAAATATGTCTAATAAGAAAAATAAACATCAACCGAAAAATTTAAAATAAAAAAACTATGATAGTTCAATAGAGCATATTCGCAGCTAATTGTGACAAGTACCTTGACCAACATTATACAATGTCGTGCATATTACGTTCAATTAACTTTTAGTCAAAATATGTGGGTGCTGGTTTAATGCTTCACCAAACAGTATCCTATTGAAATGATTTAAAAATAGATTACATAAGGTAGCGAAAACGTACTACATACAAACGCCATTTTTTAGGTCAATGTTAATGGGTTACGTAATCGCTAAATTGTTTATCAACACATGCAACATTTAAAACGCACTGTGATGCACATTGTTTTGACTATCGGCTGTTAAGAAATTATTTGTTAGTTACTGTTGAGAGATCCATATGTTTTTTGGATTGTATTATTCTATGAACGATTTGTAACCAAATTTCATGTAGTTCTGTTAGTTCAAAAGTTATACAATCTTTATTGCGTTTTAAAGAGAATTATTAACAACATTTTTACGAATATTTATTTCTATGGACACACATAATTATTTATTAAAAAGAAACGATTCTATAGTAGATGGTATTATGCAATAACCTCAAGTGTGATAACAACTAAATTGACTCACTAGGTTACTATTTATCAATAGTATAATATTTTTTGTGATTTACTGTGGAGAATATGAAATACAATGGTTATTGGACAAAAGGTACTGTGCTGATTCTATACGTGGATTTAAATCTCATCGGGTAACAATACTTCTAAAGAAGCTCTTTAGATTCTTTGAAGTGGCTCAGTTAATATCCAATCCTTAATGTCTTTGATATTTTTTATGTCGTTTTCTCTTATTTTTATCTCTAAGAAATCTTGTTTATTTTATCCAACTATACTTTGTGGTTATACATTTTGTTATTGTATTTATTATTTCTTTATGGCCGTTTCTAATCCATTCTATTTTGTTGTTCTAATTATATCTACTTCTATTTCGCATTCTTCTTCATTCGTTTTCCATTATTTTTATTGGAATCGTTATGGGTTAATAATAGTAATATTCTCTCCACTTTTTGTTTGTCTATATTTTTTTAGGTCAATGTTAATGGGTTACGTAATCGCTAAACTGTTTATCATGACATACAAAATTTAAAACGCACTGTTGATACACTATCGCCTATTAAGAAAGTACTTGTTAGTGGCTGTTGACAGATCCATATGTTTTCTGGATTGTATTATTCTATGAACGATTTGTAAGCGAATTTCGTGTCATTCGGTTAGTTGAGAAGTTATACAGCCGACTTGGTTGGTGCAGTAGTATAGTCGACAAGACCGTCCACCTACTATTCCGATAGTTGCGGGTTCGAATCCTGCGGGGTCATGGTCGAAATTTTATGTTTGTGATTGTTTAATATTTATGATTGTCCTAGGCAAGAGTGTAAAATCAGATGAGGAAAATGATCCCAGTCACGCCAGTAATCAGGCTGGATAAAACCGGATGTCTTCTATGATGATTTTTAAGTTGGTCACTCGCCAGTCGGTAGGCTTAATGCCGATGACCGTGGTTCGGAGCCCACGTTCAACAATAGGTCCAGTCCAGACAAACCCTAGCTTGTAAAAGGGAAACTTATATTATTAAAAGAGAAAATATTTAAAAAAAAGTTAAAACAATTCATAAAACATAATTTGGTAAGTGGATTAAACATTATTTTTGACGAGGAGAAAATATTTTTGAAGCCAAACCACAGCTTGCCAAGTGTTGCACTGATTTATTGTTTTTTATGATTGTATATTTTGTTTTGTTTTTTTATTTATTGTTTAGTTGTATCAATACTGCTCATGGTGAACCCCCTGGTTGTTTTTGAGTCAGAAGATATCAGAAGTTTTTCAAAAATCTTAGCGTTTGTAAGGAAATAAGATGAATTTCTAAGAGTCATAATGATGTGAGGAGCAACAAACATCTAAAACTTGAAATACTTTTATAGGCGAAGAAAAGTCAAAAACTATAACAACAAATTAAGTTGAATATTTATCAATCTTAGGATTAAGTTTTCTAGAAAAAATAATTAAAAATTGTTATATTAATTTTATTAAAAACAAAAATTCTATTTTTCATTAGTTTTCTTAAATCTGAAAAATATATATAAGTATCTTGATATTGTTTCGTATGTAGGTCAAACTAATTTATTTTTAAGTATATATGGTGTGGCAACTATTTCCTTTTCTTGTATGCGTGTATGCGGTAGCAAGATAGATCGCTATCACGATAAGTCAAACATAATACAAAGCTCCCTGAATATAGCCGTTAGGTATTTAGACAAGGTCTAAGTAGTTCTTACTGTTTAATGTTTAATAGTAGCTGTCTTAGGAAAAATCATTTTATTGATCATTATGTAGAAATGAGGAACATAGAAAAATTGTTTGAAAAATATACATTAATACTCAAGATCATTCAATAAGATCATCTTTCATATAACAACGTTATGACAATGTCATGATTAAATTTAATTTAATTTGGAAATTTGAAAGATACAGTAGCCAACAATGGAACAAAAACCCAGTCTACTGCAACAACAAAAATAATTAAAAAGATCTTGTGTATCGCTTTATCGCTGCGTAACCAACGAAGAATTGCAATGATGGTCTCGAAATCAAATGGATTTATAAAATTATCCAGGATTAATCCTTAAACTATGAAATAAGGTTACTAAATCATAGCAACAATCGCAGGAAACCAGAAGACTAAAGAGAAGTAAACCACACCAACTTGTATTGTGTAGCAATAGTAGCAGTATAAAAAAGCTTTTACCTCATTAACCTCTTTGCAAAACTGCGAAGTCTCGATACTTTTTTTCCGTGTCATTACTATACTGCAAAAAAGTGTATTATTATTAAAAAAGAGTTGATCCAAAATAAACAAGACCGAGGAATTCAAAAATAATTGGAAAATATGACGTCAAGTGAGGCTACAGATTTTTCGTTATCGAAAGCAACAAAAAAGTTCAAGAGCCCCAGCAGCATAGTCCATATAATTAAAAACATTACAATGATTGGGCTAGAAGTAGTAAAGAAAACACTGACATTTTATCAAATCACTTAAAAAATTAATTTAAGCCTTTCTCGTCTGAGTTAAATTCGCCATTTCAAATAGACCTGCCACATGAAAAACTTACACTTAAGGAAGTTCAATAAACAATCAGAGAGATAAATTGTAAAAAAATGTCCCGGATATGGTTTAATAATCGGAAAATTTTACAAGAACTATCAAAGAACGGTGTAAAATTATTAACATTTAAATTTAACCTTTATGTAGAAAAACGTACCCACACAGAATATCAATAATTGCTAACTTCCTCAAGCTGAGGATGCTAAATATCCTGGTATGTATCTAGACCGACTCCTAACCTGGAAGAAGCACATACTTGCTAAACGAAAACAACTTGGACTCAAACTGTAGTCTATTCAAAGTCTTTTTTGTACATACGTCATCAAGATGTTTAATGTGTTGCCTGCCGCAATTTGTAAATTCGTTTCAGAATCAGACAATATTTTTCTTCTCATTTTATTCTAGTTAAAAAGAGATATAATGCTGTCCGGTAGGTTCGAACGTGAAACCGAACTAACTTGTCAAAGACGTCCCGTTGTCAAACGTGCGCAAAATTATTAACTCTAACCTACAAACTATTATACCTGTGTTCTTAATTGTAGTAGTATAAAACAAGATTATGAATCCATTAAATTAGGGGTGTTGGCCACCGAAAAAAATTTCGATATATCGGAGGAAAAAAATATCGATATTTAAAAAAATATATCGATATTTTTAAGAAAAAATAAAATTAGTGAAATATTAGCCTAAAAATATATATTTTTTCTAAATCTCTTAAAGAATAGTGATATTTTGATAAACCTTTAAAATTAGGTTTATTAAAAATATCGGCCAAAAATATTGATATTTTTTTCAGAAAATATCGATATATCGATATTTTTCTGCACCCCTACACTAAATTACATCCTAAATAGGAGTTCCATGGGGAAGTGTATTGGGTCCGACACTGTATTTCCTATATACAACCGATGTACCGACCACAAAAATTACTGCTAGCAAAAGTTCCAAAACAAAGTGTTGAATGCCATTGTTGATGTAACTAAGATAATATTTTACACAAATTACTTAATGAATTTATTTTCTACATGTAATCATAAGAAACCCTTATGCCCACTGGGCAGATTGTTGAACCACTAAGAGTAATAACAAAAAAAACTATACGTCTGTTGATAAACTGGTTAAAATTGACATATTGTTCGAATCCTCAATTTAAATATCAAAAGAAAAACATTTAACGCCTTCTGTCTTCAGACGTCTGCTGGTATCAGGTTTTTGTCCTCCGTCTCGCGTCACGCTACATCAAATACAAAAACGAACCCCAAAATCCGTCTACGTCCGTCCTTGGAACGGTCTATGAACCTATTCGAAAAATCTCGGGGTTGTTGATTTTTTTTCTGGATGACTGCGCTGCCAATGCACTCCCTCCGCAGTACTGTCCCTTTCTTACCTGTTGAAACGATGCGGGAGTTCGTTGGTCCCATTAATCATAGGCGGAGATGTGTGGGGGCCTTTATCGTTCCTATAAATTTCGTACAAACCCACAGACAACTGACGTCAAACCATTTCCGCGATTATTAATTGCCCTGCTTTTACTGTAAATGTGTATCGATATTTTTACCGTCTCTTTCAAAAACGCCGGCATACAAAATGTATAATCGTCTATCTAGAGTTAATTGCTCGATATGTTCGAATAAAATGGTGTAAAATTGCAAAACAAGCTCGCAAATTGCAGAAACAATGCGAACTGAGAAAGGCGATTGGATCCGTTTGAATAATTTTATAATCATTAGAAAATTGATGGATATTCATAACTAGAAAGTAACAAGAGCTGTAATTATCGTTGCATTCCACGATAAAATGGAAAGTTGAGCACACTTGTCACAGTTTTGCAAGTGTGTGTCGGTATTATTTCAGCTAGGTAACTAGTAAATGATTTCAATGAGGAAACGTAAAAGGAAATATCAGATATTATGTATTTCTTTAACACCTATTTTAACTGGACGCCTATGAAATTAACTACGTGTGTGCTGTCTACATCCCTTGTTCATCTCTAAGGGTACCCACCTGTCCTTAAAATACCTAGACGACTACGTCTAGTTTATGTGCAAAGGTCGGGAATAAATATAATAGTAACACGTGCAGTGTTAGGGCGTTTAAAACTAAACGAACGGGAATACGGGTTGGGAGCCTTTAAAATGATTCTTTTGGAAGCAGGTTAAAGTTGATTGTTCATTTATTCAGTATTTACTATTAACTGTATCTAAACAACAAATAATTGTTGTATTCTATATTTATTTATTCAATGAATAAGATGAACATTATAACATAAATCATCGATTTTGAGCTTACTACTTAAAGTTGGGTTCAAGTCACAGGCATAGATATTATCACCGATTATACCCTGCCTAATATAAACCTTTAGAAATTTGTGAAGCATTTTAGAAGGCCCAGCCTAATTACTGGTCTGACTGAGATTATTGATCTATGTTCAGATTTTTCATATTTTTGCCTAGAACCATTTAGAAGCATAAATGCCTAGAGGGGGATTCGAACCTATGACCGAGGCAAGTAGTTTAACTACTTCTTTAATTGTATATCACGGAAAACTGGATAAAAATAACAGATTAGTTGTTGTCAATTGGCTCTAATTGAAATCTAAATTTTCATATTTTTACAGCATTCGAGATATGTTTTCAAAAATCTATATTGGCAAGAGAACTGTAATGATTTAGTGAAATTATTACAACAATATCTATATAACTATTTACGTGAAATAAATGTGGAAAGTCTGTAAAATTCATGAACATAATACATTTTAACTGAAACAACGAATACATCTATCGACAGCACTTTTTTTCTATCAAAATCAATTATTTGTAACGTTATGTACCAAACGAATTAACGAAAGGAATTTTGTTTTTGGGATGTTATTACGCGATCCATATTCGCACTTCTTAGCATTTTCAAACCGTGTGCTAGCTAAGCCATGTTGAATCAATCTGAAAAAATGGTAATCAGAAGGTCTTATAACTGGTGGATACGCTGGATACGGAACTTCCTACTCAAGCTGCAACAAACCTTTATATAGCTATAGCAGTTTTTTTATAAAACGCTTTTCCATTTGTTCAATTGACTTTATAAACACCTACATAAGTTTCCTTCTGTTTAGCAGCTCTTAACAGTCTATACCTTGCTGATCCCACCATGCATACAGAAAGACTTTATAGTTATGAATATTGCGTTTCGGTGATGTCATATAATGTAAATGACTAATCCATAACTTTTTGCACATGGGATTGTAGTAGCAGACCATATAACCAATACGACATAGAGAATTATTCCTTTTTTATCTAGAAAGCAATTAAACCGAAAATTTTCATCGGTTAGAAGTGGCATTTTCAGCCAATTTGTATGATAGCTGGAAATAATTAATTCGTCAACTGCAGAGCTATCTGAAATTTCTGTGAGAGTATGAGCCAGGTATGGTAAGTTTTATTCATCGTTCAATTAGATATGCTTAGTACAACCTTAATTATAAATTAATTTATTACTACATTTCATTTGTACTTGGATTCATTCACAAGCAAGACGAGTGCGAGATAAATACATCAGTATGTATTCCTCAACTATAAAATTATAATAACTTAAGCTATAGTTTACACTAAAGGTTTTTCTAAAACTTTACATAAGTTCGTATGGTTTGGTTCCCTACAATCTTCTGATATCCTACGCGTTGCCCAGTAGTTGTATTGCTTCCACGTTAGTATAATTTAGTAATCTTCTTTCGTGGTTTAAGACGAAATCTTGGAGAACTTCGCAAATCCATTTGATTTACGGGTCATCGTGTAGTTCTTCGTTGGTTACGTAGCGATAGGCATTGGTAATTAATCGAAGAATTTTGTTTTGACAGCGTTGGATGAATAGTTGACTTGAATTTTTATTGCAACCCTATATTTGCACCCCATAGACCCAAATTGGCTTTATAATTGTCTGATAAATCAATCTCTTTGATTTTAGATCAAGTTGAAAGTATCTTTCGACTAACCAGTGTAGTGGTTTTATCTTGGTTATAATGTTTTTTTTTCATTTTGTCTAACATGATGTTTCCAATTTAATCTACCGTCAAGATGGATTGCGAGGTATTTAGATGATTTTGCTTGAGGAATCGGGCATCCATTGAGCGATATAATTAAGTTTATATTATTTCGCCGCGTAAGAATTAATAAAAACATTTTGTAAAAGTGTTTTTATGTACAGCACTTCTTAGCTAACGTGTTACTAAACAACTTTAAAACCTGTAAAGTGGCTTTAAATTATTATAAATTGAAGTTATAGGGGATCATTATAATAAAGGGACCTGCAATTTATATAAAAACGAATATGAGAAAAATTTAATAAATAAAAAATAATGATTCAAAATGTTTACCGGGCTTGTTGATAGTCAACTAAAAACCACATATTAATGTTTCAAATATTAAGTAAGATTGGACATACTTACATAAATATGAGCGGAACATTAATAAGTTCATTTCGTATATTTATTTTCATAAAAATAAACCTATTTGTTTCTGCTTCTTATTGAGCATCAATATCTCTTCTAAATATAACTAAAGAACCGATTTGTATTTACGTTCCATTAAAACTTGTCCATGTTTAACTGTATTTAAAACTATTCGCTGGTTATTTATATATCTATAAAAATAGTTTGAGTTTAATGGGCATTACGGCAATAAAATAGGAAAACAGGACATTGAATGACGAGTGCGAAATCTCCGCAAAGCCTGATTAAATCCATAACAAAGTATAGCATCCGCAAGAGCTATACAGGAAGTATCTTATGTTCCTATATAGTTGAAATTTTACTATTCTTTTCTAGTTCACACGCATTAAATTGCGAATTGGCATTATTAAAACTATGGTTAACCGTATTACTGTGTGTAAATCCGTATTAATAGTTGTTACTAATGAGTAGTAATTACATACTTTCTATAGGATTTAGTTTAAGCGTTAAGATTATGTTATTTAATGCGTTTGTTGGTTTCTCAATAATCACGAGCCATGCCTTTAATAGAAGAATGCATTTATGACTAAGTTCAGGGCATCCAACCCTATATACGGAGAAGAATCGAAAATACTCCAATATATCTGCCATTTCTTCACTTGATTTTTTTTAATCTCATCAAAAAAATTATTCGCAGTCATCGTCAACTTCGTATTTTTGAATCAACAATGTATTTTTCCTGTTTTAATTTTGTTTGTTTTTTCTAATTTTAATGGATTACTGAAATTTCACCATTTCTTTAAATAAAAGTTTTTACATTATCCACTCAAATAATATTTTACCAATATATACAAATAACTACAAACAATTAATATATTACAAATTATTGTCAATAAACTTCCTTGTTCGTTGTTTAGATCACTGCTAAACTTTCAATTTTCTAAATTTCTCTACTTTTCTGTCATGGTACTCAATGTTTACTAATAAGGCTCCACGGGAAATTCAAAAACTCATATGGTACAACTTGGATTAAAACAAGCGATAAAATATATTTTAAAATATCCAGTTGGTAGTAAAATCTAGGCTATTTAGTATTTTTGGATATTTATCACCTTCAGAAATAACAAATAATAGCTGTTAATGTTTAACATATCCGACATACATATAAGTATACGATATTGCATTCTAAAGCCAATAAAAGTAAAGGTCGTTAAGTGATGGTAAATCTGAATGTTTTATATGATCTACCTTTGATTACAATCAAAGTTTGCTAATAAGGCTGGAACATTTGCTTATACCTGGATTCCGTCACTTAATATTGTTATACATTTAATCAAAATTAAGGAATCTGTGCTTTATGGCGTCACAGACAGAAAGCTGAGCAGATCAGACTTAAAATCAAAAAATTGTACTGATTAATTGGAAGATACTCCCAACTTGTCCTAATATCAAAGTGTTTGGGGTTTGGTTTTGGGTTTATGGTGTTGCACTAAGACTTGATGTCTTAGATTGGCTAGTCGGATACTGTCAACATAACAGTGTAACCAAATAAGAACTGCACGATGACCTTGAAAACAAATGTATCCATGAAGATTTTAAATTGGGAAATACATACTGGTGTATTTATCTCGCACTCGTCTGGCTTGACTATTAATACAAGTACAACAAAACAATAGCAATAACTTAATTTGTAAACTAGGATTATATTAAGCATATGTAAAGTAAGATATAATTAAACAAATGTCTACTTTATGAGAAAATGATGAATATGGCGAATATCGGATATTTTATGATATTTAATCAATATTTAATTATGACTATTTCAGGTGATATTCTCTAGACGTACTATATCTAGTATATATGTACATGCAGAAGAAAAATAACACAGTGCTTGAAAAGTCTCGGGCCTAGCACATATATAGCGCTAGTTTTATTGCATTCACCGCTTTTTCAGTTAGTACTAACCTTCAAAAGAAAGCTATTCATACGTTTGTGAGTTATTGTGCTCTGAGTGATATTATTTTTGTTATTTTCAAAACAATAACCAAAAATAATTTCGTGTTTTGATTTTACGTTGTTTCGTGATGGGAACAAATACCATTCAAGTGAAGAAATGGCTTGAAAAATGTTATAAGGACAGAAAAAACTATAAAACGGTTGAGGGTTAATTAATTGGTTTGCTGACATCAAACGTGGTCGTAGAGACACCGATGATCAGAACGCAGTGGATGTTCAAATGAGGTGGTGTGAACACCACCACGCCAGGAAACATACAAAAAATCCACAAAATCGTTTTAAATAATCGAAAAGTGAAGTAGCGTGAATTAGCTAACATCGTAAAGATGTCGAAGGAACGTATTGGTTCCATATTGCATGAGCATTTGACTATGAGAAAGCTCTGTTCAAAGTGGATGACCAAAAAAAATTAAGTGTTGATGATTTTGAGCAGTTGGCAATATTTAAACGTAACAAATCGGAATTTTTGCATTAATATGTGACAATGAATGAAACGTGCATCCATCACTTCACTCCGGAATCAAAACGATCGTCATGTGAGTGGACAGCAATTGGTAACAGGCCTGTTTTAACACAAAAGATAAATCATTCAACAAATGTGGTATTGAATTTTGAACAAAAAAGTGTTATCTTTGTTACACCCGGGACTTTTCAGCCCATGTGTTACATACGTAGAATACTCAATATTATGTAAGTATTCTAAAGGTTACTTGAATGAATAATTGTACGGTGTAATTATTTGTAATCCCTACACCGACTCGTTACTGTTACTGACAATTTTCTCTCAAAGTGGCTCTCTAACATAACGTGCTATATGTATGAGCTCGTCACAGTGACCTTCTGATGTATACTTTTACTGTCATGCGTCGTATGCAAATGTTAAAACAGTTTAAGAAACTACAAGACGTTGAAGCATAAATAATCATTAAGATCATACGATTTAGCAATGTTGGGTAATTTATGTCGCTATTTTCTGAAACGCATTCATTGTAAGCCAATAATCCACGGGAAATTCAAGAATTCATATGACACAACTTGGATATTAAAACAAGCAATAAAATATATTTTAAAATATCCAGTTGGTAGTAAAATCCGCCATATTAAGAAGAAAAAATCGCAACGGAAATAAAATCGAGGCTATTTACTATTTTTGGATGTTCATCACCTTCAGAAATAACAAATAATTAGCTGTTAATGTTTAACATATACGATATTGCATTCTAAAGCCAATAAAAGTAAAGGTCGTTAAGTTACGCAATTGTTGATGGCATGGTTCTAAATTGATCTTAATAAATACAAATCAATTTTGTATTTTATTCCGTAATTTTTTATTTCTATCAATTCGAATATTGTTCCGATAATATATTCTATTTTGATATCCTTGACATTTGAAAACATGTAGATTCAGTTTAACGTAACGTTGTTCGAAATTATTTTATGATTAATATTTTAAATAATACAACGTTTTACATGTTTTGGAATCTACAAAACTCGCACCCCAAATAATATCTTTATCGTACATTAACATTTATAGCTGGACTTATTAACATAAATTACTGAAATTGCATTTATTCACGGTAATTTTCGTAACGATGTTTTTAATTATCGATACTTAATTTAAAAAACGCCAAGAAAAACATGGAATATTTAATAAGAATTCCGCCAAGCGTCCCTTATGATATATTGCAATTATATTTTTTTGTATTTATATATGTATTTTTGCATAATTTAATACACACAAAACCGAATGAATATTTTTATTTGAATCGTTAGCCAAATTACTCTGTATAAATAAGTTTGAAGCTTTCATGAAATTGGCTTTTATCCGTCAGAATAATTTTGAACAATGAAAATTTTAACTTATAAAGAAACTTCTTAACTATTAAAGAAAAGTTCAGATAAGGGTTGATCAGTTATCCAGATTGAGAGTTTAATTCCCACCATGATTATTCACCATGAAAGATACTGAATAATATATTATTATAAAAAAATTACACCTGTTGTGGCCAGCTAACTAGTACCACAAAAATTAGATATGATCCCCATTACTTAACAACAGCCGAATGCCGAAACTATCTAACTTTATTTTATTGATATTGATTGGCTTTGTTTAATATCTTCTATATTTAGAGCAAACTGAAAATACTGACCATTTAGTTTGATTAATAATTTTGTTTTATAATTAAAAATTAACTTAGTTACAACTAACTTAACAAAAAGTTTTCAGAATAAATAAAAAAATATATAAGAAATTTCTTTTTCTATATTTTCCTTTTGTCTAAAAATAAATGCTACACAGCGAAAGTGAATACATTTACTTAATATGTGATAATGCTATGTGATATTTCAATGTCTAATACAGTATACACTATTAATTTAGCTTATTAGTTTATTTTATTCCACTAACTTGGATAAATTAACCGCTTTTCAAATTTGGCGAGAAAGTATTTAAACTTTTAAGTTAGTTTATTTAATTAGATTTAGAAATTCGTTTATTAGATGTTAAATCTTCAACTGATGCACAACAAAATCTAATGCAATCTAATTATTTTATATAAGACTAGCTGACCCATCAGACTTCGTACTGCCTCAATCGATAAATAAAAGACCTAATAATCTTTAATTAATAAAAAAAATGCTCGGCATGAATGGATTTTTATTATTATTTTCGATTAATTACACATGATATTTCATAGTTAAAAAAACAGAGTTTTCCTGAAATACTGGCTATTTATAAAATTTCAATTAGATATTGACAGACACACGCAGTTATGATACAGTCTGTTAATCAATTAAAAGCTTTCCGATAAACTATATTTTTTGTTTTGTTTTGTGGTGCGTAAATTAAATCATTACTCCGACGATGAAGCACAATATCTCTAGATTGTAAATTTTCTCCCACAATGACAACAGCCACTTCGTCAATGGTGGGTGAATTAAACCTCCTTATGACAATATTATGGCTGTCAGATGGCATCTGATCCAATGCTATTTTGAACATGTTTACTAAATTGTTGTCCTGAAGAAGAAATATTTGCAATTCTTGGACAATGGTTCCCTTCACTGCTGGATTATGAGCCCAACGCTTATCAACTTCCGCATCTGAATTGCCCATAAAATAAATTTGTAAAAATTGATGATCTGCATCTGGTAGTAGTAACAGCGCCCCCAGTAAGTGATAAATTTGTCCTTGTATCTGTAATTTTTAAAGATTTGTTCAATAATTATTTCTGACATATTTTAATACAAACTTGAATCTTATAAAAAAAATGTTTGTAATACTTTATTGTACATCAATAAGTAAATATGAAGATACATAGTAAATAACATAAAATGTTATTGTCATTTCCCCAATTGTTACCGATTTGTCGGCACAATAATCTATTGCTCTATCATAGTAGAATGCAGCTCGTTCCAGGATCACAGGAGCACTGTGTCTGCGGAATCGCTCAATTTCATTATGTCGTGCTAGCTGTTGTTGTATTTGATGTGCAAGAACTCGTTGCATTCTAAGCCTATCTACTTCATTGTCACTCTCTAAAAAACGAAATTCTGACATAGCAATACGACTATTTTCTTAATCTGTCTCTCTCTGGTCATCAGTGCGGTTAGCACGTGAGGTAGCTCTTCGTACATTTGATTGACTGCGACGGCCTAAGTCAGGTCGTTTTCTCCTCGCGCACTTAGCAGTAAAGTGTCACTATCACAAAGATCAACAAAAAAAAGTACATAGAATCACCGAAGTTAAGAAAGTTCTCGCGCACGTAGCGGTAATCCAAAAGATAGAAGGATGCACTCTTTGCCTGAGGTATCGATCGACATATTAGTTGGTTGTCAATAGATTTATCAATCTATATAAAAATAATATGATATATAGTCAACAACTGTAGTTAATATACATAAAAATAATCTGATAGTTAACAACTGTAGTTAGCTAAAATTAAGTTTATTTTTTAGCTCCTGAGAATAAAGATATAAAATTTCTAATTGTTGTTCATTTTAAACTATTTTTTCTATTTAATTTCTGAACGACGAGGGATACATCAAACAAAATTGTTGTTTTTATTTAATTTCGAGCATTTTTATATTTATTCACCTTTTAAACCTTCCCTGGACTTCTACAAATAATTCAAGACCAAAATTATTCAAATCGGTCCAGCCGTTCTCGAGTTTCAGCGGGACTAACGAACAACGATTCATATTATATATATATATATATATATATATATATATATATATATATATATATATATATAATAATAATAATAATAATTAACCCTTAAAACCATTAAAAATTGTGTAGCATCACTAAATATATAAAGAATCGTGATATATAGTACAGAATCTTCTTGGACATCCACATATTGAACATATCAATGTTAGACAAGAAGTAGAGTAAATTAGACCAAAAATCAAAAAAACTGTACTGATTAGATGGAAAATGTTCCCAGTTTGATCCAAGATCAAAGAGTTTGGTTTATTTGTTCGATGTCGCGTGAAATAAAGTTGCTAAATCACAGCAACGTCGAAGCAATAAAGCTGCTGGACCAAACGCAGGAAATCATTGCGAATCACACCAAGAACTAATAATATAATAACTTATTTATAAATGTTACTCTAAATTGTAGCTTAAGCAGTTTTATTGAATTTTAATTTGGAAAATACCTACTGATGTATGTATCCCGCACTTATGCGTTGATGCAAGTACAATCGATCAATAGTATTATTTTATTATTATTTATTTTATATTAATTTATTTAGTATCAATTAATTTGTAAATTAAGTTTGTATTAACCATATCCAATGTAAGATGTAATTAAAAAAACATGTAAACAAGCAAACAAACAAAAAATACTGGAACTATTTTTTCATAACTTAGTTAAATAATTCTTCAACTATTTGATATTAGATCCCGATTAATCGATCCTGATATTCTAAAACAGACTTTCGGTGCAATCGGCGTTTATTTGGAAAAGACATTCGAACTTCTAAATGCTTCCTAGTTAAACTAAACCTTTAAAACACCGGTTTTGTTTACTCATCATCCGCAATCAATCGGGCGTGTGTTTATTATAATAAGCTCTCCGTTTAGGTGTGAAAAACTGATACATTCTGACCGGGAGCTGGAAGGAAATTCTTCGGCACCATGGACAGTAATAAAAATAACATGTATAGACATGGCCACCGGTTCCAAGTGTTCCGAGACACGTGCGTCCTAATTCTGAATATTAGTCGAGTGTGAAAATTTATTTTAAAAGCTGCAAACGCCGATCTATCAACATGTGATTGTAGTCAATAACAAATGCACTCGAATGTAAACAAATTAAATTTTATATACGTCATGAAACGAAGACGGTAGAAGTTGACTTTAATGAGGTATCATTTAAATTACTTTATGAGTTACTCGTTCTAAATAATTAATCATAAACATTAATGGCTATTGAGCAATTATTAATACCGCTGATATATTGTTCTTATTTGCGTTCTGTGAACTTGTATTGATCAAAAAATGGTAAAACTTAAGTAACTTATTTGTTTTTGGAAAGTTATTCCCTGGCCTTCAAAGCTGTTGGGGCTTTTTAACCTGTTCTTAACTGCTTATGGACTTTATTCACTATTTTTAATTCTATATATTATGTAACTCACATATTTTATATTTTTGTACACGATACTTGATTCTTTAAAACATTTCTTAATCTATGGTAACCTATCCTCATTTTATACATGTCAAACCTACGACTAATTATATCAAGGGCTAAACTACTTGAACTACTGAAACCATAGAAGAAAGACATACTGCCCATCGACGTATACATGATAAATAACAACGTCTTTAAATATAAAATATCCAACAAAAGCAATCCACCTAGGATACAATGGATATATTTCCAGGCCCAGAAGGATTTGTTCAAATAGATTTCTGTCCCTAGATTACAACTATTCCCATTAATTTCATCAATTAATTCAAAATAGAACATTTTAAGTGGTTCTTTAAGATTAGTAAATATATAAAAGTTTAAAAGAAGTAAAATCTGGTGAATAAGAAGACTGTGGTATATAATGTATTTTGTTCATTAAAAGGATAGAAATAATCAATGCTGGTTGAGTAATAGTTTTAATCTGATTAAGTCATCAATGAGTTATCAATCCAGAATATCAGTTCCTTGAAACGGATAACTTCATTAGAGTTTTAAGAAGAAAATATTATTTTTAAACAGAATAAAATTTTTCTAATGTTATACAATTTATCTATTTTTGTCTTACTTGATACCGTAGCTGGAAGTCTAGACATAATAGGAAAATTGTATTCTGTATTCTTCAAATGGACTATACAAATTTCACAAAATCTGTTTTCAATTTTAATGATATTATCTTGTTAGTCTTTGAAAATAATTGCATGTTTCTTTTGAGCCACTCTCGATTTTTGCATTTAAAATAATATTTCCAGCACAATTTCATATCTAACCTCATATTCTGACCTTTTGTGAATAGTATAATTAATGAAATAATCGCTGTTTCCATTTCTTCACTACGTTTTTATTAATTAAATAAAGAAAGTTTGTTATTTTGATGTAATAATAAGCGATAGGGGAGTTTCTAATTCAATTACAATTAAAAATATATAAAATACAATGTTACTAATTATTGCCGTGCTAATTGTAACCATTCGCTGATATATGTTTCTCTCCGTTTAACGATTTATCGGTAATTATGATTTTTAATTACTTTGCGTTAAACTACATTTGCCAGAAGGTACAATCGATCATTACTTTTCGAACATAAAATAAAAACAAAAAGTAATCATCCGTAAAATGTTACTAATGGATGTACGACTTTTTTTGTTTATTATATTAACCGTTAGAAAGTCGTAAACATTTTCTGCAGATTGTTTATAATTAAAATTATTATGTAATACAATATCGATACAAAATGATTGATATATAAATGATCAAAAATGTACCGTTGTAATGTTTTTTTTTGTAATTACCATTGCTGTTTTCCTTTCTAGATCGCATAAAAAATAGTTTCTTTGATGGTCAAGGATATTTGTTTTGCAACTCTACAGTCTCCTTCGCTTTACTGCTGTTAAATGGTTGATAACATTTGTTTTTCTTATGTTGTTGCGAAACGAAGCTGTTGCATTAGAACTAATTGTGTTTTATTGCCTTTTTTAAATATATACACATGTTATTATATTTTTTATACAAACCTCTCCTATTTTTTAAACCTATTTACGTGATGTGAAATGTAATTATTATATAGGTGTACTAACAAATCATATAACAGATGGTTTATTAGCAACATATTATTTTCTATAGTTTATATAACACTATATTTTAACTAAAACCAGTGTCAACTACTGTATACATAAAATCGAACTGATGTAATTTTAATGATTTATTGTTTCAAGTTTATTATTCATCGCGAGTCTATAAACCAGTGGTACCGTAATATCTCGACGGAAGGACGGTACTATAAGAAGCATCCTGTGTTAAAATTAATTCGACGAAACGCAATTATTGGATAAGAGAAATTCTGCACTTGGGTTTAATAAAGTTAATGACAATTAATGATTGTTCTCATCGACGTGACCCTTACCACGTAAATACCCGTATTTTGGCGCCTAAACGGCCGACTTCAGTCATTGCCCCTCGACCACGTGGTACAATGCCACACCACGTTCCGAAGAAATCGAAGCCGGCAAAACAACAACATGCTGCTTCTTCTTTCGGCGTTGCCGTCCGTCTATACATTCAAGGGATTATTGCTCCAAACTCGTCTTAATTGTCACAGAATTTTTAAATTTTATCGAAAAGATTATGTATACATAATTTTATATCACATTAGCTCAGTTTGTTGTTGTCTCCATTTATTTACTTTTCTGATAATATTATATTCTATTTTACTATCTTTTCCAGTTCATTAAAATCTAAATCATTAAAAAATATCGTCTCACGAGCTTTTGACTGGGTATGGCATTTGGGATTTATCTATAAAATGAGCAAATTGCTACTGCGGAATTACTGTCGACTGCTGGAATCATATCTTTTCAAAATAATATTTAGAGTCTTGCACGAAGGGGCATTATCAACACTTAAACCTATTTCGGCTGGACTTCCATAGGGTAGTGTCTTGGGACCACCCCTATATTTGCTCTATACTGCTGATATCCCAACAATAAAAGAAACAGTACTTGGAACATTTGCTGACGGTACAATTATCATTGTAAAAGATGTATCTCTGTCTAAGGCTGTAGAAAAAGTACAAGTAACGGTCAACAAGATCTACAAGTGGACTAGAGACTGGAAAATACACCTTAATAGCTCCAAATCTGTCCATGTTAATATTGTGTTGCGATAGAATGGCAAAAACCTATTTATATCATTTGACGAATGCCCGATTCCTCAAGCAAAATAAGCTAAATACTTCGGAATATATCTCGATAGTAGGTTAAATTGGAAACATCATGTTGGACAAAAAGCAGAGCAGAAGAGATTCAACGTTAAGCAACTCTACCGGTTAGTCGGAAGATACTCTCAACTTGACCTAAAATCAAATACATTTATTTATCAGTCAATAATAAAGCCAATTGGAACCTATGGGACGCAAATTTGGGGTTGCATTAAAACATCAAAACAACTCGTAATCCGTCCCAAATCAAATTTCTACGAATAATTACCAATGGTTATCGCTACGTAATCAACGAAGAGCAGCAGGATGATCTCGAAATCAAATGGATACACGACGTGATACAAGATTTCGACTTAAAACATGAAATAACGTTGCTAAATCACAGTAACGTAGAAGTAATACAGCTACTGGACAACACGCACGAAATCAGAAGATTAAAGCGAACCAAACGTAAAAAAGTATATTAGTTTCATTTTATTTTGGGAAATACATACTACTGTATTAATTCAGTACTTGTGTATTAAAGCAAGTACAACATAATAGTAGTATATAAATGATTTTGGGAGGTGAGTCCTTCGGTTATTGGCCGAACGACCTAGGTCAACGTTTTAATATGCGATTTTCACGATTACATTGGAAAAAGGACTTTTTGGTGGCGACGAGAAGTATATTTTTACGATCAAAGAAGACCAATCACTGAGCAAAAACAATATTTCCAAGATTAAACTCGTCCTTTTTTAATAAGAAATACATATATAAAAGTTGTCATATCAATGTATTTAAATATCTTTTGTGTTTTATTGCTGTCTCAACTTTTTTGATAATATCAGATTTTATTTACTTTTTTTAATTTAATATTATATTTATATTTCGCATACTTGATAATTAAATAATATCTACAAACCAATAGAAGCAAAAGTAGAAAACAACTGCTAGTTCCATCAAAACAGTAAAAAATAATGAATATCAAACATTCATGAGATCTGTTCCGGAAATATATTGGTTTATTTACCATTAACTCACCTTGTTATGCACCCTGTTCATTTCCCTTTCAGTACATTTGGTCCCTGATTAAATTGTACAATTTTGTTGATTATCATGGTAACATGATTAACAAGGCTGTAAATCACACATATATTATTTTAAATGAACACCGAATTGCAGAAAATTATTAGCTCACTTAATGTCAATTAATACTGTATAAAAAATGGTAAGACGTAAAAATAGTATTGGTGTTCATTATACGTTTCGTTTCTTCCGACAGGGTAAACTAGCCAATAAAGACATTATTTGAATGTTGTGTAATTTACATGTTAATACATTGTTATTATTACAATACATACATTACAATTTACAGCTATTCGCTTCAAGAGAATGGAGTTATCGGCTGAACATTATTTGTTTTTTCATCATAATAATATGCCTTATTTCTTTGAATTTATTTTTGTGCAAAAATTCAACTCATATCAATCCGCAACCTCCCTATGCGCTTGATTTGCTTCCGTTGAACTTCTGGTTATTCCCTATACTTACAAAACCTCTTCCAGGACATCGTTTCGAGTGATTAAAGGATTATATCAGAATAGAAGAGTGAAAACTATTTGTAACTAAGGGAGATTAGAGTTTAGAGATTAAAAAATAAGAATAATAACCAGTTTGCATTTTATTTAAGTCCTTACTATTATTTGATCGCAGTACTAAAGAAAGGAAGACTATTGGTCATTACCTTTCTCTATCAGACTTACCAATATTATACTTATATTATTAATTATCAGTTATATATCAGCACATTCAGCAGTAGCAACTAAGTGTAATTCAATATGTCGAGAAATTAAGTTATAACTATCAAATCTGATAATAAACAAATCCTTTTAATTGGCTTTTAACTCATTTAAGAGCAATCTGTCACTGTGTTTATAATCCTATTAAACACGAAAGGCAATCTTCATAGTCGAATATTAGCGAAGGAGACCGAACGAACGAACGAACCGAGATGATTCCTCGTTCGCTACAACAGAAGCTGCATATATGACAACGCTGCACCGGTACACTGCACTTCAGGGCCGGCCCTAACACGATGTAAACATTGCGAGGTCGACGAACTCATATCATCATCACCCTCCCCGCGATCGCTTTTCAACATTTCTTTGTGGCTAGGCCAGTGACGTCACGTCATCACTGTCGGCCGTCTCGCGTCGCACCGTCGACTTCCAAAATAATTCTTTGTTTCGGTCCGATTCGATTTCTCAACTTAAACAATCTTGTTTCGCGGAAGTACGTTTGACATAATCATCGCAGGGAATTCACTAAGAATCACTTGTTTATATTATTGGTCAAATTGGTTACCTGTTGCTTACTCGCTAGTTCCAACGTTTCTAATAAATATTTAGATAATAATAATAATAATGAGAATGTATAAATTCTATTATTCTTGATGAAAATTGTGTTCTGGGTAAAAATGCAATAAAAAGATATCTAATGGTTTTTTTGGTATTTAAATTGCACGTTGGGAAAATGAAAGTTCTGGAAAGGTATTCGAGATATTTCCACTGTACTGATAGAGAGGCAGAGCATACAGGATCAACTATATAAAATAATAAGACTTGTGTACAAGCAAAATATTATCCGTGTAACGACCTTGAGGCATGTCGAATTTTACATAGTGGAATAATGGTCTACAAAATACCCAGAAAAATAATCCCAGATGTTGAACACGGGCGAGGTGTCAGCAGCGCCTACTAGAACCCGATAACGAATAGCTGAATATCTAACCCCGAGACGTTTATCTGGGATGTTATTGAAGGGTATTTCCAATCATTGAGTACTCGACTATTGTTTGGTTTAGACGTGCCACCATCGACTGCCCAAGCCTCGTCAATAGGTAACAGCGCTGCCATCCGTTTTATCTATTTTGTATTTTCCACATTTTTATATTACTTCAATAAATTACGGTCACATAATGTAAACACTACGGTTTCATTTCGTTTTGCCTCCATTCACCAAGCCACATCATTTACCCTAAATCTGTTATATTTTCTGACATTCCTCATTCCACAAGTTCAAGTATGAACCTAATTTGGACTATCTGAGATGTAATAACAAAGTTGATGTTGAACAAATCACATAAAAATGGGCATTTTTGGTTATTTAATTTAGTTTAATGGTTGTAACTATACAAATAAACTGTTATAATTTACTCATATCTATTGAATGAGGCTGATTTCTACGTTTTTTGGCAGTAATTTAATTAATTATTAGTTGCTTGCATATATTTTGATTATCGATCTTTATTGGTTATAATGTAAACAACTATTAACCAACATAAAATAACAGTTAAATTCGATGGTTTTGACACTATTCTACATAAAATAACAGTTTTTGTTGAGGTTTAACAGTTAATGAATAAAGACCGTTTCTAACATCGCGATTTCATTGCTTGGTAGGGGATGACGATGGAAAGTTTGTTTTAGTATTTAATTCGACATAAAGATTTGCTGTGCATATGGTAGGATCAGCTAAGTGCAGTGTATGACAAGCTGCTAAAACTGATTAAAAATGTTACTACACATGTCTGCCGACTAAACAAGTCAACTAAACAAGATTAATGACGTATTGTTGTAAACAAGGTGAGCACTAACGAGTAACAGACGCAAAATACTTTGCAAAAGTGCTTAAGGATGCACTGTTGAATAACCACTTATTCGATTATGTATTTCGAAATGCTGAAGAAGTGCATATTGAATCGCTGTCAAACCAAAATTGTTGTTTCGCCACGGTATAGTCATGTTTCAGAAGACGGAAAAGAGTTGTAAAAAATATTGTAACAATTATTTCTCAATAAATGCCTTTCTAAAGTTAAAAAATGATCAAAATACATACAGAAAACTAACACTTGTTAAATATATTATTAATCCTAGGAACTACGTTATCATTAATATGAAGCATTAAACACCGTGAATATATTTAGCTAATAAACGAAACATCAGTATTATCTAAGATGTAATGTCTTCCATCTTATTAAGAAGGGTGTGATTAAATTGGGTAGAATAAAGGAAGTAACATATGTTTACAGGAAAAAAACTTAATATTGCTATTTGTTTCCGTATCTTAATTCAGAACCAAACACATTTGCTTAATGTATATTTTCGTCCATTCTAACGACTAGTTTTTCCAGTTCATAATAATCTCTTAAATTAAATCAATATTTATAAAAAAATATTGTAAATAATAATATTATATATCGAATGTATTCGTCAATAAAGAGGTACTAAAACCTATTTATGTCAAATAGTGTGTTATGTAGATAATGTTCCAACTAATTGCTAAATAATGTTAATGTAAGTGTATTATATCTGATAATGAATAGTCTGAAGCGGATTCCATTAATAAAAACAAACATTTAAATCGTATTATCAACCTGTTATCGTTGAATCTGGATGTTTATTTTCTTATAATGAAAATTATAGTCAAAGTAGAAAAAGTAGTTGCTTAAAGGGAAACTATAACAGTATCACAAAAAAAAATCAATCCAATATACCGTTTTCGAAGAATATATATTGCAAAAACATCCATTCAATTATATATCTGAATTAGAAAACGGAAAAAAATCTATATGGCTTACAATACAAGATAGACATTACTTTTTTATCTTTAGAATTTCCCATTATATTTGATCACATCAACTAAGTAATTTCAGGCATCGCTATTTAAAAAGAAAGTATAAAAATATAATATACCAACTAAGTTGAAGATTTATGATTTAATTGATTACGTGCTTACGTAAGTTATTAATTAAATGGGTTCTTAATAAGTCAGCCCTTATAAATTAATGTTATAAGACAATATAATAGATATCATCTGAAATCTTGCGTAACTATTTTTTTCAAAAAAAAACTGAAAATTTTTGCATGCCTCTTCTCCTAAAAATCTTTTATATTATTTCCTTTATCTGTATAAGTGGAAACAAATTAAATCATAACAAAAATGTAGTCGCCAGTAAACACTTTCTCAATACAATGCAATAAAAATTTGCTTTTGAAGTGTTGTAGTTATTATAAAGGATTTTTCATCGAGTGGAAAGAACGCATTTTCAATGTTATATATAAAATAATACGCCCAAGGACGTTCATTCACCCGTATGACTAAACGTACACTGGAGAGCATTATAGAGATATTGAACTTGGGCTTGCTGCGTTTACAGAGTCCGGCAAAACAATCTTGTTTCAGCAAATTAATATGTCACGTAATTCTTGTCTTTATTTAATCACTTACTGAGAACATTACAGATAATTAATTAATGATAAAACTTAAATTAACAGTCAATTTAATTTTAACAATATAAATAAATCTAAAACTAAACAAATGATATAAATTAATTTTCTCTGATAATGTTTATCAGTCTTTCTTCTTGTTCCTAACGATAGATTAAACACACTTTTATCTTTTTCTAGCTGTAAATTTAAATATGTTTTTTCGTTTTATGCAGCATTATCTAATGCAGCAGCATCGCAAATATCTATATGGTATGGTAGTCTATTTTTTGAAGTATTGTTATTATTACCATTTTTAAGATTTTGCTATCTTTCTGTAATATTTGAAATTTGTTAATTTTCATTAATAATTATTCTGTTTGCAGACTCGTCATCATTGATTTTAGAAACATCAGGTTTGTTTCCATTCCATCAATGAAGTTTGTTCACTTGTATTATTGAGTGTTCATTTTTCTCATTTGTTGGTGCTGCAAAAGTGACAATAACAATAATTGTTTTTAATTGGAAAATATTTTTAAAATAAATATATTATATAATAATAATTTTAAAATACATATAACAAAATATATCTAGGCTTTGTCTAAGAATAATGAAGGAGTATGTTGGTTTATAATGCTTTGTGTTATGTATTACACCTGTTATATCTTTATTAAATATCTTGTTATATATTAGTTATACTGCAACTATACTAGTTAGTTATTCTTAAATATGTCAAATAATTAATCACGTAAATAATGAGAATGAATTGTGATGTATTGAATGGAAAGCTAGTTATATTAATTTCTCCCTCTAATATAACGCTTTTTAAACCGAATAAACAATTATTTTATCTTCAGTTTGTTCAGTAATGTTTATATAATTACTATTATTTAAATTACGGTATTTTTGGCGAAGAACGGTTTTTTAGACTTTACGTCCCGATTCCGTTGTTTACCTACCAATGCCGCGCCTTCGCATTGGAAGATTTAAAAAAGAGGTAAAATAAACCACGCACCGTGAATCTCTGACTCGAAGGACCGACGACCGGTTGGTTGCCTTACCTTTTTTAGTCTGTTCAAATGAAATCTAAATAGGTGAGGTTATTTACCTTAAATGGTGATTCACAATGGCCAAGAGAGTACAAGAAGAAAACCGAGTGGACTTTGATGTTTTTTTTGACAAAGGTAAAAGCCGACTTGATGTTTTTCATAGTTTTTTGCATGTACGAAAGTGGTTTGACAAAGAAATTCGCAACATGTCGGACCGTTGCGTCCGAAATTTTTAAGTCCAATTAATTAAGAAACAATGCAAACTATTTTTCTTGTCTTTTATTGGTTTCAATCAAAAGTTACTTGGGTATACCACCAGTAAAAATATATAAAATCTACCTAATAATATCAAACTATTATCTCTCTGGATAGTTATTCTAAAAGAAGTTAAATGTGAGAATATGTTGATACATATGCTCGAAACGGTCTTCATAGAAATTTATGCTCTTTTGAGGGTAATTTATGAGGCCTATCTCAGAGGTACCAGTAATTGTTCCCAAAGGGTTTTCCAGAACGTTATAAAATATAACCATTAGGCATTTCTTGCAATAACTTTTTTTCTTATTCCTGATTTACCACCTAAAACCAAATGGTCTTTTGCTGATGTCGCTTCAGGTTCGGGATAGAGAAATTTTATGGACGACAGAGACGCCTAGGGTACGACTGGGATTGTCGTAATTGGTTTAACTACCGAGGTTTGTGCATAGGTAGAGATTTAATCAAGGTGTTTTCGTATTCTAGGGCACCAAGGGAGAACCTTACACTGAGCATATTCGTGAAGCTTTTCACGAACGGGATGCCTGATTCGAGAGGAGTATTCATGTTCCTCATAAACCATGGGGCATTGAGTAACGGGCGGACTTTTTTGCATTGGAACACTTGGAGTAGTGCAAGCTGTCTCTCAGAGATGCACATGTACCACACCTGTGCTGTGGGATTGGGAGCTTGCTTTTTTCTGCAGAGGAGTGAAAATAGTAGTCTGTACACGCAATTGCCTTTGCAAATAGCGTGTTGTATTTGAGCTGACCATTGGAATCTGCGGTCGAACTGGAGACCGAGGTACGATACCTTCTGCAACCAGGGGATAGGAAGTTTTTCGATTTCTCCTTCCTTCTTACGGTGGAACAGAAAAACCTGAGTTGTACTCGGGTTAATCTGCAGCCGTTTGTGGACTTTGAATCTGTCCCGGATAGCATCGAGGTTGTGATCGGTGGTAAAGAGAGCTGTGTCGTCTGCCTAAAATGATGTGTGTGAATGTTTGTGAAGTGGAAAATCAACTATGTAAAGGTTGAACAGGGCTGAGACTAGTAGAGCACCTTGCGGGACTCCTGCGGAGATTTGTTTTCGAGGGAAGTCTGTCACGGCGATATTTACTTGAAATTGAAAGCATCTATCGTCCAAGTATGAGTAAATCAGGAAAATTAGGTCATTTGTTAGACCTAGTTAGTTCGCTTTAAAGACTAGACCGTTATGCCGTACTTGATCGAAAGCTTTGGAAAAATCTAGAAACTTGGCTTTGCGACCTTAAGTGCTTGATAGAGGCTCGAATGTTAAGCACGGAAACTGAATTGTTCATTCGGGATTATGCGGTGGGCGTCAGTGAAACTATTTAAAGCGTGTAATATCGCTTTTCCCGAAATTTTGGAATAACCTTGTTATTTATGTATATTTATGGAAGAATAATGTTTTTTACTTTTCTCTTCACGTTTGTCTGAAATATGTTAGTTTCAATGGATAGTTTTATTTGTTTTGTTGAGCACCTCATCAAAAGTGAGATTCATATTATGATTAGAAGTTTTAACTAAGAACATACTACTTGTCGGTGATGCTGATGTACACTTACCATATTCAGGATTACCATAATTGGATTTGAGATGATTACCTTATAACAGCCCTTCATTCGTAAAATAACAGTGATGTTTCTTAATTCTCCCTTGACCATTTCAAATCATATTACATTTAATGTTTTTCATTTTCAGTTATTCATAATTCGTTTAAAGGTTTCAAATTGAACCACTAATACTAAATACCAAATATGTATATAAGAGGATCAAGTTACAATTATGCAGAATAAAAATAATGGTGCAAGCTTTTAAAATTTTTAATTTAAATATGTTAGTATTAAAATAATTACTTATGACAATAAGCCAGTAAGTTTACTAAGGAATATTAAAATAATAAAACTTAATAAGTGATTTGTTGGGGTTAATAGCAATAAATTCTCTTCATTAAAATTAATAGTAAAACATTATAAAAAAGTTTCCTTATAATAGTTTCAGTTTATCGATAAAAGAAATCATAAAATGATATGGAAAGGTAACGGATTACACTACACTGTTAATTATGAAACATATTTAAGTGATAAGCCAGGCTTTTCTTAACCTTCATACCACCAGACTTACACAGGTTTTCAAAAACGTTAAACGTTTGAAACGTTTTAAACTTTATTATTTTATATTATTCTGCGGTTATACAAATCACACTTCACTGGTACTTGATCTGATTAAATTAAAATGTATGTCACCGATTACGACTAAAATACAATTACAACATTAAATTTGGTTATCCTCCTCATTTCTTTCTATTAAGCCTATGATTTTGTAGCCATACAATTGAAAACATAATTTCTTTCTGTATTAGTGGTAGTAGGCAGTTTTATAGTTCTGACCGTATCGTTAACCGTTATACGAAAGCGTAACAAGCCAAATTTTGTCCGGCCCTGAAACTGATACTTAATTTGAACTTTCAGTCGGATTGTAATCTTGGGTGGATATAATTGGCTTTGGCTAGAGGTATGAAGCGCAATAGGATATACGGCTATAAACAGAATAGCTCCCCAATTATAGAGTACATCTTGAGATTATCTAGATCTATTATTTACAGTCTATCCAGTTTGTTTGTTAAAAGTAGCGTTGGGAACTTTCGATTGAAATTGACTATCGACTGTTTAGTAATTGACTACTTTTTACTATCAACTGTTTCAGTCACTATTTTTGGTTCGATCGATTTTACTACTTTTTACTAGCGACTGTTTTCAGTCGCTATATTCGGGCCTACTGTTTTTGTTACTATTTACTATCGACTGTTTCAGTCGTGTAGTTTTAGTTACTATTTTTGGTTCTACTACTTTCATTCGACTGATTTTTAACGTTCTGGCTCTGTCGTCCTAGCCGCGACCTTGACAAAAATGTACCCAGTTTATGCTTACATAGATTTATATGTAATATATAGAGTTTTATGATTTTTTTCGGTAGTTTCGGAGAAATAGTAAAATGCTTTTGACTGTTTTTATAGCACTAATAGGTAATATTTCCATTACTCTCTCGATTTTTGTTAAAAAATATTAATATTATTTAAAAACGCTCTAGTAATTATTGTGCCATAATTTTTAATTGTCACGGATTAGTTATTTTTTCTGTAATTATTGATTGATTAGGTATATGTGTTATTTTATTTAATATTTATGGTTATTGTACATCTTTAGTTTTTGAAAATAACTAACATATTAAAATACGATAAAACATTTATGGGGTATTATTCCAGTTCATAGAAAAATTTCACTTTCTTTTTACAGATCCACAGAACATTCAAATATAAAAGTAATTCTACCTTATTTAAAATTAAATTATTAATTGCATATTAATAATATTCAGTAATAATTTTTTTCCTTTTCTTTTTTAAAGTTAGTACGTGAGGGAATATGTACATCTCAGTCTCGCTTATACGACTGTTGGAAAATATAAGCACATATGAAATTAATTGGTCCAAGCAATTATCTCGGTCCTTTTCTCTCACAATTATATCACGAATTAAAAAAACAGTCGAACAATGCAAATAGTAATTACTATTTTCAGTCGCTAGTTTTTTGACTATCGATTGTTTCGATATCTTAGCGACTATCGACTGTTTCGACTATTTTCATTCGATAGTTCCCAACGCTAGTTAAAAGTATTTATGGAAAATAATAGTGGCAAAAAAGAAGTATAATATGTACTTAATTTGATCATATATGTAACATACTACAATTAAATAATTGAATTAGAATTAGAAGAACAATATCCGACTTACTTCTTTTTCTTTAGCGAGCGCGGAATCATAGCCTTCTATATTAAATGAGTATGATCCCCATATCTGAAACAAAATACATTTATTTAATAAATATACAACTAATGACATTTTAAATAATCAAATATATATTACTAACATTATAAAAATAAATAAAACCAGATATAAAAGGGAGATTAAGAGCGATTTCGAAATATTTTGATGTAACTTTAAATCAGATCTAAATCAATTTAAGCTTTCATTGAACTGGATGACAAAACAAACGAAGGTCGTTGGCTAGCGAATTCATCCCAAGCATGATTCAGGTCTGAGTTTGATGACCTAGAATTAAGTCTTAATGGCCAAGGGTAAACCCAAACGTTATTGTTTGTTTACCATTTTGGATTTTTTTTAAATTAATTATACGTTATAACATTAGGTTAACATATTATTTTTATCTATCATGTTAATACGAGTTTTCAAATGTTAGTGTTAAATGTTAGCTATAAGAAATGAAAAAACATTTGAAAAATTAGCTACATTAGTTCAAAAATCATCACATACAGAGTATCAAATTTGCATATACAAGAATTAAGTGACTAGGAATAGAAAAATGGTGCGAGGTTTCAGAACTTTTATTTTAAATATCTTCAAAATAATTGTTCATTGTAATAAAAGGGTTCAGCAAGCTGTCCTTAGAAACATTATCAAAACAAGAATTAATAGTGATATCAATATCTTCCTTAGAGTGGAATATTTATAACGCAATACAAAATCTGGCGAGTAAGACGGATGTTTTATAACTGTAATTTTATTTACTGTACAGACATTTTCGGTGTTGAAAGCAGCAGATTTTCACCATTTCAGAATGTTTAATGCCTTTCTTGAAATCATAGTAAGTAATTATATGAAAGTCTCCTTGCGACAGTTCCAGGTTTTCGATAACAGACAAACTAAACAGATAGGGAGATCTAAAAAACTGCTCTGTTTAACAAAGAAACATACTTATAAGTATAAGTTTAATTTTTCTAGTAATTGCGTAGAAATATATTACTATCACAAACTACACACAGTCGTAGGAACATTATATATAGTGTACGTTGGCTTTATATCGAGATTTGATTAATTTCTTATTAATCTCACATAATCTATATCTCACACTTTATTAGTATTTGATTCTATTAATCTCGTGGGCACATATTTGATTATAAGTAAGAGACAGCACATCGAACCCTATTACGCAATCTTCCTTATTTCTTTCAATCTTGTCCGTGGTTCTTGCAGCCATACAATTGAAAACATAACTTCTGCATTGATGGTTGGGCATTTTTATAGTTCTGACCGTATCGTTCACCGTTATACGAACGCGTAACAAGCTGAATTTTGTCCGGCCCTGAAACTGATACGTAATTTGAACTTTCAGTCGGATCGTAATCTGGGGTGGATATAATTGGCTTTGGCTAGAGGTATGAAGCGCAATAGGATATACGTCTAAGAAAAGATAGCGCCATTACTATGGATTACATCTCGTGGTTATCTAGAGGTACAATTTACAGTTGATAAATTTCCGGTGCGATCGTCAAAAGTACTTTATGAAAATTAACATTGAATTTTAAGGCTTACACTTAAGTTGATCACATATATATATATATATATATATATATATATATATATATATATATATATATATTATATATATGTGATGATTAAACTTAATATAATTATGTAATAAAATATTTAACTTACTTCTTTTTCAAAAGTAAATGGATACACCCATACCTGAAACAAAATAAAATATTAATTTTATATTGCTTAATACTAATGTTAATTATGTAATTACATAAATAATTAATTCAATATTACTGACATAATAGATATAAATATAATTAATTACTAAAAATTAAAGATGTTGTTGAAATATTATAGTTTAAATATCTTCTAAATTGCAATTGCTAACAAAACAAATACCTCCGAAATAAGATTCAGGTCTGAGCTTGATGACCTTGAAATAACACTTATTGGGCAAGGGTATATATTTTATTTACCATTTTGGATTTTTTTAATTAATTTTTTATTATATTATGTATTAACATGTTAGGGTTAAAAATCCGTTACTCTAAAAACCTTTAAAAATTATTAGTTTTCAGCAATTGTGACTAAAATCAACCAATAAACATCATTTTGATTTCGGAAATCTCGTGAATAAACATATTTTCGATATTTATCTACAGCCGACAATGATCTATTAATTGATTTTTTTGTAGTTGCTATTAGATTAGATAATTTAGCAATCGCAAACAATCGACATTTTCTGCATTATCAGCCTCTTACGATTACATTTTTGACTTTCCTTTGCAGTACGACCATGTAGTGAAACAAAACAACAATTAAATAATTTCAACCATATTTTCCTGCGATTTGTAATGTGTAATATTTTCTGTCTTTCTTTCTGGGGAGAAAATAAAGAGCACCGATAGTTCAATACCGACAATTCAATATTTATTCCACAAATCTCTAATGATGGGAGACCTTGGACTAGGGGTGTCGGCAGGCGAGAAAAATATCGATATTTTTTTATGGCTTTATATATATATATAAATATTATATATATTTTAAAGTCTCCTATTACCAACTATGGGTTTATCTAGACTAGACCTAAAGTTTAACGTGGGCTCCGAACCACGGTCCTCCGCATTAAGCCTACCGACTGGCGAGTAACTAACTTTAGAAATCATCCCAGAAGACATCCGGTCTTACCCAGCCTGGTTATTGGCGTGACTGGGATCATTTTCCTTGTCGGATTTTACACTCTTGCCTAGAACAATCACAAATTTTAAACAATCACAAACATAAATTTACAACCATGCTCCATCAGGATTCGAACCCGCGGTTATCGCAACAGTAGGAGGACGGTCCTATCGCATTTACCACTGTGCCACCAAGCCAGCGTACATATATATATATTTTTTTTTTCACAAGACAGAATATTTTTCGGTCAAATTATTCAATCAATTAATCGGTAACCTGTAACAGCTTCTATCCAAATAATAATAAGTTTATTATTACTATTTTATAATTAGAACATTCAATAACTTTTCTATGGAGTTCAGGATGACCTTTATATTTTACAAGAGCTATTCTATGTACTTCATGATGATTCTATAGGGCATATCCTCAAACAGCTTATGTACATTCAGATTTTAGATCAGCTTATTTAATTGTTTATAATATATGCATTACTATTTAGATTTAAGAGTTTTTTTTTAAAAACGTCATTATGTCAATGTTTTGTCACCTGTCTTCTATGTCATTCTCTTCATATTATGAGATTTAAATTCTAAAAACTTTTCCATAACATAACATAAAAAGCCTTACGAACAGTTCGACAATAGCGAAAATAACAAAGAAATAATTAACCAATTTGGTGCAGGAGTGCTGACGTAATGGGCGTACATAGACTTTGAAGATTCATTTTTATGTATATAGATTAAGAATTATTGAATAAAGCATCTTCAATATCTTCATTAAAAAATTTATCGAAAAATCACCCATACAAAGATTTGATTATATATAATAGTTTATAGAATTTACTATGGCATCCTTGTATTGAACTAAACTAAGTAATTAGTACGTGTTTAAATGCTTTATAGATATTTTTAATTCAGAATAAGCCTGATCGTCTAGTAACCCAAGTACGGTATTAACGTTATCGTTAACCTTGGTATCTAATAAAAAAATCACAAGATAATTACGGTTATCTCTAGGCCACTATCATAAAGCACATTTTCTAAAAATAATTGATAATACACTATACGTATATTATTTTATATAATTAATTAATTTTATATATATATTAAATAATAGTATAAATGAGTGTGATAAAATTTTGGAAGATTTTTATGGATTGAAAACAATATTCGTCATCGATTTATTTTAAGAAAAAATATTCTGCCAACGTGCTTTCAAGGTTGGGGGGCTTGTAACGTTAAAAACTATCATCAATTTTACAACACGGTAACGATATGGAGGAAACTAAAATAGATTACATCACTGTAAACTTGCGCTCTGACTAGTTCACTCGAAAATAAACAAAATGAAATTAAATCGACCTTGCAAGCATCCACGTGCCAATGTTAAAAGGAGATCCAATAAATAGTTGTAGTCACTGGTTGCGCTAAGTAGTTTTTTACTGCAAACAAAAAGGAAGTGTGGTTGATCTGGTAAATTAGTTTGCAAATTTGTTGGAAATGTTACTTATAATTATTCTCGTAACAATTTCAAATTTCGATAGGAAGTTTTTTAAAACATTATCTTCCTCATTTCCCATTTAATTTAACGATTATCTATCGATTATCTATCAAGTTCATCAAAAATTTATTTATATTTATAAATAAAGAAACACTAGTCAATGCAGGCGTTATTTGTTCATTTCAGGATTCAGTTAGGTTTTCAAGGAAACAAATATATCATGTCCATAATTAAAAAATATCGATAAAACTTACCGTTGCGTTTTTGACAGTATTGAACGACTTTCACCTGTTTCTATAACTAAAAGCCATTTTCGCATCTATTTTCAAAAGTTTTTTCAGCTTGACCTTTATAATCAACAATCACTTAATAACCGTTCGTAATTAAGCTTAAAATTTTATTTACTTATGCTGTATTGGTAAAACAGACAACATACAGTATCTCATATATAGGTGTTTGCATGTATTTTGATTAGTGATATCTATATGTGAAAATACGAAGTGTCAATGTAAACAACTATTAAACAAACTCTTAAATTTGATAGTTTTGATATTTCTTTAAAAAAATAAAAGTTTAGTAGATCATAGGATGCTCATAAGAATTTTATTACATTTTAGTGTTTGATTTGAAAAAATCTGATGCCGAAATCTATCAACCGCTTTTAGAAGCCTATGATGATGCTTCTGGCTTATACTTCAATGTCTGACTTTGCTTTCAACGATTTAAAAGTGGTTATTTTGGTATCAATATTAAAGAACGGCCGGGAAAAACAAAAAAAACTGTTCCAAATTAACAAATCGTTAAGACATACTGGACGAAAATACAGCTCATACTTTAAAGAACTGAAGGCTGAAAACTTTCAGACATTAACGTGCGAACCATTTAGGCAAAAAAGAGTATTCTGCAGCGTATTGGGAAATATTCATGACCATAAAGTCTTTCAGTGCATATGGTGGGATAACTGCTAGTGAGAGTATTCACCGGCTTCAATTAAACAATTTGAACGACATATTGTTACAAAATTGAACAGCAATAGCGAGTAAAAGACAATATCATCTTCTTGCATGACAATACTCGGCCAAACGTTACAACAGTTCTAACTCGAATGGTAAATCCTAGCGCCCCTTTATATTCAAATACATTTTTCAGCTGCGATGGAACATGGCTTGACTGTCACACGGTTTCGAAATGCAGATGAAGTACGAAAATGGATTGACGATTGTATCATTGCCAAACTAATATCGTTCTTTTGACATCGTGTCAAGATGTTACAAGACAGATCAGAAAAAGATGTAACAACACTAATCTAAAAATCCCAAGAATTTTTAAATAAAGATTTATGCCTATTTGTTACAGCATTTCAAATGTTTATTAGTTTTATTTTCTGAAATGGTTTGGTTAGAACTCTTCCAACAGACTCGTAACGCCTCAATGAACTGATACAGTGAAGAACTAATACTTTGTGAAAACTATAACACATTACGTGATGAGAAATATAACAGTAATTATTTGTCTAATATCAGACAACATCCGGAGCTTGCACTTATGGTTTAGATTGTTTTAAAATAAAAATATTTAATTCTTGAAAATTAAATTTAATGTAATCACATTTTCCAATTTTCCGATAATTAGATAGAGTGGAAAGTTTCTTAACGAATAACTCTACGGTTTTTTAATATTTTAGTTCAGAACTATGTTAGGATTAAAATAAGTTCGGCATTATCTATATATTAACTATTAAAAATGCATTTACACAAGACAAACATCCATTTATATATTTATGACATTGATAAAAATAAGATCTTTATAACACCATACCATAAAAAACAACCAACATGTAATAAAGCAAACAAAAGATTAATTTCGTTTAATATAAAAGTATAATGCGAAATTGGACGTAATGGATGTATATAAACATATAATACTATTTAAACTATAATAGACTACGATGATCTACAAATTCTGAGAACTATTAAAAATGCACTATGGTCACCTAGACACAAAATTAAAATCGTATGCGATGTCCTGCGTTGGGGTTACGAAGTTCGGTGACACCATGTTTTCATACGGACCTGAATAATGTAAATTGGACAGAGAAGTTTCGAATCGGTGAATAAATTGAAGAAATAAATGATGGGAGTGTTATCGTCGATGAATCGATTTTAATATTGTCGTAATGTCCAAACTTTAATTGCAAAATGCTTATTTATATAGACTCCAACCCATATGCACACCTAAATGAAGGTGGAGTATAAAATTGCCAATAACAGTGCCTCATTAATGTAAACAACTTAATTTTCATGATTGACTCTGGATTGTTTGACAATTTACATTTTTAAAATATCTCAAATTCGAATAATTTTGCTTATATTATATTATATTATGTGTTATAGTATCTTAATAGACCATATAAAATTCAAAATAACACACAGATGGCGCTACCAGAATTAAATCCATATGTATTTTAGTTAGCCCTAACCCTCAAAAGATGCGCGTATAAACAACAGCTGTTGGATCATTAGTTTGTGAATTATAGTATTTTGAGTGAAGCAGCTTTTGTTGTTGTGATAAAATGGATAAAAAGGAATTTCGCGTGTTGATAAAATATTGATTTTTGAATGGAAAACTTGGCTTAATGCCGAGTTTTCGGTCACTGCCCCAGAAAATTCAACCATCAAGGATTGATATGCTAAGTTTAGACGTGGTGAAATGAGCACCGAAGACGGTGGACGCAGTGGGTGCCCAAAAGAGGTTGTTACCGACGAAAAAATTTAAAAAATCCACAAAATGATTTTGAATTGAATGAAATAGCAGACACTAAATATATCAACTGAACGTGTACATCATATCATTCACGAATATTTAGGTATGAGAAAGCTCTGTGCAAAATGAGTGCCGCACGAGCTCACTTTTGACCAAAAACAACGACGAGTTGATGATTCCGAGTAGTGTTTGAAGGTGATCAAGCGTAATAAACCCCAGTTTTTGCGTCGATATGTGACACGATTAAACCGCTCCAAAGCGTGGGAAAACGCAACAATCGGCTGGCAAGGTTGTGGCGTCTGTATTTTAGGATGCGCATGGAATAATTTTCATTGACTACCTTGAAAAGGAAGGGCCATCAACAGCGACTATTACATAGCGTTATTGGACGGTTGGAAGGATGGAATCGCCGAGAAACGGCCGCATTTGAAGAAAAAGAAAGTGTTGCTTCACCAAGACAATGCATCATGTCACAAGTCAGTGAAAACAATGCCAAAAATCCATCCATCCACCGTATTCTCGAGATTTCAAAAGAATGCTCACTGGAAAGAAATGTCCGTCGACTGAAGAGGTAATCGCCGAAACTGTGGCTTATTTTGAAACAAAGGACAAATCGTACTACTAAAATAGTATCGAAAAGTTGGAGGGTCGCTATAATCAGTGTATCATCCTTGAAGGGAATTATGTTGAATAAAAAATAAATTGCAAATTCAAAAAAAAAAATAATTTTGCAAAAAAAATGTGTTTTATTATGGTAGACCGGGGACTTTTCAATTGACCTGTTATAAATTAATTATTACTCGAATTTTATAATTAAGTAGTTTTATTGTAGGCCAATCACCTTGGTTCAGATCTGTAGAAAGGATATTTATATTATTTCGCCTTATTTTATTTTTTATTAATTACATATTACATTAGGTATGTTTAGTACAATCTTAATTTACAACTATTGTTCAGTTCAGTATTTCCCAAATTAAATAAAATTAGACTACTTAAGTTAGTTAAGATTAAACACTTATACACTATAGTAATTCATTTGGCTTGGTTGGGTTCAATCTTCTGATTTCCTGCGTGTTGTCGAGTAGCTGTATTGCTTCTACATTGCTGTGATTTAGTAACTTAACTTTATTGTGATAAACTTCGAGGTCATTGTGTAGTCCGTCGTTGGTTACGTAGCGATAAGCACTGGTATTATTTGATTAATTAATTTTGTTTTAGCATTGTTGGATTATAGGTTAGTGGATGTTTTAGTGCAACTCCATAAGTATCAACTCTCCAACTCCATATCTCGTAAGTCCAAACAGGTGCTATAACAGATTGATAAAGCAATCTCTTTGATTATGATACCTTTCTCTTCTGCTTTTTGTTTAACGTGATGTTTTTAGACTATTGGCAAAAACTTTTGAATATATTAAACGAAACTAACCTTTTGTCTTTTATAGTTGTGATATTATTTTAATTTTATATTCAACTTGGTTCAGTGTGCCTCAAATAATGTGATAATTCCCGGTGTCTCCAATCATAAAATTAGGCATTAGTATGATAATTGGTTAATTTATATATTTAAAGCATGGTTTCATTGTTCATTAACAATGCCTGTACTGTGTGCTGACGTTCGAATCTTTCCTAAAGAGCCTGTGTTGGATAAGCTTTCATGATAATTTTATAATAAGCCTGACCGCAAGTAATAAATGTTTATATAACATTGCTACTTATTCTGTCATATATGTTTCATCATGATACAGTAAAATATTTATTTATATTCCCTATTCTGTTAAAATAAAGTACGATTTAGACGATGCCCATCTCTGGAAAATGTAAAGCAGTACATTCAGTATATGTCGGTACCTGTTGAAGCTCCTGATCCTTCTAAAACTTTGTGGTATTACAACGTTTTTGCCTTTCCATAACTTCAAGAACAAAAAAAGACAAAATACAAATGAATTTATTCCCAGATAAAATCCAGTCAATGACAATTTTTTAATAATATATTTACCAATTATATAACTTAGTTTTGTAAAGTCGATTGAATACAAAATTACTTAAAAAATTAATGAATGCTAATTTTAATAAAATACTTAATTATATACTGTGTACTAAAATACTAATTAATAATACCATTTCTTAATCGTGTTATCGTATAAAATAATTCTCTTGCCAAAGGATGTCGACATAGAGAAAGCAATACAATTATAAAAAATCTATTCATAATGTGTATATTCAAACATGAAACCCTGACTGATAGCTGAGCAACAATATATTTATATACAAAAGTGACTCGATTAATAGTATAAGATAAGATAATATTTAAACATATACATTTTAATAACCTGGCAACTACATATATTTTGTTTGATATTTGTAGAATGTAATACCAGAATGACTTTTTCAAAATAAATTATGTTATTTAATTTTCTGCAATTGTAACGTTTTGTTTTCCGATTGTGCTTCTGTAAAAGTTTTATTGCACATTATACTACCAAAACAATCAGGTTTATACGATTAAACATCACTGTTAATCGAGAAATCGACTGGAAAAAGAGAATATCGACTGTTCGTTGTCAGTGCGACGAATGAAGGAATCGGCCGCATGAAAATTCGCAATTTTGACCTCGCTCAATAAAAAGCTGATTGGCGGACTCCGAAATTCGCGAACGTTGAACTTCAACGGCAAACGAAAAGTGCGATAAACTCCGAAACTGTACATCTTCAACCTTGAAATGGCGGACTTTTTTAAAATGATTTAAGGTTAACGTTTTGTTTTTGTTCTTTGGTTCTCCATTTATGGTGGAATATTTACATATTTTAATCCAGTTTTTTAATTTTTTATTCGTAGAATGAATTAATAGTGTTAATTAAAGGCCGAGTTATAAACTCCCCTATGATTTTTAAATAATAAAATTCATTTGTTTTATATATTTTAAAGTCTGTTTAACGTGTGTTCTGAATCACGGTCCTGGGTATTAAGCCTATCGATTAACCAGTGGCCGACTTAGAAACCATCCATCTTAGAACCATCTTACGAACCATCTTAGAAGACATCCGGTCTTACCCACCCTGATTACTAACCTGATTGGGATGGGTATTCCTTGTCGGATTTTCCACTGTTGCGTATACAAATATTTACAATTACAATCACAAACATAAAGTACATCCATGCCCCAGCACGATTCTAACACGCGACTATCGCAACAGTTAAGAGGACTGTCCTGTCACCCTGACTACTGCGCCAACCAAGCCAATAAAAAATTCAAATTTAATAAAAAATAAAAGTGTATGTAGGTACTTTAACTGGCTTCTTAATACAATGTGCAAATATTTTTAATAAATAAATATGATAAAAAGTAATTATTTTAAATTTTATCATAACTCTACATAGAAAACTCCAAGTAAAAACTGTGGAAATAAATCAGGAGAAATGGTAAGAGACATGACGAGAGGTTTCATGGGGATCCAAATATTCAAGTTCTTCATATTTTAGGACACTGAACCCCTGGCAATGGGCTAAGAGAACCAAATATCTTATACTTATTGCACAAGTTAGGGGTGTTGGCCACCGAAAAAATATCGATATATCGGAGAATAAAAATATCGATATTTTACAAAAAAATTTATCGATATTTTTAAGAAACAATAAAAATAGTGAAATATTAGCCTAAAAATATATTTTTTTTACATATTTTAAATGATGGACCTTTTAGTATCATAATTCACCAAACCTTTAAAATTGATACTTAATTTAAAGGTTTTAAAGGGGAATGTATCGAAAAATATCGATATATCGATATTTTTTCTACATCCTTAGCGCAACTAGTCTTAGAGGTCACTGATATCCAATTAGCTTAAGATTAACTAATTTTAATATTAATACATTATTTTTTAAAGAAAAACTAATATACTCTTGGTTTCATTAAAAATGTTTTGTTTTCTTATATAATACTGTCAAAAACCATAAAAATATGTTAATACAGAAGTCAATTTCATGTCAGAGAAAGCATACAAAGGAGTTTTAAAACCTATTGATACTTTAACAAATATTTATAGGAAATAAATGTCTACAGAAGAATAACACCAATATACTAAGTGAAAAGGTAAATAAAGCCAAACGATAAGCAAATATATCTTAGAAAAATGCGTGTTTAAATATTGTTTTACATTAGGACTCCTGAGCTCCATAACTCATACGAGAAATAGAAATTTTGGCCATTTTTAACTAATTAGAAAAATACTAAATGATAATTAACTGTACGCAATAAATAATAAAAACCCGTTTATTATGGTGAAGTATTTATTCACTATTAAAAGCTCCGTTAAAATCGTACGAAATAAATATTTTATACGTTCGTAGTAAACAAATACGAGTTTCTGTCGATTTATCAAGTGACGTATTCCATTCTTACTAGAATTCACTACTGAAAACCAACTTGAGTCTCAAATATAGAATCGGACGTTATATAAATTCAATATTTTGACTGGCTTATTAAAAAAATATCATTGGCGGGCCACATCGTAGAATTTTTAGTCATCCAAAAATCGTTTTCGGTCGGCTTTAGTTGCGTCACCAGCCAACTATTTTGCGTTTGGATTCGAAAAGTCCCCGCAATATTCGAACGAGGTGTATAAACACAGCGACGAATATTATTTGTTGATTGCGTGGGTGGGGTGGGTTTTAAAAATATCGTCAGCCTTTTTCTCTCACCTATTTCGCAAAAGAGGTTTTATGATTTTGTTAAAATTATTGCTTAAAATATACGTATACCAGCTTGATTAATAATTTCGAAGAGCACTATTTATTAATTAACAATACAACGAAAAATTCATTTTATTTAGGACAAATTCAGCCATTTTATTATTTCTTTTTACAACGACTATTCTTCTCTTTGGGTATAAAATACGCGTCATTATTGTATGCATGAATTATATTTTTCTTGGTTTAGAAGTAAGATTTAATGCTCACTTATTAAGTGAGGTTAAGTTAACAGCTAGAAAAAAAAGTAAAGTAGTAGCTAGTTATGGAGAATCTCAACCATACTTCATAAACTTCGGTTGTTTCTAAAGTTGAATCCAACGTACTACAGCAGCCATTTTGGATTTGGCCTTGGCGTTGGTAGGAGGTCTGTTTTGTAAGGTTACGAATTGTTTATAGCATTTTTCTTCTTGTACTGTTCACATTTTGAATATAAATGAGGCAGTAATAGATATATTCATAAGAGTGTATCAAAGAGCGAGATGTGAATTTTATTAAAACCAGATTAAAATGATAAAATTCAAATGGATGCTATATTGGATGAGCTAATCTAAGTAGTGGCGATTTGAGAAGGCTAGATTTATTGGCTCTTAAAAATTTATATAATATTCAGCAAACAAAGCAACTGAATTCGATAGGTACAAAACATATGTGTTGTGTAACATAACATAAATAAGAAGTTATCGTTTCATGTTATGATTTTCATTATATAAAGAAGTATTAGTTCCCGTAGAATATTATTTTAGAGGGATTATTAAATTGGACAATCGTTAGAATAAACGTATTGCAGTTGAAGAAAAGGAATTATAGTGAAAAGTAATTTTTAGTACCATAAACCCGCTTTTTCATTTCAGTTGCATATTCTTGCAACATATTAAACTGGTCTGGTATCTGCTATTGTGACACATATTTTAATAAAACATGTATATTACATACAATATTTACGAGTGGGAATTAAATATAAACGGTAATTTTGTAAAATAAATGTATTGATCAATGGTATATACAAACTAAACATTTAAATTTTTTCAATGTAGTCACCTCCGTGCATAACCAGTGATACTTGGCTCGAGAGTTTCCCAGTGCATTTCTTCCAATTTATCTCCTGTCAAAACTGCGGTGTGTGACCTGGCGTACATATACACTTGATTCTGAAGCAGTTTAGCATCACCAAACTGTGCCTTCAAACGAGTGAAAATTTGCGATGGTTTAACGCCGTCATTGGTTAAAAGCTTCATGATGATGCGTTGTGCAACAGAAGAAGGTACCTCGAAAGTAGGATTGACATGCTAATTTCCCCTCGTATTATTGTACAATTATTTCAATATTTTGTTGCGATATTGTCAATATACAATACTTTATTATGTAGCTCTTAACTTTCTTCGAAAACATCGATATCTTTTGCAAGGCAAGTCCAGAAGAGTTTAACCTAATACAATAAATATTTAAAAATTGGCAAAGCAGCCATTGGTAATTGGCAATTGGCAGTGATTAAGGCAACAGGACTGTTTTCCTACTACTGCGATAATTCGAATATCGATAAGTTCGAATCCTGCAAGACGTACATTTTAGTTTTGTGATAGTAATTGTGAATGTCTTTAGGTGACAGTGTAAAATTTAACACGGAATAACCATCTCAGTTACTCCAGTACTTCTGATATGGTCACTGGTCAGTCGGTAGACTTCATTCCCAGAGCCGAGGTTCAGAACTCACATTAAGCAGTAGCTACAGTCCACATAAACCATGGTTGGGAAAAAAGAGACTTTAAAATATTATCAAAACATTTTTTTCTGAAAAGATTTAAAACAAATATTTCGAAATAATAATTTTTTTGAAAACGGCTAAACTTGTTTTACTACTAATAAAGTTTTGAAATAATTATAACATGAAAAATAGATAATTGATACAGTTCAAAAGTAAAAGTAATTTAACTTGAGCGAGAGAATGAAGTTTATGAATGAATCTCATAAAATATATAGTATTCATATTATTTTATTTAAACAATTGCAATTATTCAAGAAATTGGCATCGTTAATTACATAAAATTCCTTCTTCTGAAGAACTATTTTAAATATTTTATTGTTTCTATTCGTTTCTATTTCATATTCTAGTAATGGTTAGACTAAACCGTTGTATATTTATGAGGAGTGATTTTTTATATTATGTTCATTTAAAAAAAATATATTTAACAGTATACAAGATCTAACTGAGAGTTTGACATTAATACTGTATTATTCAAATAGCTTTTGATTGTACTCTCTGTATGATTTGTTGGTATATTCCCTTTGTTCTAGATCATAGGTCTAAATAGACCTAATGATGGTGTTGTTGTTTTCCAAAGAGCTGGTAAATATTATTATGTTTTAAATTCAATGAACGCAGTTCGGTATAATATTTACTTCTGATGTAATGGTATTAATTAACACAATGATTGATATCTCTTTATACACTTCTATGATTTTTAAATATTGTTGTGCTATTACAAACTATTTACTTGTTAAACCAGATCGAGGGATACTACAATATTTTGTTGAAATAAATAAGAATAAAAACCAAAGCAGCCAAACCTGACATGTACACATCGTTAAATTAATTATATTGATTGTTTAATTGCCAGAACAAGTTAATGCCTTTCAATGTAGCACATACATTCGTGAAATTAAGGTTCATCTTAACCCTACTAAAATCTAGTATATACGTTACAAAAATTTCCACGAAACAAACACAAATCAAGAGAATCGGCTCTGTTGTCACAGCGGTTAAACGTGAATTGTATTACTGCGTATCTAGACGCGTCACTTAATTATAAAAGGTTACAATAGGTTACACTGGCTTTACGGTCAGCGTTTCGACTTACGGCCAAAAACAAAAATTGGCCGACCTCGCCGAGCTAAACGGTTCGTTCGTCTGTTCGTTGACGTCACAATGTCGACTTTTCGTTATCGTTGATAACAAAAAAACTACAACGTTGCAACGATTTTAACATGTGTAAGTGTGTTCTTTTCTTAATTTAAATGTTGATATTTACGCGACCTCACGATTATATAACTCAGTACGACTGTACAATAAATATATTTAGAGCGTCCAATCGCTACTTTGAGTTCCATTAAGCAGTTTTTTTAATGTATGTTCAACGTTTTAGCTAGAACTTTTTTATTTATGACCTAATAATATTATGTTTTATTTAAATTAACATTAACATTAGCAAATATTTATTTATATATAGCATATAAAATGTATCCACTGTCTTTGTAATTTACTTTCTTAAAACACACACACTTTAAAAGTATATTTTCACTCAAGTTATCTTTGTTCGTACGTATCAGTAATTAAGCATTAGGTAATAAGCAATGATCATAAAGGCCGGCCGGCGTTTACTAGAAACACGATCACAGTACATAATCCTGCTGTTTGCCGGTTCTGAGCCAATCAGCTGTAGATCCACCGGATGACCTTCAACGGTCGCAAATTACGGAACGTATTGTGTTACGTACTATACAATTTAGCGAGATAGAAACAATGAGATAGAAATCCAGTGACATATTATCTAATATGCTATAGAGAGTACTAATGGCCTGAAAATGATCGCCTTCAGGGCAATTTATTTTAATAATTTTGATGGGGAAAAAAACAGTAATTCTACGAACTAAAAGGTAGTATTATACCATATCGCTACATTCTAATTTATAGTAATCGAATTTCAAAGAACCCTGTTCAAAAAATTGTTGATGGCCATTAAAACGAGTTAGTCCAGATATCAAGAACCATAAAAAATATTTAGGAATAACCGTGAGCTAGTTGTCATGGTTAAATATTGTTATTTGACACCATGAACTTATATTAAAACCTGTAAACTGGTTTAGAGCAAAAACAGCAAAAGCAGTAAAAGAGTCGAAAAAATCAACCTAAATCTTGAAACTGAATGAAACTTCTTATATACGACTTACCTACTGTTAAGCTGCAGTAAATATATTTCCAGCCTAAAGAAAACTTGACAAAACAGTGAAACTACAAAAATGAAACTTTATATCACGATTATGAACAATTTTTAATACTTTCATATAAAAGAAATTTAACAACAATTTTTACACTATATGGCATAGATCGAAATGTTTGCTAAATATAAAGGCAAATAACAATAAAATAATAGTGTAGTAATCAAACTGATCACTGGTGCAATTTAGTTGGGTAAATAGTGTCAAATTTCTCATTGTTTCCTATAAACAATTATGTAATAAACAATTATGTATATATGAGTTACTAAAATGATATTTGAATGTTCTAGATATGGCAGTCAACTGTGTTAAAATCTATACAGTTCAGCATTAATATCAATACATAAACCATATATTTCTGAAAAACCGTTTTTAATAACTATGATTTTTTTAAAAATTATCCAATGACCGATAAAGAAGACCAAGTTATTATAAACGACATATTTCGATTATATAAATTATAATATGGCCTATATACTGATGCGTTGTTTAATGTTAATGTAAAAACGTGATAAGAATCTTGCTGGGGCATGGTCGTAAAATTTATGTTTGTGATTGTTTAAAATTTGTGAATGTTCTAGGCAAGAGTGTATAATCCGACAAGGAAAATGATACCAGTCATGCCAGTAACCAGGCTGGGTAAGACCGGATGTCTTCTGGGATGATTTCTAAAGTTGGTCACTCGCCAGTCGGTAGGCTTAATGCTGAGGATCGTGGTTCGGAGCCCACGTTAAACTTTAGACCCAGTCCAGATAAACCCACAGTTGGTAAAAGGAGACTTTAAAACATATATATATATATATATATATATATATATATATATATATATATATATATATATATATATATATAAACGTAATAAAATGTAAAAAATACAAGAGAATAGCAATTACCATAGCCACTGTATTTTTTTAAATTTTATGTAATTATGATTGCCATAAACACACAAACAAAATTTTGTTTACATTGCTATTATTACAGACTAACAAGCATAATAATCTCGTTGAGGTTTATACATATATTTTATTTAATATATCAAAACATGTTTCTGGAAAAAATAATGTTGGCAATGGGAATTAATTTTTCAAATGAAAAAACAGGAATACCGTTAAGATTTTAAATATCATGAAATACGTTTTTTATCGTAATATAAGCCAGTAGTTGGAGTTGTTAATTAGTATCATTTATATATCGAAATAAAAATTGAAATATCTTAATACTTGTAATACCAAATAAGATAAAGTTTAATAAACTAAATTTTTCCTAGAAGTGCCTAGGGTACAACAGTTTTTCATAACCTGTAACTTTAAACGTTCATATTTGTTAACTGATGATTAGTTTTAAAATACCAGTTATATTTTTATGTTAAGAAAAACTACCGATCGCACTACATGACCCTGTCCTCAAAAGTCCTCGATTTTGATGGTGAAATTATATAATTAACATTTTAAATAATTTTCTCATTTACTGTACAGGCCAAATCATGTTACTGACGATTAACTGTTCAAATAGGCTTCAAAGAATAGATATTTTACAGAGATAAAAAAGGTAAAGTAGAAAAAAAATTAGGATAAACTATTGCTCTAAATAAATTGATGTTTAATTAAAAATGGCTTATATATGAGAATGCAGAGTTTTATATAGATATTTTTTAAATATATCACTTGTATAAAATATATCAAATGTGCTACTGTTATCTGAAAATATCTATTCTGTTATGTAGGAATCTCATCATGTAGGATTGACCACCAAGATCCATCCAAAAGTTCTTTAAGATGATACAAATTTTAAGAGCCTTGATCAGGTTATACATTTTCTACGTAATTACTAGTTATGGTAAAATGACTCAGAATAACTAACATTGAATATAGGCCGTCGAAACGTTGACAATAAGCCGGCAAATTACACTTTGCCAATAATTCATCATTCATCACAAACAGTCACTACTCTTACGCCTACGTCTAACCTTGCGCATCGGTATTCGGTTTAGTGCTGGAGTTTTAAAGGTTAAATCGTTAAAAATACATTTCTAACTAAATTTAAAATATTTGGAGCACTGGTGGAGCGTATTTAATGTAAATATACGGTGTCCTTATTAATAAAGCATACTTAAAACATGATTCACCTGCGTATTTATTTCATAGTCCATTCAGTTTCGTTGGTTTTTGTTATTTTGTGGACCGAATTCGATAATTTAATTAATATGAATTTGAAAATATTTTAAGTTGGTTATGATTGCCATAATTAATGAAAAATGATTCCTTTCGGTGATTTAAAATCGAACCAACATGAACATATAATAAGTACAGATTCTTCACAAGAATTATTTTTGACGATAACAAGAAATAACACAATAACATTTAGATACTTCATAGAAAAATAAATAAAATATAAAAATAATTTTATATCATTCAAAATGAAACTGTTATTTTGAAGGCAATACATTGCAGAAATTATCTCCTTCCTTTTCTTTCCCAAAGAAAGTTCGAAAAGAAATGTGTATGTCTCACTTGTGGTTGAAAAAAAGTAAGCTGATATTAGAATGAAATAGAAATTACTTTTACTTAATTAAATACCAATTACATTTATTATATTATGTCATTGTTACTTTCCGAATATTAAAAAACAATGAAATATATTTGGGATCACTATTCTATTCCTTTTTTTCACACTGCCACTTGCCTATGTGCCAATTATTTAAAATTAACTAACCTGTACAGCATAGAGAATCCAACAATTATCTCCGCCCTTTACTCTCTCAAAATTAGTACGGGAAGAAATTCGTTCATCTCCTGTTATCGCTTAATAGAAGAACAGTCAACGTGTGCATTTGACTGAAATAGGAATTACTGACAGTAGACGTTAGTTTTTTTTACTATCGACTAGTTCGACTGTTTTGCGACTATCGAGAGTTTCTATTATTTTCAGTCGATAGTTTCCAAAACTAGTTAAAAAATTAACGGAAAAGTCATTTGTTATAGAGACTGAGTTTTGAATGATTCTCTTGTAAATTATATGTTAACAAGGCACTTAGCAACAATTAATATCAATTAACAACTTGCTATAAATGGTGTTTTGTTAATAAAAAAAATACACATTTCCTATTCCTATTTCAGTAAGTAAACAAATGCAAATAATTATAACTAACATAGTATATAAAAATTATATTTCTGCCTATTGAATGCTGTTGACTTTCACTTCTTCTATAGAGAATTATTAAAGGCTATTATTGTGTAAATTAGAAATCTTTTAATATATTTTTTTACCGTATACGTAATTTACGTTCTTTTCATTTACGTTTGTGCCACATTTTTATCGCACTTTCTATGATTTAAATTCCGACAGCTTAGCAGAATCTCTTGAATAAAACATTCACCTTGTGTCAATAGTTACAGTTACTGAATTACGATTCCCCACTTGCTGCCTTTATGACCCTAATAAATAGATGTTCATTAAACAACTAATTAAGTACACAATGTGATATATAAATATTATTAATGGAGCTAGGGTAATGTTTTAATGATAATTGCAAACATATCGATGTTAATTATGCTTCAAGAAGAAATCCGTTACGATTCTAATGGGTTTTAATCTATTACTTTTTGTACTATATCAATAATCACTATCGAAGTGGGTCAGTACTTTCTTGTGTCGTTCATTTCCGCCATTTGCTGCTAATTATAGACGAGAAGAAAATGTAAGCGAGAACCATGCTCGACACCGATACCGTTTGTTTATATAATGATTGGATCATCGATTATATGATAAATACAATTATGTTTAAGCCATTAGTTCTCAAAACCTTATTGATTTCTAAAAACATTATTTAAACTATATAAAGAACAGGGTTATACATTTATAATAATACAGTTATCTACTCGCTTAAGAAGCCGGATTTTCTTAACTGATCAACAGTAAGTGTATCATCTGTATTAATTATCTATAATGTATGTTCACCAAATGGTATTGGCTTTTTTCTTTCAGAAGTTTGACCTAAATGTTTTTCCCCACGATATTCTTTTTCTAAGCCAAACGGAAGTATTTAGCTAATGAAAATTAATAGTTGCTTCCTCTAGGCATCTACAAATTAAATTTCTATATTCCACTGTAATAAATATGAGCTAAAAATAATTCTGTTCTTGGATCTTTGTTAATTTTGACGACTTTATATCAATTTTCTTTGAACCAGTAACCATCTTGTTATTCCTTGTAATAATGGGTCTATCCATATTTCAATATTTTCTCACTCACTCAGAAATATGAACAGATATTTTTAATGCATTTTAAGACTAAAACTAAAAAAAGTTAATAATGAGATTATCCTAAAAACTCAAGAAAATTATTAACGGCTGTAAAGGAATAAATTTTTATTTAATTGAATGCCCGATCTGCGAGCCCGCTCTATTGTTCCGTGTTTATTACGGAAATCAAATTGATGGTCTGGTACATATATTTTTCTTCTGTGATTACTTTGAACTTCTTGGTGTATAGTTTCCCTAAAACCTTGGATTACAGGTAAGAGGCTTATAGGACGATAAGAGGAAACGTATTCTTACTTTTTCCCAAGTATGAGAATCATAATTATTTGGGCTACTTTAAAAATCCACATTATTAACGCGAAGCACTTTTTTGACAGTTTTATTACATTATTGTTTGTTTTACTTCCCTAACACTAAATTGTTCGAGTGGTAAATTCATTTGAACTGGATTGTTCAGACAGTCAGTTTTTAGACGTTTAGAAAAAAACATCTACTTTTTAAATACAAATACAAATAATTACATTATAACGAAGCACAAAGAATTCCAAAAAGGTGCAGTATAAAAGAAGACCTTTACCAGCCAGCATTACGAGATTAGTTAATTAAATTAGAGAACAAAATGCATGACGGAAAATTGTTCTGCGAATGTTTTATTTACGCAATAAATCATAAAGCAACGCAAGGCAACGAAACGTAGATACAACCGGGTGGCATTGGATGAGAATTTAGCACATACGGATATCAAGGTCCGTTATATTAGGAAAGGATAAAAAAAATCGCAATAGTTTCAATGGAAAACGTGACGCCAAAGTACGGTAGCAACTTCATCGATTAAAATGCGCAACTTAGGGTCAGTCCGTTAATGCAGAATTAATCAGTTAATAGGAGGTTGGCTGTTATATCCTGTTTCGTTTACAGCATTATGTTAACTAGTTAATATTGCCTAATAAAGACACTGTAAAACCATGATTCTGCCATGCCAAAGGGCAAATTGCGGTCACCAAAGATGATATTCCTCGACAAATATAGTCTGGCATATAAGATTCATGGAATTTTTAATTTAAAATATATGTAAATTTTATTTGGGATATATGAATGTGTTTTTAGATGTATTTTTTTACGATTGACTTGATGTATGATATGTTTTTTTTATATTGTAATAATAACTAATAATATATTAATTATAATATTAAATACATCCATAAAATGGAAATTATTTTCCATGAAAGATATTATTAAGATGTGAGAAGCCAAACGAAGCTTTGATCAAGTTTTTAATCAACGATATTTAACAGAGTTTATGTAATCAAATCAGCACAATATTATGCGTTGGCTTGTATAAAAGGCATTCATTCAAAATATTTTCGAGATGGGATCTCCAGTCAATTAGTGTGGTAGCCATTTCTCTCCTTTTTGAATCTTTCTCATTGTATGTAAAGGTTTGGAAATAGTAAATTAATTATCTGCTAAGCTGTCTGAAAGTCTTAAAAAATTTGAGTTAGGTTTTCGTCCAATAAGTCTTGCAATACATTGTCTTCGAACTAGTTTGGACCTCCAGACTCTTCTTTGTCATATATATCAAAATAACCACTTTTGAATCGCGAAATGAAAAACTGATAATTGAAATTTGACGAGACAGTATCACTATAAGGTTCTAAAAGCGTTTAATGAGTTTCGGCAGCAGATTTCTTCAAATTAAGTAACGAAATTAATAAATTAAAGCAATTTTGAGAGATACACAATTAACGTCTGTTTATACACTTTATAATACTAGACAGAAAACTGTTAATTTATGTAGAGAAATGTAAAAACTACGGAATTTAACAGTTAGCTGTTGTTTAGATTGATAAATCGCTTTTTCATCAAAAAATATCGCTCATTAGAATACATGCAACAAATCAATTTATTGACTATTAAATTTATGCAATTACCTGAACAATAAATAGTTTTAAGCAATTTTCAATTGGTAATTAATAGTAGAACTTTGTTTTGGGTGCGTTGGATTATTAGTTGATGTGATATTTTAGTGATTGAGATAAAATGAAAATCAGATAATGTAAGGTATGTTATGGCGTTTAGTTATTGAGAATAAATATGAACTCGACATTTGTTTTTAATCTTGGAGTAAAACAAAAATAAACAATTAATAACGCTTACAACTGTTAGATATATATCTAAATTAGAAAAACAAATATCTTTATAACTAACTGAATATTGACGAATGGCAATCTTAACTTATTTTATGCAAGTTTAGTTGTAAAAGCGTCAATTTAAAATACATACATTCTCATTACATTAGTTCCATAACAAATGATTTGACTCGATGTCATTCATGATTGCATGTCAGCACTAACATTAATATCCTTTCATATTAGAACATAAAAATCACCTTAAAAAATTCAGTACCTCATTTTAAGACGTGAGCATGACATACGGCAGTCGATGCGTTAATTAAAATGCATGACTTACGTGTCGCTGCAATCACAAATTTCAGTCATCATTTTCAGTAAACAGTTATGAGTCGATTAACCAAACGATATAGATCTTGTACATCCGTTCACTCGTTTTCCTAGTCGTTTAATTTACGTGGGATTAAAACCATCCCACAGGGTACAAATTTGCTAGTTTCGCATTTGCAAGAACCACGCATTTCAGCTTTAATTTCTTAATCATTTTAAAGAAAACAAATATTTTGTCTTGAACCTTCCGACAAGATAATCCGCGATGAAACATTATGTAATTGATATTTTCTTAAATTAGAATATGAAATATGAATGAAATAAATAATAAATTAAGTGCTTGCATACATTTTGATCAGCGCCATCTATTACCCTAATTATGGAACTTTTAAAATTGTATTTTCGACATTCATTACTTTTAATTTAAAGAAATCTGGTCGATCAGACGGTTTTAGAAACTTCTAGAGGTGCTGCTCCGTTATATCTCAATTGTTAGTTTTAGCTTAAAACGATTTAAAAGTACCGATTGTCATGTTAAATACAAAAACTGAAATAATAAAATTAAGCTTCTAAAACAGAATAAAACTGTTACTGATAATGTCTACCGACGTCAGTTGAATAACTTAGAGACATATTGTCGCAAAAAAGATCAGTAATAGCCAGTTATAGTTGCAAAGTTATTAATTCGTATTATAAAGTTGAGCCACATATAGCAAAATTTGCAGCTCTGCACTCTTGCAGCTCCAGTGGGTATATGGTTTGCGAAAATGGATGGCTGATTGGATCCTTATCGAAACAACATTGTTTTTTCGACAGGGTTTTTCTCAAGCAATACCCTTTCAAATTTAACATATTACGAGAATACATGTAAACCCTTAATAATTTTTGAATAAAGTCATATCAGATAATTCAACGCATTCGTTGAGTGGAAAATAATGTAATTGATCAATATGATGATAATTTCAGGCTCTAAGTCTTCTTTCATAAATATTATATATATATATATATATATATATATATATATATATATATATATATATATATATATACATATATAATTTAGTTAGTTATATATTTAGTTCTGATTAGCACATTTCCATTTATTCCAAAGTTTATAGCACCCTTTGGATAGTAAAAATACATTTTGTGATTTCCATTTCATGTTTGTTCGCTGATAAGAACATAACGTGTGCCATATATGTGGTGGCTATTACACACCTACATATATAGCTTCTAGTTAGTACTAACCTTAGGATAAGACGTCATTCTAATAAACAGCAGTAATTGGGTCAACAATATAGAAATTTTATACCAGAAAAAATAATCATTTTATTTGCAAGCATGATAAAGGTAAATGTAAATAAAAAAACAAACTTTAAAGGAAACGGGAATCAAACATTGTTTCTAGTTGCCTAAAATCGAAAATTATTTTGTAGAGAATAAAACGGGTTCAAAAAATAGTTTTAGGAAATCGGGACGTATAGATCAAACAGTTTGTATATTCAAATATATTATTGTCATTATAAATCTTCCCTATTAACAAACTAGTTTTTTGATTATTGTATCCATCAAGATTATAGTAGTTCTGAGTAAATACAAAAAGAAAAAAATATATTAAAAGAAGTTTCTTTAGCTTTTACAAAACATTAAAATTTTTTTAAAATAATTTAATGATATAAATGCTCTAATGTGTTTTAATATGGTAATCATATTAATTATGTGTTTTAGGCAAGACTAAACGTTTAAATATTATTTACTATATAGTAAAGAATGTCTTTGTTTGCCATATCTAGTTTTAGCATTATACTATATAACGTTTGTAGTTGGAAGCAACTCGTGATGTCTGATGAATTATGATTCACAGTAAAACCGTCGTTTAAATCACATTTATTGTTAATATTTGCAGTAATTGACACACCAAAAATGTATGCAATGTTATCCTAGGTCAACCACATGATCTTGCAACACATGTTAAATCAAAAATATTTAGAACGACCTTAAGATCAGTCACATTAGAACAGGTTTTTCCTAGAATATATTAATAACTAAATTATGGTTGAAACAATGTTAGGAATTACCGCGAAACAATTTTACGCCCCGTTACGTCGAAGAACTAATTAGAACATACGGAATAATTTTGTATCATTATTTAAAGAATGCCACTGAAGACATTTTTTACGTTAAGGTATTATAAAGATTCGAGATTCGCATTTTATTAACATTCTATACAACCTTTGATCATGTAACCGTAAAAAATAAAAAATGCTTGCAATGAAAATAATCGTACAAGTATTTAAGAATTATTTATATATTATTAATTGACCAATCTGTTGTCAACCAGAGTATGACTTAGCTATTTGGAAGAAATTCTACCCTGTCAACATATAATAAAGTACTGCTGTATAAGAATCCTTATGCCTATACGGACATATGTAACCCAGATATGGGGTTATGCCCAGAAGAGCAATATGGTATCATGGTACTCCAGAAACAGTGATCTCCATGGATATTTGGAAATAGACATTAATAACTTGCCCAGGGTCATGAACAGAGATTTATTCATGATGCCAATGTTCAGATTGAAGAAGACTAAGCCTTTTAATCTGCACATGATACATTTATTATATATTTTTATATTTTGCTCTATTTCCTATGTTGTTAATTGTCATTAATTTTATGCATTCGTTTGTTCTCGCTTCTTTTATTATCAACTTTATTATCTGAATTGAACCGACTGTTTACTGTGAACTTCGTTGCATAGTCCTTACCGACTGACTTTATAATTGACCGACATGACTAAAGTGGTTCATCATCATTTAGTTTTTTTTGCTTTTTCTTACAGGCAATCACAAACGTAAGTATAAAACCGTCATGTCCTGAATGAGATATGAACTTAGAACTTAGAATTCGAACTTGTGCTTTTTCATAAAACATTTCATTTATTACTGGAGAGGTGTATTACATATTTACCAAAAAGTTTTATATGTATTTCATATGATATGTTTTTAATCTGTTATTTTGAAATATTTTGTACAGGGCTATAAATTCATTTTAAGAATTTACAAGAGATGATGTTAAGATGTATTAAATCGTATCGGGTGTATTTGTAACAAACTTCCTATTGATGCCTCACTAACCAGCCTCATTTTTTAGTATATGTCATTCTGTCGAAGTGTGAACAAAAAATTGTTTTACTTCAATTTGAATTTTGAATTTACTTCATTTTTGAAAAGGTGACTGAAGTCACAAAAATGTCATTCTTTAGTATAACGACGCGCGACCGATGTTGCAAAATCGATGAAAACATTAAAATGGGAAGTGCCACCTGCCGTATTATCCAGACCTTTGAGTCGTGACTTTGGTTGATTATCAATTTGATAGCATCAAAAAATAATCATTCTTTCGAGACGGAATCAACAGGTCAATTGAAAAGTCTCCGGCCTACCGTAGTAAAACCCTGTTTTTTATTTGGCAAAATTTTTTTTTATTCAACATAATTCCCTTCAAGGGTAATACTACACTGATTATAGCGACCCTCCAACTTTTCGATACCATTTCTGTAGTACGATTTGTCCTTTGCTTCAAAATAGGCCTCAGTTTCGTCGATCACCTCTTCATTCGACGAAAATTTCTTTCCAGCGAGCATTCTTTTCAGATCCGAGAACAGGAAATAGTCGCTGGCGGCCAGATCTGGAGAATACGGTGTATGAGGAAGCAATTTGAAACCCAATTGATGGATTTTTGACACGGTGCACTTGTCTTGGTGAAGCAGCACTTTCCTTTTGATGTACACGTTCAGTTGATACCTTTAGAGTGTCTGCTATTTCATTCAATTTTTGTTTACGTTCATTCAAAATAATTTTGTGGATTTTTTTAATGTTTTCGTCGGTAACAACCTCTTTTGGGCGTTCAGTGCGTTCACCGTCCTCGGTGCTCATTTGACCACGTCTAAATTTAGCATACCAATCCTTGATGGTTGATTTTCCTGGAACAGTGTCCGAAAATTCGGCATCTAGCCAAGTTTTTGCCTCAAGTGTATTTTTTCTCTTCAAAAAGCATTTTTTTTCACAATAACAAAAGTAGCTTCACTCAAAATGCCATAATTCACAATCTAATGATCCGACGATCTGTCAAATACATACACGCATCTTTTGAGGGTTAGGGCTAACTCAAAACATATGGATTTAATTCTAGTAGCGCCATCTATGGTCAGGCCGGGGACTTTTCAATTGACCTGTTAAATTGCCTGGAAGATGGGAAAAGTAGCGGCAATCTATAGACAATATTTTGAATTAAATACATTGTACTGATTTTCACAATAACGCTTCAAATCTTTTAAATATAATTTGTAGGTCAATACATATTAGTATTTAACAATTATCTGGATATTTAACAAATTTTACATATTTTCTTATAAAATTCTTCTCTATTGTTATATTATATTTTATATGTTGACATAAGGCTATTTGGACTTTTCGAACTAACGATAAATTCTAAATCTGAGTATTTTTAAATAATATTTGTGTCATGTTATGAATAAATAACTTCAAGGAAATTAAAGATAAACCATAAAACGGGAATTTCAGTGATAACATGTCCGTGTATTCCAACTTCCGCAGTTAACGGTAATCAAACTGACAATGAACTAGTTTCCATTTCGTTCGTAGAGGTTCGCACCTTATACGTATTTTTAACGAGGCCAGCCTTTACCATTAGGGCCAAGTTCATCAACCAAGAGCGTCACCTGCCAACATGTATAACAATATGTGTTTTTCGACTTCCTGTTTGTGCTTGCTTTCACGCAGTCACACCCACGGCTAACTTCAAACAGATATTGAACATATATGATACGGAATATTATGGGGTTACGTTAATGATGGCTTTCCTAATTTATTATTTCCTACGAATAAAAATCAAGGTAATATTCATTGTATTTTAACTAATATTCCTGACCTTTATTATGTTACCTTAACACGCAATCACGCGAAATTATTTAAATTAAATTGTTTCAACAACTCTGAAACTGCATCAATTATTTTACGAATAAATATTATTATATATAAGTTAATTTTGTATATCTGGATTGGTAATAATTAGCTTTGTGTTTTATATTGTATATCTGAATTATAAAACTTACAAAACAAATAAAGTCTCAAGGCCAAATAAATTTAAAACGACAATATAAAAATACATTTGAGGTTCAAAAACACAAGCACGATTGTCTTTACATGAAAAATACAACGATCACATTCCAAAAAAAGACTATCACAAGATTTAGTACATTCTTGATAACCCTTGATTGATTTCTAGATATTAAAAAGATCAAAATTTAAGGGAAGCATCTTTTGTTAGTGATTAAAAATAATGCGCGTGTTAGATATATATCAAAAACTATTATAACTGAAGTATTAGCAACGTCTATAATCATTTACTATTTTGGGTTTGCAACATAGATAAGATAGTACGTTTATTTTTGATGTTTATAATTTTTTATAAATCCTTAGTATATTTTCTTATATTTTGTTATTTTATACATTTTATTAATTATTATTACTTTTATTTACTTACGTGTTTAAGGTAACTATAGTTCTCGGTTTTCATTTTCCCCTATTAAATTTTTTACACATTGATAATTTAAGTTGATTAAAAATAAAATGTGTCTTCATTTAATATCGAAGTCCAAGTGAAAAAGTCAGTGCTCTGCGAGAAAATCCAATTATTATTGTTTAAATTGACAATGACATCAAATGCCTCAAAAATGATAACAGTAACAGGATAGAGCTTAAAAAAAATGAAGAAGTGATTGATGAAACTTCAAAAGAGAGAAAGACAAATATTTTGAAAAGAGCTGCAAAGTGTGGTAATTGTATAATTTTTTTAAAAATATATTTTAAAGTCTCCTTTTACCAACTAGCCGTTTATCTGGACTGTACCTATAGTTTAAAGTGGGTTCCGAAACACGGTCCTCAGCATTAAGCCTACCGACTGGCGAGTGACCAACCTTAGAAATCATCCCAGAAGACATCCGGTCTTACCCAGCCTGGTTACTGGCGTGACTGGGATTATTTTCCTTATCGCATTTTACACTCTTGCCTAGGACAATCACAAATTTTAAACAATCACAAACATAAATTTACGACCATGCAGCAAGATGCGAACCCGCGGTTAGCGCAACAGTAGGAGGACCGTCCTATCGTCTTTACCACTGCGCCACCGGCTCTGTGGCTTAAATGTAGCTTCTTATTAAACTGGTGGCTTGAACGATCTAAATGATGCAGAAACTTTGATGAAAAGTTATTTGATACCGTTAATATTATAGACATAACGCAAGTAATGTTGTTACAAATATGTGTGACCTTCTGTATAATCCGATGCGTTTAAAATTTCGTACATAATTGAATCTATAAGTGATTTATGTGGCATTAATTTATCTAAATTAATTCTAGTTAAAATTGTTTCTTATCATCGAATATGACACGCCTAGAATGAAAAACAATATTTGAACCGAACTCGTGTTAATTCAGTTCGGATTAGATTCAGCCTTGAATGACATAGCTTGCGGTCAACGTAAAAGCAAATCAAACCACTTTCTCAAAAAGCAACGCGTCATAAGCTGAGTATCATTTTCATCAGCGTTTAGGCGAACAGAAGGTGTGTCCCATCTGTTTACAAGATCGAGAATTGCCCAGCGTGTTTTTTGTTGTTTTATATGTAGCAACAACTAGTACGTCACTTCATGTGTAAACCTAGTCAGGCGTCGTGTTCCATAGGAACTTATTAGTCATAAATCAAGGATGAATATATTACAGTGTAAAATGTTAATAACAGATACTAATACGAAAGACTTATTTTGCTTATATGTTTATAGCATTACATATTGTTGATTATAACATCAACAGATTAAAATTTACATAATATGTATTATAAAAATTAATATTATGTATGTTATGTATTATTTTACTTCTTGTTAAAGATAAACTAATTACGATACAGTTTTAAGAAATTAACTTAATAAAAAATCATATGAAAAACTGTATGCAGTATGAAATATCTTAAATTAGTCGCTGTAATTACTTAATGAATTTGAAAAAATCTGCTACCGAAGCTCATCAAATATTTTTAAAGACTATGATGATGCTGCTTCATTATAATCCAATTGTCGCCTTTGGTATCAAAAATTTAAACGTGGTGATTCTTGTGCCAATGACAAATAACAGTTTGGAGCGACAAAAAAGTTCGAAGATAATGAATTCCAAGACTTATTGGACGAAAACTCAGCTTAAGCTCTCAAAGAACCTGCAGAAATTATCCAAAAGGAGGGAAAATGGCTGCCATATGAATTTCCATTGCCATACCAGATTTAGTATCACAATTCTAAGCCTAAGAGTCATGGGTTAGTTCAGGAAGGCATAAAATATTGCTGTGCATATGGTAGTATTAACAAGCTGTTAAAACTGATTGAAATTGTTACTGTGAATGTCTACAGACGTCAAGTGAACAAATTGAACAACGTATTGTTGCAAAAAAGACAAGCAATAGCGACTAACGGACGCAAGGTCATCCTCTTTGCATGACAACGCTCGTCCATATATTGCGAAAGTAGTGAAGGATATATTATAACACCTCGAATGGGAACTTCTGTCGTACCCAGTGTACTCACGGCTATATATAGATCGGTGCACCATGACTGGAGTGGCATACGGTTTCGAAATGCTGAAGAAGTGCGAAAACTGATCGATGTTGTTTGGCTGCGATGCAATCATAGACACGGTATCGCCATGTTGAAAGAAAGATGGGAAAAAATTGTAGAAAATTATAGAAAATATTCCGATTCATAGATATTGTATATATAAAAATTATATTGTTTGTTAATAAAATTATCGAAAGTAACTTCTCGAAAATATCCTTAGTTCAAGCATCTTGGATTTCTTTTGGTACAAGAATAATTCGACTCTTACCTTATGTATGATGGAAACAAGCCGCTTTAAAAAAATGAAAACGACAAGTAAGCTGTAGGTTATCTTCTCTAAATGTTATATCATACGAATGCCAAACCGACTAATCCCTTCTTTAGGTATAGACTACCAACGAAAATAAATATTAAGGGGTTATACTTAAAATACTCTTTCGTTTTTTATTGGAGTATGTCACAACTCCATTCCATTTTTAGATAAGGAAAGAAAAGTAATACTAAATGTGTTAAAGAGCTAGAGCAACTTTCTCTTACCTTCTTTTTTCGCGGTTGATCTTCTCCTATATAATCCATAACGATGCCTTCATCGGATACCGAGCTAAAAGAGTTCATGGGTGAATTAAATGGTGGTGGGGAAGGCGTTGAGCGAAATGAAGCTGAGCTGCTGTTACTGCTTCCCGGTGACGTTCCATAAGAAAAAGCTGAAAATAAAAAAACAAAATAATCACTAAGACACAAACATCGATTACTGCTCATTTGTATCGTTAACGTAAACTGAGTTAATTAGAAAATTAGCGGGTCTTGTTTTTATTTTATCGCGTTTATTGAGGAATTGGATTTCGTTGCACCGTTAGCCAGCAATAAATTTCAACATAATTAAGTGACTAATTGAGATTTCTCGGGTAAACAAAGAGCACGATTGCCAATCAAATTTACTTGGCACAACTGTTATTAGTATGCGTTTACGAGAAATCGCTTCAATCTCTGTTTAATTATAAATTATATGTAAAACGACATTGTGGTTTCTTTTTGTCTTAGATGCATGTAATGAGATAATAATATATTGTCTTCAAACATCTGTTCGAACTGTATACACGTGTAAACCGAATAACAAATAAATTATACGTGTAGATTGTATTAGATAATATTACGCATAGAATATTTAAATTCATTTAAAACTCATAACTATTTAATTACTTTAGGAACGGTAATTAATACGGTAATAATAAACTTAACTGATTCTTTACTTAATAGAGTATTTAATGTTGCGATTAAAAATATCAAAATTTATTTATTTTTTCAGTGCATTGCTTGGTAATTTATAGTAATAATGTTTACGTGTTAACACTGCTGTTTTTTTTTTCCTAATATACTTCACTGTTCTACTAGGTCAAATGGTTTGATTCTTTAAGTGTGCGTCCTGCACTGATTCAAGAGTTGCAATACATCACTATTAACATGAGAGTCTTTCTTCTCTATGTGTGAATCTCTTGATTTCTCGAATAACACCAGGTATCTGAAGATCTCGGTATAATAATTATAAGCAAGCAATTATAAGTAAGCATTAATTATATTGCTATATTATCTAGGTACATCTACGATACTTGTTAGTTCTTTTCGTTACTTTTCGAGGAATATCCCCACATCTAGATTCCATAGGTCTATATTAGGTATTTTTCCAATATTTTTCTATATTAGTTATATTTTTAAAGCAATACTCAAAGGCTAAAGCCTTTCATTTTATCACATTTTTTATCAGTTTTATTAAATATAATTTGCCTTTATCTGTTCTGATGTTCTTCCTAGTTTTCGAGATAGCTTCTCTGATAATCTTTAAAGTCCTATTAACATAGATTCAACTTTAATATTGTCAAACATCTCAAGTTTGTGTTTTTTCATTCAGACAATAACAAAAAGTTTGGCTGAACTGAATCAAGCAAAAAGGGTAGTTGCAGAATGATATATGTTCATAATTCCCTTTTAGGTTGGTAGTTTCGAGTTAGTGATGCGTAGAAAGTTTAGTGACTAATTAATCTGAATACTTAATAGAGGTTTTTTTTGTAATTTCTAAAAATACTAAAATTATAATTGATTTGTCTGAATAACAGACCAAGAAAATTAGTTGGGTATTAAAAATAAATCTATAAGTTGCATCAGCTAATACAAAATTAATATTACCTTTCGTATGAGATATTGATTGCCTTGGTTTTCTGATATCAGATTACTATATACAACGATTTGAGATTAAAGTACTTCCTGTAAAAATAAGTTTTTTTATTAAATATAAAAATGTTATATTTCTTATAGCAAGATTCATAAAAGTTTAGTTCCTGCATTTGATTATATGATTTCTAGAATTGGTGAGATGTGAATCTGAAGTAACGAGATATGAATACGGAAGATAAAGAGGGTCTTTAGTTAACTCTACTAAGACTTAACAGCAGTTTTTACAACGATCTTATGATTTATAAATCTCAATAGTAGTTTGCTGCCCAACACTGGTTCGTTGGTTTTATTGAAATTTAAATTGATTGAAAAACAAAAAAGGCGAAGTGACGAATATGTTGGATGTTGAAACTGTTCTTATTTTAACTCACTGAGCTTAGCGATAGTTTTTTCAACAGTTATTATTATAACTGTTAATTAAGTTGTTACAATAATTAGAAAATCTAATTTATTGCTTTTTAAAGTCTTTTTGTTTTTATTATTGAAATGTTCTCATACCTTCCTTGCAGAGTCCTAAAATCCCTTGTGGCTTTAAAATTTTTGGATCGAGTGTTGAATAATGATCTCCACGAACTTATCGCAGAACTTAGTAATATTCGATAAAATAAACAGTCTACAGTAAACAGTGCTTAGTAGCTACGAGATTACAGAAAGTACACACATAAATGACTCATGTTTTGGGAAAAAGTAGTATTAAATGACGTTTAGTGTCTTGGGAAATCATGTTTCAAAGATAAAAGAGGAAAATATTTGAATTACTCATATCAATTATTATATTCCTGTTCGCTAATTCTCAGCGCAGCCTCTTTCTTTTCATAAGATACTTCTCGCTTTCTTTTTCATCCACATACATCCGCTCTCTCATATGATAGGGTATATACCCTATCATATCAAACATTTTAAGTAATATTGTGAATTCACATACAGGGCCTTCATCAAATGAGCCAAATAATTTTAGACGATTTTGAAAATGGATAGTTTGAAAGATATATATGCATAAAAAGATCTTCTAAAAAGAAGAAAGAGGAGAAGATAGGACCAAAAAAGTTTCCTTAGCTGTTTCTTTAAGGAAGGACACACCGTAGTGGAAGAACAAACATAAAAAGCGGCCTTTTACTGCTAAGCTAAAATAAGGAAAATGTGTATAGGAGAAACTGATGGACGGAGAATATTCAGGTTCCTTATCCATTGCTAATCACTCAGACGCCGTGATGGACACTTGATTAAATAGGTTAATCTAATCAAGGGAACTCCAGTATCAGAGTTGCCGTTGAATGAACCGATATCAACTACGCAAATGTAGTTTTTCAGGCTGTATGGTTTCAGCATGTATAGCTTTGAAGTTTAATGTCAGTAGAATAAAACGACATACAATGACATGTCAAATCATAATGATGATTGCGAAGTCATCATTTGCTGGTGGAGACTTACGGTGACCATGCTATAAATTTTCTATTCTTTCATTCAAGAAGAAATTTAAAGTTTCAAAACGTTTCAAGATGCGAAACTGCAAGTGTTATTGGATGAAGACCGAACCCAAATTTAAAAACAAATGGCAGAATTGAAGTAAAATGCCTCGATAATTCAAAGGACAAACTTTTTTATTGGGATGGCATCCGTAAGTTGCCTAAAAAATAGACAAGATGTAGATAGTTTAAAGTCCCTCTCAGCTACGCTATCTCCTTCGCCTTATATCACACACCCTCTCTAAATGTAGCACCGATGGTACTTAGTCTCAACTATTCGGTAATTGTAGTGTAACGATGGAATCGAAAACTAAATTAATTCTGTGCATATTCCATGAACGTTAATTCATCAGTTTCCAAAAATATGAGAAAATTTATAACCGCTACAGACGACAAATCGAATTTGTAACAATAAATAGTAATGTTGAATAAATTATTATTCGCAATTACATAATATTTAATGTATTAATCCGTAATAAACTGAAATACCAGAACTAATTCTATTTTTTGGCCACAAGTAATTAAAGCACCATAAAACGTCGGCACGTGTACGGACGAACAGATATAATTTAACATGCACCAATGGTAGTCGCATAGCAACGTGCATTATTCGCTAATTTTGTTTCATATATCGACACGTGTAAGAGCCCGACTCGGATATTTGCGCTCGTGTCGTTATGCGATTTTTTACTGTATTGTTGATGGCATCGTCATATTCATTTTGTTATGGTGTAGTTATTTTATTGTGTCGTTAACGTGCATATCGAAACCGAATTATACGCCATGTCTTACAGCATTTTCGATATTGAGATATGTCATGATAATTGCTCGGGATCCGTTTCTAGAGAAATCGATTTAGGTGTAATTTACCGAAAATTTAATTAAAAATATTGGTTTATAGTGTGTGTATGTATATTAGTGATTATCTGCTGCCTGGATTCCGAACCATTATCGTCGGCTTAACCTTATCGAGTGAGAACTCTACCAATTGTAGAATGCATCCGATCACACCCGGTCTGGTTACTGGTATGATTGGAGTTTTTTTGGATTATTGGATTTTACACCCTTGACTGGTCACTACTAGCTATATTTTTTCTGCATTGCCCTGATTTAGCAGCCCTATTTCATGTTTTGGAGCGAAATCTTGAAAAACTTCATATAGTTTATTTTTTCGTTACGTAACTATAAGCATTGGTAGTTAATCGAAGAACTTTGTTTTGCTGGTCTTGGATTACTAGTTGGTTTGATGTTTTAGTGCAATCCCATATTTGAACAACATAAGTTATACACAAGCAAGACGAGTGTGGGATAAATACATTAGAATATATTTCGCAAATTAAAATCAAATAAGACAATATAAACTAAAGTTAAGAGTAAATTTTCTGTGTGTTGTCCATTAGCTGTATTGCTTCTACGTTGCTGTACTTTGGTAACCTTATTTCATGTATTTAATTATATTAGAGTCAAATAACTTCGTAAATCCATTTGATTTTGACGTTATCATATACTTTGTATGTTGGTTACGTAGTTAACCGAAGAACTTTGTTTTGACAGCCTTCGATTATTGGTCGGTTTGATGTTTTAGTACAACTTTATATTTGAACCTCATAAGCACGACGGATGTGGGATAAATATATGTTCCCTAAAGTAAAATCAAATTAAACTATTTAAGCTAAAGCTAAGTGTAAATTTCTTGTGTGTTATCTAATAGCAGTATTGCTTCTACGTTGCTATGATTTAATAACATTATTTCTTGTTTTAGGTCGAAATCTTGAATAAGTTCGTAAATCCATTTGATTTCGCCATCATCATATAGTTTATAGGTTGGTTATGTACCGATAAGCATTGGTAGTTAATTAATGGAAGAACTTTGTTTTGTCAGCCTTGGATTCTAGTTGGTTTGATGCTTTAGTGCAATCCTATATTTAAGCTACATAACTTAACAGTTCAGTCCCCGGCCTACCATAGTAGAACAAATTTTTTTGGCAAAATTAATTTTTTTTATTCAACGTAATTCGCTTCAAGAGTGATCAAGTAGAGTTTCAAGTACGATTTGTTCTTTCCTTCAAAATAGGCCTCAGTTTCGGTGATCACCTCTTCATTCGACGAACATTTTTCCCAGCGAGCTTTTGAGATCTGTGTACGGGAAATAGTCGCTGGAGGCCAGATCTCGAGAATGCGGTGGATGAAGAAGCAATTCGAAGCCCAATTCATGGGTTTTTGCCACCATCTTAACTGATTTATGACACGGTACATTGTCTTGGTGAAGCAGCATTTTCTTTTCCTTCAAATGCGACCGTTTTCGGCGATTTCGTCCATCAAACGGTCCAATAACGCTATGTAATAGTCCCTGTTGATGGTCCTTCCTTTTCAAGGTAGTCAATGAAAATTAGTCCATGCGCATCCCAAAATACAGACGCCATGACCTTGCCAGCCGACTGTTGCCTTTTCCCACGCTTTGGACGGGTTCATCGTGTGCAATCCGCTCGGATGATTGTCGATTGGATTTCGGGGTGAAATGATGGAGCCATGTAGTCATATATCGACGCAAAAACTCGGGTTTATTACGCTTGATCATCTTCAAACACTGCTCCGAATCATCAACTCGTCTTTAGTTTTGGTCAAAAGTGAGCTTGCACGGACCCACTTTGCACAAAGCTTTACCATACCCAAATGTTCGTGAATGATATGATGTACACGTTCAGTTGTTATCTTTATAGGGTCTGCTATTTCATTCAATTTGAATTTACGGTCATTCAAAATCATTTTGTGGATTTTTTAAATGTTATCGTCGGTAACAACCTCTTTTGGGCGTCCACTGCGTTCACCGTCTTCGGTACTCATTTCACCACGTCTAAATTTAGCATACCAATCCCTGATGCTTGATTTTCCTGGGGCAGTGTCCGGAAACTCGGCATCAAGCCAAGTTTTTGCTTCAACTGTATTTTTTCCTTTTAAAAAGCAATATTTTATCAACACGCGAAATTCCTTTTTATTCATTTTTTCCACAATAACAAAAGTTGCTTCACTCAAAATGCTATCATTCATAAACTAATGATCCGACAGCTGTCAAATTTATACACGCATCTTTTGAGGGTTAGGGCTAACTAAAAAACCAATGTATTTAATCCTAGTAGCGCCATCTATCTGGCAAATCGGCAACTTTTCAATTGACCTGTTATAGACAAGCAAGACAAGCGTGGGATAAATACATTAGAATATATTTCGCAAATTAAAATCAAATAAGACTATATAAGCTAAAGTTAATAGTAAGTTTCTTGCATATTATCCAGTAGCTGTGTTGTTTCTACGTTGCTACGATTCACCTTATTTCTTGTTTTATGGCGAAATCTCGAATAACTTCGAAAATCCACTTGATTTCGATGTCATCAAATAGTTTATACGTTGCTTACGTAGCTACAGGCATTGTTAGTTAATCGAAAAACTTTTTTTGCCAGCTTTGGTTTTTACTAATTGGTTTGATGTTTTAGTTTTCTTTTAGTTTGGCGAATAAATCACTTTCTCTGATATTATATCAAGTTGAGAACATCTTTCGACTAACCAGTACAGTTCTTTAATTTTGAGACTGATCTGCTCTTCTTTCTGACTAACGTGATGTTTCCAATTTAACTTACTATCGAGATAGATGCCTACTGGCTACTAAGACAGCTATTTTAAAAATTAATTGGTTTTGATTAGATTGTTACAAATACGCACTAATTAGTAGCAAACTTATATAAGGTATAAAAGTTACCAAATATATACGTGTTACAATTAGATTATAACAATTAGATTAATATTGGCAATAATACTCTTGTTTATACAGTTAAAAATTGTTAAGTACCATCTGGAAGAGATTTTACGTAAGCGCATTATTATATTATTCTATTAAAAATACCATGCGCATGCGCTTAAAAGATTCGTGATCCATTAAATCTAGGCACAAAAAACGTTTTATTTATTTACAAAAAAAATTAAAACACCGTGGAACTATTTATGGATTAGTTTTCTGTTATGTTCGATTTCTTAGATAGGGTGTACTTTACTAGTTTAAAATAATTTCTCGCAGTTGAATAGTAAGATAACTAAAAAACGATTATCATGATACAAAGAATACCACCGAGAGGCCTCTTATAGGCGTTCAAAAACCACCACAGTGCAAATGAACATTATTCTGCTGAAAAATAAATTAATTTCTACTATAAATATAAATCCGTTTTTTTATGTCTGTTTAATTTTAAGGAACTAATCAACCTAGTATTATATAAGATGGGCCATCTATCGTTTATTTAAGTGTTTATTATTATAACGTTGGCAACACTACCACTCTATCAAATTTTTACTCTTAGAAGTCTCCATAGCCGTGTTGTTTTCTAAGCCTTTAGTCAACAGTGCACAGCTTGAAACTCATGCCGTTACATTATCTTTATAGAGGTATATCAACCGAGCTACACATGATGCTATAAAGAATCAATAATATATTGGAATAGTGGGTTAAGAAATACGCGACTTATTCTCCGTGGAATCAATACGCTAGAAATCTAGAAATGTTCTAACGACATATTATTAATATTAATTATAATATCTACGTATGCATAATTGTAAAACTAATTACAAACCAACTGACTTGCCATTAAAGCAAATCCAGTTTTTTAATGTGAAAATAAATTAAATTACATTATTAAAATATTTTACTTTGCACGTTCTCACTTACACGTCTTAAAACTAATTGAAAATTAATTTAAAACTATTCTTAAAGTCAAGATAATTACTCAGTAATTGTGATTATTGACACCTATAACCGTGTTAATTGATGTAGTTAAAATTTTGGTTAATTTAAGTTCTAGTTCTGGAAGATGATGAACAATCTACATCACGAGTGAACATCAACAACTATGATGAACAATTCACAAAATAGAACATAGAACTTTCTTAACAAAAATTATGTTCTAGTCGTATATTGCAACATAAAGAAACTTGCAACATAACGGAGCGTTGTTGCAAAATTAACATCTTCATAATTAGTATGATTTATAACAATGGTTTAACTTTAAGAGAGACGATCATAATAACAGGCCATTAAGACAAAATATCTACCTCCATTTTGAAACTCAGCTAATTAAAAGGCAAGACAAAAAAGATAATTGGCCATATTTCAAAAAAACTGGAAAAATATAAAAATATGATATAATAAAAATAATAGGTAACAGTATAATTTATATTTATTTTATACTATAATGTATATATTTTTATTAAAAGAACATTATAACTTTTATTTAAATGTACTTTAATCAGATATTACATTGCTGTTATTAGTATTAACACTGGGATTAGAGATCATCATGAAATATCATTTTCTTTACTGCTATTGTTATTTAACTCTTTATTCGAATATATATATTTATTCATTACTATACTGTACCACCTGTGAATATGTCATCATTTTTAAATCTTAATAAAACTGAACGGAAAACGATTAACATAGCAATAATGTCGATTAACTTTTTCAATCGCTGTTATGTAGGTGACTAATTTAATAAATTACACCACAAAGAACCTACGAGTTCAACGTCCCGGGAACCATTTTACACGTGAATATTATTGCTCAGTTGTGAATACATTTTATCCAATGTCAATGTGATATGCGGGTTTTGTGTCCTATATATCACCACATCGATGCACTAAACTATTTCGTGAACAATTCAACTTTTCAAATCTATTCAGCGTCAGAGTTTAATATATGGGTGTCATTGTGTTATAAAACCGCAACAACAAGACATTCAATTTGCGTTTACTACTACATGATTGTATTATTTGTAATAATATATTTATATTACTAGGATATTTCATATTGTCATTATTTCTAAGAAATATTACAGAGTGAAAATCATTTGCACGCACATAAAATTCAAACGGATTATCCACATTTATTTCATCTCCTTGAATTAGGGGTGTTGGCCACCGAAAAAATATCGATATTTCGATATATCGATATTTAAAAAAATATATATCGAAGGAAATATCGATATATCGAAGGAAAAAAATGACGACATTTAAAAAAAATAAAAATACTCAAATGTTAGCCTACAAAATATATATGTTTTCTAAATCTCGTAAAGAATAACGATATTTTTGAAAGGTTTTTTAACAATTATATTTAAACTATTTTGAAAAAATATCGGGTAATAAATATCGATATTTTTTTCAGAATATATCGATATGTCGATATATCGATATTTTTTCGGCATCCCTACCTTGAATGTATTAATATGAACGTTTTTTTTCAATCTATTAAAATATTCCTAAATTCAATCTCTGAATTAAATGAATTAATTTTGCTTTCTCGATTTTACTCTTTATCGAATGATGGGCCATCCCCATAGTTAGCCATATATTTATAGAGTACTAAATATCCAACGATGCCAAATTAGGTATATAGAATGGTTACAGAAGTATATGTGTTGTGTTTTTCATAGAAAGTCTCATAGAACCAATTCTGAGTGAAATAAAATACTGGCATATAATTTCAGCTTCTTCGATAATCATTAAGGTTAGAGTTGTTTGGGTAATGAAGAGTTGATGTTATGCGGAAAATGTGAAAATATTATACCGCAGTGTGAACCAATTCTGTATTATTATGGTGGAAAAAAAAACAAAGGTTACTAGTTCATAATTCCGGAGTCTTAGGGTACATAACCAAACGACACATAAACAGCTTGGTTGACGCAATGGTAAAGGTGACATGACCGTCCTCCTGCTGTTGTGACAGTAGCGGGTTTGAATCCTTAGGCAAGAGTGTACAATACGATAAGGAAAATTATCTGTCACGCCGGTAGCCAGACTGGGTAAGACCGGATGTCTTCTGGGATAATTTTTAAATTGGTAACTCGCCAGCCGGTAGGCTTAATGCCGAGGACCGTGGTTCGGAGGCCAACAGTAGCTTCAGTCTAGATAAACCCTAGTTGGTAAAAAGGAGACTCCAAAATATATTTAAAAAAAACGGCGCATAACACTCGAATTATATTCCTTGTTAACAGCTTGACCCGGTTTCATAGTAAACAACACCATGATTTTTACGTCTTATTATTTTTTCATCACAGTATTATATTACAACAATGTTATAAACGGAATATTTTTATGGAATATGTTTTAAAATAACCATAAGCTTATAGTAAAATTCGGTCATGAAATCATAGACTCTATAAGGAAGTAAATTGGTGCTATTAAAAAAGGAATGTGTGCACAGTCTCACTAAATTTAACACATCTTAAGGTCACTGTCGTTAGCATTCAATAGATGGCCATGGATTTTAAGGTCGTGCAATTTTATACAGAGTGCATTCTATTATTTTAAGTAGACTTCATGGTTCTTTAAATAATTAAAGGTATTTCCTTTTTTAGATAATGCGCATATAAATATGGTAATGTGTTCGTATAACGAAAATTAATATGTTAATAGTCGAACTATACTGTCATTATTTAAACAACAAGGTTTGTTAATATTTTTGGCATATTTGTAGACAATAGTCAATATTTGGGATAGAAGAATGAAACTAAAAAAGAGGATATGAAAAGAAAATAATAAAAACAAGTATAAATTCATGGAATTATTACGAGAACTCGGTGGTTCGGAATCCAATGGTTTTGACGTTTCTCTACATCAAAAAATAGTTTTATATTTAACATAATTCCATCAGTCAGTGTATACGGACGCTAATCGTGGAGCGTCCAAAATTATGCTTTCAACATTAATTATTTTTGTTGTTTGACTTGAAGATACTTGCTGCCGAAGTTCATCCAACACTTTTAGAAAGTTTCATTTTTTAATTTCAGATTTCAGATTCTGATGTTAACTATAAAGAACCGTCTGGTGCATCAAAAAGTTCGAAGACAATGATTTCCAACATTTAACTTGAATTAGCTCATCTTCCAAAGAACTTTCCCACAGCTTAGCAGTTTATGAAACAACTATTTTCAAATGTTACGTTACGTTTTTAAAGAAGGAAAACCGACTATCGACGATTTCAGTGCTTGTCAGGAATATAAGAAGAGTTTTCTGTGACGTGGTGTGGTTGGTAAAGAAGAGTGGATTTCCCAAAGAGCCATCCACATCGATACAAAATCCGAATATTCATAGCTACAAAGTTTCCAAGTTGTTAAAACCGAATTAATCCCTTACTGCAGATATCCACCGCCATCAAATAAATAAATTGGAGGACGCAATAGCGAGTAATAGATGCAAATTCGTTCTCTTACACGACAACAATTGGCTACACGTTGCAGAGGTCCAATAGAAAGTTCTTCAGCAACCAGCGTACTAGTCGACATAGCATTTCCTTATTACCATTTATTCCGATCGATGCAGCCTATAATGGTTTCGAAGTGCTGAAGAATTTCGGAAATGGATTGATGATTAGATCGTTGCCAAACATGGGACAAAGTTTTGGAAAACGTTGGAACACATTTTGAGTAATACATATTGTACCAGTTTTACTTAATAAATTACTTTTTATATCGAAATAATGATCAAAGTACATACAAGCATCTAATAATTTCGGGAATTTACGATAAATCGATATCTTATCTGATACTTCTGTTCCTATAATTACGTCAAAGCTCTGCTAGGATTACTTTTTATAGCATACTATATTTTGATGAATTGTTATCGTCATATTTTTTTAGCTTCAAAGATATCGAATATCAGCGAACAAAAGAATAATTAAGGACTGCTTTATTTTTCTAATTTTAAAAGCTATTTAACGTTATTGAAGTGAATATTTTTAGTGAATATATATGCTTTATTGATATATTAGCAATAGTTGATAGTTGATAAGCACAATCCTGGAAATGTTTAAATGAAACAAAATCGTATGCAATTGCTTAGGAACCAAACATAAATCGTTGCAAAAACATAAACATATCAATATCCATTTGCAACATATCAACATTCGGTTACATATTGCAATATCCGTGAAAATCTGAACAGTATTAATAACAATAATAATGTATACATAATAATTTACATTATAGCCTTGATTTGCCAAAAATAATCAGTAATTCATTGTTTTAAAACACGAAATTAAACGATAAGCGATATTCTAAATAAATAAAACAATTTAAGACAATGAACTAATGTGCATGTGCACCGGTTCTCTTGTTGTTATAGTAACAAAGGAAATAATCCTACGAAAAATGAATAATATCCGTCGTAAAAATATAATCGTTAAATCCTTATTGACCTCGACAGTATTACTAATAACGCAAGGAACAAAAGGTTGACGTTTTTGTTATAGGAGATATATCAAAATACATACGTGAATTCACTTTATTGTATTGCATATTAATATCTAAAAATATCAATATTTAAGAATTAAAAAATGCCTGTAATATCAGATTTATGCAAGAGCAAAAGTTATAAACAATACACGAGTAATATAAACAAATTATTTATCTTTTTTATATGTATGGGGCAATGACTTGAATTAAAACTATTCAAAATATCCAAAAAGTACAAAACATTTAGAAAAACTTATGTATATATATATATATATATATATATATATATATATATATATATATATATATATATAGTATATTTAGAAAAAGTATATTATTTCATCAAAAAGATGATAGTTGGTTAATATAATGAAATTATTAAATTAACAATATATTGTCAAAGTGGGTAAAGTGTATATCAAAATTATGCAGTCATTTGCTATCGTAATATAAAAATAGTTAATGTCAATTCATATACGCTGCTTAAGACAAATTATCGAATGTATGAATAATTAATTATTGAATGTTAACTTATAGATTACCATTCTGCTCAACCAAAATCAATTTTAACAATTTTAAGTTAAAAATTATAAGACGAGTGCGAAATTATATTCCCAAATTTAAATTAAATTAAACTATATAAATTAACGTTAAGACTTACACTTGAATAACCATACATTCATGTGGTTTCGTTCGTTTCAATCTTCTGCTATCTTGCGCATTGTTCAGTTCCTATATAGCTTCCACGTTGCTGTGATTTAGTAAGCTTGTTTCGAAGACGAAATTTGGGTACAATTGTAGATCCATTAGATTTAGAGTTCAGCATTGGTAACTAATCGAAGAACTTTGTTTTGACAGTACCTCTATATTGGCGCCCCATAATTTCAAATAGCTTTTATGTGCAGTTCTTTGATTTTCAGTCTGAGCAGTTCAGCTTTCTGTTTAGCGTGATGTTTCCAATTTAATCTAACACTGAGATGAATGGCGAGGTAACGTAACGATATTGTTTTTTTTTAAATAAAATTTGCTTCCTTAATTATTGAAAAAACATTTGCCAGCTAGAATCCCTGTCCTTTGGCTTGTTTTGTTACTATAACTTTGGCCGTAAAGCTACTGTCTTTCTGGTTGCAAATCAAGATCTCAAATGGGATTCCTCAATTCCGGTTAGTTAAATATATGTTGTTGATAATATGTTTGTGATATTGCTCGTTGAGTTCTTCTTTCGCACTGTATTATCTATTTCAAACTCAAACATGTGATGTAAAGTAGGAACTGGTAAACTGTCTTAATGTGAAATAGATTCGACATATTTGTAGTAAATAGGAGATTAAATGTGAATTTAAGCAAAATCATCTATATGGTTTGTTAGTTCTCGCTAAACCATAATCCGACAAATCGATCGTTCTTTTCAGCTATTCTCGAAATAAAAATAAGCCTTAGTTGTAACATATATCTCAGATTATGACTTATCTTTATCTCCTACCTTCATAACAAAGTAATGCCGATAGATAGTCTTGACAGCAGCTGTCAAATTGCACTTATGTGACAAAAATTCAAAATAGGCTAATTCTCAAAAAAAGTACACATTTCTGTGGTATGACAAATTTCAATTTCAAATGTTAAGTAAATGTAGATTGTAGAAAATGTAAAGCATTATTTTAATTAGATCTAATTGGTACCTTTTATGGCAATTTTTAAATTTAGCAGATCAATATACAGGAGAATATAACGTACGAAAGATGACACTTGTGACCCGGCCATGTATAGTTTTGCTCAACAAAAACTGTAAATAATTGATATAAAATACTAAACAAAAGTGACCCGGCCATGTATAGTTTTGCTCAACAAAAATCTAAATAAATTATATAAAATACTAAACAAAAGTTAGTTGGACGTGTTATCGAAAATAACTACAGATTTTATCAAAACTGCAACTATAACCAACAAAACAGAATATATAATGGTAATTAAAAAAAAAGTAAAAAAATTATGAGTTAAATTATATTCTAGATTAAAAATGCAAGTGGAACTAATATGAATAGAAAGTAATTATTTAAGACAATATAAGCTTATATAAATTGTCACAATTTGTAATAATATGTGTGTACATATCCTGTTGTCAAACATTTAGTGAAAATTCTAAAAAACTGTTCTAAACATGACAAAGCAAATTGAGTCCGATCTTAATGTATAGATCTGAACAACGCATTAATGTTGAAGAATATCAAAATTGTTAATATTTTCTTTAGTTCATTAAATAAATTTGATTATATATGCTATATCAAAATATTTTTTACTAATCTTCTAAAACATCAACTATCTACCCGTGGGCAATAAGTATTATTATATGATTTCAGTTATATAATATAACTATCCTGACATGTAGTAGATCACTTCAGTAAGTGATCTACTGTAATATCAAAATATGACTGTTCATGATGTTAAATATGACAAAACTGTTCAGAATAAAATGTTTATACATTTATAAAACAATGTTTAATAGAAAGTCGATTATTGTTTATATGAAGTCACTTACCATTTTGTGGTGAACATGAGAGACTCATTAGAACTAAAGCAGCACTACATTCGTCCATGTCTTTAGGATGCATGTTATCATCCTGGCTACTGCTTGTACGTCTTTTACGAGATCTGTAATAAAAATTACAAAATATTAAAGGTTAACCAACTTTCAACCATTTTCAACCGTGTGTTTTTATACAAGTATATAAATATAAAAATATTTATGTTATGCAAAAATTGGATTAATATTATATATCTGGTACAGATATTTAAAATGAACCAATAGTACATAATTGGACGATATACCAATATCCATGCCAAAACAATATATATTTTATTTAATATTCTATTTCTAGTGCTTAACAACAAGTGATTTGTAAATAAAATACATGTTTTCATAAAATGTATGTACTGGTTTATTTTATCAATTTGATACCTTCGATAACATAACAATAGGAGGTTCTGACCACTAAACCGAAAGCAGTCGTTTTAAAATATGAATAACAATTCTAAGATACCACAGAAATACTGCTGAAAAAACATATTGATATTCGAAAACAAAATCGATAATAATTACCACTACCAACATGTTATTTTACTGTTAGGCAAATAGTTAGTAGATAGAGAGATATATAAGACGTGAATACATTTCATAACGCTTCAAACAATAAGTAACATTAATAAAAAAAATGAAAATTAGCTTTAAAATGTTTGGATTATAGTATATATTAGATATAATAAAAAATGCTTTTTCCAACACTTTAAATAAGAATATACAAATTGAACCATTTCTTCAGGATAATTATTAGAGTTATACATAAATATAAATTAAATTCCATAAAAACTAATGAAAAATATTCATTAACCACCTTTATTTTCAACTTCAATTAAGTGGAATTCAATACCAATTATGTATATAATTACCTTAACTTGATAATTAGTGAACGGTTATTGTCCTTAATATTAATTCAAAAAATTAATCATTATTACATTAAATATAATATAAAAATGATGTATGATGAAAGTATCAACTTCTTAAACGTATACGTTGGGTTATATTGGTTTTAGTTGGGTTTAATTTGATTTTCGTTTAACAGCAATTTGGTGTATATATTAAACATTATTTTTATTTATAATATTTTTCTATTAAATTATGGCAAAGGCCTGAAAGATGTGAGAGATTGAGATTAATAAGCATTGTCATGAAGTCCAGGAATATCAGTGATTTATTTGTTTAATATGAATGAAAATGATGTTACCTCATTTTCGTTTTCAGGTAACAGTTAAGCATAAAGGTTACGACCTGCATATTTTAAATTACCAATGGAATAGTGTAAAGTATTAGATACTTTGAAATCGGAATAGTAAGTAACAGTCAATAGTATGCATATTACTAGGTCGATTGAATACTAAAATTAGAAGAAAACAGCTGTCATATGCATATTCAATGGCATATGCATTTCAAAAAGTCAACCCATAACGAACTATGTTAATACTGTTTTTGTTTTCGACGAAGATTTGCTTGCAATGGCGAATTTGTAAAAATACAGAAATAAAAGCCTATTTTGTGGATAATTATATAACACATTGTTCCATGTAAAATATGAATATTGAATACATTTAAGAATAACTTGTTTGTAATAGAGGTGATCGAACTTTGTCAGAGTGTAAGGATCATAATTGCAGTTGCTTAATTTGGAGGTTGTAATAATTGTTGAACAAATTATTACTAAATGTTGAGCAACGTACAAAAATAATCAAAACCGTGCTATTAAAAATCACCTGTTGATTCGGTTATTCATATTAGTAAAGATTATTCGTGATTTAGCACGAAATCAACATGCGTATGTGATACAAACATGATATCTGTAGAAAATACTATTGCAGTAAACGAAATTCCTCAGGACAATTAATCTACCATCAATTCTTTGAACAGTCACTTTACAAATCTCAGATTTGCCTCGAGACTTCAACCTTCAGAGTTTTAGTAAATTCGCCAATATTATATGGAAAATCAAATTGATCTTCCTGGTAATGAAAAGTTAAAGTACTATACAAAAATTAGCTTAAGCTATTAGCAATTCTAATCACAAAACAGTTAAATATTAGATTACCAAAAAAACAAGTATTATTCTTCTACTATTCATTAAACTAAAATGACCAGAATATGTTGCCAAAAATTGTTAACAAAATTATAACACTTAAAATGAACAAGTTAACTAACTAACATTTTAATTCGACTTTACTTCCACGAAATATCCTGATATTGTTTATTTATATTGCGAAAATAAAATTCAAGAAATAATAACGCCTCTAATGTTTCGCCTCCAAGCTTGTTCCTCAGTTTGTTGTATACATATACATATACATATATAGAGGCTAAACACATCCAGTTGATCTCAGTGGAAGTTTTTCCTGTGATTTTTATTTTATTTTGCTAAAATCAATTTCCTTGAATTTGTCTGCTAATAATAACGTTTTCATACTCCTTTCGACCTGCAGTTACCTTTATTTTGTAGCTTTACAACAATTTTAAATTTGGATTTGAGGAACCAAAAGTGCATTTAAAATTTTAAAATTGGTTCTAGCTTTCGAAATATTCAATATATTAACTACTTTACTATCTTTTACCATTAACGGCTATTTATTGAATTAAAAAGTATTAATTACAATTGAACAGAGATTGAAGTAAGTCTTTTATACTGTTTGGGATCTGTATTAAGGTATGACGGTAATGTAAGTGCTCATCATGTCCCAAAATCCTTGGTATCGCATTTCGATGTTCGCTATATCTTGGTGTAACCGCTCACCTAGTTCGTCGCTTCGTGTAGCCAAAGTTATGTGGGAAAAAATATGCAGATGAAGTTATTGAGGCATTTTTTGCACATTTACCAGAAAAGATTGGCAATGAATCACTGTCGGTACGTGGAACTACGTTCGACACTAATGATCAGGATATATACCGACGACATTTATCAAGCAAAATTAGCAATTATCTACATGATTTTTCTATTCTCTCCATAACATTAGCACAGAAAGTGAAAATTATATATTTTCATCAAGTGACCACTTTGTTTGTACATCTTTATTTTGTACGTTACAAAACCATTTGGGTATCCATAGCTTACCAATGCGTACTACACTAAAGCTGCAAGTACTGCAAATACGCATGTTTGAGTGCACTTGTCCTGATTTTGCCAAGTTTAGCAAGCAAATAACATTCAGAAACCTAACAAAAACACTTGAATCGATTTTGCAGCGTTGTATCTGCATTTTCAAACGTTCCAAAGTACCAACAAAACAAGTTCCAAATGATGTTTAATGCAACGTCGTCAGTTGACAGCCGTTAAAAGAGCGCAGTGCTGCCACCATGCACGAAGTCGAAAACTAGAACCAATCTTGACACACGGATTGAAGATCTGAGTTCAGCGCGTCAAGTGACGTTCAGAAGATCGGGTCCAAAAATTGACCCGAATTTGTAAACTGGTAAACTTGTATTATTATCAATCCCGAGCATCTCGGAATGTCAGATTTATTTGTATCAAAATGTTTGGGACTGGAACACGATCAAGATCCGGAGGTCATATATATACATTAAACGCCATAGCAATTGAAAGATCTATATTATATATAATACAAAAATAAATATATAATGAATACATTTATTTTTGCATATATTCTAAACAAATTAGATTGAGTACTTCTCAATCGTCATATTCATATACAAGAATGCAATGAGTTAACAAGTTCAGTGAATCAAAAATGGTAATAGCACACAAAAAATTAAACAGCGTAAAAAGGAAGCGTAAAAATACTGGTACATTCTCCTGTGCGTTGACTGACCTCGTTCGTATTCGATCGTACTTTCGTTTTCCACCAAAACCTTTTGTTTGTCCTTTTACTTTTAAGCGGTTCAATTATACAGTTAATATAATTTTCTCCTTAAACACCGGCCGCGTTGCGAATTGATAAATATGCATACAATGGATTAATTAATATGGTCGGTGATTAAAACACTATTGTTTGTGATTATAATGAAATTAAAATATTACATTGCATAGCAATCCCGTTGGATATCTAGTTTAATTACGAAAATCTTAAAGTTCTTAAAATAATAATGAAAATACATGCCAAATTAAGATACAGAATATGTAATTATATAATGGCGCAGTGATCAAGGCGACAGGACGGTCGTCCTACGGTTGCGATAGTCGCGAGTTCGAATCCTGCTGGAGCGTGGATGTATTTTATGTTTGTGAGCCAATAGTGGAAAATCCGACGAGTAATCATCCCAGGTCACGTCAGTAACCATGGTAAGACCGAATATTTTCTGGGATGGTCTGTAAGTTGGCCATTAGTTAGTCGGTGGGCTTAATGCGTGGTTCGGAGCCCGCGTTAAAAATATATAAAGTGTTTAAAGAGGAGAGATAAATACAGGGAGAAATTAAATGCCAAGCGAAAGAAAAATGAAAGAACGACAATATAGTAAAGATAAGATATCAGAAATTAATAATAGATGGGCAGTTCAAGCAGTCATTTCAAGTAAAAGAAACTAACCAGTCATCTCGTTTAATATTTCATAGGGGAACTTGAGATGTTGAACCATGTTTAAACACAGATTTTTTAAAGTACTTGATGAAGTATTGTAGTTGCACGTGCTTATAATATTGTAAGGCTATTATTAAAATGAATTTAAAAATTACACTTTGTGCACTTTATTTACCCAAATATTAGATCTTCAATGTATTATCACAAAATGTTTCAGTATTTTTTGCCATCGATACAATTTTTATTTGTCTTAGCATATATAGGACACTTGATTTCAATAATATTATTCTCATAGTTTCCCCTGGCGATTGTGCTATTATTGAGTATTCTTCAGAGTTATCACCTGCATTTATTAATGTTCTACAATATTCTACAACATTTCATGGTTAGTGTGTCTGGAATGCTAACTCACTTCTATTCTATAAAAGTTCTAGTAGTTCTAGTTTTAGGTTACATGCCTTGATAAATTCCAGTTCATTTATCAATCTTTTCATTTATCCTTTCTCTTCGTTGGTTGCACAAAGCCAATTAGTTAACTGCGAAATATGAGATAAATAATCCAAATAAAATTGAAAAGCGCTAAAAAGTCCAAGGTTGGAATGTGGAAAAGAAGGTTGGAAAACGATAAGTGACGTCAATGTTTCGTAGCGCTTCAGATTGGAGTTTGACTTGCCTTGACGAATATTTAAATTTTGTCTTTTTATTTCAGGTTAAGTCATAGTAATCCCACTTTATAGGTATCTATCCTATTGGAGAACAATGAGAAGATGTGAGAAATGATGTGTGAGATGAAAAATGAATGTTTGATTTTAACAGTGAACATAATAAACCTACAGCACTTTTTATCAAAGGTTATTTTTGATGATATAAATATATACACAATGACAATATAACTCATTTATTTTTCTTAACTGTGATATACTAATTTATGTTATACATTATATATATACTTAATTAATGTTAGCAAGCAGAGTATTCTATTTAAGATCATCAGGAAATTCCGTTTGTTAAAATATTGTAATGTATTTTGCGATTTAGCTACCGTTAGTTACAATAAAACAAACGGAAGTATAAGGCAGCATGCCTAAAATTACGTACTAGTAATACATAAATATCTTAATTTTACGACCGAAATGTAGCGTTGAATTCTTTCCGATTATAAAACGGTTCTGTTCGAAAGTAATTCAAAGGTATCTTTTATTCTGTCATAAAAACTTTATGACAATATAAATGTATGATATTCTACTCCGTAGCGCTTCACCTAACACCCCATTATATGACTATTTTTATTATTTGAAACAGTTATATTAGTGTTATTTTTGGTTGACATGGAAACTCTTCGTATTTCTATCAGGTCATTATAGTAAGATATAATATTATTCATCAATATCTACGTATTTCTATATATAAGAAACATTTCATTGAATTGTTAATGTAATTAACTGTGTGCTAAAATATATAGAGTCCAAATTCTTGCTGGAATCTTGCTTATTGATTCTTTAGAGTGTTTAGTGAATTTAGTGAATGGAGGTAGGACGAAATAAAAACTGTGGTGTTTACATATTGGGACCGTTATTTAATAAGGTTATAAAATATTAAGAAAATATAAATAGGTAAAAGATAAAAGGAGCGGCGCTGGTTTTACCTGAAGGCGAGGCTTGAACAGTCTATGGTCGCAGGTCGGAACTGAACGCAGGTCAGTAACAGAATCAAAAAAAATCTCGGGGTTGCCAAATTTTCGCAATCGTTTACTAGTCAGCGCTGCTGGCATTCCGCACGTGTTCAACGTCTAGGATAATATTTTCTGAATATTTTGTAGGCTATTCTAAGACGTAAAATTCGACATGCCTTAAGGTTGCTACAAGTATTACCTTGAACCACAGAGCAATAGTTGGAATAACTTGACCCACTAGGTTAACATGGAACAAAACGCAAAGCCATTGAAGTAATATTTTCAATCAACACATGATTACGCTTACCATTCAAGAGTTTCGAAACACGTTGTTTTTAGTAGGCATAAAAATACTGCAATGAGTCCCAAAATAAACATGTTGGTATATCAATTGTTCCTTACTTTGAAAAAAGACCGACGCGCATATGTTATGGCAAAAGGTTACTACACCTTAAGTTGCTGATTTCTTATTAATTGCAACTTTTAGTCATTGCTTTTGCTATGAATATAGTGAAATATTTTTAATATGAGGTATATGTACAATTTCTAAAACGATTAGTTTAAAGTTTAGTGTACATTTCATAAGCGCTTAAAGCGACAAAAAGGAAACCGATCTCATTTGAACAGAAGGTTAATGTAAATGTGTACATATTATTACTCCTAAACGAAGATGAGCTACTGGGGGAAGTCATGACCGGAAGAGATATTCACATTCCAAACGTGCAACGAAGCACAAAGACAGGTTTGTTGTAATTCCACCTTAACGAAATCGAGTTCCTCAAATTAAACCTACTTTAAATGAAACCCGCGGAAAACCTTTCAACTACAATTGTAAAAAGACCTTTACTGCCTGTTGAACTAAGATGATGCGTAACCAAGACTAACTAGTACTTATAACTACAACATATAAAAATCTGACAAAAAAAAAATGGAAAAATATTTTATGAACGGATGAGTCCAAATTTGAGATTTTTTATGTACGCCTGTATTGCGGGGCTTCAGAAATATAATCCGTGCAGACTATTAACATGATGGTTTGGGAATGTCTTTGTAATAAGCCCAGACATATGATTAAAAATTGATGAAAAGCTTAACGAAATGACTGCTACCCGAAAATACTCGCGATAGAGTAAAATGTGATTCCTTCGGGAGTGAATATGGTTAGCCGCAAAATTTCAAAACCTTTTCGACAAGACAATGACCCTAAAAATTCGTCAAAAATATGTGAAGGATTTCTAGAGCAAAAGCGAAATGATGAAATTTTATAAATAATGAAATAATCATCACCAGACCTGCACCCATCGAAGTAGTATGGGATAATTTTAACAGATTAAAAAAAAAGTGAAAAATCGATACTTAAATAAGTTAATTAAAAAAAATGAGTAAAATTTGTGAACAATTAAAAAAAAGTGACCATTTTAACCAAGTTCAAACTTTTGAACGGTACCGTAAATAAAAAGGAAACTTATACGGACTGAAGAAATTCAGTTTAACATATATGAAGTGAGGACATCCGCTGCTATCTAAAAGTATCTGAAGCTAATTAAAAAATAATATCAGTCAACGCAGTTACATCGTAAGTCGATCATAACATGACCGAGTACTACAGTGTTTAAAATCGTGTACTATGTGTATAAATAGTGAATATTGACTGCATAGTACTATAATGGTATTACTCAAATACTGCACTAATGTTAAAAACATATTATTTAATTTATTCTAGTTTATGAAATACCGAGAATAATTCAATCATAAAGTGGTTATACAACACGAACTGATAAGTATTATTATTCTAGAAATAAATCTCTTCTTTCCGGTGTGTCGATCTTTAAATCATTTCGCAATAATTAAATACAACACATTAATTGATATGTGTCACAAAAATTAATTTAACGCAATTTTTTTATGTATTTTAAAGTCTCCTTTTTTACCAACGAGGGTTTATCTGGACTGGACCTACTGTTTAACGCCGGCTCCGAACCACGATATATATATATATATATATATATATATATATATATATATATATATATATATATATATATATATATATATATATATATATATATATACTACTGGAGATAATAAATATGACGATATCCCAGTCAAGTAAATGTTCCAAGAATCCCGGGTTTGTTCCTAAAAGGTGACGCATTTGTTTCGATCTTTCTTAGACAGAAATTAATACTACATTGGTATTTTTCAGTAATCAATTACTAAACTAGAATTATGCTAGGAATTCCAAGTTACATTTACATTTATTGGCATTACGTAGGCATTTATTGGAAAATCAATTACAATCGGAGTTATTATGTCGCCCATGTTTTTTTTATTTAGTAAAAACCCGATACACAAAAACGTACCCTCATTTAGTATTTTGTAATTTTCATGATTTTTGTTCTCATAGCAGCATGCTATGGAAACACTAATTCTAAAAGGCATTAACTTTATTTTACAATACATATTTATTTGCCATCGCCATATATAAATAAAAAAGCGGGATTTAATTTGTAACACCTTATATAGCACTATATTATTACAATATTATTGCAATAATCTTATACACTAATAAAATAACAAAGGTTCTAAGCTTTAGAAATTAATTAAGTAATAATAATTATTGGAAAATACGTACAACATGTAAAGAAAAAAAAGTTAATAATGTAATTTTTTCAATTTAAATCGAATAATTTCGAGTTAAATATATCTAACGGTACTTTTCTAAATTTAAATTGGTAATTCCAAGGCGATTGTCGATTCAAACTATTCGCATTAAAAAGCAAAGAAAATCAATAACCTGACAACTAACTAGATGACGTGCGACACTACTATTGTTCTGATATGTTAAGGAATTAAAAATGACCTCAAGTAACTATGGGTAAACGACCACAAAATTAGAGAATCAAATATGCTAACCAGCAAAATGTTGATACAATAGAATGAATGTTCTGAATCAGAACAAAAAAATTATTAATGCTCGTAAGTTTATAAAATAGTGTATTTGCTTGTCATTTCAAACTCAAACAGCCGATCTGTATAAAATGAATAAACTACATACTTTGATAAATGTTTCGTATATATATATATATATATATATATATATATATATATATATATATATATATATATATAATATATATATATATATATATATATAAATACTTGGGTAATGTTTCCACTCGGGTAATAGCATACAGAAAAAGACGAAACAGCAATAATTAGACTGTTAAATATTTGGATTGGATATGGGACAATGTCAGAGTAATAAACAAAACTATCGTGTAGACGTTCTTTCTACAAACTAATATCGGGAAACACTCAGATAATTAGACAGAAGATCATATTGGTATCATGTTAAATCGAATGGAAGTTGAAACATTTAAAACTGCTATTCGATCATAACATAATGCGATATGTTTAAAATATAATTTTAATTTGATGGACCAATATATTAGATTGGGGATAATGCAATTTCGTTTACGAAATCCCAATACGTGGTTTTTCTCCGCTTTCCTCCAGTAATATTTATTCAATGAACCGCTATTATAGCACATTTGATGCGTTTTCTTAATCAAAAATTATTAAGCTTTGAAAATGGAGAATGCAGGTTTATATTACTTACTTTACAATATGTGGCAAAAAATAGACAACAATGTGGTGGTTGTTTGAACGAAAATTCGAATTAACACTGCACAATAAACTATTATCATAAATACAAATCTCGAAGCCAGTGGGGATGATCTACGCTGTGCAATTATGAGGTTGCACAAAGATATATAATATTAACATGATCCAAATTTGCCAAAACTTGGCCGCATGGTACATTAAAATTAATGAAAAAGTTAAACGGTTTGCGAAAAAATCAAGAGAAATTGCGTGAAAACAGAAACATTGAAGTACTACAACTGCTCGTCAACAGAGGACTTACCCGGAGGTTGAAGAGACAACAAGTGTTTGTACTAATATAGCTATGTATGACAACTATGCCATGATTTACAACTATGTGGAGTCTGAGGAGTGAGAGTATATCCATCAAATTCTAATTAAGTTTTGGTCTAATTTTAGTTCTGAACTTTAAGTTGATGACAGATGTAGTAAATAGCTAGCTTTAATATGAGTACCAAAATGTTTAAATTAAAAAAAAACTTGGAAAAGGAAAAAATGCAGCGTAAGCAGATCGACCATTTTATTCAATTTATTGTGATGAGTGTTTAGTGAAACTGAACGTCAGTCAGAATTAGCTTGGTGAATTTGATGGAAAGATGAGCGGCCTAAAAAATCGCAATTCTTTCACACATCTAAGTTAATAACATTGCAACGGAACTGAACATCGGTAATAAAACAATATTAAAGCATTTTCGTAAGACTTGAAGCCAATACAAGCTCGATATTTACCATATTAATTAGCACTGCAAAATATAATGGAATTCTATTTGAATATCAATGTTATTATTCGTATAATTACATTAATTATATAATCCTGAGAATAAAATCGTTTAAAATTATATGAGATATATCAATATTTATTTTATATTTTAATTAATACAAAGTATAAATAATTTCTATATTAACAAATTTAGACTGAAAGACAACGATAATATATCAGATTCAGATAGACTTTGAATAATCAGACCGTAATAATCTATCGAAATTATTTTACTATGACCTTTCAAGTAAGCAACTCGCTACACAAACCTGCCCATGTGTGACATTGTTTAGGGATATTTAATTTTAAACCGGCTTGCGTATCGAACGGAACGCTATTATGTAATAAAGTTTGCAAATTAAACGTCGAGTGTGTAACGTGATATCGTATGTGACAAGACGAAAAACGCTGAGATTATTTCAACGGCAGAAATGGGTACGTACGAGTCTTCGTTGGCGATATTGTTTCGTCATGTTGTGTACAAATCACTGATTATTTTAGTAATATAAAATGATAGATTGATAATCTAAAGTAAAATAAAGTTAATATCAATGTAAATATAAATACATTATACTATAATATAATATGATACGCTATATAGTATATTATTAACACTATTTTGAACTAAACAATTATGATATTTATCAAAGGTATTATATTTCTACGATATTCTACACATTGTTTCATGTACTAGGCCTATAACTTTGTTTTAACTAGCGTTGGGAACTATCGACTGAAAACAGTCGAAACAGTCGATAGTCAAAAAACTAGTAATACTAATACTAATACGAAATATAGTAATTACTATTTTCAGTCAAATTCACAGTTCGGCTGTTTTTTTTTTTATTCGTGATGTCAGACGAAGATGTAGGAACCCTTTTCTGCGGTATTAAATTTTATAAATGTTTATATTTTTCAACGGTAGTATAAACGAGACTGATACGTACATATTCCTTCACATACTAAATTTAAAAAGAAAAGGAAAAAAGTAATTGCTGAATACTATTAACAGGCAATTAACAATTTTATTTTAAACGAAGTAGAATTACTTTTATATTTGAATGTTCTGTGAATCTGTAAAAAGGAATGTAGCAATACCCCAAAAATGTTTTATCGTATTTTAATATATTAATTGCTATTTTGAAATAATATACTATAATAAATATAGACAATACAATAAAACCTAAAAACTACAGATATACAATAACCATAAATACCAAATAAAAATTAAACATAATACCTAACCATAGAAAAAAAGCTAATTCATGACATAATTAAAAATGTTCCCACAATAACTATTAGAGCTTTTTTAAATAGAGTAAATTCTTTATTTATTATTAAGCGGAAATATTGTTTAACAAAATTCGAGAGAGTAATCGAAATATTACCTATTATTACCATAAAAGCATCTATAAAAGTATTTTACTATTTATAATTCACAATTTTAATCTTTTTACCCTATTACATTAACAATCTTGAAAAATATCGTTCCAAATTGCTGCTATATTAATATACAATGTATTGTTTTTTACAAACAAACTCCAAAAACATCATAAAACTATATATATTACATATAAATCTATGTAAGCCTAAGTTCGGCTGATTTTTGTACAGAGCCAGAATGTAAAAAATCGGTCGACTAAAACTAGTAGAACCAGAAATAGTAACTAAAAGTACACGACTGAAACAGTCGATAGTAAATAGTAACAAAATCAGTCGGACCGAAAATAGCTACTGAAAAAGCCATTGCTAAAAAGTAGTAAAATCAGTCGACCCAAAAATAGCGAGTGAAACAGTCCATAGTAAATAGTACTCAGTTACTAAACACTCGATAGTCGATTTCAGCCGATAGTTCCCAACAGTAGTTTTAACGATTTTTTTAAAACTTGAAGTGTTATCGTGACAAATCTCTACAACATGTTTTATTCAAAGCATTGTTTATCGATAGTCGCTACTTTTTACCATCTTTCAGACAATTTATGGATTCTAGAAAAAACAATGTCCTTTTTGAAGCTATTCACGAATTGAAATCGAACCCAGTTTTGGTATCTTCATAAGGAGTGAAGTGCTGCTCAGACAGGTCACGACTCATATATCGGACCAAATACCATTCAGAAGGAGTAAGGCCTGGAGAACACGACGGGTAGGGTATGTTTTCATAGCCTTTGCAACATGTGGTTAAGCGTTGTCATGCCAACGAATAACATTTTTGTGTTTTTACTCGTATTCCAGCTCGATGGACTATGTGGTGTCATAAGCTTCCCACATCATTCGATGACCCTCAACCACCTATTTTTTCAAACTGAAGCAAAAAGTAAAGCTTCCCGAAAATGTCATTTACTCCATACAAATTCAGACATTTTCAACGCAGCGAATTTTTGTTTTGTTCGCATTTCGACGAAATAACACATACCACATTTCCACGTTAGTATGGTTTAGTAATCTTCTTTCGTGTATTAAGGCGAAATCTTGGATAACTTCGCAAATCCATTTGATTTCCAAGTCATCGTGCAGTTCTTCGTTGGTTACGTAGCGATAAGCATTGGTAATTAATCGAAGAATTTTGTTTTGACAGTGTTGGATGACTAGTTGATTTGAATTTTTATTATTTGCACCCCATAGATCCAAATCGGCTTTATGATTGTCTGATAAATCAATTTCTTTCTAATTTTAGATCAAGCTGAGAATATCTTCCGACTAACCAGTATGGTTATTTTATTTTGGTTCTAATGTGTTTTGCCTTTTGTCTAACATGATCTTTTTATCACATAATGCAGGTATGTTGAAAATATTTTATTCATTTCAACATATCATTTTATATATTTTAGATGGACTTTCTTTTCGTATTTGCAATAGAAGAAGAATTAGATGACTGCAACTACGAAGAACATACATATATTTAGAGTTCCTAACTTGCCATATATTTTGTGCTATAACATGAGTACTTATCGAACTACCTTGATACACTAATGATCAACGCTGATATTATATAACACTATAATAGATGATCATTTTGATTTTTACCTCGACACTTCACTGACATATATTGAAAGCCTTAAAATGAAAATAACACATTAACATTCTCCTGCCCGAACATAAAGCAGTACAAATCGCGGTAATCAAGGTAGCGCGTTGTAATAACTTTAAGGGTTATTATGTTGTCGCTTGATATAACTGTTTCGCAGAGGTAAAAACGGTAATAAGGACGGGTGAATCGTACGGTGGATTTTCCGCGGAGAGAAATTAATTGAAGTAATAAGGTCGGTTACGTTTAGTCACAACAAACGGTTGTGCAAGATTAAGTCTCAGTTGCGAAACCGCTTCTCGTTAAAAGCACCTCATAAACGGGGAGAAAAAAACTAAAATGTACCCGCGAATCGAAACTAATAAGGTTTTTTTATAATTATTTTCTTTTAATCTTAAGGTAGTGACACTTCCTTTGCAGCAAGAACAATTTAACAGAATTAATTAATTTTATTATAGCTTCTTTGAAATTATATTAAATGAATTAAACAAGAACAAATGTTGGATGTTGTTTGATTTTAGTCAGTACGTATCCTTAACAGTTCTGGCCTAATATCTCGATATGATTTTAGACCATATGGATCTATTAATTACGACGTAAATACGAATTTGTTAGTGACAGAACATAAATAATAATAATTAAAATCACTACGATACTAGCCAAAAGGAACATATATTTATTTATTGCTGTTATACAATGAAATTGGAATTTATGGGACTAAATACCACTGTCCCTTTAAATGACAACCAACTGAGCCTCAAAGACGGATACCCCGTATTGAAAACATTCCTCGTGATTTAATGCGATTGAAATCTATCCAATTAATTAGCTGCTTGATAACATCAATCGAGATAAGTAATATTTTCAGACTTTTTTAAAGATGTTATTGAATGTTCTTATGTTTGAGACTATTTAACACGTCTATTTATAATTATTTCTATAATGGCAGTTTGTATTCAACTCTTGAGTTAATAGACTACATATAAACTTCAGTTTTTAGCGATTTTCTATGATGATTGAGTCTGATATGACCTTTCAATTCTGCAGTTTCATACACTATAAGTTTTCTTCTAGTTTTTTACTCCTGATGTCAAATTAATCGTCATTTCTAAACATTCTCTGACTTCGAAAACTTACTTCATTTAAGTCAGCATTACTATTTACTTCGAAAAATAATTGTTTATTATTGCAGATTTTTCAAACAACAGAAGTATTATAATAGTCCTCGCAAATGATTACATTACAACACCTAGTCGCGTACTCTTTTGATGATGAAGCGTATTTGTGCATGTAACAATATGGGATAAAATATTATGGCGAGGGAATATACAATTTCGAACTCCAACAATAGTAAGATTTGGAGTATAATAATAATTAAGAAAATATAACTGTAATTTCGATGTGTAGATACTTGTTGAAGATGACCAGAATACCAACAGAAAATTCTTGTTTGAGAGGGGGTTAATGAACGGTAAAAAAGTTAATACATTTTAAATGAGAGGCTCCCTCTATACAAAATCGTTGTAAGAACATTATGTAAACTAATAATTTGCCATATATTATCGATGGCATCGTTAATACCATATGTAGCGACCTTGAGGCATGTCGAATTTTACATTATGGAATAACGGTCTACAAAATTCCCAGAAATATAATCCCAGTCAACAGGTAACTCCGCTGCCATCCGTTTTATCATTTGTATTTTTCACATTTTTTTTATATAGCCAATAAACAACGGTCACATAATGTAAACACCACTGTTTCATTTCGTTTTACCTCCATTCACCGAGCCACATCATTTACCCCAGACATATTTCTCAAGTTTCTTCAAAATATACTGGTTAAGATGTTATAATTTTTTGGTATGGTGAAATTATCATTACTATTTGATGAGAAAAATACGGTTCAAATAGTGTCAAAACAATAAGAAAAAATACAAACAAACATAAACAATCGACTAGAAAGGTTATAGGGTAAGATGTGACTTCCAAGCGTTAGAATTCAATATTAATCAAGCAATCATTATTAACTAAAATAGTATTACTAAAGCGAACAAATGCTCATTATTAAAAAAATACTGTGCTGATGACGAAAAAAATTAATTTAATCTAAATAATGCACATGGTTGCAAATCGTTTAGTATGAATTATTTGCCCATCTATGATAGGTAGTAGGTGGAAGAAAAAGATGTTATTAATATGATATATGCGGTGATATATCTAAAAACAAAATATATTTAAAACTTAATTAAACAAATAAATCAGTACATTAACAATGACGTGTGGAAATTGGTCATTTAATACTATATTATTTCTATACCAAGTAAACTAGTCAGAAAATAAGCACATTTCTACGTAATATAATTTAAAAATAGTTAACTATGACGCAGAAAATGTTATTGCAGCAGTTTCAAGTACAGTGTCAACTAGTGAGGTGAGTTAAAAATAATTTCGCTACCTGGACACATTTGCAATACGATAAATTCATTAGTAAGCATATAAATATAAAATAATAGAAGGAAGATCAAGGTAAATCACAAGGTAACTATTTAAATGATTGTTTTATTAACATACCTCGGTAACTCTTAAGATATTTCCTCATAAAACGTGATCGTTCCATAATATTTTATTTTCTTTATAATAACCGGATAATAGTATAATTCTTATAATTACCCATGATGGGACGAAGCTGGAACTTCAATAGTATGGGAAGCAGTTCTTTTTCTGTCACCTGCCATATCAGCTAGTCTGGCAAAATCGGTATCCTGATCAGCCAATCTGGCAGACTTTCTCGATTCCAACAATCTAACTTCTTCTAACTTCTTCTGAACTTCAAATGGGGCCTGTAAAATAAAACAGTCTAAATTCAATGTTGTGCTTAATAATTTTTCTTTCTTTATATCTTTATCTCAAACAAAAATTTAATTTTTATTATTATTACTTATTAAACCTTTTTTATCTCCGATTTGTTTTGCCATCATAACGTCATTCTAACAATATATTATGTATAGTTCTTCTATAGAGTATACTCAGACTAGAATATTTTATAGCTCTTTTCAAACAATACTCCTGTATTGTCTTCATGAAACGAAATGGTAGGTCACGTTATATACATGTACACACATGTATTCACACTTTATATTACATTATATCTAAATTAACTTCGTATTCAAACAATTAATAATAACCTTGTTACTATATGAGTCACAAATGATTACTTCATCTTTGTTTGAAAAATACATTATTTGTAATGAATTTTGTAATCCTTCTTATTCAATAAACTACAAAAGGTCTTTTTATAAAATTTTTTATTTAAGTGACGCTGTGTTTGCGTAATATGTTTACATAGTAAAAGTGAGGAAGATATGCATTCATTTCAAATTAAAGTTATATATTCAATTTGTGTCGTTTGTTCCCACACATTGGTATTTACTGAAACAGCTGCAAGGACGCAAATACTAACCGTAATAAAAAAAAACTGGATTGACCTCGAAGATCGTGGTTAATGAAAACGATTAAATTGCCATTTGTATAAACTGAAAACTAAAGGTCGAATTGTCGGTGTTTATCTTAAAACTTAGAAAACAATAACGCAGACAAAACAAATATTTATATAGCTTTCGATAAATTATCATCAATATTAATTATTTATCTTAACGAAATATATCAAACATTAGGGTGTGCAACAAGACAAAGGAAATTTAATAAATCTGATAACAAAGATTTTGTTTCATAAATATATCAACTCACTTCAATTGATGGACACATACAATATAGTACCGGGAGATAATATATTTTATCGGAGATGGCAAAAAATACCAATATTTTAAGTTTTAAGGAATATAACATGCACGGAACTACCACAGTGTCGTTCAAAAGTTTGGAAGCAATAAGGTAATTTAAAAAAAAAACCACAATAGAACGGATAAATCAATGAATTATTACACGAAAATCTTAATTAAAACTTAGGCTAATATTTGGTTAAAGCTAATTAAGTATATTCAATACAAATACAAAATATTGAAGAATAGATTTTTCGTTACATTTTCTCTTCGTTAAAATGGCTATTTTTTTAATTTTTAACTACTTGTTCACAAAATTTACTCATTCTTTTTATTAACATATTGAGTACTCGGAATCCAGTGTGTTCCATTCACTTTGTAAGTAATTCCATGGCTGTTCTGAGCTCGACGGATATCGATTATTCACTTTTTAATAAGTTCACCTTATAATAATTCGATAGGAGAGGTCTGGCGATTGAGATGGCCATTTAATTATCTGCAAAATATTTTCGTTTTTGCTCTAGGAACCCCTGGAATAATTTTGATAAATTAGGGTCATCGTTTTGTTGAGAAACAAAACTTCGAAATTCAATCTCATGTAGATTCATACTTGAAGGAATTGTAACTCCAAATCATCAGTCTACTGTAACTATGCTTAGCAATCTGTATAGTTTTTGTGAAACCCGTTTGCATACACGTCTATAGAATACTTTCAAGTTCTTCCACTCCAGTCCGCTTCTCTTATGAGTAGTGGTTAATCTTAGTTTATTAAATTCTGCTATGCATCCTCTCTAGTCAATAGACCGTAAACGTCTCTTTATAGTAACTTTTTCTTTTTGATTTTATGTAAATTTGAATGATTGACATGTGGTAATATTTGTGGTTATAAAATATGTGTGCTAGTCTTCTGGCAAATGAAGGGGCATTTTTATTTTATTCATTAGTTATTTGTCCAGGTTTAAACCGCGAATATATCAACATAGTAGTAAAAAGTCTTGTTAATTATATATAATTAAATCGCAAAAAGATTGTGAGCAGTGTTTCCAGGGAAAGTAAAAGACTACCTGTCGTATTCACTGATTATATATGACCTGGCTGAACCGAATGTTTTATATACTGTCATAAAGGGTCACTAATCCCTTGAATTTTTAGTGACTGAATCTACTGTTTATTTGGACTTCCAATCATAGATATCGACATTAAGCCTACATGCCAACTGATTAGTAACTTGCACTAGCCTCATATCCGAGCCATCATAAACACAGAACTCGTGATCACCACTGCAACCTTTGACTACCGAGCCGTCTGCACTGCCTTTATGGAAGAACTGATGGATAGCAGTGGATAATATTCTTTTTGAAAATAATAATGCATACAATTGTTCTCAATAAAAACTTAAATGTACAACAAAAATTAAATTGTTATATATTGTAATATGGCTAAGTTAAATATCTATTACAAAATAATTAATAGAAGTAATTATCATAATGGGTAACTATAAGAAAAATACGTAAAAAGAAAATTGAGAATAATACAACGTAATTAGGAAAGTACTTGAAATGAAATTAGGTTCATCAGGCAGATAAATACTTAAACGAATGAAAGCATAGAATAAATGACAAATAGATAATACCTCATTAGAAAGGCTCGTAAAATGGTAATAATTACAACCCTGTAGTATCATGTAGTGTACAAAAACGACTAGATCTAGAAGTAGATCTATTAAAAACACATATAATTATTTTTCCAAAAAAAATAAACTAAGATAAGCCAGGCAATTTTAGGTGATTTGATTTCTAATTTGCATAATATTTTTTGAATTCTTTATAATCATTCGATAATTTTTTCCATTAATTATGAATATATATTACCTGTAAATAAGTGTACCGAGATATGGATAATAAAATCAGCAAAAGTAAAGCATTGTATACTTTAATTAGCATAAAATCAAAATTCCCATCCACTATTATATATAAATAAAAATAAGTATATTGGAGTGAATCAAAGTGATATTAAACTCAAACAAGTTGAAATGAACATATGAAAAGGGAAAGAAAAGAACTCGAATTAATATAAACAAATATGTATTCGTTAATTAAGTATTAAAGCATACATGCAGGATATAAAGATGTTTGCTACAAGACATGAGGAAAAAATCCTTGTTAAAGTCGAAAAGTATTGAAACTCTTGGACCACATTCACTTAGGACGTAGACTCAAGAGAACTAAACCATTTGACTTTATCTAGTACTAATTACCAAAAATAAAGTGGATATTTGAGATTTATATGAAGACGCTGGATTTATGAAGATTTCTAAAGATTGAAATCAATTATGCGAAAATATCAGTTCAACAAATCATTGCAGGAACGTGGATTGAACATAAAATAAAATAACGCAAAAGTCAAATAAAAAACGTGACTACGTCATCAAACATACGATACATGGATTCAAATCAATGGATCATTAACATATATTTTAATACATATATATGACAAAGCTGAATATTTACGATTAGCTTATTGTAAATTGTTGAAATAGAAAGTAGAATATGTTAGAATTAATATTGAATTATGAACTATTTGGGACAATAAACAGCACTAAAAATTGTTTTTAAAAAATATCCTTATTCATATACTCGTACTAAATAGAGGAAATTGATAAACTTGAGATGAATGTTATCTAAAATAGTATAATAATTGAATATAATAAATTATTAGCCCATAAAATATTTTATGCTATTAACACTATTAAGATTTTATAGTTAATCAGAGTTTGAAAAATAAATTGTGGAAATTATATTAGAGAACATCCAAATAAATCTGTTAAAAATCTCGAAAATTGTTTATTTTACTAGCCAAGTTTGTAAGTCAACAAATAAATACGACCAACTAAAAAAAAAACACGAAGTCTAAACGTGGAAAATCCTTTAAAATTGTACAGTTTTTCTAACAGTAATATTACGTAAAGCTATATGGCAAAAAATGTCTAGGTTCTAACGTACAAAGCTAAATAAAATATTCAAATTTGATTCATAAAATAGACAGAGATTAAATTACAGTTACTTAATTCTTGAGGACCCGAAATGGAGTTAAGTTATACAGGTTTAGATGCCGTTAACCCGACTACTAGACTACACCACGAATGGTTTCGGTTTGTAGTCATATTAGTCGTGTAGATTCCCATTCGTAAAAATTATTTCAGTAAATATTAAAGTTTTGATTATTCAGTATTTGATTTATCACCTAACCTATATCTAACCTTTTTCTCTTTTCAATGAAATAATTAAAATTTTTGCTCTAATGAGTTATGCTATTAAGTTATTCAATGCGCTCATTCATTATCATTTGTGATACTTTTAGGGTTTATTGTCGCAAAGCAGGATTACAAATACGTGCCCCATTTACCAAATACACATTAACATTTCGATTGATACCTTTTTCAGTAGTATACACTATAGAAATGCTAATACCATATTTGCATTGAGTCGTAATTAATCATTGGTGGATTATTTACATAATATAAGTATTAATGCAGCTACTTTTCAATCCGACATTTTATTAGCATCACAGTATTGTCTTACGTCTAATACAAACAATGTAACAACTCTCATTCAGAACGTATTTAAATCCAGCTTGCATATTTAAACTAGCCTGGGGACCGTTGAAATTAGCATCGACAGTTTGAAGTCTACCAAACGAGAATCACAGATTTTTCTTACATTTATATTACTGTTATTGCATTTTAAAATCGACTTTCTACTTACATCGTCTGCATTTATATTACTTCGGTGCGTCTTGTCGTGCAAGAATCATTAGAAAATGTCTTAAAATCAAGTGAATTGAGGTACCTTATGCGCTCTTTTAACCAATGGATTTTAGAACTTTAGTATTAAAATTCTATCTATTGAATTTATATCTATTGAAAACCCAACTCAAAATCTCGAAGAACTTGTTTCCTGACGTTTACTTATTATGGAAAAGATCCAAAATGAGGGATACCATAGGAACTGACTGAAAATTCTATTTCAATCCGTTCCAAAATCGCGATTTGGTTGCTTACCAGGCAAAAACAAATTCTGTAGCTTATTGTTACTGGTACTAAAAGGGATACCATGGGATATATTTCTTACTAACTTCATGTCGAAGCCTTGCTTTTTCAGTAAGTGTCATTTCGTCAAAGTGTGAACAAAAATTGTTTTCAGTACGTTAAAAATGTTTGAATTGGTACCAAATATATCGCATTTAAGAGATTAATTTACTTTTCGGTTCGGTTAAGTTTTACTCTTTAGTTCAATTTGAAGATCATGGAAAGCTGTGAATCGAAGCTTACGGCAACCATGCTTCATCGATTTCAATATGTGTTTCGACGTTTTAAAGGTGGTGATTGAACACTGAAGACAAAAAGCGCTCCACAGCGCCCAAAAAAAATGAAGGCAAGGATTTGAATCGACATTTCCATTCGACTGAAGAATATGGGAATGATCCAAAAGCTTGGATATTTTCTATTGTATGAATTGTAGCCAAGAGACATTGAAAGGCGTTTGGAAATATGTGAAATGCGACTTCATTGTTACTGGTGATGAAAAGTGAATCCAATGCCATATCAAAACCGAATATCCATTTCAAGATAATGCTCTGTATATAGTGGGATCAGCTTGGTGTGGTATATTATGAGATACTAAAATCCAATGAAACCATTAATGGGGATCGCTATCGACTCTAATTAATGCATTTGTGCCGAGAATTGCGCGAAAACGGCCAGAATACGAGCAAGGGTACAATAATTTAATTCCTCAGCATGTCAACGCTCGACTACATGTTGCAAAAACAGTAAACTTAAACATTAAAATGGGAAGTGCTACCCCATGCTCCCTATTTTTTAGCAATAGAGTATGCTCCTTCTGATTACTACTTGTTCCGAAACTAGTCCTAATCTGTCTGAACAGCACTTCACTTCTAATGAAGATACTGGGCCAATTCATACTAAAAAAATCCTTTAAAACTCATTTATAGGCCTAATATCGAATATCATTTGCTTTTTTTGATACAAGATAATATCAAAATACTCAATAAAATATAAAAAGAAAATGAATTCCTGAAATTATTCACATTTCCTTGAAAATATTAATTTCAAAATTTAAAAAAATATATAAATTTTAAAATGTTCAGGGTTTACTATATATATCATCAGTTATGCAATATTTATACAGACTTAAGTAATATATAAGCAAACTTGCCAATTCGCTATTATTATGTTACTTGTATTAGTGACTTAAAAGAGCAATTCAATGAAAGGGTAGTAAAATTGTACGTAAAACACCGAAACATTTTAAAACACTATTTGTAGGCGTGTAACTCTTACTACATCAAAACAAACCGTAGTCGTCGGAATGTTTGACTGGAAAATAAACATTATATTTAAACATCATCCAGACCTCGCTATTATGTATTATGAAAACATGACCGGATTGCGTGAGCCAAAAACTGTATCTAAATCGATTTGATAACTTTAACCTTCAATCTACAAATATGAATTTTCAGGATGCTTTACTGATATATTAACGACACGAAAAAAGTCATCAAATAAAAATAATTCGATATGTTATAACAGTTGAATGCAAATACATTTTACGTTATTAAATTCTACAGGCCTATACCAATAATATTGATTATTTATAATGTAATTATTTTCATTTGTTTTTTAGATTATTTCCTGTTGAATTTGTCGTGAAACTTTTAAGTAATTTTTGATATATTAAAAAATTGACTCAAACGATATTATATTTAAAAAATTTGTGGCTTTTCTAGAAATAATTAATTACAGTATTCTAAAATAAAATGGAAATAGTGAAAAGATATTTTACGTTATTAAATTCTACAGGCCTATACCAATAATATTGATTATTTATAATGTAATTATTTTCATTTGTTTTTTAGATTATTTCCTGTTGAATTTGTCGTGAAACTTTTAAGTAATTTTTGATATTTTAAAAAATTGACTCAAACGATATTATATTTAAAAAATTTGTAGCTTTTCTAGAAATAATTAATTACAGTAGTCTAAAATAAAATGGAAATAGTGAAAAAATATTTTACTTTATTAAATTCCATAGGTCTAAACCAATAATACTGATTATTTATAATGTAATTATTTTCATTTGTTTTTTTTTAGATTATTTCGTGTTGAATTTGTTGTGAAACCTTTAAGTAATTTTTGATATATTAAAAAATTGACTCAAACGATATTATATTTATACAAAAGATTATTATATTTAAAAAATTTGTAGCTTTTCTAGAAATAAGCAATTACAGTATTCTAAATTAAAATGGAAATAGTGAAAAAATATTTTACGTTATTAAATTCGATAGGCCTAAACCAATAATATTGATTATTTGATTGACTGAAAGATTATATTTAAAAATGATGTAACTTTTCTAGAAATAATTAAGTAGAGTATTCTAAAATAAAACATAAATAGTGAAGATATATTGCAGTCAATATATTTAGCAAAGCTCTAATAATTTATAATTACCATCACAAATTAATTGCTTAAAATTGTTTGAAACTTAAAACTAAATATACGTACTTAAACATACGTACCAATTCGTCCTTCCACCAAAAGAAGATTATTTAATTAGATTGAACTTCTTATAAAAATATTAAATTATATTAGGATGTATTTACTGTGTTATGGAAAGAAAACCTTTATAATCTTATATGCTAAGTAACATACCAATGGAAGTCTTATTAATTGCGTATATTAGTTTCATTCAGATACAATTAAATTTCTATCGAAAACATTACCCTTTGATGGGGGTTTCCCAGATGAAGGAACCATCTGGTTTATATGGGTGAGGTAGAATGGACTCGTGGACCCTTTCTAAATAGGTCTTTATGGCTACTCTGAACATATAAGTAAGGGCGATTTGACACAAACACGTCAATTTCAGCTGATGATATATGAATAGAATAGTGAAATAGAAATTATGAATTACGTAAAATATGTATTAAACAGTTCAGAACAGATGATTGTATATATACAGCTCTTAATTTGATAAGCTTTGGAAGCTGAACATGATACCCTAAAATTAAAAAAAGATTGTGTCTTACGATGATTCCATTAGCAATGCGCAAGACCCAAATCGGTGGTTTCTCAAGAACACGTCATCTTTCCTTTGCTTTTGAATAAAGTAGTAGATGCAATAATACGAAAAGTATTTAAAAAAAGACATAGCGTTCAATATGATGCTACAAACTTGTTCACTGATTTGCATCCAGTTAAAACAAGTCCAGTGGTCCAACCTCTGGAGATCATCATCGATCATCTCTAAGATGGTGTATGTGAATTGAACTGTTGAACTGTATTTATATTTTTAATAATATAATAAATTTTTAATTTAATAAAATAAATAAAATATTTTTAATAAATAATTTTTCTAATTATTCATTAAATCAAATATTTGATAAATGTATATTTTTCTTGGAATAATTTAGTAACTGTCTAAACAAGCAACCAGTTTTTGCTTTTGCTATTTTTATTGCAGTCCTTTTCAAATTTCATTTTATCAAGGTTGATGAAACATGTGCGTAATAAGAGTGCGTGTCATTTTGATAAATCAATATTTTTTTAAGAGCTGTTAAATCACAAAAATAATATAAATAAGTAAGAATATGGTACCTTGAAGATAATAATAACAATACACAAAGATTCACCACGCAATTTAAACAGTGCTACGTCGACGCTTTGTATGTAAAATAAACAGATACAAAACTAAAATGTCAGTCATACAATCAAGGTCATGTTCTCTAAAATAAAAAATATACATGTCGTGTCTGTGCCAAATATCTGAAGGCGATTGAGACAATGAAACCTAACATTTGTAATGGTTTGTAGAAGTATCATCAGTACAACTTTATCTTTAGAGGAATATAAGTATTGATTTCATTGTTTATTCATTGTTCATTATTATTCTTTTATGGCATATGTCATGCTGATGTGAAGGATGGTTTAATTGCATTGTGAATAGTATTTTTGAAAAGTAAAAAAAATATTCTTGTCCAACAATTCAATTCTATTCCAATATCCTACTGCAGTTTAACAAATCTACTTTTAAGTGTTTGCTTAGTATTAATGAGTTAAATTTAATGACTATTTCAATAAATAACATAACAAGCAATTATAATTCAAAGCAATAGGAAGAATAACTTGCAGTAGGATTAAATGTCACTCAAACAATAAATTTATAGTCACAGCAGTGGTTTGGAAAAAATGAGAATGAATAGTATATAATGGACGATGGAAAATGTATCTATTTTCATAATTTTATGATGTCAAAATGTATATGAGATAAGAAGGAAACTATAATACGATTGACAGCAAAAATAATCAAAATCCCATAGTATTATCGTTAAGTCATAATCGCTGCATTAACTCATTCACTGTATTCATTGATCCTTGTGACTATTACTTGTTTGAGACTTCTACAAAACATTATTTCAATTTTTTACCACTTCCTGCCAAAGAAAATCCAGAATCCAGTAAATGAATTATACTCGATATTTTGGTGCGCTTTTAGTTGTAAAAATAATTGCATAGTATAATATAGTTGTTGTACATACAATATGATATGATCAGAATACATATTCTGATCATGCTTCACTGAAAAGGTATTTATTGAGAAAAATTATTACAATATATGTTAATCAAAATATGTTTCATAACTTTCTGCAATTTCCCGCTTTGCTGGCAATGCAGCTATTATATATCCAAATAACGATATTGCTTTAACAGCAATCATCCATCCATTTTAGCCATTCTTCAACATTTCGAAACTGCAATTCACTAAAATAATATTCGAAACGCTGGTTCAATAGAGTCAATAATAAGGCATAACCCGAAGGACCATGAATGCCTTTTTGTCTGACAATTCTATCCATCTTGAAGGACTACGTTGAATTACTTTATGTAATTCATAAAATAATAATCAGACGCTGGGTCAATAGGGTTAACTATAAGTCGTCCTGAACGATATCAGTGATTCACGAAACTGATTAAGGTAGCGTTTATGTCACACCCAATCTGAAAGTATACTATATCTGTCAATCACCTTTTCTTCGAACCAATAGCCAATTATAAGGGTTTTTCCCTTTTCCAAATAAGCTAGAGGACAGGCAGCGGCAATAAAATGTGGTCAAACACTAAAATATCATTATAAAGCTATAAAAGTGCAGATGCTATAAAAATTGTATTTAAGGAAATAAATATTAAGATATTGTAAACATATTACAACGTATGGCCAAGCATTGTCGCGTAAGAAGATAACTTCTATTCTAAATAACGTCTGTTACTAGGTATTGCTGATCTTTTTCGCAATAATGCCTTCATTTAGTTTTAGCATCTCGTAGCACAATACCTTGCTAATCCCATCCTATGCACATAAAGACGGTATGGCCATGAATAATCCGCTTCGGTGTTGATGGTTCTCCTGAAGTAATTCATAAAAGTATCTACCTGGGATTACTGTAATTTATCCACTTTTCATCACTAGTTACAATGCACCACGGAAAACTGTTCTTTTTTAACTGGCAAGTAATGAAACCCTGATCGAAATAGTTTGAAATGGCATTTTCAGTCAATTCGTGTGACATCCAAATGGCTAATGGTATTCTGAAACAGATTTATTCAAGCCGAGCAAAAAGGTCGAAAATTTGACAATTTTAAGCGTTCCATGATTACCGTCTCTGTACACTGAATAATTCAATAACCTCACAAGATCTTAAGATTTTACAGTTAAGTCATGTTACGTTAGTTACATACATTAATATTTTGCCTTTATACCAATATACATATTGCAGATCAAAATAGATACAAGCACCTAATACCTCTTATGACACAAAATTCAGTTAAAAATAAAGGCGATTAAAACAAACATGCATTATATAATATTTTCCAGCGTAGAATATATCATGTGATATCCCAACGCATCAATTTCGCATCATAAACATGCACAGATTTAACTCTGATTGCTTTCTATTAAGCCTTGATCGGTTACACATAATATGACCTCGGTAATAGTCAGGGCCAATTTAAATCTCATTTCAGTGAAAGTGAATTTTAAATACCATCTCAACCTTTACCCCAATCGATCGCTACTGCTCAACATGTCGCTAGACCTATTAACCTAGTTTGCACTGTTACTTGTTAAGACGATTAGCAAATAAAAAGTCTGCCATTGAAAATATATGTTTGTAAAATTAGAATATAAAAAATTTTCAGAAATCGATCAGTTGTAAAAAAGTATGAAAATATGTTAAATGAAACTTTTAAATGTACCAATTTGAAAGAAATTGTTACCACACCCGTTAGAGAGTAAAGCAAGTGTTACAACAACACACTAGTCTTTATTCCTTTGCTAAACGATTTGAATAGTAAAAGGTGAAATCGTGAAGATTTAAATAAAGAGGGAATTATTATATGAAGAGAGTTTAGGTTACGATATCTGTAAATTAATTTTGATAAAACAAAGAAACAGTGAAAATATACAAATAAATCAATGAAAATAGATATAGAGCAATAATCATTATTTTACTTATTACTAGTGGATACTAGATGTTATTTAGACCGCTAAGAAGGGATGCAGCAGAACTCAACTAACGACTATCATGAATTAACAGACCCTAAGTTAATAACCATCCGAACAGAATGTTATAAATGAAAGAAATGTAAACATTCATATCACAGTTATATTAATAGCTAGTATAATTAGCTTAAATTATCGTCTTCTCACTACCTGTTACATTACTAAGCTGTAGTTTCATCGTTTTCTGGATGCCCTGTACTTCTGAGATTTTTAATAATGATTCCCACTCTATTCATTTTTCAAACTGATACCCGCTTATTAACTTTTCTATCTTACATGTTCTTTTATTTTCGCTTCTTTCTCTATCTGTTATTCCAGTTAGTCTACGAACTACCATTATTTCGGTTATACGAGGGTCACTAATTATATTTCGGGAATTGACAACACTGTTGTCATGTGAGTTCATCTGACGGTTCCATCGTAAAATTTGACATATTTGAAAAGATACGTACTCAGAACATTTTGTCGTACGGACGCTATTTGTTTATTTTATATTTAGTTGAAATTTTCGTCTCGGCAAAAAAAATGGAACTGAATCGTGAACATTATCGTGCGATGATTTTTTACGATTTTCGACATGTATTATCACAACAAGAGTGCATTGATCAACTTAATTTGACTTTTGGCGATGAAGCTCCATCAAAAACCACCATCTAGCGCTGGTTTACTGAATTCAATCATGGTAGTATTTCGCTATCCGACGAGTTTCGTGAAGGTCGTCCAAAATCGGCTATTGTGTCAGAAAACAGCAATGCTGTGTGCGAAATGATTAAGCAAAATCATGTCATGTCACCTATTGTGAGATTGAGGCACCCCTAAGCATTAGTTTTACTAGCATACATGCGATTTTAAATGAACATTTAGCTGTGCGAAAGTTATGTTCGCGTTGGATCCCACACAATTTGACAATCGCAAAAAAGGCTCGTGTCGATTGATGCAAAGAAATGCTTAAGAAATTTAATAGCGGTGTTTCGAAAGACGATTATAAAAACGTGACAGGTGACGAATCATGGATATATTCGTATGAACCCGAAAGTATGCAGCAGTCGACTGTATGGGTTTTCCAAGATGAACCAAATCCAACAAAAATTGTTCGCACACAAAGCATTTCAAAGAAAATGGTGGCCTGTTTGTTCGGGAAAACTGGTCATATTGCAACAGTGCCTCCAGAGAATCGTAGAACAGTAAATTATGATTGGTACACAACCATTAGTTTGCCAGAAGTCTTCGGTGAAATAAGGAAAACAAACAAGAGACGCCAGATTGTTCTTCATCATGACAATGCGAGCTCTCACACATCGGCTCAAACAAGAGACTATTTGAGCACTCAAAACATCGAATTGATGGGTCATCCGCCGTACAGCCCTGATTTGGCACCCAATGACTTCTTTTTGTTCCTATCCGTGAAAAATAAACTGTATGGTCAACGATTTCCATCGCTCAAAGAAGCTGTTGACGCGTTCAAAAATCATGTTTTGAAGATACCTCAGTCGGAATGAAATAAGTGCTTTGAAAATTGGTTTAAGCGTATGCAAAAGTGTATCGATCATTGTGGCGAGTACTTTGAAAAACAATAAAAATATATTCGCAGCTGAACTATTTGTTTCTTTCCTATACCCGAAATATAAATAGTGACCCTCGTATTTAGTAGTTTTCGGTTTTCACTCTGTTGGGCCCAATCAATGCTTTAAATGAACACACATTTTACATTTTAAATTTGATTTCTATGTATTTCTTAATGTTGACATAAATTTAATCAAATTAAGTTGACAGTGCATTTAAATCGATCTAGTAATTGCTGCAGAACACCAGTATGGCGCACGGCAGTAATGTGTGGCATTCCATTCTGCATCCCTTCAGTAAACAGACATTTTTTGTTACTTTGTATTGTTTGTGTACGATGTTGAATAGGGCTAAGGAAAATCCTTTTGTCAAATGCCATGGCCCACAGTTAACCAATATATGAACCATCACTGATTTGCTCCATATATATTTTCTATGGTTTGGTGAGGTTATGTGGTATTTGTTTGTTATAAAGATGCCATATAACGTACTTTAGCTGCATATAATAGAACGCTTTTTCCAAAAAAATACCTATATACAGGTCTAGTAGTTGTATTCAACGGATTTTTCTGTTATCTGTCTTATGACAAAACTCTGCGTCTGAAATATTTCGGATCTAAATCCTTGCTGTTCAGCTGCTAAGAATATTAAGTTATTATTAAGAGATTTGTACCTCTGTAGTTTGAGGGCATTTTGTTATCTTCTTTTTTTTAAACATAAAATTAATTAATCTAATCGCTTATTATATGTTGGTAGAGGAAATCTCAAGAGAGATTTTATTTATTGTTATATCCACGTGTTATTTAATAAGCAGTCGGAAGAGAAATTGTGAAAAATGAGACCTATAATCGTCTACAAGAGCTTTTGTTTCGTGATTGTGCGTGTGGAACAGATACTATTACAATCTGACATCTGTAAACTTGAAGTATTGAAAATTCTTACTTAAGGCAAATTTTACTCCCACAGAAAACATGCCTCAAGATCATAGAGAACTATCTGAAGAATAGTCGAAGATTAACCTTGTCCGAGGTCAGATCGATTGTGACAGTTCGCAAAACGCCGGCGAGATTGGGTAAAGGATATTTGAAATCCTATGGCATCAATAGTAGTGCATGGTGCGTGGTTAACTCAGTCTAATATATTCTTCAGTAGCGGATGCTCCAAGAGATTCGATTTTAAAATTGAATTATTTTTGAACTGTTTAAATAATATTAAATTATTGTCTACATTTATACAATGTCTCAATAAATTTTAAAAAAATCTTATCGAATTATTCATTAAATCAAATATATAATAAATATATAATTTTCTTCTAATAATTTAGTAACTATCTAACTATTATGAAGCAAGCGACCAGTTTCTGCAATTTGCTATTATTGTTGCAGTTGTTTTCAAAGTTCATTTTATCAAGGTTGATGAAGCACGCACATAATAAGAATGCGTTTGTTTTGAATAAATGATTTTTTTAGGAGCTGTAAAATTAGAAGAACAATATAAATAAGAATGTGGTAGCTTGAACCTTATGATTCTTTGTATGTTTTGTTTGTGATTTTGTTTATTGTATATTTAAATATATTCTCCCCATATTTAAATAATTGATTTTAGAAATGCAATTTAATATATATTTTAAACACTAATAACATTTACATGTCAGAATATTAATTAATAAGCAGTCGGAAGAGAAAATGTCAAAATAACACAGGCAATCCGACATGGCCAGAACTAGAGTTCCAACTCGTAGATTTACAATTACAAACGAGAAATACGCCAGAGGCTGGCCTCATTACATCAGAGAACTGCAAAGGGTAATTTCAGATTTCATGCAAAAGAAATACTATTCATTTGTCTTTTTTTTTGTTCGTTTCAAATAAACTTCCAGCTACCTGATAACTCGGTACTTTCACCTATGTTCCTCCGGTCATCTGGCTTCCATTACACAGCCGACATGTTGTTTTTGCCTTTTGGCGGACGAATGATTTATTATTTCTGCTATTACGACTATCACTGGGCGTGTCTGGTTGTTCTCTGATATGCTGATTTGCTTTCAATAAATCGAAAGGGTGTTATTATCGTACATGGTATCCACGAAGATTAACGTTACCTTTATCTATTCGAGATATGATTTGAGGTTACTTCCAATGATATCTGGGTGTGGTCAGGTTACCTATTAGAAACGAATTATCTTTGACATTTTCAGGAAACGTCGTAATGTAACATTTCGTTTTATTGTACACCCGAACCATTATAAAATATTATCTATTAATAACACTTGCGCATCGGTGACAGGGCAAAGTACAGTTATACGACTGGGAACTACAAAGGAAGAGAAATATATTGACAAAATATACTTGAGGTTTTAGAGATAAAGCATGTTTTTATCTGTATGGTCTCAAATCATTGTGGTTTAGTGTCGAATTTGGTCTACATGTAAACAAATTGATAAGCGTGTCTACTCGTTGATGCGGATACGATAATACCACTCTATCAGTAACATATATGATTGTGCCATTTAAAAACGTGAGCTCTAAAGTTAATCTAAATAAAGATTATTAAAATATTCGAATAAAATGAAACAAAATTTTTAAATACGTTATTTACTGAATAGCCCTACACAAACACTTATTGATATTAAACAATGCATAACACTACGTGAGCTTAACGTGATATTGTTTTCATAGAATATAACGGTTAACAAGAATTTTAAATAATTTGGTTCAATGCAACTGAACTGTAATTTATTCCAGAAAAATATAATTGAATCAAGCACAAAAGCCATTTTAAAATAAAATAATAATACATAATGTATAATAAAGTACTTTTGAAATTTCTTTTAATTTTGTTTTACATAGTATTCAAAATGTGTAAGGTTTGCTAATAAAAAACAAACAGATATCTATCGGCCATTATGTATTTATTACATCACCATGAATTAATGCCAACTAGCAATTTGTATGTTTCAACCCCCTTAATGTCCAATCGTGGGTGGCGTTCCTCTTGATATCATCTTTTTTTGTCGCTTTCGACAATTTCATCGCCATTTCGCGACTATACTTGTGTGCTATAACATATATATACATAATAAATTAATGTAAAATATATGACAAAGTGTATATAGATAAAATCTGGCGTACAAATAACATTATATCGAAATATTATCGTTCAGAATGACAAGAGGTAAACAGTTAAACGATACAAAGGCAAACAATAATTGTTGAAAGTTAAGGGAACGATTCATATGAGTTAAACTTTATGATAATAACCAACCTCTCGTAGAAATGTTATCAACCAATAACTACTGTTGCCGACTAGAGTGTTCCAATAATAATTTAGTCCGAATCTTTTCCTTGTAGAAGAAAGACGATGGCAGTCGCTTAAAATGTGGAAGACAACGACTGTGGATTGGTCACAGAATTAACAGCTCCCTGGACATCAAGTGGCTGTGCGAGAAATCACAGTGTCCTAGCCTCAGCTGATTGAGTTGGAAACGGGTAGGGGGAACAGCAAGCAGCCTGAAAAGTCTTTTATTTCGAAGAGTTTAGTTAATCCATTCTCTAAGTCCCAGAGTGTTTGCACTGTGGTTCTGATCGATGTGGATACATATATGTTTTCGTAGACCTCGTAGCGGCATCTGCTTGTTCATTCCTAAGTATGCCAACGTGAGAGGGGATACACACTAGCACTAACATCAAATGAACAGTCAGCAAGAGTTATCACAGAAAACTTATAGAAATGGAAACTAGGGTATGACTGAACTTCCGTTCAAGGAAATTTTGAAGTGTAGTCTGAAAGGATCAGCCATTTTTCATATGGATGGGTCGACACATATTTTAATAACTAGTATATGGCGTATAATCAGTAGTAAGTATCGTGCCTTGTTCAGCGAGCCTGAATAGGCAGGTTTGCCCATTACATACAAAGGCACAACCAAGCCCTGTACTAGATTTAGAGCCATCAGTAGAAATGTGCCTATACTCTGGGAAGAGGGAGAGTAGCTAAAAAAAGTATGCTGTCTTGAAAGAGGGAGGGTGCTAGAATATAGACGGGCGGAAACAACTGTAAAAGAAGCCGTGATAGTTCAGGGGGGAAATTTGTGAAATCCTTTAATTTAAAAAAACATTAATTCACTTGGGTTTCATCATCATCTAGACACCTTAAGATGATTGTACCAATTATGTACGAGTGTGAGATTGTTTATCAATACTATAGTGGATGCAATTATGTAAAAAATATTTAAGAATAGATATGCCGTGTAGTATAATCTCATGTTTGTTTACGACAGCACTACATTTGATTATAGAAATACTGATGATTTGAGTATTAAATTTATTAGACTTAAAAAGATTAGATCACTAAATCTCAATGGCAACTGGCCAAAGTAATTGCAGGTTCAAGTAATTAGTTATTAAATTAGATAAAGTAATTAGTATTAATATAAGCGACAATGATGTACAATTGACAAACACATTCATAAACCGGTTTAAACATGTTTGTCACGTGAAGAGTGAACCAATTCCTCTTTAAAAAGTGAAGGAAAATGGAAGGAATATGCAATAGTCTGCACAAAAAGTCATTGATTAGGATCATAAACAACGAACTGAAGAATCCAATATCAACATGAGTTTATTGGCTGTGGACTAGAAAGCGCCAATTAGGGATCGGTGATGATAACTATTGTTTATTTAATTTTCTCACTTGGAGTTTTACAAAAGTGGTTATGAAACGTTCTTACTTACTTTAACATCTTATCTTAACATAATTACCTCACATAGATGCTTTTTTGTTGAGCATACTGCGTTTAGTTCTAATTCATTATTTTTTTTAAATAAATAGTTTCACCAAAAGTATATATTTCAAATTATTTTATTCTTTATTCTCATTTTCAATGTGATATCAATTTTTTTTTCTATATTTTAAAGTCTCCTTTTAACAACTAGGGGTTTATCTGGACTGGACCAACAGTTTAACGCGGGCTCCGAACCACGGTCCTCGGCATTAAGCCTACCGACTGGCGAGGTGGTCAACTTAGAAATCGTCCCAGAAGACATCCGGTCTTACCCAGCCTAGTTACTGGCGTGACTGGGATCATTTTCCTTGTCGGATTTTGCGCTCTTGCCTAGGACAATCACAAATATAATCCTGCCCCAGAGGGATTCGAACCCGCGATCACAACAGTAGGTAAACCGTCCTGTCGTCCTTTGCGCCAACCAAGCCGGCTCAAAATTATTTATTGAAAGTTTAAGTTCTAGCGCTCGGTGAGACGAGTTCCCCAGAGTCTTTTGTTTGAAATTCGATGTTCCTGATTTTTACATAAATAATAATTTCAAATATACAATACCTTAATTAAAATTAGATGTAATTACAGGAAACGAAGCAAATATTTGCTTAATCTTAAGTACCTGTCAGGCATTTTTATTAATTGTTAACTCAATTAATTGAAAATAATACAACAATTTGCATCAGCTATAAACAGACCTTGGAGTTCAAAACGTATAGTGATATTCAAACGCAGAGAGAAAAATGGCGCTTTAACCTTTTGCCAAATATTTTTTTTATCATTAACAGCAACAAATAATATCTCCAATCAAAACAGTTAGGTCGTTGAACTCAGTAACAATTTTGGTCTGCGACAAAAAACTTTCCGTATTCTAACATAATCATGCAATTAGAAAAAACTGCCACAGTTTGAACGATTAGATAAGTTACATTAATATAAAAGATAAAAATAGGAACAGATCCAGTGTGGTGCTTTGTATTGTTAGACCTGTTAATTGTCTAATTAACCTTGAGAGGTAATATCAGCAATCATAGATAAGGTAGTATCTTATAAAGTATACGAGGTTAGTATACGAAGTACTTGTACCTTACATATAAATGACGATTGTTTGAAAATATACTAACATAACTGTTGGCACCACAATGGCTATATTGATTAATAATCCCTTTATAAAACAATATTTCAATTTAAAAATCTTAGTCCACCCAATATTAAAGTCAAATTTGATTTTACTCCATAAAAGCTCCCTTTGCGTTAATATTTAAATAATTAAAACAAAATAAAACAAATAAATATTTAAAACAAATATCGCATTGGTTTACTAATTACTATTGCTAAATTCATTAGGCTAGTTTTTGAGATTCATGGCGAAAGAAAAGACTTTTTTACAGTAGATTATAATTTAATAATAATATTAACATAGTAATGTTCATTTTGTTTATTTGCTTTTGCTTGCTACGTCTATTGATATATATAGTAGCAGTGCAATAGTTTTAATTAAGATGAAGAAATAAAGTAACCGAAATAAATTATTACAGGATATCACAATAGATAATACATGCAATACCTGATATTGAAACAAAACGACCAATTTTGTTAGCATAAATATTACAAATTGACAATTAACGATCACATATTCATAAATCTATGAACAATTAAATGAATAGGCCTAAATGTAAACTTCTGCTAAATCTGATGTATCCATCAAAATATTATTGCTTCCTATTATTATTTGACCCAATCTACGTCACATAGTCTAAAATGCCGGATTCGTTTCTTCAACATTGAATTAATGTGGTACCAAATAATTCAGGAAAAACAGTTGTTAGAAATGGATCATAATTTAGAAAATAATTACATATTTAATATTTCACAATCAATATTTGAGTTTGTAAAAACTCTTTATATTGTAGGAATGTTCGTCGGGTCGGCCAGTCGGTCGAAATGTGTGGCTGTCACTGTGATTATTTGTAAGAACACTCACTACTATTTTCGGAAGGAATTTGCACGAGAACTGAAAACACTGGTTGAAGAAATACTGTTTATTTCAATGTTAAATTATACATGTGGTCGACGGGAGAATTGAAAGAATATTAGGATAGGTAGAGGAAGTACGGTAGCGCTGTGGAAGTGGTACTATTACAAGAGGATGGAGAAAAGAAAAGAGAGCGAGACGTCGTCGTGATGGCCTTTTATAGCCTGGAACTGCATGGTACCAATCCACCGGCGTTGCCAACCTTTGTACTTGTTGATGAATTCGTAGTGGCCTAAAGGGTCGTGGCGGTCGCCACAATATTTAAAACAAACGTGATAATTTCCAATATTTTAAAAATTAAAAAAAAAGAGAGTAAAAAATTTAACTTATGCAAAATTATTCACACACTTTTATCTAGTCCATTACAATAATAAAGCATACGTTTATACAAATTAATTATATGAGAAGCAATTCCTAACAAGGCTGGGAAGATAATGATTCAAAACGTCGAAACACAATTTATGATCTTTCACAGATAGTCTTGGACCAACGCGTCGAATTTTATTTCTTATTGCATTTTTTAAAGCTTAATCTACTATCTCGTTACTTGTGCCGAACCAGTTAAAAGGACGCGAACACATAAATCAAAATATCTGTTAGCTGATTCCATATTCACCACTGACAGGCACCATGTTAATGCAAAGAATTTCTTTTATTGTGTAACCTGATAGTTTTATATACAATATTCATTTTCGCTAAACCATTACGACTGCATTAAACCGGACTTAGTGTTAATTTATTGCTGTTATGTTGCTTTTATTTCGATAAGCTCGAAGGCGCACGTCAATCATGGTAATACAATGTTGCGGCTTGGTAATAAATCTGAACAGGGCTATGGATTTTTCCGAATGCAGTTGATAAATTGAACCGGTATGAAATTAGGTTTGACGTCAAAAGAAAAATTATTAAACTGAACTCAAAAAAAGATTGTTAACAAACAATACGTTTTAGGTTCTGATCAAAATATAATAACAATACATTTATAGGAATATATCAGTGCTTAAGTTTATTGCTTCATTGTATAATATGTAAAAAAACTTCTAAATAGTATTTTTTTAATGAATTTAAATTATTAAGTGCTTGCATGTATTCTGATCAAATTTTCGCTTCAACATTCATTGAGAATGAATGACATCTGTTCCTCGCTATAGCTGGTCTTTTTTCCAAGGAAATGTCATTCTTCGGTTTGATTCGATTGTTTAGTTTTAGCAGCTCGCAATATGCTGATGTGCTGATGTGGATGGCTCTCTTGAACTAACAGATGACTTCTTGTACCTGGAACTTTCGTAGTAGATCAATTTTTGATCCCCAGCAACATACAAGGCTTCTTTCTTTTTTATAGCCTGTATATCTCCATTTGGATATATTCTTATCACATGTAAACGTTTATCGTCTGGAAACAGTTGATTCATCAACTGCTAAGCTATTTCAAAGTGTTTTGAGTGCGAGCTAAGAGTTTCAGCTAAGTTTTCGTCCAGTAGGTCTTTCAATAAATTGTCTTTAAACGTTTTGGTCACCTAAGCCGTTGATATCAACATAACTATTCTTAAGTTGTTGATATCAAAACTGACATTAAGGATGTAATGGAACACTATATATATTTCTGGAAATTTTTTTAGAATTTTTATTTCTTCAGACCAAACAATAAAGTAAATACAATGTTGAGCATCTCATGATTAGCATCTGTATACACTGAATAAGTCAATAATACTAAATACAAAACTGTCATTTTGCAAAGAGAAACCTAGCAGTTAGGGTTAAGTTCTTTAACAGTTATTCATATTGATAGTTCGCCTTTTCATTCAACACTAACTAAAATTACTCTAACATGAATGATATTATAAAATAATATTCGGAAAAAATTAAAACTATATAATAAATAATGATATCGGTATACTACTTCACAAACTATCTTCATAACCTTCTTAAAACTTATATAGATATGGCTTCTTTAACTCTTTATAATAATGATGTTAACTAGCAATTGAATAAATCCGATAGACCAATGACGGTTATATTTATATATTTACAGAGTACACTGCTCAAGAGATAATTAGAGCAAATTGTATAATTAAATTTAAATATCATGAGAAGTTAATAACTTATTTATATAATAAAAAAATTTATAATATAGTAAATAAATTCATTTTTTAAATAAATATATGTGCAATTGAATATCTAACTGTCTCTCCATCAGATTAAAGTATGTGTAGTCCAGTACAGCGGAGCATTCAAATAACAAATTGAATATTTAGATGTCCGTAATTTAGCTGTGTTAAAATGTTTCATCCATCAGGGTCCATTCTTCTTCAAAATGCCTCTTCTTTCCCTCGAAAGACAGATATAGTTCATTTAAACATTTTTTAAACGACTATAGTTTCCAGGCTGATGTATCATGATTCCCATCAATAATAAGATTAACAATATAAGGTTCTAACAGCAGTGAAAAAGGGTGACGTTAGATAAGTACTTATTAATTAAATCTTACTTATTAAAATTAAAATATGGTAATGTTCCCAAATATAAGGTATAACATCTATTAATTTTTTATTAATTATAAAATAGACGGTAAGTAATATATATGCTAATATATAAAAAAAATCATATTTATTGCAGATTTGATGGTTTTATTTCTTAATAGAAACAAATGGGACATTACTAGCAATTTCTTTGCTAATGGTAATTATGGTATCATCTATTATATATACGTCAAGTATTACTATTGACTACTTAATGAAATTTACATAGAAATATGAAACCAAACCTTATGTACTAATAAATGGTGAAACATCTTTACTTCCTTGTTTTACGTAGTGAATTCCGCTTGATTATTAGGTTACGTGTTTTATTGCGCAGATCACCTGTTACTCTCTTAGAACAAGGACGCTTTCACGACTTTCCCTGTTTTACTTTCACGATATATATATATATATATATATATATATATATATATATATATATATATAATATAGAAAAATTTATTTTAAAGAACGCAATGACTTTACAATATTCATCCAGTGACTAAAAAAGGCAGAAGCATTGACATTTAACATATGATTTCGATTTTAAATTATCATAAAATCACTATATTCGATATATGGATACACTATATTATAGTATTTGAAAATATTCCTTTATTTATAATTCTGTAACGTAATTAATTGGCGCCTAACTGCGTGCTCGTACTGTTGTGCATTATTCTTTGAAAAGCAACGGTACCTTAGCAGCATTAATAATGCATTCTCTTCATTAAACTGAAATCAGTTATGTTGTTTTACGTGACATCATCCGCCAACTTCCTTTTCGTTAAACGACCTACATTATTTACGATGACCTTATGAGAATAAATGGCATAAAAAATGAAGAGTTTACATCTAAAAATCAATATAACGTTTGGTCCAAGTACTATCTTTTCAACTCGAAAGAAATCTAATCGAGGTTAAACATTCGAACAAAATGTGATCTCGGAAAACCAATAACTTTGACTGTCGTTTATATTTTTCTCATGATTGGGTATCACTCATGAATAAAAAGATACCGTAAAATATACAAAGTAATATGATATGTTTAAATTTAATTCAACTGCAATGATCAATGAATGCATTGAATTATATTATACAAAATAATATAAAAAGTGACGAATAATGCTTTTTGTTCTCAAATGACGTTCCGTATTTGGCATAGATACCTATATCTATTAATAAATAATGACTAATCACCTCAGCTACTCCAGTAACCTAACTGACCAAGGCCGACTTTCTGAGATGATCTCCACAGTCAGAAATAATAGAGGTCAGCAACCGACATCTGTGATTCACACATTACGTTAAACAACAATAAAGATGCTTAACTTATATGTGTTTGGCAAGCTCAATTATTAATCAGTCACTTTCAATCTCCATAAAATATATAAATATGTTGGATAGCAATTAATACGTGACGTGATATGATGATTTACATCATAGGAACTTCGTTTATATTAGAATTATATTGATTGTGCGGTTTAGTGGAGTCCAAGGTATCGCAGTTTGTCTAGCCATGAATAAATGGAATTAGGAAACATCCTTCTAATCTCCCAAGGGTGACTGAAGTTGCTTCGAGCTAACCTAATCTACTGCAGTTAGGTGTATAGCCGCCAAAGGTGGATTGCATTAGCTCAGTTGCTCAGTTGAGGAGTATTGGATTTTAGGAAAAAAAACTTGTGAAACTATCTCATTTAGGCAATCCCATACACATTTGGATAAAAATAGTATAATACATAAGATCGTCAAAGGTAAACTAGGGAACGAACGTCGATATATACAATTAGCTTTACAGCAGCTTGAAGATACCTGGATGAACCATCGGCTACGTAAGTTCTTTGGTATTTTCTTGAGAAGGGAGGTGTTATATAGCGAAACTAATACGGCGCTATTCTAAGTTATTGGTAATATAAATATTTATGAAAGTGTAACTAAAAATTGAAATCACATAATGACAAAACCTGGCAAAGTCATCAAAAACGCCATTAAATTACAATAAATATTAGTAATTACAGTGCGAATATATAATAATAATAATAATAGTAATAAAAACTTTAATAAATTAGCAATTTAACTAACTAATATAAACGAGGCAATTAAAACAAATCCCCAATACATGTGAAATGGCAGTGAAATTCTTAGCGAATTAAATGTTGTACTAAACCAACAGAAATATGTGTAAAGCTAGAAACCGTTACCGTTAAAGCGACTTTTGGAACATATTTGTTTATGTAAATTAATTTAGCAAATTTAGCCCAGAATTGTCTGGGTCAAGGCGAGATGCTATAAAGAAATTAATTTAATTTACATAAGTATATAGAACGCGTCTGTTGAAATTGTTTTAATGGATTCTTAAACTACGCAGAATCGTCGTGTTAAAACTGGACTCGAATCTAATAAAAGAGTTATCGATAATATAACAAGCATGAAAACATTAATCGGTCCTTAATTAATTAAATAGTTCCGAGAGACAATTTTTATCTACCATAATATTATTGTACCATATCAAGTAAAACAAATACGAAACATATGATTATTTCAAGGCTTTGAAACAGACTAACATCGACTATTATGTAAGATAAGGCGCAAAAAGAAAAACTATACATATTTTTTATAATTACACTAGATACAATATTTTATTTAAAAATAGATTCTTATATATCATTAATATATTAAAGGGAAATTGAATACGACAAATTAAATATACAAATCACTAATATTTCAACAATTTTAAGATAATGTATTGGTGAGCTCTTTTTCTTGAACGATAAAAATCTATTTAGGTACGCCTAAAGTACCATTTCTTTTAATCAACCATCTTCGTTAACTATTTCGTGAATTTTAGTATAATTTATGCACTATAATAATATTTATTTCAAGGCTTTAAAACAGACTAACATCGACTATTTATTTGTATTATGTAAGATAAGACGCAAAAAGAAAAACTATACATATATTTTATAATTACAATAGATTTAACATTTTATTTAAAAATAGATTCTTATATATCATTAATATATTATAGGGAAATTGAATACAACAAATTAAATATACAAATCACTAATATTTCAACAATTTTAAGATAATCTATTGGTGAGCTCTTTTTCCAGAACGATAAAAACCTATTTAGGTACAGATAAAGTACCATTTCTTTTAATCAACCATCTTCGTTAACTATTTCGTGAATTTTAGTATAATTTATGCACTATAATAATATTGAATGTTGAATGTTTTTTTATACTACCATTCCAAAAACACTTTTCTATCACAGTAAGTCTTAAACTATTTACCTTGTCACAAAAATATATTTTAATGATCTTGAACTGTAGTGGAAGTTACCTGAAACAAATAAATAAAATTAAATTATGTTGTAGATCTAACTAACATAAATATAAAATAGGCAATCATATTATCTGTTATGTTTGTCGACTTGTTTCCAAACAACAATTAGAGAAAATTCAACAAATGATTCCAGTTTAATATATCTTTTATCATGTTATAATACACTTTACATTAGTTGATGTAAGAGAGTTTCAATATTACAATAAACTTAACTCATGTGAAACTATTTTTTATGTCTATACCTTATAGTATTTTCTAATTAATATTTACTGAGTATATAACTATAAATATTTGCTTTTATACAGATGAGAAAATAATAAAATATTTCGAATGTTTCTATAGTTAAGGTTAACTATTTTAAATAATTTACTATTATTATAACTTTAAATAATATATATATATATATATATATATATATATATATATATATATATATATATATATATATATACATGGATTTTAGTCATGTCATAGTCCTCAGAGCATTATTTTTTTGCTTTTTTCTTGTTTCTTTTTTTCTCATCATCAAGTATCCCTCATGAATAAAAAGAAACTGTAAAAATGCAAAGAAATATGAGATGGCCAAGTTTAAATGAACTAGACTGTATTAATTTTACCGATTGATCATAAAAAGGCCAGGAGGATGCCTGAGTGCCCCAAAAACGCCGTTTCCTGTTCAAAATAAACTAGAACAGAGGAAATTGATTGATCTGACCACATAACACATATTTTTAGTAGACATCTTTAATGAAATTAGTTCACTTTGATTTGATAATGATATAAAGAAACAGGCATTAAACGCTTGCATATATTTTGATCAGTGGTATCTTTTGATCTAAATGGGAATTAAGCTATTAAGTATTATTTTTTTTACTCTTCGTGAGTCTACAATCTGCCCTATTGGCAATAAGTATTTCTTATGTCTATATTATATATACATGGCATGTAGAAAATCACTTCATTAAGCAATCTTCTGTATAAAATATTATCTTAATTAATTAGTCTTATTCTAAAGTCTACATATGTCCAGTAAACAGATCAGGTGGTGTTAAAAGTTTTAGTCTACGCACTTCACTATCACGTTGCCTATTTAGCTGATTAGCGAGTACATTGGGATGCACTGGCACTCTATCGAAGTACTTCACACAAACACGTTGAATTACACTCGTTATAGGTTCTAGAGGAATATCGCGTTATATCATTTTAATTGAAATATAGTACGGAGCATCAACAATGGCACGCAACACCTTATTTTGGAACCGTTGAATGATGGATATATTAGATTTGCTAGCGATACCCCATAATTGGATTCCATATGTCCATGGGCTTGAGTATAGACTCATAGAGCAATACCTTGTTATCTAATGATAACTTGGATTTGCGCCCGATGAGCCAATACATTTGATATAATTTTAGTCCCAGTTGTTTCCGTTTAGAGAGTATGTGCTTTTTCCAGGTTAGGCGTCGATATAAGTTCATACCAAGATATTTAACATAGTCTACTTGGGGGAGTTGACGATGATTGATATTCACTGGTGAACATGTTCTTCTACGCAGGGTAAACGTTATATGCGGGGATTTTGTTTCATTAGCTTTAGTGCGCCATATCTTAGGTTTATTGATGCTGTGACTGGATCTTCATGGGATGCTAAGATTGCTGTGTCGTCTGCATATGTTGCCACAGTAGTTATTTTTGTGGTGGGCAGATCAGCCGTATACAGAAGATACAGTACTGGACCCAGTACACTACCTTGCGGAACTCCTGAATATATGGGATTTAATTCCGTATATTCATCGCCTTGATTTACAATAAAATGTCTGTCAGTGAGATACGATTTTAGTAACTGATAGTCCGGATGAGGGAGAAGTTCCTTTAGTTTAACTGCAAGCCCGTATGCCATACTTTGTCAAAAGCCTGAGATATGTCCAGAAAAGCAGCCGAACAATATAATTTGGCATTTAGGTCAGCGTTTATTTACATGCGTACACGTTGGGCCTGATAAAAAGCTTTTTCTGAAAACCGAATAATGAAAACCTAAATTTGTTTAAAAATATCGAAAAAATCACTGGACAAAATGAAACACCTAAAAATGTCTTAGTGTTACAAATACAGCTCGTTATAACGCAGTTACTTTTTCCTATATTGTGCAATTTGATTGGAACAATTGATATACGATTCCAAGTAGGTAACATTCTTAACCGCATAGTTACCCGTTTCTTGTTCATGCACAGTTAAAACTATTGCAGTTATCTATTAGGTTTAAGTGTTGGATTTCCGGCCGATATCGTGGCGTGAAATCGGTGACGTCAGGTATTCTATTGTTCGCGGTGCATTCGGAATTTAGGTTAGATCAGAAGACTCTCGCTGAATATATGGCAAGGCCTCCTACGTTCTAGATTCGCAACCTTCGAGTTGCGCAACGTGCGATTATGTAAAAATGTGCGAAACCGTTTTCGTAACGCGTTGAGTGAGAGATGGATGTTTATTTATAATCAAGCGCCAAGAGCGAAATTAGTCGGGCCAATTCTGCGCTACAATTGATGACATGATATTAAGGTATATAAGCTATAAAAAAATAGAACATATAGATTATAAAATATCGTTCATGATTTTTTATTAAAAAGGTCACCTAAATTTATTACGAAATAATTTTAAAATTTAAAAGTTATATTCTTTTGAAATTTTTTTTCACTAATTACATCTTACATTAGATATGTTTAATACAATCTTAATTTACAAATTACTTTATTACTATTATTCTGTTGTACTTGCATTAATATACAAGCAAGGCGAGTTGAAGCAAGTGAGACGGGATTAATACATCAGTATATATATCCCAAATTAAAATAAAATGTATTAACCTAACGTTAAGAATACACTTATACACTAAACAAGTTCGCGTGACTTAGTTCGCTTCAATCTTCTGATTTCCTGCGTGTTGTCCAGTAGCTGTATTGCTTCACATTGGATCACTTCCTGTGTCCATTCGATTCCGAGGCCATCGCGCATCTCTTCGTTGGTTACGTAACGATAAGCATTGGTAATTAATTGTAGAACTTTGTTTTGGGTACGTTGGATTACTAGTTGGTTTGAAGTTTTAGTCCAAATTGACTTTATGATTGACTGATAAACCAATCTCTTTGATTTTAGGTCAAGTTGAGAGTATCTTACGACTAACCAGTAAAGTTGCTTGACTCTGAGTCTAATCTGCTCTGCTTTTTGTCTAACGTGATGTTTCCAATTTAACCTACTATAGAGATATATTCCGAGGTATTTGGCTGATTTTGCTTAAGGAACCGCGACATAATTAGGTTTTTGTCGTCTCATCGCAACGCAAAAATAACATGGACAGATTTGTAGCTATTAAGCTGTATTTTCCAGTCACAAGCCCATTTGTGAAATTTGATGACCGCTACTTGTGTGTGTATAAATGTGTCGTCGGTAAATGTTTCAAGTACTATTTATTTTTTGTTGTGATATCAGCAATATAGAGCAGATATAAGAATGCTCCCAAGACAATACTCTGTGAAACTATAGCCGAAATAGGTTTAAGTGATGAGAATGCCCCTTCATATGAAATACTAAATTTTCTTTCGAAGAGATATATTTCCAGCAATCGACAATAATTCCGCAGTAGCACTTGCTCATTTTGTAGATTAATACCAAATGATATACCCAGTCAAAAGCTTGTGAGATGTCCAGGAATATTACAGGGCAGTATTTCCTATTTTCGAATGCCTTTTTAACAACCGCTGTTAACCGTTGTCTGTGTACATGGTCGATTGTCGAGTGGTAATTTCTAAATCCAAACTGGAAATATGGTATTTCTAATAATGGTTTAATACGTTTTAACGGCAGTTCCTCAAATAATTTTGATATCGCAGGCTGCAGTGAAATAGATCTATAAGATACCACTTCTTCTCTAGTGGCATGTATGTCGAACCTACTCCTAAAGTACATTACATTTGCCAATCACCATTTCCTCTAGCCAATGATTTTTCCATATCATAAAAAAGCCAGAGGCCAGGTAGCGGCCACCAAACATTATGAGAGACCAAAATAACGCAATAAAGCTATAAAACTTCTGATATTATAAAAACGGTATTTTGGGAAATAACTATTAGAAATTTACAAACATAATTAACAATTTTACTCATTTATCTCTCCGACACCTTTAACAGATGGGATTCATATATATGAAAATAATATAAGGATTATTGAAATATATCAACAGTTTACAACAAATTTAGAACTGTATCAATATTTTTAAGTGTCTTTTTTATGTGCAGTATCTCTAGTGAATTATATACTGCGACAATTTACATTTATTAACATCACGAAATATACCTACTGATTACCTCTTATCAACAATTTTATGGCGTATTAGCTTTGGCAATTCGCGAATTTTACTAAATGATGAATAACAATAATGTGATGACTTTAGAAAACATCTGGCCTTACCCAAAGTGCCAAACGCGTGCCTTATTTACTACACCGTTGAATCTGACATATCATTGTTCTTGATAATTAACTTACATTCACGTGTCTTATTTTTAGCAAAAAATATATTTTCATTAATACTAATTGTTATATTAGATTAATATGCATAAAAATTTAATGATTTATTTTAATTTACAGTACATTATAAAATGAATATCAATCTCAACAAGGCATGTTACAACCTAAACTAACTAGTAAATTGTTTTTAAGGACTTTTCTAGTCCTAAGGTATTAAGATTTTTATAATTTTAGGGTAAATTAGATGGAGGTAAAACGAAATGAAACAGTGGTGTTTACATTATGTGACCGTTGTTTATTGAAGTAATATAAAAATACAAATGATAAAACGGATGATAGCGGTGTTACCTGGTGACGAGGCTTGGGCAGTCGATGGTGGCACGTCTACACCAAACGATGGTCGAGTACTGAATGAATGGAAATACCCTTCAATAACATCCCAGATAAACGTCTCGGGGTTGACAGCTATTCGTTATCGGGTTCTAGTTGGCACCTCGCCCGCGTTCAACATTTGGGATTATATTTCTGGGTATTTTGTAGACCGTTATTCCACTATGTAAAATTCGACATGCCTCAAGGTCGCTACATAATTTTTCCCACGTATTCATGTATATTTTCGTATAAATTTATAAACATATTTTTTATTATTTCGTTAGTTTAAATTTTGATTTTTAGTAGACTGGCTTGTTACATTCATTAAAACGCTTGATAGTATTTTTTATCCTATGATAAAATACACATCATTGAGGTAAGACTATATTATTGTTCTCGTTCACAATATTCCTTCTTTTATACAGAAAGTTGTTGCATTTGCACTGAAAAATCAATTTTAAATCAATTAATAAATCTAAGATTCTATATTTTGTAATTTTCTAATTTCTCGGTATTAAATACTCAGAATTTAAAGTCAGTCAGTCAGAAGCTCTGTTGCTCAGTCAGGTAAACAGAGCGATTCCGAGTAGATATAAATTAATTGTTTTTAATGCTGTGTGACAAGAAATTATTGTGATGAAACAAAATCCAAGAGCTAACGTCTTGCAATTCCAAGCACTCGGTACTAGACGAGATGACGTTAACTTATTATTCTTAATGAAAAAAAAACATAATTAATCTTTTAGTGATATCCATCCAGTAGTCCCGTTCCTCAAATGACAGCAGGAAACATAACTAGCGGAATTGAGAATATCGGAAAAACTTTTCGTCGCTTAATAAAAAGAGAAAACTGTCGAAAACAAATTAACCAGGTCCCGTCAGGAAATACAAATCAGCGCAATGTCGTTTCGATGCGACTGGGGAGGTTGGGCCGTTACCCAATCTAAAAATAGTCGGCTTAGATCGTCGACGGCAAATTTTCACCGGTTGTTTCCTTACGAATATGCGCAGACCGTGGAAAACCGATCGTGGAAATGTTGGGTGCAATCCGGAGAACTGAAGTGCGGTGTTGCCCTAGAAACCCGGCAGCACGCGTTCGACCCGATTCGGTATCGACCTGTGACCTAGTTATTTCGGCAACACGTGCCCATTCAGTCCATTGTTGCCAAATTTCGGGAAGCAGTTTCCATTCTTCCTCCACAACCGTTTGGCTGGTAGGGCCACTACGGTTTTGTTTGACCTTATTATCTGAATTATCTTGTCCAACGTTATTAAAATTGCTCAATCGACTATCAATGCGTAAAATATACTTCTTAATGGAAATATTAATTAATTCTAATATTAACACAATAAAAATAAATCAAATTAATAAAAATATTATAATTAAAGAAAAATAATAAATAAGTAATAAGAAGAAAGTAATTAATGAATAAAATATAGTACATATACATATAAATAATAAAAATGTGTATGTTCATAAGGATTTAAAACAATGTTAAAGGTTTTTAGTTACCATGCTTCCTCAACAACAGTTTGGCTAGTAGGGCCACTACGTTTTTGTTTGACCTTATTATCTGAATCAACTTGTCCAACATTATTAAAATTGATCAATAGAGTATCAGTGCGTAAAATAAACTTCTTAATGGAAATATTAATTAATTCTAATATTAACACACCAAAAATAAATCAAATTAATAAATATATTGCTAATTAAACAAAAATAATAAATAAATAATAAGAAAAAAGCAATTATTGAATAAAATATAGTATATATACATATAAATAATAAAAATCTGTATGTTTATAAGGAGTTAAAATAGTGTAAAAGGTTTTCACTTTTTTACGTTTTTGTTTGACTTTATTATCTGACTTGATATTGTCCAACGTTATTAATATAGCTCAATTAAGGAGTATCAGTGCCTCAAATACACTTGTTAATAGAAATACTTTTTATATTAATAAAACATAATAAATTAATAAAATGTTTATAAACAGATAAGGTAATTTTCACAACTGTTTTGTTGGTAGAACCACTACGTTTTTTGGTTAACGTGATTATCTGAATTATCTTGTCCCAATGTTATTAATATAGCTCAATTATGGAGTATCAGTGCAGTAATTTTAAAATATCATAAATAAATAATATTAATAAATGTATTATAATTAAACAAAACATTATAAATAAAAAGAAATATTTATGTTTACGAACAAAATATTCGTAATTTTTTATAAATATTGAAAATTATCATAAATATCTATTAAAAATTATTCGGATTATTTATGTATTACAAAAATGTGTCTACGCTACTTATTATCATATTATATACTATATATGAAATTCCACGTCAGAATAATGTCAGCTCAATTTCATTTATGTTAATCAGATTTTATGACATCGACCGAAGCAATTGACAACTGACTGTAGGATCTTACTGATTTTGGCATATACAATGTACGACTGTAGGACAAAATGCAAAAATAAATTAGCAAAATTATTCAATATCATATACAACTGTCTTAGTTGACCATCATCTACCACCATCACTATTACCATTATGATTAGAGGTATACTAACGATTTCCTACAGAATAATGATAGCAACATTTGCATAACACACAATATTAACAGACCTATTAACACACCATAACAAATGAGCCCGTTTTATAACTAATAAGTATGATTAAGTGTCAGTCAATCGACAACAAATATTGCCATCCAATGAAGAAAATTGCAAGCATAGCTCTAGATATCAGCCTAAGGCCGTAAAAATAAAATAAAATGCTAAAGAATGTAACTGTTAGTCCTAAATAACAATGATATAATCAATATGATTGGCTAATGCGTCTCTGAAATGAATACATCCATCATGGCCCGTAAGTACGAATAATGAAAACATTAAAGTAATATGGCCACTTGACAAACGCTAGCATTCGTTTACAGAGTACGACGAATTTTTCGACGACAGGACAAGTCTAAAACGGTATGAAGTGGGACATACACCACTTATTTACTGAATACTTAGTCATTTTATTTCTTTTAGATATATTTAATGTATATAGGTAAAATTCACAACTTGTCTTCATGGCGTTTATACAAAGTTGTTGTCGGTTATGAAGATTTAACCTCGTTTTTACATAATTAGATTGTTGTCTGGATCAGTATTAGATACACCAACTCAAATATTATCCCGAAAGACATCTTTTCTTGCCCAAACTGGTTCCTGGAGCTTACAGTTCCCTGCTGTATTTGTACTATTGCATATAGATAATCACAAACATAAATTACATCCCCGTCCAAAAAGGGTTCGAACACACGACTATCGCGAAATAATCTCTGCTAAGGCGGTCTAAGGATATTTCAGATGGCCATTTGTTAGATAATATCCATCTTTAACAATGATAACGGCTTCCAGCATTCACCTTACACACAATTTATTTTGTGTTAAACCAATGATTTTACGATATTTTATAAAGCGCAAACTGGGTCGTGTTACCTCACCAGAAGTTTATAATAAGTGAAAACGAAAAGCTTGACTAATACTGAACGCTTATTTTGCACATTTTTATATTTAAATATCAATTAAAACGTTACCGAATATTGAGAAATACAGGAGAAAACATTTTTTGGCTCGCAAATCCGATTCGAGACGGTAAATTATGTTTTATAATGCTTTTCACCTTTTGACGATGAAAAAAATGCCGTGAAATATTTTAAGAGTAAGAGCCACTCATTTTTTTATGATTAAAATTGACAGGACGCGAAGGTGTACCAGAATTTATGAGTATGTGAGAATATATCAGGGTTTGAGGTTTGATGTACAGAAGTTAATCTACTTAAAATTAAGTAACCATTGTTCCAGTACCATTGTTCTTGATAATTATCTTACATTCACGTATATTATGACACCTTGGGCTTAAAATACACCAAATGTATTGGCTGATAGAGCGTAAATCTAAATTGTCATTAGATAATAAGGTTTTGTTGTATAATTCAATACTTTGGCCCATTTGGACCTATGGTCTGAATTGAACTGTGGGGTATTACTAGCAAATCTAACATAGATATCCTCCTATTATAAGTTCCAGAATAAAATGCTGCGAGTCATCGTCGATGCCCCATATTACGTGTCCAACAAACTGATTCAACGTGATATCTATCCCCATAGAACCCATAACGAGTGTGATTCGGAGTGTTAGTGCTAAGTACTCTGAAAGACTATTAATGCATCCCAATGCATTCGGCAAGCAGTTAAATGTGCGCGATAACAGTGAAGTGCGTAGGCTCAAACGCAATCTGCCATACAAACTGATTAACAGACACATAGAGTGAGATTTAATAATCTCTAGAATAAGCTAGAATAAGTTAGGATATACTTTAAAATAAGTTAGAATATTATCTAGAATAAGATTTAGATTATAAGTTGTACAGTAGATCACTTACTGAAGTGATCTACTACATGTCAGGATAGTTATATTATATAACGGAAATCATATAATAATACCTATTGCCCACGGGCAGATTGTTGACCTTCTAGGAGATTAATTTAAAAAAAAACGTGTCTTATTTTTAGCAAATAATATATTTTCATTAATACTAATCGTTGTATTTAATTAATATGTCTAAAAACTGGATGATATATTATAATCTACAGTACATTATAAAACTAATATCAATCTAAATAAGGTATGTTACAGCCTAAACTAACTAACAAATTGTTTTAAGAACTCTCTGAGTCCTAAAGAATCGCAAACATTACATTTATTCTGCTCATTTTCGTATTTTTTACCACGAATTCATGTAGGCTCTCGTATAAATTTATAAACATATTTTTTATTATTTCGTTAGTTTAAATTGGAATTTTTAGTAAAATGGCTTGTTACATTTAAAAAAACGCTTGATAATATTTTTATTTTATGATAAAATACATATTATTGAGGTGAAAGTATAGTGCAGTTTTTTATGATTAAAATTGATAGAACCCGAAGGTGTGCCAGAATTTATGAGTATCTGGGGGTATCTCAGTGTTTGAAGTTTGACGTACAGAAGTAAATTTACTTAAAATTGGGTAGATATCCGATGATAATAATAAACATTAATTTTACATTATATTAGTAATAAATATTCATAAACCATACAAAAAAAATAAAATTATAAGTAAGTAAATAAACATTTATAATTGGTAATAAATAATTTGAATGATTTTCTCATAAACCGAATAGATTCTGTTAATAATACTTAATAAATATCCAATAACGCAATATATAAAATATAAACTTCATAAAGTTTGAAGAATTATTATGGTATAATGAAAATAAAAAAAAACTACATCAGTATGTATTCTCTAGTCTTTAATTACGATTTAGAGGTGGAGTACCTACCTCATGATTAATTCATCTAGTTAAGTCTCCACCGTCACTCCACCTATCTATATTATATTTTGTATCTGTATTAATCGATATGTCATTAATTGCAGTAATAATTTCAATATAAATTGTATTCTTTTATCTATAAGTCATATGCAATTTCGAACAAATTAGCACAACTCTTGAAACATAAAATTGAAAGTAAATCACTTGTTTCGAAATTTAAAAACATTGCATCAATTTATTTATTAGGGACGTTTCATAACTGAAGACCTTTAGTAATTGCCTAGACGGTACCAAATTTGTTTAAAACTATTTCAACAGACGACTAATAATAATAATAATCTTAATTTGAAAGTATATCGTACTAAAATACATTATATAACAATTGAAATCACTGTTGATTTAATTGCAAATACACTGAAACTAATTTAAGAGACAATAAAATAATAGTATAATATATGACTACCATAAAACAAGATACAAGATAAAATATCATTAATTAGTATTCTCTACAAAGTTGCATATTAAATTGAAATGTATCTATGCAGTAATTTGTAAAGGTTTTACGCAGATTATTTCTTATTGTTTTCATGCATTTTAAAGTTATAATAATAAGTATAATTGACAGTATTAGTTCGATTCGCTTTTTAAAAATATCGTGTGCGATGGATCCAGTTCTATTTGGTATGTTATCACTTTATTTCATTCGCAGACATTAAAAATTTGTTTCTAACTTGGGTCGCCTAAAATGGTGAGATATTTTCGAGTGGAATTCAAAAATTACCTGAAAAGTAGTAAAGCGAAAAAGTAGTAATGTGCCATTCATTTATTAGGTAAGACTACTTTTGCCAGTTTGTTTACATAGTAGGGGGAGGGCCTCCTATGTAAGAAAAAATTTAAAGGAAATAAAATAAACGTTTAGTAAATTATTTTTAAGAACCTTTATTTGTGTCTATAAGGGATGTAGATATTTATATTTTTTTGGTAATAATCAAATTTGAATCAAGATTATGATCAGTACAGGGGTCATTCCCCCAGACCTTCGAAAAGTGAATCTGCTACTAGAGCATCTCTGATAATAGGTGTCGTTTCTAATTTGTTATTCAGAAGTATGACGTCTTCGACGTCCACCCATTCAATATCACCCTCGATGCGGCACAAAACCTCTTTGTCTCTACTTGATTATATGGTCAAAGCTTCTTCTTTTTCAATATATGCAATACCCATGAAGTTTTTTGTGAAGTGACACTGCCATTTCCGACGTTAAATATTTACACACAATATTTAATATTTACAGAGCACACTAAACAAATTCTTCTTATGAGATCTTGTATTGATGGAGAGTAAAAATCGTAAGGAACAATCTTGAACAGGGCCTCAACTCCCATGATTAAAGATTGTCGCACCAACAAAGACCCAAAGTGACCAGATGCTTTAACATACTCTGGGGTGGAAAACATGAGCCGAATGATGCTGAAGAAAAAAACACTTGCGAATCACAGAGTTTTTACACTTTGTAAAAAGTATTCACATATCTATGTATCACACACATCCTGTAGATCGTGGCCATTATTGTATTATATTTGGAGAAATAATGTATTAATTTTCAAAGTATAATTTTAACTTTGCGCATTTTCATGATCTTATGTAAGAAACGTTAAAAGTCCCATACTCCCCTCAATATCTCTTACGTAATAAATGAATGGCCCCTAAAGAGCGGTGCACAATATATTTGTATTTTTGATTACAATCAAACTGACCGGATTAATTTGCACTGACAATATTAATTTAACTCCCGTTAAAATTATAATTACAATATTTTATGTCAACTGAGTACAACTGCTCCAAAATTATTTTCATCAATGTAGCATTGATCATTAATGGACGATGGTAACAGAATTCAACTACAATTAAATGACTGTCTCTAACACAGTAATGAAAAAAGGAACAATAAATAACGTCATGTTTACAATAGCTATGAGACAAGGAAAGAACTGGAATTAAAATATAGGAAAATGTATTGGTTTATTGGAAGGAAATCAGAACTATCAGTAGTTAATAAATTACTATTATACAAGCAAGTGTTGAATCCTATATATATATATATATATATATATATATATATATATATATATATATATATATATATATATATATATATATGTATAATACGCGAAGAGCAATAATATATAGTATAATAAGCAATATAAATACAATACAAGTTTTCCAGTTTACGTTTATCAAAGTCCTGAGAAGTGTTGTAGGTGCACTCAGATATTACAGGACTAATTACTGAGACCGAGACTCAAATACCGACAGTCACTCAAGAATTCAAAAGAATTGGAAGGAGACATGAGGAGAGACTTCATTCTCATGTCAATATCGAATTAATAGAACTCATGGATAACATCATGGGTAAGTGAGATGTATTTAATAAAAAAACAGCAATGTTAATTACGTGTTAAAAACATTATTACGCCAGAGACTAAGAGCGGGTCCTTTTAAATATATAACAACCTAGATTTAAGTTATAGTAAAGACAAATTGTAGGTTAGTCGGCAACGACTAGTAAAAATGTAATAAATAAATTAAAAAAAAATCTACTGAACAATAAGTTATTTTATTTCTTTTAGATATATTTAGTCCATATTGTTAAAATAATGTCATTTTTTATTTTATTGTCTATTTAACTTATTAGATATACCAAAGACTAACCCAAAAGATATCCTTCTATTACAAGCAACTGTTCCAAAATTTATTTTCGTCAATATAGCATTGATCATTAATTGATAGTGGTAACAGAATCCAACTACAATTAAACCACTATTACTAACGTTTAACGCGGTAACGAAAAAAAAGTAACAAATAACGTCATGTTTACAGCAGCATTGAGCGGAGACCATTACTTTAAATTCGCTGTTCACCTGTTATAATCGTTCTTGTCCGTGATACGATATGAACAACGGGTACAGCGCGAAGTAAACCAGTAAAAGTAACGGCTATTACGTCTGTTTTGCCTTGCAACTCGCGCCTTCAGCGAGGTTTCGGCTACGTTTGCAAAAGAATTTTGGGGACGACCCAGTTCCCGAACCGAATGTGGGTCGATCGATGCAGTTGCTTAACCACCATAAATTAAAGTGGACATTCTGACTTATTAACGGTGTGTATTTTGTTGTTTTTACTCATTTGGTGCGACCGATGACGTTTAAATTTAATTTGATGTCATCATTATGTATAGTGATGGGAGGAAATTTCGGTTTCAATTGCGTAAGCGTAACACTGTATTATGAGATCAGCGGAAGATCAATAACAAATCATTGACTAATTGGACGGAAACAATACTTTAAAGGAGTTTTACATATTTAAATGTAAAATAGCAATTACTTTAATTCATTTGCAATTATAAAAAATATATTTAATTATAATATATTATATAGCATATTTTTTATAAATAAATATTTTGACCTAATATTATAATAACATAATTATACACGGTTTTTGAACCTAAAGCTATTTATGAGATAAATTGATAGAGAAGATCAACTCATTTTTTAACACTTGATTTTAGTTTTCAAAATATTTAATAAATTCATTATTTTACTATTTCTGAGCATTAACATACATTTATTAATTTAGTAAGAATAAATCGGAAATAAGCAAAGGCTGAACTGGGTTTTTTACACTGCTTGGGATCTGTCTCAGGCATTAGCGTCCTCTTCCTCTCGTCGCTCGTGTCGCCCAAGTTTTGTGGGAACATATCAAGATACGAATGCAGAAAGTGTATTTTGAGAATCATTCGAGCTGCTATCCTGTGACAATTTTGTAATAAATTGTCGATTACGTACTTTTAATCATGTTATTTGTCACAATGCCCATTCTGCTGCTCCATCAGGCGTCAAATATTTTGTAAATTTTGCGTCAGCCATTTGATTTCAAATACTAGGTAAATCGCTATAGTATAACTATAATATAACTATGCTATAATATAACTAAATCGCTTCTTAAATTCTTAAAAGTTCTTAAATCATTTTTTGTGCTTGTAAACATATAAATCGCTATGTTTTTAAGCATATTTGACCTACACTAAGAGTAAAAATACAGGACAGATAGAAATCATTTATTTTACAAATAATGCCCTGTAATATTCCTGAACGTCTCACAAGCATTCTACACTGCACTGGTTATGGTTAAAAAATATATCACTGGTTAGTGCTATAGAAAATGTACTATTGGTCAACAACATCTACAAATGGAGTAGAAATTAGAAAATGCAGCTTAGTTGCTGGAAATCATCCATGACAACTTTGACTTTGACAACCAAAATATCTCTACTGGTTAGTCGGAAGATATTACTAACTTAACCTAAGATCAAAGATATTGGTTAATCAATTAATTATAAAGTCTATTTAAACTAAATGATGCAAATATAGTTTCACTGTGTAATTACTGAAGAACTGCATCATGACCTCGACCAATGTTTCACCGTAAAACATGAAAAATGGTAAAAAAATAAAACAGAAAGAAAAAAGAAAGTTACTAAATCACAGCATCATGGAAGCAATTGAGCTACAGTATAATGCGCAGGAAATCATTAAATAAAAATAAAAAATTAAATAAAATGAAAACATTGCAATCCATTACAATAATATTAACAGAGATAAAACAATCAAAAATAAAACTATTCGCGCTACATTAAACCAAATAACTATTCAGAAAACTAAAATAACCGTTACATGCCAAATAGCACATTTTTTTTGTAGGAGAACTACGTCTTAAATATAGAAAATTCGAAATTTAGGCCACTTAATTATGTTGATGACCTACGGTCATTTCAAACTGGATTTCATATCTTAACGATGTCCCTACGTAAACGAATTCAGTTCATTTAATCTAAAGCGCAAGTTTCGGATAGTGGACTTAAACAAATTACCCTAATTTTATAGGAGCATTAGCTTACTATTAATTGTTAATGACACACTAATAATGTGAAACTGCTTACATGCTTATTAAATATTATTAAATAAATTATCTTTTAATAATGGAAAACTTTAAATTATAGGTTATTTAGTGTTATTATAAATATTATGAAGAATTCAGAATTCATCTTAAATAGACTGAAAAGTACGAAATACAAGTAATATCTCAGATTTGTTGCTATATAAGATATTAGATATGGAGTAAGATTTCAATGTTTCAAAATAATTAATTGACAGGATTTTGTGAAAATAAATGTAAAAGCTAGTTAATGTAAAATCATATGAATCAACGCTGAGAATGCTGATGCTTGCGTATATTTATATCAGCGAAAACAATTAGTGAAAATAACTAAACAAAAATGTAATAACTAGCATTGGGAACTATCGATTGAAAAAAGTCAAAACAGTCGATAGTAATTACTTAAATTACTTATTAAAATAGTAATTACTATTTTCAGTCAAATATACGGTTGGGCTGTTTTTTTTTTAATTCGTGATGTCAGACGAAGATGTACGAATTCTTTCCTGTATAAATTGTGAGAGGGGAAAAGGCGGAGATAATTGCTTGGAGCAGTTAATTTAATATATATTTTCCTACAGTAATATAAGCGAGACGGAGATGTACGTATTCCTTCACGTATTAACTTTAAAAAAGAAAAGGAGACAAATAATTACTGAATACTATTAAAATTTATAATTTCATTTTAAACGAAGTAGAGTTACTTTTATATTTAAATATTCTGTGGATTTATAAAAAGGAACGGCACTTTTCTACAGAATGGAGTCATAAATACTAAATAAAAATTAAACTAAAATATTAATATAAATTAAGAAGAATTAAGAAATATTTTTTAACAAACATAGAGAGAATAATCGAAATATTACCTATTATTGCCATAAAAACAGTCAAAAGTACTTTAATATTCTTGAAAACTATTATTCCAAAATGCTGCTATATTAATATCCAATATATTGTTATTTACACGCAAACTACCAAATAAATCATACAACTATATATATATATATATATATATATATATATATATATATATATATATATATATATAGTAGATAATATATATATATATATATATATATATATATATATATATAGTAGATAATATATATATATATATATATATATATATATATATATATATATATATATATATATATAAATTAATATATAAATTGGGTACATTTTTGCCAAGGTCGCGGCTAGGACGACGGAGCCAGAACGTTAAGAATCAGTCGAATGAAACCAGCAGAACCAAAAATAACTAAACTAAGAGTACACGACTGAAATAGTCGATAGTAAAAAGTAGTCAATTACTAAACAATCGATAGTCGTTTTCAGTCGATATTTGCCAACGCTAAAACTATTATTCTACCTAAAATGGCAGTTTTCCATTTAGTATTATTAAGTTATTCGGTGTAGACAGCACTAATCATGGAATGTACAAAGTTACATTTTCAATATTCATTACTTTTGTTATTTAATTTAAAGAATTATGCTGCTGAAGTTCATACAATACTTTTAGAAACTCATAGTGATGCTGCTCCCAATCCCAATTATGGATGATATGGGGGTGTCAGCAAGCATATGATGGGATCAACCGAATGATACTAGAGATATTTACTGACATCAAATGAACAATATAAACGTAAAATTTCTCTTTTGCATTACAACGCTTGTACCTGTAGGATAAACGTTTGCAGCTCGAATGGAAAGCACCTCCACCCAACGTACTCACCAGACATAGTACGTTCTGATTACCACTTCTTCAGATCGATGCGGTATGGCTTAGCTGACACAAGGTTCCTAAATTCTGAGGAAGTTCGAAAATTGATTTTATTGCTGACGACTCAATATTGTTCTCTCGACACGGGCAAAAAAATATGTGGAAAATGGTGGAAAATATTTTAACTAATATGTATTGTACCAGTTCATTTCAATAAATGCCCTTTTAAGGTGAAAAAATTATCAAAATACACGCAAGTCCCTAATGTTATAATGCTTTTTTCTAACGGGAGCACTCAAGTTTAGATCGGATACAGTAGCCACGCTGTAAAGCTGATAAACAGTAAAATCTTGAGTTCATTTACTTTTGGAATAATTAAGCTGACCTCAGTCTTTGGCAAACCTCAATTTGATAATTGTTGTCGAGAATTTGGATTGTATCAGTAATCAATTCAAGTTTAGATAGAGGAGATAGCCTAGATCAATGACAAAAGCCAACGCCAATTAGGGTCCAAAGTAGTTGAAAGCGAACCTAGATTTATGAATAACTAACAGATAAACAGCATTGCTGCATTTAAGGAGACAGTAATGCACAATAAATTGTCGGTGTGATCACCGTTTTCTACTTTTTCCAAAATGAAGCTGGCGGAGTCATAACTATTATCATAATATCCAAATTATTCATACAATTTGACAAAACGACGTTGGTAGCAAGTATAGTAAGCTAATTGCTCTTGACGAAACTGTATATTTTTTAAAAATTAAATATCTTACATTAGATATGATTAGCACAATCTGTTCTATTATATTTACATCTATACCCAAGCAAGGCGATTATGAGATAAATACAGAGACAGATATGAGATAAATCAGAATGTAAATTGATGAACTTAAAAAAACTATATGAATGGTAAAAGTTCAGTAATTAATTGAAAAAATGATTTATCAACCATTTATTGATTCCATAAACTATATATTAATTAATATGATTTTAGTAGGAAAAAAATATTATCAGCCTTTTTTCTACCTCGATAATAAACAAAAGTTAGAGGTCAAAGGAGAAGGAAAAGACGGAAACAACACCATACGGTTGATTAAATATTGCGGACATCATGAATAAGCACTGTAAGAAGTAGAAAGCAATTGCAGGTCGTGTCAAGACTGGCAAGCGCAGCATACCTTTTGGTCGATCCCACAATATAACACTTGATGTTTACTTAACGGTTTCTAGTGTCCTTTTTATTTTTTTCTCCACTCTGATACCGCATCGGCCATTCTGAATCCGGTAACGGTTGTATAAATTACTATGGCAATTTTGTTTTATACATAAGACCATTTGGTGTGATGTAAAATATATATACGTTTAAATAATACTATTAAACCACATAATGGTTCTCAAAATAGTATAATTTCACGTCAGCATTTCCAAATTGTACCAAATTTTCATTGTGACTTACTTTACATAATATATTAAAAAATTATTCGTCAAATAATCACTTTATTAGAGTGGAAACATATTATAAAATTATACAGCAGACAACACTTCATTTTGGAACCGTTGAATGATCGCTATATTTTCTGAAAAGTATCCGATAAATGGATTTTTTAAGACCAAAAGGGTCTAAATATTGATTTGTACAGTAATATCTTGTTATCTAATAAGTGTCATCTATCGCTAAATGCTAGAACTAAAACTGAACGTACAAAAATACTTCCAAATATTCACTTCGATCTGTTGATTTATTTTTGTTTATTATTCATTTAAAATATGTGCCGTACTGCCATAGAAAAATCCAACATCAAACTAAAAGTTCAAGTGAAGGATATTTAAGGAAAAATGCTATAATTATAATATAATACAGAAAATAAGACACGGTTTTGGAAGATTTTAAAACTAGTAGTCTACTAAGACTTTTGCATCAACATATTGCACTATTTGCATCAGACACTTAAACAATATTGCAATATATTTGAATGTTTATATAATTATCTATCATATTCGATTAAAAGTTAAAATTGGCTTGGTTGCTATTTTATATCAAAATCAATCATATAATTTTCATAATAAATTAATAAATATGATCAAATTCTTAAATTGATTTCACATATGACAAACGATGATAAAAAATATTGTGACATTTTAACTTTTATCTTTTATTCTCTAACATATTACACTCTCTAAATATTGTGATATTTCGATTAAAAAAACCCACACTAATAGATTTTAAGCACCCACTAATTGGATCTTTAACAGTTCTCTTATATATAAAATAGCATATGGCCGAAACAATTTTTTTCATCATTATGGCGAATAAATAATGTCTGGTGACATATGCTGAAATTGAAATTCCTTAATATCAATTCTATTATTTATAAATATTTATAGAATTTATGCATTTATGTAAAAAATTGTATTTGTCATTAGTTTATTGGGATATTAACAAATAAAGTGTGTTAAATTTGTCTAGTGTAAGGCTTGACATATATCTACAGTATAACCTTAAAATAATAGAGATTTAGTGGATTTTCAATTATTTTGGAGTTTTGCGTCGATATATAAAAGAGGCCAAAGGCTTTATATTGCGAAAGAAGTGTAAGGAATGGTTTCAAAATGTTCGGAACAGTAATTCAAACCAATCAAGCACCATAGGAGATTCAATTGTAAATAATGAAAGGCAGAAATACAATCAAGTAATTCCGCAACATAGTAATGTCTGACTACATGCTGTCAAGTGAATAATAGTTTGATTTGTGTATAACTTCAACAAAAATCCATAGTAACCCTTTAGTGTAAAAAGATAGAGAGAATTAGCGACTATCTATTAACAATATTTCCTTCTTCCACAATAAACAATTGAAAATAAAAATGAAATTTGTATTTTCAAAAATATTTGTTATTTTCCACTACTCTGTATATTTAATTTTTCAATATACATATATATAGTAAGAAGCCTAATAAAAACTAATAACACTATAGGGGGCCCAATCGATCTTAAAAGGAAATCTGATATGGAACATAATTCTGATTTCCCATAAGAAAGTAAAAGGCAAATCAATAATGCCTAAAAGAATCTTAAAACACCAAAATTATAAATAAGCACTAAAAATTTATTCTTTATAAACAAGTACCTTAATAGAGCTTTAAAGTTATTAACGCTCGAATTGTAACGTAATTTCTTTTACAGTAAAATTTTATTATTTGGTTCATTCAACTGTCGTAAAATAAAGCATTTTGATGTCTAATAAAATATATATCTATATTTCTGAAACCTGTTGCTCTGAATTTATTCTGTGTGGCGTATCAAAATGAAGATAGTCTTTCTTGTAAGCGATGTCGGTTGTGTGCCAAATATATTTAAGGGCTTTAAAAGTGAATAATTCTGTACTTTCATATAATTATATAAATTAAATCATATAATTTTTCTGTTAAATATAAAAATTCCCCTTTATGTATCTTAAAAGGTTAACATAACATATATCTAGAACTGCTATTTAAAAATGCCTGGAAAAACCTATCAAAAACCAGTTTTCTAAACATGAACGTACTGGTAGACGTACCATATCATCTTGACGAAAGACACATTTAAATGATAATAATTTATACAAACGTAACAATAAGAAAAATGGTAAAATTAATATAGGTGCATCAGCCGAGTAATTTCCTCTTTTTGTCAGTTTCTAGCTGGTACTTTCGCATAAGGTTTCTCTGGTTTTCTGTTCTTGCTTCCAAGACTCCTATCTCTGTCTCCTCGACCTGTCTTATCTCTTCCATACACTATATAGAATCCCACCAACTAAGTTGTAGGCTTTCTGTATATTTTTCTGCCTCTTTATTACTCTTCTCACTCTTCTGAGATATATCGAGCTGCATTTCAGCTACTTGCGAATAATATCCATATCTTGTAACCAAATATTAGAAATTGACGCCTTGCATATTTCCGCTTTTGTTTCGTTTAATATCATTTTTTGTTAATAAATTTACTATTTGTAAGTATAAATGTAGAGCTTTTCAATTTCTGGCATTAATTTGCTATTCCTGACTTTCATTTTTCTCAATTTCCAGTGCTATGTTCCTGTTTGCCATCTACTCAGGGTTTTCTGTACAGAGTCTGGACTATTAGTTATTAATATAGCATCTTCCGACATCCATTCAATTGTTTCCCTATTGTTTTATTCTATGTTAAATCTTGTTTTTACGATCTGACATTTCTTTATTATTTCTATAAATATTATGAATAGTGTTAGGTTACAGCACTTGGCATGAATGTATGGCACTGAACACTTTCCTTGTCAAAATGCACTCTGTTATTCTATTAGTACCTTATCTATTGCTGACCTTAGATAATTTTCGAGTGTCTATTCATGTATTTTTAAAGCTTTGCATAACAGAGTAATCCCTGTATAATTATTACAGTCCCTTCTGTAAATTTCCATTTAGTTTCTGCTAATTTTAAGAATTTCCTGTACTATTTTATCTTATCCCGGTGCTTTTCCGTTCTGAAGTTTTCTCAATCGGTCAGTATATCTCTTCCTTTTCAGTTCCTGAAAGTATTCCTTCCATCTCTCCCATTATTTTCCTATCTAGAGTTATTGTGGCTCCTAACATGATATTTTTCTTCTGCAATATTTTAAAACTTTTGGAAAAATATTCTGGTTACTTTTACAATTTTTTTGCTCAATATAGTGATGTGTTATTAATGCTCTATGACACATTCGTAACGACAATCTGCATAAGGCCCTGAAGATATAAACCGTCGATAATACTGTCAAGGACTATGCCCAAAGACATGAACAAAGGCGTGATCATCAAGAAGATTAAAGAGATTAAAAATTAAATAAATTCATTGAATTTAGAACAAAACTCAAAACTTTTTAAATTTAAGCCGTAGCAAATTAGGATAAAAACAATCAGTTTATTTGTGTTAATTTTCTAAATTGTTATAATAAATAATAAAAAAATACTGTTTGAATCCTATCCTCCTTCCATATTATATCGTATCTATTTCTTATTTGTCTTTTCATACTTTTTTGTACGATTCGTTTTACTCTTGTTCTGATTTTCTCATTTCATAGTTTTCATTTGTCTTTTTGTTCAGGTAGTTTTTCCCAGTTTTCTTCCTTCGCTTTATTTCTTCAAACCATGTTGTTTCTCTTTTATCAGATCTTCTCTTGTTAATATCACTAACTAAATACTAGATAAAATCAATACTAGTAGTTATTCCAATGAAATAATACGATGAACATATTCTATATAACGGCGCGACAAGGATGAAGCATAAAAAAATAATACTAAATTTCAACTTAAATAATCACGAAAATAATATTTAAATGGGACTTGTGATATCATGAGTAGAGAACAGAACTGAAAAAAGTTTAACTTGTAGTCTGTACCATTCGTATCTGCTTATTTTCGTGTTGCGTTCTAATATTTTAAAGTAGGTCAGCTACGCACTATATTTACTCATTCCATTCACGAAGCAAAACCGTAAGTCCATTTGTGTCGGAAGAAATATTACTGTTTGTAACGGGAAAAGTTTAAATTAAATCCTGCATTATTTCCAGTTAAAATCGGTGGTGTTTGGATGCACGGCGTGAGTTTATTAATACAGTTAGTTTTTTATTCGACTGACAATTATCATTCTTGATCATCTATGTTGTTAGTGTAACTGTTACGAGAAAAAAGGTTTCTTTCTGTTTTGAGTTTTTTTTTAGTAAAGCTGTGTTTACTTTGACTTTTCAGTTTACAAACATTTAAATTTTTTCTTATTTATTACATTGTTTTTACAACGTAAATCTTAGTATATATCTAGGAGGACCCGTCAGCCCTATCTTAGTTTCCGGTGTAACACTGCTGTTTTCTATTAAACTGCAACCCGCTACACACAAGATCAAACATCACACAGCTTTAAAATTACTTTAATATTTTATGTAACACTTCACTGTACTTTGTTTGCAGAATATATCGTCTCATTCCTTACTGAGAATAACATATGGATAACATAACATAACATTAAAATATCATGATATTTTAATGTCATATTATTTTGTATGTAGTGTACATATATTATATGTAGATGTAGATCGCAGAAAATCAACAAGTCAGTGGTAGTTGTTTTCAATTTTCCTAAGTAAAATCTTGGAATTATATTATAGGTATTGTAGCGACCTTGAGGCATGTCGAATTTTACATCGTGCAATAACGGTCTACAAAATACCCAGAAACATAATCCCAGATGTTGAACACGGGCGGGGTGCCAGCAGCGGCAAATAGAACCCGATAACGAAGAGCTGGCGGCAATCCCGAGACGTTTATCTGGGATGTTATTGAAGGGTATTTCGATTCATTCAGTGATCGGCTATCGTTTGGTTTAGACGTGCCACCATCGACTGCCCAAGCTCGTCTCCAGGTAACACCGCTGCCATCCGTTTTATCTAATTGTAATTTTCAGATTTTCTTATATAGCCAATAAATAATGGTCTCATAATGTAAACACCACTGTTTCATTTCGTTTTACCTCCATTCACCGAGCCACATCATTTACCCTAAAGTATTATAGACCAATTATTCAACTTATATTAACATTGATATTCTAGTCATACACATCACAAAATAAAAAAAATAATTTTACATAAACGGATTTAGACATAGCAAGGTCTATTGTAATATAATCTATATAAATGTATAATAAGATTAAAAAATTACAATTAAAAAAGATACTTGGGCGTATATTGAAATAAGTATTTATTTGAAGACAATGTCTATTTAAAAAGAAATTGTATGGTTTTGTACTGTAAAATTTAAGGTAATTAAATCTTAAGGTAAATTAATTGGCGAGACATCCGTATATAATTAATTCAGATGAACAATTATTATCAAATAAAACGATTGATCAGGTTATCATATTTTGTAACGCCTCTGGTAAATATTTATATTAAAATAAAACATATTTTTGGTTATTAGAATTGAATATGTACAAAATGTACAAAACATACAACGAAAATTTCACCATAATTAAATAAAATTGCCGCAGCGGGTTTGTAAACAGTTTGTTGCTTGGCAAAAACTGTAAACATCGATCTTCTCTATGCGATTAAATTCAATCAACAGCCCCCCGCGTGTTTTGACCTTTAGTTTCCACTTAACCCTCCATCATCAATTCTGGAATTGTCAATCATCAGGCCCGCTGATTATCGATTGACGAACATAAAACAGGCATCAGAAGATTATGGCGCTCGGTATCATTCAATTATACTGGTTACTTTGTTGTCGAATTGATGGTTCAGAAAACCAGAGCAGATAATTTATTCGGTATATTATTAGGAGGCTGTAAAACACCTGTAAGAAAGGCTGACTTTGTATAAATTACATTCGTACATATGGTACAGTATTAAAATTAGTTATTCAAAGTTATTCCTTTCTGTCGTATAATAACATTTTAATAGATAACATTTTCTGATTACACATTGCAGTTTTCTCACCACAAGAAACATCAAAAACTTTCACTAACATTTCGTATCGCCAACAAATGTTGAAATATCGATAATTCAAAATTAACAGGCTAGTAGATATACCCAAAGATACACACGACACAATAGCTGAAGTTGTGACGTTTAACCTATTCGCAGTTGGCTGGTTGAAATCGCAAGTGATTAAGATAAGCAAATAAAGACCTACATTGCATCGCGTTATAGTAACATTGGCTCGTTGATGTGCTACTTTTTGATGAAAATATAGGTTATTAAGAGTGCGTCGGTGAATGTTGTATAGACAAGCGTCGCGTTAAGCAATATTTCGTAAGATTTTAACCTGTTCCACAGTCGTGAACGTTACGGTACCTACCTTTCTCTCAATATACCATTAAAATGATAACCGAGCTGATGAAAAATGCTCCTGGTCACCGGTGAAACTTCAGGCGCTTTTTTTAATGAAACGTGATTTCGAATTTCTATAGGTTGGTTTCTTTAAGGTTGCTCCAGATACATTATTTAGGAAATTTCCTAAACTACTTTAATTAGAATATAGTAAGAGCAATAAAAACCAACTAATATTAAAGTTTTCTTATTCTGCGCTTATATTTAATAAAATAAAATAAATACCAATTAAAAAATGTAAATTTGATTATTAAAGTAAATTAGGGATCAACGTTTTTCATCAGTTATTTTTATGAGTTTCTAATATTACCAAAAACGAAACCCTAAAAGTACTGATGCCGGCACAGCTTTTAGAAGTATAACTAATGAACTTTCAGAATATATTTGCAAATTAATAAATTGAGGTGGAATTTGTACGTTAGTTTGTTTGTTTAGAATAATTTATCAAGGGACTAGAAGCCTACTAATTTTAAAAAATATGAAAGGAGCTAGATCTGTTACGCCATCTGTCATACCAAATAAAATCATCAAAAATTTTAACTAATGTTAAAGTTTAACTAATAAACTTTAACCAATACACTTCAAACTAACATAATGTTGTTACAATGTTACTATTACAACGTTAATACTATTATTATTAATTAATTATTCGATTAATTAATATTAATTGGAACTAGTATTTAACTAATCCGAAAGGCTTGTTGAGAAATGGAATTATTTAATAATTTACCTGTCAATCATTAAATCATTGCTCGTAGCTCTTATGACAGTCTAGTCACCATTTCTAATTAACGTGTGACTATTTTTTGTAATCTTTGTATCTCTTATTATATAATATACTTATAGTCTTATTTATGATTCTTATTTATTATTTATTTATTAATTGTCATTTCTATGAAATTTATCTTTTTTTTGATATTCTTTCCTTTCTATTCGCTACCACATGGGAAAGCAATTGATATGTCTACGTTACATTTTTGCTGTTTTATTAGTGTTAAATCTCCACTGCAAGAAATCAAACCATTTATTTCCTATAGCTGTACTCTTGCTCTTGATAAAAAATGATAACAAAAATTGGCAAATTATTTTCAAAAATGACCCCATCAATTTTTTCACAAAATTATCTTGAAAGTTAAACAAATAGTAAAAACAACCATTGTAATCTACATCTTTAGATTTATTCGTCATCTGTACACTGATTCTCGCATCTTAAATTAATTATATAATCATAATCAGCAGTTTAATTCCAGAATGACATAACCGTTATAATAAATGTGCTGAAAAGTCTCGGGCCTAACACATAGATGGTATATGATGGCAAACCTACATGAATAGATCTTTAAATAGCTCCCACATCTACCGTATTCACCAGATTTAACTCCCAGCGATTATTCGCTGTTCGCAGACCTCAAAAAAATGCTCACCGGTAAAAAATTTCGCTCGAATGAAGAGGTTATCGCTGAGAACTATTTTGAGGCAAAAGATAAATTGTTTTACATAAGCGGTACCGAAATGTAATGCGCTGGAATTATTGTGTGGCTCTTGATGGAGACTACGTTTATGAATAAAGCTAACGTTGAACAAAAAAAAACATGTCCTCAGTTTGACACCCCTGGATATTTTTAAGTGGATAGTGTAATCTGTACTACTCTATTAATCTACAAGTAATTTATAAACACCTAAAATATAATTAAAATGGATAAATAAGTATAAATAAAATAAAAATAATATTTACAGGTATATTACGAAAATGTGTTCTCTTAAATTCATTATGTTATTTATGGTATATACATTAATTTTTGTAATATAATAAAAAGTGACCTAATGTCCTAATTTCGAAATAATATCAAGAAAATTATTTGCTGTGAATATAATGGCATTATCTTGCAATACTCAACCTCCAACACCTAGCATAACCGACGTCGTATCCATATAAATAATCTAAATCTTTGTTTACGCATCTATGATTTTAGGAATGCCGCTATGCCGGCGTGCCGGTATGACCTATTTGTTCAATGAGAACCATGCCGTTGCGAAATACACACAACTTTCACGAACCAAAGCCGTTGCATAGCTCGGGTAAGCAAACCAATCGGCCGAAGTAAACCCTATCCGATCATCTAGCTGTTTCATATTAATATCGAACACCGATGATAATAAAACCGTACGTTCGTTGGATCAATTTTGCCGGAAATCGTTTAGGATTTTTGGTCGTCGAATGACGTAACCGTTGCGACAAGATGTTCTTGGTTGATTAACCTGGGCGTATTTTAAGCTATACTAAATAGGAGAAGAGACATACATAATGTTAAAGGTTTTTATTCATTATGATTACCAATTAGGCCTTGTGACACCTTATTCGTACGATTTCTACTTAAATTTCATCCGTTTCAAAACACTCTTTGCATATTTAATATAGAAATCCAGTGATGTTCGCAATAAGAAGTACATAAATTAGATTTCCCTTGTTAAGATAGAGCAGACACAAAAACAAAAACAAGTCCTTAAAAATCCAAGAAATAACCATCGTAGCATCGAAAATTATTTGTTTTTACTAATCACCACATAATTTTATCAGTGAAGAAAGTATGTATTTAGAAATTAAGTTTCGAATGGTAACTAAACACTAAATAAAGGTGAATCCTAGCCTCTCACTTCTGTAACTGATAACTATTTACAATTTCTAAGTAAGTTTAGTGGTGACCAATCATTTTAAACTTTAACCACAAAGTTAAATTCGTCCACGATACCAAATGAAAATTATTCTTAGGCGGAGAATGACAGCAATATATATATATATATATATATATATATATATATATATATTTCGGCGATCACTTGCTCAGTCGACGAAAATTTCTTCCCAGCGAGCATTCTTTTGAGATCTGAGAACAGGAAATAGTCGCTGGGGGCCAAATCTGGAGAATACGATAGATAAGAAAGCAGTTCGAAGCCCAATTCATGGGTTTTTGCCATCGTTTTCATTGACTTGTGACACGGTGCATTGTCTTGATGAAGCAGTAGTTTCTTTTTTTTAAATGCGGCCGTTTTTCGGCGATTCTGTCCTTCAAACGCTATATAATAGTCGCTATTGATGATGCTTCCTTTCAAGGTAGTCAATGAAAATTATTTCATGCGCATCCCAAAATACAGACGCCATAACCTTGCCGCCGACTGTTGCGTTTTCAAACGCTTTGGAAAGGATTCATCCTGTGCAGTCCCCTGTGATGACGGTCGATTGGACTTCGAAGTGAAATGATGGAGCCATGTTTCATCCATTGTCACATATCGAAGAAAAAACTCGGGTTTATTACGCTCGATCTTCTTCAAGCACTGCTCCGAATCATCAAGTTGTCGTTTTTTTTTTGGTCAAAAGTGGGTTCGCGCGGCACCCACTTTGCCCAGAGCTTTCTTGTACCCAAATATTAGTGAATGATGTAATGTACACCTTCAGTTGATATCTTCAGATTGTCTTCTATTTCATTCAATTTCAATTTACGGGCATTCAAAATCATTTTGTGGATTTTTTTAATGGTTTCGTCAGTAAGAACCTCTTTTGGGCGTCCACTGCGTTCACCGTTTTTGGTGCTCATTTCACCACGTCTAAAGTTAGCATACCAATGGATTTTCCTAGGGCAGTGTTCGGAAACTCGGCATCAAGCCAAGTTTTTGCTTGAACTGTATTTTTTCCCTTCAAAAAAGAATATTTTATCAACACGCGAATTCCTTTTGATCCATTTTTTCACAATAACAAAAGTTGCATCACTCAAAATGCTATAATTCACAAACTAATGAACTAACAGCTGTCAAATTCATACACGCATCTTTTGAGGGTTAGTGCTAACTAAAAACATATGGATTTAATTCTAGTAGAGCCATCTATGTGTCAGGCCAGGGAATTTTCAATTGACCTGTTAAATAGTTAATATAAAATAGTAAATATAGTGATTGAAGAGAGATCAAGCATTTTCTTTATAAAAAGAAGAAATAGAATTTAGTGTATTCCTATGTAAATCTAAACTAAAATCATATAGAGGCCTAAGTTTAAAGCCATTATAACGTTATTCAGCCAGTGTTTAAGGTTTACAAAAACGTAACGGACGAACTAAAAATACAAAAGAAAATGAATGAATGAAGCTTCGAGTGGTATATGAAAATATTATATCATCCAAAATATTTACATGAGACTTGGCGTTAAATTTTGTTGCCTAATTATTTTCTATTAAAAGTAAAAGTTTTGTCATCGTCTCAGTCCATTTCTTTTTTTTTTTTGATGATAATGTGTTGCGGTGGAACGGCGCCATTAAAAATAAACTTCAGTTACGTAAACTAGCACAGGTATTGATACAGGCTCGTTTTAAATAATTAGATAACCCAAGGACACCCACAAACCTGGTATTCCATCTAGCACAAAAACGAAATGACTACTTTTTTAACAGTTCCCCGCTGCCACATACACGTTTCCTAATTATCTCGAAGGTTATCGCATGTAAATTTTTAACGCAGATCAGTACTGCGTCAGTGCAGATAAAACATTTTTACGAGTGAGTTCGCGTGCCGTCATTACCACTGCAACACGCGGTAACATGCCGGCGTGTGCGTACATTTTCGCATCGAATCGAAAAGTAAGATATCGATAGGAGGAAGCATGACATTTTCAAGTCGAAAGAGCAAGGCGATCAGGAAGTTGGTCTGCGTTTATTTGCGTATTAAAAAAAATGTTATTGGTATTCAAATTTCGTTTCGAAATGCATTAAGTAATCGACAACATTGAAGTGAGAAAATTCTTTGAATTGTTGGATAACCTAAAATACGTTTATTCCTGATATAAAGATTAATATCGTATTGTGGAAAATAATATTATATAAAATAATCATAATATATTATGAATATAATTATTATTAAAATATGTATTAATATATAAAAATCTATTTGTAACTAATAATAAATAAGTATCAGAATTTAGTACAATATCAATAGCAAACCACTGATTACAAAAACGGTACTAATTTTTATCTCTGGTTGACCGCAACCTATAGTCTCTCCAATCGAAATATAAAAATACAATAATGCTGAGCTATTCTATAAGTATTGTCGATATATAACACTTTTATGATACGCAGAATGCTAGAGATACATTTTATTATTCGACATATTCTCACTAAGTAACAATTTGGTTTGTTTCATGAATTACGAGGGAACATTCCAAACATCCTTTTCCTAACAACGTTAACTCTTTGAAATCAAAAGGAGCTATATCTGGCCAGTGAGGAGGAAATAGGATACACCAAAACCCTTAATAAGCATATAAAGAGGTATAACTTTAAAACCACCGTAACTTTATTCAGTCAGTGTTCAAGGTTTATAAAAACGCAATGGACGAACTAAAAATACAAAAGAAAATGAATGAATGAAACTTCGAGTGGTATATGAAAAGATTATATCATTCAAAATATTTACATGAGACTTGCCATTAAATTTTGTTGCCTAATTATTTTCTATTAAAAGTAAAAGTTTTGTCATCGTCTCAGTCCATTTCTTTTTTCTTTTTTTTTTTGATGATAATGTGTTGCGGTGGAACGGCGCCATTAAAAATAAACTTCAGTTACGTAAACTAGCACAGGTATTGATACAGGCTCGTTTTAAATAATTAGATAACCCAAGGATACCCACAAACCTGGTATTCCATCTAGTTTTAATATTCTATAGATACATTTTATTATTCGACATGTTCTCACTAAGTATCAATTTGGCTTATTTCATGAATTACGAGGGAACATTCCAAACATCCTTTTCCTAACAACGTTAACTCTTTGAAATCAAAAGGAGCTATATCTAGCCAGTAAAGAGGGCAGTTCAATATATTCATGGCCGTTAACAATTCGTTATATTTTTGGCGTCACCGGTGCCATTAGTCTTTCTAGATCTAGTTGAGATTATCTCGTCGACAACAGCTGACCTCAAAAGAACTTGTATAACACTACCTCGGTTAATTTCTAGCCTTAACTCAATTCTGAATAGAACTACGGTTTCGCCCCACATTTGAACATCTCGCTTTGAGTCAGAGATCAATCCAAGTCTCATCTACAACGATGAAACGATGCACAGAAACCTCTTAATTAATTAAAAAACCGCATTAGAATATATATTTGTTATAATTGAGCATACAGTTTTGTGAAATATAGAACTACAGCTACTGCTGCTCACATTGTTTAAAAAGAAGTTACTGAAATAGTCTGGGTTAATCGATGATCCGATGATGAACCAAAAAATAAATGAGAACAATGTTGGAGGTAGATAATAAAGCCCCAGTTCGTAAGAATCAGTAACCTAGTCGTGGATATCCATACTGATAAGATAAAAAAAACATATGGAAGCACGATTAAAACCTTGACGACCATGTTTAGAAATAAATCAGCTGTTCGATCGGTAGCGAATAATAAGACTACACTATATCGAAACGTATTGTGCGGTCAAAAGTTGATGTATCATTCTAGGCCGATAAAAAGTGATGACAGTGTCCTTGAGTAAAAGAAAAATACCCCAGTCCATTAATTTTTTAAAAAGTTTAATTTCACATTTTGCAAAACAGTATCGATTAATAAAATATACCAGATTTTAAAAATTATAACAAGGGTATTTCCAGAAATATTTAGATCGGTTTAACAGCATTATCGAAAAAAAAACTAAAGTTGAAAACATACTAGTTTTACAATCGCTTGAATTGGACCGTCCTTCAATGATCACATATTCGTCTTAATTACTATTCGTGAAAGTACATATAGGAAATGATTTTCTTTGTCACAGCAGGAAACGAGAAACCCAGGAAATAATAAACGGTAAAACCGTTCTCGATTCATAAAATAAACATATTAATGATATACGCCCCTTTCCACAAGTTTATTTCGAGTCGACGTTTGCAATGGGTTTCGATATTTATCACCACATCACGACAATATTGATATGATAAACGAATCAATGTAAAATTACAGTCAAAAACTATCCTATTTCCGTTTCCATTAATTTCGATCTTACCAATTTGCTGTAACTACCTCTAATTTTCTAACAATTAAATCCCAATTATTTTCAAAATTGTTGGCATCGTTAGCGTTACCTCCTGTTGTGATAATTCAGCACTATTATCCGACCTAAAATTATTGTATGAATTTTTGCTCGAGGCCGTAGTCTAAGTATGACGTTATCACTTTTTTCTAAGATACCGATAAGACTTTCACTCGGTCGGTTGTTGTCTACTCGCTTTGTCTGATAATAATCGGGAAATTTTAATCGCACTAATCAATACCGCAACCTGTTTGATAGCACAAAGCGGGCGAACAAAGGACAAGCGCACCACTTTTGCATTTTATGCAGGAGGAGACTGCGTCGAATTCAATACGACATAGGAACAATTGAAGCGGGCACATTTAACAGCGGGCACACAGAAGAAACGTTCATTTTAGTGACGTCACTCATGCACACACATACATAAAAGCGGTCTAGCACTTAAGGTGGCGGTTCCGTACATGCGCTTCGATCCCATGTAATAATAGCGCCGTTCAAAGCGGACGGGCCAGTTTTTTTCGATCTAGAGCACGGCCATTGCATAGATTTAATGATGGAACCATCAAAGGAGTATTCCTTATCGAAAATTCACTTAAGGCTGAGTGTTCAAAACCAAAGAATGAACTCCCGGTGCCGGTGTAATGTCATTAATGTGTAATTATATCTAAAATTTTCTTAATAATCATTGATGTCTTTCTAAAAATGATTTTCTACCTTTCTACTTTCTTTTTCTTGTATGTCTAATCTATTTTACTTCATGAATAATTGTTAAAATCAAAAAGTCACCTGTGAATAAAACAAAAATCAAGTTTAATAAAAATGCTGCTTCTTCTGAAAAACTACTAATTTGTATATATAGATTCCTCTTTTCATAATTCAATGTCATTAAAAATAATATAATATTCATTTATATTTTTCCTAGCATCAAATTAAAAAAAAATTAATGTTCTGGTTCAATATTCAGAATTAACATGTAATACAATAAACAATATTAAACTTCTGTAATATCATTTAAATGGACAATGAAGTCATAGTGAAGAAACACATAATTTTAACTCATAATTTCCAGTGGTAATTTAATAATAAGTTTATTTACAATTATGTGATACTTCATAAATGAAAACCAACAAAACTACCAAAAACTAAAAAGAATGAAACCCATTAAGCCTCAATATATATTATAATCATATATATTTTTAAAAATATATTTCAATGGAAAGAAGGAAAATAAGATCTTAATAAAAATAGGCATAAAACATTGGAAAAGTTAGTTAACTTTTTATGAATATTATCTCAATTACAAAAGGAGGACCGCATATATATGTACGAAAAAACCAAGCATCTCTAAAAAAATAATCCCATTAAATACACGACAAAACAGGGTGTCGTAAAATTGTAAATTGATCCATAAAACAAATGAGAACCCGATAGCTGAGTCTCAGATGTCAGCTTATAAAAATATTTACTTAATCAATATCGAACAAAAAAGGCTTCATATGTAATATATCATTGGATGAAATGATTCATGGTTTATATGTATAGTTAGATATATGCAGGTGGTTAGAATGATATTATTTAGTAAAACCAAGCATATGTATTTATTTTATAGCTGTTATTATTCGCTAATGTCTTAACGAGAAAAAAAAAGCAAGTCTTTAATTGGATATTTACGAATTTAGAAACGGGTAAACACCTAATTATTTATCAGCAACACTTCTAGTAACCGATGTAAAATGGGATTTTTTTAAGATGATCTTCGCCTGAAATCCATTTACTACGCCATTCAAGGCGATATTGTCATGAATTCGCAGTAAACAAATTAAGGCGAGCACACACAACTATCATCATTTCGACGTTATTATGTTCAATGAGATAAATACGAACGGGACGCAATGAATTGCGTCGAAGAGATAAAATTAGCAACGGCTTGGGATCGCCGGTCTGCTTTGTTTACAAAGACTTACCTCAGTGCCGCTAGGATGAATTCTGATGATAACTTCGTCAGTTTCCACGTGGTGCGTCATCACTTCTCCGCATACTTCTCGACCGTTAAATGTAACGAAACATTTCTGATTACGCACCAGCTCGGTGCCCACCACGGAGTGGAATCCCGGTCCGATCAAGTCGGCTTCGAAATACTCGACCGTCGTTCCCCCGACGTTTCCCTGTCTGGAGTCGAAACGGACCGTGTATCTCGTATCGGGAGTCAGGTTCAAACAATTGCTTTGCGGTTCTATGTGGGCCGGCGTTTTCACGGCTTGGATTACTCCGGAATAATATTTCCCGTCCTGGACGGGTGCACACACGCGGGTTCCGATAATCGAACGTTTGGCGATCCTCTTGCCTGTCGACATGATGACGAGGAGATGTAATATTTGACAACACTACAACCAAACGAGCGAACGAAAAAAACGAACTGATCGGGACAAGTTCAATAGCCGAAATGGTATAAAGTTTTTCACAGCACGACGTGATGATGAGTAAAATACAATCTCCTTACGAGTAATTTTTGCACGGATTCCTGCTGTGGACTAAAACACTCTATAGATACATCAAGAATCAACTCTATGATCTTGTTATCGTAGGATATGCACATACTTATTAATAAACGACCGTCAGCTACTACGTTCCTACCTCTACGGCTGAAAGGCGACTGACTGTCAAACCGGCCGGCAAGCTCCGTACACGGGACGGGAACAGCTGATCTCGGTCGTGTTCCGTCCTTGTTTTTCGAAAGCCGAACAAGCGAGAGGCGGAGGCGTCGGACGTTTGGGTTCTACCAGAACGCGCATAGCGGCCCGGACACAGCTGATGATAACAACAAAGCCACGTGACGACCTCGGCTACGCGGATTGGTGGACGTACGGTGACCTAAATAAGCCGCACGGCCGGGTCGAGAAAGAGACAAAAAGGTCATATGTTCGTCTATGTTTATTTCCTAGATTCAATGACGGGCAAAAAACCACAGGAATTACCATCACCGGAACTAGTTACTAATATATTAAATACATAAGATTTGTCATCGTGTTATCAAGTACTAATTTTTTATTATTGGCCATATTTTTTATTTTATATCAAATCGATTACATTTGCAATCAACTTCATGTTGAAGCGCCACTGCTAGGTTTCATTTTTCAGTACGTGTCAGATCGCCGAACTGTGAACAAAATATTTTTTCAGAGCGTTAAGAATGTCTGAATTTGAAGCTTATGGCAACCATCAATTTCAACATGTGAATATTGGTTTCACCGTTTTAAAACGGCCAAATGTGTTATGGACAGCAAAAGAAATTGTAGACGAGGTTTTGATGAGATTACTCAATAACGATCCGTGTAAAACGCGAGAAAAATATGTAGGATTGTTGAAAGTGACACAAGAAACCATTTCTAGAATGATAGAAAAGAGAATTATCTGAAAGTTTGTAGATTTGCCTGCTGATGAAAAGTGGATCCATTAAGTTAATTCAAAGCGAAAAAAATCATGAGGACCACTTGGTCCTGCATCAAGATCATGGCTCCAAGCTAATGTTCTGTATTTGATGGAATCCGCTTGATGTGGTATATTATAAGCTGCTAAAATCTAATGAAACCATCAATGGAGATCTCTATTGACTACAATTGATGTCTTTGAACCGAACGCCGCCCGAAAAACAATCGGAATACTAACAAAGACACAACAATGTTATTCTTCCGAACGACAACGCTCGACCTGTAGCAAAACCAGTGAAAATATACTTGGAAACATTAAAAGGGGAAATGTTCGGCCACCCGCTGTATTCTCCAGATCTCGCCCGTTTTCTGATTATTAATTGTTGCGACACATGAATCATGACTTGTTTGAGCAGCGCTTCGCTTCTTATAACACTCGGTCGTACTCAGCTTGTTTATAGCATGATTGAAATGGCTTGTTTACCGTGGGTTTTACATTTTTGTCTAGCAACTAGCAATACAAGAAAATGATTATTTCCTCGTCTTGCTCATTGCGCTTACAATTATTTTCATATATGTTCAATTATTGTTTCTGTTGCTTTTCTAATAAATTCTAAACCTCAGAATAAAATCTTCGTTTTGTTTCATAGACTTCGTAACGACTACAGAAATGTAAATGAAATGTACCTGTAATTTATATTTTTTCGCTATATTTTAAAGTCTAACTTTTACCAAATTATCTGGACTGGCTTAAAGTGTACTTCGAACAATGGGGTCAATGTTAGGGGTCATCCCAGAGGACATCCGGTCCTACCCAGCTTAGTTACTTGCATGACTGGGATGATATTTCTTGTCAGAATTTGCCTTATTTACAATCACAATTATAAATAATCGCGACTATCGCAACTGCAGAAGGGCCATCCTGTCCCCTTGACCACTGCGCCAATCAAGTTGGCTATTATTTAATTTTATTAATGTATTATTATTTTACTGTATAATATATTAGGTGCTTATTATTATTATATAAGGTATTTATTCAGAAACATTGGTACAATATTTAATAATTAAAATATTTTCCATAATTTTTCTTATCTTTTTAGGATGTTGGTTTAGCAACTATGCAATCATCCATTTTCGCATTTCTCCAGCGTTTCTAAAGTGTGTGCCGAAGAAGACATACTACGTCGATCAAAACAGATCTATCCAACATATAATCATGTAAAAAAGTGTTACGTCTAATGAGCGTGCTGGATGTCAGTAGTCTTTTTTGCAACAATATGTGGTTTAACTGACATAACTAGACATTTCCAGTAACATATATTCACCTAGTTATTCCATTCTCAACTAATATATACCTTTCTGATCCCACCCTATGCACAGCAACAGTTCATGGAACATTCTACTGCATATTGATATGAATGACCAATCTGGACTAACTAAAGACCTTTTGCGCTTGAGATTGTTATGGTAGATTCCCTTTTCATCGCCAGTCACAAGAGCCACCGAAAGTTATTTGAGAATTTGAACTGGGATTTCGTCTAATAGGTCTTGTAATAAAATACTTTTTTAAAAATATTCTAGACCGCCTTTATAATTCAGCACTTTTAATTCGTTAAACCAAAACTGACAATTCTAAAAGTGAGTGATAGACTTCTTCTTCTTCACAGATTTCTTCTTCTCAGATCTCTTCAAATCAAATAAGGAAAGTAATGAATGTGAAAATATTAATTTTTAATATTAATTAATAATTATGATACTTCGCATTTTCACCAATAGATATCGCTAATTAATATACTAATGTTATTTTGAGCAAATGTGGACAACTTTTTTGAATATATTACTAGTACTTGCGCTCAATTATTTTGCTTTATTTCATTTTAAAATTCTCTATGGCTGTTGTTAAGGTCAGCTATTCTTACTATGACTCAGGAAGTTCTAGATCACTGAAAAATGTTGAAACAAACAAACTGATTTAAAGATGATCGTTCAGACCTGATGATCAGATTGTCCTGATTTTTGCTGTTGGGTGTCAAGATGTCGGTTTGTGGATATCGGAAATACCTATATTAATGGGATGTTAATAGTGATGGTGGGGTTTTCACATTATGGGAAAGCATTTCTTTGGCTTGTGGACAGATATTTAAAGGGACGACAGTATCAGGACATGATATTAAATAAAAAACTACCACACATTGCTCTGACAAATTCTTCTACGAGGAGGATACCAGCTTCGTGATGTGATTAAGAGTTTCTGATCTATCAAGGTGCTTTTTACATTGATTTTGTTTATTGTTAAATAACATATGTTTATAATATGAGACAAATAATTTTCATAATAGCGTAGATTCTGAAAATATTATATTAGTTAAAAATTAAACACATTGTTACAGTCATAATTTTAAAAAAACTAAAAGGTAATATAAGTAAGATTCTTGATAATAGTCTGACAGAAAGGTTCCGGTTTTGGGAATAAATCTTTGTATACTGGAAAAACGCCAATAAAATTATGCTAATAACTGTGCCATATTTGTTAATTTCTAATTAGAGGTATCAACCCAAAGTTTTGGAAATGAGAGAAATCGTTGTTAAATCGAAGTATTATTTTTAATCATATACATATACAAACATATAAAATTAATTTAAAAAGTAAAAACGCCCATTTTAATTACATCTATATTATATTAAATTGATATAATAATTCTCACTTGCGGTATTTAGAATATAGCACTATTAAAATGAAGATAATGTACTGAACTTATGTTATCCTTTTTTTCTTTATATTATATCAATAAACCTATATAATCAAGATATTCTTTTAGTTGTTAAATATTACTTGTTTAAAATTGTATCAATATTAAATATGATTCTGATGATAAACATTTTGCTAGTAATACAATATTTTTAACAAAAAAAAAATTAACCGAGTTAACCGACGAAATAAATAAAAAACTCACTGAAAAGTAAAAAATAATCAAACTTAAATTTTTAACACAAAAAAAAGTTTAAAATTAAATATGTACATAATAATCTTTGTAATACCTAAATAAAAAGAAACAAAAACCTTATTTAACATATCTACTACATGTATTTTATATTCTACTATATACACACAATTTAGCTTAATACCTGCCTAAACCTATTTCTCTATTTACAATATTATTTCAACTACTACCAACTGATCCCTTTGAAGTCTATACGAGCAAGAAATTAGATTTATATTGTTCGTAATTTAATTTTGTGTATATGTCACAATATTATATTATTATTTTTGAATTGCTTGGGCTCGGCACCGACTGAACTTCTGCCTCGTTTTTTAAAGTCTTTTAATAAAATAAATAGTAATTTTGCTCAAAATTCCTAAAATAGAATATTTAATAACATTTATTTCCAATTTCCTGTATTTGCTATGAATTTATTGCGGTTTTGTTGCTACTATGCATGCTAATAAAATATATGTAATTTTTCGTATAACCGGAAACATATAGATTCCTGGTATCTACCCAATTACGTACGTGCAATTCTTAAAACGTGGGAAATCTGAAATATCAAATTAATTAATTACAAAAAAAAACATAACGATATTAAATTAATCTGTAACCTGTACTGTAGTAGGAATATATAGATCCATGATTTCAACCCAATTACGAACATTCCATACATAATTACTACCATATATAAGTACATAACGCAATGCTAAAAACGTGAGAAATGTCTAATATCAAATTAATCTATAACACAGAAGAACACAAAAACATTATTTAAAAAATATAGGAGCTATATATTTGCTCTATATTTTGTTAATTAAATTAATTTTCTTTATAAGTATAACGTGTTGTACATTAATGTATAATATTATCAGTATAAACTAAATGGGAAATATCTAACGTTTCACTGATATTTCGATCTTTTTTTTAAATAAGGACGGTTCTTGATTTGAATTAAAAGTTTGCTGTCTGTGTAGTTAAATATAGACTCAGCATATTAGTTATTTGTGGTATATTTCTCTGAAATAACCGATATATTACTTGAATATCGAGTGTTCTATTTCCCATTTCTAGAAAGATAGAAAGACTGGAATGGTTTGACCGTCGATTTGTAAGTTGCTGAACTAAACTATCATGAACATCGGACATTAGACCACATAACATATAGATCAGTGGTCGTCAAACTGGGGCCGCGGCACAGCAAACAAATTAAGTAGAAACATTTATTTTGCTTTACATGTATTTACAAATTATACTATGCCGCGCAAAACAAGAAAACCTGTTTAAGTCAGTAATTGACTGGTTGAAAAATTGCGATTACTTTAGTCTTGTATATGATCTAACTTTTTCGCTTTAACCATTGTGTTGTGTAGACGTCCAAATTTTATTATGGATAAATATACATCACATGAACGAGCAGAAATAGTGACAATATTTATTGAAAATAATCATTCCATTATTGCCACTCAGCGGAAATTGCGTCAAAAATATCCTAATCGTCCAGTGCCTCACAAAACCACAATTTATCGTTTATATGCGATTTTTCGACAGTACGGTACAACAGTAGACATGCCTCGTTCTGGAAGACAACGGACTTCTCGTAACGCTGAAAATGTGGCTCTGGCGCGTGATAGTGTTGCAGGTTCCCAGTTACACACTTTTGTGCGCAGTTTGCGTGCAGGCGAATTTTGAAAACAGATTTGAAATGCTCCCGTACAAAATTCAGTTAGTCCAAAAAATTTCTTGCGAGAGATTTTGATCAACGAGTGGAGTACAGTAATGCAATCCTAAGACTGTCTGGTGAAATTGAAGATTTTTTGTCTAAATTGATAATAAGCGATGAGCCCATTTTCTTCTCAGTGGCCACCGCAATAAACAGAACAAACAGTCGGTTTTGGAGAACACAGATCAATTAATTCATGAAACATCATTGCATCCATCCACTAAAAACAACTGTATGGTGTTGTATTCATGCTGGAAACACCATTGGTCCTTATTTTTTCTAAAATGACCAAGGTGTTGCAGTTACTGTTACTGCTGAATGGTACCAAGACATGATTTGAAATTTTCTTGTGCCTGAAATGGAAGAGCAAGGACTAGAGGACATGTGATTTCAGCAAGATGGGGCCACAGCACACACACAGCTCGTTCAACAATTGAATTATTGAATGACGTTTTTCCACGAAAATTAATTTCGCGAATTTGCGATTTAGCATCGCCAGCGAGATCTCCGGATTTAACAGCACCAGACTTTTTCTTATGGGGTTTTTTAAAATCAAAAGTTTATGTGAACAAGTCCCAAGCGATTCAACATCTTAAAGACAATATTCGTCACAAACTTGAAGAAATTCAGCCTCAGATGTTGCAGAATGTCATGAAAAATACCTTAAAAAGCCGAAAATTACATAACGAATCGCGGTCACCATTTAGCCGATATAATATTTCAATCATAATGAAAAAAAAAATTAAAAACCAAATAAACCTTTTATGAAATCGAAAGTTACATATCTTTTTTTTGAGCAAAGTTATAGGCAATCAGATTGGTTGCTCCACATTGTAGTACGGATATACCTTCTATGTCTGTATTCACTTTTTGTTCAGTGCGGTAGTATGGAGGGAATAATACAAGAGGACTTCTTAGCCGTCATAACTATTAAGGGCCATACAAGACGTTTTGATTTTATTTTTTGTTGGGTGTCAGTGGCCAATAGTCTTATTGCCTTAATGAAGTTAGGATGGAATCTACCTAATATGTAATATCTACTGATGTAATAAATACTGTCATCAACATAATCAATTTCATTCGTGCACGTGACATGCTAATTATGATGATGTAGTCCTACACAGATGGTTAAGCAAAGAAATAGTTCCAGAACAGTTCTTTCATTTAAAATCCGAAATAAATATATCCCTACAACAAAGTGATAAAGACTATAATGGCTTTTTTTGACTGATATTACTCTGAAGTTTAACAATCTTAATTTAGAATTTCAAGGGTCTAACAAGATAATTGGAAAATGAAATATTTGTATTTGAAGCTGCCGATACAGATAGTACTTATCAAGATATGGTTTTATACTTGAATATTTGTCAGAAATTAAAAAAAGACTTAATGATGTGTGAAGTATTAAGTATTATATATAATTATATTACAGTATTAGCTGTTTTATTCTTGTAGAAAATTCTTGGCATTTTGAGGACAATGATATGATTTTATTTAGTCAGTTTGGATTTTCTAAAACTCAGATGATAAACAATCTCATTGAACTGAAGTACGACACAGAACTCAAAGCTCATTTAATTGAACATCGGGAAAAGCAGGAACACATTGAATTTTGCAAAAATGTACATAATAACTATGAAACTTTACGAGAATATGCACAATTTATTTTGATAATATTTCCTCCATAATATTTCCATCATAGTTTTTCTCTGTGAAGCTTTATTTTCCAAAATTAACTTCTTCAAAAATAAATACCGCAATAGCTTTTCTACTCATTTAGAAGACGCAATGAGAATTGTATGTAGCCCCAAAGACACCAACATAGAAGAACTAATTAAAAAGTTAAAGACCATAATACATAATACCTAATACTAGTAAAACGAATCTAAATAATAATATCATGTTTGTGTATATTACATGCGTCCCAAGGAACCATTAGAGACAGATTACAAGCAATGAGGATTATCCGAAGGATGGGAAGATGAGTGCTACATTTATTGAGTGACAAACAAATGGAAAATCGAAAAATCGTCTGTGAAATGTTGCTTCAAATTTATGATCGGAAGTCATTTCTGCATCGAATAGTGGTGGATTTTTAGTGAAAAGTAGATTTATTTTGAAAACCCTAAGCACGAAAATATATAGTTATCACCTGGCGAAGCCGGCCGATCGACTCTAAGGCCAAATCGTTTTGGTCGCAGGACAATGCTCTGTGTTTGGTGGGACCAGAGTGTCAATTTATAAATTTTTAAAACCTGGTGAAACAGTTATTAATGATCGCTACCGACAAAAAATTATCAATTTGGACCATGCATTGATCGAATAACGTCCAGAATGGATCCAAATACACGGTAAAGTGATTTTACAGCATGATAATGCGCCGTCTCACAAAACAAAACCGCCCAAGGAACCGTTGAAAATACTTGGATGGAAGATATTATCGCACCTGCCTTAGTCTTTAGACCTTGTCCCGTCTGACTATCAACTTTTTGCATCAATGGAACTCCTGCTTGCAGAGTCGCAGGCCAATTTCGATGAAGTTAGAAAACGACTCGATGAATGTTTTATTTGGGATGGAACAAATTGCTTGAAAGATGGGTAAGATGTATAGAATCAAATGGCCAATACTTTAAATAAATAAATTTTTCAATCTTCTTGACATCTTGACAATTACGTCATTTTTTCCGAAAAAAAAATGATAATGACTTTCCAGTACGCCTGGTACACTTATACACTACACAAGTTCTTGTGGTTTCGTTGGCTTTAATTTTCTGATTTGTTGCGTATTGTCCAGCAGCTGTATTGCTTCCACATTGTTGTGATTTAGCAACCTTGTGTCCCGTTTTAATCATCTTGTTTATTCAAATAATTATAACACAATGATCACTTGCGCAACATTCAGCGGAGAAAATATATTTTTACTTGAAAGCAAATTGTTAATCAAAAAAATATAATTAACTACATGGATCACTAATTTTAACTATAACTATAAGTAATTCTAATTATAATTCAAATATCACTATAAAAATATATAGCTTCTGTTATACTTAAAATATATAATATATTTGCTTATCAGATGTGTGTTTATCTATGATCTATCATCTAAATTTCAAGCGGTATAAAAATATTAATTATATATATATATATATATATATATATATATATATATATATATTATATTAATACTGAAATAAAGAATAAAAAGATAAAGGAGAATCCTATCTTTAGTCGAATTATCTTTTTAACTGAACTATGTACGTATAAGTTTAACTCTTTTTTAAGTAATCAAACATATTTTTTCCTTTTTATCCGATTTTTTTGGATAACATTCAAAAACTTTTAAATATTTTATTATTGGGTAATTAAGCCATATTATCAAAAAAAAAAGCGACAACCGTTAAAGACAGATTTTAGTCACAGCTAAATTGTAATATCAATTAATTTGTTTCGTTTCAAAAGACCTTATTATAAACTTAAACAGTTGGTAATATAGCTGAAACTAGTACGTGAGTTGTTGATGTGTTAAATAAGATTTTAGGAAAATGTACGTAATTGTCTATAACTCCAAAGTATATTAGGTAACTCTGAAATACCAAGTTTTAATGGTGTTTTGCGATATTTAATTATACATTTTATTCGGATTTAATTATTGGAGAAAAGTTTCTGTAACACTCCATAAAACTTCCATCGTATATCCACTGATTTTTTATTGGATGTTTCATATTCTAGTTGTAGATATAAATATGTACGAACTCAATCAATTAAATGCAAAATAATGTTAACAAATATCACAATTATTTAAAATATTTCATAAGCTTTTACAGAAGTGTAATGAAATTATTTTTTATAAAAAGTTTGATATATATCTTAAATTTGGACTTCTTTGTAATCGAAAATACCAAAGAATAAATTCAAGGAACTACATATTGAGACGAGTATCTAATTTATTCTCAATTGTATAGAATAATTTTAAATCAGTAGATCACAGATATGTTGATTTAGTCAAAGGCTAACCGATAATTTTAAATTACAATTACAATTAACCTGAGACGTGCTCTTATTTACAATTGAAGTATAATGTGTGTTGACGTAATTATCATTTTAAGCTGCAATATTACCTATCTACTAAAATATCGAAAATATGGTAGTTATTGAAAATTTAAAAATATTTTTATTATCTCATTTTTGCTAAATTGTAATGATGAGATAAGAAAACCATAAATAAATTTACGAACACAAGTTCAATCATCTGATGATAGAAGATTCTACCAAAAGTACTATAACATATATTCCAGAGGACGATAGTTTCCAGATTATTTTTCAAACAGTCTAACATCAAATAAAAAAAGTACCTTAGGATGACGATGGCAGTACTGAGTAATCATAAAAATGGATTTATAAGCATATTTGAATTAATGAAGGTAAATCTGTACAGTTCACCTATAAACAGACCTTACAAACACCAATAATATTAAATAACACTATCATTCCATATAGCAACAAGAAGGAAATAAAATAAAGAAGAAATAAAGAAAAAATAAATAAAGAAGAAAGGAAAAGAACTGGAACTAAAATATAGGAAAATGTACTGGCTAATTGGAAGAATATCACAATTATCAGTACATAATAAATTGCTATTATATAAGCAAATATTGAAACCTATATGGACATACGGAGTTCAATTATGGGGATGTTCTGCAAAGAGTAACATAAATAAAATACAAATTTTTCAGGACAAAGTCCTGAGAGGTATTATGGGTGCACCCAAATACTATAGGACTCCTTACCTACATCGAGACCTTCAAATACCCACAGTCAGACAAGAAATCAAGAGAATTGCAAGGGGCCATGAGGAAAGACTCCATTCTCATGAGAATATTGAAATATTGCAGCTTTTGGGTACCACCAGAACAGGACACAGACTCAAAAGAATCAAACCATCTGATCTTGTGTAGTGTTGTGTAGTGAGGTGCATATATTAAAAAATTCAGCAGTGACATGTATAAACATTAACTCACCAGAGACTGAGTTAGGGCCGATGGGTCCTTCTAGTTATATATCTAGTTTTACGTTATAATAAAGACAAATTGTAGGTTAGACGGAAACGATTAGAAACAATGTATTAATAAAAAAAATCATATTTGGGTCGAGATAGATAATTTAATTGGCAACAAAAAAATTGGTCCTTGTACCGTAAGTTATGTCGGTTTGTTGAAAGACGCGTCTTTGATACTTTTTCGAATTCTGGAAAAACTATAGACGCGTTTTTACCGATTTGATAACAAGAAATTGATACATACCGTTTTAAAAGAAAAATTTCTCCTTTGAGCTAAACCATTTTTCTACATCTTTTAAATCGGTTGCTGCTATGTAGGCATATGCCAGAATAGATGCGAAAGTGTGATAGTCGAATGGAACTAAGTCTGGGTAGTACGGCGGCGCGATAAAACTAATGCAAGTAATCCCAACACTTCTTTGATTGACTTTCTTGTATGAGACGGCCCGTTATCGGGCTGCAAAATCACGTAATCATGTTTTTAAGCATGTTCTGGACGTTTTTGGATCAATGCACAATTCAAATTGATCATTATGAATATCAATCAACCATAAATCCAATTTTAACCTATGGAGGGAAAATATAGGGTTACACTGAAACATTAAACTAACTACCAATCGAACGCAGCTAAAACAAAGTTCTACGAATAATTACCATCGTTTATCGCTACGTAACTAACGAAGAGCTGCACGATAACCTCTTCGCTTAAAACCTGAAATAAGGTTACTACTAGTAGGAAATAAAACAGCTACTAGTAGAAGCAATAAAACCAGTAGACAACAAGCAGGAAATTACACGATTGCAGCTAACCAAACCACGCGAACTTGTTCAGTGTATAAGTGTATTCTTAACTTTAGCTCAAGTAGTTTAGTTTTATTTTAATTTGGGAAATACGTACTGATGTATTAATCCCGTACTTTGTATTAATCGCCTTGCTTGTGTATTAATGTAAGTACAACAGAACAGGAGTAATAAAGTAATTTGTAAATCAAGATTGTATTAAACATATCTAATGTGAGATGTAATTAATTTTAAAAAATTGTCGATAGTGATGGCTTTGTGACCGGCTTCGCTAGATGATAACCATGATTTTCTTGACTTGATATTTTCGAAATAAATCCATTTTTCATCACTGGATACTATTCGGTCTAGAAATTACGTTTTTATTTAATACCTGCAGCATTTCGCTGATAACTTTTCAATTTTCTAATCATTCAATTCATGTAGCACCCATCTTCCCATCTTTTATATCTTTCCCATCACCTGTAAACGACTGGGTTCACATTTCAGTTTTTTGCAAATTGTTTTTGATTTGTTTTGGTCTTCATTAAATAACTCCTGTATTTATTACATATATATCTTCAAAGCTTTTCGGCCTAACAGGATATCCTCTGTCCTGAATATTAAAATCACCATATTTGAGTTGTCGAATCAACTTTCACACGCTCTTTTTGTTGAAGCATACTTTTCGTAAGTTTCTTACAGCAACCCTAGCATCACTTTCAGCGGTTTATTTTGATTTGTATTTAACTTTCGTTGTTTTGATGAAAAAATAATAGTAAAGCGTGTAGCAAATGCACATTGTGACAAGTTCGCGTGGTTTGGTTAGTTTCAATCCTCTGACTTCTTGCGCGTTGTCCAGCAGCTACCACAAATATTCATAATATTTTAACTATTCTGTAATAATTCCTATATATGAAAAAATATTGCTTCTTCTAGTGACTTCTTCTCGGCATGCCTAGTGTATCATAAAATAACTCAAAACAAGTGATAATTGTGATATTAACTTTTGTTGATTTATCTAATACAAAGTGAAAAATAATTTTTGAATAGATATATTTAAACTATTTAGAGCGCTCGATGCTATTAGTGTATTGCAATATAAAAATTGGAGTTGTGAGAAAATTCGTAAAAGAAATTTATTGGGAAGCGATATCCAATTTAGTGAATGTCATAATTGATTCTAGATGCTATCAATGGCCGGCTATTTTTAACAGAACGTTATTTTCTCCCCAATAACTTACTAATTGGCCGATACATAATGGCTGAGTAAAAATATATTTGCAGTAACGCATTAATCTAAATATAAACATGTCAATAATTTTCAAGTTGTTTATTAATTTTAAGAACAAAGAGATTTAAGTATACTTTGTTTGGTTTAAATTAGAAACACACAATGAATTTGAACGTATTTCCTAAATTAATTGTGTATTTATTGATAATACTTGACAACATTCGGATACATATACATTAAAATTATTAAATATTTAAACGTATTCCAACGAATGTTATCAGCTTTTATGGTAGTTCATTTTGATAATAAATCAAACGCATATGATAAAATATAAATACATAAATAATTTTAACTGTTCTCATAATAATCAAAAATTAATAGGAATAATATTTGATATTAATGGTTTAATGTACTGGCAACTGAAGACTAAGCTTAACAAAAATATTCGGATAATGTATAAAAATTAATTATTTTATTTTCCTTCATTAATACATTATTTGTAAAATAATGCTAAAAATTAATTTCAGTATTTTATTTATTTAAATTACTAACAATAATTATGATATATACTATTATCATAAATATGATATATGACTAGTATCCTAAGCGAAATATAGTATTTATAAAAATAATAATTTTATAAAAAATTAAACAAACAAAATATAAAAATATGTATTCTTTTTTTATATTTCTAATTCTACAAAGCAAGCATTATGCTGTATATTGTTATATTTAAGGCTAAAATGCCTAAATTTATATCTAAGTTATATCGAAAATGTGCATTGATGATGAATATTTACATAGCCTTGTAATTAATGTCATAAAAATAGAAAATTTTGTATATTGCAATTAAAAATTATTACTGAAATATTTTTCATTTTCATTAAATATAAAAGTTGTAAGATTAAAAGATATTTTAAAAATATTTTATGTAAATTTTGGTAAGTTTTTTGTACATTTTAAAGTCTACTTTTTACCAACTAGGGATTATCTGGACTGGACCTACTGTTTAACGTGGGATCCGAACCTACCGACTGGCTAGTGACTGACTTGGAAATTATTCCAGAAGACATTCGGTCTTACCCAGCCTGGTTACTGGCGTGATTGGGATCATTTTCCTAATCGGATTTTGCGCGCTGGCCTAAGAACAATAATCAATGTTAAACAATGACAAACATGAATTTGCGACCATGGACCAGTATTCGAACCCGCAATTATAGCAACAGTAGGAGGACCGTCCTGTCGCCTTTATCACTCCACTTTACACTTAAATAAAATATTATTATTACAATTCCTGCTAAAACTATTGGACATTTTACGCCCTCGCTGGTAACAGTTTCAAGATTTAACTTGATTTCAATTGTATATATGGAAGATTCATTTCCTTATACTCTTTCCTTTATGGTCAAAATTGGTTTCCGTTGGTTATCAATATCCGTCCTTGTTGATAAATCCTATACACCTATAACATCAGCGCCGAATATAGAACTGGTGTTAAACATCTAAGCATCGTTAACTGTGAATACAAGTAAACCCCCTTTAATTAAAAATAATTAACGGGGACTGTTTATAGAAATTATTGTTTTTATATTTTAGTTTAGGATTATCTACTGACTGGCAAGTGATCATCTTGAAGATAATCCCAGAGGACATCTGGTCTTACCCAGTCTGGTTACTTGCGTGACTGCACTCTTACTTACTTACCTTACCCCTACCTTAAGGACAATCACAATTATAAACAATCACAAACATAAATTTATGATCATTCCCCAGCAGGATTTCAACTCGCGACTATCGCAACAGCAGGAGGCTATCCAAGCCGGATTTTAAATTTTAAGATTCTTCTTTATTTTGTAGGTTTCACAAATGGAAATATCGGAATATTGTAAGCTAAACAGTGTTGTTCAAAAAGTTCTAAAGTGGCCGAATTACGGGTTTACCAAAAAAGACCCATACATCAAAACCATAGTTCAAAACATTAAATATATTATTGATAAGCATTTTAAACTTAAAAAAAACATCAATAAAACAAAATTATGTTTTCCTTAACTCAATAACAGTATATTTAAAATAAAATTTAAAAAAGTAGCCTATAAAAAAGAATAAATTTATATAGTCTATTCAAAGTTTTTTCTTGTAAATACGCCATCAAGATGTTTAATATATTGCCTGTCGCAATTTATAAATTCCTTTCAGAGTCTGCAATATTTTCCTTCTCATTTTATTCTAGTTAAAAAGAGATACAATGCTGTCTGATTAGTTCGAACACATAAACGAATGTGCCTGTCAAAGTCGTCCGATTGTCAGACGTATGTAAAATTCTTGAAATCAATAGTGATAAGATACTACTAACCTATAAACCATTATGGCTGTATAATTAACTGTAGTTTTTAGATGTACTATAATGTTAAAATAATTTTTATTTCATAACATTTTTATTCAATTATTTTATTTAGATTAGAATTTTGTTGTTTATGAAAGCCCAACTGAATCAGAGTTGATGCTACAACATTGCGACGTTTTGACATCAGAAATTTATGAATGCATTATAGTTACTTTGTGAAATGCTAGATATTGAATCTGTAAAACTTCTGACAATAATACATTGTCTAGTATTTTGTGTATAGTTGTTGAAATCCCCTGTATACTTTTCAAATTGCGTTAGTTGTGCGGCAAGTTATGTAAATATTAGAAATGACGTTAGAGTGGTATAACACGATCAAAAGCTGACCTTGCTTTCATTTTCTGATTTGGCAATTTGCCCAGTAGAGGAAAAGTATGACCGTATTTCGACGAGTCGCAGTGAAAGGAGAAGAGAAAGAACCATTTTACTTTTTATTCCTCTTGTTGACCATTTCGTTTAGCCACTAATTGGTGGATGTTACGCTCTGGATATCTTTCGGAACTAAACGAAATAAGCTGTATCACGTAAACTGAGTGCGAGAAAGAAATATCGTCTTTTTGTTGCGTTTAGTAAAATGAAAATGAAAAAGATCTAATTAGAAAGTTTATTTCTAGTTTATATTAGTAAACATTGGTTTGAAAATATATAAATTGGATATTAATCGTATTATAATTTTCAATTCGTAAATATTTTAGGAAACGTGTTGAGTTAAGAACAAAAACATTTTAATTGACTTGAAAACGATTGTAATTTAAAGGACTTCCATTTTCCGAATTGTTGGAGTGACTGTACACACACTTTCACACTCTATAATACAATTCCCTACAATTAAATTATATTTATTCTATACTGACCTTTAGTGGTTTCCTCTTTCATCACCCTGTCTTGATAATCGTCAGCATTGAATCATAAACCAACATTCATAAAGTTTTATTGAATCACGGTCACTTTCAGAAATACTAGTCAAGTGTATAACCAAGCTGTTTATTTCCAATCTATTAAAAACTTGTCCAAGAATCTACCATTTGTCAATTTCTTATTCAATGTGTCTGATCGAGCTCACACAAACCGAAAGTGTTATTTTCGACAATGCCTCTTTCCATAAATTCAGACAGTTCTGGTTTAAATATCTATATCAACTCAAATGGATTAAAAATCCTGTGATAGAGAGGAAGACGTAATACTCTGTGGCCATAACATTCAGTATTCTGATCTACTATGTATCTTTTCTCAGGCTTAATTCTAAAATAGTAAATAAAATACAATGCAATTAAATATTTCATTTATATTTACCGAGTAATAATTTGAAATAGTTCATTCTTTAACACGATTTCCTCGAAACTTATTTTATGTACTTTAAGCCATTCCTTAATTGGGATTGTATTCTTTTAAAAGCAATCTCTGGAAGTTTTATTAAACCTCTTCGTGGATTATCTTTACACCACTTAAATCCTATATTATCCAACAATGTATAGGCGACCTTGGGGAAATGTTTTGTTTAGTTCAATCAACTGTAGCGCTGCGATCGCAAATTGTGAGTGGCTAGTTTAAATTCCTGGTGCCGCCACTAACATGAAATGTGATTGGTCGATCAAATTGTGTGAAATCAGCATTTTCTATGGGCGTCCATTTTTATGTTTGTTGTTTGTAGGTTATGGTTTTTGTTTAGATCACGAAATTTTCGTTTTACGTTGTACATATTTTCTGTTTTACATTAATTATTATGGAGTAATAATATAAAAATTGATGACAATGCGTCAGTGTAGTAAAAGATGTAGTGTACCGGGGTAAAATTTTACTACGGAAATTAGACATCGTTTCCCAAAGAATAATCTCGCTGCTTTCGAAAAATGGGTTGATCAAGTAAATAGTAGTAAGTTACCTGGCTAAACCACAATACAAATATATCAACGTCATGGTGTTTGTTATGGACATTTTAGTGAAAAATTTAAAATTATCCTTCCTTCACGAACATGTATTAGGGTAAATGCATATCCATCATTGGTTTTATCAGGTACATATAAAATTATCTATCTACTACATGTCTGTTTATATATTGTTTGTTTACAGAAAATCAAAACCTTATGAAGATGTTAGTAGTAATAAAATTCAATTAATCTACCAAGTTGTTCGTATGCTGTCAGTGTGATGTCTCTACATAAAGAAGTCTTACAAGAAGGTAATAATTAATATAACTGGATAATTAGTAGTAATAAATACTACTTTTAATTGTAAAATATCCCTAAAATATTTGCAATACTTTAACTTTTTAGAACAATTAGTGTTCAATCATTTTATAGTAGAGGAATTATATATTTAAATTTGATTGCCTTGTTAAGAAAATATTTGTTATGGTGCCATCAATTAAAAATTTAATTGCTACTTTTAGGGGATTTATTACCTTAAAGAAATCTATTTTGTCTAAATTTACAAATAACTACATATGTTTAACAAATCTTAACCAAGATTGCTTAAAGAATTTTGTTGGATATATTAGAGGTCATGGAGGTAGAAACAGCATCCTTCCCCTAGTATGTTCGAGAAATTTTTAAAAGGGCTCATCACTTCAATTTTTTCACATCATTCTCCCGGAGAAAATTGTGAAGAAGATGAATATGTTAGATAACTTATATTCTTTTTTAACGGGAGATCTAGTACCACTTGAGGTTGTTAAATCACCAGTTGAGTCTATATTTTCAGTTCCAGAGAATTTTGTTCTGAGGAAAACAAGAGTCTAATATTGTATTTTAGTCTTATTTCAGGCTATTTAACAAAACTTCTGAAAAAGAGACAACATGCAATATTTGTCTATATTCTATATTAAGTAGTTCCACAGATTAAATACTCTAAAATCTAAATATCTTTAAAAAACACATAAATTTTTAGTGTTTCAACTGTCCAATCCATAATGATTTTTAAGACCAAATTTTAAGTTATTATGAGGTGTCATTGTATTTTTGGTTTAATGAAGTTAATGCAATATCACCAGGGAAGGATTTAAAGTTTACCTTCAATATATCAAAATAAGTTAGAACTCTAATAGATCCCATAAAATTGATGGCACTAAACATATATGGGAAGGCGTTATAGAAGAATTATAGATATTTTATTATTGCCTAGAATAGAGTTCATAATTGTTTTTTTTTTGCTTTTTGTTTATATATATTTATAATATTTACACTTATGTATATTTGTATAGGATTTTATTTTAATAAATTAATTTTGAAATTTAAATTTGATTTTTATTTAAATACTATTGGCCAACAAACGTGACGCCACAAAATAATCAGGCGAAATGGTAGACCAATCAAAGCAAAGTATTTTCCTTACAGGTTTCTACATAACTATTTTAAACTAACCAATCAAATTTGCGTTGTCAGCGCCGCCAATGATTGGACTAAGCGAAACTTTGCCCCACTACTTACCATTGCAGTTACACACCCCTGCTCTACATCTATCAAATAGCTGTAAATCTTTTGGATTTTTGTGGATACTTTCCCGATTAAAAATTTTCTCTGAAGTAATTGTATTAAATTATGTTTCGATTGAAAAAACTACTTATTGTTTTATATATTTCATATATTTGATCTCTGAAAAACCAAGAATGATCTTGATTCATCATCTGTTTCACATAAAAACGGTTTCTTTTTGGCGAATTTAAGGTTATATTTTTTTTTTGAGATATTTTAGAGGCCGTGTCCGTACTAATATACAGTGCAGTTGCAAGGCGCAAAAAATATTTTATAACCCGTAATTATAATATTTTGAAGAATTTTCGGACGTTTGGCAGACGGACTACTTTTGCCGGCTCTTTCCGTTACATGTTCGAACTTCTCTAACACCATTCTATCTCTTTTTAAATAGAATAAAATGAAAAGGATAATATTGTCTGACTGTAAAACAATTAATTGTAATTTCGTTCGTATTATTAATATTTAACAAAATTAGCATTTTCAAACGCTCATTTCTCAAAATCATGTTTTCGTAATTGACAAGTAGTAGACTCCAATGAGGATAAAAGATCAGATGGATTTAAAAACATTATCCAAAACGTTGATAATGTAGTCCATCATAATCAGATATCAAATTAATATAACCACTTAATCTTATGAAATCTATCTATTTATGATAAGCTTACGAATTACGAAAATTACAGTAACAACAAGTTATGGGAAATACATGAGTATGTACATATATTTCTAAAATTTCCATTATTTCAAAAAAATAAATAGTCCGTTAATATTCCCCATATTTAGCTTCCTGAACTGACTCGACTTATTACCTCATTTACTAACAAATATGGTTGTCATTGGCTACTGTTTGCCTAGTTTATCAGCCAGACACTATCTATCTATTAATCTAATCAATTACGGGGGGGAATTTCAATTCAATAATTATAACGGTAATTTTGTATTAAAATAGTTGGTATAGAATTTAAATTCGAGATAAAATATTGTTAATATAATATTACATATAAATAATATAGAAGACAAGTTTAGTTATAGATAGAGATCAATATTTAGTCAGTTTTATTAACGTAAGCTTATTGTTTGCTTCTTGAATTATAAACATATTTACAGTTAGATCGGTTTTGTATAAATAATTATATAAAGAAATACCTTTCTAGATAGCATAGCCTGTGAATAGCTCTTATAATAATTTAACAACAGTGTACATTTTTTTGCATTTTAAACGGAAAATGGTGCAATTTAAAACAATAATTATAAGTAAATACGTCAGTCTACACTACACATTAATTGTAAACATGCGTATGTATGACGTTAACTAAAATTCTAATATAAAATATTCACTAAAATAGTTCACTCATGATAGTATTCTACTATTTCATCTGTTCGAAATAACCTGATTACGTTTGGAATAAATAACAACCATATTCAATATTGCTTCTTGTAAATTGAATTAAGAATTAACTTTAATCGGCTAGGTTTTTACATATTTTTTTTAGCTCAATGTATATATTTTTTATATAAATTTTAGAGTTTCCTTTAACTAACTAGGGTTTATTTCGACTGGACCGACTGCTTAACGTGGGCTCCGAACCACGTCTTCAGCATTAAGTCTACCAATTGACGAGAAGATCATCCCATAAGGCATCAGGTCTTAGTCAGCCTGGTTACTGGCGTGACTGAGATCATCTTCCCTGTCGGATTTTGTACCATTGCCTAAGCAAAATCACAAATGTTAAACAATCAGCACAGCAGGAGGACCGTCCTGTTGCCTTTGCCATTGGGCCAACCAAGCCGGCTTTAGTTTTATATTGTAAGAATAAAAATCTAGAATGACATTATTGGTTGTTAACTAACAAATAATACATAAGTTAAATTAATATTCCATCATTTTATTATTTAGAAATATTACTTAACTTACGTAATATACACTATTTCTATTTTATAATTTATTGTATTTAACCTAAGGTCGTATTTAACATAATCCAGCGTATATATCATTGTTATTTTTATTTATAATACCATACATATACGAGTAACTTGCACATACTGGCCACATAATAATTTCAATTAAGTAAAATAACCAATAAGATGGGCATTAACATTTTCCTCTTCTAAATGTAATTAGACTAAAATTGTTTTTAGATATACATTACATTTTGGAATTAGTTTTTTTGACCTAAAATTGATTTCACCACAGAAATCTGTAAGAAATTCATCCACCTTTCATTTGACATAAATGTTCAATACATTGTAATATTTTCGATTGTTATCGTTGGTGTTTAGTGTCTGTAGACATTCGATATTTACGTTCCGATACCCTTCGAACAACTTTCAAATTAACAGCCAAACCATTCCAGTAGGTTTTTCTTTCTAGCTAATTTCCCTACCACCGTAGACATTCGTCGGATATACAGGGCTGGGTTTTATATAGATCTGATGGACATACAGTGGCACACTCAACACTTACTTTAGATATTTGCTTTTCTGTCGTATCTATATTGTTTAGGTGTTCTAGTGTCCAGAAATTATTTTCCTTTTAATACGAAACTCTTTTTAATACTTTGGTTTCTGCAAATATAGCAATTGCTGCAATGCGACTTTTTCACTTTATCAACATTACATCTATTTCCTATTTAGATTATTAACTCCTGATGAACCAATGCCTTTTGGATTTCGCCTCGTTGGCTGGTGATTCAGAAGGTGTTGGAATGACGCATTACCCGCCACAAAGTTATTTAATGGAGAAAATGACAATAAACGTAAACATTTTCATTAGTATGTTCACGTACATATAAAAGTTACCGAGCTTGCTTGAATAATATTATACACGTCTTAAATTTGGTTGTAAAACTCATCTTTAATCATATCTAATATATCATGTGTTAATAAATTATATTTTATGCTGTTATATATGTTTAACTATAATGGATATTACTTTCTATGTTTTATTAATTTATAATCTACATATATTATCAAAAAAGTAAATAGAAAAGTGTTATAGAACATCAAGTAAACATAATTTTGCAATAAAGTTACTTTTCTGCGGAACTACCTAAATATTTTAATTATATAAAAATGTTTAAATGTACAAAATGTTTTAGCAGTTTTAGCCGTTCTGGCATATTCTTAATTTTTTATTTCAAGCGCAATCGATTAAGACGTATCGTCTATTTCCCTAGTGCCTATCACAGCGAATTTTTCACCAACAAAATAGTTCGCCATGCTCTAGAACAGGTGGTGCTAACTATATGATCGATACATAAGAATCTCCCAACCAAGCTCCTGAAGCTTCTGACGAGTCACTATATATGAGTGTGACCTGGCGTTGTTTTGAAGGAACATAATTCCTGTTTTAGTGGCCAAAGTTGCTTCTTTCACACAGTCTAATTTTTGACAGCATAGGTTCGAATTAATAGTTTGGCCGTAGACAAGCAGTTCATACAATTCCTTGATTATTTGTCAATTTCAGTAAACTAACAGCAAAGCCTTCCTGTCAGTCGATCTTAGATTGGCGACTATTTGTGCCGGCTGATTAAGCTTCCACCATGATTGCTTTCACTTGACGTTATTCTACGAGTCGTACTTCATTATTTTCAAAGAGTTGCAGCACTTCAGTGTTAACATGGGAGTCAGGAGACAATTGTCTCAGAGTCTCAGTGTAAGTAATTGTTCCTAATGCATCCTCAATATTTGACAGGACGGGATAATAATATTATTCATATTTATTGGTATATTAACAGTTTGGTGGTAGGGGAATTCAATATACATTGATTTACTCTTGTTGAGTTTTGTTCTCCATGTTTGGGTCCACTTATTTATATTATAACTTGCGCGTTGCAGTTTTGTGATTGGTTGTTTCTTCGCATCCCCAATATAAAGTATCATAGTGTCATATATTGAGTATTGACTTCAATGTATTGCTGCGGTAACATTTTATGGAGCTATATATGAGTCCGTTATACCAGACTTTATCGAAGGCTTACGCGATAATAGGTCCAAGAAATAACTGAGCATATTTTTTGTCTTCGTAGGATTTTTCAGTAATGTCTGTGAATCTATGTACCTCGCCAATTCTTCAATTTTTATTCATAAAATGAAACTTATGTGCACGGTATTAGATTTTTTCTACCTAGAATATATGGCTTCTAGGATTTTTCAGAACTGTTTACTAAAGGTTTTTCAAATACCTTAGATATTACATAGTGAAATTGGTCAATAATATGTATCTTCATTTGGTGGTTTTTATAGTTCATAATAGCCTCACCCAGTTTCCAAACATTCGGGATGTTAAAAGTAATCAATTTTTTATTACCAGTCATCAGCACTCATCACCATCTTCAAAAACAGGTCAATATTGTTGTGATTCAATGGCTCGACAATTTCTTTGATTTTATCCAAAATTTCGACACTTGGCCTCCAGAGTATAGTGAATCTTTGACATCGATAAATTATGAAATATAGCGTACTTTAACTTTTGTCATCTCTGACATAGTGCGAGATGCCAAACAATTGTTGTCTCAAATTATAAATCTTAGGTAATATAACCCTTTATTAATGCTGACATATTATATTAAAACAATATTTAATAAAGCAAAGTAGATCAGAACAAAACAGCCTTTCTCTTTAATATGACGTGTGCAATATGAGTATATGTTATTGTTTAATTATGCTTAAATTAAACAATTCAAGGACTACTACTCGATACTTTCATTATTAACACGTTTCATAAATAATTAACTAAATATTTTGATATAAGAATATACCTTTATCACTGTTTTATTTTACGACACGCTTATATATCACGATCTTTTAAGGACAAAAAGCGACTTGATAAAATTATCGACGATTAAAAATGGTTTTACCAACACCAAAATATGTTACGTGCATTTATTGTGATATTAACATAAATACTATACTTGTTATTCTATAGAATATATCCTATTAATGTTTTAGTATATGATGTAATAGATATGAATTTTAGTGAATTATCGAGAGACTACTTTCGCAAGGCTGCTACCGATGCTAAAAACTCGATGTCGGCCTTGATCTGTGCTAAGTGCAAAGCAAAACTTTCTTGATGCGAATAACGGGTTTTAGCAAAAGTTCAACCTAGTTTTACGCACAAGTTTTCACCTTGGCTTTTAATCAAACTAACCACAAAAGTTGAAAATAAAATTTTGCGTAAAAGCTTATTTTTTTTCTTCGGCTAATAGAATTTTATTGGTTCCAATAATGAACATTCTGTTGTCTCAGTTGATATAAAATTTTCCTTGGATTTGTTGGTTTTGATTCATTTCTTTCAACATTTTTATTGAATTGTTGAATTGTCTTGTTTTCCTGTGTTTTACATGATCTGATTTTATCTCTGATGAATTTTACCGATAAATTATATTTATTTCAGCTTTTTCTAGGTACATAAATGTATTTTTGTCAACAATATCTATTGGTGAATATACGAAATATCATTGTAAACAACTTTTAATATTAATGGTTTTAATTTTTTTAATGTAAACGAATAGTTTTAATTTTGGTATTTCTAAGTTATTAAGTATACACAGACGCTCACGGAACGGAACACTAAAACATTCATATTTGATGTTCTTTACTATTCATTTGAAAGAATCTGTTACTTTACACACTTATGGTGATGCTCCATCATATCTAAGTTTTCGGTTCTACTTTCAACGATCTAAAAGTGGCGATTTGATATATATCGAGGAACGGTCTGGAGGACTAAAAATGCCCGAATAGAACTATTTACGAGACACTGGGCAAAAACCCATCTCAAATTCTCAAGGAATTTTAAATAGGTCAGCAGTTGACGAATCTATTATTTTTGGTGTTTATTGACAATAAAAATTATCCAAACGGAGAGAAAATCTCCGCCACGTAAACTAACTGAAATTACAATTTTGAACCACTTTAATATCACGATTTAATTGCATGTCAGGCAAGAAAATAATATTTTTCTTTGGTTTATTGTGAATGGCGATGAAAAATATATCTGCTATTATAATGTCGGACTTATAAAGTCATGGATAGTCCAAGGTAACCATCCATATATACACCGAAACGGAATGGAATATTCATATGGTGGAATCAACAAGGTTTAATTTATTAAAAGCAGTATAAAACTGTTACTGTAGATGTCTACCGGCATCAATTGAACAAGCTGGAAAAAGAATTGTCGTCTTGGCTATAAAAGTTATAAAGGATACACTCTTGCAGCTCCCAAGCAAATCAATATATTTCTTTAACACGGTGTCACCGTGTTGCCAAAAATATAGAAAGAAGTAAGTGTTTTTTTTTGATAACATTTTTACTAGATATACTTTGTACAATCTTAAGTAAAAATTTATTTATTACTACATTTCATTTGTACTTGGATTAATTCACAAGCAAGACGAGTGCGAGATAAATACATCAATATGTATTCCTCAATTATAAAATTATAATAACTTAAGTTATAGTTTACTCTAAAAAAAAGGTATACACTTCGTTCGTATGTTTTGCTTATATTCAATCTCAAGCTCTCGAAAAATCTGACAAACCTGCAGAATAAGTCGAATCTTACAGGCCTATTTCGCTTCTACCTGCAATATCAAAACTATTTGGTTTTAAAAAAACTAATATTTAAACGTTTTAAACATTTTGTAATAATGCCAGAGTAATTGCGGCTATTAAAAAGGCGTTTGAGAAAAAAAAATACTGCCTTGTAATATTCTTGGATGTCTCACAAGCTTTTGATCGGGTTTGGCATTTGGGATTAATCTGTAAGATGGGTAAATTGTTACCGCGTAACTATTGTCAACTTCTGGAGTCATATCTTTTCGCAAGAAAATCGGACGAAATGGCATTGTAGACATTTAAAACTATTTCGGCTGGAGTTCCACAAGCTAGCATTTTAGAACCGCTCCTGTATCTGCTCTACACTGCTGACATCCCAACAACAAAAGACACACAACTTGGAACCTTTCCTAACGACACAATTAAGACAGTAGAAAAAGTACAAATGGCAGTCAATAAAATTTATAAATGGACCTAAGATCGCAAAATTCAACTTAATAGCTCCAAATTTGTTCATGTTAATTTTGCATTGCGGCGAAATAATAAAAACCTAATTATATCACGCAATGGATGCCCGATTCCTCAAGCAGAATCAGCTAAATACATCGGCATCCATCTTGATGGTAGATTAAATTGGAAACATGATATTAGACAAAAATCAAAACACATTAGAACCAAAATGAAACAACTATAATGGTTAATCGATCGATCGAATTAAGATACTTTTAACTTGATCTAAAATCAAAGAGGTTGATCTATAATACAATTATAAAGTCAATTTGGACCTATGGGGTGCAAATATGGGGTTTCACTAAAAATTCAAATCAACTAGTCATCCAACGCTGTCAAAACAAAATTCTTCGATTATTAATGTCTATCGCTACGTAACCCACGAAGAACTACACGATGGCCTGGAAATCAATTGGATTTGCGAAATTATCCAAGAATTCGTCTTAAAACACGAAAGAAGATTACTAAATCATACTAACGTGGAAGTAAGCGTTAAAAATGTTAGAATGAAAATATTTTAATTAATATACATTATACTAATTTTTCTTAATAGACTCCTTTTTAAAGTGATAAAATGAGAATCATGTACGCAAGCACCTTATGTTTTAATCTAGACGAAACCTGTCGAACACGGATACGATCGAATTATCTATATAATAATATATCTGAGTTAGTGAAACGATATAACGCGTATAAACCTGAATATAACAAGAAGAACAAAGAAGTAAAATTTAAATAAAAAATAATTTTCATATCGAATAAAAACCAGATTCTGTGAGAAAGTACTGTTACGTCATCAAGAATTAACATTTAATCAAAAACAAAATTTTAAGCAAGAATATGTTAGAAAAAATAATACCAATTTTTTTCTATAACTCTCTTACAAACCTAATGCAGATTTTCTGGTATTTTAAAACAATGTAATGTTAAATAAAATGCGAAATATATATATTAAAACACCCAGTATATGAGAATTGTGAAATCCTAATGCATATGCTCGTAGAAACCTGTTCAAATTTTTATTCCAACGAAATAGAGGAACAGGCGATGAATTCTAAACGCTACCTTGTAAATTATGATAGGAATTTCATAAGTGTGTCAGTATTGAACGAAATTTAAACCTAATTTTTTTAAAGGAAACGCATATTTGGAACGTATTGTCGTAAAGTGGCTTTCTGAGTAAAATTTGTACCTTTAAAACCGTACATTCGTAAAATACCCGAAATTATATTTCTAGTAAGCGATTTCATTTATAACCTTGACTGTAAGAGTTAGGAAAGCCAGCCGATAATTAACACATTGGATTGAATGAATTGATATAATAGAGAATTAACCTATTTCTATCTATTTTTTAGAAAATAAATAGACATAAACGTTACGTCTACATAAACGTATAAACAAAATGTTTTGTCATTGCTGATGCATGCATATTTCGTTAAAATTAATTTTTACAAATTACAAAATACTGTGACTGTTTTATTTTAATAATATATATGCTAATTTCATTCCAGGACAATGGAGAACTGCCGCAATGATGTCCAAGCTGGGCAAACAACCACAGCATAGTAAACTAATGGAAAATATCTTCATAAACAGAACGAAGGAACACATGAACAACATAATTTCCAGTTATCACTTTGAATTCTGGGAGGTTTGTGAAACAATTAAACAAGTACATAGCAGTGTAGACGTCACCAGTAGATGCCTGGAAAATAGACTTTATTATTGCGCTATCTTTTTAGACATAAATCAAGCCTTTGAGAAAGTTTAGCATGATGGACTGGCACTCAAACTAAACAAGACTCTACCTTACTACCACATACTTTCATCCTACCTCAATCGAAGAAGTATCTCTAGTATCTCACAAAGCAACATATTGCAACCTGTGTTATACCTGAGTTACACTGCGGAACTTCCAAATTTGTAGTCACTGTGTCGTCATATGAATCTGCTTACATACCTACGCTTACGACTCTGTCGTCCCCTCAGTGCATTTTAATCCACTAACTGGTTCATTCCAAATCCAATGCTATCTCAATAAAATTGAGAAATTGTTCAGTCTCAGAAACAGATGCATGTAGACATGCTCTTTCTATCTACGCCCACAGATTGAAACTTTACCATAAAAAAAACATAAAAAACAATTTAGAAGATGAACAACACAGTCGCTTATTGTTCTGAGATAAATTGCCATGGCACAGAACAGAAAAGTAAAGTTTTCACTCCATTTGTTTGAAATTTGTCCATATATTCGTCGGGTCTATATTAAAATTAATTCTGTTGTTATTCCATTTTTTTTTTGAAACTATTTTTCAAAATTTTAAACACTAGCCAGTGATATTGTGATGTTTCGATCGATCAGTTTTTTCCACCCTTCTAATAAAACCATAATTATGTTACTGTAACGGCGAGATACATAACCAAAAAATCGGATGGGGTAGTTAACCCAGACTATACAGAGAACGAATGAATGAAAATTTCGTAGTTTATTTCTTTGAATTTTTATCGTCCCACTAAAAAAGTATGGGCTAACGGTATCGTAACGGAAGACTTTCCTGTTGATCAATTCGAGCCGTTTTTTAATACTATTAATTTTCCACTGACATTTCCCCACTGGCCTAGATCATTTCTGTCGTCACTTGGCTGACTCCAGTGATCTTACCATAATTTAATGAATTTATTGCCGTTTGTAAATCGATCATTGTTAACTCGTCATCAGGAAATGAAGTTTCTGGTATGTCAATTGCTGGCGGAGTCCTTAAATATATATATTGTCGTTGTATATTTACACCTAATCTGCCTTCTAAGTAATCATTTATTTTAAATTATTTAAAATTCGAATGTTAAATACATTAAACGGCAACAGCAAATCACAGATAGAAAACAAGTGAATTATTATTTTTTCTTTTGATTCATATGAAGACCAATTATTGAGCTTATTTTAGTATGCAGTAAATAATTAAAGACTATTTTATGATCGAAGTGTAATTCTGTAGCGCCAAATTAAACATATTGGTCTACCTCAATTTTTTAATTACTAAATTTAAATCTACTTTTTCAACGATAGACTGACCCAGACAATCATCTTTAACATTTCCGAAACCTAAACGAGAAAAACAATTCATTAACGTTTACTTAATTATTATAAGCAAAAACAACTAGAAATGTTCTATGAACGAAAGAAAAGTGTGGCGAAAATGAGGTAGAAAGAAAATCTAGTTAGAGCGTCAAATATGAAAAACGAAACGAGGAAATAAATGAAAATAAATTTTAATATTGGTGGATATAAATTTCATTAGAATGTAAAATACTAATGAAATATAATTTTGAAAATATTTGCATTAGTATATACCGTTGCTATAAAAATAGTTAATTTATTTTTATTATCTGGGTTTATCTGCAAGATAAAGAAGTAATCAGGATGCATATTAATTTGATAATAGTCACTGTTGATTTTCAAGAAGTAATATTAAAATGTAAAAATTGTAATTCATTATTTTATTATTTATTTACCTTATATCTTTATCTTGTAGAAACAAGTGAAGGAGAATAATTGAGGATGCTCTGTTTTCAACATAAAGGTCAATGTCAACTAAATTATTTCTTAGAATAAATAAATGGGAACTTATAGATTAAGTTTACAGGGGACATCAGAGATAATACGTGCCTGAGCTATTACGCCCTCAGTGGTAGTGTAAAAAAAATGTCAATAAAAGTGCAATTTATTATATTATATAAATTTATCTATATATATTATAATCATAATCACTAGAGAGATCGAAAAAGTAATATTTCTGTTCCAATTCATATTTTGTCTCTGATCAACTGATGGAAATTTATTAATATTTAACAATAGCTAAGGTAACTCCCTTAAAGAGAAACCACAACATCTGAAATTTGAAACGCATGAAAATGGTTTTTATATTGTTTGTATGACAAGGTGATAACTGAAATGATTATAACTATATTTTTTTGTTTATGTCAGATAAAGAACGGAGCGGAAATATTTATTATACCTCTGCTATAATAAAGTTATATTATATTTATTTTAAATTTAAGTGTATTATTAAGTATGTTATAAGATAAAATAAACATAGTAAAATTGATTGCTTCTTACATTTATGAATCCTCTTTCTATAATATCTAACACATGTATCATCATTCAGGTTCCCGCTAAACAACTGCTGTTTATTACTAAGGAAATACGTGATTAAATCTATACTAATTTGAACATGGTGGTAAATTTAATTGACTTAAAGTATACTGTTTTTTTTTTAGTAAAAATGTATGTAGGTTTGTTAGATTTTATGAATTATCACTATATTAAGCGATAGACATTAAAAGTTAAATATATCTAATAAACTGAGTTATGAAACGTGTAATGTTTAAAATCAAATTTTTTAATTTTGTATAACACTTTAATGTATAATGTAATACTTTATTGTAACTATTTAATTTTAACGGAAAGAAGCGAAAATATCAATCCCGCGATATCTATCTGAATACAGATCCACAAATCCGTTACTTTATAGCATAACATATAATCAGTTTCTAAGAATATATTTATTTATAAGTTAATTCATTAATAGATACCAGAATAGAACAAAGTGTTACTAAATAATGTCAGATATATATTGATTGAATTTGTGTACGTTTCTTTCACTCCCCTGAAAGTTTGCATTAGGGGTGTTGGCCACCGAAAAAAACTATCGATATTTCGACATATCGATATATCGTTTTCGATCTTTTTTTTGCAATAAGTATAAAAAATATCGATATTTTACAAAAAAATATATCGATATTTTTAAGAAAAAATAAAAATAGTGAAATATCAGTAAAGTCTTTAATATTAAGTACTAATTTTAAAGGTTTATTAAATATTGTATTTAAATTATTCTGAAAGAAAGTTGAAAAATATCGGTTAAAAAATATCGATATATCGGCCACAAAATATCGATATTTTTTTCAGAAAATATCGATATATCGATATATCGATATTTTTTCAGCATCCCTAGTTTGCACCGTTTATTGGGGAAAGGAATGGTTATTGATATTCGGCTGACACATCCTGCCGTCTATTACTTGACTGATCGATAGATTTTTTTTCTGATTTTTAGAAACATCACTTTTCTGTAGACTTTGCGAACTGAATATTGAATATATGTGATATTTGATCATGTTGAAACAATTCATTAAATTTATAGCAACAGAGAGACAGAAAATAATTTATTATAAAGATATTGGGAAATTCATCACTTAACTATTAATCTCAATCGAGTACAATTGAATTATAATTAAAAATAGAGAAATAACACAGAGTGTCAATATTCTATAGTTGTCATAATAAATACAATAAAAAGACAGTTTCATTTATAAGAACTTCAAAAGTGCTATTGGGGTTAGAGAACTGCATTTAAAATTAAGTACCAATTTAAAGGGTTTATTAAAAATTGTATTTAATTTATTCTGAAAAAATATCGAAAAATATCGGCTAAAAAAAATATCGATATATCGATATACCAGCCAAAAATATCGATATTCTTTTCAGAAAATATGGATATATCGATATATCGCATTTTTCTTGCATTTTTTCTTGCATCTCTAGTTTATAGCGTCTAATGGGGAAAGGAATGGTTATCGACATTCGGCTGACAAATCCTGCCGTCTGTTACTGGAGTAATCAATAGATTTTTCTGCTGATTTTTGGAAACACCACTTTTCTGTAGGTTTTACAAACCGAATATTCATTATATGTGATATTTAATCATGTTGAAACAATTCACTAAATTTATAGCAACAGAGGTACAGAAAATAATTTATTATAAAGATATTGGGAAATTCATTACTTGATCTCAATCGAGTAAAATTAAATTATAAATAAAAATAGAGAAATAACAGAGGGTGTGAATGTTTTAGTGTCAAACTAATTACAATAAAAAACCATTTTATTTCAGAGAACATCAAAAGAGCTATAATATATACAGCAGTAATAAAATATATTAATTTATTTAATATAGCTTTGGAAAAAATTAACAATATAAAAAGTCTTCACCTTCACTTAGAACATCTACACAGATGATAAACAAAAATATACACCAAAACTATTCTATCAACTGAAAAATAATTCAATTTTTAAAAGCATACAATAAAATCAAGGAGGATTTGTACTGTTAAATTCTGTATCTTCCCGAGACTTGGATATTTCAAAATGGTACACTGGCCTACTTTTGGCAAGACTCCAATAAAAAAAAGATTGTAAAGATAACAAAATTTGACGGAAAAAGTAAAAGCTAGAAATTTATTTGATTAGGTTTTGTTAAACATAATGTTTTTTTTTTTCAGGCAATTAATTGCAGATATATTATTCTTCATGGTAGAAAGAGAATGGTTTTATTCCTTGGGCAGAATGACTATCTTCCAGCTAGTTCAAGACCGACTGTCATGGAGAAATAAGCCATAAGAGTAACTAAGGAATGGTTTGCATAATATAAATTACATTTTGAAAATTACAAATTAAAGAGTAAAATATTTCAAATTGTTGCTTGGTATATATAAATGAAATGTAGAAATGGGTCTAATCATCTGATTAGCTGAATCAGCTGAACGAAATGGTTACAAAGTGTAATGTCTTCCTCCCCATCTGTACTTTTCCACTACATGTTCAATCAAATCGAATTGTTAAGGGATGTAGTAAAGAATTCCTAAAATAGAAATGCAAGTCGAGAAAGATACATAAGCAAGAAACACCTTTAGGTTGACTTGAAACTGACAAATAGTGAAATTGTGAACTAAATATTAGTAGAGATATACAATTGTTAATTAGGTGGATTAGGCCTTCAGGGTATCTATGGTATCTAACCTAAAAGTTTGGAAAGGATACTACATTTGAAAAAATCTTCTCTAACTAACAAACGCATTTACGTTAAAATAAGTTATATTTTATGATATTCTTGTTTCATTATTTTATTTACATTAGAATGTTGTTATTTATCAAAGCCAAAATAATTTAAACGTCAAAGTTAAATGCGGTAATATTGCGACGTTTTGATTTCGTAAATTCAAATGACATGAGTTCGCTGATTTATTGAATAGACTGTATGTTTAAAGTGGTAAAGTTTAGGTTTTAATAGTAGACTGGAGCACATTTTTCCCCTTGTTTGTTGCTTGTATTGTTTGTATTTTATATCAACAATAGTAATGCGTAAACAATAATAATTGAAGTAGCAAATAAAATCGAAATTATTGTGGTAATTAGGAAATACCAGCAGGATTGTGTATTAAGCTCCATCAAGAACAATAACATTCTCAGCTGTACTTTCGAACTAACACCACGAAATAGCCCGTTAATAGCCAATGCACTAGCAGTAAATCGAAAACTTTCAGGAATTCTAGGACAGCCGATACATAATTTACACTGTACGTGCAAACGATTTACCGACGTGTGTAAGCAGAACTATGTATTATTGGAATTTCTCTATGCCATTGTGACTCTTTTTCACTCTCGTGCAATCCAACATAATAATGCATTGCATTGTCATAGTGGAAAATGTTAAAGGCTTTGTCTTGTTTTTTGTCAGTGTAACCTAATGCAAACAAAAGAAAATATTAGGTTTAAGAAGAATGATTGAATTGGCTCAATAAAACTAATTCCACTCGAAAAAATTGTAATTGTATGTATTATATAGCACCCTTAAAATAAATATATTAAGGTTGGTTTATCAACTACGGGTTTTCTGTGTACTTTTGGCTCTGATCGTAACTGATTAACGGGATATTACTCTCTCGAAACACTTGTAACATTTTCGTTTTTCGCCATGCTCGATAAATAGCTATATTTGCGAAATGTAAATAATCTTATTGGAATTCGACCATGAGAACCTAACAGGTACCTCTGAGAGCGTTTGGCTTCAGTTCCTCTGAAAGCGTGACCTGGAATGGCGTCTGCCGGTTGTCCACAGACGATGGTAAAAGACCTATCCATCCCTGCCTATACATATTTCTATTGGCTAGGACTATACATGCGCACTTGCTCTAATCTAGCCTTACAGTTTTTACAACTCGCGTCCTTTCGTACCACAGTCTCAGTTATGGTTAAATGTCATTTTTAGGTTGATAGTCTTCCTGCTTATGTATTATAAGGATATAATCCATCACTAATCTGTCGTTGGAATAAATATGTTATATATTGAAAGTCAAAGAGAATATAGTGTGTAATAAAATTTATTTTAAACTGTAAAATGAAAATGCTGAATTATTCCCAGAACATTTGGCTAACGTATACCTACCGAATGATATCGAATCTGCAAAAGATCTAAATCCTATTTATCATCCCGATGTAGCTATAAATCTGATTTTTCATGGAAGTTGCCACAGAAATTGACAATAAACTCAATCCTAAAAGGGCTCCTAGAATTGATGATATTTCACTTGGATTATTAAAAGAGCTGCCACGAAAAGCAATAATCATGTTGACATATATATTTAATACGTGTTTGGGACTTAACCATGCTCCGGAATCTATTACGGGTGCTCGAATAAGTATGCTTAAAAAAACTGACCAACTGGCAGAACAAGCTGGATCTTACAGGCCTATTTCGTTACTACCTACGAATACGAACTTATTTTAGAAGCTGCTGTTAAAACCTATTAAACCATTTATTGAAATAACAGATTCCTAGGATTGCGATGGATTTCGAAATCACCAATCGACAACCGACCAAGTGCACAGAGTTTGTTGAAAGGGCAATCGAAGAAAAGAAATACTGCCCTGCAATATTCCTGGAAGCCTCACAAGTTTTTGACCGGGTATGACAATTGTATTGACAGCATTTGCACAGGGTAGTGTCTTGGAAACATTTCTGAATCTGCTCTACACTGCTTATATCCCAATAACAAAAGAAGCAGTACTTGGAACATTTTCTGACGACACAGTTATTATGGCAAGATATGTCTCTCTAAGGCTGTAGAAAAAGTACAAATAGCGGTTAGCAAGATCTACAAATGGACTACAGATAGAAAATACAGTTTACTAGCTCCAAACTTATCCATGTTAATTTTGCGTTGTGGCGAAATGACAAAAATCTTATTATGTAACTTGACGGATACCCCATTCATCAAGCAAAATCAGCCAAATACTTCGGAATATATCTCGATGATAGGTTAAATTGGAAACATCATGTTAGACAAAAAGCAGAGCAGATTAGACTTAAAGTCAAGCAACTGTACTGGTTGGTCGGAAGTTACTCTCAACTTGACCTAAAATCAAAAATATTGGTCTATGAGTCAATCATAAGGCCGATTTGGACCTATGGGTTGCAAATATGGGGTTGCACTAAGACATCGAACCAATTAGTAATCCAACACACCCAAAACAAAGGTCTAAGATTAATTACCAATACTTATCGCTGCGTAACTAACGAAGAGCTGCACGATGACCTCGAAATCAAATGGATACTCGAAGTGATCCAAGATTTCGTCTTAAAACATGAAATAAAGTTATAAAATCACAGCAACGTGGAAGCAATACAGCTACTGGACAACACGCAGGAAATGAGAAGATTGAAGCGAACCAAATCGCACGAACTTGTTTAGTATATAAGTGTATTCTTAACTTTAGCTTAAGTAAACCAAGTTTATTTTAATTTAAGGAATACTTAGTGATGTATTAATCTCGTACTCGCCTTGATTGTGTATTAATGCAAGTACAACAGAAGAGTAGTAATACATTAATTTGTAAATTAAGATTGTTAATTTAAAAAAAAACTATAGAAATTGTGATTTTTCGACAGGTATCAAAACTTATTGAACAACATTATAAATTACTATTAACCCTTATTAAGATTAATAGAGTCATCAGGAAAAACGTAGAACACATCTTTACAGCTAATAATACTGGTTGTTGCCCCGATATATTAAATGAAATTAAATAATGATTATATTCACATATAATTAAATAAACATAATGTTAATACAGAGAATTTGCTTTATTTCAATTAAAATGTGTTAATGTTTAAAATGTGCATTATTCTGACCAATTCGCAAGATTAATCATCTCGGAACACAAATTGAAGAGGCAGTTTTAGAAAACCAAGTTTTGTTTAAGCTGATTCTGTTGAAAGTTTCCTCTACTAAAATTAATGCCACATACATTACACATTTTATTTTTTGTACAAATAAGACATACAAAACCTCAACTCTGCTTAAACAATTATTTGTTCTGGTTATATAGAGGTATTATGTATAGGGGTTCTTTATGGATAGAAAATTATATAGAAAAAAGTATAGAAATTTTTTTAAAAAGTTAACCGTTAGATGTTTTATATTATATATGATTTTATGATATTTTTTGTTGTTATTTATCATATTTTTTATAAATTACATTAAGGACAACAATTTTTATGCCATCATTATTTTATATTTTATAGTATTACGTAAAGCATGATGAGAGAGTGATTGAATATTATAATTGTTTTATATAATCGCATAACATTATTAAGGTTGGTATATTAATAAGTGATAATAATTTAAAATGTTAAATAATTGTCCGCAGCTCGGTATCCTCGGTGGTACTATGCTGAGATTGTTGTGATTTCGAACCCATCTGTGAACAATGTTTTATGTGAATGTCCTTATGCAAGGGTGTCAATCAGGCTGTATAAGGCCAGATGTTTTCAGTTATTCGGTAGTTGGTAGACCTAATACCCTTTAGTCCAAAGAAACTCTAATTTATAAAATATAGATTTTAGAATATAATAAAGTGAATCATTGTTAAATGAAAGAATTAACAATTTTTACAAACATTTTACTATTCCTATAATATTTATATAACACCGATGGATAGTTAAATGGTTGAAAACTAGATGATGTACTCTATTTCTGTTAACAGTAACTACTATATATAATATAACTTGAATTATCATTATGATAATGCAATTAGATTCCTACTTTTTCATGACTGTCCTCAAATTATATTCAGGTACGGAGCCACCACAAAATATGAATTATTACCTTAAATCGCTTGTCTAGACTATTTTAATAGTCAAATATATTTATTAGGGTTATATACATTTAAAACATCATTTTGTACCAATCATTAACTGAGACAGAAAAAAAAACTTGAGGACTTTTGGTTATTGCAACGTCGTTAAGCTGTAGGTGGTTTGAAACAATGGTAAAAAAAACTGGCAAAGAAAGTGAATTTTTCAGTTTACGGTTAAAAAAGACATGTTTTATATTAATTTATTTTAAAAATAATATGTGTTACGTATGTATATAACTATTATTAAATTATAACTACTTAAATATTACATAGTACATTTCAGTTCAGTAACAATACTGGATACAAGAAACCTTCTTTTTTTAAACAAACATTAACATCTCCTTTCTATTATAGCTAAGCAAAAATTATACCCTTTTGTCTGCTAAATCTGGTAAAATAATTATTTTGAAAAAGGTATTATGAAAGCAAAAATAAATAAATTAAATGACAGGTACACTTAATCTATCTGTTAGGCATCATATAATTAATAGTGATTAGAGATTACAATCTCTAAAATAGAACAACTTGTAATAATAACAAGTTGTCTTGAAATACTCGGTTCGATTTAGCTGAATGATTATTTAACGTAAAGCTAATTAATATAGATTCTTGTATATTTGTTAAAAGTAATGTTTTCTAACATTTTCATTACCGAAATTATATTTTCAAGTCTTTTATAGATGTATTTTTGAAGATAAAATCCTGCAATCTATTATAATTATAAATTAGCCACTAAAAATTATACACTATTTTATTCGACGTAAACGATTATTACTATTAAAACTTTTTGTACACCCTTCATTGTTTTTGTAGCAACTCTTACAAAATAATTATTTGATCTAATTTGAAAACAATATATTCTTATTGTTAACTAATATTTTAGTAACGTTAGTATTTCACATCTAGGCCAACTTAAGTTTTCACGAATTTGGAAATACTTGACCGAACATTGTCATGTTACAAAATTACTTTATACTGAACAATTTTCTTTCAGCATTCGTTACAATTTTTTATATTAATTACTTGCATTAATATACAAGGCATATATAGATCAGTACATCAATATGGAGTTCCCAAATTAGAATAAAATTAATCTACTTAAGCTAAACTTAAAAATACACTTGTATACTAAACTAGTTCGTGTTGTTTGGTTCGCTTCAATCTTCTGTGTTGTCCAGTAGCTGAATTGCTTCCATGTTGCTGTGATTTAGCAAAGCATTTATTTCATGTTTTAAAGCGAAATCTTGGATCACTTCGTGTATCCATTTGATTCCAAGATCATCGTGCAGCTCTTCGTTGGTTACGTAGCGATAAGCATTATAACAGGTTCAAATAGGATTTACGATTGACTGATAAGCTAATCTCTTTGATTTTAGGTCAAGTTGAGTCGACTAACCAGTACAATTGCTTGACTTTGAGTCTAATCTACTCTGCTTTTTGTCTAACATGATGTTTCCAACTTAACCTACCATCGAGATGTATTCCGAGGTATTTAACTGATTCTGTATTAGCTTAGAAATAGGGCATCCGTAAAGTGATATAATTAAGTTTTTGTCAATTCGCCTCAACGCAAAAATAACATGGATAGATTTGGAGCTATTAAGCTGTATTTTTCAGTCTCTAGTCACCAGAGATACACCTTTGGCCATTATAACTATATCGTCAGCAAATGTTCCAGTATTGTTTATTTTGTTGTTGGGATATCTGCAGTGTAGAGCAGATGTAGGAGAGGTCCTAAGACGCTACCTTGTGGAATTCCAGCCGAAATAGATTTAAATGTTGTGAATGCCCCTTCATGCAAGAATCTAAATTTTCTTTCGAAAAGATATGATTTCAGCAGTCGACAGTAATTCCAGCGGTAGCAATTCACTCATTATATAGATTAATCTCAAATGCCATACCCGGTCAAAAGCTTGTAAGACATCCAGGAATATTGCAGGGCAGTATCTATTTTCTTCGAATGCCTTTTTAACAACCGCTGTTAATCTGTGCACTTGGTTGATTGTCGATGGTGCTTCCGAAATCCAAACTGAAATCTGATATTTCTATAAATGGTTTAATGCTTGTTAGCATTAGTTTCTCAAATAATGTTGATATCGCTGATAGCAGGAAAATAGGCCTAGGAAAATATAAAAAAGATCCAACTTATTTTGCGGTGTTGTCAGGATTTTTAAGCATAATTAGTCGAGCAACCTTAATACATTGTGGAACATGGTTAAGTCTCAAACAGGCATTGAATATAATGTTAACTTGAGTATTGTTTTTTGTAGCGGCTCTTTTAGTAACTGAGGTGAAATATGATAAATTCATGGACTCTTTTTTTGTATTGAGGTTTTTGTCAATTTCTGTGGCAACTTTCATTGGAGAAATCAGATTTACAGCTATATCAGGGTGATAACAGGATTTATGTCTATTGTAGATTCTCTAGCCTTTTCATCGTCGAACCCATTCATTTTGATCATTTTAATGGGCGATAATAATTCGTCTCTTAAATCTCCGAGGTGCTTTCTATAGCGAGTAATATTTGTTTGCTTCGGGGCTTCATTCACTTACATATTTCTCGAAGCAACTCTGCTAATATTCTTTAGTCATTTATTGTCTGATAACTAATTCCATTAAATATTGTTTTGTCTACAGCATTCCTGGTTCTGTGCCATACTAGTTTTTCGTCTTTCTTTTATCAAATCCGCAATTGAAAGGGGGTAATTCACCTCATATTCTGATTTCTCTCTTGATGTCGGGGTAACTTCTCTTGGAGTAAACCGACATTAAGAGTAAACTCATTGCAAATTCATCAGTTGCAATTATTGACACTGATTTTCCAAACTTTGAATATATTTATCTAGAGTTAGCTAATTCAGTCAAACTCGAAACGGAAGCTCCATATTCATTTTGTTAACGGTGCTGATCATAGATTGTTAAATTTACTCCATTTTCTTTTACATTTGGACTTTTTGTTTGACATATTTATTGCAATTCAATAAAAATAAATTATTTGTTCATAACGTATTACCTTTGGTTTTAAATGTTTCAAAAGTATAATTATACTAATTCTTAATAGTTTTGTAAACTTATGTATAATTTTTCTCATACAAATTTTATTTATAGAGAATAGAGTCGTTGTAGATGATATGGTCATGAAACAAATCATTGAATATATTCACATAAGTATGTTCTTTATATTCGTCTAAATATGCTAATTATGAAGTAAAATTCACTCTCTGTAATATATTGTATAAATTATGCCAAATGATGTTTTTTCATACTTTATCAGGATTATTTATATTTTAAATTGTAAAGTTTAAATAGTTAAAAAGTCTATTCATTTTTATCTATCTAGAACCTAAAACACACCCTAAAAAGTTATAACTAATTGATGTTATGACTAGTAAACGTATTTATTACATCAGGTATTTATTCTAAGAAAAGCACATTAAGAAATCGAAAGTTAGTAAAACCGCCGTTGACGGGTACTTTTAACTTTTATGTTATACTAGGTGACTCATAAAATATTTGATAAATGTAGATTTTTAGTGTTTCTCAAAGCGAATTTAGTTATAACAATTTCAAATACTAATCAAATATATATGTCCCGTTTTAATGGATGATGGTTTGCTACTTCTGGGCAATTAATATTTACAAGTCTCTTTTATAACCAATGTTAAACCATTTAGAGACCTTTTCGCAGTCCAGAAAACAGGATGATATATATAGATGGATGGATTAAAACTACCCAGCCAATCTCCCTCAATGTTTGTCGAGTTAGTAAAGATATGTGTGATCTAACGTTGTCGTTATGGAAAACGACGCCTCTTCTATTGGTCAATTTTAATAACAGGCAACAGATTGTTGAATTAATTCATTGGCCAGATTTCAATACCACCAAACACTTAGCATCAATGTCCTTAATGACAATACGAGCTTTGTAACCGTTTGTGAAACTTCTCCTAGCTTCGACCACTACCTTCTCACACATTATTGTCCTATGTAATATCATGTCATCATCCTCAGGACATTTGATTACGTTTTGTATTTATTGCAAACTCATTGTTCTTCAAGCCATACACAGGAATCCAAGTAAAAGATCCAAACAAGTGGTCGGAAAAGGCTGAAATTAAGGATTGGCTTGCAAAATATAAAATAAGTTTTGGAGATACCATGTTAAAGAGTGAAAAATGTATTTAGAAATAGACCTGGAAAAGTATGCAAAGTAGGTTAGATGGTTGAATAATAATCAGTGCTCAATAAAATCGAATTGTTATGACATATGGGAAAGAATGATTACAGTAGATAAAGTCGAGATATACAGGCAAGGTGGATTAAACCTCTAGAGGATACCATAGGATACCTAACCTACAAACTATTTATACCGTATTTATTATAGTGGAAGTACAATTAACTATAATTTAAGTTCTTCGATAATAAATGCTTTAGATCTACTATAAAGTTAAAATAAATTATATTTTATATTTATTTTTATATTATATTTAACAATTTTGTTTCATTATTTTATTTATATTAGAAAGTTGTTAAATATCAACGCTAAAATAAACTAAAATGGGTAAATGTCAACGTTAAATGTGGCAACATTACACCGTTTTGATGTAATAAATTGATATGACATGAGTTTACTGCTACTATAACTCCGATTTAGGAATAAAACCTTCCTGTTTCCAACAGGAATAACTATATATCTTCAATGAATTGTTATAAAATATTATATACTGATTATAATGTTTACCTTCCATCAGGTTTTGATGTATTTACGCTCTTTTTATTAAGAGGCTAAAAGACGGCAAGAGTAGCGCTTTATTCAATTTTGGAATCTCCATGTTTCCTTCACATATACAAATTTAATAACGAATTTTCCTTAATTTTATTGTATTCTTTTAAGTCGTGTTAACCCTTTTTGTGGATTATCTTCACGCCCTTTAATATCTATATTTTCTAACAGTATGTGAAGGTATGATATACATCCCTCGAAGAGCTGCATATTCGAAATTATATTAAACAATGTTTATATCGAAAAAACCACTCACCTCTTTTATATATTTCATAAATTTGACCGAGAGTAGAGTTGGATAATCAAGTTGGCTTTGATTCGTCATCGGCTTGGTATGTGAACGTTTTCTCTTTGGTAAATCCATCATATATTGTTCTTCATTTCTTGACAGATTTTAACCATAGTGATCATATTTATTATATACTGTAGCTGCAACACGATAATAGTATTTCCAATAAAAATCCAAGCAACTTAACATCTGATAGTATCAATATTTACCTTTCTAACGCAGTTTAATAGCAAGAAGGGGTCTCCATTATCTCGTTCCTGTTTGAAGAAACCGATGAGAGACGCAATCAACTCTAGCCTATTTAATGACTTTAGTTGCTTTTGATTGATTTTCAATCAGAGCAATTACTAATATTAAGCCGCAATTAGAAATTAGAAAAGCTCCAAACTATATCGCCGATTTATAACCCCTAATTATTATCCATCATATTTTTAAAAAAATTTCCAAACATTTCTCAACATGGCCCATTGGTGCCAACCCAAATCGAATTTTATGGGCTAATTCTACGACTACTGATTTTCAGATAGATAAAACTCTCTGAGTCTAAAACTAAATTTACGTTTTATTGAATGGGCTATACATCCGAGTTGGCCGATGTAGAATAGAAACAGCAATAGATTAGGTTTAGAATAAAGACATTTTTCTTGTAAATTTATATAATTTACTTGTTTTTTATTACATTTTACGTCGAAAAACAAACACCCTTTATTAGAATGATCCTACTACAAAAAGTTAATATTAGTTCCGCGTAAAATAGTTGCTCATAAAAACATAGTTCCTTCAAAGACTTCTACGGTAATCGATGTAGAAAGTAAATAATTCTTACCAACCTCCCGAGGCAAGGCCGCTATAAACGCAAATGTCTTAAATCAAACAAAACTTGTTAACTGGCTTTTTTATGGGTACCGGTACTGCAATAAGTGAGTGGCGAATGGTCGGTTTGTATCTATATGCAGGTTTGCCGGATTATGAAACTTCCATACCAAAAAATAGAAGAGCTTTGCGTTAAATAATTGTCCAGGCAGCAGTAGATGACAAGTGAATAGGCTGTGTGTTTTATGATGGCAAGGTAATATTATAATATACGAGGACAGTTTAACAATTTAGTGACTCTTTGAATGAAAGATATGTTTTTCGACAAAAAGTCGTTTATTTTCTTAATATAATATCTTTTTAACTCCAACGTTAACATTTAGTTACTAATTTTTCCAATTTCTAATTGCTTTCCAATAATAGGTATTCTCAAAGCCCACAAAATAGCCGTTTGTTATTACTTTTATTACCTAATAGGCTATTGTTAAAGGAAATAACAAAAAGAAATGCAGGTAATACAATAAATATGGGCGGTATTATGAAAGTATTTAAATTTTTATAAAAGTTAAACTAAAAAAGAAATGTTTTGTATTTGTACATAATAATAATAGTTGGTTATTTAGTGTCAGCTTATAATAATAATTCATTAAGCAGACATTTTAAGCAGTTCAACAGTTTTAAAAAAAATATATAATGAGCATTAAATAATAGAATATTATTGATGGAAAATATATATTACATCAATAAACGGATAAATAATTAACTGAATGATCAATCGACCATAAAAGCTTAAATATTGTGTGAATTTTGATGTTTAAAAAGAACTAGCAGTTATAAATTCTCTAACTCTGCGAATGTCAAAGAAACTTTTTTAAATTGAAGATTCATTCTTCTGACGACGAAAATCTTTATACTTGGACTAGTTTCCCATCACCTAATCAAGTTTAGCTCGTCTTTCTTCTATAGTTAAAATGAAATGTCATTAAATAATGTCGTAAATGATAAATTTACATAGGACTCAGAAGTTTTCAGTAATTTGATTTGGTTCGAACCACTGAAAGTTATGAAATGAGAGCTTCAACACCGTAGAATGTGAATTTCCCAAAAAACTAATGCGTTTAAATCTTTTTAATTCATGACAATTTATCAAACTAAAAACCCTATATGCATCCTTTCTGCAAGAATATTTTAATGCATGATGATAGAAGAAGTATTAATAGAATATGTTACTTTTAAGGACTGGTGCGTTGCTGACATTTCCATCATATATACCCGTAGGTAGATGTTCAGGCTTTTCAAGTATTGCTTTTCAATTGGTGGAAAGTATTTACAATTTAAATTTTTATTTAGTTTAGAAGACGAACAGATATTAGTACTGATAGTTGAGTTGGATTTAAGTTTTATTTCTTTATATATATATATATATATATATATATATATATATATATATATATATATATATATATATATATATATAATCTCAACAAGGGAAACCATCCAAGTCACACCAGTAGCCAAGCTGGGTAAAACGGATGTGTTCTGGAATGGTCTGAATTAGGGTGTAATATAAATGGTAAACATTTAAAACATCAAATAATGTTTTAAATGTTTGGTAATTGTACATCTATCACTTGATCTAACTAATACTTCATCTAACAATTCCTCCATTTTTTATTACTGACATTTGCCTACTGTTTAGATCATTCCATATATTATAAATCAAAATCGTTAAAGTAGAATTTGTTAATATTTTAATGCATCTAATTTAAACTAGAAAAAATATACTTTTTTGCAATCGTTCTCTCTTGGATGAATGTGGGGTAATTTGGCAATAATATTGTTTTCGCACGGAATGGAAAGTGTTTTAATATCTCTTGATAACTGCCATTATCTGTAAATTAATCCAGCAACTGAATTTTCACTGGAAGTAACTGATCTTATATCATTCAACATTATTTATTTATTAGAAATTTATGTTTTATTAATGTTAGTAGAAATTATTTATAAAAAAATATAATTCAAATACTAAATTGTAGACTACCTGCTTTAATTAAAAGTATTCTATTACCATTTAAACTCAAAATGTATTTTACCAGTACTATGTTAATTTTATCAAGATTAGTACTAAAAAAATATTTATGGCGGTAAGATTTCGATGCAATAATAAATATAGAAGTCATGATAGTTTGCAAGAGTTGGATTTAAGTCTTATTTATTTTGCTGCATACTGCTGAGATGGTGATGCTGATGAGATATTTGTTGTAGCCTTGTAATGAAGCCATGCATCCTCTTGAAAACACTTCGAGTACACCATGTCTAGTCTTTAATGAATTCGCCAAACTGGTTTTCATTGGAATGAAACTATCCTAAATTATAAATAAAATAATATATACTAAATTTATGATATAAACTGAAATATATACCATTCGATTCAGGATTATCAATGTATCATGCCCATTTTACATCATTCTCTAAAAAATCAAAACAATAATGTAAAAATGACTGCCACAGTTTTTCACTTTTAATTTACATTGGTCATATATAAAAAATTAAAGCATATTGACGCTTCAAATTTAACTACATCCTGCACTGGACTATACGGGAACACCATAGATTAAGATTTATTTTATTTAAAATTGATATAAAAGATCAAAGTTTAAAGTTTAACAAAACAAACGTACCAGAACATTTATATTTTTTTGTTCGATGATTTTTTCTAATTATCAAGAACACTAGATGGAGTGTCGAAGCACGAAAGTTTTGTTCACACTTATCTGAAGTTGGTGTGATGGTGGTTAAGTGAACTAAAAAAATTAAAAAATATTAGTATCCACTTCAGTGATATAATTTCAAATACATTGATAGATATAACGCAAAAATTTATTATTATTATAAACCCAGAAGGTAGACATTAAACAATCGCATAAATCATTTATTTTAAATGCAAAACTAACATATACTTGTTCCTTGACAAGGTCATAACAATTCATTGATATTTATGAGCCAACAGAATACCTTGAACTTGTTCACAGAATTCTTCTTAAAAATTAATTTCAATTAAAAATAAGCTTGCCGTAATAATTATTTATAATATTAGCTTTCGAAAAAAACTAATTTCGTTTCTTCCATGCTGTTCAAAAAGAATTTATGCACATACATTTCAAATACTAATGAATTATGTGTCGTTTCAATCGATGACCTTTTGCCTATTTTCCGGTAAAACTATATTTCCGTCACTGTACAGCTTCTGATATTTATGGACGAAAAATTGAAGCCAGCTTTACATAATAAAAGTGTTTTGCAGAAGCTTCAAGAAATGGCAGTCGGACAGGTTGGATCGTGGCAAGGTTCATTTTCCAAACTACACAGTCAGTCTCTCTGAAATGTTGCCTACTTACTAAATATGTGTATGGTCTAGTGTTGTCCTAATAGAAGACAGCTCCTTCAATCGCATTATTTATTACCACGCTATTAATTAATAAAATACTTATTCAGAATGCCAGAGATAAGTTAAATAGTTAATTATCTTTAGAAAATTCCAATATATCTAAACCGTAATGCTGTTTTTATTATATCTGCGTTTTTGTTATATAAAAGTATAGCTCGACTCGATAAAAGATGGTCTCTCTTGACAGATTAACGATAAATGTTTGGTCATGTTTTATTGTTGCTGCCTGACCTCCAGTTTATTTAATACATTTATAATTGCCTGTTGATCAGAAGAGAAAGTTATTGACCGGATAGAGTATGCTTTTGTCAATATGCTCAGGCGTCAACAGTCAGATGTCAGACAGTATTCATCAGTCTTTGTGAGTTTTTATCTATACAGTCGAGAGCAAAAAAAAAGCATAATACAAAATGAACTAACTTTTTTCCAATCGCACTAACCACTTCTTTACCAATACAGATTTTGCAACCGTTTGTGAAAATTTTACGGGCTTGGACCAGTATCTTTTTTATGTGTTTGACAGTTACTTCATGTGAAACAAACGCATCGAGCTTCTTTTGGTATGCAAGCTTATATAAGTTCTTCAAAGCTATTTTAAAGTGATTGTTTAGTTATACCCTGATGTCTTGTGATGAAATATAGGTTGTCCCAAAAAACACTGCATAAAAGTATTGTACCGTCATAAACTAATTTTTAAGTGTTTATGTACCATTGTGTTAAGTATCGACTCTCGTTAAGTGCTAACTCATTTTGTTGTATTTTAAGGATATAAAACCGTCCTTAAGCTGTGTCGCCAAGGAAAGTGCCAATATGAAATTGTTCGTTTGCTTAATGTTGCGCAGTCGACTGTTTCTCGCGCCATCCATAGTTTCAATGAGCTTGGCCATGATGGTTAGCATCCAGAAATCGCAAGATCATCAAGAAGCTAGTGCAGTGAAATTCGAAAATCTCCATGAGAAAAGTCGCCCGTAGGACTAATCATCGTGGCAAAAACTCAGTATCAAGGCGTACAAGCTCCAAAAGATTCAGCTCCTAATAGATGATAACAAGCGGGCATGGTTCGAGAGGTGTCTCAGCGATGGAAGAACATCCTCTTCACGGACGAGAAGCTGTTCCCCGTTGAGCAAACGCACAACCACCAAAGAGACGGAGCTGGTCCACTAAGGTTGCCGGCACGGCAGCTAACATCGAACACCGCCAAAACCGGTAGTTCGTCAAGGTCTGGGGCGGAAAGCATCCTCGTTTTTGTGGATCAAAGGGTCAAAATCAATCAAAAAGTTTATCATCGCGATATTTTCGAGGCTATCGCACTTTTGTGGGCTCAGAGGCACTTCGGCGATGCGAATTAGACGTTTCAACAGGACTTCACTTAGACGCCTATATGATAAAAGAGACGCAATACTGGTGATGAGCCCATTTTCCGGCCTTCATCACATTAGTAGAATGGCCTCCCTACTCGCCGGATCTCAATCTGATGGACTATAGAATATGATACATTTTAAAACCCAGGGTTTGTGCTACACGCTACAAAAATTTGGAGTCGCTGAAGAAATCGTTGCATCAAGATTGGACCGATTGTCGTTAAAAGACCTGCGGCACATTGTCGAAAATATCAAGTCGCGTTTAAACCTGTGTTTCAAAAAAGAGTCGCGTGAGGAGGCCACTTCCAAACCAGCTGAGTATATTACAGCTAAAGGTTCATGTTATTGTTATTCAATAATGAATTTTGCTAAATTTCTCTGATTTAATAAAATTATTACTTAAAATGTTTCCTAAAGTTCTTTAGGACCCGTACATTATTCTTAAGAATTTCGTCTTTAATTAAAATATAGACATTTTCATACCCAAACGGGCAAACCAACTCTGACACTGGTGTTTGAGTCAACATCATAAACGCCACACAAGTTTCGATGATCGTGCGCCTCATTTTTCTGAAAGTTACTTTATGAATCTCTATTTTATATGCGCAATTACATTGACTAAACTGATGGCGTTATATTTATATGTAGAGTTTTCTGTATAAGATCAACATATTGTTGTCTCGACTTATAATTTTCTGCTTAATAATTGATATCAAAGCAATGAAACTCCCAATCATTTTGCAAGCAAGATTTTCATTGAGTAGTTACTTTTCTTTGAATTTTTTGCTGAATGAACTGCCCAACACAAGGTTTGTTTTGCAGCGCGCTAAAGCCATCATTCTTAAAACATTCTTTATAATATACCAGTTCAAACATTGTCATTATGTCAAGCTGCTAAGATGCACTTCAACAACACTTTTCTTCTCATCTTCCACAAATGTTGTGCTATATTTTTTGAACGGTTAGAATTAATTGGTACATAAAAATAGAACAATTTTAGTTAGTAATATTATAATTACAATTTATATATTAATTATGTAACTATAGATGTAATTAATATTACAAAGTGAAAATATTTTACTGTTCAATTAAAATTCTGTAACCAAACAGTATGTCGACCAATACCTAAATAAGTAATAACAAATATATGTTAATATATATAGGAACTGTTTTTATTTAATTGGTATCCTTAAAGTGCCTGTAGACGGTGGGATTTCTTAGTACGCATTAAAAAAATTCAAGGTTACCAGCAAGCACAGCCATCTGTTCCTGCTAAATAGCGTGAATTATGCAACAGTTATTTTGGCAACGATTTTTAAATTAGAAATAAAGTGTCTGTTGGATGAGGTCAGTTCGCCGAAAAAAACAACATGGGTGTAATTGTAATCCGCAAACCGGATAGACATGTAACTGGATAGACTACGTTTCATCCGCAAAAAACTGTTGTTATATTATTGCAGAAAAATAAATTTATTTTTTGTTTATTATATTTTTGTTTATATTTTATTTCAACAATTAAACCGTAAAATATATATACAGTATCGGTCATATAAACTTTTAACATAATGTTACCTTTTGAACAAAGTGTTTTATTAATTTTTGTTAGACAAAATATTAATTCTGTTATATTCGCTTCACATTTAATAACAAAACATGTCAGGGTTTTATAAGAATTAAAAAAAAAACACCATCTTTGTTATTTAATACGAGCTTAAGTGGATAAACCAACTTATATTTTTGTCAAAAATCTTTAGGGTTAATTAGATGGCTCAGTGAATGGAGGTAAAACGAAGTGAAACAATGATGTTTACATTTTGTGACTGTTATTTATTGAAATAATACAAAAATTTAAAAATACAAATGATAAAAAAAGGCTGGCAGCGGTGTTACCTGGAGACGAGGCTTGGGCAGTCGATGGTAGCACGTCTAAGCCAAACGATGGTCGAGTTCTGAATTAATGGAAATACCCTTCAATAACATCCCAGATAAACGTCTCGGGATTGCCAGCTATTCGTTATCGGGTTCTAGTTGGCGCTGCTGGCACCCCGCCCATGTTCATCATCTGGGATTATATTTCTGGGTATTTTGTAGACCGTTATTCCACGATGTAAAATTCGACATGCCTCAAGGTCGCTACAAATCGTTATGTCAAGTTATTTTAGTGACCCAAAGTTTTGATAATATGTAGAAAATGTAATTATTTGAACTAATTCAACTAAAATACTTGTATTCTGAAACTATTTAAACAATAATTGATTATACAACAAGAAAGTAAAATTAAGGAAATTTTATTACGGTACATTTATTTGCAAACAAATTAAATAAAACAAAAAAAAATTCTTTGCAGTTGTTTTATAATTGGAAATAATTTGAAGGAAAATAAAAATCTGGATTACTGGAGAAAATTGAGAAAATTATTCAGTAATCTCGATACTTAAATAATACTAAATCGATTAGATGAAGTCTAGGTTGATATTTTTTACCTAGAATAGAATCTTCTTTTCAACCAACACGCTGTTATTGGCACTCAGGATTTTCATATTTTTCATCAAACCTCGCTGTAGATGATAGCAGCCGTTGTGCTCTCAAAATATGTTAATCTTTTCTCTTTTTCAGATGGCGCTCTATGACCTTGATCTATATTTTTTGTATTGCTTGTCTTCCATTCAAAAGGTCGATTTCCCCAGAGAAGTTCATGAAGAATCTGTAGTGATTGTAAGACATTAATCAAATGACTTCATTTTTTAAAACAATAAATATGCATATAAACTGACAATAACATGCAACAAAAAACACTACACATTTTACACACAAACTCAACTAACACATGCCTAATGGTCAGTAACCATCCGCACTCAATACATAATGGTCGAGGCTCCCTCTTCAGGAGAAATTCATGAGTAAACTTACAGTGGCTAATTCGAAGACGTTCATAAACAGTTTACGTCTGCTAATATTGGCAGTATTAAGGCCCTTGTAGGACGCCCTCTTCACCTGCCATAATTTATTGTTCTCCATCAGGTTGCTTAAATAGCAGAGACGCAGAGGATTTCAAATCTCTGTCATAGAAAAGGAAGTTTTTTACTAAAGATCCCTATTTCTTTTAGGGCAGAAAATCTGCTCTCTCATTTCCCTAATTACATTATGAGAGGGAAGCCACATAAATGTATAGGAATGTTCGTCTTGTCGATCGGAATGTATGTTGATGCGATTGCTTGCCCGAACACTCACTGCCATTTTTGTGAAAGGAATTCGCACGGGAACAGAAAACACCGGCTGAATAAAAACTTGTTTATTTATATATTTAAATACTACATGTGTTCGACGGGAGGATAGATAGGATATTAGGTTAGGTTAAGGAAGTACGGAAGCGCTACGGAAGTGATACTGTTACAAGTGGTAGAGAAAATAGAAAGAGACGTCGTCGTGGTGGTCTTTTATAGCCGGGAACCGCACGGTACCAATCGACCAGCATTGCCAACCTTTGAACTTAATGTATATGTAATAATGGTGGCATAAACGGTTGTAGCGGTCGCTACATATGTAATGGTTTTACCACTGCTTCTGGAATTTGCGGTCAAATCGCGAATAAGTGGCCTCAATGGGTGATGGGGTTGTAACGAGTTAAGGCCTTCCAGAGAGATCATCAAATCGGAAGCTATATATCTATTTAAATATTCTGTACAAACTTTAGAGCTTTGTTGATGGCTAATGGTTCAACTGTTAATATACCCGATGAAGATGGAAGCTTTTCCGATAACGCTCATGTAAACGCAGTACCCACATCATCATTGCTCTTGGATCCTTTCGCATAGATAAAAAATTTCTAGGAAAAATGTAGAACGCTTCGCGATATTGCGTGACATACTTGGGCAGGGGCTATGTTAATTTTCTCTGTATCGCTCCAATTTTAGTTTATGTACCGCCGAAGCGAGTACAGAATTTAATTTAAGCATTGTATTTGAATAGCTTAAAGATGGCAGTCTTAAGTCTCCGAACCATTCAGAACGATTAACAAAATAAGCATTCGAAAGAGTTTACAAGATATATTAACAAGTGAAAGTTCCTGCATCTCGGATTATTCGGCTGAATATTTCTCTCATCATAGAGAAAGAAAACCTAATACCAGTTTGGGATAATTAAAAAGCATTCAACAATTGACCAGGTCCACAGAATAACAGATGTTATTGAAAAAGCCTATGAAAGTAAAAAAGTACGCTCAGCTGTATTCTTAGATATAGCAAAAACCTTCGATAAGGTTTAGCATAAATGGCTTTTTGCCATTGTAAATAAATGGCCTTGTTCATAAACCACAGAAAATGTTACCAAAACAACATACCAAACTACTAAAATCGTACATTGCAGCCAGAATGTTTAAAGTTAAACAAGAAGAAGCTTACTCTACAATAAAATAAGCTAAAGCAGGTGTACTACAAGGAAGTGTACTGGGGACAATGCTTTATCTACTCTACTCTTGTGAAATACCACAAATGGAGAATATTACGATGCTACATTTGCTGATGTTATTGCGGTTATAGCTGTCGGAGACAATAGTGAAGAAGGGAAATATTATAGAGAGACAATAGTGAAGAAATAAAGGGAATTGCAAGGGGACATGAGGAAAGACTTCATTCTCATGAGAATATTGAAGTATTGCAACTTTCGGATACTACCAGAGCAGGATACACACTCATAAAAATCAAACCAATCAAATCAATCAAACAAATCTGGTGTAGTGTTGTGTAGTGACGTGCATGTAATAAAAAATACAGCAGTGATATGTATAAATATTTTTTCACCAGACTGAGATAGGACGATGGGTCCTCCTAGTTATATACCTAGATTTAAGTTATCATAAAGACAAATTGTAGGTTAGTCGGAAACGACTAGTAACAATATTTAAACAACAATTTACAAAGGTACAAAAGACTAACCAGGGAAATCTATATTTCAAATAACGGATTTCGGTTTACATTTGAACAGTGCATGCAAATTGTATGGATCAAATAGAATAAATTCGTATCAAATAAAACGTTTAAGTAACGGAAGGTTCAGTCCTAAATAAATAAAATAATCTTTGAACTGTGACGGTACCAACATTATTTTTATTATATTGTATCATTTTTATTATGACTATTATCATTGTCATTTCGAAAGTGAAATGAAAATAGAATTTGAAAAGTAGCACTGTATTCACAATTCAATACTAAAATTGATAATAAAAATCCAAGGTGTCAATTTCGAGAATTTATATTTTAAGTTTCGATTACGGTAATAGTTAATGCGAATAAATAGAAAGGATTATTTAGCAAAAAAAAACCATAACCACCCAGAAAGCTAGAACTTCTGCCTGCTATTTCAATGAAAATAAATACATGATTCAATTATTACATATCCACGGCCTTCTCAACTGAACATCCAGCCATATTAGGTAAACCTAACGAGGCGTCATTGAATTTTGAACAAATAATTCTATTTTCATCAATGCAAAATTCAATTAGTGTACGTTTTACAGGAAAATGATTCTTTGAAAGTGTTTTTAAACAATAAAAAAATTAAGTTTATATCAAAGCAGCAATATTTATATACAACGTTGTTTAAAAATACAAAATAGAGATATCGCGCCTAAACTAACCTAAAACAGAAACATTATGATTCAGACGTACTTTTGATATGGTAAATATTTATTAAAAGTCACAATTGATGAAACAAGCGTATTGTGCTTAAAACTATATATGAATTTAGAACAGCTATATCTGGCGAACATTGTTATTGAAACTATTAAACTGGTGTATAACATACCTCGTTACTTTGCACTTTAACTGTATAGTCTATTCAAAGTTTTTTTAGTAATGCGTCGTGGATATGTGTGACGTCGAAACATTACAATGTTGCCGCATCAATAATGAGTTTTAATTCAGTTTGGCTTTGACATCCAAAAAATTCTAATATAAATAAAATAATTGAACAAAAATGTTACCAAATATAATTTATTTTAACATTATACTATATCTAAAAACTACTGTTAATTAAACAGCCACAATAATTTATAGGTAAGAGTTAAAACCTCTTATCACTCTTGTTTTCAAGAATTTTCCATAGGTCTGACAGCTAGTCTCCGTCCGGTGTCAGATGTACGCTAAATTATTCAAAATATTAGTTATAATTATTAGAGGTTATAAACCGGCAAACATTATTTTAGCCCTTTATTTTGATAAATTTTAAGTCACTCTGTAATATATCATATTACTTTGTTTGAAAATGTCGAAAACAATGGATATTCTGGGTCACAAAAGGGTTATTTCTAAAAGGAACGGGATAACGGAGGCCGCCTTTTACCGGTAAATTCCGTTAGAGAGGTAATTATTGATGATATTAAATATTATAAGTCCTTACAAGTTTATTGAAAATGTTTTATAGCTAGTTGCTGCCGTGCTAAATATTACTGTGGGTACTGTGAATAACATCGCTTACAAAATGAAGAATATTACGTTAGATTCACCCAAGAAAACCCGTCTACATACAAAGAGGGTGACGAATCTTGACCATCTTGATATAGGCTGCATACGCGACCAAATATACGAAATGTAAAAGAACAGTAAGTATACAAACTATTTCATCGATATAATCATAATTTAATAAAATTATTGTAAAGAAAATTGTCTCTCTGGAAAGTATACATAAAAGAATTAGCGACATGTAGCTTTTTGAGGGATGTAACAGACATCCTTTCATACACTTTTACAGGGCATAGAGTTTAAATAATTATAAAGATATATAAATAAAGATAACCCTCCGAAAGGTTTAATGGAACTTCCAGACATTAAAAATAATTCAATTAAAGGCATAAAATAATATAAGAAACTTGAATATTTCAAAATGGTTCATTGGTACTCTTGGCAAGACAGTAACAAAAAAAAGTGTAAAGACAATAAAAATTGATAGAAAAAGGTAAAAGTTACAATAGCATTCAATCAGGTTTTGCTGGTAATTATATTTATTAATAGTTAACTTCAGATATATTGCTGGTTGAGAAGGAAACAAAAACTGTTTGGATATGTGGAAGGAAGCATTGTCAACCATAACACCTTCACTTTCACTTCAATATACAGAGCAAGTAATTGATAAATGGTGGAATCATGAACATATTTTAGACAGTTTAGAAATTAACAGTTTAGTGATTGAATTAGACAGTGAAAGTGACTGAAGGAAACTTTCAGAATATATGATAATACTGTGCAATGCTGGAAATTCCTGAGACAGAGTGATGAGAATGGAAACAACTAAATGTATGCACATAATTAATTGAATATAACTGTAGTCAATGGTATTGTAGGGCGTGAAAGATTTGTGTGCATAGATATGACTGTAATTGTTCAAAATTAAACATAAACATTAAGTTGAACTAATTAACATTAACTAAGAACGTATGAGGAGAGAATGAATACTAACTGTTTTGTAGATATGGTAAATGCATTAGACAGAATTCAGTGATTAATTTTATCAAGAATGGTGTACACAGGTAGTAGCAGAAGAAATAAAAATACAGTGATACCAAGATGACTTGCCAAGTAAACACACCATCGAAGGAAACAAGAACTAAACGTAAAAAGTAAATATGCTCTCGAATGAAAGTAAAATACGTTTCTCAGATATACAATTGTTAATTAGGTGGATTAGGCCTCCAGGGGAAACACTACATAAAAAATTGCGCCTAGAAACTATGCCTCGGATGGTGTGGAAAAGAGTTCAATGTAAACAAAACAAATCTAACTTACAAACTATTATAGCTGTGTTCTTAATGTAGTTTTAAGTCATTTGATAATATATGTATTAGATGTACTATAATGTTAAAATAAATTATGTTTGATAACATTTTTGTTCAATTATTTTGTTTATATTAGAATTTTGTTGTATGTCAAAGCCAAACTGAACTAAAATTCAGAGTTGATGCGGCAACATTGTAATGTTTGAACGTCACAAATATCCACGACGCATTACTAAAATAACTTTGAATAGACTATATCTTCTCAGATATATTGTTTGAAATGTCCTGAAAAAATTGTTCTAGATACTTAACTTATGCAGAAAAAGTAATGCAAATTAAATATTTTTGTTGTAATGCATAAATACATTGTTAAAATCCTGATAATGTTGAATGATTATGAGTAAAAATAATTATAATAGACCAAATAGTCTTACCTATGTCTTACGCAAACGTAACATAAATGTTGATTTATTTTAAACATTCGTCATCGAGATAATGCGAGTTTAAACACGAAATAGTTGGTCACAGTGTTATATTTGGTAATAAATATTTGATCGTATTATATTAAAAATTATTTATTTTATGTTATTATATTAAATGTTGACTTGTTTTATAGTTAGTTTTATATTTATATTTGTAATGTAATTATATGAGAACTATAGTATTTGAATTAAAATAAAGTTATACAATTTTAACACAATTTAGTATACTTGAATTAATATTGACTTATTCAAAAAAATCATTTCAGAAATCAAGTTTACTTGATACTATTTTTTCAGCAGTTAATCAATTTGTTTCGATTACGATAATAATGTAGACAAAAAAGTCTTTCGCGCATACATTTCTCATAGTCTTTATCAATTGCAAATAAACTTTTCTTAATGTTTCAATTATCATCAAAGGTCGGCTAGTTAGTATTTTTGTTTGGATAATTTGCACATTGTTTAACTTGTAAAATAATACTTCTTCCTGTTCTATGGGAAAATTTTATAAGAGAAAATCCATTAAAAAATGTTAAACACCATTTTTTTCAAAAACGCCTTTTCATGAATATTTTACAATGCCACATACGCATTATTTTGTTAACTGTTTTTTAAAGGCTGCCCTCAAAATAAAAGTATTACTGTAAATAATATAAGTTATATTCTATGATATTTTATATCATAATTAATATACATAGAAAATAATGTTAATAGTTAATTAACTTGAACGAGTAAAATGAATTAAATTTTTCTTGAACGTTCAATGGTTTAAATTATACGGGACTTGGATATTTACACAAAGAAAGAAAGGCTGTATATTGTTGTGATCAAAAGATAATCAGAATTTTGAAATCTAAATAATAAAGTATTCATTGTGCCAAGGTTTTCCATTCAGGTTCCAGTTTTTGTTGTTGAATTCAATAGGATGACCTTTGAACCTCCGCCCTTGAAGCTGATCTCGGTTTTAATGCTTTCAGTTGATTCATGACGGTATTCTCAAATCGGTTTTTTGAATTTTACATTAGCCAATTATCCGACAGAATTAAATTTGGCCATTGCATCGTTAGTGGAAGCATATGAGTGAAATGTTTGATGAAAAAGTCAGGCAAAATAAAAAAAACCGGCTTGATAACAACTCTCAAGGCGGGTAAGGACGCTCCTGCTATTATTGCGATAGGCGCTGGTCCAAATTGTGCCATGGCCATTTCTGTGTGTGATTGTTGTTAATAAACAGATAAGTGTATAAAATCTGAAAAATCATACTACTTACCCCAGTAACCAGACTAAGTAATATCAGATATCTTCTGGGATGGTCTGTAAGTTGATTACTTGTCAATGAGTAGGACTGAGGATCGTACTTCAGAGCCCGCGTTAAGCTGAAGATCTAATAAGTAGGCATGACGTTGACATGACTAAAATGAACACTACAGTGAATTAAGTCAATTGAAAATTACAGTGAACTTATGTTATAAAGATGTTTAATGTATTGCCTGCAGCAATATGTAAGTTTGTTTTAGAATCAGACAATATTTACCTTTCCGTTTTATTCTGAACATTCAAAACATGATTGATAAAGGTTGCAAAAATAAGGTAATTAAAATAGGATAGTATAGGAATAAGATAGGATAGGAAATAGAATAGTCAGTCAGAACAGATTACGTCTCTAATCAGGAACTTTTTTTTTGTTCTGGCCTAAAAACCAGACGGTGGAATGCATGACACATACCTGGTCGCGGAGACTTGCCCTGGAGTGACAAGTTGGACCGGGTTATGTGGGACTGCCTCTGGGCTTACCAATACACTAAACCGAAACCGCCTCACAGTTGACTCCTGTGGATCGCTACTGATACTGCATTAAATTTGGGGATATGGCACCCGCTGATCAGGCAGCCGTTATTGGGCACGAGGGCCCGGCGATTCTATTGATTCGCGAATCTGAGTAAACACACAACTGGATACTGTTGTATGGGGGCAAAAGTTATGACTGTAGCGACGGATGAGGTCGTTTCAGCCTGGAAAAGCTCGCGAACAAGCGCGTTTTCAGAAGAACTTGAGCTGAGTTGATGTTTGTGGAATGATTGAGATATGAAGTGCTTGATTTCTCTAACTAATCTAATCAGGAACTTCGAACAGGAATAAGGTAATGTGGCCCTGTTGTTACCAGTAAAATCCGTTAGAGAGGTAAGTGTTGATACTATGTTTTTATTGTATTGCAGCTGCACTGAATATTAGTATGGATACCATGTCAATTTATATTTGTATGTAAATATAATTTTGGATTCACCGAAAAGAAAGTGTCTATACACCTTGATATTCTATTCAAGATTTATAAAATTTATGATCTATGAAATGTAACTGTGAGTAGTTTTTTTAATATAAACAAAATTTAATACAATTGTTTCAAAGGAAACTGTTAAGTCTGGAAAGTATCCATAGAAAATTTAGGGATATGCAGCTCTGAGGAATGAAGAGTATCCATTCATAAACTGTTAGATAATATAGGATTTAAATGGTGTAAACATAATCCCCGAAGAGGTTGAATGGAAATTTCAGCTATTAAAAAATACAATTTTAAAAAGATACATGAATGTTTCAGAAGGGGACCAATATACGCACTGATCTCTTATGGCAAGGTGATAATAAAAATAGTGTTAAGACAACAAAAGTTGAGAGAAGAAGGTAGACGTTGGAATAACAATTGATTCTGTTTTGTTAGTCCAGTTGTTAGAACATTTATTAATGATTTATTGCAGATATATTCATCTTCATGCTGGAAACAGGAATGGAATTCTGTTCTGATCGAGAGGTATAGACAAGCAATAACTGTCTGGATATGTTGAAAGAAGCATTGTCTACAATAAGACCTTCGGTTTGGATGAACTCTACCAGACATATTGTAGGAGAAACTGACAAATGGTGGAATCCTGAACAAGTGTTAAATAAATTAGAAATTAACAGCTTAGTTATTCACTTAAATAGCAATTCCAAAATTGACAGTGATTGAATAAAACTTTTTGAATATGGTATTATGATTCAACGCTGACAATTACCAAGACAGGGGATGAGAGTGGAAACAGCCAAAGGAGATTATTTAATTTAATTTACAATAACTGTAGGAAATTGTATTGTGTCAAGATATATGTGTAATTCTTCAGAATAGCCATAAACATTGTATTAAAACCTATGGGGAGAGAAAGAATATTAAGTCTTTTGCAAATATGGCAAATGAATTAGGGATAATGGAATGATTAGATCCAGTTTTATCAAGAAAGATGTATACAGGTAGTAACAGAGCAAACTCAGGAGAAACTACAGTGATATTTAAATGACTTTACAAGGAAACGCTGCACTGAAAGGAACAATAGTTAAACATAAAATACATTACTTCGATATACAATCGTTAACTAGGTTGATTAGGCCTCCATGGAACACTATTACAAAAAGAAATGCGCCTAGAACACTGCCTCATAGGTGGTGTGGAAAACAGTTCAATGTAAATATAATAAAACACAACCCCAACCTACAAATTATTAGATTGTATAATTAATTGTAATTTACGTAATTCCTTAATATATGCATAATATACCATAATGTTAAAATAAATTATATTTAACACAATATCATTTTTGTTTTATTATTTTATTTAGATTGTTACATCAGAGCCAGTTAATGCATCCACATTGCGACGTATTGACGTCATGAATTTAGATGATGCGAGTTCACTGCTCTATTGAATAGAGTATACATACATGCCATGAAATAACAGGTCAAAAGTGCCCGACCTGACACATAGATGGCGCTACTAGAATTAAATCCATATAATTTTCAGTTAGCCCTAACCCTCAAAAGATGCGTGTATAAATTTGACAGTTGGCGGATCATTAGTTTGTGAATTATAGCATTTTGAGTGAAGCAACTTTTGCTATTGTGAAAAAAATTGATAAAAAGGAATTTCGCGTCTTGATAAAATATTGCTTTTTGAAGAGAAAAAATACATTTGAAGCAAAAACTTGGCTTGATGCTGAGTTTCCGGATACTGCTCCAGGAAAATCAACCATCAACGATTGGTATGCTAAATTTAGACGTGGTGAAATGAGCACCGAATAGGGTGAACGCAGTGGACGCCCAAAAGAGGTTGTTACCGACGAAAACATTTACAAAATCCACAAAATGATTTAGAATGACCGTAAATTGAAATTGAATGAAATAGCAGACACTCTAAACATATCAAGTGAACGTGTACATCATACTATTCACGAATATTTGGGTATGAGAAAGCTCTGTGTAAAGTGGATGCCGCGCGAGCTCACTTTTGACCAAAACAAAAACAACGACGAGTTGATGATTCGGAGCAGTGTCTGAAGATGATCAAGTGTAATAAACTCAAGTTTTTGCGTCGATATGTGACAATGGATGAAACATGGCTCGATCATTTAACTCCGAGGTCCAATCGACAGTCACTCGAGTGGACTTCACACGATCAACCCACTCCAAAGCGTGGGAAAACGCAACAGTCGGCTGGCATCTTGCCGTAATTTTATGGCGTCTGTATTTTGGGATACGCATGGAATAATTTTCATTGACTACCCTAAAAAAGGAAAGACCATTAACAGTGACTATTCCATAGCGTTATTGGGCCGTTTGAAGGACGAAATCGCCGAGAAATGGCTGCATTTGAAGGAAAAGCAAGTGCTGCTTCATCAAAGCAATGCACCGTGTCAAAACAAGCAAAAATCCATGAATTCGGCTTCGAATTGCTTCGTCATCCAGTGTATTCTCCAGATCTGGCCCCCAGCGACTATTTCCTCTTCTCAGAACTCAAAAAAATGCTCGCTGGGAAGAAATTTTCATCGAATGAAGATGTGATCACCAAAACTGAGGCCTATTTTGAAGTAAAGGAGAAATCGTACTACAAAAATGATATCGAAAAGTTGGAGGGTCGCTATAATCAGTGTATCACCCTTGAAGGGAATTATGTTGAATAAAAAAAAATTGCCAAAAAAATTGTTTTACTATGGTAGGCCGGAGACTTCATTTGACCTGTTATGAAAGATTTAGAAGAATCAGTATTAGTTGGGCGATGTAGCATATATGAATACCACCGCAATGAAAAAACCACAAAGTTATTAGCGATATCTTGCAACAAATATCTTAATAATATAATAATATAATAATTTAATATATAATAACTTAATAATTAGAATTCTTGTTCACAATTTGGCCAAGTGAAAGGAATTCTTAATGAACATTAATATTTTTTAATTACATTTTATAATAGTATTCATTCCACCATTTTGTTATGTGACTTGGTGAAGTACAGCATGCATTGGTCTATTAATAACAATAAACAGTTGAAGTTCAATTATTCAATGTAAGTAGCTACTTTTAAGAGTGCGTTTTCAAAAATTCTCGATTCTGTCGGTACGGTTTCATTGTTATGTTGTAATTAGTGCTGCAATTGCGTTCAATGTTAACGTTCCCCTAGCAACATTGGAATGAACGAACAAAAAGTATTACTACGAACCATTTGCGGTTCCTGTCTGATATTTGCAATTTAATTTAAACAAACACATTTATATCAATAACATTCGATTAAAGAAAGCGACAACAATTTATTAGATGTTATTAAAATGGTAAACACGGAAGAAGGATATAATTTTAACATTGTCGGAAAGCAAATTAATTGCCCTAACAGTTATAGTGAAACGTGTCATTTATTATAATTCCTTACCTACCTGTAGTATTATATGATAACAAAGATTTACGTTGAAAATATTTTGAATAGACGTACTTTTAGTATTTTATTTGACTTGTAAAGTTGTTGTGCCGAAATTACAAAAGTTGTTTTTAAATATATGGATGGTTGACCAGCCAAGTTTGGACAGAGTGTCGGTTGCACAAGAAAGTTGAATATCAAGGTCGAAATCGCCTAGACGAATTTGAAAATTCAGCTGGTGTAAGCAAGGACTACTTCTCAAAGAACGAGTCAGTACATTTGCAATTGAAATTCACACCGACATTAAAAAATTGATTTGCATCTTTCATCTATGCATATTATATTGTTTCGTGATCTTTGTAGTATGTTGATTTATACTAGTGATCGGCTAGTGATCGAAATTTGATCATAGTTTATTAAATTAATCATGTTTTCTCGTAATGGAATAGAGAGAAACATTTAAAAATGATTTGTCACTAAAGCTTTTTCCGAGAATATTTTCAATATAACATCAGAAATATATATGACATATAGTATTAATTAAAGTAATATATGACTATATATTAAAATGTGTTAACATATTAAAATAACGGAAAAATAGGTGTTTTTCGTTATAAATAAGATTTTTAGTTTAGGGTTTGTTATATGGTCGGTGAATGGAGCTAAAACGAAATGAAACAGTGGTGTTTACATTATGTGACCGTTATTTATTGAGGTTATTTAAAAAGGTGGAAAATACAAGATAGATTAAATGGATAGCAGCGGTGTTACCTGGAGGCTTGAGAAGTCGGTGATGGCACGTCTGAACTCAACGCTGGTCAGATACTGAAATCGAAAATACCCTTCAATAACATCCCAGATAAACGTTTTTTTTTCTTATTCCATGATAACCAGGTAGAACCAAATGGTCTTTTGCTGATGTCGCTTCGGGTTCAGTATGTGAGTTTTGCGGGTGACAGAGACCCTGGGTTAGGACTAGGATTGTCGTAGTTGGTTTACTACCGAGGTTTGTAGATGGGTAGGGATTTAATCAAGGTGTTGTCGTGTTCTAAGGCGCCTATGGAGAACCTTACACTGAGTATGTTCGTGAAATTCTTCACAAACGGGATGCCTGATTCTAGATGAATGTTGACATTCCTCATAAACCATGGTATATTGAGTAACGCGTGGACTATTTTGGATTGGAACACTTCTGAGATAAACATCTCGGGGTTGCCAGATAATCGTTATCATTTCATAGTTGGCGCTGCTAGCACCCCGCCCGTGTTCAACATCTGGGATTATATTTCTGGGTATTTTGTAGACAGTTATTCAACGATGTAAAATTCGACATGCCTCAAGGTCGCTACATTAGAGTTATATTAACAGAAGGGGATTTATAATTAGTAAATAGTGACATCTGCTATAGATAGAATCAATTAAATGAGCCCTTTGTTATTATTTTCGATTCAATATTTTTATTTACATATAGTTTTAACATATTATAGATATTACAATCTAAAAAAAACAAAATGAAAATATAAAATATAAAAATAATAATAAATTGATAGCTTATTTGATAAAGAAATAATTTGTTCGCCTAAATTTTTAAATAAAATAGAATTTTATTACAGTACAGGCAGATCATTTTTAATTTGTCTCCTCTTATGCCTCACCTACTCTTAAAATCCTCTTTAATTTACTGCTTTCTATCTTGTCTTATGTCATTACCTGCAGTATTCGGTTAGTATTTGTTACGAAGTTCATTTACTAACTAAACATGAAATGGAATAAACATAATACCAATAAAATCTATAGAAATTAATACCAAGAAAAATGTCAATAACTTTTACAACTACCTATAAAACTGGAGGAAGATAGTCAATCCTCCAATATACCTATCCCTATTTCTTGATAATATGTTCTATACCTCTTATCAGAAAAGGACAGCCATATAATTCCCAGAATAATGTTGGCGAGTATACCACCTTTGATTTGTGTATGGATAAAATACATTTTAACTATAATACTTGCTTGGTGCATTGAAATCTGAAACTTTAATTACGTTACAATCATTACAGTCATGTTAAGAAATAAACTATTTAAGATAAGATGATATCTGGGATGAATAATAATACTTGTCACAAAAAGGTTTGATTGAGATTAATAGGTGGATCGTGGTACAGAGTCCATGTTAATCAGTAGGATTAGTAATCAAGAGGTTGGCATAATCAATTCGATGTTGACTTATAAAATTAATAAAAGGGGTCGAGGTTAATGCGACAGAACGCTCTTTCATGGACGTTTCTGTTTCTAGTTAGAATGTGTAGCCGTTCATCAGGCCCATAAGGACTGGCCGCAACAATCAACTGAACGATTTACGATTTCACCAACGCGATAGACTTGGAGTGGTCTTCTTGGACCTAACCCAAGCCTTTCACAAGGTTTGGTACGAAGACTTAGTGGCGAAATGCTTTCGGTTAAGTCTACCCGATAGCCTAACCGTTCTTATCGAAAAATTTATGTTAAGACGATCGTTCCAGATGAAGATTACAGATATTCTCTCTAGCCGGAAAACCATCGACGCAGGAGTTCCACAAGATTCCCCCTGGCACCCGCTTTATTTAATATTTTCTTTCATATATCCCTAGGAGACCACAAGTTGAGGCAGCTTTTTACGCAAACGAAACTGCTTATTTTACTTCTTTAAGAGTAGCACCGCACATCCAAGGCAGACTCCAAAAACAACTCGATGAGATGGTCCAGTGGTTATATTTGTGGAGGTTGCACGTCAACCCACAGAAAATCCAGGCCATCTTCATCCACAAGAAGCGTTTTGCAATCGAGAACGCCGAAATTCTATGGATTCTATGGTCAGAAGAAACCACCTATCTCGGTCTTGTCTTCGATCGCAAGTTTAGGTGGAACTCCCAGATTGAAAGGTCCCTCTAGGAAGGTCAAAATATGATCAATCTGCTGGTCCCGCCAGTTTCATCAACCAGTTTCCTCTCTCAATAAAATATCTCTTGTACAAAATGCTGGTTCGATCAGTCGCTCTATACGGATCCAGCGTCTATCTTAAATACGTTTCACCTAGCCAGGAGGAATGTCTTCAATTTTTTCGGAACAAAATTCTCAGGAGAACAATCAATGCCCCCTGGTTCGTCAGAAACAATGATATTCATAGAGAAACGGACGCCCCAAGTTCATGATTTTATATCGGAGCTCTACTCGAGATATTTCTCCACTCTTCGTCTCTCGGATAATAGATGTGTAGGAATGTTCGTCGGGTCGGTCGATCGGTCGAAACGTGTGGCTGCCGCTGCGATTGTTTATCAGAACACTCACTACTATTTTTGGAAGGAATTTGCACGGGAACTAAAAACACTGGTTGAATCAAAGTTGTTTATTCTAACTTACGATTGATACATGTGGTCGATGGGAGAATGGACAGGATATTAGGTTAAGGTGAAGGAAGTACGGTAGCGCTGTGGAAGTGGTACTGTTACAGGGGGACGGTGATAAGAAAAGAGCGAGACGTCGTCCTGATGGTCTTTTATACCCTGGAACTGCATGGTACCAATCCACCGGCGTTGCCAACCTTTGTAGTTGTTGATGGTGAATTGGTGGTGGCCTAAAGGGTCGTGGCGGTCGCCACAGATGTATTACTGAGCTGACCGGAACTAACCATTCGCCATCCGCTATTACGAATCAATTTTTAGTAGTAGGTCCATCTAAAATAAACCCTAGAAGGTAAAAAAAAAGGAAAAATAATTAAAATGCAATTTAATATTAATCCATTATAGATACTGATATTTGATTTTTTATATATTTTAACTACATTAGTATATTCTCTTGTGGAGAGTAAAAGGAACATTCACTTATTCTAGATATTTAGAAGTATTAAAAGGGCTAGAGAAAAGAGTTGAGAGTTGGGTGAGGTTGTGATATATCGTTATATCGGAGAAAAAAAGTCGATATTTTTTGCAACCACTATAAAAAATATCAATATTTTACAAAGCATATTTCGACTTTTCTAAAGAAAAATATAAAAATATTGATACATCGACTCAAGAAAATATCGATACTTTCTAAACATTTTAAAAAGTAGCGATACTTTTAATAAACTTTTAAAACCAAGTACCAAAATGTATCCAATCTTTAAAATTAAGTACCAGTTATAAAGGTTTAATAATGTTTTTTTAATTATAAAAGGGTTATTATAATGTTTAACAAGTATATTTAATTTTTTCCGAAAAAATATCGAAAGTATCGACTATATCGATATATCCGTCGAAAAATGTCGGTCAAAATGTCGATATATCGATGTATTAACATTTTTTCGACATCCATAGTTTGAACGACAAGAGCTTTCTTTCTTAGCATTCTACCATTGACACCTTGAAGACATGATACCTCGACGTCTACGTCCAGCGCCGGCTTTAAAAATTCTTTGGAGAATTCCAGGTAGCGGTTTGTTCAGAGACCCGATTATTTCTCTGTTTTCATAAGCAATACATTGTGCATAGTAGTTTATTCTTATCTTATAATAAAAGGTAGATAAATTAGAATGAAGTATCCCACGGAAGAAGGGATCTGTGACAGGCGAGGTTATATATAAGAACATACATGAAAATGACAGGAAAAATCTTAGGCATATTGTGAAAAAATATATTAAAATACTAATATCATAATTAAAATTAAGCTCATAGAGGGACATAAGAGACAAAATCGATCTAAGTGCATACCAAGATATTTAATGTGCTCTGCTTGGGGGACTTGACGATGATTGATATTCACTGGTGGATATGTTCTTCTACGCAGGGTAAACGTTATATGGGTGGATTTTGTTTCATTGGCTTTAATGCGCCATGTCTTCAACCATAATTGTATTTGCTCCAGGTGGGTTAGTAGGTTTATTGATGCTGTGACTGGATCTTCATGGGATGCTAAGATTGCTGTATCGTCTGCATATGTTGCCACAGTAGTTATCTTTGTGGTAGGCAGATCGGCCTACAAAAGATACAGTACTGGACCCAGTACACCACCTTGCGAAACTCCTGAATATATGGGATATAATTCGGTATGTTCATCGCCTTGATTTACAATAAAATGTCTATCAGTGAGATACGATTTTAGTAACTGATAGTTCGGATGAGGGAGAAGTTTCTTTAGTTTAACCTGCAAACCCGTATGCCATACTTTGTCAAAAGTCTGAGATATGTCTAGAAAAGAAGCCGAACAATATATTTTGGCATTTAGGTCAGTGTTTATTTTGTTTACAAGTCTATGCACTAGTAGTTTATCCTTATCTTATAATAAAAGGTAAAGGAGTATCTGAGACAGGCGAGGTTATATATAAGAACATACGTGAGAATGACAGGAAAAAATCTTAGGCATATTGTGAAAAATATATTAAAATACTAATATCATAATTAAAATTAAGCTCATAGAGAGACATAAGAGACAAGAGCAGTTTAGTATATATATATATATATATATATATATATATATATATATATATATATATATATATATATATATATACCTTCAGCAAATGGATAGTAGAAAATATAATGGTAGCAGCTTCTTGTATCGACATGTTTTAAGTTTGGAATTGTAATATGGCGATTTAACAGGGGGTTATCTATTTTACTATTGTTTCTTTATCTTGATTTCGTTATTTTTAGTTTAGTTATTTTTTTCATTTTTCAAGTATGTTATAATTAAGAATGTTATAGCTAAGGGTCATAGTTAACCAATAAACCCCGCTTAGTAAAAGAAAAACGTGAAAAATCTATATTTAAATTGTTGCGTTATTTATTACAATGAGACTATTTCTAGTTTCTTTATTGCCAATATAATATACTGTTTTTAATCAAAATTTTATTTATAATATCCATAAACTTTTACTAAATCATGAATTAATTTTTTTACACACCTTCATATAATGCTAAAATATAATATAAATAAAAACTTATAACTCTCATTAACTTGAAACGGTTCGACAAGAAAGACGGCAACCTATCTCATATCAACTTAACAATTCTTCGAATTAGAGATAGTATTAGCGAAAATAAAACTGTTAAGCTCAACTACGGGAATACTTGCTTGAACTGCGAGAATATTTGCATAGACCAAATACGCAAGGTCGACAAGGTATCTATATCAGACAATTTTAATGTTTCTAGGTCAGGGACATTTTACAAAATTATGAAGGCTATTGAGTATATTTAAAAAACCGAAAGGATAGCTATTATATCAAATAAAAATATATCTAAAAAACGTAATTATTTAGTCATATAGAAAATCTAATAGTTATATTAACCTACTTTATCTATTTAAATGAAATTAAAACCAAACAATTAATTTCATTGTTTAAAATAGGTTAAGCTATCGTATATTTAAAAAATTGCTAAATGGTACGCGTTGGAGAGAAAGATTATTTACTAGTTCAATAGAGATAAAAATCCTCTAATGTGTATACGATAGTATTTATTATGCTGGACTATTATATTTTTTTTCTAAAATATATAATATGTTATGAAATAAATACTTTTTTTTTGTATAAATACTTTGTTTTTCAATGTATTCTTATAAATATCAAACACTGATCAATGATATATAGTACAGTTATTATCAATACCTTTTTAGTACATTTCTGATGAACCAAAAATTAGTTTTATATTACGAAAACTTTGAGTTTAGCAGATTCGACAAAGCAACGTCCGAACTATACGGGGGATGCATCAAAACTGTCTCAATTGAATTATGGGTTAGATGAGTTACTAAAAATATGTGTAAACTAGCGCTGTCATGTTGTGAAATAACGGTTTTCCTATTGATGAGTTCTGGTCTTCTTAATCGTTTGCTTAAATCTCATTAAGTGTAAATAATATATTCACAAATGGGACCTTTATCTATTCAAATTGTCGTTTTTTTATATCTGGTCTTAATACCAACTGATATTTTCTAATTGATCTGGTAAATAATTTAAAATGGCCTTGAGATCGATATTTAGTTTTCGTAGTAGTGGCACGAAATGAAATGTATCGGTCAATCAACGACTATGTCAAGATTCATCTTTAGTATTGAAATTTCGGAAATTAAAATAATCAAATTAATTCAGTCTTTAGCATTCACATCACCATAACTTACAGACAATGTTTAACGAGTCTGTCCTGCATTTTTATTTTTCAGAAGTAAAAAATAAACTATAACGGAAATAAATTTATGGAATCTTCATTTTTAAAGCCCAATAATTTTGGAGTAAATAAACGGTGATCAAACGAAGACGAAGCATTTCACCAGTCGTCAAACTTTTCATCAGTCAGGAAAAGGAACTATAAAAACTTGAATTAATTCCGATTAATTTACAACTGATGGCTGAACTTGCTATCGTCTATCAAAAACGCCCGTTAATACTGAAGTCAAAACCCTACCGTTAAGCTTGACATGTTGTTGTGATATAATTTTGATGATAAGTAAAAATATTGCAGATTTTTTACATATCTTAAATTATACACCATCTGCACAACATTCTTGGAAAATTTTAATTTTGATTCAAATAAAACTATTCTACTGAAATTAGTTATATTTTTTTGTGATACAACGCCAGCTCAAGACCAATATCTATGAACTTATCTGCTTAATTTTGGTCTTTTGTACTATTGGCTGTGTTTCAAATTCTATAAAACTATTTGTAAGTCAATTTATGATATTAAAACCTAAGTGAAGATAGCTTTAAGACTCTCGAAACCGAATTAAACAACTGTTTCGAACATTTAAAAATGTTTCTAAACGTCTTATTACTTCTCTTCGTCTTATCACAATAGCACTATCAGTTTTAGAAATGAGTGTTGAGCGTCTTTATGGAAACTTAAAAAAATAAGTCAGTTTATAAATATAGAAATGTAATTACACTCAAAATTACAGGAAAACTAACGAGAAACAAAATTATAATACTGAGAATTAATGCTGTCAAAATTATTTTCCTATAATTGTTTCTCAAAAATAATTCACAATACTAAACTTATAATTTGATGTGTAAGTAAACAAGTAATGTAATAACAAATTTTAATAATATATTTTAATATTTTCGTTAATTATATGATCAAATATAATAAGAATAAAGCGCATTGTAATATAGAAAAATAAAATTGATAATAACTAAACATTTGTGTTCGTTCATTTTATATGGTTCTTTGTGTTAACGGTATTGGAAAGTGTACTCATTTTTTTCGTTTAACATTTTACTGATATAGTGTGCCATTACTCTATATCACTTAAAACTAGAGGATTTGACAAGGTTACTTAGTTACAGATCTCAAGGTTATTGCATACAGCGGTACGGATAGAATAGAACATCGAAGTGAAAATCAGCAGGGACGGATTAGGATAAAGTAATGATATTAGATATAAAATTATATAATTAAAAGTACTTGTATACGATTATGTAATAGAGGGTAATTCAAAGGAGAAAATTTCTTGAAGGAGGATGAAATATTATAATATCTAGTATTATAATAATTCGGCATCTTGAATGATATTAGGAAATCAGAAGTCGCTATGACTGGTTAATATGCTGGATTCGGCAGAACTACCCATTCGAGCTGCAATATTGTAACAACAACTTCAGACCGCTTGCAATGTATGACTGAACGCTGAAGAGGATGAATATTTTTCTCTCACACTTACTGTTACTGGTTTTTTCTGCAACAAAACATTGTTAAATTTGTTTATGTGACGGTAAACATTGGCAGAAACAGTTTCATTTAGTTTTAGCAGCTCCAAATATTCTATGTAATGGTAATCCCGCTATATACGAAACAAATCTTTATAGCCAGGAATATTCCACTTCCATGTCTATATAGATAACTCCCCTGGATTAACCCATGATCTTCTGCGCTTGAGATTTATCGTTGTAGATCTATTTATAAACGTTAATTAAGAAACACTACCAAAAAGTCTTATTTTTTAGCCGGCAAGCAATGTAATTGCAATTTTTAAGCGGTATAAAATTACATTATAAGTTAATTCGTGTTAGAGCCATTTTTTCACATTTTTGTACTGGGTATTCATCCAATAAGTCTTGTAATTCATTATCCTCGAACTTTTTCAGTTCGCCAGCTGTTCTTTAATATCCACATCAAAATCATCATTTTAAACCATTAAAAATAAAACCATCATTTTTGAGCCTCGGTAGCAGAATTGGTAATCATAAACTTTCTATTATCGACGTCTATATATAGTAAATAACCCAATAATACTAAATTGAAAACTATTATTTTATGTGGGAAAATATTAAAACCATCGAATTTCTTAACTCGTAGTTTAACTTCCTTTAACTCTTAGTTTAGGTAGTGTAAGAGGGTGTACGTTGATACAATGTTGGTTGTAGTATTTTACTTGACAAAATATACTAACAACAGCACTAATAAAATATAAAATGCATGGCCTTATACATAGATGTAAAAAATATTCAAACAATAGGCAATATTTATAAAACCTATATAATACCTCCCTGATTTAGGAGCCAACCTTGTCAATCAATACCAGATGGTCAATGTATTACATTGCATTAACAAATATATAATGACATAACGACAAATAACATTATATGTTATACTTCATTAATGTATAAATAATAAAAATAGTATTAGGAAATGTAATTCCTTCTCATAAAATTGGTAAAAAAAATATGAAAGATTTTATTACTTTAGCATTATATCATTTGATAAATTAGTTGTTTCGTACCATTTATTTAACTCAAATATTACCAAATGGCAGTAAAATTTTGTACATTTTACAAGCCAAATCTAAAGTAGTATCAAAACCAGAGAAAAACTAAAAAGAGTTCTTCGCTTTCATTGGTATTACGAGAATTATACCAAATGTACATGTACATACTTAACATAAGAGCTGAAAAGTTCCGGGCCTGACACATAGATGCGGTAGTTTTATTGCATTCACCTTTTTTCAGTTAGTACTAACCTTCAACGGGGAGCTGTTAAAATTTCATAAGTTTGTGAGTTATTGTGCTAAGGGTGGCACCACTTTATTTTCAAAACAATGGATCAAAAACAATTTCGTGATTTAATTTTACACTGCTTCTTGATAGGAAAAATACAGTTGAAGCAAAACAAAGGCTTGAAAAGTGTTACAAGGGCTCTGTTTCATCAGAAACAACAATAAAACTTGGGTTTGCTGGCTTCAAAGGTAGTCGTAGAGATACCGATGATGCAGAACGCAGTGGACATTCAAATGAGGAGGTAACACCAGAAAATTTCAAAAAATCTAGAAAATCGTTTTGAATGATCAAAAAATGAAGTTATTAAAGGTATCAGAATGTGTTGGATTTATATTGTATGAGCTTTTGACTATGAGAAAGCTCTGTTTAAAGTAGGTTACGTTTTTCGTTACTCACTGTTGACCAAAAACAAGGATGTGTTGATGTTTCTGAACAGTGTTTTGTTACGTTTAAAAGTAATAAAACAGAATTTTTGATTTGATATGTGGCAATGGATGAAACATGGATTCATCACTTCACTCCGGAATCAAAACGATCGTCATCTGAGTGAATAGCAATTGGTGACAGGCCTATTTTGAGGCAAAAAATAAATCGTTCTACAAAAGTGGCATTGAAATTTTAGAGCGGTACTGAAATGATTGTGTGGCTCTTGATAGAGATTACGCAGAGGGAATTTTGCACAAAAATGCATTTTCTTTGTTACTACCAGGACTTTTCAACCCATGTGTTTTGCCATGCTAGTCATTACAGTGATACAATAATAAAATAAAGTGTTATATTGATCGTCAGTATTCGTTGATCGTCAGTCAATTGTTTGGTACGAATCTCATATGCTTTACGAATAAACTTTGAAAACTTTCATTGGTTATTCTTCAAATATCCTTTAATGAAGTGGTCATTTGAGCCATTCTTCAATATTATCGTAATTATTACAAAGTATCATGAAATCTGAATAAACAATTTACGTAAAAAGTGAGATTCGATGATTTTCAGGAATTTTATAACATGCTACTGAATCTTGTGACATTAACAAACTACTTAGTCGCGTTTTCCTTATACTATTTTTTTACTGTTGAGCTATATGCATCCATTGCCGTTATTGCATGTTCAGTCCGTTAGAGCTTCGAATATCTCATTTTTATGACCTGGCATGACCTTTCCTTTCAAAACCAATCCAATAGACTAAACCGTCTAAACCAATGCATGTAAACACAAGCCAGTAAGACCATCATCATTGACAGTCTCATTACTAACCACAAGTTAACACTAAAATATTTAGTTTATTATAAAATAGAAACAATGCTTGTTACAAATGCTCATTTAGTTTGACTTGTTTCGTTTGATAGTCAAACGAAAATAATTATTAATAATATTAACGAAAATATAATATTAATTGATTAAACTAAATCTCTATTATAGCAAACCAATGACATGAAATCTAGCATTTGATCATCTCCTATATATTAAACCACGCGTACATGTCAATTCGGCCCCACACCAACGTCTATTTTACAGGATACGTTCGATTGAAGGCGGTGTTGCTCCTTTTATCCGGTAGATACATTGTGTCTATAGACGTACGAGTCCTCGTCCTCGTATTTTTTACGATAAATTGGAAAATGCAAGCAAGCATTTTTAAAATTATCAGGCAATATTATTTAAACTTTTATGTTAGATTATTTAGGAATATGAAAAAACAAGGGTAAGTTCAGATCAAAATATTATGAATAATATAAGATCAGAAAAAATTACAACATTAAAAATATTTTACAATAACAACAAATTAGTGTATTTCTTGAAGAGTATACAGTTGTGTAAGAAAAAATATGCGATAATCTCAAGAATTGGATTTCCAAATTCCAATTTTCAAATTCATAGCATAAATATTGGAAACTTAAGATTTTTAATGGATTTGAGAATTGGAAAACGGACTGAGTAACGCAGCATTTTTTCTTAAAAAATTATAGCTACGGAAATGAAGAGACATAGTGTTTTATTGTATTAAAACCAATTATTATAGAGAGATTCTCTGCAAGTTTATTTTTCATTTTCAAATTTATTCATTCACAAAATCATTAGATGCACTAACCAAATGTTACAAGTAATAACAAGTAATTACAATTTTGCAAAAACCGTTAAAAATAAAACTAAACATAGCGGCAACAAGAAGGGATTTAAGATACATATTATTGAAAATATCTTAATAAATACTTCCGTAAACATAGGAGAGTGCAATAAATAATGAATTTCTTTTAAAAATTTATGTAAATAGGTTATTGATTTGTCAAAAAAAAAATATATCACGGTCGATCTTTTTTGTTATTGGTTACTACTTTTGTTACTAATTTCAACAGTAGTTATTATCATTATTGGCCAAATGAGTCTTTAATAATATTGAACGACGATATTTAATATTAATTATATGCAACAATATAGGCAGAATCTAAATAATTTATACTAAAAAATATTTTAAAAATATATACAATTTTTGTAAAAGTTACCTTAAATGGTATTAGAAAACAAGAATGTTAAAGATAACACGTGTTCTTTTATTGTAAGTTATGGTTGTTCAAATGATCTGTGTAGGTTTAATGTTGTGACACAAAAGGCATTTTACGTATTATTACCAGCGAGTGAACCATTAACTGGACTATATATCTTGATTGTTTTCTGTAAAAGGGTATAGTTAAGAAATATAAAATGTAAAAAGTTTCAATGGGAATAAATTTTCAGTGAATTATTTTAATAAAATTATTGTATTAGGCCCATAAATTAGTTTTAAAGGATTTTCTTTACTTTGAAGCCTTATTGTTAAAAATCGGTAAATTGTTCAACAACAAATCAGGCATCATCATGAGATCATCAGACAGGCCACAGTTGATATGCCGAAACAAGTAGTATTCAGAAGGAGCAAGGTCTGGAGAAAACGGTGGGTGGGTTAGCACTTCCTATTTTAATATTTCCAAGAATGTTTCCACCGGTTTTCCACAATTAATTAAGCTTTACTTGTATTCCGTCCCTTTTTGTGCAGTGCTCAGTTCAAATGCATTAATTGTAATAGGTAGCGATCAGTAATAACAGGTCAATTGAAATGTCCCTGGTCTACCATAGTAAAACAAGTTTTTTGGGCAAAATTAGTATTTTTATTCAACATAATTCTTTTCAAGGGTGATACACTGATTATAGGGACCCTCCAAATTTTCGATATAATTTTCGTAGTACAATTTGCCTTTGTTTCAAAATAGGCCTCAGTTTCGGCGATCACCTCTTCATTCGATGAAAATTTCTTGTCACATATCGACACAAAAACACGGGTTTATTATGCTTGATCATCTTCAAACATTGCTCCTAATCATCAACATAATCGTCGTTGTTATTGGTCAAAAGTGAGCTCGCGCGGAATCCACTTTGCACAGAGCTCTCTCATACCCAAATATTCGTGAATGATATGATGTACATATTCAGCTGATATCTTTAGAATGTCTGTTATTTCATTGAATTTGGATTTACGGCCATTCAAAATAATTTTGTAAATTTATTTAAATGTATTCGTCGGTAACAAGGTCTTTTGGGCGTCCACTGCGTTCACCGTCTTCGATGTTCATTTCACCATGTCTACACTTAGCATACCAATCCTTAATGGTTGATTTTTCTGGGACAGTGTCCGGAAAGTTTTTGCGTCAACTGTATTTTTTTCCTTCAAAAAGCAATATTTTATCAACACGCGAAATTCCTTTTTATCCATTTTTTTCACAATTACAAAAGTTGCTTCACTCAAAATGCTATAATTCACAAACTAATGATCCGACAGCTGTCAAATTTATATAATCATCTTTTGAGGGTTAGGGCTAAAATCATATGGATTTAATTCTGGTAGCGCCATCTATGTGTTAGGTCGGGGACTTTTCAATTGACCTGTTAATACGATGCAAAATACCTTCCTGATTTTGCCCTTGAAGCAGCATTTCACACATGCCCAAATGCCTTTCAATTCATACGGTACAATAGAACTTTTGGATCTTTATATGTTCTTCAAGCGATTGGAAATGGTTTCTTGTATCACTTAAAACACTTCTGCATATTCTTCTTGCGTTTTACCATTATCATTATATCATCATTTTATAATTATCGAGTAATATTTTCAAAGTCTTCAGATTGTATTGTCTGTCTAAGAATAAAGAGCATCCTCGTCGGTATCAAATTTAACACTTTTAAAATCTCGCTCTTTCGCACAACATTTGATGACCTTCAGCCGCCTTTTTCTTCATTCAAGATTTCTTTGTAAAATATGAAAGTAGATTACTAAATCACAACAACATGGAAACAATACTGCTACTGGACAATCCAGAATATAAAAAGATCGCAGCAAACCAATCCACACGTATTTGTTGAGTATATAAGTGATATTCTTAATTTTAGCTTCAGTAGTCGAATTTATTTTTTTTTTATTTGCGAAATACGTTGCACTCGAATTACTTGTAAATATATGTAGGTACAACAGAACAATAGCAGAAAAAGTAAACTAAACTAATAGAATCTCATAAGATAAACAAATACAAACTAAACTTAGCCTATCAATCGTTGATGGGGGATCCTGGGGCTGTGTCCGGAAACTCGGCATCATGCCAAGTTTTTGCTTCAACTGTATTTTTTCCCTTTAAAAAATGATATCTTATCAGCACGCGAAATTCCTTCTTATCCATTTTTTTCACAATAACGAAAGTTGCTTCACTCACTTTCACAAAATTCTATAATTCACGAACTAATAATCCGACAGCTGTCAAATTTATACATGTGTCTTGTGAGGGTTAAGGCTAACTAAAACACATATGGATGTAATTCTTATAGCGCCATCTATGTGTCAGGCCGGGGACATTTCAATTAACCTGTTATATATCATACCAATTTTTTCGCAAAAAAGCCTTTTTAAAGTGAAAATATATCAGTATAACACAAGCATCTAATAGAATGTTTTAAAAAATTATTATTTTTTTCATTTTCAATGTTGTTATGCTATTGTTATCTCATCATACATTATTGCTTTCTAATGGAATGGCTACAAAATGACCTTTAATACCCAACCGGACTTTTTCCTCTAATTATGTACTAATTATTGGCTATTGAATTAGAGCAAAAAGTTGACAACATGGAAACAACAACAAACGTATTTATTGCTGATATATAAGCCATTCAAATGTTCGAATCAACACAACTAGGCCAAAAAATAACGTTAATATAGCAACGAAATTAACTCATGCGGAAAGTGGGTGGCGATCAACTTTAAATTTGCCAATTTCGACCGGTTTTGTATCAAATAAATAAGACTCATTGTAACATATCACTACTTACGCAAACAAGATTACATTTTTATTCAAATAAAGCTTTAAAAGACATTTACATCATACTATCGTATTTGAAGTGATTATTACTTTATTGCAATTTTATTAAGAACTTATCATGGTAATTATCATACAGATTTACAAATTATGGTTAAAAAGACTATATATTTCAATAGATTTGATTTTAAACATGTTTAACATACTTTAGTTTTATGAATTTGCTTTATTTTATTCTAAAATATTCAATATTATAACAACGAACTTAAAATTAAGTCTATTTATCAATATCAACAAAACATTGCAACATAATATATATAATGAATGTTACAAAGAAACGTTATCTTATTTACACAAATTCTAATATATTCTGATAGGATATGTGTGATAAGCTTATTTTTTACATTTCAAGTTAATTATCACACACTTTCCATTCTCTATATTTAATATATTACTCAAGTTTTATATTTTGTTTCTCCAAGCTAAATAATTAAATGACAAATTATATGAAGTTTTACAAATAAAATAAAGAACAAATTAATTAATTCTCTTTTTCTCTTTTTCTCTTTTTAGATTTCAATGACAGATTTTTCCGAAATGATTTTTGAGTTTAGAATGTCTGACTAAACCAATTATACGCGAAATGATATCAGCTGTTCAATATGATGCTACAGGTTCCATCTAACGTTCGTTGATGATTGCGCTATATTCGCGGATAAAAATGTTGAAGCTTATAGCATTCCGCATGATATGATTCCAATTGTAGAGACATAGCTATGGCTTAAGAATTAATAAAGAAAATACCAAAATATTGACAATTGATCTGATCGCCTGATACTATAAATATTATCGGATTTCAATTAGAGCAAACGCGGAAGTACTTGGGATCAGTAACACTGGAGAAGAAAGTAGCATCTACTGAAATACGCTGAAATAATAAGCGGAATAGGTGATAAGAGAACGCACGGAAGAGAGAAGATATTACAATCAAGCATCTTTCTGTCCCTTTCGAAGGAGTATCTTGTCAATCCTTCTGTATAGCTAGGAAACTTGGACACTTCTAGAGTTTGACATATATAAGCTTGATGTATTTCAAATTCTGGAACAGAACATCTTTTTTTAGTTTTCAGATTTAATCAATCTTTTTTACAGCAACTACTGAAAAAAATTAATGATAAAAAGCTGCTGATTCTTACAAAAATCTACAAAACTTTAAAAAAATATATAAAAAATTAGAAAACTTAAATAGAGAATATACGGAGGTAATAATTTATTCCTAAAAGCCAAAAAATTAAAGTTTAAATAACAAATATGAATAAACACTACATCCAATATTTTGTAAAGCTTATATTTCAAATCAAAATAAACAAATCTATAATATACATCAAATCCAAAGAAAGAAATCGGTAATATTTTTATCGGTGGGACTCTAAGGGCTTGGCCGTACACTGTGATCATTGTTACAGGTGTGCCCATTTAAGTTCATCTATCCATAATTTTCGATTTTTCTAATCGAAGTACAACTTTTTAGTACAATAAACTGTAAAAATTGTCTCTTTGTTTTTGTTTCTATAGATTTCTTTAAAAAATATGCTCAAAGGAATTAATTAATATATAAAATAATCTTAATAGTAGTAATTTCAATAATGATTAAGATATATTTATAATATGATGGTTGACTTTTATAATTCGGGAATGTATGAATATTATACTCGTATTTATTATACAAACTACAATATTGTGTATGTTGCCTATTAATTGAATTAAGTCGTGAACAATTCTGACTTCAATTGAGCTCAAGGCAGTTCATAATATGGTGTGATATGTAACTACTAGTTACTAGTCCGTAGATTAACGTTTTATGACCATATTCGACTTTAGCCAATAAAGCACAGTTAAAGATAACTGTTTATCCATGGTTTACCAGACTTAATTGTAGCCATTATCTCAATGTAACCAATTGTAGTCAACTCCTGTCTGGGTTTTATTTATCAGAAATGGAATTATTTCAGTTGAGTATTTATGAATAAAACACGAAAGTTCTTCTGATTTTCATCACGAACCAAAATATGAAAGGTGTATTTTAGTGTTGGGAACTATCGACTGAAATCGACAATCGACTGTTTAGTAATGAACTACTTTTTACTATCGACTGTTTCAGTCGTTATTTTTGGTTCGACTGGTATTACTATTTTTTACCAGTCACTGTTTCAGTCGTCTGGTTTCAGTCGCTATTTTCGGTCCGACTGATTTTCTTACTATTTACTATCGACTGTCGTGTACTTTTGGTTACTCTTTTTGGGTCTACTACTTTCATTCGACTGATTTTTAACGTCCTAACCATGACCTTGGCAAAAATGTACCCAATTTATGCTTACATAGATTTATATAATATATATATATATATATATATATATATATATATATATATATATATATATATATCTTTAAAAAAGACGACGACTCAAATTACCATTACCATATATATATATATATATATAGTTTTTTTGGTAGTTTGCTTGTAAATATATTTTGTATATTTATATATTGTAAAACAATATATTTTGTATCAATAGCGGTTTTTATAGCAATAATAGGTAATATTTCGATTACTCTCTCGATTTTTGTTAAAAAATATTTCCGTCCAATAATAAATAAAGCATCTTTTACATTATTTAGAAAGCTTAGTAGTAATTGTGCGATCATTTTTAATAATGTCATGAACTAGTTTTTTCTATGATTAGGTATATGTTTAATTTTTATTTAGTATTTATAGTTATTGTACATCTTTAGTTTTTAGGTTTAGTTTAAGTTCCATTGTATTGTCTATATTTATTATAGTATATTATTTTAAAATAGAAATTAACATATTAAATACGATAAAACATTTGTGAGGTATTATTCCATTCCATAGAAAAATTCCATTCTTTGTACTGATTCACAGAACATTCAAATACAAAAGTAATTTCACTTCCTTTAAAATCAAATTATTAATTGCATGTTAATAGTATTCAGTAATTCCTTTTTTCCTTCTCTTCTTTAAAGTTAGTACGTGAAGCAATATGTACATCTTCGTCTGGCTTATACTACCGTTGGCATATATAAGCACATATAAAATTAACTTCTCCAAGCAATTATATTAGGTTTAGATCATCTTCGTCTGACATCACGAATTGGACAAAATAGTCGAACCGTGCATTTGACTGAGAATAGTAATTACCATTTTCAGTCGCTAGTTTTTTGTACTATGGACTGTTTAAACTGTTTTGCGACTATCGACTGTTTCGATTGTTTTCAATGCTAGTATATTTTATCCTTGATTCGGTATTCGGTACTGAAATGTGTAATAAATATTAATTACTAATTACACTTCCCACGCGAAATTAGATATGATAAATGCTTTTTAATTTAATAAAACAAACATGGATATAGTACTTAGCACAATAATAGCATGTAGGTTAATATTATTATTTCAATTTAGTTATCAATTAGTTCCTTGCGAAACGCTCTTGTATAATGTTATACGTAAAATACGGATGTAACTTAATTATTAGTCAAGTAGCGTTTGCACTACTAATCCTATTCCAATATAGAAAACAGTTACTCAACATAGATTTCCTAATTTTTGGAGAATTCAATACTTTTACTATTCATTCTTACAAAATGATTGCATTTTAATTTATTACCGAATAACTATTTACAAAATATATTTGCATGAAATTAATTTAAATTATCATATATTTCCTCTTGGATTAAAATGTGCATGATTTTTCTGTAGAATTTAATAACTGTTGTTCCTACAACAAAGTTATAAAATTATTAGGTAGCTAATATTTTTAAATAAACCTTAAAGTCTTCTTTTTACCAATCAGGGTTTATTTGAACTGGACCTACTACATAAGATGAACCCCGAAGAACGGTCCTCTACATTAAGCTTACGGATTGGCCAATAACCAACTAGAGACCATACCAGAAGACATCCGGTCTTACCGCGCCTGGTGGCTAATGTGATTTTAGTGGTTATTTCTTGTTGAATTTGATTAGAGAGTTAATTATATTATCTGTTATACTTATATTTTAATACTTGGTATTTATTTTTATTGTTCAATACACTAGAAATGAAATGCAATTCTCTCATATAATTTATACATTGATCAGATTTAACAGAAGTCAGTTTCATCACTAACAATAAAGAAAAATTCTACTAAAAATTGAAAAGTGTGGTAAACAAATCGTCTTAACTTCACCACGTTTTTGCTGAACATAAATATTGGTTTAGGAGATTTCAAGTTGAGCTGCTATAATAAACAACTAATAGCAATGACTATTCGAACATAAATAAATAACAAAAATAGACTAATACCTACGTCAAAAAATGACTTATCTTAGTAGGAAATTGTTAAAAATTTATGCTATGTTCTCCGAGCCCAGGACATAAATATACATAATCATATTAAAATATTATAAAATACATACGTTTATCAACAATTTTAATGACAACTTCACATTCACCTTTCCTGGCCTTATACCCTGAAGCGTTTTGTGAGATTTTTCATGGACTAGTTATTTTTCAACGAAGATATATTTTATAGTAACAATAATAGCTCAGGAACGCTGAGCAACTTCAATCCACCTTTGATGGTCTAATAATCTGTACTCTGATGAACTTTTGCCTTATCTGTAGCATGCAATCTTGAGGAATGCTTTGAGTAACTGTATAAAGATTACAAATATATATTTTTGAGCCAGAATTGAAGCTACAGTTCACCACAGGTCCTATAAAACATCTTCGTACTGTCATATGTTCTACTGTTCTCTGCTGAGATGCACCCTAACCATAACAAAGACAGTTTTTTACTAAAATGTTTTTGAATAAATCACCAATCATAACAATATACAATATATATATATATATATATATATATATATATATATATATATATATATATATGAGAATTGAGGATGGACACGTGGTAAAGTAATAGAAACTAACGGGATCATTTAGGGTTTATTCCAGTGATTGACAATTTACAGTTGACAGCTACTCAAGGGAGCCCGGAGAAAGATGGGACCGTCGAGTTTTATTTTTTCTTATTCCAGAATGACCAGCTAGAACCAAATTGTCTTTTGCTGATGTCGCTTCGGGTTCGGGATAGAGAAGTGTTTTGCGGACAACAGAGACAGTTTCGGTTAAAAAAAAACAGCAATAAGGAATAACAGACGCAAAGCCATCATTTTGCATTACAACGGTCAGTCACACGTTACAATAGTTGTGAAGCACTATTACAGCTCGAATAGGAAGTTTTTCCGCATCCAGCATACTCATGTCTGACACACGGTTTCGAAATGCTGAAAAAGTGTAAAACCGAATTGATTATTACGACACCATACGTCCGTGTTGCCAGATGTAATGGAAAAAATTATAGTAAATTATTGAGAATATTTGCCTCAATTTTTAAAGCGAAGAAATAATCAGAAGACATACAAATACCTAATGATAACAATATTTAATAGGCGTGGTATCTAAAATAGCAAAAACAATAACAATAATCATATAAATTTCTGTATTTTGCTGTTGTATTCATTCATTTTTAAGTGTACTTAATTGTTTCATTCACAACAGTAACGTTTTATTTGTTTATTCATTCAAACGTAAAATACGTCATTTTATTATACTAGCGGTACTTTGTAGATAAATGTGTTTGTTTTTCTACATATAATCCTCAAATGTTTGAAATAAAGTGTTTAAGTGATAAGTTGGCTTTGAACTCGTTTTCTTGAATTAGCGCTACTTCATAATACGCCTACTCGTCTAATTAGTAACTGCAATGATACAAACAACGGAGTTTAGTTACGCGTACTTTACTTTATGAGGAGGAATTCTGACGATGGTTTCTCGATAACGTTATTGTATCCTGCAAAACGGAGGCGTCTGCCAACGCATTTTCCTGGCGACTTTTTCGCCATCGTGTGCACGTGTGCGTTGTTTGTTCAGTTCGAACGTGACGTCATTAGCTCGCTGCTGCAACAATAATGAGAACGAATGATGGTAGGCAGCTCAATACGTCACAGCGTGGGTAATTCGCCAAATAAAATGAAATATTCATTGCCGGAATACTTTTTGTTGCGTTTTGTCTTAATTTACGTGTAATTAATTAGATAATAAATATTTAATTCAATTATATTACTATCAAAATTTTATAAAGATGTTTATAACTAATCTTATTATATTTATCTAATAAATTCATTTTGGTCTTTTACAATTCATTTCATTCTGTATTTCTATTATTTCTGTATTTTTGTGTGTCTACTTAATACTTGTTGAATCATTTTAATTCAACTTCAAAAAAGGAGACGGTTCTATGTTTTGCTGTATATTTTCTTTAATAATAATGTATATTCGACGATTTCTCCATCAATTATGAACCGATTTTCACAATTATATTTTTATTTAAAAGAGTGCACTTCCGAGGTGGTCCCATTGTAACCAAGTTAGAATCTGTTGTGGGGAAGGGAAGAAAACGAGGGAGAACCTAAAATATCAAATGCACGTACAATATTTTCACATATTTTTTATCTAAAATAATCAGATATTGGTGTCTAATGTTATTGCTGAACTAGTATGACGAAAAATCGGTATAATATTCGGTATCGGTATAATATATTTATATTGGTATATAAAAGTTCTTTATAAAAGCTAGTCAGTTTGCTTTTTAAACACCAACCATAACATATGAGACGTCGTAGAAAGGCAATAGACAACTGTTTCTATGGTGTAATGGTTGGAACGTTGAGCTCACAGGCGGAGACCATGGATTCGATTCCCAACAGGGTAGCAACTATCTTATTCTAGTTTGATTGGAATATAACTGCGTAATTTTTTGAGTTAATATCTAACACATAAAAGAGAAAAATAAAATATTTTTAGCAAAAAAATTGAACCGGCTTCAAAAAATAAATATGAAGCTCATTAAAATGTACAAAATAATCAAACTTAGATTTCTTACAGAAAAAAAACGTTGTAAAATAAAATATATACACAATAGTTGTTGTAATAACTAAATAAAAATAAACAAAAAACGTATTTAACCTCTCTACTACAAGTATTTTATATTCTACTATATACACACAATTTAGCTTAATACCTACCTAAATCTATTTACAATATTATTTTAACTAATACCAATTGATCAGTTTGAAGTCGGTGCCGGGCCTAAACAATACAAAGATAATATTATAATTTTGTAACATATACACAAAATTAAATTAACAGAAAGATTTTATTTAATTAATTTATTTATTAAAAACCCAGAAGATAAAGCATACGGAATACGTCACCAAGGTATTTATCGAGGAAGTTCATCGGAAAACAACAATTTCTGCTATTTATTCTCCACCGAAATATAATGAAAAGGTCGAATATTTCCTAGTTTTCTTTAATTGTTTGAGTAATAGATAATTGGAGCAGACTAAAAAACTAAAATGCATATTAGGCAGAGAGAGCAGTGAATTAATCAAAGAAATGAAGACAAAAAAACCGTTTAGAAAGGAAAATCGAGCTTAGATCTATCATATGATTAATAACATTTTTTTCAAAAAGTATCACCAAAAGCAACCGCCTTCTCTGTATAATAGTAGAACTAACTGCCCAGTATTCAGAGAAAAGCTATATAGAACATTTTCTCTAAATATGCCTTTAGAAACAAAGATAGCTATGGAATAGTCAGAAATAAAAATAACAAAAATATACGGGAGTCAACATGGTATGCGACACCTAACAGTAAAATATCCAAAGTGAAAACCCCATATCATTCATAATTCTGCACAGCGTTAAAAAGTAACAGAAGAAACAGCTGACCTGATATCAAAATCAACAAAACCTAGGTTTTCAAGAATACTTGAAAAATTTAACGCTAATTGAGACGACATAGTATTCATTATGGAAAGCAACAGAAAGGTTTATATGGTTCCATTTACATAACCGACCCCTTAAAATAATGACAATTATCGTAATGGGAAAATGTATTCATTTATTTGGACGAAATGTTCTCTGTTCACTTAAAAGACGTATCTATACCTTTCCGCATGATTATCTACAGATGAGGACAATGAAGTTATCCACTTCCCTATTCCAAATTTATACTATTGCTACTATTATTATTTTACTATTTTTTATTTAAAACCCAACTTAATACCCACCTGTAAATTTTAAAGTATATCAAAATAATAAAAGCTAATTTCTTGTGGGTGGTGTAGAAAAATAGAAAAACTCTAACTATAATTCCTATTCGTAGTTCGGATGCTTATTTGAATTGTTATTGTAATTATTTTATTGGCTTTTATTGTTTGTAGAAAGTATTAATAGCATTTTACCATATAACTGAGATAAACCATATCGATTGCATTATTAATATTATACTGATAGAGTATATGTACAAACAATTTAGTATGAATTAGTAGTATAATGTATCAACAACAAGATGGACATAATGAAACCTATTTTATTTTATTTTGAATTGATAAAAATTCGCCCGTAATTCATTCAAGTTAATCATGTTTCCCTTGTAAAGCTCTTGAAGTAAGGCATAATCAAACTTTGATAATCATACTTTCAAAAATTATGTTAGTATACTAAAAATTTAACCTCTGGTTTTGTAACCAAAATTTCACCTTTTCTCCAAAATATTATATGGTATAAAATATATTTAGGAATAGGCATCATGTAAACATCCTCCAACTTCTTATATAATAAAAAAAAACAAACTTAAACACTGTAAAACACTAAAACCAATATTTTATGGAGCCATATTTCCAAAAATATAATGAAGTCATTTGTAAGCTAACATCCACAGAAAGATATAGGTGGTTTGCCAGTTCAGCTCCACTTAGATATGATCGACCTACAATCTTAAGCAGTAACTCTGACTGATTACTTTAACTGAGTGGACTTGTAATAAATCATGAAAGTCATGAAAATATTGATTGATACAAGAGCAATGAAAATTGTGAAAACTATCTATACTATGAAATTTTATAATATGTTTCAAGTAAATAACTAAAAAAATAACTAAATATATATTTATATAGAAATGTCTAAATCTTAAGTATACTCGCATTATACACAAAGCCGACTTTGAACATTTCGACGAGTCTTCTTTTTTGTGTGGAATGGATTATTAAACATATTGTTAGAAAAGTAGTGTTCTTATTCCGTTTTATTATTCTGCTTTAATAAAGTGTTTTCAAATTTCACAATATTTAATATAATTTTGATATTTACAATAATTAATTGATATAATTAACGAGAATTTTATTACACTAACCTGCAAAGTTTATGTAATAAAAGATATTATCTACAATTAATCCGATTTAATTGTAAAATAACGAACTAATTATGATTATATACTTTCTCTTACTTTATAGTACACCATAAAAGTTATTGTATAAACAAATTTGATACATTTGTTATTATTATCTGTCACGGCTTGTTAGTACAATCAGCATGGAGCTTAACATTTTCATCAAATTAGATATTTAGAGAAGATAAATCTTTAAGAAATTTTATCAATATAAATAATCCAAATGTTCACAATCCACTTTGTTTATGGTAAATAAATACGAGGTTTTGATCTTAAGTAATAATTAAAATGTAATTTTTTAATCACAGTTATTTCTTGAATTCCACTTTTAAAATAATTATCATCAATATTCTTAGTTGCGGCTAGGATATTTTTGTGGTTATAAGCAACTTCACGAAAACGAAAAAAATCTCACCAATTGAGACGATAACAGTAATCAATAGCAGTTACAAAAATGTTGTATTTATTGAAAGTATTCATTTAATGAAAATGGATTAATAGGAATTAATTTATTTTAAAATTAAGTCGAAACTGTTATAAATAATCATACCATTTAGAATTTATAATTAATAGGCTAAATAAATTATTTTGATTTATTAAAATAAAAAAATCGTTTCTCCCTGACCACCTCTATTTCTTACATAAAACAACATATTTTTAAAATTTATTTAATAAGTTACAATAGAATAGAATAGTCTTTCAAAATTAGTCATCATTGCAATTATAAAAGTGTGCAAAACCATTTTTTGGTACTATCTCTGTCTCTCTTGGCCAAAACCAAAAACACATTAAGCATAGGTCCAGTCTAGATGAAAAGTTTTCTTCCCAAATGACCTAATAGAGATTGAGCATTTTGGAGACCAGCGAATTTTGGCACAAGGTTGCATACGAGCACGTGCATATTTTTATACCCTTATAATAATTTGTATTTTAATTAACAGAATATAAGTGCGTTCAAGTTGTAGTACCTGTGAGCATGAGTATGAATTTTCATGTGTGTGAGTTTTTCCCAGTATATTTCAATAGCGTAGTGATTGAATTCATAATTCGTAAACCTGATTAACAAATAGGAACTTAGAAACATTTTCCTATGAGCTACGAGAGTACGATAATAATGATTGCTTAAAATTTGCAGTGCTTTTACCATTTTTATTATTTTACAATTTTATGTAATTCTAGAGAATATATATTCACATATTTTGGTAAAAGTACGTATACAATAGGCAAGGAGATGCTCTAATAGGTGTTGATTGTTTCAGGTCTCTGTAGCATTGTCTGAGACCTAGACACTATTCTAATCTGATCTGTCAGACTGAAGACCTTCAAATACGATGCTTAAGGCAAATTTTTCTCTGTAAAATTGCACCGAGGACAAATTAGAAATAAAGTCATTCGATTAAGATGCAACAATAAGTACATAAATAACAAATTCGAGAAGGAATTCCTCACTAGATTGGTAATGAATATTAGAAGTTCCTAATCACTAACACCACCAAGAAGTAAACACTTTCCTTAATGAAAATTTTAATAACATTTCATATATCAAATAATTATTAAACAATTATCATTGTTCTAAATCAAAATCTTGCAAAAAAGGCGTTTTTATTTTCCTAATATAATTATTATCTCCAGTTTCCTGTAATTAATTTACCCTCCACATCCCCTAAGCATTATTTATAGCAAATTTTAACTTTTTTACAGTTTACAATAGTAACTAGAAGCTAAAACCGATCAGAATCATCGAAAGGATTGTTATTCATTGCAAGTAATTCATTTAGGCTGGACATTTAGAGTAAAACTGTCGCGTAAACTGTGTAGGTTTATTCCATGAAAAAAATTAATATATTCCATTCCATAAAATCTTATTCATTCTGTTTTTTTTTCATGCAAATTATTTAAATTAAATTAAAGCAGTATCTTAAATAGCCTCAAAAGACAGTGAAATGTAAAAGACAATTAGTCATTGCTATTCTAAATAAACCTATCGAGTGGCTAAAACATCTGCTTTATTGAACTGAATGTTGTAAATGTGAGTGTCACCAATATATTCAATTATTCGCAAACCTATCGTTATCCTATTTTACTTTAACTTCATCTGGCTTTGTATACTTTCTATACTGTTCTTACGTATGATTTATATATGTTCTTATGATTCTTATTATATAATATGATGCGTGGGGGTATCAATTGCGATTGAAAAGAAGTTTTCCTGAAGCTGAAAGACAAAAGATGATGGGAGGGAAGAGGTTCAATTTGTTACTTTTTTTAAGCCTTTTTGATAGAGATTTTGTTAAAAAGTATACTAAGTCAGAATTAGCAAGTATATCCCCTGAACTAAATCGAACAAAATTGCTTATAAAAAATTAGTTTTTAATTCCAAACCTATAACATAAAATAGCAGTTGGTTATGTTTTTAGATCTATTGAATCCAAAACTCACTTCTCTTTTATTATAGTATAATACGTTTCTTGACTATTTGGGAACTATATTCAACAAGTTATTACAAAAGAGAACAGACTTGAAAAATATCATTTTATTTATAAACCATCAATGATATCATTCTATCAAACTATTATCTGAAATAGTCGAAGTTGAAAAAAGCGAAACTTTTAGCATTCTTTTGACGATTTGTTTAGTGTTAGAGTATTTACGGTTGCCTAATAAATTCTCTATTACCTCCTTAAAGACAATTTATGCCTTTTAATGAGCATACGTCATGTCTGTGAACAAATTGTGCGTCAGTCATAAGCCGTTTAATAACTAGTCCGGCATTCACCTTTGCTTCTGAGACGCCTGGAAACTTTGAATCTATGAGTTTGAGGCAATCTTAATTTTTCGGAAGTGATTTTAAATCTCGTCTTTATGTACATCGACAGTAAGAGAACTTTATGTGGAGGCTTTAACAAACTTTAAACTCCCTCGGCAAACAACTATATAGGTCCTGTCATTTTTTCGGTCTCTGCTATCCTCTAGATACAAAAAAAGGAACTTCCAAGTTCTTGTATCTTTCTTGCCGTTGTACGGATTGACCTATAGAATTGGAAGCATAAAAATCACCGTAATGGAGCAGAACTGCTTTAAGGCTTCTTTTTGATGAATCTATGAAAATAAACCATTGACACCATTCGTATTGGATCTTAAATACATTTAAACAAATCCTGACGTCCTGGAACTCTTCCATATTAATGTCGTTTTCGAAACCGAATACCGAAACACATAGACAAGACACATCAATTGAAAATACCCAAAAGAGCTGTTTATTACAGACATGTGTTATTTAACGATTCCTGGAAAGGAGCGTCCCCTCAGTATCAGAGATCCCGTCCTGAGTATTGCAAAACATCAGCGTGTGTGATAAAAGGCTATAAATCAGCAAACGTTATTTAATGCTCTGCTTGTTTTAGTAAATTTCAAATCGCTGTTTATTATTATTAATAATTCCGAAGCCTGACAGAACAGATTACGGCTCTAATCAGTTACCTTGAACACGAACGAGATAATGGAGATAATGGAGACCTCTTGCCAGTAATATTCGTCGAGATAGGAAGTATTTTTACTGTTAAATATTGGTTTGCTACGATTTTTAGTGAAAATATTTTTTGCGTATTGCAGCAGCACATAAGTGGACACATAAGTTAATACAATTATTTCAAAGTAGACTGTTGCATTTCATTTAAAAAAAATATTTTTTTAAAATTTTATATAATAAAATGAATGTAGATAGGTATATTCTACTTCATGCTGGAAACAGGAATGATTAATTACACCTTTGGTTTGGATAAACTCAATCAGACACATTGAAAAAGATATTTCGAAGTGATGGAATTGTGAACAAATGTTAGATAGATTGGAAATTAATAGCATAGTTAACCACTTGAATGAAACTTTCTGAATATGATATGATTCAGTACTGCCAATTTTTAAGACAGAGTGATGAGAGTGGAAACAATTGCAGGTGTGTATATAATTAATAAATGATAAATGTAGGAAAACTTATTGTAGAGTGTAGCATATTTATGTGCACAGATATGTATGTAATTGTTCAGAACATACATGAGCATTTGTTTAAAATGGGTCACGAGAGAAAGAATAGTAACTGTTTTGCAGATATGGTAAATGCATTAAGGAGAATTCAGAGATTAAATCTAGTTTTATTAAGAAAGATGTAAACAGGTATTAACAGAACAAACGAAGGAGAAATACAGTGATATCAAAATGTCTTTACAAGGAAACACTGTACTGAAGGAGACAGCAACTAAGCGTAAAATGTAAATACGCTCTCTAATGAAAGTAAAATATATTACTTGAACATACAATTGTAAAATAGGGTGATTAGGCCTCCATGGGATACAACTACCAACGCGTCTAGAACTCTAAGTCATAGATGGTATGGAAAAGAGTTCAATGTAAATATATTCAAACACAACCCTAACCTACAAACTATTACAACTGTTTAATTATTTGTAGTTTTAAGTCCTTTGATAATATATGCATTGGAGTTACCATAATGTTAAAATAAATTATATTTCATAACAGTATATTTGGTTAATTATTTTATTTAAATTAGAATTTTGTTGTATGTCAAAGCCAAATTGAAGTAAAACTCACAGTTTGAATAGACTATAGTTGTAATCAATAATGTGTCTCGAATCTGTAAGCCAATAATTCGGGTATGAACAGCTAAATAACTATCTAAGTCTAAAAATCCATCAATATTAATATTTTTAATCCTTCATGAGTTCAAAAAGTTTGTGCTAATGAATAAAACTTCGTAGTCGATAGATCATTCATTTATTGTCTTGCCCGAAGGGCTGTATAATGGGATACATCAGTCGATAGTGAACGAATCAAGACGGACATTCAGTGGACGCTGTTATGACACTTCCAATGATATGCGCAATTATTTTGTAACAGAATAATAAATACAGTTCAGCCGCAGAATCAGTTGAATGCCAAGAAGTTTTCTGAAAAAATGCTAACGATCGACAGCAATTTATTTTCTACACATAGAGACTTTTAATCGATTCATTTAAATCAAGGCAGGATTATTTTATATCTCGATAACTGAAATGATGATATGCATTAGTGAAAGGCTAATCGTTTATGTACAGATGGTTCGTACTGTCAATGAATCGTTAGAAACTCTCAGGTGAATATCTTGGATGTCGAAAAAGTATGTTTTATTTTGCAATGTAAAAATGATCCATATGATTTTTTCTATAAAATATTAATTTATAGCTATTTCATTCTGAACTGTATAATAAGTACGTATAACAATTTAGTAAAAAAGATACAATTTTGGTTATTTTACATAACAAACAGACTAATCTAATATAAACTAAAATGCTACTCATTAAAATTCTTAAATACTTAACCCAATAAAATATAAGCTAACAATAACAATTTAAATTGTTGATGTGTTGATTAAAATAATTTTGAATTATTTATTGAAATAAAGTAGCTGTTTGTTATATCGATAACCAAAATCGTTATCTTTGGAATTACAATAAAATAATGTACAGTGTCCTTGTTATGAATTGTACAATAATACTCGTTAAAGTGATTTTTGGGAATTTTCGGAATTTTTGAAACTTGGTTTAAAGCAGTTTTGAAGCACCTATTGCTAAATATACGCAAAACAGATTTCCTTCTATTTTTTTATACTAGACAAACTTTTTGCATTAATTATATTATATAATATATATATATATATATATATATATATATATATATATATATATAATCTGTATTTTATAGTGTAAGTTCATATTAACACATAGGTTTGTATAGATTTTTTTAGATTAACAATTAACGCAGAAAGCTTGTTATAACTGAAAAAAAATTGTAATTTCTAATCTCTTTTCACCAGGCAACAATAAAAAAAATCTACACACTTAAGGTAAAAACAACTAGAGATACAAAAATGCTTCAATATACAAGGATTTATTATTAATATATTATTTCATTGAATATATTTCAGGATTTTCTTTCTAAGGTAATAAAAAATTTCGCTTTAACATCGATGTTCTGTACAGTTTTCATAATTGGTTTCAGATTGGTTCTTTTGGTTCATTCGTCCATCTTTAGAAATACGTTTTGATAATATTCAACAATAATAAATTTAGGAAACACTTTTTTTTGTTTTAACAAACTTGTTTTTATATTTATCTCGTCAGATAAATTTTCATCATATAGGTAAATATACAATAGATTTTACTAGATAAATATTGTAAAGGCAATAGCGTCCGCGGAACTACTTGTAATCTTCTATAGTCTCTTTCTATGCTACGATATTTTTAATACTACTCAATTGGCACAAAGTAATACATTTATGTCATTACCTTCTTTTGCGATAGCGCATAGTTTATATTTAAGGAGTAATTTGGTAGCCGTCTCAAACTTGGTCTTAAGATATTTACCCAAGTCTGTACAGGGGAACGATTATAAAAATATCAGTTGGAATACCGCCATAATATATAATATGTAAAATATAAAACAAGTTTAATAGAGCACTATTATTTAAATCAAAGCAATAGTGTATAAATTGTATAAATATATGTTATTAATAATCCTATAATATTTATATCCTGTTAACATTACAGAAATTACAATAGCATTCACCATTTTATCGTGAATAAGTGAAATATTTTTTAACAATTTATCGTTTGTAAAAGTGATACAAATAAAAAACATAATAATAAATACGGTGATCACCCTGTATAATAGTTCAATTCACGATTTTCTAGATGAGCTATCTTACTAGTACAAGACTAGACCGTCTTCAACAGAAATTCGTAATCTCTACACGTTTGACACCATTATATCTTAAGGTATTATTCCAAAAGATAGACGAATGCGTACGAGGCAAAAAGAAATCCATTGTTTTAGCAACGCCTGTCAGTTAAATTGGAAATTACCATCACAAGCGGGTAGTTTAACAGCCAACATAACATCATTATCACATGCAATTCATCAATTAAAGGATAAGTATTTATAATACAATAAATTGTAAGCGTAACAACATATATATATTCCTTATATTTGTTACATATTCTAAAGGTTATACTCGAAAATTAAGAGAAAAATAACATTTAATTAAAAAAATAGTGTACAAAATAATAGTGTTCGTATGCTAAGGAAAATAAAAAATAATGTAATAAAGTATTAAAAATATGTTGTTACGCTTAAAGATTCTGTTTATTTATAATATACATTAGGGACACAATGGCCGCCTTTTAAGTTTTTTCTTTTTTAAGTAAAAAAGCATTTTATCAATTCCAATAAAGCATTTTTCACACAGAGTGAGCTCCTTAAAGCTCCTGGGTTTTGTAGGCAAATTTAAAACAGCTTAAAATGTGAAACACTTATATTTATATGTAATATAATTTTAAACTAAAAGAACAGTTGAGCGAAATGTCACTCGGCTGTTTTTTTACTTTTCATTTTTACCTTTCTACGCCTACTAGTTTTTCTATCAAAAATATTTGAAAAAAAAAGGAAACCGATTCACACTATTAAAAAACAGAACCCGTGAATGTAATACTTTTAAACTGTATAAATTTGCCTGTACAAATTTATCACTCACTAATATAAACGCCCTGTATAATAATACTTGGATATGATTTTGGTGACACTAAAACTGTATGTGTGCGTGGTATCTACACTTATGGAAATTTCACTTTATTTTTTTTATACACTATGCTCTATTTAAGCTAAAGTCCAGACTAGTAGTAATGTATCTTTTTTTCCATCACTTTTCTGTATTTTAATATTACAATAATAAATATTCTGATATAATTAGATTTATTTTATAACAAGTTCGTGATCTGGTGCTCTAAATATTACCTTTGGAGATATTCCATTAGTGTTTCGTTCCCTATATTATAGGATATAGTCCTGTGTATATCTTGTTAAACAGAAATATTTGAAGTTGAATATTTAGAGCACAAATTTTTATCAAATAGTCTTTGTTATATCTTATCAGTATTGTAACACTAGAGTTAAGAATTAGCAGATCATACGTCAAAACTCAACCTCCCAACAGGACACTCTTCTCACTGAAACAAAAGAGATTATATAAAATATTTATCGTAATCTACTTGATTCTAAAAACCACCCATATAGATAGAATTAAATACAGGTATCAATAGCATCTTATTTTACGACAAAGAGAATGTAAGTTAACATATTTAATAAAATCATAAGCAACTATATCATATTGCTTTTTTTATAAATATATTAATTTATCATTAATGAATCTGATAATTGATTTTAGATGATACAAGTATAACTATTTTAGAAAATTAAAAATATAGGCATACAATAGAAAATAATTGTGGAGCTTTCTCGTACCCAAATATTCGTGAATAATATGATGTACACGTTCAGTTGATATATTTATAGTGTCCGCTATTTCATTCAATCTCAATTTACCGTCATTAAAAATCATTTTGTGGATTCTTTTAATATTTTCGTCAGTAACAACCTCTTTTGGGCTTCTACTGCGTTCACCGTCTTCGGTGCTCATTTCACAACGTCTAAACTTAGCATACCAATCCTTGATGGTTGATTTTCCTGGGGGAGTATCCAAAAACTCCAACAAGCCAAGTTTTTGCTTCAACTGTATTATTTCCTTTCAAAAGCAATATTTTATCAATAGACGAAATTCCTTTTTATCAATTTTTTTCACAATAACAAAAGTTGCTTTACTCAAAATACTGTAATTCACAAACTAATGATCCGACAGCTGTCAAATTTGTACACGCATCTTTTGAGGGTCAAGGCTAACTAAAAAACATATGGATTTAATTCTAGTAGCGCCATCTATGTGTCAGGCCGGGGACTTTTCAATTGACCTGTTAGATTTAAACAGAGTCGTTTTCGAAAGATGGTAAATTAGGAAACATTTAAAGCACGCAAAAAAATTTTGGTTTTAAAGTCTACGGGTTTCATGACTGGCGAACTCCATAGGAATAAAATTGATACAGTTAACACAAATCAGCCTACTGATTAAGAAAATAATCAGATCAGAAAAAATCAGGTTTGCTATTCCTTCTGCAATTACTCAAAGCTTTTCTTCACATAGTAAAGTGGAATTTGAACAAAAATAATGCAGCTCAAGCTATAAGATCACGAGAGGTGGATTTAAGGTGCTCAAAATCCTAGCGTATCCCTGCTAATTATTACAATTAGGAAACGCCAGTGCTTTGAAAAACACTCTAGTTCATGGAATGCATGGCAACTCAAAATATAATACCCTCAAAGATGGACTGAAGTTGCTGCAAAACTAAAATAATCTATTGTAATATGGACAGGGTAAGTATCTGTTCGAGGCATACGGCCACGAAAAGTGGATTGAAGTAACTGACCGGACATATACTATTGGAATTTGAAGTCACCAAAACTTTGGAAATCATTTCATACTAGATATGCTATCGCAAACAAGGCAAGAGATACTCACAAATAATTTAACTACAACAGTAAGTTGTCGAGACTGCACAATGATCTTGTTTGTTTATTTCTTCGGATGTGTTATATGGCGTGATTAATACGGCATTGTTCTAAGTACATATTCCAAGAATGGGTTCTGATATCTGGTGACGTGATATATTAAGTGATGTGTTTACATTGTAAAGGTCTGGCTTAGTATCTTAGTATATTTTACTCAATTTAAACTTGAAATTCATTTTCACCTTAAAAAGAATTGTAAATATTTTACAACTTTACTTAAGAGCGATCCATTTCTTTAGAGCTATATTACCTTCCGAGAGAAGCATTACAATGGAAACTATAAGCACACAAATTTAGTAATATTGTCTTATAAAAAACAGCCCTATATAAGGAGCTAGTATTATATAACCATAGTAATATTAATTAAAGATTATATAAATGTGTTACTGAGAAAATTTAGTTTACCAATGATTTAAATGTGTCTACTCTAAATGAAAAAGTATTCAATGCTTGAGCAAGTATGCAAATTTTCAATGTTTTTGTGAAGCTTCTTGAATTCATAGCTTAAATCTAGCAAAAAGGCAAAATAAACCATAATTAGGAATCTAAGAAATGGATATTAAATAAGTCTTAAAATAATAGCAATAGTAAAATTAGCGGCCTAAAACATGTACAGTAAATAGTAATAATGCAATGTACTTCAAACAATAATGGAATAATATACTCACTTCGTAATAGAAGAAGGTTATTTTCTGTTATGATGGTTACCTTTTATATTTCGGGATTGCTCCATAATTGACGTTGCTGTTATATAACTTTGTCAACAAGTTATATCATATTCAATTCTTAACAAATTTTTATCCGTCAAATTTTTGCCAAGAAAATTCCAACTCCATTCAAAATAGAATTAAATCTAAATTTTCAATCGGTTCTCTATAATTTTGATGTCGATTTTTAAATGAATTAAATTAATTGAGCGCAAAATTTGTCTCATTCAATCAAACGTCAAATCAATTGTAATCCCGTGACGTGATACTAAGTCATTTTTATATTTTACCAAAACCTGCTCGACAATGTGATCCCTAATTTTAAATACAGATACAATTAAACATGATACAATAAATATTTTTAGTATTTTTAAGGAATAACTGATGTTGATAAATAGTTGTTCTACATGTCCCGAAATAAAAAATTTAGGTACGACAAAATTAATACATCAAAGATTTAATTGCGGAAATAATAATAATAACGAGTTTGTTTGAATTATTCATAATCTCAGTTGCTTTTGGTTTATTTATGATTTGTTTTAATAATAAATATTTACAAAATAATGTGCAATTTTTTCTGAATATTTTCAATGATTAATAGTTTTTGGAATGTGTTACTTAAAAAATTAACTATACACATTTCAAATTCTATCGAGGTGTTTGAGTTTTTATATATATTATAATATACTATAATGCAATAATAAATAAAAAATGGACTTTCGGTCAACTAATCACCGAAAATGTAGGGAAGGTTAACTAGTAATTATTACACGATTATATTAACCTTTTAAATTAAAAATCACAATATACCTGATAAATATATTTTATATTCATAATATATTTATGAATTCTGATTCTGTCATCTATGGAAAAACCAACTATTGTTGCATTAGCAATATTTATAAACTAATTTATTTTAAATTAAGTTTTAAAGTATTCAGCAAATTTTTATTATACTTCAACTAAATAAAAATCTATATGAAATATATATTTAAAAAAAGACTGTAATAAATATTGAGAAAATTGTCTATTTGTATAGACAATGTACCTTATGCTATATAACATTGGACACTATATAGTTATATAATATTCATAAGCCCAACTCTATTTAATGATTTTGTCTTCTATTATATGGCATTTTGTAGTTATTGTGTTGAGTATTGGGAACAATACCCAAGATATAATAAAAAATTTATATCAAATACAATTGTGACTTATACTGTAATTTTTATGTCGTAACGCAAAATATATAACTTCGGACTATAAATAATAGAAAAACTACAAGTGGCAGCCCAAAACTGGAAAATATAATACAAAAGTTCGAAACTTGTCTATTTCAACGTTGCCTAACAACGTTGCTTAACATAATTTTATATAGCTTGAGAGAGGCGCAATTCATCCAACATAGTAAACACATCGATGGTAGATTTTAGCGACAATTAGAAACGTTATGTTACACAGAAAATTAAACAAAATAGACTTAAAATATGCCAAAAGGTAAATCTCAAAAAAGGCAACCATTAAAAATTCAAAATATTGAAGAGAACCATACCACATGAACTAGCATAATGTGCTAAATCTAGATTCAGTTAAGCTGGTTTTGAGATATTCATACTGAAATAGGCAGAAATGATAGGGCTAATAAATTAATATGTAATTGAGATTGTAGTAAACATACCTATTATTCGATATTGTATAAAGAATTTAAAATGCTATATACATAAGAGATCAATTGAATATTCCTCGGCCTACCATTGTAAAACACATTTTTTTGCCAAAATTAGTTCTTTTTATTCAAGATAATTCCCTTCAGGGGTACACTGATTATAGCGATCCTCCAACCTCTAGATATAATTTTTGCAATACGATTTGTCATTTGCTTCAAAATAGGCCTCAGTTTTGGCGATCACCTCTTCATTCGATGAAAATTTTTTCGAGCGAGCGAGCATTCTTTTGAGATCTGAGAACAGGAAATAGTGGCTGGGGGCTAGATCTGGAGAATACGGTGGATGGGGAAGCAATTCGAAGCCCGATTCATGGATTCTTGATACGGTGGATATATATATGGATACGCTATATTGTCTTGGTCCAATAAGGCTATGTAATAGTCGCTGTTGATGGTCCTTCCTTTTTCAAGGTAGTTAATGATTATTATTCTATGCGCATCCCAAAATACAGACGCCATAAACTTCCGACGCTCCGAATCATCAACTCGTCGTTGTTTGGGTCAAAAGTCAGCTCGCGCGGCACCCATTTTACACAGGGCTTTCTCATACCCAAATATTCGTAAATGATACGATATACATGTTCAGTTGATATCTTTAGAGTGTCTAGTGTTTTATTCTTGATGATTGATTTTCCTGGGGCAGTGTCCGGAAACTCGGCATCAAGCCAAGTTTTTACTGCAACTGTATTTTTTTCCTTCAAAAAACAATATTTTATCAACACGCGAAATTCCTTTTCATCCATTTTTTTCACAATAACAAAAGTTGCTTCACTCAAAATGCCATAATTCATAAACTAATGATCCGACAGCTGTCAAATTTATCCACTCATCTTTTGAGGGTTAGGGCTAACTAAAAAAACATGGATTTAATTATAGTAGCGCCATCTATGTGTCAGGCCGGGGACTTTTCAGTTGACCTGATACATACATAAATGTAAAAAATTGATACATTACTCTTAAACTAGAATTATGAAAAATTTAATTTTATTCCTTTATTTTATGTTTTTCTCTATTTTAAAAAATAACTTCAATAATTTCGTTTAATTTCATAGAATTTTCTGTCATATTTACATAATCTAATTGATATAAAGTTACTAATTCATTAACTACTAATTACTGAATTACTATAATAGATGATAAAACAACATGTATTAACTACGCTATCTACCCATAAGGATTATAAAGCTACTATGTTTATTATAGGTTTTATTTGATGTCAGATACTTGGATTTAGGAAAATGCATTCGTAAATACTAAATAAGAAGATTACCTTTATTTACTTCAACGATTGCCTCAATTTATTATTTCGGCGTGCCTTACCTCTGAAATGAAGGAAATTATTCATTTTTCCTGTTTTTATTTCCATCGAAATTTAGGTCTAATGAAGATAACCAAACAAGTAAGTGCTGTTTAATTTATGCGGAATGTCTATCGACTGATGAAAGAACGTTTATTCGGCGATCTTCATTCAGAATGTATATTTTGATGTAGAGTATATGTAAATAGTAAACTAACCAGCGATGTCGTGCCAAATAATTTGTACCATCCAATAACTATGTTGCTCAGATTGAGATCGTCGAGCATAATTTGTGCCACACCCATAAACACTTTTTTGCCTTCAATTCTACCATAGTCTCCCCAAACCGTCACCTAAAATAATATAATAAGTTTATTTTATTCATTAAAATAGCGCATTATTCATTAAAATATTAACAAGTCATATTGGCATTAGAAATATTAGGTATATGACTTAATTTTTACAAATTTTCCAGCAAACTTTATTTTCGATTAGTTGTGTTAGTTATGTTGTCATAAGTTAAGAGTATGTTTATTCCGCACACCTCAAATAAAACTACTAACTTTAAATTGATGCTTCGCAAATTAAAATAAGACCGTGGTTGGTAGGTGTAAAGCCATTAGAAAATGATGTATATGTTGCTCGGATAACAAGCTGGTTTTACCAAATTCTCTTATTTTTTGGGCGTACGGAATAGCAGAGACCGAGTAAATCACTAATCATCAGGGAGCTTAAAGTTGGTGAAAAGAGAGTTATAACTCTAATTTTTAGATCCTAACTATAAAAACAAATCATCAAAAGAATGCTAAAACCATTTAAAGTTTTAGGTTGCCTAATGAGTCTAAAGATATATTAAACAAATCCAGAAAATATACCAAGGGGAATGAAGCATTTTAATTATATAAGACACTTTATAGACTTTTCAGATTCTTCCCACAAGCGAAAATAGACAAAGACAAACCTCACTGGGAAAAATAAAAGGTTTTAGTGCGTGCTAGTAAACGCATATTAGACCATAATATGTATAGCATATATAACATAGTTACCCAAATTGCCACGAAACGTGTCTATGACAAAAAAAACACCCAAAAAAATAAGGATTAAGTTACAAAACCTAAATAGATCTGCGCTATTAAACTCAACTTATGCGTCTTAGTCAAATACTGAAAGAAAAATGGCCGCTTTATCAAGAAAGGCACGATCAAGGAATCTTATTATGTGATAATGCCCGCATATGGCTCAAGAAGTTACCCCACCCGCCATATTCTCTAGATATTGCTCCTTTGGATGATGATCTGTACCGACTAATGGCATACGATATGACTGAATTCCAGATTCTTTTTGTTGATATTAAAAATGGGGTCGATTCTTGGATCGCCTCCAAAGAAGCCCAATTTTATCGACGTGGAATACACATGATACCCGCAAAATGGGACATGATTGATGATAGCGGATTCCTTCAAATATATATGTAATAGTTTCTATTTAATAGAACTTGAAAAAATATTGCCATCAATTATGCCATCTCTCAAGTAAGATTTACATGTCATCGAGAGAGAAACTTGCAAACTTTCTGACGTTAATCAACAAATTTACATACGTGATCCAGCATTTTTTTTTGGTCCACCAGAACTTGCTGTTTTGATTGGAAGAAAATGATAATTGCGTTGAGCCGATATGAAACATATATCTCCTGTGGGAGAACCACCCATTCCAAATTAAAGAGAATCTTCTTGTATATCACGCGGGAATCATGAGATGAAACCTTGTCACGCAGCAACATAACTTTCTTAGATTTGTGTCCAGTAAATGACCATCATATCATACAAGATATACAAGTGATATACAAGTGCTTGGGTATAACTGTTTGTATCACCTTCAATTGGCAAAAATAAATCTTGTTGGTAATTACCATAGAAATCACCACATTTAAGATATTGGTGCCAACAATTATACATTTATAAGACACATGGTAGACACTACAAATTGATACCGTACATCAGAAAAAAGTCATACACTTAATATAACATGCTTTATAATATAGTATAAAATAACGTATCATTATATAGTGACAAATAATTGAATTATTATATTTGGCATTTACCTGTAATATGCAGTTCGTAAAGTTTTCTCTAAATGCTAGTTGTTGTTGGTAAAGCGGATCTAAAGTTCTACGAGCCGTCGTTGTTTTTGCTTTTGCCAAGCACTTCTTCCCATTCACAAGGTAAACCTTTACGTATGGTGCTAAAAATAATATTTAAATTAAATTTAATGAAAGACATATAGTATTAGGCAATATATGATTTAATTAAAAAAACAAAATATTAATTAATTAAAACAATTAAATTATAACCAAAGATGATATAGATTTATAATGCAATATAACAGTAGTAAAATAGAAACTTGAATATCAAAAGTCTTTGGATCAGAAGGGTTTTTAAGGATAATATCCATTTATCTATTAATAATGTTATCGTTGAAGATATACGATGTATATTAGGTATATTATCATATATTAGGTGCTTACAAGTCTTATGATAATTGTTTCACTTTAAAATAAAATGACGATACTATGTCGAAAGGATAGTCTTCGTCTGCTAGCGATCAAATCGTCAATCCATTTTTGCACGTCTTCGGCATTTTCAAACTGGGTAAAGTGGAAATCAGAAAGCGCTATGACTGGTGAATATGCTTTGTTCAATTGATATCGATGGACATATGCAGTAACAATTTCATTCGGGTTTAGCAGCTCATAATATACTGCATTATTTTATATCATATGCGCAGAAAAACTCTATGGCCATGAATATTCTTCTTTAGTGTTGAGGTTAAATGGTTTCTCTGGATTAATCCATAATTTTTTGCACTTAGGATTATTGTAGTAGTTCCACTCTTCATTGCTAGTCACAATTTCACAATAATTGCTTCGAAATAATATTTTCATTCCATTCGTATGGCAGACATTTTCACTAATTTTGGATCTTTCCCGTGGTATGTAAACGCGATATGTCTAGAAACAGTTGATAGAGTATTCGTTAAACTGTCTGAAAGTCCTCTGAAAGTTTGAGCGGGGTTTTCGCCCAATAATTCATGTAATTACTTGTCTTTTAATTGTTTTAATTATCCATTCCTTAATATTGGTACAAAATTATTCAAATTGTTGAAACCAAAACCAACAACTGAGATATGACCAAGTCGCGGTTTGGCTGCAGATTTCTTCATATCGAATAGGAACGTAATGAATATCGAAAATGCAATTTAAAAAAAGTACATAAAGTATAAAATATGAAAGTATGTAAAATATATAAAGGAATGCCAAAACAGTTGACATAAAAGAGTTAGCGTGCCCACTCATTATTTTATTTGATTCAACAATTTTATTTAGATGTGTAGTGATCTATATCTGTTTAATTTATTGTCGCATACTGCGTTCTTACGAGATTTTTAGACAGTATATTAAAATGCGGTAACTTCTTTGAAAGTTACTTGAACGCATGCTCATATTTTCGGGATAACTGTAAATATATCACCTTTAATAATCATTAAGGTATCAGCTATCACTCGTAACTTTGCTAAAACTAATTTATGAACTTTTTTATGTTTTCTGAAACAACTACCGTGTTTGGACGACCAGATTCAGAATCATCAATGCTTATATGATTACATGTAAATTCTGTATACAAGGTAGTAACAGTTGATTTACTTAATTCCCATAATAATTGTCAAGACACTGATTTTTAAACAGCATTTTTCCAAACAAAAAATAATATTTAATCAATCAAGCAGTAATATCATTTCATTAAAACTATTATATTGGCTATTAAGTAGTAGTAGTAGTTAGTTTTATAGCAATGCTATAAAATATTGGTGACCAAGTAAATGGTTTGAATGTTTACACTCTATATGAATCATGTGGGTCTGTTAACAGGGCAGCTATCAGAGCACAACTGCACCAAATATAAAACTCCATATTTTGGTTATTTTAGTATATAAAAAAGTACGATAGGTACAAAGTAATATTTATAAATAAAATAAACATAATTTGATATAAGAAAGTGTAAGAGAACAATGTTTTAACATACCTGGTAAAACTTTAGACCCTGGTCGGGATTGAAGACCTCTGGCACGTATCACTTCAACTTCTAAAAATCCTTTTTGATAACACAGAGAGAGCTGGATATCTCCTAAAGACGGAGCGCCGAGAACTTGTCGACCAACGAGTTGGCCTGGCCCCAGACCTTCGATGAATTCGGCCAACTGACCTTCGCCAGTTAGCCTTAACGATGGTGACCACCTAAAGGTCAGATATTTTACATTTACATAGAGTAACAATTTGTAATTTGGGAAGCAAGGTCTACTAAAGAATGAATGAGACTATGTTACAATATTTATACTAAATATTCCGGGTTCACTACATAGCTACCCAAATTACAAGACAGTAGTGATCTTAAAAAAGGAGAATATCAAAACCGATATAAAAGTAGGTGGAGTAATAAATATATTAGAGCAAACATAGAGACGTACATAGAGAGAGATGGAAAATCCGGGCCAAGAACTAGATCTACTGATTGTGATAATTAAATATTAGAATGTGACATTTGTGTCTAAAACCGTGCTTTAAAACGGTGCTATATTATACATTGTACCATGCAAAAATTTAATATCGCTTATTTCAAACTACTATTTAACTTATATACGTAGTGACTCCCTTATATAGTACATAATCGAATAAATGAGATCTAAACTGAAAAGAAAAACATGCCTAAATAGTTTATAATACATACCAACACGCGAAGATGGACACATACCATTTAAGATTGTATTGCTAAGCTGTGGCAAACTTATTAAACATTTCCCCATATGTTCATTGATAGGTCATGCCACATTAGATATTTTATTGCCATGATGTTTTTATTTAATTGTATTAAATATAAATGAATTGGTGTAATAACAACACATATTCTGTGTATTATACATCATTAATTCTATAATATATTGAATCTAAGAAAAACTATTGTTGATTTTAAAATCAAATTTACATATTTTCTCCATACATCAATAAACAGGAATGAGAGAGGATAAAGTAGATATAGTAAGTAATAAAAGCAATCATTTGATAGTGGAAAGGAGACCAATTAAGATAACCGTGGGTATAATAAGTAAGTACTGAAGATAAGCATAGATAACACATAATATGAATTCATCAAGATCTAGACCAAAATTTACTAAAACCGTATTTAATAGAATCCAGAAGACAAAGGAATCGAAAAACCTTGGAAATAAAGAAGAAGAAAGGAGAGATAAGAAGAAATAAAAACACAAAAACGTAAACAAGGAGATGACAACAAAAGTAAATAAGGACATGGGAATAAAACCAATGGAAACCAAAGGTACTCTCAGTATAAAAGAAAAGAGAAAATAAAAAACAGTCTTTTCACTGGCCAAGGGAATACCAATATCGGTTTAAATAGAAAGCTAATATGAATTTTAAAAAATTAAGCTCAAATACAAAAGAATTGATGAACAATGACGCCAAACTCAAACTGAAGGGCCAAATTTGGGGTTGGATGAAATTAAACATAATTTGTTGGCGGTAAGAAAGGAAGCAATAAGGAAGAAACTCTCTATGGAGAGATTTCCCACTCATTAGTTACTAAGCTAATTAATACTTAAGTTCAAAGCGACATTTGTAAAAGTAATTTACACTTTTTTGCAACAATTTCGACTCTTGGTGGTTTTAAAAAGTGTAACAAATATTAGCAGATTGAGATCTTATTTTTAATATTAATTTTATTTTATGGTAGACATTTTAAATATATCTGCAAAAAATTTATAAAATTATGTATATTATTTATAGTTCAATGAGTAAAAAAGTAAATAAAATATTCAATCAGAAGACAATTGACTATTTCCCTCAATATTCGTTATTCTGTCTTATTATCTTGACTTAGATAACAGCTTATTTTTATCTGAATTTTAAGTGCAACATTTTATTATTTTCAATGTCAGGTACCAAAATCTGTATCAGGATCATTAACTCATCATGGCAACAAAATCAAAAATAAAACACCTTCTTGAAAGAGACAAACAAACCGAAAATATCAATTAATACAAACAGGAAAAAAAATGTACAAAAGATGTCAAGAAATGCAACACTGCAGCCAAGGGCACACATCGTGGTAATCCCAATCCTCTACTTACGATGATCCTTCGGAACTGGAAATGGAGTTTAAACTGGATGCCCTTTGGCTGCTTTCGGCAGACCGAGAGGGAATAGCTGGCACTACCTCCTGGGACCTCTGGATGCTTGGCGTGGTGCTTGATGATGCGCGCTTTCGACCGTACCCGGTGTCTGCGCCAGAAATCAGTAAGCTTAAGTCAAGTTGCATATGTATGTTCAGAAATGTAAGTGTCCTAGTAATTTGTATTGTATCAATGTTATATATCCTAGAAATTTGTCTCATTATTATAATTATTATAAAGCAAAATATAATAATGATACTCGCACTTAATGATATTAGGTAACTTTTAAATGTTAAGTGTTGATTGGCAACAACCATATGCAACTGACTGTTTTCGAAATATATTCTAAAACATTTGCTTCAAATAAAAAAGATGTTAAAAATGAAATATCTCCAGTCGAATATAAAATGAATTCGATATTAAATATCTCTGTTATACGAAGCAATAACATTTCAATACCAAATGAAAAAATAAACATGTGACAGAAACTAATTTTCAACAGACGTTACTTTATTAATAACGAATATTTTGATATATATTGAATGTTATATTTCGTTTTCAGTTGAACAAAATAAGTCCGTTGCAGTTTTGAAACGTTGATTCACTCATTCTAGTTACAGAAAGCAGTTGCTCTAATTTCTACAAGAATGCTGAAAAGTCACAAGCACAGAAATGTTCTATAAACTAAAAAAAAATACTAGAGTAGGATACTGTTAAATTAAAACTCGCATATCTATACCTTATTTGATATAATTTTTATGATGCACGAGGCTTAATATAATTTAGCAGGCCCCCCTCACTCTATGCTACTTCTGCATTCTAGCTTAGCTAAAGTATTTCTTATCCGACTTATCTAATTGATACTCTAAGATCTTTTGCGGGTTTTACTCACTTGCAAAATGTGTACAAGTTTGTGTAAGCTAATACCGATTAATTCTAAAGAACAAAATTGTTAAATATTACTCGATTTTAAACACATAGATTCAATCTAGATGAACTTCATCTCTCTATGTACCTATCTACGTGTTTTGCTCCTCAAGGAAATGACCACGGGAATGGATGATGTGAATTTGGATCCTTTTTGTTTTTCTTTAAAAATTGTCATAGGGTATACCAGTGAAATTCAGCGTTGAAATAGGAGAATTAAAATTTTGTAATGATTTTATTATATCTCGATTACACTCTGACAATTTTTATGTATCTTAGCACCTGTCGCCATCTGCAGAACCCTCTCCGTCACTGGACGCCGAGGACCCTTGCTTCGACAACCGTACGTCACCTGGCAGTACTTCTTCTGATCTATGTACAGTGAAAGACGTTTTGCCCCTACGGCCGAAGCCCATTCGTCTTTTTCGACCTGCGGTATTCACTTTTTATTATCGATATATTTATTTTAAATTTTGCATCGTCAAATTTTTATAATAAATAAAAATGTATTATAAATATAAATTCAATAGACAAAATAATGTATTGGTAAAACGGATTGGCACATGTGAAAGCAACTAGTGAGATATGCCAATACATTATTAAATCACATTATGATATTTAAATAGTGAGCTTATTTATTATCTACATTATATAGTATATAAATTATTTATTATAATACACCCATATTGTAATGGTAAAAATACATTGTATAAATTTATAATAGTCCTTTTAATGATACAAATTACTGAAATAAATGGGGTATTTAGGATAAAGGAAAATTTGAGGAAGAGCTCACACGCTTTGCACACATCAAAACTAATCTAGATATAACTATAATTAACTTTCAGATTTTTTGTCTACATAGGAAATCCGATTAGAATCGAATTTTGCAAGTTTGCAACGTTATATTATTTCATTGTCTGACAATATTTTTATTAGACATCTTATTACTTACCATCTAACTAAATTAAAAAGATGTATATAAATAGTAACCGTTGATATTGTACAAAAAATGTAAAATGACATGGATATACCGGAATATATATGTATATATATGGAGAACCGTTATGTATACATACGAAAATGTTTTTTTTCAAAAGTAATTTCACATTGTCTACAATAATCTAGTGATACACATAATAATTACCTGTTGCTGAAAGCTGACTAGTCGAGTTACTCTTTTTGCTTAAACCCACGAACTGACTCTGTCGGTCTCTTTCCCTTTCGCGGCCTTCTTTTCTTTCTCTTTGTGGTACCTCCAGACCATGCAGTTGACCTACAGCTGTATCACTAAGGCTACCATCTAAAATATATTTGTATTTATTAGTATACATTTATTTGTATGTATTACTATTTTATATATACAATATGCTACTGAGATCAAAAAATGGTAAGACGTAAAAATCGTGGGATTAATTATGAATTTCTTCCGCCACCCCAAAGTGAGTCCCATGAAGCTATTCGTTTCAAGAAGGCCAACTTACAGACCAATAAGTTTTAATTTTTCATCATGACAAATACGTCTGAATTGGCTCTGGTTTTTGGTTCCTGGTGAAAAATACCGTCACTCTCATCTTACTAGTAACATCAATAATGGGTTTCCCGCCTATTACTAATTCAATAATAATTTGGATAAAAAGAGAAAAAAAAACATCATTAGATTGCATGTATTATGATCAGCGATATCCATTGGTAAAAATCCGAAAAATAAATGTAAACAATTATTAAACAATCTACCCTACCCAGGTAAAAAAACGTTTTTTTTTATTAGTAGTGTTTTTTACAGTAATGTATTATAACTGGCTATGAAAGCATGGCTCACCATCATATTTTACTACATTATCTTACATAGCGCAGAATATCTTGGGTTTGATTAGGGAAGCCATTCACATCGACACCGAAGCCGAATATTCGTAGTCATAAAGGTGTGCATATGGTGATATCAGCAAGGTGTATTATATTAAAAGATGCTAAAGCCGAATATAACTGTTACTGCAGATGTATGAAAAGATTAGTAAAGCACAAGGAACCACACATTGTTGCAAAAAGTAATCCTCTTGGACGATAACTGTCAGCTAACCGTTACAAAAGTTTTTGATGGATACAGTAATGCAGCTCGAGTGGGAAGTTCTGTATTCAGAAGCGTATTCACCAAACATAGCGTATTCTGATTACCAACTATTCAGATCGATACAGTATGGCTTAACTCAAACACGATTTCGAAATGTTGAAAAAGTGTGATTGATGATTAGATTATTCCAAAAGCAACATCTTTATTTCCAAACGGTATCGCTATTCTGCTAAACAAATAGTGAAATGTTGTAGGAAATGCTAGAAAATATTTTGGGTACAGTATAGTTTTTCTGAATAAAAAGGGGAAAAAATATCAGAAAAGATACAAGCACCCAATTTTTTGACCACAAAGAAGCCAAATGCTATATAAGCCTTACAATCTTTTAATCAAAGTAATCCATCTTCATTACGGACAGTGAAGACATACCATATAATGCATTGTTATAATAAATGTCTATACAACCATTTTGGACCTACCAGTTTTTTCATCTGGTGGAGGCTCGGTATTCGATAAACTTCTTGTAAACTGACCACGCTTAACACTACCATCCTTTCGATGATGATGGTGATGATGGTGATGGTGAGGATAGTGGTGTTGCGGCTCTTCATGGTATTGATGATAATGATGCTGTTCCAGAGGATCAGCATCTCTATGTTCCCTGGGATCCATCTCGCGTTCTTTAGAATTTCTTGGCACACTCCGATAAGAAGTAGAATAACTAACATATTCCGTTCTAAAACAAATTAATAAAAAAACATAAAAATATTCTAGAACACACCTATATAACATTTCGTAAAGTATGTTTTAAGAATATTGTGTTAATTAATTGTAATATTGAATTTATCAATTTTAATATAAATCAATATATATTAATATTTTAAACAATTTTAATAGACAAACTAGATGAAAGCAAAATTTATATTATCAAAATGTCGACAAAATTTGTATCGGTTACATAATTCTCCTCAACAGTTGGAATAACTAATAGCCAGAAGGATTAAGGTGAGTTATAACATTTTATTTAAGCGTTTTCGTGTAGATTTTCATGAATTTCGAAAAATATTGTCGTACGTTCTCATACAGCAAAATCACTTATTCGCATTTCAACTCCTATAATAATAGTTTTTGTAATCATATACGATGACTTTATTCACTGATGAACTTTCCTACTCATTCAGTCTTTCACGATGTTTTTTTTTGTCTTCGAAATTAAATTAACCATCCTTAAGCTTTTGGATCTACTTCTGAGAGTTTGTTTTACTTGAATAGATGTAAATAGTTTGTTAATAGATGTGTTTACTGTATAAATTTGCTCAAATTAAAGATTAAGGACGCTGACTCAAAGATGATACTGATAGCTAGTACCAGCTACAAAAATAGTTAACGTTTGAAGATTATATTGTTAGTAGTTGTCAAATCTTATTTCTAAAATGTTTCAATTTTCCAATTGTTTTTCTAACTCGTTTATTGAACAAAAAGTATTTTTTGTACTCCGACATAAAATTATTGCCTAACAATATATTATTTTTACAATATATTGCCGCTAATTATGGACAACTTTAAATCAATATATTGAGAATAAATTGTTAGATATATTATTTTATGTCAATATTCAACAAACATTATTTGACATGATGTGGGCAGGTGAATTAAACAATATCATATATATACTTTTTCATTGTTGCAAAACCCGAGTCATTTCAAAGCGTTGCTATCTCCACCATTGAAATTCGGTATCATTTTTTTGTTTCTTTCGCTTCGTCTTGACTATTTGCCAAGTTATAATTTGAATATTTGACTGTAAGGCCATTTATCAAAGCCGACCCCGACTTGTATACGTCTATTGACCTACTAGATGTGCTGGCGCCAGAAACACATTTTTTGTAAGCGATTGGTTTTTGTTATTGGTCGAAACTGTATCTTTAGCAGTTAAAATATCTCGTTTAAAATCAATAAAATATATGTGTTTTTCTTTATAATATTGTTTCAGACAAGTTATGCGTTGTGGATCGTTACGTAGCATATTATTTTTTAGAGTTATCAAACTCGTTTATTATTATGCTATATTATTAAACAATATTTATATTATTATTTTCTTATCAGAGATGCAGTATTTGTAATATTATTAATGTTTTAATATATAATTATATAAAAAAAATATTAGAATTTAGAATAGAATAGAAGAATAGAATTTAGGTCCTAATAGAGAATTTAGATTTTCTTAGAGAATAATATTATTGCAATTACTGACACAAACTGTTAAAATAATTTGTATTTCGTCATATAACAATTTTATTTTAAACATCTGATTATTGCAGTAAGTAATGGCAGATGATATTTAATCAAAAGATACAGAAAATAAAGTTACCCTGTCATTCGACTTCCTCTTGGTCGCTCACTCTGAGTTGAAAATGCACTACTTGTCACTGACACCACTGATTCCATATCACTATCAAAATCACCTAATCCTAACGGGTCTCTGTCTCTATCTGGTGATACATGTCTCCTATGATGACTTCCTGATCTGACGTGGCTAGTTAAATCACTATCACTAAGTCCGCTGTATCGACGTTCCCAACTGGACCCCGTACTTCTGTATGTGTGTACATATTTTCCTCTACGATTATTACAACCTACTGAACGATCTTCCAAATCTTGAGCTACTCTCTCCTGTAAATTTAACAATGAGCAGCGGTTCCTTAAAGCAGAAAATTATGTCTAACCTGTAGCGTTCGCACTAAAGCATGTGGCACTTGAGGTAATTGTCGTTTTTTCGGCGAACCAGTCGGAGTGGCCGTTGCTGATCTAGATTGAAACCGAGATCCCACAGCAGGTGGTGCCGCACAATCCGGTGGTGAGAGAGATCGGTAGTCGGTCGGTCCACGACGTGGTGATTTCGATCGCGATCTAGAAGAGTGGATGACTTGGGTATCGCAAGGAGCAGCTGAATGTGAACGTTGACCCATCATTCCATTCTGAAATAATATAGTATTATTACCAAAATGGCTCATCAAAAATATCTATGTTTAAATTATCTGCTGCAGATATTACCAGCTAGGTAATACACCGGCGAAAACATACATCCAAGTTTTTTGAACAAAAATTTACGAAACTAATATTCACAAATTAAAACTTAAAATTGCTGTATGTCAATTCTGAAGCCTATTTTTGAAAGAACTATTAAGAAATCTTTATAATAAGAAAGAATACTAACAGATACTAATACTGTACAGCAGATCAGTCACTCAAGCGATTTTTACGTGTCATCACATAACGAAAATCACAAAATTTGCTTATTATACATTTCGCCCGTCACTGATATCTATGAAAATAAAAAATGCTAAACTTTCATTTTTCATATTAACTTGCATGAACTATTCAGATGCGATATCGGAAAGCTACTTTGGGGAATAGTATTTTTAGACAACTCCGACTAGAAGCTTGTCATTTTTTTTTAGTGATATACCCGATTCCTCAAGCAGAATCAGCTAAATACCTCGGAATACATCTCGATGGTAGGTTAAATTGGAAACATTATATTAGACAAAAATCAAATCAGATTAGATTAGAAGTCAAACAACTGTTAGTCGGAAGATACTCTCAACTTGACCTAAAATCAAAAATATTGCTTTATCAGTCAATCATAAAATCTATTTGGGCCTATGGGGTGAAAATATGGGGTTGCACTAAAACATCAAACCAACTAGTAATCCAACGCACCCAAAACAAAGACATTCTACGATTAATTACCAATACTTATCGCTACGTAACCAACGTAGAGCTTTACTATGACATCGAAATCAAATGGATACACGAGGTGATCCAAAATTTCGCCTTAAAATATGAAATAATGTTGCTAAATATCAGCAACGTGGAAGAAGTACATCTACTGGATTACACGCAGGAAACCAGAAGATTGATTGAATCCCGTACTTGTCTTGGTTGTGTATTAATGCAAGTACAACAGAACAATAGAACATTAATTTGTAAATTAAGATTGTACTAAGCATATTTAATGTAAGATATAATTAATAATAGTACCTTACCTTCAGTACGTGCTACTTCGAATTAATTAGAATAAGTAAGAAGAAAAATAAAGTGTAACTTCATCGATATTTTAGAGGATATTCTGAGAAGTCCGAATTGTCAGATACTCCTCATATGCTATAGAAAGAGACATTAAGCCAGCTAACTCTAAATAGCTATTCTATGCGACACAAAGACTTTATGAAGACCTAACAAAATATTATTTTTACCATTTCCTCGAAGCTTTGAATATATTTAGTAAGAATTGAATTGAATAGTCTTTTAAGTTGACAGCACAGAAATCAAACAAAAGTATCGTTTTTATTGATAAAATCAATTAAATTTTGAAAAATCCTCCTAAGGGTATATTCCTAAAGGCTTAAGCTTCGAAAATGTAAAATGAATGTCTTTGAGATTTCAAGACTAGAATACCATCTTAAAAAATGTGTTCTACTTATTTAATACCACAACGTCATTATGGATCTTAAATTTGCTCTAGTACACTTTTTTAGAAACACTAGCATAACTTACTTTGACTTAAAGGTTATAATAAAAAATTTATTTAAAAAAACGTCTAATGAATGTAGATCTTTATAAAGCGACAGTATGAATATAGCCTTCCGAATAAATGCACTTAAAATCTGACACGTAATCAGATTGTTTCATGCGCTACAATCGCTTTCATTGTGGCCTTATTATGACCCCCTTCATATAAAATCGATAAACCCTTTTCTAAACTGCAACTAATTTATTGCGATTTTATATTAGAAGGCCAAAATATACTTCGCAAGATCCCAAGTTATTGTTAAAATGAAATTGTATTCATCGAAATAAAACATTTAAATCAATTAATAAATATAAAATTAAAAATTTTAGAGGTATTTTAAATTTAAAGGCAAATTGGTTTAGTTTTTGTGATATATTTTATAATAGGCTGATATTATAAAACTACTATTAGTATCGAGTATATATAGTAATATCGAGAATTATCTGAAAAATAATTTTTGTTGTGTGGGATACTAATTTAGTCTTTTTTCAGTTTTCTATTAGCTAAAATCCATAAAAACTAATAAAACCTTATGGCAAAATGGAAAAATTAGTAATAAGGCAGATATTATTCACTGTTGCATGTTTAACTAACTAACTTATTACACATTATATCATCACTATTATCACATCTGAATATTTGAATTCCAGATTTTAAGATAATGATGATTAGCTGCAAAATTTCAACCCGATATTTAATTAATCTAGTCTAAACTAGAATGAAATGTAAATTAAAATATCTATAGTTCAGATAGAAAGGAATAAATGTATACCTATCAAAGAACAAATGTTTAGTAATCGATTTTCAACTATCTTACTTACCCTTTTATATCTTTGATTGTACGATTGCATTGATTCTTGATCTCTTCTAGATCTCCTTTCAGTCTCACGTGGCGGACTGGACGAACTACCTACACTACTAACACTGGCCCCATCCGCCCCCCGCCGCTCTCTACCCCCTTCAATTTCGCACTCTGATGGCGTATCACTGTCAGAAAAGCGGCTGCCAGTACTGGGTGGGGATAGGTGTTCACTTGGCGTTAAAGCCACCTACATTTCAAACAAATATATACAGTAAACATTAGAGAAGCAAACAAATATAGATATATGAATTCGATCAAAGAATATTTCTTTCAATATCTCTAAGAAAACAGTTATTTTATTGAAAAAATCGATTTATAATATTCTAATGTCTTACTTCTTCGTGAGGTCCCAAGGTTCTCCAGGTAGGTTGTTCGTCTAAAGGCCACAATTCTACAATAGCTTCACCTAAAAAATCGTTTGCACCAAATCGGAGGTAGTCCCATACAGTAATTTCTAAAGCTCTAACTCGAAGGTCAGCCCTTCTGAGCCCTGAATAAACGAATGTTTGATTCCACATAGGTTCTATTGTATCTAGAAAAAAAATATTAATTAGAATAATATTTTGCAACAGTAATAATTATTTTTCATTGTAATTCTGGATATGGTTGATTGAACATTATATATAGGTTATTGCAGAAATAGATAGTGTCGAAAGAAAACTACTTAAGGATCACAACACAATAAAAACCAAACTTCATTCATATCATATTTTCTTTTTGAATAAAATAAATATAATGTTAAACTTGATAACTTAAGTTATCTTAAGTATTTTAGTTAAACAGGAAGTATATCTGACAAAAAATCATATTTGGCAATTTTTTAACTTAAAAGTATATCAAGATTTAATAATTAACCATACCATTATTTTAACTAATTGCAAGAAATAAAGACAATAAAGACAACGAATTATATTGTTAACACATTTTGGTTTTTATAAAAATAATATATTACTACTTGATCATTTTAGTCAATCTTTCAGTCAAAAATTAACATTTTTTCAATTTTCAATAATTCAGCAACCTTTAGATAATTTTAAATAAGAAATACTATCCTATGAACAGAGAAATAATTTAAAAAATAATATAATTCTTTAATTATAGTTTAGTGTCCTGTTTACGCAAGATAAACCCTCTAAACCCTCTCTAGACTGGACATATCATCCGACTGCTTAATGGAAACACGGTCTTCGACATTAAACCTACCGACTGATCAGTGAACAACTTAGAAACATCCCAAACACATTCGATCGTACCCAGTTTGATTACTGGCATAACTGGGATAACTATTTCTTGTCGGTTTTTATACTTTTGCCTACAGACCTCTTCAATTATAATTACAAACATAAAGTAAATCCGAGATTCAAACAAGTGACTATCGCAACAGTAGGACTGACCTGTCGTCTGAAACACTCCGGCTACGAAACCGGTAAACAAGATGATGCTTTGATCCATATTTTAAAATGAAATGTTATTTGAAATTATTTGAAACTTCAATTAATAAAAATTAGTTGTTACAAAAAAATTAATATAACAATTCTATTGTATTGTAATAACAACAGCATTAAACAAGATAAATATATATTCACTTAAAATAATATTGAATTAAATTTATTGTAAATCAAGAATTTAATTAAACAGAATATATAAAATAAGATTTTTATTCATAAAAAGCAGCAATACCCGGAAGTTTTAAATTGTTTAATAAACTTCAATGAAATTTGTTACAAAAACAGCTCTACTAGTTCAGTAAGATATTATTAGCACTAATTGTAGAATACTCATTAACAGTAAAGATAATCAATACAATATTATAATAATCAATATAAACTCCATAAAATACGAATAACACCAAAAAGTATGTATGTCATAAGTGCACCAAAAATATACTTTACTTTTAGTACTGTTCAGTATTAAATTTGCATTAATAAAAGTTAGATTAACTTTTAGTAATGGTATTAATATTTTATGATACATTTTAGTCATGTTAAACTTTTAGATTTTATGGTACACAAATCTACTTTTCAAAATAAAGTTCCAATTGCGGATCTCAATAATCGATCACAGTAAGATATTATTATCTAGTAAAGAATCTGTAAATTTGTCAAGAGTATTTAGTGTTAGATACCAATAAAAGTAATACAAATTTATAGAAGAAAATATGTATATCAAAAAGTTACTAAAATATAAAGTAAGTAATAAAATATTACATTAAAATAATTGTCACGTTAAGTGCAGTTTGTATCTAGAAAATTATTCATTTATAAATCATTCCGTTAACAATATAATTTTACCTTATTAATATCAATGAATCCATTATATCTATGATGTATCAATCGTGGTAATACGCACGGCACAATTTATATTATGTTTATTATTAAACTTATAACGCACATCCGGCAGCTCGTATCTCTGCCAGATCGCACAACCCTTACGCCAAACTGCACGTTAGCCTTAACCCATTGCCAGAGATAAAATGCTCAGGAAATAAATCACACACGCTACTGCGTTTTTTTTTTTGGTTATATCTTGGCTCGTGCGCCAAATTATATTTGGTTCTCCCTTTATTCTACGTAAAATACGAAACCGGATATAAAATTACCGATGAACACACATAATTAATATTATAAGAAATATTCAATTAATTATATATTAACAGTGTAAAAATCAGTTCCACTTTTTTTCATAAATATGTCACAACGGTTTGTTAATTTCAGTTAGCACATCAATCACAGAATCAAGAATGAGTTCTCGATCTGATCGGCAGAAAGTATTTCCAATAATACGTTAGTAATATTCAGAAAATCTTCAGATAGTTACCATAGCTTTTATTACGGTCTACTCCATATTTTCAGGATTATATCAGAAAGGAATTTCATGTATTTCATGTTGAAAGGCTCAATTTAAACAAGATCGTACAAAGGCCGACTATTTTTGAATAATATCTATCTTAATGGTCAATCAAAAGCTGAAGAGCTGAAGAAATTCTTTCTGAAGAAATGGTAAAGTAGATTGAAATCGAAATTATAAATTAAGTATTGAGAAACCATTATTCAAAGTAAGGAAGAAAGTATGCTATTCAAAGGGTAAAAATGTCAAAAAATCTCCCTGATTTGGTCTAATAACCGAACAATCTACAAGAACTCTCAGAAAATTGCTTCAAATTAATATATGTATAGCTTACATTTAATGACATGCTACGTCTAACCTACTTCCCTAGCACTTTTCGAGAAACTCGTCCGTAACAAATACGGAAAAATAGAGCGAATTCACAGATTGATCAATAAAATAAGTAATAATTTAAATCGGTGGGAACTACAAGTTAAATTGAAACATCTTCTGCCCCATCCACATTTTAAACTACAAAAGCCATATCTCGCAGATAGAAATGTTATTGCGAAACAGGCTACTGAACTAAATATAACATATTCAGGTATTGCACAGGACAGTGTCCTTGACCCATTGTTATATATTCTGTATACCAAACGTACCAAATTCAATCACCACTACTGCGTTAACATGTGCTGACGATACGATGATTTTATCATCACATGAGGACCCAATATCAACCACAAGGATCAAAATACTAGAAACTGGTAAAAAGTGGTAAAAAGTAGATTTTCAAAGATTCCAAAGTAAGTTGACGCCATCGTTGACGCCCCATTTTATTCCAGTAACAACCTAATTGAACGCTATATCTCTCCGGAAACCATAACGAGTGTGATTCGAAGTGCCAGTGCAAAGTACTCAGTACCCAGTGAAAAACACTTATAGCCTGTTGGGCAGATTGTGAAATACTAAGGGAATAATTAAAAAACCCATCGGTTGCATAGAAAAGGAATGGACAATTAGAAGTGGATACGAAGTACTTCTAATAACAAAATAGTATAATTCAATTTCTGAGATGGACTTTAAAGCCTTCATCGATACCATATTAATCTCCCCAAAAGTTTCTTAAATGTATAAAATAGCACAAAATCCAACGGAGTTAAATCAGGAGAATAGGGTTAATGAATTAAGGTGGTCTTTTAAATGTAGTTTGACAGTAAAAATAATTTTAAATTACAGGGTTTTAATATAATTTTAAACAAAGGGCAATTAGCAGTAACAATCATAATTTAACAAGGTCAATTATAACAAATACTTTATAACGAAAACACTTCGATAATATAGAGGTGCTGTTACAGCAGATAGCATAGACAGAGGCAAATATTCCGCAAATTTATATCATTTTATAAATAATATGCCTTAAACCCACATCATTTTATTTTGACATAAATTATCTTGATATGACTTATATTAATATTATCTTAGTTTATTAATATATACATTTAAATTCTTAAAAATCTTATAGATTTCGTTTGAACTTTTTATTAAATTACTTTAAAAACAACTTACTTGCTAGTGTCCTAGTACGGCGTTTACTTTTTTCTGATCTATCGGGTAGAAGAAATAGTTTGCAGTATGGATTCCGAAGAGGTTGGTCAGGATCAATCCTTTGTGTTAATCCTGTTGCACATACTATCGTGACTAGGAGTTGTAAAGTGGTTGGATCAAATCCTAGTCGCACCTACATTAATATCAAACATTAATTAATCTTTATTAAATCTTATTAAATAATAATTAATTGATCAATGAATAAAATAGAAAAAACAACTACATATTACCTTTATTCATTTTAACTTGGCATCACATAAAAGGATCTGCTGAATATTCCCAATTATTATTAATTTCTGTCTTAATTCTTAATAATTTTATATTTTAACAGTAATTTATCATTTCATTTTAAGGGTATATATATCTTCATTTAAGCCTTGCCTTCTTACAATGGTTAATTTTTTGAGTAGTAAATAACACATCCTATGATTATTATCAAATTATTAGGAAGCAAAATACCCTTAACTGCATTATTATTTTAATTACTCTGTTAAATTCAGAGAAAGTAATGCTAAATGCATTACTACAGCTTATAAATACAGCGTTTGGTAATAAGTGATTTCGAAACATCATGAAAGATTAAACTATCAATTCTAATTGATGCATAAGATTCGATAACTGACAAAATAATGGTAATTTTATAAGTAGATTCGACAAAATAATCACAACACAGTGATTGTAATATGATCATTCTTATCCACATATTGTTGAGTGATTTTGAGTTACGTTTTATATGGTAGTGCGAAACAAGCGAAAATTAATCCTAGATGCCTAGCCTAATATCGAAGGCATCTACTATTTGTAACGAGAAATTTAAATGCTGCCATGAATATAGAGAATATGTACTTAAGATTCTGATAGTAATTCATCACGCAATCAAATAAATTGATCTGACTTGCCTGAACGCGACCTCCTACACTAGTAGGACCTTGTAATGAAGGCGCAGCTTCTTGACGGTCTGGACTACCAGGTGATGTCACCAGGACATGCGGTCGTTCATAAACCTCTGATTCGGGCCATGAAATATTCGTTTGACCTAAATGACAATAAAAACGGTTAAGTCCAATTAAAGTTAACTATTACACTAGCGTCCATACAAAAGTCACACATGTGTATTAGTCTGGTGAACTCTCTATAGTGCATGTGACATGCAAAAACAGTTATAATTAATGCAGGTCACATATCTTTCTTGAGTAAAAAAGTAGTGACTATGACCCAAGGCCAATTGATAGAAAATTTAACGAAACAGAATACTAGTTTTATAGTTTACGAGTCCGAAACACACAGTTGTTGCTCCCATATTGATCTAAATCTACACACATATCTAAGAAACCACACAGAAGAAAGGATAGCGGGTATCTAAACAATCACAAAGTATATCTAAAATCGTGTACAATTGTGTATTTTAGCAAAGGTGATTTTCAGCGGTGTGTTTTGTGCTCGTATTAGGAATGAATGTTTAAATATGGAAAGAGTGTCGTTTCCATGTTTAAACTTCAATCCAATTTGGTGTATAAGGGTGACATAAAACATGAAATATAAGACAGTAACCATAACGGTTATACCTGAAATTAAAAAAAAATGAATCAATATATCACATTTCTTTATATTTTCGCTTTATATTAAAAAAGTATTTATTGTGCGATAGTTGATCAAGAAGCGAATCTCATCATAACACTGTCAACTATGATGCACCTTTCTTATTTTTTGTGTTGGTGATTTGTTCTATGTTTCTGCATTCTGATATCCATACCTCTTTGAGCAACGGATTGTCTCCAACTTGCTTGTGCCATTCTCCTACTACTCATGAATCTGCTAACGATTAATTCGACATTCGCTTCCTGTTTACTTTCAGCGATAATGTCCGCAACTTCCTGATACGATTTACCTTGCAACAACCTACCATTCCATTCTATTACTTCGTCGCCTAAAACGAAAAATAATGGGCGATTCATATGAGCAACTTACCATATATTAATCATTACATTTTATATTGCAGCGATCGGCAATTCAAATACATTGTTTTAACAAAACTATTGAAAATATATATATAAACAGTTATAATATTATCGTTATTACAACATAACTGATTAAAGCAGAGAAACATGTTCAACATGAGTATTCCATTTATATCAGACAAATCATCGTGGTATTTTTAGATAATGGTATGCTAATATTGTTTATACATCAGTATTTTGACTTATTTGCAAATATTCTTATATGAACCCTGTCGCCTACGAGCTTGATCAAAAACTCTATCTAAGTACAATATTATATATCGTGACCCTTAGTAATTCCAACAAAACAATGTAGCAATATAAAAAAAACTCGTCGTTTGAAAGTTGTCGAATAAGATCGCTGAAATAGATTGAATAGTTGCAAAATGGTCGCATACGATTGGTAGATATAGTAGATATCTGTTTATATGAAGAAGAGTATAAGAATAGAGTAGGTAAAACGGATTAAGTTACTTGTAGAATATTTTAAGATTAACTGCCAGAAGTGGGATTCAAATTTTTGAAACGTACAGATGTATTTACTAATGCACATGAACAAAACTTGCATTTTCTGTTTTAACCTCACGAAACTAGCGATAATTTAAAAGCAGAATACTATACTATTAGATTCAAATCAGTATAAGAAATGTGTTTTTATTAGAATATAAATAGTAGTGCGATCTGATGCGATTCCCAGGTATCAAAGTACCAGGATAACTGTTAGTATTCATGTACTCACCCCATGATTGGCCTTATTAGGAAGTTGGTACTATCATAAGGTGGGAGGAAGGTGTTTACCCAATGTAGATGAGGCCATATCTAACAATACAACTACGACATTAGTGTGCACTAATGCTTCGAGAAAGGAGAAAACATAGGAATATGTCAGTCCTAAATTATTTATAAGTAGGATACCAATTATCCTATTATCGAGTTTAAAACTTATATTGGTAATAATTTAAGTATTCAATGAAAACCTCAAGTATGCTAAAAACGAACAGGTTATTGAGTTGTACCATAATTGTGGCTTATTCTTCAATAATATTTGGTTAATACCAATAAATTAACATCCGTTAAACTTTACAAACTTTTTTTGATTTATTATTGTTATTAAAATAAATAGCAAGTACTGTTGGTAAACCACATGCTATCAAATAAACTTTATTGTCTTTGTTGGTTTTAATTTTAATATATGGAAGTCAGTGTCCGATTACCTCTAAGCAAATTAAGCAATTACTTACGGCATCACGTCTTGGGAGGCATTATAAATATCACAAAGAAATATCAAGAAACATAGACCGCCACAGGGGGTCCACATGCATGAATTATTTAGTGCATCAAATGGTCTTAATCCAACGCTAATGATGGTCCAAAAATTTTCTTTATTAAATAAAAAACTATTTTATTTAATGGTGTTAACTTATTACAATGGAAACATAATTAAATGTAACTATATTTTTCGAAATTTAAATCCTAGAGGTATCATTTACGACACTCTTACATTCGGGATGGAAATACTGAGAGAAAAAAAGACAAATTCTGTAAAACTGAGAGAAGATAAGTTTTTCTGAATTTTATTTTTAATGAATATTTTATTTCAATTACATCAGCATAATCGAATCGGACTTATTGAAGTTACAATTGTTATTACAATTTAAAATCACTCTCCACTTGTTATTATTTTACTGTAGCGAAAATTACAATGGCAAAATCTCAAAAATTCTTTGTAGATCACGCTGTAAATTAATAGTAGTTAATATATATTTTAAGGCAATATAATAAGTACTTGCATGTATTTTGATTAGTGATATCTATTGGTGAACATACGATGCATCAATGTAAGCAACTGTTAAATTCCATGTTTGACATATTCCTACACAAACTTCATAAAAACAGTTTTCATTTTAGTATTACTAAGTTTGGTTTATGCAGACACTAATCATAGAACACCAAAACTGGAGATTTCCAGACCAATCTCCATTTGCATCCAAAAGTTTTAGAAGCTTATGGTGATGATGTCCGAAAAAATGACGAAAAAAGTTCGAATACAATGAATTACAAAACGAATTAATGTTTACATAATGGAACAAATCCCGAAAGGATAGAAAATAGGTACCACATGAATTAAGTAAAAATACCATTTCCAACCGTTTCAATATCACAGTTTCATTGCTTGCTAAGAAAAAAATGATGGTGTATTAGGGCTGGCGATGAAAGATGGCTCTATTAAGACAATCACAAGTGCAAATAGTCATAAGCTAATATAGGAAAATCAACCACATCAACACCGAAGTGGAAAATTCATGACCATAAAGTATTGATACGCATATAATATTTATGATTAACGAGATATAATGTAATACAAGCTAAATTCAGGGCTAAAGGTGCTAAACTCGAATGATATTCTTACTGCATCTAATTGCTATCTACATCACTGAAACCAAGACCATCAATAGCGAATAACAGACGTAAATAGATCCTTTTGCATGACAATGCTTGTCCATATATTGCAAGATTTGTGAAGGATATCGCACTTAGCGCACTCACCAGACATAGCTCCTAATTACCACTGTTTCAGATCGATGCAGAATGGCTTGGCCTATATAAGCTACCAACATCTTTCTTTCAGTACGGTATAGATACGTAACAAGAAAGATGGAGAAACTTGTAGAAAATTATAGAAAATATTTTGATAAATATATATTGTACTAACTTTTCTCAATAAATACCTTTATATAGTGAAAAATTGACCAGAGTACATCCAAGCACGTAAAAATTAGACTGGGTTCGTATAAGATTTTTAAATTACGACTTTTGTTCTAGATCACTCTCTACTTAATTATATCCGATCTATCCTAATCTAATGACTAATTAACCTGGTCTTAGTTGTCCGTCGACATCAGCAATGCTGCCTTTCTTCACTTTTTCTATAATAGCCCCTTTACATCCATTTTCCAATAACTTCCCGCCTATTACTTTTAATCCTAATATGGCAGCGCTAGATCCGGTCGCTTCCGTGTTACCCCTTCGTAATATCATATGACCAGTCATCCTTGTTCCGTCGCTTGAGACTTGCCAGGAATGAGGATGCTATAGAAAACTATGATTATCGACAGACTATAGTCTCACTACTTCTGCAAAAAATATTTACATCTAAAAAGCGATTGTTATTGCTTTATGCACAAATAAGAATTCGCAGCTCAATGTAGCACTGATACTAATGATGCATATATGCAAATATGTAAAAAGGCATAAAATCTAATATAAATAATATAAATATGAATGCTCTTAGTAGGCTAAGTTAAATGTTATATATACAGATCTCTTCTACAGCTCAGTGTTAAAACAGAGCACACAGGCCAATAGCGTTTAAACAATGCAAATTCGTTCAGCTCATGCGCTTATATAATTTACAATCACAATAAAATAGCTAGGTTTAAAAATTGAAGATTAACTCAATAATTGAGCTAGCAATGGTCAATATTTTATTCAGAAAAGCTTTACGAAACTTTTATACCCAAATATACATTTCTTTATATATGAGGATTTCAAAAATAAATATTATCACTCACTTATTAATAAATGCATTATAATTATTAGATAAACTCCAAAGTAAATAGGACTCTTGAATTTTTTCTTGAAAATGAATTAAAAACAAATAAAATTGAATCAAAAGTGTTGTTTATTAGATAACTCATAGCAATATCCACGAAACATGTTCGCTACTTAATGTTAACATAAAAATAAATAAGAAATATTGACTGAAACCCTTGATTATTGAAAACGCCATGATAATTTGTTTATTAATTCATTAAAAATAAATCGTTATTCATTAGAAATGCAATTTAATATAATTTTTCTAGAGATTATTAGAACCACATAATTGTCATAAAAACATAAGTTTCAAAATCAGATAAATTGAGATAAATTCATAACATCCCTACAAACCTCCTAAACCACTAATTCGACATAAAAATTGGTATACAATATCTCGAGAAAACTGTTTCGAACAGAAATAATGAGTTTTAACAAAATAGTGAATATTTCTTCACACTTTAAATAAGTCCTATTTATTATTGGAAGGCACACATTTCTAGTTAGCAATAAATCCGTTTTGCAATCATGTAAACGTAAATTTCTTTTTAGTTGAACAAATCTCAACAACATGCATCTTAAGACCGCAACGATAAATTTGAAATTTAAACAAAATGCTGCCATTTCCATCGGCAGTTGCAGTTGTAACTGCCAACAGACTTGGTAGGTATCCAAGTAACCAAATAATTTATTGAATCTAAAGAAGGGCCACGACGACATTACTAGGATAAAATTCACCGCGGCTTTTTTTCTTTAAAGCTTTTTGAACCAGAAAGTGCCTTTGTGCAACTAATATTATTATTAAATATTACTCAAGATGCATTTTTATATTCCAATAAGTTCAATAATAAAATAATGATCATTTATGCGTTATTATCTATTAATAAATATATTATTTACACCAATAAAAAATAGCTGTAACTACAATTACCTTTTAGTAATATATATCTTTAGATAAGTTCATAAAATTTTATTTAATATTTTCTACAAATTAAAAGAAACTAATTTATTGTTTTAAATCATAACAGGTGGGGCAAAAGTCCCATTGCCATTTTGATTGCGCGCCATGTTGGTTATGTGAAATAGTGACAATATTTATTGAAAATAATCGTTCCATTATTGCCACTAAGCGGAAATTGAGTCAAAAATATCCTAATCGTCCATTCCCTCACAAAACCACAATTTATCGTTTACATGCGAAGTATGGTACAACAGCAGACATGCCTCGTTTTGGAAGATAACGGACGTTTCGTTACGCTGAAAATATGGCTCTTGTGACCGATAGTATTCTAGAGACTCCAGAAACATCAATTCGGAGACATGGTTCCCAGTTATACATTTCTGCACGCAGTTTAAGGCAAATTTTGAAAACTGATTTGAAAATGTTACGTACAAAACTGAATTAGTCCAAAAATTGCTACCGAGAGATCCTGATCAACGAGTTGAGTACAGTATGCAATCCTAAATCCGTATGGTGAAATTGAAGATTTTTCGTCTAAATTGATAATGAGCGATGAAGCCCATTTTCTTCTCAGTGGCCAATTCAATAAACAGAACAGCCGGTTTTGGGGAACACAGAATCCTCAATTCATTCATGAAATATCATTGCATCCACTAAAATCAACTGTATGATGTCGAATTCATGCTGGAAACATCAGTGGTCTATATTTTTTTGAAAATGACCAAGGTTTTTCAAAATTTTCTTGTGAAATGGAAGAGCAAGAACTAGAGGACATGTGGTTTCAGCAAGATGGAGCCACAGCACACATAGCTCGTTCAACAATTCAATTATTGAATGGGGTTTTCCATGAAGACTAATTTCGCGAAGTGGCGTTTTAGCATGGCCAGCCAGATCTCCGGATCTAACAACACCAGACTTTGGGGTTTTTTTTAATCAAAAGTTTATATGAATAAGCCACGAATGAATCAACATTCTAAAGATAATATTCGTCATAAAATTGAAGAAATTCAGCCTCAGATGTTACATGATGTCATGATAAATGCCTTAAAAAGAGCCGAAAGTTGCATAGTGAATCGCGGTCACCATTTAACCGATATAATTTTACAATCATAACTAAACAAAAAGGAAAAACCAAATAAACTTTTATGAAAACCAAACTTACTTATCATTTCATTGAGCAAAGTTAAAGGTAATCAAAATGGTAGCGGGAGTTTTGGCCGACGTCTTTGTCTATTTATATTATAAAAACGAAAAAAGAATATTTAAGAAAATATAATGATGAAGTGTAACAAATTGAATTAAAATCGCATATAAATAAAATTGACAGAATAAAAACTGTATATTATACGATATATATTTAATATAGTTCATGTACTGTTTACTGATCACTACTTCCTATTGTTAAATTTGATAGCTTCTGGTTCCTGAAATATTTTGTATCTGATTTTGAAATAAAGTTAATTTAGTCAATTTAACTGTTTGCATTCTTAACGTAAACTGTTGCATAACAAAAGCTTTAAATATTAATATGTTGCTTGTGATAGGTGTATTATGTTCATACCTACTTGTACAGGTGATATATTATAGATAAAACAATATTTGTATATTATTTCCCCGTAAATATAATATTAATACGAAAAAGTATTATTTGGGAAGTGATCATGTACGATTTATCCGGTACAAGCTACAAATTTTTTGTACTGTAAGTGTGATATGTCAATTAAAACAAAACAATCAACTGTTGAATCAAAATTTCTATAAAATATCACCCTCATTAAATGCATTACTGTCTGGAGACAAGCGATAATCTACGGGATATCTACTCCTCATCTCCTACAGTGGACTCTAAGCACCTTGGGAAAATCTCCTCTAGTCGAGTCCTCGCTGGAGGTGAATGTGGAAGACGTATCGATACCAGAATCCCGATGGGAATCCTGCGAGCCTTGCGACCCCTGTCGACCATCCTGGTGGTCGAATCGGACCGTTTTCTTTCTTCTTTCGGTAAAGCCTCGATTATCTGCCGTCACATCTTGAAGGGGTCTGTGAGGAGGCGCTACTATATAGTGACTTAGGGGTGGCCAGTCATCAGTCTCATCCACTCCTAAAATCGGTGATGATTGTCTAACCTACTCTAAGCTCTTTGTATGATATGATTATCGTTGAGAGTAGCAGGATATATGTATTTCTCATGGATATATGTGTAAATATCGTAATGTGTGTTGGTGTTGGTGTTTTTATTAGTATGTAGTTAATGAAGTAGTACTAAAGAAAATAGAACATTTGATACCATCATAGACGACACTTTCCATTTTAATGATTTAGTATTTGTTGGATATTAACTGGCCTAAAAAAACTATTGCAGTATTCTAAATTAACTGATACATAATATGATATATCACTGACGAAATTATGTTCTATACAACTTTCTATTAATAAATATTAAAATGATGGATATTCTAAAAAATATTAGATTACTGATTATGAATCAAACTATTCACGAAATATTGTATTACTTGAGATCATCAATCTGTACAAAAAGGGACCAAAATTAAGCCGATACATTAGAAATAAACATTTATTGAAAGTTTTATGATGATTTTTATAGCCCTTATCAATATTACCTCCAAAATAAGACCATTCCTATAGACCAAGACAACCATGAGTGTCTCTACTTAATAGACCCTTATGTTCCTTCGAATAATAAATAACCAAATTGTCAATTGAAACCAAAGTGAAGAAATGTATAGTCGTTGTTGTCTGTTAGACCTGCCTAGATATCTGGCAACTCATTTGATGAATTCATTGGATTCAAATAAGATGGGATTTATTTGACTTGAAATTCTGTATGACATCCTATTATACCTAAAATATATTTCAAATATTTTAAATATTGGACTTTTTACTGGAATAACAAGAAAGTTAGTTAAATATATAAATTGTATTCAAACATCAACTATTTATAAGAAGACTTTTATAGTTACCCAAAAAGTTTTCAAGAAAATTTTTTGTCATAATGCTCATAACACGAAACTAAATATTCACTTTAAAAGTAACAGAAACCACACACTTCAATAAATAGAAAAAGGACAATTTATTCGACAACAGCAGGTCCAACATTAGATGATTTTAAAACACTCGGGTCATCCTAATAAGTATGCTTAAACTTAAAATAAATTGAAGATACCACAAGATGCAAGCACAGTGGTATTAATAGCAACAAAAATGAATTATGTTAACATATTACCTCTAAACTGGTAATAATATAAGTAAAAAAAGTTATAAAAAAATATCTCCCTACTTAGCATTAAAATTGTTCCTTATTTGAACAACCAGTTTTATATCACTTTGGTTCCTCACAAACTCACAAAAAGTATTTTGCGACAACAATTAATATTATTGGCCTATAAAATAATTTCAAAGGAATTAAAACAAATTGCGTTACTATGTATTAAATCATATCGGGTATATCTGTAACCAATTTCAGGTTGAAACTTCACTTACAAAATATTAGTATAACGTCATCAAATACTGTGTGAAGCTTATGGCTACCATGCCCCATAAATTTCAGTATGTGAATGCTAGTTTCGACGTTTTAAATTGGTGATTTTAAAATCGAAAACAAATAACGTTCTGGATAGTCAAAAGGCGTTTCTCGATGATCCATGAAAAACGTAAGAAGAATATGCGTAATTGTTGGAAGTAACACTAGAAAACATTTCCAATCACTTAAGAACATGGGAATGATCCAAAAGCTTAGATATCTTGTGCCGTATGAATTGAAACGAATTGAAAAAAAAATGCATGTATTACGACAATTCAAAGCGAAGAATATCATGGGAACCACCTTAACCCATTTAAGCTAAACACTGCGCAAGAAACGCTTGACTGCAAGTTGCAAAAGTCGTGACCTGTCTGAGCACCGCTTCACTTATAATGAGGATAGCTAAAAATTAGTCGATTCATGGATAGCCTCAAAAGATACCTCGTTCATTCAAGATATAATCCATAAATTATCTGAAATATGGGAAAAAGTATCAGTTATCTCTGGACAATACTTTGAATATAATATATTGTACAGATTATTCACAATAAAGCTTCAAATTTAAAAAGACACTTTAAAACTAATTTATAATGCGGTATAAATAATGAAACTACTACGCTAATGGTATCTAAACATTGAGGATTCATTTTAATAAGTATATTGAAACTTAATAATTTAAACATTTTGATCACTTAAATATAAGGTATATTAAGATATGTAATAAAATAATTTCGTCAAATATATTTTCAAACGTTTGTATATAAATCAAACTGCAATAATATTTATTGGTCGTATAGCTACTTAATTATAGTATTTCGTTACCTCGATGTTCTATTTACTTTACCAATTTTATATTATATATAGATCGTACCATAACTTTATTACAGAAATGTATCATATTTTATAAATATTATACAAAACTATCTTGTTATGGGACAACTTATATTAGGTAGGATTAGGTAAATGTTTAACCAAATATTAAGATAAATAATTTTCAAAATAGAAACGTCATACGCCCTAAATATCGTATATCAACTGTTTGCCGTAAGTAGCCAATCACAACACAACAATAAAAATGTTAACAACGAACACGAAACGTTAAGTACAAGAGAAAAATATTAAAGTAGCAAGTCGAATGCAGAGAAATGGAAAGTGCTGAAGCTGCGTGAGTACACCACCATGCAGGTTAAACAACAACCAGCAGCCGAGAGCCGTCCCTCACCGCTAAGAATTTTTTGATTTTTTCGTCGAGAATCGCTTGACGACTTAAACGTTCGGATAGTTTAACTCCGTCGGTACTTTCTGGAAGACTTCCTAAAATGGGGGGCAAAATTATCTACAACTCAAACAGAAACCCGGATGGATATTATAAACCATCTATTGCTGAAATTTATTAAATAAAAACTAACCAAAAAGATCAGAAAAATTTGTCATAAAGAATGGATAACTTTTATTTTATTGTAATGTTTCTCAGCTGAATAATATTTCTTGCAATCATTTATATTATTTTAATTATATTTTAAAAAATAGGTTGATATAATTAATGTGTATCAATCAATATTTACATATTATATATTATTATTTATAACCAGCAGTGCCCTAGGACCCCATTTTATAGTCAATATTTAGTTAACATATTAAAATATATTAAACATGTTTTACCATTGTATATCTATTCTATAGTTTTAATTTTAAGTTTTAAGTATTAATTATTCTTTGCAGAATACATTGTGACTACAATAAAGAATAAAAATTAACATGAATAAATTATTTGATACTGTGGTATGGTATGTTGTTTCTCCATTACTTATCCATGTAGTAGTGGATGCAACAAACTAATTAACTCATCCGATTTTCGCTGATGATATTATGGGTTGTGATAAAAATAATTTAGATTTTTCTTCATGGCTTTTAAAGTAAAATATATATCCCATTCTGATCGATGAAGTTTGATTACTTTTCTTATAAAGCCAAGCCTGTTTTTTTAAAAACCAGCTTCACTTCATTAAGAGAGTATTGCTGAGAAAGGATGAAATTGTAGTTATACGCGAGCAAGTTCATCGTTATTATTACCATTACATAAGGCATTAAAACTTGCCAGACAAAATATCTCAATTTGGGTCCAGTTACTAAAAACATGTGTTCTAACCTTATGGTGATGGAATACAATGAAATCCCTGATAAAAAATTTTGGCTATTTGTTTAATTGCGGCTTCAATCGCATTAGATCTTCACTGTAGAGATAACTGGTGGTTTAGCTAAATCCAAGCAGGTCATTATACCGAATTTAACGTAGAAACAATTCCTTCCAACTCTACCAAATAGTATAACCTTCCATGGTATCAATACTGGCTTTGGAACCGATTGTAAGGATTTACAGGCTTCAACCAAGACCTATATTGCTCATTATTGTATACGTGATCCACTTTTTATCTCCCGTAATCATTCCTTTCAAAAATGGTTCAGCTTTGTTTAGTTTCAGCAACGATTCATCAAATAAATCTCGATCCAAAACTGCTTTTAGGAAGATATTTAGTTTCGTAGCAATGTGGCGAAATGAAATATGCTGGTTAACCTCAATGGGTTTAAAAATTTTATCGAATTTGTAACTGGCCATCCAGGATGATGTTCATCTTGGAACATCGATATTTTCGGTCAGAGAGCTGCTGATTAAAGAACTAATCACCATGAACATCACTATTGTCGATAAGGCGAAATAGATCTTCTGGAATCTTCATTTTCAAAGCGCAATAACTTTTACCATAGTAAACAACTGACGCTTTGTATCTGAAATTTATAGAGTTTTATGGTTTACTGCCTTTTTAATATAGCTTCATGGAATAAATGTTACTAAAGCTATGCGAATATTCTTTAAGCGGCACCACATAAATTAAGATTAAATGAAGACAATGACCAAATACTAACAATGTTAACAACTAGCAATTAGGGTGCAATGGTTTGGGCATGTTTATCGAATTAAGCATAAACAATACATTTTGACTATGAGAAAGCTCTGTTGAAACTGCGTGCCGCGTTTTCTCACTGTTGGCCAAAAACAAGAACGTGTTGATGATTCTGAGCAGTGTTTGGCCATGTTTAAACGTAACAAACCACAATTTTTGCGTCGATATGTGACAATGGATCGAGTAAACAACACAAAACCAAAGCACAATAGAATCAAAATAGAACAACTATACTAGTTAGTCGGAAGACACTCTAAACTTGATCTAAAATCAAAGAGGTTGATTTATAAAGCCAATTTGGACCTATAGGGTGCAAATATGGGGTTGCACTAAAAATTCAAAGCAACTAGTCATCCAACGCTGTCAAAACAAAATTCTTCGATTGATTACCAATGCCTATCGCTACGTAACCAACGAAGAATTGCACGATGACCTGGAAATCAAATGGATTTGCGAAGTTATCCAAGATTTCGCCTTGAAATACGAAAGAAGATTACTAAATCATACTAACGTGGAAGTAATACAACTGCTGGACAGCGTGCAGGATATCAGGAGATTAAAGCGACCAAATCATACGAACTTTTACAAAATGTATACCTTTAGTGTATATAACTATAGCTACGACAGGCCTAATTTGAGACAAAAGATAAATCGTTCTACAAAACTGGTATTGAAAAATGTAATAAAACGCGTTTTCACAATTTGTTTGCAAAATATGGATAACCAGACTACATAACAGAATTACAATTATATCCTAACGTAACATTATAGTATTAATTTAACCAGAAAAATATGTTTTCTACTATTACTCTTACACTGCGCCACTGAAGAAAGTGACCTAAATATACATCTTGAATCGGGAGTTGACGCAGCTGCTGTGCGAAAGAGTTTTTCATTATAAATGGGAGTTGGGGTGGCCGAATGCTTCTTTCGAAAACTTCTTTAATATTCGGTTTGCGGAAAGTTGTTAAAATATATATTTTTAGTAGAAAGAGATTTCTTCGCGCGTCTTGCCGCATCGAAATCCTTAATTCTTATTTTTGCTTTAGTTTTTTAATTCTTCGTATTATATATTGCTAACTGTAACATATAGATATATTATTGCGTCTAAATATTAGTAGAAATAATAATTATTAGAATTAACTTACTTTAGTAATATTCTTAAACTATATAAAATTACTCAATAAATGTGCACAACATCGTTTTTTGCAGTTTTGTTTTCATACAAAATTTAAAACACTAATCAATGATGTAATGTCGTTTTGATAGATCAACTTTTCGCTATTTTTGTGGTAAAACAATGATTAAATTTCTGTAGAGTTCTGATTTCTTAACAGTGATTTTACCAGTATCTTTTATAAATCAGCTTTACATTGTCCATCCATAGGATGAATTTACAGAAACCGGAACAAATTGTTATTGGACCGGGCAAGATCCGGACTATACGGCGGAGGCACCAAAATTTCCCTCTCTCAATCCAACCAACCTCGCTATCGTGATAATAGACAAGGTGTTTCCGATGGATCAAGTATCAAGAGTGTATGTATATAGTGTTTATGTATGTCAATATACCCATATTTCTTAAATCATCGAATCATTGTTGTTTTGATTTTCTTCCGCCAAATTTTCTGGTTAAATTATAAACCCACTATTCTTCTATCATTAAGGTATCAGCTTCACTGTATATTTTTCCAAAACCATTTGGGGTGTTTTTTTTAGAACGACTGTCGATTTTGGGCGCCGATCATTATAGTTAAATTCATTGTATAGCGGTATTTATATTGGGTATATTAGCTTCAAAAGGTTCTTCTAATTCCAAAAGTCTGAGAAATCAAATAGTAATTAACACTGATAAGAAAAATGCCACTCATGAGAACAAGCAAAACCTAAAAGTTCAATCAAAACTGTCATTTTTCGTTGAATAACTTGCAACAAATTTTTATAGATTTCATAAATGGTTTTAATTTTGTATCACTTATTACCATTACTCGTATGTTCATTAAGCCCATTTCTTAAAAAATCCTGAATAAACTTACACAGGAGATATTGTGGTCCCTAATATATTCCAATAAATTGTGTGCTCCCAAAATGCAGTTTGCAATTATTTTTAATTATGAAACTGACTCAAGTTTCGCAATTGTTTTAAATTATATCTTCATGGAGCTCCCACTCCTGATTTTCGTGAAATCACCAAAATCAATATTGTCGAACAAGAATAAACTGAAGGAGATTAACTGAACTGCAAATAAACTGAAGGACAAACAGGGAGATCAAAATACAGCAATGGTAGACGACAGTTATAAAATAAGAAACGAACAAATAAGAAGATGTTGATGAGACTTTGTTGAAACATATCAGCAAAATTCCAGTAAACAGTTTGAGCAGAAGAACATTAAGAGAGAGTGGAGGAAGGGAAATAAATTGTAGGACCAAAAAGAGATAATCCAGTCAAGACTGGAAAACCTCGGATCTGAACAAATAAGAAGATGAAAAGAAATAATTGTAAGAAAGTATTAAAAAGGATAGAAGGAAAATGCAGAATAAGTTATGGGACTTCATAACCTGTAGCACTGTATTAATTTGTAGTCCCCATGGCTGGATAACGTCACGTACCTAGGTCTCCACTTCGACCGACAGTTCGGTTGACATTCTCATATCCAGAAAAGTTCGGGGATATCCTTATCTTCGGACAAACCTGCTATCTTCTCATCTCCATCAAATGCTTATTTTACAAGATGTTAATTCGGTCCGTACTCCTCTACGGATCTAATGTCTACTTAATGTCGGTTACACCCAACCAGGTGAAACGGCTTCAAGTTTTCCAAAATAAGCTCTTCAGGAGAATCTTAAACGCTCCATGGCTTATCAATAATAATCAAATTTACAGGGAAACTGACATTCCAGAAATTAAGCACTTCATATCTCAATCCTTCCACAAACAACAACGCAGCTCAAATTCTTCTGAAACGCGCTTGTTCGCTAGCTGGTCGACATGCCCGCTTAGCACCGCGTTACCGCTAACCTCCCCTTTTTCCAAGCTGAAACGACCTCATCCGTCGCTGCACTCATAACTTTTGCCCCCGTACGGCAGCATCCAGTCGTGTGCCATCTCAAGTTCGCGAATCTATAGTTAGTTTCACTATCTGTTCTTTCGCCGAGTCCTCGTGTCCAATAACGGCTTCCAGGTTAGCGAATTCCATATCCCCAAATGTAATGCAGCAGCATTAGCGACCCACAAGAGTCAACTGTGAGGCGGTTTCAGTTTAGTGTATTGGTAAGCCCAGAGGCAATCCCACACATAACCCGGTCCAACTTGTGACTCCAGGGCAAGCCTTCGTGATTAGGTATGCGTTATGCATTCCATCGCCTGGCTTTAAGCCAGAACAAAAAAAAAATTTGTAGCATTTTTATAAAAGATACCGTTCGTGACATAGCGCTAGGTCGCGTGCATAAAAGTAGAGATTATTTCTTAATTATAGTTGCTCTAATAGATATAATAAGTAAAACTTTGTGATTATAAATACATATTTCAATATAAAATTCAGCAGAGAACCAACAATAAAATTTGTAAATCGAAAATAATATTTAAAATTCCAAAAAATAGTTATATATTCTCAAATAATTACTAAATATCTGTGTTGATATTAATCAATTTATAATAAAAGGTCTTTCAAATTGAGGATCTTTTTACAAACGTAAACAACATTATGAATTTGACTGTGTCTAGTATCATTTTAAATATTTCCATGTATATCATAAATATACCGATTTTAGAAAAATATGAATTAGTTTAAGAAAAGAGATTGTTAGTGAAAATTGTTAAAAAAATACCTTAAAATTATCTAAAAACACAATCAATTAGATTATTACCAAATTAAGAAAACCAGTCGTTCAGAACGATAGCCTATTGATTTGATGTGAATAGAGTATTGTATAAAATTATTTAATTTTGTTCTAAACCTAATGTAATATCTATAGTCACGTGTACTTTCTAGATAGCTTATAGTAAGAAACGCTGACGACAATTATGATGAAAATTTTCTGATCTGATACCTATGGACTATATTCTTTGATCTAAGCGTTAATCCAGGATCATAACAACGATATATAATCTATTTTTGAAATAAAGATTGCCAGTAACAATCATTTCTGAATATTGTTTTAAATTTTGTGGATTCCCATTCCATAAAATTCAAATACCAATAAGATGTTTTTTAAAATCCCTCATTATACCCTAAAACCATCAAACTCATTCAATTTGAAAGACTCTTTAATTAAAAGACAAGCCAAAAACAAATAGTAGAAATTGCTTTTATAAAAAGAGTAATTAATAGCTATCCTTAAAAAATTAACAATGAAAAGCTATTAAATATGAATGTGAATATAAATCAATTTTGTTGTAATGTGGATAAAACATTTATTTTATTTATCAAAGTAGGAACACACAAATTAGACATTATTTTTAAATATGTGTAATATTTTTTGTGTTTTTACTGTTATACTTTTTTAATATAATATTTCCTTGTAAATAACAACCTTAAATTCGGGAGAAAACTGGGAGAAATGCGGTTCTGTAGTACTATTTAATGGGAGCAACAACCAGAGGTATACAATTTGCTACTAAATTTTGATTTTCTATCCTAAATGGACATAATTAGTCGTGTAATTGTGGATGGGTGTACAATTTTAGATTAATGTCAAACCAGTTCTTTTGGCGGTATGTAGCAAACTTAATTTAATTTATTTCCACCCACAACTACTATCATTCATGTCAGAGAATCTGTAAAATACAAAATTTATAATATTTAATTTTAGTATCTTCCGTGTCGATATGAGTGTATATACATCCAAACTACCAAATGAACAACGAACGAAAATTAACAGTATTACCTACCTTTTTCACTATCTCTCTCATCGCTCCCATACTCCGGAGTACTTTTTAAATCTTCCTCGGAGCTGGAGTAGGAATGCAGTTGCACCTGGGGCGGTGGAGCCGTCTGGTGCGGGTGCTTGGTCTGGCGCTTGTGCTTCTTAGCTACGCTAGCTTGGCCTTGTATCCGTTCCTGCCGTAGTTCCTGCTGATCCGGATTTTGTTCCGCATATCTACAAATAAACAACATCAAAAGATTAAGTATTATATGTATATCTTTAACGTAAGTGATTATATTTAAATTAGTGTACTAATGCTGCCAATTAATTTGGAAGAATTTACATTGTAACTACATCCACGTCAAAGCTTCCTTGTAAAGCTTTTCTTTTTATTATTTTTACTATATCTTATCAATCAATTGTGGAAAGTTTATTTTTATAATTATATTTAATGAAAAATACTATATGAAGTAATTAATTTTCCTTGAAACTTGATGGCACTTCATAAAAGCATCGATAAGAGCGTGTGAATATTGGTGTTGAAATTTCAGAACTGGTAATCTAATTAAACATTGAAATACAAATGGCAATAACACAAATAGAAATACGCACAAAGTGATTTTAAAACTGGCTAAGCGGCACACTTGCATGAAAATATTTTTTCAGAAAAAAAATGAACACAATAATACTAATTTTACAAAAATTATACAGTTTAATTTAATTATTTTATTACACTTGTTATTCAGTTCAAATTATTCAGTCACAGTGACAATTTCTTTTTATTTACTTTTATTTTATTTATAGTATCTTATAAGATCTTAACAATTTTATATTAAGAAGACATTTTAATTATTAAAGAATAAGTATTAATTAAAAATAGTTTATCTAATCCAACAGTACTTAACTGTGTTTACTAACATTCTTAAAAGTAATATACGTATATATTATTATATATTTTGATTGTTAAACTGGATAAACTAAAAATTATATTTTGTGTAATTACCAAATATTGTTAACATGAATATATTTAAAGGTTTTTGCATATAAAAGAATTATTCAACAATTTATATAAGAATTCGCTTTATTTTCACTTACATTTATTTTTTTAATTATATATGTACATTTATCGTTTAAAAAAAATAGCAACAATATATGATTTTAAACCATAATGGTTCTTTAAATTATATGTATAAAACTAAAAATGGGTATTAAAATAAAACGTTGAATATTCATTATTATTACTGAAAAATTAAACAGTTTATTTTGCTATAATTACATACTTAATTTTTAAATAATTGATATTTAAATCATTGTTCCAAAAATATCGTAAAACCGTATCATTGAAAATGTTACTCGTCTCCAGACAGTACTTCATATATGTCAGAAAAAGCTCATTCTATCTGAACAAATAATATATGTAAAGAGCAATTTTTCCAAAAGGGCTATAATTTTTTTGCATAGAAAACGTTCTCTTGTTCCAAATAATTTTGTTTTATCTTGATGTTTTATATTATATGTACATTTATATATAGTTTTGACGAAATCACCTGGCGTACTCAATATTCACACGTTTTTATCTTAGGGTTAACTTTAATTGATAGTTCCTTTATAGGTCTTAATATATTACATTTAGGGCATGTATAAACATAAATACTTACATTCTAGGCACCAAATGTGGATGTGTTCGCATCAGTCCTTCCAACTCTCCTTGGTAATATCTCGGGTCGTCTTCATTATACTGTTTATATCTTTCACAAGAAGGCGCTCGAGATTGTTCTTCCGAATACTGTCGCCGTATACCACTACCAGATCTATAAATAGAAATGTCGTAATATTACCACACGAAAAAAAGGTAACAATATATAACTCAGAATTGGATGTTATCTTAATTTCATGACACAATCAGTTACCTTTGAAGTGGTTGATTTTCTTTCTCGGCAGCAGAATGAGCTCGTTCAAGCTTCGGCCTTTTGTCCGACTGCACCTGATGCGTTATAATATCTGATTCTGTTACGGCAGTCGTCATACCGGCCTGCATCCATTGGCCTGTCCTGCCTAAGAGCTCCTGTTTCTTACGACAAAGAATACAGACCCAAACGGACTGAAAATAAAAGAAAATTAATTAATTAATGAATTGTTATATTCATGCGTGAAGTTTTTTTAAAACTTTAAATAATTTGGATAGAAATATACATTAATTATAATATTATATTGGAGAAAAATTAATTTCGGGTTTTCCTAATAGATGACAAGGACGTAATACCTCTAGTAAAACTTGTTCATTCAAGCTAGTTATAATATAGCACATTTAAAAGTTAACAGTCCTCAAAATATTCTGGATATAATGGTAGCCTCAGTCATTTAGCCAGTCCAGTCAAAATAATTGTGTATTTAAAATAAAGATTCCAAAAGGTCATTTTATCTCATTTTGTTTTTTACATGCTGATCGAAATTTGTATGGTATTTATAATGATTAATATATGTTTGAATGATCATCAGTATTATAATTGGTTTGCTCAGTTTTGTTCTGGAAATATCGATGTAAATAATAAACAATCGATGAAACTGTTCAAAATAGCAGACCACTATAATTCATCTAGTAACATACTTAGTCCACCATAAAATAGTATTGAACCATATAAAGTTAAGTAACTATTTAAAATGTTTATTAAAAATAATTAAATGATTTTTCATAATGTATAAAAAATATTCTTTATTTTGAAAAAAATAGTGCATATAGTAGGCATCCTTAATATGTCCACCATATAGCCCAGATATTACCCCGCTCGACTATCACTTGTTCTAGCCTCTGCTAAAATCTTTTTTTGTAATCAAAACAGCACATATATCATTGATTACTGTATGAAAACTGAAATGTGAAAGTGCAGTTATTTATTCAATTTAGAAAATAATATTAGCTAAATTCTATAACGAAAAAAGTATTGCCAATCTATAGAACTCAACAAAATATGTTAACTATTAACATGATAATTAAAAAACATAATTACAATTAATATTACAATGCCTTTTGTTGTGTACTAAAACTCATATTGCGCTAATTTATTTCATTAACTTTAACTGAAATCTAATTAAAATCAGATAATAAGAACTTTATCTAATAAAAGAAACACCCCCGTAATATGCTTCGAAAAACAAACGTCTACGCCTACGCGCAGTAACTCCCATGACAAAATGAACAAATATTGTTCTTGTAATTTGCGATGTAATACTAGAAAAATAAACCATACGAGCACATTGACTAAAAAAAAAGAATGAACGGTTGACGTAAGAAAAGCTCTCCTATTAAAAGTGTTTTGTTTGCACTTATCACCGTCAAATGACGTACGTACTCTTAATCTGAACTATTAGCATAATGTGGTTTTATTTCGTTAATATTATGTTACTATGCTGATTTACGTAGTCGTTCGATTTTTTTTATGCATTTTACCCCAGACTAGTTTTTATGAAAACCGGATAGAAATACATAAATACACGGAATAAAATTTACTCTTAATTATATTTTTATGATTTAGTAATAGTATAGCACATTTAAAAGATAAACTAAAAATTGAATTGAAAAAAAGAAATTGAAAAAATTTAATTGAAAACTGAAGTTTAATTTAATTAATTCGACGGCTTCGATGGCGCACTGGTTGAGGCGACAGGACGGTCCTCCTACTGTTGCGATAGTCGCGGGTTCGATTGTAACCCGCTGGGGCATGAATGTACTTTAAGTTTGTGATTCTAATTGTTAATATTTTTATAGGCAACAGTGGAAATTCCAACAAGGTAACACAGTCACGCCAGTAACCAGGCCGGTTAAGACCGGATGTCTTCTAGGATGGTCTATAAATTGGTCACTGGCCACTCGGTATTCTTAATGCCGAGTACCGTGGTTCGGAGCCCACGTTAAACAGTAGATCCAGTCCAGATAAACCCTCGTTGGTCAAAATGAGACTTTAAAATGTTTTTTCAAAAATTAGATAATTTCATTTAGTATCTTTCAATTTGTAAATTAGTTTTGTTAATCTAATCAAATAACATTTAATATAACATCATATTCGCTTCAACGAAATTGTATTTTTTTTAACATTTAGGATATTCATGTGGTCATTTACAACTAAAAGGTTATAATACCGTTACTAAAAGTAATTAATTAATACGAAGATTCTTCGAATTAGCTTTAAACCACCCACGAATACTTAATTTCCTGGTAATTGTATATATCGGGTAATATTGAATGTTCCTTTAATATATAGAATGTTTTTATATACATTTGGTGATGATATTTGATGTATAAAAAATTTGCTTTCCAGGCTTAGGCGAATAACGTATGCAAAGAAGATATGTATAACCTAGCGTAAAAAAGAAAACATTTACTATTAAAGACTTAGTGTATACAGGCGCTTATTATCGAACACTTAAAAATTGCATTTTCGACATTTATTACTTTTGTTACTTAATTTGAGATACCTGCTCCGAGGCCCACAGTGATGAGAACGAGAAACGAGAAACTATAGTGATGCTCTTTTATATCTCCATTGTCGATTTGCTTTCAATGATTTAAAAGTGATGATTTTGATATCAATGACAAAGAAAGATTTGGAGACAAACAATTAGAGGACAATATAATTTCATAATACTCAACTCCAAGTTCTCAAAGTTTTTGGTCTGCTTAGCTATAGTCATTATATATATATATATATATATATATATATATATATATATATATATATATATATATATACAAATAATTCTGTGAAATAAATGACAACATTACAATAGATTCAGAGCATTATTCGACATCTGAGTGTCTTGACTAAAACAATTTAAATAAATTAATAGTATACACAATTTCCTTTTCAACTATTAACTATAATAAAAATCACAATATTAATATTCAACTATCCTTATTTTATTCAGAACAACATTAACCTTATGAAAATTCAAACCTTTAACCTTAAATGTAGTTAATAATGAAAATTAAATAATTTATACGATTTTAAATGATTTCATTAAAATTTACAATAAATGTATTAACAAAATTTTAGGAAAAATGACAGCACCAATAAATGTTTTGGAATTTGTGCATATTTCACGAAGAATGTTCTCACAAGCAATTTCTCACCAAAATAGCTTTTATTATATAACATCCATATCAGTAGATTTTATTTTGTTAAAAACTAAGTATACCAAAGCCTTCATCAATTAGACTTTAGGAAATAAAATCAAAAAATTAGATAGAAAAATCACAAAAAAACTACTTTCATTCAAATATTTCCTACTCTATATGCACCGCACTAGCACTAGCTATGTTAGCTAGCTAGCTTTGTCATTTGCAATTATGGGAAAGAAAAACTCACCTGGTTTTTGATTTACCTGATTTTTACAAATTCAAGCACCCAATTTACACTGGAGACCGAGAATAATTTTAGAGATTCCTTTCTTGGATATTTTAATTCCAAGAAAAGATAATGTTCAACTACTGTACCAGGTTTACAGGAAACTTGATGGATCAAATCTGAATCTGCAGACTTGTAACACCATGATCCAACCCAAAAATGATGTGTTTTAAATTTCTTAATTTATTGATCATATCTGATCCCAATTTCCTTAGAGAATGTTCTTAACGACCTCATATGTGTGCTACCTCAAATTGGAAATAATTTGAAGGGTATAAATAAAAATGGTTAAGCAGTGAGGATCCTCACCTACTCTAAAAATCGAATGTGAAGAAAACACTGCATTAGAAGGATACTAAATAAACACAACATCAAAGCTATATTCCAACCACATAGGAAAACGCCCCAAGTAACAGGTCAATTGAAAAGTCCCCGGCTTGACACATAGATGGCGCTACTAAAATTAAATTCACATATTTTTTAGTTAGCTCTAACCTTCAAAAGATGCGTATATAAATTTGACAGCTGTCGGATCATTAGTTTGTAAATTATAGCATTTTGAGTGAAACAACTTCTATTATTGTATAAAAATGGATAAAAAGGAATTTCGCATATTTATAAAATATTACTTTTTAAAGGAAAAAAATACAGTTGAAGCAAGAACTTGGCTTGATGCCAAGTTTCCGGACACTGCCCCATGAAAATCAACCACCAAGGATTGGTATGCTAAGTTTAGACGTGGTGAAATGAGCACCGAAGACGGTGAACGCAGTGGAAGCCCAAAAGAGGTTATTACCGACGAAAACATTTTAAAAATTCACAAAATGATTTTGAATGACCGTAAATTGAAATTGAATGATATAGCAGACACTCGGAAGATATCAGTTGAACGTGTATATCATATCATTCACGAATATTTGGGTTTGAGAATGCTCTGTTCAAAGTGGATGTCGCGCGAGCTCACTTTTGACCAAAAACAACGACGAGTTGATGATTCGGAGCAGTGTTTGAAGATGAATGCAAGCGTAATAAACCCGAATTTTTTCATCGATATGTGACAATGGATGAAACATGGCTCCATTACTTCACTCCGAAGTCCAATCGACATATATCCGAGTGGACTGCACATGATGAACCCGCTCTAAAGCGTGGGAAAACGCAACAGTTGGCTGGCAAGGTTATGGCGTCTGTATTTTGGGATGCCCATGGAATAATTTTCATTGACTACCTGGAAAAAGGAAGGACCATCAACAGCGACTATTACATACCGTTATTGGACCGTTTGAATATACTAAAATAGGACCTAAGAACGGGCGCATTCGAAGAAAAAGAAAGTGCTACTTCACCAAGACAATGCACCGTGTCACAAGTCAGTGAAAACGATAGCAAAAATAGACTTGCTTCCTCATCCACCGTATTCTCCAAATCTGGCCACCAGCGACTATTTTCTGTTCTCAGATCTCAAAAACAAAGTTAACAGATGGATACTGGTCACAATATTCGCTTCAATAAAGTCGAGGTTGTAGCCACTCTACAAGATTCTCTTGAGAGAAAATATCGAGAGCTCCCTCCCGATTGTTTAATTGTTCAAACCACTAAAAAGTTTTACTAATTTAGAATTATTTAGATATGAGTAAGCACGTAGGTCTCAAGTCTAAAATACATAACAATAGTTTACACTTAAACATGTCGGATTTTGTACCGAATAAAGGGCTCTTCCAAAAGTTATGATATTTGACAGCAAGTCATTATCAAACTGTTCAAACGCATCTAACATGGTTTACGCCTCTACACCTAAAATGAAGATTTTGGTATTTAAGATAAAGAATAAAATTCAATAATTAAATGTTGCAGAAATTACTTTATAAACTCTCGTATCAAACACTAAAAGAATTAACTAAATTATTGGAAATTAACTTATCAAAAGTAGTCAAACGTCTAAAAATTCTAGGAATTACAAATAAGATAGAATATTGATATTCTTTTGAATGAAAAATCAGATATATTTTAATTTTTGAACTGACAAACGACAAACAGCACAAAATTATGCATTTTTTGTGGATTTTGCACTAACGGTAAATTGTTCATTGAAGGAATATCAAAAAATTGATGAAAACATGTTTTGAGAACACATTGTTTGTAGTCCTACCCCGCTCGCCATATTCCTCAGGTATTATTCAGTCTGACTACTACTGGTTTAAATCAGTGGCATAGGGCCTATCCAGACTGGAGTTTCTTTTTAGAAATTCTAAAATATGCGAATCTTCAAACGCAAAATTCTTGTGAACTATTAAAAAATAGTTTTCATTTTAAATTGCACTGTTTAACACTAATCCCGACATCTGCTAAGAATGAATTAAATCCATGATTAATAATCAAGAAAAAGTTAATGAAATGTCTTACAAGAAGTTCGCGGTTTTTATGATTCCGAACAATACATATTTACAGATGCGGACAAATATTATTTACAAAGCAGAGGGGCGCAAATTATATCAGATTTCGACCGAGGCCGGTCTGTTTGCTTGCGGTGAGATGCAGCTCGTCTTCATTGCAGCCATGAATCCGGCGTATTTTGCCAAATTACGTTTAGCGCGTCCCGGGAACGTGGGCAGCAGCCCCATTGTGAACCGTGCGTGGGGCGACTGACGTAATCGGGTTGGGCCGCCTGGATTCGTACGACACCGTTGCCAAGTTCTCAGATTTGTTTTCGTTAGGGAAACTGTTATTTTTCGTAGCCAGATTACTTAATGAAATTAGGGCGACAATACAATGTATTACTAACATTTAGAGGTTCCGATTTATGTCGTGGAATTATGGCCGGGTATTTCGAACGAAGATCGTCTACGACTAGGGGAAGATCCGACCCGAAAAAAGAAACACTGTGTTTCTTACCAAAATGGTTTACATAATTTGAATTCATTATCATAAATAAATATGGCTATGAATGTGAAGTTGTGTAGTTATGTATTAATTTTCATCGTCTATTAAGGTCAAAAGAGGGCGTAGATTAATAACACGATATAAAAGCAGAATAAGACATAAAACATTTACATTCAAATTAATGTCTTATACATATTTTAGTTATGTTTATTATACATTATGGATCGAGTAGCTTCCGATAATATAATAAATACCGTGATGATATTAGTGAAATTGTTAGAAATACCGTGATAATATACCATGAAATGTTAGATGTTGGATTTAGTTAGTGGTAGCCAACCGTCTATATCGTTGTTCTGTCCAGTAAATGTGTAATTTGATTAAAGAATAAAAAACACTAATTTATACTTTATCAAATATGTCAGGTCAGGTTTGAGAATTTTGTACTTTATTTTTTCATTTCAATGATACTCGTATACTGGCATATCTGAATATAAAGTGAAATTGAAGTAATTGATCGATAGTAACAACTGCATCAACATCTAAAACAACTGGAAATAAAACAGAGAAGGAAATTAATTTTCTTATGATTTTAAGCGTCTTAAGAAATATTTCAAAAAATTAAATTATTAATATCACGCTTAAGCGCAGAAATTTCTGTGCTAAACCTAGAATTGTGACCTAGATGTGAAAAAATTGTGATCTACTATTAACCAATATAACAAGATAAAACGATAACTGATTGTGGCTACCCATTACATTTGATGTTCTTAGTATGTTAGCTAGCGGACAATACTTTTAATAATTATTAGTGTTTCGTCATTTTATATACAGTATATTTACTAGTAAAGAAAGGATTCGTAGCATTAATTCTAACATTAAGACTATATCAATACAGACTACAATATATCAAATGTTAGGTAACAGCAAAAGATGTGTATTTTTGAAGAGCTAATCCTGGCTATGAATCAATAAATCTTCATTTGAAATTTGTTGTATTTTTTAAAGAACATATTTTATTGCATCATTACACAACGTTATCATTGTATTTAGTGTTGTCTATAAATTGTCTTTTTACTGTTTTACTGGAATTTATATATACAAATTTGTTACATTTTTTTTATAATCATCATCATATACCTTTTTAGTTCCCCAAAAAAAAATCGTCTTTAGAATATTAAAAATATAATAATATAAAGTAATAAATCTGAGCCACAAACAACTGATTAAATGTATAAAGTATGATCATTTATATGTTCAGTTTGACGCCTCGTAAGGATTGTATTATCAAATAGGATATTAAAGGCATATAGTTATGTGATAAAATTATTTAAATTTAAGTTCTACATACCGCTGCATTTTCGGAGTACCATAGAAAGACTTTACAATAGTTTTGACAAAAATAATTTATAAAAGACGATGTTTTTCTTACATAATACATTAAACACCAATAAACACTATTTTCAAGAATAATATATTCATTCCAACGCTCAATCAACTTTTCGTAGAAGGATTTGATTATTTTGTAGACCGCTGTAGACGGCTTTCACCGGTGCTGTCCATTTAAGTAGCAATCCTTTTAATTTAGGTTTGTAGCAGCGGATTCAGTTCTATAAATTTGACATACCAATTAATTTTCTTATGAAGTGTATAAAGTTTGGTTACAGTATTTTCCTCAAGGTTTGACCTACTCACTTTCTAATTACAGTGGTTTTCATTTAAACCATTGTAAATTGTTACATGCATCATTTAAAGGTTAGTATTATGGAAATCAAATGGGCCTATCAAGAATGGCGCATGATCGAAGACTTGTTAAGTGACATGTGACAATGATTTTCATAAGGGCTGTAGATTTTCTAGAAATATTTGTCCTTGAGGTCAATATGTTTCAGTTTAGGTCGTAAAAATATAAACCACCATAACTAATGGTTCTATTATGAATTGTTCCACAAACTGTGGTAATCAAGAGAAATGTTTAGCCTGATTTCGTTATGCTTGTCCGCAGCTCCATTTTTGAATAAATAATTTTTGTCATCAAAATCTGAATAAAATTTTTATTTGATCAAACCCTAATCAGTTAATGTTTAATGCTTATTATTGCTACTACTAATCTGGGTCAAATGAATTTTGTTGCACTGTGTTGTTTGACTTGCACTTGCAATGTTTGAGCACAAACTTACGTCCCAAGAAAAAAAATCAAAATTGAAGTTTATGAAAAGTTCCAAAATCTAGACTGCCTTCAGTTATTTTGTACACCTTCATTCACTAGACCAATGTTATGTGTATGTATATTCATTGATACTGTTTTACTATAATTTAACTGTTTGTAAGTATTACACAGTAATCTAATTGTTCATATTAACTTGCATAATTATGATTTCTACCATCTCCAATTTCTGTCAATTCTATCTGCATAGAGAGTCACCTCATTTATATTATGTCAAAAATATTGAAGAAACCTCCATAACATGCAGATTGATCGCTTCTGATTACTACTAGTATTATATATTGCAAGTGTTATTATATAACCATTAAAACTATACACGCGTATTTTTATAAACAAATAAAAGAAACGCTCAATTCCTGTTTCATTCACCAGAGTAGTAAAAAGAAAACTACACGTCAATCTAAATAAAACAATCAGTGATTTATCTAGCACGCAAGTATTTGATGACAATTTTATTATGAATATCATTCATAAAAAGTTGGCTTTATCGCTCGTTATAATTCTTTCTCTAGCATTGATCAGTCGTATTGATAAAAAGGTTTTGACGATATATACACGTTCTTGAACCGTGTAACGTTCTATGATTAAATGGGCACACGCACTCCATAAAATCGTTTCCGGAAACAAGTGTATCAAGAATGGCCAAGCTATTCACACTTAGTTACCTATCGTATAATCTATACAGGCGCTTATGCCGCATTCAAGCAATTTTACATGGTTTACATTCGATATGTTTAACTCAAATTATGAGGTTATGACACGATTTTGTATAAGGCGTTCAGTAATTTCAACTATCTTAATCTGAATATATGGCATGACTATAACGAGTAACTATAATCATGCACGTAATAAGATAATCATTTGTTAGACATCATCTTATGTTATTATTATTAATAAAAGACTAAAATGAAACTCAGAAAGTAAGAATAACTTAAAAGCATAATAATATAAATTAAAAATAAAAATAAAAGTGTAAAAAGATAATATTTTCTTACATATTTCATCTTTTTGTAGTATAAATTTTAGTCATAATGTTATAAAATATTAGATTCTTGCATGTATTTTAATCAACAATATGTATTGGTAAAAATGTAAAATAAGCAACTGTTAAACATCCTAAGCTAACTGTTAATACTTAAATTAATTTTTTATTCGATTTAAAAGAAAAAGAAAATTTAAAGAAACCTTTGATGATGCTGCTTCATAATATCCCAATTATCGGTTTTGGTATCAACGATTTAAAGATTATGATCTTGATGTCATTGAGAATGAACGATTAAGAGGAGCAGAACAAACTTGTTACAATGAATTGTAAGAGCTATTGGACACAGCTTAAGCTCTCAAAGAAATTTTAAAGAGCTTACGAGTTGCTGAGCAACTGTTTCCGGATGTTTACATATAATGGAGAAAATTCAGAAAGAGGAAAGAAAAAAAAAGTTTTCTGTGGCGTTTTGACTGGCGATGAAGCGCGGATCTACTAAAATAATCTCAAGAGCAAAAACTCATGGGTTAGTCCAGAAGAGCCATCCACATTTACACCGAAGCGGAATATTTATGTACAGAAAGTCTTGATATGCATATGGTGGGATCAGAACGATATAGTGTATTATAAGCTATAAGTTATAAGCTTCTAGTAAAACCAATCCATCAATTTAACATATTAAAAATACAGTAAAACAAGAGACCAGTAACAATAATTAACAGACACAAAGTCATTGTCTTGCATGATAACACTTGGCCACAGGTTACAAGAGTTTTGATGGATACACCGTTAAAGGTCGAGTGAGAAGTCCTGCAGCATGTAGCTTTCTCACCAAATATAATGTCTTATGACTGCTTCTTCAAATTTCGAAATGCTTCAATGGACCGAAGTCGAACCAACATCGTCCTTTCGACACGGTATGACCATATTGCCAGAAAAATGGAGGAAAATTGTAAAAAATAATAGAATATATTTTGATTAATTTATATTGTATCAATTTTTCTCAATAAATGCATTAATATGCTCAATAAATACTCAATAAATAAATTATTAGATAATTAGAGAATAGCACCTGCAGCTTCTATTTTTACTAATTGCTAATTTTTAACCTAATACTTATAAAGGAAATTTAGAAAAATAAATAAATTTGCTAATTATTTATCACAACATTATAAAAGTGTAAGGTGCTTTCAGAAAATGTACTCGCGACATATTTTCACAAAGTCATATAACATTTCTTGCGGTACTTAAACAAAAGAATATCTAACACGTGACGTTCTCGATCACGTCATGATTAACTAATGTTCATGTGTAAATTGTGATTATGAACATTATGAATCAAATCAAAAACCAGTAACATTGAAATTAAATCCCAGCAAGTTGAAAGTACAAACGCTTTGGAGATGCAAAACATTAATACTTTATTAGAAAGAGAAATGCCATTGATAATAATTTATTGTTTGATGGAACTTACAATAAACCAACTAGTTTCAAGAGTGAACACACATTCAGAAAATCCATTAAGATATTTGTAATATAATATATTGTAAACATTCTTATTGTATAAAGATCTAAATAAAATAAAACAAAAACAATTTGCAACAGAATTATTAAATATTCTTTGAGAAACTATATTCTATATATTCTATAGGATAAGTGCGAGTGTGACTGATTCAAAAATATTTAAAATTAAATGAAAATATTGTCTCAAATGTTTGTTAAGCTCAATAACTTATATCACTGTAATAATCACGCTTTAAATATTGTAAAAGATACATTAAATTAATTTTATAAATAAGTTGTCAAATAGATTAATAAAGCACAAAACAATATCACATTTTACTCTTTATAGTCACCAGACATTGCTCATCCAACTGTCATGTATCTTAGCTAATAGAACAAAACTAGTCAGTCAATTACACAGTACTGTCATATCTGACTATTTTTAATATTTTGAACATCATATATTTGTTACCAAAAAAAAACAATATATACAGAGATAATAATATTAATTTTAAAATAATAAACATTAGTTATTCATGAGTTATATAAAACTTTTATAAAAACCTAATGCTCTATAGATCAAGTACAATTTGAATATTGTCATGTAGGCGTTAGTGGTGCTCCCACACAATGCAGGCAAAGATATTTTATGTTTTACGTACGTAATTCTGAATCGAATTCATTAATTTTAATTAACATTTTAATTAATAAAGCAGAATTCCAAAATTATCTTGAATATTATTAGATAAATAAATAAAGTATTATACTGCGAATCAATCATGATATAAACTTTGTATCAACAAATGATGTCGGAACGTTACTATCTCTAGAGGAATATCTCTTGACATTTGCAAGCGGACGTAAACTTACCTTTCCTGATCTGAGAGTAACTTTTCCACCGCATCTTGCACAACAACGTATCGAACAGTAATTGCAAATGTGACCTATGCCATCGGCAAATTTTGTCTTTAGACAAATATGACAGGTAGCTTCGAGTTCATTTCCGGCCTTTTTGTGTTGTTCACTGCGAGCTCTTATCTGTTGCTCTAATATTTGGACCTCGTCAGCTTTTCTCCTGAAAATGTCAAGTTGCTTCATTAATCATGACTTTTTCCTAGCCTAGCTAATAAAATCGTCTAATTTAGCATGTTTTTTATATGTCTACAAAGAAGCGAGAACAGTATTTGATGTTGTATGAACTTGAATCATATTTTATCAGTCATATTTATATACTAATAATAAACCAATATATTTCTAGATTTATTTGAAGTAAATTGTAAGTTAAAGCCGTTCGTGTTATTCTTTATTGTATATATGTATGTGTATAAATCTATGTGATAAAACCAATTAAGGTAAAAGAGATTCTAAAATAGTATCAAGTGTTTCAGGAATGTTGCATAACACAAAATAATTGGACACTTCTGAGAAATAATTGGAAAGGCTTAACAGTGAGATTAAAGTTATTTACAAATTTATTTGGATACCATCCAGAATATTTTAACGTATTTGACTTGGCCTAAATATATCAATAGTACTCGAGACTTAATGGCTAATCCATAAACCCAAATGAGAACTTATTGATTATCATTAATGTTTTCTTAAATATAATTAATTAATAACATCAGCTTACAAATTAACATAATACTTTTAAACCCATGTCATTAGTATTGATGATATTTTGCCTAAAAATAAAATAACATAAATACTTAAAAACTGTTAGCTAAATAGATTTAAGAAAGAATAAGCTAGTTATAACATAGTCTCCACTATATTGTGCTTTAACTGTGTCATATATAAAAGTATGTATCAAAAAATGTCTTAACAATATGTGACATATATAGTAAATCAATAACTATCTAATATATAACTCAATGAATCATAATATATGAAAATATAATAAATAAAATTAAATATATATGTATATAAGTAATTAGTCATACATTACAATGTACTTCTGTTAATTTTAAGTGACTGTTAGAAGAGTTGTGACATGGATATGTCAGTAATAATTACCTGTTGAAACTAATTTTAAAAATTATGCTATTAAAAAACCAATCAAAATTAATTACTATCGCTATATTATCTCAACAATTCATTAATAAGATTATTAAACAGATGTTGATATAAATTAACATTTGACTAAAACATTAGCTTTTTACATAGTTGTATATATTTTTATTTAATATATTAATTAAAATGATAATATGAGTTATGTCTACTGACAAAGTGATATTGGTAGCTAAATAAATATAAATATGCTTGAAGTTTGTTGGGCCAGATACCATAACATATACTTAGACAACATTGTGGGAGTTATCAATGTTGGATATAAAATTTGTACATGTACAACCGTCTATGATAGCATGTTTATCACAATGGTTGTGTAGCACGAACGTCAAGGGAAATGAGTTATATTGAGTGTTTTATTATTGACGTTGATCAAATGCAGCGTGTAACATTATCACAAGATAAAATAAATCATCAAGACCCACCTCATGATCTCTTGTTCCCGTTCCTCTTCCTCCTTTTGCCGGACCATGACCGATTCGATGATGGCCCGCTCTTCAGGAGTCAAGTGGGACAAATCGGGCCCTTCCTCCATTCTAGCCCCCGTCAGACATCACCCCGGCTACCAAGCCCTATCCGTTCATGGTGTCGCGGGGCCGTGATATGTTGGGGCTGGCCACCGTCATGTTGGACCCTTTCGGCTACGGCACAACGTGTGAGGAATGAGAACCCTGCCTGGACGCGGAACAGAGCGGCGGAACGTGTCACGAAGCGATTCGGCACTCGTACGGATCGTAGGCTTTTACCCGTTTTTATTTAGCTTGTTTGTGTCGAACGAACTACGGTCAAATATCACAGTTGCAATTACCCATTCATAGACTTTTAATAAATAATGGGATGAGTTAAGAGACGGCCAATGGTAGAGGCGGGCCGCGTGACGTCACCAGATAAGGATATTGATCAGCGGTCTGGAGCACGCGCGGCCAAACTTCACCTAAGCACTCAGAATTGTTTTATATTAGGGAGGTTATACCTCATACTGTTACCGTACCGTATTGTTGACGTACGTATATAAGTGTCAAATTATCAAATTAACAAAAAATGTCCATCCGTGGGGTTTAAAGCGAAACTGCCAAACTCAGATAATTTAAAAATTATATACGTTAATGTTAGTGGCAATGAAAGACTAACAAAATATCTTTTTAAAAAATGAATATTTATAAAATGCGAATCATAAAATTTTATATTATGATAATTAAAATGATTTGAAACATATTGGCGTATAGTCTATTTAATAAAACAGCCGATGCATGTCGTCAACATTTATTACGTCAGCACGTTATAATGCTCCCGCGTCAATTTAGATTATTATCTAATATAATCTCTAATTATTATCACTAATGTTTTAAAGAATTGTGTAGACATTTAGGAACATGGTCCAATAGTACCAACCCAAATAAAATTTTATAGGCTAGTTCAGTTACATGTTTGGACACACTAAACAGTATTCTATCTCTTTTTATCTAGGCTAAAATGAGAAAATAATTTTAAATAAAAGCAAAAACAAATAAGTTTGCTATTACATTAAATATGTTCCAATTAAATCCCATCAAGTTGAAAGTACAAATGTCTTCGAAATGCATAACTTTAATCATTTTATAGAAAGAGAAATGCCATTGGAAATAATTTCTTATTTGTGGAAACTCACGATGAACAACCTAGTTCCAAGGGTAAACAAGCTTTTAAAAAATATTCTTTAGAATGTTTGTGATATAACATATTACAAACATTATTATTGAATGAAGATTTAAATAAAATAAAACAAACAAATTGTCGACATAATTGTTAAATATCGTTTGAGAAACAATGCTATAGGTTAATAGCGAAAGTGACTGATTAAAAAATATTCAAAATTAAACGAAAATGTTACTTATCATCTCAAATCCTTGTTAAAGTCAAGAACTGGAAAGGCGCATTCGTTTACATTAGAAGCAATAATTCTTATACAACGTTGCCAGATATTTATTTAATTAAACAATCTAAAACACAAATACAATATCAACAGGCAATTCACCCCTAACGCCCATGTACATTCTAAAAAATTACATAAATATCTATGTACATAAATATTTAATATTTTACAATATGATTTTCTACACCTATTCTATATTAATTATATATTCATTTTCAGATGTTTGTAATGTAATCACTCTGTTCACTCCGTTCACTATCAGAATCATTGTTGAAGTCAATTACCAAATTGTTAGTTCTTAATCTATCGAACATTTATTAACTATTCCACCATCTATAAATTTCTTTTTCTACGTGTCTGATGGAGTTTATCAAAAACGAAGGTGTTATTGTATCTTTTGTGTATCGTCTTCAGGCTTGTTTCTAAAAAAACTAAATTAGGTGAAACACAAACATTAACACACTAACTCAGATCCACGAATAAAGTGATGTCTATTTCTACCACGAACAATAAAATATTTGCAATGAATTATTAAAAAAAAAAAGATATAAATAAGTTTGCAGACATATGCAGACGGTATCTACCAGTACCCACACAAATCTAATCTTATAGACAGATTCGGTCAAATGTTCGATCACATCAGACTTCATTCTGTATCTTTTTAACTAGAGTAATGCTAATTAGTAAAATGAGATGGAAAAATCCGAACGAATTTTACATTTTTACAAACTGAATATGGCAAAACATTCGACGACAATGATGACGTGCATTGGCCGTCTTATTGGAAGGACCATATATATAATTTCTGAATCACGTCATGTTTAATTAACGTTCGTGAAGTTATAATTCACATTATAACCTATAAGACAGACAAGTTTGTTCTTATGTTAAATATGTTCTAACTAAATCCCAGCAAGTTGTAAGTACAAATGTCTTCAAAATGCATAAATTTTACACTTTAATGGAAAGAGAAATGCCATTGATAATCATTTCATAATTTTTAAAACTTACGATGAAAAAAACTAGAATACTTTATAATTCTTATATTCTTATATATTCTTATTGGATAAAAATCTAAATAAAATAAAACAAAAACAATTTGCAAACAAAATTATTAAATACCAGTCGAAACTATATACTATAGAATAAGAACGAGAATGACTGATTCAAAAATATAACTCAACAAGTTGAAAGACATATTCGATTAGATTAGTGGCAATAAATGTTATAAAATGTTGTCAGATATTTATTTAATTAAAATATCTGAAAACACAAACAATATTTTCTAAAAACATATGAATTTTTAGAAAAGGAGAATCATACAACATTATATTATGATAATTGACATGGTGTGAAACCAATCGGTGTATGTCATTTTTTTTTTGGAGATGGAATTAATTGAAATTTCAACAACAAACAAGATTATCCATCATTCCTCTAATTTTTTTACACCATTATTTGTAGAATTATTTTTATAATAGACTTCGACAATCACTTCTTTATTTGAGCTAACCTCATTCGCTGTAACATCACACTAAATTCTGCTTTATTCAGTGTATTAAGAATAACAAGTTATTTTACGGAAACCACTGTAACTTAAAAAGTTACGCTCGAATGCTCGATTGTCACAAAATTAGGGTTAGGAAAACTAGGTTAGATTTAGGAAGGTTAGGAGGTAGCATGATTTATTTGTCATGATAATACTATCCGACGACAGAACGGCTATAGCTGATCGTCAACAGTGGCGAGATTTTGTGAAGAATATCCAAGCAGAGCTAACAGTGAATACTGTCAAACTGTCTATCGATTGATGATGATAATGATGACTTTTACTTAAAAAGACAAACATTTTATATATATTATGCCATGAAAGCTAAAATTAATTCTCAACTTTTTGACAGATTTTCTTGCAATGGTTCTTTAACTAACTGGTGTTGACTAAGGTCGTTGCTGTTGCTTATAGTCATTGCTACCTGTTGATAATATTCTCTTTGATCGTCTTACATTTACTGTGGCTGTGACGCTAAAGTTTTCATAATAAATAAGTTAAGGAATATATAGCCCGTCCAATAAAATAGCCAATTCGCGTCATAGATGAAAGAAATTAAAAAAATATAGAATTCGTTCTAAACTCGGAACAGATTTTTCATTTTCGTTTTGTCCTAGTTAAAAATAGATAGAATACTTTCCCATGCATTCTAAAATGTAACTGAATCTGTAAAAAATCTGTAAAATTCTTTAATATATTAGTGACAATAATTAGAATTTATAATCCAATATATGTTAAGTTCAACTTGATGCGGCAAAATTGTGACGTGCATTGATTGTTTTATAAGACGGGCTATACTTAAAAGATTAAAAACTCCAATATGTATATATTATTTATTTTTAAAACCTTCAATATTGAAATAATGTACGGACCAAAATTCCAATTATTCTAATAAAGTACAGATTAGAGATTTTCGAAAAACTCAATGTTATGAAAATTCTATAATTTAAATTTTTTTGATTATTACTTTATATCAATATTGATTGAATATACTTTTATAATATATACATTTACCATCAAGAGCAGTTTAACAGTAGATTTGCCATGAAATATTTTTAAATGATCTATATTCTAGATAGAAATTCTGTGTTTCTTAAAACTGTATAACTAAGCAGAATTGGAAACATTTGTGGATTATTAAATATCGCTGTGATATATGCAAACATTTTTCAGATAAGCACTCTTGATTATTTCTATTGAGCAATATATTATTTAATTTAGTTATTTTATTTTAAGTGAAATATACCAAATCGGCCTCAGACGGCAATTTATATTTGCCACCTTTCAAAAATTATTTAATCATTATTATTTTTTGTAAATTGTGATACTACATCAACTATCGACCAATTGCGACGGTTAGAATTTGCAAAAGTGCCAGTTGACAGCTAATAAAATTAATAAGAATTAGAAGAATTAAGAAATCGTAATTTTTATTTGTTTGACAGGATCTGCATTTTCTAGAAGGAGCGGTAGTTACTTTATTTAGCTGAATATTCTCATAATATAACATGTTAATTCATACTATTAAAATAGTGCTTGTTCAGCTGTGTAATTTAAAAGACATTTACACCATTATAAAGGGCCTCCTATTATAATGTTACAATACAGTTATATTCCAATACTGTAACTTAGTGTTGTAGTATTAAATTAAGTAAGTATATAATATTACTTTAATTATAAATTCAGTGACTTCTTCTTCTTGTTTAATAATTTAAGCAAACATAAATATAAAATAAACAAACCAAATAATAGTTTACTGAACACAGTCAATTTATATTCATATTCATTCAATATTCCTAGAATTAAATAAATATATGAGTTGGGACCTTCTATGATAATTATTATAAAAATTATTATTAAAGTAAATATTATATTGATTCTAAAGAGGAAATTATATCAACCAAATATATATTTTCAAATTGAGTTATCAAATCGATAAATATGGATAATATGAATAAAGCATCATTCAAGAACAGAAAAGAAGCTCTAATCCCAAAATCAACTGTTCTTAGAGAAAATCTGTTCACAAATTTTGGTAAATTATTTTGATGACATTATTCATTATTTACATTATTCATTGATGATTAAATTATTGTGATACATCCGAAAAACAATTTAATCTACTAAATGATTTTTATTTTATTTAGTATAATTTTTCAAGAAGAATACGAGAAATTCATATTCAGTATACCATAAAATCTATCAACAACTATCAAGAATGGAAAATAGTGAATCTGCTTCATCTTATCAAAAAATTACTTGATCATAAAAGCTGTTCTAATAACTAAAACCCATCTCTCCTAAATATATGATTTCCTATAATCTAAATATATAATAATCAATAAATATAATGTTTATCGGATCGGGTTTTTCGTTGAACTTTAAATAAACAGGTTCTATAAAACACGTCTAAAACGTATTTAACGCGTATTTACCACACTGGCTACCACAACATTTTCACATTACATTACTGAAACCGATGAACTGCAAATTTTCACCCTCAAATTACTCCAAGTGGTATTCGCTTCTAACCGCCTTTAAAGGAAAGACCAAAATATAATATATATACTGAATATTTTTTAAATAAAAGTGATTTTTTTTAATCATAGTTAAAAATGACTAATTTAATTTATAATTAACTACTTCACATTGTCATATAATTTATTCCCAATATAGAAGTAATTGTATTAAAAGACTATCTTTATCATATTAATAAAAATTATTGAAAAAAATTAAGGTTTCTATTTAGTTTCTTATGCAACTAACAATACTGCAGAATATTAAATTTTAATTAAATGTATATTATGTAATATAAATTAATATATACATCAGTTTTCTACAGGTTTAGTTAAATTTGTGTTTAATTACGAATTTTAAATCCATATACAAGTTCATTTTATAGACTTGTCGAATATAAAATGAATAGTCAATTTGAAGAAGAAGATCATATTTAAGGTTATATTTGTATTCATGCCTATAATTAGTTTGTATTCTGTTATTTATTTACCTTAAGAAATATATACTATGGGAAATGACAAAAAACGTCGCTCGAGAAGTAAAGATCGTTTTGACAAGGAAAGGGATAAAAGAGTTCGAAGGTCTCGCTCGAAAAGCCCAGAAAGATCTCGTAAACGGCACAGGTCACGTTCAAGGGAAAGATATGAAAGGCGAGACCTCAAAGAAGAAAGATTAGATAGAAGAGAAGAGAAATCCGATAGAAAAGATGACAAACATGACAGCAAGTCTGAGAAAGATAAATATAAAACTGATCGAGACCGAAAGGTAATTGGTTTTTTTTCTGTTTTCAGAAAGTAAATCATATTAAATTATATGTATACAAACTTATTCTTCATTTAAGGATGATCGAGATCGTAGAGATGAAAAAGAGAAGAAAGCTAAAGATGAGAAGGCTTTACAAATAGAAGAAGATGTAAAAACTGATATAAAAGCTGGTGTTAAAGAAGAAATTAAAAAAGAACCTCTATCATTAGAAGAAATACTAGCTAAGAAGAAAGCAGAAGATATTGCAAAGAGTAAAGTAAGTTCTGAAACTAAAAAAATTAGAAAGCAAGAATGAATTTAAGTTATTGTTTCCAATATTTAGCCTGTGTTCTTGACAAAAGAACAGAGAGTAGCTGAAGCTTTAAAACGACGTCAAGAGGAAATTAGTAAGCAAAGGAAAATACAAGATGAAGAACGAAAAATTGTTCAGTCAATGCAAGTAGCAAGAACACAAGATGATAGAAAGGATGATAGGGATAGAGATAGAAGAGGAAGAGATAGAGAAAGAGATGAAGAAAAACAAAAGGACAAGGATAAAGAGAAAGAACAAGATGCCATTAAAGAAAGGTAAAATAAAATATTAGAACAGCTCTAGTTAATAATGATGATTATCTAAATTTTTTAGATATTTGGGTCTTATCAAAAAGAAAAGAAGAGTAAGAAGATTAAATGATAGAAAATTTGTGTTTGATTGGGATGCTGGTGAAGACACTTCATTAGATTATAATCCACTGTATAAAGAAAAACATCAGGTATTATCATAAGATTTTTTCATATTATGAGTATAATAAATAAAGGTAATAATTTTTATTAGGTACAATTTTTTGGACGTGGTAATTTAGCTGGAATAGATATAAAAGCCCAGAAGAGAGATCAAAGTAAATTTTATGGAGAACTTCTGGAAAAGAGAAGAACCGAGGCTGAGAAAGCTCAAGAAAAAGTAAGACTTAAAAAGGTCAGAAGAAAAGAGGAGAAGCAATTATGGGATGATAGGCACTGGTCCGAAAAAGAAAAAGAGGAAATGACTGAAAGAGATTGGCGAATATTTAGGGAAGATTATAATATAACTATTAAAGGTAATTAAAAGTAAATAGGATTTACTCTAACTCCATACATCATTCTTTACCGTAGGAGGAAAAATTCCTGAACCAATTCGTAATTGGAAAGAATCTGGTATTCAAAAAGAACTTTTGGAAATTGTTGATAAAATTGGTTATAAAGAACCAACTCCTATTCAGAGACAAGCTATTCCAATTGGCATGCAAAATCGTGACATCATTGGCGTTGCTGAAACAGGTATATATAGTTTTATAATTGATCTCTCAGAAATGAATTTGAGATAACTGCATTTAAAAATTTTAGGATCTGGTAAAACACTTGCTTTTCTTATTCCATTACTCTCCTGGATTCAGTCATTGCCTAAAATTGAAAGAAATGAAGTTGCTGATCAAGGACCTTATGCAATTATCTTGGCTCCTACCCGTGAGTTGGCTCAACAGATTGAAGAAGAAAGTGTGAAATTTGGACAACCGTTGGGTATTAGAACTGTTGTTGTTGTAGGAGGTAAATTAAATTATTAACATATTTCTAAGGTAAATATGCTTACAATATTTTTTTTAGGTTTGAGCAGAGAAGAACAAGGTTTTAGATTAAGAATGGGATGTGAGATTGTTATTGCTACTCCTGGTCGTCTCATTGATGTTTTAGAGAATAGATATCTAGTTCTGAATCAGTGTACTTATATTGTATTGGATGAAGCTGACAGAATGATAGATTTAGGTAAATTTATGTTTCTTTAAATATTTCAATACTGAGAACTGAGAAACATGAAAATAGTTCCATACTTTTATTAAAACTATGTCAATGCTAGAAATGAAAATTATCTTAGTAATTTTATATAATTTTCTCAATAGGTTTTGAGCCAGATGTACAAAAAATCTTGGAATATATGCCGGTCACAAATTTAAAGCCTGATAGTGAAGAAGCTGAAGATAGCAAAATTTTATTGGCTAACTATAATAGTAAAAAGAAATATAGGCAGACTGTGATGTTTACAGCTACTATGCCTCCAGCAGTTGAAAGGTAAATTTTTGTGCAATTGTGTTATACAGATCTTAAGATGATGAAATATTTACAGATTAGCAAGAACTTACTTAAGGCGCCCTGCGGTGGTTTATATTGGTTCAATTGGTAAACCAACTGAACGAGTAGAACAGATCGTTCATATTGTTGGTGAAAATGACAAAAGGCGTAAACTTATGGAATATCTGTCTAAGGGTATCGATCCTCCAATTATTATATTTGTTAATCAAAAGAAAGGGGCGGATGTCCTTGCTAAAGGTAAAAACACAGAATAACTTGTTAGTTTCAGTTTTTTAACAAGATCTAAGTTCTGTATTTCTAATATTATTTCAGGATTGGAAAAACTTGGTTATAATGCTTGTACACTTCATGGAGGTAAAGGACAAGAACAGAGAGAATATGCTTTGGCCAGCTTAAAATCTGGTGCAAAAGATATATTGGTTGCTACAGATGTTGCTGGAAGGGGTATCGACATTAAAGATGTCTCGGTGGTTATTAATTATGACATGGCTAAAACAATTGAAGGTAAACGCAATAATTGTATCATATCTAAATTTTTTAATGATAAACTCATACTGAAATCTCTTCAAATAATTATTTTTTTGTGTGTTTTAGATTATACCCATCGTATCGGTCGTACTGGTCGTGCCGGTAAAACTGGTATTGCTGTTAGTTTCTGCACAAATGAAGATTCCGCTTTGTTCTATGATTTGAAACAGATGTTACTGTCGTCGCCTGTATCAACTTGCCCACCAGAACTCATGAATCATCCTGAATGTCAATCTAAACCAAATCAACCCAAGCGTCGTAGGGACGAAATGATATTTGCTTAATGTAAAAAATGCATTGTATTTGCACATCAAATACTTTAAATATAGAAATATTTCTAAATAAAATTACTTATACTAATTCTACAATCAAACACCACTGGAGCCACTTGAGGACTTAAAATATCAATAATAATTAGAAACAGTAAGAGTTCAATGATATTGAAGAAATAGGAAAATGAAGGCTTAAAAGGAATAGACTTATTTTGTTAGTTTTATTTTATTTAACTTTCTAAGAGTGGGGCTCTTGTTACAGTTTAAAGTATTTTAAAAATTCTACATTCTAATTAGAGATTCTACAAGCTGTGTACAGTTGAGGAACAAATAAATCCAGGTACATAGATTACAATTATTTGAAGTTGTCAAATAATCAAGTCATTAATACACAAGTAAGGCGAGTACGGGATTAATACACCACACTTTCGAGGTCATCCTGCAGCGCTGCGTTAGTTATGTAGCGATAAGCATTGGCAATTAATCGTAGAACTTTGTTTTGGGTATGTGGGATTATTAGTTGGTTTAATGTTTTCATAAAACCCCATATGTCCAAATTAGCTTTTTCTCTTATTGATTGTTTGATAAACCAATCTGTTTAATTCTAGGTCAAGAGTATCCTCTGACTAACCAGTACAGTTACTTGACTTTGAGTCTAATCTGCTCTGTTTTTTGTCTAACATGATGCTTCCAATTTACCCTACCATTGAGATGTGCGTAGAAGGGTATGTCCACCAGTGAATATCAATCATTGTCAACTCCCCCAAGCAGAGCAAGTTAAATACCTTGGTATGCACTTAGATCGACAACTAACCTGGAAGAAGCTCATACTCTCTAAACGAAAACAACTTCGACTTAAAAAGTTGTATAAAAATTATATCAAATATATTGGCCCATCGGGCGCAAATCCAAGTTATCATTAGAGCTATCAAGCTGTTGCTGTGTGAGTCTATACTCAAGCCTATTTGGTCATATGGAATCCAACTATGGGGTACCGCTAGCAGATCTAATATATCCATCATTCAACGCTTCCGAAATAAATTGTTGCGTGCCATTGTTGATGCTCCATACTATATTTCAAATAAAGTGATACAACGCGATATAAGATAATATTTTATACAGGAGATCGCTTAATGAAGTAATTTTCTGCATGCCTTATATACATAACATAGACATAAGAAATAGGTACAGATTGTGGAATCACAAAGAGTAAAAAATTAAGCTGTTTTCCAGTGTCTGGTCCATTTGTAGATCTTGTTGACCGCTACCTCCACTTTTTTTACAGCCTTAGACAGACATATAATATCTTTTGCTATTATAATTGTGTCGTCAGCAAATGTTCCAAATATTGTTTCCTTTGTTGTTGGTATATAGAGCAGAGACTCAATCAAAAACATATAATTCCAGCAGTTGACAGTAATTCCGCTGTAGCAATCGCTCATTTTGTAGATTAGTCCCAAATGCCATACCGGGTCAAAAGCTTGTGAGACGTTTAGGAATATTGAGAGCAGTATTTCTTTTCTTCGAACGCCTTTTCAACAACCGCTGTTACTCTGTGCACTTGGTCGATTGTTAAGTGGTGATTTCGAAATCCAAACTGGAAATCTGGCATTTCTATAAATGGTTTAACAGGTTTTAATAGCAGTTTCTCAAATAATTTTAATATCACAGGTAGCAGCGAAATAGTCCTGTAAGATCCAACTTGTTCTATTGATTTGTTAGGTTCTTTAAGCATAATTTTTCGAGCAACCTTAAGACATTCCGGAACATGTTTCACTCTCAAACAGACATTCAATATATATGTCATCATGATTATTGCTTTTCGTTGTAGCTATTTCTATAACCCAGGTGAAATATCAATTCCATGAACCTTTTTAGGATTGAGGTTGTTGTCAATTTCCGTGGCAACTTCCAGAAAAATCATATTTACAGATACATCAGTCTGATAAACAGGATTTATATCTATTGTATCTTATAAAGATTCTATATTCATTTGGTTGAAATACGGTAACTAAATGGTCTGCAAATAATTAAGAGTTTTCATACTTGCTACGAACCTATACATCTCGATTATTTTTAATAGGCGGTATATACATTAATCATATAATATAAATAGTCTTTTAAATGTCCAAGTTGCTTTCCATAGTGAGTAATCTTTGTCCGCTTCCGAGCCTAATTCACTTACATATTTTTCTGGCAACTCTGTTTATATTCTTTAATCTCTTGATTTGCCTGATTACGAATTCTATTAAATATTGGTTTGTTTACAGCATCTCTGGTTCGGCGTCATACTATTCTAGCTTTTGCCCTTTCTTAGTGGTGGGTAATTTAACTCATATTCTGATTTCTCTCGTATGTAGGGATAGATTATTTTACAGCAGACTGAATTTGTTTAATTATGTTTCAGGTTTGCTGCTCAAGACTGTCTATAATTTTGAGTCTTACGTTTAAACTGATTTTATCCTGCATTATAAGTCTAAACGTGTCCCAGTTAGTAAGATTAGATTTAACTATAGTGGAGTGTGATCACATGATATTTCGCACAAGCTCTCGATTTGCTTTTGATTTGATGAGATGTCTTTCGAAATGTAAAAATCTAGTAGGTCTGGTACTTTATCACTGTCAGTGGGCCAGTAAGTGATGAGTTCATGCCCTGAACGATAGTTACAATTTATAATACTAATTGCTGCAAGTAAATAGTTTCCTTTTCCAGGTGTTAGTAATCGTGAACCCTAAGCTATGTGTTTAACATTAAAGTCCCCTCCAATAATAAACCTTGGGCCTAATTTTAAAAATAAGTATCTGTATTGTTGTGTTATTTTGTATCTTGGCGGACAGTATATAGCTCCTATACTTATTTCAGGGCAGTTCTTTTTTAAAACCATCGTAGCTTGTACTTCTTTTTTTTTATCTGGTATAGTTGGAAATACTGTATATTTTGTTTTATAATTAGAGCTATTCAGTTACTGTCCAGATGCATCATAACCCCGTATTTTAATGTAATTTTTTTAGGATAATGAGTCTCCGATATGAGATCTAAACATAGTTATAATAATGATTCTCAGAAATATTTATAGTTCCCGAACACGCTGATTTGACCCATTTGCTGACTGAAGTTGTGTCGCATTTCAGTCTAAAATTCACTGAATAATTTTAAAATGTCGACGATAATTGCCTCGGTTACAGTTTCCTGCTTTGTTATTTTGATTTGTTTATCGCTAAATTTTTTGCCGTGTCTTTAAGTTTTTTATTTTCAATGGCAGAAGGCTTTGCCGAGTTGTCTTAATAGTTGCAAGATATGAAGAATATTCTGTCGTGCGGGTTATACACGCTCCAATGGCCGATCTCGCGTTTAGGTAGTAAATGTTGAATAATCGGCAATCACGGCAATGAAGTAAAATAAGATAGTACATACGTTGCACTCTGTACTGAGAAGCACATCAATCCTACATATCATTATATACATCTGTAAACCCATTGTGTACATAAAATGGGTAAATAAATAGGGGAAATTTGTTATGAATTAATCACATGAAGTTAAAAAGTATATATTTTTTATTAAAAGTTTACAAGTTGCAATTTTACATAAAATACTTTAACAAGTCCAATTATTAACAAGGTATAACCCAGTACAAAATTCATTAATAAGAAACTGATCACATTTCACCAAATTTAAACTGTTATTAACTGACCAGAACACCATGGACAGTGATGGAAGCTATCAGGCTGTACCAAATTACTACTCTTAATTTCTGACAACAAAGAAATTATTTCATCTGCAGTCTGATTAGTAGTATCCTGATTTGTTGAAGTACTAATTTGTGTTTGAGCAATTTTATTTATCTCATTATTTATTAAAGTATGTTCCTCACACAAATTATCTACATGGTCTTTCATGCTCTCTTGGTGTTCAAGTAATTCTGTTGGCACTGTACCTTTTTCTACAATGAGTTTTTTAATAAGTTGATTTAATCTATCAAGCTTATTTTTAACATGTTCTCTATCAGTTTCTAACTGTTTCAATTGATGATCTTTTTCTAATGTCTTTTGTTTTAAAACCATTCTTTGATGCTGATAAAGTGCAACATATTCACCAATAGTTTCAGTTTCAGATTGAAGCTGAAGGACAATATGTTCAAGTCTTTGTTTTTCTTCAGTTAAATCAGCTATCTCTTGCATGGTTTTCTTGACTTTTTCTTCAAGGCATTTCATAGCATTTTCTTTGTCTAATATATTTTTATTATTATCACAATCTTCTTTCTCTTGGAGAGGTTTAGGGAGAGATTCTTCTTCAGTAAAACCTTTACTAACATCTTTATCACCATTCATTCGAAGCATATTAACATCATTATTTAAATGTATTATCTTTTGCTTTGCGTCTTGAAGCTCTTGATGCAACTTTTGCTCATTAGTGTTTCTAGTTCTCTCTTTTATAATTAATTCATTTAAATCTGATGTAAGCTGTGTAATTTTGTCTTGAGATTTTTGTAACTCATGTTGTAAAATATGAGCTGAATTATCATGTGCCTCATAATGCCTGAGTCTATCTTCCAATTGTTCTTGTTGCATTGTTTGTCTACTCATCTCCACTGTTGATTCTCTTAAATGTGTTAACTCTTGATCTTTTATTTCTATAGCGTTTGCTAATGACTGCAAAGACAGTTCTGTTTTTTGCAATTTTTCAAGTAAATCTCTATTAGTTTGCTGTTGTGCATTTAGATTTTCCGTAAGTTCTACTTTATCATCATCCTAAAAATTACACACAAATGATAAACAGAACAGTAAAACAGAAAATGTAATATAATTTATTTAAAACTCACCATTTTTTTAAAAACTTCGTGCATACTTTCTAATTTCTGTTTCAATTCTTTGTTTTGTTGGATTGCTCTTGAGGCAGCCACTTTATCACTTTCCATTGCTGCCAACAGCTTCACACTATCAGGTTGATTACCTCTCAACTGCTCTACCATACATTCCAATTGAGAAATAGAATCAGTTTTTGCTTGTAGTTCTTTTAGTAATAATTCCTTTTCATTGCTAACCTAAATAAAAAGTGATGAGAACCATAATATAAAAATAAAATATGTAGTACATAATGAAATTTTACTGAACTTATACATGCATATCAATTTACCTTAGTATAGTTTTCTTCTGAAGATACTTTTTCTACTTGCAATTGAACACACATTTCTCTAGTTTTCTCAAGTTCTTGGCGTAATTCATTGGTATTGGAAGTCGTAGAATAAGAAACACGTTCGTTTTGCAAATTCTGTAACTGTCTTTCAAGTTCTCCAATATGCTTTATACGATTTTGTTCCTGAAGGAGTAAAGTATCCTTTTCTTGTTGTAACTGCTCCAATTTGTTTGATAAATTAGTTAATTGGGCTAGAATTTATTTTGTTATTATATAATGTACTATTGAGCTGGAATTGATTTATACATGGATAATAAAAAATGGGATCAAATTATTTTATGACATAAAATATTTGGTCTTATCTTTATGATACAAGATTATTGTTGGCATAAACAATTTATGCAATATAATTTATATTGAAACAAATTTATATATAAAAAATCTAACCATTTAATTCATGCGCATAATGTTGATATTGTGTGGAGGATTCATCACGTTCCTTAAGGACTGATTTTAACATTTGATTCAAGTTTGTGATTTCATTTTCAAGTGCAAACTTCTCTTGGGTCAATTTATCTATTTGACTGTCAACATTTAAAGAGCCTAAAGATGTCAACTGTTGTATTTTTATATCGGCTAAAGATAATTTTCCTGTCAATTCCTAAAATATTTTTATGTAAAAAGAAAATTAGTTATATTCAATGAGATATACCTTATTTTCTTGCTGCAATTCTATATTTTTATCCGATATACACTTTAATTTTTCCCTAACTTCAAGCACATCCTGTGCTAATTCATCTTTTTGGTCCTTTAAGGCTTTATATTCTTTTTTAAAGCTTTCTAATGTTGCAATATATTGTTCTTCTGTATTATCAACTTTGTTTTTTTCAACCTTCAAATTATGAAGTTCTTTTTCTAATTCTGCCACCCTTGCCCTAGATGCTTTTAATCTTCCTTGAAGATCTTCACACTCGGAATTTTTTTGTTTATGACTTAATTCATATTGAGTTAAACTTGAAGAAAGCTCAGTTTTTTCAGCCACTAATAAACCAATTGTTTGTAGATGAGTTTGTAAATCACTTTTTAATTTGCCTATTTCTTGTGCACCCTGCATATTTATGTCACTTTGATTTTGTACTAATTGGGTTTCTAAATTTGATATTCTATTTTGCAGTTCAATGTTCATAACCCTTAATTGCTCAGAATTAATTTTTTCTTTCTCTAAACAAGCTGCTAATTCAATGTTTCGTTTTTCTAGGTCAGTTATGGAACTAGATGATGAATATTCATAACTTGGCTCAATCATTTGTGCTAACTGATCTGACAACTGTCTTAAACTCTCAACATTGGAATGCTGTATTTCCTTTTTTGTCAAATTTGTTGAATTATCAATTTCTTGATTAATATTAATATCTGTGTTTTCATTATTGGCTGGTGCACCTAAAATAACATAAGCATTATGAAATATTAATACCTTTAAAAATTAAATATACATACCTAAATAGTCTGCCAGCTTTTCTGTATAACTTGGTGAAAAACATTTTTCCAAACGATTTTGATAATATTGTGACGTAGGTTCTGAGTCAAACACCAGATTTTCAATACTTTTTCTTATCATCTCACTAATTTCATTCTGTTTTATTTCTGGATCATCCAAACTTACTGCATCCTCAGTTTTTGGATCATTTCTTTCATTACTATAGGCACCAGTTTCAGTTTCTTGTGGAAACAATTCATAATCTTGTTGGCCTTGTGTCGGAGTAAAACTGTCCCAAACATGAGAATTATGCCGGCTGTTATCAAAATATTTTGCCTTTCCTATATTTTCTACATTATCATTACACTCTTTAGGATCACTAAAGTATGATAGAAGTGAAGGATTGTTAGAATCTGTTTCTGTTTCCTTTTCTGGTGTATAATTTTCGAAAAATCCACTAGTAGATGGATAATTAGTTGTGTCAAAATAATCTGCAGCATGTGCTGAGATTAACTCATCATTTATTGTTTTAGTTAAATCATTTTCACTTTCAACAATTTTACTAGATTCATTAGAGTCTATATTTAAACTCAAGTTATCTTTAGGGGTAGATAGTTCACTATTTTCAATTAATGAACTTTTAAAAATTAATTCTTTATTTTCAGTAACATTTGTTTCAGCTGATGATGCAACTTTAACAGATTGACACTCTTCCCTTTTTCGTTTTAATTCTTGCAATTCCTTAAACTAAAAATTATATTATATATACATTTGTGACAGATGAATGATGATGTGGCCATTAATAATTATTTATGAAAAATCTATTATCACTAATATGTCATATCCAATAACATCAATTAATTAATATAGTAATATATATAGGCAGAATATTTACCCTTTTTCTCGAGTTTGCTAATTTCAACTTTTGTTCTTTTGCAGCATCAGCCATGGCTTTGTTTTGATTTATAAAATTGACACAAGACACAATGACAATTCTTCCTCTAAAGAAATATTACTTAGTGAAGCAAATGAAGTTGATATTCTTATTTTAATTTGAAGGCAAGGAAAGAAGAAACGACTATACATTAGGGGTAGGGGTGTTGCACCGCGAATAAATATCGATATTTCGTTATATCGATATTTAAAAAAAATTCGATATATCGTTTTTGATATTTATAAAAATATCGATATATCGTTATATCGGAGAAAAAAAAATATGGGTATATATTTTCCAACAAATATAAAAAATATCAATATTTTTAAGAAAATATAAAAATAGTGAAATATTAGCCTAAAAAAGAAATACTTATATTTTTGACGAACTTAATTTTTAAAGTTCACTAAATCTTTGAAATTAAGCAATAATTTTAAAGGTTTATTAAAAATATATTTAATTTATTTTTAAAACATATCGAAAAAAATGGACTAAAAAAATCGTTATATCGACCAAAAATATCGATATTTTTTGGGAAAATGACAATATAAGGTAATTTTGGTATTTTTCGTCATATATAATTAGTGGTGTTGACCGGCCAGAAAAATATATCGATACCGAAATACTCGACATTTTCTTTACCCTAATTGCAATAGTTTGAATAATCCTTTATAATGTAGTACCATTTATAACGTTTTTTATAATATTTAATATATATATATTTAATATAATTAATTTAATATAATTTATAATTTAATATATATATAATACAGATCAAAAAAATTTCAATATTTATTGAAAAATATCTATATATGGTTTTCGATTTTTTAAAAATATATCGCTATATTGGAGAAAAAATTATCGATATATTTTTGTATCAACTACGCAAAATAAAAAAATAGATATATGTATGTATCAAATTTTTTTAATTTTTAGATATATGGATTTCGATATTTTTTGAATAATATTGATATATCGGAGAAAAATATAAATTTTTTTGGAACACAAGGCTCTTATAAAAAAATACCTATATATATAAATAAGTGTTGATATATATGTTTCAAAAAGTAGTGATTTTAATTTTAAAGGTAAAAAATTAAGGTAAAAAAATATTGGCAAAAAATACCCATACTTTTTGGCATTCCTACTAAACCCTCTAACTAATATTGGGCATAATAAAAAAATCAATATTAATTCGATATAATCGATTTATTTAGGAATAATATTGAGAATATCGGTAAATTTCCATCCAATTAATATCTGTATAATATACATTTCATTCAAGAAGTCCTAGAACTTTTGAAATTGAAAGATAATAGTCGAGAAATATCGATAATAAAAGTAATAATCGAACAAAACTAACCTAACATTTTTTATGAACCTGACTTAACAGCTATCGGTTGTTTGTAAGCAGTTATTTTTTAATTTTGTGATGAAGTCACGAAATATGGAAATTACTACTTAATGTATTACTTATTCGGTGGATGCAATCGGGAATAAAGTTATCGTAAAACTTGAAAAATGGCTGCAGTTTTAAAGAAAAGGGCATTAGCTGAATATAGTCAAATAATCACGCAGGTCACTTAAATCTTAAATATAAGTAAACCCATATTATTTGCCAATTATATTTTAGGAGGCACCAACACAAGTACCAATTAAAAAATTAAAATTAGTAAAGAAACCTTTAACGGGTATAACAAATTCATTGGTTACAATAGTTGGTCATCTAGAAGATTGTAAGACCAGCAATGAAGCATTAAAACTTTTACTTGGAATATCTGAAAAAATTGAAATAGATGCAGCTGATATTTCAGAAGTTATCAAAAAATTAAGGTGTTAAATTAAATACATTATTTTAAATCTGCTAACAGTAATTTGTAGTGATTATTTTAAAAATGAATCTGAGTCTGCTGTAAGAGTTAAGATTTTAATGGTATTATCTGATATTGGTCAAGAACATTCATTAGAAAGTTCAAATATAATTGATGAGACTATCATATTATTAAAAAATGATCATTCCCATAAGGTTATTTCACAAGGGATGAAAACTATTTTAAAGTTAGGCAGATTTGTTTTTGATAATACAACAGTTTTCCATCAGAAGTTAGTTGAAGTTGCTAAACATTATTTGAAGGTAATTTTTAAAGGTAATGTTTCTTTTTAAGTTTGTAAATGAATATTTTAGGATGCAAATCATGCTGTTAAATGCCGTTGCCTAGAGATTATTGGATCTTATGTACCTTTATGTGCTGGTCAAGATGCTGAGGCATTATTCCATCTTATTAGTTCATACTTTAATAATGATGATGCTCGTGTAAGAAGTCAGGCATTTCAAACTGTAATTTTACTGTATGACAGAGGGTTTAAAGTTAACCCAAATATATATGTCTATGTATCTGATGCTTTAAAGGATGACTATGAAATTGTTAGAAGTGTTGCATTAAAACTTATATGGATATTAGGGAATACTTATTCAGAAAAGTATTAGTTATGGAGTATATGAATAACTATTGAAATTTTATTAACTTGTTTTTAGTGAAATTATAGTACCTGGAAGTGACCATGAAATTAGACTTATTGATGATGCATTTGGAAAAATTTGCAATGGTGTAACTGATTTATCAATGCATGTAAGAACTTTAGCAGCCAAATTATTGGGTACTATGAAACTTGTGAGTCCAAAATTCTTAAATCAAACATTGGATAAAAAGTTAATGTCAAATATGAGAAGGAAGGTAATTTATAGAAATATTTTACTTTACAATATATATTTAGCATATGTTATTATAGAGAACTGCACATGAATTGGCTTGGGAAAATGTAACTAGTGGGGAATGGGCCAGCGGTAAAAAATGGGCAGATGATGCACCAAAGGAAGTTTTAGATGCTGATAGTATTAGTTTAATGAGTAGTGGTGCATGTGGAGCATTTGTTCATGGTTTAGAAGATGAATTTTTAGGTAATATTATAATTAACACATATATCATATAATAAAATAATGCCTTGATGTGCAGAAGTGAGATCAGCTGCTGTAGAATCATTGTGTCAATTATCTATAAGTAATCCACAGTTTGCTAATATGGCTCTAGATTTTATGGTTGATATGTTTAATGATGAAATTGAAGATGTAAGGTTAAAAGCAATTGATAGTTTAAGATTGATATCTGAACATATTATTTTAAGAGATGATCAACTGGAAACTATATTAGGTAAGTTTATAACTTAGGTATTATATTTTAAGTAGATTTTATTTTATATTATAAAACTTAAGAGTATTTAAGTGTATATTTATATTTCAAAATTATTTCATTATTTCTTTAGGTGCATTGGAAGACTTTTCTAAAGATGTTAGAGAAGGATTACATAAGATGTTGGCTTCTTGTAAAATGTCCACTACAGCTGGTTTAAAAATGTGTGTAGAAAAATTACTAGACAATTTGAAGAAATACCCTCAAGATAAGAGGTCAACATATAGGTAGTATTTATATATTATTGTTAAGATAAAATTAACAAATATATTTATTTCAAGATGCCTACAGAGTGTAGGGGCTAAACACCCTGAACTTGTATTACCATTAGTGCCACATTTCTTAAATATACATCCATTTTTAGATACTGCTGAGCCTGATGTTGAAAATCCACATTGTATCCTTTTAAATTTACTTTTATTTTTTTATTATTTGAACTTATTATATACTTTCCTTAGAATATTTAGATATTTGTCTTTTAATTTTGATACTGAATGCTGCAAGATATTCTCTTAGTATAATACCACTTTTGGAACCACACACTTTAAGGCATTACTCTTATTTAAGAGATACTATGCCTCAATTTGTATCAGATTTAAGTTTACCAGATTCTACAGGAAACATGATATCTAGACCATTGTCAGTGCCTGAAAGTTTAGCTTTTTTAAATAATGTTATTGCTAATTTGGATATGGCAGAAAATATGTCAAGGTTTGTCTTATGATGAAATATTTTAAATAAAAATTAATTGATATTCATTTTAGAGTTCATATTTCTCTTCTACAAACTGCAAAAGAACATTTGATTAGTTTAAGTGACATGGATTCAACTGTGTCTGGTACAGCTCAGTTTACAGCACTTTATATTGGTGCTCAAATTCAAATTTTGCAAATATTGGACAAAGGATTTTGGGTATGTAATTTTATCAGTCGTTAGTTGCATTAAAATCTTGAATAATTCTTAAAACGAAATACGCGTCATTTTTTTGGTCAGTATATACAGTTGTATAAGCAAGTTTCAAGATCCTGTCAATCGTTTCATCTGCACATAATTTTCGTTACCATTTATATTGTATGTGTCACAAAATAGAGTTTACTTTTAGATAACATGTTTATTACTTATTGAAATACACATAAAAAATATTCTCCGAATATAAATCCTCCGCGGAACTCATTTCATTAAACAGTAAACTTTCTTATAGCGAATTAGCAACTAAACTGTGATAACTGCCATTTGCTGGTATTTTTTTTTTCAATTGGGCAATTAAAGTCGATTTATGCCAAAGTTAGTATACTATGTTTGATATACGTCTTACAGAAATTAATTGGAGGTCAATTTCAATATTATATAGGACGACAAAAGATATATAGGACGGGTGTAACATTGTTCTGTCGTGCTAAAACCAGGTTCTTTGATTATATGTAAAAAGAATTAGGCAAAATGAAGTCTAATATATCTACGTAGCACTCTGGATACATGCAATTCATTGTAATTGTACATTTTCCTTCATTTCCAAAAGTGAAGCTGATTGTTCCTCGTGTCTGTCTAAGTCGAAGCACATAAGGTCATTACAGTGTATATGTAATAGATTATATGCTCCATCTGAAAATAAAATTCCAAGGTCCACTTTTTTTGTGCAAAATGTGTGTAATGATAATCTGTGTACAATTAAAGCGCTTTGCTTCAGAATTGAATGGTTCTGATGGAATGACTGAATGGTAGACTTTGCTTATTTTCTACCATTTCTTCATCACCTAAATTTTGGTTTATCAAGTGTTGTAGTGGTCTTTCCGTACGTTTTGGTATATTTTCAAGTTAGAGAAATGCCTAGCGCATCATTTAGGTAGTGAAAACCTCGAATATTACGGAATCTTCTATTTGTTGCAGTAGCCCTATCATTGTTTTTTTTCATCAAATTCTTGGACGCACAACTAAACGCAAAAAGAGTCAGGCTACCGATTAACTATGGATCACGTTCACTTCAGAAAGTTCCTTTTTTATTATGTCGATTTCGTCTTAAAATTATTATTGTAATGTTGAAAGACGAATATCTCAAACTCTTGCATTAAATTCATACATTTAACATGGGTATTGAAGGAACGAAGATTTACAAGCAGAAACACGACAAAGTGATTCGTGAGAACTTACAGATATCTAAATGGGAAGTCGTACCTAATCTGTTTCTGTATTTACTAGCTAATATCTTATTAATGCTTAAGATACCCGAAAACAGGTTTATGGTTCGAAGCGTTAACGATATTTCAATGTTTGTTGTAACTTTTTTTAAAAATAAAAATAGCGAAACCATATTCAAGGCCCTAATATCAAACACTGATGTTTTTTTGTGTTAGGTCAATCCGGCGACATTAGCAACTCAACAATTAAATAATTTAAAAACCAATATTCACAATCTCCTAGAACATTGTCTTAAGCTGCAATTCTTTTTTGTTGGATTAAGTCCTGCAGAACAATGTGCAGTAAAGCAATTTCGATTACGAGCTTTAGCTTTGAACTTGGTATATATAGTTAAAGGTAATTGTTTATTTAATTTTTATTAAATATTAATCATAGTTTTATTTAATTTAAGGAAGTAATTCATCTGCGTTAGCACCATGTCATCATTTTTTAACAGCTGTAGAAGGCATGCAGAAAGATTTAGCTCACAGTAATCTTCAACCAGATAGTTTTACAGCTTTGGTTTTTAAAGAATTATCACAGCTAGAGGAACCAAAACCAGGAACAGTAGCGAGAATTTTAATTCCAATTTTATTAGAATCGAAACTAGGGCACATACCTACACCAAATATTAACGTAAGATATTAAATATCATGCATTTCATTGTATATAACATTTTTTTATACATATTTTAGATTCGAATGAGCTCTGCTACAATTATTGAACCTACCGGTCAAACAGACACTTCTCTTAAATTTACAGCTGGATTGATTATGTCAGTTCCATTTGAAGCTGAATTAAGATATCTGTTGGATCCAAGTAGAATTAGATTGAAAATTAAGTATCCCGATCAAAAGATGCATGTTATTTTACCGAAGTTTCAACATTTGAAACCTCTTTATTATGACAGCAATGAAGGTAATAATTTTTTCTTTAATTTATTAGGTGTGTTATTGTGTAATTATGTTTTGGTAAATTTTTACAGCCTTGAAGATAAAAGTATTTGTGTCAGCTACTTGAAACTTATTGTTTTAAATCCGGTCCTAAATAGAATCTTACTTCAATTATGTTACGTACTTGCATGTATTCTGAAAATTTTTCACATTAGAAAGAAAACATTGGCACTATATACATAAAAAATATTGCATCATCATTTTCTACAACTTTTACCATCTTCCTGTAAACATGGCGATACTACTATATCGAAAAAACGATGTTGGCTTGACAGCTATTCGATTATTGATGCATTTTCGCCTTTCTTCGACATTTTGAAACCGTTTGAAGCTATGCTACACGATCTGAACAAAGGGTTGTCATTGCCTTTTAACTTTTTTAGTCCTCTCCGTTCTTTGACATTGATATGAAATTACCACTTTCAAATCGCCGAAACCAAAATGATATTGGGGATATGACAGAGTAGCATCACCATAAGTTTCAGAAAATGTTTAGTGGGCTTCAATATCAGGTTTGTTCCAATTAAACGCCAAAAGTAATAAACGTCGATAATGCAATTTTAAGCATTCCATGATTGGTATGTGTATAGACTAAATAAGGTTGGATTGCGCTGTTTACATTGATTATTCGCATTATCACTAATAGATACCTCTAATCAAAATACATGCAATCATCTAATAACAAAAGTTTACTTTAAATTGTGACTGGTGGTAATTTTAAATGGTCTCAAATTGACATTAACTGCAAAAGTTAGGTTATTATGTTGGAATTGACGATGCATTTTGTAATATGAGCTTTTCAAATCTTAATGTTTGGACAGTCGAATAATAGAAATTAGCATTAAACCGAAAAATGTCCAAATATGCATCAAGAACACAACACTTCAAGCTGTGCAAAGTTTCAATCAATTTGTTTAGATGGTCTATCCTACCAGCTGTATTCACAAAACATTGGTTCTGTCGACTATAGCTTTGGTATAACCAATCTACACAATATTTAAAGTCCTATTATGATAACGAGGGTTATTTCTAAGATGTAAGATGTAAATTAAATAAATAAATAAATGTAAATCAATAAATAATGGCAATAAATGCCAAGTCCAATCCATCTGACTACAGGCCCATCAGCTTGATAGTTCACTCTCCAAACTTACTGAACAATTCTGTTTCCGTGCCAAAAATTCATGCCTCCATCAAGCTGCCCGCGTCGCAGCAACAATCCATCAGGAACTAATAAAAGGTCAAAAAACTGGAGCCATCTTTTTAGATGTCCCCAAAGCTTTCGATCAAGTATGGCACCATGAACTAATATTCAAAGCGAAACAGCTTGGTCTACCGAATGACCTTATATCCCTGCTAGATTCATACTTGGACGGTAGGTCCTTTCAAGTGAGGATCGGTGACGCAGTCTCCTCTCATAAACAGATTTCCGCAGGAGTCCCGCAAGGTGCTCCACTAGCCTCAGCCCTATTCAATCTTTATATGGCTGATTTCTCACTCCACAAACTTTCCCACACAGCATTTTATGCAGGTGATACCGCTTTTTTCACAACCGGTTATTGTCCCGACGCTATTTGTAACAGACTCCAAGTCCAGCTGAACCAAGCGATCGCGTGGTACAAATTCTGGTGGCTACAGATAAGCCCAAGCGAAACTCACGCTATTCTGTTCCACCGCAAGAAGGAGTTCCGCGCCTCCCTATCCCCTGGCTCCAGAAAGTTTCAGACCGCAGATTCCAATGGTCAGCCCAAATACAGCATGCTATTTGAAAATGAAATGGTGTGTACAGCCTACTATTTCCACTCAGAAAAAGTAAACTGCCAATCCCCCAGACAGCGACACTGTATAAAATGCTAGTCCGTCCAGTCTGCCCCAATGGAGCACAAGTGTGGTGCAGGTATGTCGCTGAGAGACAACTTGAACTACTACAAGTGTTCCAATCCAAAAAAGTCCGCGCGTTACTCAATGCCCCATGGTTTATGAGGAACGTCAACACTCACCCGTTTGTGAAGAATTTCATGAACATGCTCAGTGTAAGGTTCTCCATAGGCGCCTTAGAACACGACAACACCTTGATTAAATCCCTACCCATCCACAAACCTCGGTAGTAAACCAACTCCGACAATCCCAGTCGTAACCCAGGGTCTCTGTCGCCCGCAAAACATTCATACCCCGAAGCGAAATCAGCAGAAGACCATTTGGTTCTAGCTGGTCATCATGGAAAGAGAAAAAAAAAAGAAAACAATATTCAAAGCCGTGTTAGCCGCGCAATATAACACCTCTTACTTGAAGAACCGACTAAAGTGATATGGTCGCTTACATAGATTTGAGTTGTAAAACACTTGTGTGTGTATTAATTATACCTTTGTCCGCTAGTTTGTCTTTTATGATCTTCTGCCAACTTAATATTAAACATTGCAAGGATGTGATGATTTATAAGGATGTAACTTGTATCTGCTATTGTCTTATAGTTTATGCAATATTTTTGTCGGTATGATGTTATCAAAATTGAATTATAAGATGGTTTTATGATAAATTCTATTTTTATTATTGATTTATATTATTATATTTATATTGTTGATTTATTTTGTAATAATAAATTAATTTTAGAATCCCAGATTGGACATAATATAAGGCTCTTAAGTTCTGTTCTAATATCGCACCAAGTTTGGTCTGAAGCATGCAATGTGGAAATCAATGTTGCACTATATGTCCCTGAAGCAGACATTGGCAAGAGAAAAACCAACTTAGATGCAAATCCTACGCTTTTAGATCTTTGTCCGCCTGTAAAAGTCAGTGTAGCACCCAAGCCCATCAAAAAGGCTTTGTAAATTTTAATAGTATTAAAGATATATGTTTATTTAACCTTTGTGTTTTGTTTACATTATTCCTGTACCATCGTTCAGTTAATTAAAGGTATCTGTATGTTAGCAGTTGCGTTTTTAAAATAATAATATAGTATAATATAGTATAAAATGTTTTTGTTGATGAATGTTATAAAATGGTGCTATACTTAAACACCATTTTAAAATATTGTTAAATTAATAAAATAAATTCTAACGTTTTTTAAATAATATATATTTTATTTAGTTGTATTTTTTAAATCTTGTTCTTCTTTCAGCTCTACCTGGATATATACTTTTTGTTTCAAACATGCCGAAATTCGGATGTTCATTGCATTTGAATCAGTTCTATATCTAATCAGTTCTTTTGGAGCATAATTATCAATATCGATAAACATGTTATCCCAAGAATCAAATTTTTAGTAGCTTTAGATTTTAGACGTATCTTAAAAACGCATCAGATTGCAGAAACTATTAAGTATTAACAGTACAAAGGGTTTTTCAAGGTCTTATGTTATCATTTTTATGTTGCTTTGGCGGTTTAATTTTGTTTAATGATTTTAATTAATTTATTAGTCGGTTATAAATGTCAAGTTACACTTTCAAGTAGCACGTCCAAATGATTATTTGGATGTCAATTTTGACCTAGTAACCTTAATTTTAATCTTAATCAAGGTGTAAATGGTAACGTAATGCCAATGGTAAGGTGTAAATACGTCCTCAAAAAGTTACCTCTTTGGTTTGAATTATGGTCCTGTTGCTTTATTGGTTCAAAATTTTTCACTCCGTCAACGACGAACAGTACAGACCAATGAAACGATGAATATAGTTTGGGCCAAATGAGATATACCAAATTGAACGATATTAAATGTGATTTCAGAAATAGTCGACGCCACAAGGGATATTCTGCATCGCCAACTTGAAGGTTGCAACCTCTCGCAAATACTGTGAATTTGAGTGCTCTAGATTTCTTTTGTTTTTCTGAATTTGTAGGTCACTGACAATATGGGCCTATACAGTTGAATTTAACATAAATGTGTAATTGCGTGCAGAAGTGGGTCGTTGCTCAAATTTATCTGGCTTTTAGCTATGAGTCCTTGAAAGTTCAAGTATCTGTACCACCATGAGAAACATGTACATGTATCCGTAGAGATTACCGTATGCATAAACCTTTTAAATAAAAGTAGTTTAAGTGTAGTTGTAATGGCTTAAGGAACTGTACTAATTATGTTAATGTATATTTAATCTGATATTTCTATAATAGAAGAATAAGAATACAAACATAAAATTATACATATATATATATATATATATATATATATATATATATATATATATATATATATATATATATGTGTTCAGTATTGAGATCGATATTAATATTAGTTATTAAATATTTTACTCTCGTAGGGGGTCCAATATTCACACAAACAAAAGTGTTCAGTATATGGAAAGAAAGTCAAAGATAAAATCGCTATTATTAAATCTTAATTATAACTTAATTTTATAAATCAAAGTCAAAATATTTGTTTTACTAATTGGTACTTGAATCAAGTGGTTTAGCAAAATATTTTGTTTATTAAAATTTTAGAGTGTTATGGAAATTTGAACAACAGTTGTTTACCTGTCTGTTTCTATGAACGATATGTAGTGATAAAAGACTATTTTAAAAATAAAGTATTATCAGTATTATATAAATAAGGGTTTGTTAGTGTTGGTGTATTATTTTCTGTTAGAGCTTCGAATTATCAACAATATGTATAAGTTATATTTTTCAATATTTGCTTGTGCTTTGTTAATGCATCAGGTGAGTTAATTTTATTGTAAATGTAAAAACAATTATGAAATACAAAATTAAAAATTATACAAATATAAAGTGTTTTATTAACTGAATATATGTCACAATAAATTAGTTTGAACTTTTTCTATTAACTTTATTATTAATATTTTATTATTAACTAATTTCACTTTAACTATTTAACCAACTTTAATTCGCTTTAACTATTTCTTCACTTGGCTGGGAATTCCTGTTCTACGTTCCGTTTTCACCATACTTGACTGTCACTCGTTTTCATCGATACATTTGTATTTATTTTTCATGAAACACTTGAAAAGTTATAAATATGTCAAAAAATAGTTTTGATTATAACAGGTCAATTGACAGGTATCCGGCCTACCATAGTAAAACAAATTTTTTGGGCAAAATTAGTTTTTTTTTGTTCAACATAATTCATTTCAAGGGTGATAGTCTCTGGCTGGCCAGATCTGGAGAATACGGTGGATGAGGAAGCAATTCGAAGCCCCATTCATGGATTTTTGCCATTGTTTTAACTGATTTGTGACACGGGGCATTGTCTTGATGAAGCAGCTTCTTTTTCTTCAAATGCGGCCTTTTGTCAGCGATTTCGTCCAATAAAACAAACGGTCTCATAATGCTATGTAATAGTCGTTGTTGATGGTCCTTCCTTTTTCAAGATAGTCAATGAAAATTATTCTATGCGCATCCCAGAATATAAACACCATAACCTTGCCAGCCAGCCGTTGCGTTTTCCTACGCTTTGGAGCGGGTTGGTCGTGTGCACTCGGATGAATGTCGATTGGACTTCGGAGTGAAATGATGGAGCCATGATTCATCCACTGTTACATATCGACGAAAAAACTCAGGTTTATTACGCTTGATCATCTTCAAACACTTCTCCGAATCATCAACTTGTCGTTGTTTTTGGTCAAAAGTGAGCTTACGCGACACCCTCTTTGCACCGAGGTTTCTCATACCCAAATATTCATGAATGATATGATGTACACGTTCAGTTGATATCTTTAGAGTGTCTGCTATTTCATTCAATTTCAATTTACGGTCATTGAAAATCATTTTGTGGATTTTTTAAATGTTTTCGTCGGTAACAACCTCTTTTGAGCGTCCACTGCGTTCACCGCCTTCGGTGATCATTTCACCACGTCTAAACTTAGCATACCAATCCTTGATGGTTGATTTTCCTGGGGCAGTGTCCGGAAACTCGGCATCAAGCCAAGTTTTTGCTTCTACTGTATTTTTCCCTTCAAAAAGCAATATTTTATCAACTCGCGAAATTCATTTTTTTCACAATAACAAAAGTTGCTTCACTCAAAATGCTATAATTCACAAACTAATGATCCGACAAATTTATACACGCAACTTTTGAGGGTTAGGCCTAACTAAAAAACATATTTATTTAATTATAGTAGTCCCATCTCTGCGTCAGGCTGGGGACTATTCAATTGACCTGTTACCTCAAAAAATATAGAAAAATATAGAAGTTTTTCTGATTGTGTCAAAATGTTTGTATTGATTGTTTAAAATAGCTTCACTACACATTATTAACATTATTTTAATCATATAAAATTAAGAACCACTACAAATTTTATTTATGGTATTCTTTTTATTTAACATAGAGCCTTGCAACTGAGGGAGAGTTACAATCCAGCAAAGATGAGGCCAAAAAGGCTTTCCATAAGCTGATGGAGGCAATCGATAAAGCTCTCACAGAAGCAGAAGCTGCACTGGATAAAGCAATGGAAGAGGTACAAGCTAAGGCTACAGAATTAGAAGGAAAAGCTGTAGCTGAGTTGGATAAAACATTGGATCCTCTACGAGAAAAGCTGAACAACCTTATTGCAGAAGCTACCGAGAAAGGTATGTAAATTGCATATTAATTTTCGCTCTCCATGAATTATTTCAATAATTGTAGGTGTTGATATGTCGAAATGTCAAAGTTACGTGGATCAGTTTACAAACACTCCCGATCAACTTGTCGTTGACTTGATTGAGTGTATCAATACGCAAGTACAAAAAGCCCAAAGTTATGTTGATGATGCTTTGAATAATGCTAAAAAGATAGAAGAAGATATGAATTCTATTGACTCGGATATTGATAATTGCGATGGAAACAAATGGCATGAAATTAAATGTTATGCGGAGATTGTTGAAAAAATTGCCAAAGATACCAAAGAAGCTCCCCAACATATTGCGGAAGATGTTGCTAAAGCTACAGCATTAGTTACAGAGATTATACCAATTCTCGAAGATTGTTTCACATCTAAAATTAAAAAAGCCGGTGAGGATGCTTTAAAAGATGTGAAGGATTTTGCTGTTTGTGTTGCAATTCCATTTTAATGGTTACTTAATATACGAGTTGTCCTGAGATATATGTATACAGTTTAAGTATTATTTTAATAAAATAGATTAAGTTGCCTTTGTTTTTATTTTCTAATACAACAATTATCCTTTATAATAAAAATAATTTCAAGTTGTTTTTCGAAATAGAACGTTGTTAATTCCTATGTATTATAGAAATCAATTTCCACTCAAAAAGATAAGAAATATACTTATAACAAATACATAATAGATACAATGTGAACATATTCAGGATGTTGACATTTAAAGAATAGTACTCTACGCTAAGGAGCAATTGTTTATAGCTATATATTTATAAGTGACCTAATTAAGTCAATGAAAGTAATTCTTTGTATCAGGTTATTCAGTCCTGAACTCGATACGATGGAGATGGAGAATGCCATTCACTGAAGAAAGCATTATAATATTACTTTTTTTATATTTTTCTTTTAAATAGGAACAAACGGAAATTAAAATTAAAAACAAAACTCGTTGAACTGACGTTTTATTTTATATAAGATATTATTAAATTGGCAAAAAGTATTTACGGTACAACTTTGTAAATGACAATTAAGGGTAATTTTTAATAGAACTTCGATATTTATAATAACAAAAAGTATTCTGTTTTAGAATATTCCTTCGAATTGTTTTTGGTATACTTGATTGTTTCTGCTTCAATGCTTAGTTTAATACAATGAATTAATTATTGTTTATATGTTATTATTGACCATCGGTTGCAATATTATATTTAAATAGTTTATAAAATAAAATATTTTTAAAAGAAAAATTGAATCAATTTCAAAAAATAGATAAAGAACTCATTAAGAAGTAAAAAATAATCAAGCTTACATTTTTAATACAAAAAAAGTTTTAAAATAAAATATTTACATAATAATCGTTGTAATAATTAAATAAAAATAAACAAAAACTTTATTTAACTTATCTACTACACGTATTTTATATTCTACTATATACACACAATTTAGATCAATACCTACTTAAACCTATTTATCTATTTACAATACTATTTTAAATACTACCAACTGATCACTCTGAAGTCGGCTTTTACACTGAACTATTTCCGATTTTTCATCAGATCAGTTCAACAATAACATTATACCCAAATATCTGAATATTTTAGATAAAAAATATCTGAAAAAATGGTACGTAACTTTATGTGATACGAAATTTGTGGTTTTCCCTCAATTTCCCCCCATCAGATCGTGACTTGGTTCCTATCGAACTACCTCGGAAGTGCATTCTTTTCAATAAAAAAATAATTTTGAAAATCGGTCCTTTATTGACGGAGAAATCGGCGAACATTCATTAAAAAATATACAGTTGAACATAGAACCTCCTCCTTTTTTGAAGTCGGTTAACAAAAGATACTGTTATATATCTGGAAAAGAAATTTATAAGATACGACAATTCAATCTTTGGTGAGATATGCTGTATAAATCTTATAATGGATATGTTATTTTTCCATATAATTTTATATATTTAGGTATCAGATCATTCAGAAACGATTTCATCACCGGTCAAAATTTGGTGTAAGTATCGTTTTCTTTTTTGTCTCTGGAGAAATACAGGAAATGGGCAAAATAATATGAATATTATGTTATATCCTATGAAAGTAAAAAAGTATGCCCAGCTTCTTAGATGTAGTACAAGTCTTCGATAAGGTTTGGCATGAAGGCCTTGTTCATAGACTACAGAATTGCTACCAAAACAACACACCGAATCGTTAAATCATTAAAATTGTACATTGTTAAAATCATTAAAATCGTACATTACAACCAGAATGTTTAGAGTCAAACAAGAAGAAGCTTACTCTACAATAAAAGAAGCTAAAGCAGGTGTACCACAAGGAAGTGTACTGGGACCAATGCTTTATCTACTCTACACTTGTGATATACCACAAATGGAGAATATTACGATGGCTACATTTGCAAATGATACTGCGATTATAGCTGTCGGAGACAATAATGAAGAAGCCTCACGAAAATTACAACAGGCAAGTGACAATATAAATAATTGGGTACAAGCTTGGAAAATAAGAATTAATGAAAGTAAATCTGTACATGTGCAGTTCACCTATAAACAGACCGTACAAGCATCAATAACATTAAATAATACTATCATTCCATATAGCAACAGCGTTAAATATCTCGGAATGAATCTTGATGCAAAACTTCGCTGGAAGGAACATATAAAGAAGTAAAGAAAAGAACTGGAAGTAAAATATAGGAAAATATACTGGCTAATTGGAAGAAAATCACAATTATCAGTACATAATAAATTGCTATTATATAAGCAAATACTGAAACTGCAAAGAGTAGCATAAATAAAATACATATATTTCAGAACAAAGTTCTGAACAAAAGAGGTAGTGTGGGCGCACCCAAATACTATAGAAATCAAGAGAATTGCAAGGGGACATGAGGAAAGACTCCATTCTCGTGAGAATATTGAAATATTGCAGCTTTTGGATACCACCATAACAGGACACAGACTCAAAATAATCACACCATCTGATCTTGTGTAATCTTGTGTAGTGAGGTGCATATAATAAAAGATTCAGCAGTGACATGTATAAACATTATTTCACCAGAGACATAGTTAGGGCCGATGAGTCCTCCTAGTTATATACCTAGATTTAAGTTATCATAAAGACAAATTGTAGGTTAGACGGAAACGACTAGTAACAATGTAATAATTAAATAATAAAAAAAAAATATAGTACATCTTGTTGCATGTTATCGATACTGCTTTGTTGTTAATAATATCATGCATACGCTTACATACGTATTGCTCACTTTACATTAAGCTTAGGCTAAGCTGTGATCATAAAACCTGTGTATTTGAGGGTTGGAACGATGTGGTATGATTCACAACGATTGAGTGTTCTACAAATGACCAGGTTTTTGTATGGTGAATCCCAAAAAAACCCTATGATCCGGACTGTTTGCTTCCTACAGTCAAGCATAGGGGAGGTACCGTTATGATTTTGCTGGCAATATCGTGGAACCCAACAGATCCTCCCATTCACATCATTCGCCACATTAATATGAGGGAATATGTCAGCATACTAAATCATTGAAGTAATTGGCGGATGTTTAGGTATAAGGATGGGACAACATTCCAGTGGAAAATATTCAGATACTATTCCGTGAAGAATTGCAGTTGTTTAAAAGCAGATGATAGCTAAACACTTTATTAATACATAAATATTTTGTATATGCCAGGTCAGTTGTTCATATTATTTTTTTCATGTTGGAATGATCGATATATCTAATGTAATACATTATTAATTTCAATTATTTAATATTGTTTTATTTGTTATTTGTTTCTATTCTAAACGGGCTAACATATTGGGTTTACATCACTATTTTAATTAAAAAAATGTTTTCAAAAGTATTAACCAGCAGATAATTCATTCCTTTATAAAGTGAAACGCAGTGATAGGGATGTTTTTATTTGTTTCAGCTGCTACTTTGAGTAGTTAGAAAATATTGGGCCAGTTTATACCCAGGTCAATTTATAGAACAATTTATTTTACAAACAATTTATAGAACATTTTAGGTATAAAGGCATAAAAAGGTATAAAAAGTAGTGCGCTTTAGAGATAAATGTTTCAGAATTTGTCATATTTTAATTTTTTATCTCCTAAAATGGAAAAATGCGGAGTAGGCTTATTGAAAATGGTGTATTCTTTTATGGTGATAAGTCGTTTGTGGCGAAATTGGTTTGCCCATTCTCATTTCAGAAATTTGGAAGTTAAAACTGAATCGCATCCATGACGGTCAGTCTTTGAAAAAGGAAATGGAACGGAATTAAATGTCGACCGTACTGCTTGTATTGAACTATTTACATGGACCTGGATAACAAATGATTGTGGGGTGAAAAGTGGATTACGTACATGTGCAATGGTGTAAAGCTGGTTTTAAAAGAGGATTGTGAAAATCTATCTTTCACTCAGAAATCTCAGAGGTTAATAAAATTAGTTTGATATATCGTCTTAATCCGAATTAAAATAATTTAATAAAATATTGGATACTAAACAGGACGGGATAATAATATATTCAAATAATTTAGAGATTTTTAAATAAAGCATTGCCAAGGCCTTATGGAAATAGTATAAAACAGTTTCTACTGTAAAAGTAATTTTGCGAAGATTTGACATCGTCGTGTTAACTCCGTGGCTATCTTTGGATATATAGTCTATCCAAAGTTATTTTGTACGTACGTCATCAATATGTTTAATATATTGCCTGTCATATTTTACAAATTTCTTTTTAAAATCAGACAATATTTTCCTTTTCATTTTATTCTACCTAAAAAGAGATACAACGCTGTCTGATAAGTATGAACGTGTAATCGAACTAGTCGGCCAAAGTCGTACGGATGTCAAACGTATGCAAAATTCTTCAAAACAATAATGATAAGAGGTTATATACCGGCAAACATTTTAATGCTGTGCTTGTTTTGATAAATTTCACATCACTGCTTATTATTACTCTGATTGAAAGACAGTGAGTAGTTTTTTAATACAATTATTTCAAAGGAATCTGTTAGTCTGAAAAGCATGGAAGAGGTCTAATATGACCTCCGTATATTGCTTCTAAAAGAATACAATTTTTAAAATCATATAATAAAATGGAAGACTTATTAATTCAATTTATATATTTAGACAAGACATGGATATTTCAGAATGGGACCAATATATCCAATGGTCACTCATGGCAAGATGGTTAATAACCTTCGGTTAGGATGAACTCGATCATGCACATTGAAGAAATAATTGACAAATGATGGAATTGTGAATGAATGTTAGATAGATTGGAAATTAACAGCTTAGTTATTCATTTGAATGAAACTTTCTGAATATGATACGATTCAATGCTGCCAATTTCGAAGACAGGGTGATGAGAGTGGAATCAAGGAAAGGTGAGTATATAATTAATATATCATAACTGTTGGAAATGTTATTGTAGAGTGTAAAAGATTTATGTGCACATATATGAGTGTAATTGTTCAGAATTACATGAGCATTTGGTTAAAATGTGCAGGAGATAAAGAATAGTTTTAGAGAAATTCAGTGATTAAATCTTAGTTCTATCAAGAAATATGTATGCAGGTATCAACAGAACAAATTAAGAAGAAATATAATGATATCAAAAGGTCTTACATACGAAACACTGTACCGAAGAACACACAAGAACTAAGTGTATAATTTAAATATGCTCTCTAATGAAAGTAAAATATATTGCTTGGATATACCATTGTTAATTAGGTGGATTAGGACTCCAGGGGATACTACTACATAAAAAAACGCGCCTAGAACTCTAACTCATAGGTAGTATGGAAAAGAGTTCAATGTAAATATAATCAAATACAACCCTAACTTACAAATTATTATAACTATGTACTTAATTGTATTTTTAAGTTAAAAAGTTAGTTATGTTAAAATAAATGATATTTGATAACAGTATTTTTGTATTACAGTATTTAAATTAGAATTTTTTATATATTAAAGCCAAACTGAACTAAAACTCAGAGTTGATACAGCAACATTGCGAGGTTTTGACGACATAAATTTAGATGACGTATGGATAAAATAACTTTGGATAGATTATAGGTAGGGTTTGGGAATATAATAAATTACTAAAAATCCAACTAAAGTATGACAAACTAATAATTTTAAACTGATAAATATTAACTTTAATTTAATGAAAGAAATTAAATATCAACTTTGATTATACTTTATAACAATCAGCCTTTGATCATAAGCTATTTAGTTGCTAATCTGCATTAGGGTGTTTCCTTTTCTATAAAAATAGTACCTTTCAAGTAGTTCAAGTAAATATATTTATTGACTCTGAATGAAAATATATCAAAATTGGTAAATAGTTTATTTACAGAGAACAATATCGTTGTTGTTTTTTTGCTCCTATTATTAAGAACAATGTAAACTGATAAATGATTAACAGTCATACTAAGACTATTTATATAAACTGGATGTGTGATCTAAGCAGCAGATCAGACACAAAATACAATCTTAATTAATCAGGCTTTGTAAATCGATACAATGTTGAAATTATACCTTTTCACAATAGTTTGTATTTTACTAGTTCAGAAGGTAAGTTTTAAACGGTGATTGTTATTATATTAGAATGTATTTAATTTATTGCCATTTTTGCATAATGTATTTAGTCGGTTTTATTCCTAAAATTAACTCTTCGTTAACGTTAAGTTGAATAATGATATGCATTCTGTTGAAGAGCTCCATATATATATATAGATCTTCTCGTCTTTTGTATATGTACACATATTTTAATTGCATTTACTTTATGTACTATATTACTCCATCTCTAAAAAGAAGCTGATATTTCATAACGGGTTAATTGAAAAATCCCCGGCTTGCCACAGTAAACATCAATTTTTTTATTCAACATAATTCCCTTCAAGGGTGATATACTGATTATAGCGACCCTTCAACTTTTCGATACCATTTTTGTAGTACGATATGTCCTTTGCTTTAAAATAGGCCTCAGTTTCGTCGATTACCTCTTTATTCGACGAACATTTCTTCCCAGCGAGCATTCTTTTGAGATCTGAGACCAGAAAATAATCGCTGGGGGCCAGATCTGGAGAATACGGTGGATGAGGAAACAATTCGATGCCCAATTCATAGATGTTTGACACGGTGCATTGTCTTTGTGAAGTAGCACTTTCTTCATATGCGGCCGTTTTTCGGCTATTTCGTCCTTCAGACGGTTTTATAACGCTATGTAATGGTTGATGTTGATGGTCCATCCTTTTTCAAGGTAGTCATTGAAAATTATTCCATGCCCATCCCAAAATACAGACGCCATGACCTTGCCAGCCGACTGTTGCGTTTTCCCACGTTTTGGAGCGGGTTTATCGTGTGCAGTTCACTCGGATGACTGTCGATTGGACTTTGGAGTGAAATGATGGAGCCATGTTTCATCCATTGTTACATATCGATGCAAAAACTCTGGTTTATTACGCTTGATCATCTTCAAACATTGCTCCGAATTATCAACTCGTCGTTGCTTTTGGTAAAAAGTGAGCTCGCGCGGCACCCACTTTTCACAAAGCTTTCTCATACCCAAATATTCGGAATGATATTAGGTACACGTTTAGTTGATATCTTTAGAGTGTCTGCTATTTTATTCAGTTTCAATTTATGGCCATTCTAAATCATTTTGCGGATTTTTTTATTGTTTTCGTCGGTAACAACCTCTTTTGGGCGTCCACTGCGTTCACTGTCTCCGGTGCTCATTTCACCACGTCTAAACTTAGCATACCAATCCTTGATGGTTGATTTTCCTGGAGCAGTGTCCAGAAACTCGGCATCAAGCTAAGTTTTTGCTTCAACTGTATTTTTTCCCTTCAAAAAGCAATATTTTATCAACACGCGAAATTCCTTTTTATCTATTTTTTCACAATAACAAAGGTTGCTTTGCAAAACACACTCAAAATGCTGTAGTTCACAAACTAATGATCCGATAGCTGTCAAATTTATATACGCATCTTTTGAGGGTTAGGGCTAACTAAAAAACATATGGATTTAATTCTAGTACCTATTTGTCAGACCCGGGACTTTTTGTCAGACTCAATTGACCTGTTATATTATATATCTTTCTCTTTATCTCTCTGTCCTAAAATGTAACGAGAATATCGAAAAACAGGAGGCACTTTTTCCTACTTCTTCTTTAGATATTTCCTTTTTGCATTTGCATATTGCATATTGAGTCCATGTTACAAACAGACAAGTGTGGAATTAGTTAAATTGCTGAATAAAATGTATATTTTTATTTATAGGTATATAAAAATCAAGAATATAACCAGACCGATGGTCCTTTTTCATTATTTTAGTTGTTACGCGATAAAGCGATTTTTCCCACTTTATCAGAACCTGGATCTTTGAAGAAAAACATAAATATGACGCTTATTTTTATAAGATTAAATGAGCCTATTCATCGTTTATTAAGTTCAAAAATAATAAAAATAATTTAATAAATAATTTCAGTTAGTAAATATTTTTTATTAGCTTTATTTATTTTGTTAAGTTTATTATTCCCAGAATGCAGCTGATGACACCGAATTGACAGCAAGTAAAGATGAAGCCAAAAAAGCTTTTCATCATTTGATGGAAGCAATTGATAAAGCCCTTACAGAAGCACAGACAGCTTTAAATAAAGCAATGGATAAAGTACACGAAAAGGCAACTGAATTGGAAGGTAAGGCAAATGTAGAAATAGACAAGGTATTAAGCCCCTTACGCAAGAAACTGGACGATCTTGTTTCTAAAGCAAAACAAAAAGGTATGTACAATGTTCAAGTGTAAGTGCTATTCGATATACTATAACACTGCATTTTAGGCTTCGATGTAACCAAATGTCAGAGTTATGTTAATCATTTTTCGAACACTCCAGATCAACTTGCTCATGATTTAATCGAATGCATCAATAGTCAAGTACAGAAAGCGCAAGACAATATTAACGATGCTCTGAATAATGCTAAAAAGATTGAAGAGGACATGAATTCTATTGACGCAGAGATCGATAATTGTGGGGGAAATAAGTGGAAAAAGATTAAATGTTATGCAAAAATTATTGAGAAAATAGCGAAAGATACAAAAGATGCACCCGAAAAAATTATGGCAGATGTAACTAATACGACATTATTGGTTGCTAATATAATTCCAATTTTGGAAGATTGTTTCACGAAGAAAATAAAAGAAGCCGGAGACAATGCCCTAAAAGACGTGAAAGATTTTGCCGTTTGTGTTGCAATACCATTTTAGTCTAAATATCGAGACATCAATCTTTATTACTTTTATTAATTTCTAATATGTAAGTTTTATTAATAAACTTATGCATGTTATAAAACTCTATTATTTCAAATAAAATAATCTTGCAAAAATATAGATAAATATTAATTTGATCTTTTTAATTTGGTATATCATTCGTATCTGTGTAAATTAGCTTTTAAGGGAGATTTTTTGGGAGTATGTATGAAAGAAGCTTTGCATTCCATAAAGTATATATTACATCTAAAAGTGGTGGTGGTTTCTATTTACAGAAAGCACCAACCAGTTACTTATTTGTTTACATCTATTTCGTCCTATTATCTGGTCTAGGTGTTTTAGATCATAATTCTGAGTAGGATAGAAAACAAAATATTGATGTCTCAAGAGTCTTAATTGGTTATTAAAGCAGTAACACTTATTAAAGCTTATTATTAGCATTTCAGTTAAGAGAGTTACTCTAGATTTTCTAGAAGCAGTAGACATTCGCAGTTCACAACGGTCACTTCGAGCTTTAGTAGACGTTAAACGTCTAACATTAAATGTATTTGGATACAGTGCATGTATGTTAATTTTTTTTAGTTTTCGAAACAGTTGTTGAATTCTGAAAGGTCCTTTCCAAAAATGTGTATTACATCATTTATTAGAAAAGTATGATTTAAACTTAAAAGTCAATCTAATAATTCCTAATAAAATCCAAAAATGTATACAACATGTGGGAAAATTCAACATCAAAATATATTTCGACTGGAAGAGAGGTAATGTTTTCACTAATCAACAAGGAAATACTTCTTGGAACATTTCTTGGTGATACAATTATTATGGCCAATGATATATCTCTCTATCCAGAGCTACACTATAACTACTAAGTGGCAGTCAACAAAATCCACAAATGGATTAGTCCCTTTAGATGAATGTCTTTTTCAGTTTTGTATAGAGACAAAAACACAAGAACCTAATCATATTCTTGTGGGAAGAAAAATTCGTCAGCAGAATCACCGAAATACTTCGGCATGTCTCTTGATGACAGATGTTAGACAAAAATCTGAGTAGATTTACTAAAACTAAATTAAAAGTTTCAAACTTGAAGTACCATTTTGGTGAGTCAGAAGACACTTCTGACTTGACCTAAGATCAAGAAGATTATTTTGTCAGTTCATAATCAAGTCATTTTGGACTTATGGTGTGCAAAGATGTTATATTTTTAAAAAATATGTGAGAAAAAGACAACGGGTAAATAATATTTCACTCTAGGAACCCTTCACTTAGGATGCCTTCCTTCGCAATAGGTGGCATTTTTTGGTAATGGGGTATTTTTTTACTATTGTTATATTTGATAATGTTTGCTAATGTTAACTGAGGAATTTTTCTATTTCTTTTGATTTCAATCAGGACTGATAGGTCAGTTTATAATAGGGGTTTAGTGGGAAATAAAACAAGAACCAATATTTATATTAAATAATTGTATACGTTTATAAAACATTACATAATAAAAAAGTTACAAAATATAATAATGATTCTAGTGTATAAAAATACTTCGATAAAATCAATAATAAAATAAAAGACACATATAAAATCTGAAATATCTATACATAACGTTTACGGTGTAAAAAACATGTACTATGGCGGTAAAAATGGAAAAGAGTATATATTGGTAATGCTATAAAAATTATTAATCAAAATAAATGCCAAAGGGAATTTTTAGAAATAAAAATTTTTTGTTCGTAACAAAATCATAGACGCCATGGTGCTTTATTTTGATTAATAATTATATCGTTGAAAAATATTATTTTTCGGTTATAGCAAAGAGGACAATACCATTAAGCACAACTTTTTGATCTTAATATTACGTCTTTAAAAAGAACACAGTAAATGTAAGTTGGCAGTTACGCAAGAGATATTAAGCAAAACGAACTAGTAAACAAGTTATATGAGATCCAAAAAAAGAATAAAAAATCCCTATACACCCATGGCAATCTGTCATTTATAAAAATAAAATAGCCTACATTATTTTAAATAGACAAACAAAATAATCAACAAAAATACTGTTCCGTATTTCGAAATTATACATCTAGTGTCAAGATTTAACTAGAGACTAACACAATTATGAAGATTAAACAAATATAATCTAAAAATAAGTTGTTTGGTAGTGAATAAAAGAAAAAAAAATAATGGAAGACACGAAAGCTAATATAGTTCCTGTCAAGTTTCTTTCATTCATTTTCGGCTTTCACAAATGCGTTAGCGGGTTAGATTTTTTCTTACCGAGGTGCCCGATTTAATTTTATAGATTAATATTGGTATTCACGTGTAGAAGTAATGAAACTCTTAAAACAAACATTATAAATATCTATAAAATAAACAACAAATCAAGGCGATAAAATCTAATAAAACTAATCAAAAATTTTAACAATTTTTGCAAGCGATTTACGGCTTTTTGTACTCACCCTGTAACACTACAAACGAATTAAGTTTATCTATATAAAATTACAAATACGTCGTTACAATATACCAATAGTGAGTATTTCAAGGTAAAAGGTTACATTTATATTAAATCTACATTATGGTAAACTGTTGTCTTCTACATCAATATACAAAACTCGTTAAAATATAATATAAATAATAGCTACAGAACTATTTTACAGCTATATATCTAAATAGACAAGACAGCATAAATATGTATGTATAAGAAATATTGTCATTTCGTTGTTCTATACGTTGTATTTTATACAATTAAAACTAAAAAAATATAATATAATACAGGGCAGTATAATACTTTATATTAGGAAGTAGGTAAACTTAAAAATTAAAACCAAAATTATTAATAATTAATCTACCCTGTACTCAACAAACTTTATCTTAATATATGCTTTAACGAAAATAAATAAATGTAACTAAAATATATGCAAATAATAATACAGAAATGGCAAGAAAAATTTAGGCAGATTTTCACTAACTTATGTCTCTTTTTAAATTAATTTCACATTTCATAATCACAGCACATTATTTATTAAAATAATATAACAAAACAAAAGTAGCTTGTACCTGTAGGAACCAGAAAAAATTTATATTATATATAGTGTATATGTGTGTGTGTGTATGTGAATAACGGTGATTTGGAGCAAACTACACAGCAATACATTAAAGTCAAATCAATTATGGTTGAAGAATTTTGGCGTTTAGTCAGGGTGTGTTGATAAAACCTTGAAATACGCATTTTTACGAACTTGTTTTATCCAATTAATTATTATATAACAAATATTCAGTTGCATATATATATATATATATATATATATATATATATATATATATATATATATATATATATATATATATATAACAATGTTTAAATATTCGATTAAACTTGCTACATTAAAATGCCAAAATCAAGTTAGATTTACTGTGTAGAGTATTTCATCAAATAACAGAATAATCAAATGAACATTAACAAGAAAAGTTTTTGTGAAATAAATTAAATTTATCACATTTACATTTACATAAAATAAATTTTGACAATGTTCGTTGTATTATAGTAGGTAAAATTTAGATTCTGTTACTTATATATATAAAACTTATTTCATGTATTATTATTAAGATATCCTTGTCCATAGGACAAAACTGATTCATCATACCTAGAACAGTAGGTACATCTTTTTAGAACATATGAGAAACGTGTTCTGGATCTGCCATTAGAGTATTGTGATTATGGAAGCTAGAAAATATCAATGTAGTGACTCAATGCATGTTTGACAACATGAAATACCTTATCAGTGTTTAATATATTGTTTGTTATTAAATAATAGATTTTAAAAATTTTGTTAATAACTAGATCAATTTCGAAATGTTGATTTCTCTCTATCTTTGGTATTCAATATATGTTTTGGTACTGTAATATTTGACCAATGATTTCAATATATAAAAGTTGTACAAACATGCCTTGTTAAAACGTTGTATCTCTAGCTCGAATACTTGTTATCAAGCTACCTTGTTTTGGCTTTCGTTGAAGAAACATTACCAGCGGAAGCTGCGTTCTTTTGTGCTATGTGTGTTTGATAGTGTTTAGCCAGATGGGCTTTCTGCCTAAATGTTTTCCCACATAAACTACATGCAAACGGTTTCTCTCCTGTATGCGTCCTAATGTGAACATTAACCGAATATTTATCCTTGAAGCCCTTCGAGCAGATGCTACAGTAATGAAGCGATCTCTCCTTACGTACACCGTTACTTGTCGATGTTGCGTTCTGCAAATTGGCCTGGGACTTATTTCCACTATTTGATCGTTTGTATTTCTTGGTCGGTTTTGTGCTGGTCACCACCGGAGTTGTAATTTGAATGGGAGAACTGATATTGTATAAGATTCTTATCTGCTCCGAGTTTATGTTACTTTGTACAGTATTTTCCGTCGACGATGTGTCTAGACAATATTGATTCACCGATTCAGCCACCTCGTTCTCTATTCGTTTCAACTTCTCGAAATCCTCCGAGTACGGATTATCTAGTTGGCTTAGTAAAATATCATCTACGCTATGGGTACTTGTTGGATTGTCGGTATTTTCTATCGGCCGGTTTTGGATCTGTTCCTCGAACACCACCTTGCCATTGGCGTCGATACCAGCCACGATGGTTGGTATATGCTCGGTTTCATCTTTCGTGATGTATATGGTTTCCGTTTTGGTCGGTGACGCCGAAAGACAGCGCCTAAGTTCCACGTTGTTATCAGCTAATTTGGGCGTTTTCACTTCTCTATTGTAACGTACAAAAGCCTTACCTTGTAAGGCATTACGTAACAACGAATCCGAAGAACCGTTCTGTTGGGTGTTGTTGTTCATTAACTTCCAGTCATTGTTGTTGTTGTTAAAACTATCGTGGGCTTCCAGCAACGGGGTGTCTATGATCAGCGAATTTGCCAGTTCTTCTTTGTTATCGGCAAATCCACTGTCTTCATAGGTATACGTTTCCGATTTGATTAAACCATCCGTGTTAGGACTCATCGTTCCATCATTGTAAGTACTGTTAAAGGTATTGATATGTCCGGGCATGATACTTAAGATCGATTCGATGTCTAATCCAGCTTGGAGATGCTCCATTGATCCCGGACTAGACATCGAGACGTCTTCTTCTTTTATTGATATGGGCGGACGATACCAAGTGGGTGCTTGGTCTAAACCGTTCAGTACCGTGAGAGTGGTGTAGATTTGGCCGTCTGTACTACTGTTATTATTGTTATTATTATTACTGCTACTACTACTTGATTCTTGTTTTATTTGTAACACTCCGTTAGCGTCATCGTTGGCCCAGTACTTGTTCAAATCTTCCAAGATTGCCGTTTCTATTCGGACAGTATCTTTCTCGCTCCACAGGGTAGTGTCAAAGTTTGTTAAAGTGTCTGAGGTAGTAGTTGGTATTTCAGTAATTATCATGTTGTTGTTGTTCGTTTCTCTGTTTTCGTCTGTCACGCCGTTACCTAGGAATGCGTTCACGTTGCGCATTTGTTTCGTGAATTGTTGAATGGATTGTGTGTCGTTTGCGTCGGGGCTCACAACGAAATCGAAAAAATCCGTTTTGGTCATATCTTGTCCACTAGGTCGGAAAGATTCAGATACATCCATTATCACAGGTTCTTTAAGCTCCATAAATTTTGTAAATTTGTCCAGGTTAATATTGCATTATAGTTGTCTCAGGAAAATGCAGTAAACACTTATCTGAAAACAAAAAAAAAACAAAATATTAATCATGATATAGTGAATTAGTTAGAGAAATTATCGATATAAATAATTCTTAAATTATTTTATTAATTTGATCTGTAATTTTGGTCGACTTCATATGCAAGGACGCTCGTTAATGTAAACTTATTAAATCAAATTATAGTGTAGTTTACACTATCGAGCGTCATTTACGATTTAATGAAAGTTTTATTAAAATAAGCGATTAATACATATACATATATTTCTTAACAAGTTAAACAAATACTTCCACAGTGATAATTGTTTTTTAGTTAGAAGATAAACAATCTGAAATGTTACCGGAGTATTTTCATTTTTGATGAAGTTGAGGTGTTATAATACAAGAATTATATTTTTTAATGTGTGAGTTACAGATGGTTATCATACAATCAAGGGGAGTACTATGGCAAGCACGTACTTAGCTAATGGATCTCCGTTAATGAAGCTATTGGATTGAAAATGGTACTTTAAAGTATAGTTTCTCCTATAATTAATTGATTATTAAACAAGGATGGTGAATTAACTTTGACGGTTTGTTGTAAACTAAAATTTAAAAATAACTGTGATTTTCTGAAACCACTTCAGATATTTGGTAAAAGGGAAGTTTTAACCGATTTTATGGTCAGAATATGGGGCATTGAATGGACAAGTGAAAATCAGAAGCGGCTGGTGGGCCTTAAAGCCTTTGCACGTTACTTGTATGAAGCTGTTCAATGCTGAATTTTGAAAAATAATTTACAAATGCAATTAATAGCGATTTCCTATGATAGTTTTATTTTTTTACGCTTTTATTTCTTCAAGTTCCAGGTTTTTCAATTAATTAAGACGTATTTTGTTAATTGAAAACGCCATTTAAACTTATATCATATTTTTATTCTTTTTACGTATAAAAGTTTATAAAATTATAAACGTACTCATTGTAATAATAAGCATCTTATAAAGAAGGTAGATGAAAATACTTGGGTTCCAAATCAGTTAATAGTGAAAATTTTGATGGATCCAGTTTCGATTTATGACAATGCTGATGAAACAATTGATTACAGCCGATAACAATGCTTGAAAAAGATCGTAATCGACGGTCTTCACTCCTTCACAAACAGTCGCAAAGCCTGTATTGACGCCAAGGTAGAAATTATGTACCTTTGAGTGGCTTGTACTTGCATAAACCATTAATTCGAATCTATAATTTTAATTAGTATTACGTCTAATGCAGGATGTTAAAAGAAATGCCAGAACTGATTATTTGGAAAAGTGTTGTTTCCCCATCTAATAACAATTTGTCCCAGGATATACAAAATTCCCTTAATGGTATAAAGTTTGCTTCAAAAAAAAGTTTATGAAAATTACCTCCATCAGTTTTGTGCAGAAGTCTTAGAAGTTCCATAGTGGCGGATTAATAGTTTATCAGAAAAGTAGCGTAATACAATTGATCAAAATAACACATATATCATTGATTATTATTTGAAATTTTTATGAAGAAAAATGTTATTTGCGTACAGGTGAATTCATTTCATACATTGGGAACGAGTGTTTCAAGCAAATATCTTACTTGTTATCCCATAAAATTTATTTCAACACCAGTATTAAACTTGATTCCATTAGAGAGACAGTGCGTTGAAATTGGAAGGGATAAAAACGATCAAACCGCCTGGGGCATTAGAAAGCGACCGGTGCTCTATTATCGCAATAATGTTCGAACTGAAAATTAAATTTTTTATCTAATATCGTCAATACCGAACCCAAAGCAATGCCGTTAAAGTTGTCGGCCTTATTCCGTTGAAAATTTCAATGTCTTTGCTAAACCCATTGTTCATTGACGTCGCTTTTAATAAATAAACATTCCAATTAAAATCCATTCAGCGCAACTACTTAGCGGTTTTTCTAGGCCACAATACCGAAAATGAGATGGCCAATTAATTTGGCCTAACTAAATGGAAATTTCTTGTATAAAAATACATTGTATCTGAAGTTCCATTTCCCATCTTCCTTGAATGGGATTTTATCGCGAAGAAAAAAACCTACGGTGCAAATTGTTTTCGTTGAAACGAAATTTTCATATTTTAAGATAGGCTAAGAGTGATTATTTTTGCTGCTGTTGTTGATTGCTTGTTAAGATTTAAAGCGGATGAAATAAAAGATAATTAAGATTGTAAAAGCGGTAAATATAAACGGTTTTTCTTTTATAATATATACGTTTAAATTTGAATGTTATAGATTTTTATTTATACATTAAATAATACTTACTATTTATATTAATTGCTTTTCGGATAGGAAATGAAATTTCTTTGTTATCGGATTATAGTTATAATAGAAATAATTTGATTCGTACAATTTCATACGTTGTTCGTTGTTCTTAATAACAATTACCTTTATGAATATACTTTAATTGCAGTATATAACAGTTATTCTAGAGTATATACATGATTTTAATATTTCTATTTTGAACCATGAATTGGGACTAACAATGACAATAAATTTTAATTGATGTTTCCAAGCAACTAAAGAAGGTTATTAGTAATATTTCATACTAAATAATAATATTGAATTAACCAAAAGCTGAAATGTGTAAAATAAACAACTTTAAGCTTAACAAAACAGCTACGTCTTTTTTTAATTTCAAATTGATGTTTCAACTGATATTCCGAAGCAATTAAAGAAAAGTATTAGCAATATTTGACACTAAATAATGATATTGGATTAACTAAATTCTAAAATGAATCTCCTATACCATGTGTAAGGGAGAATATTACATTCATGCGACACCTGACGTGTTGCTTTTGAAAGTTGGTTCAAGTTATTTCGTTTACGTTCTACAGAATTACGATCACAATTTGTCACCTCTTATTCTGAAAACAATTTAATTCCAGTAATTTAAAAGTGCATGCTCATTTATATATAAATAACACTAATGTATGTTACTTTTCATCCTAACATCGTATAATTCATTTGGTGAAATACATTACTTTAAAATTATATTTTCACACATTTTAGCATGTTAAATAAAAGTGTCTATATTATTTTCACGTCCTATTATGGCATTTCTAGCAAAATATAATTAAAATTGTAATAGTAGTTTATAATTAATTATTTCACATAATTTTACTAAGTGGTTTCAACATTTCGTTAAAGCCACGCTGTGTTCAGCTATGCAAAATAATTAGAAAATAACTTGGATAAATATATTCATCTATTTAATTCTAAAAATAATTCTTCCGTGATTGTCAGGGCGACTAAACATACAGTAATAAAACTATTACCTTGTTTTTTTCGCAACAAAACTGTTTTATTTTTATGCTCCAAATAAATGAAAAGTTCAATTAAGGTTAATATCATACGTATGCAAAATAATTTGTTTCTTGTGTTTACTTTCTCTGATTTGTACTATAGATCATTTACTTCAAATAATATGGCAGGAAAGTTTATATTATTATCTACTGTTTTATTTTTTAAATTAGTAAACATGATAATAGTAACTTTAGGCCTTGTGAAGGTTAAGTAATGCCTAAGACCTAATGTCATTTAATTTTTATTTCTATCATGGTATATTCAAAATATTATTTATTAAATTTATGATCAGAATTAAAACCAAAAATCAGATAAATTTACGGGAAAACTTAGCAGCCATATCAATATCGAAATTACCAATATTTTATTTTATTTAGCTAGTTTTATTTCAATAGTAGGGGCTAATTTTCATCTCGGTCGGCATTCGGTAAACATCGGCAGATTCCGCCTAATTTTGCGACGTTGCCATTTACAAGCGATTAGGAGGTAGAATCCAACGAACTACGGCAGTCACTTTTGTTTTGACCTTATAGGAACTCTAGGATCACTTAATTGTTGGTATCGAGTATACGATGTTATTATATTGTATATATTATTATATTATACTTATTATCATGTTATATTTATATATTATACAATTTAATATCAAGTTAGCTCAAGTAATATATTGTTATGTAAGTAAGGAAAATACTTTTGTTGTTTATACTCTATTAAACATTAAAATTAAAAAACAACATTAAAATTGAACAAGAAGACTCATTTGAAGATTTTGAGGCGTGGAAAGATGTTATTGAAAGAACAGCTAAATCCTCTTTTATTACAATTGTGGGTTCCTATTTTGATAATAACATTTATGACTTCTAAATTCGAGTGTATTCAGGAATTTATAAGATTATCAAAGGAGGACAGCTATTTAAAACTCTACGGAAGTATTACAATAAATTCATATTGTTGAGCTGGTATACAACTGACACAAAAGAGAAATGAATGTGAGATATAATGCATTAAAATACATTTGGGGATGAAAATGACTTCACTAAGTTAATTCTATTAAAATCAGATAGAAATATGACTGCAGCCCAACTAGCAGTTAAAATTCCAATGAATGTTATGTCAGATGATATCGGAGATAATTAGTGTAGTGGCAATTTTGCAAGATTAGACTTATTGATTCGTAAAGATATTCAGCAAACAAATTGTTTGAATATTATTGTGAAAGGTACAAAGTATAAAAGTGAAGATACAAGTGTTGAAGCATGGGTAAATGAGGTCAAAAAGAAAATGAATGAGTTTTGACGGGGATAGGATTGCATTTTGATAGTTAACACTGTAAAGCATTCTTTTAATATGTTGTGTTTGAGTTGTGTGTAATTATATAGACATTCTATTGTGTGATTATAAAGATAAATTGATGACTAATTGATGAGCTTGAGTTTGGCAGAACATATTATGTATGTTTTTTTTGTTTTTTTGAACAAATTTTCTTTGTTCCTTTCAAAATTATTTTAAAATTAAATTGTTTTATAAAAAGTTCTTCATATTACATATCAGTGGAGATCAAAAATTGTACCAAAAATGGTTTCAAGAGAATTTTTACTTGTGAATTAAAGATAATTTATTCCATTTATATTACTGAAGAAAAATCAAACATATGTATAATTTGGAAGGACTGGCAACATCACAAATTTAAATTTTTCCTCCCATGCAAGGTTCCTCTAAGATTAGACTTTTGTTATAAAAATACTTCAAGAATTATCTAAAAATTTTGGGAGATGATCATCAACAGGTAGATCAATAGTAGGCAAATGCCAAAAAGCCTTGAAAACAATAAACGTATATTGAATACGCTATCATGCTTCCAACGCTTGTATACTATTGTACATGTAAAGCTTTAAAATATTTATGTTTTTAATCTCTTATTGACTTTTGTTTGTTTTTGTATTGGTTTGTGAATACTTATACAAACTAAGAAATACAACTTTTCGTTAAATATTACGTTTTTATGCGGCAAATTATTATGATCGTAAACCAAGATGACATTTTGAATACATTTGCATACCGTAAAGCTGCCAGAAAAGTTTAAGTTAGGCAGGGCCGAATTTTTAAAACCGTGCACTAATAATGCATCGAGCCGGACAAGTTTTTTAGAGAATAAATTCACCGTAAAAAATAAATAACGTTTTTCTGTATCGATATTTTAAATATTAATGGATATTAAATTTTTTTAGCTATTAGTGATTGACAGGGCCTAGTAGCGAATTATTATCTAACATAAATTATAATTGTATACGCTTTATTTTTGATTGATTCTAATACTCAGTGGTGTGTCATAACTAAATAGATGTATGGATACCGAGAGAATATTGATATTGGGGTTTAAAATAATTAAAATACATAAAAAATAAATTAATATTCACAGCGCCCAAGTGATAGCTTTTTATATTATTGAGTTTTTATCTTTTTTAATTTTTAGTTTCATTGTAATCGTATGATATTAAGAATTAAATGCTTGAAATTAGCAGTCCATCTATTATATAGTTTAGTATAAAATATTTTTATACAGGATAGTTAAAAATAACAGGGTACGTTTTCTATATCCGGTGTAAAAGAATAGTTAAAAAAATGGACATCGTTACAAATGTAATTCAAAAGATACCATTCGCATATTTTCAAAAGACTAACATTATTTATGATTCTTCATTTCCTTTCTGGTATAATAAATAGTATAATAGTCAAGATTTTTTTGCGAACGATTTTAGAGTAACACAACATGAGTAATATATCATCATGTCGAGTGAAGTTGGCACTTCTAAGTGATGGCATTTTGAAGAACCAAATTCAAATGAAAATAAAAAATTAACTCCTTTAATGTTACTCCTGTCATTGCCATTAATTTTCTTAATTTTTTTCCTTAATTTTTTAAGTCTGAGTTTTAAAATATAAACTCCCATATTTTAACTTGAATATGAACATGTATATCAATTTCATACATTGAGAATGACTATTTCAAGCAAATATCATACTTGTTATTTCATTAAATTTATTAAAAAAAAAAATTAAAGACAGTATGTTGAAATTGGAATGGTAAAAACAATCAAAGCGCCTGAAGATATTTAGAGTATCACAATATAAGAAATAGATAATGTCGAGGGAATAGAGTGTAATTATCAAAGGAGTTTTATTCTACTATGTTAAATAATTGTTATTTTGTCAATTATTTATAACACCAAATTTTTTTTAAAACAAATTGTTGAAAAATGTATTATATTACTGTAAAAGCAGTTAATTTTCAAGTATATTGTTAAATCTAATTACTGAAATAAGCACATTCAATTTCATAATGTTTATATTTAATAATAAAATATATTAGTAATGTATTTTAATTGTTATTTTTGCTCTGGAACGACAAAACTTATTAAACAACCTAGAATTATAATAGGGTAATTGAAAAAGGTCATTTGCTACGAAACCGTTAAATAATTTTAATCATTTGCCTATCAAGATCGAATTTGAATAAACTGCATAATTTCCCACATACAGTGTAAGTAACTTTTTTGTTGGTAATTTGGAGAAAGATATAAACTGGTTAAGAGAAACTACTTTTACCATTACGAGACCTTATAAATCTTTGTGTCAAGTTTGATATATTAGAGGGCTTTGCATTTTCTAATCTACTCTTCTTAATGCTTGTTAATCCGGAGAAATACATAAGGATTTCGTTGGAATATTTCTTGTTTAGATTAGGTCTGTCGTGTCGAACTTGATTTAGTTCAAACACCTTTACCGTTTTTTTTGGAAATATTTATTTATTGTTTTTTCCGAATTAACATGCATACGTTCTAAATTCACATAAAACATAAATAAGGTTAATATCAATTGAAATAACTAACAGTATTAGTTTTATCTTATTATGTTTTAGTGTGGCCTTACAATTCCTCAAGGTCAATATTCCGATGTGATATGTACAGTTTTGTAAGATTAAGATTAATATTTTGATTAATTCGTTATTCAACATTATCTCGTCACATTCACATCAACGTGATCTGATAAGAAAATCTCCGCGATACCTTGTATTTTAGTTAGCTTTATCATTGGAGTATCAGATTTGGGTCAAATAAATTTATGTTTATGGTCAGACTAAATATTTATTAATATCACGTATAGTTTTATGTTAATTAGATGCTTGCATGTATTCTAATCATTTTTCATCTTCATTTAAATAAAAAAGCATTTACGGAGAAAAATCGGAATCGGAAAAATCAGTACATATAGATATCCCCGATCACGTTAAATTTAAATGTTTAAATGAAATGTTAAGCTTAAGCATTTAATATTTTAATGACTATGTTTACCTTACTATTTTCTATGTAATTTGAGATTTTTTATCAGGATAAATATTCACAATCATCAATACGTCGTGGCATTGCAGTGATTATGGGTAAACTCTTAAAATACTTAACCTTTTCTTTCATCTGTTTTGAGCTGCCATTTTCCGATTTTCGAATTGTTTTATTTTCACATAGCGATTTTTATCAGCTCTATGGAAATTTCCATTTCTTAATCATCAAAGTCAATATTCGCAAAGTTTTAAAAATGCATCATGTTCATAGTAAATTTCTAATAGCACATTCATTATTTTGTATATATGATACAAAATTGTATTATTATTTTTGTATTGTTTGGGTTCGGCACCGACTTCAAATTGATCAGTTGGTAATAGTTAAGATAATATTGTAAATAGATAAATGGGTTTAGGTCAGTATTAAACTAAATTGTGTGTATATAACATAAAATACGTGTAGTATACAGGTTCAATAAGGTTTTGGTTTATTTTGATTCAGTTATTACAACGATTATTAGGTACATAAATTATTTTAAAACGTTTTTGTTTTGTGTTAAAAATGTAAGTTTAATTATTTTTTACTTTTAGTGATTTCTTTTTTGAGATATTTTTTTTAAATATTTTATTTTTATGTTTTTAGCGTTAGATATATACTCAATAAATGACTTAATTATTTTATTAAGTATTAGAATGAGTAGGCCAAGTAAAGGTGCAGCCCGTATGAGAAAAAATAAGAATAAAGAAACAACGATTGAAAATAAAAAACGCTTCAGGCCCCGGGGTCCGCTTTCTAGCTTAGGTGATTTGACAAATGTTCTAACCAAACTAGAGGAACAACAAAAGGTCGCTGCCTCTGCCTCGAATCGAACCCGCGACCCCTGCGTGTTAGCTGAACGCTCCAACTACTACTCCTTAGAGGCAGTTGTCTGTAATATTCCTACGGCTTCTCATTTGATATTGTTAGTGCTTCAAAAATACTAAAAAATATACATACAGTCGAGCATAGAATCTGCTCCTTTTTTGAAGTTGGTGAAAGGTAACATTTGGTTCTGTTGGTTTCTAAAACTCAATAAATCTCTGATCTAGCACACTAACAACAGTGTGTTTTTACTGTTGAAAAATACCTTATAATTAATATATTTAATAATATTTAATAAATTTTAAATAAACTCAAAAACATGTCACGAATTAAATACCTAATATTCCTTAGTCCTTAAGCCACCTTTTTCTGTATTTTGTTTTACATTTTCAACGATAATCTATTTTAAAATGTGTAATTTAACTTATACGATGTTTTAGAAGCGTCTTTCTTATATATTACATATTTGGTATATTCCTATTTAAATTTGTTAAATGCCATCATTAGTGAGATAATATCTATAGTGACACCATAAGCAAGAACTCGTTAAGGCAATGGCCTGTAAATAACCAATTGATGTTAAAATGAAGTGTTTTTCTCAGTTTTCTACCGAACATACGTAACCTGTTTGCGATTGTCACTGAAACTGGAAGCTCGAGAATGCAATAATAAATATATCAACACCAGGAAAGCTGAACGGCAATTATTCGTCAGGGAAACTTGCTGCGTATTGTAAATTAATAATTTTAATAACCGTTTTCCATTTTTCATCTGTTGAGTCAAACGGGTATTTTTCTTCGCTTCAGGAAAGTGATAACATTTGTTCTTTTAGCTTTCACTGTGGTATTGCTCGATTAATATATACCAATACATTAATAGTGAAATTATATCTAATCTAATTATAGTATTAGAATATATACAGTAGCGTTAAAACCCTTGGAAAAACCCTATCATTTGTTGATATAAACAAATACTGCAATAAATCTTTAAATATATTTTTTTACAACTATAATTATAACAGTAATCAACAAAAGTACTAGTTTCCTATCAATTGTTCCATATTTTGAAAAAAGGTCAAAAGGTTACTACACTTAGTTGTTTTGTTATTGTCATATTGAACAGACAAAACTTTTAAACATTGGTTTACAATTTCGAAACTATTAACCAAAATACAAATACATTAAAAGTCTTTTACTGTCTGCTAGCCTGTGAGGATACATAGTCGCGAAAAAACCGAAACGAACTAGTACTGATAAGAGAAATATAGTATGTAAATGCCCTATGAACGGATTAATCTAAATTTTACAGTTTTGGATAGAATTGTTATGTTTTCATGCCCCATCAAAAGGCGAACGGGCTTCAGAAACATGTACTGTATAGATGGTTAAGCATGATGGAGGTAGCGTGATGGTTTCGGTATGCTTCGGTAATAATAAGTCCAGCCATATGAGTAATATTTATGGGAAATTTAATAAAGAAGGCTATCTGAAAATATTTCAGGAAAATTTGATTGCTTTTGAAATGAATCTTATTGAGCCAAGTTTTGGTTTGTAACGTTAGTTAATAGAATATTTTGGACTTCGAATATTTAACAAGTTAATTAAAATAATAAAACTCGTGAAGCGGTAATTAAAAATAAAAGGGCAATTTCGATGAGGCCAACGTTTAACGAAAAATGTATTCACTTGTTTTATTTGTGTTAAATATACGAGTATAGCTTCAACTAATTGTTAGTATGAGGTTTGGCTAAGCTTTTAGTGTCCTAAAGCATAGGTTATCGTTTTTTTTGTCGTTTTTTTAATTACCTTATTATTTTTAAATTCTTCCACGTACTTGCAGTGTTATGAATCTATTCGTTTGTTTCGTAATTTAATATATGAGATCACTTTTAAAAGCCAAACCAAACTGATTATTTTTACGTTATAAATTTAAATGAATTAGATATAAAAATTGGAAAATTAGTTCCTTAGAGAAAGTATCCGTGTAAAAAAATAGAATCACACTTCACGCGTAGAATGCATATAATCAAAGGTCTGGCATCTGCTATACAGTTAGGAAATCGGTTTTCTTTGTATTATAAATGCTACTTTAGTTTCAATAAAACATGGTAATGAAATTGCCGCATCATTAAAACTTGAATTAACAGCCAGGTTATGACTTTAAGCCTGCAGAGGCTTTTAAAAAACACAGTAACTGGCTTAAGTAATGTGATTATTTTATATCGATTAGAATTAGAAAGCACCCAAATTATATTGTATGTTACATTCAAGTCCTCTTTTATTTGTAGCAAATCATTATCTTTTCAAATAAATACTGTATTTTATTTTAGTGGGATTACCTACCGCTCCGTATCTCTGTTCTCTTTTCTTGTCGACTATTTTGTTATGAAACTTGTACACAATAAACCTATTTTAGCAGTATGGCTGTAGTTTATGGATATTCGTACAAACCAACAACACAGTCTTCTTACAAATTTTAAAATTAGGATTAATTTAATAAATTAATTTTATAGGAAATCCTTCAGAAAAAAAAACTTTTGTTTATTTTAAGATTTAAATTCGTTATACCTAATGGAATCTAACAATAGGGTACTTTTAGCAAAACTAATATAGTCGTAATTTAACGGTTCTAAAACAAAGTGTTGCATGTTATAGCTAAATAGGAAGCATTCCTACTATGTTTCAACACAAATACAATTATAAATCATTAGTGTTAAGTACCTCGAAAGAGTGTCATTGCACCCCATTGGATATGCTAACCATCTCAATATGAGTGATAACAATGTGCGTAGACTAAAACGTTTACTGTTAATATTAAACCACTAACAGCAATGAAGAAAAATCATATGTTATCAGTATATAGGTAGAAAACAATGAAGTTGGGCATAAAAGCATCAAAATAATTTATTTTGAGTGCAAACACATGGGCTGAAATGTCCCTGGCGTAACACAGAAAACGCGTTTTTTTTAAATTGGCTTTATTCATCAATGTAATGTCCATCAAGAGCCACACAGTTATTCCAGCACCGCTCTAATATTTATAACATATACCAGTTTTCTAGAACGATTTATCTTTTGTCTCAAAATAGGCCTCTCTCCAGTTGCTGTCTACTCAGATGACGATCGTCTTGATTCCTGAGAAGCGATGTATTGTTAATTGTCATATATCGTCGCAAAAATTCTGGTTTGTTACGTTTAAACATGGCCAAACACTGCTCAGAATCATCAACACGTTCTTGCTTTTGGTTCACAGTGAGCAAACGTGGCACCCACTTTGAACAAAGTTTTCTCATAGTTAAATGCTCATGCAGTACGATTTTGGAGATTTTTTATGTTTTCTGATGTTACCACCTCATTTGGACGCCCACTGCGTTCTGTATCAGTGGTGTCTCGAATACCACTGTTGAAGTCAGCAAACCAACGTTTTATTGTTGTTTCTGATGGAGCGGAGTTTTATAATACTTTTCAAGCCATTGCTTCGCTTGAACCGTATTTTTTCCCTTCAAGAAGCAGTGTAAAATTAAAACACGAAATTGTTTTTGTTCCATCATTTTGAAAATAACAAAAGTAGTGTCCTCTTAGCATAACAACTCACAAACGTATGAATAGAATATCATGAAATTTTAACAGCTTTCTTTTGAAGGTTAATACACAGGACTCTTCAGCCCATGTGTTAGTTGTGTGTGTGGTCCTGTACAAATGCAGATATAAAAATTAAACGATCAAGAAAACCAAAAATTGTCGAACTTCGTACATCTTATTGCAAAATGTGTTTATATCAATAAAAAACGATAAAAAAAACTTTATGGTCTTGGTAAGCTGCCGTATGAAGAATATCATTATATCATTAATAATTCTATAATCAACAAAACTATATATATTTCATTTTATACATATAAATATTCTATCAGGAATTGGTTATATTAATTATTTAAAACGACCTTTACCATATATAAACCTCTAGATTATTTTAGAAACATCAGTTGACATTATAGCTTAATATCTACAGCGAGTTTATTTACATAAATAAAAACTGGTTTTTAAATATCATAAAATAACACTTTTGCTTCCTATGATCTCTTTATCTTCATTTTGATCACACGGGAGTTCTATATTTTATGAATTTTTGTTCGGTATTATTTAGTTTTAAGTGTTAGCTACGCCTTTTCATAAGATCTTCGTCATTATCGTATAGCATACATCTTCATACGAGTAATGTGTCTAAATATCACATCTATTTTTATACATTACGTAAATCGCTATTCTTTCTCTATTTTTTTTTAAACTAATAGTCGTTATTTATAGTTCCATCAGTTCCTCATAGTTATTGTACTGTTTTCTTTTCTTTTCCTTTTCTAATGGGCAAATGAAATTAAGATGTGGCGGAGAGGACAATTGAGGTGTAGGTATTTAATTAACTATTATATAGTTTGTCTAGATCATGTTTAAGTATTTTATGTTATGTATTTTTATTGACCGTGTTATGTTATACAAGGCTATACTTACTATGTTGAATTGAGAGTTTTACAATAAACATTTATTATTTATAATAAAAATGTTAAATGTTCAATGATGACATTTTATCTCTAAAAGTTGAAATAATCCATTATTGAACTGTTAATGAAGTGATAACCATAGAGGTCATAAAAATAATAATGATGGCTTAGAGGCGTACTCAAGAGGTAGGTAGATGGATTGTAAGCATCTAAATGATAGTTTTTACAACTTGTTAAGCATTTTGGAAGGAAAAGGCTTGAGAGGAAATATACTATATCTGATTTATTTCAATGGAAGGACAAGACCAACTGTCAATGCTAGATATCAACTAGATATTGGCTCAGAAAAATCAAACACTGATGAATATTCTCTTTGGGGCAATGAAAATATAACTAAAGTTTTTATTAGTCACTGAAAAACCCGTTTCTTCTATGGAACTTAATCTAAAATAAATTGAAGTTGTTTTATTAAAGTACGATTTCTTCGGGATATTTAAATGAACACATAAAAAGTCTCACAAAAATCAAAATAACGTCACATTAATTAATTTATGATGGAAAAAATATCTGATAATTAATACCCTGCCCTTTTGAAAAGTTAAAAATAACAAACAATATTTTTCCTGATGATGCTGGTAGCTTTGTCGGCAACATTTTATATCAAAACTGGTTAAACCGCCGATATTTCTGATCTTAAACTACCACATGCAAATATAAATGTTAAATTTGATTATTAGACCTTAGAACTGCTACGGTTATAGTCCGGTATTTCATAACTCATAATTGATTTATATGCACGGATCGATTTTTTTCTTTGTTGCTGCTAATGACAGGTGTTCTTGTTACTCAACTTTTGTATGGTAAATAGATTCAATTAGATAGAGAATAATATGTTTCCTTCAACCAAATATTAATCAATATTGCGTAAGTTGTCAATAACTACAATGAGCGATTCCGTGGCAATACACATTTGAGTTTTCGAATGGAGATATTAGGGCTGTCAAACTATTTCGCACCAGCAATCTATAAAAACCGTTCCCATAAACTGTATCTTATCGATGGTGACAGCGAATGTCGATACTGAAAATATAATGTTCATTACATAGACAGTTTGAAGCGGTTAAATATAATTTTTAATGCATAGAAGATAAAGTTATCAAATAACACTGTGCCTAATGTGTATGCGAACTGTGAAAACAACTGCTTTTACTTGAAGAACAGCAGGTTCGTCAATTTGATGTTGGCAAATAAACTAAGAGATGACACGTGATATTTTTAGAATCAAATTTTATATCAAAGTTATAATTTATAGTAAAATTAATAAGATAACGTTCTGATTACATTTTTTCGAAACTGTACATTTGTATCGTTGCTTTGTTTAATTAGTTAAAATGCCAGAATAATGTGAAAATACTAATATAATTGAGAGGAGCTTTATAGTCAAGTTTTTGAATATAATATTAAGGACAAATATATACAATTATCTTATAAGTTTTGGCACAGTGACTTAATTGTAGACATCTTAAAATATCCCCAATTTATGTAAGATTTCAATTATTAATCATAGAAAATAATAAATACGCAATAAAAAGGTAAAATAACTCTCTGTGGCTGTGGCTCACCGTGTATGTTATGAGTTTTTGATATTGAGATGACCAAATGGCGAGTGAGTAACTTAACTGGTCAACTGAAAAGTCTCCGGCCTAACACATAGATGGCGCTACTAGAATTAAATCCATATGTTTTTAGTGAGCCCTAAATTTGACAGCTGTCGGATCATTAGTTTGTGAATTATAGCATTTTGAGTGAAGCAACTTTTGTTATTGTGAAAAAAAATGGATAAAAATGAATTTCGCCTGTTGATAAAATATTGCTTTTTGAAGGGCAAAAATACAGTTGAAGCAAAATCTTGGGGGCTTGGTGCCGAGTTTCAGGACACTGCCCCAAGAAAATCAACCATCAAGGATTGGTAAAGTGGGTGTTGCGCGAGCTCACTTTTGACCAAAACAACGACGAGTTGATAATTCGGAGCAGTGTTTGAAGATGATCAAGCGTAATAAACCCGAGTTTTTGCATCAATATGTGACAATGGATGAAACATGTCTTTATCATTTCACTCCGAAATCCAATTGACAGTCATCCGAGTGGATTGCACACATGAAACCGCGATGTGCGACATGATAGCGTCTGTATTTTGGAATGGCATAGAATAATTTTCAGTGACTATCTTGAAAAAGGAAGGACCATTAACAACGACTATTCCATAGCATTATTAGACCGAAAAACGGCCGCATTTGAAGTAAAAGAAAGTGCTGCTTCATCAAGACAATGCACCGTGTCACAAGCCAGTGAAAACGATGGCAAAATTCATTAATTGGGCTTCGAATTGCTTCCTCATCCACCGTATTCTCCAGATCTGACTCCCAGCGATTATTTCCTATTCTCAGATCTCAAAAGAATGCCCCCTGGGAAGAAATTTTCGCCGAATGGAGTTGAAGGGTCGCTATAATCAGTGTAACATCCTTGAAGGGAATTATGTTGAATAAAAAAAACTAATTTTGGCAAAAAATGTGTTTATGGTAGGCCGGGGACTTATCAATTGACCTGTTACATACATAAATCAAAACCATAAATTATATCCATGGTATGGCGATATTGTAATACGTGATACTTACGGCAGTAGGATTGAAAGTGTAGTTTATTGAAAATAACAGTGAACTCACGTCATCATAATGTCGAATTTATGGCCTGTCGCAATTTGTAAATTCCTTTTAGAACTAGACAATATTTTCCTTCTCATTGTGTTCTAGTTAAAAATAGATACAATGCTTTCTGATAGGTTCAAACATGTAACCGAATCAACCTGCATATTTCCTCTGGTTGTCAAACGTCCGATAATTCTTCAAAAAATTGATGATAGTAATTATAGGTTATAAACTGGCAAGCAAGCAATCGCTGCTTATTGTTACTCTGATTGAAAATACTGAAGCTATTAAGATAGTCAGAGTCAGAAACAGATTGCATCTTTAACGAGTTACTTCGAACAGGAACGAGATAATATTTGCATTAGATGTACTATATAATGCAATTATATATAACATTACTTTTGTATTATTTCATTATTTTGTTATATGTCGAAGGCAAAATGTACTAAAACTCAAAGTTGATGCGGCAACATTACGATGTTTTGACGTCATAAATGTAGATAAGGTAAGATAAAACTGCGAAAACCATTCCATACAGGGTATATCATGGAAATTTGAGTAGAAATAGTGCTATTTAGAAGATCTAGAATGGCAAACTGGCGGACTAAGGCGCAGGCGATACTCGATACTAAAAATATTTTTACTGCAGCTATAAACTATCCGGACTGAAATTTTTTTTTATATTAACCTAGAAATATAAATAGCAACTTTGGTAGCGATATAATCCAATTTATAGAAGAACACCGTTGAAGATTAATATATATTCTAGTTTTAAAGATAGTATCTTTCATAATACACAGCCGATTCGTGAAATATACATATTCAGGCCTTCAAACTATTTCGCACCAATAATCTATAAAGATCATTCCTCAGATCTATGTATATATTATCAATGGTGACAGCGATTGTCGATATTAAAAATATAACGTCCATTACATAAACAGTTTGAAACTATTAAATATCGTTTCACATTGAAAAATCGATTTTTAAACGTCAGCAAACATTATTCGATCATTAAGACTAATCATTTTTCTGGTTTGAACTTTAGGGATTTGTCGAAATCTCTCTGAATCATACTCATTTGAATAGCGTAAAGACGTCCGAGTTCTTACTGTTTACGAAGATATGATGATTAATTATGCGATTAACTTTTAGACGAGAACCTTGAGCCGTAACCAACTATAACTTGTAGTCATTTTAAAGGTTGTGAGACTAATTTTTTAAAATAATTATCATGACATTTTCTATTGACTGATATTTTGTGTAGTACAATGTAATCATCAAAAACCGTTTGTAAAATTGATTTTAATAGAAAACTTTAATTAAATGCTTCGGCGATTAATTGTCTAATTTTCGGCAGTAGGTTTGTTTCTATGTTTAATAAACAATTTAACTAAAATTGGGCAATTCTGTTCAATGATTATTTAGATGTTTTACTTGTGTTTTTATAAAATATTTTTACAAAAAAAAAATTAATTGACTTCAAACCATAAATAAGGAACTCACTAAAATGTAAAAAATTATATAACTTAGATTATTAACACAAAAAAACCGTTTTAAAATAAAATATGTACGTAATAATCGTTGTAATAACTAAATAAAAATCAGTTTGAAGTCGGTACCGTGCCCAAACAGTTATATTAAATTGGATTTGTTTTGTTCCTTTTTAATTTTGTGTATATGACATGAAATTATATTATTATTTTTGTATTGTTTGAGGTAGTAGTAGTAATTAAGTTAAGTAAGTTAATTAATAATTAATAAAAATTAAGTTAATTGTATTCCAGCCCAAAGATGATCAAAAAAAAACTAAATATAATTAAAACTAAACTTAATATTTATAATCAGGCTTTTGGAATTTCGATGATCACATATTATAATAGAAGGAATCTATTAACAAATTTTAAAAACGGGTTATAGCTAAAGATGATATACAGAATTTCGTCATTTTGAAGCTCGGAGATACATGCACCGAAAATGCGATACAATTTGCGGATATTTCGACAACCCCTTCTCGATTGATTAATGCTTGTTTTTTATCGATTAACGATTAGTTGGCGACAATAAAGATCCAAATCAATCGTTTGACTGGGTGGCAGCAACACGTAATGGACAATTCCCTTTCTATCCCACCTAACAATCAGCACTATTTTATTTGACGTCAATCCGGGCCTTGTAATTGTTTGTGATCATTTACATTGTTTGGATCACGATATTTTTTTTTGAATAATATTATATCTTCATACTGAAACGATATTTCATAACGCTAATGAGTAGTTAGTGATGTCTTGACGTGATAAAGTGATTTTACAGAACATATGTTGTATGTTAGATTATTTAAAATAAGTGTGGAGTTAGATATGCAATTATAGGGTTCCAGGAATAAATATAATATTGACATAATCGAGCCTTACCAAAACAAAGTCCTCCGCAGCATTGTTAACGTCCGATTGTACATTAGAAATGAGAACACTCACAAAGATCTCTTAATAGGTTTGCGAAATAGTGATATTGCATGAGTAGTACAAGTATTACAACTGCTCGGCAACAGTGGACTTATCTGGAGGTTACTCTTTAACCTTTAATACAAACTCTTTGGACTAATATATTTTTGTGTGAAAACAGTGCCATGTTTTGAAACTATATGAAGCGTACTGGTAGGAGAATATTCATCAAATGTTTATTTACTTTACTTATTAAATTTTAGGTCTTGAAATATTTTAAGCTTAAACTTTAGGTCTTAAATCTGAGTTTTAAAAATAATGTGAAATAAAAACCATTAGATAGTTGCAGTTAAGGTAGTATGTGTGTTCTGTGCTTTTAAATTAAGTTAAGAATTAGATTAAGAATCATTAAAGTTAGTTAAGAAAATTGGGTACATCAAAACTCAAAAACTCATTACATATAGATAAGTAAATTTTCTTATAAACAATGCAATTCAGATCATCAATGGCAAACTGGTGGGCGAAGGTATATGTCAATTTATATACGTCAATTGAAATAAATTAAAAGTTGTTTTAAACCCAACACATTTGAAAACTTAAGCTGTTTTTCTTCGATTAAAATACATTTATATAATGATCACGAAAATAGTTAGTTTTAATAAAAGTGATTTAAAATCGAATACCCATTACAGTTTGTAGGTAAATGAAAAAAACTCGTTAATGTTCCCAAGTGCTTCTTCTCGCTATATTTAATTTACTTTTTGATTGATTGTAGGTCAGTAGGTAAATCAAGAATTAGTAATTTTAGAGAACTTAGTTTCACTCTCATAGTTCATAATTAGTCTATTACGCTGCATTCATATTAATCTGCAACAATATGAAATAATTAACATCAGCGTTAACCTAAATATCAGAGGCCGTAATTTACCAGCACTTATTGAATTTCTTAATGACACAAGAAAGATTTTGTAACTCACGTATATCCAGACGTAAAATTCAATACAGAATTGGTTTATTTACTGTTGGGCTTTGGCTCAGTTGACAAGATTTTCAATTTAAAAAAGCCGTGTTGCTGTATTTATAGGAGCAGAACAAAAGCCTAATATATTTTCGAGTGCATACAAATAGGTTTATTTATTAAACCAGGTCTTTAGGCCAGCTACAAATGAGATAATAAAACGTTAATCTCTTAAACTATTATATAAGAAATGCGCCTATTAGGTTTACCTATAAATGGAATAGTAGTCGATGTAAATGACCATGTTCAGAACGTAAAACGCCCGAAAAAACAAGCTCTGGTTGCTCGAATTTCACACTAAATACAGACAGAACCTGCTTATTGATAAGATCGTTTAATTTCAATTTTACACGTCTGGGTTTCGGGTTTATTGTTTCGCCTAGACAACGATAATAAACTTAACTCGCACCGACTAAGAATGTTCGAATTGACACTTTTAGAGATCATTAGACTTTAAAAGGTTTCCCAAGAAGGTATCGGCATGGATTTGAACAAGTGAAATTTTGTTATTTTATTTATTTATATTATCGTAACGAGCGGAGGTGTATAATCGATTTAAATTTACATACAAAAAAAAACACTACCGTTTCAAACACATTTAAAGGTCGAATATTTATATTCCATTTTGACGAATAATTTATAAATGTCATATATTTTGTTTTAAAGGCCATTGATTGGTCGTATAATTTTTATTGAGAATTGTTTTGACATCGACACTACCCACCGTTCAATTTATTTTTATCTGTAAAATCAAAAGGCTACTTTCTTGAATCATTAACATTTTAGTATATAATATATACTATTGTGTTCAAAAAATAGTAAGACTTAAAATTCTGGTGTTTCTCATTATGAATTCTTTCTACGGGACTAAATTTTTAATAAAAATATATTATATCAGCGTTTTTTATGTGAAGCTGTTGGTTTCCAGAAATCGTAGTTCTGGGTCTATGATTGACTTCCTCATCAAGATCTTGATATCCATAATATTCATCAATAATTAAACTCATATTATGCCACAACAGTTCTATTTACCTGATTTAATTCTGTCAGACTTCTAGTTATTTCCCTAACCTTTATTATCCTAGTGATCTGCTGTACAAAATTATAATCTAAATCTTATTTTGATAGTGGTATAACTTATCATAAAGCCTATCCTAATTTATTCTAAAGACTATTCTAACTTATTCTAGAGATTATTATATTTTACTCTACTATTAATCAGTTCGAATGCGTTTGAGCCTACGCACTTCACTGTCATTGCGCACATTTAACTGTTTGCCGAGTGCACTGGGATGCATTGACAGTCTTTCAGAGTATTTTGCACTAACACTTTGGAAGCTCTAAAGGATAGCTATGTTTTATTTGCTAGTAGTACCCCACAGTTCAACACCATAGGTCCAAATGGGCCTAAATATTGACTGATACTAACAGCCAATACATTTGGTTTAGTTTAAGCCTAAGCTATTTGCGTTTTGTCACTATATTTATTTTCCATGTTAAGCGTCGATCAAAATGCATTTATAGATATGTAACATTGTCTGCTTACGGGAGCTCTTAATTATTTATTTTTACTGGGGGAGAAGTCCTTCTACAAAGGGTGAATGTCACATGGTTAGATTTTGTCTCATTTGCTTTGATTACATTATGTTTTCAACCATAATTCATGATTTCAGTAGTTGAAAGTGCGTGTGGGGCAAAATATTTATGCAATTTTCCTACATATTTACATTATTTGAACAATAATCATTCAAACTATTTTACATATATTTTAATAATTTTAACAGTTTATATTTATTGATTTAAAAAATGTTTTAAAACTCAATAAACGCAGTTTCTGATCTATTTATCTACATAGGGCCAACAAGATATCATTCCAGTCTATCTGTTACCGTTTTATTCTATAACTAGTAGATTTGTTTTCAGAGCCTACCTTAATCTTAGTTTTAATATATTCAATATTACTTGCGTTGGGCACTTTCGACTGAAATTGACTTTGTACTATCGACTGTCTCAGTCGCTCTTTTCAGTTCGACTGATTTTATTACTATTTACTATCAACTGTTTCAGTCGTGTACTTTTAGTTACTATTTTCGGTTCTACTAGTTTCATTAGACTGATTTTTAAATATTTGGCTGTGTAGTCCTAGGCGTGACCTTGAAAATAATGCGCCGAATTTATGCTTACATAGATTTATATGTAATATACATGCTATTATGTTTTTTTTTATAGTTTGTTTGTAAATAACAATAGTAAATAATATAGCAGCATTTTGGAACGCTATTTTTCGAGAGAAAAAATCAAATAAAATAAAACAGTAATTTAAAAATATTTCAGTCCAAAAATTAACAAAACTGTTATTTAAAAAGGGTCCTGGCCCAGGGTAAAAAATTATTGTGCGATCATTTTTAGTTATGACATTGATTAAATTTTTCGATGATTAGATATACGTTTAGTTTTTATTTATTATTTATGGTTATTAAACATATTTAGTTTTGTACATACAGAGACTGTATTATATAATTCAAATATAAAAGTAATTCTACTTCCGTTAAAATGATATTATTCATTACATGTTATAGTAATCAGTAATTATTTTTTTCCTTTTCTTTTTAAAGTTAGTATGTGAAATAATTCCTACATCCTCGACTAACATCACGAATGAAAAAAAAACAGTCGAACCTTGCATTGACTGAAAATAGTAATTATTATTTTCAGTCGCTATTTTTTTGACTATCGACTGTTTCGACTGTTTTACGACTATCGATTGTTTTCAGTCGATAGTTCCCAACGTTATATATTACCATATTGGCTATTTTTTAATATGTATGGTGAATATTTTATGACGCGTACTTCTTCCTTCTCAGGAATGCAAACGATAATGTTTCGAATTTTAAGAAATTATAATTAATTTGTTACCAATTTGTTTCAAAGCACTGTAATAATGTTAAATAGACAGTTAGCATCTATTTTCTAAATATTATATATATATATATATATATATATATATATATATATATATATGTATATAGATTCCGTTATATAAATTGATATAGTAAAATAGCAGAGTTAGTTATGTGGCAAATGACGGAACCGACCAACTAAACGAGATAAAAAAACGTTGTTTATACGCCATGAATTATTTATTTGAAAATCATCATCGATCAGTTTGTTTTCTTTCTGGGCTGTATAATTTCCTTTTCATAAATTAGTTGGTATCAGTGGTGTAGAATAAATTTATTTTGTATAAAACACATTTACAATTTTCGTTATAAAAATCAATACGAAAATGGAAAGTTGTGATCTTATAACTAGTTTCCTCTGCGAACACATTACATTAGATTAAATAGTGATTAATTTTTCCCGACAGGATGTTGAATTTTGTGCTTTCCTTTTAGTCTATAGTACATATATTTTCTGAATTGAAATTTAGAAACCTCATATAATACCAAATATCCATTCGATTCTTTTAACTAATATTCGTTTTATTAATGCTTATTAATATGTAGTCAATAATTATTTAAAAAATTAAAATAATATATTGACTGTTAACTTAAAAAACATTTTTTTAACATATTTTAGTCTCTTTTTTACCACCGAAGGTCTATCTGAATTGGACCTACTGTTTAACGTGGGCTCTGAACAACGGTCGGTTTTACTTAACCTGCCTGTTTACTGGCGTGACTGGGATGGTTATTCCTTGTCAGATTTTCCACAGTTGCCTATAAAAACATTTACAATTTAGAACAATCAACATAAAGTACATCTATGCTCCAGAAGGATTCGAACCCGCGATTGTCGCAGCAGTACGAGAATCGTTCTGTCGCCTTAACCAGTACTCCACCAATCCGGCTTAAGAAACTTAAAATTTATGTATAAAGACGAAGGAAGATAAAATACAAGAATGAAACCCCTTGGATCAATGAATATCCATCTAGAAATTAAATGTTGATATGGAATTAATATTGATTTAGTTAGATGAATATTATATCAAGGTAGATATGTCACGTTAATTATTGTTAATCACTTTAATACTATATGGATATTTTTTTGGATTTTTTAGGTATATTTGGAGATTCGTAAATGGAGAAAATTGCTTTTAGTTTTTAAATAGCTTTTGTTCTTTAATTTTAATAGTTTATTTCATAATTGTACGAATTGATGTAAATGTACCGTTGGATTTTTTAATTTATATCAATATTAAAAGGCTTCAACAATTTAAAAACTTAGCAATCATTAAATCTGTATCGTAGACTTGTGATTATTCACTAATACACGTGAGTTACACGAGTAAACATAGGGGCCTGGTGAAACGATGGTATCAAAGTTATAACAAAATTTAACTACAACTAATTATGATGGAAAATGGGATCGAGTGAACTTTCCAATAAAAATAAAATTTAAAATATTTCACAATATGGTTGTTAATAAGTTCATGGTTCGCTACATAATGTGAATATTACTTCTTTTTGCTACTTCAAATTGAATTATATTACAGCAAGACTTTTGGATGTTACTGTTGGAGGTGCTTCCACTTTTCCCAATCCAGACCCAATCAGGACCATTGTGTTCAGATTATAAGCTCAACTCTCCACTAGTTGAGTACAAAATATGGGAAATTACCTTGAATGCGTTAAAATGTGTTAGTCAAGTATTATATTCTGCAATCAAGTGCAAAAAAGTTAAATTTAAATGTTTATTATATGTTGTACTTTAAAAAAATATAAAAATAATATATATTTTGGCCAATATATGGATATTTCTTAACTCCGACCACCCTATTAATTTATATTATAGTTAATCTATTCATACTTTATTTTATTTTTAATAAATATTTACAAAAACTATTATATAACTTCTTTGTTATGTAATAGAGTTCGTTAAATATTAGATAGTGAGTATCTGGTGTCAATCTGCAATAAGGCGACAAATTTATTAAATAAGCCTTTCCAATTCCTTTATTTTTTAACTTAATTTTTAAAGCTTGACGCTTGAAAAAGATCGTTTTGGTGGGAATATAGAATGATCCTTCAACACCTCCTTCAGACCTTGATTTAAGGAGAGATGTTTTATTAATTTTTGAAAATTTTTCAGCCTATATATTCGGTGGCACGAATATAATGTCATAAAAAGTTAATGAAATGTTACAAATCCGAATATATGTTCTAGTAAACTTGATATTTAATATTTGTTAATGACGGTAAACTATTTCAATATTGCCGTCAAATTGTGAAAATTATTTGAGCAATATTGAAATTGGTTCGTGTGGCATTGGTGCTCTTTATGCGAATGCCATTTAGATAGTGTCGGTGTGCGTTAAAATTGTATTTACCAACAGTGCTATAGCAAAAGTCGCTGCCTACATGCGGTTCACCGCGATATATATTCTACGGTGGGCGTTTGATGTCAATTAAATTTCACTCCTTATTTAGGCGAATTCTAAAACATTCTGATTATGTCTAAGAATGTGTAACAAGCTCTTGTACATGCCAGATAGTTCGTACACGCGCTCCTATTATGCTTTCCTGGATGTTTCTGGTCTGTAAGTTAATGGACGACGACTCGAATAACTTCGAATTATTTAAGAATGCGAACGCGAAACGACAGGTGTTACTATTACGCAATATCCTAATGATTTAAATATACAGTGCTGGCGCGCTGACTGGTAATTGCATTTATTTTAAGCTAAATCGCGCTGGGATAGTTAATTCTGATTAGCTAAATTGCAGCACCATTTTTTAAATGTCAATTCTATGCTGTATGGACTGTCCCAGAAATAAAACACACACCTATTCCTTAGTAAAGTAACGGTACTATAGAAAAAAACTTTAAGAAATGCATAAAAAAAGTAAAAAGGCATTTACATTTTTCACCTTATTGGCCGTTTCTCGGTCTGATCTTAAACTTTAGCTATATGTGGGTTTATTTTAATTCTGAACTTTAGACAAGAAAAAGTACGCATATACCAATTTCTATGTAGTTTTTGTAAGTATCGATTTTAGTAGTTAATGAGTTTAAAGAACGTTATGCAACACTTACACTTTTCACCTTATTAGCTGACTATTGGTCTAATTTTAAATTTTAGTAGATTGAAGTTTTATATTTATTTAACTATTGAATGATTGAAGTGAAATGAAATAATTAACACCACATTATTATTCCTTTTCCTTTTCTTCATTATTATGCCTTTTTGTGGATGTATATTATTATTAACGTTAATTATTGTTATCTTTATTCTCGTCTTTTCTATATTTATGCACATTATTCATAACATTTCGATAATGTCCTCCTGCTAAATTGTGAAATTATAACCTAATTCATATTTCTGTTCTTTCAGTTATAATTTTAAACAATTCGTTTCATTATTTGTTTATTCTTTAACTGATTTATTCTGTTCCATTTGCAGCAGACTTTATTCTCTGCCCTCCTACAGAATATTTATTGAAATGTAATGTACAATTATAAAATATAAAATTTTAGTTATTATTTATGCTTTAAGTACTTTTTTTATATATTTTTATTAATTACATCTTACATTAAATCTGCTTAATACAATCTTAATTCGCAAATTAATTACTAGTGTTCTGTTGTACTTGCATTAATACACAAGCAAGCAATACATTAATATGTATTTCCCAAATAAAAATTAAATTAAACTACTTAAGCTAAAGTTAAGAATACACTTATACACTAAACAATTTCGTGTGGTTTAGTGCGCTTCAATCTTCTGATTTGTATTGCCTCTACGTTGCTGTGAGTTAGCAACCTTACTTCATGTTTTAACGCGAAATCTTGGATTACTTCAGTCATCGTGCAACTCTTTGTTAGTTACGTAGCGATAAGCACTGGTAATTAATCGTAGAACTTTGTTTTGGGTGCGTTGGATTATTAGTTGGTTTAATGACAAATTGACTGACAAACCAATCTCCTTGATTTTAGGTCAAGTTGAGAGTGTCTTCCGACTAACCCGTACGGTAGGTTAAGTTTGAGTCTGATATGCTCTGTTTTTTGACCAAGATGATGTTTCCAATTTAACCTACCATCGAGATATATTCCGAGGTAGTTAGCTGATTCTGCTTGATATAATTAGGTCCCTCCCATTTCGTAGAAACGCAAAATTAACCTGGACAGAGAGCCTGGACCTTGGAGCTATTAAGCTGTATTTTACAGTCTCTAGTCCATTTGTAAATCTTGCTGATATATGTGTATAAATAGTACATATACCAAAAAATTTTTTTTATTAATAAAAACATTTTAAAATTTATATTAGTACATTATATGTAACTTTATTTATCACTTGTCTTGGTGGCCCTAGCATGATCTTTTTACAAACTACTTCCATTTTTTTGAAGTTACAAGAGATGAAAAGTTCTGATGTGGTTGAAGATAGAATTAAAAAGCCTCCGCTAAAGTTTTTACGTTGACCTAGATGTTAAAATCATTTCAATAGAAGTTAGCTGCAGCGGAAATATTTGAATATGACGTCTTCATCATGCTCATATATTATTGCCATATAATAATAATATTCAATAGCCTCAGTACTCTTCTGAAAAAATGACCTAATTTTACATTCTAATTTTTAATTGCTGTAAATATTACCTTTATAGAAACTTCTTAGAAATCTGGTATTTTTCAAATGAATTATATACCGTTAGAATATTAAGCTTTATTCATAACATCGTGCTATAAAAGTTAGCGATCGGTACAATATAATAAATAGAAGCTTAATCTCTTGATGCAAAAAAACGTAGACAAGAATGTAGTCCGAATATAAGGTTAAGCCACGACCAATTAATATCGATGAATGCGCCTGGGGTGAAATAAATAACAGATGAAGTTTTGTAATTAATAATATCAATTATTATATATACGCGCTTCATATTCTTTATGTTATGTTTTTCAGTATTTTTTCAACAAGAAATAAATTTATTATATTTATAATAGGTTGCTTTAGGAAATTCTATCTTGCGATGTAAATGTTCAATAGGGTTATACTAGATAGCACTAGAAGTCTTAATGAGAAGAGAGTCATGCCTTAATGACGTTTAGTTTTAATTTACACTTTTTTTCGATAAAAGAGAATCGTGATTATTATAGTTCTGATACTATAACAACCAATTAAGCGCAGTTTTGGCTTCGTCGATTTTGTTTCAGTAATTTCTATGTCATGGATATAACGTTTTCTGGAAGGGTGGAAAGGGTCGAGTCCGACCACCTTATAAGCACTGTTTCTATTTGCTCATACATTTCACAGAAAAAAAAACTGTTTGGAAGAATTTGGAAATAGTTGTATACAAAACGAAGCTGCTTGTTTGGGTTACATTTCTGAAAGAGATGAAGACCGGCGATCAAGGTTAAAGTGAGATGAGTTGGCGCAAACGATGATCAAGTCATTACTGACGGCCAGGAAAATGATCCTTTCTTTTTATAAAATGAAATTTTCATTTTCAAATAGTGTCATTAAGTAACTTTGTAAAATTGAGACAGTTTGCATACCCCTGTATCCCACTAGGACATCAGTAATAGTCTCATAGGTGAAAAAATGTTTTCATAAAGAAACCTTGTCTGATAGTGTCTTTAAGTATGATATAGATAATTCGCATACTCTTGCATACCACGAAGATATAAGTAATGAAGATTATAAAAGTCTAGTATGAAGTTTTGAAGCAAAAATTATAGAGCCTATAGTTATGATTAAACCTTTTTGGGGCAGTTGTGTTGTACTGAAAAAATTGAGAGACGCCTCATATTAAGAATTATCCACTGCATGATGAACCATGGGTTTATACTGAAGGATGAGATCGTTAAATACTTAGGATTAGTAACGGTTTCTTAAAAAAAACATTCATACAAGAATATTAATTTTTCACACTCATCTAGTATACGAAGAATTTAGATCACATGGCGTTTGTGTGTATTAAATCGAGTAAATTTGTAACCATCTACATGTCGAAGCCTTATTGACAGAAATTCGTTGCGTTGAAAATGTCTGAATTTGTAGCGAGTGAATCGCATTTCAAGGAAGTTTTACTTCTTATTTCAATTTAAAGAAAAAGGCGGCTGAAGATCATCGAATGCTGTGGGAAGCTTATGTCAATTAAGCTCGATCGATTTAAACATGTGAAAACTGGGTTCGACGTTTTAAAAGTCCTTAATTTGATTTAGAAGACAAATAGTGTTCTGGCCACTTGGTCTGGAGGTCTTGCTCGATGAAACCATCCATGGGGATCGCTATCAATTATAATTGGTGCGTTTGAACCGTGTAGTTCGTGAAATACTACCACAACAATGTTATTCTTCAGCATGACAACGCTCGATAACATGTTGTAAAATCGGTGAAAAAATACCAGCAAACGTTAAAATGGGATGTGCTACACTACCCACCGTATTCTTCAGATCTCGCTCCGTCTGATAACTATTTGTATCGACATATGGGTCGAGACCTCTCTGAGCAGTCTTTCATTCCCTATGAAGATACCAAAAAATGGTCGATTCGTAAATAGCCTCAGAACGTACATAGTTTTTTTGAGATGGAATTGGTAAATTGCTTGAAAGATGGGAAAAAGTAGCGGCTATTGACGCATAATACTTTTTAACCGACTTTGAAAAAGGAGAAGGTGCTATGTTCGGATATATATATATATATATATATATATATATATATATATATATATATATATATATATATATATATATATATATTTTATGTTGTATATATTTTCGTCGATTTCTCCGTCAATTGTGGGCCGATTTTCAAAATTATTTTTTTATTCGAAAGTGTGCACTTCCGAGTTGGTGATTGAAACCCAATCACGTTATGGAAAGGGGGGGAACCGAGGGAAATGCTTTATGATGTAGTATATAAGACCTAGTAGAAATATTATTGAAAGCTGCTTCTATGGGGTTATGGTTAAAGAGCTTAGCTTACAACTGGTGGTAGCGTGTTCGATTCCCGGCAGGGACAATAACCTTTTGTTGTTGTATAGTTAGAGCATTTGTCAAATCATCTAGGACCCCGGGGCCTGAAGAGTTCCTTATTTGCATTCATTATATCTTTATTCCTATTTTTCCTTATACCCGGCACCTTTATCTGACCCACCCATTGTAATATTAAATAAAATAGCTGCGTAATTTATTGAGTAAATATCTAACACTAAAAAGAAAAAATAAAATATTTTTAACAAAACAATTGAACCAACTTAAAAAATTAATAAGGAACTCCCTAAAATTAAAAAATTATCAAACTTAGATTTTTAAAACGAAATAAAAAAAATGTACATAATAATCTTTGTAGTAACTAAATAACAATAAACAAAAACCTTATTTAACCTATCTAGTTCACGTATTTTATATTCTATTATATACACACAATTTAGCTTAATACCTATCTAAGTTTGATTATTTTTTAACTTTTAGTTAGTTCCTTATTTATTTTTTGAAGTCATATACGTTTATAAGGTGTTATATATCTCGAGAATATTTATCAAAAATATTCTACATAAATGAACCTATCTGAAAAGGAATGTGTTGTCATTATTCTTCGTTCGGTAGATTAAACAAGAAGAAATCCGATCGAAACGCACCGAACTCTGTTCGCATTATTATAGTTTATGGTTTGGAAAATCTATCGGTACTCCTACATAGCGACTGCGAAAAAGCCTTGGTAACAGTACAATTAAACTGCTTATCGTCTATCTTCCCATTATGGTTCACTTCCAGGAATGACGGTGCACCGAACGCCAGAAAAAAAAGTGTGGGTTGTGTGAACTAGGGCGTGTCCAGGTGATGAAGATGAATCTCGCCGAAGAAACCTTTTTACATCTTCCGAAATCTCTACGTTTCGGAACAAATCACTTTTTTCCAGTTGGTTTCTTTGAATTTAAATCGTCCGTTTTTCTGAGTCTCGGTTCGACACCATTAGAACACAATGAATATTCAAAAAATCCGCTTGAAGAAAGCCAACACGTAAATCGAGAGAAGACGGCAACAAAATTGGTTTTAAATAAATATTTTCTTTTTTGTTAGCAATACGGTAATCAAGTACACCGTAAAATGTATTTTTGTAATTCTATAGTACTTGTTTCTGTACTAGTGCTCAAGAAATTTTGATAATAAAATGTTATCTTACTTTCATTTGAATAATCAACATAATTGTTTTGTGAAGAGGACCTTATTATATTAATATTTATCTGATTAATTATTGAAATAGTTTCTAATCTTGATATATTTTGATACTAATTATATATGAATATGTAAAAAGGTAAATAAACACATTAATTTTGATTTTAAATAGTATACGAAACGGTATAATTATTTTTTATTAACAACGGAATCGTTGCTAAGGCTAACGCAAAATCAAAACAGGTTTTAAAATAATTATAATATAAATCGTTTTAATTGGATAATTAATTGCATATTTTAGGATGGTTAGTTAATTTTTAAACCAAAAATCTAGTATTGAGTACTTGAATGATAATAAGATGCTTTTATGACCGAAATAGAATTAGTTATAAACAACTATTTACATCATTGTTATTACAATTAGGTTTTCCTGAATCTCACTAAATAAATAACTCATTATATTAAGGTTATCTCAGTGATGTGTGTAAAATCAAATACATGAATTTCAAATTAAATTTTCAATATAAGTTGCTTGAAGACTAGTTAGTAATGCTAATTATTTAGAAAAATAATGGTTTACATTAGCCTTTATGGCATTTGAATAACAAGAATTGTTTGAAGAAAAAGCTAAGTAAGTTATTATGAAGGGCTTAAATAAAATAAAAGCATCATGTGAGATTCTTATTGAGAAATAGATTTATTCAGAAAAACTAACTAGCCAACGCATTTAAGGAGAAATTTAATTAAATATGTTAATATATTATCACGTAAAATTATTAAACGGATACGAAATTAATCAGATTTAGATTTCAATTCGAATAGTTAAATGATCAATAACTTGTCTAAATTCTTGACATTGTAGTAACCATCCCCATAAAAAAGCCCATCTTGAGCATACTTTAAAAATCTCTAGGTCATTCAATAGTTTTATATTTATTCTATATTTCAATTTAACAGATTATTGAACGTTCAGATACTAAATTGGTTTTTACCAAAAAAATTTCGAAAATAGAACTGAACTTTCTCTTATCTTTTTCGTTCCATTTATCTGTTATTCGGTTGAGGAGAATTTTAAGAATAAAAATAGCTTTTACTGTTGATTTGATTTTGTTTTTGATTACCTAAACCATATGGTGTATGAACTGATAAATTAAAAAAACGCATTGTAATTCTGCAGTAATTTTATCATGAACAATAGAACTGCTATGTTCCTTAATAATAACAAATGTATTAGCATTATTTCAGTATTAAATATTATCGAAAATAGACGATGGAACACCTGGGCGCACTGTTTATTTTCTTTCATATTATTTAGCTTAATGACGACCTAATGGTCCAGGTATAATTGTTAACTGTAATATTGCTTATAATTGTCTTTCGTCTTAAATTGTTATTAATGAAAATCGTTTAAAATACGAAGAATAATTTCATAGCTTGCTTTGATTACAAATTAATAATAACAGACTTTATAATGTTTCATTCTATTCCCTTAAAATTACATTGGAAATAGTTTTTGCCTAACAATATATCGACTTTTTAACAATTATTAAGTATTTAACAACAGGGTGTCAACAATAACACATTAATTGAAAAGTCCCCGGCCTGACACATAGATGGCGCTACTAGAATTAAATCCATATATTTTTTAGTTAGCCCTAACCTTCGAAGTAACTTTTGTTTTTGTGAAAAAATGGATAAAAAGGAATTTCGCGTTTTGATAAAATATCGCTTTTTGAAAGGAAAAAATACAGTTGAAATAAAAACTTGGCATGATGTCGAGTTTCCGGACACTGCCACAGGAAAACCGGCTATTAAGGATTGGCATGCTAAGTTTAGACGTAGTAAATGAGCACCGAAGACGGTGAACGCAGTGGACGCCCAAAAGAGGTTGTTACAGACGAAAACATTTAAAAGATTCGCAAAATGATTTTTATTGTCCAAAAATTGAAACTGAATGAAATAGCAGACACTCTAAAGATATCAACGGAACGTGTACATCATATCATTCACGAATATCTGGGTATGAGAAAGCTCTGTGCAAAGTGGTTGGCGCGCGAGCTTACTTTTGACCAAAAACGCGACGAGTTGAAGATTTGGAGCAGTGTTTGAAGATGAGCAAGCGTAATAAACCCGATTTTTTTAGTCGATATGTGACAATGAATGAAACATGGCCCCATCATTTCACTTCGAAGTTCAATCGACAGTCATCCGAGTGCACTGCACAAGATGAATCCGTTCCAAAGTGCGGTAAAACGCAACAGTCGGCCGGCAAGTTTATGGCGTTTATATTTTGGGATGTGCATGGAATAACTTTCATTGACTACCTTGAAAAAGGAAGGACCATCAACAGCGACTATGCGCAACAGCGCTGGAAAGAAATTTTCGTCGAATGAAGGAGGTGATCGACGAAACTGAAGCCTATTTTGAAGCAAAGGACAAATCGTACAACAAAAATTGTATCAAAAAGTTGGAGGGTCGTTATAATCAGTATATCACCCTTGAAGTGAATTATGTTGAATAAAAAAAACAAATTTTGCCAAAAAAATGTGTTTTAATATGGTAGGCCGGGAACTTTTCAATTGACCTGTTATATGTGATGATACAGCACCAAAAATTATTACAAAAACTTAAAGGCTTAGACACCAAAAAAAAAAAAAAAACAAAATAATATAATTATTAGATGTAAATTAACTATCTCAACCCTCTAAATATTTCAACAAGATAATCAAGATATCTACCTGCATGAATTTAGTTAAATTTAAAATGAAGAAAATGATGTTTTATTAGGACACATTAATTATCGTGAACTATAGATCAAATTGTGCAAGTTTTTGATTAATTATGATAGATTGGAAGGATTTAATCACCTAAAATAAATTAGTATGAAGTAACTTGTATTAATATGTTAGATGAATCGACAAAACTTTATGTAAATATACTTACTTTAGTCTATTTTAAGTTAGGATATATGTTTAATTAATTGTATTATGGCTTTGATTCAGTTAAAACTAGCACAATCAATGAATTAACGCAAATATTTTTGTTTCAACCGGAACCGGAAGCTAGAAAAAAGGATTTTCTTAATTAGAATTACATGATTAGGCCTTCTAATAGCTGAGTCTAATTTTACTGAATAAACAGGATTAATAAGGATATTATTATTATTGTTAAAGCAAGAAAATAGAAATTAAATTTAATTTATTAAGAAAACGTCAATAATATTTGAAATTAAGTTGCAAGATTTCCATGATATTATTTATATACAAGGATATATGCACATTTTAGAATATATGTATGTACATATTAGTACTTGTGTACTGATATATTCTAAAATTGTTATTGATATTAGTAAATTCTTTCGCGAATAATATAAAAATATACCAGGTGATCGTTTACTAGACTTTGAAGGTCTGCATTAACAACGTAATTTGAAATTTAACAGACGTGAAATAAACGTTACAATGTTACACAAAGAATTAAAGAAAAAAAAACTCCAATGGCCTTGATATTGATATTACAAATTCCACCAAAGCAAGACTAATTAGGAAATGGTTTTATTCAAGGCAAAGAAACCAAGTAAAATAATTACAATGTCAATGAAATTTACCGCAATTTTACAAAAACCGCTTAAATAAAAATTTGTAGGATTTTATAATGAAGTTCTTTAAAACAAATACCGTTTTAATTTATATGAACTGCGTAATCTTAATCTAACCGTTCGCTATTTAAACAATTAATTTATAGTCAATTAATTAACAAATTTTTAAGGTTTCTGTTATTGAGCACAGTCGTTATACATTTTATAGTAAATTCATACGGTTAATTAGTATATAATTCAAAAGTAAAAGCTATTGTTTTAGTATCAACTATTACGCAAATAGATTAGATCATATGATTTTTATTGACAATTTGATTAGAAGTATTAATAGAATTTCGTGTAAATATAGTTGATGTCTATTTACTTGTTATAATTAATTTAAAATAATATAATTCTAACTTGTTAATTAAAAAAAACACTAAACTATTTTCTATTAACCTATTTCTGTATGTTATAGTGATTTTTTAATATTAAACCCTCGTTGGTAAAAAGTATATATATATATATATATATATATATATATATATATATATATATATATATATATATATATTTACTTCTATAAACATAACGTATATCTTACTATCTTACTAAGAAATATAATAATTGGGAAAAGTAATATTAAATAATGATAATATAATATAATACAATATAATAATGTAGGAAATCAGTTTAGTCGTAAGACTCAAAAGTATAGTAATTGATTGTATAGTATTGAATTGCTAATTGTGTAATAATTGAAAAAATTCGGTCAGCTGAAAAAGAAGTTACCCCAACATCAAGAGACAAATCAGAATATGCTGTAAATTACCCCTACCAAATTAAGGAACCGATAAAAGAAAAAAATCTGTAGATAAAACCATATTTAAGAGAATTGGTAATTCGACAAATCAAAAGATGAAAGAATATAAACAGAACTACTTCGAGAAATATGTAATTGAATTAATTCCAGAAGAATTGTTAGTCTAGAAAGTTGAGAGATGTAGAACATCCGTTCATACATTGTTGGATAATATAGGATTTAAGTGATGTAAAGATAACCCACGAAATTCCAGAGATTGCTTTTAAAAGAATACAATATTTAAAAACATATAACAAAATCAAGGAAGAAATATTTCAACTTATATATTTAAATGAGACATGAATATTTCAGAATGATACATTGGGTTGCTCATGGCAAGATGATAATAAATATTTTAAAGACAATGAAAGCTGATGGAAAAAGGTAAATGTTTAAATAACTATCGATTAGGTTTGATTATTCATAACATTTATTCATTGCAGACATGCTTCATGCTGTTACTCGGTAAATATAAATGAAATATTTAATTGTATTTTATGTAGTTTACTTTTTTAGAAATAAGCCCGAGAAAAGATACATAGTAGATTAGATTACTGAATGTTATGGCCACAGATTATTACGTCTTCCTTCCTATCACTGCATTTTTAATTTAATTGAGTTAATATGGGGTATTGCAAAGAATTATTACAATAGATATTCAGGTCGAAGAGGATATTCAAACCAGAACTGTTTGGATTTATGGAAAAAGGCATTGTTGAAAATAACTTCTTCGGTTGGTGTGAACTCAATCAGACACATTGACGAAGTAATTGACAAATGGTAGAATCTTGAGCAAATTTTTGATAGATTGGAAATAAACAGCTTAGTTATTCACTTGATTAGTGTTTCTGAAACTAAGAGTGATTGAATAAAACCTTATGATTGTTGGTTTATGGTTCAATGCTGACGATTACCAAGACAGGTTGATCAAAGAGTTACCTTACATTGTTACCACCTTATATTGTTAATAAATATCCAGTTTGGCGGTAGTAAAATCAGACAATTTTACATTACTTTACTAGTGATGCCCTCTTTTGATAAACGTTAGAAGTTTATTTGTGTACCTAATAATATTACAATAAATAAATTAAGAAACCATTTCTCAAGCGGTCATTGCAATCAGAGCGATTCGTGATCTAAGATTCGAGTTACTTGACCATATTTTGTATTTTCTAGATCTGATATCACGACCATAATAATTCTTCGTCATTTTACGGAAAAAAAGCATCAGAAATATTGCGAATGTTTGCCAGGCTTCGGAGCAGATTAATATCTAAATAAATGTATGGAACACTTTCTATTTTTTGCGTTGCTCATTTCGAATCAAAGGAAATTTATCAAATATCTATTGGAACCGTAAAAAAAAACTTCTGCACGGTCATAAATCTGTAACACGACCTAACCTTTAAATCAAACGTTTTGAATTTTCTGATCAGAATCTCTGTTGGTAAAAGTAAGAAATAGCCATTATTGCATTGTTGTTTTTTTCTCTAAGCTAATACTCATTTTAAATTCAATTAAAAAAACAATACTATAAATTTATAATTGGCATAATTAAGTTCAGCTTGTAGAATTAATTATATTAAAATAATCCTAACGAGGGTCATTTGTTTTGTTCGCTAACAAAAAATATCTTATATATCGTGTGACTCACTGTTTTAAGCGTGCATTTTTTTGGTATTGTATTTTGTCGAGTGTTGGTGCAATAATTAAAGTACTTTTATATAATTATGTGTTTTTTATTGTTTTGAACATTGAATTCAAATTATTCGACTTTGTTCACAGCGAAGCTTCTGGTTCGATAATATTTTGAAGAGCTTTTATTTACATTAATTGAAAAATAGACACCACTGTTGAAACGGAGGCTTTCAAATAATATTTGTTCCAGATACTTGAATTATTAAAATTTGGATATGCAACAACATTTTTTCAACAATAAATTTAATAAAAATGATTATTTGAATTGTTGAAGGCCAAGGCTGCTTGGTTGAAACCGCGAAGATAAGTTCATATAATATCATATTCATATTATGTATCGTTATAATAACACGTACACTGATTCTGAATTCTAATTGTAATTTTTATTTTTGTATTTATTTTAAAAAAGTATTGAGGAATACATATTGATGTACTTAACGTTACTCGTCTTGCTTGGGAATTAATCCAAGTACAAAGAAAAATGGTAATAAATTAATTTATAATTAAGTTTGTGCTAAGCATATCTAAAAAAGATGTTATCAAAAAAAATAAAAAATAAAAAAATTCCTACAACATATGATCCAAGTGTATAAGTAATTTTCTATTATAGGTTTGTTATATTTTGGAGTCTCCTTTTTACTAACTAGGATTCATCTGTACTGGAAAACAAAACTGCAGCTACAAACTGTAAACTACAAAGTATGGTTTTTCGGTATTAAGTTTACTCTTTTTGTTCACGAGTTTAGAAACTACCCCCGGAGATATTTGGTCTTACAGAATCTGGTCACTAACGTAAAGTCAGGAGAGGGTTAATACTGGAATTTGGATCTCGCTCGTAAACTCTGATTATTGAAGCAGGAGGGTTGTGCTGTAGTCTTGACACTGCTGCTCTTAATCCGCTATATCAGTATTAAAACTATGCTTAAATATATTGCATTACTAAAAGTACAAAGAAAAATATCTAACACGTAGATATAAAATGTTTTTTGTAAACGTTGATTGTTGGAGAGAAAACAATGTGCAAGTTAATGCACGAAGACCAGTTTGTTTATTTAAATGAAGAATATTAAAAATATATAAAATAAAAGATGTTAAATCGATAAGTAATGGTGAAAAGGGTTTTGAATTGGATGGAAATGACTTACTAATCGTCAGTTTGGTTTGACAGATTACGTCATGGCAATGAAAGGATGATTTCGACATATATGAATTCTATAGTTCTGATCATCTTTATCCTCTTACTTGAGTGTTTTTGATTATTTTCTTCTTACTCTTGACATTAGCCTGTTTTTGCTCTCGACACTTCTGAATTTTCTTGATTCTCGATTTTTACTCTTCCTCTTTTGTTCTGTTTATCACTCACAGACTAATTCTTCATTCGTACTGTTCTGCTTCTTTTACTCCTTACTTGCACGATCTCGGGCCTTCTGGAGTTTAATAGTTATTGCCACAAATAGGGATTTTCCTCAAAGGTCTCTCTTAGGTCAAATATCTTACACCTATCGTTTACCTCTGGTTCGCAACCCATTATCCGAAGCACCCGACAACGAGCCGATGTGACATGCTGTTTGTTAGTCATGTTTACGTGTTCCGCGGTACTTTTCAATAGTACCTACAATTACTTGGCCTAATATTGTATACAGTCTCAAATCATAATTCTTTACCCATGTCGTCAATATTACGAAAAACAGTTAATTGGTCTAATAAATCAGACCCCTAAATTATACAAACATAAAAGACATTATATTTTCGCTATACTTAAAACTAAACAATTTTCTTAAATATAAATAAATATAATATGTCGCAACATTGATAATTTGAAGGAATAATATTAAATTTCCTCTAAATTGAATTACTTGTGCATTATGTTGTTGTAAGAGTATGTTATTACCCAGTTAAAAGATCTCAGTAGGCTCAACTTTCACAAGAAACAATTCAGAATCATGCGATGTTTTTCAGGGGTTCATAATTCTCTGGAGTACATCTAGATAGAAAGGTTGCGTTGAGAGTAGCACTATACTGATACAATAAAATGGTCTAACTTCCGGTCTATGAAAGAAAGAAAAGGAAAAGATCAAAGGAAGAACCTAACCTAATTATTAAATTCGTTGTAACTGTTAAAGCAGTTTTCCATTTGGTCTTATTGAGCTATTCAGTGTATACAGACGCTAATTATAGAACTATTATGACAATCATACTTTATTGTTCAACTTGAAGAAATCTACTGCCGAAGCCTATAAAACATTTAGAAAATTATGATGATTTTGCTTTGTAGTATTTCAATTGTTATATTTGATTTCAATTATTTAAAATTGGTACATTTGATGATATTAACCTAGGCGCGGAAGGCAAACATCTTTCAAAGATAATAAGTTGCAAGATTTATTGGACGGAAACCCAGTGAAAACTCGATTGAAACGACGATTGAATTAGCTTAGCAGTTAACGTTATCTGTTTTTGTGTGAAATGTGAAAGATCTAAAGGGATAGAATTAACGAAAATGCCCATCACGAACCACGAATTGTCCACGATTTCGAACCATTTCAACAAAGGGTTTGATTGCTTGTCCAGTAAAAAGAGTTTCCTGGGATGTATTGAGTTTGGCGTTAAAGAAAAAGATTACTAAGATAATACCAAGCGCATAAAGTCCTGAGTCATCTCAGGAGAGCCGTTTATATTGACAACGTAGAGGAATAGTCACAGCCGTTATAAGTTTCATAACAAATTCATTCCATTAATTAGTATATAATTCAAAAGCAAGAAATTGTTTTAGTATTAATTATTACTCAAAATTAAAATCATGTGATTTTAATCGACAATCTGATTAGAAGTATATTAAAATAGGATTTCTTTAAATGATGACTAAATATATATGAAAAAGTAGCTTGTTTTCTATTATAAAATAATTCTAACTTAGTTAATAAATAAAATAGTGACCTATTCTCTATAAAGTGTAATTGTATAAATATAATTAAAGTTTTGAGATTTTTTTTATATTTGAAAGTTTTATTCAGATAAATTGATACAATGTATTTTATTCAACATATTCAGCGTTAGCTATCTCTCACAGATATCATATTGCATTGAAATCATTGCCCGATTTTTGAGGCTGAAGTAAGTTCGGCCAGACCAGACCAGGTCATAGAATGAAACAAATAATAGTCGGATGGAATGTATGGTGATTGCTAACCCCAAAAAAAAGTTTTTTGTAACGTACTGACTGGTGAAGCCTGGGTGCCACTGGAGCCCCATCCATATCGATATAGAATCGGAATAGTCATGGCCATAAAGTCTTACTGTGTATATGGCATAGTGGCATCAGCAAGTTATTACAAGCCGCCAATGTCAAATGAAATTATAACTGCAGATGTATACCTACCAAAAAGACCAGAAATAGTGAGTGATACAAAGTCAAGAGGACGACTTACATGTATGATAATACTCGACCACACATTGTAGAAGCTCTGAAGAATCCTTAGGATACATGTGAAGTTAGGAGAAAATTATGGAAAATATTTTCATTAATATATTTTGTATCAATTTTTCAATAAATTTGAATAAACGTTTTTTCAAAGTGAATAAATAATCACAATATATGCAGGTACCTAACATCTAGAGTGCGAAGTAGAAAAGATATGTATTATATGCTTCAGTAGATTTTCTCTGATTATTATCAGTTTAGCAAATGTTGCATATTAGACTACAAAAGATGCGAAGCTATAAAAATTCAGATCAATACAAACTCACTCATCGATTTCATGGTAATTTTGAAAATACGTATAATCACTGTTACAACATCGCTCGATCTATCATTATCTTCTAAATAAGCAAAATGTAATAGCCGTTCATTCTAATTCTCAAACCATCACAAACACCACTGAACACAACGGCTGGCTACTTTCTTTGTTATTAACAAAACCGGTAATTATAATGATTAGAAGATCTGTTCAGAGCTATCTGCTTGGTGTTATCTAGTAGTCACGTATTGTCTTACAAAATTGGTTCAGCGTTTTTCTTCGGTGGTTGTTTCAGCGCGATAAGGATTATTAAAAGATTTAATAAGAAGATTTCACGACGCCCGTAACACTTGCTATTCTATTATATCTATCGGAGATAGATGAGTAATGTGTGTTATATTTTTCAACCTACTTGCATTACATCGTTAATATCGTTAAAGCTCGCTTATTTGCGATGGAAATGAAAGACCTTATTGTTTGAAATTCTATGTTTTTCGCAACTAGTTTGCTAAACCTATTATTCATATATACGTATTCCGTGAGTAAATAGTATATGATTTGAATATAAAATGTTAACAAGAATATTAACAATGGAGTTCTCTTTAACTATAATTTTAATTTAAATATTTTATACTATATTTTCAGTGGAATTTTAGATAAGACATAGATAAGCATTCGTTAAACTAATATCAGGTTATACAGTTCCAGAATATATTGAGCTATTTATTTGCATTATTATGCATATTTGCAGTATTGTCATTTTAGTCTAGAGTTTATTTAATATTTTAAAGAATTCCCAGCGTTTTGTAAATGATGGCGTCAGAAATTCCTAACAGCATTTCGTAAAATAGTTATTAAGCGTTTATATCAGTACTTTTTATTTGGTTAAATGATTATGCGCGAATTACACTAATTTATATATTTTTGAGTAAATGTTTATATCAACTAACGATAGAAAAATAACCAAAAAGAAAACCAAACTCTGAAAACTATACGGAAGGAAATAAATCCATGAACATTGAAATGTGTTTTGATTTGTTACCTACTGACTTAACAACAGAAATAAGGAAAGGGTTTCTATAGTTTGTTTAGAGTTATTTTGTACACACGTCATCTAAATTTGTGACATCAAAACGTCGCAATGTTGCCGCATCAACTCTGTTTTATTTCAGTTTTGTTTCGACATACAACAAAATTCTAATCTAAATAAAATAACTGAACAAAAATGTTATCAAATATAATTTATATCTAATATATAATAATAAATGTATATAGTATAACATTATAGTACATCTAAAAACTACAGTTAATTTTACAGCTACAATAGTTTATAGGTTAGAGTTATAATCTCTTATCTCTATTGCTATCAAGAATTTTGCATGCGTCTGACAACCGGGCGACTTTGACCGGCTAATTCTTTTACGTCTTCCAACTAATCAGACAACATTGTGTCTCTTTTTAACTAGAATAAAATGAGAAGGAAAATATAGTCTGATTCTAAAACGAATTTACAAATAGCGACAGGCAACACAAACGTCTTGATGAGGTATGTACAAAAAAACTTTGAATGGACTATATATAGATTTACTTTGTATTATGTTTAAAGACTACTTTGCTTCTTAAAGGCTACTTTAAAAAATACGCTTTTGCTTTATATTTAAACAGTTATTATTATTTTTATTGGCCTGATGCTTTTTGATCAGTGACGTTGAAATTGCGAATTATTAATATATTAAACTGTTAGATAACCTAACTAAACTGTTAAATTCGATGCTTTTTGACATTTCTTTACGAAAAATACTAGTTTTTACTATTGGATTATTTGGTTGTTCGGTATATACAGATGCTAGAGGTGGAACGTTTAAACGCCAAAGCGCATACAACACTTAGAACTTTATGTTGATGCTACTCCTTGACTGGTCACATCCCAATTATGTGTTTTGGTTTTAAAGAATTTAAAAGTGGCAATTTTGATATTATTAACAAAGAACAGCCTGACAGGGATTACCAAAAAAGTTCCTAGAGTTTGGCTTGAATGATATTTATTTTGAAATATTTTGTTTAATATCGAACAAATGATTAGAATACATGCAAGCACCTAATATTTGGGGAGTTAGAATAAAGATATTTGTATATATAAAGACATTTTGTATTTTATTTAATTTCATATTTTCAAAAAGTATAAAATGTTGCGCTTTTCATGTCAAATACATAGTTATATTTCTTTCAGGCCAAGAGAAAGAAGATATTAATAGAGCATCAAGACACTTTGTTCTTGCCCTATCAGATTTGTAGCTATTATAAAACATTATATTTCTTATAGAGATTATAATATGTAGATTATAGATATATACCGACATAAATATGTAATTATACATTTTTACAATAACAGTGGGATATTTGGTTTTTAGGTTCAAAGCTCTAAGAGGTTAATCAATATAACACAATGAAATGGTTTTAACAGGATTAAAATATCTGTCACACATCCAGCGTCAGTATAGATGTCATTGGAAAATCTTTTCTAAAAAAGTGATTTCGAGAAGAGTTGACATTGAATGGTCGTCAGTATGGATCTGGGACCTCCACCTACTTTGACATTTGTCAAAAAGTGATAGTGATTTCCCGAGCAATTTGCAGGCTTGCGTACAATATCTAACGTTAATTAAATTATTTTTTGTTAACGACAAACAAAAATAATTATTGGGCTCTATTAAAACTATTTGATTTAATAGCAAATATTGTTAAAAGTTTTAGTTTTTTACCTCAATTTGAACCATTTTCCATTTATTTCAACATGTGAATACTAGTTTCACGTTTCAAAAGTGGTGATTTTGATACCGAAGACAATGGGTGTTCTGGATAGCCGAAAAAAAAACAAGGAACACGAGGATTTAAAAGAATTACTCGATGAAACCATCAATGGGGTTCGCTATAGACTACAATTAACGCGTTTGGACCGAACACTGCTTAAAAAACAGCCGGAATAAGAGCAAAGACAGGACAATGTTATTCAGCATGACACTGATTGATCACATTGAAAATTGGCTAAAATATACTTGGAAACATTAAAATGAGAAATTCTACCACAAGCGACGTATTATCAGGACTTTGACTTTTCTGATTATTACTTGCTCCCCCTGATATGACCCCTCTGAGCAGCGTTTCACTTCTCATGAAGATACCGAAAAATGGATCGATTCGTCCATAGCCTGAATAGATACACCGTTATTTCGAGATGGAATCCGCAAATTGCCTGAAAGATATGTTACCGATGAACAGTATTTTGAATAAAAACATTGTACCGATTTTTTACAATAACACTTAAATTATAAAAATCCTTTAAAATTAATTTATAGCCCTATATATTTAATAATAAAATTACGCCTAAGGTACTTACGTAATGATTTTAGAGACATCTATGTATAACCTGCAGAAACTATTCCATCTATGTATATCGGATTCTGACAGAGCTAAATTCTGAAACAAAATAAAATATTATAATAATGTAATTAATTTAGACCGAAATAATTGATAAATTTTGTGAAGTGAACCGAACGAGAGCATTATATTTCGTAATATACACTAATTAATTTAGAATATCGTGTATAAATTGATTGGGAATTTTCACTTTCTGTTTTTTTTTTGTTTAGTGAAACCGCCACACAATAAGCAGTGGCGGCGGCAACAGCGGCGTCAAACAAAAAAAAAATTGGTTTCGTGTCTCGTGCTTTCCCGCCGGCAAAGAACCGTGGGAGTCGTGACAGGCGTAACCGATATTTTCTGCATGTTTGTTGCCATTGTGACTGTTTTTGCTGCGCTCTTGTTAATTTATGGTTGGCAAACTGTATCTAAACGTTTTATCTCATCACATTTAGATTTTTTCTTCGAATCGACTTTTTTTCATTAATTGCTGAATTTCAGGTCGAAACATTTATCGACTGGCATGAACTGACTTTTTTCTTGCGAGCCGATACAAGAAAGTTCGCATATTTTAGTGCAGATATAAAAAGTTGATACATTTGCCGTGTTAGTGCTTCTAATTAAGTATTCGTTCACGTTTTTGCAATAAATAATGTATTATAAAGGTATTTAACATGTCTTTAATCTTCGTTACACGATCAGAGCTTCTTGAAAAACAATATAAATGAATTGACATAAAAAAGTATATATCTGTTCTCTTTGAATATAACTATCCAAGTCGACTGTTGCAAAAAAAAGTTATATGAAAATAAGAAAAATATCTAAGCATTTTTAATTTATTTAATTCATTTTTTAATTTACCTCGGAACTATTAAAGAAACATGAAGGGAAATTCTCAACACTTAAATCTATTTCGGCTTTAGTTCCACAGGGTGGTGTCTTGGGACCACACCTGTGTCTGCTATATCCTGCTAATATTCCAACAATTAAGGAAACAGTATTTAAAACATTTGCCGATTACACAGTTATCACGACAAAAGATGTATCATGTATGTAATACATCTTGATGGTAGATTAAATTGGAAATATTATGTTAGATGAAAGGCAGAGCAGATTAGACTCAAAGTCAAGCAACTATACTGGTTAGTGGGAAGACACTCCCAACTTGACCTAAAATTAAACAGATTGGTTTATTAGTTAGTCATAAAGCCGATTTGGACCTATTGGGTGTAAATATGGGGTTGCACGAAGACATAAAACCAACTAGTAGTTCCATGCACCCAAAACAAAATTCTACGATAAATTACCAATGCTTATTGCTACGTAACCAATGAAGGGCTGCACGATGACCTCGAAATCAAATGGATACACGAACTGATCCAAGATTTCGCATTAAAACATGAAATAAAGCTGCTAAATCAGAGCAACGTGGAAACATTACAGCTACTGGACAACACGCAGGTAGTCAGAAGATTGAAGCGAATCAAACCACTTGAAGTTGTTTAATGTAAAAGTCTATACTTAACGATAGCAAACGGAATATTTATGTCCATAGAGGCTTGCTATGGAAATGGTGGTATTACTAAGGTGTAAAATTCAATCAAAGTGTTACTGCAGAAAACTATCGATGTGTTACAGTTCTGAATGTCGTATTCGCCATACATATCCAGACGCAGTCCTCTGATTACCACTTCATTATGGTTATAAAACGTAGAAGAAGTACAAAAATGGACTTATGATTGCTTTCAAACCAACGTCGTTTTTCAATAAGGTATCGCTATGTGGTCAAAAAAATATAAGGGAAAATAATCTAGAAAATTATGGAATATAATTTGACATATGTATCAATTGTATCATTCTATCAATGCATCAATTGTTCTCAATAAATGTCTATTGCAAGTGAAATGTGGTGAGAATGTAGATAAGCATATAAGAATTCTTGCCATTGTTGGCATGAATGAATATTATATTTGTTATACCAACGTTTATGTATAATATCTATCTTAAATAATAATGTCAGTAAAACTATATACACCGTGTATTATTTATCTATGTAGTATTAATATTTATAATTATTAAGCATCACTTATTAGATTTTATGTTATTCAAGTTGTACATAATATTTACTTCACTTTAATTATATACTCATTTATATTATTTTACTATGTTTTAATTATATTTAATATAACAAAATACTAAACTTAATTAACAAATAGTTTATATTGTACCTGAGCGAGATCTAATTAATTTGCGTTTATGGTTTATCGGATAATCTAAAGGGAACATTCCTACCGCGGATAACAGAAACCATACTGTTAGATGCACTTAACATAGAACGCTTTTTCTAGCAGGTAACTTTAACCGTTAGATCAATTTATATTCTTAACGGTGGCATATTTGATTCTCTATGAAAATATCATTAGGACGAATATCCGAAAGAATTTAAATAATGATGAAGAATTAATTTGAATCGAAATTTTTAACGTTCTTAAAATTAAGGATATTCTTGAAATTATGTATGTTAAATAGAGTTTTTTATATATTTTTTAAAGTCCCCTTTTTACCAACTAGGGTTTATCTGGGCTGCATCTTCTGTTTAACGTGGTCTCCGAACAACAGTCCTTGGCACTAAGCCTACCGACTGTCGAGTGACCAACTTGGAAATCATCCCAGAAGACAACCGGCCTTACCCAGCCTGGTTACTGGTGTGACTGGTATCATTTTTCTTGTCGGATTTTACACTATTGCCTAGGATAATCACAAATATTAAACAATCACAAACATAAATTTACCACCATGCCTCAGCAGGATTCGAATCCGCGATTATCGTAACAGTACGGCGTTAAATAGAGTTATTTTTGGTTGTCTAACATATTTTATCTTGAAAAATTGTGCTTCCGAAATGTTTTGTTTGCCTTAAGAACTAGTAACGGGTTTGTAAAAACTAAAAGGCTTTCCTATTTTTTTATTATATTTATTATCGAGTTAACAGAAACTAAACAGTAGTTCGTGATATTTTGAAAGCAAAATACATACAGTAACGTATAAAATAATTGAATGGGGGGGTTTCTATTGACTGGTCCAGCCGAAAGGTCAGACAGTTCATTCATTTATTGAGATTTCTCTCGAGTTAATGGGTCCTTCCTCATCAATTTGTGCGCTAATGCACATGCTTGATCAATTATTTTAAAAATACATGTGATTCCGAAAATCCACTGTGATTTTATTAAGTTAACATAATTTTTATTAATTTAACTTGGATTAAAGTTAATTAAAATCATAAATAGAAAAACAAGAATAAAAAAACTTTGATAGACCCTGTACATATATTTGGGCAATTGTTCTGTTACCTAGTTTTTATGCATAATATATTAATTTATTTAAATTGTGCCTTGGCAATTTTGAGTTATATAATCATTATTTCTAATATGACAATGATTAATCGTTAATATATAATATTTTAAATAATTATGCGTGTAATACAAATACCTCAATCCATTGACATCGGGCAACATTGAAAACCAATAACTATTACTAACCTTTCCCATACATTTGCATTTTAAAATCTGATATTTAGTATTGGATACTTGAGTAATGTAATGTTTCAAAATCGTCCGAGCTAATATGTGATGTTATAAAATAAATGCATTATCACAGGTACAAACCAATTTATTTCCTTGACATTTGGGGTTATTTACCTTTTCATAATGTTTGCCTTTTAATAACGCTGGTCATCAAAATCATTGCCACCGAAAGCAGTTGCGTCGAGGTTAGGTAGCTCATGAAATAAGACAGAGAAAAAGCTGACCTCACTCTAATAATGGACTGAAATTTCGGTACATCCTGGTTAGCCGAAGATGCATTCGCCTTGTATAAGTCAGAATGATTAATGGCATAGAAGATAAAAGTTTTAGTAATATTTGTTGTATATATTATATATATTCTTGATAGATTATAAGTGTTCATTAAGTTCGGGTAAATTAAATCGATATTTTTGGAATCAAAAATATAAATAGTAAACCGTCAAAATTGCTTTATTTTTAACCGACCTCAAAAAAGGAGGAGGTTCTATGTTCAAGTCTATATTATATATATATATATATATATATATATATATATATATATATATATATATATATATATTCACCGATTTCTCCGTTAATTATGGACCGATTTTCAAAAGAGTGCACTTCCGATGTGGTCCCATTGGAGCCAAGTCAGAATCTGATTGTGAAATCCGGGGAAATCAATGCAAACCCTCAAATTCCAAAGGCACGTACAAAGTTTTCACATATTTTTTTATCTAAAATAATCAGATATTTGGTTATAATGTTATTTCTGAACTGATGTGACGGAAGACAGGAAGTCGGTCGATGTAAAAGCCGTTCAGTTTGTTTTTAAGCACTAATCATATCATATGTGAAACCATAGAAATATTGCATGCAACTACTACTATGGTATAGTGGCTACAGCGTTCAGCTCACGGGCGGGTTCGATTCCCGACCCGAACGACTTTTTGTTGTTGTCCTAGTTTGGTTAGAACATTTGTCAAATCACCTAGGCCTGAAGCGTTCCTTATTTTCTAACATTGTTTCTTTATTCCTATTTTTCCTCATATGGGTTGCACCTTTACTTGGCCTACCCATTCTAATACATAATAAAATAACTGCGTAATATATTGAGTAAATATCTAACACTAAAAAGAGAAAAATAAAATATTTTTAACAAAAAAATTGAACCGACTTCAAAAAATAAATAAGGAACTCTCTAAAAAGTAAAAAATAATCAAACTTAGATTTTTAACACAAAAGAAAAACGTTTTAAAACAAAATATGAACATAATAATCGTTGTAATAACTAAAGAAACATAAAAAAAATCCTTATTTAACCTATCTCCAAAACATATTTTATATTCTACTATATTCACATAATTTAGCTTAATACCTACCTAAACCTATTCAACTAATCAGTTTGAAGTTGGAGGCGAGTCCAAACAATACAAAAATAATAATATAAGTTTGGGATATGCCGGCTTGGTGTCGCAGTGTGAATGTTCTAGACAAGAGTGTAAAATCCAACAAGGAAAATGATCCCAGTCACGCCAGTAACCAGGCTGGGTAAGACCGGATGTCTTCTGGGATGATTTCTAAAGTTAGTCACTCGCCAATCGGTAGGCTTAATGCTGAGGATCGTGGTTCGGAGCCCACGCTAAATTTTAGGCCCAGTCCATATAAACCCATAGTTGGTAAAAGGAGATAATTTCGAAGTGGGAGTAGATGTGTTACTTTTATTGAAATTTGATTTTATTTTAAAATCTTATATTATAATAAATAATTTTTTCATCCATATTCCTGTCCAATTTTCGATTCAAATTTCGTTCAAAATTGACCCGAAATGTTAATGACAATTTTTAAATGACGATAATAATTATTTTTACATTGAAACAATTTCAAACATTTTGTTTTCTGGCTATTTCTGGACGCCAACTCGGTTTGAAATCAAAGAGTCGGGTTTTTACCATTTATTCTATTATTATATCCTGTTCTTGTTCTAATTCAGGATCATGGTGGTCCAAACCAACCAAACCTCATTCATAGCGAATAAATAAAAAAAACATTTAATGTGTTGGCCTATTATTACTTATGCGGCAGTTGTTGTGCTGACATATATTTTGCTGTGTAACATTTAAAACTAAATTTAAATTAATCATCGAATTCTAATTATGTTCTTAGGAAAGACGAAATATCGAAATAGCGACAAACTTTCGATACTACGCGGACTTATTGAACGACTTAGTACGTATTTTATATCTGGTATTGCGATCAATAAAAAATGTCGTATATTTATAGTAAGTATTTTTAAATAAACTGGTTTTTGGTTTGCAGAACACCTGCGGTTTCATATATTGTGGAATTACTGAGAATTTAAGTCATTCATGATATTAATAAGTGAAATTTTAAATGTAATATATATTTGCAATTGTTTTGCAACTCAGTGAACTCTTGATGCATATAATCCTGAAATCCAATAGGTGTTGAATTTAAGAAATAATTGTTATTGTGTCTTTACTTTTTATGAAGATATTGTGAAGAAATCCTGTAAGTTAAAACCATCAAAAATTAATTTTTTTCTTTATTTTGTTTCCCGTATTTCGGCATACAGAAGATTAATACCTTTTTTGGTCAAAAGAAGGATAATTATGATATTAAAACTATTTTGTTTCTCAAGGTAATTATAACATATTTCCCCAATACACTTTCGGGTTGATAACAAGACATTACAAATTTTTTGTTGACCTTGTGTGAAATTGTTGCAGTGGTATTTTTTAAATCTCATTCCTTTCGGATTATTATTATGTCAAAATAATAGATATAATTCCTGATAACTCATATGGTGCCAAATAGCTGAGAGGGGCTTAGTAAGTCTCAAAAAATGATTAATGTGTTTTTTACCATACAATCAACTTTAAAGTATTACATCGAATTGCAATGTAGGGACATAAAAAATTCTGTATAATAACGTTGTACGACAGTCTTTTCATAAATCCTTTGCGTGCAAGACCATCTATTATATACGTAGTATTTTGTTGACTTGACCTCGCAATTTATCATACTCCATCTTTAACATTTCACACGATGAGGAAAAAAATTGGTCACGGTCACAAAGAGAGAAAAAAAAACACACATATATATATTTACGTTTATTGGAACATCAATAATAATCATCTATAAGATAGGTGGAGATAACATGCTGCTCTTTCCATCATAAACGAGATAATTTGTTATAAATTCGACTGTTAACATCAGTATATCGCCCGGTTATTCTTCGCCATGCTGCCTTGAGAAAATCTAAAGAATTTATCGAGTCAAAAAACACGCTTCAAAGGTCGTAACATTAACTGGTATTTTTGGAGTTAAATTTTGATGTGGTTTTTTGTTTTTGTTGGAATTTGGACTTATCTAAAGGATATGTGAAATATTGTTGTCGTAGGACGGATAGAAATTAAAATGTCAAATGAATATATAAGAAATTTGTCTCTGGGCGATACAAGATGTTATTGATTTGTAAATTTCAGATATTTATAGCTAATTTATACAATTTAATATGCACTTCACGATAGCTTTCTGAATGTTTAAGTCATAAACTTTTAAATTTATTATTTAAAATTCGATAGACTTTTATTAGAAAACATTTGTAAGTATTATTATATGTTTTAAATTTTTATTGTGAATATTTTATATTGTTTTATATTATTTGTCATAATTGTAGTTATAAAGTTTACTAATATAGTTGCGATGATGTGTTTTATAGTAATATAATTCAATTTGAAAACTGTTTTGAACAATTATTAAAGGTGTTTATATTTTAGTAAATATGTTTAACAATATAACTGAATAAACACGTTTTATATCATTACTTGTTTTCAAATATTTGTGAACTAACTAGAACAAAAAACAGTCTATTTTTTGCAGCTGGTTTTATGCTGTTTTAATTTTTGTTTTCAATAAGACAATCAGTTTTCTTTGTTTAATAGATTGTTATTTTTGAACACATATACACAAACACAGTATTTGAGTAAAGTTTTTTGGTCTTATTATTTTTTTTGTGTTCAATATAATATACAGGCACACAAAGTGTAAAAGTGTAAGATGTATTGTATATTTTACCAGTAGTTAGTATGCTTAAGAAAATGTTAATGCAAATGAAAGACTACATTGTTAAATGTTTGTTGTACAATTTATTCTATCACTTTGTTTTATTTTTAAATATTTGCGACAATTTATGACGTGTTACATTAATCTCTCAGTACTACTGTACTGTGCTCAAAATATTGATCAATATAAGATATATAATAGCATGCGATGCTTACTATGAATTCTTTTGAACTAGCCAAACTATCAGTAATATTTTCTCCTAGTTCATTAATAGTTTATTACGTATTTTTCATCAAAAATTCAATTCATAATAGTTTACAATTGACCTATTTGCTTAATTAGGCCCACTGTACCTTTGTTTATTATTTGAACTCAAGAACTTGCTTCAGTGATTTCGTGGATATGGGAAATTAAACGAAAAAGTTTTTAAATGTTAGAAATTCGTTTTGACACTTGTTTCGAAGACTGGAAATATGTTGTTATAAATAGAATTTGAAAAATGAAAAACACGTTTGAGTTTTATTAAAGATTTTATTATTTTTATTTATAAAAGTGTACACTAAATTTTATTATGAATATGAAAAGATTTATATGAGAATTTTATTTTTTTTATAAATTATTACTGTTAAAGTTGCAGCATGTTGTAAGTTATTTTTTGATTTCATCACTTCTTCTGATAAGGATTTTCTTATGTTGGTGTTATCACAGTTTACAACACTAAAGTGTACATCTTTTGTAGTCTTTTGTTGTCAAAAAGATAAGAATGAAACTATTAGAATATTTGTGATGGGTAATTTTTAAACGTTTTATTTTTATTCGACTCTGTTAAAATAATTAGTGATTTCTTCTTCTCATTTACTTTGTTGTGGCAAACCAAAATAAATAATTTACTGACCTCGCTATATTAAAATGCAGAACCTGTCCAAAAATTGGAATAATCAAACTCTTTTAGTACATTCACCTTGAATGTTAAGAAACTTTGTATTGGAGGCTGAAGTGCAAAATCGTTTTCCCATGACCAAGAAATAAGCATTAGAATTTATTAATTTACATAAAACACACTTAAAATACGGGTTTGCCGTAATACTTGTTTTGAAGACATCTATTTTGTTGAAAAAATACATTTTATTAATGGCAGGTGGGATTATGATTTTAATGAAATTCTGAGGAAAAATTAATTAATTGTTGTTTTAATTACTATTATATGATAATCATTGCATACTAACATTTTAACTATGGACTATATGAACTCTTCCTGCACCTTGAGTGGCCTTGAGCTGTCATTACCATTTGGAATTTGATAAAATTTTTCTTAATTATGTTAATTTAAATAAGTTGGTTAGGCTCATAAGAATGCATTTTGAAAAATTAGCCTTGAAAAACCTTTATATTTTGTTGACTAATATTTATTGTCATCTATTCAACTCAAACTCTAATATAAATAATACTGTTAGAACTTGTTTTTATTTAAATATTTTGTTTTTACCTATAGTAAATATGTTTCTTAACTTATGGCTTGACAGTATGATATCTTGAATAGTAATACTCGTTTTTTATTTATATTTAATTTTACATTACAACTGGTTTCCTAGATAAAAAGTATAAATAGTAAATATATTTCTAGATTAATTTATGAATTTTTAGTTATTATGAATTATAGTTCATCCAGATCTTATTTTACACCCGTATTGGTTGCAATATGTGTTTGCACTAAACATTAAACCAAATAGTAATCCAATGCCTAAAAATCCTAGAACTTTGGATGAATTACCAATGCTTATTACTACGTAACCAATGAAGAGATGCACCATGACCTAGAAGTCAATAGGATATACGAAGTGATCGAAGATTTCACCTTAAAAATGAATCACATCAACGTGGAAGCAATACAGGTACTGGACACGAAGGAAATCAGAAGTTTGAATCGAACCAAACCGCACGAACATGTTTAGTGTATAAGTGTATTCTTAACTTTAGCTTAAGCAGTTTAATTTAATGCTTAATGCAAGTACAACAAAATAGTAATAAGATGTAATTCATTAAAAAAAATCTTGTTCTGGAATATTTTAATATTCCTTATATTGTTATCCGGGTTGCATCCCAACTATATTTCATATATTGGTCTTAGAGCTTGGCTGTAAATTATATCGTATCAGTCGTTAATTAGTAATATTCTCGAGGTTATTCCAAGAAGGTAATTATTTTCAGCTCGGCAAATTTCTTTTTAACATACTTCTTTTATTTGAACTTAATATCTAATTCCATATCTAAAAATATATTTTCAAACGGTAAGACTGTCATATTTAAGTTAAAGGTTGGTGGTTGTTTAGTATTTTCGTGGTAAAATTAATAGGTTTGCTTCCGTTAAGTTTTTTATACATATTTTCATGTTTCCTTTTTATCACGAGCTTTTATTGGTTTAATGTGGGTTTCGAACCACGGTCCTCGGCATTAGGCGTACCAACTGACAATTGACCAACTCAGAGACCATCCCAGAAAACATCCGGTCTTACCCAGCCTAGTTACTGGCGTGATTGGGATGGTTATTCCTTAACGGATTTTACGCTGCTGTCCATAAAGACATTTACATTTACAATCACAAACATAAAGTATATCTGAGCTCCAGCAGGATTCGAAACCGCGACTATCGCAACATTAGGAGGACCGTGCTGTCGCATTGACTACTGCGCTAACCATGCCGGCTCGTTTGGTTTTATTCGCCATTGTTGGTCTAATCTATTATTTTACTGCTATATATTAATATCATCCGCGAATACATAAGGAATGATTCTCAGGACGCACGATTCTGGGGCACTTATGTGCGCATTTGCTTCAATTTAGAATATTGACTCCCTTTTTTAACTTTGTTGTGTTTTGTGATAACAATATTATGTTATATGATGCTGATTGTGATATGATATCACTGATGAAAAACTTGTTAAATAGTTTTTTGTGCTATTACTTAAAACAACAATTTTTACGATACATATTTTTAAATATTTATATAAATAATTTAATATATTTATGATAATTATGATTACGGCATGAAAGTCTTGTTCATAGACTACAAATGGTACCAAAACAACACACCGAACTATTAAAATCGTACATTATAGCCAGAATGCTTAGTGTTAAAGACGAAGAAGCTTACTCTATAATAAAAGAAGCTAAAGCAGGTGTACTACGAGCCTAAGTGTACTGGGGCCAATGTTTTATCTACTCTAAACTTGTGACATACCACATATGGAGAATATTACGATGGCTACATTTGCTGATGATACTGCGATTATAGCTGTCGGAAACAATAGTGAAGAAGCCACACGAAAATTACAACAGGCAAGTGACAATATAAATAATTGGACACAAGCTTGGAAAATAAAAATTAATGAAAGTAAATCTGTGCATGTGCAGTTTACCTACAATCAGACCGTACAAGTACCAATAACATTATATAATAATATAATTCCATATAGCAACAACGCTAAATATCTCGGAATGAATCTTGATGCAAAACTTCGCTGGAAGGAACATATAAAGAAGAAAATAATAAAATTGAATTGATATTGACAATATATATATATATTGATGATATTCGATTGATAAAATGGAATTGTAATATAGGAAAATGTATTGGCTAATTGAAAGGAAATCACAATTATCAGTACATAATAAATTGTTATTATATTAGTAAATATTGAAAGCTATATGGACATACGGAGTTCAATTATGGGGATGCTCTGCAAAGAGTAACATAAACAAAATACAAATTTTTCAGAACAAAGTCCTGGGAGGTATTGTGGGCGCACCCAAATACTACAGGACTGACTGACTCCATTCTCATGAGAATATTGAAGTATTGTAACTTTTAGATACCACCAGAGCAGGACACAGACTCAAAATAATCAAACCATCAGATCTTGTGTAGTGTTGTGTATTGGGGTGCATATAATAAAAATACAGCAGTGGCATGTATAAACATTATTTCACCAGAGACTGAGATAGAGCTGATGTGTCGTCCTAGTTATATACCTAGATTTAAGTTATCTTATCATAAAGACAAATTGTAGGTTGGTCGGAAACGACTGGTAACAATGTAATAGTTAAATAGTAAAAAAAATCTACCCTTTTTATCTTATCAACAATAAGATATATCTGTAGATATTGAGCACTTTTGGTACAACACTGGTAAACTTGAAAAACATCTCCGGAATTGCGTACGTAGATCGACCAACCCACCACGTTTGCCCACTTATTAACGCTATAGTAATGCAGCAACAATTCTTTAATAATCAATAAATTGAATATCAATCATGCACTTCACCTCCAACTGTCACACGGAATAAAGGATGGTTGTATTTCTCTGTCGCTATCCGATTATGGTTTTTTTCTTTTCCGTTTGTCGTCGTTTTTTTCTCCTATCATCGGGAGCGGCTTGACGAAATAAAACGCAAAAAGGTCGAGGAGCTGCTATTTGGTGCGTGTTGCCTTAACGAAAATGGCATTACCTTTGCCGAGTCTAATAACCACGTCTGCCTTTATATAGAAGACATGTGATATGTTAATTTTGAAACGGCAACTTGAGAGATGGTAAGGCATTTGACATTTTACAAAATCGCAATCGTAAACGGCTGGACGGACAACATAAATATTTATATTTCAGTATATAAAACTAATAATTGCCCTAATTATATCTATTTTTAGAACACGAAATCGATATGTCATATATAATATATTCCTTTAGATATGAGGTATAATTTTCATAGAGTGATTTTTTGTTGTTACATTGCATTATTATATAAATCGAAATATTTAAATTAAATCGCAAATTTATGTTATCATAATTAATAAGACATAATTATCATAATCATAATTTGCTTAAGGATACTTAAAGATATGTTTATTAAGTTATTTAAAGATTTCAGAAATATTTAATCAAAATTCAACTAGAGTTGGCTAGGAATTTGACAAATAGCAGGTCAATTGAAAAATAAGTTCCCGGCCTACCATAGTAAAACACATTTTTTGGTAAAATTAGTTTTTTTTATTCAACATAATTCCCTTCAAGGGTGATACACTATTTATATCAATCCTCCAACTTTTCGATACCATTTTTGTAGTACGATTTGTCCTTTGCGTCAAAATGGCTTCAATTTCAGCGATCATCGTCATCCCAGCGGGCATTCTTTTGAGATCTGAGAGCAGGAAATAGTCGCTGGGGGCCAGATCTGGATGATACGGTGGATGAGGAAGCAATTTGAAGCCCAATTTACGGATTTTTGCAATCGTTTTCACTAACTTGTGACACGGTGCATTATCTTGGTGAAGCAGCACTTTCTTTTTCTTCAAATACGGCCGTTTTTCGGCGATTTAGCTCTTCCAAAGGTCGGATAACTCTATGTAATAGTGGCTGTTGATGGTCCTTCCTTTTTCAAGGTAGTCAATGAAAATTATTCCATGCGCCTCCCAAAATACAGACACCAAAAACTTGCCACCCGATTGTTGCGTTTTCCCACGCTTTGGAACGGGTTCACCCTGTGCAGTCTACTCGGAAGACTTTCGATCGAACTTCGGAGAGAAATGATGGAGCCATGTTTCATCCAATGTCACATATCGGCGCAAAAATTCGGGTTTATTACGCTTGATCATCTTCAAACACTTCTTCGAATCATCAACTCGTCGTTGTTTTTGGTCAAAAGTGAGCTCGCGCGGCATCCACTTTGCACAGAGCTTTCTCATGCCCAAATATTCGTGAATGATATGATGTACGCATTCAGTTGATATCTTTAGAGTGTCTTCATTCAATTTCAATTTATGGGCATTCAAAATCATTTTGTGGATTTTGTGTAACAACCTCTTTTGGGCGTCAACTGCGTTCACCGTCTTCGGTGCTCTGCTCATTTCACCACGTCTATACTTAGCATAGGAATCCTTGATGGTTGATTTTCCTGGGGTAGTGTCCGGAAACTCGGCATCAAGCCAAGTTTTTTCTTAAACTGTACGTTTTCCCTTCAAAATGAAATATTTTATCAAACGCGAAATTCCTTTTTATCCATTTTTTCACCTTAACAAAAGTTGTTTCACTCAAAATGTTATAATTCATAAACTAATGATCCGACAGTTGTCAAATTTATGCGCGCATCTTTTGAGGGTTAGGGCTAACTAAAAAATAAATGGATTTAATTCTAGTGGCGCCATCTATGTGCCAAGCCAGGGACTTTTCAATTGAACTGTTATTTATATTGATAACAGTACATATTTTAATTATTTCTTGAAAATATGATAGGTTAGGGAAAATTTAATTTTTCCATGTTCTAAAAGCTTATGTATTCATATAAATATCAAGCACTAATCAATAATATATGTGCCTTATTGAACGGTCATCAATTGTTTTTGTGAAGCACTTTTGATACTTTTATGTGAAAAACTGAACCAACCAAATTTTCACAAGCTTCTTTTTGAACCACCTTTACATAATTGTGATATTTTGGCAGAAACTGTCTCTAATGAAAGTTGAATGGATCAAGGTCCGGGTTGTGCATCAGAACGTCCTAACTAATTTCTCTTAAACTTTATCGGTTCACTAAATACATTTGGCGATTTGGTATTACTCTTAGCTAATCCGGCTGACATAGAGGTTGAATCAATTTTTTAATTCTGAGTTCATAATTTCATTGAACACTCCTTGCTGTCCATGTGGTTTTCACAGCCGTTTATGAGATCTCTTCGGGCTTTGACTACAGCTATTTTTACATTTTATTATCGTACTTATCGTAATCATTCGTTTCAAACTCAATTTTTATAAGGAATTCAGCGTGATCCTCATACATCATTTATTTGTTAACTCTTGGCCTATTTGGCGCGAATCTAGCATCATTAACATCAATATATACAACATAAGAGTGAACCAAATCAATTTTGCGCATTTACCGGCACACACGTAAGTACTCATGACTATAACTATCATACCATTTTCGAGTAGGTAAATACGCAAAATATGTTGAAAACTCTTAGCTTTTCAATATCCGACCATGATGTAAGTGAGTTACCTGGATTCAGTGATTTGTTACGTTTCTGGTGCGGTAAAATGTGGCTTCATTGAGTAATTATTACTAGAGTTATGCGATTCTAAAAGCAGTTATTAGGAAAAACTTAAATTACTTTTTCACCAAGCCTATATTAAAACACAAAATATGTTTATTAATATCATACTTGTGCTTATTCAATATTAGTACTGATATATTTATTATTATCAAAAATGAGCCATAATCAAAATCATTTTTGGTAATGATTTATTTCTGTATTTAATCTCTGAAACTTTTTTATAATATATATAACTTGTAGCAGCAAGAATTTTAATATTTTATTTTGTTAATATAACAATTAACAACTTCGTTCTAACTAAGAAAAGGTGGTGTAGTACTGGTGAATATTTCGATATCGAAGTGACGACATGAAGCTTCAACCGAAACTTATGCCTGCTGAAATTTTTCTGCAAAATTGTAACATACTGCATATATATTTAAGGCGTCATATAATTCCTGCTAATTTTAATGTTCTTCAAAAACAATACTATGTTTTTTTAAATATCCTATACCAATTACAGATTTTGAGCGATGAGAGCATTCAGTTTGAACTATTTTACTTTTTACGATTATGTTGAATCAGCGTATTTGTCGATAATAGTTGGTTGTAGTACTGCGTATACGTTTTTTATCAATTTTATTAAAAGTGTCCGTCCAAGCTAATATTTTATAATAATTTGTAAAATTGTTTTACTAAAACGATTATAATTTAAGCTGTTAAATAATAGTTGGAAAATATAAACTATATAAAATGTTTTTTGTTTCAATTAAACTTTTATATCTTATATTTAAAAAAATCAAGTGTAACTTGAAATAAACCGTCATATAACAAAATATACAAAATTACTATGTGTGAATACGGAAAATGCTAGCTTAATATATAGATATATTCCAGTAAGTAATTTAACAAAAACATGTTCTTGGCTGTTGTTATTTGAAATACATATGTTCGCCAGACTAATAAATTATGATTTTTAAAAACATGAATGTTAGAGGTGTATATAGCAGTTAGATAATAGAAACCTTGGAATTAGTTTCAATATTTCTGCTATATTTAGAAAACCGGAAAAGTTAAATAACAAGCACTTAATTATTAACCAGAGGGTTTCTGGTAGCCCGAATATTAGGTGGCAGCGGAGGTAATCTGACATTTCAAATGATCATTTTCCAAATTGGTTTTTGACCTTTGAAATATTTATATATTTTTTTGTGATATATTAATTGAAAAGAAGATAATCAATACATTTCAATAATAACAATTTTTAATGTTATCAAATATGGGGTTCTAGAATAAGTTTTTACATTTTGCCAATATATCATAGTCAGAGTTGCTGTAATTGTAATGTATTTAGTAAAAAGTTGTATACATAATGACTTATTTGTATAGTGTTAAATATTCTCAGTTCTGAAAACGAATAAATTCTACTGCACTATTTTATTAAAACAATTACCATGACTGATTATAAAATAAACATAATACAAATTTATAATTCTAATAATTTGATATTATGAAGAATATTATTGAAGAACAATGCCTATAGTTGCAGGTACTGATCGTTTGACAAAGAAAGTAAAACACACTTATAACATTTATGCACAATTTACTCATTATGCTCAATATTTAAACCTATTTTGGCTGGTGTCTCGCATAGAGTATCTTGGGTACACTCGTATATCTACTCCATACTGTTGATATGTCAACAGCAAAACAAACAGTACTTGGGACATTTGCCGACGGTACTGTCATTATGGAAAAATACACGTCTCGATTTAGGCAGAGCTGTTCAACAACTTTCATAAATGGACTGGGGTCTGGAATATATAGCTTAATAGTCCGAAAGTTATTCATGGATTTAGAATTGGGGTGAAAAGATAAAACCATAATTATATCACTCAAGGGATGCCCAATTCCTCAAGCAAAATCAGAAATAATTAAATTGGAAACATCAGGAAGTTGAGCAGATCAGAATCAAATTTAAATAATGGTACTGGTTAGTCGTAAAAATTTCCCAAATTTGAGCTAAGATCAAAAATTTGTAAAATTTGTAAAAAATCAGTAAATAATAAATCCTATTTGGACTTGTTGAAACCAAATATGGCGATGCATTAAAATATCAAACGTACTAGTAGTCCATCGTTAATTACATTAGTTACATTAATTATAAATGCATATAGTTAAAAAACAATGAAGGACTGCATAATGAGCTTGAAATCAAGTGGAACATATAAGACGGTTCCTAAATCACATTAATGTGGGAGCAATACAGATGCTGGACATATTGGTTGGAGAAAACAACGGGCATCCCAAAAAGACAAATCAAGATCCTAGACAACGATCTGAATAATCAAATGTTCACAGTGTTCAATGCTATCTCTTCTCGAAGGCCGGCTAAGCATTCACGAAACTCTTGAAAAACGACTCAGGAAGGCTTAACCTACCAATTATATTCATCAAATGTTACGAAAAATAATTGTTCCATTAATTGGACTATGATTTGTGTTTGTATAATAACCAAACATTATCTTGAACATTTATCATATTTATGTTTTCTTCATACCTCATAATTGCCACATCAATAGTATCAATTCCTTAATAAGGTGTGTAACATTTTAAATATTTCTTCTGTTGTATAAGGAGTTGCACCTGTTCATAATGTCATCTGTTTAAAATTAAATATTCATATTTGCCGTTGAAAACCACTACTAAATATATTTTATTTAAGAAATTAATGGGCATTTTAAAATGCTAATTTGACAGTATGACATTCGAGTTAAATTCGAGTTATTTTTGTTTTATAACTTTTATATGAAATTATGTAAACTTCATTAAAAATGACATGATTTTCTCCTGAACTAAATTTGAAACAGTCGGTTTATTTTAAAACGGAAATATATTTAGACAAGAAATTGTTTTAATTGTACTCTTGTGTCCTGACACATATCTGACACTCAGCCAAAGTTCTATAACGGATATAAATCGTTTGTAACATGTAATACTTCCCCAGCTAATTGTTTGTCGGCACACTGACTGCGCTAAAATGCTCGATGACCTATGCGGTCAAAAGAAAAAAGCGAAAGAATGAAAACTTAATAGTTTTTGACAGTGATCACTGCCAATCAATTATTTTCTTTCGACTTTCTAATGGAACATTGTAACTAACAATTTCTGTCCGTTCAAAATTGTCTTAAATTGCCGGGAACACATGTAGGCACAGGCGACTTGTTTTGTACCATTATCTAAATCTGGTATTTTTCTAGGCCACTGATAACCAGACCGTCAAATATTTTATGCAAATTCATCTAATTAACGTCTTGGCCTACACCAATCAACTCGGAGGAAAATAACAGAATCGACTAATTATAATGGTAATATATGTAAAAATTCTGGTATTTTTAAACATTATTCATGTCCAATCATACAGAAATAATTTCATCTCTGTAAATATATAAAAAAGTTAATATAGGATATAACGTATCATATGATAATTTCGATTAAATTCCAGAATCTATATTAATGAGTCATTAATATTTCGGCTGCTTTATTTCGCTTCGGTTCTAATTAATTTATTTGACTTGTAAAATAAGTTGTGTTTTTGTTTTATTTAATTATTACATTGTTACAAGTCGTTTCCGACTAACCTACCATTTGTCTTTATGTTAACTTAAATCTAGGTATATAACTAGGAGGACCCATCGGTCCTATCTCAGTCTCTGGTGAAATAATGTTTATACATGTCACTGCTGTATTTTTTATCATATGCACCTCACTACACAATACTACACATGATCAGATGGTTTAATTCTTATGGGTCTGTGTCCTGCTATGGCGGTATTACAGTAAGTTGCATTACATCAATATTCTCATGAGAATGGAGTCTTTCCTCATGCCTCATGAATGAAGGTCTCGATGTAAGTAGTCAGTCATGTAGTATTTGGGTGCATCCACAATATTTCTCAGCATTTGGTTCTGAAAAATTTGTATTTTGTTTATGTGACTCTTTGCAGAACATCCTCATAGTTAAACTCCGTATGTATGTCCATATAGGTTTTAATATTTGCTTATATAATAGCAATTTATTGTGTTCTGGTGATTTTTTTCCAATTAGCCATTACATTTTCTCATATTCAATTCAGTAATATAAAATAGTTTTTCTGTAATATTAAGCAGGATTTAATATTATTTAATGTGGCATACACACATATCTAGGTATTTTAGACAACTTTAGAATTGTTATTATTAGATGGTGGTGTGTATCTTGATTAGTGATATATATTGGTGTAAACGCAAAGTATCAATCTAAACAACTAATAAATAATCTAACCTGACCGTTAAATTCGATGATTTTGAATCAGTTGTCTGAAAATTACATTTCAAATTGCTGTAGCATTACTATTTCATTGCTTGTCAGGCTCAAAGTCGAAAAGTCGATTTACTACAACCTCAAGCGCAAAAGGTTAAGAATTAGTCCAGGAGGACCATCTATGTCGTCACCGAGGCGGAATATTCATGGTTTGTATATAGCAGGTCTAGTAGTATTAGCAAGGTGTAATGATGCATATATCTACCGATCGGTATGATATCGCCCTGTTCCCATAAATATTGCGAAAGGCTGAAGAAAATAATTTGGTCAGTAGATATTACACTAATTTGTTATCAATAATTAATTCCCCTTTTAATGTGAAAATATGATCAGAGTACATACAAGTATATTATGTATATAAGTACATTTTAGTCTCAGTAATTTCGTTTAAAAATTATTTTTATTTTTGCTTCATTAAATAGTGGTACTTTTTTATCTCTGAAATAATAATTATTGCAAAATTTAAAAGATATTACGTTTTATTATATTCCGTATTATTCGCTTCGTTAAGTTAATTTGACAATCCTATAAGTTTAATTCTATATAAATTTGTTGCAGAGTATTTCAATATAATTATATAAATTTATAGAAACAATAAAATATTTAAGTGAAATGTGAAGGCAATATCATCAAAAATGTTTATAGCAAAGTCATAGAATTGAATAGATTCTTTTCCAGGCACCTCTTTTCAAAGAAGTAATTTTTGTAATCTTGGCCTTTGCCTTTGCCTGAGTCAAGATTCTCAGAAATAAATAACATAATAGTACTTGGAAACCGGTTTAAGATTAATATATTTAATCATATTTATAGTGCTATAATTATAATTAAGTATTAATCTATAAAAGTCTGGTAATATTAATATAATCTATAAAAGTGTAGTAGAATAAGTAGAAGCCTGCTGCTTTTACTAGTATATATTTAGCTATTCACATTATCATTCGTCTTTTTATTATCTTTGATAGCGTTTATTATTATATGTCTATATCCAGAACTACACTGTGGGAATTAGAAATATTTTTTATAGAATTGGAAATTTATTTTCGTTTAGTTGGATGGAAGCGACGGACATTTTTTTTCATTAATTTTTTTAAGGTATTTGTCAATTTATAATTTTCGTTTATTAACATTTGCAACTAACGTATGCGTGTTTATATGGAATTTCTGTTATGCAATTACCTAGCCAATTTCAGCTCGTGCTAATAAAAATGTTTTAAGAAACCCTAAGGCTGACATATACAGAATGTTAGTCAAACGAATATTACTTTTAATATATGTCAAAACAAGTTTTAATTATGCTTGGGTGACTTTATTTACTTCACTTAGTTGCCAGCTACATATTATCGTCCTAGTTACTAATTAATAACTAGTTAAGAATGCGATCCTTTTAACATCATAACCATATAAGATTTCTCGATCTTGATTGATATATTGACAATAGTAAAGCGATATAAAAGCTAATCAGTTCTGAAAAAGGCGGATACAGTATCACACTTTAATGATAGCAGATGTTGACATACTCCCACTATTAACTAGCCAACTTGTTAACCGTAACCCCATTTTAAAATAAACTTAAAGCCTTGGCCCTCAAATCTTCCACCAAATTATCTTGTCTGAAAATTGATTTTCTCAAGAAAATTATATGATCGTGTAATATTTAAGGTGATTCTATAATTACATCTACATGTATTTTATGTCGGGATGTATGTCGTAAAAAGTAAAAATCATAAAAGCATGTTTTTGACTGCTATTGTAATATGATTGACATTGATTTTAAGTGCAAAATTTATAAACATGTTTTATTTATAATTCAAAATTGTTCATTAGAATAAATTAGTTAGAGCTGATTAACTATTTTAATAAAAAACAGTTAGCAAATTATTATAATAGAAGTTTCAAAAGTTAAAAGTTAAATGTGCTATTTTGAATGATAATATACGATAATTTAATTAATATTCTATATATTCAATATAAAATAATTGTTTATGGAAGATAAACATTAGTTAGTGCCAGATTAAGACTACTTAGAGCTTTTATAACTTGGCGATTTTAGTACAGCCTAGGGCATAAATTTGAGCACTCATTCCTGAATAAGCTGAAAGGTAAGGTATTACCTTTTGTATGATAATGCTTGGACATGCCTTGAACATTTTGTTAGAGATCCAAGAAACATTTTCGCTAGGATATGGCTCTTTACTCATTATATTCCTTAGACATCTGATGTTTCTTATCTAACCAAAGTTCTGATTCTTATAAAGAAGGTTAAGATCGAGGGCCTAAGTCTGTTACTCAGTTATTTTCCCCCATAACTTGGTACTTAAATATACCACCAGATTATTATGATAAAAATTCATGTATAAAGGTAAAGCAACATTAATTAATATGTTAATTTATATCTAGAGAGAAATTTTATATTATGGTTTTATAGTTATTTAGAATTTGTATGTCTATTACTTTTGACTGATTTTATTTCATGTCATTAGTTCAAAAATGTAGTAATGAGAGCTTGATATTTAATATTGCAGTTATTTATATCGAATTTTGGTGGTGGTACTAACAGTATGAAAGATATTTTGATCTGATTTTAATAACATTTTAGATTAGCAAAGCATTACATTGCAATTTGTTAACATAAATAACTCATTTATAATAACCTTGACTATTTCTTGTTATTTAAGATGTGTAATTTTTATAACGATAAATAATCAGCTGATTGTTATTTCGATGACCTAATTCGGTTAATAACGATATTGGAATTGATCTAAACAACTAAATAGCACCAGGTGAGGAATTACGAAACACCCCGACTGATACAAGGGTTGTGTGATAAGTAGATGAGAATACTTCCAAAATTTTAAAAAGCTCAAAAATCAATCATTATGATGATGATATAGTGGAAAATTTAAATTATGGTGACCAATGAACAATTTTATTAAACTAATATGGGAGTTTTTCGAATACAATTTATCATTATGTTAAATATTTTGTTTTGTGACTGAAAAAGTGCACAATTTTATGGTGCGACAGTATTATTAAGAAATTTTATATTTACATGACATTTAATATTTTCAAAGTTAGCGGCCCCATTACTTTTCTAATGCAGGTACTTATAATCATACAGCTCTTATAAGAGTCATATAAATAATAACGTGTACAAATCTTAGGCGTGTGATTCGATACGATGTTATTGCGGGATTATAATTTTACATACTCGCGTTACATTTTAAATTGAAAAAAATCTTGATTTCAAATCAAGCAAACAGAATGCAAATAGTCTCAATTATTCATATCTTAATTAATCTACATGTAACGTAACAAAGAAATACACAAACTATTAGTAATAATGTAATGAGTTGAGACACTGCTGTTGGTGCTACAGGACTTTGAATACTCTTCTCCCAATGGCTAGCCGTAGCTGTTCTGGCCTTGGACATGCTTTCCTATGTTTCAGATTGCTTTCTATGATCTTGATTCATATTTTTCTTTCGAATCTGTTCGCTGTCTCCTCCATACAAAGGATCGATTTCACTACAGAAGTCTGTGGGAGATTCGTTCACCTTTAGTTCGACAAGAATGTTCGAAACCATTTTAATCTGCGCCTATGAGTTTGTCCCTCAATTGTGCACTGATGTATCTTAAACGGATACCTTAATTTATAATAGCATCTCGGAAAGCAGCATGTACAATTTGCCTTGATTAAATTTGTATTTGAAATATTTGCAGATGTTAGACTGTAACAGTCTCCAGTCTAGGAACCACATAGAATGATTGGTAAGGTAGGCTTCTAAAAGAGACGGCTTTTAGTTGTAATTGTAAAATTCCTCTCTTTTACTCGCACCATCTTAGAAAAGACAAGCTCCTGTTCGATTTGAAGTAGATGCCATTTTCTTCCTGATCTGATTGTATCTTACTATATTCTACTCTTTCTCTACTCTTTCTCTACTCTTACTCTACGAAATCCGTTGAGATTTACAATAGTAAACGGTTCGTTGGTTGTCAATACTTTTTTTTGAAATATTAGATGTACAATTAGGTCTCCTAAGTTGTAAGTGTGGATATTTGTTAATACTTAAGCTTCAAGTACTGGCATTTTCTATCAGCGTCACATATTTTTGTATGTGAAAACATTGTATCCACAAATCATATTATAAGAATTGCTAGGGAATAATGAGTTTATACTTCATTATTTATTGATATTTTTTTATTTATAAATGTCCGTATAGTAGAGCCTTAAAAATTATTGTTACATATTCCTTCTAAATTAGTTTTTAGGCTGATTAATATAAATAATATTGATCGATTTTAATATCAAGAGCTCACCAGCAATATTCAGCAGTGTGTTGTATTTTTTAAAGTAGTTAAAACATTCTGAAACGAGACAAAGGGAATTCTATTTTTCTATGTAGAAAGTATCAGTAGTGTGGAACCTCGAAAATTTAAATTGTAAAATTTAAAAAGTAAAATTTGAATCTGAGTGATTGTTGTAAAATGCTGCAGTTTCAACAATGTTAAGTCATTAGTAACGCATTAAAAATATAGTTTGCATCTAATAGAAAGTAGCATTAAATAGAACATTTTAAATAGAATAAATAATAATACAAAACTCATTATTTCAAATTTACTTTTTTCTTTTCAAAGTACTCTCTCTCTCTCTCTCTCGGATACAGTTTGTTTCAGTCTCCAAAGTAGTTGATTGCAAATATTAGATGTACAATTAAGTCTGTGATGTTGTAAGATTGGATATTTGTTAACAACATAACCTTAAGTATTGGTATTTTCATCAGCGTCATATACTTTTTATTTTTTTTACTTGACTTTTAAGTTTTACATTATTAGAAGAAATATGTAAATGATACATATCGGTAGCTTCTAGTAGCGTATGGAAATGTTGAGAGATATTGAAGAAATGTGGATGTTGTAGAAATATAGATGCGATCAAGATATTTTATAACATGAAAACGCATTTAAAAAATCCTACATAAATTTGAACATTCTCACAACCCGTAGAAAATCCCGTATCCTGCGATGGAATGATATTGTGATTTTGATTATGAAATTGAGAAAGATTATTATTGCATAAATATTTATCGAACCTTAGCGCAAATCTCTTTAATGTTCATTTGAAAGCTACTTACATAAAAATTATAAATGACACTTTCCTGGTTTCTGTACCACATACAAATTAATTCATCTTGGAACCATAATTTCAGTGATTTAACTACACTTCGCACTCTTTCAGTGACCTTAATAGTTTTTAAATTGCATATAAACTGCTATTTTGACAGATATAACTGTTGTTAAGCCGTTTATGTTTTTTTTTCTTCTTCGAGATAAGAATTTTTGAGGTCGGCAAACGCTTTTTTAAATAATTATACGGTAATTTAAATTTGTACAGGAAAATATACGGGAAATAACTTTAAGTAATGTTGTTACATCATGTTGATACCTTCGGGTATGAAAAATGTATCTATAATTGGTAGATGAGAACAGAAACGTAACTTAATAATAGCTGGATCTATTGTAGATGTTAATGCCTATTTTTAATGGCTGTATTGTATTTTCGCTGTCATGGTGGTTATTCAGGGCAATATCTTCCTGCGCTATCTAAAAAAAATAACGCAGAGGTGTGGCTTGGCTTGGCGAATCAAAATGTGGCAATGGATTATGATTTAAAAAGAGGTCATCAACCATAGGCGTGCAAAGTGTTGCGCATAAAAATGCTAATATCCTATATCCGTTTATGCTTATAGAATTTCTGGGGTGAGGAACTTAAGTTTACAGTCCTCAATAATGCAGCAAACTGATAATTTATAAAGTTGCTTTTTTATTATTAACATAATAGGTATTTACATACAGGAAAATATAATTATTTTAAGTTACATTACTGAATGCTAGACATCTCATTAATCAGTGGTAGCAGTACTTCGGGTCTGGGGTTGTGTTCTCAAAATTTTAGATATAACATAATTTGAGTATTTTAGATATTAGTTTTAGTTGAATCACTATCGATGAGACTCGTTTTTATCACAGTGAATTGGAACCAAAAAAGAGCCTTTAAAGTGGTGTGATTGCCGTACTTTAGCTCCGAAGTGAGTTAGGTTTCCGAGATTTCTTTTTTGGAGTTCAAAATGTATACTTTTTTATGAATTAACTTACAAAATAATAAAGCAATTAATATAAAATGTTTTCTAAACATTGTTTGGATTTATTATATACAAATATTGAGGGAAGGTCTGTTATACAGAGGAACAAACAAGCATTTTTTTGATAAATCATGATTTACTAATCTGAATATTATGGGAAGGTATGATGATTTAACTTTCAACTAGGTACTAATAGTTGTAAATTTTTATTGCCATTAATTTAATGATATTGTTTAATTATTTAATATAATATATGATAGTTTAATTAAGTTTAGAAATTACAAATATTTCTAAAAATGGTAATCTGTATGTGAAAAAAATTGGATCCACAAATCCTATTATAAGAATTGCTCTACAATAATCAATTTATACTTCGTTATTTATTTATATTGATGCCGGGTGTATCGGAAAGTTATTACCGGTTTTTATAACAGATGTCGCTAAGGTATGTTATTATTTGACACATATGCCATTTTGTTCTATTGACATCAAACTTCATAGATTTATGATAGATACATAGCTCTTTGAACATGTTAAGTTTCGTGTCTGAAAATGTGCATTTGCGACACGCATTACTTTTCTTATATATTCTAAAGAAGAGTAAGTCATTGTTTGTTTGTGGAAACTTACATGGAAACTTTAGGTAAAAGGAAAATTGAAAAAGTAATTTCTGCATTGAATAGCGACGAGTGATGAAAAGCGGATTTATTTTGAAAACCCTAAGTGCAAAAAATCATGGTTATCACCTGGCGACGCCGGCCGATCGGCTCCAAAGCCAAATCGTCTTGGTCTCAAGACAATGCTTTGTGTTTGGTCGGACCAGAGTGGCGTGGTGTATTACGAACTGTTTAAACTTGGTGAAACATTTAATAGTGATTGTTACCGACAACAAGTAATCAATTGCATTAATCGAAGATCTTCCAGATTGGACCCGTTAAAGTGACTTTTCCTTTCCTTTCATATCAATGGGACATGCGCTTGCAGTGTAGAGCAGCACTTCGCCAATTTGGAAGAAGTTAGAAAATGGCTCAATAAATGGTTTTGCTCAAAGGACAAATAATTTTTGATTTGGGATGATATCTACAAATTGCCTGAAAGATACTTTGAATAAATAAAATTTTCAATTTTCTTGAAAAATTTTACGCTACTCCTGGTATATCTTCTCAACTAGTATTTAGGCTGATTGATATAAATAATAAATAAATGATTTTGATCGGATTTAATAACAAGAGCTCGCCAGCAATCTTTGTCATTTGTTTAGCAGTGTTCTTTGTATTTTTTGGGTATTTAAAACATTCTAAAACAAAACAAAATATCTTTTTTTATATAAAAATAATTAGTAGTTAACAACCTCAATCACATGAAAATTTAAATTTTAAAATGTCCGGACAATTCGGATTGTTTTAAATTGCTACAGTTTCAACAATATTTAGCCATTAGTCACGCATAAAAAATATGGTTTGTATTTAATATAAAGTTGTATTAAATAGAACATATTAAAATGAAAGAATAAGATTAGAAAAATTATTATTTCAAATGTATTTTCTTCTTTACAAAGTAACCATTATAATGCATTTATGTATGTCCACTTTGTTCTAGTCTTCGAAGCAGTTGATGAAAATATTAAATTTTAGTTTTGATTAACAAGTCGCCAAAAACTAAAACTAATGAACTACCTTAATAAATCAAGTCATAATTATAAACTAGGTTGATATTGTGATAGTGTGATTGAAGGAATTTATATTGAACAAGACCACGATTTTTACGTCTCACTATTTTTTGATTATATAAATGACAATAAGACCAGAATAAGAAAAATAAAAGCTTACGAAAAGCACTTGGAAAATCAATTACGCACCACCCATAAATTGCACTCTAGCTTATTGTAATATAATATCGCTATTAATATCATTAAAATAATTATAACAATTTCGAATTACATTTTAAAACTAATCTATTAGTAATATTATTTAAAAGCGAATTATTAAAATTAAAGTATTTTTGTGTGTATTAGTAACTCAAGAACAACGTTAATTGAACCGTTTCCTTGATATTACGATCGAACCCATTTCAGAACATTTATCTTAGTTGAAATGTTTAAAATTTCCTGAATCGTTTGGAAACACTGTAATTATTTAAATTTTCGAGCCGATTTCGCCTTATAATTAATGTTTGGAATTATACATGAACTACGTCATCTACGAAACCGAAATTGTACGTTGCACCAAAGGCGCCGTTTCATTTAAATTCATACGCGATTTAATTAACGTGCGGTAACCAAGGAGTTAGAACAAGACGTATGGAAATGCGTAATTTCGCTTGTAATCGAAAAACGCCGCACAAAAATTACTATTTTGTACATTCCCGTTAAGAGTTTATATCTATTTGGATTATTTATTGGCTTAAATTACGCTACAATATTTTTGGACTCATAATCAATAGCCTCCGTATATGGATAGTGCAACTTTAGGGATTATAAATTTTGCGGGTTTGTCGAGAGCCAGGAACACAGAATCCGCTGTAAAAAACTGAAATGATTTGATCGACTTTATATAACAAATTTTGAACGTAAATAGGAAGAAAAATGTTTGACTGACGTGGACTTTTTCTGCATTTGGTATTATGACAAGTTCTTTATCTATAGTCTATTCAAAACAGTAATGACGCACGTTATCAATATGTGCCTGTCGAAACTTGCAAATTTGTTTTACAGTCAGACAACATTTTTTTTCTCATTTTATTCTATAAACGAGATAAAATGCTGCTTGAGAAGTTTGAACATGTAACCGAATGAGTAAAAGTTGTCCGTTTGTCAAACGTCTGTAAAATTATTCAAAATATTATCATTTCGGGTTATAAACCGGAAAACGTTGTTTTTTCGGCGCTAAAATATCTCAAAAAATAACAAACAATATAATTTTAAATTCACCAAGAAGAATCCGTTCACCAAATACAAGCCTGCTACGAATTACAGTTGTGGAATATTTGCCTCATTCTGGTCGACAATCAATGTTTTCAACTGGAATTAAAAAGTCCCAATTCCTTGACTATAAAATGTTACAAACTAAGGTCAAATTCAGCAAGCTACTTCGAAATTTTGGGACGCATCGAGTGCACTGTTTCCTCACCTGTGTTGATTAAGTAAACTCTCAATTAAAATCCTTATACATATCGCTATGATACGTTCTGTTCTTTTATATAGTTCTCAAATATAATCTCATTTTTTCAATCCTATGTAGATAAAAGAAACTGTAAGTGCTTCAAAATAAGTCGTTGACAATTCTGAATGTTTATTATCTGAGTTCACAAACCTAAGTTCACCAGAGAGTTTGAGACAAAAGTTCATAAATGGAACTTCCGGAATCATTCCATTGGGCTTTTCGTTGTGTCATACCGATTAGTAATTAACCATCCTTAAGAAATTATCCGTCCTTAAGAAATTAAACACTATATCAATTCCAACCATTAAATTACATACTGCAAACAAATGGATCCAACATTCACTGAAAAGGTGATATTTGTATAAAGAAAACTTTTGGATTTCAATCACAATGGACCATCCTGCAAGATTATTATTGGGAACGAATTTTTAGGTAATTCAGTAAATAATATAGAATAATATAGAATAATATAGAAGTACAGTATTCATCTAATATAGCAGGTCGACTTTTTTCCCTTTTACAGCATCAATTTTCAGCCGAAGGAAGACGAAATAAGGTTATCCGTAAAAATTGACGTAGATTCCGGAAAATGTATTAAAAGATTTTTAAAAATTGAATTATTCCCTAGGTAGAACGTATATTGTTTTTATTATATACTTCGGCTAAAGTGAATATACTTATACACTAAATAGGTTCGTGTATTTTGGTTTCTAGTAGTTGTACATTGATGTGATTTAGTAACCTTCTTTCATGTTTTAAGGCGCTTGATTTCGAGGTTATCGTGAATAAGTTATGTAGCAATAATCATTGATAATTAATCGAAGAATTCTGTTTTTGCAGCGTTGGATGATTTGTTTAGCTTTTTATCTAACATGATGTTCTACCATCGAGATAGATCCCAATATATTTCGTTGATACAGTTTGATGTATAATATATCTCTTTAGTGCTATAATTAGGCTTTTGTATATTCACCTTAGCACAAGATTGAGATAGATATATTTCGAGCAATGCACATTATTGATTATTACTTGTATTTTTCTTATAGCTCTAGGGGAGATATATCTTTTACTATAATGGCTATGGCGTCAGCAAGTCGCAATGTTGCTGCACTAACGTAGGATTTTGCAACGAAGTATCAGACCGCATTCTGTATCTTTTTAACTAAACTATATTTGGAGGTATATTCGACGTCATTTATGACGTGTATTGGAAGGTCTATAGAGAATATATAGGAGTGGTCACCATTATACTGACGAACTTGAAACTAATTATAATAGATATTGAAGAATATTAAAAAAATAAGAAGATAAAATATTAATATGCCCTGTGAGCCGTTTTTAGTACATCGGAAATGATTTTTGAATAAAATTTAGTTAGAGGAAAACGGCCGGTATAGAATGCACGTCGTGGGTTTAAAGTTCAAAGTTGTACGATGGATCGTTTTAGAGTAAATTTAATAAACATGTCAGGTTTAGTAATATAATCTTTATTTCATGAAAGTATTTGATATGGCAAAGCATTGAAGCAATAAAAACTAAATATTTCGAATCGAGATATTTGTGGAAAACAACTTTAGAATAAATTATGTATTTAATATTTCTCATAATGCAACGTTACGACCAAGTTATGAATAATAATATAAGTCATATATCTTTTCAACAGCCATGTATTATGTACGAAGAAATAAACATCAGCTAATATCAGAAAACAACAAGCTTAACAATTAATTTTATTTTACTTTTTGTAATATTGAATTTGCTGCGTAATACAGTGATTGCTTAAGCATTTGTATGTAGTAAATATCGAAAGTTTCTCGAGATTTTTCACATTTTCGTGTTTTAAATTTAGTTCACATCAAATCCGTTCATTGAATAATGAGAAATTTCATCAATTTTGAAAAACGTACAATCCATTAGCTTATAAACTCTGTTACTTTTATAGAATTTTAAGTGATAGATTTTCAAAACTAATCGGTTGGATAATAATCTGGTTATTGGGTATTTTGTAATTATGTTTGTGCTGGTGTAACGTTAAATATGTCGGAATTTTTTAATTTTTTTATGTTATGTTGATCAAATTTTATCTCTGGAGCTTTTAATATAACGTGGGGCAAAACACGTGGTCCCGCTACCATTGACGCAATTTGCGCTGAGTGGCAATAATGGATACATAATAAATATTGTCACTATCTCTGCTCGTTCTTGTGGCGTATATTTATCCATAATAAAATTTGGACGTCTATACAACACAATGGTTAAAGCAAAACGGAGCTAAACGTCACATAATTAAGGTAGCGGGACTTTTGCCCCACGCTATATTTCGCTATTATATATTATTTTGTTGAGTTTAAACAATTTTGTTTTCTACACTCAACGTTGACCTTAAATTATGTTTTTATATGTGGGGACTAAAATAAGTTTGGAAACCAAATCTGAGCAGGTTTGGTTAGGCTTAAAGAAAGGTTAGGTTAATCGAAAAAATAACCAATTCATTACATCATTGATAGAAAAGTGAACCATTGCCTTAAGTGAAGTAACCTATTCATAACAATAGTCACTAAAAACATAACACAATTAAGTTTTAGTTTTCTAAAATTATACGAAAATATTAATTTTCAACTTTTAACTGAGATAGTACATTTTAAACAACTACAAATATGTTAAACTCTGACTGAAAGGCTAATTGCTATACAAAATGCTAGTTTGCTCTAAATAAGAATTAATTGATAAAATGATTTTCGTATGATCATTTTGTAATGTAAGTAATTGAGCAATAAATAATATGACAGGATAATAGAAGGTACTGGATCAGGAGAAAATGTTAAAGTATGGATATTGCAGAACCAAATTGTAAGAGTATTAAAACCATTATTAAAATGCAATAATAGTTTTACTATAAATAAGTGACATTGTTCGATTTGTCGACGCATTTATAAATATATTTCATTCATTTCATTACTTTATACTCGTATTACAATTAACAATTTGTGAATTTCATTGCCTAAAATTTTTTACCCAGTTGGAAGCGTCGATGACATTAATGCAATGAAGAAATTTCCCTTTATGGGTATGTCTAAATCTAGATCACTGTACATATTACTTATTCAAGAACAAAATGGTGCAATGAGAATGATTTTAATTGAAATGGTTGAATATATCATTATATCTAATATATCATTATAAATATGTCAAATTTTAGAATGAAGTAGAAACCGTTATAAATTTTATTGTACATTTATTTTCGATTTATATTAGTTACGATTAATTAAGGAATATAATCAGATTATGTCATATTAGCATAATGTTCCTATAGGTTACTTAATGAGAGATGTTAGTTAATCAGTCATTATACGAGGATCACTATTTATATTTCGGGAATTGGCAACACTGTTGTCATATGAGTTCATCTGACGGTTTCATCGTAAAGTTTCACGTTTATGACGATATACGTACTCAGAACATTTTGTCGCATGGACGATATTGGTTTATTTTATATTTAGTTGAAAGTTTTGTCTCGGAAAAAAATTGAACTGACTCGTGAACATTTTCGTACGATGATTTTTTACGATTTTCGACGTGGATTATCACAACAAGAGTGCATGAATCAACTTAATTGGACTTTTGGCGATGAAGTTCCATCAAAAAACACCGTGTATTGCTGGTTTAGTGAATTCAATCGTGGTCGCTGTCCGACGAGTTTTGTGAAGGTCGTCCAAAATCAGCTGTTGTGCCAAAAAACATCGATGCTGTGTGCGAAATGATTAAGTAAGATCGTCAGTCACCCATTGTGAGATTGAGGCATCCCTAAGTATTAGTTCTACCAGTATATGTGCGATTTTACATGAACACTTAGCTGTGCGAAAGTTATGTTCGCGTTGGATCCCGTACAATTTGACAATCGCTCAAAAAAAGGCTCGTGTCGAATGCTTAAGAAATCCAATCGCGGTGCTTCGACGTTTATAAAATCGTGACAGGTGACGAATCATGGATATATTCGTATGAGCCCGAATGTAAGCAGCAGTCGACTGTATGGGTGTTCCAAGATGAACCAAATTCAACAAAAGTTGTTCGCAGACGAAGCACTTCAAAGAAAATGGGTGCCTGTTTCTTCGGGAAAACTGGTTATAATGCTGCAGTGCCTCTAGAGGATCGTAGAACAGTAAATACTGATTGGTACACAACCATTTATTTGCCAGAAGTCTTCGATAAAATAAGGAAAACAAACAAGAGTCGCCGGATTGTTCTTCATCATAACAATGCGACCTCTCACACATCGGCTCAAACAAGAGACTATTTGAGCACTCAAAATATCGAATTGATGGGTCATGCACCGTCCAGCCCTGATTTGGCACCTAATGACTTCTTTTTGTTGCCATCCGTGAAGAATAAACTGTGTGGTCAACGATTTTCATCGCCCGAAGGAGTTATTAAAACATTCAAAAAACATGTTTTGAAGATACCTCATTCGGAATGGAATAAATTCTTTGAAAATTGGTTTAAGCATATGCAAAAGTGTATCGATCATAATGGTGAGTACTTTGAAAAACAATAAAAATATATTCGCAGCTTAATTATTTGTTTTTTTTTTATTCCCGAAATATAAATAGAGACCCTCGTGTACTTAAAGGTTCTGCCACGAGAAACTTTTCTAATTTGTTTTAGTCTTTATTTTTAGTCTTCATTTAGGCTATTATATTTCTTTATGTATGTATTAAATTTTTCTTTTTAATATATTTTATCATGAAACTAAAATTTCAGATAACGAAATTTAAAAATATTATTCTAATGACCCCTCATACTTATTCCAGTGATTTTTCAACCTTACATCTTAATCCCTATACCATTATAGTTATTTTCTAGGAAATCTGAATTATAGACTTCAACTTTGAAATAATTTTGGAATTCGTTTAAATTTATGAAATTTAGGGTATATTATGAAAAGTGAACTACTAAAAATGGCATCGAATTTATAGTTCTTTTATTTTTTTAATAATATGGTATATCGAATGTTTAATGGCTAAAGAAACAATTGTTATGAATTCTATACATTCAGCTACGACTATCATCACAAACCGGATAGTAATACCTTTAATACGATAGACATATGTTGTTTAAGTTTCGATGTATTATATCACAATAACGGCATAAACTAAGGATCAGCGGGTAGAACTATTCAAGAGATTGAACGATATCAGAGCACGTCAAACGTATAAAAATATATGGGGCACTTTTTCACTTGCCGTTACAGTCTCGATCGGCCGGTGTCGATATGAGGATATTGTTTTTCAACGACGACATACCGGAGATGGAGACTCTGTCGCATCAACTGACTTTTTTTTGCGTACGTACATTGTACACCAGGGACATAATGATGTATGGCGTATACACGTGGAACAACGAACAACTGCTGTGTGTTGAAATATCTTACTCCCGAGCAAGCTTATTTCTTCAATTTCCTAGTAAATATATTAATATCTTACGATTCTTGATATCAGAGAATAATCTGAACATAACCTTTATGTTTTATCGGTTTATCGGGATATTTATTAGCTTCGAGATATAGTAATCTGTCTAGCGAAAAGTGTAGTTTACTGTTCACAGGAAATTCAAAATAATTCAAAGCTTTAATTTTACGAAGTAAACGAATTTTGTACGCTGTGCATGTTTATACTCTCTTTTATTCTTTATGACAATATTTAAATTTTATGGCCAATTAGCTACATGCATTCGAAGCTACGTAAATATCCGAAAAAGCACTTTTTATATTATGTCTTAACGACATTACTCTTTAACTATAACTATAATAAACCTAACCTAACAATAATATATTACAAAATTGTCGAATTGAAAATATACAAATCCATAGGAATGCAGGACAATAGGCTTTTATGAATATCATATATTATCCAACAATTAAACTTAATAGTAATACTTAATACAAGTTCATGTGCTTTGTTTCACTTCAATCTTCTAGTTTCCTGTGCGTTGTCCAGTAGTATTGCTTTCACGTTACTGTGATTCAGTGAACTTTCTTCATATTTTATGGCGAAATATTGGCTCCACCTGGTTTAGAAACCAACATGTAACAGTGCTTCGTTCACTACATAGAGAGAAGCATTGCTAATTAATCGAAGAATCGGTTTAATAATTTAATGCAATTCTATACTTGCAAGCGAGAAGTCGAAATATGTTTTATTGTTGACTTATAAATCGATATTCTTGATCTTAGGTCAAGTTGGAAGTATCTTTCAAATAACCAGTTCGATTGGAAAAGTGCGAATATGAGTCGATGATTGGATCGCTGCCAAACCATCGATGTTTAGAGGAAGATAGACATTTAGTCGTGCGCTCCTCTAATTTTTGCGTAATCACGCAATCACTTATTCGTTTTAGTCAAGCCTCTTTTCCTGAAACTTTCTGTAGAGGTCTGTAAACATTAAAACATTAGTTACTTGGGGCCAGAACATGGAGACGGACTATATGGATTATGTCAACTTTTTACAAATTTTATTGAACTAAAACCAATGTGACCTCAACTATACGCCATATTGTTATGAAAATTTCACGCGTATGTATGTTGTATGAGTATTAAGGCTACAAGGCTAGGTTTAAGCTGGGGATTTATTGAATAAACTTTCTTGTGATATCAAATATAGTAGATAGGCGTTCGATTTTTTTAATAATATTTTCACATTTTCGTAATTTAATTTACATCAGCTTCATTCATAGAATAATGAGAAATTTCATCAATTTTGAAAAACATACAATCCATTATCTTGTGAACTCTGTTACTTTTATAGAATTTTAAGTGATATTTGGGAACTAAAATAAGTTTGGAAGCCAAATCTGAGTAGGTTTGGTTAAGTTTTACAATATCAGTTAAGAGAGGGTATTAAAATTAATTGAAAAAATAAGCGATTTACTAGATCCTTGATAAACTATCGTGAAGTGTTTATTTATTCTTTCTGAGAAACAAGTGGGACTATTGTGCTGAAGGATTCTAGAAAACCGCAAGGTATTTTCCGAGATATGGTGGACTGACATAATTTTTCATAAATTGTAAAAATAATTGGTTGAATATTTATGGAGTCAAACTTCCGGACTACAAGGTTAAAAAAAATATAATAGCAGCTAAAATGATGACATTTATGGTATATTGATTTGTTTTATTTATAGTCTAATATTACTTAAAAATATTTTAATAATTCTTACAAAACAATTTTAATAATTCGTTATCGTTTTACCTGTTATGAGGAATATTTACATCAAACTAATTAAGTAACACTGCATTGAAAATAAACAATAATTGACTAATAATGATCTATGTATACTAATAAATATGAATCATAATAAACGTGTCTTTTTGAAGGCTCAGTTGAATATTAGAAAGTCCTAATTTATTACAATTTGAACCTGATTCGTTGCATTGCCAGAAAATTGATAGTTAATTGAGTAGGCAGTTAATAGATTCTAGGAACGCAAAAATATTTAGTAAATTTAACCTCAAGACTTATTGAGCATTTTTTGCCGCTGAATTATCACATCTATTAAAACTTTCTACATGAAATCGTGCCTGACTTGGCCCTGCATTTTCCCGTACAAATTTTGTCCTAATTTGGTTAATAATTGATGGAAAATTAGAGAAAATAATTAACCGACGAAGACTATGGTAAATGAAACAATAAACTGTAATTTGTACGGAGGATACATTGCTATACTGTAATGGTAATTTGTATGTATCACGCCAACCCAGTGGTGTACTTGAATTTCAACGAGCCTTTTTGCGTTTTAACTTGGCAAATATTCCCGACTCCAACAACCAATACCAATTAGATATGTTTTTCACTTATTTATTATATCATTAATTGATTTACAAATTACCAATTTATCTTTAAATAGCTTGCTATAATGAGATATATTGGACCACACAATATGGTACTGATTAGAAGGCAGAAGTTAGATGAAGATATAACATCCGGATAATTAGCCATCTTAATTAATAGGTGCTGCCTTTACTTTGATCACCGATACCTATTGGTGATAATGTTAAATATTAATGTAAGCAACTAACCAAACTTTTAAATTCCAGTTTCCAGTTTTTCATTTAATGTTACTGAGTAATTCAATTTATATAAACGCTAATCATGGAGTTGCATTTTTCGCCATTCATTACTTTAGTAGTTTGATTTGATCTCCAGCCAATGAATGACTTAATAAAGAAGGTAATGATAATGATTTGCAAAAATTATTGAGGTAAAACCTAGCTCAAATCCTCAAAAACATTAATGGGATCGGATATTTGATGAATCTAGAATTGTTTCTTGACGTTTATATGCGGTGAAATATCAAAGAAAGGAACAAGGAATTGGTCAAAGATGTCTCAACATCACGTCATAACTTATCAGGTCAAAAAGAAGATATTTTTGTGGCGTATTGTGACTGACCATGAAGAATGGATATATTCCAACCCAGTGGACAATCCCAACCGTAAGAGGTCTTGGTCGAGGGTCGCTTTGTAGCGACTTGAATGATATATTGTTGCAAATAAAAGATAACTATTTTAAAGTGAAAATGGTCAGAATACATGCAAGCACCCAATAACTAAGACCACCATAATAGGTGCTATAATATACTAGATTCCTCGAATAAGATTGAGGAGTATGATCTATTTATCAATAATAAAAGTGAAAATAGCTTGCTATTTCCATATTCTATCTACTGTAATATTGCAATCAAAATATCGTGAATAAATTTAATTTGATTTCAATATTTTAATGACAGAGCAAGTTATGCGCAATGTGGATGCCGCATTCTTTAACAATGAAACAAAAGTACGTTCGGTGATTCTTCGGTCCACTATCATGACTTTGAATGAAAGCAGGAGACTAAGGTGCCAGTTTGTGTTCTGAAAGGAGCTAGGAAAGTGTTTGAGATATAGAAGTAAGTATAACAATAAAGTCAGACTGATTCATTCTTTTCGATGAATTCAATCGGAAAAATTATCTAAAAACACCTGACAATTAAAGTGTTACCTCTGGCATCGTTCCATGCATTATTTCATAAAAACTGATTTTTATCAAATGAAGTAATAAAAAACTACAGCGATGGTATCCATTCTGAAGTACAAATCCTTTTTTATTTTCCGTTTTCAGAAACCTCCTAATATAACTTGTGAATTAATTATTTAAATACTGATTGGTGGTTTGATTGAAGTTACCAATTAAATTTTAAAGCTATAAAACTATTACTATTTAAATCATAATCGATATTATGTATTCTAGGTTTTAGAAATATGATTATAAAAAATAAAAAGATCTGGTTAATAGGAACTGTTCGATATGTACATTTTTTGTTCATGAAGCCCATCAACTTTATTCAAGCGTGACAGATGGCAAATGCTTAGCTGCATAAATCTTGCCGGAAGATAATCTCTATACTATACAAAATATAGAAGCCAAATAAAACATTAGCTAACCGCAAACATGTATGCACATTATAATAAAAGCGTAGCCAGAGATGCGGATAGACTGAGGCAAATTAACCATCAGCGGGACGACGTAATGAAACTCGTTGCGTTATATCGTAAAAGCTCGCGAATATCTAACGACAATGTCGTGTTCGTGACCACTATCGCAACGGTCACAGAACGCAGCTTTAAAGCATGAAGCCCATTTCTCATTATGGAATAAATATTTAAGCATTATTTAACAACGCGTGTGATGATAAGACAGTGGCGCTCATTCAACAATTCCATATATCACCTACATTCGATATCCTTCTTAATCTATAATATTTTTCCTAAAAAATATAATATATATATTAGAAATGTTGCAATAAGTTGCACAGATTTTGAGTATATTTTTCAGGCAAGTACTGATTTAGCTCTGGTTTTTATGATTTTGGTGAATTTTATATTTAAAATATTAGGCTTATATATTAATTTTTAAGGATGTAGAATAGATGGTGCTACTGTATATTAAATAGCATGGGGTATATCTGTAATTTCATGTTGAAGCCTCTCTGACAGGCTTGAAGCGTGAACAAAATTATTTTTTATTTTTTTAATGTTTTAATTTGTACCGTGTAAATTACATTTGCGGGCAGTTTTTTATTAAAAGTTTGCAGAAAAGTGATGATTTTGACCTAGAAAAGAAAGAGCGTTCTAGACAGTCAAGAAATTTGAAGGCATTACTCAATGAAGCATGTGAGAACATTGAAGTATTATCAATGTGGATCGCTATCGAGTACGGAATACAAACAAAGACACAGCAATGTTATTCTTCAGCATGACAACGTTCGACTACATATTGCAAGGCCGGTGAAAACATACTTGAAGTGCTACCCCTCCCGCCATATTCTCCAGACCTTGCTCTTAAGGCCTGATTGTTGTATTTCATAATTTTATTAAGGTATTTGCAAAACATTTCCTAAGCTGACTATGGAGATACTAAAAGCTGGAATATTTGACGGTCATCAAATTTGGACCTTTATTTTATGACGGATTCTAAATGTTAATACAGGTTTTGTGTTGGTGATTTCTAGAAACTTTCTAGATAACTATAAAGAATCACGTCACAACAAATCAGATCCGATAAGAGATGCTGGCAATCTTGAATACTTTAGCAGGAAGCATGGACATAAAGTTATATTTTCTCTGCAGTCACCTGGACAGATTTCCTGAAAGCCTAGAAAATTATATTGAAGAATAGGGATGTTTCTTCTTCTATCAGTATAGGAGGACTTGTCGGCAGATTACTGCAGGTTTTTAATATAGATTTTTCTAAAAAAAAAAAAATTAAAAAAGAGCTTATAATATTTGTTTCTTTGATGTATAACATAATTTAAATTTTATGTACATTAATTAAACACTAAAAATATTTAACAATATACTTATTATATATTTCAGCTAGTTACTGCTTTTTCTAGCATAATATGAAAATGAAGATTTGACACTTTATTTTCAAATTCGTATAGTTTTTATTGGGCTAGAAATATATTTATTTAAAAATATATTAAAAAATGTTACACATTATTAAAAATATTGTTTTTTTTACTATTTAAATTTTTGCCATCTTTCGGGCACGAGACCAAGAATTGTCTTAATTGTCCTCTTTTGTCAATGAAATATCACAAATAAAACGCTCCTTTAATGTTGCTCGCTTCCACCAAATAATCATTCAATTATTTAGACAATTCTTGGAGAATTTGGTACAAATTGTCATCGAGCGATTTTTTTCAAAATTTTATTATATGTTTGCTTTTGTTTCTCTCCTTGCACATGATCTAACATATTTGATTTAGTATAAATTACTGTTACTTACTTTACAACTAAATAAAATGCACTCAAATCTAGACGACAAGTAAAGTTAACAAGCGTTCTCGGTTAATATTAAATTATACAAGTTTGTAAATTCGGGTGCACTTTTGGACCAGAGCAGATGAGAACGATTCTTATCGTTATTTGATGCCCTGAACTCAGATCTTCAATCCGTGTGTCAAGTTTGGTTCTGGGTTTTGAGTTCGCATGTTGGTAACATTGCGTTCTTATAACGGCAGTTAGGTGATGACACTACATTGAATATCATTTATCAAATTGTTTCTATGCTGTGATTTTGTTTCTGAGCTTGTCAAAATGCATAGACAACGTAATAATGTCGATTCAAAGTGTTTTTGTTGCATTTGTGGATGTAATATTCTCGATAAACGTGGAAAAATCATGACATATGCATTCAAAGATGAGTATTTGCAGTTTGGTTTTGCTCTAGTAAACACTGACAAGTCATGAATATCGGAATTCTTTTCTAATGTGTGCAGAATAACTGTTCACTGTACTATAGTCACTTAGTGGAAATGTATACTTTTCTTTTTCGCTGCTAACGTTATAGAGAGAACAGATTATGTAAAACGAGATCAAAAACATAAATATGTATAAATGTAAAAAAATAGCACAGCATATATGACCAGACATATCATCAGTTTCAAAGTCAATTTTATGTACAGGTACTGATCCATTGGTAATTGCTTGACCAACATGAACGACGAGCAAGGAAAACGGCTACACTAAAATATAGCGAAAATGTGATATGAGGGGCGATTACTGTTGGACATAAGTGCGTAAAACAGATCTCAAGCAGTGTAAAAGACTCAGTTCAATCTTTGTCTGATTTATACTTTTTAATTCAATAAATGGCCATTAGTAAAATAGTGATTTTATTAAATATTTCGAAAACAAGAACCAATTTTAAAGCGGACTGCTAAATTTGTATTCACTCTCCCAATTTACTCCTATTTCTGGTTGCTCCAAGATCAAAATCGTGCATACTAGTGTAAGAGATAATTCATTAATTCGAGTAGATATTAAATGAATAAAGTGAATAGACAATAAAATGACATTTCCCGTTACTTAAGTACATACCATATTTAAATAAAGTAAGTTTTAACTTACTCAACAGTTTTGTATTGTAATCTGAGCATTTAACATTAGAATAATATAACAACACATCGTACTCTTGGATTGTCGTTTGTTCACGCGATGCATTTGCCTCTCTGCAGGTGCCAAGTTTTCTCAAATTACCAAACGGTGTCCTATTAACATGAAATACATGATATAATGTATCAATAAAATATGCTCTAGTTCCCATCAGTCAATTTAATTCTGAAGTTTCATATAAATGTCTATATCCGGTGTAATGTTGCCTAGAATTAGGTTGGAAATATGATAACTAAACAATATTATTAACGCTGTATAAACGAAAAGAGAGAAACTAATATGAATTTTTATATGAAATTTAATGCACTTTTATATTATCTCTTTAAAAAAGAATAAATTTTAAACACACTATAAATCAATTATATTTTTATTATTCTATTTATCATTATTCGGTTTCTAATCGGCAGAGATGGTAAATTGTGTAAGGATTTTTCAAATAGCTACAACTCGAACGTTATTAACACGGTATTCATCGCTTGACTACTCATACAGAATTTCTTTTGAAAACTCTCTCCTTGAACAAAAAAAAACCGTGTTTATCAGACTTAATTCCTATACTGGTTTTACTGGGTGATTATAGTAGTTTGATATAAAATAAAACATTATTTCAATTTTATTTTCTAATTTTATATTTTATACTTTTCTGTTCAGTCGCTGTATTTGCAAAAGATCAAATTAACTGTCCCGTGTATATCAATAAAATTATGTTAAATATTATAAAATTATTATTGGACCATAAATTTAGAAAGATTTATTGGTCATTTGGAAAAAATTCTGTCCTGTCAATATAAAATAAAATACTACTGTATAAGTAAACACCAACCAATAGCAACAATTAAGAAAGTATAGATGAGCCAAGTTGGTTGGCGCAGTGGTAAAGTCGACAGGACGGTCCTATTGGGTCGTAAATTTATGTTTGTGATTGTCCTAGGCAAGAGTGCAAAATCCGACAAGGAAAATAATACCAGTCATGCCAGTAACCAGGCTGGGTAAGACCGGATCTCTTCTGGGATATTTTTTAAGTATTGATGAGTGTTGTTAGTACCCCGTGGTACCAGAGCACCAATGTACCAATAAAACCATTAAAACACTTGTTCAAAGGCATGTATAAAGATTTCTTCACCAATTTTGAGGCAGTGTTGCTGTTCAGTGTTGAGGATGAGACAAGTCGACTCAAGAAGACTAAGCCCTTTGAGCTGGTATAGTATGATTTTGGTGCAAAAGCAGAACATATTCTTAGTGACATTTTATTTTATCCTGATTATTTGCCGGCGTGATTCTTATGGTTGTTTTATGTGAATTTTGCATTATGTCTATAAATGATTCCAGTTACAAAACTTAATTCAAAATGCCATGGCTACTACAAATTGTTATATGTTTGCTCGTAAACTGTATGTTGAAAAATTTAAGTTTTTGGATATAGTAAAGTGAGAGCACTGAAGCTAAAAGCAAGATGTTGTCAGTATTGGAGAGTTGATAGGGTTTCTGAGTGTTTAGATAATAGTCAGTCAGCCACGTTGCATTTGAAGAAAGGTAATCAGAAGGTGCAATGCCTGGTGAGTACGATGTGAGCTACAGCAGTGTATCCTTCACAATATTTGTAATATGTTGCCATGGAGAAAGATGACTCGTGCATGTTACTCGTTATTTCTCGTTTTTTTTTGTAACAATGCATCCTAATATGGATGAGTGTCTTGGGCTAACCTATGACCTTTTGCATTTGCTATTATCATAGTAGATCTATTTTTCATCACCAATCACAATATGTTACCAAATTTTTTTTTTATGAATTTGTGTTTGTAATGTTCTTGTTGAGTTGAGAGTTTGAGCTGGATTTTTATCCAAAATGTCTTTCAGTTCATTGTATTCGAGCTTTTTTGGCCTGCCAGGTTGTTCTTTGCTATTGGCAGTAAAGTCGCAATGTTGAAACCAAAACTAAATAGTATCACCATAAGTTTCTAAAACTGTCGTACTATCTTTTTTTTAACGTAGAGTAACGCCAAAATTATCCAATTTAATAGTTAATTTAGATTGTTTAATTGTTGTTTATAATTAATATTTCATATTTTCACCGATATGTTTAGCTAATCAAAATACATCTAAGCAGGTAGTACTTAAATTCATTCTCGCCTTCTCTAAACAAAGAGGTTTTAGGATTTGGATTTACTTTAAATAAGAACATATTCATTTACGTATAAAAATTCAACTTAATAAATTATTATTTAAAGATTGGTTGAAATTAGAAACTAAAATTTATTGCTGATAACTACCAGTAATGATGTAAACACTTAGTAGTAGTTTCAAATTAATTAATAAAAGTAATTAATGGTTACAAAACAATTAGTAGACAATCAATTTCTAAATATTCATAAATTATATCCGTTGTTTTTTAAAATTTTAAAGGGACATAGAGTGAGTGGGATGTAACATCAATGATTGCAATCAAATATTTTTAACAGTTTCACTGAAAGGATTCTGTACGGATACATCAGAATAACAATCAGGAATATAATTTTCCACCTACAGTCTTTATTCGGATTACAATACTATTTAGCATAATAGCGGAATACTTGAAGATATATCTGTACTTTAAAAAGATTATTATCTGGAATATCTGTTCATATTTTTCAGTAATATAGTATATCAGTTAATTAATTTAAATGACCGAAGTTATAGATATTGCGAATAAAAAATAATAAATATTTTATTTTAATGAATACCAAAATATAGAATGTGTAATTCGAATAGTAATTAGTTGTTCTGATACTTAAAACTAGTTGTTTGCATGAATTTTGTTCGACGATACCTGTTGGTGAAAAGGCAAAGTATTAATGTAAACAACTGTGAAAGGATGGTTTTGATATATCTCTACAAAAATAACAGTTTACTGTTTAGTTTTAGTGATTCATTCTATACCGACATTGATTATGGAACGTCCAAATTGCGTTTTGGATAGCTTTCAACGCTCTAAAAGTGGTGATTTTGATCTCAATGACAAAGACCTGCCTGGAGGACCAAGAGCGTTTGAAGACAATAAACTGTAAGATTTATTGGAGGAAAATCCATCATAAACTGGGGGATAGATGGGATGGGATAGATTCAAACCATTTCAACATCGCTGTTTAGTTGCTTGCCAGGCAATAAAAGAGGAGTATTCTTTGGCGTACGACAATCCCGAATACAAGAAGTTGTGGATGAATCCAGGACATAATTTTATTGTGGATATGGTGGAATTAGCAATGTGTAGTGTATTAAGAGCTGCTAAAAATTAATGAAACTGTTACTGCGGATGTCTACCAATTCATCATCTTGCATGATCTACCCAACGTACCCAACAAGCATTGCATTAAGGCCCTTTTACAGTGAAAAAGTGAATAGAGAAATTTCCAAGTATTATAAGATTTGGAGGGGTCATTTCATATGGGTTTTTGCGTTAATTAGGGAATATAGATTCAAGTTATGATGAGAAAATATTACAATATTGCCAATCAGGTAGAAAAGAGAGATTTAAAAAGAGGGAAAATTGATACCGCACTAACTTTTTGGTATATAATTGTGATCGTTGAAAAATTTTAAATATAAATTAATAATATATTTGATAGTCCCAGCCCAGGAATTATATCTTATCAACTGTTGGTGTAACTATTAAAGTCAGCTGATATCATTAGTCATGTTGCTAAATATATTAAAGTAATATCGAAGGTCTTTGGTTGGGGTACATTCCCTTGTCATATTCATCAGTTATGAAGAAATTGGAAAATCTGTAGAATTTTAAATTGTTTCGAGGTATATTTATTTGATTTTAAATTTAATGTTAAATTTATTGTTCTAACTATTCTAAGAAATTACTAATAGCTTGTGAAGCAAGTCAAATTTTATTAGATTTGACAGTAATGAATGAAGGCTCATTAAAAAAACATTTTAGAGAGACGTGTTTCAGAATTAAACGTGTGCTAATTTTTTGCATGCACTTATCTCAAACTACAAATTAAGCATTTAAAATAGTTACGAAAAACTAACCGGAAGTTACATCCACGACAACAATGATAATTCTTGTTCGCGTCAATTTTATCGATTTCTAATCAGTAGCCGTTTCGTTGTACAAGTAAAACATGAAGGCCTATCCTTCTTAAAAATCGCCGGTGTCGTAAACTTTACGGCTTTGATCAATTTTGACTTGATTAAAACGTTAACATCGACTTTCGCCTCGAACGGAAGTGCTGTTAAATTAACATTGCTTTTAATAACTAGGACGTTACGATAGCTCTATATACCTTGAATATTTCTGAAGAAAGCAAAGCCAAATTTTAATATGGTAATATATTATATAATGCTGTATAAAAAATTGTCTGGTTTGAGTTAAATTAGAAGATTATTTAGTTCAAACCCATTTCTTTTATTCTTTTTTGATTTTTTACTACAATTATTGGTTTCTGTGAGCCTCGAAAATCTATCGATTGGAGAAAATTCATAACATATCCGGCCTTAAGTAGTCTCATTGCTGGCGTGACCGAGGTGGCTGATCCTTGTGATTTTTTATACTCTCACTTATACGTAATTATGAACAATAAAGAATACCCATACCCTAGTTTGGATTTAAATTGCATCAGTAAGAAGATCGTCTAGTCACTTGAACCACTGCACTGCCAAGTTATAACGCAAATCTTATAATAATTATCGAAGGAAAACAATGTTTTTTTCTTGATATAATTAAAATATACGATCCGGAAAATCGGAGGAACAATACTCCATTTTGTTGAAGAGACTTTACAGAATTAGAAAATGCTCAGTAGACAGCATCCATAAAAATATGTCTGGTACGTATATAGAACAATAGATCGTTCATGAATATTTATTTTTATTTTTTTTTTGTAATTCTATGCGTGAATATTGAACCGGTTCAGTTCATCGCGAATAGAAAATACACGTTCTCAGTGTATAAAGGAAATTTGAATTGAATGAAGGTATCTGCGGTCCAACAAACAGTCACTATTTCAAAACTAAACATCGTGTGTTCCTGCTAATAATAATTTATGATAGAAGTATCGTGTATCGTATTCTAATAGATGTACTTGTAGTATCTACTTGCAAATTGTAATCATTTGTTTTTGTTTTAATTAAAAATACATGTTAGGAATCAGTTATGGGTGACAATAATTTCTTTCATTTGTTTTTCTACAAAATAGTTTAACGTAACAACAAAATTTGCTACAGGTTTTAGTGATAGCAAAGTATCTTGTTTATCGATTTTTATGTGATGACTTGGTGTGTTTTTACATGAGTTACTTTTATTTAGTTTAGATTTATGTGTGGAATTATTTATATGCATTTAACAAACAACTACAATACATTTAACAATATAACAATAACAATGAAAACAAGACAACTTAAATATATTTATTTATTTTCAATAAAATAATTTATTTTTATTTCAGAAAGATTTTGAGTCCAAAAAGTGAGTGAGTCAGTTTTTACAAGTAAATTACTTGTAAAAACTAGCAAGAATGGAAAATAAAATAAATTATTACTAAAAATAATTTAATGAACTGAAAAAAGTACTGATTGTTTTTGAAAAACAAAGTAATTAAGATTTTATTATATATACCTAAGCGGGTACTATATTATCCATCTATATTATGCATTTAATAAATTGCCAATTTTGGTCAGCTGTCTTTAAAATTGCAAAGAAATCATTCATAGAAATAATATATGGGCAAAAAAGCCCCGGTGTAACAAAAAAAATCGGTATTCTTTTCTTCAAAATTGGCTTTATTCATCAATGTAATCTCCATCAAGAACCACACAATCTTTCCATCGCCATTCTAATATTTCAGTACCACTTTTGTAGAAGTTAGGCCTATCACCAGTTACTGTCCATTCAGATAACGATCGTTTTAATATCAGAGTGAAGTGATGGGTCCATGTTTCATCTATGGTCACATATCCACGCAAAAATTCCCGTTTGTTACGTTTAAATATGGCCAAACACTACTTAGAATCATCAAAACATTGTTGTTTTTGATCAACAGTGAGCAAACGCGGCACCCACTTTGAACAGCGCTCTCTCATATTCAAATGTTCATGCATTAATCGCTGTCTCTACGACCACTTTCGCAGCAGTGTAAAATTAAAACTAGAAATTGTTTTTGATCCAATGTTTTGAAAACAACAAAAGTAGTAGTGTCACCCTCAGCACAATAACTCACAAACTTTCTTTCTTTTGAAGGTTAGTACTAATTGCAAAAGTGGTGAATGCACTAAAACTAGCGCAATCTTACTCTAAGGCTCAGGATTTTTCGGGAATAATAAGACATGAAAATCATGGAGTTTTCAGTATGAATTTTGAAATTGTCATCAAATAATACTGTGTGTTATTCGACATTTGCGTGAAGTTATTCATCTGAAGAGGTCGGAATTATAGGTCTTGATTTATCACAAAAATGCGTTTTCTTACGTAGTCTTCTGACTTTTCGACAATTCGTATTTTATCACTCAATAATTAAACAAACCCATATTATTCAGAAAGCCCTCTACTCCGAAATTCAACAACAACAACAAATTTTTGAATATACAAATTCTAGAATTATTTAGAGCAGTTTAGTAAAGTTGAACTTTTAGATTAAATCAATAAGTCAATTTTGAAATTTGTTTATGTTAATTTATAGTGAGCTACATTAAATACTTACATCTTTTTAGTCCTTAACTATTTTTGGAAAACAAGTAATTCTATCCGTTCAAGGTTCCGAATACTGTTGCTGCAAAATGCATTATGGTTGTAGTGAGCTTATAGAATGAAAATATGCTCTAAATAGAGAAAATGGAGCAATTGAAGAATATAATGTTACTTAGGTATAAGAAAATGACTACTACGAGGTTCAGATTATGGGGAAAAGTCTGTAGTTTACGATTTAACAGCTATGAGCATGACTTAGACGATGATGTCACAACATATCAAAACCCTGTATAAATATGTTTTTCTATTTATGTATAAGTTCCTATAAGAACTGCTATAAAGTTAAAAAAAATTAGATTATAAATCATTGCTCAACATTTATTGTCAAAAAAGTCGTATACCATTTCCGCATATTTATTTAATTTTTGTATTAGTATTTTTGTGATGTTTTATGAGCAAACATAAATGATGTTTTATGCATTGACAATATTTTTTTCGTATTCAGTAAAACCAAAAATCTCGTTTAAGAGGTAAATTTTAGAAGAAAACCCCATAAATATTCCAAATTAGTTTATTCGTTTTACTAATCAAAAGTCGAGACCAGTTTCTGTTTTTCCGTCTACTGCTTTGCATTTAATAGCTTCAACGATGTCAGACTAAAAGCAAGTGATTTGTCGTGGTGAATCTTTATGAATATTAATTCGGCACCGAACATACGTTTATGTCACATCTTTAGAGAATACTTCCCGTACGTTTGTATGGCTTGAATAGCAATTAGGTCTCAGTGGGAATATCTCACTTGTATTACTTTAGTACTAATCCTTCTAAAACGTTTATAATTCCATGTCTCCAGTATAAATGAACTATTCTTATATTTATTTTAATTAATTACGAAATTCTTGTATCCTATATCAATAGTTCAATCAATAAGTATATATGATATTAATATATGTATATTTGATATATAGTATATATGAAATCAATTATCAATGAGCATCAACATATAGATAAACTACAATAAAATGAGTTATTAAAATCTTAAGTTAAAAACAGATTTAAAAGAATAGCATAACACTGGAAATACTGAAATATGTCTAACCAAGGCTTTAAGAACGGTATATAACGTAGAGAAAATTAATCAGCTTCAATCAAAAGCAAGTAAGTATTTTAAATAAGTATATATCATCATTAAGAATCTAAATCTGCATCCCTATAAAAGTTAATAGGTGTAGAGTTTTAGTTAAAAAATTGATTTTATAAACCAGAGAGAAACATACTCTTCCACATATTGATAAATAGTAAAGAAAAAACGTCTAAGATAGATATAAATGTTAAATCTGGTCAAAAATATGTCAAAATGAAAAAATGCCAGTGAGTATTGAATTCATGAACCATACATATAATTTTATATTATAAAGAATTCGAAATGCCTTAAAGGTATTTCGCGATTATAAAATTATAACAAATTTCAGAATAATGATTTATTAAAAATGTTAAAAATTTGGGACAATAAACTATTAATTTAATAACAAAGTAAACACAAAGATAAGAATAAGTGGTATGTATTTATAGAATTGTGGTGACCCCGACGTGATCTTTCGCAAAATTGGGTTTGGACTCGTGAATGGAGGGTACGTGCAACATGGTGTATTTTACGTGGCCGTTATGTTTTTTCTTTCAAAATTTTCAATATTTTTAATTCGATTCGTTTTCGATTTTACCTTCAATATTCTTTTTCATTTTATTCCTATTCTTTCTCAAATTCCTTCTATATTAGATTCATTCAAACATTTGTTCCTCATTGAATTTTATTTTAGTGCTGGAACAATGAAGCTTCAATTTCATTTCATTATTTCCAATTCATTTTTAAAAAATTTTTTTGTCAAAATTTTCTTTCACAATCTTTTGAACTCATAGATATTTTTACATCACTGCTTAATCATCAGCGTCTCGGCTTAACATTTCTTTCGGCGCTATGTTTAAATCATAATGTCTTCCTTCGCTCGCCGTCTCCGTCATAATGGCAGACATTTTTATTTGAAAGGCTTTGGGCAGCTTCGGTCGGATACCGTCGTTATTTGTTTTTTCTGAATTACCGTCACGTATGTGACTACGGATTAGTCACAGAGCAGCTCCAGAAGTTAGGTACCGATTGCAGTCACCGTATACTCGTCATGTCTTCGCCGGGGTACCAGAATTGCTAACGTCTCGTCGTCGGAGAAAATAAGCTACCACGTCGTCGAACAATCGATCCTCCCACAGCATCGATTACGGAAGCCCTGTCCGAAAAATAGCTCATTCTCGATGGACCACATTCAAGTGCCAAAGCAACGGTATCTGTAGGACTGGAAGATATCAACAGCCGTACCAGATCGCAACCGGAACAACCATAACCGTTTTGATTTATCATATTTTTCAAAGCTCTTTTCATACAGCACATTTTGTTTGGAGAGTATTGTAACGATCTTGAGGCATGTCGATTTTACATCGTTGAATAACGGTCTACAAAATACCCAGAAATATAATCCCAGATGTTGAACACGGGCCAACTAGAACCCGATAACGAATAGCTGGCAACCCCGAGGCGTTTATCTGGGATGTTATTGAAGGGTATTTCGATTCATTGAGTGCTCAACCATCGTTTGGTTTAGACGTGCCGCCATCGACTGCCCTAGGCTCGTCTCCAGGTAACACCGCTGCCATCCGTTTTATCTAATTGTATTTTTCACATTTTTTATATAGTCAATAAATAACGGTCACATAATGTAAACAGTACTGTTTCATTTCGTTTTACCTCCATTCACCGAGCCACATCATTTACTCTAAAGAATAGTTATAAATAAGTCATATATTTCTTTGTTGTAATTAACTTGATTATGTTTACAACCCGTTCTAAAACAGAAACTTCCGGAATATGGCCCCGCCCTATCTTTATATAATAGTGAAATTATTTTATTTAATGTTTTTGTTTTTTCTAAGGTGTATATATAAAGGAAATTATTTTTTTCGTAAAAATATATGGTTTATGTTTTAGTATAAAAACATTTTTAATATCCTGTCAGCATTATCAATAATTATGCGTTTGGTGTTAATATTACTTTAATAGTTCCCATAACTTGGTTTAATATTACAATTTTTCACGAAATTTGCATTCAATAACACCTTTGTCCTCGATGGTTTGTACATTTTTCATAAAGTTCTCATGGTAGTATTAATTACAGTAACGAGCATTTTCTCATAGAATATCTTTTTAATATCATTTAATATACATAATTTTTTATGGTTATATCAAAATATAAGATCAGATATTATAAAAATTATGGAAAGATATATCTGGTAATAAAGATATTAATATTCAACGTTAGTTATAAACAAATAGGAGCTGGAAAACTATATAAAGTGATGTGTGAATATTAGTAATATATCTAATTGTAATTATGTTGTTTAATTAAGTTATATGTCTTTTATATTACTTTTCAAAACACAAGATACTTTAACAATGCTAGTACTCGTAAGTATGAATATTTTTATTGAAAATTCCTGGTTTTCATTACCTCATGATATTTCTTCTATTTACTCTAATTTTCAACAACCTATTCTTAAAAACTTCCGTTCAACATCCATTCTTAATATCATGAATGAAAAAGGTAGTAGTCTTTAGACTATGTGAGTTCTTTAGCGTGTTGCAGCTGCTCTGAATATTACTATGGCCACTGTGACTAAAAACTCTCAAAAAATGAAAAATATACATGTGAGGCAGCCGAAGAATCAAGATCACCTTGATGTTAGCTCTATTCGAGATCAAATTCAATCAAAGACGATCTATTGATTAATGAAATGTATAGAAACATTAAGTACTAAACAATTATTTCGATATATTTCGAAGATTATTTATTTCAATTTGTGTATCTAGACAATACTTAGATATTTGTGGAAGGAAGATAGGGCGGCTCTTAGGTCCACAGTGGATCAGTTGACTGAATAAAATGGCTATAAAGTGTTATGCTTTATTATCGTTATATATCTTCCTCCTTATCACTGCATATTACAATGGGCATTGAGGTGAAAAGTGACAGTGATTGAATGAAACTTTCAGGATATGCGGTTATAATCCAATGCTGATATTTAACAAGACCAGCTGATGAGAGTGGCAACGAATAAAGGTATATACATAATTAATAGACGATAACTGTAGAATATCATATTGTAGAGTGTAAAACATTTATATGTATAGATATGAGTTTTATTGTTTAGAATTATGTTATACATGAGCGTTAGGCTAGAATGTATTAGAAGATGAACTACTAACAGTTATTAACAGAAGAAACTAAGGAGTAAACTAAGGAGGAAACAAGAACTAAACGTAAAATGGTATTAATTGGAATAATTAGACCTCTAGGGGATACCAAAAAGCGCTCAGAATTCTACCTCATAGGTGATGTGGAAAATAGTTCAATATAAAGATAATAAAATAATTCTACCCTACAAAGCATTGTCTGTATAACTAACAGAAATTTGAGCCCTTTGATAATATATGCATTAGATGTACTATAATGTTAAAATAAATTATAATTGATAACATTATTTTTTTTATTGGTCAAAGCTAATATAAAATTAAATTCTAAGTTGATGCGGTAAAGTTGCGACGTTTTAACGTCCTAGATGGAGATGAAGTGAGTTCACTGTTTTATTGGATATACTACTATAGAACAGTTTTTTAATAGTATAAAGTTATCTTGAATAGGAGTTTGGGTAAATCACTTGTTGTAGTTTTTTTGTCTAGAAATCCTAAAAGGTTTCCAATGGCGGAATTAGAATTTGACCAGTAAAATTCCATAAGTTCATCGATCAAAACGGCACTTACATCATAGATTACCATTTGAAATGTATTGGAAAACAAAGACAAAGAAACATAGCTACTTTGACTGTTTCAAGTTTGGAAAATAGTTTTGTAGTTGCAGTAAAATGTATTGTGGCGTTGTCTTGCTGAAATATTATATTTTTCTCTCGATTAAGACAACTAAAGGTAACAGACAATGCTGTAATAACTATTGATAATTGTATCCAAGCGATTGCTTCAAAAAGCTTGCTTTTTGGCACTAATATAGTTAAAATATACCTCTTACCATCACTGATATTGTTCTGATCAAATTTTTGGAGTATTTACCTGCAACAAACAATAATGATTATAAACTATTCCATATAACGGGTTTGATGAGATGAATTAAGGTATAATATCGCGACCTCAATCGTGTTTACAGATAACACTTGTAATTTACAATTAAGCAAAAGAGTTTTTGCTTGATAAACATGCATACTAAATTCCATAATACGTAATACTAAAAATTATGTTGCAAGTTTTTACTGAAAATATACGAATAATAAATGAACAATTTCTTATGAAAGTATCATTAATTGAAGTATAACTGTTAAAAAACGTTTTATTTAATTTCTCCGATTAGCATATTTAACACGTTTCCTGCGATGGAACTTTTAAATAATTCGCATTCTAAATGTTTTAGAATAAGTTAATGATTTACCAAGCCTTAGTAAGTTATATAGGAATTATTCGCTTCGCTAGAGTTTAATATCAAATATTTTTCATCTCTCAGGAATTCTTTACATTCTGCTTCAGACGCAGAAATTATATCTTCAAGGAAATGTTGAAATATTGTTGATTTAAACCACGCTTTATTGTTTATTATATGGCTGTAACATTTCTTTCCTTTTAATTGCAACGCAGTTAATTGGAATAAAATATTTTAGAAAAAGTTATAGACTTTTATATTATGAGATTTTAACATTATTAGTTACAAAAACAAAAATGATATCAATGTTTACCTTCTTCTTTTCCTTGTTTTTTATAGGATGGTAAATTTCTGTTAATTTTAATAATATAACATATATTATATTATGATTTATTATCATTTACTTATTATTGCTATTCTATATTTGTTATATAACTAACCGATACCCGTTCGCTTCGTTAAGTAAAACATAAAAGTTGATTTTGGAATCTAGGTGTAAAATATGAATAAAATCCTTAATTTCAAAACAATAATAACAATAAAATTAAAATTTGAATTGAATATACTGATTACATTTTATTATTTTTAATATGGCTGTACAGTATTACTACTGGAATCTATTTTGTTCCTAGCGATGTTACTTAAAAAAAAAATAGAAAACTACAAAAATCTTCTAAAAGCAGATCTTGAAGGATAAGGAGATAGTTCAAAGGTTCAGGGTACAGATCAATAATAGGAGTTTGATCGTAACAATTCTAAATATTGGTCTTTTCCATTTTAAATCAGGACACTAAATACAGGGTAACCGATTTTCTATACTTACCATTCTATAATTTAAATAGCTAATAATACTTCCATGTAGTTTAGGATGACTTTGACTATATTATATAAGACTTTGTCTATATAATTCATGGTGACTCTGAAGGGTGTGTCTTCTAGCGCCTTCAATAGAATCTTCAGTCTAACTTTGATATTTTGATAGCTTGTTTTAATTGTTGCTTTTGGCTCAATGTATTTAATTTAGTTGCACATATTCGTCTCTATTTAAACCAATTAAAAAATTTTCTATGTCAACATCTTTGTTTAAATCTAAACAACTTTTCTCTAAGCTTTTTGAATTCTTTTTATACAAATTTTGTCTTGATATAGAACGCGATAAAAAATTATTCAATTTGGTGCAGTGTTTCTGAAGTTATGTGCGTATAAATTTTAGCGATTTTTATTTATGCAGTTTATTGTTAATTTTATTAATGTGGATACTTAAGATAAAGAAAAATTATTATGAATAGCATTAAAGAATATCAATGCCTGCTATGTCGTTTCCCATCACACCTATATATATGTTTGATATAAGAAACAATCCGTGTTGATTTCCTTGAACTGCATCTTGATCACAGATATTTTTGTAGCAGTTTACATATTAAATTATAACGGAAATACATGCACAAATCTATAAAGTGCCGCTTAATTAGGAACGAACTTTTAATATTATTGTTATTATGTTTATCAATAAATTGATTTGTAATGAGGAATTTATTTAATATGTTATATTGAATGTCTCGAGAGTGAAAGTACAGAACTAGTAAAGAACTATAAAAAAAGTACAAAGCCATGCTCTATAATCTTACATCGGCTATTCATCTATCTTATTGTTGCCATAATAGATCGTACAGTTCATTTTAGTTCTATTTGTAGAAAGTACATGTGCGCAGTACGGTTTTTTATGACAAATAAAATCTGATATATTTTTTCTTTCTTATTATAGATATGATTTCTTTAATTACCGTTAATTAATAATGTTATTAATATATTGTTTTTTTTATATATTACATGTGTTTCAATGTTTAAATTCACTTATATATATATATATATTATAATAATATATTATAATATATATATATATATAATATATTATAATAATATAATATATATAAATTACAATATTATATTATTTATTTAATAGGTGTGTATAAATTATTTCTATTACTTATAAATAATACTATATAATAAGGAAGACTGATTGGTACTGAAATGTGATTATATAGTTATACTACTCAAAATCTAAAAAATGATTTCAAATGAGGCTATTGTAGAAATAAGAACGCATTTAACTTCACATGGAAATTTAGGTATTTTGAGTGAATAAAAGAGGAAAGAAATTTAATCAATTTAAAACGACTATAATATAGTTGTCCATTGTCCCACCAGGACAACCTACAGTTATACAATTTTTGTGAGTATTGATTTCTAAATATGTCTCTCTGGAATAGTTTCTAAAGTTTTGATATTTCCGTCCTTCAATAGTCTGCAACCGTGTAAATGAGCTAATCCAATTCACCTTTGATGACTCTACACATTGAATTATTAATATATAACATGAATTATTTATATCTTAATATCAAGTACATTAATAGTTTATATTAACTTCAGTATACCCTTGTTAGCCTTATACCCTTAACTGCAATCCTTGTGTAAGAAATTCATGGAGAGTGGAGGGATATTCCAACTCCAATAATTATACCATGGAATGTTTCGAATAACTGGAAATATTACCAATTCAACACCAGTCTATTTTCTTTTCTTGATTTCGCTTAATTTAATGAATTCAAAAGGTAACAGTTTTATGATCTCATCCGAATTCTACTAATTCGGTCGACGATGAAACGGATAGGATTACTTAATTTTACTATGACAGCTAGCTAGTAACTTTGATGGCAAAATTTAGTTTATTATGAGAACACAACTATTGATGAAACCCTCACTGATTCCAATCAATATTTTTAAAGCAAGCTTTAAAATAATAAATGTCATTTTATAAGTAGAGATCAAGTAAAACTGAAACCACTGAAAACTTATTTCTAAACTTCTCATTGATTCCGACTGATACTATTATATATCAAGGGACTCATTGTTATCTCTGCTTTCATGATTATATTTGTAAGTTGATTTAGTTGAGGCTCAAATATCACTACATACGTTTTTCCGTGTAGCCAGAACGATGACAAAAATTAGATACTATATAACAAGCAATGAACAATTTTTTTATTATTTATCATTTTATCACTCACATTAACCATTCATTAATATAGTTTTATAAAAGGTTATATTTAATACTGGTAAATGTTTCTTCTTCTCTGAAGTATTTATCCGATACCCAAGTTCGCTTAGGTTGTCTTTTGATTTTTCTCTTCTCCGTCCTTGTTTTTCATATTCTATTTACTTGTCTTGTTTCCTCAATGCGCCTTAAGTGACCCTACCAACTGAGTTGTGTCCTCTTTGTGAATTCTTGCACCGATTTTATATAGAGGTCTTTTCTTATTTCTTTATTTCCCACATTGTCCATCATTGTTGTAAGCTATTTCTTGTCCATTGCTTGTAGTTTATTTTATCCCAAATATCGCAATCAAAAGTTGGCCTGTAAATTGCTTTCTACACTTCTGTTTTATTATTGTTTGATATTTCTTCTTTATTTATGAATTTCTTGCATTCATTTCCATCGCTTAGTTTCTATTGCTTTCGATTTATCTAGATATTTAAATGTATTCACTAGTGTTATTTTTACACCCTCAATTTGGATATTTATAACTTCTGGTTCTCCTATTGCCATAAATATCGTTTTGTTTTTAATCATTATCATTCCATATATTCTATCTTTCTAAAAATGTATTTAAGTGTTCTGGGCCGTCAGCTATTATTATGACAACATCTAAAAAATTTTTTATGGAGATCTCTATTCTTTTCTTTCTTCATACCTTATACCTAGTCCTGTTTTGTCTATTTGGAATTTTCTCATTATTTCGCCTATATTATAAACAAGGTCAGGTTTAGACTTCCGCTACGTCTTAATTCTGTTTGGGCTTTAATGATTTTGACTTCATGTTGTCTTCCTTGCAGGTATTGGTTTTGTATTCTGTATATTTTTTGAATTATTCTTGCAATTTTATTATTTACAGCTCCTTGTTCTAATAAAATCTATAGTGTTTTTCTTCTTACTGTGTCCTTTAAAACCAATACAATTTGACTTTATCTATATTCCTCTTCAAAATTATGTATTAAATAATTTTTGCTAATTATCTGTTAGCATATGTTAAAGAGGAATGTTTTATTTTCAAACAACATATGTTATGCATTGTACAACACAAAATTTCATTAAAGCCGCTGTTAAGTGAAATGCCGTAAATAATAAAAATGTCGCACAAACGCAATGACTTGTAAAAATCGTGGCGTTTTCTCTAATACGAACGATCGATATTAATCCTAAATTGAACATTTTGAACCAATTAAACTAAGTCGGTCACATTCCACAATTACCATAAAAAAGCAAAATGTGAACACTACAAATATGCGTCTAACAATTTCTATCGCATTTTATTTATATTTATTGAAAATAGTTCCTCTCGGACGAAAAGAATAAATCAACTTAACCTCAATGTCGGATTCACAATTCCACTTTTCGTTTTGTTGTACAGCCATCTGTTAAGTATTCGCGTAATTTATAAACCGTATACGACGTGATTGTATTTATCAGCTTGATAAGGTAATAAGTAGATATTTTCTGTAGCTTTGTGTTTGTAGAAGAGGAAATATCTACCATAAACAACAGCAGTGCAAGAACATTTAAATTTATTGAAAATTATTCAGACCTCGGTTCGAGAATATTTTGACGAATTAAAATTCGACATAACCATCAGATCTTTTGCTTGATTAAGAATATGGCTATATAAACGGTTTCTTTTTACTTTTTCTCTGACAGAAAAGATGCGCCACTTTCATTTGCCGATGCACCTGTCACGATTTGCTTTTTATCGAACATTTAGTATAATTTCAGATCTTATATTGGGTGTGGGATATGGTGCGATTGAATCGAGAAGAGAAATCTACTCAACAAAATATTAAATAAATGAAATAATTTAAAACTGGAGAATCACACGATGTGCGTAGATTAATTAAATAAACAACGTTGTAGGCAGATTGTAAATTGAATTTACTAATATATTTTTTTAGATTTTTGGTGATTTGTGTTGATTTGAAATAAAAATTTGTTTATTTAATAGAAATAATATTATTCCAAGAATAATAAGTGGGTACATCTTGAATCCATCGAAGCTCTAACTGCTACAAGACTAATATTTTTAAAGCTAAAATCTTTAAAAATATGCCTTAAGATGATTTTTCAAAATTTATTTTAGGATATGTAAATGTTTAGTAACGCAGCATCTAAACCAGCTTGTAACTAGCCTGAAACATTGAGGATGCATTTTAGCCCAGAGTTTTGAAAAATTCGAATTTTCGTATTTTGAAAGCTTCAAGAATCTTAAGATTATTTTTGAAAATTTAAATTATTGTCGGAGATATACCCGTTTAAGTGAAGAGGCATCTAAACCACTTCTAAAGACATTTTAAACGCGTTTTTCTCGGAACTACTTTTTTGAGATGCTTGACATAATGTCTTAAGTTCTACCAAAGCAGTTCACTTGAATATTTCATATAAAATTTGATATCGTATTTTTTTTGAAATTAAGTTGTTACAGTTTCACTTTAAGATGAGTTTTACTTTAAATATTTGAAAAGCAACAGGTCTAAATACTTAATATTATAATTATGATAAGTATAAATATATGTGATCATGGAAAAACAAATCAAAATTGATTTCCATTTCTGAATATGAATAATCGTAAAGAAATTTATGAAATTGTGATTGTATTGAATTATATTTGTGATAAAGTGGTGTTGAGGTGTCCATTCTCATATGGATGTGTAACTAAGAGGATTCTCTTTTTAATCTCGGATTATTAGAGTTCTTACTGAAGACTGCGATTTTTTTCTAGCTACTGTTAACTAGCATGTTGTCCAATCACTAATATTTGTCTGTTTCTCACAATTTTTTAACGGTTTATTTATGTAAATCTAAATAATATATTACAACTTATTAATTGATATAATTTTAGTAAGTATACATATATTATACATGAATCATCATTTAATTAATTAATTATTTTCATGACTAATTTATTAGATATCTAATACCACCGATTTATACATTTATCTAATCTAGAATATGATGAAATAATCTTAGTGAATTGAGCTGTTACCAAGTTTATACCACCGTGTCACTAATAAAGCGAAAGAGTTACTTCTAGCCCAACCTAATAGATTTAAAGATCAATCAGTTACATCATCCCACGCTATCTGACGTAATATTTTAATTACACCTAAATATTTAATATCTCTTGCTATACAAATTGCTACCTAATTAGTTTGCAATAAATCATTGACTATACAGTTGAGATCATAATCCCTTCTTTTTCACTTCGATTGATATGGTATTTAATTATATAATTCTCTGGAATCCTTTTTATTGAGTGATTTAGCATTTAATAATATTTTTCAATAAATATGCAAAAACTAAAATTAAATTTTATTTTATTTCAAAAGCCGTACATAGAGAGGGTTTCTACCAAGATAACCTATAATATATATATTTTGTTAAAACAATTTTTTGCTATGGTGACGGTATATCAATATATCGATATTTTTATTTCCTAAACCATTAAAATTAGGTACAAAATTGAACAGTTTATAAAAAAATGGTTTTTTATAATGTTTAAGAAATATAATTATTTTTTTTGAAAAAATATCGATATTTAAAAAAAAAAACTCCTAGACTGAACCATTTCAAAAGATTTGCGATTTTTCCGGAAAAACATTTACGAATTATTAAGGAGTATATTAGTCATATAGTTATGACATAACATGACCTGGCATGACATCGTTTAGGAAAAAATTAGAGCTTTAAAATGGTTCAATTGCGCAAAAGCTTCTAAACAACTGATAGGGTACTTTTGATAAAGTTGCCATATTATATTATTAAGAGTAAAGAAGAAGAAATCTGATATTATCTATATATTCAAGAAAATTGTTCTCAGTATTAAGTTATTATTAAGTTTTTAAATTAGAAATCATTGTAATAAAATTGAATATCATGTTATGAAAGAATGTTTTAATAGAAGAAGGAAAAAGGCAATTCAACGTATCTCAAAATATGTTAAATACTATAATGGAGATATGCTAGATCAAAACTGCTTTTTTATTAAGAGCTGGTTCTAAAATAGCCAATAGCTGAACGTTTTTAACTAATCTGTTAGTATACTATATTAATAAAATATTTTTAACAAAGGAATTGAACTGGCTTCAAACAATAAATAAGGAACTCACTAAAAAATAAAAAATAATCAAACTTAGATTTTTATCATAAAAAAACGTTTTAAAATAAAATATGCACATAATAATCGTTGTATTAACTAAATAAACAAAACTTATTTAACTTATCTACTACACGTATTTTATATTCTGCTATATAGCCACAATTTAGCTTAATACCTACCTAAACCTATTTATCCATTTACAATAATATTTTTTATTTTAGATTAAAAATATGTGAAAACTTTGTGCGTGCTTTTGAAATTTGAGGGTTTCTCTTGATCCAACCCCCCCCCCCCGCAACAGATTCTGACTTGGTTTCAATGAAACAACCACGGAAGTGCATTCTTTCGATGAAAAAAATAATTTTGAAAATTGACCCATAATCGTCGGAGAAATCGGCGAACATACATTTAAAAAATTTATACAGCAGAGCATAGAAAATCCTCCTTCTTTGAAGTCGGTTTAAAATAACATGATTCATTTATAAAACACTAGGAGAAAAGAAGTTATATAAAATAAGCTACTTCAAATATATAATGGGAATTTCAATAACTACCAGACGGTTCCAATGTTAACATATGATGTCAGGTAATAGTGTTAATGATGCTATTCGAAAAAAGATCTCGTCTTCATTTAAATCGTTTCTGCGTGAATCTTTGGACCAGCATCTTGTTAATAGGGTATCGGTATATTTCTGCTAAATATATAATCACATTTACAAATCTTTCAAATACTTTTTGATTAATGATATTTCGGTCTGCTTAACTACATTTCTTACTGTGCTTATTGACTGACTAATTCGGTAATATTGAGGTCGATATAATTAGAAGGAAAACACTTAGTAGCATACAATTTTTCATTTTCGAAACAAATAATATTCGCTACGAATTTCAAAATAGTATTTCGAGAACGTCGAAGGTCTAATGATTCATTAATTTCTGACTAAAATGATCACTGCTATACTTAGGCCGAATTATTTGTTAATCATTTATAGGAAAAATATGATAAATGATTATTCTTTTACTAAATAGATTTATTATTTCTGGTTATTGCTATCGTTGAGGGAAGTGTATATAAATATATTACTTCTATATTTTATTTATCTTTATATTCGTATAATATTAAAACTAGTAAAATGTGATCACTAGATGTTTACATTAAATGGCATTAGAAAGCTGACAATTAAAGAAATATTTGAATATATGTGAGTTTTGTGCATGGTTGATTCAATTTTGTTTGAACTCAAGTTAATTATGCACACCAGAAACGAGAAAATATTTTATAATTTAGAGTATGAAACGTTGAAGACGTAAAATTTCTGGTTCAGGTACTGTAAATCTGCAAAAAGGTTGAAGTTATTAAATTTTTAGTTTGCTATATTCTGTTGGCTGAATTTCCATTTGCGAAAAGATACGTTACTCCTCAGTCATTTCCGGATTTGATGCATACGCATATTGAGCTCTATTTAATTTTAAAACTGAGAATAATACGAGAATAAAAAATTATTGAATAAAATGAAATAATAAAAATAATTTTTATATGCCTTTCTATTTTTATAAAAACACAATATTTAAATTAATTTACATATAAATAAACATTACCATAAAAAAGACCAGAATAGTTTAGGTCAAACCCAGCCAAAAAAAAACCAAATGAAAAAGCCTCTACTATATATGAAAATAGTAAAAATCTCCTAAAAATCTCCAAATATGATCAACGCTGATCGCTACTATTCTTGATCCACAAATCCCATTAATGAATTGACTACCTAGAGCTTTCGATTAACTTATTGTCATTTACTAGCTTAAAATGAATGGATTATTGTACTATTAAGGTGAAATAAATCTCAATCAATACATCATTAATTTTATTATACTCTTATATAATAGTGCATTGTATTTTCCTTGTCATTAGATCATTAAGGTGTCATTAATAGTTCTATATTTTGTTTATCTGATTCAGGTCTACTTTTGTTAGCAAATTTAATTATTTCATAATATCGCTGTACACTGTTTTTATATCTTAGCAAAATGCTGTCTAATTTCTTCTTCTCTGAATTTTACATTATTAGACTTGTAAGAAACAGATATAGAAATAATAAATTCTAGATACATTTTACCTATAAAATAAAATTTAAATCATTCCTAAATATATTATGTTTATTTAAATGTTTAATTATTACCAGTTACTACAATATTGCTACTATTCTTGATGGACAAAACTCATTAATGACTTGACTACTTCCAACACCACAAGAATCATTTTCTTGTCTGTTCTTGTTATCATTAAATTTTGACATATGTTGATACCTATTCGATGTCGTTGAAAATCATGTATTATAAATTTGGCAGCTAACATTCCCACTATAAATAAATGGATGCTTTTTGTATTTTATAACTTTTTAAAAATATGACCTTACTTTCTGCACTTACCCTCGTTCTTCCATCTTTTAAAACCAATGTATGTTAAACCACCAAGAATAATAAAACAAATGAATTATTATTGCTTTAGAATTATTAATGTAACACAAAATCTAAATATCCTAGATTTTTTTGTTGTTTCGTCTTGATCGACTGTACCGCTAGACTCGAAAAGAATGTACCGCTATTAGAAAAAAAAGACAATATGGTTTGTTCTTTTCTACAGTTTATTCTATGCTGGATAGTGTGCATGCGCCAAAACCGGGGATGACTGAGGAGTAACGTCCTATTTGTGAATAGCTGCTGGACGACGTTCCGTGTTTGAAGCGGATAATGACTAGCGGTAAAAATGGACTCAAATGAAAATGGTCGTGGTGCAAACCATGGTGGGCCGTTATACAAGCATAGAGAAATCAGGATTGAGAGAAAGGAAGGTTTTTCTGTGCGTTTGGAGTGATTGTCAAGCAGTTACTCTCTATAAGCTATCTTCATCCGATGAAATTCTTAATTCGAACCTATATTATGAACAAACGAAAACGATTGCTCAGAGGCAGCTAGCTTTGGCCACTAGGAAAGGAATTATGTCTCAGCAATATAATGCTAATTACACACATCAATAGTGACCCGCTAGAAGTTTTGAGACCTTGGTTGGGATATTCTTACACATCCACATTTTAATACTGACCTAGCGCCAAGTGATTATAGCCAGATCATGTTCATGGCGAATCATTTTGCTGGCGAAAAATTCGCCTCAAGAGAGGACAAACGACTCAGTTTTATAAACTGTCGGTTTTTGATATTAGGGCCAAGGGCCATAATATGCGAAAGAGGCGTAATGGAATTATGTCCAAAATGGCAACAAGTTATTAACAATTATATATTTATTAACATGCAGATACTGAAGTATGGTCATTATAAATTTATTAAATAAAATTTGCAAGTTCGCTCAAAATAATGGTTATTTTTTCACTATATATTTTTAGGATAATTTTTCAAAAAAAACTCGATGTATTTATTTCGCATTTTAATTTTTAAAGTACTTACTTTAATATGAACATCGTTCACTAAATCCTTAGAAATACAAAAAAAGACAAACATATTTTGGGTATATTTGTTCTTTCTGTAACATCATCTATCTTTAGCTATTTTAATATTATTTATATATATATATATATATATATATATATATATATATATATATATATATATATATATATATAATTTATGTTTAATATTTAGAACTTGCTTTACATGATTTAAGCTACCAAAATTATAACAACTAATGATATGACATTACGATATCGATTAGTTTTGAATGTTGACTAATGTCTAGTGAGTTAAGAGCGTAAACTACAGTTACTATCTTTCATACAAATTATAAATCAATCTTTATTCTATGTAATTAATATTTTCCGTATACAAATATTAGTCTCCTTATTGTGAGTAAATTAACTGACGTGACATTACAAAATCTATCAAGATAATTTAAATAGTGAACTTAAAACGAACGCCGCCTTAGCAAAATTTATTACCCGAATCAAGTACAACCAATAGAATGAAACTAGAAAGTCCGAATGATGTAGAAGCTATACAATGGACTATAACCTCAGAACGGATGAGAAAAACATCGAACATGAAATGAAATAGGAGGAAATTTGTACTAACAAGCTTTGCCTGTGCGGCTCACTCTTAATTATTTTTATCTATTCCTAATGCATCGTTAAATTAAATTTTACAAGCATACCTATTAAGTCAATTAACTCAACAAGTGGAAGTAATCTATTTAAATTCGACACTAACCATTTTATTTGAAACTTTTTAAAATCTACCCATGAAAATCGATGTAATTTCGTATTTTTATGATTTCCTATGGGATGGTGGTTTCGGCCCGCATTAAACAGTTGAATTACCGGATATATGGTGGTATTAAGTGTCGTTCTCTTAAAAAAAAAAAACATAAAGTATTCGATAAGTCTCACGGATGGATTTTATTTTAATTTTATTAGCTCTAGCTTTATTGGAAAGCGGTATTAAGATCCGGATTTTGTGAGAAATGATGAATAATAGTCGAAAGTGCGGAAAATAAATAAATGTACACAGTTTTAAATATCGACTAAGCGTGTTGGGTGAGATTAACAGCTGTAAATAAATTTCATTGGCAATTAACGTTTGTCATATTTCCAACACTTGACACTTACTCTAATTGTGTTTCCTTCAACTAAGTTTATTTGTTTCTATTTAATTGGTGTGCTTGTTTCTAATCAAAACAATAAGGAAAGGATATTCATTTAAATTTCAAATCAATATCTATTATATGGATGTGGGATCGATATATTCATATTTAAAATAATATATAGATATTTTCAAAATATGTTAGCGTGAATATAAAAAAGTCATAGGCTTTTAAAAAATATTGGTTTGTTGAAAATATATCGATTTGTTATACTCAGTAATTTAAAAACCAACGAATATTGTCTGTTATTTCATATATATGTTGCACTGGCGATCAAAAAAATAATTGCTTATATATCATATATCGTGTTGCTGAAAATATATCGTTTTAGTACTTTTCGATATTCATAAAAATACTTTCATATTAAACAATAGATATAATATAATTTTATAAAAAATATGTTAAATGTTATATTGTTTTAGTCTCGTTAGCTTTTTGGATTTTTTAGTGACTCGACCTACAACTTAACGTGGGTTCCGAACCACGGTTCTCGGCGTTAAGCCTGCCGACTGGCAAATTACCAACTTAGAAATCATCCCAGAAGATTGCCAGTAATATCTAAGGTTTTGAAAAACTCCTGTTGAAAAGAATCAAACCGAATAATACCGATCATGATACTGGGATTATAGCTGTCGGAGACAATAGTGAAGAAGCCTCACTAAAATTACAAAGCATGTGATAATATAAATAATTGGACACAAGCTTGAAAAATAAGAATTAATGAAAGTAAATCTGTACATATGCAGTTCACCTACAAACAGACCGTGCAAGCACCAATAACATTAAATAATACATCATTCCATATAGCAACAACCCTAAATATCTCGGAATGAATTTTGATGCAAAACTTCACTGGAAGGACAATATAAAGAAGAAAAGAAAAGAACTGGAATTGAAATATAGAAAAATGTACTGGTTAATTGGAAGAAAATCGCAATTATTAGTGAATAATAAATTGCTATTATATAAGCAAATACTGAAACCTATATGGACATACGGGGTTCAATTATGGGGATGTTCTGCAAAGAGTAACATAAATAAAATACAAATTTTTCAGAACAAAGTCCTGGGAGATATTGTGGGCGCACCCAAATAGTATAGGACTGATTACATACATCGAGACCTTCAGATACCCACAGTCAGTCAAGAAATCAAGAGAATTACAAGGGGACATGAGGAAAGACTCCATTCTCGTGAGAATATTGAAATATTGCAGCTTTTGGATACCACCATAACAGGACACAGACTCAAAATAATCACACCATCTGATCTTGTGTAGTGTTGTGTAGTGAAGTGCATATAATAAAAAATACAGCAGTCATATGTTTAAACATTATTTCACCAGATACTATGATAGGGCCGAAGGGTCCTCCTATTTATATAAATAGATTTTAGTTATAAATAAATAATTTAATCATAAAGACAAATTGTAAGTTAGACGGAAACGACTAGTAACAATGAAATAATTAAATAATTTAAAAAAATCCCAGAAGATTACCCAGTCTGGTTACTAAAGTGACTGGGATCACTTTTCTTGTCGCATTTTACATTTTTGCTTAGGACTATCACAAATATTAAACAATTACAAACACATACTTTACGACCATGTCTTACAAGGATTCGAATCCGCGACTATGGCAACAGTACCATCCTGTCGCCTTTACCACTGCATCACCAAGCCGGCTATTAATTTTATAGATTTTATGTTAAAATTTATACGGAGAATAAAAGAGAGATTTCTCAAATTTCCACCCAAATATAGTTCTTGATATATTTTCGATATGATCGACAAACGGCAACAAAAATGATCGATATCTCGGTGTATTATAGATCAACTACACTGGGAACTATTAACACTATTGAATAGAGATATTAACAATAACAATTTCAAACATAAAGTATATCAATGCCTTTGGGATTCGGACTCGTGACTATCGCAGCAGTAGGGCGAATGTCCAATTGCTTTAATCACTGTGGCTACCAAATCGCCCCACAGAGTTCTACTACGAAGTTAACCTTCAGGTTAAAAGAAACAACAATAAAACCCAAAAAGTCATGGATTAATATCTTGGAGACTAATCTAAATGGTGGAAGCTGAACAGTGTTCGAGGTCAGAATGATTGTAGTCAATCATCAGCAGTCGTGCTAAATTAATATATTAATTACGATGATGACGAATTTTATGATATATGAATTGAATATTGTATATATTACATATTTTATAATATTCTGTATTATTTCCCTTTAATAAGGATTATTTTACAGTTACGTATTTACGTATATGAATAGCCAGAAGTCAAAGGGGGTTAAGTGTGGTGAAAATATTTATCTGGTATTAATTTATTCATTTTCACTGCATTTTATTTTTGAGTTGAATGAGAGAGTCATTGATGACATTTATTAGAATATTATTAATTTTATGTAAATATTAGGGCCACGTCATATTGAAATGGAATAAACATATATATTTAATTTATAATAATTATTGATAATAAATTTATAATATTTTATGATTGGAGCTATTAACATACAATATATTTAATTTATTATTGCCCAATTTCAAACACATATGATTTATTATTATACTTCAATTAATTTTATATATATTTTAAATGTCAATTAACAGTTGAAGGTATAAAATTAATTAAAAATCTATGGTTCATAATTGCAGTTCACTATCTAGATTAGGGCGTTTTATTAGTGTAGTATATATCAAATTTATGTTTGTTAAAACAACTGAGTATTTTAACATCACAATATTAAATGGTACATCTTAACCATAAAAATAGATGAAACGATAAACTGCATTTCATATTAAGGAATTAAAAAAGAGTTTATATGTTAAATCTAGTTTGAAATGTTAACCTTTTAACTTACAAATCTTAATTTAATGACTGTGATTTATGTCGGCTTCATCTCCTCGCTACAGCTTCATCTAGTTTTTCTTTAATGACAATCGGTTATATTAGTAAATTCATCATTTTTAACCTAGAATTAGTTTGTTTCTGAGATACCTACTAACTTTCTACTCTTCAACAGCATTTGTATTTGTTGAATTACACTCTTGAATAAACTAATATATGTCATAACCTTTAAGTCTAAGCAAGTTTTCCCACAGAATATAATTGAATTAATTAGAAAGAGAAACAAGAGAATTTATTGTATTGCTTTAACTAATTGGGATTGATACATGCAGCGAAAAACTTTACATTTTATAAATGCGGTCGCAGAAAAAGAAACTGCCATCTGAATCAATGGTTTCCGTAGACGGCCTTACGGTATTTTCGGCGCGTTAGGCTTTAATTAAATAAACCGCGTTCTTCGCACCTCTTTACTGTTCTGGTCTCTATCTAATGCGTTTCCGAGTACGATGATTACGAACATCCTCTCAAACTAATGGCGATTTTCTTACTTTTTAAGAATCAAAAAAGTAAGATTGCAGGTGCGCGCTTGAAACGAGATATTATAGGAGTTTCTCCATAGTTGTTTAGTCAGTTAATAATGAGCTTAACTGCATCCTCCTGGGCTTAAGCGAATGTTTGTTCTTTCCTTTAGTTATATTCGTCTAATCTAATGTCGGTTTTTGTTGTGCGGCTAATGAATTTTAAAGATACACTACCGAGAGTGATTAAATAGTAATAGATAAAGATAATAGATATATTAATTACTCTTTTAGTGGTTAATTAAAATAAGTACATATATTTCATTTAATTTATCTAGAGAGGGTCTTTTCATGTTCTAATTTTTAATAAAATAAATCTTCAGATACGCTTTCAAAGCTATTTAAATATTTTCTGGAAGCTTCAGGTCATGTTTTTTTTAACATTTTTTAGTTTTTGGTTAGCTTAATTAGGCTAAAGAGAATTTAACAGTTAGGTTGGGTTATTTAACGGTTATATATATATTTATAATTTGCATTTTCACGAATATATATCGCTGATTAAAATACATACAATAACCTAATATTTGAAATAATATATATTAAAATGTTTCTACATCGAACATCGAGCTTGCGAAATATTTAAGTGAATTAGCTTAATTATTGGATATGACAGTATTTTAGTATTTTATCTCATGTTGTGATTCATTATTACCTTTGATATCTTTGTTATAAATACTCGTATACTTAAAAATGCACTATGAAGATATACTATATAATTATATATATATATTTAAAGCAATCTATATTAACTAATATTGCTAAATAAGCCAATATTAAGGTAGTTTAAGTTAATTTTGTTCTGCGGTTTCACCTTTATAAGTACCATTAGTAACTTTAATTGTAAAGCAGATTTCAAACATATGAAATTATAAATAATAATTGGCATAATTGGCCTTACGATCGTTTGCAATTCGCCAATATATTTTATACAGTAATGATGGTAATTTACCTTTACGAGAGAATTCAGTTATTAGATTCCGTATCGTTTGCTACTTGCTTACCAGATATTTTATTTTTATTTCATCAGTGACATTTGCGAACATCTGAAGTCTTTGAAATCCAATTTCTGTCTACGGATTTAGATACTAAGAGCCGAGAGAGATATCACAACTGGATACACTTACTTTTAACGGCCGATATTACCACACTGAATGTTGTAGTTACAGAATTCAATTATGTAGAAGAAGTAAATTGATGTCTGCGAAGTCAATGATTTTTTCTTTGATCTTGCGCAAGTATACAATTGAAACTGATGATAATTATAAATAATTATCTCTGACTGCGAAATATTATATAAAAATTAAAATGCACATTACAATTTATATAAATATTAGATGTGCAAGAGAGTAATTAAGTTTTTAAGCTTGCTGTATTCATGGCAATGAGATCATACATCGATGATAAGATATATCATTTGAATAAGATTATCCAATCTTTATATTATTATCTAATGGACCGAGTTATCATTGAGTGAAATCAATCAAATCATCTCTCATGAAATCAAACGAAAATGAGTACTTTTTAAAACGAGTAATAATTGGTAGTGAAAAGTGGATGAGGTTCGATAATAACTTTGCGGAAATGATCGTTGTCAGTGATCGAAGAAACCTACAACTTTAAAAGCGAAGACGTCGAAACGAAGCGAAGTCCACATTGAGACCAGAAATAGTGATGCTTTGTATTTTTAGAGATTTGGTAAAAATTGTAATTATGTACTATTTGAATATGGCCAAACAATGGTGATAGAAAAACGACCAGAGTTAATAACTAGTAGAGGCGTGACATCATGGAGCATGACTCAAAAAAAAGTTGAGAGAGATCCACAGTATAGCCCGAATCTTGGCCAACTATCATTTGTTATAGTTGCTAGAAAGCTCTATTAATGTATAAAGCTGATTTCAACACAGGTTTGTGAATATTGCTTGGTTTTTTGAAGTATAAAGTTATGTTTTTTTTCCATAAAAATGGCAAAGTGTCATCGATGAAAGCGACACATATATTCAATGGTGTTTTGAAATTTGCTACAAAAAATAATTTTCCCAACCAATTACATTTGCTATAATTACTAGTTTAAAAGTTTTTGCAACAATTGTATTAATAATTATAATCTTATTATAATAACTTTTGTATGACTATGATGTGATATAAACTTGTTAAAAATAAATTAATAAGAAATATAATATAAATAAATACAAAAAAAATTAATATCAATGGAATTATTCCTCCATTATTCTTTTTATTTTGATGTCTTTCTAATTAGAGCTAGATTTGAAGAAATTATTCTAAGCAACAAAAGTAAGTTTCTAAGAAAAATTTTTAAAATCCCTTTTAAAATAAAAACAACTTCCTAAGACTAAATGTTTTAAAGTTTATATATAATAAATAATTATATAATATCATTACATATTAATAATATATAATAGACTGCATTAAGTGAGACTTAGAAGTAAACATGTTTGACGAATATGACTGATAACTTATTTACAGTATACTAAGAGTTTTTTTATTTTTATTATATGTGGCGTGATTTTAACTGCTCCATTTGGTGGCCATTTTGAAAAGTTATAGATAACTATAAATCTGGCCAGCAGACATGCTTTGATTTAGTTGAAATGCAAATTACAAAATACTCTCTCGCATGTATTAAAAATATAACGAAATATTTTTAAGAAATATAAAATACAAAATACAATATTTCAATTATTTTTATTTAAAATTTAAAATAAAAAACTGTCAGGTTATGTAAATAAAATGTAAATAATCTAGTTCAGACTATTAATCGCTAAGAGAAGAATTTCCTTTCATGAACACTAAATGTTTGAACTGAACATACTAATATATTAGACGAAAAGGCTTTTGTTATGGAAATAATAAATCCTTCTAAAGGAAGCAATCTTTCCACAGACCGTAATTAGAACACATTTGTGTTATGTTCTATGTTCTATGTTCTAACACATCTTTTATATTTGGATAGCGTTAGAGAGTGGTGGTAAGCTTTTTACTATTTTTATTGTTTAGGAAGCTAATTAATTCAATTTCTTATGTATGTTCAATGTTCGCAAAAACAATAAAATCATTATTTTCTTTACTACTATTTTGAAATGTTTTGAAGCCATAAGAATTTGGAATACTAATTACAAAATGCCTCAGCGTCAAGTACTTAATATACCAAATTACAAATTTAGCTGAATTGTAACTGTACAAGTAACTGAATTGCCAAATATAATAATTACGTACCAAATGTGTATCTGTATTTCAATTACTTATTTTATTTACAAGTAATTGAAATACTGCCCAACCCTGGATAATCTATCTATTAGCCTGACTAATATTTAAATATCCAAATTGTTTTTGTTTTCGATCATAACCAGGATTTGAAGGAACCGATGGTTTTCAGTGGTTTTCTAGTGTAATGATTTTCAATGTTGACTTTTTAATATATAAAAAAGAAGCTTTACAATTTATAAACATTTTAACATAACGTTGATCGTAACCTGAAATATCACATCTAATAATTAATTTAAGCTAAGTTGTCAATAGTTCCTTCTTAGCAATATGTTACAACGTTATACAATACTGTATTAAATACTTACATCATTTTACTTTTGCACAGTTACTTCGGTGCATTTTATTTGCATGTGTTATTTATGATGCTTTGTTTTCAAAGTTAAGGTCAGCAAATATATTGCGAAAATAACTGCCACTCCTAAATTTCAATATGGATTATAAAAATGTATCTACGCTGAATATGATTTGTTGATAAATTATTATTGTAATGCATCTTGATGATTTATGTTATTTTAGTAAATTAATTCTGAGTCATAACAGTATTAACAAATCTATGTTGGCACCGTCATAGATAACCTAAATATATCTGTATAGATGATTTCAGAATAATTTTATCATTTCTGTCTATATAAAGTTAATATATTTTTAGCTACTGAAATAGGAATATTTTATTTCTTATATTGTTCAATATCTGAAGTTTAAATTTTGTGATTGATGTTAAAAAGATTATATAACTCTCGCCATTTTTAACTATTAACTACAATAAAAAAAGGAACAAAATGTAACTTTATTGCAAATTTTGTATTGTACAACATTATAAATGATTACATTAACAAAGGCAGTATATATTACAAAGTAAAATACGTTATATTGATAATGACTGACTAGGTGTATTATGGTGCGTTATGTAAAAACAACTTAATGCCTGTAGTTCCATTAATTTTAATGCGGATATATCATCTCTAAATGCATTATGGCATAAAAGGTGTCTTGGGATAAAAAGTACAATGATGATTAATAATCTATTATATTTTTAACGCTAATTTCTAAATAAGAAATGCAAATACAAAATTTGGCTTTATTAGTTTTTGCTTGTTCTTTTTCAACGTCTTCGTGACATACTTGTTCTTTCTCTTTCACTTCTTCTAAATGATAAGTTATTGCACACACACATTATTATTACAGACATTACTAATTTAGATATTTTATATTTATTACCTGATCACTCATCAATACTCGTCATGGCACTAACAGTTATGAAACTTGTAAGGTTTAAAGCTTAAATATCTTGAATTTATTTGAAAACTATTTATATTATTTTAATATTAACAAAATCGTTAATTCTAAATACTTCGTTTTTCACATCTCAAAGGAAGACATAAATACACCGTGTTTATCAGTGGCTCTATATAATACATAATATTTCTCCTATGGGATCAACAATTAGAAATGTAATAACACTGCTGGAGTTCAGTGACTAATTTCAATATGTATTTGAGATACTGGGAAATGTTGATAAATATTCCTAGGAAACATCATATATTTTTTTGTGTTTAATGATAACACAGGTCTGCGAAAAAAAAGTTGTGGTATGATTTTAACTGATTCCTAGATATTTTGGTATTCAGAAAATGAAAATATATAAAGAATTCCAGGATATATTTAAGATGCAATACGATACACCATAATGGCATATTTTTATAAATTCATCAAAAAGAAGCTTTAAGTCAGATTTGCTTTACAATGGCGGTCTTTGTCAAGAACTAAAATTTTTTGCATGTTACTCGGAAACCAACAGGGTTTGCTATTCCATTTCTTTTTGTGTATCTGGAATAGCTGGACCAAGCAAAGCACTGGACCAAAAAGAGTTGGCCGCCGAGGAAATTTGAAGCTGGAAAAAAGAACGTTTTCTACGAAACACAAAACCGCTTTATTACCATAAGCACATAAAGTTGAGATTGATTAAGCAATTTGTAAAACTCATCTTTCGGAGATGGAGATTGTTTCAACTATCTAGTTTTAAAGATTTCAAGTCTGCTAGAAGCAAAAGTGAAAGAAGGTATTTTCATCGGATACATATTAAACGGCTTTTGACTGACTCAAAATTCATCATGGCCATAACGGATCTTCAAAATGAAGGGGTATTACTTTTAAGAATTATTATTTAATTTTTTAAGTTATAGTGATATTTTCAGAAAGGAAAAACTCTGGAAAGTATCTTCATTATATTATATTATTGTTGGGCGCTTCGGAGAAACCTTTCAGATTTTTTCCACAAGTGTGCTAGTAGAAATATGTATTGTTAAAGAAAGTGTCCAATGACAAAAAGAGTCATTTTCGGATTCAGCACACTTAAAAACTTGATGATTACGCCACAAACCCTAAAAAACTCTGAGAATTTTTTTGCAAATCTATGTTTCTTTGATGCTTTCTTTTGCTTTTGTAATGTACTTGTAACCTACTGAACGCTAGATGTTCTCTATCTAGGTGTATGTCTCTAGAATAACACATATAATTTTAATTATATAATATTGGATTTATTGTCTGCACATTATATATCTAACTGTTTTTTTTTTCAAATATGAATTATTTATACTGATCATAACTAAAACATGGCCGAAACCACTAAATGACATGACTCAAATTAGTCTATATCAGTTCCTCATAGATGTTTTTTTAAAAATATCTTTTCATATTTTCTTTACCAAGGTTTATGTAAAGTGGGTGACTAATGAGTGACTGACGTAGAAATATCTCAGAAGATATCCTCAAGGGTTATTAGCATGACTAGTTTGGTTGGCTATTATTCGTTTTTGTACTCTTATTTATAAACAATTACAGAGAATCACAAACATAAATTAAATACAGCCATACCCTGGGATTCGAACCGTCAACTATCGCAGTATTAAAGGAACCATCCCGTTATTATTCTATTTATTACAAAACATTTATAATATCAGCAGAATCATAACATAACAATGATTAATATTTTAAGTTTCTATTTTAAACAGGAAATGCAAATAAGGACATTGTTCTAGTTTATTTTGTTTGTTGTTTTTCTGTTGTCCTCGTGATGTGCTTGTTAACTTCCAAACGCCACGTTGAGTCTAGATTAATATAATTCTGATTTCAAAACATCAGGTTTATCGCATGCTCACACATCACTACTCGTCATATCGTCGACTGCATCAATCTTGTTCTCCGACAGAAATAGGTAACTCTGGCAACGTATCTGTGTCAAGTATTAATTTAAAAATCATGTTCCGAAATTCATGGTACACATTAGGCCCGGTAGATAAGCCAGTATACGTTTTATCCATGTTTTTAACATTGTAGATCAATCCGAGATAAAGAAAGTGAAATAACGAACTAGAAAATTAATTGGACGTCAATGGTAAAAAGATACCGGTTGCTTTTTTTCTTGTTTATGTAGATTAAATTTAACAGTCAAAATTTAATTTTTGATTATGCGTTACTGGTTGGACTAATATTAGGAGGTTGCTTGACAGATATTTAATTATAGGGGATTATATTCATTATGCAAAATAATATGTTATAAATAAAAACGGAGCAAAATTTGCAGTTGTCTATTAAAAGTAATTTCGTATTTATTAATATTTTTTTTCAATGATATTATGCATGATATTTGATACCAGATATTAGGATATATTAAAGCCTTTTAATATAATATAATTATAAGTCATATTAAATTTTGTGGTATTCAATTTAAATATGATACTTGTGTAACATCTGTTAAAATATAATTTAGTTTTTATCTAATTTAGTAAAACATTATATTAGATAGTGTTTTAAAAACACTTTAAGATGTGCATTAACTTTTTATTGATACTTAATATTAATACTGTTCATCAAACAGCTTGCTTTTAATTATAAAACTATGTTAAATATCTGATACTGTATACTCTTAGTTCAATATTAAAACTGGACCTGCCAGTAGGACATTTCTGGATAGACCATGAGGCTCTGTACTTAATCTGAGCTTAAGGCTAACTACAATCTTAGGTCATCTTAGAAAGTTATCCAAGAATTTGATAATATTTAATTTCTAAAAAAGATCTAGTCTATTTAACAGATCACGTTCGACAAAAAGCAAAACACATTAGAACCAAAATAAAACAACTATACTGGTTAGTCGGAAGATACTCTCAACTTGATCTGAAATCAAAGAGGTTGATCTATAAGACAATTATAAAGCCAATTTGGACCTATGGGGTGTAAATATGGGGTTACACTAAACATTCAAATCAACTAGTCATACAACGCTGTCAAAACAAGGTTCCTCGATTGATTACCAATGCCTATCGCTACGTAATCAACGAAGAACTGCACGATAACCTGGAAATCAAATGAAATTGCGAAGTTATCCAAGATTTCATCTTGAAACTCGAAAGAAGATTACTAAATCATACTAACGTGGAAGCAATACAACTGCTAGACAGCGCGCAGGATGCCATGAGATTGAAGCGAACTAAACCATACGAACTTATATAAAGTGTATAACTTTAGTGTAAACTGTAGCTATAAGTTATTATAATTTTATAATTGGGGAATCCGTATTGATGTATTTTTTCGCACTCGTCCTGCTTGTAAATTAATCCATGTACAATCTTAATTATAAAATTAATAATAAGCGTATCTAATAAAAATGTTATAAAAAAATTAATGGATCATTTTTTTGATGTGCATGATAATAATTTTTATATTTTATTCATGTTATTCTTTTAATCATTAATATCCCAATAATGTTAACAGTAGTAGCAATCAATCCGCATACGGTTTATTAGGAATAATACTAAACTATTCTATTAATTTTAAATTCAAATACGACTAACTGTTGCTTCAAGTTTATGTATGGAAACTTTTAGAATGCTGTATACTATGACGGATGCTGTTTTTGATATAAATAGCTGAAGATTGGCTGCAGTAGAAATTAAGGATTTACTTTCTCTAATTATCACATTCTAATATGTTGGTATAAGGATTCCCAAAAGTTTTATTCGACATCTCTTAATGAGGCCAACGCAAACTTAATTTAACAAGTTTCTCTAATTATGAGAGTTTAGAACTCAATCATCTTGACACACATTAGGAAAGCTTCGCGAAGGAGATGGTGATTCCTTCAAAGGCTTTAATGATGAATTAGTCTATACCTTTATATTGAAATTATTATTTTAAAGAATGAGAAAGTGCTTTCGATATTTAAATACCAAGCAGAATAATGGAGAAAAAGAGTTTGTTAAATTATTTTTTTTATAGACCAAAAAGACCAAATCTCAGATATAATTTATTTGTTACTTTGATAAACGCAGTATAGCACCATTAACTTCAATATTAGTTCGAATAACATTATGCAAAGCTAACCCTTTAAGAATAACGGTAGTGATTTTTATAGAGTTGTTTGTTGTTTTGTAAAATATAATATTTCATCGTAAAAATTCAAATTCTTCACTTGATGCACACATGATTTGTCATATATATATCATTAAACTTAATTTCTAAAACTAGTATATTAGGATATCTCAGTCATTCTTTTGGTAATTATGATAAGGCTGCTGTTATTTTAGGTAAATCCATTATTCGCAATACATCTATCATCCAAGATATTTCTAGCGTTCGTGCTTCAGTCGGTCAAATCAACGTATGGATACGTCGTGTCGAACTATCTACATATGGCCAAAGTGAATTCCATTTCTTTATTAAATTTATATAAGTGGGATACGTCTCGCTTTCACGGCGTTAAAATTTATGTTAAAATACTTATGACGCTATGTAAAAGTAAATCAAATTTAAGATGAAATTCTAGGTGCGGAATTCCGCACAGCACAAATGTTTCGTAGTTATATATTGCTGTTGGAGTAGGTCTTACTTCTGGTAAGATTTTCATCTTATAATGCACTATTATTCGAAGAATGCAACACAATGCGCCGATCGATATGTTTGTGGCGAGTTATGAATACGTTGGGAGTATACCATTTACGTTGCTATAACGGACCACTAGCTATAATGGTGGTTAAAATACTTTTATGCCTGGTTAAAAAAAATTGAAATAGAATGGCATATTTTAAATACTATTATATTTATAGTTAGGGTGGGATTTATAATAATTTCAGCATCTAGGAGAAAGATAATAGTAAATGGTATTGTAAAAAATCGGTAAAATATATTTTATTCAAAGTATCATCCATAGGTAGCCACTACATTTTCCCATCAATTTTAACATATTTTATCTGGTACGTTGTATCTTTTAATGCCAGCCACGAATCGGCCTATTTTTTGGTGCCTTCAAGGAATGAAGCCTATTTCAGATAGGTCACGACTCATATGTTATCAAAAGTAGTAATCAAAAGAAGCACGGTCGGGAGAATACGTCGGGTGAGGTAGCACTTGCCATTTTTTTCTGTGGTCCCCATAATTTCATTAAATTTAAAAGCGATTTAATATACACCACGCAATGCACCATCTATTTTAAATCCTTTAAAATTAATTTATAAGACAATTTTTATAAATATTAGATAGAATCATGTTATTTATGACCATTGGTTTAGCCTTATTTCATCAGACTGGTTATTATTTATTCGCAAAGGAGACTTTGTTTAGTCTCAAGTGATTATAATTAGAACAGGTGGTGCAAAAGTTCCGCATCCATTTCATTGCGCACCATCATCTTATGTGACCTTTAGCTCAGTTTCGCTTTAACCATTCTGTTGGGTAAACGTCCAAATTTTATTATGAATAAATATACGCCACAAGAACGAGTAGAAATAGTCACATATTTATAGAAAATAATCGTTCCATTATTGCCACTAAGTGGAAATTGCGCCAAAAATATTCTATTCGCCCAGTGCTTTACAAAACCACAATTTATCGTTTACATGCGAGTTTTGACAGTACGGTACGACAGCGGATAGGCCTCGTTATGAAATACAACGGACGTCTCGTAACGTTGAAAATGTGATTCTGGTACGCGCTAGTGTTGAGTCTCCAGAAACATCAATTCGAACACGTGGTTCCCAGTTATATATCTCTACACGCAGTTTAAGACGAATTTTGAAAATGTTCCCGTACAAAGTTAAATTAGTCCAATAATTGCTACCGAGAGATCCTGATCAACGAGTTGAGTACAGTAATGCAATCCTAAGGCTGTCTGGTGAAATTGAAGATTTTTCGTCTAAATTGATAATGAGCGATAAACACCATTTTCTTCTCAGTGGCTATGCCAATAAACGGAACAGTCAGTTTTGGGGAGCACAGAATCCCCAATTAATTCATTACACATTATTTCATCCACTAAAAACAACTATATGGTGTGGTATTCATGCTGAAAACATCATCGAACAACCAATTTTTTTGAAAATGACCAAGGTGTTGCAGTTACTGTTTCTGCCAAACGGTACCAAAACATGATTCGAAATTTTTTTGTGCCTGAAAGGTAAGAGCAAGGACTAGAAGATATGCAGTTTCAGTAACATGGGGCCTCAGCACATACAGCTCGCTCAACAATTCAATTATTGGATGACGTTTTTCACGAAAACTAATTTCGCGAAGTGGCGATTGAGCATGGTCAGCCAGATCTCCGGATTTAACATCAGACTTTTTCTTATGGGGTTTTTACAATAAAAAGTTTATGTCAATAAGCCCCAAATTATTCAACACCTTAAAGACAATATTCGTCAGGAAATTGAAGAAATTCAGCCTGAGATGTTGCAGGATGTTATGAAAAATGCCTTAAAAAGAGCCGAAATATGCATAACGAATCGCGGTCACCATTTAGCCGATATATCTTTCACTTGCAACGAAAAAAAAGTAAGTACCAGTTAAACTTTTTGTGAAAACCAAACTTACTTATCTTTTCTTTGAGCAAAGTTATATGCATCAAAATGGTAGCGGGACTTTTACACCACGTTGTATTATAGATGAAATATGTTATATTCTTGATGCATTTCATTATATGTGAGGTATTATTGATAGGTATTAACATTATATGTTACGCTGAAGAAAATTCGCTGTTATTTATATTTACTGAATTGCTAATACAAGAGAAGAAAGTATCACGTTGATCAGTTATACTTATAGCTATGGCTACTGCATTTCTAATATAAGGAGTAAATTAATAAATAGTGTATTTTTCCAACAGCTCTCAATTAATTTAAATAATCTGAATAAAATATAATATAGAATAGATATTGTATCGTGCCACTGATATTGGTTAATCAAAAAAAAATCGGATATCAGTGTCCAGTTTAAAGTGTGATGAAATTGAATGTTAGAGCGCCTTATCCATATCGGTAATATACTTTGTGTGTCCGTCAAATAAATTCTAAATCGAATAAATCTAATAACAAATATTTTAAACTGCGATAAAAGTGTGTTTTTATTCTCACATGACATATCAAAACTCTTAATAGGGGAAATTGTAGTTGAGAATGACATAATTTTTATACTAGCGTATTGGTTTGCGATTAAAATAGATTGTTAGTTGAGTTTTAATTTGCGATTAAAATAGATTGTTAGTTGAGTTTTAACATATATAAAATTTAATATGAAAAAGGTATCATGGATAGAACAAGCAAAAAAACTCTGCCCTATTTAACTAAGAAATTATATTTTAATCATACTGAAATTTGGTCTAGATGTTTTCACGCATGATCGTCATTTCGTACACGTAAAGAAACTTTAAAATAGGTCAAAGCAAATTTTTATCTTATTCGTTTTTAATTGCCGCTCTACAGTAATTTCCATTTCGTGAGTGGGTAGCCCGCGTTCATGTTCATTGAAGGATTTCTATACGGAATGAATTAACATTTTTTACTTCGTTCGAAACGCGCTCTCAACTAAAACCACATAATGCATATTTTCCTTTATTTTCAGTTCTTTTATCGGCTGTGTTTCGTAAGGCATTTGAGGCGATATTATTTGCTTTTAAAGTCGAGCGAGAAGAATGCGGAACGATTCGATCTGGAATTATTGAAAATGAAATGGGGAAAAAAACGGCGGCTGTCATCTTCTAAAAAGGTTCATTGTAGTGTAGGTTTTAAGATTAATTGCTGTTTGTTCAATTAATTACCTCGTGAAAATATCGTCGGCTTGTTATATTTATAGAATCTATAGGTGTAGGTTTCTGATGTTCCGGTTTGGTAGAGAGTATATTTATCTTCTTTTTTATTACTGATGATCTTTAGTATTGTTATAGTTATTTGCTATCCATCTATAATATATATGTAGGTTATATAACAAGTCGAAAGAAGTGATAAGTGAGATGTTTGGACATAGGAGTTTGGGATTCATTAAAATATAATTGAAAGAGCAGTATTATTTTCTGCTCGCCATTCAAGTGATTGTCCTTTCTTTCCGTATAATAGAATAGTTTAGTTAATAAAATTAAAGGCTGTGTTGTATTAAACTCTTTACATTTCATAAGTTATCAAGTTTAAAAGATAATTTAAAAGGATTTACATCAGATGCGGTTACTGTGTAATAAATCGCTGCGGAAACATTTGCAACTAACTTCATGTTAAAGCTTCACTGAGAGGATTCACTTTTCAGTTTGTGTCATTCCGTCGTCGTGTGAAAAACATTTTTTCGGTGCGTTGAAAATATGAGATTTACTCGGTACAAGAAGTAAATCGCACTTGCGAAAACTTTTACTTCAATTTGAAGAAGACATCTGAGGGTTATGGAATGCTACGGAAAGTTTATAGCAACCATGCTGTATCAATTTCAACATGTGAAGACTGATTTCGACGTTTTAAAAGTGGTGATTTTGATGCCGAACACAAGTGCGTTCTGCTCAAGCAAAATATTTGTATGAAACCGTTAATGGGGATCGCGATCTATTGCAATTGATGCGTTTGAGACGAACACTGCGCGATAACTGCTGGAATACGAGCAAAGACACAACAATGTTATTCTTCGGTATGACATGGCTAGGCCACATGTTCTAAAACGGGTAAAAATAGACTTGGAAACAATAAAATGGGAAGTGTAATACGCCTGAGCAGCACTTTACTTCTTATGAAGATACTAAAAAAAATGGGTTGATTCGTGGATAGCCTCAAAATATCGCACCATCATCAACATTGTTCTTTCGAGATACAATACGTGAATCACCTGAATGATGGGAAAAGGTAGCGGCAATCTAAGGGACATATATTGAATAAAATACTATGTATTGATTTTTCACAGTAAAACTCCAAATTAAAAAGAATATCCATTGAAACTGATTATAGCCTAACATATCTAATTTTAGAAATGGATATGTAAGAAGCTTAAGAATCTTTTGCTATGCCTTGATGTAACTGGTGATATATTTACATTATAAGGGTTTGGTGTATATTATATTAGAAGTACCAGTAGCAGTTCAAGTTTTAAGGTGTACAAAGATAGATTTACACTTTAAGTCTATCCTTGAATGGAAAAATCTTAATCATTATGCTGCCTATCATCATTATAGTGTTCAATTCTGGAGAGACATTTTCTTATATTTTTAGCTATCAAGATTTTCATATATTTGAAAGTTTTAATAATTCCAGTGTCGATCAGAAATTGATAAAATTGATAATTGATCATTAATCATAAGTCATGAAATATCAAAGTGTTTAAAAGAAGAAAACTTTTAATTTATATTTAATACAATTTTATTTTATGGAAAGAAGATGCGACTTGTTAAACGGCGGTACAAAAAGAAACAGTTATTATCCCCTATCTCTACGTCGTCTATTTCAAACGTCTTATTCGATCTTAACATAAGCATTTGAATTTGCTGTGTAGTCCGTAGTCAAAAGTCGTATAGTTTAACACCTCCCTCCTAAAGAAACGACCAAAGGGTGAAAGTGGTTATTGTCCCACTTGCATAGCTTATAGCTGTAAAAATATTGAGTATAGCCTGTAGCTTCGTCAGCATTTTGTCTTCCTTGATCTTCTAAATGAGATTATTTACAATTTCATTGGTATGCCTATATATAATGGTTTCCCAAGTTTTGAAGCTCTAAATTCTCTCTAGCTGCAAGTTCTGTCTAAACTTAAGCAGACTACGTTAATTCATAGCAACTACAGTTTGCCTTTGATGGCCTGCATTGAGATGGTTGTGCTTTTAATCCCAAGACTAGGGATATTTTTCAAAACATGAATGTTTCTTACTTGTAATACCATCGTCAACCTATCTTCTTCTATTGATGATAAATATGATTCGAGTTAATTAAATAAATTCCAAAGAGAACGGTCTTATAATCTTCCCAGAACTCTACCGACTTCGCCAGCTATAAAATGTGAAGACTTTAAAATAACATAAGTATAAATTTACTGACAAACTACTTTAAAACTATTTTACTTTATGGAAAGAAGAGGCGACTTATTGAACGGCGGTATAAAACGGCACTGACGGTAGAAACAGGTAAAATCTCATATTTCGAAGATGTTTATTTTTAGACATTTCGTGTGTTGTACCATTCGATCTTAACACAAGCACTTATTCAAGTGTTTATGCAGTGTTTAATGTATAGTGTGCAGTGTAGCCCGTGGACAAAGGCATGATATAAAACATATATATGTTTTAAAGTCGTTTATGGTTCTATTAATTATTAATAATATCAGATAATTAATAATTTAAAAGCTTAATTGATAGTCGTATTCGTTTCAAATTGAGAAATATATTAGCTTAACTGTGCAATTAACTCCTAACACTGTTAAGTGATTGAAAAATAATGAATGTGTTGAAATCGCATCTTATATTTCAATCTTTTAATTACAAAACATTATTGGTCTTCTTACTAATAAATTCTCTTTGGATCTTTTATGTTGCTCTAAAATTGTTTCAACTGCGACAACAAATTTAATTCCAAGAAAGTAATATTAGTGGAATCAAGATTCCAACAATTCTCAAAGCTGTAATTATATCGAAATTTTGATAAATCTCCATTATTAATTATGTGCTTTTATGTGTCAGATAATTTTCTTTTAATAACGTCTATTTTATTTATGTCCTATAAATATTGAGAATTACGCGGCGGTATTTAATGATGGTTAGCTTTATGGTTAATTTTGTAAGAAAAGTGTTCTATTCTGAAACGAATCGCAAATAATATATTTTTTACCATAGGCTTCCCTCGAAAATTATTACCAAAGTAATTAAACTATAATTTAGTAACGCGATGACTTCACAAATTTTTTCAACGTTCTTTGTATATACAGCCTGACTGACTATTAACCAAGAATCTTGTCGTGAAAGTTAATTTCTTGATAGTGCTGTAAAGCCGTTAAAAAAGCAACATTGTAAACAAGTTTGACCAGAAGTAGGACAAAGCCGGACAGAAATGGGTCAGGAAAAAACCCGTTCTTCGAGAAATATATAGATCAGCGACCAGCTTAACAACTGAATCTGCTTCGCAAGAAATGCCACTGCATCTGACCACAGGAAACGGGTAATGACTTGGACTAATGTTAAATTGTAAGAAAAATCCAAAGGTCAGCAGTGGAGGTGCTTTCAAGGCTGCAATTATATAAAACGAACGATTTCTGTGGAAATTTTATAGTTAGGTATTTTTGCGCGTAATTTTTACAAAATACTTCACAAATATATCAAATAATTAAAAATAATTAAGACATTATAGTTCATGACAGTTACCTCTTCTCTGAAATAAGAATAATTCTCTCTCAGATATTTAAGTCCTGTGCAATGTTTGGATTAGTAATTGGTACCACAGTGTTTTATATGAAAACAGAATTACCAAGTGCTTGCAGATGTGATAATTTTCTACAACCTTTTTCCATTTTTTTGAGAAGATGGGGATATCGTTTCGAAAGAACAATGTTAGTTTGGCAGCAACTCACTCACCAATCCATGAAATGAAGCAATGAAACCATCATATTGAAGTCATTCAAATTACATTCAGTTCGCGTGAAAAAATTGGTTTATCAACTGATAAGCTTCTTAAATTTTTTTGAGAGTTTGTTTCTCGTTTTCGGCCAAGAAGTCTTGTAATTCACTTTCTTCGACCTTTGTTGGTCCTCCATGTTGTTTTCTGTCAAGGATATAAAAATCGCCACTATTACATCATTGACACCAAAATCGTTCTTAAGACATATTGATGAAACTTATCCTGCTACGAAGCTTACTGATGTTGGTAGCTGTGCATTGCTCAACAAACAATATCAGAATATTTTTAGAGCTTTAAAAGGCATTAAAGTACTTTTCGATTGAATAATTAAACCTATTTGATCTAAATGATCCAAGCAATCAGAAGAAATGTATTTTAACGTGGAATTAATTAAAAGCAATATTTGTTTTTATTAATTTCATTGTTCAATTGCCAAATGAATTGTTCCCGTTAAGGCCTATTTCATCTTTATGAGAAAATCATTTTAAAATTTAATGATACATTGCCTGGATTAATTTCATTCTGCTTTATGTTTTATAATTAGTTTTTGCCTTAACATAATTGAAGATCATTATAAGTAAAAAGCCATAATTTCGAAATCTCGAAACTGACCATCCAAACAATACTAAATCAACATCAAAAAATGGTATTTAAAAGTCTCTGTGTGTCTAGTCGTTACTGGCGTCGGCAAATATCTGTAGTAACGATTTAATTCGCTTCATTAGAAGTTCATAATACACTATACCTGATGTCAATATATATATAGCAAAAGGAGGAAATTCACTTTCATAGCATTTGGACACCCCAAAATACTCTTTTTTTTGGATGGCAAGCAAGTAATGAAACCATCATATTGAAGTCATTCAAATTACATTCAGTTCGCGTGAAAAAATTGGTTTATCAACTGATAAGCTTCTTAAAAGTTTTTTGAGAGTTTGGTTCGGGTTTTCGGCCAAGAAGTCTTGCAATTCACTTTTTTCGACCTTTGTTGGTACTCCATGTTGTTTTCTGTCAAGGATATAAAAATCGCCACTATTAAATCGTTGACATCAAAATCGTTCTTAAGACATATTGATGAAACTTATGCTGCTACGAAGTTTACTGATGTTGGTAACTGTGCATTGCTCAACAAATAATATCAGAATATTTTTAGATCTTTAAAAGGCATTAAAATACTTTTCGATTGAATAATTAAACCAATTTGATCTAAATGATCCAAGCAATCAGAACAAATGTATTTTAACATGGAATTAATTAAAAGCAATATTTGTTTTTATTAATTTCACTGTTCAGTTGCCAAATGAATTGTTCCCGTTAAGGTCTATTTCATTGCTATGAAAAAACCATTTTAAAATTTAATGATATATTGCCTGGATTAATTTCATTCTGCTTTATGTTTTATAATTAGTTTTTGCCTTAACATAATTGAAGATCATTATAAGTAAAAAGCCATAATTTCGAAATCTCGAAACTGACCATCCAAACAATACTAAATCAACATCAAAAAATGGTATTTAAAAGTCTCTGTGTGTCTAGTCGTTACTGGCGTCGGCAAATATCTGTAGTAACGATTTAATTCGCTTCATTAGAAGTTCATAATACACTATACCTGATGTCAATATATATATAGCAAAAGGAGGATATTCACTTTCATAGCATTTGGACACTGCAAAATACTCTTCTTTTTTGGATGGCAAGCAAGTAATGAAACCATCATATTGAAGTCATTCAAATTACATTCAGTTCGCGTGAAAAAATTGGTTTATCAACTGATAAGCTTCTTAAAAGTTTTTTGAGAGTTTGGTTCGGGTTTTCGGCCAAGAAGTCAAGGATATAAAAATCGCCACTATTAAATCGTTGACATCAAAATCGTTCTTAAGACATATTGATGAAACTTATGCCGCTACGAAGTATACTGATGTTGGTAACTGTGCATTGCTCAACAAATAATATCAGAATATTTTTAGATCTTTAAAAGGCATTAAAATACTTTTCGATTGAATAATTAAACCAATTTGATCTAAATGATCCAAGCAATCAGAACAAATGTATTTTAACATGGAATTAATTAAAAGCAATATTTGTTTTTATTAATTTCACTGTTCAGTTGCCAAATGAATTGTTCCCGTTAAGGTCTATTTCATTGCTATGAAAAAACCATTTTAAAATTTAATGATATATTGCCTGGATTAATTTCATTCTGCTTTATGTTTTATAATTAGTTTTTGCCTTAACATAATTGAAGATCATTATAATGTAAAAAGCCATAATTTCGAAATCTCGAAACTGACCATGCTTAAAGCCATAACACGTTTAATGACTACACTGTAAAATGCGCCATATAAACATTAAGCAAAATAGAAATAATGTAAATAGTTGCACCTCATTATTTTTTAGTGATTAAATTGCCATTACGACATATGTAAAGTCAAGAATTCGATTTAATTAGTAAGGTCTAAAAACTTGGTTTTATGTTGATTATTACTTGTGTTATTAAAATAAAATTTTAGCATACAACATTTCATTTCGCAGGCTAGGCTGGTGTACTGCGCAAATTAAATTAATATATCCACATAATTACAGTGTGCATATAAAAATATTTCATAATTCCCATTAAATGTATATACTCGATTTAAATTTAATATTTAATAGATATAATTTAGCTTTTGTGAATAACAGATTAATATCATGTTACGTGTAAATTAAACTTAAATATAACAATATTATTTGTTTTATTTATATAAATTTTTAATTAACAGCTCAATTGAAAAGTCCCCGGCCTACCATAGTAAAACACATTTTTTTGGTAAAATTAGTTTTTTTTCAATCAACATAATTCCCTTTAAGGGTGATACACTAATAATAGCGAACTTCCAACTTTTCGATACCATTTTTGTAGTACGAATTGTTCTTTGCTCCAAATTAGGCCTCAGTTTCGGCGATCACCTCTTCATTCGACGAAAATTTCTTCCCAACGAGCTGAGAACAGGAACTAGTCACTGGGGTCCAGATCTGGAGAATACGGTGGATGAGGAAGCAATTCGAAGCCCAATTGATGGACTTTTGCCATCGTTTTCACTGACTTGTCACACGGTGCATTGTCTTGGTGAAGGAGCACTTTCTTCTCCTTGAAATGCGACCGTTTTTCGGCGATTTCGTTCTTCAAACAGTGCAATAACGCTATTTAATAGTCGCTGTTGATGGTCCTTCTTTTTTCAAGGTAGTTAATGAAAGTTATTCCATGCGCATCCCAAAATACAGACGTCATAATCTTGCCATCTATTGTCACATATCGAGGCAAAAACTCGGGTTTATTACGCTTGATCAGCTTCAAGCACTGCTCCGAATCAACTCGTCGTTGTTTTTGGTCAAAAGTGAGCTCGCGCGGCACCCACTTTACATAGAGCTTTCTCATGCCCAAATATTCGTGAATGATATGATGTACACCTTCACTTGAGATCTTTAGAGTGTCTGCTATTTCATTCAATTTCAATTCACGGTCATTCAAAATCATTTTGTGGATTTTTTTAATGTTATCGTCGGTAACAGCCTCTTTTGGGCACCCACTGCGTTCACCGCCTTCGGTGCTCATTTTACCACGTCTAAACTTAGCATACCAATCCTTCATGGTTGATTTTCCTGGGACAGCGTTCAGAAATTGGGCATCAAGCCAAGTTTTTGCTTTAATTGTATGTTTTCCCTTCAAACGCAATATTTTATCAACACGAGAAATTCTTTTTTATCAATTTTTTTTCACAATAACAAAAGTTGCTTCATTCAAAATGCTATAATTCACAAACTAATGATCCGGCAGCTGTCAAATTTATACACGCATCTTCTGAGGGTTGGGGCTAACTAAAAAAACATATGGATTTATTTTTAGTATAGCCAGCTATGTGCAGGCCGGGAACTTTTCAATTGACCTGTTCTTCCATCGTAATCCGAATGGCAAGAAATTAATTCTGTGTTAACAATATTGAAAACACTTCGAAATAGTTCTTTCTCAAAACTGTTTCTTGTTCTTCCTTGAATTTGAGATTGTCCCGTAAAGAATCAAAAACTAAATATATTTGTTGAAAACGACCTTTAGAGGTAAAATATACTAGCGAAGCGCTTTTGATATGGACAGGGGCAGTAAAAAAGTATTACTCGCATTTCGTCGAATCATTAGCGACGTTGTAGTCGTATAACATAACTGTTAAGCTTAGGAGAAGTTACAGCGAAAATTAACGGACCAACAAAATTATTTAAAATAAAAATTTATACCATGGATCAATTACGGAGATCCTTATGGAAAAATGAGAGGAAATCTGTCGCACAAGGTGATTTTGCAAAATAACAAGGCTCGATTTTATCTTTTAAATCTATAAAAACCATAATCGAGCATACTGCTTTAAGGTTTCCATGAAACATTATCCCTTCCTTCGTGTAAAGTAGTTATATAATTATCTTTTTTGGCATGTTGAAGATACTTTCGCTTTAATGCTATCAATGATTACGTAGTTTTTCTTATATAAAGTTTTATTTATAGTTATTCTTTGGTTTACTCTTGAGCATTGATTACCACAAGGTATCAGTTTTTCTTAATTTATGAAACTTATCAATGTGGGCATGATTTCAAAATACCTTTGGACTTTAATTGGTTAAAGTGTCCTTTTAAGTGACCAATATTTATTTTTTGTCATAATTTGCACTTTTATGCTTAAACAATAACGAATGTTCATGTCTAGATGGGGATTCAAACCTGGGACGTGCTTGATAACCATATAAACAATTAGGTTGTGACTGGTCTGAACATATAAGGGTCTTATGATATGGTACTTTTATTATTCTTTATTTTTAAATCACTTTTCTGTCCTTCAAATGTTTTTTCTTTATAGTAAACTTGAATCCTGTATTAGCAATTGGTTTATAATCTAAATCTTCTAAATAACTATTTCTTAAAACAACTTATATCTATTGTCCGGTAGATGGATTCCGATTTACGATGAAACAAGGTTTGTGCCTCTAGTAACTGTTTTTAAGACATTTTTATTGTGATGTTATTTTAAATATGTTTTAGATAATCATGGACATGTTGGACAATGTTGAACAGGAACGTGTTCTAGGAACGTTATGTATTAAACACCTCTTATGTCGACTTGGTAGCCGCAGTACTTAAGGCAATTAATCCTGCTGCTGTGATAGTCGCGCGTTCGAATACCGCATAACCTGGATGTATTTTATGCGTATGATTCTAATTGTGAATGTCTCTAGGCAACAGTGTAAAATCTGACAAGTAATAAACAACCCAGCCACACCAATACCCAGGCTGGGTAAGACTGAATGTTTTCTGGGATGCTTTTTAAATTACTCACTGACCAGTCGGCTGAATATCGAAGACTGTGGTTCGAAGCCCAGGTTAGGCAGTAGGTCTAGTCTGGATAAACAGTCGTTGATAAAAAGGAAACTTTCAAATGTATTGAAAAACCCCATCAAACCTACAATTCATAAATATTAATTCGTATAATTTTTTAAACTTATATATACTCAAACATTACTTAAACATCGAAATATCCATCTGGTTCTATTAGATTTTATGAGATACTACATAACATGTAAAAAAATATTATTGTTGATGCTGCTTGTAAATATTGGAGATACAATAAAAGAAAACCTTGAACTTTAAATTTATTTAACTGTATAGATGCTAACATGTTTTTATTACCATAGAAATTACAAGCTTTACCAGTATATTTATTAACCTTTACAGAACAACTTCTAAGATAACAACAATAAATAAAAATGATGATTAATACGTGGGATATTTTAAATTCCAACCAAGTGATGGACGTTACAGTGACAGCAATTAGTTAAACAAAATTATTTAATGTTTAATAGAATGAGTTATACAAAAAAATTCTACCGTTTGACAAAACTGAGCGCTACCGATAAAGTTAAATTGATATCAAACGCCATATCGTAAGACTGGATATCTGTCAGCAAATTTATAGATACTCATAACATATATAGTTTCTTTTTTTATTCTATTCAAGTTTTGGAATGAATTCTCTGCAATGAGAGTTGATAATTATCAATATTTATTGGGCGGGTTGGGTGTTGGTTTGAGAAGGAGGTAAGTCCTTAAATACATTGTGAATACATTCGCTTTAATATAACATGCTTTCAACCACAAATAGATTTTGTTGAGATTAATTTGGAGCTCTCTTGTTGCTGATATTGGATCGTTTCGTATTTTAATCTCGTATGTTTGCCATCCATAGTTCTTGAGATCGGTAGATTAGATGAATACAAGGGATATATAATAATGGGCTGCACTGACCTGTAGTACACCTGAAGATATTGAATGTAGGTTAGTATATTCATCATCCTGGTTCATAATAAACTGTCTATTTGTGAAATTACGATTTTGGTGGGCCAGAAGCTTTTTCAGATTATCTTGCATTCCAGGGTGCAATACTTTATCAAAAGCTTGAAATGTAACGAGACACCAATATATTGTATCATTTAAGTTTGTATTTATTTGATTGACTCATCTGTGAACTTGTATTTTTCCGTGTTTGTTACGGAAACCAAATTTATACTCTGGAATAATAATTCTTCCTTTTGTTGTGATCTTGAGCCTCGTGAAATACTTAAAAACTTTGGATATCATAGATACCAGACTAACAGAATGATAGGGTTAAACACCTGTTCTGATTTTTTCCCTAGTTTGAGGACCACAATGATCGCGAGTTGTATGAGTTATGATGTGGCATATATAAATGTTATTAGCAAACTATACTCATATACCAGTTAATATGACGAGGAAGATAAAGCAGATAGCGGATGACAAGAACTATATGGAAGCACAGAGTTGGAGATCGTTCTAAATTGTAATTGAGACATTACAATCATGACTGAGAATGGTCTACCTACTATATTCTAATTTGGTGAATCTTATGATTGTTTTATACACACCTAAATACTTATTTAACTGATAATACTTTGAGTAACAGATTAGTGTACCCTCATAATAAAGATTCTATTCATGGAACGACAAAAATCTTGTTAATTAAAATTATATCATTTTACACATGCCCGATTCCTTAAGCAGAATCAGATAAATACCTCAGAATACATCTAAATGGTAGGTTACATTGAAAAGACCATGTTAGGCATAAAGTAAAGCAGATTAGACTCAATGTCAAACAACTGTACCGATTAGTCGGAAGATACTCTCAACTTGACTTAAAATCATAAATATAGATTTATCAGCAAATATAAAGCCAATTTGAACCTATAGTGAGCAAATTTGGGGTTGCATTAAATCATAAAGCATTTAGTAATTCGAGGCACCGAAAACAAAGTTCTATTATTAATTGCAAATGCTTATCACTACGTAACCAACAAGGAGCTGAACGATGACCTTGAAATCTAACGGATATACAACGTAATCCAAGATTTCGCCTTAAGACATGAAATAACTTTGCTATATCACAGCAAATGAAAGCAATACAGTTACTAGACAACACGCAGGAAATCACAAGATTGAAGCGAACTGAACCACATGAACTTCTTCAGTGTATAAGTGTATTCTTAACTTTAGCTTAAGTAAATACTTATGTATTAATTCTGTACTCGCCTTGCTTGTGTATTAAAGTAAGTATAACAGAAAAATAGTAACAAATGAATTTGTAAATAAAGATTGTACTAAGCATATCTAATGTAAGATGTAATTAATAAAAAAATTAACATAGTTTTATTAATTTCATGTTCATTTATAAATTAAGTAATACAAAATAACACTTGCACTAAAATTATCAAATAACACCATTACATATGGAAGTACTACAGCATTTAATATATAATGTGGATCTAAACTACTATTAGGTTGCTAATGGTAAGTAGAAATGTCAGCAAACTAAATATAACTTCCACGGGGAGATATAATTTACTGGTATGCTAACTAACCGGTTAACTATTGTATTTATATGAAAAATATTGTATTCGATTTTCATGTAAATGTGTGTTGTCGTGCAAGCGAGAACCGTAAAACCAGTAAACTTATCAAATTGTTCCGATGGATTAATCGGCGTATTTCTCAAGATAATTAAAGTAAATCTATTAGTTTTGTTTAGAGGGGAAAAGCTATTTAATGAATCTGAATTTAAGCGCGTTGTGAAATCTAGCAACCATCAATTATAAGGAATTCTATGGAAAATTGCTTTATAAATTTTCTATAATTATCATTGTTTAATAAAGTTCCTTAATTAAACAAATTCTAATTGCCTGTTGAAGTAAATTAGTGTATTGTAACTATGATACAAGTCATAATGATTCATTATCTGCACGATTTAGATTATATGTGTGTAATTTTTCCAAAGCTGAATTAATGTTAATTTTATATACAGATCAATAGTAGACATATTTGTTTAAAAACTTTTCTTTAAAAATGTACTGAAGCAAACATTAACTTTCTCTTAAGTATCAGAAATATATGCATATTGCTTTAAAGGTACTTATTTAGTTTGTACATCGAGCCTTTGTGTTAGACTTTGTCGAGTGTTTGGAAGTGAAATAATTGAAATACAGTTAATGATTATGTTCAACTAGGTACCCAAGTGAGTCCTAATTAGAACAAATTATTTTTTCTTAACAACGAAATAGTTGATGTGATACAAATTATCAAGAATAACTAGTATTTTCCATACATATATGTCATGCAATATATACAAATTTTACATAGATATGATTTGTACATCTTGACTTACAAACTGATTTATTACTATTGCTTTACAAGTTCGTGTGCTCTGGTTTGTTTCAATATTCTGACTTTCTGCGCGTTACTCTATAGTTATTAAGTATCACTTTAATGCAGAGTAGACAACAATAAGAATTTTTCTCAACTTTGGAGATATATCATCACGACGAACGAATTTTTTGCTTAGTTTAGAAAAAGATTCGTTCAGAGTCCGACTGTTTCCAGTACTTTGATAGTCTAAGGACTATGATGGAGCCTTTTGTTGTAGAGATTGTGCTCTTGGTTGGAAAACTTAAATAACAGGTCAATTGAATAGTCCCCGGCCTGACTTGATGATTCGGAGCAGTGTTTGAAGAAGATCAAGCGTAATAAACCAGAGTTTTTACATCTATTTGTGACAATGGATGAAACATGGCTCCATCATTTCACCCCGAAGTCCATTCGACAGTCATCCGAGTGGACTGCACACGATGAACCCTCTCCAAAACGTGGGAAAGCGCAGCAATCTGCTGGCAAGGTTATGACGTCTGTATTTTGGGATGCGCATAGAATAATTTTCATTAACTACCTTGAGAATGGAAGGAGACCATCAACAGCGACTATTACTTAGCGTTACTGGACCGTTTGAAGAATGAAATCACCGAAAATCGGCCTCATTTGAAGAAAAAAAAGTGCATACATCCATGAATTGGACTTCGAATTCCTCATCCACCGTCTTCGCCAGATCTGACTCCCAGTGACTATTTCCTGTTCTCAATAGAATCAGATCAGATCTCAAACGAATGCTCGCTGGGAAAAAAATTTCGTCGAATGATGAGGTGGTCGCCGAAACTGAGGCCTATTTTGAAGCAAAGGACAAATCGTACTACAAAAATGGTATCGAAAAGTTGGAGGGTCGCTATAATCAGTGTATCACCCTTGAAGGGAATTATGTTGAATAAAAAAAAACTAATTTTGCCGAAAAATGTGTTTTACTATGGTAGGCCGGGACTTTTCAATTGACCTGTTATGTACAGCCAAATATCATAAAAATACACAAATATTTTTATTTTGACATGACTTAGGTTTAATACTAGGTTTATTGTCTTAGGGTTACGACATTATGGTACCTAGTTTGGTTTGGGCATCAAAATGGCATCAATTTATCGGTAAAGTAGTGCAAACAGTACTTGGGATATATTAGAAATGAATAAAAAGTGAAGGATTTCCAACAAACAAGTTGATTGATGAACTGTATTTAGAAAAATAATATTAACCAATTTTGTACTATTACTATTAAAATTAATACACAATAAATTATATATATTACTGAGCCGGAATCATAGGGCATTAATAAATCATATATTAACAATGTTATTCCAAGAAATACCATTTTGAAGATTATATCATGGTGTCCCAAAAATAACGCAGACAATCGCACAATTAATAAATGTCTAATAAAACTGAATGGTTTTTTTTAAGAAGTCGATATCTTTGTGGGTGTGTTATAATTGGTATTGTTATGATGAAATGTTTAACTAATTGTTGCCTATCGAAATGAATTGGCATAAATAAAAAACGCATTTTTTATACATTTTTTTGACTTATCTCAGAACATTTCAATTCTCATTCAAAATAGGAGATAATACATTAATAAACTAATTATTACTATGTTATTACAGCTAATTGAAAAAAAATCTTTGAAAAGCTATGATTGAATATAGAGCTTGCGCTATAGGAAATATAATCGATAATAAAATATACTGCTGATTAATATAACAACAGTAATACAAATTTATCTGCTTTAATTAAAATAGCATTTATGTAATGGTTAAATAATACGATTACAATTGATGTATTAAATGATAAACAATTCCATTTAAAAATCCTGATCTACTTCCTTGTATCGTCATGATTCAACGCTGATATATTTTGTATGTATATTACTTGCTATCTCTAATATCTAATTTATATACTGTCGTTATAAATCGTGGGATCCAATAAGATACCTTTGAGATTATATCAACGATTGTTCAAGTGCAAGTATATCTGATGTGGATGGATATTGACGAAAGAGAAAATGTCAATGCTCATGTCTTTACTCGAATATTGCAGATTACAATAGTGCTTAGTTTTAATTATATATGCTTAGGTGATTGATATATGTTGAAGCTTCGTTATAACGTTACATTATAATAATGGTGTAGGATATAATCAATGATATAGTTCACTGATTATGCAATGTGTTTTTAATACACTAATTTAACATATTATTGCTTAATTATCGCTAAGATGGCATAGCTTGAGTTCAGTATGTTTGAATAATTTCTCTTCTTCTTTCTAAATATTGTAAAAAATAACGAAAAATACTTGGTTTACAAATTGGAAGTATTTTCTGATTAAATGATCAGATTTTAAAAAAAGATGTTTTTAACAGAATCTATCATCGAAATGCGCTCAAACGCATTTCGCTCATTATGCTTGAGGATTTGGGTATGTTTCATATTATATAATTTGGGTTTTATCTTTCTTCCTCAACGAAAATGGAATATTTTTGTTTTAATTTTCATTTTTATTTAATTTTTACTGGAGTAACCAGTTTTATAGTTACTACTGGTTGATAAATATGTATTGTATCCCTTGTACATTGTATGTGGTTAGATAGAAATAAATTAGCTAAATAGTACGACAGTAGGAATAATTTTGATTTTTCATCGATGTGTCTAAATTATTCGCAAGTTTTTCCATACTGAATCCTTTAGGCTGCTTGCGAAGTTCATTCACTAAAATATATTTCGAAACAATTCTATTTATTTTGGTTCGTCAAGCTCAAGATTCTATTAAATTCTCTTTAGTAACACTTTACTTTTGTACCATGTTCTGTGTCCCAGCTTTTCTTTTTCTTTGATTATATTCCTAGTTACGGTTTAAAATTATTTAACACCACCTTCTTCAAATCTCTTAATAAAATCTCTCCTGTACAAGATGCTGGTTCGATCAGTCTATACTGGTTCTGTACGGCTCCAGAGTCTATCTCAAATACGTCTCACCTAGTCAGGTGGAACGTTTTCAAGTTTTTCATAATAAAATTCTCAGGAGGATAATTAATGCCCCGTGGTTCGTCAGGAATATTCCAATTCATAGAGAAACAGACGTCCCCCAAGTTCACTATTTTATATCCGAGATCTATTCGAGATATTTCTCCACTCTTGGTCTCTCGGATAATAGATGTATTACCGATCTGACCAATGTTTTAGGCCAATAACTTATTTGGAACTTAGTGGCCTTGCTATATCGCAGCCGACACTGCCCGTCGGGCTCTATCTTCAAATTGTGGTGACCTTCTCCGGCGGCGAGCGATTAACTTAGGTGCCGCGAGTTACATGGTGTGATAACGATGCCATGTCGTTTGTGCCTATTAACGGTGTTACCGGTTATGGGCACCTTTCTTATTAATAGTAGAAAGTATCAATTAGGATCATAGGATCAGCTAATTGGGTAGGTCTCCACATAACTATTCCAACTCACGGGTCTCCTCGACCAGGTATCCGTAACAGGATTGCCCTTCCCGGTTTCAGACCAGATAAAAAAAACTTTCTTTAAATATACTTCTCTGTGACTTCTGGCGACTCTTGCATCTCAAAAAAAACATATACGCGAAAATCATCATCGTCGAGGAAACCATAACTGTGAAAAGTGAGTACTTATTTTGACAGTTTTCCGGATTTCCATCTAGAGCGTATATTGTATTGTATTTTCTTAATCTAGTTATGTACTTTTCGTAATTTTCCACAAGACCAGATGTTTTCTTATTTACTATAACGCCTCTCTAATGATGAATCCCTTTTTTTGTGCTCTATGTTTTACACTTTGAAGATAATTGTAATTGCTAAATATCATTTTCGGTCAATATATTCCTATTTTTATGTTATTATTATAGGAATTTAAAGTATAATGTTCCATAAAAACAATTTCGCAATATTCCTGGTAAAAATTGTGGAACATTTAAAGTTATCATTTAGATCTAATATTCAAGTAATAGTTTACATTTCTGTGTCAGTCAATAGCTAAATGATAATTAATATTTACGAGCTCGTTAGATTAACTATTAAGCCAGGTTAAACTTTTTAAACTTTAATGTTGGTACGCGTAAAGCCTCATATTTTAATGTTATAAGAAAACCAGTTTTTGTGATTACATTTATAACTCTTGGTAATGCTCAATAATAAGCGATGAGGTACTCTTAGCAATAAATTTTAATCTAAATACAGGTAGATAACAGGTTGTTCAAACTAGTTCGGTGATTTTTTATAATTACGCAATTCAAAATACCCACAAAACAGATATTTAACAGTTTTATTGGTTTCTTTCGCTTCAGTTAATATTCAGTGTATTAGGTAAAGTGTTAATTTTGAAAATTCATAAATTTCATGGTCTAGATAGCTGATACCAACAAACATTATTAACATAAAATATTAGTTCAATTATTTCTTAAATTAGTATTATCTAATATAATGTATTATAGTTATGTAACCTTCCATACAGGAATATCATCGATTATTTCTATTATGCTCTATTTTATTATAAATATAAGTCTAATAGAATTATAAAAGTTATTAATGATAATGGAATTAAAGGATGATTGATGATCCTGATAAAATCAATTACAGCAATAGTTGTTCTTAACTATTTGAAAAATATGTTGTCTAATTATTATACAAAGACTAATAAACATATATTTTAAAAATAATAATTTTAAAGTTTTTCAATGTTATGAAAATTATAACATATCTTTTATATGGTGTTGTAAAAATAATTCTCCAATAGAGATAAAAAAATGAAGTTCCACTATTTTGAATATTCTTAATTTTTTGTCTTTTCGAAGCGACTTCGACATAACAGAGAAAAAATGCTTCAAGGAGCTTTATGAACTTACTGGCTTGGCTGTCACAGGGACAATTTTTAACAAATAATTTTGAAATACAATGAAATATTGATAAGTGTTTTTTATTTCGTAATTACTAATTAATTCGTAGATGAATTGATTTGTTGATGTTGTTGAAACAGATGCAGATTGATCTTATCGAACAATAGTGTGAAATATGTACTTAAATCAGTCTTAAATTAAATGCTTAAATTAGTCTTTCTAGTCTGAAATGATTAGAAGAAACTTAGTTACTAACAATATCTAAGGCATAATATATAATATTAACGTGGGTTGAATAAATTAATATTATTAACATTATTGGCCATATGAATAATAAAAACCTTATTGCCTTCTAATTATTTATAGACAAGACTATAACATCTTCATCGGCAGGAGTAAATTTTGGTGTATTTTAGAATAGTTTCTACATTAAGTACCACTTCACGAAATTATCAAAATTCCAAAATATTATATACTTGAAAAATTACTATAGATTTTATGAAGATGTAGAGAAATATTTCAAACTAAAAATTATAAATTGATTTAACAATATAAAATTGTACTTAAAACTATATTTTTGCTTTATATGATTATTGTTTTTAGACTTTTTTGGGGCGTTAACCCGCGATTTCGGTTCACCAAATAATATACTGTTTTTTGAACTGTTTCTGGACTTTATTCACTTATTTTAATAACATATATTACGCTAGATGACATATTGTTTATATTTTATGTAAACTACTTTTTCCACGCTTATATTCTAACTTAACCTAACTTTTTATACATATCAAAGGTTACAACTACTTACGTCGAGGACATTCGAACTATTTTAAACATCGAAGAAATAACTATTGCCCATCGACGTTTAAATCATCTATAATATATGCGTCTTTACATATCAAGACGTAACAGCCTTTTTAATTAAATGTTCCTTTTTACTCAGTATTAAACTACTTTACTAATTCTAATGATTCACTTTTCCGAATTTAAAAAAGAAATTTCTCATATAGTAACAGGATTGCCAACACGTTTTTCTAAACTTGAAGTCTTATTGTTTCTTTTTCGTGATAATTATAAAACTATTAAACGTTATTTAACTTATTAACGATATAGCGTGAAGTCTCTATTTCACACGTTGTAATATTTAGGTTCCTTCGGTTTATAAAACAAATTCGATCTTGTCAAAAGCTTGTGGAAAAGGTTTCAATGCCAATATAGAATTGACACGCTGCACTAACTATGCCACGTCAATCAAATTTCAACCCGGATTTGAGTAAAAACGTCTATTGTTTAAAATTCAGACATAACCATCGCGCAAGATATTTTCGATCTTGAACACCTAACACGTTCAAATTATCGTTAAACAAAAGTTGCATTCATGTCGAAAGACTTTCTAAAATCCATTTTGATTCGCCCGTGTGTCGCGGATTGTTTTAATTGGGCGCGATAGTCAATCGCCTCTTTTTAAATATAAATCGAAACGATCGATTTCACGCGGCGGAAGAGTTCGAGATTAAAACAAACACTTTTTCGCAGTTTGTGTTATTCTTATTAATAAATGATGAAGTATGAAAAATTGGATGCGCGTCAAGACCCCATAGTAATGGGACGGCATTTTTCTGTGGTCATTATTTTAATTAAATGTTGTCCGATCTGTTCGCAGATGTCTCATTAAAAATTCCTTGGTGTATAAAATTAATTGGCTTATTTATTTAGTTCGACTCAACATTTTCGATTTTGTAACGAACTCTAATAAGTGCAACTAATGCGGTATTCTAATTTAATCCGTTAGATATTCTTGGTGCAAAATTTAATTTAACACTATATATATATATATATATATATATATATATATATATATATATATATATATATTGTATGAAAGGATATTAAATAGATAAGCCATTATTTTACTTAAAAACCTGTTTTATTTTATGGAGCGTATACTGGGCCCGATACTATATTTTATATACATAGCCGATCTACCCACCACAAAAATAACTATTACGGTAGTATATGCAGACGACACAGCAAGCTTAGCTTCTCTTGAAGATCCAGTCACATCATCAATGAACCTACAAACCCACCTGGAGAAAATGCAACAGTGGTTGAAGACATTGCTCATTAAAGCCTATGAAACAAAATCCACCCATATAACTTTTACCCCGCGTAGAAGAACATATCCACCAGTAAATATCAATCATGTGTTAACACCCCCAAGCAGAGGATGTTTAATATCTTGGTATGCATTTAGATCGACGCCTAACCTGGAAGAAGCACATACTCGTTAAACGAAAACAACTAGGACTTAACTTATATCAAATTTATTGTCTCATGGGCCGTAAATCCAAGTTATCATTAGATAACAAGGTATTGCTCTATGAGTCTATACTCAAGCCTATTTGGTCATATGGAATCCAACTATGGGGTATCGCTATCAAATCTAATGTATCCATCATTTAACGGTTCCAAAATAAAGTGTTGCGTGCCATTGTTGATGCTCCATACTATGTTTGAAATAAAGTGATACAACACGCAATTCCTATAGAACCCATAACTAGTGTTATTCAACATGTTTGTATGAAGTATTTTGGAAGAGTGTCAGTGCACGTTAATGTACTCGCTAATCAGCTAAATATGTGATGTGATAGTGAAGTGCATAGACTAAAGCCTTTAACACAATCTGATTTGATTATTGGACATATATAGACTTTAGAATAAGCTTTAGTATAAGACTAATTAATTAAGATAGTATTTTATACAGGAGATCACTTAATGAAGTGATTTTCTATATGCCATATATATATGTAATATAAACATAATAGATATTTATTGTCTATTGGGCAGATTGTGGAACCGCTAAGAGTAAACAAAAAATATGGAACAAGGTGACTTGTTGATCGGCGAATTAAGCAACACTGATTGTCTATTAGAAACAGACCAACCTTTCTCACTTCTTCACCATTCAGGTAGTTTTTTAACACAGAGGGCGAAATAGTTAGGACCATATTACATAACATCTTCCTCCTAACAAAACAGCCAAAGGGATGTACGTGGTCGTTATTTCGTCCGGACAACTTATACAACTTATAGTTAAAAAAATTGTTTTTGAGTATCGATTTTTTGTACCTTCATTTGGCAGCTTGCCTTTGAAGAACTTCGAAATGGCACTGTTTACACAAATTTTCATGGCACCCCTCTACGGAATGGATTTTCTAATTTTGGTGACACCATACGCTTTTGATGGTCTTACACCTTGAACTGTGATGAATGTGACGGGAATCCACGGACTGGGACGTTGTTCAAAACTTGAATATTTCTTATCTGGAATAGTTTATGGCCAGGAATCGTTGATCAAGTTCAATCCACCTTTTGTGACCTTACATATTCAATTGCAATACTTTTGTCCGAACTCCATTTAATTACACCGAGAAACACTTGTGGAACTATATATATAATTCTGTCTATCCCCTGTAGTACTAGTATACACAAAAACAGTCTTAATATTATGTTCTTTTTAATTATTCTAATGTATACTTTAATAGTTGATGCTATCTTATAATAACACCATTAAGTTTAAATTATTATTTAGAAGAATATTATAATAAAGTCAATGTATAGATTAAGAATGACATCAATTTTATCGAAGAAATTGAGAATTCCATTCTAAGACTGACGTCAAATCTGAATCATGCAATCATTTGTGATATTTTATCCTGTTTCGGTCAGAATTTTTTTGAATAATTATGTTGATGATCTTATGAATGTTTCATTTTTTGTCATTTATTCCATTTTGGTTTTTCAGCACATTTTATTTAAAAACATGTCACATCATTGGTTTTTGTTGAATAAACATCGAACTATTATTCAATAACAAAAATTATAATAAAAATCAATCAAAAAAATTAATTATAAATTAAAATTATATTAAACCTGTGTAATGATATTTCATTTAACCATAATTTAATATTATATATTTGGAGCAGTGAACTGCAACATTTAGGGTAATAAATAAACGGGTTAATAAATCATCTCAAAAAAATAAAAAATAACAAATATCCCATTGGGCTCCATTCCTTAAAGTTACTAGCTTAATTAATTTGGTCTTTTTCACTTTAACTCCAATATATCTAGAAAAAAAATACCCTGGAGAGTCTGGATAATATTTAAGAAGATTTTGTGATATAATAGTCTATTATTATATATATTGGAACTGCTAGACCAACGAATTAGATCTAGCTAGATTGATTCTGTCATTAATAAAATGAAAATAATTATATAGATAACAAAAAATAAGTTTGGGAAGAATCTATCATCAAGCTTTATTTTAATTTATTGGATTAATCTAAAACATCCGAAGCTAATAGTATCGTCCCTAAAACGTTATGAAATAGCAAGTTATTAAATATTACTCGATTGTTGGGTTACGATTCCATAGAATCTGATGAATAGATTAAAACAAATATTTTTCGAGTTTTATTGCGCAAACCATTAGATTATGTTGTTTTTGTTACAAATATAAATTATTGAAAATAGTGATGAGGAAAGGCTAAGATTAGAGATATCAATCTATCGTTTTAGAAACATTACGCAAACAGCTTACTATATATAAATGCTATCGGTAGTAAATGTGAGAAAACAGCTAATCATTTAGGTTGCCAAATATCCCATCATATACTGGTTGCAAATTTCGTCACCGATTTTACATCTTTTGAACAGAAACGTCTAGGAATCGTCTATGGCTATTGAAATCTTAAGAAATCTTTTTTTTACATCTAAGTAATGTTAATAGCTTTCTTCAGTGGCTAAAATATATTGGCTTTAATAAACCCGTTTCATTAAAATAATTGGTATTCTACATTTTGTTATTGCACATAATGATCACAGTATGTGCAATATTGCAGATATTTTATTATAAATATTTTCGTAAATACATTCTTGTCGATTTGGACATAAAGTGTAATATTTTAGTCATGTACCGGTATGCCTTATTTATTTTAAAATATATGTTAATGGTATGTCTTAAGTTGTAAATACTGTTGTCAAGAAACTGTAAGTTTTCGACCTTTAGGTTTTCATGGTTATTTGCGATTGTTTCAAATTGCTTGTTTGGCTGTGTCTATTGACAGTTCTCTATGAAGGCTTTAAGTAAGTAGTTTCGAACTTTTATCATGAATTCGATAAATACCATTGCAGAATCAAAAATAATCTATTTTTAAAAATAACATTGTATAGGTTATTGAAAGAAAATTGAATATATAAAATTATCCTTACTCACTAATTGCATAGTATTTATCGACTTCAGATAAGGGACTTGTAGTTGATTTTTTTCCGTTATTTAAGTGTTCTATTAACTTGGATCAACAATTAAAGGGAACTATGGTATTTATGGAAGATGCCTAAGATAAATTTTGCTTGCTTGTCTCTGAGATCGTATTAAAAAGTAGTTAATTTTACTAATACATAACAATCAATGGACAGTGTAGAAACTAATAAAAATAGCAAATTACAGTATTGTGAGTTGTTTAGACTGGCAATGTGCAATATATAGCCTGAAATCAGGACTGTGGTAAGGAATCCAAAGGATAGGGCAAGGGTGTTTTTTAATTTCTTCAAAAGTTATTTCGGAAAAGGTATCAGGATCTGTCTAATTTACCAATTTTTACACTGTGACATGTTATATAACAGAACGGCAGCAGACGGGAATGAATAGAATTAAGCTATTATTGAAGTCCTTTCGAACTTGTTGCTGAATGTGTCTTTGAATTCTGGCACCACTGTTCATCAGACGACAGAAAAAGAACCTTGACGCTAGCGCGAATTCGACAGAACTGCTCAAGTGCATTTATTCTAAACTAATTTTAAATATTTTATAGCTCTTAGTTCTTTAGAAGAGTTGTAGTTAGGAATTAATTATTAGGTTAATTGTATATTTGCAAAATTTTGTTGAGTTAATATAATTATTTATTATTTAATAGAGAACATTAGCAGTAGACAATGTGAAAATAAGTGGACAAGGTATGAATTATTAGTAAAATGTTTATATGCAAAGTTTCTATGTAACTAATATAATCTTAACAACCAATTTATTAAAAGCATGGTATAATTAGTAAACAGCTTAGAATCAGATTCGAGAAAAAAACCATTGTTTCCGCCTTCGGTTAACTGATTTCGCTAATAACCTTAAACTTGATTATATTTTTTGTCCGATTTATTTCTAAAGCTTTTCTGTTAAATAAATTGTTGCACAATAAAATTCCAGTAAATAAACGTCATTATTAGTGATCAGACAAACGACTTTTTCAATAGCTTTTTTGACAAAGTCTTTTAAATTTTAATTCGATCCGTGCGAAATTCCTTAATTTCAAATTAGTATTTTTTGTTCTTTTAAGGATTTTTGTTGGTTTAAAGTAACCACAGCAAATTGTATCTGAGAACGTCTTTGTCCTTTAATTTTTACGATTGTTTTCTATGTAACTATGAGTTTTTGAAGAATTTTATGTGTCCTAAAGTATTAAATAAATTTTGTTTTGTTTTGCAACCCGGATAATAAATGAATTCTAGTACATAACGAACAGCAATCACTTTCTATGTGGATATGGTTATTAATAAAACCAAAAGTTATTTTTGAGTTAAAATAATTTAATTGAAGTGACAGTTTGGTCCTATTTTCAGGTAGTATATATATATATATATATATATATATATATATATATATATATATATATATAGCCGCTTGTAAAATCCTCACTAACTGTTTAAATAGCATTATATTGCACTTAAGTATCCAAACTTTTGAGGAATTGCAAACGTACAGTCCATCAAACAAAAAAAGATACATTTAGTATGTTTGATTGTTGAATTGAAAGTACTCAACGAACAAAAAATAACAAAAAATAAATGGATGTTACTGAATAACGATTACTACCAGCAGTCTACAGCCAAACAACGACTCTGCGGTCACAAGAACAGCCTTTGATCATATAGTGCGGAATCTTCTTACCAGCAAATACCAGCCATTATAAATTTATTTAGCCTTTTTAGATTTAAAAACTTTATTTGTATTTCATACATCTTTCAAATGTATTCATTACTATTATATAGTTCAAACCATTCAAATCATAGAAAAAATAACTATTTTTACAGTTTGTACAGGAAAGAAATTTGCTTCTAAAGTATTTCTACATTATGGCGCTAGTTATGTTATTAATCTTTAATTTTACACACAAAATAGTTTTATAGCGGTAAGGATTTACGCTTCTTCTATATGCCATATGGTAGTTGAAGTTTATAATTGTTAAAATCTTTTGGAGGCGGTAAAGATGCAAAGGAAAGATTAATTTCGCATTTTAACAATATAGCAACGTTGGACATACCTAGCCAAACTTGTCAAGACTTCGTATGTTAAAAGTCATAAACCTTGATGTTTGAATAGTGTTAAATAATTAGAATTTTAATTAATTCTTGGCATATCATGTAATCAATGAATTTCATTTATATAACAAAATGCAAATATTTGTTTTAATATGTTAAGTCAGCAATTGAAAGCTAATTAGCATATGTTTATTTATATAAAATGTAATTGTGAATTGTGAATCATCATTAAATTTTATTAGTTCATAGAAGTTGAAATCCTTTAAATGCTCTACGGTCAAATTGTTGATATGTAATAAATAACACTTTAAATTTTGATCTTACATAAATATATTTCACATTTCAAAATAATTGTATGCCTCTTCATGATGAAAATTATTACGTGAATAATTATTGAAATTCTATTTATTTTTGATAGTATAGATTATGATATATTGACTTGTTTTCCGACTTATATTTATTATAATTATGTATGTCATCGTGTTTCACCATTACTTAGATTTAATTGCAGTATTCTTAAAATTAAAGTTGCCTTCATATTTCGAATTAAACAAGTAGATTATAGTAAAAAAATATATGTTAATGGTTATGCAAGGTAAATTGTCAAACTTTACACAGATGTCATTGTTTACACAACAAGTAAATATGAAAATAATTTGGAATAACGTCATCTTTGTTATATCATTTAACAAAAAAGTGAGATATATTGTAATGTAAAAAAGTATGTCGCAACAAGAGAAAGTATAAACGATGATACACATACTATCGTTTATAATTCACTTTATCACTGTCCTATGGAAAAACTTAAATATAGTCATCATTAACAGTAACTTCAGCATACAGGTGTTGAAAACTACCATTTAGTATATTTATAAAATTTATTTTATTGCTTTCATTGAATTTGCCTGCAATGTTCTTGCCATATTTATCGTTAATGCCAGCAAATATTCCTCAATTACTTTCTTTTCCAAACGGTCTGCCTAATGTCGGTTAATTGTGCAGCTTGTTTGGAATCCATTAACGATTGGCAACGCCATATGGCCACAAAACCTGAGCTCAAGAAAACAGCTCGAGCAGAACAAATAAAATTGTTTTTAGTTTGGTTGAATTAATCAATATTTTACTCATATATATATGGTGATATCATTGATTTCTTGTCGTAGACTAATTTTGATAGAATGAGGAGTTCGATTTGAGGGCATTTGGTTTGAATGAGACACAGTAGTTTATGTAAAATTTATTTCTTTGTTATTACATATACGTTTTAACTGGCGATGTTTAATAGTTATGTTTTATAAAATACAAGCATGTTTTATTGCGCTAGAATTATAAATTAGAAAAAATACATGTGATAAGAGTTTGTTTTTATTATTTAAGCATAAGAAAGGTATCGCGGACATGAATACTGAATTAAAATGCCGCCCAGATTAAGCTTTACATTTTACTTTAAACTTTACAAATTTTTCCAACAATATTATTCCTTACAATATTATTTTAACTACTGTCAACTGACCACTTTTTAGTAGGTACGAGCAACAAATTTTTTTTGTTAGTAGTTTAATTTTGTGTATATGTCACAAAATTATATTAAGTAGTAGTGAAAATAATATTGTAAATAAATAAATAGGTTTAGGTGGGTATTAGGCTAAATTGTGTGTATATAGTAGAATGAAATATACGTGTAATAGATAGGTTAAATAAGGTTTCTGTTTGTTTTTATTTAGTTACAATAGTACAACATTATAATTACTTTTTTGTTTTAGACGGTTCAATTTTTTTAAATATTTTGTTTCTTTCTTTTTAGTATTAGATATTTACTAAATAAATTACGCAGTTATTTTATTAAGTATTAAAATGGGTAGGACAAGTAAAGATGCAGCCCGTAATAAACAAAAATAGGGAAAAAAATAATGATTGATAATAAGGAACGCTTCAGGTCCCGGGGTCTGCTACCTAGTCTCACTTAGAATAGAAAAAATGTTCTAACGCAACTAGAACAGAAAGTTGTGCTTCCATCGAGAATCGAACCCGCGACTTGCGTATGTGAGCTGAGCGCTCTAACCATTACAGCATAGAAACAGCTACCTGTAATATTTCTACTCGTTCTCATATGATATGGTTAGTGCTTGAAAAGCAAACTGAATGGCTGTTACACTGAACTTTAATTTTACATTATATACAAATATCTGATTATTTTACATAATAAAATATGTGAACACTTTCTACATTCTTTTGAAATTTGAGGGTTTCCCTCGATTTCTCCGGATTCCGCCATCAGATACTGACTTGGTGCCAATGGAATGAAATGGAACCTCGAAAACGCACTCCATAATTGACGGAGAAATTGGTTACATATATTAAAAATATATATATACATTAAAAAGATACATAATTAAACCATGACATACATTGAATATTATATAGAGCCGAACATCAGATAAGAGACTAATTAAATTATGTGAGGTTATAGAGTTAATTGTATCTCTACATTATTAAATATTAATACTTATTATATTTATTAATAGTATATTAAAGAAATATTTAGTTTTTCGTTAAGTTCGACATATATTGAAGGATAAGATATTTATTTTTGTTAAGTTCACATGATAATGTAGCTGCTTAGAGGTTATTGGAAACCAATAATCGAGAAACAAGGAAGTACTTTTCTAACTTATACGCAAATTTCGAATTTATATAAGAAAAAAAAAGGATATAAACTACGATTTCCGCTAAAAAATTTCGCTGGAGTACTAAGGAAACAGGTATAGTTCACGAGATGTCTCATGGGAATCAGGTTAATTTCAGAGACTAACAACGTTTTGGATCCCTGTGCAATTTGCATATTAAAAAATAACGCGAAGTTAAGGTACTATTAGATTAATTAAAACTAATTTTATTTTTAATAAAACTCTCCGGTCGGGCGAAAACTTAAATTTTATTTGCCAAATTCCCAAGGAATTTTGCGCAGACCTGTTATACATGTATATTTATTACTTGTAAACTTGTCAGTAATTTTCTTGGCAAATACTTATTTAATTTGCATTATCACGAAATATATTTAACATATATTAAAATTGCTTTCTCGTCGGCTATGTGTACTTAAGAAACATTTTGTTCTAGTAATTACAGTAGTTAGGATAACGGACGCATTAAGTATTATATAAAATATGAAAATACAGGGGAAATTTCGCCGAGATCTTTTACTAATATTCGTGTACCGTTTCCAATAATATTAGTTAAAGTTTGATAAATTTATAAATGCGTTTAATTTGTTTCTTTATCTATTAATTCGTTTTGATTGTTGTGAAAAATAATTAACTTAACAAAAAATGCAAACTAACTATTAACTACAAGCTAAACTAAAATTCTACTCTTTACTCTGTGCTCTGAAGCTCCTTATAATAGTCTAATTATGTTGCAGTCTGGCAATTGTACTGGTCCTTGATGATGAATTTTGATGTTTCTCAAACTAATGCTGAACCTCTTTAGGGTGTTTTATAGCAGTAATGTCATCTTAGAATATGGCAGTGTTTAGCAGCAATATATCAGGCACAGTTTATACTTCAATGTCAAGATATTTATTCGTAGTTCATTCAGATAGTGATGTGAATGAGAGGACAAGCTGAATACCACGATATTACTGCCACATCAATAAAAACAGCTTTCCCATGCTTGAGTGTAGGGAGCACGGGTTCTCTGTACATAAACCAGGCTGTTTTTTGGAAAATATAAACCATGACTCATCTGGCCATACCACATTTTTCCAATCATCAAGTATCCAGGATTTATGATCGTTTCATCACTTATTTCGCTGATTAGCGTTTGGTATTATAAAGGTTTTTCGCAATTGTATAAATGTTACTTTATATTATAATATTACTTAAGTAAGTTTTTCCCTCACTTTTGCCGAAATAGTTTTATGTTGTTTGTAACTCTTTTAAAGGTTGTCAGTTTCTGATTGTTAACTTTGCTCTCTTCAGATAGCATTCTTTTCGCCAATGATGCTTTACCATGTTTTTGTATTCTGTCACTACCGTGGATACTGTCACTGATAAAACGTCTGAAAATGTATGAAATATCAAATATTTGACCGACGGCTTGTTTGAATCCTTCCAGAAGAAAGCGAATTATATAGCCTCCAAATCTTGGTATATAAACTGAGCAATACATCGCATTATTTACTCGGAAAAATGGTTGCCAACATGTAGCAATATATTTTATGGTAAATTATGTTCATATTATTTGTTCTTCTCTTTTTTTTGTTTTTCAAATTTTTGTGAATAATTATTTGGTATCAGTTTTTTGAGTGTATCATTTTATCACTACCTTTCCAACAAATTATTAGTTCGATGCAACTACTAACTGTATCATTTACTTATTACTGAGTTCAACCAGTGATGTCAATTTATAATGACCTGAAATTAAATGAGTGTAAATAAAGATATTCGGACCGTTAGGATTTTCATAAAGAACATTCTTGGCCACTTGTAATTTGTTTTTCTTAGTCACACTTTAATACAGTTAAACAGAAAACTATATATCCTATATATATATATATATATATATATATATATATATATATATATATATATATATATATATATATATATATATATATATATAGAGGATGACGAAGTTTAGATGTTTGCTCCAGAAGTAGAGATACTGCACCAATTGTAATAGGAACGCTGTTTTTGCCTGTTTAAAGATAATTTGTCTTTCAATTATCGACCTAACAGCATTACCAGCAATCTGTAAATGTCAATCTCCAATTTCGCATCTACAAACTCTTTCAGTTGATCATAGGTCATAAGTAATATTTTCCCTGTTAGTACTAATACGTTGGCACATTTCTGTACATCTTAGAAGCTTAAGTAATTTAATATTTGCACTTCTGCTAAATAAAACAAAGTCACGTCAACATTTTCGTCATGTTTTCAGTGAATATGAACATAATTTTATATATTTACTAGTATTAGTTAAAATTATTCCATCTTACATAAATCAAAATGAGACTTTCTGGTTAATTTGCAAATGGGTTGATAACTTTTTAATACAACCTGATAAATATGTAAATCGCATTATCCTATTTTATTTCTAAGTATTTGGGAATTTTATACAAGAAAGCTTTACATGTTAACAACTACTGCTGTGGGATTTTGAAGCTGTTAGACTTTGCTACAATAAAATTTTAAAATATTTTTTTTTAATAATATAAACTTAAGTAAATATATATACTTAAAATTTTACGTGCATAATTATATTTTCAATAATTTAATTTCTTAGTTGTACTGTTTTGAAATTTCAGGGTACTGTAGTAGAAGAATCAACTATGCCATTGTAAAATTTTCAGATCACATTTTATTTTGAGATTAAAACATATTTTAAACACAGAATAGACCTTAGATCAGAAAACCAAAAAAAAAAAATTATATTAATATTAAAATTATATTTATGCCTAGTAAAGTAATAAAATAATTTTTCCTATTTAAATGAGTCGCGCACTGAATACCGAATACAATATTCGTGAGGCAAGCTTATTTTAATAAGCTCATTTATATTTTCAGCTATTAGCCTTAGATACACATCTATAAAAACGTGTCCGTCCTGACTTAAATACTCAATTATATTGAATTAAAATGAATTTCTTCTGCATAATCATCATTGTGTTAACACATAATAAAATACCTTTATCTATTAGAATCAAATCGGTTTAAGTAAAGTTAATCGTTGTAATGCAACTGAACCAAAACGAACATTGTTTTGCGTTGACGAAAATAATGTTACACTTTATAATGTTTTAGTTATGCAGGTTTGAATGCACTGCTACAATTTAAATGGTCGGTATGTGACATCGGGAAGGTGTGTCCGGTTGAATTCAAGACATGTACAGAAACAGAAATATTTGAAGAAAAGGTTGAATGTTGAAATGTTATGTAAATGAATGTCGATTTGGAATCCGTCTTCGAGGACATGCTAATGTAGAAGACAATAGTCGAGTGTTTTACGAAAAAAGCACCTTTTGGTTTTATTCAGTATATAATTTCTCCAAATGATCTGAATTTTAACGTATAACTTGCACGGAATAGATGAAATGTAAGTTAAATTCTATAACGAACACTAAATCGATATCGTGTCTGGTGACGTGATGTTGCGAGAGATTACGGTGTTTATATTACAAGAGTTTAGTTTATTGGACTAGGAGACGTGTTAACAAGTCGCCAGTTCTTTCCGTTAAAATTAAAAATGGTATTCAAGCAAAAACAACATTTTTACGGAGATTATGTTGCTTTTTAATTTATTCCAGTAACCGCAATTAACCAGAAGCAAAGGGCACAGGTTGGCAATAATTCCGCAGGTTATTTAAAGCATTTCTTAGCATAGTTAAGTGGAGTTTGGTCAAAAGTAAATTGATTTATCGATTCTTGATACAAGCATAGCAGTTAATGGTGTACGGATACCAAAATCGTACTGAAGTTGCCGTGAATTAATATACTCTACTTGAACTTGGATAGAAGCTTCTAGTTCAGAAACGCCCAACCTTGGAAAACCTTTCCATAGAGGCTATATTATAGAAATTTGGATAAAAACAACTAAAAACAATACAATTTCACTACAACTTAAAGCTGCCTGCTTTAGTATTAAGCTGATCACGTACAGCCTTTTGGTTGCTTCTTCAGGAGGATTCTGTTATAAAGTGCAATTAATAAAGCATGAATATATCCATCTTGTTTTCGTCTTTGCGTTTTACTGTAGTAGCGGTAGTGTATGGTGAATTGTTTTTCTTACTATGTATACTTTAGTGCTTTCCTTTACTTCAAATTTTATTCTTTTTGTATGTAAATTCCCGTTTTTGTTTATTGGTATCAGTATAATTCTTAATATTACTCTTTTTGTTATTGTTGGTTTGTATTATCATTTTGCCTCGGTATTAAAATTGTTAGGTACCATACATTATTGTTGGTCTTTTGAATGTCTTATATATTCTTATTTTGGTACTTTTTGACTCTTATAAATCACTTCACTCCGCTTAGACTTCTACGTTTGTTATTACGGTTTTGCCTTTTATCTTTCCCTACCTCCATCTCCCGGTTCCGTAAGACCAAGATATTCAAACTTGTGTTCCTTTTAAAATTATATTTTCAATGTTTCCCTTATTGATATGTTTTAGTATTCCTGACACTAATTATTTTTAATTCCCCTTTAACCGACTTCGAAAAAGGAGGAGGTTCTATGTTCGGCTATATGTATATATATATATATATATAGATATATATATATATATATATATATATATATATATATATATATATATAGATATATATATATATATATATATATATATATATATATATATATATATATATATATAGATATATATATATATATATATATATATATATATATATATATATATATATATATATATATATAAATATATATATTTTTTTTTTTTGAATGTACGTACCGATTTCCAAAACTTTTTTGTTGTAAAGAGTGCTCTTTCGAGGTGGTTTAATTGGAAACAAATCAGGATCTGTTGACGGGGAAAGGAGAATATCGGAAGAAACGCTCAAATTTCAAAGGCACGTACAAAATTTTTACATCGTTTTTATCTAAAATTATCAGATATTTGGATATAATGTTATTGCTGCGTTAAGTGCAAAAGCAATTTAACTTGCTTTTTAAGCGCTAATTATAGCGCCTCGTGGAAATGTTGTGCAAATATGCTTCTATGGTGTAATGGTTAGAGTGTTTAGCTCCCAAACGGAGGTCACAGGTTCGACTCCCGGCGTGGACGATAACTTTCTGATATTTATTTAGAACATTTGTCAAATCATCTAGGCTAGGTAGCCGACCCCGGGGTCTGGAGCGCTCCTTATTTTCAATCATTATATCTTTATTCCTAATTTTCCTCATACTGCACCTTGACTTGATCTAATCGTTGTGATATTAAATTAAATAACTGCGTAGTTTATTGAGTAAATATCTAACACTAAAGACAAAAATAAAATACTTTTAACAAAAATTGAACCGACTTTAAAAAATAAATAAGGATCTCACAAAAAATAAAAAACAATCTAACTTAGATTTTTAACACAAAAAACATATCTTAAAATAAAATATGTACATTATAATCGTTGTAATAACTAAATAAAAATAAACAAAACCTTATTTAACTTATCTATACTACACGTATTTGATATTGTACTATATACACGCAATTTAGCTTAATACTTACCTAAGGCCGTGCCGAGCCAAAAAAATACAAAATTGATAATATAATTTTGTGACAGACACAAAAAATTAAAATACCGACAAAACAAACCTACAATTAATGCTATTGCTTGGATGCGGCAGCGACTTCAAAGTAATCACTTGGTAGTAGTTAAAATATTATTGTAATTAGATAAATAGGTTTTTACACAGTTTAAATAAGGATTGTGTTTATCTTTATTTAATTATTAGAACGATTATTATGTACATATATTATTTTAAAATGTTTTTTTTTGTATTAAAAGTTTAAGTTTGATTATTTTTTAATTTTTACTTAGTTCCTTATTTATTTTTTGAATTCGGGCCAATATTTTTCTTAAAAATATTTTATCGTCTTTTGGTCTTTTATATCAAATATTAAAGCCACAATTTATGATATAATAAGTTTGAGGGAATAAATAGTTTATCCAGAGAAAAACGAAAAAATATATAAATAAAACATGGCTATTAATAAACAATGCAATCACTATAACTACTAAAATTAGATTTTTGTTCTATTATATGAAGTTGGTGTTAATAACTAATAATCGAAGCAAAAGATACAATATAAATATTTTTTTCTAAGATGTCTCTGAATATTGACTGCTTTTCTTTGCAGGATTTAAGTGTTGGATTTTTTATGTTAACCTGGAAAATGAATTTGAACTTTGAACAGCAGACATAGATCAGTGTCTAGGTTATTAAAAAGTGTCAAATTATTTTAACCAGATAGGTCCATGATTTATTGGTTTCAATGATCATCTAATTATTTTAATTTCAATATTTATAATATTGCCAATTAAATTAATGATATGTATTTTATAACAAGTCTATAAGATATTTTATAATTATCCAGATTATTATGGTTACGAAGGAAAAAAATCTGAAATAAACTGGAAATCTGAAAAAAAATCAAACTAAATTATAACTTTGTCTACCTAGTCTGACCTGAATCTCGGTGGAATGTCGAAGAAATGCTTTTTTAATAACGGGCTGTTATTAAAAGACAAAACAGATGACCTAGCATTAAGGACGTGTCCGTATCTTGATGTATAATTAATTTGTACGGCAAGTTAGAAAGGGATCGGATCGTAACGAAATGAAAGGATGCCTTTTGGAGAAATGGGGTGATATACTTAAGCGACATTATTATCTGCAGGTGTGTTTTCAGCACTCGGAATTGCCTTGTCGAGGATTGCAACGATCAGATAATTTTTATTATTAATTTATCTATAACCTATAATTTATAATAATGCTGACGCTGTAAGTGTAGTACGTGCTGGGCACATTCCTAATACAGATGCAGAAATACAGTGGCGAAGATTTAATATTAATTTATTTATTATTCCTTTTAGTTAATATGTACGTTGATATATTAACTTATTACTTATTTTACACTTGTTTTAATATATTAAATTATATTACGCGTGTAAAGAGCTATTTATTATTCCGTTATTTATTGAAACGTGCGCCATTTCTGTTAATTTATACAGACTGTTATAAAATATTATCATTCAAGGAATCATGCATTTCCGATATCCATTACTTTTGTTGTTCGTTTTGACGAAATCTGTTGCCACACTTTTAGAAATTATGGGGATGTTGCTCCATCACTGGGTGGATTCGACGATTTAAAAGTGGCGATTTTGATTTTAATGACAAAAAAAGGTCTGCAGGACAAAATAAGTTTGTAGACAATAAATTGTAATACTTCTCGGATGAAAACTCTCCTTAAGCTCTTTAAAAACTGTCAGGCAGCTCAGAATCAACTATTTGCAGAATTTTACATGCGATGGAAAATTTTGAAAATGTGGGAAAGGAGGCATTTAAAAAAAATTTCAAACCCATTCGAATTTCGATTTCAAACCAATTTCGAGCCGATTCGAAACTGATATTGAAAAAAGTATTATGACAATCCCAAGTGCAACAAATCATGGATTCGTACAAGAGCGTATCTGCAACGATTCGGAATATTCATGAACATAGAAGTCTAGGCGTGAAGTAAAATGTTATAGATGGTGAAGTGTTAAAACTGATTGAAACTGTTACTGAATATTTCTACCGCTGTCATTTGAAAAAATTATATGTCGTATAGTTACAAAAAGACGAGCAATAGCAAGTTACAGTATCATCAGCAACACCAAATCATCCTTTGGCATGACAACGCTCGACCAACGGTGGAAAAGCTGTGAAAGATAAATCTTTGCAGCTGGAATGGGAAAATCTATAGCATAGAGCGTAATCACCAGATATAGCGCCTTCTGATTGTTAAAATCTATGCACCATGGCTTGGTTTGTATACGGATTCGAAATACAGAAGATATGCGCAAATGTATCGATATGTGGATCGCTACCAAACTAACTTCTTCCTATCGGCACGCTTTGTTGTCAGAAAAATTGGAAACAAAATGTTTAAAAATAATGAGTTTTTAAATGATATTTTAAAGTAAGAAAAGATCATACATGAATGTTCCTAATATAATGTTAACAACACGTCTTTTGAGGATATTTTGAAATTAGTTCATTTTAAGTTCTTTTAATAATTATCATCAAAATATCTATTTAATTAGATCTTCGGATGAGACAAGTTCTTATAAATTCTAAGAATAGTGGATCTATGAAATAATCACTGATCTATAATCAGAATGAGAAGTTCTACAACACACAGTATACTCACCAGGTATAGCGTCTTTTGATTGTTAAAAACGATGCAACATGGCGTAATATATTGATTCAAAACAGTGAATTAATACGTAAAAGTACAGAAGTTTTTCGACACTGTATATTGCCAAAAAGATTGGGAATCTATGACATAATCACTGATCTATAATCAGAATGAGAAGTTCTACAACACACAGTATACTCACCAGGTATAGCGTCTTTTGATTGTTAAAAACGATGCAACATGGCGTAATATATTGATTCAAAACAGTGAATAAATACGTAAAAGTACAGAAGTTTTTTCGACACGGTATATTGCCAAAAAGATTGGGAATGGTTTGTAATATATGATAAAAAATAGTTAGTTTAATTATAAAATACCTTTTTAAAGTAAGAAAATTAAATATGAAAATCCTTAATATAATAATATAATTTTCATAAAAGTAAGTGTTTAGTCAGACCTTCGAAATTCGAAGTTCTTATAAATTATACGAATAAAAAATGTATGGTTGTAATCCGCACTTTATGTTTCAAATTTTGACACAAAAAATCGACAGTAATCTATGAACTGTTATGATAAATATATGTATTGTTAAAAAACTATAATTAGCTGGTATACACAAAATGAGCTAACTAGTATAAGTACAGTAATAGTATTAGTAATAAAGTCTATTTGACAAGTCATAAAACTAGAAAATAAGTTATTTTTACCTACGAAAATAATATATCCCGGATGCTAGGTAATTTTATGTGGAAAACAAGCTAGAATATTAAGTATCACTAATATGTAATGAAATAAAAATACTAGCCCATTATATTCAGATATAACATACATAATAATCATATAATTTATAACCAATATTAAAAACAATAATTTGGATCAATAACTGGCTACCTACATACACCTACTCATATATCTGATTATAATAAAAACAAATTGTAAGTACTCTAAAATCTACGATATGTCTCGCAATCCATATTTGCTTTTATTTAATACATCGGACGTAATACATTATTTCCTTATATCCAAATATGTTCATTAAATATTGTTGTAAGCTTCTAAATAAGTTCAATAAACCTTAGACTAGTTTTTTATATTTTGAAATAGTAATTTTATCGGCATTCGCTCAACACGCCCACCATTTTAAAATACCAACATCATTAAATGTTCACTACTTAAACAATAAGCACCGATTCACAAATACTTTATTCTTGGTTGCAGATATAAAGGATGGTTGTTGCTTGCATACTGTTCAAGTTCATCAAGATAACTAAATGCCCGATCTCGATAAACCTTTTGTCTTAAATACCACAGCAGTAAAAGATTAACTGGTTAAACATTAGGAGCGATGAAGTTAGCAATTCGAAGAATGTTTCTATCATTTTAATTGTTTAATCGTTATTAAATTTATGTGTTACTTAATTAAACACTTCGGATTTAATTAAGTCATTTCAAGGTTTATTAAATTTATTCAGACTTGTTTACGGGATAAATATTTTATGTGTGAAAAAGTATTCCTCGTTCTATTTTAAATTTTATTTGACTGAAATAATTTTAAAATTTTTATTTCAAATTACGAGGGATTTTGTTCAAGGAACATGTTTTTCATTTCTTTCAACAAGATGAGGCAGCTAGACTTTTTGGTTCCGCCTATTTTAAAATGGTAGTGAAAATGGTGAGCTACGTTTTTGATGCCCATAGTTATTTTCGGACAAAACGACATTTTATTGGTACTTTTTGTTGAGAATCTTCAAGGCTAGGCCCTGCATTAAATTCTGATGCATGAGCATTTAAAAAAATGTTGAATACATTGGTTTTAAAACAATTGACTGGAGAAAACAAAAACATTTACACTTACAATGTTTGTTAATTATAATTAAAGAAAATAAGAATTAAATTAAACCTTTTATATCGCATTGTTATAAGCAATGAAAATTGGATTAACTCCAAAAGGTCTGGATAATAGGTAATATTAATATTGAAGTCTTAACACTGAAGATACTTACATTGAAAAATAAAAATGATATACTCAGATATTGCATTCTATATTACTGGACAAATATTAAGAACAATTAATTCACAAGCTTATCAAACGAGATTAAAAATTTCGATGGGCGATTACTTATTCAAAAAAGACGCATTAGTGGTATGTGAAAATATCTTTTCGATTGAAATGTTGGACCTTTTGAAGCATATATCGGACACTACAGATATTCCATTCAATTCTTATTTATTTCTGTTTCTGTTTAATATTTGACTAATCATTACTTAAATCTACAGAGACTTACATTTCTATTATTGTTGTAAATCATTAATTATGGAATACAAAGAATTTAAATAAAAATTCAAATATGTTATTTATTCTGAAAATGTATATATATATATATATATATATATATATATATATATATATATATATATATATATATATATATATATATATATATATATATATATATATATATATATATATATATATATATATATATATATATATATATATATATATATATATATATATATATTTATTTATTATATCCATGTATATTAAAATAACAAAAATGACGCATACAATCAATAATATAAGTGATTAATAATATTTATACAGTAATAATAACATGTTTCTATTAAAATATTGACATTTTTAAAGCATTAGTTACTGCCACACCTCCTTAAATATAGAAACAGGGAAATTATAATGTAAAACGATAATAAATTATAACTTTACTGACGAATATTTTAGATATGTTAATATAATTGCATTTAAATTAATTAATACATTGTTAGTAAGAGAACTAATGAAAATTGTTGAATATTAGTGCTTCAAACTGCAACTTTTGCGTCTGTACTTCTGACTACAACAAATTAAAATCGTTACCTAAGCCCCCTTGGCAATAAACGTCACTTAAAATTTGTATTTTTGTTTTTACTCCATGCTAAAATACGAAAGGTTAAGCTATAAAAACGGGAATATAATTTTAGATGAGATTATTGAATTATGCGACGGAGAATATTTTAACATTTTTAAAACTTTTTGTACGTTTTGTCGGATTTATTTATATTTTCAAAACAATTTTTGAGGTGTGTATAATTGAAATAAAAAATATATTAATGTTTTATACTTATGCTAATTTATGTTATATAGTTATATTATAAAGCTACAAGAATCAATTCTATTAGTTTTGTAGATGTGCCGATAATTTGTGGAACTTTATAAAATATACAAAGAAAAGTTGTGCTGAAACTTATTTAGTACTGATGGAAATTAAATTTTTAAAATTTTCAAAATTTCAGTTTTAGTGGCAGGATAAAAATTAATTTTTTCGCCTTTTATAGACTACGTAAAATATAGAATACGTCATTAAGGTAAGTTTTGTAGTTATTTTGAACATTCGTAATTTTGAGAGGGTTAGCTAAATACGCTTTTACGAATTTACATATTTTGAATATTGGATTTGACTGGACTAACTCGATCAAAATATTATTAGACATTGTAATTGTAAATTATTTACTAATTTATGTGTTTAATTTGATGCTCAACGCGAAAATTGTTATTTAAATCCTGTAATGTTTACCAGAAAATGCTCCTTAAGTTATATCCTTGAATCAAAATATTTATGGCAACATTCGAAAAAAAAAGGAGAAATAAAGGAGGTAGTGACTAGCATTATATATACTTCTCTGTCAGGTATTTTCTATACCATTTTTGATTAAAATACTTTAAAATAATAATGCCTGAGTTTCATAACAAGAAATGTGAACAAATAGTTTAAAATTGAAATTAATATTTGTGTACTCCAGATTTAATATAATGTTAAATTATTAAAGTATAAAATAATAACTAAGATATTTTATTAATGGCGCTTGATATCTTATATATAAAAATGAATCGCAAAATATGTTCCTAAGCGCATAACTCAACAACGCCTGGACCAATTTGGCCAAATCTTTTTTTAAAATGTTCGTTGAAGTTCAGGGATGGTTTTTACGGCGAGAAAAATTAGAATTATTGCTGGAAAAACCCTAAAAATAGCCCTTTTTGTTTGAATTTGTTTCGTGTATCAGTTGACAATTCATCTGTCATCTGTCAAAAGTCATCTGTAACAGACAACTTTTTTTTTTTAAATTTGATATGACTTGAACTCAAATCCTTTTAATCCGTACGAATTGTTTTATTTATTTAAAATTTTTTATTTGTTTAAAATTTAATTCAAATTTTAAATAAATAAAACAATTTGTACGGCTTAAAAGGATTTGAGTTCAAGTCATATCAAATTTAAAAAAAAAAGTTGTCTGTTACAGATGACTTTTGACAGATGACAGATGAATTGTCAAGTGATACACGAAACAAATTCGTATATCGTGTTTTGTGCAGAGTGTTTAGTTAGTTAGTGTTTGTTTAGTTCGTGATTAGTGAAAAAATAATTTATATTTGATTCGCGTGAAGCGCGAGCGCGACATTCAACTAATAATCGCGCAAGTTTGAATCCAGCTGCTTTCAGTTACGATGTGTCAATTGACTACAGTAACTACCAATGTGTTGTTATTGGTTCTATGAACTTGGTTTGCTCACACTGTAAGGCATTAAAATACAAAAACGAAGCCAATGGATTGTGTTGCGCAAATGGTAAAGTGAAATTGATACAATTGGATCCACCACCAGAACCATTGTACTCATTGGTTTCAGGAATAGGAACAGATTCTATACACTTTTTGACACATATTCAACAATATAACAATTGCTTTCAAATGACTTCATTTGGGGCAACAAATGCAGTTCGGGAAAATTTTATGCCAACTTTCAAGGTATGTATTATAGCAGTTACTCATAATTATTTTAGCGAACAAAATTTTCTGTCACCAAAGTTAAGATGTGTTACTAATCTTCAATTTCTTAATCATTACGAAATATATCACTTAGTCATCATATTATATGGTGATTCAGTTTCAGTGACACTTTTATTATATTTTATATTTGATAGATATTAGTTAAAACTAAATATATACTTTTTAAGATCAAATATTATTTAAGTTTGATCATTGACAATCCATTAATTTATACCACACCATAATATTTTTTTTATTTACAGATACAAGGGCAAATATATCACAGAGCAGGTTCACTGTTACCAGTGTCAGATAGCGACAACAAATTCCTGCAAATTTATTTTATGGGCAATTCACCACAAGAAATTGATCTGCGTTGTGCACATAACAATTTAGTAAAAAGGTCTATTGTAGAACAATTACAAACTTTATTTCATCAACACAATCAATTGATTATATTGTTTAAAACTGCCCTGGATCTGATGCCATCCGATAATCACAAAATTGTAATCAGAGCTGATAAAACACCTGCAGGTCTACATACAAGACGTTTTAATGCACCAACTATTGATGAAGTTGCTATCGTTGTAGTTGGAGAAAACTTGGAATCCCGTGATATTGTTTTACATCGTCGGAATTTTCAATTACAACCTATAAAGGAAACACACCGCTCATATGATGCACTGCAATATCCCATTATATTTTGGCAAGGTGAAGATGGCTACGATTTATCAATAAAAATGATAAATCCCATTACAGGTAACTAAAATATTAGTTTAGCTATGGCGATAATATCTCAGTCACTATATTATGTATTTTAATTTTATATTTGAATGTTATTAAAACAAAATCTGTTTACAGGTTCTGAAACCAACAAAAAAGTCAGTTCAATGAACTATTATTCATACCGCCTAATGATTCGGGAAAATGCAGATAATCGCATATTGAAATGTCGGCGATTATATCACAAATATGTTGATGACATGTATGTTAAAATTGAAACGGAGAGATTAACATTCATCAGGTTGAATCAAACCAAACTCCGATCTGAAGAGTATATTCACCTTCGAGATGCGATTAATACTGATGGAAATGCACAGAATGTCGGTCGGATGACTATTCTTCCAGCAACATACATCGGAAGCCCTCGGCATATGCACGAATATGCTCAAGATGCCATGTCGTATGTTCGTCATTATGGTACAGCAGATTTGTTCATCACATTTACATGCAATCCGCAATGGAAAGAAATTAAGCAGGAGTTATTACCTGGGAAATCATCCATTGATCGTCATGATATTACAGCCAGAGTCTTTAGACAAAAGTTGAAATCTTTAATGAATTTCATCGTAAAACATAATGTGTTTGGTGAGACACGCTGCTGGATGTATTCTGTGGAGTGGCAGAAACGAGGATTGCCACATGCATACATTTTGATTTGGTTGGTTGAAAAGATAAGGCCAAATGAAGTTGATGCAGTGATATCAGCTGAAATCCCTAATGTACAAGTAGATCCTGGATTGCATGAGGTAGTTATCAAAAACATGATACATGGTCCCTGTGGAACTCTTAATCAAAATTCACCGTGTATGATGGATGGTAAATGTTCAAAACGATATCCACGGACATTAATATCGGAAACAATTACTGGTAATGACGGTTATCCATTGTATCGTCGCAGATCGACAGCAGACAATGGAAAATCAACAATTGTCAAATTAAATCAACAAGATATTGAAATAGATAATCGTTGGATTGTTCCATATTCACCCATTTTATCAAAGACATTCAAAGCACACATCAACGTTGAATCTTGCCATTCAGTGAAATCGATTAAATACATTTGCAAATATGTAAGCAAAGGGAGTGATATGGCTGTGATTGAAATTGGTGCAGAGAATTCTAATGATGAAGTTACCCAATACCAAATGGGCCGCTATGTCAGTAGTAATGAAGCAGTTTGGCGAATATTTTCTTTTCCTATTCATGAGAGACACCCTTCTGTTGTTCACTTAGCTGTGCATTTAGAAAATGGACAAAGAGTGTATTTTACAGCACAGAACGCAGTACAAAGAGCTGCTCAGCCACCATCTACTACATTAACCAGTTTTTTTGAGACATGCCAAAACGATGATTTCGCACAAACATTGCTATATTCTGAAATGCCAAAATATTATACCTGGAATCAATCCTCAAGGAGATTTATACGACGGAAACAAGGAAAACCAGTTCCAGGATATACAGATGTATATTCCACCGATGCGATTGGCCGGATTTATTCAGTACATCCAAGCAATGATGAATGTTTTTATTTACGACTGCTATTAGTCAATGTACGTGGCCCAACATCATTCCAACAGTTACGAACTGTTGATGGTGAATTGTGTGGATCCTACAGAGAAGCCTGTCAACGTTTGCAATTGCTTGAAAATGACGCTCATTGGGATCAAACTCTCAATGATGCTGTAATATCATCACACACTCATCAAATACGAACATTGTTTTCTATAATCATATCTACATGCTTCCCATCAAACCCAATTGATTTGTGGATGAAGTACAAAGATTATATGTGTGATGATATTTTGTATCAAATACGGAATAGAATGGGAAATCCAAATATACAAATCAGTGAAGAAATTTACAATGAAGCATTGATTTCAATTGAGGACATGTGCTTGATAATGTCAAACAAACTATTAATTCAATTAGGCCTGACCGCGCCCAATCGTCCAATGCATGACGCTTTTAACCAAGAGTTGCATCGAGAAAGACTGTATGATCTCAACGCTTTGAAAGAATAAATTCAAACAAATCTTCCACTGTTAAATGAACAACAGAAGTATGTATTTGAAACTCTTATGAAAGTAACAAATGATGAAACTGGAGGGATTTATTTCTTAGATGCACCTGGTGGTACAGGAAAAACTTTTTTTATTTCATTAATATTAGCAACAATTCGCTCACAAAATAAAATTGCACTTGCACTCGCTTCGTCGGGAATCGCAGCAACTTTGCTTGAAGGTGGTCGAACAGCCCATTCAGCACTAAAATTGCCATTAAATATGCAAAGCAATGAAACTCCAACCTGCAACGTTTCGAAGAACTCTGCAATGGCAAAGGTTTTGCAGCAATGTAAATTGATTGTTTGGGATGAATGCACGATGGCACATAAAAAATCTTTGGAGGCTTTAGACAGAACCTTAAAAGATCTACGTAGCAATAATAACCGATTTGGTGGTGCAATGATTTTATTAGCAGGAGATTTTCGTCAAACATTGCCAGTGATTCCACGATCAACGCCAGCTGATGAACTCAATGCATGTCTAAAGTCCTCCAATTTGTGGAAACATGTTAAAGTACTTCATTTAAGCAAGAATATGCGTGTCGAGTTGCAAAATGACCAATCTGGAAACATATTCTCTAAACAACTCATTGACATTGGTAATGGCAAATTTCCTATAGACATGTTGACGGCTTGCTTTTGCTATGACTATAAACAAGTCCCAGGGGCAATCATTAAGTGTTTGTGGTATTAATCTAGAAAACCCATGTTTCTCACATGGTCAATTGTATGTTGCCTGTTCCCGTGTTGGAAAACCATCAGATTTGTTTATCTATGCGCCAGGTAATCAAACAAAAAACATCGTATACCACAAAGCAATATAATGATAATAATAATAATAATTATGATTCACATGATTAACAATAAAGCGATTACTTACTTTTCAATCCTTATATATGTTTTATTTAATTATTTTTTATTCACAACGCCCTATCACCAGGGTGATGGTTCTGTTCAGGAGAATTTTTTAAAATACGTAGGCACAAAAACTGCCACATTACAAATCTTTTTGACAGGACGAAGTCTGTCGGGTCAGCTAGTTGTGTAATAAATTACGTCAAAAACTTTGCTGGATGATTTATATACAGTAGATTATTTATACTGTACTTGTATATATAGTTTCATATAGCAAACACAATTATTTGCAATAATCTTAGCTCTATAATTATATAGATTAATGTATTAACAAAGAAATCAAATCAAATATAAGATGTTTTGTGTTTGATGATGATTTGTTACATATATAACGGTTCTAAAAAGGCATCGTTTTCCTTAAATTTTCTCTTTGGTTACTTAACGAGCAGGTTTAATGAGTCTTAAATGCCTTAATCATGTGACCTTGCTGTAACTGGTCAGGCTGGCAAATTAACATGTTCATAAATCATTAAGAACTACAATACATAAATAGACGTTTTGAGTTTCACAAAGTTTATGCCATGTATCGGTAAACCGATTGAAACTAGAGTTGAATCAAAGGCGATTTCAACCATTTATGATACTCGAACTATTATACATCACATGAACTGTAAATCAAGTGGTGAAATTCGTGCTTGCTTTGGATAAATGCGTTCGTGTACATGCGCTCATATGTAATAAAAGGAATGTTCCTAACAAATTCCGGTGTTTCGAAATCTTTAACCGGGACAATGTGACGCAAGGTAATATTCAAAATATATGACCGAATCTTATCTTTTCGGACATTTAGATAAGGAAAACTATTAAAATAATGACCAAAATAAAGCAAAAGCAAGTTTAGGAGATATATTTTAAATAATTCACTCGGAAACCGTTTCAGTGCATACGGCAAACGTCGAATTTAAATTTAATTGATTCACATAATATTTGAAACGATATAGGTTATAAAAATTGTACAAAAAATTTCACCGGAAAACATATAATTTTCATGAATATTCGACATATGAGTATTAGCAGCAAAAATTGTTACTTTTATTGCGAATAAATACACACAAATACTTTTGGATAACTCTTACAGGAAAATAATCGTTCAATTAAGTTATGCTTTTCTTGAATTACATATAATACACATAATTTATTACAATTAAATTTTGTGAAATGTGCTTAGTGAAATTTGCATACAAATATTTTGAAAATTTTTTTTGGAAAGATTGCAGTACATGAAACCATTTATGTTAAACTGGTTTTATAATAAATATTAAAATGAAAATTCTAGTAGAAGGAGTTTTGGTCACTATTCACGTAGTAAACTTTATATTATGCTCAGTGATATTAATACTCACATAGGAGACAAACCGACATTAATTCAGATGCATTCTTTGTGTATAATCATCAATAAAATATTTGTTGAAATAGAGGTTCATTAATTTGGTTAAATGGTATTATGTATTTTATTATAATTAAATAAAATAAAGTTGGTGCAATATACTTGAAATTTTAGTTCAAAAATCGAATTACACTTAATGAACCAGAGTGTTAAAATCATTTGTGAATATAGGCGTTTGGTAAATAATATTTCTATAAAAATTGTGCGGATAAGTACGGTTTACCTAATGATCTACGAAAGAGCGATATAAATTGAGCTGTTCAAAAGTATTAAGTGATAAGATATTGATTTGGTGAAAGATAAAGGTATATGTTAGGGATACACAAATATTTTTTACTTGATGCCGACAAATATTTGCAGTTAAGACATTGGCTTTGTAAAGGTCTATTTAAAATACAAATTATAAAGAAACTGAAGTTATTTTATCATTAGAGATGTGTATATTTTAGACGATAGATCACAGGAAAAAATGCTAATTATTAAGGATATATGACTTAACTAATTCAAGTTTTGCGATTTTTTATCACAACTTATATCTTTTCGTATCAAATGATTTCCTATATTTCAAGTATTTGATATCATGATCATAGGTATGATCATATGCGCTATAAAATATAGAAAATGATCAATTTCTGCTGTGCATAGTAATGAGAAAATTATTGTAACTACGGAATTTACAATTATACGCCTTCCTAATTTGGCGAACAACATTTATGTAACTAGCTATATGATATTTGGTATGTTGAGAGTTGATTCTTATGTCATATAATCATGATGTACGTAGTAGCTCTAGTATATTATGAATTAGGCTCTCTCATTAAATATCAGTATATTAACTACAAAACCTACGATTTTGTATTACTCTTTATATTTTTGTAGTTTTATATAAGCCAATGTAGATTAATGAATTCTAAGGTTTCGAACGGTATAACTCTTTATAAGCTTAAGCTAATAATAAATGATATCTGAGATCATTAAGATCGAAACAAGAAAAATATCACAAAGCAAGTAATCATTCTTTTTGATATAAGGAGAAAAATATGATTTATAACCCGAGACGGTAATTTATTGGACTCATTATCCGGAGATATATGATCATTTCGGAAACATTTTCTGTTTCATGTATTTAAATTGTAATTTTAGCTTATCATAATTTGTTTTATTTTTTATATATCATGTATTTTCACTTAAAATAAGTTTAATTATATTTTTTACAGGATGATTTATATAAAGTATGTTATTTGATTTATAGGAAAATTTTATTCATTATAAGACATTTATAGTTCGTTGTAAGTACTGTAACAAAAGCTTAAGAAGACTCACCTTATATTAAATAACAAATTGATATAATATCCAGATTAAATACATATATTTGACACGTCCACTAATAACATTTTCCTTGACCTGAACAAGAATTCGTCAGCCTTCGAGCACAGTTTGAACTTTTCCTTTATTTCCCTACAACTGTAATCACTAGCCGCCCTGATGTTTTCTTCAGATATATTTTCTTATAGAGAACGTCGATCTATTTCCCAAAACAGGCACCGACACACAACGACTATTTTTGCACTACAATTTCTTCTCATCAAGTACTACCGGTACGACGTGCTTCCATTCTTCAATATGTAATTTTATGCGGTACGTTTCGTTTACCGACGGCGTCCGACCAGATTAACCTAACTGAGAACGGCGGCGAGTACCTACACGAGATACCGATTTAGTAGCGATCCTCAGAGGTACTACGAAAGACTGGCTAAGAAGCCGAATAGGCGGCGAGAGGTGGGGAGCAGGTGTTTGGGTATCTAAATCTGACCCACACCGACGAAATTTCAAATGAGGTACTGGGTCTGTGGTACCACCGGATTCGCCGAGTGGCAGCTCCACTGTGGCTGCGACCGCAGTCGGTTCTCGGTTGGTACTTGGGTATGGTACTCTGTTTCCTTGATAGACGCACTTCAAGGTTGTAGCTTGGTTGTTCATATTTGCTGCAGCGTTATATATTTATCTAACTGTAAACCGTACTTGTCTATTGTAATTATGTATAATTTTTTATTCCACATGTTTTTTTTCACGATATAAAATTATCATTATACTCCGTTTCTTCTGCTTGACATTAACATAAAAACAGTTACGCTAGCATACAATATATAAATACATTTGTTCTTTATAAAACGAATTAATTAGTGTCCCTATAAACTAAACGACTATTCTCATTAGAAATTGCCATTGTGTGACGTGCTGATATTTCACAGATATTAGACGTTATTTACTTTACTAATTTACATTTCCAGATTCATTGAGACTTGGAGTTCCTAGAAGAATTAGCATATGTTTAAATAATCATAACAATAAAACTAAAGCCGGAACTAACTTTTTTATTGGAAGTATTAGATGTTTTATACCACTTATTGGTTACCTAGCCCCAGTGACATCAATTCTCGCATAGAGGACAAACCCATTTGTACTATTTGGTTTAAAATAAATTATTATGTATTTACAATTATTTTTATTAACCTAAAATATGTATTTCATTATTGAAATTTATTTAGCATCTCTATGTCAAGATAACATAAGCATATACATAAATAAGGTATAGATAAGCTGGCGATAGCAATGCTCACATAGAAGATGAATCTGAACATAAAATTTGTTTTAAAATCAACTAATATTTTATACTTATAGTTGGTTTAGATATTCATTTTACTAACCTGGTACCATTTTATTTATTGGTCCTATCTATAACTGTCCTATTTTTTTTTCTAATGGTATAAATAATTATTTTTACCACGCCTCCATAGCTCAGGGGCTAGAGCACTGGTCTTGTAAACCAGGGGTCGTGAGTTCGATTCTCACTGGGGGCAAATATTATATATTTTAATCTTATTTGCTTTTTGAGTAATTGAAAATGTAAAAATCTTTTTATTACGTGTAAATATGGATATTTAGAAGATTGTTTTGTGATTAATACATGAAATATATATATGATTAAAATATTTTAAAATTATTTTGTAATCTATTAATATTAACGTGCAATATAACGTAATATTAAACATATGTATCTTTTTTATTATATCATTATGAATGATATCATAATTTTATTACGATATTTAATTATACAGAAACGCCAATTCAGCTAAAATAAAAAGATGTTTTTCAATTATTAATAATTTTCCAGTAAAAAAATAACGGAGGAAAATAACTATGATTCCTAATATTCGACAGCGTAGAACATGTAACTGTAAAATACTCCCCTCTCTCATTATAGAACATTCCGGTTAGTTTTGTTAGGAACAATAATTATATAGTTCTTTGATATCCTCATCCTCATTACTCAAGGAAAAAACCTAACCAAGTTTTGTTGTATTTATTGAGAATGTTACCGAGTGTACCGAAAATAGTTTTTTTGATAACGGCTTTAATTATAATTAATTTAATTAAGGAACAAGATCATGTAGCTCTTTTTGTTCACTAATCAATGCCTATATAATTTTAATGTTTATTTTTTATAGGGTTTTAAATAAACTTTCAGATTACAATTATTTTTATTTATCCATATCAATATTTTTTTTTGTTGATAATTAATTCATATCTGTTTGCGTCATTGGAAAAATGGTATCACGTATAACTTTCTACTCAGTATCCTTAATTAATATACTTATTTTAAGCAATTAAAATCTAGATTAAAATTCCTTATAGAAATTAATTTAAAAAATAAAGCTAAAAAATTCTAAAGTACTACGTGACCTTATAATTAGTCAGTTTAATAAATTGTTGAATTTTGATAGTAAAATAACTTCAACGAGAATTCTTACAATTGAAGTGGGTAAGAGCAAAATATATTTTAATTTGTCTAAATTCAAAGTTTATTATCAAATGATTATTCCATGATATCAAGTGTAGTTTTAAATGCAGTAAATAGTTGTAGTAATAGCTGTAATACTTGGTTGATGAGATGTCGCAAATAATGGTTCAAATCTTTCTGGGGCATGGTCGTAAATTTATGTTTATAATTGTTTTACATTTTCAATTGTCATAATAGTGTAAAATCTGACAAGAAAAATTGTTCCAGTCATATCAGTAACCAGCGAAGGTGGCCGGAATGATCTCTTTGGCTTAATGCCGAAGACCATCTTTCGGAGCCCGCCTTAAGTAGTAAATCCAGTCAAAATAAACCTTAGTTGGTAATAAGCAGACTCTAAAATATGCATAAAATATTGTAGTAAAGTGTTTTAAATATAGTTTTTAATAAAAGAAACGTCTGTTGGAGAATGAATAAATTGTCTATCTGCTCACTTGGCTTGATCACCCTGTATTGTTGCTAGTCACAAAATATTAGATTAAATGAAGATAAATCACAATCATAAAGGCAATCTAGACAAAATAAAGAAGGCCTCTCAGCCGGCAGGAAATACTATTCTAGGAACTATCCTAGAACAGAAATATTTTATAATAAAGCATACATATGACGAATGAGACTAATTTGTTTGTTTGAATTGTGTTTAATGTATCAAACTTTATATTAACCAAGCAGCATTTGCGTTAGATTTTGTTTCTGTAAATTTTCTTTAAATTAGAATAAAAATTCCAATGAAACAGTTCCAATTCTTGTATGATAATGAATAGGCATGGGAAATCGTATAGATATTGCAAGATAAATAATGTTATACTCGATCAATTTTTACCATAGACTTTACCATTATCAGATATTAAGCCACTCAAAAGCGATAAAAGCTTATTTGGAAAAGCTCAGGTGATATAATCACTAGCCATAGTGCATTTTACTTTGAAAAAAATTTAATCACAAACAAATGTTTGCACTCAATATATAAAATATAACTAACTGAATAACTTGATCACCTCAGTATAATAATATCAGTCACTTAGGCACTAAGTTTTAACAGTCAACACATTTTGCGTAATAGGAATGTAATTATAACCAGTACCATCCTAAATATCAAATATATAACGGTAAGTTGCCTCTACGCATAGAACATAATTTGGCTAATTCTATTATATACAATAATTATATATTTCCTTGACATTTAATCCTAATACTATAGAAAAGATGTTAACACAAAGTAAACCACAGTAGGAGAAATGGTTTATTGCGGTTTAATGCCAATAATTAGGGGTTGCCATATGGTACGATTGATCTGTCTATTATTATTTAATTATTTTTCGATAATGAAACATTCTTTGAATGGATATCGTAGAGAATGTTTCGAATAATCTAATGACCGACATATATAAAGTAAGTCGTCAGATTATATTCCAAATTAATGGAGACTAATATACACATCCCATTTGTTTAAGACAGAAATGGTTCAACATTTAGTAATATGTAAATTTTACTCAAATGTTATACACATGTTTTAATTTGTTTAATTTCTATTAGTACATTTATTTTAAAACGTATCGGTCACAAGTTTTTTTAATTTATTTTTATCAATAACAAGAGTCCGTAGATAAACCTCCGAATAAAGACATTCAATACGAATTCACCAATTGGTGCCCTTAAACTGCAGTGGACTCTATTAAAATTTAATTAAATTGGAAATTATAACATGTATATATATAATAAAGAGAATAAGTACTAAGAATAAGTAAGAGTAGTTTATGGTATATCGTATAAATTAAAAAAAAATGTTTAGTTAAGATATTTGATTTTTTGTTACTAGAGTAGATGCCTGAAAGCAAATACAACTTACTTTATGAAATTATAGCTTTAACATTAGGACAACAAAAGAAACACTAATTATGGCTTATAATTAACATTGGAAACTATCGACTGAAAACAGTCTAAACAGTCGAGAATTAAAAAATTATTTTTAGTAATTACAAATTTCAGTCAAATGCACGGTTCGACTGTTTTGTTCAATTAGTGATGTCAGACGAAGATGACCGAACCCTTTATGGTGCAAGTTATGAAGGAGAAAAGGAAGGAGATAATTGCTCGGAACAGTTAATTTTATATGTTCTTATATTTTTCAACGGTAGTATAAACGAGACGGAGATGTACATATTTCTTCACGTACTAACTTTAAAGAAGAAAAGAAAAAAGTAATTATTGATTACAATTATCATGCAATTAATAATTTCGTTTTAAAGGAAGTAAAATTACTTTTATAATTGAATGTTCCGTGGATCTGTAAAAAAGAATGGAATTTTTCTATGGAATGGAATAATACCCCACAAATGTTTTATCGTATTTTAATATGTTAATTCCTATTTTCAAATAATTGACTATAATAAATATAGACAATACAATAGAACTTAAACAAAACCTAAAAATTAAGATGTACAATAACCACAAATATTAAATAAAAATTAAATATATACCTAATCATAGAAAAAAATTCATTAGATAATTTAAAATAATCGCGCAATAACTATTAGAGCTTTTTAAATGAAGTAAATGCTTTATTTATTATTGAACGGAAATACATTTTAACAAAAATCAAGAGAGTATTCGAAATATTACCTATTATTTAGATTTAGAAACAGTCAAAAGTATTTTACTATTTATCATTTACAATTTTAATCTTTTTACCTTATTGCATTAGCTATCTTGAAGAATGTCGTTCAAAAATGCTACTATATTAATATACAATACATAGTTATTTACAAGAAAACTACCAAAAAATCATAGAACTATATATATTACATATACATCTATCATTTTTATATATCATTTTTGGGTACACTTTTGTTAAGGTCGCGGCTAGGACGACAGAGGCAGAACGTTAAAAATCAGTCGAATGAAACTAGTAGAACTAGAAATAGTAACTAAAACTACACGACTGAAACAGTCGATAGTAAATAGTAACAAAATCAGTCGGACCGAAAATAGCGACTGAAAATCGTCGACTGAAACAGTCGATGGTAAAAAGTAATAAAATCAGTCAAACCAAAAATAGCGACTGAAACAGGCGATAGTAGAAAGTAGTTAACTACTAAACAGGCGATAGTTCCCAACACTACTTATAATGTTTCAAACGAAATATATTTCAATCTGGAAGGGAAAGTTGCAAGTATTGAAAAATAACCGCTATAGATAATATATTTGCTATATTTTTTATTTGATGCAGTATATGATGTTCCTTCTTGCTAGGTTAAACTTAATATTAAGGAATATTTTATTCATAAGAATTAATATTTCATATACTGTATGCTAGTTACTAGTAGTGAATTAGCCAGAAAGTGAAATAGTGAGTTAAACAAACTTAATCTATCTGAAAGCGTGATGTTATAACAATACTCAGTCCATGATAGTCAATGAAAATAATTTTTTTATGCAAATGTGTTGTTATATGAGACATGGAAGTAACTTTAAATTAAAATAAAAATCTAAGTTAGTAAGTCATATTCCTTTAACATTTTGGAAAAATATTAATCAAATAGTTAATATATAAAAAAAAATTTCTGTTTTGTTGCCAGTTTAAAGTGAATAGTAGTATGTTCATTGTATGTATATATACATTATATAAAATATGCATATACAAATTAAGCATTAATTTGCGGTTCGAACCGAATTACGGGTAGCTCTATTGTGGCTGTGACCGCAGTCGAGACTTTGTCAGTTCATGGGTACGGTATGATTTTTCCTTGATAGACGCACTTCAAGGCTGTAGCTGGGTTGATTTTATTTATGACAAAAAATGTTTGATTTATATATTGTTAGGTGTTTGCTCACTCATAGAAACCGGATATATAAATCTAACGGTCTCGATATAAAAAATTAATTACCATCTAAATTTAATGGTCTTCTATTTCGATATAGTACTATATTCAGAGGAGTTTAATTTACTTTGCAGTAATGTATAACTAATAATAATTATAATACAACTTATAAAAATGATAAAATGCCAATTGAACTGAATAAATAATTTATTTATTAATTAATTACTATTTTTATTAATTTAATATTTTTACATTTATATCCATGAATTTTTTTTTGAAAATATACAGATATTAAATTATACAGATATGAAATTAAATTTCACAAACTTAATATAATAATATAATATGTTATTTGATACGTGTTCTATGTAATTATAAAAACATTCGTATATAAAATTCAAGAAATAATTTTAGTATATGTCGTTAAACAATTTGGCTATAAGCACACTATTATTATTTAGCACTTTTATAAATTATTATTAGGTAGGTCGTATATTAATTTCATGAGGTTTATTTGTTATTAATAGTATAGCCTTTGCTCATTAAATATATTTATAGCAATGAAAATGGTTATTTATATTTCTAATACTTGTTACATCTTTGAATTAAAATTCTTGTTGTGTAATGTGTAATCATCATTCATTATCATTACACATTCTATTGAGTAGTTCATGAATAGGAGATTTCTGTACCCTTCATTGACATTTGCTCATTTATTTAGAACTTCTACACAAAAAAATAAGTATCTAAATTATTTTCATCTTATTGAGTCAAATAAATAATTAATGTACGTCTGTCGGAGAGTAAAATATATTTGGAATCTGAAATTAAATATGAAGAATTGTTAGAACTGATAGAAAACTGGATAAAGACTAACAAACACAAGCAACGTTACATCTAACGTTGGAGAAAAAGGAATTTCGGTGGTCCTAATAAATGGTTTTAAATTCGCACATATTTAGCAATAGTTATTCATCTATTTTGCTATATAGTATATTTAATTTTATATTACATATTACATAATATTACAATGGTAAAGATAAGTCTGTAGAATGCAACATCTTTGCTTCTGAAAGCGCTTTGAAAATGAAGATGTGGTTATTTTTCTAGTATTTTATTTTCAAAAATGGAAATATAGAACCCAAAGTCATCGGATATTTTGCGGCATTTATTTTAGGTTATAAATTGTTATAGATTTGTATTATTAGGATACAAAATAGAGATTGATACTTGGGTGCTATATAAATTAACAGTGAAAAATTTAATGGGTTTTGTTTCAATTTATAAATCGCTGCTGAAACCAAACGAAATCATGCTAATATTGAATTAAGTGTTTACGACTGTTGAAAATGAGCATCTACCCGAACTTGGATAAATCATTTACTCGACTTTCTACTATCAATAACTAATATAATTGAAGATGATTTTAAAAAAGATTGGTCAATAGGAAATACATTGCCTACTATCATAACAACGCCAATTCACAGATATGTTTAGTGACTCAACAATTATAAATTAAGAGAAACATATATATATATATATATATATATATATATATATATATATATATATATATATATGCAACCTGGGAGAGTTAGGTAGACACTTCCCCCAATCTCATAGATAATCCCCTTCCATTTATGCAAAAAATCAGGAGGATTATATCATATGCCACTGTTCGTTCTATAGGTCCTCAGTTCCTATTCTGACTTAAATTTATCAATATAGAAGTTATTATATACAAAATAGATTGTAACTATGGCTGTGTATATAACATTAAATAAAACTAGTAATTAAATTATTAATTTTGATCTGAATGTAGGATATATTTTTTTAAAAAGGTTAACTTTGTTAATAGAGTAAGAATGAATAACTAGTAGCTTTAATAATAATAATAATCTAGAATTGATCTAAGCCAATCCCTAGGAAATTAGAATTTCCAAAGCTGAAAGTGTATTAAAGCGTTTCATCGTTTTACATGAACGATATTTCTAAATGGCTGGGATACTGGTTCCGTTTTAGGTTTGTCACATTTATCGGCACACTCTAGTTAACATAAAAAATAACTTTCGAAGAAAAAAATTAAGTAGATAATCAAATTTGATATTCATTCAACCGAGCAAACATATTTGGGAGTGAATTAAATGCTAGGAAGACCTACAGCAAGTTCGTTGACCAATTCGAACGTGAAACGGATCATTACAGATTAGGAGTTTTAAAGAAAGCACCACAAATAACATTTCTTTAAATCTACCGATAGACTTTTTATCACATTGTTAAGTTCGAATTTAGGCAATCGATATAGACGAAGAAAGAACCTGATATAATTACAAATTAGGATGACAGTTTTCAATTGTTAATGCTGCGGCAATATAGATAGCACGGGGTGATTATAAAAATACGAATGATGAGGATTATCAGCATTATTATACGTATATCTCTAGATATTTTTAACTGTAAAAGCAACCATATTTCTCAGTGTTTTATGGAGCAGGTGTTCCTCGTTTCTCTTTTACTTTACCTTCTTTACTGTTAGACATGTAACAACTAATGAAGTAATAGTTACAGTAATTTTATATACTTACAATTATTGTACTTGGGCTATAAATAGATATACAACGATAAATAAATAGTGTATTGATAGTATCACAACTTCTTTTATGTAAATAGATCTCCTTCTCAATGATTATTTAAAAATCTGAAAAGTTTTGACGAATATTTTGAAATATATGACACCGAAATGTTACTTGCTGGTGATGTTTTTGTTCACAGATATCATAGTATTAGAAATTCTCTATTCTATAGTATTTATATACTCTATACTATCTAAAGATTTTAGCGATGTTACGATTACAGAATTAAAAGAGTTTGTTGGTATCTACATTTAGATTCGCGTTGGGAACTAACGACTGAATATAGTCGAAACAATCGATAGTTGCAAAACAGTAGATAAACAGTCTATAGTTAAAAAACTAGGGACTAAAAATAATAATTACTATAGGAATGGTATAATGATGCTCCAAATATTTTATCGTATTTTAATAATATGTTAATTGATATTTTTAAATAACATACTCTAATAAATATGGATAATACAATAGAACTTAACCAAAACCTAAAATCTAAAGATGTGCAATAACCATAAATACTAAATAAAAATTAAACATATACCTAATCATAAAAAAAAACTAATTCATAACATCTTTTCTCCCGTGATACCATTTCTTCGATCGTAAATAATTTGGCCAGATTTTGAAAACTCATTTCACGGGTATAACAGAATATTTTAAATATAACTGATATAATTCAAGTAATGTTATTTTATGAGCTGGCCAAAAATATCTAAAGGGTTTTCTGAAGGCTCAATAAGTGGCATTTATAAATACTGTTAAATTTGCAAAGTTATTGTAGTACCTGGTGTAATTATTTATTTCAATCTAGCTAAGTTTTTATTAAAATATCTTCAGATTGAATACATTTTTGGTCAGTATTTGTGTCTCGAGTTTTCAGTTGCAGAACTGTTTTTGTTTTTGAAGTTAGAATTGAACATATCTCTTTTATAATAATTTCTTCTATCGCCTCAGCATTATTTAGAGTACCAAATATGACATCTAATTGCAGATAACAGAAATTGAGAATTCTCTTTCAAAATAATCTCAAACCATAGAACGTTTCACTGAATGCATCATTCTATTGAAATGTTATAAAATAATAAAAATAGATTATAGAAAATATTTCTCTGTCTTACCTGCTGTTGAAATAATTCTTCACCAAAAATTGTCTCGATCATCGTTATTTTTTTGTATTTGTTAAAAGCCAAGAAAATAAAATGTTGAATATTAAAAAAGAATTTTCCTATCAAAAAATTTATTAGAAATATTTAGTATAAATTTTGAATATAGTTTTAAATTTAATTAATAATAATTAATTAAATTAATGAATATTTTTTTACAAAATATAACTGCTACTGTAAAAATTTCTTAAAATCGTTTGGAATCAAAATAATTTCTGGAATCTCCCGAATCTAAATGTCAAGAACTTAGAAAAGAAGTTTTGGTAATCAAAAGGCTTGAACAAAAATCGAGAGAGTTGCATCAGGACGAAAAGGTCGATCAATATTTCCTATTAATGCCTTAAAAACAGTTAAACATATTTTATTAATTATCATTCACAATTTTAATCTTTTTTTCCTATTACATTAATAATATTGTAAAATAGCATTCCAAAATGCTGCTATATTAATATACAATGTATTTTTGTTTATAATAAAACTACCAAAAAAATCATGAAACTCTGCATATTACATATAAATCTATATAAGGACAAATTCGACTTTTTTGTCAAGGTCGCGGCTATGACGATAGCCAGAATTTTAAAAATCAGTCGAATGAAACTAGTTCAACTGAAAATAGCGACTGAAACGGTCACTAGTAAAAAGTAGTAAAATCAGTCGAACCATAAATACCGACTGAAACAGTCGATAATCTATTTCAGTCGATAGTTCCCAATGTTCGTTTAAATACTAATATTAGTACTAAAATTATTGAATAACCTATAAATAAACTTCGATTATCTTCTTATGATCTGAAAAATGCGATGTGATTGATAGGACCCATTGCTGTAAACCCCATCACAGCGTTAGAATGCACATTAGTACAATAGTAGATCATATAATAAGTATTAGAACGGAGTATAGCTCAACTACAAAATACATTGTTTTGTACCAATATATTATCTATGATGTCTATTTGTTACTGCTACATGAAGGTACATTGTAAGATGCAAGATTGCAATAAATGCAAACATTATGGAAATGCTGGAACACGCGTCTTTTAATTTATTGCTTTTAAGTACACATATATTTTCATAGAGTAAAAATCATGTAATAGAGGTATAGTTTTTTCAAAACTCAAAAAAAGTTGTAAATTCGTTTTACAGTCAGACAATATTTTCCTTCTCATTTTATTCTGTTTAAAAGGAGATAGAATGCTCTTAGAGAAGTTCGAACATGTAGCCGAATGAGCCTATAAAAGTTGTTCGTTTGTCAAACGTCAAAATTCTTCAAAATATTATAATTACGGGTTATATACCGTCAAACGTTGTTTTTAGGCTTTGTTTTAATTAATTTAAAATCGCCGCGGTTTTTATATTTTTAATATTTTTTATTTTTTATTTTAGTAAATATAGTGTAAAGACAACAAAAGTTGATGGAAACACGTAAACCTTTGGAATAACTATCGACTAAGTTTTGTTAGTCATAATACTTATAGTTCTTCATGCTCGAAGCAGGAATGGTTTTATTCCTGGTACAGAATTAGTGTTTTCCTCTAAGTTGTTAACCCCAAGGTTGACTACCATGGAGAAATGCACCATAATATGTTTTTGCAGTAGTTTGAAAATCAGCTTTTAAGAACTTGGAGGAACCATCAGTTATTATTATATACCATATCATAGTACACTGGTGGAGAAAATCTCAACAAGTGGATCAACAAAGGCCGCAATTAAGGAATAGTTTCGAGAAAACGATGTTAAAAATGAACTGAAAATGAAATGAATTGAAATTTCAAATTGTTATTCGGTAAATATAAATGAAATATTTAATTGCATTTTATGTAATTTACTTTCTTAAATAATCCTGAGATATACATAATAAGGATACATGGTAGATCAGATTATGGAACGTTATGACCACAGCGTATAACATCTTCGTTCCTATCACTGCATATTTAATACAATTGAGTTGATATAGGGTATTACAAAGTATTATTACAATATTCATTCAGGTCGAGGAGGTATTATAGACACTGAAGGCTTTATGAGCATGGGTGTTATTATTTAGAATATACATGAACGCTTGGTTAAAATCTATGAGGAGAGAAATAATACTAACTGCTTTGCAGATATGGGAAATGCGTTAAGGAGAATGTAGTGATTAAATGTAGTTTTGCCAAGAAAGATATATACAGGTAGTAACACGACAAACTAAAGAGAAATATAATAATATCATAATGACAAGGAAACATTGCATCGAAAGAAAGAAGAACTAAGCTTAAAACATAAATATGCCCTCTAATGAAAGTAAAATAATTACTCAGACATACAATTGTTGATATAATTGTTAATTAATGTAGAACTCTATCTATACTGGTGTGAAAAAAAGATCAATGTATATATAATAAAACAACTCTAACCTATAAATTATTATGGCTATATAATTAATTGTAGTTTTAAATTCTTCGATAATATATGCACTAGATGTACTACAATGTTGAAATAAATTATAATACATAACATTTTTGTTTTATTATCTTATTTAGATTAGAATTTTTATATGTCAGAGCTAAAATGTACTACAACACAATGTGCAACATTGCGACGTTTTAACAGGTCACGTGTGTCACTACTGTTTTGAATAGACTATTTGTTATTAACGGTAAATCTGTTTCATTGCTTAAAATCTGCGGCCGTTGACGTGTGGTTCACATGTTGTAAACCAATTTTTTCTGATTAGTTTGCATTTAATAGCGATCTCCTGTGGTTGTTTCGATTAGCTTCAGCTTTTGGTTCCTCTTGTTTACTTTTTTAGTTAGTGGGAGTGACTCAAATGTAATTTATTAATGTTCAATACAGTACCCTATGATGTTAGGAATCTTCCTTAAAGATGAAGGGGAAACACGGGAACGTTTGGCAATTGTTTTCGACATCGACACTAATAGTCGATTATGTTTTGTGGTCTTAAAAATGACAAAATTTATATAGAAACTGGCATTTAAAAATAATTCTGCCCTAGTAACATAGACAGCTTTGAAATAATTCGAATATTTAATTAGATTTCGATTTAAATGCAAATAATTTTATGCACCAGCATTTCTGCAACCGTGTGATTACATAACTTCTGGTATAATGAATTATCATTACGACTTCTTTAAACAAGTTTCGGTTTTTTTCCAAAGTATCTAATAGTTTCATATGAATTATTGTCCTAAATATTTGCTATAGCGACTGCACGAAAATAGCTGTTTTAATTAGTATAATTAGTGGCCATAAACATATATTTTCAATAATAGACACTTTACATTACATAAATTATCTTTGCAATAAATATATGACCTCTCTTGTTTGAAATCGATATTGTTCCATAACAATCTGTTTTAAATTTATTGATAAAATTCTAATTTGTGTGAATAAGTAACAACTAATAAATTTAATATTAATCTGGTTTTATTGACTACACATATATCAATTAAAGTAATAAAAAATCACTCATTAGTCTCTGGTTAGAGTAAGAAAATCTTTTTGCAGCAATATTTAAAAAGAAAATCGACTATATAATTTTCTTTAGAGTGACATACTTATTTCAGCGCTCTAATATCTCATGTAATTTTAAGTACTTTTGACAGTCCAGAAGAGATATTGCTGTCCATTCAGCTGATGGTCTTTATGACGAGTTCTAAAATAATGCGTTCACTTGCCGACACTTTGTTGTATTTGTTCTGATGTAAATCACTTCGAAAGCAATTGATGTTTACATAAAATTTATTGTAATATTTCTATTGTAATTAAGGTGTCAGCTACCTCATGCTAACTCACTTTACGATTTTCCAGCCTTGGATTAATTTATGTTTCTTGGAACAATAATAACTAGTTTTGGAAAACTACATTAGGACAATTTTAAGTAATTATGGTATACGGGATATCTGTCTTCCTAATAACTTTATTTTTGTTTCAGTTAGTACTTATACTTGAAATCATATAATGGGTTTACTTTTACAAGTTTGCATGAAGTATATATTTCTACAAAACATAAATCTCAACCATGGGCTTGAGTAGTATTAACCACTACGTTAAAAATAATATGTTAAAAAAAAATGGAAATTATGAATTAAATATAATCTATTAATAAGTTTATTATCAACTATCTGGTTTGTTGTTCGATGAGTTACATTTATTTATGATTTATTATATTATATTAGGCTAAGTATAATTATTTATACATGTTTGGTTGAACAATATGTTTTTATAAAAATTTTACTTTCTGGTATGTATATATTAATCAGAGAGAATCTACAAATACTTCGAACAATACTTAAGTAGGTACGGTTTATTTCCCAAAAGATACGGAATAGGGAAGAAGTTAATTATGAAGAAAAGAAAACAGGTTGATATTGGATTGGTAATCGTTTCGCAGATACTCGAAGCATTCCTTGGTATAGTTAAGTGGAGTTCGGGAAGAAGTATCCCAGTTGAAGCTGTAACGTCACAAATGTAAATAGAAAGTGCTCAATAACCCCTAGCGATAAGATATTCCAAATAAGAAACTTTCAAGTTTTGAAAAATACTTTAATCCGTGGATTCCTGGCAGATACACCACAGTTTCTGAGAATTAACATAGTCTACTGGAATTGTAACAACTTAGTTTCTTAGCTATATAAAATTGGAATCAGTCACCAAAATTTAGAAGACCACTCCGTAGAGGGATACATTACCAATTAGGGTGGAGAGGGTGGCATTTCAAAGATTTTTAATTGCAAATTGGCCGATATAGGTATAATCGATACTTATAAACATATATACGACCATTTATATTCCTATGGCCGTTTCTTTAGAAGGCAGCTGATATATAAAGCAACAATTACGGATTTGACTATTGCGTTCATTTTAAGACTACTTGAATGGTGAACGAGTGAGATTGGTTTGGTTTATTTTCTAATATTTGAAAACCACCAGTGTCGTTTTGTATCGCCGTTCAATAAGTCGCTTTTTTCGATAATATATTTTTCCAAGTACATTAAGAGTTTTTGTGACTTCAACCCTTTCACACTTTATAACTTAGATAGAGTTTAACCCAATTGATTTTAGTGAAGTCAAGTAAAATAGGAGAAAATAAGCAAATACCTGGTTCAAGGATTTATTTTGGGAAGATAATTGGACAAATATTTTATCTTGGTACAATACTGGATATACTCTTTATATCCATAGAGCTACATAAAGTTTAAGAAACTCAAACAGCTATCACCAAATATAAAATTTTTAATCCTTTTGTGTGATATTTACTATCAATACAATTTACCTTTTAGTTGTCCTTTCAAACACATTCTGCAGCTTAAACTCATCGTCATAATTTTTTTTAGCAGAGTTGTCATCCATTTTTGGTGTCGTTGCAATTGTATAGAACACATAATACCGATAGTAGTGTTCTCACAGTTTCGAATTGTGACTGTGCTACCAGTGTTTTTAGCCGACACTAATCAATTTTCAGATAGTATTTTATACTTTTTTTCTAAATTCTACTACTTTTCACGGCTAGTGTGGCAGGAGTTCTCCATTATTAGTAGCATAAAAGTTATTTTTCGATTATTCTTTTTGAAATTATTTGCCAACATTAACTAAACTATGACGATATATTGATTGTGAAGATCTGCTATCAATATATATATATATATATATATATATATATATATATATATATATATATATATATATATTAATTGAACATAAAACATGTAATTTCATAATTATACATTGTGTCTTAACTATTAAATATAAGTAACATTTATTTGGAAGATTTAATATTTCGATATTCTCTCGAGCAATGTTAGTTACCGTTTGATGTAAATAACATAATGCAGTGACTAGTCGATTTTGGACAAATTTGGCTTATTCGCATTGATAAATTCCGGTTCCATTTTTTTCTTTGCTTTTCGTACTGTTAATAGCACAAAACGAACCGATTAAGTGTCATCAAATAAAATCGAAAAGCACCAAAAAATTTCAACGTATAGAAATGATGACTGAGAAAGAGTAAGTGGTGTCTATATTTCATAAAGCTTCTTAGTAGTTTTGATGTGGTGAATTTTTAAATATTGTGCTTTTATTTTCACTGAAATCTGAATAATTAAAACTTAACGTTTTGTTAGAATCGTCCTCTCGTATATTATTATAATAAGTAAATATGTTTGTAATTCATTTCTACTGTCCTTATGTCCATTGCCGATTTAGAGCTACTAAAAGGTTCGGCTTCAATAGTGTTCACAAAACCGCCTTTAAATTCGATCAATACTATTTTTCTTCATTACTGATCCCTAAGGCATTATAATACTTATCAAATAATTATTTGTATTAGAAGGAGATTTAAAGGGATTGATGAGACATAACATATATTTATTTGTTTATATCAAATGCTGGTTGTTTATTTTATATACATATTTCTTAAACGTTTAATAACCAAATCATTTAACGTTATAATGACTTTTGATAGCGCTAGATGATAGCTGCTTATTCTTTGATCATATTTTGCATAAAATATCGATTATACTTTTTTTTGTATCAAAGTAATGAATTCATAATTCCAATTAATGGAACAAATGAATGCGAAGATTCGTTTGACATGATTTACTACAGTGGTTGGTTAGGATATATCGGAGAATAAATTATGTTGACATTGAACGACTGATGGTAACTGTGCGGTTACACAAATATGAAGAGGTAATCGTAAATGTGTTTTTCAGCTTGCATATTCTTTTAGCATGCTTGTTAAAACAATATTACCTTTTGATTTATGTATTTGTAATGCTATTATATATCGGGTTTAAATGTGATTTTGTTTTTTCATTTGCTACTGCTATGATTTTCAATCATTTTTATATTCGAAAATGCATAGCATATAATGTAATTTCATGAAATTCGAAATCCGTAAATACTATTAGCTTAAATATCAAAACATGCGCATCAAATTGCTTCGAATAAACATATAAAATTGACTTATAAATATAAACATCCAATAATATTGTTATGGACTGTGGTTTTGTGTAAAAAAACAAATGGATTTTTTAATATCCTTCGATTAACATGAGGCCATTTTCATGAGTTTCTTTACGTTGCTGACTGGTTTTAGAAATTTTATTGTTCATATCTTTTTAGAAATATCGTAATTGGAGATTATTATATTATAATTGATTTATAATAGAAATTTTAGATTCAATAACAACAACAAATTGTTTTAGTCAGTCGCACATTATATTTAATTTTATTTATTTTTGAAAAAAAATCTTGTTTTGATTTGTTAAAAAATTCGATTTATAAATGTCGTAAAAAATTTTAATTAAGTGCACTAAATGGTAAAAGAAAATTAAAACTTGGAATAAAAAATATACTCAAAATTTACCCCATTTGATAACTTTCAGGAGAAACAACATATTTCTCAATAAATTCCCGGTTTAACTAAAGAAAACATGTTATTTGTCGGAAATCCGTCTTTATTCGTCAATTTGTTTTACTTGACAAGTAATACACTTATTACGACTAACTTTTCTTTAATTTTTCGTTTTTAAAGTTTTGTTTGCTGTTGTCCACTCAATTAAACATAATTGTAAACACCAAACTCTTTTTTCTATTTCCTGGGGAAACTGCCGATTTTGGGTGATCAGATCTTTTCGTATCTTTGCTGTTATTGGTTCTTTATTTTTACTATATTGGAACCACAATTTTAAGTTTGAAACTTATTAGAATTAGAATTTATTAATAGATTTTATTCCATCTACAATTTCTCAATTTCAATTTCAATTTCAATTTTTAGGATGTCGACTCCTATCTATAAATTTGGCATAACACCGGTTTCTTTATTTTTTTACATTTAATTAGATTAGATTATTTCAATATCTTCAGTGTATTATGATCACAGTCAAAGAAAGTTTTAAGGGCCATTCTAGAAATCGAATTCGAGAATTAAAAAATTAAGGAATAATTTGAAAATTAAATAACTAATTTGCTTTTTATTTCACCTTAGTAGGTTGGGTAATAGGATTTCATTTAGAATGGTCTCTAATCCACTTATCAGTCGATAAATATAGGATAGTGGGCCCAGGACTATAGTTCGGAGGCCATTTTAAGCAGTAGGCCCTGTACAAATATTTTTTAGTAGAAACGAGAGAAAGGAATTTAAAAGACAACACAAAGAAACTTACTTTTTCACGTAGGAAATAATTTCTACGTATTAAAATTTATTATCATTATACTACTTGTCTTAATTAATGTATAAAATTTTCAATTAGTCATACCGGTGTCTAATTTAAACTAGTTACCTTGTCAAAAATATTTAATAACTTGAACAACTCGCTGGAAGTTTGTTTTTTGTCCTTGTATAACTACCTTAATCGAAAATCGGCCTAGCAATAATATTCAGTTGGCAACTAAAATTACGGTTGATATTTTCCAAAGCCTATAATTATTCGGTCAAATAAAATTTCATGTTATTTTCTGAAATAGGCAGATATTTACTACTTCTGTTAATACTATTTAATGTTCGGTAGCAAGAAAAAACGAAATTAAAGAAAAAAATGGGTTTACTGCCTTTAATATTGAAATTCCTTAATTCAAGTTTGTGCTGAATAGTTGCTAAGGTCAGATTATTTCAAGTCGCCACTATTACTTTTAACATTCACACATGAAATAATTATTTAGTTCTTAATTTGTTATATAGGGGGCTGTTTGTTGTTACTATTGAAACTATATGGTTTCTAAAGTGTACCGCAGCTCAGTTGGTAATTGTCTTATTATTAATTAATATTTTACCTAATTGTGTATTATTTCAACCATGTTATTAAAACATTAACACACTACTAAATTATGTTTATTAATACAATACTAAATTATGAAGATGTTCAGGAAATATTATGGACATGCAATTTTATTTGGTTGTTAAAGCAAATTATAGGGCATATGATAATATAATGTTTCAAGTTGTCAATATCATATCATAATATAATTACTTAAATTGTGAGTTACAGAGTAAAAAGTTAGATTAATAAGTATGTGGCTAGAAGTTCAAAGAGCTTGCGAAGAAGCAGGTCGGATTTAGATCGAGTCGCCGTTGTTTAGGTAAGATTTTCGCACTCCGCCAGCTTATAGAGAAAAGTATTAGATGTGGAAAGAATGCGATTTTTGTCTTTAATGATTCTCGTTTTGCTTTCGACTGCATACATCGAAACTGGCTTAGGAGGCTGAACATAGATTGATAAAAAGATTAAATCTCTTACGATCTTAAAATTAATTAAACTTATCCTGAAGAAGGATAGCTCCTTTAGCTCCGTGCAAAATTATTTAAAACATCCATTTAATATCCGATCGCAAAAGAAACTAGTGCTTCTCAATATATTAGTGGATATAACTAAGTGAAAAATAGCTAAAAAGTGTGTTACACTTTGATGTTGGTTACGCTGAACTCGCTTATTTTGGGGCTTCGGTTCAATAATCTGTCCAACAGATACTTTTTTTTCTTTACTCAGCAGAAATATTTCTTATCATAATTATTATATAAATTATATGTAAAAAGTAAATAATAATTAAAAAATAAATAAATAATCATTAAAATATATAAAATGTTCAGAATCTTAAATTCCTAAATTAACTTAATATTTCCGTTGACACTCAAGTTAAAATTTTTTGGTCAATTAAATCATTCTAAAATAACTTTGAAGTGAAAATATACCGAGTTCAACAATACCTATTTATTTATCAATATATAAACACTACAATAACAATCCAAATATTTATATCTTGTAAATTATTCGTATATTAGAAGAGGATAATATATATTCTCGAATTCACCAGTTAACCTAAAATTTTTCTTTAAACTCAAGCTCAAATATAACTAAGTTTATTGGTACAATGTTCATCTTCTATAATATAATAAAGGTAATGTGAAGAACCATTTACAAACTTATTTAATTTTAAAAGGAATAAAAGAAAACATGTAACATAACAAATATAATTTATTTAATAAATTCTAGCAATAGACCATGGATGATACTTCTTTCTCTCTTAATTCATTCAATATAAGCAAGGAATGCATTTTAAACCTATATACGTTAAGTTTACGCATATACAATTATGGCTATATTATTTTATCATTTGCTATTATCTTTCATTCATTATGATTAATAAAATCTTCCTCCTAGTAGGGGTATGTATCTGAAAACCGAGATTGTGGTTTATATAACAAAACACATCTTGTATTTTTGACTTCACTTGCCTTCACTAACTTAGAATTAAAGCGGTTTGCTTGCTGTATATTAAATAAATATTTAAGGGTCAATAAATCTAGTCCTTCTAAATTAACACTGCTAAATTATCTCGGATTTCATCCAGTATAGTATCCACCGAAATGTTAGCAGTTAGTTTAGGTACTATAATATTTTTATATGATTTTAATAGAAATATCGTACCGAAGCCATTTTTATGTCCTGCATCTGTTTTAATGTACTATTTCACAGTCCCTTAATTTTTCTATCAATTTTAGCCAAGCCGGACAATGACAAATGATTTCAACATTTCTGAATGCCTCTCATCCTTGATGCACTTTTATGAATTCCTGATAAGCTGTGATTTTGATTAGAAATGCTCACAGAAAGCACATTGGGTCTTATTTATCGATATTATTACTTTCGCAGCGTTAACCTGCCTAAATTATAATGAATTTGGTAGGGAATCCAATTTGCAATATAAAAATAAAATTTGAATAAATATACACCTGGATGGATTGTTATCATTCTATTTTTAATAAAATTATGAATACTCTAAGAAAAAATAAACTATAAAAAAATCTTCAAGCCTCTTACTAATGGCAGGGTTAAATTCAAGATAGCCACTGTTGTTCGTTGGATTCTCGTTTGCTTGTAAAAGGCCATGTTGCAAAATCAGTAGGAAACTACCAAAGCTTTCCGTATACTGGCTACGATTCTTCAGAATTAGCCACTAGTATTGTTTTATAATATGGCTGTAGAAAATTAACGAGGAAAGAGTCAGATACGGACCCAGGTCTGTTATTTGTAAATAGCATCTTTTGGTATGATTCTAATATTTCAAAAATATCCTATGTGCTATAGTGATTCTAAATATTTTATAATAGTTGATAGCACTTAATTGCTGTGTTTTTTGTATAATCTATTGATCTTGATGAAATATTAGTCGAATGTGACTCAAAATTTAACAATTATATGTAATGCAATTTATTTAGTTAGATGTATAACAAACTTAGGATTTATTGCTTGTTTTGATTTATTTTACTGTTTATTTGGTTTAATTAAAATATAATAGGTACTCATAATATTTATTTATATATGAATATGAACTTCAACAAAAGTTGAAAAAATTTTTTCTCGGTTATGTTGTTTGATACTATTATTTATCCAAAGTCATATGTGACTAATATATATATGATTTTTTCCTTAGCATATTTCGAACAATTTGTGACTCAGCAAATTGCTGAAGATTTGGCTCTTTAATTCAGGCCAAGACAGCTTGGGTAGTCTTAAATTGAGAGAGAGAGGAAATGACACACACATCTATCCAACTTAAATAATTTGGAAAACGAAAGTTGATATTTTTGTTTTTGGTAAAAATATTGGCTGCGGTTATCAATAAAAAATCATTCAATTTCGAGAAACAATTATCTCGATAGCCATTCCTAAATGGTATCTATGACCATGACTTATTCAGTTTAACACTGTCTTTTTTTCGATTTGTGTTCTGTTGTTTGCGTTTGAAAACGTTCCAAAGGCGGATACAGGTATGGGTTAGTAACCTAAATCACGTTTCTAATAGTTTTATCTCAAAATGATCAAAAACTTTGCTCGATAATTTACCGCCAATTAAAGATATATAATATTTCTTGGTGTTAGATCTAATTTTAGATTTTAGCTATATAGATCGGTAAATGATAAAATTAAATATATATAGAAAAATAGTACCGGTGTATTGATATTTAATTAAAACATGATTTAGAAAAAAATTAATAATAAAAATTGATTTAATTAATTGGTTTTCAATAGTGTATGTTTATCATAAAGTTTATTTTACATATATTATTTATAGTTTAGATACATTTTTTATCTCACGTATTTTTGCAATTCACATGTTCTTACCACGTTAACTTTATATACTCTAATATTTATAAATACTTTATTTAAATCAATTTTTTATCTAGATTTTTCCATTACCAATTGAATTAATTGGGCACACTGTTTGAATTGAAAGTAATTATGAATTAACATTCATCAATAATAAATGTAATATTTATTTTAATATAAATAAGAGAAATAACTTAATTTCCGACCAACTGTTGACTTTTTAATATTAACAATAATTGATATTTAGCTAATGTAGTCATTATGAGTTAGAAGTATCTGTCTCAAGTCGATTTTAGCACCAATTAACATTTTAAACACCTTCAAACGATTTAACAACTCATTTTTGAATATGTATAACAAATTTTTTGTCTTTCATCAAGTTTATAATGATCCTCTGTAGACAGGATGGCTAGATTTAGACAGGTCATGAAATAATATATAATATATCAATGATGCTATCTTGAGACGAATATTTCAAAAAAAGGAGTTCAATATTTTTTGAAATAGTAATATGTGACACAACAATAGTTCAAAGATCTATCTAAGGCTTGTGGGAAATATTGATTGCGCCTTAATATCCTTAGTCTTGCATGTTAATTCAGTTAGTTTTTATTTTGTTCTAACCTTTCCTGGAGAAGCTCCTTCACACCTCTTGCAACTTGTAACCGAGATGTCCTTTTTGGAATAATACGTCGTTCAATATGTTGAATTGTTTGTCGATATTGTATCGATATCGACAATATTGTATTGACCTATTGTATTGACGTCGATATCTGTAATAACTGTCTTATTTGCTGTTTCATAACTGTTTTAGCAGTTCGTAACGTCATTATTCATAACGCCACTGAAACCGTTTCTCTTTTATTCATTTCAATTTACCATTTGGATCTTATCCATATTATATGAAATAATTTTGTATCTGTTGACAACTGTCTTGGTTGAGCTAGGTTATCGTCTTTTAACATTTTTGGCTCTCAATGCCGTTCTTGTTCATCTACATCAAAACCACCGATGAAAAATGTTGAAACTAAACCGATAATTGGAATATGACGGACCTGTATCGTTATCTGTTTCTAAAATCGTTTGATGGGTTTCGCCAGACTTCTTCATATCAGACAACAAAAGTTATTAATGTTGAAAATAAAATGTTCCATGATTATGATCTGTATTTGCTGAATAACTTAATAATAATAAAACTATTTTTTTTAAAATTATTATTATCTTAGCTTTCCAAGATCTTCCCAATGCGCAATAAGAATTTTATAGAATTTATATCATACAGTGACATGTAGAAGAGCATTTTAATAAATCATCTGTATAAACTACTATTGTATTTAATTTTATTACTTTTCTATGTTATTCTAAAAACTATCCTATGTCTATTAATCAAGTTCTATTATTCAAAGGTAATTTTGACTTACGCCCTACGAGCCAATTCCTTTGATTCATGTTTTTCCAAGTTAAGGATGAATACAGATATATTTCCAGATATTTAAGATTATCTGCTTGCGGAAGTTCATAATTATTAAGATTCAATTCAAGAATTAAGGACAACTTCTTTACACAGTATTAACATTTTGAAACGAATTTTGTTTCATTCGTTTTGATACGCCATTTTTTCAACCACAAATCAATTTTGCTGAAGTTTGACGTTCCTTGTGGCTGATATTGGATCCTCGCGAGCTGTACACAGGAGATATAACAATGGGCCAAGGGCGCTGCTCTGTAGATCACCTGAATATACTGGATGTAGTTCAGTTTATTCAGTCAAGCTGATTCACAATGAAATGTCTGTCTCTCAGATATAACTAAGTGGTCGAATGCGGATGGGGTAGAAGGTTTTTCAGTTTAACTTGAAGTCCAGTATTCCATACTTTATAAATACTTTGAGATATATCGTGGAATGAAGCCGAACAATATTTTTTAGTTTGATGTATGTCGAATATATTGTATAGTTTATTTATTTATTTGATTGATAAAAATGTGAAGTTGCTTTATTTTCTGAATAATACCAAATGGAAAGCTGATATCTTGTTCAGAAAAATGCCAAAATTCGGTCGGAATGTGTGGCTGTCGATGCCGTTGTTTGTCCGAACACTCACTACTATTTTGTGGAAGGAATTTACATGAGAACTGAAAACACTGGTTGAATAAAACTTGTTTATTTTAACTTTGAATGATGCATGTGGTCGACGAGGGAATGGACAGGATATTGGATTAAGGTAAAGAAAGTACGGTAGCGCTGTGGAAGTGTTGCTATTACAAGGGGTAGAGAAAGAAAAAGAGAGCGAAACGTCGTCTTTTATAGCCAGGAACCATATGGTACCAATCCACCAGCGTTGCCAACCTTTGAACTTGCTGTAGGTGAATTCGTGGTGGCCTAAAGGGCCGTAGCGGTCGCTACATAACCGTTTAAATAGGTTAGGCTGTTTAACAGTTGTTTGCATTGATACTTCTTTTCACCAATAAATATTGCTTATCAAAATACATGCCAGCACCTAATATTTATCTGGAAATGTTGCAAAAACAAAGCACCATCAAGACACCTTTAAACTCAAGTAAATATTTACATTGGTGTATTTTATTACGAAATATTAATTGGCAGTGGGGTACTATACATAATAAATATTAGAGAATACGGCATACGTTACCATGTTTAAATCTGATACTTCATTTGTTTCTGATACTTAACAGTTTGACTCAAATATAGATCCTTAAAGTCTTTTTCTTGTACCTCATTTTTTCTAAGCAGGATGTGAATTAATTTTTGTAACATCATCCAATTACATTGAATCATAAATAGTTAATGTATATCATGCAAATGCAGATTATTGATGAATATATTCAGTAAGCCGTAGGAAAATTTATTATTTGTAGTAAGCAACATTGCAAATTTGCTAATTAATAAATAAATCGTATTAACACGTAATATAAGTTCCAATGTGACCTTCATCGTGATGTTTATTAAGTCTTTGTCCTTATCTTTTTACAGTGAACAAGTTCAATTATCTATGCAACAAATACTGGTATAATCGTTACAAAACGCGTCGCAAGGTCGCTCTGCATTTAGTTAATTTTTTATTGCAGTGGATTGTGTGTTCCTGACAAACGTCAACTCAAATCAGCAGGTGTTTATGTAACGTCGTCGAATACCGTTACAGGAAACGGGAGGTTTGATGTAGTAGCCTTGTTGCAGCCAAAATATGGTATGGCTAATGTCGAGGTCGGTTTCAATACGTTATGTTTAAATATTTACTTTAAGTCATTATTATTTTGTAACAATCAAAAATCACTCATAATTTTATCACATATGTTTTATTATATGGTGGAACGAAGAGAGTGTATGGTGGAATGACAGAAGACTCTTTCTGCCACTAGATAGATACATCGCATTTCAATCTTGATATTTCACCATGTGCTCTGATTTGTTTAAGAAGGGTTATACACGAGGGCAATCTGAAAATTTGGTGCATTTTTGAATGCAAGATATTTTCCAGCAAAAAAGCGCTTTATTTCTCAACATAATCTATTTACCCGACATATTTAGTCCAGTGTGTTTCAAATTTTTTCACCCCTTCTAAATAATGGGCTTCTTCAAGGTTCTCCTAATAGACGTATGTTCCCTTGACGAATTAATTCGACGTAAATTTATGACCACCCAGCCATATTTTCAGGTTTAAAAAATCTGTCCGAAGGCTCTCAATAATATTCCATCCCTTTCAAGGTCATCCATGTGAATGATGCTGCGTTCACACCAAAAACTGAGGAGATGCCAATGATTTGATTATTCCTTGGTCTCTAATGATTTGTATCCATGTTTATAAATGGCGCAAAACTCGTTCGAATTTACTCATTTGAAGAGGCAGTATATTTGTGTTTATGGTCCTTTGTAATGGCGGCATCCATTGCGCGGATAACTTTTTCATATCTACATATTCATGTAAAATGTACCCGCTCCATTAAGATGCCTAGTTCCTTAGCCAACAACGTACTTTCGTTTATGACAATTAAACATCGTTTTGTGGATTTTATGCTTATATTTTTATTTTAGCCTTATATAATATTTATCCTCTTTTAATACGCGATTTTATCCATTGTCAATATCTGTCAAATATGACGAAAGGATCTAAACTAGGGGTATTGGCCACCGTAAAAAATATCGATATTTCAGTATATCGATATTTAAAAAAATATCGAATTATCGGAGGAAAAAAATATATCGATATTTGTATGAAAAAATAAAAATAGTGAAATATTAGCCTAAAAATATATATATTCTTTCCAGATCTCTAAAAAATTAGTTCAGCCTTTTATCATAATAGAGGGACATCTATCAGATTAAAATTACGATATAATTAGCCTGAAATTTGAATACATTCTGTATAAAGAGCATGTTTATTTTTATTTTGCAAATGAGCATTTTATATAGCATACAATAAATTCGGAAAATTTCGGTTTTGTTTCCAAATATATGTACTAATTCACTTACTGCAAGTTGCTTGAACAGCAAGTTGAATCATATTACATACTAATAAATTAAACGTTCAAAAATTATACTAATAATTCCTACAAGATGAAATCACTACAAGATCAATACACCGAGATGCTAGCAAGTGGTTGTATCAAATAGGAACAGAGCGGTTATATCTTTTCTACCTTGGCCGTTTCAAAAAGTTAGCAATTATTACTATTGATGCAGTATTACAGTATTATAATCTATTTTAAGTACTAAAGTAAAAAAAACCTGTTATCGCCATTACATATATTAAAGCATATTTTTGTTTATCGATATATATATAAATCGATATAACAAATTAATTCTCATTTTAATTTTCGTCATTTTTATAATAACATTTAGTTTAAAACCTAAACTAATTATTTATTCATGTTGGAATTTATTCATGTCTTAGACGTTTGGCCTAAAAGTTCTAAGAGTTTTAGTTTATTTGAATTCCATTTTGAAAAAATATCTCGATTTCCAGGAGATCGAAGCTAGGAACAAATTTTAAATATCTGTGAAAAAAGTGAACTAACTGGTAACCAAATTATGCTGTATTCATAAAAATAATCAGTAATCAGAAGAAGCAATTATTGGCGAATACAGTGTGATAAAATATCTTTCTTCAGATACCTATAATTTAAATTTAAATTACCTAGGGTATATATTTCTAATTATTTGCCTTCAGAATTTTTGGAGTTACAAATAATATTATATCGTCTTTTTAACACTAAAGTCACTCTTATTGAGGTGAAATACAATAATTGGAAGTATTAATGGAACATATAAACAATTTGTTGCTTGAATCTACATAATTCGTAATTATTTCATTTATCATTAACCATCAATCTTATTAACGTATAATAAATCTATTAACTAATATTCTTATCAACTTTGAAACTATCGAAATTTGCTAGCACTATGGAATATTCATTATAGTCATATTTGTCTTTTGTCGAACGGTCGAAATAATTTGTTTTCCTAAAATAAAGCCGATTTAAAAAATAAACTTTACTGAATGCTGTTTATTGAAAATTTCCATTTCGAAAACTTCAAATATCAACGTTCTGTATCACTTGCCTTTCATCTACAAGACGAAAATTTGCTACCATGGAAGTAATGTCAACTACTGAATTTATATTTTCTCTAAAGAAAATTTAGTCTAGCATGAAGGGGCATTCTCAACATTTAAACCTGTTTCGGCTGGAGTTTTTCGGGTCAATATTTTGAGGGCACTGCTCATACTCTAACAACAAGAGAAATAGTACTAAGAACATTTGATGAAAATATTAAGGTATATCTTCGTCTAAGGTTACAAATGGACTAGAGATTCGAAAATACTTGATGGTAGGTTATATTAGAAACATCATGTGAGAAAAAAGGCAGATCACATCAGGCTCAAAATTGGGCAACCGTCCTGGTTAATCGGAAGTATAGGTTCTGAAAAGATATTAGTTATTCATAAAGTTTGCGCCAAAACATTAAACAAACAAGTGATTGAATGCTGCAGAAACATAGTTCTACGATTAATTGCCAATGCTTATCATAGCTATTTAATCAACGAAGAACTGTATGATGACCTTAAAATCAAATGGATTTCAGACATCCAAGATTTCGCTTTAAAATGTGAAATAAGGCTATTAAATAAAAGCAATCTGTGAGCAATATAGCTACAGGACTGACAGCTACTGAAATCAGAAGTTTGAAACCAACCCAACCTTTTATAGTGTATATGTGTTACTCCTGACTGTAGCGTAAGTAGTTTACTTTATTTTAATATTGAAAATGTACACGGATGTATTTATCCTGTACTTGTTTTGCTTGTGTATTGATGCAAGTACCACATATAATAGTTTATTCTTATTATTATTTAATTAATACATTGTCACTAGTCGTTTCCGTCTAACCTACAATTTGTCTTTATAATAATTTAAATCTAGACATACAACTAGGAGGACCCATCGGCCCTATCTCAGTCTCTGGTGAAATAATGTTTATACATGTCACTGCTGAATTTTTTAATATATGCACCTCACTACACAACACTACACGAGATCAGATTGATTCTTTTGAGTCTGCGTCCTGTTCTGGTGGTGTCCAAAAGTTGCAATATTTCATTATTCTTATGAGAATGGAGTTTTTCCTCATGTCCCCTTGCAATTCTATTGATTTCTTGACTGTGGGTATCTAAAGGTCTCAATGTAGGTAATCAGTCCTATAGTATTTGGGTGCGCCCACAATACCTTTCAGGACTTTGTTCTGAAAAATTTGTGTCTTATTTATGTTACTCTTTGCAGAACATCCCCATAATTGAACTCCGTATGTCCATATAGATTCCAGTATTTGCTTATATAATAGCAATTTATTATGTACTGTTAATTGTGATTTTCTTCCAATTAGCCAGTACATTTTCCTATATATGTTCCTTCCAGTGAAGTTTTGTATCAAGATTCATTCCGAGATATTTAGCGTTGTTGCTATATGGAATGATAGTATTATTTAATGTTATTGATGCTTGTATGACCTGTTTATTCCTTTTATTAATTCTTATTTTCCAAGCTTGTGTCCAATTATTTATATTGTCACTTGCCTGTTGTAACTTTCGTGAGGCTTCTTCACTATTGTCTCCGACAGCTGTAATCGCAGTATTATCAGCAAATTTAGACTTCGAAATATTTTCCAATTCTGGTATATCACAAGTGTAGAGTAGATAAAGCATTGGTCACAATACACTTCCTTATGGTACACCTGCTTTAGCTTCTTTTATTGTACAGTAAGTACGCTTCTTCTTGTTTGACTCTAAACATTCTGGTTGTAATGTATGCTTTTAATAGTTCGGTGTGTTGTTTTGGGTAGCATTTTTTGTAGTTTATGAATAAGGCCTTCATCCCAAACCTTATCGAAGGCTTGTGCTACATCTAAGAATATAGCTGAGCATACTTTTTACTTTCATAGGCTTTTTCAATAACATCGGTTATTCTGTTGACCTGGTCAGTTGTTGAGTGGTTGTTAATAAACCTAACAGTGATTATCAATTAATTTCTAAATTAAGATTTTACCAAGCACATCTAATGTAAAATGTAATTGATAAAAATATTTTTTCGACAGTTCTCAATGTTTTGTTATTTTGTAATTTGTAATCTAAAAAAGCTTTTTGTTGTATACTTACTCTTTTATGATTTTAGTCAGACATAGTTTTGATATTAATATAATTGTATGAGTATCAGGACTAATCCTTCAAGTTTAATTCACAATGTTCTTTTTACACGATAGTAATTAATTCCAAGTCCGAATAAATATGCATTAATTCGACCAACAAGCATACTACCTGCACAGAAATGACTCATGGTGACTAAATCAAATGCAAAAAAAATCAACGTGTAGTAAATTAAATTGATCTGTTTAAGATAAATACAGATAATATTTATTTTCGCATTATCATAATATAACTCGAATAATATAAATGGTTGGAATTATAATATAAAGCAACACCCTAGCTTTTGTTTAAAAACAAATTAAGGCCATGGTTACTTAAACTGTATTGTTTATATCACTACGCGTTGTAAAAACCGTCGATAGATCTCTTAAACGGTGCTTTTTTTTTCAGTAAGCTGAAAAGTAATTGTGACAAATACGACAATTATCTATTGTTATCGATTAAAAGTCGATACATTTATGTAAATTGAAAAGCTTGCTTAGGTCACGACAGATAATAGGCGGATGTGGAATGCATTCAATGTTATCGTTTTGGTACTAATTTTGCATACTAATGATGATAATAATTGAAACATTATTATGATGTGAGGATTTAAATTGTTTCTTTTTTACAGGTATAAATTAAAATTATTAATAAATTGTGTAACAATTATATAAGACAAAATAATTGCTTTGATGACTAATAAATTATATATAATGACTGTAAAAATCTAATAATCATAGCATTAAATCTATTTTATCTGCTACTATCTTGTATATATGATATATAAAAATTGTTATTTTTAATCACAAACTATCTCCTGTAGAACATAGAATGGTGAAAAATATATAAGAAATACAACGAAATGGACTATTACTCAAATGGGTTAAAATACCCAGAGGAATGAAATCATTCAAAGTTGTTTTACCAAAACATCGTAGATAGGTATGCAAAAATCGAAGTAGATTGTTTGTTATTCATCTGTTTAAATCAGAACAAAATTTATATTGGTAGTATAAGTGGGGTTGGAAGACTAAATATTTTGCAACCAACCGTCATTTTCAGGATATTCATTATATTCATTTGCTGTCATTAAATTTGGATGGAAATGCAAATGCTTCTATTAACAAAATAATATTTATATCTGAATAGGCAATAGCATAAAAAATATTTAAAAACGACAGAGAACCAGGATTCTATACATCTATATAAATAAAGCTTGTGGTGTTAAAATATTTACATTTTTACATGTACCTCTCGATACGACTCTCGCAATTGATGACTCTCTATCCTCAATCTTATTTTGGTAGTTATTTAAAATCTCCTCATATTTCTATGCTATTATTTGATGATATTTCACTGTAGTAGGTAAATGTAGAACTAGCTTAGGCTGTAATAAAATAATATAAAAACATCAAAAATTACATCATCATTTCTCTTCTAAAGTGTTATTAAAATTTACGTAAATAACTAACGGTTAATTATAACAGGTCAATTGAAAAGTCACCGGTCTGACACATAGATGGCGCTACTATAATTAAATCCATATATTTTTTAGTTAACCCTAACCCTCAAAAGATGCGTGTATAAATTTGACAGCTGTCGGATAATTAGTTTGTGAATATAATATAGCATTTTGAGTGGAGCAACATTTGTTACTGTGAAAAAATGGATAAAACGGAATTTCGCGTGTTGTTAAAATATTGCTTTCTGAAGGGAAAAAATACAGTTGAAGCAAAAATTTGGCTTGATACCGAGCTTCCGGACACTGCACCAGAAAAATCAACTATCAAGGAATGGTGAACGCTGTGGACGCCCAGAAAAGGTTGTTAGCGACGAAAACATTTAAAAAATCCACAAAATGATTTTGAATGCCCGTAAATTGAAATTGAATGAAATAGCAGACACTCTAAGATATAAACTGAATGTGTACATCATATAATTCACTAATATTTGGGTATGAGAAAGCTCTGTGCAAAGTGGGTTCTGCGCGAGATCACTTTTAACAAAAAACAACGACGAGTTGATGATTCGGAGAAGTGTTCGAAGATAACCAAGCGTAATAAACCCGAGTTTTTACGTCGATATGTGACAATGGGTGAAACATGGCTCCATCATTTCCGAAGTCCAACCGACAGTTATCCGAGTGGACTGCACTCGATGAACGCGCTCCAAAGCATGGGAAAACTCAATAGGCATCTGGCAAAGTTATGGCGTCTGTATTTTTTGGGATGCGCATGGAATAATTGTCATGAAAAAATCTATGAATTGGGCTTCGAATTGCTTCCTCATCCACCGTATTCTCTAGATCTGACCCCCAGCGACTATTTCCGATTGTCAGATCTCAAAAGATAGCTCGCTGGGAACAAATTTTCGTCTTATGAAGAGGTGATCGCCAAAACGCTCGCCAAAGGCCTATTTTGAAGCAAAGTACAAATCGTACTGCAAAAATGGTATCGAAATATTGAAGGGTCGCTATAATCAGTGTATCACCCTTGAAGCGAATTATGTATTTGGTATTTGTATTATTAATTTGGTAGGCCGGGAACTTTTCAATTGACTTGTTATGCACGTAATATGTATTATTAAAATATAACATTTAGTCTATATTTAATCTTATTATATAATTTTATCTAAATTCGTATTCGTACTACTAAGTATAAATAATTGGTTAATTCTCAAGAAACATTTTTCTTGCTTAATTATAATTGTTGAGCTTCTTTTTCATACGTAAATTCTGGATAATCTATTAATATTCAAATTGATTTTTTTTACTATATTCTAATTAATATCTAAATTTAATATCTAAAGTAAATACTATAATTTTCAAAATAATTTTAACAAAATTGAGCATAAAACTAGAACTATTTCGAATATTTTACTGTGATCAATAAATAATTAAAATTGTTCGTCTATTTTTAGCAGAAAATATTAAGATGACAAAATAAAGTAAACACCTTAATTTCAAATTAATTTGACGTTGTTTATGTATATTTGCCTTGCTGTATTATAAATTGGATGTCTAGAATTAAATTGCTATCAATTAAAATATCTCAATATATTCAAATTTTAATTAACTTTATTAGATACATTTTTTTAAACATATATCTGCAGGTACTAGTAATTAATAGAGAGCTACTCTGTTAATGTTCACAGAATATCACTTATTCATTAATCTAAATACAAGTGTGTATCAGACAGCAGAAATTTTTTCTTATAAAAAAGCTGGTGCAGTAACAACAGTTATAATTAATTAAACCGACAAATATTTTAATTAAATAGAATTAATTACTGTTAGGGCTAATATAATTAACTAAGTGCTAATACATGAAAATTTTGAATACATTACATATGCCTTATATGTTGTTTATGTGATTTTAGTTTAGTTACAAATATTTCTTAAATTGCTGACCTTCTTCCTAACATTAATTTAAGAATAACGACTACGTGTTGATATGTCTTGCTTAAAGTTTCAATATCAACCCTTTAATATTTTTTTTGATCTCAATCGCAATCAAAATCTTTAGAGTAACAGACCCATTCAGACCATACTTCTGTAGTGAATGTCTAAATAGAAATGCTGTTGAAGTTTGTTTCCATAAAACATCGACCTTGTATCAATTAGTCTTACTAAATAGTTTTTAAAATTAAAATAAACATATTGCAACATTTATTTTGAAATTATATTTTTAGGGATTTTATCTATCGTTATATTTCCAGAACTAAATGAGTTAGTAGAAATTAGGAAATTAGGTGAATTCTAAGGAATGCATTTTATATTTGTAACTATATCAGCTTAAACTATACTCATATTTGGCCTAGAAGGAATGGTTCCTGGATTATTAATTTCTTTCATCGAAAGAAGATGCGCTTTACTGAACGACGATACAAAATAACCCCGAGAATTTAAATCTGTTCCCATATAGACCAATCTGCCTATGTATAGACGTTTTACTCATCACTCTCACCATGGTAGTTGTCCTGTCTCAACAGCTTATAGATGTAAAATTATTAGGAATATTGCCTGTACTATATTAGTATAATAACTAATAATTAACCTGTACTAATATTAACTATATTAGTTCAGAGTAACTCCAGTCCGCATGTGGTGTAAAGCTACCCTGAATCGTGATGCTTGTGCTGAGAATCAACGGACTAGGGATATTTTTCAAATTTTTTATCATTTTTTAGTGGAATATTTAATGACTCGCGGTCTTTGAGCACCTTCAGTCCACATTTTGTGACTCCACAGCTTCAGGTCCGATACTTTTGCACTGATTCACTTAACTCCATCAATAAGTGCTTCTGATGACTCCAGAACGATTGCTGATCCAACGTCAATCTGTCTTTTTTTTCTAAAAATTCTTATTATTCTCCCGGAATCCTACCGACGACGTCAGTTACGAAATACGAAGGGATTTAGAAAATGTACTTAAAAGAAAACGATTTTTGCGAAGAATATGATTGAAATTTTGATTGAAGCGACTTGCTGAACGGTGGTACAAAATGATACTGAGGATTTAAATCTATTCGAAGAATATAAACTAAACTGCTTAGGTCAGGCGTTACTCGACTTCGAATACAGTTTTCGTAGTCAGACCTGTGACAGTGGCGCAATAAAAGAGACATGGTTAATTTATACGGATATATAAGAGGTAAGTTATTTTTTAATTTTTATCCTCATTTTTATTTTCCAAACAAATATAGTATTATCCTTCTTTAGTATTAAATCACACACAAAGAACCACTTTATTCTCAGATAATTTTCAATAATCTGTTTGCATCATACTGAAAAATATTTATTATATACCTTATACGAGCGCGGTCCGATAAGTACTTAGGCACACTGCCCCATGGCGCCACTAACCCAAGAGAAATTTACGGTCGTTTAGTACATTTTCGTCGACGGCTACTGTAGAAATTTCAGCCAGATCCAACTCGTAGTTTTGTTTCGATCGCGTAAAAAGTAAAATCGATTATTTATTCGGTTCGTGTTCTTGGAAGGTAAATCGCGCAGCGAAATAAAAGAGCTTTTGTACGGTGACTCTTCTCCTTAGATGGCGTCTGTCAAAAATTGCTTTAACAAGTTTCAACATGATCGCATGTCGGTTTTTGATGAACCACCTCCAGGTGCAACGTCCATACACCGTCCATTCTGAACATTTAGCCCCCTGCAACTTCTTTTTTTCCGAACTTGAAGAAGTCACTTGCCCAGGAGAAATTTGAATCGAATGAGGCAGTTATTGCCGCCACGGAGGCCCGCTTGACATACCTCGAAAAAACCTATTTTTCAAACGGGCTAAAGAAGTCGGAACATCGCTGGGGTCAAGTATATCGAACTGAAAGGAGACAATGTTGAGAAATAAATAGCAACTTTTCCAAATTTTTGTTTTTTTTTGGTAGGCTGAGCATTTATCGGTCCACCCTCGTATAAGAGTAATTATCCTACAGTAACCGTTTTTATAGATGATAGAGGTACCTAAATTTGATATAATCAATAGATAGATGCTACATAAAGAGAATATATAATAAATAACAAAAGTTGCACTCAGAGAGTTTTTATATCCTTTTTTGTCCCGTAAAAACTAGATGCCTTAAAACAAATAAGGAAGAAGATAATAAATTAAGCAGTTTGATCTATTGTGATGCTAATTCTTCAATCTCCGGTCACTAATAACTATAGCTTATCAAATTAAATCGCAATTCAGCGTTTGAAATGCTACGCCACGCAGATATCCTTGCGGTATTGTCCTAAAATAGGCATGTAACTAACTAATTTGTATCGACGATGATGACATGTGGGTATCGTACTTAACCCAGAAAATTAATTTTAGATTTAATGAGTTTTATATAATACAAGTTGGGGCGTGAAATAGATCTGTCTGTTTGCGTTTTCGTCAACACGTGCCTAAAAACGTTTCAACGACCTTCGAGGATTTCGTTTTGGTTATTGACGCTCTTGCGGAAATTATAAACGACAATCATTAAATTCGACTATGACGCATAATTAAGACTATAAATTAAATTTATTATTTTTATATATAATATGAACAGGCCAACAAAATATATAGAATTAATTTTTATGTTTATAAAATAACTCTGTTAAAAACAATTAATTTTATTAGATGGTATTTCATGTTATAACTAAATATGAATTCCTAATTTTTAATAAGTGATGTAAATAATTAAAATTGTCTTTTGATAATTATTTATTTATTATAATTATTTTTAAGGCCTTCTTTTTATCAACAAAATTCTAGACTGAAAGTAGTACCTCAAATGGACTCTCCGACATTAAGCCTACCGACTTTGAAACTTAGAGATCATCCCAGAAAACATCCGGGCTTACCGATCCTGGATACTAATCTAACTGGAATGTTTTTCCTCGTCGGATTTTATGGACAACTAAAAATTTAAATTTATAACCATGCTTTAATGGAAGTCGAACGTGACTATCGCAGGAGTAGTATGACGTTCTATCGCCTTAACCACTGTCGCCCCATCTATTATTACTAACACATAAAACAAACCCTATAGTGACTAAGAAGGTTATTATCAAAATCACCCGCAAAGTTAAAACTGTAGCTCATGAATAATTCTCTAAAACAACAAAGTGTACTGTTGGTCTAAAATGAAGAATTGTTATCTATTCAGCAGATGAAAATAAATCTCAGACTCTGTAATCTTTGGTGTTATCGTAAAAACCTTTTATTCACCTACAGGCAGATTCATTTCCGTCTGTAGACTTAAAGATACAGGTAAAGTGGACATTTACACAACCTAAAAGCCCTCTAAGCTATCTTGAGGAATCAAAATGTTAATATTTAAAAACATATTTAAAATTATTGAAAGGGGAAATTCATATTCATTTTCATTGCTCATTTTGGGGAGGAGTAGAGATTTAAGTGCTGCGATTTAGTCACTTGTTACTTTAATTTTACATTAATTTAATAATTTCCTTCAGTGCCATATGGTTGCTCTTTAAAAAGGGTGAATAGGGGTGTTTTATCAAAGCATAGATATCTCTCAACTCTAATAGATCATGGCTGAGGGACTTTCAGCACCTTCAATCTATCGATCTAGCCGATCGCCAGTTGTAGCGATATTTAAAAGTCTAGAGGCACCAATAGCCACATATTGATTCAAAATTAGACACTTTAGAACGCCGGCTATGGATGGATTGAGCTACGGATTGATGAATGATGAATCGACCATATGGCCTATTCAGTCATATTCTATTAAGCGAAACCTTAACATAATTTTAAACACTCCAGTCGTCACATCTTAAAAACGCACAAACACAGCGATGTCTTGAAAACGACACAATTTTAACAATTCTCGTTAAACATAGAGGTTAATTTGATTATCATAATTAGACTATTGATATTTATTAAACAGACATAATTGTATATCCTGTTAATACCTACACAACCAACTTTCTAGAACAAAAATACTTTCTAGACCTTACCTCCAAAGATGTACTATGTTTAAGAAAGAAATCAGTTTGTTAGTCAGTCTTAGTAAAAATATTGTTTTTATGTTGTTTCCAGATTCCAACGCTAATTTAAAATAATAATAAATCTAGCAGCTAATTTATATATCTGTGTATATTATTTTTTAGTGTTGGGAACTATCGAGTGAAATCGACCATCGACTGCTTAGTACTTGACTAGTTTTTTACTATCGACTGTTTCAATCGCTATTTTTGGTTTGGTTTGGTTTTTCTGATTACAACTGATTTTACTACTTTTTACCAGCGACTGTTTCAATCGCTATTTTTGGTTTGGTTTGGTTTTTCTGATTACAACTGATTTTACTACTTTTTACCAGCGACTGTTTCAATCGCTATTTTCGGTCCGACTGACTTTGTTACTATTTACTATCGACTGTTTCAGTCATGTACTTTTAGTTACTGTTTTTGGTTCTGCTAGTTTCATTCGACTGATTTTTAACGTTCTGACTCCATCGTCCTAGCCACAACCTTGACAAAAATTTACCCAATTTATGCTTATATAAATTAATATGTAATATATAGAGTTTTATGATTTTTAGTAGTTTGCTTGTAAATAACAGTATATTAATATAGCAGCATTTGGAACGATATTTTTCAAGACTGTTAATGAAATAGGGTAAAAAAATTAAAATTGTGAAAGGTATATGTTTAATTTTTATTTAGTATTTATGGTTATGGTACATCTCTAGTATTTAGGTTTTTTTTAAGTTCTATGGTATTGTCTATATTTATTATGGTATATTATTTGAAAATAGCAAACATACTAAAATACGTTAAAACATTTATGGGGTATTATTCCATTCCATAGGAAAATTTCATTCCTTTTTACACATCCACAGAACATTCAAATATAAAAGTAATTCTATTTCATTTAAAACGAAATTACTAATTGCATGTTAATAGTATTTAGTACAACTCCGTCTCGCTTATACTACTGTTGTAAAATATAAGCACATATAAAATTAACTGCTCCAAGCAAGTATCTCCGTCCTTTCCTCTCTCACAATTTATACAGGAAATGGTTCGTACCGTCTTCGTCTGACATCTCGAATTGAACAAAACAGTCAAACCGTGCATTTGGATGAAAATAATAATTACTATTTTCAGTCGCTAGTTTTGCGACTATCGACTGTTTCGACTGTTTTCAGTCGATAGTTCCCAACGCTATTATTTTTGCAAGTATACAACAAGAGATTCGCATGGCGCAGGTCGTATTAGAAATTATCCATGCAAGGCTAGAAGTGTGTTGTGATAAAAAATATCTAACTGTTTGAGTTGTGTTGCTAAATTAACTTTCTAGGAATGCTGTAAAAAACCTCTATTGTTAGCAAAAATTACAAAAAGACCACTAAATGAAAATAAACATAAAAGCGCTATCAGTTAAACAGTTATTGAGAAGTCACGAATAACGAGGATGAGATTAGTCATCGGCGTGACCAATACCATCTACATTTCGTTGTGGGTTCTATCTGTTTTATTTTAACATCAGACCAGAATATATCTAACCTAATCGTATATATTTATTTTTACATTAATTAAGCATATGTCCAGTTTTAAATAAGATTTATTTTTAGAAAATAATACTAAAGCCTGTTAATTTGTTGTAAAGAAATTAGCGGTGTATTTATTATTGATAGAAGCTATGAGAGAAGTATTTAATATTATTTACGAGGGTTATGTGATAAATAACAGAATTATATCTTAAATGTCGTTGCGGTATTGATAATCTGTCAAGTTATTATGTGGTATAGTTGGTGAAGAAGAAAACATAATGATCAAATAAAGATCAATAAGTTGTTCTAAAATTTATAGGAAATGATTGATATAGAATAAAGTGAATTTTCTATATATTTTATGCCAACAGTTATTTAGGTTTAGATAAAGTATTTATTACAAAATAAAGTAAATCTAGACGTAGAATATAAAGATTAAAAGTAGAAAGAAAAATATGCACAAAACTTTAAGATAGAATGCAAGTTTTTTATTTGCCGTTCCCGTTATGTTTTTTAGATGTCTTTCTATTCATTTATCTGCCTTATATTAAATGATCGCTTATTAGTAAGAATTTTTATAGTAGTAGTTTAAATAGCAAAAGTCAAAATTAAGATTTTAAGAATAGAGAGAGCTATAGTTAAAACTGAAGCTAGCCTAGATGGTTATTTTTATGGTGGTAAAATACTGGGTAAAATCTAGGATTACTAAAGTTTATTTGGACGAGACTAAGAACGAATTTACTTGCCATTTATTCAAATATGATCCTTCTGTGAACATGTGCATTTTATAGATATATATTTTCGAACAACTATTTTCCGGTATATAAATGCACAAATATAGAAAAAAAAAATCCTTGCAGTTACTCTTATTATATATTGAATACAGATACACCAAATATATTATAATAAATTATTCAATTATAATTAATAATATTATAATGTTATGAAATATAAATTGGCCATTGTGAAATTATTTATTAACATATCGTTAACATTATTATTATGCGAGTAGTGATAAAATATAAAAAGATAAATAATGTGCATTACCAATTATAAATCACCAAACAGCTGAATTGAAATGAGAATTCAAACTTTCGATAGAATGCGTACAGGTATTTTTTTAATTAAAAAAAAACATGCTTTTTTAACATTGATATTAATTTCTAATCTATTTACATAGTTTAGATCGATCAAATAACAATGTATTGGTTCAACCAGTTGATTTTTCGTTATATTAAAACATATGTGGATTAAAATGGAAACATTATATCGTCTGGCCTAGGATGTAACCTAGTAGGTTTGCTTGAACCATTAAAAACCATAACTCTTCTGAGGATAAATAATAGTAGTCTATAAATATAGAGCTAAGAAAATACAAAATGAAATCTAGTTTTATACCGCAATTTTGAAAAATCCTATAAATTACTTAATATTATAACGTTATCTAAAAAGTTAACACTTTCGAATTTGAAAGGAATGTATTTGTTATACCTACAAATAACTGATTTTATCGTGGTATTTTGATATTTTAATTAAGTTTATTAAGAAACGTTAATTTTAACCAAATATTACATTCATCTTAGTCTTTACTTACTGTTCTTTAATGTAGTTTTCGAATGATGGACATTAAACTACTAGCCGTCTACAGGGTTGATAAATTATTCATGTACTGTAAACGATAATTTCCAAAAAGCTCGTCATCAAATCACATGGAACAATATGGTGTAACTGATCAGAATAAATGCAGCACAACCAGCCGTTCAATAAACAATTAAATTTAAAGATATTTTGCATGAAATAACAGACTTATTTAGATCTTTTATATTAATTATGAATGATAAAGAATATAAGTGTTATGGGGATCTGTACAAACGAAAAGAAGACAATGAAAATCTAGAAAACCGAGAAATTGTAGAACTTCGCCGAGAACAAATTGACCTTGATATTCTAGGATATCGAAAAAATATGGAGATATCTACCGATTTCTTAAAAATGTATCTGTAAATATGAAAAATATATTCAAAACAATATTTTTTCAACATACTAAAATATTTTCCAGAATAAATGCCCTTATTTGGTCTTCGGAGTAATATATTGATATATATTAAATAAATATATATAATTATATATAATACATTTTTGTGGCTTCCGACATCACTATAGCATTCGTTATTGAATAACATAACTTGTTGTGATTGGTGTTCAACTTATCATGGCGAATTAGTGTATTTTCATTCGATATTCATTTAAATATAAAAATTGAAAATTTTTTAATCTATTAGGCCTATTTCGATAGATGAAGGCAGTATATTTTGTGATTGTTAATAACTGCTATCACACCAATTACCATGTCATTTTGTTGGAAAATTTATTTTCTTACAATTACTTTTCGTAGTCGTATCTTAATAGTAATAATTAAATTCGCAGAAACAAAACGTAAATTAAAACAAAATGGATATGTAGTATAACTTTCTTCAACTTTAATACATTTATCTGTGAAATTCTCCTATTTATGAATCCCATCACTGTAATGGTCTTAGAAAGGTCTAGAAAATATTCCTCTTCGGTCTATTCTCTTGATCCAATTATGATCCTTTTACCTTTTAGTCCCTTAGCCCCCTAGATCCATCACCATATGTTATTTCTCTTGGGATTTCATAATTTCGAAGAAGCACTGCATTGAGGATTTTCTAATTGCCTGTTGTTCAATTCATGTGGCACCCATCTTTCCATCTCTGATATCACTTATAGCTTGAGATCGTTCAGAAATTGCGGCCCAGCTCACTTTCAACTTTTCTGTCAATTGTTTTGTAGTTTGTGTTGGGTAACTAGTTAAGCTGAATTTAAGAATACACTTATACACAATATAAGTTCGTGTGGTTTGGATCGCCTCACTCTTATTATTTTCTGCGTGTTGTCCAGTAGCTGTATTGCCTCCACGTTGCTGTGATTTAGCAACCTCATTTCATGTTTTAAGGCGAAATCTTGGATAACTTCGTATATCCATTTGATTTCGATGTGATCGTAGCTCTTCGTTGGTTACGTAGCGATAAGTATGGGTAATTATTCGTTGAATTTGTTTTGGGTGCGGTGGATTACTAGATGGTTTGATGTTTTAATTCAACCCCATATTTGTACCCCATAGATCTAAATTTGCTTTATGATTGAATATATGGGTCTCTTTATTTTCAGGTCAAACTGAGAGTGTCTTCCGACTAACCAGTACAGTTCAGTTGCTGTTTTCGTGGCAGCTCTTTTAAATACCCAGGTAAAATATCGTCAATTCGAGGAGCCTTTCTAGGATTGAGGTTGTTGTCTGTTTCTTTGGAAACTTCCACTGGAGAGATCATATTTACAGCTACACTGAGCTGACAAACAGGATTTATAGAACGTTTTTTAATATTTTTACTTCTCTTAATACTAATTTTATTGAATATTGTTTTGCCTACAGCACTTATGGTTCTGTGCGATACTGTTCTAGCTTTTCGTCTTTCTTTTATCAATTCCCTAAATTCAATGGAGCAATGTAACCCATATTCTGATTTCTCTCTTGGTGTCAAGCTCTCGACCATGATCATTGTAATAGTTATTTGGCTTCAGCATTTTCAGTCAAGGTAATCACAAGTATTAAGTAAGTATTTTAAATGTATCAAAACAAGTAAAATGTCAAAACAACATTAGCCGATTTATAACCTCTAACTATTATCACTAATCTTTTGAAGTACTTTGACAGCCAGTTTTAGCGAATTTTATAGGGTGATTCGGCCACATGTTAGGCATCATCTCTTTTATCATATATGATGTTTGTTTATAACTAGTATAAAATGAGAAGAAAAGTAGGGCCTGATTTTAAAACCAAATTATAAACTGCAGTAAGCAATATATTCGACATGGTGATGACGTGTATTCATTGTTATTTTGGAAGGACGATATGTATTTTTTGTGAATACAATTTTATTTGTCTATAAGATAGCATCATAAATTGTATACATCACTGATACAATTATTCTAATGGACGGAATTGTTCGTTTTGTTAATATAATAAACGAAATAACACTACACGGATAATTTATCAGTGCGTGGCATCAGTCTTATTTCGAAAATCTACATAGGTCATTGTATACGATCATCCGGTTTCCGGATATTAATCGCAAACCGCCTCGAAAACCGTCTGTCGGAACCTTGAAGTATGTCCGAGGAAATTCTACTCCGGCTGTTGGTACCTGAGAACCGTGTAGTCGACCGCTGCGGTATATCGGCCGCGAATAAAAACCCCCTTTTTAATATCCCACGAATTACTAGGAATCGGACGTGTTTCGAAATTAGTTTGGGATAAATGGCATAAAAAAGACCGTTTCGGTTTTGAGAAGGGTGCGCCTGTTTCAAACTATGAATATTAACTAGAGTTCTTCAGATGAAAAGGAAATGTCTTACGCCTTAGATTATTCCGTCAAAAATTCTAGCAAAAAAATTGTGCATAAATTAGTATGCTAAACGTTCTAAATTCAAACCACCAAATCCTGTGTCTTCATATATTGCACTAATAAAAAATATTTTCTTAATTAGTTAAATCTATTTTCAATATCACGCAAACTACTAAGAATTTTGACATATTCCTAAATAAGCATGACCAAGGACACATATACACACACATATATTAGGAACATAAGCAGAAAGAAAGCTATAGTCACGTTTCTTAGAAACTGGTTAAAATTTAAGAATTTTCTGAGAAAATTATTTATCAATTCATTTATATCCATATTTATTTGAAGTTCCTTATAATATAGTAATTAAAATCCCTGTTTTATATTTAATATTTTATAATTTTATACTTAATATATAGAACAATGTATCTTCAAAACGTGTGAATAAAAAATCACTTCTTAATTAGTTCATTATTTTTTTAATATCACACGATTACTTTGAACATGATCAAGGTTAGATAAAATTATTAGTACTAATAATATCTAGGCAAAAAATATGCTTTAATAAAATTATAGTATTGCTACTTAAAAATAATTGAATATCATTTAATGTTTTGAACAAGCTTCATTTCGTTTTTTCGCCAGGCTTGTTAAGAGCGGATTTGCAACAAATCAGCTTTGAAATTACTAAATTAGACATAATAAATAAGTATTCAATGCTGCAATAAGTATGTGCGGTAATTAAGTGCAAATTGAGGAAATTTGTCTCTAAATATTTTAATGAAGACAGAAATGAAGAATTTAAAATAAAATTGTAAACTAATTATATAGTGGAAAATATTTTGTTCCCATGTCGTGTTTTTTTCTTAATGATTTTAATGTTACTGTAAACGATTGGGTATATTATTTATTTTCAAAGGATTTTTTCTTCACTAGACGCTATCCTTTTAGTGCAGTTAGTAGAAGCAAATTTACGAAAAAGCAAAACGTCTTTTGAGTGTGTTCAAGGGACATATTCTTATTCAATGTAAACTTACAACGTGCTGTTGAACCAAGTCAGATTCACGCAACAATCGGTTACGCCTGGATACGGCGGGTCTGGTAACATTTCCTATTAAAATGATTCCGTAATGATTTAATAGAAATCGTAAAACGTATTGGAAATATTTTTGCTGATAATTTAAACTCCGTTTCAGCAAAATGGTTGGCAAGCTTGACATGAGATTAACTACAAGTACATTATTTCAATGGTATTTACAGTTCTATCAAGTTCAACAAGTTGCCCTTATTTCTTTAAGATAAAATAATATTTTGAAGTAAATTAACAGTTTTTAACCGATTTCGAAGGATGAGGAGGTTTTGTGTTCGGCCGTATATTTTTTTTAATGTATGTTCGCTGATTTTCCCGTCGAGTGCACTTCCGAGTTATCCCATTGGAATCAAATCAGGATCTGTTGAAGAAGAGAGGGAGGGAAGCGCTCAAATATCAAAGGCACGTACAATGTTTTCACATATTTTTTTTCTATAATAATCAGATATTTGGGTATAACATTATAGATGTGACGGAAAATAGGAAGCCATATAGTGCTGAAGCCATTCATTGTGTAATGGTTAATTATTGTGTAATGGTTAAAGCGTTTAGGTCCCTAACGGAGGTCGTGGGTTCGATTCCCGGCGGGGACAATAACTTTTTGTTGTTTAGTTAGAATATTCGAATATTCGGTAGCGGACCCGGAAGCCTGAAGTGCTCCTTAATTTCAATCACTATTTTTTATCCCTAATTTTCCTCATGCGGGCTGCAATTTTACTTGGCCCAGCCATTGTAATGTTAAATAAAGTAACTGCGTAATTTACTGAGTATGACTTAACACTAAAAGGAGAAAAATTAAATGTTTTTAACAAAAAAATTGAACAGACTTCAAAAAATAAATAAGGAATTCACTAAAATTTAAAAATAAGCAAACTTAGAATTTTAACACACAAAAAATATTTTGAATCGTCGTAATAACTGAATATAAATAAACGAAAACCTTGTTTAACCTATCTACTACACTTATTTTATATTCTAATATATACAGGCAATTTAGCTTAATACCTACCTAAACCTATTTATCTAATTACAATATTATTTTACCTACTACCAACTGATCACTTTGAAGGTGGTGCCGAGCCCAAACAATACAAAAATATTAATATAATATTGTGATACATATCAAAAATTAAATTACCAACAAAGTGGATAGGTTATTTGTTTTAAATTTAACTATTTTATAATACCGCAATGACATATAATTACGCGATAACCTTTGACGGGCATTCTAAAGCTCCTTAAATGGACTTTTAATAAAAAATTCTATTATATTTATATGCCAAACATTTTTGTTACGTAAATGTTAGCTGGTAAAAATTTAGAAGGATTTCTAACTTCTTTAACTTCTTTCTTAAGTTTGGGAACAGATTGAAGCCTGAAGGTTCTAAATCAGAATAAAGGGAATTGTCGAGCAAATTATACACAAAATACTAAAGTTTTGTTACTGTTGAAATTACGACTATCAGTGTAAAGAACTGTTTAAAAACCTAACTTAACTGCTAAAGTCAATGATTTTACATATTTCTACATATAATTATAATTTTCCATTCAGTATGATTGAGTTTTTCAGTGTAGACAAGTGTTAATCGTAGAACGTTCAAAATGCTATTTTCGACCTCCCTGTTCATTGATTTGGAGAAATCTGGTGCCGAAGCTTTCTCAAACAACTTTAAGACTTTATAGTGATTTTATCACAGCCCAATCGTTGATTTTTTGGTTTTTTAAAGTCGTGTGATTTGATTTATGATATTAGTTTAAAAGTGGAATATTTATTTTTCAACATCGCGGTTTCATTGCTGGCCAGGCAAAACAAACTTGAATGTACGTTACTGGCGTTGAAAAGAAAAATCACCGAACAATCTCAAGTGCAAAACGTTTACTCCAAGGGAAATATACACATCAATACGGAAGCGGAATATTCAAGGCCATAAACTATCATTCTGCATACGGTGGAATCAGTAAGGCAGAGTGTAACAGGTCAATTGAAAAGTGCCCGGCCTATCATATTAAAACACATTTTTTGGCAAAATTAGTTTTGTTTATTCAACATAATTCCCTTCAAGTGTGATACACTGACTATAGCGACCCTCCAACTTTTCGATACCATTTTTGGTACGATTTGTCCTTTGCTTCAAAATGGGCCTCAGTTTCGGCGATCACCTCTTCATTCGACAAAAATTTCTTATCAGCGAGCACTCTTTTGCAATCTCAGAACAGGAAACAGTCGCTGGGGGCCAGATCTGGAACACGGTGGGTGAGGAAGCAATTCGAAGCTTCAATTCATGGATTTTTGCCATCGTTTTCACTGACTTGTAACACGGTGCATTGTTTTGGTGAAGCAGCACTTTCCTTTTCTTCAAATGCGGTCGTTTTTCGGCGATTTGGTTCTTCAAATAGCCCAATAACGTTATGTAATAGTTGCTGGAGATGGTACTTCTTTTTTCAAGGTAGTCAATGAAAATTATTTCATACGCATCCCAAAATATAGACGCCATAATCTTGCCGGCCGACTGTTGCGTTTCATCATGCTTTGGACCGGGTTCATCGTGTGCAGTCCACTCGTATGACTGTCGATTGGACTTCGGAGTGAATGATGCACTCGTCGTTGTTTTTGGTCAAAAATTAGCTCGCGCGGCACCCACTTTGCACAGAGCTTTCTATTACCCAAATATTCATGAATGATATGATGTACATGTTCAGTTGATATCTTTAAAGTGTCTGCTATTTCACTCACTTTCAATTCACGACCATTCAAAATAATTTTGTGATTTTTTTAAATGTTTTCGTCGGTAACAACCTCTTTTGGCCGTCCACTGCGTTCACCGTCTTCAGTGCTCATTTCACCACGTCTAAATATAGCATACCAATCCTTGATGGTTGATTTTCCTGGGGCGGTGTCCAGAAACTCGGCATCAAGCCAAGTTTTTGCTTCAACTGTCTATTTTCCCTTCAAAAAGCAATATTTTATCAACATGCGAAATTCTTATTTATCCATGTTTTCATATTAATAAAAGCTTCACTCAAAATGCTATAATTCACAAACTAATGATCCGACAGCTGTCAAATTGATACACGTATATTTTGAGGCTTAGGGCTAACTAAAAGCATATGGATTGAATTCTAGTAGCGCCATCTATGTGCCAGGCCGGGGACTTTTCAATTGACCTGTTAATATACGAGCTGCTAAAAACTAATGAAACTATTAGTACAGGTATCTATTGACATCAGTTCAACAAGTTTAATGCAAAAACATATTGTAAAAGTTATTAAGCATAATTTGAATGGGAAGTTCTGGCGCGCCCTCATTAGACATAAGCGCGTTCTTATTAAAGAAACTTCTTCAGATCGATGCGGCATGGCTTGGCAGCCGTAGAATTTATTTTTTGAATATCTTAAATGTCATGTTACCAGAAGTTGGAGAAAAGCTACTGAAATCATAGAAAATATTTTGATTAAAATATATTATACCTATATTTCTCAATAAGGTTTTTTTAAGAGTGAAAAATGATTAGAATACATGAAAGTACCTAATAGTATATATCAAGGCGTACAAATTCCGTTGTCAAGACGTACAGATTGCATAGCAATCATATCTTTGAAGAATCCATACACATATGCTTTTAGATCAATATTAAAAGATACGAATATACTTCCCTCTTTATCTCTCTAATATGTTAATAACTTAATGCGCATTAGTTTTACTAAGTGAGTTATATATAAGCATAATAAATTATGTATGTATTTATTATTGGAATATGATTACCTATTTAAATTAACAAAGTTCTATTAGGGAATAATTAATGAATATTTTTCAAATAAAACTTGTTCGATAAATTACAAAAAATAACGCTGTTACTGATTATAATGGCTGAAGAATGCGGCCATCATCATCCGAAACCATGAAATATAAACATTGACTCTATCCTAGTATACAAGAAATAAAATATTGCAGTTGGTGTTTCAAAACATGATATTCTGTGCCACTTTTTGATATTCTTAATCAAACCTGTTTGCGTTTATCATGAAGTATTGTGCACCTGATAGGTTTGTTTGATGATTTTTATGTTTTTTTTTAAATATAGAAACAATTATAAACATTTATGTCATTAATTATGAGTTTATTATTAGTTCGATGCAAAATAGTTGGTTGGAAAAACTTTGGTTAAATAAACATTTTTTTCTATTGGTAAACAGAGACGAACAAGTACCTGTTTGGACTTTTTTGCCGGTTTTTTTTACGAGACTAACAGAGCTGCACTTTACACCTTTTTATAGTAGACCCACTCATCGTTATTTATTTGAGGCAAAGAAATTAATTACAAGCTGATTAAATTTTTCTTAATTTTTTTGATTAATATCGTCATATTCTGCTTTTGTCTGAGGTCATTATACTCACAGACCGGGAATCCCGAAAATACCAAGCAACAGTTTTATTTTATTTTTGGTAAATTCATTTCGGTACATTGCTATGATTAAACAAGGAAACAGACTGTAACAGTTAATAACGTCGAATTTAGAACCATGCCCCGGAAAAAATGGTTTTGATTTAATATTCGCTTTGCCGTTTCAGTGTCAGGCTTACCAAAAGTTTAACATTGAAACTATAATATCATTCCGTAAGTAAAACATTTTTTGTCCCGTAGTTTAATATAATTGCCAGTGACGACGGTTTTCTATCGACCTTGTGTAATTTCTTGCTAAATTATTGGTCTGTACTTGGCTTTCCTGTGAAAGAACGAAAAAAACATCTACATATTTTTAAAATAAAATATTGTGACTCTAAATAGTTCGTTCGATGTTTCCTTTGATATAAATCGTTGTTATGTTCGGTTTTGAATTTTTTATTTATCTCAGATCCAATTTAATATTATTGACGAATTTGCAAGTATTATACACGATGTTTTTCAATTTCATGGTCTATTCGTTTTCTATAAAGTTTCATCTCTTACTATATTAGTGAATTTTAGGTCATAAAAGCGTATAACCGCTTGTATATTTAAGAATTTTTATATGACTTCTATTTTCTTTTTATTTATTTTTTTGTTATATCTAGATACTCACATTAATTAATTAATTAGTCTCAAAAACATATTTTGTTTGTTGAAATTGGTTTTCCCATAATTTAACATGTCTTAAAATACAAATACAAATAATTGAAAATTTCTTTGTTTTTTTTTTCATTGTACTTAATATTTTTATTAAAATATCTATATTTTTAAAATAAATTGTTGAGACTAAATAGTATGTTTCTTCAGATAATTTTTAATAGTACGTTAGTAAATGCTTCCTTTGACTTAAATCATTGGCAATTTTTTTATTTTTCTTATATCATGTTATATCTTTAAATACTTTTATATGACTTCTTCTATTTTCTTTCCTATTTTTTTTCTCATATTTTAGATTCTCTTATTAACCAGTTGGTATCTATATGATTGACGTCGACTCCTAACCACATTTATAGGCCTATGGACAGGCGATTTACCAATTAGGCCTCAGAAGACTGGTTACTGGCATGATTGCACTGACATTTTACGTTCACGCCAATACACAATTACGGATAAAAGACACCAATGTGTAAGTGAGATTCGAAGTTTTGACTACACTACTAACAGTCAGAGCCAGTCCGGCTGTCCGTGTATGCTCTTGTTTTTGTGGATTCTTAAATTTTTAAATAAAACACAGCATTTATCCCGATTTAAAAAATGTAATAATATAATTTTAATCTCAAAAATATCTTTTCTTTGTCAAAATTGCTTTTCAAACACATCTGTGATTCTATTTCACCATTGATTACAACAATTATACCGAAGGAGTTATTGTTCGAGATCCGTCTTTTCAAGAAAATATTCCAATGGATCCAATATAGTATTATTGAGTACTATACCGGAAGTTTTCAATTTCTTCAATTTTCAACTTCATTTTCTCAACAGTTTCTCGTCTAATACTATATAAGCCACTTTTAGGCCACAAAACTTAGTTAGTTATATTTTAGATTTTACTATTAACCAATTAGAGGCTATATGATTAACATCGATTCATAACCAGTTCTGGGCATACGCAGTTTCCAATTTAGTGACCATTCTAGAAGTTATTTGGTTCTACTCAGCGAGGCTATCATTGAGGCAGTAGGTATTTTATATTGGGCCCTATAAAAAATCACAGACCACTACACATACACATTAACAACCCCCTTTAACAACACTCCGCTACAAGAGCTGAATGCTTAAGGCGGCTATTTGCGCTTATATTTATGCAGGTTTTTAGATTTTACAGTAAACCACTCAGCATTTTTGTCGATTTAAAAATCAAGTTATTATATTCAATCTCAAAAACATAAACCCTTTGTTGAAATATTCTTGATCCTATCTCACCACTGATTCCAACAACTATACTGAAGAGGATTCGATTTAAATTATGCTTCCAGGTCCGTCGCTTCAAGAAAATATTCGAATGCTTTGAACATATTTCTTCTTCAAACGCGAAATACTCTTCTTTTCCGTGGTTTTCTAACGAATCGCAGATCTTTTTAAACGATTTACCGACTATTCATTTCCTTTGTTATTTAAAAGTTATATAGCATATTTTTCGCTGAGTTCTGAAATATGATGATGGTTTTTTATATTTGTGTACTAATATGTTATTATGGATGTACAAGTAAGATTCCGTTTTCGTTGTTCGTGATTTTATTCGTTATATGCTGCTGTATTTGGTAGGTATAGGGTGACTTTTAGTTTATAATATTTATTCATCACATACGAAATTGGGCAGTGAAAAACCACAAAAAGAATTGGATATAAGATGTGCAATTAAAAAAGAGTGTTTGATGAAGATTTATCTTAGCCACAATTTGCAAATGCTTTAATTAAAGGTGATGATGGTTTTATATATTTTTGTAGAAAATGTTCTCGTTATTTAAAAAAAGGGAATATCATTGAGCCTGATATTCAGTTGTTGCTTTTTCATCCTTTAAAGCAGTTAACGTTAAAGGAATGATGAGTACAAAGGAGGCAAGGTTGCTTGGATATCATTTAAAATCATTGGGGTTATGTTTTAAGGCAGTAGGATGTGCATAATCGCTAACATAATAAACAGGTTCAAAACTCTAAGTTGTCTGATAAGTAAGAAAAACTTAAGCTGGAATTCAGCACAGAGAAAATGAAAAGGAAATATAAGCAAATAACCAATATTTGAGGAAAATGGTATTGAATTGATAATAATGATATAAAAGTCGATTTCACCATCTAAATTACATGCTGTTTCAAAAAATATATTTAGAAGCCTTTTATTTTTTTTAATTGCTATGATGGTTATAATTTTCAGAAGATAAGGATAAAGTTGAATGAATGAACATGAGATAAAAAAAGATTAAAATTGAAACACAATTTGGTAAATGTTGTACAATACTGAATTAGTTTTAATTCTTTGTTGTTGGATTTTTTTCGGATCCAATTTAATATAATTGACGAATTTGCAAGTACAACACGACGTTTTCAATTGCATGCTCTATTCGTTTTCTATATAGTTTCATCTCTTTCACAGAAAAAACTTATAATAGCTTATATTTTTAAATACTTTTATATGGCTTTTATTATTCTAAAATATATTTTTGTTATATTTTGGATTCTCCTATTAACCAATTATGATGCGAGTACATATGATTAAAGTGAACTCCTAACCACGATCCTTCTCCTATGGACTAGCGAGTTTATCTATTCCATAATATATTTTAGATTTTAGTCTCCCTAATCTATGACTGAGCTAATATTTTATATTCATACCTATAAATAATCACAAACCAATACAAATACAAATTAACAATAGCTCCTCCCGAGCGGGATTCGACCCTTTGACATATTTCGATCTATTAAACAGAGTTCTTGTTCAAGAACTGCCGTAACTTTTTAACGAATTGGAAATCCTTTTCTAATATTAAAAAAAATATATTTCATCTGTTCCTTTGTTGCTTGAAAATTGTAGGACCTCTTTTGTAGGATTACTCATCTATTTTTTATTGTGACTGTTTCGATATTTCTGGCTATTTTTCAAAATCTAACAAACATGCAAACATCATTCTACTTCTTTCCGTTTTCCAATGTCACAGAGAAACACTGGGGCACTACCGATACTGCCGATATTTGAATCTAAAAGAAAATTTCTCTACACACTTGTCACCACTTGAAACAAACATTTAAATGAGTATGACGAAATTACCAGTGGCGTACCAATCGCGTGCCACATAAATCACGAATAAAATTTATGTGTTGCTGTTTATAATAACGAAGTGTATAACTCACTGATTTTTCTTTATACCATTAATATTACATTAATATTACATAGATAGATGTTTCGTAAATGAGAGGATGGCAATGTATAATTTGCCATCAAAGTCTTAAAGAGCGTCATTATGTTTTTGCTAACAATCTAACGATTTAGCCCAGAAGCCAGTATCAACTTTTTAATTCCTAAGGCGCTATAATTTGCAAAATATGATTTAAATGGTTTTCTGCGCTTTATATTAACTGACGACTCGATATATGCTGATAATAGTTGATGAAATATGTCAGCATGTATTTATAAACTGAACTATTTATGATTCGAATAGTATCGATGTATTAATATTGGGAAAATAACTTTTCGCCCTAGAGATAATCAATAATTGTAGAGAAAATAATGGATATTTATAATAGAACTACTCGCTAATTAATTATCTTTATATAACTTGCCTCGAGCTTGTCATTTCGAAGCCTTCGTTTTTCACTTGCTATTAAAATTAATTTATTGATTTAAGAATTAATAGAAATAATATTTCGTAAATAAGAAACATAACAGGATCTTAGTTACTATTAATTTAATAATTATTAGGCGAAACGTATGTTTGTAGATTTTAAATATTTTAATATATTAGGTCCTTATGAAACGTGATGTATCTTAATATAGTTTTATGTTTCATGCACTTCTCAATAAATTAAATTCGCTAAATATCTACTGTAAAGGGCATGCCAGTACACTTTATGATATGATATGTCGTCTTGGCTATTTTTTTACTAATGTATTGTTCATATAGTTTAAAGTAAGTGATGAGTTCTTTTTTCGACAATGTTCCACTCTGACGGAATATATATTGAAAATTTGGAAATAAAATGGAAGTTTTCAAAAACACTCCTGATTCCTGGATCAATTAGACTTGAATATTCTAAACTTGAAGAAACAATACGTAACTCCACTTTATTGGAATTTGATAGAAAAAGAAGCATTCAAGGGAAGCAATGGATTGAAAAGTGTTGTAAGGACTCCGCTCCATCAGAAACAGTAATAAAACGTTAGTTTGCTGACTTCAAACGTGGTCGTAGAGACACCAAAGATGCAGACTGCAGTGGACATTCAAATAAGGTGGTAACATCAGAAAACATTTAAAAAATCTACAAAATCGTTCTGAAATGAAAATTGAAGTTTCATGAGTTAGATAACATCGTAAAGATATCAAAATAATCTGTTGGTATTATATTGCATGAGCCTTTGCTCACTATTGACCAAAAACAAGAACGTGTTCATCAATTTGAGCAGTGATATGTAAACATGTGATATGTGATAATGGATGAAACATGAATCCATCACTTCACTCCGGAATGAAAATGATCAATTAGTCCGGTCAATTAAGTGAATTATATAGAATAAAAAGGTTTTCGTTTCCTTTGTTAAGTGGAAATTGGAAATTCTTAAGTTGCGGAAACATTTCTTAGCATAGTTTACTAAACTTTAAGTAGAAGTTAGCAGTTCAGGGTCTACAGCTACAAACGGGGGACAAAATTGGTGGAAATATTGCAGTTCTGAAGATCATTAACGGCGAAGTGGCGGACGAAGATACTATCAGTACCAACAGGTCAATTGAAAAGTCCTCGGCTTACAATAGTAAAACACATTTTTTGACAAAATTAGTTATTTTTTTTCAACATAATTCCCTTAAAGGGCGATACACTGATTATAGCGACCCTCCAACTTTTCGATATCATTTTTGTAGTACGGTTTGTCCTTTGCTTCAAAATGGCCTCAGTTTCGGTGATCATCTCTTCATTCGACGAACTTTTTTCCCAGCGAGCATTCTTTTGAGATCTGAGAACAGGAAATAGTCGTTGGGGGCCAATTCTGGAGAATACGGTGGATGAGGAAGCAATTGGAAGCCCAATTCATGGATTTTTGCCATGGTTTTCACTGACTTGTGCCACGGTGCATTGTTTTGGTGAAGCAGCTTTTTCTTTAAATGCGGCCGTTTTTAGGCGATTTCGTCCTTCAAACGGCCCAATAACGCTGTGTAATAGTCGCTATTGGTGGTCCTTCCTTTTACAGACGCCATAACCTTGCAAGCCCACTGTTATGTCCACGCTTTGGAGCGGGTTCATCGTGTGCAGTCCACACGGATGACTGTCGATTGGACTTTGGAGTGAAATGATGGAGCCATGTTTCATCCATTGTCACATATCGACTCAAAAACTTAGGTTCATTACGTTTGATCATCTTCAAACAGAGCTCTGCATCATCAACTCGTCGTTGTTTTTAGTCAAAACTGAGCGGCACCCACTTTGCACAGAGTTGGGTCTCATACCCAAATATTCATTAGATCTTTAAAGCGTCTGTTATTTCATTCAATTTGAAATTACGGTCATTCAAAATCACTTTGTGGATTTTTAAAATGTTTTCTTTGGTGAACAAACTTTTTGGGCGTTCATTGTCTTCGGTGCTCATTTCACCCCGTCTAAACTTAGCATACCAATCTTTGACGGTTGAATTTTCTGGGGCAGTGTCCGGAAACTCGGCATCAAGCTTCAACTGTATTTTTTCCTTTCAAAAAGCAGTATTTTATCAATACGCGAAGTGCCTTTTTATCCATGTTTTTACAATAACAAAAGTTGCTTCACTCCAAATGCTATAATTCACAAACTAATGATCCGACAACTGTCAAATTTATACACTCATCTTTTGAGGGTTGGGGCTAACTAGAAACATATGGATTTAATTCCATCTATGTCTCAAAGCAACATATGACCAAAGACAACTTTTAGGCAATTTCCTCAAGAGGGTGGTGTTTCTGGTACGTAGTACGGGGGGCGGTGCGAATGGTACGTCGCTGGTAACTCCATCATATCCATAGGGCAAAGTTCCATTTTAATTTTTTGTCTTTAAAATTTCCAGTCTTGTTAGTGCCTTGGTGGGTCTCACATGTTTTTACTTTCATTTCTTAAAATAACATAGATTTAGTAAAATAAAAATGTGTTTCCATCCATACACAAATTAAAACATTTGCTAAGTTCGTTTCCTGTGTAGATATTGTAAGAATTAGTTGACATTAATAATCGAGAAGAGTCATTTTTGGATTATATGGGATCAATGATGCTGTAATACTTGCCGATGTTTGACATACTAATACCCAAGGATGGATCGATCTCAGGGTATATCACATGCCTATCTTACTTTATAAGATCAAGTCCACTAGAATTCACATCTTTTGCTGTTATAATTCATAATAACATAGTATAAACATATTCACGAGTTGATATAATTTTTGGACGAAATTTGTTTTGAAGCTATAGTAAACAAAAGAAATCGGGCTTATGTCACAAAATGTTTTGAAGAAGGTTATCTTCAATAATATTTAACAGTATTCGAAGACATTTAGTGCTGCCAAGGCCAGACAAAAAATAACAACTTTTGTATGAACCAACCAATAAAAAAATGTTCGGTGAGGAATGCTTTATAACTTTGAATATAAAAACTAATACCCTAAAATTAATTTACCGTCCCTGTTTAATACGTACTCTCATATCTATTAAAGATAACTGACGATACTTCCACGTGCGAGAATAAAATAATAAGTTTAGCGCCTAGCATAAAGGCATTTCTCTTGTTCGTTTAAATTTACTGCCGCACTTTATGCAAGCTAATACTATTCCGCTTGGTAATATTGTGATGTTTTCATAAATCTTCTTCCTGTAATTACTTTTATGATTATATTTTGCAAAGCTTAACGGTCAGCTTCACATTCGATGCTAATGAGCAGATGCTTGAAGTTTATAGGTTACCTAGTATATCTCTGGATTTATACATTTAACCTTCGAGATATGTTTGTCAGGCTACCGTGGACGTGTCCCATACGTATAGTTTACTGAATGTTTTTATTATATTTATATCTTTTTATTAAATAAATGTAAAATAAAGGTAAGCGTTAAAGAAACACTTGGAAATAAAAATGAATATTTTTGGGTTAATATAATATTATTCCTAGCTGAATACTTGATTTTCTAAATAATTGTATTAAGTTGAGCCATATAATGGGTGACACGCTAAATTGCTTTAATTAGTTTTTCATAGATTCCTTTTTTCTTCTCTTTGTAACCTAAAACAATTACCATACGTAGAGTTTTATGTAAACTTTTTTTTTTAATATTTTAAAGTCTCCTTTTTAGCAACGAGGGTTTATCTGGACTGAACCTATTATTTAACGTGGGCTCCGAATAACAGTCCTTGGAATTAAGTCTACCGGCTAACCAGTGACCAACTTAGAGACCGTCCCAGAAGACATGCGGTGTTTACCCAGCCAGGTTACTGACGTTATTGGGATGGCTATTCCTTGTCTGATTTTTCACTGTTGCCTACAAAGACATAAACAATTACAATCACAAACATAAAGTACATACATGTCCCAGAAGGTTTCGAACCCGCGCCTATAGCAACAGTAGGAGAACCGTCCTGCCGCCTTGGCCATTGCGCCAATGAAGCCGGTCAATATAATCATATATTTTTAACCGACTTCGTAAAAGGAGCAGGTTCTATGTTCGGTTGAATATTTTTTTAAATGTATAATTCTCGACTTCTTCGTCAATTGCGGGCCGATTTTCAAAAAAAATTTGTATGCGAAATAGTTCACTTCCTAGATGGTCCCATTGGAATCAAATCAGGATCTGTTTGGGTGAAGGAGGGGAAATCGAGGGAAATTATCAAATTTCAAAGGCACAAAATTTTCACTTATTTTTTATCTAAAATAATCTGACTTTTTTGGTATAATGTTATTGCTGAGCTGATGGGACGGAAGATCGGAAGTCGTTCAAAGTTCAGTTCGTTAAAAAGAGAAAAATAAAATATTTTTACAAAAAAAAAATGAACCGACTTCAAAAAATAAATAAAGAACTCAGAAAAAATTAAAATATCTCTTCTTTTTTCAATAATCGAATTCTTTAATTTAAATATTGATTGACTGAATGAGTTCGAGACTCAAGCAGACTCAAGAGAAGGCGGAAGCTCAATCCTATTTATAACATGTTTTAAATGTTAATCGATGAACGAATGAATAAATATCAAATAGATAAAACAGAAGTAGAGAAGCCTTTGCAGGTGATATAATGATAACAACTGATAAGCCAGAATATCTACAGAAAATCTTAAGTAGATGCAATATGTTACTAAGAAAATATGGAATGGTAATGCTATGAATAATGATATGATGATAATAATGATATGGAAAATAATAAAAGAAAAACAAAACTCATGCTAATGGGAGATCTACTAGCCATATATATCAATTTAGAGCATGTAACTGCAGTTAAATCCGGGTACAAAAATCGAGAGCAACGGAAGCCAAGAGATCGAAATGAATGCCAGAATGGGAAAAAACATGAATTTGTACCTTGCTATAAATATAAAATCCATAAATTCATAATAAAGGGGAAATACTATGCACTACAAGTGCACAAAGTAATTTACAATTCCACAAAGTTGAATACTGATGAAAGTAAAGTGCAAACAACAGGGGCAAAATACCTCTATAACAAGACAGGTGTAACAAAAATTGACAGAATGGGAATTAACAAAATAAGAAAATACCTCAATATTGAATCAGTGGAAGAATACATAGAAAGGAGACAACTCAGTTGGTGGGTACTATAGAATTACTTGGTGTAATTTGTTAGGTGATAATTGTACATGGCGTATCAAAATAATAGAGGCAAATGCGGACTTGTCGTCCAGTAAAAATGAATAATTATGAACTCTCACAAGCGGACAATGTTAAATATCGACGCTTAACATGGAAAAAATATATAGTGACAAAATTCTTTGGCTTAAACTAAACTAAATGTATTGGCTGATAGGTAAATCAAAATTATCCTTATATAAGAAGGTTTTGCGGTAGAAGTCAATACTTAAGCCTACTTAGACATATGCTATTGAACTGTGAAGTATTACTATAAAATTTAACATAGCTATTCTTCAGAATTTCCAGAATAAATAGTAAAAGAGCCATTGCAAATAACCCAGATTACGTCTACCATTCGAACTAATTAATAGACATACAGAGTGAGACATAATAATATATAGAATATGTCAGAATAATCTTTACAATAAGTTATAATAGAGTTTAGAATAAGTTAGAATGTTCTCTACAATAAGATTTAGATTATAAGTTTGTACAGCAGATATCTTACTGTATCGATCTTCTATATGTCAGTATAGTATATTACAGTATATTACAGTACATTGTACTTTATGTTTTATATATTACCAGTACAGTAAAATGGTTGTATGACGGAAATTATAAAAAAATACTTATTGCTTATGGTCAGATTGTTGAAGTTCTAATGGATTAATGAAAAAAATTAAATAATAATTGACACACTGGTTCAATAGGCTCAATTAATAAGTATATATCAGTGATATACCAAACTGATATCAATTTGTTCCTGTATAAACTTACATAAATAAAAGTAACTGTATCTTAGTGTGTATGTTATAATTAGTGTTGGGAACTATCGAATGAAATCGACTATCGACTGTTTAGTAACTGACTATTTTTTAGTATCGAATGTTCCAGTCGCTATTTTTGGTTCGACTGATTTTACTACTTTTTACCAGTGACTGTTCAGTCGATTGTTTTCAGTCGCTATTTTCAGTCCGACTGTTTACTATCGACTCCTTCAGTTGTGTACTTTTAGTTACTATTTTTGGTTCTACTAGTTTAATTGGACTGATTTTTAACGTTCTGGCTTTGTCGTCCTAGCCGTGATCTTGATAAAAATGTACCCAAATTTATGCTTACATAGATTCATATGTAATATATATGTAGTTTTCTGAATTTTTTGGTAGTTTGCTTGTAAATAACTATATATTGTATATTAATGTAGTAGCATTTTGGAACAATATTTTTCAAGATTGTTAATGTAATAGAGTGAAAAGAAGTAATATTTCAGTTATTCTCTCAATTTTTGTCAAAAAATATTTCCGTTCAATGATAAATAAAACATTTACTTTATTAAAAAAAGCCCTCTAGTAGTTATTGTGTGATCATTTAAAATTATGTCATGGATTAGTTTTTTTTCTATGATTAGGTATATATTAATTCTTATTTAGTGTTTATGGTTATAATTAGTCTTTAGTTTTTAGCTTTTGTTTAATTTCTGTTGTATTGTCTATATTTATTATAGTATATTATTTAAAAATAGCAATTAACATTTTAAAATACGATAAAACATTTATGGGGAATTGTTCCTCTCCATAGAAAAATTTCATTCCTTTTTACGGAACCACAGAATATTCAAATATAACAGTAATTCTATTTCATTTAAAATGAAATTATAAATTACATGTTAATAGTACTCAGTAATTTTTTTTAATATCTTCGATCATTCTGGTCCATTTTACTTGAATCATCACATTTGGTGTGAATATAAAATTTTTGTGAATGCATGAGAATGAGATCTTGATTAGCCCTATTTATGGTGGCATGTATGTCACATCCACTTTGAAAGCATAATGTATCTGCCAATTATCTTCCTTTCTGACCAATATACAATTATGAGTGGTTTCCATTTTCTAATAGCTAGAGAGGCCAGGCAACTACAATAAAACGTAATCAAGTACTGACAAACAATCTGCCAGAGAGACCCAAAATACCATAATAAAAATACAGACATAAAAATACAGATTACACACAGACATTATTTTGAAAAATAAATATTATAACTTTATAAACATACCCATAATATTTTAACTATTTATTAACTATATTGTTATGACCTCTGATGTCTGCAACAGGGTCACTTACAAGGAACGAAGGACGCTAGATAGGCCAAGAGAATACGAAAAGCAAGAACAGAGATGAAAAAAATCAGAGGGCGACCTAAGCAAATATTGGGTTAAATTCGCCTTCCAAAACACTTTCAATTGATGTGTATTGTTTACCTATAAAAATATAATTCTTCTTTAAGTTGTTGTTGTAACAACGTCGCTAATTCCTCTTCAGCACCACGAAATTGGCTGTATGTGTTTTGGTTATGTTCACATTAATCCGTCAGAATATCACAGTTTAAAGGTGTCATAATGAGGAACATTTGTTAGAAATTTTCTATTCTACTAACTTATATTACTTTTGATACGATTAATCAAAATATTTTATGAACGTTTTTAATGTTTATTTTAATATAGAAAATGGAACACGCATCGGGAAAATTACTGAAAACTAATACTAAAATACAAATTACCTTTCTAAAACATATCCCAGATTTTAAAAGGAATTCATTAAGGTTAATTTATTTTGAAATACCTGCAGTTTTAATATATTGTGCAATAGATATTCGTTAAATTACTAAACATCCTTTTTATACGGAACGTATAGTCAAACAACTTATGAAGACAGTAGTAGTGCAAGAAAGTGTCTTTTATATTTACACTTAAGGATTTACATAACCATTTACATAAATACCTATTCACACCGTAGTAAAATATTTGTAATTTGTTGGCACTTGCTTCAGACGAGCAATGGTAAAAAATTACCATATTATTTAGCGTAATAAGACGTTTTTCAATCGTTTTTTCATAAAAAAGTAATTTTCTGTTTGCTCGCGGATGGGAGAACCAATATTTACGAGTCATGTCCGTAAGGAAGTGACCTCATAACAACACATGTCTTAATTATCTCGAGCCACACTTTGCTCGAAGTCAAAGAAACGGGAAGCAGTTGGCGGATAACAAAAATGATGGACCGCTTCTAGTTCTGTGCCGTTAGTGTTGTGTTTGCAAATGTTAGTTTTGCATAGATATAACCCAAATAAGTAATTAAAAACGCAAATGAGGCAAATCTGTATTGAATGATAATCAGTAACATGTGGTATCAGAATATGCTTAATAAGCGTACGCCTAAATACTATAAACTATGTAATAATTGATATAAAAATATAATTATTTCTTTTTTCTTGAAATTGGAAGCAGGTATTGAAGTCAGGAATGTTAAATTATAGACTCGCTCACTTATATTTTATAATTTTAACATCTGCGAATATTTTTTAATATGATCCTTTTATCTACTTTAGATAGCTACTAATATAATGGTTTATTCAAAATGTCTTGTAATTAATAAGAGATAACACCGTTACATAATGTAGGAGAAGGTTAGAATTTTTTAAAGTTTTTCGGTTAACAATTCGATTGCTGTTTAACTGAAACCTATACTAGAAATATTTGACTAAAGTTTTGGATTTTTGAAATGTAAATGTTGATTGCATCTGTTAATAGAAATAGACACATTTAAATACAACTCTAAAAACTATTTAAAACATTTTATGAATTGGTTAAATAGTACGGATGATAGTTGCAGTTATCATCATGGTTTTGATTGAAGAGAGATGCTAAAGAGTTGTATAAAGTCATTACTTTTTTTGTAAATTGCAGAAGTTATTTTTTGGGGTGAATGATTTTAAACAAATTTGTTTTTGATTTATCTTCAATCTACTAAAACAGTAAAATAAGAGTAATGTAGTAATAACACGTCAATTGAAAAGTCCCCAGCCTGACACATAGACGGCGCTACTAGAATCCATATGTTTTAAATTTAGCCCAAACCTTCAACAGATGTGTGTATAAATTTGAAAACTGTCGGATTATTAGTTTGTGAATTATAGCATTTTAGGTGAAGCAACTTTTGTTATTGTGAAAAAAGTGGATAAAAAGGAATTTCGCGTGTTGAAAAAATATTGCTTTTTGCAGGGAAAAAAATACAGTTGAAACAAAAACTTGGCTTGATGCCGAGTTTCCGAACACTGCCCCAGGTAAATCGACTATCAAGCTTTGGTTTAATAAGTCTAGAGGTGGTGAAATGAGCACCAAAGATGTTGAACGCAGTGGACGCACACAAGAGGTCGTTACTGACGAAAATATTTAAAAAATCCACAAAATGATTTTGAATAACCGTAAATTGAAACTGAATGAAATAGCAGACACTCTAAAGATATCAACTGAACGTGTACATCATATCATTCATGAATATTTCGGTATGAGAACGCTCTGTGCAAAGTGGGTGCCGCGAGAGCTCACTTTTGACCAAAAACAACGACGAGTTGATGATTCAGAGGAGTGTTTGAAGATTATCAAGCGTAATTCACTCGAGCTTTTGCGTCAATATGTGAAAATGGATGAAATATGACTCCATCATTTCTCTCCGAAGTCCAATCGACAGTCAGTGGACTGCACACGATGAAACCGCTCCAAAGCGTGGGAAAACGCTACAGTCTGCTGGCAAGATTATGGCGTCTATAGTTTGGAACGCCATGGAATAATTTTCATTGACTACCTTAAAAAAGTAAAGACCATCAAAAGCGAATATTACATAGCGTTATTGGACCGTTTGAAGGACGAAAATGCCGAAAAACGGCCGCATTCGAAGAAAAAGAAAGTGCTGCTTCACCAAGACAATGCACCAGATCTCTCCCCAGAATGCTCGTTGGGAAGAAATTTTCGTCGAATGAAGAGGTGGTCGCCGAAACTAATGCCTGTTTTGAAGCAAAAGACAAATCGTACTACAAAAATTGTATCGAAAAGTTGGAGGGTCTCTATAATCAGTGTATCACCCTTGAAGGGGATTATGTTGAATAAAAAAAAACAACTTTTCCAAAAAATATGTTTATTATGGTAGGCCGGATACTTTTCAATTTTCCTGTTACTTTGGACAGGCTATAAGGAAAGCTAAGTTCCCATTAAAATAGAACTCAAATATCATTCGAATATCGGCCAATAATTAAGAACATCCATCTTATTCAGAATATTTGGCTTCTATAATTTAGTACCATATCTGGCAAAAATATGCATTTATTGTAAATACACATATTGTACACACATACTCCAACAAATACATGCGGGAAGCTTACTTTTGCTCATTGATCAAAATATATTTTAAAGAGAAAATTGAAATAAAACATAAATAAATATACTATATATATATATATATATATATATATATATATATATATATATATATATATATAAAATACATGAAAAATTACACTGTATTTGAATAAATTGTCCGCTGTGAATATGAATGGTGATGTTGAAAAATAGCTGGTAAATATATCACCAGTCAAAAACTGCAGGGAAAAAAATATTATTGATAAAAAAAATGAAGCGACTTGAAATAACAAATAAGGAACTGACTAAAAATTAAATAAATAAACAAACTTAGATTTTTAACACAAAAAAACGTTTTAAAATAATCTATATAGATAATAATCGTTGTAATAACTAAATAAAAATAAACAAAAACCTTATCTAACCTATCTAATACATGCATTTCATAATCTATTATATACACACAATTTAGCTTAATACCTACCTAAACCTATTCTTCTATTTAGAATGTTTTTGTATGTCACAAAATTATATTTTAATTTTTGTATTTTTTGAAAGAAGCAGTTGCCTGCAATATATCGACGGCTTCTCATATGATGGAGTTTGTGTTTAAAAAGCGAACTGAACGACTTCCGATCTTCAGTTACATCAGTTCAGCAATAAAATTATACCGAAATATTTGATATTTTATATAAAAAAATATGAGAAAACCTTGACGAGCCTTAGAAATTCCAGGGTTTTCCAACCACAGCTATTTTTAGCTATGAAATATCCTTAAAATTGAATACCATATAGAATATGAAAACCATAACTTTTAGTAGGAGTTTCAATCATTATAAATAACGAAAGAGCTCGGGTAATAGAAATGACAAAATAATGAATTATGTAGGATGCGCTAAAATTATTGTCTCTAATATATACATAAATACAGCACTCATTGCTTAACATTGTATATATTAATACTTCTCCATTATGTAGTATTTTATTAATAGATTACATGAATATTTCTTTACATGACAATGTCTTGAAATATATTGCATTATAAAATTGAAAACTGGTTGATTTTGACCGGATTATTTGGTGAAATTAACCATAATAAATATACTTCCCCTTATAGCATAAAAAAACCATCATTATAGGCATATCAGATCTACGAAGTTTTAGTTTTCTACACAGCATTAGTATCTTATTCATAAATTTTGTTCATAATCTGGTATAAATATAACCAGTATCATATGTAAATGTGCTAAGATATCTTGATTTGTGAAACAATCCAAGAGAGACTTTGATATCCAGTTTTTAATATACACTAATTTTCTTTAGAGATTTTGTTGCACTTCATATGTTAATATTAATTTACTTTGAATTCACTATTGAGTCGTAAGCAAAGATACAGAAGTGTAATATATTATATCGACTAGAGCTTACCGCCTGTAATCTCATATCCGATATATATTTTCATTATGTATGTTTTTTGCCTATCCCTACCGAAAGTGATTGACTTGTTCAATAACTTTAAAGAGAAACGTTAACAGAATTGAAAAATTTAATTCCATATGCTATCATTCATGAAAACATAACGAAAATTGCATTATTTTATTATTAGAATAAATTCATTATGAAAATCTTAAAGGACATGGATTTCTGGAATAAAACCGTTCAATACTAGGTCAAGAATAATTAAAAAGACCTTATTTGATTCTGATTCAAAAGAAGATGTTAAGTTATTTTTGCAACTATAAACATTTTTTTCATTTCGATTTCTACAAACTAATTTCAACTGGAGTTGGACCACTCTTAATATATAGGAGTGTCTATACAGTCAATATTTCAACAACAAAATGAATGGTTTTTAAAAGACTTGCTGGTGACACAGTGAAACATTTTTAAAAAATATAGAACTCAACTAAACAAGAGTTACAGAAAAACTACATACAAGTGGCAGTCATCATCCACAAATAGTTTAAAGGCCTGAAAATATAGCGTAAAAATTCTAAATCTGCCAGTGTCAATTTTCCATTACGACAAAGAAATATAAATTTAATTATATCACCTGAGGGATGCCCAGCCTAGAAAAACTGAGCAGATAAGGGTTAAAATAGAATATATGGGGTGTAAATATAGCTAGTGCTAGTTTATAAATAGTATTGCTAAACCAAAGTTCTTCGATTATTTACCAATACTTATTTCTACGCAACCAATGAGGATCTGTGATTACCTCGAGATCATATGGATTCCCAAAGATTTCGCTGTAAAACATGAAAGAATATTGCTAAATCACAGCAACGTTGAAGCAATACAACTATTGGAGAACGTAACAAGATATCAGAATATTGAAGTGAGTTAAATCACATGCACTTGAATAAAATGTATGAGTGTTACTGTTAACTTAAGCTTAAGTCGGTGGTTGATAGTGCTTCTTGAACATCATCATAAATGATTTCCCTAGCTCCATATTAGGTTTTAGTATCTATTTGCATACCAGCAACTTATTAACAGGTCAACTGAAAGACCCCGGCCTGACACATAGATGGCGTTGTTAGAATTAAATCCATATGTTATTTATATTCTATTTTTTATATTTATTTTAATATTCTGTATAGATAATTCAGATCTTCTTCTATATAATCAATATACCTTTTTTGAATTTTAATAAAATATGTGAATGAAATAAACATTAATTGTTTTGTATATAGTATATGTAAAGAAATATAATCATTATTGTTAAATTCTAGTGAATAATAAATTGTTTATGCACCGTTATATGTTTATATATTTCGTTTCTTACAAATTGCCGAATATAAAGTGGTAATTATGGAGAATGTTCAGCGAAGCTGAATGACGATGAATGCTCTTAAGATAATAGACGAAAGTTAGTTCTGTTATACATTTTTTATTTTGCTAATTGCATGACTTTTAAGTTAAATCGACGTAATTAGAAAATAGTCCTCATCTAGCTGAAACAACTCTTACTTATTATTACCACGCCCAAGAACCGCTTTGTGCAAAGAATAAAAAATAACGACCATATATCTCCGTTAGTTTAAATTGTGATCTCCGTTAGTTTAAATTGTACCACACAAAATTTTCATTTGATTTGTACATTTTAATTTAAGTGAAATGTGATATATTTTCTAGCTTCCTGTTTTTAAGGAATATCGATAAAAGGTGTAAAGATGGTAAAACAAGACAAAATGTATTAATTTATCCTGCTAATCTAAAATTCAATTTGCAGCAAAATCATTGTTGCAAATTTAGCCAATAAAAAAGATGTCTTACGCAGAAGACCAACTTTGGTCACGATTGGTGATGGATCTAATGGATGCGAAATAAAATGATTTTTATTATTTTATTGCTTTTTGTTATTTTTCTCAAAAATATTTTATATATAATAGTGTAATTATTTTTTATATGTTAATTTTAGATACTATATTATATTTTATCATTATTTTGAAAGATCGTTGTGAAAAAAATTAAAGCATATACAGTTTCTTTTAATTTCGTCATTGCAGAGCATATTGGGATTTATTGAAACTTTAACCAAGTAAATTTTAGGTTGTCTATTTTGAAGCAGCGGTTTTCTACCATTAAGGGAGTTTTGCGACGACTGAAATAAAATAGTAGTCGGACAGGACAAGATCAGGATATTCGCGGTCAATACAACAATCTCTTAATTCTTGCTGAGTCGCTATTGGTGTATGTGATCTAGTATTACCATAATGGAGACAATGTATTTTTTATTTAACAATTCTGGCTATATTTTTAATCGACTACCTTAGTCGTCTTAGTTATTAAGAGTTGATTAAAAGATATTTAGAGTCGAATTAACAGTTTCGCCAGAATATAGAAAATCAGATCGACCATCTTCATTTCCTCAGTTCCACTAAACCCTTCGCATTATTTTCAACTATTCAACTGTTTGGGAAGCTTCCCCTGGTGTCCGTCACAACCATTTTTACATATCATTATCGCACGCAATTGACGTTTCACCTTTTATAATGTAAACATACCTTTCCAAAAGCACCGATGCACAAATACTAATTTCATTAAATTATTCACCGTTAATTCATGTGCAATCCAAATATCCGAGCTTCTTTTATCTTCTTCTTTTAGCTTCTTCTAGTATCTAGTTTCATACAAATAGTTCAAAACTACTTTGTGATCGATGTTTAGTTCCTAACTTATGTGTGTTTTGATGAACAATGTGCTTAATCTAAAAGTAAGGTGTGATGAGCGAAATGTTTGTATTAAGGTTTTCGTTTATATTAAAATATGATTGGATAGGCAGCGTTGTGTAACTTGCCGATTTCTGTTAGAATAAAATGGTTTTCAAGTACATAATCAGTTTTCTTAATACTATACATGTTATAGTTAATATTAACATATATGGACTTTTTATACCAACAGGATTACAAACAGAATATAGACAAAATTTAGTCGTAACATTATTATTTATATCAAAAGAAAGTATTCCTGTGATGCCTCCTTTAGCGCGATTTCTTCTTTGCTGATATTATTAATTTTATTTTAACTTAATTAACCATAATTGAGATATATAATATTTTAATCCACATTCTCGCAAAAATTTACTTTTTAAAATAGAATTAATCTATGGCTAAATCTAAATCTATATACCTGACTAATCATGAATTGGGTATATTTGAATAGAAGCTGGATTTTCGTTGTTATTCTTATTTATAGCCACAGTACTATCGCTTAATAAGCTTATATATCGTATAAAGGTTTAATAAGTCATTGTGTAATTTTCAGTATTTTTAAATGATTGTTGGTGTTTGTTAGTTATTGATCAAATGTATTAAATCCATTTGGACTTTTAGCTCACGAAGAAATATAATATTCTAATTAATTAATGAGCTACTAGGAGCTATAGGAAAATATAATACTTTTGTACTAGATATCGTTCATAGTATAAAATTGGATTTTATATTTTAAGTGGTATAAAGTGTAAATGTTAAATAGCGATATTGATGGACCTACTGAACACATATTTTTGATATATTTAAATTGAGGCGGCACTGAATTATGGAGAAGATATTAAATTTAATGTTTACAGGATTTAAGTAGTGCAAAATAATAAAAACATATATTGGGAAAGTACTGGAAATCCTTTAAGGAAGAGTAGCATGAATAATATACTACAACAGCAAGATAGTGTTACACAGTCCGCAGAAAATTATTCCGGAAATTCCACCCTTTTATCTTTTACAATTTCAGCTAGAAGAGAGTGTAAGAACGTATGGAAGATAATTGGGCGGTATTTTATACAAAAAATAAAGCTAGCTCTTATTTTGAATATTTTAACATATAAATATTTTTATTCAATTAATTTTATTTAGTTGCTCTGACTTACTATACTTTAGATAATTATTTTATTATATCATAGAAGATATAAAGGCGGAAAAATGTCCGACATCACACGAATTTGATATAAGGCAGTTACTGAATATTCTTAGGCGATTTCTAGTCGTTGAATTATGATTGGTGATGATAAATTGGTTTATTTTGATAATCACATTTAAAAAACGATTTAAACTACTACCATTGACGTAAATATCCACCCGAAACCGAAACATTTTGATGGAACTAAACTGGTTAAACTATTATAACCGATCGTTATATCCATCAATTAATAACCGTAAATCGAGCACAGAACGAAAAGCGCTCCGAATATGCCAAAATATAGGGTAAGGTAATTTTTCTATAATAATATTTCGCCGAATATTGATTATTAGTTAAAAAATGGGTTGGAAGCGTTCTAGAAAGTGTTTTTAGAATTCATTATTAAGAAAAATTTAGTTCAACAGTTTTCATTTAATTACTACTGTATAGAATTAAGAAATAACTCAAGTCTTCTGTTTGACATACTTAGTCTTAAAAAATTACGGATAAAAATTTTTTAAAGTTTCATTCCTGTAATTAGTTATCAAAATTATCAAAATTATTGGCTTACAGGTTGGAATGGTTTTTGTGAAACAACTTTTGTTTGATTAAATCTGTGATAAAATAAATTTGAGGTACTAATTAAACATTGTTTGTGTTTTTAGGTAGAAAAATAGTTAGTGATAAACGTTTATGGAAATTATTCGATAGAGAAAGAAATTGTTATTCTACTAGTTGTTTTGTTGACAAATATAAAAATTCACAAAGTAGTTACTGAAAATAATTAACATCTCATCCATTTGAAGAAAACCGTTTATAGTGCCGTTAACTACTGGCACTCTATTACTAGATGATGGAATATTACTCACAGCAATGGATGTATATTATCTATATATACTATCTACTTATCTTTAAGATAATAAAAATGTTAACACTACTTAAATATGTTTAATATATTTAACTATTTCTAATATCGAACGATTAACAACGAGTGCTGCTTATTGTCTTCCCTAAGGACAACAATTAGGCAGGACGTTAGTCTTGATATTAATCACACTAAGATGAGAATTTAGATTACAAATAATCTACAGCATATGTGGACTGGTGAACCGACATATTTGTCATTAGATGGAAACAAAACTACGGACCTAATAGACTTGATGGATATTATTTATCAGCATATCTTACAACAGGAACATATTGAAATGATAACAATAACTATTACAAAGATCATTCAAAATTCAATATGGTATATTACTCTCAATATCATAGTTATATAAAAAAGTTAACTTTATGGCAACCACAATTAGACAAAAAATTGCAGAAAAGAAAGGAAACTGCGAAAAACAAACATGGCAACAAGCAAGACGAAGTCAAGCGAATATTTATCAAGGCAGAATAGCAGAACCAAGATAGCTAATTAATAATAAGGAAAACCAAGGAATACAGGAATGTTTACAAAAACCTAACACCATATGACGTAACCCAATATTATCCCTGGAAAATAACGAGATACCTTAAAAGGCTTCAAGAACTTTATCTATGCATTAAGTATAGTGATAATACTTGATACAATATACTTGATGATACAGTTTTTAATCCATTCTTGTCTGAAGTATCAGTAGATGGGGAAACCATATAAATGACTATTTTAAAAGGATTTGCTACATTTTATGCTAAAAATATCAGATTTGTTTTTTTAAGAACCCTCAGAACAGTGCATCAAGTCAAGTTTAAAAGTTTAAATATATTTTTTTTTTTCAAACTTTGCCTCACCCGCACTTGCAGCTATCCAAAGTTTCCTACAAACAGACATTTTTTTGTGAAACAGGATGATGAATACTCTAAACTACATCCAATATATTCAGCTGTTCCGCGGAGTAGTGCTTTTAGCTAATTAATTAAATGACTCTTGTATAAGCCGACCTATGGACCTCAACAACTACTACTAACACAACATATGCTGACAATACGGCGTTTTTATAATCTCACGAAGATACAATATCAGCCACAATCATACTTTAAACTTTATCTCAACAATATCCGTTTGTGGTTGAAAACACGGCGCAATATATATTCATGCGACATTCACCGTGCGTAGGGAAACTTGTCTCCTAGTGAATACTAATAATTATGGACCCCCGTAAGCAAATAATATTAAAATAAATATCAGGGAATGTATTTTGATAAAGAACATTTTGGGTTTAGACTGAACCAGATGTATTGGATTACATCTGGTACAACCTATTGTTGTATAAGCCAGTGCTTAACCCTATTTGAAATTATATCGGACTGTCGGATAGGTGGGATGGGTGTAGTACTAGTATATCCAACATAGCCATCTTTCAATTTCCAAAGCAATGTATTGCGTGCTATCATGGACACTCCTTATTATATCTCTGGCATACTAATTCAGCGATATCTTTCTGAAACCACTCGCTAAATACTTAAATGTCTGGGATGTCAGTGAAGTGCGTAGGTTAAAACGTTTACTACCATCCGACCTGATTAATGGACACATAAAATAATTTCGAATTAGAATAACATAGACTAATAATAAATTAAAGTTTTAGTTTATAAGTTTGTACAGTACAAGCTACTGCATGTTACTGTATAATGTTAATCACATAAGACTTATTGCCTATTGGGAAGATTGTTAGATACTAGGAAAATTTATCTAAGTACTTGTGATGCGATACAATAGTTCCCGCAAAAGAAAAACGGCTTTTTTGTGAATGTTGTAAATGTTTAATTGTAAGTGATTTTAAGGCTTAGTTCTATGTATATTTTTTATAGAAAAAATATATAAAATATATAAAATAATAGACCATAACTAAATAATAATAAAAATAAAAATTATATTACTTGAACCATTTTTAAATTAAATATTAGAAAAATATTCAGTAAAATGGCAATTGCTCCTGTTAGATAGTTTATTAAAAGTCATTACTTATTACTTATTTATATTACATCATTAAAAATATAAAAATTAAACTTGGGTCTCCTAAATAATACAATTATTGTTGTGTACTTCTTATATACAAACGAGGCTCACACTAACAGGTACTAATTAATCCAAATATCACTTTAAACATCCTCTAATAGAACAGCGCGTTTGAGCACAGCAAACATTTAGAAGCGGTTTTCCCACTGTAACGGCATCCATTTACGTCACTTTTTAACAGCTGCCTGTTCTTTACTTTTCAAGCTTGGATTCGAAAATATCGAGTCAACATTAAAGTATTCGACTTGATGCCGACAAGATCATTAATGTTTACACAACGTTTGAGGTATGAAAAGCTCTGGAAATAGTTCTTCAGATTAACATAAGTATCGAATAATTATTTGACGGATATTAATGAATGGGTGAGTATTTGTTTATCTGTGTCTTGTCGTGGGTTTAAAATATAATTTATTTATCGTATCTAGGTTATGGTAGATAGTATGAAGGATGTTAGGAATAACGTTTAATTTTGGTTGTGACACAAACGGCTTGAATTTTAATTTTCCTCTTTTACGCAAAAATGATAAATAATGCATCAAGGAATATATGTTAAGTTTGAAATTATTTGAAATACTATAATTTTAAATATTTAACACGTTAACACATTAGCAATATTAACATATGGTTTCTGCATTTGTAAAAATAAATCTAATACAATATTTTGTATTATTTATCATTTGATTGACTTTCGATTGTTAACTATTAAAGAAAAAGAAAACAGTGCTAAAATCAGCGTAATATCTAGTAATATCCATATATCATATGTAGCAATTTAATAATCCAGTTTATTTGAAACATTATTGCTAAGATATAGTCGAAGATCTCGCGATCGATAGTGTCACGCTATTTTATAAGCGCTGAAACTCTTTTTCTATTCTTCTGTAGATTAGCTATAATAAAGTTTAAGTGTTATAAAAAATCGGTAGCAGTGACTTAACAGATAAGAGGTAGCAAAAGTCAAAGCAAAAACCATCATGTTAGAAGGTCCTCTATTTTTTTTTCATAACTCACCTTTTTTCAAGATGTTATGGTTCGCCATATAAAGATCATGCATATCATACATATAGCTATTTAAGTATGCACTATATACAGCATTGAAAACTGACAGAAAGTATTATTGATAGTGTAGGGATGTAAAAGATTTTTTTGGATGTAAAATTTATATGTATACGTAAAAGGTTGCTTCTAGCTTCTTCTAGACAGTCGAAACAGTGGATAGTCAAAAAACTAGCGACAGAAAATATTAATTACTATTTTTCAACCAAATGCACGATTCGACTAATTATTTCCATTCGTGATTTCAGACAAAGATGTACGAATCCTTTTTTGTATAAATTGTGGGAAAGGAAAGGACGGACATAATAGTTTGGAGTAGATAATTTTATATGTGCTTATATTTTCCAACGGTAGCATAAGTGGGATGGAGATGTACATATTCCTTCACGTACTAACTTTAAAAACAAAAAGGAAAAAGGTAATTACTGAATACTAAATGAATATTAAAGAAGAAGTAGAATTACTTTTATATTTGAATGTTCTGTGGATCTGTAAAAAAAAGGAATAATATCCGTCAGCGTTTTTGTCTTGAGTTTTGAATTGTAATACTGTATTTGTATTTTTTGAAGGTAGAATAGAATGTATCTCTTTTATGATAATTTCTTGAATCGCCTCAGCATTATTTGTAATACCAAATACTGATTCATTAAATCGAGGCTTGCAGATAGCTCTTTCAAAATGTTTTGAAACCATTGAATGTTTAGCTGAATGCATCATTCTACTGAAAAATAAAAGTTTTACAATTTAAAAGACTTCTTAGAATCTTAACTAAAATGTGTACCATCATTATTTGCTTGTATTTTATAATAGCCTAGAAAAAAAAAGTTAAATATTAAAGAGGTCTTTTCCTATCAGAAAATTTCTTATTAGAAATATTTAGTATAAATATTGAATATAGTTTATCCCCTCTTTACCGTTAATATTTTTTGTGAAATTTAACTGGTACTGTAAAAACTTCGATTCAATTTCTGGAACTTTTGAATCTAATTTTTTTTCTAGATTTCAGGTAAGAAGTTTTGACAATCAAAACATTTCAATAAAAATCAAGAGAGTTAGATTCAAATCAAAAAGTCAATAAAAAAAATATTACCTATTATTGCCATAAAATGAGTCAAAATTATTTTGCTATTTATCGTTCACAATTTTAATATTTTTAACCAATTTCATAAACAATCTTGAAAAGAAGCGTTCCGAAATGTTGCGATATTAATATACAATATATTGTTATTTGGAAGCAAACTACCAAAAATATCATGAAACTAGATATAATACATATAAATCTATGTAAGCCAGAATTCGGCATATTTTTGTCAAAGTCGCAGCTATGGCGACAGCCTGAATGTAGAAATCTGTCGAGTGAAATTAGTAGAACCGAAAATAGTAACTAAACGTACACGACTGAAACAGTCGATAGTAAATAGTAATAAAATCAGTCGGAGTGAAAATAGTCACTGAAAAAAGTCGATTGAAACGGTTACTAATAAAAAGTAGAAAAATCATTCGAGCCAAATATAGCGAGCGACTGAAACAGTCGTTAGTCAATTTCAGTCAAAAATTCCTAACGGCTGTTACTTCCAAACTGTTAAAGCAACAAGATTATTATTTCAAGATCTTAAACTAATCGAATTCAAACATATATGAGAAAATATCCGTCTTCCAAAAGAAAAATATATTTTCTACCAGAGCACCTGCACAGACTTTTCACCTGGCTTTTCTCAGATTTTAAATAGTTTTTCCGAGGAAAACGATTGTTCCGTCTTTATATTTAAAGACGCAGTTATTATTGTCTATATCGATGGACAATACTTCTTCCTTCTATGGTTCAAAGCAGTTCATATGCCCTCGATATAATATATAACAAATTAATGAACGAATATATATATATATATATATATATATATATAACAATTAACAAAAGTAGCAAATAGCGTGTATAAAATAAAGAAAAATAAATCATCTAGCGTAATATGTTTAATAAAAGTTAAGTGAATAAACAGTTGAGAATATAGTTTATTATTTGCTAAACATATTAAAAGCAAATTGGTCCTTCGAGTTGATGCACATGTTTATTTAATTCTAATAACAAAAATAGTTGGTGAACCGAAATCGCGAGTTAAAAGCGCCAACAACATTTCTTTCATTTCTGAATTGTTTTCACGTTTCCACAAACTTATTGACGGCCAGTTCTAGAAATATACCAACAGATAGTGCTGTAAGATAATATATTAAGTATCAGACATGTACATATTTTCAATATAGAAAGAAGAGTTAGTCGAATAAATTTCCGCAATCTGCAAAACCTTTGGTGAAAATTCGCTGAATATGGGATGTGAAAATGATCATTGCGAACAACCTTTAAGCAACTTAACATAGCTGTTAAATTCGACCGTTTTAATATTTTCGTCAATAATAATTTCTTATGACAACAGATAAGTGACATATGCTGATCATGGAACGCTCAAAACTGCATTTTCGACATTCTTTCAAAAGAGTTGGAGAAATCTATTTCGGCCTGGAGATCTGCTGCCGAACACTATCAAATACTTTTAGAAATTTATAATAATGCTGTTCCATTATATCCTTATTATCGCATTTAGTTTCAATGGTTTAAGAGTGGTAATTTTCATATAAATGATCAAAAATGGCCTGGAGTATCAAAAAATTTCGAAGGCAATAGATTGTAAGACTTATTGAACACAACCTAGCTCAAACCGATAATTTTTTTTAGATTTTTAAATGCGATGGGAGAAAAACAGAATATTGAATCGTTTCAATATCACAATGTAATTGCCTGTTTAAAGAGAATTTTTCTGTGACATACTGTGATATGTGTTGAAAAGCAGACCGTAGTAGAACAACATATTTAAAGAAAAAAATCAGTAATAGCGAGTAAAAGAGGCAAAGTCGTCCTTTGCATGATCACGCTCGGCCGCTGTAAGAGTTTACTGTTGAAGTTCGAAAAATGCGAAAATGGATTACTGCCAAGCACATATTCTTCGACACCATATCGCCCTGTTCCACAAATTTGGAATTTAATGTTATATGCTAATTTGTGTAAATGTATATGGTACCAATTTTTACCAATAAATGACTGTTTAAAGTGAAAATGATCAAAATACTTGCCAACAAATAATGAAATTTTAACTATTTTAACACAACCTTTAATATGTATAAAAATTAGATCTATAATTTATTTCATTAATGCTCATTCATTTTAACAAATATCTTTCCTCATCTACATTGTAAACAAGACAAGAATATTTAACAATATTTTTTTATTTGTTTTTTTTTTACATAATTAAAATATCAAAGTATAGAGATAATTTTATTTCCTTTCACATAATTAAAAAGCCGACATACTTTTGGCGAATTTATTAATTTGTTAACAGAAAAAACCTTTGAGCTTGGAACAAACAAAAATATGTTGGGTATTGTGAAAGTTGCCTTAATAAAAAAAATTGTTTTACAAAAATATTTATATTCGGTAATGTAGAAGAACAATTTTGCACCCCTACAGTAAATGTTTAATTACTCCTATACTATGCATAAAAAACTATCTGAAAGTGTAGAAAGTATTGTAATCTAATACTACATCTAGCTTTTACTGACGTCAATGGTGATCGCGAAATAACATCAGCGCTTCGAGGAATTTCGATATATATATATATATATATATATACATGATATATATGATTTTTTTAATTGTATAGTAATTGTATTTAAATGTTCTCTTTTTTTAATTTCGAGGTACTTGCAAACTTGCAATTATATCATTTTATATATTTACGATTTAGGCAAATTATAAAATTAATTATTCAAAGGCATTTCCTCTACCACTAGAATTACCTATCTTTCTAGTTTATTTTTATATGGGTGTTTATAAATTAGTGTGACTAATGATAATAAAAAAATTATTAAGTATTTTACATAAGAATTTTGTATAATTTTAAAGTGTACATTTTGATATATATATATTTAGGGTAAATGATGTGGCTCGGTGAATGGAGGTAAATCGAAATGAAACAGTGGTGTTTACATGATGTGACCGTTATTTATTGACAATATAAAAAATGAGAAAAATACAAAGATAAAAAGGATGCCAGCGGAGTTACCTGTTAACGAGGCTTGGGCAGTCGATGGTGGCACGTCTAAACCAAACGAGGGTTGAGCACTGAATGACCGAAATACCCTTCAGTAATATCCCAGATAAACGTCTCGGGGTTGCCGCCAGCTATTCGGTGTCGGGTTCCAATTGGCACCCCGCCCGTGTTCAACATCTGGGATTATATTTCTGGGTATTTTGTAGACCGTTATTCCACGATGTAAAATTCGACATGCCTCAATTCGCTACAATACTCCCCTGCCAGAATTTTACATAAAATTACTTCAACAAAAATACAAAAATGTTTGCAAAAAAATATCAAATACAAAAAAAAAACATATACCGAACAAAATGTGCTGTGTAAAATGGGCTTTGAAAAAATATGATAGTTCGAAACGGTTGTGGTTGGTACGGTTGCGATCTGGTACGGCTGTTGATATCTTCCGGCCCTACAGATACCGTTGCATCATCGTCGCTTTGGCACTTGAATGTGGTCCATCGACGACGTTGAAAACAAGCTATTCTTCAGACAGGGCTCCCGTAATCGACGCTGTGGGAGGATCGACTGTTCGACGACGTGGTAGCTTATTTTCTTCGACGACGAGACGTTAGCAATTCTGGTACTTCGGCGAAGACATAACGAGTCTACGGTGACTGCAATCGGTACCTAGCTTCTGGAGCTGCTCTGTGACTAATCCGTAGTCACATACGTTAGGTTAATTCACAAAAAACAAATAACGACGGTATCCGACCGAAGCTGCCCAAAGCCTTTTAAATCAAAATATCTGCCATTATGACGGAGACGGCGAGCGAAGGAAGACATCATGATTTAAACATAGCGCCGAAAGAAATGTTTAGCCGAGACGCTGATGACTAAGCAGTGGTGTAAAAATATTCCAAAAGATTGTGAAATAAAAATTTTGACAAAAAAATTTTTAAAACATTAATTGGAAATAATGAAATTAATCGGAATAAAATGAAAATGATTCTTGAAGGTAAAATTGAAAAGGAATCGAATTAAAAATATTTAAAATTTTGAAATAAAAAAAAAATATAACGGCCACGTAAAATACACCATTTTCTACGTACCCTCCATTCACGAGTCCAAACCCAATTTTGCGAAAGATCACGTCGGGGTCACCACTTTAGGGTAAATGATGTGGCTCGGTGAATGGAGGTAAATCGAAATGAAACAGTGGTGTTTACATGATGTGACCGTTATTTATTGACAATATAAAAAATGAGAAAAATACAAAGATAAAAAGGATGGCAGCGGAGTTACCTGTTAACGAGGCTTGGGCAGTCGATGGTGGCACGTCTAAACCAAACGAGGGTTGAGCACTGAATGACCGAAATACCCTTCAGTAATATCCCAGATAAACGTCTCGGGGTTGCCGCCAGCTATTCGGTGTCGGGTTCCAATTGGCACCCCGCCCGTGTTCAACATCTGGGATTATATTTCTGGGTATTTTGTAGACCGTTATTCCACGATGTAAAATTCGACATGCCTCAATTCGCTACATATATATATATAGATATATATTTATAATATAATAAAATATAAATAAAATATAATATATAATATAATATATTTACTATTACAGCTGATCACTATAAATATCACTTAATGTAAATATAATAATTCATAATTACACAAAATATTTAAATAGGAATATCCTACATATGTCAATATATATACAGTATATTAGCCTACATTCAGTTGGTAGTACTTGGTAGTAGCAAAAAAGAAATAACCTAATTAGCTACACAGATGAAAAAAAAATATATGAAGATATTTTTTTTTTATTGGAACCCTCCTAGGACCAAACGAGTAATACCAGTACATAATAGAAGTTACTTTCTTGAGAAATCGATAAAAAAATCAAACATTGGTGACGAAGAAAGACAGAGCTTCAGCCATACTTTTATGACCTTTATTAATATTAGCTGTAACTTCATTTACTGAGGCAGTTATTTATAAATATATATATATATATATATATATATATATATATATATATATATATATATATATATATATATATATATATATATATATATATAGATATCAGTTATGATACATGATAATTTGAAGATCGAGATTTAAAGATCAAATATTATGGGGATATAAAATAATTGAGAACAGTTAGTTTCTAAATCGGATTCTTTTATTTTGTAATTCGTGGGCATTGAAGTCGTAAGCTAATAATAAAAACAATTATTATTAATATTCATTATATATATTTTAAATTAATTTTAATTTTAGCGTAGCGAAAAGATCACAGAAACAATACACATACATATCAATAGATTATTTCTCAAGTGTAAAAGCTATTGTTGAAAGCAATACTTCATTAAAGTGAAATTAGAAAATTTCTTTTAATTAATATTACGAAACGGACTTCATTGTTTTACTGTTCCTGAAATATGTCGGTACTGACCGGCTATATTTATCGACTTTTTTAATCTTCATTGTATTCGAGGCTCAAAACCAGCCACAACGAACAAAAACCATGCGATTTGCTTCACATTATGCTTAGTTATTCAACTAGAAATTACTTTGAACTTTATTACGTAGTTGTCCATTATTTTGAGAATTAGTATCGATAATACGTAAACTGGAATTTATTGTGTAAGTTTGTCGGTATTATATAATTTTATTATTTGTTTCAAATGAATATTTTTTGATGAACGATTGTTATTAATAATCTGTAGTACAATAGCTGCTGCTTTCTAATATCCGAATGCATTTCTAACTTGAAATGTTTATAAAACAAATCGTTGGTATCAGATAACAGTTTCTTTGAATGTTATCTAATTCACTTCTAAACTTTTGGTTTCAAATATTTTTATCTAATATTTACAGGCATATATATTTTAATAAATTAATGTTTGAAGCTGGAAGTGTAAGAAAATATTGAACGGCATTGTTGAGGAATTACGTAAAGGGTACCTGATGACTCATTCGCTAATCGAGGGGGGCGTGGTATCAGGACCGGGCGATGGGAATGCTGAGATGTACACTTTTGGGTATAAAGGCCGGCGCCTTGACTAGAAATGATTAGACTACAGGCCCATCAGCCTGCTTAGTTAAATGTCCAATATTGCTGAAAGAGCGATCCTTTTTGCACTCAAGTAGGTTTACCCGAAGACCTGGTAATTTTACTACGTTCCTTTTTCGGATAAATTCATTCAAGTAAAGATCGGTAATACACTCTCCAGTTCTAAATCAGTCAAAGCAGGGGTCCCCCAAGGTTCGCCATTAGCCGCAGCATTATTCAACCTCTTCATGTCAGATATTCCAATGAAGAAAGATGTGGAAACCGCCCAATACGCGGATGACACAGCTTTCTTCACCAGTTCCCGTTCTGCAGATGCCGCCCAGAGAAAACTTCAAATTCAGTTAAATGACACATTGCATTGCAAATCAACCCCTAAAAAACCCAGGCCATAATCATTCACAATGAGTGATACACCCGTGCCTACCAGCTGAAAGTGGAAAAAATCTCAATCAAGTGGCGACAAAAAGCCACATATCTCGGCCTCATCTTTGACCGTAAATTCCTATGGTCATCATATATAAAGCAATCTCCAAAGGCAACGGTGTCGCCACAATGCTTAACCCTCTTATCTGTAGAAAAAGTAAATTGTCTCCGATTAATGTTTTGCTTTACAAGCTGCTTATCAGACCCGTCATGTTATATGGATCTAACACTTGGTATCGGTTTTTCAGGCCGGAACTAGTGGAAAAGCTTCAGGTAATGCAAAATAAACTTCTCAGGCAAACTCTGGACGAGCCATGGTTTGTCAGAAATAATTCGCCAAATTCATCGGGAAAATGACACACCAGAAATAAGATGGTTTGTTTTCTCCTTATACAAGAAATTCCATACAACCTCAGCTCTCTCCAACAATTCCCACATCAGATCCCTGTCAGAGGCGTTCCCAATCAGGTAACCCCGAACACTATCCCCCCCAAAAGCGGTTTTTCATGCCGCCAAAGGTTCTCATACCCCAAAATAAGGCGACTTCACGGGCAATCCTCTCTTATAAACTGAGTTAGCATCAGTAAGGAAACCTTTTCAGTTAGTAAACCAGGCCAAAAAGAAAAAACTAGAAATGATATAGTTTCATACAGTCTCACGAACAGTGTTTTGTTGACGTAATTGATAGACGAATGTTATTGTAATCTCCGTTGTAATACCTTGTATTTACCAAGAAATAAAAGTATTTCTTACAGACGCGCATATTATTTTATTACATTTTCTATTGTGTATTTGCAGGTATTTTGACTAGGGATATCTATTGGTGATATCTAAATACGAAGTATCAATGTAAACTAGTGTTAAAGAACCTAACCTAACTGTTTGATGACTTAGACATTTCTCTATATAAATTAATATTTTTTGGTTTAATCTTATTGAGTTATTCAATGTCTGTAGACACAAACCATGAATCAAAATTATGGTAAACATTGGTATATCTAATATTTACTATGCCTATTATATTTATATAAATAAATGTTGAAGCTGGAGGAGCATAAATAAGTTTGAAGACAATTAATTGCAAGACTTGTTGGACAAAAACCTAACCTAAAACCTTAAAAACTCTCAGCCAGGTTAAGAGCTGCTGATCAGTTATTTCTAGTCGTTTATGTGCGATGAGAATGATATAAAAGGACGATACAAAACGAATTGATCAAAAATATCATTTCGGACTGTCTAAGCGTTGCTTTCCTTGATAGTCAGGCAAATAGGACAAATTTTCTATTGCCTATTATGGCTGGCGATAAAGTCGATCTACTAAATGATAAGATCAGGAATATTAATATATATTTTACCCATTTATCTCAATAATTTAACAATATATATGAAGAAATAAGTGAAATATTCAGAGTATATGCAAGGAACTAATAGCTATTCTAATTATATAAGTTCAGACAACTTCTTAGAACTAAGAACAAGAATTTTTAATATATTAAAACGATTATAATTCTCCTAATTTTTGAAAATTTTCTACATAAATTAAATTAATACAGAAAATAAAATAAGAATTTCAATACAAAACTACATTAGTCTCAATTTTGTAATGTCTTCGACACTTTAAATGGAGGACGATTGCTTTCGATTTCAAACTAATCTTCCGTTTCGATGATGTCTTTATTTGAATCAAATTTTACAATTATTGTTCATTGTCTTTTATCTATCTATTTAAAATATTGTCTACGGTTTTAAAATAGCGACTCATTTCGGTAATAGCTTAGGTTTTCATTTGAATAAATTTAATATTTCTGTAGCATCATTTTAAAGTAATGTTGCCATATGATACATAAAATTAATATAAAAGTTATCTTTATTTATTATTTTGAAAATTTATTTCAGCAAAGCTATTTTAACTGGAAAGCTAATATTTGGTTGAAATTGTATAAAATTTCAACTTGTTTTGCTGGAAGAAATTCTATCCTAAAAATAAATAAAACCATAGACCAATTGAATGATTTATTATATTTATAGTTTCTAATTCGCGATAAATAACTTCAATATTTTTTTTCTTCAACTGTCAATATTCCTGACTAATAAGGCATACAATTTTTAATTAATTTTTAAAACCAATTCATGATTATGTGGAATAATTTCAAAGGAACATTACATAGAAGCATTTTAATCTAATTTTGAGTGGTTAAAAACAATTTTGAAAATAATTATATGATTTTTATCACTGTTGCTATTATATGAATTAAGCTAGTTTATTACTTTTGATGATATTATTACTTAACTGAACTGAAGTGAGTATGCAAGATATAAAACGGACTATTTTGTAGTAGGCTAATTAACCTTAAGCTTCTCATAGAAGAATTAATCCATTCAAAATTTAATGAGTGAAAGTTATAGGTTTGTTTTTGTTTCGAAATAATTAATTTTATCGGTTCGTTTGAATCTTCTTCGTGGATTTCTTTTAACTTTTTAATATTCATTTGACAACTTATTTTCTTTCGTAGGTTATTGTAATCTAAATAAATTCGAGCGGTTTTGTGGTCAGTAGCGCATTGAAAAAAAGCTTAAATCAATCCACTATTTTAGTTGGCCATAAATTTTATAGTAAAAAGAAGCTCCGTTATTAAAATGATCGCCTTTTGCACCAAAACGTTTTTGTGTTGACCTAAATATGTTTTGATAGGTTTATCGACTTTGATAGTATCAGATAGACAAACTGTCTTAATATAGTAATTCCATGCAGTTAGTTAATAACATGTATCTATTATGATTTTATAGTTCTAGATCCATTATGTATATACTACTTATTTTAACAATATTATAATTTTAGAGTTTATATCTATTAATTTATTACTATCAATTAAGTTATTTGTTGGGTTCGTAAGGTAGTGTATCTAATAGTATAATATCTAATGTAGTGCATCTATATAATTGGTTTAACCGCAGTGTATCATCAGTGAGGCTATTTGAAATGTTTGTATAATTAAATTTGTTTGTTATATTTCAAAGTCTCGCTTTTTACAACCAGGGTTTATATGGACTGGACCTACAGTTTAACGTGGGCTCCGAACCACGATCCTCGGCATTAAGCCTACAGACTGGCCAGTTACCAACTTAGAACTCATGGGATGGTTATTCATTACCGGACTTTAAACTCTTTTGTCTAGAGATGTTTACATTGACAACAGAAAACGTAAAGTACTAACCAGAAGTATTTCCGCAATGGGAGGATTATGTTGTGGTCTTAACCATTGTAGGCATAAAGCTGGCTTTATATTGTAATTATTAATACATTACTGAATTAGTCGTCGTTTCGTAAATTACATAGCATCGACTGTAAATAATTCAGGGAATACAGGTCGCAGAGGAAAGTCCGGTTGGAAAAATTATATAATATTTGGAATGTTATTTTCAATTTATTAGCAATAAGGAGAAAAAAGAATAAAAGTAATGAACATTGAAGTGTACATATAGTGCAGAGAAATTATATAGAAATGCAAAATAGAGAATAATAAATTAGCTAATATTACTGTAACAAAGAGAAAAAGTGGTAAGATTGAGTATAGTTCAATCAGTTATTGATAAAAACCCGCTTTGAATGATTAGCAAAAAACTGGCTACACGAGCTGAGAGAGAAATACATAATAGCCAGAATTAAAATTTGAAGATGGAAAATCATCAGAAAATGAAAATTGAATCATGGTCAAAAATTCTAGGAATTTAAGATCAAGGATAGGTCAAGATCAGCACTGAAAATTGTGATCAATGTTTTGTGGCATTGGAAGGGAAATGTCCACCATGAGTTAGTTCCCATTAGTCAGCCGATTGATTCTTTACATTACAGCGGAAAAGTAGAACTAATAATTGAATAATAAGATAGTGTTGTTTTAATATCTGGTATAGTCTCGGCATAGGACTCTTTGCTTATCATTGTTGTAATATCTGCAGATTGGAATGTAAAAATAACTATTCATATAAAAACTGAAAAAGGTTCATAGTCATTAAAGATTCAATTTAATCAATCTAATCAATTTAGTATTACAAACAGGTTTGGTCCTAGTCTGGAGTTGGTAATTTTCAGTACCAATTTGTAAATGTATTCAAAACTTTTACGTGTTTCATTGAATGCTCTCAAATACAGTGAATATTGCAATTTATTCAGATTAAATCTAACTTTATATCAAAGATTTATAGGCGTATTCTCCTAGTATATACACATTAATATTATGTTATTTAACACGCATGAAGTATTTTATTCCGGTTTTTGATAAGTATTTACTTATTTGATGTTTTATTGATAACAGTAGGCCATGATTAGTTTAAATCAGCTGAAGGTCATCAAATGTTGTGGAAAAATTATGGAAACTTCGATCGATTTCAGCATGCGAATACTGGTTTTGGCGTTTTGAAAATGGTGATGTTGACATCGAAGACAACGATCGTTCTGGACAGGCAAAATAATTTGAAAAGGAGTATTTGACTCGACGAAAGTGTATATGGGAATCGTCATCGTCTACAACTGATGCGTTTAAGATGATCACTTCGAGAAAAATGGCTGGAATACCACCAAAGGCGCAACAATGTTAAAATGAAAACATACTTGGAAACACTTAAATGGGAAGCTCTACCCCACCCACCGTATTCTACAGACCTTGCTCGTTATGATTACTACTTGTTCCGACATGTATGAGTCGTGACCTGTCTGGGCAGCGCTCCATTTGTTATGAAGACACAGGAAAATGGCTCTGTTCGAGGATAGCCCCAAAAGACGCGAAAAAGTTGACAATAATTTAAAGATAATTTACCGATTTTTCACAATAAAGCTACAAATTAAAAAAACCTTTAAAGCTAATTTATAGGCCAACAAATTAAAAAAGACAGTTGAATAAACTTAGATAATCCTATTGACTGCATTAGTTTTACAGATCTAAAATATAAAAACAAAGATTATATTAACGGATGTTGAATGAATGTAAAGAGAATAAATAAAAAAATACAATTTAAAAACAAAAGAATTAATATACATTATATGTAGTAATGATAGTTACACGTGCTTAATAATATATCCCTGTTACAAAATATTATTTCAAAACTTCTTTGGTTAAATACAAGCAATATTAATTACACAATACATATTACTTATAAACCTTTCTTTATACCACATATTTTGTATTTATTAAAATACAAAAAGTTGTATACGTAAGTATCTGTTATTTTCACTCAATCAAGCCAAATTATAAACATCAGACTTTTATTTTCTCTCATTCCTAGTCGTATAAACACAGTGGGTAGAGTTACATAACAATCTAGACAACGCATATTTGAGTTGCTGCTAGGTATTTTTACCTTTTTTATTTGATATTTGCAATTATAATCGTATGAAAAAAATATAAATTGCAAAAAATGCAGCAAATCGTAAATTCAGCGAACTAGAAAATGTGCAATTTAATTTATATGACCATTTACATAATGTAGACATTACAGTTTTTCTACAGTTTGATTTCACCGGATACCATCCATTAAATCTGGCGTAGTGTTGCCATTTACCAGCGAACTGATAGGATTTATCTTTTGATCGAAACATCGCTGGCAAGTAATCTTAACTTGTTGCTTCCTCCGTACAATAAAGCGGTTCAAAATAAAAAAATAGCCCAGATCTTGTTTAGGTTACGTAATTATTAGTGGATCAAGATTGCTTCTGGATTCCATTTACATTTTATGACTTGAATTAATCTATTGTATTGTTGGTTTAAGTGAGATGTATGTTTTTAATAATAAGGAAGTAATTAATATGTATAAGGTGTTTTAATAACAATAAGAAATAAATAATGAATTAAGGCTTGGAAGAAAGGAAAATTTAATTCAAATAAGGCACATATTATATATTTAATAAATTATTATTCAAGTAATGTAAAACCATGTATTAGGTTCTTGAATATATTCTGATAATTTTTCACTTCCATGGATTGTATTCTGTTTAAACGTATTGATAAACATTAGTTCAATATTACTAAAATATTATTATTTTTTAGTTAATCAAAATATTTTTTGTAATTTTCTATGACTTTTTTCCATCTTTCTAGCAGTATGATGATATCGTGTCAAAAGAACCGTGTTCGTTGGTAAGGATCCAATCACCCATTTGTTCTATATCGATTTGAATAAGTGGTAATCGGAAGGTGTTATATCTGGTTAGTGCGCTGTGCATGGTTTACAGATTTTGCAATGTGCGACCGAACGTTGTTAGACAAAAGGATGACTTTAACATATGTCTGTTACTCACTGTTGCTGGTCTTTTTGTACAACAATACGTCGTTCAATTTATTTTTTGATATTGGTAGACATCTACAATAAAACTTTCATTCGGATTTTCCGATTTAGCAGCTTCTAATACACTACACCTTGCTGACTCCATCATATACACAGCACGTGTTATAGCTATGAATATGCTTCCGTGTCGATGTGATGATTTTCATGGATTAGCTCATAAGTTGCGATGTTGAAACAATAAAAATTAGAGTTGAAACTGTCCATTTCGTGTGATAGCCATTTTACTTCATCTTAAATATCGCAGGTTAGCTACTGGAAATAGTTGATACATAGGGTTAAATAAAATTAGAGTTTTTTTAGAGTTTGAGCTGGACTTTCGTCCAATAAGTCTTTCAGATAATTGTCTTTCAACATGTTTAGTCTTTTAGGCCGCCTTTTGTCATTAACATATTATTAACCTCGAGATACCGATATTATTTAAAAAATATATATATATCCGAGAATTAAAAATATCAGAGAGCCGCAAAAATAATATCGATATTTATTTTTTATCAATATCGATATCTATTCATTGCAACCCCAATTATTTATGCAAAATTACTTGACAATGGGAGGGGAAATTCTCGGTAAATTTCGATGCTCTCCTACAGAAATCCTAGAGTTTAATATCGAACTTTTTCAGCTCCAACCTCTGTTTTTAATATCGATATTTTAATTATAAACTTACTTCGAGACTCCCTTTTAAAAATATCTTTAATTTAATGGCTTCGGTACTTGAATACTATTATTTTATATACAGAATTGTCAAAATCATCGATGTAAGCGTTAGGTTAGGATATTTAATGTTTGTTTTCTTGGACACTTCGCATTTTCATCAATAGATATAGCTGATTAAAATACATGCTGCTATTTAAAAATTAGATTATGATTCGATATAAAAAAAATTTAAAATCCTTTTTATATGTCTATTTTAAATTCTTCTTTTTACCAATGAAGGTTTATCTGGACTGGACCTACTCTTTAACGTGGTCTTCGAACTACTGTCGACATTAAGCCTACCGAATGGCCAACTGGAGTGACCAACTTAGAGACCATCCCAGAAGACAATCGGTCTTGGTGGTGATTTATCGTCGGATTTTCCAGTGTTGTCATTTAGAAAGACATTTACAATTATAATCACGAACATAAAGTATGCCCATGCCCCAGCAGGATTCGGACCTTAGCCATTGCGCCACCAAGACGGCAAATTCTTGTTTAATTTGGATTGAATGAGAGTCATTGTCGGAAAATTAATTGGAAGAAGATTGCAGCTAATGGATGGTATCTTAATGATTTTGATATTCAAATGAGCGTACTTGTTTGAGATGCTCATAACAACGGATACAATAACATAAATGCAACCATTTTGTTTCGCGGTATACATATTTAACCACATGTTGCAAAATATGTTAGATTTTTATATATACATGGCAACGTATTAACGAAATGCCTCAATTTGATCGATTTGTGTATGACTTACTACCTGCGATTACCTTGAATTCTTTTACATCAAACATTGTATTCTTACTCATCAATTAATTATATAATAGTACATTTTTAGTAGTTAATTATATAATGTATAATATTAGAAGGTACCTGTGAAGAACTGTTGATGAAAAATTTAATGTCGCAATATAGTTTAATCGATTTCCAAGCAAGTGGACGAGCGCGCAGTGAAAAAAATATTTGTTGTAATCTGACACATTGAGATCTATTTTGCCTCAATGTTTAGTTTAATGCAATTAATTATTCTTTACAGTGATTTACTTTAATGGGTTTACAATGTTTTAACCGCTTATAGTGCAATATTTCTTTTATATATCCCAGTAAACACCTTGACTGTTACAGCACAGATGGCTAACAAAAACATGGGGTCAATGGATTGGTAATCTATTAATTTAGTTATAATTATTATTATCGTCTTATAATAATATATATTATAATTAGTATTAATATATGTAGTATGATGAATTTTGATTGTAGTCGTGAAAGATGGTCTTCGTAATCAATATATGTGATATATAACTGTAAATCTGGATACAAAAGTGACGTAAACAATAAAAATAAAAAAATATATAGCAAGAAGGCGATAAATAAATAAGTTATGTCCAAAAATATATCAGATTTCTTTGAAGAACTCAAATAATTTAGACAAATAGAAATGGAACCCTTGTTTCTCCCAATGGATAATAACTTGTACCAAATATTCTACTTAAAAGAGACAGAGAGTAGTAGATAGTATTCTCCAATAATCGTTCTAACTTAGCGCACGTGTCTCATCCAGAGAGACCAAGGTTCGCAATCAAACTAGAGTGGGCCCAACTCAATTTGCATATGGTCACTTATCCTATCATTTACTATTAAGAAAACGTCCTTGTACAGTAGTTTATGTTATATGCAATTAGTTATCTTATATATTTCAAATAATGATTTTGTGGGCTAGCATAAACCAACTTATTATTATATATTATATTATTATGTTTGTGGTTACGTATATTCAAACAAAATTTATGAAGTTTTACTTGGAGATATGGTTATCACAAAGGGCAAAAAAATCTGGACGAAAGCTGCTTGCAAATTTGAATTACAGTAATTAATTTGGTTATCAATGTACTATTGGAATGAGCCTAGAAATAGTGTAATTTACAAGATTATCAACGGCAAACTGGCAGTCGAAAGTGCAATCGACACGAATAATTTTACTACAAATGTAGATGGATAGATAAAAGTAAATCTATATCTGTAAACTGATTATAATACAATCAGTTATTAATTGATAGTAAGACTTTAGTAGAGTGTGCGTTATTTGTTAACTTAAAACTAAAGGTCCCGACTTTATACTAGTAAAGTTAGATAATATTATTCAAATATTTATTCATATGCAAATTAATATATGTATTTATACTATTGTGTTATAATTAAAAATACAAATAGTCTTAATTAAATGCTAATAGAATAATAATATTATACATGACCGCCGTTTTACTAGAATTGTTTAACATACTGGCAAGTTAACAAAGACAGATCTGTATAAATGCAAGTCATCTGTAATCTAATATCAGCTTTTCTTGTGGCCGATCTTTTCGATAGCCTTTCATAACTGGAAACGAATAAGGTAAAAATAGCTATCGCTAGAAAAAGTCAAGACGGATATGGGATAATAACACACTTCGCACATATTATCGTTCCAAACCCCATTTATTCTACTTCAAATTACTATGCAGCTTCAGAAACATCTCACAAAAAATGATTTATTGGCAGAAATGAGATAAAAACTAAATGGAGAATATTTGTGGGTCTATTGCGTTTTATGGTCTAATTTATTCCTATTATTAAGAGTCTTTAGTGGAAGATGTACATTGGAATCTGCATATCACCTAAATATCTAATTGTATGACTCTTTTGTAGTAGTCCTCTAAATGTTCAAGGTAAAATCGTGCGCAAAAATATTATTTATAATTCCTTCTAGTTAAGATAATCTTCATAATAATTTGAACGACATTCTATAAAAAGTAAAAGGTTAATAACTTTATTGTTTATATAGTATTAACAATGTCTTTTTATAAGTCAATGTTCGGAATCTATCAATAATACTATTAATCTAATTATTAAATTCGTTATGTTAAATTACTGTTATTTTAACTTTAAATTTTTATTAAAAACTGTCTTATAGTAGCAACTTTGTAGGTTATGTTAGCTAAGGTTTCATTAGTGCAGGCATAATTATTTCTACCTTTTAAAAACACTTGACACATTTACACAAATATACACTATTTTTACAATTTTATATTTAATATAAAATTATAATTTAACCATTTTAGAATCCTGTCATATAACAGGCCAATTAAAATGTCCCCGGCCTACCATAAGAAAACATATTTTTTGGCAAAATTAGTTTTCTCATTCAACATAATACCCTTAAAGGGTGATAAACTGATTATAGCGACACTGCAACATTTCGATACCATTTTTGTAGGACGATTTGTCCTTTGCTGCAAAATGGGCCTCAGTTTCGGCGATCACCTCTTCATTCAACGAAGATTTCTTCCCAGCGAGCATTCTTTTGAGATCTGAGAATAGGAAATAGTCGCTGTGGGCCAGATCTGGAGAATACGGTGGATGAGGAAGCAATTCGAAGCCCAATTCATGGATTTTTGCCATCGTTTTCACTGACTTGTGAAACGGTGCATTGTTTTGGTGAAGCAGCACTTTATTTTTCATCAAATGCGGCCGTTTTTTGACGTTTCGTTTTTCAAACTGTCCTAATAGCGCTACGTAATGGTCGCTGTTGGCGGTCATTCCTTTTTCAAGGTAGTCAATGAAAATTATTCCATGCGCATCACAATATACAGACGCCATAACCTTGCCAGCCGACTGTTGCGTTTTCCCACGCTTTGGAGTGGGTTCATTGTGTACAGTCCACTCGGATGACTGTCGATTGGCGGAGTGAAATATCGACGCAAAAACTCGGGTTTATTACGCTTGACCTTCAAACACTGCTCCGAATCATCAACTTGTCGTTTTTGGTCAAAAGTGAGCTCGCGCGGCACCCACTTTGCACAGAGCTTTCTCATACCCAAATATTCGTGAATTATATGATGTATACGTTCAGTTGATATCTTTAGAGTGTCTGATATTTTATTCAATTTGAATTTTCGGTCATTGAAGGTCATTTTGTGGATTTTTTAAATATTTTTGTCGGTAAAAACCTCTTTTGGACGTCCACTGCGTTCACCATCTTCGGTGCCCATTTCACCACGTCTATACTTAGCAAACCAATCCTTGATGTTTGATTTTCCTGGGGCAGTGCCCGGAAGCCAAATTTTTGCTTCAACTGTATTTTTTCCCTTCAAAAAGCAATATTTTATCAACAGGCGAAATTCCTATTTATCCTTTTTTTTCACAAAAGTTGCTTCACTCAAAATGCTATAATTCACAAACTAATGATCCAACAGCTGTCAAATTTTTACACGCATCTTTTGAGGTAACATATGGCTAATATATGGATTTAATTCTAGTAGTGCCATTTATGTTTCAGGCCGCGAACTTTTCAATTGACCTGTTAGTCAGTCATTAATGAAGGTGGATAGCTACAATATACCTTATATATACCTTTTATAACTTTACAGTACGTAAACTGAATTGTATACAATGATTCTAGTTCTATTCTATATAAATTATCACCAACTGAAACACCTGCTGCTTTCATGCAAATATGAAACTTTTACATTCTGAACAAATTTAAATGAAGTTATGACAATGCTGTATTGTATTCCATGTATTTTCAACAATTACTTTAAATAAACTATTGTACTTTTCTTATATTTGAATTCAAATTTAAAAAAAATAAATGTATTTTGATAGATTGTCCCATTTTATATACATACCTTTTAACAACTCTATTGCTGAAGTACACAACAACATTATGTGTTTTCAAAATCGCTTTTTCATATTAACATTTAGATATTTTTTCGCTGATATTTCAACTAAATGCATTATTAGTTTTTTTTCATTTGCCAAATTCAAACTGTGTAGCAAATATTTTGAGGGGCAGTATTTAATATTTATTACTTTGTCAACAATTAAGAATTCTATGTATGTAAAATAAATTTTACAGTATGTTTATTAATATTAATTGTTATATTTAACATTATTAATATTACATATTATATTTATAATATGTAGCTTCTATGATTATATTCTTTTAGTACAATTTTCGAAATTTTTAAGAAACTTGAGTTAGAGCATGTCATATTATATTTAATAACATAATCGCAATCTGTACTATTAATCAACCTGTAATTAACTACTCAATTATTTTAAACACGTATATTTAGCAAACTGTGCTCTGACTTATTTTTTTATATTAAGAGCGTATTAGATAAACCTTACCTTGAGAGGTTGATATAGTGTGTTTAACTAAATATTTTTGTGAAGTTTAGTTAGAATGAGAACAAACATTCTTAACCGGAGGTATACTTAATTTACAATGGAAACATTTGAATTGTTACTAAATCGAAAAACCATATAAAAATTACACTTCACAACATTGTTTTTAATCTGTTGCTGTAAACTCAAGTGCATTATTTGGTATAATATATACGGTTGTTTAATGAAACTTTTATTCATATATGTTAAAACCATCTGAATGAAGTTAAAAATGCATAGACGAAATTGATTAATTATAACAAACAAGGAAGCAATCAACAATTCAGGCAGTAGATAATACAAGGGGAAATAGAATAAAAGGAAGTCTAGATGAATACGTTGGTAAATAAGACTAGTAGAAACTGGTTGTTGATCTGGCTAAGAAATTAGCTGGTTAGTGTTAGCTTTTATCAGAAAACATCCTCTTTTATCAAAATACTAGCTTTTGAATTTATCTGTAGCAAAAAAGTAAGGGAAAAGCAAAAGCCGGTGATAAGGTTTACTGAAACGAATACATTCTTACGAGCGTTGCTACTATATCTATCATATTTTATCAGTACTATCATATTTTCAGAGATTACAAGATTTTTTACAATATCACATAAAAAATTCATCAATTTCCGTATTAAATCATATAATGGTAATGAGTAATATTAGTTAAATATGTTAAATAAATAGAGAATATAATAATGTACTAATTCTTATTAGCAATATTTTTAATAAATTAAAGAAGGCGCATCTCTGAAAAAATTAATGTCCTAAAATATACGCTATTGATATTTACGTAAAGATGCAAATGCAATAATTAGTCATTGGTAGCTTAATTTCACTGAAATGTTTATTTTAAAAATATAATGTTCAACTTTGTACAAAATAATAATATTCCAAACAATTTTAATTATATGCAGAACACATTATAATTAAACGGTAAACGGTCAGTAAACGGTCCCCGGCCTGACACATAGATACTAGAATTAAATTCATATGTTTTTAATTAGCTTTTGTTTTTAGTTAGACAATGGAAATATGATGGAGCAGCATCACTATAAGTATATAAAAGTATTTGATGGGCTTCCACAGCAAATGTATTCAAATTAAACAATATAAGTAATATATGTCTAAAATGTAATTATGAGTGTCTATATAACAGGTCAATTGTAAATTCCCCGACCCGACACATAGATGGCGCTACTAAAATGAAATCCATATGTTTTTTAGTTAGCCCTAACCCTCAAAAGATGCGTGTATAAGTGTGACAGCTGTCGGATTATTAGCTTGTGAATTATAGCATTTTGAGTGAAGCAACTTTTGTTATTGTGAAAAAAAATGGATAAAAAGGAATTTTGCGTGTTCATAAAAGATTGTTTTTTGAAGAGAAAAAATACAGTTGCAGCAAAAACTTCCGGACACTGAGATAGGAAAATCCACCATCAAGAATTGGTCCGCTTAGTTTAGACGTGGTGAAATGACCACTGCTGACTGTGAACGTCCCAAAGAGGTTGTTATAGACGAAAACATAAAAAAAATCCACAATCCAAAATTTGGGTATGAGAAGGCTTTGAGCGAAGTGGGTGTCGTACGAGCTCACTTTTGACCAAAAATAACGACGAGTTGATGATTCAGAGCAGTGTTTGAAGTTGATAAAGCGTAATATACCCTAGCTTTTGCGTCGATATGTGACAATGAATGAAACATGGCTCCCTCATTTCTCTCCGAAGTCCAATCGACAATCATCTGAGTGGACTGCACATGATGAACCCGCTCCAAAGCGTGGGAAAACGCAAAAGTTGGCTGGCAAGTTTACGGCGTCTGTATTTTGGGATGCGCGTAGAATTATTTTCATTGACTACCTCGAAAAAGGAAAGAAGGACCATCAACAGCGACTATTATAGCGTCATCGGACCGATTGAAGGACGAAATCGCCAAAAACGGCCGCATTTAAAGAAAAAGAGTGTTGCTTCATTAGGACAATGCACCGTGTCACAAGTCAGTCAAAACGATGGCAAAAGTCCATGAATTGGGCTTCGAATTGCTTCTTTATCCACTCGTTGAATAGACATTTTCGTCGAATGAAAAGGTGATCGACGAAACTAAGGTTTATTTTGAAGTAAAGGACAAATCGTACTATAAATATGGTATCGAAAATTTGAAGGGTCGCTATAATCAGTGTATCACCCGTGATTACGTTGAATAAAAAAAATGTTTTCGCCAAAAAAATATGTTTTACTGTAGTATGGTAGGCCGGGGACTTTTCAATTGACGTGTTATTATATTATAATTCTACTTACCAATTAGTATTATATTATTATTTTAGTGTTATTCTGCAATGAAATGGATGACTTCCCATCCAGTCAATAACTGGGTAGGCCAATTGAGACTATTTTAATGCATGGCTTTATTAAAAATATTTTCATGATGTAATAGTTAATACATTTAAAATATTTTTCATGATTTACATTATATTTATTAATAATATCAACATAAACATTTATATTATGTTACATTAAAATTAATGATTGAAAACTGAACTTGTATATTTATATCATTAAAATATAAGTTCATTTATTACAAAAGGAAACATTATCTGGTGCAAATAAAATAAAATAAATGGTTTGTTATGGCATTGCAGCTTCTAATAATGTATTTTCAATTGCTCTTAATTACCTCGTATAACACTTAAAGCAGCAGTCGCCGATATAAGTTTGTAGTTTTTATATTGCCTTGATCTGGTTCTGTCGGATTTGGCATAACCTAGAAAAATTGTTTCCTTTAATTCTATTTGCATGGCACTTAAAAATCCATTACATTGCGAAAGTCTTCGGTTGTAATAACAGACGTACGAATTATATAAATTGAGTTTCGAGTTTGAATTGCGGGTTTTATCCGGTCGAGACATTTGTAAAGTTTTTCGGGCCGTCTTTCTGTGCCGCGTTTTTTTTTTCGAAGTCGGAAGTTGCTTTTCCGGACCTTCCAATTAAATCTAATTTTGCTCTATCTATAGTAATTCAATAATGTCTTTATGGTCGAACATAGTGCTGACCATATGGTATATTGTATAATGTTTTTTTTGCAGAAACGATTCATTTATTTCGCGGACAAATTATATGTTTTGGTAATAATATATTTATTTATAATATTTTGTAGCAATAGAAATATAAAGAATTAAATATAAATTAATTTATTAATATAAAAATTTGTTCTTTGTTTTTAAAAATTAAAATTAATTAACGTGGGCTCCGAACCACGGTCCTCAGTATTAAGCCTACCGACCGGCGAGTGACCAACTTTAGAAATCATTCCAGAAGGCATCCGGTCTTACTCAGCCCGGTTACTGGCGTGACTGGGATCATTTTCCTTGTCGGATTTCACACTTTTGCCTAGAACTCTGCCAGAAGATTGCTTAATGAAGTGATTCTCTACTTGCCATGTATATATAATATAGACATATATATTACTTATTGCCAATAGGGCAGATTGTGGAATCACGAAGAGTAATAAATAAAAATTAATTTACAGTTTATAGTTATTCAAAAGTAAACTACAAAAAAATATAAAACCATATATATTACATATAAATCAATATAAGCATAAATTCGGCTTTCTAGGTCGCGGCTACGACGATACAGCCAGATTGTTAAAAATCAGTCGAATGAACTACTAGAATCGAAAATAGTAACTAAAAGTACACGGCTGAAACAGTCGGTAGTAAATAGTAATAAAATCAGTCGGACCGAAAACTCAATTTACTTAAAGTCAATTACTAAACAGTCGATAGTTTCCAACACTAATTTTAAGTAAAGGAAACTTAATGGATACTCTTTGACTAAATCTCTATCATCACTAAAATTATTAACTAGAACTTGAAAAAGTTAAAAATTCTATATCTATGGTGATATTTGATCTGAAATTGTCTCTATTAGCTATTGTATTTTAATAATCTCTGCCTATTCCACCCACTTTCTATAACTTGAATCGAAACCATTATTTTTAAAACATCGATCCAATAACCATCTTTATAGATGGTACTTGATGGCCTATCCTGGCCTGTATGCGCATATGAGAAATGGTCTGGAAAAAACTATATTTAGCTGATTTAAATTTCCTCCTTCTCAGTAGAAATCGATTTCTTGAGTATCATCTGAGAGTTTGCAGATACTGGAACAAATGGTAAATGGACGGTCTATCACGAACTATATGATGGATACCGTTTTACTCAAATTGATCAGATGCGACAAATGAAAAATTAATTCTAAAACTGTCGTCTACTTCAGAGATCATTGCCCTGTACTTCTTCCTATTGGCAAGTAAAAACGTAAGATATGAGATGAGCAAACGGATGATGCTAGCGTTATATCTAATTTATTTTATTGATTGTCTATTTCTTAATTAATTAATTAGTTTCGATACAATATACCGTAAATTATATTTATTGAAAATTATTTGTTTATTTAAATATCTTATTTGTAATTCTTTACAATATATCGGCGCCACATTCTTTTTAATTTTATCTTCTTTATCGCTTCGTAAGTCTTTGCCATGCTTATGTGCATTGTTTTATGAATAGTAGCGAAATCAATAAACATTATTTCTCTAATTATAAATCATTTGCGGATTGATTGATTGAATATGTCATCTGATATACCGCGATATTACAAAATGTAAATATGCCAGATACTATGCAGAAAAGATAGGGGGCAATAAATATTTTCTAGGAAAGTTGGTTTTTCTCTCTGTTGCATTCAGAAAAGCTACATCTTCAAATTGCAGCCTGTTTATTTATATTTTCATTGTACATTTTCTTATGCGACTTTCATATCATTCAAGAATCTATATGCAGGATCATCACCGATCTGTCAATGCTCAGTGATATTTATTGAATATGGCTAAGCGGAAAGAATTATCGAGAATCATCTTTCTGAGACCTTTCTATTGTATAAACGGTATATTTACACATTTTTTGTATTAAAAATATAATCCCTTAAATAATATCTTACAGAAATATATTAATTTTTTATACGAAGTAAAACAAATTTGTTTATAGCCATAGAACATATGGAACTAGAAAAAAGTTAAATACTTGATCCTTAATCAAATACTTGAAGGTCAATAATAAATAGAAACATCATGTTGAATAAAATATAATTGTTAACACTCCCAACAATATTTTTACACACTTTTGATTGTTTATTAAATTTGTGGAGAAATACCTATTCATCCACACATCACTAATCAACAACTCCATACCTGACATCATTCTAATACGGTATAATAATACACGGTTGATTATAGTGTCTGTTATTTCATTCAATTTCAATTTACGGCCATTCAAAATCATTTTGTGGATTTTTTAAATGTTTTCGTCGGTAACGACTTCTTTTGGGCGTCCACTGTGTTCACCGTCTTCGTTGTTCATTTCACCAAGTCTAAACTTAGCATTTTAATCCTTGATGGTTGATTTTTCTGGGACAGTGGCCGGAAGTTCAGCGTCAAGCCAAGTTTTTGCTTCAGCTGTATTTTTTTCCTTCAAAAAACAATATCTTATCAACACACAAAATTCTTTTTAATCATTTTTTCCACAATAACAAAAGTTACTTCACTAAAAATGCTATAAATCAGAGGACAAGCTGTCAAATTTATACACTCACCTTTTGAGGGTTACAGTTAACTAAAAAACATATAGATTTCATTTTGGTAGCGCCATCTATGTGTCAGGTCGACGAATTTACAATTGACCTATTATATAGATACTCATTATTACATTTTAGACATATATTAATTATATTGTTTGATTTGAATACATTTGCTGTGGAAGCCCATCAAATACTTTTATATACTTATGGTGATGCTGCTCCATCCTATTTTCATTGTCGGTTTTGGTTTCAATAATTTAAAACTGATGATATTATTGTCAATGAAAAGGAACAATCTGAAGGGCCAACATTTTTCAGATTGTTTAGCAGTTGAGGAATCACCTGTTTCCAGACATTTAAATACGATGGGAAAGATCCAAATGTCCATAACTTAAAATTGATTGAAAATATCGGTTCAGCCAAAAGGCAAAAAGAGTTTTCGGTGGCGTAATAAGGCTGGTGATCGAAAGTGAATTTACTATGACAATCTCAAATTCAAAATATCATAGGTTAATAAACGGTATATTAACACAATTTTATATTAAAAAATATAATGCTTATATTAAAGCCATTATTGGCTACTATTAATTCCTAATATGAAATTTATATCTTACAGAAGTATATCAATCTTTTATACGAAGTAAAACAAATCTGTTTATAGCGATAGAACATATGAAACTAGAAAAAAGTCAAATATTTGATCCATGATCAAATACCGGAATGAATCATTCTAATACGGTATAATTAATATTACGGATTGTAAAAATATTAAGTTTATCTGCCAGATTTATAAAATTCGCTGGAATTTTCTACATTAAATGAAGAGTTATTGGCTACCACAGGAAGGTATTTTGCTGGTATTTTGGAAAACTCTTATAGTGAGGGGAATTATACCGAGAAATAAATTTGAAACTAAACGTATTTTTTATTTGTATTTTCGAAATATTCTCTTTTACTTGTATTGTTAAACTTATGCTCTAATAATATACTATAAAAGCTCATTATCTATCAACAACATTAGATTTTTCTCCACGTATAATATAATTAAATACTACTAAATACATTCCTTTTTTTTGATATTTGGTATTAAAGCTTTTGCGAGAGGGTCCACAAATATCTGCAGTCCAAGTGATTTATCTTTGAAATAACAAATGGTTTGAGATACTTTCGGAAGCTCTTTGTGAACATGAGTAATTATCAAAATCAGTTAAGTTAATGTTAAAAAGCAGAACAGGGGATTCTCTATCAACTGTATACTGATGTCACATGTACCAGACGAGCATTTTGGGCCACAATTAATACGTAATTTTAATTATGTATTAAATTAGCTTTATTTTTAAGTCCTCCATTATTCCTCCAAGAAATGGTATTTAAATGGTATACTATGAGACTATAGGTAAATATATCACTATCATCAATAGAGTAATAATAATATAATAATCCCAATAGTATCAGGTTTTTTTATGATAATCAGCTATATCATTAAATAGTTTATATTGCAGAGTTCAATAAGCCATCAAAATTAATTATAGAGCATCAATCACTAGACTAAATCATAAATTATATCGATTATTTAAATATACAACTTGCGCGGAACTTTATAACATATATATATCCAGGAAGGATATATTTAATGGTCCACATCGCTGGTTTTCCTTAATAAATAAATTAACTAGTTTCTTAACGTTTAAGAAAGTATCAAGTTTCCATTTTATTATGCCAGAATTGGCGTCGCCACATCCTTTATTCATTATTAAACGACAGATAACATAGCCTTGATAAATGTATTTTTTTCTAATTAATATTTAAATTGCCTACAACACATTATATAATTTAAAATATAGATGTTAACATAGGAAAACGAAAATTAGATATGTGATTATATTAAAAGACTTTGCATTTTATTTATTACGTGCAGGACGCCCCACTGTGTGATGTGCTTAAACAGCTATAGGCTTTTATGCACGACTAAAGGAGTTGAATGTAAATATTCTAAGCAAATAAAATTTACTATAAATTATTCTTAATTTCAGTTCTGGTAATATGCGGAATATATTAGTTTTCATTTTCTAATAATTTTATTCAGATATTTATGTATTATAATCCGCTTTCTATAACATAGATTTTTGCTTAATTATAAATACATTTTTGTTTAGTATCAATATTTTTGTTACAATGTCATAACACAATATTGAGATTGTTTCATTTGAATATTCATTGTTAATATTGTTTTCATGCCAGATAAATTTGAATTTGACATCATCTATCTGTCGAGCCCCAAAGAGTTACCAACATTATAAAAGCTAGTAATAACCAGCTAAATAACCCTAAGTAATTAATATATTACGGTATACCTTTCAGGCAATTTCTGAAAAATTGACTCATTATGATTATGAATAAAACAGATCCCAGATAATTGGAAGGTCAAGAAAATAATTGAAAGCTGAAGATATTATAGTTCCAAAAACGTATTAAATAGTGATATTTCAATGATTCAAATAACTGAAATTTAAAACATGGCTAAATAATAGATAGACTATATTATTTCACATAATCCCACACTATGTTTTCTACAAGATTTAACAAGGAAGATCTATTCTAACCTTTGGGCAGTTTTCTTATGTATTGGTAGTATGTTTAGGGTTAATTAAGAGGAAATATATAAAACAATGAAAGAAGCTAAAGCAGATATACTGCAGAGGTAGTATAATAGGAACAATTTTGAGCCTACTTTGCAAATATCATATATCTTGCATGGGAAATGTGCTAATGGATGTGATAGCAAAACAGAAAGTATTAAAAAAGCAAATGGCAACATTGGTTATGACTAAATAATCCAACCTAAACTAACAAACTAAACTACTTAAGAACCTGAAAAAGTTCACCATTTTCCCCCTGCCTACGGTAAAACAAATTTTTTTGGCAAAATTAGTTTTTTTTATTCAACATAATTGCCTTCAAGGGCGATATATTGATTATAGCCACCTTCCAACTTTTCGAAACAATTTTTATAGTACAATTTGTTTTTTGCTTCAAAATACGCCTCAGTTTCGGCGATCACCTCTTCATTCAACGAAAATTTATTCCCAGCGATCATTCTTCTGAGATCTGAGAACGGGAAATAGTGTCTGAGGGCCAGATCCGGAGATGAGCAATCTGGTGGATGAGGAAGCAATTCGAAGCACAATTCATGAATTTTTGCTATCATTTTCACTGACTTGTGACACAGTGCATTGTCTTGGTGAAGCAGCACATTCTTTTTCTTCAAACGCGATTGCTTTTCGGCGATTTCGTCCTTAAAACGGTCCAATAACGATATGTAATAGTCGCTATTGATGGTCCTTCTTCTTTCAAGGCGGCCAATGAAAATTATTCCATTCGCATCCCAAAACATAGACGCCATAACCTTGCCAGCCGACTTTTGCGTTTTCCCACGCTTTGAAGCGGGTTCATCGTGAGCAGTCCACTCGACTGGATTTCGGAATGAAAGGAGGGAGCCATATTTCATCCGTTGTCACATATCGACACAAAAACTCGTGTTTATTACGCTTGATCATCTTCAAACACTGCTCGGAATCATTAACTCGTCGTTGTTTTTGGTCAAAAGTGAGCTCGCGCACTTTCCATAGAGCTTTCTCATACCCAAATATTTGTAAATGATAGATGTACAAGTTCCGTTGATATCTTTATAGTGTCTGTTATTTCATTAAATTTCAATTTACGGTCATTCAGAATCATTTTGTTAATTTTTTTAATATTTTCGTCGGTAACAACTTCTTTTGGGCGTCCACTGCGTTCACCGTCTTCGTTGTTCATTTCACCACATCTAAACTTAGCATACCAATTCTTGATGGTTCATTTTCCTGGGACAAATTAATAGGGATATTCCCTATTAATTTTTCTCAATAAAGGATTTTTCAAGTTAAAAAAAAACCATAATACATGCAAGTGCCTAATATGTATAGCGCGTTATAATCGAAAGCATATTGGTTAATAGGAAGGCAATCTTAATTATCTGTTCAATCAAGAGAAATAAGGTAAGACAAGAGACAAGTTTTAGGCTATCTATCAATTTAATATAAATCGAAATTTTTTACACATAAATTAAAAAATTTCGAGTGTTTTATCATATGCATAAGATGTGGCTATGTGTATTTAACATATATTATGGTAGATTTCTACTGTGTCATTCAAGAGCGACAATTTCATTAACAATCATCCTTAGGGCATCAAGGTTTAATTAACACCTAACGGTTCCCTGTTCGGAAACGTTACATGGTGCAAAATTACACTGAATGATTATTTAAACAATAATTTATTTTGATAGGTATTAGTGAACTGCAGCAATTGTATTTTAAAAACTAATTATGTAAATTTTAAATTTTAGGCTATTTAAAAATATATATTTATTACATATATTCTACGTAACTAAGAATCGTTTTATATTAAATATATTGTAACCAATATACCATAAGTATAGTATTTTAATAACAAGGTAGAAATGTAATGTACATTCATATATTATGATACCGCATATAAGGAAAGTCTTAGAGGCGCATAGACATATAAACTTCAATTAAAGGGTATCACCATCAACACCAAGATTACGATCATATAGAATATATTACTCTTTTGGAAAACGATAATAGGGATATACATCACAACTGTGCCATATACGATGTAGAGTGTCATCCATGCCGAGTCGTAATATGGCCAGCCAAGTAATTAAATGTGCGTCATATCGGCAAAATGCGATCTAATCACAAAGTCAGTTAAATCATTAAGTAGACAATAATTAATGGCTTTAAACTTTTAAGCTTTAAACTCTAACTCTTATTGCCTTTTTGGCAGATTGATATACACTCTCTAAGATTTAAAATAATCGCTATGTTTGATCAATGCGACGATGATAAGACCGGTAAGATAGTGAAGAAGCGTCATGTATATTACTGAATATTAATGTACCATACAGCTAATTAAAACTGCAATTTAGCAGGAAGCATAAAACAAAAATGTGGTTTGAAAATGTGAAAAAAACAATATATTCGTAAAAAGGAAGGGACGAATTACATGTTAAAATATTAATAGTAGTTACCATTCAATACTAATTACTAATGGACAGTTGGTATGATTAGTAGTATGAAGATTTCTTTTCTCTTAGTATAGTCACCAACATTACAATATCTCTTTCTAGCTTAGAAATTAGAAAATCGTATTAATAGAGATTAATAATAATTAATAATATTTTTCAACCATTTGACTGTATAGCCATTCACCTGCATTTATTGCATGTTTTGTGTGACCAAGGAAGCTTTTTGACCTTCTAAATCTTTGCGAAGCTTCCCTACAAAACATCATAATATTACAAGACTGCTAAAGCAATTAAATTATGAATTTTCTCGATATATTCGTGTTTTTTTTTGTTACTAGTCGTAGCCGAGTAACCCACAATTGGTTTTTACAATCATTTAAAAACTAGGCATATGTGCATGGGCATATGGTTGGGTAGTATTTAAATTACTTGTAATTAAAAGAGTTGTTGAAATACAAATACATATTTGGTATTTGTAATTCAATTATTTCATAAAAATGTAATTACCTATCAGTTACCCGACACTGCGGTGTATTGTAGTTAGTTTTTCAATAATTATGGCTTCAAATTACATTATAACATAAATTCATTTATTATAACACTTTCTCAGCTATAGACCTAGGATACTTGGAGGAATTCATTGAAGTATTGAAACTAATTACTGCAGCTTTTATTACATTTATTACATTCAGGGCAATAAAGGGAGCTTGGAAAGAAGACTTGATAAGTTTTTTAAACTATCCCCTGAGATGGAGCAATGTTGGCGTCATGCTTCTACTCTTTTTATAATATACATTGATTGCCCAAAAGCATCATAACAGATAAGATATGCCTTGGATGTCAATTATTAAAAAACATGAAATAGTATATGGGGGCAACAGGAATAACCGTATTAGTAAAGAAAATGATTTTTTTGCGAACAGGAACAGGGATCAAGCTCAGACATCGAAAAGGGAGTTAGAGTTAGGCAACCTTCTAAAGGATAAAAGTAAAAAACTTGTCATCATGGAGCTGTTTTTCAAGAATACTGGAATTTTAAGTATACTAAAATTCCAATGTTCATGGAAGGACATCCTTCTTTTACTGATTGATAGGCTGAGCTGGGTTAGCTCTATTCTATTTATACCATCTTACACGTGACTATATATTGTAATTTGTGTTTTAAATAATAATAGTTATAACATTGTATTTTGTATTTTATATTTCAAATACACGACTTAAAAATATTTTGTTTATCGTATTTTAAATGCTTGCGAGATTTCTTTTGCTTTGCTTTTCTAATTTGAATTTTTATTAAAACAAAGCATTTATTCTTCCAAGCACTGTGTATATCTAGTAGAACCCATCGATCCTTAGAAATGGTTTGATGCTTTGGAGCCATTTTGAGCTTTTTATTAACATTAGAGTGGATTTTCTCTTCATTCTCTCAATTTATTGAGCAACAGCGAAGGTCTAATTGTGATCTCTCACGAATTTGCATTGAAAATTGTATATTTTATTTATCTAACTTTTTATGGAGCATCCCCATAGCTGAGTTCCATAAGTCGACATCCATTTGAGAATTTGCTTACACTTATTATGTAGGGATTATTGAGAAAAGCTTCTAATTAACTATACTATATATAGTGTTGTTATTTATATTGTCATTTACTTGTTCTGGTTTTCTGATTTTATCTATTGTCTCCAACGTCAAATATAGGAATACCGCCAACAATGAATCCTTGTGGTACACCAGCTTTCGATTTATTTATTGTAAACTATACTTCCTTCTGTTTTGTTATAAATTTTCTGGTTGAAATGTAAGAGTTTAAGAAAAGAGCAAAGCAAATTGCATGCTGCCTTGGTAGTATTTTTCTGAAGTTTGTGGATGTGCACCGTATTGTGAGCCTTGTCGAAGGCTTGAACTACATGTAGGAATATATTCGGCTTTTTCTAGGGCTTCTCTGATTCTAAGTACCCAGTTAGTTTTTGCGTGTTTCAATATGTTCGTGCTTGTAATATTTTAAGAGATTCCTTAGTGTTAAAAATTATGAAATATCATTTAGTAAGCCAGAACCATTTGCAATTACAGCAACATGTTTCAAAGATTGAAATTCTACAAAATTATTAATATTTACATGAACTACCATATAAAATTACTGCAACATATTTAATTTAGTGAAGATTGAACTAATCAGAGTAAGTTCAATAATCTCCAATTAAGGCTAGTTGGGTTAGTTTTAAGTGCAGTCGCTTCAAAATTCACCAGGAAACATGCATTATCTTCTATCTTAATATTCTGAAATGCAGCTTAGGTTTTGAAGGATATAACGAAATTAACTAACCATTTAAACCATAAAACAGTGCGCTAATATAAGTATTTCAATATAAATAATTTGAAATTCCGTTAATCCTGGGAACAAATGGATTATGGCGCCCCCGAAAAAAAAATTAAATTACCAGTACCGACCGTCCCTCATCCACATTCTCCGATAAATCTTAACGCATGATGTATCTGATTTTTATAAAAAATAAAACAGAATGACTATTCTACTTGACAAATGCTTGAAATAATTTGTTTTTCTGTAATGGTAAATAGCAATACTTTCTCCTAAATTGAACATTTAACTTATTTACGAGTTTTGAAAACGAAATAAATAAATGAAGATGGAACACTTTACTAATTTTACACGGCTAACTGCTGGTACTATTAAAACATCGAAAGCCTTAGCAGTGTGAAACGCAACAGTTTACCTTAGTTTTGTGGTAATTAGCTACGACATGAGTAATACTCACTTAACAACCAGAGGCAGAAAAAACTACAACGCGCTATATTGTTCGGCTCTTCAGTGACACGGACGCAAACCTCCACTCGCCATATGTATTTACCGATGAATAATCAGGATAATTGATTGTGCAACGTTCGCACAGTTGAATGGTCAAAATTTCAACATATACTTAAACTCTGGGGTTTATTAAAATTCCACGTAGAATATAATAAAACATAATAAATCAATTTAATGGCCGCATTCAAGTAAACACATTTATTTTTACTTAGCACTGCGTATTTCGTGTCTTAATGAAAGCTGAAATATGCCGCATTAATGGTGCAAGAAACTGTTCTTGCGGTGGAATAATGTTTTGCGCGTATTACAAGTGCTAATTTAAACTTCCGGAAAATATATAGTAATGTTCAGTGCGTAATAAATAAAACTCAACGGTCTATATGAAACGATTAGGTTTCCATATTTTCTGTTCGTAAATACTGCACTGCGAAATATTATTCAAATAAAGTTATAATTAAAGAGCCTAATAACTCAAGTAGCGTAGTACCCAGTAGACCAAAAACATCTGAGCAAGTGTTGGTGTGCATTAACTATAATTGCTTGAATGTATAATAAACATTCGATTGAGTACTAAAATAGATGTTACCGGAACTACAAACATTTTTAAAATATTTTTTTGTTTTAAGGTAACATTATTTAAAGGTATTTTGAAAGTATTAAAAATCAACAGTACTGTACAGTAAGTACTTTTCAATGAGTACAATATTCTCATCATTCTGATCAAGAAACAATATATTAGGTGCCTGCATCTACACATCAGAATCTCGATTGTTTTTTTCCCTTCAATGGGACATTTATTGAGAAAATTATATTTAAAATATGTTTAAAACTTTTTCACAAGGTTTAGTGTGTATGCTGGGCACGGTAGAACTTTCTATTCGAGTTGCGATGGTGTATCATTCACAATTTTTGTAACGTATAGTCGAGCGTTGTAATACAGTAGGAAGACTCTGCCTCTATGTCTGTTTCTCCTTATTACTGATTTCTTTAACAACAATACCTCATTCAATTGACGTCCGCAGATTATTGCATTAACAGTTTCATTCGGTTTTAGCAGCTTGTAATACACTATACTATGTTGAAGCCGCCAAAGCACAGCAAGACAATTAATGTTCAGTTTTGCTGTCGATGTGGATGGTTCTACTAGGCTAACCTATGACGTTTTGCACTTCATGGCCAGTTACAATACCATACTGAAACTTCTACTTTTTGCCCGGTAATAAATCATTTTGGACTTTTTCCACCCCTTTACAAGTCTAAAAATAATTGATTCATCAACTGCTAAGTAGTCTGATCGTTTTTGGGTCCCCCGGGTCCTTCTTTGTTATTTGTATCCCTCCTTTATCTCCACTTTTAACTACTAGAATTCAAATCGACATCTGAAATATATGCAAGCAACATCACCATAGGTTTCTTAAGATTTACTTCATGGGCTGCAACAGCAGATTTCTACAAATTAAAAAACAATCGAAAAGTCTTACCATAATAAAACACATTTTTTGGCAAAATTAGTTTTTTTATTCAACATAATTCCCTTCAAGGGTGACATACTGATTATAGCTACCATCCAACTTTTCGATACCATTTTTGTAGTACGATTTGTCTTTGTTCCAAAATAGACCTCAGTTTTGACGATCACCTCTTCATTCGACGAATTTCTTCCCAGCGAGCATTCTTTTGAGATCTGAGAACAGGAAATAGTCGCTGGGAGCCAGATCTAGAGAATACGGAGGATAAGGAAGCAATTCGAAGACCAATTCATGGATTTTTGCTATGTTTTCACTGATTTGTGACACTGTGCATTGTCTTGGTGAAACAGCACTTTCTTTTCGTTCAAATTCAGCAGATTTTCGGCGATTTCATCCTTCAAACGATTCAATAACGCTATGCAATGATCGCTGTTGATGGTCCTTCCTTATTCAAGGTAGTCAATGTAAATTATTCCATAAGCACACCAAAACACAGACGCTATAACCTTGTCAGGCAACTGTCACATATCAACTCAAAAACTAGTGTTTATTACTATTGATCGTCTTCAAACACTGCTCCGAATCATCAGTCAATCAGTCAATCAAAATCATTTTGTTGATTTTTTAAATGTTTTCGTCAATAATAACCTCTTTTGGGCGTCCACTGCGTTCACCATCTTCGGTGCTCATTTCACCACTTCTAAACTTAGCATACCAATCCTTGATGGTTGATTTTCATGGTCGAGTATTGTAGAAAATTTAATAGACTAAATTACTACGATTACAAAACTGTGTCTTATTTTAAACAATAATTTAAGTTTAAATCAAAGGAATATTATAGACAATGGGAAGTGAATATATAATTACAAAAGATGTATTGGAATCTGTCACTGAAGAAAAAATAGTCAAATAGAGACAAAAGAAATTAGGCACTTTACCAGAAATTATAGTTAAGTATAAATTAAGCGAATTAAAATACGGTACAAGAATACTTGGTAAAATGTTTTCAATATACTCTTGAACCATTTTCGAATAAGTTGTCATAGCTTTTGTAGAATAAATAACCTCGTCATTTTTTGCCAGTTCATTTTTCCTTTGGCTAATCTGGGTAATATTTTTAATAGAATGAATTGTTGATAATGGTCAAAGTAACGCTTAGGAAAATAAGAAAACAAGAATTTGCATTATGTAAGCCAACTGATTCAAATGTCTTCGTGGATAACATGGAATCAGAAGAAGATTAATAAGGTTTTAGAAGAATATTTCCTTTTTTTAGAGTTTCGGGAGTTTTTTAGAGTATTCATAAATAAATATTTTCAAACTATCAGTGGCGCGAAAACAAGGTATTTGATGAATTTTTTAGAACATAAGTTTCATAATTTTTTTCAGTTTTTCTCTGAAAACACTTCTCCACTTCTTTTGAACTTGTTTACTAACTTTAATTTTGCTGTGTACCACAGACTATTAAGAATAAAGTCATAAGTAAAGTTAGAGATCAGAAAAATTAAGAAATTTCCAAGTCAAAATTATCTACTTGAACAAAATTTTGTGGTAATGTAAAATATTCTTTTTATATAACTTGGCGCTTTCTATACTCGCCAAATTTTTAACACAACTTTGATGGATATATGGACAGAGGTCATAGAAATTATTAAATATGACATCTATTTTTCATCCAAGCGAACGTTATATTATACACTTGTTAAAGTAAAATTCCGTATAAGCTAACAAACAGGTATGTAAACACTTGACCGACTAATGCTTCAAGCGTTAGAGAACCGGATTTCAGATCGTGCCGATAAAAAATGAACATTAATATCTTAGAACTTCCAAGTGTTACAAATTATTTAATTGCCATAATAAAACAACTTCGAAATTAGACATATACAATGTAGAAGTCATGCCGTACATCGGACTGATACAAAAATTATTTAGCATACATTTTCAATGTTTATGGCATATATAATGAGTAGTAATTAACCGAAGATAATCGAGACACATCTAAATTGATTGAAATAGAACATTTTTTAACATCAAAAGTTCACAAACTGGTATTAAAATGTACAACTATCAAACCTAGTGTTATGTTTACAAATAAGTTTAGTTATTAATCTTGTCAACAGTAAGGCTTTTTAGAAGCTTGATGTTTTAAATATGTTATAAATAAAATAATTACATTAGTCTTTAGTTGTTAATGCACAATTTTTTACGTAGTACAAAAAATTTATCTTTACATCAGTAGAATAACTCTTAATAAAATGGTCTCCGAAGTTTTAAATTACTCTTTACTAAATTGTACAGATGAAAAACAAATGACTACTCACTCTGGAAAGCCACAAAATATCTAAAATCCTCATGTTTACAGTCCCTATGTGGGAATTGGGCACGTGACAATGAACAAAAAGCAGAAGCATTTGCTGAATATCTAGAAAAAAACTTTCAAACCAAACGAAACTAATATTGAACATAATTTGCCGGACATAGAACTAACTGACATTAACCACCGGAAATCACCAGGCTACGATTTAATAGCAGGAGAATTACTGCAAAAATTACCAAGAAAGGGAATTATAAAACTCGCCTACTTGATCAATACAGCTTTTAAATTGAAACATGTCCCAGACATTTAGAAGATGGCGGAAATTATAATGATTCCAAAACGTGGGAAGTCAGAAAGTTTTGGAAGTCTATAGACCTATATCACTGCTGCCAGTAATATCTAAGGTTTTTGAAAAACTCCTGTGGAAAAGAATAAAACCGATCATAGAGAGAAAAAAACTAATACCACCAAACCAGTTAGGGTTCACTAACAAGCATTCAACAATTGACCAGGTCCACAGAATAACAGATGTTATTGAAAAGGCCCACGAAATTAAAAAAGTATGCTCAGCTATATTCTTAGATATAGCATAAGCCTTCGATAAGGTTTGGCATGAAGGCCTTGTTCATAAACTACAGAAAATGTTACCAAAATTACACACCGAACTATTAAAATCATACATTATAACCAGAATGTTTAGAGTCAAACAAGAAGAAGCTTTCTCTACAATAAAAGAAGCTAAAGCAGGTTTACCACAAGGTAGTGTACTGGGACTAATGCTTTATCTACTCTACACATGTGATATACCACAAATGGAAAATATTACGATGGCTACATTTGTTTGTGATACTGCGATTATAGCTGTCCGAAACTATGACGAAGCCTCACGAAAATTGCAACAGGCATGTGACAATATAAATAATTGGACACAAGCTTGAAATATTAGAATTAATGAAAGTACGCACCAATAACATTAGATAATACTATCATTCCATATAACAACAACGCTAAATATCTCGGAATCAATCTCGATGCAAAACTTCGCTGGAAGGAAAATATAAAGAAGAAATGAAAATAACTGGAATTGAAATATATGAAAATGTACTGGCCAATTGGAAGAAAATCACAATTATCAGTACCTAATAAATTGCTATTATATAAGCAAGTACTGAAACCTATATGGACATACGGAGTTCAATTATGGGGATGTTCTGCAAAGAGTAACATAAATAAAATACAAACTTTTCAGAACAAAGTCCTGAGAGGTATTGTGGGTGCACCCAAATATTATTGGACTGATTAACTACATCGAGACCTTCAGATACTCACAGTCAGTCAAGAAATCTAGAGAATTGCAAGGGGACATGAGGAAAGACTCCATTCTCATACGAATATTGAAATATTGCAACTTTTGGAAACTACCAGAACAGGACACAGACTCAAAAGAATCAAACCATCTGATCTTGAGTAGTGTTGTGTAGTGAGGTACATATATTAAAAAAATCAGCAGTGACATGTATAAACATTAATTCACCAGAGACTGAGGTAGGGCTTATGGGTCCTCCTAGTTATATACCTGGATTTAATTTATAATAAAGACAAATTGTGGGTTAGACAGAAATGACTAGTAACAATGTATTAATTAAATAATTAAAAAAACTAAATTGTGCTTATTCATATTTGTGATTTATGAAAAAATTAATATTTTAAGATAAAACGAGAATCTTTCTTTTTTTTTCATTAATCTAAATGCTGTATATAATCAGATATTAAATCTATTGAGGCGAAAGAAAGTAATTAAATTAAGTTATTTTCGATTTTAGTTTCTTTATAATGTATAAACCTATTTGTATTTTTATATAAGTAAGAAAATACAATATATTAAGGAATGAATTGAAACTTTTCTTTTCTGTACTTTTTGTATGACCTTGGATCAACGAACCAAAAGATCTATAGTCTTATATTAGTATAATAAGACCAAGTAATATGAGGTTAAAATGCCTTATCTGGGAAACAGAATGTAGATGCTCATTGTAACTGCGTCAATTTAGTCTGTTTCCTGCTTCCTTTTTCTTTTTCTTCTATCTTCTCCAATACCGAAATACCATCATGGATAAGCCTGAAAAGATCTCTTTAAAAACCAAGACAAGATGATCACAAAGCATTTGGAACCATTTAAATTACAAAAGAATAATATTCTGACCATCATTTTATATATATCGATGCTGCCATGCCAAACCACATGTAGCCACCACTATATTCTGGTATAAAAGATTGAAAGCTGCTGGGCTACTTGAACAGCATCAAGATTCAGATAATAACAGATAATATCGTAATTTATTATATTTTATTAAATGCTCAAACTCCCGAGCATTTTTAGTATTCCCAGCAACTAAGGTGGGATTTATTAGACGAAAACAATTTGCGGGAGATACAGAGACATTTCTACATGATTCCAAATATAGAACATATCACAAGGGAGAATATATGCTATATCAAACCACTGTTAAAGGGCCTGACTATGATTATTCGAAGGCAAGGGGGGATGCTTATGTAACTGAATGGTGATGAGTGAGATTGAGTGGTGATTAAATAATACGAAGAATTAGAAACTTTTATTTATATTGAATGATGGTCAATAATTCAATGATCAACGCTTTGGAGTTGCCAGATCTTACGTCTCTGGTGGTTTACTCTTCTTTCCGGCACACCGCACGTGTTCAACATCCCGGTTAATATTCTTGGATGTTTTATAGGCCCCTATTGTAAGATGTGAAATTATGTGACATAAAATAAAATAAGTAAATATATTGTTATTTATGTTACTGTTTCTTACGAACTGTCACATACATTTTCTAAGTAGCAATTTTTTTAAAATATATTTTTATTATAGACTAGCTAGATTGCATACACAAATTATAAACAAATAACAACTAATTATCATATTCGTAATGGAAATGTACCGATCACCAACATAAACGTTCGAAAGAAATTTATTGCTATATAACAAACAACTAACAGAATTCAAAATAAGTTATGTCGTTACGCGACAGAACAGAAGTGGTTCCTGGTTTGTATTTAATTAACTAGCTTTAATATTTTACAGTGATGACAGAATCATTTTTCTCCTACTTAACACTTTCCCATTATTTAGGTTAACCATAACACTAACCTAGGCAGACGTTTTTTTTATTGCCTCTTATTTTCCTGCCAAGCACAACAACGTGTTGTTTGTTTTTTAATTTAGAATACGTTATTTTGTAAATATGTGGGATAAGCAAACAGCGCCGAATGCGTTTAGAATTTAGGTCAATTTTCACATTTTTAAACATTATGCTATTAGCTTTTTAAATAATTTCGATAATAAAACATTTTATCTAATTGACTTTAAAAAATCACTATGCAGTATTTATAAGCTGGACGTTTATAGTTCAATATTGATCTGCAATTTAAGAGGAAAACGTAAATTGTACAGGTAAATAAAACATATTTCACTGATAGTTTTATTGTGTATGTGATAATTACTAAGAAACCATCATAAATCACGTTCGGTATTTTTTATTTGATATCTCCAGTAACTAATATGTTGATATGTATCAACACTTTATCTGTAATATTATAACATTTGAATATAATCTTATTTATGAATACATTTTTTAAAATTTTATAATCCCTTTTTTACCAATTAAGGTCTATCTGTACTGGACCTACTGCTTAACTTGGGCTCCGAATAATGATCCTCCGACTGCCGAGTGACTTGCACAGCTTGGCTAATGGCATGACTGGGATATTTTTATTCCGCCAACCAAGCCGGCTCAATATTATTTTGAAAAACAGATGTAGTCAAATCTAACATGTTCAATTTGACAATGCTTGTTTCATATTTCAACTGTTTGCGCGGATTTACATGAATGTTTGAAGGAAGACATACAAGATTTAATTATGGAACCTAGATATAAAATATGAACAAAATGCTTAATTTTAAGAGGATAATAGATACTATATATGTATTTCAAATTTGAATGTATTTTAAAAATATACCTGATACCGACCTGTATCGCTTGTTTAATGCATATTATTATTAAATAGTGTACTTGGTATATCAACTTATACGGCTGATATGGGCCTGGTTGTTCAAAAGGACCGTTTTTGTTAAACCAAAATATTTCATGAGTGTTATGTTTACGAATAGAGATTTGATTTCATTAGAATGGGGTGGAAACGTCAGTATTATTTTGTACTGGCCGTTCAAGAAGTCCCCACTTTTTTCGATAAAATTAAATATATTTATCATTTATGGGCCGATTTTCAAAATTCCTTTTTTTATTCGAAAGAGTGCACTTCCGAGGTGGTTCTATTAGAAACAAATCAAGATCTGATGACGGAATCCGGGGAAATCGAGGGAAATCCTCAAATGCAAAGGCACGTACAGTGTTTTTACATATTTTTTTAAGCTATAATCAGATATTTGTGTATAATGTTATTGTTGGGCTGATATGGCGGAAAAGTGGAAGTCGTTCTGTGCAAAAACCGTTCAGTGTGCTTTTTAAGCACTATCTGTATCATATGAGAAATCGTAGAAATATAGTTTACATGTGCTTCTATGGTGTAATGGTTAGTTATCACATGGAGGTTGTGGGTTCGATTCCCGGCAGGTACAACAGCTTCTTACTGTTCTAGTTTGATTAGAACATTTGTCAAATTACCTAGGCTAAGTAGAGAACCCGGGAGCCTGAAGCGTTACTTATTTTCAATAATTTTTCCTCATACAGGCTGTACCTTTACTTGGCCTACTCATTTTAATACTTAATATAATAACTGCGTAATTTATTGTGTAAATATCTAAAGCTAGTGTAATTAAATTTTGTGTATATGTCACAAAATTATATTATTATTTTTGTATTTTTGTTGTAATTTTTTTATTAAAAATATTTTATCAATTCATTCAACTAACTGCAAGTAATTATTTTTCGAAACAAAAAGAAGAAGAAAAAGAAAGATGAAAAAGAAAAGAAGACTCGAAGCATTCCTTAGTATGCTGACGTGGAGTTCTGGCAAAAGTATTGCAGATGAAGTTGTAAGGCAACAAAAGGAAAAGCGCAAATAAATGGTGAAATACTTTTTTACAGCTTGTTTAGATGCCACTCAATCTAATTTTACATGACAAATTTTATATAACTCTCTATTAACGTGAATTAGATTCTATACTAACGCATTCAGAATTAGATTCTACATTTTTACTTGTTTGAGCAATACTCAAACTTACGATGGTCTCGGTATAAAATGACGGCCCACAACTACATGATATGACCAAAGTAATGATGATCGAAAATTTTATATTAAATATATATGAATATTATTTATTTAGTTGTTTTGAAAGTAAACGATAGATTCACACAATTATTAGAATTAACAACTGTGTGACAATATTATATTGCAATTGCTGAACAAACAACGGTAATATTTTACCTTCTATCTACAATATAACAAATATTCTAAAAATAGAAATTACTTAATAACTTTCTATAGAATACTTAAAATAATTTTTAATTGAAAGACGGGTTTTTTAGTGAAATATATTATGGTAATAATTCACATCAGATATTATAATATTTTACGAGTATAATTTCAAATATTAATAATTTGCCCAGAACTGGATCTGAATTTGACAAGTTTTCCTGCGTTTCGCTTTGATGTAAAAAAAATGAATTCTCTAAATAGCCAAAAAATAACATTATGAGCATTATTTAAAGATAAAATAAATGAAGAAATATAAGCATAGAATATAAATATTTGACTATTAAAGCTTCTGATTTTATTTTGCACTTAATATGGTAAATACTTTAGTTTTCGTTATAGAAAATATAGATCAAGATGATTTGTTTAATAGTATAATATGTCTAGAATATTATTCAAATATCTCGTAACAGTAACATAAAATTACATCTGTTTTGTTCCTTATTTAATGTTGTGATTATGTTACAAAATTATATCAGTAATTTTGTATTGTTTGAGCGCTCGACATCGGCTTCAAACTGAACTTTTTTGTGGGTTTCTTATTTATTTTTGAAGTCGGTTCACGTCGATTTGTTTTGTAAAATATATTATATTCTCTATTTAGTCTTAGATATTTACTCAATAAATTACATAGTTATTTTGTTAACTATTACAATGGGCAGGTCAAGTAGCTATCGGATGCAGCCCGTATGAGGAAAAATAGGATTATAGAAACAGTGATAAAAAAATAATAATAATAAATGTTCAAACTAAACTAGAACAAAAAGTTATTGCCCCACCAGGAATCAAACCCCCCACCTCTACGTGTCAGCTGAACGCTTTAACCACTACACCATAGGAAGCAGTTAGCTACGATATTTCTACGACTTCTCATATGATAAGGTTAGTGCTTAAAAAGCAAACTAAATGGCCTTTACACTAATCGACTTCCGATTTTCCGTCACATTAGTTCAGCAATAGTAAACACAAGTATTTGATAATTTTAGATTAAAAAATATGCGAAAACTGTACAGCCTTAAAATTTGAGGGTTTCCTTTAATTTCCACGGATTCCGCCATCAGATCCTGACTTAGTTCCAACGGGATCACCTCGGAAGTGCACCCTTTCGAATAAAAAAAGAATTTTGAAAATCGTTCCATAACTGACGGAGAAATTGGTAAACATACATTTGAAAAATATACAGCCGAACATAAACAAACAAATAGTGACAAATGTTGAATAAAAAATTCAGGTTAAATAAAATATTATAAAATAAAAGATCAGATAAATCCATGACGCCTTTTTTGAGGGACCTAAGAAAATCAGGCTACGAATATTAATTTTTTTTTATTCATTGTTGCTGTTTAAACTAATATATCTTGATTTTCTTGTTCATTATTTTCTTCAAATTCCTACTAAATATGCAGGTTGCTATATTTCTAAGTTAGATTCTTATTGGAAAAGGAGAACGTGTTTTGATTATATCAATATAATTTTTATTTAATAAACACAGTTCCCTATTGAATTTGTTTAATATTTGGTTTAAAAATGTATGTAATAAATATACACATATAATGGTCAGTCTCTTCCTCGAGTTATAGAGAAGAAATATATGCGGTAACATCACTATTAGCAATATACTTTATAAGGGGTGGTCGTGTTAAGTAAAGTATCTTATTTGTCTAATATTTCCAGTAATCAATCATCGTGAGCTTGTGGAACTTATAATTAACTAACAATATACTTACTTTATCATTTAAATAGTCTATTATGTCTTTAAGAAGTTGCCGTCTTAATGTGAAAAATCGAATAAACGATTAAATGACAGGATGAGATGTAAGTTAACTATAGAATCAACAGGTTACGGTATTATTATTAGCATTGGTCAATAGTAAATTCTGGATGTTATCTGATTACACTACTGCAAGAAGTACAAAAAATAGGTGGTAATTAGTGATAGTAATTATACCAAACAACAATTTAAATACCACATCTATATATTGATATATATTTAATATTAAATTTAAACACACAGACAATAGTGAAATAGTATTACATGAATTATATGTAATAGTAAATGATCTTTAAAAATAGAGGTTACAAACCCGCAAAAAAATTCTATTAAAAAATATCAAATATCAAAAGTCAGCGTTTTAAAAATCATAAAGAGGCGGAAAATAGATTTGATTGGTGGTAGTTTAAAGTTAAAGGTCAGCGAGGAACATTGTTCTTTATTAGATTTAGTAAACACATACACAAAGACAATGCCGGTTTTTAAACGATCCATAAAAAATTACATAAAATATTTGGTACCTTTCAACAATAATAAATATGAAAAATTATCTGATCTGAATAAAAACAATAGATATATTTTTTTCAACGACATCTGATATTTTTTTCTCTATCAGATTTTTAATTTTATTTTTCATTTTTTTTTATATGATCGCTAATACTTTTTGTCTCGAGAGAGTTTAATTATTTAGTTAAATATAGATTTTTTCTGTTATTGCTGGCGCTGATACGTGTCAGTATTTCTAAGTGAAGGTCGCATTTAACAAGAAATTATTTCAATCAAAAACCTGCTTTTTACGGTTTGATTGGTTTTAGATATATTAACTTTTTTATAGCATTTAACATGTATATCTCAATCTAGTTTCCGTCAAGTACGATTGCAAACTAAAACAGAAAAAATATGTTCGAATCTTATATGAAACAAATAATAATTAATAGTATTATATATTAGGCTAGAACAAACGCATAACAATAATAAACATAATCTATTGCGTTTATATTTTTATTGGTTGTAAGTAACATTTAAATATAATTCTGTTTGACATTGATTAGCTTATATTAGTTATAGTTGTCGTAAAAGGTAATTAGAAATTGAAATGAAAAATAGTTAAAAACGTGCTTATTAGTGCCAGAGAATAAAATTAAGTTTGTATACACAAATACATAAATATGATATAACTATTTTATTAATATGCGAACAAAATATAGTTCAAATAAATAAAATAACAATCAATAAACTTAAACAATAAAACAATTAAACAAAACGAGTTCCCTAAATATTTTAAATTATTTGTGATGTATATCTGCAATTCTCACAGCAGATATATAAAAAATAGTTATTTATATTTTTTATTATTATTTAATTAATATATTGTTACTAGTCGTTTCCGTCTAACCTACAATTTGTCTTTATGCTTACTTAAATCTAGACATATAACTAGGAGGACCCATCGGCCCTATCTCAGTCTCTGGTGAAATAATGTTTATACGTTTACACCACACAAGATCAGATGGTTTGATTCTTTTGAGTCTGTGTCCTGTTCTGGTGGTATCCAATAGTTGTAATATTTCAATATTCGTATGAGAATGGAGTATGCATCATGCCCCCTTGCAATTCTCTTGATTTCTTGACTGACTGTGGGTATCTGAAGGTCTCGATGTAGGTAATCAGTCCTATAGTATTTGGGTGCACCCACAATACCTCTCAGGACTTTGTTCTGAAAAATTTGCATTTTATTTATGTTGCTCTTTGCAGAACATCCCCATAATTGAACTCCGTATGTCCATATAGGTTTCAATATTTGCTCATATAATAGCAATTTATTATGTACTGATAATTGTGATTTTCTTCCAATTAGCCAGTACATTTTCCTATATTTCAATTCCATTTCTTTTCCTTTCTTCTTTATATGTTCCTTCCAGCGAAGTTTTGCATCGAGATTCATTCCAAGATATTTAGCGTTGTTGTTATGTGGAATGATAGTATTATTTATTCTTATGGGTTCTTCTATGGTCTGTTTATAGGTGAACTGCACTGTACACTTACTTTCATTAATTCTTATTTTCCAAGCTTGTGTCCAATTATTTATATTGTCACTTGCCTGTTGTTATTTTCGTGAGGCTTCTTCACTATTGTCTCCGACAGCAATAATCACAGTATCATCAGTAAATGTAGCCATCGTAATATTTTCCGTTTGTGGTATATTACAAGTGTAGAGTAGATAAAGCATTGTTCCCAGTACACTTCCTTGTGGTACACCTGCTTTAGATTCTTTTATTGTAGAGTAAGCTTCTTCTTGTTTGACTCTAAACATTCTGGTTGTAAAGTATTATTTTAATAGTTCGGTGTGTTGTTTTGGTAGAATTTTCTGTAGTTTATGAATAAGGCCTTCATGCCAAACCTTATCGAAGGCTTGTGCTACATCTAAAAATATAGCTGAGTGTACTTTTTTACTTTCGTAGGCTTTTTCAATAACATTCAGTTATTTATATCGTAGTAATTTTTCAGTTTCATGCCTAACAGAAAATTAATTGTTATAGAAAAAAAACATGTAATAAATATTACTGTTTGATAACATGAAAACTTTTATAGGAAATATATACCTCCAACATTAATAATTATGGTTTAATATACACTAGCCGAAAAATGTTATTGAATCTAACATATGTAATTCTTCTGCTAACTATTACGGCTGTGACAAATTGTTTGCAAGATTATAATGTGAATTATAGGGAATTCGCGCCATCCCTCTAAATTGGTGGAATAAATATACACCCTCTGATAGATGTAGTGGTATATTTGGTTATATCTTATATAAGTTTGATTAATATCGATACAATGAGTTATTTAGTTTGAGTTTACAGGTGAGTTTTGATAATTAAATGTGTTGATTTAATGGAAATTATTATATACATCATATATCAACAATCCAATAAATGTATCATGACTAGGATTTAATATTGGTGAAAGTGTGTTGATCCTCATGAAGAACAATTTAATAAATATTGAAGTATATTTTCATAAATAGTATACAATGGAATTAAATTTTAATTAAAATTAATTTTATTTTAATCAGTTATGATTTACTTACCATTAGTCAGATAGAATTAGTTTTTTGAATATCTGATACCAAACCAACAGAATATTAAACACTATTATACAAACATTTGTTACACAATAATTGTAGTACTAAATTATTATAGCTATAATAATTTCAATATAAAAAGCAATGTTGATTGTACAAAATTTGCTTATTAATTATTCTTTTATCCTCTATTATGCGTTATACGGTTGTACGTATGCTATGAAAGGTATATGGTTTAAAACGAAAATCTTGAATTCACTTTAAAGCTACTTTATTTTAACATAAATTGGCGACCTGTTGAAACATGATGAAAAAATTAATATATTAATTCTAAACACTTCACTCAACATAACTTACAGATAAATAAATCTTTGTTTCCGGGCAATAAGGGCCATATCAGCAGCTCTATATAACATATATAGATACAATTTTCGAGTTTTATCCATTCTTAGATGAACTTATTAGATGTAGGATACGTAGGAATCTTGTTTATGTTAATTTTTGGTCCACTTTGAACTGACTTCTCTGGAAACGGAACAAATTGCCACTAATATTAATTGCCATTATTAATGCCATTTTTTTTGGATGTGGAGTCTTACCACTGTAAGCTGAAAGTATTTCAAATACTATGTTTAAGGAACATTCTGTTATTGTTTATTTCGAAAATGTATACACATCAAACACAAAATATGTGAATATATATTCATAGTAACAATAGCTTGAATAGATTCTCTAATTTCAACTTTGTGTGGAAGCTTTTACTGGACCAAAGGCTATTTTTGGTCATGTTCTAGAAATGTGTATTTATTTGATAGATAAATTGCAATATTGTCGCTGCTTTGCTTATTTCCAATCTTATTTGTGTCACGGAAAACCCTCAAAAAGTTTATGGGACAATGCCTTTGGAAGAAACAGCATTTTCTTAGAGTGGTGAATTATACACCCGCTACGTTATGAGGCAGCTATATTGCATATTTAAAAATGGCATTAAACTCCAGGTATTGTCATGCTAAAATATTTAAATTTTACTATGACGCCGGTGCCCACGCCACCACGACGACGTCTCGCTCTTTTTTCTTTTCTCTACTCCCTTGTAACAATACCACTTCCATAACGCTACTATACTTCCTCTACCTAACCTAACCTAATATCCTGTCAATTCTCCCGACCACATGTATTTATAAACAAGTATTTCTTCGGCCAGTGTTTTTAGTTCCCGTGCAAGTTGCTTCCACCAAATAGTAGTGAGTGTTCGGACAAACATTATTTTCACCTTTACTATTTTGTAGTAAGTTTATTATGATTATCTACTTAACAAAAAATATAGCTAGATATTACTATATTATGTAAGGTGATTTATTGTAAAATGCTTCTAATAAATCAAATAATATGAAAATAGTACTTAATATTGTCACATTATAGTAAAAGTAAGAATGAAAAATGTCATATTTGTATACGTTTACACTTATATATGTTTGATATTATAGATATTTGAAAATATTAATGAAAGGTAGAAGATGTCTAAAGTAAATGTCATGCATTTTTAAGGTAATTTGAGATAATTTCAAAAGAAAACAATTATAATTACAAGACTTGCTCTACATATTTTCATATTTTGAGATATACCCTTTTCATATAAGTTACTATTGCTTAACACGTATCTCTATATTTAAAAACGTTTAAGTAGCATTACGCAAAAGAACTATAATTAGTGTAGATTTATGTCGACATCTGAGTATGTGTTAATGACGCTCTTTTGTTTTGCTTTATTTTATTGCAGAACATTTCTAGTGCGTTATTGTAATGTTGGTTGCGTGTTTAATGTTTGTAATTGCATATCTAAATTAATTAGTCAGTGTTAAACTTGTTACTTTAGCTGACGATGGTCGCAGTCAAGAATACATTGTATAATTGTTAGAAACATATCAATTGATTGTCTCTTGTATAGGCAGAGTGAAACATTCATAGCAAATGGTTCATTATAGAGAAATTTAATTGGCATATATAACAATTTTATTTAGGTTATTGAAGGGTAGAGCCTTTATTGGTATCCTAATAAAGTACAAGGGAGCCTTCGGGCGACTTTTAGGCCACTGTCATACCAATAACTTCTACAGAACAGCGCCCGCTAATTTTAGCAACGATCTAAGTTAGTCCTCACGCCTCGACTACTTTAATATTGTTCAAATCTTAGAGCGGTACAAAAGGACTCATAAACGAGCGTTCCAAGGAACTATATTTTAAATTTATTACAACATTTCGTCTCTTTTATAGGCACCATCTTAGAGAAACGAAACACTTGCCTAATTCGGATTAGTACTTCGGCTCTAAATGCTACTTTCTCCTGTTGTATTATTGATATAAAATACGTAAACTCCTAAATTTGTTTTATGGGATGCCGTTGATATTTACTAGGGGTTAATTTTGTGTGACCGCAGTGGGTATTCGGTAGGATTCGGCATTTTCCGCATAATTTTGGAACGCTGCTATTAACAAGCAATGGAGATTGATTTTTATCGGTTTATAGTTTATTTGTTGTTGTCCCACTTATATTTTTATTATAAATAATATGCACGATAGGATAATTATTGATTTGTGAATTTTATCAAATATTTTTTATAGCAGTTCTAACATGAAGGAAGTTGCATCCAGGTGCATATACAGTCAATTTATAGTTTAACTTTACAAATTGTATTCAGTTCTATACCAGATTCATTATATTCATTATATTTTAAGCATAATAGACCCTGCGAAAATTCAGATGCACATGACTCGATATCCTTTATGTGGTCATACTTTAACTCACTTGAAGATTTTGTGGTGTGGCAAGAGAATAGTTCCAATGGATACTATATTAGACGAAATCCGAGAAAATTTTGGCAGTGACAATTTAGAAATTTTAGACTTATTGACTCAAAATGTATTCAAAAAGTAAGTTGTTTATTATTAAAGTAATTGGTTGGTATAGGGCCTAAAAGTAACTTGAAGTGTTGAGATATGGAAAAATGCGGTTAAAAGGATAGTTTAGATATAACATATTATATTACTGCGTGATTATCAAGATAAATGGATGCTTCTGCACAAGACCTAAGGGGGACATCGCATAGAAAATCACGTCTAGAACTACCTAATGGGTGGTGTGAAAAAGAGTTTACTGCATATTTTTAAAAGAACTAGAACTTTATATTTGTAATCATACATATTGTTTTATTTTCTCCTTTCTACCTTCAAGATTATTTTAAATTTAAATAAGTTTATGAAACATATTTTACATATGTTCATATTACATTTGATATATTATAGAAGACGAACATTGTACCAATGAACTTAGCTAAATTTGAATTTGAATTTCAAGAAAAACTTTGGGCTAATTTTTGAATTCGAGAATATATATTATTCTCTTCAATTATTTAGTCAATTTACTAGAACTATGCTTTTGTTATTGTAGTGTTTATAAATTGATAAAAAAATTATATTTGTTATCTTATCTATTGTTTTATTTTCCCTTTCTTCCTTTCAAACTTATTTTAAATTTAAATATATTTATAAAAGACTTTTTTTTACATATTTTAAAGTCTCCTTCCACCAACTATGGGTTTATCTGGACTGGACCAGCTATTTAACGTGGGCTCCGAACCACGGTCCTCGGCATTAAGTCTACCGACTGGCGAGTGACCGATTTAAAAATCATCCCAGAAGACATCTGGTCTTACCCAGCCAGGTTACTGACGTGACTGGGATCATTTTCTTTGTGGGCTTTTACACTCTTGCCTAGGACAATTACAAATATTAAATAATCACAAACATAAATTTACGACCATGCCCCAGCAGGAATCGAACCCGCGGCCATCGCAACAGTAGGAGGACCGTCCTGTTGCCTTTACCACTACGCAACCAATCCGGCTATATTAAAGACTTTTAATAATTTATACATTTATTATATTTTATTGATAAGTACGTAATGTTTTATTTTCTCTTTTCCCTTTCAAAATTATTTTAAAGTTAAATATGTTTAAAGGATTCTCTATATTAATTTACGTACATTATAAGGGATGAAAGTTGTACCAAAGAAACTGAACCTAAATTCCTATGGAAATTCTAAATATTTTATTCCATTTTTATTACATTCTTGAAATATACGTATAATTTATAGGAACTGGTGAATCCGCAGATTCTTTGAGATTCACAATAGCCGATGATCCATTGGTCGTCAATACTTTGATTTTTTTTCGTTAATTCTCAAGTCATATTGCTTAGCAATGCATACTGCGCATCGTTTCTCATGGTTTATATGCGTTATGTAATACGGCCCATACTATTCGCCCATCGGTTTATTTTCACTACCAGAATAGTGAACGAGTCAGACGGTTTCCATGAGTTGAACCGTCAGTGTTTTCAGCTTGAATCGTCGTTCAAGAAGTCGCCTCTTCTTTCCTTTAAATAAAATAATATTATTAAGTATATTAATACCTTTTGTTTTCTAAACACTTTCACATATTATAACTGGCGCAGTAGCTAGAATTTCTGGGAGATCATAAGTCTCTTAACCGGAATCAAATTATTTATATATAAAAAATATGACAGGTTGGCGTTGGATTCGTAACCCTTCCGCTGTTATTTAAGGTATTTGGTGTTGTTAAGTGGAGTATCGGGCAAAAGTATCGCAACTGATGCTGTAAAGTCACAAAAAGTGACTTGAAGGAGCTCGACGACTCCTAGCCATAAACTATTTCAAGTAAGAAATATTGAAGCTTTGAAAAACATCCCTACTCCGTGGATTCCGGTACGTGTATCACAGTTTAAGGTGTGATGCCACCAAAAGCGGGTTGAAGTTGCTTTGAATTAACATAGTTTAAAGGAATTTGCACAGAACCCTGCAATTCAGGGTGAATGGCTACAAAAGGCGGATTGCGGTATATCAGTTTCTTTGCTGTAGATGAAGCATGGAAATTTGGAGAGAAACTGTGTCAAGACCTTCTACAGGCTATTTTTAAACATAATTTTAAAATACTATAAGCTGTCCAGATGGAATAACTACCTCGTACATCCCTGTAGCTGTTTCCTTACGAGGGAGGTGTTATATACTACACCTCAGACTTTAGAAGCTTGCTAAAAATGCATCACAATGAAATTATTTATAAATTTCAGGTTCGTTCGAATAAATATACCAAATTTAACGGAATTTGTGCCGTACTATTTCGTTTTCAGTGTATTACTTAATTTAAATATCTGGAAGTTTCCTTCTCATTTCCGAGAACTTGTTGAATAACACGGGTCAACACAAAATTTGGCTTTGAGTTTAAACCATTAAATTCCAGTTCTTTAGGCCGCAATTAGATGAAAAAAAATATATGGCATGAAAAAGTTTGCTTTTTTTATTTAGGGAGCCGCGTTAACGATATTTTTCAAAATCTGTGGTGTTAATTTTTAATTAAAAATGAAACCACTTAAATGAACATTTTAATTATTTTTATTAAATTTTACTATCAAAATAACTTACAAAAAAGTAGAAAATAATTTAAAATTGTACTGTTTTACTTTTTGTTTTATGTTCATAGGTTCTATCTCTTAATAAACCCCAAATATAGTCTCCCATCATGTTTTCATTGTATTGGCCTTGATAACGTTGTCCGAAGCTCATAATGTCCTGTTGAAAACGTTCTCCTCTGAATATGCTACCATATTGTTATTGAAATTATCTAAATGAGCATGAAGCACATGATCTTGCAGCCCATGGCCTTAAAATTTTTTAGCATATTTTCAACTAGCTTTTTGCAGTTCTCCGTTGTACTATTTCCTAAAGTTCCAAAAGCGACTTCTTTGAAACTGCTCCAACTCGCTTTTTGAGTACGATTGAGCAGCGTTGGAAATTTTTCATCGGCGAAAATAATTCTGATTAGCGGATAATCTTCTGATAATTTCGGAAAAAAAATCCTCAAGTATTCAAACGTCTCTGAGGTTTGATTCAGTTTTTTAACAAATTGTTTCATCAACCCTAACTTAATGTGCAGAGGCAGCATTAACATTTTCTCTGCTTCAACAATTGGCTCAGATTTTACGTTTTCTTTCCCGACGCCAAGTTCTATTTTTACACGCCATGACCGTTGAGTATAATGCTTAGCATCCGCTCTGATATCCCATAAACACAAATAACACGGATACTTTATATATCCGTTTTGAGGTCCCTTAAAAAATCCCACCATTTTAAAATCTCCGATCAGCTGCCAGTTATACTCGCGATACTTTAAAAATTCAAGCAAAATTTTAACACTTTCATAATTTTCCTTAAGACGTATTGAGTGAGCGATTGGAAGAGATGGGAATTCATTTCCGTTGTGTAATAAAACAGCTTTTAAGCTTTTTGTAGAGCTGTCAGTGAATAAACGCCATTCGCTAAGAACACCAGGTAGGTCAATATCTTCGAACATAACTTTTATGTCATTGCAAAAACAAAGTCTATGTTCTTTTGTGAAAAATGTTGAGAATGTTTCATGCCTAGTCAGCTGATCCGTGATATTAACATCATCAAGAAAATTCCACTATTTTAAGTGAGAGCCTAAAAGCTCTACTTCAATTTTTGGCATATTTAAATCCCGAATTAAATCACTAAACTCTTCTGTAGTAATAAGATTGTGTTTTGGTTATTTTGGTGTAGGTCAAAGCTTATCAGAATTACTTTTATGAGAACTAACAGATGAACTACTTTTCTGCGATATTTTTTTGGTGGCTCAGATCATGTGCGACTGGAGCAGAAGAGGATTTCAGATCAGGATATTCGATAGGTTTTGCATTTTTACCTCTATATCTTCTACTCGGATTCACAATGCAAAAGTAGCAGTCGATAACGTGATCTTTTGGTTCTCGCCAGATTCTTGGTGTTGCAAATTTAATTGACCTTTTCTCACCGCGATACCAACCTAAAATATAGAAGTAGAAGTTAATATGTCTATTATATCCAATTCACCATTTAATTAAAATTTGCTGATTACCTTCCAAACATCTTTTACAATTATTACAAGCAACATGTGGACCCCATGTTTTGTCTTGATTTCGAACAGGATAGTTAAAATATCACAGAGAACGTGAGATGTATTTAATTCGTATTTTACATCTCCAGCTTTAATAAATTACTCACATATAAAACAAAATGCATCAGCATCATATTTAAACTCGACGGCACTTTAAGGTATTCTAGATTTATACCAAACAGCTGATCGTTGTTTATCACTTTAGTACCATCTCTCAGCGCTGTGTAAACGTTTAAGCCCCAGTCGGATCGCGCGGTATTTTTAAATGTATTAAAAATTATAAAAGATTCAAATATGAGTATTATTACTATAACCATTACAAAAGCAAACTTTATAACAAAAAGGTATATCTTTTCGTTTCTGTTCATAACTAAGTGGAAAATCATAAAATAAACTTTAGTACAAAAAACGAAATTTTTTTCCTAGAATCGTGTAATGTAGTACAATTATAAAAATTACTGAACTAATAAATAAAAAATTGGTGTCATGTATTTAAATATATGTAATATTATCTGAATAATATATTATATTTTGAAATAAAACTTATATTTTAAAAATTATATTGATTTCTATTTCAAAGTATTTATCATTTAACCGTTGCTATGGGGTATAACTTGATATATTCGACGACTTTGATTATGAATAAATTGCTTAAATTTTTTATCACTTTTAACAAAATATTACCTAAATATGACCAGATTCCAATAACGATATTAAAATGCCATGCATCGTAAACAGACCTTCGATCTAAATCCTGTTAATAAATAGATCAACGTTTTTCTGCTTGTGAAATATCATTCGACCATAGAGATTTATTCTGACTATTAAAGGCTATTTAAGAAACCAAATATTTCGAAAGCGCGTGGTTTTCGTGATTCATCTTTTCGTGATACTTAAATCAATTGCTTTCTTGCAATAAAATCGATTACGTCGTTTGTAAAAAAAACTCAAAATTCCCAGTATAAAGAACGAATTGAATACCAAACAACTGATCTTTGTTCCCCTGAACGAATATGTTTCCCCTGAAATATTTTAAAGAATTTCAAGACTAAAGAAATTATATACAATTCAAATTTGTATTTATTAAATTTTGCCCCTCAAATTAACGATGTTATTTTATTCTTATTAATTAAAATTATTTTTAAAATTAAGAGCTTTCAAAAGTATTCCATAACCTATAAGTACTAAAATACGATAAAACCAAAAATAAGCTCAGGCTTAGGTTGTTTTGAACGGTTTCCACCTTCTGTTCAGTCGCTACATCATAATAATAAAATAGTATTACTTCTTACGCTAAAATACGTCTAAATAACACATTATATGATGTTTTTCAAATTTGGACTTCTCAAGATTTTACGATTTAGGACAATTTAAAACTTACATATGTATTCTGTAAATTATGTAATCTGAAGTAATGTTTTCAAATATCAACTGTCCAGAAGACTATATTTAAACTATAGAATAGTCTTCTTTCTATACGGTATAATTAGGTTTAGTTTAGTATTAAGCTAAATTATTTGTATAAAGTAAACTAAAATACATGTCGTAGATAGATGAAATAAGTTTGAGTATTTTGTTTTAAAACGTTTTTTTTTGGTTAAAAATCTACGTTTTATTATTTTTTAGTTTTTAGTAAGTTTCTTATTGATTTTATGAAGTCGGTTCAATTCTTTATTAAAAATATTTTATAGTTACGTTAGAAATTGGAAAAGTTTTGGAATGACATTCATAAATTGCTCAATAAAATATGGAAGCAGTTCAAGGCTTTAAAACAAGAGCACTTTTGTTTTACTTCAGGAAGAATTTTAATTTGCCGAAAGAAGTGGCGACTTAAATTTATTCTGACAAAAAATACCTTCTTTTCCTTTCGAGTACATAGTCTTCGTAGCCAGTTGTGCGATATAACACGTCTCTCCTAAGTAAGACCAAAGTCTGAACTCTGATGACTCAGACTGATGTCTAAGCTGACAAGAACCACAAACTTCTATCCAAATTCCAATAGATTATTAATGTTATAAATATTACCTTTTGTGACCTTATAGTTATATCTGCGATACTATTGTACGAACTTGAGTTAAGTACTTATTTTTTTGATAATTCATTTGATTTTCGTTAAATAAATTAATTCAAGAGGTAGTAGCCCTATGATCTCCCTGGAATTCTACACTCTGCGCCAGTTCTGAAAGGTTTAAAATAACGACAGTGAGGGTTTAAATCTATCCCACCACACACCAAATAGCTATCTCTAGACGTCTTACTTATCAAGCCATTCAGGCCTAACATAAAATCACTGTAAAAAGAGCCGCATTAGTCGCGCAATATAACATTTATTCAAGTTATTGAAATAAATTGACATTATCAACAAAAAACCACGAAACCTATTGCATACATTCAATATTAAATATACTATAAAACGTAGTATAAGTTATTTCTTGTTTCTAAATAAAAAAATAATGATTGCTTCTTGATAGTAAAAACCGTTTACCTTTCTCTCTTTCTGTGTTACTTGAAGATTAAATACGGATAACGCTGAAGACGTCAAGGTTTAGGGTAAGTTTTTCTGACCGAAGATTGCTCGTTTTATAAAAGGCATCTTGAAGCATATTTATTCCAGTTCCTCAAGCCAAGTTAATTAGGTAATTGCACTTTTTTTGCTGACAGCCTTGTTCGCGTCTGTAAAGTGGTTTCAAAAACATTAACAATCTCCTTAGAAATTAAAACATAAAATTCTACAACCGATACACATGTAGAATTAAATGAATTGTAATCATTTATTGTAGCAATTAATGACAGGGCGGATGATCGATTACTGATATTGCATAATTTGATATTACCACTTAATTACGCTATTCGTAATTACGTCCTACCGTTGAGTTTTACGACTAAATTATTAATTTGACTTATTTTTAATTGATGTAGTAAGGTGTTTTTGTTTCGTGCAACAGGTTCACCGTATCCAATTAATTTTTTTTTCGTGAATCTTTGGTACTTTTTCAACCGGTATCGGGTTTGTGAAATTAATGAGCCAAAATGCAACTAGCAGTAATTCGAGTGACTTTGGTTAAGTTACTTCCTTCGGTAACATATCCGGTGATATTTATCTCAGGAAATCTTCAGGAATTTTAATTGCCGTTTGCAAGAAATGATGAGAATAATCCTTTTGGGTTCAGAAAATATTTACATTTTTATTTCTTTTCATATATAGGATGTTTTATTATTTAAGTTTGTTTGCTTAATTCAACACTGCCAATACAATGGCGATAAACATGTACTGTTATGTGTGCCTAAGGTAACATCGTTAACATAAACAATTCAAATATAAAAAAACCTAATTGTTTGCTTTGCTAATTGTGTGTCTTCTCGGGGGTTATATACCGAGTGTACTGGAAAGTAATTACCGGTTGTTCGGAAGAAATTAAATAAGTTTGAAGAAAATTTAATTATTTATTCTTTCAAAGTATTGGTCATCTAGCTCTATACAATTTGTCCATCTCTTCGAAACCATTCATCGAGCCATTTTCTAACTGCTTTGAAAATGGCGAAGTGCTGCATTTGAAGCGCGTGTCCCATTGATACGAGATGTTGATAGGCCGGGCAAGGTACCAAGGAGTATCCTATTTTCAACGCTTCTTGGGCTGGTTTTACTTTATGACACGGCGCGTTATCGTGCTAATATATCACTTTACCTTGTCTTATGACCATTTGGATATTTTTCAATCAATACATGGTTCAAATTGATTATTTATTGTCGGTAGCTATCATGATTAACTCTTTCAACAGTTGGTAATACAATACACCACTCTGATACCACCAAACAAAGAGCATTGTCTTGCTACCAAAACGATTTGGCGTTGGAGCAAATCGGCTGGCTTCCCCAGGTGATTTGATAAATTTTCAAAATAAATTCATTTTTAGACACCCATAACTACCCGATGCAGAAATTTCTTTCGAACATACCTTTGAAGCAGTATTTCACAGACGATATTTCGATTTTCAATTTGCCTGTCAGTCAATTAATAACCATCTTCCTATCTTTTGGATACTCCTCATTGCTCCTAATCGATGGCTAATCGTTTCTTGGAACACATTTAACGCTTCTGCCTATCATTTTAGAGTTTAGGTTGGCTACTACTACTACGTTCGTTCTCTTACCCATCGAAATCACCATTTTTGAATTTTCGAAACCTCACCTCACATGTTTTTAAGGTTAGTGCAGGCTCAGCGTAAGTCAAAATGCCAAGCTAAAGCTTATAACAGGAAAAGTAATGCGTGCCGCAAATGCACGTTTTTAGGCATGAAACTTGACATTTCTAGTATAGCTTTGAAGCTTTATATGATTAGAATAAAATGTATGAAATTATAACATTGAGTACGCAAGACTAGCGACATCTGTTAGAAAAACCGGTAATGATATCCCGGTACAGCTGGTAAATAAAGCAATATTGTTAAATTGAGGGATGTTCTCCATGCATATGGTACACGTACTTCTCTGTCAAATATAACATAATGATAGAGAAGAAGATAAAGACGAGTTATTGTTTGACGTAAGTTTTGAAATAATTACGTTTTTATACGCACTAACAATTTTATGTGATCTACATATATCATTGACTAAGTTAGAGCTGATATTACACGATTTGGATTTGGTCCAAATGTAGTTCCAACGGCAAGTAGTTCAAATGGCATAGCGTAACTCATCAGTGTCGTGCGATTAATTTTTTACTTCTGAATTTCGGTGGCAATATTATCTTATCAGACCTTTGTTAACACGGTTGGCCTAGTTTATCTAACTGGACTGTTGGGGATTATGACGATATTTCAGAGGTCTATTTTACTACAACCGGTGGTGTCATTTTCAAATGGGTTAAAGGACAATGTCGCTCCACAAAACATATATTACATTTTATATTAAAATTGGCCACTTAGGGCAACCATAATTCTATTTCTAATAAATTTGAGTTAGTTCCCATTATCTGTAGTCCATCTCGCGTTGAGCAGTAGTTAATTTTTCTCAGTATACACCCACATTCTCACATTATTATATATTATTAGTTGGGGAAGTTTAATCATCATCATTATACAAATGATGTGTAGTTCATCTAGAACCTGATGAACTTTTATGGATAGTTTTTATGCATATTTATATTAGTTTCGCGTTTACACGTGAAAACCTTTATTGTAGGGAACCCTAGGATTCGCTATAAGTTATCATCGCATATATACAAGCTAATATAGGACTTACAGTAATAACTGGCAGTTATATAAATAAAAAACAGCATTAGTTACTGGCAAATTCTTCAAGTAGTTTCAATTTCGTTTGGTTTTGTGTACATTTTATTAAGTGAAGCAATGTTGCTTAATAGGTATCTTCATATTTACGTGAATAGCATAGCATAGCTATTTTTGAATATGTGTTGAAAAATTATAGTTTTTGTTAATTAGTCTGCTATCTCATGCTCTATATTGTTTTAAACATTTTAAACTTGTTTCAACTATTGATTGTTTACGATATATAAATATTCAACTGGCTTGACTGGGATCATTTTTCTTGTCGAATTTTGCACTCTCGTCTAAGGGCAATCACAAATATTAAACAATAACAAACATAAATTTACGACCATGCCCCAGTAGGATTCGAATCCGCGACTATAGCCACAGCAGGACGACCGTCCTGTCGCCATTACCACTACGCTAACTAGTTGCCAGTTTCAATATATATAATATCTATTTAATATTGTCTATGTTTCTATCGTCTATTTGTTATTTAGTACATTAATGATTACCTGTAATTCTTTAATCTTTTGTTTTGAGGTTCGATTATATTGTTACGTCATATGCTCTTGAATGCTTTAAATTAATAGCTTCTCATAGAATGTATAGTTTTCAGCTTATAGCAAATTGAAAATCAAACGTTCGAGATGTAAAAATGATATAAAAACACATGAATATTTTGATATGAAAGGATGATAATAAAAATATTTCTGAAAGTGTTAAGCAGGTATATTTCTTAAGTAGGTTAAATTATTTTCTATCGTAGGAAGTTGATATGATAAAATAGTTAGATTTCATCTTGCAACTATTCCACATGCCATTGATATTATTTCTGAAAATAAAAATAAAGAAAATTTTTAAATATTTACAGATGCGACAAGAACTAGCAGTCATTTAAGAAAAAGCATAATCTGCTTAACAATACACAAGAAGAAAAATTAGAAAACATACTTAGCATTCTAAGAAAATATTTCTTCATAGTTTGATTTGATTAGCTAAGATGGGTTTAAATATTCTCAAGTGAAATTAATTTCTTTCTTTTAGTAAGTTGTAAATAATAATGTGTTATTATTTTTCGTTAGAATCTAATACTAACTAAAATATTACACTTACTAATATACTTAAAATAATAAAAATAAATATATTAAATTAGAAACCATAGATTGCATAGTATCTTTATTTATATTTAACATCTTATAGGAATAAAAATAATTCAAACAATAATTCATTTTGAATGAATTAAAACATTTAGTTAATTTATTTGGAAGAAGCAGCAGAAAATCATAAAATATTCCTTTGATGTTGGAAAAATTAGTGCCTACATTTTTATGTCTTACTGAATAAAATATGTGGGTTATAAAAACTTCTAATCACAGGCGGTATTTCTGAGCACCAACCGTGAAAATAAATGAGTGTGAATTAGTTAAAATTTATACTGCTCGTTATAAGACAGATAATGTAACACAGATGAGGTATACACTGAGTATTTTGACTACAATTCATCAAATAACAGTAATAGTTTTTTTTATGTTTACCTTTATGAAAAGTTTTTGACTGTTATATTTCTTGAAAAATATCTTTTTTGCAATTTCGTCTAAAATAAAATGCTCTTAGGGAAGAATGACGAATTATTTTAGATTGATAAATTGATCAAAATTATTAAAACTAACATAAAAATAGCGCCAGACTTTCTGACTTGTAAAGGACTAATTTCTAAATGTTCTTTCGTAATATGCTTAAACTGCATGTCTTGATTGATCTCTCAAATATTTGAAAAATATATCTTTAGTAGTTTTGTAATTAATTTATAATGATTTTTTTGGTATATTGCTGATTGTTGAATGGAATTTTATTTTTCTTGATTTTGTGAAAGCTAAATTCGAAATATTTTCACTGCTTGTATACAAAGTAATTAAAATTAATATAATGTATAAAATAGGGTTCCTTGAGGATACTGATAAGTAAATATCAATCGATGGATGGTTCGTTAGTAACTCAAGAAATATCTGAGATAATTGAAGGTGGCACTAAATCAATGTTTATCGATTTACCAATGTGCGATTGCGTACGTATGGCTCCAATCAGCGTTGAAAAAGCATATTTAAAGCACAGTTGGTACTATTCGAGGAATCCAAATAGCAATAAAAATTGAATGAAAAATATTTTTAACTTCTTCAATGAGATTTCAATAGCTAATACAGAGTTGAAAAATAAATCCAAAATTTTGAGGTATTGATTTTTACTTTTTGACTATTTTAACTTATTAATAGGTTTAATTTACATTATAGGAAAAAATATTTATCTAAGTAATATAAAATTGGAAATCTCATAGAAAGAAATATTCTATCTTACAGTGTCGACCTCAATATATTAGTTGATGATGAATGAAGATCAGCCTCCTTCGATCTCTTATTTGACTTGCTGGGATGTCCTACAGTTTTTGACGTTATTTCTTATTTCATCAACCCAATAAATTATGTTGAACTTCTTTCATCACTCTCGAACTTGGTCTTCGACGTTCTCTTATTCCGATTTCCAACATATATATCCTGTGTCTATTTTAATTTTCATCTTAATTATTTTATTCCGGATTTACGATTCCTTGATCTCCTGGTTTATTTGTTTTTTAGTACATTCTTGCGGCTGTAATAATTAGGATCTGTTGGTCACTCAAAATTCTGTTTTATATTTTTCAAATCTTATTATTTCTTGATGAAAAACTGATGTTATACTTATAATATTTTATACCATTTAATAAAAGGCCAGGGTTTTACTTATATAATAATATTTAGGGAACGTCAATTTGAAGAGAGATTCTGAAACGTCGTTGATTGACAGACAAATATAGAGGATATGAAGAATTTTTCTTTGAATGAACATATTCAATGTATATATTGTTTGAAATATTAAAATACTTAGAAGTGAAACCGAGGTAAATATGGTGAATATGGAAACAAATTGTTCTTTTATCTAATTTTTATGAAAAGAAATTATTTTTCCTATCTAATCTAGAAAATAGAATCTGGAAGTCTTTGGTGAACATGTTTTTTTTAAATATATTTTAAAGTTTCGTTTTATCAACTATGGGTTTATCTGGACTGGGCCTAATGTTTAACGTGGGCTCCGAACCACGGTCCTCAGCATTAAGCCTACCGACTGGCTAGTGACCAACTTTAGAAATCATCCCAGAAGACATCCGGTCTTACCCAGCCTGGTTACTGGCGTGACTGGGAGCATTTTCCTTATCGGATTTGACACTCTTGCCTAACATTCACAGACATAAATTTACGACCATGCCCCAGCGGGATTCGAACCCGCGGCTATCGCAACAGTAGGAGGACCGTCCTATCGCCTTTACCACTGCGCCACCAAGCCGGCGTAAACATGCTTTATTTCTATCTTTAAAAACAGAATTTTCATTACTAAAAATAAAATTTAATTATTTAATTTTTTCGTTTTGGTTGTATAAAAATATTTTTAAAAAATTTGTACAGATAAAAATATTTCGATACTGAAACATTCCCGCAATAACTTATAATGCGCCTAAAGAACTAATTAAACTAATTGGATGCGTAGCAATGACGTTATGAAGTTTAAATGGGAGCAAGAAGGGCCTAATACGTTTTTAGTGGCTCATTAAAAAAATAACTGAAATTGTCGCCAACATTGTAACAAAGGCCGCAAATAAAGTAAATCTATAATGCAGGAAAAAACACACACGAAAATAAATGCAAAACCCTGTTGGCTCGTCGATTATTTCGGCGGCAAAGTAAAAAGATGGTAGTCGCATGTTATAAATGTCAAGCCTGCACTCCTGGCCAGCCATTAAAAATCCATCGGAATTCTGCCGCCAAATTAAGAAAAACAAAAACTATCCCGGTTTGTCATTAAAACCGTGACTAAAATAAAACATTACCACTTTTTATGCAAAACGTACAGTTAGTTCTAGGTTAGCATATTTTCATCAGGACCGGTCTAAGAAAATTTGGCACCGGATTTATCTAGTATATGTTAAAGAATAATTAACTAGTCAATAAGTTGTCGTTAATCATCTACAAAGCGTTTTAATATTTATATATTTTTTAAATGTAATATTGTTTTAAATACCATAGTAAATATGTTTATATGTGTCGGTATCTGGAATTAGTAGAACAATGCTTGATTCGATATGTATATGCATTTTGTGTATAATTCATCTCTCTTAAGATTTTTAATTTTCTTACGTTATGTTAATGAGATATATTGTTGTAATAAAAAAGGGGCTTACAAATTATATTAAATATTTTAAAGTTGAAATTCTCTGTAATTTTAATTCACGGACATGTGAAAATCTTGTCATGTAATGTTTTGAGGAAAGTACAATACAATACAAGTAAAATTAATGCTATATACTTTAAATTAATAAAGACTCTTTATTCATATTAAGGGTATGACGTTTACTAAAATTACTAATACCGACAGAAAAATGTATTGAGACTTTAATCATTAGACACATAAATAGAGCTTTTAAATTACTTACTTGTTACGAAGCAGTTAAATAGAGGCATAGTTTGGTAAGTGTTTTTTATTTTGTGCGCAATAATTTTAAATGTATCACCGCCGCCCTCAACTGGCATCCATTAATAAACTATCGTGAGATTTTGAGCAAGCTGTATTATTTACTTTACGTTTAACAGCTATTGACAGCAGAACATCCCTTGAGTACTAACAAAAATGGGAAAAGGTAGATTTTGTGTGCGGACTAAGTATTAATTTTGGGCAAAAAAAGGAAATATTAACGAAATCAAGGAAATGATTGATAAATAACCCCAAGGTATAAATAAAGTGTCCCAAAAACCTGCATCATCTTTTCAATAGTTAAGAAGTGGTTTCCTGTGTTCCGTTTTAGTTGTACCGGCATAAATTACCTTCAGGTCGCCCAAAAAGGTCGTCAAGCCAGAAATCGTCGATAATAGTGGACAATCGAAGAATGAAAGTACGTGAGTAGTTGAGGCAATAGGCATTGTAAGTGCAACCATTTGGCCTCTAGTCCGCTTGGCGATATTCAGCCACAATCCTTAAAAGTAATTTTAATAGGAGTTTCAAAACATGGATATATCATAAAACACCAGAGACGACTAATCATCACAGTTTCTTCGAGTGAATCTGTATCAAAAATAAGACAATGGTGTCTGTCGGTCGGCCACAGTTAAAGTAAGAAAATCACCTGCGAATATTATTCAGAGCTTTTGGACAAGATTTATATTGATTTGTAGCAAAAATCATTCCATCAAGACAATTCACACTCACACACACATTTATAAATTGGGCTACGAACTGCAACCTTATCCAGCATATTCTCCAGATAGTCACTTGTGACCATTTCCTATTTCTAGATCTCAAGAAATGGACTTGGTGGTAAGTAAATTGAATCAAATGAAGAGGTCATTACTGCCAAATGTCTATCTCAGATTATGTTGAGAAACGCAACGCTTTTTTGCAGAAAAAAGATATATCATTCAAAAAGTCACTGACCTATCGTACCTCGCAGCTAGACATATTTTTCCGCTAACACATTTGTTAGGGGTACGAATCTAGATCTGGGTTCTTGATACAAGACTGTAATATTTAACAAGCGATCGCTCCAGTAACTCATACGACATCCAGGTGGAGAATTCGCAATGTTTGGATGAGTAGTTAAGGTATAGTTCGTAATTAGTGCAGTCGGATATATAACTAAAAACTGATTAATGGGTTAACAGATAACAGAATTGCTTTTTAATAAGTTACATAATATTATTTAGGCATGTATCATTAAGAAAACATAAGTATTGGGTACATATCAACAGGATTAAATTTTCTCGACAAATATGATTTAATATATGAATGAATAATATAATGGTGATCTAAAAATTATTGGTATATTAGAGAAAAAATTACACATATTATAGTATGGGAAGCAGGGTTTCATGACATATTAACCATATTCTTTTTATTAAGTATTTAAATCACTGAATTGCCTATTAACATGATAATATATCTATGTGTCTGATTAAAAGTGAGACCCTAAGGTGTCAAATGAGGAATGCATTTTGATCATTTCTATTCCCGAATTTTCTAAAACAAAAATTGTAGAAACTTTGAAACAATTTTATATAACACCATTTACTTAATGTATATATATTTAATTTTATTATTTATATTAATTTGACATTGTGTATAAGGTTTAATATAATAAAAGAAGAAATACACAAAATGAGTTCACAGAGTCAGTTTCTGTTGTGCAATGAACGTAAACTGGCAAACGAAATAAATAAATGCCTAAATGCCAATAATATATTTAGGCTCTTCACTCATGTTTCATTATATTGGCTACAATAATTAATAACTCGGGTGACATATACCTATGACATAATAGTCTTAATATCCTATACTGAACATTTCGCAGGGTGGCTGGCCCTTTTGCTTAGCGTGGAAGAATATGTTCGCAAGTAAATATCAAGAGTTAATTTTCCTAATGGAAGGATGTTAAACATAAATAAATAATAGGATTGCTATGTATCCAGATCCAAAGTTAATTTAACCAAACTTAAACTAATTAAGATCTATTTCGATATAGGAGACTTAATAATAATTATGGGCTATTATTAAATATTCTAGATTTATTTACTGCTTTTACTTGATCGACTGTATGGATCGATTCTAAAAGAATATACCGCCATTATAAAAGGAAGATAATATAGTATATTCTCTTCCGTGGCTTATTCTGTGCAGGATAATACGCATGCGCCAAATCTGGTGATCTTTGTTAAGTAATGTATCCTGTGATAAAGTAATTCAGTGCGATATTCCTTCCGTGCTTCCTAGAACTATTATGTGTAATACAGCGTGTTGGTATTTTAAAAGAGAGTCAATGTTAAATGCAGTAAAAAGCATATGTTACCATTTCATTTAATTGATAGATACATATAAACCATAGAATTAGTTTACTACTTACTGAAGGGCTTTTCTACGTATCTTTTATATTAAAGATGTCACAAAGATACTTGTTATTTACTGGGCAGGTTTTTGAAAGAATAATTATAGATTGTAGACCTAATATGGTTCAATTAAAATACACCAAGCATAAACTATTTGTCTTGTTTATATTATAATAATAAAATTATTAAAGCTTACATTGATAATGAACAGGTTTTAATAAATCTATAAAAATTATCGAAAAAATAGCTAAAAAACACAAACTTATATTTTTCAACTGCCATATACGATTGATGTAGTAGTGGTTTTAATTCAAGTTCAGTATAGAAAAGATCAACAGCAGCATACTCGTGATGTAATCACATTAATATTTCATATTACTTATCAAATTCTATATCAAATTTACTAGCCACGAGTCATTCGGACTGCATTCTTTGGGTTATTCTTGTGACATGTGAATAAATTAAAACTAATTTTAATGAGATTAAAAAGAACGAATTTTCAATCGGAATATATTACGAAATGGAACAAAGTTAATTATATTGTCAATTTTAGATGTATTGTTTGATATCTAATACACGAGTAACGCGTTGACAATATATAATATATATTGTGTTACCGAGTTTATGTCACTAGCTGAGTTATAAGAAAACAGATTAATTAGATTGCCTTAAGGTGTCCCAATTTATTTACTTTATTTATAATATGCTAAGCCGATTCAGAAATATTAGCTTTAATTAATACATCTTGTTAAATAAATTAAATTGAGGTTCTAAAAATAGAACTAATCAATTGTAATAACATTATTTGAAATTTTTTTTTAATAATATTGTTATTAAACATATTTAGGACCTATCTATTAATTAATACATATCTGGTCATGACATCTGACAGTGAGATCAGAATTTAAGCTAATGGAAATGTAACGTGATTTATAAATGCTGGTTACCGTATATGCAGCAAAATTATTTCGTATAATTAAAATAAATCATTATGGAGTTTAAAAAATATTATTTATGATTAACTAATGTTCATTAACACAATGTTGTTTATAGTTTGTTTGTTATATTTTAGAATCTTCATTTTATCAAGTAGAGTTTTTGTAGAACCGCAATCCAGATCCCCGAACTGTGGTCTTCAGCATTTACTCTACCGACAGGCGAATAACCAACTTAGAATAATTTCGCCTGGTTACCGGCGTGGCTGAGATTATCTTCCTTATCAGATTTTCCATTTTTGTCTATGGAAAATTGCAACTACAGATAACTACAAACATATTTATACATATTTACACTACCATGTCTCGGTGGGATTTGAACCCGCGACTATCGCAGCAATAGGATGACTGTCCTGTCGCTTTGATCACTGCGGCTACCGACATAACTAATATTGTGTTTTTTCTTTCACCGTCGTCATTCCCAGATGGAATTATTATGAATTTTAATAATCAATGGTGTAACTATAAAGATGAGAAGATATTAGAGAGTATCCTCCATCAGCAACATGTATCATATTAGTTCAAAAATTGGTAAAATAAAACAAATACAAGCACCAATAAGAACTAAAATGGGATTACATTAATACATACATAAATACGTAATGTATTTAGTAAATATCTAACACTAAAAAGAGAAAATTAAAATATTTTTAACAAAAAAAATATAACCGACTTCAAAAAATAAATAAGTCTGTGCCGAGCCCTAAAAATCCAAAAATAATAATATAATTTTGTGGCATATACAGAAAATTAAATTACCAACAAAACAATTCTAAATTAACATAACTATTTGGGTTCGGAACTCAGACTTCAAACTAATCAGTTGGTAGTAGTTAAAATAATATTGTAAATAGATTATTCTTATTAGAGAGTACAGACGATTCTTATTGTTCTGTAATTTTCTTAGCCTATGTCGCATATGTCGTGTTTTTCTTTCACAGTTAAATATACCTTGATACAAAACAGCCAGATTAATTTTTTGTCGTTAAATCATAACTAGCATAACACTTTAATAATTCCAACAATAGGGCATTAACCACGACTAATACAAAATCTTAAACAATACTGCTTAAAATTAAATAAAATAATTTCATAATAAATTAACTCACTCACTTTCCGGGTTAATATTGTTTCAAACACAAAATGTAAGGCCTTCTCTTGTCAGCAATTTGCGGTACAGCGTTGCCAAATTTACGTCACAATCTGAAATTACACATCCGTAATCGATTTACGTAAAACAGTTGCTATTAGTTGTCATCTTCGGAGGAATAATTTCATACAACTCATAAATATCAAATATAATATTTCAGTTGAATAAGCTACCCATGGTTAATAAAGCCAGTGGTTCTACGTCCTCCCATTTTTGATATCAGTATAATGATGTTTTAGTAGACTAGTTAAAAATATAAAAACAAAGTTAATTTTGTGAATCTGAGATTAGATTATCATAGGCCTAAATTTGCTGTTTCTACCATATTATAAGCTGATATGGTTTAACATATAATTATTAGTGTATAACGCTTAAATAAAAATGCTTGACATCCCAAGGAGAGAAAACAATCTAATAATGGAAGCAAGAAAACTGCTTCCAAAGTGCGAAGAAAACGTATTTTATAACATAACATATGTTAGATTTAAATCCACAACATATTTATTTAAGTGTTGTATCATGCTTTGAGATCGTATGGCGTATTCTCATGGAATTACATCAACAGCATTTTCTATTTCATCTAACTTCAAGAAGCTTATAAATCATAATGCATAAGCCTTGTGCGTGACTATATTGCAGTATTCGAGATAATCATAGCTAGAATCTCGTAGACACTTTGATTCGTTGTAAGATAAATACGGATAGTTATAATTAAATATCTTGTTGCAGTACGAACACCTTGAAATGAAATTCTTCCATTAATGTATAAAACATTTCAACAGATATACAGGGGTTAGACAAAATAATATAAACATCATGTAATATATTACTATAGTATATCCTGTTATATTTAGGCAGCAATGCTTCTGTGTAAATAATACAATGCGAATATACTCCTAACTTTGCCTTTCATTTCTTGTCGATTATATTTCAGTGTATTATAGGCTTTGTTTTGCGACATTTATTTGTGACAACATAGTAAAATTTTAGTGGCGTAGAGGAATTGTGAGTAAAACCCAAAGATAACTGACAAAAACCGATGTTCATTGAAAAATATTGCGGCCATACAACATAAAACTACGAAGCAACCTTCTTTCCGTTACATATTTTTATCTTTTCAAGTAATTTATTAGTTCTTTGTTCTCTAAACCTTTCCACATATTTAAACTGATGCAGTCGGTAGGACTCCGGAGAGATCATAAGACATGTTCTCTTTTAAAGTCATTCAATTAACCGCAATCAAATTAATTCAAAAAAGCTAGATTGAAGCCGCTCAACGACCTATAGGCATAAATTAGTCCAAGTAAGAAGCATTCAAGCATTCAAGGAGAGAAGTTGTTGTGAATTAATATAGTTTAATTGAATTTGGACAGAAACTTGCAGTTCGGGATGAACATCCACCAGGCGGATTGCGGTAGCTCAGTTTCTTAGCTGTAGACTATTGAAATACAGAAACACCAACATTACAAACAATCCGTAGAGGGTTACCATAGATATTTTATTAGAAACAGTGCCATTTCGAAGAGTTTCAGTCAATTCAATCAATAAAGATCTTCAAAGGCAAACTCGAAGACGAAGATATAATTGATAGTCAAAATATTTGTTTATAACATCTATAAGCTGTCCAGATGGAAAAGGACCACATACATCCCTGTGGGCGTTTCTTTAGATCGAATATGTTATGTAATACTGCCCTGATTATCCGGCCATCTATTTTAAAATCTACCTTAATGGTGAATAAGCCGGACGGTTTGGTCTGTTTTCTAATAGATAATAGAACCATCAGTACAACTTTCTGTCCTTTAAATAAAAGTGTTTAAAGTAAAATCTTATTTTAACTTCTCCGTTTCACATTTTATAACTAAACATATACCACATATAGTCTATTCAAAGTTTTTTATATATGCGTCATGGAAATTTGTGACGCCAAAATATTGCAATGTTGCAGCATCAACTCTGAGTTTTAGTTCAGTTTGGCTTTGACATACAAGAAAATTCTAATCTAAATAAAATAATTGAACAAAAATATATGCTATTTTATTATATGTATACTGAACTCTTTCCCATACCACCCATTAGGAAGGTAGAGTTCTAAGAACATATTTTAGGTAGTGGTATCCCCCTTTAGGCCTAATCCACCTAATTAACAATTATATATCAAAGACATATATTTTACTCACATTCGAGAGCATATTTACGTTTTTACATCTAGTTCTTGTTTACTTCGATGGTATTTTTACTTGTCAAGTCATATTGATATCACTGTATTTTTTATTTCTTCTGCTTCTACCTGTATACACTATTCTTGATAAAATTAATCACCAAATTCTGCCTAACACATTTATCATATCTACAAAACAGTTAGTATTCCTTCTCTCCTCATACATTCTAACCTAATGCTCACATTTAATTTTGAAGAATTACAAGTACGAATACATTTCTACAGTTATATTCTATTAATTATGTGCATACCTTTAGTTGTTTCCACTCTCATCGCTCTGTCTCAGGAATATCCAGTATTTTCAGATATCCTGAAATTTTCCTTTAGTCACTTTCACGTTCCGAGTCAATGTACAAGGCAATCACTAAACTGTTAATTTCTATCAATTCTCTTCAATCTGTCTAAAATATGTTCACGATCCACCATTTATCAATTACTTCCTCTGTATGTCTTATCGAGTTCAAAATAATAACTGATGATTCCTCCAAATTTTATAACAATTGATTTTCAACCTATAACAAAAATATGTTATGGTTCATTTCTCCATGGTACAACAATTGTTATTCTCTATATGAATAACAATATATCTGCAATTAATTATTAATAAATATTATGATTAGCAAAAACTAATCGAATTCTATTGTAAATTTTACCTTTTTCCATCAATTGTTGGTGTCTTTACACTTTTTTGTTACGGCCTTGCCAAAAGTGCCCCTATGAACCATTTTGAAATATCCATGTTTCACCAAGATACACAAATTCAAATAATTTATCTTCCTTGGTCTTCTTTTAAGGCAATGTCTGGAAGTTTCATTAGACCTCTCGAGAGTTATATTTACGCCATTTAAATCCCTTCCCTGAAAGAGTGTATGAAGGGATGTCTTATAGACCTCAAAAAGTCTGATCTGCATGTCCCTAAATCTTTTATGTATATTTTCCAGACTAACAATTTTCTCCGAAATAATTTTATTAAATTATGTTGATATTGATAAAATAGTTTGTGTACTCATTGTTCTTATACATTTTGTATATTTCATTTCGAATACGGTCAATATCAAGATGGTCAAGTTCTCTTGGTTGAATCTAACGTATTGTTCTTCATTCTGTAAGCGATGTTATTCACAGTACCTACACTAATATTCAGCGCAGCAGCAACAAGTTAAAAACACTTTCAATAGAATTGCATCAACTTATAGTATTTTATATCATCAATAATTTTCTCTCTAATGGAATTAACGGGCAAAAGGGGGCCTTCATTATCTGGTTCCTTTTCGAAATAAACTCAATTTAAAGCCGCAATCAATTTGTGACCCTGAATATCTATTGTTTTCGGCATTTATCAAAATAATACAAGGGCTAAAACAACAGTTGCCGGTTTATAACCTGTAGTAATTTAGCGCACATCTGACAACCGGGCGGCGTCCAGCTATCAGACGTATGCCAAATTCTTGAAAGCAATAGTGATAAGAGGTTTCAACTCTTATCTATAAATTATTCTGGCTGTATAATTAACTGTTGTTTTAGATATATTATAACGTTAAAATAAATTATATTTTATAAGATTTTTGTTCAATTATTTTATTTAAATTAGAAGTTTTTTGTATGTCAAAGTCTCAGAGTTCATGCGGCAACATTGCGACTCTTTGACGTCACAAATTTCCATGACGCATATGTAAAAACACTTTGAATAGACTATATGTGCATGGGTTGAAATTAATTATAAATAAATAAAATTGAGAAAAGATCTCAGGATGAGGCAAATATAAAATGTAGTGCAGGCACGACAAGAAATGACGTTTTAAAACCGCAAAATTCTTTGATAGGCTCTGGTCTAATGATAAACCAAAACCGAAACAAAAAAAACACGTTAACCAGCTTTCCGAATAAACTATTTAATTTGAAACGATGTCGGTTATTTGCCTACGGAATTAGAGCTTTTTTGATGAGGTATCGAATTAAAAAAATAACTGCATTCTGACATTAATTTATTTGAATACTCGGAATCTAAACGGATTGGTTTAACAAACAGGTGTGAAAAATGTTTACTGAAATAATACCGACTGACAATAACCAGCCTTGTCAGATCTAAAAGAACGTTTTGTTACGCTCACATCATACCAAAAATGATATGAAGTTTCTTATGTTGTTAGGCATTCATATTAATCCGACTGCGTTACAAGACCGTTATTTTATTTGCTTGTGATTCTATGTGTCCGACTTCTTTAGTTAATTTATATATTTATTTATATAAGCAGATGTTTAATTAGTATTGTTGTTGATCTGGTATGTTTTGGTATTGTCAGTTTGACTGATAATAAATTGACTGAAAAGTTTCTAGTTTAATTTAAAATATTTTTTGAACTGTATTCAATTCATTATCAAAATGGGCTTTATGAAATTCCCTACCCTAGAAAATGTTTTGTTGCTTTTTGATGACTGAAAATAATAATATAATTACGTCATGTAAGACAACAGTTTGTTTTACATTGGAAATATTAAAGCTATTTTTTCATTCATAAACAACTGTAGTTTTGAGCCTAAAATAATCACGTGTTATGAAGTTTTAGGTTCTCCTGCGATCACCTTAGGTTTAGAATACAATTTTGCTTCACTCAGTCAGTGTAGTTTCAATTACTTTACCTCAAAAGCAAAATCAATCAACCTGGGTGATTTTCCTGGGACCTTCTAATAAGCTGGCTTGATTTATATTTCAGAACTTTTTGTCAATTTTTAATTGATTATATGTCCAAACCATTTTAATTTGTCTTTTGCGTAAAATTTCCCTTTTGGATTTACTCCTCAACCGTAACTGCGTATTGATTATAGCATTTTAAACGAATGAGTTCATTTCTAATGCGATCTTGTAGAGAAGTATGTGGAATTTTGCTTTGACTATCGTATTTAAAAAACACCAAGCTTACATATATCCGACTGTAAGGGAGTCAAAGACTTGGAGGTATATAGAAAAATTGGTAAGATAAGTGTTCTAAAGAACTAGATATTAGTATTTGTTTACTAAAATGGTGGCAAATAAGGAGATATTAGATTAAACCCTTAAACAAGGTTTTGTGGCAAATATGACTGAAATTACAGCTACGTGCCAAGAATACATTGTTAATATTCCAGATATATTTTTCCACGAGGGTGGTTCAAATATGTTGGAGACAAATACTCTGATACGCTTATTTACTATTGAAAAAATTTACAAAAATGTACAGTTTTTCTATGTATTTCCCCTTACTATTACGCATTTTATTTTTATCTTTCCGGAAGTCTTTTGATACCCTTATCGAAGAATTCCTTGGGCAACTCGGACAGCCATGTGCGCACGAACTCCTCTACCTCGTCGTCAGTGTTGAATTCTTGGCCTCCGAGGGTTTCTTTAAGTGGTCTAAACATGTGATAGTCGCAGGGTGATAAATCCGGACTGTAGGGGTGTGTTCCAATACCTCCCACCCTAATTCCGATATTGCATCGAGTGTATGAAGAAGTATGAGACGCGCGGTATGAAGGTGCGCGTTATCCTGGAGAAGAATCGCACTTCGTGCTAGAATACTAGTCCGTTTCGAGGATAAGTTGGTCTCTCGTGTGTTTTCAGCAGGTTAGAGTAGTATGCAGCATTAAAGGTACGTTGGGTGCGCAGGAAATCGACGTACAGCAGGTCCCGTCGGTCCCAGAACACCGTACACAGAACCTTACCCACGGACCTGGGTTGTCTTCGCTTTGACTGGCGCCTTCTTTCTCCACTCTTTAGCCGAAATCTTGCTTTCGGGAGTGTAATAGTGTATCCATGTCTTTTCCGTAGTGAAGATTCGCGTTAAAAAGCCGTCCCCTTCCGCCTCGTATCGCATCAGCAAGCGGCGACAAACTTTCAACCGCGTAAATTTTTGCTCGATGTTCAACAGTTTAGGAACCCATCGCGCCGTTATTTTGCGATATTGTAGGTGTTCGTGGATGATTCTAGGCTACCAAATACTGATGCCAAGCTCAGCCGAAATGTCTCGAATATTTATCCCACGGTCCACCAAAATGAGTTGTTCTACAGTCGACGATCATGCGGCTCATTCTCGACGGTTTCGCGGCTTGAATGCTTTGGCCCATTTAAACACGGCAGCCCCAATCAGGCACTCACTACCGAACTGATTTCGCAAATGCAGAAATATTTCCGTCCTTTTAACGCCTTCCCACGCTACTCATAGGCGTAGCACGCGCGTCGAGGAATATGCGAAATATGCGGTCCCAACGAAAACTATGCCACACTGTTCGTAAGGGACCCAGCTATAACATACTGAAGCCACAACCTTCAAAACATACATCTGCGCTATCTACAGCGTTTGTCTCCATCATATTTGAACCACCCTCGTACATATTGTATCATGGATTGTTATCTAAAGCCGATACATCCAATGCAATATTCGTTTTTTGCTCAGAAAATTTGAATTAGTAGTAGTTAGCGCACAATATATTTCATAATGAAAATTTCCAGTTTTATTTTAATAATATTAATTAGTTCCCACGCTTAGTATTTATAAATATTAGAAAACATATTTTAAAAAATAAAGTAAGAGGTTAGAGACATATTGGATACATTTAAAAATTTAATTAAAATGAAAAAATATAGTTATAAATAATAATCTACAACTAATATATTAGATTCATTTGTTAATTTAATATAATAATTTTAATATATATCATTCTTAAAACTTTCTTTAATGTCTAGAAAAGTTCTAGTCGGTATGATAATCGTTTTACCATTAATGAAACCAACACAATCAATACCTTTCTATGACTTGCGGATCTGAGCTGAAGGTAGACAATTGGAATAACAACTGTATCGGGCAATTGTTTCCATGTAACAAACGTATCGCACAATTAATGCTAAAAAATATTTAAGGAATGCCCATTATACCAATTACTTAAAACTACTCAGTGACGAGAAATGTTGTCAATCAAAGGCTACATAAAGAGAAACCTATCAGGTTAGTTTTGCGTATCTAATGGCTTAGAAATTATATTCTAATGGCGTTTGAAAAAATCCATGGTTTGATGATTTCCATAGATTTATCAATGTGCAAAAAGGTATTAGCGCTTTTTTATTTGCAGAGCTCGTTAGGTTTTGTGTAACGGTTAGTTTGCGCGCATAGCAGTTTTTTTTATTTATAAATAGCATGTACTGGTTGTAAAGAACTGTACTTTATGGTATGAATGATTGATTTTTTTAAACCGCAATTGTCGTTTACATTTTCTTAATTTCGTGAAATGTAAATGAATTGATGAGACAAAATGTTTATAAATAATTGAGATTATCAGATCGATGTTTTTCGATAATAACTCAATAAGTCAACTAAAAAACTTTATTTATATCTATATCTTTATCTATCTTTATTATCTATCTTTATTTATCAATATAGGCATCATTTTGGATAATTCTTTCTTTATTGAAAAATGATTTGGAGGTCTGTAAAAAGCTAGTTGTCACTGGGGGTCGAATCTGGAAGGTAATGGGGATGTAAATATAATTCCTATCCCTTAATTTAATATAATTGAATTTCAGGTTGTTTTTTTTATTTTCGCTGTCTATTTATGCACTAATCCCATGTAATATTCGTTGTTCATATCATTTTAATGACGAAATTTCAATTTTGCAGGTCGATATTAATTCTCTTAACTTTTTTTGGGTAAGTGGTAGTAGCACCTATTTATACAAAATTTGTTTTTTTATTGAAACAAATCCATTTTATTTTCTTTGGGTAGCTCCAAATATAGCTCAGAAGCGTTGAGGCGTCTTTTTTTGATTATTATCCAAGTTCTTCTTACAGTTTTCCAAAACAATTTTGAAGACCTATTTACTATAGTATTTGCTTCGCTGTGTTAAAACTCAGCATAGCAGCTAATACCAATCAATATCTAGTGCAGGGACTTTATAACTGACATTAAGTCACTGTTTAAGCTTAATTCCTGTTACTTTTCATTCTTACCAGTATGTTATAGTATTTTCCAGTATTAAGAAATAATGTTTAACCAGTCCACAAAAATATTTTCAATTTTTTCTTCTTAACATCACAAAATTAATTTGTATATTAATAGTTCGAATGGCATGACATTTTCAGACGTACCACATTTAAATATTATGGCTCTCCAAAAATTATATATAGGATAAAGTATATTAGTATTTGTCAAGTTTTATATGTTATTTTCTGTGTTAATTTTTATAATATTATTTCGAAATTGGATGCATCTGTAACCTAGATGCTGTAAATTATGTTATTTACAAGTGAAGATTCCTGTAAGTACTTTCCTTTTGATCTACGATAATTTTTCTCAAAGGGAAATATTTTTTTCTAGCCAAAAGTGAAATCATCGTGTGGAATTAATACACTTCTGTGGACGTTAACAAAAGGTGTGAATTCAGTTTTCTACCAGTAGATTTTCTAAAAGAACCAAAAGATAATTTTTAGGAAATAAAAGCTCAAGTTAGCCTTGAAAATAACGCTTTCGAGATGACTACTAATATTTTGTTTATTACATAAGCAGAAATGTTACAAATTAATTTTTCAACTACGCCCAATTACATGTTGAAAACTACTCAGAAATCCATCTGAGATCCGAGGCGGTATTTGCTGAGGAAATGCCTTCTCTTAACTGATTGTTAACATAATAGCGTCAGGCTCCGGACAGGATCCGTTAACGGACCGGATCTGTTAATAGGCTATTCTGCTTCACCGCAAGAAGGAGTTCCGCGCCTATCGCCTCCAAACTGAACAAGTCCCTATCCCGTGGTTTCAGAAAGTTTTATACCTCAGTCTCCAGTTCGACTGCATATTTCAATGGTCAGCTCAAATACAGCGCGCTATTTGCAAAGGCAATGGCGATTTATGGCAGCGGTGTTACCTGGAGACGAGGCTTGGGCAGTCGATGGTGGAACGTCTAAACCAAACGATGGTTGAGCACTGAAGGAATCGAAATACCCTTCAATAACATCCCAGATAAACGTCTCGGGGTTGCCGCCAGCTATTCGTTCTCGGGTTCTAGTTGGCGCTGCTGGCACCCCGCCCGTGTTCAACATCTGGGATTATTTATATTTCTGGGTATTTTGTAGACCGTTATTCCACAATGTAAAATTTGACATGCCTCAAGGTCGCTACAGCGTGTACAGTCTACTATTTCCACTCCTCTGCGGAAATAGTAAACTCCCAATCCCCCAGAAAGCGACTCTGTATAAAATTCTAGGCCGTCCAGTTTTCCCCTACGGAGCACAGGTGTGGTACAAGTATATCTCTGAGAGACAACTTGAACTACTCTAAGTGTTTCAATCCAAAAAAAACTCCGCGCGTTACTGAATGCCCCTTGGTTTATGAGGAACGTCAATACACATCTCGAATCAGGCATCCCGTTCCTGAAGAGTTTCGCATGCTCAGTGTAAGGTTCTCCATATGCGCCTTAGAACACTACGACACCTTGATTAAATCGCTACCCATCCACAAATCTCGGTAGTAAACTAACTACGATAATCCCTGTCGTAACCCAGGGTCTCTGTCGCTCACAAAACACTTACTATCCCGAAACCGAAGCGACATCAGCAAAAGACCATTTAGTTCTAGCTGGTCATCATGGAATAAAAAATTCATACGTCAGCAGGATTCGAACTCGAGACTATCACAACAATGGGAGCACCATCCTGTCGCCTTGACCACTGCGCCAACCAAGCCGGCAAAGCGAATTTATCGTTTTAAATATCAAACAGTAATTAATGATGTACGAGTAGCTTTGATCGATAATATTTTCCACTTTTCTGGTAAACTAGAAAAGACTTCAGGGCGTTATACTAAAATAAGTGATTATCTCAATTACTTGAGCCCGCAACTCAGAGATAATGATTCTCTATTGGTGATATTATTTAAATCACCTTTCTAGAACTCTTTTACTCATGCTTCGTTTATACTGACGTTAATATACTCAAATTGGGTAAACACCTCTGTTAACTTCCTATTACTCTAATGAAGAATAGTTAATCCTATTTCGGAAAACCCCGCCGAGTTAAATTTTAAAGTCTTATCATATTTTATCACAGTAGTGACATATGTGTGTATAACAACAAATTCTATTAAACAAGGCTTGATTAATGATAGTTCATACTGACTAGACACAAGGCTTAATTACGGAATAAATATACGCTTTCTACGTTCTTCCAGTAAAAATTAACTAATCACAAATTAATTTCATACAGTATGAGCGGGCATTAATATTTTTTCCCCTTCGTGTTGCGTGAACGTAGCAAATCATTCATGTTATTAAAGAAGAAAAAGGCGTAACAACCTTTCAAGAAGCGAGCAAGTGTTAAACATTACTTATTAAAGCGCGAGATGAAAATAATTCATTTTTGCTGTATCTAGATGACAAACGTACATTACTGACATGCTGTATAATATTTTACAAAACTATTAGTTCTATGCAATATAATATTACCAGGAAATGGATAATTGCAAGCTCGATAAAAATATATTGCTCGCTGAGTAATACTACGTATAGAATATTTATTTTCCAGTTTTATTATTCTCAATTTAATATAATTGATTATATCATAAAGCAATCAACATACAACACAAACAGCAGACCGTTACGACAAAAAAGTGTCTTAAGACCTGATTTTTTTGCGGTAAATTGTTCCCAATTTGTCGAAATCAGTGGGCACGTTACCTTTAATATGCAAATAGATATCTACGTGTTAAACGTAAGATAATCATTGAACTGTGCCAAATTACCTTAAAACATATATTTTCGTTGCCGTAATGCTAAAAGACTGCAAAATTATCATAAAACTAGTTTACCGGCAGGACACGTACGTATTCCTAGTAAAACTGAATCTGATAAAACACTTTCTATTCATTGGGCCACACGGCTATTCGCCTGCAGCCTAATACTTCAATTCGTTCATTTAGGAGATAGCGGCGCATTAATCTCTCCGAATTTGGATTCCTAAGGATTTATTAATTTTCCTTTAGATGTTTCTAAAAATAGTAACGGGTTCGCTAAGTAGGTCTGACTTGACATTATGTTAAATAATTATTTGTGGGTTTAAATAATATTCAATAATAATGAGTTGGGCAAAAGTAATTTTGATTTTTTTTTGTTTTCTCAAACAGTAATCAATTTTATATGAGCAGTTTTGATAGATCCCTTTTTAATTTTTCTGGTACAACTCTAGTTATGTCACTGTACTCCGTAACTTCTCAGATTTGAGAGCGAAATACTAAACCAAGTAAATATCTCAATTACTTTGCAGAGTATGCAGTTATTTGTAGCTGAACGGAGCAAAGTCCGGTTAAAATATTGATAATAGATACATCATGTTTTTCAAAGACACTAAGACGTCTATGGTCTAGCATTATCGCAATATGAATCATCTGCTTCAATCGCTTTTGTTGCTAACGGTAGAGAATTGAATTAGTTGTTAAATCAAGGCCAAGCAGCTCATGATGAATAATTTCTCTTTAATCCTGCCAAAAACTTAAGTCTTCCTTGTCGTCCGTGCGAGCTTTGCAACCGTTAGAAAATTTACGACTTCAGTCTGAGGTTCGACTACAATATTTTAACACATCGTAATTATACTTTATCGCCTGTAAATCAGTTCAGAAATGTCTCGATTTCGATTTCTTGCAGCAGCAATTCACATATGGGAAAACAACCCATTAACATTTTCATTTTTACTTTGTGATTAATATGTTCTATGATCGATGTTTAGTTCCGCAGTCATGCTACAAGATAAGATATGTCGGTGTACCTCGACATTTGGAAAATTTTATATAACTTTAATTTAAACGAGATATAGGGAGTGAAAATAATCAAATTAGTCCTGACTCTGGCGCTCATTTAAGCGATTAACTTCTATAGTCTATTCAAAACAGTAGTGACACACGTGGCCTGTCTAAACGCAGCAACTCTGAACTATATGTCTGCAATGAATTATTATTAAATGTTATGACTAACAAAACCTAATCGGTGCCGCAGTGGTAAAGGCGATAGGATGGTCCTCTTACTGTTGCGATAGCCACGGGTTCTAATCCTGCTGGGGTCGTAAATTTATGTTTGCGATTGTCCTAGGCAAGAGTGTAAAATCCGACAAGGAAAGGGATCCCAGTCACGCCAGTAACATGGCTTTGTAAGGCCGGATGTCTTCTGGAATGATTTGTAAAGTTGGTCAGTCGCCAGTCGGTAGGCTTAATGCTGAGGACCGTGGTTCGGAGCCCACGTTAAACTGTAAGTCCAGTCCAGATAAACACATAGTTGGTAAAAGGAGACTTTAAAATATAGTTAAAAAATGTATATATTTTAGGTTTTATTTTCAATGCACCTGTCCGATACGCTCTGCTAGCTCCAACTCTTATAGGGTAGCATATTCTCGTTTCAGTTGTACGTAAATCAACCACGGATGTGTAATTTTTAAAATCAAAATATGGCAGCGCTGTACCGCAAAATGTCCTCAGGCTGTTTTAAATATTAAGGCAAGTCCTTAATTATAACATTTTAAAAGATATTAAAACGGAAAGTGAGTATGTTAAAATATTATTAAACGAGTATTTTTAATTTATCGCTTATCGGAAAGTATATACAGATGTAAAAGGAAAACCCGACATATGTGAAAATTTCATCTCAACGTAGACTAACAAAATTCGAGTATGACACGAATCACTAGCACTCTTTTTTACTAGGTATTTAGATTTTCGTAATCAGCTTTTGCTTTATTTTGATGCCTGGTGAAAGGACACTAGAGACAATTCTAAAGGTTTTTAAAATATTTTCATAAATTTTAAATTTAGTGCTATTAACTTCCGCTTCATTTCAGGCTTTATTATTAAATATATTTCTTAACAAAATACTAATCGAATATTGCAGATAATAATACGTTAATTTGTGCATCAAAAGTTAAAATGAACGTAGCAAAAAAATATTAAAAATTATAAAACAGCGTCATGGAATATTCATTCCTTATTTTTTGGTGAGTTGTTAGTTTCTACGTGGGATATAGGACAAAGTGGAAAGAAGTAGATAAACGAAAGCCACAGAAGGCAATTAAAGATGGCCTGTCTGCAAGGGCGAGACAGTTTTATTTAAAAGTGTAAGTAAAGATCAGCGTGATAAATTTATTGTTTTTGCAATATATATTTTAGATGAGTAATCTGAATAAGAGATGAATATGAGATAAAGTAATGAAAATATGCAGTAGTTCAGGTGAAATTAACTACAACATTTGCATAGATGGAACACATACGACAAATATATGAAATTATGAATTACTAGTAAATTTTTGAAAATTATTTTTGAAAATTTTAAAGTATTGATAAACATTAAGGTATTTAACGATTAATGTAATAAGTTACAGGATGATGTGCCCTTTTATTCTTTGAACCCCGTATCAATTATTTTGATTAATTAGTTTATGGATCTAAGTTTTGAAAAATCAATAGTCCATTTAATGATTGTAAATATGTTCCTTCAAAATACATTTTTAAGTTGTAAAATATAAATTACCTAATTGTGTTTTAATATACATATATTTATTACTTTATTTATTATTTTATATTAACATTTATTACATAAAAGTAAATGAAGACCATATATACTTATATTTGGCGGTCTGAAGTTGTTACAGTTCTGAAAATAATCTTACATAATATTGTGTTATAATGTTCAGTAGTGTAGTAATATAAACTTATAAATCCTTTGGTAATTATTGAAACTTAATGATAGTCAAAATTAATTAAATACAATTTAAAGTGGATAATTTTTTTGCAATTTTTAGTATCAAATTTTAGTTCTTGGGATAGTTTGCTTACATTTTAATGTTTTATTATTTTATATAACGTTATATATAAAACATATTTTTGATTTTTTCTCTACTCACTTATGAGAAAAACATGATAAACTTTAATTTCGACTACAACGTGATCACTAGGATCACTAGTAGTAATAATTAATAGTCAAAATATGAATAACTGTACGTAGCCGTTTTCAAAATATCTTTTCTTTATAAATCCTAACATAATATAACACAGGTGGATTGGCAATTGTTAAACCTAGTACAACAATTAATCTATTTAACAAAATCAGTGGTGTCTAGAAATTATACAATTAATAATACGTATGTATTCCCGAATTATCTCAAAAGCTATGTAAAATATTATGGTGATTAAGCATCACAAAAAAGCGGCGGATTATTAATAGCACGGCTGCGTAAATACATATCACAAAGCGAAAAGAGGATACTTTACCGTTCGTAGACAAATGATTTACGGAATTCATTCGGCTAGGTTTTATGGTATAATAGATATTTTATCGTTCTACACGGTGCTATTAATAAGAGAAACACTAATGATTTCCAACTGTTTCACTTCAATAAGAGTTTCAAAATCAAATAGACAAGAAATGTTTACGAGCTTCGACTTCAAGAAGTAATTTAGGTAACTGTCGGCAAGAACTTTGTATGTTGCCAAATTTATGATAATTGCGTAATCAATTTCAGGTTAGATTTACAAACGGATTACTAGTTTCAGATCATAATTAATTAAGTATCTATTTATATATCTGACGACTTCTTGTCATTCTCTTATTAATAGTTAATTATTAAAACAGGTAGTTTTATTAATATTTATGTAATAAAAAATGTATGTTTTTGGTATTTTATTTTGAATTTCATTATCGATATTTTCATATAACTATCAATTAGTTAATCATTTTATTAACAGTATACTCCAAATTCAGCTGAAAAATATGCATGTTAATCCCTAAATATTATAGGAGTTATTGCTTCTGCTGAGCAAATAATTAGTATATAATTAAATAATTAGTAAATGGTATAACAGCCAAAAGGTTGGCGCTAGACTATATAACTGACATGAATGACTAAATAATTATCATAATTAAAGTTATTACTCCGATATGAGTGAGACCACTTCCAGAATAGCTGAAAAAACTTATAGGGAGTTGTTTGGTCATATGTATCCGATTCTAGCCTAAGTAATACTTAACAACCTGGTCTTAAGCATGACCTTCTCACTCTTTTAACATTTACATTTGATCGAACTGTTAGATATTGGATGTATTACTGTTGAAATTGTCTGAATGATATCACTGATGTTTGCACCCGCATATAATTTGATCACCGATATCTATGAATGAAAATCGAATTATCAATATAAACAACTGATTTAAATATGATGGTTTTGATATATCTCTATATAAAATAACAGTTTTCAAACTAGTATTATTGAGTTATTCGGTTGTCCTATCGCAAGTCATGAAACGCTTGAACGTACTTTTTCGATCTTCATTCCTTCCGACCTTCAGAAATTTATAATTTGTCGATCTTGATTTTAACAGTATAAAAGGGGCTATTTTGATGTTAATGGCACAGAACGTCCTACGGTACCTAGGTAGAGTTCGAAGGTAATGAATTGTAAGACTTATTCGATAGAAATCCAGTTTAAATTCTTAAAGAATATTAAAAACACATGACTGTTGCCATCCATTTACATGTGGTCAAAAAGAACGAAGAGTACGGAAAAGTTCACTATACGAACTGAGTGCAAATGTTTAAAGATAACCTCAATAATATAAATATACGAAACGCCTATTCATTAAAAAATAACATTAATATCATAGGTTATCTCAAAAATTTAATATATAAAGTGCTATTCATTCTACGGTCACTGTTCGTAATGTGGTTTGTTATGATAAGTGCGTTAAGACTATTCTGTTTAGCCATTAATATTTTAGGTTTTGTGGTAAAAAATCTGTAATATCAAGGCAATTCTAATTTTATTCTTTACTTTACTTTATAATCACCTTGCCGATTTTCATCTCTCGGATTTCCGAAATACAGCTAATCTGATATAATCCTACAGAGTACCATATGATAAAATTATTACAGCTTAATAAGACATAATAAAAATAAAAATACATTTGTAATATATTTGAGGCGATCGTTGATTTTGAAGACACATAAGTTCTCCCGTTATATAAAATAGTTATTTTTATTCAGGAGTATTTAACACCTGAAAACTGACGGCACATGAGCGGTCTAAATGATACTTGTTTGACACGACTCCTTTAATAGATGTTACAAAACTAACAAAATATTCAATGTCTTTCATGTTATATTGTAAAATATACAGTTGTATTATAACAGGTTAAAAGCCCCGGCCTACCATAGTAAAACAAATTTTTTAGCAAAATTAGTTTTTTTTTATACAACATAATTCCCTCCAAGGGTGATACTGATTATAGTGACCCTTCAACTTTTCGATACCATTTTTCTAGTACGAAATATCGTTTGCTTCAAAACAGACCTCAGTTTCGCCGATAACCTATTCATTCGACGAAAATTTTTTCTTCCCGGCGAGCATTCTTTTGATATCTGATAACAGGAAATTTTCGCTGGGGGACAGATCTGGAGAATACATATGGAGTGGATGAGAAAGCAATTCGAAGACCAATTCATGGATTATTTCTATCTTTTCACTGACTTGTGACACTGTGCATTGTCTTTGTGAAACAGCACTTTTTATTTCTTCCAATTGGGCCGATTTTCGGCGATTTCGTCCTTTAAACGGTCCACTAACACTATGTAATAGTCGCTGTCGGTAGTCAATGAAAATTATTCCATGTGCATCCCAAAATACAGACGCCATAACCTTGCCGGCCGACTGTTGCGTTTTCCCACGCTTTGGAACGGGTTCATCGCGTACAGTCCACTCGGATAACTTCGATTTGACTTCGGAGTGAAATGATGGAGGCATGTTTCAACTATTGTCACATACAGATGCAAAAACTCGAGTTTATTTCGTTGTTGTTTTTGGTCAAAAATGAGCTTGCGCGGTACCTACTTTGCACAGAGCTTTCTCATACCCGAATATTCGTGAATGATATGATGTACACATTTAGTTGATATTTTTGGAGTGTCTGTTATTTCAATTCAATTTACGGTCATTCAAAATTACTTTGTGGATTTTTTAATGTTTTTGTCGGTAACAACCTATTTTGGGTTTCCACTACGTTTCCGTGATCATTTCACCACCTCTAAACTTAGCATACCAATCCTTGATGGTTGATTTTCCTGAGGCAGTGTCCGAAAACTCGGCATCAAGCCAAGTTTTTGCTTCAACTGTATTTTTGCCCTTCAAAAAGCAATATTTTATCAACACGCAAAATTCCTTTTTATCCATTTGTTTCATAATAACAAAAGTTGCTTCACTCAAAATGCTATAATTCACAAAATAATGATCCGATAGCTGTCAGATTTATAGACGCATCTTTTGAGGGTTAGAACAAACTAAAAAACGTATGGATTTAATTCTTGTAGGGCTATCTATGAGTCAGGCCGGGGACTTTTCAATTGACCTGTTAATTACTTAAGTTATATAATTCAAGTAACTTTATGTTTATTTAAAGAACTTAATATTCCCTACATAAACTAATTGCTAATAAATAAATCAAGAAATTTAAAGACAGTAAATGGTAAAAGATTTTTGGGAATCATACGACAGTTTATTGGTTATAAAAGCTGCAGTTGAGCAATGGCTAATTGTACCTATAACTTAATCGAACAATATTCTACTATTAATCACTTTTTTAATATTATGTCTGTTAAAACGCAGTGTTAACATTTGATAAAAAACGATATATCATATTGATGATAATAACCCGCTGTCTAATAATAAATAATAACGAAGCTTTAAAATTATTGTTGTAGTAAACGTGTCAACGTATTTGATATTTAGTAATAAATAATCAATAAAATATCTCGGAGGCATGTCAATCACAATGTAATTATTTGCTGGAATGGTAATCTTACCAAAACAACTTTTCTTTATAATAACGTGCCATCTTGAAGAACATAAGTAAACATTCGTGTTATGGCATGGAACACGTTAATCTCCGCTCCTGACTTGCAACTAAAATCGCGATTGGATTACTCGTATATTGTGTGATATGAATTTATAAGTACCGAATTAACACTAAATATACCAATTTAATATTCCCCGATCATATAATACGAAATGCTAAATTTTTTTAATTCAGACCACCAGATATAATTAGTTATAAAAATATAATTAGTCTTTTAAAATTCAATTCGCATAGTGCCAAAATTTTCGCTTAAATAACGCATAACAAATTAAGTTTGATTGATAAACATTGTGTAATAAAATTTTTGCCTGTCATTTATATAGGAAACTAGATTTTATAAATCTAATTTGTTCTATTCTGAATTCTAATTAATATGATGATACTCAAAAAAATAGAAAATTGAAGCTTAATGTTAAAAAAATCTAAAACTGAAGGGTTAGTTTAAGCCTATATATTGTAGCCAGTCGCTGTAATGAGTTGAGGTTTTATCAATTGAGATGATGGCTAGTTTTGGAAAACCATTCTGTTTTATTCTAACGTATTTACTATTTCTTAAAAATATATTGTTTCTGAGAAAAATAAAGTTTTCAAGGATATATCTTTTAAGACTCTATTCTATTAAAAACTTTAATATCTTTATTTTAAGGTTTATATAGATAGTAGACAGATATTAGGTACGAAGGGGTTAAACACATATATTTTGTGTATTAATAATGAATTCTAATTTGTGTAAGTGGTGTACGGTTTTATGTAAATCTATATAAAACAGTTAAATGATCAAATAATCTAGAAATTGTTGAAGGCTTCACGGAATGACGCTAGCCCCTTAGGCATGTTGAAAAATATCGATATATCTATAAAATCGATAAAAAATATATATTTTTATCCAGTATAGAAAATGTACAAAAAACCAATATATTTTCCAGAACAAGGATTTTTTTGATTTCAGGGTAATTATCAATCTCGACTTTAATATGAAAATACATGCATTTTCTTGTGATTGTTGAGTAGTGTCACCATTTCAATTCGTACACCCTTTTAATCCGACCAAATACACAAATTGGCTTTAACTGCTACGGATAATTTTTGAAGTATTTCCTAGAACTCTTCATGGAGTATTTCCCTCAAATTTTCATTACTAAACCTTACCGTTTATCGGTTTATCACCATTTGCACAAACTGATTTCAATGCACTTGTTCAGTTAAGGCAATATACAATAAAATACTATAACTTTTCCTAGTGATTCTATGACAGCCTGAATCTAGTCGTTAACCTTTTTCTTTATGTGGTTTTTATTACATTTTAAACTCTGGGTTTTATAATTTTGATCCAATATGATATAATAGAGAATGCGTTTTAATTACTACATTTTAAATTACTTATTAGGTTGGTACTATAGATATATTTGCTAACAAACCAAGGCATTAACTTTAAATAATCCATTTTTTAACATTATAGTTAATTTTACCTTTAACATTTAACATTCACTTTTGATTATGCAAATTTTAAAATATTTTCAATTAGTATTAATTGGTTCTTTATACGATAGGTTTTGTACGCAAATCCATATTACAAAGATCTTTTTTATCAACTAATTAAAGTGTTTTAAAATATTGGTACAAACATTATATAAGATTAGTTATATGAATTTAATGTTGTTATATAAGTGTCTGTATTATTCTTTTTAGGTGTATTATTAATGTATTTTTCATTTCAATGTTGTTGAGATAATGCTCCTAGATGTTCAAATTAAATGAAAGACATTTATATGATAGTTTCCTGATATAATCACTACCATCACCATTACCGTCAATCCATATATGGCATTTAACGAGTGTGTCTAGTTCTCAACCAATATGCTGCTATTGATGACTATTGACTCGCTACAAAGATTGTGTTTAAAGGCTTAAAATGTTTAGAAACTCAGTACTAAGTTAGGCCACCTCTTTATAGATCTTTGATAAAACTAAACAACATATGTTCACATTTGTAATCGATTATTTCCGTAGTACAGGTGAGCACAATTTCTGATTATTTATGAAAAGCGGCTTCAATTACTTGGCTGCAGACCATTTTTTAATAAAACAGAACATTGTCAGCGTATATGTATGTTTTCTTCTACCTATATTGGATAACCTCTTCGATACCTCATGAATGGAACTGTCATTAGAATCCATTTCTTTATTGTTAGTAACGTGAGTTATTCACGATCTGGCATTACTATTTTTCTCTCCTTATCTCCTTGGTAACTCATATTTGAACTTTAATTATATTTCAATGCAATTAGCATTTGTTTAGTTTGAATTTAGTATGTTAAAGTAAAATATCAAATAGTAACTTAATGGTAGGGATAACGGTAATTTTGAATTTAATTTTCGAACATATTTTGTATAATCTGTGAATATTTTTATGAGAACGCTTAAATAGAAAGCAGTATCTTACCTTTACGTTTTGACATTTATACTGTAGCGACCTTGAGGCATGTCGAATTTTACATAGTGGAATAACGGTCTACAAAATACCCAGAAATATAATCCCAGATGTTGAACACGAGCCAACAACAACGTACCCGCAGCGGCAACTAGAACCCGATAACGAATAGTTGGCAACCCCGAGACGTTTATCTGGGATGTTATTGAGGGGTATTTCCATTCATTCAGTACTCGACCATCGTTTGGTTTAGACGTGCCACCATTGACTACCCAAGCGTCAACTCCAGGTAACACCGCTGCCATACGTTTTTTCTGTTTTGCATTTTCTAAATTTTTTTTATATTACCAATAAATAACGGTCACATAATGTAAACACCACTGTTTCATTTCGTTTTACCTCCATTCACCGAGTCATATCAGTTTACCCTAAAATATCGTTCATTATTACTTATATCGATGACGTATGAATAACAGTAATTAAAATTAGATTAAAATTTAGGAAGACACTATTTCCGCAAAGAATACGTGAATGACGATAATGTCTCGCAATTTTTGAGCGGGCAGCATTTTTATACTTCTGAATAAAATCTCTTTTATCGTTGTTATTTCTTGACGGTCGATGGCATCAGAAACATTCTTTTATCATGAATTGAATATTACTAAAAGTGGACAATATTTTTTTGACAGCATCTTATTGTAGTTTTTGTTGATTATTTTGTAGTTTCTGATGGTCCGTGGTAACAAGAACTTTTCATTCTCAATCCGAGATGTACAGTTTTATTATTTGTCGTATATTATTTTCTATAAATTATAATTATCATACGAGCTTAAGGCAAATCGTTCTCGGCTTGATACAGTTTCCTATCCAATTTATGTAACAAGTATAAGCTTTCTTCCCAAATAGCTTGTTTACACAAATTCTTGTGCAATATGTCCTACGTATGTTTCGATAAAATGAATAAACATGAACATAGTGTAGCCTTACAATTTTTGTTTTTCAAGGATCAATCCCTAATGATATTCACAAGGGGATAAAAGTATATACGAGGATAGGTCAATGAAAGCGAGTTAAATATCTGATAAAGTTTTGCGAAGCGACTTGTCATTATTAATGAGACTTTATTCTCCACTACATGTCTGAAACGAAACAACAGTCGAAGCCGGTGGTTCAGCGCTAATGTAATTTAGGAAGCTGAGGGATCATTTTAATTTATAGAGAATATTCTTAGTCAAAATAGAACAGTTACTATATCAGAATATCAGGTGTACCGGAAATATATTACCATTTTTTTTTCGAAAAAAATACATAAATATATAGAAAATGGAAAAATTTATTTATTTGAAATATTGGCCATTTGATTCAAAACATCTTGTCTATCCTCAAGCAATTTATGAATACCATTTCAAAAAAACTGATTGGCCTTTGAGCAAAATAGCATCGAGCTATTTTCTAACTTCTTCGAAATTGGTGAAGTGCTGCTCTGTAAATGCATGTTTCATTAACGCGAAAAGTTGACGTCCAAAAGCTTTCAATGCTTCCGTAACCGGTTATTCTTTATGAGACGATTATCGTACTCCTAAATCATTTTATCATGTTTTCGAGTCTATTCTGGATGTTTTTCGATCATGGTTTAAAATGATCATTTGTTTTCGGTAGCGATCTATTAATTGTTTCGCCAGGTTTCAATAGTTTGTAATATACCACTCCGCTCTGGTCCTACCAAATACAGAGCATTGGCGACCACAACGATTTGGCCTTGGAGTCGATCGGCCGGCTTCGCCAGGTGACAACCATGTTTTTTCCATTTAGAGTTTTCACAATAAATCCACTTTTCATTCGTCACTATTCGAGGGAGAAATGATCATACCTTTTAAGCAGTATTTCAGAGACGATTTTTCTATTTTCCCTTTGGGCGGTTATTAATTGATGTGGCATCCATCTTCCCATCTTTTGGATTTTCCCCATTGCTCGTAATCGGTGGTTCAGCACTAAAGAAAGCAAGGTTAATTATATCTTCTGGAAAGGTTATGGCCACTGTAATGCAGGAAGAAGATGGATCATTTTAATTTATAGAGAATATCCTTAGTAAAAATAGAACAATTACAGGAGAATATTATTGTTCCAGATGTACTGGATAGACATTACCGTTCTTTTTTCGAAAAAACTACATAAATTTCAAGAAAATGGAAAAATTTATTTATTCAAAGAATTGGCCATTTGATTCAATACGTCGGATTTGATTTAAATTTTCCACATTGCCCGTAATCGGACGTTAATAGTTTCTTGGTCCACATTTAACGCACCTACTATTTGTTTTGGAGTTTGGGTTGGGTCTTCATCAAATAACTCTTGGAGTTTCGTATCTTCAATCTTCTTCGGTCTACCAGAATGTTCTTTGCCTTGCATATCGAAATCGCCGCATTTGAATGTTAGAAACCACGCCTCGCATGCTTTTAAGGTTAGTGCAAGTTCACCGAAAGTTTTTAACGATATACGATGATTTTCAATGGCTTTTTGTTTTTTTGGCCTGAAACCGGGTGGGGAATCCTGTTACGGATACCTGGTTGGGAAGACCCGCAAGAATAAGCGATTGGTTATGTGGAGACTGCCTCTGGGCTACCCACTAAACCCCACCTTATCAGCTGATCCAATGACCCTAACTGATACTTCTTACTTTTAGTAAGGAGGGTGCCCGTAGCCGATAACACCGTTAAGACGCACAAGGGCCAGGCAAGGACGTGGCGTCGTTATCACACCACGCAGCTTGTGGTACATGAGTTAATCGCTCGCCGGAGAAGGTCGAGACAATTTGGAGTTAGAGCACGACGGAGTAGTTTCGGCTGTGATAGAATAAGGCTACGAAGAGCCGAATGAGTTATTGGCCTAAAATATCGGCCAGCTCAGTAATACATCTATTGTCCGAGAGACGAAGAGTGGAGAAATATCTCGAGTAAACCTCGGATATAAAATCGTGAACTTGGGGGACGTCTGTTTCTCTATAAATTTGATTGTTACTGATGAACCAGGGGGCATTGATAATTCTCCTGAGAATTTTGTTTTGAAACACTTGAAGACGTTCCATCTGGCTAGGTGAAACGTATTTTAGATAGACACTGAAGCCGTATAGAACTACTGATTGAACCAGCATCTTGTACAGGAGAGATTTTATAGAGAGAGGAAGCCTGCTGGCCCGGTTGATAAGCGGGAACAGCAAATTAACAATACCTTGACCTTTATGGAGGGACTTTTGAATGTGGGAATTCCACCTAAATTTGCGATCGAAGACAAGACCGAGATAGGTGGCTTCTTCTCACCATGGGATTTCGGCGTTCTCGATTTTAAGACATGAAATGCTCGGTGCAAAACGCTTCTTGTGGAAGAAGATGGCTTGGGTTTTCTCTGGGTTGACCTGCAACTGCCAGAAATGTAACCACTGGACCGTCTCATCGAGTTGTTTTTGGAGTCTGCTTCGGATGTGCGGTGCTACTCTTGAGTAAGCAAAGTAAGCAGTGTCGTCTGCGTAAAAAGCAGCCTTAACTTGACTTTCAATAGCTTTCTTCTTTTGAGTAAATATGAAAAGTAATTCATGCAGCAAATGCACGTTATCAAGCAGGATACTTGACATTTTCAAAGAGGTGTAAACCTATTACGGTGTTACTTTCACAAAATATAACATATATATAGCTGTGAAGAAAATGGCATATGTTTCAAATTACAACATTGCCTACTTAAGTTTAGCGACATATATCAGTTGTCTTTCTCAGGACATTTTATCAGGTCAGCGCAGACAATGTATCTCCCATCCAACAACGAGTTGAGAGACTCATATATGCCGAACCACCAAGTGTGTTGAACTCAAGGGAGATTATGTAGAAAATAAAATCGTTTTAAACTGAAAATCGCAACCTTTCATTGTCGACCCGGAAACTTTTCACCTTACCCTCATATATCAGCTGGTTCGTTATTTTATATGGACAAATATAAATTCCATTTCGGACAGTTAAAAACAACGTCAGATATCATGAAATAATTCCAATCATATTTCCGTAACGAGATACATGGTGCGAGTTTACGTGTGATTCAGGAAAATACGGGCCAAAATGCAATTGCGGCCCCCTGTGGTCGGCTATGGAAAATACTAAATAAATCGAAATCGCCTGTTCCGCTAAGATAATTGTATATATAGAATTTCAGAGGAGAATCGTATAACAGGATTCGGGGAGCTTTCGATTTTACGAAGTTTAGTTTCGGGTTTTATTGCTCTTCACCGTGCACATTGCACCAATGTTAAACTATTACATTACCAATTAAACAGCTGCCTATGTCAGTAAATTATATCATAATTGGGGTTCCGACATTTCTTTGGATGATAGCTGTTATTACCTAATACCCCAAGCGTCAGCAGTAACTCGATGCAAGTCTGTGATTTATTTACATTTTCTTCTTGAATCGTTACTTGATTTCCCAATAACACTGATTTCAACAGAAATTAAAACATTAGCTGCTTAGAGAACATTTCTATTTTATATTTAGTGATTTACATATTTTTCGTAATCATAATTGTAATATTCAAAATATTTCAGTGAATAATAGGGTACATTTATTTCAAAATATTCTCCATCGTATATTATTATTTATTCTCATCCTCATGGTAGCCTTCTCCAAGTTATGCTCCAAAATATGTCTTTAAGAAACAGGTCATTCACAAAAATTGTGCAGCTCATAGCGTCAATCGGAGAAAAAACTTTTAAAGATCCTAACTGATAAACCCTAAGTGTTTAAGTTTTCTCTGCATAATATAATAGTTCTGTATTTAGTATTATTGAGTTATTCAGGGTATACATTCTAATTATGAAACGCTTAAAACTGAATTTTCGATATTCAATACTTGATGAGATGCGGGAGAGAAAACAAGTTTATAAATTAAATACAATTTATTTTCTCTCTTCCTTGAGTAAATTAATAACCAAAGACGAATTGTTTAATTGATAATAAAGAATACACATATATACATTTAAAAGATATTACTTAATATGTCATGCAAAAAGGATTATGATTCAAATCGCATGGACTCACTATTAATGAAAGATGTAGATTGGCTAATATAGACAGGAATGCAATAATACTTCAATACAATAATTTCTTCAATGTTTCTTCAATTAATGCTCATTCAATTCGTTCTTCTTCATTCAATTCAATAGTTTCTTCTTGTGGACGCACAGTGCTTTATCGCTAAAGCTCCTCCCTCGGGTTCTTGATAGTGGTGGACAAGGCTGGTCCAAGAAACTCTTTTCTGTAGCCTGATTCGCTGAGAATATTTGGGTGGGAAACACTCTTTCAGCTAGGAACTTCTCACGCTGATAAACCATGTGCGTTTCGGACTCTTAAGGAATTCCCAAAAATTCTACGATTTCGGGTTATCTTTTCGTACCTGAACCCTCGTTATCCGAAACACTCGATAACGTGCTGATGGGAATCATCCTTGTTGAACACGTCTGTTCTGTTTACTTGGTATCTTCTTGCCTGTCTATATCTATCAGACCTTCAATATACTGCGGACGTTATGTTTTTTATCAGGTGATAATTTTTTCCATGTCATATATATTAAAAACTTCTTTTAAAAGGTCTAAAAAAATTAGACCCTCTGACAATAGAACAGAAAGAATTCTGCAATTAGCGTAACTTACATTTTACAGGGCTCTAACAACCATTCATAATACATTTACGTCACAACATTACTTTTGTTGATGGCTTGAAGGAATCTACCGCCGAAAGCCTGTTAAACACTTTGAGGATTCCTTAAAATTAATTACATCTTACATTAAATATACTTTATGTTAGGTTGTACTTGCATTAATATATAAGTAAGGAGAGTATGTGGTTAATACATCAGTAAGTATTTTCCAAATTAATATAAAACCAATCTAGTTAAGGTAAAGTTAAGAATACACATATACATGATAAAATTTCGTGTAGTTTGATTCGTTTCAATCTTCCGATTTCCTACTAGTTGAATAGAGGCTGTAATGCTTCTATGTTGCCGTGATGTAGCAACCTCATTTAATGTCTTAATATTAAATATTGACTCATTTCGTATATCCACTTGACTTTCAACGTCTTCGTGCAGCTGTTCGGCACTGTAGTACTTTGTTTTGTCTGCGCTGGATTCCTAATTGGTATGATGTTTTAGTGCAACCCATTATTTGGTCCAAATTAGCTTTATGTCGATAACGATTGACTGATAAACCAATCGTTTTGATTTTAGGTCAAGTTGAGGTTATTTTCCGGCTAATCAATTTTAAGCTAATCTTGACTTTGAGTCTAATTTTCTGTGTTTTTTGTCTGAGATGGTGTTTCCAATTTAATTTACCATTGAGATAGATACCGAGGATCCAACGCAAAATTAACATGCACAGATTTGGAGCTATTAAACTGTATTTTCCAGCCTCTAGTCCGTTTGTTGATCTTGTTGACTGCTACTTGTATTTTTTATCGACTTCGGCAGAAGTATATTTTGGCCATTATAACTGTGTCGTTGGTAAATGTTCCAAGTACTATTTCTTCTGTTATTAAGATTATCAGTAGTAGCAGTACCCAAGACACTAACCTGCGGAACTTCAGCCGAAATAGTTTTAAATGCAGAGAATGCCCCTATATGCGAGAATTTTTTCGAAGAGATCTGATTCCGGCAGTTGACAGTAATTTTCAATAGCAATTTGCTATTTTTTAAAATATATTTAAGTCTCCTTTTTACCAACGAGGGTTTATCTGGACTGGACCTACCATTTAACGTGGGCTACGAACCCCGGTCCTCGGCATTAAGCCTACTGACTGGCGAACTTAGAAATCATCCCAAAAGACATCTGGTCTTACCCAGCCTGGTTAGGATGACTAGGATGATAATTTTCCTTGTCGGGTTTTACACTATTGCCTAGGACGGTCATAAATATTAGACAATCACTCATGTTTTAGATTAAACCTAAATGCCGTAGACGGTCAAAACCTTGTGAGATGCCCGGGAATATTGTAGGACAGTATTCCTATTCTAAGAATGTTTTTTCAAAAACCACCGTTATTATGTGCACTTGGTCGATTGTCGAGTGGTGATTTCGAAACCCAAACTGGAATTCTAGTATTTATATAAATGGTTTAATATGTTTTAACAGCAGTTCCTCAAACAATTTTGATACAGTAGGTCGCAGCGAAATATACCTATCTTACAGGTATCTTACGGCTTTTTCGGTCGATTTTGTGACGAGGTTTTTTGAGCATAATTACTTTAGCAACCTTAAAATATTCCGGAAAATATTTACTCACTCAATATATATGGAGCCCTTTAATTACCAATTATTCGGATTGGTGCAGTATCATTAGGCTAACAGTTGTCGTTCGACCTTCGTAGAGTAAAGACGTGTTTGGAGCGACGGTCAGTGTAATAAATTTGAAAGTGTACTACCTGTGCCACAAATGCGATTTTAAAAAATAAGTAAAAACCGTGACGACAATAACAGTGTTAAAACTGCGCGTTAAATGTTTAGTGAAAATGTGTTTAAAACGATGGTCACTGCAATAAAGTAACAAAGGTAAAATTTTGGGGGCTGTTAAGGGTCGGAGGTGCATCATCTGTACCACAAATGCGGCGTTATAACGGTTCTGAAACAAATACCGGTACTGAAATTTTTGTAAAAACGTGAATTAAACTATTCATTAAATAAAAATGATTAATAGAGAGAACCAGAGACTAAATGAGATGGAAACACAATCCTCAACGTCAGGTGAAGCTTATCTGGCACAACAGAATCAAATCTTTTGTCAAGAAAACCATAAGAGAACGCAAAATGAGCAAGCTCTCTATAATGCGTATATTAACGAAAAAACAGCCCGACGGAATCTGGAAATTGCACTAACAAATATGCAAAAACAATTAGATGCACTACAACTCCTAATAAAAAACCAAAACACATACAATCCAACTAGCATTCCCGTAGTGAACCAGTGCACTGAAAACAAATTGCCTGTAAACTATGAAACAGACGAGGAAGAATTGCAAAAAGAAGTAGGCTGGATAACAGTTAAAAGAAATAAGAAACGAAAAGCAAACTACACACCTGAAGCTTCACCACAACAACCAAAAACCATTAAAGCACAAGAATTGAATAAAGAAATAAAAGTGCCGAGACCACCTCCAATTATAGTAAGTAATGTCACAGACTTTGACTTGCTATATGAAACAATGAAAACAAATAATATACTATTTAGAGCAACAACATTAAACAATGGACAAATCAAATTAAACGCCGAATGTCGTAAAACTTTTACGAAAATTGCTGAGTGCTTGGAATTCCTAAAATTACAATGGCACTCGTATGAAGATAAGCAAACCAGAGACATTAAAGTAATGGCAAGAGGGCTTCCACCGACAGCTAAAACTACTAAAATAGTGGAAGAGTTAATAAAAAATGGACTTAAATGTACTGACGTCACAAATATCCTGAAAAAAGAACGAAATAAAAATAACAATGGAGAAATAGTTGTCCAGAAGAAGCCTTTACCACTGTTTATGTTATCATTCCAACATAACACGGACATAAAAGCAATTTATGAAATTAAACAAATTCTAGGAGTCGAAGTAAAAATAGAACCTCTTAGAAAGGCAAATCTTGTGCCACAGTGCAAGAGATGCCAATTACATGGACACACACAAAAATTCTGTAAAAGGGAACCAAGGTGTGTAAAATGCTCAGGAAAACACATCACGGGAGAATGCAAAAAACCCAAAGGAACAAAAGCGAAATGTGCGAATTGCAATGAAGCGCATCCAGCAAGCTACAGAGGATGCGTAGTTGCGAAAACATTCCAAGAGAGAAGAAATAAAATCAGTCAGGCTAAAGAGCAAAAAACAGTGACTCAAAATAAACAACCAAAAATGTACAACGAAATCAACGATGAAATGACCTATGCTCAAAGCATAAACCAAACCGCTCAAAAAGAAACAAAAAAAGAAGACGTTACAACCAACGAACTGCTATTGAAACTTATAGCAAAGCTGGACAACCAGGAAAAGATTATTGAATCGTTTTCTGAAAGATTACTTAAACTCGAAAACAATAGGGCGGTGGCCTCAAGAACTAAAAATGGCAAGTAAAGACATCCGCATCGCAATTTGGAATGCTAATGGGATTCAGAAACATCACGCTGACCTACAAGTATTCCTAGAATTGCAAAAAATAGATATTTGCTTAATATCTGAAACCCATTTGACAAAGGAATCCTTTATTAAATTTAGAGGTTATTACTTTTACCACACCATTCATCCAGCTAACACAGCAAGAGGAGGAAGTGCAATAATAATAAAAAATAATATATGCCATCATCAAGAACCCGGACTCAGTTTAGCAGAAAATCAGGTAACGGCAGTAACTGTTATATCTAGCAAATACAGGGTTACATTAGCTTCCATATATAGCCCTCCAAGATACAACCAAAAAAAAGAAAATTACTTGAATGTTCTAAACAACCTAGGAGAAAAATTTATAATCGGTGGTGATTTCAATGCTAAAAATACAAGATGGGGATCTAGAATGACGACAACTAAAGGTAATGAATTACATAAAGCAGCTGCTGAGCTAGGGTGCAGTTACATGTCGACAGGAAAACCAACTTATTGGCCTACCGATCCAGAGAAAACTCCAGACCTGTTAGACTTCTTTATAGCTAGAAACATAACCACTAACTACATGGAAGTTGAAGAAAATTTTGACTTAAGTTCAGATCACACACCTGTGATTTTGACGCTGAGTGAAAACATTATAAGAAAACAACAAAATCCAACATTAACCAACAAGAGGACAGACTGGGAAGGATTTGTTGAAGAAATAAACAATCGAATTCAACTAAATGTTCCCCTTAAGACAGAAGACCAATTAAATTATGAAACCGAAAAATTCGTTGCAGACATCCAACAGGCTGCTTGGAATAACACTCCAGAAATTAAAACTTCAACCAAAGGAATAAATTACCCGAAAGAAATCAAGGAAATGGTAGCTGAAAAACGAAAACTACGGAAAAAATGGCAGCAAAATAGAACACCTGAAAATAAGAATATCTTAAACAACATAACACAAAGGTTGAAGAGGGAAATTTTGGAAATTAAAAACAATTCCATAAATAACTATCTACGAAATTTAACAGATGACAAGAACACAGACTACTCGCTCTGGAAAGCCACTAAATACCTAAAACGATCCTGTCTACATAGTCCTCCGATAAGAAACATGCATGGAAGTTGGGCACGCAGCAACCTGGAGAAAGCAGAAGCATTCGCTGACCATTTAGAGAAAACTTTCAAACCAAACGAAAGTGAAATTGAACATACTTTACCGGACATAGACGGCGAAAATTCGACAATTCAATTAACAACTCCGAAAGAAGTCACCAACGTTATTAAAACTAACATCAAGCCAAATAAATCACCAGGCTATGATTTAATAACAGGGCAATTGCTGCACAATCTGCCAAGAAAGGGTATTATAAAGCTCACTAACTTAATCAATGCAGCATTTCGACTGAAATATGTCCCAGACGTTTGGAAAATGGCTGAAATAATAATGGTTCCAAAACCTGGAAAATCACCAAATGATATAAAAGCTTATCGACCTATCTCACTGTTACCGATGATAGCTAAGGTATTTGAAAAGCTCCTCTTGAAAAGATTAAAACCAATTATAGAGAGAAAAAACCTAATACCAACACACCAGTTTGGGTTTATTACCAAACATTCAACGATTGATCAAGTGCATAGAATAACAGATGTTATTGAAAAAGCCTATGAAGATAATAAAGTATGCTCAGCTGTATTCTTAGATGTAGCACAAGCTTTCGACAAGGTATGGCACAAAGGCCTCGTCCATAAGCTACAGAAAATATTACCGAAGCAACACACCGAACTATTAAAATCTTACATCACAGCCAGAATGTTTAGAGTGAAACAAGAGGAAGCTTACTCTACAATAAAAGAAGCTAAAGCAGGTGTACCACAAGGAAGTGTACTGGGGCCAATTCTGTACCTACTTTATACATGTGATATACCACAAATCGAAAACATTACAATGGCTACATTTGCTGATGATACTGCTATTCTTGCTGTCGGAAACAATAGCGAAGAAGCAACCCGAAACCTGCAACAGGCTACTGACGCTATAAATAAATGGACCCAAATCTGGAAAATACAAATTAACCAAAACAAATCTGTGCATGTTCAATTCACCTATAAACAGGCCGCGCTTACACCATTGACCATAAACCACACTGTCATACCATACAGCAATAATGCTAAGTATCTCGGAATGACACTTGATGCAAAACTACGGTGGAAGGAACATGTCAAAAAGAAAAGAAAAGAACTTGAGTTAAAATATAGAAAAATGTATTGGCTAATTGGAAGAAAATCTCAATTAACTATACATAATAAATTACTTCTATATAAACAAATATTAAAACCTATATGGACATACGGAATACAATTATGGGGATGTTCCGCAAAAAGCAACATAAATCTAATACAAGTTTTCCAGAACAAAGTCCTAAGAAGCATCGTAGGTGCACCCAGATATTACCGGACCATTTATTTACATCGAGATCTTCAGATACCGACTGTCAATCAAGAAATTAAAAGAATTGCAAAGAGACATGAGGAGAGACTTCACTCTCATGTTAATTTCGAAGTATTACAACTCTTGGACAACACCAAAACCGGACGCAGACTCAAAAGGACCAAACCATTTGAACTTGTGTAGTGTGTTGTAGTGTAGTGCAGTGAGGTGCATTAGAAAAAACTCAAAGTGTTAAAACAATTATTATTATGTTAGAGACTATGTAGGACTGATGAGTCCTATTAGATATATACCTAGATTTAAGCTATTATAAGGACAAATTGTAGGTTAGTCGGCAACGACTAGTAACAATGTATATAATTATAAAAAAAAAAAAAAAAAAAAAAAAATTAGGCTAACACTTATGTTTCTAAATGCTGATGCGATCGATAATTTGATATCATCATATTTTTCGACACGACATAGCCTGGAGAAAGGGAAACAATTACAGAAAATGATGGAAAATATGTTGATCAAAATATATAATTAATATTAAAATCTATTTAAAGTAAAAAATAATGATATTACATAAAGGCACCTAATGTTATCTAAATATAATACAACATTTTATTATATTTTGGTAGAATTATTTTTTATCGGAAGCTCAAATATATTGTTGTACCGCCCATCTTGAATGGTTGTTTTTGCGACGTCTGTTTATTTAGTCATAGATTCCAAATAATCATCGCAAAATGTAACGTTGCGCAGCAAGTGCATTTAAAAACTTTGTTGTTATTGTTTTGCTTGAAATATAATTTTAATGTGACTTATATTATATTTAGGTTATTAGCTCTGTTTACCGACATAATTACCGTATATAGAATAATACTAGCCAACAGGAGATTTATCTAGTGACAATGCATCCACAAAATAGTTAGTTGCTAAGGTATTTCTTATATAAGCTTCTGGACTCGCAGCTCTATCTCAATAACGTGCAATCGGCCCATATTTATATTCTAGCCTCTAGTCCATTCGAATTTATGCTATCGTTAGAAGAATAAAATATTTTAATAATGTTATATTCCATTTACAAGGAAATAAATATAAATCGTTAATTCTTTACATACAGACTGTTTTAGATTTATTAAAAAACTTTATATATGATGCCGAGGATCCAACGCAAAATTAACATGGACAGATTTGGAGTTATTAAACTGTATTTTCCAACCTCTAGTCCGTTTGTAGATCTTGTTGACCGCTACTTGTATTTTTTATCGAGTTCGGCAGAAGTATATTTTTGCCATTATAACTGTGTCGTTGGCAAATGTTCCATGTACTATTTCTTCTGTTATTAGGATTATCAGTAGTAGCAGTACCCAAGACACTAACCTGCGGAACTCCAGCCGAAATAGTTATAGTCAATTCGAATTTATGCTATCGTTAGAAGAATAATATATTTTAATAATGTTATATTGCATATACAAGGAAATAAATATAAATCGTTAATTCCTTACATACAGACGGTTTTAGATTTATTAAAAACTTTATATATGATAACAAGCCATTTTGTGTTTATAGGTTTTAACTAAGTATACAGTCCAAAGGTGCCAGTTATCCAGTAAACACTCTGATACTTGAGAGAAGTGTATTTTGTTAGTTACAGTAGTCGACACTGAATTATCCTGAATATGACATTAATGGTTATTTCATAAATCTAAAGCCACCGATAATCTTGACACGATAAATAGTTATAGCTATCAGTTTAAAATTAGATATCAGCGAAACTATAATCCAAAAATTGAAGAATGATAGCATAAAGAAAAACCAGTTCACAAAAGTCCAGAATATTAACCACATTTTTTCTATCAATTTCGTTTTAAAAATATAAAGTTCGAAACTTATTCATATCCACATGAAATATCAAAATAAAGTGGTAACGTAAGTAGTAGTAAACTAAATGTATGTTAAAGATCATTAAACTTGCCTTAAAATTGTATGCAGTTTCCTTATTGATTATTTTTTTATGTGATAACCTATGCCTTCTAATGTTTAACTAGACTATCTGACAGTGATTAATTGAGTTATTGCTACATTGATTATTTCATTTAAACCGGCGTCCGCTACGCAAAGTTTTCTTATTATATTAATTGCAGTTTTATTTTTTTATTATCATGTTTGATGACAATATGGTCGTTTGCCTTATATATACTCTGATCTGAAATATTTCAAAAGTGTGATTACATAAGTATCTTTAATAATTGATAGAGATAGAGAACACGAAGAAACATATACCTAACTAATAAGAGAGTATATATTGTAGTATTGTCATTAGTTAGTATATATATATATATATATATATACTTTTTTTAAATGATTGTCATTAGTTGGATTTGTAGAGAAAGAGGTTTGGTTTATGTTAGAATAGATTTAAATCCTCAGTCTCGTTTTCTATCGCTCATCATCGCCTCTTCTTTTCGTTAAGTAAAATAATATTTTTAAATAATTTAAAAGTCATTTTGTGTTGCAGACTCTTTCACATATCATAACTAGAGCTCGGTAGAATTCCGAGCTAAGAATTAGGCTGTTCTCATTTGCACTATTTCAATTAATCGGAATCAATTTTATTATCAAGAAAGGAAGACAGGTTCACGTTGGGTTGCCAATATTTCTGCAGTTACTCAAAGCATTAGTGCAGTTCAGGAATTCAGGTAAAAATATCGCATCTGAAGCTTTAAAGCCATAAAAGGTGTATTGAGGGTATTTAAATAAACGATATAAAAGTAAATAAACGATAAAAGCCATAAACGATTAAAATGAAGTATTCCACGTTGGAAAAGCACCCCTAGTCCGTGAATTTCCGACACACACAAGCATCACAGTGTGTAAGGGCACTAAAGGCGGACGGAATTTCATATGAACTAACATTGTGATATAAAAATAGGGTTAGTGTCATTCACTACGAATTATTTCAACTCGTTAAATTATTGTCAGGAGTTATTTATTATTGAACTTATTATGTGTTATTTGTGCGAAGTTAGTAATCTTAAGATATCGGAATTATGAGACAATTTTCAGTTTTTTAGTCACAGTTTTTTAGTCACGATAATGTGCTTTCTCTCACAACTTTTTATCATTCAGTCTGTATCATTAAAGTCAATTGAAGGCATCGAAAGAGTATCGAAGAATTATTTAAAGGACATTTTAGATGTTAAATTCAACAATTGTTTCGAAGGCCAAAATAATGTTAGAATCAATGTATTGTACTAAAGAAAACTTGACACGAATATACGCGAAAATTAAAAATGATATATACGTATATACATATATATATATATATATATATATATATATATATATATATATATATATAATATATAAATATACATAATTGTTCTAGGGTTGAACATTGGACTATTAGAGATATGTATTGCTATAGCGATTTATCAACAACTAGTAGATATACGGATATGTTATGTCGTGCGGCCGGTCCTTCACTTATTTAAATTGATTTAAACACATTTTTATGGCGAGAGGTCGCCTTTATATCATATACTTTGATTTAATTTAGAATGCAAAGATGAGTAGTATTCTTGACGCATGTAAAAATGCATTTTGATCGCCACAAAACACAAATAATGAAGTTATATTATAACGAATAAAATAATAAGCATCTAAAAATATTTAAAGATGTAGTTTCAACATTACTGGGTATTGAACCATAGCATTATGAAAAAGTCTTTATGATTTTTGAAGATACTCGTCTCTATAATAAATTCGGAATATTTAATTAGCTCGTTGTTCATAGACCAAACATGGATGGACCTCTACTCACGATATCGATTTTTTAAGTGGCAGTATTCTCGTTGATCGATATATAACATATCGATCGATCACCATCATCATTTTTTCAGACAATTACTGCATCTTATACGTACAAGTTCTGTTGATAGACGTGCAATAAGTTTGTTGTTGACAGGTTCATTCAACCCAGCTATAAAAAGAGCAACCTATTTGTTCTCTTTTAATATCTGTCAGTTAATTTTCGAAGATATTATTGATAACATTCTATGATAATTAGAAGTTCAAATAATTCTTTCTGTTGTCAGATGTCGACAGTAGGATAATGTATTGCTAAATATTCTAAATAATTTAATTACGTTATATAAATAGGAATTAAATCAAAGTTGGGAAGCCTATTATTATTGAGAAAATTGTCAGACGATGATAACAAATGTAAAAACATCAGTATATATGTTATCGAAAAAATTAAATATGGCGTTGAAAAATTGTTTTGTCGGAATGAGTATTAAAGAACAATTTCCAAAACCTTTTAGTTTGTATATATATATATATATATATATATATATATAAAATGCGAGAATAAGTTAAATTGGATTTGAGGAGATCTATATTTGGAAAGAGACGATCTTCATAATCATCATGGACTCCGCAAAATAATTTTGGGTGGGCATTGAAATAAATACATAGACAAACATTGTGTGTGGATACATTTTGCACAATTGAATGATATTTAATTTGCATGTTTAAATATAATTCTTTTTCAGAATCAGATCTCGATGTAACAGTAAAGCAAGAATTAGTTGTATTGTAAAGCTATAAAATAATATTAATCTATAACGTTAGGTTTGTGAACATTTAAAGAAACTAGTTTAAAATAGCCTTTCCAGAGGAAACAATTCTAATTAGATAGAACTAGAGAGTAGATGTCTAAGGTACATGTCAAAGCGCTTCACTAATTCATTGAATTTAGCAGTTTCTTATCTTTCTGTGAGTAAGAATGATATTTTAATGGATTTTTCTCTATATAGATCGTTTCGTTTTTTCGTAAGTTTGTCGATTTTTTGTTTGTTTGTATTTCGTAATTTTTTCGTTTTTCACTGTGCTCTAAATAAACGAACACAAATCCTTTTATACAATGAAAAACTGACATTATCACTTCTTTGTCGTTTTTCGAACTTTAACTGGGTTAGAGCTAGGTTACTATGGTTCAAGTTAGTTCTTGGCTGCTAGTTTTGCTTCAGGGGCTTAGTGGTAAAACAAGTCTCAGTTATAGTCATAAAAGAGCACGCGTCCAATGTGAAATTAATCCAGTTTAGTCATAAAATATTGTTTATATTCTTAGTACAAATGCACATTTTTTGTAACAACCGTTTCAGAATGCTGAGTGGCTAGGCTTTTTTCCTACCTATAATTCAAGGAAACTGCCTCTGATTTGAACACCAATACTGGGTAGGTTATAATTGGAGATTGAAATACATAAGTGATACTGATTGTGAGTGTTGGCATATGTATTTAAATGTTTTTGTTACATATAGTATCGGCTGTACCATTCTTTGTAAGATGCGATAATAAGAATATTCTTACCATTAGCGTACTTTATTTTCACGGCTCTCCGAAAATAACTCAAAACCTATTTCCAAGATGGGAAAAAACTATTTAGTGGTGACCTTCTTGCCTCCTTGAAAAACTTACGTTTGTAAATCCCTAGAGATTAAGGTTTCTAGGCTTTTAACAACGTAGTTCCAAATTCTGAGTGTTTATCTTGTTATTGTCATAATCTTTTATCGAAAGCGAGAGCCTCCAAGTTATTTTCGCATTTCATTGGTTTTAACTTGCTAAATTAATGAATTGCTTAATTACTTAATTCTAAGATATAATTGCTAGAAGAAATTGAGCACTTGAATTCTCTTAACTGAGCTCGATCTACCTTTGGAGATATTTAACCTTGATTGCGATGCTTTTGCTCGATCTTATTTAAATTATGCCAAATTCGCTTCAAGTAACTGAGAAGCCATTCCAAAGTCATCTTCATTGATATCTTGATAAATTGTTTTTTTCTTTCTTAATACATAGTGTCCTTTCTTGATCAATTATTTATTTTCTTTATAGAAAAATTGAATCCGGTTAACTAAATGAAAGAAAAAATAGTTTTGCTTATTTCTATATTTAAAATTTTGGCTGTAGACCTACTAATCGTAATGGCAGGATCTCGCGTGACTGCTTTCCATGATCTCTCTCATTGCACATAACTAATGTTAGTGTTAGGGTATAAGCTGGTACGTCGTGCGTTACTTTCCCTTCGTACCCTGTGCACATGTCATACTTCGTTGTTGTCTACATTGTTAACCGTTGCTGTCGATTTTCCGTTATTGTTATTGATTGCTATTGACTAAGGCTGTTGACTATTGATAACCATCATGATTATTCTATCAAAGTTATTAAGTAATACTTAAGTGTTACTTGTCCGTATAATAATTTATCGGCACTATTGTTACCAACATTGTGATTCGTTAGCATAATTAATTACCCGTGCTATTAGCTGCCAGTAATATTAACTGTCAGTGTTTTTATATTCCATTATTACCCTATATTAGTAGAATCTGTCGTCATACTTATCAATTCTTGTTATATGTATATTTAATGTCACTTTTATCAATAAAAATTGTTTGCTCAGGTGCGTTTTCATTTCGTTTCATCACCATCAACATCAAGATCTCGCACGCTTAGAATTAGTCTGTATTGTTGCTTCTTTTATATATTTATATCAAATAGTTTTATTTAACTACAATTTTTATTTTATGCTTTGAGATTAAATTTAGTCCTATTCGTAAACCAAATTCTTTTTTTCTGAATATTTCACTCGTGACTCCCAGCTGAAAAAAAGAAACTGACCAGAAACAACCAGGGTCATATCAGTAGAGGTTAGTGTGATATACTTGGTACAAAAGTCAGACCAGGACAAAATTCTGATTGAACCTTTTTAAAAAATATGAGATTCAAAATGTGGGTATATCAGATTAAAACAGTTATAAATAGAGATGTAAAATGTTGAGTTCAATTCTTATTCTGCTATTATTTCATGAAAATTTCGATCCAGATTAGATAATCATAAGGATTTTATTACGCTAGATAATATAGACTTATTTCCATAAATCAATCGCTCAAATAAACCATAAACTTCATAAAAGCCTCATTCCGGTAGCTTATTTATAAATACCATATACCCATCCACTTTCTCGGGCATCCCTAGTGTTCATCCGTATATCTAAGCAATAAATATATTTGTTCTAATACATTTTTAATGCACTGACATTTAGTTACATATTTTAATACAATTATTACGTTGGTCCAATTGAGCAGTGATATTTAAAACTTTTTAGACCGATTAAGTTGTTTGTTTCAGCCGTACGTTACATTTAAGGCGAAAAAAAACCGCACTGTCAGTACTTACATTCCATTACTGAAATATGACTCTACAGATCCGTTAATATATTATTCTGTCAGACTTTATTGATAACATTTCTAGACGTCTCACCTTTAACCCAAGTTCAATGAGAAAAACAAAACAATCCCTACCTACCAATCGTTTGTCGCTATCGAAAATCTGATCTAATTTTTTTCGAAGGCGTGTTGTGCGTCATCACATACGTTACGTTCAAAACAGACTGCTAGATCAGATTAGAGCAAAATATTAATTATGTTACTTATTTAAATATCGAAGCATAAATTAACGAATTAGAACAGCTATTATTCGGGACATATTCACTTTTTATATGCATGATTTAATGAATTTGATTTTCAATATTGACAGCTACTAAGAGGGCGGGTCTTCTGCTGACTAAAAATAAACAATATTATTTTGAAGAAACATCGTGCCAGCCAAGAATGTTCTCTATATATCGTTCTCTCGACAGTAAAGAGATTAGAATTCGAGAGAAAAACCGTATTAAATAATACATGGGCATTAATAAATGTTAATATTCTATTCATTTTATTTTCAATTTAAATATTTATTCTTATCGTTATACATAGAAATCGAATTAACAAATATAAAGAGAGGAAGGAGGAATGGTAGAGTAGGTATTACTTCTCTTAGAACTTCTGTGGGTGATAAAGGTATTTAGTAGATGTTGTTTAAATAATACAGCAGTTAAGAATCTTGTTGTTGTCGGACGTATCAAGAAGTTTACATAGAATTAAATGCAAAAAATACATAATTGTGCTTTCTGGAGACGCCAGTAATGCAAGTTAATAAGTGGGTATGATAATTTTTTATCTAGTTTAGGCGATTAGAGCTGGGGTTATTTGAGATCTAAAGTAACTGAAGTAAAGAAAGAAAGAAAGAAATTTCACTATCGAAGGTTAAAAAGATGCATGTTGTATATGGAATAAACGGAATGGTATGTATATAGGGTCTGTCTCGAAGGCCTTCAGAATTATTATTTTCATACAATTTCAAAAATGTATAAATCTCTATATTTTAATCGGCTTAATGAACATTTTACGACGAGAGCATTTTTTGAAATATGATGACCATAACATGAAATTATTAAATAAATATCATATATACTTATATTTCAGTGAGGTAGTAATTTAAACTTTACAATATATACTTTATAAAACTTTTACAATACTTTATAATACTTAATGTTGATTATTAAAACTTAGTGCAAAATTAGTTTTAATTACTTCTTGAGATATTTTGCATTTATATTAATATAGAGAATTCTTTTACAGTCATTAATGTTATGTATCAAATATATTTCTGATCTTATTTTACATTGTCAAAACAAGTTCTAGTAATATTGGCATATAATTTTAAAGTTATTATATTAAGGGAAAATTATGATAAACTTTATAAATTCTGGTCAATTTCGACTACAGTACGATTACTAGTATGCAAAGATTATATACTTATACTTATCGTAACGCTTTCACTGAATGAGATAGAAGAAGCAAGCACACAACGTGAGTGCGAAAGCGCAACGTAGATTGACAGATTCCTTAATGGCCTCAGTTATGCCCAGCAGTCATTGATAAAGTTGGTATTTATCGCGTAATAATAATGATTTATTTTATTGCAAATAGAAATTAGAGCTGCTAGAGGGCCAGCATAATGGAGGTAGGGGCTAACCCAGATCCCTTAAGAAATGATAAGAAATTAATCTCGGCGAGTTGATAAAATATGATTTTGCTCATTTGGAGAAGAAAGAAGCAGCGAAAAGAAAAGTAAATTTGCCAATACTCGTCAGGTATTTGTAATCATGTATCTTTAATAGAAATTATAAAAATTAGCAATTTAATAGATAGGTGGGGTCATTAAATATATAATAATGTCATGTCTGAGGATTTTATTTATTTAATAACTTTTTCATGAGAACTTTTAATACATAGAGTCCTTTTGGACCACCTCTTTAGTCAATCGGAAACAATTTATAGTAGTAATTTATACTACAGTAGTTTATAGTATATATTTAAGTGGGTTTATTTTTATACAGTTCTGAATATTAAAAACCAGTTGAACAAGGATACACCAATAGCCATAAAAAGTGTATCATGATATTGTACATTAATTAATTACTGTAAGCACTCTATTTGAAAGTGAAATTAATTATCTCTTCTCATATAAGAAACTGTTACTCTTATAATTCTTATTTGGTAGTTGCTTGATATATGTGATGTAGTTCCATTGATATGTTCCTTACTTTTCTTAATAGCTAATGACATGCTAATATCTGATACACAGCCGATGTCCAGAAAACACGCCTATATATCTTGTGACAATTTTTAGTCGGAATTCAGTTTCAACTTAAAGATATTGAGCTTTTGTCAGAGAAAGATTAATTAAATTAGTTTTTTAAATTCAGAGATAAAGGTTATAGTAATAGTGTCTTAATAACTATTCCTGACTACAAAAACTATGGCTAAAATGTCGTATTTGATTTGCATTAATTTATTTATTTAACGCCTGCTGACGTTACTAGCCTCTTACACTTTTCGGTACCAAATTCGGTAGTTTTGCTTACTTATAATTAGAACCAAAAATGCAAAGAAAATTTTCAATATTGATATTGAAATTTTCACAATATGTAATATATTTCCGCAATATTTTTATTATAATAATTTATAACAATAACACTTATTGATAGCATACTTTTCATTTAACAAGTTGCCTATAAGTGAGTGTGCTTTTTAGTATTATATGATTTATTATAACATATACTTTAAATAATTAATATATTATAAAGACTATATTACATGCTAATACTATATAAGGTTTTCAGAGGCTTGCCAGTATTCTATCAATTAAAATATAGTGTATGTTTGGGATTATGAACTTGTTGGTCAATGACTTAAGATATTTGCTATGATACTATAATATGATATATTCCTGATTATTTTCGCAATAACAGTTTATAAGAATTAACGAATATTGATAATAAAATAAATAATGTTGCGTATTCATGCCCTTCATTGTATTATTAGTTTTATGTTACGTAATTAGTCATGTTCAAAATTTAACCGAAATAAATAAAAAGGTTAACCAGTGCGTGCCAAATAATAATAAACATTTTAAATTAAGGTAATACAATAATTACTGAAAACATTAATAGAAAAAATGAGATAGTTCTATAATAAAGAAGATCATTTATTACTCGTATAGTTATGATAAAATGCCGTCGAGAATAAATAAAAAGAGAGAAATAAACGTGTATTTAATTGAATACGGAATGCCATTTGAGGCTTAAAAACTTCGACCGGATGAAGATAATCGACAAAAAATTACTTGAGTCCCATCAAGTGGAAACATCTGCGCTTTTTAATAAAAATGATATTAAATCGCGCTTTACTAGCGATGGTTACTAAATCAAATCATAGCGAAACTGAAATAGGATCGTTTAGAGACGATTCGTTTTTTAATGATACGGAACTCTTTATTCTAACTGCATATCTTGTTTTGAACTTTCTCAAATGGAATAAGGTATTTTTAAATACTATTTTAAACTTAGAGATACAGTATTTGAAACCGGACAATATATTTTTGACGTTTGTGCCTGTCGATGCGCTAATTGCGCTACGAAAAGTTTACTGCTTTACACGGAAAATCATTTTTGAACTGTTTTATGATCTTTAGAAGTATTTAGAAGTTGCCACTTTTCTCCATAAAATAAAATAATATTTTAAACAGCATTAAGAGTTTCGAACCCTTTCTCATTTCGTAATAGTAGCCGGTAGCATTTGGGAAAGATTATAGGGCGGTTTTCTCTTGAATTCATTCTGTTAACTGGAATCAAATTAATTATGACGAAAAGGAGACAGGTTGACGTTAGATGAAGCATTTCTTGATGTAGTTAATAGGAGTCCGGACGAAAGTATCGCTGCTGAAGCTGTAGGATCACAAAAGGTGGATTGAGGCTGTTCAAAGATTTCTAGCCGTAAACTATTCCAATTAGGAAAAACAAAAGAATTTATAAACATCCCAAGTCCGTGGATTCCCGAAATAAGCATCACAGTTACACAGTACACGGCCACCAAATGTAGACTGACGTTACTGTGAACTAACATAGTCTACTAGAATTTGGACACAAGCTTGCAGTTCAGAGTGTACGGCCAGTAAAGACGGATTGCAGTAGATCAGTTGGAAATTTAGAAGAAATGGAGGTTTGAGTAAAAATAGTGCTATAGAAAACATTAACAAAGGCAAACTAGCAAAAAAACTAAAAAAGCCAAGAAAGAGTGGTGTAATGAGTGAGACTCAAAGATACAGGTTTTGCTCTTTTGGGATGGAGTTAATCCCTTAGTAACTTTTGTCTCGCTATTTAAAAACTCGCCACTTTCCTCAATATATTATTTCTGGCTCTTCACAGTTCTCAACATAATGATTTGTAGGAAATGATATAGTAAAAACAAATGAAAGAACGAACGATGTTATGAAACCTATGTGTTTACAATAATCAAGTTTTTTTTCTATAATATTTTAGACTCTATTATCTACTCCTTAATATGGGTTCAGAACCATAGTCTTCGGCGTGTGAGTGACCAACTTAGAGGGATCATTCTAGAAGATTGGGTCCTACCCAGCGTGGTTATTGGAGTGATTGGAATGATTTTCCTTGCTGTATTTTACATTTTTGGATTACAGATAGTCACAGTAATAACTTTATAGCAACAATTGAACCACTGTGCCATCCAAGCTTCTAATTTATAAACTAAAGAATCATTATATTTATACTAAAAACCAAAACAATCTATTTCTGACAACATTATCCCAATATATATTGGCATTCTCAGATCAACAATAAGGAACTAATGGCTATATTTTTGAAATACGTCAGAAAGTTAGGAATAATCATCAGGATGACGGAAAAATAATTTTTCGGGAAAAAGTCGAAATAGTGAAAAAAATAGAAGATAAAGTTTCAGAGCGGTTCAATGATCTACTTTGATCAAGAAATTTACTTTATTAGTTTTAGATGTTTAGAACTATATCTTCCTTTTTTTTCTACCCCCAGTAGAATATACAGCGTCTATTGGTGAATTTCTAATTGTGATTTTACTGTAACTGAATTATAATATTTTAACTGCATTTGTATTATCACCGAATTTTTATGAATATCTGTTATACGAATTATTTTGGTATATAATTATTTTGAATATATTTTCATGAATAATATATACTAATTTAATGGGTTGGGGAAAATAATTTCATTCTGAATGATCTTCGAAAACATTTTCATAACAGTTGAACTCTAAATAATGTATGCACCGTCTTTATCAATGATTTTTCTGATAGAGTGGTTTCTGTACAGCATCTAAAATCACCGTGCGAAAAACTGATAATCTGAATAAATGATAATCTAACAGGGTAAGGTAAGGTCTGAATATACATTGTATTGTATATATATATATATATATATATATATATATATATATATATATATATATATATATATATATATATATATATATAATATATATTTTAAATATATATGGTCAAGTACAACGAAGTGATGATATAAAAAAACTGTGATCGAAGTTCGGAAGCTTCACCAACGATTTCAAAGCCCGCGCTGACGCCAAGGTGCGGAACAAATCATTAACTCAGATATCCTGACAACATTAGACCACATGCGAGATGAATTATATCGTTTTAGATCGACAATGAAAAATATGATGGTCAGTTGATTTTCCAGATTCATCTTTAACCTAGATATTAACTTAATGAAAACTAGCAAACCAATATTGATAGTGATGTCAACTTTAACAATTTTCAGTGAGTGTTCCTGCGTTCCTTGTTCCTTTTTTGAAAGTAAAAAAGCGATATATGATAAAAATGATGTTTTGAAATCTACGTATTGGAAACACAATAACATATGAACTATTACAACAACATAATTTATTCAAATTTAGAATATTTATTCAACCTATTCATAAAAATTACTAGATATATTGTATTAGACTTTAAATATATAATTGTAAATAAAATTTTTATTCATCCTATGTTTATACTTACTATTTTAAAAATAATAATTTGTAAATTTTAATGTAGTGCCGGTTATATATAATAACAGGTACCTAATAGTAACATGTATGACGCACATATATTATGTGACAATCATATATATTGGAATATATATGACTGATTTTCTTGTCATGTAATTTTGACGATACAGTATGAATACATTATGTATAAATGAAAATAAGGAAATCTTGTCAGGTACTTGGCTTGGATTCAATAAACAATATTATTACTGGAATAATTCCGGACATTAACAGAATATTAAAGAATAAATAAATAATTTATCCCTTAATATGACGTAAAAGTTTACGTATTATCTTTAGATCAATGCTTTATATTGGAAAATTCTATTCAGTGTTATTTTATAAATGTTATTAATTTGTTACTGTACTGTAAATCATTAGTCTCTATTTCGTTCAATTTGTCTGAAATAACTTCATAATTTTCTCATACAAAATGAAATGACTACTCAGATCAAGTATATAACATATTATCAATAGAAATGTGTGGTTGTTGGGCTGATAAGGAGGGAAAATAATTTTGTAAATAAAATCCAATTTGTTTTCACACTTCTTTGTGTAAAATAATGTTAATTAACGACGAGTTTATATATTTTAATGAATAATATAGAGATATATACAATGAAAGATGCAAAACCGATACGTAATGGTGAAAGAATTATGAATTGGATGGTAATTATTTAATAAATCGTCTGTCTGGTTTAGGATAACACTGATTGCGTCATCGGAACCAACTGATGATTATACACATAGTCTATTCAAAGTTTTTTAGTATAAGAATATTTCATACATCTGACAGCCAGTCGCCGTCTGGTTGTCAGATGTACGCTAAATTATTCAAAATATTGGTTATAATTACCCCAGGTTATAAACCGGCAAATATTATTTTAGCCCTTTGATTAGTTTGTTTGAAAATGCCGAAAAAAATAGATATTCAGGGTCACAAATTGATTGCGCCTTTAATAGGTTAGGTTATTTTGAAAAGGAACGAGATAATGGAGGCCCCCTTTTGCTAGTAAATTGCGTTAGGGAGATAATTATTGATGATATTAAATAATATAAGTCCCTACAATTTTATTGAAAATTGACTTGACTGTTTGGACTTATTTTGCAATTCTGTTCTGACAGTTCTTTTGCTAATTCTTGTTCTGTTCTTGGTTCGGTAGTTCTTTTATTCTAATTGTCATTCTCATTCTCGATGCTGAAGCTCTTCCCTCGGGTTCTTGGTGGTGGCTGAAAAGGTTGTTTCAAGTAACCCTTTTCTGCATCCCCATTCGTTCAGAAATTCAGAGAAGTTAAAGAGTCTTCCAGCTAAAACTTCTCACCCTGATAGAGCTCATGCGTTAGTTTATTGGATTAGCTAGTATAAGGGGTACTCTACCAGGTCTAACTTCTGGCACGCTTCGTCTAGCTCCGGTACCTGCACCCCTATTATCCGGAACTCTCGACAACAACCCGATGAGACATTATTTTGTTAGCAACGTGTTTTCTGTTTTCTCGGTGAATTTCTTATCTTGGCCTAGCTTCACTAATATTCGATACAATGCGATATTTTATATTGCCTCAAGTAATAATTCTTTTGGCATGTTACACATATTAAAGAAAATAGCTGGTCTAATGATTTAAACTCCTAAATTATACAAATGAAAAAAAAAACATTATAATTTCCGTAAACTAAATATTCTTAAATATAAAAAACAGTATTACGTCGCAATACTGTCAAAATTATCTATCTGGTAAATAGAACTGATGGGATAAAAATGTAGCATCGACTTAAGTAGGTAGTATAACATTTTTATGTAGGTTTTTAATGTTTCTGCAATATAGAGGAGTAACATAAATGTGATATCTCAAGTTCTACTGAGCAAATTTAATTTAAATTTGACGTGTGCCTGTTCTATATATACTTTTATGATACAAAGTAGAGTTTTATAATACTATAAGTTAGGATTTTTGCTATTATAAAAAATCATAACAAAAAGATGTCGTAAATTTTTTTATTTAATTCTTTTTACTTTATACTATAGCAGCATTTCTCTAGATTAAGTAATTTCTTTTTATTTTAGATTAATATTACTAGGAAGTTCGCAATCATGTTATCGAGGGAGCGTCATTGTTTTAAAAGTCTCCATTTCGTCAACGTATAGCTTTTTGTATTTTTAATTTTATAACTTTTTTTCTTTTAGTGGGTATGATTATGGGGTTATGTTTGATTTGTGTCTCCCCTGCTAGATTATACCTTTTGTTTTTCACTCTCCACAAACGCCCAGGCAAAGTAAAAAAAAATGCTTCAATTATTTACATCAGAAGTTTTATTAAATTATGTAATATACCATTTGCAAATTTATTAATTTTGTTATACAAATTGATTAGTTTTCACTAATAATTAGCTATTAAATTATTGGAAAATTAATTATTTCATAAATTTGATATAAAAATTGTTAATGGACACGCAATTATGCATCACGCATGTATCAAATGACACCACATAAAGATTGACACATGTTAAAGGTCAAATCCAATTTCCTAGTTCATTAGGCAAAGTACACATATTCAGTCATGGGAAACTGTACGGTATTATTAAGAGACGACATATTGTGTTTGACGGCCGCGGTCTCTTCAGCTCCTTCTGAATGATTTATTTATGATGGCGAGGTGTCAAACGTTACATCACTGAATAGTTACGTTGAATAATGGATGGTTGTTCGTATTTATAAATACTTTTTTAAAGTGGTTAATGATAATGCATTGTGGACAGATTTTTTACATTATTTATTTTATGTTTCCCGCGCAGTTAATAAAGTTTTTACTTCCGAGAGTCTTTAATTATACGCGGCAAAATTATGTAAAAAGCTTTCTTATACCCATATTTGTTAGCTTGTGACCATATAGCTTATAGCCACTTGCTTTCCGATTATACCAAAGTAAACTATCCGCCTAATTTCATATTAAAAAAACAATATTTTTTCAAAAAATTTATCATAATGTGGTATCGATATTTAAACAAATATATCGATATGTTTCTTATGTCCTATATTATTTCAATTTAATCAGGTGGTAACAAAAATAAAAAGGATGGGAATAATTTAAAAACGACTGAGCTGTATTTATATAACTCCATATGTTTTTATCGAAACCTTGCAAAAACAAAATTTTATTTAACCTTTTGGTTTTTAGTCTACTTCTCATCAGTATTGGATATTTAATAAAAATGTATATAAAACAAAACAATACACATCCAAACTTTAATATCATTTTCAAATAACATAATATATTAACTAACATAATAAATAACATATAGCAAATGTGTATCATAGTACACATATACATAATTCCTTATTGGCTATATTATTAGAATAAATCAGAAAGAGTTTCTTTAGAGAAGACAGCAGGGCAGCTATTTTATTTGCTACTAGCGACCACAGTTTAATACAGATAATATAGTGAGAGTTACTTAAATGTAATTAATAGCTAATTGTTAGAGTTACTTAAAAGCGTCGCATATCATAAAACAAATGACGAGGATCACCCCTAACATCAAAGGGTCGAGGTCTGTGAAGAATACTGGCACGACAGTAACAGCAACTATCCTATATGGCACACCCATATGGGGAGGGATATTGGGATATAAGTTCTATGAGAACATGCCGGAGCGCCTAAACAGGTCATTGGCGATAAGTATTACCTCGGCATATAGAACAGTATTTGGGGAGGCGGAAAGAGTGGTTGCGGGATTACCTTTTACTAGACTACTAGTGGAGGAGAGAAGCAAAGTACATATAAAGAGCAAGGAGGTTAAGAGCAGAGCCAGAGAAGAACATACCAAGGATGGACCCGTACACTCATTAAAGACATCAGAAAGTGGATCAGAAATAAGGGCACATTCACTACTCAAGCTCTTACTGGACACGGAGTATTTGGCCAATACCGGCACAGGATAGGTAAGGCAGAGAATAGCAACTGCTCGTATTACGAACAAGAGTATATCCCCAAGCATAGGCTGTTTGTGTGTCCTAGATTGTGTATGCTAAGGGTAAGAGCTAATTTAGAATGTAACTGTCTGGTTTAAGAGTCAAGCACGGTAGACCTTCTACAGGGAAGTGAGTAGGAGAGATATATACGGAGTGTGTGAATGTGATTTCCTAAGGCAATGCTCTAGGTCAACTGATGAAAATGCTAGAAATTATTGCATACAGTGGATTACATTTAAATGAATAGAAAATTAATGAAAATTAATTAATCAAAACGGCCTTCCCTTATAAAATAAACAAGAAAATACCGTTTTAACTTTGTATGATTTTTCATATATCATAGTACAGATCCACGCGAACAAAAAACAATTGTGAGCAGTTGGTGGAAACCAATAAGCCGTTCACAACGTTCGAATTGTCTACAAAAAAGGCATCGACAAATTAGTACAGCGTTGGAACACTCTTATGGGAGAATATATTGATGACTAAATTCGAATTTTTAAAATATTTTTCTCACACCACAATCGAATTTTGTTAGTGATTAAGTTTAATATTCGTAACTTCAATTCTTGCCTTCCAAATAACATCATTTGTAGCAACGGATATCGCCCAGAATGAGGGTGGTCGTAATTTTGAACCAACATTCAAAATTCTAGACCAAGTGTGCCATTAAATCGATTTATCTGTTAAACAATAAGCTGTTTATGCAAAATCACTTCGAAAAGCTTTCAAGGCGTTTTTGCAAAATCATAAACAATTGGTTCAGTATTTCAACATTGTTCAGTTATCAATGTTGTTATCATTAAACTTGACAAAGTAGAATTGTTATAGCTGACAATCATTTTAAACGCCGAGATATATTATAACTACAACGCAAAGATGACACGGTGAATATCCAAGACAATAATCAATCTTGCATGTATGATGTCATTTAAATTAAAAAAAACTAGTTTTTAAATTAAAAAAACTATTCAGTATATTCTTTGACATTCTTTATGTCTTTTTATTGTCCAATTCCAGACATTAACAAGAAAGTTAGCGATTAATCTCTATGCATACCCATTGATCATCCAATCAAGTGGTGATGATCAGTGGCAATCAAGATATTAAGATTTCCGATGGCGTTAGCTATTTCATCAATACATTGTTGATATGTGTGGGAAAATTGAAAGTGAATGATTATGCTACATTAAGTTTAGTCGAGGGAAGCTTCCTTTTGAGGACTACATTCATTTGCCTGATGCTGTCATCAGTGATATCCATAATATTGATATCTCATATCTTCTTTCATCATCATTTACTGGCAGTCCGTGTTATATATACGTACATACGGTCGAATAGATTTGTTCATCATATTTATTCATCATATGCTATCCATACCAGGATGAAATTAGAATTTTGTTCTTACCAGGTCAAACGTCAATGCATCAGCTTGATGTCATTGCACGTTTATTCGTACAAAACACAAACAGAATAAAACCGTCGATAAACTTGATTACACATCATTTGGTATGAAAAATGACGTTTGAGCAGAACTACCTTTGTCGGGTCTGCTAGTATATATGTTATATTATACGGCCTTGACTATCCAACCATCTGTGTAAAACTAGCTGAATTGTTAACGAGCGAGAAGTGTTCGAATTCGTTTTTACCCTCAGTATCGCCTTTCAACCAGTCGCCTCTTTTTCCTTGAATAAATTAGTTTTTAAAGTAAATGAATAGTTTTTCTGAGTAACACCCTTTCACATATTATAATTTCCGCAGTCAGTAGGATAATAATATTGTTCTCTTTTGAATTAATTCAATTAACCGAAATCAAATTAATTATCAAGAAAAGACAGATCGACGTTGGACTGCCAATTATTTGAGGCATTTCTTTTTATAGTTAAATGGAGTTCGGGTAAAAGTATCGCAGCTGATGATGTAAGGTTACAAAAGGTAAACTGAATGTGCGCAACCACCCCTAGCCATGAACTATTCCAAATAAGGAACATTCAAGCTTTGAAGAACCCCTGTTCGTGGATTCCCGGCACATCCATCATAGTTCTAGATGTAAAGCTATCAAAGGCAGACTAAAATTGCTGTTAATTAACATATTTTCCTGGAATTTGAACAGAAGCTTGCAATTTAGAATGAATGGCTACCCAATGCGTTCTTCGCTGTAGACTATTATAATCTGAGAGATACTATGGAAGAAGATTGGGAAGAGATAGAGACAGACAGAGATAAAGGTACAGCCGACGCTCAAACATAATTTTACAATAATTATGAGCTATCCAGATGGAATAATGATCACCCACATCCCTGTGGCCGTTTATTTACGACGAAAGTGTTATATAATATGGTACGGTCTATCCGGTCATCTGTGTAAAAACTACCTGAATGGTGAACGAGTGAGACGGAGGGGTCTGTTTTCTAATAGATAAGAACCCTCCGTGTCGCTTTGTACCGTCCCTAAACCAGCCGCCTCTTCGATCCGTTAAATAAAACAGTTTATTTTCTATTAATTATCTTTATTTCTAGTAATTTAATAGTTTTTATTTTCTAAATCCTTTCACATATTTTAAATAATATATATTTTATATTATATTATATTTTACCTTTTTTATCAAAGTGCAATGCTGTGTGAAAATTTCGAGTCAATTTAGCAACCAGCCTTTGCGAAACGTAATCTGAATTCTTATATTTAAATCAATGTGCGCCAGCCAAATATAGCACCTTAGGGGATTTTAAATATCTAGTTCCATTTTATAAAGTCCCGATTTTATATCCCCTTTTGGGAACGTTATTAGGAAATTGGGTTGACGCTATCTAACGAACCAAGAAATCTACGTTAACCTTTAGATCGAGTTATGGTGTTGCCATTTGGTACGTGCGACCTCGTCCCACCCTGTATTAATCATTTGAGTGAGATCAGTTTCAAAGACGTACGTGCAATACCTAGTCATGGCATGCCTTGCAATCTATCATTGTTATCACAATGTTATGTCACTGTTTTGATTTTTCAAGTGACGATTACCGGCAGTATTGTTCAATTATACAATGGGCGAGAACCACTAAAAACAAATCGGTCTATGTAATTATTTGACTTCATAGAAAACAATATATGTAGGTGGATAATATCCGTATGAACATAAATATATTAGAACCAAAATAAAATCAAAATTGTAACCTTTGGTATAGTTAGAATGGATCAAGGAATGCGAGATCGAATTTTCATATTCACTGCTTTATGTTCACGAAAGGAATCAAACTATGGAAATTCGTAATCACAAGTATTAATGTGTTCTTAGTGTATAACCATCTCTCGTGCCCGTATCTACATTATTTTTAAATTCCTGAAATATATATTTTCGTTAAATAATTGGTTCATATATAAGTATCTTATATTATTCAACAGTGTTATATATTGACTAGCTGACCCGACAGATGTTATCCTCCTAAGCTATGAATATTCAATTCGAGGATAACTGGGATAAATAATTAAAAACAAATTCATAAACATAGTTTTTATTGTAACCCACTAGGCTAAATTCGATTACAATCTTTAAGTTAGTTAAGTTATTATTATAGTTAATCATATTAATTGCTATTATAAGAGAATCGAGTAAAATAATAATATTAATTTGACATGTTTTTGATCCCAAACACTGACTGGAGTTATTATTGTTTTAATTTAGTGAACACAACATTTGCGTATTAAATATTTGTGTAAAATAACTTCTTCAATTATTGAAAATTTAAGGCTACCTTTAGAGCAAATCCCGATAACTAATAAAATATCAATACTGTAGCACTCAATATTATAACAAAATTACTATAATTAACATTAACATAAAAATATATGACAAATATTCTTTACTTTTTATAAATTGAACATTGACTAATAATTCAAACAATAATCACAGTTAAGAAAAGTATATTAAAGGAGTTTTATTACATATATTAAATGACTATTAGATTTTAAACGACTATGTTTATCAAGAAATAACTAAAATAATTGGGGAAAAAACATATGTTATCATATAATCTCCAAAGGTATAAAAGGTTTAAAACACTTACTAAATTATTGTGAAAATGGACCATCACTGAAAATTATATAGTTAGTTAATTGTTTCCTAATTTTTCTGTATATTTCTAGTAACTAATTCGAGTAATAATTTATAAATTTTCATGTTGCCGGCTTGGTGGCGCAGTGTTAAAGGTGACAGAGGGTTCTCGTGTTGCATGGTCCTGCTGGAGCATTGTTGTCATTGTTTAATATTTGTGATTGTCTTTAGGCAAGAGTGTAAAATCCACAAGAAAAATGATCCCAGTAACGCCATTAACCAAGCTGGGTAAAACTGGATGTGTAGTTTTAGTCTCTAGTGTCTCTAGAAACATATCGACTACTATTATTTCTTAAGAAAATATAAATTATCTCTGTGTTTTGAAAAATTTTTAAGTTGAAAACGAATTGATTAATGTTTATATTTTGTATAAAAAAAGTTCTAACGATTCTTGTTATACTAGAATTTTGTTACTGTATGTTTATTTTTATTCTGTAAATTTTTATCCCAATTTACCATTACTCTTTAATTCTTCCATGTATAGTAATATAAATCTCAAACAATATGGTATATATTAAAATTACATCGTTTAATATGAGGGTCACTTTATATTTATATTTCGGGAATTGGCAACACCTTTGTCATGTGAGACCATCTGACGGTTCCATCGTAAATTTTGACAATTTTGACGATATACGTACTCAGAACATTTTGTCGCACGGACGCTATTTGTTTATTTTATATTTAGTTGAAAGTTTCGTCTGGGCGAAAAACGGAACTGAATGATGAACATGTTCGTGCGATGATTTTTTAAGATTTTCGACGTGGATTATCGCAGCAAGAGTGCATAAATCAACTTAATTTGACTTTTCGAGATGAAGCTCCATCAAATACCACCGTGTATCGCTGGTTTAGTAGATTTAATCGTGGTCGTAGTTTGCTGTCCGATGAGTTTCGTGAAGGTCGTCCAAAATCGGCTGTTGTGTCAGAAAACATCGATGCTGTGTGCCAAATGATTAAGCAAGATCGTCATGTCACCTATTGTGAGATTGAGGCACCGGTAAGCATTAGTTCCATCAGCGTATATGCTATTTTACATGATCACACATCTGTGCGAAAGTTATGTTCGCGTTGGATACCACACAATTTTACAATCGCTCAAAGAAGGCTCATGTCGATTGGTGCTAAGAAATGCTTAAGAAATTCATTTGCGCTGCTTCGAAAGACGATTATAAAATCGGAACAGGTGAAGAATCATGGACATATTCGTATGAGCCCGAAAGTAAGCAGCAGTCGACTGTATGGGTGTTCCAAGACGAACCAAATCCAACAAAAGTTGTTCGCGCACGAAGAACTTCAACGAAAATGGTGGCCTGTTCCTTCGGGAAAACTGGTCATATTGCACAGTGCCTCTAGAGGATCGTAGAACAGTAAATTCTGATTGGTGCACAACTATTTCTTTGCCAGAAGTCTTCGGTGAAATAAGGAAAACAAACAAGAGACGCCGGATTGTTTTTCATCATGGCAATGCGAGCTCTCACACATCGGCTCAAACAAGAGACTATTTGAGCACTCAAAATATCGAATTGATGAGTAATCGGCCGTGCAGCCCTGATTTGGCACCCAATGACTTCTTTTTGTTACCATCCGTGAAGAATAAACTGCGTGATCAACGATTTTCATCGCCCGAAGAAGACATTGAAGCGTTAAAAAATCATGTTTTGAAGATACCTGATTCGGAATGGAATAGATGGTTTGAAAATTGGTTTAAGCATATAGAAAAGTGGTGAGTACTTTGGAAAACAATAAAAATATATTCGTAGCTTAACTATTTGTTACTCGTAATGTTTTAACTCACTCATTTTTTATTTTAGTACTGAACTTTGTGTTTCGATTTCCGATTTGCAAATTGCGATGTGATATTTGAAACGTACACATTACACGTTCGTGTACTGTGGCACTAATAATGTACTATATAAGAGTTGGAGCTGGCAGCGCGTCAACCATATCCAACGAAAATAGGGCCTAAGATATATGTTTATATATTTTCTGTCATCTATCGGATACCTATTGCTGGTTGCTTTTGCCGTGATATGGGCGCATTTTGTTTTATTGGAATATACTTATTTGTAGCGCTTATTAATTAAAAATTTTAGGCCTAACAATTCTTCCACCGTATAAGCTTTCACCGTGTAAAAAGGGAGGCAACGTTCTCGCTAAACCGATTAATATATAGATGCTTTTTTATGCACTACATTGTCAGTTTTATGTTCTGATACGAAAACAAATAATGTTGATGGTTTTCTATAAGTTGAACGAGGAAATTCACAATGAAACATTAATTTGAATGGAGGACTTGCTTGCTTTTGCAATAAAGAATCAATAGAGTTGGGAATATCAGCGCCCAATGCGTAAGACATTTAATCAACCATTGAGACGCAAAACCTAATATGATTCCCAGGCATTCAGATAGATCGCTCAAAGGAACGTTTTCCTTTTAAATTAGCAACAAGAATATATCTAAGACACGCTCGAGTAGGTATTAAGCGGTTGAATTGGCGGAATTTTTTCATAGATGCTACTGGAGTAACTAGGAAAACATTTTAATAGCAACGATATTAACTTGAGTTATTCGACCACAAAATGGAATTGCTCTAGCACTTGCTTCATCAAGTATTCACACCTCGGGATTCACGTTGTGACTATAGAAAAGCCAATAATTACCCACTCGCAATCCCATTTCATCAAAAGCAGTTATTTTTGATGATAACAACTTTTTTGTCAACAAGTATTGTAAGAATATCTCGTGAGTTTATGACGTGGTAAATAGAAAGCTGGCGGCAGCTAATTTGGTGGCAATTTACCTTTTTTATTTGGATGAGGAAGAGTGTTGGTTGACGTTGTGCTTGGGTGTAAGTTTTACTTATGAAATCATAAGTCATGCACAGTTATTAGAAATTAAGCAGAAAGTCATCAGCAAAAATAAAATATAATATTATCGTCAACGTATTTTACTTCAAAAAGCAATGATTAATTATGTGAAACTGTAATACAATAATATTTTCAATCTATACTGTTAAATATGAAATAGTTTCTTATATTATCCAAATTTAATTAAGATATTATGTCTTTAATTCAATTCGTGAATTACTTATTGTCCCTTTTAACTATCAGTTTCAATTAAAATACCTCAGTATTCACCTACGAAAGGTTTGGTATCACTTGTCGTGGAGATATAACTCGATTTTAATGCCATGTAAGAAATGCCAAGGACACCTATGAACTGGAACTAACTAAATTTAGTTATTTTTATTATTGTCGTCGAGCTTTTTCTATTACAGATTAGCGTCCTGTGCACGCCCAATGCTTTGCAAAAACCGTTGACCTGTAATGCATTAATACTTTTTTATCTATACATAAAAACACGTTTAAATGTATTTAAATATCTTTGAAAGAAATATTTATGTTAGAAGAATGTACTATTTTAGTTTAGGCATTTTTTTAAATTTTATAAATATATAAAACGAACGTAATCGTGGAAATGCTCTCCGTTGATTTCCATGATCTTTTATCTCTTATATCTGGGTTTCATACGAATGCCATTATGAATAACAAGTTATTGATGGAATTTATGGACATCGTTTATTATTTTAAACTTTTTATCTACTAAGGCGTATTGCATTTATATTAATACATTTTAGGAAAACAGGGTTAAGTCTTGAACTTGAATAGGACCTTTGTCGAAGAGCTTCGTCCTCTAAGCTCAAGAAGATTCTCTTACTCACAATAATAACGTAAGTTAAGTAGCTTCCATCCAGCAGCACACCTGGTTCCCTATCGTATAAATAGCCATTTTTAATATATGTTTATTATTTTAATATGTGTTTGTTTAATGGGTTAAATTTTTAGGTGTAGCGTTCTATAGTTACTATTCAACCACTCCAGGAATGACATAAATTAACAGCTTCATACTCTATCAAATACACAGGAGAACTCCCTAACCACTAAACAAACAATAAAATAATTAGTATACGCACAAAAAATAGTATTAAAAATTTTATTTCACGATAACAATAGCAGTGTTAAAGTGTTAGAGTCTTAAAGTTTTAAAACATACATTAAAATTATGGAGGAATTCAGTATTGAATGAGTTAAAATATGTGTCCTAATGTAATTGACTACAGACGACCTTACATATTTATCGCAATTTTGTAGACATTTTAGATAATTCATGTAAAATTTCTGTTCCGTCTATATCCTTTTTGTTTCCACCTTTGTCAACTAAAACTTCATAAAGCTTTCGACGAACATCAAATTGTGCTTGATGAAATTATTAGCTGAAATATTGAATATTCCACAAAAATGTAAAAATATAGGAATGAGAGTGTAATAGCTCAAATCTTCAATAACAACAGCTCAATAACAGACAAAATATTAACATATAGCACTGTAAAGAAATACTTTCCTTTAAATTTTAACTAAGGATTTATAATGTTCTTCACTTTCAGGAAAATAATGTCTTTACTGGTTTATCTTTCATGGCCATAAAGCTATCTGATCTAAATTATTCCGCCTAGAAAACGTTTTACCAATAAGTATATATTTCATAAAACTTCACAATAGTTTTTAGAATATTAAATTTTGTTTTTATATATTTTAAAATCTCCTTTTACCAACTATGGTTTTATCTGGACTGGGTCTAAAGTTTCATTTCTAGAACATCCACAAATTTTAAACAATCACAAACATAAATTTACGACCATGCCTCAAGCAGGATTCGAACCCGCGGGTATCGCAACGGTAGGAGGACCGTCCCATCGCCTTTACTACTGCGCCACCAAGCCGGCTAATATTATAAATTGTTTCTCATACTTCAAAACATTAGTTTGTTGTTGGACTGTATATAAAATATATTGCCCAATGTGGTGTTGATTAGTTACTGTCGTAAATTGGTATGACGAGATAAATATCAGAAAGCTTAACAAATATTTTTATTTTACACACCTATTATTTAAACATCTTAAATCATCTCAATTATAACTCTCCTTCCTTGCTGATATTTTTGCTTAAAAATATAATAGAAATAATCATTTAATTTAACGATTATTTTAATGTGTCCGTTTTTAGTGCTAGTTAACTCTAGTTTCATGACATGCTTTTTTTGCTTCTGATATAGGTCTAACCGAAGCATTTTCAGTGCCTAAATAAATTTACTAGGCATAAACTTGCTTTTTATTATTGTTCTCTCACGCTTTCACGTATTTTTTAGACCTTAATAATTTCCAGTAAAGGAACATAAACGATATCCTCTTCTACGTTACTAAATTGTTTCCGTTATATACGAAATAATACACGGAACGTCACGATCATCGATACTTTAATTAGTTGCGTACCTTTTTTTTAAATTCTTATTTAATTATACCGTTTAATTGTGTCGAATTTCGGCATATCGCCAAAACAGAAAAAGATAATTGTAATTGAACGTCCATCTAAAAAAATATCTGATATCGCAATTATTATTTATAGTTAAAATTAGTATAGTTTATAATGTAACAATATTTATCAAATTAAATATTACCTGATGATTTATGTAATTTATATAATTTAGAGTGTACAACTGATTTTTTTATTCTAAAAAATAATTTTTAATATATGACGAATAGATATTGTTAGTTTCGATAAAACTCGAGAACGACTCGAAGTTTGGCTGGTTTTGGTTTTGGAATATTTGTAGAAGTTTAGGAAAGGCTTAGATGGAAAGAAAGTGTGGAATAATTGTGAGGAGAATAGTAAAGATAACAATTTTGTTTTCCATTCAAAGTGTCACCGTCACAAAGGAACGATTTATTCATCGGTTGTCAAACATAACAGGTCAATTGAAAAGTCTCCGGCCTACCACAGTAAAACACTTTTTTGGTAAAATTAGTTTTTTTTTATTCAACATAATTCCCTTCAAGGGCAATGCACTGGTTATAGCGACCCTCCAACTTTTCGATACCATTTTTGTGGTACTATTTGTCTTTTGTTTCAAAATAGGCCACAGTTTCGGCGATCACCTCTTCATTCGACGAAAATTTATTCCCAGCTAACATTCTTTTGAGATCTGAGAACAAGAAATAGTCGCTGTGGGTCAAATCTGGAGAATACGGTGGATGAGGAAGCAATTCGAAGAACAAATCATGGATTTTTGTCATCGTTTTCACTGACTTGTGACACGGCGCATTGTCTTGGTGAAGCAACACTACCTTTTTCTTCAAATGCGGCCGTTTTTTAGCGATTTCGTCCTTCAAATGGTCCAATAATGCTATGTAATAGTCGTTGTTGATGGTCTTTCGTTTTTTAAGGTACTCAATGAAAATTATTCCATGCGCATCCCAAAATACAGACGCCATAAACTTGCCAGCCGACTGTTGCGTTTTCCCACGCTTTGGAGTCGGTTCATAGTGTACACTTCACTAGGATGGCTGTAGATTGGACTTCGGAGTGATGGAGCCATGTTTCATCCATAATTATATATCGAAACAAAAACACGCTTTTATTACGCTTGATCATCTTCAAACACTGCTCCGAATCATCAACTCTTCGTTGTTTTTGATCAAAAGTGAGCTCACGCGGCACCCACTTTGCACAAAGATTTCTCATAGCCAAATATTCGTGAATGATATGATTTACACCTTCAGTTGATATCTTTAGAGTGTCTGCTATTTCATTCAATTTTTATAGTCACTCAAAATCATTTTGTGGACTTTTTAATGTTTTCGTCGGTAACAACCTCTTTTGGGCGTCCACTGCGTTCACCGTCTTCGGTGGTCATTGCACCACGTCTAAACTTAGCATACCAATTCTTGATGGTTGATTTTCCTGTGTCCGGAAACTAGGCATCCGGGCAAGTTTTTGCTTTAACTGTATTTTTTCCTTACAAAAAGCAATATTTTATCAACACGCAAAATTCTTTTTTATGAATTTTTTCACAATAACAAAAGTTGCTTTACTAAATGCTATAATTCACAAATGAATGATTCGACAGCTCTCCAATTTATACACGCATCTTTTGAGGGTTAGAGATAGCTAAAAAACGTGGATGTAATTCTAGTAGCGCCATTTATCTGTCAGGCCGGGTACTTTTCAATTGACCTGTTAATTTTCCTAACAAAAGCACCAAAACCTCAAATAAAAAAACTGAAAAGCGCCTTAAAGCTGAAACCGGCTCCTCACATGTATCATTCAGTTACCATAACATCTATGATAGTGATAGTAAATAGTAATTTGTTGTGAATCTTTTGAGTTAAGGCACAGAAGCAGGGTTGCTGGTAAATAGACACATGCTCAAAATTCAGGTTATTCTGGCAACAATTTTGGGTGTTTTCAAGTATGTATGACTTTACATCGGGATTTCCCTCAATTTTTTGAAATCATAGGGCTGTGAAATCAGATACAGCCGATTATGTAGCAGGATTATTGAACAATGGCCCAGAATTATTGACTCGAATCGGTATAAGCGTCAAACAGATTAACAAGTCTGTTAGCATCTTTCATTTATTCCGCTTATAAACCACATAATTCTGAATTAAAACAACATTTTTAGGAAAACATTTTTCTGTTTATCCCTTGTTTAAAATATGATACATATTTTGTGATATCTGGGAGATTTTAAAAATAAATTTATAAAATATTTTAAGCTAAAATAATTATTAGTACTTTAAGGACCGTCTAGAATACTTGAAAGTATCATTAAAATTACTGTAATTGAAACTATAACACAATATTAAAAGTGGGATTTACAATATAGGGCTTCGATAAAATGATTTATTATATTTAGCCGTAACATAATTAACCTGTAATGTATATGATGAAATCGAACTTTATTAATTGCATTAAACATATTGAACCACATAGACAAAGGATTAACAAGAAACAGGTTAAGCAACTGTTTCAAATAGAAGCAGGTGTAATGCTACAAGAGTAGTTTATGTAACTTGTCTAAAATTTCATTCTAGAAAATTACAAGTAACAAACCAATACGATAACTTTAGTACCTAACAAGTGTAACATTTGCATAAATAAACATACTGGTAATTATCCGTAGTACGATATTACCACACTCATATATATATATCTTGTCACGTTCTAATGAGTTGTCAGTAGTATTCTAAACGGCCGAGCAAAAAACAACTCAAAACACCGGGAATATTTCAACCCGAGTCGCAGTAGAATTCCCTAATTAAACCGAAATCTGCACTTACAACAACAACAACAAAGAGAGACTATCGTAGACGAGGTGTTTAAACCGTAATGGCCTGTTGCAAAACTTCTCGTGATCAAACGGGGTCGGCTATGAGAAATCGAACAAATGTGAATCGACAAAAATTCGCGGATCATGGCCACCTACACAATAATCACGAGCATGCTTTGGGTATATTGCCTTTTTCAGGTCGATTTCAGCCGCGTTCAGTCTAAGACTCGGTCTCAATTGCGACGAATTGCCGTACCGTGTAACCCTTCAAATAAAATCGTTTTACACTTTACGATCTTTTATATTGACATTGCATTAATACCAAATCGTTTTATGGCGGTAATTATTTCGATTGCATAACATAAATATTTAATATAATTTATGTAGTAATTAAAATATTATTTATAACATATTGCCGTAACTTACCGCTCAAATGTTTGAAATTTTAGTCGAATAAATCTAGTTTAACAGCTGCTGTATTAATATAATGTCAAAACTTTTCTATTAAGGACCATGGTTCAATTTTGCCGTGCTTTTTTAAACTACGACAAATTTTATAAACATATTATTTTTTACAAATTATTGTTGAGATCGATTATTGAGTAAGATCTCCTTTAAGGTTATTTAAGTTTACTTGTTACCGGTCTAGTAATTTAGTTATGTAACTTATTTAACTGCTTAGGAATTCTTCATTGTATTGCATCAATATATTAAAAAAACCTCGAACGGATGCTAATTGCATAACTGTATTTAATTAATTGATGTGTTGTTAAATTTTATCTTAGTGTAATTTTGAGTAACATTATTACTAATCTGGAAATAAGCCCTAACGATATCTCATTGGATTTTCTGATATTCATTATTTTAATGACTCTTATTAGTTCCATAATTTATGTTTTAGTCTACGCACTTCAGTGTCACTTCACATATTTAGCTGATTAGCGACTGCATTAGCATGACACTCTTTCGAAATACTTCACACAAATACGTTGAACCGTACAACGTAGTTGGATTCCATATGACCAAATAGGTGTATAGATTTATACAGCAATATCTAATTATCTAATGATAAATTGTATTTGCGCCCGATAAATAAATAGATTTGGTGAAGTTGTTACCGTTTGGCCAGCATGGGCTTCTTCCAAGTTAGCCATCGATCTAGGTGCATACAAGATATTAAACATCCTGTGCTTCTGATCTTCGTAATGTGTACTGATGTTTTACTGTACTATTGTTATATCTAGAATTAATGGACTCAACTTTTTTTTGAATAGCCTATATTACTTTTTAAATAGATTTAATAGCTTTAATTCATTAACATAAAATATTTCGAATATTCATATACTTTAGTTTAATCTCACACATGGATATATTTAAATAAACTGGCAAAATTGTTTTAAAAAAAATTAACTATAATTAGAAAAATGTTAATATTCTTGTATTACATGGAAATATAGATCATGCTAAAGAAGTAAATCATAGATCCTCAAGCAGAATCAGTGTGTAATAAACACATAGGCATATATGTCTCTAATTAGAAGCTAAAGTTAAGCGAAGAACTTTGTTTTGTCATTAAACACTTAGTTTATACAAGTCCTTCTGATTTCTTACGTGTTGTCTAGTAGTTGTGTTGCTTCTAAGTTGCTGTAATGTAACGTTATTTCATGTGTTAAGGTCAAATATTGGATAACTTCTATATAGATAAAATATATAAATCTCTTTGATTACGTAGAGACAAGTATCGGCAAAGTGTGTAAGATATGTTAATCATCTAGAATGGCCTATTAGTATCCGAAACCTAAAATTATAAATATATAACATATATTTAGAATTTTAATTTTTTATAATAAAAATTAATACAAATAGAATATAGGTGTACCTAAATAAAGTACAGTTCTAGCAGTGAGACTATTATCTGAAAGCTTATAAAATGATTTTATTTATAAGTATTGTGTATAAAGCCATTTGCCATATTTCAATGTATTATCCAATTAAATTTCCGCGCACTATTATACTTCATATAAGGCATCTGTTTTGTTTTTGTGTCGCATAGCATTATTTCGAATAGAGATATTTATGAACTTGCAGTAGTCAAGAATGTACGTGATGTAATATCTCATGACTTGCATAGATTTCTAAGATTGCTGTATGTTATTTAGGATAAAACCACTTCCACTAGCAATCATACAGACATCAAAACTATGAGAACCGTTTAATAAAAAGTAGTAGTAGAAGAAAATGACACAACAAATATAGGAAGGAATATGATTGCAAGTTCAGTTAGCGTGTCGGGTTGATAAGTAAACTTCGCGCAAGTTAAATATAGTTTTTGATTTACTGAATTGAATCAAAATGTTGTTTCGTTTCTAATAACCAATATGTTCATATATATCTTTATATATATATACTGTTTCTGTCCGTTTGATGAACTGAACTCCTTCTGAACAGTTGGACCGATTATAATGAAATTTTTGCGTGTGTTTTTATACATTGGAGAATTGTTTATATTCACAACCGCGCCAGTATTTTTCCAAGATTCCAGTTCCAGGATTTTTAAAAAATATTTCAATTATTTTTAGATTATAAGAACATATAACAATAAAATCGTTAATTGGATATTATTGTGATCATTTTAAGGTATTTGTTTTTTATCGTAAAAAATATTTCATCTAAACAAGAAGCCATTATTGTCTAGACTGTATAACATCTACTGGGTCCGCTAGTTTACAAACTAGTAAATACACTCACAGTGAAAGGAGTGAACAGAACGATGAATTAATATTAATATATCAATATAACTGTATTTAAGTCCAATATTTTGCTTATATGTAAAAATATTAGAAAGGATAATAGCTTATAATTTGTATTTATGATTATATTAATATACTTTTCAGAACAAAAGAAAATAAAATGAAGCAATACAAAACATACAACGGAATTATCCAGTCCATTTACATCTTTTTGTGAAATTATCAAGTAAATACAGGCACACCAAATGAACCACTAGACACATCTTAACGATAACACAATACTAATTAAATTTTATTTTTTAATAACAAAAAAATGTTTTCCTATAGTCTTTAAAAATCTAAAACAAAGACAATATTGATCACGTGCATCATGAGTCTTAAACGAATTTCGATTAAGATTTTGTTTTGTAGGTCTTTTGAGCATTAATATATTGGTTCTGTCAAAATGCGATGCCTAATGAAAAGTTCTATTAATTTCTCTCCAAAACTTAATTCAAGAGATCTGAAGCTATTAGAAATAGATGCTGGGGCATAATATATAATGCGCAATTGAATATACTCACATACTTATCGATATACACTAAGATATACTGATTCAAATCATACATAAGTTTAGGCATAAAAGATTAACAGTATCAAACAGGCGTTCATCAAGACAAGAGCAGTTGTGACCGATTATCGGCAGATATAGAAAATATATAAAAAATCCTCTGGTACCACCAAAATCGTATTGGTTAAACAGACCTGTATTCAAGCTGTGTATTGGTGATGACGAATTTGAATAACTTTAGAGCTGTGTAAATGTCTATTAATCTAACTGTATAAAGAAGAAAATATTAAAATATAAATATAAATGTTTGCGAAATAATTAAGAAAACAGAAAAAAAATTAATTAAAGGATTTACAACACATAATGTTACTGAGTATTAAATCGCATCGAGGAGATATTTAACCAACTTCATGCTGAAGCCTCAGTATGTATGATTTAGTCGAAGTGTAAAATAAACATATTTCAGTGCTCTGAAAGTATCTGAATTTCTACCGAGTAAATCGCATTTGCTGGAAGTTTTACTTTTATACTTCAGTTTGAGAATAAGGCGGCTGAAGCCCATATAATGCTGTGTGATGCTTATGACAACTATGCTTCATCGATTCTTCTGCAAAATTTGCGTACTGGTTTCGACATTTTAAAAATGATGATTCTGAAACCGGAGATAAAGCGTGTTCAGGATAGCCAAAAAAATTGAAGACGAGTATCTGAGGGGGATCTCCGTGAAAAACGCAAAAAGAAAATGCAGGTTTACTGGTATCAGCACTGGAAACCATTTCCAATCGTTTAGAATACATTGGAATAATCCAAAAACTTTCCGTATAAACTGAATCCAAGAAACATTGAAATGCGTTTGGTCATGTATGAAATGCTACTTCAACGACAAAACTGGAAAAGTTTTTTGCATCGTATTGCTACTGGTGATGAATAGTGAAACAATTACGATAATTTAAAGCAGAAAAAAATGCGATCCTCCTGGGCATGCGTTAATATTAACGACAAGGCCGAACATCCATGGCTTCAAGATAATGTTCTGTAACGCTGTCGACTATAATAGTTGCGTTTTAGCCGAGCACTGTGCGAAAAAGGCCGGAATACGAACAAAGGCACAACAACGTTTTTTCTCGACATGACAGCGCTACACCACATATTGCAAAACCTGTGAAAATATTAAAAGAGAAAATGCCCCACCTGCCGTATTCTCCAGACGTTGCGCCTTCTTATTGCTCTCGTTCCGATATATGAGTCGTAACCTCTCTGAGCAACACCGCACTTATTATAATGATAGCAAAATATAGATCGATTTGTGAATAGCCTCAAAAGATTCATGTTTTTTTCGAGATAAACTTGGTAAATTCGCTGAAAAGATGTAGCGGCTATCGATGGACAATTCTTTAAATAAAATGCATTGTACAAACTTTTTATAATAGAGCCATACACCACTTCAAAAAATCAACTTTCGGCCCTGCTCGTCACGATTCCTAAGAAGAAGCCTTGGGAATCATGACGAGCAGGACCAAGATTCCAAACTTTTGGCTCGTGTAGTATATACGACTTTTTCTCATAGCCTGTCAAAAGTACGTTATTAACAACATTCAAAACAACATTGATGATTATTTTTAAGGTTAGAGGTAGCAACGTTAATGACAGCCGTAAACAATTTGTTGTAGCGACGGAATAAATAGTCACTAGTTACAAGTATAAATACGCATAAGAAATTCTTTCCTCCCGCCGTTATAGAGGGCATGGGTAAATATTCACAGGGAGTAAATGTTTAATTTTCTTCCCTGTCATTAGGGACGAAAGTACATACTTACGACCGAGGTATGAAAACAACTAATTTAATGGTCCGTAAATTATAAACGTATTATTCTTATGTTAATAATTCTTTTAAAAGTAGTAAGTATGAAATTCGTTGAGTTTAAAAAGACATTTTAAAATAATATAAGGACAAATTTTTTTTAGAGTATTTGATATTAATTTATTCTTATATTGCTTTTAATATTTGATATTAATTAACTGTCCTGTAACTAAAGGAAACGTATTGCATTGGGCTAATATTTTATAGTCATGATCAACCGACATGGAACAATACAATATATCGATTCAAATACTTTTATTTTCTAGGTCAACAATATTTGAGCGTTGCAGAAAACGTGTTTGTTTCTTACACTTTTCCACACCTAAATTTTTGCAACGAAAATGTCACCTAATTGACATGGACGTTTTTATTTTTCAGAGTTGCGCGACAATTCTCCAAATACGCCGCTGCGCTATTAAAGTCTAATGAAAATCAAATAAATTAGCGGTCGCCGACTTACCCATATTCGGTTAAAAAACAATTCGTATTTAAAAGCACGTTTACGCTAATTATCGTACTGGTCATTAGGCGGGTTATGTAACAATCGAACTAATTAATTGTTCGGAAAAGCGAAGAAAGCTAGCACAGATACATTTCTGTTAAGAATCACGCTTGGAGCGATGGAGTGTCAACATGGGCGCCGGAGCGTAGGAAAGAGAAAGGGTTACTTGATTATTTAATTTTTGCTACACCCATTTAATTTATTTTTAGGAGCAGAAATGCAGTTTGAATCAACTTTTAAATAACAATCCGGATAGCATTGTGTATTAAATATAATTGGTATATTTCGAATAAACATTATCAATTTATTTCCATTGGCAATTTATCCTATAGTCTATTCAAAGTCTTTTTAGTAATGCGTCGTGGATATTTGTGAGATCGAAATATTACAATGTGGCCGCATCAGCTCTGAGTCTTAGTTCATTTTGGTCACAACATAGGAGAACATTCTAATCTAAATAGAATAATTGAACCAAAATATTATCAAATATAATTTATTTTAACATTATAGTACATCTATTACATATATTATCGAAGGACTTAAAACTAAAATTAAGAATACGGGTTTAATAGTTTGTAGGTTAGATTTGTTTTATTTACATTGAACTCTTTGCTACACCATCCATGAGGTAGAGATTCTAGGCGTGTTTTTTATGTAGTGTTATCTCCCTGGAGGCCTAATCTATCTAATTAATAATTGTATATCTGAGAAACGTATTTTACTTTCATTCGAGAGCATATTTACTTTTTAGGTTTTTTTACGTTTCCTTCGATGGTGTGTTTACTTGACAAGTCATCTTAGTATCACTGTGTTTTTATTTCTTCTGCTACTACCTGTGTACACCATTCTTGATAAAATTAGTCACTGAATTCTGAGGGTGCATTTACCATATCTACAAAACAGTTAGTGTTCATTCTCTCCTGATACCCAAATATTTCACGCCCTACAATACCTTTTCCTACAGTTATATTCAATTAATTATGTGCATAACTTTAGTTACTTCCACTCTCATCACTCTGTCTCAGGAATTTCCAGCATTGTACAGCATTATCACGTATCCTGAAAGATTCCTTCAGTCACTTTGGCTTTACGACTCACTTTCCAATTCAAACACTAAACTGTTAATTTCTAATCTGTCTAAAACATGTTCACGATTCCACTATTTATCAATTACTTCCTTTGTATGTCTTATCGAGTTCATCCAAACCGAATGTATGATTGTTGACAATCCTTCCTTCCATGTACATATCTGCAATTAATTATTAATAAATATAATGACCAACTCAACCTAATCGAATGATATTGTAACTTTTACGTTTTTCCGTCAATTTTTATTGTCTTTACACTTTTTTGTTACTGGCTTTCCAAGAGTGTCACAATGGACCATTTTGAAATATTCAAGTTTCTTATATTATTTTATGCCTTTAATTGAATTCTTTTTAAGATAATGTCTGGAAGTTCCATTAAACATCTCGGAGGGTTATCTTTACACAATTTAAACCCTATGCCCTGTAAGAGTATATGAAATGTCTATGTGTATGGATGTCTTACAGCCCTCAAAAAGCTGCAGGTCCATAATTCTTTTATGTATATTTTCTAGAGAAACAATTTTCTCTAAAATAATTTTATTAAATTATGTTTATATCGATAAAATAGTTTGTGTACATACTGTTCTTATACATTTGGTATATTTGGTTTTGAATAGAGCCAATATCGAGATGGTCAAGATTCGTCACCCACTTTGTATGTAGACGGGTTTTCTTGGGTGAATCTAACGTATTATTCTTCATTTTGTAAGCGATGTTATTCACAGTACCCACTGTAATATTTAGCACGGCAGCAACCCGCTAAAAACAATTTTAATAAAATTGCAGGGACTTTTATGTATTTAATATCATCAATAATTACTTTACTAACGGAATTTACCCGCAAAGGGGGGCTAGCGTTATCTCGTTTCTTTTCGAAATAACCTATTAAAGTCGCAATCAATTTGTGACCCTGAATATCTATTGTTTTCGGCATTTTCAAACAAAGTAATATGATATATTACGGAGCGACTTAAAATTTATCAAAATAAAGGGGTAAAATAATGTTTGCCGGTTTATAACCTGTAATAATTACACCTAATATTTTAAATAATTTAGCGTACATCTGACAACCGGACGCGACCAGCATCAGACATATACAAAATTCTTGAAAGCAATAGTGATAAGAATTTTTAACTCTTACCTATAAATTATTGTGGCTGTATAATTAACTGTAGTTTTTAGATATAGTATAATGTTAAAGTAAATTATGTTTGGTAACATTTTTGTTCAATTATTTTATTTAGATTAGAATTTTTTTGAATGTCAAAGCCAAACTGAATTAAAACTCAAAGTTGATGCGGCAATATTGTAATGTTTCGACGTCACAAAAATCCACGACGCATTACTAAAACAAATTTGAATACACTGTATATAATATGTTTTCTGGACAGACTGGATAAGCTAGCTATGCAAGCCGCACAAAATTGCCTAGTAGGAAAATACCACCTTTGGTAACAGGTTAACGTTAACAAGGTGACGTAGAACAAATGTGACATTGTGATCCTCAATGCAATAAACATGGACTGAACAATATTCTTTGCAATATAACAGGCAGAAGAAGAAATTATTTATTGTAGGTATTGGGATAATTGATTTGCATGATATTTTATATCTATGTTGTTCTTCCTAAGAGTAAATTATTAGTTACTAGTGATCGGCCTCTGGTCGAAATTCAACAATATATAAAGCTAATCATGTTGCTCTCATAAGAGACTAAAGAGAATGACTTAAAAATTATATGTTAATGTTACTAAAACTTCATTTGAGAAAATTTTGAATATAAGACCAGAGATATATTTGATATATAACTTTAATTAATAAATAGTAAAAATAACACAAACTTCACAAAAAATTCACAAACTTTTTATAATTGACATTTAATTAAATCTAATATCCATTTAGTTTTAATAATAAAGAAAATATTAATAAATTTAAATTACTACAACACTGGACATTATAACAAATGTATTATGGGTAAGATTCATTTCAGAATTACAACAACTTCAGAGCATCAAATATCAGCATATATGATTATTATTTAATTTCATGTTATAATCATAAACATGAAATATTAAATGCAGTAATACATATTTCTATCTTAACTAAAATAATAACGAACACAACTAGGTACCTTATTTTTACAACATAGAAATTATATTAAAGTATTTATAATTATTAAAGGAACTATTGACTTTTCAATACTTAGGTCTATAACGCAAATAACAATCAAATACATGATAAAAGATTCAAATAATAAATTGTTATAGTTACATATTTTATCGAATTAAGCACTAAACATCCACTAATTACCAAATTACTATTAATAATTCATAATTTCTTTTATTTGTCCCATTTTTGCCACCTAGGCAAATTATATGGTTAGTTTTATTTTATCATCAGTTTTTCTATCACTTCATTTATATATTAATATATTTTACACATAATCTTCAGCAAAATGTGTATTTAAAACCAATATATTTAATTACAAAAAACCCAAAGAGATTATATATATATATATATATATATATATATATATATATATATATATATATATATATATATATATATATATATATATATAAATATGTTACAGATAGTTCATCTTTAATTTGTATTCCATGGCTTTCCTTAATCTGCTACTTTCTACCTTGCCTTTTGTCCCATATGAGGACAAAAACTGACTAAGTTATAGTATATCTTCACAACATATGCAACCAACCCAAACCAAATTGAGATTAGCAGACCTCAATAATGACTTATTTAACATTTGGAAACTATAGAATTTGACAGTATATACATGATCGTTACGACAATGAACACAAATAATGGCCAATAAATTCCAGTGATAAAAATTAATAATTTTCTGAATATTTTATATTTTATATTTTAAATTACAATAAGTCATATTGGTGATCAATCTGTAATAATATTTGTTAAGATTTCCTACCATACTACAAGTATTACTTACATTTCATTTACCCTATTACAATATTGTTTGTTTTTCTGAAAAATCACTTTAATGAATCATTTTATAAGCATTATTCATTTATTAATTTTAGCTTTATTTTTCGTTGATAAAATATTTACAATTAAATACTCTACACATTGTTTTATAGTTGTTACATTATCAATACGAGAAAGTTGGAGCTTGGATGGCCTAATAAGGATTTATATGTGATTGTTGTCTCTAATATCCTATTCATTTAATTCTAGCTACTTTATGAAAACATATTTTTGTCATCTGCTGTTCCTAAACAACACTGTTATTTCAATGGTAATATTAATTTTTATAACAAATATCGAAATAAAATACGAATTGTTAACGGCCTTAGCAATATATATGATGCAGAAACATACCAAAAATGGAACAGGCATTTAAGTTTCCTGACCAAGCAACTTGTATGTAAATATTTGTACGTTAATAGTAGCAATTTTTCATTCAGTCAAGCCACATGTTTTTCGCTATAATTTATGTTTCCTCTTTATTCAAAAAGCTTTTTGTTTAATAATAGAAATCAATTGTATTCAGTTATACATTTGATTATAACGGTTACAGTAACAAAGACACAAATCAGAATTACTTCGTCATCTATTTGTCAGTTTAAGAGTGATATTAAGTTCACTCATTTGTTTACAAGATATTGAACATGATTATAGGCCAGAATAGTATTATTATTATTTATAGATTAAATTGCCAAAAGTAAACAGGAAGACTGTTATATTTTTTAAGTAAAAGTATTTTAACAAACAAATTGAACCGACTTATGAGTTGACCGATATGTACATAATAATCACTGTAATAACTAAATAAAAATAATCAAAAACCTTATTTTCCCTATATACTACACGTATTTTATATTCTACTATATACACACAATTTAGCTTAATACCTACCTAAAGCTATTTATCTATTTACAGTATTATTTTAACTACTACCAACTTACTACTTTGAAGTCGGTGCTAAAACCAAACAGTTATATTAATTTAGATTTGTTTTGTTGGTAATTTAATTAGTATGTATTATATATAATATGTCACGTATAAAAATTAGTTCAAAATTCAAAAAAAAATAAATAAAATAAATAAAAACAGTAAGTTAAAATATAAGATTAATGAAAATTTTGAATTACTGATAATCATAAAAACAGTAAGTTAAAATATAAGATTAATGAAAAGTAGTAATTTCTCCTTATTATTTCATCCATATATTCTTTATGTGTAATATACTAATATCATAACTTCGAAAACTGGGTTTAATAATATTCTGTTTCTGTTTATCCAAAAAATATTGTGTGATTTTTATTGTGTAAGAGGGTATCAAAAGTGTGAAGATTAACTTAATAAAATTATTATTTTGAAAAGGAATATTTTATATTTTATAGAGAATTTCAGATCCACTGCTCCACAGAAAGTTTCCACTGGGCTTAGTATTGGTAACGTTTTCTGCCTATGAATGATTAGGGACAGCAACTAATAAGAGCCAGTGCACTTTATTATTTAAAATTATGTTAATTGATATATTCATATTTAATTGTGATGTAAAAAATATTATAAATTAAATGATATATTAAAACTACTGATTTTAAATACTGTTAAAATTTGAAATTAATTTAAGACAGGAATAAGTTTTACTATACATTTTTTACAAGTAGCAAGTAATTAGCTTGAGGGTGTTACAATCGATTTCTTATCATTGCATGATAACTATCTCTTATAAACATTTTTAAGATGTAAAGTAATACACCAAAATTGATTTAATTTTTACTTATTCATCAATTTCACTTCAATTAGATGGGCTTATTTAACACTCTAATATATGGCTTATTTAATGAAATAATTATTGACTGTTATGAGGTATTATTTAAAATAAAATAGAAGCTATAATGACGGGGCACATGTTATTCAATTGTTGACAAACAATTTTTTAAATATTTTGTTTAGAATAACGAAAGGAATTTTAATTGTGTGCTATCAACCACCCGAAACGTAAAGAAAGACAATAATTAGGTGGTGAATGTCCTTAAAACATCAGTGAAAAGAAAGTGGCGGTTCTTTCCTTTCTAAATATTTCAGATGCATCTTAATACATCAAGCCTGTAAAAAATTATGACTTTTTTACATGCAACATTAGCTGGCTGTCTGACAGACCAAAATTTATTATATAGTAGAAATAACTAGGTAGGTATTTTATTAAAATGGTCGACTTCGCTATTTAAGTGAAATAGGCTAATTTGAAAGAAACTGTATTTATCTAACATAACTTAAAATAGTTTTCAAGCTCTTTTTATATTAATACAATTTATTATATACTAAATATTATCTAGTACTTTCAAGAATGGTTAGAGATTAATTAATAAACCAGGACGTCACTTATAAAATAAAATAATAAAATTTGCGACATTGAAGCTGAAGTGATCAAGTGAAGTGAATATCTATTGCTGCGGATGTGGTTGGTGTGAATGCCACCGAAGCATGGAGGTTAATATACTTTTATGACTGCAGCAAGAATGACGCAAACATTTAACATACGATTTTAAAAATAATTTAAAATTTATATGTTCTACTAAGTCTCTCCGTATGAAACCATATTAGTTAATGATTTCGCATTAGTGTCATACGTTTCTTGTTCACTGATGCATGATTCTTTATTGATAGTAATGGTGTTTTCGTCAAATCATAGATTTGTCGTAAAAATACAGAGAGGACGTTGTTTTTCAGCTATCAATTACTAGATTGAAACAGGCTATTCTAAATTGTGATTAAGTATTTCATGATGCGTTAAAAGCCCAGATATTTTGATGGGAATCTTATTTAAATATCTTCTTTTTTTGTGGGAGTGTTACCATTCCCTTGTTTTGTGCATAGTTTACCCTCTTGTTTTTAAGTATTCCCTCTCGTTCTCATATGTTTTAGTTAATAGAACCTATTGAACGTATATATCTGATATTATATTACTCTTTAAGGATTGCGAAAATGTAAAAATAGGGAATCTATGCAAATCTAGTGATTATTCCAATATAACTGCTAACATTTCTCTTCTTATTGTACTTTTTCTGCTTACCCTAGACTTAATGTATGTTGTCAAGTTACTTCTTTCTTTCCTTAATCCGCTCCGCTACTCTGTTACAGAGCAGAGTAATCTCTTTATAACTATTGCAATACCTCTTGTCGCCCTTTTTACCAGAGTAATAAGTTTTATTTGCCAATACTCCTATGCGGGATCCCTTCTTCTTCTCATTATCTACTGTAAATTTTGAATAATATGGTTCCATTCGACTCAATTTGTTAAATATATCTCCGGTAAATTATATCTCAGACCGGTAATTTTCCATTTAGCACTTTTCTCAGTACACTCTGTAATTTCTTAGTTTTTATCTGTTCTGTGTCTTCAATTTTCTGATTCATTGGCTACGTTTTATAATATGTCGACTCCTCTGTTGAAAGAAATTCATGAAATGAGCAATTCATGAATTTCATTCGAAAAAAAAATCATTTCACTATTTCTCTCCGTTTGTTACTATATTTATTTTCTCATCTTTTATGCCTACAATTACATAATCTTTTTTCTTATATAAACTTTTACAATTGTATAAAACGCTGATAGTTTTTCTTACTGCTTATTTCATTCGCTCCCCCCATTGCATAATTTTTTCAGTTGATCATTCAAGTGATAAACTTAGAAGAAGTAACAAAATCTCATCTCAGAAAGTGATATTTGTTGAAACTTCTTAACGATAACTTTATAATAACTAAAACTTTAATAACAACCTTAATCTTAAAACTTTAGTAATAACTAAATAAACTGCAATACAAATAAAACCTTAATAATGGCTTCATACAATAACACTTTGGGTATCTTTGGAATCTGAACATGTTCATCTAAAAGTTATTAAACCCCTTCAGACATCTTATGATGGTTCAATTAGCTGTGTGTGAGCGAGAAATGATTTGTCAAATCAGTTTGAAGTCCGAACAGGCGTTCTCGATTATCATCGTTAGATGTCCTCTCTCCACCACTTCTCAACATAGCAGTGGCTGCAGTTACACACACACATACACACACACATATATATATATATATATATATATATATATATATATATATATATGTGTATATATATATATATATATATATATATATATATATATGTATATATATATATATATAATATGAAGAAAATACCAAAGTTATGATCGCCTGCTAGTGCGGATCTCAGCGGGGTTCTGATGGAGTAAGTCGAATAGGCCAAGCTACAGCTTTTGGTTCTCTAAGATTATGTATCTGGAAACGAAGAGGCATTACAATCAAGGGCAATCAAGGCAATCAAATCTAAAATTGGCCTCTTTCGAACGCTAATTTTGCCATCTGTACGGTAACATATTTAGAGACGCAAATTGCAATAATTTAGTGAAAGATGAACGAATTCCCCACATTCTTCGGTGACGAAATCGACCAATTTGGGCGGAAGACACAGCGAGCAGATCCGAAGAAGACATGGGCTAAAATCATTGGGAGTAAATATTACGACTTAATTGGATTTCTTGAAAATATCAAAATGTCATATTTGATACAGTTTTTATTTGTTATTAATAACATCATGGTTTTCCAACCAGCATCCAGACTGGATTTTTTAATGATTAATTTTAATTAAGATATAAAATATTACGATTAACACAAATTCTTAATTTTATATATTTTGTTTTTTTAAATAAATTTTACAGAATAATTAATTGTCAGATTTTACAATCGTTTTTACTTACCTTCATAAAAATTTAGTTGTTTGGCGAATTAATTTGCATGTTATCTAAAACAAATAAATTGACTAAAAATCTTATGTTTCTATTAAAATATTGAACATTGTACTTATTACATTTAAAAATAACTAAATATTTTCTGAATTTTTACCAATATATAAAATTAAAGTATTAATTATACTGTTCTCTCGCCATCTCAGTGATATTCAAATTGGCTTGATAACTGTCAATCATTATGAAGCATATTAAGTTTAACAAGAACACCTTCTTGAATGTTTTAATTTATTTATATCTCGCTTATTCTTGACATAAATGTGATTAGGTTTATGATATTTTTTCGCTGCTATTATATAATTATTTTTAATTGATACGCTATATTTATCGTATGTATTAGTAATATATTCAAGCATGTGTAATTATTTTTTTATATGTTAGTTTATCTTTGTACTTCTATTCTGGGGATTTAATTGCCTAATATTTTTAGAATTTATATATACTAATTTAATATACGGTATATAATATAAGGTTTTTTTCTTGTTGCAAATATATTTCGCATCCTTTGAAGAAATCAGCCTTAGATATATTCAATTTATGGTACTGTTTTATGAGTTTATTAGTTAATAAACAAGAGCGAAAGAGCAAAACAAAATTACCGGAATTTTGCCTATAAATATTGTTTATCAAAGAAGGGTACGAATTAATTTCTAAATAAATTTTAAAACATCAATATCATTATATGAATTAATAACTAATATCATTAGGAAAAATCTGTTGATTGCGTTAATATTTTAAAAATAATTAGATTATTTTATAGAATTTATGATATTGTCAATAACCAAATAAAATGTTTTTATTGATAAATTTAAATATTCAACACGACCTTAAGAATTAATATTCATTAGAAAAGATTCTTTCTATAAAAATTTAAAGGTGCCACTGAACATAAATATTTACAACATTAGATGAACTTTGGCGCCGCTATAAACTCGTTGATTTTGAGAAAATATTCACTAACTAAATATTAGTTTGCATGTGCAATATTTAAATTACAATTTAATTAATTTTTTTTTTATATTTTATATTTATTTTTTCAAAAATTGTGAATGTTACGTTCAATTTTAATTCTATAGTCCTAGCAAACATATTTTTTTCATACCTCGGTCGAAACTTCTACTTTCGGCCATACTAACAGGGAGGAAAGTTAAACATTTACTCCCTATGAGAAGCACCGCGCCCTCTATAACGGCGGGTGGAAAGAATTATGCGTCTTTATGCTCGTAACTAGGATCTATGTATTCTGTCGCTACAACAAATTATTTACCGCTGTCACTAATGTTGCTACCTCTAACTTTAAAAATAAGCATCAATGTTGTTTTGTCGTCACTCGATTCAATAATCCAGAAAAAATGAATAATACGTTATCATCTAATGAATCCACGGACCTGGAAGATGAATCTATGAAATTTTGATGCAGAAGCGCGACTGATAATAAATACAGATACGTTAATATGCTCATCAAAATTTAAAGTTAAATTAATAACGTACTTTCGACAGACTATGAAAAAAAATCGTATACACTACACGGGCCAAAAGTTGTATTTTCGGCCCTGCTCGTTATGATCCCCGAGGCAAAGTCGAGTGGTGTAAGAGACTATTTTAAATGTATTCTATTTATTAGGCACTTGCATGTATTTTGAACAGCGACATATATTGATGACAGTATGAACCATTAATGTAAAGATCTCTTGTAAAGATCGATATTTCTCCACTACTGTTATACATAAAATTATAGTTTCCAATATAGTTTTAGTGAGTTACGAAACGTTAAAATTGTATGTTCCGCATTCACACCCATTTAGAAACTTATGGTGTTTGCTTTGTAAAATTTTAATTGGTTTTGGTTTCAAGAATTTAAATTAACGAATTTGTGGTCAGTGACAAAAAGTTACCTAGAGTGTATATTTTCCAGATGCTTTTAGACAACTTAGAAGTTGCTGGATAATCATGACTGCGACAATCTCACACTTAAAAAGGATTCACGTCGACACCGTAGTGCACTATTTTTTTTACTGGGAGCATAGTGCATTATATTATCTTCACAATTCAAAGTATTACTTTAAAATATTTAAATAACTAATGTGCTATTTTGGACGTTAGTTTCAAGAACAGCATTTGCTTCGCTTTTTATCAATTGAATATTGTTTAGAAATCGGATCGGTATACCAAAATATGGCTATTAGGTGCTTTCCACAGATGAGCTTCTCTTCAAACTGTCGCAAAAAAAACCTCAAAAGCTGCTATCACCCATTAAACTGTCAATTAAAACCCATTGAAAGCATTTCCTAGTCGCCATTTTAAACAAAATCAAGAGTTTTATCAGTTCCTTACCATAGGAATGTAACACATTATCAATATCTATTTTTTTTAATATGTAAACAAATAATTCTTCATCAGAAACCTAAAACGGAGAGCTTTAATAACAGCAAAAAATAAATAAGATACGAAGAAATTATTTGTCGGAGATATGAATAAATAAAAGAAGAAACATCTATGAAAATTGCTCGAGGAAAATCTATGAAATTTCAGTTTTTGTTCATTTTGAGTTAAAACTAAAAATCGAATAGAATAAAAACATTACTGAATTTTAAATGTTTTAAATTCGGAAACTTTATTTACAGTAACTAAACAACTAATAATATATCTGAATCTAAAGAGATACCATATTTTGATTATGGCTAACGTAAAATGTTTTAGCGACTAAGCTATCTTACGTCGCATAAAATTCTCATTAAATCAGGTATACAATTTACATACCAGAGGTTTCCAGTAATTTAAACTTAAATACTATAAAATTTCGTCACTGATATATAAAAGCAATTATAGCGGTATCGATTAGCACGATCTGGCCGTAAAACTTGCCAACTAATATTCCGTCAATAAATTTTTACCAGAAATAATGAATGGCATTTTATCTAATTCCTTGATGAAATATAAGTATAATGCTATATTTAGCTTCAAAAATGTTTCAGGATTTTATCAACATAACATTAATAGATTCGTACAGTAACGTATCTCGGTTAATGTGCTGGTAAAACCGGTCTAAATATTCACAATAAATTACTCTTAGGAGCCAATTTAAAAAAAAGGACTATTTAGGCGAACTTTTCTGAAAAGAAATATTACATTGATTAGTAATAAAATATGGGCTATTTAGGTTCATTATTTCTTTTGATATTCAAAACAAACTGTAAATGATATCAATTTAAATTGGAAAAAAACAGTCAAAGTAGCTTCAGATACAGTTAAATAATATGCCTTAAATTTACTTCTTAAGATTATAATGCGTGTATCATGCATCATGTATTAGCAAATTGATACCATTAACCAAAGATTTTATTTTAAAAATTCTTTCATAGAGTTGGTTTTCAAAATTGTGTAGTGGTAAATATTAAGTATTTAGGGTATGTGCATTGAATATTAGTATGGAAACGGCCATTAGAAATATCTTAAAAGATTAAAAATATAATATTGGATTCACTGAAAAAGAACCGTCTTCATATGAAAGGGGTGACGAATCAAGATCAGCTTGATATTAGCTCTATCAGAGAACAATCGTATGAAATAAGACATAATTCAATATAGTATCCATAAACATCTCAGAAATGTATCTATAGAAAGTTTAGAGATATGCAGCTCTTTGAGGGATGTAGAACAACCTTTCATAAACTTAATTGGTGTAAATGTAACTCACGAAGGGGTTTAACAGAATTTTTAGATATTTTTTTTAAAATAATACACTTCTTAGAATCATATAATAAGATCAAGGAAGACTAGTAAAAATAGTGTTAGTGCAACAAAAGTTGATAGAAAAACGTAAACATTATAATAACAATTAATTAGATTTTATTAGTCATAACATTTACCTTCGTTTTGAATGAGCTCTCACGCATATTGAAGAAGAAAACAATAAATGATGGAATTGTGAACAAAGGTTAGATAGATAGATAGATTGGAAATTAACAGCTTATTTGAGGATTGATTCAATGACTCAATGTTTCAATGCTGACTATTTCCAAGACAGGGTGATGAGAGCGGAAACAACTAAAGACGAGTATATAATTAATATACAATATATTAATAACACATTAATATACAAGTTCACAGATATGTGTGTAATTGTTCAGAATATACATGAGCACTTGGTTAAAATGTGCGAAGAAACCAAGATGACCAACTCTTTTGCAGACATGGCAAAGACACTAAGGAGGATACAGGAATTAAATCAAGTTTTATCAAGAAAGATGTATACATGTAGTTACAGAACAAACAAGGATAGAATAAAGGGCTTTACAATGAAACACTGTACCCAAGGAAACAAGAACCAAGCGTAAAAGGTAAATATACACTCTAATGAAAGTAAAATATATTACCAGGATATACAATCGTTAATTAGGTGGATTAAATCTACAGCAGATATAACATAAACGCGCCTAGAACTCTAACTCATAGTTGATATGGAAAAGAGTTCAATATAAATATGATGAAACACAACCATAACCTGCAAATCATTGTAAGCATATAGTTAATTTTTTGAAATAAATTATACTTGATATAACAGTATTTTTGTTTAATTATTTTATTTGTATTAGAATTTTGTTGTATGTCAAAGCCAAAATTAACTAAAACTCAGATTTGGTGCAGCAACTTTCCGACGTTATAACATCATCAATTCAGATGACTTGAGTTGAACGGACTATACGTCTTATAAATGTTAATACACTTATTATTCCTATAAAGCAGCTGGAGTGCATTTTTAGTTGTTAAAAAAGCCACATATCTCTAGTACTTAGAGTACTTATTTGATACTACACTATATCTCGTTTAAATACCTTTTAAATATAGATTATTCCATAGAAACCTCCACAGAATATTCTATATAATACGTGATACAAATAGGACACTAGTGGTAATTCCATCATATATGTAGGACCTGATTATATTCTATGAAATATGAAGAGGTCGACAGTATTTTTAGTGTTTGTTGGATCTAATATATAATTATGTATTATTGAAATCAAGTTCTTTAAGAAAAAAGAAAGAGTGTTTTCATTTCAACTCAAACCAAAACTTGTATAAGGCGATATTATCCCAGATTCTCAGTCAGTATTTATTTGACTTTGAAAAGTTTTGGTGGCATTAGAAAATTGTTTGTTAATTATGGGCTCCTTGAGCCTGGCCAAAGCATTAATTCAAACCACCAGTAACAATAATTAATTCGATTGAAGCACAAGTTTAAAAACATAGAGGAAACCGTTTTCCACTACGGAGAACCTATTGTTTAAATCATACTAAACAGGAAAAAAATTAGAGAGATCGGTTTTGAAATTTAGATGCACCCACTGTATAGTTTCGGCCATTTCCCGTTGGATTACCCTTTCATTAGCTTTTCAAAAACTGTTTAGAAATTACTTGGTTCAATTTTTCACACATAAAAATCTCAGAAGTTATACAATGATGAAATTAGAATTTTACCAACTCAATATTTTTATGCTATCTTTCTCGACAGCTTGATGCCGATAGCAGTTATAATAAAGCCCAATAACATTGGATGTAACATATCATAAGATGTTCTTTTCCTCTAAAAAAGGATGTTAATACTGTTACTATGTTATACTGATGTTGTACTGGTGAGGAGTTCCACTGTAGTGGAGAACCTCTTCGATCTCCCCCGTAGTAATTTTTTTTATTTATTTAGTACCAGCCATTCACAGACTAACGCTAACTTCCATTTGCCACGATCGCTCGAAGATGGCGATATCAGCCAGGCTTGGATGTAGTACCGCACTTACTTTATTTATTACTAATTTATTAGTCAACTGTTCTTCGTTCTGTTCAAAGCCTTCTCAGCTCGACAGTAAGTGCATTGAAACTTGGGGTGTACAAATCCACCTTGAGAGAATATTATATTTTCGAAGATCCTTACTCCATCAACGGATTTAAAAGTTTTCCCAGTAAATACACATTTACCCTGGGAATTACGGTGGCGGTGTCAAAAAATGTTCAAAAAAGAGTACTCTATGTCCTAAATATAAATATACAAACGTGACCAACAATGGTCGTTGATTCATTAAAAAACTTTTTAACAAAGGAGCCTATGAACTTAGTACTAATCTGTTCTTAAGATCACACTTGTTCTTTTTTACGGCTGAGCTTTTTTTAGCATTACATCTTTTGAACTGCGACATCATTATTTTAGCGATTTGAATATTTTTGAATTATACTTCCGATACTTTAATGATTTCAGAATTTTAAGGGCTCATAACTAAACGATAGACCATAGAATTTAATTTATCCTGAATTTCAAACTCCACTGATACCTAAGCTCCGAACATTTTTGATAAATATTAGATTTTAAGTTTCAGTACCATAAATATATGTTGTTATATTAATAGTAGAGTGCAAAATGAAAATAAATTGAATTATTTCTCAAATGAAATGTATTTTAAAAATATATCTCTGCTGCTTTAATAAAGTGTTAATAAGACATGGAATAACTTAATAAAATATAATAAAAATAGAGAAAAATACTGAATGACCTCAAATGTACTACATAAATCTGCTGAAAATTAACTATCTGCTGAAAAAAACGTCAAATATATATTTTTTGTTATGTTTTCTAATTAACTTTTTTATAGCTATGGTTTATATTGGAGCTGGACCATCTAACTTCCAGAAATCATCTGGTCTGACTCAGAGTGTGTTGGTTTTTCTTTACCGAATTCGACTTAACTACTCTGCTACCAAACTAGCTATATATTTTCATTGCTTTATAACAATGCTATTTGATTACTTACTAGTATGTATTATTAAATTTAATTTAAATATTAAACATAATTATTAGGATGTAATTTGAAAAAAAAACATGGCTTCACGCAGGTAAGAAAAAGTAAGAAATAATTCGACCTAGTACCAGTTAATAATTAATAAATGTTGTTATTGCTATTTTATGTATCACGATATCGGGTTATGGAGTTTGAGGGTTTCGGCACGCTTCAATAAGTTATGTGTAAACTGGTACGATCTACCCAAATAGTCATTACCAGTCGCTTTTCTGCAATTCAATAAATCAAAGTCAAGAAGACTATCACGGATTGTAAGCGTAGGAATAGAAAATTACAAGCCGAATGATTATAAGTTAAGACAAAGAGTAATAGTCTAAATCAATGTATCGATGATTGCGTAATAAAGAGTATCATTTTGTAATAAACCACTGCATGATATTGTTGTTAGATAGTTTTATATTAGTGTTGGGAACTATCGACTGAAATCCATTATCGACTGTTTAGAAATAGTCTACTTTTTACTATCGACTGCTTCAGTCGTGTACTTTTCGTTACTATTTTTGGTTTTACTAGTTTAATTAGACTATTTATATATAGCTTTATGATTTTTTTGGTAGTTTGTTTGTTAATAACAATATATTGTATACTGATATAGCAGCATACAATATATACATTTGGAACGATATTTTTCAAGATTGTTAATGTAATAGGGTAAAAAGATTAAAATTGTGAATGATAAATAGTAAAATACTTTTGACTGTTTTTATGGCAATAATAAATTACTCTCTCGATTTTTGTTAAAAATATTTCCATTCAATAATAAATAAGGCATTAACTTTCTTTAACAAAGCTCTAGTAGTTATTGTGAGATCATTTTTAATTACGTGATGGATTACTATTGTATTGTCTATAGTTATTATAGTATATTATTTAAAAATAGCAATTAAGACATTAAAATACAATAAACATTTGTGGGGTATTATTCCATTCCATAGGAAAATTTAATTCCTTTTTACGGATCCACAGAACATTCAAATATAAAATAATTCTACTTGGTTTAAAATTAAATTATAAATTGCATATTATGTATAATTATTATAATAGTATTCAGTAATTTTTTTTCCTTCTCTTTTTTCAAGTTAGTTCGTAAAGGATTATGTACAGCTGCGTCTCGTATTATAAGCGTTGGAAAATATAATCACATAAAGAATTAACTGCTCCACGCAATTGTCTCCGTCCTTTCCTCTCACAACTTATACAGGAAAAAATTCGTACATCTTCGTCTGATATCACGAATTAAAAAAAAGCCCAAGCGTGAATTTTAATGGAAATAGTAATTACTATTTTCAGTCGCTAGTTTTTTGACTATCGACTGTTTCGACTGTTTTCAGTCGATAGTTCCCAATGTTGTTTAATATGATATTGAGAATTTTTATTTTTCAATATTTATTACATATAAGGAATTCGATTAAAACCTAATTCACACTTTCCTTTAAGAGTAATATATTCACGACTAAACTTTCTTCTAATTTTTTGGTGCCTTTTTTTGTAGAAACAGAGTAGACATTTTTGGTCACTTTCGATGGCTTTTATCCAATATAATAATATCATTAGTTCAATTTTTTAATACAGGTCACGCATTAGATTAAAGCTTCATCCATTGTCGTATACTGATAAAATAACATAATATCTTCTGATTTCATTGGAATAACCGATGCGTCATTGTTTTTGGCTCGGTGTGAGCGAAAACAGTACCAACTTAAGACGTTAGTTATCAAGCAACTGCAGTTTATGGTTCTTTATATTAGCATTAAATTTTGGATTTTGGATCAGCAGACAGTTCAAAATTATTCTGTTTATACAATGGTGTTAACATTCAATATTGCACTCAATAGTAGTTGATTTTTCTTGGTCAAAGACTACACCAACAAGCTACTGTTTGTTTCCGCCCGCTTTTTTCACCAACAAAAGAATTAAATTCATTAAACTTACTGTAACTTGTAAACTAATAGTTAGGATAACATGAAATAGCAATGCTTTTCAATTGCTTGAAGGTTACTACTATTCGGAAATCGTAATTAACAGTACCATTAATCAGATATTTCGATGTCAGATATTTTGAGTAATTTGTTTGCGATTAAAAATTATAAATGATTAAAAATAATAGCCAAGTAAGTCATATTTAGATACATTATTTAGGTTAGTTATGTAATTATGACATCTTTGACATGAGACTTATGCGGGTGCTTATGTGTGAATATCGTTTACCAAATTTCCTGCGCTTCTTGACGAAGCTGTGTTAGTGTTGGTTCCAATCGAAAGCCAATAGTTTTAGTATTATAAATTTCTTACTAGAAGTTAGTCGAAGTTATGGCGGTAGGAGATCTAGAAAAAATAAAGATACAAATTGAGTAAGGATGGAACGTAATGGAAAGGATGCAAGTAAATTCATTCGAACACCTGGGAAGAAGTTAAAAATTGAAAATAATGGAAGCCAGTAGAAGAAAATTAATACCAGAATTGGAACAATGTGTCAATTTATAGTTCGCAATGAATAGCAAATTAATATAAGAGAAATATAAAACATGAAAAAAGTGGAAATATATACAGTAGTATATTATAGACAAATCCTAGATCAAAGGTAAGATGGGTGTCAAGGATAGATAGGAGGATATAGAGGAAATACTGAAATAAGACTTTAAAATGGAGCCTTAAGAAAGATTACATAGAAATGAGACACTTTACTTGGTGGGACCATTTACAGCACATGCAAAAAACAAGACAGCTTGAGTGAGTTTGCGAAGCTTTGAACGAATCTTGGATAAAGATATTAGCGAAATACTGCAGACAAGAGGAAAGCTCAGGCCGAAGCAAGAAAAAGTCAGCCGAATTTTTACACGTAATATATTAGAGGTTGGAATAGCGCTTATATCATCATAAGTGTCTATAAATATAAAAATTTTGTAATTAAAAGCTAAATTTATTAAAAAAACTGGAGTTGTACATTAATAACGTTACCTTTATCCATATAAAATAGTTATGTAGTATGAGTTTTGAAATACTTCCTGGAACCTGGAACTCAATTGTTAATATATTAAAATCAACAAATAGTAGCAAAAATAAAGAAAATAATGAAGGGTATAGAAAGAACATTTTCCTCCGAAAGGTGTTCATCAGTATATATTTGCAGAGACCACCTTATTTGTTATTCTTGCTAGTAGAGACAATAAAATATATTTGTCATATTGATTCTATATCATATTTCCTAACCGACTTCGAAAAAGGAGGAGGTTCTACGTTCAGCTGTATATATATATTTTTTTAATGTATGTTCGCCGAGTTATCCATCAATTGTTGGTGGATTTTCAAAATTCTTTTTTTATTCCAGAGAGTGCACATCCGAGGTAGTCCCATTGGAACCAAATCAGCACATGTTGTTGGGAAGGGCGATATCTAGGGAAACGCTCAAATTTCAAAGGCTTCACATATTTTATATCTAAAATAATCAGATATTTAGGTATAATGTTATTTCTGAGTTGATGTGACGGAAAATTAGAAGTCGTTCAGTGCCAAACCCAGCACAAGCAATTTGATTCTTAAGCACTAACTGTAGCATATAAGACCTCGTAGAAATATTGTAGACAACTGCTTCTATGGTGAAATGGGCGGGTTTGATTCTCGGCAGGAACAATAACTTTTTGTTGTTGTTTAGTTAGAACATTTGTCAAATCATCCAGGCTAGGTAGCGGTCCCCGGGGCCTGAAGCGCTCTTTATTTTTAATCATTATTTCTTTATTCCTATTTTTCCTCATAGGGGCTGTACCTTTACTAATCCTGCCTATTGTAGTATTAAGCAAACTAACTGCATAATTTATTGAGTAAATATCTAACACTAAAAAAGAAAAATAAAATATCTTTAACAAATAAATTTAATCGACTTCAAAAAATAAATAAAGAAATCACTAAACAATAAAAAAATTAATCAAACTAAGGCACCGACTTCAAAGTAATCAGTTGGTTGTAGTTAAAATAATATTGTATATAGATAAATAGGTTTAAGTAGATATTAAGCTAAATTGTGTGTATATATATTAGAATATAAAATACGTGTAGTAGATAAGTTAAATAAAGTTTTTGATTATTTTTATTTAGTTATTACGATTATTATGTAGATATTATTTTTTAATGGTTTTTTGTGTTAAATACCTTGATTATTTTTTTATTTTTAATGAGTTCCTTATTTAATTTTTGAAGTCGGTTCAATTTTTTTTATAAATATATTCTTCTTTTATTTATTATAAATTTGTTTGTCATAAAATATTTCACATTTATCTTAAATATATCTTGATGTGACAATGATGATCTTGATAACTTGATGTCATTGCTGCGTTTATATTGGTTTCCATAAAGGAATAGGCTGGAAAGAAGATATCCTTGTTTATCATTGAATAAACAAGCTAATAAGCATGTAATCATTGATATTTTTAATAAGTTAATTAACAACATTATGATGCTATAAAAACTGATTTTCTCTTAGGATTTACAGCTGGTTTAGAAACAATTTATAACATTCTTTGACCAATTTGGATGCTGATTTAAATGGATTGCATTCCAATTTATATAGGCAAACAGCTCGTTGTCGAACACGTTGGATAATAGCTTTTTTTCAGTCGATCCTAAACGTCAATTAGATTTAACAATTATCTTCTCGATCAGCGTCAAAAACTGAATCAGGTTTCTTGATTTATGACCATTTAATGATGCAATGAACCAATTTCATTCATTTAATTAATGTATCTGCGATCGCTAAAATCGGTAGTATTCATTGGTAGGAAAGTGTTAAGCAAAAATCATTAAATAATACCTATTGTATTACCGTATGTAGTACCCCTTCGGCAAATCACGTTTTCAGAAGTGACCTTCTGAAAAATTAGATAATAATATATCGAACGTTTCATATCTCATGACTCTGAAACGAACGTCAATTTTATCTCGTTAACGAAAGGAGTCAAGGTGTGAAGGTTGCGATCTGTTGATACAAAAATATAGTTTGTAATTGTACATAAAGTTGTGCAAGTATACAGGTCAGTTGTAGTCGCATACCGGATGGAATTAAATCTTGAAACGCATTGTTGCTGGACCAAAGTAAATCGTAATAATGAATAGATATTTCAATGAAACTTTTTCACTTGGTTAGACAGTACTTTTAACGCAAATTATTGTAACATTTAGTGATATGACATTGAAGTGCATTACAATTATTTATTGTCACTATTTGACACTATGACTCAGTGGAAAAGGAAGTATTCTTATGTATATAAATAAATAGCTACAGACTTGCTTCCACTTTTACTTTGCCTTTGAAGTAAAGCTTCTTGAATGTTCTTACCGACGTATTTTTTAAGTTCCAGAACACTTGTTGAATTAACTTTTTAATTGCATATAAAGATTAATTTTCATTCAGATATTGAGGTTAAAAGGCCAGAAGCGGAGGATATAATTTGTTTGTTTTACTCTGATAATGATGTATCTATCCTTTCCATCAAAAACAAATAATTCCGCATTATCTTATATATTTCATCATAGTCATAATCATTTATTTGATACAGCTCATCAAAATTATACAGGGCAATATTCTAAAGAATATTTTCTATATATTGCTCTTTTTTATTTTGGCAATAGCTATTAGTTATTTTTACATTTTGTCAATTAAACTTATTTTTCCAACTCTGCTATATAAATATAGAAACAAAAATTTAATCCAATATCCGATGTTAATTATAAGTACTCCAGATGATCAAGCTACAATTCCAAAGTTGATACACATAATCTCTTGGATAAATATTACCCTAGCTCCACTATAGATTAATATTATATGAATTATAATTCATATTTGAGTATAAATCAAAACTGTAGGATTTTCGAAAGGATTGGGGCATATGTAAATATTGTAAATCAAAAACTAGTACAAATTATTAGCAGCAATATATTTTTATTGTCATCGGCTCTGTTTACATTGGAACGCAATATTTATATTAGCATTTATATGTGCTTTACGACACGTAAATTTAGAAAACCACATAACGTCATACAGCTGAGAGGGTTAGCCTAACATATGTATAGCCGTGATGCTAAAATAATTTCTATTCGATGACTTGTTCAGCTTGTTTGTGCGATAATCATAAAAATTATAGAAATACTAAAACATGAGGTATATAAATATTAATGATACTGTTCCAAACGAATGTTAAATAAATAACTAAAAGTTTTCGAACAACTAAAATACTAAACTAAAATTATATTAAACTATTAGCTTCTGGATTAAAGACGAGTTGAGTGCCGAGTTTCTTAGAGGAACCTCTTTACATTTGTAGATGGGGAGTCTCGGAGGAATAGTCTTTTCGCCATTCTTCCATGAAATTGATTTCGGCCTTGTTTTTCTTTAACACCCTACTAATATGATATGCAGCTTTCTGAATAAATATAAATACTGTTAGTATGGATAACGCCTGGAACGGATAATTATGTAGCTTGAAGATGAGCTTTGGATAAACATTGGATGGATATTGACAAAAATATTTGGTTTAAACAAAGTCAAATTCCTAGGTGCTCTAAAAGGCTGTTTTAAAAGCAAAAATCGATAATGGTTTGAGATTTATAACTAAGATAAAAATCTCAGCAAAGATAAGGTGCATGATACCATGATAGGTAATTTTTTAAAGAAATACTTGACTCTATATATTTTTTAATTTTGGTGGTAATAGGTACCCAATGTTTCAATATAGAATCAAAACTTGTATGGCATACCTGAAGTAAAATATTTTTACGAACGACAGAAAATAAATAGTGAAAGAAAACCGAATGATTATATTTATAATTTTCAAGATTGTTGATTTGACTCTTGTTTATTAATGAAAGAAATTTACTTTATCGTAGCATTACCAGTCTGATGCTTTAGTATAACTACATATTTACATCTCATATGTCCCCTCTCTTTGATATAGAGTGAATATGGAAGTATCTTAGGACTAACTTGCATAGTTCTATTATTTTGAGTTCAATTTTCCTGTTTTTCCAATTACGAATTCTATGGTTGGGAGAACTCAAAATGATAAATTCGAAACGACCGCTCTATAAATAGCTCACACATGGAATTTTTCCGAAAAATTCGGAAAAGATATAATATAGCAAGAAATTCCAAAAACTTTACCAAATGCTGGCGAGTGTATACCAAGAAGCAAGTCTTAGTTAATATTTGCAAATTATATTGCAACATTTATTTGCGGTGACTAATCGACAGGGTGCGAATGCGATAGTATATGGTACCCAAGTAAGGCTGAATAATGAAAAATCGACACACAGTTGTATAGTATATATCATAGTGAGGCTGTAAACTAACATCGTAATGCCAGAACAATAAAAAAAATTAGTATAAATACTCACTAACGCAACAAAAATGATAGAGAGCAGGTATATATGTTGAAAGGAAATGGCTCAGATTAAAATCAAGAAAACCACTATGGAAGATTACCAATGAACTTCTGTCATAGCACACATTTAACTATTTGGCAAGTGCATTGGGATTCACTAATAGTCTTTCAGAGTACTCCACATTAACACATCGAATCACACTTCTTATGGGCTTTAAGAGGATATCGCGCTGAATCAGTTTGTTGAGCACGTAATTTGGGGTATCCATGATGAATCGAAACACTTTATTTTGAGACCTTTGGAGGATAACTATGTTAAATTTGCAAGTTGCATCCCACAGTTTAATACCATAGGTCCAAATGGACCTAAGTATTAACTTATACAGCAAAACCTTGTTATATAATGATAATTTAGATTTACGCCTTATCAGCCAATACATTTGGTTTAGTTTAAGCCCAAGCTGTTTGCGTTTTGTCACTATATGTGTTTTTTACATGTCAAACGTCGATCAAAATGCATTCCCAGATATTTAACGCTGTCTGTTTGAGGAAATTCATTATTATTCAATTCATGGGTCATGTTCTTTTAAAAAGGGTGAATGTTATATGGGTAGGTATTATCTCATTTACTTTAATACGCCACGTTTTCAAACACAATTGGTCTTTGTTAAGATAAAATTGGAGGTTTCTTGTGGCTGATATTGGATCGTGGTGTGACGATAAAACCGCTCTATTACCAGCATATATTATTGCAACAGGTAGTGCTTCTTGATGTCTGTAGGTCAGCCGTATACAATAGATATAACAATGGGCCAAGAACACTGCCCTGCCGAACACCCGAATATATAGGGTGTAGGTCAATGAATTCGTCACCCTGTTTGACAATAAAATATTTTGTCTATGAGGTATATTCATATTAAATAAACTAAATAACTAATAAGTAATCAAACCATAAGCCAATTCCAAAAACGTAAGCTTAATCTTGCCATAGAAAAGATGCTCACCCCAAAGGTCGTAAATTGGATTAAGTATTTAAATGTGCGCTTGTTACTTTATATTATTGTTCTTTGTTCATACTTTTTTTTATAACGTTTAAGTCGTAAAATTTATTATATCCTTCTATAACTATACCGCACAAATACTTATAACAATAAACAATCATTCCATATAGCAATAACGCTAAACACCTCGGTATAACTCTTGACGCAAGACGTCACTGGAAGAAATATGTAAAAAAGAAAACGAAAGGACTGAAGCTTAGATATACGAAAATATATTGGTTAATTGGGGAAAAAATTGCAATTATCAGTACATAAGTAATTACTATTATAATCAAGCAAGTATTAAGACCTATATGAACATAATTGATTTAATATTGAAGCATTGTAACCTTTGGATAACACTAACACAAGACTTGATATTGTGTAATATAGTTTGGTCAGGTGTATTTACTAAAAAAAAAGAACAGTGTTAATACCGAAACATTATTGGCCTAGAGGAAGTTAGGGCCGATGTATCATCCTAGATTTACCAAGATTTAGGCTAATGTAAGAGAAATTGTAGGTTAGCCGGTAGTAAATAATAAAAATGTAATAAATAATTTAAAATAAATGAATAACATAATAGGTCAGAGATAGTTCTCCAAAACAAAAGGATCAAATCGCTAATCTCATAAACTTATCGCTACTCAATGATGCTAGCAAGCAACCTAAATATTAATAATAAATAACAGCTTAATAAATTAAACGCATTACAATTAAATAAGTATAAAATTAGACAGAGACTAAGGAAATAGTGAAAACGTCATAACACCATGATTACCCTCATACTTCAGAAAACCCAAACTTAATCCAAACATATCAGAAAATCTACAATTTCAAGCAACTATATAACGGTAAATATAGAGATTTTTAGAGATTTTCCTACAGCCATAAATTGGATGAATTTATTTAAATTCGTGATGGGTTTTCTTATAAGATTTACTTCGAACACAAAACAATGGTTAGCGCAATTTACATATACCAAATAGCTCTAGTAAAGGTAAAATAAACAAGGCCGCGCTCCTACATAAACTGCAACCCAACAATAACTCCTTAATTGAGGAACAACATCCTAGAAATCTCTTGCAATGACAGTGAGTAAATATTTATTGAAACGCATCTGAATCACTCACTCACCATGTCCTGTGATGCATTCAGCGGTCGTTATGTAGAGCCAAATTCCATGATATTATTCATTTCAATTATTACGCGGTTACAATCCGTTACACCTTTATATCATAATATTTTTAATTTGCAAATTGTTGTTTGTAAAAAAATTGTTTAATAAAGGAACTATTAGAGCTTATTCTAATTAAAAATTAAAATATAATCAAACTTAGATTTTTAACACAAAAATAACACTTTAATATAAAACATGTATATAATAATCGTTATAACTAAATAAAAATAATCAAAAACCTTATTTATATCTTCTACACGTATTTTATATTCTACTATATACAGACAATTTAACTTAATATCTACCTAAACCTATTTATCTATATACAATATTGTTTTAACTACTAGCAACTAACTACTTTGAAGACGGTGCCAAACCCAAACACTTATATCAATTTAGATTTGTTTTGTTGGTAATTTAATTTTTTGTATGTGTCATAAATTATATTATTTTTTTGTATTATTTGGACTTGACACCGACTTCAAATTGATCAGTTGGTTGTATTTAATGTAATATTGTAAATAGATAAATATATTTAGCTAGGTCCCAAGCTAAATTGTATGTATATAGCAGAATATATGATACGTGTAGTAGATAGGTTAAATAAGGTTTTTAATTATTTATATTTAGTTATCACAACAGTTATTATGTACACATTCTATTTTAAAATGGTTTTCTTTGTGGTAAAAACCTAAGTTTGATTATTTTTTAATTTTTAATTAGTTCCTTGAGAACAACAAAAATTAGCGTCACCGCCGCAGCAGTTAATGTTTAAAAAGCAAACTGAATGGCTTTTGCACTGAACGATTTTTCGCCATACCAGCTCAGCACTTGCATTATACACAAATATGTGATTATTTTAGTTAAAAAATATGTGAAAACTTTGTACGTGCCTTTAAAATTTGAGAGTTTAACTTGATTTCCCCCAAACCCTCTTCCTCAAAACAGATCCTGATTGGTTCCAATGGAACCACCTTGAAAATGCACTCTTGAATAAAAAAAGAATATTCAAAATCGGGACACAATTGACGGAGAAATAAATTTAATTTAAACGGAACATAAATTTTAAAAAACCGAACAACCGAACATAGTACCTCCTCCTTTTCGGTTAAAGATCACGAATAAATTTTGATTAATTTATATATATATATATATATATATATATATATATATATATACAAACTAAATTTCAAACTTTAGTACAGAATGATGAACGAGACAACTTAATTAGATGTCTTAATATCTAGCGTTTTTATAGTGATTAAAGAATGTTTGTTGGCATGTTTAAATTGTTCAGGCTTAGGTTTTTTACGTTCATATTTAAATAGTAATTTATTAATATCATCGTGATACTTTAAGATGACAAAAACCTATTTTTTCCATATAAATCATCAAAATTAAAAACATAATTTTCCTAATATAACTTCATAGTCATATCAAAATCTTGGATTGTTTTATCTGGCTAAATAATTTACTGCTTAACCTAGGTCACGAACTATGTCTATCATCCAACTGCACAAAACAGAAATAACCGAAGGGTTATAAATCATTGATGATTTGTGAAACCGATATTTTACAGTCACATGTTTATATTGCATTTCATTGAAAGAGCAGGATTCAAACTATATGTCTTGGAAGGTTTTAATCGACACAAAGCCAATACCTTCCAAGTCGAATTGTGAAAAAATTATGTAATTGTCTCTAATATAATCTTTTGCTTCAAATTTGCTATTTATGAACTACAAGTTCCAAGTTAAGTCAAACAAACTTGCAATAAATAGTTAATATGTAGAGTTAATTTTTTTTAATGACGTTAAATAATGACCGTAGGGGTCTTGGCAGCTGGTTAAGCTGGGATTGTTCACGCGCATTTTTTTTGTTTGAAATTATTTTGAAAATTTTTATTCGAAAAGTTATAAACTACCAGTACCGAACTTGCGGCATGTCGAATTTGTTAGAATTGAAATATTATATTAGCCACCCACAAAATATCCATAAATATTATCCAAGATGTTAAAAACATGCAGGGTGCCAGAAGCCACGTACAGTAAACGATAACGAAGGAGACGGCAGTAAAAAATTCTCTCCATCCATGCCTATACAAGTTTCTATTGGCTAGGACTGCGCATGTGCACTTATTCTAATCTAGTCTAGAACTGCAATACTTAGTAAACGAATACTTAGAACTTTCAAACTGCTTAGCAGACGATGAATTAATACTTTCCGGGCATTTATATGCGATGGAAAATATAAAAGTAAAAAATTGGTGCCACATTAAATGCCCCTTCAAACGATTTTAATATTCTGGGTTCACTTGTTGCCAGGCAATAAAGAAGAGTTGTGGCGTATTGTGACTGGCGTTTAAAAGTTGATTCAATAATCCGAAAGTTAAAAACAAATAGAATAATCTAGGAAATGTATCGACATCCATTCGAAGCGGTATGGTGTGTAAGTATTACTCTTAACTATAGCTTAAATAGTCCAATTTAATTTTAATTTGATAAATATATACTGATATTTATGTTATATTGTACGACCCGTGTTGCACTGTGATTTAAGGGGCCATTAGTTTTGAATGTTGTTACGAGTGAGGTATTTAAAAATGGACGGATAATTTTTACATATTTTTACCCTAGAATATCGCTTTATACCGCCGTTCAACAAGTCGCCCTTTTCTTTTGATTAAATAAAATAGTATTTTGAAATAAACTGCTCTTCATATTTTATAATAACTGGTGCAGTCAGTAGGACTTCGAGAAGATCATAAGGCGTTCTTTTAATTAACCGGAATCAAATTAAATATCAAGAAAAGAAGACAGGTTGACGTTGCATTGGCAATAGTTCTGCAGTTACTCGAAGAATTCCTTGATGTAGTTAAGTGGAGTTCGGGCAAAAGTATCGCAGCTGAAGCTGTAAGATCCCTAGCCATAAACTATTCCAAGTAAGAATTACTTAAGCTTTGAAAATCACCTCTAGTTCGTGGATTTCCGGCACAGACATCACAGTTCAAGGTGTAAGGCTACCAAAGGTAAACAGAAATTATTGTGAGTTAACGCAGTCTACTAGAATTTAGACAGAAGCTTGAAGTTCAATGTGAACAGCCACCAAGAGCGCATTGTAGTAGCTCATTCTCTTAGCCGTAGACTATTGGAATCTGGAGTCACCAAAACTTGCAAAACCATTCAATACAGGGACACTACGGAAAATTAAGTACAAACAGTGCAATTTCGAAGATCTTCAAAGGCAAACTGGCATCGGGCGAAGGTACAGTCGTTTACACAAGGTAACAGAACAACTTCAAGCTATCCAGATAGAATAACGACCCTGACACGTAGATCCTTGTAGTTGTTTCTTTAGGAAGGTGTTATATTGTACGGTCGGTGCTGCATTGGCTGAGGACTGCATTGTGATTCCATCTGTTATGAATGTTGTTTCGAGTAAGATATTTAAAATATACGTGGGGATGACTTGTGGTGAGTTTTTTTACCCTCAGTGTCGCTCTCAGTGTTATATGACCGTTCAACCAGTTACCTCTTCTTTCCGTTGAATACAATAGTTTATTGAAGTGAATTAATAGTTTTTGTATTCTAAACCCTTTCACATTCAATTACTTTAATACCATATTCGTCTTGCTAAGTTAAATAATATAATCAAGATATTTATTTTTATGGCTATAAAATTATATTAACAAGAATTTCTATAAAAATAAAATAAAACTAACATAAATTATTTTTATCTCATTATCAACTCCGATACAGCTAACGACCATAATTAACAACCCAGAAAAGGGATAATTATAAGAGTTCGAACTTTACAAGAAAGGATAGCAATTAAATTCTGCGTTTTTTGCCAGTAAATAGCTGTTTTATGAGGTGATGTTAGCAAATAATAAAACTATTAAAAATTTCTTTCGCGATTTTATTGCGTCATACCCAGTGAGTAACCTGATGATTTCGTTAAAAGCATGCTCATAATGAAGAATAAACTAAACATTAAGATTGGTTATCATAATTTTATGTTCATATTTAGTGCATTCCGTCTCTATATTATGATATCTGGAAGGAAACGAGAAAATAATCGCAGCAGTAGCCAGTTTTAGTGCAGGAGCTTTATAACTAGAAATATTGAGTTTATATAGCCGTAATTATATTAGTGCAAATAAGGAAGATAACCAAGGAACAATAAACAGGCACTTGTTAGTGTAACGTTTGCTTATACCATTTAATTTAGTTATGTTGAGAGGTTATAATATTCGTTTAATAACATGCTACTAGCTGCTTGGAAAACACTTGTCTCTAATGAATAGGTAAAGGTTTCTATAAACTGCGTTGTCTTTGTATATAGTTTTAGAATTACGTAACTGTATGCGCTATTTGCTTAGATTGTAGAGTGACTTGGTAATGGAGTATTTGATCCAATACTAGGGTTGAATAGATTTAATATTAACTATATTTGTGAAGCTCAGAGATATCTAAACAGTAACAGGACTTTTTAAATTTGCTTCATGTGGGTTAACCCAAATTAAAAATCTCAGAAATTCTTCCTTTCCGGCCTCTGCTTGATCTTGTATCAATATATTCTTGGTAGTATTTGTATCTTGACAGCAACGAAAGATTTTTTTGTGAAAGCGGATTGAAGGTTAGGAAGTTGTTGTTTGGCGCGGATTTCATTGGTCATTGGTCCGTCCGTATCATGTTAACGTCCATCTCTACAGAACAGTGATAACTAATTTTATTTGGTTCAAATTTAATTGAATAGACGAGGGGAATATGTTGTGTCACTAAAGCAGAGTAGTATCCCAGAGAAAGGACACTATGCTTGATGTTGCCCGTTGTTGGTTGTTGGTTAGAATTGGTTATTCTTATGTCATGAGTCATGATCATGCGATTTCACCAAGCTACATTTTGTTAGGTTTACTGAAGTCAGAAGTGCATGTCAATAAGCTGCAATGAATCTAGTCAGCGACAGAGTCGTAGAAAATTTGACAGTTTGGATTCATGACACCGTAAAAAGCTCTAATGGTTGTTATATTCCAACAAACTGACAGAGAGCTGTCTCTATTAATTTTCGTTCTGCCGTCAACTGTATACACCGGCTTGGTCCATATTGGAAGCCGAATTAAACTTTCTTAGGCATCTTACCATTAGCTGAGTTGGGTCTGAGTGAAAAATTGATTTTTTAAATTCATTTGGGATCCGAGTAGGTATTGGCTAAGATGGCCGGAGAGGTTACCTCTTCCTCTGCTCCTCTAGTTTTCAACATAAGCGTGAATAAAATTATACACACATATACTTCGCTAATACTAATATTGATTGAAAATTATATAGGGAGATAGGTATACAGGTGTTAAAAAATTAATTCCTTTTTGCTTTATAAAACGATTGTACAACTATCCAAGTATATAATCTGTATATTTCAAAGTAAAATTCCAAACCTTTTAATAGTTATAAGCGTTCAAGTGCGCGTCGTCCGCGATAACGGGTGGAGCGCGTGACATAATACGGGTTGGTGTTGAAAGAATTATTTGTTTCCTTTAGCACTATTTAACTCAAATAAATAAATAATAATAAATGTATAGAAATATTAGTGACCCAGCTAAGACATTTACATCTTAAAATCAGTTATAACTTAACTTTCATAGCGAGCATGAAACATTTATACAAAAGTATCTTCATATCAAGAAAACAAGCATGGTGGTTCAAACCGTAGTACTAGATTTCGCAAAAGATCACTTCACGAAAATCGGTATACAAAATTGGGTAATCAAATAACCGTAGTGAAAATGAAGAAGAAAAAGTGAAAGAAGAAGAAGAGAAGGATAAGAAAAAAACATAATAAGAAGAGAATGAAAATGAAGATTTACGCATTAGGTATTTAAGCAGTCATATTTAAAATGCAAATAAAACTTTCAATTCTATGGTTTGGTAATTTGTTATAAAACAGTTGCGTTTTGGTTTAAAAAGGTTTAAGGTCCCTGATATTTAGCAGCACGGTTATTTAATAAAGAAACTTCCAGTATTTTAACTATTCTGAACGAGCTTAATATTAGCGGATCGGTAACAAATCGACATTGTTATTTCGACATTATATGTTTATGTTGCTATGAAGAAGAATAGGTTGTAGAAAATAAAAGATAGAATTCATTCGGAGGATATAATCTATTTTAGGAATTATATGCTATGTTAAGACCAATTAAATAATGATGGTTTACATGATGTGACCGCTATTTATTGACGTTATAAAATATTAAGAAAATACAAATAGGTAAAAGAGAGCCGAGAAGTTTTAGCTGAAGAGAGCCTTGGCCAGTAGATGGAAGCACGTCTAAATTGAACGATTGTCATTCAATCAACTCAAAATACCCTTCAATGATATTCCAAATAACCGTTTCGAGGTTGCAAGATCTTCGTTATCGTTTACGGGACATCGTTGCTGACACCTGGCGAGGAAGAAGTTTCTTCAGTTTAACCTGCAATTCTGGATGCCATACTTTATCAAAAGTCTAAGACTTGTCTAGAAATGCTGCCGAACAATATCTTTAGGCGTTTAAGTCCATATTATTTTGTTTTCAAGTCTTTACACCTATTATATTGCTCTATGCTTATTGCAAAAAGCAAATTGGTTTTCTGGAATGATCTTTCTTTTTCTCTGTTATATAATTTTGCATCTTTATGTACAGTTTGTCAAAACCTTTCGAGATCATGGGTAGTAAACGTATAGGTTGGTGGAAACTGACATATTCTGGTATTTGCCCTTATTTGAGAATCATTATTATTTCAGTCACTTTAGTTCCGGTTATTAGATCATATCAAGGAACTTTTTTTATTATTCTCTTTGGATTTTATTTGTTGAACTTCTTTGGCGGTGAATTTCTTTGTGGTAAATCCATTTAAAATGGCGGCTTTGGGAAGCTTGTAATTTAATTTTCGTCATTTTTAGATATCTCAGACGGGAAGCATTTAAAGGCATTTAAAAAAAGCATTACAATAAAGACTATGCTTTTTCAAAAAAAAATCATTATTACTTATTCCAGTTCGACTTGAATATCCATTGCCTATACAGAAAAACGTCTATCAGGCCAGCTACTGGAAACTTCGGATATTAACTAGAATATAAAATGTTAATTTGCATTAACGCGCTTTTTATATTATAATATATTATAATTAATTTATAATATATTGACTTTTATTATGAGAATTTTTTCATGACAGTGAAAATTGGGAAATATAAAAACTATATTAAGTTTGATTCACGTATTTCCCAGGCTCATCCTAGGAGGTTTTCTAATAAATGTATCCTCTGCAATAAATAATGAGTTAAAACACATTAACCTAAATTATTTTATAGATAATCTGTTTCAAAAGCCGAGCTCTTTCAGCGTTCTTACTATATTATGTCCATGTCCAATCTAGTGACGTTCGTTGATCTGAATATGTATGAATCTCCATATTATAATCTATACGAATTATTAAAAATTCTGCTGGAGAGATAAAAAAACAAAGTTAACTGACCTTCGTTATACATATTTTATACTGAAATCACCTTGACATGGATTATTAGTTTAAAATTGAGAGCATATTGAACTAAATTAAAATGTGTGCTCATCAGTATATTTAAATTCATTTATGAAACACTTAGCGGTACTATAATCAAAGTATATCTCGAGATGATCCAAATTCAGATGCCATGATAATTTGAATATAACATTGCAGCGAAGCACCTAATTAGATGTTAAACTATATCTTCAGGCTGTAGAACAACACCCATTATTAAAATTGGATTCATTTATAGGCCATTGAACTAAGCCGCCTAATAATAAGTTCAGTTTTTGTGAAACTTGTTATTTGTTATTTTCTTAAAAATTTTGCATTACAAAATAGACTTTTTTTGTTTCTTTTAGTCGATAGTTGTTGGGAATATATAAATGCTAATGTGTCGGTTTTTTCGGTTTTATTAATCACCAAGTGGAATATCTTGTAAAATATAACTTAATATATTATTCAACCTTTATTTGTGTTAAGTGTTCAAAAAGCACGTCCGCTTCATACCTAGTCTGCTACTATTAAAGCAACAGAACTTTTTAATAGTTTAATTCTTCAGTTGAATTATCACTATATGTAACGGATAACGCATTTTTTAGTTTATCGCTGTTTAAAAAAAAATTGAAAAATAACAGTTAGGTGGACTTTTATATAAGTGTAGTTGTGAAAACTAATACGTGATAAGATAAGATTGACTTATTGAAAACCCTTGGGATCATTTAAAATACAAATATAATAAGAGACTTGTTGAAAATTAAAGAATCATCGTGGGACAGATGCTTTATTCTGATTTCATAATATTACTTGATATGGACTTACCCAACAGCACATTAAATTAATTTATATCTTAGATATATATGTTGACAGAACTTTTAGTTGTGTGCGTATAGATTTATTTAAATGACGTTGTTTTAATTACGCTATGTATATATTGCCTTAAAAGGCTTTTCATAACGAGAAAGTATCTGTCGGCAAGATATTATTTCCTATTATAATCTATTGTTCCTCTTTTAACCTATAATTTGTTAATGTATATTAATACTGGATCACCAACTTGAGGTTGAGGAGTACATCCTAATGATAGATAACTATATTTTGCAACGATATATCACTGGCTAAGTTAATAAGCATATGGAACCACCTCAATCCATACCGAGCTTCATGTGGTAGTAATACATCAGTAAAATCTTAATAATATCTCAGTTATAGCTTACTGATAAACCTCATATAATTATATAAATTGTCTAGGTTATAATTTAAAGTAACTTCTTCGAAATTTACTGAATAGAAAATATTTCATCTTGAATCTCCAATTCATATGTAATAATTTTTTGAATATTCTCGACTATTTTACGCTTATCTTTGAGACGCAAGCAAATAAATAAATAGAAAGGAGACTAAAGTGATTATGACATATCATCTGCAGTGTAAGGTACAAATATTCAGATATTTTGAGTTATCATGGATGTGTCTACTTCTCAACCAATACTGTGCTGTAGAACTTCACTGAATTCTTCTAGATTCTTCTAGTTCCAGATTCGGACAATGTTAGTCTCCTATTTTTTAGACCGCTTTCCATGATCCTCATCTATGCCTTTTTCGGTGCTGATTGCTGTATCTTCCACCCAAAATATCGATTCCGCCGCATAAGTGTGATGTGATGAATTAGTTGACTTTTCATTCGACATTCCAAACCATCTTAATCTACCGGTTGTCCATCCCAAACCAACGATCTTATTTCTAATACGATATCGGAGAGAAACATGTAGAATTTATCTTAAGCATCGCCTTCAAATACGCTAGTCACTCGAAAACGCTGATTTTAGGTTTGAAGCTTTGGGTCATTAATGTGTCGAAATCTACGGTTGAAGTTGTCAGATGAATCAATGATGTGGCAGCTTCGACTTCTCTGAGATGGAGTACAAGAAGAATCACAGCAATTAAAATTAAAATTAGGGTTTTCAGAATTTTATTTTATTATTGATTCTACATTACCCTGAAGATTTGAAATACGAAATGTGGCTTTTAAGAAAGATTCCTTAGGTTTATCCATAATCGTACTAGATCTTAATCGACGATGATGTCATAGATGATGCATAGTCGAAGAGCTGACCCAATAACATAGATGCAGTTTATTACCTGTGGAATAGAGATTGGACATTTTCGTCAAAAGTCTTATGCAGAAATGTTTGAAATTATTGGAAAATACAAGGATGAGTTCTAAAACACTCACATTAACTTATAGCAGGCAATCTGTAATCATATTTTAGAAGTATGACATTCTTTGCAATATTATTTGATTTATTTTCGAAGTTCGGAGTAGAGGGAACTATTTCTTGCTAACTTAATGTTGATATTCCCAAATTCTGTTTAAGGTTTTAAGTATTATAAAAAAGTATTTTAACTCTCATTCAATATGTTTATATGTGTACAATAGTTATGTGCCTTTACTACTATTAAATAATTTTGCTAATTAAAAACATACTATATTTAGATAATGTATTCTGAGATTTTATATTATTATGTCATAGTTAACTTTTATATTACGAATATGAATTGACTTAATCGCACCATATATGTCTACTAATGTATTCCATACAAAAAGGTATATAAGCCTTAACACATTCTCGTTTTAACTATCTATATAACATTCTTTATATACATATAATTATGAACTATTTAATATGCAAGAGTATTTCAATAATGTTGATAACTTAAATAAGCATGTACGGAATTGAATTCCTTTTTATTGAGAAACTCTGTTAAGTATTATGTAATCTTTTAAATATCATATATAATATTAAAAGGTTTGAAAAACATTTTACTCGATAACTTCTTTTAAATTATTAACCTAGAGATACTCATATTTCAGTCCAGAGATAGAAGAGGATTATGCTGATGCTGTTAGTATTGACGTGCATTTCTAGGTTTTCTATTAGACAGTTATTAAAAGTTTTAACTACTGTTACAGTGATTCTGCTGATAGGATGTTATAGGAATTATACTAGGAAGATGGTACTATTATTGTTTCCATCCATGGCCCATGTTAAGGGATACTATTAACAATTTTCACCAAGTTACTTACCAAGTACTCTGAGATATTATTAATGACCTACTCGTCAGATTGTTTTTTGTGGCCATATTTCATTTGTTTTTAAACTGCCCATAGTACCACCCAAGCCGTCGATCTTATTGTAGAAGTGCATGAGGAAGCTATTTACTTTTCATTGAACTAAATCATTGTAATACTAGTTTTTGTATTGATTATGTAGTCATTCCTTATTCCACAAAATCAAACATTGGTTTTATGTTTTACGGATTGTGTTCTAATTCACACACTAAGTAGTAATAATTCGACAAATTGAATTATCTTTTATAGGTTCCGAATTATAGGCTAACGAACATTTATATATTTCAAATGTCTGCTGCGCAGTTCCTTATTATACAAATTCGAGAAGTGGTTTTATGATTTACTTGACTTCTTTTATGTCTTATTTTGTAAGGGTGCATTGATTGTCGTTTGAAGAACGGAAAATGTCTCACAATATTTAGAATAAATACAAAAATTAACAATCTTACTCTATTGACTAATTCATTACATAAATTTTAGCTCATAGTAGTTATTTTTGGTTTAGTACTAGAATGTACGGATAGAATCACTGTTCACTTCAAGCCACGGTACAAAATCAACTTGATTAAGGCTTATTTTACGATAGCTCGAGTTGTTATAGAAGCTGTAAGTAATCTGTGCCAGGATGAAGCACTCAGATGAAGCAAATGACTAACCTTGGTAGTACTTGAAAGAGTAATTTCGAAAATTTTTACTGCACAGTCCAACAATTATTTTTATTATAGTTCATAAATTATGCAATTTGTGGAAACACATTCCTAGTAAAACAAAAGGTGCTTTTATCCGATGAAAACGTCATCATTTTGATTGTTTATTTGTTGATTTATTGATTTTTTATTTGTATTTGTCTTTGCCTATATTTTTTAGAATTAGTCATGCACGCTGAAAAAAATCGCCAAAACAGTCACTTCTAGAAACTATTAGACTAATTTTGTTATCGCATAATATTTTAATTCTTATTATATTGGCAACAATATATTATATTACCTTTCAGTATCGTAAAAGATAACATTGTCATAATTTTAATATATTACATTAAATATAATTCAACAAAAAGTAAACTATTAAAATGAGAAAGAAAAGAAAAATAGGAAGAAATAATATTATTTACATATATATAGACATTTCTATTAAATGCATTAGCAAATATAGTAGCAGTAATGAGACATATTTATGGAACCTAGAATAACTAATTAGGTAATATTTAAGTTTCTTCCATAAAATGACTTCTTGACAGAATGATACATCGTAAATAATGTCTACAATTAAATAATCTATTTATTAAATGGTCCCCGACTGGTAAAATAAATAGAAACATATATTATATTTCTTCCAGCAGTTGTAGAAGCGACGAGCAATAACAGAAAGGGTGTGCTACACACCTCTTTACCATTAATAACTTTACGACCACAGTCTCTGTTTTAGAACGGATCTGCGTAGGTTTAAACACAGATAACTAAGCTAAAGGATGATTAAGAGGAGAAAAAAACTATTCGTCATTTGTTCGGCTAGATGTTTATTTGGTAAAATTTAAATGAGACTGGGAGACTCGTATCTCGATCTACTTTTAGTAGGATTCGGAAGTGTAACCTAGAGAGGTTCCGTTTTAAAGTCATCCAAGGTGTAATTAATTTAAATTGGAAAACTAAGAGCAGTCATTAATATTTCTATCGCATGGATGTTTTTAATTGAGCGTAGGCGTTTGTTTAATGATGATGGGGGATTAACATTAATTTTCATTTATATAAATTTCGTCAACATAGTTTAAAAATAGATATTTGCACAACAAATATTTATTGGTATTAAATCTTAAATACTGCTATTAATATTAAATTTCACTGTTCTGATATTTGACATTTAATATGGAAAAATATTTTCTATATCAGTAAAGATAATATGGAGCAGTACTTTTTCTAATAAATGGTATAATTAATATATAAAATTGGCGTCTGAATTATAATACATAATTGTGTATAAGTTAATTAAAATATAATAAAAAATTATTAGGTATTATTTCCTTGACAACTAAACCTTATCGATCCCATTTGAGATTAATTATATCATTAACCCCATAATTTATAATATATATTATATGTATCTCTCCTGTATACTATTACATGTCATTTGAGACTTCAAAGCTCCTAAAACTCTCAAACGGTATGTGCTTAGAAAGAAAGAAAACTTTTACAACATGATCTGAAAAACGTACATTATACGAAATAACAAACAAATGAAATACTTTTAATTAAAAAGACAATTAATTTGTGGCGGATGACCTTCCAACAAATCTTTTTCGTTTTTTTATATTTCTTGGTAACAGTTGATTAATTTCAAGAATCCGAGAAGAAATACTAGTTACTAATGTCAAACATAAGATACGTTCTGAGTGTGTATAGGTATGCTATATACTTCATTTATCAATATAGCATATCTAGTCTGCAAGAATAATTTACTAAATTGAAATTAAGAAGGGCTTACTACAAAACATGTAGTCAATGCAGTTGTATGTATATTAATAACTTAAGCCAAAATGTTGAATTTTTTGTTCTCTTAAAAATACTATGTCAGGGTTTCTATTAATCTTATCAGCAATACTACATAAAAACCGTTTCTAGTTTCTAGTAGTATATTGTAAATAATAGGATAGTAAATCAGAATCTATCAAATTTCTATCAAAATTCAGAGATAACTAAATTTAGCAAATATGATCGTTATTGCTTAATAAGGTGCTTTCTCTTAATTAAGCCTTTTCTAATTAGATCTTTTGAGGTAGTTATCTATCCAGTTGCTTCAAAATATTATAATAATAGTTTGGGGTTACAGTTTTATTAATTTGTAACAGGTCAAGTGAAAAGTCCCTGGCCTACCATAGTAAAACACATTTTTTGCCATTTTTTTTTATTCAACATAATTCCCTTCAAGGGTGATCAACTGATTATAGCGACCCTCCAAGTTTTCTATACCATTTTTGTAGTACGATTTGTCCTTTGCTTCAAAATAGGCATACATTTCGGTGATCACCCCTTCATTCGACAGAAATATCTTCCCAGTGAGAATTTTTTGAGATCTGAGAAAGGAAATCGTTGTTGGGGGCCAGATCTGGAGAATACGGTAGATAAGGAGGCAATTCGAAGCCTAATTCATAGATTTTTGCCAATTTTACTGAATTGTGACACGGTGTATTGTCTTGGTGAAGCAGCACTTTCTTTTTCTTCAAATGCGGCCGTTTTTCGGCGATTTCATCCTTCAAACGGCCCAATAACGCTATATAATCGTCGCTGTTGATGGTCCTTCCTTCCTTTAGATAGTCAATGAAAATTATTCCATGCGCATCCCAAAATACAGACACCATAATTTTGGCACTGCTCCGAATCATCAACTCCTCGTTGTTTTTGGTCAAAAGTGAGCTCGCCCGGCACCAGAGCTTTCTTATACCTAAATATTCGTTAATGATATGATGTACACGATCAGTTGATATCTTTAGAGTATCTGCTATTTCACTCAATTTCAATTTACGATCATTCAAAATCATTTTGTGGATTTTTTAAATGTTTTCGTCGATAACAACCTCTTTTAGACGTCCACTGCGTTCACCGTCTTCGGTGTTCATTTCACCAGGTCTAAACTTATCATACCTATCATTGATGGTTGATTTTCCTGGGGCAGTGTACCAAAACTCGGCATCAAGCCAAGTTTTTGTTTCAAATGTATTTTTCCCTTCAAAGAGCAATATTTTACCAACACGCGAAATTCCTTTTTATCAATTTTTTTCACAGTAACAAAAGTTGATTCACTCGAAATGCTATAATTCACAAACTAATGATCCGACTTAGCTGTCGAATTTATATACGCATCTTGAGAGTTAGGGCTAACTAAAAACATATGGATTTAATTCTAGTAACGTCATCTATGTATCAGGCCGGGGACGTTCCAATTCACCTGTTATATAATTCACCTTCAAAATTCCTTTTTTATTCTAGAAAAACTTAATATAAAATCGTTTTCATATATATTTTTATTCAATTGAACTGTGGTCTTTCAATATATTGAAATGTCTTCGGTAAGATGGTAAGATCTTGTTAATAACTAAATTTATTAACGACCGGTCAACTTTCCTATTAACGTCAAAATATCAAAATTATTCATGACTAAAATATATTTAATAATGAGAACCTAGTGGCAAAAGTTATTATTAAAAATAGTCCTTAATTTAGTGTAGACTAAGCTGTCACAAAAATTCAGTAAAATTGTGTTCGATTAATATTATATTAACGTAAACCAATAACAATATTATAAATACAATTCAAAAAACAGAACCAAATAGATGTTGAAAATAGAGCTTCTAAATCCACGTGATAAAAACCCGAATGAAATATTTTTTTAGAATTTTCAATTACCGCAGAAATGGCGTGTCTCAGTATTTCACTGTTTCGCATTTAATCACCTTATTGTGACGATTTATTAAATTTAGTTTTTAGTAATAGGTACAGGAAATTGTAGAGTCACAGTTTATTATTATGTAGTACTCTTGGAGAATCAATTTGGAACATTAACTTAATTCAATGAAAATAAAACGAGTTCCCGCGTTATATATTAAAATTGTGCGTGTTAAGCCAGTCACGTCGAGACCAATCCTAAATTTGAAAAATATCAACAATTGGACCATTTAAAAAAACTATTGTATTATTTGTAATTGTACGCTTCATATAACGCAAGTATTTGCTGATAGACAATATATTATATGTGCGTCTACTGTATTGTTATATAGGTGGGCTATAAATCTTCGAGAGACAATAATAAATAATGAGGTGTGTCCGTAACAAATTTCCACGGAATAAAATCCAAACTATTTATTGACATATGTTTTATATAAGATATTGTTAAATTATAAGTACAAATTATTTTTCTTATTAGCTTTTTATTATATACACGTTATGTTATAAATTAGCAAGCATTAACAAGTGATCAGTAATTCTGTGAATAAGAAATTTTGTTCAAAACTATTATTTTATGAATATGTCTTCAAAAAATGCGCAGGGTTTATTTAGGTAGTACGTTGAAAGACCTCACCCAATTTTTCATTGTTACTACAACTGTAATTATATGTATTCATCTGTATATCTTGATTGATAAAGATCACTATCGCCTGTCGTATTACATTATTGTCGTACCTTACATTTATTTATTTTGTATATTCATTATTGAGTTTGCATCAGAAATCTAATCTTTATTTAGATTATTTTATCTTACTAAACTGTTTTGTTCATAAAGGCTTGATGGTAGAAATGATGTTAAAATTATATATTTTTAAAACTTAATAACAATTAAGGTTAGATTAAGAATCAAAGTTTAACTTAAATAGGTTCTTTATTGCAAACTATATTTCTTTTATAAAGTAGTTTTTTGTTGTTTGTTTTACAAAACAAGGTACATAAATGCATGTGTTTAAAAAACTAATTTACTGGGAAAAATTGGCACATCCAATCCATTTTCATATATGTGGCACCGGAGCGATACCGGGTCGAAAAGGTGATGTTGATTTGCAAACGATTCAATCCATCCAACCCATTTTCATATTCTCTTTCGTTAATTCGAAACAGTGTACCAGCCAAGCTATATTGCATCGATCTGAACAAGAGCTAATAAGAAGGACTTTCCACTACAGAGAACAGAACTATTCATTTGACCTGCAACTGTGTATCCTTCATAACACTTTCAACATGTGATCGAGCGTTGTCATGTAACAGGACGATTATGAATATATGTTGGAACGATTCGAAATTGTATTTCCAGTCATCAGTTGGTAATCTATTTGAACGTTCTTTGAGAGTTTCAGTTGAGGTTTCGTCAAATAACTATTCATAGCCTTCGAACTTGTTGATCCTTCAGACCGTTTTGTTTATTGACGTCAACTTTTTAATGACTATTAAATCACTGAAAGTAAAAAAAAAGTGAGTTATGACTGAATAGCAGCATTATAACTTTTTAAAAGTATTTTACGAGCTTGGACAGTAGATTTCTCAAATCAAACAACAAAGTAAGGAATATCAAAAATATAATTAGAGCGTGCCGGGATTGGATTCTGAATACACTGAATTACACCAAAAACACTAAATAGACTGTGATTTTATATATAGAAGGATAAAAATAATCGTATTTAACAGATTTATATACGCTGATCAAAATACATGTATGCACCTAATATTATATAAACCCGGAAATTATAAATTGAAGCTACTATATACTTATGAGGTTCCAAGCGATAACTGATAGAGAGTCTATCGAGACTGATCGATTTTGATAAAGTTTCCGTTCCACAGGTTTTGTTGTTTTTTAGAAATATTCTACCAATATTTTACTGGCTGTCTGCTTCAATAAAGAATAAGGGAGTTTTTAGCAGCCTGTCGTAGAAATGTCGCTCTGGCAGCTAATATCATTTTGCTCAAAATATATTATAATTGAGGATCTGAAATATATTGTTAAAGGAGAAAGATTTCACTTTTAAGCGTTTGACCGAAATTCTCTGGAATCATCCTTCACAGGCAATTATGAATATCACTGTCAATTTTTCAATTTGTCATTCATACCACTTTCATAATTTGCTTTTGTTATTACAATTGTAATAGGTTTTATCAAAATGTTTATCAGGTAATTAGATCAGATAGATCTTTCCTTATGTATGTGTCTTTATTGCTATTTACATTATAATATTACGTAAAAAAGTTTCTTCACAAAGAAACTTTAAAAAAGTATTAAATATATTTCGTTTTAATAATTTATGATTTCACCGAATACCATAGATTTGACCAGCACTTGATATAAATGGTCCAACAGGATTCACAATTACAAAATATGTTACATAATTACATCTAGACAATTATCAAAACATTTTTGTATTGGTTTAATGTTGATACTTCCAATGATTTAAAAAAAAATCTTCATTGCTGAAATTTGTCTACTATCTTTTTCTTGAAAATTTTTCATCTAAAAATGCATTATTGATAGAAAAATCGGACATGTTTGATAAAATATAAAATATGTATTTTTAGGTCTTTAGGTCTAAACGAAGTTATTTAATTTTAAAGATTGTTATTAAAGATCTTGGGCTATTTTCGCTTATTTGCGTATTCTTGTAACTATAGAGTTACATTTTTTGTAGAGAGAACAAATGAATGTGTCCACCTTATCAGATATATACAGCTGTAAAAGAAAAACCCGACCTATACGAAAATATCATCACAACATAGATTAACAAAATTCGAGAATATGAAGAATTGTCTGTCCTGTTTGTCTGATGAGCAAAGAAAAATTAAGAACAAATGTTCTTGCTTAATAAATTGTAATAATTGATATGGTTCTGGAGACATTTTATATCATGGTAATGGAGCTAATTCTAAAAGTTTTAAAGACTTTTGTGTAAAATTTAGGGATGTTAACTTCCAATTCGTTTCGGATTAAATTAGTAAATGCATTTCCTAAAAATTATTTCTCCATATAAGCTTTAACTGTGCCAAATTTCACACCATTAATTTCATCCGTTTTCTTTAAAATGTTAGGTAAAATTTTCGCGAAGCCCATTAATATATCGAAAGATAAAACTTCGATAGATTCGAACACACGAGCGTTCTGTTATATAATCATATTTTAATTATTTAACATCATATAAATATTATTTCATTAAACAAACTCTTGTGTTCATAAAATTGTATATCTTAGCAAACCTAAAAAAATATTATTAGTACAACATTAAGCAACTTTTAAATAATACATTATGTTAATCCTTTAAGTCGAGCTATTTTACAGTGGTGGCTTATTTACGTGAATATTGATATGACATGCTACTATAAACTTGCAAAATTCTCACCATAACACATACTAAAATAAATTGGCACTCTCTCTTTTGAGATCGTTAAAAAAATTATAAAACGATTATATTCGTATGAGTTTTCTAGCGGTCTGCGGTCAGTTTCTTAATATTCAATAAACTACATGTTCAACGACCGCGACTAAAAATATAGTTTTCCAAATGTTTATTTTCTTTTCGTACATGTTGACCCTATAATATGTTACACCTTACTGACGTTGACCGTGTTATATTTCTGATATTAATTATAAACAATACTAATTTCCGTATACAGTCAGCAGGTGAAACTGGTTCTAATAATTTATTATTGGACGCGTACCGGTTTCGTGTGTTACGTACTGCCTTTACATGGGCGTACGAGACACGTGAATATGAATTATCACTTGTTTTCGGGATCGATATTGCAACATCAAACTTGATAAATGACTATTTGTGTGTTCAATTGAAAAAGGCAAGCTTAAGAATTCGCACAAGCTACATTAATAACTGTTTAAAAGAGTTCAATGTTTCTGAAACGTTTCAATTAATTTAAAAATGGTTTACGCTAAATATTTCAGTGTGTTATATAAGTGCATTTAATGTCCTAGATGTTTGTAAAATAGTGTGGATTTTAAGAGTAAGACATGAATTTTTCTGATATCAGTCGCGTTAAATTGAAGTAAACCGCTCATATCAAATAACCTAGTGATAATTATATTTAAAGAGCATCTTAAGTCAAAACGTAGTTCAATGTACCGAATTCCTGGAACTTTTTTATGTGTTATGTTTTTTATTGGTATAAAAGCTGTTTCTATATTACATTTCATATTATCTGTCATCGTTATTAATCCATAGCCTGCGCTCGAGATGAATGTCTACTTGTCTACCAATATACAGACTGTTCTTAAATTTCTTTTATTACTTTAATAATATTACTTTAATAGATTCTTTTACTTTAATACGACAGACATGTCAAAACCACCTGCGTATCTGAACTTGTTCCTCGCCTGTGTTCTTATTGTCATCTCCTAAACCATTGAATTCATTTTTAATGTAATCTCGGAGAGAAACATGTAGAATTTGCCCTAAGCATTGCATTTAAAATACCTCAAGTTTATATATGTCAAACTATGACTAATCCATCTAGGAACCATACTGAAAAATTGGTAAGGTACACATTTGAGGAAACGGATTTTATTCTTGGTTATAATAGTTTTTGCCTTCCACAGGCACCATCTTAGAGAAACAAAACCTATTGCAATCTGACCCATTTAGATTATTACTTGCGAAAGATGCCACTTTTTCTATGGTATCACTGATCCCTAGTATTCAAACTCTTTCACTTGCTCCAACAGGATGATATTTACAATTACAGATCGTATATCAGTTGTCGACTATGGTGTTTCAACTGTGTAATTTCATGCCAGATATTTCTGCGGTGTTAACTATACCATGAAGAATATTAGAATCCTCAACATCCATAACAGCGAATATAGCGCTATCAAAAGTAAACATTAGATTGGTCAAGCAGTGTATGGATCTATTGAACGCCACGTTTTGTTTTCAAAACTTCTCGCACAATTGCACTCAATACTATGTGACCAGCTCGAACCTCAAGTGGTTTTAACAAATCATTTCGCACTCGCACACATCTAATGGACACAAATCGTAATATTCCTTAAGAAGACTAATAACTTTTAAGGAAACATGTTCAGATTCCAAATCTAGCCAAAGTCAGGGTCGGTGTAAAAGACAAACATAAGGAGAGCGAAAATAAATTAAAAAAGATACTGATCTGATCATCGATTAGGTCGAAAACCCGCCTGTTCAGCTGGTCCGCTTGTCTCCTCGTGAGCTCTTTGAAGTCCCATTTGTATGTCTTTCATAAACGCCTTTCTGACAATTGAAAAGAGACTTATACCTCTGTAGTTCTAACATTATTTACAGTAGCTTTTTTTCAGGATAGGTACAGTTATTGCTTTCTTCCTCGCTGACGGTACTCTCTTCGATCACTAAATATGCGTGATTAAAACTCCCTCCATAGTTCAAGATACTTATCGTGTGACTACGAAGGTTCGATCTGCATTTTAAATGCTGTCATAAGAATATTAACTCCTGCCGCTCAAAGTCTCTTACGTTTCGACATATGGTAGTATCTGGCCTATATGTAAAACTAAACTGTTAAAATATGTTAGGGGAAGGAACAAAAGCAAAGATAATAATAAATAATAATCCAATCAATAAACATAAAATAAATAAATAATATGGTCTAAAGATTGAAATAAATTTAAAAAAACAACTAAAAAAATATAAAATAATACTATACTATTATAGATAAAATTTTAATAGTTATTTAGTGTAACGTTGGTATCCTAATGTTATTATATGCATTTAGTTAAAATTTATGTATGTTTGTATGTTTCTCTCTTCTAAATCTATAATAGGGTAAAATAAATCCTTCTTGAAGCGCCAAAGCGTGTTATTCATTCCCCTCCAGCAGGGTCCACACAAGTTGTAGTAGACGGCTATCATATAATATTTAAAGGGAAAATATATTAGTGATATAATATATTTATTATTAGTTAGCTAGTTGTAATAGCAACATTGATGAAGGTTTCAGCCAATTCATTCCCTGATTTGCCTTTATGGCTGAGGATCCAGTTGACGATTTTTTAATTTTGTTTGGATGAAGCCATACTCTTTTAAATGAAATTTGAAGCACCAGCAGATGTGACAAACAGGCATTATTAGTGATTCGAAGAGAGTTTAGAGCGTTGGTATTTATACAAACTATAAAGTATTTGGTCTTCTTTACTGCGAACATCTTAATAACTAGTATAGTAGAAGCAGAGGACGGTTTGAGAAGCATTTTAAAGTAACACTTGTTTATATTATTGTATATAGGGTTGGTAAAGAACAAGGCCTAAAACACTGACTTGTATTTTTGTTTCTTTCATTTTTGAGTAAGACTTCACTTGTATAATTCTAAACATTCTGGTTGAAATATAGAACTTTAAAATTTTAACGTATTGCTTTAGTAACAACTTATGTGGTTTATAGATGAGTCCCTTATACCACACTTTATCGAATGCTTGCGCTTATAAAACCAAACTGACGTGCAGGTATTAGGTTTTCTCCATCTAAAGTATATCCAAAGTTATTTTGTACATACGTCATCAAGATGTTTAATGTGTTGCTTGCCGCTATTGAATTCAATTTAGAATCAGATAATATTGTCCTTTTCATTTAATTCTAGTTAAGCTAGAATATAAATAAAAAATAGACATAATGCTGTCTGATTGGTACGAATGTGTAACCGAACTAGCCTACCCAAGTCGTGTGGTTGTCAAAGGATGCAAAATTCTTCAAAACAATAATGATAAGTGGTTGTAAACCGACAAACGTTATTTTAATGTTTGTTTCTTTTGATGAATTTCATATCGCTGCTTATTATTATTCTGAATAAGAATTCCGAAGCCATATAGAACAAATTGCGTTTCTAATCAGTTACTTTGAATAGGAACGAGATAATGGAGGTCCCCTCTTGCCAGTAAAATTCGTTAGAGAGGTAAGTATTTTTACTGTTAAATATTATTTTGCTGCGATTTCTATTAAAAATAATTTTAGCGTATTGCGGCTGCACTGAGTATTAGTATGGACATGGTCACTGAAATATCTCAAAAATATAATTAATGCCAGATATTAGCTGATTTATTAGATTATTTAATACAAACATAATTCTAGTGGAACTTTCGGATATTGCTTTTAAAATAATACAATTATTAAAAGCATGAAGGAAATGAAGGAAGACTTATAGGGACCAATATACCCAATGGTCACTCATGGCAAGATGATAATTAAAATAGTGTAATCCCTAGAAGAGTTGATGGAAAAAGGTAAATGTTGGAATAATAGTTGATTAGGTCTTATTAGCCACAACATTTATTAATAATTCATTGCAGCTATATTATATTTCATGCTGGAAACAGGAATGGTTAAAAGCTCCGAATCGCTTTGAATGAACTAGATCAAATGATTGAAGAGGAAATTGACGAATTATGGGTTTGTGAACAAATGTTAGATAGGAAATTAACAGTATAGTTATTCACTTGAACGAAACTTTCTGCACATGATATGATTCAATGCTGCCAATTTCTAAGACAGTGCGATGATAGTAGAAACAAGTAGAGATGAGTATATAATTAATATATTATAGCTGTAGGAAATGTTATCGTAGATTGTAAAAGATTTATGTACACTGACATGTGCGTAATTGTTTAGAATATACTTTTGAGTATACTCTTGAGTTAAATGTGTCAGGAGAGAAAGAATAATAACTGTTTTGCAGATATAGAAAATGCATTAAGGATAATGCAGTGATATCAAAATATCTTTACAAGGAAACACTGTACAGAAGGACACAAGAACTAAGCGTAAAAGCTAAATATGCTATCGATTTAAAGTAAAATAGATTACTTGGATATACAATTGCTAATTAGGTGGATCAGGCCTCCAGGCGACGCAACTACGAACGCGCCTAGAACTCTAACTCATAAGTGATACCGAAAAGAGTTTAATGTAAATATAATCAAACACAACCCTAACTTATAAACTATTATAACTCTGTAGTTAAATTGAGTTTTAAGTGTTTCGGTTATACAAGCATTAGATTTACTATAATGTTAAAATAAATTATATTTAATAACAGTATTTTTGTTTATTTATTTTATTTTGATTAGAATTTTGATGTATGTCAAAGCTAAACTGAATTAAAACTCACTATTGATACGGCAACATTGCGACGTTTTGACGTCACAAAATTAGATGACGTGTATACAAAATAACTTAGTAAGTCGATAAGATTTTACTTCATTTCCCAAAACACCTCCACAATTTTCCAAACATCCGGGATATATTTTAACTGGAATGCATGTCTAATGGGTTAGTTTCATGGTTGCCTTTCTTGGAGGACATTTCAGCACTTGATGCCACTTTTCATACCTTTGGAGACTTCTATTAGTGTAACAAGTTTTATCCGACGATTTTCGCACTCGCTGATTGGTTAATTATGTTCAAGCTCAGTTACACAATCTCATATAAAAATTAAATATTAAGTAAATATACTAGGTAAGGTAAAAATTGGATTTAACACTTAAAAACATTAAAAGCGATAAGATAATTGACATTTTTTACCGCATTAAATACCAGAAGAAGTTCTTGTACCACTAGACAATCATAAAATAATTAAAACTTGTACGATTAATTAATAACACACTAGACAAGCACTAGCTAATTACCTTCACGTATTCAAATTAAAATAATATGAAAAGCGAAATCGTTAGTTCTTTCTCCAGCCTCCACGATGTAGCTTATTGAAATTGGGACAGCTGGTCTTTTTCGGTTAATTAGTTTACAAGAAAAAAACACGACTAAAAATAGTTTCAAAGGAATGTTAACGAACGTTTAAAATATAATATAATAATGCCGTCAAAGCATTGCATTGAACGTACCGCTACTGTCTTCGCAATTACTAAATAACCGAGCATAAGACATAACTACCTAAAAATTTGTACACCTGTTCGATCATGTATGATACTAACATTTTAAAATTATTCAGAAGCTATTTGAGATTATTCGAATTTCCAATGGTTTATCCATTCGTGTATTCTTTATGCATTGTAAATAAGACGTCAGGTGAAATGTAGCGTGGAAATAACAATTGCCTATCGAAAATACTTAAGATTCTCGCTTATTTTTTCGTTCCCGTGTTATAATGGTTGTTGGATATCTGGTATTTCCCGATGCAAATCTATCGATCTTTGGAGTGTAAAAATTTTAATTACCCTTAATAGGAATTGTATTAAGTAACAAAAGAGCGAAAATGTATTGAAATAAAATAATAAATAGTTCAGACCGAATTTACCCACGTGTAGAGACTAGTATTGATATATTACTAAATAAGTATTTGGCCCTATGTCTATAATTGTCTTCAAACTAATGTAATTGCTGGATAAAACCCGGACAGAAATGTTAGTTATTCCAATTACTAGTTTGGCAGTGATAATGGTTATAATTTTCAATGTTCAATGTTCTTTGGAACTGCTTAAGTGAAATTCAACCCAGTATTTGACAAAGGATGGAACATAAATATATTATTATACATTTGAGTCAGAGTGAAGAAAACGATAGAATAGTAGTCTATTAAAGCAGCGCAAAGAGACAAAAATATTTTTGTTGCTAGACTGCAGATTTGTTGCTAAATCATTTTGCGTTTCTAAATCACCAAGAATGTAACTAATCGTATTAATTTTAGTGTTAAGTAGTAGCCACATATGTTATTAGTAAATCATTTTAATGTATGTAATGTCAATGAAGCGAGCAATTGAGTATATGAGTAGATGGGTAGTCAGTCTATCCAATAAAACAGTAAACTCGCCATCTAAATTTATGATATCAAGACCTTGCAATATTACCGCATTTAACTTTGACTTTTAGTTTATTTATGCTTCGATATATAATTATCTTCTAACATAAATAGAATCAGGAAACAAAAATAATATTATCAAATATATTTTGTTTTAATATTACATATATTATCCAAGGACTTAAACTACAGTTAATTTTTCAGCCACAATAGTTTGCAGGTTAGAGTTATTTTACTATATTTACATTGAACTCTTTTCTAAACCACCTACGGACGCCCTTGGAGGCCTAGTCCACGAAATAGCAATTGTATATCCAAGTAATGTATTTTACTTTCATTGGAGAACATATTAGAATTTTTATGTCATATTCCTATTTCATTCTTTGCTTTGTTCCCTTGCAAATTCATTTTGATATTTCTATTTCTCCATAGGTTCTTCTGTTACTATTTTTGTACATTTAACTTGATAAAATTATATAGAATCCCTCTGTTCTCCCTAATGAATGTACCGTATCAGCGGTAAGTAAAGAGTTGGTATACATTTTCTTCTCATACATTAAATGCTCATGTATATTACGGACACTTACACAAATATCTATACACACAAATATTTCACTCTCTACAATTAATTTTTTATTGTTGTCCAATATTAATTATATACTCATCTTTGGTTGTTTTCACTCTCACCAGTCTGTCTTGGTATTTTTCAGCATTGAATCATAATCCCACATTCAAGTTTTGTTCAGTTACTGTAACTTTCTGAGACACCATTCAAGTCACTAAGTAAACTTTTCCATTCTAACACTAGTTTAAAATTTCACCATTTATCAACTTCTTCTTCTCTATGCTTGATAAAGTTGATCCAAGGGGAAGGTTGTTATTTTAAACAATCATTCTTTCGACATATTCAAATGGTTCTTGCTTGTATAGCTTTCTCGATCTGCAATTCTTCTGTAGTAATTCTTTGCCACACACCATAACAAATCGAGTATGTTATACTGATAAGTAGGGAGATGTAAAGGTCTGTGGCTATATTGTTCAAACATCCGGTCTGGTGTCCATCGTTTTTCAGACCTACTTTTAGAAGGTAAATTACATAAAATACAACTAAATATTTGATTTAATTTAATTTAATAGAATTTGAAATACTTCACTTTCAACACTATGGTATGTTCAAAAACTTATGTTATGTCCTTAGTTACAGTCTTTGCTGATCCACTTGTTGGGATCTGTTCAACTATGATATGGTGCATTGTCCATCATAATAACTGATAGTTACTGTAGCTCTTTAACAGCTGATTTTCTAACCGAAGCAAAAATTAAGATTATTTTCTCCACGTTTGTTGTCTTTACATTGTATTTGTTAGCATCTTGCCAAGGATGGCCTAATGTTCCATTCTAAATCCGTTTCTCATCCAGATAAACAAATTGATATAACAAATATTTCTTAATTTTATTATATTCTTTTAAAATTTTTAGTATTTTGAAAGCAATATCTGGAAGTTTCGTTAGAACTCTTTGTGGATTATTTTTACACTATGTAAATCGTAGGTTTGCTAACAGTGTGTGAAGGGATGACTTACATTCCTAAAAGAGCTACAAACCCTAAATATTTTATGGATACCTTCCAGATTATCGGTTGTCTCTGAGATAATTGTATTAAATTATGTTTATATTGAAAAAAACTACTTTTTATACATTTCATAAATTTAATCTCAAATAAAACTAACATAGACACTTTCTTTTTAGTAAATCAAACATTATATTGTTTTCTTTTTTTTTGAGAGATTTTAGTTACAACATCCATTCAGTGCAAGTGTAACACGTTAAAAATATTTCCAATAAAAACTCCAGCAACTTAATATTTCATAGCAACCTTTCTATCGCATTTTGTTGGAAAGATAGGCCTCAACTATCTGGTTCCTATACGAAACTATTGATTAGAGACCTAAGCTGTTTCACACTGACTATTTATTATCTTTAGGATATTTAACCAAAGTAGTCATGAATATTAAGAAGCTATTTGAAATTTATTAAAGCCTTCATAGAACGCAAATTTAATGTATTATAAACTCTTATTATCTTATTATCGTTAATGTTTTGAAGAATTTTATAGGCTTACGTTTTCGGACGCATCAGACAGCATTCTATCTCTTTTTAACTAGAATAAAATGAGAAGGAAAATATGATCTGACCTGGTGTCTTATTAACCGAATCTACAAGCTGAAATAGGCAATAAATTATACATGGTTATGACATGATTTCACTGTTTTTTTGAAGAATGTGTTATATGTTAAGAGCATGTACGGCTGTCGTTTTTAGACACTGTTACAGTCAGACATCTGTAGAATTGAAATATTTAAAATGCGATACTTATGACTAATTCGTCAAGTTTCTATGCTACTACAATCATCCTATTAACATGCCACGATATCAGTACGCAATTGAGGAATGTTCTTAATATATAACACATTCTTCAGAACCTGCGATGTGTTTTATAAACACATTGACTCGATTTATTTCATAGTTTTTTTTTAATATCTCCACTTAATCTTTATCCTTTTTTCAATATTGGTACAATTTCTACTATTTCCTGTGCTGATACTGATTGACAATAATAATTTAAAAGAAACTTGTTGTGTAATTAGAGGTATATTTTAGAATATTTTAAGATTGATATCACTAAATATTAGTCAGAAACTTTTCCATTAATAATATAGTTCTCAGTAAAAATTAAGGGCGTAGTTACATCTTCTAGACCCCATCAACTGTTCGAATTTAGAGTATTACCAATTACATAATGGCTACTGACTTAGGTAATAAATTCATACGTTGAACTAAAGAACTAGCTTTCTTAGCTAGTGGCTTCCAGTTAAGAAAATGTGGGTTAGGAACAGACATATTTGCAGGTTGTTTTCCACAGAAATTCCTATTAAGAATAAGACTTACGAATAAGACTCTACGAACTCATGAACAATCAATAGCACTGAAAAATTACTAAGAAATTAACTATATAATAGTACCTTATTATTAAGTAGTGGGGAAATATATGTTTCGGTCAGCTTATCATGTTATTATATCAACAGCAAGTGCATATTTCTATTTAACATTTTAGCTACCGTTTACTAGAAGATAAACGTTGGTTAAATGGGCGTTTACTTAGCGCTCGTCTGACAATAGTAAGCAAACTTAACAGATATTTACGACAACTATTATGATATGCATGTGTAATAAGAAGACTAACTTAAAACTAATAGTAAAAGCCACCAAATTGACAGCTACTTGTCAATTATATCACCAAATAATTATTAACCATTAGAATTTTAACTCAGAGTCACCAGAAATTTTCCTATAACCTCATTTTTAACAATATAAGTGCGTATATATATGACAAGACAGCTGTGAAGTATATGTTTTAAATTATAACAATTTTAATATTAAAAATTATAATAAAGAGAATATTTAAATATTCAGATATGCGAAACAAATAAAATAAAATTGAGCATTTTTATTTATTATAATGGTGTCGCAGTTTAGAAGCGGTTAAAATATGTACGCCCATTTATTCAAATTTTATATGACCAACTAATTAACAAAAAAATGTGAACGTCATGCTTTACACCACATATTTATTTTTCAGTTATGGTTATAGTTAAAATGTGGAATGTGTAGCTCTATGTTTATGTGTTTGTTGGTTTCTTTTATTTATTTATATGAGGTCGACAAGAAAGTATTTTCGGTATTTACTGTTATGTTACTGTTTTTGTTATGGATTTTTTATCAGTCTTATCTAATTCAGGTTGTAAGTAAGGTACTATTCATTTTATTAGATACTGCTACTTTATCGCACTTTTTATACAAAATACGACATTTCATTCTGAAATATTCACTTTTTATATTTCAGGTATTGATTATATAATAGTTGTGTAGCTCAAAAAATGTAAGAAACATTATTTAGGATTGTTTTAAATACTTAGAAAGTTTCCATATAGCTTTCTAGAGATAATAAGAAAATTAATATTTTGAGATAAGTACTAAAAGGTATTAATATAGTTAATATGTCTATGGTAATAGATACTACCATTTTTTGCCAATGATACTGTACCATGTGTCCTAAATAATATGAAGGAGGAGGAGGAATATAGTCAATTGAGGAGTATTGAAGAATATTTTTCATAACACATTTTTAAATTCGGTGGAAAATTTTTATAAGAAAGTACTTCTAACTTCAATAGACAAATATGCAACTACTGATAATAAAATTATTAACTCCTTAATGCAAAATAATGTATATCGGTCCGTAATTTAGAAGAAGCACATATTTGCATATCTTTTCAGATAATAAATGAGTTAGTACAAGTCGTTGTTCCAGAGAAATTAAAGTAAAGCATTGCTAGTTATTATCGAAATATTTATTTCAATTTCCTCTTAGGATTTTTATAAACTTATGAATTAACATGGCTTATGTGTGTGTCGTTACATAATTGTTTCTCAAAGTATAGTCAGTTGTTAGTTACTCCCATTTGTCATCATTTTACCGGTATTTGAAGTGATAATTTAAGGAAGCAATATGATCTACTCCGATTACCATTTATATGAATTATGATTTCGTTTGAAACCGATGATACTTTATCGTATTAAATCCGCATCTTTCAAAACATAATATATTTATATATTATTGTAATATAAGCTTACAATAGAATTCGATTATTTAGAACAATATTTTGTTCTCTGCTTAAATAAAATATATTGAACCGTTTCTAAATATTGCTGAACACTAATAATACATTATCAGAGCATAAATTAAGCTTAATATTGTTGTTAAATCTTAAAAAATGTTAATATAATTATAGAAATATTCAATATGAAGTAGTAGAAATTATTTGGAGTATATTTATCTATAGTAAAGGTAATAACATATCATAGCTCATATTCGGCGTGATAGGCGACATGACATTCCTCCTATTGCTGGGATGGACGGGTTCGAATCCTGCAAATGATCGACTGTAAATCCGATAATGTCCGAAAACAATCATAGTCGCATCAGTAAAAAGGTTGGGTAAGGCCAGATATGTTCTAAGATGGTACGTAAGTTTATTCGGTAGGCTTAATTCTGAGGACCGTAATTTGAAGGAGTTAAGAATTCACAAAAGTTAAGTTGTAGTTGGGAAAAAGGTGATTCTAACAAAAGGTGAATATAACAACGAAAAAAAGCTTATAGACATATAGAGATCAAACTTATCAAGAAACCAAATTAAAAATGTATTAATTAAAGACATAAACAAATTATTTACATTTGCGATACTTGATTTTATAAGCAAATGATAAAATTCTTCATAAAATTAAAATTGGCGATATAATCATTATATCGATTTCGAATACATGTTACCAAACTTGCAGAATTATACGTTTACGATTTTAACATAATATGTACATGAAATATCATCGCCATTTACTCCCAACTAGGTGATCGAGAAACATCTGACAGCCTACAATTTTCTTTGCATGCTGATAATTATGCGTATAAGTGGTAATATATTTAAGTTGACTAGTAACAACTCATATATTATGTAAAGACTGAAATAAAAAGCTAAAAATGATATCATCCATACAATGTGGTAACATATTTCCAAATTATGATTTTACTACGCTTATTTCAATTATTGGATTTATCATAAAGTTTTCGTAAGAGTTTATAACAAATCTACACTTGTAAAATGCTATTTTCTTTTCTACGTCAATGTTTTGCTAATAGTAATATAAAATTATTTCAGTATTAATTATAATAGTATTATAACAGAAGATCTCACTGTATAATTATTTAATATTTATAAATAATAACATTCAATCTTATTATAATAATTGACTAATGGGACTAATTCCTGGTGTTACTCACTTGAATATGAGCTTCTTTACAATGAAATTGAAAACCTCATTTCTCAAAAATATTACACGTTACTAGTTGCTATTTTATCCATTTTTTCTTAGGGGCAAGAGGCAAATTCAGTCTGAGGATTTCCCGTTTTTAAATGTAATATATCAGTTGTTATAAATTATATTATAATCTTCGTAAGATTGATAGTTTCACCTCGATACTCCAAAACCATTAATTCGAAGTCGATAGTCATCTTTAGATTTGGTGTCATTTTGTTTTAGTAATTTACTGTTCGTTCTTACATTTCGTACCATGCACAAATTGAATCCACAACTGACCCGATTTCAAAGTTTGAATTATCGTAATTGTGATAACTTGATATAAGCGTACGTTTTTGTCATCGAAATATCAATTTTTTTCAGAATATCAGAGCTTCTAACAGTGTGCTATCAATTTTTCATCCTTATTTAGTGTTCCAAAACTTTTAGACATTAGCTAGCTTCAAAAATTCTTCATACGACTAAAGAAACCAGAAATGTACTAAAATAGGACATTTAAAATTTATAATTTATATTTACCACTTTATATTATAATTTAATTATTATAGTTACTAGCTGACCCGACAGACTTCGTCCTGTCAAAAAGATTTGTAATGTGGCAGTTTTTGTGCCTACGTATTTTAAAAAATTCTCCTGAACAGAACCATCACCCTGGTGATAGGGCGTTGTGAATAAAAAATAATTAAATAAAACATATATAAGGATTGAAAAGTAAGTAATCGCTTTATTGTTAATCATGTGAATCATAATTATTATTATTATTATCATTATATTGCTTTGTGGTATACGATGTTTTTTGTTTGATTACCTGGCGCATAGATAAACAAATCTGATGGTTTTCCAACACGGGAACAGGCAACATACAATTGACCATGTGAGAAACATGGGTTTTCTAGATTAATACCACAAACACTTAATGATTGCCCCTGGGACTTGTTTATAGTCATAGCAAAAGCAAGCCGTCAACATGTCTATAGGAAATTTGCCATTACCAATGTCAATGAGTTGTTTAGAGAATATGTTTCCAGATTGGTCATTTTGCAACTCGACACGCATATTCTTGCTTAAATGAAGTACTTTAACATGTTTCCACAAATTGGAGGACTTTAGACATGCATTGAGTTCATCAGCTGGCGTTGATCGTGGAATCACTGGCAATGTTTGACGAAAATCTCCTGCTAATAAAATCATTGCACCACCAAATCGGTTATTATTGCTACGTAGATCTTTTAAGGTTCTGTCTAAAGCCTCCAAAGATTTTTTATGTGCCATCGTGCATTCATCCCAAACAATCAATTTACATTGCTGCAAAACCTTTGCCATTGCAGAGTTCTTCGAAACGTTGCAGGTTGGAGTTTCATTGCTTTGCATATTTAATGGCAATTTTAGTGCTGAATGGGCTGTTCGACCACCTTCAAGCAAAGTTGCTGCGATTCCCGACGAAGCGAGTGCAAGTGCAATTTTATTTTGTGAGCGAATTGTTGCTAATATTAATGAAATAAAAAAGTTTTTCCTGTACCACCAGGTGCATCTAAGAAATAAATCCCTCCAGTTTCATCATTTGTTACTTTCATAAGAGTTTCAAATACATACTTCTGTTGTTCATTTAACAGTGGAAGATTTGTTTGAATTTATTCTTTCAAAGCGTTGAGATCATACAGTCTTTCTCGATGCAACTCTTGGTTAAAAGCGTCATGCATTGGACGATTGGGCGCGGTCAGGCCTAATTGAATTAATAGTTTGTTTGACATTATCAAGCACATGTCCTCAATTGAAATCAATGCTTCATTGTAAATTTCTTCACTGATTTGTATATTTGGATTTCCCATTCTATTCCGTATTTGATACAAAATATCATCACACATATAATCTTTGTACTTCATCCACAAATCAATTGGGTTTGATGGGAAGCATGTAGATATGATTATAGAAAACAATGTTCGTATTTGATGAGTGTGTGATGATATTACGGCATCATTGAGAGTTTGATCCCAATGAGCGTCATTTTCAAGCAATTGCAAACGTTGACAGGCTTCTCTGTAGGATCCACACAATTCACCATCAACAGTTCGTAACTGTTGGAATGATGTTGGGCCACGTACATTGACTAATAGCAGTCGTAAATAAAAACATTCATCATTGCTTGGATGTACTGAATAAATCCGGCCAATCGCATCGGTGGAATATACATCTGTATATCCTGGAACTGGTTTTCCTTGTTTCCGTCGTATAAATCTCCTTGAGGATTGATTCCAGGTATAATATTTTGGCATTTCAGAATATAGCAATGTTTGTGCGAAATCATCGTTTTGGCATGTCTCAAAAAAACTGGTTAATGTAGTAGATGGTGGCTGAGCAGCTCTTTGTACTGCGTTCTGTGCTGTAAAATACACTCTTTGTCCATTTTCTAAATGCACAGCTAAGTGAACAACAGAAGGGTGTCTCTCATGAATAGGAAAAGAAAATATTCGCCAAACTGCTTCATTACTACTGACATAGCGGCCCATTTGGTATTGGGTAACTTCATCATTAGAATTCTCTGCACCAATTCCAATCACAGCCATATCACTCCCTTTGGTTACATATTTGCAAATGTATTTAATCGATTTCACTGAATGGCAAGATTCAACGTTGATGTGTGCTTTGAATGTCTTTGATAAAATGGGTGAATATGGAACAATCCAACGATTATCTATTTCAATATCTTGTTAATTTAATTTGACAATTGTTGATTTTCCATTGTCTGCTGTCGATCTGCGACGATACAATGGATAACCGTCATTACCAGTAATTGTTTCCGATATTAATGTCCGTGGATATCGTTTTGAACATTTACCATCCATCATACACGGTGAATTTTGATTAAGAGTTCCACAGGGACCATGTATCATGTTTTTGATAACTACCTCATGCAATCCAGGATCTACTTGTACATTAGGGATTTCAGCTGATATCACTGCATCAACTTCATTTGGCCTTATCTTTTCAACCAACCAAATCAAAATGTGTGCATGTGGCAATCCTCGTTTCTGCCACTCCACAGAATACATCCAGCAGCGTGTCTCACCAAACACATTATGTTTTACGATGAAATTCATTAAAGATTTCAACTTTTGTCTAAAGACTCTGGCTGTAATATCATGACGATCAATGGGTGATTGCCCAGGGAATAACTCCTGCTTAATTTCTATCCATTGCGGATTGCATGTAAATGTGATGAACAAATCTGCTGTACCATAATGACGAACATACGACATGGCATCTTGAGCATATTCGTGCATATGCCGAGGGCTTCCGATGTATGTTGCTGGAAGAATAGTCATCCGACCGACATTCTGTGCATTTCCATCAGTATTAATCGTATCTCGAAGGTGAATATACTCTTCAGATCGGAGTTTGGTTTGATTCAACCTGATGAATGTTAATCTCTCCGTTTCAATTTTAACATACATGTCAACAACATATTTGTGATATAATCGCCGACATTTCAATATGTGATTATCTGCATTTTCCCGAATCATTAGGCGGTATGAATAATAGTTCATTGAACTGACTTTTTTGTTGGTTTCAGAACCTGTAAACAGATTTTGTTTTAAAAACATTCAAATATAAAATTAAAATACATAATATAGTGACTGAGATATTATCGCCATAGCTAAACTAATATTTTAGTTACCTGTAATGGGATTTATCATTTTTATTGATAAATCGTAGCCATCTTCACCTTGCCAAAATATAATGGGATATTGCAGTGCATCATATGAGCGGTGTGTTTCCTTTATAGGTTGTAATTGAAAATTCCGACGATGTAAAAAATATCACGGGATTCCAAGTTTTCTCCAACTACAACGATAGCAACTTCATCAATAGTTGGTGCATTAAAACGTCTTGTATGTTGACCTGCAGGTGTTTTATCAGCTCTGATTACAATTTTGTGATTATCGGATGGCATCAGATCCAGGGCAGTTTTAAACAATATAATCAATTGATTGTGTTGATGAAATAAAGTTTGTAATTGTTCTACAATAGACCTTTTTACTAAATTGTTATGTGCACAACGCAGATCAATTTCTTGTGGTGAATTGCCCATAAAATAAATTTGCAGGAATTTGTTGTCGCTATCTGACACTGGTAACAGTGAACCTGCTCTGTGATATATTTGCCCTTGTATCTGTAAATAAAAAAAATATTATGGTGTGGTATAAATTAATGGATTGTCAATGATCAAACTTAAATAATATTTGATCCTAAAAAGTATATATTTAGTTTTAACTAATATCTATCAAATATAAAATATAATAAAAGTGTCACTGAAACTGAATCACCATATAATATGATGACTAAGTGATATATTTCGTAATGATTAAGAAATTGAAGATTAGTAACACATCTTAACTTTGGTGACAGAAAATTTTGTTCGCTAAAATAATTATGAGTAACTGCTATAATACATACCTTGAAAGTTGGCATAAAATTTTCCCGAACTGCATTTGTTGCCCCAAATGAAGTCATTTGAAAGCAATTGTTATATTGTTGAATATGTGTCAAAAAGTGTATAGAATCTGTTCCTATTCCTGAAACCAATGAGTACAATGGTTCTGGTGGTGGATCCAATTGTATCAATTTCACTTTACCATTTGCGCAACACAATCCATTGGCTTCGTTTTTGTATTTTAATGCCTTACAGTGTGAGCAAACCAAGTTCATAGAACCAATAACAACACATTGGTAGTTACTGTAGTCAATTGACACATCGTAACTGAAAGCAGCTGGATTCAAACTTGCGCGATTATTAGTTGAATGTCGCGCTCGCGCTTCACGCGTTTGTGATATCCGAATTCTTTCACGTTCATTTCCGTCGTCACGTTCTTGTGCAGTACGATTAGATCGGTAATTAGCTTGGTTTATAGCATTTCTGGTTCTTCTACCTAAATTGCTTCGTCTTATAGGAGGCATATCAAATATACATTATTTTTTCACTAATCACGAACTAAACAAACACTAACTAACTAAACACTCTGCACAAAACACGATATACGAATTTGTTTCGTGTATCACTTGACAATTCATCTGTCATCTGTCAAAAGTCATCTGTAACAGACAACTTTTTTTTTTAAATTTGATATGACTTGAACTCAAATCCTTTTAAGCCGTACGAATTGTTTTATTTATTTAAAATTTGAATTAAATTTTAAACAAATAAAAAATTTTAAATAAATAAAACAATTCGTACGGATTAAAAGGATTTGAGTTCAAGTCATATCAAATTTAAAAAAAAAAAGTTGTCTGTTACAGATGACTTTTGACAGATGACAGATGAATTGTCAACTGATACACGAAACAAATTCAAACAAAAAGGGCTATTTTTAGGGTTTTTCCAGCAATAATTCTAATTTTTCTCGCCGTAAAAACCATCCCTGAACTTCAACGAACATTTTAAAAAAAGATTTGGCCAAATTGGTCCAGGCGTTGTTGAGTTATGCGCTTAGGAACATATTTTGCGATTCATTTTTATATATAAGACTAGCTGACCCGACAGACTTCGTCCTGTCAAAAAGATTTGTAATGTGGCAGTTTTTGTGCCTACGTATTTTAAAAAATTCTCCTGAACAGAACCATCACCCTGGTGATAGGGCGTTGTGAATAAAAAATAATTAAATAAAACATATATAAGGATTGAAAAGTAAGTAATCGCTTTATTGTTAATCATGTGAATCATAATTATTATTATTATTATTATCATTATATTGCTTTGTGGTATACGATGTTTTTTGTTTGATTACCTGGCGCATAGATAAACAAATCTGATGGTTTTCCAACACGGGAACAGGCAACATACAATTGACCATGTGAGAAACATGGGTTTTCTAGATTAATACCACAAACACTTAATGATTGCCCCTGGGACTTGTTTATAGTCATAGCAAAAGCAAGCCGTCAACATGTCTATAGGAAATTTGCCATTACCAATGTCAATGAGTTGTTTAGAAAATATGTTTCCAGATTGGTCATTTTGCAACTCGACACGCATATTCTTGCTTAAATGAAGTACTTTAACATGTTTCCACAAATTGGAGGACTTTAGACATGCATTGAGTTCATCAGCTGGCGTTGATCGTGGAATCACTGGCAATGTTTGACGAAAATCTCCTGCTAATAAAATCATTGCACCACCAAATCGGTTATTATTGCTACGTAGATCTTTTAAGGTTCTGTCTAAAGCCTCCAAAGATTTTTTATGTGCCATCGTGCATTCATCCCAAACAATCAATTTACATTGCTGCAAAACCTTTGCCATTGCAGAGTTCTTCGAAACGTTGCAGGTTGGAGTTTCATTGCTTTGCATATTTAATGGCAATTTTAGTGCTGAATGGGCTGTTCGACCACCTTCAAGCAAAGTTGCTGCGATTCCCGACGAAGCGAGTGCAAGTGCAATTTTATTTTGTGAGCGAATTGTTGCTAATATTAATGAAATAAAAAAAGTTTTTCCTGTACCACCAGGTGCATCTAAGAAATAAATCCCTCCAGTTTCATCATTTGTTACTTTCATAAGAGTTTCAAATACATACTTCTGTTGTTCATTTAACAGTGGAAGATTTGTTTGAATTTATTCTTTCAAAGCGTTGAGATCATACAGTCTTTCTCGATGCAACTCTTGGTTAAAAGCGTCATGCATTGGACGATTGGGCGCGGTCAGGCCTAATTGAATTAATAGTTTGTTTGACATTATCAAGCACATGACCTCAATTGAAATCAATGCTTCATTGTAAATTTCTTCACTGATTTGTATATTTGGATTTCCCATTCTATTCCGTATTTGATACAAAATATCATCACACATATAATCTTTGTACTTCATCCACAAATCAATTGGGTTTGATGGGAAGCATGTAGATATGATTATAGAAAACAATGTTCGTATTTGATGAGTGTGTGATGATATTACAGCATCATTGAGAGTTTGATCCCAATGAGCGTCATTTTCAAGCAATTGCAAACGTTGACAGGCTTCTCTGTAGGATCCACACAATTCACCATCAACAGTTCGTAACTGTTGGAATGATGTTGGGCCACGTACATTGACTAATAGCAGTCGTAAATAAAAACATTCATCATTGCTTGGATGTACTGAATAAATCCGGCCAATCGCATCGGTGGAATATACATCTGTATATCCTGGAACTGGTTTTCCTTGTTTCCGTCGTATAAATCTCCTTGAGGATTGATTCCAGGTATAATATTTTGGCATTTCAGAATATAGCAATGTTTGTGCGAAATCATCGTTTTGGCATGTCTCAAAAAAACTGGTTAATGTAGTAGATGGTGGCTGAGCAGCTCTTTGTACTGCGTTCTGTGCTGTAAAATACACTCTTTGTCCATTTTCTAAATGCACAGCTAAGTGAACAACAGAAGGGTGTCTTTCATGAATAGGAAAAGAAAATATTCGCCAAACTGCTTCATTACTACTGACATAGCGGCCCATTTGTTATTGGGTAACTTCATCATTAGAATTCTCTGCACCAATTCCAATCACAGCCATATCACTCCCTTTGGTTACATATTTGCAAATGTATTTAATCGATTTCACTGAATGGCAAGATTCAACGTTGATGTGTGCTTTGAATGTCTTTGATAAAATGGGTGAATATGGAACAATCCAACGATTATCTATTTCAATATCTTGTTAATTTAATTTGACAATTGTTGATTTTCCATTGTCTGCTGTCGATCTGCGACGATACAATGGATAACCGTCATTACCAGTAATTGTTTCCGATATTAATGTCCGTGGATATCGTTTTGAACATTTACCATCCATCATACACGGTGAATTTTGATTAAGAGTTCCACAGGGACCATGTATCATGTTTTTGATAACTACCTCATGCAATCCAGGATCTACTTGTACATTAGGGATTTCAGCTGATATCACTGCATCAACTTCATTTGGCCTTATCTTTTCAACCAACCAAATCAAAATGTGTGCATGTGGCAATCCTCGTTTCTGCCACTCCACAGAATACATCCAGCAGCGTGTCTCACCAAACACATTATGTTTTACGATGAAATTCATTAAAGATTTCAACTTTTGTCTAAAGACTCTGGCTGTAATATCATGACGATCAATGGATGATTTCCCAGGTAATAACTCCTGCTTAATTTCTATCCATTGCGGATTGCATATAAATGTGATGAACAAATCTGCTGTACCATAATGACGAACATACGACATGGCATCTTGAGCATATTCGTGCATATGCCGAGGGCTTCCGATGTATGTTGCTGGAAGAATAGTCATCCGACCGACATTCTGTGCATTTCCATCAGTATTAATCGCATCTCGAAGGTGAATATACTCTTCAGATCGGAGTTTGGTTTGATTCAACCTGATGAATGTTAATCTCTCCGTTTCAATTTTAACATACATGTCATCAACATATTTGTGATATAATCGCCGACATTTCAATATGTGATTATATGCATTTTCCCGAATCATTAGGCGGTATGAATAATAGTTCATTGAACTGACTTTTTTGTTGGTTTCAGAACCTGTAAACAGATTTTGTTTTAATAACATTCAAATATAAAATTAAAATACATAATATAGTGACTGAGATATTATCGCCATAGCTAAACTAATATTTTAGTTACCTGTAATGGGATTTATCATTTTTGTTGATAAATCGTAGCCATCTTCACATTGCCAAAATATAATGGGATATTGCAGTGCATCATATGAGCGGTGTGTTTCCTTTATAGGTTGTAATTGAAAATTCCGACGATGTAAAACAATATCACGGGATTCCAAGTTTTCTCCAACTACAACGATAGCAACTTCATCAATAGTTGGTGCATTAAAACGTCTTGTATGTTGACCTGCAGGTGTTTTATCAGCTCTGATTACAATTTTGTGATTATCGGATGGCATCAGATCCAGGGCAGTTTTAAACAATATAATCAATTGATTGTGTTGATGAAATAAAGTTTGTAATTGTTCTACAATAGACCTTTTTACTAAATTGTTATGTGCACAACGCAGATCAATTTCTTGTGGTGAATTGCCCATAAAATAAATTTGCAGGAATTTGTTGTCGCTATCTGACACTGGTAACAGTGAACCTGCTCTGTGATATATTTGCCCTTGTATCTGTAAATAAAAAAATATTATGGTGTGGTATAAATTAATGGATTGTCAATGATCAAACTTAAATAATATTTGATCTTAAAAAGTATATATTTAGTTTTAACTAATATCTATCAAATATAAAATATAATAAAAGTGTCACTGAAACTGAATCACCATATAATATGATGACTAAGTGATATATTTCGTAATGATTAAGAAATTGAAGATTAGTAACACATCTTAACTTTGGTGACAGAAAATTTTGTTCGCTAAAATAATTATGAGTAACTGCTATAATACATACCTTGAAAGTTGGCATAAAATTTTCCCGAACTGCATTTGTTGCCCCAAATGAAGTCATTTGAAAGCAATTGTTATATTGTTGAATATGTGTCAAAAAGTGTATAGAATCTGTTCCTATTCCTGAAACCAATGAGTACAATGGTTCTGGTGGTGGATCCAATTGTATCAATTTCACTTTACCATTTGCGCAACACAATCCATTGGCTTCGTTTTTGTATTTTAATGCCTTACAGTGTGAGCAAACCAAGTTCATAGAACCAATAACAACACATTGGTAGTTACTGTAGTCAATTGACACATCGTAACTGAAAGCAGCTGGATTCAAACTTGCGCGATTATTAGTTGAATGTCGCGCTCGCGCTTCACGCGTTTGTGATATCCGAATTCTTTCACGTTCATTTCCGTCGTCACGTTCTTGTGCAGTACGATTAGATCGGTAATTAGCTTGGTTTATAGCATTTCTGGTTCTTCTACCTAAATTGCTTCGTCTTATAGGAGGCATATCAAATATAAATTATTTTTTCACTAATCACGAACTAAACAAACACTAACTAACTAAACACTCTGCACAAAACACGATATACGAATTTGTTTCGTGTATCACTTGACAATTCATCTGTCATCTGTCAAAAGTCATCTGTAACAGACAACTTTTTTTTTTAAATTTGATATGACTTGAACTCAAATCCTTTTAAGCCGTACGAATTGTTTTATTTATTTAAAATTTGAATTAAATTTTAAACAAATAAAAAATTTTAAATAAATAAAACAATTCGTACGGATTAAAAGGATTTGAGTTCAAGTCATATCAAATTTAAAAAAAAAAAGTTGTCTGTTACAGATGACTTTTGACAGATGACAGATGAATTGTCAACTGATACACGAAACAAATTCAAACAAAAAGGGCTATTTTTAGGGTTTTTCCAGCAATAATTCTAATTTTTCTCGCCGTAAAAACCATCCCTGAACTTCAACGAACATTTTAAAAAAAGATTTGGCCAAATTGGTCCAGGCGTTGTTGAGTTATGCGCTTAGGAACATATTTTGCGATTCATTTTTATATATAAGATTAGTGTGGTTATTATTTTAACAGGCTTGGTGCCTTAACAGGCAATAATAAACATCTCGAATGTAAATCAGGTAAATCTATACTAGTAATCACCTCATTTAATCAAATAAAGTACATATAAATATATGTTAATATATATAATAGAAGTATTCAAAATGATATAACTACCGTCCACAAAAATATAAGAATGTAAACAAGAATAAACTACAAGCGTTATCTTTAATTTGTGCTATTTTATGATATTTTTGAAAATATAACATACGCACATATATGTAAACGGGCGTCCATAAATTAAATGTTAAGGCTTAATTTGAAATTCTAATAATGTGGAGATGAGAGTGAAATCTGAATGAAATGAAAGGAAAGTGAAAATGACAAGTAACGTAAATAAAACGTAGTTATTTTGACGGTTATTGTTTAGCGGGTATATATTATTATTATATAATTGTGGTTTAAGTGGTCTGACTTAAATGCAATCAGGCGATTGATACGATAGCAATGTTAGATATAATATTTTATCTACAAGAAGTCTGAAGAACAATTGGTTCATATTTTTAATATTGGAAAATCTTTCCTGTGACCCTATTTACAAATAAACCATGGAGTTGGTGTTTTGAATATAGTTCCCTTAATTTACCATTTTGTGTTTAGTGATAATGTTACTTATAATACATTGAGAGGTATTGTATAATTGAAAAAGGCTCCAACAAGAATATTAGATTTAATACTAAAGGTAAGGAAACAAACATGTCTTTCAAGTTTTACTGTCAAAATTATAACATATCATGTAAGATTTCAAATACGATTGATTTAATTAAATATAAAGCTCTTTATTTTCCGTACATAATAGAAAGGAAAATATATGCAATATTATATTACAGATAAATTGATGGATGACCATATTTTAATATATTTAGTAACATAAGTTGAAACAAAATGTATTTTTTAAATATATATCAACATTTTAATCTTAATTTGTTCACCTTCTTATCAATATATTCACTATTATTGCCATTGGCTTAATATAGAACCAATTATAATGTAAATCCTATTATAATATTAATTTATCTTTGAACAAGTGCATTTTTTTGTTGTTTGTGTAATTAGATAAAGGATTCTTGAATAAGGGAGATTCGTTGTTATTAAATGAATCTAGCTTCACATGACATACCAACGATATTATTTTTGTTCAAAAAGGGTCATGTATATTATTATGTAGGAATGTATCAATCAAATACCCACTAAAGCTTCTCATAGTAGCATAGTGATCTGTGTAGTGCAATTTCAATAACTTTGTGACATAAGTCAGGTTAAGTGGAGCCATTGTAACTTCTTGATATAGATATCACTTCATAAAACAGCACATGAAAATAATCTCGCGGGATCAATCATTAACGAGCGACATGTTTGGGTTGGCCAAAAATTGGTTCCTAGCCAAAATGCCAATTGAATAACTCAGAAATTTTATGGAATAAATAACTGTTGTTTTATCTAGATAAATATCAAAATAATCCAATTAGTTAAGTTAGGTTAGATTGTTTAACAATTATGATGATATATCATATTTTACCAATATATATCGCTGATCAACATATATAAAATATCTAATACATTTGGTGTCTATAATAATTAAGATTAAGATAAATTTTAGATAAAATTTACAACCGAATAATTTTATGTTAATAAAAAAATTGTTAAATATATTATTTATATGTCATTTTAATGCATAATTGTATTTGTTATTGTTTTAAAAATAAAAGTTAGAGTGTTAGTTCTTGAGATAGTTTACAGGTATTTTAATATAATAGACATTTGTTACTGTAATTAATGTTATATATCAAATATATTTCTCATCCTATATTGAAAATATTGTTAAATGAAGTTTTAGTAATATTAAAATATCATTTTTAAGTTATCCGTTTTACTCTATTACGAGAGAAACATGATTAACTTTATAAATTGTGGTCAAATTTCGACGACAGGGAGATTACTACTCCATATTACAAGTATATTTAATTTAAATCATAATTGCAGAGTTATAGAAATAAATAAAATCAAAATTATTAAGGAACATTAAACTTATATTAAAGGACGTGACTATTTTCTAATTTTGCGTACAATCGCCACTTGATTGGAAAACGGTTCAGGAACATATTTTTTGTACGACTCGATCCGTTAACACTGTTCACTGGTATTCTTGTTGTAATAAATCCTCAGTTCATTACTATAAACATATTCATTAGGGAGTGCAATCACTCAAAGGCTAATACCTAACGTAGCAAAACACTTGAGGCAACAAATGCTTGCCAATGTATCAGGAACCAAATAACTGTAGGAACCCGATCTAGCTTCTAAAACGCTACCAGAGTACTTTTTTTTCGTGATGTTTAATTAGGTGATTATACCGAGGCCGTTATAACTGAACCAAATAATTAAGACGTCTTATGTGAATCGATCCGTTCTGAATAAGTGAGAGTACGGTTACAATATTTAATAAAAGTTGGTAGAAAAATTTCTCCTTTAGTCGTTCGAATGTTCACGTTAAATTCTGGAAACAAACAAAGCCATTCATTTAGAACGCCTTAAGGGTTGAGGTATTATTGCATTTTACTGTCTATTATAATTATATATTTTCAATTGTAGAAAACAGTAGCTGGTTTTAATATAGCTATAAGTCTTTCGCATTACCATTGGTGGTTACATAATTGTTTGTTATTTAACTAATAGTAGTTTCAGTATCGTGAATAAAGTTATACTGATATATTCGGAATATATGTATAAGTGTTGTAGTATATAGGTATTAATTTTTATTTAAATTTATTATTCTAGTGAATAAATAAGTGGAAATTATTGAATATAGGTGGCCGATATTACACCATATTGTTTACTTTTTAACTGACTTCAAAAAAGGAGGAGGTTCTATATTCGACAGTATATATTTTTTTGTATGTTCACCGATTTCTTCGTCAATTATGGACCGATTTTCAAAATAATTTTTTTACTCAAAAGAATGCACATCTGGCGTGGTCACATTGGAAAGGGGGACATGGAGGGAAACCCTCAAATTTCAAAGGTACATACAAAGTTTTCATATATTTCTTATCTAAAACAATCAGATACTTGGGTCTAATATTATTTCTGAGCTGATGTGATGGAAAATCGGAAATCATTCAGTGCAAGAGCCATTGTTTGCATGAAAAATATTTTATTTTTTTTTTTTTAATATTAGATATTTACTCAATAAATTACGCAGTTATTTTATGAAGTATTACAGTGGGCAGGAAAAGTAAAGGTGCAGCCCGTATAAGTAAAAATATGAATAAAGAAATAATAATTGAAGATAAAAGACGTTTGAGACCCCGGGGTCTGTACCTAATCTATGTTATTTGCAAATGTTCTAAGCAAGCTAGGACAGCAACAACGACATCCGCATGTGGGCTGAATGCATTAACCACTACACCATAGTAGCAGTTTCCTGCGAAATTTCTACGGCTTCTCTTATGATAGGGTTAGTGTTTAAAAAGCAAACTGAATGGCTTTTTCACTGAACGACTTCCGGTCTTTCGTTACATCAGTTCAGGAATAATATTATACCCAAATATCTGGTTATTATAGATAAAAAAGTATGTGGAAAATTTGTACGCGCACTTGAATATTGAAGGTTTCCCTTCTATTTATTCCTCTTCCACCCATCAAATCTTGACTTGGTTGTAATCAGACCACCTCGAAATTGTACTTTTTAGTATAAAAAAAGAATTTTGAAAATCGATTTATAATTGATATCGAAATCAGTGAGCATACATTAAAAAATATATAAAGTCGAAAATACAACCTCCTTTCTTTTTGAGGTCGGTTAAAATGTTTATCTATATTTACAATGTATTAAAAGAATTTCACAGCTATATCTAACTTAAAACAGTAATAATACAATTGTTGTTGAAATTAAACAAGAATTACAGAATAAAATCTTTTATATTATAAACTTTTTAAAACATTAGAGAGTAACAACAAAAAAACAATGCAATAAGTCCTATCAAATACAGTATATTGCAATATCGTTTCATAATTTTATAATATTTATATATTATTATATTATGTATATATACTACTGCTACTTACTGTATTATACTATATATCTTTATTATCTTTGCTTTTTTTTAAATATCAACAACATGGTTTCTTTTTTGATTTCGATCTCAAATATTGTATCCCAGAATATTGTTACTCTCTCAAAGATTCTGTTTTTTTGATCAGCCTTTTTTATATATAGCATACCGTATCTCTTGTGACCAGCGTAACTTAACAACATATAATTTTCCTGTCGTCTACTGACACCAGACCAGCGTCGATTGCTTGGAAACTATATTTGGTTAATATTTTTTCCCCAAATATTTATTACAATAAAAATGTATAACGATTATACTGTGAATCTTATATACACAGACCCTTGTTTCAGTAGAAATTCTTCAAAAACAACACCAGAAACAGGTGAAACTATCTGAATTATTTAATCGCCGCCAAATAATACCCAATAAATATTATCTTGCGCAGGTTTCGTTTGTGGCGAACAAAACAATGGTTAAATGCGCTCGAAATTATGGTTTCGAACACTCTTAACAAAAGGAAATCAAAGCCGCCACTGGCGTTTCCTGTTTAGTGAACGATAAAGAACGATAATTACCTGACCCGAAGACAACGCTGAATTCGTTGTTCTTCGGCGAACAAAAGACCATCGGACACATTCAATCAAGCGGACAAGGCGCTAAAAATACGAGAGACTCGCTGCGAGGTAAAGGTGGAAATACACGACCCGATTTTTACTTGTCATGATGGAGAGCATCGCACGAAAGGCCCTGACATATATTCGGGGCATACGATTTAGTGATGAGTTTTGGAATTTCTTAGAATAATTTATTCCTAAATGGGCTGGATTTAATTATTTTTTATTTATTAAGCCTATAAATTACTTTTAAAGGATTTACAATAGATGGTGTTACTGTATATTAAATAGCATCGAGTATATTTGTGACCCACTACTTGTTGAAGCTTCACTGACAGGCTTGACTTTTGGGTATATGCTATTTCGTCGAAGTGTGAAGAAACATTTTTTTAGAAATGTCTTACTTGAATGATTTCGTGTGTTACAAGTAAATATTTGCAACAGAGTGTATATTGTTGGGAGTTACACAAGACACTATTTCTAATCGTTTGAAGAACATGGAAATGATCTAAAAGCCTAAATATTCTATGCCGTATGACTTAGGCCGTAAGGCAAGAGACATTGAAAAACTTTTGGTCATTTGTGAAATGCTGTTGCAAGAGCAAAATCGGAAAGGTTTTTAGCATCATTTTTTTATGGGAGATGAAAGAGTCTAATCCAAAGCGAAAATAATCATGGAGACCGCCTTTTCATGTACGAATATAAATATTAACGGCAAACTCAAATGTGTATCTATCTCCCCAATAATGATCTCTATTTGGTTTGATGGGCTTGGTGTGGTATATTATATAAATTGCTGAAACCATACGAAACTCGAGCATGTTAATGCTCGACTACATGTTGTAAAAGCAATAAAAATTTACTTGCAAGCGTTACAATGGAAATTGTTACCACACTAGCCCTATTTTTTAGACCGTGCATTTTCTGATTACCACGTGTTTCAATATGGAGTCGCGGCGCGATTAATCAGCGCCTCACTTCTTATGACGATACTAAAAGAAAATGGGTCGATTCATGGATAGCCTCAAAAGATGCATCGTTGTTTCGAGATAGAATACGTAAATTACCTAAAAGAATGGAAAAATTAGTGGTTATCGATGGACAATACTTTGAATCAAAAATATTGTACCGGATTTTCAAAATAAAGCTTCAAAGTAAAACAAATCTTTAAAACGAATTTATAGAACGAATTATTTTTTTAAATTACACTTAAAAGTGAAAATTGCCTTGCTGAGATATATTTTGTATCCAAATTTGTATATCTTCTTGGCATATATGTCGTTGAATTTCATTGATGCAGCGTCAAATCTTACCATATATTAAGCTGGTGGTTGTGGATTTGTTGAAAAAATATTTGACTTCAAATAACCCACAAAAATATATCTAATGGTGTTAAATAATCCAGTAGGCCAATTCTGATAGCTGAGAATATTTTGAAATGGGAGACTAGAAAATATCTCATGCTACAGTTGTTTTTTTTCACGAAGTTTATGGCATATGACATGGTTTCATTGAAACCACATATCATCCTAATCAATGTCATCCATTTTAAGTATAAAAAAATCGGTTATTAATTTTCGACAATCATACGTGAGTTTTCTGAAACCCAATTATTGTAAAATAATGATGTCATCAAGAAGAAAATGAACTTCTTCACTTGGACTGGGTTTACAAAGAAAATCAGCATTATAACAGGTGGCAGTTCTTGATCATCCATTCAACATATCTCGCAACGCATTTTCGGTCATTAGGTTTTAATACTTATGCCAAATGAGCACTATAAGCCTATAGATGCGGATACTTACTAAGTATATGCTGAAGAAAACTTCTTAAGATTTGCAATTTTGGTACATAATGCGGAATGTTCTGAACTTTTTGCTTCGCTATTAGAATTTTAATAATTTAATAATGAACGATTGATCTAGCCTTCCAGAACTGACGAATCTGAAAAATAAATAATTCGCCCGTATTTTCAACAATAAAATCTTGTTGTCTGGCTTAGTGATCTATTTTTATAACTTAAAACTGTCGTTTTATAAAAATATATTTTAAAATTAAAATTGCTTTAATTCCACCGTTCGACAACAGAAGATACTAATAAATTATGCTATCAAAACTAAAATTATATAACCATATAATAAATTAATATAAACACAAATTATTTTATAAACACACACACACACACACATTAACTTGGTTAAGCTGTCGGAATGATTTTGGAACATAGCGCAGGACCGAAATCCTGAGAGGATCGGCTTTTAAACATTTTTCTGGACATGGTTGACATTTTAGTAACTAATTATTTTAAAAGAAACGACAACACCTTTATAACATCTAGAGATTCCAGAGAAAATATCCAACTAGCGATATTTTTCGCCAATACCTTTATGGTCGATATATCGACAGAATTTATGTCAATATTTTTCTATATTGTTTCAAAAAGTATCGACAGTTGTAAATGAGAGTATAGAGCTTTAAGTTGCAAATTAAAATATAGTTTTTAGATTTTGGTTTTTGGAATATTTTGAAAAATATAAGTTTTATTTATCGATACCTACATAATTCCATACTATGCAGACTCTATCTATAATCTCTCAGGGTTTATATATAGTCTATTCAAAGTCATTTTATACATACGTCAACTAAATTTGTGATGTCAAAAACGACGCAATGTTGTCGCATCAACTCTGAGATTTAGTTCAGTTTGGCTTTGACATACAACAAAATTCTGATCTAAAAGAATAAATGAACAAAAATGTTATCAAATATAATTTATTTTAACATTATAGTACATCTAAAAATTACAGTTAATTATAGAGCCACAATAGTTTATAGGTTAGAATTGTAGCCTCTTATCACTATTGCTTTTAAGAATTTTGAATACGTCTGACCATCGGACGACTTTGACAGGATCATTCCTCTAGGCGTTCAAACTAATCAAACAGCATTATGTCTCCTTTTAACTAGAATAATATGAGAAGAAAAATATTGTCTGATTCTGAAACGAATTTACAAATTGCGGCAGGCAATACATTAAACATCTTGAAGGCATATTATATGTACAAAAAAACATTGAATAGACTATATATCTGAAGGTATTTATACCTATATAGATTTTTTATAGATCACATGATAAAAAATATTTTTATGCAAAATGTTAACAATGATATAAAAGGTATTAAAAAACGACATAGCTTTCGTACTGATAATTTACTTGAACTATTCATTAGCTATATATCTTGCACTAACTGTAAACGGGTTCCTCGCTTTTTATGTCATAGTATTAAATGCCTTTATGTGGTACTTCAAAATCTGACCCAGTTTGCTCCATTATTAACTGGCCGCAAATCGACTTATAAAACGCGAGGCCCAGAAAGCGATAAAGGAAAAACACTGTCATTGATGAATAACGAAAGACTCTATTAAAGTTGCTGCAATGTATTCAACTTGTATTGGACCGAGTAACCTAACGGATACATTGATATATTGGTCGTTAAGTAACGTTTAGTAAAATGGTTTTAGTAACTTACTAAGCTAATACATACATTTCTATCGGTAATAATATTTTTCTTAATCAACACTTTAATAGCAATTAAATTTTGCCAAAGCAATTTATACGTCATTACGGGAAGCCAATTTCGATTTTGATATTTATTGCATATATATAAGATGAGTTTTGAATTGATTAGGTGTGGTACTTAATTGTAAATGAATTTCAGTAACATCTGATAAAACCATGTAATAATATCTTCTCGATTTTCGAACTCTTAAAAAAATTATTATTCTTTATGTGTTTTCCACCATTTCGACAATATTTTATTTATGTAACGTATAACTAATATTTTATATATAAAGAGTAACACACTGATTGAGCGCGAAAAGCGACATCTTCAGTGAGATTGACACGCAAAGCGTTTGTAATTAAGGCGTATTGCTTCCGCTAATATTTTCATAGAGCTACTTTCTTACGAACTGACACAATTAAGCGGAATTAATTTATCTATCAACAGAAGAAGACAAGTTGATTGGCCATCGTTCCGCGGTAACTCGAATAATTTTTTGACATAGCTCAGTGGAGTAAAATAATTTTCGTTCAAGCCATATGATCATCAAAGGTGGATTAAATATATTGAAAGTCTTTAGCCGTGGACTACTAGAATTCATCAAAACAAACTGGCCGGCGAAGATACACTTAATACTCAGAAAGAGTTTCACTACAACTGTACCAATGATTGTGACTGAACAATCGCCACGTACTTCCCTTTGATCGTTTCTTCAAAAGCGAGGTGTTATAAAGCGTAATTGATAGCGCTGTATATTCAAGTTATCAATTTTTTAGTAACGTGAAATTGTTTTCAGATAAATTAACAATTTTGAAGTCAAACTTTATACATAATAAATACAATAAAACATAATTTATTTATATTTGTTCGTTTGATTGTTGTATTTCAGCCTCCTTTTTACCAACTGGAGTTTTTCAATTATGAACATAAATGAATATACAAACCTCAGTTAGTTAGTAAGTATCGTTGCCTAGTCCTGACCACTTGTTAACTGACTTCAAAAAAGGACGAGGTTCTATGTTCGGTTGTAAATTTTTTTTAAATGTATGTTCGCCGATTTCTCCGTCAATTATAGGCCGATTTACAATTTTTTATTCGAAGGAATGCACTTCTTGATGGGTCCATTGAAACCAAGTCAGAATTTGATGCAGAGACTGGGGGAAATCTCAAATTTCAGAGTCATGTACAAAGGTAAACAATTATTTTTTATATAAAATAATCAGATATTGGTACAATATTATTGCTCAACTGGTGTGGCGAAAAATCGGAAATAGTTCAGTGTAAAAGCCATTAAGTTTACTATTGAAGCACTAATCATATCACATGAAACGTTGTAGAAACATAGAATACAACTGTTTCTTTTTCCTACTAGTTTCTATATTACCCCGAGACCTGAAGCAGTTCTTGTTTTTAGTCATCGTTTCTTTATTCGTATATTTCCTTGTACGGGCTGCACTTTTGCTTGGGTTATTTATTGTAATACTTAATTAAATAACTGCGTAATTTAAACAAAAATATTGGGAGGAATAAGAGGAAAAGAAGGAGGAAAAAGGAACTCACTAAAAATTAAAAAATAATTAAACTTAGATTTTTAACACAAACAAAAACGTTTTTAAAATAAAATAGGTACATAATAATCGTTGTAATAACTAAATTAAAATATATAAAAAACTTATTTAATCTATCTGCTACACGTATATTATATTGTATTATAAACTCACAATTTAGCATGATACCTACCTAAACCTGTTTATCTATTTACAATATAATTTTAACTACTACCAACTGATCAGTTTGAAGTCGGTGCTCAGCATCAAATTAGATTAGTTTTGCTAGTAATTTAATTTTATGTATATGTCACAACATTCTATTATTATTATTGTATTGTTTTGGTTCAATTTTTTTTGTTAAAAATATTTTCGTGTTCGTATTATCAATTTAGTAGTTCTTATTATGATAAATCTATTTAAATTGATAGTATATTCTACCGATTCAACACATTGTCATATAAGAAAATATTATTTTAAATATATGCATAATAACCAGGTAATTAAAAAATTAGAAATTACTATAGCTTCAGGCGATGAAATTGATCATCAATCATTTTGTTTATTTGATGCAAATTAAAAGCGTAGATTTTCGACAGGTGGGTGGGTATACCGCCTTTTTATTATATAATATCATTCGTGCGTATGACGTTGATTCCAGTAGAAAATTTGCTTTCTATATCGAGTTTGACGTAGGTCAATAGAATTTTCTTAAATATATAATTTTCTTATATAATGTAGATTATCAGTGATTTGAAAAAGTAATACATATTTTAAAATAACGCGTTGGGTTTTTAATAAATATGCTTCAAATTGTTGCCATTAAAATAAAAAAATTGAAAAGAAATCGTACTTGATGCGGTAAATGACAGCAAATCTAATGCAGCTATATAAAAAAATTAAATGAAACGCTCACAATAAATCTGAATAGATACCGGGTTTAAATTAAAAATTCACTGAAAAGTAACCACCAATTCAGTCTATAATAAATTATAATAAATTCCCTTTATAAAAACAAAGATAAGCCTAGTGATTTAGAGAATATGACAATTTATTTCTGACCGCTTTATATTTTATATTTTATGTATTTTATGTTTTTATTATTTACTCTTTCTGAATTTTATTTATTTCAGATTGGTGTTAACCTACTAGTTGAATGCCTGTTTATAATCGTGTAAAATTATTTACTATTAATTAATAATCCAAGAAAGCGTAACTATCAAAAATAGAATTAGATAATCATTGTAATATAGATATTTAATATTTAATTTTTGGTTTAATAAATTGCTTAATGCTTAATTTAAATAAACTTATTTATATAAGTTTCAGCTTTTCATTATACGGCATATTTTATAGCTTACTAGCTGACCCGGCAGACTTCGTACTGCCTCATTCGATAAATAAAAAACCTAATAATCCGTAATTAATTTTAAAAAATGCTCGGTATGAATAAATTTTTATTATTACTTTCGATTAATTACACATGATGATATTTCATACTTAAAAATAGAGAGTTTTCCTGAAATACTGGCTATTTATAAGGTTTCCATTAGACATTTACAGAAAAACACAGTTATGATACAGTTTATTAATCAATTTAAAGCTTTCTGGTAAACTCTACTTTTTATTTTGTTTTGTAAATAAACAAAGATGACGGTTTTCTGACGCGCGAACACGCGACCTTTAAATGTCCATGCGCGAAACAGGGAAACTCCAAGTTGATTCCGCAAACTTCCAATCACTGGCCTTGGGATTTATTTATAGTCATCGTAAAAGCCAGACATAGTGGAAATTGTAAACGTTTAAAATCGAATGGAAAATCCGTTGGAATCATTGGTATACGCAGGATTAAGACATCCTCTCCTTTGTATTTTCCCTTTATGATTGTTGCCTCAAAGGACAACTGAATCTATTTTTAACTTCAAATTGGGAGGTGGTAATCCAGGCAAATCCAGTGAATTTAAAAACTCCATGGTATAGCTGAGTACGTCGTCCTGGTTCATAACGGTGTCGACTGATTTGAAGGAAACCAACTGTTCCGGAAGAAAATTCTCGCGCAGATATATATATATATATACATATATATATATATATATATATATATATATACATGTATGTATATATACATATATATATATATATATATATATATATATATATATATATATATATATATATATATATGTATATATATATATATAGATAACTACATATATATATATATATATATATATATATATATATATATAGATAACTACTTAAACCTTGAATTTGCCATAAATCTTGGTCCACTAACAACCAACCATTCTATTAAATTAAAATAAAATGCAACTCACATTTTATGTTTTGATGCAAAATTTAATATGTTATATCACTAAGGCATAAGAGCGAAATAATTATATATTAATAATAATATTTCAGCGAAATAGTACATATATACTTTTACAAGGGAATAATGAATTTTTTCCAATAAATAACAGGTTAATTGAAAAGTTCCCGACCTACCATAGTAAAACATATTTTTTTGGCAAAACCAGTTTTTATTTTATTTAACATAATTCTCTTCAAGGGTGATACACTGATTACAGCGACCTTCCGACTTTTCTGTACCATTTTTGTAGTGCGATTTGTCCTTTGCTTCAAAATAGGTCTCAGTTTCGGCGATCACCTCTTCATTCGACGAAATTTTTTTCCCAGCGAGCATTATTTTGAGATCTGAGAACAGGAAATAGTCGCTGGGAGCCAGATTTATAGAATATGGTGGATGGGGAAGCAATTCATGGATTTTTGCCATCGTTTTCACTGGCTTGTAGCACGGTGCATTGCCTGGGTGAAACAGCACTTTTGTTTTTCAAATGCGACCGTTTTTACGCGATTTCGTCTTTCAAAGGGTCTAATAAGGCTATGCAATAGTCGCTGTTGATGGTCCTTCCTATTCGAAGGTATTTCACCAACTAATGATTCGACAGCTGTCAAATTTATACACGCATCTTTTGACGGTTAGGGCTAAATAAAAATATATATTTCTAGGTTTAACTCTAGTAACGCCATCTATGTATCAGGTCGGGGACTTTGCAATTGACCTGTTATAACCTACAGTCGGTTAAATAAGTATATAAAATATTTCATCGTTGAATCTCTTAAGTTATATAAGAAAATAATATATTATAGAAACTTTTTTATTACTCCATTTATATTAGACCCACTTATTAATCAAATTTTATAATGCTCTTATAATTAAGAAAGGAAATATAACAATTCATTAGCCCCTTGTAAGTGTTTATTTAGCTATTAGATATTTTCGATTAGATCAATATCTGTGAAATTATAATTTTAATTATCATTATTTCTTAACTATGGTGTTGTTTATTATGGTGTCCGTGTTTATATAATTTAAATCCGCATTTTAACTTCTTCCTGTATGTTATGGTCCAATATGTTAATATGCGACTGATTCAATTTTTGGATTAACAAAATTAGTTTTTAAATAATCCTTTCTTTATATCTTTTTAATTCGATTTTTATATTCAATTATGTCTCCAATATGTAATTATTATGTCTCCAATATGTTTTATATCCAGACTTATATTCGATATAGTTACTGTTAAAATTATATAACAAACCTTTCTGGACAACCACAGTAATAGCAATGTTTTCCATTCCAATACTTTTTTACGGAACAACTATACTTTACTTAAGATACAAAATTGCACTAGTTATTGTCAAGGAATATATGGAATACTGAAACCATTTTTAATGTATTACCAATAAATATCTAAAAATGTAAGGGAGTTCTTTTATAACTTTGTTTGATGATTTACGTATGCCCAGAAATAGTTTGATTTATTCATGTGTACTCTATACGGAAACAGATTATTTAATAAACAAATTTTATAGCTAAACACGCTTTTAATTTATGTAACATTGCAATACATAAAGGTATAACTTCTATGAACACATCAATCTTCTTAACATTTTTTTTTGAATTTGAATGAACAGAATTGTTCAGAACAATGAATCTAACTTTAATACATCGGTATTTTTTGAAGATTACTTTTTAAATATCGATATATCGATGTTTTCTCCTTTCCTATATGCCCAATATAAGTTAATTAAGAATTTTTTCCAATAAATAACAGGTTAATTGAAAAGTTCCCGACCTACCATAGTAAAACATATTTTTTTGGCAAAACCAGTTTTTATTTTATTTAACATAATTCTCTTCAAGGGTGATACACTGATTACAGCGACCTTCCGACTTTTCTGTACCATTTTTGTAGTGCGATTTGTCCTTTGCTTCAAAATAGGTCTCAGTTTCGGCGATCACCTCTTCATTCGACGAAATTTTTTTCCCAGCGAGCATTATTTTGAGATCTGAGAACAGGAAATAGTCGCTGGGAGCCAGATTTATAGAATATGGTGGATGGGGAAGCAATTCATGGATTTTTGCCATCGTTTTCACTGACTTGTAGCACGGTGCATTGCCTGGGTGAAACAGCACTTTTGTTTTTCAAATGCGACCGTTTTTACGCGATTTCGTCCTTCAAAGGGTCTAATAAGGCTATGCAATAGTCGCTGTTGATGGTCCTTCCTATTCGAAGGTATTTCACCAACTAATGATTCGACAGCTGTCAAATTTATACACGCATCTTTTGACGGTTAGGGCTAAATAAAAATATATATCTCTAGGTTTAACTCTAGTAACGCCATCTATGTATCAGGTCGGGGACTTTGCAATTGACCTGTTATAACCTACAGTCGGTTAAATAAGTATATAAAATATTTCATCGTTGAATCTCTTAAGTTATATAAGAAAATAATATATTATAGAAACTTTTTTATTACTCCATTTATATTAGACCCACTTATTAATCAAATTTTATAATGCTCTTATAATTAAGAAAGGAAATATAACAATTCATTAGCCCCTTGTAAGTGTTTATTTAGCTATTAGATATTTTCGATTAGATCAATATCTGTGAAATTATAATTTTAATTATCATTATTTCTTAACTATGGTGTTGTTTATTATGGTGTCCGTGTTTATATAATTTAAATCCGCATTTTAACTTCTTCCTGTATGTTATGGTCCAATATGTTAATATGCGACTGATTCAATTTTTGGATTAACAAAATTAGTTTTTAAATAATCCTTTCTTTATATCTCTTTAATTCGATTTTTATATTCAATTATGTCTCCAATATGTAATTATTATGTCTCCAATATGTTTTATATCCAGACTTATATTCGATATAGTTACTGTTAAAATTATATAACAAACCTTTCTGGACAACCACAGTAATAGCAATGTTTTCCATTCCAATACTTTTTTACGGAACAACTATACTTTACTTAAGATACAAAATTGCACTAGTTATTGTTAAGGAATATATGGAATACTGAAACCATTTTTAATGTATTACCAATAAATATCTAAAAATGTAAGGGAGTTCTTTTATAACTTTGTTTGATGATTTACGTATGCCCAGAAATAGTTTGATTTATTCATGTGTACTCTATACGGAAACAGATTATTTAATAAACAAATTTTATAGCTAAACACGCTTTTAATTTATGTAACATTGCAATACATAATGGTATAACTTCTATGAACACATCAATCTTCTTAACATTTTTTTTTGAATTTGAATGAACAGAATTGTTCAGAACAATGAATCTAACTTTAATACATCGGTATTTTTTGAAGATTACTTTTTAAATATCGATATATCGATGTTTTCTCCTTTCCTATATGCCCAATATAAGTTAATTAAGAATTTTTTCCAATAAATAACAGGTTAATTGAAAAGTTCCCGACCTACCATAGTAAAACATATTTTTTTGGCAAAACCAGTTTTTATTTTATTTAACATAATTCTCTTCAAGGGTGATACACTGATTACAGCGACCTTCCGACTTTTCTGTACTATTTTTGTAGTGCGATTTGTCCTTTGCTTCAAAATAGGTCTCAGTTTCGGCGATCACCTCTTCATTCGACGAAATTTTTTTCCCAGCGAGCATTATTTTGAGATCTGAGAACAGGAAATAGTCGCTGGGAGCCAGATTTATAGAATATGGTGGATGGGGAAGCAATTCATGGATTTTTGCCATCGTTTTCACTGGCTTGTAGCACGGTGCATTGCCTGGGTGAAACAGTACTTTTGTTTTTTAATGCGACCGTTTTTACGCGATTTCGTCCTTCAAAGGGTCTAATAAGGCTATGCAATAGTCGCTGTTGATGGTCCTTCCTATTCGAAGGTATTTCACCAACTAATGATTCGACAGCTGTCAAATTTATACACGCATCTTTTGACGGTTAGGGCTAAATAAAAATATATATTTCTAGGTTTAACTCTAGTAAGTTATATAAGAAAATAATATATTATAGAAACATTTTTTTCTTACTCCATTTATATTAGACCCACTTATTAATCAAATTTTATAATGCTCTTATAATTAAGCAAGGAAATATAACAATTCATTAGCCTCTTGTAAGTGTTTATTTAGCTATTAGATATTTTCGATTAGATCAATATCTGTGAAATTATAATTTTAATTATCATTATTTCTTAACTATGGTGTTGTTTATTATGGTGTCCGTGTTTATATAATTTAAATCCGCATTTTAACTTCTTCCTGTATGTTATGGTCCAATATGTTAATATGCGACTGATTCAATTTTTGGATTAACAAAATTTGTTTTTAAATAATCCTTTCTTTATATCTCTTTAATTCGATTTTTATATTCAATTATGTCTCCAATATGTAATTATTATGTCTCCAATATGTTAATTTTTACAGTTGTTATAATTGGAAGATACAATGAATATTGATATATATTCGATATAGTTACTGTTAAAATTATATAACAAACCTTTCTGGACAACCACAGTAATAGCAATGTTTTCCATTCCAATACTTTTTTACGGAACAACTATACTTTACTTAAGATACAAAATTGCACTAGTTATTGTTAAGGAATATATGGAATACTGAAACCATTTTTAATGTATTACCAATAAATATCTAAAAATGTAAGGGAGTTCTTTTATAACTTTGTTTGATGATTTACGTATGCCCAGAAATAGTTTGATTTATTCATGTGTACTCTATACGGAAACAGATTTTTTAATAAACAAATTTTATAGCTAAACACGCTTTTAATTTATGTAACATTGCAATATATAATGGTATAACTTCTATGAACACATCAATCTTCTTAACATTTTTTTTTGAATTTGAATGAACAGAATTGTTCAGAACAATGAATCTAACTTTAATACATCGGTATTTTTTGAAGATTACTTTTTAAATATCGATATATCGATGTTTTCTCCTTTCCTATATGCCCAATATAAGTTAAGAAGATTCACAGATCAGCCCACTTAAGTTTTATCATAATATGATCAACGGTTTATGAACGCATTGAGGATAAACAAAGATATATTGTTGAATATAATATTACAATATGGTCAAGGTAATTTAGTACTATCTATGTCATTCACTTATATAAAAATATATCTGTTAAAGATACATGTTAAGGATTTTTAGATAAAAATTTCTACTATTCTTAGCAAAACTGAAGACCTGCTAAAAATAAATAGTTTGTCCTGTTTATGAAGTTGGATCAAAGATCTGAGTCTATGGTGAAATGACAGTCAATGTAAGTAAAGAATTTGTATTTTATGCTGGTACTAGTAAATTAATATTACTATCAATATATAGTTATTTTACTGTTAATTGCCTCAATAGAGGACTAATATATAGTTACTTGTCGGCATGACCGTATACTCAGGTGCTACAATTAGAAAGTGACTTCAGAATGTCGATATATCAAAATTGTAGTCAGTATAATGCTTTTAATTTCTCCAATCGTAGTTGTTACGTACGTTGATAATAATCTTTATCCTAAAAAGTATACTACAATTGATGGAATTTTATATGTGTTATTGAAAAAGCTTTTTTTTTGTTCAACATTATTCCCTTCAAGGATGATACACTGATTATAGCAACCCTCCAACTTTTCGATTCCATTTTTGTAGTAGGAGTTGTTCTTTGCTTCAAATTAGGCCTTAGTTTCGTCGATCACCTCTTCATTCGACAAACATTTCTTCCCACCGAGCATTCTTTTGAGATTTGAGAACAGTAAATAGTCGCTGGGGGACAGATTTGTAGAATAGGGTGGATGAGGAAGCAATTCGAAGTCGAATTCATTCATGTGCATTGTCTTGGTGAAGCAGCACTTTCTTTTTCTTCAAATGCGACAGTTCTACGATTTCGTCCTTCAAAAGTTTCAATAACGCTATATAATAATCCTTGTTGATAGTCTTTCCTTTTTCGAGGTAGTCAATGAAAATTATTCCATGCTCATCCCAAAATACAGACGCCATAACCATTCCAGTCGATTGTTGCGTTTTCCCACGCTTTGGAGCGGATTCATCGTGTGCAGTCACCTCGGATGACTGTCGATTGGACTTCGGAGTCAAATTATTTAGCCATGTTTCATCCATTGTCACATATATTGATGCAAAAGCTCGGGTTTATTATGCTTGATCATCTTCAAACACTGCTTCGATTCATCAACTTGTCGTTGTTTACGGTCAAAAGTGAGCTCTTGCGGCACGGACTTGGCACAGAGCTTTTTCACACCCAAATGAATTATATGATGTACACATTCAGTTAATATCTTTAGAGTATCTGCTATTTTATTCAATTTCAATTTACAGCCTTTCAATATCATTTTGTGGATCTTTTATATGTTTTTGTCGGTAACAACCTCTTTTGGGCGTCCACTGCGTTCGCCGTCTTCGGTACCCATTTCATCATGTGTAAACTTAACATACCAATCCCTGATTGTTGATTTTCCTAGATGTTTTCCCTTCAAAAGACAATATTTTTTCAACACGCGAAATGTAGAACATAACGTTAATAATAAATTTGTACTAAGTTAATTCTTTTTATAAATCCAACGCTTACCTTTTATTGCATTTATATGTAATATTAAACAACGTTTTTTAACATCAAGAAGAACCATCAATATTCAATTAGGACTAAACTTGAATTCTTGAACGAATCTCTACACTCAATATTTACTAAATTAAGATTTTCGAAACAATGTGTATGTTAATAGCTACTGGTGGTTATAAATGATACGCAGTGGCTTTGATATCAGTAATATAAGACTTGTTGTTGAATGTTAGCTTAGTTCCTTGATGTATAATGTAATTATAAGTTTGAAGTAAAAGTAACTAAAAAAACATTGTATCAGTATCCGTGTATTATTTAAATTTTACAGTACTTCAAGGAATAATTTCCTATGTGGCGTCAATAAATGGTTGTTCTACTGGCATACACTATCATTGTTAGAATGGGCTCGTTAACATAAACTGCACTTGATCTCTGGCTCCAGTTATTGTCTTGAAGCAACTCGTTTCTTCCAAAACATCTTAGCAGCGACTCGTAAATCATTCAGTCGCATATTACACGTTTAAAACAACAGCTCGCACGAATACAGAACAAAAGCTATATCACCAACTTGGGTGTATGCTAATAGTTACGTATAAACTGAAAATTCCCGATAGTGCTGACAAATTATGGGGCGTGTTTCGGTTCAGCACTCGATACGTATACCCCGAAGGTCGCACATGAATTGTGCGCCAGTTCTTCGGGTCCGGCGTCGACTAGAAAAACGATGCACCGATTCTTAAATGCTGTGTTTAGTCGATTGTAAAGTTTCCTCGGCAGTATATTAAAACGGGTGACAATAAACTATATCGCATCGCACGGTCAACCGCAGCCCAAGAAGCTATATATTTTGATGGGGAACGCGAGGCTATGGCTGCCAGTTCCTGCTTTCTGGTCGGTGATAAATCGGAAGGAGTGGCTGGATGTTCATAAACAATATGAATTATCTATTGACAAGAGTAGGCCGAATACTACTAGTGGGCAACGTGGGTAAAATTGCCCGTGCACCTGCCATTTGCCTCGTTTTAAAAACCGCTCAATGGCTGGCTGCTCCGCCAGATTATAGAACAAGACTGTTGTAAATGCCCGCGGTTGAGTTTAATGCGGTGTTTTACTAATTGTGCACTGCTCAACACTTCTTATGTCTTTATTTAGGTTTTCGTTTTATAGGACTTTATGGTTTCGCGGTGAAAGATTTAATGCTTTTTCCTACGGTCCTTTCTACTCTCTATTTTATTAATGACAACAGCAAGAATTACTGATAAACTAAATGAATTTAAAATTGACGTATGTATTCGTATTCTTAGTTTAGTGTAATGAGTTAATAATATTATATTAATTATAAAGTAAACACTAAATATTTAGTTTCCACACACATTATTTAAGCTACATACGTCAGATGAAATCTGAGATAATTGTTATAAGAGATAACCTTACAAATAAGTTTCCAGTTCTTTCAGTATAGGTTCTCTATTATGAATGACACTGCTGTCAGTTCCACGTAACTTTTATCAATTATATATCAAGAAGAGCGATTCTGGTGAAACGAAATTGTTATTTTCAAATCAAGGGATTAAAAAGATATCCGTATGTTGGCTATTTTTGTTTTTAAGGTTAAAAATACAGTTAATAGTTTGGTAAATTTTATGTAATTATTCTGAACGTATTGGTCTTCTAATCAGATAGTGACAAGTTTCCAGTTCTTTCAGTATATGTTCTCTATTATAAATGACACTGCTGTCAGTTCCACGTAACTTTTATCAATTATATATTAAGAGCGATTCGGGTGAAACAAAATTGTTATTTTCAAATCAAGGGATTAAAAAGATATCCGTATGTTGGCTATATTTGTTTTTAAGGTTAAAAATACAGTTAATAGTTTGGTAAATTTTATGGGATTATTCTGAACGTATTGGTCTTCCAATCAGACATTGACCCGTAAGGATATCAGAATCTAGTGGGATTTATATACGAATATTTCAGATGTATTGGAATGCAGGTCTCATATGTTTTAATTAAAGAAAATATGTTGATAAATAGAGTTAAAATTTGAAACAAAAATATTTTATGCCAGCTTGGTTAAGACATTAGATCTGTAGAGGAGTACGGATCGAATTAACATCTTGTAAAATAAGCATTTGAAGGGGATAGGAAGTCGCTAGAAGGGCAGATCAGAGGTGATAGCAGGTTTGCTATCCCTGAAACTTTCTGGATTTTGGGAATGCCAACAGAGCCGTCGGACAAAGAGGAGACCTAGGTACATGACGTTATTCAGCCATGGAATTATTGTGGTGTCGACCTTAAGTTGCGAGACGCGCAGTGCGTAACACTTCTTATAGAAAATGATGGTCTGGGTTTTCAGGGGGTTGATTTGCAACCTCCACAATTTGAACTTCTTGACCGCATGATCGAGCTGCTTCTGTAAACGTTCTTGAGTAGTAACCTCGATCCTTGAGGCCGTGAAGAAAGCAGTGTCGTCAGCATAAAATGCGACGTCAATAAAGACGCACAGATTACGAGCAAAGATGCAACAGTAGATTTTTCAGCATGACAAAAGTCGACTACATGTTGCAAAAACAGTGAACACATACTTGGAAATTTAAAATGGGAAATGCTACCCTACCCAATGTATTTTCCTTCTGATTATCACTTTTTTCGATACGCGAGTGAAAAATGGAAAAAAGTTATCCATGGACTATACCTTGGATAAAATACTTTGTACATACAAAATCCGTTAAAACAAATTTGTAAAATAATAGAAAATTTTTTAATATATTTAGGGCATTTTTACAGAAGTTAGTTTTCTAATATATATAATATTGATAAAGTTTCTTTATTTCAACACAAGCAGGATTATGAATTAATTTAAAATTATTAAATAATATATATTATAATTTATACTGCTCAATTTCTACATTTCGTAGATATTACAACTGTTTTAATGCCATTTTATTAGTAGACATTATTATTTGAACACTTAGCGTAAATTAGTAAAATATTTGTGTTAGTCCTCTATCTATCATATCACGAGCCAATAGAACACTACTTGCAAGGGGGTTTATTTGTTCAGTTTAATTCTACGAAAATTAAACTTATAGCAAAAATCGTCTGAATATTATAGAAAATTGACAAAGGTAAAGAGCATTCTTCAATACTTAAATGAGAAACTGAAGTATTTGACTCAATGAGCTTATGGAGCCAGGAAAGTGTTCAGAGGCTTAAACACACTTTTCAGTGATTAGACACAGACAATTCTTAATTGCAATCTGCATAAGTCGAAATAAATAATTATAGAGACAATAAGCCTCTACAAATACCAAGCAAAAATATTGTAATTTAAAAAGAATTGAACCTAGTTTGTCAGTTTAATTTTAAAATATATAAATTATATAAAATACTTTTACAAATTTGCTTCAGGTCATTTTTATTAACCCTGCATAATCTCGTTCTAAAACACTATTATTTTAAATCATTTAATTTATTCAGAAGAAAAAGAAATCGTTCTGGTCTCCCAGTGAGAGTCGCAGCGAGGGAATCCCTATATCGTGTCGGGGTTCTGCAGATAGTGATTGAAAAACAAAATTAATCCGCTGCTTTGATGAAACGACCCGATTTTACTGAGCGAAGCATCTGATTATTGTTCAAGCATGAGATTATCTGGAGAGTGGGATTGTATTCGAATTAATTGCTTAATTTAAGCGTTATAATCTACTTGAATAGATATTGTTTTCTAATATGCTTAATTAAATGCTAAAATTAAAAGTAATCATTTATAGTTTATATATGGAACATATGATCAGCGTTGAAATGTATATAAGCTGAGAGTTGTTAAGAGCACATGTATGTAGTCTTTACATCATTATGGTTTGGTTTGGTCATAATCAGTGTAGCGACCTTGAGGCATATCGAATTTTACATCGTGGAATAACGGTCTACAAAATACCCAGAAATATAATCCCAGATGTTGAACACGGGCGGGGTGCCAGCAGCGCCAACTAGAACCCGATAGCGAATAGCTGGTGGCAACCCCGAGACGTTTATCTGGGATGTTATTGAAGGGTATTTCGAGTCATTCAGTGCTCAACCCTCGTTTGGTTTAGACGTGCCACCATCGACTGCCCAAGCCTCGTCTCCAGGTAACACCGCCACCGTTTTATCTAATTGTATTTTTCACATTTTTTTATATTGCCAATAAATAACGGTCACATAATGTAAACACCACTGTTTCATTTCGTTTTACCCCCATTCACCGAGCCACATCATTTACCCTAAATCAGTATGAAAAATAATTGAAATATAAATTTAGAGTTTTTTATCTCATAATCTCAGAGATATCTCACCATTATAGATATTCGATTAGCTTAGATGTTTTTCGACTACGTTCTACTCGAACCGACTCGAATATACATATTCTATAAGTTTCAGTGATGATCTAAATATGACACATATGTAAAATTTTCTTAGTTATAACAGGATATTGTTAACCTCAAAAACTTATGCTTATAGAAATACTTTCTACTACCAGATTAGTTGTACTATTATACCAACTTTCATTTTGAAAGTCTGAAAGTGAGTCATATAATTATACTTTAAAAAGGTTAAGGTTTGGGATATTGGCAACTAATTCATATTCATCAATATAGAGTAATTTAGTTGGGAATACCTTATTCATTTTTGATGCTTCTCAAGTAGAAGATTACATGTATGTCCATCATTTTTGCACCAAACAAAGGCACATATTGGAAAATTTGGTTTGGCAATATAAACGAAACTATTTTAACAATATCGTGACAATCTCAGTCCTAGCAGGCAAAAAAAACAACAGTTTTGTGTGGCCACAACACGACTTTATCACTGTAAATGCAATGTTGAATCGGTTGGAAATTTTGTTTGTGAGTTCGTCTACTAGCGATTCCCTCTCTTTTGTAACTTTCTTTATAAAAATACTCCACATTATGTAAATATCTGGAAACAGTTGATTGATTAACTATTGAGCTGCTTGAAAGTGGTGGTCCTTTGAGAGTTTCTTTTCTCAGGTTACATTGATTAGTAGTTCTCTACATTGATACAATAATACTTCGCATTCCCATCAATAATCAATATACATTCAAATATTTAATCGGTAACTTTATTTACTTAATTGGCGATGTTAGAGAATCTAAGGTATTGTGACCGAAATATAAGTTTTTTAGGAAGGAAATGTTATAATATATAACAGTATATAGTCAATCAAATAAAACAGCCAATGCACGTCATCTAAATTTGTAACGTCTACCCTTCGCATTGTTGCTGTATCAAATCTGACTTTTGATTTATAATATTTGTCGATTTATAACCTCTGATTATTAACTATTATTAGTTATTATAACTTTTAAAGAATTTTATAGATATTGGATATCAGGGTCGACTACTACCAACAAAAACAGAATTTTATAGATTGATTGGGTTACGTCTTGCTACGTATCAGGTAGTGCTGGAAACTATCGACTGAAATTGACTACCGACTGTATTGTAATTGACTACTTTTTAGTCGCTATTTTTGGTTCGACTGATTTTACTACTTTTTACCAGTGACTGTTTCAGTCGACTGTTTTGAGTTGCTATTCTCAGTCCGAGTGATTTTGTTACTATTTACTATCGACTGTTTCAGTCGTACTTTTAGTTACTATTTTTGGTTCTACTTGTTGCATTCGACTGATTTTTAACGTTCTGGCTCTGTCGTCTTAACCGCGACCTTGACAAAAATGTACCCAATTTATGCTTATATAGATTTATATATTTGGTAGTTTGCTTGTATATAATAATATATTGTATATTAATATTATAGCATTTTGGTACGATATATTTCAAGATTGTTAATGTTACAGGGTAAAAAGATTAAAATTGTGAATGATAAATAGAAAATTATTTTGACTGTATTTATGGCAATAATAGGTAATATTTCGACCACTCTCTCGATTTTTTTTTTAAACTTCCGTTCAATAATAAATAAAGTATTTATAGTATTTCATTCAGATCATTTTTAGTTATGTCATTGATTTTTTTTCTATATTATGTATATGTTTAATTTTTATACAGTATTTATGGTTATTAGTTTTAGGTTTTTTTTAAGTTCTATAGTATTGTCTATATTTATTACTGTATATTATTTAAAAATAGCAATTAACACATTATAATGCAATAAATCATTTCTGGGATATTATTCCATTCCATAGAAAGATCAATTACTTTTTAGAGATCCACAGAACATTTAAATATAAACGTAATTCTACTTCGTTTAAAATTAGGTTATAAATTGTATATTATGTATAATTATTATAATAGTATTCAGTAATTATTTTTTCCCTCTCTTTGTTATAGTTAGTTTGTGAAGGAATTTATACATCTCCCTCTCGCTCATACTACCGTTGAAAAATATAACCACATATAAAATTAACTGTCCCAAGCAATTACTCCGTCCTTTCCTCTTTTACAATTTATACAGGAAGGGTTCGTACATCTTCGTCTGACATCACGGATTGAAAAAAAAAACAGTCGAAACAAGCATTTGACTGAATACAGTAATTATTACTTTCAATCGCTAGTTTTTTTTACTATCGACTGTTTCGACTGTTTTGTGACTATAGCCTGTTGCGACTGTTTTCAGTCGATAGTTCCCAATGCTAGTAGCAGGTGTCATTCGGTCTTTTCTTAACTAGAGTAAAATGATAAGGAAAATACTGCTCCAACTTTAAAACAAATTTTAAATTTTTACAGTCTGCAGTTGACATACATATATATTCAACATAATCTTTAGTGTGCATTGGATGTTTTATTATGAAGAACTATACATGATGGTTTACATAAATATGAACTATCTATGGTTAATAATTCATTATGATAGAGATATAAATATGACGTATTTTTTCATATATAGTATTTACGCGCGTTGGTCACTTAATGAACCTTTAAACTGATTCCATATAAATTATTGTACATAAAGGAGACTCGTATATTTATATCATGTCACGGCAAATAACTGAAACTGATTCCTGTCGTAACTCAAGATAGTAAATGATGGCGGCGCGATTTAAAAAGTAACTATAATATTTTATAACTATTTGCTTATGAGCCTATACAAGCACTGACATCCATTATTGTATATGATGGTATTATTTATGGACTGTCTCCATAATTGACGACTTAGAACTTAACTTAAAAAGAGAATTACATATTCAGACGTGGAATTGAATCTTTACACAGAACTGGGTATTTTAATGATATATATATAAATATAGGATTGTAAGAATATAAGTGCTTTTGTTATAATTTGGGCATATGTTCTTAATGAACAGAATCTCTTAATTATTCTCTTTTTCGTCTTTTTAATTATTGTCAGCCTGTAGTCAGTTTTTTCTTTAAATTTTTAGTACCATACAGTTACCATATAGGGCCATAACAATGAGTAATGTCAGGCCAATATAGTGGGTAAATTCGAATTGAGCGAATATTATCAAATATTGCCCAACATATAACCAAATAATGTCATATTTTATAATTATCTACAATCTATAATGTTTTTGCATGATATTTTCGTTTGACTTGAACTTCTAATTCTATATCTATATATACTCAGGCGTATTGCAGCGTTCCTTGTATATAGTATATTTAAAAGTGTAGTGAGGCACGTCATCAATATGTGCTTGTCGAAAGTTGTAAATTCGTTTTCCAGTCAGACAATATTTTCCTTCTTATTTTATTCTATTAAAAACGAGATAGAATGCTATTTGAGAAGTTCGAACATGTAACCAAAAGAGCCTGCAAAAGTTGTCCGTCTGTCAAACGTCTGTAAAATTCTTCAAAATATTATAATTACGAGTTATAAACCGGCAAGCGTTATTTTAACGCTTTGTTTAAATAAATTTCAAACCGCCGCGGTTTGACTGAATGGTTAACATTTATTAATAATTCATTATAGACACATAGTTCTTCATGCTGGAAACAGGAATGGTTTTACTTGTTGTGCAGAATTAAATGGTATTTCCCTCTAAGTTCGAGGGTGACTGCCATGGAGTAAGAGAACTTGAAGGAACCATCAGCTATTGTTAGGTACAATGCACCATATCATAGTACACTGGTGGAGAAAATCCCAACAAGTGCATCAACAAAGGCTGCAAGGAATGGCTTAAAGTACATAAAACAGGTTTTGAAACAACACGTTAAAAAGTGAACTATATCAAATTGTTAGTCGGTAAATATAAATGAAATATTTAATTGCATTTTATGTAATATACTTTTTCAGAAATAAGGCTGAGAATAGATATATGGCAGATCAGAGTGCTGAACGTTATGAACACCATAAACAATAGAAACCATAACTTCGTTTAATTTAATAATAAATTAAATATTTTTATGTATCAGAATTCATTATTTATTATTAGAATTATCATTACTGATTTTGCCTTATTTTCTATATATTTTATATATTTAATTGTATTAGAAATAATTACATACATCAAGTATGACGCATGTTTTTATTTAAATAGCGATCTAGTTAATCATGCTCTTATATTTACTACAAGGGAGCGGCAACGCACGTTTGCTAACTTTTAAATTATATTTGCAAACCTAGGAAGCATAAGATAATAATTAAAATAATATTTTAACAACCACATTGGGGACCACACCTGGGTCACTAATAGTTCACAATTATTTTTGTGTAGTATATCATTACATATGTTTTTTGTAAACTTAGTATCAATATTTAATATAACTATTAGTGAAGCTAGAGATATCCATATATTTCGGATGTCAACTGGAAAACCAATCTATCGGTTTTCTATAAAAGTCGAAGAAAATTGAGCTAAGTTCAGGTCATACGCCATTCAGATTCAGACATTGGGCGAAAATATAATAAGAAAAGAAAGAAACTCAATGTTAACAAATAAGAGAACGAATTCAACTAAATGTACCCCTCAAGACAACTGAACAATTACATTTTGAAGCAGAAAAATCCGTAGTAGATATTCAACAAGCTGTTTGGAATAATTCTCCAGAAATTAAGAGTGCAATTAAAGGAACTAATTATCCAAAAGAAGTTAAGGAAATGGTTGCTGAAAAACGAAAATTACGATAAAAATGGCATCAAAATAGCTGAAAATAAAAATAGTTTAAAGTCTATAACCCAAAGACTGAAAAGAGAAATACTGGAAATTAAAAACAAAACTAAAAATAACTATCTGAGAAATTTAACAGATGATGAAGAAGCTGATTATTCACGCCGAAAAGCCACAAAATATTTAAAGTGCCTATGTCTACACAGTCCACCTACAAGAGACCTATGTGGGAATTGAGTACGGACAATCACCAAAATGTAGAAGCATGTACTGAATATCTAGAAAAAACTTTTTGCCGGACATAGAAGCTGAATATTCGATGATTGAATTAGTCACGCCGAGAGAGCTAACCAAAGTTATTAAAACTGACATTAACGCCAGAAAATCATCAGGCTACTCTTTTAGTAACAGGAGAATTACTGCAAAAATTACCAAGAAAGGGAATTATAAAACTCACCAACTTGATCAGCATTTACTACATTACACATGCAGCATTTACATAGAGCAGTTAGATTGAAACATGTCCCAGGCATTTGGAAGATAGAGGAAATTATAATGATTTCAAAACCTGGGAAGTCACCAAACGAAATAAAAGCTTATAGACCTATATATATATATATCCTCCCACGTAAAATACCAAACCTAAAGACAACGACACTGTCATCAACGAATCTAACTCCATTATAAAAAAAATTACGAAAAATTGAACCGACATCAACAAATAAATAAGGAGCTCACTAAAAAGTAGATCAAACTTGGATTCTTAACACAAACAAACATGTTAAAATATATTATGTACATTATAATAATTGTAATAAGTAAATTAAAAAAAAATCTTATTAACCTAACTAGTACACGTATTTTATATTTTACTATACACACTATTTAATTTAATGCCTACCTATTTAATGCCTAACTATTTACAGTACTATTTTAACTATTACCAATTGATCACTTTGAAGTCGGTGCCGAGCAACAAATTAGATTTATTTTGTTCGTAATTTAATTTTGTGTATATGCCACCAAATTATATTATTATTTTTGTATTGTTAAAAGAGCTCAAGTTCTTCTGAAAATGCGCTTGTTCCCGAGCTGGTTGTCATGCTGGGAGCTTAGAACAGCATCACCGCTAACCTCCCATTTTGACAACATCCAGTCGTGTGTTAACTCAAGTCCGGGAATCTATAGTTAGTTTCCCCATCTGTTCTTTCATCAGGTCCTCGTGCCCAATAATGCCTTCCCGGTTAGCGGGTGCCATATCCCCAAATTTAATGCAGTAGCAGTAGAGCATAGGGGTCAACTGTGAGGCGGTTTCGGTTTAGTGTATCGGTAAGCCCAGAGGCAGCTCCACGTAACCCAGTCCAACTTATCAGTCCAGGGAAAATCTCGGCGATCAGGTATGCGTCATGGATTCCACCACATGATTTTAGGCCAGAAAAAAAAATGCGATTGCGTAATTATTAAAACGTTGATGTAGTACAGCATTTGAATTACCAGGAGATTGAAATATCATTAAGAAACTTTGAATTAGTATAGTTGAGATGCATGTGAAAAGGGGAGTTATGTTTTAAAATTGTATGGAGTATGTTTAAAACCTAAGATCTGTTTTGTTCACTAAATGATAACTGTCAAACAATTACTAGTTTGTGAAAACTAGTTCAATATATGTACTGTGTGCTTTGTATATTAACAAAATATCACTCTCAAACTTGTTTTTGTTTCATTGCTAGTGATTAGAGAATCAAATTTCTCTTCCACAAGCCTAGCCAAAATATTATTAACCCCGCGTAATGGATAGCTATTGGCTTTACTAAAGTGATCTTTGTTAGGTAACAGTCCAATAATTAATGGAAATATAAAGACGCAATATTAAAACCTATTAATGCAATCACTGATTGGACAAAAAAATAACCTCAATATTGATAAAATGTGTTTGATTCCATTATGATAACGATTCCATATAAAAAATATTCTTATAGAGATGAGTTTAATTAATGTAAAAAATTTTAAAAATCTATAATTTGATATTTTAAAAAAATGCCGCTTGTTAAACGTATAGCTAGACGTCGGAAAAACAAAACAAAGCTTCATTAATTAATTGATTAACCTGAATAATGAAAATTTGCTATAATTGTATTGTTCAGTAATAAAGGTTTAATGATTTTTTAAAACACGTCCAGTATTAAATATCGTCTATATGGAGAGGTCGTTAACGTAACTACTGTATATATGTGGAATATTAATACTAAAGACTGTTGTTTTAAAATAAATCTCAAATCGGCCGTTCGGGAGATAACAATACATGCGAGAAATCAAAAACAGTGCCGCGTCGTATCTGAACCGATATATTTTTTATGAACGGGTTGCATGGCATGTGGGACGTGAATTTTATTCCAAAGTATCACTGATTATACTTAATGTTGGTTTTGTTCGAAATTAAATAGCAATTACAATGTTAAATTACATTTAGATTGTTACTTGAAACATTTAACATAGCGGACGGCAACTAGTTCGTAACAGTCCTTATCTTGTATTGCAAAAAGGTGAACCACCAGACTGAATACCATTTCTTTGATGTAATACGGCCCACGATGTATTGTAAAAACGGTTCCACATGCGTAAGTTTATGATATGATGCATCTCTAGAGACAAGTTATTAAGAAACATTAGACAGCAATTTTTAGTCTTGGTTCTATTCGGGTTATTATCTTGCCGGAATCCTATACGCTCTAGTTGACACCTCGGATAATTTAACAGAAACAAATCGAAATAATAAATGGAACGGTTCTATAAATATGATTCCAATAAACTGAAATTAATATTTTATTTAAATATAAAAGAAAAATTTATTACAATAGTATTGCTATTGCGATATGAATTTTTTAATTACCATAGGTATGAGTGATAAAATGTAGAGGGTTTAAAACAAAAAATTGCCTTAATACTATTACTTGACGGAAAAATGTGGCCACTTGTTGAACGGCAAACAAAAATGGTACTGCAAAATCAATCCTATTTTAATGTAAAACAAACCCTATGTAATACATCTCTCATTTATCGTATCTTTTAGTTGAATATGGTCTTTTCAAGAACAAAATTCGGTTTGGCTGAATTCGCATTGGTTTACACTGCGCATGCGTTCTTGTAAAACTCGTTTAAAACCGAGAGAATAGGTACAATTGACTGACCGTTCACGTAACCAGAATGGTCACGTAGTATAATAATGGATGATTATAAAATATGGTAAAGTATCATCAATATTGTTCTTTTATAGCTAGGGGAATTATGGTATATCCTATTAGAATAATTTGCTAGCAGACAATATTAAAAATATATGCATTATTTGAAATCAGAGGTCTAAATGCATTTTACAGAAAAGTTGTATAGAATATCTGTTGGAATTAAATCACTCTGATGCTTAATCAGATCACTCTTAAAATAGAACTTAAAGAATGATAAAGGTAATATGTAACAATCCTTATAACCCAAGTGTTTGTTGAATATAACTTAGTTGCAAATATTGAAAGTAGCTTAATAATCAGTAAGTTGCTAACAAAACTAAAGTAGTAAGTTGTTCAAAGAAACATCGAGAAAAAGGGACAGAAATTTGTATCTTATCTAAAAATAACATGTTATTCTGAATTTTTGAAACTAACTACGATACTAATGGTTAACAGAAATATTTATACAATAATTATTAATACAAATATATATATATATATATATATATATATATATTTATATTTATATAATATTTATTCAATATTCATAACAATAATAAGCAATTAATAAAATCATTATTAAATATTTCATTCAGATGTAGTAAATTTTATTGCTAAAGAGAAATATAAGGACCTATATGAATTTGATTGAAAATATATATATGATTATCGTCAAATGCAATAAACTCTGAGACATACAAGATATGAAGAAATCAGTGTCGAATTTAAAAATAACACACTTTACTAATACAAGTAAAACAAATTTTATTAAATATAGTTTATATAAATATCACGTTAATATAGGTATTTTTATATATTAATAAATTATTTATATCTCACTCTTATTTGACCACATCAAATTTTTTTTAGTTTATTGTTTTTTTTTATTGTAGACTAGATTTGTTCTAGTTATACAAGTTATATATAATGTGATTTTAGCTCAAAACTTAATTTACAAGTCTCCATTTATGAATATCTATCATTGGCCACATAAAGTTGGTAATTTTATGTATGCTATTAATATATCATAATAAAAACACACATATCAAAAAATATAAGATGAATTATAAATAGTCATAATTATAGACACAAAGGAATATTTACAAGTTAGTTTCCAATTCACGGAAATATACAAAATTAGTTTCAAAATATATGTATCCAACACTTTAGAAAGCTGGCCAATGCCAAAATATAGGTAACAATATGGTCATGAAAATATGATGTGGTAACGATAGAAACTTATCTAGATATGTTCTAATATTCGTATATGTGTTCCTCATCTTTTGGTCAGTGGTGCCTAAAAAACTCATAAATATATAATATATTATCACAAAGTTATTTGCATAATCCGCTAAAAAGGTTATAAATTCTGCTTTACCAGCTTCAAATATCTGAATTCAATAGTGAAAATTAGTTCAGTTCCAACCTTCGTAGGGTGAAGACGTATTTTCAATACGGTCCAAGCTATAAAAAGATACCTTTCTTTAAAAAAACCCAGTATTTTATTAGGGTTATTTAATTGAGTGTTAAAAACGCATAACAGATGCGGCTATCCGTCTCTCAGTGGACCTAAAGTGTAGTGAATACGTGTTTACGTGACCAGACAAAAGGACTGCATCTCATTTTTATTAGTGTTTAAAATAATTTCATCTTATTTTACAACAGTCCTTTTGAAATTCATTTATAGTATTTATAGTAAAAAACTAGTGCTAAAATAACGTAAGTGAAAAATGAAGTGCGTGAAATAAACAATGTATTTATTTTATTTTTTTTATCCTCTGGAAGTAAATTAAATAAAATATTAAAAATTAAAAAATGGCAAACAATAGCGATTCAACCAAATCACCTGCACACTTTGATATAAGATTAGAACAAACAGCAATAACGCAAACTCCACCATCAGAATGGACTACAGTCGTTAACAAAAAACGATTGAGAAGTCCAGAAGAAGAAATCGCGAGGAAACAAACAAGAATCAGTGACTATTGGTTGCAGAAACCGATAGAGACAAAAAACAGTTTTAGCAACCTGTCGGAAGAAATTGAAGAGAACATACAACCAAGCCCTGAAAAAGTTGTTCCCAAACCACCACCAATAACAGTCTATAAGGTAGGAATAATAAAAAACATCCATGATTTATTAAAAACCATTACTACGAACTACACAATTAAAACAGTGAGCTATGAAACAATTAAAATCCAATTGTTCGAAGCGGATCACTTTAAAGTTCTTATAAAAGAATTAGATGAAAGAAACACCCAATACCATACATTCAGGCCAAAATCCGAGAGAACATTTAAATTCGTATTAAAAGGATTACATCACGGGACGGACTTTAACACCATCAAGGTAGCACTAGCTGAAAAAGGCCACGAGGTCGTAAATATTCACAATATACGACATCACACGACAAAAAAACCTCTGCCTATGTTTTATATAGACATAAAACCTAATGGAAACAATAAGGCGGTGTATGAAATCACCAAATTGGAAAATAATATTATTAAATGCGAACCACCACATATAAAAAGAATTATACCACAATGCACAAGGTGTCAAGCGCACGGGCACACAAAGACTTACTGTCGCAAATCATATAGATGCGTAAAATGTGCAGGAGAACATAAGACAGGAGATTGTACTCGTAAAGTTCGCGATGAAAAAGTGAAATGTGTCAACTGTAACGGAAATCATCCAGCGAACTACAAGGGTTGCGCAGTTCACAAGCAACTACAGCAGAAACTCTATCCTGCCTTAAGGGAAAAAAGGCATCAACAAAAACAATCCACTACTACCAATCTACCACTACCCACCAGAACAAGTCAACCAGACATAACTTATGCCCAAATAGTTGAAAATGGTTCAGCACAAAAACGAGAGACAATATCTCAACCTACTGAAACTAGCAACATCTCAAGATTAGAAAATATGATGGCCAAACTAATGGATCAAATGAGTACGATGCTTGGTCTACTCACAACCGTCGTAAGCAAACTTGCCTAATGCCTGAAACCAATAGCTACAAAATCGCCGTCTGGAATGCCAATGGGCTCCAACAACATGCCAGGGAACTAAAAATGTTCGTAATTGAACAAAATATTGACGTTATGATGGTTTCCGAAACACACTTTACGGACAAAAATTATTTGAAAGTTCCTAAATATAAGCTTTATCATACAAATCACCCTGATGATAAAGCACATGGAGGTACAGCCATAATAATTCGAGATGATATAAAGCATTTCGAAAAAGAAAAATTCCGCAAAGACTACCTGCAAGCCACCAGTATAACCATAGAGGAAGCCCATGGACCATTAACAATTTCTGCGATTTATTGCCCACCCAAACATAACAACAAGGCAGAACAATTTCAAGAATTCTTCCGTACGCTAGGTAATAGATTTATAGCAGGAGGAGATTATAATGCAAAACATTTAATGTGGGGTTCAAGAATAATAACCTCAAAAGGTAGAGAACTGCTCAAAGCCATAAGGATAGATAACTTACAACATATCTCTACTGGTGAACCAACATATTGGCCTTCAGACAGAAATAAAAAACCAGATACAATAGATTTCTGTATTACAAAAAATATTGATCCAAAAAAGTGTCAGGCAGAATCATGTTTCGACCTGTCTTCTGATCATTCACCAATAATAGTAACAATTTCTTCAAAAATTACCATCAAAGATAAATCCCCTTCTCTGTGCAATAATAGAACTAACTGGCCCTCATTTAGAGAAAACTTAGACCAAAATATCTCTCTAAACTTACCGTTACAAACTGAAATGGATATAGAAATAGCAGCAATAAATCTTACAAAAAATATACAGGAGGCAGCATATTCCGCGACTCCCAACATTGAAACATTTCCAAGAAAAAATACACATATATCATGTACAATACAGAAAAAGATAGCAGAAAAAAGAAAGTTACGACGAAATTGGCAACAGCAAAGGACTGAAGAGAATAAAAGAAAATTTAATAGGGCCATAAAAGAGCTGAGAGATCTAATCCAAATCGAACAGAACCAAGGCATTCAAGAATACCTAGAAAACTTGACATCAACTGAGGCTACAGACTATTCGTTGTGGAAAGCAACAAAAAAGCTTAGGAGATCCCAGCAGCATAACCCACCTATTAAAACAAGCGAAAATAATTGGGCGAGAAGCAATAAAGAGAAGGCCGACATTTTCTCAAAACACTTAAAAAATGTTTTTAAACCTTTCCAGTCTCAGCTACATAAAGATGACGAAAATAAAATTACTAGCTTTCTAGATTCGCCATTTCAAATGGATTTACCGCACGAGAAATTAACGGTCAAAAAAGTTAAACATACAATAATGAGAGAGATTAATATTAAAAAAGCTCCTGGTTATGACTTAATTACTGGCAAAATTTTAAAAGAACTATCAGAAAAGGCTATAAAACTATTAACATATATATTTAATGCTATGCTACGAATTAATTACTTCCCTAGTATCTGGAAAGTAGCTAAAATATTAATGATACTTAAACCAGGAAAAATACCAGAAGATGTGACCTCCTACCGACCTATAAGTTTATTACCAATAATCTCGAAAGTTTTCGAGAAGTTATACATAAAAGAACTAAACTATATAATAGAAAAAAGAAAAATTATTCCAGAACATCAGTTTGGCTTTCGCAATAAGCATGGGACTATAGAACAAGTGCATAGACTTGTAAACCAAATAAACGCTGACCTAAATGCCAAAAGATATTGTTCGGCTGCTTTCCTAGACATATCTCAGGCTTTTGACAAAGTATGGCATACGGGCTTGCAGGTTAAACTAAAGAAACTTCTCCCTCATCCGGACTATCAGCTACTAAAATCGTATCTCACTGACAGACATTTTATTGTAAATCAAGGCGATGAACATACCGAATTAAATCCCATATATTCAGGAGTTCCGCAAGGTAGTGTACTGGGTCCAGTACTGTATCTTCTGTATACGGCTGATCTGCCCACCACAAAAATAACTACTGTGGCAACATATGCAGACGATACAGCAATCTTAGCATCCCATGAAGATCCAGTCACAGCATCAATAAACCTACAAACCCACCTGGAGCAAATACAGTTATGGTTGAAGACATGGCGCATTAAAGCCAATGAATCAAAATCCACGCATATAACGTTTACCCTGCGTAGAAGAACATGTCCACCAGTAAATATCAATCATCGCCAACTCCCCCAAGCAGACCATGTTAAATATCTTGGTATGCATTTAGATCGACGCCTAACCTGGAAGAAGCACATACTCTCTAAACGGAAACAACTAGGACTAAAATTATATCAAATGTATTGGCTCATTGGGCGCAAATCCAAGTTATCATTAGATAACAAGGTATTGCTGTATGAGTCTATACTCAAGCCCATTTGGACATATGGAATTCAACTATGGGGTACCGCTAGCAAATCCAATATATCCATCATTCAACGGTTCCAAAATAAGGTGTTGCGTGCCATTGTTGATGCTCCGTACTATATTTCAAATAAAGTGATACAACGCGATATTCCTCTAGAACCTATAACGAGTGTAATCCAACGTGTTTGTGTGAAGTACTTCGAAAGAGTGTCAGTGCATCCCAATGTACTCGCTAATCAGCTAAATATGCGACGTGATAGTGAAGTGCGTAGACTAAAACGTTTAACACCACCTGATCTGATTACTGGACATATGTAGAGTTTAGAATAAGCATTAGAATAAGACTAATTAATTAAGATAATATTTTATACAGAAGATTGCTTAATGAAGTGATTTTCTACATGCCATGTATATATAATATAAACAGAAGAAATACTTATTGCCAATAGGGCAGATTGTGGACTCACGAAGAGTAATAAAAAAAAAAAAAAAAATAGTGAAAATGTTTATTTCAATAACATGACTGTGAGGTCTATTATTCCTGCACTATAGTATAGCAAGGCTGAAATCTGTCTTTTCATAACCACGCGATATAGCACTCCCCTCTTAAAGAAACCATTGAAAGGATATATGTCGATGTCTCCGGTCTGGGCAGCCTATAGCTGTAGTAATTTATTTGTGAGTATTGTATGTACCTCCGTCCTCCAGTTTGCCTTTGTTGATCTTCTGAATAGCGCTCTTTCTAGCCAAATTTTCATAGTTTATTCTGTATGGAATGATCCGCCAAGTTTCGGGTGATTTAAAATTTTTACACTACGGATAACAAGTTGAGCTACTGTAATCCGCCTTAGATGTCCGTGCATCTTGAAATGCAAGCTTTTGTTCAAATTCTATCATACTATTTTGTTAGTTCACAGCAACTTTGGTATATCTTTAGTCCAAAGATCCATGAGTCCATATATATATATATATATATATATATATATATATATATATATATATATATACATACATATATATATTTATATATATATATATATATATATATATATATATATATATATATACTAGCTGACTCGGCAGACTTCGTACTGCCTCAATCCATAAATAAAAGAACTAATTATCCGTAATTAATAAAAAATGCTCGGTATGAATGAATACACATAGTTATGATACAGTTTCATAATCATAATCAATTTAAAGCTTTCTGATAAATTATATTTTTTGTTTTGTGTTATTTTATGGTACGTAAATAAACGAATATGACGGTTTTCCGTCGCGCCAACACGTGACTTTTAATGGTCCACGCGCAAAACAGGGAAACCCTAAGTTGATTCCGCAAACTTCCAACGACTGGCCTTGAGATTTATTTATGGTCATCGCAAAAGCCAGACGTACTGGTAATTGTAAAGGTTTAAAATCGAGTGATAAATTCCCTGGAATCATCGGTATACGCGAGATCAAGACATCCTCTGCTTTGTATTTTCCCTTTATAACTGTAGAGTTGACTACGTCGTCCTGGTTCATAATGGTGTCGAAGATGTCTTTCATAGATTACAAATGAAAACATACGTCAAATTGATTCGTTACTACTTACATAGCGACCCATCTGGTATTGTGATATTTCGTCATTTGCATTGGTTACAGCGAAGACGGCCATATCGCTGCCTTTGTTAACATATTTACATATGTACCTTATCGACTTTACAGAGTTACAATATTCCATATTGATGTGAGTTAAATATAGTCTCTCTATATATAGTCAAATGAGTCTCTTGCAATATTTACAAATTATTACCCATTCCAGGATCATAGGAGCACCGTGTCTGCGGAATCACTCAGTTTCATTATGTCGTGCTCGCTGTTGTTGTGTTTGATGTGCATGAACTAGCAATACGGCTATTTTCTTGATCGGTGTCTCTCTGGTCATCAGTGCGGTTCGCACGTGAGGTAGCTATTCGCACATTTGATTGACTGCGACGATCTAAGTCAGGTCGTCTTCTTATCGGCATCGTAAATTTTAATTAATCTAAGTGAATAAAATTCTCGCGCACTTAGCAGTAAAGTAAATTGTAATTAATCAAACTGAGAGAAGTTCTCAGGCACTTAGCAGTAAAGTGCCACTATCACAAAAAATCAATAAAAAAAGAGCACATAATTTGAAGTGTCACTATCACAAAGGATCACCGAAGGTTAGAAAGTTCTCGCGCACGTACATTGTCGGATTCTATCCTCGACATCAAAGAAAAAACAAAATAATTGATTTTATTTAATTTCATATATATAATGCATATAATATATATAATAAATGGGTTAGGTTAATTTTTTTTCAGGGAAAAAATGAATGGAAAAAATTTAACTATGTGTGGTATGTAAATATTTACTGAAGCGCTTTAGGATACAAACTCTTTTTGTTTCTTCATCGTCCACATATATTATTTCATTTACGAATCCTACTGATTTTGTCCGTGAATCAACACTAATATGTATCTACAAAAATTTTCATGACAAACGAGTAGCATCAAGAAATACAATTTTTTATTTATATAAAATAAAACATAAATTATCTCAAGAATATCTCAGTATATTCCACGTAAATTCAATTAACAATTGATAATAAAAATAGTCAGTAAAATTAAACCTGCCAAGATCGAATAACAGCCACAGTAATACTTCAATGCGTTTCATTCTATATTTATACATATTTATACCGGTTGAGTTGCTGTTTTCGTTAACTAATAATTAAGATTTAACCTTTTTCGCGTCGATAATGTATGCAAGATATGTGACGAACGCAATCCTAAACAAACTATTAATTATCTTAAATATAGCTTGTAAATATATAGTTGCTGGTCGTACTTGTTCCGTTCGGACAAAAATATTCCTCAGATAGGTTTTGTATTTTGCAATTCTATAATGGAAAGTGCTTTAAATTAATTTTCTAATTATTTATTATCTATTCCAATTTATAAAAGCAAAATCTGCAATTATATCTAATATCAGTAGTTATTCATTGCGAAATATGTGTGTATTATTTATTTTGCACCGCTTTATTATTAAGTTTCATTATATGTTTAATGTTTTTTTATCAAGTGCGGTATATGACGGCAATTTTGAATGTTGATTAAAACAATAATTTCAGTTTTTTTGGCTACAACTCAACCGGAATATTAATTACTTTGTTTAAATCAGAATGTTATAGTTATCAGGCAATAATAATAGAAATTAAAACATTTTCTCGCTTTTAACGTATTTATTATAAAAACTAATGAACGCTAAATTTGTAGCATAATATTTACTAGACTAAATTTGATTCTTAATTACTGGTAACATAAAAGTAAAACATGGAAATATTGGAATTAAATAGAACCATATGGATACATTAAACCGATAGTATCATCACTATTGCTTCAGTAATATTATGTGATTGAGTAGAAATAAGCTGTTGACGATAGTAATATGTTAGTTTCATAGAGAATCGTTGCTTTCTTGTTTAACAGGTGTAGTGTATTTTGTCTTTTTTAAATTGGGTAAGATAAAATTGAGACCAAATTAATAATTGGATGACAAAAAGAGGGTTTTTTGACAGGTCTAAAAGAGGTTATGAAAAGACCTCCCGTTAATGTTTACTAATTGATATCCGTTTAATTGGCGTTATTGTAAGATGACACCTCCTTAAGTCCAAATTCCTCATTTTTTATTTCAGAAAGCAATATCTGAGACGTAATAAAATGTATCACAACTGAGTTAGTTTAATATTGACGTGAAGTACTTCAGCATTGTTACTATTACTAAAATACTTGCATGTGTATTAGTCAGCATTATCTACCAGTTGTGCCGCAAGATCATTACCGCTTTTTTCATAAAAAAAAGATTTTCAAGAAATTGGAGAAAAATTATTCAAAATATTGCCCATTAGATTCTGTATATCTTATTCATCTCTCGGGCAACTTATGAATGTAATCGCAAAAAACAATTTATCATTTGAGCAAAACCACTTATCGAGCCATTGTCTACCTTTTTCGAAATTGGAGAATAGATGCTCTCCAAGCGCGCATCACATATATGCGAAAAGTTCATAGACTGACGGGGCAAGGTCTGGAGAAGGTGCGATTATATTTCCCGTCCAAGTACTTCCAACGCTTCCCTGGTAGGTTTTGATTTATGACACGGTGCGTTATCGTGCTGTAAAATCACTTTACCGTGTCTTCGAGCCCATTCTGACCTTTTTTCGATAAGTGCATGGCTCAAATTGATCATTTGTTACAGATAGCGATCATTATTAACTTTTTCACCAGGTTTCAGTAGTTCGGAATATACCACTCCACTCTGATCCCACCAAACACAGAAAACATACCTTTGAAGCAGTATTTCACTGAAGATCTTTCGATTTCCCACTTGCCTGTCATTTAAATGACCCATCTTCCAATTTTATGAATTTTCCACATTGCTTCTAATCGGTCACTAATCGTTTCTTGGGTCACATTTAACTCTTCTGTCTATTGTTTTTGAGTTTGGGCAAGGTATTCATCCAATAACTTTAACAAATTCTGGTTTTCTAAGTTTTTCGGTCTACCAGCACGTTATTTGTCGTCCAGACCGGGATCACCACTTTCCAATTTTCGAAACCATACCTTACATGTTTTTAAGGTTGGAGCAAGCTCACCATAAATTTCTACCAGCAAACGATGATTTCGCGGCGTTTCTCTTTGGCTGGAGTTCAAAGAAACCGGTAATGACTTTTCGGTACACCTGGTATCTGTGGAAATGTCATTGTAAACAACCTAACCCAATGGTTAAATTCGATGCTTTTGATAATTCTCTAGAAAAATTAACAGCCAATTTATTGAAAGTACTATTTCGAGTTTTCTCTGACGTAATATGACTGTCGACGAAACAGGATCTCATATGACAATGCCAAACTCAAAAGTAATGAGTTAGTCCAGAAGTGAAGAACTCTCCTCTATGAAGGATGAAGCGGGATATTTTCGTATATGTCTACCGGTTCTAGTAAAAAATTGTAATTCTTTAAGCAAGTTCTGGTTTGTTAATTAGTTTGCTATTCTTGTTTTTAGTATACATGAATAAGATTAGATATTATCTATTATCTGTTTATACATTTTCATATCTGTGCTGCATAGTAAAATAGCTCCTCTGCAGTTATTGCAGACCTTTTTGTCTATTCATGAATTTCTAATATACTTAACAATAATATCAAATCATTAAAGTCTATAAACTGAAATTATTTTCCATAGAAAACGAAAGTTTTGCTCTTTTGAATAATGCAACAATAATTTTAAAATGTTATATTTTCTGGTGTAAAAGGAAAGGAAACAACGGTTAACCCACCTCATATAAACAATAAATAATTTTTCCTTTACAACGTGTTACTCACGACTTTTCAATTAGAAAATATTTTGTCTTCTGGTCCTCATATAAGATATATAATAGTTAGTTTTTCCAACCTGAATTTCTCCACAGAATTTACAAGCCGACGTGACAAATGAAACACGTACTACTTTAGATCTCGCCTTTCTTCCGTTTATAAATATGATAAAACAAGTTGTAATGCCATAATGAAAGACATTTTAACTCTCTGTCGTTAATAGTTTAATATACATTTCACTTTCCATTATATGGCTTTTTCATAATGGGATTATTAAAGTAATATTTCTTCAAGAAAATAGAATAACACACAAGTATACAATTTATATTTAGCTATAACACCACTAATTTATACTAGGTGTGGTTTTAATTTCCAAGACTTTTTTGTGAAAATTTATTAAACATAAATATACAAATATATATTATAGAAAACCATTGAAAATATCTCAGTGTCAGGATGTCTCAGTGGCATTTCTGCAGGAAAGCAATGGATGAAACTGCCTTAGGCAACGTGATTCTATCTCAGTAATACCCCCTAATGGTGATTATGTAGACTTTGATTTAATGAAGTACGGCGGTTTGTTGAAACTGTAAAACAAATTAGCTAAAAATAAAGCTTTTGCGTGTGTGTGTTTTCAAAAGTTCGATTTTTTGGATATCAACACTTAGGGCTAAAATCTTCTCCAAGAGAATATTTGCTAAATATCTCCTAACATACCTTGTATATCCTCTTAGTAATATTCATTAGTAATATTAACAATTTTTAAACTCATTTTTTCATGAAAAAGTTTATCAATAACTTAATTGTAATCAATAATAAGTATAAATTCATTAAAATTGTTTTATGTAGGAGTCCTAGGCTGCCGAATAGTTAAACGATACAGATATTGAAAGAACATATCTGAAACAATTATTGAGTATACCACTATGTTTACAGAGCAACCCATCGGTCCTATCTGAGTCTCTAATGTAATAATGTTTATATAATAACACTATTCTTTTTCTATTAAATATACCTTACAACACTACACTACTCAAAATGAAAAGCTGTGATACCTTTGAACCTATATCTTATTCTGGTGTCATCCAAGAGTTGTTTATTTCGACATTGACATGAGAAGGAAGTCTCTCCTCATGTCTCCTTGATTTCCTGAGTTACAGTTGATATATGAAGGTCTTGGTGTAGAAATTGATAAAAAGGAATTTCATATGTTGAAAAAGTATTGCTTTTCGAAGGGAAAAAATACAATTGAAGCAAAAACTTGGCTTGATGCCGAGTTTTTGGACACTGCCCCAGGAAAATCAAGCATCACGCATTGGTATACTTAGTTTAGACGTGAAATGAGAACCAAAGATGGTGAACGCAGTGGATGCCCAAAAGAGGTTGTTACCGCTGAAAAAATTTAAAAATCCAGAAAATGATTTTGAATGACCGTAAATTGAAATTGAATCAAATAGCAGGCATTCTAAAGATATCAACTGAACGTGTACATCATATCATTCATGAACACTTTGGACCAAAAAAAACGACGTTGATGACCAAAGTTGATGATTCGGAGCAGAGTTTGAAGATGATCAAGCATAATAAACCCGAGTTTTTGCGTCGATATGTGACAACGGATGAATCATGGCTTCATAACTTCACTCCGAAGTCAAATCGACAGTCATACGAGTGGGCTGCACAGAATGAACCCGCTGGCAAGATTATAGCGTCTGTATTTTGGGATGCGCATGGAATTATTTTCATTAACTACCATGAAAAAGGAAGAACCATCAACAGCGACTATTACATAGCGTTATTAGACCGTTTGAAGGACGAAATCACCGAAAAGGGTTGCAATTGAAGAAGAAGAAGAAGAAAGAGTTGCTTCACAAGACAATACACTGTGTCACAGGTTAGTGAAAACGATGGCAACGAATTGCTTCCTCATCCACCGTATTCTCTAGATCTGGCCCCCCGCGAATATTCGAGACGTGTTCGCAGATCTCAAAAGAATGATTGCTGGGAAGAAATTATCGTCGAATGAAGAGGTGATCGCTGAAACCCAGGCCTATTTTGAAGCAAAGGACAAATCATACTACAAAAATGGTGTCGAAAAGTTGGAGGGTCGCCACAATCAGTGTATCACCCTTGAAGGGAATTATGTGTAATTTCAACACTTGCTTTTATAACAGCATTTTATTGTGTACTGATAATTGTGATTTTCTCCCAGTTGGCCAATACATTTACCTATACTATAATTTAAAGACGCAAATTACAGTGATTTGAATATTTGTCGAATTTAAAGTGAACTCCTTTCCTCATTTATAAAAAACATTTTGTATTTATCAATAAGCAATTCCAGAAACGATATGGTACAAAAAAGCGGTTTGAAAAATAGGAGACTAATATCATCCTATGCCAGAATGGTTAAAGCCGATCATCAGCAATGGGAAAATTTGAAACAGGAATTGTGAATTGAAGATCATTTCCTCAATTTCCCTATGTCCAGATTTAAGTATAACTTTTGTTATTTCTCCATTTAACTGCTGACTAAATGTTTGACTGTCAACTACCTTCAGCGCAAAAGATTGCTGGTAAATTTTAATATGATCGACTTACAGTTTGTTTCAAACGAAACTTGACACGTAGTGGAGTACTTACAAAGTTCCATGATAGCAACTATTGGAATAATTATTTCCTTTATCTTTTCTGCTGTAAAAACAAATAGCTATAGTTAAAAAAATTCTGTATAGTTGATGATGATTCGAGATTCGCAAAAGCACATTTCAAGGTACAAGGAAGATGTACTCAATTTACATCCTAAACTAATACGAACAAATTAGGTACAGCAATAGTTAGTTAATAACAGATTATATAAAAGGAATTACCTAGTTCTAAAATAAGGAAGTAAAAAAGGCCACATTTAGTCGCTACAAGTAACAGCACTGGGACAATTGCAAATAGATTAAAGCGGTCATTAATATTACTCAGGAAACTAAGAATCGGCGAAAAAAAATTATTGCCATGAAGTTTACATATATGTATTTCACGTATGAAAAAATTGAGGACCTCAGATATTCAACAAAAAATAGCACCAAGTATATTGCGTGAACAAAAAAGGGCTACAACTACGCCACAGCACTGAAGTTTTAAACTTAGCTAATAAAATATGTGCACCGTGTTTTTTAAATAAAATTTAACAAGTATTATTTTGTATTTCTCTATTATGAATATTTGTATCTTGACCATCGTATAAAATGATGTAAACTATTTCAGATTGATGTTGCTAAAGTATGATTATATAATACAAATATGTTGGAAGTGTTCAAATCAAAAATACTGTATATTATTAAGAGAAATACATTTATTTAATTATTTTAACATTGTTAAGGAAAGTAACATTTGTGCAAATCATATTCGTTCTTGCGTTATTTATTAAATTCCAAACCCACATAGATGCTATAACTAATTCCTATAATAACTGCTTTACATCAGTAGAAGAAACAATTTCTATTTAGAAAATATAGCACGAGTCTGAGATCTGTGTAAGTCACGACCCTGCACTGTAGGGAGTCCTTTTATTCTTTTGATGCCAATGGCGTAGAGGTAACAACGCCTTTATCATAAACATTTTCCATTTTAGTCTTCATAGAAACACAATCCTTTGTTGCCTATGTTTTATTTTTGACGTGCTTATTCTCCGAAAATTACAGTTTCAGTCATTTTTTATATAACTATTTAGTGAAATCTTTATATAAAAAAGATGTTAAAATCGTAACATAATTAAGGGTTATAAACAAGATATGTTCAGACAGAAGTTAATTAAAGTTTTGGACATTTAAATTTTAATCTAAATTTAAATTATAAATTTGACATCTCTTAATTACAAAATGCTGCATATAAAATGTTTAGGATATTTAGTAAAGATGTTAAGTCAGTAAAAATACTATTGTGAGAGTATATTAAAATTGAATGATTATATGCTTAACTCTGTCTAAACAGACATAAGAGAATATTTCGAAGTTATATTGGAACTACCTATTCAGCTTATAGTACTTAGTGAACCCTACGAATCAGACTCTAAAGTATTCATTCCTACTATACCACCTGACAATATTAAGTAAACAATGTGTAGTATATCCGAAGTTTTTTGTACATACGTCATCAAAATGTTTAATGTATTGCCTGCCTCAATTTGTAAATTCCTTTTAGTATCAGACATTTTCCTTCCCATTTTATTCTAGTTAAAAAGAGACACAATGCTGCCTGATAAGTTCGAACATGTAGACTATATAAGTAGACTGTCGAAGTTGTCAAACGTACGCAAAATTTTTCAACACAATAGTGATAAGAGGTTATAAACCGGCAAACGTTATTTTGCTGCTTTGAGACGTAAGCATTTTTATTATTAAATATCAATTTGGTGCGATTTTTATTGAAAATATTTTTTAGCGAATTGAAGCTGCACTGAATATTAGAATGGACAGGGTCAATGAAATATCTCAAAAAATGAAAACTGTGATCTTGAATTTACCGAAAAAAACCGTCCTCATACGAAGCGGATAACAAATTAACATCAGCTTGATGTTAGCTCCATGAGAGATTAAATATATTGAATAGTTTTTCTTATCAATTATTATTTAATACAATTATTTCAAAGGAAATTGTTAGTAGGAAAGGTATCGAAGAGGTGAAATGGAACTTCTGGATATTGCTTTTAGAAGAATAACATTTTCAAAAGCACATAATTAAGCTAAGGAAGACGTATTATTTCAATGTATGTAAATACATACATTGAAATAATACGTCTTCTAAATATAATATAAATTATATTATATAAATATAATATAAATTCTAATCTAAATAGATGATATTTAAAGTATATTACAGAATGGGACCAACATACCACGGACCAACGGTCTAAACGGACGGACTAACACTCAAAAATAGTGTTATGGTAACAAACTTTGATGGAAAAAGGTAAAAGTTGGAGTAACAATTGATTAGGTTTTATTAGTCAAAACATTTATTAATAATTTATAACACTGTAGATATATTGTACTTCGCGCTGGATACGCCTTTGATATGCATTAGAGTTACTATAATGATAAAATAAATTATATTCGATAACGGTATTTTTGTTTAATTGATTTATTCGGATAAGAAATTTGTTATATGTCAAAACCATACTGAACTAAAACTCAGAGTTGATGACGGCAACATTGGGATATTTTGATGACCCTAATTTAGATGAAGTATGTACAAAATAAGTTTGGATATATTGTATAAGGATATAAAATTTATCTGTTTAATTAATATTACTTTTTCGTATTTACATTTTTTGCAGGTACTATATTGAATCTGATTTAGTTTGAATTGTTTGGTCTATTGTCAGAAATCAATCAAAACACCCATCAATTAAATTTATTCCTTTAACTGAAATCAAATTACTTATCAAGAAAAGAAGAGTATCTCAGTTACTTAAAGCCTTTTTTGTAGTACCTAAGTACATTAGTGGAATTCGGTCAAAAGTTTCACTGCTGTAAGTTGAAAGTTGTAAAATCACAAATGGTTTCTCAAAGGTCAAACTCAGCATAAACTATTACAATTAGGAAACATCCATGCTTTTAAAAACAGATGGTGTTTACCAGCACAAGCATCACAGTTCTCATTCGGCTTTTCAGTCGTAAACTATTTTAATTTTGACTCACCAGGGAAACTATATTCCATATAGTTTATTCCATAGAAATTGACAGTGATATTCAAAAGACCATCAAAGTAAAGGCGATACTTAAATAATCTTCATCATCCCCTCCGTTTTATCTTTGGTTCTTATACGGACCCATGTATTCGAAGGAACGAGACCAGGTTTTTAGGTGAGACCGAATGCACATAGAGATTTGGTTTATGTTAGACTATTATCGCCATTTTACATAAAATAAAATAGTTTTTTTAACTAATGTAAAAGTTTATGTTATTTTAAACTTTTTATGACTTATAAAAACTATATAAATATAGTTCAAATAAAAATACTACCTGATCACATAAAGCTTTTAACATTACAAACCTACTTAAAAGTGTTCTTTATTTAAGTAGCTCACATCGATCGTCCACCCACAACTGTACTGGTAAATTAATAGACACAGGTGCTTAGGAATTTTAAGATTGATAGTTTAGGCTGTTTGTTCTATAACCATCAGCACAACTGTTTCTTAACTTAATTGCTACTCCTCGAGCTGAAGATTTTTCCATTTAATTTATCCACAATCAATCACAACAAAAATTAGAGTCGCGTATTGTATACAATGTGTCATAAATTGATGGTTCTAGAAAAATATGTCCGATGTCAATGAACTTTAAGACATTAAGACTAGCCTTTAATGTTACTTTCAAAGCATTTTTTTTCGTTAATATATTAGTTTTATATATTAAGTCGGCTAGAATAAAATTGCGGTTTGTGGCCTGCTTTCTTTGATCAATTTGATACATACGAGTCTTAAAAAGAAATTAATAAGTATTATTAATAAATATGGATTTAAATCGGATATAAAATGTTCACTACCACAGCTTAAGTCACATTTAAACAATATACAAACTAGAAAATAATAATAATCTTCTTTATTAAATATGAATTTCTGTCAGATTTATAGTAATAAAACGTAAAATATGAATTAATTTTGAGAAATTCACAATTAATTTTACTTATCTATTGTTATTTGCCCCAATTAATATATACAATTGGATTGGGCTGTATTTCGACTATTAAAGAAGCTATCTTAAAATAAAATTTGTTTGGTCTGTGAAATTGCAGTTCAGGATGTAAGGTCACCAAATGCAATTTAGGTAAAAGATGTAAAAGATGCTGCCAGTTCCTATTATTTTAAAGAAACCAAATTAGGCAAACAGGCCAACAATTCCAAATGGGCAATACCATACAAATTTGGGTATGAAGAGTGTAATTCGAAAGATCGCCAAATTCAAACTGCCGATCAACGTTATGATACAGTTATGAATGCTCTGTTCTGATGGAACAATGATCATATAGATCCATTTAATCGTTGCTATATTATTTTGCAAAATAGTATAGCAATAAGACAGCTAGAAATTGACCCTAAAGACAAAGAGGCTGATGGGCCATTAATAAATAAATAAAGAATAAATAAAATTTAGTCATTTTTCAGAAGGAGATTATATAGACACCTAATAGAGACTTGCTTGTCGAGAAGAGTATTTAGTCTGTGAGATATGATGAAGAAAGGGTTTTTAATTTACCATTTTATCTGTATTAATATAGTTTAGGATTTGAAGTGAACATAGAAAAATAGGAAGGCCTATATCATTTGTATAGTGGATTTAATACATTTTAAGTAAAAAAATTATAAAATGGTAAAAGGTAAATGGGTAAAACATCATCAGCGAAGAGGAAGAGAGGGCTAAAGCCAAAGTTAAGTGACAAAGAACGACGGACATGAAAAAGTATTGTGGACAGACAACATAAAATTACCGCAAATAATGTGACAGCAGAAATCTACACTCTCTTGAGCAATACTGATGAGACGAAAACAGTACGGAGGGAGTTCCACAAAGCTAATATTCACGGAAGGTTTGCGATCAGAAGAACCTTTGCAACGAAACTATTATTTAAATCTGAATACTTAATGATTGGAAGAATAAAAAATGAAAGCCTATCCCCACAATCAAGAATAGGGAAATCTAACAGTTGTTATGACAAGCATATTACTGGAAAATACCTCCATGTTCTAATAATGCGCCCATGCGCAGAGTCAAAAAGGTACATTCTTGGTTTGAAGCGCATCAAAATATCATCGAACATCTTCCCTGGCGTCCACAATCTCTACATAATTGAACCAATTGGCTGAAGTTTTAATAGGATAATGGCACAACATGCCATTGGAAATTTTTAAGGCAGTTTACGAATCCATTCCGTGAAGAATTTCAGCTGTTTTAAAAGAAAATGTTGGCTTATTAATAAATAAATATTGTGTATGTGTCAGGTGTTCATGTTATTTTGCTCATCATGTTCACATAATGAATTGTAGATAAAGATATTAATCTGCATACAAACTCTAAATAATGTCTTCGAAATGAATTGAAGCTAATTAATCTCTCGCTTTTATATTTGCAATTTAAATGCAAAAAATTAATTAAGTTTTGCTCGTCCAACCATTAAAAAGAATTATTTCTTGAAAATTTCCACGAAGATCATGTCGCATATCAGACGCACTAATATTGCTGTAAGGCTAGATATTGAATACAAAACTGTTTTGAACCATTTGTTGGTTTGCAAACAAGGAATAGTTAGTCACCACAACTACTTAGAAAGCCGGGATTGTGTGTGTGTGTGTTGTTGAAGAAGTTGTTGTTTTTTCTAAAATGCCCTAAGATTACAAATGTGGTAAAATTGAAGCGTCGTATATATTGACAAATTTAAAAAATCTTGGAGATATTTTAAATATACCAACACTAGTTTTATTAAGTGGTGAAAATTTCTGAGAATTATTTATTAAATAAGACTTATATAATTTAATCTAAATAGTGCTATTCCAATCTACAGATGTCGATGTTGAACTAATTAATATAATCAATATTATATATCCGGTTGATTTTCGATATATTCAAAACTAACGTAATATATTCTGAAAATTAATTAATTATAATGAATAAACTATTATATTATTATTTAAGTTATTAAAATGTAGCCAAACTCGTTCAATACAAATCATAAAAAAAATTGTATTTCAATAATTTGTCCTCATTTATGTATAACGGAATTTGTTGATTAGTTCCGAATATAAAAATCTAGAATATTTATAAGAGCTTGTAAAAAATAATAAACAAATATCGAAGTGTGAAATTCGCAGAATCAAGAGAAAACATCTTTATACCTAACGCGTCGATAATAATGCTATTACCGCTACTTCTGGTACAGAGTATTGAATTGATTTATTCCATATTTAGTAATTACCAAACTAATTGACTTTAATGCCTCTAATTACTAATTAAATATAATGTTTATTAAAAGGGATAAAATTTCAGTTCTTCATGGAGATAAATCTCGTTCATTATATATGTTAATTTTTGCAATAAAAATAGATATGGGTGCCATTTTATTAATTAAACTAGTTATTGGAATTGGCTTCAGTATTTTATTGTGACTATAAATTAAATTAAATTTTTATGTTATAAGATTTTGTGTCAGCTCTCTTTGCTTATTTTTCGATATTTTTTTTTCCTGGAGATGGACATTAGAAAGAACTTTAAAACGAGAAAAAATGGCATACATATTTAAGAATAACTGTCATGATGGCGACAGATCTGAAATTACTAATTACTATTTGAGTAACACGTGAATCAATCTTTATCTTCTTAATCGAAGCGCTGTCATAAGAGCGCCAGGATTTGTTTTTCATCAAGACAAATTTCGGCTTTACTGATAATCAATACCGTTAGTTGATGTTCAGGTATCAAACAGTGTCAATATTCAATTTTGTTACTCTCTGTGTTGTCAATCTAAATTTTACTGCGTTAATGTCTAATGTTTTATGCAGACGGTTGTCATTCAGATGTTGTTCTTTCGTTAAGCTCAATTAGAACAAGTGATCCAATTAATAGTTTGTTTCATTTAAGACGTGTTAAAATAAATTAAAGGCATTAAATGATTTAATGCTATTGATTGATCAATTGATATGTATATGAATTTTAGTTATGTCAACCTATTACATTTTCGTTGAGTGGCTCTACTTTTTGATGTGGGCTCCTAACCCAAGCAGCTCATCCCAAAAAATATCCGATGTTATCCAGTCTGGTTATAACGTGATTCGGATGATTTCACTTGACGAATTTTATACAATAATCTATAAATACTCACAAGCGTATGTTTATAATCATGCTCGCGCGGGATTTGAACTCGCGACTACCGCACCAGAAGGAGGAGAGTTCCTGTCCTGTTGCTTTGACCGGCTCTCTGCTTGCGACTCTCAAGACCTCAGACAGTAATGGGATAATTTTGAAGTTAGTACAGCTTAATATCATTAAAACTTTATAAAATAAACAACTAAAATTTTATTTAGGGCCATTTAAGGTTGAAATGATAATGTATTGTTAAAAACAACAAAATATGGATAATATGCACTAATGAAATTTGTTGTAAAACACTTATGAAAAATGATAGATGTTTGACAAATCCGAACTCTTCAAAAATTATGGTTTGTAAATGGGGTGATAAAAAGAGATTTAGTTGAAGATGCGGGCATGGCACTAGATGCAGCCAGCAATATTTTACGCGAAAGTTTGATTTGGTTTCAAGAAGTTGATATAATTTGTACATAATCTCTGCGCTATTGAATAAACTCCGACTCTGCTGTCATTTTCTTGCATCAACACAAGAATCTAATAGGAAATAATATTTGGCTTCAAACGGGTTCAGATTTGTCATTATCTCAACTTAGATTATTATAGTAGTTTTGTGGATCAAACTGGTGCACAAATTAGTGGAACATTTCATGTTTTCAAATATAAAATATTTTCCGCCAAGACAATGCACATATCTCAAGAAATCATGACCAAATTTAGTCAATTATAGTATGAATTTTTTCAATATTTCAGCTTAATAGCCATGTTTAGCTCTATCTACGACTATTCAGAAAAATGCATTGTAGGATTTTCTTCCAAAAAAATTGTAGTAATGAGATTCATGAATTGAATACTCACTAGAGCAAGTTTAATAGAGTTAAAAAAATAAAATGATATTAAAATTAAATATAATTAACGTGCAAAATTACAATAACAGTAAGTTACATAAATAAGAAAAATAATCAAACCTATATTCTCCATTTACAGATCCGTATCAACAGTATATAGTATATAATAAAATTGATTAGCCATATAAGAAAGTGATATCTACAATCCTGAACAATATTTTACAGCGCGGGCTTCATTGGTTCGAATCCTGCTGGGGCGTGGATGTACTTTATGTTGGTGATTATAATTGCCTTTATAGACAACAGTAGAACATTTGACTAAGAATAACCATCCCAGTCACGTCAGGAACCAGACTGGGTAAGACTGGATGTCTTCTGGGATGGTCTCTAAGTTGGTCACTGGTCAGTCGGTAAGCTTAATGCCGAGAATCGTGGTTCGGAGCTCATATTAAACTATAGGTCCGGTCCTGATTACCCCTCGTTGGTAAAAAGGAGACTTTAAAATCTTTGTAAAAATATTTTGCAATATCTTAAAGTAGGAAGATATTTTAGATCTATCAAATGTGAAAACATATACGTGAATGCATATTGAATATCAAAGTATTAATCTAAATAGCCGCTAAGTGTTAATAAACCTAACTCTTAAATTCGATGGATTTGACAGTTCTCTTCATAAAATAATAGGTTTCCATACAATGTTATTAAGGTACCCAGTGTATACAGATATTAATCATGGAACATTCAAAATTCGAATATCAAAATTCATTAGTTTTATTGTTTGATTTAAAGAAATCTACTTCCTTTTTTCGGTTTTGGATTCAAATATTTAAAAGTGATGATTCTGATGACAAGGAACGACTTGGGGGACTAAAAGAAATCGATGCGCTCCAAACCAAAATGAGAGAAAAATGTTTCATTGATTGCGAGGCAAAACAGAAAAATTTTCTCTAGCATATAGTGACAGGCGATGAAAAGTGGATCTAGCAAGACTGTCCAGAGGCGAAAAAAATCATAAGTTAGTCCAAGAGAGCCATCCACATCGACAGCAAAGCTTAATATTCATGATCATTAAAACCTGCTGTACTTATGCTGGAATTAACAAAGTCTAGTGTCCCTCGCTCAGCTAAGTAGGGTGGAATTTATTGCTACTTATTCAGATCGATACAGTGTGGCTTGGATAACACAATGTTTTGAAAGGTTGAAACAGTGTGCGAATGATTGAGTCGTTGCCAAACAAACATCGTTCTTTCGACGCGAAAATTATTCTCACTCCTTTTATTTCTCACTAAGTCCTTTTTGTGAAAACCAAGAATAATCAGAAGGCATGTAAATAACTAATCAGATTTACACGTCAGATATACTAGCGCCACACTCAAATCAATACATTTTGTATTTAATATAATATATATATATATATATATATATATATATATATATATATATGTATATATATATATATATATATATATATATGTATATATATATATATATATATATATATATATATATATATATATATATATATATATATATATATATATATATATATATATATATATATATATATATATGTATATTTATAGTATGATTTTTTCGCCTCTGGACAGTCTTGCTAGATCCATTTTTCATCGCCAGTCACTATATGCTAGAGAAAATTTTTCTGTTTTGCCTCGCAATCAATGAAACATTTTTCTCTCATTTTGGTTTGGAGCGCATCGATTTCTTTTAGTCCCCCAAGTCGTTCCTTGTCATCAGAATCATCACTTTTAAATATTTGAATCCAAAACCGAAAAAAGGAAGTAGATTTCTTTAAATCAAACAATAAAACTAATGAATTTTGATATTCGAATTTTGAATGTTCCATGATTAATATCTGTATACACTGGGTACCTTAATAACATTGTATGGAAACCTATTATTTTATGAAGAGAACTGTCAAATCCATCGAATTTAAGAGTTAGGTTTATTAACACTTAGCGGCTATTTAGATTAATACTTTGATATTCAATATGCATTCACGTATATGTTTTCACATTTGATAGATCTAAAATATCTTCCTACTTTAAGATATTGCAAAATATTTTTACAAAGATTTTAAAGTCTCCTTTTTACCAACGAGGGGTAATCAGGACCGGACCTATAGTTTAATATGAGCTCCGAACCACGATTCTCGGCATTAAGCTTACCGACTGACCAGTGACCAACTTAGAGACCATCCCAGAAGACATCCAGTCTTACCCAGTCTGGTTCCTGGCGTGACTGGGATGGTTATTCTTTGTCGAATTTTCTACTGTTGTCTATAAAGGCAATTATAATCACCAACATAAAGTACATCCACGCCCCAGCAGGATTCGAACCAATGAAGCCCGCGCTGTAAAATATTGTTCAGGATTGTAGATATCACTTTCTTATATGGCTAATCAATTTTACTCTTTGCTAGATAGAGCTAAACATGGCTATTAAGCTGAAATATTGAAAAAATTCATACTATAATTGACTAAATTTGGTCATGATTTCTTGAGATATGTGCATTGTCTTGGCGGAAAATATTTTATATTTGAAAACATGAAATGTTCCACTAATTTGTGCACCAGTTTAATCCACAAAACTACTATAATAATCAAAGTTGAGATAATGACAAATCTGAACCCGTTTGAAGCCAAATATTATTTCCTATTAGATTATTGTGTTGATGCAAGAAAATGACAGCAGAGTCGGAGTTTATTCAATAGCGCTGAGATTATCTACAAATTATATCAACTTTTTGAAACCAAATCAAACTTTCGCGTAAAATATTGCTGGCTGCATCTAGTGCCATGACCGCATCTTCAACTAAATCTCTTTTTATCACCCCATTTACAAGCCATAATTTTTGAAGAGTTCGGATTTGTCAAACATCTATCATTTTTCATAAGTGTTTTACAACAAATTTCATTAGTGCATATTATCCATATTTTGTTGTTTTGAACAAATACATTATCATTTCAACCTTAAATGGCCCTAAATAAAATTTTAGTTTTTTATTTTATAAAGTTTTAATGATATTAAGCTGTACTAACTTCAAAATTATCCCATTACTGCTCTGTCTGAGGTCTTGAGAGTCGCAAGCAGAGAGCCGGTCAAAGCAACAGGACAGGAACTCTCCTCCTTCTGGTGCGGTAGTCGCGAGTTCAAATCCCGCGCGAGCATGATTATAAACATACGCTTGTGAGTATTTATAGATTATTGTATAAAATTCGTCAAGTGAAATCATCCGAATCACGTTATAACCAGACTGGATAACATCGGATATTTTTTGGGATGAGCTGCTTGGGTTAGGAGCCCACATCAAAAAGTAGAGCCACTCAACGAAAATGTAATAGGTTGACATAACTAAAATTCATATACATATCAATTGATCAATCAATAGCATTAAATCATTTAATGCCTTTAATTTATTTTAACACGTCTTAAATGAAACAAACTATTAATTGGATCACTTGTTCTAATTGAGCTTAACGAAAGAACAACATCTGAGTGACAACCGTCTGCATAAAACATTAGACATTACCGCAGTAAAATTTAGATTGACAACACAGAGAGTAACAAAATTGAATATTGACACTGTTTGATACCTGAACATCAACTAACGGTATTGATTATCAGTAAAGCCTAAATTTGTATTGATGAAAAACAAGTCCTGGCGCTCTTATGACAGCGCTTCGATTAAGAAGATAAAGATTGATTCACGTGTTACTCAAATAGTAATTAGTAATTTCAGATATGTCGCCATCATGACAGTTATTCTTAACACAATGTTTTGAAGGGTTGAAACAGTGTGCGAATGATTGACTCGTTGCCAAACAAACATCGTTCTTTCGACGCGAAAATTATTCTCACTCCTTTTATTTCTCACTAAGTCCTTTTTGTGAAAACCAAGAATAATCAGAAGGCATGTAAATAACTAATCAGATTTACACGTCAGATATACTAGCGCCACACTCAAATCAATACATTTTGTATTTAATATATATATATATATATATATATATATATATATATATGTATATATATATATATATATAAATGTGTATATATATATATATGATATGTATATATATATATATATATATTATATTAAATACAAAATGTATTGATTATATATGTATATATATATATATATATATATATATATATATATATATATATATATATATAATATACTATGATAACAACATGGTTAGTTATGTTATAATAGTGTAGTCGAATTTAATATAAACAGTCGGACAGTCAAATAAGTTTGAAGATGAGGATTTGAAGGCATTATTCGATGATGATCCATTGAGTTTGTTGGGAGTAACATAAAAACCATTTCAAATCACTTAAAGAACATGGGCATTATTTAAAAGCTTGGACGTTTTGTTCTGTATAAATTGAAGCCAAATGATATTGAAAAGAGATAACAGATCTAATTATTTCAGGATCGTCCTCTCTCGGACATGTTAGAATATTACTTTAAACAAGGAAAAACGGAAAAATTGAGATAAAATGTACATATTTTCTCCTTAGTAATATCGTCATAACTGGGAAGAGAACCTGTTTTAACATAATATGGGAACTAGAATCATTACCAACTAGAACACGTAGTATAGGTGAGTAGTAATGATTTGTAACCAACTTCAGGTTGAAACTTCACTTTCCAGTATGTGTCCTTTCGTCGAAATGTCAACACAAATATTTTCAGTGCGTTGAAACGCGTACTTTTTTATCCACATCAAATGTACAGCAAATGTACTATGATAACAACATAACTAACTTGATAGTGTAGTCTTATTTAATGTAAATGTTAAAAATCACACTGATATATTAAAGCTCAGTTTTCATAAACAACAAACCGAATGAACTTATTGTAGCATAATTAAGACGATGATGATTAATATCAGTGTAGTAAGGAATTTTCGAGGCAGAAATAGAATCACGTTCCCATAAGGAAAATCCATAATTGGAACATTATTATTTGATATTATTCCCCGGCAATCGCGATAGAAAGTAGCCGGGAATTTTTTTCTTTTTAGTGACAATTACAATAATACAGTTCTAACGGTAGTAAAGTAAATCCTTTTCAACATCTCTCAAACGGCGGAAAAACATTTCGACGTGACCAATTACGAAAATCTGATAATAACCGGTAACGAAATACACGTGCGCACAACCAATCAAAATATTCTAATTTTTGTCTCGTCCTCTCGACTGTACACTGCGGATAAGACAATTCAGTTTCGAGAACGTGCGAATGTGGTGCGTAACGGATAATACCCGCATGGTGCCGTTTTAGGTGTTATTCCGTACGTACTCGTAATTACGTAATATGCTCGTGCGGCATTTGAGCTGGATCCTAACTGCAGATAAATAAAGTTGATGCAGTACGCAATACTGATGTTGAACAATCGATTTATATACGGCGAGACCGGTATAATAAAATCCGGCTTTCGCATAAATATATCAGTAAAGAAGTTTGATGATTTAATTTTCTGATTTCGACAATGCATTTTTTATTTCTGTATTTAATAGCGTGTCAATTGAAAATTCCCCGGCCTGACTCATAGATGGCGCTACTAGAATTAAATCCATATGTTTTTAGTTAGCCCTAATCCTAAAAGATGCGTGTAAACATTTGAGAGCTGTCGGATCATTAGTTTGTGAAATATAGCATTTTGAGTGAAGCAACTTTTGTTATTGAGAATAAAATAGATAAAAAGGAATTTCGCGTGTTGATAAAATATTGCTTTTTGAAGGGAAAATGCAGTTGAAGCAAAAACTTGTTTTTTAAAAAAGCGACTTTTGACCAAAATCAACGACGAGTTGATGACTCGGAGCAGTGTTTGAAGATGATCAAACGTAATAAACCCGAGTTTTTGGGTTGGTATGTGACAATTGATGAAACACGGCTCCATCGTTTTACTCCAAAATTCAATCGAGAGTCATCCGAGTGTACTGAGCACGATGAACCCGCTCCAAAGCGTGGGAAAATGCAACAGTCGGCTGCCAAGTTTATGGCGTCTGTATTTTGGGATGCGCATGGAATAATTTTCATTGACTACCTCGAAAAAAAAAGGATTATCAGCATCGACTCATTATGCGAATACTGCTTTCGACGCCTTAAATGTAATGATTTTGACACCGAAGACCAACAGCGTTCGGACTATCAAATAAGTTTAAAGATGAGGATTTGAAGGCCTTATTCGATGATTATCCATTGGGTTTGTTGGGAGCAACATAAAAAGAATTTGAAATCACTTAAAGAATATGGGAATTATTTAAAAGCTTGGACGTTTTGTTCTGTATAAATTGAAGCCAAATGATATTGAAAAGTGATAACAGATCTACTCCTGTCAGGATCGTCCTTCCTCGGACAACTTAGAGTATTACTTTAAATAAGGAAAAACGGAAAAATTTATATAAAATTTACATATTTTACCCTTAATAATATCATCATAACTGGGAAGAGAACCTGTTTTAACATAATAGTGAGTAGTAATGATTTGTAACCAAGTTCATGTTGAAGCTTCACTTTTCAGTATGTGTCATTTCGTCGAAATGTTAACAGAAATGTTTTCAATGCGTTGAAACTCGTATTTTTTTACTTGGATTTCATTATGTGAATACTGGTTTCGACGCCTCAAAAGTAGTGATTTTTAAACCGAACACAAATAGCGTTCTGGACAGTCAAATAAGTTTGTAGATGGGGATTTGAAGGCATTTGAATCTACCCTTTGTACCTACACAACCTGCGTTCTTTTTTTGATGATTAATTTTATTTCCGTAAATTGAATGAATTCAAAAGAGAAGAGCGTTATGATCTCCCCGAAGTCCCACCGGCTATGGTAGTAACAAAACGTTTAAAACACAAAACCTATTATATTTATGGAATGAGAATGCGACTTGTTGCTCTGTTATACAAAATAATACTGCTGATTTAAATCTACTCAAACAAAAAGGAAACTATCTATGTCTAGTTAAATAAGTTTGAAGACGAGCACTTGAAGTTATTATTCGATGATGACTTATATAAAAATAGAGAAATGTGCAGAATTATTGGGAGTAATATAATGGAGGGTAGAGACCTGAGCATTCGGGGCGAATTTAGTGAGAAAATTACAAATGCACATGAGCAGAACCGCATTCAGCGAACATTCATGTTGAATATGTTCCAAAATTGGTTCAAAGTCGTATTTGTTTCTTTATTATGTTACCGGCTATACTTACTATAATTTGATACTCTTTTAAAAATGCTTAGACGGTACATATTATTTTCGCTATAAACATAGGAAAAGAAAACTTCACATACCGTCAAAAAATTATTCACAAGACATTTTATTTTGGCATGCCAATGTAAAAAATTGTGGTTATAAACAAAAGAATACACACCTCCGAACTAAACGATGGAAACCGTCAAATGCTGTTTGGAGACCAAAACTTTCCGAAATGAACCGAACGGGCCGCGAAATATTTTCGGTCACCGAGAACGGAGATATTTTATAACGGAGATAAGTCTGTACTTACTATAATATAGTATAATATACTATAATATACTTACTATAACTAGTAAGAAACAATTTCCAATTACTTGAAGAACACGCAAATTATCCATAAACGTTACATGTTTTATGCTGTATAAATTGAAGCCAAGAGATATTGAGAGGCGTTTGACGGAGACCAACTCATCATGCATAAGGCAAATGGGAATCGTAATCGACTACAATGGATGCGTTTATACCGAACACACTCACGAAAAACGGATGGAATACAAGCAAATATATAACAATCATATTATATTCTTCAGCATGACAACGCTTGACTATAAGTTGCAAAACATACTTGGAAATCTTAAAATGAGAAGTGCTACCCCACTTGTCGTATTCCCCAAACCTTACTCCTTGTGATTACTACTTCCGATCTATGAGCCGTGACCTGAATAGAATCAAAATAGAAACCTCAAAAAACCTTAAAATAGAATCCTTAAGTTGACTGAAAGATGGGAAAAGCAGATTTTTTTCACAATTAAGCTTCAAATTAAAAAAAATTAAAAACCAATTTATAGGCCTAATAATTATAAGATATAATCTTTGTTTCAACATGTATTAACTCTAATAATCAATTAAAATATCTATTTGTATTGAAAAATTATATTAATATTGAGGACAAATAGAGGAGCAAAAATTGGCAGAATCTCAAAATACTATAAATAAATCAATTTGATATATCAAACTCTTCATACATTTCGTTACATAAATTTATATTACATACATTTAGGTGTTACTCCGTTGGTACTCGCAATTTCGTAATTACTCGTGCGACATTTGAGCTGGATTCTAGCTTTAGATAAACAAAATGGATGCAATACGCAATAATGGTATTGAACAATCGATTTATATACGGCGAGACTAATATAATAGAATTTCATTATTCCATTAACATCTTGGTAAAAACACTGAATACCCTCAATTTTTTGTGTCACATACCTGTTCTATCTCTCCTATGCCTACGAATTAAACTCTCCTAGGATTTTATTCAAGGTCATATTCTCAATAAATCTCAATCTTATCAAGTAATGAATTTCAAATGAATGAATCCCTAATTTGTATACGAGTTAGCAATTTGGCGAATTCATGACGAAAGCCAGAATATGATATTATGATACCGCCCTAGTATTTTTAATACGGTTGTATAAAGTATGAAATTCAGTAGTGTTGTGTCTACTGATACTGTAAAAAAAATATAAAAACTTTCTAACTACTTTATTGAATGAATAAACAAAAATAGTATAACTTTGGATATTGATAGCCTAGAATAGTAACACATTTGTTTTTCAAACCCTCTAAATTGTATGGTACAAAAATATAAACTTAGTGAAGGAGTTCATTAAAAATTAAAAAATAATCAAACTTAGATTGTTAACACAAAAAAACATTTTAAATTAAAATATGTAATTGTCCACGCCAGGAATCGAATCCGCGACCTCCCATTAAGGGCTAAACGCTTTAATAGTTACAGTATAGAAGCAATTACCTGCAGTATTTCTACGAAATTATATAAGCTATAGTTAGTGCTTAAAAAGCAAACTGAGTGGCTTTTCCATTGAACGACTTCCGATTTTCCGCCACATTAGCTCTGCAGTAATATTATATTCAAATATCTGATTATTTTAGATAAGACATATGTGAAAACTGTGTAAGTGCCTTTGATATTTGAATGTTTCCCTGGATTTCCCCCCCTTCCCCTCCAGAGATCATGACTTGGTTACAACAGGACCACCTCTGAAGTGCACTATTGGTCAATAGTTGACGGAGAAATCGGGAAACATAAATTAAAATACATATATATATATATATATATATATATATATATATATATATATATATATATATATATACGGCCGAACATAGAACCTCCTCCATTTTTGAAGTCCATTAAAAATAGAATAAACTTGGATAGGGGAAAGAAAAAAACCATTGATGCAAAATGAGAAGTAAACATGAATGGTTATTTAGTCAAGCAAATAATCTCCTACTCTATTAAATTCCACCCTTAATTTTATTCTACAGAATATATTATATATTTTATGCTGATTAATATAATTATTATAGAATAATTCTTTTAACTAATTTCAAATAGAATCATAATTTCTACTAGTAGAAATTATAGGTGAAAAAATAAAATAACTAAAATAATAAATCAAATATCAATATTTGATGGAGTCTTTTACAAGTCATTATAACGTATGTAGTATATAAACATTATACAAAATAATCTAATTGTGATTACATCAAAAATCAAATGTATATTTATCGAACAATAAAAACCAGTCAACATATGACGCTATTTTCAAAACCAAATATTAATTGCCTCTTTAAACAAGTTGTAATTTCAATAGTTAACAATCTGCACCACACCTAACACAGATAAAGATGATTGATATGATTAGTAGCAGATAAAATAATGGCCCAACGAAAAAAATATATCAGTTACATAGTTCGATAAAAATCAAATCGGTCCGGTATTTTAGATATATTCATTTGATTATCGCGACAAGGGGAATAATTGACAGCAGGACATAAAAAACAAAAGGCGTTGGTGACCCCGACGCAGGTAAGAGAAAAAAAGGCATAAAATTACCGGTGCAGGTGCGGGTTTCCAGTTTGGGTTCCTTTGTCACAGTGACAGGGCGGACCGTTTTGTGCCTTATTAAGTGCGCATTGGAACGCAAACAAGTTCGAAATCGTAATACCAGTGGCAAATGAACAGGTTGGCCACCGACGTTGTCAGGTAAGTATTATTTAATTCTTTGTTCGGAACATATTTCAGTCAATCTTGCTAATTAACTAATTAATATATATAACAGCCACAAATGAAGTAGCGATGTTTATTAACAAAACTTTTATTGTATTTAAAGCTTTTTAAAGTCATTATTTTAACATATATTTTATATATAGTCTATCCAAAGTTGGTGTGGACATACGTCATCTAAATTTATGACGTCAAAATGTGGCAATGTTGCCACATGAATTCTGAGTTTTAGTTCAGTTTGGCTTTGACATACAACAAAATTCTAGTTTAAATAAAATATTGCAATAAAAATGTTATGATATATATATTTAGCCTATTTTAACTAGTGTTGGGTGGTTTAGTGGTGGTTTAACTATCCACTGAAATGTATTATTGACTGTCTAGTAATTGACTACTATAATAGTAGTAGTAGTCGCAATATTTGGTTCGAGTGTTATTACTACTTTTTACCAATGACTATTCAGACGGTTTTCAATCGCCATTTTCGGTCTGGCTTATTTTGTTACTATTTACTATCGACTGTTTCAGTTGTACTTTTAGTACACTATTTTTGGTTCTACTTGTTTCATTCAATTTCTGTCGTCCTAGCCGCGACCTTGACAAAAGTGTACCAAATATATGCTTACATTTATATGTAATATATATAGTTCTATGATTTTTTTGGTAGTTTGCTTGTAAATAACAATATATTGTATATTAATATTATAACATTTTGGTATGATATTTTTCAAGATTGTTAATATAATAGGGTAAAACGATTAAAATTGAGAATGATAAATAGTAAAATACTTTGTCTGTTTTATGGCAATAATAGGTAATATTTCGATTACTCTCTCGATTTTTGTTAAAAAATATTTCCGTTCAATAATAAATAAAACATTTATATCATTCCATTCAGATCATTTTTAATTATGCCGTGGATTAGTTATTTTTTCTATGATTAGGTATAATATTTATATAGTGTTTATGGTTATTGTACATTATTAGTTTTTAGGTTTTGTTTAAGTTCTATTGTATCGTCTATATTTATTACAGTATATTAGTTAAAAATAGCAATTAACACATTAAAATGCAACAAAACATTTGTTGGGTATTATTCCATTCCATAGAAAAATTCCATTCCTTTTTACAGATCCAGGGAACATTCAAATATAAAAGTAATTTTACTTCCTTTAAAATTAAATTATAAATTGCATGATATGTATAATTATTATAACAGTATTCAGTAATTGTTTTTTTCCTTCTCTTTTTTAAAGTTAGTTCGTGAAGGAATTTATACATCTCCGTCTCGCTTATACTTTGAAAAATATAACCACATATAAAATTAACTACCCAAGTAATTATCTCAGTCCCTTCCTGTTTCACAATTTATACAGGAAAGTATTCGTACGTCTTCGTCTGACATCACGAATTGAAAAAACAGTTAAACCGTTTTTGACTGTTTTTGACTATCGACTATTTCGACTGTTTTCAGTCGATAGTTCCCAACACTAATATTAACATTATAGTACATCTAATACATATATTATAAATAATTTAAACTACAGTTTACTATAGGTTAGAGTTGTTTTACCATCACTGAATTCTCCGTTATGCACTTGCCATATCTGCAAAACAGTTGGGTTTTTTTCACTCCTCTTACTAGCACATTTTAACCAAATGCTCATATATATTCTGAACAATTACACATACATCTAATAGACGTAAGTCTTTCACGATGTTTTCACACACATCAGCCTGTCTTGGAAATAATCAGAATTGAATCATAATCCCATATTCAGAAAGTTTCAATTCAGCGAATAACTAAGCTGTTAATTTCCAATCTGTCGAAAGTTCTTCTTCAATGTGTCTGATCGGAGCCATCCAGACCGAAGGCGCTACAAACCTTTGCTGTTTCCAGCATGAACCACAATATATCTGTAATGAATTATTAATAAATGTTATGTCTAATGAAACCTAATTAATTGTTATTCCGACGTTTTTTTTTCTATCACCTTTAATTGTCTTAACATTATTTTTGTTGTTGACTTGCCATGAGTGACCGTTGGATATATTGGTCCCATTCTAAAATATCCATGCGCTACCTAAATATACAAATTTAAATAATAAGTTTTTTATTTTATTACATGCTTTCAAAAACTGTATTCTTTTGAAAGCAATATCTGGCAGTTCCTCTTAGACCTCTTCGTTTCTTTTCAGACTAATAGTTTGCTCTAAAATAATTGTAATAGATTATATTTATATTGAAAAAACTACTCACTGTTTTTATAAATTTTATGTATTTGATCCCTGAGAGTGCTAACATCAAGCTGATCTTGATTCGTCACCCGCTTCTTATGAGAATGGTCAGTGACCCTGTCCATACTAATACTCAGTACAGTTGTAATAAGCTAATGATGCTTGCAATTAAAACCGCAGCAAATTGATATTTAACAGAAAAGATACCTACCTCTCTAACGAATTATATGGCAAGATCCATTACCTTGTCCCTGTTCGAAAGAACATATTATAGAGGCAATCTGTTCTGTCTGGCATCAGCATTTTTAATCAAAAGTACTAACAAACAGCGATTTGAAATTTATCAAGACAAGCAAACCGTTAAAACAACGTTTGCCGGTATAAAAGCTCTTATCACTACTGTTTTGAAGAATTTTGCATACGTCTGACAACCGGGCGACTTTGACAGGCTGGTTCGTTTACATGTTCGAACGCATCACACAGCATGGTATCTCTCTTAACTAGAATAAAATGAGAAGGAAAATATTATCTGATTCAAAAACGAATTTACAAATTGCAGCAGTCAATACACTAAATATATTGTTGACATGTTCACAGCAACTTTGGATAGACTATACATTTTTAATTATTTGTGACATTGTTACAAAACTGACTAAACTACAATTTGTCTTTACAATAGCTTAATTCAAAGTATATAAGTTAGAGATCTAAGTTAGTTAAGAGATCTACACAGTTAATGATCATATATTATATATAATTTGTCATCCGTCACATTTTCCAAAAAAGAAATTATTTGTGTTTCTCGTAAAAAAACATTAAGTTAACATTTGACAATGTTCGATCAACGGATATGAGAATCAACTTAATTTTTTCTAAATTTGTCTCATTTGGTGCAAGCGCTTGAAAATAACTATACTTCATTTAATGTCACAACTAGAAACTACTGTGTTTTATAGGTCCAGGACCGTATTAGCTTTGTTCTATAAGTTCTTTTTCTTGTTGTCTGGACAGCTTACACAGCTATAAAAAATTATTTTTGAGTATCAATTATGCCTTGACAATTTTCTGAATTTCACTGTTCATAAACAGCAGTGTAAATTGCAGTGCTAAATGTGCTGTCTACTTATGTAGTAGACTTCTTATTTGCTTTTCTTCAATTATTTACTTATTAATGTTTATTTATTATTATTTATTTATCATTATTATTTGCTTTTCTATTATTTCAATATATAAATTTCACTCTTTCTATTAAAAAAAAGTCGCAAACTTTTTTCTAATTAAAATATAATTTTCACGTGATGTTTCATTCATTTTTGAGAATGTTTTGTATTAGCATTATTCCATTGACACATTCTACAGAGTTAAGTGTTACATTACTTTTCAAAACTCAAGGTATTATTACTAGCTTTTTACATTTAAACTGTGATGTTACGAAATGATAATTCCTCGTTCAATTAAACCTTTACTACCATTAAATCGTTATCTAAAAATTTTAACGACTTGAGTTTATAAATTTCACATAAAACTAAATGTTATACGTTTAAGTTTTACATAAAACTATCTGTGGTTCTATTTGATTTGCTCCATTGAGTATTTAAATTAGAAATAGACAAGAAATAGTTTTTAACAATTGCTCTTGTGGAGGAAAAATTACTGTCAGTTTAATTATAACATACATATATCCGTTAGTAAATATCAAAAGTCAAATATGAATATAAGAATAAAGGACTTACTTCAGTAAATGACAGAATTTTTGTTCTTTTTGTTATAAATTATAAGTCAAAAGCAATAGAAACATGGGGAAGAATTTTTCGTGACCAAATCACAAAACAATGTTATTGTTTAATGGTCTATACTTTCTAAACCATCACTCTGACATCACATGACATGTCTACATTAATCTTCACACATGAGAGAAACATTCTTCATATATATGATATATGAGGAAAACTGAATTTAACTTTTTTATTTATATTTTTACCAATTCAATGTTAAGACTTTTGAAATTGTATAATAATTTTGGCGTCTTAATTATGTATTGTAATTATTTACTTTGTGAATTCTATGAGACATTACGCTATCTTATTCAATAAAATTTCCAATTTTGGACATTATGAGATGTTGAGATCGATATGTTTATGATGTCCTTGCTATTGATATGCCGATAATATTTAAATATTATTTTATACCGAATATAAAGCCTTTATATTAACTTTCGATCTATTTAGTAGCTAAAATTTTTACTTTTATTAATAGCATTGGCGATGCTGTTTTTGGCGTATCTATCATTCCCTTAACATATATTGTTGTTAAGATATTTGAGGCTTAGTACAAAATGAGTGACTTATATATAAAGTTGCCTTCACACCTGATTTGCACATATTCCATTGGTTGACGTCAATAGACGTCAATGGATAAATTCATTTTACGTCGCTACACAGAAATCTTAGCAGTAAGACCAAAAATCAATCTCAACAGTTGTATTGGTTGGTCGGAACATAATTCCAACTTGGTCTAAAATTAAAGTGATTGATTTACAGCCAGTAATGAAGCTTGGATATATTGGGTGTAACTATGGGGTTACAATTCGTTGGCATTAAGGGGGGACATTAAAATGAAATAAAAAATGGCGTTATGCATTGTTTCATGGACGTTGATGCCAAAATGTACGAGAAGATATTTTTAGACTTTCACATCTCAAAAATTCGTGTATCAAAAAGAATCTTTATCAAATGATGAAAGTTTGGCCTCTATAAATAATATGACTAAAACAGCCGTAGTGAAGTTCGGAAGTACGCTAAATACTATTAACTACATATATGAACTATGACGGACGATATCTATGAAGGATAGTGCGAAATATTAATATGAATAACAATTAAATAACCTAACGTAGCTATAGTATTATTGTCTTGTAACTAATCATCATTTATAACTTTTGTTACTTCATCTTAAAGAATTTTCTTTGACATATTGCGAATGACAATAAAATGTGGATCTACTACGACAATTTCAAGCGCTAAAAGTAATGCAGTGCAATGCAAAATGCAAAAGTACAAGAAAGCCCTACAAATCTAAACTTAAGCAAAATATTCGTGGCCCTTATTAAAGCCGATATATCAACATCGTTCTTTCGTTACGATAGAAAAAAATCGATATATTGCCACAACATATTTTGTACCAATTTGTTTCAATAAATGCCTATTTAAAGTAAAAAAAAATCATAATACATGGAAGCACGTAATAAAACAAATTCGTAATTTATTTCAAATTGTAACTACATATAGTGATAGTGACCCAAAAGTATAATATTTTTCGTAAACAAACTGATATTAAAAACCTGGTTGAATCTAAAAAAAACCTCATGCGTAACAAATTGAGAAAGGTCGATCTATACCAAACAATAAAAAAACATAATGGATTATATTGAAATTTTAAAATAATCGAAAGAATTTTAATTCAAGTTGTTTTTATACGTAAGTGTATCACCCGATATGTGATCTCATTTTAGAAGGCTTCTTCTCGGCTAGAAAAAAATAATTAAGTTTTGTTTCTTTTTCCGACCGGCACGCGTAATTTAATTCTACGCGAAAAGAAATTAAGGTCACAGAGGTGTTGCCTAAAACTGCAACTTAGAAATTGTAATTTTACGGGTAGCGGTGGCTGTAATTACTCATATTGGTATAAGATGAAAAAATAAATAGCGCTGTCTCGTATGGAAATTAGACTGCTTAGCGCTAGTATACAAACAAATCTTGTATATGGCATGGTTTAATTATAATTTTAATTAACTTCATTTGCAGAAACCTATAATGTTGTTCAGTATTTAATTGCTTCGTATCTTCATTAACATCAGATGGATTTACACACAGGCAGACAAACACAACTCTATTCACGTTGAATATCTTCATGTTCTACTTTTCGAAAATCTGGAGGCTTGTCTAACACATATTTTGTCTATTTAGTTTGTTATTCTTGTGATGCTGATCACTACCCCTTTCCACCTCTTTGGAGGTGGTCCTGGTGATCATCTGCCTAATCCTTTGCCGTCTCTCTCAATTTTCGCAACTCTGTTGTTTTCTATTCTCGAGATGTGTTCGTTCAAAGGCCTCTTCGTGCTAGGATCCATCTTATCATGTCTTCTATTCCTTCTTATATTTCTTAATGTTTTTTCAGGATTGTTCTTAATACTTTCATTTCGCTAGAGCGTGCTATCCGTTGCGTTTCGGCTGTGTCAGCTCGTGGTTCAGCTGTGTATGTCATGACTGGCCTTATATAATTTCTTACTTTGATTACCGTAGATATGTGTTTATTTTTCTAAATGGTTGTTCTTCAAGCAGTGTATTAAGTTGAGCATATTTAACTAAATTGATATTATAGATGAAGCGAACTGTTATTTGTTATAGTATTTAGTACTTGTTATAAATGTATGTTCAAACCATATACTACTTTGATATAGTTTACAACGAGCTTAACATTGCATTAAACGAGTTTTAGTGACTACATACAAAGTTCAAGTCCAGTTAACCAGATACTGTTGATAAGGTTCTACCAATTTGGGAAAAGACCAAAGTATTGATAACTGATAGATAGCCAGCTATTATAAATATCAAAAGATCCAGTTAGATAAAGTGAAGGAGTTTGAGTATTTATGATAAATAATACAGCAGAAGGATGTGTCTTTATTTTGGATTTTATTTCATTTAAAATAGTGCGTGTAGAGGACACGAAATATCACAGTCAAAGCTAGAATCCGCGTATCGAAACTTTATCTTGCTAATCTTTATGAATGACTAAAACTTGGAGATGGTAAAAAATTATTTTGCCTATAAAAAGATTATTAAGGTAAAAAATATGGTTTCATAAAGTGTGTTACAAAAAATTGAGGATCGAATCCTTCAATTATGAAGAAGTGTCAACATCTGCGTCAGCTAATATAGGAACATTTCATTAAGGAGTATCACATCACTTGAAAAGTTTGTATAACGATAACAATTGCTAAATACTTTGGGCAAAATTGCATCCAATACAATATTGAAAAATAATCTCTTTCTATAGTGAAATTTGAGTTCGTTTTGGAGGAATTAACTGATCCGGATGATTAATTTTGATTTCCAAATGATGGCACATCCTGTCCATTAAAAGTTTATGCATTAAGCTCGGTATTTGTATTTCAATGGATTTGATGACCTTTTAGCTGTTTCTGTTATTGTTGGACTTTTTATATAACGGTGTTAAGAACCATTATTACCCTAACATCTAGAAACTCTGATGTACTTAAAGAAAATATTCAAAATAATTACGGTTTACAATACAGTTAACCTTTATCTATGCCCATAGTGCAAAAAGAAAAATAAAACTTAAAATTAATATTAAGAATACTTTGTAGCAACCTTGAGGCATGTCAAATTTTACATCGTGGAACAACTGTCTACAAAATACCCAGAGATATAAACTCGGATGTTGAAGAGCGGCGAGGTGCTAGCAGCGCCAACTACGAAATGATAACGATTATCTGGCAACCCCGAAACGTTTATCTAGGAGATTATTGAAGGGTACTTTGGAGCATTCAGTATCTGACCACCGTTGAGTTCAGACGTGCCCCCATCGACTGCCCAAGCCTCGTCAACAGGTAAACACAACGCCGATACCTTTCATTTACTTGTATTTCCTTAATATTTTATATCGTAAATAAATAACGGTCACATCACATAATGTAGACACCACTGTTTCATTTCATTTTATCCCCATTCACTGAGCCATTTAACATTACCATAAAATTGTTTATCTGGAGTCTGCTATCTCGTAAACTCTTTTGTATTTCCTAAAATAACCAGAAGTCTCAGATTGCCGAAATCTGGTTAGTAATCAACATGATCTATAAATACAAAAAATGTGCTTTTGTTTATATATTTACCTGAATTTCATAAATTGAATTCACTAACGTATAAAGGGTAATATTTAGGTTTAAAATTTCCCTAAAATATATTCAGATATACTGTTCCTATATACAGCCCTAACGAGTACATAAATCATATTCAGAAAAGCTTGACTATACTTAGTACTGAACGCCGATCAGTTACTTAATCGATTATAAATAAGATGATTACTTTATGACCATAAAAAGATCGATCGGTTATTAAAAGAAAATTTATTTCAATCAATTTTTCATAAAATTCCTTGACCTATTAATTTAGTGTTAACCGCCTATAGTCCGATAATTGTAGGTTAATATATTATTTATAAAAACAAATTGTTACACTAATATGGAAAGAACAACACTCCCTTTACATCCGCTTACTCTTGAGTTTATTTATAGCTATTATCACTAATTGTTATAGGTGTCACCTGGTGTGCTTGATTAGCATTTTTTTGATTATATAATATTAACTAAATTGATTTTTAGAGATTTTTCTAAGAGAAAATTAATAAGAGTTTACCTATACCGTATGAAAAGAAAGAAATAAAAGTAATTCATACCGCTAATACCTGAACCCAGAACTTACTTACCTTAATCAACCCAGAACTGCGAGAGATTTGGGAAAATTTATACACTCTGGACGATAATTTAAAAAGCAACTAATATTATTTTAGAAACCAATTCACAATTCAAGTTAGCTTATTATTGCGAGTATGAGCATTAATCGAAATATTTTCCATTATTATCTACAACTATCTCTCTATTATCTCTCTAATGATTGGTGACAATGTTGGCTTGGCAGAGACTTCGATCCATTTTCGTACTTCTTCAGGATTTCAAAAATGTGTGCCAGCTAGGATATGCTGAATTGATGTAAGCAAGCGGTAATCAGAAGGCGCTATATCTGGTGAGTAAGCTGAGAGTGGCAGAACTTCCCATTCGAGCTGCAACAGTGCATTCTTCACAACCCTATTTACTTGTGACCGGTTATCATGCAGGAAGGTGACGTTACCTTTGTTACTCATTATAGCTGATATTTTTTTGCAACAATACGTTATTCACTTTGTTCAATTGCCGTTGGTACAAACCTGCAGTAGTGGTTTCATTTGGTTGTAGTAACTCGACAACGATTTATGGCCATCAATAATTTCAGTATCGATGTGGATAGCTCTCCTATAATTATGCTTGTGGTTGTATCTTCCCTATTTACAAGATAATTTCTATAAACAGTTGTCTAATTAACTACATAAGCCGACTTTGATAGAGTTCGTGCTAGATTATCATTCAATAACTTTTATCATTGGTCAGGATAAAACCAAATCTAATTTAATCCAATGATGCTTTAATTTTGACCCTCCACAGTTCTTAATATCAACATCTTCTTGTGATCATATTAAAATTCTTAGTGAGATCTAGATTGATGTAATATATGCGTGTATGACGAATTGGTGTGATTGAGAATATTATTAATCTGGGTGAATAGTTAAACTGCTTATCCCACTGCCATTCGAAAATGTCATAGGTTCAACTACCTTTCAGCGCATGGTTATTTGTAGTGTGAAAACTAACAATGAATAAGCTTTTCTCTATCCATCTAACATCATAGTACGGTTATATCATATATCATAGTTAGGTTTTCCTACGAGTTAACATATTATCCCATACACTGGTACTTCACATAAAGCCGCACATTCAATCACTAACAAATGAAAGACGATAATGTATCTAAAAATCCATAACAAATGATTTAACGGAAATATAAACGTTAATATTATCTGCTGCCTGATACACTATTTTTATGACAACAGTAAATAGTTTTAATATTTTTCGGTTCAGTTATTTCCTAGTCTGTCGAAAGTGCCAATCATGAACATAAATTCTGTTTTCACTGAAAGGACATATACTAAATATCTATCTCCATAATAAAACCTTATTAAAATATTCAAACAAGGGAAACAAACATTCCGTATTAAATTGAATTTAAATTTTAATTCTAATTATAATTTAATAGCGAATAAACATACTAAATTACCACCTGGTTAAGAAATTCTAATCTATTTGTTGTTTAATTAGCCTGACATATCTAATTAGCCGTAAGAATCATCTAGAAACTTTCCCTTTCGGATTTTATTTAGAGTTGTTATTAAAATTACAGATGGATTAATTATCGAAATGAGACAAAAAAAATCAAATCTACAATAGTTCTAAATATGTCATCCCTGTCATATTTTTTACGTTCGTATTTGATCTAAATATTTCACAGCCAGCTAATTACAATTACAGATTACAACCTAATTGCACAAGAGATAAGTGTGGCGTAGAGAGAGAGAAAACCTTAAAATAAGCAGCCTAATTTTTTTTATATCGCCGAAATAGAACAGTTACTTTAAAGTATAATAAATATAACCGCGCATTTCTTTTTTCCTATCAAGTTCAGATAATGAACTGTTATTTTAATAAACAGTTCCTACGATTTTTTCAACATTTGACGTCAATGCTTAACGCTTATGTTTGAAACGTTGACGTATATTTAATTTGCCATTGGTTAAATTCGATTTTAATAACTTAAACTATATGCATGTTATTTAGATATATGGCAGTTTTCTAGATCAAACACAAAAATAATTACATCCACGGTAGCCTACATCATTGTTGCACAACCAAGTATAAATAATTGCTTGATATAAGTGTTAGCGTAAGTTATAATTAACAATCGATCAAGTTAAGTTGTTAATAATGTAATGTTCTAACAGTTGCGAGCGCCTATGGTAGTATCTTAATTGTGTATATGAGATAAATATACCGATAATGGAATAAGATGGAGATGACAATGGGATTCGGGTTTTCGTGTCGTCTGAAGAGAATTTTTTTAACAGAGTTTTCTTGTTTTGTTAATTTTTGGTGGTACCTGCTACAATCCATATATTATATATTATTGTGCTTTTATAACGTATAATATATTAATTTAAAACCTTGCTACTCCAAAATACTAGCTAAAAAACTAGCTAGAATCAAAGAAATAATTACACCAGGTACTACAACAGCTTTAGAGTAAGCAGTATTTGGAAATGTCCCTTATTAAGCGTTTAGAAAACCCATTAGATTTTTGACAAGCTCATAAAATGATATTACTTGAATTATATCTGAACGAGCTTTTTCAAAATCTGACCACTTTATTAACAATTGAAGAAATCACATTACGGCAGAAAAGTTGAACATGTATGTTATATTTTTGAATAGTGATTAAGAAATATTTCCGTTCAATTATAAATGACACATTTATTTTATTTAAATAGGCTCTGGTAATTATTGTGCCATCATTTTTAGGTATGTCATGTATTATTTTTTTATGATTAGGTATATGTTTAATTTTTATTTAGTATTTATTATTATTGTACATTTTTAGCTTTTAGGTTTTGTTGTGTTGTATTGTCTATATTCATTATAGTATATTATATGAAAATAGCAATTAGCATATTAAAATACGATAAAACATTTGTGGGGTTATTATTGCATTCCTTTTTACAAATTCGCAATATTCAAATAAAACAACATTAATTCTACTTCCTTTAAAATGAAATTATTCATTGCATGATAATAGTATTCAGTTATTATTTCTTTCCTTTTCTATTTTAAATTTAGTACGCGAAGGAATATATATATCTCTGTCTCGCTTATACTACCGTTACAAAAAATAAGGGCATTTAAAATAAACTACTCCAAGGAATTATCTCCATCCTTTCCTCTCTAACAATTTTTACAGGAAAGAATTCGAACATCTTGGTATGACATTACGAAAGGAAAAAAACAGTCAAATTGTGCATTTGTTTTTTTTTTTGATTAGTTTTTTGACTATCTACTGTCTATCTATGACTATCTATCTACACTTGTCTATGTAGGGCGATCTATATTTTAAGAAAAATAGAAGCCTTAACATCTGTATCGACGAATCTTCCTGCGTGTTCTTCATAAGTTACTTTGTCTCGTTTAGTACTAATAAAATAGTTGTTGTTTCGTAATTTATTGAAAACAGTATTGAGCAAATCCCTATTGATTATGATTGTTCAAAAATATCAAATTCACTCAAATTTACCACAATTTCTCTTTCATCTATTTGCTCGATGTGGTTCCATAGACAGGATGAGATCGGCATTAGGCATATAAAACAAAGAACCAAATTAACGGTATATTTAACCTTGAATGTTTAATGTTGGTCCAAAATTACCACAATCCAAACGATGTCATTTGGATGCAAAAATAGAATTTTCGAAATTTACGCAAAAACAGTATTGATTGAGGTGTGGTTTCAGCTAATAGTTTAATGTTTTCTGTATTTCTTTTGGCATATTCACTAATGAAATTAAGTTTTAAAAATTCAAAATTAAATAAATAAAAGTCTATTTCGGTATCATGTTAGAATGTTGTGTGCCTCTCGATGTCTCAATCAATTAGCTCTAATAGGTTCGTTGTGTTGCTCTCGACTTTCATTTATATATGCGTTTTCAACTTGGCGTCTTAAATTCACATTATCCGTCAAGTATTCTTTTGTGGTTCTATTTAACCGCTGATTAGGATTATTTCTACACTGTGTGTATGTTGACCAATGAAATTTCTGGTCGTGCTTTGACGTGGAATTTAGTACAATAAATACACAACAAATAAATATAAGTAATTTACCAAGTTATTACCAGGAACGTAAACGAAATTTCATTAATATAACTAAACAGTTTGGGAATAACAATGACAATATTTTAAAGTGCCAAATGTTAGTAATAATATAGTTAGTTTAATGAAATCCTAGACCCAGTGAATACATTACTGTTAATCTGTCGATGACAACACCTTTTATTTTAACATAATATAATATTTACTTTATTCTACGTATAATAACCTGCGTCCCTATTATGTCCATTACCACGAAAATGTCTTTCTGACAGTTGTCTCAGCCACCTACCGGGTGTAATTATAATCGAATCTACATAAACATATAACATACAGAAAATTTCATCGAACTGTAGAGTTCAGTTCCCTACAAATAAAACAAAAGGGACAAAAGAATTGTATTTATAAAGATAAGTGGACCAAGATCATGATTACTTAAAATTTCTAACTATCTATTACTAATTAGTTGTTTAAGTTTGTAAAATTTAATAGGCATATTAAGATGTAGACTTGATATGAACATAAACGTAAAATAAAACATCAATTTGAAGGATTAAATTACCGATGATTCTGATCAGTATTTAAAAAATTAAAACTATCTATTACTAAATAGTTGATTAATTAAATTTGATCCACATATCAGATTTATCGCGTATCTTTTTCTCTCTGATAAGGCTCATACAGAAGACATTGCGTATATATTATTAATTTGATTTATTCAAAAATCAGTCGCATGAGTCTAATATAATCCTTCAACTACACAATAAGAATCAGTTTCGCACAATTACTGTTATGTTGATTTCCGGTCACGGTTTAATGTGATAAAATTATCTTCGCCTTTTTGCGCACTAAATCAGAAGCTTCTCCTTAGTAGGCTTACTTTAATAGTGACTAATAAAGGCTCATATAACACGCTAATAATAGTGTATTCAAGACGGAAAACCATATTACTAAGCTACACACCAAAGCTCGCCAGCAAATCATTGTCTGACGTTTAAAAAAAATGATCGCGCTAATAAAAGAAATATGCGACTAGTGGTCGCTTATTATTGACCATAAAGTTCACACCTTTTATTTTGGTGGCTGCGTCTACCGTATATAGAGGTCACGATAAACAGTATCTACTTGGGTTATTGTTTGCAGCTGTTTGATACTATAATAGTTCTTGCTTCGTTATCGTATAGATAAAGGAACATATTTGAAAATAATGAATATTCGTGACATGAATAACTTGAATTTTTTCTTAAAATTGTTAGACTATTACCAAGTTGATATCTTAGTCGTCAAGGTTCTCCCACTATTCAAATATTGATGTTTTGAATATGTTTCTGCGATGTGTTTAATAATTTTATTTTGTATAGACTATCCAAAAAAGTTTTGTACATACGTTATCAATATGTTCAATATATTGCATTCCGAAATCTGTAAATTCGTTTTAGAATCAGATAATATTTTCCTTCTCATTTTATTATAGTTAAAAAGGGGCACGATTGTGTCTGATAAGGTCGAACGTGTAACCGAACTAACCTGCCAAAGCCGTCCGGTTGTCAAACGTATGCAAAGATTTTCAAAACAATAGTGATAAGAGGTTATGAACCGGGAAACGTTATGTTAAAGCCTTTCTTGTTTTGATGAATTTCATATAGCTGTTTATAATAGTACTAACTGATCCGGCAGACTTTGTACTGCCCCAATCGATAAATAAAAGGCCTAATAATCCGTAATTAATTTTAAAAAATGTTCGGTATGAATGAATTTTTATTATTATTTTCGATTAACTACACATTAAATCTCGTATTTAAAAAATAGACTTTTCCTGACATACTGGCTATTTATAAGGTTTCAATTAGATATACGGACACACAGTTATGATAGAGTTTGTTAATAAATTTAAAGTTTTCCGATAAACTATATGTTTTGTTTTGTGGTGCGTAAATAAATAAAGACCACGGTTTTCCGACGCGCCAGCAGGAGACGTGTAATTGTCCATGCACGAAACAGGGAAACTCCAAGTTGATTGCACAAACTTCCAACGACTGGCCTTTATCAACGTAAGCATTTATCAAATTGTGCGGGATACAACGTTAACTAATATTTTTAAGTCCAAATAGGAATGGTTATTTATGAGATTTATTTATAGTCATCGCAAAGGCCAGACGTACTGGAAATTGTAAACGGTTAAAATCGACTGGTAAATCCGTTGGAATCATCGGTAGACGCAGGATCAAGACATCGTCTCCTTTGTATTTTCCCTTTATGATTGTTGCCTCAATGACGTTTTTAATCATCTTTTTCACAGCCAGTCTTGTTCCATTGCACAGTCGAAGTTGAATAATATTACGCAGCATGATGACAACTCATCCTACTTTTAACAAATTGTGAGGTGGTAATCCAGGCAATTCCAGTGAATTTAAAAACTCCGTGAGATAGTTGACTACGTCGTCTTGGTTCATAACGGTGTCGACTGATTTGAAGGAAACCAACTGTCCCGGAAGAAAATTCTGTATGGTCGTATTGAGATCCTCGACTTTTATCCTCCTGACAATTTTCTAAATGAACTGCCAAACGGACTACTGTAGGGTGTCTTTCATGGATCGCAAATGAAAATATACGCCAAATTGCTTCATTGCTACTTACATAGCGACCCATCGGATACTGTGATATTTCGTCATTTGCATTGGTTAGAGCGAAGACGGACATATCGCTACCTTTGTTAACATATTTATATGTGTACTTTATCGACTTCACAGAGTTACAATAATCCACATAGATGTGAGTCTCAAAAGCTTTGGATAATATTGGTGAGTATGGCACGCTCCAACTATTATATACATCAACATTTTGTCCTCTTACGTTCACAACTACCGACCGCTCATTGTCCGCAACTGATCGCCAACGATACAATGGGTATCCATCATTTCCGGTTATGGTTTCCGCAATCAGGTATCTTGGGTATCGCTTGGGACCCATAGAGAATGAAATGTAGTTGAACATTCCTCAAGGTTGATGTATCATGTGTTTGGTAACTACTGCATGGAATTTTGGGTCAACTGTGGGAAAGTGTGCATGAAATTGTCCTGTATAATATGTGTAGTGCCCAATGATGTAATTTGGAAATAGCTATTATATTTCTGAATGCTGGCCGAGAGGTGCTTGGAATCATTTATAATCATGCTTATAAAATCCAACGAGCAAGGCAAGAATTGAAGACGCATGATACAAGCAAGGCATAGATTCCGTTCGATTCATTTCTGATTAAATAGTTACAATATTAAAACATGTTTATTTAGAGTGAAGATAATCCTAATATCTAGGTTGAGATACTGTTGCATCTAGACTAACATAACATATTTCATAACATAACTAATTTCTTTGGTCCTAAACTAAATTAGTTGGAAGTGAAGATTTGTGGGTATATGTCGTTACATGACACATAGCTCTTGATCTCCATCGATTTATTGAACGAAATGTTTGATGATATCCAAACAATAGATATCCATCTTGGACCTATGAATTAGCCTCGAAGTTCGTGCAATTTAACACCGCTAGACTATTTTATATCGATATATAATGATATATAAAGGATATCAGTATAGATACGTCGTTAGTCTACAGCGATAAGCTAAAGACAATCTGGAAACCAATATTCGTTACAATATTATTGATATACGGTCTCAAATGTTGAAAAACGACAAAAGAAGACCGCTAGATTGTACTTTCTTCAAGAGTAAATTTCATCTCTATTTACCCACCATCGAAGATATGTTACAAACACATAAAATCTAATAAGCTGATTAATATATATCTTGACGAAACTAGATTATTATAGACAGAAGAACATCGGCATTTTTATTTATTCGTAAAAAAATTTACTTTTATCCCAATGAGTTGTACATTTGTTGACGATTGAAGTTGTTTATCGCGACAATACTGTAAATGTATATTGAAATTCTGCCTTCCCTAGTTTTACCGCCTTAGGGATCGCTGTATTCTTAACAAAAAAGATGTCATTCATTTGGTGTTTGGAACACTAAAATAAAACAAAATTATGCACTACTACTAATATACTTTACTACTACTAATACTAATACACAGTCTGGTTAAATGAAAAAAAATTAGGTTATAGCATTGGAAATAATATAAAATTAATTGAAAAGTCTCCGGCCTGGCACATTTATAATATTTTGAATCAAGCAAATTTTGTGATTGTGAAAAAAATGGATAAAAAGGAATTTCACGTGTTGACAAAATATTGCATTTTGAGAAAATACAGCCGAAGCAAAAACTTGACTTGATGCCGGATGATGAGTTTCCGGACACTGCCCCAGGAAAATCTACCATCAAGGATTGGTATTCTAAGTTTAGACTTGGTGAAATAAGCACCGAAAACGGCGAACGCAGTGGACGAGAGTTTATTGCCGACGAAAACATTTAATATATCAGCAAATGATTTTGAATGACTCCAAAGATATCAAATGAACCTGTACATCATATAATTTAGGAATATTTGGGTATGAGGAAGTTGTGAATAAAGTGCGTGCCACGCGAGCTCACTTTTAACCAAAAACAACGACGAGTTGATGATTCGGAGCAGTGTTTGAAGATCATAAAGCACAGTAAACCCAATTTTTTTCGTCGATATGTGACAATGGATGAAACATGGCTCTATCATTTCACTCCAAAGTCCAACCGACAATCATCCGAGTGGACTGTACACGATGAACCCGCTCCAAAGCGTGGGAAAACGCAACAGTCGGCTGGCAAGGTTATGGCGTCTGTATTTTGGGATGCGCAAGGAATAATTTTCATTGACTACCTTTAAAAAGAAGGACCATCAACAGCGATTATTACGTAGCGTTAATGGACCGGTTGAGGGACGAAATCGGCGAAAAACGGCTGCATTTGGAGAAAAAAAATGCTGCTTCACCAGGACTATGCACAGTATCACAAGTCAGTGAAATCCATGAATTGACCTTCGAATTGGTTCCTCATCCAGCGTAATCTACAGATCTGGCTCCCAGCGACAATTCCCTGTTCTCAGATCTCAAAAGAATGCTCACCGGTAAGAAATTTTCGTCGAATGAGGTCTATTTTGAAGAAAGGACAAATCGTACTACAAAAATAGTATCGAAAGTTGGAGGGTCGCCATAATGAGTGTATCACCCTTGACGGGAATTATGTTGAATAAAAAAAACTAATTTTGCCATAAAAATGTGTTTTACTGCGGTAGGCCGGGGACTTTTCAATTGACTTATTATTTCTACATATTATACATAAACACTTTCAATGTAATAATAATAATAATATGAAGATATTAATAAAATTTAACATGATATGATTTATATTGTAAATTTTTTATCAAAATTATTATAATTTTTAGAAGTATGCTCATTTATGGCTTATGTGATTATTAAATCCGAAACCAAGGCTTCTGTTAATGATGCTACATGTTTTGAAAAACAAATTTACAGTACAATTGAACGTTAGAACTAATAAAACCACGCCTGATCCTGTTAATCAGTTATTGAAGGACATGGTCGTAAACATCATATGTATATATTTATTTTTTGTGCTGGTTTGGAAAAGAAAAATAAAGAAATTAATTTATGAAACAAAAAATTTTCCGGTTTCAATTTTATTGCCTAATTAATATATATTTCAGATTAGAATGCTATTAAAAAACAATATCTTATTTAATATAACATATCATGTTGACACTATAATATATAAGAAAAACAAGATATCACATGTTTTAATTTTAATGACTCAAAGATGTAGAATTCTGATAAATCAATAAATTATATCTCTTATCTAAATAGTAGGTAATACAGTTTAAATAATAAAATATTATTTAATAATATTTCGACTATTGTGAAAAAGCAAAAATAAGTTAATTTTTCATTGCATTTGCTGTAAAAATATAAAAACTTTGAAATATATCTGAGGTACAATTATTTAGGGTCGTTCATTTGAAATGTTTTTACATATATTTTTATGTGTATTCTCATGGCCTAATATTAACTAATATTAATATGATCAGTTTTGATTTGGATTATATAATGACATTCTAATCCGAATAAAATGAGATTAAATTTAAAAAATATGTTACTAATAACGATGCTACTCGATGGTTCACCCAAGGTCTGAATATCTGACATCTAAAACGTTGTGTCACACTAAGTTAATCAAAAAACTTTAATTTGTGCTAAGGTATGTTCTAACTTGAGATATTTGGATGATTTGTATTTATATATAGCATATATTTTTATTACTGTCACATTTTTGGACTTGCATGCTTGTTTTGCTGTAATCTAGAGCATGTAATATAGGATTATTTTGAGACATAAAAAAAGTTACTTTTAAACATGTAGCTCGACTTCCCATAATTTTAATTGTTCATTATCAGGAAGAAAAGTAACTTTTTCTATGTCTCAAAATAATCCGGTGCTCTAAATTACAGCAAAACTAACATGCAAGTCCGAAAATGTGACAGTAGTTGTATATGAAATTTTATATTGTATATTGTGAAGTATTTGTATATTTTTAAATTAGATATTTGAGATTCTTAAGGGGACTTCACTTCACTAGCCATACATTGTCCTTTCTAGTTGTTTTGTGGTGGATATCACAAAATAATTTTTCCATTAATTCATTGTTAACATTCTATGTATAAAAACCTAACAAACCGGCAGCACAAATCGGTTCTTATAGGTCTCTCTCGCTGCTATCTATAATATCTAAATTATTTGAGAAACTAGTATTAAAATATATTAAAACTCTTATAGGAATATAAGATTTCTAGCTTGCATTTTAATATCATCACTCAAAAATCGACCAAGTGAGTATAGTAACAGCGGATACTGAAAAGTTTTTTGTAGAAAAGAAATGCTACCTAATCTTACTGGAAGTTTCAGAATTCACAAGATGAGTAAATTGTTATGGCGGAACTCTCGTCAATTGCTGGATTTGGAAGGAAAATCTGAAGTTTCACATAAAGCGGCATTCTCAAGATTTAAACCTATTTCGATGTTCATTGTCCTCAAGTCCAACCTCAAGGCAGTGTCTTGGGATAATTACTATATCTGTTTTATATTGCAGATATATATAATAACAATATAAACCGTAGAGTAATACAAAAACATATATCTACCTAGGGCTGTAGAAAAAGTGTGGCAATCAAAAAGATCCACAAATGAACTAATGGCTGAAAAATACAGTTTAATAACACTCAATCTATTCAATACCTTAATGATAGGTAAATCGTATTAGAAACATCATGTCAGTTAAAAAGCAAAGCAAATTATAATCAAAATTAAAGAAATATACTGGTTAAAAGAAATCAAGAATATAGGTTTACCAGTCAATTATTAAGCAAATTGCAAATTGCACTTATGGTGTGAAAATATGGGGTTACACTCAACATCAAGCCAACAAGTAATTCAACTCTTCGAAAGTCTTTTATATTCGATTAATTACCGATGCTAATCCCTATCTAGCCAACGAAAAACTGCACAATCGCCTCGAAATCAAATCGATTTATATTAATTTTACCAGAATTTCGAATTAAAACATAAAGTAAAGTAAATAAATCACAGCAATGTGGAAGTAATACAACTAATGGATAATACACACTAATCTTGCTTGCTTATGTACAACTGGAAAATAGTAATAAATTAATTTGTAGAATCATACTAAGCCTATCTAATGTAAACGAAATCTTGTATATATTATTAGAGAAATTATTAAAATATGCAAATTCTACAACCCAAAAGCAACACGATTTTAACAGTTAAAGACACAAGGTCCATTTTTTGGCACCATAACAATATTTCAACAATCAGATTACTATTTATATATTAAAATAATATAATCGTGAAATCGGAAAATTATTAATCGGAATTTATGTCTTTCAAAACTAACACGACTGACTTAGAAAATGTATATGGAACTATTCCTAATTTATTCTCAAGTATTCGTTTCGAAGTATATGGATGATTTCACTCCTCTTAAGGAGAGCAGATTACAGCATATAAAAGCAAACAAATTCCTACACTCCACAGATTCAACGTCAATTATAGTTGGAGAGCCGGTTATTCATCAGTCAAATCTCAGAAACATTCTTTTGACGTCCGTTCTCGATCTATTTCTCCGTAGAGAACATTCATATTTTCAAATGGACCCGGTATATTTGTTCCGCATTTTAACGAAGAATACCAAAGGCCGGTCCAACAAGGAAGCGCGACGTTTACTATTCATCCGTAATCCACGGCCATTAAATTTTTTCAACCTCACATGTTACGCCGCGTTATTGGCTCTGACTTACACGCTGACAATATTTAACACTTTGTTTCACAACGGTTCAATTTGATTTGAAATAAGTGTAATCTTCTAAATAGATCTAACGGAGACAGTTATATCTGGCGCGTATCTTCTTCGGCGATCTTAATTTTACGGATTTTTCGAACGCAACTCGCTCAAACTGTTCGGTTATTACACTACAGCATTGAATAAATCACATTAATTTCATAGGCGTGGCGAAAGACAACCCGCTTCCACAATGAGCGAAGTGAACATTTTTGCCATTGCCGGCCGTCAGTATCTCGTTAATAAGCAGAAAATTTCGTAATACGGAGGAAAGTGTAGGGGAAGAGACAAATTGACTTAATCTTGATTAGCATATCAATCCGCTGGCATGGAGAATGATGGATGAATATAACGATTTCTTCTTCCGACTTCCTTCAATTGACTATGATTTGCTCTTTATGCTATCTACACTGTTATCAACGATACCTCAGTTTATTGAATGCTATCCTCTGTTGCACAAGACCGCATATTACACAATTAACTCCTTACACGCCTTTATATAATAGTTATATCATTTACCAATACTTTTCGTGTTTTAAAAAGATAAAATAATATGGAAATTAAAAATTAAAATAAAAAATTATTTAAACGGCTAGAAAAAAAGCCTGTGAAATATAAAAAATGTTTCTTTCAAAAAAATTTAAAACACTTGACTGTACTGTCTGTACTACAAATTTGTTATAATAATGTATTTATTCATACTTATATATAACACATTATAATATACATAGTAAAATTGAATAATCATGAACTATCGCAAGCAGACAACGTTAAATATTTGGGAATGTATTTCGATCAACGTTTGACATGGAAAAAACATATAGTTACAAAACGCAAACAGCTTGGGTTTAACCCAAACCAAATGTATTGGCTGATAAGGCGTAAATCTATTATCATTAGATAATAAGGTTTTATTCTATAAGTCAATGCTTAAGCCCATTTGTATCTATGGTATTGACCTGTGGGGTACTACTAGCAAATCTAACATAGATATCCTCCAGAGGTTCCAGAATAAACTGTTGCGAGTCATCGTCGATGCCCCATATTACGTGTCCAAGAAATTGATTCAGCGCGATATCTCCATATAACCCATAACGAGTGTGATTCGGAGTGTTAGTGCAAAGTATTTTGAAAGACTATTAGTGCATCCCGATGCACTCGCCAAACAGTTAAAAGTGCGTGATGACAGTGAAGTACGTAGGCTCAAATGCAAACTGCCATACGAATTGATTAATAGACACATAAAGTGAGATTTGTCTACTACATGTCAGGATAGTTATATTATATAACTGAAATCATATAATAATAATTAGTGCCCACGAGATTAATAAAAAAATAATAATAATATACATAAAAATAAATTTTATTTGTGTTCTCCCTATGTATTCATTTTTGTTATAATATTTTGAAATCCCTTTTTTACCAAACTAGAGTTTATCTATATTAGAGACTACCCCAGAAGACATACGGTCTTATCCAGCCTGGTTACTAACGTAACTAGGTTGGTTATTCTTTGTAGAATTTTACACTATTTTCTACAGACATTTACAATTCCAGTCACAAACATTTTTGTGTTTTACTTTACCGATGTACTTTACATCCATGCGGGATTCGAACCCGCAACTATCACACAAGACCGTGTTGTCGAATTAACCAGTGAGGCTACCAAGCCAACTCTACGCATTCTGAAACCGTTAATTGAAATAATAATATTTTTGAAAGTTTATATATTGCATTACTATAATATAAATAACTCAAAAATAATTTTACATTCGTCTTATTTGAAGGCTCTTTAATAAAATAAAACAATATAGTGAAAATGCATATAAAGCTATATAGAAAAAGTAAAAAATTATTTGATTGCTTATGTGTGCTTATTGTATTTAAATGAGGTAGGATATCCTTAAAAATTTGTTTATCCGTTGGTACCCACAGGAATAAGCCAAATGATTAAATGATGTCAGATCAAACTGAAAGAGCTAATAATAAACTAAAGCAATTTAAAGAAAACCTTTCTTCAAACGATTATATCAATTTAACCATCGGAGAACCAATCTTAAATAACTTACTCCATAGCCGCGGGTTCGAATCCTGCTGGGCCATGGTCGTAAATGTATGTTTGTGACTGTTTAAAATTTGTGAATGTTCTAGGCAAGAGTGTAAAATCCAACAAGGAAAATGATCCCAGTCACGCCAGTAGCCAGGCTGGGTAAGACCGGATGCCTTCTGGGATGATTTTTAGAATTCGTCACTCGCCAGTCGGTAGGCTTAATGCTGAGGACCGTGGTTCGGAGCCCACGTTAAACTTAAGCTCAGTCGAGATAAACCTATAGTTGGTAAAAGGAGACTTTAAAATATATATATGTATCTTTATACTTTAAAATATATATATATATATATATATAAATATATATATATGTAAAGGAACTTTTAAAATACAAATAGTACTGTTGTCGCTCATTCCAGTACATTATAGGCTGTTGTAAAATTGTTGAAATGTAATCATGTCAATAAACCGATTATAAAAAAAGACATTTTTAAATTTTAGATAGTATTAAAATACATGTCCCCTAGAGTCGTTTAATGCGTTAACCCTTACTGAGTAGCGTATTACGAAAAATGTTATTCTTTTATATAAAGATAAAATATTAAATAAAAAGGGCCACGTTAATTATATTTATTCCTGTGACATAATAAAATAAAATAGAGTTATGTAAATTAAATGGAGTAAAAATTATACGAGGAAAACATATCAAGTAGACACATCAATATTCAAAATTATTATATCAAAAACACACTTTCAAATTCTTAATCCAACTTATTGCTTCTTTAACTTCCTTTTTTGGCATTCCGTCATAATATGGATGTTACTATTTACTTATGACTTACTATTTGTTTTTCATTACCTCATTCACATGCGGAGTTGGTTCGACGTCGCCATTTATTGCACCATTATGATTCCACAATCGCAATGCCCAGTTCATAACCAGAATCTTCATTAATTTCTAGTCAGCTCTATTCCCATTACTGCTTGATTGGGGTCGATCACCCACACTTCTTCACAATCTTCTATGGTGGCTCTCTTGGATTTAACTTATGTCCTAATATCATATTAAACATTTCTGATAGTGAATTGTGAGAGTTTTTCCTTCTTTCATAGATATGTAGGTACAATGATGATACCGAGACCCATTGGAATGGCGTAGATTTTGCCTGGCAAGTCATTAATCTCATTAAACTGTACAATTGTGCCAAAATTTTCCTCATGTGCGCACTGTTTTACTATACTTGAACACTATTATTCACACTATATTCATATTCGGCTATACGATATGTCAAAGTTCGAGTACGAGTACCAATTCCTAGTATTTTAGCGTTTGTACCTCAACCTGGTCAAGCAACTTTTTCAAGCTTGATATTTCAGCTTAAAACGGTGCTTTATTTATATTACATTGAATATTACTTTCAGTGCTTTCCTTACCCTTATATTAAATTAAATGCAAAGCACCTATTTCTGTTTTAGTCGAATTGATTTTGACAAAGGTGAATTATAATTAAATAACTTACAAGTTGAAAATGTGGCCGCGGTAAAAGGGTAAAATATAAGGAACAATATCATCGAAGCTATAAATTTAAAAGGAGCTTTTAAAATTTAAGTAGTGCTGTTGTCGCCCATTCCAATATATTATTGGCTGTCGGAAAATTGTTGAAATTTATTCATGTCAATAAACCGCTATTTGCTCATATTTCTAACCTCAATGTTTTATATTGAAACAAGCTAACTAATCTAATACTAGTTAGCTTGTTGTATTTGTAACTAGTCTTGTGATTTATCTTGCAATATTTTCTGAAACAAACGACTTTATTGAAATAGAATAAACATTACGTCAAATAACATCCAAATAATTTGTTTTTTTATTTTTTTAAAATAAGATATTGATTAATATATAAACAAAATCAACTTCATCAACTTCAAAAATGTACAAGGAGAAATATGCATGTAAATATAAATTCATAAATTTAATTGTTAGTTCAGATAATTTGGGACTTTTAACTTGATCAGGTCATTTTAGCCTTATTCTTCTAAGACAAAAAATGTCGCAATCTTTTGTTACAAAACTTCCTAAATGGCGAATGAATTATTATATTATATTATAGCATTAATTGAGATATATTGATATTAATTTTCATATAATACATGTTTATGAAAAACAAACCTTTCACTAGATTTAGCTCAGAGAATAACGGCGTCCAAAACAGGAAAGACATGATAAATTATCATATATCAAAAATATCATCGAACTAACACTACATAACACACATTGTATATTAATATTATAGCATTTTGGTATGATATTTTTCAAGATTGTTAATATAGGGTAGAAACATTAAAATTGGAAATGATAAATAATAAAATATTTTGACTGTTTTTATGGCAATAATAGGTAATATTTCCATTATTCTCTCGATTTTTGTTAAAAATATTTCCGTTCAATAATAAATGAAGCCTTTATAACATTTCATTCAGATCATTTTTAATTACGTCCTGTATTCGTTTTTTTTTTTCTATGATTAGGTATATGTTTAATTTTTATATTAATTTATTTTGTATTAATAATATTTACGTTTATTGTACATCTTTAGTTTCTACGTTTTGTTTAAGTTCTACTGGATTGTCTATATTTTACATAGTATATTATTTAAAAATAGCAATTAACATATTAAAATACAATAAAAGGTTTTTGGGATATTATTCCAATCGATAGACAAATTCCATTCTAACTAAATTCACTAAATTATATATTGCATGTTAAGTATAATAATAGTATTCAGTAATTATTTTTTTCCTTTTCTTTTTTAAATTCAATAAATACCGTTGGAAAACCTAACCACATATAAAATAACTGCACCAGGCAATTATCTCCATCCTTTCCCTTCTCACAGTTTATACAGGAAAGTACATCTTCGTCTGACATCACGAATTAAAAAAAAAACAATGGAACCGTGCATTTGACTGAAAATAGTAATTTGTATTTTCAGTCGCTAGTTTTTTGACTATCGACTGTTTTGACCGTTTTCAGTCGATAGTTCCCAATGTTACATCTAATATTACCATAAATTATATTCTAATTTATCGCGAGTCTTGTCCGTTGTTACATTCTTTTGTATGGATAATTATACCATTAACAACTTTTCTTTCTTGCGAAGTTGAGACTGCAAAATAAGAAAAGGGACAGTTAAATTGCACCCTTCACAGTTAACCACCTTACTACCAACTTGTCAGTTTGATGCATTATATTGTTAGCTATAATCCTAAAGGTTTGATAGATTAAATATATAGATGTAAAGATAGTAAAAAATAGATTGAAAAAATATATAAATAGAAAACATATATAATAAAACTATGTAAAATTAATAATTATTTAAAATATACCCAACTCATAAAATGTTATTTCCTAGTAAATTGTTATTTTGAATATAGTGTATTAACATATAAACTGCTTGGATAATATAGCAATAAAATAAAATCAGAAATTATAGGGATTTTAAGCATAAATTTGAAATTATATATTTTACATCCAAAATTTTAATAACCCATATATTCTGCTTAATTAACACATCATTGAGTCTTTTTGTCATCATCTAAAGATAAATATTTATTATTTGTTTTTAAAATTTTAATTAGTAAAACTGCAAGTCTGTTCCGTTATTTTTTCATGTTATTAAATGTGTGTATATAATTATCGACGTTAGCAATTTGTAGAAAATATACGTAGTTAAATTCCATATCGGATAGGTTACTGAAAACAATACTAACAACGCACATTAATGTTTTTCATAAAAATTGTATATTGACCTGAATGACGAATTTCGTCACAGCAAATAAATTCAATAATGTTGTAAGTCTCACAACAGTACGACATCGTCTTGCCACCCATAACACACTAGATGCCTCATTAGCATTGACGACGAATGGGTTTGTGAGCTCCACGAATAGGTCAGAGGTCTCTTGATTTTCAAGAACCACTGAAAATTGCATTAAGATATTTTGACGGCAATTAGTCAAGTTCGTTAGAGAAATATCCGTGCTATTTGTTCCGTTTTACAAACTTATTAGATGCGACATGGATCTGAGCGGAGTTAATAGACCGTCAAAGTTAAACATACAATATGACGCAAATTGAAAATAATAAACAGTTAAGTTGTCGAAAGGTTAGTTGAAAATTCTTAAAAATAAATACAACCATTTCAAAAAAATATGATTTATAATCTTTAAATTATCATTAGAACTAACAATATGAAGATTGAAGTTATATCTTCAATAAAGAACAAATTTTAGCCACAAAATCAAACAAACATGTAGTAAAGTAATTTGTATTATTTAAGTTTTTCTACAACTTAATCTACTTGGTATTATAAATAAATAAATTTGTGTATGGATAACAATTTTTTCAAACAATTTAGGCTGATTTTTTGATACGAAAGCGCTCTTCAATTTCCTAAAATATGGTACAGGTTGCTTGCACTGGGGATATAGAAGTCTCTCAAATCTCTCCGTCAGGAAAGAATGAGTAAATTGACATCCACTTTTCTACTAAATTTTTATTTATTAGGCTATTTAAAATAGCGTCTATGGCGAGGTCATCTGTCAATTCGTTTTCCGGTGATCAACGGTAAATTATGCACTTTGGTCTGTAGATCATTCAACTAAGAAACAAATAAAGGACCTGAAACCCTAGTGATTGTCAGGGAAATACGTTGTCTATTTTATGCAGGGAGTCTCTAGAGTCGAAGCTACGTACTGCGGAGGCAAATATCGATATTTCGATATATCGATATAGTTTTAACAAATCTGTAAAATTAACTACCAAAATTCATTAAACCTTTAAAATGAAGTACTGACTTTAAAGTTTTATTTAAGAAAGATTATTTTTATTTATTTTTTGTTTTTTTTTTTTGAAAAACTATCGAACAATATCACCTCACAAACAAAGATATATCGATATGTCGGTCGGAAAAATATCTATATTATTTAAGGAAGCCATTTCAGATGTTGCAGCCAAACGTATTGAATCCTGAATTATTGGAGAATATCTCTAAAGAGTTTAGTAATAAAACTAGCGACCGTCCCCTCTTGTGCACGGATAGTATGTGAGAAAAGATATTCATTTAAAGTATATGGTGTAAAGGATTATTATAATATCCATGAAATACTTAAGGTAACTAATGTATTTAAGTTGATGTATGAAAATCCTTTCAGTAGCTTAACAGTTCGAGGTTGTGGGCTTACTTTATAACATGTGATAATAGTGATGGTTTCGACCTTTGTCGGCAGGGACTTCAGGGCTGTCACTAGTCCCACTAATGATGCAAAATTTTCTTTGAGACCTAGTCTCATCTTTTGGAATTTAAATGACTCAATAGATGTGAAGCACTGCGTACTGGCTACAGGATTGTGTAAGCAAAATTATGTAGCGATAAGTTATAGGATAATGCTTCATACGAATAAGTTCTAAGGAACTTAATAATGTAAATATTATTGTGTACCTTCCAAAAATAGATAAAGATTTAAGTAATAAGTTTTGATCTATTGTAGTTTAAACTACTACTACGACGACTTGTTCAGTATTTCTATTTGCTTCTAAAAACTATAGATTTCTTCAACTTACAGAAATAATCTAACAGTTTGCCGTTAAGTTTAATTCAGCTCTAAAAAAAAAAGAGAAGAGAAATGCGATGCTGAGGATAATCGTTAATGGTTGAGGTTATACCGTTGACAATTTTATGACATATGATTTAAATCATCAATTCAATATTTCACCAACGGATGCTTAATTATGAGAAAATTCTAGAGTATATAACTAAGATATATAAGATATAAGATAATTTTGAAGTTAGTGATAAAATGAGAAGTATTTAAAGATAGTAGAAATTATTACACTAAATGATGATGTATCTTATAATTGTGTAGAAACTCCTTTAATGCATCGATATATTTGAATATTTGATGTTCTAGAACCCCTTTTTAACAACTAAAATTTTAATTGGGCATAGTATTAAAACTTTGTGTTTGAAAACAACGGTTCTTCTTATTAATACATCTTATATTGGATATGCTTCATACAATTGTAGGGTAAGTTATATGGCTCTTTGAATGGAGGTAAAACGAAATGAAACAGTGGTGTTTACATTGTGTGACTGTTACTTATTGAAGTAATATAAAAATATAAAAATACAAATTATAAAACGGATGGCAGCGGTGTTGCCTTGTGACGAGGTCCATGCCATCAGTCCATTAAACCATGGTCGAGTACAGAATGAATGGAAATACCCTTCAATAACATCCCAGATAAACGTCTCGGGATTGCCAGCTACTCGTTGTCGGGTTCTAGTTGGCGCTGCTAGCACCCCGCCCATGCTCAACATCTGGGATTATATTTGTGGATATTTTGTAGACCGTTATTTCACGATGTAAAATTCGACATGCCTCAAGGTCGCTACACAATCTTAAGTTACAAATTAATTTATAACTACTCTTCGGTTGTACTTGTACCAATACACAAGCAAAATAAGTACGGTATAAATATATCAGTATATATTTCCAAATTAAAATTAAATTAAACTAAGTAATAGTTAAGAATTAAGAGTAAGTATATTTTATACAAGTTCGTGTGGTTTGGTTCACTTCAATCCTCTGATTTTCTGAAGCTGTATAGCTTCCATGCTGCTGTGATTTAGAAAATAAAGCTTGAAACGGAATGCCCGGTTCTCCACCACAAATGCGCTGTCAAGCTGAAGAGAATATCTGCAATTATATCAGAGGTACGAGTGGAGTAATTAGGAATAAGACGATCCAAGATGGGTGGATGAGTCCAAGTGGAGATCAGATTTAAGGGCAGAGCGAACGATGTCACACCGATTAGATAGCCAATGCAGCATTTACATGTCTCTGGATCAGCGAGTTTTAAGTTGGTTGATATGATGCTTCCAAGACAGCCAGCAGTGGAAAATGAATTCCACGAACCTTATAGGATGAGCAGTTTTGATTGGTGTATCATTAAGAGAGAAAGAATAGACGCAGGTGTACTTACGCCTGCGACCGAAGTGGATTACAGAGGACCTCGAAGCACAAATATGAATCTGGTGGAAGAGGACCAGGAAGGAAGGCGGTTTAATGCTAAATCTATTTGATTCTGAGCTTATCGTGCAGTTATTTAATGGTTACGTAGCGATAAGCACTGAGGAACGTTATTTTGGCAGCTGCAAGACAAAGTGAAATAAAATTGGCTGTGACAATCAATTGTATTTGTATCTGATGGTCTTTAATGTTTCTTCAAGGCTGTCGTTGCAAAGCTACCCGCAAAATGTTTTATTCCAAGACTGAAATTTCCAAAGGATCATCCAAAATGATAAATTTTATGGCGGTACAATATTCAAGCTTATCAATTGTAACGTAACAAACATCTAACAATGCAAGACGCCTACTACAAAACTTCCTATAAACAAATTACTTGAAAGACTAGATAGAAATGTTAACTACAAGTGTACCCAGACAAAACATATAAATTGTTGGTGACTGAAATGCCATTTTTATGTTGGCATATCTATAATAGTATATTATTAATACTTCTACAGTAGCCAAAATTGTATAATGTTTCTTATAAGAAAAAATATGTGAAAAGTAAAATAAAAATATTAATAAATATAAAATATAGATCACAAATATTAGTTTTCATTCCATTTCCGTGTTAGCGGTTACGTGACATTAAATAAAGCAAAACTACATATTCTTAATTACACAAGCGCTAAATAGATTCAAGTGTACTGGTATTCTTTTTAATAATATATTGCCACGCTCTCGATCGCCTAATTGAACTAGAATGTTTAGAAATATCGCTTCAAGTCATGTTCTCGGGTTAATAACGTGCTTTACCATTATCATTTTATTTAACATGTGTTTGTAATTGATACTAATCACAAAGTTCCGAGGTTTTAGTGTATTATTCTTAAGAAATTCGCTATGTGGCAATGGGAAAATATGCATTTAACTATTGTTTATCTTATATATCAGAGCAAGGCCGTAAAAATATACCAAACAAATAACAGATTGGTGGAATTATTATTGCAGTTAGTATAAATGTGTTTATTTTGTTTACTTTAATTTTGCCGAATTTCATAATGAGCACACTATGCATATTTAAATTCAATTAAATTTAATTAATACTATTGAAGGGTGTATAGAAAGACATCACCCAGAATAATATGAAAATAAAGAGATATTAAAGTTAGAATCAAACAGAGCGAGTTGTCAGGGTAGACTAGATATAGAGCATACACACCTTTTGGTAATAGGTTATTATTAATAAGAAATATAATTTATATTGGGTCGCTGTATATATACTTAATTTCAAAGTTTCGGTTCTAATGTTAATTAAATTATACATTTTTGCCGAAGACTTCTGATACTTAAACAGTGCAACTTTTGCTGTTTTAAACCATAAACCTATCTGGAAAATGTCTCAAGCAAAAAATAATATTTAGAAATGTTAAAATAGTACTCTTTGGTTCTCAAGATCATTAACAGGTCAATTGAAAAGTGATACATAGATGGCTCTACTAAAATTAAATCCATATGTTCTTAGTTAGCCCTAACCCTCAAAATACGTGTATAAACTTGACAGCTATCGGATCATTAGCTTGTGAATTATAGCATTTTGAGTGAAGCAACCTTTGTTAATGTGAACAATATGAATAAAAAGGAATTTCGCGTGTTGATAAAATATTGCTTTTTGGAGGGAAAAAATACAGTAGAAGCAAAAATGTGGACGCCCAAAAGGCATTGTTACCGACAAAAACATTAAAAAATCCTTAATCAAGATGATCAAGTATAATAAACCCGAGTTTTGCATTGATATGTGACAATGGATGAAACATGGCTCCATCATTTCATTCGGAAGTCCAATCGACAATCATCCGAGTGGATTACACTAGATGAAACCGCTCCAAAGCGTGGAAAAATACAACAGCCGGCTGGCAAGGTTATGGCGTCTGTATTTTTGGATGCGCGTGGAATAATATAATATAATAATTATAACGATTTTAATTATATGTTTAACAATGTGTTTCTATCTATAACACGAAAACTATCTGGACGTAAAAGTTTTGTATCAGCATTTATGTGTTAACTAATAAAGGAACTTTAAAAACAAAAGTCCATTTAATAGTCACTATATTTATATAGAATTTTATACATTTATATTTACAATATTTGCTGGAATAAGCAAATTAGCAATACAATGTATTGTTCAAATTATTAATACTACTAAACATTGGCATCTAATTGTTTTGCTTGTAGATATTTTTTCAAACTTACCCATCTGAACAAATCAGAAAGGCGATTGTTTACCGCAAGTTCAAAGCTGCTGATCTGTAGGCGTAGATGTTAAAAGAATACCACAAAAATGCACGTAAGAATAAGAACAGGTTCTTCAAAAGATACTTCAAAAACCGTTTAGTTGTTACAAGGTGCATCGGAATTGAATTCACAGCTGGGCGCAAGAATCTAAGAGCAAACAATTATGGGTATTTGGAGTTATTTAAAAAAATGATGCCGATCGTGTTGCTTACATTTCAATTGAAACAGAGGCGTACAATCTTATCGGGTCCTTTTCTTTCTCGTAAAATTCTCAAGTCATCGCCGATGAGTATTGTTCGTCTTCTTTTCAATTTCGTTCCTGTAAAAACCCAGAACCTAAATAAATATGAAACTGTTAATTTACCATACAATATGAATGGCTAAAATCTATTTTTTAACTTAGTTTCTAATATTATATTAATTTAACTATTCAACAACTTTGTACTCTACGTAGCTGAATTAGTAATACAGTGCGTAATAAGAATTAGAATATTTTTTACTCTTACTTATTTACTTATTTTATTTTATTATACTTATTTCATGATTATTTTATTTTATATATTTCATCTCTGTACTTTGGTTGTTATTAAATTATATTAAAAGTAATGTAAGCAGTTATTTTATTATAAAATTTACATCCAATTGTTTTTTTACGCCAAAAGCTGCACATACAAACTTTGTACCAAGTGTATTGTTTTGCTATAGAGGAAAGTGTTGATACCTTAACACATTATCTGTGCCTCCATATTCTATTCATAAACAATCAACGACACTTCAAAAACTGCAGTAAGAATTTCATTCGGTTTTAGTTTTTGTCTTGTTTTGCTTAGAAAACAACAAAACTTCTGTCACGACCTAGATTCATGTCGAATTGTACTTCTTATATTAGCGGTATATAAAAAACATTCACGTCCACTAAATGATAATGAAGAACTGGCAACCCCGAGACGTTGGTATCGGATATTATTGAAGGGGTAACTTGATATTTTCTGTATTTATATAACATCAATAATAACGGTCACATATTATGTTCATTATCTGGGTAAGATCTGAGGTTTTCTGGGAAGGTTTCTAAGTTAGTTACTAGCCAGATAGGCTTAATGCGGAGGACAGTGGTTCAGAGCCCACCAGTAAGTCCGATCCAAGTCTGGATAAACCGTGGTAAACATAATATAACCGTCACTGTATAATTTCATTTTACCTCCATTCACTGAGCCATGTCAAATCAGTTTACTTCGTTTAGATCTTTCCTTTCGTACGTATAAGGAAATCGTTTTCTATTTAGCTTGAATGTTCTTTGAATCCCAATCACCAATTTTAAATCGTTGAAACCAAAATCGACATTTGGTAAATGGCAGGGCAGCAATACCATTATATTTGAAAGTATTTGATGGATTTCGGTGGTTTTAAATTAAAAATACAGAAGCAATTAATATCGAAAGTGCAATTGTGAGCACTCCATAATTAGTATCTGCATACAGTGAGTAACTCAATAACACTAGATAGAAAACTATAATTTTATGAAGAGAAATGCCAAACCATGAAATTTGACAGTTAGGTTGTTCCTGAAAAATAATCCTAAATAAATATCGGCTGAGCTTTAAAAAAGAACCGAAGGGGGAACTTCTCAAACCAGAGTAATACAAATGACTTTCAAAAAATGTGTAAACCCTATTCGAATGTTATGGATTGATGTTAATGTCTGTGATGATTGTTATTAATAAAATATATTTAATGCGAACTAAATTGGTTATGTGAAATAATTTGAAAGGGTTTTATGGTTAGTCATCTAAATTATACACTGACTTTTATTTTTAAAAAATAGGGAACAAATAGGATATAAAATTCAAATAATGTAGGACATTTTTAAGAAATTACAAAGATTTTTCTCGAAGACTCAACAGATGGTTCGCAGTATCAACAAAATCAACATAAAACAATAATTAATTCATCAAATTACTGTCCACTCTCACGTATTCCTTACGCTGTTAAATAAACAAACAAAAATGTAATATATTATTATTCCCCATGTAACATATATTACTGTGACATAAGCGTTGAATTGTCATGTATAATAAATTTCGCGCTAACAAAGAAAATTAATTTTGAAAAGGCAGACAATATTGCATGTATAAATTATAAAATGCAGACACGTATAAATAACATTCGGATTATAAATTGGTTAAGTGCAAGACATTTGCGATATCGCGATATATTTTATTTTCTCTGTGCTCTCGTACAGTTTTTGAATCGATTATGTTATACCATAAGATACTTCACTCAAATATATACTGATAGTTTTGCATACATCATATTAATTATAACAAAATTCTGTATGATATTTGGCAATTTTATTTAGCAGTTTTTTAAAGCTCCAACAATACGAAATTATATAAACAATTTATTTAATCTTTTATGATCTTTGAATTATTAAAAAAAAGTTACAGTTATTCTCCTGGCCAAGCTTCTGTTCATTTTCACTTATATGCTTTCATCATTCTTATTAATTAGCTCATCTGCTTAATTAATTATATGTAATCTTGTGACAGTAATATTTTAGTTTCACAACATTTGCTTGAAAAAGTTATGTTTTCAAAACATAAGGGTTTTCAAAAAAAGCCCATAAGATTTTATTTCAGTTATAACATGGCCGATATTACTGTTTTGGTTGTCTTTGCCTAACTTTTTGTTTCTTATTCAGCCACTGATACAAAGTCACTATGGAAAGCTACATGACTCAGTCGCTCGCCCAAGCGGTTTAATAATTTCAATTATTATTAAACGTTAACAACTAATTTCTACATATGGAATAACGCCGTTTCACTTGAGCTTCACTAGAGCACCAACAGAAAGCAACGTATGAGCAAAGCAATGCATATTTACATACATTTTCACACCGTCAACTTCAAGTTCTAAATAACGATGCCAGCCTGTTTCTTTTAACAACATGAGGTTCCAGCTAGATATATCAAATCTAAATGTGTACATTTTGTGTTCCGTTTCCAATCATAATAATATTTAAAACCTTCTTCGTGTAATTTCAATCAGTTCAGTTAACTGTATAATAACCCAAACGATTCCCTTGAAGTGGCTTTTGAGTTTAAAGAAATTAAAGTCTGGTAGCGGTTAAAACAGACAGAGAAATAATTTTTACATTCTAATAGTTTTTTTCTAAAGTCATAAATTAAACCACATACAAGATAATTGAAGATATTATAAATATTTTACATATTAGAATGGGTGATAACTATTGATATAGAAGAATTTGAACTATTATATTATGCTTCAAGGGTCTAGATAACAACAATGGAAAGATTACTGCATTCTTCTACGAGCACCAAATTGAGAATTAATAGTATTGGTAGTAGATAATGAAGCAAATATTCATCATTGGTATTTTTAAACTGTAACGGTACCATACATTTTGGGATTTTGCACTTGCAGGTTAGAGGCCTTTAATATTTTATCTCCAGACAGTTCAACCATATTATAGCCACCCAGATTTGATCTCGCCCCATTTTCCTTATAACATTCTCTGGGCTAGAATATCTATTCCAATAAGTGGTACTCCCCAGTGCCAATAAGGTCAACATAATCGATTCCACCATTCATATTTAACAGGATCTGTTATTCATATTTAACTGTATTTAACAGAATCATTGCAAATTGAACCATTCTTTACATGACTGCAGTTTATTCTTAAAAGAAAAATCCTAAAAATAATATCATTTCCTACAAGAACTATTTTAATTTCTTCGGCACGATCGATATTCCTGATATCTAATTGTATTTCCTCGTTTTAATATTATTATTCCGGTACTATTGTCCACTGCTAGAACCAAAATAAATTGTATTGTCTCGCAAGAAGAGGCATTCTGTTGATACTCCCCAGGGTAGTATCTTCGATCTATTCCTGTATCTTTATATTGCTGATATTCCAACAAAAAAAAGAAACAGTACTTGGATCTAGAGATGCCGAAAAAATATCGTAATATCGATATTTTTCGATACTAGTATTTATAGTAGATAATGAAGCAAAAATTCACCATTGGTATTTTTTAATTGTAACGGTACCATACATTTTAGGATTTTGTACTTGCAGGTTAGAGGCTGTTAATATTTTATCTCCAGACAGATTAATCATATTATGGTCACCAAGATTTGATCTCGCCCCATTTTCTTTATAGTATTCTCTGGGCTAGAATATCTATTCCAATAAGTGGTACTCCCCAGTGCCAATAAGGTCAACATAATCGATTCCACCATTCATATTTAACAGGATCTGTTATTCATATTTAACTGTATTTAACAGAATCATTGCAAATTGAACCATTCTTTACATGACTGCAGTTTATTCTTAAAAGAAAAATCCTAACAAGAACTATTTTAATTTCTTCGGCACGATCGATATTCCTGATGTTTTGTATCTGCGTTTAAGAATCCACTTCTTCGTTCCTTAAAATAAAAAAGGATTTTAAAATAACCTGTCTTATGTTCTCAATATGTTTTAGGTGTCTCTACCAAATAAATCAGACACATTTCTATACACTCTTCTAGTGATTCAATTTTTCTTATATCAATAGTTTTAACTCTGTCAATCTTTGTTTCTGCTCTTCTGAGATTTTTACTGCTTGTATCTTGCTGGTATTTCTCTTTGATAATACCCACTTCTTGCAACGAAATTGTAGAGTTGGTCTCTATATGGCTTTGTACACCTCCATTTTCGTTATACCTGACATTTATATTTTGTTAATGAACTTGCTATTTGTAGTAAAGTATAAATTCATGCTTTTTCCAATTCTGGTATTCATTTCTATCTTCTGATTTCCATTACATTGGATTTCTCTACCTGATATCTAATTGTACTTCCTTGTTTTATTATTATTCCGATACTATTGTCCACTGCTGGAAGCAAAAGAATTGTATTGTCTCGCAAGAAGAGGCATTCTATTGATACTCCCCAGGGTAGTATCTTTGGTCTATTCCTGTATCTTTATATTGCTGATATTCCAACAAAAAAAAAAAAAACAGTACTTGGATCTAGAGATGCTCAAAAAATATTGTAATATCGATATTTTTGTTAGCTGATATTTTTCGATGTTTTATCAAAAAAAAAATATGATTTTTAAATATTATAAAAAACATTAAAATAAACCTTTAAAATTGGTTCTTAATTTTAAAAGTTTAGTGCATTTTAGTACTTGGAAGTTGACATCTTACTTGAAACATTTGCGGACGATACAGTTTTCATGGCATATTTCCATATGAATTTTGTGTTGTTCCTCAAGCAGTATCAGTTAATTAATTCGATATTCATCTCGATGGTAAGTTTAATTGGAAATATCATGTTAGCCAAAAATGCAAAGCAGACCAGACTCAAAATCAAGTAAATGTACTGGTTGGTCGGAGAATACTTTCAAGTTGACATAAAATCAAATATATTAATTAATCAATCAATCATAAAGCAAATTTTGACATATGGGGTGTAAACATGAGGTTCTACTAAAATATCAAACCAACTAATAATAAAACAAAACAAAAACATCCACAAAACTAGTTCTAGGAATAATTACCAATGCTCATCACTACGTAACGAACAAGAAACTGCACGAAGATATCAATCAGTCAATTGGATTTACGAAGTTGTCCAAGATTTCGCATTAACGACTGAAATAAACTTGTTTGGTAAATCACAGCAACGTGGAAGCAATACAGTTACTGGACAATACGCAGGAAATCAGAAAATTGAAGAGAACCAAGTCACACGGACTGTTATAGTGTATAAGTATTACTCTTAACTCTTACTTAAGCTTAAATAGTTTACTTTTATTTTAATTTAAAAATTGTATACTGATGTATTAATCCCATACTCGCCTTGCTTATGTATTGATACAAATAAAACAGAACAGTAGTAATAAATTAATTTGTAAATTAAGATTATACTAATAATATCTAAAGTAACATGTAAGGAATAGTTTGTAAAAAATCTGTCTGAGTAAGAATATCTCTAGATGATCAGGTTGATCATTTAACTAAATGGCTAGATAAAAAAGATATTAGCACATGAAATTATATTTACTTAAAGTTCATTCTTAGTATATGGATGAATACTTTGATGTTATTAACAACGTGATATTTACAAACTTTAAAATATTTAAAATATATTAACAAAGCACGGCTTGATAGAGCAGTGGCCAGGCGACTCGACGGTACTCCTACCTGTAGGTTTAGTGAGGATAAATCTTACATGGTAAAAAGAAGATTTAAAAATATTAAGATCAAGAAAAAATTCAACTCATTATTTAAATTATATATAAATCGGTAGCAAATATCGAACAAGTGATCTAAAGCTCCTGAACCGTGCATGACATCTTAACATATGTTTTTCAATCGATTTATTTTGTGATTAGTTAATAGAAGACTAAAATGAGCGTTGAAAAATAGTATGACTAAATTTGTTTGCGCAATATTTCGGCGACATTAAAGGCGACAATGGTTATCGGTGAATACCGCCTTTATGGATATGTCAAACATGGCATTGTATGCAAAACACTCGTACCGTAAAAGTTAATAAACTATTACACGGTAAATTAGGTTGCACAATATAGATGATGTGTAAGAAATTATCATCTTGTGTATTAGATTGAAAAAACGAAAAAGTCTAAAAATAAATGTGAGCCGTATATTCGAAAGTGAAAAAACTAATTTAAGGCTTAATAAGATAATTATGTTCCACGTGAAAGTTTAATTTAATTTTAAGCTTTAATGTTATAATTTGAGCATATCTAGGAAACATTCATATTAGATACATAATATATTAATACATTTAACTCACAAAAATATCTACATTTAATAGAGCACTTTAAATTAATGGATATATTATAGTATTTAGTAGATAAGAGTAAAAAATAAGGAAGAGTTAAACCTGGCGGATAAGGTGGCTATTGAAACTATTTTTTGTTATGACCGTTTTGTAATGACTACTTTTGAGTATGATAGAGAACACATTATCACAGAAAAATCTATTTTAATATTACACTGGAAATGTAATTATAGTGTATATAGATTGCCGTGTCTTTGAAATGTTTTGCTTTATGTTAAATTTAATTTAGTCCTAAAATGTAGTTTATATTATTATGAAAGTTGAAATATCAAAATGGTATTTTTGATCTAGTTTGGGCAATGGTGAAGTTACAGTTATTGAACAACCTCATCATTATAAATCTATAGTTGACTCTTGGGGAGAGTCTTCATCAGATCTTACAGTTGTTAGTTTGGGTTTCTAGTCTAGAATAATGTTAGTTTTATATCCTTCATCGCTCTGTATGATTTGTGTAGAACTCATTCATTGGCAAACTTGTCCAAACCATTATAGCCAGTGTCTCTATATTTATTCCTTAACTATACACTAATTTAAATTTGGCGTCTTAATTAGAATCTTAATAGAAATAAACAGAATTTACCTCCGCACATAAAAGATTTCGATATGGTAGATTTTCGATTTCTATTGTTTCAATGTATTTGCAGATTCTACTGTCCATATCAGGATCTATGTGTATCTAAAACTACATTGGAACCGAGCTTTTTGGTAGAGACTTCAATTGTCAATTTATTTCGGATTATTAATGTCTCAAATTTAAACATATTTCTATGTCTATCATTGAAAGATTTTGTTAAGTTTATTAATATTACAATACTATGCATTAATTATTTTGCAACAACAAGCACAAGTTGCTGTCAGGGTTGTCTCTTCAAACTTATGGCATATGGCTTGTCAAAAAACTTTTATGTGATACTCTCATTATGAAAGTTCAGATTTTGCTCACACAAAGAACTCAGTCTATGTTTTTTTTGGTATTTTATTGAAATTTTAAAAATATCTATATATACATTATTATTATCATTTAATAAACGAAAATCTATTTTGTAGACCTCAACAACCCTTTTGGCCACCACGCATTCATATACATCAAAGTAAAAGGTTGGTAATGCTGGTGGATTGGTACCAAGCGGTTCCCGGCTATAAAAGACCACCGCGGCGATGTCTCGCTCTCTCTCTTGACCGACCTCAACAGACATTGTGCATGATAAATGTTATTATCCCCTCTCTAAAGAGGAAAGACCTCTAGTCAGTTCATCTTCTGAAGAGCAGAGTCTCTTCCAGAGACCTTCAGCTCTCTATAAAACGTCTGGCTTCTAAAGAAGCTCCAGGCTCAGATGCTTTAACAGCAAAGCACCTGAAAAGCCTCACTAGCAAGCATCTATTAGAACTTGCCAACATTATCAACTCCATCCTGAGGTTAAAGCATTTCCCAAAGAACTAAAAGCATGCGCTTGTTGCGGTCATTCCTAAAAAAGATGCCAAGTCTAATCCATCTGACTATAGTACCATCAGCCTGATTAGATCATTTTTCAAACTTTCAAACAGCCGAAAAAGCGATATTATATGCTTTAAACGATTTCGCAGACGCACATCACATAATCCCGAACGAACAATTCGGTTTACGTGCCAAACATTCAAGCCTTCATCATGCTGCCCGCGTTACAGCAACAATCGACTAGGCACTAAGAAAAGGTCGAAAAACAGGATCCATCTTTTTAGATATCTCCAAAGCTTTCGATCAACTATGGCACCACGGTCTAATTTTCAAAGCGAAACAGCTTGGTCTACCGAATGACCTAATCTCCTTGATAAATTCATACTTGGACGGTAGGTCCTTTCAAGTGAGGATCGATGACGCAGTCTCCTCTCATAAACAGAATTCCGCAGGAGTCCCGCAAGGTGCTCCACTAACCTCAGCCCTCTTCAACCTATATATGGCTGATTTCCTACTCCACAAACTTTCCCACATAACATTTTATGCAGATGACACCGCTTTTTTCACAACCGGTTATGGTCCCGACGATATTCGCAACAGACTTCAAGACCAGCTAAACCAGGCGATTGCGTGGTACTAATTGTGGTGGCTGAAGATAAACTCGAGTAAAACTCAGGCTATTCTGTTCCACCGCAAGAAGGAGCTCCGCGCCTATCGCCTCCAAATTGATAAAGTCCCCATCCCCTGGCACCAGAAAATCTTAAACCTCCTGTCTCCAGTTGGACCGTAGATTTCAATGACCAGTCCAAATACAGCACGCCATTTCCAAAGGCAATGGCGTGTACAGACTTCTATTTCTACTCCTCTGTAGAAAAAGTAAACTTCCAATCCCGCAGAAAGCGACTCTGTATAAAATGCTAGTCCATTCAGTCTGCCTCTACGGAGCACAGGTGTAGTACAGGTATGTCTCTGAGAGACAACTTGAACTACTCCAAATGTTTCAATCCAAAAATGTTCCCGCGTTACTCATTACTCCATGGTTTATGAGGAACGTCCACACTCACCTAGAATCAGGCATCCCGTTTGTGAAGAATTTCACGAACATGCTGTAAGGTTATTCATAGGGGCGTTATAACACGACAACACTTTGAGTAAATCCCTACCCATCCACAAACCTCGAGAGTAAAACAAGTACGACCCAGTCGTATCCCAGTCGTAACCCAGGGTCTCCGTCACCCGCAAAACACTCACATCCCAAACCCAAAGCGACATTAGCAAAATACCATTTGATTCTAGCTGGTCATCATGGAATAAGGAAAAAAAGTCTCGCTCTTTCTTTTCTGTGCCCCTTTGTAACGGTACCACAGCGCTACCGTACTTCCTTTACCTAACTTAACATGCTGTCTATTCTCTCATCGACGACATGTATTATCTAATATTTCAATAAACAAGTTTTATTTAACCAGTGTTTTCATTTCTCATGCGAATTCCTTCCACAAAATAGTAGTGAGTGTTCGGAAAAACAATCGCATCGACAGCCACACATTCCGCCCGACCAGGCGAATATTCCTACAATTCTAAATTACAAAAAAAACATATTTTTGGATTTTCTATGAACATGTACTTTTTTATTTTAAAACATAATCTAGAAATTCTTTTAATCAAATCCACTGCTATCTATAATATTCTGCCGTCCTTCGGATATCGGACTAAATTTGTCCTGAAGTATTGACGTGACATATTGAATACATCTATTATTCATAGAAAATACAGTGTAGATAGTTCCTTACAGATCAAAACAAGTGATAGTCAAAAGAAACGATACCTGGTGAATACGGTGGGTTAGGTTGGACATCCCAGCGTGACAGGCGACACGAAAAGGTGAATGTCGTGCATCGTGATTGGTTTAAAGTGCATATTAGCATTGTGCTGAATTTGGTTATGTTTATAAATATTTTACTGTATAATCTGCTCTCATACTATTGCTGCTCTTTTGATTGATCATTCTAACATTTTGAGAATATATTTTATTGTATAAATATATATGTTATTTATACACTTTGTTTAATATATTAATTTTAATTGTTTGATGTAAAACTTCAGCTAAATTTGCAAAGAGAATTATACCTGTACATTTCGAAAAACTACGTGTCGATCATTATGCGTGATAGGTATATAAGGGATACATAATGTAAAACGTAAATGGGTTTTTCTATAAAAATGGTTTGCAACACAAAAGTAATAAAACAAGAACGCATTCAGTGGGTGAAAGCAAATTTCAAGATTATATTTATTTATTATTTATTTATTTATTATATTATTATATTATTAAGAATAAATTATTTGAAGCAATTGTAGAAAAAAATTAATTTATCAAAATGCTCTTAACTTCAGTAAGTTTACACTTAATTCTCAATTAAAAAATTGTTTACGAGAAGCACTTGATTATTAATTCAAATATTATTAATATATATTTTAGGATATTTTTTGGGTAAAATATTACAATAATATTTTAGGAATATTTTTGAGTGAACTGAGTCTTCCAGCCTCGGCCAAATTAAGATTGGAGGTATTTTGTGATCTTGTGATTCTGCGAAGTACTAAAGAAGAACTGCAGAGCAGCAGCGTACGAATTACCACTCTTAAAATTGTCGCAATTAGAAACAAATAACTAATCATACTTGTCATACAATTATATTAATATTAATTGAATTGAAAAACATTCCATTTGATTTGAACGAAAGAATAGTTTTCAAATTGTTCTTACTTTCTTACTTTAATAATGTTAATATTGTTGAATGCTAACCAATTTACCGTCTCCTGTTGGCCAGACGCTTCTAATATATTCTCTATATAATATGCGTGCATATATTCTATTTGTCACTAGCGACTGACATGATATTTATTAATATAGTAACTTGTCTTCCTTGATATGGAATAGTGTTCCAAAAATTCGTTTAACATTTGTTTACATCTCGCACTGAAATTGTATAAATCAAAACTTAGGCATTAAAATCGACAATGTTTACTATTAATAACAACAATAAATCTAGGTTTCCAGCGATGGTAGGTATATTCGAATGTGGTTGCTTATTTTCATTGCTCTAAATACATGGTGGTATATCCTAGGTATTTGGTTTAAGCAATTCGACTATAATATAAATGTGAATTATTTTGAATTTTGGCATGTTTCAACTATACTTTTTATTTGGTTTTCTAATTATTTCTTACACTATTTGTTACAATTTGTTCATATTTATTACACAAATTTTCACTAAAAAATTGGGTATTTTTCTACGATTTTAATAATTCTAACATAACATTATTCAAAAAACAAGTATTGCTAATATAAAAACATTATTTTCAATCTTCTATTCTTACGCCCAAAGTAATATTAAATATTACAGAAAACCAACTTTATTATGACCATTAATAACATTTAAATTGAAATCCTATGACATTTAGTGAATATCATGTATCCTAAGGTAGTTGTTAAACTGGTTACATGTATATACAAAAAAATTATAATTATTTCGAGTATTTCTGATCTGACAGTTTCCACAAAGCAAATTTCATAAATCAACTTTCAACGAGTTAATGTTATTTGCATATTATTTATGCGACTGTAATTGCAACACTAACTACTATTTAGCTGTTCAGCATTTTGAAATGGTCATTTTATGATTGAGCGTGACAAAAAATACTAAAAATTTTGTTCGATTAATAGGTTAGTGCTACCATTATGTAAATTAACGGCAACGTGAATAATTCGGGAAAGGTTAACAAGCAAATAAATTATATATGTGATGAAAATTAACAAATCTAATAATTGGAATCTGATGCCAACTTTATATATAAAGATAGAATAGATGGAAATTATTATTTATTACACTTAGATGTACAACTTCTTTATATTTGCAGATTTTCAATCGGTCTACAAATATTTGCTAAAATATTCCATTTATTAGGTTATACTGATTTTTTATTTTGTTATTTATTTATTTGTTTCTATCTATTAGAGGAAAATTATGTTGAACAATATATGTTAAATTTTGTATGTAAACTCCTTCAAAATAGAAAAATATCTAATCTGATAAATTATTAAAATATAATAACCATTTAAATATACATCCAACTAAATTGGTATATCATAAATATAATATAATAAAGACAAAAACCGTAATATATCCTTGAGATAATTTCGCCTAATTTATTTGTATTATTATCCTCTAGAAAAAAATCTATATCTATTATTTACTTAAATGTTCATTATTTTGATGTATAAAAACAAATACAAATAAATAAATAAATAATATCAATAACATTTCAATTGGCCAGTATATTAATTTGGGTAACCTTGGATATAATAGAATATAAAAAACACAAGGTAGTTTGACAAAATATGTAAGGGTAAAAAATTAAATAGATTTATTAATATCTGTATTATAAAAACAATATTGTTTAATAATTGATTTCTTGTTAAAAAATATTTCTAAATACCCTGTAAATATATCTTTTTATGTTACTTTTTTTACAATGTTTTATCGGTAAATATAACAACAAACAGAGATCCAAAAAGTGTTTACGGAACTGGACGTTTTAAATCAATTAAACCATTAACATGAATCGATAGTTGAAACAAAACTAAAAAAATAGTAAGTTTATTGAGGTTAATTGATATATCATATTGAATAATATATAAATTTTATAGAATAAATATATTCATAATAGAGTGATATAACTGTTCCAAAAATTAGTGAAATGCATTAAATTATTATCCAAGCAAAAACGTTTCTTTTGCCTCTCGTACCATAACTAGATGAGACTTAAGTTAGATCTAAAATGCCACCTGTCCTACATAAAAATTGATTTTTCAACAAATTATGAAAAAGAAGCAGGCATACATGACAAACAGTTTAGACATCAGATTATGTAAAATTGAAAGATGTTGTACTAGTAAACGGAATTAAAATTCTTTTAACAACTAAGCTATAGTTTGGTTTTCTTAAAATCAGAGTTAATGACAAATATGAAATTAATTATCTAGCACAGTTTTAAAATTATTATATCAATACCTAATTTCTATTTATTTTACTATTAAGCAACGTTTTTCTTCTATTTTCCAATTTTCTTTTTATTGGAGTAATAAAGAGAGTAGAAACATCATTAAGTTAAAATATTTTTTGGGTTAGTTGGATTAAATAACATAATTATAACACAAAAAAATATAAACCAATTTTCTGATTAGCAAGTTATATATTCATCACATATTCCGTTTAATATCGCGTTTAAAGTTTTTTAATGTAAATCTCATATATCTTTATACATTTCCTTATGAAATATTAATCCCTATAACCAGTTTGAAACCAATTTTGCAAAATATAAATAATTTTTCTAATTACCAGGATGACCGTGAAGCAGCTTTTTAAATAACATAAATAACTCAATCATAGAAAAACCTGATCAGAAGCAACATATTAAATGTCTCAATGTGTAATTATTTTGATAAGGGGAATGATTTCATCTTCACTTATTTTCATAAGAATTTCATATTGGAAGAACCGTAATTATATCCAATTTCGTGTTTTTGTTTCATCAAGTTAGTGTAATAGGAATTATATACTCTAATGCTACACAATATTTTACTATAATCATAAACGTGAATATGAAAGTGCTAAATTGTTTTAAATTTTTCTTCTTTTTAATTAGAAATTAATGGTGTTGGTAGTGGCACATTTCGTAACAAGTAATTTCTCAAAGTTTTTCTATTATTTCTTCCTTCAAAAATGGTTTGAGTAGTACTTAGTATGATAAAGATGTAATATTCAAGTTATTTTAGAAAATAAATGACAATAAAAGGCACGAACAAAGGTGATAACAATTGTTTGTCCTGTAGTTTCTTAAATGTAGGAAAAACGAATTATTTTTAGACTTATGAGCATCTGTTTGTTAAGTTACTGTTATATATAAATAAAAATTATTATATTTGAAATATAACACTCATTAGATATAATCTTAATTAAGCAATAATGGTAATATTCTTAAAACAATATCTTTTTTGAATAAAATAAATATTTGCAACAGCTTAATCTAGATCTATTTGTATACATTGGGTGATTATTTTTATTTTGATCAGCAATATATATATATTAATTAAATTGCGAAGTATTCATGCAAACAATTTAATCGAACTGCCAAATTTTATGGTTTTGGAAATTTTTTATATAAAATAATAGTTTTCCATTTAGTTTTATTGAATTATTCAGTGTACACGGAGGTTAAACATGAAGAATTGAACCACATAATTTAAAATTCTTTTAGTAAATTCAAAATATTACTTTCCAGATTTTTATAATTTCATGAAAATTATATGTTGAGTCAACCGACTTCTAAAAAGGAGGAGGTTCTATGTTCGGCCCTATATATTTTTTTAATGTATGCTCGGGCATTTCTCGGTCCATTATACATCGATTTTCAAAATTCTTTCTTTATTTGAAAATGTGCACTTCCGAAATGGTCCCATTGGAACCAAATTTCAAAAGCACGTGGAATGCTTTTACATATTTTTTAAAAATAATCAGATATTGGTGTACAATGTTTGAAATGATTGCTGAAGTGATATGACGAGAAATGGGAAGTAGCTCAGTGTAAACGTCACTTAGTTTGCTTTTCGAGCACTAACCATATAATTTGAGACGTCATAGAAACGCTGTAGGTGACTGTTTCTATGGTGTAATGGTTTAAACTTTGAGTAAAAACACGCGGAGGTCGTGGATTCGACTCCCAAAAGGGCAACAAATGTTTTTGTTCTACTTTCATTGGAACATTTTCAAATCACCTAGAGTTGGTAGCGGACCCCATGGCCTGAAACACTCCTTATGTTCAATCGTTGTTTCTTTATTCCTATTTTTATTCATACGGGCTATACTTTTACTTGGGCTATCAACTGTAATAGTAAATAAAATAACTACATAATTTATTGAGTTAATATCTAATACTAAAAAGAGAAATAAAATATTTTTAACAAAAAAGTTGAAGCGACTTCAAAAAAAAAACACATGAGTGAAAAATAATAAAAGTTAGATTTTTTACACAAATAGATAATAGTTAAAGACAAAGAAAATCGTTTTAAAATAAAATATGTACATAACAATCGTTGTAATATCTAAATAAAATAAAGAGAAATACTTACTTAATCTATCTACTACACGTATTTTATATTCAACTACATACAGAGTGTAGCTTAGCTTATCACCTACGTAAACCTATTTATCTATTTACAATATTATTTTAACGACTCCCAAATGATCAGTTTGAAGTCAGCGCCGAGCCTAAACAAAACAAAAATAATAATATAATTTTGTGACGTATACATAAAATTAACTTACGAACAAAACAAATCTAATTGTTGCTCGGCACTGACTTTATAGTGATTAGTTGGTAGTAATTAAAATAATATTGTAAATAGATAAATAGGTTTAGGTAGGTATTAAGCTTAATTGTGTGTCTATAGTAGAATATAACATATGTGTACCAGATAGGTTAAATAAGTTTTCTTGTATATTTTTATTTAGTTTTTACAACGTTTATTATATACACATTTTAGTTTAAAACGTTTTTTTTGTCTCAACGTATTATTATTTTTCACTTTTTAGTGAGTTCCTTATTTATTTTTGTAGTCGGTTTAATTTTTTTGATAAATATTATTTTTATTATTTATAAAATACATTATAAGAAATTTGCCGGAAAGCCCTTGTTTAATCACAAGAAAAATGTTGAAAGTTGTCAAGATTTGTTGGCAATCAACTTAGTTATCAGTATAAAAAACAACTGATGAAGAGAATATCACAGGTTGTTGCTAAATTACATTCCTTTACATATTTTAGTATATAAAAGTGTTGCGCTTCATAAAGCATCAAACGAGGACTGGACTTAATCAAGGTCTACTATCTATAATCTTTTTAAATTAGAAAACATTCATACAATTGATACTAAATAATCCACTGGACCGTGGATCCCTGGCATCAATATAGATATTCAGGACGTATAACCAGGAAAGCGGAATACATTTCCTCAGCTACTCGGCCCTGTACTATTGGAATGTTGATTCATTACAAGAATAAAAGTCATTCTACATAGGGTATACCATTGAAATATGGGTAGAGAAAAACAGACAAACGAAGGTACACCCGACACCCACAAATAAACAACTATAAACTCTCTAGACGGAACAATGACCACTCTCATTCTTTTGGTCATTGCTTCAAGAGGGATGTATTATATAGCATTGATTCGCTATCTACTCATCATCAATCATTAACCTTTCTATAAATCTACAATATTAAATTTATTTTTCAACAGTAATTTATTGAAAATATAATAGTTAGGCAAATGTGTCGATAGCAGTTTGTGCATTTTAAAAGTGACAACTACCAACCCGGAAAATTTTCCCTGGAGATTTCTATCATAAATATGAAGGGTTATCTATAGTATTAGGAAATAAATAAGCTGCCCAAAAAAAAAACGCTTGAAAAACTTCAAAATCTTCTTGGAGTTGACATGATTGGATCTGAAACTATTTGGAAAATATAGAAATCTCGATTAGGAAGTAGGCTTGACAGGCACAGGATTTTTTTATAGCCACTATTGTTAAATATACATATTTAATTTTTACCAGAAAAGGAAATGTTTTTAATGAATTCCTGATATAGAACCTAATATGAACACGTAATATTGAAACAATATTTAAATGATTTTTATAAATTATAGTGTTTTTCGTATATACGTTTATTTAATATGGTTTCTAATTACGCTGATATATTCATAATAAAACAGGTTTGTTATGGGAATCTTCTCTCGTGTTATATATTAAAGGTTTACAGTAATTTATCACAACATACTTTTTATTAATGATCAATAAATATAACAATTTAAAACAGTAAAAAGCTCTGACGGCATACCGCCATCCAAAAATATTTAAGGTCAATATATATCGAGCAATTACTATTCGAGACAGAACACAACGAAAAACAGCAACGGTCTCGTCAAACCGCAAGATACATGCAAAAAGCGCCTTTGACGAAATCACACTGGAAACTTCTTTATTGCTCGGGCCGTCATGGTCAGAAGCTCATTTCTTTACCCTTCTTAGTCAACATCTGCATTGCAATTTGGCCAAAATGGGCCGCTTATACTACCAAATATGGCGAAGTAATTACGAATACTAATTTTTCGTAATATGCTGCTGAAACATCACATCACATCATCCCATAACTTTTTATAATGGTTGATTTAATGGTATTGGTTATATCACTTATCGGACCATATTTTAGTTTGTTGAAATGTTTATATCTTTTCGAGGGCTTTTTAGGATGGTGTTCAGCAATTACTACTTAAGATTTAGTATACTTAATCGCATTAATTCAATTATAGGTATTCGAGCCTTATTCGTAGAAGTTGATTTAACTGTTTTATTATTTTTACTACTACCGTAGCTGTAAATATATTTGTATTAAATAACATGCACTATTTCAGAAATATCGTTCTTTATTTTTAAAATAATATAATATATAACATAATATATAGAATAATATTTTCCTTGGTAGGTCAATAAAATTTTAGAGAATAGCACTGTTCAAATATGAAATGCACTTTATTATGTAGAACTCAAAAATCAGCATGAAGCTTACTTCGAACTAGTACTAGAAATGCAAGTGGTGTTTTATATTGTGTATGTTATAAAACGTGTTCAGTTTATTGGAAATTTGTTCTTCAATATTGGCATAACTCTTATGTCAAGTTAGAAATTACCTAGATGTAGAGAAGGTCATAAAAATTACTGTGATTAAATAGTAGTGTATAAATTAGTGTGAGTACAAAATAAAATGTGTGTATTCAGTCATTTACGTATAAACGGAAGTAATGAGTTTCATATAACAATCAATAGTTTTGGCTATTGTTTCTGTCTATGATTCGTGTTTTGCGCTGCCTATTGTTTGGTTAATTTTGGATGACGCTTCTAAGAGATCAATTGTGATCAAAAATGTAATAGTGAAGTACCCGAAGCTTCAACTTACTATATATCACTCAGACAGTTAACCCATTCCTGCTTCATCCCAAAGAACAAGTTAATAATGAAGATGAAATAGAGAACGAGAACTATGATTCCTATGAAGTCCTATGATTTGAGTCCCCTGATATTAATATAAGTTATTTGAGATGTCGATATGTCCCAGTAAAAGCTGGAAATCCTAGGGTCAATGGTGGTAGGCCTTTAAAACAAAAAATAAGCCAAAGAGCAACGACAACATATCTCACCAATTGATTTTTGTTATATATCACTATATGATTTTTTAGCATTGTAAAAAAGAAAAATCACGCATTAAATGTTACACAATTATAAACGTTGTTTGATCTGAGCAATCAAAACCGCTTATAAGATATATAGGGACTTAATCCAAATCAGTAGCTAAATATTTTCTATTGGTGTCAATTGTATTTGTTCTTGGCAAAAATTATATGCATTGTGTCGCAACATTGCTTAATTTGGACTACGTGAGTTATTGGAATGGATAGATTTTCTTTTTTGATTTCTGGAGCGAAGTAGCCTTAGAACTATACTTCGTACTCTATGTACTCTATAAACAATCACCATTAATTGCGATCATATGGTATATATTCAACACATCAAAAGTTTTAATATCATTACACAAACACATGCCATTTTTCTAAACGGTAAAATCGCGTGATATCTATTTGCCTCTATAGAGAACTGTTCAAGAACTGTGAAAGAACTTTGAAAAATTAAATGATTTTCTTCAATAACTTTCTTACTTCAAAAAAGTTGGGTCTTTTTATTAATCTCCTATACCGTCAACAATCTGCCCGTGGGCAGTAAGTATTATTATATGATTTTAGTTATATAATATAAATATCCTGACATGTAGTATATCACTTCTGTAAGTGATCTACTCTACAACTTATAATCTGAATCTTATTCTAGATACTATTCCAATTTGTTTTAAAGTACATCCTCCTAACTTATTTTATACATATTCTAGCTTATTTTAGAGATTATTAAATCTAACTCTATGTGTATATTAATCAGTTTGTATGGCAGTTTGCGTTTAAGCCTACGCACTTCACTGATGTCTTTCAGAGTACTTCGCAATAACACTCCGAATCACACATCGTTATGGATTCTACGGGGATATCACGCTGAATCAGTTTACTGGATACGTAATATGGGAAATCGACGATGACTCGCAACATTTTACTCTGGAACCTCTGGAGGATATCTATGTTATATTTGCTAGTAGTACCCCACAGTTCAACACCATAGGTCAAAATGGTCCTAATTATTGACTTATATAGCAAAACCTTGTTATCTAATGACAATTTAGATTTACGACCCAACAGCCAGTACATTTCGTTTAGTTTAAGCCCAAGCTGTTTGCATTTTGTAACTATATGTTTTTTCCATGTCAAACGTCGATCGAAATGCATTCCAAGATATTTAACGTTGTCAGCTTGCTGAAGTTCATGATTATTCAATTTTACTGAGGGACATGTTCTTCTACAAAGGGCGAATGTTACATTGTTAGATTTTGTCTCATTTGCTTTGATACGCCACGTTCAATACAATTCGAAAGTGCGTATGGGGCAAAAGCTTTTTTAATTTAACTTGCAGACCAATGTGCCACACCTTGTCAAAGGCCTGGCAAATATCGAGAAATACAGCGGAGCAATATTTTTTGTCGTTTAAGTTTTTGTTAATTTGCTTAACTAATCTATGTATCGAGAATATTCTTTTGCATCAGTTGGCGTTAAGTTTTCTAAATAGTTTTGAATTAATTGATATTGTTCCTTATTTATTAGCTTTTTTATGGCCTTGTTCAATTTTATCTTGTTTTTTTCTGCTCTAATTTGTTGGCAGGTTTTTCGCAGTTTTCTCTTTTTGCCATTTTTTTGTTTAATTATAGATGAAATATAATACCAATTTTAAAATATTTTATAAAATTATTTTAATTATTTGATATTGTATTGAAATAAAACAGCAGATAAAAAAACGCTTATATATATCAGCTTTTTAAATTTATGTGTATTTAAACAATTAAACAAGAATATAACAAGCGATAAACTTTTTGTGTCTGAAGTAATAATTCTTGCTTGTGAACCAGTATCGCCTGACCAGAATAAACAACCTTTAAAGACAATACACGATAAAAAAATTCGCAATTTATTGAACGCCAGAAAATTGCTTGATTAAAATTCAGCATAAAAGCCGAAATCTTACAGCGTCGCGAAAATAAATTATTTGCGAACAACTATAAATTTGGGGAATCATAAATGACTTATGGATAGATAAAAGTAAACATTTCACATTGATGCTCCAACATTTTTGTAGTTTTAGTTATGGGCATTTCGTTAAAAAATTCCTGTATAATTAAGGACCGCGATCTGGTTAAGATAAAATTTATTTATTACTATATTAATATTTTTCAGTTGTTGGTTTCATAATAATTTAATAGAACTCGTTGTAATACAAAAATACAAACTAAGAGAAACATGGGTCTAAAATAAATAAGTGTCAAACTAAATGAAACAAAACAACCAGCTAAAGGGTAACTATAGGAATATTACTAGATTCACACCTGGAAACACTCTTAAACATACATGGAAAATTTAGGCATGTAGAAGTGATGTATGTATAAAAAGTTCAAAGCAAATATCAATTTTTAATATTATTGACTTATCAATTTTAATATACTAATAAGTAATTTCCTCTAGTGTAGGATCTCCTTAATGTCACTGTTTGGCCCCATCTTTTTCTATTAAAATGCAATGTTGTAATATACAAAATGTTTAGGGTATACGGTCATCAAAGGGAACATGAAACGAGGTATTTACTCAGACCATGAAATGTTATAAGTGGTTAGAATCCTGGCCTTTGGACCATCGATTCAACCAGTCACTTCTTTCCATTAAAGTTAAATAGCAATCTAAACGGGTTTTCAAGCAAAAATAAAGTTTTTGTTTCAATCATGTTTTTGAAATCAATCTTACATTTTTCATGACATATATATTCTTTTAAAGTTAGTGCAAGTCAGATTTTCTCTGTCCACAATGGTGGTCTGTCCACAATGATTTCACTTGTGTAATAGGCGCTAAAATTTATTCCTTGGTATTGAAATCATAAGGCATAAAATGTCTCGAAATTTAGGAAACACAAGTCTTATAATTCAATAACATTTTATTTATTATAATTTTAATACTACTTTCTCCCGTTTTTCATGCACTTCCATATCCATTACTCAATTAATAGTTAATATACAAACAACGATAGATGTCATGAATGTCAACATAGGAACATTATACTTAGAATGGTGTGAACTTAAAACCATATTTGTATATGTTTCAAAATCACCAGAGAGCTGGAAATATAAAAAGCAAGACAATAATTGACAGATTTAATTTATTTTGTTCTGTGTTTTTGTCTGATCCGAATCGAAATTATAACATATTTTGTAGAATTTTTCAATTTTTAATGGTTTACAATTGATTTAGTAGTCTTAAGTAAGAAATTATTGCTCGTTGGAATGTCATTATCTTAAAATGTATTAACTGTTTTTATATTAAGGACGTTTTTGGGAACAGCTTGTTTTATCGCGCAATTTTTGAAGCAGTTATGTAACAATTATATATTTAAGGATAAAAAGGAAACATGGATGTTCCATTTCAGGTTGTGAGGGTTCCAATAGGATACAAAATTGGATGCTAAAGAGAGGACATGAGAAGGAGGCTTTAAAGGCCAACAATGACAAACTGCAAGGAAAAGGAGTTTACTCGTTAGAAGAGCATTGCTTGCTAAAAGTGCAATCCTTAATTGCTATTTAATTAGAAAATCTTTCATTATGATCTATGTGCGTTGGACTGAAATACGCAGTCTGCGTTTATTCACAGATCCTTTAGCAATTTTAAAGGAAAACATTCCACATTAAATATCTCCAGTTAGAGTTAAAGAAAATTACGAATATGATTTGTTTTCAGATGATGTAAATTGTGGATTTTAAAATTATAATTGAGCAATCTAATATCTATGAAGATTATATATGGTCACAGATGATTGTGCCCTTTCAGCATTTAGATCTGCCTGGTAGAACATGTATCACAACACTAAAGTGATACAAAATTTAGTTGAATAATTTTTCAGGAAATAATTTCTCAGATTTTAATTGGAATAAAATATTCACTGGTACTAGTTACCAGTAAACGGTGACTTTTTAATGCTATCAATTATGTAGATTATGTTGAATGCTGAACAGAACAGTGTAACAAGAAAATACTACCTAGGTGTTACTTTTTTGTGAATTAAAAGAGCTAATACAACTTAAAAGGGCAAACATGAAAATTGTGCATTGCAAAATTTAAGTATATGAATACCGTTTAACTATAACACTCTCAAGAAAGGTCAAGATTTAAGCAGGCCAATTCATATGCATAATATATTATTCGATTAACTCTGCTTCTATATAGATTTTTTCGTTTTTATTTGGTATAGAAATTTTGGTATAAAAATTAATATTAGTTATATTTTGTAGATGTTCCGTAGAAGCGTTCAAGGTATATTTATATGAAATGTTGCTTTAATGATTTTTTAAATTAAAATAAGTATAAAAATATAAAAATTAATATTGATTGAAGGGGATACGGTAGATACATTAAATAATATTTAATGTCTTCAAATATAAACCTAATGAAATTTATCCCATTTTTTGTCCAAACTCAATTATTAGATTATATAGGATTTTTTGATGTTTTTATATTTTATGTAGTACTCAAATGTTAAATAGTATTTATATTGCTTTAATTGTGTAGATATTTTATTTGTAAATAATTCTTTTAATTAAAATATATTTTCTAAAATTTCTCACTGAAATATTCCCGCTTGTTTAATCCTCTTTTTTCCCGCACAATTTAGTCTCAACTCTTCATATGGGAGATCGACTTTTATGTCTGACTATTCCGACAAATATCAAGAAACTATAAAAATCAACTGTCACTATGAAACAGTCATAAAATACTTTTAACAAAAAAATATCCGTAAAATTTAAGTAAAATTCGTGTAATAGATAGGTTAAAATAAGGTTTTTGTTTATTTTTATTTAGTTATTTCAACGACTATTATATGCATATTTTATAACTACTAAGTTTGATTAATTTTTTATTTTTTGTGAGTTACTTTTTTAGTGTTTTTGTATGTTCTAACCAAACTAGAACAATAAGGAGTTATTCATTTAGTCAGATCATTGTCCGCGCCGGGAATCGAACTCGCAGCCTCTGATTGGGAGCTAAACGCTTTAATAAATACATCATAGAAGCTATTGTCAATATTTTTTCTACGAAGTCTTGTACACTATAAATAGTGCTTAAAATGCAAACTGAATGGCTTTTGCACTGAAAAACTTCCGATGTTCCATCACATCAGCTCAGCCAAAACATTATACACACATATCTAATAAAATATATCCATGTGCATTTGAAATTTGAGCGTTTCCCTTGATTTTCCCCTTCCCCCATCAGATCCTTGGTTCTTTCGAGTAAAGAATGAATTTGAATCCCCGAAATTTAATTATATATATATATATATATATATATATATATATATATAGAACAACCACAAAACTACCTCCTTTTTCGAAAGACAGCCAGCGCCCTCTTTTTAAATCACAACAAGCCAATAACTATTACATGCTGATATTTCCTATCCTTTCGATTTGATTAAATTGTTTCAAAATAATTACGATAAAATAATTTTATAGCAAAAATAAATAAAATTACAATACTATTAATTATTAAAGATACTAAAATATACTCGCTTGAAGCAATTATTTTAAAGCTAATTTTCAACGAAATACCACCGGCCCAGTTGGAAACATGATAAAACAGTTTGCAAAAACGGGTAATATCACTTACATTTGTAATTTCTTTCAATGTGATATGGTCGTTTTTCTTTATTGAACGACATTCCAAGTCATATTGCATCTTGTATAGCGTTTCAAAGAAAGATGTCAAATACCTTACGTTGTTTAACGTTGTTTTTTATCCACTTTAGAAAATAAAAGAGATCAGATATCTGATACATCAACGGTCTTTGATACATAAAGGTCCAAAGTATAATATGTTGTGTGTAGTTACTGATGCGAGCCGAAAACTCTGTTAGACATTGTACGAAATAATTAGAGCATGCCCAATCTCAAGAAAGAAAACCGACACCCGAAGAGTGAATGAATTCTTTCTGGCGCAATTGATACCGGCATATTATGGTAATTATGGGTACTGTGTTGTGAATTGCCGAAATTTCTGGGTTATAGAAACTAATTGTTTCTATTTTCTGATATATTTGCGAATCGTCATCTGTATAATTTTCATATTTATCTTATTTAAGAGTTCTTTTCACTTAGATCTGCATCAACGTATCATTAATTATTTTCGAAAATAATTTGATGTGTTCTGAATAGTTTGTAAGCGGAATTTGAGGTAAATTTAATTAGGTGTTTTTGTTTACGCTCTATAGCTGTAAGTTATGCAGTATTATATCACGATCATGTGCAGCAAAGACAGAATAAACCTATTTCTTAACCAATTAGTTATTTATTAATTGGTTCATATTAATTATTGGTTGACTACTAATATGTAAACAATTAAAAAAAAAGTCGCCTAACATAATTTACACAATTTTCTGTGGATTATGCTTCGACAATATATTAACAAATGTGTTTATTCTTTTATATAATTAAGTATTATAGTTCGAATTAATCAAATTCAAATGTTTTATTTTGTTGAATATGAAACAATTTTTAGATAGATATAATACCAAATATTATTTTTGATATATTAAATATTTAACTGTTGAACAACTCATAAACTAGATTTAAGTTTAAGTAGTTTCCAATTTATATTAGAAATAATTAAAAATATGCAATAACATAAGGAGAAAATGCAGCAAAACTTCAGTTGGTGCCTTTGTAACAATTTGTTTTTACCGACTTCTGAAAAGAAGGAGCTTGTATGTACGGCTGTATATTATGTATTGTTTTTAATTTCTCCGTCAATTGTGGACAGATTTTCAAGATCCTTTTTTTATTTGAAAAAGTGCACTTCCGAGGTGGTCCAAATGGAATAAAGTCCGGATCTGTTGGGGGAAGGGGGGAAATCGAAATACAAATACAATAATATAATTTTGGGACATATACAAAAAAATCATTTACCAACAAAACAAATCTAAATTAATAGAACTGTTTGGCTCCGGCACCGAATTCAAAGTGATCAATTGGTAATAGTTAAAATAATACTGTAAAATGATAAATAGCTTTGGGTAGGTATTAAGCTAAAATGTGTGTATATAGTAGAATATAAAATACGTTTAGTAGATAGATTAAATAAAGTTTTTTTTGTTTTGATTTAGTTATTACAACGATTATTATGTACATATTTTATTTTAAAATTTTTAATGAGTTCCTTGTTTATTTTTTGAAGTCGGTTCAATTTTTTTGTTAAAAATATTTTTATTTCAGTGTTTACTAAACTATATATTAATCGCATTAGTGAAAATGTTGCATCCCCTTTAGGTGAAAACGATACGATATGTATCAATGGATGAAACATGGCTCCATCATTTCACTCCGAAGTCCAACCGACTGTCATCCGAGTGGACTGCATACAATGAACCCGCTCCAAAGAGTGGGAAAACGCAACAGTCCGCTGGTAAAGTTATGGCGTCTATATTTTGGGGTACGCATGGAATAGTTTTCTTTGACTACTATGGACCATCAACAACGACTATTACATAGCGTTATTGGACCGTTTGAAGGACGAAATCGCCGAAAAACGGCCGTTTTTGAAAAAAGAAAGTGCTACTTCACCAAGAAAATGTATCGTGTCACAAGTCAGTGAAAATGATGGCAAAAATCCATGAATTGGGCTTCGAAATGCTTCCACATCCACCGTATTCTCCAGATCTGGCCCCCAGCGACTATTTCGTGTTTCCAGATCTAAAAAAATGCTCGCTGGGAAGAAATTTTCGTCGAATGAAGATGGCCGAAACTGAAGCCTATTTTGAAGCAAAGCACAAATCGTACTACAAAAATAGTATCGAAAAGTTGGAGGGTCCCTATAATCAGTGTATCAGCCTTGAAGAGAATTATGTTGAATAAAAAAAACTAATTTTGTCAAAAGAATGTGTTTTACTGTGGTAAGCCGGGGAATTTTGACTGACAACTGACCTGTTTTATTATTACTACTAATACTGTACTATTAATAATTAATACAGAAAAATCAAACCTACCATATAATTTGCATTTTTTTATACTACGTAGTTCTCTTAATTAATTTTTAGATATTACAAGCAACAACACTATTGTGCGCAGCTAATTAAACGAATTCCTGTTTAAAGATTCAATGCCAATCAGTGTTAATCTTTTAACTAGGGTGGATGATTATTTTGTTGCATATTTATCGATTGTAATACGATTCAGCTACCGGTGTTATTAAAGTAGCTTTCCGATACCTCATTAATCATTTTAATCCTGATCTCTCCTTATCTATGAACTAATTTAAATATTTTTTTCACTTTACATTATACCCACTTTTTGTAATAGGCTATTTTTAAATAATGTTAAATATTATATTTATAATATCAGGTAAACAAGCAAGTTTTTCTTGAAGCAATTACTGGAATATATGCAAGCGTTATTACATCGCCTATATGTAATTTTATAATAATTGTGCTAATATTATTGATAAGTGAGAATGATCACATCTAAGAATAGATTTCTATAACAAAAATATATGACAGAAAAACTATTTTTCTAATTTATTGTAGATATAATTGTATAAATATAATAAATTTTGACTCTACTAGTACTCTTTTAGATTCCTATGATTAACTGTGTGTATGTAATTTGAAAAAAAATCTTCTTCTTTATTTTCAAAGCTTAGCCCTTTAAGAATATTCCGTATAATATATAAGATGAATTTTCAAAAATTAAATTATGTTCGAAGATGTAGCTGTTTTAGTAACGCAGAATCTAAAAAGGAAAGTTAAAGCGCGTTTTTTTTCGGATTTACTTCTTTCTGAACAGTTTACATATCTCAAGTTCTGCTCTATACTCTATCGTACGAAGCAAATTTTTATTATATTTAAAAAATTCGAAAATTAAGTCATAAATAGGAAAAAAAGTGATAAAAATTGTCTCTTTGCAAATAGCCTAAAATTGAATTCTATAAAAACTAATATATAAAGAGTTTAAAAAATGGGTAGGCAAAATATATTTTTTAAATTTTGCCTGAAAAATACAAATTATTAGAAAGTTAACTTAACTTAATATATTACCTAAACATTAGATTGGCTTGGATATAATTATAAATGAAATATAAAATAATCGTATTGGTTATTTAATATTGTTATATATGCGAGGTAACACACAAAATTTGAGAAAATGAATGGATATATTAAATGAAAGAAGTGAGGGCACTTCAAAAGTGGAGGATGTTATCACCAGCATGCTACTGTTATTGGAAAGCTGTAGGACATCAAACATGACAATAGATCAAACTTTATTGGATTTATTTATTTCTAGGATTCCTAAATTTTTTGTTTTTAATACCAATAAGAATAGAGTTTTCAAAAAAAAATCAAAGATTTCGACAATTAGTTTTGTTCAATGTAAAATATAATTTATATTGTAGATGGAAATGTTTCTTTATGTTTTATTATATTTTGCATCATAAGACAAATGAGGCTAGATGAAATCTACGTAACAACGTTTATTTAATCTAATAGTATTTAATTATTGTTGCTACAGGTAAGTTTGGAAGAGTTGTTTAGTATCTACTTCCATGAGTTCATAGTTGTTATTTTTATTATTTATTTGCAAGCCTTGTTTTGGAAACACTGGTCACTGCTCATGCCACAAATGAAACAAGTATGTTTTTAACCTTTTAAAAATATTAATGTAGATAAAATTCTTACTTAATATAAAATATGCTACTTCACAGTTGAATTCTACATGTTACTAATTAGAGATCCATCTCTTACCAAAATAAATATAAAAATATAACATATATTACAATCCTAATTCACATATTAAAATTCGAAGTGTTCGACAGTTAGTGTATCCCAGTGCTCTCGCCAAACAGTTAATATGCCTGATGACAGTGAAATGCGAATATTCAAATACAAACTAGCATACGAACTGATTAATAAACATATATAGTGACATATAATTATCTCTAGAATAGCGTTTAGAATAACTTAAAATAAGTTAGAATTGTATCTAGAATAAGATTTAGATTTTAGGTTTGTACAGCAGATCACTTACTGAAGCGATCTTGTAGATGTCAGGATTGTTATATTGTATAATGGTAATCATATAATAATACTTATTGCCCACGGGCAGATTGTTGAAGCTCTAAGAGATTAATAAAAAGAACATATTAAAATTATATATAAGACTATATCTATTGAATGCTTATTTGTTGATTAACTAACAGGAATAAATAAAAAATTCATGAAATCTGTATAATTTGCTTTTAAATAGTCTTTGTGGTATTTATCGTGCCGAGAAAATGTTTTCCTAATAATTTACCTTATAGTTAAGTAAACCGCTTGACTGTAATTGTGGCTTCTCCTATGATATTGTCGTTGAATTATCGCTAAATCTTTTGTGAATTATAACTGTGGATTGATTTGATTGGTCTTTCCTCAGATACACTAAATGTCATATGTCTAATTATTATGTTCGATTAACTGCGTACGATTTCGATTAATTGATGAAAAAATCATCATGATTCTTGACGTATTAGCATATTTCATACACAAGTTCAATTTCCTGTAAAATTATTATGACCGTTTAAGCCGCTCCACATTTCCCTAATATATATAAATAAAAAATCTGATAAATGCATATAGTAGCCACGGGCAGTGATTGTTAGTATATTAATGCATTATTAATGTTCATTAATCTAAACCTCGGATCACATATCTCAATGTATGCTACAACTTAAAATACCTCACATTATAAATAAACATACCATGTTATCATTTAATATTGCTCATGTAATTCACATCCCTAATCTTTCTCCACTATACAAGCATTATTTATTTATAAAGTATTACAAGTATGAAATCATGAAAATTATATACTAATATTTGATGGAAGACAAAACAACAGTTTTCGTGAGGATTTTTGCCCAAATGAAATAAATATTCAACTTGAACACATAATTTGAGATAGTGTGAATCACATCGTCATGAACAATAAATGTATTAACATTGAAAGTCGACATACAAAAAACTATTGTAGATCAATTCTAACATTGAGTTGCGAGTTATGTATACTATTGAAAAATATTTAAAACAAAATCCAAGCAGAGGTAATTAAAAAAATTTTAACAGTGGAAAAGGTAACAAAGATGGATAAGATGATAAACGCAGAAATAAAAAAATACCTCAATTTAGAAATATTAGATCATATTATTCAATCATAATATTCAACATATGGATGAGAGCAGTTAGGGGTGTCCGGGAAACAAAGACGGAAATGAGAAAGCTCTTTATCAGAGATCTAGAATCAGAGTGATAAGAGGGAGAGGATTGAGGATAGAGGATATGAGGATTGCTGTCATTTAAATAGTGCTATATATGTGAGGCTAGTATAGCATTTAGTTAATAAGCTCGAAGGAAAATAGAAATAATTCTTTAGCAATGAGTATAAGAAAATAATTAATATATATATATATATATATATATATATATATATCTGTATATATTAGTATATATATATATCTGTATCTATTAGTAGTTGACATTTACCGATTATGATAGTATGTCTTGCGAGTTTATGATTTACTGTTAGATCAGAAGTTTTTTAAGGATCAAATCATCTCAAGTGTAAAGGGAATGGAAATAAACCAAATTTGTGCCGTTGAAATTAAAAATACTAATAACCAATCAATTAACATAGCGACCGTCCAGTTAAATTAATTCACACCTCATTAATACCAGAGGTATTTCTAGTAATAAAATGAATGAATCGTTTTAAAATGGATGAGAATTTAAAATCGATGTTTCATGGGGGGGCTTGAACCCAATTGTGTTGATTTTCAAAGGGATTAAAACATTGGGCTGTTGCTTTCTGCATGATTTTGTATTCATATTAAAGTAGTCCCATTTTACCAATATTTGTCTTTAGTATCTGAGGTACTAACCTGTTGTTGACATAATGATTGATGCGGCGGAAAAAGGAAAGGATTTTCAACTTCTTTATTAAGTGATCTTCTAAACTACGCTTTTAGCGGATCAATGGCTGAATTTCTATCTTTCTGGCGGCTCTCTGAAAGCATCGCAGGAAAGCGCAAAACGTCTTTCCCCCTGAAGTTAGTGGAGACTGAAACATTCGCAGTCACCCACCACGAAAGGGCCGAGCTCTTCGCTAAAATCAACGAGACCCTGATGGAACGCCTCCAGCCTGCTTCATATATAAACATTGCTGAGAACGACGAAATCATCGGGAAGGCCAACTCCGTTCACTCTCAAGTGACTCCAAGTTCTATCACCAAGGTTCGAAACAAGAAGGCCTCGGGTTTCGATTATATCTCGATAGCCCAACTTAAAAAGTATCCCTACAAGCAGCTCGTTGAACTAACTAATATCATCCACGCCATTCTGAGGCTGCAACACTTCTCACCCACACGGAAACATGCATTAATCGCAGTTATCCCCAAAAAAGGAGCTAAGTTATCACCTTCTGACTACAGGCCTGTCAGCCTATTAACTTCCATCTTCCAGCTTGCTCAAAGAGCAATTCTCTGTGCTCTTAACGACTTTACGAAATCAAACAATATCATTCCAAATGAGCAATTCGGATTCCCCGCCAAACACTTAGCCGTTCATCAGGCCCATCGCCTGAGCGTAAAAATCAACGGTGCTTTTAGCCGACGTGAAAGACTTGGAGAGGTCTTATTGGACCTATTCAAGGCCTTGGACAAGGTTTGGCACGAAGGCTTAGTGGCGAAATGCATCCGATTATGTCTACTCCATGACCTAACAGCTCTTATCAAATCATTTCTGTTAATACGATCGTTCCAAGTGAAGATTAATTAAAGTATTTAATCTTTTTCTTCCAGATATCCAGGAGACCACAAGTTGAGGCAGCTTTTTACGCAAACGACACTGCTTAGTTTGTTTCTTCAAGAGTAGCACCGGATATCCAAGGCAGACTCCAGAAACAACAACGGCTCAACATATTTTCCAATGTTGTTTTCTTTTAAATGCAAAAGGATAAAGCTATCCGTTTGGCGGATTGATCCGTGTAGAAGTTATGTTTCGGATTTTTTTAATGAAATAACTTCTTAGATTCGTTATTTTTTATTATAAACTTCTAGCTTTCGTCGATTTTAGTTCATTTAATACCAAAGTAATAGTTTAGAATAGATCCTGCATATATTTTGAGGACTTTAAACATGTTTGAATTCATTATTGAAGTGTTTTAAATAATAATCTTATTCTCTTTATAAACTGGCATCTAAGCTCTTCTTTTTTATAGATTAATTATTATAGATTATTTTTCGTAGATTAGATTTTGCAGCCAGTTACACTAGCTATTATTATTATTAATTTTTTATAATTATTTTTACTACATAAGTTAATACAATCTAATGATAACAGATAATAACAGAATTAACAATTTTAAAAAAGTCATCACTTACCTACCACAACACTTCCTGGCCAATCTAAAACAGAAATTTCAATTAAATTCTGCAATCAATAATATAAATTAGTTTTTAACATTATTTTATGTTAATTAGGTGATTATATCATTCAAAATTAGGCTTTTGTTGAAGTATAATGTGATTTCGCACCAATATTAATTTCTCTAAAAGTATTACGTATGTTTTCAAATAACAATTATCTATTATATGAAATTAACTAAAATGTTTATTCATGAAAAACATACTTGGACGCATTTACTTCACACAATTTAGATACACAATAATCTTAAAGGAAGCACGACGGAAGCTATTTTCCAAATAATTGTTTAAAGAATTTAAAACATTTTATCCTGAAATTCCTTAAAATTGGTATAAATATATTAAAACTAGTTATTAACATTTTTTCATGTATAATAAAAACGGGATATCTCATATCCTCTAAAGTGATTTTGTGCACAGTAAATTTTTATTGCCTGCAGTTATGATCGAACTCACGATTCCAGTGCTCCAGCCCTTGAGTTATTAAGCTGTGTTAAATGATATATTTTTCATTTTTTAAGTTTATTTTATTTTCTTGATAATCTAGTACTCCTGGAAAACTGCCAAATTCAGCTAAGACACAACCATCATATCTCATTTACAATAATTGAATTAAAATTCTATTCAATAACAGTTTTGTTTCAAAAAAAAATACCGTTTTGGTTTCGCGGTTTATAATTATAATCACTAATAATCTTACCAAAATAAGAGCTGATCGATCATGTCAATATGTGGATTATATTAATTATATGATAAAACAATTTTAGAAGAATCTTACGAATTAAATAATATGAATTATTACTTTACTAGAAATCGTTGAAGATTATTATAACATTGTACTAAGATGTTGAATTTATATAAATTATAATAATTGACATCTGAGTAATAGAATTTTATTCGGACAGCAATATTTTACAATAATCACCAAGTATATTATGAAGTAGTCAATATAACAAACTATCGTTCAATTTAACTTGGGTATAAGTTTTATATTACGTTTTAAATAGATGGTAATTTGCTTATATGAAGAAACATATAAGTTTATTCCGTCGTTACTAAACATTCAGATAATCTAAAATACTACATTTACCTAAAACTCCACTTTTAAAGTGAAATAAATAGTTAGTATTATCAGAATTAGAAAAATTCAAATTTCAAATATTTATAAACTGACGAGTGTGGCGGGTAAAATATTTTCTCCAATTACTTTTTGTGCTATTTAGAAAGATAAGTGACACAAGCCTAAAGTAACAGTGTTGCGGTTTTAACCTAATTAACACCCTTCCCAGAGATATTTTTTCTTTTATTTAACAACTTTGCTTTTCCTTGCATAGCTTGGCATAATGTCATCTACAATTTTTACTTTGTTATTTTGTTCATGTGGATATCGATAAACTAGTAAAAAATAGAATAAAAAAGCACAAACAAAACAGAAATGATATAAAAAATGTCAGATTGAAAAGGAAGGACAGTAAATAGGATATAAAAGTATGGCAAAAAAAGAAATGTGAGAAGGATGCTCGCAATAGGGATGTCGGATAACGGAAACCAGGTGAAAGAAGTTGTCAGAAAATTAGGAATCTATGCTTTGTATGGAAATATACCCTTTATTGGTCCGCAATGGGCCTTCGTAGCTCAGAGGTTAGAGCACTGGTCTCGTAAACCAGGGGTCGTGAGTTCGATTCTCACTGAAGGCATTTTCTTTAGTTTTTTATTCATTTCCTTGGATTTTCCTTGGACTTGCAGGAAAGCACTAACTCTGCGCCAGGAATGAACCCACGAATTACAGGAATGAATGTCTGTAAAGAATTATTCATTAATATTATGACGTTTCCGTCAACTTTGGCTGTCTTTATGCTATTTTTATTATCATCTTGCCTTGAGTGACATCATGTTCCATTTTTTATAATTCATATTTTATCTAAATACACAAATTATAATAACAATCTTCCTTAACTTTATTATTTACTTTTAAAAATTGTTATCCGCTAAAAGCAATGTCTGGAAGCCCCGTTAGACTACTCGTCGGTTATCTTTACACCATTGAAATCCTATGTTTCCTAACTATGTATGAAGGGATTTTCTACATCCCTTAAAGAACTATATATCTTTAGGATAAGTTGAGTTTTCGGTGAATCCAAGATTATATTGTTTTTAATTTTTTGAGATAATTTAGTTATATTGCCCATACTAATATTTAGTGCAGTTGTAACCCAATAAAACTATTTCCAATAAAAATCGAAACAACTTAGTATTTAACAGTGTCGATACTTATCTATCTGTCGCACTTTAATAGGCCGAAGGAGGCTCCACTTTCAAGTTCCTGTTCGAACTAATTTATTATAGTCGGAATCTGTACACTATCTAATTCTATCCAATGGTTTTGACATTATCAATAAGAGCAATAATAGGCAACGATTAAAAAAAATTGCCAAAACAACCTTTGCTAGTTTAAAACCTGTAATTATTATCACTAACATTTTGAAGAATTTTGCAGACATTTGTCAACCGCACGACTTTTTGAACATATTATACAGTATTCTATCTCTGTTTAATTGGAATTAAATCAGAAGCAAAATATTGTCTGATTTTAAAACGATTAATTAGTCAATTGCGATAGCAATTTTTATGGAAATATACCTTTTATTGGTCCGCAATGGGCCTTCATAGCTCAGAGGTTAGAGCACTGGTCTCGTAAACCAGGGGTCGTGAGTTCGATTCTCACTGAAGGCATTTACTTTAGTTTTTTATTAACTTAATTTCCAAAACTTAACAGAAACCCACATGATCACAAAAAAAATTAATAATGCTATTATGAGTAATTTTCATTCTCCTCAAGATGTAACAATTTTTGTTTCAATAACACTGTTTAATACAATGTTTAGTATTTTCTGTTTAAAATGTGATTTCCTGAGCCTCCATAGCTCAGGGGTTAGAGCACTGGTCTTGTAAACCAGTGGTCGTGAGTTCAATTCTCACTGGGGGCAGCATCAATTTTGTTACGTGTACTTAAAGAGTATTGAAATAATATTTAATAGATTTCTGTTGGGTTATTGTATCCATAAATGTGTTTACACAATAAAGGATGATGGTGTTAAAAATACTGATACTTAATTACAACTTATTTTAATACTTTATTTTTATTTATAAATAGTTATATATTGTACACTTCATGTGATAAGTTTTTGGGTGTTTTATATTCTTGAAACTTTACCTAAATATTTTTAGTATGATTGTAATCTTTTTCGACTTTTGTAGCTCTTTACTATTAATTATAAAATGATATACTAGCAGCAATTCTTATCTATATATTAATAAAGAATAGTGCCACCATGTTAAACTGCAATTGTCCGAGGGTTAGACAATGAACACATCGATTGTAGAATTGCGGATCGTGTGACGTATTATATCATCCTGGTGGGTTCAAAGCTATATCCAAATTTTTTTGCACTTCTCAATAGCGTTCACGATCAAGCCTGGTATTGTAAATTTAAATTGGTTTTGACGGTTTCTTATCAAGAATTAGATAACTACCTAAATGTCTCACTTAAGTCATCATATATAGCACGTTCAATCAAACAGTGAACTTATGACATCTAAATTTATGATGTCAAAACGTTACAATGTTGCCGCATCAACTTTCAATTTTAGTTTATTTTGATTTTTGACATATAATACAATTCTATTCTAAATAAAATAATGAAACAAAAAGAATGTTGTCAAATATAATTTATTTTAATATTATAGTACATCTAATGTATATATTGTCGAAGAGGTTAAACAACAATTGTTTATACAGTCATAATAGTTTGTGGGTTACGGTTGTGTTTTATTATTTTTATTCACCACGTATGAGTTAGAGTTCTAGGCGCTTAATTAATGTAGTGGTAGCCTAATCTATCTAATTAATATAAGTATATATAAGTAATATATTTTACTTTATTATTTAGATTATATATTTACCTTTTACGCTTATTTATTGATTTCGTTTTTGCAATGTTTCCGTCAAATAATTTTGATATAATTCTATTTCTCTCTGGTTTATTCTGTTACTAGCTGTGTACATCTTTCATGATAAAACTAGATTTAACAACTCCATTATCTCTAATGCATTTGCCATATCTGCAAAACGAGTATTTCTTTGTCCTCATATATTAAAAAAATTATCGGATGTTTTCTGAACAATTACACATATTAGATATATGAGTAATTGTTCAGAAATATTGTGTATAAAAATAAAAAATATTACGTATATGTTGTGTATAAACGCACAAACTTTTCTGTGTTAATTAAATAGTTTCCTTTTTAGTTGTTTCCACAGTCATCACCCTGCTTCGGAAATTGCAATGCAGCATTAGGTCATAATCTCACATCCGGAAAGTTTCATTCAGTCAGTGTAAATTTTTTTCTTCGCTATTCAAGTGAATAACTACGCTATTAATTTCCAATCTATTTAACACTTCTTGTCCAATTTATGAAATACAATTTCACCAATTGTTAAATTTTTCTCAGAACATATCGAGACCTTTCTTGTTCGTATATCATTCTCGGCCTGCATTTTTATTGTAATAATTCTTTGCCACACCCCATACTAATTCAGTTGGATTGAATATGCAGTGATAGAGAGGAAGATATAACACTTTGTGGCTATATTATTCAGCCATCTGATCTACCATGTATATTATTTCAGACATATTTCTAAAAAAGTAAATTATATAACATGCAATTCATTTATATTTATTAAGTAAAAATTTGAAATTATTGTTTTAGCAGAGCTTCTCGAAAACTTAATTTTGGTATTCCAAGCCTTAATTAAAGTTTTTGCTAACTTTTCCACCATTAAACACCTTGATGACGTGCGTTCACTGTTATTTTAAATAGACTATAATACAGGCAATACAATATCAACTACATATTTCTTGAATCATGAATAAAGAACTTGAACTATATAATGATTTATATGGAAATGTATATCTGATATAAATATATATTGATATTTCAATATTGTATTGTTGACAAATGCTCAATCTAATTTATTTAATTACAAACCTTTTACATGCGATAATGTTAATATAATTTTTATCATTTTTACATGCGATAATGTTAATATCAGTTTAAGCGGGGTTGTGTTTTGTTAGATTTATGAACTCATTTGAAAGACTACTGTTGTTGCCAACGAACTGACACATACTTGAATCGACACATCAAGTTAACAAACTGAAGGACAGTAACTAAATAATCAGTTTAGGAAAAAGTAAATTCGGTTTTTTCATATGTGTTTCAAACGGAACTTTTTCATATAAATTTCTAACAAGGATTAATTACCTATACATATCCTCTTGATAGACGATCTTTTGCTGCTTTTCTGGTAAAACCATAAACCCATCACGGTAGAACTTTTGGGATTAACGAGCAAAAACTAAAGCGCAGAGAGTTTTGCATAAACTGTAATAGATAATGAGCCGGAGGAAGCAAGATCCGGGTCATACGGTTGATGCATAGAAACTTCAATCAATCTCTTTTAATTTATAGTGGATGGAGCATAGTTTCCATAAGCTCCACACAGCTATCGATGACTTTCAGCGTCCTTTTTCCGCAAGTTTTTCTTATTACTTATTTATTACATTGTTACTAGTCGTTCCCGACTAACCTACAATTTGTCTTTATGATAACTTAAATCTAGGTATATAACTAGGAGGACCCATCGGTCCCATCTCATTACCTCATGAAATAATGTTTATATGTGTCACTGCTGCATTTTTTATTATATGAACCTCACTACACAACAGAATATCAGAGGTTTGATCAGATGGTTTGATTCTTTTGAGCCTATGTCCTGCTCTGGTGATATCCAACAGTTGCAATACTCCTATATTCTCATGAGAATGGAATCTTTCCTCATGTTCCCTTGATTTCTTGACTGACTGTGGGTATCTGAAGGTCTCAATGTAGGTAGTCATTCCTGTAGTATTTGGGTGCGCCCAAAATACTTCTCAAGACTTTGATCTGAAATATTTTTTATATTATTTGTGTTACTCTTTTCAGAATGGGGATATTGAACACCGTATGTCCATATTTGTTTCAATATTTCCTTATATAATAACAATTTATTATGCACTGATAATTGTGATTTTCTTCCAATTAGCCAATACATTTTGTTCCAACATTTGTTTACATCGTTATTTTCTGCGTATGAAACCGCTTTTAGTGATAGGACGTTTAATTATATTCCGCGAAATATGAAACTGTTAATTTTTTTAAAAGAGCCTTCATAGCTCAGGGGTAGAGCACTGGTCTCGTAAACCAGGGGTCGTGAGTTCAATTCTCACTGAAGGCATTCATTTAGTTTTTTTGAGTTACGGTAAGAAGAAAAATTATCAAATTCCTTTTTTTACTTGTTATAAGTTATGCGAAATCCTAGACACTAACATGTCATTTTTATATTATTTTTTACTTTATAAGTTATGTACTAATTATATGAAACTAAAAAGTATTAATTTTACGATGTATAATTCTTAATTATTTCGTTATGTTCATCAATTATCATATATTTATTTTCATTAGTTTACTACTACTAATTACTAACGTTTACAAATTTTAGAGGACCCTTCTATTGAAATTAAAGATTCGAAGCCTCCATAGCTCAGGGGTTAGAGCACTGGTCTTGTAAACCAGGGGTCGTGAGTTCAATTCTCACTGGGGGCAATAGTAAAGTTAATAAGACTGCGGCTTACATTTTTTGTATTAAATATGTACCCTATTTTTACCCGATATTATTAAATTTTAAACATAAATTTATTCACTTTATTCACATAATTTATTCTTTCATTGACGTTCTTGCTAGATATTACATTCTCTATCTTTCCGTGATTATCCTTAAAATTCATGGGTAGTCCTGAACGATGAAGGATCCCAATTCCGTCAAATAGGAAAAAGATCTGGCATAAAATTAATATTTGTTGTTGACAGGTACATTTATCTTCATAATATAACACTATTGTACTATATCCAGGATGCCATCTTGTTAGCAATTGCATGTTTGTCATGGTGCTACTCCACAATGATCAGTTACGATACCCATTTTTACTTATCGATGATTATAAACAAATTTAACTTTATATACGATACTGATCAACAGAAATCCCCCAATGACTACACGAACACTATCTGTGCTCCGAGAGAATAACATTTTAGTATGCCGCATCTAAAAAATTAGAACGAAATTTGATATTTAATTAAAAACGACAATTTTCACAAATACTCTTACTCTTAAATATACATGTATAGCAACATCATCTAACTCGGCATAACCTAGCCAACAAAATTATTTTATCATATTATAATAGCCAGTAATAATAAAAATGTGTTTACATTGCCTTCAGTGAGAATTGAACTCACGACCCCTGGTTTACGAGACCAGTGCTCTAACCCCTGAGCTATGAAGGCTTCCGAAAAAATAATTTATTTAATTTTTGGTAGTCCTATAATATCAAAAGTTCCGAAAATTAATACAAAATAACGCCAATTATTATAACAAATCACACGACGACCTACTGTTGCGATAGTCGCGGGTTCGAATCCGGCTCGGGCATGGTCGTAAATTTATGTTTGTGATGGTTTGATATGTGTGATTGTCCTAGACAAGCAGTCACGCCAGTAACCAGGCTGGGTAAGACCGGATGTCTTCTGGGATGATTTCTCTAAGTTGGTCACTAGTCGGTAGGCTAAATGCCGACGACCGTGATTCGGAACCCACTTTAAACTGTAGGTTCAGTCCAGATAAACCCCTAGTTGGCAAAAGGAGACTTTAAAATATAGAAAAAATTCGATTACCAAGTTCATTTAAAATGTTTTGAACATAATTTTTTAGCTTTATGATATGAAATTAATTTATTTTATTTTATTTTCATTATTAAACTTGACTCATCGTTTGTAATATAATATAATATTATGTATTAATATAAACATTATATCTTCCTATATTAGCTCCATCTATTCTTGTTATCATATATACTCATAATATATATTATAATAAAAAAATCAAAGAACATATATATTTTTGAAATAGTATGATAGTGAAGATAAAATAATTGAAAAAATATGAAAGATAAAGTTCAATTATAATATATTACTTTTTTATTGTAGGAACTTATTGTCATTTACTTAATTTCTTATGGTGATAACAACGAAAATTAATAGAAATGAGGATATTTGCCTTTATAGGCTAGGGTTTTAAGTGGATAATACTCGGAGAAATAATAGTTAACTTGATTGCTTAATGAATAGTGATTAATAAAATTTTAATTAATTGATTTTTAAACTTTCTTTAATTTTTAAACCTACTTTAAGAAGGGGTTACAAAGTAAAGGGTAATTTTTGCTCACAAAAAGGTGGAGCAGGAAATTTATAGCTATATAACTAGTGCCCCCAGTGAGAATTGAACTCACGACCCCTGGTTTACAAGACCAGTGCTCTAACCCCTGAGCTATGGAAACCCTGTGGCCAAGGCAATAAATAATTAATAGTATAAATATTTTAATATAATTTTAAAATAAATTCGGCTAAAAATATAACATATACTGTCGTAAAATATATTTTATAAATCTAAGGTCTGTTGGGAATTAAAAGATATATTAAAAGAAAATTAGGAATTAATAGAATGTAGTTTTCAACATAAACGAAGAATGATGAAAATCCGTTTTAGCATTTATCTTTCGCAGCTAGTCCAATTGTTATTTATATGTTTAAGCCAGCGTGATATAACTACCTAATCAATTTTATCATGTTCCAGCGGTAACGCAAACTTACAGAAACGGTACCGCAATCGCAATTTAAAAAATATTAAACAACTCGCGTATTTATTCAAATAAAGAACAATATTACGAATCTTTATTGTTGTTTCTAACAAGGCGGAAAAGATTGTGGGTACTATCCCGGTGTTCTGACTGGACACCTTTACTTTTGATACGCTCCATTGGATTGGCCGCTGGTTTTATAGCTTTGTTTGTTTCTCTGATTGTTAACTTCACGCGAAGACGAATAATTTATTACAGTGAGATAAAAGTTTTAGTTGTTTTAGGTTCACTGCCTCATCTATATTGTTCTCCTTGGAATGGTTCAATAATTTTTTTTGTATCTCATAAATTAGATCGGTATTCATTTCGTTCGACTGTTAATTGTGAATCATTATAATAACAAGCCACTTAAAATACCCTACTTTTTATTCTAGCAGTATGATGTTAAATAGATAAATTGCATTTAAATATATAGTAAGTTTAGGCTAAACATTAGTAGAAATTAGATTTATTAAGAGAAGAGGACATGAAAATTTCTTGATATTGTCCTATATGGTTCTTAGAAAATCATCAGAAAATTTTATCAATTAACAGTTAAATCAGTTAACAGGAAACTATGTTTTGTACTAAGCAAATGCTCCAATATTTGTGTAATTGTATGTTTCCATTATATTTAATATTTGTAAAAACGCTAGTCAACGAAGAGTTTTCTAGATATTCTAGATAGTAATGTGAAGTATCAGTGGCAACAACTATTAAACAACCCAACCAAGTTGTTAAAATTCGATGGTTTTGGCATTTCCCTATGTAAAATAACAGTTTTTTATGTAGTATTATTAAGTATTTTAGTGTATACATACGCTAATCATAAAAGACTTAAAACTGCATTTTCGATTGTCATTAATGTTGTTGCTTGGTCGGTTTGAAGAAATCTGCCTCCAATGCCCGTCAAATAATTTTAGAAACGATAACTCTGCTCCGTTATATTCTAATTTTAAGTTTTATTTCAAAGATTTGAAAATGCCGATTTTGTTTTCAGTGGCAAAGAACGACAGCTAAAAATTAGTTTTTTAAAGTTTTAACAGAATTTTAACACTCTTAACAGTGCTATTTTACTACCTGTTTTTATTAAGAGCTTTCTGCAACGTATTATGACTGGTGATGACATGTGGATCTAATAGGATAAGTCCAAGCACCAGAAGTTATTCTAGCGGTTTGTTTAGGGGAAAACTTGATGAAACTTGCTACAAATTACTAATTGCTACAAAAAAACCATCAATAGCAAGTAGTAAATACGAAATCATCCTCTTTCATCACAACGTTCAGACACTCGTTGCAAGAGTAGTAAATTTTTTCAAATTAATTTGCTGATCGATTGCCTTCTGGTTATTATCTGTTCTGATCTGATAAAAATGCTGAATCGGTGCGAATGTAGATCGATGATTGTTATACCGCTAAATTAACATTATTGTTCCGATATGGTTACGCCATATTGCCAGAAGGTTGGAAACAAGTTTAAAAAATTGTTGAGCAAATACCTTTTTATAGCGAATAATTGATTGTAACGATGGTGTACAAAAAAACTATAAAAACTAAAAGGTAAAGCATAGTGTACACTTTGAAACCGCTGCCCCCAGTGAGAATTGAACTCACGACCCCTGGTTTACAACACCAGTGCTCTAACACCTGAGCTATTAAGGCCCTGTTATTATTAATTAGACGTCCTACTACTGAAAGCATTTAACATATCATAGAAATGAAAAGAACGAATCAAATAAACAAACCAATAGAAGGGCTTTATCAAAACAATTCTCCAAAACGTCGAAAGTGTCAAAGAAATACAGAGGACTTTGCGAGTATTTACATAGAGATTCAAACAAACTAATAATAGGTTCCGAGGAAAGATTGGAATGCGATCGGGATTATGGACATAAAATATAGAGATAGAGAATGGGAACTTAAATGAGTACATCCGCAATCATGTTTCGACTGTGCCTTCTGGTGGTATTGGGGACATAAAAGCAAAGACTTTTTAGGACGTCACTTGATTTACTTAAATGCAAAAACAGAACAAAAGCATTTTCCAGGGTCTGAAGATTTTAATAAAATATATTGTTATCCAAAGAATTGTGCTCTGGCGAAGAAACGGTTTTTAAAAATAAAAGTTAAATTTAAGGCAACAAAGGTTTATTTGTAAAGCTATTTCTAAACTTTTTATATTTATTTTCAAAAGTATATAACATGTAAAACTAAATAGAACGAAGATTGCCAATCAAATATTATGCTATCAAATGGTGTTTTTTCTAGACAATTAAATGGGTACAACATCCTGTGCAAGATAATTTAATAAGAAAACAATTATTAAGTTTAAGTTCTGGTGGATGAAAATAATTAGAATTGCAAAGGGCAAAATATAATGAATAAAAATATAATGATAGTGACCAATCATATATACATAAATAAGAAAAAGTGGTTTGGTAATCAAAATTCAAATATGTAATCCTTATATTTAGTAAATGTATGTCTTGTATTTGTAAGAATATTTTGAACAAGCTATTTTTTTAATTTAGAATTTTTAGTTTATAATATTTAAGGCAATAACAACCTACAATTAGAACAAAAGTTCTCAAATTAGATAATGTATTTTTTTTTCATATATTTTGAAAATATGAAGTAATATTTAAATACAATATTTTATAAAAATTCAATTTTTTTACTCACCTTAACTATACTTGTTAAAATTAAAATTTTATTAAAATCTTATTTTTCAATTTCCTTAACATTGCGCGCCCTTATGTTGGCATCAACATTAAACATAGGGGATCCTATTCTATGTCTCTTTGTTTTATGATTGAGGATCCTGCAAACAATTTTCAAAGCAAACTTTAAAGATGAATTTCTATTTCTTCTATAAATAAAAGTAATAAAATTTGTTGGTATTTTTATGACATCAGATATATAAACAAAATTCTTAAAAATATCATCAAGTTACGTTATAAATTATGCGTTAATTAATAAAATTTATTATGTTCCTGAACTAGGAATAAATGATGAAAAATTGTGTCAAATACATTTAACGGTACCGACTAATAATTCTTAAATAAGAATTCGTTACATCTCAGGTATTATACATATTTCTTTTCTGCAGCTTAAATATGTAGGAAAGTATTCGCTACTTGACCTGTCTCAATTAACTTCATAATATGACTAAGCGACATTTAACAAACGAGTCTCCGTAGTTGTATTTTAAGCAGACGCATATTTCAACGTGATGGAATTGCTTGATGATTCAAGGATGTGAAGAAATCGACATTAAATTATTGCATATTCTATTTTTATTTTGTACGTGACAATTATATCATAAATTATACTGTTATGACTGTGAACTAATTTTGAGTAATTTACAGTGTGTGGCGTAAAGGCGTATGTTGTTTTGGATTTAGCACTTCCGTCTTTAAAATTTACAACATATAATATATTTGTCGTTTCGCTTAAATACAAACGACATATGAAGATGATAAATTACCTGTTTACAAAATACCATTCTTTGATAATATTATTTATTTAAATGAAGACATGTTAAAATCATTATATAATATGCATATGTATTGATATCATAAAAATTGTGATTCATTATAAAATGATCGTTATGATATAATAGGGTACTTATTGAAGAAACTTGATAGATCATTTTCAACTACGTTTAAGCTTGAATATTAATTTTGAAGTGATTTCGAGAAAATTAGCAGCTTTTATAAGTCTAGGCCATTTTCTCTAAACTTTACGGAAAATTATGTTCCTTAATTTATATTACAGTTCATATAAGATACATTAGGATATAGGCATGAGAAATGAAATGCAATTATAAATAATTAATGTAGTATCATAATTTGAGACCCAAAATAATGCTCATAAGAACATATGTATGTAAGTTTTAATTTTTGTAGACATGAATTCACACCCTTATTTTGTTTTAATATTTTATTTCAAGAACAGGGAGTGCTGATATGTTAAATCTATTGGGGCTCCAATAACATCACCGATCTGTTCACATTTCATTCTAAACAAAGGCTTAAATTACGATTAGCGGTACTTGGAAATGAACATTGCCCTACGTTGCCTTGTTATTATGGAATTAACAGAGGCCTTCCAGTCGCATGATGTAACACCTCCCTCAATTATTCACGACCATAATTGACTTTGGACAGCTTATAATTAACTAAATTCTTTTTTAATATTGGTAACACCTTCGTTCGCCAGTTTGCCTTGATGATCTTCTTAAATGAAAATCTAAAATCGAGACACTGGAATAGCATCCAGCATTTTTCTGCAATATAATGGATAATCTTGTAACCTTTGCAATTGAAGTTAAGTTAGAACACGTCAACGTAGTGTTGGGGAGAACTAGAATACAGTTTAAGCGTACCACAGGATTATTTAATGGAACCCTTGCTTTTTATATTATACTTTAACGATAAGGTGCAAGTAAGAAGAAGGAGTCAACATGATAGATTAACATTAATATAATTTTACAATTCATGCATACGACATTATACTGCTTTTCAAGGAATATATATTTTGAATAAATTTGGAAAACTCTATTAGACAATACTAGCTACTAGACTAGCAAGCAGGTGGTGGTTACTGTAGTTTCTCATTGTGCATGTTGTGCCCCTGTAATAATTGATATGGAAAAGCCAAATCTAGAAAAATTGATAAATGTACAAAATCATGTATTTAGAGCAATATTATATATGAACACGCACACAAGAACTACTAGATTTTAATTATGTAGGAGCAAGAGTGGACGTAATTATATTTGTACTCAATATTTAATATATATTATATGTGAATGTATAATAATTTTAGCATAATGTTGTATTTATTTACCTTTTAGCTAAATAAATTGAACACATCCATTTGAATTAATAAATATTTATGTATCATCTAGAAAGAGACAGGAATATATAGAAAGACAGAAAGAGGAACAGTATATATAAATTTGATTACTGACAGATCGAATAAATCTCAATATTCGATACTAATCGCAAAAGATCATTTACAATATTTCAAGTTTACCGAAGTAGATATGAAACACCCCGATATTATCATAAAAAAGAAATAAAACTTGTTTTTAATAGATTTTTATTTAAATTTGATCTCTCGGTTGGACTTTTCGCTTACATCTCCGACAAAAAACTAATTTTGTCATTAAGTATCATTTTCAATCCAACCGGATGAACAGAACTCGTTCTTGTATATTCAGGTCAGTCATTGTAATCTATTAATAGTAGCAGAAATGACGAAAAAAACACAAAGAAATTTTAATGGAAATAAACTTAATCTTAGACTATAAATTTGCCGACTGTAATAATGATTTTTGCAAAGCATCACTCAGTGATCATAGAAGGGAAGCTTAATTAAAATAGTTGACAAAACAAAGTAATACTTAGTTGCGCAATTATTGCAAAGATAAATGGTTATTAGTTTTAAATAATTTGACATTTCCAATACTACTAGCATATAATTTCGCTGAATATTCTCTTGCTACAACGATCCTAATGTTATTAATACTAAGCCATTCTATAATGCGTGTAAAAGGTAAGAGTGCACAGAACCTTCTATGTATAGATACTGTAATTGACTATTTATATTAAAAAGGTTTAACCTTTTTTTTGGCCTGAAACCGGAAAGGGGAATCCTGTTGCTGATACCTGGTTTGGGAGACCCGCAGGAATAACCGAGTTGGACTGGTTACTAACTGGTCACTACTGGTCACTAACCTAACTATTAAATGCAACATAAAATAGCAGTTTTAGCTATTCATTCAAAGCTCCAAATTACTTTTTCGACATTTATTACTTTGTTTGGAAGAAATTTGTTTCTGGAGCCCATTAGACACATCTAGAAACTTACCGTGATTTTAGAAACCTACTTCATTATATCGCTATTGTCGATTTAGGTTTCTACTATTCAAAAGTAGTGAGTTTGATGACAATAACCATAACAATAAAGGTGTACCTGGAACACCAAATAGAAGCATTATTGGAATTGCAAAACCTATTGAAAAAAATCCAATTCAAGTTCTCGAAAAACTTAGCAGTTAATGGCTCTATTGTAACTGGAGGTTGATATGCGACGGGAAAGATTTAAAATGTGAGGAATTAACCAGCACATGAATTGACTGAGAAGGCCTCTTGAATGATTTTGATGCTTTATCACGCCCAACCTTCATTATTTGCTAACTCTATATTGAAGTTATATGATCAGGCATGCGCTTTGACGCAAATTTAATTATGACAATAGACAGTATTCTCCATTTTCTTCAAAAATACAAGGATTTTTTAAAAATCAATTATAATCCTATAAAGTACCGAACACGATAGTATGATGTTGTTACGAAGCCAACAAGCCAAGATATCTTTCATAAAGTTTAGAGAATGAAAAAGGACTAAAGTAACGAGCATAAAAATATAATATTTGTTTTAATAAGTCAATAAAAGTTATAAGGCAAGTAATCGCCGAATGGTAGTAAATATTTAGCAGGATATAAACAGGCAATAAAACGACATGTTATACTACATTCATTGTAGTAAATTAGTAAATAAACTAACATAAAATAAAATTAAAAATCACTCTTCACGCAATAAAGTGCCATTATAAATATAAATTTATATGATGTCAATTACGTGGCTCTAGAATCGAGGATAACTCTGTACAAACACGTTTAAAAAGTAGTTCTCAGTGCGCAAACAAGAAGCGTATTCATTACTGGAGTTTTTATTTCGATTAATACGTTTATAACATTTGGTTTATCATATAGAGAATATAAAATGATATAGATAATTAGCCGTATGTATTAACATTCATTAAGCATCCAGCAAAAACTAATGAATGCCGAGGAGTTTTTGAAAAAATGCACCCTGACGAGGGACTAATTATATTATCAACAATGTTGCCGTTTTAATTGGTTAAATGAGCGAAATTACCTTAAGATTAACGAATTAACGATTGGGATCGGTTCGGGTTGCCCTAGCTGCGCAACGTAGCCCATCTAATATACCCCCTGCAATTTCTTTGATTCATGCTTCAATTAATTGATTGTTTACTCTGAACGGAATTGATTGTTTTGCGTTTTAGCGTAACCAGATCGATGAAATCATAACTGTAACATTCTTAGGGCGAGGCAGCTTTTTGTGAATAATCTGCAATGAGATACTAATAAACACAATTGCGTTTTATGGATTATATAATATCCCGTAATTATTTAAACGGTTCTGTTAAGGTAAACAAGTGAAACACTTTTAACTTTTGTGTAAGATTGGAGGATTTATTAGATTGATTATAAGTGTCAAGAAATTAGAACTAATAACCATCACTATTTAAATTAAAATTTCCTGTCAAAACTATTTTTTAAATTATTGATTTATTACATTGTTACTAGTAGTTGCCGACTAACCCTCAATCACTTTACAATAAGTTACATGTAAGAGATACATTGATATAAGTAGGAGGACTCATCGGCCCTATCTTAGACTCTGATTTAATAATAGTGATTTACAAATACTGCTGTTTTGCCATTAAAAGACCTTGCTACACTACACTACCCAAGATCAAATGGTTTAATTGTTTTTAGTCTGTTTCCCGTTCAGGTGTTATCTAAGAGTTGTATCAATTCGATACATATATGAAAATGGAGTCTTCTCTCATGCCGCTTTTCGATTCTCTGGATTTCCTAAGTGACAGTCGATATATGAAGGTCTTGGTGTAAGTGATATCTGGGCGTAGCTACAATCCTTCTCAGAACTTTGTTCTGGAGATTGTAATATAAAAATTTTATAATTTTAATATAATCTGTTTATATCTGGTCTGGTCGTCTATTTATATTAATTTTTGCGGAATATCCCCATAATAAAATTGCGTATGACCATATAGGTAGCAATACTTGCTTGTACAATAGCAACTTATTATATACTTATAATTTTCTGCCGCCTGGCCAATACATTTCCATATATTTGAACTTCAGCTCTTTTCTCTTTTACATGTTCCTTCTGGCGAAGTTTGCATCAACATTCATTCCAAGATGCTTAGAATTGTTGCTATAAACAATGATAGTATTTATTTATTATTACTGGTGTTGCGTGGTTTGTTTATACCTGAACTGCACATGTACAGATTTACTTTTGTTAATATGTATTTTCCAGATTCGGTTCCTATTATATATATTTATTTTTTAGTTAGCTACCACTACCACCTAAAAATATGCGTGAATAAATTTGACATCTGTCGGATAACTAGTTTGTGAATTATAGCATTTTGTGTGAAGCAACTTTTGTTATTGTAAAAAAATGAATAAAAAGGAATTTCGCTTGTTGATAATATATTGCTTTTTAAGGGGAAAAATACAGTTGAAGCAAAAACTTGGCTTGATGCCGAGTTTCCGGACACTGCCCCAGGAATATCAACCATCAAGAATTGATATGCTAAGTTTAGATGTGGTGAAATGAGCACCAAAAACGGTTATTGCAGTGAACGCCCAAAAGAGTTTGCTACCGACGAAAACATTTAAAAAATCCACAAAATGATTTTGAATGACCGTAAATTGGAACAGAATGAAATAGTAGACACTCTAAAGATATCAACTGAACGTGTACATCATATTATTCACCAATATTTGGGTATGAGAAAGTGGGTCTGTGCAAAATGGGTGCCGCGCGAGCTCACTTTTGACCAAAAATAATGACAAGTTGATGATTCGGAGCAGTGTTTGTAGATGATCAAGCGTAGGAAACCCTAGTTTTTGCGTCGATATGTGACAATGAATGAAACATGGCTCCATCATTTTACTCCAAAGTCCAATTGACAGTCATCCGAGTGGACTGAACACGATGAACCCGCTCCAAAGCGTGGGAAAATGCGACTGGCAAGGTTATGGCGTCTGTATTTTGGGATGCGCATGGAATAATTTTCACCGTGACGTCACTAATGACTACCTTGAAAAAGGAAGGGCCAACAACGTGACTATTACATAGAGTTATTGGACTGTTTGAAGGACGAAATCGCCGAAAAAGGGCCGCATTTGAAGAAAAAGAAAGTGCTATTTCACCAAGACAATACGCCGTGCCAAAAATCTATCCTCACTTCCCCATCCACCGTATTCTCCAGATCTGGCCCCCAGCGACTATATCCTGTTCTCAGATCTCACAAGAATGCTCGCTATTTCTCGACGAAAGAAGTTTTTGTCGAATGAAGAGGCGATCAACTAAGCTGAGGCCTATCGAAAATTTGGAGGGTCGCTATAATCAGTGTATCACCTTTGAAGGGAATTATGTTGAATAAGAATAAATTAAGTGTTTTACTATGGTATTCCATACCTTATCGAAGGTTTGTGCCGCATCTAAGAACTGAACCTAACTTTTACCTTCAGAGGCTTTTTCAGTTACGCCTGCTATTCAATACAGCTGGTCAAGCTGATGTGTAGTATATTCAACATGAATTTTTCAAATACCTTAGATATTACTGGTAACAGTGAGATGCATCTATAGACTTTTGATGTCTCATGATGATTTTCCATATTTTGGGATCATGATAATTTCAGCCACCTTTCAAACGTCTAGTCCGTGTTTCAGTCGAAATGTAGCATTGATCAAGGCAGATATTTTTACAATTCCCTTTATTGGCAGCTTTTGCAACAACTATCCTGTTATTAAGTTATATCTTGGTGATCTATCTGGAGTAATGCCAACATTGATAACTTTCGTTAATTCTTTCTCCGTGACTAATTGAATCGTCGAATTTGCACCTTCTAAGTTATATATCATAAATTATTTTTTATAATAGAACTAATCATTAAAATAATATATTTTTGACTTTGTTTACTACTGCAAATATATAAAAATTATAAATTAAAAATGTAGCGCAGATCGTTCGACTTTAATTTTAACATTTCTGAAATAATCTGCAACTAAATTTCTCTTATGTAACAAGAGCTATAAATATAAGCGATTGGCTATTAAAAATTTTAGAACAACCTACAAAAACACTTAAATATTTTGTGCATCAGACTGATTTGCATGATGTTTTCTTATTATTGTTTTAATTTGCATTTTCAACTAAAATATGCATCTTCTTTTGTGGGTTGAGGTATTTTAAGATCTTTATGCAAATAAGATGACAACGTTTTTTGAATTTTGCTGGGATGGATACCGAAAACGATATGAAAATTTTCTTCTTCTCGGGTCTTCGTATCTTCTAACAGATAATCATGAAATAGTGTTTATTTTAAAGCATGTAACTATATTTAAAAGTGATGGTATATTCTGAAATAAAGTATAAGACAAGATTTTAAAACACTTTACATAAATTAGCTAAATTTGAATTGGCTCTAATGGTTTCGGGGCTTTGATGTAAAAAACGGTTAAAGTTATTTTAAAATAAAATAAATTAAAATCAGCTAAAAGTACTTATCTTCTTTGAACTCATTCGATTTACCAGAATTGAACAACATTTCAAGAACAGAAGAAAAGTTGTTGTAATAGCCTATTACTTGAGTTTGATTAGATAGAGTTCTACGAATAAGGCCAGCAAATGCGATTTGAAATTATTCGAACCTTACCGTGGAGTATTCACTTTTGAGTACATCAAATTTTTAAAAAGCCACTACACAAAATCTGAATATCACGAAAATTTGGGTAGAAATATCTAATTTGATGAATGGCTAACAAATATATAATGCTGACGATAATCTTAAATGAACTGAAAGAATTCATAAAATATATTTACCAAAAAAAATTGAACCGACTTCAAAAAATAAATAAACAACTCACTAAAAAGTAAAAAAAATCAACTTAGATGTTTAACACAAAAAAAAGTGTTTTAAAATTAAATAGGTACATAATAATCGTTGTAACATCTAAAATTAAAATAAACAAATCGCTTATTTAACCTATCTACTACACGTAAATTATATTTTACTATATACACACAATTTAGCTTAATACATATCTAAACCTACTAATTTATTTACAATATTATTTTAACTACTACCAAGTCATCACTTTGAAGTAGAACTACTTATAATGAAAAAATATGAAACTACTTGAAAAATTTGTCGAACATATAACCTGCACCTTTTTTGAAGTCGGTTAAAAAGGACAGTGACGACGTACATATATTAGGTCATCTTTAAACCGGCGGTGTTAGCGCCTGGTTTAACTAAATTACGTTAGAAAAAAGTGGTTGGTTGGCAACATCGATTCAAATTGCTGCTTCTCCTTCGTTTAAAGTAAAATATTTTGATATTTATTAAACTTACTCGTCTTATCTCTACATATCGCAACTGGTATAAAAAACCAATAGGTATAATACAATAATACTTCGAATAAAATAATATAAAATTCATTACTGTGATTCAATTCCTTATTAACTCCTTATTTAATACGCCACATCGTGATCAGACTTCTGTTAGTGTGATTTACTGGTATCATTTCTAATATTTTGCGCAGAAATACTAGTTTTACTAGATAGTCATTAAGCAAGACTGTGTCCTATTCCGATATTTTGTCACTTGTTTCTATGTTCGTGATTTTTTAAAATTATTTATCATAGGGATATATATCCTTGACCACTTATTATTAGTCATAGCTTTCTAAATTGTTACATTTATATTTATTTCATAACTTAAAAATCAATAAACTAAAAATAGAGTATTTATCGTTTAAAACGTGTGATTTATAGCTATCTAAGGAGAAGGGAACAAAATAACTATAAATGTCAATAGATTAGCCGGTAATAAAATTAAGCCATATAAAATCTTATAAAGTGTAATATACTGTATCAAATATTGGGAATTATTTTCAAAAAATTATCATCGAGGTTAGTTTTGCAAAACATATCTAAGCTATAAAGATATTTTATAAATATCATTCCTAGCAGGACGCAAATTGGACTATTTTGATAGCAATATGTACCAGAAATTAATGAAATATAAATAAATAACTCCAGAGTTGTTAAATAAATTTTTTAGATAATATATTCATTAGCATCTCGTAATTGTTGTTTTAATATGGTTAATTGCTTCATATTCCATAGTAGTAATATTTGGTTCATTAATAATAATGAGCTTCCTAACACCTACTGTCTTTTTATGACTCATTGTTATTACTGAACAGGTTTTTTTCATATAATCTGACTAGTTCTGTACGAAACACTTTCGCCATTTCTAAAATATTAAACATATGCTAATTATTTTAATATAGCTTTTTCGAACATTCCGGTATAACGTGATGACATTAAAAGCACTACAATTTAAATTTTTTGTTTGAAATTCATTAAATGACATATAAAACATATAACAACATAGTTGATTATCAGTTATAAGGTCCATTAATACTGTAATAAGCATTTTTTGTTATAAGCGTAAGAATAAAGACATGACGTTGTTGTAAACGGGAAAACTGCAGCTTCAATACCAATATAAGTATAAAGATCCTCAACTCTATGGTTCTAATTACTTTACTTGCAGAATAGCCTTGTATGGCAGCAATTCCATTTTCGTTCGTTTAAATTGAATAATTTTCAACTCCAAAATTTTTTTTAGATATGGGAAAATGATGTAAAAATAATCCGTAATTAATTCACTAATATTTTTCTACAATATTTTTTACGATTTCTAATAGGTTCAAAATATTAGGAACAACATGTTGATTGATAAATTGTTTTCTTAAATAATGATATTATAAATATATAATTTTTTTGTTAAATTATACCTAACGATTTAATTGGCCAACTTAGTATATTATATTAGTACGGAAACAAATAATAAAATTAATTAACTGTTTAATTTATTATTTACATCCTTCACAAATATTTTTGTTATATATTTAAATGATGATGTTTTTCGTAAACAAGTAAATATGAACGAGTTAAAATAAACATTATAACAAGCACCCCTATTACTCCATTCCCTTAGATTTCGATATATGCAGTCGTCAGAACAATTACAACATTATGTATATAATAAATTGTAAGAAAGAGTTCAATTGATAATTGTGTTTGACAGTAAATAAAAATAATATAACCAACGCAGATCCTATAAACTTCTAAAAACCTTGTTTAACAGCATATAAAATGGCAAATAAGTCTACTTTACAAATTTTATCTTTAACAAAACAATATCAATTTTTTTAGAAAACTATTATTACATAATAAAAATATATTTGAATAACTACCCGTATTATTTATTCAAAAATGGAATTAATATAATAGAGGAAATACATATTATTTAGATTTTCTTATGCTCAAACAAGTGCTTCTATATGGTGTTCTAATACGCTTTTTATAGCTAAACTCGTACTTATAATAACTAACAACCATATATTACCTCTTAATGTTTGCGTTGGGTAGGTATATTTTTTAGATTCAGATACATGAAATAAACAAAGGGAGGTGTTAAAGTAGGTAAATCATAATCGAAGAAGTAATTTAAATTTGATTTGTGTTGCTGCGGTAACATGAATTACTACAAAACAACAAAAAACATTACAATTAAAAATTGATGAATTGAAATTTTTTGACGAAATTCCAAATCAAACGCGAGTACAAAAAAACTTTAAAGGCAATAAAGAAAGGCAAGAAAAACTGGCAATATTTTGACCAACCTATTACAAAGCCTCAAATAAATCAAAAAGAGAGAAACCACTATCATCTACTACAAATGTTATAAGAGAGGATTTTTTGATTTGTTAATTAGTCGGTAAAGCGCAACGAAATTACAACCAATCATGACAAATGCTTGTTTCATTAAGCAAATAATTAAAAATTGATTATAAACTTCAAATTAAAAGATTTGATTTGAAAAAGTCGTTTTCTAAAAGATAATGATAAGCGGCTAAAGTGAATAACATTACAATAAAATATAGAAATATGGCAGATAATTGGGCTAATTGAATTTCTCTGGAAGGAAATTTGATATTTGACCAAATAATGTTTAATAACTCAAGCATTTTTATTTGCAAATTAACATCATTCCTATCTTTATGTGAAGGTGAAAAATACTTGAAAATAAAAAATAAACTATTTATTTAAATTTTTTGATAACGACATAATTTTTGGAGGAATTTAAATTTGGAGGTTATAACTTACTAAGTAGTCAAATAGTAATCATAATTGTAGGACCTGAAGTTTCTTACATATACTACTTAGGTAAATAAATAATTGTGTTTTGTTTCTCATGCAAACGGACGATCTTGCCCTTAAAGTGTATGAGAAAATCGTCCAGATTTCAATTAACAAGCCATTATAAACCACAAGTCTCAATTTGTTCCTAAATTCGGCACCTGATAGTTGAACTTAGTTGAATAAGAAATGCTAAATGTTAGTGGTGTCAAAGTTTCACAGCCATACAATTTGAATTGTAGACCATTTGTCATTGGGTCTGGTGCTTGTTAAATCTCTGAGCTGGTCATTCCTAAATAAAATATCCGGAACAGTTCACGAATGAGTCTCCGAGCACCTGTTCGATACCGTTGCGCATTTACTGCACTTTTTCTTCCCTTTAGTTTCCTCTCATGTTCACGCCCTGATCTCTAGCTTGGCCACTTTCTTACGCGCCTGCATGCGCCTTCTCTTGACTTCGATCAACTTGAATTCGATCAACGTTTCGGCCCAAACGTTGATCTTTGCAACGGTGTCCTCATTGACTAGCCCGTCTTCGTTTTTAACTGTCGCATTACACACACACATCAATTACGCATGTCTCCAAGATATGCATAGTGTCTTCTGGTCCTATGCGACATTCGCAAAGTTCATCGGTCTCCTTTAGTTTGAATCTGTGCAGGTAAGCTTGCATATTCCCGTGATCTGACATTAGTTGCACAACTTTCCTACTCATGTTTCCTGTCCCTAATTATTGGCAGTATTAATAAAGCGTTCTTCCTTTAATGGATTGTTTCCAATATATCTGCCACATTATTTTTACCTCTCCATCTTTAATCCTTTCACAGCCATGCAGAAGAATTAACAAAATACGCATTTGGAAGAGTCTAATCTTAGTCTCAGTTCTAATACTTACTCTCTCCAAAAGAAACCATTTTAGATGACACAGCGAATGACTGGAATGTGCCTTTGAGATATTTTTTACAAGGATTTCTTAAAAACATGTATTACTTCAACAACACGCACTCAATTAACGCATATAAGAATGTATGTGAGTACCCAAATTCACTAACCCATTAAAATATTAGTCAAATAGGGGCCACCAAACATCGATAACATGCTACAAACTTCAGTTAAAATAGTGGAAACTGACTCTGCAGTTAAATAATAATAGACTGGAGAAACAGTTAAAAAAGTGATGGTTCACCCTATAATTAAATAGAATCGAACAAAATATATAAAGCACATCACATAACCAACAAGTAGTGGCATAGATCCGAATCCACGACCTTACTCAGTGGTTTTTCCGCTTTGCGAACTACGCCAAAATCAAAACGGTATTGTGTTTTCATAAAATTCTAATTAGTATTTCTATATGCAAAACACACACCACTGACCCCGGCTCGACTCTAATAAAGCTACCTGAACTGTCTTTTAATTTGTTTTAGCGATGCTAGTAGAAATTATGCACATAAAATTTAAATGAAATTTAGATATTTGAAGATATCGACCAAATGAAATATTTCCTAGTTCTTAAATATATAGTATAAATGAGCATTAAAAGTAGACCGCGGATTATATTATAACAGCATTATTGGATACGGATTTAAAACTAGTTTCCGAAACTAGTCAGATTCAAAGGCGGTTCTTTAGTTATTATGAATTTATTATTTTATTTGTTAGTTTACTTAATATAACTCGATAACTTAGTGAAACTCATTTTACTGAAAAATACGTTAATCTCGTTTGACATGAGGAAGATCCTAATACTTTCACTTGATGTGTGCGTTCGGAACATTTTGTAAGTGTGTATTTTTTAAGTTTTTATGTGATAAAAATTTGAAGGATTTGCTGAAGTTTTGTCGAATTTCTACCAACAATAATAATGGTATTTAAAAAAAAATTAAAGATGAAGCCAGTATGTTTGCATTTTTAACCGACTTCGAAAAAGGAGGAGGTTCTATGTTCGACTGTAAATTTTTTTAAATGTGTGTTTGCCGATTTCTCCGTCAATTGTGGGCCGATTTTCAAAATTCCATTGTTATTTGAAAGAGTGACCTTTCGAGGTAGTCCAATTGTAACTAAATCAGGATCGGTTGGGGGGAAAGGAGGGGGAAATCGACGGAAACGCTCAAATTTCAAAGGCATGTACACCGTTTTCACATACTTTTTATCTAAAATAATCATATATTTGTGTATAATGTTATTGCTGAACTAATGCGGTGGAAAATCGGAAGTCGTTCAGTGCAAAAGCCGTTCAGTGTGCTTCTTAAGCACTAACCGTAGCATATAAAACCTCATCGAAATATTGTTTATATTGTACTACTGCTTCTATTGTGTAGTGGTTGTAGCTTCCAAACGGAGGTCGTGGGTTCGATTCCCGGCATGGAGAATAATTTTTTGCTAGATAACGGACCCCGAGGCCTGAAGCTTTCCTTATTTTCAATCGTTGTTTTTATTCCTATTTTTCCTCATATGGACTGCGCCTTTACTTGGCCTACCCATTTTAATATCAAATACAATAACCACGTAATTTATTGAGTACTAACACTGAAAAGAGAAAAATAAAATATTTATAAATAATATATTCCTTAAAACAGAAAGAAATTGAAAGAGTTTTAATTATATTTTTAACGTTGTACATTTTGTTATATTAATATTAATGTTATTAATAATTAAGACTGTGAATTTATTTCCAGATATTTTTTAGATTAGTGACTTAGATTGCGATTTGCTGCACACGAGGCTTATGAAATTGGAGTTGGCTTATTTACTACCCCTAGCCATAACGTTAGCTCTATTTTTTAGAAGCTATTAAATATATGACAAAAATGGCATTTTAATGCAGTTAAAAGAGCCTTGGATGATTTGATATGTTTTTAATAATATTTTTCAAATTTATTATAACGGTACTATTCAATGATTTTACCATATAGATCACATGATTTGGTTCTCTTGAATCTCAAGAAAGTGCTACTAATGTGTCTGGTTACTGGCGAGGCTGGGATCATTTTACTTGTCGGATTTTGCATTCTTGCCTAAGACAATCACGAATATTAAATAATCACGAACATACATTTACGATCATGCCACCGTAAGATTCGAACCAGCGACTATCGCAATAGAACGAGGAATGTCCTGTCGCCTTTACGGCTGCGTCAACCGAGACGGCTGAACATTGGATTTGATACTGCAATAATCTTTTTCCATATATGATTGTTATAAGACATTGTGACCTAAATATTTATATTATAATGATCATGTTAAGGTAGAATTGAACGAAGAATATGTTTTCTGTTAAAATCAAATGGTTTTAAAACAAGTTAAACTTTTGTTAATAGTTTAAATATACTTCGTTTCCGATTTTGGCTCTAATTTTGACTATAAATACATTGACCCTTACCTTAGATAGCTTTGGAAACTAAATTTATTCTACTAAAGATTAGTAAAGTTCTCCAGGCATATTGGAATAGCTCCATTAGCGGTGTGAGTTGAAAAATTGATATATGACAAAAATGACCTTCTTGATTCTTCCTTTTCAAAGTCCAATAATCTTTGATTGAGTATATTAATGACACTACCCTACACTTATATCTAAAATGTTTTAGGGAATGTAACTTTTTATATGCGCTAAGGAATGTATATAGAATATTTAGGAACATCTTACTATTATATTTACCAACAAAAAAGTTATTTGTTTAATCATAATATTTGAATCAATACTCCTGGAAGAAAAAATCATTAAAAAAATTACCTAAAGTATTATACGTTAAGGCTTATTTAATTATACAGTGAGCAGCAATAAAAATAGAAAGATGGTAAATGTTTATTATTAAAAATAATAATTTCGCAATATTCAATTTATACATAATAATCTATATATAAGTAACTAAAACTAAAATTAAAGACGATATTTTAAATTTAACGCCAAACTGTATTGATAATTTTTATTTACATTGTTTAATTGTAATAAAACAAAACATATACTTAGAACAATACATTACGTTTTCAATATTATTCAAGTTTCGATTAATTGGGCCACTCCTTTAATTTCGATCGTATAAATATGATATAAAAAATAAGGTTATCCATTTCTAATATGCCTGATATTTTCTTAATTAGTCTCGGAATCATGGCCCATGGTAACAGCATCCACCTGTGTTTTTAAGGTTACTTTTTCTTTCGTCTATCTTATGCACTTTTACTTTGTTTATGTTTTCTTTGGCTCGTATATACCTTCGGGTGTTAATTATTATTCCGAGAGTAGGAGGTTCTTCTGTATTTATCTATCAATTTTCTGACGGTCGGTGCGGTGTCCCGTTAGACTACCTGACACACAATCTATAATCGTATTAACATGTTAACATTCTTTAAACATTTTTCTCTTTGTTGTTATTATCTGGCATATTACAAACAATTTTCTAAGATATATTGTATATCATACATGTATTTCACACGGTACCCAACATTCTGAAGAGCAAATTTTTACCTAATATTTAGATCCTTAAAACAAATCGACAATCCATCTTGACTTCTTCGGTATGAAACATATAATTATCGTATATTAATATTATCCTGATCACAAAGTAGTAGAGGACGGAAAATCGTAGTGTTGTTTATTCTCAAATGCTTCCGCTGATTAGAACTGTTAACAAGAACATCATTTAGGTTTTAAAATATGAAGTCACCAATTTCGATAAATTAACTTTGGGCTGATAATTCTGTTTTTTTTTCCTTTTCGTTGTAAGTTATTAGGAATTATTTTGATAAAAAATAATACTCAGTAAACATCTCAAAGAATTTAAAAAATTGGTATAAAAGCATTGTATACAGAAGTTTGAAAAGAATGAAATATATTTGGAAAATAAGTTACCCTAACTAAATTAAGGTAACATTTTGTTTTAAATTTAAATTTACTCAATTCAATTATCTAGTTTATATTGAGTTATATAATTGAGCAAAATATCATATCTAATTAATTTTTGTTTGGTTTTAAGAGGCATTGATAACAGCAGTTTATAAGAGATGGGGGATTTTAAGAGAATAATTAAACATTTTTTTTTGTTCTATAAATGCGATGATATTGTGCATTAGATAATATGAGAGTGTGAATGATTCTGAATTTTTTTCTGCATCAGGAATATACAGGGATTTATAATTATATAAGTTTAGAAACTAACAGGAACAAAATGATAACTTACTTTAAAATTTAACTAATTTGATTTAATAGAACGAAGGGGTAATTTGTTGGATGTTGGATTTGTTGGAAAATGTTGATGTAAACATCTCAATTATATCAAAATAGAAGTGGATGAACGGCAGAAGGGTTATCTATAGTGCCTTCTTTTAGTCGGAATAAAATAGTTTTAATGTTTATGTTGTTATTTTTGTAACTGCACGTCTTATATGGAAATATTTTGTTATTTGTTATATCGTGCGACTGTTACGGCCCCGGCTACAAAACTAATTACACGAAGATCAGGCTAGTCAGCATTGAATGGTTTATTATAAAGGCTCTTTTAAGTGTTTTTGCCGTGTAGATCACATGAGTCCTCTTAAGTCTCAAGTACGTGCTCCTAACCTTTATTTTATTTTGTTAGATACGAAGTAAGTATCAATTGGTTTTCCTGGATAAGTACCTAGTTTTGAGTTACTATTTCAATGCTGTTTTGGTGTTTACGCGGGATTAGAGTCTTCACATGTCCTGTTGCTGGATTTGGAATTACTAGGTGAAAGCAAGTGTTGCTGTAGTATCTGGGCGCATCCACAATACTTAATATTGGTATTGCTTTTCGCAGAGAATCCCTTTATCTGAAATCCATAGGTCTATATAGGTTTCAGTACTTGGTGCTTGTATAGTACGAACTGCAACAGATAATTTAGATCTTCTTCGAAATAACCAATACAACAATTTTCGAATTATAATTTTTTTTTCCTTTATGGCAAGCTTCAAAAGATTAATAAACTATTTAAATAATATAGAATATTGTATTTATTTTAAAGTCTCCTTTTTACGAACCAAGGTATATATGGACTGGACCTACAGTTTAACGTGAGCTCTGAACCACGATCCTCGGCATTAAGCCTTCCGACTGGCGAGTGACTAACTTAAAAATCGTCCTAGTAAACATCTCAATTAGATCGGAATAGAAGTGGATGAACGGCGGAAGGGTTATATCTCTAGTGGCTTCTTTTCGTTGGAATAAAATATTTTTAACGTTTATATTATTATTTTTGTAACTGCACCTCTTATATAGAAATATGTTGTTATTTGTTATATCGTGCGACTGTTACGGCCCGGGCTACAAAACTATTCACAGGAAGATGAGTTGAAGCGAGTTTATGTTAACACTGAATGGTGGCGATGAATAAAAATAGATTTAAATCCTTAGTTCCGTTTTATATCGCAATTTAATAATAAAATAGATTTCAAGTAAATTAGAAGTATTTTGAGATTTCTCTTCATGTCATAACAGGCGCGGTAAGTATGATTCCGTGGAGAACGTAAGGCACAATTATTAAGAACAATTGACATAGGACTGACAATCGTTCCGCAATTACTCGAACTATTGCTTGAAATACGTAAGTGGATAAAAGTAAGTTCGGTTAAAAGTATCGCAGATGAACCTGTAAGGTCACAAAAAGCTGGTTGAAGGTGTTTAAACTTGTCGAATTAGGAAGAAATAATGGAAGAAAAACACCCCTAGTCCCAGGATTTTCGACACAATCAACAGAGTTCAGGATATGAGAGCACCAAAGGCAGACTGAAGTTGCTGTGAACTATATAGTCTACTAGAATTAGGACAAAAGCTTGCAGTTGAGGTACACCCTCAACGGCCCCAAAGGCAGATTATAGTAATTACAGACTATCCTTAACTATTGCATACAGAATATACAATAGATATTTGGGTTAGAAACGGTGCTATTGAGAGGACCATCAAAGGCAAATTAACCGGCGAAAGTAGAGGCGATACTCATAAATAATTTTACAGCAACTATAAGCTGTCCAGACGGGACAACGGCCATCACCACTTTGATTGTTTCGTTAGGAGGGAGAGTACGCGATTGGAAATGGAAACTCTGTATTCGAAGACTATGCGGCATGTTTATGTTAAGAGTGAATGGTGGTGATGAGTGAGACGTCTGGACACAGGGATATTATTATGTTTGAATTGATTTAAACTGTCAGTGTTGTTTTGTACCAGCGCTCATCAATTCACCACTTCTTTCTTTAGATTAAAATAATTTTAACTTATTTATACACATGATGTCAATTTTGTACTCTATTTATATAGATGAAAATGAAGTTTTATCGCAAGCAACTGAACAGTTTAGATCTCTAGCTGATTCCTCAGGTCTATGCAATATGCCTCTACAGAGCAAAGGTGGGGTACGGGTACGTCTCCGAGAGTCAACTTGTATTACTACAAGTATTCAAATCCAAAATAGTCCGCGCGTTTCTCAATTACTCAGTTACTCCATGGTTTGTAAGGAACGTAAATACCCATCTAGAATCAGACATCCCATTCGTGAAAAGCTTCACTAACATGTTCAGTCCGAGGTTCTGCCTTGGAGCCTTACAACATAAAAATAAACTGATCAATCAAGATATGACTGTCATACACAAACGCCTCCAAAGGTGCTCCTTATTAGCTCTTAATGCCAGCAAATCTAGCATTATTATTATTTATTAGAAATTTATTTATTCATTGTTATAATTTATATTTATAGTTATAGTTTTAAGTTATCTTATTTATTAGATATTGTGGCTTTGTCCTAGTGAGGTTAATATTGTTAATACTACGTTAAAAGCTGGTATGTGGCATGTTAACTTTTTTTCGTACCTTGTGGCATGTTATACGTCATCCTAGTATGTTGATCATTCCTGTTGATTATCTTTATTAACTATATGTTATTTATTGTCTCTGATTCTGATTCAAGATGGGGTTTTGCGGGCGGCAGAGACCCGGACAGTCATATCTTTATTGATCAGTTTATATTTATGTTGTAAGGCTCCAAGGCAGAACCTCGCACTGAACATGTTAGTCAAGCTTTTCACGAACGGGATGTTTGATTCTAGATGGGTATTTATGTTTCTTACTAACAATGGGGTAACCGAGTAATTTAGTAACGCGCGGACTTTTTTGGATTTGAACACTTGTAGTAGTACAAGTTGACTCTCGGAGACGTACCCGTACCCCACCTTTGCTCTGTAGAGGCATATTGCATAGACCTGAGGAATCAGAACTTTGATTTTCCTGCAAAGGAGTGGAAAGAGTAGGCTGTACACGCCATTGCCTTTGCAAATAGCACGCTGAATTTGGGCTGACTACTGGAACTTGCGGTCGAATTAGAGACCGATGTATGATACCTTCTGGAGTCAGGAGATAAAGACTTTTTCATTTTGAAAACTATCGACTACTATGGATTAAGATCGTTGTTAACCATCATGATTATGGCGTCATTGCTATTTCCATTGTCATTGCCTGTTATTGATATTATCAAATCATTTTATTGATATATGTACTATTACCTGACGGTAATATTAACTGTCAGTACCATCACATTTTTTTATTACCGGCCATTAGAAGTATCTATCGTGATAATTATCAATTTTTGTTATATTTCATATATATTTTCAATCTCACCCTATTCATTGAAAATTGATCAGGTACGTTTTCATTCCCTTTTCAGAAATATCACCGAGACATCTCGATCTTAGAATTTGTTTTATTTATTGCGTAAGTTTCTGTTATATCATATATTTTGATCTGTGATTGGTCGTGGAGGATATATTTTTATATTGTTTTATCTAAATATAATTTCTACGCCTTAAGTTTAAATTTAGCCTCAAATTTGTAATATTATAAAAATTTTAATTATATTACATGGAACCGAAAATGTACATACATCGAAAATATAATGAGTAGTAAGTGTAAAGAATATTTTATCAGCGGTTTATTTATTTAAACTTCAATAATATATAATTCCTGATATATATTCTTATCATATATCATGTGTGTCGCCATTAAATTCTTAATTAAGACAGCTCGCTGTGAAAGCAGATTTAAAAATTGCAGCGCCGACGTATAAAGCTGTCATCCCGATATAATTAATAAATATTAATATTTTAAAAAACTGACGATATAGTGCCGCAGTGTCCATTGATTTAATTATTCAACGGCACCATCTACTTAAATATGATCACGATAAAAACCTCATGCGTGACACACAACCGCCTTGTTGGCATACTTACATTTATTTAAAGATAATACATGAAATCTTGAAAAATTGAAATGATTTTTCACTGGTATGTATAACGACGTATATAATACTGATACAGATCGATTAAATTTAAACACAACTATTAATAGTACTAGAATTAAACATCTTTGTTAATTTACATAACAAGTTTACAAATAAGACTTTGACAATCAACACGATCTAATGGTATATAAATATTTATTGACAACCAATCTATAAATTGAATGTTATCCAATAGTAATACGTTGATAAAGTGTTATTGATAAATTACTTTGTTGTGCAAAGTCAAAGTGCAAATTATTATTAATATTATTACTAAATTAAATCCACCTCTCAATATATTTATGGTATAAAAAGTATTTATTTTTAAAGTTTTATTTTATGGAGTCTTTTTTATGAAATTATTAATTTTAAGTAAATTTAAATAATAGACATTTAGAGGGTGAAAATATGACAAGAGTAAGAGAGTAATATTTATATTCTAGTGGCGTAAGTATCACTTTTCAGTTTATTTTTTACTTATTACATTAGCAAATATTAATGATTTGCATAGTTCAAATTTCAGAGATTTATAAATAAGAAGATAGAAATTGTTGCTAAGTCTTGTAGAAAAATATCGATCTTTTCTTTCACACTCCTTTAATTAAAATGTAAAAATGTGAAGCATCCTAGACTATTTGCTTTAAAAAGTGACGTCTCTCTATTGTGTCATTTGTTGACCAATAGTTGTAGCAATAACTATATCACGCATACGACGCACGTTTTCTTCCGTTGAAGCAGTAGGTGTACACATAAAACTTAGGAAGTGTCGTAGCGTATGAATCTTCAAACTTTGGAGATTTTTAAATTGACAACTAATTTATGGTCACAAAATAATAACAAATTACATAGTTAACATAGTTATTTTAACACGCTGAACCATCTTTGGGGATATTCTTAGCTAAAGTTTTGGGAATATCGGTAACTAAGACTATCTAGATGCCCCACTCTTCAGTTTTCTTGGCTCGGACGTAAAGATCCATACAATACAAGATACGAATAACTATGGAAGGACGAAAGCAAATTCGAAACCTCAAACATTACTAATACCAATGACTAATAAACAAATTACAACGTCATTAGCAACAGCGTCATCGTCATCTTACTTCGTAACTATTTTACTCAAGTTAATGTCGATAAACCTGGAATATTCTTCACTAAATCTCACAGTTGACGATTCATCGCAAGTGTTCTGGTCCAAATAATGTAACTCATGATTCATGTCTTGCTGCGTCTTTTATTCAAAGTTAAGAAATGTCTAATAGCACATCAATACATTCCGAATAAGTAAAACACCAAACCACAATAAATTCAAAGCATATTAACTGTTCTTGTATATCAATTTATATAATCTGAATAATATCCCGAACCTAAAAATGCCCAATGCGAATTTATTTTTGGTTTAATTTATTTTCTGACGTATAGTTAAGGACAGCGAATTGCATTAATGAAAGATCCACTCTTCTATATTTTCAATAATACTGAAGGTAATATCGAGATGGAATGTACAATTTGGAACAATTTATTGCCGATTTTTGCTGGGCTGAAATATGTCTTCAAGTCATTTTATAATTATGTTTAAAGTTGTACAAAGAGATTGTTGCACATAAGTACACGTACATTATAGCCCATAGAATATTATTTCAATATGTTGAAAAATGTTCGGAAATAATTTAGAAATAATTATTTCAACCTCAACATCCTACCTTTATGTTATTTTTCATATTCCTTCTTTATTTCTACGTAAAAAATGCATGCTACATTCCTGAATTGTCTGCGATTTTTGCCCATTTAGTATCCCTTTATGATATATGATAACGATATATTATATAATGCTAAATAAAACTAATACTGCACCGGATACTCTAAGAAGCTGATCTGATGTGTGTTTCATGATCCACTTCTATTATTAGAATAATACTAGGCTAGCTACTTTGTATGTACAGTCGTTCCAACAAATTTTATTAAAACAAAGTTAACACTCCGTTTGCCGATTTATAACCCGTAATTATAATATTTTGAAGACCTTTGCAGACGTTTGACAAACGGACGACTTGTGCAGGCTCATTTGGTTACATGTTCGAACATGTTAAATCGCATTCTGTCTGTTTTTAAATAGAACAAAATGAAAAAGAAAATATTGTCTTATTGTAAATCGAATTTACAACTTTCGACAGGCACATATTGATGACCTGAGTCACTACTGTTTTGAATAGACTATAAAATATATACTTACGTAATTAAGGCAGTGTATTACTTTTTTATTGTACACTTTTTAGTTTGGTGCTAACGACTTCTGGTCAGTCGTCTTTCCCATCGGTCCCAGAGAATAAAACGTTGAAGCTTTCTTTTTAAACTTAGGCCGTCCATAAAAAACAAAATCTGACCTCAATAATGTCGGTTCCTGTAGTCGGCCATATATTGTCAGAGACACGGATCGTTAGGTCTCATCGCAATTCTATGTTAATTACCTGATATTCCGGTAAAGTTAATTATTCCAATTTCCTGATACGCGCCAAAAATAAAGAGAACTTTTACACAACATTAAGCACAATTTTGGTCTTTATTCGCCCTTAATTAGTTAAGAGGATGCGGAGCCATGAGAATTTTAGGCAGTTTTAATTGATTTTTATCCCATGCGTTGGTGAAATCTTTTAACAATAATGAGCGAGTTTATTGCTTCCTGAGCTCACACTGCCTAAAAAATTATTATCAGTGGTGCAGATTTATGCGAATTAAATTACGTTATATAAAGCCAAAAAAGATTTTATTTTGGATTCATGAAATACCTTTTTTTACTTGCTTAATAAGTTAATTATATAGCATATAAGTAACACTAACAAAAAGTATATCTCTTTTCTACCTAATTTCACTCAACATAACTTATTTTTGTTAAATTTCAATAGATTATTTATATTATTATACACCACTTTTGAATTTTCGAAGCCACACCTGACATATTTTTAAAGATGGAGCATGGTCACCGTACGTTTCTACCAGCAAACGATGACTTTCAGCGGCTTTTTCCTTTTAAATAAGAAATGTAAGAAGTTCAAAATACTATATATATATATATATATATATATATATATATATATATATATATATATTAATGATGGTACTTCTGCAAAATATAACATGTATGACTTTGATAGCTTTAATAACATATATAGCTTGATGTCCGTACATTAAAATGGCATATGTGTCAAATCATACTTCATCATACTGGTACACCTGGCATTTTAATGAACTACTATTACTTGGTGGCTAATATCCATTAATTTGAGGCAATTATTTGATCTTTTAAATAGGAATTTTTCTTTAATTACAACATTAATTGTGTTTTGTTTCCATTTTTGTCTCAGCAACTATCCAACTTTCAACTATTTCATATTTACAAATTAAAAATGTCAAAAAAGAATGAATATAATCTTTTACAAAATAAAAAATTGAAATAATTACTATATTAATTGTGAACTCAATATTTGTAGACAATTGTGTTAAGCCCATTTTTAGCCTACTAGATTAAATTTATAACTCATGAGATAAATCGATACAGAAGAATATTATAAATAATTTTCGGCTATTACAAAATAATCATACTAAACAAAAGTACATTATATTGTCTATTTTAAAAATTAAGGTTTCGTAATTAGCTAGTAATTAAAAGGAAAAGATAATATCATTTAACTTCTCTTGACTAAAGATGGACATAAGATTATTGAAGCCTTCATTTGTTCAGTCAGTCTTTATTATACTACTAGACAATATACCAATTTTGGCTTTTGATGCACAGTGATACCGCTCCAGATCATAACTATTAAACCTCCATGATCTCGATTAGTAATAATTTTTAAGTGAACTGTAATATCATGCCAATAATAACTGTTGATTTTTTTCATTTCAACATTGCTTATTAAAATAATAGCGCTGTAGCAAGTGGTATAACAAATTCAGAAGTAGACCAAACCCACTATAAGATGTGATAGACAGAGAGACTAACATATCCTTGATCATTAGTATGGTAAGCTTCAATAAGATACTTCATAATCATTTGGCCTTAAAAAATATTTGTTCACATTGTACCGACATAATCTCGCAAATGTTCGTAAATTGTAAGATACAAGATGGCTAACGTCAATTGGATATCCATGGTCAATTGTTACAAAGAATTGTCAAAAAATCTGTGTATAATATCTCAATAAGTGACGAAATAGGATTTATGCCTAAGAGCCTGAAACGAAACAGAAATCACCTCTATGTGTCTAAGTCAAACGAAATCCAACAAAAATTGTTGGTAGTGTATATAACGACATTTGCGTTACCACAACGTAGAACTGTCAATTAGGAATGCGGAATATTGAGTTGGTCAATTGCTGTTCCAGAAGGCTTCAGAAAAATCAAAGAGGCAAATCATTCTCTAGCACAACAATGTAAGCTTAAATAAAAACACCCGCCTTAAATAGTCGAATATTTGACCAAATGAAATAACACATCTTAGATGATAAAGTCAGCTAGAAATCTTAACTCAGTTTCTAAAAAAATATTAATTTTCAATAGTTGTTAGGTAGTTAAGTATCACTAGCGATTAATAATTATCACTAAAATGAAAAGATGTTTTATATTGGAAATGTGAAGCTGAATAAGATAAAGCAACAAATACAGCAACGACTATGCATGACAACTATGACTATGCAGCACCTAACTACTCATAGAGTTTTCTCTTCTCTACTTTATACCCATTAGGGTTTATCTGGGGTGGACCTACTGCTTAGCGTAGGTTCCGAATTAAGGTCCTCGACGTTAAGCCTACCGAGTGGCAAGTGACCAATTTGGAGATCATCCTGGAAGATATTCGGCCTTATCCAGCCTGGTTACTGGCGTCACAGATTATTTGCTTTGCCGGATTCTACACTCTTGCCTTTTAGACAATCATAATTATAAACAATCACAAACCCATATTTTCGGCCGTGCCCCAGCGGGATTCGAATCCGCGACTATCGCAATATTAGATTTACCGTAATATCGTCTCGACTATAGCGCGACTTTGGCAATCAAAGTGGAAATATTAGGTTTCATTTGAACTTATTTAGTATCTAGTTATTATATAAATATTTTAAATAGTGTTTTTACAATAAAAACCAACATAATAATGGGTGTTCACTATCAGATTTATGTACTTTTTACAAAGAATAGCGTAATTCCATATTTGGCGTTCAATTCGAGGTTCCTGGAAATTATTAATGGACCCGATAAAATAGATAATGTCAAAAAATACCTAAATAAGGTTCCAAAGTAAGGCGGTTGTTTCTGTTGCGTTAAAAACGGGTTCAGTTTAAGATAAGAACAGATATGTAAAACATTTGTGGAAGTGTTGCCCTGCTGACCGCGGTAGCCTCTCGATTGTGAAATTTGACACAGAGATGTTAAACCATTTTTGGTACGTGCGCATTTTCCTTGCCTCGGCCAACTAGATTTAATAGATATGTTATTATGCTACTTCTTAGATCATGCGTGAACGTATTAGAGTGATAAACTACGTATATTTTATAACAGAGACTGCCCGAGCGATTTACACGATTTACCTAAATTGGTACAAGGCAATGTTTTTGGGCGATTTCTGTTCGATAGGTCGATGCGATGTGAAAAAATAACCGGAAATTGTTCAGTAATAAACAATCTGAGGCTTTTTCAATGGGTATTAAGGTAACCATAACGAATTGCTATCATAGGAATAAATTTAGGATTATTTTAGTTATCAATTACGGAATGATACTTTATCAGTAATTTGTATTTGATACTGATATTATTGACAATTAAAATTATTATATCAATTTTTCACCATCTTCCGCAGTCGTTATTATCAAACCGGTATCATCGATATTATAAATAATGGCAGGCAATATCAATATTAAAATCCATTCTTGAATATATGTTTACTAAATTTGATTTGGAAATATTTGACAGAGGTGTTGGTCGAACGGATAAAAGAGAAATTTATAATACATAAAAAATAAAAATTGAGAGCTGCTATGACGCACGCAAATAAACGGTATCACCTGTCATGTCATCTGCACGTTTTAAAATATTTGATAACTAATGGTTTGTTGAAAAAGAAATCTTTATTTTGTCGCTACAGATTTTTAAATTTGGATGAAGATGAATATATATGTATGAATGAAAATTTCTATATAATCCAATTGAGCCTACAACTTGCTTCCGATAACATTAATTACTAATATATTTACCACAAATTAAATAACAGTATTTTAATAATAACATAATTTTATAACTTTATTTAGTAGTCGCCTGTATAACATATACTATTTAGATGATTCAAAATATTCCTCGATAGGATATATAGCTCTATTAATCAGATCGGAAGGTAGTAAAGGTTTTAGTCTACACAGTTCACTGGTATCACCCACAATAATTGATTGGTCAGTCCATCGAGATACACACTCTTTCGAAATACTTGACACAATACGAAACATTGACACTGACAGTACGGAGCAACGTAGGTAACGGCTTAAGATCTTCAATGAAAATCTTTGAAATCAACCTTCATTTATCAGCGTCTATTAGAGGTGTGTCCTAAAATTATAAACAGATAATATGAAGAAGTATAAAACGGAATAATATATATTTCAGACTAAGCAAATATCAATGAGAATGCTTATCAAGAGGATTCATAAAATGATAATATTTAATTTATTATCAGACGCTAAGAAATTAAAACTAAAATTAAAATATTAATATATATATATATATATATATATATATATATATATATATATATTAAAATTAAAAGAAAAGAAAAAATTAGAGTTTTTTATTAATTTCTATATCTTATTGGATTAACATTATTTGAGGTATAGTTCCTATAAATTTAATAAATCCTTAAATCATTAGTCAAGTTTCATGAGAAAACCCATTTAATATGTGAATAAGTGAAACAATTGTCCTTGTTACAATTAGTTGTGTTAGTTAAATTTACGATAGAGAGAGAGAGAGAGAGAGAGTCTTTACACTGTCTAATTTTTATTACCAATAATCTCCAGTTATTTGATATTGACATTTTTGTACATTCTTGTAATATACATCGTCTTCTATACATGTTCGGCCACGTTCAAATTCAACCTTTTTCAATCCTTATACACATTTATTAATAAGGGCGGGTTGATGTTGAAAGGCATTAACGAAATCTAATTTGATATATTGATCTCTATGTCATTGTAAGGCTATATATTATAGTAATAAAACGTCATTCAAACATTTACCTCCGGTTTTCACTGTAGCTCGGATCAGGATGGTTAAGCTTTCAGCGACTGATATCTGACTCCACATATATCTTCATATATTTACGTAACAGCCCATTGAAAGTTCTTTTTTTTGTCAATACTGGGGTCCTAAAAACACACATTTTATTAATGGATGTTCGCTTAAGGTTATGCACGCAATAATTTCTGAGTTCATTTTCTAAAAATAAATCTATTTTAGTCTATAAGGTAACCCCGAAATTACTCACAGAGATATAGAAATAAATCACGTAGAAACAATGAAACTAATTTTAACTGAAGTAGTCATTAAATTTAATTTATTTTATTATTTTAATTTTAACTTGAGAAATTAATGCCACATTGATCCCACATTCATCCTGTTTTTACATTAATGTAAGTACAACAAAACAAGAGTAATAATTAATTTTATAAATTAAGATTTTACTATCCATATCCAATGTAAGATGAAATAAAAATCGCATTCTGTATAATTTATTTTTATATCTTATTATTGTTAAAAATTTTCAATGTAGAAGTTTTCAATAGTCATATACCGAATGTTAACCATCCGATAAACCTCTATGTGGGCATAAAGCTGGACAACGTACCACGCCTTCTTAATCTTAAAAAATTAATAATTTCCCAACTGATGTCACCAACAATACATATCATGATAATAAATAACATTCTCAGAGAATACTGAAAAGTTCCATCTATATTACACTTTTATGCAAATTTATAAAATATGCTCCGTTGACGATTAATCAAAATATATCATCAAATATGAAAATATTACTTTTTACAACACTATGAAAAAGATATTAATGTATTTTAAGTAAAGCTAAACCAAATCTGACAAACTAATACATTAACTGAGATATAATAAAAATGTATTCGGAAACTTTGTTAATAAATCATTTCTAAAATTTAATTCATCATATTTAATTGATTAAAAAATTCTGTTAAATAAATTAGTGTCGGACGTTTTCTATTATTAAAAATTCCATGATCTAATTCCAATGGTTTTTTCAAAATTAATGTAGCCTCCTATTTTGGTCATCATTATTTAGGTACAATTTTGCAATTTCAGTTTAAAATATGCATACCTTAGTATACTTGATAAGGTTTAGTATAAAAAATACGGTTTCTTTTAATTACGGATAATGCTATTTAACTGTTACAATGAACTTTTGGATCTTCAATATGACAATGGACATTCTCAGGCAACACTATTTTTTCAAAACAATTTTATCAAAAATTCAAGTCATATTGTGCTACAACCATCCCTATTTACCTGATCTAGCTCCGTAGGATATATCGCTATTCCCAAAATAAAAAAACGATTCGGTTTTTTTTTCGGTTTAATTAACTTTATTAAATTTATATAAAAATGCCTTAAGGATCATTCCAGAAATCGAATTCAAAAAAGACTCCAAAAAACGCTGACATAAAAATATTGAATCCAAATGGGGTTACTTTGGAGGTAAGGAACACTTTCCAAAGTTGTAAACTCATATATTTATATAAAAGATATTTCAGAAGCAAGCCGTTCTTTTGTATAAAATGATAAGATTCTACAGTTTGTACGATAATTGTAAACTTTATTTAAGGCATCCCGTTGTGCAGCTATTCGATATAAACGAATTTAGTTTTTAATAATGAATCCGAAAGAAAAATCAGAGGCCACTAAACATGTATAAGGGAAGTATGCGAATGAGCAATGTAAACTTTTCCTTGACGTATGCTGATTTTACGGAGTATATAACTATAATAAATCAATAATTTTATATGAAATTAGTTGACCAGACATACGTCATATCGGAGCTGTGAATAGAATTCAAACTGGAACAAATAATTAAGAAATCATAGTGTTTACAAGCATCAAAATTTCAAAAACATAGATTTTGCTATAATGCTTTGTGATGAATAATACTGTTAGTTTTGTATTTTTGCGCATAAATAATTAATAAATAAATTCTATCTTTTTAACGAATTCGCAAGGAAGCATTAATTTTTTGACCATGAATACCATGTGTTACTCCAGCAAATCTTACTAAAAATTGATGTTAAATTAAACTTTAAATACAAAGCGTGATTGCAGTGAGCTAAGTGCGATGACCAAAAAAATTAATCAACAAACCGAAAACTTGATAAACGTGTGTGCAGAACTGTGCACTAAGAAATTAATAAATATATCTTTGCCAAACACGAGAAATGTCAATACTTGTTAGATTTTCAATTGTTAAGGTTATGTTACAATTTCCTACACAATTTTCTTAATCTTTCTTTCGTAATAAAGTCGTTCCTAAGTTATAGCCAGTTATGTATTTACAAGACGTAAGGACATTAGAGTTAAAAAAACATACGCATAATAAAAACATTTCTTAATTGTTCTCGTTATATTCTCAATAGATACTGGACATTACCAATGTTGATAGAAATGTACTCTATCTATGTTAAAAGAGGGAGAAATAAAATAGGGAAAGTAATGTAGCATCAATATTACATACTGTCGATAAACTCTGCCCAAATACACTTTCTGTGAAAAGGAAACTTTCTCATACCTACATTTTGGTAAAATTGACTGTCTCACTTTACAGTGTCAATTTACTGTCATTTGAAACCGCACACTAACCCATTTTTCATATAGAGTGATGTTTATTATCATCGGTGTTTATGTGGCAACAATTCATGGAATTCAACTATATATAATAAATGGAATGATTTTCTGGGACAGACGTTAGATGTTACTTACAACAATCTATTTCTCGTAAAACAAAAAATTCTAAGCTTCCAGCTTAATCATTTTTATTTAGTTAAAGTCTAAATAGCTGAATAATGTATTCTTATAAACAGTTTTACGTCTCTACTTCATTGTGAAAACAATGTTGCCAAAATATTGGTGAAAAATAGTAAATCTCACTCACCTCAAAATATTTCTATATTTCTTGGAACTAACTGATCCACCAACATTTGTTTCGATAAATTAAACATGTTATATTAGAAGTTCAATTATTTTGAAATATATAATAGTAGGTAGAGACATATATTAGATGCTTGAATGCATTTTTATCAGCGATATTTATTCTTGAAATTGCGAAGTATTAATATACATAATTTTTTAGCAATATAACCTAATTGTTGGGTTTGATACATAAAATAACAGTTCCCAATTTAGCAATATTGAATTGCATTCATTACATTTATTGTTTGTAGGTCCAAAACTCGAATTGCGGTTTGATGATTGTTAGGTAAAGAAGATCATCGAATGCGCAAATACTCATGATTTGGTCCAGAAAAGGAAAAATCGATGATAATTAACGAGCAGGAAATTAATGCCCATTAAGTTGTGCTGTTAATAGGGTAGAATCCGCAAAATCTATGGTGTAAATTGGACAAATTAAACGACGAATTGTTTCAAAAATAGACTAATATTAACAAGGAACATACACAAAGTCATATTCCTGCTTGAAATAGCTTGGTCACACGTTGCAAAAATTTTTAAGGTCACGCACACCGCCTCCTGATTACCACTTATTCAAATAGAGGTAGTACGACGTGCACAATGTCTCGAGATACCGAAAAATTGCGAAAATGTATCGATGCCGGTCAAACTAAACTCGTTACAGTATTTTCAGAATGATAGGAAAAAGTTGAAGAGAATGATTTTATATATGGTGTATTATATATAGTACAAAACATGTACTATATATAATACACATTTAATACATACTTTTTTAAAATGCATACATCTTCAAAATAGATAATACCACCCAATAATATTCTTAAAACTGAATTAATTGTTTGTACTGTAATTAATAATTAATCATATTTTTAATAATAATAATAAAACTTAAACCGTTAATATAAGACTTGCTCTGAAATAATATTTTCTTATTGAAAGCGTATATTAAATGAATATACAAAATGTATTTAATTTATTGTTCTATTGATCTCTAGATTACTGATATTCTAACAACAAAAGAATCAGTACTGGGAATATTTGTCGACAAAACACTTAACATCTGACAAAAAATCTGAGTCTGTATCTGTCTAAAGCTGTAGTAATAGTATAAATAGCGGTCAACAATATCTACAAATGGACTAGAGACTGAAAAATACAGTTTAATAGCTCCAAATCTGTTCATGTTAATATTGCGTGCGATTCCTCAAGAACAATCAGCTAAATATCTCAGAATATATCTCGATGGTAGGTTAAATTGAAAACATCATGTTAGACAGATTACACTCAAAGTCTGTACTAAACTACAGTACTGGTTAGTTGGAAGATTCTTTCAACTTCGACTAAAACTAAACTAAAACATCAAATCAACTAGTATCCAACGCATCCAAAACAAAGTTCTACGATTAATTACCAACACTTATCGCCACGTAGTCAACGAAGAGCTGCACGATGACCTCGAAATCAAATGCATACACGAAGTGATCCAAGACTTCCCCTTAAAACATGAAATAAGGTTTCTAAATCACAGCAAGATGGAAACAATACAGCTAATGGGCAGCACGCCGGAAATTAGATGATTAAAGCGAAACGAAGCATATCGAATGTAAGATGTAATTAATTTTAAAATATTAGAAAAATTAGGTTTTATCAATAAGGTCATAACACTTTCATAGAATCCCCGGAAGGTCAATACTTTCGAAATATTAAATAGTATATCTGCCAAATCGAAAACTTTTCAACCGACAACATACAACCATCAAGCAGTGCAATCATCGACCCTGATAGTTACTAATTTTATCATATAATTATTTTTTTCTGATTATATAAAAAATTAATTTAAGATTTTTTAGTGACATCCTTCTTGGAAATCATATTTACTATTTAATGAGTTTAACCTATATAATCTATTTGCAGATCGAAGACGAGCAATAATATATAACATAAAAAGTTATTTATTAATGAATGGCAGTAGCCATGTTCTCATCAGATGATTAGGTAGCATTGAAGAAACCTAATAAATAACGCCCACAGATTTGGACCATCTTAACAGATGCGCTATTCCAATTTAAGCCATGTTATGTACCATTCATGTCATTTATCACTCAATAATAATTTACATAATTACTACAGTGAGAGAAAATCAACAAACACTTCGTGATATAATATCATGCTATGATTTGTTGATATTAGATTGTTAAACTGTTAAGATATATATTTACGAGTTCTATTATATTTTTATCTATTTAATAGAGTATTTTGTATCACAGTGCTGTTACTTTTGTATTTTTTTTTAAAGTAAAAGTCTACTATTAATATTAATTTGCCGGCTTGGTTGGCGTAGTGTTAAAGGCGACAGGTCGGTACACCTACTGTTGTGTTTAGTATTTGTGATTGTATTAGACAAGAGTGTAAAATCCGACAAGGAAAATGATCCCAGTCACGCCAGTAACCAAGCTCGGTAAGACCGGATGTCTTCCGGGATGATTTCTAAGTTGGTCACTCGCCAATCGGTAGGCTTAATACCAAGGACTGTGTTTCGGAGCGTGCGTTAAACAGTAGGTCCAATTCAGATAAACCCTCGTTGGTAAAATAGAGACTTTAAAAAATAATATAATTAAAGTAAAATTATATTTTATTTATTGCAATATAATTTCTTTTACAATATTATTATATTATATATAATTTTAGTTTACTATTAAAATACAATTAATTTAAAAATAAATAAATAAATACATATTAAGTATGGTTCGGTAAGCTGTTGATAGATATTCAGTATTTCAGCCAACAAGTATTAGAAATTATCAGCTTATAAAAAATAGTGATTTCGATACGAAGGTAGCGAGTTATATTTCTGGTGTAGCGACCTTGAGGCATGTCGAATTTTACATTGTGGAATAACGGTCTACAAAATACCCAGATATATAATCACAGATTTTGAACACGGGCGGGGTGCCAGCAGCGCCAACTAGAATCCGATAACAAATAGCTAACAACCCCGAGACGTTTATCTGGGATGTTATTGAATGGTATTTCGATTCATTCAGCGACCCAAAATTTCAAATTTTCAATATTTTTAATTCGATTCTTTTTCGATTTTACCTTCAATATTCCTTTTCAATTTATTCCTATTCCTTTTCAAATTCCTTCTAAATTACATTCATTCAAACATTTCTTCCTCATTAAATTTTATTACGGGAGCCCTGCCCGAAAAATAGCTTGTTCTCAACCTCGTCCATGGACCACATGCAAGTGCCAAAGCGACGATGAAGCAACGGTATCTGTAGGACAGAAATATATCAACAGCCGTACCAGATCGCAACCGTACCAACCACAACCGTTTCGATTTATCATATTTTTCAAAGCCCTTTTCATGCAGCACATTTTGTTTGGTATATATTTTTTTTGTATTTGATATTTTTTCATACATTTTTGTACTTTTGTTGCTTGGAATAATCGTATGTAAACTTCTGGCAGAGGAGTATTGTAACGATCTTGAGGCATGTCGAATTTTACATCGCGGAATAACGGTCTACAAAATACCCAGATATATAATCACAGATGATGAAGACGGGCGGGGTGCCAGCAGCGCCAACTAGAACCCGATAACAAATAGCTAGCAACCCCAAGACGTTTATCTGGGATGTTATTGAAGGGTATTTCGATTTATTCACCCAGCCACATAATTTACCCTAAACTGGTATTGGCAGCACTAGGTACTACGGCTTATTTGATGGTTTCATTGGAAATTTGGCATTATTTAACTTCCTCACAGCATATTGTAATTTGATCGAGATTTGTGTTGTTCGCAGTATAGGTGAACTTAGTTCTTTATACGGCGATAAAGCGCCATCCTATAGTCCTTTAAAGAATTGGTATAATGAATGCCGTCGTGACTAATGGATGAAATCCACGATGGAACGACCATGCTGCCCTTGAACTTATAAAGCAAGGTCATGATATAACATACCGTGAGATTAAAACATGATCATTTTCATTTTGTAGTAAATAAATTTGTTTGCATTGAATTTGGTATAATTTAACTAATACTCAATCATAATCCATGTCGATTGGGTCAACATAATGGTAAAAGTATAACTTCAAGTGCATAAAAAGCAGTGTATAACATCCACTCAGATTGTGAAAACAGAAATCTACTGAATGAGTATTCCCAGAGGAGCCAAATCCGACAAAATATATTCGCAGAAGTGGCACATCGAAACAAATGGATGCCTGTTTTGCCTAACAATAGCGGTCTATAATGGCGTTAAAGCAGCGTAAGACTGGCAATTTTGAATGGTATATCAACAATTTGTTTTTGTTTTAATTTCGGAGGGAGTCGAAGAAGAGGCGGTCATTCTTAATTGCTCAAATAATGGCATGTTTGCCAGTCAAGATATCGAATTCTTTAGTCACATCATATTTTCGAAATTCGAATTCTCTGTTAGTATCTTCAACACCCGTGTTCTACGGTTCTTTACTTGACAAAGGCCACATAATGATGAATTAAAAGCTTAAACTTAAAGAAGCTATCAAATGAGACTACCATTGAGATATATTACACGTATGTATTTGACATGATACTACTCAGTAATTTTAAAGATTCTATTAAATATTTGCACCATGGCCGAATAATGGAGAATTCTCTTAGAACTAAAGAATATGCCCATTGATTTATTTACATTATATAATGACATATAGAAGACCGCTTCAGTAATAGATTTCTTTTATTGAAACATTTTACTCTATATAGTTCATATCATATGGCACACAGTTTATTGTTTGGTGATTTTGTTTGGTTATGTTTATTACATAATCAAAATGTATCCTTTATTCCAGACACTAATAATAATTTAAAAAATCATGAATTATTTTTGCTAGGTTAATCTTCATGCAGAGCAAGCCGTTTGATAGAAACTGTCAAATTGTTCGGTCTATTAACATATAAAATATGTAATAAGTAATATTCTAGTTCGTTATTGGAACAATCAAGTTTTACTCAACCGTGAATGATTTATTTGAGAGAAAAAATTAAGGTTAGGCGCTTCTTATTTATACAAGAAAGTAACACGCTATTAAGGTTATAGTTCTAGTTTGGTGCTATATTTTTTTAGTTACTAGACTACTGAGGATTTAAAATATCCCGTTATTTTGATGCACTATATTACTGTTATCAAAATATAGTAAGACATAACGCTTGCGTATTATTCCAAATATATGTCATTACCTTTAAAATGAATCCCACTAGATTGAATGCACTTATACTTTTTTATGCACGTAAACGTTTGTTTTACAATCGTCGCAACAGAAACAGTTGGTCATTTTAATTTGTTAAGTAGTCCTTAATTCTTCCCAAAACCATTCGTTAAGTTCAGTGATGGGCCAGAAACCTTACAAAACTATATTAGGCAGATATGGCCTAGCGTGACAATATGATTTGTATTTTTGTTTGAATATACTGACCAGCAAATAGTTTGGCGATTTCCTTCATTTTATTCATTAATTGTAACCTATTTTAAATTAATAAAAATGTATACTAAAGAAAATCTGTTAGCTCTAATTTTTGTGACATAAAATAAATGATAAATATTAATTAACAATACTTAAAATGTTATTACAGTTTCTTATTTACATGCTGGTTGCATTTACTAAGAAACAAATCACGGGCCGGGCTATAAGATCACTGTAGTGTATGTGGACATAAATTCATTCCACAACAGACTCCGTTGCTGTAACTTTCACCTTAGGGGATTCTAGATTTCTTCTATAAGAGTCAACATTACTAATGAGATCACTCGACATCGATTAGGCTAATCTATATGTTTGTTCACCTTTGTCTAAAAAATTTTCAAAGTTCCATGGTATGTTGAATACCTGATGAATCATTCTCACCCTTCATTTTTTACATTGAGTTCATAAATTTGGGGTGAATTAAAAGCCAGGACATTGCTTCAAAGTGGAATAAATTATATAGGAAATTTCTGCTTACTGCAGGGAGAAAAACCATTATTCGTCTTTTTCAACGTATTTTAAATCTTTACTGAACACGTGTTACTATATACATGCAGACTCATGACTTTTCCTTATTACGTTAAATTACGTTTCTATCTGGAAGATGTTATTTGACAAAAATGTAATTAAAAAATTTCAATTAATTAATATATTGTTAGTCCACATTATTCTATCAAATGTTACTCTTTAAAATATTTTAAAATAATGAAGTATACTAAATTATTTACGACAGCAATACTACGATATTCGTCGTTGCAGTAACATCATTGCAGAACTGTGCTTAATACCTTATTAAAAATGAATAGTCCACTAAAAATATAAAATACAGAAAATATAAAATATTATCTCTACCTATGAAACTAGTGGATACTGGTATTTAACTCGGTGAAAAATTGTTAAACAAAATAATCTAACTGTAAAATTCGATCACTTTTCAATTTTCTATATAAAATAACATTTTTACATTCAGTTGTACCGAGCTATTCAGCATATACAGAGATTAATCCTAGAACACGTCAAATTATATTTTTGACATTCATTACTTTAATAGATTATTTTCATGAAATCAACTGTCGAGGCCCATCAAACACTTTTAGCTATTGATGATCATAATACCTAACGATTCAACAAGTTGGAAGTGATATTTTTGATAGCAATGGCCAAAAATTTTTCGAAGGACTAAAAAATGTCGAGAAAAGACTTATTGGATGGAAACCCAGGTTAAATTCTCAAGGGACTTTCAGATAGCTTAGCAGTTGATTAATCAACTATTTTTATATGTTTAAATAGTATGGGCTAGATCCAAAAAGGTGAAAGTGAGTACCAAACACATGCAAATACCTAATATATGACAATACAAAAATTACATTACACGATTACTATTCAGGAACATTTTTAAAGCTGGAGAGTGAAAGTTGCGAGGTACCATTACGTTAAATATAGCTATATATAAATAAGGCATAATTTTTATATATTTCCTGCCGATTCTTTAGCTCTTCAAAAGTAATTAATAATGAAAAATTACACCAATATCTTCATATATCTTGATTACAATAATGAGGTTCAGATATATTATATATGATATCATTCGTATGTTGAATATAATTCTATAACTGTAAATATATGTAAAAAAAGCGAAAATATCCTCTCAGATAATAAACATATTAATTCCCATTACATAGAATATTAACCTGTTTATTATCCAATAAATTATCTCAATTTATTTGGTATTATGGTATTTTATTTTGGTATAAATTAATTAAATGCTGGTAATATTATAAATATTTTGAGTTGCAGACTTGTTTATCCTTTGTAGTTGTACATAGCCGCTGAATATCTGATATATTGTAATATGGATATTTCGTTAAAATGTCAGAAATCTTGTTCTTTTAAATACCTTTTTAATGACCATAAATATAAATGATGACAAATTTTTAATGGGAATATATTTATAAATCAGTTAGAAGAATGTCACCGTCGTTGGAACGAGATAAATTGCTCGTGGTAAATCGCTTATTAGTATTAAAATGCATCAAGTTTCACCATCATTCGTTTTTTTTTAAACATTATTAGAGAAAAACATGGTAATGCTTTTTACCATCACGTTATTGGTAATATTTTTTCAATATATTTTTATGGAATATTTCTTCTTCTTTTGGATACTATCTCGTTTTACATCAGTGTTGACATATGGTAATATTTAATACAACATAAGGAAATTGCAGTAAAATTGCCTATAACCTACTGGCATCTTTCTGGCGACAGATGGATTCCGTGTATAAAAAAATCGAAGGTCATCCGAATCAATCTAATTTTTAATTTTATTCGAGTTCTTCATAAGAGTGAAAGTGCTAAATAGTTAAGTTATGCTCTGTGAACATGAGGATGAATTGGAGTTTCTTATATGGCTCATACTAACAATGAAATCTCCGAGCATTACACTAGCAATAAAATACTTTGATTTTTCCTTATGAGCGATATTAACTTAATAATTAAAATTATGTGTGTATGAGTTGTTATTTTGTTCGAAATAATGTATTTCAAGAATCATAATTTTAACACTGAGGACAATTAAAATTATGACACACTGAACATGTTTTGAAGGTAAACAGTTGACATTACTTTATGAAACTTCATATTAAGCACTAATACAACCAAGTATTCTTAATCGTGTCGTAACTTTGAACTATTAAAACATTAGAAATATTGCCTCTTTAGATATAAATTACTATCTATTTATATTAGTAAAGTTAGATGCAGAATTGGAATATTTATTTCTTCCTTGGTTGGGAAGGAGGCTCTCTGTCCATGATATGGTTAGATATAAGGTTTGAGATACCTGATGAAGAAATTTGTCATCTAGTGCAATACATATATTCCTTAAATTCGTTAAGTTCATAATTTGTTAGCGAAACTGTTTAATACAGTTGAGAACCGACATAGGCACAAATACTACATTCAGCTGGCCTTAGATTTTCCGATAATCACTGGAGTTACAAGTTGCAACCCGAGGCAGATATAATATGTTAACGCAAAACATCTGTCCATAATTCCTTATAATTATATTTGTGAAGTAGATAGAGCATATTATAAATTTAAGTGAGTAATCATGATTTGTTTTTGACCCAATATGCAGTATTACGAGAAATTCTGATTTTTAATTAACTTCAAGAAACTGCAGCTGAACGGTGGAAGATAAAAACATCTTGAGGTAATAATGACGTTTGATAAAAAGGAGAATCTCTCCAATTGGAGGAGGCACTGAAAATAGTACTACTGCTGAAAAAATTGTTGCCAGACTCAACAAGAACTCTTTAGGTGTTACTCAACAAGAAATGTATCGTCAATTAAGAGAGTTTAGAATTGTTCGAAGAACTTTGATTGCCGTATGAATGCCGAAGCCTAGAGTTGTTGAATTATAGTTTTTACATGTCAGCAACTGCTTGACTGGTGCAAAACAAAGGGGTTTTTTCATCGTATAGTTACTGGAGATGAAAAATTGCTTCACTACGATAACTTCCAGTAGGAATATTCGTGGGGATACCCTGGCGACCATTCCACGTTCACAACGAAGCCAAAAATTCAGGTCGCGAAGGTTTTATGCTCAACTTATGCGTTTGAGTTGGGCCTCAAAACTTATCTTGGAACGCTAAAATCAAATATCTCTATATTCTCCTATACCGTCGGCTGTATAACCAAGATATTACCCTTTCAGATCAGAGACAGTTTGGCTAGAGAGCAGTTTAGATGTAGTAGAGAACAGTAACGAAAATGAAAGATGAGGATAGTGGTAGGCAGTACTTTCCGGATCAAATATGTAATATATTTTGTGTAATAAAGCATTACAAATTGAAAAATGAAGATGGTTTTCAATTTGTAATCCTAGTATGTATTTTCATTTCTGGCGCCTAGCTCAAATATCAATCCTAGACATATATTCTGATATTTTTAATAACTAATCTCTAGTGTGGAAAAAATGTTTGGCTTTCCCAAATAGATGAAATAAATTAGAGAATACATAGCAGTCATGAGAAAAGAAAATTATAGCATTTTCTGGAGACAATAAGAACTATGATTTTTTAAGAAAATTATGAAATGCATGTATAATTATGTATATTATTCGATAGAAAGCTCATTGAGAAGAGTAGTTAAAGTGCGAAATAGTTACTAAATTCAATGCAATAGAAATAAGATAAGATTGTTTAGCTGTTGACTTAGAAGTATGTTGGTATAATTCTGATTATATACTCATTTTGCGTTGTTTTCAGTTCGCAAATACTTTGGGTTGAGTCAGCTCAAGGTGGAATTAAAAACACAGGCAAAGTTCATAATTGCTACATATTATGAAACAATGTCCTACACTTCGTCTGTTCTCTCTGTTGGCGATAAACTCAAAAACAGCAAAACGAATTTTCAAGCGGACTAATTTAGGTGTATAATTTGTTAATATGTTAATATTTTCTGTAAATAATTGAGGAAGCTCACCATGCATGTATCTATCTTTTAACGATAAGGATTTATTATTATACCTGTCCTAACTTCTTAAAATATGACCACGTACGACGCGGTAATTGGAAATCTGTTTAAGCGAATATTAGACGGATACACTATTGGTCCTTATCAACTTTATTAATACGTCAGTTACCTTAAACTTGTCATGCACATTTTATGAAACTTTTTTACACATGCAAATATTTTTGATAACCAAAATTGACATCAAGTTTTATAATTGTCTTCACTTCAATTTAAGAAATAAAAGAAATATTTATTTACCTCGTCGAAATATATAACAACTACTTAATTTCTAAATACCTAATAATTAATATAAATCAAGTATATAATAAAGATGTTACTATTTCATTTATAGTAAAATCTATTAAGATACAAAGAAGTTTTTTCGCCAACTCTTTAGGTGTTCCGCACTAATGAGAAAAAATAACAGCCGCGTTAACCATGCACCATGTTAATTAGATTATTACTTATACAAATCTTATTATATATTTTTGATAAGCAACCGTTAGTTCCTCCCCATCAGCCAATAAATATTTTCAAGCTGACGATTTAATTCCTGACATGCTCTTTAAAACTATAAATATACATAAAATATTATACTTAATATATCATTAGATAGTATAATATTTGATATAAAAATTGAGCTAAATATATATCTTATTTTATAATTTGGTCTAGTCAATGAATCGTATCGTATAATTCAATTATATTAACATAGCTCTTAGTGAACTGTTACTTATATGGCTTTAGGTCTGAAATTCCGATTATTCGATAATTAAACATCTTGTTTGTATTTTAAATTACTGAGTGTAAAATTAAATTTCTCTATTGTTGCCTAAGGGTCATTCTGCACACCTGCAATTATTAGAATATTAGGTCAAAGAAGAGCACTTCATTTCACTAATAGTAATGCTTTCTTTGATATACTTTTTAGATTTATTTATCTGCAATTACATACGGCATATTCGATTCTCTTTCATTTATTTTTACAGAGACTACAAATTAGTTACACTCTTTTTGTAATCATAAATTAAGCATATAATGTAAGAAATGAACTATTGAATTTGAATAGAACATACCATAGTAAATTTTATATATGGACTTTATCACTCTATTAACTATTTTTTTTTAAATTTACCCCTTTCCATGTTACATTACATTACTGCAACAAATTAGATATATTTTATATATTTTATGATATAATTTAATTTTGTGAATATGTTACTAAATTTTATTATTGCTTTTATATTGTTTGGGTTCGGCAGCGCCTTCAAAGTGATCAGTTGGTGTTAGCTAAATTAATATTGTAAATAGGTAAATAGGTTTAGGTAGGTATCAAGTTAAATTGTGTGTATAGAATATAAAATACTAATTAATAGGTTAAATAAGTATTTTGTTTACTTTTATTTAATTTACAAAGATTATTATGTACATATTTAATTTTAAAACATTTTTATTGTGTTAAAGATCTAAGTTTGATTATTTTTTAATTTTTAGTGAGTTCCTAATTAATTTTTTGAAGTCGGTTCAATTTTTTTATTATCATATTTAATTTTTCTCTTTTTAGTGTTAGATATTTACTCAATAAATTACGCAGTTATTTTATTAAGTATTTCAACGGATAACCCAAATATAAGTACTGCCCGTATGAGGAAAAATAGGAATAAAGAAACAATGATTGAAAATAAAGAACGATTCAGGCTCTGGGGCTACATAATCTTGATGATTTGACAAATTATCCAATCAAATTTGAACAAAGAAGTTGCTGCCTATTAGGAATCGAATCCGTGACCTCCGCCTGTAAGCTCAACGTACTAACCATTATACCATATAAACGGTTAACTACAACATTTATACAATATCTCATACGATATGCTTAGTTCTTAAAAAGCAAACTGACTGACTCTTACACTAAAGTACTTACTACCGATTTTTCATCACATCCGTTCAGCAGTAACATTATACACCAATATCTGATTATTTTGGATAAAAAATATGTGAAAACTTTGTACGTGCCTTTGAAATATGAAGTTTCCCTTGATTTCCCCCCTTCCCTATCCACCCAACAGATCCTGATTTGGTTCCAATGGGACCACCTCGGAAGTGCACTCTTTCTAATAAAAAAAAAAGAATTTTGAAAATCTGTCCATGACTGAGGGAGTAATAGAACCTCCTCCTTTTTGAAGTCGGTTAATAAAATAACCATTTACTTATTTAATAACCATTAGCAATTATTTAATATACACAGTCTCTAAACATAGAAAGTTAAAAATTACATTCTCAACATTCATTACGTTTGTTGATTGGTTATAAGTAATTAGCTGTCAAAACCCTTGAAGCCTTTTAGAAACTTATGGTGGCACTGTTCCGCCAAATCCCAATTATTAGTTTTTAGTTTGAATAATTTCAAAGTTGTTGTTTAGATCTTAATGTCAAAGCGAAAAAGTGATGTCAAAAATGCCTGAAAAACAGTGAAATGCAAGATTTATTAGATATATTAAGATATATACATCCACATCACACTCCCAAAGGACACCTAAACAGCTGATGACTCAACTTTTTTCGGATATTGACATGCCATGTGAAAAACCAAAAAATGGGAACATAGTTACCACACAAATAGCTGAATATGCCACTTTGAGCCATTTCAACATAACGGTTTGTTTGCTTGTTAGATAAAAAACGAGAAATTTTTAGTGCCGTATAGGACTGGCGATGAAAAGTGGACTACTGCGATAAAGCCAAACGCAAAAGGTTATAGATTCCTTCAGGTGAGACACTTACACTGGAACCGAAATGGAATATCTATTATTCGAAAATCAACCTTAAACTCTCAAAGGATACCTAAGCATTAATAATGATGGTCAAGTGGATTGATTGAAATCGTACCTCACATATGGTGAGATGAAGGAGGAGTATTTTACGAGTTTTAGCAGCCGAATGAAAGTATTAATGCTGATATTTGCCGACATAGTTGAATAGATGTATTGTTGCAAAAAATTGTTACAGTAATAGCAAATAATTGATGTCAAGCCAGCCTGTTGCATGACTTTACTCGGAAACGCGTTGAAAGAGTTGTGATGAAACCGACATTAGCTCCTTCTGATTGCCATTTGTTTAGATCGATGTAGAATAATTTGGTTGACAAACTTTTGAAACTCGAAGAAGTGTGAACATGGATCAATTATTCAATCGTTGCCAAATCAATATTTTCTTTCAAGACTTCATTAACGTATTGCAAGATGCGAAAATGTCAAATTGTTGCAGTAACAATATCGCATATAGTTTGTTATTGAAATTATATTATTTGACATAAAATAGGATAGTTTATAGCAGTACAGGACGAATTTTCTATTATTCCAAAGAGAGCAAAAATAGAACATAACTACATATCTACAGATGCTGTTGCATTTAAACATTTTAATGAAACAGGTATAACCGAAAACTAAAAACAATGAAGCAATTATGTTAGGCGATGATAATTATTTTACGGTTTATAATTCCTAATGGGGAAGAAATATTTCGACCGTCACTATGCATTATAAGTAAACTACCATACAATGCTAAAAAACCAAAGGAACCGTTAATTTTTTTCACCAAAAACTATTATACTAATAGAATAATGGCTTTTATTATTTACAGTAGTTGGTTCGCTAATTAAATGTATTTTTGGTGTAATTAGATATTTTTGGTATGGTATATTTGAATAATACAATGACTCTATAGCCTCCGTATAAAAAAATAGGTACAATGAACGATCCAAATCTTATTTTTAACGTATTAAACTCTCAGGCTCTGTAACTGTCAAAATTCCTGATCATTTGATACCAAAGTTGTAGCTGTTTAATATATAATTTTATATATTATTCACACTTAGGTAACACATTAATGGAAAACAAGCTGTGTATTGGGTTACTATGTTACATAAAATTAAATTAATGTTAATTGTTATAGAAAGGTATCGAATGGTTATGTGTTTGAGGATATAGAATATAATATAATAAATTGAATATTATCTTGATCCTATTTTCAAAAATAAATCTTTAATAATTTGCAATATTATTGAAATGACTCAGTTTGAGTGAACATAATAAAAATAAACTGCTAATGGAAAGCTAGCAGCTATCATTATTACGAGAGTTGTTTATATTTCCGAGTTTGGCAACACTAAATATCATCAAATTCCACCTGTTTCAATGGGATATTTGGCACTGCTGAATGCAGTATTCTTCAAAAATTGTTGTAATTTTAGGAGAATTTGTGTTATTTTTGGTACAATAATTTCAAACATTTATAATAACCTAAAAATTACATTAACACATTAATATTTTAGTGCTCATCGCGTTTCCATATCTTGGATTAACAAGACAACGGTATCGATAAATTTAGTTATTTTTATGGTAAAAATACGCCATTGTATTACGCTGTGAAAACTGTTTTAATGAACTCAACCATGGATGACGCTAATTAATAACATCATGTGACATATTGTAAGGTTGAACCATTCCTAGTTAATAGTATAATGAGTATCAATCACATATTGTATCATTTGGACTTAAAAATATTAGTTAGCGTTGTATCCCGCACAATCTGATAAATGCTTACGTTGGCATTAGAATCGATTGCGGATGTACATTGAAACAATATATTAATAATTTGTATGGATCTTGGAAGATGAGCTAAAGCCAGTACAGTATTTGTATTTACTGCTGAAATAATAAGCCAATAGTAGGCAAGCTGCCAAAGACAATAAAGGACAATATTAGTCTCTACTAATATAATTTTTTTTAATGTTTCTTTGTAGCTTCTAGATTTGGACAAACTTGGAATTCAGTAAAATCATAGAAAATGATTTGAAGAATAGCTGGTTAGCCGTATTGAATATCAGGACAGTTGCAGCTGATTTCCAATGGTCCTCAAATTTGATGATTTTAAATTCAAAAGTATATATGATAATTCGAATGAAATGTTATTGATGAATAAATTATTACATACTCTAAAAATATTTTATCTCTCTCTAAAGAACATGTTTATTATGTCACAGGCTAATATTAACAATTATTTGTAAATCAACAAGTGTAGGCCACAAACTAATTTCTATAATATTGCTTTAAACATTGCGGACACTTATATGAACGCTTTTTTTGTCAAATGAAATTTATTGAGCAATTTGATCGAAAGTTATATGCGACAGAAACAGTAACACGAAATACAACACCGACGCGAAAAAGAAAGTAACCCAAATTAAAAGCGAATAGCAGATGAAAAATTTTAAGATTATACGTTGCTCTTTTAATGCATTACGGATACATCCATGACCATTAAAATGTCTTAAATAAAATAACCGACAACTTTTAAAGGCTGCGATATATTTTATCGACTATATCCTTATTGTTTTTAGTTAATCATATATTGTGTGTGATGATAATAATGATATTGTTGTTAATTTAAGAATTTCATATTGTTTTCGGATTTCTCTTAATTCTAATTCTCATTATATTAAGTTAAACATATTCATATATACTGTTTTATGTAGACCGTTGCGATTAAATAGTCAATAAGAAGTATTATTTGAGTAATATGTATCAATTATATTTTTCAAAGTTGAAGAACATTTTGAGATTAAAATGAAACCAAAAAATATAACGAATAATACTTCGTAGAAGGCTAGATAAGTCTAGAAAAACAAATAACTTGTATTTAAAAAGCCCAAGTATTATTTTATTGTATAAATAAATTATAGAAAAGTTTAAATAATTCGAGAACTTAATGATGAGATATCAACGAAGTACAGCTTCTCCATTATCACTGTCAAAAGTTCAGACTGATAATAAAATTACCTACTAGTTACTGAAACTACTAGTTTCAAGCCGCCAGCAATCATAACCACTCCTATAAAACCTATATTTTGATCCAACTTGAGACTTAGAGAATATATTGGTCTATATCAAATCAATAGGATATAGCAAAAGGTCAGAACGACAAATGCTTACCGCTGAAAGACCAATGAACATGTACTAGACGCCACAGTTAATATCTTTATTTCGTAAAGAAAAAGTTAATTTTTGAACAAAATTAAGAGTACGTTATTTAAGGTGTGCTCATCTATTTATCATGTGTAGTCATGAAGTTTGTCGAATATAGCAATAGGCAAGAGTTCCTGGCTTAGTACAGAAGTGTTACACACTTTGACAGCATTCAAATATGAAAATGGTGTATCTAACAATGTGTGTAATAACCAGACACCATTCCACCATTCCATAATAACCATTGCTCATACAATAAAATAATTATATCTTATCTTGTAAAGATTCTTTTCAACCATTGATTTAAATTAAACATTTGTTGATTGTTTTGAATTATTTGTATACTAATATTGGAAAATCACTTACATAATAATAAAAATATGAAAAAATTAGACTGTCCTTTATCAATAACCACAACTAATAAATAGCATGTGAGTCATTAACCGACTTCAAAAAAGGAGGAGCTTCCATGTTTGGCGGTATATTTTTTTATGTATGTTCACCGATATATCCGTCAATTATAAACCGATTTTCAAATTTTTTTTTATTCCAAAGAGTGCACTCCGAGGTTGTCCCATATTTACTAAATTAGGGAAATCGAGGGCAAACCTCAATTATCCAAGGTACGTACAATGTTTTCATATTTCATATTATTTCATTCCTATAATATTATTGCTGAACTGATGTGAGGAAAAATCGGAAGTAGTTAGGTGTAAAAGCCGCTCAGTCTGCATTTTAAGCACTACTGATATCATATAAGAAGCCGTAGGTACATACCAACTCTATGGTGTAGAGTTACAACATTAAGCTAATAAGCGATAGTCGCGTGTTCGGTTCCCAACAGGGTAAGAATTTTTTTTAATTCGGTTGAAACACTTGTCAAATCATCTAGACTAGGTAGCGAGCACCAGAGCCTGAAACTTCAATTATTTTCAATCAATGTACATTTACTTGGGCTCTCCATTGTAATACTTAATAAAATAACTGCGTTATTTATTGAGTAAATATCTAACACTAACTAAAAAGAGAAAAATCAAATATTTTTACAAAAACAAATCACCGACTTCAAAAAATAAATAAGGAACTCATTAAAAATTAAAAAATAATCAAACTTAGGCTTTTAACACAATAAAAAACGATTTAAAATAAAATATGTACGTAATAATCGTTGTAATAACTAAATAAAAATCAGTTTGAAATCGGTGTCAAGCCCTCAGACAATACAAAAATAATAATAAAATTTTCTATCATAAACACAATATTAAATTATGAACATAACAGATCTAATTTAATATAACCGTTTGGGCACGGTACCGATTTCATACTAATTTTTATTTAGTTATTACAGCTATAATTACCTACATATTTTATTTTTTTTTTTTTTCGTTTTAGAAGTCCAAATATTATTACTTTTTCCTTTTTAGCAGTGCCTTATTTATTTTTTGAAGTCGGTTCAATTTATCACTATATTATTTCCGGTTTAAATGATATTATTATTCTGAATAGACATATTATCAAGACAGAGACAGAAACAAATTGAACTAGGTACGTCAATTCCTATTCTATTATTTTTGGTTTTCATTAAACATATAATAAACCTAAATTTCATTAACATGAGACATATATTATTTATCGATCTTCAAAGCTTACATTAAATTAGGGATTTTTTTAAAATTATAATCCACATCTTTATTAGTAACTAGTAATATACCATTTTTATGAAATTTTATGAATAGTTATGCGACATATGTAAGTAATAAGACATTATCTAATCGACTTAAAATATAATAACCTCATAAAGTATGATATTAACAAAGTAATGGTTAAATATTTCTGAAAGTGAAAGTATATAAATAAATAAATTTAATGAAGGTAGGCAGATGACTTATCTAAAAAAATGTCAATGAGAGGCAAAAATAAATTTTGGTCCTCTTAGAATAATTAATAAACATAATAATATAATCTCAAAATTCCGATATTCTACTGATGAACAACTGAGATACTGCAATCCATCTTTGATGGCTATACAATCTGAACTGCCCAAATTTCAGTAGACTGATCATCAACTTCAGTCAGGTAAAATATTTGTTCAGGATGTCAGAGAGATGATCGGGAAAATCGTTTTCTATATCGAAGCATTTACCGCTTCATGACGGTATGTTTGAGTTTTTTTAACATAACAACAGTAATTGTATAACGTTTATTGTTGCTGCCTGACTAATAGTGATTTAGAACAAAAAACCTTACTACAATATACATTCAAATGGTACACAAGGCGAATCAAAACGTTCCAGGGTGGTTTCCATAAGAGACAACAACAATATTCACCAATCATGAGTACAGACAGTCTTCAACAGCCTGTGCCACTTGACAACGTGAAGGTTGCCGTCATCAACGGTTTAAAAGGTTATTCGAACATAATTCCCTTCAAGGGTGATACATTGATTATAGCGACCTTCCAATTTATTTATTTATAGCACATATTACATAGAAATGTCTTTCTCGGTATGAGCTCAATATATAATGTTAAATGGTGCATAATTTCACGCCTCCAGGTGCCCTCGCTTTCATCAAAAAAGGAGGCAAATTTTCGATACCATTTTTGTAGTCCGATTTATCCTTTGCTTCAAAATAGGCCTCAGATTCGACGATCACCTCTTCATTCGACAAAAATTTCTTCCCAGCGAGCATTCTTTTGAGATCTGATAAGAGAAAATAGTCGCTGGGGGCCAGATCTGGAGAATACCGTGGACGAGGAAGCAATTTCAAGTCCAATTCATGGATTTTTGCCATCGTTTTCTCTCACTTGTGACACGGGGCATTGTCTTGGCGAAGCAACACTTCTTTTTTTTCAAATGCGGCCGTCGATTTCGTCCTTCAAACAATCCAAAAACGCTATGTAATAGTCGCTGTTGATGGTCCTGCTTTCTCAAGGTAGTCAATGAAAATTATTCCATGCGCATCCCAAAATACAGACCCCATAACCTTGCCAACCGACTGTTGCGTTTTCCCACGCTTTGGAACGGATTCATCCTGTGCAGTCCACTCGGGTGACTGTCGATTGAAATTGATTGACTTCGAGTAAGATGATGGAGCCATGTTTCATCCATTGTCACATATCGACACAAAAACTCCCTGCTCCGAATAATGAACTCGTTGTTGTTTTCGGTTAAAAATGAGCTCGCGCGGCACCCACTTTGCACAGAGCTTTCTCATACGCAAATATTCGTAAATGATATAATGTACACGTTCAGTTGATATCTTTAGAGTGTCTGTTATTTCATTCAATTTCAATTACGGTCATTCAAAATCATTTTGCCGATTTTTTAAATGTTTTCGTCGATAACAATCTCTTTTGGCCGTCCATTGCGTTTAGTGTGTTCGGTGCCCATTTCACCACGTCTAAACTTAGCAAACCAATCGATGGTTGATTTTCCTGGCGCATTGTCCACAAACTCAGCATCAAGCCAAGTTCTTGCTTCAACTATATTTTTCCTTTCAAAAAACAATATTTTATCAACACGCGATTTTCCTTTTTATTCATTTTTTGCACAATAATAAAAGTTGCTTCACTGAAAATGTTATAATTTATAAACTAATGATCCGACAGCTGTCAAATTTATACACGCATCTTTTGAGGGTTAGGGCTAACTAAAAACATATGGATTTAATTCTAGTAGGGCCATGTATATGTCAGGCCGGGGACTTTTCAATTGATCTGTTATTATACTCGTCTTTTCTGTCGTAAATTAAGTTTATTTAAATAAAGCGGTTTCATATTTGCCAGTTTTTCTCAAGTGCAGACGGGAGGAAACAACACGCAACATTGGACTCGCACGCAAAACTGTAATATATATGTTGGGTATCCATGGACTCAGGGTGTTTTTCTAAGTGTTAATATTTCCTAATTTTCATATTTCATTACTAGGGGACTTTAAATGCAGCTTTGGTGATCTTAGAAATTTACGCTGCGATACTTTTGCCCTACTTCCAATAAAATCAACCTGTCTTCTATTCTCAATAAATTGTTTTTTTTTCTTGTTCAGCAATTTCAATCAAATCAATTGAATAAATTCAAAGGTGAACATGAAAGTATAAGCTTAATGAATCAACTGCACAACTGTTCAACCATATATTTTAGCCAGGGTTGTATCGGTCCCGGTATACAGCAAATTTATAAACAAGTTTTCGGTTGATTGTTAGCCTTCTTAATTAAGGAAAAAGAAACACCACCAGCAATATAACTCATCAAGCAATGTTTTAAACGGTAACGAAAAAAAAAATTAAAAACAAAACGGTTGAAATTTTTGACATATTAAATAATTCGTGAGCAATCTCAACATTAAGTACTGCTATACTTTTAAAGAAAAAATATTAGAAAACTACTCGGCACTATGACTTGTTAATTTTTTAAGATTTCGTGAGAGGAATGACGGCTGGAAGCCTGGTCCACGCCCCGCGTTTTAACTCATCTATCACGATTTTATTTGTCCGAGCGATTTTTTAAATTTGTTAGTTCGAATTTGTTTAATAGCATTACAGTTAGGTATAACTGTAGCATTCTTTCGAAGACATTTTATCAATTGCTTCGATTCATGATGTGGCGTAATCGCAGGTATCGGTGGTATTGTGTCAAGTGAATTTTGTAAAGTGATATTCAATATTAAAAAAAATTACATCACAGTTTAACAAAAAGAACGTTTGTTATTTAGGTTTCCTGACTAACAGCCGATTTTATTTGTTCGTTACGATAGGAGTATAAAATCTATTAAAATTTCTAATTTAAATTAAATAATGGAACAGTACGCATATAATTAATCTTTAAAAATACAACTAAAAAATAGTAATTACAACATATAATAGAATTATAATGACTTAAAAGTAAAATATTACTTTAAAAATTAATTTAGACCTAGCAATGATATTAGTAGCGTTACAATATTTATACACATATATACATTCTGTAAATAAAAAAAATTAATTTTTGCAGGAACGAGACGAAAATTTCCGGAAACTAAGAAAAGCTTGTTATAAATAGCACATTATTTTTCAATATCGCTTAAATAAAATTAATAAAAATATACTCCAGTTTCTATATATCTTAATTTTAGTAGTTTTTGGATGGGCTGTGAAATTTATTGAAATACACATATCACACATATTACAATTAGTTCAAATATGTCAGGAGAGAAAGAATAGTAACTGTTTTGCAGATATGGCCATCTAGTTTTATCAAGAAAGGTGAATATAAGTATTAACAGAACAAACTGATGAGAAATACAGTGATATCAAAATGTCTTTACCCTGAAACACTGTACCGAAGGACACAAGAACTAACCGTAAAAGGAAAATATGCTCTCTAATGAATGAAAAATATATTACTTGAATATGCAATTGTTAATTAGGTGAATTAGGCCTTTAGGGGATACAACTACATAAAAACGCGCCTAGAACTTATCCACACAACCCTAACCTACAAAGTATTATAACTAGCGTTGGGAGCTATCGACTGAAAAGAGTCGATAGTTAAAAAACTAGCCACTGAAAATAGTAATTACTGTTTTCAGTCAAATGCACGGTTCGACTGTTTTATCCAATTCGTGATGTCAGACGAAGATGACCGTACCCTTTATGGAATAAAATGTGAGAGAAGAAAGAACGGAGATAACTACTTGAAACAGTTAATTCTATATGTGCTTATATTTTCCAACGGTAGTATAAGCGAGACGGAGATGTACATATTCCTTCACGTACTAACTTTAAAAAAAAAGTGAAATAGTAACTACTGAATCCTATTAACATGCAATTAATAATTTCATTTTAAAAGAAGTATAATTACTTTTATATTTGAATGTTCTGTGGATCTGTAAAAAGGAATGGAATTTTTATATGGATGGGAATAATACCCTACAAATGTTTTATCGCATTTTAATATGTTAATTACTATTTTCATTTAATATACTATAATAAATATAGATAATACAATATAACTTAAACAAAACCTAAAAGCTAAAGATATAGAAAAAAAAAAGCTAATGCATGAGATAGTTAAAAATGATCGCACAATAACTACTAGAGCTTTTTTAAATAAAGTAAATATTTATTTTATAATAAGCAGAAATATTCTTAACAAAAATGGAGAGACTAATCGAAATATTATCTATTATTGCCAGAAAAACAGTCAAAAGTATTTTACAATTTATAATTCACAATTTTAATCTTTTTACCCTACTACATTAACAATCTTGAAAAATATCATTCCAAAATGCTGCTATATTAATATACAATATATTGTTATTTACAAGCTAAATGCCAATAAAATAATAAAACATTATATTACATATAAATCTATGTAAGTATAAGTTGGGTACATTTTTGTCGAGGTCGCGGCTAAGACGACAGAGCCAGAACGTTAAAAATCAGTCGAATGTAATTAGTGGAATCAAAAATAGTAACTAAAAGTACACGACTGAAACAATCAATGCTAAATAGTAACAAAATCAGTCGATCCGAAAATAGCGACTGAAACAATCACTGGTGAAAAGTAGTAAAATCAGTCGAACCGAAAGTAGCGACTGAAACAGTCGATAGTAAAAAGTTGTCAATTACTAAACAGTCGATATTCGATTTCAGTCGATAGTTCCCAACACTAATTATAACTGTATACTTTGTATTGTAGTTTTAAGTCCTTTGATAATATATGCATTAGATTTACTATAATATTAAAGTAAATTATATTTGATGACATAATTTTTCTTTCATTATATTATTTATATTAGAATTTTGTTGTACGTTCAATCCAAACTGAATTAAAACTCAGAGTTGATATGGCAATATTTCGACGTTGTGACGTCACAAATTTAGATGAGGTATGTACAAAACTTCTTTGGATAGACTATATCTATAATACTTCCAATAAAACAGTCAATGCACGTCATAAATATCGTCGAAATGTAATCTATCAAAACGTAAAATTCATTTTAAACTCGGGACGGACTTTTTCTTTTTATTCTAGCTTAGTTATTATAACATTCGATTTGTGTTGGTACTAGTCGACTCTGTTGTTAGATATCTATAAAATTCTTCAAAGCATTACTGATAATAGAATTAAAGGTAACTATAGATAGATAGAGATACTGTAAAAGATAAGCAGATGTACTGAAATTAATAGTAAATATATAATATTAGAAGAATTGGCAAACGTTGTAAAATATACATTAATATTGCGACGTGTTGACGCTATAAGAGCTGAGTGTGCATGAGTTAGCTATCTTGACCATAGCAATATTTGCTTCACATTCACTCTTAAAGTCCAGATTAGAAATCAGAACTAAACTTAATTAGTGTTTGATATACTCATTCTGGTGTACTTTACATAGTTTTAAATACGACATAGTGTAGACACACAATTCAACTGTATTAGTTCAGAGTTCTTCTCCGGGTATGTTTAAAGTTGTCGAGCAGTTACTGTACTTCGATCTTTTTATGTTCACACAATGTCTCTTCGACCGTTGGTCCCTTTAGACCTTTGTGGAAGCCTGCTTGACCTTTGTAATATAGCATGGGGCGGTAACAACATACCAAAAAATCTTGTTTTGGTAAGTTTGGCGTGGCTCCTTCGTTTTCTAAGTTTTTTTAGTTTGGCCAGAATATGTACCTATTTCCTGTGGATTTTGGCTGATGTGGTGTCATATAACATATATTTTGCGGGTGATTTGGTTTATATTTTAAAGGCTTCTTCCCAGTAGTAGTTTACGTTATTCAACATCTAGAGCAACTATTACTGGGGCTTGGGATAGAATTGAACTTACTTGTATTATTCATGTATACCTGTGCATCCCACACAGATGTCACGTTGCAGTTAGTTGAGCAATGCCTGAAGATCTAACAGTTGTAGCACTGGACTAGCATACTACTTGTTCTTGGCATCTCAACTATTACTACTAGATGGATGCACTGTTTCGCAGTAAATATTTTCTGTACAATAAATAAATTCGTTCATTGGAATACGCTGTCCACTATACTTTTTAACGTAGTATATGATGGTGACATTGGAACACAATTGATTCAACAACTCCTCTGATAACTATACAGAGATGTTTAAAAAACCGTAAAGTTTTGTTAAAATAATTTGCTAAGCATGTATGCAAGCGACTCCTTCGCCTTTTGAACTCTTGTGGTTACTGAATACTTTGACTTATGCCATATGACGATTAGCGGGTCGCTCGTCAGTTTCGATGGACCGATCCTTTGGACTTTTCTTGTTAGTTTTCCTTCTTCTGCGGTTGAATGTATTTATCCAGACCTTGGATCTTTTAAAATTGAAAACGTTTTAGATATATCGATTTAAATCCATTGAGGGCATTGAAAAATCTGAGTTCAAGAACTCCTTAGATATTATTACATAAATAGAATTTAACAACTGAATTATAGTCGAAACAAACGTATATTCAAAGGGGGTTATTTTAAAAGAGATAAAAAGACCATTTTGGTGAATATTTCTTCAGATCTATGAGTACAATATAATTAAAGTTTATTTATTTCTTTTAAGGCTTGAATAAAATGTTCTGCTTTTATTATTTTGCCTCTAATATGTTGCAGTGAATTTTGTCAATATCCTTCCATAATTCTATTAAAGTATCTACTCGACTTTGATGTCATAAAACGAATAAATATTTGCAAATTTACATGGATAGTAAACATACTAAACATAACACTATTGTCAATTATATAATTATATACATTAATTCATTTAATGAAAATACCATTATTGGCATATAAAGCAATCGAATTATAAAATATAAATAAAGTAAATTATATCGACACAAACTTTTTAAGACATTTTAATAAATAAATGTTTCTCTAATTACACTCAATGCGTCAAACATATGTTTCTTAAATTCTTCTGAACCTTTGACGAGACTGTATAAATCCAATAATTGAAGTAGATGTGATAAAATAAACTTCGAAAACAAATAATAACTTAACAATAAAAATTAAGAGACAACAAAACGTAACGTAACTATTTCAGTTATTATGATATCAGAAAAATAATTACTGGAAAATATGTTTATTTATAGAAATCTACTATTTGCTAGTAGCATTTATACTGTTGTTAATAGATACTAGAGATACTAGAGTAACTCTGTTTAAATGTATGATGCATATTAATTGAAAGAACAATTATATTTTGAACGTGAATATGGATATACGTATACGTAATATACTACGCAAATCATACACATTTATTAGCGCAATTAGTCACACCTGGTGTCCCAACCTAAGAAAAATATAACCATTTCAGTAGTAGATAATTGCAATACAAATTATTATCCCATTTTATAGGCAAATAAACCTAAATAGAATTAATTATTATTCAACGAGGTATATGCTGTTATCGAGGTCCAAAGTTGGTGGTATAATATATCTTCGCTTCAGGTTATACTAATGGTAATTCTCCACAGCTTCCGGGAGCCTATAAATTCGAGATTATTTAATATTTCTTCTTCATTAGCATTAATCTATATTTTTACATTCATCTAATTTCGATCTAGTTAGTCGCATTCTTTTAAAATTATTGTTTAACTTACTAAGTTCAGAATTTACTACATTCAAATAAAGCTTATTAACTACAACTATCTATAACTAAAATGTTATATAAAAAAATAATTTGCACTTTAACTAACTAAAAATATCTTATCTTGACTCAATAAGTTTTTTTTTTCAATTTTTCTGATGCTTTACTCGACATCCTCATGTTTCTGACCAATACATGTATACCGTCACCACCAAACTAGTTCAAAGTTATGAAACGTGTAGAGTTTAATATAAAAATATATATTTTATATTTGAATTGTATTTGAAAACTAGTTTACTTTGCCAGAGAAAACAGTGACCTCATATATAATGTTTATCTATTCTTATTCTAATGTACAAAAGTGCAGTGCTTGTGGCAAATATTCATAGAATAAAAGTATTTTTCAAACTATGAGTGTTTCCCAATTCCAATAATTCATGATTAGGGGACCTTACATTAGTTCAATTCACTTTTGTAGATCATACAGCCCGAATTGCTATGTCTTTGCTCAAATTCCATCAATCTGTTTTAATCTGACTTGCTTTCTTGATGAGTAATTTGATTCTGGTTAATGGTTGAGACAGCGCCAGTTATGAAAGATATAACCTTTCAAACAAACATTTTTATTTAACTTCAGAACTGTACTATTTTAAAGGCAGGTACAAATTATTGTGACAAAACTACAAACAAAAGTGTCGACTTTATTTTAATATGAACCCTCATACAAAAAATTATCCTAAAATATTCATTGCTGTGTTTGTCGGTATATGTTCCTGTTCTATCTAACTAGGAGCTTGTCGCAAATCTAGTGTCTTGGTAATAATGTTAGTGTTTAATGATTATTTTGTACGACATACGACAATACGACATATCTTTCGGCTATTTTTTATCCGAATTATTTACTTCCTACTATTTTACTCTAACATACATAACATGCAGTAGTAGAGTATTTCTGTGACAGTTTCATAAAATTTTATATGTGTATTTTGGTTAATTGAGACATTTTGCTAAATACCTCTTTATATCTATGAATTTAATATCATTAGAGATATTCGTTCCAGTTAAAAGACTTAAATCAAAAGACTAAGTGCTTTGTCACTTTGAATCAATTGTTACAATCAATTTTATGAATACATTTCCCTAGTGCTAATATCATGTTTATCAGTTTTGTTTAAATTAGTTATTGTAAAATGTCCATTCATTTAACTTTCCAACAATTGACTGATTTTTTTGGAGGGTTGGTATACATATTTTAATTCATTTACTGAAAATATCACTAATGGAAGATAAAACAGAGGAAATATAATAAATATACATGACAAATATATTAAACAAATGTAATAAATTTAATAGATAAATATAATAAATATAACAAAAAACATAGTGTTCTGTAATTATTCCCAATTTATCAAATTTTGTTATTTGAGGTCCTATGCCACTTTTATAGAATTTATAGGCAAAGTTCACGAACTCGAAATGTAAAGTCAGATTGGTAGTGGGTCATTTATTTTTATGAATTTGAGATAGCTATCACTAGGAATAATCACTACTATAATAGCGATTTAATTGACACTCTTCCATTTATATTTTATATATATATATATATATATATATATATATATATATATATATATATGTATATATAGGGTATATATATATATATATATATGTACCCCTTTTTACCAACCAGGGTAAAACTGGACTGGACTGGAACCATGGTCCTGGGCATTAAGCGTACAGACTGGCGAGTGCCCAATTTATAAATCATCCCTGAAGACATCCGGTTTTACCCAGCCTGGTTACCGGCGTCATTGGGATCATTTTCCTTGTCGGATTTCGCAATCTTTTCTAGGACAATCACAAATATTAAACAATCAGAAGCATACATTTATGAGTATGCCCCAGCAGGATTCGAACCCGCGAGTATAGCAACAGTGGGAGGACCGTCCTGTCGCCTTTACCACTGCGCCTACCAAGCTACTTTTATTTTGAAAATGTTATTTCCGATATAGAATTTAAGAGAAGGAAATATAAAGTAGGAGATCAACAAAGAAAACGTATGATAATAAATGTGATTTATAAATCGAAAATATTATTCAGTAGCTTTTATTATTAGGCTTTTAAAATGTCATTGGAAATAGGATGCTATTAGTAAAGAATTATGAAGTCATCAGATTAAAAAAATCCTTAATATTTGCTAATATAATATGTCAAGTAGTCGAGTAAATATTTGCTATATACTTTTTCAAATGTCTTATTCTACTATCGGTGTAAGCGAATTTGCATATCTCAGGCCAGATGGCCGGATTTCGCTAAAAAAACAACTACCGCAGAAAAAGAAACATTTTTTTATAAATAAAACGGCATGGCTAAATGTGAATTTTAAAGCATTTTCTTGTAATGTCTCTCTTACCGATTTACGGACCACACAAGCTAAGCAGATCCTGACAGTTATGATAAATTTTTATTATCTCCGTACAGATACACAATAACACAGCCATTAATAAAATTCTTATGTAACGTAATAAGCTGCTTCGGCGGTAGCCCAGAAATATATAATCATGCGTTGTTAATACAACATAATAGGCAATATCCTACTGATTCTTATGACGATTACGCCCTCTATTTCAAGCATAACATAGAAATCCGTGTCTATGCAAATTAGGTTTCACGTAATAAAAGCATCTCCGAAGTGGTTCTAGGTTTAACACAATGTCCAATTAGACCAAGAACTTGTTAATTGTCTTGTACGCATTAATGTGTGGCACAGTTCAAACTACTAAATTTCTCTGGGAATTTTTGTTTGATTTTCGGATACGTTAAAACGAATTTGACCTGGGAAAATATATAAATGTAATAATGCGCGGTATCTTACTGACTAATTACGTTGGCTTTATGGAGATATGCGAGACTTTTATTGAATAAGGCACCTTTTTGTTTATGCTTTATAGTTTTATGTTTGCTTTTAAATCTAAATTAGTTTCACACTTTAATGTTGCGGTTATTATAATGTTATTTTCATATGCCGCTGATACAAAATGTTGAGAAAATAGGTTGGACTAAAGTAGTTTTTATTGCCATTATACATGGTTATTAAAATTAAAACACCTGTTAGAAATTAATTGCGAGGTATTGTTCGGACCAAATTCTTTTACAGCGAAATTGAATATAGCATATTAAACAATTATTCACACGTCAAAATATGAAATTTGAATATATTAGCTGCTAATTTTTTATTTTTATATACGTGTGAATGGGAGTTGCTTGGAAAATTATTGCTCCTATTCCATTTTGTAAGTACAATACAAAAAGCGTAATAAAACATAATATTAGGTATAGATTCACATCTGATTTCTAGCTAAAGTAAAAATCTATATAACAGGTCAATTGAAAAGTCCTCAGCCTGACTCACAGATGGTGCAACTATAATTAAATCCATATGTTTTTAGTTACCCCTAACCCTCAAAAGATGCGTGTATAAATTTGACAGCTGTCAGATGAATAGTTTGTGAATTATAGCATTTAGTGTGGTGAAACTTTTGTTATTGTGAAAATAATAGGTAAAAAGGAATTTCGCGTGTTAGCAGTACGTCACATAAATCAATTACGGACACCTAATTTTAAAATCAAAATCTAGCTATGTTATACGGCAAAATGCCGGCTGGCAATTTTGTATCGGAAAACAAATCCCTAAATTTTTCATTTAAAACGCTGTCAGAACGAAAAATGAGTGTGTTAAAATATTATTAAACGAAGTTATTTAATTTTAAACAGTGTTATATAAGATATTGTGTTATTTTCGGTTATTCCGATATTCCGAGGATCTGTTAAAGAGTTATGACAAGTTTGGATACAACACGATTAATATCATGATCATGAAAAGTTAATTTTTTAACCAATTAATGTGTCCACTTTATCGAAAGCTATATGCAATATATATAGATATGTAGAGGTATATGAAAGAAAAACCCAACATGCAAAAATTTCATTCCAAGATAAGTTAACAAAATTCGAGAATAACAAGAATCGTCTGTCCTCTTTATTTACAAAATATTTAAAACTTCGAAGTCAGCTTTTGATTTAATTAAATTGATTCATTGAATAGTTTGACTTAATTTCAATTTATTTTGCTGTAAACAGAGAACAACTAAAAAAATTGCTCTTGTCTAAGAACTGATGGTAAGTGATATGGTTCTGGAGACAGAGTATATGATTGTATTAGAGGTTACTAGCGGTAACTGAATATTGCAAGTAAGAAATATGTTATTTTATGCATAAAGAATTAAAATTAATGTAATGATTATTAAGAAATATAATATTTCTTCATAGAATTTTAATTTCTCATTTGTTGGTGAGTTCTTATTTCTTATGCGGGACGTCTGACAAAGTAGAAAGCTGTAGAAAAACGAAAGCCATAGAAAACAAATTAAAGATAAGCTATCTGCAAGGATGAGATCGAAGAGTGGAATAAAGAATCAAAGAACGATGTAGTTTTATTTTAAAATTCTGGTAAAGAAATTATTCTTTTAATCAGCATCGTTGTATGTTGTAATCGTTGAATTTATTATTTGTAAATAGATATATTAGGTGAGAATTATTTATAATAGATAAAAATTATATGAATATACAAATAAAGAAGTGAAAATGTCAGCAGTTAAATGAAAGTAACAATAATAAATAGAAGAAATTTTAAATTAATTACAGTAATTTTGTAAACGTTTTAAAGTAAAAATTTTACGTAGTATGTCATGAGAGTGTCAAAAGTTTAAAAAACTTTTAAAATTGAATATGAAGGTGTAAAAAATTTCTAAATATGTTTTAAACCAAATATCGTTATCCATCTTGCATATCATATAATTATATTGTGTAATTAAGTAAATATTAACCCTTCAGTTTTCGCGACAATTGAATTTAAATTATTTTTCGGGAATAGCTTTTAAGGTCTTCGTGTTAAACCCACGTAGTTCAAGATGATATTCTTGAAGAAATTTGTTGAATATAAGAAATAACCAGATGTATAATGGAGCTAAATCAGGACAACAGAGCGGTTGTTGAGGGATATGGTTTCACGAAAGGAATAACATTCCTTGTTTGGAGTTGATCTAGTGGAAGAAATTCCTAATCAGTTTTATGCCTTACCATTTTTATTGCAATAAAAATCTTAAAACAAAAGATGGATAACCTTTTATTAATGCAAAAATTAAGATATCAAAAGTTCCGACATGCCTTGTGCTAAACTCGAATCCGTTATTGGATCGAAATCGTGGACAGCACATGTGTTTTCAATCAATTGCCGGTCAATTAATCTGCATCAAAACCCGACGCTATATATGTTCATTGAACCTTTCAAGCTGACGCTCATCTAGCAACAACATGTAACGTTCTCGTTTATCTAATTAACACGCTATTTATCATATTAAAACCTGTTTAGGTTTTGGCCGACTGATTGTGTTTTAAATCTCTACATACCATTAGATTTTTACTCTAGTATTAACATTCTTCGTACCGCCCATGCAATTAGACTAGTCTAAAATTAATCTACCGTGAGGCTTTAACGTATGTACGTCATGTATCAAACTGAATTTCTCACATGACTAAGGCAATAATGATTCTCAGAAGCCATATGGTGCCAAAATATTAAATACGATGCCCTGAGAAAGTTCGTAAAGACTTTGTTACACTGTTCCACATGTGATTTATGAGAGAACCTGTCCGTAACTTGTAGTTAGGGTATTAAAACCGAAGCTCATCAAATCAATATATTTCGACCCACACAGTAGAGTCTCAATGACCGCAAATGAAATATTGTATGAATATTTGCGATGGTATTTAAAACTGGCTTGATATTCCTAATATATTATGTTAATTTGAGAGTCATTTATACTTTACTGCCGATATTAATATACTCTATTCTTGTTGCGTTCATATGTCATAAAGCATAAGAATCTGAATATCTAACGAGTACTAGAAGACAATAAAATAACAAAAGTTCATGGGATCATTACGTTTTATTATTTTATATCCGGTCACTATATTTTCAGAAATATAAATAAAATATAATAAACAAAAATACAATGTCTTAAATAAGCAAAAAATAATGTACTTTAAGAGAGAAACCCAAACGCGAAGAAATTTAAGATAAATAATATAATTTGTTTGAGTCCATTGTGACTTATTTATTTGGCTCTAGGTTGTTCATGAAGGCTGAGTTTACCATGTTTCATGTAACATGTTACATGTAACATGTAACATGCTCTCCTGAAACTTATTAAACTCCTTCAGGCGTCTTACGGTAATTGCATTGGTTGTGTGCGAGTGCGAAATGATTTGTCAAATTCATTTGACCAACCCAGCATTCGCTAAGGAGATGCCGTCTCTCCACTGTTTTTCAACATAGTAAAGGATAAAATTATGCAAAAAGTATTAAAAAATAGATATGACATTAAAAATGAGACTACAAACTCCTTCCCCGATCTGAAACTCAGAGATGATAGCGCAATATTCACTGATACGGATGTCGAGGCTTCTAACATTCTTCATGATTCGCACCATAGAAGAATATGGATTGATAATTAATGAACCGAAGCTCTGACAATTGGTAGATCGCCTGCTATTGTAATTGTTAACGGGATCTAGTTGCAGCAAGTGCAGCAATTCAAGTACTTGGGATCAGTAACTCAAGAGAAAATAGTGACATCGTCGTCGGAAGTAATAAACCGAATCGACCATTCTGCAGTAGCCCCTCGTTCTCTATGATGTCGTTTGTGAAGGAAAAGAAATTTTACATTCAAGACTAAAATATTCCTCTTTCGAACTCATCTTGCCAATTCTCTGGGAAAATGAACGACTACGAGAGTTGGATTCGTACAGTCTAACATATATAAGCTTGAGGTATTTCAAGTATGATTTTTAAAGCAAATTATGCATGTTGTGCAACAATCAGAGCACAGTTGAGGAGCAAGTTCAGAGGCATGCAAATTGAAATTTGGATATGTCTGTCAAAGAAAGGTGAACGCATTCTTCAAAATTATTGGTGGAGAAATTGATATTAAGCGAGAAAGACACCCAAAACAGCTCTAAGATATGGATTAAAATAATCGAAAACGATCAGAAAAATATGAGACAGACATTATCGGAGACCAGAACAGCTGTCTACGACAGTTAGATAGTTATTAACATCTTCCCATTTCTGTGCATGCAATTGCAGTTTTACATAGGCTCCTTGAGCAAGTACTGAGAATACAGATAGATCAGATGACTGCCAGTCAGCCATTCAAGTGTACCTTGTTGCACGAGCCTGATCTGGGAGCTGGGTAGGATTGGATACCCTGTGTGATGATTACTCACCATAGTCAACAAATTTAATGCCTCAAGATAATCAAAATTAGTGCGGAGCCCCAGTGAAGTGAACGCCAGTGTCAGAATTGGTTTCTTCCCTTCATTCCGCTAAGTAACTAAATATTGAGTACAAAATAGTTTTAAACCATTTACATAGAACTGAATACCAAAATATACCTATATACTTGGACTCCCAATGAATTAACAGTGAAAAATATAATGGGTCGAGTTTTCATTTACGAATCGCTGTTGAAACGAAACGAAATGGATCCATTTTTGAAACCAAACATTAAGGACGATGAAAAGCGGTTCACGCACGACAATAACGTATGAATCAAATAGTGCTTGAAGCCCAATGAACCTTCACAAAATAGTTGCTCGTACTCATACCAAGAAAGGTGATGCACTATTTTATGGCTTTGAAATAGAATTTGTCAACATAGGTTGAACTTAGCTAAACTCAACTCTCTACTGTCAACAAATAAAGAGAATGAAGGAAATTATTAAAATATCGACCTAAATTTATTAACGAAAAATGCGTATCATTAATATAAAAATATATTTGGGACTCATCAAAAATTGAAAGATATTGGCTGAGAAGTTTTGATACATCCATCTTGCCCCATCCAAAAATAATTTTTGTGAGTCTCTGCAAAACTCTCTTAATGATGTATCTTAATGATATTCGCTCGCTTTTGATAATAATTCAGTTGAGATTTTCACTCAGAAGGTTCTACACCGATGGAATTATGATATTACAAGATGCATTTGTTAGTCTTCGAAATTTTCATACTTTTTCGTTAAACGAATATTAGACTTAATCGGTTATAAATCAATTTCATATTTTGAAAATGAATAAAACTGAGTATATGTTTCAACTAATTGAACTAAATAGTGTTTTTAATCATTAATTTGCAGTAAGGAAATCTCCGAGAGTAAACCGTAGAGATATTTGTGAAATTCTGCGGATATATTATTACAACTATCGAATATACCTTGATCAAGTTTAAATATGTCTAGAGTATATTTCAAACGATTTAGCAGTTAGTAAACGATTTAGTAGATAGATTTGATAGAACTAGAATGATTCGATAGAACGATTTAGTAGTTAGCTGTTAGTAAACAATAGGCATCATAAATATTTGTATTTATAAAGAACAGTAAATAAGAAAAATAAATCGTTGAACCTATGATGAAAAAATTATACTTAATATTCACAAATCAGGAAATGTAAAGGCACCATTTATCCATATATATTTTTTTATCAAACCTAAGTAATCTTAAAAATAAATTTTATTAATGTTATTATTTTACAAATATCCAAAAGTATAGATAATGTATGTCATGTTAGCTTGATTGTTTTTTCTCGTTTTACAATCAAAACTTTTCGGTTTCTATACTCTATGGATCGTAAACATGATAGGACTACTTTGGCCACTTTGGTACATGTATGGAATATATTATAATCTTAATATATAGAAACTATTATGTAAATATATAAATTTTAAATTATTAATATAGTTAGATTCTTACATATTATAGCATGTGTTTTCAATATAAAATTTTACAGTTTACTGTAGCTTCAATTAATTGATACTCAAAATTAAAAGAATAAATTAGTGCTTTCTATAAATATATATCGTATATTTAATATTTAATATCGAATTTATCTAACGGTCGTTACAAAAGTGTATTAACGTATATGTTTCATATATAATATAATTATAAAGAAAAAATGTAGATTAGAAATATTAAACAGAACTTACAAATCTATATTTAATGAATGAAAATTGTCAGGTTGGCTATAGTGAATTTTAATAATTTATCAAATATATCTTTTTATTTTGGCAATTTCCGACATGTATTGCCAGGATGCTGATATCCGGTTAAAGCAATGAGATCCAAATAAGTACATCCTTAATTTACCAATTATTTAAGAAATTCACTTACGAAACCAGTATGCGTGTATTTGTTTAACCAATATGTTTAAAAATAAAAGCGATATGTAATTATACTTTTAAATAATTGAAAAATATTCCAATTATTATAATAGAAGATTATAGTAAGAAGTATTAAATAATATAATATGTTATATATCTTTCTGTGTTGGCCCAATATTCATTAGAGCTCCCAACCATGAATTTTGTTTCTCGTTTTCATCTTTGGAATTTATTAAAGCCTATAAACATGTAGTCACTAGCGTCTAAAAATAACGCAGTTGATTTTAGATACATTTAAATTGGCTATTTTGGTAACTCTATGAGAAATAATTTCATATCAGCTTTTATGCTATTTTCTATAAATAATTACTAACGTACATAGTATATGGCAGACGGAAGGAAGGAAAATATAGTCGTAAGGTTTTATGCCTACGTGTTCATATAAACATGTAAAATTTTGATGGTATATTGTTTGGTTTGAGTTATCTGAATATGTTTATGTAATAGTAGTATTTCCTCTATCTACTATACGTAGTTTTAATTGGTATACATATACATATTCTACTTATACGTACATATATATATTCACATTTGCTGCCCCGACGTAATCAAGGTGCCTAAGTCAGCTCAACATAAGCCACTCGACAGGTGGTTGACACGTGCATGGAAGGATAGCACGAGGAACGGAACCCATCAACATCACATGGTCGACGAAATCCCACGAGACTAGCTTGATGGATGAAAACCACAGAAGCCCATCATGTATACCATGAACATCCTTGCATCACGAAACCGGACACGTAAGGCACCACACTTATGGTACCATCAAACAAATCGAAAAGCCCCAAGACCCACGACGTCCTGCTACAACTTCGATGGCAGCTGATCACGTAAAACTCTTCGCTCAGGTTGGGATCCCCATTTCATGAGCAGTTCCTAGGCGTTTGTTTGCGTGATTGCAGGTGCACTCCGGATCCTGAACCGCATAGAGGTACGTTCAACGGCAGTTCCACTAGGAGGGGAGTTATGTGGAGACGGCTACGACCCTTTAGGTCACCACGAATTCACCAACAACAAGTACAAAGGTTGGCAGCGCCGGTGGATTAGTACCATACAGTTCCAGGCGATAAAAGACCATTACGACGACGTCTCGTTCTCTTTTCTTTTCTCCATCCCCTTGTAATAGTACCAATTCCACAGCGTTACCGTACTTCCTCTACCTAACCTACTATCCCGTTAATTCTTCCGTCAACTACCTGTATAAATTATAAGTCAAAATATACAAGTATGATACAATCAGTGTTTTTAGTTCTCGTGCAAATTCCTTCCAAAAATAGTAGTGTGTTCGGACAATCAATCGCGTCGATAGCCATTCATTCCGACCGACCGACCCGACGAACATTCCTACAATTGCAAAAGGTGTCCAACGGTGTTTGACAAACGGGCACCTTTTGCCGGCTCTTTAAAAAGTCTCTTGTAAAAGTCTTCTTTAATGTAACACAAACAAATTTTAAACAGTAATCGCTCACCATGCCTTCTCCTAAAATCCTTGCTATCTTTTGCCTTTTTTGTATTTTGTATTGTAATTGTATGCCTTTATTTTTTATATTTATTTATTTCCTGCCTTTTAAATTTCGCTATATCTTAGAGTAGGCGCTCTCCTTGCTTGGTGGAAAAAATCAATACGTGAATACAGATAATATATTTCGGGACACATCCGAGTTCCAATTTTGTGGTAATTTTTCAACAAATCACGTTGAAACAGAAAAGTGGTAGTTCTGAGCTATAGCAAAAGCTAATATATTGCTAATGTATAGCTAAATCAAGTATTAAAAATACGCATTTTTGAGTACATTTGTCATAATTTTTCCAACTTTACCAAACATATAACATCCACAGACTTAACAAGAACACTTTGGATCGTCTTTGCAATGTTGCCTTTATATTTTCACACGTTTCGAAACACAAGTATAGCACAACAAGAAGTTCCAAATTATGCTTAATTATGCTTAATAATGCTTAATGCAACGTCATCATTTAACAGCCACCATAAGACCGCAGTGCTACCATCATACGCGAACTCGGAAACTAGCACCAATCTTGACACACATATTGAAGATCTGAGTTCAGTGCATCAAATAGAATCATTTTCATCTGCTTGGGTCTAAAATTTGAACCAAATTTGGAAACTTGTATAATTAAGCAGATAGAATTGAGAAATAATGAATTGTCTATCAATATAACGCACCTGATCATAAAGATTACAAACAATCGTTTAGAAAGGTAACTAAAGCATGAGTTCCAATGTACATCTTGTTTATTCTCCATATTTATCTTCTTGTAAAATATCCTCTGAAAAAAGATATCTACCAAAAAAATCATCCCCTGTAGATTAATAAAACACTGGAAAAGTATATCGAAGCTGAGAAAAGCAAAACTGAAATATAAATTTTTTTTTGGGACATTTCCGTTAACATTTCATAAACTTATTGAACAACCTAGTATATGTGATTTAATTTTCAGTCACAAATATTTAAGATAAGGATTTAATGCTTTTACATATAATTACCTTAATGGACCAATTAAAAGGGTATGATTTTTGACAGTGATTGTTTAAATTACTCGGCTAATCAGATATCGAGCTCTCGCAAGTTAAGATGAATAATTACCATTTTAAATGGGCTTTTATTGTTATTTGCCAATTTAATTCTGACGAATTTATGATGATCCGTAAATACGAAACAGCACATCTCGCATCGACTTATGATAATATCAATACATTAATTGGATATAACTCGCGCTTCTTCGATTCAGGAGACGCAAGATATATTATGTACGTTATTAGTACCGTTTTTGACCATTTTCGGAAGCAGTGATCTCGCCTGATATTTTGGAATACCATTATTGACTCTTTCCGCGGTTACGTTCAGTGAACCAGAAATAATATGAACTTAAAATTGACTGATTGAAAATAGATTTTATAATATTAATATTAAATATTTGTGGTGATTAAATCGGGTTTTAAATAATATATTTTCTTTTTGTATTTTTATTTTTGTTGCTTATTATGTAATTTATTATATGATGTAAAAAATATTTTAACAAAAGAATTGAACCGACCTCAAAAATATCGAGGAATTCAAATATTTATATTAATTTAGGTTTATTTTGTTGGTAATTTAATTTTGTTTATATATCACTAAGTTATATTATTATTTTTGTATTATTTGGGCTCAGAATCGATTTCAAACTGATCAGTTGGTAGTAGTTAAAATAGTATTGTAAATAGATGAATAGGTTTAGGTAGGTATTGAGCTATTTTGTGTGTATAACATACAATAAAATATAAAATACTATAATAGATAGGTTATATAAAGTTATTGTTTATTTTTATTTATATATGAGAACGATTATTATGTTATGTACATAGATTTTGTTTTAAAACTTTTTTGTGTTAAAAATCTAAGTTTGATTATTATTTACTTGTTAGTGAGTTTTTGATTTATTATTTGAGGTCCGTTCAATTCTTTGAGGTTTTCCCTCAATTTCCCCGAATTCCGCCATCACGCCCTGACTTGGTTCTAACGGGACCACCTCGGAAGTGCACTCGAATACAAATAAATTTTGAAAATCGGTCCATAATTGACTAAGAAATCGGCGAAAATTCATTGAGAAAAATAATATACAGTCGAACATAGATCCTTCTCATTTATTGAAGTCAGTTAAAAGTAGTTTATTCTGGTACACATGTCATTTGCATTGCATGTGAAAAGTAATAATATAGTCAGCTAAAAAGTATATTCCAACTGTCATTGTAATTATTTTGTAGCTAATTCTTTTTTGTATAACATTATACTTTATTAGGCTTTACTAGGAACGATAACAGTAACTAACAATAACAAAAGTATTTATTTAATGAGAATGAATAAATGGGTTTATAAAAATATATTAAATTTCTAAAAAATTTATGTATTTTTATCTGTTTTTTGGATATATGTTATATACGACTAGTACTGCAGTAGCTACAGGCTGCATTGTGGTCTGTGAGGCTGCTGATCTGTTTTAAATATTGTTATTACGACTAAGATATCTAAAAATAGGCTTGGGTATTACTTCTACCTGTTTTTACCCTTTTCCTTTCTCATTTTATAACTGGCGCAGTCGGTAGGATAGGGAGATAATAAGGCTGTTCTCTTTTGAATTCTTTCAAATAATCGTAATCAAATTAATTGTCAAGAAAAGAAGACAGCTTAAAGTTGGCTCAGCCATCGTTCCACAGTTACTCGAAGTACTTAGTGCAATTAAGTGGAGTTAGGTCAAAAGTATCGCAAGTAAAGCTGTAAGGACACAATAGGCAGATTAAAGGTACTTAAAGACCTATAGCTATAAACTATTCCAGGTAATAAACATTCAATTTTTGAAAAATACCCCTAGTCCAAGCATTCCCGGCACGCGTATCATAGTTCCAGATGTAAGCCCAGGAAAGGCGCACTAAAGTAGTTTATAAGAATTTGAACAGAAGCTTACAGTTCAGTATCACTTCGAAGATGCTAATCGATCTAATTCGAGATGCTAATTAATTAGTATTTGAGTCAGTTTAGGCGAATTCAATTATTAAAACAGAAAGAAGGCTTTTTATATTATGTAGGTATTTTGATCACTAATATATATTGATTAAAATGTGTAATTTTTGTAACATTAACAACTTTGAATAATTTAATCTATAGGTTAACTTGTATTTATAGCTTTACATTTAGTATTAGTACGTTATTCAGAACATACGGACGCTAATCATGGAACGCTGGAAATTACATTTTCAATATTCATTAACTTTATTGTTCGATTTAAAGGTGTCAGCTAGAGAGTCATCATGAGAAGCCCATCACAAACTTTTGTTTTGATTGATTTAAGCAATTTAAAAGTGGGCTATTTTTTCGGTATGTTATTTTTAAAGACAATGAATTGCAAGACTGAATGAACGAACACTTAGCTATAAAACTCACTTTCATACAGCTTGTCAGTTGACGAATAAACCGCTTCCAGATGAATTTTCAGACAAAAAGAAGTTTTAAAAAAATCGCTACCAAACCAATACCGTTTTATCAACACTATTGTTAGAAAGATCACTATCTATCTAGAGAATATATCGAGATTTGATCCTCTTAGCTTATAAACAATATGACGTCCATCTAGTGGCTGAAAGCTATGTGTGTTTTCAAGGAGATGAATCAATTGTTTGTGTTTCCGATCGGTTTCCTGTCTTCTTTTTTAATCGTAATGTTCTCTAATTTTCCCTTCATTTTTAACGATAATGTGATAAAGCTATCTTCATTTTACAATGATATAGAGATGAACGTAAGAATGAAGTAAATGTAATATTTCTATTGATAAAGTGTTTAGAAGGAAGATATATGTTTTTTTCTCTTCTTTACGTAAATTAAAATTAATATAGTAAAGTTTAGTAAATTAGTTCCGGTTAGTTCAAAAATATCTATTATGAGACAACTTACGTCAAATTATAGAGTTGATAAAATTACATAGAGGTATAAAAAAGTGCAAATAACAATGGAAGTAAAATGCAAAGAAAGATTAAACAAAATCAGAACCCGCCAATCCGAGTTAGGCAGGATATTAAGAGATTAAGATCGAGAATTTATATGAACCGAGATTATTTTGATAAGATTAATGATTATTCCAAAGAATCTAGCGCCCTGATTTGGATAAGAAGGACAAGATTGATTACACTAATCTAGATGCGGTATAAACCAAGACTTTTTCGAATGATACATGGGTACACATAATTTCATCCCTGATATTTCTAACTAAGATTCCTATTAACTACCGAGAACAATAGATCGGAATAGTCCTTTCCACATACTGACCCAATTCTTCTAGGGAAAAAAACCTACCGAACATGTAACAGAGAGAGAGAGAGAGAGAGAGAGAGAGAGAGAACATGTAAATTCCCAGAAAATTATAATTCCCACGGTCAGAGCTCACATCATAGCTCTAGATGCTCGCTTGTTGACGCATCTTACTTCATAAAAATGGCAAAAATGTTCATGTATTGTTCGCTCCACAAGTGCTTTTCTTAATAAGTCGTTAAAATACTTCTTGATAAAGTTCTCAATACTCTAGAAAATCAGACCGTCAAGGAGATCCTGTCGCTTATTATGGACAAATCTTTAATGATCTCTACAACCAATATATATACACATTTTAAGAATACATATTTCAGAAAATTGGAAGCAATCATGGAGGAAAGAAAAGAACAAGAACAGAAAATAAGAAAATACATAGGAAATCATGTTATTGATGATATATTAATTTTTATATAGAGTATTAGATGTTTTTTAAATATCTCGAACAAAGCAAGCGATGTCGATGAAGGCATCTAATGATATGTATATATATATGATATGTGATCAATCTTAAAATGAAAACTAGTTTATTTTAGTAGACCGATAAGAATCTGAAAAACAATATTATGAAGCAATTTATTATACACTTATAGAAATCAAAAATCGACCATACACGAAGCGACATATCCTAATCAAGATTTTATACGTTCGTTTTATTTTGTCGAACAAACGCACATCTATCGGTATTGTCTTTTTAAGATTTACAATAACGTCAAGCGTGAAGGCATCCGAAAGATACATGGTTTCTAAGGATAAGCGACAACTCGGTTTTTTATCTGTCAATAGATATCTCTGTAAACTTCATTTACTTGATAAAATGTCTACTGTTATGGTATGATATCAAATATATGGTTGAGGTCTATTAGAAACTTGTTTTATATTGTTTTGGAGTCAATGACGACATAAGACATGCTTAATATTGTGTTACAACGATCTGTGAGTTGAATATTGAACAGTTAATTAAATTTTAATAGCCTTTATATTATTAGTGATCATAAAAAAGAATTGGTGTTTTGTACATCTTGTAGTAACTATACATTCCTGAAAACTTGATGAAAGTTTCAAGCAAAAAAAATATTTGCAGAAAAAAACAGAAATTACTTTTTTGTGCGTAAAAATCCTATGGAGACAAGTAGTATTCTTATACCGAATTAACTGAAAACTGTATCATTTAATATATATTTTTATCGCTTAAATTCATTCGTCTTAGAGCATATATCTCAAACCGAGTTAAAGCAGATTTTGACTATCTTTAGAGCTGATTATTAATTTGATTATTATTGGTATAATAGTGCTGTACATCGTATGCAGTGACTCGACATCTTTGTTTGATTTTTTAATATTAGTATTGTCGCATTCTTGAATAATACAGAACTAAATTTTAGTTAACATTAATTAAATTTCTCTATATTATAGACATTGCAGATGCGTCATAAATTCAGAGTTAGTGAATTTTAGTTCAGAGTTGAGTTAGTGACAAGATTAGTACTCAAGAGTACAGTATTTTAGGGGTATCGGCCGGCGAGGAAAATATTAATATTTCGATATATCGATTTTTTTAAATATCGAGATTTCTTTGCAACAAGTACGAAAAATATATATATAAAGTATATATCTCCTGTAGAGTATCGATATTTCTAAGAAAAAACTAAAAATAATGATATATTGGTACTCAGAAATAAGGATATTCTTAAAATATTTTATTAACCCTTATAAATATGTATAAATGTTTAAAATTAAGTACCTAAATGTACCACATCTTTAAAATTATGTACCAATTTTAAAGGTTTATTAGGAACAAATAAAACTTTTTTATATAATGTTTAAAAAACATATTTTTTTTTTAATATATCGAAAAACATAGGATAACAAAAATATCGGGATACCGCTCAAAAATGTCGATATCTTTTGAAAAAGTCTCCCGAAAACAGTCGGGTCTATTTAAGCACCTGAAAAGAATCGCGAAATATCTCGATATCCTCAATGGTGAAGTTCTTACTATGACTAGCTAATTGCCATCAAACACGGCCATATTCGAAAATAAAATGCGCCCATATACACTGTCAAAAAGTAGTGATTGAGGAGGATTGATTTGAGGAGGACCAGAATATCGTAAACTATTTCCACTGACCATCAGAAAACAATTCAGACGCTCTGGCAATCTCTTCCGCGAGGAATTGTAGCTGTTTTAAAATCAAATGGTGGTTTAACACCTTATTACTACTATTTTTGATATATTTTAAAGTATCCTTTTACCAACTATGAGTTTATCTGGATTGGGCCTAAAGTTTAATGTGGGCTCCGAACCATGGTCCTCAGCATTAAGCCTACCGATTGACAAGTGACTAACTTTAGAAATCATCCCAGAAGACATCCGGTCTTACCCAGCCTCGTTACTGGCGTGACTTAGATCATTTTCTTTGTCGGATTTTACACTTATTGCCTAGAACAATCACAAATTTTAAACAATCACAAACATAAATTTACGACCATGCCCCAGCAGGATTCGAACCCGCGGCTGTCGCAACAGTAGGAGGACCGCCCCATCGCCTTTACCACTGCGGCTTTAATATTATTTTGTCCATCCTCTATATCTACCGTATTCGTTCCCCTTTCGTTCAACATATATATCCAGACCACTCTACGTTACTGTACTTGTTTCTTAACGGTGTCCTTATCTTTAAAGACTATATACACATTTTTGTAATACTTTTTGATTATGTATATATAATTCTAACAATCGCAGGACCATTTAATGGAAATTCATATCACACTCATATATACTCCCTTGTAATTCCTTATAATATATTTTTATACAATACTTTTGAAAATATTCGCCCCAATTATTGTTATTAAATATTTTAAACAATTTCTTCAGGAGCAATTTTATAAATAATATTAACAATATTTATGACGTACTGGAACAGAGAGGACCCAGAGTTGGAAATATAAAATTACGTGAGACTTCTATTAGCTTCAATCAATGTATTTTATAAACAAAACACTTTTAAATTTAACAGCATATAATTATTCATTTACATAACAAATGCTAGTATAAATATTAACAGGCATATTCTTCATATGAAGCGACATGTATAGGATACGAAAGCGTATTTATTATAATTTATGTGGGATTATTTCAATCAATATTTTAAAACACACAAACGTTTGTTTCGATGAACTTAACATCAAGATAATCATGTAACATATATATGAAGTAGTATATATCTCTTCTGTTCTCAGCATGTCCTAAAGAGTTAGACTGTAAAGTAGTTTTAGACAATAAGTGGGTTAAGAATTATTTTAGTAATCTAAGATTGGTCATCATTATCTTCATAACTGATCACTAATAGTCACTAATTTAGTTTAAATAACGTTTGCTATTATAAATATTCATGATATAATTATTTTGATGCATAATCGATTAATCTTTTAGAAATCTACACATGTGAATATATTAATCTATATGTATATTAAGTTTTTATATATAAAGAAGAAATATTTCAACAGTGAATTACGTTATACTATAGCAATCGAATATGATTGATAATAGAGTTATTTTATCATCAGATTTCTTTAAAAATAGGTTCATACAAATAATTATTCTAAAAATTGGGCCCTCTTGTAAATATGAAAATCTGTTGAATCGGAGAATGCGGTGAATTAAAGCCTGTTTCTCCTGAGTTTTTTTTTATTTGTTAATATACTGATTACCATAATAATTTTAATATTTTATAGTTCAATATCATACTTGTTTCCTGTAAAAAACTTAGAACTGGTTCCCACACAGAAGAAAGAAAAATTATTTGAGAAAGCATTCTTTAAATTTCGACATGTTTTTTTAAATATCAGAAACAATATATCGATAAATTTTTCGCCGATCCAAACACCTAATTTGTGAGTAACGAATCTGTATAAGTGAATCAGTCGTATCGATACGAATAAAAGAGATTCTAACGCAGTTTCTAGCACTACAGAGCTGTCGGCGAGGTTCTCTCAGGCAGGAGAACAAAATCACATATACGAAGGTGGTTCATATTTGAACCATCTTGATGGAGACAATGCTGTTGATGACGCGCATGTATGTTTAGAAGGTCGTGGCTTGAGTATGTGATAGCTAAGTCCTTAAGAACAGTGTGTTTCATACGCGTACTACGACCATGAGTGAACGATAAGTGCGAACCGCCGTAGCGCAACGTATTGTTATTCGTTTTTTAGTGTGGGAAGGCGTTAAAAAGACGGAAATTTTTCTGCGTTTGCGATATCAGTTCGGTACTGAGTGCCTGAGTAGGGCTGCTGTGTTTAAATGGACCTAAGTATTCAAGGATAGCCGCGAAGCCGTCGAGAAGAAGCCGCATGATCGGCGACCGCGAACCAGCATCATACTAGACAACATTCGCCGCGTAGAATAACTCGTTTTGGAAGACCGTAGGATGAATGTTCAAGACATTTCGGCTGAACACGGCATCAGTAATCCGATTCTTCTCCAGGATAACGCGCGCCCTCATACCGCGCATCTCACACTCGCTACAATATCGTAATTAGGGTGGGAGGTACTGGAACACCTCCCCTATGGTCCGGATTTATCAGCCTGCGACTACCACATGTTTGGACCACTGAAAGAAACCCTCGGATGTTAAAAATCCAACACCGACGACGATATAGAGGAGTTCATGCGCACATGGCCGGGTTGCCCAAGGAATTCCTCGATACCGGCATCGAGAAACTTCCGGTAAGATTGACAAAATGCGTAACTAGTGAGGGGAAATACCCAGTAAAACTTTAAATTTTTGTAAATTTTTTCATTAGTAAATAAACGTGCCAAAGTATTTGTCTCGATTCATATTTGAACCACCCTCGTAGACTTTTTTCAAAAGTATATACGGCTTCGTCAAATTTCGCGAACCGTCTGTCTTATTCGTATAGGCACTAGAGGTAAAAACAAATAATAATATAATAAAGGTACCATATCTGAATAGAAAAACGGGTTATATAATAAAAGAGTTTTGTTTTTTAGTTTTATTTTAGAGTCTTCCTCCTGTCCATGCAGCAGCAGAAGTACCGTCCCGTCACCTTGATAACAGCGCCAGCCAAGCCCTCATTGCATATCGAGTACAGCTTGACATTTCATTCAAATTTATTGATATTCTTTCAAATATGACAAATCGATAACTTCTTAATTATTTCTAATTTCATAGTACAAAATATAAAATTATTTTTCCATACACTATTCTGGGGCTACAAACCTTTGCATACGCAGAACAAACCTCCAAAGTATCAGCGGCTTTGAGACCGAATATGAAACAAACAAATAAACAAAATCAAAAACAAACATTATTATATTGACTTAAAAGTCGATATATTAGTCGAAAGTGATCATTGAGGAAAGATATGTCAGCTAAGATATTTTCTGATTGTCGATTAATAGGAATATAACGGATTAGAGAAATTAATGAATAGTACGGAAAGCAACTACTGGAATAGCCTAGATATAACACAGGATCGCATTATCGAATGCGAGATCGAACGAGCGAGCCATCAAAGGTTTGAAATGTCGTAAATCTGTAGTGGTAGACTGAATACCCAAGGAGTTTGTAAAACGAATATGGGCGTCCATAAAACTGTAAATATGTTAGTTCTGCATATAAACTATTGCTATACTAGGTATTTTTTAATTGCTTAGAAGGTCGCGATGATTTGTTAGATAATGAAAACACTATAAGAAAGACCAGTACACGTGGGTGGATAACTCTGCAAAATATTTATATAACCGATAAAAAAAATATCACATTAAATGATATTGATTTATTGGAAAAAGGGAAATGTAAAATATTTGTAAAAAAAATCAAACCGACTTCAAAAAATAAATCAGGAATTTAGTAAAAATTAAAAAATAATCAAACTTAGATCTTTGACACACAAAAGAAAACATTTTGTGAGTTCCTTATTTATTTTTTAAGGTCGGTTCAATTTTTTGGTTAATAAATTACATTTACTTAATAAATTACGCAGTCATTTTATTTAATATTACAATCGGCAAGCCAAATAAAGTGGCAGCTTCTATGAGGAAAAATAGGAATAGAGAAACCATGATTGAAAATAAGAAGCTCTTCAGGTCCCGGGTTCCGCTACCTAGCCTAGGTGACTTGACAAATGTTCTAACTAAACAACAAAAAGTTATCGTCCCCACCAGGAATCGAACCACAACCTCCGTTTGGGAGCTAAAGGTACTAATTATTACACCATAGAAACAGTTGTCTCTACAACATTTCTACGAGGTCTTATATGCAATAGTTAACGCTTAAAAAGCAAGCTGAATGGCTTTTGCATTTGCAATAACATTATAGCCAAATATCTGATTATATAGCCGAAAATAAAACCTTCTCGAACCTAATTTTCGAAGGTTAATAAAACTCAGGACTACCATCTGAAATTACAAGAAGAACAGAATGTTAGAAACCAATTATTAAAGAAATGTAATCCATATATGGCGCCATTGTTGACAGATTCACGTGGTTTTAAAATACCAACTATTAAGTGCATTGCTGTGTGATTTGCTGATGATTACTAAAATGATTTCAATTATTGATATAGAAGTATATTTACTTCTTATAAATAAAAATACTACTAATTCAAATAGTGGTTTGATGAGTATTATAGAAACTAAGGAAAACTACTAACTGAAATGAATGAAATGAATAAAAATAAATTTAAATACTAATGTACAAACATTGACAAATAAAATTAACAGTTGTTTTGTTATATACAAGAGACTTGATAAAGTGAACTCCGATAAAAGGGCTGCTGCCTAAAAGATATCATATGGGAGCCTAATTAGGAAAATGTCGGCACCTGCAAGCTCTCGAAATGGGATTTTTTACACTAGACCAAAAATAATAATGTGCCAATCAATACATCGAATACGAAAGAGAAGTCAGTGGATAGCTATACGAGAGAGAATGTTGACATGAATATTTTTTTTGTGTAGTTTAGATGGTTAAATACATTCTAACCAACAAATAAATGAATAGTATCAATAAAAACAACCTAACGCAAATATTAAATTTTACATTTTTAACATTTTCTTGTATAAGATAACTGTCTTCCATTTAGTATTATTGGGTTATTCCTAATCATGGAACCTATAAAATTGAATTTTCGTTCTTTAGTATGTGTTCGTTTAATTTGAAGAAATCTGCTGATGAAAGCCGTTAAACAATATTAGAAATTAATGGTTTTGTCTGTGTCATATTCTAATTTTTGTTTTAAGATTGAAAGATTTAAAAGTGGCGATTTTTACGTTATAAAATGACAACGAACAACGCGCAAGATCAAAAAAATTCAATCATCATCGAAGTGGCATATTCATAGTCTTGCTGAGCATTTGGTAGAATTAACAAGGTGTGATATACCAGCAACTACTAAAATGGAATGAAATTGTTATTGTAGCTGTTTATTGGTAAAATTGAACATCTAATTGTTGCTGAAATTACCAACAATAATAAGTAACAGGCACAGAGGCAACTCTTGCCTGAAAACGCTTGGCCATACGTTGCAAAAATAGCGAAGGGTACATTATTGCAGTTCGAGCACTCGGCGTATTTAGCAAACATAAAGATTTTTAATTATTACTTCTTCAGATCGATGAAGCATGGCGCGGCTAGCAAACTCTTTTGAAATACTGAAGATGTACAAAAATTTATCGATGTTTTGATCGCTGCCAATATAACATTGTTTATTCGATACAGTACCACCATACTACCAGCGAAATATATATTGTAGCAGTTTTTCTGAATAACGGCCTTTATATAGTGAAAAAATATCATAATGCATGTTACATCATATCTAATATATACTGGCAAATAAATTGATAAGTTTCTTAAAAGATATGTTTCTGTCTTTAGACTTATTGTGTGGGCTGTTTATTATTTCAACAATAAAACCTATTTCAGATAATGTTAGGTAAATAATGTTAATATTATAGATAAATTGAAATTTATGGATGTAAAGTAGTATTTTTCAAAGTAAGTATAAAATATACATTCTGAAAGTAACAAATTTATCACGATTTACGTAAATTCCGACAAAGTTGAGCATTGCAAAAAGTTCACCGGCAATAAAAGGCAATTATAGTTTTGTAATTGTATACTAACAATAGCATTCCTCGTTTTGGAAAAATAAAAATGAAAACGTTAAAATAAAGGACACATTCAAGCTTAGTAACACACAAATTAAATTCCTTAAATACCGGTATACAAAACGAACGTACACACTTCGCCTACACAGTGTTTTCCACCCAGCATTGTTACGCAGCTTGAAGATAAAAGATCAATTCTAAAACAAAGGTTAGCTTACTCACGAACTCTTATCAGATCTGTTATATCCTCGCCATTTCATGATCAAAGGCAATATACATGGAGTCAAGACTTTAAATCTAAAATCAGCTTGAATGTATTGGAAAATGACATGACCGTATTTCTCACATTTTTAGACCGACTATAGATATTTATTTATCAAACCGATCAATTTCAGATTGTATTTTGTGCTTTACATTTTGTTGAATGTTTCGTATGCATTGCAAATGTAATAATATGTAAATAGTTTTACAAATCTTTATTTGCATGGCCCAGTAATGTGTGGGAAATATTATGTTATATTTAGTTATATTAATGTAACAGACAGATGTTCTTTAGGTTGTTTTGTTATTATGTAATACTGAATATGTCGTATAGTTGTTATGTAATTTATTAATATGGTAAGTGTAGTTAAACAATTTAAATTATGAACGCAAATATTTATTAGATCTTTTAATGTGTTCGAATTTTTTTCTTCCTTTTAATGCATAAGTCAGTAGTGACAAATTTTGCATCACAATTCAGATCATTCAATTCAAAATTGGTACAATATATTTGCCTATATTTACCCATAATTCTGGCAACATGATGATACTGTTCCGAAAGAAAGATGTTGGTTTGACAGTGTAGGAATGTTCGTCGGGTCGGTCGGTCGGTCGAAACGTGTGGCTGCCGCTGCGGTTATCTATCAGAACACTCACTACTATTTTTGGAAGGAATTTGCACGGGAACTAAAAACACTGGTTGAATCAAAGTTGTTTATTTCAACTTGCGATTGATACATGTGGTCGATGGGAGGATTGACAGGATATTAGGTTAAGGTGAAGGAAGTACGGTAGCGCTGTGGAAGTGGTACTGTTACAGGGGGACGGTGATAAGAAAAGAGCGAGACGTCGTCGTGATGGCCTTTTATACTCCAGAACTGCATGGTACCAATCCACCGGCGTTGCCAACCTTTGTAGTTGTTGATGGTGAATTGGTGGTGGCCTAAAGGGTCGTGGCGGTCGCCACATAACTCCCCTCCTAGTGGAACAGCCGTGGAACGTACCTATATGTGGTGCAAGTTCCGGAATGCACCCGAAAGTCACGCAAACAAACGCCCGGGGACTGCTGATGAGATGGGGATCCCAACCTGAGCGAGGAGTTTTACGGGATCAGCTGCCATCGGAGCTGTAGCAGGACGTCGTTCGTCTTGAGGCGTTTAGCTTTGTTTGAGGGTACCTGTAAATGTGTTACGTGTCCCGTTTCGTGATGCGAGGGTGCTCATGTGTTGCTGGTATACATGATGGGCTTCTGTGGTTTTCGTCCATCAGGCTAGTCTCGTGGGATGTAGTCGACCACGTGATGTTGATGAGTTCCGTTCCTCGTGCTATCCTTCCATGCACGTGTCAAGCACCTGTCGAGTGGCTTATGTTGAGTTGATTTACCTGTTAGGCACTTTGATCACGTCGGGGTCACCACTTTAGGGTAAATGATGTGGCTCGGTGAATGGAGGTAAATCGAAATGAAACAGTGGTGTTTACATGATGTGACCGTTATTTATTGACAATATAAAAAATTAGAAAAATACAAAGATAAAAAGGATGGCAGCGGAGTTACCTGTTGACGAGGCTTGGGCAGTCGATGGTGGCACGTCTTAACCAAACGAGGGTTGAGCACTGAATGACCGAAATACCCTTCAATAATATCCCAGATAAACGTCTCGGGGTTGCCGCCAGCTATTCGGTGTCGGGTTCCAATTGGCACCCCGCCCGTGTTCAACATCTGGGATTATATTTCTGGGTATTTTGTAGACCGTTATTCCACGATGTAAAATTCGACATGCCTCAATTCGCTACAACAGCAATCTAATCATCGCCCCATTTTAACACTTCTTCGGCATCTCAAAACCTTATTCCAGCGCTACGTGCTATAGCTATATAGATCTGAACAAATGGAACAAATGGTACATGGTACTGGGCTTGATAGAACTGCCCATTCGAGCTGCAACTATGTATACTTGTCAAATTTTTCAACGTGTAGCGACCGTTATAATGTCTGTTACTCGCTATTGCTGATCTTCTTGGTAACTATATATCACACAATTTGTTCAATTTACATATATGGACAGTTACATTGTAGCAACAATTCGGTTTCAGCACTGATTTTTGATTGATGTTGATCAGTGTTTATAAGATTTTAATATTCTGCAACAGTAAATTTCCTATAATTAAAAAATAAGCGTAAGAAAAGTCGAAAATACAATTTTAAGCATTTCGGAATTGGAGACTATTTTGTGTAAATAAATCTGAAAATTATCGAATTCGACAGTTAAGGTAATATTTTAGTTAGGTTGTCTATATTCATATTTCGCAATTGCACGAATAGATGTTGCTGAATAAAATACGTTGATAAAAGTTTCAACTTATCCATGACTGAAGCTGTGTAGTTTCGTGGATACTTAACACAATTTGTTATTTCTCCTAATCCAATTTTATCTCTATCGAGATTCCTCAGACAGATATAACAAACACTAAATTAATCTCAATATGAATTCAATATAGCGTTATATATTTATATAGCGGTTTTGCAAGTTATTTTCATAAATAAAATAATGAAGTATGGCGCTAGTATATAGTTTTCAGCAAAATGTATCATAATATGTATTAAATTAGACAATTTAGAATTAATATTGATAATTTATATGTGTCATTAGGTTACCGAGTAAATAACTACGTTACTTTATCAAATAGTATATTTTATGAAAAGTATATGTGAAAATATTATAAGCGCTTTAAAATTTTGCGACTATTAATAGAAGAATAAACCGGACCGCTGTGAAAACTCGCGTCAAACACAAAAAGAGAAATTAGGTCCATTACAAGTTAAACCGTTGGAACGTTTTTTTTTTATTAATGATCTGCTGTTTCAACTGCAATAAATGAATTGCACTTGCAAAAGTAATCAATAGCTGATAGTTACAAAACATAGTTTGTGTTTGTTATGGCATCAGAAAGGGTTACTTGATACTGTTGGGAAAAATTGGCAAAATTCTCTGAATTCTACGAAAAAATAATTTTTATAACATTATTGTTTGTCCACGTGTCTCAAAATATATATAAGAATATTTTTAAATTCTAGATCACCCGCTGTACTATCCACATATTGCTCCGTCCAACTACTACTTATTACGATCAATAGTATATGACTTATCAGGCCAGGAGTTCAATTCTTTGGAACATTGCAAATAGCTAAATACTGAGATTTCCGTCTTAAAATATGTGAACATGAACTCAAAATTTAAATCAATTGACAATGTAGTAGATGGCTTCATCTACTTATTATAGCAGGCTGTTTAAAATCTTTAAATGTATAAGAATTAATTGAGATCCTTACATTTTTAATTTATATTTACGATAATTTTACTATATTTAATTTATATAGCTCATTCAATAAATACACGTCATCATCATTTATAACCTCAGTACGTCCCAATGTTGCTGCATTAAATTTGGCTTTTGGTTTACAACGTTTTCCGCTTATAATCTATAATTATTATTATTAATGTTTTGAAGAATTTTGCGGATATTTGGCAATAAAAGCTGCCAGTACTAACCCAAATCAAATTTTATAGGCTAATTCAGTTACACTCAGTTTACAAACTGCAATTCTCAATATATTCAATATCATCTATGACCATACTAAAAAATTACTAGAACAACAATCAACGCATTTAATAGGTTTGCTATATACTTTTTTGGATGTGTTTAGGTGTAGGTTGATTAATTTTTGTCGTTATACAAAATTATTATAATTGATGTGGAAAAAATTTTGTGTCATCGATTATCTAGGCACGTATTAATTTGTTTAAATATATCGAACCTTAAAAGCATATAAAATTACACAAAAACAAACGTGTGGTATATCATTAATAATAAAGGATTCCAGCCCACACTTTCAGTTCAAGTCCGAATTAGTTTACTGTGTAGGAATAAAAATAATACAAATGCATTTGAGTTGATTTCTCCCAAGGACGACCACAGCTAACTAACTGTATATGGTTGCCCCATCATGTGCACTTCCTGAGTCATGAATTAGACGTGACGGTGTTGGCTGGGGTCTGGTTACAGATATGCGAAGAATTAAACCGGACATATAACTTTTTAAAACTGCCATTTTCATTAGTTTTTACTAGATTGTATTGGAAATATTTTCCTATATTTCGTTATTTATTATTGGGGGGGGGGGATATTAACATATTTTAGGATGATAAATTATTAATTATAAATACACATTATAATACTTGAAATGCTCAAATAGACATTTGAAGAATTTTATTCTTATTATGTAAATGAAATGCTATAAATTATCGTACTTTATATTTTAGCAATTCTCTTTAGAATGTTTTGTAATTTTTAAAATAACTTATAAAAGCATTTTAGTGGAACATTCACAGAATAACGGTGGTTAAATAAATGGGGCGCTTTTTACTCAGTAAAAACCTAATCAAATATTCTTGTAATTCCAGAATATTATTTTATACATATGTTTTACTACCGAAAAGAGATATAATACAGGAGGTGTTTATGGTGATTTACTTTTTTTGATATATTTTAAAGTATCCTTTTACCAACTAGGGGTTTATCTGGACTGCACGTGCAGTTTAACGTGGGTTCCGAACCAAGGTCCTCGGCATTAAGCTTACCGACTGGCGAGTAACCAACTTAGAAATCATCCCAAAAGACATTCGGTAACCAGGCTGGATAAGCAGCCTGGTTACTGGCGTGACAGGGGTCATTTTCCTTCTCGAATTTTGAACTCTTACCTAGGACAATTACAAATATTAAACAATCACAAACATAAATTTAAATAAATTTACGACCAGCAGGATTGGAACCTGCAACTATCGCAACAGTAGGTGGACGGTCTAATAATTGCATTTAAATAAGAACAGTGTAAAGACTACTAAGTGAAAAAAGGTGTGTTTAGTTGTTAGTGTATATTGGAATATGTTACGATTGCAGCGCTTGTGTTGTCTTTACAGCTGTTCCTCTTCTTTTCTTTTAGTGCAGGTGATCCAAGCGAATTATCGTTCTTCTAATGATTTGCATTATCCGTGAATATTTTGGAAAGAGGACGGATATCATTTAAACATTAAAGAGTGAGATTTAGTGACAGGTACAAGATATACATTTTTGGTACAAGTAATTTCCTTGTATCCTATTTATCCTCTTTTTTGTCTAGGCTCAGAAATTAACAAGAAAATTAGCGCGACAAAGTTCTATGCATACCGATTGATGATTCGTGCCAATTTAGATAATAATATTCTGCAATATCGTCAGCTATTTTATCAATGCATGGTTGATATATGTGCGAACTTTGAAAGTGAGCGATTACGATATGTGGACTGCGTACATTTGCCTGATGCTATCATCAGAATCGTATATGGAACAAATGATATCGATAGCACCGGTACCGCACATATTCTTCCATCATCATATACAGGTAGTCCGCGTCATATGCAGGAATATATTCAACAAGCTGTGACTTGTGTACCTACATACGTTCTACCAAATCTGTTCATCATATTTTCGTGCAATCCTAATTCGAATTAAATTACAATTTTGTTATTATCAGATCAAACATCAATACTTCGCTGTGATATCTCTCCATTTGTGTTAAAACAAAAATTAAAATTGTTATATGCTGTGATGTGATTATCTCAGATATACGATTGCTTCACTTTTTAATAAATAAAACAGAAGACCAAAAATTACTATGTCTGCGTCTGCTGGAGAGTATATTTTTGTTAAGAGTAATAACACCGTAGGTGACCTAATTTCTACACAATTTATAACCAGCAATTCGGGATATTTTATAATATTAATTCATATTATGAAAAGGTCACTTTCTACTACATTAATAAATTCACGCCATTTCCTCATAATCGAGTACCATAAATTTAGACATGCGTAAGATAATAAAAGTTTTAAATTACTAAACTAGTTAATTTACCAGATCATTGGCCTGTCAACGCGGAATATTCTCTCAGACAATGTAATACATTACAGAGTTGGGGATTGCATTCGATGGGAATAGGGCATAGAAATGAACAGTTGAAATACTCATGGAATGTCGATTTTAATTCGGTTACAAGATTGATAATGGTTATTTTTAATATCCGCAAAAATACCATTACCGAAGCGTAATCGAGTTTCGACACAACAAAATGTTAACGCGATTAATTGTGCCAATTCGCCGTTTCCTTTTTCGCTTTAATGTCTGCATTTAATCAATAAAAATATGCCGATACCGGCCAAAATAATGAAGTGAACTTTTTGATGCAGTTGAAAAAAACTTGGGCTTAGCTGCCAGTCAAGTGTATTATCGAATCAATTTATAAACATATATTGGTAGCCATTAATGATTGTGCCTTAAAAGGTAGAAAATATCTAACTCGAAGAGAACAGGTGTTCTATCTTAAACGTTTTTGCTGTAAACTTACGCTACCGATCAAAGGTGTAAATTCTTTAACCTACATTAACCTGTATTAACCTGTATTATATATATATATATATATATATATATATATATATATATATATATAATATTATATATGTAATATTATATATATATATATATATATATATATATATATATATATATATATATATATATATGTGTGTGTGTGTGTATATGTGCGTTTTATGTAGTTATTATTAATTTTTTCAGGCGCTTAAACAAATACAAGAGAAGTTGAATAATATAGACTAGATGACTATTTTTGAAAAATTCCTTTATGACAATTCTACACATTTAATTTACCCGGAATAAAAGTTATTTCTGCAAAAAAATCGATTTAAAAGAAGAATTATCGTTCGAAATAGTCACATTTTAAATCCTCGCTAAAAAGCTCGAAATCTGTAGACCAGCTCGAATCTGATGACGTAAAAGTTTTGGTTGCAATAGACTGTCTATAGGAATGGGAAGAGATCTACATTATTTTAGTATTTGTGTTTTAAATATATCATACATATATCATACATATTATATATATATATATATATATATATATATATATATAATATAGGTTAGTTTTAGACGTTTTATGTAGTTATTATTAATTTTTTCAGGCGCTTAAACAACTACAAGAGAAGTTGAATAATATAGGATAGATTACTATTTCTGAAAAATGGTTTTATGACAATTCTACGCATTTAATTTACCCGGAATAAAAGTTATTTATGCAAAAAAAATCTATTTGAAAGAAGAATTATCGTTAGAAATAGTCACATTTTAAATCCTCGCTAAAAAGCTCCAAATCTGTAGACCAGCTCGAATCTGATGACGTAAATGTTTTGGTTGCAATGGACTGTCTATACGGACGAGAACAGATCTACATTATTTTAATATATTTGTGTTATAAATATATCACTGATACATCGATTATGGGCAAATTTATGTTATTTGTCTTATCTTTTCTATGCACAAAACCCTTTTTTAACCGTGAAATATAAGGTAAATAATCTATATAAAATCGAAGCGCCCCAAATGTACAAATATTGGAATGCAGAAATGATTTTAAGTTTCTAAACTGTAAGTGATGTCAATATTTCATAGCACTTCTGATGAATCTGTAGTATAATATTATTATTAATCAATATTTTTGTAATTTATTACTAACTACAGACATCTATCCTATTGATTACCGTATTTCCAAATTAGATGGATTGTTATAACATCAGTAGGAAATGCAAGCAACTCTTGTTATCGAAACAATTAATATGTGCCTCTTATCTGAAATCCATTTCAAGGTAGAGTCACATATCAAATTGAAGAAAGTTAAAGTCTATATTACAATCCACCTAGATAATGCAGAAAAAGGAGGAATCCATCTTACACCACGAATAAGCTACATATGTAAGTATTAAAACTAAATTATATTAAATAACTAGCTGTCCAGGCAAAGGTTGTTTTGCCATATGAATTATTTCTAGAGTATAAAATTATATGTAATCTATTGAACGTGTGTGAGTATGTAGTTTATAAGTGGAAAAGGCTGCCTTAATTCAAAAAAACGTATTGAGACAATGAAAAAAGTATTGAAAAATATTCGTTTTCTCGCTTATTATTGAATATCTTTTGAATACTTTTTCCTTTGTCTCACTACTTTTAATAATTAAGTCCACAATGGATGAAGTACATGTTGCAGAATCGCGTTGTTTAATATTTATGCAATATCCCTCTTTTCCTTTCCAGAATATAAGCGGATATTGGAGTCATGTGAACGGTGTGTATCAACGATGAACTGGAGTTTAATATTTCTTCTACGAATCACGATTTCTCGTGTAGTTGTTCGATCCCCAACCATGATTCCAGGAACGTCGTCAATAACAGGTACATTGAATCTACGAATATGCCCACCAACAGGTGTTGTATCATGACTAATGACAATAGCGTGATTATCACTCTCATTATATTGTAATTTAGGCCAGTATGATTTAAATAGTTTCGATAATGTATTGTACTCATTTAATAGAGTGTCCAGCTCGACAACGATGCGTTTGGCAAACAATGAGTTAAAGTGATTGTATTCACAGCGTGCATGAAGATGCAGAATTAATAAGGCGAAGGCTGCCCTTAAAATATATTTGTAAAAATATATGCACTACCTTTGGCATTTGCTGCAATGAGCTCACTTTATGATAAATATGACCTTTAATTGAAATGTTGAATTGAATTGTTGACCATATACAGTATTATTTTTACTATTTCTGTTGCTACGAATGATGTTGTTTGGAAACATGAATTGAATGTCCGAATTGATTTCAGAAATATGTTAGAATCTGGATCCGTGCCAAACAATAAACCCTTCAATGATTTAGGTGGTGTATCAATAAAAGGTAGTTGTACCTTTCCTGATGTGCAACATATCCCGGTTAGCTTATTTTTTAATTTAAAAGCATTACAATGCAGGCATTCTTTGTCCATAGCCCCATTTATGACTTTTGGATGAGCATAATATTCAACATCGGACTTATACGCGAATGCTAGGCGCGTAGTGACTGAGAGTTAAATGCTCGACTTTCCCGTTTACATTGTTATTCATTTACTCTCAGTGTGCTGAGTGTGAGTCGACATGATCATCTTTCTTTACTTCACCCAGCTTGTACATCGTCTGATCCTACCTAATAAAATCGCGCTATTCTTTCACGTGCATCAGTATTGCCTTGCTGGATTTATTCTACCGTTTTTCAGCTTTTGCATTCTACATAGCTGTCGCGTTACGTGTTTTACGGTCCAAAGAAGCCCCTCTACGTCGTGTTGCCATAGTTAAATAATTAAATTACTTAATGGTGAAAAAAAGTTTAATGCATTTTATAATTAATTATTTGAGTTATAATGTTATTGGCATATTTGGATCTAATTAGCGAATTTAGATTAATAATAATAATTTGGATTAAGGAATGAATAATAACGGCATTGCAAATTAATAATAAATTTACTTAAGAATTACACTTAAATAGTAAAATGATGTTTGTAAACGTATTATGAAATACAGTTTTATATTAATGTGTTTTTTAAAGTTAACTTTCACAATATATTTCCGTTAGAATAATACAGCAGAAATACACTTAATATTAATAATTAATAATAATAATTATAGCACTGTAAATGTATAATGAATTTAGTGAAAAATTACACAAAAATAATAAAATGATAGTTCTAAACGTCACTTCTACGATGTACAAACAAAAATAATAGCCGAAACTTTTCCAAAATCTGTGTATGAAATGAGATACAGTTTATTGCGAGTGAAACAGGAGAACGCTCCCATCTCAACTCCGTGTTTACGTGACAAGAAGTGACACCGGTAGACCTCTCTAGATCAAGTGCTAATTGATTCAGTTATGGACCGAAGTTGAAAATGATTGAATTACTAATATCACTTTCTAAAAGTAGGGGTTGATATTAGAAGGGTAAGAATTATATATAAAACTAGCTGACCCGACAGACTTCGTCCTGTCAAAAAGATTTGTAATGTGGCAGTTTTTGTGCCTACGTATTTTAAAAAATTCTCCTAAACAGAACCATCACCCTGGTGATAGGGCGTTGTGAATAAAAAATAATTAAATAAAACATATATAAGGATTGAAAAGTAAGTAATCGCTTTATTGTTAATCATGTGAATCATAATTATTATTATTATTATCATTGTAGTGCTTTGTGGTATACAATGTTTTTTGTTTGATTACCTGGCGCATAGATAAACAAATCTGATGGTTTTCCAACACGGGAACAGGCAACATACAATTGACCATGTGAGAAACATGGGTTTTCTAGATTAATACCACAAACACTTAATGATTGCCCCTGGGACTTGTTTATAGTCATAGCAAAAGCAAGCCGCACTGGAAACTGTAGTCGTTTAAACTCAAATGGCACATCAGTCGGAATCATTGGGATGCGCGGTATGAGAACATCTTCTCCTTTATACTTTCCTTTGAGTATAGTTGCTTCTATCACATTGTTTAGTAATTTTTTTATCGCTAACCGTGTACCGTTGCAAAGACGCGGTTGGTTGATATTTCGCAACATTATAACCACCGATCCAACCTTTAATTGAAGATTGTGAGGTGGCAATCCTGGCAAATCCAGCGAGTTTAAAAATTCCGGTGGATAGTTGACTACATCATCTTGATTAGTAGCCGAATCAACTGATTTATATATCCTCAATTCGCCTGTAATTTGTTCTTAAATTTTGAAATTTAATTCATTTACATCTATATTTTTTGCAGCCAGTATAGCTCGTTCGCTCAACCAATCATGGTTTCTGTAATTTTGAGAAACATCTGGAAACACCTTCTGAATAAGTTCATCTTTTGATCGAGTTAACTGACAAAAACTTTGAGGAAAGTTAATGCAGCCAGTCAACATGTCTATAGGAAATTTTCCATTACCAATGTCAATGAGTTGTTTAGAGAATATGTTTCCAGATTGGTCATTTTGCAACTCGACACGCATATTCTTGCTTAAATGAAGTACTTTGACATGTTTCCACAAATTGGAGGACTTTAGACATGCATTGAGTTCATCAGCTGGCGTTGATCGTGGAATCACTGGCAATGTTTGACGAAAATCTCCTGCTAATAAAATCATTGCACCACCAAATCGGTTATTATTGCTACGTAGATCTTTTAAGGTTCTGTCTAAAGCCTCCAAAGATTTTTTATGTGCCATCGTGCATTCATCCCAAACAATCAATTTACATTGCTGCAAAACCTTTGCCATTGCAGAGTTCTTCGAAACGTTGCAGGTTGGAGTTTCATTGCTTTGCATATTTAATGGCAATTTTAGTGCTGAATGGGCTGTTCGACCACCTTCAAGCAAAGTTGCTGCGATTCCCGACGAAGCGAGTGCAAGTGCAAATTTATTTTGTGAGCGAATTGTTGCTAATATTAATGAAATCAAAAAAGTTTTTCCTGTACCACCAGGTGCATCTAAGAAGTAAATCCCTCCAGTTTCATTATTTGTTACTTTCATAAGAGTTTCAAATACATACTTCTGTTGTTCATTTAACAGTGGAAGATTTGTTTGAATTAATTCTTTCAAAGCGTTGAGATCATACAGTCTTTCTCGATGCAACTCTTGGTTAAAAGCGTCATGAATTGGACGATTCGGCGCGGTCAGGCCTAATTGAATTAATAGTTTGTTTGACATTATCAAGCACATGTCCTCAATTGAAATCAATGCTTCATTGTAAATCTCTTCACTTGTAGATTTGGATTTCCCATTCTATTCCGTATTTGATACAAAATATCATCACACATATAATCTTTGTACTTCATCCACAAATCAATTGGGTTTGATGGGAAGCATGTAGATATGATTATAGAAAACAATGTTCGTATTTGATGAGCGTGTGATGATATTACAGCATCATTGAGAGTTTTATCCCAATGAGCGTCATTTTCAAGCAATTGCAAACGTTGACAGGCTTCTCTGTAGGATCCACACAATTCACCATCAACAGTTCGTAACTGTTGGAATGATGTTGGGCCACGTACATTGACTAATAGCAGTCGTAAATAAAAACATTCATCATTGCTTGGATGTACTGAATAAATCCGGCCAATCGCATCGGTGGAATATACATCTGTATATCCTGGAACTGGTTTTCCTTGTTTCCGTCGTATAAATCTCCTTGAAGATTGATTCCAGGTATAATATTTTGGCATTTCAGAATATAGCAATATTTGTGCGAAATCATCGTTTTGGCATGTCTCAAAAAAACTGGTTAATGTAGTAGATGGTGGCTGAGCAGCTCTTTGTACTGCGTTCTGTGCTGTAAATTACACTCTTTGTCCATTTTCTAAATGCACAGCTAAGTGAACAACAGAAGGGTGTCTCTCATGAATAGGAAAAGAAAATATTCGCCAAACTGCTTCATTACTACTGACATAGCGGCCCATTTGGTATTGGGTAACTTCATCATTAGAATTCTCTGCACCAATTCCAATCACAGCCATATCACTCCCTTTGGTTACATATTTGCAAATGTATTTAATCGATTTCACTGAATGGCAAGATTCAACGTTGATGTGTGCTTTGAATGTCTTTGATAAAATGGGTGAATATGGAACAATCCAACGATTATCTATTTCAATATCTTGTTGATTTAATTTGACAATTGTTGATTTTCCATTGTCTGCTGTCGATCTGCGACGATACAATGGATAACCGTCATTACCAGTAATTGTTTCCGATATTAATGTCCGTGGATATCGTTTTGAACATTTACCATCCATCATACACGGTGAATTTTGATTAAGAGTTCCACAGGGACCATGTATCATGTTTTTGATAACTACCTCATGCAATCCAGGATCTACTTGTACATTAGGGATTTCAGCTGATATCACTGCATCAACTTCATTTGGCCTTATCTTTTCAACCAACCAAATCAAAATGTGTGCATGTGGCAATCCTCGTTTCTGCCACTCCACAGAATACATCCAGCAGCGTGTCTCACCAAACACATTATGTTTTACTATGAAATTCATTAAAGATTTCAACTTTTGTCTAAAGACTCTGGCTGTAATATCATGACGATCAATGGGTGATTGCCCAGGGAATAACTCCTGCTTAATTTCTATCCATTGCGGATTGTATGTAAATGTGATGAACAAATCTGCTGTACCATAATGACGAACATACGACATGGCATCTTGAGCATATTCGTGCATATGCCGAGGGCTTCCGATGTATGTTGCTGGAAGAATAGTCATCCGACCGACATTCTGTGCATTTCCATCAGTATTAATCGCATCTCGAAGGTGAATATACTCTTCAGATCGGAGTTTGGTTTGATTCAACCTGATGAATTTTAATCTCTCCGTTTCAATTTTAACATATATGTCAACAACATATTTGTGATATAATCGCCGACATTTCAATATGTAATTATCTTCATTTTCCCGAATCATTAGGCGGTATGAATAATAGTTCATTGAACTGACTTTTTTGTTGGTTTCAGAATCTGTAAACAGATTTTGTTTTAATAACATTCAAATACATAATATAGTGACTGAGATATTATCGCCATAGCTAAACTAATATTTTAGTTACCTGTAATGGGATTTATCATTTTTATTGATAAATCGTAGCCATCTTCACCTTGCCAAAATATAATGGGATATTGCAGTGCATCATATGAGCGGTGTGTTTCCTTTATACGTTGTAATTGATCATTGCGACTATGTAAAACAATATCACGGGATTCCAAATTTTCTCCAACTACAACGATGGCAACTTCATCAATAGTTGGTGCATTAAAACGTCTTGTATGTTGACCTGCAGGTGTTTTATCAGCTCTGATTACAATTTTGTGATCATCGGATGGCATCAAATGCAGGGCAGTTTTAAACAATATAATCAATTGATTGTGTTGATGAAATAAAGTTTGTAATTGTTCTACAATAGACCTCTTTACTAAATTGTTATGTGCACAACGCAGATCAATTTCTTGTGGTGAATTGCCCATAAAATAAATTTGCAGGAATTTGTTGTCGCTATCTGACACTGGTAACAGTGAACCTGCTCTGTGATATATTTGCCCTTGTATCTGTAAATAAAAAAAATATTATGGTGTGGTATAAATTAATGGATTGTCAGTGATCAAACTTAAATAATATTTGATCTTAAAAAGTATATATTTAGTTTTAACTAATATCTATCAAATATAAAATATAATAAAAGTGTCACTGAAACTGAATCACCATATAATATGATGACTAAGTGATATATTTCCTAATGATTAAGAAATTGAAGATTAGTAACTTAATCTTAACTTTGGTGGCAGAAAATTTTGTTTGCTAAAATAATTATGAGTAACTGCTATAATACATACCTTGAAAGTTAGCATAAAATTTTCCCGAACTGCATTTGTTGCCCCAAATGAAGTCATTTGAAAGCAATTGTTATATTGTTGGATATGTGTCAAAAAGTGTATAGAATCTGTTCCTATTCCTGAAACCAATGAGTACAATGGTTCTGGTGGTGGATCCAATGGTATCAATTTCACTTTACCATTTGCGCAACACAATCCATTGGCTTCGTTTTTGTATTTTAATGCCTTACAGTGTGAGCAAACCAAGTTCATAGAACCAATAACAACACATTGGTAGTTACTGTAGTCAATTGACACATCGTAACTGAAAGCAGCTCGATTCAAACTTGCGCGATTATTAGTTGAATGTCGCGCTCGCGCTTCACGCGTTTGTGATATCCGAATTCTTTCACGTTCTTGTGCAGTACGATTAGATCGGTAATTAGCTTGGTTTATAGCATTTCTGGTTCTTCTACCTAAATTGCTTCGTCTTATAGGAGGCATATCAAATATAAATTATTTTTTCACTAATCACGAACTAAACAAATACTAGCTAACTAAACACTCTGCACAAAACACGATATACGAATTTCTTTCGTGTATCAGTTGACAATTCATCTGTCATCTGTCAAAAGTCATCTGTAACAGACAATTTTTTTTTAAAATTTGATATAACTTGAACTCAAATCCTTTTAAGCCGTACGAATTGTTTTATTTATTTAAAATTTGGATATTAAAAATAATAAAACACTGTTGGTAACGCGATTTTTGTTTGACTGATGTAATGACGTGGAAACTGATGCATTTTATCTCGCGTGCCGAAACTAATACAAAAGAAACGCGAGTTTCGGAACGCGACATTAAACTCCTTCAACTATGTATTTTGTGCTCCAACGCACACACGCACATTGTTTTGATAGATATGATCTTTGACGTTAAGAGCATACCTACATTGCTTAGACAACAGTGAGTGCTTGTAATTTAATATGAACTTTATACCACAGCAATAAAGCTCAAATTGACTACGTTTTAGTTACAAATCATTTGTATGGGAAAAAGAAAAGGGCTATTTTTAGGGGTTTTCCAGCAATAATTCTAATTTTTCTCGCCGTAGAAACCATCCTTGAACTTCAACGAACATTTTAAAAAAAGATTTGGCCAAATTGGTCTAGGCGTTGTTGAGTTATGCGCTTACCAACACATTTTGCGATTCATTTTTATATATAAGATTAGGGCTGTATATATTTTTATGCCACATGTAAAAAATAGAAATTAAAGAAATTGTCCCAAAAGTTTCTGTGGTGAGCCACTCTTAGCACTTAGGGGTATAAAAATTAGTTATTAGTTATTATAAACCGATTCTCAGTCCTACAGAATACACATATGAAATTTTATCAAAATCGGTCAAACTGTTTCGGAGAAGTATAAACACGAAAACGGTGACACGAGATTTTTATACATTAGAAGATTATGACGGAAATATTTAGTCTAATTCAGATATCATGTGATACAGAAATATTAGTTAGGTATTACTGAGATATTACTACTGAGTAGTAATGCAAAATAGAATTTTGTTATGCAGTTGAGGCATAATCATGTTAATTTTAGTGCAGTTAAGTTACCAGAATACAGGGCGTACTAGTGAATACAGATCTTTGTTTAAGTACCATATTAATTTAAGTTAACAAATTTGCTAAGTTGCTAAAAAATATAATATTTAGATTGTGATATTATATATAAAAAAGAGTAAAATATAACAGAATAAAACATTATTTTTAAACATAATTAATAAAAATAATAAGCACTTTAATTGTCCATCCATTCACTATCTCGTGATTAATTATCATTAATAATTAATCATTTATAATCCAATATTACGCTTAACAAAGTTGTATTGTTTTGTAAATCCACCATACCGATTATATAAACGATTAAACGTTAGTGTTTCTACCATTATAAATAAAGACGTTCGCGTGGTTATAGATCAGTTATCAGAAAATCGCGTTCGTGTAGCAGTTTCCACTAAAGTAACATGTTACAGTAATTTTAGGAGTGACATAACAAGTATCACGCCCGAGGGCACTATTAAATCAGAATATCCTGATATCCGTTATTGATTTATCTAACTGGATCGAACCGATAAACAATTGTAAGGGACAGAAAAATGACGTCCGTTCTGCCAGGGCACAGAACTCTTATCGAATGCTATATTAGGCGATCATTAGTCTGACACCTGCCGCGATCCAGCATGATTTAATACATCCTCTTGAGCCATTGTTAGGAGAAATTCAGAGTTTAATCATGCTTTTATTTCCATATATTTGTAACCGCCTTAAGAAATGGAAATTGGAAAACCAGGGACAAAGAGTATGATTGATGATTCACATTCTGTATGCGAATATCGGTAAATGAATCGGTACCTTGCTGAATATATTATTTTAACATCGAATAATCGCAAAGAATCATATTATTACTTATAAATATTAGTTATATCAAGAAAAATTTAATGCCAAAAATAAAATTGTTTTTAATATGTTAATATAGTCAATTCAAAATAGCAGTGACACGAGTGTCAATATGTGTCTGTCTAAAGTTGTAAATTCGTTTTACAGTCAGACAATATTATCCTTGTCATTTTATTCTATTTAAAAAGAGATAGAATTTTGTTAGAGAAGTTCGAACATGTAACGGAATGAGCCTGCAAAAGTTGTCCGTTTGCCAAACGTCTGAAAATTCTTGAGAATATTATAATTACGGGTTATAAACCGGCAAACGTTGTTTTAATAAATTTGAATCGCGGTTTTTATTAAAAACATTTTTTGCGCCTTGCAGCTTCACTGTATATTAATATGGACAAGGTCACTAAAATATCTTAAAATATAAAAAACAATATAACCTTAAATTCGCCAAAAAGAAACCTTTTCTATGAAGAAACCGTGTTTATGCAAAACAGGTGACGAATCAAGATCAGCTTGGTGTTTCAAAGATCAAATATACGAAATGTATAAAACAGTAAGTAGTTTTTTCAATAGAAACATAATTTAATACAACTATTTCAGAGAAAATTGTTAGTCTGGAAAATATCCATAAAAATCCAAAAGATATAAAGCTAATTGAGAGATGTAGAACATCCGTTCATACATTGTTGGATAATATAGGATTTAAGTGATGTAAGGATAACCCACGAAGGGGTTTAATGGAACTTCCAGAAATTATTTTAAAATAATACAATTTGTAAAAACATATAAAAAATCATACTGACTTGGGTGACTAACATTAAGAAATGGACCATAACTTGTCTTTACGGTAGTTTGAAAATCAACTTTTAAGGAACTTGGAGAAAATCGTAAAATAATTATCAACAATGGATGCAATTAAGGAATATCTTAAAGTACATAAAATAAGTTTTGAGGAAATCATATTAAAGAATGACCTATTCTTTAATTATTACTCGGTAAATATAAATGAAATATTTAATTACATTTTATGTAATTTACATTTTTAGAAATAAGCGTGAGAAAAGATACAGAGTAGATCAGTTTACTGAATGTTATGGCCACAGGTTATTACGTCTTCCTCCCGATCACTGCATTTTTAATCCAATTGAGTTAATATGGGGTATTGCAAAGAATTATTACAATAAATATTCAGGTCGAGGACGATATTCAAACAAGAACTGTCTGGATTTATAGAAAGAGACATTGTCGAAAATAATACGTTCGGATTGTGTGAGCTCGATTAGACACATTGAAGAAATCGACAAATGGTAGGCAAAATCCAAATCTTTGGCAAGTTTTTAAAAGTTTGGAAATAAACAGCTTGGTTATTAACTTGACTAGTATTTCTGAATGTGACGGTGATTAAATAAAACTGTATGAATGTTGGTTTATGATTCAAAGCTGACGATTACCAAGACAGGGTGATGAATGAGGAAACCACTAAAGCTCAGTATACAATTAATATACTTTAATTGTAGCGAATTGTATTAGTATTGAATATTATTTTAGAGTGCGTATTGTATTATTATTGTAGAGTGCGAAAGCTTTATGAGCATGTGTGTTATTGTTCAGAATATACATGAACATCATTTGGTTAAAATATATGAGGAGAGAAATAATATTAACTATTATGTAGATATGCAAATGTATTTTAATGTAGTAGTATCAAGAAAGATGTATACAGATAGTAACAGGACAAACTAAAGAGAAATATAGTAATATCATAATGACTTTACAAGGAAACATTGCATCGAAGGAAACAAGAACTAAACGTAAAACATAAATATGCTCTCTAATGAAAGTAACATACATAACTCCGATATACAATTATTAAAAATGTGGATTAGGCCTTCGGGGGATATCATTACATACAAAAACGTGCCTAGAAACCTAACGATACTAGTGTGGAAAAAAGCTCAATATATATATAGTAAAACAACTCTAACCTACCAATTATTGCGGCTGTAAAATTAATTGTAGTATTAAGTTCTTCGATAATAAATGCATTTGATGTATTATATTGTTAAAATAAATTATATTTAATAGAATATTTGTTCAATTGTTTTAATTATATTACAATTTTTCAGAGCCAAAATGTACTAAACTCAGATTTGCTGCGTCAATATTGCAAAGTTTTGATAGGTCTCCCGTATCACCGTTTTGAATTGATATATATTACTAGTGATCGCTCGGTGTTCGAAATTGGACCTCAATATATTAAACTATTCATGTTTCTCTCATATTAAAGTAAAAGGCTAATTTAAAAATTATATGTTCCTAAAACTTGCATTCACAGTATTTTGAATATAAGACCAGAACTGTATTTAATACATAAGATTAATTAAAACAATAAATATATGTATATTAAACATATTAGAATATATACAAACTATCTCAAAAACTAAAACCCTCTACCAAATTTTAAATTGCATTTAATTAAATCTAATATTAACTTTAAATAATCAACAAAATATTGATAAGTGTAATTTACTCCGCCACTGAACACTATAACAAAGTATCATAAGTAAGATTATTTTCAGAACTGTAACAAATTCAGAGCATCAAGTGTAAATTTACATGATATTTCTTTACTTTTATGTTGTAACCATAAGTATGGAATAATAAATGAAATAATACGTTTCTATATTAAATAGAGAATAGATGAATCGAACAAATTCATTCAAATTAATTCAATATTGTAATTTCGAAAATCTAAATATCTTCTAAGTAAAGAAAAGAGATTATTCTAGTTATTCTCGAATTTTGTTAATTTATGTTGAGATTAATTTTTCTCACATGTAGTTTTTTTCACATCTATATAAAACTTCCGATAAAGTGGCTACATGACTTTGCTTTCTATGCAAAAAATATAAAATATTACCCTACGTTACCATATTATACTTAATCACTTTTTATCTAAACTTGCCTTAACTTTTTAATAATTCCAATCATACGGGAATAATCGAAAGTAACACTGCTTAAAATTAAATAACTTCGTTTAATCAGGTTTTAATCACTCATTTTAAGTTTTAATATCGTTTCTAATATATAAAAAATAAACATTCACTATATTTTAATGTACACCATGCTTAATTTTACCTTATAAACTTAATAAAAATCCTTTACCCCCAATGACATTCGAACCCAGTACATTATTATCGGCGTACTAAACTCTTAGCCCGCACGGCTACCCGTTGGTTTTATTTATACATTTTGTGTTACCGAACTGACAGCTATTACAGGTTAATTGATATGGGCGTTTTTCGTTTTATTGGAAGATATTTATTTGTAGCGCATTTTTCACAAATATATTAGGCTTAAAAATTCTTCCATGATATAAGATTTAATTGGGCCAAATTTCACGCTTCGAGATGCCCCCGTTTTTCTAAAAAAGGGAGGCAACATTTTAGCTAGGCCGATTAATATATAGATTAGCTACTGCTGACTAATTACAATTTATATATATATATATATATATATATATATATATATATATATATATATATACTTGTAATGTTGTGATTACTTCTCGCAGAATATCCCCATTAGTAGGTAAATTGAATGTGCGTCGATTTACATCCACTGACTTTTAATCTCGGTATCTGGGTCCACTTATTTAAATTATTGCATGCGTGGTTCATCTTTCTGGTTGCTTCTTCGCTATAACGTCCAATAGTTGTATCATAGTGACATAAGCAAATATAACCATAATAACAATTTACATTTGCGATATGTCACATGTTTACTGTAGGTAAAGAACAGGGCCCATAATACTGCCTTACGGTACGCCTGTTTTTAGTTCTTTCTTTGTTGTGTAAACTTCTTCTTGTTTAACTCTAAATATTCTAGCTTGGATTTAGGTGTTGTAACAAATGTAACAACTTGTGTTGCGTGTGAGAAAACTTCATATCTTCGTAGGCTTTTTTAATAATATCTATGTTATTTTATGTACCTGGAAGATCCTTGTACACATTTCCGGACACAAAACCAAACTGATATGCAAGTACAACATTTTTTATATTGTTGGTTCTAATATGATTATCAGAAGTTTGTCAAACACTTTGGATATTACTCATAGCATTGAAATTGGACGATAATATTTGACTTCATTTGGTAGTTTTCCAAGTTTGATAATCATAATAATTTCAGCCATTTTTCTAAGACCCGGGACATATTTTAATCAGAATGCTGTGTTAACCAATTTGGTATGTTTTATAACTTCTTTCCTGACTCATTTCACTTCCAACACTCACGTTATTAAAAATACATCATTTGGACATGCTCTCTAATCGTATAATTCGTCATAATGTTTTGGTACCAGGAACCGAATAATGAGCAAGTTGAATAGACGCCGTCAAAATAACATGAACGCCTTAGCCTGCCAAGATGGATTTATTTTTATTAAAAAATTCTATATAACTCTATATAATTCCATCAGGAATAAAAATGAAAATCGCCACCGTATTTACTTTTGTAACTATAAAGCTCTCTTACACAAAAGCTATTATATATTTATTTGAAGAAATATTATCCATCACAACCTTAGTCAATCTTTTAGGCAACATGCAGATTTAGCGTACATAAAATTCGCCCCCTTTAAAGGCGACTAAAGAGCAGACCCTATTTTCAATGTCCCCAAAAGAAAGAAATGCCAGAGCCACATGCTGACGAGTATTGACGCTGACAAGATCACTTTGTCATACCTTTCTTTGAGTTCGATAGTATAATCCTGAAATATATTTGACCCATTTTAACAACTCTCAGTACATCCAACAACTTAGTGCTACCGTATATACAAGAAGTTCTCAGCGCCATGAATATGTGACTTCGTCGTAGACATGGTACATCAACACACGTTTGGATTATTATAATGAATCCAGTTTCTATGATATTCTAATAACACCAGTAACTATAAATGCATAACCTCTAGCCGTCCCTTCATCAACTACATATGTGATGGAAAACCACCCTCTGGGCCTTTGGACTTTGCATTGTTGACATGTTAAAAGACACCAATATTTCTAGGTTTCCTGATGTTACATGCTCCAGCTGCTAAGTTTAGTTTTATGCATTTGACAGCCAATTGCAGTATTGAGCTAAAAGCTGGTCAAGTTTACTCACTCATATACTTATCATACTGTAGTTTTAACTCGCAAATGTAATAAAGATAAATTAGGTACAAATGTTTTCACTTGATACATCAAATCCCATTCGCCAGTTTGAACCTATTTTGTTTTCGTCTTATTAGCCATATTTTGTACAAAAAATATGTTTCAATTTGGAGCCATAATAAAGTTTATATAATAAGAAATGTGAATTAATTGCTGAGAAATTTTGAAAATTCATATGCAGCTAATTATGTTTTGTTCGTATTATGTAAATAGTGTCCATTGCAACACTATTTTGCAATGAATGTTTCTTTGCATTAATCCAATTAAGGCTTCCCTGATTTCTGGTTGAGGTTTGTTATGGTAACTATATGTAACTGTTCTGTAACTGTAAATGTTTCATTGTATGATTTTAGTTGATAGGATGATGATCATAATGTTGTTGTTCCTTTAAGATGAACAACTTCATTTATAAGAATTAAGAAATCAAAAACTAATGAGATATAAAATAAATTAACGCAATAATTACAATAAAATTTGTTACTCAAGGTCACAAGAAGGTCATAGTACATAAATTAGTATAAAATATTTTGCAGTAAAAATCATGCACCACTTGTTCCGTATAATTAAACGTTTTTAATACAAACCAAACACTAAATACTTCTTGATCTCCTGTTTGTTCTACCATCATAAAATAAAATAACAAGCGAATACATTAAGAAAATAAACGTTGCATAGTGATGATCATTGTAAATTGGTTATACACTGTTTGGTGCGAAGAATTAAACCATGATGCCACGAAATAATTGAAGTTGAAAATTTATACGTAAATATTAGAAACCTGTAAATAATCAATTATCATTAATTTATGATCATCGCGTATAACCAACTCTTATTCGTTTCCGAGCTGATTGTTAAAAATGAGACACCATTCGAAATGATCTATAACGCTATATAGAAAACAAGCAGTTTCGGCCATAATTGGAGTGGGAAATCCACGAAATTCAGGCCAGCATGCTAGTAATTTAATTCACTTAGAACAGCTTGTCTTTTGGATCATTAATCTAGATTTCTAAAATAATAATAAGAAAAAAATAAGATTCATATCTGCGTAATAAGCTGACCACCGACGTAGTTAAACTATCTACAAACACTTTTGAGTGAAAACCATTAAAGGCAATTAATTTTTTTTTAATGTAATCGTTTCGCATCAAACTAGAATGCATATGTTGATTTATATCTGAGCATTAATATTACTGTCTTATTGATTAAAAATCGTATTATATTTTCTACAGGGGTTTAACAAATATAAGCACATAAGCAACACTTGTAAAAATATATAGTCAATTCCAAACATGATACACGTGACCAATATGTGACTGCCCATAGTTTCAAATTCGTTTTACAGTCAGACAACGTTTTCCTTCTCATTTTATTCTATTTAAACAGAGATAGAATGCTGTTGGGGAAGTTCGAACATGTAACCGAAAGAGCCTACAAAAGTTTTCTTTTCGTCAAACGTCTGCAAAATTCTTTAAAATATTATAACTAATAAATAGCAAATAATAAATCCCCAGTAATAAATAATAAACCAGCAAACTTTGTTTTAACGTGAAATCGCCGCATTTTTTATTAAAAATATTTTTTTATGCATTGCAACTCCACTGAATATTAGTACGGACACGTTCACTAAAATATCTCAAAAAATAAAAAACAATATAACCTTAAATTCGCCAAAAATAAACCGTGTTTATGCGAAACAGGTGACGAATCAAGATTAGCTTGATGTTATCTATATTAGAGATCAAATATACGAAATGTATAAAACAGTAAGTAGTTTTTTCAATCGAAATATAGTTTAATACAATTACTTCAGAGAAAATTGTTCTCGAAGTCTCGAAATTATCCATAAAAAGCCAAAAGGTATACAGTTATTTGAGAGATGTCGAACATCCGTTCATACATTGTTGGGTAATATAGGATTTAAGTGGTGTAAAGGTAATAAAATCAAGAAAGAATCATTATATCAATTTATATATTTAAATGAGACATGAACATTTCAGAGCAGTCGCTCATGGCAAGATGACAATAAATGTAGTGTAAAGACAATAAAAGTTGATAGAAAAAGGTAAACGTAGGAATAACTATCGGTTAGGTTTTGTTAGTTATAACATTTATTAATAATTCATTGCAGACATATAGTTCTTCATGCTGGGAACAGAAATCGTTTTATTCCTGGTGCAGAATTAGTGTTTTCTTCTAAGTCTAAGGATGACTACATTGGAGAAATGAACTATAACTTGTCTTTGCAGTAGTTTGAAAATAAGATTTTAAAGAACTTGGAGGAACCACCAGTTTTTGTTATCTACAATACACCATATCTACCATATATATAGCATCGGTGGAGAAAATTATTGAATAATACTTTTTGAATGTTGGTTTATGATTCAATGCTGACAATTACCAAGACAGGGTGATGAAAGAGGAGATAACGAAAGGTCAGTATACAAATAATATACCTTAATTGTAGGAAATTTAATTGTAGGCATGTGTGTTATTGTTCACAATATACACGAACCTTTCGTTAAAATATATGAGGAGAGAAATAGTACTAACTGTTTAGCAGATATGGCATTAAGGAGAATGCAGTGCTTTTAATGTAGTTTTATCAAGAAAGATGTATATAGGTAACAGGACAAACTAAGGAGAAATATAGTAATATCATAATGACTTTACAAGGAAACATTGCATCAAAAGAAACAAGAACTAAGCATAAAACATAAATATGCTCTCTAATGAAAGTAAAATACATTACTCGGATATACAATTGTAAATTAGGTGGATTAAGCCTTGCACCTCCGGCATTAAGCATATCTAATATAAGATAGCATATATTTATATCATATTGTTTGAGAACTGAAGAAAGAACAAAATTATTAGGGATTCATATACACGATAAACAAATAAGGCTTAACCTCAAATGTTATCAACAATGTTATTTACCTCGATATTATGTTAATTACACTTTAGATTTAAGCACCTTTAATTATAAAGGTACTTAAATAACATAAGAATGTCCTCATTCCTATGAATAAACTATTGTTGTACAACATATATGGGCTGGTTCGTGACTTGTAAGTTGTGACCAATTTTATCTAACATTTTTCTGTCTTGGAATTAAAATACATGATATATTTGGAGATTTTACACATATATAATTACATTAGGGATCGTCACTCCATCAATACATATTAAAATGTCAAGTATAAATAAAAACTATACCCATAGAAATAGTCCACTGTGACCACAGCAATAGTCTAATTGTCGACCACACAGGTTCGAATTAAGAGTTTGGCCACGATTCCTTGCTAATCCCATCAAATGAACATCAAAACCTTCCTGACCGTCAATTATGGCTTGAGCGCCATTTTATATGCATGTCCCTAACTCCTTTATGTATACTTTCCATACAGGCAATTTTCTCTAAAATAATTTTATTAAATCATGTTTATATCGATAAAATAGTTTGTGTACTTACTATTATACATTTCGTATATTTGTTCTCGAATAAAGCCAATATCAAGATGATCAAGATTCGTCACCCACTTTTTATGTAAAGGGTTTTCTTGGGTGAGTCTAACGTATTATTCTACATTTTGTAAGCGATTCACAGTACCCACATTTATATTTAGCTCGGCAGCAATCGGCTAAAAACACGTTTTCAATAAAATTATAGGGACTTATATTATTTAGTATCATCAATAATTACCTACCCTCCATGGTCTCGCTCCTTTTCGAAATAACCTATTAAATTCGCAATCAATTTGTGACCCTGAATATCTATTTCTTCTATTCTATCTAATTTTTTTCGGTTTATAACCTGTGGTAATCATAACTAATATTTTGAATTATTTAGCGTACATCTGACAACCGGACGGCGATCAGTTGATCAACTGAACTAAAACTCAGAGTTGATGCAGCAACATTACAATGTTTCGACGTCACAAATCTCCAGAGCAGTCGCTCATGGTAAGATGACAATAAATGTAGGGTAAAGACAATAGAAGTTGATGGAAAAAGGTAAGCGTTGGAATAACTATCGGTTAGGTTTTGTTAGTTATAACATTTATTAATAATTCAATGCAGACATATAGTTCTTCATGCTGGTAACAGAAATCGTTTTATTCCTGGTGCAGAATTAGTGTTTTCTTCTAAGTCTAAGGATGACTACATTGGAGAAATGAACTATAACTTGTCTCTATTCTATCTAATTTTTTTCGGTTTATAACCTGTGGTAATCATAACTAATATTTTGAATTATTTAGCGTACATCTGACAACCGGACGGCGATCAGTTGATCAACTGAACTAAAACTCAGAGTTGATGCAGCAACATTACAATGTTTCGACGTCACAAATCTCCATGACGCATTACTTTAAAAAATTGTATAGACTATATCCCGTCTCCATTTGCTTCAGAAATTAATTTATTTTGTTGTCATTCAGTAGCGATTCTCAGATAGAAATTCATTCCATGGTGTTTTTGTTTAACTCATTTGAACCCTATCAATGCAGCTTATTTTGTGCTTAGCCTTATTTAAATAATATTAGAATAATATCGGTATATCCGAGAGTCGATATATCGAAACGGTTTCTAAAGTGTTTAAGAAGCATCTTTAATTTTCTTTGAAAAAAAGAATCGAAAAATATCGATATTTAAAAAAAATTAATCGCATATCGATGTTTCTTCGGCATCCTTACCCAGAGCTTACTTATAGAAGATTCGCTCCCTTGATCCTATCTCACATCTCAAACCAGAATAAACACACGCACACAGCTTTATTTTCCAACAGTCAGGGTCATATCACTGGCGATATGCTAACTAATTAAGAGATCTACAATAATAATACTCGGATATATTATTCCGTTAGTTGTTCGGGAAATATTAATAAAATGATAAGCTTTGAAACAAACGGATTCAGTAAATTGTAAATGTCAATAAGCGACCTTTAATGCCGGCTTCTTTATATAACATTCAATAAGCTGCGACAAATTTATGAGGAAAAATAATTATTTATTCCGATATCCTTGATCTTGGCTCGGCGCGGACGTAAAGGTCAAGTTTATGAGAATATGACTTCTATGGGAAACGGCGTCACGTTTCTCAGTCATTATGCAAAAGTCGTGATTAAAATTTTGGCTGCGACCAGCTGAAATTAGGAACCGTGATGTCCGAACAGTACCTTGTCGTCTCGCAACATCGACGTATTCAGTTTTGCCGCAAGAAATGACCAAGATAACATTGTTTCAAAATGCCATGAACCGTTCTGATAGCTTTTGCCGATTTTAACAATTTCTCCTGGTAAATTGCATCGCTTATTTGTATTTTGCCCTAATATAGTCAGTATCAATATTGTTAAATGATAATCATTCTTCGAATTACAAAATTTGTTCTCGTCATTTTAAATTATTGATACCGCCTGCTTTGAAGTTCTAAAAAAGTCAGCAGATTTTTTATCTTCTTCATGTCATTTTTCTAAATTAATTCACAGTGCCAATAAATTGGAGTAATAACATTTAAAAACATTGGCTCTGATTGATGTTGGAATTATCATGGCAGACTGCTATATTTTCATCATTCTCGACCCAAATATGAAAATCAGTCCATTAATCCGATTTTATTAGATAAATACGATGGTCACTATTTATATTTCGGTAATAGGAAAAACATTATGTACATGCCACGATGATCGATACACTTTTGCATACACTTAAACTAATTTTCAAAGCATTTATTTAATTTCGAATGAGGTATCTTCAAAACATGATTTTTGAGCTCTACAATAGCTTCTTCGGGTGATGAAAATCGTTGACTACTCAATTTATTCTTTTTGAAGTGCTTCGTGTGCGAACAACTTTTGTTGGATTTGGTTCATCTTGGAACACCCATACAGTCGACTGCTGCTTACTTTCGGGCTCATACGAATATATCTATGATTCGTCACCCGTCACGATTATATAAAAGTCTTTTCAAGCACCGAGATTGAATTTCTTAAGCATTTCTTTGCACCAATCGACACGATTCAAATTCAAATGTAAATTTTTGTGGGATCCAACGCAAACATAACTTTCGCACAGCTAAGTGTTCATGTAAAATATGCTGGTCGAACAAATGCCTAAGGATGCCTCAATCTCACAATAGGTGACATGACGATCTTGCTTAATCATTTCGCACACAGCATCGATGTTTTCTGGCACAACAGCCGATTAAGGACGTCCTTCACTAAACTCGTCGGACAACGAACTACGACCACGACTGAGTTCACTAAACCAGCGATATACTGTGGTTTTTGATGGAGCTCCATCGCCAAAAGTCAATTTAAGTTGATTGATACACTCTTGTTGTGATGATCCACGTCGAAAATTTCTGGCAAACAAATGGTTATGTACCAATCACAATTTACTGTTCTACGATCTTCTAGAGGCACTGTTGTAATATGACCAGATTTCCCGAAGAAACAGGCCACCATTTTCTTTGAAGTGCTTTGTGCGCGAACAACTTTTGTTGGATTTGGTTCATCTTCGAACGAAATTTTCAATTAAATATAAAATAAACATATAGCGCCCGTGTGACAAAATGTTCTAAGTACGTATATCGTCAAAAAAGTCAAACTTTACGGTGGAACTAGATGGTCAGATGGACTCACATGACAACAGTGTTGCCAAGTCCCGAAATATAAATAGTGACCCTCGTACAATATTTTTGTGAGTGATGATTACTGTCATTATCGCCAATACTTATGTAGTCAGTGTAGAATTTCTCTTTTAACGTTAGTTAGGATTATGATTAATTAATCTTGATTAAAATTTTTCTAACGCGCTTTCCATTTTATAATGTTTTTATATCTACAGAGAATTTAGTAATCCTTGGTTATCAATGCCATAAATTACTTGGACACAGTTCCACCTTTTTTGGCACTTCATTAATTCAATATCGTCCAAGCTGTTGAAATATTTGAATCGGAATATCAATTAGGCGTTATTTTTTACGGGACAGTTGATTGAATAGTTTAATTTTCAAAAGTGTTGTAAAAAGCCATTGTGCTAAGACCTTCTGAATCTATGCATAAGCCCTCTCAAAATCGAAAAAGTTTGATGTTTACCACTATAAGCTAATGATTAGATCAATAAGAATCATGAAATATTTCAAGAACTAATCATAGGAGGTGTGAGAAATGTTTAATTCCCGAGCTAATTGATTCATAGTCATATTTATTATCACAGATTTATTCTAGCTATTGAGACCTAGCTATTTATCGAAGCTATTTATTTATCGAAATTCACAATTGCCTTACAGAGAACTCTATTTTTTGTTTGGCAAGTCATGAAACCTCGATGTTGAAATTGTTTAAAATATAATTTTCAGTGAATTCATGTAGTAGCATTTAAAAGTTATGAATGCAAAAAAATGCGAAACTTTGAGTGTCCCATGATTAGCGTCTATATACACCGAATAACTCATTAATAATAAGTGTAAAAATGTTATTGCATGTGGAGAAAAAGAAATTACTTAAGAGCTCGACAAAAAATGATGTTGGTAAACTTAATTCGGATACCAAAATATGTTTGTTGTTGTATACCAACACAAAAAGGCAACATTTGTAAAGAAGCAGATAAATATATTTTGATTCTTTTTGTCGATTTCTCTTCATAATATTTTTCTCTTCTCTTTTTCCACTAACGATGTGCAAATAAACCGATCAATTAAATTTCTAATAATTGATCGCTGATTGCAGTTATTTTGCATAACAGAGATATAGATGCTATTTTAATACGCACGCCAAGTAGGAAAATAAAATGGTTTTTATTAATTTTAATAGCTTAGAATATGTAGTCCACCGACGCAGTAAATCGACGGTCGATATAAAGGTAATAAAACAACGTTCAAGTTCAGTTAAAATTTAGATAGTTCGATAAAATTTATGTGAGTACGTTGGCGCTGTTATGGCTGTGATAATTTCAGTTAGTTAAGATATCAATCGCAGATGTTTATTATGCATCTCGAGATGGCTTGTTGCTGATAAATAACTAAGTATAATTAGGTAAGAAAATTACCTTTTAGGCTATTAAGTATATAAACTGTGCAATATAATAACCATGAATGAATTAAATTAAGGTAATGAATTAAATTAACTTTTAGTAATTTAGATAATAACAAATCCTTATAATTTTAGATAGCCTCGCCCAATCCCAGTCCCGATTGTAAAAGGATGAGGTCGTGTCATCGCCGCATTGATCAGAAAAGTGGACAAATATGCATGACTTATGAATATGTTTATTAAATAATGTATTATGATGTATATGTTTATGTATTTCACGTAAAATGATAACAGCTGATACTGCAACCCGAGTAACTGATGCGAAACTATTAGGGAATCGGCCTGACACATAAATGGCGATACTAAAATTAAATCCATATGTTTTTAGTTACCCCTAACCCTCAAAAGATATGTATAAATGTATAAATTTATAATATAATTGCGTGTATAAATTTGACAGTTGTTGGATCATTAGTTTGTGAATTATACCATTTTAAGTGAAACAACTTTTGTTATTACGAAAAAAAAACGGATACAAAGGAATTTCGCGTGATGATTAAATATTGCTTTTTGAAGGGAAAAAGACAGTTGAAGCAAAAATTTGGCTTGATGCCGAGTTTCTGGACACCGCCCGAGGAAAATAAACCATCAATGATTGGTATGCTAAGTTTAGACGTGGTGAAATGAGCACCGAATGCGGTGAATGCAGTGGACGCCCAAAAGAGGTTGTTATCGACGAAAACATTTAAAAAATCCCCAAAATGACTTTGAATGACCGTAAATTGAAATTGAATGAAATAGCAGACACTCTAAAGATATCAACTGAACGTGTCCATCATATCATTCACGAATATTTGACCAAAAATAACTACGAGTTGATGATTTGGAGCAGTGTTTGAAGATTATCAAGTGCAATAAACCCGAGATTTTGCGTCAATATGTGACAATGGATGAAACATGGCTCCATCATTTCACTCCGTCCAAATCGAGAGTCATCCGAGCGGACTGCACATGATGAACTCGCTCCAAAACATGGGAAAACGCCACAGTCATGCACATGGGACATGGAATGGGAACAATTGGGATACACATGGAATAATTTTCATTGACTACCTTGACAAAGGAAGGACCATCAACAGCGACTATTACATAGCGTTACTGGACCGTTTGAAGGACGAAATCGGCGAAAAGCGGCCGCATTTGAAGAAAAAGAAAGTGCTGCTTCATTAAGACAATGCACCGTGTCACAAGTCAGTAAAAACGATGGCAATAATCTATGAATTGGGCTTCGAATTGCTTCCTCATCCACCGTATTCTCCAGATCTGGTCCCCAGCGACTATTTCCTGTTCTCAGATCTCAAAAAATGCTCGCTGGAAAGAAATGTTCGTCCAATGAAGAGGTGATCGGCGAAACTGAGGCCTATTCTGAAGCAAAAACAAATCATACTACAAAAATGGTATCGGAAAGTTTGAGGGTCGCTATAATCAGTGTATCATCCTTGAAGGAAATTATGTTGAATAAAAAAAACTAATTTTGCAATAAAAATGTGTTTTACTATGGTAGGTCGGGGGCTTGCAATTGACCTGTTATATTCCGATTGCAGTCTTCAATGCACATATGAGCTCAGGTAAAACTGGAAAGAAGTTTAAGGAAATTTTGGGTATTGAGTAATGAATGAAATATATGTTTGAAAATAGAAAATTGAAAGAATGAAAATGATTTTATTTAGATTTTATTTGATCTCGAAAAGTAATACCTTCAAGTAAGTAGGCAACGAGTGTTATACAGTAACTAAAACTAGAAAGAGAAGCCTAATAAAATGTTGTACCCACCGATTAGAAAGTTTCTGTTTCAAAAAGTGAATATCATACAAAATACTTATAAAAGTGGAACCTTTATAAACTCACACGATCAGCTGGTGTTACTGTGTATTAAATAGCATTGGGTACAATTGTAACTATCTTCATGTTGAAGGCCCACTGACAGGCTTCACATCTCAGTATGAATCTAGGTTGAAAATGTTAGATTTTATACCGAGTAAATCGCATTTGCGAGACATTGTTTTACTTTTTTACTTCAATTTAAAGAAAAAGGCAGCTGAACATTATCGTGTGCTGTGTGAAGATTATGGCAACCATTCTTCATCAATTTCAACCTGCGGATATTGGTTTCAATGTTTTAAAAGTGGCGGTGATATTGATACGAAAGGCAATGAGCGTACCGGACAACCAAAGAAACTTTGAAGATGGGGATCTGAGGGCATTACTCGCCGAACCAATCATTAGGGATTGTTTTACTCTAGTCTAGATAGAGTCTGATTTACCAGCTGAAAAGGTTTTCTTGGTGATGTTAATTCAATTTATAAAAGAGGATTGCCCGTGAAGGCGCTATATTTGGGGTACGAGAACCTTTGGCGGATTGGAGAATCACTTTTGGAGGGATAGTCTTCGGGGTTACCGGATTGAGAACGCCTCTGGCAGTGATCTCATGTGGGAATTTTTGAAGAGAGCTGAGGTTGCATGGAATGTCTTGTATAAGGAGAAAACGAACCGTCTTATTTCTTGGCAAATAATCTGCTTATATTTTCGGAATCACGACTATGTGTATGATGCGATTTATGATGTTGGTTAATTCCGAGAGTTGCTTGCGTGGGAGCTTTTTGAGTTAGAATACTGAAATTTCAACGTATCGAGGTGCGTTTTTGGATTTAAGATTGTTGATGATTTTTTGTAGCACTTTTGATGGGACTAGATGGTTTTGGAGATAGTTTGGAGGTGGTATTTTTCCTATATTGTTGGCCTCTGACTGAATGAATTGATGACTTTTTTGTTTCGAGTAGCGGCACTTTTTTAAAGCACCTTTTTTAAAAGGTAGACATTCCATTTGTTTTTCAAACGCTTCGGCCAGGAGCTCGGTTTTTTCGCTGTCCGATACTGCAAAATTTGGCCATTCAGATTTCAAGGATAGAATGTCTCTTTTCATTTTCCCCGCTAAACTTTTTGAGATTCTATAGATATCTGCGGGCGCGTCAATTCTTTGATTTAAGAGAAGTGAATTCTGAGATTGAAGAGGTGCTTCTCTTCTCTGCCGACTTTGACTGACTTGGACTTGGCTGGATGCCTCGTTGGCCTCCCTTTTATCGTCGGGGTTTAGGGTTGCACGAGCTCTTCTGTGGAGTCTGTTCTTGCGGCGAATTATTCGGCATTGGTATCGAGGAATATTGAGAGGTGAAAGCCAAACACTGCGCGAAAAATAACCGGAATAAGAGCAAAGACACAACAATATTATTCTTTAGCTTGACGCTCAACCCAAACACATCTTGCAAAACCGAGGAAAGCATACTTGAAAGTATTATAATAGGAGTAGTGTGGGAAGTGCTACTCCACCCATGGTATTTTCCGAACCTTGTTACTTCTGATTACTACTTTTTCTGACATCTGAGGCGGGTCCTCTCTGAACAGCACTGCACTTATGAAGATACCAAGAAATTAGACGATTTGTTGATAGCCTCCAAAGATACACTGTTCTTTCGAGATGCAATCTTTTAATTGCCTGAAAGTACATAATATCACATTTTCACTATAAAGCTTCAAATTAAACAAAAATATTTTAAAACTAATCTATAGGCCAACTAATTTCGGGTATTGTTAAAGTTTAATTTTATTTTCTTAAGTTTATCTCTATGCCTAAATATAATAGTTTATAATTAATTGAAATAAAAGACATTCAACAAAATATCCTATTTGTGATAATTTAATATAGATATTAAACTATAGCAATCACCTTGTATATGTTGATATATTTCTTTCTTAAATTTGTCATAACTTTAATTTTTTATAATTGTTGCAAAGAGCCATCTTCTTTGTTAGACTCATCAAGCTCTTCTAAATAACAAATGTAGTGTCAGGACCGCTATTATTAGTGAAGGGTATTGCGGAAATTTTTAAAATGCTTTACCGTTTATAAAGCATAATAAAGTGCCGGGCGACCGTATAAGGAATTTGCTACGGATAATTCTGAATTATCTATGGACAGAATCCCGGAAATACAAAGTGTGACGTACAAAACTGTCCCTAATCTCCGACGTCTAAAGTCCATTTATCATGTCACTACACGGAGAAAATGTAAATATTTTAGAAAATGTAGTTTCTAGATACAAATTGAAGAGGAAAATCAATTTTTACTGGGATTTAATTTTTGGGTTAAAGGCCGGAAAAATTAGTTATTTCTTTAAAAATAAAAACAGTACTTTTTCTTCGTGGGAATACGTCGACGAAACATATTTATTATACGCATCAAAAATACGTTTTCAAGATTAATAACAAGATATACCGGAAATAATTTAAATTTTACGCGTACGCGTCGAGATATACATAATAGGTACAATCACACGTTCCAATATTGATCCGCGAGGCAGAAATAACTTTTTGCTTTCTTTTTATAGTGAACTAAATTATCTATAAAATTAAATTCTGACAGTAATGTATAATATTAGTATAATTCTTAAATTAAGATAGACCTAAAATTTAAATACTTGTTACGAGGGTTAATATACAATTAATGAGGAAAAAGAGTGGTGCAGGAATTTTTATAATATTTTAACTCCTCTTTTTAGCGGCCAAAGTGTATCTAAACTGGACATACTTTGGGTATATAGCTTACGGACTGGACAGTAACTGTGATTGAAATTGTTGTGCCTTGTCGAATCTTATACTGTTGCCTAAAGAAATTTATAATTACAGTTACAAACATTGGTAATTGGAACAATAACAGGCATTATATATTAATGGCTGCTCTTGGAAAAAACTGTGCAAGTAACATTGCATTTATAGTTTTTAAATAAACTTACACTTGAAATTAAAAAATTTTATAAAATACACAAGTATGCAAGGTATTGGATATGAGCAACCAAAGGTGCCAAAAAGTTCTTATACTACTTGGGATATATTTCACACATCAGTATTCAGTAGTAATAGTTCATTATGCCTTCGTCCCAAAATCCTTAGTATCGCCTTTCAATTTTCGCTATATCTTGGTATAGCCGCTCCTTGAAAAAACAAAAAAGTTATCAAGATACTACAAATGCGCTGAGATCCGTATACACTTCTAGAAATTGTTTTATCACTCCTGAACTCAAACCATCGCCAATTCCATCTAACCCGTAGGGTAACTAAACCGTACTTCTAGATTAAGTATTTATTAACTTTTTTTAAAATATCCACTATTTTTTTTAACATCTTAGGAGCTCCTTCAAATTTATGTATCCATCTTCACCCTTTTTTTTAACAAGTGCTTATATCAAAAATTTTTATAAAATAAATGTTTTATATATATATATATATATATATATATATATATATATATATATATATATATATATATATATATGAAATCGATTAAAAAGTATTTGCAGGCACCTAATAAAAATCTAGGTAGAAGTATAAGTTTAAAGGGTAACTAAAAGCCAACTGACGAACAAGTCGACAACAATCAATAATCACAGAAAATAAGCAAGTGAAGTTGCACTGACTAGGATACCATCACAAAAAATCTGAAAAATTTGACAAATGAATTGTATGTAAGATATGAACAGAATCAGCAGTTTACTTGAGTGAGTCTAATAAATTGTCACTACTTTTTCTTCACTTCTAAAAATAACCCAAGAAATAGCGTTATAGGTATCGAAACTGAGATACGTGTATATATAAATTAACTAGTCTGTAGGAACATTAATCATAGGAAACATTCATTGGCAACCGTAATATCATTGATATCTGTATAGGTAGTGCCCGAACAAAAGGAAAACTAAAATTGATATACAGAATCAAATCTAAACGTTATGGCGAAATACACAATAACAATATTCTGGGATATAATAATTTTACGGTTTGCTAGATTTATATTGCTGTCTAGAATAAAATAATGTCAAATAAATTTTGTTTATGTTTACCAAATATTGGTATTTTATTAGCGTATCATTCAATATTTATGGACAAAATACTTTTCATATCATCCAGACATCATTAAACTTCTCCTATTCCTTGGTTCACGCGGAATAACCGATAGAGCTAACAGGGTTTATATTTATAGTAAATTAAATTGGGAAATATCGGTATAAACACATTGAATATTACCTAAGCAATAACCATGCTGCACTCATAGATTGGCAAACTATATTAAGGCAAGCCAATGAAGATATAGATAAAATAAAAATCAAGCTCTTCTTTTTTTCCTCGTTGAAATTTTCCGTTATTTAAATTTCAAATGACGTGTTTTTATAATTATTAAGGATTGAGTTAAGTCGCATCATTTTTAATATCGTCCCAAATTACCTACTATTTGGGTTTCAGAGTAGAGATTAATTTTTGATAAGGTTTTATTAATTCATGAAGTAGTTTTTCCAATACTTTTCGACTTTTATAGTAGATACACTAGTTTCATTAAGTACGACATGTTTTAAAAAGAACGCGTACATTATTACCTATTACTAAATTAATTACTTAGATATTGTAGGGCAAAAGTCCCGCTACCATTTTAATGTGACGTTAAGCTCAGTTTCGCTTTCACCGTTGTGTTGTATAGACCGCCACAAGATCATCCAAAATGTTGACGTCTACACAACAAAATGGTTAAAGGGAAACTGAGCTAAACGTCACATAATCAAGATGGTGTGCAATCAAAATCGTAGTGAGACATACCAAATACAATATACTGAAAAAGATTGTTAATAAAATATATTTGGTGGAGAATATATTGTTGGAAAGAATAACAGAATTCGGTAAAACGTAAGGAATCAATTCAAATATCTAATATTTTATTAACCATATAATTTTTTAACCTAACAATACTACCGTAACATCTGTTTTTGACTTATTTTCATTTACTTTTTTCTATTGACGTAGGTAAAAATGTTTAGGGCACTTAATTGCAAGGCAAATAATATAATTTGCCGTTTCTAAATTTTATATGAAAGTTACTCCACGAAATTACCAAAAGAATCTCAAATTCTAATAATTCCCAAGAAGAAATTGAATTAAATTCAATAAGTATATGAAAATGGAATAATATACACACTGATACCATAGTAAAGAACGTGTTACCAAATAAAGAAAATTCAATCTTTAATTGCTTAGATTTTGATCTCAATTCAAATATTAAATAGCACAATACAATACTTAAGTATGATAGCATATAAATAATAAATAGGTTTAATACACTCTCTTTTTTTACATATTTCTAGTTTTAAGAAAATCTCCAGGAAAGAAAAGAAATAAGAAAATGGGTTCGCTATATTTCGAATCATAAAATGGAAGACCAGCCTGTACCATATTGAGCCTTCTATCTGATGTAAATATATAAGTTATATCAAAACTAGAACATGAAACTCAACCAGTTTCTAATCCACCTGAATTCTCAGCATCGGAAGGTCTAAGTTATCATGGAAATTAAGAATAACGCATTTCTGGAAAGTTTCTTAAATGTTCAGCTAGCATATGAAATTTGCAGGAAACTCAGGAATCCCAAATAAACTAGACACAACATTAATTTCGATATGATCTAGATTCTATCCTCTCCACAAGGATAATTTGATTACCTTCTTATCAACCGTCGATCAGTTATAAATCGATAGAAACTAGATAAAAAGTTCGTATCGCCGTTCAAGAAGTCGCCTCTTCTTACTATTAAATAATATAAAGTTTTCAAGTTGTCGTTGGATTGGCTATCGTTTCGCAGTTACTCGAACCGTTTCTTGGTATAGTTAAGTGAAGTTTGAAAAAAGAATGCAGCTGAAACATACTGGTCACAAAATATAATAAAGAATGAAGGTGCACAAGTTAGACACATTCAAACTTTGGAAAATACTCCCAGTCTATGCATTCCCGGCAGATGCATCACAGTTCAAGGTGTAGGGCCACCAAAAATGAACTGAAGTTGCTGTGGATTAATATAGTTTAGTGGAAATTAAAGAGTAGCTTGCAATTCAGGGCGAACGGCCACTAAGGCAGGATTGCAATAGCTCAATTTCTTAGCTGTCAACTGTTGGAAGCTACAGGAGCTACTACTCTTGAGAGATACTATGGAAATTTGGGTTGAAACAGTGCCATTACGAACATCTAACATACATGCAATATATATATATATATATATATATATATATATATATATATATATATATATATATATACATATAATAAAAATTAAATATAATCAAAATAAAAATTTTCAAACAGTAAACATTATAGTAGAATTAATATTAACAGACCAAACAGATATATTTAAATCATATGTAACCTGTTATCTGCTTTTGCGGCTCCTTGATTGTTGAATTTTTTTCGCATAACAAAGCTGAATGGTAATATGCCGCGTACAAAGTTCATACTTAGGTTGTCATAAATGTCAGCGGGACAGTTTTTTAATGATATTATTTGCATCAATGCTAAGGCGTAGCCACGACATTCGGTTCTGTTATAATTTCAGAGATTATTGCCACATATCATGCTGACACCTTCCGTAACCTTTCATTATTTACGAGGCCCGCATTTTTATTAAACCGTCATGACTTAAAAGTGTTGCAATACGCTGTTCTTTGAGACAGTAAAGATGCCGTTTCCGATAATGAAAATATAATTTAAAAAACAAATAATACAATAAAACAGCAATAATTGACCAATTACCCTTTAGGTGCTGCGTAATGTTCCAGTACAAATGAGAAGTAGTTATAATTAATATATTTTTAATTATGAGGACCTTCTAGTAACAAAATGGTATAATAAAAACCAATCAAAAATAAAAACAATATAAAAAAACAGAGATTAAATATGCACCTTTCTCCATTATTGTGATACATTACTGTGTAATAGCAGATTTTCTTACGATACTTTGCTCAACCGCACAAATCGCAATCAACAACGGACTTTTGTGATTTTCGTATTCCAATTTGTCCAAACAAGTCCCTAATTTCCCATTTTCAGGTATTTTTATTTAAAATAGAAACTAATAATCTAATTGAAAATTATTTTGTTTCAATGGAAATTAATGTCTTATAGGAACAATTGTTCAGAGTGCCAATTCAAACCGATTTTAATATAAACAAGACCCTTAGTTCTAAATACTTCACTGTTTATATTTCACAGACAGAACATATAAACATCATAAGTACTCCATTTTGTCTAAATATCAATGATAGTATTGGTCATGCTATATAACATCCCGCAACTAAAAAAATGGCCAAAGGGTTGTACGTAGTCATTGTCTTATCTAGGCAACTTTCGACTGTAAAAACAATTCATCCACTAGTTTGCGTTGATATTCTAAATTGCCTTGTTTCCGCCAATTTCTCATGGTATTGCCTGTATGGAATAGTTTTCAAAATTCTGGTGTTTTTAAATTCCAATAGTCTAAAGGTGGGGAGGTCTCTGGTGGTCGTACACCCTGAACTCTAAGATTCTGCCGAATTTCTAGCAGATTTAATTTACAGTCCGGCATTAGTAATCTTAGACCCTGAACTACAATTCTGTCCCAATAATTTATGATCTCCCCAATAACTACATCAATTTTTTAGACGTATTATGCAAGTATCACTTTAAATAACATCTAATTATTCATAGATTTCCTCCTACATGGCTACTGGTAAAACTAGCACCCACTAAAGTTACTGTAACAGTCAAGACTAGCTAAATATAAAAATTCATGACAGAAAAAATGAGCTCTAATTTTTGGTATACGTTTATTCCTTGTTCGTTCAGCGAATGGTAATACACAATATTGTTCACAAGAAGTACATGGGATGTTTTAGACTAATTTTACATAATATAACAGTATTATTTCGCAGTTAATAGGCATAATTCGCGGCGGCTGATATATCTAGATAAGGATGAATTATTGTAAATTTTCATATTTTTGTGGAAGTAAGATTTATACATTGTCATCGAAGAAAGAAACTTTTAAGTTAAACAGTATGAAATACAATTAATATGAAAGCGATGGTATAGGAAAAAAAGAAAAATGGTCTTATTTACATAGGTTTAATGTACATATCTGATTTTGCAGTTATTTGAACGTACTAAAAAGCGATAGACGATGTCAAATTGCTCTAAGCTTTTAACATAGTAAATGTAAATACAGAAAAATGAACAGAATTTCATTCATCCAATAAAACGGATAACAGCAAAAATAATGGTCTTAGTGTTTTAAATTTCTGGGATTTAATTGAGAAACTATTATTTTTACATTTATAAAATATATCACGCGCAAAACAACTAAACTAATTAAATAGACTATATTGAATCTTATATATATGATATATGATAAAATGAAATGATGAAATATATATATGATATAACTAAAAATGTAGTTTACACCGTAATTTCATATTTTTCTTATCAAACGAAAATTAACTAAACAACTAAACAACCTAGTAATTAGAGAAATCTTCGATGCGATTGTCTCAAACCAGTGTGACAGAACGACCTAGTGTAGAGTAACTATCATAAAACTATCTATATCATATTTTGAAAGCATAAAAATTTCGGCGATATCAATATATAAAGAATATAAACAACTTCTCCTAAGCGATTGGGCCGATTTTGATGATATTTTGTGGATCAGAGTATGTATTTTAGTCACAATTCGACGCGATCAGGATCAAAAAATTTTTCAAATATTTTTTTATTTCAACTGGCGTATATCTGTAAGATATTCATAATAACCTCTGCAATTATGGCGGTTTTTCGACAAATAATGATAAACTGAACTTAATTCCCATAAAACTAATGGATATATTTGTTGATTTAGCCCTTTTATATGACAGTATTTTGAAATATATTCATTATCGGTTTTATTCTCAATGTTTTTAGTTCATTTTGGTGAAATTTCGTCTAATCCCTATTAATTTTAACTCAAAAAGGTACATATATTTATTTGTTGTGTATTCATTATTAAAAAATGCCACTTCTTCGAGGACAGAAAGCAATGGTCGACATACAAAAGTTATAATTTGTGAAAGGGTTTATAAAACAAAAACTATTAATTTATTAGAAAATATTATTTAACTGAAAGGGCCAACTGCTTGAAGGGCGATATAAAGCGACACTGAGGGTAAAAACAGACCAACTCGCCTAACTTGTTCACCATTTAGGTAGTCAAAAATATAGATAGTTTGGGCCGTATTATATAACATATATTTACAGATTAATTCGGAAATAATCCGTAAACATTAGTTAAATAGAACTACACAAGAGCCCTTCCAAGGATAATGTTAATTTAAGAGACGAGGTTGCAAAACCCGTAAATCAAAGCCATGAGCAACAAAATTAACGCTTTCGACCTAATAGACTGAGAAAACGAGAGTCATGCCAAACAGCCATTAACAAACACACAGCAACAGCGCGTACAAAAACATCGCGCATTGCATGAAGTGACTGTTCTTCATATGTACAAGTTCATATTTAGGTACAAAGATGAATCGTGTGCTCCTTGCTGGGCATCGGGAAAAGTTTTACTTCCTTCCATTCATTATTAAGTATGCCATAAGAACCGTTGAAAATACTATTAGCTGATGCCACATCTCAATCGAAATTGTTTTTGCGTAAAAATTTTAAATTCCATAATCATTTGGAGTAATAATTTGGAACGACAGATTGGCGGTGGAGGGAGGGAGGAGGGTTCTTTTTCAATGCCTCATATCGATACAAAATATTGACAAAAGTATTTTATAAATGAGGATGAGCAACTAATTAACAAACGCTCTCTATACGATTAAATTCAGTAACAGGTCAATTGAAAAGTCCCCGGCCCGACAAATAGATGGCCCTACTAGAAATAAATCCATATGTTTTTTAGTTAGCCCTAATCCTCAAAAGATACGTATATACATTTTACAGCTGTCATATCATTAGTTTGTGAATTATAGCATTTTGAGTGAAGCAACTTTTGATACTGTGAAAAAATGGATAAAATGGAATTACGTCTGTTGAAAAAATATTGATTTTTGAGGGGAAAAATACAGTTGAAGCAAAAACTTGGCTTGATGCCAAGTTTTCGGATACTTTTCCAGGAAAATCAACCATCAAGGAGTGGTATACTAAGTTTAGATGTGGTGAAATTAGCACCGAAGACGGTGAACACAGTGGAAGCCCAACAAAGGTTGTTACCGATTAAAACATTAATAAAATCCACAAAATGATTTTGAATGGCCGTCAATTGAATTTGAATGAAATAGAAGACACTCTAAAGATATCAACTGAACGTGTACATCATATCGTTCACGAATATTTGGGTATGATCACATTTTTCACTTTTTTCACTCACTGAGTTTTTGCATCGATATGTGACAATGGATGAAACATCATTTCACTCCGAAGTCCAAATGACAGTCACACGAGAGGACTGCACACGATGAACCTGCTTCAAAGCGTGGGAAAACGCAACAATCGGCTGGCAAGTTTATGGAGATGCGCATAGAAAAATTTTCATTGGCTACCTTGAAAAAGGAAGGACCATCAACAGCGGCTATTACATAGCGTTATTGGACCGTTTGAAGGACGAAATCGCACAAAAACGACAACATTTGAAGAAAAAGAAAGTGCTGCTTCACCAAGACAATGCACCGTGTCACAAGTCAGTGAAAACGATGGCAAAAATCAATAAATTGGACTTCGAATTGTTTCCTCATCCACCGTATTCTCCAGATCTGGCCGCCAGCGACTATTTCCTGTTCTCAGATCTCAAAATAATGCTCGTTGGGAAGAAATTTTCGTCGAATGAAGAGGTGATCGCCGAAACTGAGGCCTATGTTGAAGCAAAGGACAAATCGTACTACAAAAATGGTATCGAAAAGTTAGAGGATCGCTATAACTAGTGTATCACCCTTGAAGGGAATTATGTTGAATAAAAAAAAATTACCAAATATGTTTAGCTGTGGTAGGCTGGGGACTTTTAAATTGAATCACCAATTTCACCACCTCTGATCATTATTTTTACGTTCAATCTAAACTTAAGTCTTTTGTTATTTTGTTGTTAAAATCGTTGATAAACTTGATTAAACATCACTCGGTGTGAAAAACTACGTTTGAATAGGACAACGTATGTCGGATATACTAGTTTATATTTAATAATAGTATGCTTTGAATTGCACTGAAAACACATCTGAGTAACCCTGACAATATTACATATTTCTTAATGAAAACTTACAAACAATTGAAATCTTTTGAAACATTTTGTTTATTAGGGATTGTTCAGTCGACGTATTATATAGGCACTATACATAAATATACTAGAACATTTAATGTTGTCATTAGCTGAAATGTTTAATAGTTAATATTCACACCAATAATAAAACTGCCTGTGTAGAATTACCATGCAATTAAACTTTTGAATACACAACGACCTAATATGTAATTGCTAACAGCAATTGCGATATTATCTTCTTTAACCGCGCATGTAACACAGTTTCGCTTTCTTACTTATATTTTCTTTTCCCTTTTATGCGAAATGTCAGCAAAATAATAATATACGGCATAGTCATGTCAAAGTTATTACACATAACTTGTGTGCAAATACGTACGCATGCTTTTTTTCTCAATCTAATAACAAATAACCAGCTATTTACTAATTTCAGTATTAGTTTGAACGCTATTGTTATTAAAACTTTTACAAGCCTTCATAAATAACACCTAATAATATGTAGTTTCTCCATGAATGGTTGGATTTAATTAATACGTGAATAGAGACTATGCGCAAACTACCTAATTTTCATTATGAAGAGCTAGATAAAATATTTCAGAAAGAACGTTGCGATAACATAATTTAATTGTGAAATTTGTCACTAATCATTAAACAAAATTGTAAACTAAAAAATGATTTGAACCACTTTGAATTAGTCTTTTTGTCAAAAATATTGACCAATTTAACAATTTGAATGGGATATAAATATGGGTTACACTAATAGATGAAACCAATTAATAATCCAACGCTGCCAAAACAAAGTTATACGATTAATCACCAATGCTTATCAATACGTAATAAAGGAAGAACTGCACGCTGACCTCGATATCAAAGAATATTAAAGGGAACCAAACCAACTTGTATATTGAATATGTACTCTCAACTTTAGCAAGTATTCAGTCATTAAATAACAAAATATCACGTCACCAAAATCCATGTATGCATATGGATCCACTAGTGCTTAATAATATCTATACAGAGAGTTATTAAATAATATTAACATACAATGTTTTTTTCTAAATAGTACTATATATGTGCATATACTATAATAAATCCATCAAGTATATTTTTATACAGGTAGATTTATCAGTACAATGAAAAAATAAAATAAATTTCGTCATTACAAACTTATTAAGTATAAATAATTTTCAAAAAAATACCACTTATATATATGAACCGGACCATAGTATATAAATCACCCATTCTGATATAATAAACACATCCATATCGTTTGTAATTATATGTTGAAAGGTCATTTTTCATTATTAATCAGATTTCTACTATTTTAACCAAGAACACGCATACGTATCCAATAATACTTTCTTGTTGTATATAAATTATGCAAGTACCAGTACCTAGCCTTCTCTACCAAAAATATATTTTCTCAGGTACAGTTCTCTTTCATACACAGGTGCAGATATAAAGTTCGAGAGGCAAAAATGACGCGTAAAAGGATATCACTCCTATAACTTATAGCGGAATTACAAGACATTTGGAAATAATCGAAAAATAATTACTTATGTTCCGGAAATATTTCACCCGTACAAAGAACAAAATAGTTCATGTAACTGTTTGCAACTCATAAACCATATCTATGGAAACGCAGGCCAATGAAAAATATAAACTGACAAGGAAATTAGTTCTCGGTATTTTATCGGTTTGGTACACAGTGGTCGGTATGTTCCCACATGAAATTTTTAACGATCTTCTTGAATTATTGCTTATGCCGAACAAATTTCTCGACATGATCTCGAAATAAAAAGAAACGCACGGCAGTTTGTGATTTACACCAGCGGATAATGCACACAACACGCTGCTGATTTAGCTGCATCGGAACAAAATTACGGACCTGCGATACAATTGATTTATGCTGCAGGAAGTGGGTGGATAAAAATGATATTTCGTGAAGTGATGGATCAGCTCGCGATCGTTATTTGACATCGAAATAAACCGAATTGAGGTTACAGACTTTAATTTTATATTAATAACCTTACTAACAGGAACATTTTAAACATTCACCTGTGCTTTTAATATCGAAATATATTGTCTATTGATTTCAAATATCTCAAAAGAAAAGTATGTTGTTAACTTTGTAATTAATTAATTATTAATTTTAATCTATTAAGCTATTATACAGTAAGTTACTACATACTTAGCTACTTAGTTATTTCTTAAGTCGAAAGACGTTATTCAATATTTCTGTGAACGTATTTATAAAAATATAAAGATAATATACATACAAAGAAATCGTATTTATGTATAACTGTGATGTTTAACTATTTCTAACATATTTAAGATAGATCCCAACAGTTTAGTACTCAATAGATTCCCAGGGAACTGATGTTCTAACTTTGAATAAAATAATTAGCCTTTGTAAAATATAAAGGGTTTAGGATTTAGGTTATTCCGATGCCCCTTTTCACCGGGATTTCTTTTTTTTTATATAACTCATATATAACTAATTAAATCATGTTAGGCAAAAAGCAGAGCAGATTAGACCCAAAGTAAAATTTCACGTAAAAAAAGTAAAGTAAAAAGAGGAAAGTAAAAAAAAACTAAACTGGTTAGTTGGAAGATACTCTCAACTTGACCTAAAATCAAAGATATTGGTTTATTAGTCAATCATGAAGCCAATTTGGTCTCATGTGGTGCAAATATTTGGGTTGCACTAAGAGATCAAATCCAACGTATTCAAAACAAAGCTCTACGACTAATTAGCAATGCTTATCACTACGTAACCAACGAATAACTGAAGAAGTATCGAATCCAAGATTTCGCCTTGAACCATGAGAGAAGGTCGCTAAATCACACCAAGGCGGAATAAATGCAGCTACTGGACAACACGCAGGAAATCAGAAGATTGAAGCGAATCAAACTAGATTAACTTTTTAGTGTGTAAGTGTAGTCTTAACTTTAGCTTAACTAGATTAGTTTTAATGTAATTTGGGAAATACATTCTCATGTATTAATACTGTACTCGCCTTGCTTGTATATTACAAGGTCTACATCCTACAGTTACTAGATCCATTATCCACCTTAATTAGTATTAGTCTCTATTGTAATCTCATTATCGTCGACATTGTCGTTTCACCACGCACGTAAATTTACGACTAACATAGATTAATTCAATAATCACGAATCTGTGGTACAGTATCTGTATCGTTTGTTGACAGACAAGCATGTAAAATCCGATAAGGAACAATCATAACAGAGATCTCATTAACTAAGGTGGGTAACCCCGGATGCCCTCTGGAATGCTTACTTGCTGAAGACTTAAGTTATGCATGGTGTTCAGTTCAAATAAACTCCAATTGATTATATACAACATAAGATATAAGATATATTTAAATGAGCATTTTGTACTGAACTATAAATGAGAGATAGTTTGGTAATATTGAAAATAAGTAAATACGACTAGACTTTTGTGAAAATATCGAAAACCCAAAAGTTCTCCTTAGAAAAGAGCTAAATTTTTTAATCTAAATAAAATTGCAATAATTTAATATAAAGATTACACATTATAAGCACAATATTAACAATTGCCATCGGATTATATGTCTTATATATATCTGAATGACTGAAGCCTGTTTCTGAATATTTTAAGAGGATAAGTTTATACCGGTCTACATCATAAGATACATTGGCGCATGTATTGTGTTGGTTTCTGCGTTGGCTCCGCCCCCATCGCTATTGCCTGTAGTGATTCAGAAATAGCTAATTAGATTTCCGTCTGCGAACATCTATTGCTCGTAATTTATAATATTTCATCTGCCTGGCAAATTATATGCGCCTTTCCTTTTATATGTGTTTTATTGTTATGTCATTGTTTATGATTTTACGGTTTAATTATTATGTCATCCCTTCTGTAAATTAAGAAGCTTTGTAACTTGACACCAAGTCATTAATATTGATATTAATACTAAAAATATCTCTACAATACTTAAAACAATTATGTAAAAGTATAATAAAATTGTTCTTTATAATAGAAAAAATAAAACTACTTATTTGTAGGGCGATTTGTATAAATATTAGATATTGGATCAATCCCTAATGTTTTACAAAACATAGGGTAAATATATTAAGTTGTTACAACGATAGATAATAATAAGTCGGCGGTTTTAAGGGTACATTTTATTACATTTTGTACGATTAATGAGTAGGCAACAACAATGTATTGTTTAATTTAAGAAAGTATTAAAAGGAGATTTTACTTCATTATATTAATAATGCAATATACTAAAAATGTTTCTGCTTAAGTTATCGTATCTTAAAAAGTTATCGTATTTTGCTGAAAATATAACTAGTTGTTGTACGAGTTGCCTGTGCAGATTAGTAACACATTTTCAAAGACTTATCTAAATTACTTGGCTTATAACCAGTAACCAAATGACTGAAAGTCCTGTGAAGGGTGAGTGAAGAGGTAAATTAAATCCCTTATGAATTGAAAACCAGAGACACTCAGAGTCTTAGTGAGTCAACTAATCTTAGTCATTTTCTTAATCTTACTCTCTTTCAATTTCACTGTACTATTATTGAGATTTCTTGAAAAAGGCGGCAGTAACTTCAAATGCTAGTTAGAAATAGTTTTATATTCCCAAAACTTTTAAAATAATTTTAATACTTGTACCGATTTGGGATTCTCCATAATTTGTAAACATAGGTCGATATATAGATTGAATCTAAAGATAAAGTGTCTATTTGTGTCAATTTCCGACATCGGATTTGTCTTCTACCTGAAAAATGGGACTATTGTTAGTCAATAAAGCGGACTATGTTATACGTATTGAATATTTGAGGCACCAACTTATGCATTATATAATTACATTAATTTATCGAATAGAAAACTAATTAAAACAATTAAACTGGACAATTTTTACTTCGATTAATTGTTGAACGATTAATATTTTAATTCTGTAGTGTTTACTTCACAAAGCTCATTTTCTATAGTCGTATTTGAATTATTTTTATCAAATCACATCATATCTATATTTTTTCGAATGTAAAAAATCTAGAGGCTTCCAATATCTGTATATTAACCCTGACTGTAGACCGATGTAACATAAGTTACTTTGATAATTGTTCAACAAATCATTGCTGACTACTATATTTTCTAGATATGTTTCATGAGACCAATTATCAATCTTGACCTAAACATGAAAACAAATGCATTTTTAAGAATCTGTAAATCCATTTTCATTAGATAAATACAAAGTTTTTGTGATTATTATTTACTTTAATCATCCTAACTACGACTGATAACTTTCTTACGGATCTGTGAAAGACGATTGTTAACTTTTCCCAAACAGTTACTTCTTGTCCAGCATTCTAGGTAAAATATAATCAAATATATTAAGAAATGTTGAGTGGATCCGCACAGGTTTCGTAGTTGCTTTTCTTAGACATTTTTAAATGCAATGCTCGTCATTTAACTTGTTTTAAAACGTTTAATGCTTTTTTAAAATGGCAATTGCCGGCTTGGTTGGAGCAGTGGTAAAAGCGACAGGACGGTCCACCTACTGTTGTAATAGTCGCGGGTTCGAATACTGCTGGGCATGGTCGTAAATTTATATTTGTGATTGTTTAACATTTGTGATTGTCCTTACGCAAGAGTGCAAAATTCGACAAGGTAAATTATCCCAGTCACACCAGTAAGCAGGCTGGGTAAGCCGGATGTCTTCTGGGATAATTTCTGGTTACTCGCCAGTCGGTAGGCTTAATGCCGAGGACCGTGGTTCGGAACCCACGTTAAACTGTAGCTCCAGTCCAGATAAACCCTCATTGGTAAAGAAGACTTTAAAATTTACAAAAAAAAAATGGAAATTTTCAAAGACGGTTATGATTATATAATCGTTTTAAAATAATTGCATTATTACTACTTTATTATTGTATATTTCCGTACAGATTATTTTGACAATATACGAAAAATTGTTGCTACTGAAAATCGCTAGAAATTTAGCAGACATCTAAAATGTAAATATTTGCCTCTAAAAATTGCATCTAATATGCAAATATTTGCCTCTAAAAATTATGTTTGCAAATGTAAATAAATGCAAAAAGTAAACTGCCTGAGCAATAGTATAAAATATTTTTTTTCGTCTATTGACTAGGTGTAACCCCAATGGAGAAAGGACTTGAGTGTTGGCAAATCGTTGGCCAAATAAAATAAATTAACGTCATAAAAATCGTGTCGAGGCAATTATTTTTTCCAGATCATTACACTGTAACGAAGTCAATGCGTGACCTAGCTGTGTGAAAATCTGATATCATAAATCATCTATCAGTTAAAATGAAGCAGTAAATATAGAGTTTAATTGAATATAATTTATACTGATGCATTTTTAATAATATATTTCATATAAGCCACTAATTTCAATTAACGTCTCGTATTACGGTTCTTAGTATAAACATATAATTTGAAGAAAAATATATATTATATATATATAGGAGATTAACAATATAAAAGCGGTGTATTTTTTTTTTGAAAATAAAAGTAGGAATAAATGATATATTTATACAGAAGTTAATTAGGAATGAAAGTGTGGATTTTAGCAGCTTCTACGAAACAATCTTTTAAATGGTCGTTAAAATGAACTTTTACCGGCTAGTAAAAGTTTATTGATTTCATTTTATTTCCATATCTATTTCTACAGTTACAAAAAGTCGAATTATAAATTGGGACCATAGCTCCTGGGACTGACAATTAGAAATTAATTGAAATTCAAATGATAGTCTGAGTTGTAATTGAATAAATCTGTGAAATCAATTTTAATCAGGGAAATAATCTAATGACTTATATAACAAGATCATCGCAGATGTAAGGAGCTATAATTATAATATAAGATTGTATTTTATATCAATTAAAAAAAATTAAATTATTATATATAAAAAATATATTATAAACCTATTTATTAAGATATTACATGTCCATTAATTTTCAAAATCGATATCCAGATATAAAAATGATAAAATTCTATAATTATTTAGAACTACATAATTCGATAGAGTACATCGTAAAGTACCATGCATATTCAATAGTAGGACTAAAAATTCCACGCCATTTTTAACCGACTTCAAAAAAGGAGGAGCTTCTATGTTGGGCTGTATATATATTTTTTTAATGTATGTTTGCGGACCTCTCCATCAATTATAGATCGATTTTCAAAATTATTTTTTATTCGAAAGAGTGCCCTTCCATGATGGTCCCATTGGAACTAAAACATGATCTCTTGGGGGAAAGTGGCGAGATAGAGGAAAAACCTTAAAATTCCAAGGCCCGTTTAATGTTTTCCAATATTTTTTATCTAAAATAATCAGATATTGGTGTATAATGTTATTGGTGAAATGATATGACTCGAAAGTAGTCCAGTGTAAAATTCAGTCAGTTAGTTTTTTAAGCAATAACCATATTATTTGAGACGTCGTAGAAACCTTCCAATCAACTGTTTCAATGGTGAAATTGCCAGAATGTTGGACTCACACGCAGAGGTAACTGATACGATTCCCAATATCGCGGCAAATTTTTTGTTCTAGTTTGATTGGAACAATTGTCAAATCACCTAGAGAAGTTAGCGGACCCCAGGGCCTCAGACGTTCCTCATTTTTAATCATTGTTTTTAATTCATATTTTTCCTCATACGGGCTGTACTTTTTGCTGTACAGTTTGAAGTCGGCGCCGAGCCTAAACTCGACTGTGGCTCGGCACTGATATTAAAGTGATAAGTTGGTAGTAGTTAAAATAATATTGTAAATAGATAAATAGATTTAGATAGGTATTAAGCTAAATTGTGTGCATTAAGTGGAATATAACATACGTGTATCAGATAGGTTAAATATGTTTAATGTTTATTTTTGTTTGGTTATTACAACGATTATGATGTAACAGGTCAATTGAGAAAAGTTCCCGGCCTACCATAGTAAAAGACAATTTTTTGGCAAAATTAGTTTTTTATATTCGACATAATTTCCTTCAAGGGTCCAACTTTTCGATACCATTTTTGTAGTACGATTTGTCCTTTACTTCAAAATAAGCCTTACCTATGGCGATCACATCTTCATTCGACGAAAATTTCTTCTCAGCTATTATTTTGAGATCTGAATACGGGAAATAGTCGCTGGGGGCCAGATCTGGAGAATAGGGTGGCTAGGAAACATTTTGAAGTCCAATTCATGGATTTTTGCCATCGTTCTCACTGACTTGTGACACAGTGCATTGTCTTAGTGAAGCAGCACTTTCTTTTTCTACAAATGCGGCCGTTTTGCGCAATTTCGTCCTTCAAATTGTCCGCCTTGATAGTCCTTCCGTCCTCAAGGTTGTCAATAAAAATTATTCCATACGCATCCCAAAATACAGACGCCAAAACCTTGCCAGCCAACTGTTGCGTTTTCCCACGCTTTGGAGCGGGTTTATCGTATGCAGTCCACTTGGATGAGTGCTGATTGGACGTCGGTGTGAAATGATGGAGCCATTTTTCAACCGTTGCCACATATCGACGCAAAAACTCGGGTTTACTACGCTTGGTCATCTTCAAATACTGCTCCGAATCATCAACACGTCTTTGATTTTGGTCAAAAGTGACCTCGCGCTGCAACCACTTTACAATGAGCTTTCTCATACCGAAATATTCGTGAATGATAATATGTAATATGTACACATTCAGTTGATGTCTTTAGAGCGTCTGCTATTTCATTCAATTTTAATTTACGGTCATTCAAAATCAGTTTGTGGGTTTTTTAAATGTTTTCGTCGGTAACAATCTCTTTTGAACGTCCACTGCGTTCACCGTCTAAAATTAGCATACCAATCTTTCATAGTTGATTTTCCTTGGGCAGTGTCTAGAAATTCGGCATCAAGCCAAGTTTTTGCTTCGACTGTATTTTTTCCCTTCAAAATGCAATATTTTATCAACACGCGAAATTCCTCTTTATCCATTTTTTTACACTAACAAAAGTTGCTTCACTCAAAATACTATAATTCACAATCACAACTAATAATCCGACAACTGTCAAATTTATACACGCGTTAGGGCTAGCTAAAAAACATATGGATTTAATTCTAGTAGCGCCATTTATGTGTCAGGCAGGGGACTCTTCAACGTATCTATTATATGGTTATACTGCAGCTAACCCATGAATTTTGCTATTGAAATTTTCGTAGTCGATCCTTCAATACCAGTAAGTATACCCCATAGGAAAATCTTCTTTTTAGCCTGGTAAGTAACGAATACGCGACATTGAAACGGTTTGAAGTGGCTTTCTAATCAATTCATATACTAGACATTTTTCTTCCTTTTGGATCTTTCATATTACTTTTAAACACCTGAAAGGAATTAACTCATCAACTACTAAGTTATTTGAGAGAGATTTAAAATCTTTTTTATACCTTGAGGCCGCTTTTTAACATTTTCATCAAAATAACTAATTCTAAACCCAGCAATTGGATTATGACATACCATGATGAATTTCTTAAACTGTTTAATGAGCTTCAACAACAGATTTCAATAAAATTGTTGAAAGAAAGTGAAAAAGATAAATGTGAAACAATAAAGTTTAAGTTCGATTAGGTTGCTTAAATTGATATTTTGTATTGCTAACAATTTATATCGCTGGTATAGGTACTTGCAAGTCTTGTTTCATTCTTACGGATGATACTGGATATATTATCATGACCATAACAATAGGCAAATTACTGATGGGTGCCCGAGCTGTTATACTTCAAAACTAACAAAAAGTTATAGAAGAAAGGCCCGCTTAAGAGAATAGCAAATACAATATTCAGATTTAGACAACAATTAGTGTACTTACTGGAATCAAAGGCTAACGTTAAAATCAGTATGAATAAGAAGTATGAATTGTTTATATATCCGACCTATTCGCTAGGTTTATGTCATGAGAAGCCATTATCAAATATTGAAATAATACCGTAGAGGGAATGGATTGCCGAAATGAGGCTGTTGAAGTTGAAGGATTTAATTACATTTTAAATAATTTTTATAACTATTAATATATCCAATAAATATGCCCAGTCTGATCATGAGCCAGAAGAACACCTTTTGAAAATGTTTTACACAGCAACAGCATACTCAAACAAGGACTGCTGGAAATTATGAAAATCTAAATACTGTTATTTTAAATTTAGGTGCTGATTTGGATTATGATAAATTCTTCAACTATAAAGTTCGTCAACTGCAATAATATGTGCAACTGTTTGAACCAATGGAAGGCAAAATGATTTTGCACACTGATTAAATTTGATCACATGAAGACAAAATCAAAATAAACACTTTGACGATATCTCTTTATGACTTTTTTGTAGCTCTAAGCGATACAAAAATAGAGAAACTATTGGCAGATTATACTTACAACTATTTTAAAAATTATATATAAATATTTTAATTAATTTTATAATGTCTATCGCGTTATACTCCCGAAAATAACAAAATTCCTTGTTTACATTAAGTTATAATAATAATTAATTGAAGGGAAACAAACTGTTGGTACTAATTGTAATTCAATTAATTTTATTTATTATTATCTTATTTTACCTAATAATAAAACGATAGGTTAGTCAAGCTTAATAGTTTGGAATTGTGATATCAGGAAGTGCTTCGTCCAGTAAAATATTACTTGAATAACGAATGTTCTTAATCAAATATATTTCAACAAATAAATATAAAATAAGGGATAAAATACTCGGAATGCGCTTAAAGAATTCTTACATCAATAAGGTAGTAAGGATGTCGTAAAATAAGATTTTTAAACCATTTTGAAAAGCAAATTATTGTAATGCTTGGCACATTAAGTTTGTGCTAATTCTATGGCAGGACAGGTGCAACGGTTTTCAATGCAGTTTAAACTCGAATAGAGGCATATATTCAGATTTCATTATCATTTATAATAGGATAAAACGCTTTTAGATCTACCGGCATTCGCCTATTTCAGTCAATATTTCATCTGACTGAGCTAAGTATAATTTTATTGACGATTTGAATATGGTAAAGTTTTATACGGGTAGTGGAATATTTGCTGTAATGAACAAAACCTTGAAATATCTGACTAAATCTGAACACTATTAATTTAACATTTGTCTATAAATAATTTACTTAAATATAATAAAGTCTTTATTATAAATAATTCTCAGAATATGCAGCAGGTGTTTATAATGCCATTCCTATTTATTATATATTTAAAAAAACATACAAATCAAAATAACATTATTTGTAATATATACAGATTAATAATATTGAAATCCATACTTATAACAGGTCAGTTGAGAAGCCCCCGGCCTACCATAGTAGAACATACTTTTTGGCAAAATTAGTTTTTTTTTATTCGACATAATTCCCTTCAAGGGTGATACACTGATTATAGCGACCCTCCAACCTTTCGATACGATATTTTGTAGTACGATTTGTCCTTTGCTTTAAAATAGGGCTCAACTTTGGCGATCACCTCTTCATTCGACGAAAATTTCTTTCCAGCGAGCATTCTTTGATATTTGAGAACAGGAAAGTCGCTGGGGGCCAGATCTGGAGAATACGGTGGATGAGGAAGAAATTCGAAGTCCAATTCATGGATTTTTGTCATCGTTTTCACTGACTTGTGACATGACATGATGCATTGTCTTGGTGAAGCTGCACTTTCTTTTGAAATGCGTCCGTTTTTTTTACGATTTCGTCCTTCAAACGGTCCAGTAATGCTATGTGATAGTTGCTGTTGATGGTCCTTCCTTTTCCAAGGTAGGCAATGAAAATAATTCCATGCGCATCCCAAAATACAGACGCCATAACCACGCCAGCCGACTGTTGCGTTTTCCCACGCTTTGGAGCGGGTTCATCGTGTGCAGTCCGCTCGGATGACTGTCGAGTGGACTTCGGAGTGAAATGATGGAAATTCTTTCTTATCAATTTTTTTCACAGTAACAAAAGTTGCTTCACTCAAAATGCTATAATTCACAAATTAATGATCTGACAGCTGTCAAATTTTTACACACATCTTTTGAGGGCTAGAGCTAACTAAAAAAAATATGGATTTAATTCAAGTAGCCATCTATGTGTCAGGCCGGGGACTTTTCTATTAACCTGTTATTAGGTCGGAATTGTGTATAAATCTTTCAAATGCTATATCTGCTATGGACTTTTTGTGTTTTCGCAGTTGTATTCCGAAGACATAAGTCAATTTGATATATTAGTGACGTTTTTAACTATTAACTAGTGACGCTACCCTCATCTGTTACCTAACTTAAGAGACTACTGTGAGACGTTTAACAAACTGTGTTTTTTAGTTTATGCTTAAATTTGACTTGAATAAATAGGTCATCACTGAAAAAAATATGTCTAGATCAGGGCTTTGAGGAAACATATTATTTGAAAGGAATAAAAAAAATACATCACATTAGACAAAAAGCATACTATTACCTAGACTCAAAAACAAAATGAGGAAGGTTTTGGACAGTAACAACGAGGGTGGTTTATCAGTCAATTATAAGATGTATACCGACTTATGACATTCAAATATGGCAGCTAGTTAAGCTAGTAATTCAGTGGTTCCAAAACAATTTTTTTCGATTTATTATCAATGCTTATTGCTACTAAACCAATTTACAACGATGACCTCGAAATTAAGAGCGTTTAGGAAGTTCTCTCAAATTAAACCTAAAACATGAAATAATTTTACTAAATCACAGCAACGTGGAAGCAATATCTAGACTATCGCTGGAAACTAGAAAATCGACGAGAACCAAAAGGCATTAACTTTTATAGTGTCAAGTAAATAGTCTAATTTAATTTTAATTGAGGAAATTCTTCAGTGCTTATTATGATTCTTGATTGTTACAAATCATGTTCAATTTGTTGATTATTACATAGGTCTAATCTATTGCCAAGGGCCATAGTTGGAAGTCTAATATACATAAGCCTAAATGGCATTCGATTATAATTTTTAAAAATATATAGTAAAATAAGTTATTTGTTTATCTTATACTATTTACAAACCTCAATTTCAATTTTAAATCTATATTAAGCAACATGTGTTGAAGAAACAATCTAATTTCAAGGATAGTTGTCTCAAGTGTCTAAAATAATTTTAGCTTATTGATATCAAATCATGAAGAGTGGAGTTTATAAACGAGAACTGCCCAAAAATAATCATTGTATCAGAAAAACACATATACAAGTAAATGCGAAGTACCAATGTAAGTAACTGTTCGACATTCTAACCTGACTGTGAACATCGATGATATTTCTACATAAAATAACAGTTTTCTATTTAGCATTCATAAGTGATTTGGTGTCATCTAATCGTGGAAAGCCCAAAGCTGTATTTTTGGCAATCATTATTTTTGTTGCTATATCTGTCATTATTCTAGTTTAAAACTAGTTATATTGATACAAATGTTATAGAAGACCAATAGACCTGGGGACCAGTAGAGAGATAAGACAATAAATTGTAAAATTTTGGACGAAAACCCAACTAAACTCTAAAACTACCGCACGAATTGACCGATAATAACATTTCGAAGTTGTCAAGCAAAAGCCAAGACATACAAAAATTATAATATAATTTTGTGACATACAAAAAATCAAATTACGAACAAAACAAATCTAATTTGCTGCTCGGCGCCGACTCAGTTCGTAGTAGTTAAAATAATAATGTAAATAAATGAATAGATTTAGATAGATATTAAGCTAAATTGTGTGTATATAGTAGAATATAAATACCTGTAGTAGATAGGTTAAATAAGGTTTTTGTTTATTTCCATAGATATTTATTTTATTTTTATTTTATTATGGTGATAATTATGTATATGTTTTTTTTTTCGTGTTAGATATCTAAGTTTGATTATTTTTTAGTTCAATTTTTTAGTTAGAAATATTTTATATTTCACTTTTTAGTGTTAGATATTTTCTCAATAAATTACGCAGTTATTTTATTTAGTATTACAATGGGTAGGCTAAGTAAAGATGCAGCCCCTATGAGTAAAAATAGGAATAAAGAAACAATAATTGAAAATAAAGAACGTTTCAAGCCCCGGGGTCCGCTGCCTAGTCCAAGAGATTTGAGAAATTTTCTAACCAAAGTATATCAAAATGTTATCGTCCCCGCCGTAAACCGAACCCGCGACCTGCGTTTGGTGATGGAACGCTCTAATCATTACACTGTAGTTAGAGGCAGTTGTCTCCTCTATATCTACGAAGTTACTGAAGGTTTCTGCACTGAACGAATTCCGATTTTCTATTATATCAGCTCAGAAATAACATTATACACAATATTTGATTATTTTAGATGAAAAAATAGATGAAAATTATTTACGTGTCTTTGAAATTTTTCGATCATCCTTCTACGTGACAACGCTCGGCCAAGCGTTGCAGAAATTGGGAATGACTCTAGACATAGCGTCTTCTGAATGTAGTGTAAAAATGGATCGATATAGCATAGCTAGCAAACTAATATCATTTTTCGATGTGATATTGTGGTATTACGGCATGTGGTGAGCAAATTGGGAAAAACTTGTAAAGATTATGAAGTTCCTTTGTTAATGTATCACAATATTTTACAAATTATATAGACCACGAAATAATTTAATTTTTGCTACCTCTATAATAAAATGTAATTCAACTCTATTATTTTGGCTGATTAGAGTGTAATTTTTAAGTAGTTTATAAGTGTATGTTTCAAAGTGTTCTGCCACGCCGGGTAGTAAATGTTTCATAGGATTATTAAGCCAAAAGTATTTTATAGATTATTATTGTGGTACTAGATACATACTCAACATCATGCATCGCAACTCATATACTCAACACACCCGCAGTAAATTTGAATAAAGATTATAATAAAAATATGTCCAAGTCCAACTCCCCACGATTTGAACAACTTTATTTGAACGATTATACAGAATTTCCTAGAAGAAGAAACTTAAAACCTACTTATAATACAATAATATATATTTTTCTGAGATTTCTTCTTTCATTTAATATAACTTATATTCCACTTTTGTTGTTTAGGCCACAAACAATGATTAACAAGTTGAATGAAAACAAGTTGTATGATCTCTATAAACACATTTTATTCAACCTTATTTCGTTCAGTGAAAGAATGCATCTGTAGCTTTAACGTATTGGTTTACTTTAGTAATTATAAAATTTTGTTTTATCAAATAAAACTGTAAATGTGCAGTATTTTATAGCTCATATTTGAGGCACTAGGTATATGTTCGCAACTGAAATAATAAATTTGAATTAAGATTATCAAATAGATGTAAAGCCCAACTCCCCACGGTTTAAACAACATTATGCAGGCGACTATGCAGGATTTCCCAGAAGAGGAGCAGAAGCTCGGCTTTAAAGCTGTTTGACATTTCCGCAAGTAGGCGACCTTCGAGTGCGGGCGGTATGAGAGAGACACGGCAACAGGGCACTGCCGACGACCTATGAAGTAACCATACTAGGTATGCGGTAAGGAATATGGGAACGACAAATTCCTTGAAACGGTTTATACTTGCATAAATGATTCCATTGATGGCAATTTTTACGGCTAATAATTTGTTTATTTATGACAGAACTGGGAGGTGACTATTTTTATGTTCACCTTGTCTTGTCGTGACTAACCAGTATTTGTTGTTTATAAAGGTGAAATGCGATACATCACAAAAGAAATTATGTGCTTCGCTAGGATATGTCGATTCTTCCGTGCTAATGATGCGCCAAAAGAGGAGTGGTTCCCAATGAACATTAGTTTTATTTAATCGAAAATTTAACGTATAAATTTATAATTCCATAATATCCTCCATAGTTTTACACGGTCATTTTTAATACTATTAGATAATATATATAATAATATACCAGTGATATCATTAGTTTCTATTAAAATAGAAATTACTTGAATAATATAATTAAAATAAATCATGAAAATTTATAGATTTTATTTATTTTAATTTTATATCATCTATTTGCACTATGTTAAAAATTAACAATAAATTTAAATATCATGTATTATTATCGCTTGTATGTATTCTGATGATTTTTTGTTTGAACACAATTGAATTACTGAGCTGTGTTCATTTATTCCAGTCTGATCTGAGTCTTTGACCAATAAGTCTTGCAATTCGATGCTTGCGAGTTTTTTTGGTCCACCTGCTGCACCTTCTGCCTACTTCTTTTTCATTGACATCCAAATGAGCACTTTTAAATCGCTGAAAGGAAAACTGATAACCACCGAGCAGCGTCACTATTAAAACTATTCGAAAATCATCTAATGGACTTCGGCAGCAGTTCTCTTCAAATTAAACAACATATATACTGAAAGCAACAGCAATCTATAATATATCCTCTTTTATTCTCAACTAAACTATTGTTTTATGTAGCGAAATGTCAAATCCATCGAATTTAACAATTTGATTAACTTGTTTAATAATAGGTAATGCCGATCAAAATACATGAAAGAACCTGTTGTTATATAACTTTTACCAAAGTTGCTGAAATATTAAGATTCATCAATTAAGCAGAGAATTAAACATAGAAATAATATATTTAGTTGTACGATGAGTTATAAAAACGATACCTAACATATTGAATATGTAAATCAATTTTAAAAGGTACTCAGTCAAGAATTATGTATGAGCTTTTGCTTCAATATAATTGTAAAATTGATCACTTCGAGATATTTTTATACAGAAAAAATTATTGCAAGATGTGATAATGGGCATTAGAATTATTTCGTTTTGTCGTAGTGTTTGTCTCTAAAGAAAAAACATTATCCAAAATGAAAACTTAAATGTTGGATGTCATAGTTGAATAATGTTGGAATATCTCTTTGTTTCTAAATGTACGTCAATAGTTGTATATCCTCCATCGCCTACCACTATATCTAGTAAGATATTGGGTTCAGAAGGACGCTCTTTTAAGATATGAATCCAAATACATCCTAAATTCCATTCCATTTGGATGTGTATCTAAATCAATATTTACATTTCAAAAATCAAATATATCAAGCTTTCAATCGTTTCCTTATTTTATGACACTATTGTGAAATATTCAAGAATATTTACTTTATATTTTTATTATATGAATCTGAGTTAATATTTTTAGGCGGGAGTAACAGTCTTAAACCTTTGAAAGAGCAGTTTGGGCTAACATATCATTGAGTATACCTGTTTTTATAAAATAATTGGCGACCGGATTACTTTTTCGTTCTTCAAGAGTAGTACTTTTTAACTCCTTTAATACTAGCTATGAAGCTACTTACCAAAATGAACGAATTTCATTTGATTCAATAGTTTTGTAACAATTCCAAAAATAGTTATCTTTCTATAATGTCGAGACTTGTCAGATTTAGTCCCGAAGTTTTCATGATTTGGAATTTTACCGGGTTTCTTTGTCTCGAAATTAAACCCGTTAAATAGATTAGAAACATTAGATTTACTACTACAGTTCATAATCAATATACATGATAGGCAAGGATTAAAAAGAATTAAATTGAATATAATTGATCGATATGAAAATATATTGCATTTGTTTTGATGTTTTTTTGGAGCGAAATGTTCATATAAAATTTAAATATTAATCTGTTATTTTAATCGATGATATTTTAACACGGATTGTCCTTTGCTTCAAAATAGGCCTCAGTTTCGGCAATCGCCTCTTCATTCGACGAAAATTTCTTCCCAGCGAGCATTCTTTTGAGATCTGAAAACAAGAAATTGTCCAATTCATGGATTTTTGCCATCGTTTTCACTGACTTATGACACAGTGCATTGTATTGCTGAAGCAGCACTTTCTTTTTCTTCAAATGCGGCCGTTTATCGACGATTCGTCCCTCAAACGGTCCAATAATGCTATGGAATATTCGCTATTGATGGTCCTTCCTTTTTCAAGGGAATCAATGAAAATTATTTCATGCGTATCCTAAAATATAGACGCCATAACCTTACCAGCCGACTGTTGCGTTTTCCCACGCTTTGGAGCTGGTTCTTCGTATGCAATCTACTCGGATGACTGTCGGAACTTCGGAGTGAAATGATGGAGACATATTTCATCCGTTATCACATATCGATGCAAAAACTCGGGTTTATTAAGCTTGATCGTCTTCAAACACTGCTCCGAATCATCAACACGTCGTTGTTTTTGGTCAAAAGTGGACTCGCGTGGCAAACACTTTGCACAGAGCTTTCTCATATATTGAGTGTCTGATATTTCATTCAATTTCAATTTACGGTAATTCAAAATCATTTTGTGGATTTTTTTAACGTTTTCGTCCGTAAGAACCTTTTTTGGGGGTCCACGCGTGTTGACCGTCTTCGGTGCACAATTTATGTGGAAACAAATATCCGACATTTAAAACTTTGTATCTAGTTTTAAATTCAAAAGAAGAATTCATTGTTCAGATAAAAAAGTTCAACATCGAAAAATGTTTGCCCTGTTTTTCATGTCGTACTTTTGTAATGGATACATGAACTTTTAGGAATCTTCCCCCAATTCCTAAGCATAATTCGATTTGAAATAAAATCAAGGAGGGAAACTAGCTAAGATATAACATCCAGGGACAAATATATCTTAGAATAGTTGGTCATAGGTATGGACCACATAAACAGCCTCGTTTACTTTAATTGTTATAAAATGCTAACAAAAGCTGCAAACGGAGTAAAAAAAATTGTTATGATGTTCAGGCAATTACATTATAATTTAATCTTCACCTGATTCTTCTGTTATTGTTGTTCTACGTGTACTTAACTATGTTACACCGTGCGACTGGTATAGCGTTGGTTATATCATCATATCCGTAAGAAAAGGAATATCGCCCTTTTCAAGTATTTTTTTAGCACCTCGGCGTATCCAACGAATCACCACAATTTAATGTTGAAATAAAATTATTTAAATAATGTAAAAGTACGTTTACATCCTCGCACAAATAAAACTTTTATAACAATTCATTATTTTTGCTCCCATACATAACATTATAGCATTTGATTAAAATATTTAATAAAATTATCTGTACATTTTATCCTTTACAGCATGTTATTGCTCCTGTAACTAATCAAACTTATCATCAATAAAACACAAATTCTTTGAAGCAATAGAGTGTACGTTTCCCGTCTATACTTTTGCCTCGTATAAATTAAAAACACCCAGGAGACCTATCCGTTCAATTTAATTTATTCGGCGACCTCATTAACCCCACTAATAGCCTATCTGGCATGTAATGGCAGTGAGCAACGCGAGCTTTTCTACAAAACCTGATGTTTGCTGTGGTTAATGTTTCCATAATTATGAACGGCGACAATATAACTTTGGAAGTTGGTACACGGATTCATGGGTGGTAATTTTATGTGCATTACATTATCATTTAATCGGGGAAACTATCGTAGCAAATATGGAACACTATGAATTATTTAATTTCGAAGATCGACTTTTTAAAGGCGCCGTAACGTAGGCGGCTGTTATATAACATTAAGACATAAAATTAATGTAGCGATTTTCATTTGCCATTTTAGTACGAAGTGATTGAAATCTCAAGTATGCCATGATGTTGAGTGAGTGAATCAGATGCAGACCTCAGATGTCAAAAATTAGGTAAGAATAACCTTGTCTTAAATCTATCTAATGCCAGTTTTAATCTATTAGGAGCCAATTAATAGATCAAAATCGATCAGCCGACTGCATTAAAGTATTACACCCACGCGTTGCAAGAATTAATTAATGTGAAATCGATTACAGTATAATATTAAATCGGTTTTTTTTTGTTATTTCTAAGTACAAATTTGAACTGGCTCTTATATAAAGTAAAGTATTAATGTGTTAATATATATTCGCACATTGAACTTATTGCACTTAAATTCGTTTTCTTCGTTCTAGTTACATATAACTTCATCATTACAGTCAAATATATGACAGCATATACAAGAACATATGACAAATTACGTCTATACATGAAACATAAATTTACTGGAATAGCCTCATTCAGATTCATCCTGTATTCCTTAGTTACCGGTTATCAGTTACATTAACCTTACATGGTTTTACTAAATTAAAAGTTTTAATAAATAACATTAATATATGCTACATATAGTCTATTTTAGTTTTTAAAAGGGGGCCTTCATTATCTAGTTTCTTTTCGAAATAACTTATTAAAGTCGCAATCAATTTGTGACCCTGAATATATGATATATTACGGAGCGATTTAATATTTAGATCAAAATAATAGAAGCGCTAAAATAACGTTCGCCGATTTATAAACTGTTGTAATTATAACTAATATTTTAAATAATTTTGAGTTTGACGGTATCCAGTTGTCAAACGTATGCAAAATTCTTGAAAACAATAGTGATAAGAGGTTTTAACTTTAACCTATAAATTATCGTAGCTGTATAATTAACTGTGATTTTTGGATATACTATAATGTTAAAATAAATTATATTTGAAAACATTATTTTTATTTAATTATTTTATTTACATTAGAATTTTTTTGTATGTCAACTGCGAAACTGAACTAAAACTCAGGGTTGATGAGGCAACATTGCGACATTTTGACGTCTATATATATATATATATATATATATATATATATATATATATATATTATATATATAGTCTATTCAAAGTTTCTTTAGTAATCTCTTATAATGTAATCAATTAACAGGATCACTTTCGTATCCCGAAAAAAACCATTGACTTTATTTGGTGCCGAAGCATCGGTTACAATAGCTCTTTTACTTTTGGCGTTGAGCGATAGATTATGATTATGATGCGAATTATTTATTTTTAGTAATGATTAAATTAATTTCAGAAGGATTTCAATTTATGAAACAATTTTTGTTTAATTTGATCTTTAAATCAGCTATATTTAAAATATCAGGTACCCAACGTAATAACATGAGGTGCTTTTAAATGATTGCGAAAATTTTTAGTGAAAATGAGCAATGTTGCGAAATCACAGCGGCCAACAAATTTTTTGTTTGTACAACGGCACTAATATTCAGAATAACTGTCACCAAGTTGCTACTTGACTTCAATGGCATTTTCCCCATTACAAAGTTGTTTAGGAAGCTTCACAATCTGGAATGTGATTGAAGGGTATGAATTTCTATAAAATGGTCCTACAAAATACCATCGCATATATGGTGATAATCCCGTAACGATGTTCAAGAAAATAAACGCAAGAGTGCAGTTATATTCGCCCATTAGAAAAACTATATAAGCTGATTGTTGAAATATGTCCTGTTATCGAAACATATTAAAATAAGCTTAACCATATGATGGTTTTACGGCTACAGTAGATATACAGAATGTTCCTGATACGTTATCCTAGTACATGCAGAATGTTCAACAACTGAAACATTTGACTAACTCATCATCAAGCAGGGTGTTCAATAAAACTACGAATCAAGAAAACTACGGGGTTTATCTAGCAAGAAACTCTTAATTTTATACATTTTTTGATAATTAAAGATGACGTAAAGCTGATAAACGATATATAATTGTTTTAATACAGGTTGTTACTGTAGGTTTTAATACAAAAACTTGTAATTCTCTTGAAACCTATTTAATTTTGACGGAAAGTTACGGAAAGAGGTTAACGGTGGATTAATAATTGTTGGCATACCTGGGTGTACTTAATGATGCTCGGGTAAAAGTATCGCAGCTAAAGCTGTAATGTAACAACAGGTTGATTGAGGGTAAAAAAAGACCCCTAGCCGTAAACTATTATGACTAGGAACTTATCATACTTTAAAAAAATCCCCTCGCTTGCAGACTCATTTCCAAAGGCCACCAAAGACGGATTGCAATTTCTCACCTTTTCAAGACCATTGAAATTTGAAGCCATCAAATTTTACTACAACTATAAGCCGTCTTGACGGAACAGTAGCCATGTACATCCTTTCAGTTTTTTCTATAGGAGGGAGGTGTCATAGAACGAGAGTTATATGGCCATGGCTATTCGAAGGAATAAGACGGGGTTTTTATGCCAAATTGAAAGATGTAGTGAGTGAGATGCTTGAGAAAAAGAAATCCTCAGGTTAATTTGAAAATAGGACTGATCAGGCAGCATCATTGTGCTTGCCGCTCAATATGCCACCAATTATGTTTTTGTATAATAAAATAGTTTTATGCAAATTATAATTTTTTGTTTTTGTATTACTACATATTATAATGGTATTGTATATATTGTGCTCATAAACTTATATGACTTTACCACTGTATGTAGTCTTAATACCGTCACAGCTATTGTTGAGAAAACAGATAGCCGTAACCTTTCCATTATTTATTACCGCGAATATTATAAATCTGAACTACAAACGTAACGTTTTGTGTTAAGATCCGAGCGGAATAACGTAGATAATTTCTCCATTACACGGCAAGTGTATTACCAAAGATTTATTGGTTAGAATAATGTATTACTAGTTGCATTTTTCCCTATTGCAACTATTTGTTATTGATGTCTATTTAAAACCTATTTACTCTATTTATTTTGTCGAGATGAGTACACACTACGCTATATATTAGTTCAGCTTTCGAAGATCCTTGAATAGAAAGATGTAATAGTACTGGTAAATGTTAATTAAGGAAAAAATGTGCATGATATCTAATGACGTACATTGTTCTACGGCTTGCTATAATTTGCTTGCTTACTTGATACGATTGCCTATAAAAGACCTCTCCATATTTCACGCTTTACTGAAATCCAAAAATATTAAATATAATTTTACAAGCAATATTTTTATAAAGAATTCACTATATATAAGCAACCCGAAAATATAAACTAAATTAAAAAAAAATGCAAATAAATTATATTATATCACATGATATGGGAATCTAATTGTAATCACCAAATATAACACATGGTCAGAAAATGTAGTCATTAAATTAGTTTATGGACTCTATGACATATGGCGTAGCCCTATTAAAACAATTGATCATGTCCTCATTGAACACGTCGACCATATTAATGTCACCCAATTTAGACCGAAAAATTTAGAAACGAAAAAGAATTAAGACCTGTTTAGGTTTTATGACGTAATCTTTATAATGACTTTATGGTTTTGAGTATACTGAATCCGAAAACGACTTCCTTTTTGTCATAGGACACCGCGTTTTTTAACAATTTGGGTAAATATTAAACAAGTTTTTACATTAAAATATAAGAGTGTAGACTGGAGAAGTATTATTTTATGTACAAACAATCAACGATACATATATTTAATTAAGTAATCGAGGTGGGAATGAAGAAAATGTACTTTTGTATTCATTAATCAACTTAAAGCTTGAACTGATATTAAAATTCTTTTAAGGATTTGTTTATAGTTAGGGTATTTATGATTGCCTAAAAGGTCTTTATCTCTTACCTCTTAAAAGCAATCTACTCTTCTTTTTCAGAATCCGTCATACTCGTGATAAATTGTGAATCACGCATAATGTCTGATCGGACGTATACACCGTTCTTTCTGAGAGGTCTGGAAACATTTGAAAATATGTATTTGGAGGTGATTTCTCCATCTAGGCAAAGATAATTTAGAAATTGCTTCATCAATCCCAACTTGTGCACCGGTTTTAAAATAACTTGATGTGGAGTTCAATACTTCTTGGAAGACATTCCTTTCACCAATTTTATGCCAACTATTTTTGGCCCAGCGATTTGCTCTTCTACCCTGTAGACAGAAAAAGGAAGGGAACTTGGTAGACTTGCCCACCATGGTCTTCGTATTTTAACTTTTGAAGATCTAAGTTCTTGTAGGTTTTTGTAAGGTGCACAGAATGAACAGAAACGGCCGCATAATAATCGCTGCTTTGATGGTTATTTTTGATGCATTTATGAAAAACCCTGACAAAAAATCTCCTAAACCCTGACGTCCTAGAACACTCCTCATATTATTTTCGTTTTCGGCATACCGAAATACTTAAATATCAGTTGAAAATGCCCAAAAACTTACATTTTTAATACCAAAAAAGGTTTAAAATAAAATATGTACATAGTAATCGTTATACTAACTAAATAAAAATAAACCAGAATTGTGTTTAATCTATATACTACATGTATTTTTTATTGTACACTATATACACAATTTTGCTTAATACCTGGCTAAACCTATTTATCTGTTTACAATATTAATTTAAATACTACGAACTTAAATTATTCCCATTTTAAATAAGATTTTCCTCGATTTCGCCCCCTTCCCCAATCGGATCTTAATTTGGTTCCAATGGGACCACCTCGGAAATGCACTCTTTCGAATAATTTTTTTTTTTGAAAATCGGTTCATAATTGACGGAGAAATCGGCAAACATACATTAAAATATATATATATATATATATATATATATATATATATATATATATATATATATAATGCTAACTAGTGCACAGGGTATATTGGAAGCACACAACAATATAAATCATCTTTCTGCATTGTCGTAAGTGATCCATTTTTTATATCCAGCCATTATCTGCTTCACCAATAGAGCAACTTTGTAGAGAATCAGCAGCGATACATAGGTGCAAACTATGTATATTTTTGGATTTACTTATGTCGTATACATTCGACAAGCTTCTATTTATACCCAGGCCTTTCCAAAGGTTTTTTTGTGTAATTTTAAATCCTTGTATAGTATAGCCTATTTCATATTTGCTGATGTATATTTAATATCAGTTCAAACAAAACCGCACCAACCTTTTACGAAACAGTTAAAAAGTAGTTTTACTACGAAATATGAGCATTTTAATCATCTAGTCTAAACTGATGGTATTTTACAGCGCCAGATAAAATGTATTAAAACCATCTAACATTCTAGATTACTCAGTCACTGGACTCAATGAAACCTAATAAGCCTTCAATTGAATTTAATAAATGTATATATAATTTACCTTTATATCTGCTGCATTCAACAAACCTGTTGTATTGTGCCTATGGATTCTCCTAGAAATAGAGAAAATGTCTCTTTTAATATTTTTTTAATTTGTAAATTTACATTTTTAAATAAATTTGTTTTTTTACATTGATTTGGATATAATGAGTATAAAAAAAATAAACAATATTAAATCAAGTTTCTCATGAGATGCATTTTTGGAGTTAATTTTATTCAACCTTGTTATAACGAAATGGATATTAGATAATCATAAAAATAATTCACATTATACTTATAAACCCATAAAATCAGATGTGTATATAATCATCAAATGACTAGTAATACTTTAATGCATTAACTAATTATTTAATTATTAATTTTTAAAATACCACTTTCCATTCTATCTAATTACTGGTTTCTGAAATTTATGGACAAATCGCTATTTCTAATTAAACATTCTAAACGAAATATAGAAACCAAAAACAAAAGAAATAATATATAAATTGTTTTTACTAATATCCGTTATCAAGAATAGAGAGAACTATTACTGTTTTAAAAATAATGTCGTATATTTCATTAATGTCTTTTTAATTCTGTTAGTAATGAAATATATTATCACTTACGTAATTAATGTAACAAGTAAATAATGAAATAATGAAACCAATTGCATAATATTAATTAAATATAGTACCATTTAAGTCAGAATAAAAAGAATGCTACTTTAGCATGAAACAAAGTTTTAAAACTAAATATGTCGGACATTTAAAAGGATAATTATGCTTAATATGAAATATATCATATTTTTCTATTGAGCTATTTACTTTGTATTGAGATAATCGGAAATAATCAAATAATACGTTTGTAAAAAATAAATATTTTAATAATAAATGGGACACATTTAAAGCTGCAATAATTTAATTTCCAAAATATTACTAGGTTAAGCTAAATAACAATAACTATGTCTAGTAACTATTATTCGTCAGTTTTATTTATAAATCATAATTTTTTAACAATAAATGTTTATGTCGGGTACAACTGAAATGTAACCCTTCATTATTAAGATGGTAATCCAGTTTAGAAAGTTGACTAATTTTTTATTTACAAAGGTTAACTCTTTTATAATATGCCCTAAAGAGGATTTTTTAAAAATAAAGTATTTTTCAAATATTTAGCTGTTTTAGTGGCGCAACATCTAAATTGCGACATCTAAAAACGAAACTTTAAATGCGTTTTTCCCGAAACTACTTTTTTTTCGAGACGATTGAGATGATATCAACTAAAAGTTCTACTAAGTTCTCTAAATATCACTAGAATAATTATGATATTATAATGTATAATCTTATATTCTTAAAGAGTTAAGCATTGAAAATATGAAAATGAAATCGATATTTTAAAAATATCTGGACTGCAACACCTCTTAAATTTTCGGGTTATTTACAAGCAGGTTTAGATGTTGCGTCATTAAAAGAGCTAGATCTCCTCCTAAACTTGCAGTTACATATTAATTGATTGTGTTAATACATTTAAAGAAATTCATCACTGAAATATATCAAGAAATTGTGGAAGCATTTTAAATTACCACCGATCTTGTCTTCTTTGATACCACGAATTTACTGAATATTCCTCAAGTTAACCTGGTCATTAATTTTGCAAACAACTTGAAGGTAAAATATTATGCGAATACTCAATCAAAAAATCCTAAGAACAAACATTCCTTGCTCAGACGTATTAGTTCGATAAAAAGAAAATGGCCATCTAGGACATGGTTTACAGGAAACCTGCATCATAACTAAAATAATCCATCCTTAATAACCAATTAGTATGGCCTTCATCACATCTTAGCCTTAAATAATTAATTACTTGATTACCTCAAACCTGTTCTTACTCAAATTGGATATAACTTGAGCAATATAAATAAAAAGATAATTTAAATGAGAATTAAGATCAACGCTCGGTTGACAGAAACTGGAAACAATAGGTTTTCTTCTAGGAACAACAGACCACATTGAAAGGATACTTAGAACATAACATCAAGCGCCTTAAAACCAATGCTAAAAGTGACCTTTTAAAGGTCACGGTTTTAGATAAGGTAACCATGTGCGTGGTAAATTACATAGGAAAAACTGTATGATGATAAGAACATGGATCATAGTATATCAACACTTTCAATTAATATGGTTGGGCACTGAATGAATACTTACCACGACATTCATTTTAATAAAGTCGAAGTTATCAAGAGAATGCTGACATTTACGAACTACAAGATACTCCCAGCAAATACCTGGACTATAGGATCAACCTCACCTGGCATATAATTCACTCGCCTTTTTAATTACGTAGCAGATTTACTTAAATATGATAACCTACTAAGGAGAGTTTCAGTATCAAAGCTCAAAACACTTTCGATTCCGTAGCAAACATTGGACCCTTGATGAAATTAATTGGATAAACAATATAATTGATTAAAAATTAAAGTTGCACACTAATGATACTACGTAGAATAATTTAGTCATCGTGTAAACATTGGCAAGTGACTAAGACATACAATTAGCTGCAAACAAACTTCAAACAGCTGTCAGGAATGTCGCATTTCACCTAGATATGTTATATTATGATACTACTAAGAGTTTTATTATAAGGTTCATCTACTTAACACTGATGTTTAAATAATATAAGAATTAAAGTCTCACAAGTTTTTAGGATATAAGTTCCTGAAGAAGTTAAAATAAGAGGTACAAAGGAACAAATAATAGTTAAAGGATGTTGAGATGTGCACAGAAAGAAAGGGTTATTTATCTAAAAAATCTTAAGCGATTGTATACAAATATGAAGAGATGTTCTTGTAAAAACATGGGACTATAACAAACATTTAGAAAGTAAAGGATTATTCTGACAATATAATACGTCTTGCTGCATATTGGCCACACTGCCTCCGTGCAAATAATGTAACGCGTACATATTATCCAGTTTGCTAGATCTTGTAGGTCATATTTTAGCCTATTATACATTTTGTTCTGTGACGCTTAAAACTAGTGATGAATATGAAATGCGAAATCGGTGTAATGTGTGATTCCTCAGTCTTATAAAGAGAGCAAATCGTTGGTTGTTAGTTAGCGGGAGCGTCTGTGATGAAAGCAACAGAATTGTTTAGCATCTCAAGAGCGACAATATCCGTGGTAATGACAGCAAATACAAAACAGGCTAAAAGATCATTGCCGAAGAGGATTAGTAAGAGAAATCCTATGTTAACTGACAGAGACCGAAGAACATTAAAAAGAATATGACTAGTCGACATGCAACTACAGCTACTATTCCAAGATGACAATGCATTCAAACACACAGCCAAAAACATTACATCAAATATATTGACTACAGATCTTGAAGAAGTTTTAGCCACTAATGATACTGAACTCACAGAACAGGAACTCGCTGAAATTTAGGAAAGAAATACAAACAATGAGTAAAATAATGAAGATGATACTTCTCAAGAATTAGCTGGAGAATCAACTAACAGGTCAATTGAAAAGTCTCCGGCCTACCAGAGTAAAACACATTTTTTGTTGACAAAATTAGTTTTTTTTTATTCGACATAATTCCCTTCAAGGGTGATACACTGATTATAGCGACCGTCCAACTTTTCGATACCATTTTTGTAGTACGATTTGTAATTTGTTTCAAAATAGGCCTCTGTTTCAGCGATCACACCTCTTCATTCGATGAAAGTTTCTTAACAGCGAGCATTGAGATATGAGAACAGGAAATAGTCCCTGGCGGTCAGATCTGGAGAATACGGTGGATGAAGAAGCAATTTGAACCCCAATTCATAGATTTGCGCCATCGTTTTCACTGACGTGTGACACGATGCATTGCCTTGGTGAAGCAGCACTTCCAGAACGGTCCAGTACGCTATGTAATAGTCGCTGTTGATGGTCCTTCCTTTTTCAAGGTAGTCAATGAAAATTATTCCATGCCCATCCCAAAATACAGACGCCATAAGCTTGCCAGTCGACTGTTGCGTTTTCCCACGCTTTGGAGCGGGTTCATCGTGTGCCAAACACTGCTCCGAATCATCAACTCGTCGTAGTTTTTGATCAAAAGTGAGCTCGCGCGGTACCCACTTTGCACAGAGCTTTCTCATACCCAAATATTAGTGACTGATATGATATACACCTTCAGTTGATATCTTTAGAGTGTCTGTTAGTTCATTCAATTTTAATTTATGGTCATTCAAAATCATTTTGTGGATTTTTTGGTTTTTGTCGGTAACAACCTCTTTTGGGCGTCCATTGCGTTCATCGTTTTCGGTGCTTATTTCACCACGTCAACACTTAGCATACCAATCCTTGATGGTTGATTTTCCTAGGGAAATGTCCGGAAACTCCAGAAAAGTTTTTGCTTCAACTGTAAATTTTGCCTTCGAAAAGCAATACTTTATCAACACGCGAAATTCCTTTTTATATATTTTTTCACAACAACAAAAGTTGCTTCACTCAAAATGCTATATATCACAAACTAATGATCCGACAACTGTTAAATTTATACACGCCTCTTTTGAGGCTTAGGCTAACTAAAAACATATGGATTTAATTCTAGTAGCGCCAGATATGTGTCAGACCGGGGACTTTTCTATTAACCTGTTACTTTTTTTAAGTTTAGACAATAAAAAAACAAAGATAAAATTTTGTTATATGCTCATCAACTACAGGATTTGGTTTTGAACCTGGATCCTTCCCAAGAACAAAGTATGAGGTTTCATAATGCGCTAGATGCTTTGTTTGTCGTTATATAAATAAGCGCAAAAAGAAATTGAGATAATAAAGAAACAGACAGTAATCTTTTCATTAAAAAAAATTCTTGTGTTACATTTCTATTTTCTAGGCATAAATAACTTTGTACTATAAGAGTTTTTGTCACATTATGTTCTTATCAGCATTTTAGTTATAAGTATAAAAGTAAAAGTAAAAATAAATGTTATGTTTACGTACATATGTACATAGATTTTTCTTCATTAATGAATCGACAATTAAATTCAGCTATAAATCTAACAAAATTACATGCTTTCATCCTTTTAATACGTATATTTATGGATCCGTCCTCAACCGCGGTTTCACCAACCGATGCCATCTTATCGGGACGTAACCCCCGCAGATAACGAGGGATTACTTTATTCTACAGGCATATTCCAAGAAGTATTGATGCTGTTTTAATGTGTGGTGGCTATACAACTTATTAATAAATAAACATTGTGTATATGTAAGATGTATATATTATTTTGTCCGTTCCTTCTATATACACAAATATAGCATTTATGCAAATGTATAATCTGGTACATACGTATAATACGTCAATACGTATTATATAAAAATACGGGTATTGTCAATTAAAAGCCTAATAATTGTAACGATTTAATTAAAATAATTATAAGATTAAGATATACTTTAAATAGTATGAATGATTTAGATTTTATTACCATTATATTTATGTACTTAAGTGAGAGTTAGTTGTTCAGTTAATTAATATAATTAAAAAGATAACATAAATATTTTAATTAATTCACCTTTGTATCAAGTCACGTTCTTCCGTTTACAAGCCGGATTCGTTTCATTAATTACTGTCACTAATCTTCCTCAACACCGATAACAAAAAGTAACTACAACGCTTCTTTCAAAACACAAGGTCGTGAAATTTCACCCAGCTGTCCACTGGGTTAACAATTTAAAAGATACGTATCGCACGTACGAAATAGTTTCACGTAATTTAGATCTGTCAGATATATCCCGAACTAAATAAGATGCGTACATAAAGGACAGTTTTGTCTTTAAGCGGTTGAATTAGATGGTTTTCCATCAGATAAGCTCGTCTATTTACGTTGAACTGAGCAATAATGGTCGGAGGTTGGTCATTTGGTCGATTACATAAAGGGAAAGTGTTCATTTTTATTAAGTTTTATTTGTTCGTAAAATATCTTATTTTAAATAGTACTCTCAAGACTATCCATTTATCGTTTATCATTCATCAATTAGATAGAATAAACTTTTTTGTCTAAACACATATGGGTGCATTGACATTCCGTCGAAGTACTTGACAGTAACACTCTGAATTACACATTATATTAGATCTACCAGGATATCGCGCTATATAATATGTAAAAATCGATAATTTGGTTGAATCAAACAAGAACAGTTTAAATACCTTATTTAAGTGATCGGAGAAAATTTCAGATGATTCTTTATTGTTCGTAGCCCAGTTATTGTCATTGTTTTAATGAATAGGTTATGATACAGCTACCATTTAAGTTTTTTTGTTGCTTTCCATAATGAATATTCTTTTGCTTGTGTGAACTGTACCAAATTTTGTTGGTTTTAGATCACTGTTAGGAGTCGCGTAGCATAGCTTTTGTTATATTTAGCTCTTTCAATATCTATCTTATATTTTAGAGATAAATTTAGACAAATTACTACATTTAGTGTTTTCTCTAAATTTTGGCCAGTAGTTCTATTGTTATACAGAGAAAGACCTTTCAAAAGAGTATTACTGAACTTATTCAAAATATTAATGATCAAAGCATTATTCTATCCTACACGTTTGTGTACCGGTATTATTCTTACCACATGTTGTATTATAGGGTTTCATTACTTTGACTCTTTACGTCCGTGATATTTTCCTTCATCCTTCCATATTTGACTATCAATAAACTTTTTCCATCATATCTCTTGTTGGTGACAGTTATGGGAGTACTATGTTCATTTTCGAAAAAGTGCTATCTAATAATCTCTCGAAATGTGAAAAATGAGATGGTTTATACAGCCATTCACGTAAGTAATATAAATGTGAATTTAGTTAGTGGGCTGTTAGACCCATACAAATAGAAAGGTTAGATCATTAGATCCAAAAATAATAACATAACTAAAAAGGAATTTCTCGAATATATTTTCGGAATTTATTATTAGAATGAAAGGTGGAATAAGATTTAAATTTAACAGATTGTTTATTAACCGGCTTCTGGTTTATCTAGACTGGACCTACTGCTGAATATGGGTTACAAACCACCATCGTCGGCGTTACTACTCGCTGGCCAGTGAATAATTATTTATCAGTTATTATAGTTATATTAAGAGTTTATCCAAGGAAATATTCGGATACACCCAGCCTAGTTACTAGCTTGTTCCTTGTTACAATCAACCAGAAGCAAAAAGTACATCCATGCCCTGGAGGAATTTGAATCCGCAATCTTCGCAACAGTAAACAATTGTGGCCAATTTTGTATAGTGGCTGATAGGACGTAAATCTAAATTATCATTTGATAACAACGGAGTGTTAGTGCGAAGTACTCTGATAGACTTAGTGCATCCCAATGCAATCGCCAAACAGTGTGACACATCCACAGCGATGACAATGAAGTGCGTAGACTCAAACACAAATTACCATACGAACTGACTAATAGACACATAGACTGAGATTTAATTATCTCTATAATAAGCTAGAATAGTCTTTAAAATAAGTTAGGTTAGACTTTAAAATAAGTTAAAATAGTATCTAGAATAAGATTTATATTATAAGTTGTACAGTAGACTACTTACTGAAGTGATCTTCTTCATATCAGGATGGTTATATTATATAACTGAAATCATATGATAATAATAATTATTGCCCACGGGCAGATTATTGACGTTCTAGGAGATTAATAAAAATAATTAGGTACAAAATTTTAAGACAATCGAAATTGCCAAAGGCAGAATGGTATTAGCTAACAATAAACTAACTAGGTATAACGAATGAACAGGGAAAGAAAAAGCCAGAAGAAACTTTACTAAAAACCATAATGAAATTATTTTTAAGATTTTTAAGCGGCTTAATTTGCTTCCACAATCTTAATGACTGTTTCACTAAAATGACAATATCGCTATACACTTTCAGACCCAAACTTTGAGTTAATGCAAAGGAAATATTTTTGCTAGCTTTTCAATGCTCAAATTTGTTAATTAATTTAGAATTAGCATATTACGTAGAAACGAATTATTAGTTTCTTAAATTATTATCATACTACATGATCCTTAAATTGTTTTCATTTTTATAATGTAATATAGTAAAGAAGAAATCGTGCAAGTGACATACGTAAGTGTGCAATATGAAATATGTAAATATGACATATACTTCTTCGACAAATAAAAATTAAGGATTAAAATATGCTTTAGAAAATCATAACAACAATCAGGGTAATTCTATTACGATGTTTGCTAAGGTATTGTTGACTACTCAAATTTATTTTATAAGTGGAACTAAAACAATTTTTTAAGATATCTACTAAGCATTTTTATGCAAATCGACGTGAATTTTATCTTTTGTCGTGACGGTTAGGAAGTTAAGTACACGCGAATAGTGACCATACGCGTGGGCCACTATGTGCTAGTACATTGCATCAGACAAACTCGCCGGCAATAAAAACTAATCGCCAACTTGATTAAACTCTGGTATTTTTTATTGGCTTTTTTACATCGTAAGCGTTACGGCGAAGATAATTTCGTTTTGCTTATAGAGAATAATTAGAAATTAAAAATTAATTACTTTACGGTTTACGGTTTACGTAGCATTGCTGATTTTATACTAGAACTAACAATCGCCATTTTTATGCCGTTTTTGGTCTTTTTATGCATCTGAGCCGGACAATTAATTGGAATGATTTAAAATAATTGTATCTTGTGATATTTTTATTTGAACTCTCTATGCAGAAATCAAAAGGCTTAGTTTACTTCTTTTATGATACCAATCATTATAGTTATTAAAAAATATAGAAATTTAAAAAACAAGGAAGTAGCAGAATATATTACAATATAATATTATCTACTATTATAATGCATTTATTGCATTAAAAAGTTGAGATATTTTTAATTTGTTTCCAAATAGAAAAACCAAAAGCAGCATGAAATATAGTTTATGAACTAATCTAACGCAACTAAGTTATTTTGTAATATGACAATGCAACGTTGGATACTGATAAATCCGTGATAACATAAAATCTATTAAAAATAACAGTGAACTTACGTCATCAAGATGTGGAGATAATAGAAGCGCCATCTTAAAAATAAAATGCATTAGAGAGGTAAGCATTGATGGTGTTAAATGTTAAGTTGCTCTGGTTTTTATTGAAAATATTTTTAACGTGGTGCAGTGGCACTGAACGGGTACAGTCACTAAAATATCTCGAAAAATTAAAAATAATATAATCTCGAATTTAGCGTAAAAAATCATTATCATAGGAAGCGCGTTACCAATCAAGATCACCTTGTCAAAACAGTCAGTAATTTTTTCAAAATAAACATAATTTAATAAAATTTCAGAGGAAACTGTTAATCTGGAATGTATCCATAGAAAACTTAGAGCTATGCAGCTCTTTAAGGGACCTGAAACATACCTTCGTACATTGTTGGGTATTGCAGGATTTAAATGGTGTAAAGATAACCCACGAAAGAGTCTAATGGAACTCCACACCTTGCTTCTCAGAAAATAAAAACTTAAGACTTATTATTTCAATATATGTTATGTATTTAGATGAAACATTGATATTCTAGAATAAAACAATGGATTACTCATGGTAACATAATAATAAAAATAGTTCAAAGACTACAAAAGTTATAATAAAAAGTTACACGTTAAAATAATAATTGATTAGGTTTTGTTAGTCATATGATTTACTAAGACTTCATCATAGATGTATTATTCTTCATACAAAAAGCTGGAAAAGAGACTTAATGTTTTCCTCTAAATCCATGAGTTTCTGCAATCGAGAAATCAACCATAACATGTTTTGCTGTGGTTTTAGAATGAGCTTTTAAGGATCTTGGAGGAACCATTAATTGTTATGAACAATACCACAGTACACTGGTGGAAGATATCCCAAGAAAACCGATAAGGGCTTCAATTAAGGAGTGACTTGCAATACATAAATTAAATTTTGAAAAAAGCTAATGCTAAAGAGAGAACTATTTCAATTTTTTACTCGGTTAATATAAGTCAAATATTTAATTGCATTTTATAAAATTTACTCGATTAGAAATAAGCCTGAAAAAAGTTACATCGTAGATTAATTCCGCTTTTTACCGCTGAGTAAAAAGAAATCCTATTTTTACGAAGATACAATACACCATTGAATTAAAAATTAATATTAGTACATCCATCTTTTTTTTATATTTTCTTCTTTTTATTAACAGAATTTATCAGGATTGGACCTACGGCTTAGCGTCGGCTTCGAATCACGGTCCTCGACATTGAGCCTACTGACTGGTGAGTGACCAACTTAGAGATAATCCCAGAAGACATCTTAGCCAACCTGCTTACTGGCGTAAGTGGGATCTTTTACTAGGCTGGATGATTGGGATAATTTACGACCATGCTCCAGCAGGATTGGATCCATGTATTTTATTGGCATAACCGAGACAAAGGTCTTTAGCTGCTTTGTGATAAATAAAAGCAATCAGTAATGTTTTATATCGCTGTTCAACACGTCTTCTCTCTTTTCCTTAAATAAAATAGTATTTTGAATTAATTTAATAGTATTTGTGCATTAAACTCCGTCACATATCATAATTTACATGCAGCAAAATTCAATAAGATATTATCTATTATTCTAATAATACATGCTGACACCACTCATGATTTTATTATGACAAATACATTACAACTTTAACACAAAGTATTACTGAACTTGAAACGACATCTGTAAGAATATCAAGACATTTCGACTAACAGATTATGAGTCACAGTAATTTTAGTAAAATACATTTTCTTACGTTTAAAGAATGGATAAAAATTCGCGTGTTGATTAGGTATTGCCATTGAAAATGGAATTTATAAACTACAAAGAGACTGTACTATGGAAATCAACTATTATAAGTTGCTATTGTGAATTTAAACGGTGAATAAACATTGATGATTTTGAATACACTTATTGCCTAAAGTTAATTTGTTCTATTAGAGAAAATATAAAATAAAAATGTGCCAAAGTAATTTTGAAAAAGTACACATATTGACATCCTCAAAGTAGTTCATATGTTTGTTTATACCGTACCACCAATAAGATAGTATCGGTAATTCAGAATTATTTTTGTTACTGGATGGAATACATTCTGAATCAAAATATTGGGAGAAATACAATGACTTTTAAGAAAGATAACAAAATTGTTTTTATTTAAACGTATCTTATATAGTAACTTCTAATATTATGTACAGACATGACAGACTTAGAGCTGATAAGCCTTTTTTTCAGTAAATAGAACTTTTGCGGATATAGTTCTGTGTTACTATCTGTTGACAAAATTACTGTGGCATTGAAAAATATTGAGTGCTATTTAGAAATATCCTGTGTTCATTATCTACGAATTTATTGAACAACTTAGTATATATTTACTTAAACTTAAAAGAACATATCATCCTAACAACACTACAAAGACATAAATCTCCTTCAGAAATATCTTTCCCTAGCCAACAACAAATAATTTAGACGCATAATATATATTTGTCCATTAAATGTCATTATCGCATCTATATAATACTTATCTGTGCAATATGATGTCTAATATCTCAATCTTTCTGTATTTATCGCCACAAGGCTCGGCAAGCCATACTTACGCTATATAATTATATATATTTATATAAATATGTGCCAACAGCATTTAATTTCTTTATTACATCAAAATTGGTGTCATTTTATACATCTTCACTGTTATTGTTCACGCGATTTAGTGGTAAAATGTAAATTATCCATTTTACATAATTACATTTCTAAACCGTCTAATTATCAAAACCAACATCGTATCTAATTTGAATAACAACAGTTCGGAAACGATTTGCCAATGCCTGAATTAAACTGTTTAGTGTTTGAAATAGTCGACGACCTTCAGTCCTTAACCTATTTATTCGAGCATTAAAATATCTTCCTTAATATTCTCGGCTGCTCGACGCAACGACCTAACCTTTCAAGTGTGGGAAGATTTTTTGAAATACATCTGATCGATGAGCTAAAAGTCCGACGTAAGATGCATTTTATCGCAATGGGTGCAGCTACATAGTACAACTGCTACGCCTCAGGCAAAATATCGAAATATATCAATAATAGTTATATGGAATAATTGACGGGAACCTGATATAGTACAAAAATATTTTTGCCAAATTGATTGTTCTTTTTTTCTAGCACAGGGATGAGAATCTACATCTTCATGAGAATCAACCTGTCATATCTAAGTTGTTTAATAAAATACTATTGAAACTAGTTAAACCACTTACAAACATAATATTTTTTTTAAATTTCGAAATCATTACTCGAAAAGTGAACATATTCAGAAACTAACCGCGCTTATCGAAAGAGCGTTTGAAGAAAATGTAATATTCCTGGACATCTCATGGGTGTTTGAAAGAGCTTGACCGCTAGGTCGTGTCTTGAGAGCAATTATATATCTGCTCTACATGCCGATATCCTGATGTAAAATCACCGAATTAGAGAGTGTCGGCCTATAAATTAATTTTAAACGATTTACAGCAAATCACGTCGGGTACATTTGTAACCTACCTCATGTTGAAGCACCTACTGGCTTCACTTTTCAGTATGTGTCATTTCGTCGAAGTGTGAACCAAAAATGTTTTAAGTGACTTGAAAAAAAAATGGATGAAGATCATTAAATGAAATTTGATGCTTATGGCAATCATGCTCCAGAGATTTTAATATACTGGTTTCGAAGTTTTAAAAGTGATGATTTTGACACCGAAGACGAAAAGCTCTCTGGACAGCGAAAAAGATGAAGATGATAATTTGAGGGCATTCCTCAATGAAACCATGAATTGGGATCGCTATCGACCATAATTGATGCCTTTGGGCTAAACACTGTACGCTAACGACCGAAATAATAGCAAAGACAGAATAATTCCTCAGCATGATAAGGCTCAACCACATGTTGCAAAACCGATGAAACCATACTTAGGTACTTTAAAATGGAAAGTACTACTCCACCCACCATTTTATGCAGGCCTTGCTCCTTCTGGTTATTACTTATTCCCACAAATGAGTCGTGACTTGTTCGAGTAGCGCTTCACTTCTTTCGAAGATACCAAAAAATGGGCTGAGTCGTGAATATCCCCAAGAGATATATCATTCTTTCGAGGAGGAATACGTAAATTATATTGTGCCGATTTTTTGTAATAAAGCATCAAATTACAAAAAGATCCTGTAAAACTAATGTATAGGACTAATGCTAGTTGTTTAAACACCCAATTAACTTTTTGAAAGCCAAGCAAATAGATCTGGTAGAACAATGAATGTTGCCTGCCAACCTTCCGAAAACCACCACAAAGAACACATCGATATTGAAAAATAAAAATGTTTTACAAATGTCAGGTTGGCTTACTGTGTGTAGATGTGTGTAGATACTGTGTAGATGTGAACAATTGTTTTTTAACGCGTTGGGTACAGCAGAAATGTCAATTCCAACAGCTTATCTTCCACTTGTCTTGGCCGAGTGTTGTCATCCAATATGATCCACGATTCGTTACTAGTCAGCTATCTGCTAAATCGCCATTTATAAATCGTTCAAAACAAAATCAATAATTAGGGCAAGAGAGAGCATCATCGCCATAAATTTCTAAAAATATTTGACGGGCCTCGCAGCAGATTTCTTCAAATGAAAACAAAAATAGTAAAATTTCAAAAATGCAACATTACACATTCCTTGAGTAACGCCCATATGCACTGGAGTACTCAATAATATTAAATTTAAAACTATAATTTTATATGGAAAAATGTGGTGCATGATAAATTAAATCCAAATCAAACCATCGAATTCAACAATTACATTAAACTGTTTAATAAGTGTTTATATATATACACTGCATTTTCAACAATAGATATCGCTGACCAAAATATATGCAAGCACCTTATATTAAGAAGAAGCAATATCAAACACTATTTCTAATAGTCATTAAAAATTTTTAAAAAATTAATGAGTTATTCTGATAAAAAAGATAAATGAAACCTCAAATATATTAAGAGATAGTATGTTTACAATTTTACAGAAACAAAATGCGCCTGTGTTTCAGAATACTGTTTGAAGTTAACTAAAAATGAAACAAACTGGTGTGCAGCAAACAATAAAGGAATCAATATTTTGAAAGCATATAAAAGTAAGATGAGTGTTGGAATAAATATCACATGTAAAAAATATTCTAAAAATGTTCAATATGTTCTTCTTGTATTCTTCTTAAGTTCTTCTTCTATTGAAGACATTCAACGATCTACCATTTTTAAACAATTGATTGAACATTAATTAACAGAAGAACGGAAATAATAACAGATGAACATAATATGATAAGGAAAACTTAAATCTAATTAAATAACTAGAACGTTCATCGGGAGATCAAACTACTCATTACACAAACTCATTTATGCAAAAACAATGCATTTTGAAAGATGACAATATTGAGCAATATATTTCACAAGCTGTAAAAATCTACACGAAAATGAGAAAATGACTGTAATATATTTATGCAATCTTATGAAACGTGTTAAGTAATGAATGTATAATACATTTGTAACAATTAAACTAAGTTAAAATATAAATAAATACTAATGTATATAAACACTACCTTAAAGAAGTTTAAAGCTTTTTAGCATGTGAAATATATCCTTAAATTTACTGTCGCTATTAATCGAGGAATAGAATAAATACGCACGATTTTCTGTTAAATCGATTCACTTAAAATAGGCAACCATTGTATTCAATTCATATCCCAAGTTTAGTACTATGAGAAATACAGAACTACATAGTTTAACTGTAAAACACTTACTATATTACTTTAGATATTATTTCCACTGTAACATATATTATTTGACATTGCAATAAGCTCACTATTATACATATAAAACAAAATTAAAGCCATTGTTGATAACTAATTATACTAACTTTAACTTAACTTTATCAAAATATATTTTACGTATAGGAAATAAATTTACGAATAGCTATTAAAAATGTAATTTAGAAACTATTAATAATTAAAAAAAGCATCAGCCAGAAGCAAATAATTTTTAGATTAGTTAAGACATTAATATGTGATTTATACCACGTCATATGGCATGGTAATAAAAAGTAATATTAAGAAACTTTTAAATTAGTTAAAAAGAACAAATATTTTGAATGTTAATGACAATTATTAGCAAAGTCATAAAAGAGAAATAGATGAGCTTGTCAAATTACTGAACGATCAATGGAAACAAAAAATTCTTATTGGATAAGAAATCACCTGCATATAAAATATTTTTTATGTTATTTATTTTTCATTATCGCACCTTTTATATTGGTTCATACCTATTACATACTACCATTGCTTTCCTTCAGTATTTTGTACCAGATGATTTTAAATATCAGATAGTTTCAAGCTTCTTCTATGCAATCGAAAAGGTTAATGTGGTAAAACAAAGCTGACTTTTGCTATAGTATATAGTTTAATAAAGAACACCTAAATGATTTAATTATATTACTTAATCGGCCATTACAAAACACCCCGCAAAGTGTAATTTTATTTTATTTATGCAATACAAAATGTGAGCACTATTAAACCAAAATAGCCACTAATTTATTTTAATGTCATTATTACTATGTTTATGAAAACAGGTTGCTAATTTTTGGTTGTAATTTCGTAATATAAATAAAACAACAATCAGTGTCATAAAAAGTGAAAGTACATTTATTAGATCAATCTTATCTACGGATAGAAGGCTGTGTATCGATTAAAAATCAATATCGAAGTTTTGAGTATGGACAGGAACAATACATAAATATATCGAATAATCTAGACCTAGATCAAGATGTGATTCGAAACGATAACACCTTTATTAAATAGTTTCAAAACTCCATCTAAATGTATATTTAATAATTTATAACCCTACTTACAATTTTGTTTTTTTTTATGGAAGTGCAGTGTTTTGTATTATTTCTTTAATTTTGACTTAGTATTAATGTAGTTCACACATCTTCCAATAATGTACTTTGCAAAACAATTATCGCTGGTGATATAAAACATTTAATTGAAGAAGCTTTATGATTTTTGAATTTTGATGCATGGTTTTTGTGCTTGCTTGCTATGCGTAATATATTTCTGTTAGTTTCCTAGTGTGTGTTTCATCAAAATGTACCGGTACTTGATTGTTCGAAATTTAAGTCACCTTAAAGGATTTTTTTCCACTCAGCCAATATCCATTGAGTGATAGGTGATCTCCTATGTAAAACATATTATTCTAAGTTTTACTCTATAGTCTACGAAATATTTTAATCTACAGTCATCACTGTAATCACGTAAATTTAGTTAATTTAGTTAATAAGTAGAATGAGATGCGCGCTTTCTAAACTAGTACTTAAGTATCAAAACTCTTAAATTTTGAGTTACACTCATTGTGGTTTCTAGAAGAAAATCAGGCTCCGTCACTTCATTAGCGACGTAATATAGAAAATCGACTATGACACACAACATTGTGTTTGGGAACCGGTGAATGGTAGCTCTATTAGCTTTGGTAGCTCCAGGCTCAGCAACATTTTTGTAACTAAGGGTCTCTTTGATTTACCCCCGATGAGTCAATACCTTCAGAGTGGTTTAAATTGAAATTGTTATTGTTTAGCACATATATTCTTGTGTCAAGTTGGGGCAGTTGGTAACTATTACAAGTCACTGTTGAGCATCTTCTGTATATTTTGCATAATTAGCTCAAGTTCGTCAAGTTTTAGGCACAGTTGATACTGTTAATTCATAAGATGCTAAGAATGATGTGTAGGCTATCTACATATGTAGCCAGGACTAATTGTTGTGCTCACCAAATCGGCAGTATACTGGCCCAGTATTTGTCGAAACACTGAATATATTTAACGTAATTCTGTAAGCTCATTATCTTTTTTACAGTATACTGTGTATCTGTAAGATAAGATTTCTGAAATTTAAGGTGTAAATGATGGAAAATCTTCGTTAGTTTAACTTACTAGACTAAGTGCCATATTTTTTAAAATGTCTAAGATATTAAATTACCAATGTTATTTATTTGAGGTACTATCAGTCTATATATTTGTTATATATAAGTTATAAAATGTGAAGAGGTTTTGAAAACAAAAACTATTATTTCCTTAAAATACCTGTTTTATTTTATGAAATGGAGAGGCGACTTGTTGAACGGCGATACAAAACAACATTGAGGATTTAACTCCATTCATACATAAATCAAATTGTCTATGTCTAGACGTCTGTCTATCTAAACCTCCATTCAGTCTTAACATAAGCGTATTTTTCGTAATCAGACTTGTTAAAAGTAGAGTGATATAACATATTTCCACGCTTATTTCTAAACCCAAATTGATGTCCCAGAAGAATATTTCTATTTTCAGTTACCATATTTAGCCTCATGATGTACGATTTCTCAATAATTTTTAATATTATAGATAATATACGTGATCTATTCTGGTTTGGCTTTAACGAGTTATCAACATTCTGACACCAAATGCAAACTCTAATTACATCGAGTGATAAGAACATGGAATGGACAATTTTTCTTAAGTTTCATGTGCTTAATCACTGATTATACACATTGTAGAAAAATTATTCAGAATTGATTTAGTCAATAATAAGAGGTTATAAATAGTAAAGAACATTCAAATGCATTTAAAATGTAGAAGAACTTATTCAAGTGAAATTAACATCGCTAAAGTGAACTAGATCGTGACTAAGAAACAAATTTATCGAAAGGAGCTAAATTAGTGAGAAGAAATATCTAGAATTTTGCATGCAGTGGTTTGTTGTTTACAGATAACGCACCATCTCCTAAGGTTATCGTTGTAATCGAATTCGTACATGAATTTAAAAAAGTACAATACCATCGAGCAATGATCGTATAACTCAGAGAACCACCTGGAGCCCCATATCCAGCTGATGTTTTCCCCTCCCATACTACAAATTATCATTTCAAAATATCAATTGATGGTCGACGGAGGTCATAAAAAAATTCGCGACCACAGTTTTATTCCAGAAAATGCAATTAAATAACGGAACTTAATAGTTTTATTGACCAATTCCAGGTGCCTTTTTCTAATAAAATGTATACAATTCCTTCATAAAAGCTTCAAAATAGTCTTATAATCTACACTAACCGATTTATTTTCATATAATTTTCTCGCATTTTTCCCTCGCATATATTTTATAATTATTATAGTACATGAAAAGTCATAATTGATAGTCCACTATTGACAGCTAGTCTATATTTGTATCTACCTGTGCTACATATCTAATATTAGTAAAGTAGAGTTGAATTGCCTTTTTTATTAATACAACTTTTTTGTATATTAGCATCAAATATAGGTAGAATTTTTAAGATATATTGTTAAGAATTACAGTATATTGAATGAGCTGTGAACTTATTATGGTTATAAATCAGTTTATCTCGCAAAGATTAGTTTTATTCTGCTTCCTTATTACACTTATTGGTACACGTAATTAATAAACGTAATTAATATTTAAAAATCAAACATTATAACAAAGAATATTTTAATCCTAAAAGAGGCAAAACTAATATCAATCATAAAGAACGAATGTTAATAGCATTTTCGAGAATTAATAGATTTGGCAGTGTAAAAAGTATATTTTTAGATAGAAAGAAAACAGCAAATACAGTTTCCTTGAAAAGAAGTTGTTTAGGGCTCTCCATGATGTAATTAAATTAATTATTTACAATTTTTTCGAAATTCTTTGAAATTATTATTATAAAATCTGCACTAAAATCAATATTAAGGAGATCAATTAATTGATTTTCTAATAGTATTCATTTGATCAGAGCTAGTTGTCTAGCTACGAATCAGTTCAATTTAAATTAAAATGTAATCTACACTAACCGATTTATTTTCATATAATTTTCTCGCATTTTTCCCTCGCATATATTTTATAATTATTATAATACATGAAAAGTCATAATTAAAAGTCCACTATTGACAGCTAGTCTATATTTATATCTATCTGTGCTACATATCTAATATTAATAAAGTAGAGTTGAATTGACTTTTTTATTAATATAATTTTTTGTATATTAGCATCAAATATAGGTACAATTTTTAAGATGTATTGTTAAGAATTACAGTACATTGAATGAGCTGTGAACTTATTAAGTTTATAAATCAGTTTCAACGCCATATCTTTAAATTGAAATCATAATATCAACAACATAATCGTAAGAAACTAGCTCCCAAAGATTAGTTTTATTCTGCTTCATTATTACACTTATTACTACACGTAATTAATAAACGTAATTAATATTTAAAAATCAAACACTATAACAAAGAATATTTTAATCTTAAAAGAGGCAAAACTAACATCAATCATAAAGAACGAATGTTAATAGCTTTTTTGAGAATTAATAGATTTGGCAGTGTAAAAAGTATAATTTTAGATAGAAAGAAAACAGCAAATACAGATTCCTTGAAAAGAAGTTGTTTAGGGCTATCCGTGATGTAATTAAATTAATTATTTACAAATTTTTCGAAATTCCTTGAAATTGTTATTATAAAATCTGCACTAAAATCAATATTAAGGAGATCAATTGATTGATTTTCTAATAGTATTAATGTGATCAGAGCTAGTTGTCTAGCTACGAATCAGTTAAATTTAAATTAAAATGTAATCTACACTAATCGTTTTATTTTCATATAATTTTCTCGCATTTTTCCCTGGCATATATTTTATAATTACTATAGTACATGAAAAGTCATAATTTATAGTCCACTATTGACACCTAGTCTATATTTATATCTACCTATGCTAGATATCTAATATTAGTAAATTTGAGTGGAATTGCCTTTTTTATTAATATAACTTTTTATATATTAGCATCAAATATAGGTACAATTTTTAAGATTTATTGTTATGAATTACAGTATATTGAATGAGCTGTTATAAATCAGTTTCAACGCCATATCTTTAGATCGAAATCATAATATCAACAACATAATCGTAAGAAACTAGCTCGCAAAGATTAGTTTTATTCTGCTTCATTATTACACTTATTACTACACGTAATTAATAAACGTAATTAATATTTAAAAATCAAACACTATAACAGAGAATATTTTAATCCTAAAAGAGGCAAAACTAATATCAATCATAAAGAACGAATGTTAATAGCTATTTTGAGAATTAATAGATTTGGCAGTGTAAAAAGTATATTTTTAGATAGAAAAATACAGATTCCTGGAAAAGAAGTTGTTTAGGGCTATCCATGATGTAATTAAATTAATTATTTACAAATTTTTCGAAATTCTTTGAAATTATTATTATAAAATCTGCACTAAAATCAAGGAGATCAATTGATTGATTTTCTAATAGTATTCATTTGATCAGAGCTAGTTGTCTAGCTACGAATCAGTTCAATTTAAATTAAAATCAGTTAAATTACTTAAAATATTTAGGAAATTTATATTTATACAGCACTTAATCTTAATCAAATTTTATTGGTTTTAACATAGTAAGTGGAATAAATTTAGACTGTTTTTCTGAACATTTATGGTATTACGATGATACTACTGATTGACTGTGACCAACATAATTTATTTGTTCCACAATTTATTACTTTGAACGAAAAATATATATTAATAGAATGCAATTTCAAGCCGTTTCGGTATTACGAAACAATATTTTCTGCTTTTCTTATATAGCATCTACGTGAACTGAAAGAAGTACAGTAAACCTAAAATTTTTTCAGCCCAATATCCATTGTCATGGTACTTATATTTCCTAAACGAACACACGTTCCTCGACAGAACAATAAATGTTATAAATTTATTACCAGAAAATCTACTTCGATACGAATTTAAATCTCTTGAAAAAATCTAAAGTATAATAATTTGCTAAAAGACACGTATATAAAAAATATTTGAATTGTAATTATGTTTCCGCTATATAATATAAACCCTTTTTATGGAGTACTTTAGTCAACATACTCTTTTCCCACACTTTATACCAATCAACACGCAGCATTTCAACAAGTGTAGATTTGTTTCTAAATATAGCTTCAGAATATAATAACCGGCAGGTAATGATCGGTAAACATGATAAATGGGCAAGTAATTCACACCTTTATTCATGGAAGTTAAACTTATGGTAATTAGAAGACTTCTGACCTTTTTCGGAAATCTCCAAGTTCCTTATTTTTTAATATTTACCAACAGTCAAATGCTGGATTTCGGATTGAAACGGCGTTTACTAGAATTAGTTGATGCTTCAACATCGTTACAGATTTCTTCTTCAGAACGGGATCTCTGAAACTAATAATCAACCGATAAAGACTCTTCTTATTCCCGGATTCCTCTTTATTCCATCTAGGTTACTGGTAATTCATGGTTGCTTAATATTGTTTTTTTAAACTTTCATTTACTTATACTTTTTAGATTGACTGCCTACAAACTCACATATATTGTATTATAATTGATATATATAATTACAATTCAATACATAACATATGTTTAGTCCTTAGCTTTACCTATCGAGAAGGAAAGTATGGGCACTAGTTCAACTTGGAATTAGTTATATTTATATTAGGCAGACAGAAATCTACAGAAAAAATAAGTAAGTACAATTAGGGTATTTTTAATTTTAAATAAAGAACAATGAGAGTTTCCCAAATTGAACTGATAATTGAATTGACTAACATAACATTCTAACTAGACACATAGGTTTAGGTAACCTAAATTGTGTGTATATAGTTGAATATAAAATACGTGTAGTACATAAGTTAAATAAGGTTGTTGTTTATTTTTATTTACTTATTACAACGATTATTATGTACATATTTTATTTTAAAACATTTTTTTGTGATATATATAAATAAAAGTTTGGTTATCTTTTATTTTTAGCGACCTACTTATCTATTTTTTGAAGTTGGTTCAATTTTTTTTGTTAAAAATATTTTATGTGTTATATATTTATTTAATAAATTACACAGATACTTTATTAAGTATTACAATTGGTAGGCCAAGTAAAGGTCCAACTCTTATGAGGAAGAATAGGAATAAACTAGAACAACAAAAAATTGTTGCCACCGTCGGGAATGAAACCCGTGACCTACGCGTATGATCTGAACGCTCTAACCATTACACCATAGAAGCAGTTGCCTGCAATATTTCTACGACTTCTCATATGATATGGTTAGTGCTGGAAAAGCAATCTGAATGGCTTTTTCACTACTTCCGATTTTCCATATCATCATTTCAGCAATAAAATTGTACTCAAATATCTGATCATTTTATGTAAAAACATATGTAAAAACTTTGTACATTCCTTTGTAATTTGAGGGTTTCCCTCGATTTCTCCCTTTCCCTCCATCAAATCCTGACTAGGTTCCAACGGGAACCACCTTGGAAGTGCACGCTTTGGAATAAAAAAAAAATTGAAAATCGGCCTTTAATTAACGGAGAAATCGGCGAACACACATTAAAAAAATATATACAGACGAACATAGAACCTTTTTTGAAGTCGGCTAAGAAAAGAATTTTTTTGAACATATTATTTCAGTAGCAATAAATTATATTTTTATATTACCGAGAAAGATAAGTATTTTAAACTTGCTCAAATATTATTTTGTCAAAGTTTTTATCCAGCTAGCAACAAACATAAGAACAAACTAAATCAGATATTACATAATATTCTAATAACTGACGCAATTCTAAACATAATGATTGATTATCGATTTAAATGTTTATGTGTTTGCACGTAATAGAAAAAAGTTTACATCTAAAGCCAAATATTGCAAGGTAATGATATTGTAATGATAATTCAATTGAATTTCTCTGGTACTTTTAATCTAGATAGGACAGATTTCCGCATTAATGCAGGAAGTTGGTACGGTGTAGCAAAACAAAGAGCGCCTATAAATTTGTAATAATATATGTATTTATTACGATTTTTCGCTTGCATAAATTGCAGCAGTTTTTGTGATATTTATTTCACTTAAACGTCTGTTATTAGCGAATATTTCATGGTTATGCAATCAAAGCGACTGAGTAAGAAATCAAGTAAAAACTAAAATACTGTAACAAAATGCGTGTTTTTTTTTCTCGATTGATAACTACTTATTATTCGCTTGTTTTACCGAAGGTCGTAACAATAAAGCAGTCGTTCGCTACGCCCTAACAAACTTATTGCGTGTGAATAGAATATAGAAGGTTAATTTCTCTTTCAGAACCAAAAGGTCATCAAGAACCGTTCGTATTGTTTGTGCTTTAATTAGTTTCCGTGAATTTAAGTGATTTAAACAATTGTATAATCCAAATTAAATTTATTAGTTTTATATTGACATAACTTTATCGGGCTTTTTGCTGTTTACATATATAATGGCGATTTCAATAAGGCCGTTTGAACTTTAACATACTATAATGCCCGTGTTCTATTGACATGCAGAATAATGGAATTTGGAGATACCAAAATTTGGATAAAAACTGAAGATCATCACAGCTAAACTGGATAACGAAAGCCGGGTTGATACTCATGTTTTTTAAAAGAGGCGTGAATGATAATATAGGCGAATTTGGCGGAATTGCCGTTTCATTTTTATTGTAGAACGTATCGCGAATATTTAGCAACAAAAATAATTCACATGAAAGCCAACATTGTTGAATGTTCTTCGGGGGCTGTTTTTGCCAGAAATAATATCTTAATACCTCCAAGGGACATCAGAACTTCATAAGAGTTCATTTCTGAAGACGCGGCGCTCACAGTCATTACCTCTGTGCCGCCCAACCTGTGCTTCATTAAATGTGGAGTTTGTTCAAAGAGTATTCCAGTTTTTTCTTTAATTCCCATTTATTATTTGTTATTTCCCAATTATTCTTCTTCAATTGCTATTCTCTATTTATTATTTTGTATTTATTATTCTCTATTCATTAAGCTCTACTTATTTATTTATTTAGCCATCTATACTTATATATTTTTAAAAGTTCACACTACATTTATAATAAAAGAAAACTTCATGTTTTAACATACCAAAGATATTATCAACTTTAATACCCATTGTGGTCTTCCGATAAAAACTGTTGTCACATGATCGTATCATATTGTTCGATGACAAGACAAGTCGTAAACTATTTGGATCAATCAAGATAAACCGGACAAAGTTGTCGATTTAAATTAAGAGATTAATAAGTCTTAATTTCGATATTTTGTTTTATTGTTTTACGTGACGTTTCATTTCTCGTTTTGAATTTAAAGAAAATTGTTGTACCTCTGTTGCAAATTTAGTTACTATTTAGTCTAACTATAAAAATATGATAATAGTTGTATTAATATATTAAATACTATATATTATTTTGACCATCAATTATACGAATAATTCAAATAGATTTTAAGTAAGAATTTAAACATATTCTGCCAAATGTAATTTTCGTAATAAAACGCTGTCAATTGCAACCGATTGAGGTTTAGGCTAAGTACTAAGAGAAGAATCGTCACTATATAAACGAGCAAAAAGAATAATGTTTTTTCTAGTGAAGGACTAGCTTTATAACATATTACAGTAGCGAATCACTAATACACCCAATTAACATGACATGTTGGTTTAATTAATGAAAAATTGGTAAATCCTAATATCCGCAAATAAAGAAAATATTAGATTTGGACGATAAAGTGACGATTTTGTACTGACACTGATTGAATAAAAATGTGTGCTTGTTGCACATTAGAAGACAAATATTTTTGGAAGTATTTTTGCCAGCTTTAGCTAGAAAACAAGTTTTAAAATATCTAAATTGAAAAATTAATATAAAATTTTAAAGTTTGAGAAATGTCCTTTTAAGTGGTTTTTATTTGTATTTTACAAGTATGTGCTTTTACCATGCGCTAAAAATTCCATTTTCTTTTGTTGTTTGGTTTGAAAAAATCTGCCAACGAATTTCTTAAATTTTGATGTTGGTTTCAACAATTTAAATATGGCGACATCAAAGATGTCCCGATACATCTCAAAAAAAATTTAGACAGCTTAGCAGTTGATGAATCAACTATTTTCAAACTTCGGATATCGTAAAAATGGCTCTAACATAAATATACTAAAAATGCCATATCAAATCCCTTCAACATCGCGGCTTCATTGCCTGATAGTCCAAAAAGGAAAGTTTTCTGTGACGTACTGTGACTGGTCACGAAAACTGGATCAATCTACTACAACAATCCCAAGCGAGGAAGCAGATACAGGCACAGGGAAAGCATACCGCATTGACATCGAAGCATAATACTCATGGTCACAAAAAGTGAATTAAGCTGTTACTGTAGATGCTTACCTACGTTGGTTGAACAAATAGAAAGACGTATTATTGTACGAAAATCGTCAACAGCGGATTACCAAATAAAAAGCCATGTAAAAGATGTAAAATCAAAACTGAAGGGTACACTGTTGCTACTCGAATAAAAAATTAGGCCACAACTGGCTACTCATCACTTATTTGCATTCTGATTAGGCACCCAGAAAATGGGACGGGGCGACATTTACTACAAGATTTTAGGTTTAAAAAATGATAGCTACTGTTTTTGTCGCAGTTTTTCGCCTAGAGTCACGGTGTGTGTTTAAAAATGTTGAAATATGCGGATTCGACAACATTTGTATGATAAAAGCCATGTAGACTACATGAGGATTAAATTTTTCACTAAATAATTTAATTAAAGTAAATTCTCCGTGAGTCTTTCTTCTTTTTATATACAACTTCTGAGTTACCTATTACTAGCCATCTGGGAGATAAACATTACCATTTCAGATTCGAATTCGTTTTCCCAATCACATTCAGAAATAAATTCTAGTTCAGTAGCTATTAGTGCATATATACAGCATTATATTATTATTATAGAGCATTATACAGCTTTACTGCGAAGCAAGAACTGCAGTCGTATTATTGCGGTTTCGGCGTCTGGCAGTTTTATCCTGCGTACGCTCGCCGTGTCTCTCACTGCGTCACCTCACTAAGCTGCATCCCATTTTGCGCCTACCCTTATAATTTGCTCAGACCGATACACCATGACTTTATTAGAACTCGATTTCGAAATCCTGAAGAAGTGTAAAAATTGATGATTCGTCCCATACCAACTAAGATTTCTATCGCCGTCATGTCGCCAGAAAAATAGAAAATAATTGTAGAACATGATTAAAACTACTTTGATTAATATAAATTTTACCATATTTTCTTAATAAATGCCTTAATTAAAGTGAAACATTAACAATATTCACGCAAATACCTAATATTGTAATATTTTTTGCTTTGACATTTACTACCTCGTATTACTTGTTCTTGTCAGTAATAGTACCCTTCTATAAATTAACGTAAATCTGTCTTGCATAAGTACTAAACAACGTGATTTTTGAAAATGATTATTAAAATTTAGTTGTAATAAATATTCTTGCAAAACAATCAGAAAATATCTACATATAATAATATATATCTCTAATATGTATATACTCAAATGCAGCATCAAGGTCAAATAAGTCGTCTAAAAAACTTATATTAACAAACACTAAAAAAAGCTAAATTAAAAACAATTCTGTCACTGAGCAACCAAAAGATTTGATTAACGACTGAAATTTTAAAACTCAATTTACTCGAAGTGATAGAAATGAACATCTTGTTTTTTTGCCAAACAACCGAGTCGATTTTGTATGTTACCCGTTATTAATAAATCTGTATAGCAAAAAATATATTTGAAATGCATTAGTGGATTGGATTTGATATACAGCTTTTCAATAGTAGGTCATGAACAAAGGTTGAAAACAAAAAGCAGCAAAAATAAAATAGTAAACCATTGAAAATGTAGAACATGAAAACACTGTTATATTAAAAATAGCTAGCCGATTTTTTAACAGTTTTTAAATGAGCAGTGAATTTAATTATATTATGATGTGCTTATTCGTTCTATATTAGAATATATTGTAGTAATTAGAGTAAATATACAATATATAAAAAATTCAAAAATGTGTTAAGGTTTTTTTTCATAATCTTATCATGATTGTTAATTCATTATTACATCTTAGCTACTGCTTAGACTTTTGGCTTTTAAACCATGTTGTCATTTAAAATGTGCCTCTGTAGCCTTTTTAAATATATTCCAAAGCAGTATGTACGTTCTCACACAAAGGCCAGATAACTCTTTATTATTCTTCACTTGTATCCAGCTGTATCTAGTACCACCTTATTTTTTGGTGTCACGACTCCGTCAAATAATATTACATATCAATTGATGGTATTTATGAAGCTTATCCATAGAATAGTCTACAACATTTGTAAACTAATTAAACTCATGACTAAAAGTATACGATTTTCATTAAATTTAATGGAACTAGTGAAAGAAAAAGGAAAAGCCAGAAGAAGCAGGCAACGAAGTAAGTATTCTACAGAAAAGAATAAACTTAACAATAAAATTCAAAATTTTCCAAAATCTGAAATAGGAATCAATAAACATTTATCTATAAGAGCTATTAGTATATAAAGAGTCCGATTACTCACTTTGGACAGCAACCAAGAGGATTAACAGGCCTACATCTAGCTCAAGTATACACTTTCAATAAAAGACAGGCGTTAATGACTAGCAATCTGAACTATCACACCACTTATCCAAACAAAATAAGGATAAGGATATAAAAATAATTCTGAAACCAAAGAACATATTAATATTCGATTTATTCAGTGGAAGAATGTTAAAATAATTGCTTAAGTAAAACCATAATAAAATTCGTCAATATATTTAATGCAGCGTTTAGAACGAATCAAGTACCTGCATAGTCGGAAGTGAAGAAGTATTATTATGGTAGTAAAACCTGGTAAACAACTAATTATAATGTGATGTTATAACCCGTAGATCTGTTTTTCTATAAAAAGTTATTGAAAATTCTTGAAAAAATTTTATTCGCCTCCAACTTGAATTTTGGTCAATAGAATAACGAACGTAATGCTATCAGGAAGGAAAACAAATTTGTTCTGCAATTTTAGAAGTTATTGTTCATTGTATGTGAAGTTTTTTGTCCGAAAATAACACATAATATACACGGCTATATTGGCTTCTCAATTGAGTTGGTCGGAAAACGTCCAGCCAGACACTACCATGAAATCCAGAGGAGCTGCAGCTACTAAATGGACAACTCTTCATCTTCAGACTGAAGAGGATCAAGACCTGGGAACTGGTATAATAGTGTACTAGTGAAACGGGTTTAAGTTGAGAGAACAGAACTAGAACTTATCGTAGCATAGTGTTCAATATTCAAATTATTTAACGAATTTCCTGAGCGACTACAACAAATTATCATAAGAAAATCCCAACCGAAGTATAACATTAACTATATCATCTAAAATTAAAGCTCTCTCTGTGAACCAAACTCCAAAACTTTCATACCAAACTGACACGAGTACCTTCCAAAGTGAAAATACACGCCCATATATAACATATTTAATATGACCACAACAAGTGCGAGTACATTATGTTTGTGCAGTTCGAATGAGTTTCAAAGAGTTGCCAAAGATTATCGAGTTGGAAATTGCATATTTTATGTCCTCCTCTTAGAATGTAACAAATAAAAGCTCCATTGTGTAACAGAGTAAAATTACTTTTGAATTATCTCAACAGACTATTAGAGTGCATAATAATATATTTTATATTAATAGAGAAATATTCTCAAGCAATCACGAAATCAAATTACAAAGAAGCACCTGGCGATGATGAATTGTCTGTTTTAATATAAAAGGTTGTCAAAATCTTACTATTGCTGAGTAAATATGTCAGAAGTGGTTAGGTCGTTTCTGGAAAACTCTTTTAAAAGTGGTGATTTTTACTGATTGACCAACCAATAAAAACCATTGTTTTTCACAGACCGTTGAATAATCCGCTAGAAAACTGCAAGGATAGTATGCCGAACTATGTTGGTCTTTCGGCAATTGATTTACATTATTTTGGTGCTTACAAATGGCGACACCCTCCCGATCTTTTTTTGCAAAATATTCTTGTAAAGTACCTAAACGTCGAATTTAACACTGAATTATGTGTCCAATACCCATTCAGTTTTCAGACAAAGCTGATTAAACATTATGTCCGTCCCTCACACATCATTAATGTCCTCGTGTACATGCTCTTCATCCCGTTTATACCATGTACGCTTTCCCACGATAACAGTAGACCTTGTACTTTCTTCTTTAGCGGATCCCTGGCGGCTAAACATCTTACAAGGATTAAATCCTGGCTCCTCTAACTTTATTAACATTTTTCTGTACCTCTAATTATAGCAACTGAACATTGGACTTTATTGTTCATTTGGAGGATTTATTTATATTCCTCAATTTGTATCCTTTTAATTCCTAAGTTAATTACCTGAGAAATTTGGTTTAGTTTGATCCGAATTCAATCCATTAGAATTGGAAAAACTTGGTCGATAAACAGTTAAAGGAACAAAAGAAATTGATTATCTTACAAATTACAATTTGGCTTCAGACTCATTGGAATACAACAAAATAAGAAAAAGGTACTATATATCACATTATTATAAAAAATTGATCTGTTGCGACAATACTAAACGTACAAACTAATTTGGATAAAATCTTGATTAAGATTATCTGTAAAAGTTACAATACATGGATGGTAGTATTATTTTGATACAATTAGAAGTTTGTGGCTTACAGTGAACGTCTAAATCAAATGCCTAAAGATATCGATTAGTTATGCACTTGAAACTTGCGTTAAAATATTAACCACCATCATATACCAAAAGCACTTAAAATCAGAAGGGGGATATCCTACTGCACTTGGCGTATTCTTCAGATGTTATTCCGTTCGACCGCTATTTCTTTTGATGCTTTTGATAATTTACGTGAAATACATCTCAAGGCAAATATTTTCTGATATTAATACAGAAACATGGATAATATATTTATCAGTTCCATTTTAAAATGAATTTCAGCCCATAATACACTGCCCTAAATTATACATGTTTTATTGTATTAAAGCAAATTGATTAGTTCAATCATTGGGTTAGGCTCACCTTAAAAATTTCGCAACAAGTCATCTTAGTATTAAAATATTTTTAAAATCTTAATAATCGCTATAGCGCCGAACAAATATTGTACTATGTTTGAATTTTAATTTAACGGTGTATGTCTAGGTATTTATTCTGCTAGATAGTTAATTTATCACTTTAATTAAAATGTATAGCAGTATTGTACGGTTACAGTTTAGTTTCGAGAAAATCATTAATAAAACGAGCAATACGATTTGTTCATTCATTTTCTCGAATTGTAAATCTAGCCGGTGCTAACGAAAAATAGGTGTGTAAAACACATCCGATATGATCGAACATCGGCGTTGGTAACACACGCAACGAAACCAATGAAAATCGATTAGAAAATAAGCTATTACGTTTTTAGTTGGTAATAAGAGATTTTTATCGGTATGGTCCAACCCGCCTATGTACATTTCGCATTAACATATTAAAGGTGCTAAGTTACATAAATCTTTTCTAACGAGACAGAAGTTAAGCCTATTACGACAATGGAATTTAAATAATTTAAAAACGTATCACCTACATCTTTCATCAAAATAGAACATTTACATATTTACCGCTAACATAAAGCGAAATGTGGTTTTAATTAAATGATAACTTCTTCATTAGTATTGTATATTAATTTATTCAGATTCATAAATATCTAAATGGGGCAGACCAACAGTAACTTAACAATAACATAACAGAAGCACCCCAATTATAGTAAATAATAGGTGCAGGATTTTCAACTAAGAACACTTTTTTAATAAAATGTCTATTTATTGTGGTCTGCGATCCAATTAATTTCTTTACTTTCATAATTTTCTTTTGCTGTCTGAACTCTTCTGTCACACTTCAAATAAAATATTATACATTAAAAAAATGAGCAATCTTTAAACAATCCCATTTTTGCTGCGGCCTATTGTGTTTAAGACAGATAATGTTGTTTAATAAAATATTAATAAATATAAAAATCTATTACTCTAACTATTAATGAATACATTATTAATATGAAACGTAGTGCTGTTTTTATTTAATTCATAATCAGTAATCATCAGCATCATCATCATTACCAATCTATAGTCGGCGATCAAAGAGAGTGGCTACTTGTTAATCGATAGGCTGTAGTAATCGAATGCTGTTAGTGACACAGAACTTCATAATATTCTTCAGTCTCTTATTTTTCAGTCCACTTTTTTACGGTCTCGATTCATGTCATTTTCGGAGTTGTCTGCTGTGCTTTCCCTCCTAAAGGTCGTTTTTGTCACCAAAGTTTATAAGAAATTCGTTCTCTTTAAATTCGACAGGTAAGTTCAAACCATTTTTATCTGCGTTTCTGAATTTTATCCTTAAATAAGCACTAATTTCAAACGGATGACCCAATTTCTAATGTTCTTGGAGAGAAACATATAGAATTTGCCTTAAGCGTCACATTTGAAAGACGTCAAGCTAACAGATTGCCGACTGTAACAATGTCGAAATATGGAAACCACATGAAAGTATTAAAAAACTAAACGTTCTTGCACTTACCCTAACTGGATTACGTTGAGATTTATAACAACAAGCATTGCTTTAATTGTTATTTGAAGTATCATCTGTATGATGGTCACAAACACGTTCTCGACAACCACTAGGTGACTTATACTTCGATAATTTTTACTTTGGTTGCTATGTCGTGTTTCCAGTATTTGAATAAATATTTTTTCAATTGACTTGAATAAGTAGGCTGACAGATAAAATATTTCAATCTCTACTACCAGACATATACACAAAATTAGCAGGAAACAAAAAATCCAGTTGGTTGATCTCTCTAGCTACAACTAATAAAGAAATAAATGAATAAAGACCACAAATGAGGTTCACCTATTTTTGATGAATTTTATAGACCATTTCATTTCTTCATCATAAAGATGACTGAACTGTAGTCCATAATATTCCTCCATTAAAAGTGGATTGGTGATTAAGAAAACTATCAAACTGTTGTTTCCGCCTCCTATGTAACATACTATATATGTAATATATCTCTCCAGCAATTGTTGATAAAAAAATTTACATAAAATTAATTAATTCAGTTCCAATAAAGATTAGTTATATAAAATGCAACAATAATAGCTTTGAACAAAAACGTAATTGTTGACTTAAGCATTGTCAATATTAAAAACTCTATTCATTATGAGGATATATTTTCTATAAAATATTTTGAGTTTCAAAAATTATTTCAAATTAGAAATATTTTCAGGCTTCTTTATAGTTTTAAAGGATCACATGCAATATGTACATTAGTATAAACACTTAAGAGTGATCATTCATATTTTCGTAACTAGCTGTACCTTATGCACAATCACAAATATAAATCTACAACCATACCCCAGCAGAATAAATAAAAGCTCTTGTAGTTTAGCCAGGATCAACATAAAAAAATATATCGAAGCTTGTTTCATGTTACATTTTTAGGACAACCCAAGTTACAGTTGTGGGTACCTCCTACAGCCTATATGGACCTATATTAAGTATATCGACAGGATATACATCTAAAGAAAGTTATATTGTGTATCTAATGAGGCAAAAAGGGATTTGGCAAGGGCATCAGATCATAACTCATGTTACTCCTATAAACAACTACCATAACATGAATATTCTTAATAACCATTAAAATTATTTAACTAATTACCATTATATATATTCAATATTTTCGTAACTTGCATTCATGTGAAAAGTGCATGACATTTTATAAAATATTATTGTAGACTAATTATAACGTATTGTATATATTCTATTATTATATTTGTATCCTCAAGATCATTACGGAATCCGTAAGTTTTACGAAAAGCCAGGAAAATTAAATATTTAATACAGAAAACAATTAAAATAAATAATAACTACAACTAATGCGATGAAAAATTATATATAACAACGTCATTTATATTATCAGTAAATTTCGAGTTAATATCAGAAACAGAATATGCAAATTGCCAACTGATATTACACCGTTTATTGCATGTTAATTAAAGAAATCTATTATTTTTATCGAACGGTATTAACACACCAGTTAGAAAAAAATTACGACGAATTGATTATAGACAACCGTAATAGATTTGCTGACTAATACGCGGCAATAGTCTTAATTAAGTCTTCAGGGTTAAAATTTAGAACAATGGTCATTACGCTGTGGCGAACTGGCCAGCGTTCTATAAATAATGTATCGTTTGTTCTAAAAACCTCTGTAATGGGTTGGATTGCACCATGACCATGTAATACCTGCCCTACGGCTAGACTCTGCCATTGCAACACAAAAATATACGATATAAAAGTGTATCAAAAAGTGTAGCAGCCACACCCAGTGGGTGGGAGATTTTACGTCTTCGCTCAACTATTAATAAAAACATGTGACAAATATTTACATTGGCATCGGTCACAAATTCAGCAAAAACAAGCGTTCGAAGTTTGTTTTGCCTCCAGCAATCTATGTCGATGTTTACAATAATTAAAAATTGGGAATTCATTCTTAAATTTATGAAAATATTTCATAATTCAATAATGTTCAATTTTAAAATAAGAACAAATATAAAAATTGGCAGTTTTGATCAAAATTTTAATTATAATATACCTTTATCCACTTTTTCTGCAACTTTGGGAAAAAATGTCTCATTGCAGTATTGTTTACTCACTGTATATTGGAAATGTCTAAATAAATAATACATTTCATAATAAATAAACTAATTTAAAAGGGGAATATTTATGTCATGTAAATACACCAAGTTATGTGATCACTCGTCAATACTTAATGCTGGGTACCATAGTTCAGAATGCACGTTAAACAGTGGTTGATCTAGTTATTAAAAACCCCAAGAATTCATATATACTTTTCACATATAACAAAAATTTTAAGGCATCTGGACTGGATCTACTATTTAATGTGTGCTCCGAGCCACGGTACTTGGTATTAAGCCTACCCACTGGCAACCGACCAACTTAGAAATCCTCCCAGAAGACATCCAGCTTTACCCAGCCTGGTTACTGGCGTGACTGCTCGGATTTTGCACTCTTGCCTAAGGACAATCACAAATGTTAAACAATCACAGACATAAATTTAAGACCATGCTCCAGCAGGATTCGTGTTGCAACTGTCGCAACAGTAGGAGGACGGTCCTGTCGCCTTTACCACTGCGCCAACCAAGCCGACGCCCAAATATTGCTGAACTACCGAAATACCGCCGAAATGATGTTGAATTGAATGGTAAGCAAGATTATTACACACATGTGTGTTACATTTTATGCCATATAAATTAAACCACAGTACAGAATTAAATTTCTGTTACCAGATTTGCCTGTTACATTTCAGCATTGATTTTGTTATTCGACATATGGCATTTTTATTACAATGTTTAACACTTCTTAAAATTTATATATACGGAATATTTTAACGTGAATTAAAATATATGTTCCAAAGATAAAAACGTAATATATCGATCGACAATGGACAGTTCCTCAGCTTTCTTCTCCGTTACAGTCTAAATAATATTTATACTAATACTTTTTAATCTAGGAAATAATTAGTCTCAGCCTTGCTGCACCAATATGAATTGAAGTTATATCTTGTTTGTACGCTGGGTATGCCCGAACTTGTAATAGTTGTAACAGTAAACAATTCCTGCAAAGTGTGGCCGAATGTTATATAACAATAAAACATTTTTACAACAATACGTCCACACTAATAGTTTGCTGATCTAGCAGTCTCTTGCAGTACACCTAATTAATCCCACCATATGCACAGATACACTTTATAGCCATGAATATTCCACCCCGGTGTCAGTGTGCCTTGTTCTCTTGGTCTAACCCATGACTTTTCATAATGAATTACAATATATGAAAAAAAATCTGTGCTTACCAAGCAACTAAACCTCGATATTTAAACGGTTCCAAATGGCATTTTCAGCAAATTCATCTGGTAGCCACCTTCCTGCATTTTGAATCTTTCCCATTGCATATAAATGTTTCTAACAGTTTATGTACATCAAATCCTAAGCTATCTGAAAGTTCTTTGAGAGTATGTGCTGGATTATCGTTCGGTAAGTCTTGTAATTTATTGTATCCGAAATATTTTTAGTCGTTCAAGCTGCTTTGTTACTTAAACAAAGCCAACTTAAACAAAAAACTTAATTTTATATCGTTAAAGTCAAATCCGGCAACTGGGATATGACGAAAAACTATTATCATAAGTGTCTATACGTGTATCATGGGATTCTTCAAACCAAACAATAAAAGCGATGAATTTCGAAAAAGAAATTCGTAGCATAAGCACTAAATATAAATCTGTTATTTTATATAAAGTTTATATTTCTATGGTGTTTTAATATAAACAGTTAGGTTAGATTTTCAACTGTGGTTTACATATACACCAAGTATCAGTAATTGAAATACATGGAAGCACCTAATGTTACAATACCATTATCAATAATAATCACAGAAAAATTAAGACTGTCATGGCCAACTTTATAAAAACATTATATAATTCATTAATTAAATAATACATATGCCATAGTTATGATCAATTTCAATCAGTATTTTGTAGTGTGACTTATAAACAACCAACATTATAAATAAACAGTAACAAAAAATTCACAATTTAACAATAACAAAAATTAAATAATTTTAAAGTAAATAGGAGTATCAGACATTGCTAATTAGGCATGCTACATGTATCAATCAAAAGAGTTCGTTATTGTTTTTAAATGCATGAAAATGTTAGCCATGACTTAAAAGGTGTTCATAATATAAAAATATATTATTCACAGACTGCATGTTCTGGCAACTAAGGTCATTTTTGAACATATAAGATTAGATAATATATCTGTATATGTAAATTGTGTTTCCATTATTAGATACAGCAATATGTATTAAGGTGTTTCAGGCGCGTAGCAAAACTTAAATTTAGACTAATATGTGATATGTATCTGGTCCATTCTTAAAATTAATTCAATTTAATAAACTTAATTAATTATAAGACAACTGGGAAGACTAAAACTGAATAGAAAAGGGTTTACTTTTAAGGAAAAACAGAATTTAAATGTTTTTAAAACTAATTAAGGAGGATTAACAAAATTACATGGTAATATTTTTTCAAAATCAAAGAAAATCTTATATACATTCAGCGAATATATGTAGACGAACTAAAGGTATTTCACATATTTATAGCAATAAATTAGAAATCAACATTGCTTTTCACACGAAGAGCATTTTTAATTACTTAAACCGTCTGCATAAGCAAATTTAATCAAGTTGTCTCTTAAATTAAATTCTCATTCAGTCTGTTTATTGGAAGTCTTTATGTTAGGCCATAAATGAAATTTAATTTTCTTATTAAATACAAAATAACGGTATATGTAATTTGACACTTGCATTAACGTATATAAAAATATCATCGTGTGTAAAGTATAGATAAAAATAAATTCAAAATGGCCATATTTAAGAAAATATTTTAAGGTTATCAGATATAATTTTGACGACTATATGAATGTCAAACTCACACCGCTTGCTAAAGCAAATGCTTAAAGAATAAATAACATTTCAGTACACCATTATTTTCAACAGAGCAGTACCCTTATATTGATTTTGGTAATACAATATTATACGCGCATTATTTTAATACGAAATAAAACCACTAAATAATTAAATAACTTATTAGCTACTTACGTTTATTACGAACTTAGTTATTATATATTTCGGATGAAAAACCTCATCTTACAAAAACCATTTAGACAAAATTATATTTCTTAATGCTGCAAGAAAAAGAATCAAAAGTAATAGACCGTTGTTGATAAGAATAAAAAATAAGTTGATGAACTTCATCATCATCATTATCATTAATTCATAATTCAGGGACTCCAGGTTGCCATTCTCTAAGGCATATATAATTTGTCCAAAGTTATTTTGTACATACGTCATCAAGATGTTTAATGTACTGCCTGTCGCAATTTGTAAATTCGTTTTAGAGCCAGACAATATTTTCTTTCTCATTTTATTCTAGTTACAAAGAGACATTGCTATCTGATAAGTTCAAACGTGTAACCGAACTACCCTGTCAAAGTCGCCCTGTTGTCAAACGTATTCAAAATTCTTCAAAACAATAGTAAGAGGTTATAAACCGGCAAACGTGATTTCAATACTTTGCTTGTTTTGATAAATTTTCAGTTATTTGAAAAGCTATAAGTTATTTTGAAAAGGATTGAGATACCGGAGGCCCCAAATAGGAATCCTGCCATTAAAATTCGTCAGAGATCATCTTTATTGTTAATTATTAATTTACTGCGATTTTCATAGAAAATATTTTTAGTGTGTTGAAGCTAAACTGACAAATCAAGATCAGCTAGGTGTTGTAGGAGCAGATTTTCAATACAAACGTAATTTAATACAATTATTTCAAAGAAAACTGTTGAGAAGTGAAACTGAAAAATATAAGAGGTCAAATTTCCGGATATTAATTTTAAAATAATAAAATTTTTAAAAGGACATAATTAAATGAAGAATGACTTATTTTTCAATGACAACAAAAATTGATGGAAAAATTAAATGTTCGAATATGAATTGATTAAGTTTTATTAGTCATAATATTTATTAATAACTCATTGCATATTGTACTTCATGCTAGAAACAGGCATAGCTAATAACAGCTTCTGCTTGGATGCACTCGAACAGACAAATTGAAGATGAAATTAATAAATGATGGAATTGTGAACAAATGTTACATTATACGATTTAATGCTGCCAATTTTTAAGACCAATTTCTAATTTTTAATGAGAATGAAAATAAATAAAGGTAAGTATATAATTAATATGTGACAACTGTAGGAAATATTATTGTAGAGTGTAAAAGATTTATGTGCACGTGAGGATTTAGTTAAAATGCGTCAGGAGAGAAAAAATAGTAACTGTTTTATAGATATGGCAAATGCATTAAGGTATTAATAGAACAAACGAAGCAGAAATACAGTGATATCAAAATGTCTTTACAAGGAAACGCTATACCGAAGGACACAAGAACTAAGTGTAATAGGTAAATATGCTCTCTAATGAAATTAAAATATATTACTTCGATATACAATTCTTAATTAGTTGGATTGGGTTTCCAGGGTATGCAACTAGGTGGTATGGAAAATAGTTCAATGAATCAACTATTATTACTGTGTACTTAATTGTAGTTTTAAGCCCTTTGCTTATGCAAATCCAAATCGAACTAAAACTCAGAGTTCATACGAAAACACTGCGACGTTTCAACGTCCCAAATTTAGATGAGGCATGTCCAAAATAACTTTGGAGAGACTGTATTTTACTGATCACTTTTATATTACTATTTATGGTTAAGAAAGGTCTTAGTTCTTTTTTAATTATGACATATTCATTCTCAATATTGACTTTGTATTCTATTTAGTTATATTTGCCATTAAATTATATGAAAATAGTAGTTCCGTTAATAAATTAATTTTGTTTATAGATATAGAATTAATATATTCAGTATAATCGATTAATTAAACTGGATTTTATTATAAGATATCACAACTAATTACGAAAGAGCGGATATCACTGCATCCCTATCTTACGTATACAGAGTAATTCGCGCAATTAAACACTGATGCTGTTTTTATCCATTAATCGTCACTGAACGATATAAATGTGTACTGCGATATCCCGCCGTTATCGACGAACATTCTTCAATCTCCATTAACTTTTTAAGCGAGCATTGAGTCATAAATGTATTAAAATTTCAAATTACAACTGATTATCATAAATCCGCTTCATTATTGAAATAGACAGGGAAGAACTATTAAACCGCGCTGGATATTACAAGGAAAAGAAATGTATGTCAATTTTTTCTTACATTGTATATCGTCCTATATTAACACGGGTTATTTAGTTTTCCTTAATATCAAGTTTTTCTTCGGCATTATAATTAGCCTCAGTTTCTACACGGATATTATTTATGTACGAGAAATATTACAAATCATTTTGTAAAACTATTAATATTGACATTTATGTTCATGGAAATGCAATGAACTGTGATTAGTGGGAAATCAATGACTGCTAATTATATTAAATATTCGATGTTTCTGATAAATCAAACGCATCCTATTTTGGTACATGTACATATGAGGAGATAATAATGATTATAATGAATTTAATTGGAAGATGCTAGTTATATAAACAATATTAACGAATTATTAATATATTATTAAAATACCAATTTCTACTATTTTTTTGTAATAATATGAACTTAATTTATATTAATAGCGTCATATATTTAACACAATTTTATGTCAAATTTTGGTGTTAATTATATGACTTATCATTATTATTATTATATGAAAAACTGTGGTCACCAATGAGAATTTCAAATGATCAGAATTTGCCAGGTCATAACCTAAGTAGCAAAAAGACTCGAACAATGACTCTAAATATTGAGAAAGCCTAGCTCTTGCAATATAATTTTATATCACAACAACATATTTAGTATTAGACGGAATTAACAAAATCCGAAATTTACTTTAGTTAACTAAGGATTAGTACCTACAAACTATTATAACTGTGTTAGATTTACTATATTGTTACAATAAATTAAATTTGATAACAGTATTTTTATGTAATTATTTTATTTAGATTAGAATTGTGGTGTATGCAAAGCCAAGCTGAAGTAAAACTCAGAGTTGATACGGCAACACTGCGACGTTTTAACGTCACAAATTTACATGAGACATGTACAAAATAACTTTGGGTAGACTGTATTTTACTGATCACTTTTATATTACTATTTATGGTTAAAAAAGGTCTTAGTTCTTTGTTAATTGTGATATATTTCATCTCAATATTGACTTTGTATTCTATTTAGTTATATTAGGCATTATATTATACGAAAGTAGTAGTTCCGTTAATAAAGTAATTTTGTAAATTTCGATTAAATAAAATGGATTTTAATATAAGATATCACAACTAATTACGAAAGAGCGGATATCACTGCATCCCTATCTTAGGTATACAGAGTAATTCGCGCAATTAAACACTGATGCTGTTTTTATCCATTAACCGTCAGTGAACGATATAAATGTGTACTGCGATATCCCGCCGTTATCGACGAACATTCTTCAATCTCCATTAACTTTTTAAGCGAGCATTGAGTCATAAATGTATTAAAATTTCAAATTACAACTGATTATCATAAATCCGCTTCATTATTGAAATAGACAGGGAAGAACTATTAAACCGCTCTGGATATTACGGAGAACAGAAATGTATGACCATCTTCTTCTTACTTTCTATATTATCCTATATTAACATGGATTATTTAGTTTTTCCTAATATCAAGTTTTTCTTTGGTATTATAATTATCCTCAGTTTCTACACGGTTATTATTTATGTACGGGAAATATTACAAATCATTTTGTAAAACTATTAATATTGACATTTATGTTTATGGAAAAGCAATGAACTGTGATTAGTGGGAAATCAATGACTGTTAATTATATTAAATATTCGATGTTTCTGATAAATCAAACGCATCCTATTTTGGTACATGTACATCTAATAATGGTTATAATGAATTTTATTAGAAGATGCTAGATATATAAACAACATTAACGAATTATTAATATATTATTAAAATACCAATTTCTACTATACATTTTTTTATTAATTTAAACTTAGTTTTGATTAACAGCGTCATACATTTAACACAATTATTATTATTATATGAAAAAATGTGGTCATCAATGAGACTTAAGCATAAAGGGTATAACCTAAGTAGCAAGAAAATTAGAACAACGACTCTAAATGTCGAGGAAGCCTAACTCTTCCAGTATTATTTTACATCCCAATAACATATTTAATAATACACTAAATTAACAAAATCCGAAATTTATTTTAGTTTATTAAAAATTAATAACGAATATTTAAATTAAAATAAAGTTACGCATTAGTCGTTACATATTAAGGTTAAAATAAAAAGTTCAAAATAATATAGAGTTGTTCTGTGTTGCTTCAAAGGTAATATAATTTACATTTATTAAACCAACGACGCAGACTACACTGCCAGTTCAATCAAATTTTAATCACTTATAATATCACATCAGAAGACTGATTTCTTAGAATATCCTATACCGTACTAATCATGTTTTATAACACCTTCCTACTGAAGAAACCATCACAGAAATATACGTGGTCGTTATGGAACAGTTCACTGTCATAGTTAAATTATTTGTAAATATTGAATGAAGCTTTTTCCTTCAGTTTGCCTTTAATGACACTTTTCATAGTATACTTCATAATATACCCTGTGTGGAAACCAATCCCAAGTTTCAGTGTATCCAAATGCAAATAGTTTAAGCTACAAGCATTTGCTCAAATTCCTGTAGCAATCGTATCTCAATATTCCTCTGTCATTAAAATGATTTAGGTAGCTTCACATATCAAATGCATGACAGTTTCTTTATAGAGATTTCCTATATATCGATATATTAAGGTGTTTTATTATATCTTACAAGTAAATTCTGATTATTTTTGATATAGTCACGCCAATAAGTGTTAACTTTCAGCACTTTAAACATTTTATAGCTCCAACATATTTTATATTATTATATGGAACTGTTTTAATCATTGAAAGCATTACTGTCAATATATAATAATTTATTATTTTATTTTATTATATATTTAATAAATCGAAAAAATATTAAGTTTTTAATGAAATCGCACAATTTCAATAAATCAATCCTAATTGACAGTCAATATGTCACAGTTCAGATAATCTTCTTTATATATACGCCAAGAACATATATTGGCCATGCATAAAAGTCTACATGACATGACATTCTGACAAACTGAAAGAAAACGAATAAAGAAAGTAGAAATTAACTTACCGAGGGATGAGTTTATGAGACCCTCTAATGTCAAAAACTTTTGGAAATAACACATTTTATTTAAAAAATATTGAACAAAACGAAATAATAAAAATATATTTCCAGCAGTTCTATTTTTATAAAAACATCATATTACACATGATCATTATTTTTTATAAACAAAAATACACAAATATGATAAATAATTGATTTAATGTTGAAAATATATATAAGTAGGGAAATAAATATTGAAATTTTTTGAAATAACACTTTTTATTTAAAAATTTATTGAGTAACATGAAATAATACAAATAATTTCTATATGCCTTTCTATTTTTCCAAGAACCATATAAATAAACATTACCATAAAAAATACCAAAATCGTTTAGACCAAACACAGCCAATATAGTAAACTAGGCGAAAAAGCCACCACTATATATGAAAGCAGTAAAATTTTCCCAAAAATCTCCAAATATTATCGCTACTATTCTTGATCCACAAACCCCATTAATGAATTGACTACCTTGAGTTTTTGATTAATATATTCTATATTTATTGGCCTAAAACGAATGGATGATTGTACTTTAAAACTGAAAAATATCTCAGTCAATACATCATTATTTTTACAAAATAATAATTTATTTACCTATACTCTTATATAACTCCTAGTATTTTCCTTATCATTAGATTATTAGGGTGTCGTAGATAGTTTCATATTTTGTTTATTTGATTCAGGTCTGCTTTTGATAACAAATGTAATTATTTAAAAGTATCACTGTACGTTGTTCTTACATCTTAACAAAATGCTGTCTAATTTCTTCTTCTCTGATTCTGTGAATTCCACATTCTTTGAATGTTACTTCCAACAAATTCTAGCTACAATTTAAATTAATACTGAAATATATTATGTTTAAAATAAATGTCTAATTATTACTTCAGTTACTTCAGTTCTGATACTATTCTTAATGGACAAACCTCTTGACTTGACTTCTCTGTTCTCGTTATCATTAAATTTTGGCATATGTTGATACCTATTCCTGGTCGTTAAAAATGATGTATTATAAATTTGGCGGGTAAAATGCATAATAATTTAAATTAATATAATAATAATTTAACCTTACACTCTGCACTTACCCTTGTTCTTCTATATGTTAAAACCAATGTATGTTGGACCACCAAATATAACACAATTTAACTATTATTACTATAGAATTATTAATGTAACACAAAATCCAAATATTCTAGATTTGTTTGTTGTTTTGAACTGATCGACCGTACCGATCGACAGGAAAGGAAGGACCGCCACTAGAAAAGGAAAACAATATAGTTTCATATAGTTTATTCTTTTCTATATTTTATTCTATCCAGGAGAGTGCACATGCGCCAAATCCGGAGATGTTGGAGCAATGTATCCTTAGTAAATATAATGAGACAGTAACTATGTCGTAGTGTTTTGAATAATCTTCATATAAGAACTATGCTATACTATGATCAACTATGCTATACTAATACTCGTTGTTTAAAAATACTTTTGTATCTACATTTTACATCTGGTATGGAATTTTGGTATTTGGAACTTTATATTTATCTGGTTTAAATATATCTTGTGTAGACTCTAATAATCAGTGACACCAAGGAACATTAACCTAGTTATATACGTTCGTCAATAAAAAATAAAATTAATATAAGAAAATATGTTCATAAAAAACAAGTGACACCTAAAGCAACATTTACTTTAGTCATTAAGCTTTTCTATAACTATTGTATAAATTAATAAAAAAATATTTTAAATGGAGATTTAATCCCCTTTAAAGGAGCTTATTCTCACTAATTGAATTATAATTAACCACGTATTTGAACTCATTTTTCATGAATATATTTGACGTTTCACTGTACCGAGGAAAAAAACAATACGATGAGGAGCTTAACTGTTGAAAAAATCAGAACTCATTCTAGTCATAAATTAAGTCTCATTGTTGTGACTTATGCCGCCAAAGGGAATTCCTTGCTGAACGATAAATTTGTTCTATTCAATTAGAATTCTTCGACTATAAGCTTCCATTTCCTTATGTATTAATTATTTCTTCATTGCAGTCGCCAACTAATTCGACTTCATTTAATAAAATCTATTATAATTATTATACATTATGATCGCAATTATCGCCATTGCAAACATGATATTGAAGTTCTTTAATATCTCGCCTTAAATGGCTATAAACCTGTCATCATAGTCAATTAATAATAATTAAATAAAAATGTTTATGCGTATTTATTTGAACATAAACGAAATATTTGGAGGGAGATTACTTAAATAGTAATTATTAAGTAATATTTGTTAATTTAAAAGCATGTTAGTGTATGATAAAAGTTTATGGTAATGCAGTATGCTAATAAATAGATAATATATACATGTACTATACAGTAATGTTAATAATTACATGTAGTAAAAAACCAAACATAAAATATGACACATCTTTCGTAAATTATAATATTTTTGTATTATACCTACCTGGATGTACTTAAAACACATATCATCTCAACAGCTGTGTATAAATTATTTTGATTGAAGTGTTGGCAACAAAATACCATCTAGAACTAGTTCTTATTAACCTTATCCATGGAATAGTGTTTAATGACAAATTTCATGAGGTACGCTCACAAACCCAATTTTACCCCAGCCAGTAAAATTAAATAATTTATATGAACAGTTAATTTAGGCTAGTTAATTTTTAATAAAAATAATCTATAACGAGATCATTTAAAATATATTTATTTTAAAATAAATAACATACATTAAGATAATTAAGATGCTGATGCAAATGTATTTGATAGGGCTACCAAAATATTTATTTCATTCAACTAATATACACATCAAACAAAACTAATAAGGCCTAATCGCAAATTATATCAACAGTGTTACTACAACATAAAATGAATTCTTCAACTAGATATCTGTGAATTTCTTTTACTTTGCTTGACTTCAATTACTACGGGCGCATGCATTGTCTGTACCTAAATATTGTTCGAAATGTTTGTAATTTTTGTTTGCCATAAATGTGTGTTATGTCACCAGCCTCTAAAAATTTGATAAAATGACATTGTTCAATCAAATATGGCTCGTTGTAACTTAGGCCATCTAATTCGGATTCATAACAAGTCAATTGAAAATTCTCCGGCCTACCATAGAAAAACAAATTTTTTTAGCAAAATTAGTCTTTTTGTTCAACATAATTCCCTTCAAGGAAGATACACTGATTATAGCGACCCTCCAAATTTTCGATACTATTTTCGTAGTACCATTTGTCCTTTGCTTCAAAATAGGCCACAATTACGTCGATCACCTATCATTCGACGAAAATTTCTTCCCAGCGGGCATTCTTTTCAGATTTGAGAATAAGAAATACTTGCTAGGGGTCAGATCTGGAGAATACGGTGGATGAGGAAGCAATTCGAAGCCCAATCCATGGATTTTTGACATGGTGTAATGCCTTGATGAAGCAACACTTTTTTTTTGAAATGTGGCCGTTTTCTGCGATTTCGTCCTTCAAACGGTCCAATAACTATGTAACAGTCGCTGTTGATAATCCTTCCTTTTTCAAGGTAGTCAATGAAAATTATTCAATGCGCATCCCAAAATACAGTGGTCATAAAATTGCCGGTTATAAGTAATAAAGTAACGGAATAAAGTAATCGCTTTATTGTTAATCATATGAATCATAATTATTATTATTATTATAATTGTAGTGCTTTGTGGTATACGATGTTTTTTGTTTGATTACCTGGCGCATAGATAAACAAATCTGATGGTTTTCCAACACGGGAACAGGCAACATACAATTGACCATGTGAGAAACATGGGTTTTCTAGATTAATACCACAAACACTTAATGATTGCCCCTGGGACTTGTTTATAGTCATAGCAAAAGCAAGCCGCACTGGAAACTGTAGTCGTTTAAACTCAAATGGCACATCAGTCGGAATCATTGGGATGCGCGGTATGAGAACATCTTCTCCTTTATACTATCCTTTGAGTATAGTTGCTTCTATCACATTGTTTAGTAATTTTTTATCGCTAACCGTGTACCGTTGCAAAGACGCGGTTGGTTGATATTTCGCAACATTATAACCACCGATCCAACCTTTAATTGAAGATTGTGAGGTGGCAATCCTGGCAAATCCAGCGAGTTTAAAAATTCCGGTGGATAGTTGACTACATCATCTTGATTAGTAGCCGAATCAACTGATTATATATGATATATCCTCAATTCGCCTGTAATTTGTTCTTGAATTTTGAAATTTAATTCATTTACATCTATGTTTTTTGCAGCCAGTATAGCTCGTTCGCTCAACCAATCATGGTTTCTGTAATTTTGAGAAACATCTGGAAACACCTTCTGAATAAGTTCATCTTTTGATCGAGTTAACTGACAAAAACTTTGAGGAAAGTTAATGCAGCCAGTCAACATATCTATAGGAAATTTGCCATTACCAATGTCAATGAGTTGTTTAGAGAATATGTTTCCAGATTGGTCATTTTGCAACTCGACACGCATATTCTTGCTTAAAAGAAGTACTTTGATATGTTTCCACAAATTGGAGGACTTTAGACATGCATTGAGTTCATCAGCTGGCGTTGATCGTGGAATCACTGGCAATGTTTGACGAAAATCTCCTGCTAATAAAATCATCGCACCACCAAATCGGTTATTATTGCTACGTAGATCTTTTAAGGTTCTGTCTAAAGCCTCCAAAGATGTTTTATGTGCCATCGTGCATTCATCCCAAACAATCAATTTACATTGCTGCAAAACCTTTGCCATTGCAGAGTTCTTCGAAACGTTGCAGGTTGGAGTTTCATTGCTTTGCATATTTAATGGCAATTTTAGTGCTGAATGGGCTGTTCGACCACCTTCAAGCAAAGTTGCTGCGATTCCCGACGAAGCGAGTGCAAGTGCAATTTTATTTTGTGAGCGAATTGTTGCTAATATTAATGAAATCAAAAAAGTTTTTCCTGTACCACCAGGTGCATCTAAGAAGTAAATCCCTCCAGTTTCATCATTTGTTACTTTCATAAGAGTTTCAAATACATACTTCTGTTGTTCATTTAACAGTGGAAGATTTGTTTGAATTAATTCTTTCAAAGCGTTGAGATCATACAGTCTTTCTCGATGCAACTCTTGGTTAAAAGCGTCATGCATTGGACGATTGGGCGCGGTCAGGCCTAATTGAATTAATAGTTTGTTTGACATTATCAAGCACATGTCCTCAATTGAAATCAATGCTTCATTGTAAATTTCTTCACTGATTTGTATATTTGGATTTCCCATTCTATTCCGTATTTGATACAAGATATCATCACACATATAATCTTTGTACTTCATCCACAAATCAATTGGGTTTGATGGGAAGCATGTAGATATGATTATAGAAAACAATGTTCGTATTTGATGAGCGTGTGATGATATTACAGCATCATTGAGAGTTTGATCCCAATGAGCGTCATTTTCAAGCAATTGCAAACGTTGACAGACTTCTCTGTAGGATCCACACAATTCACCATCAACAGTTCGTAACTGTTGGAATGATGTTGGGCCACGTACATTGACTAATAGCAGTCGTAAATAAAAACATTCATCATTGCTTGGATGTACTGAATAAATCCGGCCAATCGCATCGGTGGAATATACATCTGTATATCCTGGAACTGGTTTGCTTTGTTTCCGTCGTATAAATCTCCTTGAGGATTGATTCCAGGTATAATATTTTGGCATTTCAGAATATAGCAATGTTTGTGCGAAATCATCGTTTTGGCATGTCTCAAAAAAACTGGTTAATGTAGTAGATGGTGGCTGAGCAGCTCTTTGTACTGCGTTCTGTGCTGTAAAATACACTCTTTGTCCATTTTCTAAATGCACAGCTAAGTGAACAACAGAAGGGTGTCTCTCATGAATAGGAAAAGAAAATATTCGCCAAACTGCTTCATTACTACTGACATAGCGGCCCATTTGGTATTGGGTAACTTCATCATTAGAATTCTCTGCACCAATTCCAATCACAGCCATATCACTCCCTTTGGTTACATATTTGCAAATGTATTTAATCGATTTCACTGAATGGCAAGATTCAACGTTGATGTGTGCTTTGAATGTCTTTGATAAAATGGGTGAATATGGAACAATCCAACGATTATCTATTTCAATATCTTGTTGATTTAATTTGACAATTGTTGATTTTCCATTGTCTGCTGTCGATCTGCGACGATACAATGGATAACCGTCATTACCAGTAATTGTTTCCTATATTAATGTCCGTGGATATCGTTTTGAACATTTACCATCCATCATACACGGTGAATTTTGATTAAGAGTTCCACAGGGACCATGTATCATGTTTTTGATAACTACCTCATGCAATCCAGGATCTACTTGTACATTAGGGATTTCAGCTGATATCACTGCATCAACTTCATTTGGCCTTATCTTTTCAACCAACCAAATCAAAATGTGTGCATGTGGCAATCCTCATTTCTGCCACTCCACAGAATACATCCAGCAGCATGTCTCACCAAACACATTATGTTTTACGATGAAATTCATTAAAGATTTCAACTTTTGTCTAAAGACTCTGGCTGTAATATCATGACTATCAATAAGTTATTGCCCAGGGAATAACTCCTGCTTAATTTCTATCCATTGCGGATTGCATGTAAATGTGATGAACAAATCTGCTGTACCATAATGACGAACATACGACATGGCATCTTGAGCATATTCGTGCATATGCCGAGGGATTCCGATGTATGTTGCTGGAAGAATAGTCATCCGACCGACATTCTGTGCATTTCCATCAGTATTAATCGCATCTCTAAGGTGAATATACTCTTCACATCGGAGTTTGGTTTGATTCAACCTGATGAATGTTAATCTCTCCGTTTCAATTTTAACATACATGTCAACAATATATTTGTGATATAATCGCCGACATTTCAATATGTGATTATCTTCATTTTCCCGAATCATTACGCGGTATGAATAATAGTTCATTGAATTGACTTTTTTGTTGGTTTCAGAACCTGTAAACAGATTTTGTTTTAATAACATTCAAATACATAATATAGTGACTGAGATATTATCGCCATAGCTAAACTAATATTTTAGTTACCTGTAATGGGATTTATCATTTTTATTGATAAATCGTAGCCATCTTCTCCTTGCCAAAATATAATGGGATATTGCAGTGCATCATATGAGCGGTGTGTTTCCTTTATACGTTGTAATTGATCATTCCGACGATGTAAAACAATATCACGGGATTCCAAATTTTCTCCAACTACAACGATAGCAACTTCATCAATAGTTGGTGCATTAAAACGTCTTGCATGTTGACCTGCAGGTGTTTTATCAGCTCTGATTACAATTTTGTGATTATCGGATGGCATCAGATCCAGGGCAGTTTTAAACAATATAATCAATTGATTGTGTTGATGAAATAAAGTTTGTAATTGTTCTACAATAGACCTCTTTACTAAATTGTTATGTGCACAACGCAGATCAATTTCTTGTGGTGAATTGCCCATAAAATAAATTTGCAGGAATTTGTTGTCGCTATCTGACACTGGTAACAGTGAACCTGCTCTGTGATATATTTGCCTTTGTATCTGTAAATAAAAAAAATATTATGGTGTGGTATAAATTAATGGATTGTCAGTGATCAAACTTAAATAATATTTGATCTTAAAAAGTATATATTTAGTTTTAACTAATATCTATCAAATATAAAATATAATAAAAGTGTCACTGAAACTGAATCACCATATAATATGATGACTAAGTGATATATTTCGTAATGATTAAGAAATTGAAGATTAGTAACACATCTTAACTTTGGTGACAGAAAATTTTGTTCGCTAAAATAATTATGAGTAACTGCTATAATACATACCTTGAAAGTTGGCATAAAATTTTCCCGAACTGCATTTGTTGCCCCAAATGAAGTCATTTGAAAGCAATTGTTATATTGTTGGATATGTGTCAAAAAGTGTATAGAATCTGTTCCTATTCCTGAAACCAATGAGTACAATGGTTCTGGTGGTGGATCCAATGGTATCAATTTCACTTTACCATTTGCGCAAAACAATCCATTGGCTTCGTTTTTGTATTTTAATACCTTACAGTGTGAGCAAACCAAGTTCATAGAACCAATAACAACACATTGGTAGTTACTGTAGTCAATTGACACATCGTAACTGAAAGCAGCTCGATTCAAACTTGCGCGATTATTAGTTGAATGTCACGATCGCGCTTCACGCGTTTGTGATATCCGAATTCTTTCACGTTCATTTCCGTCGTCACGTTCTTGTGCAGTACGATTAGATCGGTAATTAGCTTGGTTTATAGCATTTCTGGTTCTTCTACCTAAATTGCTTCGTCTTATAGGAGGCATATCAAATATAAATTATTTTTTCACTAATCACGAACTGAACAAACACTAACTAACTAAACACTCTGTACAAAACACGATATACGAATTTGTTTCGTGTATCAGTTGACAATTCATCTGTCATCTGTCAAAAGTCATCTATAACAGACAACTTTTTTTTTTAAATTTGATATGACTTGAACTCAAATCCTTTTAAACCGTACGAATTGTTTTATTTATTTAAAATTTGGATATTGAAAATAATAAAACACTGTTGGTAACGCGATTTTTGTTTGACTGATGTAATGACGTGGAAACTGATGCATTTTATCTCGCGTGCCGAAACTAATACAAAAGAAACGCGAGTTTCGGAACGCGACATTAAACTCCTCCAACTACGTATTCTGTGCTCCAACGCACACACGCACATTATTTTGATAGATATGATCTTTGACGTTAGGAACACACCTACATTGCTTAGACAACAGTGAGTGCTTGTAATTTAATATGAACTTTATACCATAGCAATAAAGCTCAAATTGACTACGTTTTAGTTACAAATCATTTGTATGGGAAAAAGAAAAGGGCTATTTTTAGGGTTTATCCAGCAATAATTCTAATTTTTCTCGCCGTAGAAACCATCCTTGAACTTCAACGAACATTTTAAAAAAAGATTTGGCCAAATTGGTCCAGGCGTTGTTGAGTTATGCGCTTACCAACACATTTTGGGATTCATTTTTATATATAAAATAATGCCTCTTTTTTTAGCAAAATAAAAATGTTTGAGTTTCTAAAGTCTTTCGCATTTCAAAGTTCATATACACTGGGTAACATAATAATTCTGATTGGGAAACTGTTATTTTATATAAAGAAATGTTAAAAATGTTGTTGAATTGTCAGTTAGCTGATATACTACTATTTTTGAATTAATTAATATTATAACTCGAGCATCCTTCAAAGTAATTAACATATATTTGGTAGTGTTAGTATTGTTCCTACAAAGGCTGAGGTACACAATCATTTTGAAAAGCAGCAATTAAAAAAAGCATAAAGAAAATTTCTTTTGTAAAAAGTGTCTATTTTAAATATTCGTTGGATTAGCCTAAGCGATTACAATAATAGCCTGGGTTTATTCTAAGTAATACAATTTTAAAGTTATCCAAAAAATATAATGCCTCTTACAACCGAAACAACTGCTAACATATATACCACACATTTTTGGATAAATTGTAGACATCAGTTCGCTTCAACGTTTTCAAATATAAGTTTTATTTTGATGCACCCAAGTTTAGTTATGTTCTATTTCTTATATTCCCATTAAAAATGCTTCAGCCCTTCAAGGAATGTGTTCATTTTAGAACCTAGGTCGTGGGTAATTACTGACACGTAATTAAGAGACGTAATTTTTTAATATCGATATTTTACATTAAATCTAAAAGTTCGATACTCTCATTTAAAATTATCGATACTTATTTGAAAAATATAACGAAAAATATGGGCCCTAAATATATCGACATATTAAGAAAAAAATGTCACCGGTATAGTTTGAGAAAATTGTCGATATACCAATATATCGATATTTTAGATATCCGTACATTGATATACGACAATTTTAACAGCTCATAAAATCTCTTGAATTTTTATGTTGCAGTTTTCATTACGAAACCAAGCATGTTACACCTCTTTAGTCTTTAGATCGTTATAATATAATAATATTTCCGATAATTTTTTGCAACGTTTTTTGTATATTCAGCAGTTTCTCATCAGAAGTGCTTATGAAATTAAAAAATAAGCATCAATTTAAAAAATAAGCAGTAATATTGCCCCATGGTTATATCAAAACATCCACCATTCATGATATTGAAGACGAAGATATACCTTCTTACTCTCTTCTCTAAAGCTACTCATAATTTTTCCATTATTTCTATTTTTAATTCTTGTAGGTTCTATTACTGTGAGGTCTGGCAATTGAGCCTGGCCAGGAAAGATATTTAATAATGATTTGGTGCTTCTCAAACCAAGACTGAACCTTTTTATGTATATGGGCCCATTATCATCTTGGAATTTGTCTTGGTTCTGTCAAGACAATATTACTAAAGCGAGTGTTGAGTTTTGCTGTCACTTTTACCGCGGAAATTTTATTATAATATATTATATTATATTGGCCAAAGCTCTTTTTAATATCAATGGGTCTCTATCTTTTAACTTTAAGCTACTATTCTTCTTCGCCGATGATGTTCTGTATCATTACCACGGATACCATCGCTCGTGAAATGTTAACTAATTCACCTGTTTTGACCATTGTTTGCGTAAACTGAAAATACGTCCTATATTCATAGGATTTTGTCTATCCCTATATCTCCTATTATTTCGAGGCGATAAATGATTGTAAAATAAATTTTATACCATTTAAATGAAGATGTTAGTTTACTTGTTGTCATTAATGTGTTTTATATAAATATGGAAAACCAGTCGAATTGATGAATATTCGTCCGACGGTTACTGTGACTTTTTTGACCCTGCTATTCAGTGTATGTATATTCAATATCATGGGCGTAACTTATCAGATTCAAAACAACTTTTTAAGTGCACCTGTGTTGCCTTAAGTCATATCATTAACGCTAAATTAATTAATAAATTTTTGGGAGTCAAATTTAGATCAGTATATTTTCAAAGATGAGTGCATTTCTCTTTTAGTATTAGTATTTTAAAAATATGACGGCAGCATTCACTTTCACGACTACGAGAAAAATGTTTGTCAGTTTCTATTATGGTTTGTACATTGGCTTTACGATACATTAATTATATCAAATGACGGATCTTATACAGACCAATCAGATATCATATTTTTAATGTTATACTAAAATTCATTGGAGTTATTAAATTTCCTAATTTACATATCAAAAGTAAAGTGAAATGCAATCTTGGTATTCTAAATTTAGTTTCATTGGTCTTTATCTTCGAATCTATAGGAAATACTACATTTTACGATTTTATTATTAATAAATCATCAATTCAGTTAATTCAAAATACAACTAAGAGGGAAAGGCTATTGATGATGTCGAGACATATGGATTCCAATTTTAAGACATACTTGCCTATACTAAAGCTCAGGAATTATATAAATTTCACAAAAAGCTTTTATTACAATTATAATTGCAATTACAGTTTATTTGGCGCAATAATGGTAATGTTACGGTGACAAATTATAAATTAAGCTGAAACTTTAAATTATTTCCGTTCAATCATCGGAGTAAAAATGATGTAAAAAATAACAAGAGGTATATATGTTATATCGCGTGATTGTTACGTCATTGTACTGAATGAAATACCGTCTTATATAAGTTCTTATGTTAATATTGAATGATATAACGAATTAGATAAAAATAGACATATGTGTCACAGGGGTTTTGTCTATTTTGTCAGAGATAATAGTCGCCAGTTCTTCCCATAAAATAAAATAATATTTTAAAGTAAATATAAAGCTTTATTGTTTTAAACTTTTCATATTTCATAACTTATATAAATACAACTCTGCTTATAAAAATTCCAATTCAAAATTACTTTCCACTTACTTTTTGAGTTTTACAAATATAAACTCATACATATAAGCAGGATTTATAATACGACAACATTTACATTTACAAGATGATAATTTATCCGTTTTGGAAAGTATTGGCTAAAAATACGCGATATTTATGTCACGAATAGCATAACTATGTCAAATATTTGATCAATCAGGAGGCTCTAAATCTCGCGGACACGCGGGCATCCTGTTTCAAGCTCTCTGAACAGGGTTCAGTATTGACCGCTGAGCTCTTCGCGATATTCAAAGCTTTATCCTACATTCATCCCCATCCCATCCCATCCCCATCCCTTCCCATCCCCATCAGGGGATGGGAAGTTCACCCATCCCCTGATGACCGACTCACTGTCAATCATTCGTACCCTCATCAGGACAAGTTTACTGTAGATCTCTTCTCATATTGCTATAGCGGGAAATGAGCGCGCGGATAGTGCGCTAAATACGTAGTCTCCTCTCCCCTCCCCATAAAAAATATTTGTATCTATACTTTATCCCATACGTTTCTTGTTTCACAAAGAATGAGACACAACGTCGTTGGGCCCAGGAGGGCAACCATAACAAGCTCTTTGAAGTTAAAGCTGATTTTTTCTCCTCTCTTCGCGTTCCTTCCCTTCGTCACCATGCAGTAGCTCTGAATCGACTGAGATTGGGTCACTGTCATTTCTCGCACAGTCATTTTGTTGCGGTGCAGGAAACGGCTTTAAATACCGCAAAGAGTTCAGCGAGTAACATTAAACCTTGTTCAGAGAACTTGAACCTGAACAAATGGTTGTCCACCACAAAAGTTACATTACAGAGAACTTTGTAGGAGAGTTAAGAAATTTGGCTAATTTGCAAAATAGGTCTAAGTGATAGGAAGTTCACCAGGTCATCTACTATTGTTATAAATAACCTGAGATAACATTTTCACATTAAATTAAAAATGTAATGTTCATGCTTTCACTGAAGCGTTCATAGACCTCCCACCCTTCACCGGAACCTATCGCAGAACCAACCTATTAAACTGAATCAGCAGGGATTCAGCTGATACGCCTGGCCATGAAATATTGAGTGGGCTAGTAGACTAGCGATGAAACGTTGAACGTGGACGCATATTATTATATAGCATCTTCTAAAATTAGTTGTTTCATGGCTTGTCAATTAGTGAATTTATTGAAAGTCAAAGAGAATAATTTTGTTTAATAAATCATGAAAACATTTGAGTTAAAAAGTTATTAATGACTGTAAAATCAACATATTTACTCTACAATAATTTATAACGATATATAAAACATTTCAAACTAGCACAAATGATCGAAGAGAGCGAGAGAGAGATAAATTTATTTATAATCAAATCACGCTCTGAAGCATGTAAAATATTAACGCGTTAAGTTCAATCAACACATTCGTATCAATAGTACGGAAACCGTCTTTAACGGAACGCTTTCAAAAACTGATCTCTGACGATTGTCCATCGATCTTAATCGAAACTTGACCGCGCCTTCTTAGTTCGTCGCGGTGCACAGTAATTAAGGCACGGTCCGGTCAACCGGCCTTTTAAGATTGCGATCACTGTCAAACGGCAGCTCTGCTTTATGGCAGCCGTCCCGCGATCAAATGAAGCTTGAATTTCCGCATTTCGGGGTCAGAGGTTGACGATGCGGGACAATGCGACTACTTTTTCTGCTTCGATGTAAACAGCGCTGATGATCGATAGCTGGTCACTGAATTTGTTTATTCCATTTTGAAAATAATAGCTTTAAATGACTGGACGCAAACCCATACTTTAATTCAACCGAAAACATAAATCAGTTTTTTTTTAAATAGAGAAATTATGTTTTACTCAAAAACGTAATTTAGTTTAGAATTTAAAACATATCAGCTTTAGAGAAATACATTCTCAAAATTTTAACTTTACTCTCAACTCCTACAAGGTACTGCTCCAATGAATTTTAAATGTTTTTTTATAACGAACTATATGACTCCATATACATTGTCTGAGATACGATTATCCAGCTCGAACTAATAAAAACATTTTTTGTGAGTTTGTTTGAGTGTCTATTGTAGCGCATTTTTATATCAAAGCATTGCAGCTACGTTGTTGAAAGACGTAGAACAGCTCAATTAATACTCAAGTTCAAATAAATATGCTAATTAATGAAACTCCAGCTAGCAACTTTATATGAGGAATTCTACGATAGCAAGAGTATTAAAGCAAAGCAAATTGATCGCAAAATGATGAATGCACGATCACACACAAAAAGTCTTTAGAGGAATTTCTGCAATCTAGGTGGGTACGCCTAACTGGAGGCATTTTGAAGCATCAAATTCAAATGAATATAAAAAATTACTCCCATAATATTTCTCTACAACCGTATATGTTATTTATATGACGTTATGTAGTATGCCGCTCGTTATCTGAATGGTGAACGAGGGAGACGGGTTGGTCTGTTTTTACCCATAGGATCGCTTTGTATCGCCGTTCAAACAGTCACCTATTCTTTCTGTTAAACAAAGTAATATTTTCAAGTAATTAATAGTTTTCGTTTTCCAAACCCTTTCACATATACCACGTGTTAATCTATAAAAACTTAAAAATCGGAATTAAATTAAACTTTTAATATAAGACGTGGTTGGGGTAAACTAACTGCGATGAACAAAGAATCACTCAACAAATGCTCACTGTCAGATATTCAGCGCAAAATTTTCATAAATTTTCCAATCTGCGCAATTTTCTTAGTTTTTATCCCACTAGAACCTTCGAACAATTTCAAAATTCTTGATAAATGTACTTTCACTGGTGTACTCCACATCAGCTTAAAGCACGATATAATTCTTAATCTTAGCTTAACTATATTTGTTCAAAAATTTTCTGTCTCTTCAACAATGGATCAAATTAATATTGGATTTTCTTGTCCATCCATATAGTTGCCAAATCATATCTCGGGATGTCCTCTTTAACATGCTATTTCCATTTGAGATTAGCTCTAGTGTCACACCTAGGTATTTTACTATGTTCAAGACCTAAATTTATTAACATAAATTTACTATAAGTTAAATATATTTAACATATAGGAAATAAGCAAATAACCAATATTTGCTGCTATATGATATCATGTTCTTAGCAAAACCTAGGATGAGATCAAGGTGATGAATTATTACAAAAATAAAATAAACAAGTGAAAAAATAACCGCCATTTTGACCCATTGATTTATTAAGTACAATATTAAAATTTTAGTTCTAATCCAAAGTATAGATTTCTTATTCAATTACATATGTATTAAAGAAGCATTAGTTTAGAAAAAGTGTATTTGAAGCAAAAAGCAAATGAAATTCATGGAATGCTGCGTGAAGGTCATGAAAACCATGCGTTACGAATTCACTTTTAACGTTCTAAAAGGGATGATTTTAATACCAAAGAGAAAGACTGTTCTAAGCAGGAAAAGAAAATTAATACGAGGATTTGAAGGCACTACTCGATGAATCTATCAATGGGATCGCTATCGACTAAAGTTGAGATGAGTACTGCGCGAAATCGGAATACGAGCAAAGACACAATTAATTATTAATTAGTTATTCCAGTATTTACTCCTTCTGATTACTAATTGTTCCAATATATGAGCCTTGAACTGTCTGTGTAGAGAGTCAATTCCTATGAACATAGCAAAAAATGGATCGATTCGTAGATACCCTCAAAAGGTACATCGTTTTTTCGAGATGAGATCCGCAATTTGCTCGAGGGTTGGGAAAAAGTAACGGCTATCGATGTACAATATATATTATTTACAATAAAGCTTCAAATTAAAATAAAATCCATTAAAACTAATGTATAGGCATAAGATATTTTAACATAATTTAGTAATCAAGTTAATACAATAATCTCATAACGGTAACATTAATATATGTTCCATTAGGAGATAAATAATACATAGAATACACATTTTTATAATACTAGAGCTGTAAGCAGATTTTTAAGAATTAATATTAATGGTGTAATATGTTCTATAGCAGTTCTAACCTTATGTTATATTCATTTAGTCGAATGAAGTTGTGCAAAACTCTATAATGAAATTCATAAACGCTATATTGAAATATCTAGGGCTCTATCAAACTCACAGTATTCAGTAGGCATAACCTTAATCTCCCATCGATAACACTACTAGTAAGATAAAATTAGGCGATATAAACAATATAAATTTTTGAGTGGAATTTTCTATCTTTACTAACGTCTAAAGGTCTCTAGATAACTCAGAAATGCTTTAAAAATTTTCTAGAGCAATTCTACATTAACCGAATGTAAAAATCTAACCATATCTCTTTCATTTAATTACATAGTTAAATATAGTACCCAAAATTATAAAACTCCATAAAAAGTATGTCCTAATATGCTTGTATAAATAATTAATGTCCATTAAATCTTCGAGGAATGGCTTAATAATATTAGATTTAGAGCAGTTTCATATATACTATGAATTTAAAAATTTAAACAGCTGACTAATCGATTTAGACAAAACAAAATTGATAAAATCTTCTATTCTTGGAAAACATGAATCCCAAATGATCCCTGGAAGTTAATATGATATATATAATTATAGAAAATAATTATATATATTATATAACTAGCTGACCCGACAGACTTCGTCCTGTCAAAAAGATTTGTAATGTGGCAGTTTTTGTGCCTACGTATTTTAAAAAATTCTCCTGAACAGAACCATCACCCTGGTGATAGGGCGTTGTGAATAAAAAATAATTAAATAAAACATATATAAGGATTGAAAAGTAAGTAATCGCTTTATTGTTAATCATGTGAATCATAATTATTATTATTATTATCATTATATTGCTTTGTGGTATACGATGTTTTTTGTTTGATTACCTGGCGCATAGATAAACAAATCTGATGGTTTTCCAACACGGGAACAGGCAACATACAATTGACCATGTGAGAAACATGGGTTTTCTAGATTAATACCACAAACACTTAATGATTGCCCCTGGGACTTGTTTATAGTCATAGCAAAAGCAAGCCGTCAACATGTCTATAGGAAATTTGCCATTACCAATGTCAATGAGTTGTTTAGAGAATATGTTTCCAGATTGGTCATTTTGCAACTCGACACGCATATTCTTGCTTAAATGAAGTACTTTAACATGTTTCCACAAATTGGAGGACTTTAGACATGCATTGAGTTCATCAGCTGGCGTTGATCGTGGAATCACTGGCAATGTTTGACGAAAATCTCCTGCTAATAAAATCATTGCACCACCAAATCGGTTATTATTGCTACGTAGATCTTTTAAGGTTCTGTCTAAAGCCTCCAAAGATTTTTTATGTGCCATCGTGCATTCATCCCAAACAATCAATTTACATTGCTGCAAAACCTTTGCCATTGCAGAGTTCTTCGAAACGTTGCAGGTTGGAGTTTCATTGCTTTGCATATTTAATGGCAATTTTAGTGCTGAATGGGCTGTTCGACCACCTTCAAGCAAAGTTGCTGCGATTCCCGACGAAGCGAGTGCAAGTGCAATTTTATTTTGTGAGCGAATTGTTGCTAATATTAATGAAATAAAAAAAGTTTTTCCTGTACCACCAGGTGCATCTAAGAAATAAATCCCTCCAGTTTCATCATTTGTTACTTTCATAAGAGTTTCAAATACATACTTCTGTTGTTCATTTAACAGTGGAAGATTTGTTTGAATTTATTCTTTCAAAGCGTTGAGATCATACAGTCTTTCTCGATGCAACTCTTGGTTAAAAGCGTCATGCATTGGACGATTGGGCGCGGTCAGGCCTAATTGAATTAATAGTTTGTTTGACATTATCAAGCACATGTCCTCAATTGAAATCAATGCTTCATTGTAAATTTCTTCACTGATTTGTATATTTGGATTTCCCATTCTATTCCGTATTTGATACAAAATATCATCACACATATAATATTTGTACTTCATCCACAAATCAATTGGGTTTGATGGGAAGCATGTAGATATGATTATAGAAAACAATGTTCGTATTTGATGAGTGTGTGATGATATTACAGCATCATTGAGAGTTTGATCCCAATGAGCGTCATTTTCAAGCAATTGCAAACGTTGACAGGCTTCTCTGTAGGATCCACACAATTCACCATCAACAGTTCGTAACTGTTGGAATGATGTTGGGCCACGTACATTGACTAATAGCAGTCGTAAATAAAAACATTCATCATTGCTTGGATGTACTGAATAAATCCGGCCAATCGCATCGGTGGAATATACATCTGTATATCCTGGAACTGGTTTTCCTTGTTTCCGTCGTATAAATCTCCTTGAGGATTGATTCCAGGTATAATATTTTGGCATTTCAGAATATAGCAATGTTTGTGCGAAATCATCGTTTTGGCATGTCTCAAAAAAACTGGTTAATGTAGTAGATGGTGGCTGAGCAGCTCTTTGTACTGCGTTCTGTGCTGTAAAATACACTCTTTGTCCATTTTCTAAATGCACAGCTAAGTGAACAACAGAAGGGTGTCTCTCATGAATAGGAAAAGAAAATATTCGCCAAACTGCTTCATTACTACTGACATAGCGGCCCATTTGGTATTGGGTAACTTCATCATTAGAATTCTCTGCACCAATTCCAATCACAGCCTTTGGTTACATATTTGCAAATGTATTTAATCGATTTCACTGAATGGCAAGATTCAACGTTGATGTGTGCTTTGAATGTCTTTGATAAAATGGGTGAATATGGAACAATCCAACGATTATCTATTTCAATATCTTGTTAATTTAATTTGACAATTGTTGATTTTCCATTGTCTGCTGTCGATCTGCGACGATACAATGGATAACCGTCATTACCAGTAATTGTTTCCGATATTAATGTCCGTGGATATCGTTTTGAACATTTACCATCCATCATACACGGTGAATTTTGATTAAGAGTTCCACAGGGACCATGTATCATGTTTTTGATAACTACCTCATGCAATCCAGGATCTACTTGTACATTAGGGATTTCAGCTGATATCACTGCATCAACTTCATTTGGCCTTATCTTTTCAACCAACCAAACCAAAATGTGTGCATGTGGCAATCCTCGTTTCTGCCACTCCACAGAATACATCCAGCAGCGTGTCTCACCAAACACATTATGTTTTACGATGAAATTCATTAAAGATTTCAACTTTTGTCTAAAGACTCTGGCTGTAATATCATGACGATCAATGGATGATTTCCCAGGTAATAACTCCTGCTTAATTTGTATCCATTGCGGATTGCATGTAAATGTGATGAACAAATCTGCTGTACCATAATGACGAACATACGACATGGCATCTTGAGCATATTCGTGCATATGCCGAGGGCTTCCGATGTATGTTGCTGGAAGAATAGTCATCCGACCGACATTCTGTGCATTTCCATCAGTATTAATCGCATCTCGAAGGTGAATATACTCTTCAGATCGGAGTTTGGTTTGATTCAACCTGATGAATGTTAATCTCTCCGTTTCAATTTTAACATACATGTCATCAACATATTTGTGATATAATCGCCGACATTTCAATATGTGATTATCTGCATTTTCCCGAATCATTAGGCGGTATGAATAATAGTTCATTGAACTGACTTTTTTGTTGGTTTCAGAACCTGTAAACAGATTTTGTTTTAATAACATTCAAATATAAAATTAAAATACATAATATAGTGACTGAGATATTATCGCCATAGCTAAACTAATATTTTAGTTACCTGTAATGGGATTTATCATTTTTATTGATAAATCGTAGCCATCTTCACCTTGCCAAAATATAATGGGATATTGCAGTGCATCATATGAGCGGTGTGTTTCCTTTATAGGTTGTAATTGAAAATTCCGACGATGTAAAAAATATCACGGGATTCCAAGTTTTCTCCAACTACAACGATAGCAACTTCATCAATAGTTGGTGCATTAAAACGTCTTGTATGTTGACCTGCAGGTGTTTTATCAGCTCTGATTACAATTTTGTGATTATCGGATGGCATCAGATCCAGGGCAGTTTTAAACAATATAATCAATTGATTGTGTTGATGAAATAAAGTTTGTAATTGTTCTACAATAGACCTTTTTACTAAATTGTTATGTGCACAACGCAGATCAATTTCTTGTGGTGAATTGCCCATAAAATAAATTTGCAGGAATTTGTTGTCGCTATCTGACACTGGTAACAGTGAACCTGCTCTGTGATATATTTGCCCTTGTATCTGTAAATAAAAAAAATATTATGGTGTGGTATTAATTAATGGATTGTCAATGATCAAACTTAAATAATATTTGATCTTAAAAAGTATATATTTAGTTTTAACTAATATCTATCAAATATAAAATATAATAAAAGTGTCACTGAAACTGAATCACCATATAATATGATGACTAAGTGATATATTTCGTAATGATTAAGAAATTGAAGATTAGTAACACATCTTAACTTTGGTGACAGAAAATTTTGTTTGCTAAAATAATTATGAGTAACTGCTATAATACATACCTTGAAAGTTGGCATAAAATTTTCCCGAACTGCATTTGTTGCCCCAAATGAAGTCATTTGAAAGTAATTGTTATATTGTTGAATATGTGTCAAAAAGTGTATAGAATCTGTTCCTATTCCTGAAACCAATGAGTACAATGGTTCTGGTGGTGGATCCAATTGTATCAATTTCACTTTACCATTTGCGCAACACAATCCATTGGCTTCGTTTTTGTATTTTAATGCCTTACAGTGTGAGCAAACCAAGTTCATAGAACCAATAACAACACATTGGTAGTTACTGTAGTCAATTGACACATCGTAACTGAAAGCAGCTGGATTCAAACTTGCGCGATTATTAGTTGAATGTCGCGCTCGCGCTTCACGCGTTTGTGATATCCGAATTCTTTCACGTTCATTTCCGTCGTCACGTTCTTGTGCAGTACGATTAGATCGGTAATTAGCTTGGTGTATAGCATTTCTGGTTCTTCTACCTAAATTGCTTCGTCTTATAGGAGGCATATCAAATATAAATTATTTTTTCACTAATCACGAACTAAACAAACACTAACTAACTAAACACTCTGCACAAAACACGATATACGAATTTGTTTCGTGTATCACTTGACAATTCATCTGTCATCTGTCAAAAGTCATCTGTAACAGACAACTTTTTTTTTTAAATTTGATATGACTTGAACTCAAATCCTTTTAAGCCGTACGAATTGTTTTATTTATTTAAAATTTGAATTAAATTTTAAACAAATAAAAAATTTTAAATAAATAAAACAATTCGTACGGATTAAAAGGATTTGAGTTCAAGTCATATCAAATTTAACAAAAAAAAGTTGTCTGTTACAGATGACTTTTGACAGATGACAGATGAATTGTCAACTGATACACGAAACAAATTCAAACAAAAAGGGCTATTTTTATGGTTTTTCCAGCAATAATTCTAATTTTTCTCGCCGTAAAAACCATCCCTGAACTTCAACGAACATTTTAAAAAAAGATTTGGCCAAATTGGTCCAGGCGTTGTTGAGTTATGCGCTTAGGAACATATTTTGCGATTCATTTTTATATATAAAATATAATTTATAGGGTCTTATTAATTATTATATTAGTATCTTATCTACTTCAATCAAAATACTCCCAAAGATAAAAGTACGAAATAAAGCATAGGTCGTTTGCAGGTCACAAATAAAATATATATAGATATAAATATCTGTTAATAGATTTTAATGACCTCATATACGAAACAGGTTCAACCAGGTACGAGAAGAATAAATTAATAAATAAATTTCTTCGCAGGAAATCAACCAGAAGTGATCAATAACTAATTTCAAATCGGTTTTTGATGAGTCCATTTTTTTCTTCAATCAATTCGATTGAATTGGTATTGAAGCAATGCGTAATTTTGCAGGCGTGGTTAAATGATACCCAAAATATTTTTTCTGCACCTGTATAGCCTAAAGTCAAACAATGTCAAGAATCATTATAACTCTATTGCTTCGTATCGCAATCGAAATACAATCATCAAACATTGAAAGATGATTTTCGAACTGGGATCTAAATATCAATAATCAAGATAAGAATAAATCATAGAAAATGATTATGTACGATATTAAAATAACATGAGCGTTTCTGATATTGCCCGGGCACTGCCAATGTAATTTAATTACATATTCAGATAAATCGCCTCAAAGCTTTTACTTAATTATGTAATTTATTAAAAAATATATGTTAATAAATAAATCATAAATCTATTCAAGTGTTTGTTGCTTTAACAAATTATAAGTTGAAGTTGGCGTTTATATGTATGATAAATAATGGTTACTGATTTATTAAAATTTATAAAATTATAACAGAAATATTCCATATTCATTGTAATTGTAGAAAAAAATAGACAATTAGTTATACAATGTCAGCTATTAGATATAATCTATAAGTTAACAACATATGGTTCCACTTCTAATAAATCATTCACAGTGATAGCTATTTTTTTATTCTATTGATTAGATATTTATGTTATTACCAGTGACCTAGGAAGAGCCATTGTGCCTTACTTAGTCTTAATAAACTTAAGTTATATCAGTAGCACTTTTTAGTATTTTTACCATTCAATATATTTCATTACCTAACTACATAAGATCAGAAAAATTGGCTCCCTCGAGTTTGCATCCTACTTTAGTGTTCAGTGTTGCATAACTTCGGTCTTAACATGGGAGTATCTTCTCATCTTGTTGTGAATCTCATAAGGTAGGTATTGGTAGTATTGGTAGTATTGGTTGAATTGTACAACAGTTGGAATCGGAACATCTCAGTTTAAATAATTATTATTGTAGTATCCAAATGACTTTATTTTAAATACTTGTATTATATTGATTTCATTTCTCGCACAACATCCCCATATTTTGCTTTTGAAGCAGCTACCTATTATGTACGGATAATTTAGAGTTTCTTACAAATAACCAATACATTTTCTTGTATTTTCATTCGAATTATTTTCTTTTCTTTTTGATATACTCCTTCCATCGAAGTATTGCATCAAGTTTTATTCCAAGATACTTAACATTTTTACTGTACGAACTATATGGGTGTAGGTGAATTCAATAAGCACTCAATTACTCTCGGTGTCTGGGTCTTGGGCAAGAATTTACATTGGTGCGTTAGTTATATAATTGCATGTTACAGGTTTCTGGTTGCTTCTTCGCTTTTGTATCCAATATCAAGTGTCATCAATAGTGTAAGTCCAATAACAGTGTCATCAGCAAATGTAGCCGTAGTAACATATTCTATTGTATGTCATATGTATAGAGCAAGTGAAGTTCAATTCTCAAATACTGCTTTGCGATACACCTGCTTTTGTTCCTTTCACTGTTAAGTAAGGTTCTCCTGGTTTTATTTTAAATAAGCTAGCTGAGATATAAGAGCTTAAAAGTTCAATGTAGATTTTCAATGAGCATGAAATATATATATATATATATATATATATATATATATATATATATATATATATATATGTATATATATATATATATATATATATATATATATATATATATATATATATGTATATTTTAATGTATGTTAGCCCGTTTCTCCGTCAATTGTGTGCCGATTCTTAAAATTCTTTCTTTATTCAAAATTTATTTTATTTTATTTAAAAATAAATAAGGAGCTCACTAAAAATTAAAAAATAACACAAAAAAAGCTTTTTAAAATAAAATATGTGCATAATAATCGTTGTAATAACTATATAAGATTAAACAAAAACCTTATATTCTACTATATACACATTGTAGCTTAATACCTTCCCAAACCTATTTATTTATTTACAATATTTTTAATGTTTTCTTTTGTGTTATATCCAAGTTTGATTATTTTTTTACTTTTTAGTTCAGTTCCTTCTTTTTGAAGTTGTTTCAATTTTTTTGTTAAATATGTTTAATTTTGGATATAGTCGATAGTATTTTTGTTACTAACAACGACATATAATTTAGAAATTAGAAATGTGAAACTTAAGTTTCTTAAAGTTCCTAAAGTGTATTTACAGCAAATTTTACTTCATTATTATTTCATAAAGAAAATTGTTGAAAAATATCAACGCATTCTTGCAGAACCTTATTTGAGACATACTCTCTTTTCGATACTTAAATATGGCGAATTGGGTGTAAAAGAAATTACACCCAATCAACAAGAGAAAGAATTCTAGTCAACTTAGCCTAGAATAGATTTGCTAACAAATTATTTGGCACTGAAAAATATTTTTGTCATGTTTCTATTTATTTAATTATCAGTTTTCTTTCAATACCCCGATTAAACGTATCAATATCAATTTTAATAAATTGTGATTTCCTATGATACTCTTGTTCAGGATCAAATTTAACTTCTGTTTCATTAATCCTTTCAACCGTATCTAGATGAATAATCAGATAAGAGTGAATAAAATTATAATGGATTAGCCTTATTTTAGTAGGTTTCATTTTTACTAAAATTGGTTGGATAGAATTTTTGCCAATAAGGAATCTTTAACATAATCCCGCTATATATAAATATTTTATACGAAACCCCAGCCATATTTAAGGCCAATAATTTCTTCATTTATATTTTAGTGTTTATATCAACAAATAAATAGGAAGCTTACACTTATTGATATTCTCTCTATTTGTATTTACCCATCCTTTATGTAGTAGTAGAATTTTTCTAGACTTGTAGACCTAACTGCAAAATGTTTAAACCCAGAAAGCTTAAGGTTTAGTACGACTGCATAATTTCAAATTCCATTAGAATATATCTATCCGAAGACACTAATAAATTGCTTCCTCTCCGCCAGATTTTTCCAACCGAATCTCGATAAATGTTTTCCAGTCGGAAAATCATTAAATTAGGTATTACTCAAAGTTATCATTTTGAATCATCCACTAGAAAACCCAGGCTCTGATCTTTCATAAGTACCGCATGGCTCACAACTGAAACCAACTATCTGGATGTTCTTACATGTACTTGTTATATAAAATTTAAATCCGACCTCTTGTCCTTTACAGGTCTAAAGTCTAGTTCAAGTTACTCACATCTTTACAGGTGTAATAACTTTAAGTTTTCCAGAAGAAACTCTCTGATGAGCCCTGTTTCTTGGTTCGCCAAGGCTCAACGAAGAATGAAGAAGACAATCACGAAAGACCCAGATTACAACAGCCCAGACATTTATTTATCAATTATTAGTTAATTAGCAGTCACACTCCAGACACTCGAATACATAGCATCTATAACAATATAGTCCTACACAACCATACATAATTCATTTTGTCTTCTGGTTTAAATACAAACTCAAAAAAGGTAGTTGGGATCTACCTAGTTGATTATTCCTAGATATCACAAGAACTACGAAAGCATTCATTAAAAGGCGGACCAAGAAAGTGTAGTTAGCGTTAGTTGATAAAATTAATACAGCTTTTGTGAAAAAAGGTCCTAATGTCAAGTAAAATAATTGCTAAAATCAGCTGTTTTAAGTCCCCATTGACTTCGACCTTGTACACTGTATACCTTGGACGCTTCTTCTCAAAAAGCCACCATAAATGGCAATTTTATAAAAACCACCCGTTAGTTAAACAAGTATATTGAATTTACTAGAAATTATACTGAAAAGTAATGTTTACAACAGCAAATCCGTTTTTCATTTTTATTTCACGATATTTCTATTATATTTTGTCATCTTATTAACGATAAATTCATAATTAATCTCAGAAGATTAGTTGAAGATAAATAATTTATTGTTAGCAACTTATAGCTCATAAAATTTAAAAACGGAGAAACATACAAAAAGGAAATCAATTATCGTTTGTTAACAAAAATATTTACAGGTTTAAGTACGTCATTAGAGCAAAAGTGTCACGAGCTAATATATCACTTTCATCTTAGTTAAAATTCTTCCCTATTTGATCTTCTTTATTGTCGGGCTTTTTTTGCAATGGCGATTCACTGAAACGTAAACATCTTTATCCGACATACGCTACGTAATTTTCTCTGTGTTTGGATAAATACTACATCTGCTAAGCAAACTTTATAGATACTGGTGTTATTTCTAGGTTACGAGCCTGATGAGACAGTTGATCTATAAAGAGTTTTTTTTTATAAATTAAGTGAAAATGTCTAACCTGTTTGCATTTCTTATGGGAAATCTTTATTGAACTATCTGACACGTTCTTGTGTTTCTCTATAAGCAATTACTTAATCGCTGATATTTTTTACGAAGCCAGTGGAAAAAATCAATATTGATATAGCTAAAATCATAAAAATATTATCTTTATCTAACACTTTTTTAGAACTAATGTATTTTAAGGTTGTTACAGGTATAGATTCATAATAAATTTCATATTACTTATATATAATGAGTAATCATAATAGTGTACAATAGGAGTATAACAAGTAATAATTTTATAAAATAAATATAATATTTATATTTTATTAAAAATATGGATATATACTTTTCGATATTTTTAAAAATATATCAATATAACGGAGAAAAAAAATATCGATAATTTTTTGCAATAAATTAAAGCTTTAAATTTAAGTTCCGATTTAAACAGTTTATAAATAATTATTAAATGCTTTTTTCAAATGTTTAAAGAGTACAATTAATTTTTTTTCAAATCAAATCAAAAATTATAGATATATCCTTTTATAATTTTTATGCCATTCCCACTTTCGAATAACGTTAACTAAATTTATTTGTAAGTGCAACTATTATTTATATTATATTCCAATTATTATCTATTGGGTTATTTAAATTTATACGACAAGAAGACTGAATGTGAGCTCCAAATGAATACACATGATGTTTCGATATACCGTTGTATCCATTAAGGCAACATTTTTATTTACCGAGAAAATCACCAAATCAAGTTTGAAACAATGAATATATTGAGAAAAATAAAGATTAAGATTAATTTTATACTATATATGCTACTATTCTTTCTATTTACTGCTTACATTTGGGTTGAAATAATTATCCCCAAATCATTAACAGAATCCATGTTGGCTACTAATTAAAGTGAATAAAGAGATAAAAAATAGTATACAAAAATTAGAGATGAAAACATTTCGCCAAAACGATTTGTTACAGCGAGTTTTCTGAGTCCTTTATCAAAAAAGTTCCTATTTCACCCACATTTTTCATACAAGCAGCTCAATGTTTTGTTAAATCTTACTAAGCTGTTGGACTTACGAACTTCAAGAAACACTAGCAAAATAGAATGGAAAGTATTGACACATCAAAATCTGATTGGTTTGGACTAGATACCATCAGAAAGCCAATATTTTGTACTTGGCAGTTTTATTAATCGTTTATTTAGTTTTGTTTCAATTTACAATCCGAGATGAGTAGTGTTCAAAGAGAAAATGCGCTGAAAATGAGCAACGAGAAAGCAAATGTGAAACGTTCACACATACCATTTACATATACATACCAATTTAGCCAAATTCATCGCTACCCATCACCTCCTCCCCCACTTATTCTAACATATAAAAGAGGTTCCACAGGAATGAAAACGAAGCACCGAGGATTAACTCCAAATTATATTAAGGTATTCTAGTTAGGTTAAGGAAAAAAACAACAATAAATATTTATAAGAGGACATAACGCTAATAGTAATACAAAGTTCAGTGAAAAATATAAAAATGTTATGATTAGCAATTTAACATAAGGAAGTTTAAAAAGCTCAAGACTAAAACAAGCCTAATATTTATTAATGGGCTCCATTTAATTGTACTTTTTACTTGGTTACTAATACAAGGTTGGTTTAATTTCTGTAAACAATAATTATCTTTAATAAGTCTCAATTTCGATATATCTCAAGCTATCGACAAGGTGTGGTACACTAGGCTGCATATTAAATTGAAAAAGCTTTTACTCGATATGCACTTTCAACTACTCAAACCATTCCTGACAGACATTTTACCATGAAACCGGGTGACGAATACACTGACCTCCATCCAATATATTCCGATGTTCCACAAGGCAGTATTCTTGGTCAACTGTTATATCTATAGTATACCAAACGCAAAAAACAGTACTGTTGCAACATATGCTGGCGATACAGTGGTTTTATCGTCACACATATCAGGCACAAGAAACCTCGAATTTAATCTTAACAAAGTCGAATTGTGTTTGAAAGCATGGCGTATCAGAGCAAATGAGATAAACTATACCCATGTAGCATTCACCATTTGTAGAAGAACTTCTCCCCCAGTAAAAGCGAATAACTATGAACTCCCGCAAGTATACAACGTTAAATGTCTAGGAATGTATTTTGATCGACGCTTAACTTGGAAAAGACATGTAGTGATCAAACGCAAGCAGCTTGCGCTTAAACTATATCAATTTTATTGGCTGATAGGGCCTAAATCTAAATTATCCTTAGATAACAAGGTTTTGCTCTATAAGTCAATAAGTCAATACTTACGTCCATTTGGACCTATCGTATTGAACTGTGGAGTACTACTAGCAATTCCAGAAGGTTCAGGCAGAGGTTCCAGAATAAAGTGTTGTGAGTTATCGTCAATGCACCATATTATGTCTCCAACAAACTAATTCAGCGTGATATCCGCTTAGAAGGCATAACAAGTGTGATTCGTAGTGTTAGTGCTAAGTACTCTGAAAGACTGTTAGTGCATTCCAATGCACTCGCGAAAGAGTTAAGTATAAGTGGGCAGGTGTTAACATAAATTACCATAAGAACTGATTAACAGACTCATGTAGTGAGATATAATAATCTCTGAAATAAGTCAGAATAGTCTTTAGAATAAGTTAGGATAGACCTTAGAGTTAGTTAGAATAGTTCTAGAATAACATTTAGATTATAAGTTTGTACAGCAAATCACTAACTAAAGCGATCTTCTACAAGTCAATAGAGTTATACTGTATAACGAAAATTATATTATAATATTTATTCCACGTCAGATTGTTGAAGTTCCAAGAGATTAATAAAAAAAAGTAATAAGCCTCTAAATGAATTATTCTATAAGCTTGCGACTTTTTATTATTACGCTAGAATAACAGCAATTGACTCCAAAAAATTATTTGTAAATTTTTATTGTCCTATACTTTTCTCTATTATTTTTTATTCCATCAAAATTAATTTTCTAACTGCAAGACACTTTATGATTAAAAACTTTGCATTAGTCACATGTCAGGTACGCGTATGTTTGTTATCAATTGATATGAAAGCAACTATTATTGAACAACTGCACTCAATCGTTAAGAACGATTCAATAATTTTAATGGTTCGAAAAAATACGGACAACTGTTCGAACAACTACATGACATAAACAAACAGGTAAAGTTCACAGTCTTAATTAGCGTTCACTGAACGCAATATTAATCATTTATCAAACAGTATAATGTAATATTTATAAATCAATGTCCATTTGTTTATGCCTATATATTTATTATAAACAGTATGAAATTATATTACTAGTAAAAATGGGTATGGGTTTTCAATTAGAAATTTCAAAATACAGTAACGTACGATAAAATGTTTCTATATTTCAACTGCGAAAATATGTTAAAATGGAAAGATGTTCTGTTTACGCCACCATTTTTTCATCAAGAAAATAACCGGACCCTCTTCTTGTCGTATAATCTATATACTGTCAGGAAAATGCGAAAATACAGTTAATCCATGATGAATAACGCTAAAAAAACTGAAATATTTATCTAAAAATGTATTCTTTAATTATAATTTTAATTTTATCTTTATAATGTATCTTTTGTTCAACATTAATGACGGATCTTTAACGCATTATTCTTTTTGTCAAATGACTACAATTTTGCAAGTAATTTTACATAGTTGATGATACTGCTTAGCAGCTTCTATTCTAATCACAATATTTTATAGTTGTTCCTGGTTTTTAGGTAGCGTTAAGACTTGTTTTTTGGAAGGACATATATGTTACATAAAGAAATATACATCTAGTAAAGCTAAAATTTTGCATCTAAAATATTTCATGTTCTATCGATTCTATTGATTGAATTTGTGTTATTGAAAAAGTAAAAAAAGTAAAAAATTGTGATAATATATTGCTTAAAAACATACGGAATCTATAACAGTAATGCAAATAAGATTTGCATGTAGTTCGTATACTATTTGTTAAACAATATTACTGTAAAAACTATAAGAGAAATTGGCGTAACATACCTGCTTATCTTATTGTCGTTGAAAAGTATTAATCAAGTCTATCACAAAGAATATACTTTATTCTTTGGCGTTTGCTTATTATTTTAATACCTGTAATTAAATTTTACTAAAGTGTGAGATTTTATCAAGTATCGTCACATACCAAGACCCAAGGAAATGTTGTAATTACAGGCAATAATTCATATATCGGTATCTATCTCAAGCTGGCATTATCTCTGTTTGTTTAGCGAAAAAGAAGTAAAATATTTGCTCGTGTCTTCGTACACAATTGGTAGAATATTAAACAGCATAAGTGATATCTCTATTACTTGATTAGGTGTGTATAAGCTTACAGGCGCTTCACACAATATTTTATGTGTAAATGATGAAGACACGATAAAGCATCAGCGTAAAAATATTATTTTACATGAAGTGGTAACATCTACCATGTATATAGTAGAAAGTTAAATAGAAACTATCGGTAATTTAACTGCAGTCGTAATAGAACTATACCATGCATGAAATTATAATAATATAAATTAATTCCAATTTAAAAAAATTATACATACGATTCAAAAAATTGTATCACAAATTTTAAATGTATTTTCATTTTAGTGTTTGCTTAGAAGGAAATATTTTAAATGATATACATGTTTGAAATATTAAATTTATTGACTGAAGCAATATGAATGAAAACAATCAGTGATAAATAATTATGTTGTATTTTATTGTATGTTCATATAATCACTGTTTAATGAAAGAAAGGTAACCGAATTATGTTGAAAATCGTTGATAAATGATCCAAACGAAAAGTTTAATAAAAATTGTAGGTATAAAACGAACAAAGCCACCATGGAGAATGTAACACCGAGCATCCAAAACATACACACAAAAGTCCTAATCCTTCCACACAAATACACATTTTTCAAATAGTATGAAACTTAATTTTACTTTATTTCATTAAACCAGAGAATTTAAACTTTTGTTTGAAGGAATTGGAACTATTGCTGAAAATTCGTGAGTAAAAAAATTCATAAAAATATAAAATTCATAAAAATTCGTGAGAAAATGTGTCAGTAAAAAACTGTTGAACACCCCTAACAGTTGAACTAACCTAACAGTTAAATTCGATGATCTTGACATTTCTCTACATAATGTAACAGTTTTCCAGGTAATATTATTGAGCTATTCAGTGTGAGCAGACGCTAATCAAGGAAAACTCAAAATTTAATTTTCGACATTCATTAGTTCTGTTGTTTGTCATAAACCATAGCCATAACATAATAATTTTTAACAACTTTTGGTGATACTACTTCCTTATATCCCAATTGTCCGTTTTGGTTACAATTATTTAGATATGGTGATTTTTATACCTTATATAAAAAAATGCCAGGAGGGCTGTTGAGGAATGAGCTGTTTCCAAAGGTATATATGCGATAGGAAAAATATAAGCGAGGGAAAAAGGCTACCATCCAAATAAATGATATCACGGTTTCATTCATTGCCAGTCAAAATATTAATAATTTTCTGTGACGTATAATGAAAATCTACTATCGCAAGGGCAAAAAGTATTGGGTTAGTCCAGAAAAGCCATCCATATCGATAGTTCGATTAATGATTCGTAGTTCTAATAAGTTGTAAGAAATGGTCGAAAATGTTATGATTAATATATATATATATATATATATATATATATATATATATATATATATATATATATTAATAACTGATGTTTAGTACCAATTTTAGTTCATGCCAGTGATGGATTATGACTATGCAGTGGTGTTTTATACATAATTGACATTGATTGAGTAATAATTGACATTCATTAAATTCATTGCACATTAATGTTTTTACTTAAAACTAGTATGTTAAAATAGTTTGCTAATTCTATCTTCCTCTGATAATGATGTATCACTCACAATGTATATGAAAACATTAACATTAGTTTTTACATTAAAACTCATAATATGTAGGAGATGGTACAGTTGGCAAAACAATTGTTTTTAAATTGAATTCTGTGTTCAATTAAACAATTCTATGAAATAAACAAATTAACATAAATATACCAACTTGGTTGAAGCAGTGGTAAAGGCGACAGGGCGGTCCACCTGCTGTTGCGATGGTCGCGAATCCTGCTTTGGCATGGCAAATTTATGTTTGTCATTGTTTAACATTTATAATTGTCCTTAGGCAAGTGTGTAAAATCCAAGAGGGAGAATTATGCCAGTCACGCCAGTAACCAGGCTGGGTAAAACCGGATGTCTTCTGGAGTGATCTTCAAGTTGGTCACTCGCCAGTCAGTGGGCTTTAAACAATATATTGTTTTCTCTCAGGAAAAGTCTAATCAAGTAATCTAAGAGATGGTCCTTCAGCTTAAACTTTGGAAACCCTCTCAGGACATAAGTTTATTTTTTTATTAGCGATTGTTTATACATTTATATGTAGTAATCTGGCTGCGTAAAACCAGAAGTATTCTGGGATAGTCGACTGGTCAGTTGAAAAACTACGATCTTGTAGCTCAGAATTAAGAAGCAAGCTCCAGCGTCGATAAACTTTAGTTGGTCAATATTTGAAATGTAATTTTTACGCTTTTAGAAATATTAAAATTATTTGACGCAAAATTCTACTTCAAATCAAATGAAATTAAAATAATTTACTGTATTTATTATTTTTCCTATAGTATATATATTAAAATTTATGAACTGGTTTTTGGTAGGAAGTTCCTTACAAAGAGCCAAGGCAATATTATGTAACAGAATAATCAATTTCAGTAGTTCCTGTGCATTTATTTTTTTCTATGCGACAATCAAACGAAAATGTACGGTATTCTTCTACTAATGGAGACATATTTTTTTAAGTTAAATTGTCTTTAAACCAAAATTGCCATTAAGCTAGACGTATATACTCATTTGTTTGTAGTATGCAGCAAAATATACAAGCATGTTTAATTGTCTGAAACTTTGTATTCAGAATGAAGCCATTAAAATATTGTTGCGAAATTGTAAGGTGGAAGCAATACAGCTACTGGGCAACACGCAGGAAACCAGAAGATTGTAGGTCATATCATTTTTCTAGAATCTTCCGAAGGTTAATACTTTCGAAATATTAAATAGTTTATCTACCGAATGGGAAACTTTTCAACCGACAACATACAACCAGTAAGCAGTGCAATCATCGGTCCCAATAGTTATTAATTTTATCATATAATTATTTTATATAATCTATTTGCTGACCGAAGAGGGGTAATAATATATAACATAAAAAGTTATTTATTACTGAATGGCAATAGCCATGTTCTCATCAGATGATTAGGCAGATTCATCCACATCCATCTGGATGGTAGATTAAATTGCAAATGTCATGTTAGGTAAAAAGCAGAGCAGATTAAACTCAAAGTCCAGCAGTTGTTAGTCGGAAGATACACTCAACTTGACCTAGAATCAAAGATATTGGTTTATCAGGCAATCATAAATCCAATTTGGGTCTGTGGGATGTAAATATGGAGTTGCGCTAAAACAAACACCAAACCAAGCCAATTAGTAATTAAACGTTGACGAAACAAACTACTACGATTAATTACCAATGCTTATCGCTACGTAACCAACGAAAATCTACATGATAACCTTGAAATCAAATGGATTTACGAAGTGACTCATGATTTCGCCTTAAAACATGAAATAAGGTTACTAAATTACAGCAACCAATACAGCTACTGGACAACCCGCAAGAAATGAGAAGATTGAAGCCAACCAAACCACATGAACATGTATAGTGTATGACTCTTAATCTTATATAGGAAATATGTACTGATTCGTAATATCTTAATTGTTTTGCTTGTGTATTAATGCAACTACAACAGTAGTAAGAAATTAATTAAAATTATAATTAATTAAAAAATTGTTGTTTCTATTTAATTATGTAAACATGGTATATATTGAAATAATTCTTAACACAACATAGTTTGCTGTAAGGTTCGATAATGAAATCAATTGACAATTGTAAAAAATAATTTTATAGACGTGTGTATTGGAAATACATACTATTCTAATCACAATATTTTATAGTTGTTCCTGGTTTTGAGGTAGCGTTAAGACTTGTTTTTTGGAGGTACACATATGTTATATAAAGAAATATACATTTAGTAAAGCTAAAATTTTGCATCTATAATGTTTCATGTTCTATTGATTGTTACCCTTCAGATGGGATATATTATAAACAAATGAAATTAAAATATTTTACTGTATTTATTATTTTTCCTATAGAATATATATTAAAATTTATGAACTGGTTCGTGGTAGGAAGTTCCTTACAAAGAACCAAGGCAATATTATGTAACAGAATAATCAATTTCAGTAGTTTTAGTGCATTTATTTATTTCCATGAGACAGTCAAACGAAAATGTACGGTATTCTTCTACTAATGGAGACATATTTTGTTAAGTTTAATTGTCTTTAAACCAAAATTGCCATCAAGCTAGACGTATATACTCATTTGTTTGTAGTATGCAGCAAAATATACAAGCATGTTTAATTGTCTGAAACTTTGTATTGAAAATGAAGCCATTAAAATATTGTTGCAAAATTGGCGTAAGGCTCTACAGTATCTAAATCAGCTACCGGAATTATTTTGCTGTCTAGTTTATTTAATTTTCATGGCTTCAAATTAATATTTATTATATGCTAGTACATATAATAGATTTACACAGTAGAAGAGACATAACTAAATAATCACTTATTAGGTGAGCACAAAAGAACTATAAAATTTAAAACGAAATTTCACTGAGACTATTTTTTTTATTTTCTTATTCTACTAATTATTTTGCTGTGCTGCGGTATGAGGTTAATGACAACAGGTTTACTTGATGATATAATGGTTAAATTGTAATTAGATTAATTCCTAGAAATTGTGAATGTGAAATCATGAAATCTCAAAGCTATTTTCCGAATAATATGGGAAATCTCTATGAACTGATATAATGCCAGTATTAATTACTTATTTTCAAATTCTTGTCTCCATTTACAGCTGGTCGTTGTTCATTATCCGTGTAAATAGCTGATACAAACATATTAATTGGGATGTTGTATGGAGCAGTGTAAGCGATAAAAAATAATTTATTTTGTTTCAAATCAGCAGCGATCGCAATTAGATACAGCCGTATAGCCTTTAGCGCGCAATAAAAGAGAAATCAATTTGAACTTCAACTACCTTTTGAAGAAGCCGTCTTGAAACGGGAATATGGTTTCATGTTCCATTTTATATCAGCTGGAGGTAAAAGTTTTACATTTTAGTCTCATACATTTAAATAAAACGTTAATGCATTCACAATCCATAAATTTAATTGCAGCTACTTTTACCATAAAATGGAATTAAAGTTACAAAAGCCTAAAACATCGCGTTGAAAAATCCCAATAATTTTAAAACACTTTGTGATACATTTCAATCTATTGCTTATAAATTTACAATTTTTACACACAGTAAATATCTGAATAATATCTTAATAGTTAAATTATCAGTACCAATTCTATTTAAGATACATAAATATTAAAAAACCTAAATTAATGTTTAATTTATTTTAAAGTTAAAATAAAATAAATTATTTTATCTATTAACGTCTTAAGCAGTCGTTAACAAACTAATATTTGTTGTTAACAATAACTCAAGAATGAATTATATATCTAGATGAATATATTGGTCTTTTCGTAGTCTTTATAGCAATAATGTTCATGTATTAACAATGCTGTATATTTCACTGAGCTACAGGATTCATTGTTCCTTGTTTTGAACATGTTTCCTATTCGAATTTATTCCAGAGTTGCGATACTTCTTGAGTAATAATCGGTTCTGAAGGCAGTTATTGTACATGCAGTTTGATTATAAGTAAACTCTATAAGCACTGATTTGCTTGCCTTAACTTTTATTCTCCGTATCTGGGTATAGTTATTTACGTTATAACTATCTTTTAATACCTATCTGGTTGCTTTTTTGCTATTGTCTGCAATATCTTTTGACGGTTTGAAGTTTGTGGATGAATACCGCATGCTAAGGCCTTGGTCAGCGTCTAAAAATATAGCTGAGTCGACACTTTTTTATCTTCGTATGCTTTTTCAATTATGCTTGTTATTATATGCGCCCCCATTTATTATTAGTATTAGAATTTTCAACAAAAGCAACAATGTTCCACAATTGGGACATGTTTTAATCTAAATACTTCAAGTAATTATCAAGTTAGCAAATTTTGTACATTTTTATAGGTAGATTTTGCAGCACTTGTATTATTATTATGTTAAATCAAAACCCGGTGCTTCCTCTGAATTGATGTTAGTTCTTATAAATTTTATGACGTTTCAATTTCTTTTAACGTCTTTTGGTGTTTCTTTTGACTCGACTAGTTGAATCTATCTTTTCTATTGTGCACATTCTCTAAACATTAATTTAGATTCTAATTCTCCTTCGTTTAGTTTTTTCTATCTTTTTCTTTATATTTTTTTTAAATTTATATTTTCTTTTTCTTTCTCTTTATCTATTTCTTTCTTTTTATGGACTTTTGCCGGATTTCCTCCTAAATGGGCTGTGTAAACACGATCGATTCAGGTTTGTTATGGCTTTTTAGAGTAAGTGGTCTATTGAAATCTAATTGCATATCTAATTGCTTTATCTCCTGTAATCAACAATATCAAGCACTGATACATTATTATTTTTGGTACGAAACTTCGAGAGCAACTTACCTAATTGCAACTCGGCAAATTAGTGGTTGAAGACACAAACATGATTTCTACTCTCTCTAGAAATAACCTGTAATGCCCCTTATATATTAAACTGGAGATTGTTCATAACGAATAGTTACAACATGGAATTGTTAAAAATTTCGAATAAAAATTATTTCAAGTTCACGTACAATTATATATATTTTAACGGCAATACTAAAGAATAATAATGAAAAATTATTAATTAATTAATACTCCAGATGACCTGGCGAAATTCGTGTCATAAATTTACGTCAAATTGAATATCCTTGCGTGCTCACCGGCGGGTATTCTGTCATGCCTGATAAGGAAGATTTACCTGTCAGATGGCATAGGATCCAATGATATTTTGAACATTTTTACTAAATGTTTGCTTTGTTTGTTTCGCAGTTAGATTGTGGACAAAACGCTATCAATGTCCGCATCTAAATGTGACATAATATAAGTTCATAATAATTGATTATCTACATCTGGCAGTGGAAACCGTCTTCCAAGTATGTGATATATTTTTCCTATTCGCAATTGTTCAATATTGTGTTACCATATTTCTGATACAAATTTGAATGTTACCAAAAATGTTTTATTGTATAAAATATTGAAAGTGGGCATAAAATTGTTCTGTAAAATATGTGTTGCGCCAAATTACTTCATTTGGACACAACTATTATATTTTTGAATGTTATCCAAAAAGTGCTAAGAATAATTTCTCATTTCTGAAACTAAGGAGCGCAATGGATCTGGTGGTTGAACGAATTGTGACACTTTCAATTTTAAACCGGTACAATATAACCTAATAAATTCAGTACATTATTTTAATACCTTACAATGTTGACAAACGATTGTCATTCACTAATTATAACTACTAATTTGTTCGCAACATAGTCTATTCTTAAGCGAGTTCGAAAAAGGAAGTTGTTCTATGTCCCGCTTTATATATTTTTTAATGCATGTTCACTGATTTCTCCCTCAATAGTGGGCCGATTCTCAAAATTATTTTCTTATTCGAAACATTGCACTTCCGAGGTGGTCCCGTTTGAACTAAATCATGATCTGTTGGATGGAAGGGGAGGAAATCAAGGAAAATGCTCAAGTTTCAAAGCCACGTCCAAGATTTTCACAGATTTTTTATCAGAACTAATCAAATATTTGGATATAATGTTATTTCTGAGCTGATGTGACGGAAAATTGGATGTCGTTCAGTGCAAAAGCTATTCAGTTGGCTTTTTAAGCATTGACATAGCACATAAGACCGCGTAGAAATATTGTAGACAACTGCTTCTATGGTGTAATAGTAAGAGCGTTTTGCTCCCAATAGGAGATGGCAGGTTCGATTCCCGGCGGAGACAATAACTTTTTATTGTTGTTTACTTAGAACATTTTTCAAATCACCTGGGCTAGGTAGCGAACCCCAGGGCCTGAAATGCTTCTTATTTTCAATCATTATTCTATTTTTTATCTTTTATTAATTTATATATCCTTTATTCTTATTTTTCCTCATACGGGCTACACAAAGGTGTTAAGTCATGTACAGACTTGACGTACTCATTGTAATATTATATAAAATAATCACCTAATTTATTGAGTAAATATCTAATACTATAAAAAGAAGAACAAAACATTTTTAACAAAAAAATTTATTCGACTTCAGAAAATAAATAAGGAAATCACTAAAAATTGGAAAATAATCAAACTTATATTTTTAACACAAAAAAAAATCAAAATAATATATATACCTAAAGATCGTTCCAAATTTCCAATAACTAACTAAAAATAATCAGAAACTTTTTTTAACCTATATACTACACGTATTTTATATTCTAATATACGCACATAAGTTGGTTCATAAGTCACATAAATCGGTTCAATTTTTTTGTTACAAATATTTTGTTTAATGCCCAGTGAGACTTGAAAAATGTTCATATCCCTGCGTTGCTCTGCTACATTTATTATTGTTTACCATTTTGCTATTTAGCCACAGAATGAATTATCATATAACAACATGTTAGTGCATTTATCAACCTGTGTGGTCGCCTTTGGGCTTAAATAATATATATACTAACCATTCAGAATATAATGTTATATTCATCGCAAATTTCCGCAACCATACGCACGATAGCTGTTGAGCAAGTTTCTCGATATTAATGAACCATACGTATAATAAAGTGGTATTAAAAAAATTAATTCTATTCAGCGGCTTGTCGAAAAACTTACCGCTTTTAAATTCCAAGTTGTACGAACTATATCAGTAAAATATTGTGGTTTCTGGAAGCCCAACAAAAAAAGAACATGAGTAATTACAATCCTAGAGTGGCCAGATAAATCTAGCTAGTGTTGTAATCCATGGAAACTACTGAATTAAGATAAGATCTCGATGGATTTTTGCGTCGTTTATGTTACAGTTTGATCTTATCTGTGCTGCTTTCTGAACAAGACATACGCAAGTATCACACGCGGGGAAAGATTTATCGCCGAGTAGCGATATTTGCATTGATAGTCGAATACATTTCGTTATTTTGTTTATCGGACACGTGTTCCCTAGTAGTTATCTTTCGATTCCCGAGATTTCTACTTTGTACTGCGTTTTTCCTGGGCATTTAAGGCAGGTGCTCTCGCTCTGCTAATTATTGTCTTGTCTTGGGAATTTTAGAAAAAGTGTTTGCTGCTTATTTGCAATGCAGTTTTAATTGCTCTTTAAATTTATCGAGATAACTGTATTCAATATGGAAAACAGAAACGTCATTAAGCCGTTTTAAATACATATACTCGGTAGTAGTACTAACGGTATGCTACAAAATGTATGGTTAAATGATATTCAGTAGTTATTAACAAAGACACAAAGAAATAAACTTCATTCTTTGTGTTTAAAGAAAGTGGCACAACTAATTATTAATAATAAAGTTTGTAACAATATGATAATTTTGTTAATGAAAATGTATTAGTGTGGTATTTTCTTTTGTTTTTACATCTTTTGTGACTTTTTTTAGCGCATTTGGTTGAATGTTCGCAGCCATTGAGCGGTGATTTATATTCAGGTTCACTTTCGTTTGGTTTGAAGGTTTATTTTAAATAGCCACTAATAGGAGTTATAAATGATGGATCGAATGCTTTATCTTTTCGTTGATTGTTGCGTGCTTAATTTCCATCAAGTTTTCACATAGATGGACTGCAAAACATGATCCTTTCAGTTTTTCTGTGAATTTCCTGAGCTTTGTTTATTTGCTTGTCATTTGTTAGCTCTCACAGATGGTTATTTATGGATTATGTTTTTAAGTGAGTATTATTTCAAGCAGTTTGCTGGGGTTTGTCTGCTTCTAAATTAAATCATTGTAACATATAAATGAAATAAAAATATATCTTTTACCTTTTCTTACTTTCGAGGAAGAAATGACTCTGTTGAAGGATGAAATCTTAGTTCATTAATATTATTAATGAGACGACTTTCTATAAATCTATATATTTCAATTATAATAAGAGATGAACTCCTGATAAGCCAGTCTTCTGCTTAATTGCAAAAACGAAAAACAGTTTACCAAGCAATATTTAGGGGATACAAACAGTAGATTATTCGAATATTCCCACATGCGTTTAGAAAGGTGTTCAAACGAGACGAACAAGCGATAATTTTCATTTCCGGTGATTATCAACTTAAAAAATCCTTTATATTTTATCACTGAAACCATAGATCACCGATGAATTAAAATAAAGTATTAGAAGAAAAAGCAATTCATTATTTATCATTCCCATAAGTTTTAGGCATTTTCTTGTCACTAATAAGTTAAACTTGGAATAATTAAAATGATTATTGAAGGTTTTAACTTTTCATTGAGCAATTCCTCTAATTCTCCATCGACTTTGTCAGTGAGTCAACTCTTCTAAAAAATCTAAATATACGTTTGACTTATCTCAGTTACAAAAGGGCTTCTGCTATATTTAGATGACTCCTATGATCATTTTCTTATATTTAAAAATAGTAAAATCAAAATAAAATTCAAGCACTGAACCCAACAACTAAAATAATCCAAGTAAAATTTATTACTGTTTAATCTTTACAGATTTTTTTAAAGTAATGGTGAATAAAAATATATGTTATGGGAAATACATTTTTGAAGGGAACAACAAAATGTATTACGTAAAACATAGTTCCAAGTTCTTGGAATTAATCTAAACATCTAGAGTAACTTCCTTAACACCTACATTTTGTTATTTTGTTGTAACCATGTTATATACCCCGACCACGAACGGAATTTTATCAAAATCGGTGAAGTTCCACGTTTTAATCGGTGACACGTGATGTGTGTAAAGTATAAGTCTTCCGTTTAGAATAAGATTGTATAGGCAATATTCTCTGATGGATCAATAAGCTGACACTTTCTCCCATTACAATAAAATTGTTTTCGTTTTCATCTGATATGTATTTTTGAATGATTTGAATTACAGCATTACATAATTAAGTTATTTTGATTTATTGGTATAACTATTGATAAGTAACTAGAAGTGGATTATGCATGTTTTTCCTCTATTAACTGTAGTTTGTAGTAAGACAAATATTACTTTAGTTGAAGAGGACTACATAAAACATAATATGAATTGACCATCGGCACTTCAATAAACAATCGGATTTTCGTCATTACATAGCTCGTTTACAACTTTATCTAAAAAATTAAGTACTATCTGGAAAGACATTTCAAGTATTAAAGCAAAAGGGAGATAAAGAAATTTGATGTAAAGTCAAATTCCATTTCTTTTGCGTCTTTTGGTCTTTCTATTCGGAATATCCCATAAAACACAGTGGATTTCAGGAATGATATTGGTTGAACCATGCACTTCGAGGGTAATCAATTATGCGAAAGCAATTTTGCAGAAAATTAGATGATTTTAAATGTTCCACTGTGTATAAGAAATATATGTCAGTTTAGATTAATTATGTCAGAATGTTCCTCATTATTATTTTAACTATATATGTAGCTTTAAATGATATAATGATTATCTCTAGTTTTACTTATTTAGAACTTGTATTAGATTGCTTGTGAAATAATGGTAGAAATTTAAAAAATTATATAGTAAAGGAATAACTTTAATATAAGATATTAATTAATAGTAATTAATATCAGGTAATAGTGTATTAAAAATGAATTCGCATATCTCTAATTAATTATCATCTAAATGAAGAGTATTTTATAACCATAGTAATAATGCCACATAAATTCTTGTTCCAATTAGTGGCTACAAAGATTACGCAGATAACGCTAATACTTGAGAAGATTTAAATCAACTCTTTAAACTGCCTCTATAAAACAAACAAAACAATAAGATAAACTAAAATATCTAAAACACTATTGATTATAAAATAAACTAAATTAAATCTAAATATTAGATATAACTGTTAATTATAAAGTTAATTAATACAGTACCACTTTGGCCATGTAATATATATTTATTTATATTATTATTTATTTATTCCGTGATTAATTTATTTGTAACTAAAATTTGAGAATACCAGGTGTACTGGAAAGACATTACCGGATTTCCTTAACAGATGTCGCTAAACTTAAGTATGCAATGTTGTGATTTGACACATATGTCATTTCATTCCACTGATATCAAGCTTCAAAGATATATACGTTCTATTTTTCGAAAATAACACCCTAATAGATTTAAACGTCTTTGAAAATGTCAAGTTTCGTGTCTGAAAACGTGCATTACGTTTCTTATTTAATCAAAAGACAGGATGGTAGAAATTTACGATCAGCATGCTCTAACCTTAGATATATATGAGGCATGGGTTCGAACATTCAAGTGATAATTTCGACGTCAAAGATATAGAACTTTCCAGTGGACCGAAAAAGTTTGAAGATGCGAAACTGCAAGAGCTATTGGATGAAGACCCACCTCAAACTCAAAAATAATTGGCAGAAGCGTTAAATGATCCTAGAAACGATTAACGACCGATTAGAACAAAGGGGAAAATCCGAAAAATGGGTCAAATAAATTAAATAACAGGCAAATGGAAAATCATGTGTCAAATGCCGTTTCAAAAGGATGATCGGAAGACATATGGTCATCTAGAATGAGTAGTGACGGGTGATGAAAAGTGGACTTAGTTTGAAAACTCTAAGCGCAAAAATCACCTGGAGTAGACGGCAGACCCATTCCAAAGCCAAATCGTTTTAGTCGCAAGCAAATACTCTGTGTTTGGTGGGGCCAGAGTGGCGTGGTGTATTACAAACTATTGAAACCTGGTAATACAGTAAATAGTGACCGCTACCGACAACAAATGATGAAATTGACTTATGCATTGACAGAAGAAAGTACAGAATGGGCCCAATGATAAGGCAGAGTAATTTTACAGCACGCAGTCTAACATATCATACCGTAGCATAAAACAAAACCGGTAAAGGAAGCGTTGAAAGCACTTGGTTGGGACATTTTATCGCAATACTCCCCAGAACTTACCCCGTTCGTCTATCAAACTTTCGACTTCGCATTTTCGATGAAGGTATAAAAAAATGGCTGGATGAATGGTGTTGCTCAAAGGACAAGTTTTTTGGCATCATGCATGCCTAAAAGATAGGCAACGTGTCTAGAATCAAACGGCCAGTAATTTATACAAATAAATGTTTCCATTTTCTTGAAAATTATGTAGTCTTTTTCCGAAAAGAAAAAGATTTCCCTGTATACCCGATACATTGCTTATCCTTATATTGAATGTAAAATTGAATGAATGTAAGTTATCAATATATTCAATATTTGGAACATTTTCATCAATATAATTTTAGGAAAATGGTTTCTAATCATAATACATTAATTTCAACACAAAATGTTTGAGGTTTCTGCCATGAAAAGCATGAACATAATAATTAAATTTAGCATGATTCAATGTTGACATATTACCGTAATGTTTCTAGGTCAGTCAGTTCTTATAAAAATGCAATCAGATGATATTTATTAATTAAGAATACCAAGCCCCAATAAAGATTTATGGTCCCATACAGTCCATTACTTACAAGTTTAGATTTTATCAGGCTTTTACATTATTTATCTTAACCGATATAATGACCTCCATTAAAGTGCATCAACATCAGCCTCCGTAATAAACGAATCAATTATTACATTTTTATAAACCCGCAATCAACCGTAAATAAAAACGATAAGACTACAGATTTTGTGCACGGTCCGGCCGTAAGGTTTGATCGTAAAAATAAATTTCAAAAGTGACCTGTTATAACTGAGCCCTGGAGTGCTACCTAAATTAATGTCGTAAAATGGCTTTCCAAAGACAAATCGTATAAAACACAAAACGTTATTGCCATCAATAAAAATGAAAATTGAAATAAAAGTGTAAAACCAGTATTCGGATTTCGAGGACGCATATCAGTAATTGTTTTAAACAATTTATATATAATTGTAGAAATTCCTTACAATTCCTTACAGCTATGAGAACGAAAACCGTCCACAAAGATATGTTAAATGATTAATAGCTGTAATTGCTTTAAATAACGATCAAAGTCCAGATATAAATAATTTGAAAATATTTTCTTATGTTGGCTGAATCAATCAAGAAAGCCTTCAGAAATATTCATTTATTAAGAAACCATTAAGTGTTTAACAAATTAATAACACGTAATAATTACAAGGAACTAAATAATATCAACATCTCACATATACACACTATTTATTTATTAATAAGGTTTTGAGTCTTCGCGTATTTTGCTCTTAGTTTTTTTTTATTAATTACATCTTTCATTAGATATGTTATACTTAGTACAAACTTAGTTTAGAAATTAATTTATTACTACTGTTCTGTTGTACTTGCATTAATATACAAGCAAGACGAGTACGGGATTAATACATCACTAGGCATTTCCCAATTTAAAATAAAACTAATTTACTTAGTTTGAGTAAATGATGAAGATTTTGAGATTTTATGTCAGGTTTGAGAGTATCTTCCGACTAACCATATAATCGAGATATATTCCAAGGTCTTTAACTGATTCTGCTTAAGGAATCGGGCATTCGTCAAGTGATATAATTAAGTTTTTATCATTTCGCCGCAATGCAAAATTAACATGGACAGATTTGGAGCTATTAGTGATATTTTCGAGTCTCTGGTCCTTTTGTAGATCTTGTTGAACGCAACTTGTACTTTTTCTATAGCTTTGGAGAGATATGCATTATAAATGTGTCGTCAGCAAATGTTCCAAGTACTGTTTCTTTTCTTGTTGGGATATCAGCAGTATAGAGCAGATATAGGAGAGGTCCCAAGACAATACCACGTGGAACTCCAGCCGAAATAGGTTTAAGTGTTGAGATTGTCTTTCGAAAAGATATGTAGCAATTTGTAGATTAATCCCAAATGCCAAAACCGGTGAAAATCTTGCGAGAGACATCCAGGAATATTGGAGGGCAGTATTTCCTTTATTCGAATCCCTTTTCAATAACCGCTCTTACTCTGTTCACTTGGCCGATTATCGAATGGTGATTTCAAAACCCAAACTGGAAATCTGGTATTTCTATAAATGGTTTAATACGTTTTAACAGAAATTTCTCTAATAATTTTGACAGTAATAATAATTAAGACATTCCGGAACATGGTTCAGTCTCAAGCAGTTATTGAATATATATGTCAACATAATTGTTGCTTTTCGTGGCAGCTCCTTTAATAATCCATGGGAAATATCATCAATCCAGGAGCCTTTTTAGGATTGAGGTTGTTGTCAATTTCTGTGGCAACTTCCATTGGACAAATCAGATTTACAGCTAGATCGGGCTGATAATCATGATTTATATCTATTGTAGATTGTATATCGTTCGGTTGGAAATCGTTAGCTAAATGTTCTGCAAATAATTCAGCTTTTCCATCGTTGCGTCAAACCCATTCATTTTTACCATTTTTAATAGACGGTACTCTAATAATTGGTCTTGATATATAATATAATATATAATATACAATAACTGGTCCTTAAATTCCCCGGGTTGCTTTCCATAGCGAGTAGTCTTTGTCAACTTACGGTCTCAATTCGCTTACGTATCTTTCAAAACAACTCAGAAACTTTCAGAATCTTTTGTTTTGCGTGATTACTACATCAACCAATTACCTCAGTAATGCTGGAGATGGAAGCCTGAGACTCATTCTCCGCTGTAAAACACCTAACAACGGTTCACTTATGTTGAGATCTGATGATTGTTCTGGCCAGAGAAGAGACTTGAGAATATTTTCATGGACTTCAAATTAAGACTGAACGCAGCAATATTTCAGTATTAGTAAGTACTTCATCATTGAAATTGTCGAGATATTCATTAGCTGTAATCCGACTAGTGATGTCAATTAGAGGACCAGATATAATATTGCCGTCCAAATTCTAACGAAACCTGCCCCATGTTTGAATGTAGGAAACATGCAGTCCTGATCGTAGGCTTCCTTTGGGGTTCTTCATGTATGAACCCGGCGGAAGTTTAATCAATATTACGAAAATGGGTGTTGAGTTTTCTCTATTTATCGCAGTATTTTTATGTTGACTGGCTAAAACCTTTTTTAATGTTCGTTGGTCTCTGTTAGTATATAAAAGTATTAATTTACTTGAAAATTTCTTTAATTTAACAGAAAAAAGTAACTGTAAAGAAAAAAGACATTTTTTGAATATATATACTAATCACTTCACTCATTATATATTAGTTATATCATGTCTCAAGGAACGATTGCATGAAGATATATATGACTATTATCCTGTGTTTGCTTTGAATGAACTTCTAAATTGCAATGTTTTTAGCCAAATTTCCATGTTATAGTTTGATACATCCTATGACATTTTTGAAAACATCAAAATTTTATTTTGTAACAATCTATACCCTGGAGGCATTTACCAATTTCAGTCCACTTTTGGCGACCTTACAGTTTGAAGAAGAACAATCTGCGGAAGGTTTGCCAATCCACCATAAACCCGCTTTGCTTTCTTTATAAGTAAATTGATTCCAGTTGATTTGAATTGAGTGAATTGATAATAGAATAGCCTTATAATATCTCTGGAATTATATCCACTGCTTCATCATGAGTTCTATGGAGTTCAAAATAAAAATTTTAACAGAATTGTATTTAACTATGACTTTTAAGAGGTTGGAATAAGCGAGTTTTTGTCATCAAAAATGTAAATATCATGAATTCTTCAACTGAATATCAGAAATAAAGAGAAATACAAAAAGAATATCAGAGTTACAGGAAAAGCAGTTTGCAGTTATCGTGGTGAAGCACTAAGCAGTGGACAGCGACTGAATAATCTGGATTACATGTCTTTATAACCAGAACAGTTGGAATTATGTACTTTAATTTCACTTAAAGCTGATGAAAAATATTTGGTGGGTATCAAGAAACCTCTGGCAATCCAGGAATCGCAATTTGAGACATTGACTAGAAAATAAGAGCATAATATTAAGAGATCATCATCGGCAAAAGTATTTCCAGCTTCAGGGTGTGTTTGCGTATTCGTGGCGAATCACAGAATATTAATATTAGTTTTGAACCACACCTGAGCTACATCCAACATCGACTGAGATCAACAGACAGTTATACGGGTTCTATTTCTTAGAAATCATAATCAAAAATACAATTAAATTAACAAACATTTTCGAGCAATTATTTTGTAACTTTTGATGTACATTGAGCTTTCAAAAATCAAGCGCTATCCTACTATTCCACTTCTTGATTTTCTACACAACTGGTGTATTTTTGTTCTCTAATAATGAGAATTAATTGAAACAGCAACATACCTGAGTAAACTAACGAAGCAATTGTAACATCGAAAATAGATATATTCGAAATGCATTAGAGGAAATATACAAATAACAACACGAATAACAAAAAAAAAATTCAAAAACAATGTTTTTAGAAACACGATATTTAAAACTCTCATTCCTTTTTAATTTCATTTTGTATAAAAATATTTAGATAAACATACTTTGAAATATATTATTAAATCTTAAAAATACATACGAAATGACCTTATATAAATGAGCGACAAGAATTGATATATAATTTTCGGTCGTAAAACAGCAATCCAATACCAATCACATAAAACACAAAGCGTTATTACAGGCAATAAAAATGAAAATTCAATTCAAAGTTGCAGACGGGATAATTCGAGAATCGGAACACACGTCAGTAATTGCTTGCCGCTACTTAAGATTGATTGTCGTATATTTACACTGAATGTCACAAAATAATTTAGTAGGCCAAAATGACCAAGATAAAAATTACTTTATGGTATGTTCTTATGACACAACAATGTCATACAATGCAATTGTCAACAATGTATAAGTTAACTACAAAATATGTTAATATGTTTACAAAATTATACTGAATAATACTTTTAAAAAATTAATAATAAAATATAAAGCCAGTGAAGTCTGATAATAACTCGATCACTATATTCATGGATAATTCTTCAACAAAAACGGAATTATGATATATAGCATTACCAAATCAGTTGTTATTGTACTACTGAAATATATTATTGATATGCCAAATCCATCCAAAACATCAAAATATCAAATTCACTAAATAAGGAAACGAACAGCAGGATATCTCAAAATTAATTAAGTGCAATAATATGTCGAATAAACTATCATATGTCAGCACTATTAATGCTAGTAACCAGGCCGGCTGGAAAAAGATGTCTTCTGAAATGGTTTTCGTGCTGCTAACACACTCCAGTTTAACTTCAATTAATTTTGAAAGTACAATTTTCTTACTATTTTCGAACACGTGTAATTGGGCAATCGCCTTATTTATATGATTTAGCACAGTTCTCTCTGGGTACTGCCCATACTCAAAAATCTACTTCATGGACACCATTTTGAATCGTTTGAGTCTATTAAAATGGCAGTAATAAAATATCGTGAAAATACTGATTATACAAGTTGAATACAATATTGCCAATGTCAATTTAATAGATACCCCAGTAGCCCAGATCAAATTCCCCAAATTGAGAAAAGAAATTTGCCGATTCTCCACATCTTCCCGTTAAAATAATTTTTCGAAAAGCATCAGCAAGCATCATTACATGGAATAACGTGTAAAATTATGACTTATAACGTAACACTATTTTCCAGATTTTATAGCGGATATAAAATCAAATAAAGGCTCGCTGAATTCCAATTGGTTGCTATAAAATTCTTGGTAAGTTCAACTGGAATCTAAATAGCAACACGAGGTACATTTCATTCTTTTTTTCAAGTTTTCGGATACCATAGCTTTCAAAATTTCCACAAATGATGTGCTAAAGTGTAATTTTATTAATATTATTATTCAGATATGGTATCGATGAATGGAGAATATTGAAATATGAGGGGTCGTTCGATATCCATAAGTAACAAAAAAATGTTTTAAAAAAATATATATGCATTTGGAATACTGATAGAAGCGTTCGGATCTGGACTATCGATATTCCATTTACGATGAGGTATCAAAATCGCCGCATTTTCCGCGCATAAAGGCAATCCCCAATAAATCCCAAATAAACATCAGATTCCCTGTAGATTCTGGAATTTCCTACAAGTTGGCAACGCTGATTTTATACTTTTTGGTGCGCTTATATTTTATCTAAAATCTTTATTTTATATTTCATAGATATAAAATCATAGTTTTTCACAATTTCTCCTGAATACACAAAAATTAACCAAAAAAAAAACAAGGATTTACCAAGGCTCATATAATTCATATTTTACCTGAATTGACTGATGCAGGGCGACTGCACTCTTTACGTCAACTAATGACTATTATTTAACTGACTGAATTATTAAGAAAAAAATTATTTTTGAAAAGAATAATGAAATTCTTATGGCATTAATAGAATGAGCTCCATCTAAAAATTCTAATGATGAAAAGAAGTAAGATATTTAGGCAAATATCTAAACTATTGAAAAATTGTACGAAAATTATTTTAAGACGCAGGTGCAAATATATTTGACAAAACTATCAAAAGTTTATATTCACATAGCTGAGTAACTTATTTTTTTTAGAATATATGCTCATTCAGTATTGCTACAAGTCCGTTTACTTGGTTTTCCCGTCTGGTTAGCATTCAAGTCTTGTAAAAGTATATTATATGCTTGTAAAATTAACATAATTCATCATATAACATTAACATAATTTCCTATATTATTTGGTAACTGAAAAAATAATAAAGTTACTAAATAACTCATCTTACAGCGTTATTTCTATTGATATTAATGTTATAAAATACATTACAAAGGTATCATTACAAAGGTAATAAAAACAGTAAAAACTTACATTAAATTACCTTCATACTACACATATCGTATATGTTAGGGATTCCTAAAATATTTCTGCCTTGTTTTTATTTATTATTATTTAATTTTTAGACAAGATTATTAAAATAATACATCACTAAAACTTGTAACTACACAATTTCCATTAAGAAATTGTCGAGTGTGACGAAACATTCAATTCCATTGATTATATATATAACCTTTATCCGTTACTAAGTATTGAGTATTATTCAATAAACTGAATCAAGGGAGGCTCCGAAATCTGTAAAAAAACATCTGTATAATTGCATTATCTAAGTGGATCTACTGTAGTACTACACTATTTTTTATCAAATAAAACTATGCACTATAAAATAGTTGTGTCCTAGTGCTAATTTAATAACAATAAAATAAAACTAAACTAACAGAAATATATAATGGGATATAGGTTAGAGTATATTTCAGATAAGTATCTTCAGTAACAGCTAATATATTTACTTCTAGTTTAGTGCTCATTTTCGAGTTTTATTAGACATGAGTTTAAATTTTCAGCAGATATAGTGCGCACAATTTTCATAAATTATACTCGAATATGGTACAGTTATTTCCTCGTCCTGACCTTTGCGGTTATCAAGAAAATCTGCTCAGATATCAGATCTGAAGCATTAAGGCGTATGAACCTAAGGGTACGCGCATGAAAACCGAGAAAATGGCGATATTTTATTACAAAAATTAAATAGAACGACCACCATAAATCCAAAATTGAATAGGAAATACCATCACACGACCAAGCATTCATCGCGCTACGTTATTAGATCCGCAAATTCAACTGGAATCGAAATTCGTATAGCATCAGATTATAAGTCTTATATCGCGATATGGAATCATCGCCATCTCACGAAACATTTACAGTGTATTAGTTTTAGGCTCTTAGCTAGGAGCGCAAGCTATTATATAAAAGTTATAGTACATCTTCGAATGTATTGGCATTTTTTGCATTTATACCGGTCTTATTAAAATCCAATAATATTCCGTCCATGATATGTTAGAATATAGTAATTAAATATAAATCGAGTTCAGTTTTTATATATAATTTGTTCCAAAATGATAGAGTAATAGGGCTTAAACTTTATAGGATTATTTTGGGATAATGTTTCGCGACGTCCAGTATCTAGATGTCGCTACTTTTAACCTATTGTATTAATCGCTATGCTAAGAGACTGAATCTGATCTGATCTTGACGCTATTTTCAGTGTGCGTAACGTAAGGGACGGTGCCTTTAGAGATTAAGTTATTAGTTCATTATTATATATAAGTCGCTGCTACAATAAGTAAAGTAATTTCTCGATATAGGAAATGTTGTGTACCCGCATGCACAGATAGTATAGAAATGCACCATTGTTTTCCTTCGAAGAAATATTTGGCTGTCTTTAAAAAATGGTTGAAAATGTTATCACATATCAAATAAATTTGTGATCATTATAATGTGTTTTGTTGTTGTAAGTTGTAATCAAATATTTATTTTTTAATTTTAAATATGAATACCCTTCCGATAGAAGCTATATGCTTTTACAAAGGGCAACATACTTTTAGTCTTGGATAAATTGTAACTCCACTAAAATTATAACTACTAAATGCAACCCTTTTAAGACAGGATTAACCCAAGTTCATTTCATCAGAAATTTTTGTGCAAAGCTATTCAGGAAATAGTGCTTAAATTTTACTGCCTAAATAAGAACAAATTTTTAAAGTGTCATTAATTAAAAATTTAATAACTACCTTGAGGGTTTCATTCCATTAAAGAAAAAAATTAATATATTGCAATAAGGCTTAACTAAGATAGTTTTGATTTTTTTTTGATCCGTTAGAGCATATGGATTCACATGAGAAATCATTTAAAGCGCATCATATTTTTTTTTCATCTCATTTGCAGGAAATTGTGAAGAAGATGAGCATGAGGTTCCTTCAGATAATTTACATTCAATACTAACGAGGGATGGTTTACCAGGAGTTGAGAAATTTCAACTTGACTTGATAAAGGTATAAAGTCCAAATTTCAATTATTGTTTTATTATACTGTCAGTAGGTCTTTGAGCTACATCTTTTATTTCATCTCGCAATATTACTACGTCGATAATATAAAACACATTCTATCAAATATCTTTAAAAAAATTTAAATTTATATCCTTTTAATTGTAGCTCTTAAAATTAATTAGCTTCCAAACGGATATCGGATTACCGGCGGAGAAAATAACATTTTGTTGTTGTTTGGTTAGAACATTTGTTAAATCACCTGGCTAAGTAGCGGACTCCGTGGCCTGGGAGCCGCTCCTTATCTTCAACCACCGTTTCTTTATTCGTATTTTTCCTCATATGGGTTGCAACTTTACTTGGTCTATCCTTTGTAAAATTAGATAAAATAACTACGTAATTTATTGAGTAAATATCTAACACTAAAAAAAGGAAAATAATATATTTTTAACAAAAAAAATTGAACCGACTTCAAAAAATAAATGAAAAGAAATCTTTGCAAATTAAAAAAATAATAAAACATATGTTTTTAACACAAAAAAAACTTAAAAATAAAATATGTACATAATAATCGTTGTAATAACTAAATAAAAATAAACAAAAAGCGTATTTAACCTATCTACTACACGTATATTATATTCTACTATATACACACGATTTAGCTCAATACCTACCTAAATATATTTATCTATTTGCAATATTATTTTAACTACAACCAACTGATCACTTGAAGTCGGTGCCGAGCCCAAAAAATACAAAAATGATAATATAATTTGAGATATATACAAAAAATTAAATTACAAACACAACAACGAACGCAATGTGGCCAATGGAGACAACTGTCTAAGAAAACACAACCTTATCACTGATATAGACGAATTAATCCCGTGGAACTATAGGGCCCCAGATTCCTGGTTACCATTTAATCCAGGTTTTGGCAGGACACAGTTGAAATACTTTCACAAATTCATATTTAAATGCTCTCGCTGGGTCTGTGTGAGGGAAATTTTCATGAACACACATGTGTATGCACAACAGTGCGCGTGATTATTTAATACAAAATGGAAATGTAATTTCACTCAGTTACAAGGCTATTATAATTTTTTAAGAAACATAAAAAAATCTATCTAAATGTTTGCTAAGATAGAGAGGTTTCCAATGCGATGTGATACGGATCATTAAGGGGAAAACTTACTTAAAACTTTTATTCTAGTAATTTGCCTAATTAGTGTCATTATTCATTGTCATTCTCATCATCCAATATATCATCTACCCTTCCCCAATTATCCCTACTTAAATTAGTATTGAGATAATTTATTCAGTGCTAATAATTAAAGTAATTAAAACGAATATAATCTATTCAAAGTTCTTTTAGTAATGCCTCATGGATATTTGTGACGTCGAAACATTACATTATAGCCTCATCAACTCTGAATTATAATTCAGTTTGGCTTTGACATATAACAAAATTCTATTCTAAATAAAATAATTGAACAAAAATGTTATCAAATATAATTAATTTTAACATTATAGTAGATCTAATATATATATAGATAGATATATTATCGAAGGACTAAAAATTACAATTAGGAACACAGGTAGTAGGTTAGATTTGTTTTGTTTACATTAAACTCTTTTCCTCACCATCCATGAGGTAAAGTCTCTAGGCGTTTTTTATTTTATGTAATATTATCCCCCTGGAGGCCTAATCCACCTAATTAACAATTGTATGTCTGAGAAACGTATTTTACTTTCATACAAGAGCATATTTACTTTTTACATTTAGTTCTTGTTTCCTTGGCAAGTCATCTTAGTATCACTGTATTTTTATTTCTTCTGCTACTACCTGTGTACACCATTCTTGATCAAATTAATCACTGAATTATGTCTAATGCATTTACCATATCTACAAAACAGTTAGTATTCATTCTCTCCTCATACGTTCTAACCTAATGCTTATGTTTAATCATATCTGTGCATACAAATCTTTCTCGCCCTAAAATACTATTTTCTACAGTTAGTTCCACAGTACTAATTATGTGCATACCTTTAGTTGTTTCCACTCTCATCGCTCTGTGTCAGAAATTCCCAGCATTATCACATATCCTGAAAGTTTCCTTCAGTCACTTTCACTTTACGACTCACTGTCCAATTCAATCGCTAAACTGTTAACTTCTAATCTGTCTAAAACATGTTCCTTTGTATATCTTATCGAGTTCATCTAAACCAAAGGTGTTATAATTGACAATGCTTCCTTCCACATATCCAAACAGTTTTTGATGGAATATCAAAAACAATATATCTGCAACAAAACCCAGTTGAATGCTATTGTAACTTTAACATTTTTCCATTAACTTTTATTGTCTTTACACTTTTTTGTTAAATTGATTTTTGTTTTAGTTGAATTATTTTTAAGGTAATGTCTGGAAGTTCCATTAAACCTCCCTGAGGTTTATCTTTACATAATTTGAACTATGCCCTGTAAGAGTGTATGAAAGGATATCTTAGATCACTCAAAAAGCTGCATGTCCCTAATTATTTCATGTATACTTTCCAGAAAGACAATTTTCTGTAAAATAATTTTATTAAATTATGTTTATATCGATGAAATAGTTTGTGCACTTACTGTTCTTATACATTTCGTATATTTGGCCTGGAATAGAGCTAATATCAAGATGGTCAAGATTCCTCACCCACTTTTTATGTAGACGGGTTTTCTTAGGTGAATCTAACGTATTATTCTTCATTTTGTAAGCGAAGTTATTCACAGTACCCACAAGTAATTTTTAGAACGGCAGCAACCCGCTAAAATACATTTTCAATAAAATTATAGGGACTTGTATTATTTAATATCATCAATAATTACCTCCATAATGGAATTTACCGGCAAAAGGGGTATAAATAACCTATTAAAGCCGCAATCAATTTGTGACACTGAATATCCATTGTTTTCAGCATTTTCAAAAAAAAAATAATATGATATATTACGGAGCGACTTAAAATTGATCAATATAAAGGGCCAAAATAATGTTTGCTGGTTTAGAACCCGTAATAATTATAACCAATATTTTGAATAATTTAGCGTACATCGGACGGCGACCAGCTGTCAGACCTATGCAAAATTCTTGACAGCAATAGTGATAAGAGGTTTTAACTCTTACCTATACATTATTTTAGTATACAGCCAAAGATTTTTAGAGGTAGTATAATGTTAAAATAAATTATATTTGGTAACATTTTTGTTCAATTATTTTATTTAAATTAGAATTTTGTTGTATATCAAAGCCAACTGAATTAAAACTCAAAGTTGATGCGGCAACATTGTGATGTTTCGACGTCACAAATATCCACGACGCATTACTGAAAAAACTTTGAATAGACCATAAAACTGGAAGCGAACTAAATAATTTATTGGTATTAAGGTAAGAACCATAAGTAGAGTATTTTATGTATGGTGTGTATAGTTAATCTTAATGAACTAATAAATACGGTAGGCTCACATAAAAAAATTAGTAAAGATTTAAATTACTTAAGTAAAATATATGGTAGATTTATTTAAGTCAATATAAATTCAGCAATTGTAAATAATTAAGAGATTAATCGTTTTTAGCTTTAGGCACTTTCCTCTCATTTAATTTGGTCTTAATAACTATATCAATCAACAAGTCGACGGATTTATTCATCAACAATATAGTTAAGAATTCCTTAGTTAAGAAGTCCACTTCATTTTAACATTTTATTTTTCAGAAGAATACACCGAAATATAATAAAAATAATTGAAAGTTGTATACCCAAATATAATAAAAATAAATGAAAAAAATGTGTTTAAATGCTATGAAAATTCATATCAAATTGGTACATGTATTAGATAAATTAACTGACTTAAAAGCAACAATTTTAAGCTCACTAGGTCGTGGTAAAGTTCTTGAATTATGTTCACGTGAAGGACGTCCAAAAACTGCAGCAAAGCCAGAAATCATTACAAAAATACCAGATGTAAACAGACATTGCAATAATCCAATTCCGTTTGCAGAAAAATCCGTTTCATTTCTCAGAACCTATTGAACAAACTAGTATAAACAAATAAATGAAATATATTACATTAAAAAACTAAACACACAACCAAGAATACTTAAGAATTAAAATTATTCCATACGAGACCACTATAAATCCGATCGACTTGCATGATCATTTAAATTATACAGTTGCGAATACTGAATCAGAACAATAAAACCATGTTGGATCATCAACCAAAAAAAGATACTTTAATTGACGTATTGCTACGTAAGTACATTGGCTTAAGAAATAGGACTCCATACTTCATTAAGTAAAAAAACTGGGTCATTATAGGCTGGTTTATCTCATCGAATGAATGCATTTTATTTTAATGACGGAGAAATTTCAAAATATTTATATCATTGATCCAAGTCTCCGTGCACATACACCTTCACCATTTTATCATGTTTCGGATAAAAAAAACATTTTGTTAGCGTTGGGAACTATCGACTGAAAACGACTATCGACTGCTTAGTAGTTGACTACTTTTTATTATCAACTATTTCAGTGCTGTACTATTTTCGAACCTTCTAGTTTCATTCGACTGATTTTTTGGTCTTGCCGTCTTAACCGTCCTGAATTCATGTTTACATAAATTGATGTGGAATATCATGTGTAATATTGTTTTATGTTTTGTTTGTAGTATGATCGTAAATAATAATGTATTGTACATTAATATAACAGCAAGCTGGAACTTTATTTTTCAAAATAATTTATTAATACAATAACGCAAAAAGAACAACACTGATTAACAAATAGAAAAATAATTTTGGTATTATTTATGTTATTATTGTTATGTTATGTTATGTTATTATTGAAACTAATAAGTATTTTTATGATTGAATTTTTCGATTTTCTAAGTCTGTTGATATTTTTAAATAAAATACAAAATATTAATTAAATAATAAGATATTCGATCGATAACGATAACGATAAATAAAATTGTTATTCTATTATATATATATATATATATATATACGGTGTTAAACGTGAAGCAGCCTAGGTGAACTAGGAGTGAACTCTTGCCTAGGAATATAATAGATGTTAAACAAGCACAAACATAAATTTACGACCAAGCCCAGCAGTATTCGAACCCGCGACTATCGCAACAGTAGGAGGACTGTCCTGTCGCCTTTACTATTATTGTATTTAAAAATGGTGCGATTGTTAAATAGTTTGTAAAGATTGAGAAATTACGATACAAATATTTAATGGTCAAAATACAATTACAATCAAATATGTAAAATATAAAAATAATTTTACAGCACTGAAAATGAAACTGTTATTTGGAAGCTAATATATACGGCAATTACCTATTTTCGTTTTTCCGATTTTTCGTCACATCAGTTCAACAATAATATTATACAAAAATATCCCATCATTTTAAATAAAACATGTGAAAACTTTGTGCATGATTTTGAAATTTGAGGAATGGGACCACCCCAGGAATGCACTATTTCGAATAAAAAAAAGAATTTTGAAAATCGATTCATAATTGATGGAGAAATCGGCGAAAAAAAATATATATACAGCCCAACATAGAACCTATTCCATTTTTGAGGTCGGTTAAAAATAGCAAAAGTGAAACAGTAATTACAATTTTTAGTCGGTAGTTTTTTTACTATCCATTAGACCGAATCCTTTGCAACTCTCGACTGTTTCTACAATTTTTATTTTTTCCCGTGGATATTAAAAATACACTAAAAGCAGATGTAATAATTTCTACTGGTTATTAAATATTTAGTATAATATTTGACGAAAATTAGGACAAATCAGATATTTTAAAAACTATATAAAATATCTAACTTTCAAATTAGCCGATGTAATAGGAAATCTGACAAATCTAGTTGAAACAGTTTATGTGGAATACTTAACTATCATGCGATTGAGAATAAAGATTAATCAGATGTAAATTTTGCCAGACGTGTCACGAAGTGTGTGATGTTAACTACTCGCCTTAAGTGTTTTTGACATATTTGACAGCATGTTCACGGAATACATAAATTACCGCATGTTATTAATGATACGTCACGATTTGCATACATATTCCCACACTAATAGATTCCTAGATGGCTTTTTTAATTGATTTCCTACATCATCTTTGTTCAAATAAGTTAAGATAACATCACGCTCTGTTTTAAAATGTCTATGGGAACAAGAATGTTAGCAATTTTTTCCTACAAAAGTTAATGCAAGTGAAAACTCTCACATTCGCATTTTTAACATTACGTTGTTGACGTAATTAGCAATTCTTAATGGTATTTTATAATTCTTATTAACGATATATAACTAAAGAAACATTCTCTAGAAAGCTATAAAATAATCAAAAAGTTTTCAGATATTCTCTTTCAAGTGTGATACCTAATGTACGGTTGTGTTCTAATTATTTCATACATTTTCATAGAATTATTTGTGTTTTGTTTTCAAAATAGTCTTCTCCAATCATTTCTTTATTTGAATCAATATATCTTTGTTGGCTTAGGATGTGTTCTAGAATAGAGGCACGCATTTTAGATTTTTTTTAAATGTGTTTATTAAAACTAGTAATACAACTATCAATTAATTTATATCTGACTTAACCTGCTAATGATAAACTAAAACTAATATATTTCCCACTAAACTACTTAGTGTTCAAACATTTGCAAGAAACCTTCTGCTCTTCCGATTAAGACGTCTAATGTCAAATTTTCTGATAGTTCCCACAACCATATCAATAGGTCGGTCTAGGTCGCGAAGGAGGTTACAAAGGCGTACAAGATAAATTCCGAATACACTTCAGCACCTTATTTTAGAACATCTGAATCACTTGGCTATTGGAATCACAAGCGCAACCCTACAGCTGAATTCCACAGCTCCACACAGGTCTCAGTATCTGCTGATATAAAATAAGCTTGTTGTAGGTTGATGCCTGGGAGCTTCGACCTAGAAACCAATACCTTTTCCTGAACTTGATGTTGAATTCATCGCGCTTCTTTTTTATAGGATCCTTCCATTTGAGATTAACAATCAGGGCCATGCTAAGGTATTTTGCAGTGTTGGCATATGGCACTTGCATATTCTTAATTTACACGCTGCGGCGTGGTCCTCCTATTTGTAAGTTCAATGAGTCTTCGCCATTTTTTAGTCCATCCAGAATAGAGCGACTTTATCAAGAGAATATTGAAGTTTCCGGGTTGAGCTCTGTACGGCCTCTGCTACTGCTAATATTTCCGTATCATGAGGAAAGGTAACAGTTGCATATAATGAGAGGCAATCCACCCCTTATCGGTTTGAAATTAGAGTGTGGTTCTTCACGTTTAACACAGATATATTGAATAATCAAATTAGATTGTAATAGTAAGTAAAATGTTTAGGGATAAGTGACTTTACTTTATATAGAAGACCTTCATGTATGCATACTCTATCAAAGGCTGTGCAATATCGAGAAACACAGCAGATATTTCCAATTCAAATTAAAATAAAAACAAAAAAATTGTATTATCCATTTTTACCAGACAATTATTAGTGTTTAAAAACAAAAAGTACAGGCAGATGAAGTAGGAGGTGTGAAAGCAAAAATAAAGGACATTTTTAATCTAAAAAAGAGCTTTTATCGTACAAAGTAGAAAAAGTCAAACAAAAATATTTTCACTCTTACTCTTTCGAACGGCGAAAGTCCACATTTTGCTATATTTTTATTTTGTAAATCCGAAGAATGTATAGAAAAGGCACATACTAAACTTAAAAGCGTTTTACTTTTTAAATTACACACAGTCAAGCTTTACGGTGGTCCTTTATACATATTTTTTTCAATCTGCTATTCCTGCTATTATATCATTCAAACGAGCGGTTCTAACCTAAAACCTATAAAGCCTACAAACACATAGTAGTCACTGGAAAACGAATGCAAACGATACATTAGTCGGCAAAACTATTCGAAGCACAACACTTACTTATACTTATTAACTATTGCTTTGAAAATGGATAAACTTGATTAATTAAAACATTATGTTTAGGAAGATCAGGATATGGTGTCAACTATTTGCCAAGCCCGTGAGGTATTGAGTAAGGTGTTATGTATAGCTATTAAAACTATCATATGTGGCACAGGAATATAGCAAGTATATTGGATTCATCATAGCCTGCTCCTCAAGCGGCAGCGGTGTTACCTGGAGACGAGGCTTGGGCAGTCGATGGTGACACGTCTAAACCAAACGATGGCCGGTTAGTGAATATCGGAAATACCCTTCAATAACATCCCAGATAAACGTCTCGTCGTTGCCAGCTATTCGTTATCGGGTTCTAGTTGTCGCTGCTGTCACCCCGCCCGTGTTCCACATCTGGTATTATCTTTCTTAGTGTTTTGTAGACCGTTATTCAACTATGTAAAATTCGACATACCTCAAAGTCACTACAGTTGTTTAAATTATCCCGTTTCGAGATTAGTGATGTTAAGGTGCCACAGTGAACAAAACAAAATGAGGATTCTCAAGAGCCTAATTGTTGTTCTGATTGTTATATCTGTCTTTTTCCACATTCACCAATTCAGAGAAACGAAAACTTCTGCAAATTCACCTACCCGACTTGTTATATCCGCTATCAATGTCAACCTTTATTGTCACATATTCATTTCACACAGAATTCGTTTGCTAAAAATACCTTTATATATTGACATGGTGACTTTATTTCTATATTTTATAAACATGCTTTTACATTTTTGTTTTATGAGCTTTATTTTCAACATACAGCGACGATATATATTTTAAATATAAATAAGTTAATAATTCAAACTACTGTATCTAAATGAATTGTTCTTTTAAACCGTAATTAACTCGAATAAGATTAAGTACGACTATTAAATATAATACCATTGGACCACATGAAAAGACACTAATTTTGCATTAAGGCTTATTATATTACCATAATTAAAGCATATTTTAGCTGAGCGTGCTTGTACATTTAAATATGGTGCTACACCTGTTCTTAGAAATCTATATTGCACTATTTGAAAAATCAAGAAAACGTAATGTTGACAACAGTAGGCCATGGTTAATCAAATACAAGATACTTAGATACCTTATTCCAAACCTTGATCTAAAAATACATATGCATATTCTCTTTAAAGCTCAGCTTCAATATAAGCGTCCCGTAAAAATTTCAAAGATATTCTAATTTACTTGGATTTACTGTAAATGGTAATAGACTGATTCTGCTTTAGAAAGAGTGAAAATACATCGTCAATTGTAAATATTCCCTGATGTATATTAACGTGAATACGTGTATGAAAAAATTTATATAGGTCAATTGTGTCTGTTGCTTATTATTACCTTAATTAAGTGAAAATATATCAAAATATACTGCATTGTAGAGTTTCGCAAGCAGAATTATGTTATTAAAGGATTTCGTAGTAGCTCTGATCTTTGGTTTCCCAATAATTCATTATATTATTTTAAAACACACAGAATTTCATTGTTTGATCATTATATTACTAAAAAATTTATTGAGAATAATTGGTAACAATATATATGAATAATAAGAGTGTCCATGATTTTCTAAAGAAATTGACCATCTTTCTAGCAACATGGCAAAACCGTTGCATCGATTTGAACAAGTAATAGGCACAAGGCTTTATGTCTGGTGAGTACACTAGGTGACGCAATGCTTAACATTCCGGAACATCTAACCTACGATAATATCACGGCTAATATCAAGGCTAATCCCACCATTCCCACAACAATATTTTATGGCAATCAATATTCAGCTTAGGTGTCTATATGACTCTTTCACTAATCTATAATTTCTTGCACTTTGAAATGTCATGGTAGATTCACATTTTATCGCCAATCAGAATAAACTACAGGAAAATCTCCTTTTATTGCCTGTTAATCCATGTGGTAACCACTTTCCGTCCATTTTTTCCATTCCAACAGTTAACTCATCAACAACTAAACGGTATAAAAATTTCTTGAGAATCTATCAATCCAGAGTCTTCGATTTTTTCGTCGTTCAGGAACTTTCAACCACTTTTAAATCATATTATCTAAAACCGACAGTTTGGATATGATCAAACAACAAAAATAATGAACATCGAAAATGCATATGATTAGCGTCTGTATACAAGGAATAATTCAGTAATACTTTTAAAAAAAAACTATTTTACGACTAAAAGCATCAATACCAGCGAATTTAAGAGTATTTTACATTTTTATTTGATACGTATATTGACTTATCAAAATACAGATAAACAACTAATATAATAGCAACATATACTTGTTTTTCGACTTTTAATTTATAGCTTTACATAACGTATTAAAATATTATATCCTCATAAGCTCTCGTATTTACGAGCATGCAAAGATTCCAGCTTGCACTTTAGCGGAGACATTACAATTTTAGTTTGAAATTTGGGAAAAATTTTATTTTGAAAAGTTACTATACATTTTGCTGTGAGTTTATAGTTAATTCCTCATAAATATGGCAAAATAAGTTTAGCTTACTTGACATCACATTCACACTTTCTAACATCAAATGTAACGGCTCTTTTTACAAGAACTATTTTTCTAATTCGTGTTTCACTCACTGTGTATTTAAGAATATGCGTAAATTATAGTCACAATTACAAATGTTGAGCAAAATGTAGAAACTTACAGAATGCGAAAATATAAATAATCAAAAAACAATTTCTTTGATATTAAAATTATAAAGAAAATTGTATAAATACATGCACTAGTACTAAAATAAGTTAATTTACTATTATTATTAATAACAACTATTAGTTGATATAATTTATATTATATTTACTATATGAAGTAGTGCAAAAACTGGACACGACACAATATGATATAAAACAGATATCTTCTTATAACACTTCCATAGCTATATATGGGGACTAAATGAAATCCTTTTAATAATTCAATTAAAGTCGCATTCGAAATATTTTTGATTTATTGTTAGAGAATTCTGCACGTATTGTGCTAATTTTGTTTGTAGTATCCAGAATTTCAGCTAAATAACATACTAAATATATCGAACCCTAAGCATATATATAAATATAAATATATATATATATATATATATATATATATATATATATATATATATATATATATGTATATAATATATATATATATATATGTATATATATATATATATATATATATATATATATATATATATATATATATATATATTATACCATACGATCAATATTAAGGCAAAGTCTTTATAGCTTCAGTAGAAATCATTCAATAAACAGCAATGCTATTCGGTGCATTTCCTCAAACCCTACACTCGATACTTTCTCAGGCTTTGTTTTACATAAAATATGACGCAATAAATCGCAAAAAGTGAAACCGGCTGATTCGACAAACCACAATAAATTCCGTCGGTAGACGAAGTAAATCGTTCGCCAACCTTGCCGCAGTTCGTAAGTTAGATACCTGCTGTCAATGCGAACCAAACTGGAGCAATCAGCCGCTAATTGTGCAATTCAACCTGCTCGTCACGAAATCGCAGAGACACTGACTGCCGCGATACATTTTCAGGTCGAAGAAGATGGATAGAATCGGCGAGAACACTTCTCTTTTGTTCATTAACAGTGGTATTCTGCATTATGTGAGTGAAATTCCTTTGGCCGTATCGGGATTCGTTCGGAATTAAAGCCATATACAAATAAGCTGAATGTCAATCTTTATCTCCTCAGCTATGCGATGCATGTGCTATACAGCGTGTTTAACGAGGCAATAGAGCTAAACATGACTGAAGTTGGAACAGTACCACTATTAACAGAAAACTTAATTTAAATTAACTGTTAAATGTGTTTTCAATTTAAATAACTTTGATCGATATGATTTCACACCTGTTGCTTCTACATAAGACCTCATATGGATTAATTTTGAGCAACTTAAAATTAAACAAACACATAAAACGAACATTACGAACTAAATCTCACCCATATCCTCTTTCTCCAGCTTATAAAGAATATATAATTCTTCTGTCACATTTCTTGCGTGGGTTTATGTGGGTTCGAAGATAGTTTTGATTAACAATCGGATCAGGTAACTAGCGCTGCGATAAGGTTACTAAAATTTGGTTATTCTTTAATCATTTTTCAATTTCAAGAACAAATCACAACAATCTCACTGATTATATCAAATATTATTGTGATTATCTTTTTGTTAAATTTATAATTATCAAGAAAATATTTGTCAAAAAGTTGGGTTAAAGACGTCATATAATTAAGTAGGTAAGTGAGATTGTAACGAAGACAGAAAGGCAATATTCAAAAATATTAAAAATATCACATTCAGTTGTTTATTTTCTTACGTTATTTTATATCTTGAGAACAAACAAATAAATTTTGTAGAGATATTTGATAACTCAAGTTATCATGAATATACAAGTGGAAATACAAAATAACAAATCATTAGAAATATTTTCAAAGGTGTTATTATCCAAGGAAAATTTAAGTTCTACTGGTGTCATTCCATTTTCACCAAATTTATGTCAATTCACCACATCTAATGAAGAAATCATATCCAAAGAGTTTTCAAAAAATTAGGAGCGAAAAACTGAGATGTAAACGATTTGAATATAAATAAATCAGCCAAATTAACTATCAAATGCATTCATTTAAGACTATCGACTAAGGCAATACTTTGGTTAGACCAAGGATGCTGACAGACAATGTACAGCTCAAAGTTGTCTCAGTGTTAATCATTCTAATGGTATAAAACGTCGAATATAACTGATAAAGGAATGATGAAAAATAGATATGGAAATACTAAACAACTAAATAAAATTGTTTAAATGCAATAATAGAAAATTAATTGTCAAATTGCAAAATTTACGAAAACCAACCTGGCACCAATGATTGGCTTGGCGTAGCATCTTTAATTTTTCACCATGGCCGGTATATAGCGAAATTTACAAAATGTCAAGAATTTTATCGGAATTCAAACCATTAGGTCCGAAAACTTGCCTCCTAATGGGTAAGTGGAGGTAAGATTTGTCCAGAGTTTCGGGCCGAATGTATTTTTAGGATAGGAGATTTGAAACCTCAATATTTTGAAGATAGGATATATTTTCAAGATAGGATATTATTTTGTAGTGGGACATATTTTAATACAATATTTAAGGAAGGTGTTTTTTTATGGTTGAATGTTTCTTGAAATGGTATTTTTATTTAACTAGGACATTATATTGACAGTTTGCGGTCTGCATATTTCTGTATATTAAAATGATTAGTATTAAGTATTAGTTTAAGGTTGTAAACATTATATATATATATATATATATATATATATATATATATATATATATATTCATCGGTTTAGCGAAAATTTTGCCTCCCTTTTCGAAGAATCGGGCCTCATATTTTTGTACAATATGCGCTATAAATAAATACATTCCAAAAAAAACGAAAAACGTCCTAATCAACTAATCAAGAAGAGCTGTCAGATAGGTGACACAAAATATATTAATAAACAGTGCGGGTAACCGTGTGGCCTAAGAGTTTCACTCACTGACAGTAACGTCCTAGTATCGAATCTCGCTGGGGCTAGGGGGTTTTTTAAAAAGTTTATAAACACAATAATGGATAGTATTCGTTAAAACTAAATAAATTTAAAAAATATGTTTAAACAAATATTTTACGCTCTGCTAGCTCCAACTGTTATGTGGTAAATTATTTATGGATTCTGTTGTACTTAAATCAATCGTGGACGCGTAATTTTTAAAATCTACCAACGTTGTGCCGCAAAATGCCCGTAGGCAATTTTGAATCATTATTAACATAATTAAAACATTATTAAATGTTTTTATTTCATTTTAAGCAGTATTGTTTCAGATTAGGTATTGCTTTCAATTATTCCCGTATTATTGGAAATATTAAAGAGTTATAGAAAGTTTGGTTAAAAATGTATTAAGAATAATATGGTCACGCAAAGTTATATTTTACAATGTTTGAAGATAAAACAAATTAGTGTGCCTGCTTTAACAGAAGGTATGACACAGATAGCTGTAAAAGAAAAAGTCGACAGATGTAAACATTTCATCCCAACCTAGATTAACAAAACTCCAGTACCAACCGGCTTAGTGGCGCAGTTGTAAATGCGATGGGACGGTCCTCCTACTGTTACGATAGTCGCGGGGTCGAATCCTGCTGGGGCATGGTCGTAATTTATGCTTGTGATTGTTTAAAATTTGTGATTGTCCTAGGCAAGAGTGTAAAATCCGACAAGAAAAATGATCCCAGTCACGCCAGTAACTAGGCTGGTTAAGACCAGATGTCTTCTGGGATGATTTCTAAAGTTGGTCACTCGCCAGTTAGTAGGCTTAAAGCCGGGGACCGTGTTTCCGAGCCCACGTTAAACTTTAGGCCCAATCCAGATAAACCCATAGTTGATAAAAGGAGACTTTAAAATACACATAAAAAAAAACTGGAATATTACAAGAATCGCCAATTTTCGTTGTATTTAGGAGAACCTTAAGATTTAGAACCTTTAATTAACAAACTCTAAAGATCTACGAATTTGGTGGCTTTCTATCTTACAACAAAGCTATAATTATGCCACAACTATACTTTTTGAAGCTTCTTTTACCACTTATTCTAAACACACTTTAGTTGTTGAAGAAAAAAATTCTCTTCGAATTATTATATATTTATTGTAAATTATATATATTTAAAACATCATTTAATAGATATTACATAATCTTCTTTATTTTTGTATGCAATGGTTTGTGTTATTATTTATACTATGGCGATGTGGATATTAATATGATATTAATACATATTATTGATTTCTTTAATTTTTTTAATTTCAATTTTTTATTTCAAAACCTATATTAAAATTAAAACATAGATAAACATCTGATTATTCATATTAGATAATAATATTATTTACCTAATTAAGTGTTTTAAATTATGACAATTGAGATCCAGTTGTTGAATATTTAAAATATTGGTACAGTTTGTAATTCATATATATGTAATACGAAAATACAATAATTAGGATTTATTATATTAGTATATGGCTATGGATAAAACACCACTGCGTACTTGAGTTAAGAAATCTTTATTGAAGAAGTTATCTCCAAAACTGAATACAAAAAATTTATAATTAGGTTTATTGATTGATCAATAAGTTCGGCAGATTTGACTTTAAAATATTTTAAATTTAGTTTGCTTGGAAAAAATGCCAATGATACTAATTAGTAACATCTACGAGATTTACTTGTTGCTGTTACTATGCTAGTTTTATCAGATCAAAAACAGAATAAGGATCAGTCTTCATTCGTCTGATTTTATAGTGTAGTTTCTGTTTTTTGTAGCTTAAGTAATTCAAATAGCATTGTCATCAAGACAAACCCTTTATTCTTCGAACTATCAGACATTTCCTTGCTTGGCTAACTGCAACCAGACCTAATGAAACGGCTGGAAGCCAGATACCGCTCAGATTACTCTAATTAATAGTAAGACTACCACACACGCTGCTTTCGTCGACCAGTGGTCATTAAAATATTTCGTTGGAGCTATTAAGCCCATGTATTTATTGATGCAATAAATTATTTAGTAAAAATCTACCAACACACGACCATTTGTTTCTTTAACTTAAAAGGCGTTTCCACTAGCACGTTAATTCCCGCAATTAGAAGGATAATTGTACGGTTTTATTTTAAATTGCTATATTAGTGCTATTTCCCTCTTTGCATCGGTATTTAGTATTTAAGCGCGTATTTGCTTTTTGTCAAGGAACCTGTTCGTCGAGCCACCGATAACCACTTAACATACTTAATCGCGGAACCCTCTTGATCATTACTAATTATAACGTGTTTCAATTTTTGTCGGCTAATATGCTTCCTGAGAGAACCTACCGCCTGTTTGCCTACTTTACGAAGTTAGATTAATTGTAATTTGAATGTCAATTAAGTTTTCAATTTAATTTTACTGAACTTACGGTGATTTTACTTTATTCACATATAATGATATGTAGAACATACAGACTTAGAACATGTTAAATTAGTTTCTGATAGTTGTGTTGCTTTGGAGGACATGACGGTGATGATTTTAATATATAATATTTAAAAAAGGAAACATCAATGTAGGCGTATTTCTTATCTGCACACACTTATTTCAACAAGTCTGCACGTTTCTTCTATTAAAATAAAATATTAGTTTTCAATTAAAGTAATAGTTTGTGTTGCAAATGCACACGTCTCACAATGCGCCCTATTATTTGGGCAGAAGTTTACAGTTCAAAGTGTAACAAGTATTAGCTCCGCCATGGTCTATTAGAATTTGAAGAGACTAAAACTTAGGAGATAATTCCATACACCAAAATAATATGGAAATTTGGGCAAAAATAGTGCAAGTTAGAAGAAAAGCTTGATAGTCTGCTCCTCATTTTTCAGGGTCATTTTTGTAGTCCACTTTTCTCCATCAAAAAATCTTTCCGACTACCTAAGCCGGTCACGAGGTCAGAGCTTCTCGCCGGGGCAATCTGTGGGTTAAGGGTCGAACCAGTTTAACATTTCCTGGTGGGGGGGGGGGGTTGCCCAATGGAAGGGGGATACAGGATGCATTAAATAAAGGAGACTAATGATACAATTTTAACGAATACTATCCTTTATTGTGTTTTATAAATTTTTAAAAAACCTTCTACCTCCAGCGTGATTCGATACTAGGACGTTATTGTTATTGAGCGAAACTCTTAGGCCGCACGGTTACCGCAGGATTTATTAATATATTTTAGGTCACCTATCTGACGGCTATTCTCGATTACTTGATTGGGACGTTTTTCGTTTTTTTTTTTGGAATGTATTTATTTATAGCGCATATTATACAAAAATATGAAGCCCGATTCCTCGAAAAGGGAGGCTAAATTTCTAATCACTAAGCCGATTAATATATATTACTGATTAATAGGATTACGTAATATATATATATATATATATATATATATATATTATTATGTTATGCTTTAAATGCTTCGAACATAACATAACATTGCTTTAAATGCTTCGAAAAGTATACTTTCACGGAGAATTTTTAAAAAAACAATAAATTCTATTTCGATCCACAATATCTGTTTTTTCGTTACTACGACGGAAATATAGATCCATAACATCACAATGTTCTTCATCGCTTCTGGAGTTACCTTTACCAATCTATTTTTCATTACATACTGAAGGTGTATTGAACGGTTGAAATTGAAAATTGAAAGACACATCGTATTATTATCTTTAGTTGATTTACATTTATTATTTTTTTAATACAATACTTGCGTCTAAATATGCTTTTCGAAAAAAATCAAGTTAACGAACAAACAGCGTTGTCTATGATTATTAACTTTGAGCTCCTTGATTCAATGAATCTTGTACTACTAGAGATCTAAGGCTCAACAAATAATTTGAGTTCTTGTGACCCGTCTCGCTTTTTATGAAGTTTTATCATTAAGATGATAATTCACAATCAACCATGAATTTGTAAGAACGATTTGGCATCATATACTGAATAATAAACTGTAAATTGAATAAAAATTACAAAATTTTATGGCACCATAGGATGTTAGTAGAGCATTTCTGTCAAAAAACTATATAGTACTTGAAATTTACGTCTTTCCTTATAAATGCTAATATGATGAAGTAATACAAATAGTATACTTTCCTGTTTCACTTGAATATGCCAATGTATAAGACTTCTATTGTCTTCATCGATCTTTTAATTCACAAATCTAACCTAGCGGTTATACCATTATTACATATTTCCTCACTATTATTTAAAATTATTTTATTTTTTGTTTCTATAATTCATTTATTTTTAAAGAGATGGTATATCTAGTTCTTAAAGGAAACGACACACTAATTTCCTTTAATTGTCAATAGAAACGTCAAATAAAAAGAATTAGATGAATAAGCAAACATAAAATGATTCCGTTTTTATTAAAATAAATTACTACGAATGTTATTTTGTTTGAACCCTTTTATAAAGTAATAAGGTCTAAGCCTATACCGTATCCGCTAATAATATTGTTTTGGTCTTTTCCTCAAGAATAATTATTACTAATTCATTGATAGACAGTCATCATAACAAGCACTCGAGAAATGTAGGACACCATCTACAATAAATAGGATGTAAGACGGAGAATAGGAATGATTAATGTTAAACTAAATACTTATTAGAGTCAGGCCTCCTATAAAAATGTTTAAAAAGCACCATCAGCGCGAGTGCCCGCTCACGTCTAATCTGTTTTCTCCTTAATGACGAGGAACGTTTTTCTATTGGCGAAACATCAATTTACCGGTTAACTCTTTGTTGCTTATTACGTTTTATACGTCGCTCTACTAAACGGAAAACTATTGAAGATAAGGTAGTTGTTACTGAGAAGTTTGTTAGTTTATTATTTTACAATATTGTAAGAATAGTATCCTTGTTACCGCTAAGTCTAATAGAAAACAATATATAATTTATTTTTCGCAAGGTGCTATATTGATAATGCAACAGGTTATTGCTGGCTGTGAATATTTACACAGTCGTAACTGTAGCGAACAAGAACTATTATTGTGTTTAATGGCGCATTTTCGTCATAAACAATCTCCGTGAAAAATTGTTTCAAATATAACGTTTAGTTAACAATCATTTTTCAATATAAAAAATGTGTACTGCAATTTTAAATTAACAAGCGGGTAAATAACAAACTACAGGAACAATGAGTGATTGCTTATTATTAAAATGCAATTTTTAATTTACGTGTATCAGTTATATAATGGGAAAGGGGTTTAATCACAGAAAAACTATTAATTTTCTTTAAAACTGTTTAACTATATGTTATATTTTACGAATAGCAGAGAGGACTAAACGGCAATACAAAGCGACACTGAAAGTACAAACAGGTAAAAATCATCCTGACATCTACATTCTTAACAGATTGTCTCTCAAATCATAATGCCAGTCCATAGTCAATAATATTCCTTCCTGGGTCTAAACAGCATATACTTCTAATAAAATTATGTTTGAATGTCGCCTGTCCCTTCGCTCGACAGCTTGCGTTTGAAAGCTTCAAAATGACACTATTTCTAACTAAATTTCCATGGTGTCAGGTTGAATATTATTGTCTCAAATCACTATGTAAATATTGTTGTGCAATCATGCTTGAAAGTTTGAAAATTAAGACAGTTTGCAATTATTACTCTCAATACTACAATATTTTCTCATAAAGGTCGATTGATGTTGACACCCTGTGGGTGCTATTTGGGTGGCTACTGTTTGATTATTATTCAGAAAACTAATATTTGTTAGGATTTCAATTTCTGCATAAAAATCGACTTTAGAGACAAAATCAACTTGGAAATAAATTGGAGTAATTATTCAATGAGTTAAGCTTGACTAAGAAACTGACGAGACAACATTTTTGATGAGAGCTGTGTTAAATATCACTGTAGTAAAATATATTAGTTATAGTCGAAATAGACATTTGAAGTCATCAATAGGGAAATAAAAGGGCAAAGTTGTACACTTGTTACTTTCTAATTTGCAGCCTAACTTCCATATTTTGACCTCTTGTGGTCGATGACTCTAATAATACTTTAATATTATTTTTCCTTATAATGTACTACACTACTATATTTTAACATGTACTTAACATTTAGGATTTGAAAGAAATAATTTTTTAGTGCCAATCACAACAAAAAAATATTCAAAAAATAAAAAATATTTCTCATTTAGTCCAGAAATTTTCCTCCAATCCAAACATCCTCATTCCTACTTTAGATAATACATCTTCAGATTATGTACTACCTTATAGATAATATATACAGCCCTACGTGCAAATATATACTACTTGAATGCATCAATAAATTTAATACTTTCTCTTTCTACAATATGCAGTTTAAATTTGACAGTTTTTCAGTGGAATCTCAATCAGTAGGTGTTATTTTCCTGATTGTTTTTAAAGCTTCACTTGCAATTTACTGAATTTTCTCCATAAATATCTTTAGTTTATTTGGTGTGTTTCATGGCAACTGCTAGATAAAACTAATTTTATATCATCACCAAGTTCAATATCAAGAGGTTTAGCATCAGTGACCCTACTAGATGAACTGTTACGTCAGATGTCGAGTACAACTTCTTTCAAAATTGTATTATTGGAAATTCAACATAAAAACTGTTCACTATGGACCAACATGCAAAACGTTTCAGTGTATCAATAATTGATGAAGTTAGTTATGAACATTCAGTGGTAGTGCATGGTATCCTATCAAACCAGATTAGCTCAAGTAATCAGATAAGCTTGTAAAACTGTTACATACCAAACTTTTGACAGAACGATTAAGAATTTAATCGAGATAGAGACGTGAACAACTTCTGACGGTAAAAATAAAGAAATAGTATGAAAAATTTATAGATCACCATTAATCAAACAAGATAGATTATATTCTAATGCCACAATATATATTCGAGAACTTACAAGAACGGTTAAGTCATATTTTAGAATTAAATTTTGATATATGTAACTTCGTATTTCTGAAAAAGCCATAATTTATATTTGGTGTATTTTAATAATTCCAATATTACCATAATAATGTCATAATAATTATAATATAACGCCGACTATGAATCATTGAAATATAAAATTAGAATAAATACTATTGACATTTACGATATATATATCACTTTTTCACTTAATGCATTCCTATTTTTTCGAAGAAAAAACGCATAAAATTCAATTATAAACATAATGATTTCTAGTTTGTTATATTTTATTGTAAAATTCATGCTATGTTGATAATATTGTATTATTATAAAGTACGAAGGTATGGCATAAAACCAATCATATGAATGTCAAGGATAATACGTGTAATTTAAAGCTAATATTATGGCACAATAAAAAATATAACAAATAAAACATTTATACATATGAAAAAATGATATTTTTTGTTGAATTAGTTAATTACTTAGAAGCGAATAAAAGTGAATTATATTTATATACGTGTTGGTAACAATTATATTCGTATAACGAAAAGCGAATACAAAGATACCTGAAGATGACAGGTGTGGTTCTACCAAAATGTAAGAATTTAAAATGAATTTTAAATACTTTCTAGATTTGACTTTTCTATCCTCAATCAACAAAACATATATGCGTTCACACGTTGGTTTATAGAATTCAGAACAGAAAAATCGTGTGTCCTGGCCATGAGTTATTAGAATTATGGATTTCCCACGGATTCCTGGTACAAGCATCGCAGTTCAAATTGTGCAGCAATCAAATATCTATGCTCTTGAAGGAATCAAACAAAGATTTGTCATTTGTGAATACCCTCTCAGGATAGCTCAGAAGTTTACGATGGCAACTGATAAACACCACATCCAGCAGCATACTATTTGCCAAACAATTAAAGCCAAAAATGTTTCTAAGACAGTGAAATCAATTTATAGTATTCTTAGTAATGATATTATGCCTCGAGAAATTAATTTTAAAAGTGGTGATGTTCACCTTAGTGGCAATCTGCGCACTGGTACTGTAGGTGTGAAGTTGTTGTTATCCAAATACATATTATGAACTATTTATACCAATTGAAAATATTCATAAACTTGATGAGCCCACATGTGTTGGCCCAACACAAGCTAGTTCAACGTTTTAACGTGTACTTTTCACTGATTACACAATAGTAACAAAGTGGATTTTGTGGACAATTATGACTATTTTAAAAAAGTTTATTATTATTGTTATATTAAACAGTTACTGGCAGATTCCGCTAAATTCAATGAATGGAGTCCAAAATAGGACAAAAGATATTGCTTTATTAGTAGCTCCTGAAAGCTGAAGTATCTGAATAAACTAAAGAAGGATCTTGATCAAAAATTGATTGGATCAATGGTGATGGCACGAAACACATCAATCAAACTGCTGTATGATAATACTGGACTTCACATTATTCGCGTGAAACGACTCGACTAGCCTTAAATTGTTAAAAAATCTGTAACTATTATATCATGCACCTAATATAAATACGTCACATGAATAAGGTCTAAAAACGAAATTAATAAATTCGTCATATAAATAGTTGACAATATATCTTGCTGGCCGAGAATGAATAACCACTGCAATTAAAATTGATATATCATGAAGCTTTATAACCCGATAATGATCATTAAAACGTAGATTCCTAAATTAAATGTTCTATATTTGGTACCAAAGGCATCCCGTCATTTGTAATTGCACAAATTGCCATCATGTTTCGATTTTAATAAATTAATGTCTTAATTAACGCCTCGGGATATATAATAGTGTAAAGATAAACCGCGTAAATTACGCACATAATTAAGCCATTTACTTGCAAACTCCCCACATAAATTTCTTATAATAGGGCTATTTCACATCAAGATAGTTGAAATAGAGTCAAGTAAATACCAGGAAAAAATAATATAATATCCTTATATTGACTCCGTTAATTAACAGCGAACATTTTTATATCGCGGCAATAAAGTAAAGAGAGCATCTGGTCTGAAGTTTTAAATTTTTAAAAATGAGTTTTAAAAATGAGTGAACGATTTTCTAATTGAAACCCTTAACAGATCAATTGAAAAGTCCCCGGCCTAACACATAGATGGCGCTACTAGAACTATATCCATATGTTTTTTAGTTAACCCTAACTCCCAAACGATGCGTGTATAAGTTTGGCAGCTGTCGGAACATTAGTTTGTGTCAAACAGTTTGTGCACCTGCAATTTCCTTACGGCATCTTCTATTAGTTGATATTTAATATATTTGTATTTATAAAATGATATATTTGCGACAACAGTTGTTCTTTCAAGGAAAGATATACGATATTACGATTTTGTAGCACAATAAAGTCTAGCCATATGTTGTAAAGTCCGTAAAAACCCACTTGAATATATATTTACCATAGTGTCCACTTAACCTTCCTATTAAGACCGAAGCTAACAAGCAAAATTATACACAACAAAACAATAAATTTACAAAATAATATCATTCAAAACTCAGTTGTAGGAGTATGTAATGAATTAAGACCCATACGCCATATAATTTAACGTTAAGTTAGAATCAACAGCTTCGGATACTGGAATATTAATAGTCCCACCATCCTCTGAATGCATCTCAGAAGTAAAAATATATCTGTTCTCATTGTTCGTTGGAATAAACTATTATAAACGATTTTAGGTCAACATTTACATGTTTCAATACATTTGGGTTGGGTTCCTTTGTTCCAGCAGTAACTCGTTAGAAAATCACGCAAATAATTAGATTTATTATTCATAAGATATTAATATAATTAATTAGCACTGATTAAAAGGTTAGTTGAGGTATCAAAATTTATTCTTGTACATCTAAGATGTATCTGAAGTTCTTGTAAATATATGAGTACAGTATCACAACTATTTTTAATATATTTATAGGACATATATATTTATCGTGAGAAAGTATGTGTGAGGAGAATTTTAGTCCATTATTTTTCTGGCCTTGTCACAGAGTTGTCGGACGTCATCTGACACTTTCGTAGAAGACTAATATTTTTGCTAATATAATTGGTAAAATAGTGAGAGTTTTTGCATATATCCAAAACGAATTATGTTAATCTAAACTAATTTTCATGTATATTGATCAGCAATATTTTTTGGTGAAAATGTTAAGTATTAGTTTAAACTATTATTGAACAACCAAAGCTGATTGTTAAATTAGATGGTTTTAACATTTCTCTACATAAAATAAGTATTCCTTTTAGCGTTTAGCATGTTACGATGTGTAGGGCCCAAGTGGAGGAAAATAGCTACTGTAGGAATTAAGTGGAAATACCGTTTAGAACTATCTCAGCATCGTAGTTTCGTTGTTAGAGACTAGACAGAGTTTTCTGTGGCGTATTGTAGCTGACGATGCAAAGTGGATCTACTAAGTCAACAAGTCATGGCCTTAAAATCTTACTTATGTATATGCTGGAATCAATGTATTCTTATACGAGTTGCTAAAATAATATTTAACTGTTACTGTAAATATTCGGAATTCTACCCAACGCATTGAATGATATTATATATTATTATTTACATATTATATATTATTACATTATACAATATTATTGCAAATAGACTAGCAATGACGAATAACAGACGCAAATTCATACTCAAATATAGTAATGTATGGCCGAACATTCTACCATATCCAACGCACTCACCAGATACAGCGCCTTCGGTTTTCCACTTTCCAGTGCCATAAATGGATCAATAAAACGACTTTGGTTTTCGAAATGGTCGATACCAACTCTACACTATAGCTCTTTGGACATGCTATCTCCATATTGCCAGAAAGGTCGGAGCAAGTTGTAAAAAGTGACGGAAAATATGTTGATTCTTATATAATGATCTGAACACATGCCAATACTTAATTGATTTATCAATTCTCTTTTAAGTCTTCAATATTCAGGCGCTTATATATTATATAGCGATTGTAATTAATATTAATTTATTTAATTAATAAAGATTATTTATTTTTTATATTAAGTTAATTAAACATTTATTACAACTCTCGTATATAACATTAAATTGTTAGCCACTGTGTCACTAGATAATCAAATTTATCGAAAACATTATCAAAACTAAGAACATGTAAATAAAATTACTTCAGCGAACATAAGTAATAAATCCCAGTTCTAATTGGTCTTTCGAAACAAAAAGCTCTATTAATTTACTTTATTATGAGCAAACAGACGGAAGGTGCAATAAACGTCTTTACGCGTAGGTTGACAATTATTATTATCTTTCATGATCTATCTTTATGGCTCAACGAAAAGTAATTGATACCCCAAAGAAATCTAACTGCTTCTCAATTATTGTTTACAACGTTTTTTAAACTCTCCTACTGTAAATAACTGTATAATAGTATATCGTTAAAAATCTAGATGTAATTTAAATATACATTTTTAGTATATGCCAAAAGGACTGAAAGGAAAGAAGTGTTTTTATTATTTAAACTTTCTGTGTCTAATTATAATCTAATTTATAAAACCGATATGTACAATTTCGTCAGAATTCTAATAACCTATTGGCAATATGCTGATTTTATATTTTAAAGCAATTTACGAATTTCTTCATCCGCAAAACAGGTGCTATTAGAATGATATTTTTCGAATTTTAGTTCTGTTCCCATGATATCATAAATAGGTTAAAACTTTTTAGCGCCAATTATTATGAAATACTTACAATCCAGGTAATTTAATTAAAAATTCCTATCTATAAAAAAACTGGTTATAGCATTTTCAAAATTACATACCTCGTTATATGCATACAAGATAACGTCATTATTATTTCTTTTGATGAGATAAAAATAGAAAAGTACTTTCCAAAATAACAACATTTACAATCCATCCGTTTCTGAAATAATATTTTCGATAACATAAGCCAATATTGATAGATTCCTGTTATTTTTGGCTCATTCATAGGTCAAAACTGTGAAATACATATTACATGTTGTTTAAATATTTAGTTCACAAGTTACGGTCGTTTTAATGAAAGAGTTTTCATTTTATTTAAAAAATATATAAAATAAGAAATTATTGTGCGTATCTCTTTAACATAGAAAATATTGCTGAAGACAAACAGAATAAAGACGTTATTATCTTTACTTTAATCAAAAAATCAATAGTATATTAATACTGTTAATATAAAACAGGTAAAGTTTTCATTACTAAAAAAAGATACAGTCAAGCCTAAATTCGACATTGATATTACCTATGGTATTTATACAGATTAAATAAATGCTTTTAATTTACTTTAAAACTATTTTGTACTATTAGATACTTTATACAATCTAACTGTTAATATTGATGCTTGGCGACATTTTCTCGACATAAAATAAAATAGCTTTCCTTTTAGCACTCTGAGGTACTAAGTATATTGAATTACTTATTGTTTCGTCAACGTTTCTTCAACGCCTTTAAAAACTTATGGAAATATTTCTCCATCAAATCCCATTTGTTGGTCTTGGCTTCACCGATTTAGATGTTACGGTGAACATTTACTGAGGCCCATTAAAAAAATTTAATAACTTATTGTTACAAAAATTCAGAGGTTTGTAAATATCTTGGTAGGCATCTAGACGTCTAACTTGGAAGAAGCATATACTCGCCAAACGATAACAACTTAAACTTAATCTGTTTCAAATGTATTGGCTTATCGGGCACAAATCCAAGTTATCACTAGATAACAAAATATTATTGTATAAATCTATAATCAAGCCTATTTGGTCATATGGAATCTAACTATGGGAATCGCTAGCAATTCTAACAACATATATCCATCATATAACGGTTCCAAAATAAAGTGTTGCGTGCCATTGTCGATGTTGTATTATGTTTGAAATGAAGTGATACAACGCGATATTCCTCTAGAACCTATAAATTCAATAAATAATTCAAAGTTAGCGCGAAGTACTCGCTAATCAGCTAAATATACGAAGGGACAGTGAAGTGCGGATACTAAAACGTCTAACACCATCCGATCTGATTATTGGGTATATATAAACTTTAGAATTAGCTTTAAATCAAGATGAATTAATTAATTAAAATAGCATTTAGTACACGAGATCACTTAATGAAGTACATGCCATGTATATATAATAATTTTCTACATGCCATGTATATATAATATAAACATAACAAATACTTATTCTCCTATGGGCAAATTGTGGAACTACAAAGAATAATAAAAAAATGGTTGCAAAGAAGACCAGCAATAGCGAGTATCGATAAATCTATCTGTAATATTGCAAGAATTTTCAAGTATATAGTATTACGACTAGAACATAAAATTCTGCTAACGAACCCATCAAGTGAGTACACATCGATACAGGATGTATTGATTAATTAGTATTTTTGTTATTGTCACACCGGAAGGTAATTGTCAAAATGTTATATCATAGTAAATATTAGTTTATTAGTAAAAGAAATGTTTTAGGAAAATAATATTTTGAATTAATCGGATACTTATTGAATAGCAAAGCAATCATCAAACATAGTTAATTACAATGTCATAGTTCTATACAAAAAAATATATGAAGGAAACATTTTATCTACAATATTATCACACATTATCTCTTTTTCAAATTTGTTCATTTACTGTTTTATTCTTCATTCTCTTTTATAGTTAATTTTATATACCATTTTCCATATTAGTGCCCATTATAATATTAAAAGCTTCTATGACTTTCTCTAATGTTTGAAAACATTATTTTTAAGAAAAACGGAAGGTTATTTGAAAGAGATCCTAATATATGATATTCAGGAAATCTTACCTAAGCGGTGAAATGTCTTGTTTCGTTTAATTAGTACCAGTTTAATGAGTAAAACATCTTTAGAATTACGATCTAAAATATAATTTTCTAGTCATTAGTCGGCGCCCTAAAATTTCACAGTCATTTATTTAATATATCTAATAGTTATAGCTTCTTTGCATCGTAAAAAGCCAATAAAACTATACGCGAAATTAAATTGGAAATCTTAGCACTATAAGACTATATAATATAATATATACACTGATATAGATACAAGCATGTTTTATTACATTTATTAAAAGTTTTTTTTAATATTAACATAAAAACATTTAACTGCATTTAGTCAGACTTTTATTATTATAATTACTACCATTTATTATGCTCTCATTTAATCACTTCAAGTAACAAACATTTAAAAAGAACTGTAGATAAAGTTAATAGCGTAAGTAACTTGATGTATTAAGATATTCTTAAGAAATACTTAAATGATTAATTTTGCAGGTTTGGAAAGATAATATCCTTGTAAAAATATACTGCTATCGTAAAAATTACCACGATTAAAACAAAAATTATATAATAAACGAAAATTAATGTTTTACCATTAAGAGGCCCCGGAAAGTGTAACTTCGTCTTTTTGTAAAGATGGTTTTAATCGCCTATCTCTGATAATAAGTAATCAATTCATAAAGCATGTAGAAAGCTAAGCGTTAGATGTACAGTCAAAACTTGCTGAAATTTGAAAATGGAGACTTCCGAAAGTTATTTTCGTCCTTTATTGCGTTTTTCCTTCCGAAGTACTTAATTAATGGTCAATTAATTATTAATTAACAGATCAATTGGAAAGTCCCCTGCCTATAAAAGTAAAACACATTTTTTTGGAAAAATTAGTTTTTTTATTCAATATTATTCCCTTCAAGGCTGATACACTGATTATAGCGACCCTCCAACTTTTCGACACCATTTTTGTAGTATGATTTGTAATTTTCTACAAAATAGGCCTCAGCTTCGGCGATCACCTCTTCATTCGACGAAAATTTCTTCCCAGCGAGAATACTTTCGAGATCCGAGTACAGGAAATAGTCGCTGGGGGCCAGATCTGGAGAATACGGTGGATGAGGAAGCAATTCATGGATTTTTACCACTATTTTCAGTGACTTGTGAAATGACTTGGTGCATTGTATTGGTGAAGGAGCACTTCCTTTTTCTTCAAATGCCGTCCCTCAACCGGTCCAATAACGCTATGTAATAGTCGCTGTTGATGGTACTCCCTTTTTCAAGGTAGTCAATGAAAATTATTCCATGCGTATCTCAAAATACAGATGCCATAACATTGCCAGCCGACTGTTGCATCTTCCCACGCTTTGGAACGGATTCATCATGTTCAGTCCACACGGATGATTGTCCAATTGGACTTCGAAGTGAAATGGTGAAGTCATGTTTCACCCATTGTCACATATTGACGGAAGAACTTGGTTTTATTACGCTTGATCATATTCAAACACTACTCCGTATCATCAAGTCGTCGTTGATTTTGGTCAAAAGTGAGCTCGCGCGGCACCCACTTTGCACAGACTTTTTTCATGCTCAAATATTCGTCAACGATATGATGTACACGTTCAGTTGATATCTGTAGAGTGTCTGCTATTTCATTCAATTTCAATTTGCGGTCATTCAAAATCATTTTGTGGACTTTTTTAACGTTTTCGTCGGTAATAACCTCGTTTGGATGTCCACTGCATTCACCGTTTTCGGTGCTCCTTTCACCACGTCTAAATATAGCATACCTATACCTGATGGTTGGTTTTCCTGCGGCAGTGTCCGGAAACTTGGCACCAAGCCAAGTTTTTGCTTCAAGTGTATTTTTCTCTTCAAAAAGCAATATTTTATCAACACGCGAAATTCCTTTCTATCCATTTTTTCACAATAATAAATGTTGCTTCGCTCAAAATGCTATAATTCACAAACTAATGATCCGACAGCTGTCAAATTTATACACGCATCTTTTGAGGTTTAGGGCTAACTAAAAAACATATGGATTTAATTCTAATAGCTCCATCCATGTGTCAAGCCGGGGACTTTTCAACAGACCTGTTATCTGCTTATTTACACCATCGAATGTCTTTTAAAATATTGAAATGTTAACGTATTCCATCGGGCTCTTGGCATCTGCACTCTTCTTATCTCAATTATTCTTGCTCGGTCCGAGATAACCCCGATTTCACACCTAATTCTTAATACACACCCATTCCTCCATAAACAATTGGAGTCAGAAAATCTTCCTGCTATTTTTAGTTTGTCTCTTGGTGAGCTCTTATGAGTCCCATTTATATTGAAATACAGCGAGAAAGCTCAAAATAGTACAAAATACAACACTACACCATTTTCACATATTTAAAATTTAATGCGGTTAACAAATCTGTAAAACACTATGAAGTTTCTTTAGATTCCTGTAGCTGTTATGTTTAACTAGACATCAAATGCCTTATAATATGTAATATTACATAATAGGTAATAACCTATTAGAACTAACTTAAGTACGACAAATAAACATGTACAGAAAATGTGACGAAAAGTAGTTATCATAACCTCACTACATTAGATTGAAAAATATTTAAACATTATTTATTGAAAAGAATTATCTACAACTTTACTAGAGTTATTTTCGTAAGTATATTTGAACGTTTAGAATAAAGTTAGATAAAATAGAACGTTATAACCATAACATGTTCCATAACCATAGCGTATGCATAAGACAATTATCACTAACTCCATGGATTATGCAATAGAGGCCGAACAACATAGAGCTACAACAGTCAACAGTTCTACAATCTTAGTATTGATATATATATATATATATATATATATATATATATAATTGGTATAATAATGACGATTACAATAAAAATATTATGTGGATTTTTTAAGTATTAATGTAAATAAAATAATGTTACAAATATGTGTTCCAACTAACTAGGACCACGATATTTAGACATTTAAAATTAAGAAAGAAAAATGTCAAAATTTCATCTACATCTGTTGCGAAATTTTCAAGCTTTAAACTTATGGAAGATGTTCAATTTCTTATATCTGAATGCTCCCAATCTGTTTATTTCATGAATTATTTCAATAATAGAATTAGAATTCTCGGATTCAGCTGTCACATATTATTTAAATATCGATCTTGTTATACAATCTTGCAATATATTGCGTTAGGTTAAATTTAAAAATATGTTATATATCTCAACATTTATCAGATCAATAATTGCAGCGAAAATAAACAAAAATTATATATAAATTATATGCAATAAACAAGAATATATGGGTTATTAATCTTAACTCAAATATGCTAGGTATGCTTTTTATTAAATACGTAACAATTTTGACACACTTATATGCCTATTTTGTAAAAAGAATAATATGATATTAATGTGCGCAATTAGTTATCAAAAAATCAACTAAATGTCATTTACCTATTTCTCGTTACATACCAAGATATAATAACAAACTACTATGCTTTTATATACGAACTAAAATCTGCAGCAAAACACCTGTTAACAAGCAATTTCTGCAGGATGTCGTTTCTTATCAGACAACGTAGATTGCATAACAGATTTTTGCAGGTACGGCCTAACAAATGGCTTTCCACTAAATTATAATAAAGTCGAGAGAAAACTTCAATCAAGTCACTTTACGTAATAACCCAATTAAAACATACAAATGCATTAATTAATAGTAATTGTGTTTATATTCTGCGACGAAGTTTCTCATTGATTTGAATAATTCATTAATAAATTCATTAAAAAATGTTTTAATAATTTCTAGGCTATTTCAAGTGGGTCGCAAAAAATATTAATCAATACAACTGTTTTATTTGTGTAGATACAGTAATTTATTTGATTGGTATATTAAAGTATTGCTTATTATTGTTTTCATTCATATTTTTCATCCAACAATGCGGATATATATGTATAAATTAATGTCCAAAACATCACACAATAAATATAATAATAATATGAATATTGTCAAGAGATACGATAGAAGGATTTCAAAGTAGATGTAAAAAATTAATTTGCATGTTTAAGTGGCTTAACAATTTATTGCTTGTCCAAGTTCGAGATGTTGTACTGTAAAAATAATATATGGTTATATACATATACTGCTAAAGAACAAACATAACATTTGAAATAATTTTAACTTGAATGTAATATATTGTTATGTTCAGATTTTAGGAAACCTCACAAGAATCGCGAAAGAGGTTAAATGACACGATCTTGGTGGTCCCAAAATTGAGCCAAACAAAATTTCATTAGATTTATATAAGACTCACTTAATTAACGGTGACAGTCATACTAACGTCTTTTTGACCAACAAAGATAAATGCCAAACATCATAGAGTAGCGTTTTGTTAATATAAATCTGCTGACTTTCATCACTTTGAAAAGGCATTTATTATTAAAAATCTGTACAATGTATATTAGCCAAAATATTGTCATTATTTTGTACACCTTTTATAGGTCATATCACTATTATCACTATTACAGACAATATCCAAATTATTTACAAAACTTCTATTGATTCTAAAGGATAAAAACAATCATTGACGAAAAGCATCTTACTCCAGATCACCAATTTTGTTTTCGGAAACAAGACTCCGTTATTAATAATGTTCATAGAATCACTAATATCATAAACATTCAAGATGACAACAATGAAATAAAATTTGTTCTGCAATATTCCCTCCATGAAAATTGGCATTAGGATTTAAAGTATAGGGTTAAAACGCTTCTCAGTAACGAAAATTCGAAAATTTTAAATTCCTATCTTACCAATCAGTACTCCAAATTGAAACAAGAACATGCATATTCTAACAGGTCAATTGAAAAGTCCCCGGCCCGACATATAGATGGCGTTACTATAATTAAATTCATATTTTTTCAGTTAGACCTAACCCTCAAAAGATTCATGTACAAATTTGACAGCTGTCGGATTATTAGTTCGTGAATTATAGCATTTTGAGTGAAACAACTTTTGTTATTGTGAAAAAAATTGACAAAATGGTATTTCGCGTGTTGATAAAATATTGCTTTTTGAAGGGAAAAAATAAAGTTGAAGCAAAAACTTGTCTTTATGCCGCGTTTCCGGACACTGCCCCAGGAAAATCAACCATCAAGGATTGGTATGCTAACTTTAGATGTGGTGAAATGAGCACCGAAGACGGTGAACGCAGTGGATACCCAAAAGAGGTTGTTACCGACGAAAATATTAAAATAATTCACAAAATGATTATAAATGACGTGACTGTGAAAAGTGGGTGCCGCGCGAGGTCACTTTTCACCAAAAACAACGACGAGTTGATGATTCGGAGCTGTGTTTGAAAATGATCAAGCGTAATAAACTCGAGATTTTGCTTCGATGTGTCACGATGGACGAAACATGACTCCACCATTTCACCCCAAAGTCTAATCGACAGTCATCCGAGTGGACTGACACTATGAACCCTCTTCAAAGCGTGAGAAGACGCAACAGTCGGCTGGCAAGTTTATGGCATTTTGGGATGCGCATGGAATAACATTCATTGATTACCATGAAAAAGGAAGGACCATCAACAGCGACTATCACATAGCGTTAATGGGCCGTTTGAAAGATGAAATCGCCGAAAAACGGCCGCATTTGAAGAAGAAGAAAGTGCTGCTTTACCAAGACAATGCACCGTGTCACAAGTCAGTGGAAACGATGGCAAAAATCCATGAATTAGGCTTCGAATTGCTTCCTCATCCACTGTATTCTCCAGATCAGGCCCCCAGCGACTATTTCCTGTTCTCAGATCTCAAAAAAATGCTCGCTGGGAAGAAATTTTCAGCGATTGAAGAGGTGATCGCCGAAACTAAGGTATATTTTGAAGCAAAGGACAAATCGTACTACAAATGGTATCAAAAAATTGGAGACATATATCCTTGAAGGGAATATATATTGAATAAAAAAAAACTAATTTTGTCAAAAAAATATGTTTTACTATTGTAGGCTGGGGATTTTTTTTGACCTGCTAACTTAAGGGAAATACAAGCAGTTGTACCAGAGGGAAATATATTGGAACCAGTCCTTTATCTTCTGAGGACATGCATATTTCAATGAAAGTGCTGTTGTTACATTTACAGATGATACATCTTATCTATTGAAGACAACAATACAGAATCAACCGAAAAGTTATAAACAGCTATTACCGAAATGCAATGCATGAAAAAAAAATGCCAAAATGAATTAAAATAAATCAATATATATAAATCAACAACTAGTCGCCTATGGAAATACAGTAAATATCCGGCGGAAGACATGTTAAGAAAAAATGTGAAGAAATAAACCTGAAGTATAAAAATATACTGAATAATTAGATAGTCAGATATTAGGGTAGATATTAGGGACCTAAATATAAAAACTGTTGATAAAGCTATCAAAAACTATACCCAAAGACATGACCATTAGCTTCACTAACACATCAACGTTGAGGTTCTCCAGCTCCTAAATAGTGACAGAAAATTAAAAGGGTAAACCCATTTGATCTAATTTAGTAAAATTATTAGTAAAACTCAGTGTACAATGAAAACAACGACATAGAAGTCCCAAGTATCTATGATAGAATAAATACTTTGTAATTTTAAAGCCGCAAAAAGTTAAGATAAAAACAAACAGCTTGTTACTCAATTTGTTAATTTACCCTTTTTTACCGTGTCGAAAGAACGATGTTCGTTTAGCGAGGTTGATTTTGTGTCAGTTATTCGCTAGTACATTTTGGAACAGTACGTCGTTCGATTTGTTCAATTTGTTTGATTTGCAATATTTGTTGTAATTTATGACCATGAATATTCCTGGTTGTCGATGTAGATAACTCTCATGCTCTAACCCATTAATTTATGCACTTGGAATAAATATTCATCGCTAATCATAATACGATACAAAAAACTTTTATTTTAACTGGCAAGAAATAAAATGGTGGTGTTTAAAAGGCTTGAACTGGCATTTTCAGATAATTCGCTTCAGTTCCCCTTTGGATTTTTCCTAGAGCATGCAAACACTTGAAAAGAGTAGATTAATGAGCTACTAAGCTTTCTGAGTGCTTATGCGAAATGTTTCGCTGCAAACTGATAATTACTATATGACAGCCTTACCATAAGTTTTTGAAATTATTTAATAGACTTAGATAGAAAATATTTTCAAATCAAACATCGAAAGTAAGGAACGTCGTATATACGTATTGTTAATAATAAATAAATTGATCTTCTAGGCCCAGTTAATGCTTGTTCAAAACAGAAAGCCTTACCTGAGTCTCCTGTACATTTTCATAAAAAAAGTGCAATACTATAAGCTGTTCTGGTTTTTTTTTACCTACGTGCGTAATTGTTTACCCATCAACTTTGAATTTAGACTTAGAAAAATAAACATCAGATTAAACAGTTGTGAAAACAACATAAGTTATCAACCTAGACCTACAGGCTATCAACAATATTAAATTTACTTTTAAAACTATTTTATTTTACTTTGTAGAAAGTATATGGGATTTGTTGGACAGCGGTACAAAACGACATTGAGAATTTAAATGCATTCGAACATAAACCAAACTGCTTATATGTAAAGGTTTCAGTTATCACCATAATCCGATCTTAAGATAAGCACTAAAATCGACATGATAACACTTCCTATCTAAAGAAATGACCAAACTATAGTTGTTATAAAATTATCTCTAAATATGGCCTGTATCTTTGTCCGCCAGTTTACCTTTGTTGATCTTCTAAACGACACTGTTTCTACCCAAATTCCCATGGTGTAACCTGTATGAAATGAAATAGTCTACGGGTGAGAAAAAGAGCCTCTACAATTTATCTTTGGTGGCCGTTCACCCTGAACTGCAAACTTCTGTCGAAATTACATTAGACTATGTTAGTTCACAGTAGCTCCAGTCTATCTTAGGTGACTTGAGATGGGAATCAACGGACTAGGGATGTTTTTCAAGGTTTGGAGATTTTCCAATTGCAATAATTTATGGCTAGAAATCATTGAGAATATTCAATCCACCTTTTGCAACCTTACATCTTCAGTTGCGATACTTTTGCCCGAACCCTACTCAACCATATCAAGGAATGCTTCGAATAACCACGGAACAATTGCAAATCTAACGTCAACCTGTCTTGTTTTTTAGATAATAAATTTGTCTCCGGTTAATTGAATTAATTCAAAAAAGAACAGCCTTATATCGCCCCGTAATTTAACCGGCTACGCCAGTTATGAAATGTGAAGGGGTTTTAAACAATAAAACTTTTTATTTACTTTTAAAACTATTATATTTTAGAGTCGCGTTATACAGCAAATATACCATTTAATACTAGAGTAGTATAACAATATTAAATATCAAATACCTTCTTAGGGTATTCTTACTTTTTATTTATTTAAAAAATTCGTTAAGATTACTTGATTATATTTATATATATTAATGTTAGTTATTAGGTATTACATATTAAAACATATTGACGAGAAACAGGATTGTACATATCAAATGTACACCGAGTTGGTATATAGATTTATGACTTATCTACGTTGAATCGCCTGCTGACATGAGTGCTTGTTAACTTAATCTTAACAGTTTCGCTAAATGAGCCCATACCAAATGACATCGGTAATAGCGGAAATGTCACTGTTAAAGTATTTTACGCTATGTAATATACATACATAAACAATTGTTGCATGCATACACATGTTTTCTACCAATATTTTACAGATGATACCATGGTTAACATACTTTTAACATAATTGTATTTCTACATGCACATGTACAATATATTTTTCTTCCGGTTATATGAATGAAGCATCAGAAATAAATATCGAAATATAATATACCAGTTACATAATTATACTTCAATTATATTTTTATATATTGTGCGTGTATAAATTTGACACCTATCGGATCATTAGTTTGTGAATTATAGCATTTTGAGTGAAGCAAGTTTTGTTACTGTGAAAAATATAGATAAAGAGGAATTTTGCGTGTTGATAAATATTGTTTTTTAAAGGGAAAAAATACAGTTGAAGCAAAAACTTGGCTTGATGCCGGGTTTCCGGATACTGCCTCAGGAAAATCAAGACGGTGGACGCAGTGGACGCCCAAAAGAAGTTGTTACCGACAAAAACATTAAAAAAATCCACAAAATTATATTCAATGATAGTAAATTGAAATTAAATGAAATAGCAGATACTCTAAAGAGATCAACTGAACGTGTACGTAATATCGTTAACGAATATTTGGGTATGAGAATGCTCTCTGCAATATGGGTGCCGCACGAGCTCACTTTTGACCAAAAACAACGACGAGTTGATGATTCGGAGCAGTGTTTGAAGATGATCAAGCGTAATAAACCCAAGTTTTTGCATCGATATGTAACAATGGATGAAACATGGCTCTATCATTTCACTCCGAAGTCCAAATGACAGACACACGAGTGGACTGCACACGATGAACCTGCTTCAAAGCGTGGGAAAACGCAACAATCGGTTGGCAAAGTTATGGCGTCTGCATGTTAGGATGCGTATGGAATAAATTTCATCGATTACCTTGAAAAAGGAAGGACTATCAACAGCAACTATTACATAGCGTTATCGTACCGTTTGAAGAACGAAATCGCCGAAATACTGCCTCATTTGAAGAAAAAGAAAGTACTGCTTCACCAAGACAGTGCACCGTATCACAAGTCAAGCGAAGTAAAAATCCACGAATTGGGCTTCGAAACAAACAACATATCGAAGAATAGCGATTCGGATCTGAAATAAATTTGACAAACCATTTCACATTCGCATACAATTAATGGAAATATCCTCTGGATAACGTTTATAATGTTTAGGGGAACAGCTTCTAAAGCTACCCATTGTCGTCAGGGTAGTGTATAAGAAATTGATTTAATCGAATAGAAATTGACAAAGCCATCAATCTCATTTTAGTGTAAATTAGTTACTCAGCTTAGTTATATATTTAAATGCATATTTCTTTACAATTTTTGTTTCTATATATAACTACATTTAATATTATTAATTTCGCAATCTTAATTTAAACCATTAAATACAGTATAACCTAATTACAGTTCTTCTGTTAATAAATATTTAAAAATTATAATATCTTTGGGGATTAATTTAAGCACAGAAGAGAGCACAGATATGCTTGTATTTTCTACATACACGTCTAATTCAACATCTCTACCTACGTCTCCTACAGGCTCACTAAAAAGGCGAATGGGCGTAAAGGGGAACAAAATCAGAAAATACTATAATTAATTTATTTCATTGACTGAAATAATTGGGAAATGATTATTGGCATACTATGGTTGTCAAGAAATAGCAAGATTTTAAAAATTAGACGCAAGCAAGATTTTGATGTAAACTCGCGAAAAACAAATGAAGACCAGACTCATTTTCCTAATGTATATATATATATATATATATATATATATATATATATATATATATATATATATATATATATTCTCGACATGATTTGTATGTAATCTCAAACAGTAATAATCATTTAGAGAGTAATAGAAATGTTATCAGTGTTATATTATAATATGTTGGACAATATTAGCATCAATTTAATATGGTGTGAAATATAAATCTGTCAATATTTCTTTGTTGTACGCTTGCCGGTAGTAAGTTCATTAATAATGATCAATTAACGCTTTTGAACACACCTTCATTTGACATTAATAAAAAGGTTGGTTTACGATACTTTATGTTATTGTCGATAGTTTTATTCTTTTAATTGATTCCCGTAATGTGGATAATAATTTAAACGATAGCAGTGAATAATTTTCATGCAATAAAAAGTTGTTAAATGAGTAATATTGTTAAAGTAGTATATATTGTTGAATTTAATAAGGCATGGTACAATTTTATGGTTATAAAACAATAAATTAGTCAGTATAGAAATGAACATCGGGTAGATTAATACTTCTATTTATATCAAAATTTAAACATTAGGTTTTCCTTTTTTTACTTTTCGTCTCGTAGTGTCCCATTACAGATGAAAGCAATGCCATTGGCATGCTGTTATAATGTGTTTTTTGTTATGGTAAATATATCAATAAAGACTTATTACCAATGGTTTCGGCATTTTAAATATAAAGGATCTGGATAATGATATATAGGGATCTTGATCTGATAACAACTAAAATCTATTACATTATGTCCCGATTCTTTGACCGCTAACATTTCAGCTGAAATTGTTGTCATCGTAAGGTGGAACTATACTTGGAAATATTCTAGCCATGGGTTATTCGGCAATTTTACTGTACTTGCATCAAAACGTAAGCAAGACAAATGCAGGATAATCTTTCCAGAGCCGCGCTACAAAAATTACGTTTCAGACACTTCACTGTAACACTTCTATAACTTACGTAAATTATGCATGACTTCTTGTGAAGTTATGAAATAAAACTCTAGTAATTTGAACAGATTGTTTATTGTTAAAAATATATTTTCATTTTGACATTAAATTATCATTATTAAAATATCATTAAATAATCATTATTTTTACAGTCAGTACATAAAAATGCTTTAGTTTCGTCTCGGTGGACATTGTAAATAAACCCCATTTCATGTCTTTCCATATTTTAAACTTTCTATCCCGTGATCTGGCACGAAAGCTGCATCTTCGATTTGCATAATGTTGAATCTCTCCAGCACGATTTTCTTGAATGGTGATATTGCTGTTCGCAAGAAATAAATCTATTGCAGCTGTTACAGTTTTGCAAAAATTATTTATATTTTTAATTTCTGTTTAGAAGTTTTTCTTTTTAGAAGTTTTATAAAAAAAATTCCTCGTTTACTTCGGTCATTACATTTCCAAAGGGGAACATTTTTAGTATATATAATATAGGCATTAAGTGCAGCCATATCATTAATTTCCATGAAAATCCTAAATGGCCATCTTCTAGTCGAACATACACATGAATATTACATATTTCGATATGCTGCAGGTTGTGCAGGGAAACGAAGTTAACCAACGTAATTAAATTCAATAAATTGTTTAAAAATTGGCTTAGTAATATATTCTAGGATTATATGGTGGGAAAAAAATAATCAAAAAACATTTGAAAAATTAATAAAAAGAAGCGGTAGCTGGAATACCCAAAATACACTGCACGGTCAGGGAAAGGTTAAATACATCAATATGTATTTTTAAAATCAAATTAAATTAAGTTAAAAATTCGACATTGCTATGATGCAGTAACCTTATTTTATGTTTAAAGCGAAATCTTTGATAAGCTCGTAGGTCATCGTACAATTCTCCGTTAATCATATAGCGATTAACATTGATAATTAACCGAAAAATTTTATTAAGAGTTATGACTCCAACAGTTGACAATAGTCCCACAGTAATATTTCGCTCATGTTGTGTATACTTCTTGTATCTCTTTATACTTATACAAACAGTTGTAAAACTAATAATAAATATAGGGAATATACCAGGGCAGTATTTATTTTCTTCAAACGCTTTTTCAATAACCGCTGATTGTTGAGTAGTAATTTATAAGTCCAAAGCGAAATCTTTGATAAGCTCGTAGGTCATCAAGTAGGTACAATTCTCCGTTAATGACATTGCGATTAACATTGATAATTAACCGAAAAATTTTATTAAGAGCTATGGCTCCAACAGTTGACAATAGTCCCACAGTAATATTTCGCTCATGTTGTGTATACTTCTTGTATCTCTTTATACTTATACAAACAGTTGTAAAACTAATAATAAATATAGGGAATATACCAGGGCTGTATTTATTTTCTTCAAACGCTTTTTCAATAACCGCTGATTGTTGAGTAGTAATTTATAAGTCCAAAGCGAAATCTTTGATAAGCTCGTAGGTCATCAAGTAGGTACAATTCTTCGTTAATCACATTGCGATTAACATTGATAATTAACCGAAAAATTTTATTAAGAGCTATGGCTCCAACAGTTGACAATAGTCCCACAGTAATATTTCGCTCATCTTGTGTATACTTCTTGTATCTCTTTATACTTATACAAACAGTTGTAAAACTAATAATAAATATAGGGAATATACCAGGGCAGTATTTATTTTCTTCAAACGCTCTTTTAATAACCGCTGATTATTGAGTAGTAATTTATAAGTCCAAATTGAAAATTGAGTATTTTAGAAGTAGTTTAGCACGTTTTAATAGCATTTTCTCAAATAAATTGTATATCGTATGTAGTACCGACCTGTTACGAGCCTATCCGTAAGATCCAATTTGCTCTGCCAGTATGTCAGGTTTTGAATCAAAATTATTTGCGGTACCTTAAAACATCCCGGAGCATGATTCAGGTTCAAGCAGATATTAAATATGCACGAATTAAGAAGATGGGTATTTAATTTTTTAGTTATTATATTACTTTAAAGTAAATTTCTATGTTTCAAAATGTCATTTTATATAATACACAAATATTTCGGAGCCAAAATAACTATGACGAAATTAATATCACACAAAACATTATTACGAAATTTATAGAATATTTCATAGGAGTCACTACTATATACTTAAAACTAATTGAATTTGCTGCATAAGCAGATCTGTGTTTGGGTTAAATATTGCAAGTACAGACAACCCACTAAAGGATAATGTTCTGGTCAAACAATTGTATACATGCCAGCCAGTTTTACTACTATTTACTATTGTTCTAACACATGGACGTCACAAAGAAAACGCGTTTTTCTCTTTGTTCAAAATTTGCTTTATTCATCAACGAAATATCCATCAAGAGCCACACAATTGCTCCAATATTTCAATACCTTTTCTGTAGAATGATTTATCATTTGCCTCAAAACAGGCCCCAGTTTCAACAATAACCTCTTCATGCGAGCGAAATTTCTTTCCGACAAGCATTTTTTTGAGGTCTGTGGACAGCCAGTAGTACTTGGAAGGCAAATCTAACGAATACGGTTGATGTTGGAGGTACGTTGTCTTGATGAAACAAATTTATTTCTTTGCCATATGCTGTTGTCTTTTTGCAATTTCCGCCTTCAAACGCTCCAATAACGCTATGTAATATCCACTGTTAATATATCAATATATCCATTCTCATGGTAGTCTATGAGTGCAGCCGATTATTGTGCTTTTGAGCGCTTTGGATGAGATTCACCAGCTGCTTTTCACTCAGATTACGATCGTTATAATTCGGGAGTGAAGTGATGGGCCCGTGTTTCATCCATTGTCACTCTATTGATGCAAACATTGCTGTTTGTTGCATTGAAACATGACCAAACGCTGTTTAGAATCATCAACACATTTTTGTTGTTAATCAACAATGAGCAATCGCGGAACCCACTATGAACAGAGCTTTCTCATAGTCAAATGCTTCTTCATTCATGCACTATAAAACCAACCCGTTCTTTTGATATCTTTACGATCAAGAAATTTCACTTTTCGATCATTCAAAATGATTTTGTGGTTTTTTTGATATCTTCTTGTGTTACCACCTCATTTTCACTGTGTTTTGTATCATCTGTGTCTCTACGACCACGTTTGAAGTCAACAAACCAACGTCTTATTTTTGTCTCTGATAGGGAGGAGTCTTTATAACACTTTTCAAGCCATTTCTTCGCTTGAACCGTATTTTTTCTATCAAGCACCAGTGTAAAATTAAAACACAAATTTGTTTTTGATCCGATGATTTGAGAATAACAAAACTAGTTTCAGTCTTAGCAGAATAACACACAAACTTCTGAGTAGAATATCATGAAATTTTAACAGCATTTTTTTAAAAGTTAGTACTAGTTGAGAAAGCGATAAATGCAATCAAACTAGCGCCATCTATGCATTAAGCCTGGGACTTTTCCGACCATGTGTTATTACTATTTTATTACCGTGAGTTGCTGTGATTCTAACTTTTATAATTCTCTATAAACTATAGTAGACCATATCAAAATATCATATACTATACAAAAAATCTCTAGCCAGCATGAATCATAGCTATAAATCAAATTAACATATTAACATGATGCGTATATAAATGTTTTTGTTCATTATTTTATTGTCATATGCACCTAATAGGATATGTGCATTCACCGTACAAATAACAACAATAAGACCAAACCTGTAAATTTTTAGAAATAATTTGTTTATCCATACCGAGCGTAAATATACTCCACTCCTGTTATGTGACATGTGCAGCAGGATTTTTTTTATAAACAAGACACGCACCTAATAATAGGAATGACAAGGATACTGTTATATCTGCATATAATTATTTTCATAGTCCACATAACTTAATTGTTTTATCAGTTTTAATAATCGATGTTGTTTATTGGACGGATATCATTGAAGCGATATTTTCTTCGTTAAATCCTATAGGCGTACCTAACCTACTATTTAGCGTACAACGGCATTAATAATTTGGCATGCAGAAAGAAATTTCTAAAAGCATTATTATGACATAAAGTTATTGGAACTAAAAAATTAAAACCTGCCGTTTTACAAAAGATAGCGGTAGCAGAAAATGGCAGCATGTCATCACGACGTCAAAGGTATCGCCTATTGCAGTTTGTAAATGGTTTTTAAAATCAGATCGCATGTTTCCGTCTCATTCTACTTTATTTAAAAAAGATACTATTCTGACTGACCGAAACGGCAGCCGAACATGTAACCGAATCAGCGTATAAAATTCATGTGGTTGCCAAATATGTGCAAAATTCTTCAAAATATTAGTGGTAATAATTAGAGGTTGTAAACCGGCAAACCTTGTTTTGGCCCTTTGCTTGTTTTGATAAATTTCAAATTTCTGCTTACTATTCGTGATTAATCTGATTAAAAATGCCGAAGCCAATAAATCGCCAGAATCAGTCTCTAACCTCTCTGTAGTTTCCAAATTGCGTCTCTAATTGCGAGAGAGACATGTTATCTTTAGTATTTTTCTGCTGCACTGAACACTAGAACCGGCACTGTAATTAAAATCTCTCAAAAAGTCATGAATAATATAATGTTATTTCCACATGCGAAGTGGGTGAAGAATCAAGATCACCTTGATGATGCCTCTATTTTACTCTACTCTACACGAAATGAAATATATGATAAGTTTTTGACGAGTTTTTTCGCTATTATGTTCTCGATATGGTCGTAACTAAATATAATTATTTGAGAGGAAACTGTTAATCTGGAAAGCATTCTTCAAAAATTCAAGAATACGCAGCTCTTGCAGGGATAACAATTGTTTGGCGATTTCAAATCGTCACCCGGTAAAAGTAATTAAATGTTTTCATTTTATATAATTTGCATTTTTTTAGAACCAAACCAGAAGTGGGATACTCAGTAAATCAGACAGTAAAAAAATATGATCACAGAATATTAAATATTGAAAGAATTATTATAATGGACATAACATTTTCGTTTTGAATAATCTCCATCAGATACACAGAAGAAAAAATTACATATAATGGAATTGTGAAAAAGTTTTTGATATATTAGAAGTCAAAAATTTAGTAATTGACTTGAACAAAGACTCTGATCAAATAGGAAATATGCTCTCCAATGAAAATCAAGTTAATTAAGTGCGTTAGGCCTCCAAAGCATACCGCTGCATAAAAAAGTACCAACTACGTAGGCGATGTGGAAATAGTTTAATGTAAATGTAATAAATCAACTCTACACTAACTATAAATTTTGATGTTGTGAGTTCACTGTTAAATGAAGAAATACCTAAGTGAATTAAGCTTTTTGATTTCAATTACAAGAAAAATTTTTCTGATGCCCGCATAATGATAATTGAAACATACAGATGGTTTTTGGGTTAAAGATAAAAAGCGTCCTGACACAATAAAGAACTTTGGTGACGCGGAAATGGAAGGTGTGCTGGGCAAGTATTATTGCCAAAATCAGCAAAGACTCACCCACTCATTGGGGTCTACTCAACAAGCTATTTTCGACAATTAAAAACCGCGAAAAGGGTTTAAAAAAGTGGATGAATATTAGCAGTATCTCATGCCGATAACATCAAGTTATTATTTGGATGTACTACCCAATCGCGTAACTTGACATAATAATTTCATCAGCATCGGCGATTAAACAATAAACAAATCAAATAGAGAGGCAAAAGCAAAATGGCCAAATCAACATGGCTGCCACAAGTTGGCGGAAGCGACTCGTCTCAATTATGATTCCTAAAAAGGCAGTGTAACTTAACATTAATAATCTTTTATTGACTGCTAATTAAATGTATATGTCTGATATATTTTGAACGAATATCGAATGAATAAAACTGACCAATGAACAATTTGTCGAAATTCAGTTAGCAAAGCTTACGCCATATGTTGTCCGTCTGCTGGTAAGCAGCTTCAAATAGTTGCCCATGTAACATATTATATAAGAGATAGACAAAATAATCTGAATATCACTCAAAATAATACATTTTGTTGCATGTTGGCAATATGGCTTCCGTGTAAATATTATAATAAATTCATGGAAAGGCTGATTACTCATAATATACAATCGATCTTCTTTTTCACATCACTGACCGGACTACTGCCAATGAATATCTCGATATTCTTAATGATAAAGTTCTTACATTGATTAGCATATAGCTGCCAAACGCTGCCATATTCCAAAATGATAACGCGTTGATACACGCAGTTAAAAAGTTCAGTGAGGTCTGAGAAGTATCAAACATCTTCCTGTCCAGTACAATCGCCAGATCTCAAACAAATGAACCAATATGGGTAGTTTTGCAGGATGCAGGATATAAGAGATAAATCTCCAACATCATTGAGGTAATTGGCAGATATTTTGGTGCAAAAATGGAGCTACATTTCGTTGGACACTATTCAGATGCCCTATCAATCTATTCTGCGAAGAATTGCGGCAAATGGTTCCTCAGCATTTTTGTATTAAAGTAAATATTGAATATATGATAGGTGTACGTGTTCTTTGGCCACCTCTTATATATACTATTGAGATTTTCAAAATTAATTTAATTGTAATAAGAATTCAGCATACTGTAGATGAACAAACATATATAAAGATAGAATATTGAAGGAATTTCTGAATGAAGAGGGGAAACAAACACTTCAATCACTATTTAACTGTAGGTATATGGTTTTAACTCACGATAAGTATTTATAAATACGTAAATAATTTGAAGTCAACTACCCTATAGAAGCGCATAAAAACTTTTTACCAAACCAACCAATTTATATGCTGATATACAAAATCTCGTTTATAGTTGGGTAGGATCCATATATGCGAAAAACATTTTGAAACAATCAGTTTACCGAATAAAAATATGCGTTTTATTCCTTTGTTGCATCTTTATCTTTTGTCCAACATACGACACAAGTCTGCCTTTTTTCATAATGTTTATTTTGAATTGCCACGACACTTTTAAGGTTAAAACAGATATTCAACAAAGTTTAAGTCCATTACTGTCGGTAATATTTATTATTCCGCATTTCGCGAACCTTGTTTACGGTTTATAAAAAGAATTCAGCTAAAAGGTTAACATTAATGTCACGGATTAAAATCAAAATGTCATCGTACCGTAGCACACAATGAAAGAAGACGAATGAATGCAAATTCGCAAAAATATCGTGTAAGTTTTAAGCTTGCCGCAGATAAGAGTGCCGATTCCGCCTAAAACGCTTTTCATTAACTTAAGTATGAATATTCGCTCCCATTATAAGTTCATTTTGATACGACCGATATACGTTAATATACTAACTGTGAGTATTACATACATAACGTTGATTTTTCGGTAAGATATATATGAATAATGCATTAATTGAATTTCAATATACTAAGCTTGTTTTCCTAAAATACTAATAATAAAAAATCATTTAATATTTAATTTACTGTATTTTTTATTTCATTTAATATTTTTGCGTATTGCATGCGTAAAAATGCGTAATGTGTATGTGTAAAAATTCGTTTTAAACAAGAAATACAGATATACTATTTTCTATATAACAGGTGGTTATGGTATCATCTTGGTTATGTGACGTTTAGCTCTCTAAACGTTTCGCTTTAACCATTGTGTTGTGTAGACGTCCAAATTTTGTTATGGGTAAATATGCGCCACAAGAACGAGCAGAAATAGTGACAGTTTTTATTGAAAATAGTTGTTCCATTATTGCCGCTCAGCCGAAATTGCATCAAAAATATATTAATCATCCAGTGTCCCACAAAACCACAATTTCTCGTTTACATGCGAATTTTCTACAGTACGGTACGACAGCAGACAGGCCTCGTTCTGGAAGACAACGGACGTCTTGTAACGCTGAAAATATGGCTCTGGTGCGCTATAGAGTTGTAGAATCTTCAGAAATATCTGGTTCCTAGTTAAATTTTGAAAATTGATTTTAAAATATTCTTTAACTAAATTGATAATAAGCGATGAAGCTCATTTTCTTCTCAGTGGCCACGTCAGTAAACAGAACAGTCGGTTTTTGTGAACACAGAATACTTAATTAATATATGAAACTTGATTGCATCTACTAAAAACAATTGTATGGTGTGGTATTCATACTGGAAACATCATTGAAATTGACCAAGGTGTTACAGTTACTGTTACTACTGAACGATACCAAGATATTAATCGAAATTATTTTGTGTCTGAAATGGAAGAGCATTTTGTGTTAGGACTGTTGCCAAATATTTACAAAATTCTTCAAAAGGCGATAATAATTAGAAGCTATAAACCAGCAAACGTTGTAAACCTAAAGTCTAATTTGTTGGGGCAATATTACGACTTTCTGAGGCGATAAATTTTGATGACGTGCATTGGCTACTTTATTGGATAGACTACATGTAACATTGAGGGAGTATTTGACTAGAATAAATAATTTGATAATTATAGTATACGTATTTACGTGTTAAAGTTTTTATCAATTAATGCGATAACATGTAGTAATATGACATTTTATTATTTGAACATTTTATCATTTGTTATTGTATTATTTATATATATTGGTAAATCTCATGAACTTAATGGACTTAGTAAGTTTTAAAATTTTAAAGGGTGTATTTTGAATTTATTAATATTTGCATAATTCGAGAAAATATTTCATTAAAAATTACTATAAAATATTTAATGCACTGATGTTTATTGGTTGATCATTGATTTATTTGATGAAATCTGGTGTCGAAGCCCATCAAACCCTTTTGGGAACTTATTGTCGGATTTGATTTGATGAATATTGGCCTGCAACAACAAAAAAATTCGAAAAGATGGAATTTCAAGTCTTATTTTACGAAAATAACACAATTTTAATGTTTCAAAGAACTTTCAGGGAGACTGGTACCGGTGGTCAACTATCTCCAGACATCTATATACGATTAGAAAGATCTAAAACTATGAAGATAGCTACCACAGGAGTTACGAAAATACGCTTTCGAAATGTTTAACTTCCTGTTTCATTGCTTCTCAAGCAAAAAACTCGGTTTTCTGTTATGTTGTCTCTCATGTGTCTTACAATGAGAAGTGGATCTAATACGACAATATCAACTGAACATATTGAATCACGTATTATTGCAAAACACTAATAATAACATCTATATCGTCTAATATAACAATGCTCGTCCATACATTGGGGACTATACACTGTTGCAGTTCGCATTGGAAGTTCTACAGCACAGAGCATTTTGACCAGACATAGTGCCTTTTGATTACATCTAGTTCAAACCGATACTGTATAACTTGGTTGGCACACAGTTTAAAAAAGCTGTAGATGTACTAGAATGAATACATTAAGAGACCTCTACCAAAATAACACATTGCCTGAAAAGTCTTGGGCGTAACCAAGAAAACGCGTTTTTCTTTCAAAATTGTCCTTATTCATCAACGTAATCTCCATCCAGAGCCCCACAATCATTCCAGAGCCGCTCTAACATTTCAATACTACTTTAGCAAAATACAAATACAATTTTTGCTCAAAATAGGCCTGTTAACAGTTGCTGTCCATTCAGATGAAGATCGCTTTGATTCCGAAGTGAAATGATGGATCCGTATTTCATCCTTTGTCACATATCGATTGTTTTAACCAACAGTAAGCAAACGTGGCACACATTTTGAACAGAGCTTTCTCATGGTCAAAAGCTCAAGTAATATAAAACTAACACGTTCTTTTTATATCTTTACGGTGTTAGCTAACTCGCGCAACTTTTCTTTTCGATTATTCAAAATGAGTTTGTGGATTTTTTCGATGTTTTCTGGTGTTACCACCTCATTTCGTACGGTTATTCCGTTCGACATGTTTTAAGTCAGTAAATGTTTTGTTGTTGTTTCTGACGAGGCGGAGGTCTTATTTTAGTTTTGAAGCTATTGCTTCGCTTGAACGGCATGTTTTCTCATCGAGAGGCAGTGCAAAATTAAAATACGAAATTGTTTCTATACCATTGTTTTGAAAATAACAAAAACAGTGTCACTCTTTTCGTACTAACTTACTCTTTCTTAACTTTTTAGTACTAACTGAAAATGCGGCAAATGCAACAAAAACTAGATCCATCTGTGCGTTAAGCACGGGAATTTTCTTTCGATACGACATTGCCATATTATCATTAAGATAGGAAAAATTTGTTAAAAATGATCATGATAAAACTATCGCAATACATGCAAGCACCTAAAAAAATACTCGAATACTATTCTATAATTTTCAAATTAACTAACTAACTTCTTCTATAACTATTCTATTTTTATATAAATTAACATTTTACTTTAAGTAACTATTTAACTTAGCTCATTACATTAAACAATAAATAGGAAAAGAAGAGTTTCCGTCCTTTTAATTAAATATTTGCACATTTCAGATTGCATTCGCCGAATCAGCAAAAAAAAAAATAAAAATTCATGATGACAAAATAAACTCCTCTCAGTGTATATTAACAATTACTTTTATCATTTATTTATACGAGACTGGTTCAAATATGATCGAGACAAATACACTGACACATTTATTTACTCTTGAAAAAATTTACGAAAAGTTGTTCTAGGTATTTCCCCTCACTAGTCATTCATTTTGTCATACATAATTCATTTTGTCCATCTTTCCGGAAGTTTCTTGATGAAGAATTCCTAGGGCAACTCAGACAGCCATGTGAGCACAAACTCCTCTAGCTCGTCGTCGGTGTTGAATCTTTGACATCCGTTATCCGAGGTTATCCTTTTTTCTGTGGTGCAAACAGGTGATAGCCACAGGGTAATACATCTGGACTGTAGGTTATCAGTACTAGTGTGTTCTAGTACCTCCCACCCTAATTCCGATATTGTATCGAGCATGATACCCGCGGTATGAGGAGAGCCGTTTTCCTGGAGAAGAATCGCGCTTCGTGCTAGAATGCTCCTCCGTTTCAAACGATAAGCGGGTTTCACATATGTTTTCAGAAGGTTAGAGTAGTATGCAGCATTAATGGTACGTTGGATGCGCATGAAATCGACGTACAGCACGCCCCGCCGGTCCTAGAACACCGTACAAAGAACCTTACCCGCAGGCATGGTTGTCTTCGCTTTGATTAGTGCCCCTTCCTCCTTCTTCCTCCACTCTCTAGATGACATCTTGCTCTCTGGAGTGTAAGAGTGTACCCATATCTCGTCTATAGTGAAAATTCGCGTTAAAAAAAATTTTTGCTCAAAATTCTCGAGCAGTTTAGGAATCGCGCCGTTATTTTGCGATATTGAAAATGTTCGTGGATGATAGATTCTACACTACCAATACTGATGCCAAGTTCATCCGAAATGTCTCAAACATTCATTCTACGGTTCTATAAAATTAGTTGTTCTACGCGGCGAATGTTGTCTGGTGTGATGCTGGTTCGCGGTTGACGATCATGCGCTTCATTCTCGACGGTTTCGCGGCCATCCTTGAATGCTTTGGCCCATTTAAACACGGCAGCCCTACTCAGGCACTCACTACCGAACTGATTTCGCAAACGCAAACGCGCCTTTTTAACGCAATCCCAAACTATAAACCGAATGAAGATACGTTGTGCTACGGCGGTCGGCACTTCACGTCCTTTCATGATCGTAGCACGCAGGTGAAGCATACGATCCCAACGAAAATAGACATAGTTTATATAGACACCTGTTCGTTAGGGACCCAGCTATCACATACTTAAGCCACGACCTTCAAAACATGCATGCGCGCCATCTACAGCATTTGTCTAAATGTTGCAGTCATCTAAATGTTTTAGTTTTAGTTTCCTTTCAGTGGACATTGCAGATGGAATTTTTTTTATTTTTCCATCCTGTGATCTGGTACAAAAGCTGCATCTTCGATTTGCATAATGTTGAGTCTCTCTAACAGGATTCTCTTGAATGGTGACATTACTGTTCGCAAGAAATAAATATATTGCAGTTGTTATAGTTTCAACAATATATTCTAAACGACGAATGCATATGCTGCATAAGCAGATCTGTGTTTAGTTTATCACTCAAATGTTGCAAGTGCAGACAACCCATTAAAGGATAATGTTCTGGTCAAACAATTGTATAACATATTTTATCCATTCCAAGATATTGTTTCGTGCAACGCGAGGATGAGAATGAACAAAAGACACGCAAGTATAATTACAAATTATTTTTTTATGTCGAATGTCAAAGGCGTGATTATTAAATAAAACACAATTTGAATGTCCCATGAATAGACGGGGGCGTGTATCCTGCATAACAAATTCGCGTTTAGATGGTTTCAGATGTGCGTTGAATTTGAATAAGCTGCGCGGAGATGAAATACGTGCCGTGTAATAATGGCGATGCTCTAGTTTAGATTGACTGAATGAGTTATTTTTCTCATGGTTACGTTTCTGGTTCGAATGATTTTCATTGACTTAGTTTTAGATGATTTTAACTATTCAGAACCGGTAGGGAATTTGGCTATGATAGGAAATCATAATCGTTTATTTTCAATGGTTATCAGAGACGTACTGTTAATATCGATCAATATAATTTCACAATTTAAAATAAGAACTCTTTATTCATATGGAGGCTACTTTATTTTAACGGAAAGAAGTGGCGACTTGTTGGATCTATTTACATACAGTACCAGACATTCCCGCTGATTTCTTAGAATATCCAGTGCTGCATTAGTCATGCCATATATCATAGATAGAGGCAATTGAAATAGTAATAATAATTTGTTTCCACTATTTATAAACTTTAATTAAAAAAAGACATAAAATCCCAAAATGATTATTTTTTATTTCATATGTTAAGTACAACATGGAGCAAAAGTTCTGCTACTATTTTAATTACCTATAACTTTGCTTAAAGAAAAGATAAGTAAGTATGTTTTTCACAAAAAGTTTATTAGGTCTTTACGTTTTTTTCTTCGTAATGATTGAAAAATTATATCGGCTAAATGGTGACCGCGATTCGCTATTGAACTTTCGGCTACCTTTAAGGCATTTTTCATGACATTCTGCAACATCTGAGGCTGAATTATTTCAATTTCGTGACGAATATTGTCTTTAAGATGTTGAATCGTTTGGGGCTTATTCACATAAACTTCTAATAATTTTAAAAACCCCACAAGAAAAAATCTGGTGCTCTTAAATCCGGTAGTTCTTGCTCTTCCATTTCAGACACAAAAAAAATTAGAATCATGTCTTAGTACCGTTCAGCAGTAACAGTAACTGCAATACCTTGGTCATTTTCAAAAAAATAGGGACCAATGATGTTTTCTTCACGAATACGACACCATACAATTGCTTTTAATTGATGCACTGATTTCATGAATTAATTGAGGATTCTGAGTTCCCCAAAACCGACTGTTCTCTTTATTGACGTAGCCACTGAGAAGAAAAATTTAGAAGAAAAATCTTTTTCACCAGACTGCCTCAGGATTGCATTACTGTACTCAACTCGTTGATCAGGATCTACCGCTAGGGATTTTTGAACTAACTGAATTTTGTACAGGAATATTTTAAAATTTTCAAAATTCGCTGCATGCAGAAATGCGTAACTAGGAACCACGTCTCCGAATTAATGTTTTTGAAGACTCTGCAACACTATCGCGCACCATAGCCACATTTTCAGCATTACGAGACGTCCGTTGTCTTCCAAAACAAGGCCTGTGTGCTGTCGTACCGTACTGTCGAAATTTCGCATGTAAACAATACATTGTGGTTTTATGAGGCACTGGACCATTAGGACATTTTTAACGCAATTTCCGCTAAGTGACAATAATGGAACGACTATTTTCAATAAATATTGTCACTATTCCTGCTCGTTTTTGTTGCATATATTTATCCATAATAATATTTGGATGTCTACACAACACAACGGTTAAAGCGAAACTGAGCTAAACGCCACATAACCAAGATGACCAAAATGGTAGCGGGACTTTTGCACCACCTGTTATTAAGATATTTTGATAACCTTTCTTTTCTCAACTTTCTGAAGAGACATATTTTGCATAAAATATTCTGTATATAATATTTTTTCAGTTGTCGTTCGACCTTCGTAGAGTAAAGACGTGTTTGGAGCGACGGTCAGTGTAATAAATTTGAAAGTGTACTACCTGTGCCACAAATGCGATTTTAAAAAATAAGTAAAAACCGTGACGACAATAACAGTGTTAAAACTGCGCGTTAAATGTTTAGTGAAAATGTGTTTAAAACGATGGTCACTGCAATAAAGTAACAAAGGTAAAATTTTGGGGGCTGTTAAGGGTCGGAGGTGCATCATCTGTACCACAAATGCGGCGTTATAACGGTTCTGAAACAAATACCGGTACTGAAATTTTTGTAAAAACGTGAATTAAACTATTCATTAAATAAAAATGATTAATAGAGAGAACCAAAGACTAAATGAGATGGAAACACAATCCTCAACGTCAGGTGAAGCTTATCTGGCACAACAGAATCAAATCTTTTGTCAAGAAAACCATAAGAGAACGCAAAATGAGCAAGCTCTCTATAATGCGTATATTAACGAAAAAACAGCCCGACGGAATCTGGAAATTGCACTAACAAATATGCAAAAACAATTAGATGCACTACAACTCCTAATAAAAAACCAAAACACATACAATCCAACTAGCATTCCCGTAGTGAACCAGTGCACTGAAAACAAATTGCCTGTAAACTATGAAACAGACGAGGAAGAATTGCAAAAAGAAGTAGGCTGGATAACAGTTAAAAGAAATAAGAAACGAAAAGCAAACTATACACCTGAAGCTTCACCACAACAACCAAAAACCATTAAAGCACAAGAATTGAATAAAGAAATAAAAGTGCCGAGACCACCTCCAATTATAGTAAGTAATGTCACAGACTTTGACTTGCTATATGAAACAATGAAAACAAATAATATACTATTTAGAGCAACAACATTAAACAATGGACAAATCAAATTAAACGCCGAATGTCGTAAAACTTTTACGAAAATTGCTGAGTGCTTGGAATTCCTAAAATTACAATGGCACTCGTATGAAGATAAGCAAACCAGAGACATTAAAGTAATGGCAAGAGGGCTTCCACCGACAGCTAAAACTACTAAAATAGTGGAAGAGTTAATAAAAAATGGACTTAAATGTACTGACGTCACAAATATCCTGAAAAAAGAACGAAATAAAAATAACAATGGAGAAATAGTTGTCCAGAAGAAGCCTTTACCACTGTTTATGTTATCATTCCAACATAACACGGACATAAAAGCAATTTATGAAATTAAACAAATTCTAGGAGTCGAAGTAAAAATAGAACCTCTTAGAAAGGCAAATCTTGTGCCACAGTGCAAGAGATGCCAATTACATGGACACACACAAAAATTCTGCAAAAGGGAACCAAGATGTGTAAAATGCTCAGGAAAACACATCACGGGAGAATGCAAAAAACCCAAAGGAACAAAAGCGAAATGTGCGAATTGCAATGAAGCGCATCCAGCAAGCTACAGAGGATGCGTAGTTGCGAAAACATTCCAAGAGAGAAGAAATAAAATCAGTCAGGCTAAAGAGCAAAAAACAGTGACTCAAAATAAACAACCAAAAATGTACAACGAAGTCAACGATGAAATGACCTATGCTCAAAGCATAAACCAAACCGCTCAAAAAGAAACAAAAAAAGAAGACGTTACAACCAACGAACTGCTATTGAAACTTATAGCAAAGCTGGACAACCAGGAAAAGATTATTGAATCGTTTTCTGAAAGATTACTTAAACTCGAAAACAATAGGGCGGTGGCCTCAAGAACTAAAAATGGCAAGTAAAGACATCCGCATCGCAATTTGGAATGCTAATGGGATTCAGAAACATCACGCTGACCTACAAGTATTCCTAGAATTGCAAAAAATAGATATTTGCTTAATATCTGAAACCCATTTGACAAAGGAATCCTTTATTAAATTTAGAGGATATTACTTTTACCACACCATTCATCCAGCTAACACAGCAAGAGGAGGAAGTGCAATAATAATAAAAAATAATATATGCCATCATCAAGAACCCGGACTCAGTTTAGCAGAAAATCAGGTAACGGCAGTAACTGTTATATCTAGCAAATACAGGGTTACATTAGCTTCCATATATAGCCCTCCAAGATACAACCAAAAAAAAGAAAATTACTTGAATGTTCTAAACAACCTAGGAGAAAAATTTATAATCGGTGGTGATTTCAATGCTAAAAATACAAGATGGGGATCTAGAATGACGACAACTAAAGGTAATGAATTACATAAAGCAGCTGCTGAGCTAGGGTGCAGTTACATGTCGACAGGAAAACCAACTTATTGGCCTACCGATCCAGAGAAAACTCCAGACCTGTTAGACTTCTTTATAGCTAGAAACATAACCACTAACTACATGGAAGTTGAAGAAAATTTTGACTTAAGTTCAGATCACACACCTGTGATTTTGACGCTGAGTGAAAACATTATAAGAAAACAACAAAATCCAACATTAACCAACAAGAGGACAGACTGGGAAGGATTTGTTGAAGAAATAAACAATCGAATTCAACTAAATGTTCCCCTTAAGACAGAAGACCAATTAAATTATGAAACCGAAAAATTCGTTGCAGACATCCAACAGGCTGCTTGGAATAACACTCCAGAAATTAAAACTTCAACCAAAGGAATAAATTACCCGAAAGAAATCAAGGAAATGGTAGCTGAAAAACGAAAACTACGGAAAAATGGCAGCAAAATAGAACACCTGAAAATAAGAATATCTTAAACAACATAACACAAAGGTTGAAGAGGGAAATTTTGGAAATTAAAAACAATTCCATAAATAACTATCTACGAAATTTAACAGACGACAAGAACACAGACTATTCGCTCTGGAAAGCCACTAAATACCTAAAACGATCCTGTCTACATAGTCCTCCGATAAGAAACATGCATGGAAGTTGGGCACGCAGCAACCTGGAGAAAGCAGAAGCATTCGCTGACCATTTAGAGAAAACTTTCAAACCAAACGAAAGTGAAATTGAACATACTTTACCGGACATAGACGGCGAAAATTCGACAATTCAATTAACAACTCCGAAAGAAGTCACCAACGTTATTAAAACTAACATCAAGCCAAATAAATCACCAGGCTATGATTTAATAACAGGGCAATTGCTGCACAATCTGCCAAGAAAGGGTATTATAAAGCTCACTAACTTAATCAATGCAGCATTTCGACTGAAATATGTCCCAGACGTTTGGAAAATGGCTGAAATAATAATGGTTCCAAAACCTGGAAAATCACCAAATGATATAAAAGCTTATCGACCTATCTCACTGTTACCGATGATAGCTAAGGTATTTGAAAAGCTCCTCTTGAAAAGATTAAAACCAATTATAGAGAGAAAAAACCTAATACCAACACACCAGTTTGGGTTTATTACCAAACATTCAACGATTGATCAAGTGCATAGAATAACAGATGTTATTGAAAAAGCCTATGAAGATAATAAAGTATGCTCAGCTGTATTCTTAGATGTAGCACAAGCTTTCGACAAGGTATGGCACAAAGGCCTCGTCCATAAGCTACAGAAAATATTACCGAAGCAACACACCGAACTATTAAAATCTTACATCACAGCCAGAATGTTTAGAGTGAAACAAGAGGAAGCTTACTCTACAATAAAAGAAGCTAAAGCAGGTGTACCACAAGGAAGTGTACTGGGGCCAATTCTGTACCTACTTTATACATGTGATATACCACAAATCGAAAACATTACAATGGCTACATTTGCTGATGATACTGCTATTCTTGCTGTCGGAAACAATAGCGAAGAAGCAACCCGAAACCTACAACAGGCTACTGACACTATAAATAAATGGACCCAAATCTGGAAAATACAAATTAACCAAAACAAATCTGTGCATGTTCAATTCACCTATAAACAGGCCGCGCTTACACCATTGACCATAAACCACACTGTCATACCATACAGCAATAATGCTAAGTATCTCGGAATGACACTTGATGCAAAACTACGGTGGAAGGAACATGTCAAAAAGAAAAGAAAAGAACTTGAGTTAAAATATAGAAAAATGTATTGGCTAATTGGAAGAAAATCTCAATTAACTATACATAATAAATTACTTCTATATAAACAAATATTAAAACCTATATGGACATACGGAATACAATTATGGGGATGTTCCGCAAAAAGCAACATAAATCTAATACAAGTTTTCCAGAACAAAGTCCTAAGAAGCATCGTAGGTGCACCCAGATATTACCGGACCATTTATTTACATCGAGATCTTCAGATACCGACTGTCAATCAAGAAATTAAAAGAATTGCAAAGAGACATGAGGAGAGACTTCACTCTCATGTTAATTTCGAAGTATTACAACTCTTGGACAACACCAAAACCGGACGCAGACTCAAAAGGACCAAACCATTTGAACTTGTGTAGTGTGTTGTAGTGTAGTGCAGTGAGGTGCATTAGAAAAAACTCAAAGTGTTAAAACAATTATTATTATGTTAGAGACTATGTAGGACTGATGAGTCCTATTAGATATATACCTAGATTTAAGCTATTATAAGGACAAATTGTAGGTTAGTCGGCAACGACTAGTAACAATGTATATAATTATAAAAAAAAAAAAAAAAAAAAAAAAAATAATATTTTTAAAAATATAAGTGATGATGGATTGCTATGTTCTGTGAACCTAGCAGGTGAGGCCAGTGTAGCATGAAGATATCCTCCAATAGAGCTTTGAGTTTTTCTACCAAATACTTATAATTCAACAGAAAATTAATATTTTTGTATCACTGAGATATACATAGATATATATTTCATACTCGAAAGTCATAATTCCCTACAAAATTTACTTTGTTACTTTATTTTCTAGATGCTTGATGCTTGAAATTTAACTTCATATCTATAGTATATCGAAAATATTATTATTCCACAGACAACTTCCTTTCTTTTTGTAATATCATAACTTTATATGTTGCTATATCAAACATTAATGAAACATTTTCATGTTGGTTAAGGAGTAGTGTAAAATTATCGCTTCAGTTATAATGAGAAATATAAAAAATATCAACAACGCAGCATTACTGTTCTAGCATAACGTTATATAAAGTATACAAGAAAAACATATTAGCAGAATTAGTAATATATATTATAATAATTTTTGCGGATAAATGAAAACTTCTTTAATTATTAATTATTTGGGTTTAAAATAGTTAGGAGTATTTTTAACGCCTTCTAATACTACATTATTCCACAGACAACTTCCTTTCTTTTTGTAATATCATAACTTTATATGTTGCTATATCAAACATTAATGAAACATTTTCATGTTGGTTAAGGAGTAGTGTAAAATTATCGCTTCAGTTATAATGAGAAATATAAAAAATATCAACAACGCAGCATTACTGTTCTAGCATAACGTTATATAAAGTATACAAGAAAAACATATTAGCAGAATTAGTAATATATATTATAATAATTTTTGCGGATAAATGAAAACTTCTTTAATTATTAATTATTTGGGTTTAAAATAGTTAGGAGTATTTTTAACGCCTTCTAATACTACATTCAAAAAATATACTTGGACTGGATTACTACAAAAGATAAAAGCAGTCATGGGCCACTTAATCAGGTATTGAAGCAACTCATTATTTTGACGACATAATGTAAGATCATTGCCCTTTACGCTGGACACCGATATTTTAGCAATATTTTATGAAATTATTTATAAATAAATAAGTGTTGTAATCATTACATTAAGTAAAAACAAATTTTTCATAAATATTCTTTACATACTATATATATATAGTATGTAAAGAATATATAGTATATATATAGCTGAAATATAAATATGTTAAACTATGTTTAATCTTTATCTAAATTTTAGTGTGATGTGTAAAACTTGTATACATTTAGATAACTACTAAGAATTTGGGACCTCGGCACGGTAATGTACTCATAAGTATTTATCCTGAATCAATGGTTCACGATTTGTGAAGTTTTTTTGGTAACAGCGTATAGACAATAGGAAATCTCTCATAATATAAAAAAATTTAAAATGGGACAACTTATGACTACAATATCATACCGAGAACCCCTAATTTTCAGTGGTTATCTAAATATAAGTATAATGGTAATTTTAAATAAAATTATAGAAATGATAAGAATTTAATTAGATATTATCTCTAGTTCATCAGTCTAACAGACTCGCCAAAGCGCTTATTCTATTAACCAACGTGTATTGTCAATACACCAGAAATGCAACCAAAAGTTAATTCCTTTAGTTTTTGTGCTGGTTATAGTTCTCTCTGAGCGGCATTAACAATGTCCTAATAATGCTGCTCTCTGAAGTCATTACATTATAAAACGAGTAATGTTTGCGTTAACTCAACTCTGCATAATAAAATCCGTTATTTGGTAAAACAAATACGGTGTGAATATAATACTTCACAGATATTCTCAACTAATGAAACTTGATAAGTCCTTTAGCCTTCATTAGTAATCTCATACGTTAGATTTGCATAATAATATTGACATATCGTTGAAAAAACTAACGTTTTCTATTCCCATATAGCTTAGTCGACATGGTGAAAAAAAATATTGATAAAAAATCTTTGGGAACCGTTTCATGGTATGTTGGAAACTGAAGAAAATTGCTAAGATGTCTGAATACCTAATTTTATTTTCCTCATTCCTACTGTTTTTGTAATAACGTTAAGTCAAAAACATCACATGAACAGTGAACTCCTATATTCGTTTTTGTTCCAGAAATTGCAATATTAAAGATGAATCTTGCCCTGGTTGAAATGAAAAATAAATTTATTAAAGATATTGTGTTAAACTGACATCGTTACAAAACTACACATCAATTATAAAATGATATTGAACTAAGCCTAAGAGTCAGTACCAAAAAAATAAAGAAGTTGGCTTCCACACGATTTAACAGCAAGAATGTAATGTAAATTACTACTGAAATGGCGTGAAATCGAGCTTTTTTTGTGGAGGAGAAGCTAATGTTTGGTGGGATTAGAAAGGATATATTCATCACCAGCTGCTAGAACTTGGTCAAACCATTAACTCGGTTCCCTGCTATTAATAAGTAATGCGATTGGAATAAGCTATTTAAAGTTTACTGTAATTAACCAATAAGCTTTGTCTTCATTCATAACCACTCTAAACCACTTCTACCTTTGTTATAAATATTTAAAAGGATTAGCTAGGAAGTTTTGATACATCCACTTTTACCTAGCGTTTGGCAGCATTTGTTCTCTACGAAACTATTTTTCTGGTTGATATATATAATTAAATTCGCTATAAAAAACATGAAAAAACAGAAACTACTTTTTCCCCAATTCATTCTGAGAAAAATATTTATCAGGATTGGATTAAAACAAACAAAAAAAAAATAATCTCTAGTGACACATTTCATTATAATTAACACAAAACATGTTATCTGTATGCTAAGTTAACCTTTACAAGGAATATATACAATTTAGATTCGCGGTTTAAGAGTCTTCTATTTCCAACGATGCATAAATCTTCATTATTTTAACGCGGTATAATGCATTTGCTGTGTTTAATAAAATACCTACTATATTTACACCTATCAATATGTTCGATCTTTTGAAAACGCCGCAGCGGTAAAGAATTCACCAAACTTGGTTAATACTTCTTAGGTCATTTTGTCTACTATTTTGCTATTTACATTGCATGGATTATTTTTATATCCTTCATGACGTTCAGATGGATGTGTAGATTTTAGTTTAGATTAGGTTAACTTTAATAAAAATACCTTTTATTATGTATAACCATATTAAATACTCTATTGTATAATAATCCTAATTAATTTCATACAATATTCTCATTACGGATTAAAATGTGTTATAATTTATTATGATAAAATATAGCAGAAAAAGAAAATTTAAGGTAGCTATATCTAAATCCTAATCTGGTCTTTGTTGAGTCACACATTGCACACACTCAGCTTGGCATTAACAATAGATCCTTTAAAACTACTTGTCAACTACACAAACTAGCTTTACAGCAATGATTTGGGTTTTTGCTGGATTAAAACGTAAAACAACTCATTATTTATCAAAAATATTGCAAGTGATATAAGGAAAGTATTGCTTTGAATTTTTGCTAACCTACAATGAATAAGTTATTATAATTCAAGGAAGGAAACATTAACAAGGCAGAATAATCGATACGGGGCCAAATAAATATATAAAGGCGCTTCACAGAATCATTCCACAAAAGTAAAAGTATTACAGTTAATACAATATTAAAATTAAATTAATTGATAGTAATATATAAGAAAAGAGGCAAATTACTACCATCAATGACATTATAGACACCGAAATAAACTTAGTGTCAATTATTTAGTCAGTCAAAAGTAACTGTGCATTAAAATCGGACTTTCGAGAAGGTTGGTTTCGGCACATTTTATTTCTATTCTCGTACATCATCGTCGGACTTTCGAGAAGGTTGGTTTCGGCACATTTTATTTCTATTCTCGTACTTCATCGTCTTCGTTGTAGAAATTTTAATGTTGGAGATAAACTTTGCCTTAAAACAATTCTAAACCGTTTACATTATTTTCAGTACCAAAAGAAACACAATGCTTGAGCTACACATAAATTAACCCTGACCAGTTTAATCACTCTAGTTTCATCTTTGTGTATCTCTGAAATATAACGAAATTAAACCATTTTTGAAACGAATATATACAGACAATGAAACGTTTATCGTGTACAACAACAATGTGCGAAAAAGTTCGTGACTTAACGTCCGAGAAACTTCATAAATATTTGGAAGGCCTGCATTAATCCAAGGGAAGGTTAAGATTAAGTATTTGTTTGGATTAGAAAAAAAGTGGCAAAAATTCGTTGATCAGAAGTACATACAGATAATTGATTAATGTTGTTTGAAATTTATTTGCAAGAAATCGCTTTAAAAATCATAAAAAAAAGATAATTTATACAGCGATGACCACAGACAGACTATAACAAAGTTTACTAAATTGTAATTATTTTTTTGGTTAATAAAACATTACTTCATAAACTATTTGTAGCGTTTTTCAAAACAGTTCTCTATATAAGATTTTAATATTCGTCTATTTTGCAAGCCACACTCCAGACAAATTGTTGAACATAACATAGAGACAAATAATAACGTGTTTTTGTTTTTACCTTATTTACTTTTTTACTGTCTACATTAATTTAATACCGCAGGCTCTTGAATTAATAGTTTGGCGGCTCTTGAATTAATAGTTTGGCCTTAGAGAAGTGCAATATATCAAGTCGATCTAACTATTCACCCTGTCTTTCTAAAAATATATAGTTCAAACTTCTTCATCAAAATAGGATATTATTTTAATATATTTCGCCAGTTCTATTATAACATGTTTTTTTTTGTTTTAATTATGATGACATTTTTAAAATATTTCAAATATTTAAAATTTAAAATATTTTATTGTAGTTATAGAAAGACATATATTTATTAGGATTAAAAAAGGATTACAAAAAAAATATTATTTTATTTCATCATCAGAAAAAATACTAAACGTGGCTCATATTTCATAGCTTCATTATCACTTTTAAACAGACATCTATCTTTGCGATAACTTTGACAATGTGCATTTTCACTTTTACTCGTAAAATATAATTTTACTCATCATTGCACAATCGTAAAATATACTAGACATCATAATAATACTCATCTATACTATTTTTAGCCTGAAAACAAATATCACTACAATGGTTATAAGAAAAACAGTAAATATGCTATATATGTCAACAACTAATATAATACTTTATGTTAATTTTTGTAGTTTAACAACTAATAGATTAAAAATCGCATTGGAAATTTTCTCTTAAAGCATAAATCGCGATTTTCGCAAAAACCTATTGTGTTTGGAGACGCATATATTGGGTCAAGATATAAACAAAATAGATTTCACCACTTAAACTACGTCGGCCTTTGCTCTGTCATTAGCTGCGCCTTTAATAACAACTTCAACTAGTGAGAAACATACATAGAAACTAAATAATCAATATTAATCATGAAATCTGCTTTAGGAAAATCTATGAATCTAATATGTATTTATTCTGCTGCGGGTAACATACATGGTAACCAATGACTATGTACTATACACTGCATGACCTGTTGAATTGTTAAATCGACAAAAACAAGAGCGAAGAAAGTATAACAAACATGTACATAGAATTATTACCATACCAAAGGCATAGCCATGTACGTCACTAACATCCTGCATAACAATGATTCACTATCAGTGGCGTATAGAAAATGAATTGTAATTATAAAAATATAAGTAAATAATTATGCAACACTTTATATAATACATTCTATTGGATCAAATTTAAACAAAATTGTTTATTCGTTTGCAAAATCACCTAACGGTATTGACGAAACGAAATCTGGACCACATTTTTTATGGATATTCTTATTATTCCTAATTCAATTTTCTTACTGCTAAAAATCTTTAAATTATTTTATTTTTTATTTTATATTTAAGCAGATTTTTTTTCTAAGCATCTAAAAAACCTAGTTAATGCATTCCTGTGCAAAATATCCATAGATGAGGATACTCCAATAAAACTGCCCCCGAATTTGATCTAATAACTAGAATAATGTTACAAGAACTCTCAGAATAGTGCTTCAAGATAATACAACTTATATTTAACATCATGTTACATCTCAACTAATTCCCTAATACTTGAAAAGTGGCCCAAATCACTAGGATAGAGCAAGTTCAATTCGCACAATGAAATTAATAAAAAATTAAATGAAAAAAAAATATTGTGGCTGTATTTGCCGATATATCGAGAGCTTTTAATATGGTCCTTCACAGTGGACTTCAACAATTCACACAAATCTTCTGTCTATGTACTTTCAACTAATAAAATCTATCTCACAGGAAAACATTTTATTTTGAATCCAACTGATTCCGGTGTTCTGCAGGACAGTGTATCTCCAGAATATAATTAAGGTACCGACCTGAAATACCACCACTGTGCCGCAAGGAACCCCCAACTTCATATGAATTCATTTTTGGTTGAAAACATAAAGTATGAAAGCGAATGAGGCAAAATCTACACACCTGATGTTCAGCCTGCGTAAAAAGTTTTGTGCTCCGATAAATCTTAAATAATATCTTAAATGAACTTCCGCAAATACATAGTTTTAAATGTCTGGGAATGAACCGAGATCAAGTCTTAAGTTGGAAGAAACATGTACTAAGAAAATATAACCAACTTAAACTAAACCAGAAGTACTGGCTTATAAGGCAAAAATCCAGAATATCTTTGGATAATAAAATATATCTGTATAAGTCAGTTCTTACTGTACTACTAACAAATCCAATACAGCCATCCTTCAGAGACTCAAAAATAAAGCGCTACGTGCCATTTAGGGCAATATCCCCTGGAAACTATGACGAGTATTATCCGAAGTACCGGTATATAAAGTACTCGGAAAGAGTATCAGTGCACCCGAATACACTCGCCAAGCAATTAAATGTGCGTGATGTCAGTGAAGTTCATAAGTTAAAACCTTCACTACCATCCTATCTATTAGAATAACTTAATTTCATTACTATTCTAAGTATATTACTAGTGTATAAGTTTGTACAGAAGAACACTTACTGAATTTTCAACAAGTATAAATTAAGACCGTGCTTCTTCGTATCACAAGAGTAGCAGGACCGTTGTGTCGCCTTGACCACTTCGCCAATCAACCCGGCATTTGCGACTTATTGTCGCAGACCTTGACGCCCTCACAGGAAAATGTCTAGTCGGCTTAAATGTAATAAGTTTGTGATCAATTTACCTCAGTTCACACACGATATAAAAAGAAACTTAAACAGTACATCCTGCATGAGTAATCGACTATGTGACTATATGTGAGTCCATCCATGTTAAAAACGAAGATCAATATCGCGAACGAAAATCGAATTGATATATCACGGTATAATAATTGTCAATCAATTCGTCATATAGAGCGATATACATCTAAGTGAATAAACCTCACTATTTTTGAGCCCAATAAGCAATATTTGCGGGACCTGCTGCTTTTTTGCTTTTAATTTAAAAAATTGAAGCTGTAGTGCATAAAATGTTAATAGAAATGTATAGTAATGAGTGTATTTGTGAAAGATCGCATTCGGAATCATTCTAAAGGTTCAGATTAGATGATAACCACGTAGAATACCAAGAACGACTCGGAGTAGTAATGAAATATGAAGACGTGGAATTAAAAGTGTTGCCGGACGAAGATTGGAACCATTGAATTAAAACCATAAAAGTTGAAGGGCGTGTTTTTCAAGTCAACAGCTGCTCCAGAAAAAAAAACAGGTTTTTGTATCACATAATTACCGGAATCGAATAACACAATAATAAACTCAATCACATAAGTAATTAGACTAGATAAAATAAAATAAATTGTTAGAAAGTCATTATGTTGGTCACTGTACAGTCGTCAAATTGTTAAATTGGTTGAAATCTTAGTAAACCCAGAAGACATTAATCGAAGATATGCGGTTCGAAGACCATGTTAAATACGTTCGGTTATCAAAAAATATCATAACATAATTTTTGCTGATGACAGTTTACATTTAATATTGTACAATAAATATTTTAATATTATTTGGATTATTGAACATAACAAGAACACTTTCGGTATTATGTCGAAAATGGGTTAAGATTTAGATTACTTTTTATATTATTTTTTATATTCAGAAAAAGTACATATAAGTCAGAAAAAAGCAATGCCTTGAAATAAAATGAAACGTATGTATGTTCCAAATAAATTTTCAATTGCTATTTACATTCTTTTTTCCATTTTTCGGACAAAAGATGCCTTATGTTACAACATATTTTATGCCAGTTTTGTTAAAATAAATGAATAGATTTTCACATATACACTTCAGGCGTATCAAATTGGTATAAATACCCAGCAAAACACATATCGGTTTATTAGTTAATTGAACGCAACCCTTTAATAGTTTCAAACATACGAATACGTAAGTAATAGTAGTTAGTGAATATCTTAATTTTTTAACATTCCTTGGTATTGTTGTATGAAGTATAATTTTATAACGTTAAGGTTAATTGAAGACAAATACCATTTTGTTGTTGAAGTAGTAGGCCACAATTCTATGCTCATGTTATGATGCATATGCGAAATTATATGCATAACAAAATCTATGCTAAATGTTATATTTACCCTGTCATTTTTTATAAAACGCTACGAAGTAATTCCAACATCCAGTATTGAGAATTTGTCATAATAGTGTTTATTTTAAATTAGTAATATAGAGAATGAACAGTTTAAAATCCAACAAAGCACATAAACAGAATAAGTACATAACAGATTATAAATGTCTAATTAAAACAAGGGTATGAACATAAAATAAAAGACGAACGTTCACAGAATAAAAAATATTTATATTAAGCATGCTCAGAAGGCAATAAGAAGAAAATTAAGATAATTAATACGTCGAAGGAAATAAATTACCTTAAGTCAATAATTGATTGCTATATATGCTTTGAATACGATATCAACTGTGACTGAATTAACATTTATATAAGATCTAGAAAAAGTATCATCAGTTACAATATAACACCGATCAATTAAGATAAATCTTAAAAGCAATAAATCAAATTTACAAGTTTTAAATAGATACGGTGTTTTCAGGTAAGCTGATCATATTTTATTTTAAAAAGGTATTTTTAAGACAAATTGGTGCAATACATATTAATCAAATCATGTTTGTCTGATTGGAAGCGATCCGCTCATCGAACAATTTTCGCACTTCTTCGGCATTTTGAAACCTAATCGTTTCTTTTTTGGCAGTAGATCCATTTTTCATCCGCAGTCAGAATACACTACAGAAATTCATAAGTTTTTTCACCATGAGTTTCTAAAAGTGTTTGAGATGGGCAGTGGCAATAGATTTCCCCAAGAATGTCGAAAATGCCATTTTGTATTTTCCATGATCAGTATCTGTATATACTGAATAACTCAATAATACTGATTGGAAAACTATATTTCATGTATAAATGTGTGAGAACTATAGAATTTAACAGCTTAGGCTGTTAAACAATTGTTTACATTGATATTTATCATTTTCACAAATAGATCTCGCTGATCAAAATATATGCAGGGAAGATTTATTTTAGATACACTTAATAAACATGTAAGTTAATATATTATAGTGTTAATGAAAATATCACATTACCTTAACACTTCACTCATCATATTTAATACCAATCAGTAAAAAATCGATTTAATAGAATATTAGTCGCGCTAAACAAAATAAAACTGTTTAAATAAATTACAAACAAACTTATTCAAAATCTGAAATCGAGCCAAAATGTTAAAACTAAGGTACCTTTAAAAAACTAAGAAAAGGTAGTAAATATAGTATAAATATAGCAAATATATAACAATATTTGAAAAATAACCATATACATAATTTCTCCAGATAAATATGACAAACTAATATAGTAACAAATTTTCAATTCCTCGCTACACTATGAGTTAAAATAATTCTTAGTTGTTTCTAAGATATTAGATGTTAGTTCTAAGACTAAACTAACAACCAACAAGATATCAAAGAAATGTTTTCAACCCATTTGTATGAAAATAAATTTTGAAGTCGATGGCTGAATAATCCTCCAAGAAACGTAAGTTTTCGAAAATATCGAATAACAATTCTACATCATTTACATCGAGCTGAAACATGCTTGTCGTATTCTTAACGGTAACCGTCGTTGGTATCAAATAAATTTCAGTATAATACATATTTCAAATCAAGTAGTATATAATTAATAAATAAATTTAAAAGTATACAACATCCCCAGAATAATATTTTCCCGCAAAAATTTTATTGATTTAATATTATACAAAGAAACAAAACTATATAAACTTTTTTAACTATATTTAACTTTTTTGAGGAAATTTTTCGCGACGTCCAACATCTGGACGCCGCTACTTTTAACTTATTACTTGTTTTAATCGTGACGCTATAAGCCGCGACGGGATCTCATTGGCTCACTTCGATTCTGTCTCCTTTGTTGTTAATTTATTTTGTGCGCCATTTTCAGTATTATTAGTTCACTAGTATATATAAGTCGGTAGTACAAAAAGTAAAGTGAGTTATCGATCTAGGAAGTGTTATGTACCCAGATGCACAGATAGTAAAGAAATACAGAATAGTCTTCGTCCGAAAAAGTATTTGGTTGTCATTAAAAAATGGTTGATAATGTTAAAAATCCTAAATCGATTGGATTAAGTATCACATTTTTTGATCGTTATAGCATGTTTCTCATATATATAGATATAAAATATTATTTTTTTAAATTTTAGAAATTAATCCCCTTCCGAAATAAGCTATATGCAAACGGCTATATACTTTTCCTCCTGGATCAATAGTTGCAGCTCCAATAAAATAATAGCTTCTAAAGGCAAATATATTAAGAGAGGATTAACCAATAACCAATACACCAAATAGGAACAAATTTGTTAATGTGTCATCAATTTAATAACTACCTTGAGGGGTTTATTTCATTAAAGAAATAAAAGTGTAATTATCCAAATAAATATATTGTCTTAAGGCTACTTAACCAAGATAGTTTTTTTTGGATCTAGCTCATGGATTCAGGAATATACATCCTAGGTTAGTATGTTTTAGAAATCATTTGAACCATTTAACATAAGTTAATATTTTTCATCTCATTGGCCTTTAGGATATTGTGAAGAGGATGAACATGAAGGTCCTTTAAATAATTGACATTCTATAGTAACGATAGATGACTCTATAATATCAATTCTAGATATTCCTATATGAATAAACAAGTCAAGGCAATATCTTCAAAGCCGCAGAAAATTGTTTTATTATACTGAGAGTAGGTCTCTTTACTTTAAACACTTATTTTATCCTGCGATATGGCCACGTCGATAATATATCATATTTCTGTCAAATATCTTTAAAAAGTGTAAATTTAAAACCTTTTAATTGTACACTACATAATGATTTTCCAGATAGAATATTAAAAATAATAAGGTGTGCTATATACTTTTTGGGTAAATCCATAATAGATCTCTAATAGATTAAATTGATGGCACTAAACAAATATAGAAAAGGGAAAAACTGAAGAAGTATTATTGATTTGTTCCAAAGCTTTTTGTTTATGATTTTATATATATAATATTTATATTTTATAGATATATTTATGTTTACTTATATTTATTATATTCGTTTATTTCGTTCGTTGAATTAATAAATTTATTTCAGAAATTAAATTGTTTTTTATTTAAATTTTATTGATCAACTAAACATGACATCAGGGCTGTCACATGCCGCACCTGCGTGGTAAACTTTATGAAAGAACCAATCAAATATCTTCACAGCAAAATGCTTTTTTACAGGTACCTATAATGTAGATTTAAACTGGCCAATCAAATTACTTGAAAAGTCGATATAACCCCATCTGGATGTTGAGCAATGCTAAAATTTACGCCATAGATCCCTATTGAGTTAACTCTCTATTACTCTATGAATATAAACGCTTAAAATATAAAATGATAATCCCAGAAAGCTGATAATAAAATATGATTAATTACGATGATGAGTTACAATCTTAAAATGACTATAATATGATCATAATACATTATAATAGATCTACCATATCATTGTTCTTAAACTATGTATAAATAAAATTATTAGTATTTAATAATATAGACATTATATGTTTAAATCATACTAACAAAAATTACTTACGTTAAAGTTGTTGTCAAGATGTTTCTCTTCATTTAAACAAAGAATGCAAAATCAATAAAAATGTCCATTTTAGAACTCACATAGTGTCAGTAGATATGTCAAACAAACATAACAATTATCTTGAGGTAACGAACCTATTGACGTATTTGATAGCTTAGGAATTTATAACAGTTAATGTAAAATTGGAAATTATTGAACAGTTCGACACGAAACACTGTTGAAGGAGAAAATCAAAACCCGCTTAACATGTCGACGAAAGAGAAATCCACAAAAAAATACAATTTTTCATTGTAATGATTTTGGCTGCTTTACTTATTTGGTCGCTGAAGAGCCAGGATATTCGATGGGCCTGTTTTTATCATCGGAAAAAACGAAGCTACTCAGATAACGACCTCGATAATTACCCAAGTTGCGGTAAAAAGTCAGTGACAAATTCTTATGACCGGTTAACATACACAAAGTTTCCGTTACCAATTATTTATGGTAGTTCCTTTTTATTTTATGATCTCTCGCTTTATATATTATAAAATAAAGCTAATGGAAGATACGAAAGCAGTAGTAAAGCTTTTAATCGAGTTACTATATATGTATCAGCTTGCCTTAGGCCGGCTTAATTATGTTTATCCTTTTTCTTCACTTAAATGTAATTAGTTTATTATTTTATAGGGAGTTTATTTTGTGGTGATTGTCACTTATCGAAACTAAATCAAACTCGCGGTTTCTTGTATATGTTGAGGATGGGTTTTATTGATGTAATCTAGTGATGCAGGAATGGCGACATTCTTGAGTCGGAAGTCCAAATTAACTACACGCTGGTCGATTCTGCAGAGCGCGCAGTATAACTAAAACACCCACCTTTTTGCGGACCCAAAGACCTACATTTCTCGCCCCACCACATCTCCCACCTGACAACGATCTCGAACCGGTGTCGATGGCTTCCTCGATGGTGGAGCGCTGCTACGTTACAAGTACTGTTCGAACGTACCATCCTCAATCAACTCGTAGAATATTCACTGCTGATATTTGGCGATTCGAAAAAAATCCGGCACTTCACATGACATACAGGCGCAATAAAGATAGTCAAAAGAAAAAAACGTCAGTATTGTGATTTAAAATTGTTTCTACACGTTTAATACACTACTTGAATTATCGATATCTCAAAAGGGCTTACAATTTACGAAAATCTAAGATTTTAGTTAACTGTAATTTAAACGAATATGATACATTATAAAAATGTTTTAAAAAATAGAAATGTAGCTTTAATATCTGTTCTTATATATTTTGAAGATTCTTCTCTATAACTCATATAGTAACATTCATCTTCAGACTGTGGTAAAATACACTTTTTAGATGTAAAACGAACCAATTTCGGCAATTTTGTTTTGGCTCTATTATATCTTTATATATAACTCTATTATATCTCTATTATATTAGCTGAACGACTAGTAGAGTTATTGACTTTTTAGTCTCGCCTGTACTACTTTTTTTCTAAATAAATGTCATCATATTTTCGTCACAATACAAAAATAAACTTGAACAGATTTCAAGCTATTAATATTGTATTTTGTAGTATTTGATAGTTCAATTTAGTATCAATGTTTCGTAGGTTACAACTTGTAATTTTTCCATACCTCTAGGTGGAGTTACATCTTTTGCCTTAATGACGATATCACCAAAAAATGTTTCAAATACTATTGTTTCAACGGGTATTTATTAGAAATATTATACACAGTTAAAATCCTGTTAGACGTCCGGGAAAACTGCAGAGTTTTATTTATTCTTATTCAATTTCAGTCAACTTTTCAACGGCAATTTATGGATATCGCGGATAGCAGCGAGATAGACCTGTAAGTTTCAACATTGGCGAGAATTTAAACATAATTGACAGGTTAACTAAAAAGTTCCCGGCCTACCATAGTAAAACACATTTTTTGGCAAAATTAGTTATTTTTATTCAACATAATTCACCCTACAACGATGATACACTGACTATAGCGACTCCCCAACTTTTGGATAACATTTTTGTAGTACGATGTGTCCTTTGCTTTAAAATTAGCCTCAGTTTCGGCGATCACCTCTTCATTTGACGAAAATGTCTTACCAGCGAGAATTCTTTTGAGATCTGAGAACAGTAAATAGTCGCTCTGGAATCGTATAGTATATTTCACAATCGTAGAAATAGTAGATCTGGAGAATATGGTGGATGAGGAAGCAATTCGAAGCCCAATTCATGGATTTTTGCCATCGTTTTCACTGACTTGTGACATAGTGCATTGTCTTGGTGAAACAGCAGTTTCTTCTTCTTCTTGAAATGCGGCCGTTTTTCGCCGATTTCGTCCTTCAAATAGTCTAATAACACCATATAATAGTCGGTGTTGATAGTCCTTCCTTCTTCAATATAGTGAATGAAAAATATTCAATGCGCATTCCAAAATACAGACGCCATAACCTAGCCAGCCGATTGTTGCTTTTTCCCACGCTTTGGGGCGGGTTCATCGTGTGCAGTCCACTTGGATGACTGTCAATTGGATTTCGAAGTGAAATGACAGAACTAAGTTTCATCCTTTGTCACATTTCGACGCAAAATCTCGGGTTTATTACGCTTGATCATCTTCAAATACTGTTCCGAATCATCAACTCGTTGTTGTTTTTTGACAAAAGTGAGCTCGCGCGGCACCCACTTTGCACAGAGCTTTCTCATACGCAAATATTCGTGAACGATATTATGTGCACGTTCAGTTGATATCTTTAGAGTGTCTGCAATTTCATTCAATTTCAATTTACGGCCATTAAAAATAATTTTGTGGATTTTTTAAATGTTATCATCGGTAACAACCTCTTTTGGGCGTCCACTGCAATCACCGTCTTCGGTGCTCATTTCACCACATCTAAACTTAGCATACCAATCCTTGATGGTTGATTTTCCTGGGGCAGTGTCCGGAAACTCGGCATCAAGCCAAGTTTTTGCTTCAACTGTATCTTTTTCCTTCAAAGAACAATATTTTATCAACACGCGAAATTCCTTTTTGTCCATATTTTTTCACAATAACAAAAGTTGCTTCACTCAAAATGCTATAATTCACAAACTAATAATCCGGAAGCTGTTAGGTTTATACACGCATCTTTTGAGGATCAGGGTTATCTAATATGGCTTTAATTCTAGTAGCGCCGTCTATGTGTCAGGCCGGAAATTTTTCATTTGACCTGTTACTTAAAATATATGCTTATATAATTCTATCAAAGTGAAATATCATCAATTCCAGGAGCCTCCTTAGGATTAAGGTTGTTGACAATTTCCATACGGCAATTGCCTCTGGAGCAGTAAGAAGGAACTTACCGATCCATCAAAGCAAATTCAGCAAATGGATTTTTTACTGTAATGTATGTTTATAATATAACTTTTTAGAATTTCTATTAAAAAATTATATTATTGCATTATAAGTGTTTTCGGCATTTTTGGCACTGCATATATATTAGATACAAGATGTCTAGAGAGCGTTTTTATTGGTTTCTTCTTGTCAAATTTTTAATAAAATAAAATAAATCGTCCAAAACTCAGCTCATTCATAAATTCTAGAACTTATGTATAAATTACCAAGTATATCGGAGCTCTATTACCGTATTTTTTATTTATTTTTATTTTGAAAATAACTACATAGTTTTCACGAAAATGAAAATATTATTTATTCAACGTTTTAGCCATGGGACACCATGGCAAAGGCCTGGAATGTACAGCGGGTGCGATAATATGCCCCATCCAAATATTTTCAATGCTTCCTTTACGGATTTTATTTATGAGATGGTACGTTATCATACTGTAAAATCACTTTACCATTTCCATTTTAGATGTTTATCGACAAATGCATTGTTCTGATGGATCATTTATTGTCGGTAGCGATCTCTATTAACTCTTTCATTGGTTCTTAAGAGTTCACAACATAGCACACCACCCTGGTCCTACCAAACACAGAACATTGTCTTGCAACAAAAACGATGTAGCCTTGGAGTCGATCAGGCGCCTTCACCAGGTCATAAAAATGATCTTAGGACGCTTAGGGTTCACAAAATATTAATCAACTTTTCATCACCCGTTTCTTTTCAATGGTAATGACTTCCCATCATACCTTTGAAGTAGCATTTCACAGACAATTTCCATTTCATTTAATTGATATGGCACCCATCTTCCCATTTTTTGGATTTTCCCCATAGCCCATAGTCGGTCGATAATCGCTTCTTGAAATCACGCCTCACATCTTTTAAAGCCAGTGCACGGCTCACCGTAACCAAAACGTTTCTACCAGCAAATAATGATTTCTGGCAACATTCTGCTTTTGATCAAATACTAAAAATAATGCGTGCCACCAACGCACGTTATTGAGCACGAAACATGACAGTTTCAAAGAGTTATAAATCTATGCCAGTGTTACTTTTGCAAAATATAACATAATATAGGTGTGAAGCTTGACGTCAGTATATTAAATATGTGTTAAATCATAACATTGCATACTTAAGCTTAGTGACATCTGTTAGAAAAACCGCTAATGACTTTCGGGTACTCTTGGTACCTATAAACCTATATAAATGGTTTTCTGCATAGCAATACCAACCCGCTACGGACCTCGACCTTTACCTCTTAAAAGCCAAGTGAGGCAGTAAACAAATAATTTTAGAGTCAGTTATAAAAATATAAAATAAATAATACTTAATTTTTACTACTATTTTCCATAATTACCAAAATTTGTGCAAAAAATCATATGATCAGAGCACCGATCTAAAACGTAGAGCATATTAGTTTATTTATGATAAAATAATATTTTGAAATTCCTTCTGTACAATTTATTGCAAAATGTTTTATTATTGTCTCTAAATGGCAGATTGACATAAAAATTTATTGGATAATTAATTTACTGATTATGTCAACTAAGTGTTATATTACATATATTAAAATACATTTAAAACATGTGACGAATATAAATATACATTATATCTATAATGTTTATTATTCCGTTGGAGCTTTGAAATAAATCAACATTAATAGTCAGTTCTCTAGAATAGGAATAACTTAGTTGTCTAAAACTAAATTAATTTTAGCTGTTTTTTTATTATATTTATTTATATAATTACTCATGTTTGCATTTATATATTTTGAATATATTATGTGAGTTTTACAGCAAAATTCATCAAAATACGGGCAAACAATGAAGAGTTGATAAAGCAATATAATTAATATATTATTATATTATAACATTAATGTTATTTTAAGTTTGATTATACAGTACACAGAGGTATACACTTTAGACAACTTTAACTCCTTCAGGCATTTGCGATATCAATTTTCGATATAAAAAATTTATGAGGATTGTGGAATGTAATCTGCAAAATAAATAATACTCAAAAATACTTAGATTTGGATTATTTTAACTGGTTCAAAGCGATCTTCAATGTAATGTTTACAGAAGTTAGTGGCAAAATAAGCGGGCAGATGGTTAAATTACTTACAAGTATATTACGAATATTTGAAAACTATTTTAAATAAGGCCATTATTTTTAAAACATTAAATACTTGAAAACATATGCTGCTAAATACTTTATTATGATTTAAAAATACATTTAAGTCACACTAATATAACTTTTCATTTTAGTATTTTCCAGATTGTAACAATTCGTCAAACAGGTAGACGGCCAAGGAAGCATCAGCGGTATCCAACATTTCACCTAAATCTTTAGTATATCCAGCAAGACTTCTTACAATATCTCTGTGCTTGTCAACAAATTCCTTCTCCATGTGGTGGGCAATTTCAGCATCATAGTGACCTTCAGTGTGGTCATCAGCATGTAAATGAATATCAAATACATCTCCAGCCAAATCCTTTTCCAAGTCCAGCGCCTTGGACAACGATAGGTATTCGCTAAGGTCCCAGTTAGGTCCTGGTTTAGGTTTGGCTTCGGCACCTGTATTTTCCTCTTCTACAAGATTTCTTGGGAAATTCTTGAAGTCCATAGAGCCTCCTCGAACGTCTAAATATTTGATCAGTTCGATGCCATCGTTCCATAAATTATCGGAATATTTTCTGTAGAGTTTTTCAAATCCTGGCCTGTTTTTCACATAATTACCGAAATAGGTGGACATTAACAAGAAATCGAATGATCTATATAATAATTGATTGGCATATTGTTGTAATTCAGGTTGCATAAAGTCTATAGCTCCGTATTTAGCATTACAGTTTGGTGTTCCAGGAACTACGAGTGAAAATATTTTGTATAACAGTTTGGTTTGGTTTAGTTTCACATATATAATATATTAAATATTTACCTAATTTACTGGACACAGAGTTACATGACCGATGGGTGTCTTTATAGCAAAGTTCTTCGGCACAAAGGCCTAAAGCCAAAAGAGAAGTAAATACAATGAAAGCTTTCATGATCCCTGAAAAAAAATTAGGAAATTACATACTTGTATAAATTTCTATATGATTCGTTTCTTACCTGGTATCTCGCCAGCGTAATCAGAAATAACTATTTGCTAAGAGGAATCCTTTTTATAATATTGTAGATATTAGCGCACGGCGTCGATGATTCTAATCGGGCGAATTTGCACACGAAATTTGATTCCCTAATTTTGCGTTCATTCTTCGAATATCATTCAGAGTTTTTATTTATGAGTACTTATACTAATAATTATTATGATTCTATATTTAGATAATTACGAAAATTTATGACGCATACAAACTAAGATGTAAACTAAATAATAAAATAACAAATTACTTGACAATAACACAATATTTTCTAATTTTAATTGAATATATTAGATACTTGCATAAGTTTTGATCTTAATAAAAATCAAAACATGAACGTCAACAAGTGTTAAATTCTGTAGTTTTGACATTACTCTACATAAAATAGAATTATGGAAAACTCAACACTGCATTTTCAACACTCCTTATTGTTGTGTCTTTATATTATAAAAACGCTCTTATTATTAGTGGTGTATACGTGTATACGTATATTTCGTTTATGATTTGAAAGTAGTTCAGATGCCTTTAATTATAACATTTGACATTTGTATATAAAGAACGGTTAGTTTAAAATAAACTATTGAAGTATTTCAGAAATGTATAGTTATGCCGCTCCATGAAATCTCAGTTATCAGTTTTCATTTCAACGATTTGAAAGTGACCAAAATCCAGCTCAAACACTCAATCTTTCAGACAGTCTCTAAATGAACAAAAACAGAAAAGAAAGATCTAGAAGCACAGACGACTGTTTGATTGCTTGTCATGGAAATGAAAAGTGTTTGAGTGTTTAAGTGAGAGTATTGCATTTGGCGAAAAAAAAAGTTGATTCCATGCGATTTTCCCAAGCTTATACAGTTATGGGTTACCTAGGGAGTTTTCGACGCGGAACATCCCAGGTAAGAAACGAAACATATAGAAATTTATACAAGTATATTATTTCCTAATTTTTTTCAGGGATCATGAAAGCTTTCATTGTATTGTCTTCTCTTTTCGCTTTAGGCTTTTGTGCCGAAGAACTTTGCTATAAAGACACCCTTCGGCCATAACGTTTTCCTGAGCATGGCCATGATTAGCAAAATTGACTCAAATTAGTAGCTGCCGTAACCCTTAAAGCTATTAGTGCAAATATCTACCGATGTCAATATACGGAAAATACTGGACCTACTGTTACAGCTGGAGCTCTGCCGCATCATGGGTACACACTAGACTAGCTGGCTGTAAAAATGAGTAGATGATAACACTCTTACACGACCAACATCATTTTTTCACCCACAATATTGCAATGTTTTCTCAAAAAGGGGGAAAATGTATACTAGAAAATTAAGGAAAATATTTTCATTAATATATGTTGTATCAAATATTCTGAGTCAGTATCTTATTTTATCTACGTAAAATTTGATGTCAATTTTAACAATTTCATCACTAACATTTCAGTTTTCAGATGCATATATTGTTTTTTGAAACTGAGTATCATAAAAGCAAATCACTTGAATGTTATCTCTTTACCTTCTATATTTTAGGCATTTAAATTTGGATTAAAAATATTCTACACTAGCAAGAAGAGTAAATATAAATACAGAATATTATAATTTGTAAAAACGATTCTTAGAACTATATTGAACAGTTAGTAGATAGTCCAGATTTTCAAACATTCATTGTATCACAAAATAACGAAAGAAGAACAACTTTATAAAGAGCAAGTTATATCTAACTGTTTCAACACACTAATAGTAGAACCATAGTAATGAAATAAAGTAGTAGAACAAAAATCACAGAAGCTGCGAAATATTTTTAAAATATACCATAACCAATTATGATAGAGATATTCAAATGGACAGAATAAATGAAACAACTATATATCTTATTATATGTCAAAGGAAATAAATTTACTTTATAACACACAAATCCTTGTAACCGAAGAGGTTTTTTTGACAGTTCGCTTTGGTACTGCATAATACCTTTTATTGGAAAAAAGAAATTTAAATATGGATAATTTTTGAATGAACCCACATGCCTCCACGATATCTGATGAAATAAACAATTGATTTATTTTTGCTCATTCGTCTAAAATTTGAAATGAACAAATGTTGATTTTGGTTGACTGGTTTAAAAGTTAATACTTATAGATGAAATTTTACGTTAAACTATCAACATTATCGACAATTTATCGATACTCATTGAAGAGTCACTGTGTATTATAATATTTTTTTAACATATTATATTAAAATAACACCAGGAATATTAATGTTATTACAATAGTCATTATAAATAATAGTTATGTTGAAATAATCTACAAAGATATTGAGTATATAAATATACACCCCCTATAGGTTACACCAAAAAACTTACACAAATATTATATATCTTATGAAACCTATATTTCCAGTTTCTATCACCAAGAAGGCTTATAAAGAAGTTAAAGTAAATTCAGTTGTGTCAGAAGGTGCGTAATATATACACCCTCGTATCCCTAAAGAATTGTAGAATATTATGCGTAATAAACTTGATATAAAATAAAATAAATAAAATATAAATATATGAAACTAAATGTATAGAACATAGAACACAAACCAAATTTGCACTCAGCATAAATTTATTTGAAAATATTACGCACCAAATTATAAAATAGAAATTAGAAGTGCGCATAACAATCTTATAAATACCGCTTATAAGTTATCGTCCGATTAGTGTTCGAGGATCCACCTTCTATGCCAGTGAGTGTAAAGGTATACTTGAAACGCCGAATTTTTTTTAGTTTCTGAAGATACCACCTTATCAAAGATGAAGCTAGTTACTCTACTGACGATTTCGCTTTTTGCTATTGCTTCCTCAGAACTAGAATGTATGTATAATTAATTATTTTATTTTACATTTATGAATTATCCTAATGATATATTATATAGGTGAACATAAATCCCCTAACGTTCCCAAGGACTGGCTGGATATGGGAAAACCCTGTATTCAAAAAGTTCGTGATCAAGTAACCGAGGAATTGAAAGCCTCAATGCAATATATGGCAATGGGAGCTCACTTCTCTAAGGATAGCATCAACAGACCAGGTTTTGCAAAACTCTTTTTCAGTGCCGCCAGCGAAGAGAGAAATCACGCCATTGAATTTATTAGTTATTTGCTAATGAGAGGAGAATTAACATCTGATGTTAGCAGTTTAATTAAAAGAAATGTAAGTATTTAAATTTAACGTTACCCCCAACGTTCTTAATATGTTATTTTCATCTAGCTTGTTCCTCAAAAAACATCTTGGAGTAATGCAGTTGAAGCTCTTAATGATGCTCTGAAGTTGGAAGCATCCGTTACGAAGAAAATACGAAGCATCATTGAAGTTTGCCAAGACGATCAAGCTTTTAATGATTATCATGTAAGTAAAAATAGTATAACCTGTTTATTTGACGTCAATATACATTAACGGCGTCTATTTATATAGTTGGTGGACTACCTATCATCAGATATCTTGACTGAACAATACAAAGGACAACGAGACCTTGCCGGCAAAGCTTCCACATTAGACAAGATGATGGACCAACATGGAATTCTTGGTGAATTCTTGTTTGATAAAGAACTCCTTTAATAAAACCAGAACATGCGTTAAAACAAATTGTAATATCACAATTATAACCCAATTATTTAGCAAATAACAAATAAAGAAGCATTCAGATATCCAAATTTCATTTCAAATATTTTACAAGCATTTTTAAAATTCATCCACTTAAAAATGTTCTAATCATATATAGTGGTATTTGCTATAAATGTTTTATGAATATATTATCAGCCATAGTGTAAATATAATTTATTTATATTTTTTATAAATACATATTTGCAGGAGGGAAAATATTTTGCAGAACATATGATTAACAGATGATTGACATTAAAATCGATTTGGGATTTGTAGAACTAAACTAGAGTTCCATCAAATCAAAATGTTATTAACTTGTTTTTAGCAATGATGATGATTAGCTGCTGGTGAAATGTTGGTACTATATTCCCAGCGTTCAAAACTTTCAATAATTCCTTCTTTTATATGATACAATTAGAGTAAATTATATATATATATATATATATATATATATATATATATATATATATATATCGAGGACCACCTTCCTGGGTGGTCTTTTGGAACCGAAACTGAATCTGTTCGGGGGAAGGGGGAAAACGAGGTAAACGCTCAAATTGTAAATGCACGTATGAGGTTTCACATACTTTATATCTCAAATAATCAGATATTTGTGTATAATAATATTACTGAGCTGATGTGGCCCTTATGATACCTTGGGTTTATATGAACTCGATAAGACATACGGAGGAAGTAATTGATAAATGATAGATCGTGAACCTGTTTAAGATTGGGAATTAATAGTTCAGTGATTGGCTTGGACGGTGACTGGACATTTCTGAGACAGACTGATGAAAGGGAAGACAATTAAAAGAATGCACATAATTAATAGAATATAACTACAGAAAATGAAATTGTACGGCGTGAAAGATTTGTGTGCACAGATATATTTGTAGTTGTTCAGAATTAAATATGAGCATTAAGTTAGAATGTACGAAGAGAGAATGTTTACTAACTGTTTTGTAGATATATTAAAGGTGTTGGACAGAATTCAGTGATAAGTTTTATCAAGAATAGTATACACAAGCAGTAACGGAAGAAATAAAATATACAGTGATTTCAAGAAAACTTGACTAGTAAACACACCATCGAAAAAAACAAGAACTAAAGATAAAAAGGTAAATATGCTCTCGAATGAAAGTAAAATACGTTACTTTGATATATAATTGTTAATTAAGTGGATTAGGCCTCCAGGGGGATACCACTACTTAAAAATATATGTCTAGAACTCTACCTCATGGGCGGTGGGGAAAAGAGTTCACTGTAAATATCATAAAACAACTCTAACCTACAAAACATTATACCTTTGTTCTTAATTCTAATTTTAGGTCTTTCGATAATCTAATAAATAAATATTAAAATAAATTATATTTGAAAATAGAATTTTTGTTTAATTATTTTCTTTAGATTATAATTTTTGTATGTTAAAATCAAAATGAACTAAAAATCAGAGTTGATGAGGGAACTTTGCGACGTTTTGGTGTTACAAATTTCGATGACGCTTATATAAATAAACCTTGAATAGACTAAATATACCTTTGGTCGTTTCCTTAAGTGGGAGGTGTTATATCGCGCCACATATATAGCCCTACCTTCAATGATTCTATATTTATAATTCCCCTAATTGTGTGATGAGTGAAACATCTAGACATATTAGAATGGATTTAAACCCTCAGTATCATTTTGTACGTACATTCAACAAGTCGCGAATTCTTTCTCTAATATAGTTTTTTATAAAAAATTTTATTTCACGTTCACATTCATATTTTATAATTCATTTCTTCATTCCTTCACTTTTCATGACTTTTTGTTCATGTTCGTTATTGTAATTGCAAATGTCCCCAGACCACAGTTGAAAACCCAACAACCAATACCAGTTCGGTTGAAGATATAAAGAACTACACAAATATATATAGAGTATAGATGATCTATCTGATATTATAGTTCCTTCAGTCGACAATATATGCTAATTTTATTGACTTTAATATGGCCTCACTATTTGTTATACACATAGTTTTATTTCACTTTTCTTTGGTTACATTATCTCGGTACTTAATATATAGATTATACACGGTACTTAATAGTGTTAGTATATGTATATGTATTCTTATCACCGCTTTTTTAAGCTCTGGTAAAAGATTCTACCTGTTTTTATAAATGCATGCTTTTTAATTTCCATGTTGAATCATATCAGAATTTTTAGGGAACTAGACATCTAATTAACCCTTTTGTATACTTTACTGTTGGTTTCCAATTTTCGTTTCCTCTATATTTTGTATTTTTAACCAGACTTCAATGTTAAATGGCATTATTTACACTACTCATGATTTCAAATGGATTTGGGCGTAAACAATCGCATACTAAGTAATAACAATTTTGAGATTATGGCACAAATATTATTTATTTAAAGACACGTTTTGGGAACAAACTGACTATATAATATTAAGGATATTTATGGATATTTAGTATTTTATTGATTGCAGCAGTTCATCGAAAAGATATATAGCCAGGGAAGAGTCAACGGTATCCAACATTTCACCTAAATCTTTCGTGTAACCATCGAGGCTTCTGATGATATCTCGGTGTTTTGAGACGAAAACTTCCTCTATGTGATGCGTAAGTTCAGCGTCGTAATGTCCAGACGTATGATCATCGGCATCCAAATGGATCTTGAATACTTCCCCAGTTAATTCCTTTTCCAAGTCCAAAACTTTAGACAATGACAAATATTCATTGAGTTCCCAGTTAGATTGTGGTGCAGGTTTAGCATCGGCGCCTACAACAGCTTCTCCCAATACACTTCTAGGAATATTTCCAAAATTCATGGAACCTTCACGGGCATCGAGCTATTTAATTAACTCAATACCGTCAATCCAGAGGTTATCGGAATATGGTCTGTAGAGCCTCTCGAATCCTGGGCGGTTTTTGACGTAATTACTGAAATAAATAGATATCAGCAAAAACTCAAAGGTGCGATAAAGTAACTGGTTAGCGTACTGTTGTAGTTCTTTTTGCATGAAATCAATTGCTCCATATTTAGCATTACAGGTAGGTGTTCCAGGAACTGAAATCAATGAACTGAATATATTAAAAACGTTTACAAAATATATACCAAATATTTTGAGATAAAAATGGTTTTAAACCTTCAATTCTTATGCTGTTATGTAAAAAAATGTTAAAATAAGTATAATGGTATGGTAGTAAATTCATGGCCAGCGTCATCATGAATAACTCTCCTATCCGACGAGCCCTTTTTTATTAAATATATTAAATATATCACCCGACTGGGCTGTTGAGGATTTCATTCGGGCGAAGTTGCACTCGTAAAAAACGTATCTGCACTTTTTCTGTTTACTAGATTGTACTAGAAAAAAACAATAGATTAATATAGACAAGATTTGTCAATCAAAATATTATATATATTATAAATTTTTATTTTTTATGTCTACCATAAATCCGCAGTCTTGATAGTTGTATGACGTATCATCAAACTGAATTATAGTATTTCGATGATTTAGCTCTTTGCTTTACAGTTTACTTGCTTCTTGGAGGGAACCTAAAATCCTTTTCCTTTTTCCTTTTTATCATTCTCAAAACTTTTAAGAAATATTATAAATAAGCAACAGATATATATATATATATATATATATATATATATATATATATATATGTATTCATCAAGAGCAAACATGTGAATGTATTCCTTATGAATCAACACAGCCATACCATCGGCTTAAAATAACGCTTTAACCACTAAAACCATCGAGTTTTTTAAATTATTTATACATTTTTATAAGTTATTATAAAATTGATATTGATATATGCATTATAAAAATATATTTTCCATTAAAATAGGTTTGAACCAGCCTGGTTGTTTGCGCTTCCAGTTCAATAAGTCGTGACTTCTTTCCATAAAACCTTGATACATTACACATTAAGATTTCTAAGTTTAATCAAATAAACTGTGATATCATTCTAACTATTTACCGTACTGGAGGCTTCAGATAGTATGAGATCATCATCAAAATACTATGGCAGAAGAAATGTTTATGTTGAAGATCCTCAAACAGAAATAATTAGCTCTCTTCATTTTAATCTTCAATATATTATTTTCAATAATACAACGAGTCCAATAGGAAAATCTGTAATTGATATGATCACCTAAAAATAGGTTTTGTTTGCGCTTCATCACATAAAAATGCGTAATTCAGAATGAAAAGAAAAGCAAAAGCAATTCAAACTGGCTCAGAAGTATAGCATTAATCTGGAATATTAAAGGCATCCATGATATGTTGATGGGTAATATATCAAACCAACGATAGGGTAAACAGGTAAACCGGTATAAAAGCCATTGTTCACCCTATGATTATAAATTCAATGTTTAAAGTTCTACTTTGGGATATTTAATAATTTCTAAAGATTCATCAATATGTTAATTTCAATCAATTTAAAATCTAATAGTAATTGCTCTGACTCATCTTATAATAATCCGATTTATTTCTCTGAGACGTTCTACGCCAAATTGCCAAGGTTTTTTGTTTTCTCATATGCGAATATATAAGTTTCCGAATATATTAAATAGAATATCTAGAAAAATTACACCATAAAACTTAACCAACTCTATTTAGATTGAACATAATAAAAAACCGGCGACAAAATTTGCACTCGATATGTTTAGACCCAAATATGTTAGAAAATATTACGCACTGAATCATAAATTACAAATTGGAAGTGTGCAGAATAATCTAATAAATTACCGATTATATATTACTGTCCGATAGTGTACTCTCGTACCTTCCCTTCTGCCTTCTTTTTCCCTACCCACCTTCTGCAACATTATGTGGAAAAATAGATTTGAAATACCGATTTTTTAAGTTTCTGAACCTTTTCAAATATGAAGATAGTTGCTCTATTGACGATTTCGCTGGTTGCCATCGCATGTAGTATGTATACTTAATTATTTAATTTGCGATTATGATATTGAAATAAGCATAATAATCTTTTAGGCGAACATAAGGTTATAAATGTTCCGAAATATTGGCTGGATATGGGAAAACCCTGTGTCCAAAAGGTTCGTGATCAAGTAACCGAACAATTAAAAGCCTCAATGCAGCATATGGCAATGGGAGCCCATTTTTCTAAAGATAACATCAACAGACCAGGTTTTGCAAAACTATTTTTTAGCGCTACCAGCGAAAAGAGAAACCATGTATTTGATATTGTATTTAATTAAAATTATATTTAACTAAAGTATTTAATTATTAAAATAGAGTGGTACTTGATGTAAATATTTTCAATAGTCACTAAACTTATGATTAAGGTGTTATTATATTAGAGATAACATATATTATTATATATAATTTGTTATATAATAAGTTAATATAAGTTATTATATAATTGATCTTTTATAAATACGATACTCCGATAGATCTTTACGATGGATCTTTCAACCTCTTTCTCTCTCTCTCCGACACTATTTCACAAATCTATCTCGCTCTCCCTCTTTCCTTCTCTCATACACACTTTCTTGCTCTCTCCGTCTCTTTTTAAAATCCTTAAGTTCCTATCCTGGATTAAAAAAAATAAATTATTAGGTGCTTGCATAAATATTGCAAAAACATTTATTGGCAACAAACACTGTCGGTTGGTCAAACCACAAACAAAACAAAACCACCTTCTTTGCTGCACCAAACTGACTGGAAATTATTTAGAGAGAAATCAGACCTCTCAAAACAGAAAGACACCCAAAAATAGCAGCAAAAAATATAACAAAAGCAATACAAGAGGCCACATAGTACTCAACACCGAATAGCGCGACAGCGATAAAGTTTAATTATATCTCATCTACAATTAAACAAAAAATTGCTGAAAAGAGAAAACTGCTAAACACCTGGCAACAAATGCGAACAGAATAAAACATGAGAAATTTTAACAAGGCCACAAGAGAGCTGAAAGAGCTAATAAATAAGAATCAAAATTAAGGAATTGAAAACAATTTAGAAAACTTAACGCCAACTGAGGCAACGGAATGTTTACTCTGGAAAGCAAAAAAAAAGATTAAAAATTGACAACAATACCTGGGCTAGGAATGATAAAGATAGAGCCGAAGTTTTCTTTAAACACCTAAAAATATTTAATGCGTACCCGTCTGAAATATCCGCAACAGAAGAAAATAATATATGTTTGTTGACTTTCTTAACACTTCGTTTCAAATGGATCTGCCACATGAGAAATTTACTGGAAGTAAAACAAACAATACTTCAATTAATTAATGCTAAAAAGCTCCTGGTTTTGACCTAATTACTGGAAGAATCTTAAACGAGCTATCAGGAGTACATCAAATTCATAACATTCATATTTAATGCGATACTAAGACTTCATTTCTTTCATAATACTTGGAAACTAAACCAAATGTATTGGCTGATAAAGTATACATCTAAATCATGATTAGATAACAAACTTTTGTTGTATAAGTCAATATTTAGACCCGTTTGGACCTATGATATTGAACTGTGGGATACTATTAGAAAATCTAACATAGATATACTCCAGAGGTTCCAGAACAAAGTGTTGCGAGTCACTGTCGATGCCCCATATTACCTGTCCAACAAAGCGATTCAGCGACAAATATATATATATATATATATATATATATATATATATATACATGCATCCAAATGCACTCGCCGAACGCATACATATATGATTTATTGTTAAACTGACCACTACACCTTGCTGATTCAACCATAGGCAGAGTAAAATTTTATGAATATTCTGCTCCGAAGTCTATGTGGATTGCTCTGCTAAAGAATTCCATAATTTTCTTTTGACAAGACTTTTTGCACCTGATATTATCGTAGTACATAAATATTCACAAAACGCTACAAAAAATGTGATGTATAAACGGTTCTATTCAATTTTTTAGACAATGAATTGCAAGGATTATTAGACGAAAAGCAGTTCAAACTCTCAAAAATTTTCAGACAACTTAACAGGCGAACAAACCGTTTCAATATTCCCGTTTCGTTAATTGCTATTTGTTGCTTCTGTTTCCTATTTTAGCTAGAGATCAAAAGTGGAGTTACTACGACAATTCACAGTGCAGAGATCCAATGCGAAGCATTCATAACTATAAAACGTTTCTATCCTTCTTGTGCAACCAGCAAGTAAGTTACAAAATTACAAACTGTTCTTACAGATTTCTACCAACGTCAGTTGCACAAATAGAACAACATGTTATTGCAAAAAGTCCAAAAGTAACTCTCGTTGCAAGAATTCTAAAATATATACTGTTGCAATATGAAGCCTTGCCGCACCCAATCCATTCACCACAGGGAGCGCCTTTTTCACCTCTTGTTCAAATCTGGCATCCAATTTCGGAATACATATAATCAATATAAGCCAAAATGGATCAATGATTTGGTCACCGCCAAACCAACATTTTGATTTAATGTTGTGTACCAATCTTTTTCAATAGCGGCCATTTTAAAGTGAACCAATGATACATGCAAGCACCTAATACATGGCCATCACTACGAAATTTATTTTTAAACTAATTTTAACTTGCATGATTAAAAACTTATTTATTATTTCAACTTAAATTACCGATAGTTATAGAATTCTTAATATATTTAACTTTTATAATAACTAAATCCATAAACCAAAAAAAAATTAGTGCAGCATTGCTAACCTCTAGAATTAAGATAATACATATACAAATTATCTATTATTCGTATATAAAGTATTATATATTTGAACTTTCAAAAGCGTATTAAAATAAAGAATTGTAATATTGGAAAATTAAAATATTATTTTTATATACAGCTTTATCTTGAAATGTTTTTCGTTTTATCGGGTATTCTTCTTACAAACTTGAATGTTATAATAAAGAAATATTTATAAATCACTAATAATTTATGAATAATCACTCAGTCACACAATTACAAAAATATGGCATTTAACAAATGAAGTGATTTAGTGGGTTTATAAAGATTATTTATTTGATAGAGTATATCCAAAAAATATAGCAATCTGCCATAATAAATTATGTAATTTATATAATATGATGAAATCTTTTTTTTAATATATCGGTTTTGATACATTTCGTATATACGTGAATGTAGGTATCCTTTCTTAAAATGTTTTGTAATGTATTTTAAAGTCTCCTTTTAACAACTATGAGTTTACTTGAACTAGACCGACAGTTTAACGTGGGCTCGGAACCATGGTCCTCAGCTTTAAGCCTACCAACTGGCGAGTGACTAACTTTAGCAATCATACCAGAAGGCATCCGGTTTTACCCAGCCTGGTTACTGGTGTGACTGGGATCATTTTCCTTGACGGATTTTATACCCTTGCCTATTACAATCACACATCACAAACATAAATTTACGACCATGTCTCAGTAGGATTCGAACCCGCGGCTATTGCAACAGTAGGAGGACCGTCCTTTTTACACCACATTTACCACTGCGCCACCAAGTTGGCGTAGGTATCTATAGATTTTAGATATATAGATGTTTTCTCAAAAAGCTTTGGATGCGAACATCATCTTGTTGTATGACATTTTATCTGAATTCGTAAAGGACCACACACATTTAACACTCTAAAATTCATAATTACGACTCGACATAAATGACTTTAGCGCGTTCACACCCATCTCCCATTTGTTACACACATTAAACCTGACCAGTTTTATTCTCTGTAGAAATAGTAAATATATTAATTTTAATGTTATAATTTTTCAAAAGTTAATTTCAATCATTCACAGTATTGTTCAACATTACTAATTACAGAAATATGGGAAAAAGTAGTAGGTAGCAATGACAAATAATACATGTATGTACAACTTATAATTTTACACCTATTTAGCTTTTAATATATTTTATTATTTAAAAATTATCCAATATTAACGATGCTTTGTGTAATTAGCGACCGTATAAGAGTTTATGATTAAATAATAGTATACCAACTAATAACTACGTGATGATTTCTTTTAAGATACCTTTTGGAAACAAACTGGCTACATAATGCTAAAAATAATTCTCATTATTTAGTATTTTCCTGATTGTAACAGTTCACCGAAAAGATAAACTGCCAAGGAAGAATCGGTGATATCCAACATTTCACCTAAATCTTTCATATAGCCAGCAAGACTTCTGATGATATCTCGATGTTTTGAGATAAAAGCCTCCTCTATGTTATGGGTTAGTTCAGCATCATAGTGTCCAGGCGTATGATCATCTGCATCGAAATGGATTTTAAATACTTCCCCAGCTAATTCCTTTTCCAAGTCCAAAGCCTTAGACAACGACAAATATTCATTAAGTTCTCAGTTAGGTTGTGGTGTACGTTTAGCTTCGCCGCCTCCGGCAGCTTCCCCCAATACACTTCTAGGAATATTTCCAAAATCCATAGAACCTCCACGGACATCAAGGTATTTAATTAACTCAATACCATCATTCCAGTGGAAAACATTTTACGTAACATACTCTTTTTTCAACACACAAAACTAATTATTAGGTGCTTGGACAAATTCTCCAAAAGAAACTAGTACTGGGTGTTGATATATGTCAAACGAATGATATATATATATATTATTTGAGACTTGACAATCAGAAGGAGCTATGTCTGGTGAGTACACTAAATGCGACAGAACTTCCCATTCGAGCTGCAACAATATTTCAACAACATTTGCAACATGTAGCCGAGCTTTGTCAAACAACGCAATATATTTACATCGGTTACTTCCTTACTGATCTTTTTGCCCAAAATACGTCGTTCAATTTATGTCAGTAGACATCTACAACAATTATTTCATAATAATTTTGGCAGATCTTAGTACTCTATATCTCGCTGATTCCACTATATACACAACAAAACTTTATGAATATATTGTCTGCTTCAGTGTCGATGTAGATGGCTCGGCTGGACAATTCTACTTATTGTTTTTTTACATACATTTAATTTCGTTAATTGTTATTTTACAAGTTTGGGTCCAACTATTTATACTATCACATCCCTGTTGTAATTTTCTTGTAGCTTATTCGCCATTATCTCCGACAGTTTCATATGTAGTATATAATATGTGAAGAGTAGGTAAAGAATTGGCCGCAATACAGTTTATTTTAGATTAGCCGATTTAGCATCTTTTATGAACTGTAGCTTATGAACAAGGCCGTCATGATCTTATCAAAGGTTTTTTTTCTGACAAGACTCCTTGCACCTGAAATTATAGTAATACAAAAATAAATGCAATACGCCACAGACGCATATTCAATGCAATGTAACCGTAAGTTGCAAGAATTATTCGACGAAAATCTACTCTCAACAACTTTTAGACATCCTCTCAGTTGATAAATAAACCGTTTCCAATATTTTCATGCGATAGGAATGTTCAAGATATGGTAGCCACGCAAATTAACCAAACTTCCATTGTGAACTCTTTAAATATTGCAGTTTCATTGCCTGCTAGGCAAAAATAGAAGAGCTTTCTATTTCGCATTTTGACTACGATTCAAAATTGAAAATTGAAATTAAAAGATATATAGATTTGCTATCCTTGTTGTGGTCCCAGCAAGGTATAATAAACTACAAAATTACAAACTATTACTGCAGATTTTCAACAGCGTCAGTTAAACAAAATGAACCACGTATTATTATGAGACGACCAGCAATGGCGAGTAACAGACTCATCATCGTCTTGCATAGCAACTCTCGGTCTTTCGTAAAAATTCCAAAAGATGTACTGTTGCAATATGAAGTCCTGCTACACCCAGTGCACTCACCAGACATAGCGCCTTTTTACCTCTTTTTCAGATCTGGCACACGATTTCAAAATGTATAAAATAAATAAGTACGAAGATGGATCAATGATTTGATAACCGCCAAACCAACATAATCAGACTTTATCCCTTACACAAAATTCATAATTACATGGCAATATAAAATCCTTTCTATCCTGTGTTACACAGTTTAAACCTGACCACCTTTATATTTTACAGAAAATATTTATTCTCTTCAAAAATTATAAAAACTTTAATTCTAATTTATAATATTCTTTATAAAATATTTCTTCAAAAGTAGAAATAGGGGGAAAAGTACTAGGTAGATATGATAAATAATCCTTTACTTCCTTATTTAAGAGTGGCTCAATATTAAAAACTCTTTTCGTAATAAGTGAACGTTTATAAGGGTTTAGGAGTAAATAATTGCATGCCAAATAATAATTACCTAGGTTTATTGTACGAATGATTTATTTTTAAGATATATTTTGGGAACAAACTGACTACATATTCTTTCAGATATTTATAATTATTTAGTATTTCCCTGATTGTAGCAGCCCATGGAAGAGATAAACAGCCAGGGAAGAGTCGGCGGTATCCTACATTTCCCCTTAATCTTTGGTGTATCCAGCAATGCTTCTGACGATATCTTGGTGTTTTGGACGAATACCTCCTCTAGGTGGTGGGTTAGCTCAGCGTCATAATGTCCAGGTGTATGATCATCTACGTCCAAATGGATTTTAAATACTTCTCCAGCTAATTCTTTTGTCCAAGTCCAAAGCCTTAGACAACGACAAACATTCATTAAGTTCCCAGTTAGGTTGGGGTGCAGGTTTAGCTCCGGCCTTCAGCAATTTCTTCCAGATCACTTCTAGGAATATTTCCAAAATCCATAGAACCTCCATTGACATCGAGATATTTAATTAACTCAATACCATCCACTTCAGAGTTTAAGGGAATATGTTCTGTAGAGCTTCTCGAATCCTGGCCGGTTTTTGACATAATTGCCGAAGTAAGTCGATATCAGCAAAAAGTCAAAAGAGCGGTAAAGTAACTGGTTAACGTACTGTTGTAGTTCTGTTTGCATGAAGTCGATTGCTCCGTAATTAGAATTACAGTTAGATGTTCCAGATACTGAAAACAATGAATCGAATATATTAAAAACCTTTCTTCCTCAATTAAGTTAATATAAGCAATCGTACCTAATTTACTAGATGTCGAGCTACAGGCTCGTTGAGCATCTTCGTAGCAAACTTAATCGGTACAGAGACCAATTACAAAATGAGCAGAAAAACAATGAGAGCCTTCATGATCCCTGTAAATAAATTAAAAATAAATTATTAAATCTATTTAATTATTACCTTGTTAAATTAAAATTAATTATCAGTTTTCAATACTTAAATAAAATTTAGAGCTCTTAGAATGAAGAAAAATAAAGGAAATGCTCGTTTGTAAACTTAATATTATATGACATCATTAAACGATAATTAAATGTCAATTACGTAAAGCTTTAAAATTTATAAGTGTCATAATAATAATAGAAATGAATTTCGTACTTGGTATATCGCCAGCGTTATCAGGAATTACTCTCCTATCCGACGAGTCGTTTTTTATTAGAAATATTATCACCCGGCTGAGCTGTTGAAGATTTCATTCGGGCGAATTTGCACACGTTTGTTTACGTGACTGCACTTTTTCTGTTTACTTTATTAAACTACAAAAATACAATAGACTATCATAAATATACTCGATTAACCTCGCAAACTTATTTTATCAATAAAATAATGATATATATTAGTCATTTCTATTTTTATTTTTACGATATATCCGCTGTCTTTCTATGTATTTTTTTTTGTTTTGTATGGCGTATCATCAAACTGGATTAAAGTATTTCGATTCAATTAATGCTCTTTTCTTTACAGTTTATTTGCATCTTGGTGCGAATCTAGAAAACCTCTCACTTTTTCTTTTGCCATTCTGAAAACTTTTCAGCATTTGTTTACTAGTGATAAATTAATGCACCAGAGCTTTATTAAGAAAGAATAAGCTGATATTTATATGAGCTTTTTTTTAATTTTAGTATTTTTAGCAAGATACAAATTGTCTACTTCATAATAATCCTTTTTCAGTATCAATTAGCCATATTGAAATCCATTTTCGATTAGATTTGATATATCAGACATGTATGGTAGTAGGTAATAAAAGATGTTGATTTAAATAACATGGTGTAAACTATCATCATAATGTGCATGAAAATTTTCAGTTAACTAATGAATCTAAGTTAATAATACTGTATCTCTCAAATATTCGCCTAAATAAATCAAATTACCCCGTTGTACTTTTACTTAGAAATTATAAAAGGTATTGTTCTATTATCTTATAAAGCTAGATATGCCATCATGGACTCTATATACACAATTTTGGCAAGTGTCAAGAAGAGATTAGGCCACGTATTCAGTGAAAATTCACAGGCGGTTTGGCTTTTTTTCCAACATGTTCAACAACTATCGTTATTGTTCAACCGATTTATATAAAACCTTAACAAGTTACACACTTAAACTTTTCCTATGAGTCACTGTGTCTACTGATGAAAACCGCATGAAAGTCCGTTCGGAGTTTTTCGCGAACAAACACACTGCATGGCCATATAATTTACAATATGTAGTGATTTGCAAGAGATGCTTTTCTAATATCATAATTAAAAGTAACAAAGAACATTAAGTTGTAATTTCTATTACATATCATGGGTTGGAAATCATTTTATGGTAATGAACAGCTTTCTAATATTATAGTTAAGATAGATTATATTATAAATAAAATTCAAAATAATTCATTATATGTCAACTGGACACCATTTATATTGAGAAATTTATAATAAATTATCATTGTATGTTTGTAAGTATTGAATTGATGTAAAAAGTGTAAGATGTAAAATTGCTGTAAGAATATAAAATATGGAAATAGTCAATCTGAGACACATCAAAAGCAATATTTCTACGTCACAAAATCAAATGCTGCACTATAAGTACACTACAATCAATTATTATTTACTATATTCTTCGTGCATCATTGACGTCGCGTTTTACGCTGACGACACTGCTTTCTTCACGGCCGCCAAGTGGTTCAAATTCTGGAAGTTGCAAATCAACCCCCTGAAAACCCAGGCCATCATTTTCCATAAGAAGCGTTACGCACCGCGCGTCTCGCAGCTTGAGATCGACACCGCAATAACTCCATGGCTGGATAACGTCATGTACCTAGATCTTCACTTCGACCGGCGGTTCGGTTGGCATTCCCAAATCCAGAAAGCAATCCAAAAAGGTTCGGGGATAGCAAACCTGCTATGTTCTCTGACCTGCCCTTCTAGAAGACTTCCCATCTCCATCAAATGCTAATTATACAATATGTTAATTCGGTCCGTACTCCTCTACGGATCTAATGTCTACTTCAACTATTAATCTGGTAAATGAAAGGGTCCATGAGATATTGACGGGTAAATTATCAAATCAACTACAATGTCAACTAGTAACAAGGTTTGAGCCATAGTTTACCCCATATTTCTTAATTAAATGTTTAAAGAGCTTCCCTGAGACATTTACTTATTACCAAAGATTCAATAATATAATTATGTCTATCATTTCTAAATCTAACACTCCAAAAATAGATATATTTTCTTCTCAGACCTTTTACTCAAATTGCCAAGGATTCTTTTCCCTTATTTAAGAAGTATCTGGCATTATTTGAGAAAAATGCCTAAATACCAAAAGGCATTTCTAAACAGATTACACCATAAAGCTTAATCAACTCTCATTAGATCGAATAACAAAATGATTTTTAGGAACCGTAAATTGAAATTAAATGAAATAGCAGACATTCTAAAGGTATCAACTGAACGTGTACATCATATCATTCACCAATATTAGGGTATGAGAAAGCTCTGGGCAAAGCGGATGCCGCCGACGAGCTGATGATTCGGACCAGTGTTTGAAGATGATTAAGCCTAACAAACCCAAGTTTTTGCGCCGATATGTGACAATGGATGTGTAGCGACCTTGAGGCATGTCGAATTTTACATCGTGCAGCTGGCGGCAACCCCGAGACGTTTATCTGGAATGTTATTGAAGGGTATTTCGGTCATTCAGTACTCGACTAGCGTAGGGTTTAGATGTGCCACCATCGACTGCCCAAGCCTCGTCTCCAGGTAACTCCGCTGTCATCCTTTTTATCATTTGTATTTTTCACATTTTTTTTATATTGCCAATAAATAACGGACACAAAATGTAAACACCACTGTTTCATTTCGTTTTACCTCCATTCACCGAGCCACATTATTTACCCTAAAGATGAAACATGGCATCATCATTTTACTCCGAAGAATCGACAGTCATCAGAGTGGACTGCACACGCCGATCCGAAAAACGCAACAGTCCAAGGTTATGGCGTCTCTATTTTGATGCGCATCGAATAATTTTCGTTGACTACCTTGAAAAAGGAAGAACCATCAACAGCGACTATTACATAGTGTTATTGGACCGTTTGAAGGCCTATTTTTGCTATATCCTGTTCTCAAATCTCAAAAAAATACTCGCTAGGAAGAAATTTTTGTCGAATGACGAGGTGATGGATGAAACTGAGGCCTATTTTGAAGCAAAGGACAAATCCTGCTACAAAAATGCTATCGAAAAGTTGGAGGGTCATTATTATCAGTGTATTAACTTTGTAGGGAATTATGTTGAATAAAATAAACAAATTTTTCCAAAAAATGTGTTTAACTATAGTAGGCCAGGGACTTTTAAATTGACCTGTTATAACAAAAAAATCGTCGATAAAATTTGCATTCAACATGAATATGTTTGTAAATATTACACGCTGAATCCTAAATTACAAATTAGAAGTGTGCAGAATAATCCAATAAATTACGGCTTCTATATTAGTGTACGAGAACCAACTTTCTGCACCAGTATGTGTAAAGGCAGACTTGAAACGGCGATTCTTTTAATTAAAAACACCACTTTCTCAAAAATGAAGCTAGTTGCTCTATTAACAATTTCACTAGTTGCTATTGCATCCTCCAAACTGGAGTGTATGTGTACTTAATTATATATTTTGTGTTTATAAATGATCATAATGATGTTTTTCCAAGTGAACATAAGACCCCAGATGTTCCTAAAGATTGGCTGGATATGGCAAAGCCCTATGTCAAAAAGGTTCGTGGTCAAGTAACCGAAGAATTGAAAGCCTCAATGCAGTATATGGCGATGGGTCCCATTTTTCTAAGAATAATAAAAAATAGTGAATATCTATATATAACATAACAATCACAACACAACACAAACCTCAGCTCCAAATACCTTTATAATATGCTATTCTAATATAGCTTGTTACTGAAAAAGCATCTTGGAGTAACGGTACTGAAGCTCTTAACGATGCTCTGAAATTAGGAGCTTCCGTGACAAATAAACTAAGAAACATTATTGAAGTTTGCCAAGATGATTCAGCTTTTAACGGCTATCATGTAAGGAAATATTGTATTATCTATTTGTTTGATTTGATATTAATTCAACCAATGGTTCCATTTTAATTAGTTGGTAGATCAGTTATCATCGGATATACTGACTGAACAATACAAACGACAACGAGATATTACAGATAAAGCTTCCACGTTGGACAAGATGATGGACAAACATGGAATACTTGGTGAATTTTTGTTTGATAAATAATTACTATAATTAAATCAGAACATGGGCTAAATCAAATTGTAATATCACATCATTAACATTCTCCGTTGAAACAAAAAATAAATAAATAAGCATTAACATATGATTTTTATTTAACATGTTTACCAAATGTTCTTACAATGTTAACTTTAAACTCATATTTCGGGTATACAAATATAGTGCTAAACAAATATAGTGTACTTGATATAAATTTTTCAATAGTCATTACACTTGTTATTAAGATATTGTTATCTTAGGACTAATAGCGATAGTATTTGAAACGTAATTTACGTTAAGGCATAAGTAATAACGTTAAGTAAGGCTAAATAAAATTAGTTTTCAAAAATTTTATTGGCGACAGCTAGTAATAGTGCTGATATACAATATTTAAATGCTTAACAATCCAAAGGAGCTACTTATGGTGGATATAGTGTATATTGATATACTGATGATATACTGATCTTTCACAACTCTAGCAATATGTAGCCGAACAAATTATTAGCTACTTGTTAATGAGGTCATGTAACATGGTCTTTTTCCCAATAATATGTCATTCAATTTATGTTACTAGATATCTACAACATCTGTTTTAGCAGATTTTAGTGCACTATACCTTGCTGATCCCACCATATGCAGAGAATAACTTTATGAAGCTTCCGCTTCTATGTCGATGTGGATTGTGCGCCTGATATTATTGTAGCAGATCCACATTTAATTGGTATTTACAATGTGCGACAGAAAACTCCCTTTTCCTTGCAAGCAAATATTCTGAAATGTATTTTCAAAAGCTTTCTTCGTACAATCAGAATTTTTTTATAAACATACTAATAAATAATAATTTTTAGGACCTCATAAAGAAATATTCATAAACATAGTATTCAATTTTGATAATTACAGTAATCAATTAGCACAAAATTATTTTTAACAAAAAAATTTAACTGACTTCAAAAAATAAATAAGGACCCCACTATAAATTTAAATATAATCATACCTAGAATTTTAATACAAAAAAAAAAGATTTTAAAATAACATATATGCCTAATAATCGTTGTAATAACTAAATAAAATAAACAAAAATATTATTTAACCTATCTGCTATACGTATTTTATATTTTACTATATATACACAGTTTAGCTCAATACTTACCTAAACCTATTTATCTATTTACAATATTATTTTAACTACTACCGACAACTTTGAAGTCGGTGCCGAACCCAAACAGTTATATTAACTTAGCTTTATTTTATTGTTAATTTAATTTTTTACATATGTCACAAAATTATATTATTATTTTTGTTTTTTTTACTATAAATTACGCAGTTATTTAGCCCGCTACTTAGCCTAACGCTTTAACCATTACACCATAGAACCAGCTATATACAATATTCCTACGAGATCTTATATGCTATAGTTAGTGCTTAAAGAGCAAACCGAATGGCTTTTGCACTGAACGACTTCCGATTTTCTGCCACATCAGCTCAACAGTAACATTATACATAAATATCTGTTTTCCGCTCTTTCCGCCATGAAATCTTGATATGGTTCCAAACGGACCCCGAGGTGGTGCACTCTTTTGAATAAAAAAAGAATTTTGAAAATCAGCCCGAACATAGAATCTCCTTCTTTCCCGAAGAAGGGAATTTAGCCAATGAACTCGGTTAATGGGTTTATAAAAACGTATTTATTTTCATGTTTAAGTTGGTGTACATTTTATTTTATAGAATATAATCAGAAAACATAGCAATCCGTCATGATAAATTAAATACCAATCGGAAAAAATACGTCAGTATTATGTAATTAATCCTATAGGGATATAATACATCGTTAAAGTATATTCTAAACTTCCTATCCCTACACTACCAAAACAATCGTCTTTGGCAGTGAAAATAAATCAGTTTCTTGAAAATATATCCTTTTTGATACCTTTCTAATATTTCAGAATATATATAGATATTTTAATCGGTTTTATAAATAAATCGATGTTTTTTCAAAAAGCATAGGAAGCGAAAATAATGTTATCTGCGTTGATAAGCGACCAAACGTCACTTTAAGTTTTAGCTTTAAAGTTCAAAATTAAGGCGCAATATAATTTATTTGAATGCCCACTCATTCTCTGCACAAAATATTGAGATACATTAAAAACATTAGAAAATGATAGATTATTTTTTTTAATCAATCGCCATTTCTAATTACAGAAAGATAGGAAAAGTACTAGCTAGCGATGAGAAATATACATGTAGCCTTTAATTATTATTTAAAAATTGCTCAATATTAAAGATGCTTTTCGTAATTAGATAAACGTTCGTTAAATATGATTTATAGATATCTTTTGAACGATTTTATAGATATGTCGATATTTTTTCAACAAGCTTGGGAGGCAAACGTCATATTGTTGTGTGACATTTTATCTAATATGGTCCTTATAAATATAAGGACCACACTAGAACCTTTGAAATTCAAAATTACGATGCGATATAAAGGATTTTAGTGCGTCAACGCCCATCTCACATTTAGTACACAATTTTCTGCAGAAATAGTATAAACATTAGTTTAATTATAGAATATTTTTTAAAAAGTAATCATTATTTATACCAATTTTTATAATGTTATACCAATTTAGCCTCCAATTTATTTCATGATTAAAAATTTACTCAATATTAAAAGTGGTTTTCGTAATAACTGAACGTTTATAAAGGTTTAAGAGTAAATAATTGCATACCAAATAATAATTACCTAGGTTTATGCTACGTAATGATTTATTTTAAGATACATTTTGGAAACAAACTGACTACATAATGCTTAAGATATTTATAATTATTTAGTATTTTCCTGATTGTAGCAGTTCATCGAAAAGATAAACAGCAAGGGATGAATCGGCGGTATCCAACATTTCACCTAAATCTTTGGTGTAGCCAGCAAGGTTTCTGACGATATCTCTGTGTTTTGAGACGAATACCTCCTCTAGGTGGTGGGTTAGTTCAGCATCATAATGTCCGGGTGTATGATCATCTGCGTCCAAATGGATTTTGAATACTTCCCCAGCTAATTCCTTTTCCAAGTCCAAAGCCTTAGACAACGACAAATATTCATTAAGTTCCCAGTTAGGTTGTGGTGCAGGTTTAGCTTCGGCGCCTCCAGCAGTTTCTCCCAATACACTTCTAGGAATATTTCCGAAATCCATGGAACCTCCACGGACATCGAGGTATTTAATTAACTCAATACCATCATTCCAAAGGTTATCGGAATATGTTCTGTAGAGCTTCTCGAATCCTGGCCGGTTTTTGACGTAATTACCGAAATAAGTAGACATCAGCAAAAAGTCAAAGGAGCGGTAGAGTAATTGGTTGGCGTACTGTTGTAGTTCTGTCTGCATAAAATCGATTGCTCCATATTTGGCGTTACAGTTGGGTGTTCCAGGAACTGAAAACAAAGGAAGCAAAATATTAAAGGCATTTACAAAAAATATACTCAATATTTTGCATATAAAAATTATTTTAAATTTACAAGTAAGTTGAAATAAATAACTAATCTTACCTAATTTACTAGATGTCGAGCTGCAGGCTCGTTGTGTGTCTTTGTAGCAAACTTCGTCGGCACAAAGGCCAATCGCGAAAAGAGCAGATAAAACAATGAAAGTCTTCATGATCCCTGAAAAATAATTAAAAATAATGTTAATAAAACCGTTTAAATATTATAACATAAATTAATAATTATTTGCTACATCTAAGCAAAAAAAATTAAATAATAAAAAAAAATTATCTCAATTTAATCAAAATGCGACTTTGTGTGAATACAAGACTCATACCAATAACCAATTAATATATTAAATATTAATTATATACTAATGCAAAAATTATTAAGTATTTCTATAACAAAAAAGTGCTTGTCATACCTGGTATCTCGCCAGCGTAATCAAGAATGACTCTCCCAACTGAGGAGGCCTTTTTTATTGGAAATATTATCACACGATGTCGGTTGTTGAATTTTCATTCGGGCGAATTTGCACACGCAAACGTATCTTCACTTTTTCCGTTTACTATTTGGAAGATCTGCAACGTTGCCATGTTGGACATATCATCATCATGTGCAATATATTATTGTGTGCAAACTTAAGATTCCAAGCTTGATTTGTCAACAAACTAATTTAATTACCAATATTCATTATATATATTTTTAATTATTTAATTATTATATTGTTACTAGTCGTTTCCATCTAACCTACAATTTGTCTTTATGCTAACTTAAATCTAGATATATAACTAGGAGGACCCATCGGCCCTAACTCAGTCTCTGGTGAAATAATGTTTATACAATAAATGAATTTTTTAATATATGCACCTCACTACACAACACTACACAAGATCAGATGGTTTGATTCTTTTGAGTCTGTGTCTTGTTCTGGTGGTATACAAAAGTTGCAATATTTCAATATTAGTATGAGAATGGAGTCCTTCCTCATGCCCCCTTGCGATTCTCTTGATTTCTTGACTGACTGTGGGTATCTGAAGGTCTCGATGTAAGTAATCAGTCCTATAGTACTTAAGTGCATCCCAATACCACTCAGGACCTTGTTCTAAAAAATTTGTATTTTATTAAAGTTACTCTTTGCAGAACATCCCCATAATTGAACTCCGTATGTCCATATAGGTTTCAATATTTGCTTATAAAATAGCGATTTAATATGTGATTTTTGACGTGATAATTGTGATTTTCTTCCAATTAGCCGGTACATTTTCCTATATTTCAATTCTAGTCCTTTTCTTTTCTTCTTTATATGTTCTTTCCAGCGAAGTTTTGCATCGAGATTCATTCCGAGATATTTAGCGCTGTTGTTATATGGAATGATAGTGTTATTTAAGGTTAATGGTGCTTGTACGGTCTGTTTATAGGTGAACTGCACATGTACAGATTTACTTTCATTAATTCTTATTTTCCAAGCTTGTGTCCAATTATTTATATTTTCACTTGCCTGTTGTAATTTTCGTGAGGCTTCTTCACTATTGTCCCCGACAGCTATAATCGCAGTATCATCAGCAAATGTAGCCATCGTGATATTTTCTATTTGTGGTATATAATAAGTGTAAAATAGATAAAGCATTGGTCCCAGTACACTTCCTTGTGGTACACCTGCTTTAGCTTCTTTTATTGTAGAGTAAGCTTCTTCTTGCTTGACTCTAAACATTCTGGTTGTAACGTATGATTTTAATAGTTCGGTGTGTTATTTTGGTAGCATTTTTTGTTTATGAACAAGGCCTTCATGCCAAACCTTGTCGAAGGCTTGTGCTACATCTAAGAATATAGCTGAGCATACTTTTAGACTTTCGTAGGCTTTTTCAATAACATCTGTTTTTTTCTAATTCTGAAAAAATTATTTCTTATTGAAGTCAAAATAGAAAACAACACGACCGCATTTTGAAAAAATATTTGGTTTTTCCAATTTAATTAAAATAAAAGCACCACTGACTCTCCTAGAGTTTTGGAGAACTTTTGATGAACACTCTCCGTTATTAAAAATCTATGAGCATTTACTTCAACTACTCAAAAATTAAAAGGGTACTGAAAATCTGAAATGCAATAAAGCTATTTCACATATCAACACCAAAATATCATACGAAAGCCAAAAATGTACTCAATTATAATTGACATAAAATAAAAAACAAAGATTGTTTGGTGTCGTATTATGATCGTTGGTGAAATACGAACTGAGAATCAGTGCCGATTACAAATGATGAGCCCTTGAACCTGGAATGGAATATATCAAAAGAAGAAAAAACTGTTTCGATTTACACGAATGGGAAGTTTTATTCTTCAAATTTGGACTAAATAGTTTAATTGATAGTATCTAAAATTATTTGTTTCTGGATGTAACATGTAAGTATAGCTATTATACTAATTAACTTTTGTTATAGTGAAAAAATGGATAGAAAGGGATTTCGCGTGCTGATAAAATATTGCTTTTTGAAGGGAAAAAATACAGTTGAATCTAAAACTTAGCTTGATACCGACTTTCCGGACACTACCCCAGAAAAATTAACCATCAAGGATTGGTATGCTAAGTTTAGACGTGGTTAAATGAGCACCGAAGATGGTGAATGCAGTGGACGCCCAAAAGAGGTTGTTACCGACGAAAACATTTAAAAAATTCACAAAATGATTTTGAATGACACTATAAAGATATCAACTGAATGTGTACATAAGATCATTCACGAATATTTCGGTATGAGAAAGTTCTGTGCAAAGTGGGTGCCGCGCGAGCTCACTTTTGGCCAAAAACAACGACGAATTGATTATTCGGAGCAGTGTCTGAAGATGATGAAGCGTAATAAACCCGAAAATGCGTCGATATGTGACAATGAATGAAACATGGCTCCACCATTTCACTCCGAAGTCCAATCGACAGTCATCCGGAAAACGCAACAGTCGGCTGGCAAGGTTATGGCGTCTGTATTTTGGGATGCGCATGGAATAATTTTCATTGACAACCTTGAAGAAGTAAGGACCATCAACAGCGACTATTACATACTGTTATTGAACAGTTTGAATGACGAAATCGGCGAAAAACAGCCGCATTTGAAGAAAAAGAAAGTGCTGCTTCACCAAAACAATGCGCCGTGTAACAAGTCAATGGAAACTATGGCAAAAGTCCATGAATTGGGCTTCCAATTTCTTCCTCATCTACCGTATTCTCCAGATATGGCCCCAACGACTATTTCTTGTTCTCAGATCTCAAAAGAATGCTCGCTGGTAAGAAATTTTCGTCGAATGAAGAGGTGATCGCCAAAACTGAGGCCTACTTTGAGGTAAAGAACAAATCGTACTGCAAAAATGGTATCAAGAAGTTGGAGTGTCGCTGTAATCAATGTATCACCCTTGAAGGGAATTATGTTGATTAAAAAAAAATTTGTTTTACTATGGTAGGCCGCGAATTTTTATAAAATATTTAAGATATTTCTGGAGGTTGAAAGCGTTTTTTTTATTCAGTGAGATATATTTTATTTAAATAAATGAATCTGTTTGGTTTCATGGTTAGGTTTTTGTCAATGCTATTTAGTAACATTCAGCAAGCATCCCGAAATTCAATTAATCGTTATATACCAAAGAGAATGAATTAAGCGGTTTTGTTATAATAAGATTTTTAATTAGATTTAATTTATTTTATAATTTATATTTAAAGCTCATGCTTGCTGAAAATATTATGTCTGATTGAAGTAGTTGGAATCAACAGCACGCTATTTTAGAAAAAAAAAAGTTTTTCCTATTTAATTAAAATAAAGGCACCATTGACTCTCCTAGAGTTTTGGAAGCCTTTTGATGAACACTCTCCGTCGTTAGATCACTATTGCTCACAAACCGATATTCAATAAAGTGACTTTGTGACATCTCAAGGCCAAAATATAATACAACAGCTAAAATATGCTCAATAATAATTGTCACAGTGTAAAATAAAAAAATTAAGATTTTTTGGTGTCATGTTATGATCGTTGATGGAAAATGGTTTTCTTACAACTATCCAAATCGCAGAAACTAGTAGGTTAGACCTGGAAACCCATCAACAACAGTTACGGGCGGATTGGTTGGCGCAGTGGTAAAGGCGACAGGACGGCCCACCTACTGTTGCGATAGTCGCGGGTTCGAATCCTGTTGGGGCACGGTCGTAAATGTATGTTCGAAATTGTTTAATATTTGTGATTCTCCCAGGAAAGAGTGCAAAATCCGACAAGGAAAATAATCCCAGTCACGCCAGTAACCAAGCTGGGTAGACCGGATGTCTTCTGGGATGAGTTCCAAGTTGGTCACTCGTCAGTCGGTAGGCTTAATGCCGATGACCGTGGTTCGAAACCCACGTTAAACTATGTGTTATGTCCAGTTCATATAAATCCATAGTTGGTAAAAGGATGATTTAAGGTATATATATAAAAAACTACAGTTACAGGTCGATCATTAAGATATTTTACTGTAAACTGCTGAAAGCAAATGAAATTATAACTCAGAATCAGTGCCGATTACAAATGATGAGCTCTTGAACCTACAAAAAATCTCTCCATACATATTAAAAGAAGAAAAAAAATTTTGGATAAACTAAATTAGAAAAGTTTATTCTCTAAATTTAAATTAATTAGATTAATTGATTGTATCTAAAAATTTTGTTTCTTGTTATAAATATGTAAGAAGTATAGCTTGAGATAATTTTTTAACTAATTCTAACACCTAATATATTCGTTGCAACTAACCCCAGCAAATCAACTATCTTGTCTTTATAGATTAACTATAATATGTCTCAACAATACACAGTTACAATTATATTTACATCGGGATTCTTTTGTATTAAAATAGAATAAAGTCAGCTGGAATCTGATCTCTTATTTGAACCGAAACATGTTGAGTAAACAAACATTGAATTCCTTATTATGATAAATATGTGTACTTTATTACGATACTAGAATAAATTTACTACGCGGGCATTGTTATACTGTTAAATATAGTAATTATATTGCTTATAATAAATATATTTTTAAGCATTAATAATAAAACATTAACATTAACTAATGTTTATAAAATTATAATATGTATAAATAATATTTTAAATATTAGATTAATTAAATAAAATAAAGATAAATAACAACATATGGCAACACCGACGTTTGCACACGCGGACGTTTGCATCGAAAATTTGTCAACAAACTGAAACAACTAACCTAAAAACCATCAATGATTAGTAATTCCTATAACTTCATCTGTTATGATTTGCGCACAGCACTATAAGGTGCGCAAAATTATCAATCTGAAAAAATAAATAAGTAGCGGGTCGAATTTATCCTCCATACAGTCGTATTCTATAGTCGACCTTCTGCGCCAGTGTGTGTAAAGGCAGACTTTAATTTTCAAAGATATCTACGGTCATCTTATTGTTTACATATTTACCATCATCAGACAAGATGAAATTCTTCGCTGTTTTGGCAATTTCTTGCATCGCTTTGGCATCTGCCGAGTTACAATGTATGTATAACTTTTGTCATATAACTTCATAATCGTAATATATGTTTATGGTTTATGTGATTATAACTAAATATAAATGTAAATTTCTTCAAAATTACAATAAATAAATTATTTAATGTTAAATTTATAAATTATATTTATTTTTTCCTAATATTTTGTTGAAAAATTCTAATATAGAAAATCTTTTGTCTTATTACTTCATAATCGTAATATATGTTTATAGTTTATGTGATATAACTAAATATAAATGTAATTTTGTGTCAAATTACAAGTAGATAAATTATTTAATGATAAATTTATTGATTATATTTATTTTTTCTAATATATTTTTAAAAAATTCTAAAATAGGAAATGTTGCTATATGTCAAATCTTATTAATTAATTATTTGTCAAAGTTAATATACATTCTTAAAAGCTCAAGTATTGATAATATTTGTATCTATCACTTTGACGTCTGCAAAATTATCTATATAAAAATGATATTCAATAAATTTGAAGTATTTGTTTGGTAATATTATCACATATTTTTATTTAAGTTTCCATTTTTGGAGTACTTCATTATCATGTTATTTATAAGGTTTACCAAATATAGTATCTATTTTTGATCCACTTACTGATATATTCAAGTAACAGAAGAATATGACTTTTCTAAGCTTTAAAGTTTTTGTTTCAAAAGAATTCGTGTTTCAAAAAAACTGAATAATAATATTTATCCACTGATGGTAATTATAGGTGAGCACAAACAACCAAATGTTCCTAAAGAATGGATTGACATGGGAAAATCCTGTGTTAAAAAAGTTCGCGATCAAGTAACAGAGGAACTGAAAGCCTCCATGCAATACATGGCGATGGGTGCCCATTTTGCAAGGGATTCAGTTAACAGACCAGGTTTTGCCAAATTGTTCTTCGATGCAGCCACTGAGGAAAGAAACCACGCTATCGAGTTTATCAGCTACCTTTTGATGAGAGGAGAACTAACATCTGACGTCAGCAATTTAATTAAAAGAAACGTGAGTAATTATCACTACCTGAGCATTAATATGCTTATTAAATTTGCGATTTCAGCTCGTTCCCAAAAAAGTTTCTTGGGCCTCCGGAGTTGAAGCTCTTAGAGATGCATTAAAACTGGAAGCATCCGTTACCAAGAAAATTAGAAGCATCATTAAAACCTGCGAGGAAGATCCCGCTTTCAATGACTATCACGTAAGTCTTATATATCAATATTTTCCGGCCACAAAAATATTTTTTGTAAAAGAAAAAGATGAGATGTTTATTATTTGTCTACAAATAATCAAGTGGGTCGTGAAAACATTTTCCTGATTCTCGCGAACTTTACTCTTTGAAAATCAAGGCCACTATGATCTTAAAGGATGTGTCTTTAACAACTTTTTAAAAGTGGAATGTTAGTCTATATATTGGACTGTCTTGATATTAAAGTGCTTCTATAATATACTCACACTATCAATAATTTTTCTAAATAATATCGGCAAATTATAATTAATAACATCAATTAAACGCGGCATCTTTTGCTCTTCATTGTTTTCTTTAAAACAAAATTTCGTCGTAATATACTATTCTTTCACGTATTATTATTAATAATAACTAAATCATTATTTTTTGTTTAGTTGGTTGATTATTTGGCATCTGACTTCCTCACCGAACAATACAAAGGACAGAGAGACCTAGCTGGAAAATCTTCCACCCTGGATAAAATGATGGACAAGCATGGCGTACTTGGTGAATTCTTGTTTGACAAACAACTATTGTAATTGTAATCAAAGTCATTTAACATCTAATGTAACTTGCTAGTAATGTAACTGAAAGAAACATAATTAAATGATTACGCATTAATTTTAAATGTTTTATTTATTTTTCACGCTCATTCAAAAGGAGAAAAGCTTTATAAATATGTGTTTAACACATATTTAATATAATAAATATAATAAACATATAATAAACACGATAAAACATTTGTGGTGTTATTATTTCATTGCTTTTTACACATCCACAGAACATTCAGTATAAAAGTAATCCTAGTTCTTTTAAATTAACTTTACTTATTACATGATAATAGAAATTACGAAATTAGTAATTTTGTTTTCCTTTTCTTCTTAAAGTTATCACGTGAATGAATATATATATTCCTTTCCTATCTCACATTTTATACAGACAAGATTTCGTACATCTTCGTCTGACATCACGAATGGAAAAAAAAACAGTTGAACCGTGCACTTGACTGAAAATAGTATTACTATATATCAGTCGCTATTTTTTTGACTATCGTCTGTTTCGACTGTTTAGGGACTATCGACTATTTCGACTGTTTTCAGTCGATAGTTCCCAACGCTATTTTAAACCATCAAACAATTTAACTCCTGAAATCATACCTCACAGGTAAGCATTTTATTGTAAAACAGAATAATGAATGCACTATTCTACATCCAATATATTCAGATGTTCCGCAGGGCAGTGTCTTTGGTCCATTGTTATATCTATTGTATACAGCTGTCCAACCAAACTCAAGAAACACTACTGTTGCAACATATGCTGACGATACAGCGGTCTTATCATCACACGATGATCCAATATCAGCCACAAGAAACCTCCAACTTCATCTAAATAAAATCGAATTTTAGTTGAAAACATGGCGTATCAAAACAAATGAGACAAAATCTACCCATGTGACATTCACCCTTTGTAGAAGGACTTATATAACTACTAACTCACGCAAGCAGACAATTTTAAATATCTGGGAATACATTTTGATCGACGCCACGGAAAAAACATATAGTGACAAAACACAAAAACCTTGGACTTAAACTAAACCAAATATATTGGCTGATTGAGCGTAAATCTATATTATTTAAACTGTGGGGTACTACTAGCAAATCTAACATAGCTATCCCTCAGAGGTTCCACCACAAAGTGTTGCGAGCAATCGTCGATACCCCATATTCCGTCTCCATTAAACTAATTCGGCGTGATATCCTCCGTGAACACTTATCGAGTGTGATTCAAAGTGTTAGGTAAAGTATTCTGAAAGACTGTCAGTAAATTCCAATGCACTCGCCAAACAGTTAAATGTGAGTGATGATAATGAAGTGCGTAAGCTCAAACGCATACTACCGTATGAACTGATTAATAGACAAATAGAGTAATATATAATGTATAAGATATAATAATCTCTATATTAATCTAAGTTAGAATAGTCTTTAGAATAAGAATTATATTATAAGTTTCTACAGCAGATCTCTTACTGAAGGGATCTACTGCATGTCAGTATATGGTATAACGGAAATCATAAAAAAATACTTATTGCCTACGAGCAGATTGTTAAAGTTCTCAAATATTTATAAAAAAATTGATGTTTTAACTGTTAAGTTAGTAACTTCTGTAATCAATGGGCAAGAAGCTCATTCTAGTGATGAATGTGCCTCATATTTCTGATAGTAATTGTGACCGTTCATTGTGACAGGTAAGATTGTGAATTCCAACATAAAATTGATTACCTTCTGGAATGATCTCTAAGTTAGTCGATTACCAGCCAGTCAGTAGTATATCCTGAAGCGCTACGTTAAGCTGAAAGCCTAATCCAAACAAGCCCTATTTGCTTATGAGAAGTCTAAAATATTTAAATAAACTCACTGGTGTAAAATAAAGAACTAAAACAGATTTGTTAACGAATTGACTTATTAGAAGATGTAGGCATAAATATATATTTTTTTATTTAAAAGCACATGATACATATATGATAACTAGATATTATTCACAACTATCTAGTAATTTTTATCATACTGTTTTTAAAGACCAGATCTAAGAACTTAAATAACAATTGAAGAATGTAGTCCCTCTGATACAAACAGTTTACACAAATTATTATATTAGTTCAAAGGTTTTTTGATTCAAAGATTTGGTCTTCGCGCAGTATGTTAAGTCTACTGTTGACGAGCAGTTATGGTGCTTCGCTTTAATTTCTCAGATGAAATAACAAAATAAAATTTTAAAGCTTTATTCAGAAAAATTTAAATTTGTGATTGGTTTTGATTGTGTATAGGCAAAAGTGTAAAATTTAACACGAACCACCATCTCAGTCATGTCACTAACCAACATGCCTTCGTAATAAATTGGACTGATGACTAATTCTGAAAAACCATTCTGCAATTTTCCAACATGTTTACTATTTCCAAAATCACTCTATTTTGAGAGAATAAAGGTTTTAAGAAAAAATTAACTTTTTCTTATTTTAAGAATATATAAATAAATTATTTAATTATTATTAAGTCTGTAATATAAATTCGCTCCAAAACACTTCTCGGTATGATATGGCATCATATGCAGTTGGTAAACAATGACAGTTAGGCATCAAAACATCTAAACTATTTGTTTTGCGTGTTATTCTGAACTCTAAGGTGATGTTTATTCCTGTGCGAATGCATACGAAACGATAAACAAACCCAGAGATCGTCCCAAGTTCGCACAGTTTCGTCATAAAATCGATAAAATATATCTATTGTTAGAAATTAAGAATAGGAAAAAGCCGTCTTGGTTGGCGCAGTGGTGAAAACGACAAGACGGTCCACCTATTGTTGCGATAGTCGCCGGTTCGAATCCTTCTGGGGCATGACGGTAAATTTATGTTTGTGATTGTTTAATATTTGTGATTGTCCTAGGCAAGAGTGCAAAATCTGACAAGGAAAATGATCCCAGTCACTCCAGTAACAACCAGAATGGGTAAGGCCGGATGTTCTGGATGATTTCTAAATTGGTCACTCGCCAGTCTGTAAGCTTAATGCCGAGGACCGCAGTTCAGAGTCCACGTTAAACAGTAGGTCCAGACCAAATAAATCCACGTTGGTAAAAAGGAGACTTCAAGATATAAAATAGAAAAAAATACTGAAGCGCTTTTAACACGTATATTAAAATATTTCTTTAAATAATAAACGAGAATAATAAAATAATAAATAAAAACTTTTAATAATAAACTAAATAAAGGAGGGTGTAGGAATGTTCGTCGGGTCGGTCAGTCGGTCGAAACGTGTGGCTGCCGCTGCAATTATTTTGTCAGAACACTCACTACTATTTTTGGAAGGAATTTGCACGAGAACTGAAAACACTGCTTGAAGAAATACTGTTTATTTCAATGTTAAATGATACATGTGGTCGACGGGAGAATTGAAAGGATATTAGGTTAGGTAGAGGAAGTACGGTAGCGCTGTGGAAGTGGTACTATTACAAAGGGATGGAGAAAAGAAAAGAGAACGAGACGTCGTCGTGATGGTCTTTTATAGCTTGGAAATGCATGGTATCAATCCACCGGCGTTGCCAACCTTTGTAGTTGTTGTTGATGAATTCCTGGTGGCCTAAAGGGTCGTGGCAGTCGCCACAGAGGGCAATGACGTATATGATATTAAGATAATGAATAATATAATAAACTCGTAAATTAAGAGAACTATTATTACTGTAGGAAAGATATGAAATGTACAAGGTGGTACCACAGATTTAGATTTAGAATTAGAATATCTCATGTATACAGTAGTAGCCAAGTTTTGTTCATCTAAACCACCCTAGACCACGCTAGAGTTTATAGGGGTTTATTTCCTACAGGAGGAAATTTAAAAATAAGATTAAAAATTATTTATATTATAGGACGGAAATAAAAATAAAATTTTAATAAATATTTAAATACTATAGTCTAATAAAAATAACAGTGAACTTACGTCATCACGATGTTGAATATATTGCCTATACCAGACTGGAACTTTTTGTTAACGTTTTAAAATCAGACACTATTTTTTAACAACTTAAAATAAGGAGAAGGTTCTATATTCGACTATATAGCTTTTTATGTATCTTCACCGATTTCTCCGTTAATTGCGCTTTTGAAGTTGGTGCCGAGCCCACACAATACAAAAATAATAAAATATAATGTGTCATATACACAAAATTAAATTACAAATAAAACAAATCTAATTTGTTGCTCGTACCGACTTCAAACAGATCAGTTGGTACTAGTTAAAATATTATTGTAAATGGATAAATAGGTTTAGGTAGGTATTAAGCTAAATTGTGTGTATATAGTAGAATATAAAATACGTGTAGTAGGTAGGTTATATAAGGTTTTTGTTTATTTTTATTTAGTTATTATACTGATCCCGAATTGGCCTATAAAATTCGCTCAATTTTTTTCAATTTGCTGCTGTTAAATGTAATTTTTTTTAGAAAACTATTGATAATTAGAAGTTGTAAAACATCAACCGTTGGTTTGGCACTTTGCTTGTTTTGATACATTTTAAATCACAGATTAATATTTGTGAAATTAATATTATTGAAAATGCTGAAGTCTAGAAATTACGCCTAGAACCTTCCCTCATAGGTGCTGTGGAAAAGAGTTCAATGTAGATATAACAAAATAACTCGAACCTACAAACTATTGTGGCTGTTTAATTAACTGTAGTTTAAGTCCTTCGATAATACATGCGATAAATGTACTATAATATAATTATAATTTATATTTGATAACATTATTTTTGCTTTATTATTTTATATAAATTAGAATATTGTTATATGTCAGAGCCAAAATAAACTAAAAGTCAAATTTGATGTGGCAACATTGCAACGTATTTACATCATAAATTTAGATGACATAAGTTCACAGTTTAATTTAAGGGACAATAATTAACATATGTATAAAAAGTTTTAAATTACTAAAAACAATATCTAATCTGACAACTAGTAAGTTATTTTCTAATTGTAAAATGAACACAATATTTGATTTTACTGAGTATATCATTTATATTATAGGCTTATCAATTATAGTTATTACATATTACAATTTATATTAAAATTCTCCTTTTCTTTTATATATTTTTACAAGTACGTAACTGAACACTACCTTATATATTTTTTCATTATTTCCTTTGAAAAAAAAATTTTACTCTACTTCTTTTTAAATAATTCTTTTTAAAGATTTTATTATGAACTGAGCAACTGCTGATTCCAATATTTAACTTCTAGCTATATTTCCCTTTTCAATAGTTTAAGTTAAATGATCTGCGATTATACACATATTATAAATTTCGCCGGCTTGGTTGGCGCAGTGGTAAAAGCGACAGGACGGTTATCCTACTGTTGAGATAATCGCGGGTTCGAATCGTGCTAGGATATGGTCGTAAATTTATGTTTGTGATTGTTTAACATTTGTGATTGTCCTGAGGCAAGAGTGTAAAATCCGACAAGGAAAATGATCCCAGTCAAGCCAGTAACCAGGTTGGGTAAGACCGGATGTCTTTTGGGATGATTTCTAAGTTGGTGACTCGCCAGTCGGTAGGCTTAATGCCGAGGACCGTCGTTCGGAACCCACGTTAAACAGTAGGTCCAGTCCAGAAAAACCCTCGTTGGTAAAAGGAGACTTTATTATAAAAAATTTAAAAAATTATATATTTCCTTTCAATTATCGATGTAGATTTTACTGAAACACTTTTCATTTAAACAAATTATATTTACCGTAAATGCTACAAAAATATAATACACAAAAATAAAAAAAGAATATAACATCAGGTAACAAAAAAAAACGATTATAACCTAAGATATCTTACGTTAAGTTACTGGTTTAAGTTTTCAAATCAAAAGAAAGAAAAACAATCTGTCATTTTTTCATCCAGCCTTCCAGTGATTCAGACGCGCAAAACATGGCTATGGGTATTCCCACTTAAGTTCTCATTCTATATTTCAATATTTTGTGGGTGGTATCCAGGACTTGTCATCGACGTCACAAAAGCTTCCATATTTAATTAAAGCCAAGGGTGGAAACAATATGTGGTTCCAGAGAAACTATAGGAGTTCAATTCGTAGGTCGCTAATATTAAGTCTTTTTCCAATATAGAAAAGTTATCAATAACCATAATTTTTCAAGAAACTTTTGTATTTTCCAGATCAGCGAATTTCTTTTAGTCATTTTAGTTAGTAACTTACTGATATGTATTTTTATATAACGATATATATATAGATATTTTTTCCGTCATCAACATCCCTACCACATCATCCACTGAACACCAACATACTTCATATCATTGGTACTCAATTTATCATGGCGGATTGCCATATTTTTTGGTTATATATTATCAAATAAATTATCAGTCTTGACCTAAATATGGAACTGAATACATTTTTTTTACTATGCTGATGTACATTTTTTGTACAACTTTAAAACGTCAAAGTAGAAATGAATTAGCTAAAACCGAATAAAAAAACTACAGAAATTTCAATATATTGATTATAAATCGAATAGAAATCTGCCCAACCAAAATATTAAGTGTGATAATTGCTCATTTTGGTTTTATAGTATATTGAAATTTATAATATTTAGTAGGTGCACGCTTCTTAAAATCATAAATTATTATTCAATAATTTTTCACAATAATTATTTTTGTTACTTGTTACTTTTTGTTACTTATTCGTTTGCTCTAAACAATAAAATAATTTTTTGTTTAATTGTAATTGTAATTCAATAATTAAACATATAATATATCGCGCTATTAGGCATTGCGTATCATGTGGCCAAAAAATTAAATATAAATCTATGTAAGCATAAATTGGATACATTTTTGTCAAGGTCGCGGCTAGGACTACAGAGCCAGAATGTTAAAAATCAGTCGAATGGAACAAGTAGAACCAAAAATAATAACTAAAAGTACACGACTGAAACAGTCGATAGTAAATAGTAACAAAATCAGTCGGACTGAAAGTAGTGATTGAAGCAATCACTGGTAAAGAATAGTAAAATCAGTCAAACCACAAATAGCGGCTGAAACAGTCAATAGTAAAAAGTAGTCATTTACTAAACAGTCGATAATCAATTTCAATCGATAGTTCCCAACAGTAGATAAAAACCTATTCATTGCAAAAACCGTAATAAAATACTGATTAATGTTCTTTTCGGTCACTTATTAATTGAAATTTATGTTGAAGAAAGTTTTCTATAATTTCGAGAGATTTAGGAAAGTTCAAGAAGGAAAGACCAGGAAAAAAGTTCAAGTTGATAAGACCTGTAGTGTAAGACCAGAATTAGACACAATTTTCAATAGTTTCAAGCGTTTGTTGAGTTTAAGAACTATACTAATTATTCAAAAGGAAAATAAATGGAATAGGAAATAATTTACCAATAAAAAATATTAAAAATGTTTAATAAATTGGTTTTAGATCATGTTTCAAATAAAATGGTTGTTTTTATGAATTGGCCAGTTCATGACCATGAACATGAACAATTGCTCTCTAATCTCACCATTTGTAGTAATTGCTTATATGTTCTCCGGATTTTGACCACAAAGCTTTTCGCGCAATAATCTTTGTACGTGATTCATTTATTCGTTCATACTGTTGATATTCGACTATCTGATAATCATTCCAATATTTGAGCTAGGATTCGTCCATTAAGCATTACAACTCATAGTCTTCGAAGTATTTGGGCCGTTTGTCATTGATATCAAAATCACCAGTTCTCATTCGTTGGAACCATTACTATCAATTAGGATATGATGGAGCAGCGTCACCTTCGGCAGCAGATTTGTTCAAATTAAGTAACAAAAGTAATGAATGTCATCATGTTACACCATGCAAGCACCAGCTATAAATAATTTGATATAAGCTTAAAAAATGTAACACATTACAGAAATAAATTGAGGCAATAAAAACGTTATTTTTAATCGTACAAAAAACAAATTCACTAATTGTTTCCAAATTAATTGCCTAACATTGTCTTGTAAAACATTAATAATATTTCCTAGAACACTAATACTATTTTACTGTTCTGTATATCGATAATAATATACGTGATATATTATGGGTATTGCAACTGTTTTAATCTGTAAAATCCTTTATGTGCATTATCTCTAATGTCAGGGGTCTTGGGGATTTACGCTTATACTAAGTAAATTTACGTGACATTGTTGCACGTCTTACTTCATTAGGGAATAATTATTAATCATCTTGTAGATGACAGAGTTCCGAAACTACGTTTTTCATAGTAGGAAGATTATTGCAATATATATAGTAAATTATCTTTGAGTTTAACTGTGTTTTTTTAGTTACAATACCTGACAACGATATAGATCACTTTATTAAAATTTGTTATCAGAACTAATATCAATATGAATTGGATAATAAATGTATAGATGGTGCTGGTATGTACTATTTTAATTTTTTTGGGGAATATAATTTAATGATTTTATTTATGTCAATTGAAATACTTATTATTGCTTACTATTTATTTATACATACACTTGTTTTTCAAAGTTTTCAATAATACATTCTAAAATAACACTGTAATAAATGTGTCTATATCTATTATATTCAATATATATTTATTATATATATTTATAACATATATTTATATATTATTATTACTTTATTAACAATCCTATTCAATATATCTTGGAACATATGGTAAACTTATAGAATACAATACAAAATATAGGATATAATACAAAACAAGTATACTAAAATATCCTTATTGTCGATATAACACAAATTTCCGGATGGAATTAAATTTAATGAAAATTGCATATACACACAGAATTTTATCTACAAAGGGTGTAACCTTAATTTGCAAAAAATAAAAATAACTAAGAAAAAAATTACAATGTAATTGAGCTAGTACAAATTACTCCAACATCCACTTTGTTATAAATTTTATTTATAACACGATTGTCACGACAAAGAGACCTTTCGGAAAATCACTATAATGACCAATACTAACAGGTCAATTAAAAAGTCCCCGTCCTGACACATAGATGACGCCACTAGAATTAAATCCATATGTTTTTTAGTTAGGGCTAACCCTCAAAAGATGCGTGTATAGCTGTCGGATCATTATTTTGCGAATTATAGCATTTTGAGTGAAGCAAATATTGTTATTGTGAAAAAAATGGATAAAAAGGATTTTCGCGTGTTGATAAAATATTGCTTTTTGAAGGGACAAAATGCAGTTGAAGCAAAAACATGGTTTGACAGTTTCTGGACACTGCCCCAGGGAAATCAACCATCAACGATTGGTTTATTTGCTAAGTTCATATGTGGTGAAATGAGCACGGTGATGATGAAGAGGCAGTGAACGCAATGGACGCTCAAAAGAGGTTGTTACCGACGAAAACATTAATAAAAGTTCACAAAATGATTTTGAATGACCGTAAATTGAAATTTAATGAAATAGCAGACACTCTAAAGATATCGTGATACTGAACGTATACATCATATCACTCGCTAATATTTGGTTATGAGAAAGCTCTGTGCAGAGTGGGTGTCGCCCGAGCTCACTTTTGACCAAAAACAACGACGAGTTGATGATTCGGAGCAGTCTTTGAAGATGATAAAGCGTAATAAACCCGAGTTTTTGCGTCGATATGTGACAATGGTTGAAACATGGCTCATCATTTCACTCCGAAGTCAAATGAGTCAGTCATCTTAGTGGACTGCACACGATGAACCCGCTCCAAAGCGTCGGAAAACACAGCAGTCGGCTAGCAAGGTTATGGCGTCTGTATTTTGGGATGCGCATCGATTAATTTTCATTAATTACCTTGAAGAAGGAAGGACCATCAACATCGACTATTTCATAGCGTTATTGGGCCTTTTGAAGGACGAAATCGCCGAAAAATGGCCGCATTTGAAGTAAAAGAAATTGCTGCTTCACTAAGACAATGCACCGTGTCACAAGTCAGTGAAAACGATGGCAAAAATCCATGAATTGGGCTTCGAATTGCTTCCTCATCCACCGTATTCTCCAGATCTGGCCCCCAGCGACTATTTCCTATTCTCAGATCTCAAAATAATGCTTGCTGGGAAGAAATTTTCGTCGAATGAAGAGGTGATCGCCGAAACTGAGGCCTATTTTGAAGCAAAGGACAAATCGTACTACAAAAATGGTATAAAAGTTGGAGAGTCGCTATAATCAGTGTATCACCCATGAAGGGAATTATGTTGAATAAAAAAACTGATTTTTCCAAAAAATTGTGTTTTACTATGGTGGGCCGGGGACTTTTCAATTGACCTGTTATAAATTAGAGGATCATTAGAATAAGTGTTTTAAAAAATAAATTTGGCATTTTCAAAACTTTAATTATACCAATATTTTGTGGAGATGTGAATCACTAATTTGGATCAACAATCGATGTAATTTACGGTTTATTCCTCAAACAAAATATATGATACTAAACTCTTTCTAATAAATAATAATAAATAACCTAGAATATTATTTCACTTTTAGTATGCATATTCAATGATGGCGTTAAAACAGGCAAACGAACATTTTTATAAATATCATTTTAATTTTTCTATTTACCAAAACATGCTTCACTTGCATAATGACCTTTATTGTAGATTAAGTGATCAAATTAAATAATATACCCCATGTATATTCATTCGAATATCAATATATTCAAAAAAAAAAGTTATGTAATAATAATGAAGTGCAAGATCAGTTTTAGGAATATCTTAAAATTAAAAATTAGATGTAGTTGTTTTATTTGACAAAGTATATATATATGCATTTATACAGGTGGATTAAAAAATAGTAAATAAACAAAAAGTTGTTTTATTTTATAACATATCAATTATAATCACTACACATATTTTTAAATGTATGTAACCTATTAGTCTACAAGTAACAGTATTAAAAAAAACTTATTTCTGTAAATGTTGATCGAATAGGTATAGTGCCAACGATGCATCTGGACCACTCAACAGTACGCTCAAATCACGGCTATGACCAGCCAGTTCTCTAATAGTATCTCTGTGCTTTTCCATAAATTCCTCCTCCAAATGATGGGCAATTTCTGGGTCATGGCTTTCATGTTTCTTTCCTGAAGCCGACTTGTGTAAATCGAAAGCTTGGAGGGCCAGCTTTTTCTCAACATCTAGAGCTTTGGCAATGGATTGCATTTCATATAATTCCAAGCTAGGAGAAGTTAATTCTTCATCTTGAAGATCCTTGGCAATATTGTTTAAATTCATTTGACCGCCACGGGTCGTGATATATTTAATGGTTTCAATTCCATCGCTCCACAGAGAGTCTGACAATCCTCTGAATAATTTTTCAAATCCAGGACGATTTTTGATGTAGTTGCCATAATGAGTAGCCATCAGCAAGAAATCAAATGATCTGAAAAATAGATGATTGGCAAATCTTTGAAGGTCAGGTTGTAACTCTTGAATGCCTCCATATTTTGCATTACAATTGGCGATTCCAGCTACTGAAATAATATAAATAATAGTTTATTTATTTAATATATTTCTAACAAAAAAAAATTATGACTGATGAAGACAGAAGAGTACAGAACATTTTATAAACAAGATATCCGTTTTAGATATGTAATAATATTTAAGAATTTTTTTTTTCACAATTGAACCAAACAAATATAATTTTTGTACTGATACTTACACTGTTTGGAAAGTGTAGGATTACAAGCAGCTACTACATCCTTATAACATTCATCAGCACAGGCGGCTAGCGCAAAAAGTGTAACAAAAATAACGAAGGTCTTCATGATCCCTGTAGTAAAAAAAACAATTAGCACAACCGACAAACTTATCCTCAAAATACATTAAAACACCTTTAACTTTGTTATTAAAATCTATGAAACAATCGATTTTAATTGATAACTGATAATATACACAACAGAAATAAAATGCAACTATTAATATTCAATGACAGAGAAAAACAAAAAAATACTCCACGTTCTCATACAGAGCTTGATCGACTAACTGGTTTACTGTCCAAGCTTTAGATATCAACAAATCATTCGTTACCTGGTATCTCGCCAGCGTAATCACAATACGACCAAATCAACTAGATAGTTTAAAATACAATAGCTTTATATTTCGATCTTATTTCATATAAAACCTTCTAGATATCACCCGAACAGTAACAAAACAAAACTGTGCTACAGCCTACTACGCAGTCGGTTCGTTTTGAATACAAAGAAATACGGTACGTCATCGCCAGTGTTGCCATGTTTTTTCGTGTGCAAAAATAATAACATTAGTGTAGTGATTCCTTAAATATTTCTAGTTGGGTAAATTATAGTTAAAGGGATAATTCCGTAATTAAGATGATTGTTGTCTATAGAGCAAATTAATGAAGGTTAATTGTTAAGTATTACTATTCAAATAATCATAAGGTTGGATAAAACACCAAAAATAATTGGCTTTAATTAAATAACTATATGAGCAATAAATAAGATTATGTTATTGTTTGTTCTAACGTGCTTATTCATATACTTGAAAATACAACAAATTATATGTGCATATACTCAGTACGGCCAAACAATATACAATAAAAGAATATATACAGTATGATAAATAACAGGAATTATTGTATTGATATTAAAATTATCATAGTTGGTCATAATTACCGACTATTTGGTTAATCTGACAACGTCGTTGTGCGCGCTGCCCAAAACACCCAACCGTAGTGTGCAATTTCAATGCGGGTACAGAATTGAAAGAAAGGTTAAGATAATAAATAACAGTGTCGTGTGCAAAGAGATTCCCTAAAAACGTTTTTGTTTTTTTCTGTTGTTCAACTAATTCGTTTAGTCGACCTTCTACACCAGTGAGTGTAAAGGCAGGCTACCGAAATCTTATCTGAAGTAATTGATTAATTTTATTTTGTATTCTTTGTCATAGTCATATTTAGTATCCACAAGTGAGGAATAATGAAGGGATTTGGAGTTTTTGTAGTTTTCTGCTTGGCATCAGCATCGGCTGCTCTACAATGTAAGTAAACATTCTGTAATATTATATTTTCATACAAAAATACACAATCATTTATATAGGTTATGTTTATTAATTGTTTGTTCATTTTTTGTTACAAAATTTGATTTAGGTTTTCGTTTTCAGAAGTGCATTTGTATGACTTATTGCGACTGTTTTTTCTATTTAAAGAATCTTTTTTGTAAACAAGTGATATTTTGGGATTTTGCTGGCACATTCCATTTATGCGTAGTAAATTAACACTATACCTTTTTATCTTTTTTTAAATACTTATTCTTGTCTTAGTTATTCTCTTATTTATACTAACATAAACATTGCATATTACTCACCCTATTTATTTTAGTCATTTTAGGTTTGAAAATTCTTGTTTAATCTAACTTCAAATAATGTAACTTTTATTTTTGAATTTGTTTATTAATATGGGTGTTTTTTATGTGGAAGTTTAGTCTTCAACACATGCATTGAATATTTAAAAAAATCCTTTTCATATCTAATATTGTTTTACCAAAAAGTCACTTAATTACATATTTTTTATGATTTAGTCAGATATCTTGTATACAATTGTTTCTTGTATACAATTTTTTGTAAGTAATAGTAATAATAATAGTAATAATTAATATCAATTTGTTATTTACAAAATTGTCTGATTTAATTTAATCTCTATGGATTTCTTGTGCAATCTCTACACATACTTAGACCACTGCAGTCATTTCTATAGTATAATTTTACAACAATGGCTTTATTGTAATGTGTAAATTATCCTAGTAGAATACGAATTAAGTACCAAGGATCGTGCGATACAACACGTTCTCAGAAGATATAATACATCTTAAATAAATCATTCATCTTTTTATAGAACATAGAATAAGTAATTATTTTATTTTCAAAATTCCTTTGAAAAATAATCGATTTGTTTTGCTACTGTGACTGTTGAAAAAGGTCAAAACTCAATAATTTATTTGTCACCACAATTGTATTGCATTGATTTCAATGTTGTACGAACGTTTGATTGTTAGTTGTTACATTAATATAGCACGAACTTATTATTCAGCAACGTTATTGTTTTTAAAATAGTCTATACATGTGCTAACAGTTGTAATTTAATGGAAGAAGTTATTCATATTGTCATAATAAAATTGTTTTAAAATAGTTTTAAGTATTTTGCTTCTGGATCAATATGTTTAAATTTAATATTGATTTAGAAAATATTTCATAGGTGAGCATAGAATTCCGAAAATACCAGATGATTGGATTGATATGAACAGTGTTTGCGTCAAACGCATTAAGTCTCACGTCATGGAGGAACTAAAGGCGGCGATGCAGTACATGGCTATGGGAGCACACTTTTCTAGAGACACAATCAACAGGCCAGGTTTCGCAAAACTATTCTTTGATGCTGCTAGTGAGGAAAGGGAACATGCCATTAAACTTATTCATTATCTTTTGATGAGAGGAGAACTAACTTCTGGAGTCAGTGATTTAATTAAGAGAAGTGTCAGTATAATTAACACAACAATTTCCCTATTTTTTCATGTTGAAATGTTTTACAGCTCATGCCAAGCACAATGACTTGGAGTGATGCTGCATCTGCACTTAGAGATGCCCTGCAACTGGAAGCATCTGTTACAAAGAAAATTAGGGATATCATTAAATCTTGCGAGGATGAGACTGACTTCAATGACTACCATGTAAGTTTAGAACAGAATTATTCAGTTTTAAATTGTTAATTAATTGTGGTTATTTCAGTTGGTTGATTATCTCACTGGAGATTTCCTCACTGAACAATATCAAGGTCAAAGAGATCTGGCTGGAAAATTATCTACTTTAGAGAAACTTATGGACAAACATGGCGCCCTTGGCGAATTTTTGTTTGATAAGAAACTGCTCTAAGTACTAGCAGTAGTGTTTAAGATCAGTAATATTAGTGTTCCAGATACATCCATACTTAAAGAGTGTATTATTGTTAGAAGAACAGTTCGAATTGTTTTCAGAAATGATGCAGTTGTGATAAGATAGATTTAGAATTTTCACACAACCTTCAGTTTACGTTTACTATGAAATATTTTTTTGTTAATATAAAAACCAATAAAAATATTTTTAAGAATTAAAAACTTATTTTATTTTTATTTTCATATTTTTAATAATTTTTGTTTTAACAGCAATTAATGGTTGTAATGAAAAGGTAAGATACTTCTGTTTTAGATAAGCTTTAATTTTAATTATCTCTAAATATATACATGTTTTTGAACAAGCCAATAGAGTGGGATTAAATCATATATTCTCTCATTATAATACTATAAATGTCACTTAATCATAAAGTATATTTAATGATTTCACCATTTAGTAAATACAATCAATAATTAAAAAATGCTTATTTAACTTACACATTTTAGTGATAATTTTACATAAAAGCAAAATACTTTGTTTTAAAAGTTTTCATTAATAATTAATCAAAGCAATGTTGAAATTGAAGCGTGATTTTTATTAATATGATATGATTTTAATCATCACTTTTATGATTTCAAAGTACTCTTCTAATAAACATTCTAATATAATATAAAAATATTAGTTTTCAATAATTAAAAGTTCAGATTGGGAGTTTATCCTAATTTAATCCAAGTATTTAGTCCGCATTCAATGTCAAAGCGTAGCTTTGGCCAAAAGGCTTAATACCATGATAGTGATTCAGAAATGATGATAAGGGGATATAGATAATTTGATTTATAAACTTAAAAACGAGAAATCTTTTTGCATGACGAATGATTTTTATATGGAATTTTACCAGTGGTAGCGAATGTCTATTATTATAAGCTTAAACTACAAAATATCAACATATCACATATTGTGAAATACTTCTTCATCATATTCATCATACGATTATTTATTCTTGTTTTGGCTTGTTGCAATGGTAAAATGTTATTGATAACAATAGGAGATATATTGAATAAGATGATTAATAGAATTCATATTTTTAATATACTCTATACAGTTAATTCCATTTGATTTTCCTTAGGTTGACTTTGGAACACAAATGCATGTAATATATATCCTTTGGCATTGACCATTTTCATCCTTGAACCTGTTTATTCGGAACGGTTATGGCATGTTATTTTCTACAAGCGTTCCAGCAACATTTTTATTGGGATTGTTTTGTCAGAACAAAAAGGTTCTTATATCCTATGATTTGAATCTGTAATTATTAAAGGTGTTAAAATATTTGCGAAAATAATGTGATTTTTTTTGAACCCGTGGGAGTTTAACTATTTTAAAGGTTCTGAAATTGAAAAAAAGTCAATTTGTGGAGAACTACTTATACAATATTAATGTTCCAAAGAATCTTCAGGAAATTCGTTCTTAAGCAAACTGTAGTTACAATTTAAATCGGTATATGATCGATAAACCGTGGTTCTTTATGAAAAATAATTGAAGTAAGCCTATCAATATACAGTAGTTGAATTAATTCCTATGGGGATTTATGGAAAAACAACAATTGTACGGTTTTTTATACTTGTCTTTTTAATCTTTTTTAATATATTTATACCACTATATTTATACTAGAAAATGAGTTATTGATTTTTCCATATTCATTTCATCCTTTTCAATGCAATCTCCCCTTGAATACAATGCCAACTTTTCATGTTCAAAAGCAGTTTGTATTTGGTTTTAATATAATTAATCAACTAACAACTTTTTTTGCTTTAAATCAGTTAGTTGCGAAAAAATTTAAATAAAAATTATTATATTTTAAAAAATATCGATATTTTTTCGCAAAATATATTGATATTGTTAATAAACCCTTACAATTAAGCACTGAAAATTAATGAACACATACAGGTATTAACCGACAGAAAATATGATTCCGAGTTTTAGTTGAAACAGGTATTGTACATAATTTTAATAACAAATAATAAAATAACACTAACTCTCTTGCATATTTGTTTCTATAGCTATCCGATCTGAAATACAAATATATATCATTTTGTACGTATGTAAGAGCTCATAAGAAATTTCCTAAATTCATCATTGTTTACTTTTAAAAATCATTTCTAGGCTAGAACAGGAGCCTTTGGGAAATAATGTACTAATTGAACCTTCCCAACCTGGAATACAACAATTTTGTTTAGATTTTTTATTTCAAAAGAATAACTGAAGTTAATTAACTAAGAATACCGTGATTGTTATAAAAATGAAGGTATAAATACAAATTTCATTAATATTATACCCAAAAATAAAAAATACCATAAAATATAAATAAAAGATTTCTACAAAACTTCAGATCAAACCATAGTACCAAAAAACATTTTCACTTGTTTTTACTATTATACCTATACTCCGTTCGATAAAACGGTTATCGTACGTCATAAATGACGTAAATATATTACACTTTGTAAAAATGTAAATTTTGTTATAAATTTGGAGCAGAGATTTCTTTTATATTTTATTTTTATTTAATTTTAATTAATTATTTATTTTCATATTTATTTGAGGTTAAAAAGAAATAGAATGCTGTATGTTGTGCCTGAACACGTTACGGAATCAGTTAATAAAATTCTATTTGGATTAGTACTGATGGCCTATGTTGCCAAATGTTTTTAAATTTCTCCAAAATATTAGTGATATCAGAAGCAAAAGTTCATTTTGATGCGGTAACATTGTGAGGTGCTGACGTTATAATTCTGATGTCGCGTCATAGATGACGTCGAACATACTGCTAAATGCAGTATAAAATATGTACAATTCATTTTAAACTCGGAGCGGATTTTTCTTCTAATTTTAATCTAGTAAAAAGAGACAGAATGTTATCTGATGGGTCTGAGAATGTAACTGAATCAGTATAAAATTTTATTTGTGTTGGTACTGGCCGTCCCTGTTGTCAAATGTCTACAAAATTATTGAAAACATTGGTGATAATAATAAGAGGTTACAAAAGATTACAAAAAAGTTAATGCGGCAATATTGCTGAGTGCTAATGTCTTAAATTTTGAGGACCTGTATTGTCTCTCTTATTGGATAGACTACACATACGTATTCCTTAAGAAAATTTAAAAAACAATTCATTATACGAAACTGTATAAAATTATTCGTTAGTTTGATATTAATATTAAATTCAGCATATTACATTTATTAATAAATCAATTAATCCCATGAATATTATTATACATTTCATTGTGATATTTTTAACTGCATTATATAACTTTAGATTTCATTTACGTATACTTTTGGTGTACTGATTAGATTAGATTATTGTGATCAAGACTTCTTTCTAAATATAGATCCCAAATTCTATTATTGACTACTTTTTCATTCACTAGTAATCAAAAACTAAAATTTACTAGTTTCACTACTTAAAGAGTTGTATATGATAATCTCAAACTACTGAGAATATTTTAAGTTCTGTCTTAAATAAAGAAACTACACCTGCAACTTTAGAAACCTTTATTTTTTATTGCTTCCCCTACTTATCTTTCTGGCCTTGGCAGCATAAGTGTTATTAAACGCCGTTAAAAGGTTTCATTGCATACTTGACGTTATTGAACATAACCTTTTTCGGAATATGTTGTAGACAGAACTGGAGTGCCATTTGTGTTGTTTATAGTAACTCGAAAAAGAATATCTCTAACAAAAAAAATAAGATTTTGGGGCGATCATTTTTGACGTATTTTATCAAAACAACAGTATACAGATTAATCTGACTTTTTACACTGGTGATTGTGTTAGACAAAATCTGGTCTATATGTGCTTTATAACAGCAAGATTTTAGTCACATTAAAATGTATAACAATAGCATGAAATTGTGGAATAATTGGTCATTAGCGTAAATAAATATAATATAACAAAACCTAATAAAATGTTTAACGATGCAAGCGAATGTTAAAATAATACGGCCTAGGTGCAACAAAAGCTGTGTATCACATCTACACATCTAGGTACAAATCATGGATGAGTCTGAAACTAAACAGATATAGTATGGGTTTTGTAAGAAGAGCAAAATTCAACAAAATTTGTTCGCTGAAGAAGCATACTGTAGCATATGGTCGTATGTTTCGTTGGCTGGTTACGTAGCAAAAGTAGTGTTAGAGCGACATAGAGTGGTTAGTTATGAATGGTAGGGCAAAGTGGGATCCGTTGAGCCGCGGGGTTTAGTGCGGCTATTAGCGAGCTTGTGGCACTAAATGAAGCGGGGGAGAGGGGATGAGGTAACTAAGCCACCATTACTTCGCCGGACGGCATTAGTTTTGGGTGTGAATGCGTGAATGTTCTTGTGCAAATTTGATCTTGATTTTAAGCTGAAAAGCTTAAAAAACTATTTTCAATTGATATTTATTTATGGCCGACTTGGTTGGCGCAGTGGTCAAGGCGATAGGACTGTTATTATAGTTGCGGGCTCGAACCTTGCTGGGGCATGGTCGTAAATTTATATTTGTGATTTAACACTCGTGATTGCCCTCAGACTAGGACACAAAATCCAACAAGGAAAATGATCTCAATCATGCCAGTGACGAACCAGATGAAAATCTGATGAAGGGCATCAATCTGTTAAGACAGTTATTTAAAATGTCAACAAGAAGAATGAGAAAAATATAAAGAAAACTAAGATTTCTTCAGACACTCAACGGGATAATTATTTCTGTCCTATGTGCGTCTAGTTCTATTCAAGAGAAGAGTGGGTGGTGGGTAGGAATGCAGAAAAAAAATCGATATTTTTCGATATTTTTTCAAAATTAATTAAATATATTTTTAATAAACCTTTAAAATTGGTACTTAATGTTTTAAGATCCATCAAAAATATCGCTACCCTTTCAAATATTTAGATAAAATATGTATTTTTAGGCTAATATTAAAGTAATTGTATTTTTTCTTAAAAATATCGATATTTTTATAAAAATATCGAATACAATCTATCGAAATATCAATATTCTTTTCGGTGCCCAATACCCCTAGTAGTGGGTACAATGTGCTAGTTGCAGAGAAAGTGCTCAGATTAAATGCACATCTGGTGTGAATGGTGTTTATGTTTACATGAACTCCGACAGTGACTAAATAAAACAAATTTTTTCAATTAGATGTTTTTTTAAGTTTTGTTTTCTATTATTATGAGGAGTCTCGCAAATTTTCTTATGTTTTATTTCCATGTTTATTTTTTTCTAATCTAAAAAGGCTTGCATAACCCATTCATTCAAGTAACCCTCTTTTGTGGGCCAATAGACCCCGCCTGTGGGGTCTAATGAGGATATGCTTTGTTTCATTATAAAGTAAATTTAGTAAATAACTACTTTGCTAAAGCTTTTTGATCCTAATATGTGGTCCAACAAAAACCTGATAAGTTGACCCCGCTTTGTCCTATTCGACAGCTTTAAAATCGAAGAAGATTGGAATCATTCATTACCACGACAAGGTAAGTGCTCACACATCCACTTAATGACATTTTGATCAACTTAAATAGCGATTTAAAATAATATATTCTCTATTATTATTATTATTATTAAATATAAGTCTCCTTTTTACCAACCACGGGTTATCTGGACTGGACCTACAGTTTAACATGGGCTCCGAACCACGGTCCTCGGCATTAACAGCCTGGTTACTAGCACTGTTACCTAAACACGTTTACAATTGCAATCACAAACATAAAGTACATACATGCGCCAGCAGGATCTGAACCTACGACTATCGGAACGGTAGAAGGACAGTCCTGTCGCCATGACCACTGCGCCAACGAAGCCCGCTAAATATCGAATTAATGGGTCATTTGCATTACGTTTCTGGAGTGATACAAAATAACGTTTTTCATTCTCGTACATCAAAACAAATCACGTGTCAATTACGTGGATTTTTCACGTTCGAAGAAGCGGTTGATGCATTCAAAACGCATAATTTTGAGTTACTTCAATCGGACTAGAAGAATTTTAAAATTGGGGTGTCCTTTCAAAAACAGTAAATTCTATTTCGATAATTTTTTTTTCTTAGGTCAAATCACCAAATTTCAATATCAACCATCGTATATCGTATATATATATTTATAATTATTTATATAATTATTTATTGCTATATCCTGCCCATGACCCGTAAAACAACGAAAATTATGCGGCTTTGATAAGTAGTTTAATATGTGTAATATTTCAGTGTCACTATAAAAATGAATTATTACTTAATAAGGATATAAACCATTTTATTATGAAAATAACGTAACATTAAATAATACATAACATGAATCTGCCGGCATATTTAGCGGATTTGCAATACCTCCTGTTACATTTTGTGGAGATTAATATACCACTGGAAAGCTTTTATCTCATAATCTAATGCCGTATCTAGATTTGTCTTCTTCACATACCCGGTAGTGCCGTATCTGGGCGGAGAGAGGTGTAGCTAATTTCTCTTCCTCGTGCATCAATAAATGACTAACAATAAAAAGACACCAATATATTCAACTAATATCTGGTACATCTAGCAACCAGGTAGAGCAACTGATTTTCGTAATTAGATAGGAATCTGTTTTAGATATACAATAATACACACCCCAAAACGATTACAACAATTACAGGCGAAAGATTAACCAATTGAAAGTTTCCGTTGGTTATCGCTTTTGTTTTAATTAATTATTCATTGTTAATGTGTTAAAAAATCCTATGTATGTTAATTTTTACTTGATTGAATAAAGATATACATCCGTCAAAGTTATTTTTCTAAAATAACTATTTTTTGCAATCAAATCACACTTTTTTGCTCATGGCCAAAAACTTCTTTTTGATAACATCTCTCAGTTCTTGGTCTCCTCAGGTTTTAAAATTGCAGGCTCAAAATCGTCTCTTGTTTACTTCTATAGAACTGGAAACTGTCCAAGAAATCACTTCTTCATTTTACTCAAGTTAAATCTATGTATATGTCAAGGAGGACCCATCGGCCCTATCTTAGTCTTTGGTGTAATAATGTCTATGTATTAACACTCTTGTTTTTCTATTAAATGCATCTCACTACATTATAATACACAAAATCAATTGATTTGATTCTTTTTGGTCTGATCCTATTCTGGTATTATCTAAGAGTTGTAATACTAACATATTATCATGAGAATGGAGTATTTACATATTTCCATTTAACCATGTAGGTTTTCCAATTAACCAATACATTTTCCTATATTTTAACTACAAATTCCTCTTATCCAAATTCATTCCAGATACTTATCTTTGTTGCTATATGGAATAATAGTATTATTTATTGTTATTGGTGCTTGAGCGATCTGATTATATGTGAACTGCACATGCATACTTTCATTAATCGTTAATTTTTATTCTCATGGTTTGAGTCTATTTATTTATAATGTAATTTGCCTGCTTAATATTCATTTTTGAGTGGCTTCTTTGCTATTATCTCGGATCGCAGTATCATCAGCAATCATCATGATATTTTCTGTTTGTGGTATATAACATGTGTAGGACAGGTAAATAATTGGCCCCAAGATACTTCCTTACGTTACAGTTGCTTTAGCTTCATTTATTGTAAAGTAGGATTAATCTTGTTTGACTCCTGATATTCTGACTGTAATGTAAGATTTTAACAGTTCAATGTGTTGTAACTTTTGAAAAAGGCTATCATGCCATATCTTATCGAAGGTTTGTGCTGCGTCTAAGAATGTAGCTGAACATACCGTTTTACCTATATGGGCTTTTTCACTTTAATCTGTTATTCATGCAATTGGAATGCTTGTTAATAAACCCAAACTAGCAGCAGTGAGATAGTCTATAGACGTCTATTTCATTTGATAATTGTCCAGGTTTTGAGATCATGGTCATTTCAGCCATCTTCCAAACGTCTGGGCCATGTTTTAGTCGAAATGCTGCATTGATCAAGTTGGAGAGTCTTTAATTCTCTTTCTTGGTAGTTTTTGTAGCAATTGTTCTATTATTAAGTCATAGCCTAGCGATTTCTCTGGATTAATACCAATTTTAATAACTTTGATTACTTATTTGGGCGTGGACCTTAAAAGTAATAAGTTCCCTGGTACTTAAGACCTACAAATCTATTAATCAGTTCCTAACTAGATTATAGCTGTATAATTTTTTAACTGAGCAGAATATCTTGGTCAATTGTACATAAATTTCAATTTTTAGATGTAAAAACTACTATTTCTTAACTAAAGAAGAAATGTAAGACCCGTTAATTTTGTTTTGTTAACTCGTAACTTTATATATTTGGAACTGGAAACACATATTTTTTATATTTCGCAAAAATAACTGAACCTGAGTAACATAAATTTGACTTAAATCTGGATATACTCTAATGTGGCATATATACAAGCTGGACGAAATCAGTTCCAGGAACAAATTTATAATTCTAGTGAATAAAAAAAATTAAAATACTAAGAAGTGTTTTAATGAGTATACGAACAAAAATGTCATTATTGTTAGATGTAATATGAAGAACTTTAAATTATTTAAAATTACTGCTATTGCAGGTAACTGGTGGCTTGGAACTAAAAGCCACTATTCAGAAAAAAATCTAAAATCTGTATAAATAAAATTATATGAACTGTATTTGTTCGTACGTTAACCTCTCTATCTCTGATAAGTTTGATTTGATTTTAAAGTAATAAAAATATTTCGGTAGACAACGATTACACAATACATCTTCTTTTTTGTGTAATTTAATGTAAGTCTAAGGTACACTTTTTGTAAGATTAAGAACAATTGATATCAAATTAAGTGTTTGAACATTTATTACTGTGATAGCTGAACAATATTTTGAAGGAAGTAAAATGTTATCTCCATCGTGTGATATTTTCAACATAGTTACCGTATCGATATAAATAGTACGCTACTATTGTAATACAGGGTTGTTCAATAAGTATTCTTGTTCAACAAGTAGATTATCTATAGATTTGTCGATAGAACGATATATATACAAGCGACAAAACTGTAGCAAACTTAATTGTAATCCATATTTGCCCAGTTGTTTTACTATTAATTTAATATAACTTATACCATTAACTTTCCTGTGAAATTAATTTTATTTATCTTGCTTCAAAACCTATAGCAGCCCAAAATATGACATTTCTTCCACTCAACTGTCTGCGACTTAAAAATCATTATTTTTAAATCATGATAGTTATACTTACAAGTAGTTAAGAAAAGAACAGCATTATGCTATAGCTTTCTCGCTTCGTGTAAGTGACAAATCTATTGTTTACTTATTCGTTCTTAAAGAAATAGTAAACAATTGTAGTGAAGAAGCTAAATATTTATTAAGAGAAAGAAATATATTGAAATCGAGGGAAATAATAAGGGCACGTACAAAGTTTTTACATATTTTTTTTTTGTCTAAAATGATTAGATATTTGTGTAAATTTTTATTGCTGAGCTGGTGTGACGGAAAATCGGAAGTCGTTCAGTGCAAAAGCCTTTCAGGTTGCTTTTTAAGCATTAACTAAATACTGAAGACAACTGCTTCTATGGCGTAATAGTTAAAGCGTTTGGCTCCCTAACGGAGATCGCGGGTTCGGTTCCCGGCGCGGACAATAACTTTTGTTGTTGATTAGTTACAACATTTGTCAAATCCTCTAGGCTAGGTAGCGAACCCTGGCGCCTGAAGCGGTACTTGTTATTTTCTATCATTGTTTTTTTATTTATATTTTTCCTCACACGGGCTGCACCTTTACTTGGCCTATCAATTCTAATATTAAATAAAATAACTGCGTAATTTATTGAGTAAATATCTAACATTAAAAAGAGAAAAATAAATTGAACCGACTTCAAAAAATAAATAAGGAACTCACTAAAAATTTTAAAAATAATCAAACTTATATTTTTAACATAAAAAAGACATTTTAAAATAAGATATGTACATAATAATCGTTGTAATAACTAAATAAAAATAATCAATCCTTATTTAACATATGTGCTACACGTATTATATATTCCATTATATACACATAATTTAGCTTAATACCTACCTAAACCTATTTATGTATTTACAATATTATTTTAACTACTACTAACTGATCTCTTTAATGTCAATGCCGAGTCCAAATAATACAAAAATAATAATATAATTTTGTGACATACAAATTAAATTACCAACAAAACAAATCTAAATTAATATAACTGTTAGGGTTCGGCACCGGCTTCAATCATTGCTTCTTTATTCCTATATTTCCTCATACGGGTTGGGCTGTATTTTTACTTGGGTTATCCAGTGTAATACTTAATAAAATAACTGCGTAATTTATTGACTAAATATCTAACATAAAATGTATAAAATGATCAAACTTAGATTTTTAACACAAAGAAAATGTTTTAAAATAAAATACGTACATAATAATCATTGTAATATCTAAATAAAAATAAATTAAAAACTTATTTAATCTATCTACTACACAAATTTTATATTCTACTATATACATATAATTGAGCTTAATAATAAATCCTACATAAATCTAATTATATATTTACAATATTATTCTAACTACTAACTGATCACTTTCCTTATTTATTTTTTGAAATCGATTTAATTTTTGGTGTTAAAAATATTTCTATTTTGTGTGCTTTTTTATAAATCTTGCTTAGCTGGAGCACAAATTAAGTAGAATAATTTCTGTTTATTCTATTGAATATTTGTAATCGTTACATTACCTCAATAAAAAAACGCAGTACCTTTGAAAATTATCATTAAAAACTGTAATCAATATTATTGGGAAATGCCTATAAAAGAACTCTTAAAGGTCCCATTTCCATTATTGTCACATGTTCGTTATTAGCTTAGCGTCTTGCAAAATGCAATTATTGTAAATTTAAAAATCCTATGCTATACCGTATCATGTCTTTAGTCGTAAAAATATTCTTTATGCGATTATCTGAGTTTCATCGTAAAGAAGGTCATAAACTAAATAATTTAAAGTGCAAGAAAGACCTTTGATGTGTTAAGTTTTCAATTTTTATGTATCGGTGGTCATTTAATGCTCGTATAGTTAACTGGTTGTGAATTTCGCGAGAAGAGTAACAAAAGATCATATTCGATTTTCATTATTATCTTGACTTTTAGCTAACACATAAATTGTGTCATTTAATTTGTTAAATAATTCGGTTTTGAAAATTTTAGTATATGGATGAAAAGTATAGTGTTTCATTGCACTAATATCATTATTGAAGGTATTTCAAATATGTAAGGTTATAACATTTTTAACAACTAGCAGGTAGTTCACGTAAATATGCGGACATTTTTGAAAACAAAGATGAAAAAATAGAATTATATCTTAATATCCCTCGATTTATTCAGGATGGTTTTTTCTTTGTATTTCAAACCGAATGATTATAGGTCCAAATGTGGAAAAGCATTACTTAGCCAGTATGCTAACTGAAATTTAAATAGTAGGTATTTGAATTGTTTAGTCTACATTAGAATCTCCAAATAGAATTAGAAGTAAAAAATATGTTTTCAAACGAACTAAACTGTAATGGTAATAATAATTAAGACCTTTTTTTGATCGATGAGAAAACTCACTTTAATTTTAAATGCTGTAATTTTATGTGAATTTTTATACTATATGTTGTGTAAAAATATTTCTCTTGATTGGAAATAATTGATAAAATATAATCCACTTGTAAACCATTGAGTTTGATGCATTAGATTCACTTAACATATTTACCACTTTTAGCATCAATAACAAGTCAGAATGACACTAAATGCGAACTAGAGGCTCACGGACATAAAATCGCGACCGTTACGTATATAGTGAAAAAAAAGGATAAACGCAAATGGCGAAAATCTTATTAAGGCCTTCCCGCTGTTCAAAATGAAAACAATAAAATGATCTATGACGTAAAATACCTAATAGATGGTAAATTACAAATAGAACCCCCGAAGAAAGTTAATAGTATTCCCCAATGCACAAACTGCCAACAGCTTGGACAGTAGAGAACCTAGATGAGTGAAGTGTACTGGTAAATATCGCACAAGTCAATGTAGAAAGTAACACAATAGTGTAGCAACATCTGTATTATGTAACGAAAAAGCACATCCTGTCAGTTATAAAGTGTGTGTAGTGTACCAGAGGATAATAAAATAACTTCAGCCAAATAAAATGGCAGCTGTACACGACAAAGCTCAAAACACTGCAAAGCCATCTGCCATTGAAATTAAAAAACTAAAAGAAACAGTAATTCCAACTGCAAAAAAATTATGCGACAAAAAATCTAATGATGAATCAAACTATAATAAAAAGCAGAAAGCTGTAACCAACGAGCCAACCATAGTCTACATGATGAAATTGCTCAATTAGCAAACAGGGTAGAAAAATTAGAAAAACCTCAAAACAAATCAAAGAAAAATAAAGATTCAGTAATTCGTTCTTAAGAATTATAACATGGAATGCAAATGATTTCCTCAATCAGAATCAACCAAATAACTTGGAATAAATCTGGATGGAAGGTTAAACTGGAACTGTACTGGTTAGTCCGAAGATACTTTCCCCTTAACCTAAAATCAAACAGATGCATTTCTAATGTAAGACGTAATTAATAAAAATAAAATACCATTTTAATTCGAATAACTTCCTTTCAATATAACATTATTGTATAAAGAATTTTGTAACCGTAAAATGTGAAATTTTTTCATTGGTAGAAATGCACACATATCATCTGTAAATAGTTTATAAACATAGAATGTATTCATCAAGTAATATATTAACAGATCGAAATGAACTTATTTAACAATTTTATTTGTATTGATAACTTGTTGACTAATACAGTATTAAATAAATAATCGTTTACTCAATGATTAGTACATACATACATGGTATTAGCGTTATGTTTTTAAAATTATTATTTATTGATATTCTGGCTCACCATTACCGAGGGATATATTTAGCTAATAAAACACCTACACAATTTGCTGTTTAGATTAACATGTTACCATTACAGAATAGTAATAACTTCGATTATAAAAATGCTGTTGGTTAATACAAGTGCTTAATGTTATGGGCTATAAAACACATACTTTTGTTGTATCTCTAATATAAAAACATATATTTATTGTGAAATTTTTAGTTAAATTGAGTCCAGTGATTCATAAAGAATACGTTCAAATTTGAAAGTGTTTTCAGATTTATATTAGTATATCATCATGTATTAAAATGAACTTTACCTACTTTTACCTATATGTGACCTTAGCGAACTCCTTTTTCTTTTCCAGGATCACCAAGTGGAACCAAATGGTCTTCGCTTCAGGCTCAGGTAAATTATGTTTTGCGGGCAACAGAATTATAGTGTAACAGAAGGCGTATTTGGTTTAACTACCGGGGTTTATGGATGGGCAAGGATTTGATCAGGTTGTTATCGTACTGTATGGCGTCTAGAGAGAACCGCACACTGAGCATGTTCATGAAGCTTCTCACGAATGGGATGCCTGATTCTAGATGGGTATATGCGTTCTTCATAAACCATGGGCATAGAGTAACGCGCGGACTTTTTTGGATTGCAACACTTTTAGAAATGCAAGTTGTCTCTCGGAGGCGTACCTATACCATACTTGTGCTCCATAGAGGTAGACTGGATGAGCGAACTATAAGCTTCGCATACTCAGAGACTCAGACCTTCCACCTTCATATATCAGATTTGAAAAAAAAGTAATTTCAGTTGCACCTAATAGGTGGTTAAAAACGAGAGATAGGACAATATTCACAAAATTCCAAGTTTGCTGGAGCGCTTGAGGACATCAAGTGATCGTGCGAAAAATAATAATGTCCCAGTTTCAACCTATTCAGTTTAGTTCCATGGCAACAGCAAGAAGACTGAAAAAGTCACTTATGATAAAAAATAGATTGTTTGATTACTCCCCTAAGACCAAGAGTGTCTGGCATTGCGTCTCTGGTAAAGTTTTTATAATGCAATATAGGTCAGTCAGTAAGAGGTAACTTAGGAGAATTAGGCATTTGAAAACTAGGAGATGACTGCAGAAAGGATGAGTTTACTGACGGTTCGGTTGGCATTCCCAAATCCAGAAAGCAATCCAGAAAATTTCGGGGATAGCAAACCGGCTATCTTCTCTGATCTGCAAAATCTCTTCTCTGCTTTCCAAAATAACCTCCTTAGGAGAATTTTAAACGCTCCATAGTTTTTCGGAAATAATCAAATTCACAGAAAGCTGACACTCCAGAAATCAAACACTTCTTATCTCGATCCTTCCACAAACAATAACTAAGCTCAAGTTCTTCTGAAAACGCGCTTGTTCGCGAGCTGGTCGACAGCTTTTTTTCAGGCTTAAACGACTTCATCTGCCGTTGCAGTCATAGCTTTTGCATGCCTCATATGACAGAATCCAGTCGTGTGTCAATTCAGTGCGCGAATAATTATTTTCACTATCTGTTTTTCGCCGGGTTCTCGTGCCCAATAACGGCTGCCCGGTTAGTGGGTGCCATATCCCCAAATTTAATGCAGTAGCAGTAGCAATTCATAGGGGTTAACTGTGAGGCCGTTTCGGTAATATTAAGCCCAAAGACGATCCAGCTTGTCACTCCAGTTCAAGTCTCCGCGACCATCTGATCATACCTATGCGACATGCATTCCACCGCCTGGTTTTAAACCAGAACAAAAAAAAAACAAGAAAGGATGAGCCATTTTATGTATGATTGGTTAGACACATATTTGCCTGGTAATATGGGCCTGGTGTAAGGCCTATTGTTCAGCGGTGAGTATCTTTCTCTGTTGGTTACCTCAAACATTTTGCTCTCGTCAAGGAACATAGACGGAGGGAAGTATCTATAAAAGAAGTCGTGAAAGTCCGGTGGGGAAAGTGAATAGGGCGCTAAATAAAAATATGGAACGCTTAGCTATTTTGCGCGTCATCCTTGCACAGGTGTCATGCTAATCTTCTGGTTCCAATTTCCATTGCTAATGTTTTGGTTCTTATCGTTCCAATTTTAACATATGTACCGCTGAAACGAGTACGATGTAATAGTTTTGAAAGTTATTGGAAAAGAAATCTTTACAAATAAAACTTACAAAAACTAATATAATATAGAAATTATTTTGTGTATTTTGAAATAAGGAAAAACTTATTGACAAATGTTTTTGAAAATTTATATAATTTTACGACCGTGTCAGTTTCAGGGTCACGGAAGTCTTTTCTATGTTAGTTCGACCCATAATGGGCATACTGTATTCAGATTACAGATAAATATGTTGTATATATTTTAAATTCATGACGGATAAGATTAAAACTGTCCTTTAGCCCACATTTTGATTAAATACAATGACAAATAATTCGAGGAATTCTTATCGTTTAAACTAATCTTTCTTACGATATTTGAACTAGGCTTTGAAATAACAATAAGGAATTTCTACATTAACAATTGACTGTAATTAACCAGTGTAAATATTTGTTGGTCGATGCTACTATCGCGTCAGATATTACAATTGAATTATTTTTATTCGTATTTTTCCAAATTGACCTTCAGTGTTAGCTCTAATAATCTCTCTATTAGTTTATTAAATTACTAGCCGAATTATTGTATTCGCGAAAGTACTGAAATATTTAAAATAACAAAAATTTGATTTGGGAAAAAAGGTTTTACCTTGAAATAATAGTTCTTGGTTTGCATACTGTCCAAGTTTTGCTAGATTTTGTTTTTCCTCCTCATATTATTTATTTTTTACTCCATATTCATAGTATTTGCATAGAAGAAAATTGAAAATTATCGAAATGTAAAGTGGGTGGATTAGCCGAAATAATATTTCAACAATGGACAATTTTGCCGTTGTTCATAGATAAAATTAAGCAGATTAACAGCAGATTAATTAAGTTCTGTAACATTACTGAGTACATATAGCAACCTATATGCGCGAATATCATTTTACACTTATGAATATTTTTTAACCAATTAGATTGCGGAAGAAAACAATTAAAAACAGTTATATAATTAAATAATGATAATTATTTGGCGAAATAATTAAACATTCCATTCTATTCAGATCCAGAAAGATTTCTCTAATCGCTATAATAATATTAAATATGTAGAAAGGCGTATTTATATTAGATAAAAAAGGTCAAAATACTTAGTTTCTAAGAGAACATCAAAGAGAGAGATAGAAAACAAAGTCAAGGTATCCAGTTACGAGTAATGTTAGAGTTACAATGAATTTCTAACGGTTTTGATCTATATACTAAAAGACGGAGAATAGCAATGTTGGCGCTTTTTAGAAGAAATAGAACATTTCTCTATGCCAAGCAAAGAGGTGCCGCTAAAATAGGAAGACATACATCAGGTCGCACATATTTACGTTCTTAAATTCTTAAGACATTTGAGGCAATATATTGCTGTTGCTCTCGATGCTACGTAAATAGATATTCCGGAACTCTTCCTGTATAATTCTTTTTCCAATGAGTTCATCAAAAAGCAAATTACAATAATACTTTTACCATCAAATGATCTAAATAAAAGTAAAATAATTAGGTTGAATTACTACTTTTATTCGTCAATAACTTAATTTATTTCGTCCTTATACGGATTGCAATTATTATTGATGGTTAGTTGGTTTCGTTGCAAAATTGAAATCTATCTTGATATTAGTTCAAAATGTAAATGGCAAATTTGTATCTAATTGGGATGATGACTGTAATCAACAGTCACAAAAATATTGTATTTATAGAACGATATTTATTTAATCCAATCATTTTATTATTTAGGTCAAAATTTATGAGCTATTTGATGAAATATAAGCAGAAAACACAGCAATCCGTCATGGTAAGTTCCACACTAGCCAAGGCCTGGTCTGGAAAATATATCAGTTTTGTTGAATAAAATATCGTTTTTTATACCTTTTCTATATTAGGAAAAAATATAAATATATTTTTATCCAATTTGTTTTATCCAATTTGTTTTATCCAAGTTGTCTATAAACCTAGTATGCGAATGTTCGAACTTCGAGACACTTTTTTGTTTGTATGATCGTTTTATATACGTTTACGTACTACTTATCATCAATGGCTAGGTAAATTTTCTTAATAAATATCTGGTCAATAAGGTCAATTTTAGTTTAGAAACCTCATAGGCATTGTGAGTAATCAACTAGTGGCAAATTCATACATATATACATTTAGAACTCATTCTCATTCATTCTTGTTCATATGTTTATCAGTGTACATAACGGAAATATATTTGATTTCTTGATCCACTCCAGAAATAAAGAAAAGAGAACATACGACATATAAATCGGATATTTTATACAAATATGTTTTGGCAAGTGAGAAGAAGTTATGTTGCTATATTTGAGTCAGTATATTAGTTTTAGTTTCATATAGTGTATGAAATAAACTTTTTAATTTATTTTTTTTAATTTAAACTAAATTGTTTTTATAAGTACATATCTGTGGACGTTGTCTTCAACATTGACTTTCCATTCGTATTGAATAATTTACTTCCACAATCTATTCAATAAAATCATGAAATTACAAAATCATGGTGGCATCCAATTAGTGAATTAAACAAATATTATGAAGTGGTTAATTTATGGTGTTATATGTTTAATACTCGAAAAAATTTAAAAGAATATATATTCTTCATTCTAGAATTATATTGCATTGCTACCTACCTGCTTCAGTTGTACCTATCTCCAAACTCTCTCAAAATCGCTTAAAAATTTCACTCAAAAATCCCTGATATCTGTTGGTGATGATGTAAAGTATCATTGTAAAACGGGCAAAAAACTACGTGGATTTATTCTATTATAGAATATGTCAGGTGGTTTGGTCAATATTTCACTTTAGGTCATGATTTTGCAACAATATATGATTTTGCAATATATGTAACAGTTTTATTTGGTATTTAGCAGCACGTAATACACTACATCTACAGCGAGGCTCTATGGCTGTGAAAGTTCCGTTTCGGTGAGCTTTTCCAAATTCAATTCCAATTTGAACTGAAAAGTTAATTCGTGTGTTTGTTATAACCCTTTATTTTTGTTTGATGGGATTGGACAGTAGATTTTTTAAATCAAACAATAAAAACAATGAACGTTTATCGTCGATATACAGAAAACAACTCAATAATATTGAATGGAAAATTGCTGTTTTACAGAGAAATTAGTTACAAGTAGAGAAATGTCAAAACTGTCAAATTTAACATGTTAGGTTGTTAGGTTGTTTAACAGTTATTTTCACTGATTCTTCGGATTCTAAAATTCACGCAAACACAAACAGGCTAGATGACTGTAATCAAGAATAACAGAAATATGGATTTATAATGATAATATACTATAGAGAGATTATTTGTGATACATTTATTTTAAAATTAAAAGTGGGTCGAGCACTTATCAGAAGCCCCACGAAAAATTGACATTAAAATTTGTTTTGTGCAACCAACGGAAAGAAAAGAAATAAAAATATTGAACTGGGATTTATCAAGGCAAAAGATCTAAATATTCGCACAATTGATTTGTCCATAATGACTGTATTGGGCGACCCTAACTGAAATAATAATTTTTAAGAGAATACTAGAACTTTTATAGAATTGAACTAGGTGAATCGATGTATCGATGGCAAACCTACTGGAAAATGTTATGATGATTTGAAACCACAGATGCAAATGTATTTATTAGGGTTAGAATAATATTCATTTTACATAATTGATGTAACTACAACAGAAAAATGTTTAAATTAACTTTTGGCAGCTTTATATCATTTCAAAGTACCTTGTAATATTTGGATAAATAAAATACAAATATTGTTATTTTGTGTTTCATTTTAATAATAGCATTCTCATTAATCTTCTAAGCACGTGCAACTATATTGCTTCATCAAGTCTATTCCCTTATGAATTCTTAGTCTATGCATCTGCTTATTATTTCTCACTTTAGTTGACTTCAATGATAATATTTATACTGTACGTAAATATAGTTCGAAATGCTCGAAGTGTATGGTGGACTAATACACGTACCAGGCTGTAAAACTTATTAATGTGTTCACATTGTTCAATCAAATACGCATCACTATAATCATCTTTAATCTGGTGAAGCATAGCCCTTCGAGTTATTTGATGTGCGAAAATTTAGATATTTGATATTGACTTTTCATAATATCATCATCATGATTTGATTCACACGTTTCGAAGGCTTAAATATGATTAATAATTTTCGTTGTATTTTGAGAATATATGATCAGTGGTGAACAGTAGTGAGTGTTCACTGAGTTCAGTTAGAAGCCCATTTCCTCTTGTCTAGTTGGCATTCGATTCTTTTAGAGATTCTTTTAGAGAAATAAATTGACTTCATGCACAATTGGACGAATAAACCAGTCACATTATATTAAATATACTTTTCTACATTATTTGGTAACTGAAAAAAAACAAAAATATTGGGAATTGAGATTTTTGTTTCTAATAGATTTTTTTTGCAGAAGTAACTTTTATTCCGAGTAGAGTAAAGACGTAGAATTATTACAAATTGGTTTTTCAAATACATTTATTTAGCCTAATATAAAAAGAGCTACTTTTTGAAGTTAAAATTTAACACATTAAAAACTAAGAAACAAAATTAGATAAATAATAGAGAATGATGTAAATAAGAATTAAAATATATCTAAATTTATCCTTTTAACACAAAAATAGACAGTGCTAATCAACATTGTAACAGTATTTCTATTTAACGAGGTACAAATTTTATATTTATCTTCCAGCCATTATTAAACCGATTAACCTGCAACGTAACATTTTAATAAATCAATTCTCATAGTTTCTAAGTATTGAGGTTCGATCATGTTTATTATTATTAAAACGATGTCTACATATAATCGTAAAAAGCATTTGCCATTATATAAATAAAAATTTCGTAACAAAACTATTAAGTGAAAAACACGACCCAGTCGGTTTTTGCAATATCGATTCGGCTTAAATGAGGGACATAATTCAAAATAGAAATTTAAGTTAAGGGTGCTCCATTGGCAAACAAAAAGGTTTATTCTCTTTTTTTTTTGTTGGAGTGGCTATTGGTATAATCTAGACGGTTTCTTGTTTGGCCTAGTTTACAGCAGCTCGTTATTTCCGCATTTGCTTTGTTCATTCAGTATATTGATCAAATTAATTAAATTAAAAGAATGAATATAGTTATTTGCTTTATGGGTTATGAGGTGGCATAAATGTCAACAACTTTTAAGTCATTAATAGTATATGGACAATAATAAACGTCGTTATTTTTATGTATTTATTTTTATGTATTTATTTATGCACCAATTTATTTTAAAATATATTTGGCACTAGTTTTTTAGATCTAAAGCTTCAAAATAATTAGGAGAAGGAATTTAATACCTTGGACCATAAAATATATGGATATAGAACTTGAATAAATTTTTATTTAATTTTTTTGTAAAATATTTAATTTTAATAAAATTTATATATACTAATCTGTGGTTGTGGTAGTTTTGATAATATTGCTTATTTTAATTGCTAATGTATAAAATTATTGTCTTTATATTATGAATATTAATTGATTCTTTCAATAAATATTTGTATTATATTTAGAAAGTACCAACCACCGAAAAAGTCCCATGTTAATCAATTCTCAATATTATATTAAACACTTAGATAGTTATTTCTATTCTGTTCATTACATATATTCAAGGATAAAGATAATTAGTGAACGCATTTGATAAAACAACGCAACAAAGAAAACAAAAAAATGGGTATTTATTATATCGATGCAAATCTTAATTTTTAATTATCTAGTTATAATGCAACTACAACTGCAAGTGAAACGTTAGATCTATATATTATCTCTATTGTTAAACGTAATTGACTAACGTGATAATATTTTTAGTCATCACCGCAAATCGATTGCATCAGAGGTAATCGTATTATTTTAAATTAGAAAAATATTTATCGATGCTGATGCATTCATCACTAAGCAATAATAGAATAATAAAACACTACGTTAGATGTAAGTATGAGGAAATTTTGCATTCATTTATTCGACCTCCTTTAACTTATCAGACAAAGAAATATTGAAACGCTTATAGGAATTAAATACGTGTATAGTTGATACGAAACATGAGTATATAAAATCATCAGTGAGGGAATATACGACGGTAAGCTGAAAAGTTCTTGGTCAGAAAATTAATTTTTTTTTCTACATTGTTATTATGTAGTGTAATGATAATGACTTCAGTACATTAACATATAGTTCAATATGTTGAATTACTTGGTTAATTCATTAAAGAATTATTGGAACGCTGTATTAATAAGGTCAAAAATAAGAGAGATGTCAGTGATTCACGAAACTGACATCAATTGGTCCCTGGGTATTCTTTACTTTCTCTACATAAAAGTAAACTGTTTCTTAATTACTTATGTATACAGTTACTATATAATGCAACACCACAATACATCCGAACTATCTTCGATCATACGGAACGATTTTATATTTCAAACTTGACTAATAACTAGTTGTGAATATAAACTTATCGTGAATATTTTCATGAATAGTTTATTGTGAATACTTGCAAACCTTTTTTATTCTTATTCCAACTTGACCAGCTAGTAACAAAAACGTCTTTTGCTGATGTCGCTTCCTGTTCGGGATAAAGAAGAGTTTTGCAGGCGACAGAGACCCTGGTTTGGTTTGGTTTAGCTGGCGGTGTTTGTGGATGGGTAGGGATATGATTACTGAGCATGGTCGTGAAATTCTTCACGAACGGGATGCCTGATTCGAGGTGGGTGTTGACGTTCCCCATAAACCATGATAGGGTCTTTATCGATTTGGAGGCGATAAGCGCGAAACTCCTTCTTACGATGGAACAGAATAGTCCGAGTTTTCTTCGGGTTTATCTGCAGCCGCCAGAATTTGTACCACGGAATCGCCTGGTGCAGTTGGGCTTGAAATATGTCGAGGATGGCCTCGAGACTATAACCAGTGGTAAAGAAAGCTGTATCATCAGCATAAAACTATGTGTGGGAATGTTTGTGGAGTGGAAAATTAGCCGTATAAAGGTTGAACAGGGCTGGTCTAGTGGAGCACCTTGCGGGATTTCTGCGGAGATATATTTTCGAGAGGAGACTCTGTTACCGATCTACCGTTCAAGTATGAATCATTTAGGCACATTAAGTTATTCGGTAGACCAAGCTGGGTTGTTTTGAAAGTTAGTTAGTGTTGTACCATTCTTGATCGAAAGCTTTGGAAACACCTAAAAAGATAGATTCACCTTTGCGACCTTTGCTTAATGCCTGGTGGATAGTTGCTGCAACGCAGGCAGCTTTATGAAAGCTTGAGTGTTTGGAATGGTAATCAAATTGTTCGTTCGGGATTGTGCGATGTGCGACTGTGAAGCTGTTTAAAGCGTGTTTATATCGTTTATATCGTGTTAAGTTTCGAACTAGTTAAGGTGGTGTTAATGTAACACCCCCTCTGAAACTATACGATATGTGACAGTCAGCTTTTTTTGGAACCACTAGTCTACTTATATTTCCCAACTAAATTAGAGGTCAGATAGTGCCAATAAAATGTCTTGCCAGAGAGTCCGAAAATACCGTCATATTTGTATAAAATAAGATGTTATAAAATCGGTATTTTGGGAAATACATATAAGAAATTTATAAGTATCTTTAACAATGTTTCTAATTTATCTCTCTCACATCCTGAACGCAATATTTCCCCGACTTTAGTCTTCTCAAAAGTGAGAGTCTGGAAAGCTGAATAAATTTTAACGTTTTTCTAGTTTGGCCACAGATGGAAATCTGAGGGTGCCAAAAATCAGGGGAATTGGGGATATGCCCAAGCAAATAGTTCATCAAATTCCTCAGTTTTCCTATTGTACACGCACTCTTGTTCACTCTTGTTGGTCAAGAAAGTTTGAGTAACATTCGTTCGCATAAAGACGCTGGCTATAACTTTTCGGGCAGATGCATTCTACTTCGATTTATTCATCATAAGTGCTAACTCTAGACTGCTGTTTTATGTTATGGCGTGTTGTAGCGAAGCCACGCTTCATCGACAGTGACAGATGATTACTAAACTAGTACCCTCGAATTTGGCTACCAAACGAGCAACTCATTTTGATAATTTATAGTTTGTATATCTGGGCGTGTTACTCAACCGCGTAACTGACCACGGTAATTTGGCATCAGTGACTGAATAATGAAAAATATGTTAAAAGGACAACACCGCCACAGGCTGCCAATGCCGACCTAGGAGAATTAAAAAATTCTTTATGAAAATATTACATTAAAAGTGTTCAGAAAAGTGATCAGATTTTAATTAAATCATAACAAAACAAACATCAATAACACACAAACACACAAAAAATAATTATTCCTACATTGGTAGTTTAAATTTACACAGTTTTGATTTGTGAAATATTAAATATATATAAAGTATGGGTTTTTAAGATATAAGTAAATTATGCGAGAATTTTTATTATATTCTAAATATTTTCAACATTAGATTTGTATATTGAAGAACATAATATCACAGTGTCTGAAAGAAATCAAATTACTCGTCTTTTCTGTTGATGTTGGTAGTACTTAGATCTTAGTATTAAGTTTTAAAAATTCTATTACTATAAGCTTCATATCAAATAATATTATTCATTGCACAATATTTACAGCCAGTGTAGTGTGCAATACATTACTCTAAAATTGAATATTGGTATATAGCTTGCTAAGCCTTTCTATAAATATTCGATTTCAGTTTTAAGTTCACCATGCCCTTTTTCCCTCATAAGCTTCCTCCTCGATTATTGTTGAAAACAAATAGACTTTTTTTATTAATGGAATTTTGGAAATATTACTTAAAATGGATATCACCACGTAGTATTATAAAAAAAACAAGACAAAGACCGGTACAGTCAGCTTGGAGCTCCATATAATGCGACAGGACAGTTTTCCTGCTGCTACGATAGTCGCGGGTTAGATTTCAGCAGACTATTGTTATTATTTATGTTTGTAATTGTAAATGTAGATACCTCTAAGCAAATCATCCAAGGAATAAGCTCACGCCAGTAACCTGGCTGGGTACGACTGGATATTTTCTGGGATGGTTTCTTAACTTGGTCACTGGCCTTCCCGATGGGCTTAATGCCAAAAATAATGAATGACAAAAAGGAAACTTTAACATTTAAATTTAAAAATCGATTTGGACAAGAAAATAATCCAATAAAGGAATTCTTATAAAGTGGAGCTTTATAAACATTTTCACGGTGATTTTTGATTTCAATAGTTCATTCTCCTTATTGTATAAGTAATTTAAATTAATTTTTAATTTCTCAATTATTTTCAATACGTTGGTTATTATAAAATACAATAAGCAATTGTTTTTATAATCTTGTTGGTATCGAGACCACCGAGAGGATCAAATGAATTGTCGTTTGTGTACTTTGTACTTAATCATATTTTGTTTAGGTTAAATGATTGCTGTTGCACAATATTCGCAGAACTTGTTGGAACTATTCCTATATTTCGACATGTGATGTGGGTGAAGTACCGTAATGTAATTAATTATAAATAATATTATAAGTAATATAATTTAGACCTAAGAAGCTTATAAATCTAAAATAAAGGGTTGGTAATATATAGAGTTCATGTAAAAATAGATAGAAGAAAAATAACTGTTGAATTATTTTTCTGAAAGTAAAAGTAAAAATGAAAGTGATTAAGAAACTACTTTATCTGAAAATACTTCGCCTAAATATCTATATTAACCAGTACAAAGTTAGTTTAGTTTTCTACGGATATATTTATTATTTATATTCTTTTGTAAGAGCACATTGAAAAGAAAAGAACTCATTTTGAAATAAAGTAAAATGTATTTAGTAATTTGAAAAGAAATCTCATTTATCCATACATTTTAAGCTTGCTCTTGTATTGGCAAGTTATAAAACTAATGGATCTACATAATTATGTTAAGTAATATATAAATATGTATGTATGTAGATATTATAGGACTGATTACCTATACCGACACCTTCAAGCAACGATTTTTATCAGGAAATCAAGTGAATAGCAAAGAGACATGAGGAGCAACTCCATTATCACGTCAGTACTGAAGTATTGCAACTTTTCGATAACTCTTGAGCAGGACACGTGCTCAAAAGAATCTAATCAATTGATCTTATGTAGTGTAGTGAACTGTGTGTTACTATTATGGAGATTAGGTAGGGACTATTAGGTTTTCCTAGATATAAGTCTAGTTTTAAATTATTGTAAAAATAAATAGTAACAGCTAGTAACAATGTATTAATATAAGTTTGGGGTAATTTATATGGCTATGTGAATGGAGTTAAAACGAAATGAAACAGTGGTGTTTGCATTATGTGACCGTTATTTATTGGCAATATAAAAAAATGTAGAAAATACAAAATAGATAAAACGGATGGCAGCGGTGTTACCTGGAGACGAGGCTTGGGCAGTCGATGATGGCACGTCTAAACCAAACGATGGTCGCTTACTGAATGACCGAAATACCCTTCAATACCATCCCAGATAACCGTCTCGGGGTTGCCAGCTATTCGTTATCGTGTTCTAGTTGTCGCTGCTCGCACCCCGCCCGTGTTCAACATCTGGGATTATATTTCTGGGTACTTTGTTGACCGTTATTCCACGATGTAAAATTCAACATGCCTCAAGGTTGCTATATAAGTAATCGTCAAAATCACGGAATTAAAGTAGTTTCTAACTCCGTTTCATCTCCGTAAACTTATTGAACACGCCAATTACTATAAAACAATTGTTAATCTCTAAGATAATATAAAAACTAGTTTAAAATTTTGAAGAGAAGTTGAATTTTCCACGTTATGTATTTTATAAAGTACTGTATAAAATTAAATATATGAATTTATCATTTTATAATATTATACATACTAAAGCAATTAAAATGTATAAAAAATCGCTTATATAAAAAACGCATCAGCCATTCGTTAAAATTTTTTTTTGAAGATGTAGAACGCATGTTAAAAGTGAAGAAGAAATCAATCAAACTTGATTAATTGAAATGCCGAAGATATTTCATTTTAAATTCGCTGCTGTCTGTAAAGAAGCGGAAATGTAAAAAGTCGATGTAGACGAAAATAAAATCCTTCAGAGACATTCGCAAATCAATTTAAGAGGTAATCGATTACATCCGCTTTCATACATTAAGGACGCTGGATAAGGAAATCTGGTGTATGTATGTAAAAAAAGGAACAAAGTATAGACGATCGTTTTCTACCCAATAATAACCTCGCCGCGTCAGTTATTACGTTCGATATGCAAATATGGCGTATATGCTGACAAAGTGGTTAATTAAAAACGGTATCAGATTCAAATTTTCAACAGCCGTATAGCGCACAGGAAATTGAACTGGTTAAAATATAATATTGTTTTTTTTATGTTCATTGAATGTTTATAAAAGGTGTTGATGCTACTGACAGTATATGTCAAACGATAAATTATGTTGTCAGGTACTTCTTACAGCATCATTATAATATACAAGGTCGACATTATCTAAAATATAATCAACCTTTATATCTTCAGAAAAAAATTTTCCAAATAAAGATACTTACTTCTGAGGTAGCCCATTTGTGATATTTACAAAAGAATTGGATAATATATTGTAGAGGAATGATTAAGTGATATTATACTATTTTTAACAACCTTGAGTTAAGTGATTTCCTAACTATACTATAGAAACTATACAAGATATCATGAAATCAGAATTGTGCAGCTATTATTAAAAATTATTATGTGAAGTATTTTGGTGTCGCCTATTTAACTTATCATTTATTATTCAGTCACTAATATTTACTCTTTATCAAAAATTAGGCGATGAAGCAACACGTCTAAATGATTAAATTTTATAATCAAAATTTTATTTCTGTTCTTATTCGACTTATTGAATTTTTGAATAACCAATTTATTTTGGGTCAGATCTCCAAGAAACAAACTTTCGTCGATTAAATTTTAGCACACTGCAGATTTTTTATTTGTTAACTATTTATTGTTAACTAGTTGATTAACTATTTTAAATAATATTGAAATCAGGAAAATGCGCTAGCTATTTATTTTAATTTGAAGAATAGTTTAATTTGTTTATAACGATATCTTAAGCTTTAAATGGAACTCTATGGAACAAAATAGTTTATCCGGTATTATACAATTGCAATATTACCATATTACCTTGCAATATTTGTGTAAATAAAAGTCAAACATTGTAATTCGTTTTAGTTTGTTTTACTTCATTTGGCTTCAGTGATAAGATTTGGGTTCTCACATTATCTATATGTAAGTAGTGTTTGGAATTATTGATAATTTTGTCTGCTGTAAGACTGATGGGCTGTAAAATTTTCTGAACTAATAAAATCACAATGATGAAGCACAACTAGACATCGAAACCACAGCAATTCCATGGCTGGATAACCTCACGTATCTAGGTCTCCACTTCGACCGACGCCTCGGTTGGCATTCCTAAATCCAGAAAAGCTTGTGGATCGCAAACCTGCTATCTTCTCTAATCTGCCCTTCGGGTAGACTTCCCATCTCCATCAGATTCTTATTTTACAAGATGTTAATTCGGTCCGTACTCCTCTACGGATCTAATGTCTACTTCAAGTTTATCAAACCCAACCAGGTGAAATGGCTTCAAGTTTTCCTAAATAAGCTACTCATGAGAATCTTAAACGCTCCTTGGTTTGTCAGAAATAACCAAATTCACAGGTAAACTGACGCTCCAGAAATCAAGCACTTCATATCTCACACTTCATATCTCGCACTTCATATCATTCCACAAACAACAACTCAGCTCAAGTTCTTCTGAAAATGAGCTTGTTCGCGAGCTGGTGGAAACACTGAGAGCTTAGCACCGCGTCACTGCTAATCTCCCCTTTTCCAGGCTGAAACGACCTCATTCCGTCACTGCAGTCATAACTATTGCCCCATACGACAGCATTCAGTCGTGTGTTAACTCAAGTGCGCGAATTTATAGTTAGTTTCACTAGTGCCTAATAACGGCTGCCCGGTTACCGGGTGCCAAATCCATTTTTTTTTGCAGTAGCAATTTAGTGTATTGGTAAGCCCAAAGGCAGTCCTACATATCCCGGTCCAACTTGTTGCTCCAGGGCAAGTCTCCGCGGCCAAGTATGCATCATGTAATCCACCGCCTGGTTCTAGGTCAGAACAAAAAGAAAACATTAGTGAAGTATGGATGATGGAACTGTTTGATGTTAGCTTTTTGTAATATAACTGTTATGAGATTTTTATGACACTTGTGGAACTCTTGCATTTAATTAATATTTTTCTTTGTATCTTGAGTATATATGGTCGTTCAGTAGTGCTAGAATAAATCTTGTTGTGTAAAACTAAATCCATCACTTATTATTAATTATTTGGTAATTGGAATAAGGCCAAAATTATTACGGACTTATATAGACAATAAACAAAACGAATGAGACCTAATCTCTACTGTTATCTACAGTGTTATTTACCCAAAATATTATGTGTATGGCTATGAGCTAAAATAACAAATACTTATATCAGAATTGTCTTCATTGTAGTGCATAAATTACCGATGTTCAAGCTATTCCGGCTGGTTCACGCATTGCTAGATGTAACCACAGTCCTCTAACATTTTTTTATCTTGAAACGAAAATACACAATTTCTGTGGAGTTTTTACCAATGTATAATTACATTAGATAACCCTACATCATCGATACATATTTTAATTCTTAATTATAACACCAAAATTACTTTCAGTAAGACCGCGATCGTCTTATATTTTGGTTATTGTTTTTTTTTCGTAAATTAATTGAAATACTACGAAATAGTATAAAACATTTGCTTACAAGGAGAAATAAGTCATCAACAAGAAGTTACATATTATATAACATGTATTTATTGAAATAGAAGATTCAGTTAGGTATTAATTTTACTGCAGTATACTTATGTAGGTTATTTACCTTTACATTTTTATATCAATATGTATTCAGGCTCTGATATATATTTCTCTTGTCTAATTGACCCAATACGTGACTGATACACTTATTTAGATTGTTTACAACCATGTCCTGAATTTTATCTAGATAAGTACGGTCGAAGGCATTCTAATCTTGATATTATAAATACAATATGATGTTACGGTATCGTTATTGATGTATAATTAACACCTATAATTAATAAATCTTAAAAAGGGTTTACTCTTTCTTCAGCGCTATAAAGATATTATTAGATATTATTTTTAGAACTTTGGTATCTTGGTTCGTAGACTTATTTTATTTTCATATTATTTTCATTTTCAGAAACTTTAGTTAGAATAGCAATAAGGAATTCCTAAGTTTTTAACAATTTCAAAATAAAGATGGATTTTTATAACTATTGAATTTTTAAATACATACACAGATCTGCATTATACTTAAATTATAGCTTGGTATTTTTAGCAATCTTTTGTAGTTATTCTTATTAACTGATTGCTTATATAAAACTTAATCTATAAATTCATTATAATGATTACGTGCGCTGTAGCATTAAAAAATATAGGCAATAACACTTGAATAGAAATATATTTTGACAAATATTTGTTACAGTTCAATTACAATGTAGTTCTTGCATTTCAATGTCATTTGTATAATTTTATAAAGGTGAAAAATAAATTTGACAAGATTTGAAATCTCTGGGTTGTTTTTAGGACAATAACACTTTTAATAGAGCTGTTACTTGGCAGTTAGTGTAAATAAATTTTTTCATTTGAGTTGAATAAATACTGGGGAGCTATCAACTCATTCAATAGTCGGTTCACCGTTATCAGAAATTGAATCTTGTTAATATTGTGAAAGAAATCAGTAATTCCTTTCAGAACTTTCGAGCAGCTATACCTTTGGAGGTTAAACAGTTGATATACACTATCCTCATATAATAAGGGATCCTACTCAAACAGAATTTTAATAATAATAATTACCATATTATGGTGTGATGGAACCTCAAATTATAAAATGAATTGAGTGAATTAAGATTCACCATAACGATATTCAATAACAATTCACGATGACAGTTTCATTTGCTTTGAAATTTAAATTGTGACTACGCCTTCAATTTTTCATTATATTTCTTGTATTTGATATTAAAATCACTATTATGAAACTTTTAAACTCACTCATGACAACTTCTCTAACGTAAGTAAACGGAATACTCACTTAAATGTGAAAACTATTCGTACTACGATAGATACTATATTTTATTAATTGTTATTTCCTTCTGTTTTAGTTCCTATTAGCTTTTATTTTTGATGTATTTAACTATTTTTGTGGTTTAAAAATTTTTGTTGAAAATAACATTCTTCATTTTTTGGAGAATTTAAAAATTTTTGAATGAAGTTTAAGAGCAAACGTATCTGCTGTTAACGAGAATTCAAAAAATATTAAGATTATTTGGGGAAAATGTAATAATATAACAAATATCTCTTACAACATTATAATTGTTCCGTGAAAATTTTATTGTAATTTGAATAGGCTAAACATTTTATTTAAGAATGGACCTAAAATTTCACAGATCAATAATTATAATAATAATTATTATATTTTTAATATCAATGTTACAGTATTTCCTCATGGCAAAACTGTTAATCTGATACCTTGTTGTACCGGTCTCAGTTGAAAACAATAACATTGTATTATATCGATATTGCGTTATACTTGTATATTGGTCCTCATACCCATCCGTTCATTAACTATAAAATATTTTTCGTGATGATGTGAAACAGTTTGTACCTTTATCAGTATTAAAATCTCCATTTTATAACCCACGATGGTCCTGGTTACAGTTGGATGCAATATGTGACGGTCACGAAAATTATTAATCACTAATCAATCCATGTTAATTTAAGATTTCGCTTAAAAGAAAATTACTTCATTTTTAGTTGACCATGTGAGGTTCTGAAATGAAAATAAATTAATAAAATAAGATTATATAAAAGAAATTGTGAGTTTTATGTATGTTACCAATGTAATCTTAAGTATCTTAAGTTAATATATTAAAATATATTAAAAATTGAAATTATTACATTAATTCTATTGAAAACATTAGAAACAAATATCCATCGATACATAATAAGGCGCTATTTTTTTAAAATAACTTCGAACTAATGCATTGGCATACACATCTGGTAGTGTTCTACTGACATACACAGGGTAGGTCATCTGACACTACAACTATGAAATTGTTAAATTATCTATTGCAATAATACAAAAGAGCATAATTTTTTATGACTGACTTGGTTAGACAACACGAAAATTTGACCTAAATATATTCTAATTGGATTAAAGTGACCAAGCACAATTCGTTTGAAAACTCTGTTATACGGTATATTTGTGTGCTTATGTGCTTATGACTAAATTCTGTGATTCTAAAAATATATTGTGCTTATGGATATTTATTAAAAAATTAATACGTTACTGTAAATACGAATAAAGATACGATTTCATAAAAAATCAGTTTAATTACATATGTGCACTTTGTTTATGATAATTCTCATTTTATTTTAAGTCGAAACACGTAGTTTAGAAATAATTTTCCAATATTTCATAACGATGATAGATATATCTTGTAACCGTGAAATTAAAAAATAGACAGACGGCTCACCCTATATAAAATTCGAAATATTCAAAGTTCTCACGATAAAGTACTACTGAATATTAGTTTTGCGTTTGGGTTCATCATTTTTAGCTGAACTTTTTTTTAGGATATTAATTGCGGGTAATTTAGATTGACAGATATTATCGAGGGTATTAGATAAAACTCGTAACAACTTTAGTAACTGAATTTAGAAGTATATTAACTTTTAAGAAAACTTTATCTATGTAATTTATATTTGTTAATATTTTTGGATATGTGAACGTTTATAGTCGAACATGCAAAGATGTGATCTTTAGGCATGAGTTTCCCACAAATAATTCCTATCTGTTATTATTAGATATCTTGAAGATAAGATGATTTTGGTCCGTAAAAAACCACAACGGTGTGTTGCAAAATTTCCTTCTAGAACTAGTAATAATACGTGTTCTGTTATAATATTGTGAATATATATACTTAAAAAGGTTGACTCTTAGGATAAGCCCTCAATACTTATTGTATCTTTAATTTCAAAATGAAGTGGTGCCTAAATATTATGAAAAATCACTTTCAATCTTATATATATTTAAGTGAGTATAAAATAAACAAAGAACATATTCAGCTTTTACATTAATTTATAATATTTTGACTATACTGACAAATAAGATGACTAACTGGTTTTACGGATGGAATTTAATTTTTATAGCTTCATCTTCAACAAATATTTGTATTTAGAAATAATATTCAAACAAATTCTGGATTTCTGAATAATAGTTGGTTATAGAGTTTTCAAATGCCCTTCACGGGGTCATACATTTAATCACTAAATTTTTAAAAAAAGTTTACATTTACAAAATTTCACTGCTTCGACTTTATTAAATGACTTGTTAAGAAAGAATAAATCTGCATTTTTTAATAGAATTTTGCATATGTCTGGTTCTAATAGCGACAGATGCTTCATGAACCTTTTGTTTGTTATTTTGTATATTTTTATATTTTAGAATTTCCTTTTTACAAACTATGGTTTATCTGGACTGAATCTACTGTTTAATGTGTACTCCGAACCACGGTCCACGGCATTAAACCTTCATACTGGCGCCTTACCCAGCCTGATTACTGGCGTCACTGGGATCATTTTCCTTGTCGGATTTTGAAACATTGTTTAAGGACAATCACAAATATTAAACAATCACAGACATAAATTTCCGACCATACCCAGTGGGATTCGAACCAGTCACTATCGCAACAGCAGGAGGACCGTCCTACAGCCTTTTCCACCGTACCAACCAGGCCTAAAGCACTTACTGTAATATATACTATAATAATTAGAATGTGTAACTTTTTTATCACTAGGACTATTATATTTCGTTTTTTGATGCTATGTTATAACGGTGCACAACATAATATTATATCTTTACAGTAATGTAGATCATTTATTTAATAATATAATTTCAATACCACCTGCTATCAAATACAACCAAAGTATATATTAATTTTAAATAAGATTTTTAGGTGCACAATATCCACAAAGTTAAATATAAAATTAATGAAAACTAATAATATCTATTCGAGTTAGGTCTAAAATCGATATATACTATAACAGGTCATAGAATAATAAAATAATCGATATTCACAATGTGCCAACAGATTTCGGGGAGTGGTCCCAAGGACTGTATCGCTACGAATAATTAGATTTATATTTTTGCTTTATTACTATATAATAACATTATTATTATAAGACGTTATTATTGCTCTTTAGTGATTGGATATTCAGAGGCATAATGCAACGTTAGCTTTTGCTGTCACCAATCAACGTGGTATTTCTTCTCACAAAGCGCATATATGGTAATATTATACAATTTTTCAAAAGGCGTGAATAATACAGACTTTTATTGTAGCGCTCTAACGTCTGTGTTGATTGAGCGATCAAAATTGGTTGATGGCAATATATATGTTAAGTTGTTATTTTTCCGTACGTATAATATCAAGAAAGATATAATAGTATTAACTCAATGATTTGCACATTTATTACACTGGATGTTAATATGTAATTCAAAAGTTATATGTGAACAATGTTATGCATTTTATCAAGTATTAAGAATATTATATGAAATATTAACTAAACCTAGCCAATCTTCGCTGTGGTCCAATATAAGATTAATTAAGATCATTAATTAATCTTATCTAAATCTCGCGAAATGTGTATTACATTTTCATAAAAAGGGTTAAACTCAACAATAATTAATATTATGCATATTAATAATACATATTTCGATCAAATGTTTGAAATGTTAATAGAAATTGATTTTTTTAAATATTCTTGGTAAAATTCATTGTACTTTTCCGAGTGTTGAAACCAATTTTCATAGTAGTTTTTTCGCTCCCATTTGAGGTTCTTCTTCTTCTTCTTCTTCTTCTTCTTCGGTTATCATTATCGTTGACCATGTAATATTAATGTACTTTTTATACGCGGAAATAAGAAATTATTGGGTTTCTGAATTCTAGTTGGTGGTAGAGTTTTTAAACACCCCCCATGGAAACACATATTTAATCACTATATTTCTTTTTTTTTTGGATTTTCAAAAATTCAGTGCGTCGACTTTAAATGAATGATATAAAAAAATTATTGAGTGCTAAATCAAAAATGTACAGCGAATGACCTAGAATGTATAAGTATATGTACGCCCTCCATGGAGACATACATTTAGTCACTAGATTTCATATTTTTTTACATTTTCAAATATTCACTGCGTTGATTTTAAATGAATGAAATAAAAAAGTTATTAGGTGCTAAATCAAAAGTGCACAGCGAATGACCCAGAATGTATATGTATATGTTCTTATAAAATATAATATTCTCTCAAGGTGGGGTTGTGTACTAGGGGTGTTGGCCATCGAGAAAAATATCGATATTTCGATATAACGATATTTTAGTAAATATCGATATATTGTTTTAGATACTTTAACATTTAAGGTCTTTAATTTAGGCTCTTTAACATTAAGCACCAATTTTAAATGTTTATTAAAAATTATGTTTCATTTATTTTGAAAAAATATCCAAAAATATAGGCTAAAAATATCGATATTTTCTTTCGGAAAATATCGATATATCGATATTTTTTCTGCATTCCGCCACGTTAAGATGCAGCTAGAGAGCATCATATGGTACGTGTTTAAGAGGTCGAGTTGAGAAGACTTAGAAGAACCAAAACCTTGATTCACTTCAGTGTAAATATTTAATTAATAATTAATAATTAGTAGTAAGTACAGTTAGTGCTTCATTATTTAAATACAAGTTAGCGATAGATTATGAATAGCTGGCGCTTACAATACAAATAAATGAAAAGGCTCCAAATGCAGTTTACTGAGAAGTAATTTTATTAACGACATTGATTGATGCTTGCCATACTAATGACCAAGAATGCCTGAATTTCATGGTATGACATATGAAGATTTTGTTTTAAAAGATCATCATGATCATGTGTAAGTCAGTGTTCTCTCGCTACAATAACAGTTTTTGCACTTCACTTCCGGGAATTCCAATTCCGGGGATTCAACCTGGAGCAAGCGTCGTACATAGTGTACCAAAACCGAACGTTGTACCAGTTATTTATAGTAACGTATGGTGATGCTTTATCACATCAAATATTAAGATTCATTTATACGTTGATGTTTGGATAATCCACGTTGAAAGTTTTTCTTATAGGTAATGAGTACGTTGAAGCTATTGACACGTTTGTTAGACTAGAAAATAATTATTCATATCTGATTAAAAACTGGATGCCCAAGAGATTTCGAAAAATGTGTCCTTAGTCCCTTAATTTTCCACACAGGAGTGATTTGTAGTTCCTGAGACAATATTCCTCAGCTAATCAAGATAGTTGAACGTATATTTATTTAAGTTATAGCATATATTTTGAATATACTGTACGTGCCTATATTCCTCAGCAGTTTTGGTGGTCACATGACTACATTTAAATACTTAATCCACCCCTTAACTATATATAAAACACCTTTGAAATTTATGAAGAAATAACTATTGCAAAAATATTCGTAATTCCATATTTATATTCAAAAATGTGATCGAACATTTCGATATATCGATGTTAACCTTTATACATCGCTGAACATATTTACATTTGCAGCTGCCACAAAGCAATAATCGGAACCTTTAGGGGCCAATACCGTTCCCATACAATTAGAAAGATTGATACCCTTTTGCAAAACCTTAAATAACAATTTGTTTATCGGTACAGAGAATCTAAAGGTCATGTGCATAATAGTCGCCGGATTAGTCAAAACAAATAAATAACTTCGATCGCTCAGTGTTAAAAATGCGTTCGAATGACAGGCAAATTATTAATGTGCAGCATTAAATAAATCGTGCATTAAATCATATCAATATCGGAACAATGAAATTATAAAATCATGCTGTTTTTATTTTGCGTAGCTTAAGGCTCAATTGTCTGGTAATTGAACTATATATTTTAGTATACAATTCTGTATGTATTTAGGTTTTTTCTTGCTTAGAATTTGTATTGTTCGTAATGGTGATAAATTGTATGGTTTGATTCGATATAAACGCATTCTATCGTTAAGATATATTTAATTTTATTCTAGTATTAACTGACCTAATAGATGTTGCTCTATTAAAAGCCATTGAAATGTGGAAGTCCCATAAACTTGTCTATCCTATAAGAATAATTATATTTGTTATACGTTCACTTAAAAATCGACATTACATTTTTTGTTCCCAAGGAAATCATTTGTAAGTAGTTATTTTATTTCTGAATAATTACAAGAATACCTTTCCTGCTTCTGAAACAATGAATACAATGGCTGGGGCGGTGCCCAAAATAATCCAGTGTCTTAATTTATATATTTCAATGCCTTACAAAAAGTCCACTCCTCCACGTTATTTGACAATCTCACAAAAATTGTCAATATTCAAGTATTCAAATGTTATAGAGAGACATAGACATGTGTTACAGCGTCCAGAAACATGAAGTTACATTGATCGTAGTTCAAGAAATTTGATTGGTTCTAATATGTTTAATCCAAAAATTGTTATGCATCTCATCATTACTTCTATCATTTTTTCCGGTAAATCGTTATATATTGTACCGTGAAAGTATTTCAAATTTACAAACAGGATTGAGGAATAAATAATATAGTTTAAAGACGTAGTAGCAGTATAATAAAGCAATCTGGATGGACTTGTTAATTGGATACCTAATGCTCTAATGCATTTCTTCTATACAATTGGCCTCAACTTCTTGGTTATAATGCAATGTGAACAAAAATTGCATTTAATTTCCTAAAATATAATAAAATATAATAACAAACTTACTGTCTACCTTAACAGTTTTAAGCCAATATATTGATTTAATATATTGATACTTAAGAAATTTAACTAATAAGTTATAAAATGCGAAACGGTTCTAAACAAAAAAAACTATTGTTTTTCTCGAAAAACTGTATTATTTTACGGAAAGGAGAAGCTACTAGTTGAACAGCGATACAAAGCGACCGAGAGGGTAAAACCAGGTGTAGAGGGCAGAGGGCCCCTTCAGATCACAAAGTAGTCTATTTTAGTGTTTGTCGTATGATATAGCACCTCCCTTCTGAACAAAACACCACATGGATGGACTTGGTCATTGTCCCGTCTGAGCTGCTCGTAGTTGTTGTAAAAATGGAGTAGTTTGAGTATCTTGTATCTTCGTCCGTCAGTTTGCCTTCGACGATCTTCGAAATGACACTGTTTATAACTAAATTATCCCATGGCATCCTTCTGTGGAATGGTTTTCCAGCTGTGGTGATTCCAGATTCCAATAGTCTAAGAAATTGAGTTACTATAATCTACCTCTTTTTCGTCCTTATCCAGCTTCAGCTGCGACACTTGTGCTAGAATTCCACTCATCTATATCAAGCAACGCTTCGAATAACTGCGAAACGATTTCCAATATAACGTCAACTTATCTTATTTTCTTGATAATTAATTTAATTTCGATTAATTAATTTAATTCTTAAGAGAACATACAACATCATGGTCATACATAAATGTTGAATGAAATGAAATGAAAATGAAATATGTTGGACACTAGATTTGAATATAAAACTACAAAGTTAATCTAAATTACATTGAAAGTAAATGTATGAAGATCTTTATGGCAAAGCCATTCAATATCTGAATAGCGCCAAATTTTATTGGCCTTTAAAAGATGCTATTATAGTGACATAAAAGATGTCTGATTACTGCATATCCTGAATGGATACACAATACATTTAAATAGTGGATGTATTATAAGCAACTCATATTAGTAACAATGTTATCAAGAAACCATAGGAAAACGTTAGAACATATTCTTCCCTGTGTTACGCATACTGAAAATGGCGGCAAAGATAAACAACGCGCCATAGAAATGAAATGAACCAATCAAATGTATTCTCAGGTATTGCCAAAGCGATTCAAACAAACCAATAAAACAACTGGAAATATATATATATATATATATATATATATATATATATATATATATATCTATATATATCTTAAATAAGAGTAAATAGAGATTTAACTCTACAGGTGAGTTATTTCGTAGCGTTCAAAATCCATATTTCCAGTTGCTTTATTTAATTTTCATTTCATATGTATATATATATATATATATATATATATATATATATATATATATATATATATACATATTTATATATATACATATATATATATATATATATATATATATATATATATATATACATATCTATATATGTATCTATATGTATCTATATATGTATATGTATATATATATATATATATATATATATATATATATATATATACATATATATATATATATATATATATATATATATATATATATATATATATATATATATATATATATATATTCTAATCATTAATTCTAATCTAATCTAAAAGAATTATTTATACGGCCGTAGATTTTAGCGTCATTATTGGGATGGACCGGGTAAAATTCTCTATATAATTATCTCTATCTAAATATTATAATATAAAATATTATTAGTAAAATTTATCCTGGGTTTAATTTATTGACCGAGATTGAAATATGAACTAGAACTAATATACATTATTGAGGGAGAAAGCGTCCTACATTCGAAATCAAATATGCATTATATATCATAATAAAGTCCTGATGAAGGTTCGTCATAAGCAAACCACGGAGTAAATATTGTTATATTATATTATTGTTTATTATATTTATTTTTGTCCGAATAATAAAGGATGAGTAAGCTATAGAGTTTTTTTGAACACATCATCCTGTATTATACGAAAATTATATAGTTCTTTGTTTAGTTTTGTTGTATGAAATAACAGTAAGTGGGCAAAAGGTGTTTTTTCTATTTCAATGGATGATAAATCTTCGGATATTTTTTTGGGTTAGTAAACAACCGTCGTAGGTTAATTGGAGTTTTAATAAATAAGTTTTGATGTAATATTATCACAATTTATGTAGTAGAAAATTGATATGTAATAGAAAATTTGTAGATACTGGTTCCAATGAATGTTTAATGGCTGTTTACAATATATTTAAAATATGTTCAATATATCTTCATGAAAGTGAGTAGATAATCACTTTAAACTATTGCCATGATTTGATTAGCAATTTTCTCATCATTCATCATGACTTTTTAAACAAATTGTTCGTTTTTCACTCAACACATGATTCATAAATCATATTTCTATAGTTTTCTTGTCATAGTTAAATTAGAAATTAAAATATGATGAAAGTTATCATTTTGGCACGTTCTGTTAAAACTGACTATAAACTAAAAGCTACACATATAAAGCAGATATAATTTGCTTTTCACCTAGCCTAGATGGAACTCACAACAAATAACAAACGAGAAAATTATAAAACTGAGAGATCTTATGAAACAAGACTTAATAAATCTGTTTAACTTAACTTATTCATGAATGTATATTACAGTAAATAAAATTATTTTACACGACTGTATGTTCTGCCAAATCATTAAATCGTTGTTTCTAATTAGTAATAATTAAGAATTATTTTATTTTAGTTGTCTTATTTATTTTAACTTTCGTACTTGTGTTTTTATTATTTATTGACTGATATGAGTGTGTATGAAGTATTACGAGTTATTAAATACCTTATTGTAATTATAGAGTAGTCATATAAAGTATATTATGGAGAAGTCAGTACAACATTATACAATATTAAAAACTACCATATCCAATGTCCCATAAGTGGCTTCCGGGTACCGCTCGAAATGTCTGTAATCCTGGAAACTCTTTGTGTTGGTTGAAGCAAGAATTAATGGGAAGCATAAAAGGATATTTGGCGCAGGTTTTAATACAGCGAATACTAAGCCAAATTTGGCACCATAGTAGATCCTACAAATAATATCTAACACTAAAATAACATCTAAAATTTTATAGACATATTTAATTATCTTAAAAGCCTAAGAGTTTGTTGGTATTGTCTCCAGTAAGGGCGTTTTCGTAGTCTGTCAAACTGTTGTTAGATTATTGTAATTGGTATTGAGTAGATTCTCTGAAGAAATGTTTTGGTTTATTCGACTGATTGTTAACATTCTGGTTGTCGTCTTAGCCGCGATCTTGACAAAAATATGCCGAACTTAGGCTTATATTAATTTATATGTAGTATATACCGTTTTATGATTTTTTGGTACTGTACTTGCTTGTAAATAACAATATACTGGGTATTAACATAACACCATTTTAAAAAGATATTTTTCAAGATTATGAATATAATAGGGTAAAAAGATTAAAATTTTGAATGATAAATAGTAAAATACTTTTGATATTCGATAGGTTCCAGAAATTGAATCCATTTGAAAAGATTTGAAGAAGTTTTTAGGGTGGCAGTTAAATTTCGTAAAAAATATTAACCGTAAAGGGGTGATAATTTATATTCAATATTTATATTAAATATTTCTAATAAATACATTTTATGACAGGAAAACTCTTCTTTAATATTCAACAATTTATTTTCTTGGTTATTAAATAATACAATAAAATAATAATAGTGGCGACACATTTTAGTTAAGATTTATTTTATCAGCAAGTAAGGCAGAGAGATCTTTTTTACAATCTACTTTTATTATTTTGTAACTTTTCAGTGGAATGACGCATTCAGCTAAATATTCTCTGGTTTGAGAATATTTTGAAAGAGGATCTTCAACTTTTACTATCTGCAAATCTCGATTTAAGGAATCAGTGTTTGGTATTACCAATAATGCTGAGGCGATATAATAAATTATTACAAAAGAGATATATTCCATTCTAACTTCAAAAAATACAAATACAATACAACAACTCTAAATTCACGACACTGACAACGACATGCTGACGATGAATATATTTCATTTGAAGACATTTGGATAAAAAACTAGCTAGAATGAAAGAAATAATTAAACCAGGTGCTACAACAACGTTACAAATTAAGCAGTATTTTGAAATGCCACTTATTGGGGGTTTAGAAAACTCATTCGATTTTTGCCATGCTCATAAAATGATATTACTTGATTTCTAACAGTTATATTTAACATATTCTGCTACACCTCCAACATCTATCACCTCCGAATAAGTTTTTTCAAAATCTGGCCAAATTATTAACAGTTGGAGGAATCTCATCACGGGAGAAAGGCTAAACCTGTATATTATGTTTTTGAATAGTGATTAAAAAATATTTCCATTCAATAATAAATAAAATTTATTTTATTTAAAAAATCTGTAGTAGTTACTGTGCGATCATTTTTTATTAGGTCATGGATTAGTTTTTTCTATGATTAGTTATATGTTTAATTTTTATTTAGTATCTATTGTTATTGAACATCTTTAGTTGGTTTTGTTTAAGTTCTATTGTATTATTTATATTTATTTATAAATATATAATAATTAAAAATAGCAATTAACATATTAAAATACGAGAAAACATTTTTGGGGTTATTATTACATTCTTTTTTACAGATCCACATAACATTCAAATAAAAAATAAATTTTACTTTCTTAAAAATGAAATTATTCCCTACATTCTAATAGTAATCAGTAATTATTTTTTTCCTTTTCTTTTTTAAAATTAGTACGTTAAGGAATACATATACATACATCTCCATCTCGCTTATACTAGCGTTGAAAAATATAAGCTTATTTAAAGTTAAGTGGTCCAAGCAATTATCTCCGTCCTTTCTTCTCTCACAATTTATACAGGAGATAATTCCTACATCCTTGTCTGACATCACGAATAAAACAAAATAGTTGAACCATGAATTTGACTAGTTTCGCTAGTTTTTTGCAAACCAACATGATTCTTTCGACGCGGTATCGCATTGTTGCCTTAAAGATAAGAAAAAGTGACAGAATATTATGGACAATATGTAGATTAACATTTACTTTACAAACTTTTCTCAATAAACACCTTTTAAGTTGAAAAAATGGACAGAATACATGCACACATACTAACATTTTGTTTCATTCAAATTCAAGATATTGTTTGTCTTTTACACCTTCTTCCGTATTACTGCATTGATTATCATTATACTAGAAGTGCATCTTTTACAGTGCATCTTTATCGTGCATCTGTTTTAAATACAATATATGTTATTTGAAGTAAAAAAATTGGAATATATCTGTAATAAAATACAATTAATACATATAAGAAAAATGTGAATCAGCCTAGCTGTGCTGAAAAAGTTTCATTTCCATTATCAAATATTCTACAAGAACCATTGAAAACACTACTAGCTGGATCCACATCTCCATCGAAATTGTTTTTAGGTAAAATTCCTAAATTCAATTATTGTTTCCAAATAGCATTATTTGAAATAAAAATCGTTGAGAATGAGTGTGGCGTTAATTTGGAATCAACATTAGATATTAAAGGTTGTACTATCCAATTGGTTCTTTCAATCCTTGGTTTTTTGGCAATTTCAACAATTGGTTTCCAATTCCTAATGCCGATTCAAACATTTTTAATGTCTGTTTTATGGGCGCCGAGAGTCAACAAATTAAGACACGCTTGCTATAAAACCACAAGGAGAAGGTATATATTGTGGTAACGTTGCTCCAGTTGTGCATACTCTACATATGTCCCATCCAAACAAAAAGCCAGCTTTCGACCAGGAGAGCGTATGTTGGTCATGCTAGTAAAAATATATGTTATTATAAAATTATAATAAAAAATAACGTAAAAAGTTTAATAAATTAATTCAATAGATATGTTAAATAATATGATATACGATCTAAAGATTAAATAATATTTCTGATATTGATATTTACTTTACAATTTGTTCAATTTAATTGACTCACTTCAGCCGTACGACTCCAGCGTTTATCGTAAGGTTTTGAAAGTAATATTTTTCAAGTCGTAAGGTAACGAGTATTTTTTACATTGATATGTTCTTTGTCCTTTTAAAACTATATCAGACGACGTGAAATCCTTGATTGTACAATACTGTACGAATTCTTTTTCAAACAGCTTGGCAACAAATATTTCGTTATTTTTTCTGTGATGTCATATTGAACAAGGCACGTATATCGATAAGTTAGATACATTGTATACCGCCCAAGTTCTAATTGATAAATTCAGAAGAATAGCTACTTAAATATGAGTGGGCATTAAAGTAGAATGTCAATACAATTGAGTAAATAAACATTTATTTTTACCATTTAAATGTTTCAGTAAAATTAATAATGTTAAAAATAACAGCCATTAATTTATTACAAAATTAAGTTATAACGCTAATCCAATTAGTTACTTTGTTCCTATATAAATGGAAATATTTTTTCTGAACTGTTATTATATGATACACATTTACATAGTGATTTGTTTCATATTTATGGATATAAAAACTGGTTAACCTTGTCAAGGTCGTAAATGTATTTCACAAAGTTCGTGTTTTATGCATTCTACACACCACCTGCATCTGAGAAATATGTTTAAAGCGTCGGCCGTAATTTGTGGAGATCGTGTAGGTTGAGAGCGCAAAATTATGGTGCAGAAACGGTAAAAACTACGAAATGGTGCGAATTCCGTATAAATAGGATAAACGTTAGAAACATGCATAACGAATCATTAATATTAAAGATTAGTGCCAAATTAATCTATTGCACTATAATGTAGAATGGAAAAAGACATTTTTTGAAGCTTTTAAATCGAATATAATGAACATATAAATTAATAAGATGTGCCGTTTTGGCCGATGTTCTTTATCACTTTTCTTGTATAAGCACAATTTCATTACAATAGAGATACTTCTGAGGTTTCTGATACCAAGTTATTTTCACAAGCTTCTCTTAAAACCAACTTGTTTAGGATATGTTACTCCTCAGTCATGTCCGATTTTGGCGCATGCGCACTATCCTGCACTGAATAAACCATAGAAGAGAATAAACTATATTGTGTTCCTTTTCTAATGGCGGTATATTCTTTTTGAGTTGATTGGTACAGTTGATCAAGTCAAAATCACAAAAAAATCTAAGATATTTAGATTTTGTATTACATTAATAATTATATAGTATTAATAATTAAATTGTTGTGTTATTTTTGGTGGTTTAACATACGTTGGTCTTAAAATACGGAAGAACGAGGGTAAGAGCAGAATGTTAGGTTATATTTTTAAAAGTTATAAAATCCAAACAGCATCAATATTATTTATAGTGGATATGTTAGCTGCCAAATTTATAACACATTTATTTCAACGACATCGAATAGGTTTCAAAATATGCCAAAATTTAATGATAACAAGAAAGAGAGAGATTCTTGTTGTGTTGGAAGTAGTCAAGACACTAATGAGGTTTGTCCATCAAGAATAGTAGCAAAAATTGTAGTAACTAGTAATAATTAGACATTTATTTTAAACATAATATATTTTAGTAATGATTTCAATTTTATTTTATAAGTAAGATGTAGCTAGAATTTGTTGAGAGTGAAAGTAGAAGAATTAGAAATGAAAGTAGAAGAATCAGAGAAGAAGAAATTAGACAGCATTTTGCTAAGATGTAAGAACAGTGTACAGTGATACTATGAAATAATAAATTTGCTAACAAAAATAGACCTGGATCAAATAAACACAACATAAAACTATCTACAGTACCTTAGTGATCTAATGACAAGGAAAAAAACGATGCATTATTATATAAGAGTATAAGTAAATAAATTATTGTTTTGTAAAAATAATGATGTATCAACTGAAATTTATTTCAGCTTAAAAGTACGATAATCCATTCAATTTAGGCTAGTAAAGATACAATACGTTAATCGAAAGCTCGAGGTAGTCAATTCATTAATGGGATTTGTGGATCAAGAATAGTAGCGATCATAGTTGATCATAACAGTGGTGGCTTTTTCATTTGGCTTTAACTATATTGGTCTATTGTGCAAATAAATAAATTAATTTAAATATTGTGTTTTTATAAAAATAGAAAAGCATATAGAAATTATTTTTATTATATAATTTTATTGAATAAATTTTTAAATAAAATATATTATTTCCATTTTGCAACATATTGCACATATTGCAACTAAAAGCTGAATATGACATAACGAATATAAACGAAAACACCTTTTTTATCACTTAGTAGTGTAGCTGTGTTATTTTTATTGCCTATTCTCACTTTCTCCATATATGAACTTCTTTCATTTTTTTCGTGTGTGCTCAGTTTTCTTGCTTCAGCTAGGGGTTTTAGAAAGCAACGAAGGCTAGGAGCTAGGAAAATGTATCCTCCTAGCTCCTAATGTTCATTACTTTCAATTTCTATACCCACTTACAAACACGCATTTACTTATTAATTCGTATCTTTGCACATTTAATTATTCTGTTAATATTGTATTTCATCTGTTTAAGATTTCATGTAGATGATCTGAATTATCAGTTGTTATTACCACATCACCTGCAAATACTCCTATCGACATTTCTATTTTTTCCATATATTTATACCCTATTATAAGTCTTGATTTGTCTATTTGACATTTTTTAGACCGGATTTAACTTTCATTTTTGATTTTGACGCAAAGGTAAAGGCGACAGGACGGTTTTCCTGCTGTTGCGATAGTCGCGTGTTCGAATACTGCTGAGCATGGTCGTAAATTTATGTTTGTGATGATTCAACATTTGTAATTATCCTTAGGCAAGAGTGCAATATCCGACAAGGAAAATGATCCCAGTGACCAGGCTGGATAAGACCGGATGACTTCTGGGATGATCTGCAAGTTGGTCACTCGCCAGTCGGTAGGCTTAATTCTGAGGACCGTGGTTTGGAGCCCACGTTAAACAGTAGGTCCAGTCCAGAAACCCCTCTTTGGTTAATAGGGTACTCTAACATATAACAAAAAAAGAGCACTGTTATTTTCCTTATTATTGCAATTTTATTAATTATATCTTTGTGTTCTAATACAACTCAGAGTGTTTTTGTTCTTAGTTTATCGGAAGTCTGTGTAGAAAACAATTCTGACGGATTAATAAAAGCTAAATATATCTGTTTAAAGGGGTTGAATTTTTTCTATCATTTGTTTTATACAAAATATATTATCTTGTAACTTCTTTCTTTTCGGAATTTGCATTGCGCCTTTCGGAATTTGATTAGTGATTTTTATTACTAATTTAGACAGTTTTCTATGACATTTTCGTATATCTTCATTGCAGGGCACAACACCACAACTTTTTTTGTGACCGAGCAATAAGTGCAATAAGTGATATTTGTGCTTAAATTTCACTTTAATACTCATAATACAGTAGATTGCGGACCGATATTTTCAGCATTTGTGGCACCAAACCGCATTGTATCAACAAACTACAAGTTGCAGGCAACTTCTTAACCTTGGAATAAAATGGATGAAAATGCACATCAAGAGGAAACAGGAGGAAGTAATTGAGGAATCCATGATGACATTACTAGTCTCTGGTTCTTGCATTTTTAAACTCTTGTTCAGATATTCATTAATTCAAAAATTGATCAAAAAATATGAGTTTCATAAGTTGAACTTTTTAATTGCAAGCAACACAACATAATCAATAATGAATACCTTAGTGGCGCCTTAGTATCTTATGGTCTGAGAGTATCAAAGAGCAAAACGTCTACATTCTTATATGCAAAACATCTTTGGTTCGATTGTTCTATTTTTAAGGAGGGTAGGCAGTAGAATTGAAGCAGGAATTCCTTTTGTCGAGAATTATTTTCGAGTATTAAAAGACTCTCTGATGACTCTGTGCCAGACACTTGTCCTAAAAATTTACCCGATATAAATTAAAATTCGCAGGTCTTACTGATCATCTCGACTTCTCAAAAACAAACCCTTTAATATTTCTGGAATGTTGTAATTTTATTATTACATATATTCCTGCCCATCATTACGTCGACCATCTGAAGCCCATTATCAAATAAAAATGTGTATGCGAAAAATAATCACTATTTCTATTCTTATGTAAACTTCGTCAATAACAATGAGTAATAATTCATTCGTTACACCTTTTGTGCATTGACCGCCATCTACTAACATATAGTTTAAACAGAATTTAGTTTTTACTACAATATCAGTTGTAGTGTGAGTGTATTGTTTGTTGCTGAATACATCTACTTACATTATACTTAGGATAATTAAATAATTGCGGATAATTGAAAATTATATTAATCTCGAGTGTGTAAATTATTTATTCTATAAAAGTATAATTATGTAATAAAAATAAAAAATATCAGGGGAAAGTTATAAAATAATGCCATAGTAAAACACACTTTTTTTGCCAAAATTATTTTTTTTATTCAACATAGTTCCCTTCAAGGGTGATGAACTGATTATAGCGATGCTCCAACTTTTCAATACCATTTTGGTAGCACGATTTGTCCTTTGTTTCAAAATAGGCCCCAGTTTCGGCGATCAACTCTTCATTCGACGAAAATTTTTTCCCAGCGAGAATTATTTTGAGATCTGAGAAGGTGGAAGTCGCTGGGGGCCAGGTCTGGAGAATACGGTGGATGAGGTAAATCGAAGACCATTTAATGGATTTTTGCCATCATTTACACTGATTTTTGACAGGGTTCATTGTCTTGGTGAAGCACTTTCTTTTTCTTCAAATGCGGCCATTTTTCAGCGATATCGTCTTTCAAACGGTGTAATAATGCTATGTAATAGTCGCTGTTCATGGTCCTTCCTTTCTCAAGGTAGGCAATGAACATTATTCCATGCGCATCCCAAAATACAGATGCCATAACCTTACCAGTCGACTGTTGCATATTCCCACGCTTTGGAGTGGCTTCATCGTGTACAGTCCACTCGGATGACAGTCGATTGGACTTCGGAATGAAATGATGGAGCCATGTTTCATCGATTGTCACATATCGATGCAAAAACTTGGGTTAATTAGGCTTGGTTATCTTGAAACACTGCTCTTAACCATCAACTCGTTGTTGTTTTTGGTCAAAAGTGAGATCACGCGGCATTCATTGTGCACAGAGGTTTCTCATACCCAAATATTCGTGAATTATACGATGTACACGTTCAGTTCATATCCTTAGAGTGTCTGCCTTTCATTCAATTTCAATTTACGGTCATTCGAAATGATTTTGTGGTCTTCGGTGCTCATTTCACCATCATACCAATCCTTGATGGTTGATATTCCTGGGGCAATGTCCGGAAACTCGGCATCAAGCCAAGCCTTTGCTTCAACTGTATTTTTTTCCCTTCAAAAAGCAATATTTTATCAACACGCGAAATTCCTTTTTATCCAGTTTTTTTTCAAAATAACAAAAGTTGTTTTACTCAAAATGCTATAATTCACAAACTAATGATCCGAGAGCTGTTAAATTTATACACACATCTTTTGAGGGTTAGTGCTAACTAAAAAAAAATATTTAATTATAGTAGCCCCATCTATGTGTCAGGCCGGGGACTTGTCAATTGACCTGTTATTGTGTGTTGGCCATTGAGCAATATAACCAGCTATAAATTGTACAGACTTTAATTTACAATCACAAAGAACTTAACATTACGATTTTATTCTGTTCTGTGTCTTATTAAGTATTATTTCTTACAATACGTGGTAATAATATAATGATTCTGTTTTAGATATTTTAATAAGATGATTAATATATGTCTATTAATTCTTAAAAGAAATTCACTAATATTTTCAACTAATTCAAAGAAATTATATCTTTAGGAAGTCCAAAAAATATTTCTTGTTATACTATATAGTTTAATAGCAAATATGATTTATCTTCAGTATTAGAAGACTTTTTATTTACATCGTGGTATTATTATTAAAAGTAAGATATTTCATGCACATTAATAAATTAATAATGCCAAGTAGCTGTTGTGGAGGTTATTTAATAATTATTAAGTTCTCCACACTTATTTTGTCAGTTAAGTAAGACATATCACTGTATTTATCAATAATTAAATTTACTTGTAACTATATTTATGAAGACAATGGTAATTTTTGCACAAATATTGACAGTAAATAAATTACTGGTTGTATATTTATAAACACAACATATACATTTTTAATCATACTGTATGAATTGCATTGAAAAATCCATACTAATTTTTATTATGTTTTTAACAACATAAATTAGTTTAATTTGTTTTAAGCTTATTTTAATAGATTTAATTTTCCAATAAATTTAGTGGGCCATAGACATTAATTGCAACAAATAGTAGAAAAAAATCTTATGTTTAATTTTTATTTATGATTCAATAAGCGGGTATCCTGAACTAATTCATGATATTTTGCTCTTAAAATTGTAGTGGTAAATCAAATTCTCACCGCCAGTTACAATATAATACAGAGGAATTATTTCTTGCCTGGACAGCAATGAACAGCTATGTTGAAACGGTTCGAAATAACATTTTCAGTCAATTCGTTCTATCTTCTCTTCTTTTGGATCTTTCTAATCTCATTTAAACATCTTAAAACAGTTGATTCATGAACTGCTAAACTGCTTGAATGCTCTTTGAGCGAGGTTTATTAGCTTTTGCAGCGTCCTATAAGCCTTGAAATTCATTATTTTCGAATATTTTTACTCTTAAATCCTTAAAACCAAAACCAACAATTGCAATAATACGAAGCAGCAAATGTGTTAGGTGTGCCCCCATGAGCGTCTGTAAATGCTGAATAAATCATAAAATACAAGATTCTTAATTTTATTCAAAGAAATTTAAAAATCATCGAATTTAAATGTTAAGAGTTACTTACAAAGGAACTTTGGTTTTTCAATAAAAAATATCGCTGACCAAATTACATTTTCTGCGGTATGATATATAGAAGAGTTTGTGCTTTCAAAAGCAAAATAGTTATACATTAATATGACGTATTATGATGCAATTAGTAAAAGTATTACTGTGGGTAATTATTTTCTGTCAAAGCAAATATGAGATCAATCAAAACGCAATTGATTTTATTTCTGGTCTTACTATTAATATTTCATTGATATAGAAAAATGTAGAATATTACCTAAGCTTAAAAACACTATTTGTTCCAATGGTTAAGATTTTACGTTCTGTTAAGGAATGCCTGTTAGAGGCATTATTATAATTAATTGGTGTCCAGTAGCTATATAAATACCCTGATACAGATATTTATCGAGAAAAATCGGGTATAATGAAACACACCGGGATAAAGTACGTACGAAAAACCATACAAGGTTGATGGTGGTCGTGAACATGTGAACGTATGCGTGTGTTAAATTAAATTTTATATCGTTATAATGTAGAATTTTAATTAAATTCGAACCAGTATTGTTTTGCAACAATATATCGAAATTGAATAACTACAATTTAACTCTTACACCATTTAAGTCATAAATGTCCAACTGCGGCAGTTAAAATTTAATTTAATGGATCTGCGCCAATTGGTTTTGTAGATTGCTTCAAAAACATTATTATTTTACCATAAAGGATATCGATTTATTTCCTCTACAGAAAACTTACGAAGTTTAAACTACCAGGTGTACCGCAAAGTAACTACCGGTTTTTTTAGAAAAAAAATGAAAAAGATTATTTATTCAAAATATCACATTTAACGCTTGTGCTAATTGATTTTGTGTTTTCATGTGTTACGTGTTCATATGTTAAGTTAGAGTCTTCATCCACTAACTCTTACAGTTACGCATCTACAAATTTTATCGATCTTTGTCGTGCACATCGAAATCAACACTTTAAAATTCACATGTTTTTAAGTTGCATGCTTTAAATGCTCACCGTAAGTTTCTACCAGCAAACGATGACTCTCGGCGGCTTTTTTCTTTTGATTAAATTAGAATATAAGAAAAGAAGTATTGTGTGCCACAAATGAACGTTTTCAGGTATTACTTGAGATTTTCAAAGAAGTATAAATCTACGACGATATTACTTTCGCAAAATGTAACATGTATGGCCTTGAAGTTCGATATCAGTAAATAAAATGATATTTTCGTCATGACATAACACTACATATTTAGGCTAATAAAAGATTGGATTGGAAATTAAAAAGGTAAAAACTAAAATAAATATTAATAAAAAAGAGAAAGAAATAAAAAAAAAACAAATATTAGGTTTAGTACCCATTTTTAACTAGATATTTATTGATTTTTAATGAATACATAAAATAAAACATGCGCAAAAAAATAAAATCCTAAAAGTTACACCTCTCATGACGTGGGGAGGTCTCAAAAACATGGCGCATGCTTACAACCTTCCTGGTGATCTTAAAAAAAGTTATTCTAGTAAAGTACCGCTGTAGTACAAAATTACAAGTTTATTTTGATACCATAGAAGAATGTAAAGAATGTTCGTAAAGTAAGTCAACAGCTACTATTACACGCTTAATAGTCGCTGTTGATGGTCTTTCCGTTTCTAAAGTAGTCAATGAAAATTATTCCATGCGCATCCCAAAATAGATACACCATAACGTTGACAGCCGGCTGTTGCGTTTTTCCACGCTTTGGGTTCATCGTGTGCAGTCCACTCGGATGACTGTCGATTGGACTTTGGAGTGAAATGATGGAGCCATGTTTCATCTATTGTCACATATCCATGCAAAAACTCGGGTTTATTAAGCTTGATTATCTGCAAACACTGCTCCGAATCATCAACTCGTTGTTGTTTTTGGCACTTGGCACAGAGCTTTCTCATACACGAATATTCGTAAATGATATGATTTACACGTTCAGTTGATATCTTTAAAGTATCTGCTATTTCATTTAATTTCAATTTACGGTAATTCAAAATAATTTTTTGGATTTTTTAAATGTTTTCATCGGTAACAACCTCTTTTGGGTGTCCACTGCGTCACCATCTTCGGTGCTCATTTCGCTACGTCTAAACTTAGCATACCAATCCTTGATGGTTGATTTTCCTTGGAAAGTATTAGGAAACTCCGCATCAAGTCAAATTTTTGCTTCAACTGTACCTTTACCGTTGAAAAAGTAATATTTTATCAACTCGCGGAATAACTTTTTATCCATTTTTTTTCACAATAACAGAAGTTGCTTCACTCAAAATGGTATAATTCACAAACAAATGATCCGACCGCTGTCGAACTTATACACGAATCTTTTGAGGGTTAGGGCTAACTAAAAAACATGTTGAATTAATTCTAGTAGCACCATCTATGTGTCAGGCCGGGGACTTTTCAATGACCTGTTAAAAGTTGCTATTTCAACTGTGATTTCCAGAATGCATATATTTAGGTTCATAAAGCTGTATCAACATTGATTCGTTATTTTCGGTTTCAGTCCACATCAAGTCAGTAAGAGCTCAGATGATAAACTCTCCTAGATCGGATTTATAATTTTCGAAAGAAGTACCCACAGTGGAGGGGTCCCATGATTTAGTTACCGCGTCACTTAAGCAGCTATATCTACGAAAATAATTTAGAAGAATCTTCTTAGGATCATCAAGCATTGAAAATATGAGATCGATCTCTAGACTGGAATACATTATTAAGATACACATAGAGACTATAAAAAGTATAGGAAATGATACTACTCAATTTAACAATTTAACAATTCTCAAGCTCATTAAAAAGCGAGGATTAATTATTGTTCCTTTATATTTTATCAAAATAGAAGCTGATTGCTTGCTGAAAGATTTGAATAAAGTTTCAGAGCTTAGATGTGACGATTTCAAATGAAAATAAAATATACGAGATCTTTGAATTGATAAAAATTAAATAATAAATGAATACGTGGATTCTGTATTCCAGAATTAACACTGGAGGAAGTTGTGAAAATGCGTTCTGCCACACCTAGTTACTTAAGGTTGCAGACAAATGTATAATTATAATATATTTAATACAACATAAGTTAAACATTTCTACATTCAGCCTGACACTGTGGTGGAATTGAAAAAGAATAGTAGATGTCAAAGTTAAAATTCCCTCTTTGTTGTGCAAAATTAATAGATGTTATTGTTATTTTTCTCAATTTTTATATTATGTACTCATAGTGTAATCTAGGGGTGTTGGCCACCAAAAAAATATGATTTCCATATATTTTTGAAATATCGATATCTCGGAGGAAAAAAATTTCAATATTTTTTTTGCAATAAGTATAACAAAATATCGATATTTTACAAAAAAATATATCGATATTTTTAAGGAAAAATAAAAATTGTAAAATATTAATCTAAAAACATATGTATTTCAAACCTTTCAAATTAAGTAGCAATTTTAAAGGTTTATTGAAAATCGCATTTAATTTATTCTGAAAAAATATCGAAAAATACCGACTAAAAAAATATTGATAAATCGATATATCGGCCAAAAATATCGATATTTTTTTGTAGTGTAGTCATACAGTCAGCATATTTCAAAAATAGTACGGACAGTAAATTCCAGGTATAATGAGATTATATTACAAAAAAATTTATATATACAAGATCTCAACTTACATAAAATGTCTGAGATGCTCCTTTTCTAAGTCTATTTAGTCGGAATGCACTCGAATGTCGGAACAAATTACTGGATGAAATAGGGATTAAGATAGGGAAGTCAAAGGATCAAAGATGTTCTTTGGTGGTGATTAGGCGATTGTGATTGTTAACTCAGAGTCTAACGGCAACCCTGTTTCTCAATGTATTTAGTTGTGTTGGGGTTTAGAAGCATCTCCAACTTCTGTTATCTTAGTCAAATTAAGGAAACGAGGCCATATTTGCGAATCATACAGAAAAACTTAACGTATCATAACTTGATACATAAAGGATTTAACACGCTAGTTTTCTAGATAGAGTAGTATTTAAAGTTAATCTAAAAACTAGAATCTATTATAAGTCTATTGTATCTATTCATCGTTCACAGATGCAATGCAACGACAATAATTATTCCATAAAAATTACATGTCTATATAGGAAAATAACATTTAGAAAAATGTTCTTAATTTACAATAATAAACTATAAGAAAATAAACAATAAAATATTTAAACATGCTCATAATCACTATATATAAATTAGTGTTGGGAACTATCGACTGAAATTGATTATCGACTGTTTAGTAATTGACTACTTTTTACTATCGACTGTTTCAGTCGCTATTTTTGGTTCGACTGATTTTACTCCTTTTTGCCAGTGACTGGTTCAGTCGCCATTTTCAGTGCGACTAATTTTGTTACTATTTACTATCGACTGTTTCAATCCTACTTTTAGTTACTATTTTTGGTTCTGCTAGTTTCATTCGACTGATATTTAACGTTCTGACTCCGTCGTCCTAGCCGTGACATTGACAAAAATGTACCCAATTTATGCTTACATAGATTTATATGTAACATATATAGTTTTATGATTTTTTGGTAGTTTTCTTTTAAATAACACTATATCTTATATTAATATTATAGCATTTTAGTATGATATTTTTCATGATCGTTAATGTAATAAGTTAAAAAGATTAATATTGGGAATGATAAATAGTAAAATATTTTGACTGTTCTTATGGCAATAACAGGTAATATTTCGATTACTCTCTCGATTTTTGTTAAAAAATATTTCCGTTCAATAATAAATAACGCAATTATATCATTTCATTCAGATCGTTTTTAATAATGTCATATATCAGTTTTTTTTTCTGTGGTATATGGTATATGTTTAATTTTTATATAGAATTTATGGCTATTGTACATCTCTAATTTTTAGGTATTGTTTAAGTTCTATTGCATTATCTATATTTATTATAGTATATTATTTAAAAATAGCAACTAACACATTAAAATACAATAAAACATTTGTGGAGTATTAAACCATTCCATAGAAAAATTCCATTTCTTTTTATAGATCCACAGAACATTCAAATATAAAAGTAATTCTACTTCGTTTCAAATTAAATTATAAATTGCATATTATGAATTATTATTATAATTGTATTGAGTAATTATTTTTTTCTTTTTATTATTTAAAGTTAGTTCGTGAAGGAATTTATATATCTCCGTGTCGCTTATACTACCTTTGGAAAATAACAAATAACAAGCAATTATCTCCGTCCTTTCCTCTCTCACAATTTACACAGGAAAGCATTCGCACATTTTCGTCTGACATCACGAATTGAAAAAAAAACAGTCGAACCATGCATTTGACTGAATATAGTAATGACAATTATCATTCGCTAGGAACTATCGACTGTTTCGACTGTTTTCAATCGATAGTTCCCAACGCTAATATAAACTAATATTAAAATATAATGATAAGTATTGCATAATTTCAACATATTCAATTATGCGCTCGAATGGTTTGAATTTTATCACAATGATCAAGACTTTATAATAAATGAAATTGTAAATGTAATACTGTTATAAATAAATAGTTGCTTGGTAAATTAAAATTTTTGTGATACAACCGTCATCAATATGATATATATACGTAAATAATAATTATCATATTGATACCAGTGAAAATAAATATTATTAATAATGAATTACTGCGGAGTGTTTATTCCATTTATTAATGATATAATATATTTGTATAATTGAGATGTCATTTGCAGAATTTAGAACGTTAACGGTATATATATATATATATATATATATATATATATATATATATATATATATATATATATATATATATATATTTGATTCAAATTACAAGTAGAGTAGTTAAATACATATATATATATAATTAGTTTTTAAAGGAAAACATAAAATTATACATGAATAGTACATTTTCAAAACTCCTTCAGATGTTTCAGGCAACTTGATGAGCTGTCAATATAGGCTCTAGCTTCCATGTTCGCTTTATTCGAATGTTTTCTTATTGGAACCTTTCTTGAGATTTACAGTAATCCAATATGGTAGTCATAGCAAAGGTAGTTAATAGAAGCAGCTTGAAAACTTAGGTATTTAATTTAATCAAAATTTTCATCAATTTGCGTGTGCATTTTCATTGGAAAATAATAAAAATAATACTTTTTTTTAATATCGATAAACAATATATTAAATATTTGTTTCAGAGTATAAATGAGGTAATATTTTTATACAAAGAATAATGGTGTTTACAAGGTGTTACAATACTCTTTAAGCATGGCATAATTTTCCATGAGATATAGATGACGATTAATTTTTAACGCCAGTTTTGAATATAATCAGCTGAAGAAACCCTCAATTTTTTTCTGTTGCTTGCTGCTAACTTCATAATTTATTTTTAGCCTTATGCATAGCTTATGCTTGCAAATGGTTTATTAAAAACTCACATATAACAGATCGCATTATCATCCTGTTATATTTTAAGGTTAGTGGTTTATCCTTTTTTATTTATTATTTTATTTTATTATTAAAGTTATGATTTACTATTATTGTTAATTTTAATTTATTATTAAATTATTATATTATTATTTACTGGTTTATTACTAATTAGGGTTTATCTGAACTGGCCCTATCAACTATCGACCAACTTCTTCTTCCAGAAGATCAACCCAGTAAACATCCGGTCTAACCCAGCCTGGTGTAATCATTATAAAATCTTAAATGATTACATTCAACTGTTAAAAATAAATGATCGAAAATAAATTTGAATTAATAAAGCTGTTTACAACGCTTAAGGGCAGGAAAATACTTTTCAAATTCAACCTAAACTCTCTATTTTTTATAGATTAACAGTAAGTTTGTGTTGTTAAGTTTTGGAACCATACCAATATCTACAAAGTAAGGCATGATAATTATGCTTGTTTATGAAAAATACATCAGAATCAGAAATACCTCGATGGTACAGATCGGACTCAGCTGTACTAGCTACCACTATTAGTAGTCGGAAAATACTGTTAACTAGATCTAGAAAAAACTTTCATTTATTAGTCAACAATAAGGGCCATTTGAACGCTTGTCGCTAATCAAATCTAATGGAACCATCAGGTTATCAGGTTTCGCCATAAAACATGAAAGAGTGCCACCAAATTGTAATAAACGTGGAGGTTATACTGGACAAACTGCAGAAAACCAGAAATTTTAGGTAAACCAAACTGCACGAACTTGTGTAAAATATATAATTATTGTTATTAACTCTAGCCTACGTTAATCTAATTTAATCTTAATTTGGGAAATACATATTAATATATTTATCAGACACTCTTGTTGTTTTTTCAATGATTCAAGTACATATAGCAAGTAATATCAGATCGCGGGCTCATTGAATGTTATATTACAACTTTATAGTTAGTTTAATATATTTCACTTCAACTTTATAACATTATAACTAACAGTACATTATATTTCAACCTAAAGTACCAGTATTAAATTATTATTCTTATTATCTTAAATTGAAACCTAATTGAACATATTAATTTGAGATTCCATTGCAACAAACTTATGTAGGAATATAGCTAATTCTGATTGACGTATGCTAATTTACTTGCATATAAATAAACTAACCTTATGAATAATATAAAACCAACGTGGGAAATAGTAATACCAGAAAAAAAATGTATGACATATGTCTGAAAATACCTCAAGTATAATTAAGCTAATTTACTAAAACAAATTCTGCTTCGTTAAAGAGGTATTCGAGGCCTTTTACAGGCCTTTTACTAAGAGATGTTCAGTGAAAAAGGAAAAAGCGAGTTTTTATTTCCGAAGAATTCGAATAGTCGGAAGATTGAGATAAGGAAGGAAATTTCATATAAAATTTCAATTATTCAAAATGAACGTGTGTCTGTGCCTCTTACAAAAAACAGTGTACTTTCATCGTTGCAAAAATGCATTGGCAATTTTGTCCTTTTCATTTAATTACTAATTGTATCATTAACATATATTCTAAAGTTACATATAAATTCGAGTTACGATTATTAACATATTAGTAACATATAGTTAATTTAAGCGAAATATGGATTGTGAAATTAGGACAATTATCAAAGTTGGCTGCGATAGATTTGGAAAAGATTTGTCTTAATTATTGAGTGACTATTTAATATGTATTATTTACATGGATCATTAACATTAACATGAACATAATGACAAAAATATGATATTAATATAACTGGTATTAGTACGAGATAATTAATAATTAATATTAAATATAATTCCAAATATAAGAAGCGTAGACAAGGTTTCATCTCATTAATCACTAATATTAAACTTGGTTAGGATACATTACTTAACATACATACAGCTTCATTTACTTACTCCCTTTTTATATCTATAAATTATTTTTCATAAATAAATATACACAAATTTGATAAATAATTGACTGAATGAGTGCTGAAACAATATATAAGGAAGGAATAAATATTAAATTAATTTAAATTTTTTTGAAATAACATTTTATTTCAAAAATTATTGAATAAAATGAAGTAATAAAAATATAATTACTATGCCTGTCTATTTTTTATTAAAACACCATATTTAAATTAATTTACATATCTGAACAATTAACATGAACTCTAAAAACCATATACAGAAACATTACCATGAACAACACCAAAATTGTTTAGATCCAATCCATTCAATATAGTCTAATATATAATTGATGCTAACATGGGTTAGATGGATTGAATGGGTACTTTATAAATCTTTAAATGACATTTACGTCTTAATTTCGTGATCGGCTTTATCGAAACAATGTCTAATACGTGTTTGTAACATCTTCTCGCTTGAACGTAAATATTTTCAAACAATAATATCACGAAGACACCAACCAAAGAGGTTACAATGTGAAGATAATGTCCTTAATATTAACGACGGAGTTATTCTGGGAATATTAAGCTTGGTTTAATATGCAGTTTATACTTTATTATACAGGGTTTTACAATAGGATACAATATATTATCTGGAGATATTGTATTTACAGTTTAAGCCAGAAGAAATTGAATATTATCGATCTAATAATATATTATAATTATAAGGAGACTTTAAAAATATGAGGCATCTGTAAAGAAATATTAGGTATCATGTAATATTCGGTATTTTTATTATAACATGACTAATACCTGGCGTCAATTTTTACTGGCCAATAAAATTTAGAATAAACTGGAATATATTTTTTAATAAAATTTATTAACAAAATTATATAAATATAATATGAATTACTAATATATATAATTTTAAATATGCAATTTTATATATATATATATATATATATATATATATATATATATATATATATATATATATATATATATATATATATTAAAGCCTCCTTTTACCTACTGTGGGTTTGTCTGGACTGGGCCTAAAGTTTAAAGTGGGCTCCAAACCACGGTCCTCAGCATTAAGCCTACAGACTGGCGAGTGATCAACTTTAGAAATCATCCCTGGAGACATCCGGTCTTACCCAGCCTGGTTACTGACGTGACTGGGATCATTTTCCTTGTCGGATTTTACACTCTTGCTTAGAACAGTCACAAATTTTAAACAATCACAAACATAAATTTACGATCATGGTACAGCTGGATTCGAACCCGCGGCTATCACAATAGTAGGTGGACCGTCCTATTGTCTTTACCACTGCGCCACCAACGGCTTATGCTAAATTTTAAACATAGTTTTTATATAAATATAAAGTATAAATTAACGCATAAATATTTTATTTACTTGTAACGTTAAGTATTATCACAAAAATGTATTAAGTTAACGGAAAATTAAAATATATGATATATGTCAAAATTACTGCTGTGCTCTTATTGTTCATATTCATCATCATCATAGAAAGTAAATGAAGGGTATGGGCCATCTACTGTAAAATGGATTTATTTAAGCATACTGTTGCAAAATTCTGTACAAACCAAAAATAAAACACAGGTGGTTTCAGAAAATTTCGAACCGCCAGAATCGATTATTAGAAAGTTTATGGTATCTGCAAAATATTGAGAAACTCTTAAGGGTATTTTTTTAATTAGCTTCTTAGTTGGAGTATTTATGTATTCTGAGAATATTGAAATAACGATGAGAAACTAAAATGCGAGGTTGTGGCCCTTAATTTTCTCTTAATTTCTCGGGAACTGCCACCCTTGTAGGCACTCAGCAACAGAAATAAATGTTATAAATAGTAAGATGTGTAGTCCACTTTCCTCGGTCAGATGCAATATCTTCACATTTGCAAGATACCTTAGAACTTCACAATAGTTCCTTCATAAAGACGCGAAGCTAAGAGTTACTGTGTTTTAGAATGCCCAACTTGAGTTTCTTGAATTCTATTTATTCCAATTATCATTTTCTGTTTATTTATTTATTTAATTATTTATCTATTTACACATGTCTATTTATATATTAAATCTCCTCTATTTTATTATTTATTCGTATTTTTTTCCATAATTCTTAAATTAGTCTAAATTAAAAGTAATAGTTTCATGGTTGCAACAGTAAATATAAATTGTAACTATTTTATAACACAAAAACTAACGCTAAAGCGGCTAAAGTAATTGATGTATAGTTAGTATTTATTGACAATCGGAAGCATACCAAAACGTTACCGAAAGTGTTTTTTTTTTCTGGCTCTTGGTGGCAGCGTATCTGGAGTGTGGCTTTTGGCTTTTCCCTGTGCGCATTGCACGTTCAGTGGCAGGAACTCGCGCCTTTGTTGTTAGTGTTAGGTATACTAGTTGGTATACGTCATACTTCATCGTAGCATAATTTAACATTAATATCAGTTATCGCTATTCTCTGCTGTATGGTATTTATTGTCAGTTGTTGTCAGTCAATTTTATTGGCTACTATGGAATAAGATTGTTGTTAACCATCATGGTTATTCCGTAGTTGCTATTGACTATTATTGTCATTGACCTTTATTGATACTTGATCAGTACAATTACTTGTCGGTACATTTATTTATCGGTACTATTATTTATCATAACTATGATTCATATTAGCTGATTAATATTATTTGTCATTACAATTATATTTCATGATTACCTGACATTTGAAGTATCTGTTGTGATAATTAGCGATATTTGGTATATTTCATCTATATTTACCCTTGTTAATGAGAAATGGTTGCTCAGGTAGGTTTTACATCTACTACTACCTCGACATCAAGATCTTGTGCACTTAGAATTTGCTTTATTTAATATGTTAAGATGTTTTATATGGTTTTATTAAATGTAATTTTTATTTTACGACCAGTGCTTACAATTAGCCCTCCACTTATCTTATAAAATAGTAAAATCTAATCAAAAAGTTAGCTATAACACTGAATAATTTTTTATCTACTTTTTTAAAGTACAGTTTCTCAACTAAAAAAAAATCAATTCATTCAATCATTATATATTACTTTCGAATAGATAACATATAATAGCAGTTATGTGTATTTTAAACGTACGGCAGTAAATAATAGCTATTAATAATTTGTACAAAGATTTTTTTTTATTGCTATTGAATATATATTCCGAAATATTTATGACCAAGCGCCAAGTTTAATTAGGTTTCTCTATAAGGTATAAAGTAAATAAACAGCATTTCTATACACTTGGCATATAAATATCAAAAGCCAACTACCGACTATCGCGAAAAAAATGACTTACGGGTACTGTTGACAATTTCCACCTACACTGGACCGTATTTGCAAAGTTTAATGGTTAAACCGCCGATAAACTATGCTCTTTGCGCAACTGCATCGATCAATCAGAATTCTGCATGTGATATTAATTTGGTACTTTAAACGTGACTATCGCTTTAATAGCCTGGACAGTTACAAATATAGGTCACTTTTATTTACGCTAAATGACTTGTTCGAAAAATTTAATAGGGTTTAATTAATTTATATGTTAAAGCAAGTAGTGAATATCAATTAAACTGTTTAAGTATGAACCGAAAATGGCAAACTAATGGGATTCAGCTGTTCATTTATTTTTAAAACTATATTTAATTAAAATATAACAGAATATAGGAATTTTTGTCGTACTTTTATATATAGATACAAATAATATGAATTATTTTTCTATAAATTGTTGTCTTTATGTCCATGACACCAATGCATTACTTAAAAAATATTTCTCTGAAATTTATTTTAAGTGGCAGCCATGCCAGGGACCAGTCTGGGTAAGATCGGAAGTAATTTTTTTCTTATCCCAGATTGATCAGCTAAAGGGTCTTTTGCTGATATCACTTCGTGTTCGGGATAGAGAAATTTTGCGGGCCAGAGAGACCCTCGTATACGACTGGGATTGTCATAGTTGGTTTAGCTATCGGGGTTTGTGGATGGGTAGTGATTTGATCAAGTTATTTCCGCGTTCTAAGGCACCAAGCGAGAACCTTACACTGAAAATTTTCGTGGAACTTTTCACGAACGGGATAAATGATTCGAGGCGAGTGTTCACGTTCCTCATAAACCATGGGGCATTGAGTAACGCACATTTTTTTGGAGTGGAACACCTGGGGTTGTGTAAGTTGTCTCTCAGAGACGTACCTGTACCACACTTGTGCTCCGTTGAGGCAGACGGACGGAGTAGCTTATATAGAGTCGCTTTCTGAAGACGAGTAGAAACAGTAGGCTGTACACGCCATTGCCTTTGTAAATAGCGTACTGTATTGGAATTGGCGAACTGGAGACTGAGGTATGATACCATCTGGAATCAGGAAATAGGGAATTTTTCGATTTGCAAGCGATAGCGCGTAACTCCTTCAATAATTTAATTAATCTGCAGCCGCCAGAATTTCTACCCCGCAATCGCCTGGTGAAGAAGGTTGTATCATGTGCATAAAATGCTGTGTGTGAACATTTGTGATTTGGGAAATCAGTCATATAAAAGTTGAACAGGGGTGGTGCTAGTGGAGAACCTTGTGGGACTCCTGAGGAGATCTGTTTTCAAGAGGAGACTGCGTCGTCGATCTTTAATTGACATGATCTACCGTGTAAGTATAAATGAATCAGGGAGTTTAGATCATTCGATATATCTAGCTGGTTCGCGTTGAAGACCAGATCGTTGTGCCATATTTGATCGAAAGCTCTCGTTTCTAGTTTCGACGCTGGCATCTTGATGAAGGCTTTGGTATTTGGCACGGAAACCGAATTGTTCGTTCGGAATTATGTGGTGTGCGCCAGTGAAGCGTGTAATATCGCTTTTTCGGCAAATTTGGAAAGTAAATTAATCAGGCTGATGGGCCTATGATCAGATGAACCGGATATCTTCTGGGATGGTCTCTAAGTTGGTCACTGGTCAGTCGGTAGGGTTAGTGCAGAAGACCATGTATCGGAGCCAACGTTTTTAATAAAATGGGCTAGGGCTTTGGCTGAATATCTAGTTAATTGAAAATCTTAAACTACATTTTTCGTATGATTTCAGGTGTTTATGCAATTTTTTGGAGGTTTCCCTATTAAGATATCCATGAATCGATCGATATGCCTATATCAATCGCCTTCAATTCTTGTAGGACAACATCAAATTCAGGAACCCATCTTTGCATTAAGGAAATAAGATAATTGATTGAAAAGGTAACATATAATAAATTTTAACAACTGTAAATATGAGTCAATTAACTGCTGAGCTCTTATAAAATTATATATTAAATATATTAATTATTATATTTAGACTATTAATAAATTAATTAAGATATTATATACTAAAAGGATAGTGACGAAGTATAAGACCGAAGTGTAAGTAGTAGTTGATCTCTGTTTTCATTTATTTAAGTTTTAATTGTTTATTAACTATAATCTTTATTTTACGCCTTGGGTATATAAATAACCCTACATACTAGTCTTCAGTTTGGGCAGCTTTAAAAGTTCATTGAAAAATGTTTCCCTAGAAATTACTAAATTTCTCTAGGTCTCTTACAATGATTTCGAAAAACCGAAATCGCTTCCGCTTCCATGGGTTTTAAATGTAGTAGTGGATGTAGAATATGATACTAAATATTTCTTGAATGATTTTATCTTGGCTGATGATAGTGCTATATATGCTGATACAGCTATTGAGGATTCGAGCTTTTCTCATGATGTAATTCGTACTGTACGAATGTTCGTCTGGTCGGTTGGAATATATGGCTGTTGATGCGATTGTTTGTCCGAACACTTACTACTATTTTGTGGAAAGAATTCGCACGGGAACTGAAAGCACTGGTTAAATAAAAAGTTCTTTCTTGCGATAGTGAATGATACATGTGGTCGACAGGAGAATGGACAGGATATTAGGTTGGTAAAGGAAGTACGATAGCACTGTGGATGTGGTACTGTTACAAGGGGCTAGAGAAAAGAAAAGAGAGCGAGACGTTGTCGTAGTACCAATCCAGCAGCGTTGCTAAAAATGCCTAAAGGATCGTAGCAGTCGCTACAGTATTGTAGAGCAATATAGCTTGACGATTAATGAAGAAAAGATAAAAGCACTGACAGGATCAGTAATAGAGGAGAAGAAAGTATTTTCTTTCACTAAAGCAATAAGTTAAACTTTAGGAGCTTTAACTCCTGTAACATAGTGTTTATGGAACAGAGGAAACCAAAAACTAGTTCTTTCAAAGGCTTATTTTACCAATCCTAATGCAGCGCTCTAAGCTTTGAACACTGTAACAGTCTCGCATGTGTAAGCTCTAAGGTAATCAAATGGCAAATTGTGCATGCTTTTATTCAATTAAAATGGCATATAATAAAATTAAAAATAATATATTTTTATGCTAATTATTACATCCTTCCTTTTACTAATTAATTTATTACTAATAAATAAATAAATACACAATTAAGGCGAGTACGGGATTAATACATCCGTATGTGTTTGAGTAAGTTAGGGCTAAATATTAGGTTACAATCTATAATATCTCTTAATTATAGTTATAATTAAACAATAAGTTTCTTTACTGAATTTACTGAAAATTATATATATTTATAAACCTATTTCTCAACAGATGACTTCACGGAACACCTGCTATACTATATTCCTTTTCGCATCTTTCATGTATGTATGTGCATCTATTTTGCAAGAAAATACCCAATAAATTATTAAGCTTATCACGATTAAGTAAACGTTACTTTTCAATACGAAGAATACCAAATATATATAAATAAAAATATTTAGAGAGTGAATAAATCTTTACCGATATATTCTTATTATTTTTAAATGTATCTTTAACCATAAATTCAATTACACACCTGTATTGCAGGCTCGTAGTATTATCGCTGTGTTAGAATTTCATTTGTATCGCACGGCATATTCGTATATGGTAACTTGTAATAATCGTAGCCAAATTTATATATTTTAACGAGATTAAAATTTCAACACAGTACCTGATTTCGATATAAGAATGCGTTGTATGAACTTATAAGCTGGTCGTTATATATGAACAGTAAAAAATAGCAAAATCAAATAATTTAATTGAAAGGTTATTTGTTAATATCTCAAAATCAAAAGATATGTCAAAATTGATAACATTAATAAATTATGTATCCATTTTGCAATCATTATAATGCAAATAATATAAAATTTATCGAAATACTAATCATTTTCATATCAGCTTTAAAAATATTTCAATGGCTATACATCGAGACGTTCTAATAAGTTTTTTTTAAATTAATAATGTTCTCATTAATTTCATATACTGAAGATCAGAAATAATCTATTAATGAATATATTAAATTCATCATGCTCAAGATCGCGTTAATTGAAACTTTAATATATGTATAAATGTTGACTTAATTGAAAAAAGTTCTTAGTTATTGACATTTGAGAGATTATTTATGTATAATAATTATGTTTCTTAAATTTTCTAGAATATTGTACATTCGAATTTGAACTGATATAGGAAAACAACATGGCTCTGGAGAATATTAAATATTTGGCTTATTTTTATATTCCTTCATAAAAATACTGCTTAATTGAGATAATTTGAAATCCATGAAAACAAAAGAAAAGTGTGTAATCGCAATTCTGCTCATGCAAAGGCAAAATTTATTCTAAGACGTATTCATAGTGCTTCAATTCTAACCAATAATGTCTGCTGTGATGATCTGCTTCTACATAAACTTGATTTTCTTCATCTTAAAATTGTTTTGGAAATCGAGAGTGCTCCGAATGTCTGAAATGACTTCCACCGTCTATTTTAAATACCGTAATTTAATTCACAGTAGAAGTAAATAATTTTATCTGATTGGAATGTATTTTAGTAAATCTGTTGTGTTAATTGCTAAAATAGTTTCTTTCACCGTAATTATTTTATTGTTGCTATTGCTATTTCTATTTTTACTATTGCTGCAATACAAAAATACGGAATAAATATAGTCACTTCTAATATGGTGATAATTACACTTACGTATCACTGGAAATCAGTTTAAATACAGTTTTTTTGCTTTAGATATTTTCATCATGAGCTAGTCGATCGTTATACTTCTTGAATGGTATTTTAATGCTTTGCTTGTTTTGATAAATTTCAAATCGTTGTTTATTTATTACTCTGATTGAAAATTCCGAAGTCAGGCCGAACAGATTGTGTCTATAATCGGTTACTTTGATCAGGTAATATTTTTACTGTTAAATATTAACTTTATGATGCTTTTATTGAAAATATTTTTAGCGTGTTTCAGCTGCAGTGAATATTAGTATGGTACGGGTCACTGAAATAATCCAAAAAATGAAAAATGATCTAGAATTCACCGAAAAAAACCGTCCTCATATGAGGCAGGTGGCTGACAAATCAAGATTAGCTTGATGTTAACTCTATAAAATATTACATATATGTAATGTATAAAAACAGTAAGTAGTTTATCAATACAAACATAATTTTATAAAATTATTTCAAACCAAAGTGTTGCTGAAATGTATCGAAGAGGCCAAATAGAACTTCTGGATATAGCTTTTAAAATAATAAAATTTTTCAAAGCATATAATAAAATGAAGAAAGACTTATTATTTCAATTTATGTATTTAGGTGAGACATGGATATTTCAGAATGGGGCCAATATACCCAACGGTCACTTATGGCAAGATGATAATAAAAATAGTGTTATGACAACAAAAGTTAATGGAAAAAGGTAAATCTTGGAATAACAATTGATTAAGTTTATTAGTCATAAACATTGATTAATAATTCATTGCAGATATATTAAACTTCGTGCTGTAAACAGGAATGGTTAATAATACCTTCTGTTTGGATGAACTCGATAAGACGCATTGAAGAAGAAATTCACAAATGATGGAATTGTGAACAAACGTTATATAGATTGGAAATTAACAGCTTAGTTATTCACTTGAATGAAACTTTCTGAATATGATAAAAACCAATGCAGCCAATTTATAAAACAGGGTGATGAGAATGGAAAGAAGTAAAGGTGAGTATATAATTAATATATGATAACTGTAGGAAATCTTATTGTAGAATGTAAAATGTTTATTTGCACAGATATGTATGTATTTGTTCATAATATACATGAGCATTTGGTTAAAATGTGTCAGGAGAGAAAATGTAGTAACTATTTTGCGGATATGGCAAATGCATTAAGGAGAATGGAGTGATTAAATCTAGTTTTATCAACAAATATGTTGATAACAACATGTATTAACAGAACAAACGAAGGAGAAATACAGTGATATCAAAATGTCTTTAGAAGGAAACATTGTACCGAAGGACAGAAGAACTAAGCGTAAAAGGTAAATATGCTCTCTAATGAAAGTAAAATATATTACTTGGATATACAATTGCTAATTAGGTGGATTAGGCCTCCAGGGGATAAAACTATAAACGTGCCTAGTGTCTAACTCATAGGTGGTACGGAAAAGAGTTAAATGTAAATATCATCAAACACAACCCTAAACTACAAATTATTATAATTGTGTACTTAATTGTAGTTTCTAGTCCTTCGATAATATATGCATTAGATTTACTGTAATTTTAAAACAAATCATATTTGATGACACTATTTTTGTTTATTTATTTTATTTGGATTAGTATATTGTTGTATGTCAAAGCCAAACTGAACTAAAACTCAGAGTTGATACGGCAGCATTGCGATGTTTTGACGTAACAAATTTATATGACGTATATACAAAATAACTTTGGATATACTATAGGTACCTTATTTGTCAATATATTTATTGGTTATTGATAAGGACATAAATTATAATATAGAGAAATTAATTTCAGAGTAGAAATCAATAATTAAATAAATGAAACATTTTAGCACGATACAATTATAATTAGTCATATAACATGAAGTTATACTCATTAAATTGGCATTTAGCAAGCCAACGTTCGGTTACCTAGCAATATAGGCTTGTTTCTATACCCAAACTGGATAACCCCAATACAACGTTAATTTTTTTCTAGAATATCTGAAACGAATACACGCGCATTTTTTCTTTTAAATAAATATCAATCGTATTTGAAATGGAACACACCTGTTTATGACAATAATAACAGGTCAAAATGATATGCTTATCAAGTCACTTTAGCATATTACGATCGATAACCAATAATCATGCAAATATATTAATAAATGCGTGAGATTTTTCTACTTTATTAAGTCAACTGGAATAAAGTATTACCTCTGATTTGTTCGATATGTTGGCATATCATATTATAGATCGCTTTAGATTTATTGCATACTGAAAAACTGTATTTTCCGCAAGAGGAATGGCACTGTTTTTATCCATAGTTTTGCATTGATTAAGACTACCACTTATAAAGTTATGATAAAAATCCGTTATGGATGATAAATGTATATGGAAAATAAGTAATGTAATATTAATTTGTTTTGTGTTTATTTTAGTATCTTTATCTAATTGATATGAAGTATAGTGATAAGTTCTTCTTTTTTCGTCTACGGTATAATACGGATAAAGCAAACTATATTTTCCAACCTAATTTATCTGCCTTTACGAACTTAAGATATTAGTAATATTTTATATGCCGTTTTGCTATATATAGTGATTATGTAACAGAGTTTGTAAATTGTAATTGTCAGTTAGTAATAATATAATATTCAAAAAGAAGTAATCGTGTTGATCATACATCAGGCGTATCGAAAAATGTGGAGGACTATATATTTTGAGGGTAATATTTAAGTTGGTCACTCGACAGCAGGCTTAGCCGAGAACAGTTAATCTGTTCACATCTTGTGATCGACAAAATAATATGAACAGAAGCAACGGAATGTTGTTCCACTCTTGTATAAAAACATCCGCCAAATACTTTAATAATTTTGGAGGTGGAAATATAACAGGTAAATTGAAAAGTCCCCGGCCCACCATAGTAAATCAGATTTTTTTGGCAAAATTAGTTTTTTTTATTCAACATAATTCCCTTCAATGGTGATAGGCTGATATAGCGACCCGCCATCTTTTCGATACCATTTTTGTAGTACGATTTGCCTTTTGCTTTAAAATACGCCTCAGGTTCGGCGATCATCTCTTCATTAGAAAAAATTCTTCTCAGCGAGAATTCTTTTGAGATTTGAGAACAGGAAATAGTCGCTGGGGGCTATATCTGGAGAATATGGTGGATGAGGAAGCAACTTGAAGGCCAATTCATGGATTTTTGCCATAATTTTCACTGACTTAACACGGTGCAGTGTCTTGATGAAGCAGCACTCTTTTTCTTCAAATGCGGCCATTTTTCGGCGCTTCCGTCCTTCATACGGTCCATTAACGCTATCTAATAGTCGCTGTTGATAGTCCTTCCTCTTTCAAGGTAGTCAATGAAAATTATTCCATGCGCATCCCAAAATACAGACGTCATAAACTTGCCAGCCGACTGTTGCGTTTTCCCACGCTTTGGAGCGGGTTCATCCTGTGCAGTGCACTCGGCTAACTGTCGGTTGGACTTCGGAGCGAAATGGTGAAGCCATGTTTCATTCATTGTCACATTTCGATGCAAAAACTCGGGTTTATTACGCTTAATCATCTTCAAACACTGCTCCGAATCATAAACTTGTCATTGTTTTTGGACAAAAGGCAGATTGCGCGGCTGTAACTTTGCACAGAGCTTTATCATACCCCAATATTCGTGAATGATATGATGCACCTTCAGTTGAGATCTTTAGAGTGTTTGCTATTTCATTCAATTTCAATTTATGGTCATTCAAAATCGTTTTGTGGATTTTGTTCATGTTTTCGTCGGTAACAACCTCTTTTGGGCGTGCAACTTAGCATACCAATCCTTGATGGTTGGTTTTCCTGGCGCAGTGTCCGGAAACTCGGCATCAAGCCAAGTTTTTGCTTCAACTGTATTTTTCCCTTCAAAAAACAATATTTTATCAACACGCGAAATTCCTCTTCATCCATTTTTTTTTTCACAAAAAAGAAAAGTTGCTTCACTCAAAATGCTATAATTCACAAACTAATGATCTGACAGCTGTCAAATTTATACACGCATCTTTTTAGGATTAAGGCTAACTAAGGAACATATGGATTTAATTGTAGTAGCGCCATCTATGTGCGAGGCCGGGGACTTTTCAATTTCGCTTTCTCTGATTTAAAACTTATAATAATGGTTTATTCATGTTGAGACCGGGCTATTGCGCTGGATAAAGATGTTTGATGATATTGAAACTCTTAAAACTAAGACTAAACCTTTTTGGCTGTGTTTGGCAGCAATATGTTAATTGTAGTAGGGACTTCATCATTAAGATGTCGAGATATACATTCGAGTCATTCGGCCAGTGATGTGAGTGAGAGGACCAGCTGAATACCACTATATTGTCGCCGAAATGATACGTAATTTTCTTCACTGACTATAGGAAGTAAACAGTCCAGATCGTAGGAGTGTTTTGAGATTTTTTGCTATATGAGCCCTACGGTTAGTAACAAACAATATAACGATAATTTATCGGGCGGTATCGCATTATTCCAATCATTCAGATTTTACGATCATTGAACTACTTCTTTCGTAGCTTAGCATTTGACTTCCGGTATAAAGAGTTTCATACTCGCGGTCTTTTTATGAATGTTAGCTAGTCAGACTATTCCACTTGTCATGGGATCTGAGATAAAGCTTTTAGATATGTTTATTAATTAATTAATTAATAAACATAGTTAATTAATAAATAATAGTTAAGAATAGCATTTAGAATACTGTGTTACTACCATAATATATAGTTTATCGAAAGTTGGTGTGAACATACGTCATCTACATTTATACACGTGAAAACGTCGCTATATTGCCGTATCGACTTTTAGTTTTAATTCAGTTTGACTTTGACATATAACAAAATTCTAGTTTAAATAAAATAATGAAACAAAAATGTTACCAAATTTATATAGTAAATTATATTTCCACAATAATTTATAGGTTAGGATTGTATTATTATATTTACATTGAATTCTTTTCAACGCCACCCAGGAAGTAGAGTTCTATGTTAGGTGCGTTTTTTATATTTAGTAGTACCTCTCTGGAGGCCTACTCTACCTAATTTACAATTGTAAATTGAAGTAAATATTTTACTCTCATTGGAGTGCATATTTACCTTTTTACGTTTAGTTTTTCGACTCATCGATGGTGTGTTTCCTTGTCAAGTGATTTTGATATCATTGTATTTTTTATTTCTTCTGCTACTACTTGTGCACACCATTCTTGATAAAATTAGTCACTGAATTCCCCGTAATTCATTTGCCATATCTACAAAACAGTTGGTATTTTCTCTCTCCTCCCACATTTTAACCAAGTACTCATGTATATTCTGAACAATTACATACATATCTAATGGACATAAATCGTTCCCTCACTCGGAATAAGCATTTCCTACAATTATCGTATATCAATTATATTCCTACTTTTAGTTGCTTCCACTCTTATCACCCCATCTTGGAAATAATCAGTATTGAATCATAATCCTATATTCAGAAAGTTTCACTCTAGTGACTAACTAAGTTGTTCCGTTCCAATCTACCGAATGTTTATTCATAACTCCATCATTTCTCAATTTCTTCTTCAATGTATCTGATCGAAGTTATCCAAACAGGTGCTATTAACCTTTCCTGTTTCGAGTACGAGGCACAATATATTTGCAACGACTTATTAATAAATATTATGACTAAAAAACCTAATCAATTGCTATTCCAACGTCTACCTTTTCCATCAACTTTAGTTGTCTTAGTAATATTTTTATTTATCTTGCCGTGAAAAATTGATTTTATCTTGACATCATCCTGAAATATCCATATCTCATCTAAATATACAAAAGGAAATAATAAGTTTTTTGATTTTATTTTATTGTTTTAAAAATTGTATTCCTTTCAAAGCAATGTCTGGAAGTTCCATTAGACCTCGATACTTTTCAGACTAACAATTGCTTCTGGTATAATTGTATTAAATTATGTTTCTATTGAAAAGACTACTCACTGATTTTATACATTTCATATATTTGATCTCTGATAGTGCTAACATCAAGCTGATCTTGGTTCGTTACCCGCTTTATATGAGGACGGTTTCTTCTTGGTGAATCCAAGATTATGTTTTTCTTTTTTTAACACTTTTTGATAATTCAGTGATCGTGTCTATACTAATGTTCAGTGGAGCTGCAACACGCTAAAAATATTTTCAATAAAAACCATAGCAAATTAATATTTGCCAGTAAAAATTCTTACCTTTCTAACAAATTTTATTGCAATTGCAGGGGGCTTCTATTATCTAGTTCCTGTTCGAAAGTAACTGATTAGAGAGGCAATCCGTTTTGTCTAGCACCGGCATTTTTAATCCGAGTTATAGCAAGCAGCGATTTGAAATTTATCAAAACAAGCAAAGCGTTAAGACAACGTTTGCCGGTTTATAACCGCTTATCACTATTGTTTTGAAGAATTTTGCATACGTTTGACAACCCGACGACTTTGGCAGGTTGGTTCATTTACGCGTTCGAGTTTATGAGACAGCATTGTATCTCTTTTTAACTTGAATGAAATGAAGAGGAGAATATTGTCTGATTCTAAAACGAATTTACCAATTGCGGAAAGCAATACATTAAGCATATTGATGACGTATGTTCACATCAACATTCAGTTTATTATTTCAGCCGTGGATGTTATTTTCCTTTGGTGTATTATTAATCCCAACTATTTGAACACCTACACTCTTGCCAATTATATGCCGTTGAGATTTACAATTGCTAGTTAACCGCCTTAGTCTTTTCTCTATTGTTCTTAAGTGGAAATGCTCGAAAAATATTCTATTAATGAACATGGATTTAATCGATTTTTTTTAATAGAACTGAATCAAATCGAATGTGAAATGAAATTGTATCGAAATCGATATAGATTTAATTCGATATATTTGTCGTTACGATACGATATATCGATAATATATATTCCTACTTACCTTGCATTCCTACTTACAAATATATATTTTAATACGTTGGATTAGTAAACAGAAGAGAACTTAAAATATTCCTATACCGAAGTTATATCAATGTTAATAAAAATCTAAAAAACTTGTCTCGTTAATTTGTAGATAAAAAAACATATCAGAATTAATCCTATTACAAATAACTCAATATTGTATGTGTTAATAACCAATTAGACATTTATATTGCTCCAGCCTAGAAAGCAATAAAGTTTTACACATTATAGTGTACATTATTAAATTAAAATGTAGAGTAATAATTCACCAAGAGCTGTTTTAAATTCGTCACGGATGAAATGAGATAAATATTCATCGAAATAATTTCCCCGGTAACGAATCCGGTTCGTTTTATAAACGACATGCAACAGACTTTGTTCAGCAAGTGTCTATTTTTATTACGACCGCATAACATTACATTAAATAGTCGTTAATCAATTTGCTATACGCCTTCGTGCTCTTTGATATAATTATTGTGATGTATTTTTTTTTCATGTACAATCTTTTTTTATATGTTTTAATCATCTGAAGCGGATACGAAAGAAGTTTGAAAAGGAACAAACGATAATGAAATAACCTAAAAAAAAACAGAATTGTTGTTTGATTATCGATAATGAACAAATAATTTTGATTGTCAATTGAAAGCGATATGTAAAGGTTAATTTTGTTATTTATGTCACCCACGATATTCTGGATTGTTTCTAATTTTGGTACACTTTATATACTGTTAATAATAAAGGGTTATGTAAATTGGATAAAAATATGACCATTTAAATGCCATCTGAGGTCATTGAAAACGTGGTATTGTTGAACATAACAACGAAATCTAGAAATATAAAATAGGAATTGGAGGTACTAGAGGGCTGGAGGTAAAACAGTTGCAGATTTCTTCTCTTTCTTTGATTTGAAAATTTGTATAATTTTTTTTGTGTATAATGTTCAGTGTGGTGACCAAAATATAGCAACTCTAATATATCCATGATACAACGGTTCCAAAATAAAGAGTTGTGTGCCATTGTCGATGCTCCGTACTATGTTTCAAATGAAGTGATACAACGGGATATTCCTCTAGAACCAATAACGAGTATAATTCAACGTGTTTGTGTGAAGTACTTCGAAAGAGTGCCAGTGCATCCCAATGTACTCGCTAATCAACTAAATATGCGAAGTGACAGTGAAGTGCGTAGCCTAAATCCTAAAACCATCCGATCTGATTATTGGACATATATGCACTTTAAAATAGGCTTTAAAATAAGATTAATTAATTAAAATAGTATTGTATGCAGGAGATCACTTAATGAAGGGATTTCCTACATGCCATAGATTATAATAAAAACATAAAAAATACTTATTACCTCTGGGCAGATTGTGGAACTACTAAGAGTAATAAAAAAAATTATATAATTTTTTGGACTGGAAATTTTCGAAGAAGCAAACGAACAAACTATTAAAGTTTCTTTAAGATTGTATATTATCTAGACACGCATAAACAACAAACAAACACTCATTTTTATTAGAATGAGATAAAAACACTTGAACCAAAAAATCATTAAATATTTAATTATCAATATTTTATTCATAAATATCATATTTGGTTAAATCAATAAACTGTCTGACATATAATAAATTATCACAAATTAATAACCATAGATAATTCTTCACAGACTATTTAAAGAGACGTTACCCTTTCGTCCTCAATATCGAGATATATCTTAATTTAGAACGGTCTAGGCTTTCCTTGGTAATTTTATAAATATATTTTTAAAACAGTTTATAATAGTTTAAATATACATACCTCTTACTATATTATCATCAATTATTAAGCAATCTAATCAGTAAATCTTGTCTGACAATTTACAATTATTTTCTAATAACGGAGATAAGCTTGAAAACAGACATATTTCATTGGCCTTCACTTTGAATGTGTAAATGTATCATTTCAGATGTTTTTCCTTTGCTAATGAGAATACTCATACTGTTAATAATATTCATTAATAAAAAATAACATCGCATGATTCTGATAAAGGAATCGTACAAAAAATAACAGAAAATTTTCAAATTATGATTTACAGATTTTCACAATCCTTTATTAATTTGTGTGTCACTTTTTGTGTTTTTGTAATTTTGTGTTTAATTAAGTTAGGGAACATTAATAATTCTTTGTTGTTTTTTTGTGTTAAATTAAATTTAAAATAACTTTTTTAGACATCTCAAGCCATCTAGTTCTGAAATGTGCATTTTATCGTGAAGAATACTGGAAGCCTGAATATCTGGATCAGCGCGGTTAAATCAGATCGGTTAAAAAGTGTCGTAGATAACTAGATAATATTATCGTAGATAATATTGGTAGATATATAATCGTCATCGTAAGATAACTGAATGAAGATTTAATAATAGTGTGATAATCTTCTAGTCTTATTTCCTCTCGAACTCCTTGAAGTCCCATTTGTATAATTTTTTAAAGGCTTTTCCGACAATTGATAGTCTTATTTCTCGATGATTTTTACTGTATTCTTTTTCCAATATTAAAGTAATAATATATTCTTAAATATAAATTTATTTGCTTCTATAGTAGTTTCTTACTAGTTTAGGTACCAATCAGTTGTATTTCCAATATTCAGCCAACCAAATGTAAGTTAAATTGAAGTCAGCTAAGGATTTGTAAGAAACAGGAAACAAATATAGGTGCGTAAAAAATGCTTTTATTTATTTGGAATATAACAAGCCATTTATTCAAAAAGCACTTTTGGCAGCAATAAAGAAGTAATGTATAAAACTTTGTAATTTTTTGATAAAATATATTTTTAGGATTTTACAGTTATAACGTGTCACCATTTTCTTTATTAATACATTATCAATAGATATAAATCAGTGTCAGTTAAAATAAAAGCGTATATAAAAAAATACACATAGTAAGTCATGATCACCATGAGCTGGATGAACATCTCACACTAGATAATATATATATATATATATATATATATATATATATATATATATATATATATATATATATCAATTTGTCCTTATAAAATGTTATTATTATGACGCCCTTTGTAGTTGAGAATAATCGATTATTTCCATTATGCAAAACGTTAAAAATTGATAAATAATAAGCTTTATTTTAGGTCATTTTTTATTTAATTATTTTATAGTTATAATTGTTACTAGTTGCACAAGTTGCGTTAATAATCATATTTTTCCTGTGACTAATGCCTAAGTATCAGATAATGAATTCTATTGAAACATAACCGCGATATATACTATCATATATTAATAATTTTAAAGACGATTAATCATAAATCATACTTTTGTATTTTCATTTATCAACTGATAGCTAACATCACAACAAATAACTTTTAATTATGTATTGTTATTGTCTTTATGGTATATTAAAAGAGTCATTATATATTTCATTAAACTTATTATATCCCTAGACTGCTACGGACATTTTGGACAAAGGATTATTTTTGAAAAATTAATAGTCGATACAAGATTATCTCAGGTCACAACTACTGTTATATACTATATCAGATATTTTTTTTCTTCATGCATTTTACTGTAGTCAATATTTCTAATGAATCTGATTGATCTAATTTAAAAATTGGCGGTACGTTCTAAATTGTCCAAAATTTCAACAATGAATCAAATAAATTCATATCCCCTATCAAATCTTATATAATAATTCAAACATAAAAATTGAATTTATAAAGAAATATATATTGCATGTTATTCTTTTTTCATTTATTGGACCAGAAAATTGTCTTTCCATGTTAAATCCTTCTTTTTTAAAAATGTTCCGACTGTGTTTGACAAAGGATCAATAAAAAGATTTTTCATCACAACAATGCTTGACCTCACACATTCTTCGTAACACATATTTTTTGGTTTTTTATTGGTCTGAGCTTCATAAAAGTTTGTCAAAGTCACTTGGATCAGTTTTTTCACCAAAGCTTCCAAAACAATATAACTAAAATAATGGTTTGTTAAAAATTTGTTTATCTAATATTAGCAATAATTGTGAGAATGTGTTACTTTAATAAGATATAAAATTTTGGAAGTATATTAGTTATATTTTGATTAACGTTTGTAGACCAAAGTCTTATACATAGTGATGAAACGATGCAGAAAATCCATTTTGTTTTATTGGTAACATGCAGAGCCAATAGGATTAGATATTGATAATTTAAGTTATAGACAAATAACTTATTAATATATTTGGCAATAAAATCGATCCAACATCTAATTTATTGGTGTCTTTAAAAGTTTTTTTTTTGAATCTAGGGTTTCTACGCCAATAATCTATTTAACAGTTAACATTATTATATACTCTTATCAATTTTTAAGAGTCAGTTAACCAATATGCTCTTGTGGGGCAGCCAAATTCATTGATTACTCATTTCGCTATCAATGTCACATCATTTGTGAAACCTTCTAAAATTTTTAATTTCAATCTATTTCTAATTACCAGCAGTAATTCCATGTAAAAGTTTATCGATAATAAAAAAATTAATTTGTGCATGCCATTAGACATGTCCTGCTGTTGCGATAGTCGCGGGTTCGAATCCTTCTGGGGCTTGGATGAACTTTATGTTTGTGATTGTAATTTTGAAAGTCTTTATAGGTAACAGTAAAACATCCGACAAGGAATAAGCATCTGAGTCACACCAGTAACCACGCTGGGTGAGACCGGATGTCTTCTGGGTTGTTTTCCAAGTTGTTCACTGTCGAGTCGGTAGGCTTAATACCGAAGACCATGGTTCGCAGCCCACGTTAAAGTGTATGTCCAGTATAGGGAAACCCTCGTTGGCGTAAAGGAGACTTTTGAATCAACATTCACATGTTGCTCTTCCCGACAACATTAATTTGTTAATTAATATTGTAATGTTTAAAAAAGAAAAACAACTGTAAGTTAAGTAAAACTCATGTATTTTAAATTTGTACAGACTGTATTGACAATAACCTTACTAAGCATTACTACTATATATAGTACTTATCCTTTGTTATTAAGTTCTATACGTCTTATTTTAAGTACGTAAAACTATTTTTTTTAAATTGTTCTCCTTTCCAAATGATCGCATGGTGTGTTATATACTTAATGGAGAACAAATTTTATAATTTTCCTTTATCATTAGTTATAATGAAGAAATTGGTTAATATAAATCGCTGTAAAAATATTCTTTAACGGTATTTTTTCTGTGTCGAATCGTACGTCAATCCGGACAATGAGAAACGAGTAAATTAATTCTGACAAATTGGCAGTTAATTTTAACGAAAACATCCATTTATTATTATTATGGTACATAAAAACAAATGTCGATATTTAGTTAGGGACCTAGGCAATCGTGATATGCTTTTTTCTAAAGCAAATTGTTTTTATTAATGTTAGCGATGAAAGGATATCGAATGAGTTACGTATGTACTGTCTTAAATAAAATTTATAATACACATACGTTACAATGTAAAAAACTAGTTATTATATTATATAAATATATAAATAATAAAATCAGTTGAAAAGTCCCCGGTCTACCCCAATAAAACACATTTTTTTGGCAAAATTATTTTTTTTATTCAACATAAATCAATTCAAGGGTGATATACTGATTATAGCGACCGTTCAACTTTTCAATACCATTTTTGTAGTACGATTTGTCCTCTGCTTCCAAATAGTCCTCAGTTTCGGCGATCACGTATTCATTCGAAGAAAATTTCTTCCCAGCGAGCATTCTTTTGAGATCTGAGAACAGGTAATAGTCACTGGGGTCCAGATCTGGAGAATACGATGGATGAGGAAGCAACTCAAAGCCCAATTCATGGATATAGTCGTTGTCGCTGTTGTTGGTCCTTCCTTTTTCCACACATCTATACACACCCACTTTTTCCACACGTCCACCACATCTTAGCATACCAATCTTCAATGGTTGAATTTCCTGAGACAGTGTCCGGAAACTCGGCATCAAGCCAAGTTTTTGCTTCAACTGTATTTTTTCCCTTCAAAAGGCAATATTTTATCCACACGCGAAATTCCTTTTTATTCATTTTTTTTCACAATAACAAAAGTAGCTTCACTCAAGATGTAATTCTATAATTCACAAACTAATAATCCGACAGCGGTCAAGTTTATACACGCATCTTTTGAAGGTTAGGGCTAACTAAAAAACATATTTATTTAATTCTAGTAGCGCCATCTATGTGTCACTCCGGGGAGTTTTCGATTGACCTGTTAGATCGAACATGAAACAGTTTTGAAATATTTTCCGAAATTAATCTTGATGAACCACGGAAAACTGAATTACACTCGGCTGTCATGTGCGTTACAGATCGTAGTCAAACCTTGACGAAGCTTCATGAAGGGCTATTGATACCAAGAGAGGCAGTGTTCATGTGTTTATTATTAAGCATTATAAGTTGTTCTAAGTTGGCCAATCCATTTACTCAACTCTCTACTATTAACAGCTAACGGGCCTGAAACAGCAATAAGAAAACATCTTGAATAAACATATCGGAAAATTATATAAACTATAAAGCTAGTCCAGGTACATCGTTAGCGATTTGGCAGAAGTTGGGGGAGATCGTTTGACTACCATTAGCTCGAATGCTACCAAACTATTTTAATAGTGTAAAGCTGAATTTAAATAAATGAGATTTGCAAAAATCACCCAACACTATCAAAACTTCTATAATGACTGGCTACAGTGTACTCAAGATATTATTGATTAATGTCTCGAATATGTTATATATGGAAAAACAGAAACTGATTTTTCGCAAACCTATTATTTATATTCAAATCAAAGTAGATGATGAAAAAGTTAGCATGATGTTAATTAAAACTATTCTTTTTATTTCAATAATTTCCTAAATATATATGTCTCTAGAACATATTACATTATCTAGTTTCAATGAATTTCTGTAAAAAAATGTTAACCGTAAATTTACAATATCGAATATAAAATCCAAAATATACATGCCCTCAAAATAACTGCCTTCTCTTGAACGAATTAAGCCATTAAACTTGTCTTAACGCTTGTCTTGTATGTTGTTTTTCGTGAGGCTGTACCCCGTTCATCTTGATTATTTTCGAAGAAAGCACCTCATTTATTCAAAATAAGAACACGAAAAAACGTTTCAGCAAAAGATTAAAATCAGCACCGTGCAAGTTGTTATTAGCTCGTTTAAAAATAATATATTAAAATTGATGTTGTCTCGTTAATAAAAAGAGTACCTTAACCGATGTATCGATGCCGACTACACATATACGGTCTATGGACTAAAAACTAATATAGTTTTAATTAAAGTATATTTTTAATTAAAAATTAATCCCGATGATTAAATCTCATATTACTAAAAATAGTCACAGCTTCACAAAAAACCTGGTAAATTAACATTTTCCAATTTCTTTTCACATATAACCCATCAACTACTAAAAAGATAATTTTTGATTATATTCTTTCTGCATATGTTTGTTTTAACGACTCTGTTATTACATGAAGATTCTGTTTTTATACTAAAACATATTATCTTAAGAATAACACAAATATATTTTTTTTCTTAATTTAGTGTAGTTAATTAACTATTTTGTTATATATCGGCAAATTTTCACATCGACGTACGTACATCTAAGTACAATCAATCAGACATTGTGTTACACCTCATGTAATACTGTATTATAGTTATTTGTTGGTTGCAGGGACCCGTGTGAAAATTGTTGCCAACTTACTCGGCGTCTTTCAGAAAACCCTCTTGCAACTTGTACTTCGGAGAAAAAACGAGCCATCATCTTTCATATTAGTGTATTACTATTCCGCTCATCCGCAGTGGTGCTGCTCTTAATGAGAAATATACTATTTTAATTAGTGTTAATTAGTTTAACAGTCGATAGTCTCAAAACAATCGATAGTCAAAAAGCTAGTGACTGAAAATAGTAATTACTGTTTTCAGTTAAATGCACGGTTCGACTGTTTTTTTCAATTCGTGATGTCACACGGAGAACCCTTTCCTGCATAAATTGTGAGAGGGAAAAGAACAGAAATAATTGCTTGGGGCAGTTAATTTTATATGTCTTTATATTTTTCAATGGTGGTATAAACGAGACGGATATGTACATATTCCTTCACGTACTAAGTTTAAAAAAGAAAAGGAAAAAAGTCATTGCTGAATACTATTAGGATGCATTTCCATATTGCCTGCTGCAAATGTTTTATACTAAATAATAAATGATTATATTACATCAACAGATTAATTGAGAAATAATGTAAAAGTAAAATTAGCAAAAATACCATCTGACCATACTATTTTCCTACCTCTATTCGTGTAATCGGCCATATGTGGCATCAGGGCACATTTCACTGAAATAATAGCTAGAAATGGCGAAAATACACCTAGAGAAATATAAATAATAGAGAAAATAGATAGACCACAAAAAAAACTACCAAATTGTCTATATAAATTATTTTAGATAGAAGCAATTGAAATAAATGAAACAGTTTTTTTGATTGTTCGTGTAACATTTGTATATATATATATATATATATATATATATATATATATATATATATATATATATTATTGGCGACAATAGGGAATAAGCAACCAGAAAACTGGAACACGCAAGTAATAATATAAATACGTGGACCCAGACATAGAGAATAAAAATCAACCCGAGTAAATTTGTTGCTATACTAATAAATATAAATAATATCATAATCCTATATATTAACAATGCTTGTCATACTTTAGCATGAATTTTGGTGCAAAAAAAATTAATTTAATTAAAATATATTGTTATTCGGAGGCAAATCTATAATCAGTTCGAAGATAGTAAGTTGCTGTTGTAAATGCAAATGTGGACTTATGGAATTCTTATGAAAAGACTTAGGGGAAACTTATGAAAATATTCTGCGAGAAGTAATATAAACATAATACAAGTATTTAAAAAATAAGGTCCTGTGAAGTATTGTGGATATACCTAGATACTATGGAAACAATTACTTACACTTACACCGAGACTATCGAATTCCAACTATCTGTTATAAGGAAAATTAAGAGATTCCCAACAAAACATGAGGAAAGACCCCACTTCCATGTTAACGCTGAAGTGCCGTTCTTGAATACCACTTAACCAGGACGCAGACTCAAGTGAATTGTATTAATGAGAAAAAACTAACTGTTGTACTACCAACTTGTTGTTTATTGTTTTATTATTTATTGGTTACTAAGTGAAAGCCAATGGATATTTTTAGATAATTATCTAGTTTTAAGGCACTATAATGGAAAATTAAATTAGAATTAGTTATTAATATATAATAATTAATCCTTGACAAAGACTAGTAATAATATATCAATTAAAAAAATAATTTAAAGATATATTTTGAAACTATAAAACTAGTTGTTTATTTTTGTAATATCCAAAATATTAAACTTTACGTTTTCCTTTAATTTTTTTTTATTTCAGTCTTCTTTTTACCAACGAGGGTTTATCTGAACTGGACCTACAGTTTAACGTGGGCTCCGGACCACGGTCCTCGACATTAAGCCTACCGACCGGCCAGCGATCAATTTAGAGACCGTCTTAGAAGACCAAGGTCCAACCTTCCAAGGTCTTACCCAGGCTGGTTACTGGCGTGACTGGAATGGTTATTCCTTGTCGGATTTTCCATTGCTACCTAAAGCAGGATTCCAAAGCATGCCTCAGCAGGAGTCGAACTCGCGACTCTCACAACAGTAAAAGGACGTGCTGTGACGTTGACCACTGCGCCAACGAAGCAACCAAATTTACGTTTTGCTACTAATAAAACTATTCATAAATTTTCTTTTAATAGTCCTTAGGTAATCTAGAGTCTGACAAGCCCGGAACTTGTAACAGACCTAACCTACCAGTAACAATAAATAATTTATTACGAAAAAAGCACATGGGAATCGGTACAAAAAATCGTGTGACCGAAAATTTTCATTGCATTCTCACGCCTGTCATCGTTTAGTTTAAACTTTTGCATGTGAAACGTTCGATTAGGTACCACAAACGATTTAATTATACCTTTGAAAAAGCATGCGTTATAAAATTCGAAACAAAAAACCTGAACAATATTTTATTTTGTGGCTGATAATTAATGCCTGCCAGGTAACAAATTGAATATTACCTGAAGACCTTTAACATTTTTATATCTCTATTGACCGACGACCCTCCTTCCAATAGCTAAAAACACACTAATTAATTATAATTTATCATAATTACAGGCCATAAATCTTAATTTGATTCAGGCATCAGGCGAAACATGATCATATATAAAATCTGACACTATCATGTGTATTCGTAAATACACCCTTTTACTATAAGTTTTTGTCTAGTTTATATTTTACCAATTATTGAAGAAACCCGAAGTTAATATAAATATTTTAATTAATTATTGATATAAGTTCGTTAATAAATGCAATGTTGTTTATTTGGAATGAAATAAGTCGATTTTTATAACAAAATGCTAACCTTTTGTAATAAAACGATAAATAAATGTTATTAGAAATGGTTTGTCTATTTTAAAAGTGGCAATTTTCGGTGATAATTATATGAATGACTCGGATAGCCGATAGAGAACGATGATGAAGAACAGAAAATATATAATTGTAGGAAAAAGTATTTTCGCTATTTCCAAAGCGAATTTATTTATATAAACTAATTAATGATATTTGTGCGTTTTGACTGATCCATCTGGAACATCTATAATTAATCACTTTAGAGCTTTAGAGATGTCAGTTAAAAACATATTTCTACATTTCTTTTTCGAACTTGTACCGTTGTAGCATAATAGGTACTCGGTGCAAGATCCGGGCTATATCGTGGATGCATCAAAACTACCCGGCCAATAGTTCTCAATTTTTGCGATGTAACCCAGCGTTGTCGTGATGTAAGGACAATGCCTTTCCTAGTGAGCGATTTTTGGTCTTTTTAAAAATGTATTACTTCAAACGCATACTTATGGGGGCTTTGCGGGCTTGGACCTCCATGATATTTTTCGCAAATAATTTTTCTACCCGATCTACATTTCATCACCAATAAGCAAAGGGAGCAAAATGTCTCAATTTTGCCACTTTTAGTATTTTATTCGTAAGTAAAAAATAATTCTAATAATTAACTGGCTATTTCCAGAGCTATGTTTCGAGATGAAATATGTGGGTTTACCGCGATATATTCAAGGATTTCACTGTTTTTTTCAGGCGATGGTAATCTTGCCACTGAAATTTATGAAACGAAAATGACAAAAAAAATCCCGCACTGCGTTCTCTAAAGCATTCATCACGATAAAAAGCTTACAGCATATTTTCGATAAATGTGAGTAATAAAAGCAAAACATGACAAAATTATCTTTTGGAAACTTCATTTTCAAGACGCAATAACTCCCGATAGCTGCTTTTCAAACTCGCTGTAATATAGCTTCATATAATATGTAGAGATATAAGATATTAAAATAATTTATTAGGAAAAACCGAAACTACTTTTCCAAGATTTAAAAAAAATATTATAAGCACTTAAAAATATATTGAATACTGTTATATTTGTATAAGTTTTGCTGTATTTTAATTAATATTTCTAAAAAACACGTCACTTCTGTATTGATATTGCAGGACATGTTTACGTTATGAAGGAGCCACTTGTTTTCTACAACAACATATGGCTACCTGAAATGTTTTATTTGAAAAAGCAAAATAATAGTAACATCTAAATTGACTACATGAATAAGTAAAGAAAGTATCCATATACCACATACCTCCATAAATTTTATAAATTATTAATTTTGGAATTCTATGTAATTAGGCGTGTTTTATCAATGTAAATGCTTTATTAAGAATTTTTTAGATTTGAATATACTAACAAGATTGCCGAAGTGTTTCAGATATCTTCGAAAGACCATGTGATTTTAAGTGAATTAAACATGCATTTAATGGATAAGTAGATTTAACAGCATGCTGGTACCATTTCAAATATATAAATACGACAACCGATGAAGTAAGTAATCCAACATTATCATGTTGCAAGATTAGTTTGTAGTATTTCAGCGTTTTAAAAGCCTTTTTTTCTGTCAGTGCTCGAGTAAAACATTTCCATCTACAATTAAGAGCGATATTTCAAAAGAATTTTACTTCCATCTTCTAATTTCCTACTTCTTAAAAATTTTATGTGGTGAGCAATTTTTATCAGATTTGTCAGAATAAGTAAGAGTATGAATTCTATACCAACGAAATTAGTATATACACATTTTGGACCATATAAGTTATGAAATGTGAAGCTTATATATTTTATATATGACAGGTGAATTGAAAAGTCCCCGGCCTACCATAGTAAAATAAGATTTTTTGGCAAAATTAGATTTTTTATTCAACATACATTCAACATTCAACTTTTCGGTACCATTTTTGTAGTACGATTTGCCCTTTGCTTCAAAATAAGCCTCAGCATTATTTTGATATCTGAGAACAGAAAATAGTCGCAGGGGGCCAGATCTGGAGAATTATTACTTTATTATTATTACAGTGGATGAGAAAGCAAATCGAAGCCCAATTCATGGACTTTTGACAGAGTGCATTGTCTTCGTGAAGCAGTACTTCCTTTTTCTTCAAATGCGGCCGTTTTTCGGCGATTTCGTCCTTCAAACGGTCCAATAATGCTATTTAATAGTCGCTGTAGATGGTCCTTCTTTTTCAAGGTAGTCAATGAAATTTATTCCCCATAACCTTGCCAGCCGACTGTTGCGTTTTCCCATGCTTTGGAGCAGGTTCATCGTGTGCAGTCCACTCGGATGACTGTTGATTGGACTGACTTCGGAGTGAAATAATAGAGCCATGCTTCTTCTATTATCACATATCACCGCAAAAACTCGGGTTTATTACACTTGATAATCTTCAAACACTGCATCGAATCATTAACTCGCCGTTGTTTTTGGTCAAAAGTGAGCTAGCGCAGCACCCACATTACACAGAGCTTTCTCATACTCAAATATTCGTGAATGATATGATGTACACGTTTAGTTGATAGCTTTACAGTTTCTGTTATTTTATTCAGTTTCAATCTTCGGTCATTCCAAATCATTTTGTGGATTTTTTAAATTTTTTCGTCGGTAACAACCTCTTTCTGTCTCAAACCGTCCACTGCGTTCACCGTTTTCGGTGCTCATTTCACCACATCTAAATTTAGCATACCAATCCTTGATGGTTGATTTTCCTGGGGCAGGGTCTGAGAACTCGGCATCAAGCCAAGTTTTTCTTTCAACTTTTTTTCCCCTTCAAAAAGCAATATTTAATCAACACGTGAATTCCTTTTTATCCATTTTTTCACAATAACAAAAGTTGCTTCACTCAAAATGCTATATTTACAAACGAATGATCAGACAGCTGTCATATTTATGCACGCATCTTTTTATGGTTAAGTCCAACTAAAAAACATATGGATTTAGTTCTAGTAGCGCCATCTATATGTCAGGCCGAGGACTTTTCAATTGACCTGTTAATCGTAGAACATTTGTTTTGCATTGTTCGGTTGTAAATAGTGGTTTAAATAGTAAATAATTCTTTAGCAAATTAATATAGCCCTATATTTGCACCCGATGAGTCTAACCATTTGAAGAAATATATTCCAAATTTGTATTTTGATGTTATCCGTTTTTTATCCGTGACAAGGATTCCGATTTAGTCTATTCAATACAAATAAATATACCCATAACTGAGCTCATTTATACAAATAAGCATATTTGCTGATAATAGCAGCAAATATAATTGGTTTAATTTAATGAATAATATAATTCCTGTATTATTATTAAAAACCATTATTGCAGGTATAATTAATAATTATTAATAGTATATACGCGCTTATTATGCAATTTAAAAACGTTTGGTTGTTTATCCTTAATCGCTATATGACTGTATTGTATTATGTTGTTAAATTTATATGCCTAAGTAAATGCAGATCTAATTTAAAGATTAATAACAGTAAGAAATGAAAGTATAATTGATTTAAATAGTTTAAAACTAGATTTACGACAATTGCATTTGGTATACCTACTGCATCTCGCATCTTAAAGAAACAGGTTACGCATGAGGTATATATATTTAGTTATCAGGTTCGAAAACGTCAATATTAAGCTGATATGACCGGCACATTTTAACTTCGAGTACGAGCAAATTAATCGTATCGGCTATTATTAAACGCGTGTCGTGATTGTAATATAATACGGAAAACTGATAAATAAATTACCGGCAAAATGTATTTCCATCTAGGAAGAAACACGTGCGCACTAAATTAATTTATTATATTTACGGCTTATGCGGTGTTTTTACAACAACATTGAATAATGATGCGATGTTTATTTATAAGATGTTTAAGATGCCTACACTTCGTCCGTTCTTTGAACTTCCCTTCCCGTATTTAATGCGGACGAAATGAAATGGTTTGGAAATAACAGGCCGTGATATATACAGGGTGATTTATAGGCATATTTCATTTTGTTCAAATGAGTGAAGTTTTGTTTGGAGTAGGGATGCCGAAAAAATTTCGATGTATAGACATATGGATAATTTTGGCCGATATTTATTCACCGATACATCGACATTTTTGTAAGCCGATATTTTTCGATATATTTAAAATAAATTAAATATATTTCTTAAACGTTATAAAAAACCACTTAGTTATTTTAATAAACGTTTTAAATATAATAAATAATTTATTATAAATAAAACACTTAATTTTATTACTTACACTTATTTTATTTAAATAGTCTATCCAAAACACGTGATGTGAGTGAATCCACGTGATATCAAATGGTGACGTCAAAACATCGCATTGTTGCAGCATCAACTCTGAGTTTTAGTAGATTTTGATTTTGATATATAAGAAAACTCTAATCTAAAACAATGAAACAAAAATGTTATCTAATATAGTTTATTCGAACATTATAGTACATCCAATACATATATTGCCGAAGAACTTTAAATTACAATTAATTATACGCCTATGCCCAATTATGCATAGGTTAGAGTTGTTTTGTTATATTTACATTGAACTATTTTCTACACTAGTTTAGGTAGAGTTCTAGATGCTCCCTTTTATATAGAGGTATCCCCCGAAGGCCTAATCCACCTAATTAACAATTTTAAATCGAGCAAAATATGTTATTTTCATTAGGGAGTTCTTGTTTCATTCGATGCTATGTTTCCTTGTAAAGTCATTTTGATATTACTGTATTTCTCTTTAGTTTGTTCTGTTACTTTATTGATAAAACTAGATTAAATGGCTGCATTCTCCTTAATGCACTTACGATATCTGCAAAACAGTTAGTATTATTTCTCTCCTCATACATTTTAACCAAACGTTCATGTATATTCTGAACAACAACACACATGCACATAAAGCTTTCGCACTCTATAATACAGTTTCCTACAGTAAAAGTGTATTAATACACTGTCGACATGTCTATTGTAATAATTCTATGCAATACCCCATATCAACTTAATTCTGTGGTCGAAACGTTCAGCAATGTGAACTAATATGTATCTTTCCTCAGGCTTATTTCTAAAACGTAAATTACATAAAATGCAGTTAAATATTTCATTCATATTACCGAGTAACAATTTGAAATAATTAATTTTTTAACATGGCTTCCTCAAAATTTATTTTATATACTTTAAGCTATTTTAATTGCAGCCCTGTTGATGTACTTGTTGGAATCTTCTCCACTAGTGTACTATGATATGGTGTCCATAACAATATCTAATGGTTCCTTCAAGTTCTTTAAAAGTTTATTTTCAAATCACTGCCAAAACAAATTATGGTTCATTTCTCCATGGTAGTCACCCTTGAACTTAGGGGAAAATACCACAAATTCCGCACCAGGAATAAAACCATTCCCTTTTCCAGCATAAAAATCGATATGACTGCAATGAATTATTAATAAATGTTACGACTAACAGAGCCTAATCGATAGTTATTTCAACTTTGACCCTTTGCCATCCACTTTGGTTCTCTTTACAATATTGTTATTATCATGTTGCCATGAGTGGCCCGACGTACCATTCTGAAAAATCGATAATTTATTGATGACGTGAGTTCACTGCTGTTATGAATAGATTATATATTGTAACATAATATCGATATTGTTTATTTCCGATATATCGATATTTTTTAAAATATCGATTTATAGAAAAATCCTTATTTTTCTTAGTGGCTGGCATCCCTAGTTGGTGGATATCTTGCAAAGAATAACAAAGGAGAATAGAGCAGTTATGGGTTAATATAAGTTTAATTTTTGTTTTACTATTTACTTTTAAATGTTTTCTGGAGGCAGTTGCAAAATATTATAAATTTCGTTCGAATAAGAACGAAACCACATTTGGCCAAAAGAAACAGAAAATACTTTCGGGCAATATTGTTCAAAATTGAACTGTTAATTTACCAATTTTAGGATATTCAAATATTCGATCTGTTGGCTAGTTCTTTCCATGGAATTGTAATGACTATTATAAAGTGACACGGGATTGTATGCATATTCTATTAACTCTAGTTATTGTGTTTGAATACAACTCTCGATTTCTGATGTATACATCTGTAAAGTCAACATAGGTAAATAATACCAGATTAAAATAAATAATGACCAAGTGTCGCTAAACCAACTTTAACCAAGTCATTTAGTTTTTAAACAACGTTATTTTTACGAAAGAATTGAAAACTAGTTGAAATATTTTAGAATTTACACAACCGCTAAGAAGAAATAACATTTTATATAGCATGTCATTTAGTTTTATTGTTATATTTATGATTTTACAAACTTGATTAATCCATTAAATACCATCAAAATCGAGCCACGTGAAGTAATGAGGTTAGAAGGGTGAAGTAAAGGAGTAGTAGGGAGATGTAGAAGTGAAGTAATGAAGCCAGTAAAGGGCCTTGCTATGCACATGGTATGGTATGCACTTCCCGAAGGTTTATATTATATCTACCCTTAGTTTTTAATAAATATATATCGAAGGGACTGTACTTAATTACATCTTTCATAGATCTATACCCCGCTATTTATTCGAAAGATCAAAAAGTTATCGGCTTACATATCAGGCTATGCATCAGCTTAATATCACGCGAGGGAAAAACGAAAGTGCGAATATACTGTTTTTCTGTTTAATAGAAATCGCCATCGTTGAGTAGAGATAAGCAATTGGTAATAATATCAGTAACAGTTAAATTTCAGGGCAACAAACTTCCAGCTGATAAATTTAGTCTAGCGATATTTTTGAAGGCAGAAAATCTATCGATAGTTGAGGGCTTAAGTATAGAGTTAGATAATCACCATTATCATGCCTAAGGTTATTTTATTGGACACAAATAGTCAAGAATAATATTTATTTAATTGTGATACTTCACGTATCAGTAATATGGACAAGATTGATGGATTTTCATGAGAAGATATTGCATAATATATTTCCTCAATTGAATTGTTTTTAACAGAATTTAAATATGTTAAAAATCAGGATAAATGTACTCATAGGTTTTAAAGAGTTTACAGAGAAATACAATCTGAATATGAATCAGTCCTATCTTAGTTTTAGGTGTAATAATGTTTATTTATTAATACTGTTTGTATTAAATTCACCCAACTACACTACATAAGATCAAATTATTTGATTCTTTTGAAAGGGTGGCAGATTTTGATGATATCCAAGAACTGAAATTCTTCGATAATGACATGAGAATAGAGTCTCTCATATCTTCTGCGATTATCTTCATTTTCTGAGTGATAGTCGGTATTTGCAAATCTCCGTGTAAGTAATCAGCCTTGTAGTATCTGCATGCACCTACAATTCTTTTCTTGACTTCGTATTTATTGTTATTGGTGCTTGTGCGGTCTAATGAAACTACACATGTACAGATTTGGTTTGATTAATATTTATTTTGCATGTCCAATTATTTATACGTCACTTGCCTGTTGTAATTTTCGTGTGGCTCCTTCACTATTATCTCCAACAGCAGGAATCGCAGTATCATTAAAAAAGTTTGCCTTCTTGATATTTTATAGAATAGGAAAATAATTGCGGCAAATATATTTACCGGTATTACACCTGCTTTGGCTTATTTTTATTTTAGATACTTTCACTTGTTGATCTCTAAACATTCTGGCTCTAGTATAAGATTTTAATAGTTCAGTTTGTTGTTTTGGTAAAATTTTATCTCGTTTGTCAGCAAGGCCGTTATACTATTATATATCGAATAATTGGTACGTGCTACACTTAAGCTAGCTCAAGTGATAGCATCACTTTTGTAACAAATGAGACAGATTTTCACTTCGCAATGTTAGATCTTTGTAAGCTGTTCATTTGATGTTTACGTAAATTGATATTTCGTAAATTGATGACGGCAAAGTTATCACATAGGGCACATCACTCTGCTAAGTGACTTTACTACTGAGTGTAGTATGTTTATGGTGGTAATTGTAATTGTCTATAGGCAATAGTATAAAATCCATCTCATCATACTAGTAATCAGACTGGTAAAACAGAATGTCTTCTAGGAAAGCCTCAAAGAAAGAGAGCCCACATTAAATAGTAGCTCCAAATTAATTACAAATAAAATATATGTTATAAAATTAATTATTAAGAACTACATTATAACTAGCTCAAGTGCATTATACATCTTTAACCTGAAATTTATATGTGTTAACAATTTATATCGTCAAGTAACTTTATATTATTATTGTTATAAATAAATATGTTTCATTAAATAAATCTAAAAATAAGTTCAATTAATCACATATTGACTTAGGGTTAATAATTATTGACATGGTTTTCCTAATAGAGATAACTATCAATTTCACAATGTAATGTTTACCCGTTTATGACGGAAATAAATTGTCACGGTATGGTGCCTTGCCAGACCAAAAATTACTCCTTGATATTGTTTCGCAACATAAAATCCTATTATAGATAAGAAAAACTGCGTTTGAAAGGATAAAATCGAAGTAAATACAAATATTGTTGTATAGTTCAAGTTTATAAAAATCTATTCAATTAGGCTGTCAAGCTCGTATATAATGTGCAGCAATTTTGCAATCATGTGTTAGTTTCAATAGTGTCTTATTAGATAAAATTATATGCATGTAGCGTTAATAAATCACCAATAATATATTATAATAGTGTAGTATTAAATAATATATAATGGGAAAAAGTAATTTCGTATTTTTTTGATGTTTTTAAGCGAACATGTGTGGTCTAGCTATGTTGTAATGCAAGACAAAGTCTTTCTAATTCTAATCTAATTTTTTTAATGGCTTACTTCATTTGCTGTAATCATTGACAATTCAACAAGTCAGTTGACAATGATAGCCGAGTAAGTTGATTTCAATCCCATCAAACATTTAATATCACATCCGTTGATGTTAATGCTGGTTATGCAAATATTCGTGTAACTTTTTCGTATAACAATTTCGTGTAACAATCTATCACTATTACTTTGCACATTATTGTCGTACATGAACCACCTTCCTTTCCTTTAACTATTTGCTTAAAAAAGATGCCCAATTTCGTTTGATTCCAGAAGTGGTCCACAAATGAAAAACTCACTAGTATTAGCATTCTTTTGGTATCTAGTCTTATAAAAATGATTAAAAAAATGTTTGGGGTCGGTTATGAATTTCGCAGCGATGTCAATATAAGAAATATCGATGTACCTTCATGTTTTTAAAAGCATTTCATGGATGTATTCAACGATTGGAGTAAAAACGGGTAGTCGAACTCTAACCCTCGTGTTCGCTTAAACACTCATAACTTTAACAATCATACTATATTTTATGAGCCTACGCTATATTTTCCGCTTTGGGAATTAAAAAAGCAAAATATAATGGTAATAAACTTCTGGAATTTCAATTTTATAAGCGCAATTAAATTAATTAAAATCGCTGTCCTTAAATTTTTGTATCTAAAGTGCTAGTTTAACATTATACTATGGCTTCATTAAATAAATATTACTTATTCCTTACTTTAGAGTTCAAAGTTCAAAACGATAATAGAATTTGTTAATAGTTAATAGTATTAATAATCATATATGTTAATAGTTTGTGACGTATCTGTAGATCTTATTGTTAGTGATAAATAACAGTAATTTTAGTGATTCAATTCTAAATGTTTACTCGTTGAAGAGAAAATGTGGCTAATCAGATACTGGCTAGGCAATGGCGACTTTGCTGTAGAAAATTATACGTACTATTTGGTAGTTTAAGTGATAAATAATTTAAATATCCTTATTATATATCTTAACAACACTTAAGCATAATACGACTTTACTCGATCAAAAATAACAATCTGTTCTGAGTACAAAATAACAATTTGTTGATGGTATGGAGTACTATTGAGCACTCTTTAAAGACAGTGAACAGGAATTGTTGAGCAAAACGTCAACAGTCGCAGTATAATTTTTATCCCCTAGTATAAAGTACAGTAAAGTATGAAGTTGTAATGTTTAATGTAGTTGAATTTATATGGAAAATAACGGCACTATTTTCCATCTCCAAAGAACGATGCATAAACTGGGGCTATTCACGTTCAACCCATTTTTTGGAATCTTCATAAGTGCTGCTCAGATGCAGAGGTCACGCCTCATGTGTTGGAATAATTAGTAACCAGAGGGAGTAAGCTCCAGAAAATATGGCAGGTAGCACTTTTCATTTTAAAGTTTTTTACCGGTTTTGCTGAAGAATAACATTGTTATGTTCATTTATTTTGGCCGTTTTTCAGGCAGTGTTCAACTCAAACCTACCAATTGTAGTCGAGAGCGATCTCTATTGATAGCTTCGTTATATTTTAGCTGCTTATGGTATACTAGACCAAGTTGAATACAGAGCATTAGCGCCTAGCTATGCATATTCGGCCTTGTCGCTGATGGTCATGCATAACCAGTTGGTCCCCACAATTTTTTACGCATTGTATTATTGTAATGGTATTGCTTTTCATTGCCAGTAGCAATACTTTGCAACAATTTTTTTCGATTTTTCCATCAAATTATCATCCAGTAATACCTTCAAATCCTAGCATTGTGGTTGTCCAAAACGCGGTTTGTTTTCGGCGTCAAGATAACCACTTCGAAATCAGTATCCACATGTTGAAATCGATGAGATATTCTTGCCGTAAGCTTCACATAACATTCAATGATCTTCAGTCGCCTTTCTTTTCAAATTCAAGTAAAAATTTGGAACTTCCTTCAAATGCTATTTACTGCATACAAATTCAAACATTTTCAATGCACTAAAAATTGTTTTGTTTACACTTCGACGAAATGGCATATACTAAAATGTGAAGCCTGTGAGCCTTCAATATTAAGTTGGTTACAATTGCACTCGATTGGATTTAATACAAAGTAACACAATCTGCTGTAAGACCTTTAAATATTATTAAAAAAAAATTATTATCAGTTTAATTGAGAAGTTCGCGGCCTGACATATAGATGGCACTACTAGAATTAAATCCATATGTTTTTAGTTAGCCTAGCACTGAAAAGATGCATGTATAAGTATATTTGAGAGCTATCGGATCATTAATTTGTGAATTATTTTGAGTGAAGCAACTTTTGTTGAAAATATGGATAAAAAGGAATTTGTTGGTAAAACATTGCTTTTTGAAGGGAAAAATACAGTTGAAGCAAAAACATGGCTTAATGCCGAGTTTCCGGGCACTGCCCCAGGAAAATCAATCATCAAGGATTGGTATGCCAAGTTTAGACGTGGTGAAATGAGCACCGAAGACGGTCAACGCAGTGGACGCCCAAAAGATGTTGTTAACGACGAAAACATTAAAAAATCCACAAAATGATTTTGAATGACCGTAAAATAAAATTGAATGAAATATCAGACACTCTAAATATATCAATTATATGTGTACATCATTCACGAATATTTAGGTATGAGAAAGCTCTGTGCAAGGTGGAGCCTGCGAGGGCTCACTTTGCAATCACAACCAAAAACAACGACAAGTTGGTGATTCGGAAGAGTGTTGGGAAATGATCAAACGTAATAAACCCAAGTTTATACGTCGATATGTGACAATAGATGAAACATGGCTCCATCATTTCACTCCAAATTCCAATCGACAGCCATCCGACTGGACTGCACACGATGAACCCACTACAAAGCGTGGGAAAACGCAACAGTTGGCTGGCAAGGTTATGGCGTCTGTATTTTGGGACGCACATGGAATAATTCTCATTGATTACCATGAAAAAGGAAGGACTGTCAACAGCGACTATTAGATAGCGTTATTGGACCGTTTGAAGGACGAAATCGCTAAAATGCGGCCGCATTTGAAGAAAAGGAAAGAGCTGCTTCACCAAGACGATGCACCATGACACAAGTCAGTGAAAAGGATGGAAAAAACCCATAATTTGGGCTTCAAATTGCTTCCTCATGCACTATATTTTCCAGATCTGCCTCCAGCGACTATTTCCTGTTCTCAAAAGAAGACTCGCTGGGAAGAAATTTTCGTCGAATGAAGAGGTAATCGACGAAACTGAGGCCTGTTTTGAAGCAAAGGTCAAATCGTACTACAAAAATGGTATCGAAAAGTTGGAGGGTCGCTATAATTAGTGCATCACGCTTGAAGGGAATTATGTTGTTATTTATGTTGAATAAAAAAAACTAATTTTGACAAAAAATATGTTTTATTGACCTGTTACTATAATAACTAGATTAATTAGCAATAGATTATAGGAAAAATATTAACGTATAACAACACATACTGTAAATAATTGGGTTCAATGATGAAATTGTATAATGTCTGATTTAACATTCATATTTTATTTAGCAACAAGTTATTATTGTATTATATGTTCTTTAATCACATTCACATAAGACACATTTAATCATGAGATATCTCAATGAAAATAAATATACATTTGGAACAAAAATTATTATTTACTAAATTAAAATTAAAGTTACTTTTACATCCACTGAATACCGGCCGATTTCTGGATCCTTACTCGCATCGGAGTCAAGTACATATAAATCTACACTACTAACTATCTAGGTTAATTGACGATCCAGATCATAATCAGGAATATATAATCCAGGTCCTATACAAAGTTAGTTTACTTAGTATGACTTGTAATAAAATGATTTTATAGATGAAATCAATAAGTTAAAAAATATTTTAAAACTATTTTACATTTAGCTTTTGATTTAACTTATTATACAAAATACTATTTTACGGTCAGCGCTGTATTTCCTGTATATAATGAAGGAAATAAGAATTTATGCATATTTAATTATATTTAACTGTCTGTATGCAAACAAAATTGTATCTATCATAGCTGGCCCATAATTAAATTTAAAAGATTGCAGCAGTTTTCCTATATGAAGTAAGTAGAGTTTAACAGTAGCAATTAAAGCTATAATTGAATGGGTTCGAGGCAAGTATTACGTAAGAAATAAATAAAAATATTGATAATGATTTTCTTAATTGTTTTCCGTTGCCAATTTATCATGTTATTTAAAAATGTAATTATATCTCTGTTAATGATACGTATCGTAGTAAAATTTACTTATATATATCTTTAGTACTTCATTTACATAAATTCAATTAATTTCAACTGCTAAATATATGGCACCCATATTTAAAAAATACTCAAAGCTGCAAAATATATATAATGTCTTTTCTCTTAATAACGTAATAAAATAAATATACTTATAATTATATATACACATGTTCACATATATATATGTTGTAACTTCTGTAAATATTTTAAAGCAATTAGTTTATTAAATTCTGTATTACGATGAGAACAACTTCACAATTATATTTTTATTTTACAAAAATCAGCATGGAAAAATACTCCATTACCAAAAAATTACACTAGGGCTAACCGAAGAGAAATTAACAAACAACAAATCAAGTTGAAATTTCGTGTTGTGAGGAATTAAATATTTTTGAATTTCTGAGGAACTCAACAGATGATTGAGAGATTGGTTGACATTAAAGAGACCAATCTTCCCGTTTCGTAAAGAAAACAGAAAATGATAACAAGAAGGCTAAATTATTACCTAAGCACTTAGAAAATACCTAAATAAAATATAAAGATGGAGTTATGAATCCGTTAATGCTGAAGGAAACTGATAGCGATTTGAGAAGATTATCGGATTTCAAAGCTACACTGCTACTGTTAGTTATGTTATGTGTCTATGCAGTGAAAGATTGCTGAAATTATCATGATTCGTGAATCAGGTAAATAATCCAACGATATAATATCATATGGCCAATATCTCTTCATAATAAAGAATAATTAAACACTTAAATACAAAGATTGATGAAGAGAAACTTATTCCGGCTAACTAATTTGGATTTAGGAATAAACACTTAACACTTTATCAAGTACATTATATTATGGATAAAGTTGCTAAGACATATTATTCTTTAAGGGTTAAAATTTTGAAAAACAATTTACCTGGTCAGATGAGCTAGACAATGAAATCCTGGTCGTCACTTCAGAATAAGATGCTGCAACGAATATTGGCTAAATTTGAAATGCATATATGCAATTGTACCACAAATACCACTTTATACCAGTGATATTCCTAAAGGTGTTGTAGTAACAATGGCCACGTTTGTTGATGACACTTGCTATAAGTAATAACATTGAGATAACTGTAGGTAGACAAACTACTCTGAATGCCCTTGCTGAGTGGTATAAAGTATGTAAAATGGTGTAGATTTTAAAGTTATAAACATTTAGACATAAAAAAGAAGAGTTTATCTGTCAATGATTTTAAAATAATTTCGTACGAAAACACAGCTATGTAGTTGACTATGACATTAGATGGCACGCACAAATGGGACAAGCATGTTAAGAAGAAACGACTATATTGTTACATAAGTTTTTCGGATTTAATTGCTATTGTTGTAAAGTCAGGGTAGCAAAGAAATTAAACGATATATGGAAAAGCACCAACTTCATATAAGTGAGACTGTGTCAATAGAAAAAAGTCCTAAGAAAGTGCTACAAGATGTAAAACTGTGTCCTCTTTTCAACTTATGTTGAGGGCACCATTGTGAGTACATCGATCAAGCCCTAATTAAGTCATGTACCATATGCCTTTTAAATAAAAAACTAACAGCAAAATGTTACTAATGAAATAAAAATCAATGTCTACCGCTGCTTGCTTGGTAATAGACTGTCATTTCAACTTAATTTCATAATATTATCATTGTTCATTATTATACAAAATGTGTTGGTGAACCGTTGAAGTAACACTGTTATATAGTCCTAGAAAAGCATTTAGCATGTCTCTATAGGGCATCCCAATCCCAATTACCATTTGTATTGTTACAAGATAAATGTCAAATATACCAAGATCTAACGGCTTTTTTTGCCCATGGCTACTTGTAGATGTATGTTAGTATACGAAGGCTCTTTTTACAGATTACGGTTTATTAAGACTGATTAAGTTTAACTACAGGTGTGTGGACAATTTAGGCGATATGGTCGCTTTTTGTCGCGTAATGGTTAAAGGTAATTTCAAATGCTAACAAACATAAATAAAAAATATCTAGATTATAAGGGCGCAGCTATTGCATCACGTCGGCTTGACCACCGTGTTACCAAACTGACATATTATTTCACTCTGTATTATTTTATATACACTATACATAATGTTCTGATTTATAAATTATAATATAATTAACATCTAATCGCTTTTCTTTTGGTCGAGTACACTCTATTTATAAATTTTAATCATAATCGTATGCAACATTGTATGTATTTTTTCAAACTATTGATTTATTACTTCAAATTACACTGAAACATTTTGCCCATTATAAACAGATTTACATGGAAGCGAAGTATTGTAGCAAGTCATTGCATCTGCACTTTAGTATGTAAGAAAATAATCAGTGGCAACATTGTATGACAGAAAATGCAAATAGCCATTTTATTCGACGCCTGTTAACATAAGGAAGCAGTCGTAATATGATAAAAGTCGGATTATTATTAAATTATTATGCATCGAGTTTTCAAAGAATATTTACATCAATTTACTGTTTCTATCTTTAATCAATTAGTAATTCAGAAAAACAACCAAACAAGTTATACATTTTAGCTTAAATAAACAAAATATTTCGATATTTTCATATCATGTATGTTTAAATTTAAATAATTTGTTATAGCAAATATGTATGTGTAATCGAACTTTTATTCTAATAAAATAAAGATGATTTGGCTTTACTTTTATACTTTTATGCGTTACTTACACCGATACCTTCTAATCCCAATTGTCCTATGTTGTTTAAGAGTTTTAGATACTTTTTTTCGGGTTCCATGATTTCAAGAAAAGCTTAAAAAAGCTTTGAAAACTTGACGTGAGGATCTCGAGTTATCACCAGCTGTGATTTATAGGTGCAATTAAACACATACGCGAAGGAAATTATTGAATGGGAAAATATTCTATAGAGAAGTTCGTAGAGGAGCAATCTCACCTAGGTATAGAGCAGCTATCAGACAAATTGTCTTTGTTACCCCCAATAAATGAATTCCAGGTAGGAACATTTAATGGACACCCATCAACTTATATTATTTTCACATTATTTAGGTGTTCTATATGAAATTATTTTAATACAATTAACACTAATGGAATTACTAAAATATAACAATACACCATGTAGAAAATATAAATTCGCACCTGTATATATAATCCTTATATCGATCTTTGACTGATGAATTACTGGATGATAATATTTATATGCTTTTGCCTCCATATAAAGATAATATTTTTAATTTATGGTTTCATTATGCCTTCCTCACAGTGAATTTTCTACATGTGTACATGCAGTCTTTTCTCTTGGGACTGAATATATTTTCTGAGGATTTTTTATTATTTTCTAGCTGTTACAAAAATTGTAAATATTTGATATCTCTTCAGAATCTACAAGTAGAATACAAAGTTGTATAGATATAAGGGTTTTATGGTAAATTTTCACTATAAACTTCAAACGGGTTGGTTTTCTATCTTACTGGTATTTTCTTCCTTATTATAGCATTATTTGTTATGTTACTTATCATATTATAATATGACCGAAACTATACGGGGGGCTTGACAAGATGAGCATTCGAAGAAGACGAATTTTTTTCTAGATTGTAATATTTCCTCTCTTCCGCCAACATTATCTTAAAGAAGCAAAAGGTCCTGCAGCTTTAGCAATTCAGTTTAATACTTCAGCAGTAGATACCGCTTTCTACTTTTACCGTTGGCCCGTCTACAATAGCACGCGGTCCATCACTTGTAAATAGTTTAATATTTTCTTCATTAATCCATTACTAGATCATAAAGGCTATCAATGCGAACTATACAATGAAAAATGATAGAAGCCTCAACTGCATCAGCGAATGTAGTAGTATCATTAGAATACATCAGATCAATCAAGAAGGACATATAGAACACCTTATCTCTTTTGAAAAACTTCTCATATAATTGAATCCAGTATTATCATGAAAAACAGTGGAGAGACGACCTGTTGGTGGTGATACTTGTTGAACATCTGCTCGAATATTAAATCAAACATCGTAAAGTGGCTGAAGATATTTAAAATATTTTTGGAGTACATGTCCGGCTATATGCAGTCGAAAGCAGAAACAAAATCATTAATAACTACAATCGCATAGTTTATATATCTGTGTTTCCCCATAGAATAATATTTCGTACAATTTATTTGAAATGTTTTTGTTTGGACGGAAAGACTTATAAATTCGATGTGATATAAACTAAAGTGCAGTTCCAGTTACTAATTATAAAATAGCTAATAAATCAACCCCGCAAGTGTCTACTTCCTTCTAACATACATAAAACGAGTAAAATTATTTATTTGAGTAAAGGTGGTAATAAATTAAACTTAACTTTAGGCCGCACTTGGTTTCATAAATATTAAAGTAGCACTGTGTATCCGGAAATTGTAATTACTTGTACAAATACCACTATATCATTTATTATATCAAATATTGTTACAATTACAATAGTTACGCACTTCTACGTTTAGGATTTATCAAAATTCGCATATTAAATACTGACTGATGTTGGAAATTAGTTAACAAAATTTCAATAATCATCTGTTATTATACTTTCTCAAAATATTGCGCCTACTAATATTGAAAATATTATTTTTATATCAATGCATTGTTTCTGTTTTAGCCACTAGCTGAGTAATGTAATGCTTGCTATCCCTGTTTTATGTTTTGCACCATCTGATGTCAACAAATCTAAAATGCGAGGGTGGTCTGATAAGTACTTATCCTACAAAAGAAAAACGAAAACTTTGGAAAAGTTGCGATTTATTTCTCAACATTTCTCTCCTTTTAGCTGGATACACTTAACCTAGGTCCAATTTCTTTAACCCGTCTGACTAATATATTTTTTCAAGGTCTGTAAGGTGGGCCTCCGTGGCGGCGACACTCTCTTCATTCAACTCGAACTTTTTTCGGACTTTGTCAACTTCGAAAACAAAAGGAAGTCGCACAGAGTTAAATATAGATTATGATGGACGGAGTAGGTGGTGCGTTGTCATCGTGGAAAAGCACTTTTTATATGATATTACATTCTTCGCCATCTTCGGAACATGCTCGCCGGGTGAAATCTACTGTTTCGACCATTCCTTGGTTTATTGGTGTGTACCTGTGTATCCATGTTTCGTCGACAATAGTGACAATCACTGCTCTGAAGTGGTTTCACGGTTGCACTTATTGTTCGGAGAGTACAACCGCAGCACCCCTTGCGCCGACAGCTTTCTCGTGCCCAAAATATCATGCAGGATACAACTCACGCGGTCTTTTAAGATGTCTTCACAACAAAAAAAATCAAGAATCAAAGCAAACCAGAATGGAATCACCGACCGACATTACTACAAATGGAATAACATTTTTCTATAATCCGCAGACCTGCCCACTTCGACACGCGGTCAAAACAAAACTCCTAGTCCGATTCGGTTGAAATTTTTACAGTAGTCGTCTACGAGAATGTACTAAACGATTTTTTACCTGCACGAAATTTCTCTTGCTATAGTGCCGCCATCGGGTGGCGATGCGAAGTGTTTATCGCACCGCCCTCGTAAATGAAAATTGATTTTGGCGTTTCTGTAACATGTGATAGTTCTTTGCCCATAATTGCAATCATAATGTTAATATTCAATAAAATAAGACGTAAATAATTTGGGGATAAGGTATGTATTTTGTAGAAGTGACAGGTATTAGTTACTGTGATCTTGCGACTTTTTTTTTACTTTTTTATTTCTTATGTCTATATTATATTTACATGGCATGCGGAAAATCACTTCATTAAATTAATAAATTATCTTAATTCATTAAATATTATCTTAATTAATTAGTCTTATTCTAAAGCTTATTTTAAAGTTTATGTATGTCCAGTAATCAGATCAGGTGGTGTTAAACGTTTTAGTCTACGCACTTCACTATCACGTCGCATATTTAGCTGATTAGCGAGTACATAGGGATGCACTGACACTCTTTCGAAGTACTTCACACAAAGACGTTGAATTACACTCATTATAGGTTAGAGAGGAATATCGCGTTGTGTCACTTTATTTGAAATATAGTACGGAGCATCAACAATGGCACGCAACACTTTATTTTGGAACCGTTGAATGATGGATATATTAGATTTGCTACTGGTACCCCATAGTTGGATTCCATATAACCAAATAAGCTTGAGTATAGACACATACAGCAACACCTTGTTATCCAAAGATAACTTGGATTTGCGCCCGATGAGCCAATACATTTGATTTCTGTATATATGTGATAGTTCTTTGCCCATAACTGCAATCATAATGTTAATATTCAATAAAATAAGACGTGAATAATTTAGGAATAAGGGATGTATTTTATAGAAGTGACAGGTATTAGTTACTGTGATCGTGCGACTTGAATTGCTATTTCTGAAGACCTGTTTCTAGGGTGTTATGAAGCTGTCAATAAGCCTCAATCAATGAATGCCCTTAAATCAGCATAACCCTTCATCAATCAATTTAGCCAAAAAATTAAACCAATCGAGTGTATATAATAGTGTGGTTACCATAAATATTTTTACTAATAGATATTATGACTAATAATTATAACTATTTCTATAAACACATCCGAAATTAAACTGCTTACTTGTAATGATAATGCATAATTATTATTTTGAACGGAAATGAATATTTTTTATGAATCATAATATTTCTTTAAACTTTATCCAATACTTACCGCTCTTCCAGTAATATATTTAATTATTTTTAGACTAGTCGCAATACGGGTTGGACCGGAGCCTATAGAAGGATTTTCAAAGCAAAGGTTATCACACGATAAATTTAGCATGAATATAATGACCATGTGTTGGACAATTATATATTTATTACCTCTATGGATTATGAAACATAATGGTAATAGTAATTTTCTATATTAAATATTGCTATTTTCTTTAATTACAATATGTATTTTTCCTTTTTTAGTTACAATAATGTATTTATTATGCTGATACCTACGATATGCAAATGCAATAACATATATAAAATATAGTTATAGTTACAGTTATCATAGAAATGATAGTTTTATTCTACCGGACAAAATTATCAATAAAAAACATTATTTAATTTTTTGTGACAGCTATTTTTCTCAAAGAACCAAAATGACGGATATGCAATTTTTTTTACATTTCCTTTGTATATTCTATATATATATATATTGTTTTAAATATCCTTGACTATTTCTCTAAATTTGTTCCTATACCATTTGGTCATTTCTGGCCGTTTTCAGATTTCGAAAGAGCGATACAACAACACTGTTCTGAGGAGTAAATTAAGAAAATTAATGAAAAACGGGGAATGAAAAAGGAAATATTTCGAAGATTTGAAAAAGAACATTGCTATATATACATACATACATACATATATATATATATATATATATATATATATATATATATATATATATATTCTCTTGGGAAATGGGAAATTATTTTGAAGGAGACTAAATAAATTTTAAAATGTAATATTTGCATTTTATTTCGAATGTTGAACGATTTTATTGTCACAGTTTTATATATCATGTTTTTTGATATGGTACTGATTGCAATTAATCTTACCATTGTCGTGTTGCATCTGGACATCATCTTGAATCATATCATATCATTTATTTATATCGTGAATACCAATGTAAATGCAAATTCATTATTCAAATAAAAGACATTTTTCATTTGATATTACAGGAGCCAATCAAGGAATACCTCAAATTGCATTTTCAACATTCTGCTGCCGATACCCATCAGTCGCTTTTAGAAAATTATGGTGGTGATGCTTCGTCATATCCAAATTGTCGATTCGACTTCAACAATCTGTTTAGAAGTGGTGACAAAGTCATGAGACAAATTCAAAGCATGAAGTCCCAAAAATTTTTAGGCAGTTTAGTAATTAATGAATAAACTATCTTCAAACGTTTATGTGGGATACGAAGAAGGGAAAATGGCTGGCACACTGTTCAGATTTAGTGAAGAAGTTCGAAAATGGGTCATACTTTCGACACGGCTTCGCCTTGAAAAATGTAACATATTTTAACTAATTCATTTCTTAAAAATTAACACATTTTCCCATTAAATGCCTTTTTAAGTAAAAATATGATCACAAAAGGCGTAACAAAGCAACAGTGCTTTAAAAATCTGTTGTAATATTATTAAGCTCACATTATTATTAATATTACAATATTATAGCAATTAGCATTATAATATTATGAATATTACTATATTACAATATTATTAATAAACACTTTATGTTCAGAATGAAAATGTTCATATGGATCTTTAAATGAGATTGGCTAAGGAAACAAGATAATTAGGAACAATAGAATCTCATATACAACAAAATGTTACAGTCTCTCATTTGTTCATTAGTTGGATAACTAAACGTTGTCACGATATAATGATGTTAGTATTAACGAACTTGGAACACTGGAAACATTCAGATAATAATTTTAAACACTTTTAAATAATAATTTTAAAACTTTAGTAACTTAATAAAACGTAATTTTCAAAATAAGTTAACGTTTGATTAATTAGCTATAATAAAACAGTAACAACAAATTATTAAAACTCTTCTTATTATATTATAAAATCTAATTAAAACACTCATTTAGTTGATACATAAGATATAATAACAAGAAATTGTATAGTTTAATATTGCTTAAATACGGTCAATTATTATAATCCTATAAACGATTCTTTGATAACAGTCGACTAAAAATGCATAGTGTTACGATTTCTAATCGATAATTAAGTTAGTTTAGTTACAGCTCTTTCTAGATACTGACACTTGAAATGATATGCGAATCTAATAATAAAATTACAGCAAATGTTGCAGTAAAAGATGTAGTTTTAGTATACTTGTATATCTAGATGATTTGCACTTAAACGTAAAAAATATAATTACAAAATAAATAGAATAGACTAAAGCACTTTTTAATAGTACATCAATCTTAATTGATACAATTTATACTGTCTTTTGCAAAAGAAAGAATCAGAGATATAACCATCAACAAAGAAATATGGCTAATTTACTTTAATAAAAAAACCTTGATAATACCATTTTATATGAATGTATTTACTTATGTTTTTGTTATCTACGCTATAGTAATTATAATAGGTTGTTTATTAAGTTTTTGTTTTGATAAGAGATTGTTTTATTAACTTTGTCGCGTTATATTGGATTATTGCATCAGCGATTAGCCTTAATCTTTTCATTGAAAATATTTTGACTGATTCTTAAAACTGAATTTTAATTTACGATCTTAATTTTTTTATATTATTAAAATTGATAACTGTTAATGTTATTTTTTATTATTTAATTATTATACTGTTACTAGACGTTTCGGACTAACCTACAATTTGTCTTTATGATAACTTAAATCTAGGTATATAATTAGGAGGACCCATCGGCACTATCTTAAAATCTGATGAAATAATGTTTATACATGGCACTGCTGTATTTTTTATTACATGCACCTCACTACACAACACTACACAAGATCAGAGGCTTTGATTCCTTTGAGTCTGTGTCCTGCTCTGGTGGTATCCAAAAGTTACAATACTTGAATATTTTCATGAGAATAGAATCTTTCCTCATATCCCCTTGCAATTCGCTTGATTTCTTGACTGACTGTGCGTATCTGAAGGTCTCGATGTAGGTAGTCGGTCCTGTAGTATTTGGGTGCGCCCACAATACTTCTCAGGACTTTGATCTGAAAAATTTGCATTTTGTTTATGTTACTCTTTGCAGAACATCCCCATTATTGAACTCCGTATGTCCATATAGGTTTCAGTATTTGTTTACATAATAGCAATTTATTATGTACTGATAATTGTGACTTTCTTCCAATTAGCCAATACATTTTTCTGTATTTAATGTTAATTTATTGTGGATTATATTCTTATAAAGCTTAATAATTTAAAATAGCGTCGAGTTTTTTCGATCTTCTATAACGAATAAATGAGAGAGTATTCAGTAAAACATTAGTAAGACTTAATAAAGCTACATTTATTTTCGAAGATTTTATCATACCATATAAATAACAACATTTTTAATGTGATGAATACAGTCCACTAATTTACACAACCATATTAGGAAGGGGCTTTATTATTCCTTCGTTAAACGCTACGCATTAGCAGTATTTCATTGTAAAAAAATAAACCAGTTTTTCTTTAAAGAATACAAATCATCGTCATGCGACTTTCTCGATTTTAATTGCGAGTTAAATGAAGTAATTCCGTTGTCAAACATGCCGACAATCCCAAACAGTACATATATATGGGTTTTCCTCATCACATTCGGAACCTTATTAGACCGCAATCAGCTTGGAGAAACCTGTACAGCCATTAGCATATTTCATTACTAATTCGATAATCAGTGGAATTAAAGAAAACCAAAATTCGAAAAGCAATTTCACGAATGTGGAACGAGTGGATGCTAGACTGTAAAATGTCAACCGTGATGCACATGTGAAAAGCCCCATTACCCTGTCCTTGTTCTTTTAAAGGCAAAATAACACAATTACAATAGTTTGTATCCAATTACATGTATGCCAATTTTTTTACATAACTTTTCAGATTTTCTATTGTTCTCTAGCAATCTAAATAATATTTGATTAGCAAAAATGTAACAGTTGATTTGTTAATACCGATTTTAATGTGAAAATTATTAGTTACTTGAATGTGATGCACGTGCATCACAGGTCAACCACAGATGGACTGAAGTTCACATGCTGAAGTTTCTTTGGAGTTCAGGCAAAAGTATCGCAGCTGAAGCTGTAAGAATACGAAAGGTGAATTGGAGATGACCAATGACCCCTAGCTATAAACTATTCCAAATAAGAAACATTTAAGATTTGAAAAGCATCCCTAGTTCGTTGATTCCAAGCATATGAATCACCTTTCAATGTGTAAGGCCATAAAAGGTGGACTGAGGGTGCTGTGGATTAACATAGTCTACTGGAATTTGGACAGAACCTTGCATCTCAGAACCAAAGCTGATTGCTGTTTTCTTAGATGTAGACTATTGGAATATGGAGTCACAAAAATTCGGAAAACCATATCGGAGAGGGCTATCACGTAAATTTTGGGTAGAAATAGTTGCATTTTGATGATCTTCAACTGGCAGACGAAGAAATGTCAGAGCTCGACGAATATTAAAAAAGGCTATTGATCAAGCTGTGGTAGAAATTCGACCACAATCGATTAAGTTAATGATGTTTATCTAATAATAAAGCGACCAATTTAATAATATATTATTAAAACTTGTTTCCACAGTGTTTTCAATATAAGAACAGAAATGTATTTGATATATAAAATCAATTAAAATAATAAATTTCTATATATTAAAATATATGTAAACTTAACGCTCACTAACCTTTTTAATCAACAAAGTATTAATAAGTGTACATTGTTACAGTATTGAACATTATAACAAAGTATCATAAATAAGATTACTTTCAGAACTGTAGCAACTTCAGGGCATCAAATATATAATTTTTCTTACTTTTGTGTTACGAACATTTGGAAATGTATATTAGCGGGATGTATTTACAATCAATAAATTAACTATTGATTTTTCAAAACTCAGGTCTATAAGTAAATCAAAAAAATAATTGATATAAGTTTCAAATAATAAAATGCATTGCAATCCTATTGCATTAATCGTTAAACATCTTAATATTTGTCAATGTTTTAAAATGTTTACAAATTTACTTTTTCTAATTCACAATTTCTTCGGTTTATTATAATTGGACCGTCATAGGGAGTTTATAGATAGAGAGAGAGTAAGGAGTAGGCTTCCATCTCTAACACAATAAAATTATGTGCAAAATTATATGAAAATACATATATTATTTTTAACAAAAAAATTGAATCGACAGAGTAACAAATTATATTTGCTTTGTTCGTAATTTAATTGTGTTTAATTGTAATGTCACAAAATTATATTATTACTTTTGTATTGTTTGGGCTCGGCACCGACTCCAAAGTGAGAAGTTGGTAGTAGTTAAAATAATATTGTAAATAGATAAATAGGTTTAGGTAGATATTAAGGTAAATTGTGTGCATATAGTAGAATATAAAATACGCGTAGTAGACAGGTGACATAAGATTTTGTTTATATTTATTTAATAATTACAACGATTATTACATACATATTTTGTTTTTAAAACGTGGTGTTTGATTATTTTTTATTTTTTAGTGTTTTCCTTATTTATTTATTTGAAATCAGTTCAATTTATTTGTTAAAAATATTTTATTGTTATCTTCTTAGTGTTTATTAGATATTTACGTACTAAATTACGCAGTGCTTTTATTAAGTATTACAATGGGTAGGCCAGATAGGGGTGCCTCCGGTATGAGAAAAATAGGAATAAAGAAACAATGATTGCAAATAAGGAACGTTTCAGGCCCCAGTGTTCTCTACCTAGTTTAAGTGATTTGAGAAATGTTCTAATCAAACAAGAACAACAAAAATCTGTTGACATTGGGAATTGAACCCACAACCTGCGCAGGCATGTAAACTGAACGCTCTACCCATTACGCCATAGAAACAATTGCCTGCGATATTTCTTGCCCTTTGATATGATATGGTTAGTGCTCGAAAAGCAAACTGAATGGCTTTTACACTGAACTACTTCCAACTTTTTGTCACATCAGTTCAGCAATAATATTATACCCAAATCTCTTTGCACTCTTTCGAATAAAAAGAGAATTTTGAATATCGGTCCATAATTGACCGAAAAATCGGCCAACAAACATTAATATATATGATTATATGCAGCAGTGATTAAGTAAGGTAAACCATCTCAGTTACGCCAGTATCCAGGCTGGTAAGACTTCTGGGATCCTTTCTTAGTTTACAGGCCAAGGTAGTCACAATCCCGAGGACCATAGTTCGAAGTCCATATAAAGCAAATCTAAATCCAGTCCAGATAAGTCTACGTATGGTAAAAAGTAGACTTTAAAATATAACCAAAGAAAATATTTGATTCTTGCATAATAATATAATATTAATAAAAAATACCTAAAACTAATTTGTAGTCCACATATAAAGACAAAACACAATATTCTTCTTCCTTATTATATCAGATATTATTTGTTATTATCTTTCACAGCTTTCAACAACCGGGATTGTTACCTAAAACTAGTAATTACCGCAACTATAAGAACAAAAATAAACTATGTCGAAATCTGAAATCGAACGCCGACTATAATTAATGGACGAATCTAATTTCCACAACACTTAGTGGACGCTTTATCGTACAGTCGCCGACAATAGTGAGAAATTTATCGTTTCCTCGTAGTGAACACTTTTCTAATGTGCAATTATTTGCAGGAGCAGACGCCTTTTCTAAACACAGAGCAAACAGTTTAATAAAACAAAGTGATTGAAGTATCCGATCGGTACATTTTGATATATGGCAGAAAATTACGGCGTTCAACGTGTATTGTTTCGAAGATATGGATCTTCAAAAAAATTGTTGGCTTTGTAAACATTTACGTATACCGATATAGAAATGTTCAAGATGCCGTTCCCTTAATGCAACAATATTAGTGACTAAACCATACTTGTAAGTATAATCAAGGTGTTCATCCGAGTATATAAAGAAAATACGGTTTGAATATACCACAACTGTAAAACAATGCGGGTAGCGCGTATTAATATATCGGCATATTTATAATTACTAGCAATCAAAAAGTGTATAATAATTTAGGTATACCTATACACAATAGCAATAATATTTATTTACCGTCTATCTAATTTACAGAAACGCAAATACAAATTTGTTTAACAATTAAATATCATCGAAAACACCCTCGCAAGCTAATTAAGGCATTCTTTAATCAAATTAACATCTTAACTGTCAAAAAAATTAATAAAGAAATACTAATTTTTATACTTATCGGCGTAATGTGATGAGTGAAACGTTTACAGTTAAGGATTTCAAAAAATGAAACTGAGTCAATAGAACCATTTGAACACTAGTTCACCACTTTCAATGCCATTTCTGTTTAAATAAAATATATTTCAAATAAATTACAAAATTTGTTTAAAATTTTCATTTACAACATTAAAATAAACACTTATATTAATTTAGATTTGTTTTGTTAATAATTTAATTTTGTGTATATGTCTCAAAATTATATTATTATTTTTGTATTATTTGTGCTCGACACCACTTAGAAGTAATCGGCTGGTAGTAGATAAAATAATATTGTAAATAGATAAATGGGTTTAGGCAGTTATTAAGCTAAATTGTGTGTATATAGTAGAATATAAAATAAGTGTAGTAGATGGGTGAAATAAAGTTTTTGTAATTTAATTTTTTTAATAAGAAATTGGGAACCTCCTCCTTTTTTCAAGTCGGTTAAAAATGGATTACATGGACCTAAACAAAATAATGATATAATAAATACTCCTTATATTCATAGGGGTTATTGCGGTATCTACTTTAACAGATCTAGATAGATTTTTAGAATTTTTACGATCAAGTGTTATAATTTGTAATAATTAATATCAAGTCAGTTTAATAATCTGAATGGAATCATTACCTTGAAAAGATCCTGCCGCTGTCACAATAGTCATGCGATTGGAAAACATCACACCCAAGCCAGTTATCAGATTGAACAAAACCAGATGACTTTTGGGACATAGTAGATATTATCAACACTGTACTTCAGTTCAGGTAAGCACTCGTGGGTAATAAAAATGTTTTAGAATACAACGAAAATATAATTATTTCTAATTATTTCATTCGTTTAGAGTATTTGTTACGTTGAACATTGGTTTTGTGAGATACAATATTCACCATGTATTATTAATTTTCTCCCTATTTTCCGTTTGATTTCATTTTATTCTATAGAAGTAGATTCATATAATAGTTTTAACAGTTTTGTGTTTAAAACTTATGGGGTCATAAATGTTCAAAATATTGTTATAGAATGAGGATGTAAGAATGCTTATTTTAGTTTGCTATAAGCCATTTGTACTATAAATTCTTTTTGGCTAAAAAATATTAGAGAGTACAGATTCAATCAGAATATTTTGCAAATTTCTGGAACTTACTATCTACAGAAAATTTATCATATGACGGTCATAACAGTGGGTTTGGAATCAATATGTTTTTGTGAAAATATTTTTCAGATCTTAAAAACATAAAAAATCAATACTGTACATCACTAACTGACCAGCGTATTACTGACTTATTGTCACTATCAATATCTGATTTGGCGTCTAACGTGAGAAAAAACTGCAACATAAGCAATGTCCAAAATAACGAAAGTGAAAAAAGTCTTACAATTCATTAATCCTCAGTAACCCGGCAAACATTTCATTAATATGTTAATCAATTGTATATTTAACAGTTTCCAACAAATAGTTTAGGGCCCTTAGTTTCGATACTATATCAGGGATTAGATATCAAGACCGGAAAAAATGAAGAGATGAATTATGTGCGCTACATCCCTATTAGGAAAAAGCTCGGTCCGTATTAATTCTTCAAATATATTTACTTTTTCACGACGTATGTTCAGCTAAGGCGCCTGGCGGAATCATTAAATCCCTAAGATGATTCCTCCTTAATGTATTTCATGACACTATAGACTAGCTTTATAAGTGTTATTTTCCATACCAAACTTGACACAAAAGGCCTCTAAGATACTTGTTCGAATATTATACGAAGGAGTTCTTGGATTTGTTTGGATCCATACTTTCAGTGGAAAACATTGTACACAACATCAATTAAACAGAAAATTAAAAAAGACAACATATACTGGTACTATGTTTTCCAATGATTCCAATAGATACGTCATTCGAATTCAAGCGCATGCAGTCTTCAGTTCGCATTTGCAATAACCATAAGCAAGGCTCTGAGACAATCACTGCAAGTAACATATATAGGTGGCTTTTTTAAACATTGACTTATTTGTGGCCGCATCAGATGGAAATATCAGAACTATTGTGTATCCAAACGCATTTTAATAAATAGATAGATAATAAATAAACGGATAACCAAGCACCTTATATTGCGTGGCGTTACAACATCTATTTTCTATATTCCTTTCCTATGCGATATTAAAATGAGAAAGATGAAAGTTACAATAACAGAGTTAACAAAATATAATTTGCAATAAAACACATTATATATTTAAAATCTATAAAATTAAAATAATTCTGGCAATTTTTAAAAAAATACATTTTAAAGTCTCCTTTTACCAACTAGGGTTTTATCTGGACTGGACCTACAGTTTAACGTGGACTCCGAATCACAGTACTTGGCATTAAGCCTACTCACTAGAGAGTGACCAACTTAGAAATCATCCCAGAATCCAGAAAGACATCCGGTCTTACCCAGCCCGGTTACTGGCGTGACTGGGATAATTTTCCTTGTCGGATTTTACACTCTTGCCTAGGACAATCAGAAATATTTAACAATCACAAACATAAATTTACGACCATGCCCCAGCAGGATTCGACTCCGCGACTATCTCAACAGTTGGTTAATGGTCCTGCCGCGCCACCAAGCCGGATAATTCCAGCGATATGTTTGTAAAAGTATGAATCATAAATAGTCCAAACTAGTTATTATACCACAATTTTCTGCAAATCATGGGTCACTAACCTTTGGCAAATATATCTAACTACGTATATATCAACAGATTTTTATATAATATATGCAAAATTTTCTACAACTACCAACACTGTTTAATAAACGCGGTAAATATATCATTTTCGCCAATAGTTTTTTAGGGAGCTGTCGTTCGATTATTAGAGCATTCACGGCTCAGTTGGCACATGCGATGTCTCGCTCTATTTCATGGAAATAAATTAAATGTCGTGATATAGGCCGCTAATGGAACATCATCATCGTTCAGTTCGTAAATCGTATCGAATAAAAAATGATCCGATTATCAACGAAGTTATTTGCATTATTCGTACACGAACAAGTAATAATGATAAATTTATTTCGCTTTGGGTGGGTTCCATGCAACAGAAATGGTGCTAGTTAGTTAATATAAAATTATTCAGTACAACGTTCGATACGTATTTTGATTTTTTTTTCTGTGTGCTATATAAATATGTATTTGAAATATTATTTATAATTTATTGCTAGAATTATAAGACTAATCTTTTATGATTTTAATTAAATGCATGTGATCACTATATTTATGTTTTTATTTAACTAACAGGTTAATTAAAAAGTCCCCGGCCTACCATAGTAAAACACATTTTTTGGCAAAATTAGTTTTTTTTATTCAACATAATTCCAACTTTTCGATACCATTTTTGTAATACGATTTGTCCTTTGATTCAAAATAGGCCTCAGTTTCGTCGATCACCTCTTCTTTCGATGAAAATTTCTTCCCAGCGAGCATTCTTTTGAGATCTGAGGACAGGAAATAGTCGCTGTGGGCCAGATGTTGAAAATACGGTGGAAGCAATTCAAAACCCAATTCATAGATGAATTTTTGCCATCGTTTTCAGTGACTTGTGACACGGTGCGTTGTCTTGGTGAAGCAGCACTTTTTTTTTCCTCAAATGCGGCCGTTTTTCGGTGATTTCGTCCTACAAATGTCCCAATAACGCTATGTAATAATCGCGGTTGATGGTCCTTCCTTTTTCAAGATAGTTAATGAAAATTATTCTAAGCGCATCCCAAAATACAGACGCCATAACCTTGCAGTCCAACTGTTACGTTTTCCCATGCTTTGGAGCGGGTTCATCGCATGTGGTCCACTTGGATGACTGTCGATTGGACTTCGAAGTGAAATGATGGAGCTATGTTTCATCCATTGTCATATATCGACGCAAAAACTCGGATTTATTACGCTTGATCATCTTCAAACACTGCTCCGAATCATCAACTCGACGTTGTTTTTGGCCAAGAGTGAGCCGCGCGAACACCCACTTTGCACAGAGTTTTCTCATACCCAAATATTCGTGAATGATATGGTGTACACATTTAGTTGATATCTCTAGAGTCTGCTGTTTCATTCAGTTTCAATATACGGTCATTCAAAACCATATTGTGGATTTTTTTAATGTTTTCGTCGGTAACAACCTCTTTTTGGGCGTCCACTACGTTTACCGTCTTCTGTGCTCATTTCACCACGTCTAAACTTAGCATACCAATCCTTGATGGTTGATTTTCCTGGGGCAGTATCCGGAAACTCTCCATCAAGTCAACTTTTTTCGTTCAACTGTATTTTTCCATTCAAAAAGCAATATTTGATCAACATGCAAAATTCCTTTAAAAAAAAAAAAGTTGCTTCACTCAATATGCTATAATTGACAAACTATTGATCCAACCACTGCCAAATACATACACGCATCTTTTGGGGGTCAGGGCTATGTAAAAAACATATGGCTTTAATTCCAGTAACACCTTATATGCGTTAGGTCAGGGATTTTTCAATTGACATGTTAACTACTGCTACCCTCAACATTAAACCTGGAGGATATTCGACTTTGTACGACCTTGGTCACTGCCTATAGATATTCACAAATGTAAATTAAAAAATAGCATGCTCTAAGCACATAACAAAAACATCTGTAAGAGAATCGTCTCTTCGCCTTGACCTCTGCGCTAATAGTGTTTAAATATGAACAAATATCTCCTTTGTAGACAAATCAGGCCATTTTGTTGCAACATTTCTGTATTTTTTTTGTGGAGTGACATATATTATATGCTTAAAATAATTATTTTCACCAACGTTTACGTATAGACATATAACAGCGTTTGTTTAGAAATTTGACAATTTGTTACAATGCAATTTTTGAAAATATAATAAATCAAAAAGGAATTAAGGCCATAATTATCGAAATTAAGGTTTTGGTTATGCTTAATTGCTTTAGGCTAAGGTGTAATTCCATATTAATTGGTCTAGTAATATTCTATTAAATCTAGATATCTATATGTAGAAAAACTCGGGTTCCAAAGAGAGGTAGTAAACAGAGGCGTAACAGAGGATAATCTAAACCACTCTCGAATCGAGCTCACCTTTGTACTTAAATGCATGACAATTTTTTCAACGCACATGTCAATGCGTGACGTTCTTGCATGTGCTGTTGATGAAGTGCTCTGTGTGTATCAGTAGCTGGTTGATGTGCCTCTCGTTGTCTCAATTTATTAACTCCAAAACGTCCACTGTGTTGCTTTCATATACAATTTACATTAATTTGTTTGAAATATGGTCTCTTAATTGTATATTATCCATCAAGTGTTTTTATGCCGTTCCATTTAACCTACGGTTACGGTCTAATTCTATTTATATTTCTGGATTATTACCTATACCTCAACTAGTATTTCCTGTTGGACCTGGCACGTAGCAATTGGTTTTAATAAATACACAACAAACAATCAGAAGCAATTTGAAAAGTTAACAAGAATGTAGAGCAAATGTCAGAGTTATAACTAAATATAGAAATATAGAATGTTAACCTAAATGGACACACCTGTAACCATGTTTTGTACGTTCAAATCACTAGAATGATGGAGGTTAAAAAATTACAGATTTCTGTTCTTTCATTCGGTTTGAAAATTTGTTATATCCTTCAGACAGGTTTTTTTTTCTATTTTTGGGTATATTTTTTTAAGTTCGTTGTTTTGATATTATTATTGTAGCATTTAAAGTAAATATTATTTGCTTAACTGCAAAAACTGAAAATTGTAGCAAATGTTTCTTTACAGGTGCTTTTGAATACAAATCTGTGCATTCAGCTTCATGTTGATAATAACCAGACAGAATAACAACAAAAAGACTAAGAACTAACTTTATATGCGGTAGTATAGTAATCAATATATACTTTTATGATTCTGCTACTATGTTATATTCTCTAAATGTTATTTAATAGTACCAGGAACCTATTTTTATTCATTTTTGTGCGAAGCTATCTCTAGACTTTTTTAATTATTGGTAAAGCTAAATTGCGACGGATCCCTTGAAAATTACACTGTTGTTGACGCCTGATGAAATGAACCTTACGTGGCCTTATCATAACCACCTACTGGATTCAATTCTGAATTTAAACCATTGTTCGAATCCACAAAAACACACACAAATTCTCTATCAAAATCCTACTCTTTATCTTTCTTATGTCTGTGCAAAACGTGATTTTTTTATGTTACCGTAATACTTATTAAATGTTGACAAAATGCGTTACTAAAGTCATAATGTTTTATTTAAAATATATGGTGAATGGAAATTCATATCAAATATAGGGTATTGCGTAAATTTCTGTAGTTGATTAGCATAGCCGCCGTTTGTCTAGTGGCCACATTTTAACCGTTTCTTAATGCCTTCGAGTTTCAGGTTTATAAAGCAGTCAATTTTCTTCTCTCTTTATAATTTCCAAGTATTTTAAACCTACTACTTTACCTGCTGCTGATAAATCAACTACAGAAATTTACGCAATACCCAATATTTGATATGAATTTCCATTCACCATATACCGACTGATGATGAAAAATTTGGCAGTATTTCTTAATTAATTATGAGAACATGATATCATCTGGGTGTAAGATACAATGACGTAAAGAGATTACAATAAGAAATTAACATTTACTTAAAAACTATTTTATTTTAATTGATATAAGTGGGGACTTGTTGAATCGACTCTATTCGCAATACATCTCAACCGCGAGATAGAAACACTCCCTCCTGTGAAGATTATGTATGAAAAGCACTGATTCTACTCAAATCTCACCATTTGAACTACTCTAATCGTCAGCCTTTGGTATTCATTGGAATTTCACTAGACTCAATCGAGCCTTCTTCAAAGAATCTTTTGGTGACCTTAGATTCTACATTGCGATGCTTTTGTTCGAATGTTTATAAACTATATTAATGAATGCATTGAATAACTGCGGAACTATTGCCAATCCAAAATCAACTTGTATTATTTCCTTTAGTTAATAATTAAAATTAATAAATTATAAAATTGCAATAGTTGAATATCCGAATTAACTAAACTAGTTCAAAGGGCCGTCGATTTCCTCCTTTTCTAATATACGTGACACCTTGTTAACAATTGTATATACTTCACTAATGTCGAATCGCATCTCACCGATTTTTCAGAACAACCGAGAGTCATATTCATGGTGCTTAATAACATCTAACACCATCGTATCAATACAACGCCGACTATAATTAATAACTTAATTAAAATTTGACGTTAGCTTATACAATTTAATGTGATGAACTAAATTGGGTTTCGTTGATTTTCAAAAATTACAGACAAACAATTATTGCTTTAATTCGTCCAATTTTTTTCGTTGTAGTAAATTGGTATCCATTTTACACTTGATCATTAAAATAAGAATAGTACGGTACCGTCCAATTTGTAACAACAGCCTTAATGAGAAAACTAGTTTCATGATCAATTAAGACTAATTTATAAAGTCTGAGGATCCATATTAAATCCGGCTTATTATACACTGCAAAGGAGTGGAAATAACGAAAATGTTAAAATATCAATCATATTGCCATTTATGGCTTAAAGTTCTCTCCAGTTATTGCTATTATTAATTGAAAAATTTATTTACAATTTTACAATGTTATGTAATACTTATTTTACAATAATTATTACATTATTTCATTAGTAATAATCATATAAAATATTAATGCATTTTTTTCATGCATTATTGCATATTGGTGATTTGTTATGTCAGTGTTAGTTCGTTTGTCAATTTTTTAACTGTCATTTCGTGAATTTGTACACATTGTGTTTAATATAATAGCAAATGACAATTCATCTTTACAGAAACTAATTTTATACATTCCTTTTGATTAAAATTATGTTTTTTTTAAACATAATTGATAATATATATATATATATATATATATATATATATATATATATATATAAATATATATATATATATATATATATATAAATATATATATATATATATATCATATATATATATATATATATATATATATATATATATATAAATATATATATATATATATATATATATATCATATATATATATATATATATATATATATATATATATATATATATATATATATATATATATATATATAACAAGATATATTAACAAGATAAGTTGTAAGATGCCAGAAAATCAATTTAACAATTTTTGAATTTATGACGCTATAAATGTCAATTTGTGCCACAATGTTACATAATGAGTTTCGCATAATTATTTTTAATACCAATATAGCAATCAAATATTGTCATATATATTTTTATGATTCTGCTATTATGTTATATCCTCTAAATGTTACTTAACAGTATCAGGAACACATTTTAATTCATTTTTGTAAGAAGCTATCTCTTAGAGTTTTTTATCTGTTACAAAAATTTACGCAACCAAATCTAACGAATGTTCATATTCAGATATTATGTCAGCTAATGAGGATTTTTTAAAACTATTGCCTATGTATAATATCCTGAGCAAAGGCAATATAATACGAAAAATAATAATTAGATGTTAGGATTTCAGGGGATAAAAATAAAACATTTTAAATGACTACATATAGTATGGATAGTGTAAAATTAAGTACCTATATATCGACCCTATACGCGACATTTCAATAACCGCGAGATAGAAATACTCCCTCCTGTGACGATTATGTATGAAATGCACTGATTTTACTCAAATCCTCATAGTAAATACGGGACGGAATGGGTTCCTTAATTTTGGTGTCCAATGGTCCATGGCTGACCATTTAAACTACACTAATCGTCAGCCTTTGCTATTCTTTTGAATTTCACTGTACTCAATCGAGTCTTCTTTAGAGAAACTTTTGGTGACTTTAGACTCTGCATTGCGATGCTATTGTCCGAATCTCTATAAACTATGCCAACGAATGCATTGAGTAACTTGTATTATTTCCTTTAGTTAATAATTAAAATTAATAAATCATAAAATTGCAACAGTTGATTATCCGAATTAATTAAATTTGTTCAAAAGGGCCATCAATTTCCTCTTTTTGTAATATACCTGACATCTTGTTGACAATTGTAAATACTTCACTAATGTGGAACCCCATCTCACCGATTTTTCAGAACAACGGGACTCATATTCATGGTGCCTAATAACATATAACACCATAGTATTAATGCAAAGCCGACAATAATTAATAACTTAATTTAAATTTGACGTTAGCTTACACAATTTAATGTGATGAACTAAATTGGATTTCGTTGATTTTAAAAAATTACAGACAAACAATTATTGCTTTCCAATTTTTTTCCAAGTCCAATTTTTTTCGTTGTAATAAATTAGCGTTCATTTCACACTTGATCATTAAAATAAGAATAGTACGGTACCGTCCAATTTGTAACAACAGCCTTAGTGAGAAAACTAGTTTCATGATCAATTGAAACTAATTTATAGAGTCTATTTATATAAGTCTGAGAATTCATATTAAATCCGGCTTATTATAAAACGAAATAACGAAAATGCTAAATTTATTGCTTAAAGTTCTCTCCAGTTATTGCTATTATTAACGAAAAATTTATTTACAATTTTAAAATATTATGTAATAATTATTTTAAGTAATTATCATATAAAAAAATTATACATTTTTTTCATGCATTATTGCATATTGGTGATTTGTTATGTTAGTGTTAGTTTGTTTGTCATTTATTTAACTGTTATTTCGTGTAATTGTATACATTGTATTTAATATAATAGTAAATCAGAATTCATCTTTACTGAAACTAATTTATAGATTACTTTTGATTTAGGGATCTATTTAAAATGTCATATAATACGTAATTTTGGTAAACTTTCAAACTTTCAACTTTTTCAAACATGATTTATTTTTACCATCTTTAGCATCTTTCTGCTAACAAGATGAGTTGTAAGATGCAGGAAAATCAATTTCGCAATTTTTTAATTTATGAAGCTATAATTGTCAATTTATGTCACAATGTTACACGATGCGGTTTGCATAGATATTTTTTGACCTTATTCACCAGACATTCGATCAAATGATGACTCGTTCCCGCGACCTGCAGGTCGAATGTTATATGTGTAATTGATAGACAGCTATCATAATAGCACCGAAATTTTGCGTTGTAATATCACGAGTGCTTTTAAGTAGTCGAAGTTTTTACCACTTTTAAACGATAACACCTTTTCTAATAAGTTACTAAATGTTTAGTGAAATTTAATGTTTTATTTAATATATTTCCTGATTTAACTATTTTAGGTGATATCTTAAAATGTAAATTGTATTTTTAAGCAAGAATTACGTAAGTTTGGGGAAATTATTATTACTTCTCACAATATATGGCTTTTAAAGTCTCATATTTCTGGTAATACTTATTCAATGGAGATATAATATAACGAGTTTGAAATATATTACTACATAGAACATTCTAGATAGGACGTCAGTGTCATATTTACACAATCAGTAAGATATCGGGTTTTGAAAATTTTTAATCTTATTTTCGTGATATTTTCCTTTCATTTTGGAAAAATGAGGGAAGATATACATGTTATATCTGTTATAAAATAATTCTGAACTATTTAGGTGAAGACTGGAGAAAATAACTCGATATTTTGATTCCAAATTAATTAATTAACAGTGAAAAATTACATAGACACAGTTTTAATGAGTTCCTTATTTATTTTTTAATGTCGGTGGATTTTTATTTTTTGTAAAAAATATTTTATGTTTCACTGTTAGTGTAACATATTTACTCAACGCAGTCATTTTACTAAGTATTACAAGGGATAGGCCAAGTAAACGTGCAGTCCGTATGAGGAGAAATAGGAATAATGATTGAAAATAAGGGACACTTCAGACCCCGGGGTTCGCTACCTGACCTGGATGAATTGACAAATGTTCTAACCAAAGTAGAATAGCAACAACAAGTCTTTGCCCCCCACGGGAATCGAACCCGCGACCTCCACGTGTGAGATGAACGTCGAACCACTACACTGTGGGAGGAGTTACCAGCGATTGTTTAATTAGGAAAATTGACGTCATGATGTTATGCTATGTTGCAACTAATGAAAAATGGTGGAATCCATTGATGATTCGTATTTAATGAACGGTTCGTAGTAGTTAATAGGTTTGTGGATCTGTGAATAATCTAAATAATGCTTGAATAGTCGAAGTTAAATAGTTCCATTTTCGTTTCAAACATAATATTAACCCTAATTTTCTTCATGCTGTGGGATAATTTTTTTAGAGGTGGATTTACGTATATTATTTAACTATCTTACTTATTAGATAAGAAAATATACGAAAAGGCAAGAAACGAATTAAATGCCAAGTGGGATGGAAACCATTAACACCATACATATAGATTATTTATAACTAAATGTACGATTTTATTTTTAGAGTAAGGCAACAGTTTCAATATTGAATGTTTGCGTTATCGAGCCTCCGCTGTATACCCTACAAATTATATTGAATAGCCTCATGGACATATCAGGTAGGACTATCCTTAGTTGGTAAAAAGACACTAGAATATAAAAAAATTAAAAATATGTTTACTCAACCAAAACTAAATTAAAATTGTTTTGTTATTGCACTAGAAACCGTATACGAAATAAAACCAAAAGCACACACTAAAGGTGTTAAATTCAGCGTCGTTGCTCAACAAACTGTAAAGATGATTAAATTTATAACAAACCAATTGATTTCAATTAAATGGTGCCGCGATCTATGGAATCCGGCACTCGCGGGAGGAACTTCCTAGTTCTGAACGAATGCCTTAGCAATTTAGATGATCTTGGTAGTCATTCCTATGGCAAAAACGTGTTCGTGTAATTGCTGCGAGATCTGAATCTTATAAAATATATAGTAAATGCTTTAGTTTATTTTAAGTACTGTTTTAGTTCGCTTAATTGAATTGTATATATGCTTAATGTATGTAATGCATATTTTTGCGATAAGTACTGATATACAAATAATAATATTAAATAGAAAGCGTTTCGTTTCATTCCCCATTATCAGACACTTCTGAATAAGTGCTCTGAAAGGCTGTAGTTTGAAAATACTGTGTTATTATGTTATAAATAATATATTACCATATATTATAAGTGTACTGATTTATAAACAAGTATTAAATATAGAAAGATTGAAACAAATTTTCAAAATTTTATATTAACAAATTGGGTTAGTAAGAGGTTAATTGAAATGTCCCCGGCCTACCATAATAAAACACATTTCTTTGGCATAATTCCCTTCAAGGGTGTTAAACTGATTATAGCGACCCTCCAAACATTCGATACCATTTCTACGAAAATTTCTCCCCAACGAGCATTCTTTTGAGATCTGGGAATAGGAAATTATCTGCGGTCCAGATCTGGAAAATACGGTGGATGAGGAAGCAATTCAAAGCCCAATTCATGGACTTTTGACATGGTGCATTGTCTTGATGAAGCAGCACTTTCTTTTTCTTCAAATGCGGCCGTTTTCGGCGATTTCGTCCTTCAAACGATCCAATAACGCTACGTAATAATCGCTGTTGATGGTCCTTCCATTTTCAAGGTCGTCAATGAAAACTATTTCATGCGCATCCCAAAATACAGCCATAACCTTGCCAGCTGACTGTTGCGTTTTCCTACGCTTTGGAGTGTGTTCCTTGTGTGCAGTCCACTCGGATGACTGTCGATTGGACTTCAGAATGAAATTATTAAGCCATGTTTCATTCATTGTCATATATCGACGCAAAATCTCGGGTATATTACGCTTGATTATTTTCAAACACTGCTCCAAATCATCAACTCGTTTTTTTTGGTCAACAGTGAGCTCGCGCGCTACCCACTTTGCACAGAGCCTTCTCATACCCAAATATTCGTAAATGATATGATATACACGTTCAGTTGATATCTTTAAAGTGTCTGCTATTTCAAAAGTCATTCAAAATCATTTTGTGAAATTTTTAAATGTTTTCGTCGATAACAGCCTCTTTTGGGCGTCTACTGCGTTCACCGTCTTCGGTGCTCATTTCACCACGTTAAACTAAGCATACCAATCCTTGATGGTTGATTTTCCTGGGGTAGTATCCGGAAACTCGGCATCATGCCAAGCTTAGACGGTATTTTTTCCTTTCAAAAAGCAATATTTTATCAACACGCGAAGTTCCTTTTTATCCATTTTTTCACAATAACAAAAGTTGCTTCACTCAAAATGCTATAATTCACAAACTAATAATCCGACAGCTGTCAAATTTATACACGCATTTTTTGAGGGTTATGGCTAACTAAAAGCATATGGATTTAATTCTAGTAGCGCCATCTATGTGTCAGGCCGGGGACTTGATCTGATTGATCTGTTAGATTGGTTGATGGGCCTTTGATTTGAATATTAAAGATTTACCACTATATGATACGATACTTTATAGCATATTGCAATATAATTTTCTTTCTGGATACTTTACTGGACATAAAAATATATCCCATAATTTTATAGTGGGAACCAGGCTGTACTTCAAGAAATAGTGGTTAGGTCTTTGTTGCCTGTTGTTCCTACATCACAACGGGGATTTATTCATCTTTATGTACACATATTTAACTTTTTTCCTGAAATGTATAAGCACATAGAGAGTATGCAAATTCCATAGAGAGTAAGAGTTATTGCCTTATAAATAATACATTACCGTATATTATAAGCGTACTGATTTATAAACAAGTATTAAATATAGAAAAATTGATACAAATTTTCAAAATTTTATATTACTCGATTGGGTGGGTAGATTGAGTGATGGGTCTTTGATTTGAATACTAAAGATATGCCCCTATATGATACGGTACTTTATAGCATATTGCAATATAACTTTCTTTCTGGATACTTTACTGGACATAAAAATATATCCCATAATTTTATCGTTGGATCAGGCTGTACATCAAAAAATAGTGTTTAGGTCTTTGTTGCCTGCTGTTCTTACATCACAACGGGGATTTCTTCATCTTTATGTACCCATATTTAACTTTTTTGCTGAAATATAGAGAGTATGTAAATTCCATAGAGAGTAAATATGTTATCAGTAATCAAATGTATTGACAAATTTAACATATTTTGCTGATAATGTGGTAAAAAACGAATTATCTAATTTTGTATTCATTACTGACATAAAGAATTAAATTGTCCTTTTGTATTTTGCAATTGTAATTTCGGAATTAAAAGCAGTTAAAAAAGACTAGCTTCTTTTCTCTTTACAACCAGTCGTAGTTAAGAAAACATTAGGAAGTATTGTCCCTTTTAATTGTTTACCAAAACTTCGCAAAAGAAAGATAAACAATTGGAGTTGTCATTGGATAGCAAACATGTTGTCAATGGACATGCATAGTGCTAATCACATATGGATTATAGGGAGTGTAGAGTTGTACATCGGGTAGCATAATCAGTATTTTACTCAGGCAAAATATAAGGAGAACTTGTAGAATTATTGAATGTTCATCTATTTGTAGATATTTCATATCTACTTACATTAAATGATCTGGAGGCGAGGAAAAGGATTATCCATCATGGAAAGGTCAAATGTCACATCAGCAAAATTGTCATTCAAAAGGTCATTCAAATTCAATTTATTAATGCTGTCAATGCAATAGTATAATAGCATACGATCAGAAGAGTGTGGTCTTAAAAGCTGTTAAAAATTTGTTGAAAAATACTCAGAGTGAGTGATTAATTGCCAATCATGGTAAAGCTGGATCTCATGTAGAAAACTAGATAATTATTAGGTGCTCATTTCTATACATAAAACAAGAGGTTTAACTTAATATGATTAAGTTTTTCAGTACACTGCCGCAGTTTGAATATGAAGTTCTGTCGCATCTAGCTTACTGGCCTAAGCGCTGCTGAAGATGACTATGTTATTGCAAATGTATACCGATGTAAACTGAACAAATTGAATGACGTCAAATTGAAAAACGAAAATAAATCGATGATTAGATTGCTGCCAAATCTACATTGTTCTCTCTACATAGAATTACCATAAAAACATTTTTATAACATCTTTAGTAGATACGCTTAGTACAATCTTAATTTACAATTAATTTATTACTACTTTTCATTTGTACTTGGATTAATGCGCAAGCAAGACGAGTGCTAGAAAATACGTCAATATGTATTCCTCATTTATAAAATTATAATAAGTTATAACTATAGTTTACACTAAAGGTATACACTTTATATAAGTTCGTATGGTTTTATTATATTTAATATCCTGACATCCTGCGCGCTGTCCAGCAGTTGTAGCCATGAAAATATGAGAAAATTTTGTAGAAAATGATGGAAAATATTTTAGTTAATATATATTGCCCCAATTTTTTTCAATAAATACCTTTTTTAGTGTAAAAATAGTATCTAAAATTAATTATTTAGAAATTTTTAGAATTTATTTAAAACTTAATAACTAAACTAAATTTTTATAGTTACTAAAACAATAGTTCCTAAACTATCTGAAAGATTGAAGAACCTATAGTTTCCAATGGATAATATTAATATATTCATGTTTCTATTAAATTAAATCATATTTCCAACAAATATAATAGTAGTAATAGTAATAGTAATAATATAATAATAATCGGCGAGATCTTTTGCAACCATGAAATATATAGCAATTTTTGTCTATTGTTACAGTTACAGTTATGTCTACAGTTGATATAAAGAATGATTTTAACCATTATTTTGATGTGAATCTAAAGCTATAATAAATTACCATTTATTGAAAGAGCTTAAGATAAATCTGCCTCCTATTATTAACGATAATAAATAACTATACAATCGTTGTTTTTATATTTTAAATCTCTTATAGGCACCATTCAGCTTATTAACAAGCGGATTAATCAAACTAAGGTCTAGTAGGTTTCCTTTATGTTTTAATGGTAAACAACAAAAGGTTCAAATTGGACCCCTGAAGAAATTTCGACTATTATATTGCGGCAGCTGATCCTATGTTTATTATCGATGGTAATCATAAAATTGTTGAAGCACATCGATTTATTTTGCTAGACAATAGGTGGCTATTATAAGTTTATTTAAAAAATTAGCAGTTCTTTATGTTTCGGATGGTACGTCTCTCTGAAATTAATTTGTGCAATTAGGAAAGGTTATATTCTTATTTAGAGATGAGCGACGATATAATCGGGTATAAATTATTGCATTAACTATGAATCAAATACAAAAACTTGTTTTATAACCTACTTATAGCTTTGATCGTCCATTCGAGTGAAGCATGGTATATATTTAGTTTATTTGTTGACCCAGTTTTTTAATTTTTTTCCTAGGCGGTTCATGTCCATAAATATAAAATTATCTGATAAAGAAACAATATTTTTGTTTGAAAATTATTGTTGTGGAGTTAATAAGACAATACGACTTTTAACGATACATTTATTTCCTAGCTGCATTCTACTAATGGAATAATATTCGCCATAAATCGAACCGCGTTCTTATTTTATTCTTATATTTGTGTGGATTTAACACATTTTTACTTATATTACATGTTAATATATATTTCATATCTAAAAATTTTGATAACAGCACTTATCCGTCTTCTTGATTTGTTGTTGATTCTTTCTGACATTTTCTTTGTTCTGTTTGACTGTAATATTTCTTGACACTTGACTGTTCTGTCTCTGTTCTTAATTCTTGGCTCAATGACTCTTGTTCTGCACTTGACTGCTTTGATTCTCGACTCTTAATTATTGACTCTGGACTGTCCTATTTATGTTCTTAATTCCGACTCACTCATACAGTGAACATTGCAAATGCATCGTGTTTTATCGCCGAAGCTCCTCCTTCGAGCTCTTGGTGGTGACTGAGAATATTCGTATATTAAACGGTCTCGTGCCTCTTGACTTTTATGATTATAGCCTCAACAAGGCGTCTTCTGCTAGGTCCAATTTTTTACACTCTTCATCTAGACCCGGCACCTATACTCCATTATCCGGAGCCTCGACAAGAAACTAATTTCTTCAGTGCCTTTCTACATATAATTCTTTTTCCATATCAGAAATACTATAACTATAAATACTGTAACTAATACTTTATACTACTACTATAATATAATACTATAACTATAAATACTATAACTAATACTATATGTTACTACTATAATATAATACTATAACTATAAATACTAATACTATAAACAGTTAAATGGGCTAATAAATTAGACCCCTAAACTATACAAAAAAAAGTTTTTCTTAAACTTATTAATTACTATTAAACTTATCAATTATGTAGACTGTTTCATTTTCTTTATATGTTTATTATAAATACATTTTGTTTATACGTTACCGGTTACACTTTAGGTCACACGGTTTCATCTGTATTCGGATTTTATCTTTATCTTATTATTGGCAATGGTCAGTGTGTTCTTTCGAGTAATATATTATGTAGTAAGTGTCAATACCTTTTTATTTAATTAATTTATAATAAAGTACTCTATATAGTAGACTGTTCAGAAAGTTTTTTTCGATAAGGGATGGCCTTATTAGGATTGTTATTACATTTTATCTTAAGTTTTTGGTTTCTAAATATATATGTATGCGACCCCTTTTATTAGGTGCTTGTATATACACCGATCATTCCTAAACATTTAAAATGACATTTTCAATGAATTCATGTACTAGCTATTATCTCTCTGTCTGGAAATTTATCACTCTATACTGAGAAATAGTGGGTTCATCAACTGCTAAGCTCTCTAAAATTTTTTAGAGTACTTCAGCTGGGCTTTGCAATTCATTGTGTTAAAATTACAATGGCCCTCACTCCGTCCAGGCATTCTTTATACCAAAATCGCCACTTTTAAACAGTTGAAATGGCAGCAGATGTACTGGAATCAAATAACATTGAACGTTCCAAGTTATCGCTCAAAATTCTGTCAAGATATAACATGACTACTTTATTCAAAATAAATTTTGTAAAATAATTAATTGAGATTATTATTATAACATTTTATCGTAGCAAATGGATACAAAAATAAATAGCGTATATTAAAAAATAATAAAGAATTATTCTATTAAACATTTTGAAAATGTATGCAACAGTTCGTTAAAAAAGACGAATGCCTCAACATTTGCTTTGTGTTAGCCCCCTCTAGCTTGTGACTTGCGGCTTAGGACTGCGGCTCATATTTGAAAAAATTATACGTGGAAAATGATTTATATCAAGCGAAGTAGTAACATTAAGAGAAGTATTTCTATAATTAAATTTTTTTTTGGTCATATTACATTTCTTTTATTATTCTTCTTCATCCATAGCACCAGCTTTTTCAACAAATTTCAGCGTTATTTTAATCATACTAATCAATGTTAGAATGATCCTGAATGTTCATGAATTGATTTCTTTTTAACGCTTTTAGCAGATTTTTAGACAGATTAGTTTTATATCTAAAATATTGTTGCAGTCTAACGATTTTCTCAGGAATTCATTTTATTAAAGGGCTTGTAAATTTATATTGAAATCACAAATTTCATTATCTTATCTATTATCTGTATGATCTATTAGTTTTGATACATCACTTTATTCCTTGATTCCTTTATTCCTTCATTGATTATTCCAAAAATGTTTTAACAAACTGTTTTCTATTCGATTCACAATAACTAGTTATGAATCGTTGTCCTATTTCTAACGCGTTTACTGATTACCATTATTATTTAACATGAACTAAAGTAATAGTGTGTTTTATGATAACAATGCAGTTTTCAAAGAGTGGAATATGCATTGGGCTGCCTTGCTAACAATTTTTCTAGTTTTTAGAATTTATAGGTTAACCTATTAAAAAAAAGAAATGCACGAATTTGACCGTTGGAACTTTTTAGTTAATACAGAACATTAAGTTGCACGTTACTTAATGGCTAGTCAAGTGTAACGTTTCTACCTGAGTGTAGCAGGCGATCGACGATTATCATAACCACGTACACAATAAGATTACAAAAATTAAACATTCACCTTGATTAAAAATATACATATGTAACTAAATTCTGAATTTTAGTCTGTTTATTATACAATGTTTTAGTAAAACTCTTCAGTTTTTGAAATAGAGCTAGAAATAGTCAATAGATCTCAACCTATATAAAACATTTATAGATCATTAATCAAATTACGGGTGTAATAAAATATGTTGACAAAACAAATTGAACCGACAATAAAAAATAAACAAGGAACTCACTAAAATGTAATAAATAATTAAACAAACTTTTAACACAAAAAAAACGTTTTAAAATGAAATATGTACGTAATAGTCGTAAAAATTTCTCTAAAACAATGTGAACTTAACACATGGGCTGAAAAGTCCCAAGCCTAACATGTATATAGCGATATTTTTATTGCATTCAACGCTTATTCAGTTAGTACTAACCTACAAAAAAAGTTGTTAAAATGTCATGATATTCTACTCATAAATTTATGAGTTATTGTGCTAAAAGTGATAATCCTTTTGTTATTTTCAAACCAATGGATAAAAACAATTGCGTGTTTTAATTTTACACTGTTTCTTGATGGGCAAAAAAATTCCGTTCAAGCGAAGCAATGACTTGGAAAGTGTTATCGAGGCTCCGCTCTATGAGAAACAACATTAAAATGTTAGTCTGCTGACTTTAATTGTGGTCATAGAGACACCGATGATTCAAAATGCAGTAGACGCCCAAATGAGGTGGTAACGCCAGAGAACATAAAACAAATCCACAAAATCGTTTTGAATGATCGAAAAGTGAAGTTCCGTGGATTAGCTAACATCGTAAAAATATTAAGAGAACGTTTTTGTGAACGTGGTTTTATAATGCCTGAGTATTTGACTATGAGAAAGCTCTGTTCAAAGGGGGTGCCGCGTTTGCTCACTATTGACCAAAACAAGAACGTGTTCACGATTCTGAGCAGTGTTTCACAGACCGGAGTTTTTGCATTGATATTTGACAATGGATGAAACATGGATCCTCATCTGAGTGGACAGCAACTGATGACAGGCCTATTTTGAGGAAAAAGATAAATCGCTCTACAAAAGCGGCGCTGAATTGATTGTGTGGCTCTTGATGGAGATTATGTTAATGAATAAAGCCAATTTTGTTACGCTCGGGACTTTTCAACCCATGTGTTACTTTATTATGATGACGATGATGATGAAGAATATCATTTTGATACTAGTTTGTTCAACAAAATTGGTTTTTATATGTATCTGGTTTTCCCATCTTGTACATCTTTGTTCTTTTAAACTTATTTCTATGGTTACAGTTTGTATTTATCATTTTTTGATAGTAAATTTAGATATCCCCTTTTTTATTAATAAAATCATTACATAGTTTTTACAATTCTGGAATTAGTTACCTTCTTTTTGCTTACATTATACTTTACTAATCCTTTTTCACCTATTATTTTTATTTAATAAATACGTTTATCATTCCGTTAATACCGTATTCCATCTGCTTAGGGTTCTCTCTAGGTACACTATCTAGAGTCCATACGCACTCTCAGTTGTTATCACTTTATCAACAAAACCTCATGCGAATATTTTCCTTTTATTCAGATTCTTTTATCTTATATATAGTATAACGAATATAGTACATAATGGTTTAAATCTGACCTTACTAGTTGTCATTTTTTGTCCATAAATATTATTAACTAAATTGGGCTTACACAACATCTACCTTGATTAACATCTGTTTCAGTTTTGAAGGTGTTTTTTTGATTTTTCGCTTTTCAGGTTAGTATATCCTGTAATTCCTCAATTTTATACCTGCTATGCGCTCACATTCTTATTTCATTGAAGATTATTTCTTATGTTTTTTCGTATACCGAATCCTGCATTCAAAGCAATTTATAAAATATTATGTCTATATTTACATAACTTTTCTCTGCTACAAAATTTCGAAACTTTTTGATGATTGCATATTTTGGTTTTCCTTTCGATTTTGATATCATTTCCCTAAATTGTTTCCATGTTTTCTTCTCTTCCTGTTGTAACATATATTTTCATGTTAAAATTCTCTTTCTGTTTATGTTTTAATCTTATTTTCAGTTCTATGTTATTTCAGATAGTTTAACCAAGTTTTATAATTTTATATTGTTTTTTCAGACAACACAACCACGCTGTTTGTTCTTGGTAAGTAAATATCAGAAATTCTGCAATAGATGCTTTTTGCATTGCATCGGTGCTGAATTCTTGAAATATTCCAAAGTTTTTCGGTTATCCCTTTATGCATCAGTCTTTCTGTTATTTTGAGGTTAAAATTTCTTCCTATTTTATACTTACAAACTCGTCTTGTAAATTGTACATTCTTATAGTTTTCAACTGTGCATTCATAGTATTTTCTTATAGTCGTTACTGCTAAATAACACGCACAATGTTATGGTTTGAAGTCAATTTTTAAATAGAGAATAAAACATAAATTCTGTGTCTGTTATGCTTCAACCTTAGTTTCAGTTCTATGATCTTTCAGGTGGTTTCACTAAGTTATATTATTTTATATTGTTTCTTCAGACAACCACGCTGTTTGTTCTTGGTGAGTTTATGCCAGAAGTTCAGAAATAGTTACTTTGCATTTTATAGGTACTGAATTCTTGAAACAATTCCAAAGTTGTTCGGTTGTTCCTTATATGCATCAGTCTTTCTGTTATCTCGAGGTTAAAATTTCTTCCTATTTTATACTTACAAAGTAGTTTTGTAAATTGTACATTCTTATAGTTTTCAACTGTGTATTCATAGTATTTTCTTATAGTCGTTACAGCTAAGTAACATGCACAATGTTATGGTTTGAAGTCAATTTTTAAATAGAGAATAAAACATTAATTCTGTGTCTGTTAGGCTTCAACCTTAGTTTCAGTTGTATGATCTTTCAGATAGTTTCATCAAGTTTTATTATTTTATATTGTTTCTTCAGATAACCTTACTACTTTGCATTTCATAGGTACTGAACTCTTGAAATAATTACAAAATTGTTCGGTTGTCTCTTATGTGCACAGTCTTTTATTAGTGTTGTTATAAAATTTATTCCTATTTTATACTTACGAACTCATTTTGGAACTTTTAACTTTCAATATTTAAATAGAGAATAAAAACATATCATAAATCGATATATTTTCACTGAGACTATTTTTCCAGTTATTTTCTGAATTGGGAATTTATCTGCCAAATGAGAATGATGGAATTTATTGAGAAACGTATCTATGGGTGTTATTACCTGATTCAATGAAAACTCGTTTTTGAGACTGCATTTTAAGATATGACAGGAGCTGAATCTGGCAATTAGGATAGATGTTACAAGAATTCGTATTTGAATTGATTTATATACTATTTGGTTTAAGGGGAGCGCTAATTTGGTTATGTAACATTATACATTTTTTCATGGTTTCTCAGGTTTTCTAACCTCAATGGTTATAATGGATTTATAATAATTATACAATAATTATAATAATCGTTTTAACAATATATATTTAATCCATTAACAAACTTTAAATAGCATATTTCCGTCTGATTGTTAATGAATCAGAAATGAATGGAATCAATATTTACTAAGCAATGATTACCATTTTTAAAACATGGAATGACATATCTTGGCTCTCAAAGTCTTGTCTTGTTTTATTTCCTTATTACCTTTCAAAATGAATAAACAAATTAATCCAGCTGTAATTCATCTCCTGTCATATTCAAATAAAAAATGGTGACTGTTTTTATTTTAACTTAAAATTGTAATGCCATAATTCTTTGCCTAACAGATGCCTGTTAAGGTCACTTTTATTTCACGTGTAATATTTTCATACATTTTTCAATACTGTAACTTTACATGGTAATTTGCCACAGAGATATTATCAATAATATACTTGCTACAGTGGGTCAAGTGCTTAGATAAACTCGTTTTTAGTATCACTCGTGTGTAGTATAACACTTCAGATATAATATTTAAATATCTATCTATATATATATATATATATATATATATATATATATATATATATATATTATTTATATAATACATTATATAAATATATGAATAGAACGAAGAGATTTTTCTGCAAAGATAACAAACAAAAAAGGAAAACTGGAAGTAATATTGATATATTATAATATAGTATATATGGAATATTATAAAGCATATTAAATATCTTAATATGAGTATGATTATGATATCTGTTAAATAATGTCATAATTAATAAATTCTGTCGTTAAGTTCTCAGTGAAAATCGTAACCTTTCTGTCAAAACACAGTTGCTTAATCTAACAAATTATAACCTACAACAAAGTCGAGTGGTATTTATTACCATGAAATACAATGGACTGAGCGTTTAATGCTTATGCGAACCTATGAAAAAGCACTATATTTATCGTAATTATAATATAAATGGTCAAGTAGGTGTAAATTAAAGCTAATCAATGGTAATCTAGATCATTGGATTTTTCTTTTTAATTTTCAATAGGAAATAAACTAGTTATTTTTGACGTATTTTTTATTTACTCTAACCGTATGTAATCACATTCATCTGTATATCCTGCTATAAATTATGCAAGTATCATTGTATCAATACATATCAATGTATTATAAATTGGCGAATCAATTTTTTTTCTATAAGTATTGTTGTTGCTAATTATTGTTTAACTTGATCGAAAAAATTATAAATAATTGTCATAAAAAATGTATCGCTTTCAACTTAACGTTACAGCAATTATGAACATTTTAGTGATTATATACCATGACTAAAACATTTAGTGACTAAGTAAATATGTAAAAAATAAATTATGGTAGTTATAATCAATAGATAGCATTAACTCTATATGATTTATTTCAAAAACTATATAGCCTTTTACAATTTATATCGAAAAATATAGGGTGGCGCAAAAGTCCCGCTACCTGATTAGATGTGACGTTTAGCTCACTTTCATTTTAACCATTGTATTGTGTAGACCTCCTCAATTTTTTTATGGATAAATATACTCCACAAGAATGAGCAGAAATAGTGACAATACTTATTGAAATTAATCGTTCCACTATTGCCACTCAGCAGAAATTGCGTCAAAAATATCGTAATCGTCCAGTGCCTTCGCAACAGTCGGTTTTGGGGAACACAGATTCCTCAATTAATTAATGAAATATCATTGCATCCACAAAAAACAATTGTATGGTGTGGTATTCATGCTGGAAACATCATTGGTCCATATTTTTTGAAAATGACGAAGATGTCGCAGTTGTTTTTACTGCTGAATGGTACCAAGACATGATTCGAAATTTTCTTGTAACTAAAATGGAAGAGCAAGGACTAGAAGACCCGCGGTTTCAGCAAAATGGGGCCACACCAAAGCTTTTTCAAGAATTCAATTATTGAATGACGTTTTTCCACGAAGACTAATTTCGCGAAATAGCGATTTAGCATGGCCAGCCAGATCTCCGAATTTAACAGCACCAGAATCTTTCTTATGGGTTTTTTGGTAATCGAAAGTTTACATGAATAAGCCCCAAACGTTTCAACTTCGCAAAGATAATATTAGTCACGAAGTTGAATAAACCCAGCCTCAGATGTTGCAGGATGTTTCGAAAAACGCCTTAAAAAGAGCCGAAAATTTCATAGCGAATCGCGATCACAATTTAGCCGATATAATTTTTCAATCATAACAAAAAAAAAGGCAAATACCAAATAAACTTTTTATGAAAACCAAACTTACTCATTTTTCTTTTAATCAATTTTATAGGCAATCAAAATGTTAGTGGGACTTGCCCCACATTGTACTTGAGTAGTATATGCCAGTCAAATTAAAATGAAGTCAAATAAATTGAAATAATTTTATCAAATTATTTCAAATTAAAATCACATAATAATTATCTATATATTTTCACTGCTTTATGAAATTCCATTTAACAATGAGAGAAATTTTATTGCAGTTTGCAGGATTTCAAAGACACGAGTTTACAACGTTTATATTTTAAATGTTTTTTCTTCCCCTGTTCAACTCAAAGGCAACAAATTAAATTTATAGTTATATTTTCTACATTTAATACTATTTAACTTTGTAACAACTCATCTGTTCTTTTAACTTTGGTTTGTTAATAATATATTTCAATTAAAAAACGCCAATTTTAAGTTAGGCATAAAACTGTTTCATATAATAAGATATGTTTTCGCTGGTGTCTTTATTTTGTGTAAAGCGGAGAAACGCTACTTGTTACAAGTAGATAAAAATCGTTGCAAAAATAAAATAATAATATGTTTTTTCGAATCTCAATTTTTTTTTTAATTTCTTGTTAATAAGCACAGTTACAGACTAGCTTTCTTGGCTGCCCTAGGCCCTGTAGTATCAGCCGCCTCCTCCTCAGCCCATCATTTACCGAGTTATATACAACAATTGATATAGTTTATTTTTTGTTATGATTAGCCGTTTCTAATATTTACTCAATATAAGATTTGACCTAATAGGAAACCACCTGAGAATGAGCATAATTCATTAACAAGAACTGGTGTATACTGACTTCGATGGTTCGAAAATTTCATCAATAATTTTGAAACAACCAAAAAACAGATTATTCAGTTCATTGTAAAACTATTCGGTTACATTTAGCTTTATATAATGAAGAATTAAGTGTTGAATTAGGTGGATAATGTGACGCAGATAAAGCATATCTGCGTTTCCTGATAGCAAACGCGAATTCAATTATTAAAACTTAAATTAAATTATTGAATACCTTACTTGAATTAAAACGTCTAAGATAGTAATCTCGTAATTATTGTTGGTTTCCATGTTAAATTGGATTCAACAGACATCCATTCATGTTGAGAGTGAGATGATTCTAGGGGAGTGCTGTTTAGGATTTTTTATGAATTGAGTTTTTTATTTTTTATATGTATTTATACCTGTGAGTTCTTATAACATATATATTATATATATATATATATATATATATATATATATATATATATATATATATATATATGTATATTTTTTTTTCAGTTAATCTAAGAGATTTTCGATTTGCAATCTTTTTTCTCAACGGCGTATCTGTTCTAGGCAGGTAGAATGAGGATATATTGCTCCCTCTAACTCTGCTGGAACTGCTAGGATACCTGCCTCTCTGTTCGAGTTGGAAGCGGGCGGTTTGCCATAATGACGGATACTAGCTGTTCGTCTAGTGATTTCATTTCCTGTCTTTGTTAAGAAACTATATTTTGCAACCAATATATCAAGAATATTTATATATTTTCATTATTATTTTTATCATTAATATAGCAAAATAAGCACAATATTTTTCCAAACTGATGTTTGTTTAATTTTGTTTATATGCACATATATAAACTAAAAACTGGAAAATTTTAATTGAAACTACCTTATTAGATATTGGTGGCGCCCTCGTTCAATGAAGTCGTATATTAGAGGACTGTTTTTGCAGATGGTAACTGTAATTGGCTTTATAGCAAAATAAAATATCTGCAGTCAGTTGTAAATGTCTGAAAGATTTCTATATATATCTATATATAGGTACAATTTATATTTTTGTTGTTAATAGTAAACATAGAAAGCGTACTATAAACATAAAAAGTAATGGTGTGCCATCTATCGACACTATAGTAACGTAAACGTCTATCAGAGGAACTCTGTAACGTTCTCTACTACGATGGGAACTTAAGGTTTTTTAATATTTTTGTAGGATCTATAATTCATAATCACCAAATTCATTGACTCCTTTTATATAACATAAAACTAAATAATATTAATATTCTTGTATTTCACTATAAAGATCTTTTTACTATTTTTAATAGCTCTTTATTATATATCCAAATTGCATATATCTCGTTGGATGTTTTTGAAATTGTATATTATATTATGTATTATTTTTAAGATGATAATTTAAATAATGAATTGAATTTGATATTGGGCTTGATTTACTTTATTCACCGTTAAATTTCCTATTGATTATATAAAAACTTAACATAAGTATATGGTAATAAATTTGTTCAAACAATTGCCAATTGCATCATAACGATTGAATGAATATTCTGGCTGTAATACGACGAACTGTAATACTGCTTTTATTCTGTGTATAATATTTTATTTCTAAAATGCTGTCATTTATTTTATTCTCCCTATTAGGATTAATTTACAACCCCGTAAATTGTTGGTATAATCAAAGTAGAAAAACATTTGGTAAGTTTATGTCTTATTATTTTTTTGAAAATTTTTCTTATTATTTATCGTTATTAATTATTCTTTAATATAATGTTTTAGGAAAATGCCTAACATATTTTTTTGTCAAAATAGTTAAATTGTGTATTTATTTTCAAGTATTAATTTTGTTATTATTAATTTTATTTCAAACATCAATAAGAATGATTTTTTTCAGAAAAATGATACACATAAAATGTTATAACCTTTAATGTTTGAAGCGATATAAAAGTATTTGAGTTTTTTATTGTAAATCATTCAAAATTAATGTATACTGAACACATTTAGGTTTTTTTCATGGTGTTCCGCTTAGACGTTAAGCAAAATCAAATTTATATCATTCATCATATTTCTTGCATATCTTGTATATATATTATTATTATTAACCTTAAAATATATTTAAGCTATATTGTAAAGCAAAGAAATTTTGTATGTATAATTATGCTGTATTCTCTATCAGTTTAATTTTGTTACTTGAGACTCGATATTTTTAAAGCTTTGCTATAATGATGCTAACAAATAGTTTTTTATCTAAATGGTATATTTTTTTGCATTAGTAATTGTAATTACTCAATCTGTGAAATATTATTTTACATAGCTTTAATTAGTTGTCTATTTATATGCTGAAAAGAATTTGGTCCTGAAAACTGTATGTGAAGTGAAGACTATTGCATCAGTTGCACAATTGAGGAACAAATTCAGAAACGCTGATTAGAGTGGTTTGGACATTTCCGGAAAATGGGAGGCGAAGAGAAGAGGATCAAGATCATAGAAAGAGATCTAAAAGAGAGACATATAATATTGCCCCATATCCGAACGATAGTGAAAAATATTTTTTAATATAGTCCTGCGGCAGTAACAGCAGGGTATTGGTTAAAAAGTACACACTTTACCCCAGCGCAGGCTATGGGCTGTTGATGATAATAGATAAATAATTATTTGCATACATATTTGGAAAACCTAATTGGCTTATATTGATGAATGTTGTAAACTACCGTATACATTTTAATTAATAACTTTAAAATTATATTTTATTTAGGTGAGGTCTAATTTAATATGTTATTATTTTGCAGGTACTATAAGATTTGCACCTCAAAATTTACCTCATGTATCAAACCTCATTATGATTAAAAGTATAACCCCGGCTAATACTGAGGGCGAAAATATAGATCATGATAAAGTGGATAAAATTGACATAAACAGAGAAGGAAAAACTGTGATTTTATTTAATGGACATCCAAGTGATGACTCACCAATTCCGTGAGTATAATTCAAGTTCTAAATAATATATAGAAATATTTTCTAGATATAAAAATTTTTATTTAATGCATTTATTCTTGTAATTTGGTATTATAGTAAATCTATCTCATCCAGAGGTTTACGTAAATTATGAGTAGTACTCAAATAATATGTTGGTTAACGGTTTGACTCCGAAGGAGGAGGAAGTTATGATGAATATTAGACCATAATGTTTCGTCAGCAAAAATCGCATCAATTAACCGAAGGAAACAAAACAAAATACTTCTTGTAATTAAGAATTTAATTAAAAAACATCAAATTGACATGGATATTGATTGAAATAATGCATTTTGAAAAAATTGATAAGCGATTGAGTGGTTATTGCATATCTACGCAGTCAATCTATTGAGACACAAGTTTGTTGCTTTGAGACTGATAAAAATTACATAGAAAACCAAAAAGCTGTTTTGTCACTTACAGCCTTGCTAAACTCATTGAATGTTTCTGGTACATTTACCCTATAGTCCTTATAGTGAGAAATCTACAGAGCAATTTAAAAACCACAATTCGCTATAGTTTTAACACTTTTCTGAAGGAAAAATAAGCCAAGATATTTCCAAAAATTTCCAAAGTGTTTACACTACAAAAACCTCTTGGAAGTAAAGCAGAAAAATATGACGAAAATGACCTACTGATTTTCATTTTTAAAGATTTCTGAGTTAATAAAAAATGATAATATCTAGAATGCTGGACTACGACTTTAGACCATCTTTTAGGAAAAATCAAAATTACAATTTTCTCACATTTTAAATATCTTGGAGTAGGTGTTAGTATTTCTATCTTTATCTTACGTTTTGTACGTAAAAGTACAAAATGGATTTACCTTTTCATTTTAATATTTAGACTTTTGTGATTATGTGAAATGACGTTAATTGTCTCTTTAAAAAGATATTACAGATTTATAAATCATTTTCTTTCAGTTTTAAGGACCTTAGTAGTGCCCTTTTTGAGCAAGGTATAGCTAATATATTTTTTATATTCATTGATTACACAGAACATCAAATGTCCTTCACTGATGGGTTAATGCTTGCTGACTCCTTTGGAAAATATATTGCTGATTTAGTACATAAATTTAGGATACGTCCTGATAAGTACCATTTCATAGGTAAATAATAAAACTATATTATTTTTATATTAAATATAATGCATTCATGTAAAATCAGAAGAAAAACTAATTTATTTGAGGACACTGTTTGGGTGCTGAAGTGGCAGCTTCCACCTTAAATGAACTTCAAAAATTAAGCCCAGGAAAAATTAGCCGATTCACTGCTTTTGATCCATTTAATTCAAACTCGTCTAATATCTCCAACCTCAAGCAGGTGGCGAAGTTTACTGATGCCTATCACGCAGGAATTTATGATCCTGTATTGCCAGCGTTTGGAGACGTGGATTTCTACCCTAATGGTGGAATATTTCAACCTAACTGCATCAAATTAAGTAAATATCCTAGACAATAAATAACGTAGTCATATAATAAGAGTCATACATATATTTCAGAATCATCCAAGGAAAGTATGAGATGTCATCATAAATCATCAATATATTATTATATAATGTCAATGAATCTAAAAGTTAACGCAATAGAGACAAAGTTTAATGACGATCAGAAGTATTTAATGATTCTGGACAACCCGAGATATAATACGTTTGGTTATTTTGTTAACCAGGACCTATCAGGATCATTTTATTTACCAACCATTGAAGATGAACCGTATTTAATAAATTACTTTTAAAGCTATATAAAATATGATTACTTATATGTAATACATAATATTTTAACAATTAGTAAATTCAAATAAAACATTCAAAATTACTTAACACGCATTTATTTCTGCATTTCAATATAATTTATGTTCCCTATGTGTAGTATTACTGCAAATATCGAAATCAACTGTTGTCCGCGGCTTATTCCTGCAAATATGTAATATATGAAAGTCATACTTATATTTTTATTTATTACTTTCTTTAGTATTAATAATATCAAAATGTAAAATAATGTTGCACGATTTTAATACTTATAAAAATATATGTATTTTCTATTCAGGTTGCTAACTATTTTATACATAAATTGTTTTCCAATATGATTTAAAGCCGGTATCAAAAAATATTTTACATTCTTCTCCTTCAACTACTACAATCCCAAATAATAGTTAAGTTCTCATAGCATCCCTTGAAATATTTAACGTTATAAAACTTTTACTCTCCCAATGTTATATTATTGACTGACATTTTGATAAAAAAGAACTTCAAATGATTATTTTCCTTTAATTAAAATTAAATTCTCTTTGTATAAGCATATTAGTAATTACATTGGTGATATGCCTAGTTTTCATGGCTTCCAAGTTCTGATCACTTCTCCTTTTATATAGAGCTTGAGACTGTCCTCGGCGAAGCAGTGACAAATGAGTCTCTTATTGTAAAGCTCAGCGTAACAACCGTTAGAACAGGTGTAGATGCTAGCTACACTACTTGGGATCAATAACAATGGAGAAGAAAATTGAATCTAGAGCTGAAGTAATAAGACCAATTGATTAAGTTCCGCAAGCTTCCACTTTTCTAAGATAATTCTGTGGAAGGGAATAAATATTGCAATCAAGATTCGACTCTCTAAAACGCTTATCTTGATAATACGATATTTGAACCTTGCTACAGTTGAAACCTACATATCTCTCTCCAAAATCGTGTTATAAATGAAGCCATTCGATAGATGCACAATCTCTCAAACTTAGCGAAATCGACCTTCAGAATAGAAGACATAGCGAACAGCTTCGGAAAGGTCAGGATTAAAACCATAGAAAAGGATCTGCTAAATATGAAACCAACATTGTCCGAGACGAGATTGCTCGTCTTGATTTAGTGTAGAAAGTTCGAAATCGATTGATGATAATAATAAGATGAAATTTAAATTTTCAATATAACGAAACGGCCTTTCTGTTATGATAAACGTATATTTGTATTTATAAATGTAATTTTGATTGCTGATAGTCAACCAGGGTCTTCATGGGCAATTGACAAGGGAAAGGCATCCCCGTCGCACCACTAAACAGAGTGCAACTAGAATATATGATAAAAATGATGATTTTAGGATCCATAAATTATTACAAAAATACAAGAAATAATTGTTAGTCCTGGTACCTTCAATAAAAGTATCCTCATAACCGCATTCATTATAAATATATAAATTAGTCATTTTGTTATGTCTCATTATATTATAACTCAAGTTTATGTGCCAGTTTGCTCAGTTGAAAAAATTAATATAATTTTCATACCTTCAAATATAATTATTAATCATTGGGTTTTACTTTTTCTATGTGTTTTTTTTTCATAGAAAATATTTTACGGACGTGCTCTTATTCACAAAATCGTATGACCATTGATTTGAACTCCAATATGATACATAAAATGCCATGATTACTAAAAAAGTTCAAAAATGGAAGACGCAAGGAACAGTAACCGTTGTACAAATATCACAAAACGTACAAATATCATACTCGCTTCAATTACTAGGCAGTAACAGATTGATATTCGATAATCACTTCTTCCTATTAATATCATATGATGAGATGAGCGTGAATTTCAAATGATGATATTTCACAAATAATATAGGATATTGTTAAAGAAAAAAAAACTGTTGCAAGCAAGTTATATAAACAATCACTGTTTTGATCTTTTCATGTATATATCCACAGAACATCGAACATTTTCAGTAAATCACGCCACAGTTGGCGATCGGCCGAAACTATTCTAGCCGGGGACAGTATTCTATTTTTCAGACTGCTTTTTATGTTCGCTGCGTCTTCCACTCAAAACGCACTTTTCACGATAAATTCGTTCACCTTTTATGCGGCAGACATGTCCAAATTATTGTAATCAGCGTTTCCATATTTATTCTTCAACTGATTGTTTCATTTTAAATCAATGACTTCATTCCTAATGATATTTCGGAAAGAATTATATAGAATTTGCCTTAAGTATCGCATTTGAAAGACTTTCAAGTGTCCAAGCCTCGGAGCCATAAAGAAGGATAGGTGAAATCATCAAGAATGAATTCATCAAGTGAATCAATGAAACACTACAAATTATTTTTTTATTTAGATTTTGAGTAGCCGCATTCATATGGTAGATTGAGGAAATATGAATTCGTAATATTTTTTAAGCCTCAATACCTACCAATCCTACTATTCATGGCCTATATTATGATCGCCCCTCAATTTTAGTCGGATGTGTGCGCTCAGGTAATTGAGAATTTAACTAACTTGATCATTATCAACATAAAATACGGCTGACTTTGAACAGTGTTATATTGCTTATATAATACCATACCCCTGTTACAAATAAAAGATTAAATTTGACTCTTTCATTCTGTTTTAACATCGATTAGTCTTTATCGATCCAATGGCCTAGAGTCTATAATATTATCTAGAAATGTTTTATATCCAAATCATTTTTAGATATTCCTCAGGGTTTGTTTTAAACAACATACCAGCGAGTGACCTTGAACTTTATTTTTCCGCAAAGTCCTTTCACACAGACTTCACTTTTTAGTATGCGTCATTTAGTGTAAGTATGACAAACACGTTTTTCAGTGCGTTGAAAATGTCTAAATTTGTCCGTGCAAGTCTTATTTGCGGTAAGGTTTGCTTTTTACTTCAATTTAAACAAAATTAAAAAAAAAAAACAAAAAAATTGCCTACGAAAGTAAAAAAGTATGCTCAGCTATATTTTTAGATGTAGCACAAGCCTTCGATAAGGTTTGGCGTGAAGGCCTTGTTCATAAACTACAGAAAATGCTACCAAAACAACACACTGAACTATTCAAATCATAAATTACAACCAGAATATTTAGAGTCAAGCAAGAAGAAACTACAATAAAAGAAGCTACCACAAGGAAGTGTACTGGGACCAATGCTTTATCTAATCTACACTAGTGATATACCACAAATGGAAAATATTACGATGGCTACATTTGCTGATAATACTGCGATTATAGCTGTCGGAGACAATCGTGAAGAAGCCTCACGAGAATTACAACAGGCAAGTGACAATATAAATAATTGGACACAAGCTTGGAAAATAAGAATTAATGAATGTAAATCTGTACATGTGCAGTTCACCTATAAACAGACCGTACAATCACCAATAACATTAAATAACACTATCATTCCATACAGCAACAACGCTAAATGTCTTGGAATGAATCTCGATGCAAAACTACGCTGGAAGGAACATATAAAGACGAAAAGAAAAGAACTGGAATTGAAATATAGGAAAATGTACTGGCCAATTGGAAGAAAATCACAATTATCAGTGCATAATAAATTGCTATTATATAAGCAAATACTAAAACCTATATGGACATACGGAGTTCAATTATGAGGATGTTCTGCAAAGAGTAACATAAATCAAATACAAATTTTTCTGAACAAAGCCCTGAGAGGTATTGTGGGTGCTCCCAAATACTATAGAGTGATAACCTACATTGAGACCCTCAGATACCCACAGTCAGTCAAGAAATCATGAGAATTGCAAGGGGGAATGAGGAAAGACTCTATTCTCATACGAATATTGAAATATTGCAACTATTGGATACCACCAGAACAGGACACAGACTCAAAAGAATCAAACCATCTGATCTTGTGTAGAGTTGTGTGGTGAGGTGCATATATTAAAAAATTCAGCAGTGACATATATAAACATTATTTCACCAGAGACTGAGATAGGGCCGATGGGTTCTCCTAGTTATATACCTAGATTTAAGTTATCATAAAGACAAATTGTAGGTTAGACGAAAATGACTAGTAATAATATATTAATTAAATAATAATAAAATTAAAAAAAAAATTTAAACAAAATGCGGTGTGAAGCTTATGGCTAACATGCTCCATCGATTTGAACATGTGAATACTGATTTCGATGTCTTAATAGTGGTGATTTTAACACTGAAGATAAAGAGCTTTTTGGATTGCCAACAAAACTTTGAAGACGAGGATTTGAAGGTATTGAAGACACAATAATATTATTCTTCAGCAGGACAGCGCACGACTACATATCGCAAAACCGGAATACCGCCGATGAGTGCTACCTCAACCGCCGTATTCTCTAGATCTTGTCCCTTCTGATTACTATTTGTTTCGACTTTTCAGTCGTGACCTATATGATCAGTGCTTCACTTCTTATGAAAATATCAAAAATTGGTGGATTCGTGAATACTCTTAAGATACATCGTTATATAATAGATCTGAGAGAAAGCGGCTATCGATGATGAATGAATCATCCATCTTTCACAGGAAAGTTTCAAATTACAAAATTTTTTAAACTAGCCTAATAATATTTTCTCGTTTATTTTGTTATATGTAATAGACAGTAATTATTTTATCCTGGCTTAACTATTCGTAAATTAATTAAGAAACTGTATTTTACATTAATATTAGAATACATTATTTCATATAAACTTTGTATTGCTTTTAATTTAAAATATAAAATTGGCTTAAACATAAACTGATATACTAGTTCAGAATAAAGGAGTAATATTTTATTTGTAAGCAGTATTTTATTATGGGCACCAAGGTATTATAAAATACATAAAATTATTTTTATATTAACAATAAATTTGAGTTGACAATGGAAATGTTGCAATATCAATTTTATACTTAGATGCAATAAATTTACTTACGACAACAATACCAAAAACAAAAGAACATAAAAAATCTTGAACAAAACTTTGTGAAGCACTTGTGCTCCAGGTTTTGTGCGTTGCGCATTTCCAAACTTGGAAAATGCACGTTAATAACTATTTCATAGAGACGCTTGTGTTGTGTTTTAGTTGTGGCTGTGACAAGAAAAATATTGTAACCGGCAAGTATAACAGAAAGCAAATATGTTGATTAGAATATATAATTTATTTTTACAGTTTTCGATATATTTAACTATGTAATTAGTCACTTAAATTTGATGTTATTTCTTAAATAGTCCACTAACCTTAAAAATATTAATATTAAATAATATATTTTAATATCAGTATTAATAATTAGTTTCTTAAAATATTTAATACCTCCACAAATAAGTAAATTATAAGGTAAGTGCTTAACACTGAATAGCATAAATAGCTTTTCATTCTCAATATATAAATGTGCAAATTTATTATATATTTATATATAATTTATTTTAGTTTTTCATACTTGTAATTATTAATGTTAGGTTTGATATAGTATTCCAAATAATATTTTCATTCAAAATACCGTATATCGCTTGTCTGTCATCTTATTAGAAATTATTGTGCCAATATTATACAGATAATATTCATCGCAAAATTGTCAGTTCGGATATATCTCTCAACGATTCAGCAACATCTGAGAATTATACTGTTACTGCGCTAATTAGGGATGCTAGCTGCCAAGAAAAATATCGATATTTAATAGTTATTTTAAAATCTATCCATATATCAATTTCGAAATAAAAAATAAAAATAATAAAATTTAAAAAAATCGATGTATCCGAGAACAGAAATAGCGAAATGTTTTTGCAACATCCAGGAAATATATTGATATCTTCTAATCGGTTTGTATATATGCATGATTGATAGTATACTGTGTGTGGACAAATTAATCGGGACAATATTAAGATTATTTAATGTTCTAGTTGTATTTCTGTAACAAATGATTAGTTGGAGGTCCCTTATATAATTCTTATTAATGTCTGTAATCTATTGATATCATAAAAATTACCTAAAATTTACAAAATAATTTTAAAATCCTCGTCTTATTAATTATTATATTATTAAAAAATAATGGAATTAATTTCAATGTTTAGTGATGCTATCCTTTGCTGCAATAAGAGCTTTTATACAACTCTTCTTCGTCAATACAACTGCATCTTCAATTAACTGCTGCTTGGTGGCAATAACTTTTTTTCCAATCGCTCATTTGGCGATCTGGCGAAGAGAAAATAGTGCTATTTTTTCGCCAAATGTGCAGTAACACTTCGAGCTTTGTGACACAATGCCAAATCATGCATAAAAATATGGTTGTCGTAATATGGTGTGTAGTAACCGAGTATCACTCACTTTAATTGGTCTTGTTTCATTGTCCCTTCTACAATGTATAGGCGTCTCATGCCATTGGCTGAGATAACAGACTACACCATGACACTAACCGGGTGAACTTTTGTCCATTTGGTACGTTGATTCTTCGAAAAAGCACGCCTGTAAATTAGTAGAATTAATACTAGAAAATCCTTACCGACCAATAATATTATTCAAAAAAGTTTTTACTCGACTCCAGTCTGCAACAGTCTTATTTCATTGTTGTCTACTCCATTGGAGCCGTTTCTTTTCCATGCTGTCGGTTAGACGTCGTTTTATATAATGCTGCCGTAATAGCGGGTTCTCTCCAATCAACTGCCTCCGCATTGTTGTCTTCGAAATCATTACACCCTCATCGTTTATTATCGTAGTCAAATGAGGAAGGCTCTTTTTATGATTTTTGAGGAAAATGTTTCTGATTCTTCAATCAGTACGAGGTGTTGTAATTGTTTTTCTCCCACATTTGCCAATACGATTTGCCTCAATAGGTTCTTTAATATTAATTTTAATTTTAATTCGATTGACGACATACTTTGAAACTCCATTAATAGCTGCTATCTCTTTCTGGGCATGTGTGGGCAAATTCGTAGAGAAAACATAGAAAAAGTATTATTATATAAATCATTATTGGCCTTCTGTCTGTTTCAGACACAAGAGTATGTTAATGAAATGATAATATTTAGACAATACAACAGCAATTTTTTAACTGACAACGATGGAATATGCAGAAACGGCACACCACTGACATATGACGCACGTATACTGTGTTGCCACTTCACAAAAAAAATTGTACCAGTACCTATTTAAGATAAAATAACTCTTTAAAAATAGCATCATTTATTCAAACAAATATAACACACACTAAATTACGTAAATACGAATACTGTCCCTAATAATTTGGCAATCTACTGTACTCCGTATGAGTAAAACTAGAATTATTTAACGCAATATTTAATAAATGATTTCAGAAAATGTTGGAAATCCATCAAATAATATGCAATGTTCGGACTCTCCGACCCGCTTTGTTGTTGGGAAGAGTATAAATTGGACAACAACAACTGATGACAGCTGTACTGATTATAAAACACCAGATATTGATTTTGGTCCAATCAAAAAGTGGATTCAGGATCAGCTCTTTCAACAAAAGGGTGACTGTAAACCGGATACCAAACCGAAAGAACCTCCGGATGTTGAGAAAATATTACCGGTGGAGTATTTTGAACCTCCGGACTTAAAGGAACCCGTTATACCAACTATAGAGATAAAACCCGCCGTTGAATATGAGGGATTCCTAAGGCCAGATGAAATACCGGAAAATGAGATGTTACCAGAACCAATAATGATTGCGAGGCTACCTGTTCCACCACCTCCTTCAAAATCAGTTGATAGTCATTTAGAACAAATTATATCAGGATCGCAAAGGGAATGTAAGCCATCATATATCAGAAAAGGTAATTTACTATTGTTTTATTTTTAAGATGCTCAGTTATTCTACTTATATGTCTAATTAACCTAAAAACTTTCGAAAACTATGTTATGTATTGTGCTTTCATGCAAAATTCATTTCTTAATTCATTATTCAATTCATGATGCAATTTCATTGTGTCCAATAACTTTAAAATGGCCTTTATTGGGAGAAAATATTCTACGAACTTTTCTCATTTTTTTGAAAAATTTGGTCATACCACGTTGAAGGAATGATGTTAGTTTGACAGCGATCCAATACAAGATACATATTCGCACTTATTCAGTATTTCGAAACCGTATGCCAGTCAAGACATATTGCAGCGATTTGAATAAATGGTAATCAAAAGGTGCGTTATTTGGCGAATACATTGGGTTAGGCAGAACTTATCATTCAAGCTTCAACAGTATAACCTTGACAAGTACTGCAACATGTAACCGAGCGTTGACAAGGAAGAGGATGACTTTATGTCTGTTACTATCTATTATTGGTCTTTATTTTCATAAAATCTTAGTAAAATTTTCTTAAATTCAATCTGCAGTAATACTTTCATTCGGCTTTGTATCAAATAATATGCTGGACCTTGCTTATCCCACTGTATGCAGAGCAAAGCTTCATTGCCATCAATATTACATTTCGGTGTCGATATACATTAATTATTTTGTACTTGAATTGTTCGTAGTGGATAAAAACTTCTATTTTTTATCTATTAAGCCATGAAACCGTTGAATATTGAAATGATTCGTAATACAAATGCAGTCAATTCGAATGACTCTCCAGACCGTTCTTTGTCATTACAATCAAAATCATGATTGTATATACTTTATTATATGTTTTATTATTTAATATATTTAGTTATATATAATATAGTATATAAACTGGCGTCATGCCCATGGATCAATCATTTATCAGCCTAAAAAAAAACATAGGGACAACAACAGGTTATTTATCTGATATGCTAAAGTGCTAATTTGAATATAATCTGATGATGATTAAGCTATTAAAAGTAAAACACGTTTCCTACAGGAAAACTTTCTCCTAGCTCATTTTTTTATCTTTCTATATAACTTTAGCACATTATAAATGTTCTTCCAAATACGTATTTGCCTCTATATCTACTTTTCTCAGTCTCTAAATATATTTTCGATTCTTCTTATTCTTCTGTTTGTGTTTGTAAGAGGTTTACAAACTTTGACACTATTGACCAAGCGACAACTAAAGTTTTTATTTTCTTTAAAACGTCCTACATAAGACAAAATGTGCCGGCTTGGTGGCGCAGTGGTAAAGGCGATGGGACGGTCCTCCTACTGTTGCGATAGCCGCAGATTCGAATACTACTGGGGCATGGTCGTAAATTTATGATTGTGAATGTTCAAAATTTGTGAATGTTCTAGGCAAGAGTGTAAAATCCGACAAGGAAAATGATTCCACTCACGCCATTAACTAGGCGGATGTCTTCTGGGATGATTTCTAAAGTTCGTCACTCGCCAGTCGGTAGCCTTAATGCTGAGGACCGTGGTTCGGAGTCTACTTTAAACTATAAACCCATAGTTGGTAAAAGGAGACTTTAAAATATATTTAAAAAAAAAGACAAAATGTCTTCTTTTTATAGATATTCGTAAGTTTTTTGAATATTATCGAATATTCGCATTGGCATAATATGGACTTTAAATGCATGTAAGCTCTTGGATTTGTGCCAAGAGCTACTCCTCACAAACCATTTAAAAGACATCGGTTTGAACACACTGTGAAGGAGTCAATTCGAGATGTTAGAGCATTGGTGTTGCGTGTTTCCATATATACTCACAACTTTATGTGTATATCTGTAAAACTACTTCAATTGCGCATCTTTCAATTTTCAATTCATTCACATTTCTGTATCCATTTCATGTATTTACTATTTACTAAAGGTAACTATTTTAGATTCTTATGGTAGACCGATACCACCGCATTTGTGGACAAGGGAAACATATAGCGAGAAACAATGGCCATTGCCAGACTATTGTCTTGCTGTAGATTATAACCCAACACAGTTATTAATAGCATCAGTGACAGACGAAGGAAACGAAATAGTAAACGAACATAGTTTATTTGTAATTCAAAGATGGCTTCTGGAAAATCCCAAAGGACAATTCCTTATTATTTTGTTGCATGAAAAATGGTAAGTATTCAAAATGGCATATTCCTAGCTTCATTATTTGGCACCGAAAGTTATCCATATGTAATATAGTTCATATAAAACATTGACAAGAATGGAATAACCTGCGATTTAGTATTTATTAATAAAATTATCAGTCACTGCCAGTTTAATAGTATAAAATTAAATTGAAAATTATTATTATTGCACATTACCTGTCACTAGCTGCTAAAAATGTAAGTAACAAGTCACTTGAAAAGTCCACGGCCTACCATAGTAAAACACATTTTTTTGGTAAAATTATTTTTTTTATTCAGCATAATTCCCTCCAAGGGTGGTACAGTGATTATAGCGACCCTCCAACTTTTCGATACCATTTTTGTAGTACGATTTGTCCTTTGTTTCAAAATAGGCCTCAGTTTCGGCTATCACTTTCATTCGACGAAAATTTCTTTCCAGCGAGCATTCCTTTGAGCTCTGAGAACAGGAAATAGTCACCAGATTTGGATAATGAAATGGATAAGCAAGCAATTCGAAGCCCAATTCATGGATTTTGCCATCGTTTTCACTGAATTGTGACACGGTGTATTGTCTTGGTGAAGCAACACTTTCTTTTTCTTCAAATGTTTTTCGGCGATTTGGGCCTACAAATGGTTCAATAAAGCTATATGATAGTCGCTGTTAATGGTCCTTCCTTTTTCAAGGTAGTTAATAAAAGTTATTCCATGCGCATCCAAAAATACTGACGCCATATACTTGCCAGCTTGTTGCGTTTTCCCATGCTTTGGAGCGGGTTCATCATGTGCAGTCCACTCGGATGACTGTTGATTGAACTTCGGAGTGAAATGATGGAGCCACGTTTCATCCATTGCCATATATCGACGCAAAAAATTGGGTTTATTACGCTTGATCATCTTCAAACACTGCCCCGAATCATCAACTCGTCGTTGTTTATAGTCAAAAGTGAGCTCGGGCGGCACCCACTACACAGAGCTTTCTCATACCTAAATATTCATAAATGATATGATGTATACGTTCAGTTGATATCTTTAGAGTGTCTGTTATTTCATTAAATTTCAATTTACGGTCATTCAAAATAATTTTGTGGACTTTTTAAAATGATTTCGTCGGTAATAAACTCTTTTGGGCGTCCGCTGCGTTCACCGTCTTCGGTGCTCATTTCACCAATTTTGCGTCAAAGTCCAGTTAATAAAATGAAGAAATCACTTCCTTTTTTAAATACAGCACCAGGTATTATCTGCCACAAATATCACTTTGTTTAAATACTCATGGGTGCCAATTACTCTTCATAAGTCAGCCTCCAACAATTTAAAATATTCTTGAGAACTAAGATTATCCTTTTTTAAAATTCGTAGATCACTGTGCATGGTCATATTTCCATGATTCTATGATTATTCATCACTTATTGGAGCAGTGAAGTAAATTTTTTTACAAAACATTTTATAGGGCAAATAATCCGACATATTTGATGAACCATTGCTGTTTTTATTTTTTGTCCATATTTTGCGTCAGATAACGAATTATATGCACCATATTTTCTTCTAAGAATATATAGCACGTACAATTGTAAACACTGATAAATAAATATAATGAAGTGTAATTTTGTTTATACGCGATATTTGCGATACTTCGTCTGATAATAAAGTTTAATAGAGTAAGAAATATAATTTAATAAAATTTCCTATGTGTCACTTTTAGGTCTCCACAACTCATCGAATTAATTAAAGCTAATTTCCCACTACATTATGTTATAATAATCGATTGGTCAATGTATACATACAGCTCATATATATTTACCGTTTCTTACGCCAAATTAGTTGGCGAATCTGTAGCTAAATGGATACATAGCTTAGATATTCCGGCTGACAAGGTGACATTAATAGGTAAACATTTAATTACATCATACAGCAACACTCAGATTATTTCTGTTATGGCACTATTTACATTATTTATAGGCTTTTCTCTCAGTGCGCATTCTATCGGTTTTGTTGGAAAAGTCCTGAAAAAATTAAGGGGTAAACCGGTGTATAAGATTATTGCCTTGGATCCAGATGGTCTCGTTTTTGCCCACCCTAAGATATCTAAAGCCGAAAAACTAAGTTTAACTGATGCACAACAAGTAAGTGTTAGGTTTAGTAAATATGGATCTATCATGATTTAAATCTAATCAATCTCATATAAAAAAAATGCTCGGTATGAATTAATTTTTATTATTTTCGATCAATTACACATGATGTTTCATACTTAAAAGAGTTTTCCTGAAATACTGGCTACTTATAAAGTTTCAATTAGATATCCACAGAGACATAGAGTTATGATACAGTTTGTTAATCAATTTAAAGTTTCCTGATAAACTATATTTTTTTTTTTGTTTTGCGGTGCGTAAATAAACAAAGATGGCGGCTTTCCGACGTACGAACACGCGACGTATGTCCATGCGCGAAACAGGGAAACTCCACGTTGATTCCACAAACTTCCAACGACTGGCCTTGAGATTTATTTATAGCCTCGGCAAAGGCCAGAGGTATTGGAAATTGTAAACGTTTAAAATCGAATGGTCAATTAGTTGGAATCATCGCTATATGCCGAATCAACACATCCTTTGTATTTTCTCTTTATATGTCGACTGATTTGAAGGAAATCAACTGTCCCGGAAGAAAATTCTGAATGGTCGTATTGAGATTCCTGACTCCTGACCATTTTCTAAATGTATTGCCAAATGGACTACTGTAGAGTGTCTTTCATGCATCGCAAATGAAAAGATACGCCAAATCGCTTAGTTGCTATTTATATAGCGAACCCTCTGGTACTGTGATATTTTGTCTTTTGCATTGGTTACAGCGAAGGCGGCCATATCGCTATCTTTGTTAACATATTTACATAGGTACTTTATCGACTTCACAGAGTTACAATATTCCACATTGATATGAGTCTCAAAAGCTTTGGATAATATTGGCGAGTATGGCACTATCCAACGATTGTCTAGATCAACATTTTGTCCTCTTATCTTCACAACTATCGATGGCTCATTATCCCCAACTGATCGCCGACGATACAATGGGTATCCATCATTTCCCGTTATGGTTTCAGCAATAAGGTCTCTTGGACATCGCTTGGAACACTTGCCATCAACCATACATTGTGAATTGTAGTTGAAAACTCCGCAAGGTCCACGTATCATGTACTGCATGCAATTTTGGTTCAACTGTGGGAAAGTGAGCATGAATTGAAATGCATGAAAATCTGGTGGTGGTTCAATTGTGGCAATTTTACTTTGTCTCCAACACAACATAATCCAGTAAATTCACCACTGTATTTTATCGCCTTGCAATATTTACAAATCATTGTCATTTCCCCAATTATTACCGATTTGTCGGCACAATAATCTATTGCCGCATCATAATGGAATACAGCTCGTAGCAGGATCACAGGAGCACTGTGTCTACTGAATCACTCAATTTCGTTATGTCGTGCTCGCTGTTGTTTTTTTTTAATGTCCACGAACTCGTTGAATTCTAAGCCTATCTACTTCATTGTCACTCTGTAAAGAACGCAATTATGACATAGCAATACGACTACTCTCTTGATCTGTCTCTCTCTGGTCATCAGTGTGGTTAGCACGTGAGGTAGTTCTTCGCACATTTGATTAACTGCAACGACCTAGGTCAGGTCGTCTTCTCCTCGGCATCGTAAATTGTAATTAATCAAAGTGAGAAAATCTCTCGCGCACTTAGCGCTAAAATATCGACATCAAAGAAAAACAAAATTATTGCTTTTATTTAATTTCGAGCATTTTCATATGTATTTACCTTTTAAAACTTCCCTGGGCTTTCACAAATAATTCAAGACCAAAATTATCCAAATCGGTCTCGAATTTTAGCGAAACTAATGAACAACGATTTATATATATATATATATATATATATATATATATATATATATATATATATATATATATATATATATATTATTTAATTATATAAAAATGTTAACTTTATAAAAACTAATTCCTGCTGTTTAATCCTATTTAGTAAGGAAACGTAAAAGGTAATACTTTAATAAAAAAAGAAAAGTATCGTTGAAAGCTATCGCTTACCTGTTCAAACTTATTAGAACAAACTCTGTCGATTCCAACAGGTGAAAACTATTTTAGGCGAGTTCAATCTACGTCAAGCACAAGAATAACTTGTAACATCGTTAACTGTTCGTGGAGAAGTTATAATTATATATTGCAAAACTATGGAGAAAGAAAGAAAATTAAAATTATGCGAAGGAAATTAATACATTTACTGACTTAATCTTCTTAAGATTTTAATCTTCCTCCAAAGTTATAAAATAAATTGAGAAAAATTATTTTTTTGATTTTGTTAATTTTGAAAATCTTTAAAGTATAGTATATCGAAAAAGAGCTGATTCATTTTAATCAGTTGTAAATTGAATTTAATTTATTTGGTAGGATTAAGAAAAATTTGAATTAAAAAAATTTTTTGAAAATCTGAATTATATATACATGAGTTAGGTGGTGTTCTTCAATCGAACAACATGTAAAATAGAATATATTTCGCACCTGATTATATAATATGATAATAGCTATAAATTAGAATAGAGATAGTTATTTCTAATCAATGTTTCTACGAAAATTAATAGTAATTAATGGTATGCACAGGATGGATTGATTGATGGTATTTCTGTAATATTGTAATGAAAATTGATTTTTATAGTAACATATATATTTAATATTTGTAATTGCAGTATATTCGAACCCATCACAATAATTACAAACAAGTTTGGTTATATACATTACATGTGTATGTTAAATTAAACAGATTTAGTTTCCTATTCCATGTCAATACTTATACTAATACAAATAATACAAATTCATAGGTCCTTGTAATCCACACAGACAGTGTAATTGGTTATCCTGATTCATTAGGAACTATAGATGTATTTGTCAATAAACCTACAGAAGGACAACCTTGGTGTGACGAATTGTCTGACCGTAATGGTATGACATTTGTTTCATTTACAAAACTAACATTAAGAAACTGCATGTTATATTTATAGCTTTGGATAGTTGCTCGCATACATCCGTATTGGATATTCTTTATTATATACTCAAACATGGTCCCGTTTATCCAATAAACCCTACTAAAGGACAATTAATAGGATTCCCATTTAATATAAAGATGACTGAAACTGGGGATTATCACTTAAAAATTCCTGAGCATGGTAAGAAAATATTTTGATATTGTTGGAAATCTAATGTAAAGTTTTAGGTTCAAGCAAACTTATTTTTGATGTTGACACATCTGACATTTCCATATCTGATACATTCGAACCTGAAAAGCAGATCTCCGTGTCAATGGAAAATTTGAGCGAAAGTGACTGGTTGCTTAATAACCCATCTGGAAAAATTGTTATTATCATAACCAACAGAGAAATCAATGAAAAATGGTAAGTACACATATTCGCATGTTTCCAAACGAACATTCGTTAAGCATTAAGCATAATAAATGCTTTTTTTGTCCTCAAAGCAAGCAAATGTTTCTATTGAATGTTTTTGATCTCAGAGCCATTATAGACAGATAGATAATTCATTCTGACGATCCGTTACCAAATATAATGATACTGCTACGATAGAGAAATAGTTAGCCTTGGAGTTTTTAGGTTTAGGAAACTGCACAAAACCAATGTATTTTTTAGTTTTTTAAGATATTCGTATGGTTATGTATACCCAATACATCAATAAAGATACCGTAATAACGCAATTTATCAGGTTAGTGTTTAACGGTCAAATTTTATGTTTAATAAACAATATTAGCTGGAGGTTTTCATTTTGTGCTTTACATCAACACTGGTAGGAGTAGAGGAAGAAGAGGTTTTAATCGACAAAATATATAGGAAAATATGAGTCATGATCTAAAAAAAATCCAAGATAAGTAATTGAAAGCTCAACGAGGAAAATCCAAGTCGAACGAGAAAAATCAAGCGGGAAAATGCTGTCTGTTATTTCTTAAAGAAATGGGAAAACTTGTAAAGAAATTTTGTTGGTTTGTTGGTCTTCTCGTTCTTTTTTTTATAGTACGTGAGCATTTAAACTCCATTCTCAAAAGTTCTGCAATATATCTGGTTAGGACGGCTTTGATAAAAGGACATATTATTTCTACCTGTTTTAGGAGTTTAGTTTTTACTTAAGTACGTCATAAGTTGGGTCTTCGATATTGCTGACTGTTATGTAAATATAAATGACAGGTTTACTGGTCTTTGAGTTATTGAATAACCTGGGTGGTAATGAATCCCACAGAGTTAGGACTTTTATCATTTTCTGTTCAAAACTATATTCCTTTAGGAGGGTGGTAGTGGATTTTAAGTCGGATTCTTCTTTACAACGTGATTTTGTCAGGAAGGAGTTCTTCAAGTTTTTCGGTATAGTTCTGTTTATTCTTTAGGGCTCCGTGGCAAGTAGGGAAATTGTACATAGGAGAAACTAGTTAGTATAAAATTGTTGTTTTAACCACTCCTAAAGACTATTATAAAAGGTTATAAAACTAATCCTATCTGCATACGATTCTCCTGATCTTTATATGATTCAACATACCATGAAAAATCCGGTTACCACTTGATCACTCAGTCGTGACAGATATTTGCTTATATATGATCGCTTTTCCGGAAGCCAATATCTCAAATCCAAGTAACCGCATAAGTATCTGATCTAAAATCATTTGGGGTTAGGTGGAAAGCGGTTTTCGTATTATTGAAATTCATGACAATAATTCACAATCAAGATAAATTGATGTCATACGAACTGAGAAAAAACAACCAAACTCATTGCTTGAAGGTTTTTGTTTCTTTTAACTATCAACATTAATAATAACTTTGGGAACATTTGATATAACTTTACTACTTTTTTTATCTTTTTTAATTAACTTATTTTAATTAATTTTCTTTAATTTAGTCTGGATACTTTTCTACGCGTTAATATATTAATGACATATCAAAAGCTGTATTTACATTTTACAGTATTTAGCACAAATAATTTTCAGGTTGAAAGACCTTTACCAAGGATTAGAGAAAATATATCCTCTCGTAAAAATATATATAATTGATTGGTCAAAATATGCATTTACGAGTGGTGACCTTACCAAGGCGTATGTTCCAGAATTGAGCGATATTATAAGCAAATGTATTTCAACGTCAGCAGCACCACACACTGTAATTATAGGTGATGTATATTTTTATATAAATTTTGGGCTTCTTGGGAATATTGTGATATTCCATTTTATATATGTTCCATAATTGTAATTTTTTTTAGGGGCTGGAATAAATGCATATGTAGCTGCTTTGGTAGGCAAAAGAATATATCAAGAGCACAATTCCTTATTACATCAGTTAATAGCACTTAATCCATCAGAAGAACTATACACTCAAGGCCTACTGGCAAGCCCATTAGCCAAACAGGTAAATATTTTAAATATAAATTTTTTTGTATCTAAAAGACAATATAATTAAAATATGAGAATATACAGTTGGGTTAATTTAGTGCTAGAACGGTAGATTCATTTACCCATTGGTAATTAATACTCATTAAATTTCAATGAAATCTTGAGACTTATTTTACATAACAACTATAGAGCAATTTTTTTTTCTAAATATCATATCAATATCATCCCGAAATCCTTAATTTAGTTCTTTTTTAGGTTTTTTAACCCGAAAAAATTATCTGTTAATAATATACTGTCAGTTAATGTTATTAAAAATCATATTTATTTCTACAGATAATCTATTTGAATATTAGTTGCACTATACATTATTTATATTGTTTTAATATTTTACATTTATTCTATTTTTTTCTCTATGCTTTTTTTTGTCTAAGCAGCCAATTAAACCCATTATTTTTTTAAATCAAAATCTAACGCTAGACCAAATTTTTTAGGTAGGATTCTTAGAAGATATATTTTCTGTTGTTTTATTTTAGGTTTTAGTTATTGATACATATAACTACAACTACGATGAGATACCTAGCATCATCAATATAAAGATTGACCATGGCCGCTTTTATTGTGGTGGAGAACTTGATAGCTTCAACAATGGTATTTTAATTGGATTATTAGATAAGTAAATTCTAGTTGACGTCTTTGTTTATTTGTAGATTATATAGAAGAGAGGCAAGTAGAAATCGACTGTCTGGATAACGTAGCTTTCAAATATTTTACTCAATTATTCCAAAATGAAAATCCACATTACACAACATCAGATGGAAAGGTAGTATCAGGTTTTCCATTTGAAGCTGACTCATTCTCAAATGGATATTACGTGAGCTCTATAAACGACTTCTTCATTGGTAAGTCAACATTTACTTATTGATTTTATTAGTTTCTAATATATTTGGGGTATGTATTCTAATAATTGTCAACTTAATTTATTCTAACATGTTTTAAAATCTTAAATTAATCCTTTTAATTTTCACTTTATTTCATATCTGTAATCTATGATGTCCGTAGTGAAAATATCTTTAGTTAAAAGAATATCTTATTGAATTGGTTGCATATATAAGTTCGTTGTATTGTTGAAGTAATTGTACCCGAAAGTAGTTTTCAGCAGTGTATTTTATTGTCAAAGAAATGCTCACAAACCATAGTGTTGTTACCAATAATTTCAAATTTCCAAATCTTTCAAAGATGACTTTATATATTATGAATAAAACCTCCTCTAAACTTACCAGGTATACTGGAAAGTCAATGTAGGTTTTTCTAACAGCTTAAGTATGTAATGTTATGATTATGTGTCATTGTATTCTACTGACATCAAGCCTTAAAGATATACATGTCGTATTCTGCGAAAGTACTACTGTTGTAGATTTATACCCATAATTTCTGTGAGAAGGAATCCGCTGAAAGTCGACGTTTGCTGGTAGAAACTTACAGTGCAAGAGTTATGGGATGAAGGTCCAACCCAAACGCAAAAATAATTGGCAGAAGTGTTAAGTGTGGTCCAGGAAATGATTAGAGACCAATGGAAAATGCCATGGTAAATGGAAAATCGAAAAATTATCTGTAAAATGATGCTTCAAAGATATGATCGAAGGTGATTTCTGTATGGAATAGTTATGGGTAATGAAATGTGGATTTATTTTGAAATTCCTAAGAGCAAAAAATTACTGTTATCACCTGGCGAAGCCGGCCGATCGACCTCAAAACCAAATCGTTTTCTGAGTGGCGTGGCGTATTATGACCTGCTGAAACCCGATGGAACAGTTAATAGCGATCGCTGCCGAAAATTAACAACTAATCAATTTGAACCATGCATTGAGCGGGTTCGAAAAGGGATGGACCCGAAGACACGGTAAAATAATTTCACAGAACGATATGGGCCGCCTCATAATTCAAAACCGGCCAAGGAAGCATTGAAAATTCTTGAACTGAACAAAACTTGCCACGCCCGATTATTAAATTTTCGCATTATTGGGAAAAATATTTTGAAAAAGTTGGCAAATGATTATATTTGTTGATGGTTATATTCAAAGAACAAATAGTTTTTTGGGATGGCAGCCTGATTGGCAAGATCTATAGAATCAAATAGCCAGTATTTTGAATAAATAAATGTTTCCATTTTTCCTGCTATACTTCATATTTCAGATCTAATCCACATAATTTGTGACCGAAAAAATTTGTGACATAATTTGCTTGGTTTTATACAAATAACAGGTCAATTGAAAAGGCCTACCATATTAAAACACATTTTTTGGCAAAATTAGTTTTTTTTTTTATTCAACATAATTCCCTTCAAGAGTGATACACTGATTATAGCGACCCTCCAACTTTTATACCATTTTTGTAGTACGATTTGTCCTTTGCTTCTAAATAGACCTCAGTTTCGGCGATCACCTCTTCTTTGGACGAAAATTTATTCCCAGCGAGCATTCTTTTGAGATCTGAGAACAGGAAATAGTCGCTGGGGGCCAGATCTATAGAATACGATAAGGAAGCAGTTTGAAGCCCAATTCATGGATTTTTGACACGGTGCATTGTCTTGGTGAAGCAGCACTTTCTTTTTCTTGAAATGCGGCCGTTTTTCGGCGATTTCGTCCTTCAAACGGCCCAATAACGCTATGTATAGTAGTCACTGTTAGTACTCATTCCTTTTTCAAAGCAGTCAATGAAAATTATTCCATGCGCATTCCAAAATACAGACGCCATAACCTTGCCAGCCGACTGTTACATTTTCCCACGCTTTTTAGCTGGTTGATCGTGTGCAGTCCACTTGGATGACTATCGACTGAACTTCGGAGCGAAATGATGGAGCCATGTTTCATCTATTGTCACATATCGATGTAAAAACTCGGGTTTATTACGCTTGATCATCTTCAAACACTGCTCCGAATCATCAACTCGTTGTTTTTGGTCAAAAGTGAGCTCGCGCGGCAACTACTTTACACAAAACTTTCTCATACCCAAATATTCGTGAATGATATGACTGAATTCATTCAATTTTTACGGTCATTCAAAATCATTTTGTGGATTTTTAAAATGCTTTCATAATAACAAAAGTTGCTTCACTCAAAATGTTATAATTCACAAACTAATGATCCGACAGCTGTAAGATTTATACACGCATCTTCTGAGGGTTAGGGCTAACTAGACAACAAAATGGATTTAATTCTAGTAGCGCCATCTATGAATCAGACCGGGGACTTTTCAATTGGCCTGTTAATTTCAACTTATATGAATATTCCATTTTTTATTGAAATTGGTTGGTTTCATTTTTTATGTCAAACAAATTGTTTAGTTTACACATCTTCTGATTTATTTACTATTGGAAGTAGATATTTCCTTTCCCCTCCAGGTTTTGGTAACGGAACTTTATTACAGTATTTTTTACATTCAACAATTAAATCTAGTATTTATCGCAAGACTGTATATTGCCTTATATACACATATAAAATAAGAAATTATTTTTTCTAGAATATGTTTTACCCGATGCACCCTTCCGTTTCAATGTATCAAATATATTAGTTGATGACTCTAGTGGTAAATATTCTCTTATCAGCGGCCCTAATTCACATGAAATAAATCAGTGGCTGGATAACAACCCTGAAGGAGGGTTATATATATTAATAACCAATAAAATACATTCACAAAATGATCAGTAAGTATCCCTGTTTATTATCCGTATATATTAACAATTATAAATTCAATTTAATACCAATATTAATTAGACTTAAAAAAATTAATGAGATTATAACTAAAGATCAGTGTTCTGTTTTTAGGACTAAATTGTTTATCGAGGAACTTGCGTCATCGTCGATTTACCTTGTGGCAATAAACTGGTCAGATTACTATTATCCATCTTCTTATACCAACGATTATATTGTGCTGGTTAGTAACGCCTTAGCAAAATGGCTTATTGAATCGAGAATACCAGTTCGTAGAGTGACTATCTTTGGTATGTATAAATATAAGTGTTGTTAAAGTAGTAATAATTTATTAACTGCATTCCATTTCAATATTACAAGTCAATTTTAATTTTATTAATGACCAACAGAAACTTTTTGGCGTAATTGGCGTGATACGATTCCAGATATTCATTAAAAAAACAATATTGTTCTGGTTAATAAGGTACCTATTTTATTTGAGATATTCGCTCGTACTGCCAACAGTGAGTTGTATATATATATATATATATATATATATATATATATATAAAATATATATATATATATTTTTTTTTTTTGATGAAGTTTTGATGATGAATGATGAATGATGAATGATGAATTTGAAAGTTTGATGAGTTGAATTTTGACACACATGTTAAATAATATAAAAGTAATATTGTATGCTCATAGAATGTTCTTGGATTTTCTCTTCCTCAAGCTTTGAATTAAAAAAATCCGCCAATAAATTATTAAAAAGATATGGCTTTAGATTACAGCCCATATCGTCAGTTAATTTTGCTTTAGGTTTTCTTTGCTTCAATATAATATCCTTTTTTATTATATATATTTTTTATGAAGCACACACAACTTACCTAAAAAACATATTTTGTTATGCTTTACCATATAAACCAATGCAATTTCATCATATTTATTTTTATATTATAGGAAGGGATGAAAATGCTCAAGTGGCATCACTGGTCGGTAAAATTATTAAACAAAATCTCCAACAACCAATTCATAAAATTGTGGCTTTTAATCCTGAAGGAGAAACTAATTATTTCCCCAAAAAGCATTATCTTAGCCCTTCAGATGCATCTCAGGTACTGAAATCGTTTCGAAAACTGTGCTATTTTTAATTTCACGCCAATTTTAGGTATTGGCGATACATATAGAATCAGAACTATTTACACTACCTGTGGCTTCGGGTACTGTTGACGTATTTATACATTTTGTTGGAAAATCAGACTGTAAAGGATATAAACGTACGTAAATTATATTTTAAAATTAATTTGACATACTAAAAAGTATTTATGTAAACTCTTAGGTGAACATTGCATTGATAAAATTGTGGATCTGATTATAAAATCAATAAAAGAAATTAAACTTCCTATCACCAATACCAACGATGAACCCTTGGAAGGATTCCCCTTCAACATCGATGTTGATACTAGAGGTCCATATAAATTATATGTTAAAGTTGACGATAAAGGTTCGCAGCTCATTGACTGGGTAGCATGTTAATTCTAAATTACTATATATATTCAAATTTAAGGAATTTATGTAGCAGTATTACCTTCCGCCAATATTTATAAAACATTACCTACGAATTTTAAACCCGATGATATTTACGTCACTGTTAATGGCGAAGTAATTTCGATCACTGCACAATCTGACTCATTCGGATCCCAGACATTTATTGATAACATATTTGTTATTCTAACAGATAAGGAATATTTGGATTTGGACTGGTACGTATATTGAACTTCAGAGATTTGTTAGTACTATATTACAAAGTTTAATTCTTTTATATTATTTGTAAATGTAGTGATGAGGAGGCATTATATTTAGGGGTGCACGTGACATGTGCACTTATTGAGGAACCGTCGCAGTTAGGTCAGCGTGCGTCACGATGATATTTTGTCGGTTTAGTTTTAAGAACGATAGCTACCGCGCATTATTGCTTCGCAGCGTTTCGTTTTGGCTAACGTGATCCTGCGAAACGCAGTGTTCTTGTCGCAGTTCTTCGCCTAAGATCACGGTGAGTGTTTAAAAATGGAAGAAGAATTAATCGAAGATGTGTAGATTCGCCAAGTTTTGTACGATACAAGTCATGTAGGTTATGTGAGAATTAAATTATTTAATTAATTAATTAAATTAAGGCGTTATTTATAATTACATTAATTAAATATTATTTAATTATTAATTAATTAATTTAATTTAGTTAAAGTAAATTCTCCGTGAGTCTTTCTTGTTTTTAGATACAACTTAGTTACCTTTTGCTAGTCATCCGGGAGATAAACATTACCATTTCAGATTGGAATTCGTCTACCGTATCAGATTCAAAAGTAAATTCCACTTGATTCGTTATTAGACTGTGTACAGATTTACTGCGAAGCGAAAATTGCAATCGTATTTGCACGGTTTCGGCGTATACCAGTTTTATCGCGCGTACACTCGCCGTGACCATTACTGCGTCACCTCACCAAACTGCGTCCCATTTTGCACCTGGTCTAACGAGTGATGAAACATTAATAATACGGTATTTTCTAAATGATCTTTTGAGCGTAGGAAATAAATAAAAGCCTGTCGTTTGTTTCTGCAATTTTACAGAAACTAATAATGTAATGCTGCGATGGCCCATTATTATGATTAAAGAACCAAATGAAATCGGAAATTAATTCCAAACTTCTGTAACAAATAATTATATATAAATGGGGTATAACACCCAAATAGAATTTCTTATTGACATATTTGTCTGCAGGAAGAACAGGGAGTCTTGTATATTTATATTGATAAAAATGTATATAAAAGTTTTCAATGTCAATACTCTTAATGTGTTTTAACGTTATATTTTGTTAATTTTAGGATACCTGATCTTCAAAAAGAGTTAGTGAAATTACCATCCAGCCTTGTAATCACTATTGATCTCTCTAGTTACCAACTATATTATAATAGTACTAGTACAAATTATCTAAAAGCTATTGGATTTGCTGTATCACAATGGTTTAAGAAATCACATATTAATCCAGAAAAAGTTACTTTAATAGGTTTATTTCACAATATCAAATGAGTATATTTCAAAAAATATTTTATTATCAATTTTCTAGGATTGGGTCATAATGCTCATCTCGCTGGAATCGTTGGACAATATGTTCAAGAATATAGTATAATTAAAAGAATTATCGCTTTAAATCCTAAAGGCACTTTCTGGGTGAACGTGGAAGAAGAAGATCGACTAACGCCCGCAGATGCAAAACAAGTAAATATTATTTTTATTTATATCGGATATGTAATTTATGCTTTACGTATTTAAGATTATTGTTATACATACGGAAACCAGACGTATCGGTTTCCCGACCCAAGTAGGAAATATTGATGTATTTGTTAATGATCCTACAAAGAGTCAGCCTCCTTGTTCTGGTCCAGAAGGTAAGCAGATTGGAAATATTTTGACTAAGTTTAGTGCCATCTGTGTCAAGTTTTAATATTATAGAATAGGTGATTAATAATATTCGCCTACACTATCTCATTAACAAAAGCGCATTTTTGAATTTTTAACTAAAACTTTTTAAAATAATGTTTTCTCTTCCCCCAACTATTCCAAATGTTGAAAATATACATGAGGATGATCCATCAGCAAGTGTATTTAATTCATAAAAATAAATTCATGCCAAAAAGACAAAAAATATGTAGAGGACGGTAATACCATGTTACTTCAAAACATATCGATGGGATATAAAGATTTTATCTCAAATGTTCACTACCAATATGGTTGTGTTACCATATGTGAACTATTACTTTTTACTGTCTGCCAAAGATTCAAATTATTTGTTTTGAAGATCAAAAAATACAATTATAGGACAAGAGCCAGATCGAAGAAACTACTTGAAATCTAGTCGAATTTAAAGATGATGTTCATTTTCGTACAAGTATATAACAGGTCAATTGAAAAGTCCCTGGCCTGACACATAAAAAATGTTCCCCAAATATCTTTTAGAATCTATTGAAGTGACAAAATATATTGGGAACTATAAACATAGAGTAATAGAGAGAAAACTCAAATCCAAACTATCCTGGATGAGTAGCCTTAAGCCAATATATTTATTAGGATAATTACGCATATTTTTTTTTTCAACAAAATGAACCCCCTAAAGGTAGTTATTAAATTTTTAATTGATAGCACTTTAAAAAATGTGTTATTACTTAGGGAATAAAATTTAAGCACTATTTAAGCCCCGAATCGCTTTGGACCAAAAATTCAAAAGGTTTTTTGCATTCAGTAGCTATTGCTTTAGTGGAGATGCAACTATCAAATAATTGATCCAATAATAAAAGTATATGGCCGTTTGCGTAGCTGTCTTCGAAAGGGGATTAACTTCTAAGATTAAAAAATAAATATTTGGTACTTTATATGATTTACTAATATGAATAATTTTATTCCAACTTGCAACCACAAAACACGCTGTAACGATCATCAATTTCTTTGATACTTCATCCAGTCAGTTTGGGACTCTTAACATTATCAACCACTTTTTAAAGACAGCCAAATACTTCTTCGAGGAGAAACGATTTTGCATTCCTGTACTATCTGTGCCTCCGGGTGCTCAACAGTTCCTAGATCGAAAATTCACTTTACTTATTATACTACAGACTTGTATATACTAAGGAACTGACAACTTTATCTCTAAATGTTTTAAAAATCGTAAGAGAGATCAGAGTAAAAAATGGCTTATAAGAAAATAGTTTACTAGAGATTAGTAACGCATTGAGAAATACAGTTGATCTGAAGTTAATATATCTTTTACAACTTATGAAAATAAAATGGAAAATGCTTGAGAATTTAGCATCTGTAGTTTTAAGATAAGCCGATGTTTTTTACTACTGCAACATTTCTACTGAGTAAAAAGTGTCCTCACTCTTAAGATCTCTAATCTGGTCCGTGGCAAGAGTGCAAAATTCGAGAAGGAATATCATCCCAGTCAGACCAGCAACCACGTTTATTAAGTTAGTAACTCGTCGGTAGGCTTAAGTTCAAATTGTTGTTATTTGTAATTAAATAGTAAACTTTCTTATTATTTAGTGGTACTTTGATATTAAAACTTCTGATTATTTACAGAAACTGTTTGCTCTCATTTATATTCCGTTTACATTTTAATCCAAAGCATTCAACATAAATTGAATGTAATTCAAAGTTCCGATGGCCGAATATTAAACGGATTTCCTTTTGATGTAAACATTTACGAAAATGGAATATTCAAAGTGAATACCGATGAATTAGTTCCTGTAATACGTACGTATAATATTTATAGCTATATTTCGGTATAATGCTAATTATAATTTCTCTTATTAGTGGAACCGCTTGTTGTATCAGTGTATGAAGTGATATTGAAAACAACCCGCGAAAATGATATTTCTATTGATGACGTACGAAAGTGGTTGGAAAGAAATCCGAATGGACAAGTCCTTCTTATTGTTATTGACGACCATGATGATTGGTAATAACTGCATATTTTATTATTAATTTTTTAATATAAATAAAAAATTAGGATGTTTAATGAGTTAGCAGTACGAAAAAATAGCTTCGACCGATTTTATAGTTTATGAGGTCCATAGTAGGGATTTCGTAAAGAATGCACCTTTATTGAAAATCTTTTTCTATGAAAGACTAAAATATTGAAACAATTCATATATTAATTACCCTTAATTATAACCGGTTTTAGGTATTGTTTTCTTGAGCTATAAATAAAGAATAATACATACTTTCTTTTTTCCTGGTTTCTGAATAATTACCATAAATTATTGTTCACTATGCCCAAAGAAATACTTACAGTTTCTACTAAATCTGCTTCAAAAAACACACTTCCGTTGTGTATTTCTTCAATCTGTATACAACGTTGTTTTGTAATGGTTTTTGGCATCATTTTATTTTTTGGGCATTCTTTATGGGTATTTTTCAAGGAGTAGGAGCCAGAACCAGCGAGCCAGAATGAATTTGCTTAGTGTATAAATCTCTCTTAAAATTAATAATTACCTTAATTAATTTTAATTACTACATGATGTTATTAGGTTCTTGCATGCATTTGGATGATCGATATTTATTGCTGCAAACCCTCAATATAAACAAATATTAAACAACCGAATCCAACTGTTATATTCGCCGATTCTTCTACTTAAAAAAGATAATTTCTCTACTTAAAATAAAAGTTTTTTATTCATTAAATTGTCGTTTGACACTCATTACTTTTGTTGTTTGTTGTTGTTAGTGATGGTGTTCCATATTTCAGTAGTCAGTTTTTGCCTTTTAAAACAATTTTAAATTAAATGTAGTGATTTTCATATTAATGATAAAGAACAGTCTGGAGCACCAAAGAAATTTGAAGAGAATGAATTGGACGAAAACCCAGCTCAAACTTGAAAAACATCAAACAGCATGACAATGAACCAACTATTTCTAGCCATTTAGATGTGAATGAAAATATGTAAAAGGGAGAATATGGATGCTATTACTGCTATAATGGTTATATTGCTTAACAGGCATAAAAAGAGGAGTTCCCTGAGGCATATTGTAACTAGCTATGAAAAGTGGATCTATTATTAAACCAATAAATGTAATATCAGTTCAACAAATTGAACGCAAGATAACACTCGACTACTCTTTGTACAAATTAGGAAAGACACAGTATCAAAGCCCGAATGGGAAGTTCTACCGCACCCAGAGTACTTACCTGACATATCACTTGTTTAGATCAATGCAGTATGGCTTGGTACGCATACGGTTTCGACGTAACGTACGTTTATAGGTCACATCATTCTTTTCATATGATATCGCCATGTTGCCAGAAAAATGGAAAAGAGTTGAAAATGTAGAAAATGATTTGATAGCCAATAATTTGATTAATATACATTGTACCAAGTTTTCTCAATAAATTCCTTTTTAAAGGGGAAATACGATTTCAGTACATGCAAGTATCTAATATCAACTACTTATATTATTGTTAAATCCTGTTTTTTTTAAAACAGTATCGGATTTTTAGATATACTGTTAAGAAAAATTTGTTCCTATCAAATATAGTGAACAGAACAATATTAACTATAACATTTAACACATGTTATGTCATGTTATAAACTAAGATTATAACATACATATTTGCATATCTGAAATATGAGAATAATTTAAGGTCAACAAAATTATCATCGATTGCTGAAGATGAGTCCTCCAACAAACTTATAATCTTCTACTGTAAGTTTGCATACGCTGAAACAGTTGAAGAATCTGTCGAGATTCTAGCAAAATGGATATACGAAGCCAACATACCACAAGACGATCTTTCTTTAGTCGGTAAGTAAATAGAAGGCTAATTGTGATAATGTGTGACAGATTGTCTGTGAAGACGTTGAATTTATTAATATATATTGTTTTGTTCAAGGTTACGGCAAAAATGGTAACATAGCAAGTTTGGTATGCAAATATTTACAATTGCATTTTTATCTCCTTCCTCAAAGTATGGTTGCCTTTAATCCAGTCGATGATTATTCCGATCAGGATATTAAACACAGTAATATAACGAATGATGACGCTAAACGAGTAATAAAGTACATATTTTGTTATTTCGTATAAAAATCCTGCTAATCGTTATAGGTTATGGTTGTGCATACAGGCGATCAGGCCGCAGAAGTTAGTCACGGTTCGGTTACCCTGGTTATCAATGATGAAAGTGGTCAAACTTGTGTAGATAAAGGAAGTGAGTATAATAGCACGTATATAAATAATTAGGAATTTCTAAATTAAATAAATTAATTGATACATTAATAGATAATTATGGAAGTAGTATGTTCATACAAAGGTTTAAAACGTTTATCATATTATTATCAAAATCTAATTTCTTTGTGACTATTTTTAATTCAACATCGTTTATCTACCTCTTTATCTTATACTATATTATGACAGAATGTCCATAATAATAGAAGTAACATTAATTTTAGTAATTTAGGTTTCTCATAAAATGAACTTTGAAGGCCATCCAACTTACCCCCTTGATAAAGAATTCCGAAACAGTCCAGTAATTCGCCATCAAACTGTCCGTTCAATATTAAAATGAAACCTTTTTAACACAATGAATACAGTGCATCATTCATATATATCTTTAGCTTCTTTAACTTTAGCTTCGCGAGTTCTGCGATCTAAGTTAGTATGTCCAATTGGGGGCATTTTGAAGAATTAAATTCAAACGAAAATAAAAAAGTGACTGCCTTAACATATCTGTATAACCATGTATATCACGTGCTAATCTATCAAAACTTACTACAAACCGAACTACAAAAAACACAAATAAATTAACTTTTTATAAAGCGATATTGCGGTGAACAGCGATAAAAAAAAGCTCTAAACTCGATAAACTTTCAAAGGGAATATAGTACAGTAAGAAGTTAATAAATATTTTTTTTTACCTGTAGATGTTCAGATATGTAACTGTTAAACGATATTTATCAAACTATCAAAAGCATGAACATCAAATACTCTTCAAGTTTTCTTAAATTCTTAGGTTTCTTAATTTTTCTTTCAATAGGAACTTTCTACAGAGTATTAGAAAAATAAAAAAAATATTAATGAAATGGGTAAAATTGTTCTCAAGATATAGCGTAACTAAGGGATTCTTATTCGTGCTACTCGGAAAAACTATGGAATATCGGCAGACTATGTATATCTTATTCTTTTAACAGGTTTGTTTAATAATTAAAATTAATAATTAAATTGTAATTAAATTTGACATATTAATATATGATATATTTGGTTGAATAATACAGGTCTGTACAGGTAATCTTTACGTTTTTTTGGTATGCTTTTTGTTATAGAACGACACGTTTCTTGACAATTTGGTTGACAGCGTTAAACCAGTTATCATATTAAAATAAAAGAGAATAGACTTTTATAATTTACCATTTACGATACATATTTTTTATCTAACGTACGATCACTAGCATACACTAAACCCCTTTCTTTTCCCCAAAGAGGCGCCGCTGTACATTTCTAGGATGAAGATTGGGACGCTTCATTTTCCTTGGTATCTTTTCTCCATCTCTTTATGTATTGGTGGAATTATTCAATTTGCTCTTCATTTATGTCTCCCAAGTTTTCGCGAAGTAATCGAAGTGAGAATGAGGAATATATACATTAGACTTATTACGTAAGCTTGAAATGCTTTTACACCTTCCTTTACCTTTACTTCCGACATATGTTTTCAGCAATCACCACCTTTGGGAAGTGATATGATAAATTGCTTCTTTTTTGCAACTTTATGTTCAGCGGTGGTAAAAAAAATTACTTGAAGGTATCAATATTTCTTAGACGTTCTTTTCAACAATTTTAAGCTTGCTTGATTAACTCTTTTTGGTCCACTGATTAGCTCTAGCTATCTTTGCTATCCCATAGACACAAAAGCAAGGGAACTTCGTAAACCCAGGTTATTGTCCGATCAACATGCACAAAATCTTAAAATCGCCGTATACCCACCGATAATGGTCTTATTATTTTAATTAGCGAAGAATCAATTCCAAATTCTTGCAGGTTTCTCTGAGATGTACGTAATATGATACAAGAATGGGAGCATAAAATCCGCTTTCTTTTTAATTAATCTGTAAATAAACAAGAATTGAATGGGAGAAGATATGAATAGATCTATGGTTAGTTGTACTAAAGATAACATACTAAAATTCACATATCAAAGGAAAAAAACAAAAAGTCGAAAAAAATGAAATGAATAAAAAGGCAAAACATTATATAATTCATGATATACTAATATTCTAAATATTAAAACACTAATATTTTTATTTGTCATTTATATTGTAGATCTGGATTGTTCCCGATTTATGGCACTGGAGCTATTTAAGGTATATGTTGTCCAACCATATTCAATAGATTATGAAAACGAAAAGAACAGCGAAGCATCTTTGCCATTTAAACGAAATCCGCAAGGTTACTACATTATAGATCTAAGAGATATCGAGTTCAGTTTAACAAATTCGAAACCAGAAGACTCTTCCACTATTTCTTACATATCGTTTGATGGAATAAATGTTTACCGAAGTCCTGTTAAAGAACATTTACAACGATGGTCGCAGATCCACCCCAACGGTGAAATTGTAATCATCCTAGATGGTGGAGAAATTCCTAATAGCAACTGGTAAAGTTATGTTAACGTTATCATATTTGACTTATATTTTTTTGCTTATTTATATATAGGTCCAAAGAGGTTTCAGATTCTCTAGCTCAAAATTATCCACAAATATTTAGGCTAGTGCTGGATTGGTCAGAGTATAACGATAAAACAGTCAGTTTAACTGGGCATGCTGAGGCTTTGATAAGCAGTTTATCTGCTTGGATTCACGAAAATCGAGATCCATCAATTCATGTAATTTTAATTGGTATGTTTATTGCTTTTTTAAATTCATTTTATTAGTGGTAAGTTTTTAATCGGTTTACATAACCTGTCGGTGACGAAAAATCGTTGTTCTGCACCCTCAAATATTATAGGAATAGTAATTAAGCTATTCAAGATAGTGGCATGGTTAAACAAACATCCTACAGATAAAAACGAAACGCTATTTAATTTGATATAAATATAATACTAAAGGTTTAAAAATTTTTCTAAAACACGACAGATTAAAATCTGTAAACAATTTAAAAGTACCTCAAATATAAAGAACCCGTATAAACCAAGAATTGAATATTTTTTTATTTTTTCTCCCCTGAAACCTTCCGTAACCTTCTGACACGTGGTTATTGAAGTGTTTTATATTCCACCGCATATATCTTCTTTTAATTCTTCAGTAAATGCTGATGAATGCTGATGTCATTGCTGATCATATATTTACTTTTAAGATATTTCCGTAGGAAAAGTCTATTAGAAGTAAATCGCGTATTTTACGTATCAGTATTTTACGTAAATTATCACGGACTATCGTCATAGGGTGTGAGGTATTGTCCTAAATTGTCTGGATCAGATTCTTTGGCTGAAGCTCGAAATGTTAAAAACTTAAAACAATGCACCAGATTTTATTTTCGCTAATGATGCCGTCCGTACAATCACTTTTTTGCATGAAACGGCTCTGGCTGCTTCAATTGCGAGTTGGTGCCACTTTCAATTAAGTACTGTACACATTTACAATTAAGATTCGAAAACTTCTTCAGCAATTCAGCAATAAACTGCAGTTGCTGAAGATGGTTATTGCGCTTAAATGGTCATAGTAAGGTTGGTAGACAGTTTATGTTTCTTAACTGTTTGAATTGCTCAAGGTTTTGTATATTATAATGGAAGCAAAATTTCCATCTATTTTTAGTCACAAATTCGTCGTAACATACGACATACACCGAACACTTAATTCTGAATGGGAGTCCTGGTATCCAGTACATTTACCATAAACCAAGCAGATAGGTATAAGAGAAATACAGGAATTTTCACACATCAAGTGACTATTAGTATAGCTCGTATATCTTATAGAATTACTACATATTAAACCGTATAGAAAGGCAAATTGATAAAATAATTGACAAAACGATATTGTGAAATTATTTAGATATTTATTTCATTATTAATATTATTTCTAATAAGGTTATTAATAATTATTGTTAACATTTATTTCAATTCAAGGTGTTGAAAAGAGTGCCCATGTTGCCGGCTTAGTTGGAAAAATCTTACAAAATCAGTATTTCGAGCCTTTATATAAAATAATTGCCATTAATCCAGATATTAATCCCGAATGGAACAATTTCCCCAAAAGCAAGCGATTAAGCAACTCAGATTCTGAACAAGTTTTAGTAATATATACTACCGATTTCAACCACGATTTATCTCTTGGCTCTGTTAGTGTTATTTTGAATAACACTGAATCAACTCATTGCAGGCTTCCCAGCTGTAAGACTTAATTAATTATTTAAATATGTATCTATCTCGGTTTTATATTTTAGCTGAACAGTGTGATCAAGATTTTGCAATGAACACATTTACATCAGCGTTGCAAAAGAACTTTAAATTAGAATTAAAGAATACCAAAAAAGAGGTGTTAGTTGGTTTTCCGCTTGACATCAAGCTTGACGTGTTTGGATTATATTCAGATTCACCTCTTATATTAGGTAACTAAAATTATAATCATATTTATGATAGTAAATTATGATAGAACCTTTATTACAGAGTACCAAGACACTTCCATACTATCTCTCGTATTTTCGGAAGATGAAATTTCATTTAGCCGTAATCCTGTTGTGGTACAAAAATGGTTACAAGAAAATCCAGAAGGACAAATTATCTTCGTGTTAGATGGCGGAGAAACTCCAAACGATACCTGGTATATTTTTAGTTGGCTTAGTTATTGCCTATTCATATTAATATATTTCAGGAAATACCAAGTTCTAGATCTGATAGATCGCGACAAGAAAAAATATCCAATAGTAATTGATTGGTCTCTATATAATTTTGATTGTACTGTGTCGACTTTAAAACTAATTGATTTTATGACTGACACTATATCTAGATGGGCCGTGGAACATAAGATATTAGAAAGAGACGTTATTATTTTTGGTATGAATTATATGTAATAAATATTCGTTTTTACATTAGATTTTATCTTGTTTAGGTGCCGGAAGAAGTGCTCATATTGCTGCCTTAATTTCACGGGATCTTAAATTTAATCACCACTATCTACTATACAAGATTATAGTTGTTAATCCAATAGAATGGCCGCTTTTGCCAAAAACTGACCAATTAAGTAAATCTGACGCGCTTCAAGTAAGTATCAATGATTTGCCATAAATTGAAACCTAAACATAAATTATTATTTTAAGTTAATTTTAAAGAATTATAATTTTTAATTATATGTTGCATCATTGAATTGTATGCACTAGTTTTTGTTGTTGAACATACGCCTTTACTTCAATAATATCTACGTAAACAAACGGCTATCGCAAGGAGCTATATTTTGGCTGTGCGATAGAGGGAACAACTTCCCGTATGCTATTTTTATCAAATGGATTGTCGCGCGGCTTGATGTCCAACACTTCCCTGATGTCTTATGTAAAGTTGTCCAACATGAATTTGTTTTGGCATGTAAGCTATTAGCTGACTGTAGCGATCTCTATTAATGATTTAATTCGGCTTTACCGGCCTATAATATTGAAGTTAATTTTTCTGCTTTATATAAATCATTTCTAAATGTCCGTCTTACGTTTGACTTGGATCTATTATAATGGCTCCAATTCTTCATCTTTATATTTGGTGGTTAATCTGAATATACTCTCAATTCAGACAAAATATATTGTGCAGAAGTTTTATGCATAAAATAAAACCGAGCTAAAATTTTCTAGAAATAACCTTGTAAATTTAATCCACAAAAATAATTATGTTGTTACTTGATTATTTTGCATTTATCACTGGATTGTGTTATTACCGAATGACTATGAAATATATTTATATTACGATAGCCTTTACGTAATAATGGATAGTTTAAAGAATAAGAATAGCAAACAAGATTTCGGTCAAATTACAGTTGTTACACATCAGTGTAAAATAAAATAATACTATAAATTATGTTTTATTTTTCGTTTTAATGATGTTTTGTATTCTCTATTCTCCGTTCTTCATTTAGCACAGCATGGTCTATCAGACATATTCCATATTCCAAAATCACGAATCTTCAATCAAATTACTCGAGAATATTTTTATGTGGTTGTACATCGGTGTATCGATTAACTTAATTCTTTATACGGTGATAAAGCACCATGAACAATACTTAGAAAGCTGGTATAATAATCCAATAATGGCCACCAAATCGGTTGTTGTTCTTAAAAAGATCGATGCTGATCTTCTTTGTCGCGTGACACATCGCAAGTCTGAGGCATGTTTGGGCATCCATATGACAAGAATCAACAGGAAATTATATGACTTGATGACCTTGGGTCTATTATGTGAGAAATTTTAAAGATATGTTGATATATACAGTTGATGATACGGGTATATACTTATTAGCACGAAACATTTTTTTTTTTGAAAAAGCATATCAAAGCAAATGATTGCTTTTTTTATTTAATATTATGAGACCGACGATACGAGTCTGAATGATATTAGATCAACATGAGACGTCTAAACGGTATACGATCATCTGTTTGCCAGAAGAATTCAGAGAAATTCGGGATTATTCATCACGACAATACTAACCTACTGCCTGGAATGTTGGATCTGTCAAATATTTAATTGATGAGTTAATTGACATAGAACGCTGATTTAAAATGAAATAACTTTTTTATTCCGATAACTATGTAGTCAAAGATTTTTGGCACTCGAAGAAGGATTTGATGAAGATCCACACAGGTGATTTGAAGTGACCTCAACTGAGTGAAAAAAGTGGAAAATTGGCTTCAACATATGGAGTAATATGAAGTTCATTGATTTTCAGGTATAATAATTTGAAAAATAATACATTCAGTTTAATTTTTCCATCAATTTGTTTTCACTGTTAAGACAGCTACTTTAGCCTCCAACAGTTAGAATATAAAAAATCTATTTCGTTGGCGAGCTGGTGTTCGCCAAATATGTTAGATTTGCCTTTGTTTCAACACATTAATGAAAACAGTTACGCGGATACTATTAAATAACAGACGTTACACCCAATATAATGAGCACATATTTTAACAATAACAATCTGATGTGTGCTATGTTCACCTAATAATGAATAAAGAAAAAAAATCAAAGTCATCTAGAGCTAAAGTGCTGACTGTTAAGTGTTTAAATATCTATGATTTTTCAGCTTCATGAAGTCGTCATGTATTTAATTTTTTTAAAAGACATCAATTTATTCGTTGCAGAATTTATAACAGATATATAATTATATTATGACATTTACATTTAAATATATATTCTGATTATAAAATAATTGTTTAAAATAAAATATTTTTTCAAATTAAATACCTACTTATAAAGCCAATTTACTATATATGGTTCCATGTATAATTAATGATATATTTATTTCTTAGGTTTTAGTCATTCATTCCATTGTCAGCGAGTTTGGTTATCTTTACAAAATAGGAACGCTGGATGTAGTAGTGACAGATTTATCGATTCCATGGCGAACTTGTATGGGTTATCAACGTAAGTTCTACATTGTTCAATTTTCTTACTGTTTCTATTTTCAACCTTTTCGCAGAAGATGAATGCCTATATGACGGCGGGCTTCAAGCCTTTGTCAATAGTGCAACGGAATCGTACTTAGTGGAACCCTTAAAAGGATATCCGTTTGACATTAGCATTGAAACTGTAGGTGTATTCAAAATAGAAGTAAATATTGTCGGACTAGGTAAGTCCCTAATATTTGGCTAATTTAACATGCAATAGCTAACGTATTTTTCGACGGATTCATTTATTGTTTATGTGTGTTATTACTGCAGACTTACCCTCCAAGCCTCAAGATTTCAAAGAAGATCAATTGAGTATTGTAGAAAATGGACATGTAATTACTATTAACGACGAAAAAACGTTGAACTGTCATGATTGGTTGGAGCGAAATCCATATGGAGAAATTATTATAATTATAGTAGATCATGATAACGGTCTCTATAATACCACCTGGTAGGTAACTTGTGGTACAGCCTGTCAATTATTATTAATTTTTCCGTTAATTTTATTTAGGCCACAACAACTTGTACAGAAATTCTCGATAGTTTATCCTCCCAGATATGTGTTGATTATAGATTGGAGCCAATACAGCATTATCGCCAATGATAATACCGTATCATATGCTCGATATGTTGCTTTCCTGGTTGCTAATTGGATGAAGACTGTTGATATAAACACTGATATAATGACATTAATTGGTAAGCTTGTTAAAGCCCATATAAATCCTTAATATTGGATTTTTTCATCACGAGCTGTCCGGAATTTATATTATTTCACAAAAACAAAGTAGCGTTTAAACAAATAACATAAATTTACTATATAAATTAATATTATGTTCCTTTAATATTACTACATTCAAAGTATGATCAGCTAAATACTGAATGTACGGTTCATTACTGCCGTATTGTTATTAAGTTTTCTTGTACTAGGGTTCGGACACAGTGCCCATGTGTCTGGTCTAATTGGAAAACAACTGCAGCGAGATCTAAAAACACCATATAAAATTGTTGCTCTCAATCCAGCTGGTAAAAAATGGTTCTACCTACCCGAGAGTGAAAAATTACATAAATATGATGCTAGACAGGTAAATTTATTTTGTGTTTTATATCGTTATATGCATGTTTAATATTAAATGTTTTATTGAACATAATATTTAATATCACAGATATCAATGTTCATTCCTTGGCTAAATTATAATTACATACATTTTTTCTAAGAAATACTGTCATTATATGATATTACTATCAATACTTAATTAACATGAATTAAAAATCATAAATCCATATTAAAACTGCTGTTTCTAATTTTAGAAATAGCCGATTTTAATTTAATTAAGCCGATATACATTACATAGGATATACCTTTACAGCATTTCAATAAGACAATATTGATTGTCATATTATTATACAATGTTCATCCTCTATCAGTTAGAAATTGTTAAATAGCTTGTTTAGTGGGAAATGATATTATTATCTTTATTTATTATTATTTGAAAAAAATGTCGTTGATTGGATCGCTGATTGGAAGCTAAAGGGCTGAGGTTTGTTAAAATAAATGGTAATTCGTTAGTAATGTTCCTTTAAAAATGCTTAAGCAAGTGTGTTATTAAATTGTATACTGATAACAGATTACTGTAAAATAGTACATGACACACAATAAGTTAATATAAAAACAAAATAGATAGTTAAAAATATGAGCAATATAAATAAAAGAGGGTGGGTGTGTGAAAACAATTAGGATACACATATGACAAGCAACAGCTTGTTGAGGGTTGAGGTAAGAAATTCAGATAGGAAATCTTAGGAAACCAGAGTGTTTTGGAAGTTGTATGACCCTATCCTTTGTTCGAATGCAGTGAGATGGAGAAGAAGAGATAATAATCCGTAATGAAGGCATTGATGGCGGGGAGAATGTCAGCACAAGTGCATATAATATTGATAGAGTGAGCTGACCTTATTTTAACATTCTTTCCGATTCTAACTTAGAATGGGTGGAATTTAGAAAATCACTGAAACAATAGAATTGAAATGCCAGGATATTCTAATTGAAAACACTGATATTGTGCATTTTTTATTGAATGACAAATCTTATATATAAACTAAAACTATAAACCACCCCAATTAGTTAATTTATAGGAAGAAATCAGTAAACATTAAACATTTTATATCCATTAAACATAATTGACTAAATTATTCCACCTAATTACGACAAATCATATTGCTTTATCACTAATATAAGATTAATTATTGAAAATTATTCTATACTAACTAAAATAATAGGTTATGGTTATACACACTGAGACAAGTGTATATGGTTACCCATCTCAACTAGGCACTGTCGATGTGTTTGTAAACAACCCCAGTCAAGGACAACTTGCATGTACCGGACCTGATTGTTAGTATAGCGCCAAACATGAATTGGCTTTTACTAAAATACGTAATATATTTAAGGGGCTAGGTGTTCTCATTCTATGGCAATTACCATTTTGTTGGAGGCGCTAAAACGAACACCTATTGTAAAGAATGCTGAAGGAAAAAAACTATATGGCTTCCCATTAGATGTTGATGTCAGTATTACCGGATTCTTCAATCTTGAAACAGAAATTAATGGTATGTAGTGATATGTAACGGTATGCTACTGGTATATACAAGTATGACGTATTATTGCAGTTAATAAAATAAAACTCTAATGGGCTATATATCTTTCGATATTAATTTCAAGAATTTTTCCTTTAGAATAATAATAATATTTTTTAATATTTTAATTAATGTAATAATTTAATATAATAATTCAAGATAATATTAATCATTTTCATATTAGGACGGGTAATAACCATTGATATAGAAGATTTTGAACCATCGCAAATTATGATTCAAGAGCCTAATACACCTGGTACTTCTATTGAAGACAACAATAATCAGAAGATTACTGAATTCTTCGACGAGCATCCTGATGGAGAATTAATAATATTTATAGTAGATAATGAAGCAACAATTGATCACTGGTAAATCAGTACTTTTAAACAGTAATAGTACTATACATTTTGGGTTTTTATATTTGCAGGTTAGAGGCTATTAATATTTTATCTCCAGATAGATTAAGATATGTACTTTTAATTGATTGGTCACAATATATACAACCATACTCTGATACAATATTGCCGTACAGCAAATTGGTAGCACATCAACTATCGAAATGGATCATTCTCAATAATGTACCTATATTCCGTTTAACAATAATTGGTAAGATTATCTATACAATAATTGATATAAAGTATAAAATTTGGTGTATGACGTTTTCCACTCTTTATACAATAACGGGTACGGCTCGGATTTTGCAAATAGTAATCAGAAAGGATAGATTTTGTAGTTTTTTATTGCCTAGCTGTATAGTTTTGAAGGATTTTGTAACCTGCTATTAAGATGTGGTTTGATGTGGTTATGCAATAGATCAAATTGCTTGCTTCTTTTCCAAGTAAAAAGCTTCGCTCAGTTTGTTCAATCATTGCCTGTAACATTCTATAGTTTCATTATCGGGAGCGTTCCTAATATATCAATAAAATATAGGTTGGTTGAAAAAACCTAAAAAACCTAACCTTGATCTAAATTGTGACATCCACATTCCAGGCTTTTGAATTTTTCTCGTCTGGTGCCAATTAAGGTAGTTATTTGACTGTCTCCCAGATGAGCTGTAGAATTTTCTTTTCTTCCCATTGAATATTCATCTAGATGAGCAATTTATTTTTCCCCATATTAAAAATTTATAGGTGGTCCAAAATGCGATTGATTACAAATTTTGAAATCACTATTTCTTTGAAGGCCGAATTCTCCATCAGTTATGGAACGATTTTCACATTTTTTTTTTGCTCGAAAGAGTGTACATTCGAGGTAGTCGCAGTGGAACCAAATCAGGATTGAGAGAAGTGGAGGAAATCGGTGGAAAACCCGATCAGATATTGGTGTATAAATGTGACGAAAAATCGGATGTAGTTCAGTGTAAAAGTCAGTTTGCTTTTGAAGCAATAACCATATCATATGAGACGTCGTAGAAACGTTGTAGGTAACTATTTCTATGATGTGATGATTGGAATGTTGAACTCACATATGGAGGTCTATGATTCAATTCCCAATGTGGCAGCAGCTTAGTTGTTCTAGTTTGAATTGAATATTTGTCAAATCACCTAAACTAGGTAGCGGACCCCGGGGCCTGAAACTTTCCTTATTTTCAATCATTGTTTATTTATTCCTATTTTTCGTCATTCGGGCTGTCCTTTTACTTGGGATATCCATTGTATTACTTGTTAAAATAGTTAACACTAAAAAGAGAAAAATAAAATAAGGAAAATAAAATAATAAAATCATAAATTTTAACAAAAAATTGAACCGACTTCAAGAAATAGATATGTTAAGGAACACACTAAAAAGTAAAAAATAATCAAACTTACATTTCTAATTTAAAAAAAGAACGTTTTGAAATAAAATATGTACATAATAATCGTCGTAATAACTAAATAAAAATATACAGAGAATTTAATTAACCTATCTGCTATAAGTATTTTATATTCTATAATATACACACAATTTAGCTTAATACCTCCCTGAACCTATTTACGAGAATCTATTTACAATCTTATTTTTACCCCAACCAACTGATCAGTTTGAAGTCAGTTTAGAATTCATTAACTACGAAAAAAATCTATAATATTGTCGTACGCGTATGATTAGAATATGAAATGTGGAATATAAAATATAAAATCGTGTTATCATTAATATGTAATGCTTTTAAGCTTTTGGAAATAGTGCCCATTTGGCGGGACAAGTCGGAACAGAGATATATCTCGGTGGTAAAGAAATTCACAAAATTGTTGCGTTAAATCCCGCCGGAAAACTATGGGAAGTAGTTGGAGAAGACGAGAGATTAAATGAGAAATGTGCTTCACAGGTAAGGTCTTTAAACTTAAACATCATCAAATATACAGAAACTTGAATAAATATGAATATGTTATTTCTCAAGGTATTGGTGGTACATACCGAGACTAAAACTTATGGATATCCCGTTCATTTAGGAACAGTTGATGTAATTGTAAACAATCCCAAGAAAGGACAGCCAGGTTGTATTGGTTTAGAGAGTAAGTACATATTTTTATAATTACCAAATATGAGACATTTTTAAATAAGCAGTTAAGTATTTAATGTATAAATTATTTAATATATATCATAATTTTTGAATTATTTAATTAATTGAGGCATTTAAACTGCAATCTAAGAATTACATTTCTCCTTATTTTTTATGTTATAACATAATAATAATGGTAGCATATATATTTCATATTAATTGTTTGCATACGGACTTTGAATTAATATTGAGATCTTTTTTAAATTTAAGATTTGATTATAAAAAACTGTGTATTTTATTATCTTTTCCTCTATTCTGAAGACATGTGGCTGAGTAATGCGAACTATATCGTAAAGAATAATTAAATCAATTACATGCGTGTCAGCGAATAGTGTTATTGTCAGTTTTTTTTGTTTTGACAAGAGTATTCAGAATATTCCTGCAAATTTTGGCTGATGTGGCATATGACGACTGGTTTTGTGGGTGCTTTGATTATTTTTGCTTCAATTTTTTTTGAAGAACAAAGTCAGTATCCGATCCCAGTTAATCCGTGCCCCATCGGTTTTTTGAATACTAATTTATGGCGAGTTTTAAATGTTTTAGTTGTTCAGGGGCTGGAAAAAATGTTGCTCGGGATTAGGGCTGATCCGAGTTTGATGTTGTAGCTATTTTGGAGTTGCTGTGAGTGCAAGTCAAGGACGACTAGCTTTTCCTCTCTTAATTGGCCTGCTTTTACAACCCGTGAAATTAGCAGTGCGTGGTTCACCATAGTTAAAGCATTTTTGTATTCTGGTCTCGAGGAGAACCACCCTGAACTACCCTGTCATCTAATCTCTGGTCCTCTACATTCACTGTCTGTTTGACAATAAATATAATACTTGTCGTTCCGCATTTGGGACAATTGCTGGGCCTATTGGAATGGAGTCTTTTTCTTTCTGTCTACCGTTTAATGATTTTAAATATTTGGGAAGTGACGTCTTTTGATTTATTAAATTGGGGTAGATCGCAAAAAATAGAAGACAAAATGTGTTATAGGCAAATGAAGTTTTTTGCTGTGGTTGGATTCAAATAACTCTAAATTGAATCTCCCTCAAGGATGTATCAATTTTGTCAACGAAGATTGCTGGATTACTTTTAATGTGGCTACCTGAGCTACTGTTGCTTTATTTCTCTAGAAGTTGGACGAGATAATCTAGTTTCTCGTCTAGCACTCTCTTTTGTTTCTTAACGGTTTTAAATTGTTCCATTGATGCTTGCCTTTTTTTACAAGCAACCATTTTAATCCTCTACGGATATTGACTGGCTATTTATTATTTAGCATTTAGTTTGGATCGGTTTATAGTTTTTCACTTCACTAAAAGTAAAATGTTCTATTCACTATTTCAAACTCACGGTTTCAAATTAATTTAACACATAAATACGTACTGATTAATAGCTGATAGAACAGTCATAATAGAGCTAAAGGGATTTTGGGGTTCAGCTTTCAGTGATGTGTGATTAGACCTATTTCTATGGGAAATTCGTATTATTTTCACCAATTCGTATTATTCATGTTGTTTTCATTCCCCGATAGTTTTTACAATAATAACTCTCGCCGTTTTCATTATTGGAATACTTTATTTATGTCATGTCATGATCATTTTATTGCCACACTAAATTAATCAGATCAGGAAATGAACGCTCTGGTTTACCGACTATAGATGGGGTTGTTATACAATAATAGTTATACTTCTTTTACAATATATATTCAATCACTCAAACTTAGCTTGTAGTTACTAACTTTGATTTTTTAATTCAAAGGTGAGAAATGTTCACATTTCCAAAGTATCAAGGTATTTACTGAATATCTAAAGGAAGCTCGCTACATTATTAGGTCCGAATATGGTGAAGTATTGTTTGGATTCCCATTACATGTAGATCTGGAAGCTTATGGAGTATATATTTTGAATGAAAGTATGTACTGATAACGCATATGCCTACAAACCGATTAAATTAAAATTAACACTTTTTAGTTATTGAGCCGAAAATATTACATGACTTTGATATATATAATATCATGGTAATAAATACGGATAACAATAAACATACATTGGACCAAACGGATACTAACAGTATTGAAAAATATCTTAGTGAACATCCAACGGGTGAAGTTATAATTTTATTAATAGATGAAGATCATATTTGGTACGTTTACCTTTAGTGTAGTGCTGTAGTATTGGACCTATGAAAATTATTTATATTTTAAGGCTGCATGATTTGTATAACGTTTTGAGAAAGGATAAAATACCGAAATATCTATTCATCATCAACTGGGCCGAATATAAACAATTAACTTATGAAAAAACTTCTTTGTATATTAAATTGGTGGCCGATTCATTAGCAAAATGGATTGTAAGCAGTAATATTCCTGTAGACCGCCTTACTATAATTGGTGAGTACACTGTATTTAGTTACAATGTAAAATAACATTTTTTACTTTTCTCGGTTGTATTCTATTTTGTTACTTTTAAGTAATGTTATAACAGTCATAAAAATACTTTTGCACTTAAATTGAAACCATTTAGCTTTAAGCCTTCAGCCGTTAAGTCAGCCTATAATCGATGATTCTATCAGTAAATTGCTGGGAACTTTAAATTCTTTGTCAAACATTATCGAGATTTACTATTGATCAATGCTGTTATAGCTTATTTGATCATATGATTCCAATTTGGTTTCTTGAAACTGGCTGACATATTTGTGATACAAAATGTTACTTTATTTCAAAATCTATCAGCTATTGAACTTTGCTCGAACTTGCTCAGAGGTTAAATCACTTTATTTCTATATATTTTGAACTTGAACATTTTTCAAATGCATTAGGTCTCATAGAGTACTACACCAGCAGCTCTGCCAATTCGCACTTGTTTGCTTCTTAGGTGTTAAATAACTTAGATACTTGTTTTGGATTTTTGTTTTTGCTCGATTAGTAATGCCTGAAAGAGTTAGTTAGATATTTTTTCGTATTCTATTTTTACTTAATTTGGAGGTTTATTGTTAATTAGTCTGCTTTTCAACCATAATATCAGCTGTGAAAACTTTGGAGTTTTTTGAGAATAGAGAATGAATCATATCTATTTACTAACCTTCATGTATTCATTAAATCATTCAGCTATGGAATACTTTAATAACTATATTTTTGATTTAGTTTTTAGAATAAAATGAAAATATAAATACCAAATATTTTAGGTTTTAGTGAAAACGCCCATTTAGCTGGTTTTACTGGCAAATATTTGAAATATGTTTATAGCCAGTTGTTACTGAGAATAATAGCCTTAAATCCAGCTGGAAATCAGTGGAGTCTTGAACCAGAAAGTGAGAGATTAAGTAGCTCAGATGCAAAACAGGCAAGTACCATCATTATCTTCATTTCACCGTTAATATATCTTATATAATCTATATTTCTAAAAAAAGCAATGCGCGAAAAGTTAAAATCATTGAATTCGAGCTAGGTTAGTTTATTTGGATTAATACTTCACTAGCAGCCATCGCTGAGCAAAACATGTGCAAGCATCTCATTATATTTCTATTAACATATAACATATAAATTAAGTTTGGATATAATTTCAGGTTATTGCCATCCATACTGAAACCAAGTACTTCGGATACGCTAATCCAATAGGAACGTTTGACATTTACATTAATTATCCCAGTGAAGGCCAACCGAACTGTCCAGAACGCAGAAGTATATATAGAAATACTTCTCAGTCTTCTTACTAAAGTTTTATAATTTCAGAATACGAATGTTCTCACTATTCAGCAATTAAATACTTAATTGATACTATAAGGCGCAATTATCCTAAACTGAAAGATGTTAATGGTTTTACTATAACTGGATTCCCATTCAAAATAACTGATAACGGCGGAATATATCATATTCTAACTGATATTTCAGCTGGTAAATTTTATAACATATTTTTAATTCACAACTGGAAAATGAATATTTTTTAGAATCGAATGTACCGAGAGTTCCAACAGGATTCAGCGATGACGAAGTAGCGGTGTTATCAGGAAATTTAACTTCTATGTCTATTATCGATATTAACAGCGATGAGGTAACCCGTTGGCTTATTGAACATCCTCGTGGAGAAGTCGTAATATTTATTACAGCAGGAGAAGCTATTACTGATGAATGGTTGGTAGTCGCGAATAAATTCACTACCTCTCAAAAATTTTGAAACGACAATGAAACATATGACAAGTTATGATTAATTACACTCAAATCTTAATCAAAGAATAGTTAACCTTCAGTTATCATCAGCTTTAATTAAATGTTAGTTAAATATAATTAGTACAAATTTAAATAATTCAATACACTTGTCGTTAAATATGGGCCTCGTCAAAGCCTTCCCTGCATTCGCTTTATAATTATTCCCACAACTGAGTATCGATTCTTCATATCTCTATCAAGTTCATCCCATATTAATTCGATAAGAGAGAGGTCTTAGGAGGAAATAAGCTTTGATTAGTTGCTAAATTTTACATAATTTTGGCGAACGTTTGGTGTCACGGTCATCAAGCTCATTATTACCAAATCGTCCTCAAACCATCATGCTACCATCACCGGGCTTAACAGTCAGGGCTGCGCACATTCTATTCGTCTTTGATCGGCATATGGAACTACTATTAGTCTATTACATGGAAAAATCTGAAATAGGACTCATGCGTCAAAGGATATTTTGAAGTTTTTTTCCATATAGTTTCTATGTTTTTTCTCACTAAAGTCCATTTTTCTAATAGACACTTTTAGGTCTTAGGCTTCTATGCATACTTTCAGGCCAGTAAACTTTAAAAGTATCTTCAACGTTGTAGTTCGGCTATAAACTTAGTTGTAAGTTTACTTTTTACGTGTTTCATTTAAAATAACGGTAATTTAAATTTGCTTGTAATTTGGCGCAAAGAATATCCTTCATGGCTCAAAGTATATATAGCATTTCGCTGTTTCCAAGAACTTTAAATTGCTAGTTTTTGAAATTAAAATTAAACCCATATATATTCAACAAAAGAGTAATGACTAAAATCGTCATTTCCAGAAAAAAAAACACCAATTGGCAGTATAGTAGTCTTTGTAGTTCTAAAGTAATAGTTAAATAATTCTAATACCAACATGTTTATTTAAAGATGTATTGCAGTAGTTTATTATTATATTCACTAAAAATAAGGTGTCTCCAAACTTTTGAATCGTAGTGCACATTCATACACTCATTATTAAACTATTTTCAAAATTATTAGGTTGAAAGAATTTGCTCGACTTGTGGAACACCCGGTTTTCCCCAAATATATCTTGGATATTAACTGGTCGAAATATAGATATCCATCATTTTCAAAAACTATGACATATGGAAAGGCAGTTGCCCAAATGGTTGCAAAATGGATAATATTGTCTAATATACCTGTCCAGAGAGTTACATTGATTGGTAAGTATCTTCTAACACCATAGAGTCTGTAAATATTCTTTATTATAATTTTACTATAAATATTTTTCAGCTTTTGGAACTAGTGCTCACATAGCCGGTTATATTGGAAAATTCGTATTAAGAGAAAATTCGTATCCTCTAAGGAAAATAATTGCACTAAATCCGGCAGGTCTTCAATGGAATTTTGTTTTGGAAGATGAACGACTGAGTCCAACAGATGCTTCTCAGGTAATTATTTCGTATCTGTTGACAATATAATAGTTTCAAGTGAATTTATTTAATGTTGGTCTCTCTCTCCTTTTTGTTTGATCATATCTCCTCTACTGGACCTTTTCTCCACCATCCCCCCTTCTTCCATTTGTTATCCCTCTCCATTTAAAAGTAATTGTAATTCTTATTCATTATTCTTTGACTTCTATTGGACAGTTTTAATAATTTATATCCTCTTGAATTCGCAACCTTTATATTTATTATTATTTTTCTCCTTAGGAATTCCGCGCATTCTACTCCAAATATCATCATGTCCATTTACCTGCTTAAATCTCCAAGTCTTATAGCCATTCCTAATACCTTTGTATTCTTCCTGTTTATTTATGTTACCTGTTTATTCTTATTGAAGTACTATCTTATTGCTATACATACTTTTACTTTTCTTATTCGTTCTTTACTTGGCGTTCTTTCTAGCTAATGATAATTACAGCAAGAAATTTTTAAGTTCAATACAATATTAATATTTAGAAAACGTTGAGTTATCCATGCTAGTTGATCCAATACATATTAAGTTGTAAAAATAGTAGAATTTTGATAATTATTTAGTAATAATAATTTTTAGGTTCTAGTCATTCATACTGAGACATCCCTATACGGATATCCCGATGATATTGGTACGTTAGACGTATTCATTAATAGTCCACAAGAAGGTCAACCATCATGCACAGGACCAGAAAGTAAGTTTTTAATATGGAGATAAATTTTGATATCATTTATATAAAGCTTCAAAATTTGGAATATATATTTTATTACTGATCATTAATCATTTTAGGGCTTGTTTGTTCTCACATTGCTGTGATCGACGTATTCCTAGATGCAATTCGTAATTCATCTTTCTTACCTATCAGTTATGATGGAGGAATTTTACACGGTTTTCCACTAAATGTTGATTTGGTGATACAGGGGTTATACAATCTAAAGACTGTTGAAACTGAGCAATGTAATGATGCAATCTCACTGTATAGTATTTTATATTTTTCTTAATATCATGACCTTTGTTTAGCCTCCGATGTAATAAAATCTGAGGAGTACCAAGATACGCCAATTATAAACGTCAACGAAACTGTTATTCAACTTTGGATGGAAGAGCATAGAGATGGAGAAATTTATATAGTTATTACAGCCAGAGAAGAAGAAGATCCCGATTGGTTAGTGATATTATTTTATTATTTATTATTTCCTGTAATTTATAATTTTAGGATTGATAAATTTAACCACGTCTTATCTGAATGGGGTTACTCGTATTACATATTAGCAGTTGATTGGTCATCTCATAGGCATGAAACATATCGGGAGACAGCTCCATTTACCAAATTTATTGCCAGCTTAATTGCGAAATGGTTAAATAGTGTTCGCGAACATGCAGATCGTATAACTTTAATAGGTAAATCATGGATCAATATCAATAATTATAAAATATTCTCGAGAGAACTCTTTCTATGGTGACAATGTTATATTATTTAAATCATATATTTTATCAAATTATCAAATTTTAGGTTTTGAAAGCAGTGCTCACGTAGCAGGTTTGGTAGGAAAGGATGTCCAGGAAAATTACAATTTCCAAATTAAGAAAATCGTTGGTTTAAATCCTGCTGGACAAGACTGGATATATGCAGGCCTGACAGAAAGGTTAGGTGCAAACGATGCCAAACAGGTAAAGTTACTTTAATTTTAATTCTCTCTCTCTTTCTCTCTCTCTCTCTCTCTCTCTTGATTTATTTTTATGTCATATTCGAATTGTTACTCTTATGTTTTATTATTTATGTATTTGGACCTTTCTAAGTTTTCAGTAACCTTTTGTATTTGTAACCTAATGTATGGTTTACTGCGTATTTGCTACTTATTGTCATATATAGTAACAATGTTTAATAATATTATAGATTCATTAACCTCTAGGGCTTTTTAGGGTTAAAAGGATGGGTTAACTTTGTATATCGTATAAGTAAAGAAATCGGATCACAGTTCTAGAGATATAATATGTAAAAGACAACGAACCTTAAGCCAAACCACCTGACATTGTCTATAAATGTGTGAAGATTATTAATTTCCAGATATATAAATATTTTAAATTCATATAATTAAAAAAAAATTGATACACTCAAGAATATAATAAGATAATTAAGGTTTTATTAATAATCGTGATTAAAAATATATATTTAAAATTGTCACATAATTAAAAAAATGTTCAGGTATTCTTATTTTGCAGCATCTTTTTATAAATAAGCCAAATTCTTCAATACAATTTTAATGTTTTGTAAGATCAGCTAAAGCCTGATGTCAGTATTCATGATATATTAGGTGCTTTTATTTACTCGGATTATCTGATTTTATTTTTATTTAATTCAAAAATGCATTTATTGAGAAAAATTGTTAACATACATACCAATCAAAATATTTTCTATAATGTTTTAATATTCTGTTTTTCTGAAAACCTGTCTATACTCTGCCGAAAGGGTGATATTGATTTACTAGCGATCCAATCACCGATCAATCTGAGCACTTGTTTAGTATTTAAAAACCCTATACCAGACAAGCCATGTTCGTTTGTTCGATCCGAACAAATGGTAACCAGAAAGTACCATGTTTGGTTAGTTAGCTAGGTGCGAGAGAACTTTCTATTCGAGTTAAAAGTTATGTTAAAGTTTGAGCTAGCTTTTCGTCTAGTCATTTGCTTTATTCGAACTTTTTTGGTCATCCCAGCTGTTCTTTGCCATTCAGTTCAAAATCAACATTTTAACTTATTCAAAGCAAAACTCGCAACGTGGATATGACAGAGTAGCTTCACCATAAGTCCCTAGAAATATTTGATAGGTTTGGCAGCAAGTGTCTTCAAATACAAATCTTCAATCAATGTTGAAAATATAATTTTGAGCGGTCCATGAGTAGCGTCGGTATACACTGAATAAGTCCATAATAATAAATGGAAACTATTATTTTATGTAGAGAAGTCTTTAAACTATCAAATTCAACACTTACGTTAGATTATTTAATAGTGGTTTACATTGATACTTCGCAAAGTCAGAAATGTTATTAGTTACTTTAGTTATAACATATTAACTGATTTATTGTGTCTTATTTAGTGTACATTTACATTTCATATGTAGAAGATTTTAAGGACCGATGCTACAAAACTGTTTTTAAGCCATTGATTTACTTTAGGGAAATGCTAATAGCGTTTTAATTGAATAATTATATGAAGCTACAATGAACCAAATGATGGGAAAATATATTAGTGCCAATCCATCTAGTTGAAATATTTTTCCATAACCTACCTCATATAACAATAATAAAAGAGCCAACAATATATAGATAAAAACCTATTGGTACATAATTATTTTATTATTTCATATATTATTTTCCTTAGGTTTTAGTTTTACATACAGAAACAGTTGAATATGGATTCCCCTGTCCGTTAGGAACTCTTGATTTATATATTAATAATCCGGACGAAGGACAACCTTGGTGCTTTGACCATTACAGTAAGAATATGATATTTTTTTATCATGTTTCTTAATATTTTATATGAAGTTTTTAAATAAAAAGAAACTTTTATAATATAATATACTAGTATATTTTTTATTTAAAATTTTGCTATCAAAACTTTTTTGTTTTGTAGAAGCTAAATGTTCTCATTACTCTGCTGTTGATATATTCCTCGAAGGTATTAAAGGAAATCTTATTAAGGATGTCCCTGGTTTCCCAATGAAAATAGAACTGTCAGAAAGATTGTTGTTGAATGTTATTCTTGATCTAAACAGAGGTATATATATATTGGTTTCAAATGAATTCTATAACATTCTTTTATAATTTTTATGGTTTTAGATCGATATTTGCCTACTAAAAAAGATTTTGAAGCTGGTAGCTTAAAACTTATAGAATCCAAGGATATGAGTAGTCCCTTTACACAGATGGACATAGCTCCATTAAAAACATGGTTACAGGAGAATGAAAGGGGAGAAGTGGTGATATATATTACAGAATCAGAACCAGATAATAAATATTGGTAATGCATCTATTCTTTCAGTTATAGAAATGCTTTTATATATTTTTAATATGTAAATTCTGATTTTATGAACAATTTCTGAAGATTTTCGAATTTACTTATTGAGTTTATTGTTCTAGGGCATTAGATGCAGTACATAAGTACGAATATTTACATCAGTTTAGTCTTGTAGTCGATTGGTCCGAGTATAGATTATCTCCTTTCGAAACAACATTCCAAAATATTCAGCTAGTGGCAGATTCGTTTGCCAAATGGATTCAAATTAACAATATTCCCGTGGACCGTTTGATTTTAGTTGGCAAGTGCAAACCTAATTAAATTAAATTTTCAAAATAAAGTTTAGCTAATATCTTGTTTCAGGATTTGGAGCTAGTGCCCATTTAGCAGGTTTCATAGGAAAATACATTTTAGAGGATAGCCAAAAGCCAATTTATAAAATTATTGCCTTAAATCCGACTGGTATGGAATGGAACCGTGTGGCACAATCTCAAAGACTTAATGACGCTGATGCTGAACAGGTAATGAATTTTAGCTATTATTGTTTGTGTATGTGTGATTGTGCTTTATGTATATTATTTAATTTAGCGGACTTTTTCAAAAAAGAATATTTCATGTTTAAAAAGAATCAATCTACGAATTTTATTTTAACAATTTTCTCAATTTTTTATGATCTAGAGGATCAAAGGCCTGCTTCATTGAATTGACTGATATCTGGGATCCAAGAGAGGATAAGATTTGTAATGCAGCAGTATTACTTGCCTGCTTCCTTTCCCAGTAAATAGTCTTTGCTGATAAAATTATTCACTAAATTTGTTAAACTGTTGGCAGTGTTATTCCGCAATTCCGATCGGACTAGTTTTGAGAAGTTTCTAATAAAAATCTCCATTTTCCACCAAAAAAAAAACAGAAAATCCCCGTTCAAGTGGCTGTTTCCTTTTTATGTTGATATGTTAATTTATCCAGGATATGTCTATGACTTTTCTTTATTGAAGTTTCTTCTTTCTGCGCAATCAATGAAAGGCACACATGAAATTCTCGTTAATTAATATTTGGATCTATATTGTTATTGTTTAACTGTTAATATCGCATCTTTAGACTGTCGGAGCTGTCCAACTGTGACTGCTTCATCACCACTTCTAAGATATTACTACACACCAATAAAATGAACTGTCGAATACTTTGAAAGTTTTTTTAGTAGTTTACTAAAGTTTACGTATTATTCATCGTGAATTCCGAAACCTCATATACGTTCCTTTCAAAATCAAAATAATTGGGAAATATTTTTAATGGTAAACCGTAAAAACTATAATACATTTGTCGGAAAAGTACTATCCACTACTGTTCAGAACTTTGGACTTTTCGGTAATCATGTGGGTTTAGGGATATCGAAACTGCTACTGATTCCAAAAAGCAATTTAGAGAATTTATTTTGTCCATTTTATCATTTCAAGAAAAATTTTAATCTCTTAAGACACATGTGAACTGACATTGTCATTGTTATTGGCTCAGTAGCTCCTCCAATTCCGCTTCTTCAAACTTATTTATTGCTCCAGAATGCTCTTGATCTTGCACTATCTGGTGTCATTCCCATCATGTTCTTTTACTAAAACACTCTATGTAATGAAGTCATGTCTTTATGTGTTTTTATTATCACTCTAAGAACTTTAGTTGCAGTGTCTTATACTTTAAGACAATGTGTTGCAGCTCCTAATTTTCATGCGTTTGTTGGATCAAAATTGGTCATGTTTACTCACCTAGACGAGGAATTGTTGACCATGAAATAAAGAGACATAGAATGTTATCTCCCATTTATAAAATTGTAGTCAAATTTTGTAATATTATTTAAATTTTTCATCCACAGATCTACCAACATCTAATTATTATTTTAATTTTTATATTGCTCAGAATATAGTAATATTTTTAAAAAAAGATAACCATTATTTGACCATCATTATTTCAATTTAATGTGGAATAAGGAATTGCTGGTTCCAACATTTAAATTATACCTATATTTTGCTATTGAATGGGTAAGGGAAATGATTCAGATTTCAATAAAATATTTACTATTAAAATTACAATTAGGAACTAAGTATTGGTTAAGCAATAATGTTTCACATTTGAGTCCATAATTATCTGGTCCTAAATGCGAAGAATAAACTTTCCGGTCTGGAAGATTGATAAAAGATTTCCTGAAATATATAATTGTTTTCTTTAAAAAATCATTTCTGCGCTAGAAATGCAAATAAACAAATATAAACTAAGAGGTCTTAAAAAAGTTCAAATCGAAAGCAAGTGAAATATCTGCCAGTTCGTATTTGGTACTTCTGGCCCTCTAGTGGTTAAGATGCACAGTGTGTTCTCATTCTCTATTTATATGTTTTGTGTTGTGGACAAATGTTTTGCCGTTTACCACTTTGTGCCCTTTTTCCAGAGACGTCTTATTTTATAAAACACCGGGTCTCAATTTTACTAATCAGCAATTAAACACAATCTTGCAATTTTTATACAATTTAGGACTTTGCCTTGAACAATTATGTATATTACAACTTTTAAAAGTACTTTTCAATATCATCTGCTTCTAATTTTTCACCTATTATATAAAATCGTTTAACTAAATAAATGGTGATTTATACCTCATATAAATAATAAAAAATAAGAAATAAACTACATACCAGTTGTCCTTCAATTTTTAACGATTTGGTTAATCTTCATACTAGGGATGTTACATACGCTTAATAAAGGATACGTTGATTTTCTTTTATGCTTTATTGTGTCTGAAAAATAAACCTTAAAGCCTAATATATATTTTCAGGTTATAGTTATACACACCGAATTAAAAGAAATTGGTTTCCCTACCACAGTAGGCACAATTGATATATTTATTAACAAACCTGAGGAGGGACAACCTTGGTGCGAAGGACCGTCAAGTAAGTCGCGACCAGCCTCTTTGATTAAATCAGTACAATTTAACATTCAATTTAATATCTAATTTGCAGTGGCGAACTGTTCCCATTCATCGGCCGTAGACGTATTACTTGTTGACGTAAATTCGCCCGAAATTCAAGGATCCAAGAACGAGTTACGTGGTTATCCGTTCAATGTAAACATCAGAACTCGCGGAATATACAATTTTATTCTGAAACTTAACAAAAGTAAGCTGTTAAAATATGTATGAGGTAGCTTTGGATTAATATATTTATTTAACAACAATCTCCGTGTTTAATTTAACCAAATTTCACTTGATTTTACTAAAATTAATACGCTTGAGTTGGGAAAACCCGTTTAAAAGAAGTTAGAAAGGGCCATAAGGAAAGAGGAGAACGAAACTATCTATTTAATGTTGTTTTCGTCAGCCGCATTTTGACAGATTGCTTGGAAGAAGTATTAATACAACACGTGCGTCGTTGCTGTACCTTATAAAGTGAGTGGATAATATACTTTCATGTACTATTTGTTTTATATCAACATTGTTTTGGCTTCAGTTTTGTAACTTGTTAAAATATGATATCCTCAATTGTTTATACCATTTATATAATACATTTATTATCAAATAATGTTACCATATAAAGTAAAATTTTAAAACTTCAAGGTAGTTTAATAAATTGTTATATAAATGATACAATCAGAACGGGTTTATATTTTTCAAAATTCTTACCAAAGCTACCTTTATTCTTGTTGGTGTAATGATTAATAACATGTTTATTTTGTAGATAAACCTAAGACGGAAGAATTACCTATGATAGATGCAGAAGTATCAATAACAATATCGGGAAACAAAAATTTAACTGAATGGCTTATACGTAATGGAGGAGATATCGTTGTTATTATCACAGCTAGAGAGGCAGCGCATCATCAAGAATGGTATACAATTAGTTAAATATATTATTTCTGAATATAATATTAAATTATTTCATTTTAGGCCAGAAATCGTTGGAGAAGTTCTATCGGACAGTCTCCATCGTAGATATGTCATAATGATAGACTGGTCTCCGTTTAAAAACGCGTTTAAAAAAGAACCTTCTCCTTATGTGCAGTCAGTCAGCAACACGGTAGTCGGCTACCTACGAAACATCGGTGCACCTGCCCATCGTGTTGTTCTTATAGGTATTATTTTGTAATAAGTCCTGCAGTACCTTTAAATTTAAACAGAAATTTCCGAAAACAAAATTATGTATGTCACTGTAGTTACTTTTCGAAAGACTTAATCGAAAGAAATACCCCTTTACCGTAGCTCCGTCAAGTGACAAAACTTTTTTCCACTAAATATTTTTTTAAATAGAAGAAAATCAGAAATTCTGAAGCAGTAAATCTGGCTGAGAGGTTTGATCTAATGAAATTAAAACTTTACTGATTCTAATTGTGGGATTTTGCTGTGTGGGCCTTTATCTTGATCAAACATTTTTTATTTCTTCTGTAAATTGATTTTTTTTCACAAATTTTTGTACACTATTGGCCAGTAGTATTACAATCTGACTTTAATAATTAACTGCTGTAATTTACTGCTAAAATTCCTTAGCATCTCAGAAAAAACTCATTCTGGATCAGGAAGTCAATTTGCAACCAACGAGCCAGGTTTACATAACTTGGACTCCAGTTTCAGTTCAAGGTCATAATAAAAGACCTATATCTTATTCAGATCGTAAATAATCCATGAAACCTTTTTTATGAATTACTCGTACGCGAACGTATTTTTATTCTCTTGCGTCCGGCAAGGGAAGGGTAGTTTTGTATGCTTTTCAAAATTTAAAATAAACCTTAATTTAACTTTAACTAAATAAAATAAACTTTTTTCACTATAGAAATTTATTTATTGAGAAACGCTGGCGTAATAAAATATTACATTTAGTTTTCCCAAATTTATTGCGAATTGGATACCGTGTCAAAATAAGGATGTTAGAATAATTGATAAATTCTTCATAATTTCGGGTATAACTTAGCGATGGTGCATCGATTTGGTATAAGTGGGAATCAGAAATTCCTATTCCAACCGCAACAGTGGATCTTTCTCGAGTCTTGCAACGAGTTACCGAGAGTAGTCACGAAACAGGATGACCTTAAGGCTATTATTTTCTATTTCTGGACTTCTTGAAAGAATACGTCGTTTAATATATTCAATTAACGTTGGTAGATATTTGCAGGAACAGTTAAAGTCGCTTTTAGCAGCCCGTTATAGATTATACCTTACTGATCTCATCCTATGCAGAGCAGGAACTTATGCCCATGAATATTCCGCTTCAATGTTGATGTGGATGGCTCTTTTGGACTACCCCAGGCTCCTTTTCGCTTGGGATTGTCGTTGTAGATCCACTCTTGATCGGCGGTCATAATAGGCTCCAAAAAGCTCTTTTTTGCTAGCAAAAATTGAAAAATTGAAATTATATTTTCAGTTAATTCATGTGGTAATTATTTTCCCCCTTTTGGCTCTTTCCAATTTTCAGTCAAAGTCTAGAAATAAGTTGATAATCAACTCCTAAGCTGCTTAACAATTATTTTAGGTTGCTTGAGAGTTTGTGTGGTTTTCATCTAAATAATTCTGGACATTTATTATGATCTTTTGGTCCTCCAAACCATTATTTGTCATTAATACTAAAGTCGCCTCAGTCATGTTAGGTTGTTTACCAATAAATATCTCTGATCAAAATACATGCAATTACCCTAATAAAAACTATAAATCTCCAATATTAAATTTCAATTATTCGTTTCCCTTATTTAAACAGGATTCGCCGAGAGTGCTCACTTAGCAGGTGTAATAGGAAAACAGTTTAAGGATCGACAGATTCGCAAAATTATTGCTCTAAATCCAACAGGAGGCAACTACGTGTCCCTACCGAAAGAAAAACGCTTAGCACCAACCGATGCAAGCCAGGTGAGCTATATTAAACCATTTCATTTGTATTACACCATTTCGTCTATATTAATTTAGGTGTTAGTCATTCATACGGAAATTTACTTAATTGGATACCCTACATCCCTTGGTACTATTGATATTTATATTAATGATGCAAAACAAGGCCAACACTGGTGTGGGAAGTTAGATCGTACGTATTGCCATGGAATAATATCATTGAAAATGGATATTTTTGCACGACAGTGAATTTTAGGTAAAACCTGTTCTCACATTGCCGCTATTGAAATTTTAAGAGATGCGATTATTGACCCAGATATTCTAAAGACATTACCCAATAAATTGAAAGGTTTCCCTTTGGATATCAAATCCAGTGTGAAAGGGGAATATCACATTTTTATTGAGATTGAAGAATCGTATCCCGAGCGTAAGTATTTTATAATGATAATAATGAAAAAGTACATTTTAATTGGTTAAGAATTGCCCCCATTTTATTTTTCATCATATTGACATAAATTTATTTATAAAAATATTGCTGTTGCTCTAGCTCGAATAATCGTATTCGTCAGAGCAAATTTTAGTCTAAATTAAATAAATTAGGCTGATCATTTCGATTATTGACTAAATCATTTTTGATCACCTGACAATAGACGTAGAAAATCGGTTATATTATAAATTGGGACTATTATTTTGAATGTTGCCATTAGTTCAGTTTTGAGAGAACTACAATTTAACCTAGGTCTTCTGTGAAGTATTATTTTGGCGAACTAAGTGAAATTAATTTCATTGAAAGAAAAAACATAAAAAGATAAATGAAAAAAATATTCATTTAAAAGTGGATGAGGAATATTCTTCATATTATAATTTATGAATGTTATGCTACAAATTGTATTATATTATTTTGAGTTACTATATTTTGTTAACATCTTTGTTGAAAAGGTTATCTCGGTTAAGGTTAAGGTTAAAATATTAATTATAAGTATCTTAACCAATATACATTTATTTCAAGTAAATGAATCTCTTCAAAATAATTAAGTTTTAAATAGATGACACCTTACAAACATTTTCATGATTTCTTCTGTTTTATTCCTGTAAATAATAATATTTATGAACACAAAGGCTTTATATAAATAATTGGATACATACCAGGTAAAAGCAATGCTAAGTCACACACACACACACATCCTTAATCTAGCTAACTTGGGTTGTTTCTTCCAAGGAAAACTACGTCTGGTTTTTTATTTCTGCACATACATTGGATACACAACACTTTTGAGAATGAAAACATATTGCAATCAAATAATAGTGATTATATTTAAGACACAAAAATGCTGACCATACTTTATATCAGACACATAAAAATGGCGTCATAAACAATACAAAATAAACTGAACCAAATAATGGGGTTACAGAAATGAGCCAATCAAATGCTTTTGTGGGCTAATTCAAATGAACCTATCAAAAAAGTGGTCTCAGAGCCAGCATTGGCCGGACCACGCAAAACATTTCTTCGGTTTCGCCTATTTAAGAAAAACCATCTATATTCTATGGTTGAATACTGTCATCAAATAAATTGTGACATTGGTACTGATAAATTAAGTACTTCAAAATCTATAAATGCAGAGCTTCTTTGTATTTATTTTGTTATTTTTGATAACGCCTTTTTAATACTAGTAGTTTAATATATTCTAAAAAGATGTAAATTATGTAAGATGGTGAAACATAAGCTTTTAATATCTTCACTCACTGTACATCATAAATTAGCATAGTCTATTTTTTCAGATATAGATCATGCTCCTGATATCCAAATTGGTGATAGTGGCATATCCGTAGCGGAAATACCTGAACTAAGTCTTGATCAGTGGATTAAAAACAACCCGACTTCGGACATATTCATATTAATTAACGGGGATGAAACCAAAAACACCAAATGGTATGTTACGCTATACGGAGATTAATTAAATATATCCTAAATCGCAAAATGATTACGCTTGCAATATTATTTAGATTGTTCTTGATTTTAGGACCACAATAGTTACGAAATTACTATTTCCTAGCTACTATGTTTTAGTTATAAACTGGTCCAAGTATAAACAGGACACTTTTCTAGATCAAGTTTCTTATATTCATGCTGTAGCGGATGCTATAAGTCATTATATTACCGACACAAAAATTCCCTTAGAGCTGCTGACGATAGTAGGCAAGAAATAGTAAATACAGATAATATATAATATTATAATCCTATTTTGTTATTTTAGGTGTAGGTGACAGTGCTCATATTGCAGGACTTATTGCAAAACATTACTTAATACCACCGCACAAAATAATTGCACTCAATCCTTCTGGGCATAAATGGACATTGCAATTGAATTCAGAAAAATTAGCTCCTAGTGATGCAGATGACGTAAGCATATGCTTTAAAAATGTCGTAGATATATTATTAAGTAGTAAGATGGCTTAACAATGTTTTGTTTTTTTATTCATTTAATAGCTGTCCTCTGTTCCATTGCTTTTGACATGCTCTTTTTTTGGTGCATATAATAGCATATATTACTACACAGTATTATATATAATATAGTATATATATATATATATATATATATATATATATATATATATATATATATCTTTTATTTATTTACATAGGTTATAGTACTACATACAGAGACAAATGAATATGGATATCCATCTAACATAGGGACAATTGATGTCTTTTTAAATAACACTGACAGTTTATGCGCTGTACTTGAAGGTAATAGTTAGTTTTTACAAGTTTAAAATTTTATGCAATTCTTAATGATTTTAAATATCGTAGTAACTCTTGAACCGTAAATAACCCCATATATTTGTATATACAACCTTAGCAACTATACTCATTGAATTGATAATAAGTACATTAGATAGATGCAAAATTTCTCGCTGTTTTGCTTCGTGAATCCGAGCATTGTCTGAATGAAAATTAATTTGTTGTGTTTAGTCGCCCAACTTAGCTAGTTGATGAGTTACTTTCGATAGTATTTCCCAATAAAGGTTTTAATTGGTTTTAGCACCATAATACAACGCATATTAACACTTTAACAGTTCTCAAATAACAAGCTCAATTACAATCAAGCAAGATTGATTGGTCAACATTTGGTGACATTACGGACATTTCTTGTATTTATCATAGATTTCCATTTAGCAACTTTTTGCATATATTGTCTTAATTTTTGCCCTTCACGCCAAGATTTTTGAAAATAATATCTATAAATATATAAAGTCACGAGAAAATAGAGAGATAACTAAATATGGGACTTTTAAGAAAACTTTGACGTCCTGCATTTGCCATTGCATTTGGTAGCATTTTGTTGGCCATTCGAGGAATTTAATCGGTTAGATTAACTTTCTATTATAGGCACCTATAAGGGACATATTTTCTTTAATTAAATTTAATTGGTTTTTAATGAAATATCAATCAGCAGCCGTGGCACATTATATCGCGGGATCACTTGACTATCACCCGACGATAAAATAACAAACCAAATCTAATTTTTCAAAAAGGTTTATTAAAATTTAATAAAAACTCCAAGTCACATTGAATTAATACAAAAGCAACAATTATAAACTAACATAAAGTCAACTTCCAAAAAATATTAATATAAAATATATCAATTTTCAATAATTTTTTAATGCCGGATACCTTCTAGGAAAACGATGTGTCATTTATTTGGTCTGTGTATCGGAGTATCTAACTAATCTTTGTTAGTTATAAAAAGGGAAAATATCTCAAAATTACAGCAAAATTGTTGCGCAGACAAAATTTGTTATATTTCAAAACAAATTATATTTCATAATATTTTTGTTCAATTATTTTATTTAGTTTAGAATTTTTTTGTATGCCAAAGCCAAACTGAACTAAAACTAAGAGTTAATGCGGCAACATTGCAATATTTCGAAGTAACAAATATCCATGATGCATTACTAAAAAAACTTTGAATAGACTATAAATGTGCTTAAGCGACTTGCTGTGCGACTAATGACAGCATACACAAAGCAGAGTAAAACATCATCGAAGAAGTACAAAGGTAATTGACAGAGATAGATGAATATTAACTACCACGGCAAAACTTACAGCAGAACTCTTGAGTAATACTGTTTCAACAAAAACAATAGGGAGTGGGCTTCACAAAGCTAACATTCATGAAAGGGCTATATGGGTCTGTGAAACCCCTCATAATGAAAGTCAACCCTAATCTACGGAAAAAGTGGCGCAGAGATCATTAAATCTGATCACTTGGTTATTTGCAGAATGTGGTATATTCTGATTAATCATAGTTTATATTTTTACCAGAAAATATTGTATCCTAATCGGGCGATATCTTAGTATTTTTGGTCATATAGACCATATTCTAAAATGATAACGTGTCTGTGTGTATCACTGTTAAAGAGGCTTAGTTCAATTTTGATTTGAGGGGCATCTTTTGAATATCGCTAAAGATATATCGCTAAAGTATCCTCCTCCAATATAATTCTGTAACATTCCGTTGAAAACTATTCAAATACTAGTCCATTTAAGTGGAGGATCATCGCCATATTAAGAAATAAATACTGCGTTTATATGTTCATATTATTTTGACCGTCCCCTGTGTATAGTTGCACGCCTATTATATTAAATAAAAATAGTAACTATCACTGTGAGCAATTTATTGAAAGTTGGAGTAAAACAAACAGCGAGAACTTATGCATAAATACAACAGATATTATTTTAATTTTGTACTAGTCGATATTTTATAAGCGGAAACAACTTAACTAGCACTTATTAAGTATCATAATTTTAGAAAATAAGTGCTTATATGAATACGTTGTTAATATATTTATAATACTTTTGGAATTTAAAACGATATCGGAAACGAGTCCCTGGCTCAGTGGTTATCCATTTAAAGTTAAACCTGAAGCAAGTGGATCGTATATTATGAAGAGTAAGTACACGGAGTATACATTTATCCCGCTAAATGGTTATTATTTATTACTCTAACAGGTTCCGACATAAACTCTCCTAAATATTGGCCGGTTGAAAATTATGAAATATCAGAATGGCCAGCAGTTGACTTTACATTAGCAAACGGTTTTGATGCGAATGACGTAATTATAAAATTGTATAAACCAGTAGGTGATGCAGTATCTTTCGATATTACCGAAAATCAACGAATAACATATACATTAACTGAAGATCGTATGGATTTTGCTATAATCATAACTGAACAGCCTTCGAATATTTGGTAAGTAACATTTTTAAAGAATTAAATATATATTTTAACGTTTTGATCATTCAATTTGTTGGGTTGACGCTAGCATCCTCTAATCTGTATAATATAACTATTGTTGATTATTCAGTCCCTGATACCAAATTTATAGTTTATCCAAGACAGGCTTTATAGTTTTTTGAAAATGATATTAATGACATGGTCAACGGTAGAATGTTGATAATAACGATATCTGGTGATTCTAATTGATAATATGAACAACTAGTTTCAGCAGAAAGGTTCTGCGTGTCATAAGCATACACCACGAAGGATAGTCTGCATGTTGAACTTGAATATCTAGTTATTTCTCATAGAGGTAATTTTATTCATATAAGCTTTTTCTTGTGGGGTTTTTTGAAGTTGTAAGTCAATATTATAAACGGCAGATTTATTGAAATTTGGATCTCTTAAATTTACTACATATATATTAAAATATTCATTTCATAAACATTCATTCACTTCTTGTTTTAAGCACGCGTTTAATTCTATAATGTTAATAAGCATTTAGGCTATAAATTGCAATAATAGCAAAATAATCGTTATATTATGAATAATTTTATTAATTTTTTATTATTTTGTAATATTAAATCTTCTTAATCGAGATTATTGGCTAAAAATATGTTACATCAACAATCTATTATCAATTACAATCAATTATGTTATATCAACAATCTATCTATCCCAGGGTAAATGTTGATTTATCCTAGTAATTCCTGGAAATTTTGCAGTAAATTTTCTACTGTTTATCCAAACTCACAATATAATGTGAATAAAAGTGAATTTCTTTATAAAATTTTTAAATGCTTCACCATACTTAACTCAATCAATGATATATGTGCGATTTTGCCCATCCGCTAAGGATTTTTGTGATCGAGCGTTGTGGTTATGGAAGTTAATTCCTTCTCTATTTGTTGAAACTATTAGTTACTCTATTGAATTGAGACCAATTTCTTAATCGCTTACTATCATTGTCACATGTCGTCACATTCTTTAGCGTCAATGTGTGTATTACCATTCTAGTCCATCCGTGAACCTAGTCCAATTCACACATCATAAATAACCGTTACAACAAATTGCTGTTGATTCGTTACACTTTAACTTTTGATTATGTCAACGATCGACTTTACGTTCATAACTAGAATTTTCTATAAATAAATTGTCAATATGCCTTTCAAATGTGCAATAGTTCAGTCTCATTGAATAATAATTATTGTCAAAGAAATGGAACTTTAAGGATCTCGAAAGAAAAATCGAAATTGCTTTTCCTGCAACCTAATATATATACTAGAAAGCAAGTGTATTAGTTACAAAAAAAAACACCCATCGCTTTCAATGCCGTCATACATTCGAAACGCTCAAACTCAAAATGAGACAGAGCCTTTTTCAAGCTTCCAGGCGCTTCCTCCATCTAATCAACTCATTCACGCCTAAAAGAAACTCTCTATAAATTTAGAGAAAGATTTCACTTTATTTTTTCAAATTCTCACTCCTAGTGAGCCTATTGGACTGATTGTAAAAACTATCGGGTTAAGACATGAATCTTTTGAATGCTCTAATTTTTACTTTATCCAGTGTTATATAACTCAAACATCTTATAATTTATATTTCTAGGGCTATTGAATTGAAAGATGAGCTTTTACAGGAACCAAGTGTTAATTTTGTTATTATTATCGACTGGTCTATGTACGTTTACAATTCCTATAGATTTACTGCCGCCTATTCCAAAACTGTTGCTGACGCAATTTCACAGTGGTTATATAGAAGTAATGTCCCACACAACAAAATTACCATAGTAGGTATGTAAAACATTCCGAGCAGATTCTTTTTATAATGCTTCCATTCTCTGTAGGATTCTCTACCAGTGCTCATGTAGCTGGGTTAGTCGGCAAACAACTTAATGAACGACAATATCCGATTCATTCGATTGTTGCACTTGATCCAGCAAGAGCAATGTGGAGCAAGAACGAGGAGGAATATAGATTATATAGAACCGACGCAAATATTGTTCAAGTTATACATACAAATACAGCTTATTTCGGTTATCAAGATCCCTTAGGTCATTATGATATATATGTAAATGGTGGAAATAATCAACCACTTTGCGAGAAAAAAGCTTTTGGTATTAATTTATCGAAAATATTATTATACGTTATGTAATATTTTAAAACATTATTACAGTACACAAATGTTCGCACGAAGCTGCTATTGTTTACTACAAGAGTTCAATAAAGATTCGAGCTCAAGCAATAGCAGCGTTCGTCTCCAACGGGATCGCTGTGAAACAAGGAGATTGGGTTATTGATTTTGGTTATTGGTTAGTGCCATGTGAAAACACAAAACAAGGAACATACTTGTTGGAAATTCAAGATCTTCCGCCATATTTGACAGGATGTAAGTATAATAAACTCTAACTGTAAGACTGGCAATTAATTTTCGGCGTTACTCTAAAGACTCGATATGTATTGTCTATTATTTTTGCATAATGGCTAGTGATTATTTGAAGACTTTTGTAGCGTTAATTTGCATTTGAGAATGTAAATTTTCCGACTTTCATGATGTTGACGGTTTTAAAACATGTAGAGTCGTTTTAAATGAAATAGTTTTCTATTAATATATGATTTGAATAATTCATTGTAGCTGTTAACGATCTCCTATTATGGTTTAATCAAAAATCTATTTATCTTTTGTGTTTGAAGCAGTGGCTAATAAATCAAAAAATGACTGAAAAGGACAATACCCTATTCCAATTGTTAAAAAACTTTTTTTTTCATTGTTATCATTTTTCCTACTGTTAGTTACTCAACACAAAATAATCAAAATTATTACTTCATATATTTCTATCAAGTAATTCCTTCCATTATTTATAACTAAGATTTGTTGTCTGTCTGGGTTATTTAAGTGTAAATGGTTATTAAGTAATTTTTATAAATCAAACATAACCGCAAGAAAATAGTTCATTTGACATAAAATTTCTTTATTTACTCTGGAATCTATTGTTGAAGGGAATAATTTGAACTTGATTTTGCTGAATAATATAAACTAATTACAAATCATTATTTCGGGCAATATTGCTATACCGTATCAGAAGAAACATGTTGATTTGGCAGCGATCCATTTTTTTACTTCTCCATCATTTGAAACCGTGTACCATCCAAGTCATGCTGCATTGATCTGAAGAAGTTATAATCAGACAGCGTAACGTTTGGCCAATGCGCTGAGTGTGACAAATCTTCCCATTCGAGCTGCAATATTGTATTCTTCACAACTTTTGTCATTCAGACTTACGTCTGTTACTTACTATATTAAGCTTTAATTCCCTTTTAGCAGATCGTATTAAACTACCCCTTGCCGAACCCACTATGTGCACAGCGAAACCTTATAGTCACGAATAATTCGTTACTGTGTCACTGTTAATAGATCGTCTGGACTAACCGATAACATTTAATTTAATATAACATAACATAAAATTTAATTCCTTAAAAATGAATATGTACAAGCCAAATATAAATATATTACATATTTTATAAAATCCGCATTACTTGTCTAATTATTCTAAATTTATTTGATTCTCTTTGAAGCTTTAGAGCCTAACATTCAGGATGTTCATTCTTCATTTGAGGCAAAATGGGGCCCAGTTAATGTAAATACCTATATCAATTGTGATATAAGACGACTTATTTTGTTTGCTTTTGCCAAAGACGAAGGGATTGAAAAACTCATTAGGGTTCCATTAGATAGACAGGCACCTCCGTTACTTTGGTTAAGGAGGCATCTGAAGAGACAAGTTTTTATTATAATTAATGGAGATGAAGACGAAAATATTAACTGGTAAGTTAATAAGTAGGAATTATATATTACATAACCGCGTTGTACATAATATTCATTCGTCATTAAAATCATAAGAGCTTTAGTTATAAAAAAACACTTTAATAAATGATAATAAGTTAATTTATTTTTTATATACAATGAAGTGAAATGACTCAATTTACATATAAGGTTTAAAGCAATTAGGCATATATGATAATCGCCAAAATCTTTGCTTATTAAACTGAAAACCCTTTAATGGGTTGAAGCACATTTCTTCAGGTATATAAATATAGTTTATATAAATTGAACAAGAACATATTTTCTCTAAAAAATCTAAAAGTTCTATAAAAGATAATCAGCTTGGCCTATCAGTGAGATGTTGAAGAATTAATTTCGTTCGTCTTAAAGAAAAAGTCGTTATATTATTTTGTCTATTTAAATATTTCGTAGGTTTAATTTTTTTGAAAATGTATGTTAATTCTGCTTAATCTATCTTCTAATTTTTGCGGTATTGATCAATTGCATACAAAGATCAATTTTCAGAATACATTATAAAACTTGTTGGCTTTCTAAAGCTCTCAGACTATTCAAATAAGTCCTAGCAAACGATCTGCGCAAGTTGTGCATTAAAATTTTTACTAACTTAAAAAAAATAGTTTCAAGATTCAATTCAAGAATAATAATTCATTCAATTCAATTTATTCAATAAATTTTAAAAATATCTACTTATTTATTGAAAATTAAAACTTACCAGAAATTGGTAGCAAATAATTGAATAAAAAGTAACCAAGTATATATTATATATTTTTAAATATATTTTAAAGTCTCCTTTTATAAACTATGGGTTTATCTGGACCGGATACACAGTTTATCGTAGGCTCCGAACCACGGCTCTCAGCATTAAGTCTACCGATTGGCGAGTGACCAACTTTATAAAATCATCCTAGAAGACATCCGGTCTTACCCAGCCTGGTTACTGGCGTGACTGGGATCATTTTCCTTGTCGGATTTTACACTCTTGCCTAGGACAATCACACATTTTAAAAAATTACATAAGTTCTACATAAACATACTACTCAAAACATAAATTTATGACCATGCCTCAGCAGGATTCGAACCGCGGCAATCGTAACAGTAGGATGACCGTCCTATCGCCTTTACCACTGTGCCACCAAGCTGTCATTAAATACTTTTATTATTAATTTTTATTTCGCTCTCGCTTTTATGACAATATGGCGAAGGTTCTATATAACACGATAATAAAACAGACAAAACATTATACACTGGTATATAGCTTTTTTAAACACTTACAGGGCTATCGACCTGAAGGACACATTACTGCAAACTTCTCCAAATGGTTTAGTTACGATTATCGATTGGCATAGATATAAATATCAGTCATACCAAACTATTTCAGAATTAGCTAAACCAATAGGAAATAAAATTGCTGAAATAATTACTAGTTTAGAGATGTCAGTAGAACAGTTAACTATAATAGGTAAATTGATATAGAACGATTAATTTTAACTTAATCAGGATAATGTAATTTGCAGGATTTTCAATAGGGGCACATATAGCCGGGTTTGCTGGTAAAAGACTCAATGAATTTTACAATAAGACTCTTTATAGAATAACAGCACTGGATCCAGCGAAAAAAATGTGGGAGCATCAGAGTATCTTATGCCAGGATAGATTGTCACAAAATGATGCACTAATTGTAGATGTCATTCACACTGAAACTGATTTTTACGGATTTTTGTCTCCTATAGGTTCTATAGATGTATATATAAACAATGGACATTTACAGCCAAATTGTGAAGGTACATATATTAAAATTATTATCAAGTTATTAAAAATAATATAACTAACATACACATATTTGATTTTAACAATGTTGTTCAAATACGTTTACAAACATAGAATTTCTAACAATATTTAAAAATTATTATTTTAAGATTAAATGTCTAAATACTACTATTCAAATTTAATTTATATTTTCAAGAAACTAAATTCCCAGGATCCTCAAAACTTAAATTAATAAGATACCATAGAAAAGTATACTCTACAAGATTAATTACCATCACCCTTCGAGCTTTTAATTCAGAAAAATTGAAAATTGTAGTGATGTTAGTTGTTCATACAATATATTATTTATATAAAATTTATATATTGTTGGACTTTTACTAATATATGTGCTTTTTTAGATACCATTTGTTCACATTATAGAGCAATTGATTTGTATATGGAAACATTCTATTCAAGAGTCTTAGCTCTCAAGATAGAAGTCAGAAATCAAACATTTATATACAGCACAACAACAGAATTTGCCATTGTTGGTTACAACTTGGAGTCGAACAAAACTGGACCCTTCCTTTTGTTAACTAATAAAGTGCCTCCATATTTAAAAGGCAAACTAACTCAAAAGAAATACGTCTCCAAATGGGATATACATTTAAATGAACGAACTAATCCTCAATATCAAGAAGCTATTACTAGGATGCCAAACCAGACATATGACTTCGAATATAATTGGGATAAGAATAAATATTTGAATCACACAGAAGACCCTGAATAAATTAATATAGGATAATATTATTGTATTGTAGATACTTTAACATGATTTATTTATTAAAACAGTGTTCTTAATTTATTTTCCTTGAAATATAAAATGTATCATTAGCAAGAACAATTCAACTAAATATATGAATATTTGTTTATCTATAGTCGGCATAACACTAAATATATAATAATTACTGAATAGTTTGAAACTTCAAACTTGAAAAACTTGAAAAAATTAGAAACGTCAGATGGAGCTTAACAACACTTCGTATTGCCAAGTCTCAAAATATAAATAACAACCCTCGTATTTCTTATAAAATATAATTGTAATATCTCAACAAAAATTGGTTGCAAGTCTGAAGTTGCATATTTGAAGACTATCTTCATTATAAATAACTTAATATTATTATATTAAGTAACATTTTGAATGTATTAATTCGTCTCGAATGTTCTTTAATGTTTTACTTTTCTATAAATATATTTTCATGACTATAGTACGAAGGCAAAAATAAAAATTTTAATATTAAAAAAACTATTACAGACTTATAGATTATTATTGGTATAGAGTAACATTAATGTAGAAATAAAAATAAATTGAAACTAATATTAATCATTAATTACAATTCTAGGGATGTTAACTAATTTATTAACTCTACTAGGTAAATTAAGATAAAATATTAATATTTTATTAATTATAATACATATTATAATAGTGAAGGTTAATTTAAACTTAGTTACTAGTAATTAATTTTTCACAGAACTATCTGGCTGCAATTTAAATATTGGAAACTTAAAAACCGCCTACCCTGCCAAATTTGAAACTTATTTGTATTTATCTTCTACGAGTAGCAATTTAGTTAGTTAATTCGTGCCAAAAATGTATTACTCAAAGTAGACTTTGTATTGCAGACTTTTGGAGCTTCGACACATTTCGCATTCGTTATATAATGCATTTTCAGGGCTTCCTCGACACTTTTCTAATAAGTGAAAGTGAGATGAGTGAGAAAGAGTGATTAATCGGAAAGCATAGGAAGTGTGCCAGAAATGGTGGTCTTATAGTATTTTCACGGTTGAAATTGATTTGGTGCATATAAACTTCAATGTTTCCTCTCTAAACCTTGCCAGTTGGTCAACAACAACAACAACTTGACATCAACTTTATGGAACTGAATATTGTGGTGAAGGTCCATTCAGTATTCGACTAAAGCTGAATGGACCGTGTGTCTATCTAAATTATTTGGGATTTGGGAGTTCGTAGGACCGTTCGTGACGTCTTCCCGTCAGGTAATGAAGAATGTTCACCACAACGAATTGCCAGTATTTAATGTTAATATAAATACATATAAAAATTCTGGACAACAAGGGCAAACCAAAAGTTGGATACATATGTATAGTTTGGATATTATTCAAATGAAAGAAAAGTGACACCACACTAATTAACTCAAAAATCACTATTGAAAACCGCGTGATAATTATGGCAAGTAAAAAGAAAATATATTTGAGCGGCTATTCTCATAATTAGAATGTTAAGAGAATAGGAAATTAAAACTAAAAGATGACAATAAATCCATAACAGAAAAATATTGTCTTTTTATTATTAGGTAAAACAGATGTTTCTCTTCCTTGCAACTTTAATTACTGTATTTGGGTGTATTGAAAATGAAGGGAATTTCTTAGAAACCCTAAATTTCATTTATATATTATCCTAGACAAATTATTCATTGTTGATTTCTAATTCATATAAATATCAACTTTGAGGACGATATGGCGAAGGTCATTTTAATAGTTTCATTAATACAAAAAAAAACAGTTTACTACAGAAAAATTAAGTACATTAAAATTCTAGAAACTCCAGCATTATATGCATAATTATAAATAATGCATAATAAAAATATTGAGATTTTACAAACATTAAAATAATTAAAACCAAATATAGTAAAATTTGTTATAAGAAAATTAAATTTTTTCTTTATTTAAATGTCGATAATGTTAATTTAAAATTCAAAAAGTTATTACGGTTCTTACTTGGGGGCCTCGATATGTCTCAGGAAGTCGCCGCAATTTACCCCCGTGGCTAAGGCAGGGGATTTGGTAAATAACCGGCTAATGATTTGTTAACAAGAATTCTGCTGAGAGATACTCTTGGAGATAAATTGAAACGACAATTCAAGAAGGGCTAGGGGTCACGGAAAGTTACATTTCGTTAAATATTCAATAACACATTACCAACTTAAGAATGTATTATTTTTATTAGAAGAATCTCTATACATATATATTTGTATTATAAAATGTAAGTACTCTGCATTAATAGTATTATATATTATTACTCAGAACTATTACTTATATTCAGAATATATTATTATTAATTATAAAATAATAGCAAATATATAGTTTACGTATTTCCATAATTGATAATATATATAATATACAATAAAATCTATATTTTGATATTTTTTTATCATCTGGGTATAAATATCAGTATCGACGGCTAAATTATTAAGTAGATCTCTTATTTGTTTTCTCTTTTTTTTTTTAGATAAGCCGATGTATTTCCTTATTTCTACAATACCTCCGAGATAGCTTCTTCTAACATCTCTTGTGTTCCCCATATTCTGTAAGTGATTGCACCAACTAAATGATTCCTTTTCGATGTACTATTTTAATGGTTCGATATTGAAGATTTTTGATTATTTTAAAGTTTCTCGTCCTGCTAACTGCATTATTCCAATATTCCCTGATTTTATTTTTGTCTTTTTTATTATAGTGCCCAAATCTTGTCGCCACATAAGATAATAAAGTAGAGTTTACAATTATCTCTAATACAATGATATGCTGTCTCCAGAACCTTATTAACTGCTACCAGTTCTTAAACAAGAACAAAATAATATAAAATGTAGCTTTATATGACCATACTTATCTTCGTCATTAAATCATAACTACCTTTATATAATAACTCTTAACTCCTTAATAGTTCCAACAATACGGGAATGACCACAAGTACAACACTGCTTAAAATTGAATTAAATCATTTAATAACATCTAAACTCTCTCTCTTTCCGATTTAATATCGTTTCAAATACTAAACGTCCTCGGATTTAAAATTGCCATGTCGGCATTTTGCGGTACAGCACTGCCAAATTTACGTCACAATATTTTCATTTTATTTGTTTTATTGTTTAATACATACATACCTATACATATTAAAACAATCAAACATATAAGATATATAATACGATTTGTGTTCACATATATGGTTATAATTGTTCAAAATTAAACATGAGCATTAGGACATAACGTATGAGGAGAGAATAAATACTAACTGTTTTGTAGATATGGTAAATGCATTAGACAGAATTCAGTGATTAATTTTATGAAGAATGGTGTACACAGATAGCTGCAGAAGAAATAAAATATATAGGGATACAAAGATGACTCGCCAAGTAAACACACCATCGAAGGAAACAAGGACTAAACGTAAAAACGTAAATATGCTCTCGAATGAAAGTAAAATACGTTTCTTATATATACAATTGTTAATTAGAAGGAAAAACGCGCCTAGAAACTCTACCTCATTGGTGATGTGGAAAAGAGTTCAATGTAAACAAAACAAATCTAACCAAACATACCAACCCATATTAAAGTTATCCAAACCTCCATCAGACACATCCTCTTCACAGTTTGTTCCTGGTGAGCTTTGATATAAAAAATGTTGATAATGAGGCTTTTGAATACCGTGACAAAATGGTCAGGTGTCGGTGAAACTTCTCTAATCCCGTAACCTCTAATATTTCCATAAAAAAAGTCCAAACTATCATGCTGAAATGGCCTAATCATTCGAATCTTCTCTTTGGTAGTACTATGTATGTACTGTTTATTCTATTAACTTCTTTAGAAGCAGAAACTACTTGTTTGTATAAATGCCGTGCTTTTTGGAGTTAACATAAGTTGTCGAGTAACATTAACTACATATATTATCCGCCCTCTACACTCTATAAAATAAAAATTAACAAAATTATAAAAAGATATTACACACACTTACTTGTACTTTTTGGTATTGTATGGTCTGGCTTCTGACCGCCTGAAATTGAAGGAACATGTTCCTCTATTTCTATATAATCTAAATAGACACATAGTATAACTTTAAGTATTGTGGTATCTCTATTTAAAAAAAATTGTACTTATTTTTTAAACTATTTAGGTTGTAACTGAGAACTGCATCTTTGTTAAGAAGTGATCTACCAGATTTGGCTCTATAATCTTCTAGTCTAAAATGCGAGAGAGCCCTTTAAGTTTGTCATTGTTTACGTTAACAAGCCATTTCTGGCTTAAAGCAAAACTCTTGGGAAAACGATGCAGTCTGTTAGAACTTCACAAACACTACACGCTATATTTACAATTCAAATCGAAAGAAATAAATCTGTAATCTTTTTATCGGCGGCCCTCTCTTGGTGTAGCAGTACACTGAGATCATAGTAACGGGTATGTCTATTTAAGTTCTCATATTATACTTCAATGTTTTGTGACATTAAATCAATGCACTTGTAGCTCGCAGATGTAATAGTCTATGTCGAAACTAGAAATTTGATAAAATGACGGAAACTTTTTTTTTACCTAACGTTGTGCATCCCCAACGTATTGAACCAAGCGCCGCCGCTGGTAAATAGGCACAACCGAATATTACGAATTTTTTTCTTACTAATTTATAATAAAAACGATACAAAAACTGATGTATATTTAATTATGTCTAATGTAAATATGTTTTTACAATATCGAAAAATCTAGACTTGTAAACAAAGTCTAATCAGACAAAGCCTACTCGTATAATCAAATTTATTTTTACTATCGGGATAAATCAAATTTTTGTACCCGGTAAATCTAATCCCCAGTGAAACATTAGAGTACTCATTTTTTATTTATAGTCAGAGCAAAAAAGAAAACAATTTAGTTACCCAACAAACTTTCAAAACTTAGGTGAAAGACTTTGAAATTGTGCAGGATTGAGGTTGCCCACTGAAAGTTCTGCAATTCCACATTTATATTATTATTACACGACCCACACAACCTATAAAACTTTAATTTACGTAATACATGTAAGTTAGGTATTTTAAAAAAAGCATTATTATTTAAATGTTTTACATGCACTGGTAATATAATTAATTGATTAAAATTATTTAAAGTAGTTTATATAGCAATTGTTTGAGAATAATTTCAGATAAGATATGACAAGCCCGCTTAAACTGTAATAATATATAATGAGGGAACAGGAGTTTTGACTTTATTCAGGTTGTTAAAAACTTTAAAGTTTGTAGGAAATTGCATCTCGTGTATGCTCGATAACGGCGCAATTCAGGCTGGGAAAGTTTTTAATAAAGTACTTGAAGAAAATTGGTGCGATGATAGGAAGTAGATCAAACGTTTTGTTGTGTGTTGATATCTTAACACATAATTTGAACATAATGTTAATTTCCCCTAAAGTAAATAATTCGCTTCTTTAGAAACAGCATATATATAAACAGGTGGCAACTATTTTATGTTTAAGATAAGGTTCTCAATACATAATAATGTTATAAATATCTTATATATATACTTCTCATGTGACAATGTTCGTTCCCATACTCCTCGGAAACGGCTTGACCGATTCTTATGAAATTTTTAATGCATATTCAGTAGGTCTGAGAATCGGCTACTATTTATTTTTCAAAGCTGTAAGTGATAAGATTTTTTTTTGATAAAATTGTATGTTAATTTTTTTATAATGTGGCATTAAAAAATACATACAACCCTAAATTTTCACTTTTCTATCACCAACCCCTGCTTTTTAATAGTCACTTTAATAATTTTATCATGTTTTATCCTGCTCGATAACATCAATTATTATCACTTGGCAAGTTTTGTGCAACGGCTGTGCAACGGTACGCGACTAGTCGTTACAAAATTAATGAACAACGTTATCGGAGCCACCATTTTAAATAGCAAGTTTCGAGGTCAAAATATATTAATACCACGAATACCTATTATACCCACACATGTGCCAATTCAATTTAAGGGTATTTAATTTCCGATTAGATTGACATTTGCAATGAGAAAAAGTATGAATGAGTTCCAAACAACAAATATAACAAAATTAATTATTAATAAACATGACTTTTATTTAATCAACTTATCAGCAACAGCCATATTTTGCACCTTCCAGGATTTTTGAGTAATGCGATATAAAATATTTAGTTAAGATTGTTGCAATCAACTGATTTTTTCAACTTTTAATTATGCTGAAATATCTTATTTCCAGTTAGTTGAGACAAAGGAAAAGACAAGACAATTGGAAGGAGAACTAAGTAGTGTAGTGAATATGACAGATAATATATAACTGCGAAGTAATTTCATTTACACTCTAGTATTCTTTAGGTAATTTATCGCTATATTTGATATAGTCGGAGTATTTATGTTTCAATGCTCAATATTCAATACACCTCAGTAAATATAATGCTACTGCAGTATGTTACATACTTATGACTGTTCATGCATTTATTTTCGCTTATATATTTTAAATTTATATTAAAATTAATATGAGATGCTAAATTCATTATGCTTATTGAAACTGACGAAATTTGTTTATAAAGTTTTAATGAACTACTAAGGAATATAAAGAGCTTAGTACAAGAGGATAGCGATTTTAAAAAATTAGAATCATTAGAGCTATAATAGCCCTGTTTGGTTCGTTATGGCGAAACTTGTCGAGAAAAGTACACCAATAGAACCGTAATAGCTGTTTCGGAAGCAATAATATGATTTAATCTGTTTGTGCTCGAAAATGGGAGTAAATTTGTTTTAGATTATTGTCTTTTTCTAATAATTTTTACTTTTAGTTGAGGTATAATATTTCTTTTACTTTTTTAGGTTACTAATAATTATGTTTTACCATCTATTGTTTATTAGTGTCTCACTTTTAAGATTCACTGATATAAATATTTACCTTTGTACTACTTAGGATGTATGATGTATGATGCACGTAATTATTCTTTTTGTTCAGGATCAAAAGAAATTGCAGTTACCAAATCCCACACCAAATTATTATACGATCCGCGTTATACTATGTTAATATTTATGAAGAATGAACTACTCGCTTCTTTAAATATATTATTGAGAGCCCTAATTTTCATAATGATATAATATAATTAATATAATTAGTTTTCCTCTGTTTATTTTATTTCATAGGATACTTTAACTAGGATGTACCTAAAGGAGTGCAATACAATGAGAAAGAATCGTTCTATCTGTTTAATAACAGCCTAATATTTTATATGTGTTAATCGAGCTAACATTTAAAATGGCATAATTTTTTTAATATATCACACAAAAATCTTTATATAAGATTGTAGTTAAACTAAACTCACTGTATCAGTAATTTGGAGTGGTAAGAGGTGGGTGGCCAAAAGGGGAAGTTAATTGACTAATATATTTTTGATTCGATAATTCACATTGAAGTCCCTATACATTATTACAAGAAATTGTTTACCAAACTTCCATTGCGTTACCACGGCGTTACCAAAAAATGTCTTTATAGATACAGAAATAATAGTTTTTTTAGTAGTCCTTTTCTAGGTAAATCCATCAATAACTAATTCATTAAAATTGGACATTTTAATAATTTTGATCTTGATATTTTGATCATTTGTTTCTCAATAGATAACCTTGCGAACGCAGTTAACCTATTTTCACTCACTGTACTTCTAGAAATTTTTTATTCGTTTTAACGTGGAGAAACATTTTAACGACGAGAGCTTATGCGGTCGTCATGGGCAAATGCTTGTTGCACTAAAATCTCTCTGAAAAATCTACTTGAAAATTATTTTCAACTAAAAATTGAAGTACTTGGACCGCTCCTGAAACTTCTCTAAAATTTGATATTTTGTATATTCATAATTCCTGAATTTAGGTGTAGGCAATGGCCAAACGGCCAGGGAATGAAAATCTTTTTTTGATATCGCCAATTATGGTGTCTCATACCTCTGTGTCTTGCACAACCCTAGACACATAAAAACCTCTCTTCTGTCTTTCTTCTTTTCCTAGCATGACTATCATTACTATTTTCTATCTTAGTTTCTTAATAGTATGTATATTACTTCGTTCTTTCTGAATATTTTGCCCAAACTCAGTAATGCATTTTTTTAAGGTCACTGAATCAGTAGATCATTTTTGCAACTGTGAATATAAAATATTGACACGGGCACTTTATACGATGATAATTGACAACCAACAACAAAACTTCATTCAATAATCTTAAAAGTGCGCCTGCCTTCGTGATAGTATCAGATTGTCTATATTTAATGTATATATTTAGATTACTTTTTTTTCCATATATGCTATAAGGTACTCTCGGTTTTAATTTTTTTAATTTCTTATTTATGCTTGTGGCGTGAGACACTATCCTGTTTAATTGATGAGCAATGAAAGCTCGGTTAATTGGTGTAGTAATGAAAATAATGGGCGTATTTGAATTTATCTTTAATAACTCTTTGAACAGTATCTGAGCGCCACTCATGACGCTTGCTCCGTCATAACTTTGGGAAATCAACTGATCAGGATTTCTTAAGACATAATTTAACGCATCTTCTATGCAGTTCTATGTTCATTCGGTTTTACGAAAGTCCAAAATCGTTCAACGGTGCTGCTCAAAAGCACCAGAAATTTTATACAGTTTGACCATTCTGATGCCTCGTCGCTTCCAAATAATAAACAGGGTATGCAGTAAAGACTGTCACTAACTTCACACCCTCACAACCAGTCAGTTTTTTTCTAAGCTCCTGTTTTAAAAGTACGTTTATACATAAGACTGTTGCTTTTAGTTACATTCGTAATTAATACACTTGGTTTCGGACGCACAGCATTTTTTATTTTTATTTTTCTTCCAAAGGTAGGTAAGAGAAATTAATTGTTTTTAAATATTGCACGCTAATGACCGCTATTTTATCACAATTCACGCTTTGACACCGATTATTAAATCCTCGAGCTACAGGTAGACTGATTTCCATAGAGTAACAAAGATATAACTCAATAGTGGACAATAGCGCAAAGTTTTTTCCCAACATCAAGAAGGAGCCATAATTAGCCATTCAAGTAATTTGATTGGCCAATTTAAATCACCGTTATAGGCACCTGTAAGAAAAATATTTTACTGTGAAGACATTTGATTGGCTCATTAGTAATGTTTGGTACGTGACAGCTTTGACGTCATGTTTAATTGACTATTAAAATTTAAATAAAAAACTTTTTTTTTTAAATAATTTTATTAAATAAAATTCAATTAAATATAGATATAATATGTAAAAATAAATAAATATAAATATAACCTAGAATAATAAATATAAACATATAATGTAATTTTATGTAAAAATAAATATATCTATAAAATATAAATATTATATACATATATATAAAATCATCAAAAAACAAAAAAAACTTTGGTGCATTGTAAATTAAAATAATCTCTTCCCTCTTTTTCCTTTTTCATATTTGTTTAGTACAATCAATTTAATAGGAGACATTTATCTATCAGAGTTCTGTCTTATTGTTGTCTAAAAAAGCAAAGAGTCACTCTTAAAATTTTGTTCGCCTATTTTATTTAAAATTATATAGCTCACCCTGTTTTAACATTTGACATTTTGACTTGTAACATTTGACAAAAAATTTGTTATATTATCAACATGGCAAAATCGCTGAAAAAAATTAAAGACAAAAGACAGCTCAAAGGCTTACTGACAGTATAATAAAATAATTTTGGTGGAGTCTGGGGCACGAGATTGTACTGCCTTTATAAAATCAGTCTCAATTTATGGGTCTACTATTCATAAATCTTCTTTCAAAAGTATTACTGAATATCCTGAGATGTACACTACGGTACAACGTAAAACTTTGTTTGCTCTTATAGGAACATCTGGAACTAAAGTTATAGTCAAGTAATTAACGGTAAGAATGAACAGAAGGGAGGGTACTGGCTAAATTAATACAAACTTTACCATTACCTTCTCGAGTTTGTTCAAATGTCGATGACATTTACTTCGAACAGGCTGGTTGTGGGCCTGGAATGATGAAAATAGGCACTACAATTATAGCAAGACAGTTTACAAATTAATGGTAACAATTTTAAACAGAAATGAGATTGACTCCTTCAATTTACCTTCTATATCATTTGGACTTTGGTCCACTTCTATTTGTACATATTCTGGGCTTGTGGTATTATTTTCACCATCTCTAAATTGTTCGTAAGTAGTTAAGGGAAAGTTTAAATGTATCACAAAAATGTCTATGACACACGCGGTAACGATCATAAATCTGTTTCATGTTTAACCCAATCAGTCTAGGCTTTTTAATGTTTTTCTACCCATTTCTTAAAGATCGCTGGCAACTTTTTTAACGTAAAACGATGATGCATTTTCTCACTATCTGTGCATTTGGGTGCACAACACTTAACCCATACACCCATAACGTTTATGCTTTTCAACTACCGACTTGTATATACTAATCAAAATAAAATAATAATTTAATCTATAAACTTTATAAAAAGCTGACCTCACTGTTTTCTATATAAAGCCCATTGCACATGGCGTACAAAATACAGACATATTGTACAAACAAACAATAGAACGAAGTGAACCGATCAGATCTCGTCGCCGCTCTTAAATCTCCAATTCCTTATGCTGATTTCATATGCACACGGGCCGGCATGAACCTTTAACTGTCGCTGTGAACACAAATTGCGGGCGGCGGAGGATTGACCAATCACATTTAATATTCTGATTTGAAGGGAATGAAGGCACCGCGATGGGCGTCAAGTAATGCATACAGCTGGATTTCTCACGTTACGTATAATCAGCGCCTTGTGATTTGGGGATATAGAGTTTTGTTTCAGAAATAATTGATTAAGCGATCCGTTTAGCTCCAGATAAGAAATTCGTCAAAGTTTTTGTGTATTAATATAAAGTCTAAGACGAATCGTTTTTTTAAATAAACATAATTATTAAAATAATGACTGGATGGATAGAATTTAATTATTTTCTTTTTTTCGAAAGGAGGCATTAACTTTGGCGGTGCACTTATTATACGCTTAAGAACATGATGAGCTGCTTTTGCAGAATGACAACGTGCCTGCTCATACAGCAAAACCAACCAAGGAAATATTGAAATCATTAGAAGTAGATGAGAAGTTTTATCATACACGCCGTACTCTACAGACCTGAGTTCATCTCATTACTATTTTTTAGATCGATGGAGTATGCCCCTACGTAGTAGTTTTTCTTTCACACAGTTTGTTGATTTGGCTCAAAGGAGAAACCGTTCTGTTAGAATGACTATACATTTATAAATTGTATAAGAGATGTATAAATACTTTGAGATGCCCACCATGATTACAGATGGCCAATACTTTGAATAAATAAATTTTATTTATCCCTAACGTTATTCACACGTTTCTTGAGCGAAAAGAGCGGATATTAATTACCGACACACCAGATAATATCTATTGTAGGACATAATTTTAAAGTAGTTGAATTATATCCCACGACAAGAATAATTCTCATAAAGCGTAAATTAAAAATTAATTATAATTAATATTTCTCCTGCTATTAATCACTTTAACGGAAGCCTGATCCTGATTATCTTGCCAATAAACAGGCTCTCAACAACCAAGAGCAGGGAGGGTCAAGTAATACTTCAGCTGATCTAGTTTGCAGGGTTTTATACGACATATGCTAGATATTTATCGCAGACTTAAGAGTTCTTTTATAAAGGCCGAGGGGGAAGTTCAAGCTTTAAAATTCTCTACAGGGTTGGTTTATTTTAGCGCGTTATATCTTTCTGCATCAGCGATTATTTATTCGAAAACGCGTTAAAAATGTAACAGAACTCAACAGCGTCATGAATTTTTCTTTGAAATATGTTTCAAGTGACTTAACTAAAATTGTGTGTCTCTGACAATGTCTCTATTTGAGTTTACTTATCTTTGTCTAAAAATCTATTAACATATTAATAATTTTCTATATAATTTAATAGAAACTATTTTTAGATAGCTCCGTTGGTACAAAGACTTTTATAATATTTCAAAGATATATCATAAATTGATATTTCGATGACTATAGGCTAAGACCATTTATCTAACAATTTTATATTTTTTGTATATTAATTAAACTTTATATTTTAGACAAAGAAAATATCCTTTAAGTTGATTGGGGAAAAATTAACTTTTGTTTTTCTTAATAGAATATTGAAAGTGGCATATGTTTAGTAGTACTTAACACATACAATCATTCCAGCACCGCTCTAATATTTAAATACCACTTTTGTAGAATGATCGTAACTTCACTTTTCGATCATTCAAAACGATTTTTTTGTTATGTTTTCTGATGTTACCACCTTATTGGAACGTCCACTGAGTTCTGCATTATCAGTGTCTCTACGACTTTTTTTTTGAAATCAGCAAACCAACGTTTTTTGTTGTTTCTGCTGGAGCCGAGTCCTTATAACAATTTTCTAGAAATGGCTTCGCATGAACGGTATTTTTTCCCATAAAAAATCAGCATAAAATTAAAACAGGTAATTGTTTTTGATACATATCTCAAAAAGTAGTGAATGTGTAGCGACCGTTACAACCTTTTAGGCCACTACGTTGGTGGATTCTCTTTTCTCTAACCCCTTGTAACAGTACCACTTCCACAGAGCTTCCGTGATTCCTTTAACTAACCTAATATAATATCCTGTTCATTCTCATGAAATAAACAAGTTTTTGTTCAACCGGTGTTTTGTGTTCCCGTGCGAATTCCTTCCACAAAAATAATAGTGATTGTTCCGATAAACAATGGTGTCGACACCCACATTCCAACCGACAACACGAACATTCCTACAAATGCAATAAAACTAGTGCCATCTATGTGTCAGGCCTGGGATTTTTCAGCCCAATTGTTATTATAATGAAGAATCAACAATATAAAATTTAATTAGTATTATTGTATTATGTGCAAATACTATAAGCATATTTGTAAATCTAATTTGATAACAAATTTAAATAGAAAAAATACTTGTTATGTCGAAAATAACCGAACTCGTAATACAATATAGGCATCTTCGGACATATCTAAATTATACATACATAATTATATATTGGATGATAAAGTTAAATACCAAACTAAAATATGTTTAGATTTGCTATGAGATGTGATGAATGAAGTTTAGTATTTTCATTTTCATCAATAGAGTTTCATTGATATTGAAATAGGATTAGTCATCAATACTGTCTTTATAGTAGCCATTTTTCCCCTTAAAGTATAATAGTTTTCTAAGTTTTCGTTTTGAAATCTTAGCGTTTTGTCAGTCGTACAACCGGTGGGATTTTAGCAATATTATAAGATAATTGTTTTCTTTATATATCTTAAATTAACTTATTTTATCAAAAAATCACAGGTCAAATTAGAGGTTGACGTTGTATTGACGTTCTAGCTAGATCAGTGTAGAAGGTCAATAAGGGCAGACTACAGTCGCTATGAATTATTATGATCAACTAAAACTTTGACAAGACGGTATCAAAGACGGATTACAGTAGTTCAGTTTCTTAGATGTAGACTACTGCCAATATCTTCTATGATATTAGACTTGGAGGTCTAGTGTTCATTCACTGCTCGGAAACGCCTCCTAATTATGTTCAATTATGTCGAAGTCTGTAGATTTTGCGTGGCAGAGGAAATGATTGATGATGCTTTTCAAACCGATACTTTTGGCTATGTGTATGGACGCATTATAATCTTGGAATTTTGTAGAGTTTTGTTGCAATATGCTAGTCATAGTAGGAAGCTCATCATTGAAAATATCAAGATATCCATTCGCAATAATCCGGGCAGTAATGTGAATTGAAAGACCAGGTGTATTCGGAATTCCAGCTGAATAGTAGTCTTCTTTTGTGGTTCTTCGGTTTCTGTCAGTTAACTTTGGGTTTTGCCTACGCTATTGCTTCGTTGATGATGTTTTACTATGTTTGGTGTATGCCGTCGTTACCGTGGATACTCTCGCTCGATTCTAGAGATTCGGAGATTTATTTTTCGAAGACTGAGATATTACACATTCCACTGATTGGTTGTTTTTATCGTCCCGTACACTACACGTATAATAAACACTGAAGAATAACCTACCAAGCTTTATATGTAAACTGAGAAATTCGAAATATTGAGAATTTAGAAGGGTATCCTAAATGGGTGCATGCGAAACAGTGTTTTAGCTTGTTCATTTGCGGCTAGGCCTCTCGAGGTATAAATTTGGAAACAAAGCTGAAATTTGATACTTTCTGCTCTCAGATGGCTATTCTAGAAAATAAGAAGGCGCAGAGTACTTGTCTTTATATTTGGTGGAAATAATTAAATTACTAAATATTTTGAACTTTTTTGGTAATTATATACTTACCATACAAACAATTTGATTTATATATATAAATAATTTCGGTTTAATATCTTTCGACAAAGCTTTTGCTGTAAGCGTCTCTTTTGAATTGGATAATTTTTTAACATGGCTGACAAAGCAAACTTAAAAAACTTATGAACTTACGTGTTAAATATTCTTATTTTGTTAACTGTGTTTTTATGGTTCTTTTTTTTTTCGTTAAAATGATTTGTTTAAATCTTAGCACATCTCAGGTGTTGCGTTCCAGTCCACAATATAATGTACAGCTTTACTAGGATCCTGCTCTATGTCAGAAATGTCTTTTAGCAATAAATAATGAAAAACAAAACTGTTAGGAATGTCTTGTCAGGTTTTAAATAAGAGCAAAAGGGTTCGTACTGTACATTTTACACAGGACAAACCGAAATGTGGAAGAGTATTGCTTAAGAGGGAAATGGTTTCCAGTTGTTATTTTAATTGTAAGTCTTTTATAAAGTTAATTATATGTAACTGATTTGTAAGAGATAACAAGCTTCTATTTTAGCTGTGACATAGAAGAACGAAAACATTGATCCAAATATGTCAGGAAATGTTAATGAGTTGAACAGTGAAATTATTAAAGCCCGGCAGTATGACAGATGTGATGTGACAAAGCCAGAAACTTTTTACTTTGTTGGTAAATTTTATTTCGACTGTTATTTCGACCAGATTATGCACAAGACTTAACTTAACAAAGAGTCTATCCAATATTTTATATCACCAAATGCCTGTATTTTTCAACACTATCAAATGTATTGAGCATTTTCAACGAGACGTGATCAGAATGATAATAGTTAGGTGTTGTTTGTTTTGGTGAACGAGAAAAGTGGACACAATGGCAAAAGGCAAAAATGAAAGATTTCTTATTGCAACATCTAAATATAACACAGTTATATCGCTGACGTACAATTATGTACTTATAATAAATATTTGACAAAAAAAGATTTGAAAAAACATTTCAAATTAATTAGTCTTCTACATATATATTGTATTGTACTCTGTATTTGGCTGAGTTATATTTAAGATAATAGAAAATATTCCATATTCAGTAGTTTATTAAACTTTGTATATTTAAAAGTATAAGTTTTATGTTAGATCTGGTAAATTACGTTTTAATGTATTGTTAGTTAATATATTGTCTTTAAACATAGAAAATTCTAGGAATTCTCCTTTGAGATAATATTTGTAATGTAAATTTGACATATATTTAAATAAAATATATTTTTAATTAGTGCTATTATTATTAATAAAATATTTTAAATTTCCCGCTACTCATATTGCCAGTCGCGCCCTTTGGTGGCAAATGAAAACTAAACTTGTCCACAGGTAATACATGGGAGATACACTTCCAATTCCTCTGAGTTTTGTGCTGAGAAATATATGCGTGTTGCATTATTTATACGAAGCAGTATTGTTTCCCAATATGATGTACTACATTACCTGGTGTCCATATTATTTTGTCTATACCTTGCATGTTGGATGTAACTAATGGTTGAGCCAAGAACTTAACTTTTACGATGCATTTTCATATTATAATATCTCTATAGAGCTTGTTTAACAAAATAGTACTTGATTTATATCTTGAGTAGAGCGCTTATATAGTGCCTGTTGTCTTTAAACATTATCGTCAAGATTATCGTAGCGTATAAGTGTTCCTGTCTTTTTATTCCCATATTCCAGTTATTATGCATCGCGAATTTTTACCAACCAACCGTACAACCAATAAAAAGATTACTGTTTTACGCTATTTACGTGAGGCTATAGAGAAAGAAATAACCCGAATTATGATAAAAGAACAAATGGCTTTTCCCACGATAAGGTACCGATACAGCATTTGTAGAAATAAAATTTATGAAAAATGGAATTACTGTAACATCGCAGTATCTATTTTTGCTGTTTCTTGTTATTAATGATATATTCATGTGTTAGTAGTAATTTCTTATATTAACAGTTAATATATCATTTCACTATTATTTATAATAATTTGTTTTTAATAGTAATCTTATATATAAAAATGAATCGCAAAATGTGTTGGTAAGCGCATAACTCAACAACGCCTGGACCAATTTGGCCAAATCTTTTTTTTAAATGTTCGTTGAAGTTCAAGGATAGTTTTTACGGCGAGAAAAAATAGAATTATTGCTGGAAAAACCCTAAAAATAGCCCTTTTCTTTTTCCCATACAAATGATTTGTAACTAAAACGTAGTCAATTTGAGCTTTATTGCTATGGTATAAAGTTCATATTAAATTACAAGCACTCACTGTTGTCTAAGCAATGTAGGTGTGTTCCTAACGTCAAAGATCATATCTATCAAAACAATGTGCGTGTGTGCGTTGGAGCACAGAATACATAGTTGGAGGAGTTTAATGTCGCGTTCCGAAACTCGCGTTTCTTTTGTATTAGTTTCGGCACGCGAGATAAAATGCATCAGTTTCCACGTTATTACATCAGTCAAACAAAAATCGCGTTACCAACAGTGTTTTATTATTTTTAATATCCAAATTTTAAATAAATAAAACAATTCGTACGGCTTAAAAGGATTTGAGTTCAAGTCATATCAAATTTAAAAAAAAAGTTGTCTGTTACAGATGACTTTTGACAGATGACAGATGAATTGTCAACTGATAAACGAAACAAAATTGGTATATCGTGTTTTGTGCAGAGTGTTTAGTTAGTTAGTGTTTGTTTAGTTCGTGATTAGTGAAAAAATAATTTATATTTGATATGCCTCCTATAAGACGAAGCAATTTAGGTAGAAGAACCAGAAATGCTATAAACCAAGCTAATTACCGATCTAATCGTACTGCACAAGAACGTGACGACGGAAATGAACGTGAAAAAATTCGGATATCACAAACGCGTGAAGCGCGAGCGCGACATTCAACTAATAATCGCGCAAGTTTGAATCGAGCTGCTTTCAGTTACGATGTGTCAATTGACTACAGTAACTACCAATGTGTTGTTATTGGTTCTATGAACTTGGTTTGCTCACACTGTAAGGCATTAAAATACAAAAACGAAGCCAATGGATTGTGATGCGCAAATGGTAAAGTGAAATTGATACCATTGGATCCACCACCAGAACCATTGTACTCATTAGTTTCAGGAATAGGAACAGATTCTATACACTTTTTGACACATATCCAACAATATAACAATTGCTTTCAAATGACTTCATTTGGGGCAACAAATGCAATTCGGGAAAATTTTATGCCAACTTTCAAGGTATGTATTATAGCAGTTACTCATAATTATTTTAGCGAACAAAATTTTCTGTCACCAAAGTTAAGATGTGTTACTAATCTTCAATTTCTTAATCATTACGAAATATATCACTTAGTCATCATATTATATGGTGATTCAGTTTCAGTGACACTTTTATTATATTTTATATTTGATAGATATTAGTTAAAACTAAATATATACTTTTTAAGATCAAATATTATTTAAGTTTGATCACTGACAATCCATTAATTTATACCACACCATAATATTTGTTTTATTTACAGATACAAGGGCAAATATATCACAGAGCAGGTTCACTGTTACCAGTGTCAGATAGCGACAACAAATTCCTGCAAATTTATTTTATGGGCAATTCACCACAAGAAATTGATCTGCGTTGTGCACATAACAATTTAGTAAAGAGGTCTATTGTAGAACAATTACAAACTTTATTTCATCAACACAATCAATTGATTATATTGTTTAAAACTGCCCTGGATCTGATGCCATCCGATAATCACAAAATTGTAATCAGAGCTGATAAAACACCTGCAGGTCAACATACAAGACGTTTTAATGCACCAACTATTGATGAAGTTGCTATCGTTGTAGTTGGAGAAAATTTGGAATCCCGTGATATTGTTTTACATCGTCGGAATGATCAATTACAACGTATAAAGGAAACACACCGCTCATATGATGCACTGCAATATCCCATTATATTTTGGCAAGGTGAAGATGGCTACGATTTATCAATAAAAATGATAAATCCCATTACAGGTAACTAAAATATTAGTTTAGCTATGGCGATAATATCTCAGTCACTATATTATGTATTTGAATGTTATTAAAACAAAATCTGTTTACAGGTTCTGAAACCAACAAAAAGTCAGGAACTATTATTCATACCGCCTAATGATTCAGGAAAATGAAGATAATCACATATTGAAATGTCGGCGATTATATCACAAATATGTTGTTGACATGTATGTTAAAATTGAAACGGACAGATTAACATTCATCAGGTTGAATCAACATCAAACTCCGATCTGATGGAAATGCACAGAATGTCGGTCGGATGACTATTCTTCCAGCAACATACATCGGAAGCCCTCGGCATATGCACGAATATGCTCAAGATGCCATGTCGTATGTTCGTCATTATGGTACAGCAGATTTGTTCATCACATTTACATGCAATCCGCAATGGATAGAAATTAAGCAGGAGTTATTCCCTGGGCAATCACCCATTGATCGTCATGATATTACAGCCAGAGTCTTTAGACAAAAGTTGAAATCTTTAATGAATTTCATCGTAAAACATAATGTGTTTGGTGAGACACGCTGCTGGATGTATTCTGTGGAGTGGCAGAAACGAGGATTGCCACATGCACACATTTTGGTTTGGTTGGTTGAAAAGATAAGGCCAAATGAAGTTGATGCAGTGATATCAGCTGAAATCCCTAATGTACAAGTAGATCCTGGATTGCATGAGGTAGTTATCAAAAACATGATACATGGTCCCTGTGGAACTCTTAATCAAAATTCACCGTGTATGATGGATGGTAAATGTTCAAAACGATATCCACGGACATTAATATCGGAAACAATTACTGGTAATGACGGTTATCCATTGTATCGTCGCAGATCGACAGCAGACAATGGAAAATCAACAATTGTCAAATTAAATCAACAAGATATTGAAATAGATAATCGTTGGATTGTTCCATATTCACCCATTTTATCAAAGACGTTCAAAGCACACATCAACGTTGAATCTTGCCATTCAGTGAAATCGATTAAATACATTTGCAAATATGTAACCAAAGGGAGTGATATGGCTGTGATTGGAATTGGTGCAGAGAATTCTAATGATGAAGTTACCCAATACCAAATGGGCCGCTATGTCAGTAGTAATGAAGCAGTTTGGCGAATATTTTCTTTTCCTATTCATGAGAGACACCCTTCTGTTGTTCACTTAGCTGTGCATTTAGAAAATGGACAAAGAGTGTATTTTACAGCACAGAACGCAGTACAAAGAGCTGTTCAGCCACCATCTACTACATTAACCAGTTTTTTTGAGACATGCCAAAACGATGATTTCGCACAAACATTGCTATATTCTGAAATGCCAAAATATTATACCTGGAATCAATCCTCAAGGAGATTTATACGACGGAAACAAGGAAAACCAGTTCCAGGATATACAGATGTATATTCCACCGATGCGATTGGCCGGATTTATTCAGTACATCCAAGCAATGATGAATGTTTTTATTTACGACTACTATTAGTCAATGTACGTGGCCCAACATCATTCCAACAGTTACGAACTGTTGATGGTGAATTGTGTGGATCCTACAGAGAAGTCTGTCAACGTTTGCAATTGCTTGAAAATGACGCTCATTGGGATCAAACTCTCAATGATGCTGTAATATCATCACACGCTCATCAAATACGAACATTGTTTTCTATAATCATATCTACATGCTTCCCATCAAACCCAATTGATTTGTGGATGAAGTACAAAGATTTTATGTGTGATGATATTTTGTATCAAATACGGAATAGAATGGGAAATCCAAATATACAAATCAGTGAAGAAATTTACAATGAAGCATTGATTTCAATTGACGACATGTGCTTGATAATGTCAAACAAACTATTAATTCCATTAGGCCTGATCGCGCCCAATCGTCCAATGCATGACGCTTTTAAACAAGAGTTGCATCGAGAAAGACTGTTTGATCTCAACGCTTTGAAAGAATTAATTCAAACAAATCTTCCACTGTTAAATGAACAACAGAAGTATGTATTTGAAACTCTTATGAAAGTAACAAATGATGAAACTGGAGGGATTTACTTCTTAGATGCACCTGGTGGTACAGGAAAAACTTTTTTGATTTCATTAATATTAGCAACAATTCGCTCACAAAATAAAATTGCACTTGCACTCGCTTCGTCGGGAATCGCAGCAACTTTGCTTGAAAGTGGTCGAACAGCCCATTCAGCACTAAAATTGCCATTAAATATGCAAAGCAATGAAACTCCAACCTGCAACGTTTCGAATAACTCTGCAATGGCAAAGGTTTTGCAGCAATGTAAATTGATTGTTTGGGATGAATGCACGATGGCACATAAAAAATCTTTGGAGGCTTTAGACAGAACCTTAAAAGATCTATGTAGCAATAATAACCGATTTGGTGGTGCAATGATTTTATTAGCAGGAGATTTTCGTCAAACATTGCCAGTGATTCCACGATCAACGCCAGCTGATGAACTCAATGCATGTCTAAAGTCCTCCAATTTGTGGAAACATGTCAAAGTACTTCATTTAAGCAAGAATATGCGTGTCGAGTTGCAAAATGACCAATCTGGAAACATATTCTCTAAACAACTCATTGACATTGGTAATGGCAAATTTCCTATAGACATGTTGACTGGCTGTATTAACTTTCCTCAAAGTTTTTGTCAGTTAACTCGATCAAAAGATGAACTTATTCAGAAGGTGTTTCCAGATGTTTCTCAAAATTACAGAAACCATGACTGGTTGAGCGAACGAGCTATACTGGCTGCAAAAAACATAGATGTAAATGAATTAAATTTCAAAATTCAAGAACAAATTACAGGCGAATTGAGGATATATAAATCAGTTGATTCGGCTACTAATTAAGATGATGTAGTCAACTATCCACCGGAATTTTTAAACTCGCTGGATTTGCCAGGATTGCCACCTCACAATCTTCAATTAAAGGTTGGATCGGTGGTTATAATGTTGCGAAATATCAACCAACCGCGTCTTTGCAACGGTACACGGTTAGCGATAAAAAATTACTAAACAATGTGATAGTAGCAACTATACTCAAAGGAAAGTATAAAGGAGAAGATGTTCTCATACCGCGCATCCCAATGATTCCGACTGATGTGCCATTTGAGTTTAAACGACTACAGTTTCCAGTGCGGCTTGCTTTTGCTATGACTATAAACAAGACCCAGGGGCAATCATTAAGTGTTTGTGGTATTAATCTAGAAAACCCATGTTTCTCACATGGTCAATTGTATGTTGCCTGTTCCCGTGTTGGAAAACCATCAGATTTGTTTATCTATGCGCCAGGTAATCAAACAAAAAACATCGTATACCACAAAGCACTACAATGATAATAATAATAATAATTATGATTCACATGATTAACAATAAAGCGATTACTTACTTTTCAATCCTTATATATGTTTTATTTAATTATTTTTTATTCACAACGCCCTATCACCAGGGTGATGGTTCTGTTCAGGAGAATTTTTTAAAATACGTAGGCACAAAAACTGCCACATTACAAATCTTTTTGACAGGACGAAGTCTGTCGGGTCAGCTAGTGTTTTTATAAAAAGGTTGTGTTAATGAATATATAAGTAACAAATAGGTTATAAATTATGTTAATATCAACTTCTTTTAGCATAATAACATTTTTAATCATGTATATATTTGTATGCCTATACAAAATATATAGTCTATTCAAAGTTTATTTCTATATGCCTCATCAATATGTTTGATGTATAGCCTTCCGCAATTTGTAAATTCGTTTTAGAATCAGACAATATGTTCCTTCTTATTTAATTCTAGTTAGAAAGAGACACAATGCTGTCTGAAGTTCGAACGTGAAACCGAACTAGACTGCCAAAGTCGTCCTGTTGTCAAACGTACGCAGAATTATTTAAAATATTATAATTACGGGTTATAAACCGAACAAACGTTGTTTTAAGGCTTTGTTTTCGTAAATTTAAAAGGACAAATCGTATTACAAAAATGGCATCGAAAAGTTGAAGGGCTGCTATAATCAGTATCACCCTTTAAGGGAATTATGTTGAATAAAAAAACTAATTTTACCAAAAAAATGTGTTTTAGTATGGTAGCCCGGGGACTTTTCAATTGACCTGTTATTCTGACATGGAGCTGAAAGGTAATGTTGCTTCTATTTGGACAAAGCGGCACTAACAATATTTATAGCATGATGATATCTTCAAATAATATGCAAACAACCTTCATTTGTTAAATCAGTTTCAGAACAAGTACTCGCAATACAAACTCATTGTTTTAGAGACTTTATTTGTCTGGGCTTTCATCAAATCTCTCTAGCTTCTTCAAGCTAAACGTTTAGAAGAACGAAGAGCATTGATATCTGAAATTAAAAAACAAATAATTGGAGGATTATCAGTATGAATAAACTTATACCGAAAACAAGGAAACATGCTGTACCGATCATACAATTCTTTCGTACTTAATCCAGTCACTTTAGGATCTTGAATTGTAATACCCCATCTTTTAAAGACAGTAAGATGCTTCTTCAAAGGAAATATTATCTGTACATCTGAGTATACACGTCACTATCGATTATACTTTATATTTATAAATTTATTATATTTATATATATAATCAATTAACGATTATTAATTAAATTGGCAAACCATATAAAAACTATATATACTCTTACCTATGTAAAAAAATGAAAATGACGTCAAAAATAAGAACATACACACCATAAAAACGAAATTAAATGACAAAATATTTTTACGGCTCTTAGTAGTCATAGTTATTAAAATAAGTAAGGTATTACTAAGGTAATAAGTAAAATAAATAAGTATATTGGACGTCGCGAAACATTTCTCCAAAATTGCCTATAAAGTTTAAGCATTATTTTCTTTGCGGCTTTTTCTAAAAAATATTTTTACAAAACCTTAGCCGGATCTCTCATATTTTTAAGAAAATATATGGTTGGATAGAGTAAATAGACCATTTATTGAGACATAATGGCCGCAATAACCTGTTTAAAAAAAAACTTAATTCTATAAAACAATTATACCTACTCTGTTGCTTATCATACAATTACAGCAAAGTCATCATGACAAGTTGCAATAAGAGAGACTTCTATTTTGACTGCAAAATAACTTTATTCTAAGATAGATGATGCTATACATGGACATTTCAAATAAAAATAATTTTGTAAATAAATTCTTTATATACAACTTGGTACACACCATTTCACTTTCGACCCGCCCTTATTGAAAAAAACTATATGGAGCAATGTTGTTAATCAGTGTTTACATATAAAATTAAATGAAACTGGTCAATTCGGTCTTGCTTGTGAAATAAATGAAATCAAAGTCATTATAAGAGCATTGACAGTAGCGGTTTGACTATGTTTGTGGAAAATGGATCATTTCGATCAAATTGAAAGGTAATATGTTAGATAGCATTACGATGAATCGACTTTTTGGAAAACTGTAATGAGTAATTAAAATGTGAGGGTCAATTCCTATTTCGAACAATACTCAAAATTATATCTGGGAGTTATTAAAGGAGAAAATAAGGAGAGGCTCTTTGAAAAAATTTAGTTTTCTGAGTTTTCTGCTCAATGGGGATAATTATTGAAAAGTGTCGTAAAATCGATATAGGTTCAATTATTAATTCGGTTACAATTTCATGAGATTGTAGTCTATAGCCGCTCATTATTCGATACGATCTTATATTCATTATCTATATTTTAGACTATTTGCCATTATTAGGGTTAATTATTTATTTGTATTTGATTCGTTTTATTTAGCATCGATTCGCAAGTGTCAATTCGATTTATCGCTTTTTCTCTGTTAATTAATGCTGAACCCAAATAACGAGTTTCTTTTGATATGCAGCCTTATGTAAATGATTTAATCTTGTTTCATGGTCAAGTTCTGTGGCGATATTTTAAGGTAAAATATGTCGAACGATCGACCGGCCGGTTTATATTTCTTTTGTCATTTTCATTATCATTATGATTATGATTATAATGAATATGATACAAATGAATTCCTGTTTGCATGCACTGCAGTTTAGCAAATTTTGATTTTACAAAATTTGTAGGAAGTCCGGGGGGAGGAAATAATACTCTAGGAAAATAAGTAAAAAAAAAGAATTCTTAAAATAAGTATTATAATTTTTTATTATTATTTAATTAATACATTGTTACTAGTCGTTTCCTACTAACCTAGAATTTGTCCTTATGGTTACTTAAATCTAGGTTTATAACTAGGAGGACCCATCGGCCCTATCTCAGTCTCTGATGAAATAATGTTAATAAATGTCACTATTACTCATTGCAGAACATCCTCATAATTGAACTACGTATGTCCATATAGATTTCAGTATTTGCTTATTTAATAGTTTTTTATTATGTACTAATAATTGTGATTTACTTCCAATTAGCCAGTACATTTTCCCATATTTCAATTCCAGTTCTTTTCTTTTCTTCTTTATATGTTCCTTCCAGCGAAGTTTTGCATCAAGTTTCATTCCGAGATATTTAGCGTTGTTGCTATATGGAAAGATAGTATTATTTAAAGCTTGTACGATCTGATTGTAGGTGAACTGCACATGCACAGATTTACTTTGGTTAATTTTTATTTCCCAAGCTTGTGTCCAATTATTTATATTGTCATTTGCTTGGTGTAATTTTCGTGATGCTTCTTCATTATTGTCTCCGATAGCTATAATCGCAGTATCATCAGCAAATGTAAACGTCGTAATATTCCCCATTTGTGGTATCTCACAAGTGTAGAGTGGATAAAGCATTGGCCCCAGTACACTTCATTGTGGTACATCTGCTTTAGCTTCTTTTATTGTTGAGTAAGCTTCCTCTTGTTTGACTCTAAACATTCTGGTTATAATGTAGGATCTTAATAGTTCGGTGTGTTGCTTTGGTAACATTTTCTGTAGTTTATGAACAAGGTCGTCATGCTAAACCTTATCGAAGGCTTGTGCTGTATCTAAGAATAAAGCTGAGCATACTTTTTTGCTTTCGTAGGCTTTTTCAATAACATCTGTTATTCTGTGGACCTGGTCAATTGTTGAATGCTTGTTCATAAACTCAAACTAGTGTGTTGGTATTAGGTTTTTCTCTCTATGATAGTATTGTAAATAATTACAATTTTGTTTTCCTATACAAGTTATCACAAGGGATAGACACTTTTGTTGGTTGGCAGCAATTGATATTTACGTTCAAGAGTGATTGGAAATGAATAGAAGTGGTAAATGTGCTTAGAATGTGAGGAATTCCCGCACATCAAATACAATATATTATGGCATTAACATACAGCGGTATTGGGTTATTGAACTAGTAAAATTGCCACAACTGACGTTAATTCCTGGAATGGAATATGACTTGATATTGAAGAGAAGTATTGTTCACGAAACACGTTTCCTCATCAGAACAACAACTTAGTTAAAATGTTCACAATAACATTAAATCGGATTCCAATTGACAGTCATAATATCATCATCAGATTTGATAAAACATCTATCTGTGAGGAAGCAAAGAGATTTTATGCAGTTACAGTAAGCATCAACTAGTTATTATTATGACATAATACTGTTGCAACCACATTTTTAGTGAAAATGCCAAGTGATAGGAAAGATCCGAAATTAGGGAAAATTTCGAACTGCTAAAACTGTATATGCCTTTGTATAACAGTGTTTGGCAAAATTTGTGAAGGATACATTGTTCTAATTAGAAATACAAGTTCTGCAACATCAAACATATTTACCAGATACAACACCGTCTGAGTATCACTTGCTTCGCTGCTAAACCAACATCGTTATTTTGGCATGGTATCACTCTATTGCCAAAAGGATGAGAAGAAGTTGTAGATAAGGATGCCTATTTTAGTTTGTAAATTCGTTTTAATACCAGACAATATTTTCCTTCCTATTTTATTCCTGTTAAAAAGAGATACATTGCTCTCTGATACGTTCGATCATGTAACCGAATCAGCTTGCAAAAGTCGTTCGGATGTCATATATCAGCAAAATTTTTCAAAACATTAGTGATAGTAAGAGGTTATAAACCGGCAAACATTGTTGTGGCGCTCTGCTTGTTTTCATCAATTTCAAGTCGCTGCTTAATGTTTTGATTACATTGATTGAAGATTCTGAGACCAAATAGTCATTTAGAAACAGATTACGTCTCTAATCAATAACTTCGAACAGTAATGAGGTAAGGGAGGTTCGTTCTAAGCAGTAAAATGTGTTAGAGAGGTAAGTATTGATATTATTAAATATTAAGCTACTGGGGTTTTTATTGGAAATATCTTTATTGTGTTTTCGCTGCCCTGATTATAGTGGCTATTATTTAAAAAAAATTAAGAAAAACAATATAATTTTGGATTCATCGAAAGTGTCTGCATACGATGATGTCAGTTCTATTTAAGATTAAATTTCTGAAATGTATAAAAACGGTGGGTAGTTTTTTCTATATAAAAATAATTTAATACACACGTACAGAGATATCTGTTATGGAAAGTGTCCATAAGAAACTTATGGATCAGCAGCTCTTTAAGGGATATAACTCATCACACCAAAAATTGTGACTTCGAATGCCAATTTCCAGACATAGCTTTTAAAATAATACAATTTTTAAAAGCATATAATAAAATTAAGGAAGAGTTCTTATTTCAATTTTACCGACCTGGGACCTGGTTGGTTTACCGACCTGGGTATTTCAAAACAGAACATTAGGCCACCGTTTGCACAAAAGGTTAAGTTTAGAATAACATTTGATTAGGTTTTGTACATCATTACATCATCATACAATATTTTATTTTTTAATAATTAGTTGCAGATATTTTGCTCTTCATGCTACATACAGGTGGTAATCAAGGATTGATTTTCAAAACATACATTACGTTTTGAAGATACCATGTTAAAGAGTGAAGTGTTTCAAATTAACACTAGGTCAATATAAATAAAATGTCTAGTTGACTTTTTTAGAAATAGACCTGAAAAATAATACACAATATACTAGATCGCTGGATAACACGGCTATAGGCTGTAACGTTTCCTCCATATCACTGCATATTAAATAACATTGAATTGTTATAGGATGTGGCAAAGAATTGCTACAGCAGATATGCAGGCCGAGAAAGATATACGGACAAGAACTATTTGTGTATGTGGAAAGGATTGTCTACAATAACACCCTTCGGATTGGCTGAACTCCATCAGATACACCATAGAAAAATTGACAACTGCTGAAATCGTGAACTAATGCTACATTGGAAATTAACAGTTTAGTTATTGACTTGAATAGTCGCTCAGAATGTGATAGCGAGTGAATGAAACTTTCTAGGTGTGGGCTTATGACTCAATGTTGACAATACCAAGACAAGGTAATGAGAGTAGAAACAATTAATGGAGCATATAATTAATAACTGTAGAAAATCGTATGGTAGGGCGTGAAAGATTTATGTGAATAGATATGTGTGTAATTCTTCTTAATATATGATCATTTGGATAAAATGTACAGAAAGAGAATGAATACTAACTGATTTGTAGATGTAAGTGATTGAAGTGATTTAATCCAATTTTATTAAGAAAAATGTACGCAGGTAGTAAAAGAAGAAACCAACCAGAAATACAGTTATATCAGAATGTTTTGACAAGAAAACATAGGAACGAAGGAAACAAGAACTAAACATAAAAAGATAAATATGTTTTGTAATTAAAATAAAATACATTCTTAATTACGTCCAATTATTAGTTAGGTTGATCCAGGGGATACCAAGTCCTTCGATAATATATGCATTAGATCTACTATGATGTTAAAATAAATTATATTTTATAACGTAAAATGCCAACGTTAAATGCGGCAACATTGTATCGTTTTGACGTCATAAATTAAGACGATGTGTGTTTACAGCTAATTTGGATAACTATAGTGTATCAATTATTTTCAAAAAATGCCCTTTTAATAGAATGATAAGAATGCATGCAAGTATCTAATGTTAAACTTAATTGAAGGTTCAGAATCTTTTTCAGAAATAATGATTTTTTAGTTAATTTTATCGAGTTATAGCTCGGGTTGGAACTATGTTAATTCCTGAACCAAATCGGTGCTCTCTATGACAATATGTGACCGAAATAAAACAACAAATATTAAAATCACCCCGTACAATGCAAAATTAAACCATACGTCGTCGATTATAATCAATTGGCGCACTTTAGGCAATAAATTTGCAACACCCAACACTAAGATTCCTGCGCGTACAGTAACGATTTTTGGCGCCGTCGGTGGCGCCCCCGGCGGCGATCCCACGAACACGCTAGTGTCGCTTTGACATCCACAACGGTCCCGGACAGTTGTTCAGTACCGCGCGTCCAAGAACGGGAAAACATCGTGGTTGTATTGCGTCGACGCGTGTCCAGGCACGTTTTTTCGATTTGATATTTTGAAAATTCGAAAACGAACAAACATCGGGTGCAATGCGAAAGGATAATTGGCGGTCGTCCGGATAAGTCGGTAGTGCAACGGACGGTTATGGTTGAATTTCGCGAGATGACTCTATGATTTTTTCCGTATAAACTTTTGCCGAAGAGGTTATATGGATGATTTTCGGTGTTTGCATATTAGATGTGTTATGTACTTTGATAACAGGGTATATATTAACATAATCAACGTTGGTGAATAGGATCTTGAAAAAGTGTGTAAAATTTAAAATAGTGGTGAAAACTGTATATGGAGTTGTTTATATACATAAGAATTAATTTAACTAAACTGTGGATTTAAAAGGTTAGTTTATGCTGGATAAATAATTTAATAACTTTGATGTAAAGACCGTTTTTATTAGCCTGTTGTTTTCTGTATTTTTCCAAACATTAAAACAATTTTTTTTTTGAAAGATTATCATAGGACAAAATTATATTTATATTCCTATTTGGTCCCACTTTTATTTTTGTTACCAGTAAAACAACTCAATTATTGCATTAAAAAAATAAATCAACCAAAAACAGACTTAGACATATTTAAAAAGTAATAAAGTTAGTTGGTGCATTATATGAATAAATGCACTTAGTTCTCCATATATTATTATTTGTTTTGATTTTGATAAATCTCTATTATATCAAAGTTGAAATACTTGGGGAGAAATACTACTATTCGTATATTTAATAGCTACATTTGATTAGTTTTGGGATAATTGTTTCTTCGTACATTACGCAATTAGTCCGTTCTGCACTTTAGAAACTAAAAGTGGTTTTTGCTTTATTTGTGATTCGTTGACTATTCGAATATAAACTACTACAATTTTTTCGGTATAAACTTTTGCCGAAATACTTAAGATCATTCTTTGGTGAAGAGCAAATAACAAATTGTGTAAAATTTAAAATAGTGGCGAAAACAGTATATAGAGTTGTTTATATATACATATACATTAATATAACTAAATTGTGGATTTAAAATGTTAGTGTATGCCTTGATAAATAATTTAATCATTTATATGTAAGAACCATTTTTATTAATTTAATTTATTCCCTATATTTTTTCAAAGATTAAAACAAAAATTAATTTTTACGAGTGTAATAAGGCGATATATATCCCCACTTTGTTTCACTTTTTTTATACCTAAAATAATTCAATGATTGTTTTCAAAAATAAATTTTAAACAAACGCAATTAGACTCATTTAAGAAATAATGAAGTTTGTTATGAATAAATTGATATAGTTTTCCATATATCATGTTTGTTTTAAGACTATATAAGACAATTCTTTAAATCTCTATTATTTTAAGGGACTTTGACCAAACTTTTGTGGTGAAATATTTGTATTGGTCTGTTAAATAGATCTATTATGTTATGATTAGTTTTTCGAGTGTGGCTTCTTCATATATTACGCAATTAATCATTTCTGGGTCTTTGAAACTTCTTCGTTTGTTGGCGATCAATCAATTCTACCGTTCGAAATTAAAAGGGTATTAACAAAATTTATTTTTTTATTATGTGCTAAAGGGAAATATGATTTTTCTTCCCGATAAACTTTATCTATAAACATATATGTCTAGTTATAACTTATGTCTTAATATTACTTCTGACCGAAAATAATATGAGCCCATTATTACTTTAATAAATTATATTTTTAATTTTAAAAGAAAATAAACCGAACCATATTTCCTCTAATAGATGTATCCATCCATTTGCGTTAGATTCGAAGTGACTTACGGTCCTATTTAATGTGCAGGTGGTATTTATTCCTCTAATAAAAGTTTTACGATCTGAAACGTATGTTTGGTAGTTATTTATGTTGTTCGCAAAAACTAACTCGAGCCACCTCGGTTCGCGCTATGGATGTAAAAAAAACCAAGATAAATGTTGTTGATTCTTCTATCCAGTACAGTATAATTTACAAGGATTCCTACATAAAATATTCGGAATAGGCGAAACTGCCGAAATTACGAGGAAAAAACTGTTTTCGTGTATCTAGGTTTCGATGATTACCGCTATTTTTGGATGGGACGAAATTGATTACCTTAAATAGCCGACAGCAATTTTTAAGTTGAAAACATTTAACTCCACCAGATTTGCGTGCAGATTAAATTGACATTAATAGTTCAGTTTATGTCGTTATAACGTGCAGGTGGTATTTATTCCACTAATAAAAGTTTTACAATCACGAAAGTCGGTCATGAAAAATATATTTATGCGTCCGAACCGAACTGGATCATTTTTTCACATGATTTTTATTATATATTTCATGCTTCCTATTCTTATATTTATTTTTGGTAATTTATTACTATGAATTAACATGTTTTTTAAAAATTAATTTTCAAGTACATTATTTTTAAAGACAACTTTATAAAGGACATATCAATATATCTACTTATTATTAAAGAAAACATACATGTGTTCATATATTTTTCTAGTTTTATATTTTAACTTTGAATGTAGTCTATGAAAGTAATATATAGTAATGTTGTACTTTATATCTACATTTAGAAATTCAAAAAACATAGGGAATAAATACTAACGACTCCAAAATTATGTAAACATCTTTGTTCTTTGTTTTCCATAAAGTGTTAATAATTATTACCAAATAGCCGCTATTTAATGCAAATTGTGTTGAAAATTAGATGACACAATATTATTGTCTTTTTAGGAAATGTTATTGAATAACAGTAAAATTTGTAAGTGTTTTATGAAATTCATACGTATTTCATTAAATTTTATTGTTATTGTTATTTTGTCATGAATATATTATTTTAATGAAATAATATTGTAAGTTTATTAATATAAATTAGCGATTACACAGTGGTCCAAATTCGATCAAAATTTATTAAGTTAATCATGTTTATATTTATATCACATATGATATAATATTAATTAAGTGATATATGCCCGTATATTAAAATTACGAAAACATATGCACTTTATTTTACAGCTTACAAAGACTATTAAAGGAAGGGAAATTATAATCACTAAATTATTTATTGCTGAACAATTCATAAATGGTTTAAGGAATAAACTGGTATATATTAAATAGCTGCAAGTTTTGTTGTATTTATTAATACATTTGTGTGAATTATGGGAATATGCGAATAAAACAATTTCAAAATTATTCTTTGACTTGTTGTTTATTAGAAGATGTTTATTAGAACAATAACGAATACAATTACGCACTTTATTTTTTACAATTTTACAAAGACTTATATTAAAGGAATGTATTTACAATCATTAAATTATTGTTCAAAACTTAGACCTAAAGAGTAAATAATTCCCATAATTTATAAAAGGTTCAAAAAATAAAATGTCATATAGTTACATTTATTTCATTAATTATTTAACATGAAATTCGTCAACGGTTTAAAATGTCTACCAAATTACCCTGAATAATTCCTAATTTCTTCTATTTGACCTATCTATTTCATTTATGTAAATTATTTAGATGCTTTCATTTTTTCTATATATTTTCATTACATCGTTAATATATTCACATAATGTTTATCGTTTGGTTCATATTTCATACCTGAAATATGTATTGAAAAACAATAAAACCAGATTTATAATATTTTAGTTATTAATAAAGTTTTTTATAAAAATCATTATTAATAAGACAATTTTTGTTATTATCTTTCTATATTGTTATTTTATTAAGAAAACAATTATATAACGAGATAATATTGTACTTACATGCGATGGACATTCGAAGTACAAGAGCTTGGAACTTGGGAACATATTTAGCTCAATCCCGGAGAAATAAAAGAAAACTAAAGTAATTTTATACGTTTATATGTACGGGAAACCCTTTCATTGTCTAGACTATTCCATATAATGGAAAAATCCTGGGATATCCGACTATCATGCACACACGTACACCCTTCTTCACTTTGAGGTAGGCTTTTGTTTACTTATTACTTTCTGGGCATTCGAGAAAAACCCTTAACTGGAATTTATCTGAAGATGTCGGGTTACAGAACTGCTCATCTCACCGATAGGGTTAAGTTCACGAGGAAAAGGTCAAATGAAAGTTGTTTGTCGGACGGGAAACGATCAGATAATCCCTAAAGAGGATTTTTATTGAAAAGTTTCGTGAAGTGTTTACAGGTTGGTGCGAGAGGTTGAGAACGATGGCGGAGGATTAATCTGAAGAAATTAATCTTGTCGGTGGATGTTGACGCCACCACGAAATGGAAACTCGTCTTATTATTACTAGTGAATATCATAATTTAGTCTGAGTTTGATTTATTATTTTTTTGCTGTAGATGTCTTTGTTTTGGTCAACATGTATTATGACTAAACAACTAACATGTTTTAATTCATAATGTATTGTCCATCGCTTAAGTCTAAAAATTATATTTTCTTAACTTCTTAATAATACGACTGGTATGTTATTAAAGCCATAATGTATCTTAAATATTCTGGAGAGCATTTTAGTATATTCAGGGAATTTTATAATAGAATATTAAACACTATTGAGCCCACTAAACATATAGTCAATTCAAAACAGTAGTGACATGGAAGACCTGTCAAAACGTCGCAATGTTGCCGCGGTAACTCTTGAGTTTTGTACAATTTGGCTCTGACATATAACAAAATCTTAATATAGTTAAAATAATTGAACAACTATTATGTCAAATATAATTTATTTTAACACTATAATACATTTAATGCATTTATTATTGAAGAACTTAAAACTACAATTAATTTTACAGCCACAATAATTTATAGGTTAGAGACGTTTTTTTATATATACATTGAACTTTTTTCCACACTAGTATAGGTAGTGTGTACCACTTAATTGTGTAACACTTAATTTACAATTGTATATCTGAGTAATGTATTTTACTTTCATTAGAGAGCATATTAATGTTTTGCGCTTAGTTCTTGTTTCTTTCGATGCAATGTATCCTTGTAAAATCATTAGGATATTACTATATTTCCCGTTAGTTTATCCTGTTACTATCTGTATACATCTTTCTTTATAAAACTACATTTAATCGCTGCATTTTCCGTAATGCATTTGCCATATCTGCAAAACAGTTAGTATTATTTTCCTCCTCAAACATGTTAACATAATGTTCATGTATATTCTGAACAATAACACACATGCTCATAAAGCTTTCATAATCTACTACAATTCCCTACAATTAAAGTATATTACTTGTATACTGACCTTTAGTGGTTTCTTCTTTCATCACCCTGTCTTGGTAATCGTCAGCATTGAATCATAAACCAACATTCAATCACTGTCCCTTTCAGAGACACTAATCAAGTTAATAACTAAGCTGTTTATTTCCAATCTATCAAAAACTTGCACAAGATTCTACCATTTGTCAATTTCTTCTTCAATGTGTCTGATGCAGCTCACACAAACCGAAGGTGTTATTTTCGACAATGCCTCTTTCCATAAATCCAGAAATTTCTGGTTTGGATATCCTTCTCGACGTGAATGCCTATTGCAATACCCCATATCAACACAATTGGATTAAATATACAGTGATAGGGAGGAAGACCTGATCAACCATGTATCTTTTCTCAGGCTTATTTCTAAAAAAGTAAATTACATAAAATGCAATTAAATATTTTATATATATTTACCGAGTAACAATTTCAAATAGTTCATTCTTTAACATGATTTTCTCTAAACTTATTTTATGTACTTTAAGCCGCTCCTTAATTGCAGACTTTGTTGGAATTTTCCACACTAAATAATTATTATTAAATATATAAATTGATATAATAATTCTTAACTGATTTTGTTATATGTTTTTAAACATTAGATTCTTTTAAAAACAATTTTAATGGAAGTTTCATTAAACCCTTTCGTGAGTCACCTTTACACCACTTAAATCCTATATTACCCGACAGTGCATGAAGAGATGTTCTACATCCCTCAAATAGCTGTATACGTTTTGGCTTTTTATGGATACTTTCCAGACTAACAATTTTCTCTGAAAAAATTGTATTAAATTATGTTTCGATTGAAAAAACTACTTACTGTTTTTTATATTTCGTATATTTGATCTTTGATACAGATAACAACAAGCTGATATGGATTCGTCACCTGTTTCGCATAAACACGGTTTCTTTTTGGTGAATTTAAGGTTATATTGTTTTTTTATTTTTTGAGATATTTTAGTGACCGTACTAATATTCAGTACAGCTGCAACGCGCAAAAAAAATTTTCAATAAAAACCCCGGCGATTTGCAATTTATTAAAACAAAGCGTTAAAATAACGTTTACCGGTTTAAAACGCGTAATTATAATATTTTGAAGAATTTTGTAGACGTTTGGCAAACGGGCAACTTTTGCAGGCTCTTTTGGTTACATGATCGAACTTCTCCAACAGAAATATCTCTTTTTAGATAGAATAAAAAGAGAAGGAATATATTGTCTCACTGTAAAACGAATTTACAACTTTCGACGGACACATATTGACACACGTGTCACTACTGTTTGGATTTGACTATATTCAGTAATTACCATGGTTTGAATATTCGATTTTATGCGATTTATGCGGTCCAGTGCTCTGCTACTATCACGAAACACTATTTGTTGCTCTATTTTAGGTTGTACATTTTTCTGATACTCCAGATGGTCCAGATAAACATGTAGTTAATTCTATTTTATGAAATGACCTCAACTATTATTTAAGTCAGAAATAATTTTTTAAGTGATACTCAATAAAGTTGCCAGTCGATATATTTACGCTCGATTTACTGATTCGATGTTTTTACTGATTTCTCCTTTTATTAAAGTGGTAGCAATACGACTAATGATATATGTCAATAGTTCTTAAATCATAAATTGCTTTTCTTAATTATACATAATGTGGTTGCAATTTATTTTTATTTTAGACTTCAGTTTGATCTAATAATCAGCTCACCAAAGTATATCACATATTTTAAATAGCTTTTTAAATCATTGAAACAGTACTACATATTGAAACGTAAATAGCTCATCCGCAAGTTCCGACAGGTAAATTTTGATATAATTTATTCAGTATAAAATACAGCTAAGCACAAATAATGCTTTTCTTGAATATAATTGGACATTTTTAACGCAATTAAAAGCGTGCTTATTCTATTGAAGTATTCTCTAGGGCAATTATGATAGTAAAACAGGTTCTGTATTGTCCATGTTTCGATTGTTTCAACCAAAACGTCAATAAGCAATAACAACACTATCAATTATGAATGAAATAAGATCAAACATTATGTATGGGTTCCTATAAATTATGATGAAACTAAATTAAATTGTTAAAGTTTTATCAAATACATTACATATTATAATCTATATAATGTTTTATAGCTATACCTTAACATCATTACAATATAAATTTGGAACATACAAAAAGTAATAGAAAAGGAAAAGTTAAACGCATCTCAATAAAACTTAAGGAAGGAATAATATATTTATAACAATTGAAGCTCAGTAGATGGGATAAACTAGTAGAAATTTGTATGAGGTTAAAAAAAGTGGCGGATGCTTGGACGACAAACCGAATTATCCCTTCATGACAAATTGTTATTATATAAACAAATTTAAAGCCAGTGTAGACCCATGCTTGCACAAAGAAATTCGGTATCAATATATATCCAAGCTTATCAAAATAAAGTTCTTCGGAACATTGTTAGAGTTTCATTGTATATTAAAAATGACGATATCCATAAAGCAATCAACGGTCAGCGAAGAAATGGAATGGTTTGCAAAAAACAGAAAGTATGATTAGCAAACATAAAAGCGTTAACTACTTAGTTAACAGAGGAGTTACCCGGAGACGGAAGAAAAGAATTCTTTGAACTAATACAATTAAGCAATCTGTGAAAACTATATATTCATCAAATTCAAATTAAGTTAAATGGTTTTTAAGAAAAATATTAACCAAAAATTAATTTTTAGTGAATAACTAGTGCCAATATATCCCCTTTTAAAACTTTAAAATATAACAATATACGTTTGTGAACTTACTGTTAACCATACATTAGTAATTTGGTAGCCATGTAATTTTAGCAATTTTTCTTTATATTTAATATGAAATACTTGGAGGATGCATGTTAAAAAACTCATTTTGAAATTGTAAATTAAGTATATAATAGGGTATCTACATCAACACAAATTTCTATGAAAAACTTTCACAGTTAATAAGTTATGCTCACTTATTTTAATAAAACATTACAAGAAGTAGTGTTAGAGAAAACATAAAAATTATTCTGCTTTATTTATATAATTGGCTGCATTGTTATTTATATTTTTTTTGTTAATATGTTAGGCTTTACTTCCCGGTTTTCCAATATTTAGCACTATATGAAAATTCTATATACAGTTTGAATATGTGCTTAATTTTTAGTCTAATATTGGTGTATTTTAAGACCACGAACATTTTTACTTTTTATCAATAGCGCTCTAAGGCATAAATAGGGCATACAAGTGCAAACTAGCTATAACGAGCTAGATATTTCAAATAACAACACGTGTGAGACTCTGTATGTGGCATACGCCTTTAGATGAAACAAGTTACCGAGTTTATAATGTCATTGTAAATAGTTTATTGATAGGAACTTATTACATTAGTAATTTGGTAGCGATGTAATTTTAGCAATTTTTCTTTATATTTAATATCAAATACTTGGAAGATGCATGTTAAAAAACTCATTTTGAATTTGTAAATTAAGTATATAATAGGCTGTCTACATCAACACTAATTTCTATGCAAAACTTTCACAGTTAATAAGTTATGCTCACTTATTCTATTAAAAAATTACAAGAAGTAGTGTTAGAGAAAACATAAAAATAGTTCTGCTTTATTTATATAATTCAGCAGAAGAAACTACTTTGTCGATTGACTGTGACGTAATTACTTTAATACGATTACCTATTGAAATACGTTGATATATTTTTTGTTCTAAATTTTAACCTAACTTAGTAATAAAAGTACAATAAAAGATGCTTCATATGCTGTCGTGAAACTTGTATTTGAAATTTTTAGGGTCTCGTTTACAGCAAGGAATATTAGAACTCAAAGATTATCAAAGTGGCGCCACAGGCTATTTTATAATAAAAGAGCTTTCACCCCTACATAAAAAGTAAACACATGTTTATTAAGGAGATTTTATCTCTTCTTATATTATATATGTATATATATATATATATATATATATATATATATATATATATATATATATATATATATATATATATATATATATATATATATATACTATAGAACTTCACAAGCGTCTTTTGAAAGCAGTTTTACACTAAAGGTGGGTGTGGTCTAGTAATACCCTGAGATTTATTCTGTGCATTTTTTAAAACACCTGATTAACTCGCGTTAGTTACTGAGTGTATATAGTCGAATTATTGGTTTAGCCGGGTTTCGAACCTGTTAACCAGTTCATGTTTAACAATTATTTTGTAGTAGTTTGTAACACTTCGTTCCTTGGCGTAAATACGGACTTTGGATCCATTCGTGAACCTTCTACAGGCTTCGACCACTTTCTCTTCATTCGTTAGTAATCATGCGTTTCAAAAACAGTTCTATTTCGTTTTATCTTCAGCAGCGATTCTCAAGTGGAAAATAGATTCATACATTTTGCAATACTGTTCATGAGGTTCGAGTAAAATGTTTAAGACCATTTTATGTTTAATCGCAAGATGAAATGTGTTAATTTACCCTGAAGTTATTTTTTCAACGGTTCCTCTCTAATTAACCAAATATTACCGTATGACGTCAAATCCATCTATTAGAAAAAACAATAGTACTTTTCCCTAATTAATTTCCTTGCACTATAAAATTAAGCAACAATTGTTGCAACTTTTATACTATTCGTTAGTTTTGAAATTGCCAGATATAGAAAGGGATTTCATCGAAAGTACGTGTAATAAGAACCATGGACTTTGACATGTTGATTGTCATCTCTCACATCAGTAAATTTCGAATTCAGAAAAAAAAACCGAAACCCATTTGTTAAAATCCAGAGAGATTATAATTAAACTATATTCTATAATATTTTTCTACCAAATGGTGTTTTTGAAGTCAAAAGAGAAAACGTATCACCAACTTGTTGTTAAAGCTTGTATATGCAATCTAATCTAATATAAGTTCTAATTAGCTTCCAATTATTTTAATTATACAGATTTGCAATTATTATACAGATCTAGGAGAGGTGTTTTATTTTACGTACAATGTTTAAAATTGTCTTAGCTCTTAAAATAAATTTTTAACATAGCAACAGTTCTTTCACTATTACAAAATTATCTAAATAGGTTATTTCTACATGTATGCGTTTACGGTAGAATATCATGTATTCCTTTTGTTTTTCTACATTGGTCATTAATTAATCGCTAGTTGTGGGTAAATTGTTGAATATTAGTGTTAATCTTAATAAAACCACTGAGTAATATCTCTATTTTTATTTGCTCCCTTGTTTTGTCGTCAATTAAACTTGAATTTGTCCTTATATTAATGAAACAATTGATATCCTGTCGCTTAGTAAGCTGGATAACCTTTTCTTTATAATAATTTAGTGTGTAACACTTGTATACTATTTAACGCCATTGTGAGATATATATATATATATATATATATATATATATATAATATTATATTTTTAATATTATTTTTGCACGGGCATTTCATACGACATTTCAATGTCTTTTTTTTACAAGGACATTTCAATGTCTTCATCTAGCTAGTTGTTGATATAAACCTTCACTGAGATCGTTAGTCGGGTCTGTTTATGTTTTTAGGGCACGTTATCACTCTGAATCCGCTCTTGTCATAGAGAATGAGGGGAGAAGCGCCAAAGTAATTTGTTGATCAAGCCTCTATAATTAGTGAGTATTACAGGGTGGCATTTCAGTAATCGAGGCCTATAGTGTACTTCGCAACATCCTCTAGATAATTAGGTAGAAAGAAGACCTTCGAATTAATGGCATATTTGAATTATACGTTACGTAATATCAAATAATATTTCTTATACGTAACGTGGTATAATTTACTTGTTTCACTTTGTCCATATAGCTAATTTTAATATATTTTTAAACAATATATATTATTTATTTTATAATATATCATGTTGTTCATTGTGTTTTTATCAAGATTTATATTGGATACTGTAGTTATATATGTTACATATATTTAAAAAAAGCTAACATTAGAAGAAATAAATGATATCTGGAAACTATGCAAATGTTTGCCCTTTTCTATTTATATATGATCTAAATCAAACTTATAGCTTCATGTGGCACAAAGTGCTTGCAGATAAAACGTGTACTGTATGTAAAATCAATTTGTTGATTTATGTGACTTAATTTTTATGGATGCATTATTATTTATATTTTTTTGTTAATATGTTAGACTTTTTTTTTTGAGTTTGAAGTATATGCTTAATTTTTAGTCTAATATTGGTGTATTTTAAGACCACGAACATTTTTACTTTTTATCAACAGCGCTCTGAGGCATAAATAGGGCATACAAGTGCAAACTAGCTATAACGAGCTAGATATTTCAAATAACAACACGTGTGAGACTCTGTATGTGGCATACGGCTTTAGTTGAAACAAGTTACCGAGTTTATAATGTCATTTTAAATAGTTTATTGATAGGAACTTATTCTGGGTTTCATACTTTTTAGTATAATGTGCTTTGATATCAAGCTGTCTAGTATGAGATATTTTTTCATAATTTAATACTATACGATAAGTCGTTCATTTTATAGTAACAACTCACAGCAGTAGTAAAGTAGCAGTATAGAATAAAGTAATTGTTTTGAAATTGTGTAAGATCTTACGTCACTTGAACCTGATAATTGTAAATTGACTGTCACTGTCAACACCAATCAATGCTAGATGTCTTGTTATTCAGAAAAGAAATAACATCTTGGGACTCTCTGTTTTCTATATTTTCATCTATAAGGTACTGGCATTATTATTTATTGGTGAAAAATTTCATTTTAGGTTACATTTTACGTTTATTATAGTATTAGTAAAATAATTTTGAAATATAAAATAGTTCTTTGTTATCAGAACTCACATGAATTTCCACCACCTGTGTTTTAGTCATATAGCATTTTGGAATTGTTCGTTAATAATAACAATGTTGTACTAAACCTCATTTCGGTCTATTACGATTTATATTTTTCAACATAGTTTATAAAAACAATATAAAAGTTTAATAACATTTTACTAAAAATAAGATGGTAAGCTTCACCCTTATTTTTCCCTTCCGGTTTTAGTTTTTTTTTCTTTAATAAAAAGAACTTCTAACTTCAAATGTTGTTTCGTAACTTCTAAACTTATTTACCTCATTGACTAAAAACTTTTATTTTTTTGACAATGGAGGCCTTTCTTATATTGGAATACTTCTTTGAGAGAGCCCAATACCAACGGTCTCAGTTTCAATTATGTTTATGATATAAAGTTCCACAGTTCATTTTGGCTTAACTTAATCAAATAATATTTACTTGATTATCTCTGAAGTTTTCTGCTTATTACGCTTTTAGTTAAAATAAGCAACATAATTTTAGTATTTGTTTTCGGTCATAATTTAATAATCTATGATTCACCGATCATTATGTGCAATATATACGGCAATATTAGAGCTAACACAGAGTAACGCTGTAAAATAAGGGAAATGTTTCAAATATAAACATATCTACTTTTTTCATGATTCGCAAGATGCTTGGTGAAAATAAAATATTGTGTAGAAAATGACTAATTAGCAATTGTTTATTAAATAATGTTTTCTCCTAAAAATCTCTCGTAAATAAATTGAATACTCTCAATTATATGTTTTTTTTTGGTTGTAAATATATCTTATTCTCCTTAAACATATTTTGATTAGAGTGCGTTTACGTTTGTTATTGCGTTATTTTTGGTATTCATATTTTTGGTATAGAAATAATAGTCTGGGTCAATGATAATATGCTTTGCGTATATGTTGAATATATATCTTGAAATTATTTTAGTGGCATTTTGTTTTTTTATATTTTCTGACAAATATAGCTATATATCAGTCAGATTAATATAAATATAGCTTTTGTGATCGTAGAGATACATATGTTTAAATAAAAATTTAACTATTTATATAATAACCATAATAACCAATGTGGAAAGAATCCACATAAAATAGAAATACTTATGGGATGTAATACAGTGACAATTTATCAATGATTTTGACTAAATTAATGAAGAAAATGTAATTCAACTTGTGAGTTATATTTCGGTTGCTATTAAATCAATTCCATATTATACATTCAGATAGTTATCCAGGGTTATGAAGACTAGTGTTTATCCTGCTTCGAAACCTCTTGTAAAATGGTTTATACATGGTAAGATTGAAACTGTATACAAGGAAAAAGTCAAAAATATATTTTTTTCTAAGTTTTCTGCTCTAAAGTTTAATTAAATTGTCATATTAATATATATCATAGGCTGATGCGCATTTTTCTCGATTGGAAACAATCGATTCAATAGGTGAAGCATATTTGGAACATATTTTTTAGTTGTACAGTGTAGTTAAATTAAATATGAACTCACTAATGACTTATCAGTCCCTCGGTCATTAATTTAGAGACATTAATTAAACAGAACTGATACGAATTATAATGTCTGAAATAAAATAATTGTATTTGGATAACTTTTCAAATTACTTAAACCCATCCACCTAGTTATATCTAATAGCTTTCAACACAGGTCAATAAAGAAACTGGTAAACGTTCACACTTCAATGAACCGGAACACTTCGATTAAAGGTTAAACAAAGGATGTTTTTACAGTCGAGTATATTTAGAAAATCCTTAAAAGCTTTTTGTTTATATTACTTAGGCGTTTACTAAGGAAAATGTTCGAGAAGATATTTTATCAAGAAATAATTTTCAGCGAGCGACAAACATTTCTTTTATAACTTTCAATATACTTTTATTATTTATCAATTTTCTAATTGTATCTCTACAATTTAACACATTTTGTTTATGATAACATTAAGTTCTTGAATGTATTTTGATAAGCAATTTCTATTAGGGATTTACTGATATAACTAATTATTAAATTGTAACTTAAATTCGATAGTTTTGACCCTTTTTTTTACAAAAATTAACAGTTTTACAATGCTCAGTTATTCAGTACATATAGGCGCTAATTATGTAATCTTCACTTCAACAGTGATTCGTCATATTCCAAGTGTCGACTTTATTGTCAGCGATTTAACAGCTGTGATCGATGCCAGTAACAAAGAATGATTTGGAGGATCAAAAAAATTGTGAGAAACTGAATTTTAGGACTTATCGCACGAAAATCTCGCTCTCAAATAAAATTCAAGCTCTCAAATAATTTTCAGAGAGATTTCCAGTAATGGATCAACTTTTTGAGACAGTTATATGCAACGGGAAAGATTAGTTAGAGGGAAAGTGGTTAACAGACTTCAAAATGAATAGCTTTCTGCGATATATTATGAGCGGTTGTGAAAAGTCCATCTACTATGTCAATCTCAAATGCAAAAAGTTATGAGTTAGTCCAGAAGAGATATCCACATGGGCATCGAAGCCGAATAATCGTGGCCAAACATTCTATTCAAGATAGAATCAGATTCGCAGTTTAGATATCACGAACTGCTAAAGCGACGTTTCGAATTGCTGAAGAAGTGCGAAAATAGATCGATAATTGAATTGCCATCAAACCAATGTTGTTTTTCCGACATAGCATTACACAAGAATGGAAAAAATTGTAGAAAATAGTGAAAAATATTTTTTTTAAATATGTATAGTACCAATTTTTGTCAATAAATAACTTTTTAAGGTGAAGAAATGAACAAAGTACCTAATACTCCATTCAATTTTTTGTATTACGAAAGGATTTTTAGAGATGCTTCGGCTCTACATTATATTATAATATTGAGAAATAGTAAATTTTTAAACATTATTCCGCCGTATCAAGAATTCTTGTGCATATTATAGTTTCTTTAATCAACTATTCCTTGTCAGATTATATACTCCTGCATATTGCTAATTACAATTATAAACAATTGCCTTGATCCCATCGGCTAATAGGCTGAGTTGTGTAAAAGCTAATGAGGGAGTAATTATCTGTAAATATTGGCACGATGGTTAGCGATATTAGTACAATTGGGAATCACTAGAGCTACAAAAATTGACTATATAGTATATAGTAATCGATCTCCAAAACATTTTTACTTATTCCAAACAACAGATTGCAATTATTTTCCTTTTTTTTGAATTTTTTTTCTAGTTTATCGACGATACCTTCTCCTTATTATTAATGTATCAACAGAATGGTGTATTTTTTAGAAAAATGATATAAACACATCTCATGCCATATTAAAGTTTTTGAATGAAATGGATTCCATCAATATCATCACAGTTTATCGTGAGTTGACACATATATGAAGTTATATGGAAATAGAAAAAGAATTTATATGAAATATTGAAATACTTAATTAAATTGTTGTTTTATGATTCTAGAACGTATTTATTATTATTATAGTTCTGTATTATGAAGATTTTGCTCACTATATTTAGCGCGTACGGTTTGGATCTGCTGTGTTTTATTATCAGCTTAAATAGTGTGCAAAATTACCTCCCATCTTATCACCATATTATTATTTCATCACTTTTGGAATTTCAAATTATTGTTCCTTTTCTATACGTTTATATTTCGCTTCCCAATTTTTCTTTTGTTCTATATTTTAAGTGCTTTTAAATTTAATTGTATTTTAGGTTCTAATGAAAAGTGTGTAGTGTGCTTAAGTTTTATCATGATATTATAATATTAACAGATGTATTTTGTATTTTAGAATTTATATTTCATATATTTATATTATGCTATTTAAATTTTTTATACATTGTCTTATTTTGCTTTGATAATCTAGCTTTATTTCAATATGGCTAATTCCTAATTATAATTTTTATATAATTCCTAAAAATCTCGTTAGGTTAATGTATTATACAATTCATAAATATATCTGTCTCAGGAATCTATCATAATAACCTAATTTTATAAATAAAGATTAGATATATCATTACTCTGATTATAATATACAAGAGGCAAAAAGCCAAATTCTTGTTATTAATAAATTATATTACATGCATTTCATCTATTGATTATCTTAATCTTGACTCTTTTCATATTTAGGCCTTCTTGATGTTTTATGATGTTTCATTAAAGTGATACAGGAAGTCTATTATTAGTATATTAGTATGCATCCCACAGCTTTAATCATACCCTGCAACAATAAAATTATCAATTCATTATGTCGTATATATGTTTGTTCCTATGTATGTTTAATAAACCATATTAGAAATGAAGCTCAATGTGTCATAATAAAACATTCGACAAACCGCAGATGAATGTTTCGTGTTAAGTGAATACACGGGCATATAGAGCCGATCGTACGCTAGGGATCAATACCGATCTTCCTCGAATATCGGGATTGCTATCATGTGCTATTGCACCCTTGTCAACACCCCGCGGGCCTTTGTATTTCTAAGCGGAAATTCAAACACAAAAGAGTTGACCAAATCCAATGGGAATTTCTGTAATACGGTCCTGGTGTATAAGCGTAGGCATCTCATTTGCATGTGCTATTATTTTCATGTGGAAATGTTTAAGATAAAGTACGAATCTAAATTGAAACATAAGGTTTTGCTCCAACCTCATGTTATCGGGTATGTTTTATTTAAATTACGCTCAATTTTTATAACCATTAAAGGATGAGAAAAAACATACGGTGGCATGTAAAATTAATTGTATAATAATACACTCAAGACATGGCTGATATGGAACTGCGATTATGAATTTTTCCTTCTCGTTCGAATAAAATGTTCCTATCACTGGATTATATATAATCTGATGTTATTTTATATATTACTCTTTATGCAGCTTTCAAAGAATTTATAATATTATAATTTTATTGTATTTTTAATTTTCTATTTAATTTATATACTAAAAGTGAAGTATAATTTTTCCAAAAAGATAATATTCTGTTATGCAATACGTTTTCAGTGTGCTGTCATAAAATAAAAAGACAAAGAATGCGATCTGCCATACATAAAGTTGTTGCCAAGTTTTGCGCGTCTGAGTAAAGTGAGGGCGATTTATTATATAGGAATTAAAAAATACGAAATTGTAAATTTGTAAATATCTTTATTACAGGAATAAATTTAAAACAGAATTTTAGACATTTTATCCACAATCGGAACAAGCAACAAATAATAATTATTATTTTTACATTGCTTTGCTCATGATATTATACACAATTAACAGTTTTTAAAAATAGCGCCAATTGATGACTCAACAATCAACAACAACAATCAAACAATCTTATCGAGAATTTTCGTTAAATTTGGTTTTTTATACTTTTGGCAATAAAGAAAAGGTGTAGAGATAGCTTCACACACAAACAAATTAAAATAGATCTTTGGTACCGTTAAATAACATTTAGATAATATATTAAGTTTAATTAAATTCCTTCGTTTTAAAAGAATATGCGGAAAAATACATGCTATAAGTTCAGTTTTCAAATTTTTCAACTTAAATCCTTTGAAAACCTAGCAAATTAGAAATTTTGTATTTGCTAGGCAAAGCTCTTCTACATTTGGGTCCATCATCATCTGCTGTGAAAGGCGGTGAGACTTTTCTGCTCGGAAACTTGACATAGGGTTCCATTAAGTTTATCACTATTGTCTGTTTAAATTAACATTAGAAATATCATCCTGGTTAAGCGATGCTCTTCTACATTTGGGCCCATAGTCAACTTAACCTCCTCAAATGCTTAGAGCAAACATTTCAGTCTGGAAGCTTGATGTAGAAGTTCATAAGTGATTCAGTTAAGTTTGTCACTGTTTATTTTCAAAATCCGTTTGCGCTTTAGATCATAATTTAGAGAAAAATCCTTTTAATTGAATCCTCACATCTTCAAAAACAAGACTTTTGTTCTTTTTTGTATTTAAACGAATCATTTTTATTTTAAACTTCAAAAAATTACGTCATAACAACAAATTACCTTAAATGCAATATGCGCTCATTTGGTTAGACACACTACATGTCTGGTATTAAACATATGTAGAGAGATTCAAATTCAAGTCAATATTCAAAAATAACTTAATATCACTGAATAAACTTATTTTTATTACAACCAATTTTTTGGAGTCTTTTTTTTTGGATTTAATTAACAAGGAAAACAAATAATAATAACTAGCTAATCATAAACTCTAAGCTATATAATATCCTTGGAAACACATAAGCTAATGGTATATGAGATAAAATATATCAAATAACGTAATTCATTTTATAATTCATTGGATTAAAATAATAAACGAATTCATTTTAAGTCTGATTATTCGACTAGAATAATAAGCATCTAAATCTCCAATTAAAATTATTATAGGAAAGTAACTGCTTATTGTATTGGGATTCATTAGAATTTAAATTTGAGCAAAAATATATAGTGGCTTTGGTGCGGTTTTAAATCGAGTTACCCAATGGCAATTAAACGGAAAAACCCCTCGAAGAAAACAAAAGAAAGGAATTGCTTTAATAGGCTAATCCTTTTAATTCCGAACTTCTTCGGCTTAGGGCGAATTGATAAAAACAGTTTAATCTTTTTAATTATTTTATTTCTCTTTTAATTTTCGGACTGTATTTGTAAATATTTTTTTGCATGTCTTAATCTTAGTATTTAGAAGTTTGAAGAAATTGTACAATCACAAACAAATAGCATTAGTAAATATAAATGAAATAATACTGTCATAATTTTAAATAAATATTCTTCATCAATTAGAGTTTGTCTGGAGTGGATTTATTAGATAACATGGGCTCTGAACGATGTCCTGGTCATTTTACCTACCCACTGCCAGCCTAAGATTCCAGAATACATCCCCTCTTACTCAGCTTGATTATTGATGTGGCTGGGATGATTTTTTCTTGTTTAGGTAAACATAGATACTCTAAGCAAAGTGCAAACTCGTCCTTAATACTTTAAATATGCTTTAGGTATAGTGCATCATTTCTAAAACCAAAAAGAAATGTCAAATGCTAAAAAAGTAATTTAGCTCCGTTTAAGTGTTTCATTAATTAATATTCTTCAACACATAGTTCATTACACACTACTCATTAGTATGACTGCAAGACTAACTCTTGTTAGAACCAATGTTGTAGAATCGATTTGTTGAAGGTGTTTGGGCAATTAAAACACTGATTCCATTAAGTTACTCTCTATTTATATTTTGCAAACAACTCGGTTAAAGCCACAACACAGAATTAATCAAGATGGCGGGATCCTCATCCTGTCCGGGTGGCTTTAACACGAGCATACGTTGTAGCGTTCATACAATTTTATATTTACAGGCAACTAACTCTACTCTAACACTTTTTATTCAACCATATATACAAGCGCATTCTCCATATAGGCGCATCCACCCAATTATTTATATGTCCTATTCTATTATTAAATAACACTCTACTCTATTTAAATTTGAGTGAATAGAATTCATCGATATAAGTGGAGCTAATGGTAACTCGAATGGTGTATTCTGGTAGTTTTTTCTAATCGTCCGCTTCAATTATTTGAATTGTTAACCAAACGTTACCTCTTTTCCTTTTCACTACCTTGAGCTAATGCAAGTTTTGAAACCGTTTATGAAGCTTCTCCACTCTTTGATCAGGATATTTATGGTATATTCCTGTGGCATATGACGCATTTTTCACCGCTCGCAATCACTAATTTCGGAAATCGACTTATTTTATTTCATTCTCCCAGTTTTGGCTCATCGGGCGCAAATCCAAGTTATCATTAGATAACAAGGTATTGCTGCATGAGTCTATACTCAAGCCCATTTGGGCATATGGAATCTAACTATGTTCCAAACTAAGATGTTGCGTGCCATTGTTGATGCTCCGTACTATATTTCAAATAAAGTGATACAACGCGATATTCCTCTAGAACCTATAACGAGTGTAATCCAACGTGTTTGTGTGAAGTACTTCGAAAGAGTGTCAGTGCATCCCTATGTACTCGCTAATCAGCTAAATATGCGACGTGATAGTGAAGTGCGTAGACTAAAACGTTTAACACCACCTGATCTGATTACTGGACATATGTAGACTTTAGAATAAGCTTTAGAATAAGACTAATTAATTAAGATAATATTTTATACAGAAGATTGCTTAATGAAGTGATTTTCTACATGCTATGTATATATAATATAGAAATAAGAAATACTTATTGCCAATAGGGCAGATTGTGGACTCACGAAGAGAAATAAAAACAAATAATAATTCTCCCAGTTATTCATTAATGACATCTTATTTTATGAAATTTTTCAGTGTCAATTTATGTGGAACCTAAGTATCAAGCTTATTTTCTTATTCTATCTTATATAAACAATTCAAAACTGTTTAATGGTTGGTGTTTTATTTCATAATGACGTCACCAAATTAAATATATCGTTATATCTCAATATGTTTATGAATTTAATTGTTTTTTCAGGAAATGACCGGAAAGTGTCAGTTCAATCTTAATTTTGACTCTTCTATCAATTTCAGAAGACGTACCATAAACATACACCATTAAGTGTTTTGATACTCTTAACTTATTTCTATAGTGCTTATAGTACTCATTTGTTGTCAAACATTTAAAATAATATCCAAAGGTTGCAAAGAATTTTCTAAATTTACTATGATATTTGTTTGGTCCAATTAAATCATTTGATTATGTGCTTAATATGAAATAGTATGAACATATGCCAAATAAAGGCGGAAAATGTGTAAATTTCAATGATATTCCATCGAGTATTCGAAGCTGTCTATTTTCCAGGCAGGAAAAGAGTAATTTTGGCAGCAGAACTTGGTAAGAGGCTTAAAAAATGTGACAGTTGCTGGGATGACAACAAGAATTAGCACTTCACAATAATGTATTGAAGACGTAATTTGATAGTTGATACTCAAAATATACACGATTTTCCACATCCTCAATAAACGCCACTATTTCCTTAGTTATTAAAGGTCTTAAAGTAATGTTTTCAGCGTTTTATTTTTGGTAAATCTACATTTATTTGGATAATCTAAAAAAAAACAGAAATATGAATTTTGATATAGATATCAATTATTTTTAATTGAAATAAAAATAAAAATGGACAAATTATGTTTGTAATATTTTTTTGGTATTATTGCAGGATTTATAGTCCTCTAAGTATTAAAAATGCAAACTGATGACACTGCCATAATGTATAAGAATAAGTAAGTTAATAAGTTCTGATTTTTCAACAGCTCTAACATAAGTTAAAGATGTTAAGTATGTTCTATACCTTTCAGCGATAGAATGCCCATCCATATTTAGGTTTTTGTTGTCTCATTTCTATTTATAATTCCGATAGAATATTGGTTGTTAAAAAGGGCTACCATGCAACAACAAAGGCGGACAAGTCATTTTGTAATATGATACGGTAATCCACACGGTAATGCTGAAAAGGGAAATCCTACGGGATCGAACCAATTACATAGAGAATTTCGCTTACAATTATCAGTTATTTCGGTATATGCCATATAATCCGGTTGAGCATAAATTCCATTTTCATGAAGATACATGGAATACTTGCCATTTTTCCAATAGATAATTCAAACAGCAAAATACGGGAACAAGTTGCAGCTAACAATTGATCTAGCTAATAATTGGGTGACTGGCTTGATAGAGCAAAAGAGCCGGAGAGGTAGTTGTGTTACTGTTACGATAGCTTTGACCTAAGATCGCACTTAGAGCATTGGTGTTTCAATTTACATATGTGACGGTATATAGACAAGAATTTAAAATTCGACAAAGAACGACCATACCAGTAGTTCTAGGATGTTCTTTCACCAATTGGTATGATAGTCGTTCAAACATCATCACATCACTAATTAGTGAAACTTTATCACAACTATATGTATTTATTTTGTAGGAAGTAAATAAATTATACTTTGATATTTGATATAGAGAAATTAAAAAAATCTTTTTTTTAATTTACGCTCCAAATTGGTGAGCGACGAAGTGGATTTAATTATCCTGGACTATTTGTATGCGTTCAAGTCTTATTTATCCAATATTTTAATTTTAATAATTTTGATAATTAGAAATTCTATGTTTCAATGATTGAGGTTTTCTAATATAATTATACATGGATAGAAACTCCGGACAAATTTTGTATTTTAGATCCAAGGTGGAAAAATGTTAGAGGAATGTGGTTAAATCTTGCTTGAACCAGCCCTAAATCGGATATTGAATTTATTACTGTGAAGGCCCTTGTGATGTAGTCATTTACTATTTTAATTGCATTTCATTATGCCAAAAATATCTCATAAATATAAGAGGTAGATAGCACTGTTGATACAATTGGGTATTGGGCTTAATTTTTTAATTTATTAGGTATGTGAGTCTCTAGTAATTTTATTTCTTTCAGGCATCCAAAGAAAATGTAAAATTATATTTAATGTAATGTGATGAGTTTAGTTTTAGATGTGTTCACGAAATCATTATAGAATCCTGCAAGATTCTAGAGAGTGCCAACGAGGCAGAGAGAAAACCGCTTTAAAAACTACTAAACGTCTATGCATTCTCAAGAGGCAAAGAAAAATGTTAATTATATACAATCCTTCAACCAGTGTCAATCAAGTCACCTCACGGTTAGATTACAAAAACCTGATCTGAAATATCTGGCTTCTTGTACATGAAATAGTTTGATGAATTAAACTTTACTAAACTGAGGGTAACTTACACGTATTTAATTGAATAATATGATTTTATAAAGATTTTGACAGTGAGGTTTGTGTGTATTAAGACAGATAAAAGTTTCAAATATTTCAAACACTACTTACCTATACGCAGTACGAAATCAAATGTTCCATTAATGCCATCAATGTCAAATAAAGTAAAATAAACTAAGCAAAGATCTAGTTATTAAAATAAACTTCAACATTACAATTTGTGCATTTTATTTACCCAAATATTACAAGATTTTGGTGCAGTACCTGATACATTTTTTCATTATATAGAGCTGCTAAAAGTATAATAAATTTTATTATCATATGTATATAATTTAAATTTTCTTCTATTCTCACTTTAAGCTATGAAAACTTTGTCGCTTGGTGGACCTGTTAAGTATATTTCCATCAGCATCTTAATATTATCTTTAGAGAAATTTTCAGAAAGTTTTCTACCGGTATAATTTTGATATGTTTTTTAAATAAAGGAACACACTATTCTCCTAGTTTTCATAGTATAAGTCTGCAATTTTATTGGGCAAATATTGTTGTGATATTATTTGGTACATATTTAGGCACGGTAGGGAAACATTAAATAACGCCAAAGTTTCATAGCCCGTTTGATTGGAGTTTGACATTTTTTTCAAATTTTGTGCTATTATTTCTACCAAAATCTAAGTAATCACAATTGAAATTTGAAAATGTTTTTTTTAGAATCTTTCTATCCTATATTACTATTATCGATTAATATTTTTGTGATTCTTTGTTACTGTTATTATTCATGCTTGTTCATTGCTTCATTTAAAAACTCCTTGTATATTCTTTTCATATAGCTTCACATTTATAAGTCGTATAGCCACCTTGTCTCCAGGACCTATTGAATACTACTTATTAAAATGAAGACAATATTTTGATAATGTAATTATATCAATTATATGAGTAGGTATTGTCTGTATTTGTTACTTAAGACCAAGGAATTGTAAAATAAATGTCGCAATCCGTATCTGACCATATGCAATGAAAGTGATCTCAAGTCAAATAATCAATAATCAATTTGGACGATATTTCAGCCAATAGCCTGTTTCGAATTAATTGGAAAGTTTTATTCAATTTGTACCCATATCATTTTCCTGCTCGATACCGAAGAGACTATTTTCTGCGCGGAACTGCTTAACATTCAAGAAGGCGAAGTCCTAATTAAATACCCGCGGGAAAAGTTGTTGAAACAAAGTACAAATTTCCCCTAAACGCTTAAATAAATAGAGAAATGGAAAGTAATATAAATTAATTATGAACCAGTTCATTTCACTTTACGAGATTAAACAGAGGACGAACGGAAAGTTTTTTCAAACTCGAATTAATGAAAATGCAAAATAGGATAATTACATAAAAGTTTTTATTAGTTAAGAATTAGCTTAGAAAGAGCCGTTTAACAATATTATTCGAGGGAATGGTCTCTTAATGTCTTGTGCATACTGGTTATTTCTTGTGCTAATTTTATGTGTGTTTTAACCACTTCACAATTCGAACTAGTTTTTAACACATTTTTACATAATAATTAAAGATTAAGTATAATTTTGAAGGGGCATATTTGAACATTTGAAAATAATTGTGGAAACTATATTAATTGTTGCATAATAATGTGCTATTTTAATATTAGTTTTTTCTTTTACTCTAATTTTGTTATACGTTTCACAGCGTTGTTTGTCTATGGTTTATATCATTGCGTTGGGATAAAAACATGCTTTGATTTGTGCTATATATACTATGTTATATTATAACATGATAAACATGTAAATACTAAAATTTCCAAAAAAAGGAGAAGTGTGATTTATTGAATATAACATAACATAACATTTGAGTTAAAAGGTTTCCGGTCTGACACATAGATGGCGGTACTAGAATTAAATCCATATGTTTTTTAGTTCGCCCCAACCCTCAAAAGATGTGTGTATACATTTTACAGCTGTCGGATCATTAGTTTGTGAATTATAGCATTTGTGAAATTGTTTCACTCAAAATTGTGAAAAATTGAAAATTGTGAAAAAAAAATAGATAAAAAGGAATTTCTTTTAATAAATAAAGAGTTTTTCCGTTGATATGTGACAATGGATTAAACATGGCTCCATCATTTCACTCCGAAGTCCAATCGACAGTTATCCGAGTGGACTGCACACGAGGAATCCACTTCAAAGAGTGGGAAGGACAGATCGTACTACAAAAATGGTATCGAAAAGCTAGAGGGTCGCTATAATAAGTGTATCACACTTGAAGGGAATTATGTTGAATAAAAAAAAAAGGAATTTTTAGTCAAAAAATGTGCTTTATTATGGTAGGGCGGGGATTTTTTAATTGACCTGTTAACATACAGGGGTGCAAACATATTGCTGATCTGTTCGAATTTTAATTTAAAAGGCTTATGGCTTATAAGGCTTGCGAATTTAATCGAACTAACAAGGGTTTATCAGTTACGCAACGTAACATATTATCACACTATAATTTGTATTAAATGCATACGTTTTTGAATGGTTTGAAAGAAATCAGTTTTCAATATATCCGCCATTAAAATGGCCTAATAACGAACTCGCAGCTGCGTTCTGACCAATTAGAATGATTTTAAATATTAATAAGTAAAAGCTTACTGCTTTTTGTGTTAAAAGTTTGCAAAAGCAGATTTAAATTCATCTAAAAAAAGTAATCTGACCTTTGTTTATACAAATGTTGACGCCTATAGCATTGTTCACGATATAGCTTGCATTGCACAGCTATATGGTTTGAGTATTACTGAGGTAAGTACCAAAGGAGTTTTGTAGCTGTAAAAAGTGCAGGAGTTCAAGTACCTGGAATTCACTTAGCGAAGTATGCTAGCAGGAGCTTTTGCTTCTCTAAGAAAGATGCATGTGGAGCTTAGGAAAATTTACAATGATCGCTTTCTTGAGACTAAGACGCTTAAGTATAAGATGTGACAATCAGCAAATCAGAGTTGAGAAACAAATCTGTACGAGCACATTCTCTGAAAAATAGGACATTTTCTGAAGACTTAACGGTTGTGGTATGGCGAGATTTGATGAAGAATATTCGAAATTCCGTGACATCAACGGCAGCGTATTTTTTGAGACGTAGATTTCCTGATTATGGATTGATGATGATGATCAATGGGTAAAAGATCTATTGTTTTGGAAATAGTGTAGCATGTTACTACAGTTGATCATATTGCTGATGTTAAGCATATCTCGCCAGTCATAACGCTGCGCAGTTTGCCATTTAAATGCAAAAACTTGTACACATGTACTAGCGAAATATATAAATCCGACAGTTAAGTTTGTTTATCTGAACTCGAAAATTGACGTCTGTTTCGTCTAAAGAATAAAAGATAAATATATATATATATATATATATATATATATATATATATATATATATATATATATATATAAAGAATAAAGTGAAATGATCCTTTTCTTTTTGCAGATACTTGATGATATTTATGTTGTTATTTATGTTATTATTTATTTATGTTATGTTGTATGACATATTTTTGTTATATAGAATTATTTAAATTAAAAAATATTGCATTTTAGAGCCACAATCTATATGAGTTAAGGAACGTGCAGGGTTTAAAAACAATAAGTTTTATTTAATTTAAGACTATTTTATTTTAACGAAAAGCGGCGATTTATTGAATCGACAATACAGAAAACGTTGCCAATCTAATACTGTTTTAATATAATTATAACTATTGTAATAAGCGGATGTTTTTTTAACAATCATGGTCGTATTAGGTTCACATTATATAACATATATTTATATTAACTAAAAAATTATTCATTTAACGGGTTAAACTTGTTGTCCCTGGTCTTAATCTTACTCTTTTAGAGGACATATCAGTATTGTTATTCGTAGACCTGTTCTGCTCTTGAGAACAGCTATTACTTACAGCACTGCAATTACTGGCTCTTGCTTTCGTTGTAAAAATGACTGTAATTTTGTACATTCGTTGCATTTGTTATTAGATGGGCTTTAGCGGCTATAAATCTTTCAAACCAATAAAAAATGCCATGTTACATAAGCTAAGTTATTCTTTCGAAATCATTTTACCTTCTGTTAGCTATAAATTAATTTATAGCTAATATGATATGATTTATATATAATATGAACAAACGAAAAATAAATTTTTATGTATTCATAGATCTATAATAAAAATAGTCAATAATTTCAAAATAAACAATAGTTGTATTTGATTCGGTTTTTATATTTTTATATAGACCAAGAATTACTTGAAAATGAGGTTTGACAATGAACTTTTTATAAAACTCATGATGAACCACTGCTCAGTGAAACTTTCATTCTTGTGATAAACAACTTCATTCAATGGCGGCAATTATAGTAATAATAGCAAATAAAATTTTTGATATATTGTCTCATATCATTCTATAGAATGGCCAAACACTCACTTAAGTTCGCCTACTTATAAGGAACAACATTATTTTTTCCTGTTTTTTCTTCAAACATTTTAAAAATCTTAAAATACTTAGTAAGTTGATTTGGCGTTATAATATCGTTAATATTAAACTCAATGCCATTTTTATATATAGAACAATAATTGTTTAACTTTGAATGCAAAGCCAAATCTCACCTTAAATGCAATAAATGCAGAAATGCCACCCAATCGTGTGTTGGGCCTGGCTAAAATCTATTTTACATCGGCAATAGTGATATTCTATATAGCCAATAGTAATTAGCTAGTTTTGCTGACGATATTTTTTCAGACTGTATTTTTGTAACATCGCTGGGATGCTATTCAATTAAAGAATAGAACTTGGGATTGTTATATGGACAACTTTTGGGAAATAGTATGTGGAATAAACATGAATTTAATCTATATTTTTTAAATAATGTAAAGTAATATATATTTGATTATTTTTAGGAACCTTTATGTCAATTGCGTACACGAATTTGTACTCGAAAAATAAAAAGGGGATTATTTGTATTGATGGAACAAAGTAAATTCGAGGAAAATACGTTTTTGTTTTTTCTCACATTTTATATAAGGCAATACCGTATAGCGAAATCTGAGCGAGGAGAATATTTGTATACAAACTGTGAATGTTCGGATAAAATAAAATAATAAATGGCAAACGGGCGTTATTTTCTATACTTTTATTTATACTACTTCGGAAAATCCCTGGTTTTAACGAAATTTTAGGTGGAACCTTTTTCGCTTTGTTTATTTTTCTTTCGAATTTAATTTTGAATTTAAATAATGAAAAATTTCATCTACAAAACAAATCGTTTAATTGGATGTCCTTTTAATGGTGTTAAACATTAATTAGGTTGTTTTGAACTGTAAATTAGGGTCGCAAGGAATAAACTTTCATTTTTATTAATTCTGACCTTTTAAAAGACATTACATGTATTGGTAACGGATAGATGTGGCTGTCAAAAATTTTATAAATGCGCTTTAATTCAACTATCTCTTATAGGTGTTCCATATTCTAGTAAGTCATTTCTGTACATATCATGTATCTGTTTTTTTTAATGTTTTTGGAAATTTCATTTGTTTAGCCTGTTTAAACCTATAAAGTTTGCCATGAAATGTTATTAAATTTAATGGTCAGTACAAACTAATAGCACGCATGTAAATAATGGCAAGTTACAACATAATTTGGAGAAGGGTTTAACAACGAATTGTACTTACTCACTCAATTTAAAATAAATCTATATATAACTACTAATAAAATTAATTAAAACATGATCAAATATTTTCCAAACATTTTTTTAAAGAAATTAATGAAAAACAAAACAATATAACAAATTTCATTCAGATTTTCTTAGATTTGGAAAATACATAGTGATGTATTTATATTATAAGAATATCGTACATAGAATATGTATATAGAATGTAAGTTGCAATTAGTAAAAAAACATATTTGGTTGGTTCAAACAGTCTTTATAATGACGAATTTTAAAAATCTGAACAATTCTTTGGTCTAAATACGTTTTCTATAGTCTAATTTATTCCAATTATTTATACTTGAACATTTTCAACTCTCTTCCTCGTTATTGGATAGGAAATAGGAAATAGTTTATTGCAAATTTAAAGTCAAACGCATGTTATTATGAATTCTAAGTGGTGTGTGATTCTATATAAGTGGGATTTTCTCATAAAACAAAATGATATTGGCATCTAAGGCCCATTGAAGAAATACCACTGTACCTATTAAATCAATAAATTGGTGTTTATACTATCTGATTATATTTTATAAAATAAATTGTCAACCTGGACCTATTATGATAATAAATACATTTAATTAAATATACAATATTTAAATTAATAGGATAAATACATTTTTTTTGTATTTTTATTGTCATTATCATTCTTATTATCGGAAATACTCACGTTTATTATACATTCGCATGCTATTTAATTTTGAATGAATGAAGTACATTTTAATTTTAAGTTGATTTATTTGAGTTCAATATGGTTACAAAGAGTTAAAGAATAAACAGAACTAGAATCGAGTACTACGAACACTAATATACTAACTTCACACTTCAAATACTAATGCCAAAATTATAGAAACATGATTTAATTCCAGAAATATTATGCCTGATAGTAATTCATTTCTGAAATCAATATATACCCCTTTTGGAACCCGTGAGTTAGAACCAATTAAAATAACAAAGTTAATTAGAATCATTGTTACAAATAAATAAACACAAAATTGTTAATGTTAGCATTGCTACAATTTTTTTTATTGGAAGGTGAAGCTTAAAGTATTAGTATTACTTTCCATCATTAATTAACTAACTTGAGATTGTTAATGATATACCCATAATATCTACTACATACCTTGTATAAATCTCAATTATCATAAACATACTAGGTATATGGTTTCTCCAACATCAGTATTAATTTCGGAAGAGAGAGTCTGTCATGTATGTCAAATATACGATGAATCTTAGAACTAGGGTTGGGAACTATCGACATAAAACAGTCGAAACAGTCGATAGTCAAAAAACAGTCGAAACAGTCGATAGTCAAAAACTAGCGACTGAAAATATTGACGATCGACTAAATATTTTATTGCACTTTAATGTGTTAATTGTTATTTTTAAATAATATACTATAAGAAATATAGACAATACAGATAGAAGTTAAATAAAAACTAAAAATGTACAATAGCCATAAATACTATATAAAAATTAAACATATACCTAATCATAGAAAAAAATCCATGACATAATTGAAAAAGATCTAAACGAAATGATATAAATGCTATATTTATTATTGAACTAAAATATTTTTTAACAAAAATCGGGTAATCGAAATATTACCTATCTATTATTGCCATAAAAACAGTCAAAATATTTTACTATATATTATTTCCAATTTTAATCTTTCTACCCAATCTAACACCCCAATCTAAAATATCGTACCAAAATGCTGTAATATTAGTTTAAAATATATTGTTATTTACAAGCAAACTACCAAAAAATCATAAAACTACATACATTACATATAAATGTATGTAAGCATAAATTGAGTTCATTTTTGTCAAGGTCGCGGCTAGGATGACAGAGCCAGAACGTTAAAAATTGATCGAAAGGAACAAGCAGAATCAAAAATAGTAACTAAAAATACGACTGAAACAGTCGATAGTAAATAGTAACAAAATCAGTCGGACCGAAAATAGCGACTAAAAAAAATCGACTGAAAGAGTCACTGGTAAAAAGTAGTTAAATCAGTCGAACCAAAAATAGCGACTGAAACATTGATCACTACACTATTAAAGCGCGAGCAATGAAAATGAAAATTTGAATGATGAAATGAATTGAATGATGTGTTAATACTAGATATAATAGATTATATAAATATATGCTGGAAAGTGTTAAAACTTCTAAGTCACATTTGAGGACTTTCATATCGTTTAACCCAAAAGAGCCCAATTTAAATTTACGGCGTATAAATTGAATAACTTAAAACTTCATAAGCGTTTTTATATTAGATATCTAGTTTTAAATATTTCAGAAGGGTTATTTTCCTTCATAAAAGTTAGGTCTGTCGCCGGAAACCCCTCGATTTTCATAAACTCATTATAATATCTTGGTTTAAAGCGCTAAAAGTTCTAGGGTCTGAGGCGAATATGCGGAAATTTTTGATATAATATAGCACATCTGGGAGCAATATTTACTGAGAAAGAAAAACTTTCTTATCTTTTCTCCGAATTTGGAAGGTTTATGGATTTCTGAAAAAGTTTCTGCACAGGTTCTCCTGCATATGTCCGCTATAAAAACATATTAAAACAATATAGAGCTAGTTTGGGGTTATATCAGATATATGTTGACCATAAATTTATGAGTATTTGCTTAAATTTTTGGATTCTATGATGTGGTATTAATATTATAACTTTTATAATATGTATAAAATATAATTAACTTTATTTAAATTATATATCTTTACTTATTTATTTATCAATCCCATACATTAGTTTTTAAGTTAAGTTACTGTGTATTAATTGCATCGGATACATTTGTAACCAACTTCATATTAAAGCCTCACTATCAACTTCTCTCTTCAGTGTGTGTCATTCCGTCGCACTCTAAACAAAAAAAGTTTTCGGTGCGTTAAGAATCTGAACTTGTGCCGAGTAAATTGTATTTGCAGAAAGGGTTACTTTTTTACATCAATTTAAAGGAAAAGGCTACTGAAGGTCATCGAATGCTATATGCAAGTTATGACAACCATACTCCATTTCAATATGTGAATAGTTTTTTTTTTTCGTTTTGAAGTTTTAAACGTCTTAACTTTTGGCACACAAGACAAAGGGAGCTCTGGATAGCCAAAATGAAATTGAAGATGAGGATTTGAGAGCATTACTCGAGGAAACCATTAATGGGGATAGCTATCGAGTACAATTTGAGTCGAACCCTGTGCAAAAAGCGGTCGGAATATCAGCAGATGTTAATGTTTAATATGTCCACGCTCGACCATATATTACAAAATCGGTGAAAATATACTTGGAAACATTAAAATGGAATGGTAAATTGGCTCAAATATCGGAAAAAATAGCGGCTATCAATGTATCTACATTGAATCTGTATTTCAAAATAAAGCTTCAAATAAAAATAAAGATTTAAAGCCTAATAGTTACGAGTTTTCTTTTAATAAATAGGAAAACCAAACTATAATGAACATATAATGTTTACACTTAGATGCACAATGAAATTACGGGCAAAGAAATATAGAATATTGTCTTGGGCAATATGGCCTAAGGATTAGAAAATATTGTAAATATCTCAAAATCAATTAACATTAGCAATAAAGCATAGTCCTTGAAATAACTAAACTTCAGTCAAATTTACATCCTGCATAATGATAAAGAAACTAGGAGTGTTATTTTTCTCCTAGAGAGTTCCCGTAACTTTACTCTGCTGTTTGTTGCCATTTCTGTAATACATTTAACATGCTCGATATAGTGCTCCCTCGCCACAATTTTATTGCTAAAATTTGCAATGGAGTGGAACAAGTTTTATTACTCACAGAATGTTGCAAATGTCGAAATAAGTAGCAACTAGAGGATACTAATAAAATGTATTATTCACGGATTACAACAAAATGCTCTATGTCTCCCGTATTAAATTAAACTGTTTACTATAGACGTCACTGTGGGAATTAATTGTTACACTTTACAAGTTTTATTGACACTTTTGACAATTTTTTAAGAGTGTGTTACAGGGTCATGGTAAGTTCAAAGTATATCTCATTCAAGATTTGGTGAATTTTTTTATACTAGTACCGTGTATCCATTTTGAAATATTTACATTAAATATTACATACAATGTATGGTAAATGATGGACTATATATATATATATATATATATATATATATATACATAAGATAATATAGATTTCAACGAGCATACTTCACAATGATAAAGAATAAACAACGAAAAGGTCAACTTATTGACATTTACTGTATTCAAATACTTGTGATCAATACAGGATGAAAGTTGTCATCCAATTCTGAATTAATAATTGAAATCAGGTATATTGCAACTTCTGTTTTCGCTTCTTTAAGATATAGCGCGTGAAATGGGAGAATATTAAAATCAAGGCTATTTTGCTGAAACGTGGACATTTGTTATAGTATCTAACTTAAGCTATTTCAAATTCGATTATTCCATAGTCTGAACGGCTTTATTAGAAATTGTGTTTGATTGAAATGCAAACAATTAGCAGGTATCTAATATGTTAAAAATATAGGTTAATTTGGGGGACGACTCTTGTTTGCTGAATGTACAGTTCAAGAATTCCTTCTGACTATGTGCGTCAAAAAAGAAATGGATTAGATCATAGAACGTATTCTGAATATTTGAAGAATGACAGGAAGACCTTGACCATTGTATCCCAACGAAAATATTATGTTGGTGTATACTTTTAGATAGTTATCAGTGTCATAATTATTTTGGTCTTTCTGAGAGGAGCGGAGGCCGATATATTTAAATGCTACAGGTCAGCATGTTTGAGGCACCCTAACTTCTAAACCAAATACTTCTTCATTTTTATGTTAGTATATTATTATTATTAATAAACATTTCAAACTTCTAATGATTTAAATGATTCTTTTAATATCAAACAACTTTTAAATAAATTATATTTTACTGCGAAATAAGCAGTTGCCATTCAAACGCATTTATTGCAAATAATACTTCATTCTATTATTTAAATTGTTTTTATTCAATTAATGGGTGCTTAAATATTTTAAATAAAATTCAGTTGTTTTAGATAAATTGAAATTGTTATAAATTAGTTATACTTAAAATAATTGAATTATAAGCATGTTAAATTAGAAGGACTTGACCATAAATCTGCAGATACAAACGAAATTATATCTTTGTAATCCATTCTAAATGAGACCAATTGTTTATAGAGTGGATGGTGTTGTATTGTATTGTAATTTTGCGGTATTATACTTGTATGTTAGGGCTGGTGTATATTATGTTTTATGAATTTAACCATACATTAGTTAGCTTGTCTGTAGGTCATTTATGCTAGAGGGCGGGACGGTCAGCATTTAGGTCAATAGCTTTAGGAAATAGGGACGTGCATCTTTCTCCATTCCATCTGTAAGCCATCTTCTGGATGACTATACCTGTTAGAAATAATAATTTATTAAAATTTTATTACATTATTAATTAGTTGCAGTTCTATAATCTATATATTAATCGGCCTAGCCAAAATTTTGCCTCCCTCTTTGAGAAAAACCTGCAGACCTGAAATTAGGCATGGGTAGAGCCTATATCGAGATATAATTTCTAGGTCTAAAATAGTCGGTGACCTACAATATTTTAGTTTCTGGTTGATGCGCTGTCAGCTCCAACTCTTTTACGTCATTTCTGTCGTATGTAAATCAACTACGAATGAGTAATTTTTAAAATTAATAACTGACAACGTTGTACCGCAAAATGGCGGCTGGCAATTTTGAATCGAAAAACAAATGCTTAAATGTTATATCTGAAATGATAATAAAACGGAAATTAAGTGTGTTAAATAAACGCAGTTATTTAATTTTAAGCAGTGTTATTTTCGGTAATTCCTGTATTGTTGAAACCATTAAAGCGTTATGGAAAGTTTAGATAAAAACTATTAACAATAGTAAGATCACGTAAAAATATTTTACATTACAGTGTTTTATATTAAAGATAAGTTATCTGCAAGGGTGATATCGAAAAGTGGAACAAAGATCGATGCAATTTTATTTAAAAGTTTAGATGAAAAATTATTCTTTTAATCAGCCTAGTGTATTTATGTTTTTTGCAATCTATACTTTGGGTAAGAAATATGGATAAAAGATAAAGATATAAACAAATGAAGTAATGAAAATATGCAGTCGTTAAAATGGAACTACCACATAATTTGCATCGATGGTAAATAAGTTTTAATAACATATTATTTTTAAGTTATTCCTTTTAGTCTGTTATAAGGGAAATATGATTAACTTAATAAATTGTGGTCAAATTTCGACCACAGGACGATCACTAGTATTAAGTAACTGTTTCAATTTTGTGTCAAATTTTGTCATCACCCAATGATCAAATAATTTTGGTTTACTTTTTATCCACGATGTAAAAGTACAGTTAAACTTGAAATACTTGAAACTTTGATCTCTTTTCCTGTTAAATTAATTAAAATGGATTTTTGTACCCGAATTTTCACTGTGGTTTTTGGCTAACCTTTATCAGAAATCCTTTAATCTCGACCTTAACATTTCTGCCTGATTTCGTAACAAATTCCGAATACGTAAACGATTATTTGGTTGGGTATAATTTAATATACCAAGATGTGCTGACATAGCATCAATATGTGGTTTATATAGACCTTATTTTTATGTAACCGGTTTGTAAATCATCATGACTAATTTTTTAACATAAACTGCTACATTTAGGTAGCAATGGGATAGAAATAAAAATAATATCTTTGAAAAGGTTTTTTATTATTTAATAGATGTATTTAAGTATTATTTTCTTGGTGTTTCTAATTTTTACAGAAAGTATGCTTGACTTCGGCCATTTTATCTGTAATATTGGAGTTAAAGTTGCACAGGTAAGCAGAATTTTGAACATGAGCAAATAAAAGCTTTTATAAAGTAAATGGGGCAGTGGAATCAGCGGTCTGTTTTTTGTTGAAATTGGTTCTAGTTTTCGAAATATGCAATAAATTCATTATTTTATTATTTTTGACTATTAACGGCCATTTATTGAATTAAGTACTATAAATCCAAAATAAACAAAGGTTGAATAGAGCCTTTTATACTGCTTGATATTTGTTTCACGCATTTGGCTCCAACAGTAATCTTTCATCATGCCATCGTCCCAAAATCCTTGATATCGCTTTTCGATTTTCCCTATATTTTGGTGTAGACGCATTCTGATCGTCGCTTCTGTCCCCTAAGTTTTGTGAGAAAAGTTGACCAAGACATTCGAGAGTTCGAAACTTATAGTAATTTCGCAACAAATTGTCGACTACGTGCTGTTAATTTGGTGATATGTGGTTACCGAGAGAGTTGTGAACAGTACCTTGAAACAACGCCAGTGCTTCTGCTTCATTGTTGAACATTTTGTAAACCTTGCGTCAGTCATTAGTTTTTTAATATCATGTCCGACTAATATTCCTTCTTTGGATTTTGCGTATGACAATTTTGGAAACAACCTGGGAAGTACTGTAATGTTAGTACTTCGCGAATGAGCATTTTAACAAAGTTCTTAATAAGAACCTGTTTAATGTGAAGAGGTAACAAAAAAACATCCTGGGGTTTACAACTGGTACAGAAGATAACGCCTTTCAACGAAATGACCTCTTATACAGCTTTGTTCTGCACATGTTATATTTAGTTATATTTATGGCGCCCATGGCTTGTCAGTCTTTACAACCGAAATACTGTATGTACTGCAAATATGCATCCTCGAGAGTTTTGTCATGATTTTTCTACGATTATGGGATCGCAACCAAGTGACAACTTGTACAGCTCTGTTCTCTACACGTTATAAAACCATTTAGGTGCTCATGGCTTGTCCGTGTTTGAGTGTATTTGTCAGGATTTTCTCAGAGATACCGAGCATATAACACCCTCAAATCTAGCAAATTCATTCAATCGTATTTTCTCACGTTCCGAAACACACGAAACCAAGAGCAAATAAGAGTAATTAAAACAAATAATAAGTTCCAAATTTTGTTTAATAGAGCGTTGTTTTCTGACATCTAAAAGCGCGGTGCCGCTACCATGTTCGAACAAGGACAGACAAGAAGTTCTAATATATTTTGTTATTTTATATGATAATCTATTTAAGGCACTTGTATTATTAATTAAGTGTGGTTAATTGAAATATAATTTTAGTGCTTATGCAGTTATTAGGTGTTTAAGACAAAAATGTCTTAGTCAATTATAATTGGACATCGACGTAAATTGACATAAATATGTAGTGTATTAAATGCGTATATTATATTATATAATCTCATGTTGTTATAAATAAAATGGTTGAATATAAATTAAAGATGAACAATGCACTCTAAATTATCATAAAAGTTATAATTTAACAGACAGTTTTAATTTAAACGGACACAAACTAGGCGTTGAGTTTAGGAACTTATCTAGACTTTTTTTTGACAGATCTGGTGTATATTTGAGATATTTATATTCTATGTATTTATTGAAACCTGTTTATTGAGCATCATTTTCTTTTAAGAAGTAAACTTATATGAAACGAGAATTGATGAGTTTCGTCTTATAACATTTTTTCTAAAATATAAGTTTGGTTTAATTATTAAAGAGTTATTCATAAATATATTAAATTGACATAATATAGATACGTTTTTCTTTTATATGTCCACATCGTATTAGAAATTGATTTCTCGTAAACATATTTTCGGGCTATAACATAATGTTTATGTTGTAGTAAAAGGCATAAAATGTTGTTTTCAAGCAGTTCTAAAAGTTTTTATTGAACATTAATATTCAAGTGTTAAATATTCCGAAAAAACTTTTTTATATTTTGTGTTATAAAGGATGAATTAAAAATTGCAAATTGAACTAATTATTTATTGATTTTAGATTTTCATTCAATTAAACCTGCACTCATTTAACAAATTAAAAGCTTTTGGTGGAAATAAGAACAAACATTGATTTGTTTACCGCTTGTTCAACAACAGCGGGATTAAATTTCTTCGCCATTTTAATATTTTGGGTCCCAGCGTAACCGTAATTTAATATTTAAATTTAATTTAATATTAATATTTTATAGTTAAGTATCTGCACATACAAGTTGTGTCTCATTTTATGTCAAAATATTCGAACCCGTCTTAGGAATGATGAGAAGTTTTTATGCATTGTTTCATCATAACGGATGGGAATGGAGTGGCTCTGAAAGGAATTTTGAAAAGTTCAATTTAGTCAATTTGTTATTATGTTCAAAGTGGCACATTAATAATCTGTTATCATTTTTATAATATTTTTGAACAAATAAATGAAATTCATTTTTATTTATTATATTCAAAATCCGCTTTAGAAAATAAACTAGTGAATTAATTTTCTGATATAGACCCTTTTGATTCTTTTCATATAAAAATGAAGAGGTAATAGTTGCCGCACAAAGGTACTTTCGAAGAACCCACCACAGTGCATAACAGTGATGGGCTTCATAAATGAAACAATCGTGGGAACAAGTATATTGTAATTATAGAAATTATATGAACATTTGTGAGGTTAGTACTTAGAAACTACTGAAGTTAAATCACAACATGCAAAAGAAACGAGGACAATCGATATCTACTTTCAAGGAGGCACTAAAACTAAAAAAATACAGTCAAGGGTTTTCTTACCCTGTTAAAGAAAATAAATTAACCGGATCATTTATATTAAAATACTCGTCAGAATCTAAAGCTACCTACAATTACCTGAATAATAGATTAATAAGTCTTGTGATAACACATCTGCTTAACATACAGCGACGTAAAATGATTGTGACGAAGTGAGTTGATTCTTCGTAATTGATTCGTATTTGACTTCAGAACGGCTGTGATTAAAAAGTATTTACCCAGTAAGAAATATTAAAAAAATATTGTCAATTTAGTTCTTGATTGGACGATCCTTGACTGTAAACCCGGAACCATAACCGGATGAAAATTAATATTTCTTATATCAGAGACCTTTCCAAAACCAATCTGCCTGCGACAGCAAATGTCCTATAATTTATAACATCTCAAAGCAAACTATGACGCCCTTATCTGTAACTGTTCATTAAGCCGTCCATCCGTTAATCTATCGTTATCCTTGTCTGCAGACTTACAAGGATCATCCGAGACTTTCGTCTGAACCCTCGTCTTGTCTTTCTCATTGTTTATCTTGGAGGAGCCCCGAGTACCCTGTTATCTCGATACCCTAATTAAATTTATAACTTTGTTAATCCGAAATGCAAATAATATTTTTACGAGCTCAGCTAAGTAAGTAATAAATTCGTTCTCGTCGAGAATTTGACGAAGGAGTACATAAAACTTCGCACCCTTTTAACGATTCATCATGCAGCTGCCTTTTGTTCAGCCAGCGAATGCTTGAGTAAATACGGGAATTCAATTACATCACGATATCATACGTTCGACATTGAAATATTGAATTGCACTAGTGTTTGTTTTAGTCATATCCTTATAAAGTTGTTTAAAGATATACTGTAAAGTGTAAACTGTGTATATTGCGACACTATCAGGCTTAAGAATATTTTATATAGTTTCTAAATTAAGTTTTATGCGCTAACTAATAAACCCTTATCGTTTTATCATCTATTTATTCACGGAGAAACATAAAACCTCAATCAGAAAATTGGTGTTGCTTAAAACGAGGTTTGTCACTCAAATTGTATATGCTTTGGAATTTACATCAGTTTCGGAATGAGAAAAGTGTATGTAAAAATATATATAATATTATTTATAATATTTAAATATTATTTCAAAATTTGAGAATCTCTAAGGAAGACAATTTGTGTAAAAGTCTGTCTGTAGAGATTGTCTAGAATAAGAGACTAAAACAGAAAAAAAACAACAAAATTCTATATATATTCTTAATTTGGTAAGGGAGATTTTGATATAATATAAATTGGTATAATTTCTTCTATATAATTTTAGTTCTGCCTAGATTATTATCCAAAAATTTTATTTTATTATACAAAAAAAAGAAACCACAATTGCTGCTGTGTGATAAATAGTAAATATTAAGTTGATTAAAAGTTAATGTCGGTGTTTCCTAGTAGATGGCCTTAAAGTTGCATATAAAAGTATCGTCAATCATAAGTTATAGCGTATTGAAATTTTATATTTCAAAACGTGACTTTGGTAATGTGTTGCTCTGTTACTTCTGAAAAGAGGAAAAAGCATAAATATTTGTGGTTGTGAGTAATTAGTTAATGTAAAATGTGCCAGTTTTAGAAGTGTCAATACTGAAATATGGATTTTAAATAAGAACCTGGCCCTGGTCAGACAACAGATGAAAAAATAGATTTTTTTTTTAAATATCGAAGTACATATTTAATCTAGCGACATGATTACGGCGTTAAATACTGAGCATAAAAAGTCTTGAGCCATTTACATAAGACTGGACGCTGAAAGAAGCATATTAGTTGTATTTGACATGAATTGACACTGAGAAATATAATGGAGTTTCTATGTGCGAATCGCTGCTGACCTGAACCGAAACGAAATTGAATCAAATTTTAAATAATTCATTATGGGCTATAAAAAATAGATGACGTACCATAATAATGTTCAAAGAAGATCGAGGTCCAAATGCGGAGAAACTTCTTAGACTGTTGTGAAATCCATATTAACGCCAATTATTAAAGCTAGGTGATGAGGTTGTGAAAATAGCTGGGTTCACAAACTTTAGAAGCTTGATGTTGAAAAATTATCGATCATATTGACTAGTGTTATGAAACTGATAAAATAAAATCCTAAATTGCTTTTTCTCTAACCTGTTATGGCGCCCAACATATAAAATAAATTCATAGTTTGCCAAATTCCCTGGCAATACGATAAATTTTGCTCATTTTTTCAATTGAATTTTCAATTTAGCCATATGAAAATTTGTATTGCTTAATAATTGTATTATATGTGTAATAGTTGTAATATTGTATTTATGTTTCGTTATCATACTGAAATCACGGAAACACATTTCATTTACACAATTTAAACTTATTTTTATTTGATCATAAGGTTTTTTCTAGTCATCGTAATTCTATTTCAGTTTATTTGAGTGTAATTATCTATTATTTAAAAAGGTTTAAAACTATTTCTTCGGTAATCCTCCTGTTCAACTTTAGCGTCTTCTAATCTTTAAATAAGAAAAAAGACCAAGCATAAACCAAAAATAAAAAAATATAAACGAAAAATGCATAGGCGATTTTAAAAAAATAAATTTAAAATATTTACATATTTTGCTTCTAAATAATATATTTTTACAATGGTTTGTTTTAGTTAAGTAAATCTACTCTATGCATTTTAAAAAGCAAACTCAAAAATGAAAATTGATTTCTCCATTTTTGCGTTATGACACCTGTAAGGATTAAAAGCAAAAATTGTATTTTGTGGAAACATCTATGTTTTGTTTTACTTTTATAAAGATTCCATTATTTCTACTTTGTATACACATTTTTATATGTTTGTATGCAGAACTGTATAAAGAAGCTTTATGCAAAATGTTATCATCCTTCTGTCATTAACTGCCATATTTATGATAATTACCAAATTGTTTTATTTTATCTGGGAACAGTTTTTAATTCCATAAGGATGGGGTTAGGTTGTATTCCTTATCATTTATACATTCTATCAAGTACATCTTTAATGTTCAGAACGGACTCTATGGATTTTATTAGTTGTCGTTTCTCTGAGGGGCGGGATGTTGGAAAAGGTTTTATTGCATTCTTTGGAAAGGTTTCCAAACAGTTTTCTTACTGGTTATATCCTTCTTCATAAATATTTAGCCTCGTTTTTTTCGGTTTATATAAATATTTAATGTTCTTCATCCTTTGATCGTTCTACACGGGGGTAAAAAAGCCATGACCAGTATTTGCTCACATTTTTTCGTAGTGTCAAAACACTTTTCGAAATCTTTTCGAACTTTCCAGATTACAAGATTGTGGTTTTGTTAATATACGTATATTTCTATTACATTTTGTACTGCACATATTATTAGTAATCTGTAGTTTAAGCCCATTAATCATATGCCAATTATCGGTTTTGGTTTCAACAACTCAAAATGGATGATTTTAATATCAATGACTCAGAGCTATCTAGAGGACCAAAAAAAGAAAGTTAGAAAACAATGAATTGCCGAACTTATTGGACGAATACCCAGCTAAATCTCAATTAGCTTTAAGATAGCTTTTCTGTTGATGGGGCAAACTGTTTACAAGCGTTTGCATGTTATGGAGAAGATTCGAAAGGAAGAAAAGTGTCTGCCACATGAAGTTATTTCAAACCATTCCAATATCGAGATATCATAACCTTTTAGGAAAAATAGAGATTGCTGTAGCGTATTTTAGAAGACGATGAACAACGGCACACCACGATATTCTCTAGCTTAAAAAGTAATGGGCCAGTGATAAGTCATAAAGCATATGGTGAGATTAGCAAGAGGTAGTGTATTATGAGCTGTGACATATACGAAGAGAATTGTCTGGATATGTGAAGAGAAGGATGGATCGGGAAATTCTTATACATCCAACGTACTCATCAGACTTATCGCCTTCTGATGATCACTTCCTCAGATCAATGCAGCTTGGTTTTGCTGGCATACTGTTTTGAAATATGAATGAAATGAAATGTGAAATAAAGGAATGCCGAAGAAGTGAGAATCTGGCTTCATAATTGGATTGCTGCCAATCTAATGTTGTTTTCAATGCGGTAACCCAATTTTTGCAGACAAATGAGAAAAAGTTGTAAAAATTTACATAATTGAAATAAAAGTGAAGTAAAAATGGAGTTGAATCAATGTATATATTGAAGGATTTCTCTGTAGATTTCCACGTACATTGCAAGATCTTCATCCATTCCAACTTCATTTTATTTATATTTTCATAGCGATTGTTTATATCCATTTTATATACCAACTTATCAGTTTTAATTTGCAAAAATCATGTAACTATTGGGTCTGGTTTGAATTTTTAAGTTAAATTTCCATTTTAATTTAATTTTTCAAAACTATTTCCATGTTAAACTATGTTTTTTTAACTTCGAAGCTCTTGGTATGATCTCCGACAAACTGTTTCACTTAAATATGTTTTAATATGTACAATTGATGTGTTTAAAAACAATTTATTAGTGTCATCTAGAGATGAATTAAATACAAATTAAAGTAATGCAAATGTTTTACCAGTGCTCATCTTACAACATGGAGTTCGAATAAGGTTTGAATTGAATATTATTATATTACTTAACTGGTGGTCTCTTCCTTTTATAATTTATTTATTTGTTTCTACATCTAGTTAAAAATTTAGCAAAAGAACAACCTGAAATAAAAAAATATATCTCTAAATAATTGGCGATTTTAACTTAATTATAATGTTATTCTGTAAATATTAAATACCGTTACTACGTATAGCATCTTTAATTCCTATGTCAGAGTCCATTTCCTGTATAATTTTTTTTCTCAAACTTTCTGATATTCATCAAAAAGCGCTAATTAAATTTTCATTTCAGATACCGGAATATTTGCCTTTTTGTAAATTCAAATTAATTTTTAAGCTGTATGTTTTCAACGCAAAAACATCGAAAAGAGGCTTATATCGGTCGGAAAAATGTTACAATTTAATGAAATTCTACCCCTGGTATTACTATATTTTTTGTCTTGTTTGCATCGTCCTTATTTGTTCATTTATATTTAAGATATATTTACCGTGAAAAGATAAACCGTTTTTTTTTCAAGATTATTTAAACAAATTTAATGTCATAAATAAAAAATTGGATTATTTTCTGATACTTTCACAAACATGTTTTACTTCGAATTATAGAGTTTTTTAGTGTCATTTTTTACGAACGAATTTAAAAATAATTTAAAGTAAAATTTTAACTGAATAAGTGACTAATTAATTTTTTATTTTATAGGTAAGTTCAAGCACATGTCTGAATGTTTCTTTTCGAAAGGTAAATATATATTTAATAAATATTTATTATTTATTTTTATCACCAATTAGCAAAGTTGTGGTCTTATTTAGCATATTCGTTTAATAATTTTTAAGCCGCCAAGGTACCTAGAACTGTAAAAACAAGAGGCCGTCAACAAAATTCTAGAGGGACTAAATTGTAAATATTATGTTTCATACAACAACCTTATCAGATCAGATTCAAAATTAAAGGAAGATACTCTCAGTTTGATCCAAGATCAAAGTGATTGTTTTATCATTCAATGATAAGCCTATTTTAATATGGTATAAGTAAGACGTTCTCGCACATGGGCACATAAACTGACTACTAATCCAACGCTACCAAACAGAATGTTCTTCGATTAATTAGTATTTCGCGATAAAACTTGAAAGAAAGCCTTTTTCATATTCTTAAATCACCTCAACGTAGCGGAACGTATAGGGAACGCGGCACGAACTTGTATAAACTCCATAGGTGTTACTATTAACTTAAGTTTAAATTAGTCCAATTTAATTTTAATTTGGGATATACGTACTGATTGATTTTCCACGCACTCTTATTTATAGTGATTGAAACAACAAAAGTACAAAGAAGAATCTGTAAAAGATTAATTTATAACATAATTAAGATTGTAGTAAGTGCATCTAATGCCACGTAAAAAACTATTTCATATGTAAAACTTGTGGCTGATCTAATATCTTAAGGATACGAGTATTTTTTGTTCATCATAGTTTCCTCATTGATAAATACTCTAATGTAAACAGTTATTAATTTATATCATCGAAAATTATAGGCAAGAGTTTTATTTGTTAGATTTAGCTATGACCCTATTAACTATACAGTGTCTAATTGAAAACTGCCAGTAAACAAGTATAATCATACGTATATTAAATTTTAGTAAAAGAACTGTTATAAATAAAACGAATTATAGAAATGACACAAGAGACCTAATTTGCAAGACTTGATTTCTTCTTCCAGTTTACTCACGATAAAGTAACATTTCAATACACTTATGCCAAACATTCTCCAATCTCACAGGAATCTTACAAATTTACGGATATATTCCGGAAGAATTTCAAATTCGGCCTGCCTTATTGATATATGAGAAGAGTCAGAACTCAGAGAGAATTAAGTCTGGTGAATAAATAAGGAATTGACAGAATTCGTACTATGATTCACTAATTTTAGCGGAGGTCAATAACGCTGTTTATCTATATAACGGGTTAAGATTACAATAATAGGTTTGAACTGAAGTTCATTTTGGGAAAAAACAACGGCCAAAATTATATATTAATATTCAATTATATATCTTTTTATACGAAAGTGTCACTAAAATGTATGCTTGTTCCGTCCTTAGTGAATGTCGCAAATGCTGTCTACTAAAACTTTTTGGGTCACTACACCATTTTATATCAAATATATTTTGAGGCGATTTTTGGTTATAACACAGTTCTTGGTGTAATTGCAAATGTATCAATTTTTTTTCATTAATTTAATATTGCATAATATTTATTTTTTCCACTGAAGTGAAATTCTATTTTTTTCTCAAATTAGCTAGATTTAAATAAAAGAGTTTTTAATAGAGACGAATAAATGGTGCTCGGCTAATATATTGAGTAACCAAATTTAGCAACCATTTTATTAGAACCATAATGAGAATATTACATTTAGTGAATGTCGCAAATGCTGTTTACTAAAAATTTTAGGGTCACTACACCATTTTATATCAAATATATGTTGAGGCGATTTTTGGTTATAACACAGTCCTTGGTGAAATTGCAAATGTATCAATTTTCTTTTTTTTTATTAATTTAATATTGCAGAATATTTATTTTTTTCACTGAAGTGAAATTCTATTTTTTCTCAAATTAGCTAGATTTAAATAAAAAAATTTTAATAAAGACGAATAAATGGTGCTCGGCTAACATATTGAATAACCAAATTTAGCAACCATTTTATTAGAACCATAATGAATTCAATAGGGTTATCCATTATTATTACTGTTTTATTAAGTCTTTAAACTTAAAATCCCCCTATTTGAGTATTACCTTATTTTATATTAATTACAAACAACTTATTTTCGTTAATATTTTATGGCTATCAATCTTGTCGAATGATTTCAGGGTACATTTTCTGTAACATAAATAAGATTACGTTTTGAATTATTTAATCCATTGTTAAAATCATTGTTTATTGACGTGGTTGTCTAACACATCATGTTCCTTAGTAATAGTGTGAACGCTATTTACGCTTAAAAGCTGTATTACCCCATAGTGGCAGCCAATATCCTTTCATACCTATTGCATATTTAGTGATTTTAAATCAAACGTAGGAAAACATGCAACTAATTTGGACTAAATCAAATACAAAGAAGATATCTGGAGCGTTTGTGCTGATTTAAGATTTCTTGCTATATCCCTTGAACTACAGGGAGCCTTCACGAAATATTGTTGATAGAGACACTAAAAACTACTGCGAAGTCAAAGATTGGTAAAAAGAACTGACTTTGTGGTAGATCAAACGTTAAGTATGAACCTCTTATTCTACAGGAAAATGATTCTTCCATCCTTACATATAAAAGTTTTGGTTAAATCAAAACTTTTTTCAAGGCCACGGATAAAAATGGTAAAGAATTTTTTTGTACCCGAAAACTGTTTTCTCTAAATGAAGTGATGCTAAATTAAAAGAAGGCATTTTTTTGGCCTACAAATAATGAAACTTATAAAAACCATTAATTCGACGGCGGTTTGGAGATCTCTAAAGAAAGTAATTCATGAATTAATTTATTGCATTCATATTTAGGTAATCTTAAAGCTGAAAATGTCGAGTTTTTAGTGAATGAGTTATTACAAAAATTTCCAACAATAGGGTGCGGAATGTCTTTAAAAATACATTTCTTACATTTCGATTTCGATTTTCCCCCCTAACCTTGGAATAGCGAGTGACGAATCAGACGAACGCTTTTATCAGGATATAAAACAGGTAGAAGAGCATTATCAAGGAGCATCTAATGCACAAAGTGAAACCTGAGCTATAAATAATTAAATATGGTGTAAAATTTTCATACAGTCTTTATTTATTTATAGTACCTTAATTTATCATAATTTTATAATAGTGCGTGTCACAAAAAATCGTTTAAGTTTTTGTATTCAGCAGGTATAATTTAACAAAAACCCGTTTCAGTTAATGTTATAGAACAAAAAGAAATTGTAAACTTACAGGGTATTTCTTTGAATGAAGACATGAAAGAAGTTCTTAGTAAAATATAAATAAATCCAGTCCAGCGAAAATCCTATCATAGCAAGATAGTCGTGATGTATGTGTGGGCAATAATAATTAACCTTTTAATGACTATCATCCACTATTCCGCTATTACAGAACAATTTGCATTGTTTTACGAAGTTATTTTATATACTGATACTTGATAGTCGTTTAATAGGCGCGGCCAAGAGAACATCCGCACTCATTAAGCTACACCACTAATGAGATTGTTAAGATTATTTTCGGACCCTTCTATATTCCCGGCTACATCAACAAACATTTAAACTTAAACTTCTGTCAGATATTTAGTTACATGCAAATTTTATTAGCATCATTATCTACTATATCAGGTTGATAAAATTAAACCGTACGAATTTTAGAATATAGTTTTCAGGGTCTTTATTTATATTGGAGACCGAAATTGTATTTAAGAATAACTTACATATGAAATATAGAATGAAGATTCTTTCAGTGATGTAATGATATCATCTAGGAGAATTTCATAACATTTTAATAACTTGAGATTGGCATACTGATTGGATTGAGGATTTTAGCGGCGGTACGCCTTTTTATTTTCAACGTTAGGAATTTATCTCATATATACATTTCAAGGACTTTACATATTTGGTGATGAAAAGCTTTAGAGTATAAACATCATTATCTCTTGATAATATCAATTATTTACGGTACTAAACATTATAAATAAGTAAGTAATTGTTTTATTAGTTGCTATAATTTACTACATTGCTATCAGTTTGTTACTAGACGACTAACCTACAATTTGTCTTTACTATAACTTGTTTGATTCTTTTAAATCTATCACCTGTTCTGGTGCTATCCAAGAGTTGTAATGTTTCTACATCGACATGAGAATGGAGCCTCTCCTCATGTCTCCTTGTATGTAACCAGTCCGGTAGTATATGGGTGCACCTGCAATACTTTTCAGGGTTTTGTTTAGGAAAACTTGTATTTATATTGCTTTCCGTGGAACATCCCGGTAATTGAGTTCAGTATGTCCATATAGGTTTCAATAGTTACCCGTAAAATAGCAATTTAATATGTATTCATAATTATGATTTATTTTCAATTAACCAATATCATTTTCCTATATTTCAACTATAGTTCTTTTCTATTTTACATATACGTCTACATCGCCAATTGAGTTCAGTATGTCCATATGGGTTTCAATAGTTGCCCGAATAAAATCAATTTATTATATATCCATAATTGTGATTTGTTTCCAATTAACCTATACCGTTTTCCTATATTTCAACTATAGCTCTTTTCTTTTTTACATATATATCTACATCGATAATTGAGTTCAGTATGTCCATTCAGGTTTCAATAGTTTCCCGTATAATAATTTATTATGTATCGATAATTGGGATTTGTTTCCAATTAACCAATATCATTTTCCTATATTTCAACTATAGTTCTTTTCTTTTTTACATATACATCTACATCGCCAATTGAGTTCAGTATGTCCATATGGGTTTCAATAGTTGCCCGAATAAAATCAATTTATTATATATCCATAATTGTGATTTGTTTCCAATTAACCAATACCGTTTTCCTATATTTCAACTATAGTTCTTTTCTTTTTTACATATATATCTACATCGATAATTGAGTTCAGTATGTCCATTCAGGTTTCAATAGTTTCCCGTATAATAATTTATTATGTATCGATAATTGGGATTTGTTTCCAATTAACCAATATCATTTTCCTATATTTCAACTATAGTTCTTTTCTTTTTTACATATACATCTACATCGCCAATTGAGTTCAGTATGTCCATATGGGTTTCAATAGTTGCCCGAATAAAATCAATTTATTATATATCCATAATTGTGATTTGTTTCCAATTAACCAATACCGTTTTCCTATATTTCAACTATAGTTCTTTTCTTCTTTACATATACTTTTTTACATCCTTTCAGTGAGATTTTTACTGAACGTTGTTGCCATACGGAATGATTGTCATTGTTGCATCTGCGGTCTGTTTATTTATATTATTATCATTAACATTATTTTATATTTATATTATCACTTGTCTGTTATAGCTTTCGTGTAGATTTTTCGCTGTTATCCCCGACAGTAAGAATCACAATAACATTAGCTGATTAGCCATCGTGATATATTCTATTTTTGTATGTCACACGTTTGTATGTTTTTTGTATGTAGAGCAGGTAAAGAATTTTCCACAATACACTTCTTTGTAGTAAGATTTTATAGTTCAGTGTATTGCTTTGGTAACCATTTCTGTAGCTTATGAAAAAAGCCGCCGTACATTGTTGAAGGCATGTGCTACATTTAACAATATACCTTTTTACCTTCATAGGCTTTTTCAACTGCACCTGTCATTTGATGGTTAGTTGCTGAATGCTTGATAATAAACACAAACTGTTGTGTGGGTATTAATTTTTCTCTCTATAATCGATTGACTAATTACTAAACACTACGAATAACTATAGCTATCTGTAGACATTTATTCTAAATACCAAAATTACAAACAATGAAAAACGGCCGCATGCGTCCAGAAAAATGTTTTTATCAAGACACCGCAGCGCGTCGTAAATTGAGAAAATAGCTTGAATAAAAGTTTGAATTGCCTACCCATCTACCACACGTACAAGATCTGTCTCCAAGCGATTCTATTGTATTTGCAGGGTTGAAAAAACAACCCAGGGAAAATATTTAGTTGAAATAAAGCTTATCAAATTATATTAAATTATATTATTATAAAGCAGTTATCAAAGAAACATATGTTCTAAAAATTATGTTTTATGACGTTGCCAATGAAAAGAACTCTCTTTAAATTTGATGTATGCAAGTTGGTCAAACCGATAGGTTAGTGTATTTAACAGTATTCGTTTAAAATAACACATTTATAAATATATTAAGTAATTATCTTTTGAATAAATAAAGTTTAAAATAGGAATAAGAAATTTTAATTTGGTTTAATTTTTGCTTTAAAATTTTAAATGATATTTCATGATTTATGGACTAATTATTTGACATGTGTGTGATATTCCAAATGTTTTTCATTATCTCTTAATTAAAATTATTTCTCAATTAAAAACTAATATGTACTTAGTGATTATTGAGATTTAAACCCAATTTATCGGAGATCATATAATTGATTATAGACAACTGTTAATAATATTACTGAGGGGAATAAGAAATGTTGAATACAATTAAATTCTACGTGAACATATGCGGATTTCACATATAAAAGATAGATACCTTAATAGTAATAATTGGTTCTAGAGTAATTATGTATGCGAAAATAACAGTAAACTTGGTTCTGACACTGGATGCCAAACCAAGAGAGAATCACGTTAAGAAGAAGCTAGCCAAACTTTATACAAGGCTGACAAAATATGGTGGTTGTTTGGATGACAATATATATTATCGCTTCATAACAAATTGTTGTTATATAAACATATTTTGAAGCTACTGGTGGTGTAGAAGCTATGGTATCCATCTATGAGGTTTTACAAAGAATAAATTATTTTTACAAATTAAATTATTTTGGAGAATCTTTAACGCTCCATAAAGTATTAAAAATGAGGACATCTACAAAGATCTAATATCAGTATATGGATACGAAATTAAGTGATTTGGCAAAAAAACACCAAATGAGATTGAGTCAGCATAAAAAGTCGAAGTGCTATCAAAGTTGAACCATGTGGAACATAGTGGACTTACCCGAAAGTGAACGAGACAATAACTTTTTTAACTAATATCGTTAAGCTAGGCGTGAAAACTGTGCCATATTATAAACTTATATGGAGCGCATGAGTAGAATTACATCCCTTAAACGCCAATTAAGTTTGAACCTGAAACATTAGAACTGCGCTTTAAGAGCAATATTAATTTAACTATTAGAATTTTAATATAGATTACCTAATTATTATTAGTTATTATACAAAATTGCTAAAATATATTCTGTTTGAATGGCCAATGTTGTTAATATTATTCTAATCATATATAGACGTTCAATATTACATCACATCAATTCAGAGTACCCCAAATATTAAAGAATCATAATGGTCGTGATCATTATCATTTTCTTAACGTTTTATTTATTTTTAGTATCTTGCTCTTAAGTCGCTTTTTTATTTTGGATATATTTTTTTATGTTATATTAGTGCCAAATGCCAAATATATTTTCAAGAGTGAATATGTATAAATGGCTCGTTTGTCTATGTGGAAGAGGAATCGTTAGCAAAATGCATGTCTAGAAAAGGCCCAAGCAATATTTTGAAAGCAAATTTGTTAGTAAGGAACTGATGTGCCAATTTGTAAATAAAACATTATCTTTTTATTGGAAAGAATTGGATGTCCCATTTTGACAAACTTTCAATTATGTAAACTGTTTGGTTTAGTTAAATGATTTTCAAAATTTTCTCAACTAGTTCAATCTTGGTTTGCGCTTAAATGAACCCAATATATTTACCGATAAACGAAAGCATCTCTCTAGCTAAAATGACCTTGTCCTTATCAGGAAATAGAACAATATTTCGTTGCACTAACTCTTCCAGCAAATATACGCTTGCAAAGTCAACTTTCAACTATTTTTGTTTCCTTTATGAATGGATTTATTCTTTGCCGTTGTTTCGTAAAATTTATTTCGCTGAATCGCTGCTCTGTTTGTTCTCTTATGCAAATATTTCGAATATTTGGAATTTTGGAGCGAATATTTCGTTTTGTTTGGTTCGATATAAATGTTTATTTTCTGTCTTGTTGAAAATATTTGACTTTAGAAAGATAATATATCTAATACTGAAAAGGATGCATATGGTAATTGCTATTACAATACAGACATTATTCATTATTTAAATATACTGAATTACGGAAGTACTTAAGATATAGCAGCTAATTAGCTAGTATAGTAATAGTAGTAATGTGCAGTTAATAATTTTTTTTTGTTCTAATTTTTTTTAAAGGTCAGTATGGACAGTTTGTGCATATAATTTGTTTTTTTATAACAAGCTGGGGAAAATATCTTTAATTTCGTCAATTTTTTCTTAACGATAATTATATATAATTAATAATATAATTAATTTCAACAAATTTACACTATTCAGCGAATTTTGCAGAAACTGGATCAAATGGTAATCAACAGTATCTCATTGAATCTCTTTAAATTTTTAGCACTAAATATTTATGTGATTTAGCGTTGTCATGATGGGAGAGACCGCCTTTAGTATTGATGAATTTTGGCAGATTTTCAATCGTTTATTTGAATTACATTGTTTGTTAATATCACTTAATAGTTTTGCCAGGTTTGGGTAGCTCGTGGTGTTCAATTGTTTTCCAATTACATTAAACATTTGGCATCAACTTCCTTTGCGTGAATGCTTTTCAATGATTTGCGAAGCTTTTTATACTTTGACTATGATATTTTTCGCACATTGTTATGTACATAGTCATCGTTTCATCTTTCGTAACCACACATATTTTCAATTGCTCGATTTAGTTTCATTTCAGCTGCCATTCGTACATTAAAATTATGTCCAATTAATTTCCTATTTTAGTTAATTTAATCTAAATACCGAGTTTTATAAGCAATGTTAACTGTTGCAATGTAATGATATTATTCCCTTGCGATATCCCAACATGAAATATAATGACACTCAAAATATTTAAGTATATTATCAGAGAATAGAACGAGGCTCATTTTTAATATTCAAACTGAACTGGTGTTCGCCTAACGACTCATCAATATGAAAACCACGCTATTTTCGATCAGCTTTAAAAAAGCAAAATATGACGAAAGTTAGCTTCTTACTAGCTAGCTACTGAGTAAAAAATTTACGCCATCTTTATATCTAATTCAATCTTATATAAAGCTTTCAAACGCGCAATAGCATGATTTGTTTGAATAAATATTACTAGAGATATGCGAACTACTAGAATTAAATGTATATGTTTTTAGTTAGCCCTAACCCCTTAATCATTAGTTTGTGAATTATAACATTTTTAGTGAAGCAACTTTTGTTATTGCGAAAAATATTGTTAAAAAGGGATTTCGCGTGTTGATAAAATATTGCTTTTTGAGGGGAAAAATACAGTTGAAGCAAAACTTGGCTTGATGCCGAATTTCCGGATACTGCCCCAGGAAAATCAACCATCAATGATTGGTATGCTAAGTTTAGACGTGGTGAAATGAGCACCGAAGACGGTGAACGCAGTGGACGCTCAAAACAACATTTAAAAAAATCCACAAAATAATTTTGAATAACCGTAAATTGAAATTGAATAAAATAGCAGACACTCTAAAGATATCTACTGAACGTGTACATCATATCCTTCACGAATATTTGGGTATGAGAAAGCTTTGTGCAAAGTGGGTGCCGCGCGAGCTTACTTTTGACCAAAAACAACGACGAGTTGATGATTCGGAGTAATGTTTGAAGATGATCAAGTGTAATAAACCCGAGTTTTTTCATCAATATGTGACAATGGATGGAATATAGCTCCATCACTTCACTCCGAAGTCCAATCGACACTCATCCGAGTAGGCTGCACACGATGAACCTGCTTCAAAGCGTGGGAAAACGCAACAGTCGGTTGGCAAGGTTATGGCGTTTCATCAAGGCAATGCACCGTGTCACAAGTGAAAACGATGGCAAAAATCCATCTATCACTGTATTTTCCAGATCTCGCCCCCAGTGACTATTTCTAATTCTCAGGTCTCAAAAGAATGCTCGCTGGGAAGAAATTTTCCTCCAATGAAGAGGTGATCGCTGAAACTCTGGCCTATTTTGAAGCAGAGGACAAATCGTACTACACAAATGGTATCGAAAAGTAATTCGACTAACTTCGATATATATTATTACTCATATATTGATAATATGTAACCACAGTGCATTCTTACCTATAACATTACTGTATTCATCGGTCCTCGCTGCTTGCTGTCTTACTTCCATTTATGAAAAATACACTATGTTAATAAACTTATGGTAATATATTGAAATATAAATTTGCTAATAATCTAAGTTAATATTCTAAGCATAGCATATTTAGTGCTTTGATTAAAAATTAGACCGGTTATGGAAAAAGTGTTTAGTGATTACTAAAGCGCGCAATTTGGGAATATTGTTTCATAAAAATATCAAATATATTTCGGATTCATTTTATTTTAGTAACGGTAGTTCTGCTTTAATAGATCTTTTTTAGGATAAGTATGAACTTCACTGGAAAATGTTATGTTGATAATCATTGAAAATCCCTTAATTGCTTGGTTTATCAAATGAAGCTCTTGCATAGGGCGTTTTCACATCTGCCGGCACCGACACGACACCGACGCGGTAGCGGCACGGCACCGACACGGCACTGTATTTTGTGTTTATCAGTTTCATTAGTATTGCCCATATAGAAGACTTTGATTCTACTAATTCAATTAGTGTTACAATAGCATATTTAAAGCTAGACATTTTCCTCTTTTAACCTTAAAAATATCTCTGTACATAATTAAAATCGACACCGACACGAGTGGACCGATTGCTTCCCGCCGACATGCCGTTGCCTGCAAGGACACGATACCGACATATCGGCGAGTGTGAAACGGTTCCATTTGTTTACGTGTGATTATGCCGATATCGGTGCCGACAGATGTGAAAACGCCCATAGTATCCTGGCAACTGCAATTATTGCAACATTTGAACTTTCTATCTGAATCTAGGTGTGTGCATAAGATATTTTTACAAAATGTGGTGTAGTTATAATTTATGTTTTATGTTATGTAATCGGATCGCCATAAAAAGAGTATCATATAGATATTTTCCACGTTTTTTTTGTAGTCCGGATATAGATTATTCCAACATTACACTGACCTCGATTTTTGATATATTTTCTCGACATATGTCAATGAAAGATAAACTTTCTTTTGAGGTTTTTCTTTTATGGGACCATCCGTTAAACAGACTTAGTAAATAATACGGTAAAACTTATTTTAAATTAAGTTTAATGTTATTTGTACTTTTGAATTATTGTATATTAGTAGGAAGATTACTTTTTTGATGAAAATTTTTATTAAGCCAAAAAAATAAACAACCAATACGATACTTTTTACAGTTTCAAAGTAATAATTCAACTTTAATATTGCTTGAATTATCGCATTGCAGCTTAGCTATACCCATTTTTAAGCAAATTTAAGCAGGAGTATTTCCTCAATAACCTTCTAAAATAAATTATCCAGAAATACGTCCGTCGGCTAATGCGATTTAACTCTCCCACTCCACGAAAAAGAATGTTAATCCAAATTCCCGAACAAAATTAATTTTCAATTAAAATCACTTTTGCCCGATCCTTTTTCGGAAAGGCCGATTTACGAACACATTTGATCCATCCGTCTTTTTATGTAATTTGAACTTCAACGCTATCGGCATGAGTATTTTCTGTTTGTTGCGTAATCCCGGATTAAGGGATCGTCCAGGGAATCGGAACGTTCATTGCATAAAAGGATTTTATAATGCGGCGACGGTTTTGTGAGCTCTAATTGAACGTTGCGGTCGACATCGACATGTGATGGATAAGGAGGGACGTATTATGGGGCCGATATAAGATTAATGGTGCTGCGAGTTTAATATTGCGCTACTTTTCTTGTTTCACATTTGTGGGACGAATAGGAGGTTCAAGATAAAATTGTTGAGCCGTTTTGTATTATTGAATTAACTATGTAAAATAAATTTTCCTTTGTCATATTTTTCTAATTGGTCGTTATGTTAATCCAATTTATTTTCATTCAACTTCCAGTAAATAGTGTTTGAATAATCGTTAACAGAAAAAGCGTTTCTGGATGAATTACTTTTAATCGCAAACAGGTTGTATCAGTGGTGAGGGTCGCGGAAAACAACAACTACGTTAACTATACACTAACAGAGTCTAATTCTAGAGCTGGATGTTTGCCTCTATAATAATATCATATGAATATTTATTCTTATCATTCGACATAACTGGCAACATGTGATTTCTGGATAGGGATGTCCACTAGTGAGAAAAATATCGATATATTGGAAGAAATGACATATCAAACTTTATTTCGCAATAAAAGCGATATTTTTAATAATCATTTAAAATTAATTACAAATTAATTAATTATTATTAATTAATTAATATTTTTATAATGTTGAAGTAATATTTGAAGATGATTGAAATGACACGAGCCTTCGATGAGGTGTGGTATGGCAGCTTTGTTAAAAAGCTACAAATAATATTGCAGAAGCCGAAAATCAAACTATTTGAATTTGAAATTATAGCCAGATTGTTTAAAGTCAAACGAGAGGAAGCCTACTTTACAGTAATAGAAGCTAACCCAGGTGTAACACAATTAAGTATATAGGGGCCAATTCTTTACCAATCTTATACATGTGATATACTACAAATAGAAAATATCACGATGGCTAAATTTGCTGATGATACTGCGATTCTTGTTGTTGGACATAGTGGCGATGAAGCCACATGAAAGTTACAACAGACAAGTGATAACATAAATAATTGGGCCGAAATGGGGAAAATAAAAGTTAACGAAACTAAATTTGTGTATATGCAGTTCGGGTATAATCATACAGCATATCCACCAGTAACAGTAAACAATACTATCATTCCATATAGCAACAACGCTAAGTACATGGAAGAAATCTTGATGGAAGCAAGTCGTAAAAAATAGAAGGAAAGAACTGGCGTTCAAATATAGGAAAATGTATTGGTAAATTGAAATAAAATTACAGTTATCAGTACATAATAAATTGTTATTATTTGTAAGAAATTGTTGAAACCTATATGGATATACGGAATTCAATTATGGGGATGTTCCGCGAAAGGTAATATAAATACAACATAAGTTTTTTAAAATAAAGTTCTGTGACATATTGTAGGCATATTGACCCAGATACTACAGGGCTGATTACTTACATTGCAACCTTCAGATACTGAACTTAGGAAGTGATGGAAATCGCAAGGAGACATGAAGAAAAAATAATCCTTATGAAAGGCTAAGATAGGGCCGATGGACTCTCCTAGATAGTTATCTAGATAAAATTGAAGGTTAGTTGTCAAAGACTAGTTATGATGTAGTAAATAAATTAAAAAATTAACTTAAGAGCTAACCTATTGAATATATGTTATGTACATTACGAATATAATTGACTTGTAAAGATATAACTAAAAAATATTAATAATTGTAATTTTGTTAACCATGTGACAGAATATTAAGATCGATTCCCTTGATTTTAATTTAAATTAATTCAATTTTTTATTAATGACAATTGAGTTTTTTCTGTTATTTCCATTGGTGAATGTATACTGTGAATTTTTATGGGTAATAAAGTCAGATGACAGTGCAAAAATAGTATCAAAACTCCAATCAGAAAAACACATTTGGGAACAATACGTGCTTTTCTTCCGTTTGCATTGGTCTACCTATGTTTCCGTCTAAACTGGGCATTCGCTTAAATTCAGGAAACAAATTAGGATGTTTGTTTTGGCTTCCTATACGGAGAGTTAATTAATTTCCTTCCGCAATGGTAAAAAAGTAATTCCAAAAAAGTGATGCGGGCGTTTTATTTGTTTGGCTAAAATATAAATCCCGGTACATAATAGAATACTAAAATAGAAATTCGGTCCGTGTTATTCAGCAACGTTACATTAGCGAAATATTACGTTCGACACTTAACGTAATTTTACACGCCTTTTTGATATTTTATTTATAAATTATGTTACCGGGCTTTTACTGAAAAGTTGTGTAATAAACCAACACCAACGCAAAGCCGTGTTATGTTTAATAAAACAGAAAAATTTCATGCAATCAATAGCAAAAATATGACATACACTATTGATAAAAGGCATTTGCTTTAATATCATATGCGTTTCTGAATTATTAGAGAATTGGGGTTTGTCATTCTCCAAGCATAGACTGTTATATAAAAGAACAAAATGTATAGTTTCAATTTTTATACGTATTAGGATCAAACTTCGATTGCATTACAACTTAAACGTCATCATGTCATCATGTGGAGTTTGTCGAATTGCCTGTAACGTAACATGCGTAGATTTTACAGTATGTGTGATATACTAGTTAGGACATAATTGTAGATTTTCGAATACCCAAAAATAAATATTTGAATTTTCTCTTAGCATATTAAAATCAGAATATAATTACATGTAAAAAACAGCCAAATACTTGGAGAAATTAAAACAGACTAAGTAAAACGCCCATATTTAAACAATTATCGATTATCCAAACAATATTCCAAAGAAAGTAATTAAATTTTTATTATATAATGCCTCTACATACTTTGCAATAGAATCCCTTGCAGAAAAGAATGTTTATCAACATTCAAAGGCACACCAGTAAATTGCCTGAATAAGCTTCAAGAACAAGATTCTTAATTGATAATCTAAAAGTATTTCAATATAGTTCATTCTATAGATAATTATGTTAACTTATGTATATTGTTCAAATAATAACAAATTAATGCGAATGATAGAAACAAATGATCATTGCTTTAGCTTTTGTATTTGTCGTATTCATATTAACCTAATTATTGCTGGAATTGTATTTAACTACAGTGTTATTCCCATGATACTGTCAGTCTTTCTATTGAATATTTGAAATGGTACTTTTGAAAGTAAGAACGTATAATTCTTCTCTTACAAATGAGGCGATATAATAAGAATACACTAGGAGTACCGGAAAGTTATTACCGGTTTTTCTGGTAGATGTCTAAAGTATGCAATGTTATGATTTGACGCTTATATCATTTTATTCTGACATAGGTATCACTTGACTTACTTCAAGTTTCAAAGCAATGCATGTTATATTTTGCGAAAATAACACCCTGATCGATTTACATCTCTTTGAAAATATCAAGTTTCATATCTGAAAACGTACATTTGCGGCACGCATTACTTTTCTTGTTTGATCAAAAGAAAAATGCTGGTGAAGGTCATCATTTGCTGATAGAAACTTATCGTGAGAATGTTCTAACCTCAAAAACATGTGAAGGGTGGTTTTGTAAATTAAAAAGTGGTGATTTTGATGTGCAAGACTGGTAGACTGAAAAAGTTCGAAGTTAAGAAACTGCAAGAGTTATTGGATGAAGATCCAAACCAAACTCAAAATCAATTGGCAGAGGCGTTAAATGTAGCCCAAGGTATAGTGGTCGTTTACTAGCAGTGGTATGGGGAAACTCCAAAAGATGGGAAAATGGCTGCCACGTCAATTGAATGACACAACAGGAAAATCGAAAAATCGTGTGTGAAATATTCATTTTTGCATGGAATAGTGACGGGTGATGAAACGTAGATTTATTTTGAAAACCTCCAGCGCAAAATGTCAAGGCCAAGTATTCTATGAGACTAAATTGGCGTGATATATTATGAAGTATTGAAACCTGCTGAAACAGTTAATAGTGGTCGAGACCGACAACAAATCATTAATTTGGACCATACATTGATTGAAAAAGTCCAGAATGGGGCGAAAGATATGCTAGATAAGAAAGCTGAAAGTATTTGGATGAGACATATTGTCGCACCCGCCGTACTATCTAGACCTTCCCCCGTCCAACTCTTCGCACCAACAGGAGTTAGTAAATAACTCGATGAATGATTTTGCTTAAGGGACAAACAGTTTTTTTGGGTTGTAATCCATAATTGGTTTGAAAAATATATAGCATCTAATGGCCAATACTTTGAGTAACTAAAATTTTTCCATTTTATTGAAAATTATGTCGGTCTTTCTCTGAAAAAACTGGTAATAACTTTCCGAAGCCCTTACGGTACTTGACAGACCAGAACTAAAAGCCTCAACCAAGTACTTGGAAAAACTATAAAAATGTATCACAGTTAATCTAATAAAATTAAATTTTACTTTAAATTTATATAAAAATAATACAAGACGTAAATAATACGTAGTAAATACAACATGTAAATAATATTATAATGTAAATAAATAATGGAAAGTTTTATTTTACAAAAAAATATAAATGTGTTAATTATAAACGGGATTATTATTTATTAATAAGCTTTCTGGCTGGGTATTAATTTACAAAGTTTTCATTTAAATGGAACATTTCCGTTAAAATCGGAAATCAAATTAGAATGTTTGTTTTGCTTCCCCTAGGGGAAGTTAATTAATTTAACTTATTTAAAACAACGTAATTCGAAAAAACGGGTGCAGTTATTTTGATTGTACAAAGCAAAATTTTCGTAAACAATGAATTAATTAGGAAATGTATTTCCTTTAAATTCGTGCTTTAGATTTGAATGTAAATATTCAGTTGTAACTATATCTCCATTTATAATTAACGTTTCATAACCTATTGATAAGAGTACATGTATGTAGGAGTTTAGTAATATTTCTTATTCAAATTCATGTTTTGTCTGGCTCTTCTTCTTTTCTGGCTTCTTATTCTTTTGTCTTCAGATTTTAACCTGATTATTTTGTTTTAAAGTAACCCTTATTAGGTACATAAATATTTGGTTGTAAGGCTTCAAATCAATCTATTAAATCTCATGCAACTTCTTTAACACTGTTCTGGCTTTTTCGCAATAATTTGTAAAATAATCAATACTAAAAACACTCACTCCATTCTTCGGTATATGATATTATACCTCCCCCTCTCTTTTTATTCAGATACCTGTGCGTTTCTGTTACGATATAGGGAACAAAGTCTTCGTCCATATGCTGCATCGGTATTCTCACTAAAAAAAAATTATTTGTATGTTTACAGAGGCGTATCGAATTAGTTTTATAATTTTCATCTTGAGTTCTCATTAACTGCTCCACTAAAAGTTAAAAAAAAATTGCTAAAAAAGTTATGTTAAATTTAACAAAATCTGGGACTAATTATTCAGACATTCACAACAAGTTACTCTTCGGGCAGATTCGAAAAGCTACAGGTACAATTCTCGGTTTAATTGAGGGCTACTCTTGTCCACTCCATGTCAGTTTAAGATTTTTCTGTAAATCTTTCTTTATCTTTTTCTGAATTTGTTTTTGTGTAAATTCTTCTTTTCTTTTCTGCTGCAAATTTTTATAGCTTTATTCGTTTTTATTGAACCAAGAATTATTTCCTGTCCAGTTTCATATAGAATACTCTCAGTTTTTAATACTCTTTGTTTTTGCTATGAATGAAATTGAATGAAATTGAATACTTTTACTGTCGCCATTGTAATTAAGCATAACAATTCTTTTTATTCTAAAATACACAAATACATAGATATATATGTAAACTAATATTGTTTCAATATATGTATTTATTTTATAGGTACTTACTGGTATTGAGTATTCGTGTTGTATATATCAATTTAGGATTTATTCAATTCCTTTATTTGATTAATTTTTTTAAACGATATAAATATTTTTCAATTAACAACGGAAACAAAAACATCTCCAACGTCTTTAATTTTTAACGAAAAAATCGGGAAAATAATGCCAATTTCCTAGTCATTTGGTTTTCTAGATATTAAAATAAGACAAAAGAAAAAGAAAGAAGTTTGGTAACCCTCCTGTTTTTGCCTACTTAATTGCTTTCATTTGCATTAATAATAAATCCTTATTCCCCTGAGCTTTTCCGTTCTGTAATTAAGCTGAAGGAAAAATGGAGGAAGTAGTGTACTATTTAATTTAGTTTGTAAACTCCATCACTCGATTCCGACTTATTGTTTTAGAGAAAAAAAGTTGAAATCCACTTCTTCATCGTTCATAATTGATTGGTAATCTGTTGACAATTGTGAAAAGTTAAGGGAATACCAAGATATTGGTAAAAGTTTTATTAAAACAGACTTCGGCTTATCGAATTTTCGAAACTTTTCCTATTGTCGTATGAGACCAACTTATATTGTTGAGTTTATATGGACCAGAAACCAGTAAATCAAATATGTTTTCAGAAGTTTACAGATATCATATTGATCCATAATCGAAATGTTATATGCATTAAAATCTATCAAGATATGAGCAACTAATACGCGATGAAAATATCATTAGGATATTATAAAATATTTCATAACATTTTTATTTAATTCAGTGCGTTTATTTTTCATGAATAAACCTTTGTTAGTCTGAAGTTAGTTTTAATAAGATTTAGAATTGTTTTATTAACTCATCCCTCTATTTCTATATAAAATTGTTAATGGACATTTGGTAGTATTTGGTAATGGTTATTGTTTTAAAAAAGTCTAAAAGTGAAAAATCTCTAAAAGATCTATTTTAAAGGTAACAAGGAGCAAAAATTAATACACAATATCTATACAGCCACAACGAGCAGGTGGAGAAGAAAGAAACTGTGACAACTTTGGAGAAGTTTTTGCAAAATCATAAGCAAGTGGTGCAGTTGTTCAACATCATTTCTATTACAAAGCGACAGCTACTTTAATATCATTGAACCAGGCCAAGTACCATGTGGAGAGCACATACGAAGATGGTGTACGTAGAAAGACAAAGTACCAGTTGTTACTAAAGTTGCAACATACATGGCTGACGTGGGGATATATGTATAGAACGTAGAGATCACGTGGTGCATATTATCTAATACTATTACTAATCTTAGGAAGTTTTACAATATCCATTCAGTACTCGACTATCGTTTGGTTTAGACGTGCCACCATTGACTGCCCAAGCCTCGTCTACAGGTAACACCGCTGTCAGCCTTTTTTATCATTTGTATTTTTACATTTTTATATTACTTCAATAAATAACGGTCACATAATGTAAACATCGCTGTTTCATTTCTTTTTACCTCCATTCACCGAGCCATATAAAATTTACCCTAAAATATGTATATTATTTAAACATTAAATAAAAACTCCAGTGGCAGGTACAACATATGGAGTTTTTTTTTGGCACAAGTAATGTATTTTTACAAATCAATAAGAGAGTTAAAAGATGAACTTACGCATACCGATTGATGATTTGTGCCGATCAAGATAACATTTCTGTGATGCCGCCCGCTGTTTCACCGACCGATATACGATTAGAGTCGAAAGTAGTCACTGGGCCACGATGATTTTTACTGTATACTCTGTTTCACTAATAAATGTTTGATATGTGTGCGAAAATTGAAAGTGAGCGATTATAATACATTATGTTTAATCAAGCGAAATTGCGTTCTGAAGGCTACATATATTTTCCTGATCATCTATCATCAGTAACGCAAATGGGAGAACTGATATTTTTATGTATTCTTCCATTGACATATACTGGTACTCCGCGTAACATGCAAAAATATATTAAATATGCCATAATTTTTGGTCGACCAGATCATATATATTATATAAATATACCGTTTACTATCATACTTAGGTGCTAGACAAATTAGTATGAACTTTTTTTTGTCGTTGAGTCATTACTAATCACTCGGTATGAAAGATGACGATTGATTCGGACAAGGTCTGTCTGTAAACTGGTCTGCTATTAAACATATATATATATATATATATATATATATATATATATATATATATCTATATATATATATATATATATATCTATATATATATATATATATATATATATATATATCTATATATATATATATATATATATATATATATATATGTATATATATATATATATATATATATATATATATATATATATATATATATATATATAGTCAATTCAAAACAGTAATGACACACCTGACCAATATGTGTATGTCAAAAGGTGTAAATTCGTTTTACAGTCAGACAATATTTTCCTTCTTATTTTTTTTATTTAAAAAGAGATAGAATGCTGTTAGAGAAGTTCGAACTTAACTACTTAACGTAACTGAAAGAGCCAGCAAAAGTTGTCTGTTTGTCAAACGTCTGCAACATTCTTCAAAATATTATAATTACGGGTTATAAACTGGCATACGTTGATTTAATGCATTGTTCTAATAAATTTTTAATCGCCGCGATTTATATTGAAAAAAATTTTTCGCGTTGCAGCTGCACTGAATAGTTACTACCGACACGGTTACTAAAATATCTCAAAAAATAAAAAACAGTATTCTTAAATTCACCAAAAAAAAAAGAAACCGCGTTTATGCGAAACAGGTGACGAATCAAGATCAGCTTGATGTTTCAGAGATCAAATATACGAAAAGTAAAAAAAGAATCTAATTTTTTCAACCGAAACTTAATTTAATATAAGCCAAAAGATATGCACCTATTTGACGGATGTAGAACATCCCTTCATACACTGTTGGGTAATATAGGATTTTTAAATATATGGCAAGATGAAAATAAATATAGTGTAAAGACAACAAAAATTGTTGGAAACAGGAATTTTCCTCTAAGTCCAAGGGTGACTACCATGGAGAAATTAACCATACTTTGTCTTTGCAGTAGTTTGAAAATCAGATTTTAAAGAACTTGGAAGAACCATCTGTTATTGTTATGTACAATGCACCATATCTACCATATATATGGTAGGTGGAGAAAATCCTTTATAAAAATACTTTTTTAGAAATAAGCCTGAGAAATAATACATGGTAGATCAGATTACTGAATGTTATGGCCTCAGAGTATTACGTATTCCTCACTATCACTGCATTTTTAATCAAATTGAGTTGATATGGGGTATTGCAAAGAATTATTACAATAGATATTCAGGTCGAGGAGGATATTCAAAACCAGAACTGTCTGGAATTATGAAAAGAGGTATTGTCGAGAATAACACCTTTGGTTTGTGTGACCTCGATCAGATACATGTACTAAAACTTAGAGTTCCTGCGGCAACATTGCGACGTTTTGAAAGGTCATGTGTGCTAGAACTGTTTTAAATAGACTATAGTTCTGCACTGATTTATATAATCCTTTTACTTATGTTATATTATATTAGTAAACATAATAAAATTTTCTCAGACATAAACATTTTACAAAAATCATAGTTTCCTAAGAAAACATATGTCTGCAATTCCTCTGTGTTAGACTACCAGATCGTTCCAGTTAAACGGTCGACAATATTTTTCTTATATTTTCTATGAAATTGCGATTATCCAAAATGGAATAAACTAGTCGTGACGTTCGAAAATATTGTTTTATAATCTTGCGAAAGTTTTCTCGTCATTTTTCCTACCATTCGTATTCCGGTCCCGTTTGTCTTGCGTTATGAACAAAAATCGATCGTTATTTTTTCTTACGACATCCCCCTTAATAAAACAAGATAGATTTTGTCGTACTGGGTCAGGTAACTGTAAATTAAACCTTGTCTGCTTTAGAAATTATTGGTCCTATTAGCGTTCTTGAGGGAAGATGAAATATTGCGACACTTTCAGAAGATAATTTATTTTTTCTCTCGTAGTATGTTTTAAACATAAATTTTCGCATTAATGACCTTAATGTTTATAATGCGTTTTTTTTTCGAGCAATATAGTGATAAGATTATATTAGAATATAATTTTAGTTTTGTTGTTCATACAATTTTTTATATTTTAAATTTGTTAAAGTCTTAAACCGAAAAATGGGATCTATAATCAATGTGAACATAATATATGTTATCTTATAATTAACGTGATCCGAAAATGGTAAAACTTTTGAAACGAAATACAAGCCAGATATTTATATTCTGAAATTATTTTGTCCCCTTCAAATTCTTAAAACGCTTGGCATGTGCACAAGATTTTGAAATTGCGACCTTGTCAGATCTTGTAAATTATAGGTATATTTGAAGAATAAAATTTAAATCCAATAAATTGTCCTGAATTCCCAAATTAAGCCAGAATTTCAATTGAAACTCAAGTTACATTTTTTTGTTACAATTTTCATTTTCTATAATATAATAAATGTAATATGAAGAGTCTAGAGAGTTTTATAAGCACATTTTAATGATAAAATAATTTTCAAAGGGGGGAAAACAAGGGAATAAAGAGAAAATTAAACAATATATAAGATAACAAATTATTACAATAATGTATTTATCCTGTCAAAATTCTCATTTCGATTTTCTATTTGACCTCGTTGGTTTATCCATACCTCAACACCTGTAGCGTCACTTTTATGTTGTGTACCTATGGAATTCAATCAACTTTGTTCCAGAATATCTTTATGAGTAAATAAATCTAGTCTTTCCAAATTGCCACTGACAAAATTATATCGAATTTAATGTAGCATCCATGGGAATTTTAGCTCCTAGTTTGGCTGCAATCATATTTTTGCGATCTAAAATCACATGAACTTATAGAAATAACTTAAAATAACATATAATGTATTTTTATACTTCTCTGGAGCTTTAGATGCCTCATGATACACTCTTATCACGATACATTACCGATAACCGATTAACAAAAACATTTGCAAATACGGTTTTTAAATTTATAATAAATGAGTTCCCGAATTGGAAACATAAATTTATCCTGATGAATCATGAAAAATGTTAGACTGGTATTAGAGCTACTTTAATACATATGTTTTCATAAATATGTTAATAAGTTCATATAAAACTGATTCCTGTAATAAATTCTACTTACCGTGTTAATATCTAACTGCAATGTTTATCTTTTATCTAGTTCAATCCTACATATTTATAAAACAAATATTTTTTGTAACGAAATATCTAATCAGTAAAATGTTTTAAAAAAAGCTTTCTTAATTATTATATCAATCATTTTAGTAATATTTGTGTTTCCTAAGATATTATTTCTTGAAATAATATTGATAGTAGGCTTTGTAGAGTTTTGTTCTCATTCCATGGAATTGCTTTTAATATCAATAATGTATTTGACTTTACAGTAACATATGCAAAAAATGTTTTATATTAATGATGGTGTTGGTGTAACAAAATATTGTCTTCTATATAAAGATGTTTTGTATATTGAAATTTAATACACCTAAAGGTAACTTAAAAAACAGTTTTTTTATATAGCTTAGTTAACTACATTAATGTTTAAAATATATCTATGTAAAATTGCCACAACGGATATTGAATTGCAAGGAACAAAGGAATTCCATTTAATAATAATAAATATGGCAAATCAACCGTTCAATAATCGGGATTACGAGAACGTTATATAACCATTAGTAAATATTTTACCACCTCTGTGAATAGATGTCTGGTTTGCCTCTAATTTCAATTAAATTTGCCCAAAATCATAACGGCCATATGAATTCCAGTTAAGCTTCGAAGAGTTAAATCTCTCTCATGTTGCGGTAATGTTAGTTTTAACTTATGTACCGAATATACTTCCGATATTCAATAATAGGCCTAGGAACCTTAAATTTATCATCATACTTCGTTATATTATCATATAGTAAATAACAACTAACCTGTCAACAGCGAGTATTATTTAAATGTTGTGAACGTGTCGCTAAATTGAAGCTACTTGTTAACCGACTTCGAAAAAGGAGGAAATTCTATATTCGACTGTATAGTTTTTTTAATGTATGTTCGCCGATTTCTCCGTCAATTATGGGCCGGTTTTCAAAATTCAGATATTTGTATATAATATTATCTGAGCTGAAGTGACGGAAAATCCGAAGTCGTTCAGTTCAAGAACCATTCAGATTGCTTTTTAAGCACAGAATTTAGCATATAATACCTCGTAGACATATTGTACACAACTGCTTATATAGTATAATAGTTAAAGCAATTAGCTCGCAAACGGAGATCACATGCCTTTTTTTCTAATTTAGTTTTAACATTTGACAAATCATTTAGACAATTCAGCGGGCCCCAGTGAAAGATTCCTTATTTTCAATCATTGTTTCTTTATTCCTATTTTTCCTCATACGGGCTATACTTTTACTTGAGCTATCCATTGTAATACTTAATAAAATATCAGCGCCCCTCCAGTAACCGCTTAACTTCTTTTATTAATATTATGGTTTAAAACCAGGTGTTAAGTAGGAATGGAAGCGGAAGGGGTAGAGCTTTGATGAAGAGTCGACCGGAGCTATAATAGTTGAAGAAGGTAATTGTTAGATGGTGTTTATTGAATTATTGCCGAGCCCTCAAACAATGCAAAAATAATAATATAATTTTATGTCATAAACACAAAATTAAGTTTGGAACAAAACAAACCTAATTTAATATAGCTGTTTGGGTACGGTACCGACTTCAAACTGATTTTTATTTAATTATTACAAGGATTATTATGTACATTTTTTTTCCTTGAAACGTTTTTTTTTGTGTTAAAAGTCATTTTTTACTTTTTAAATTCGGTTCAATTTATTTTTGTAAAAATATTATTTAAATTATATATTTTGAATATTTTAAATATCATTTAATTTCACTTCATTAAACTGCATCTGATATCAGGTCGCAACGCCCTTATTTGTCCGATTTAGCTTCGTTGAACTACTTACCTTACTTACTACTTATACCCTAATTAAAAAACTGGCTTTTAGAATAAATCTTTAAGCAAATTGATAGTATAATAATAGGAAAAAAAAGGTTTTATAGATTAGTTCAGAAACCTAAGTGAACTACTGTATTCAAGGAGGATTAAGGACTTTTTAAATTAATTTTGATATAGAGATTGATTCAAAATCTTGGTACCTAAGCTAATGGCCTATTTTATATTAACCATAATATATGTATGTGCTTACCCTCTTTCCGGAAAATAGTAATCGACCTTGCCATATATCATTGCTGAAATGGATCTCGCTGTCTGACTTTTAAGTTCAAGAGTCTACCTTCTGCCAGTCACCGTAAACTTTTTGTGCCTATATTTTTTGCTTAAATGGCATTGTCGTTTGCAGGCTCTCGGACCAGCTTTTCACATTAAGCACTTTTTCGGCTTCAGACATGGATGGAGATATTTAGATTTTTAAAAAGTTTTGCTTCTAGGTAACTTTATACACCTGTATCGGCTGAAAAGTTCACGGTCTGACCTTAATATGGTATCTGTAATATAAATTATAATTTTGGAGTATTGTCAAAATCAACTTTAATAAAATTTGTACTCTGTACAGTTAAAACTAATAGTACTATAGTAGTCTAAAAAACATATAAATAAAAGCTCATCTTTATTGTAACTTGGCTTGGACTTACGAAAATTAATTATCATTAACGTATATAATGAGTTATGAATATCATTTTTCATTAATTTTGACAGCCATTTAAAATAGTTACTTAAGAAATAGAAAAATTAAACTCACTATCATTCATTTAGAATTTATGTTTATACATGACTAGATAAGATATTTATATTGTAATGGCCATACCGTTTACTAGTTGACAAATACTGATCCTAATTAATAATTGATATAGCATCAAAGCCATCTTCAAACTACACAGGAACATGTCTTAGATGCTCTCTCACCCCAAAGCTAAAAGGGATTCGTTAAAGGTAGTAGGAGTGTAGAGTGCCCCCTATCAGTGTTCAAACAGTATACGTAGGATAAAACTGGGAGCTATAAGTTGTATAAGCAGCAAAAACTCTCAACAAAGAGAAAGTCCGTGACTGTCCAATCCTTTTTGGTACACCATCCTCTCGGTTGTTTAGTTATTTAGTCCATGAAAAGTTGGATTATAATCGGTTGATCATGTAGCCGTGACATATATGTCCTTGAATTGGATAAGCTGATGATGTATTCTGTAACAATTACAAAACTTTGGTTAGTTTTAGTCAATAAAAGTGGTTTCTATCTAGAAGGCAATAGTTTACGAGTGAGCGGCAACTTATGTTCAATAACTCCTCATTATTACAAGAAAATATAATAGGAAGAGGAATAGGCATAAGCATTGTGGTCCTTACTGTCATTCACTGGTTTGTCATTGGTGATTTTGCCTATCGTGTAGTAGAGATCATAATAATATAGTAAATCTAATATCTCCTAAAATATATATCTAATCAAAAATTAGTTTAATGTCTTTCCAAATATATTTGTTTATATACTCTAAATCATTTACTGAATCAGAAGATTTGTGTCTTGAAGACTTTTTTAAAGAAGAAGTAGAAAATGTCATATATTTTACAGGCAGTATATTGCATGATATATTGTTACATTATCAGGTTTACAGAGTACCAATATTATTTCAGGACATCCATTGGCGTTTTATTATGAACAGTAAAATCAACTTGATTATTAGATATTTAACTTGATAAATAATTTCATGTTTTTGCTAACGTAATGGCAAAATGTCACACTTTGTTAATGTTACTAACGTTAATACTAATTTTAATGTTGTCTTTCATAATTTAAATAATATAGATTATTCAAAATACAAAACTATATTAAAGAGCATTATGTTTACCCTTAATATAATAACTGAGATATAAGGAAATATTACACAAAAGGATCTGTAATTGTCAAATAGAATATCTTGAACAGTAACAAAAAATATCGATTTGGTCAAATTCCTGCTTTAACACAGTAATTCGTCACTTTAGATGAAGATCTAGTAATACTGGAAGGCTTTTATGAGAAACTTACCCTGGAACTGATTTATTCAAATAAGTGCTTATAGTTTTAATTAAAGTTTCAACTCTCGTGCGATCCAATGCAGCAACATTATCAATATAACAGATCAATTGAAAAGTCCCCGGCCTACGATAGTAAAACACATTTTTTTGGCAAAATTAGTTTTTTTTATTTAATATAATTCCCTTCAAGGGCGATACACTGATTATAGCGACCCTCCATTTTTTCGATACCATTTTTGTAGCACGATTTGTCCTTTGCTTAAAAGTAGGCCTCAGTTTCGGCGATCACAATATTCCCAGTAAGCATTCTTTTGAGATCTGGGAACAGAAAATATTCGCTGCGGTCCAGATCTCCAGAATGCGGTGTTTGGATGGATGTTTGCTATTTTCACTGAATTGTGACACGGTGCGTTATCTTCGTTAAGCAGCACTTTCTTTTTCTTCAAGTGCGGCCGTTTTTCGGCAATTTCGTCCTTCAAACGGCCCAATAACTCTATGTAATATTCACTGTTGATGGTCCTTCCTTTTTCAATGTAGTCAATGAAAATTAATCTATGCGCATCCCAAAATACAGACGCCATCACATATCGACGCAAACACTCGGGTTTATTATGCTTGATCATCTTCAAACACTGCTCCGAATCATCAACTCGTCGTTATATTTGGTCAAAAGTGAGCTCGCGCGGCACCCACTTTGCACAGAGTTTTCTTATACCCAAATATTCGTGAATGATATGATGTTCACGTGCAATTGATATCTTTAGAGTGTCTGCTATTTCATTCAATTTCAATTTACGGTCACTCAAAATCATTTTATGGATTTTTTTATATGTTTTCGTCGGTTACAACCTCTTTTGGGGGTCCACTGCGTTCATCGCCTTCGGTGCTCATTTCACCACGTCTAAACTTAACATACCAATTTTTCCCTTCAAAAAGCAATATTTTATCAACACGCATCCCAAATAAAATAAAATATGATTAAAGAGAATAATCCATAGATTTTATATTTCGATATATCGTTATTTTGCATCGCACACGACAATTCTTAACCTTTGAAATTCTTAACTCTTGAACCTTTGAATTATATATATATATATATATATATATATATATATATATATATATATATATATATATATATATATATATATATATATTGATATTGGATCATTTAATATTACAGGATATAAATTTTAATTTAAATATTCTGTTAAATAGGTCTGACATTGTGAAACAGTTTCCTATTGAAAAATAAAATTTATGCATATCTGAGCTTGCGATAATTAAAAGTTATATTCATTATATCCAGAGTAATATAGTTTTATTGAAATATTTTATAATCGGGATTGTTCAATGTGAATTTTAATTTGAAATGAAATCTGTTAAATATAGCAGTTCGCAATTTCTATATTTCTTCCATTATTATCGTTGACGCCAATGCCTTACTGCCTTCGTAAATAAATTGCGTTGGTCATAATCATTTATTATTGTGATTTGTGAAAAACTGGTTTAGAGAATTATGGAAAATGTGTTCGCCGAGGGATAATTTACGTACAATTTTATTGGAGTACTATGATTTAGTTACGACGTGATCTCATTCCTTATGGTTTTTTTTAGTAAATTCTCTCATTAAGTTTAATATCTCTTAACATTAGTTAAGATGTATTTCTAACTTAGCAATATATTTTTTACTCCAATTGTTTTATCTAGATTGACATATATTTGGTTTGTTGAATTATGATTTTTGACTAAAATTGACTCCCACCTTAAGTTTTTTTATGTTAGAATCTTACGTTTTAAATTTTTCGTGGAAATAAAATTCTTCTTGATACTTCTTGTGATCAATTACGTAGCCAAAATAAGACTATAAGTTATAGTGCCATCGGCTTTTCTGATAAATTATTCATTTATTATCGTTTGTTGAGAGACAAAAGCGTTGAGATGGATAAATTTGTGAGGGAAAATTAAATAAAGCGGAAATCTGTACAAGAGTTTAGTCTAGTAAATTTTACATCTCGTTGCCTGTCGACATCGCATCTCCTAGTAGATAATCAGATTAAAATCAACAGTTACTTTCTTTACGCATCTTACACTCTGCATTTCGTTATTATTTTTAATTCAGTGAAGTTTTTGTAGCAAAATACTTGAAGCTTATATAACAGTAAAAAGTGTACATTTGAAATTATCGAAAAAATTTACAAAACCTTCTTTATTGTCTAATGAATTGTGTATTTTTGGGGAAATATTTGTCCTTATGATGAGCACCAAGCTTCACTAAATTAATTATAAAGTTTAAATATGTTAGTATGTCCAGGCCTACAAATTAATTTTATGATTTTTTTTTTAATTTGTATCTTTATCAAGTATGTTTTCGCCTGTTTTGCAGCATGTGATTGAGCGTTGTCATGCTAAAAAACATCGTTTCTCGTATTTCGGTCATTTTCGCACAGTTATTGGTTGAAACGCACAAATTATTGTCGATAGCAATCCCCATAGAGAATTTTATTAGGTTTTAGTAGTTCATAGTTTTTCGCCCATACATTTTCGGCTTTGCCGTTGATGCTAACACATGACTAGATGGTCCCTATGATTTTTATCGCTTTGAATAATAGTACTAGATCCATTTTTCATCACAAGTAACAATTCTATGCAAAAACCTCTCCGATTTTGCTCTTGAAACAGCAATCTACACGTGACCAAATGTCTTTTAATTAGCGTTTAACTTTTACATTTAACTGTTTAAATATAACTATCAACTGAAAACAGTCGAAACAGTCGATAGTCGCAAAACAGTCGAAACAGTCGATAGTCAAAATATTAGCGACTGAGAATAGTAATTACTTTTTTCAGTCAAATGCACGGTTCGACTATTTAATTCAATTCGTGATTTCAGACAAAGATGTACGAATCCTTTCAGCTATAAATTGTGAGAAAGGAAAGGACCGAGATAATTGCTTGGGGCAGTTATTTTATATGTGGTTATATTTTCCAATAGCAGTATAAACGAGACGGAGATGTACATAACATATTCTTTCACGTACTAATTTAAAAAAGAAAAGGAAAAATAATTACCGAATACTATTAACATGCCATTAATAATTTGATTTTAAAGGAAGTTGAATTACTTTTATATTTGAATGTTATGTGGGAACCTAAAAACTAAAGATGTACAATATCCTGAAATATATTATATAAAGAAAGAAATATAAAATTAAACTTATACCTAATCATAGAAAAAAAAACTAATCTATAATTAAAAATGATTGCAGCATAACTATAAAAACTTTTTTAGGTAAATTAAATGCTTTATTTATTATTGAAAGGAAATTTTTTAAAGAAAAATCGAGAGAGTAATCGAAATATTACCTATTGCTGCCAAATTATTTTACAATTTATTATTTATTAACAATAATTAATAGTAATTAAAAGTACACGACTGAAACACTCGATAGTATACAGTAACAAAATCAGTCGGACCGAAAATAGCGACTGAAAACAGTCGACTGAAACAGTGTATAGTAAAAATTAGTCAATTACTAAACAGTCGATAGTCAATTTCAAACGAAAATTCCTAACATTAACATACTTTTAATTTATATGGTTTCAATTCATGCGGCAAAAAATATCGAAGCTTTGGAATCATCCCCATGTTATACACAGTAACACTATCTGTTAGTAGATTAGTCGAGTTAAACAGCGCATTACAATATGTATGTTAGGCTTCGCTGATTTTATTAATCAGACAAAGAGTATTTTATTCGCTGTAAATAAGAACACATGAACATCTGGCGAGATGTTTAAGCGTGAGAAAAAAGCTAGCACTTCGACAGCATATAGAAACTAATGTCAGTAAAAAATGCTATACTATTACTATAATTGTTACTCTAGTATGTAATTAAAATAAAAACTCTCACAAATTAGGAAAAGTAGAACACTGGAAATAAAAAATATCACTGGCGATCGTATCCGATAGATGAGATACATTTTATAATTATTATGACTTATTATTATGATAGGTAATCTAGGTAAGTAATCTAAGATATCTGATTGGAGGGAGCGCAACAGCAAGTATTTCGAAACAAGAATGCAGGAGAAGGAACTGCCATCCACTGCTGAATCGACTAAGATGCAAGGGCTTTTGCTTCTCTAAGACGATACCTATGGATGAGAGGAAATTCTGCAATGAGACTTTTTGTAGGAATCAATAAGCAGCTCCAAAAAAGACTCCGAAAATAGGAGACATATTTTCGGAACCCAAAACGGTAGTGGCCGGTTATTAATAATGAGAATATTTTGAGAGCCTATTATTAATAATAATTGAGACGTACACATTCTCTCCGAGCCTTGACTATGGAGCAATAATGATATAGATGATTCTGCGTGGACCAAAATCTCAAAAACTATTAATAATATATAATATCTCTTGACTATTAAAACGACATATTCAGGGACCCTCGTAGTTCATCACTCATACTGTATCATACTGTTCTAATATGGCTACTAAGCAACTGGGTTAAAAGTAATTTTCGTAACTAAATAGAACAATTAATAAAAAAATAATTTTATTTTTGGCGCAATGTCCACAAATTTTGTTTCTAAATACCTTAAAAAGTTTCGTATTATTGCAAAGATATTATAGAACGATGTCTGGCTTTTGTATTTTCTGGTAAACAGTAAGCATCTAAAACTTTTCTCATTATTAAACCGTTGGTTTTTAGCTAAAATTATATTTCCGGAGATATTATTTCCTGGAATAATCTTGGTCGCGAATATTTTTTAAGTTGAAAATTAACAAGAAATGAGTCTTCTTTATATTTCAGAGCAATTACTTTTAGTTCACAAATAGTATTAAAAACTTTTACAAAATATTATTGAAATATTGATTTTTAAAAATATGTTTATTTACTTTCCTTGTTTGTTACTCCTTTGTTTCTTAAAAAAGGAAAGAATTACCTCTGGAATTATTAATCTGGAATTTTTTTTTAAATAGTGGCTCATTATTTATTATAATCAGTGATTTAGTGATCTAATGTGGTCAACTTCGTACATTAACTAGATATTACATAGCGATTATTGATGATGACTGAAGGCGACACTACATCTTTTGCTCAGTATCTCCATGGTAATACTACTTTATGGTAGATATCTATAAGACTGAAAATTACGAAAATTCGTGAACCTTTGTCACAGAGTCTTCCATTTGTGATACCAATCCAGGTTATTTAAAAACTTTTAAAGGAAATGTGAAAATTGCAGTTATGTTTCCAGTTTAACATAAAATGCTAAATTGTTCTAGAAATTCTAATTTATTCGTTAATTATTTTCAAATGTTTTTCTGAAAACTCATAAGGAATATATTAAGCCGTTATCTTTTTGATATATCTTTTCGTTTTTTACAAGGGGTTGTCTTATCTCTTCAAATATTGTTAATTTTCGATGTTCCAATCACTTGTATGTTTGAGTCAGTTTTTTTCATTGATTAATGTATGAAAAGAACAAACAGTGGTTGGTTTCAGCGCGATCTAGATTTGTGCCGTTGTGATAAATCCAAAATTGGCAATTTCTTCCATTTAAACATCATTTTATTTCCCTTGATTAGCTTGGGTGGGATCAGCGGTATTGTTATGTTTTTTCAACAAATATGGCACTAATTCAAAAGCAAAAGCATGGCTGGTCATTTCGTTTAGAGCGGAATGCATATCATTAATGAGATATGCACATAATTATCTACTAATAATTAACTTTGTTAATATACATATAAAATTAGATTAAACTTTAGAATTTTAAAGAATGTTTCATTTCTAACAATTAAGGTACAAAGTAGAACAATATCTGTAATTTATTTTTTACCTTCCTACATCAACGTAAAATGATTATGAAAGTAAGCTCGAAAAAAATTCAGTTTTATTTCATAAATAATATAAAAGGAAAACTGGCTATAAAATATCTCGGGGTAAACAGCGTCCATTAAAATTTTATTCGCATTTTCAACGCTTTTTTAAAATTTTTCTCTGAATTATTATTCCAGTATTTTTTATATTGTCTTTAACAAAAATAAAATGAACAGTTGAAATCGTATTTTGGAAATTATATTTCATTAATATCTACAATAACAAGTATATTACGTTATGATATAGTGTTTATTACAGTATTCTGACATTATATATGAAGTATGATAACGTATTTCATAATTAATTTTATCCATAAATAATAATTAATTCATATGTATTCATTTTCATTCATATATACATCTTGAAAATTTGTAAATTTCAAAAAGAATAACTCTCTAATATTTTTGGGTCAACTTTAAGTCATGTGGCAGCAATTTTCAACTTTGTGATGTCTTAAATTTGATTATTGATGGCACTTTAAATTTGAGGTTGTAATGGATGTCTGTATATGGAAATGCTGATTAAAATTATTCTTGTCTCTATTGATTGTATGTTACACATTTTCGGCGAAAGAATTAACAGGGAATAGTGGAAGTAGGGAGCACTAATAAAAAAATATAGTACAATAGCTAGTAGAAGAGTACTGTACAAATTTTAATGACAACAGTTTTTCGTAAGGATTAAGCATGGGCTTGTTAAAGTAATGTTAAGGTAATGGAAATCATATTCAATTAAAATCCTATGTATCCAATCGAGATCACTATTGTGGCTGTTTTGTATTTTGTTCATTACAAAATATCTAAAACATAATTATCATATTATCAGTCCTTGGCTGGATATCTGGGAGAATATCTGAATACAACCAATACATTTCAACCAATACGTCGCTGCTAGTGTCGCAGGATATCGAACACTTTTTATTAAATGTTAAGTTCTTATTTTTAAGATCATTTTCTATGACAATTATCAATCAAAATATCAATTTTATCATCATCATCATCATCATCAAGGATCATCTTTCATACTACAGAAATCACCAAACCATTTCAATCTACACCTCTGGCTTTATGTTTTACCCGCGCACTATTTGTCACAGCTTAAGCAAATGGTTTCATTTCTAACAGGATCTGGGATGTATATTTAGTTTTGGATTTGATTATGTATTCTCAAATCCTCAGGTTTGCAGATGTCAAGAGTAGCCAAGTTTCGGAATCACCTGAAACATTGGTATGATAAGCATTCCAGAAAGTTAGATTTTGTTTGTATTTTCCCTTTTATTAACCGCCCTACGGGGTTCAAATTTATTTTATGGGTACGGTTAGTGAGGCCTCTGAGCTCATGAGTCTACCTCAGGAGGTTGTGATTGCGGAGTGTAGACTACAGTTAATGTTCCGCAACCACAGCGCGGGTGCTGCGACCCTAGGGCTCCATTTATATCTTGTATTTATATATTTATGTCTTGTGTCGCCCCCTTCGTGTTCTATGTATTATAGGAAAAGTCCTAATTAGATAATTTCGTTGCGGTCACCCTTGGTAGGTGACCAGGTCGAAGTGCAAGAGATATCTACTGGTGTTATAAATATTGGTCCAAGGAAATCCAGGATAGGGCATAACACATCGTATCATGTACACATCGTAATCTGGCCATTTGTTTTGCACAAATGCCTCGTTGGTGCAGTTGGAAGATTGGAATCCGTAAAGAAATTGAGGGATGGCTCGATTCATCTCATTTCGGCGAATCATAAACAGTCAGAAAGGATTAAAATTAACTAAAATCGACAACATAAAAGTACAATTGTCTCTCCAGTCAACATTAAATTTCTGCAAAAGTGTCATATAAAGTTATTAGCTTTTGGTCTGCTCTGGGGAAGAAATATTGGAAAACTTGAAACCACAAGGAGTAGCAGTGACGCCTACTAGCAGTTTGATTCTCACGTTTAGAATGTCATTCAAAAATTGAAAGTCATACAGAAAATCTCATATTACACAGCTAAACAGAAGATGGGAAAACCCATGGGAATCTCGCTATTATATTACCTGAACGCAATTGAAAACAAGAAAACATTCTCAATAACTGCTGCACAGTGCAGTTCTAGTTCTACAGTTTTATACCTTTTGTATAAGCACTTATCTATTTTATATAAATAATTTTGCTCTATGTTGGTGTACTTATAGTCGTCGATTTTTTATTATACACTGATTTGTTATATGTACATTCTATGCTATTAATATCTAGATTATAATTATTGTACTTTGCCAACATTGTAAAACATCTTTGTAAAGAAGTTATGAAAATTATGTAATAATGTAAATTCCGAGAGGCTGTTGAGGCGTTAATTAATAATAAATAAAATTAAATAAATAGCAAAAAATTAATGTTAAACAATCAAAAAACCATCTTGGAAAGTCCATACAGTTCAGCCGCTTTGGTTTCACCATCAGATTTCTGTTTTTTCCCTCTCTTACTCCTAAGCATTTAAACTGTTACAATTGTAGCAGGATACCATTGAGATTTACAATAACAGGCAGTCCGTCCAGATGGCTCTAATTATAACTAATATTATAACTAATAAGATCATATATCAAAACGGTCGATATCAAGTTGATACATCACATTGTAGATCGTGTCCCTTTTTAAATACGCTTCACAATTGCATCACTATTATAGTTGAAAAGTAGTGGATCTCAAATTAATTTGAGAATTTCAAACTCGCACTCAGTTAACAGACTATTGTAAGATGCTTAAATAAGTTTAAAAAGAATAAGATGAATATAATCTGTGTCTGCGTTTGTTAAAAATGGAGCAAAATTATATTGAAGTGCTACTTTAAAATAATTAATCGTTTCATTATTATGTATTATGTCTGAGACCGTATCAAAAATTCAAGTCAAATTATGGGGCAGGTTTACAGTTTTTAGGGACTTTTAGTCAAATTAGGGTCTATAAGTCGTAGAATAATATGAACGGTATGTTTCGTACATTACCTAGAAATTAAAAGTAATATATTTATATCTGTAACTATTTTAAATAATGGAATGCAAACATTGCTGAAACAAGACCTGATTTACATAACTAAATATTTTTATTTTTTAGACCAAGTAGCGTTTGGGACAGCCCAAAAAGTCAGCCGAAGAACTACTAGTAACTACTAGTAATTAAACTACTGTCTAACTCTCTCTCTTGCCACGACATAAATAATTTATGCAAGGAAACTGAATTTTCATGGAAAGAGGATTAGCAGGCGTGGACGCATATTTCAATATTTTCATATTCATATATATATATATTAAAAGATTACTGAAGCGAATGTATTGAAGTTCAAGTATTGTCGTGCTTGTTTTCTTGGGTCTTGTCTTTGATCTTAGTCGTTTTGTATCGTCTTTCTTATGTTGAGGTCTTTCGTTTTTGCTGATTGGGATATGATTTTTGTAAAATATTGGTTCTTGTTTTCATTTTTCTAAAATAATTCTTGTAGTGATGCCGACATGTTACCTGATAGACGATGTTTTTCCCTTTACTAATAAGTTATTAATTAATTAATATATGGGTTTTGATTTCTATCTATTTCTTTCTATTTGTGAGTGACAAAAACACACTCTTATTTATTTTAATAACAATTATTACATGGCCTCAAAAGATCTTTGATCTTATGACCTTATCAAAGGTCTTATGATCTATTCGAAATAGTCGTATCGACTGATCAGGTTACAGGTTACAGTCGAATGGCTTCAATTAAAAACATTAAACCTAAAAGGAATAACTATAATGTATTAAAAAATCTATTGAAAATTTATCATTTAATACAATTTTTTATTAAAAAATATTTATTTTAAAATATATATTAAATTGTCGTTACTTTTGTATAATATTAAAAATGACGTATAAAAGCACAGAATGTGTATCGAAAATGTTTTTAAAATCCTAGTCAGTTTCATCTCTATTTCCCCTAATAGCAGCATATTCGAAATATTTGCAAACACAAATATTTTTCATACAAAAAATCACATATGAATATTTTCAGAATGCCTTGCTAACACTTCAAAGCTTATACTTTATACATTTTCAAAATGTACAGCTCTCCGCTTATTTGTTGACAATGTAAACAAACTTTCTCAGTCTCGTTTCGTCTGCGAAAATAAAGCGGCAAAATTTGCTGGAAATTCATTTTTACTAGCATTTTATACATGTTTTATACGGCACCAGTTTTACAGGATATAACAGGCTGTACGTACATTTTTTATTGAATGTTTCAGGAAATAAAAAGCGACAAAAGAATCTGGTTACGGAAAAATTTTATTGTGTAGAATTTTGACTTCTTATCCACTACAAACAGGAATAAAATGCCTGGTACAATATCTGACATAAAAAATCCAACCTATGCTTTGAAAATTTAATTATAAATATATTTTCAGTTTTATCATAGTGAAAAACATCTATAAGTTATTTGAAAGATATAAACTTTAGAGTCAGTAGTAAACTACATAACCCAACTTTTCTATGTGTTGGATAGATGTTTAGTTTTACGCTGACTGCTTTCCATTCGGTTAACGATATTGTAGATTTAGATGTCACTTAGCAGTTATTCAAAGCTTCTTTCGCGAACATCTGATTTTAGGCGACCATGTTTAAATTCAACTCATCAATTAGTGATTTTCTTCGGGAGGCGTCTCCTTAATGCAGTAGTATTTTATAAGGATTACCTTATGATGTGTATGTAACGTAACAATGGATAATATTGGATTAGGTACTCGGAAACAATTTCTAATAAAGAAATTTATTCTGCTCAGTGTGAATAATTTTTAAATAGTAAACAAGTTTGTGAACTAGTGACCCTTGTTATCCATAGATTATTTTTAGTCATTGTTAATTGGAAACTGAAATCTAACAATAAACAAATAAAACTATATATTAAGCTATACAGATGATAGGCCTTACTTTGCATATCATTAGAAATATTTTTAAAAGAAAGATACAGTACATAGATAAACGTTTTAGAATCACAATTAATTAAAAAGAAATAAATAAATATCATAACATGGACAGGATGAGTAGAAAATATCTCAATATTAAATCAGTGGAATCAGATATATGGAAAGGAGTCAACTAATTTTTAGCAATTAATTTTTTACTCGGGATGCATGATTTGACCCCGCCTGGCTAGTGTCTTACAAAATTTTGTCCCAAAGGACAGTAAGGAGATAATTGTAACGTTCAGTTGTGAAAAGACTAGTTCATTTTGTGAATTTTATATGTAAGAAAAGGCGAGCAACAACATTAATATCATAATATTAACGCAAGAACGCCCTGAGTATACTAAAAGACGTGTTAAGACAATATTTTTACACTTAACACCCGATGTCAAACAGAACTTTGCTCATATCTTCATAGTCATCAGGCACTTGTAATTAGAAACAATAGCGGGAATAGCATTGATGAAAATACAATTAATTTCTTGGTAATGTTTAGTATTCTTTAAAATTAAAAAAAAACTTTTAAATCAATTAAGTCTGTTTGGTTCGCTTTTCATATTTTTATATGTTATCAAAAGAAGAACAGAAACCATAATACATTTTTCTAGACTTAATTGGCATCCTAAAGTAGTCTACACACCTATAGTACATTTCAGATTACACTTACAGACTATGACTGGCAATGCTTCATGGTAGTCTCCTTACCAAATGTTAAAATTAAACAAATATATACAATAAAAAATCTGCTCTGAAAATATCCCTGGGAGACTTCCACATCAGCACAGTAGTCATAGTACGTATTTTGAACTTGAAGTCCAATCACTGAAAAGAAAACTTGAACTCCTGTTAGTCAGATATGTCAATTCTTTCAAACCGAAACGTTCCTAACTCGACCCTTCCTGCTCACAGAAAAACACTGCGACTCATATTACATATATTTAAATATTCAATGATTCCAAATAACCTTCTCCGTCGCACCGAAACCTAAACTTAACATACCCCTTACCCGATTTCCCTAAGACTTTCACCAATAATAGCAATAAAATGCCATATGAATAAAACTAACTCCTCGACACAATCATTTAACACCAATTGATAAAAAATTGAAGACTATCTCAACGGCTCTTACATCTGCCAACAGCATGAAGCTTGCTTACAACCACGGATATTCTAATGGTGGAACTCTTCAGCACTGACAGAAATATTAATGTAGTTCTGAGAAGCTGGAACAGAACCTTCGTAATTCTTGGCTCATACGCTGTCTAATCTTTATATTATTGTCTGCCTTAAGATTTAACCATCTAGGAAAAAGAAGATAGCATCAAATCAATCTTCTATGGCTTCCTTTCTACAAACGGATTCAGGATAATTAACACGTGGGATTTTTAAAAAACCGGTGAGGTCGCTTCCAGAGTGAGCCCTTTTCCATTTAGAACAAAGATTCTTATGTTACTACCTTTTTTTAAAAAATGCACCAGCTGAACTGAAACTTTCTGGACGAAAACAAATCATTAAAAATTAAGAAAATCTATTACATAGGCTTACTACACCTCGACATTCTGGGCTAAAAACAAAATACTCTTATACACCTTAGATAGCGCCGCTATAAGCTCGCGCATGAATATTTATTTATTGGTTATTTGGCATGTGCCTATATGGAACGAGGACCAGAATTGTCAACAAAACATATTCTTTCAGTTCAACACACACAATCAAATTGAGGTCAACTAAACCTTAAAAACGACACAGAGAAGTTCCTATCATTGATTTAACTTAAATTAGTATTGCAAATACTTTAAACAAGTTATAAAAGCTGACCTACCGCAGTGAGCTTTACTGCAAAGCTTCACAATTCAGGAATAGTAAATACCTGATTTTATAAAGAGGTGATATTTTATGTCCTCCAAACAGCAAAGGCTTGAGGCAACTTAACATTTGTGTCCACTTGCAGCTTATCAGCACAACAGTGCTCAAAATGTATTAAATACTCAAAATTTAGAAATAACTTATGTTAGCTAAATTTTAAAAAATAAATTGCGGTTGCTGGTTTTGAAATTGTACTATATATCTTAAAAATGTATGTTTTGTCGTTTTTTTTTTTAAATTGATATTTTCTTTTATTTTTAAGTTTATTTGAAAACATTGTGATATATTTTGAAAGCAGTGTTATATTGTTGCAATAAAACAGAACTATGTGACACCTAAAATATCAACGAATTAATTCTATAATATATATTAATATATGAAAAAATACTCAGGCAGTCAAAAAATATATTAATAATACATATTGCTCCCAGGGTTGGTAAGCTTGTTCGTCCTTGTATAACCTACATCCAAAATCACGGCACACCGGGGGATTACTGTTCTTTTCTTTTAACATTACCGAATTGGATTGGGTTTGGAAAAATATGATTTACAAAAGGCTGGGATTACCTTTTTGACATGATGAAATTTCCACTGAAAAACTCTGTATCCGTCCTTCCTATCGCGGGAAATGGAATGGTGCAGAAAATTCGAGCGTCGTACTTGCGTAAAAATTTGTGTTAAATTAGTTTCATAAGACGCAAATTTAGCGCTTGAATGGAAATAAATAGGCTACGCTACATTGAAGACCAATCCTATCGGATCCGATATCTTACCATGGCTTTATTTCCGGTTGCTTTTTTATCTTTTGGGAGAAAAAAATGAAAATATAGGAAGCGTGTAAGTTTTTTTTTGTTATAATATGTATGCCTTGATAACTTCATGTGCATCCAAACTACAGGAAATAAATGAAATAATTTAGCCAATTTTATAATTGAAAATGGTTATAGTTGTTTAAAGCATAAAATTGCTTCCCTTTTAATATTCAGTTACATTATCGTAATTTTATATTGAGTAACATATTATTTTATTAACTAACTTCCTTGGGGCTATCACATCCAAGCGCTCATAAAGGCGTTTTGAGATATGTTATATTATATTAGATACGATGTCATCTTGACCCATTGACAATTACTTTACTAAAGTAAAATATCAAGATTATTTTTATCTTATGTCAACGTAGCTACTCTTCAAAATGACATCGATATATTTTTAGAAAGAGAGGGTGCTCAAACTTGCTAGAAGATGCCTCGTTACCACCATTAAGAAATAACTTCAAAATAACAAAATGAAACATTTGTAGTGAACCTCCGTACAATTAATCGTGGCTGTGAAAAAAAAGATACTTCAAGTCAAGCACCAATGAAAATATCAAAACGAACTACAGAAGGGGCTAAAATAAAATACAATTACTAAGCATAAATGCATGTAAAATGAAAATGATTGGGATTTTCAGGTTTCAAAGAAGACATCTAAAAAGAAAACGTGGAAACATTTAACATGTGGTAGAATTGGTGAAGTTTGTATAACCTGTGAAAGTGAATAAACCAGAAAATTGTTTTAATTTTCCAAGTTAAACCTCAAGTCCGGTGAATTGCAGTGAGATATTTCTTCTGCAACATTAATTAAAGTTGTTCAATAGAATTGAATATATCTGACGGGTTTTAGTTAGTGTTGTCTTCTGGCAAGGCAGTAGTCGTCGCTAGTATCAAATATTAGAGATTATGTACATATATTTTTGGTGTACGTATCTACTAATTACTAGTAATAGTATTATTAAGTAATTATAAACTATTTAATATACGTATCTAAAAATTGTTAAAAATAGAGAAATCGAAATCGTGAGGCGATTTACACTAATAGTTTTCCTTTTAACTCCTCCTTAATCTATCTGAAACCACGAATATATATTTTCCCTCTAAAGCAATTAAATATTTCTCTGTGAGTTTGAAATATATTCATTCATACAAGTCCAACAGTGCTCGCAATTTGTTGCTGTAAATTTTTTCCACTGTCCAGTGTTTTAAAATTGAAATAAAAATCAACATGTTTAAACCGTTGACAAAATAAGCCTCTATAAGTACTTAATATGCTTCCACAGTGGATTTTTTAAAATATAATAACGGCTAAACGCCAAGGGAATAATTTTAAGCGGTTTATTTTTTGGATGTCTAAATATATTATTATAACATATTTTTAAATAAAAAATATGGAATTTAATAGTTTTCTTGACATTAAAATTACGTTCAATAGATACGATTTGAACGAAAATGTGTTATAAAGCGTGACTATCAGATATAATGTTAGAGTGAAAAATGCCCTCAGTTAATTAACGTAATTAGGTATTTCTTTTAATTAGAGATTTCTGTTTATGTTATCCTTATTTTGTGAAGTGCCTATATAACGCGACCGTGATGAAAATTTTGTTATGAGTGATATGAAACGCTAAGCTACCAAAAATCAATTACAGCCACAACAAAGGTCTGAAAGCACATATGTGCTATCAGTGATTTTTTTGGGTTGTGCTTTCAAGAGTCGTTATCTGAACAATGTGGCGTTTCTCTTATAAAAATCAATAAGGACGGGAAAAAGCTGATAGGGATAATAAATTGAACAAGCTATTCTTTTCCGGGAAAATATTTCTCGAATATATTTGTCTTTTTTTATTAAACTCTTTTTTACTCCGCTGTGTCCTTTTTACTAAATTTTCATCAGTATCGATAAAGGTTCAAAATATAGTCTATATACGAGGTGTTGCTATTAAATAACTGACGTGGGAATGACGTGGCTACAGTGCCAATCGTTGTTTTTTGCGTTTGTCTTCACAAGTCTTCACTGTTGAGTGTGCTACTCACCGATTGTGTAAACAAATTATATAGATGTAACTACTATTTATCTAGAGTTGTTTTAACATTTAGTCGTAAAAATGTTAACTATAACAATAGAACGATTAATTTTTTTGATATTACATATTTTTTATTAAAAAACACATGGCTATATATTCCAATCATCAACTACAAATATCTGAAGATTTTTTCTTCATATTATTCTTAAAGGCAAATTTGAAGATTTCAGACCTAAACTTAATGAGTTTGATGGACAGTTTTTACTCATAACTATGTTAGTTTGGAGGATTTTTGTCCTCCATATAAGTCCTCTATTATAAAGCTGTTGTAATACATATTTTTTATATACGCGCAGTCTCGCTTAGTGTTTCGATTTTCGAAAATATTTTGATTTCTTTGTTGACCGTTCGTACTTTAGATCTTTGTGGACATCCTTCTACTATAGGGCTACTACTATAGGGCGTTAGAAAGGTTACTAAGGACTTGCTATGAACCTGAAGTTTTGTTATACTGATATTATATTTCTTTGTGAAACCTCGCGTTTGTAGGTCGACACTGGCTTCAAAATTTGTTTATAAATTAAAAATTTACTGTGGAGTAACAATTCGAATTATTGTCCAAGAAAACACAGCATTTTCTTTAGTCTCACACAATGTTGTGCTCGCTTCCTTCCAACATGTTCCTTCCACTTGAGCTTGACGTCCAGTGTCTTGTCCAAGTTTGCTGTGTTTGTATACGGAATTACTTTAAAATTAGGATTGGGAACTATCGACTGAAAACAGTCGAAAGAGTCGATAGAAACAGTTGATAGTCAAAAACTAGCCACTTAAAATAGTAATTACTATTTTCAGTCAAATGAACGATAACGTTTTTTTTTTCAATTCGTGATATCAGACGAAGGTTTACGAATTCTTTTCTGTATAAATTGTGAGAGAGGAAAGGACGGATATAATTACTTGGGTAGTTAATTCTATAAGTCGTTGTATTTTCCAACGGTAGTATAAGAGAGACAGGGATGTATAAATCCCTTCACAACCTTACTTTAAAAAAGAGAAGGAAAAAATAATTACTGAATACTATTATAATAATTATACATAACATGCAATCTATATTTTAATTTTAAACGAAGTAGAATTACTTTTATATTTGAATGTTCTGTGGATCTGTAAAAAGGAATGGAATTTTTCTATGGAATGGAATAATACCCCACAAATATTTTATTGTATTTTAATGTGTTAATTGCTATCTTTCAATAATATACTATAATAAATATAGACAGTACAATAGAACTTAAAAAAAACCTAAAAACTAAACATGTACAATGACTATAAATACTATATAAAAATTAAACATATACCTAATTATAGAAAAAATAACTAAACCATGACATATTTAAAAGTGATCTGAATGAAATGATATAAATGCTTTATTTATTATTGAACCGACATATTATGTAACAAAAATCGAGAGAGTAATCGAAATATTACCTATTATTGCATAAAAACAATCAAAATATTTTACTATTTACATTCCCTATTTTAATCTTTTTACTCTATAACATTAACAATCTTGAAAAATATCGTACCAAGATACTATAATATTAATATGCAAAATATTGTTATTTACAAGCAAACTACCAAAAATATCATAAAACTACATGTATTACATATAAATCTATGTAAGCATAAATTGGGTACATTTTTGTGAAGGTCGCGGCTAAGACGACAGAGCCAGAACGTTAAAAATCAGTCGAATGAAACCAGTATATCCAAAAATAGTAACTAAGAGTACGACTGAAACATTCGATAGTAAATAGTAACAAAATGAGTCGGGCCGAAAATAGCGACTGGAACAGTCGATAGTAAAAAATAGTCAATTACTAATCAGTCGGTGGTCGATTTCAGTTGATAGTTCCCAACACTATTTAAAACCAATTTTTACTGGTAGTTAATTTTTTGTATGTGAAATCTACATTTGTGGATTTCGTATTATTGCATTTTTTGGTCATATCTTCGTTCATTCATTAATGTTACTAAGAGCTATCTGTACTCTATAGTTATCTCAATGTTGTTACTTACATTTAGGTAGGGAGTAAATAAAATATTAGTTCGAGAGTACTACCATGTTTCAAATCTGAATATTCATCGCCATATCTTATTCAGAAGTGACGGTTAAAAATGTAAGATTTGAATCTGAATCTGGCACATCCGGATCAAAAGTATGGCAACTTTATCAATAGTTTTGGTCACCACTTGAATTATAGCTAAACAAATTTCCTTTTTTCCAAAGTTTTCTCAAATATATCCTTAGCAGTACCTGCTTAATTTTTGAATGTTTATTTTTAAATATAATGTCGTTATTCGGGTTGAGTTAATATATAGTTAAATATCTTGAGGTGCTTTAGTTACAACTTCTCGAACTGGATTTTAATACATGGGCATTTTATTCAACATAATTCCCATTAGCATTTTGAAATTAATAACAATAAATTACATTCATCTTATCAAAATATATATATTTTTTAATATGATTGAAAAAAAAAGATTTTATTAGAAATTGTTATTACTTACTTTTAAATGTAGCTCTGGGATAAGTTTAATACATGCTATATTATTAAAACATTATATGGACTTGATTTTTGCCAAAGATGCTGAAAATGTAAGAGCCATATTTACGTCAAATTGGTATATTCGGGTTTCCTTACGAAAAGAAAATGGAATCGGTAAGAATTCGTACTGACTTATTTAAATTTTAAATATTTTCCTTAATAAGTAAAGGGATGGGTTAATATACAATATCCTTAAAATCTGGTTTAGTAGTAATTCTTGAATATTATGGAGTTTGTTATTTTTTATCATAATTTGATAAAAATAATATATAATTATACATAATTAATTATTTCGCAATATAATATATTGATTTCATACACATAGTTTCATTAGATAAGTTCAAGTAAATAATAATACTACAAAGTTATATAAAAAGTGACTAGGAATAAAAAATTATATAGAATTACAGGGATCGGTTGAAACTAGCGATTAGCTGTTAATTTTCATTACTAGATTAAAGGTAGTGTAGATTTGAAGTCGGGAAAAACAGTTAGCAGTAAATGGTTAAACTAAAAGGACACTGTTTTGTAATTTCTCTAATTACTTTGCAACTGCTATTTCCATTTTGACATGCTAAACGGAGTATAAATTGGTACAGATTCTAGTGTTCAATTTTGGTCAATCGAAAATGTCTGTTTTCTGATTTAATTACATTTAGATTTATTTTATACGTGTGGCCTTTCTGTTGTAATATATATTGCATAAACTTAAAACTGGAATAAACTCTAGAATATTTATAAAACAAAAAACTATAGAAAATCTTTGTAATTTTCAAGATTACTTTATGATATATGTAAACGTTATAAGGAAACCGTAAACTTCTAGCAACATGCTGAAATTTTAATACAACCGTATAACCTTCCCTTTCTTGAAATATATTATATTGGTTCTGACAGACCTTCAAACAAATGTACAACTTTCTAGAGAAATAAGATTCATTATAATTTTTTATTATTTATTTTAGTAGTAAGTAGTATAAAATAAGCAAAAGATTTAATGATAATATTGCTCAAAAGTATTAGGTCTGAGAAATAATTAGAACGATTGCTTACAGGCCGATATGATTTTAGATTGATAAGCTTTGGTTGCCTTTATCTCGAAAAACATAAAAGGCATAACATCGGTTTCTTTATTGTTTTGATCATTGTATTTGTATGGTGTCAGAAGATCAGTAGCATTTTCACACAACAACCAACAATATATTGACGAATTAAAATGCGTTTTTGATAAAGAAAACTAATTATGTTCAAATAGATAATAAATTAAAGCAAATGTTTTATAGTAATTCCTCGTTATACGCGATCTGGCCAACCGAGGATAAGCGACCTCGGTTTCTCTTTTCAGGTTGAAGATAGCTACTAACCGATTAACTCTCTTGTTTTTGTTGTAATTCCTCAGGTGATTTTGTAGTGAAGCGAATACTTACAAATCATTAAATCTACGACCCTTCAAAAATAAAAATTTTGTCTGGCTGTTATGATGACGCTATTTACAGACTGGTTTACTAATTGTTTTGTTCCTAGTGTTAAACAGTATTTAGCTTCAACTTGACTACCATTTTAGGCAATTCTGCTTATTTACTATACGATCGGACATCCGGAGACGCTAAATTTTATCAGCCCCAATGTGAAGATACAATTTTACCTCCCAATACAATTTCGATTCTACAACCATTAGATCAAGGTATAATAGCAGCATTTCAGTGATTACATAAGGCGCACTTTCAGTCGCATTTACAATGCGTAGAAGTAGGCCCTTCATTGACTATTATCGAAAGTTGGGGACAGTTTAATATTTCTTATTGCATAACCATTTTTACAGGTGCAGTGAGTTACTTAAGATCATTAACTATAAATGCATGCTGGAAAAACCTATGGGCGGAAGTTGTTATCGATATTTCAGCATTGCCGGACAAAGAAGCCGAAATCGTAGAAGGTTTTGAAGATTTTCAATCAACGAATTTTGAAGAAGTTTTTGCCCCTAATAACAATAGAAGAGGAAGTCGTTGAAATTTTGGAAAGCAATATAAATAATGTACAAAATAAAGAAGATGATACTTCTCAAGAATTGGCTTGAAAATCAACTACGGCTTTGTTTTCTGCCCATAAGCTGCCGGATTTATATGGCATTTTACTGGAACGAAATATGAAGTTTAATAATGGACTATAGGGTTTACTACAACCATATAAAGAAGCGCAGAAAGTCGTTAAGAACATAATGAAACAACCAACAATCCTTTGTATCGTTACATTTGTATTTTCTAAGAGCGTATAACTTTGTGACTTAGGTGTTTGTGCCTACTATTATCTGATCGTAGCGTACCCCCTGCAGGTAATGAGGCTTTACTGTATAATATATTAAAAAGAAGCTGCAACATGTTTTGCTGTAAATTAGGTTATAATTATAATGTATTTTATTCAGAATATTTATATAAAGTATATTTACATTGTTACGTTGTACATATGCAAACTTTTAATATAGGTAAAATATAAATGAGTTTAACTATTATAGGATTGAATATTACGGATTTATGTATTTGTAATATTTTATTAGGTATATTATGTAGTTATTAAGGATATAACTAAATATCATTTTGTTGATAGAAGAAAGATAAGAGATTGAAAAAATAATTTAATCTGTGATAATATAAATAACATGTTTCGAAGACGATAGGTTCGAATAACAGATCATTTGAAAAGTCCTCGACTTTACACATAGTTGGCGCTACTAGAATTCAATATATATATATTTTTAGTTAGTCTTAATCGTCAAAGGATGCGTGTTTAAATTTGACAGCTGTTGGATCATTAGATTGTGAATTATAGCCTTTTGAATGAAGCAACTTTTGTTATTGTGAATAAAAATTATAAAAAGGAATTTCGCGTGTTGATAAAATATTGTATTTTGAAGGGAAAAAATACATTTGAAGCAACAACTTGGCTTGATGTCGAGTTTCTGGACATTACCCCAGGAAAATAATCCATCAAGGATTAGTATGCTAAGTTTAGACGTGGTGAAATAAGTACCGAAGACGGTGAACGTAGTGCACGCCCAAAAGAGGTTGTTACCGACGAAAACATTAAAAAATCCACAAAATTATTTTGAATGGCCGTAAATTGAAATTGGATTTCATATGATTCACAAGTATTTGGGTATGAGAGAGCTTTGTGTAAAGGGTGCCGGGCGAGCTCACTTTTGACAAAAAAAACAATGATTTGATGATTCGGAGCAGTGATTTAAGATGATCAAGCATAGGAAACTCGAGTTTTTGCGTCGATATGTGACAATGGATGAAACATGGCCCCATCATTTCACTCCGAAGTCCAATCGACATCCGAGTCATCAGAGTGGATTGCACACGATGAACCCGCTCCAAAGGGTGGAAAAACACGACAGTCGGATGAAAAGTTTATGGCGTCTGTATTTTGGGATGCGCATGGAAAAATTTTCATTAACTACTTTGAAAAAGGAAGGACCATCAATAGCGACTATTTCATAGCATTATTGGACCACTTGAAGGACGAAATTGCCGAAATACGGCCGCATTTGAAGAAAAAGGAAGTGCTGCTTCCCCAAGACAATGCACCGTGTCACAAGTCAATGAAAATGATGGCAAAAATCCATGAACTGGGCTTCGAATTGCTTACTCATCCACCGTATTCTTCAGATCTGGCCCCCAGCGACTATTTCCTGTTCTCAGATCTTAAAAGAATGCTCGCAGGGAAGAAATTTTCGTCGAATAAATAGGTGATCGCCGAAACTGAGGCCTATTTTGAAGCAAGAGGAAAATTGTACTACAAAAATGGTATCGAAAATTTGGAGGGTCGCTATAATCAGTGTATCACCCCTGAAGGGAGTTATGTTGAATAAAAAAAAATATTCCAAAAAATGTGTTATAAAATGTAGTATAGTAGGCCGGGGACTTTTCAATTGACCTCTTATCTTAATAAGTTAAGATTTTGTATGATAACCACTTGTGATTTTATTCAACTTTTCTTATTATCTCGCTATATTGATGGTATTTTTAAAATATTTAAAATTTAAAAGCGATAGTTTGAAGGAATCAAAATGCTATACAACGGAGATTGCAGCTGGGGCGAGCAAGCGTTCCGGTATTACCATGTCTAATAATTTTACCATGTAATCTTGCTTGTGTTCGCCATTCCGGTCAATTCTGAATATTTTACCGCTATCAGTAAATAAGATTTGCAAGTTAAGGAAACATTTTCAATCTTGCCGAAAATTTGCTATAAGAAATATGTGAAAATATTTTCTAAAACGGGTTTTAAACTGGCTATAACATTTAATTTCAATAAACATATATTGGTTTGAAAATATATAAAATTTATCTTTTATTTTATAATTCAATAATGTAATGCTTATTAATACGTAATTTAATGTTATATAATCATATATTAAAATTACCTTATAAATAATATATTTTATTCAGTTTGGTTTTTTTTTAAATTCTTCATTGTTTGTGACGGTCTGTAAGCAAAAGTATTTTGGATTAATTCCCTCAATTGAATATCCGTCCTAGACATCATACTAAACAATTATATCTATATAAAATAGGCAAAATTTATGTGTAATGTGTCATATACATAATGTGTAGATGAAAATTAAAGCTTTTAAATAACGAAAGCAGACCATAAAAACAACAACAAAGTATTTTAGATAAATATTTAGATATATATTTAGATATATTTAGATTTTTTTTATATATTTTTTAAAGTCTCCTTTTACCAACTATGGTTTTATCTCGACTGGGCCCAAAGTTTAACGTGGGCTCCGAACCACGGTCCTCAGCATTAAGCCTACCGACTGGAGAGAACTGAAACTTATTTAATGTTAATTTCGTGTGAGCTAGAAAATCTAGCACGCTGGGACAAAATTAAATACATGGATATCAATATATCTCAATTATCAATTTAGGATTTATCTCAATACATAAAGACTCAAACAAATGGTGCGATTGCTATTGCGATTTTAACACTATATAACATGACAAAGAAAATTAAGAATAGTTAAATAGTGAATTATGAAAATGTAATTCTATTGAAATCTATTAAAATTAAATACTTTAATAATTATTATACCTTTATATATGGAGTTTATTTTAAAACTATTTTAGATTAATAATAATAAATTTGTTGCAAAAATGTTGTGTGGTTTCTGCAAAATTACTCCTTAGTTACTACCTTAGTTAGGAGGACTAGTTGCATTAAGATATTTATATTAATACTACTTTTAGAATTTTGTGAATTTTTGAATATCATCTAATACTGTGTGAAGCTTATGGCAACCATGCTTTATTATGTGAATTTTTTTTATATGTGAATACTTGTTTAGACTTTTTAAAGGTGGCGATTTTGACTTAGAAGATAAGAGCGTTCAGGATAGCCAATAAAATTGAACACGAGGATTTGAAGGCTTTACTCTATGAAACCAACAATGGGGATAGCTCACGACTAAAACTGATGCGCTTGAGCCTGGAACTGTGCTAAAAACGACCGGAATAAGAATTAAAAAAAATAACGTTAATCTTCAGCGTAAAAAGGTTTGAGCGCATGTTGCGATATCGGTGAAAACATACTTTGAAACTTTAAACTGGGAAGTGCTATTCCACCCGCAGTATTCTGCAGATCTTACTCTTTCTGATTACCACTTGTTCCAACATATAAATCGTGACCTGGCTGATCAGCCTTTCACTACTTATGAAGAAATCAAATGATCGGTTGATGCGTGGATAAATCTGTGAATTAACTGAGAGATGAGAAAAAAAGTATTGGATTTCGATGGGTGCTAATTTAAATCAAATACATTGTACCAATTTCTCACAAGAAAGCTTCAAATTAAAAAAAAACTTTAAAACGGATTTTGTAAGTTTGATAATTAAAATTGGATTAATTAATTATAAGCTAAAATTAATTTGAATTTAAATTATCTGAACAATAAATAATCCAAATGTCCTATTTACTACCCTTCCGAATTTATTTCGTGCCCTTCTAAGCAAGCCGCTTTACATGCAATTCATTTATGTAAAACTATGTTTCAGGTATCTCTAAAGCTTTTCTCGTTTAAAATGAACTTAAATTTTTTTTATTTTATAAATGGAATCAATTGATGAAGAAGAAACTAAAAATCAATTCGGGGTGAGAATGCGCATTATAATAATGCAATAAGCAGTAATTAAGGCTCGTGATTAAGGCCATAGTCAAATTGTTTATAATGAACAAATTACGATTTTCATGTCTTGTTATTTTTTATTACAAGGCGTGAACGCCTATATTAGCAGTCGGTATTAGAAATAATAGGCTGCTTGCTAGCAAAAGTGGTCACAGCTAGAAGCTGATAGGTTCGAATCCCATAGGAGATGACTTCGAAAAAGGAGGAGGTTCTATGTCAGGATCTGTTGGGGAAAGGGGAAAATCGAGGAAAAATATCAAATTTCAAAGGCACATACTTAATTTTAATTAATCACAATCACAATTAAGTTTCACATAATTTTTTTTATTTAAAATAATCAGACATTTGTGTATAATATTATGGCTGAACTCACATGTCAAAAAATCTAAAATAGTTCAGTGTAGAGGCCATTCAGTTTGCTTTTTAAGCATTGAATATATCATATCAGACGTCGTAGAAGCATTGGGGTCAACTCTTTATATGGCACAACGATTAGAACGTTAGGACCACGCGCGGAAGTCGCAGGTTCGACTCTAAACGAGAACAGCTTTTTTTGTTCTAGTTGGGTTAAAAAATTTGCCAAATCATCTAGACTAAGTAGCAATCATTCTTTCCTCGAATTTTTCCTCATACGGGCTTTTCCTTTACTAAGCCTACCCATTGTATCTACATAATTTATTGAGTAAATATCTAATACTAAAAAGAGAAAAATAAAATATTCTTAATAAAAAAATTCAACCGGCTTCAGTATATAAATAAGGAACTCCAAAACAATAAAAAATAATAATATGAATTTGTGACATACACAAAATTAAATTACGAAAAAACAAATCTAATTTGTTGCTCGGCACCGACTTCAAAATTATCAGTTAGGGTAGTTAAAAGTAGGTAGAAGTTAAAATAATATCATAAATAAATAAAAAGGCTCAGGTAGTTATTAAGCTAAATTTTGTATATAGTAGAATACAAAATACGTGTAGTAGATAGGTGAAGTTAGGTTTTTGTTTATTTTTATTTAGTTATTGCAACGATTATTATGTACTTGTTTCTCTTTTTATTTATTTTCTGAAGTAGGTTCATTTTTTTTTAAATATCTTATGCTTATGATTCTTAATATACTATAATAATAGCAAAATAATATAATGATAGCAAAAACTATTTTAGGGTAAATTAGATGGCTCAGTGAATGGAGGTAAAACGAAATGAAACAGTGGTGTTTACATTATGTGACCGTTATTTATTGAAATAATATAAAAATGTGAAAAATACAAAAATAGATAATAAAACGGATGGCAGCGGTGTTACCTGGAGACGAGGCTTGGGCAGTCGATGGTGGCACGTCTAAACCAAACGATGGTTGAGTACTGAATCAATGGAAATACCCTTCAATAACATCCCAGATAAAGGTTTCGAGGTTGCCAGCAATTCGTTGTCGGGTTCTAGTTGGCTCTGCTGGCACCCCGTCCTTGTTCAACATCTGGGATTATATTTTTGGGTATTTTGTAGACCCTTTTTCCATTATGTAAAATTCGACATGCCGCAAGATCGCTGCACTGTAAAATCCGAGAAGTAGAGCCATGTCTTCTGTGATGGCTTCTAAGCTGGTCAATATGTTAGTAAGTCGACAAGTGGGAATGCCAAGGACTAGGCTTATGATCTCACATTTATCAGTAGATCGAGTCCAGATTAACCCTAACCCTTGGTAATAAAAAGGAGACTCAAATATATGTAGCTCAAGTTAAGCAGTAGGTTCAGTTACTAAAATAAAGTTGTCGTAATGGAAATCCCAGTACATAGATATATTACGTACAGTTATTAACTTACTCTTGCATTCTTTCGCATATATTATTTCTAGATATAGAATCCTACCTATTGTATGTAATGGAATATATACAAAGAATAATGTGCCCTAAATATATTAGGTGAAGTAATACCATTTCCTAATACTATAACAGTATTTCGCTTTGGCTGCAATCTCACGTTATAAAATATTCTGATTTCTTAAGACCGCTGTTGTTGCATTTCGAGTGTGGTTTCCATGGAGCGTACACAAAGAAAATGGGCAATAAAGCTTAGTTCAGAATACATAGGTAAGTTTATCCGTATTTTCCCGTTTTGGTTCTTACTAGTCGGTACGGTTTACCTAATATTAAACAGTAACTGTTCGAAAATAATACAGTGGAGCTGCCGTTTCCTAGGATTTATGCGTTTGATGCATTTCGGGAATGGCACAGTGAGAGCCTTTTAGTGTACTCTTCGAAATAGTTAAAGCTTTAATTCCTTAACACGGTCGAGTATTATCTTCCTTAATACTATATTTGATGTCTTCCAGCGTTGTTTAGTAAAAATCGATTTTCCTGCTAGACTCTTACGCTATAATTATTTTACTGGAATTGTTCACAAAATAATTTTGTGTCAAATTTTGTGAACTACCGAAAATCCTATCAAATACACCAGATATTTTTGTTTTTTTATTGTGTTGATGAGCATATTGTTAAATACATTGTATTAGATTTTCCAATAAGTTCACTAAGTATCATTTATTTTTCTGATGTAGTTTTAAAACAGGTCAATAGCGTTTATTATGTATTTACTTAGTATGTTTTTTAGTTAGCTCTAAATCTCAAAAGATGCGTGTATAAATTTGTCAGCCGTCGGATCATTAGTTTGTGAATTATAACATTTTGAGTGAAGAAACTTTTGTTATTGTGAAAAAAATGGATAAAAAGGAATTTCGCGTGTTGATAAAATATTGGTTTTTGAAGGGGAAAAATATAGTCGAAGCAAAAACCTTGCTTGATGCTCAGTTTCCAGACACTGCTCCATGAAAATCAACCATCAAGAATTGGTATGCTAAGTTTAGACATGGTGAAATGAGCACCGAAGATGGAGAACGAAGTGGACGCCCAAAAGAGGTTGTTACCGACGAAAACATTTAAACAATCCGCAAAATGATTTTGAATGACCTTAAACTGAAATTGAATGAAATAGCTAACACTCTAAAGATTTCAACTGAACGTGTGCATCATATCATTCACGAATATTTGGGTACGAGAAAGCCCTGTGCAAAGTGGGTGCCGCGCGAGCTCACATTTGACCAATCAATCTACAACAGCGACTATTACCTAGCGTTATTGGACCGTTTGAAGAACAAAATCGCCGTGCGAAGACAATGCACCGTGTCACAAGTCAGTGAAAACGATGGCAAAGATCCATGAATTGGGCTTCGAATTGCTTCCTCATCCACCGTATTCTCCAGATCTGGTCCCCAGCAACTATTTCCTGCTCACAGATCTCTAAAGAATGCTCGCTGGGAAGAAATTTTCGTCGAATGAAGAGGTGATCGCCGAAACTCAGGCCTTTTTTGAAGCAAGGGACAAATCGTACTACAAAAATGATATAGAAAAGTTAGAGGGTCGCTATAATCAGTGTATCATCCTTGAAGGGAATTATGTTGAATAAAAAAAACTAATTTTGCTAAAAAATTGTGTTTTGCTATGGTAGGCCGCGGACTTTTCAATTGATCTGTTAGAGTTGTAAATGAACATCAAATAAAAATGTGAATAGGCACGTTAAATTTATTATCTTATTCAAAATTCAAAATTTAAAATTTAATTCAAATATAATGATTCAGGCTTTTAAATATGTAACAATAACAATAATAAAAGTTTTAATTTTTGTTCAAAAATATATTAAACTGGAAAGTGTTTTATGAATTTCGGTTTCCAATGCATCAAATGAATACTTGTTACTTTATTATTTTTACTAAACATATAACGTCGAATGCCTTACGAAAGAAATACCTTTAATCTAGTTCTATTGCTTGTTGCGGCTCTTGACTTCGGTTAACTAATAATTGAATAAAGGTAGGAATCCATTAGCTTTTAAGAGATCCACTGACAATAACGTGTAGTTGATCACAGTAAAGGTACATTTGAATTTATCAGTTTCTGTCGTTTTGATCATAGAACTAGAATTGATTATGTAGTTTCCTATTATTGTTAAGGTCCAATTCAATTAATTCGATTTTAATAATTTTTTGTAGAAGGTTTAGCACTAATATGTAAAATATGTCATTATACTATATATTTTTTGGAAACTCTTGTATTAATTTTAAAAACTAATTAACTAGAGTACCATCAACATTTTGTACATAGATCAAAACGTAAATATTTAGAATCGATATATTATCCTATATCAAAATATCAAGGATGAAACGTTATGTTCAATTCCAAACAGCATATGTATTCGACAGCTCATTTTGCCATAAGCTAACAAGATGGTGAACATAAATTTACATAGAATTATGCACTAGTATGTAATAATATATTTCACTTTAAGTTTAAAAGATATATAGTAAAAATATTATTTATTAAAATACTTTATCAAGGTAATACTATTAAAAAAATCTTATGACAAAAGTCAAAACGCTGTTAGTCTAGTTTATGCATTGTTGCGGTTCACAGTTTATAATTAATCGGGTGAAATTAGAATGCGTTAACCTATAACAAATTGTTTCATTAACACGCACAATTGGTGGCGATAAATGTAAATTTGAGCGTGGTAATTTCTCTTGCTTTGACTATAAAGGTATTCAACCAATAATTGTTATAATAGATAATATAGAGAAGGGCGGACAATTTCTTCTCTATTAGTCTATAGGTCTGTTATCTATAATTCTCGAAATATTTAATAAACTGTGTATTAAAAAACTAAAAAGAATAAAGATATTTATACAATTCTAGTACAATTTAATAATTTTATATTCTAATTCAGTATACAGCATATACATAAATGTATTTTTAACACAGGCTGCGGCTCCATACCTACAAGATAGAGATTACAGCGAAGAAACAAGGTATAGTGTGTGGCTAATTTTAAATATTTTAATATAATAAATTAGATTGATTATATATAATGTTTTGTTTTTCTATCGACTATTATTTCGTTGATTTCGTCTAGAAGTAAAATTACGTAACGATGTTGTTTACTGTATTATTTAAATTTATAATACTATTTCAATTATTAATATTTTAGGGGAATTAGTCGAGATGAAAGCCGAAAATCGTAACTGTAAACAAAATCAAACTATTTAGTCAACCCTAATGGGTACTTATTCTATTGCATAAATTTACTAATACAATTTTTATTGGCCAAATCAGAATAAGTATTATTTCAAACAAGAGCTTTGTTTGCATGCCAACAATATTAAAGGAATTGAATGAGATTTGACAGTGTATTTGTATATCCACGCACTTTTTTATTGGTTTTTTTATTTGGTTTTTATACATCACCTATAAGGTCTGAATGTACCTATCTCTTTAATTCTGATATATTTTCCTGCAACTTTATATTATTGATCTAATAGAATCATGTATATTTCAAGCATATACACCGCCGTTTTATCAAATGTTTATATATCATCAAATACGTAAAACATCTCTTAATAAGATTAATTATATCAATATTAACAAACAAATTTCAAATTTAATATATCTTATGAAACACTATTATAACTTTCGGATATTACCTTATACAGGTAATTTTAATGTTATTGTGTCTTTCAAAATATATAATACTTTATATTTTAATTTTAACTCTGTTTTAATAAATATGGCAGTATTATATAGCTAATGAATGCTTACTGGGGTTTATATTTCTTAAAGATTAGAAAACTGCATTTGCGTTTACAACATAAATTGACTCAGTTCATATTGTAAATGGTATCATGAAAAATAGATAGAGGCATTAGTAGTTTATTATTAGGGTAGTATTAATATATAATCGGTTTTATTGTTGACTTTAGGAAAATTATGAATTCCTTACTGTTGCTAGTGGTGTTCTTAATTTGCAATACTGCGACAAACGTTGGATATTATTTGCCCATTTGTTATTTTCACAATCATCCACAACTTTCACATCATCACAAAAGCCATACCATATTACGCATAATAATAATAAGTAGGTGGAAATCACAAAAATTAAAAATTGTCTATATTTTATGGTCTATACGTCAACACATAAGCAGCAAATAATAAATATAATCAGACATTTATTATTGAAAACCGACGCAGGACCGCGCTGAACTACACAATAATGGAGTAAATCTTGTCGTTCCCTGTTCTCTTCTGGGATAACATCCCGGAATGAGTAGATATCAACCAACATCCCTACTAAACTTTGTATTTATAACATAACAGGTGACGAATATACTGAACTTTTATGATTATATTTAGGAGGAGTTTATAAGAAGTGCTACTATAACGATATATGCTAACGACACGGTGATGCCAAATGTCACGCCATGCATTTGTATCGACGCCTAACTTTTAGGAAAAACATTTTCACGGGCGTATTTGCGTTGGAGGTAAGCCAAAAGTAATGGCTTATAGGATCCCAAATCGAAGTTATCTATAAATAACAAGGTGTCGCTCTATAGGTAAATCCTTACGCCCTTTTCTAATGCCATAGTATTGATACGAAATGTCAATATCCTATTCCTCTGGGACCTATAGCAGATACAACTTTTTTAAGCATCTTTAATCCTTATTACCATTATACTAAGTTTCTATGGTTTGAGTAAGGAAGACAATTGATATTGATTGAGGAAAACAAGCATTTTATGTTATAAAAGGACATATTACAAAACTGCCTATTATTTGATATAGTCTTTAAATATTAACGATTTTCTGCCTCAAGATTGTTTACTTTCTTTACTTAATTTCGAAATGTTTGGACCGAATATTAATATATTTTGATATATATTTAATTTTTTTGTTAATATTAATATTTTTTGTAAATTGATTAAGAGAAAACTGAAGTTTGAACTGAAACAAATAATAATATAGGATTCACATTAAATAGAAGAAGATTAAAATATATATTTTGTATAATTTGTATAGGAGAGTAAAAGCAATTATAGATAAACTAGATTTAAAGTTCGAATTTCAAAGTCATCCAAGTATATAGAGAAACAGCGGTTATTGAAAAGGCGTTTAGAGTAGAACAATACTGCTTTATAATATTTTAGTCTGATGAGGTCCACAAGATGAGGAAATGAACTAACAGGTCAATTGAAAAGTCCCCGGCCTGACACATAGATGGCGCTACTGTAATTAATCCTCAAAAGATGCGTGTATTGATTTGACAGCTGTCGGATCATTAGTTTGTGAATTATAGCATTTTGAATGAAGCAACTTTTGTTATTGTGAAAAAAATTAATGAATTTCGCGTGTTGATAAAATATTGTTTTTGAAGGGAAAAAAACAGTTGAAGCAAAAACTTCGCTTGATGCCGAGTTTCCGGGCACTACCACAGGAAAATCAACCATCAAGGATTGGTATGCTAAGTTTAGACGTGGTGAAATGAGTACCGATGTCGGTGAACGCAGTGGACGCCCAAAAGAGATTGTTACCGACGAAAACATTAAAATAATCCACAAAATAGTTTTGAATGACCGTAAATTGAAATTGAATGAAATAGCAGACACTCTAGAGATATCAACTGAACGTGTATATCATTTTATTCACGAATATTTGGGTATGAGGAAGCTCTGTGCAAAGTGGGTGCCGCGCGAGCTGACTTTTGGCCAAAAGCAACGACGAGTTGATGATTTGGAGCAGTGTTTGAAAATGATCAAGCATAATAAACCCGAGTTTCTGCGTCATTATGTGACAATGGATGAAACATGGCTCCATCGTTTCACTCCGAAGTCCAATCGACAGTCATCCGAGTGGACTGCATATGATGAACCCGCTCCAAAGCATGGGAAAACGTAACAGTCGGCTGGCAAGGTTACGGCGTCTGTATTTTGGGATGCGCATGGAATAATTTTCATTGACTACCTTGAAAAAGGAAGGACCATCAACAGCGACTATTACATAGCGTTATTGGACTGTTTGCAGGACGAAATGGCCGAAAAAAAAGAAAGTTCTGCTTCACCAAGACAATGCACCGTGTCACAACTCAGTGAAAACTATGAAAAAATCGATGAATTGGGCTTCTAATTGCTTCTTTATTCACCGTATTCTCCAGATCTGGCCCCCAACAACTTTCCTGTTCTCAGATCTCAAAAGAATACTCGCTGGGAAGAAATGTTTGTCGAATGAACAGGTAATCGCCGAAACTGAGGCCTATTTTGCAGCAAAGGACAAATCGTACTACAAAAATGGTATTGAAAAGTTGGAGTATTAGTGTGTCACCGTTTAAGGTATTATGTTGAATAACAAAAAACTAATTTTGCTAAAAAAATGTGTTTTACTATGGTAGGCCGAGGACTTCTCAATTGACCTGCTATTGCCAATTTCTCTAGGGTCATGTCTCTTCGAAAGGTGCATTCCCACCAGTGAAACTTATTTTTAGTAGTGTCTTGTGGTATTATATCCACTCTATATTGCGATATCTCAATACAGTACAGTATTTCTGAAGATATATATATATATAGCTATACTATATATAAATTAGAAGTAGTACTCACCAATATATTTAAATGGACTAGCGATTAGAAAATAGCACAAATCCTGTCACAGCCAATTCTGAGATTCGGTACTTCTTCAAGTACAATTAGAGTAATACCTCATCAACCATATCAGTCGTAGATTAAATTAGAAATATTAAGCTAGATAGAAATCTGAGTATATCCGGTTCAATATTGAAAACTTGTTCTGCTTAGTCGGAAGCTGCTCTCTGATGAGTAATTCAGTCTTGCAATATATTTAAAATGATGCTGTGGCTAGAAAGGGTGTATTATGAGTCGATAGCAGATAGCTAATAATATAGAATATATTTAAAAATTAGCATATTCATATTTATTACGACTAGTAACATATTTAACATATAACATATTTTTCTCAACTTAAGTAATTAACACGTTTAGAAATAAATATAATGAACGAATTGAATTACCATTTGTGTTTTGTAAAATATAATATATACTTTATACTTCAACTTTATTTGTTTACGTAGATTATAATAATTGAAAACACATTACAAGTATTTGTGGTATTTTAAAACTTACGATTTCGCCTGTTTTATATTTCTTTTGCTGTCATTAATTGCAACTACTTGGTGATAATGAAAGCAATTAAAACGTTTCAACATTTACTCGTGTATATAAATAGATTTTTTACCCATTTTCATTTAATTTTCATTTTTCTGTTTCTTATATAGTAAGATTTAACACTTTAGTAAATTGTAGTACAATGAAGAGTTTGTGTTTCGTTTTATTGCTGTTTATTATGGTTCTTGGATCTTCCCAAGGTATGTACATACACTAAATAAATTATGAGTACAAAAATAACACAATTTTATGTTTAAGGGTCATACATTTGTGGACCAAATGAGGTGTATAAGTCATGTGGTACTGCTTGTCCAGCAACCTGTTCCAGAACACCAGAAGTGTGCATTGAGGTTTGTAGAGAAGGTTGTTTTTGTAAGGATGGCTATGTCAGAAGCGATGACACTGGGCTCTGCATTCCAAGATCAGCTTGTCCTCGAACTTCGTATTATTAAAATGAATTCATCTTGATTTATAAAATAATGTATTCGAAAATAAACAACTAAAACAAAAGCACAAAGATTGAAAAATTTATTTAAAACTTACAAACTACTTTGACTTTTTATATTGATATTTAAATACTATTAATATATGTTTTACATATTCTGTCAGCATATCAATACTAATTTCTTCTTCAATATTGCTAGGGAATATTTCCAATTCTCCAAAAATATCATTCGATTCAATGAATAATAAAACATTATGTAATGAAAGAATCAAATGGAATATATACAATTTTATAAATATCTAGTGAAGGTTCATAGCTCTGTTGGTATAGTGGGTGGTATATGTTCAGGTAATAAATCCAAACAACTTTGTGATTGTAAATGTCGTTCTACATCTTCAAATGTCATATGGCCATCAGACAAAATATTGGTTGTGGGCACTAGCAGGACCAACATGTTGAACTGAATTACTGTGAGGAACTTTTATACCTTGATTATATATAATATAAATTTCATCAACATACTTATAAATTTAATAATTATAAATTTGCATTAAATATTTTTGCTTATTACCTTTTTGGTTCTCTTTTAATAGGCGATTGGTTATCTTCAGAAGATTCTGTCTCATCAGATTCAGAAGTTCGGTTACATAAGTTTTGTAGTAAAAGTTTATCTAATAAGAAAGATCTATTTCGTTATTTGAAGAAATCGTATTTGAGCTAAACGAAGCGCTTGCTGAAAGGCCCCATCTTCGTATAATAGCCAAGTATTCTATATAGATCATTTGCTAATACATTTTCAAGGCTTAAATTAGATTTTGAAACTTTCTTTTATTATTTTATTTTATTGCTTTCTGATGAAGATAAACGTAACCTAAATCGAAAAGATTGATTTATCGGTCAATATTAAAAGTATATAGTCTAGTGGGGTTCAATTATGGGATTGAAATAAGTCGTCAAATCGGCTAGTTATCCAACATAACCCAATCCGGAACTACTGGAGAGTGCAGATGAACTTGGGATGAATCAAACCCTAAAATTTTTATGAATTATATAAGTTGACTATTAACTCTACCTTAAGCAGATTTAATTTAATTTTAACAGTTCAATTGAATAGTCCCGGCATGACTATTCATGACACATAAATGGCGCTACTAGAATTAAATCCATATATTTTTTAGTTAGCCCTAACCTTCAAAATATGTTGTATAAATTTGGCAGCTATCGGATTATTAGTTTGTGAATTATAGCATTTTGAGTGAAGCATCTTTTGTTATTGTGAAAAAAATGGACAGAAAGGTATTTCGCGTGTTGATAAAATATTGCTTTTTGAAGGGAAAAATACAGTTGAAGCAAAAACTCGGCTTGATGCAGAGTTTCTGGACATAGGCTCAGGAAAATCAACCATCAAGGATTGGTATGCTAAGTTTAGACGTGGTGAAATGAGCACCGAAGGCGGTGAATGCAGTGGACGACCAAAAGAGGTTGTTACCGACGAAATCATTTAAAAAATTCCCAAAATTATTTTGAATGACCGTAAATTGAAATCGAATGAAATAGCAGACCCCCTAAAGATATCAACGTAACGTATACATAATATCATTCACGAATATTTGGGTATGAAAATGCTCTGTCTGTCGGTGCCGCGCAAGCTCACTTTTGACCACAAACAACGATGAGTTGATGATTCGGAGCAGTGTTTGAAGATGATCAAGCGTAATAAACCCAATTTTTTGCGTCGATATGTGATAATGGATGAAATATGGCTCCATCATTTCACTTTGAAGTCCAATTGACAGTCATCTGAGTGGACTGCACATGATGAACCCGCTCCAAAGCGTGGGAAAACGAAACAATCAGCTGGCAAGGTTATAGCGTCTGTATTTTGGGATGCTCATGGAATAATTTTCATTCGCCATGAAAGAGGAAGGACCATCAACAGCGACTATTAAATAGCGTTATTGGACCATTTGAAGGACAAAATCGCCGAAGACAACCGTATTTGAAGAAAAAGAAAGTGCTCCTTCATTAAGACAATGCACCGTGTCACAAGTCAGAGAAAACGATGGCAAAAATCCATGAATTGGGGTTCAAATTGCTTCCTCATCCACCCTATTCCACAGATCTGGCACTCAGCGACTATTTCCTGTTCTCAGATCTCAAAATAATGCTCGCTGGGAATACATTTTCGTCGAATGAAGAGATGACCGCCGAAACTGAGGCCTATTTTGATGCAAAGAACAAATCGTACTACAAAAATGGTATCGAAAAGTTGCGAGATTCGCTATAATCAGTGCATCACCCAAAAATTTATTACTATGGTAGGCAGGAGACTTTTCAATTGATCTGTTAGTTTTAAGGATAGGTACTGATATATTACGTACGAATTGATATCTCTCGTTGTAATCCCCGTTTTTTTAATCGACATCGAAAAAGGAAGAGGTTCTATATTCGATTTTATATATTTTTTAATGTCTGTTCGCCGATATCTCTGTCAATTATGAGCCGATGTTGAAAATTCTTTTTATATTTTTTTAAGCACTAACGTTATGTTATGATACCTCGTAGAAGCAAATCAGGCAACTGTTTGTATGATGTATCGCTTATAACGTTATGCTCACACGTGGAGGTCGCGTTTCATCGTTTCTTTATTGCTCTTTTTCATCATACGGATTACACTTTTAATTGGGCTATCCATTGTATCCAATACTGATTTATATAACTGCGTAATTTATTTAGTAAGCATCTAACACTAAAAAGGAAGAAATTAAAATATTTGTAACAAAAAAATTGAACCGACTTCAAAAAATAAATAAGGAACTCACTAATAACTAAAAAATAATCAAAATTGCTTTTTTAACACACAAAGAACATTTAAAAATAAAACAAGTCCATAATCATCGTTGTAATAACTAAATAGAAATAAACAAAAACTTATTTAACTCGTTTACTACACGTATTTTATAGTCTACTATATACAAATCTCTTTCTCTCTACCTAACTCCCTACCTCCCACCCCTCTTTCTCTATATCTATCTCACACACACACAGCAAAGAAAAGTAGTAATAAATCAAAAAGAAAAGTGATAATTAAAGTAGTGGTTATAAATCAATAAATAATTTAGATGTTAAGTGTATCTAATAAAATATATCAAATTTAACAAATATATATAAAGCATTACGTGAAATTTGCAATTAAATTATTGCAAAAATTATATAATTATAATTATATATTTTTCTCATACGGAACTATATATTACATTATATCACACTCTGGTTAAAACACACGTAACAACAACGTGTTCAACTTTAGGAACTATTAATATTATTTCAACGTTAATGCGATGTTTAGATGCAATTTCGTATTCCATTTTTGCTAATGCCGCCTCGGATATGAAATTATACGATATAGTATAAATAACAACGTCCATTCCGTGAGCATGCCTTGCCGTCCTGAATTTTGTTTTAGTTTTCTCCTCTTTGTGTTCTCGGTTCAATAGAAACCGCATTTAATATGTAACAATGGCAGTATTAAGATTTGTTAATATCTCGTAACACGAGACGGCAGGTTGGATAAAGAAGCGTTAGAGTATTATTATACTTGCGGTTGCATTTCTAATAAAAATGTCTTATATTTTTAAATAATTACACTTCCGTAAGCTCCTTCATAATTTCAGATTTCCTATATAATTATATATAAAGGGAAATATAACAAGGTGATAATATAGTAAATATGTGGAAGGTCTTAATTTTTATCTTACTAAAAATTCTATCAGGGACTAGTATTAATAGTATTTAATATGTTTGCAAATATTAATGAATAAAACAAAGTTTTAATATTATTTATATAGTAAATAAATTGATATTTGAGAATTTACATTGCTTTGTATGGGAAGAATATGCAGGTGTCAATATATGTCTGTCTAAATTTGTAAATTCGTTTTACGGTCAGACAATATTATCCTTGTCATTTTATTATATTTAAAAAGATATAGAATGCTCCTTGAATTCCTCCTTGAAAGTTCGAATATGTAACCAAATTAGCCTACAAACGTTGTCCGTTTGCCTGAAAACTGAAAACTTCTGAAAAATGTTCAAAATATTATAGTTACCGGTTATAAACCGTAAACGTTGTTTTAAGGCTTTGTTTTAATAAATTTGAAATCGCCCGGTTTTTATTGAAAAATTTTTGCGCGTTGCAGCTGCACTTTATATTAGTACGGACACGGTCACTATAATATCTCAAAAAATAAAAAGCAGTATAACCTTAAATTCGCCAAAAAGAAACCGTCTTTATGCGAAACAGGTGACGAATCAAGATCAATCTTAGTGTTTCAGAGATCGAATATACAAAATGTACAGTAAGTAGTTTTTTCAATAGAAACATAATTTAATACAATTATTTCAGAGAAAATTGTCTAATGGAACTTCCAGAGATTGCTTTTAAAAGAATACAATTTTAAAAACATATAACAAAATCAAGGAAGAATAATATTAATAATTATATTTAAAATACCCATGAATATTTCAGAATGATACATTGGGTTGCTCATGGCAAGATGATATTAAATATAGTATAAAGACAACAAAGGTTCAAGGAAAGAGGTAAACGTTGGAATAACTATCGAATAGATTAATTGTAGACATATAATTGTTCATGCTGGAAACAGGAATGGTTTTATTCCTGGTGCAGAATTAGCGTTTCTCCAAGGGTGACTACCATGAAGAAATGAACCATAACTTGTCTTTGCAGTAGTTTGAAAATCAGCTTTTAAAGAACTTGGAGGAACCATCAGTTATTGTTATGTACAATGCACCATATCTACCAGATATATATAGTACACTGGTGGAGTAAAATCCTAACAAGTTTATCAGCAAAGGCTGTAACTAAGGAATGTCTTAAAGTACATAAAATAAGTTTCTAGAAAATCATGTTAAAGAACTATTTCAAATTATTAGTCGGTAAATATAAATGAAATATTTAATTAGAAAGGTCTCCCTCCCTATCACTGTATTTTTAATCCACTTGAGTTTATATGGGGTATTGCAAAAAATTATTACAATAGATATTCAGGTCGAGGAGGATATTCAAACCAGAACTGTCTGGATTTATGGAAAGAGGCATTGTCGAAAATAACACCTTCGATTTGTATGAGCTCGATCAATCACATTGAAGAAGTAGTTGAGAAATGATAGAATCTTGAGCAAATTTTTAATAGATTGGAAATAAACAGCTTGGCTATTAACTTGACCAGTATTTCTGAAAGTGACTGTAATTGAATAAAACTTTATGAATGTTGGTTTATGATTCAATGCTGACGATTACCGTATACAGTATACCATTAATATATTTTAATAGTAGGGAATTGTATTATAGAGTGTGAAAGCCTTATGAGCATGTGTGTTATTGTTCAGAATGTACATGAACGTTTGTTTAACATGTATGAGTAGAGAAATAACACCAACTGTTTTGCAGATATGGCAAATGCATTAAGAAGGACAAACTAAGAAATTTATTAATATCATAATGACATTACACGGATACATTGCATCGAAAGAAACAAGAACTAAACGTAAAACATAAATATGCTCTCTAATGAAAGCAAAATACATTACTCAGATATAAAATTGTTAGTTGAGTGGATTAGGCCTTCGGGGGATACCACTACATACAAAAACGTGTCTAGAACCCTACGGATAGTAGTGTGGAAAAAAGCTCAATGTATGTATAATAAAACAACTGTAAACTGTAAATTATTGTGGCTGCAAAATTAATTGTAGTTTTAAGTTCTTCGATAATAAATACATTTGATATACTATAATGTTAAAATAAATTATATTTAATAAAATATTTGTTCAATTATTTTATTTATATTAAAATTTTGTTATATGTCAGAGCCTAAATGTAGTAAAACTCAGAGTAGCTGCGGCAACATTGCGACGTTTCCCGTGTCACTGCTATTTTGAACTGACTATAGTTTATCCAGTAAAACCATAAAAGCACGTCATCTAATTTTATGACATCAAAACGTTACAATGTTGCCGCATGTTACTTTGACTTTTAGTTTATTTTGGCTTTACTTTATATTCTAATGTACATAAAATAAGGAAACAAAAATAATGTTATCAAATATAAATTTTTTTTAAACTTATGGTACATCTAATACATGTATTTTCGAATAACTTAGATTATATGACAATAATTTGTCGGATTAGACTTGTTTAATTATAGATACATTGATCTCTTTTCTAAATCACCTATGGCGGCGCCTGGAGGCCTAACCTTTTTATGTTTAGTTCTTTCCTTCAATGTTGTGTTTCCGTGCCAAGTTATTCTGATATCATTGTATTTCTTCTTAGTTTCTTTGTTAGTATCTGTTTACATATACCTTGATAAAATTAGATTTGATCGCTGTATGCTGTCTAATGCATTTGCCATATCCGCAACACAGTATTCATATACTCTGAACAATTACACACATATATCTGCACATAAATCTTTCACACTCTACAATACGATTTTCTGCAGTTATCCTATATTAATTATATAATTACTTTTAGTTGTTTCATTTTATTGTGTCAACATTGAATTATAGTCCTGCACATAGAAAGTTTCATTCAGTATCTGTCAGTTCCTCCGCTATTATTCAAGTCAATAACTAACCTGTTAATTTGCAACTTAAAATTAGTTCACAATTCCACCATTCGTCAATTCATTTTTCTGTGTGATGCACTTGATTTAAACCAAGGAGTGTAATTGTAGACCTTCTTTCCATATATCCAAAGGGGTTCTTGCTTCTATATCTTTCTCGACTTGCATGTTTATTTTAGTAATTCTTTGCCGCATCCTAAACAATTCAAGTTGATTCAATATAAAGTGATAAGGAGGAGGACCTACGAGTTTGTTTTGTTGTCTTTATATTCTATTTATTTAGCGTCTTGTCAAAGGTATTTTGAAATATCTATGTCTGTACTATGTCTGTACATAAATCGAAATAACGAATCTGCTTTGATTTTACTACATGCTTTTAAAAATAATTTGTGGAAGTTCCGTCTGTTATTTAAATTCTATGTCTCGATGTTTTGTATCAGTATGAAGGTATAACTTACATCACTAAAAGAGCTACATATCCTTATGTATTCTATTCATACCTTCCAAACTAGTAGTTATCTCTGAAATAATCTTTTTAAATTGTATTTATATTGAAAAAAAACTACTCACTGTTTTCGAATAGAACTAACATCAAGGTTATTCGTCACCTTCTTCGTATATAGATGCTTTCTTTTCGGCGAATCTAACATTATATCAGCAGTTCCTTCCTCAGAGTAAATCAAAATAGTTTTCAAGTAAGATAAACATTTTTGGTTAAGCCCTACACATTTTACATCAGATACGTAATTCGTTCATAGTTTCGTTATGAATATTACGACTGTTATCCTTGAAAGTTTATAATCCCTTATGCCAAATTAAACATTTCTAAATTTAAATTTAAGCTATGAATCGATTTAAGTCAATAGGTGTTTAAACAGAATTAAACAAAACAGTTGGTAATTCCTCAACGACAACTTGTCCTAATTGCCGTATGCCTGCGGGGTTAGAATGTTTCTCCACAAATTCCTGAATAATGTTTGAAGTTGGGAAGCGATGGTTCCGGATAGCGCAAGAGGTCATTTTCATTTAAAGCCTAGTTAACATGTTTTGACTATAAAGCCGATACTGTCACAGGTAGTGAACTTTACAGTTGGACCAGTTGTGTAACGAGATAGGATATTTGCAAAGTAATTATAAGTTTCAGTCTTCGACCGCCATTCGCGTCTTCTGCAAACTTCTAAACTCATTATAGATGAGGAAACCGAGATCTGCTTCGATTACTTTTTAACATTCCGAACGTGGTTAAATAAAGGTCTCAAATCTAATAAAAATCCAACCTAAAATAAATACGCTATTCCGACATATCTCTAGTTTGATAGTTGCAATAACTAAACTTTATTAATATGCCTTTATGCAGTGTGCTACCAGTGCTGTCAAAATATCAATTGATGGGATGAAAAATTTACAATAAATGCGAACATTTTTATAATGTCAATTATAGTTTCATCTATAGAAATGTATGAATAATATGCTATGGAAATACGTAAAGATAACTGACTGAAAGATTCTAAATAATATTATATTGATTCAAGGCTCCATTTAATTCACGTTTCCAAATATATTGTAATAAACTTTTTCTCTATACACCTTTAGTCCAGTTATTTTAAAATGTAGTATATCGACGCCATTTATATAAAGATTGTTGATATTTAAGTCACATAGACCGTTGAATTTCGATTCGTGTAGATTGGTGAAAAGAGTGTCAAACAAATATTTTACCATCGATATTACGAGTGGTTTTGTTTATCGTGAGAGTTGTAAAATCCTTAGAAGAACGATTTTCTTAGCTTTTTCATTCGGATATATCGCGGAACGTATTGAAAATGATCTTTGAGCATTTAGTGTTGTTCTGCATGTATGTTTATAATTTGTTTATAGGAATTTATGCTGCAGATGTCTTCTTCGTTTTTGTTAAAAGAAATATAGTTCAATATTTTGCGGTTATAGATGCCATGGTTAAAAAGTCATCAGAATAACGATTTTGTATAAAATGGCGATTTCCGGAAAGGAATGGTGATGCTGGAGGAATCCTAGGTTAAATATGCTAAATCCAAGGATTAGTATATTCAAAAATAAAATCATTTCTTAACTGAAAATTCTCAGGAGGTGAAGTTATCACCCACGTGTAGTATAATTACCTTGGAGGAATAGCTGCACCTCTTCTAAATTCTTAATATTAATAGTAAAATATTGATGTGATAGTAATTATTTTTTAAATTAATTTTATTTAAAATATATCAAATTTGTTCCTATTGTAATCTTGAATACTATTGCTTGAAGTAGCTCTGGAATATAGGAATCTGGAAGTAGCCATTACAAATATTGCAGTAATTCGGTGTACAAAATTCGCGGAGTAAATGGATATAAGTGCATTGAACTAGAAGTGTAGTGTAGAAAAAATGACAGATAGTATGTGGAACCTGTTTTTATTATCTGGAACCTGTAAAAGAAGAAATGCTTTCCACTGGAAAGGTGCGGCATAATTTATTTTGAGGCTGTAATTATGGATATCAGGTATCATTACATTTTGTCGAAATAAATTATAAAAGTAAGTCTCCTCTTAGACCTACTACTTAACCTATATTAAATCTATTGGCTGACGAGGAGCCGCCTTAAAGACCATCCCACAAGAGATCCAGCCTTACTCACTCATGTTAGTGGCGTGATTGGGATAGCTTCTTTTGTTAAATTTATACGTCTTGCTTATAATAATTACAAAAGTAATTTAAAAATACTTGTGTGTTGCTGAGATTCTAACCTGTGACTGCCGTATCAAAAAAAAACCATTGTAAGAGAAATATTTTGGATTGGTGTTTGCTGTGAAATAGCTGTTTAAAATGTAAAGTTATATATTTAAATATAAATTTCTGTTACTGAGATTAATCATTTGTTTTAATTGAACAAAAAAGAGGCTGTGTTATTCCTATTCGTATTTACAGAAATAACACTATTTGATAAAGGGGCTGCAGTTTCGTTTTCGTCAATTTTCATTAAGCTCGAAACAATATCAGTATGCTAAGCGCTATTCGTGACTGAATACTAATGGATTCAGAAAGTGTAATCGGTTAATTTAAAGTAGATACTTCCGATACTTGGCTGCTCTAACCCAACTCGTTCTTTACTTTTGCTCCTTCGCGTTACTCCTCTCCTCTTGGGTCGTGGTTGAAATCTGTTTTCTTTCCGATAATTAACCGAGTTGTGTTATTTGTTCAGCTGCGAAGCCAAATTCAATAGCTGTTATTTTCGTACCGCTTTAGAATATGTTATTTTCTCAGGAAATGTTTCCTTATTTATTTTTAACAAAACTAACGACAGTTCAGTGAAACTTATTTCAGAATTATGGTTTTATATTGTTGTTTCTTTATGCCATCTGCAAAATTTTATTCAAATTCTATGTTAAGTTGTTTTTTATGAGAAGTAAGAATTCGTAGTACCTTTTAGATATATCGTTATCTAATTCTAAAATACAATGATAATAATAATAATTTTATAATGTATTTCAAAAAATGCAATAAGACTAAATAGCCATGGAAGCAGTGGAAGTAATTTCTTCTTTTAAATTTCTTTTTTTTATTTTTTCCAGATGGCTGTCTAATATGGTATACTAAAATTGACTCACTACTATTTTCAGGAGCTTGTTCAAACTCAACCTACTCGTTTATTCCATCACAAATTATTGCCTATTGTAAATTGACATTCTAAAAGGTTATATTTATTATTTTTATAGATCGTTTTCTTTGCAGAAATTTAGATTTTAAATATTAGTCTAGCCCTGTCCGGATAATCGTTGAAAAGTCAATGAATTCCTTTAATGTATCAATATAGACTGACATATCTCATCTAGTGACATAGCTACGGAAACTTACAACAAAATATTTTATATATAAAAAAAACAGCCAACATGAATAAAAGACCCTCATATATTTAGTGAGGCGGCAGAAGTTGAGATATGTTGGCTTGGAAGTTTTAATAGATTCAGCGCATAGCTCAGACCTTGCCCCACTCTATTACTATTTGTTCCGGTTTCTTTAAAATACTCTTAATTCTGTAAAGTTGATTTCAAGAGAGCCCTGCGAAAACAACTAGGTTCAGTTTTTCGCATAGGAGTAGCTGAAGTAGAACAGCGAAGACAATTATAATTTTAGTGGTATTTGAGTTTGAGTAATATTTCTCCAAACTATCTTATACACTGTAACTTCAGCATTATGAAAAAACTTGTTGGGTCAGTGCTTGGATTACTTTGAAAAACATATGTTCATTATTACGGTATCCATTTGTTGTTACAAAAATAACAGAAGCGAAAAGGTATAGTTACATTACTTTAACTAAACTAAAAAATCTTGTCAAATGATACTGAATCTGAATGTGCACTGGAGTAACAGATTTTTATTTGAAAATTAGCTTTAATAAAAATATATTTTATAAAAGACATAGACATATAATAATAGATATCGATAATAAACTATAATTTATTTTAATAGCATAATTCAATAGAATATATTATTTTCGATAATAGCAGTAATATGAATATATAAATTACCGACGTACAAAACGCTGGAAGCAAAACAGAAGATCGATTGATTATGCAGGAAGGAAATGGAAACCGCCCATCGCATTATCTGTTACTGCGAGTTTTCAGTCACCCTTCTGAAGATAAAGTTTAGTTTTAGTAGTTTCGGATATAAGCTTGATGAACTTCTGCATATTTAATACGTACGTATTAAATATTTATAAAGATATTTGCAGAACAGGGAGAATCATTATAAATTTAATCTAGTGGTATTAGAAATACTGTTTATAATTATATTATAGTATCTTTTTGAGGTTATTTGATTTTATATTTGTGTTTTATTTTTAATTTTTTTGAACATATAAACAGCATGAACAAATCGAGAAGCTTATTTAATAATGGGTATTTATGTTTCTCACATGTACTTTTCTTGTATTTTGTATTCATATTTTAACTATATTAAATTATATACAGGGATAGACAAAATAATATTAACACCATGATTGTTAGAACATTATCGGCCAAGATGAATAGTGGGCCAGACCTAAAGTTAACTGACTAACAAACATTAAAAAATATTAGTCCAGACAACGCAAAATTAACGTGGCAAAAGTGACAGCAAAACCCGACACTCACTTGAGTAAAGGAGTTTAGACTGAAATACTACGGCGGGATATCTCAAAGCTAACATTCATGAAAGGACTGTGATGAATTGATGAAGCTGGAATGGAAGCCATCATTACATTGTTTATTAAAAATAACCAGATTTATGTATGGAGAACCCCAAAACCAGCCTACGATCCGGACCCCTTGCTTGCTGCAGACAAGCATTGGGGAGGTTGGGTATGATACTGGCTAATCCTCTCATTTTCAACATTTATTGGATTACTTATTGGAAGTAATACTGTCAACTTCCAAGATGATAAATCGTCCATGCGTGTGCCCAAAATGTTCGTATTTGGTTTGAGCATCATCAGGATGTCGTCAAATATTTTCTTTAGTCAACTGATCGGCAGACCTCAGTATAATTGAACGTTAAGTGGAGTTTTAGAGCAGAGAGCGAGAAGTAGTATTTAATCTCCGACACTATTGAACTATTTGGTGTATATTTTGGTGCAAGAATAGTACAAGTGTCCGTTGGTACTATTCAGACACAGACACAAGAATTGTAGTTATTTTAATAAATAATTAGGTTGCATTGAGATATCAAGACTTCATATTATGTTGTCCTTCCACTGTATAAGTTATAAGTAATTAACTTCATACCTCTAAGTCACTTCACTTAAGTGATATTTTCATATATAATTAGCGGTACTCAATATTTCAAGAGTTTAAAAATTCTTAGTTACTATTAGTTCATATGTTTCGAAAAAATTTAAATATGAAAATTTTTATCTCGTCTTTATCTTTATAATAGATCTCGTCGTACATTTTTGCTGCATATTAAGTCTAAAAAATAGAAGTATTGAACATAATTATTACTTATAATCAATTACTTCTACCGAATTTAACAGACTTTTGTATATAGGGATTTTATTTAGGGATTTTATATAGTTAGGTTATATAAGTTTTTTGTTTGATTTTATTTAGTTATTACAACTATTATTATGTATATATTTTATTTTAAAATATTTTTTTATGTTAAAAATCTAAGATTGATTTTTTTTAGTTTTTAGTGACTTTTTTATTTATTTTTTGAAGTCGGTTCAATTTTTTTGTTAAAAATATTTTTACAGTTAATTATTTTAATTTAAGTAATTTTCTATAATATTTTTATATTTAGACTTATCAAGATAGACAAAATTTTCGTCGCTAGACAATGTTCGAAGTAAAGATGATTTAAATGTTTGCATTTGAAACTAAATTTTATAAATTATACTGTGTGAATTTTTTTTTGTTCTCTAGACAGTAAACAATATGGCTTTTTTATCAAATTCTATCTGCTGAACTCAAAAACGCGTGTCATTTTAAAGTTGTCATAAATTAAAGTACTAGAGATAAATAAAGACGATATGAAACTTTTATCATATTTATTTATTTATATTATTAAATTTATAAAGAAATTATTATCAATATTTACAAACAGAAAATGAATCAAAATAACTCAGGTTTTAGTGGTCAATAGAAAAAGCCATATATTCTTAAAGAAAATTACTAAAACTTTTTATTTTGAAACACCACAATCCTCTTTCATTACAAACCAGCGGTAATTTGCTTTCATTTTAGCATTCCATCTTTCTTGATAACGTGCTTTTATCTGTTTTATATCCTTATGAAAGCGTTCTTGGAAGCGACCTTGTTTACCAGTCACTATTCTAAGATTAGGAGAAAAAAAATGGTAATGCTATAAATGTATTTTTGAAGACATTCTGACCCCATCGTTTTGATCTTTTAAAACAAGTCATTCACTAGAACCTCAGCATTTTCAACTTTACGATTTCCTAAATATTCAAGAATTCCTTTCTTTAGAGATAACCAAACCGCTAACTCTTTCACGGTAAGATTTTCATTGAATTCATGTTTTTCATAAGTTTTCATATTTGTGTGCCAACAAAAATTCCTTATTTTAATGTAGCATCAGTTAATTAAGAGAAAACAGGTTTCAAATACAAAAATCTTTACCATTTTTATACATGACCTTGACAAGACTTTCCATTAAACCATGTTTTATATATAAGGGTGGAAGAACCGCATTTTCTTGTGGAATCAGATATTCATATTTAACGTCTGATTTAGCACAAAGTCAGTTCTTTTTGACCAATTTCCAACTTCATGGTGGTGTTTGGTGGCTCGACTATCCCACAAATAGAGAAAACAATAATATTTCTGAAAACTTTAACTCTCCTTGTAGTCTAATCAATATAGCAATAATTTATAAATCAGCATAAACTTTCCAGTTGTATTCTTTTTATTTGATTAGTCTAAAATTAGTTTGGTGTTTTCATACGTTTTTTTTCATACGTAATTGAATATACAAGTATGCGAGGATATCGTCTGCCATTGTGGAGTAACATAGCCTTTAAGCGTAATCAGTATTCGCACCATTACCAACGTGTTAACGTGACGTGTTAGACAACCATACCAATAGACTATGTTTTTAACAATGGAATATGAAATCTAAATACGTATTCTGTGTTTGTGTTAGAAAAATGGTCACATATTTTTCATAATGTTATTATTTTATTATTAAATTTCTAACTTGTTCTATTTCCTGAACGTTCGTGGTAAATAGTTATATACTCAGTGACTACTACCTGTTCACAGAACTTAATCAACTGCAGAGTTTCAGAACTAGTACTGGGTTATATCACTATTAAAGGAGAGTATATTCAGGAGTTATGTTGAGTTTTCCCGAAAACTTATTATTTTATTAGTTACGTCCGGCTTAAATAGACGTAATGCTGACTGGCCAGTGATCCTAAGACACCCAATGGAATATGAAATCGAAATACATAGTCTGTGTTTGTGTTAGAAAAATTGTCGCATATTGTTAATAATGTTATTCTTTTATTATTACATTTCTAACTTGTACTATTTCCTGAACGTTCGTGGTAAATAGTTATATACTCAGTGACTACTACCTGTTCACAGAACTTAATCAACTACAGAGTTTCAGAACAGTGGGCTACCTAAGTAGAAGCTCATATTGGAACTGAGGCAAATTGTTCTACAAGGAAGGCAAAAATTGAACTAGTACTGGGTTATATCACTATTAAAGGAGAGTATATTCAGGAGTTAAGTTGAATTTTCCCGAAAACTTATTATTTTATTAGTTACGTCCGGCTTAAATAGAGGTAATGCTGACTGGCCAGTGATCCTAAGATAGCCAATGGAATATGAAATCGAAATACATCGTCTGTGTTTGTGTTAGAAAAATTGTCACATATTGTTAATAATGTTATTCGTTTATCATCAAATTTCTAACTTCTACTATTTCCTGAACGTTCGTGGTAAATAGTTATATTAGATTCGGTGGTTCTTGTGCTTATGCGCTCGGTGTACTTAATAGCAATATGTATTATAAAAAGGGGATATATTTTAGATTAGCGTATTAACATTCTGGTTATGGCAAGTTAATTTACGGTTTCAATTATAATATAACTTATGATAATTAGATAATTACCATTACTCTAGATGCTGTATCTTAACATGCTAAATACAATTTATCTAATGCAAAACTAACTCAACTCGAAACTGTACTATTTGTCTAGATCCATTGAATATAAATACATGTTTCCTTCATTCTCCATGATAATGCTCTTCCGGCTCATTAACTCGGCACCGATTTGCTTTAATATTATGGCCCGAGCCAGTAATGCTATCGTTTAGATGTTGTGTAGTAAAGTTCATTGATTCTTGAAACGCTTATAAGTAATTGATTTCTAGCCCTTTAAATAGTTTATTACAACAAATTACAATTAAATATGTTATTACATCAAAACCTATAAAATATTATGTTTATTTGAAGAAGAATTTGCATTAAACATAACTGGTTAGTTGAAAAGTCAACGGCCTGACACATAGATGGTGGTACTAAAATTAAATCCATATGTTTTTTAGTTATCCCTCAATAGATGCGTGTATTAATTTGACAGCTTTCAGATCATTAGTTTGTGAATGATAGAATTTTCAGTGAAGGAACTTTTGTTATTGTGAAAAAAAAAATGGATGAAAAGGAATTTCGTGTGAAAATAAAATATTGCTTTTTGAAGGAAAAACTTGGCTTGTTGCCGAGTGTCCGGACACTGCCCCAGGAAAATCAACCATCAAGGATTGGTATGCTAAGTTTAGATATGGTGAAATGAGCACTGAAGACGGTGAATGCATTGGGCGCCCAAAACGAGTTGTTACCGACGAAAACATTTGAAAAATCCACAAAATGATTTTGAGTGACCGTAAATTGAAATTGAATAAAATAGCAGACACTCTAAAGATATCAACTGAACGTGTACATCATATCATTCATGAATATTTGAGTATGAGAAAGCTCTGTGCAAAGTGGGTGCCGCGCTAGCTCACTTTTGACCAAAAACAACGACGAGTTGATGATTCGGAGCAGTGTGTAATGATGATCAAGCGTAATAATCCTGAGTTTTTGCATCGATATGTGACAATTGAGGAAACATGGCCTCATTATTTAATTCCGAAGTCCAATCGACAGTCATCCGAGTGGACTGCGCACTATGAACCCGCTTCAAAGCGTGGAAAGACGCAATTGTCGGCTGCCAAGTTTATAGCGTCTGTATTTTGGGATGCGCATGGAATAAATTTCATTGACTACCTTGAAAAAGGAAGGACCATACAGAGCGTTATTGGACCGTCTGAAGGACGAAATCGACCAAAAATGGCCGCATTTGAAGAAAAAGGAAGTCAGTGGAAACGGCCAGATCAGGCCCCCAACGACTATTTCCTGTTCTCAGATCTGAAAAGAATGATCACTGGGAAGAAATTTTTGTCTAATGAAGAGGTGATCGCAGAAACTGAGGCCTATTTTGAAGAAAAGGACAAATTGTACTACAAAAAAGGTATCGAAAAGTTGGAAGGTTGCTAGAATCATTATATGACCCTTGAAGGGAATTATGTTGAATAAAAAAAACTAATTTTGTCAAAAATTGTCTTTCACTATGGTGGGCTAGATACTTTTCAATTGACTTGTTATCTTTTAAAAATTTTAATTTATTATAAATTTTATCTATTTTTAAACTTTATTTTTCTAACTTGTAATATTGAAATTTGTCTATAACGAGTACTTTTATATCAATCTATTTCTTTTTTATATATTCTAAGAGACATATATATATATATACAGATAAACCTAAGCTAGTAGTTCTAATCACCAGATGTCAGCATCTCAGATCAATCTGGTGTTTAGCTTTAATAAATAGAACATGTTCTAATGCAAGAAAAAATTTTTTTGTAAACACAATGCAATGTGTGGTCCAAGCTGCAGGTGAAAACTATTGCTAAATTGAACTAAATGCGCTTCGAATTGATTTTCCAGCCATTAGATCTGCTCTCAGTGACTACTACCTGTTCACAGAACTTAATAAACGGCAGAGTTTCAGAACAGTGGCTACCTAAGTAGAAGCTCATATTGAAACAGAGGCAAATCGTTCAAGGAATACAAGGAAGGCAAAAATTGAACTAGTACTGGGTTATATCACTATTAAACGAGAGTATATTGAGGAGTTAAGTTGAGTTTTCCCGAAAACTTATTATTTTATTAGTTACGTCCGGGTTAAATAGAGGTAATGCTGACTGGCCAGTGATCCTAAGACAGCCAGATGAATATCAATATAACTGAGAACAAAGATTTTATCCCTTCAGGATTGCTAAATATATTTATGTGAATCTAGCGCACATAGGACTCTCGATTTTGAATCGTTTGCAACTAGATAATATGTGAGAATGTAAAAATAAAAATTACTTAAGTATTTGTAGAGTAATGGCCCTATATCGAGGCACTAGAATAACACATAATCATTATTTGCAACCCTAAATATATTTAAGCGTTAGAAGTTACACCGTTATTTAATAAGGGATTTGTTTTTTATGCGTTATTGTTGAGTTCCTATTTACCCTTTTAGCCAATCTTTAGTATGCACGTTATCTTTGTGTCTTCATTAGTCACGCAATATTTCCCTACATGAAATATATGAAACTTAATTTAGTAGCTTGTAAATTAGATACTTCATAAAAGAAGGGAAATTAATACACAAACGTGGTCTGCCTCCTCTCTCGTTATATTAATAAAAGTTAAAGGGTACAAATGAGCTTTTGGTGATGCCCTTTCAAATGAGATAAAAATAAAGGTCATGTTCCAAGAGGACATGTGTTTAATTAAGGCGACTAAATAAGCAACAAATTCTGCCAATTTTAATATATGGAAAGGATTTTTGATGCTATAGGCTTTTATCGTTACAGTGTTTGTAATATAATAAAGTAAAATTAAATTTACAATTGTTACCCAACTATATATTAGTTGTTATTTTACATAAAATAATAAAAACAAGATTGTATACGTCTTCAAATTTCAAAAGCAGATTTACATCCTTAATCATAGAAGTAGCAACAGTATGTTATATATAGAATACATAAAGAATATACATTATGAAACATGGGTTTAGAAACAGTAAATTTAAAATTACTCTATTTTTGGGTGTAGAGGCGACAACTTGAATCGATTGCACAAACGACACTGTCATATTCTAATATAAACTGTAACTGACAACATCTCATAGTCTGACATAAAAACATCGTTGCTGTTTTGGACCAACCAGGGCCGTACTAGTCGCGTAACATAACATATAGTCCTCCCAATAAAACGGCCAACATGTATTTGATATCATTGTATTTCTTCTTAGTTTCTTCTCTATGTGTCTACATATTTTTATTGCAAAATTAGATTTAATCACTGTAATATCCCTAATTTCTAATATATCTAACACTTGTTCACGATCGTACTATTATTCGTTATAACATTTTCGTCAGTGTGTCTGATGGAGATTACCCAATGAGTTATCCGATGTTGTTATTGTTCAGATGTAGTTATTGTTGCTTTTTTCCACATATAGACTGCTTTTGTTTTTACTACTGATACTATATATCTTTTTTGAGGCCCATTTCTAAAAATTAAATTTATGTAAAAAAAAAGCAATTAAACATTAACATGGCCTCTCCTGAACTTAATTTATGCTTTGTAAGCCATTTGTTAATTGCCTATATGCATTTTCCATAATATAACTATAGAGAGCAAGAACAAACTATGGTGTATTCATGGTAGTCGCTTTTGGACTTGTAGGAAAACACTAACTGCACCAGGGATATATTTATTCTTGTTCCATCAAGATGAACAATATATCTGAATGAATTATTAAAAAATATGTTCAAATGCTATTCTAACATTTACCTATTTCCATTAATTTGTGTTGTCTTTAATTCTTCTTATTAGGGTTTTGCTAGAAGTGGCATAATGCTCTATTTTGAAATAGCCATGTCTCATCTAGGTACATAAATTAATATAACAAATCTTTCTGATTTTTATTATACGCTTTTAAAAATTGTACTCTTTTGAATGCAGTGTCCGGCAGTTCCATTGGAGTTCTTCATGAACCATAAGTTCTCTATGGATACTTCTCAGAAGACTAAATTAAATCTGATATAATTCTGTTAAATTATGTTTATGTCGAAAAAGTTAGTCGCTGTTTCTGTACATATGTCATAAGTTTTATCTAGAGCTAACATCGAAATGATATAGATTTGTCGCCCTTTTCGTAAGTGGACACTTTCTTAACGGCGAATCCTAATTCAGCAGAGTCATGCAGATGCAACAAGATAAACACATTTCCAATAAAACCTTAGGTATATATATCTGAGTATTTAATAGTATTAATACTTACGTATCTAATGCATTTTACTGGCAAGAGGGACCCCTCATTATTTCGTTTCTGTTCGAAGTATGATTAGGGACGCAATATGTTTCTGTCTCTGACTATTTATTGGCTTCGGTATATTCGCTCATAGTAATCATAAGTATTGAGCAGTGGTTTGAAATTTATTAAAACAAGCAAAGCGTCTTTTTTTTAACAAATTTTAGGTTTTTAGAAATTGCGTTTGGTGGTATATTCGGCGTCATCTATAATGTACATTGATTGTTTTTTGAAGGAACTATATATATTATGGTATGCTTAAATATCACTGTGGATCTAATCTATACTAGGTTTTTCTAGGTTTGTTAAGGCTATTAAGATTTTTCTGTAAAAAAAATCAGTTTCCTTAGTAAGCCATATATTTAACTAGGTTCAATCAGAACGGTTTGGGTGCAATCAATGACCCACAAATAAATATTTATTTTTATATATTAAGAAGAGAAAAATTTGAAAGTGAAATTAAATTAAGTATTTATAAATATTATATAAGTCATTTTGATTAAATATGTTATCTAAATACAGAAGGCTATATAGAGAAGGTATACACAAACCCAGTAAAAATATTATTTCTGGTATTTTTTTTCATATTAAAAATAATTACGAACCATTTTACATAAATACTGAGGTCTCATAAATTTAACCAGTATTAGTTTTTTATTTGACGCAAAACAGCTTTGCGAAAAAACATTCCAAATTTAGAAACTGGTCCAGGTAAGATAAGTGAGAAAAAAGTATTCCCTTAGGTTGAGACCCCGCTGTTTACCAAATTAAATTTTAATATTGTTATGATAATTCTCAGCTCGCATATCTTTTCATAACGTAATTCTCTCGAAGTTAGAAAACAGGGAAAAATACATTTACTTTTCGGAGGGTATGGCATTAGGATTTTGTGTCGCATAGCTTCCACACCCTATTTGCACAGCAATTTATCGAGTAATTTAATCATTTAGATACTTGTTTATTCATTAGATTGCTTATATTTTGTACCAAATACCTTTATTACTAATTTGACACTCAGTTAATATTTTATTATATCGTTGAATAAATGTAATGACGAAGATAATTGATGAAGATACAATTGGTTAGTATGCAAAACAATTTATGATAATGTATGTTATGATATCACTGATGATTTACTGTGGTCTAATAGCACGGGCATGGGTATGTTTGAAACAAATTTAATATTTTTGATTGCATATTTAATACCATTAACAGCTGATTATAGATAATTTAGATAATTTAAACTTGATTGTAACTGAATTGTGTTTATAAAAAGAGTAGTTTCTTTTTAACGACTCTACTCGCAATATAGAAAATATAGCAACAACAGCTCAATATAGCAATTACATTTTTAATAAGGTTTTAAGTTGATGTTCGGACAGCAGTTATAAAGAGCGGAACATGTTCAAAAAATTTCACGTAGTCGAAGTCTATTGCATAATATTTTGATTTTTTCTACTTAAAATTTTAATACGAAAACATTGATAATGAGGAAAGTTCAACGAAGATGAAAATATAGTGGGATATGAGGGAAGTTTGTAGTCAATACTTTATAGAAGTGCGAAGTTGCTGACGGGTCAATATATTTGTTGAAATTGTAAAAAGCAGCTTTTATGGTTGATTTCGTTTATAGTATTTAGTGATTTATCCCTGTATGTATATATAGCATTTATCGACAAATATGCATTTATTTCGCAATTTCAATCAAATTACTTTATTTTTAATATCTCTCAGAAAAAAACACGCGGCTTTGCTTTAACCATTGCATCTGGGACATTTCTAGCTTGTAAATACTAGACTGTAGTAGCGCCAATGCCTGAAAGTTACACAGAAGAATACCTAAACTTCTTCAGGCATCTACGATGGTCCCTCGATGTGTTTAAGTGTGATATCAAATTCATTTGCGATCTGCATTTCTCTACTATTTTTTTAACATGGCAGTGGATGGAGTGGATTGTTTTCATCCTAGTTAGCGTTCAATATCATGCTCCTTGGTCGATTTGATGGTCGCTGATGATAGCGCTATATTCGCTCACATACATGTTGAGGCTTCTTCATGATATAGTTCGCACTGCAGAACTATATGGCTTGAGAATTAATAAAGGAGAGACCAAATTATTAACAATTTACGAACCAAGTTAGAGCAAGTGCAGAAGTTCAAGTACTTGATAATTAATATTGGAGAAAAAGGTGGTATCTACAATTGAAGCAACAAGTCGTATAGGCCAAGTTGCAGAAACTCTTGCTTCTCTGAGATTGTGCTTCTAGATAACATTAAATGTCGTAATTAAAACTAAAATTCGTCTCTTTCCGATTCTACGACGACGTGGTGCCGTTTCGGCTAACTTGATCCTACGGAACGCAATGTTCTTGTCGCAGTTTTTCGTCTAAGGTCCCAGTGAGTGTTTAAAAATGGAACAAGAATCTCTGTAGATTTGTCAAGTTTTCTACGATACGAGTCACATACACTACATGAGGACTAAATTTTTTAGTTAAAATTCTTCACTAAAGTCTTTAAATAAAATAAATTCTCAATTACCTTTAACTAGCCATTTGGGAGATAAACATTACCATTTAAGATTTTAATTCGTCTTTCGAATCAGCTTCAGAGTTAAATTCCAGTTTAATCGTTATTACTACAGAATCATTTACTTTTGTACCAAGTCTACTGCTGTCTACAGCTTTATTGCCAGCGAGAATTGCAATCGTATTTGCGCGATTTCGGCGTCTGGCAGTTTTATACCGCTTACACGTGCTGCGACCCTCACTGCGTCACCTCACCAAGCTGCGTCCCATTTTCGTCTGGCATCATAGTATGATATCTGTAAGCTTGTTTCTATTTGAGATTATATTAGAAACTCAGTCATTCGTTTAAGACGCAACATTAAATTTACAATTGAGGAACAAATTCAGAGACAAAGATTAAGGGTTTGGATATATTTGTCGAATGAATGGTGAACGAGTTTCTCACAAATATCCATGGCGAAATCGACGGTCGAAAGATGCAGCGAACATCTCCGAAATAGACTTTGATACATGAGACATTCATTAGTGAAAACGATCTGAAAAGTAGGAGACTAACGTTGTTGTAACATCTCTGAACGATCACTAACTGTGGCACCAGCAGTAGCGCATTGGTTGATAATTAGACGCAGTAGATGATAATTACAAAATAATAAACAATATCAGTTTCAGTCGGAATTTTTTGATTATATTCTTGTTTGTTGTATTTTTGGTAGGCGGAAAGGTTATTTTTCATATTCTCAACAATTATAAATTGTACAATAAACTTTACTAGTCGTTCCCGACTAACCTACAATTTGTCTTTATGATAACTTAAATCTAGGTATATAACTAGGACGACTCCTTGCCCCTATCTCAGTCCCTGGTGAAATAATGTTCAAACATCTCACTACTCTATTTTTTATTATGTGCACCTCACTATACAACACTACACAAGATCAGATGGTTTTATTCTTTTGAGTCAGCGTCCTGCTCTGGTGGTATCCAAAAGTTGCAATACCTCAATATTCTCATGAGAATGGACTCTTTCCTTATGCCCCCTTGTAATTCTATTGATTTCTTGACTGACTGTGAGTATCTGAAGGTTTCGATGTAAATAATCAGTCCTGTAGTATTTGGGTGCGCCCACAATACTTCTCAGGCCTTTGTAATAAAAAATTTGTATTCGTATTTTTTGTATATTTGTTACTCTTTGCAGAACATCTCCATAACTGAACTCCGTATGTACATATAGGTTTCAGTATTTGCTTATAAAATAGCAAATATTGTTGATATATATCTACCTTAATTGTGATTTTCTTCCAATTAGCCAATACATTTTCCTATATTTCAATTCCAGTTCTTTTCTTTTCTTCTTTATATGTTCTTTCCAACTTTTCATCAAATTTTCCATCAAGATTCATTCCGAAATATTTATCATTGCTGCTATATGGAATGATTATTATTTAATGTTATTGGTGCTTGTACGGTCTGTTTATAGGTGGACTGCACATGCACAAATTTACTTTCATTAATTTTTACTTTCCATGCTTGTGTCCAATTATTTATATTGTCACTTGTAAATGTTGTAATTTTCGTGTGGCTTCTTCACTATTGTCTCCTGCAGCTATAATCGTAGTATCAGCAAAGGCAGCCATTATAATATTCTCCATTTGTAGTATATTACAACTGTGTAATAGGTAAAGTACTTGTGGTACACCTGCTTTATCGTCTTTTATTGAGAATAAGCTTCTTCTTGTTTAACTCTAAACATTCCGTAATGTACGATTTTAGTAGTTCGGTGTGTTTTTGGTAACATTTTATGTAGTTTATGAACAAGGCCTTCATGCCAAACCATATTAAAGGCTTGTACTACATCTAGAAAGATAGCTGAGCATACTTTTTTACTTTCGTAGGTTTTTTTAGTAACATCTGTTATTCTCTGGACCTGGTCAATTGTTGAGGGCTTGTTAATAAACCCAAACTGGTAAGTTGATATCTTGCCACCATCTTGTAAATGCCTGGCCTCCCATAAAACTACTAATATGTTAATATTTCACGCCAACCAAACATAATAAAATAAAAATGATTATTATTAACTCATAAAAAGATGTGTTTAAATTTAACGTTAGAAAACTAAAATTGACAAATAGTGTACACGCCTTTACATATATGTGTGTATTATCTGATGCTTGAGGTAAATATATGACATCTAGATCCACTTACAGCTAAATGACATTGTCTGCACTTTCACAGTCCGATATTTTTTAAAAATGTCTAAGAGCTCACAAGATCTCGTTCAGTGTTCTGTTCATAGTTTGATAGCACGTATTCTGGTTATCCCTCCTATCCCTACGGTTTTTTTACTAACAGTTAAACATTACTGTTTTCAGTAACTGATAATTGAAGTTAAACTGAGTGGATTTAATGATCTAATCGGATGTGCTTTCAAAGCTTTTATTTTATTTTTTACATTAATGGTCATCGTATTTTTAATTACTCAAATTTCAAAAATACAATGCATTACTTTATATATTATAGATTATTATTTATAATGACTCTTATATTATTTGCTAAAAAGTAGATTAAAAATCGCTGTGAATCTAATTAACCAAAGCCAGGACACCTATTTCTATGCAAAAAAGAGAGCTTTGAGTGCAATTTTTGGTTACTGCAGATTAATGCTATTCTCTACAATACCAGATGTAGGACTTAAGTTTAGCATTTTTATCTAAATTATTATGTAATTAAAACTGCATTTTGCGTTATTAAACTCTTGAATATGAAGAATTTGTTAGATTAGATTTTTAAATGTTTAGGGGGTATTTTGTGGAAAACGTAACACTTTGAATATTAATCTGCTTTCTGAACAGATTATTCATGATCATTAAGAAATATTGATATAATTTTATTTTAGTGAAAATGTCCCCTTTCTACCTATTATACCTTAAAATGCTAGTGATTATACGGAATGTAATCTCAACCTATCGATATTGTTTTCAGTTGTCGCAATTGTTCTGCCTCAACAATAAAAGGAAGAGTGTTACTCAAATACTAAATAAAGGGGTGTTGGAAGTTTTAGATTAATATACTCTATTAGAATTATGAAAGAATAATATCAACCAGAACAAAAATAATCTTAGAAGGCTGCAAGTAAAGCTCTTGTATCAAACATTGAAATGAAAAGAAAATGGCCCATTTCGATTGGCACTTGTTTTGATCAATGCCTTGTTGGTGAATTAATCTAGAAAAATGAATGTTTTAAAACATTTTAGTTATATCATAGCATTTAAATCTGGTCATAGTAGGTGATATAGTAATGACGAACCTTAAAACATTTTCTGAAAAGTATCAATGTCTGCTTCTTATGAATGGTAAGAATAAATTCAAAACAAAATCGAGGCAGAATACGTTTCATCGCTTCAAAGAAGTTTTTATATTTGTATAAGGAAGAATACGAAATTATCAAAATTATGAAGTAATTTATATAAAAATATTAATTAAAATTAAATTAAATCGAAGATTATAATTTATCAATCTTATTGTAACTCAAATGTTAAAATGAAATATTGAAAAAATTAAACCAAATGCTCTTTCAAATAATAGTTAATTTATTTGAAGCAAGTCACATTCGAAGACACACAAATACACCATTTTCTTAATGTAACTAGGACCGTATCGGTCTCATGTTATAACTCTTTCCTCTAAAATCAACGAACATCAAACGAATAAAGGAATGTATCTGGCCTTTTTAATAGTTTTTAATTAATTTTTTGTCGATATTTAGTAGTCTGAATGGACTGGTTCTTAACTCAGCTGCTTAACATTTCCCATTTGGTGGCAGTGCACCAACAACTGTAAGTTTCTCTCCAAGTTTCAATAGACTACATAAGTTCATCCTAGCCTCCTATCCTGTTAAGGTTGTTTTTAAACCATACCATAAATGTCTTCATAATTCAATTAATTAATTAATTTAAGTTAATTCAACCTGTCTTGTTTTATTCATAATTAAGTTGATTTCGGCTAACTGAATGACTTCAGAGGAAGACCTCATGAACAATACTGTCGATCAAATTCTATTTTAATATAAATGAAACCGTTAATAACATCGTTAGATATGTTATATATTTCTCTGAGTATTAAAAATAAGGTAAGCTTTTACATTTTGTATAAGTAAAAAGAGAGAATCGAATTATAAGATTATTAATTATTAACTAATTTTTACTTCCGTTATATTATTAATTACAAATCTTCTCAAAGTAGAGACGCCTTATTATATTGATATGAAATATTGCAGGAATTAAATCAAACTTTCTGTTTGAACTACTACGTAATTTATCCAAAACTACATTGTGGAAATCTATTTGAAGGGATTATGTAACAGCTGACAGCATTCGTATCAATCTAATTAACGGAAACCATATTTACCCATTTGCCAACATCAGGTAACGCTTGAGGACAAACACGACTTTTGATCTAATACTCTTCAATATCTAGTATTCTGGATTTAGCCATACTATTCCGTTTCGTCTATTCAACTAAGAATCACGTTCGACGATGTCTGTATTCACGAGCAAGTAATGCATAGAGCACGTAATCTGTTTTTCCGGGTATGTGCGGAAACAGTCTATAGGATATCGGATGTAATCGTGTCTACCTTATTATATATTAACACACCTTATCGCAGATAATTGATTGCCCTATATGTATGCAGCACATTATTATAAGGTCTAAGGTTATTTGATTGAATATTTAATCTCGTTTAATTATTAGATCACCAAAAGAGTAGGGTTCAGTTTTTTTTACACCGGAGTAATTTACTACTACATTTTTGTAGGCAATTATCCACACAATACAAAATAACATAAAACCGAAATACTGAATTATGACTCGAAATGTGCGAGTACTTTTGCATGTATTTTTATCAGCGATATATATATTTGTAAAAGTGCCATAAATATAAAAAATGATGAAACACATTCATTCGACATTCCATATCATTGTTACTTTGTTATATCAGTTTTGGAGCACATCAAGAAGCTTTAGAAACTCATGGTGATGATGCTGCATTATATTCCAATTGTCTTGTTCTGGCTTCAACGATTTGAAAGTGGTCACTTTGATGATCTTGACAATTAACGACATGGTGAAATTGGACAAAGTTCTAAAATAATTAACTGAAAAATTTATTGAACGAAGACCCAGGTAAAACTGTTAAACAACTCAGAAAATGTAAGAGTTGATGAGTCAATTTTTTATAGACCTATATAGAAATCTCCATTTTAATTCCATTTCAAACTGTTTCGAAATCATGATTTCCTTGCCTGTTAGGCGATTAAATATTGATTTACTAAGACAATAATAAGTGCCGAGTTATGGATTCGTCCAGGAGGGCCATTCAGATCCACACTGAAGCGGGAACTAATATCTGACTGAATCTATTACTACGATGCCAGTTAAACAAATTGAACTGCAAATTATTAACAACTTAGAAAAAAGATGCGCAATAGCGAGTAACACATGCAAATTAATCCTCAGTCATGACAGCGTTAAGCCACACATTCCAGGATACAGCACCAGACGCTACCACCAATATTGATAACAAATATTGCAGCACCAGTTCTCAATAAATCGCTTTTCAAGTTAAGAAATGATGGAATATTATTCTAAATATAATATTATACTATATATATTATACATAATTCTAATTATAAAAGACTAGGAATTTTTATAATTTCTTATCACATCTTCATTAAACGTAATCAATAAATAGAACTATTTGTGCAATATTTATAAGGGCCGGCTTGGTGACGCAGTGGTAAAGAGGATGGGACGGTCCTCCGACTGTTGCGATAGCCGCGGGTTCGAATCCTACCGCGTTCGAATCCTACCGCGGCATGGTCGTAAATTTATGTTTGTAATTTTTTAAAATTTGTGAATGTTCTAGACAAGAGTATAAAATCTGACAAGGCAAATGATCCCAATCACGCCAGTAACCAGGCTGGTTAAGACCGGATGTTTTCTGGGATGATTTCTAAAGTTGGTCACTCGCCAGTCGGTAGGCTTAATGCTGAGGACCGTGGTTCCGAGCCCACGCTAAACTTTACGCCCAGTCGAGACAAACCCATAGTTGTAAAAGGAGACTTTAAAATATATGTATAAAAAAAATTAGATGAAAAATTTATAAGAACTGAACTCTTGCTTTGAACTACTTTAAATTAGTAAAAAATATTTTTTCATATCTCTCGTTGTTTTCTCAATGTTTTCCTTTTATTATACATTTTACGTTTATCAAAGTTGGTTAAGAATATTTACTATTAAGATGTGCTTTGATTTTTATCTATTTATCCATCTATCCCTACCTAATAGTAGTAAAACAAGTAGTAACACTCGCCTCATTTCAACAATTTTAGATTAGATTTGCAATTGATATTTATATCCCGTAGCACTTAATCAATGATTTTCTTTATTTAAAATTGTAATAGATCAACAGTTAATCATAATCCAATGAAGAAAGCCTTATATTTTTTGTTATTGAAGTCGTAAATAAAAAAATACTTTTCATGATGTTGATCCTTCAGATAATGTTGATAGTGTTATTTTTATTTTTTGTTTATCATTCTTAAAGCTTTTATATACATGCCTACCGTTGATAAGTGAACTTTCAATTTTCTGGATAATCTTGAACCGTCTGGCATATCCTCATCCAGTAATTTTATCAGTTTTTAAGCTAGAATTTTACCACTAATAGATGAAGACGAAGAATAATATTTTTATGTTCACGTTAAAGTTATTTCGGTTTCTTCTAATAGATTATGTTAAAATCATATATCAATAGTATTATATTTAACGAAGCAGCACTATATATATATATATATATATATATATATATATATATATATATATATATATATATATATTAATTAACAATCATGTAATAGATGTAATAACTAATTGGTCCTTGCAAAACAAATATAATAGTTCACATGAAGTATATTTACACTGGTCTGTAGATAATTTAATTTAATCAATTAACATACAGCTATTAAAAATCCAGGTTTTGCGTAATTTTCTTTAAATATAACTAGTAGTTCAGTTGCGCTTTGGTGTTTAGTTTTAGTTGTAACCTAGATATTATTATGCAAAATCAAGAAAGGTTGTTGAACCATCGCACAATTTCCGATAATATTGTAAAATTGATTTAAAAGATATTGTCTTAGAATTAATTTGATCAAAAACAATAATCAACAATAAACAATAACATCATGTGCTGATTTCAGAAACTAATATTTTATTGCGAATACACTATTAATGTTATTGGGACTATAGCTTCTTATTAATAGTAATAATGCTTTTATAACAGAATTATGTCTGTTGGATATTAAAATATTCTAGATCAAAGGAAGCGTTACGATGTTGGCAAATGGATATATATGGCTTTCGTTAATTAGATTGATAGAAATTTTGTCAGCTGTTACATAATCTCGTCAGATAATTTTCCACGATATAATTTCGTTGTAGATAGTTTTGCTACTAATTCAAATACCGTTTGACTTCATGCCCGTTATTTTAACTATATATGTAATATATTAAGAACCAATTATAAACTTTTAACAAGAGTATAGACAAAAGTTTTTCTGTATCTGTGTTTTGTTAATTGCATCTATACTATATTTACATTATATTTATTTAGGAAGTATATCTGTATTTCAATAGTCCGAAAACCACAAAATACTACAATCCATCAATCCACTGTTACTTGTATATTTACAACTATGGAAATGGAATTGAGCTACAAAATGCAAGTTAAATCTCTGGAAGAGATTGTTGAAAAATATTGAGTGTAATCTGAAGAAAGTAGCAAGTAGTCCACGATTTCGCTTTAAAACATGAAATTAGCTTAATAAATCGCGGCAACAGGGAAGCAATATAGCTACTGGACTACAGGCAGCAAATCATAAGATTGAAGCAAACTAAACCACACGAACTTGTATACTACACAAGTGTTATTCTTAACTTTAGCTTAAGTAGTATTATTTGAATGTAGGAAATACTGATTTATTATTCCCTTACTAGCCTTGCTTGTATATTGATGCATTTACAACAAAATAGTAGTAATACACCAATTTAACATATCTACTTTAAAATATAAATAATAATATATTTTGTTAAATTATTAAATTGAGTAAATAAAGAATAATCATAGCTTTCAAACAGACTGTGGGTTTTAACAAAGCTTGAAGATGCGAGCTTCAATTAAAACTAAAGGAGGAGACGTCGAATATTGACAAATAAAACTTATTTATTTAAACTAAAAACTTCTTTTTATACAGCATACTGCAATACAGGATTCAAGTTTAATTTTTAATGCAATATTTTTATATAGCATATATGCTGAATTAACTTATATGCAGATAATTATTCTTCAGCAATTAATCGAAAAGGTATCTGTATCTGATTAGCTACTACTATAGAATGGGCAGTCACGTACCAAACATTAGTAAATCAGCTTCTAGAAAATTAATATTATTCCGATATTTAACCTGGAGTTTTTGCAATAATTTAAATTAGATTAGCTCTGTTCTAATCTAGAATATAATATTTTAAACTAAATTTTCTAATCTCGAACATAATAAAATCAACTAATTATTTTGACGTCGAGAGGATAAAATGAAGAAGTAAGATAGGTATCAACAGAAATTTGAATTTATGGAATTTTGTCTATTTACACCATAAAGATTGTTATATTTATGTGGATAAATGCTATTTTTTATATCACATCACATTCTATATAATAGGTTAGTATTAAATAAGAATATCTTAAGATATCTACAATATATTATATTAATAACCTATTAGTTCGATAACTGACTGGTTCTTCAACTAAATTCCAGTTGCGTTTCTAATCCAACCAAAATATTTAAAGACATTTTATCTGATAACAATTTTGGACAGAACTGCGCTGCTGAACGAATCTTAATTTGATCTGCTTAAAATTAAATGTACTCAAGCATCTAGAGCAAATGCTGGAACGCTTTAAATGTAATCTATTCCAGCTAGTAACAGATTAGGTGAGTCGTTTCTATGGATTTTATTTGTATTAAATTAAGAATAAATTTGACAAGCTTGGTTTAACTTAAAACATATTTTTAGACGTCTTATCTCTATTAAACGATAAATATTAAGCCGTTTTATAAAAATTAATAAACTGCTATTAAGATGTATGTAGGATTTAAACTATATATTATAGGGAATCGCAATATATCTAAAATGTTAGCTTACGTAATCTATGTACAACGAAAGTTCCTGCTCCTAAATTCCAAAAGATGAGAAACTTCATAGGATATATGGAGCACATATATGTACATATTACGCATTTTTTGGTAGAGAAATTCCACTAGAACGTGCCTCCAATATTAACTTCTGAATATTCACCTTCTATATTATGTTGTGTACCTTATTAATTTAAAATATAAATAGGGTAAGAAATATTACAGAATAATGTTATATTTTATATAATTTATATATTATTGTAATTATCTTAGCAACAAGTCATAATTACGTCTAAACAATACAGTAATGTGTAATATATGTGTATATTTCAACGCATATATCCGTCTTCCAAACAGTTGATTTATTCAATGTTTGAAGTGGCTTTTTAAAACCTTCGTCGATTTGATGTTAATATACCAACTGGACTCATAACGATGGCTTTTTATCTTCTATTATTTTAAGGCATTTAGTGTATTTAATATACAATTTGGTATATATTTATATCAAGTTTATTTATGTTAGATTTATTTACGACATCACTAAATACTCCATACGCATAAATAACTAATTGCTAAGTTATAAATCCTCTAAGAGCGTAAAAAATATTTTATGAAAGCAAGCATATTTGAGAGCGTTAAGAGCCAGAGGGAATACGTTGATACTTGACCCCCTTGACATCCAATGGCGTGAATTTATTGACCTGGGAGAAATATGATCTCAAGGAATTTTGAGGTACCTTCTAACGATACAAGGAAATCATCATTATATAGGTATTTTCCTTTCTAGATATATCAACTAATCTGGTGGCGAGAAAAACAGTTAAGCCAGCATACTTCCTCGGTACGAGGTAGGTACCCAAGGGAGGAGCAAGAAGGGATAAAATGCGATGTATCCGTCTAATTAACCACAATCTTTATACACAGCCTTTACACAATCATCCACCCCCATGCCTAAGCGGAATACTATGGTTATAAAATTTTGTTCCGCATATGTTGGAATTAGCACGCTATAGTTGAACTAGATGTTTACCGACGTCTGTTGAACGCATTGAATGATATATTGTTGCAAAAAAGATTAGCAATAACAAGTAAGAGATGCAATCATCTTCAAGTTGCTATAGTTGTGACGAATAAACTGTAGCAGCTTGAATGGGAAGTTCTGCACCAAGCCTACTCATCTCATTGAACATAGCCCCTTGTGGTCACTTGTTAGGATGGATACAATTTGAACGAGACGTGGTTTTGAAAAATGAGAACGGATCGATGATTGGTGGGATTGGTGCCAAACCAACGTCGTTCTTTCACCATTGTCAGGTAACCACAAATATGGGAAAAAATTGTAGAAAATGATATTTTGTAAAAGAAAATATATAAAAAGTCTGCTACTGCGTAGACAATTACAGGAATGGCCCTTCTCCCTCAGATTGTTAATGCTCGTTCAATAAGTTAAACCAAACAGCCTTTGTCCTTTAGTTTATTGAATGATTTGAAGTGGCTGGAAACATTTTAAAACATTTTTTAGCTCGATGGAGAACGTATGCTTGCAGATTCTCGGAGATTTGGTTACTTAAGGGTAGAAAATAATCTCTATATTTGTAGTTCCTATGGTCATGAAGTAAAAGTTATTGGAAATATTTAGCTTAATTACTTACTTATTTAGAGTTCTTTAAAATGTATTCTTTTTACTCTCTTTATTGATGCATAGATCTAGAGTACATTTTTATAGTTATAATTCTATAGTTAGCCATTGGTTTATAGTTTTTAAATACTTAAAATAGATTATTATCTTAGATAAATGTTTCAAATTTAAGGTAAATATCAACGCAATAATTGTTTAGATTCCAATTTATGGTGTCATGTTTTGTAACTGGTAAATCTCCAAAGCGTTATTTATTTTCGCAGCATTATTTATTGACGAACATTGTGTTTGTCGGAAATGATACCCATTAATTTCGCTTTGCGTAAAAAAAACAGAAAATACAAAAATGTGCGATGAAAATATGGAATTACGTTTAGTTAGAATTTTGAATTGCAAATACATTGCCCAAATTGGTTAACATTACATTGGTTTAATAGTAGAGTGAGATTTGTTGTTCGAAATAATTCATTCGATATAGCAATTTTAATTTTGATAATAGCATACTTTAGTAATATCAAGGGTATAATGACTAGAAACAACACGATTTTCAATGTAATATGCTTTCAGTATTTAATTTAGGAAATCAAATTTTCAAATTGCAATTACTTTGATTGTTTAACTCCGATATTGAGAGTATAATTAGTGAAATGGAACTACATACAAATATGCTTTATTATTATTATTTAATATTTTATAGCAAAATTTCAATAATATGAAAGAAAAATGTACTGAAGCTTATTTATTTATAGCCCTCAACCTTCAACATATATTACATCATACAATGCAAAGCATTAATGGTTAAATCAGGAGGTAAATGACTTCATATTGTTTAAGTTAAATAAAATCATAGTTGGGGCAGTCGGTTGAATTATTCTGCAGATATCATAAGACTTCAATCCACTTGAATTGAATAGATTATCAATATATATTTGGATAAAAGCTTGTGGTTCAGAATGTATGATCTCCAAAATCGCCCTGGAGTGGATGAGTTGCTTAGCTGTGGACTATTAAAATTTGAGAGAAAAATCTTCGAAATCACCTCTGGCCAGGGAATTCTTGAAATTTCGATATTCTGAAGTTGAAGAAACATCCTTTAGCGCTAGTTTAATTTGCAAATTCTTAAGAATAAACTCAAGATGAACACAAGTAGCTTGAGTACTCAGCTGTGAGCGTACGGCGTAAACTTGCGGTTGAGTATACTATCAATACCTATATATCATATATCAAAGAGTACCCAATAATAATAGCACAACCACCAGTTGGGAACCGTGGAAATAATATTAAAATCAAGTGCTCTATATTTACTATGACCCTATACTTGCTCTTGCAAATTTTATGATAATAATTTAATATTAATATTAATAATATTACTTTTAATAAGATATTGATGCAAATGTTTTTGACACAGCTACCAAAATATTCATTTTACATAGTTGATAGTAACTATAGCAAAAAAGGTTTAAAATATATACTTTGGGTGATGGACATTTGATTTTCATAAAATTCTAACAGCTTTGTATTGTATCACATCACATTGTAATATTCAGGTAAATCGAATGCATAAACTGTAATTTTGAAGCTCATGTTAATAATAGCCTCACAATCTTATAAGCATTTGCAACTAGAATACTTCATCAAATACTTTAAAATATCTATACTTAGACATGCTTTAACATATTAAATTCTCTTTTATTTGACTCGATTTCAGTAAATAGATATAGATCATATATTATATGTACGTAAGTATTGTCCGAAATGTTTGAAACATTTGTTTTTTATAACGCATATACCAGGCTATAAAAACTTAACAAATCGGTATATTCTCCTATACAAAATAAAAAAAAATAGCATCCAACCTCAAATATTATCGACAGTGCTATTTACCTGGATATTACATTAAAGGTCACTTTAGACAATTAAAGGTAGCTAAAATAGTAGATACATTAAAATGATCTTATTATAGTGAATAATATGATTTGGAACGAAAATACACAAATTGTCTTTAGCGATATATAAATACATTAGGGCCCTGACACTAACTATACACCATGTTATGTCTAATTATGACATAATATTATTAAAATAATATATAAATAAGATCTGCACCCATACAAACTGTCTGCACCCATACAAAACGTTTACTATTTCAAACGTCAATTTTTTTTCAAACCTATTTTCTTTTTAAAGAAACAATTTTCGGGGTAAACTTAATGCGCAGAAGAAGCATTTTTTCAAGAATAGTCATGTAGCTTATTCCAAAGATATTGTTCAGCATATGTTACATATGCAGATAAATTAAGGTTGATTATATATGCTAATATATTACTACTCAATTTAAAAATGAATAGTTAAGTAATAAAGCTTTAAAAGCGAGAACTTTTCTTGTCAGTTATTAATCTGATATTCTTTTTGTGGCACCTCATTTAGAAAATATAAAGTGGTTGCTATTATTCGCTGTAGCGAGAGGACTGGAAAAATTTTATACCATTTACATACATATCTCTCATGTGATAAGTCAAAAATGTTGATAAAATGCGAAGGCGCAAAAAACGCATTTCTTCTAGATATATCTGAAGTGTCTATAAATTTTATTTAGCTTTCTCGTTTTCTTTGTTTATGTTGAATTTTCACCAGAAATTCATGTAATCCTGCTATTTTTTATGTTCTTTTAAGACATAATTTTTTCTAACTAATCATGCAGGTAATTTTAATATAATTTAATACCTAACTCAGTTAATTTACTAGATCTGGTGTCATTTGTTAATCAAACCGAGCTGAGTGTCATGATGTATGACTTTTATTGGAAAAGGCTAAACAGCATCTTTATTCATTCTGTATTTTTTGGAATTTGTTGATTATCACGCCTTAAATGGATTTCTGATCATTTTCGCCATGTTTTATGTATTTATATCTTAATTAGTATATTTTTATTTTAACATACTTTGCTCATTCTCAGATTGGAATTTACAACGTATTACCCAATAATCGTCTGCTTCTTTTTATGATGTAGTTGTCTAATTCAATGCCTGATTATTGTTCGAAATCTTGATATCACTATTGGTATAGGCAAATTATTTGTGAAACGCGCTTAGGCAAATTGTATTTGCAAGTAAAAAATTATATTGGAGTACAGTTATGTTGATTGTCTTTATTGATTTTGTAATGCTCTGGCCAATGCTTTTATTAATCTATTGATTACATTGTTACTAGTCATCACCGACTAACCTAAAATGCGCTTTTACGATAACTTAAATCTATCTTACTTTGGGGTATAATAATGCTTTTGTATTAACACTACTGTTCTACTATTAAATGCATCTCACTGCACTACACTACATAATATGAAATGCTTTCATTCTTTTGAATTTGTGCCTTGTTCTGGTATTATCCAAGTTTTATTACTGCGATAGTGATATGAGAATGTCTCTTGATTTCCTGATTAACAGTCGGTATCTGAAGGTCTCGGTGTAAGTAATCGCCCCTGTAGTATGTCGGTATACCTGCAAGACTTCCCAAGATTTTGTTATGGAATTTTTTATAATACATATATTGCTCTTCGTGTAAATTGAATTTAGTTTGTCCTTATAGGTTTCAATACTTGCTTGTAGCAATTTATTATGTACTGATAAAAATGTTGCTTGTAGCAATTTATTATGTACTGATAAAAATGATTTGATCCAATTAACCAATATATTTTCCTATATTTTAATTCCAGTTCTTGACATTTCCTTTTTGTATGTTCTTTCCAAAGGAGATTTGGATCGTTGTTGTTATATGGAATGATGTTATTATTGTTGTTGGGGCTTATGTGGTCTTATTCTACTGTCTTTAATTTTTATTTTCCAGGTTTTTACTTAATTATTTATATTCCAACGGCAAGAATCCCAGTGTGATCAGCAAAGGTAGCCGTCGTGATATTTTTCATTTGTGGTATAGGGAATAGGAGGTAATATGAGTAGTTAATTAATTGGCCCCAATACACCTGTTTTAGCTGCTTTTGTTGTAGAGTAAAGTTTTCCCTTATTTAACCCCAAACGTTCTGGCTGTAATGTAAGTCCATGTGGGTAAAGTCGAAGTCTTGTGTTATATCTAAGAATATGGCTGAACATACCTTTTTGATGAAAAAACCTGAAGGTGTGTATTATGTATTTTTCTCTCGTTCTACTCTCGTACTTTTCTTTAGCTTAGACTTGTGGCCATTCTACTTGTGAGAGTAAGAGAGATCTATAGGCTTTTGTTTCATTTGGTGATATTCCATGTTTTGCGATCATGATAATTTCAACTATTTTATAAATGCATGAACATGTTTTAGTTGAAATACTGCATTGATCGACTTTGATGAATTCTTTCGGCATGTCTAATTGAATCGTCGAACTTTTATATTTTATGCTAAGAAATTATAGGCAATATCAGTTTCGTTTAACTTGAAGGTTTTTTTAGATTGTTAGCAAGTGCTTTTTGTTGCTGTGTGCTCAATTCCACATCGGATTTTATAGGACGACTGTACCAGGTACGATTTAGGTATTTGGTGGCTTTTCAAAGCGTCTAATCTGTTTCCTTGTTATCTGCTTTCTCATATAGTTATTTATGGATGTGTTTTAATTTGCTATATTTCCCTTTTCAACCGATGAGTTATATTGTTTAAAATATTTTTATTTTCGAACCACTGAAATATTCGGTTGTCATTTTTATTCGATGATTAATTCCTTTAATCGTATTCTTAATTTCTGGAGTATTATTTCAAGCAGCTTGTTCGGTATCTACAACGAATTTTTCCTAAATACACATCATATAACATCTCCTCGTTTCGTCATCATCAACGTGCGATCTCCTAAATAACATTGGTTCTTCATAATTATTTTAAACAAAGATTCAACTCGTTACCGTAATCTCTTAATTTAGAAAAATTGAATTCCGTCGGAACTCAAGTTATTTCCTAAACTTCAAAAAAATCGCTTCAAGGGCATGGTCTTCAGGGGATTGACAAGATAAAATCGAATGGAAGGCTTTAAAAGCTTTTTAAGAAGCAAAATCATCAACAGTTTAATTCCGACGCTCAAATTTTTAATTAACTTAACCCTACAAAAATAGCATAAGTTTATTGAATTTCATATAAAATAAATTATTACTTCTAGTAGAATTTTTATTGTAACCAGTTGTTCTGATTTACATTTTACAACAAGACTAAACTAGTGCGAAGCATATGGTCAGCGTAAAATAATCCGACATTTTCCCGTATATAACAGAGCGGGAGCTCTTATATATTTTAAACCTTTAGGTACATAAATAAACAGCACTTAACACGTAGTGAAATACGGCTTCCCATTAAATTAATTCAAATTTAAGTCAACGGCGGCACAAGACTGAATTAATTTTTTACTAACTTAAACGATCCTCACTGTTCGGAACTAGTTTGAAACTGGCCTCCTGCAAACCCGAGGTTTATAGAAATATTTATTCTAAATTTAGGTGTTGGTGGGAAGTTGCAATCGATTCTATCTCTGACATTGATGAAGGAATGATTGTTACATGATGTTTTGATGATATGGGATAATAAAAGAGATAAGCGGCCAGCATACAAAGTTTAATTCGTAGTAAAACTTTATTAGCAGTTTAGGAATAACATAATGGGAACGTTATGATGGAAAATTCGTAGGAAATTGGAAATTTTCGGTTCGATATTTATACCGCAATTACAAATTTACATAAAGTTTAATGTGAGCTTTGTATCAGAACTATTGATCTACAGAATACATTGTCATGTGGTGGTAAGCGGTAAAGACAATAGTTTATCATTCGGATTAGATGTAATCAGTACGTTCAATGGTAGTTTAATAGTTTCTGAAATGCTTCAATGTTATATATTACAATGATGTTCATTTTAAAGTATTATAATAACAATAATATATTAATAATCGATAATTAGTATTAAGATGGCTTGGTAATGAAGAGCTCAAAATGATGACATACGTCGGAAATGAGGCTTTTAGTCTATGCTATTTTCTGTTGTTGCCATTATCTGCAGATAGGAAAGCACGTAAATATATCGTGTAAGATTAATCTAAAAATATAAATGTTGATTAGCTGTTTTGAGTAAAAGCAGAATAATGTTCTGGTTGAAATCTAGTTAAAAATGGTCAATATTTTTTTAAATTCGATAATGTAGTAATGCGTCGCTAAAATCATCACTTTCTTGACGAAATCTAAGTACGTATGTACATGGTTTTTAGTGATATCAAGAAGTAGATTTTTTACTGTACGTGTTTGACTGGACCTACGGCTTGAAGTAGGTTCCAAGCCTAGAATTTGGAAACCGTCGTAGAATTAATATGGTTTTACTTAGCCAATTAGGTTTTAACGGCGTTACCACCATAGTTTTTCATTGTCGGATTTTATACCTTTTATTGTTCGACCACAATTACAAACCAACATAAAGAATATCCATGTTTTCGGTATTCGAACCAGTGACTATCGCAGTCGTAAAAGGATCACTTTATCAATTTGTTCATTGTTTTGATATTGAAACATTTTCTTATCTTGCCGTTTGGGCTTATAGTGTGTAATTTGCCAGTTCAAATCAGCATTTTGTTCGGGGAATCCAAGGGATTGGCCAAGGCTATTTTGTTAGTTTTTGTATGCGATAAATTTAGAAATATATGTTTTGCTTGTTTACCTTTCTTAATTGCCAATCCGTATACTGATGCAAATTGTGAAACATAACATTAGAATATTGCTATATTTGATGCAAGAAGTTCTTTTATGAACTTTTCGGTGACTGCCCTTGTCAACACATAAACTAATTGCATCACCGGTATATTTATTAGTGTCTAACATGCCATGCAACATTCAGAATCTCCCCCAATATTCTATTTTGGACAACTGTTGCAGAATTTTAGTCGATTTGAAGGAAGGTATATAAGATTTTTATATTAAGACTAGTAGTTTAGTAGTTATTTTTAGAAAATAAAGGAATTTTACTGTTTCAATTTTGGGGATATCAGTCATGATGATATTAGACAGTGTCCAAGCTAGAGGTATAACCATCTTACTTAAAAATCTTTGTCAGAAGCAGCTTACTGAACTAACATATTCCATATTTAGATTGCTATTACTATCTACTATTGTTCCTACTATTGCTATTGAGATTGAAAACTTACCAATCTCAAAAAGGGGACAGCACCCTCCAATTACTGTTCAGTTTTCCCGAGTTCATTACTTAAAGATGTTGAGAGAGTAATTATCTAAGCTTTTATTAAACCTGCGAAACATGAAAATATCATCCAAACTGAGTTTGGAATTTGACTCATTCCATCAAGCTACGAGGTTAGCAGCACTTTGAAGCTTTAAAGAAAATAAGAAACACATCATACGAAACGTCAATTAAATCATTTAAATATTTCTTGGACGTATTTTAACAATCTTATGACGCAATTTTATAATAGACTAGTTGAAAAAAATTTAAATATATATAAGTCTGAATTCTACTTTATTTCTTTCGTACATATTTTATTTTCATATTCATTTATCTACTATCAAACATTACGGATGGATATTTTGCAATAAAATAAAGTAATCAATTCAATCATCAATCATAAATAAAGTGATAACATATTTGAAAATTATCTGTAATATATATTAAATCAATATTACACAATAATTACACATAACATCCCAAATATATACGACATAGGCAGTCGCAAAACGGTAGTTCGCCTGTCGATAGGCAAAAATTAATCCACTGAAAATAGAAATTACTAATTCAGTCAAATGCGCACATTTTGACCTTAAGTGTATTATTCGTTGAAACTTCAAGTTTTAGTAATCAAAAGGCTTCAACAAAAGTCGAAAAACTCGATAAAAAATGGATCTAATATTTTTCTAGATAACAGCCAGAATTATTTTTTAATTTTCCAATACAATATAGCTCTTTTTAACTTATTACATTTATAAATAATAATGAACAATATTATAGCATATTTTAAGTTACATGTTACATATTAGTTCATATTATAAACAAATAAAAAACTTATTATATAAAACTTACTATATATTTATATATATTTACGACAACGTTAATAATCAGTCGAATGAAAATAAAAATCTGTCATGTTTTTTTTCAAATTTAATTGGTAAGCAGAATGTGACGTTAGAGGTTAATCACATGATGCATATGAAACCCTCAACCAATGATATGCCTTCCCAATAAAATATTTTCTTTACTGGTGTCTACTAAATGGTTATTTAAATTGACCAACGAAATGCAGCGAAACGGCGTTCTCTGCTAAAACCACACAAACCAATCCCTAAATTAGATGTATTAAGTTAACACTCTATATCCTACTCCATGGTAGCGACTGAAACTAGTTTGACGTTTCCAACGCTAACTAATACATAATTTCATAATTCATTCATTCATATTCAATTATATATATATATATATATATATATATATATATATATATATATAATTGGATATGAATTGGAAAGACATTGGAAACTTCGATTTTATGTCTTTTATCAAAACTACAAAAAAGCTACTGTTTTTTCTAATAGCGACTCCCTTAATTTACTTTTTCTTTGTCTCGTACAAAAACGTCCCAAATGATACGGCGGCGTATCGAAGTTCTAAATCTCAACGGACTTAGTGAATTGTAGTACCCCTAGGGGGCGTCGGTAATTAAGGAAGTCAGAAGGAACTCTGGAGAGTGATTAGTTTTACTTCTTTTCTCTTGACGAGTCTTTGATGGCAGATAGATTTACTTTAATCGTGACGTACACTCAAGTGTTTTATGCCGTTAAATCGGAAATAAGGGAATGTCAACATCGGGCCTGAATAAATCTGGAATCAAATTTATTGTTCAAATACTGAGAAGCCCGGGAATTTAATCACCGGGGACATATTTCTTTTGCAACTTTTTCGAATCAAAAGTTTTTTTGTCCAAGTAAATGGAAACTGTTTTTTATGTATTGTAACTAATTAATATATAAAAAAGTTTTAATTAAATATACAGGAGGTTGCATAAATATTGTATAAAGTAGTAGGCGAATAAGTTTGCTGAATTTAATGAGTTTTAGCTACTAAAATTATTGTATTTATATTTCAGAATATTTTCTCTGAGCTTGAATATATCACTAGATTTATTCATATTCATTCCAGTCACTCGATTTTTTTCAAGCATTTACTTAGAGCAAAAAGCTAAATAATAATTGGATACTAATAGTTTCTTGGGCAATCTCTGAGAACGAACTCGCTTCGGATCCAAGGATTTGGCTTCAATCCACTCTCACTTAATTGATATTGATATAGCGATACAGAAGATCCTCGAGAGAGATTATATTCTGAGAAAAATATTTCAAATTAAATTGATTTAATAATGAAATTATTACTTATGTTGTATTATTAGGATACGAAATTGCTCCAAGAAGCTGTGTAGTGCTGTGGTTGAGAACTCTTTATTATGATTTCGAAATAATCTTTAAAAACCATTATGTTCTATGTTCGGTATGCAAATAGGCTATTTTAAGACAATGCTTCTTTGTTTCAAGATGATAGTTATTTTCCGAGGTGTCGAATTGTTGTTGGCTAAACCCATTCCTCTAAACGTTTATTTAAGATGTATCACGAGTTTTCACATATTCATAGTATTGGAATATCTTTCGAACCTAGTCAAGCCACCAATCTATATTTATCTATATTTCTAATCTATATTTGCGATTATTTTTCTTAGAATTCTCAATACCGCAATATTCTTGTCTTAAAAGTTTCGCTATCTAATCACTCGCGAATTTGTTTTCCGTTGCTACTTTAGTTGTAACGGGTTTATAACAAGTGTAAAATCAATCACTCATAGCTTCCAGCGTTGCCACAACCCACCCCGAACTTATATTATACTGTGGTAGATATTTAATATGTTTAGCAATAGAGTACATATGCCCGTTCAATAAAATAGTCAAAAAAATATGTAAAAATTTAAAATTTATTTAAATCCGGAGCGAATTATTTCTTGTATTTGAATATCCTAATTAAAAATAGATAGAATACTCTCTGATTCATCGGAACATATAACAGAATCTAATATTGTTTTATCTAATCTTAATATTCTATAATATTTGATGTGATTTGGTATTATAGGGCCATGTGGCCAAATGCCTGTAAATTTCTTTGAAACATTAGTAATAATAATTAGAGGTTATAAATGCAAATGTTGCATAACCAATATTCTAAATTGATGTGGCAACATTGCGACGTGCTGACGTCATAAGCATTGATAATGTCCATTGGATATTTTACTTGACAGTCTATAGTTAAGGCGGCCTACTACATATAAAGTATATTCAAAATTATTTTGTACAAACGTCATCTAAATTTGTGACGTCGAAACGTCGCAGTGTTGTCGCATCCACTCTGAATAGTTCAGTTGTATTTGATATACGACAAAATTCTCATCTAAATAAAGTAATTAAACAAAAATGTTATTAAGTATAATTTATTTTAACATTATGGTACTTCTAAAAACTAAAGTTAATTATACAGTCACAATTGTTTATAGGTTAGTTATAATCTCTTATCACTACTGTTTTCAAGAATTTTGCATACGTCTAAACCAGACCAACCAGACGATTTTGACAAACTCATTTGTTTAAGCGTTAGTACTAATCAGACAGGATTGCGTCTCTTTTTAACTAGAATAAAATGAGAAGGAAAATATTGTCTGATTCTGAATTTACAAATTGCGACAGGCAATAGATTAAACATCTTGATGACGTATGCACAAAAAACTTTAAATAGAATATACGTAGTATGATATAATATTCAATGGCAAGGAAATAATTAAATAATGATAGAATCTAATATTTAATTAATGATATTTAGTTTAGTATTAGTCTTTACTAAATTTGAACTAAAACTATTAAATTATTTCTGATTTATTATCTTTGTCCTACTATAATTAATGGCTCGTCGGAGTACATCCAATTTTTTCAACTAAGAGCACTTACTACCACATAATGGCATAGGCCCGTAGACATTACTTTTATGCGCAAAACGCATTACTCAAAAAATAAAAACGTTTTATAATACCATGAACGTACAACAACTGCAGTTTTATTTTAGCCGTTTTTAACGTTATTGTTATTTGGAGCTACAGCATGTGCGCTCACGTTATTTTTTATGGTTGCGACGTTATTTGTTCCGCTGTCACATTTGTTTATAATACCATGCAAATATTGGGTCAAATTTACGGTTCGCTGTATCACTCCGGTCGACCAAAACTATGTATATTTCATTATTTTCACTTCTGATGGCCTCAACGCTATATTTCGCTATTAGTTTTGGGTAAATTTGGATTTTACAACTCGGCATTAAATTTGGACGTTTTTGATTGGCCAAAAGGAATTTAGTTTTTATCGTATTTCGGTTTTTTTATAAATGACGTTAATAGCACATCCTTCTGGAACGTAACATTTACTATCAGTCAATTTTGAACCATTTACGTAAGGGTAGATACAAAAAAAACATTATAGCCCTTAGTGGTACAACAACCAGTCCAGTGGGCAATAAGTATTTCTAATGATAACTATTCTGTACCCCACGTGTAAAAAATCACTTAATTAAGTGGCTTTCGGTGTAACATATATTTTTGTATATGTTATTGCTATAACTTGGTACATACCCATCAATCAGATCGGATGGCGTAAACATTTTAATCTAGGTACTTTAATATCATACCGCATTTATTATGATTAGCAAGTACTTTGGGGTGTCATAAAACTCTTTCGAAATACTTAACATGAACACTTATACTGAAGTACACTCCTTATGGATTCTAAAGAAATATTACGCTGTATCAATCTGACAAAGACTCGCAACACTTTATTTTCAACCGCTGCATGGCTACATTATATTTTCTAGCAGTACCCCATATGGAAGTATCGATTCGTACAGCAATACCTTGTTATCTAATGATTATTAGCCCATTATTGAGCGATTACTGGGCTCGATCAGCTTGATATAGTTTAAATATTGTTTGTTCAGTAAGTACGTGCTTATTCCAAGTTAGGCGTTGGTCTAGATCAATACCAAGATAATTCGCATACTGATGATCATGTTCTTCTATGCAGAGTAGAAGTTACATGAGTATATTTTGTTGAAAATGAAACAGTCCTCTTTTGCTTCAATACGCCATGATATGAGTCACACCTGTATTTTATTGAGGTATGTTTGGAGGTTCTTTGATGCTGTCGTTGACGCAGTACTTTGGTGGTAAGACTAGACTGCACTGGCTGGACTCTGTCTGGCAAATCACTTTTATATGGGAGATAAAATATTGATGCAGTATATTGCTCCTGAATATATTAGATGTATTTGAGTGGGTCCAGCGGATGAGATAAGATTTAACTAATTGAAAATAAGAATTGGAGTTTCTTTAATTATTTTGTAAAACTCTGTATATAATTCCTCAAATACTAGGAAAATATTGGTAATAAACTTACAGACTCATAGGAAGTGCGTCTTATTTTAACTAATTTCCAAATGCTATGAAAATAACTCATACCTAATGTGCCAGGTCAATTGACAACAAAATCCCCGGCGTACCATAGTAAAACATATATTTTTGGTAAAATAAGTTTTTTTTTATTCAACATAATTTATCTTCAAGGGTGATGCACTGATTATAGCGACCCTCCAACTTTTTTATAACATTTTTTAGTACGATTTGTCATTTGCTTCAAAATAGGCCTCAGTTTCGGCGATCACCTCTTCATTCGACGAAAATTTCTTCCCAGCGAGCATTTTTTTGAGATTTGAGAACAGGAAAAAGTCGCTGGGGGTCAGATCTGGAGATTACGGTGGATGAGGAAGCAATTCGAAGCCCAATTCATGGGTTTTTGCCATCGTTTTCAGTGACTTGTGACACGGTGCATTATCTTGATGAAGCAGCACTTTCTTTTTCTTCAAATGCGACCGTTTTTCGGCGATTTCGTCCTTCAAACGATCCAATAACGCTATGCAATAGTCGCTGTTGATGGTCCTTCCTTTTCCAAGGTAGTCAATGAAAATTATTCCATACGCATTCTGAAATACAGACATCATAACCTTGCCAGCGGGCTGTTGCGTTTTCCCATGTTTGGAGCTGGTTCATCGTGTGCAGACCACTCGGATGGCTGTCGATTGGAATTCGGAGTGAAATAATGGAGCCATGTTTCATCCATTGTCACATATCGATGCAAAAACTCGGGTTTATTACACTTCATCATCTTCACAGACTGTTCCGAATCATCAACTGGTCCTTGCTTTTGGTCAAAAGTGAGCTCGCGCGTCACCCACTTAGCACAGAGCTTTCTCATACCCAAATATTCGTGAATAATATGATGTACACGTTCAATTGGTATCTTTAGAGTGTCTGCTATTTCATTCAATTTCAATTTAGGGTCATTTAAAATCATTTTGTGGATTTTTTGAATGTTTTCGTCGGTAACAACCTTTTTTGGGAGTCCACTGCGTTGACCATCTTCGGTGCTCATTTGACCACGTCAGAACTTAGCATACCAATCCTTGATGGTTGATTTTCCTGGGGCAGTGTCCTGAAACTCGGCATCAAGCAGAGTTTTTGCTTCAACTGGATATTTTCCTTTCAAAATGCAATATTTTATCAAAAAATTAAATATATTTCTGAAACGTTATAAAAATCATATAATTATTTATAATAAAAAAATATTTTAATTGGTACTTAATTTTAAAATTATTTTTTTAAATATAGATATGTCAAATATCTATATTTTTCTCGGTGGTCGACACCCCTAAGTTGTACATATCAATATAAACCTAATTTTAATTAACTAAATTGGAAAGAGCTACACTTAGAGGAAATATTAATTCAGAACTCATCTTCTGCTTTATCCCGTTCAAGTAAATCCTTAAAGGGCTTTCCTAAAAGCAATATATAGAGGCTATCGTTTTTCTAAAATGGCTGCACCCGAATAGTGTATTAATTTTCGATAAAAAGGAAATCCTCTAAAGATTTAATCTAATCCTGTTATAGATTATATTAAAAATTGTCCGCGAGGTAATTTAAAATAGAAAACGGGCACAAAGGTTAATTTTAGGATATGAAAGTATCAATATTATATTCAAGCAAAAAAGGGAAAATTAATGTGTGTAAATATCTAGGAAAATATTTAAATCAGGTTTTCTTAATACTCGCAAAATCTTACTGATTCCAAATGGGGAGGCATCGGCTTCATGCTTATTTTCCCCCACGAGAATGATAAAAGTTTAACTGTTTTAGAAAGGCGTTCGTTGTCGCATTTGGAGCGATAAATTTACATATAAAAGTGAGTTCAGATATAAAGGAAAATTAGGTTTTAAATCGTATGCATATGTAGAAAAATTAAACTCAAAATGTATTTTAACAATTATTATATCCCAATGGAAAATATTAATAATTTTAGAAAACTATAAGTCTATGCTACATAGATTCGTATGTTATCTATGGTTCAACAAAACTAAAATCAAGTTTAATATGAACTAGTTGTCGCCCTGTGGCTGAAATTTGACCACAATGTATTAAATTAAGTATGTTTCTCTCATCTGAGAATAATAACGCTAATTAAAAAACGATATGTTATTAAAACTTGTTTTCACAGCAGTTCCAATATAAGATGGGAACTGTAATTGATGCATAACATTAATTAAATCAGTAAGTATCTGTAAAAATATGTTAAAATATATACAAACTATCTCAAAAACTAACACTCACTATTATTTTTTAAATTGCATTTAATTACAGCTATTTTTCTATTAACTTTCAATAATTTACAACGTATTAATAAGTACAAATTACTACGCCACTGAACATTATAACTCAGTATATTAAGTAATATTATTTTCAGAGCTGTAGCAACTTCAGCGTATCAAATATAAGTATACATGATATAAAACAGATAATATACGAATAAAAACAACTTTGAAATTGATCGAAATTTTGAAACACTAACGAACACAATTGGGTCATTTATTTTATTCCAATTTGGAGATGTATATTAAAGGAATATATAGACATTTATTATTGTAAAGACAATCATTAAATTAACTATTGAATTTCCTTAGGTCGATAAACTAAAGAATCAAAATAATTGATAAAAAAAATTAATATCAGCCAGTCATATAATAATACACTTGTACTGAGTTTTTTTATATAAGCTATCATAACAAGCTAAACGTGATAAAATTATTATATTTAATTTTCTAATAATATTATTGAATTTACCTATTAAAACAAGCATTGTTCTTTATTGTTACCACAATTTATATTCCAAAGTAGGATAATGTTCAAAATTTACACCATAAATAAATATCGTCTGTAAGTTTTATATTAAAAGAAACTTTCATGATTTTGTTCTGCTAACTGTGCAATATATTATTTTATAGTATATGGCAGGATGTTGTTAAATTTATGGCGTGTTTCGAAAACCCAAGTTTGCTCGCGTTAAACTTAAGTTGCATTGGTGCATGTACCCATCTTGACCTTAATATAAAACTGCACTTCTAAATTTATCTTCTGCCACGTGACTAGTTATTACGATATTGGGGATTTAATCTTTTTCTCTATATAAACCTAGAAGTAAAACGATTGAAACAAAATAAAATATATATAATCGATTGAGTGTTCAGTCTGTTCCAGTTCAATAAAGTATTAATAAGAAGAAATATAATAGTATTTACTTATATAATTAAAGTAAGGTTTTACAGATATATTACTCTGCCCTTTTAACAGGAAAATTTTTCCTTCCAAATGTTTTTGTCGGTGAAACAGTAGATATGAAATGCAGTATATTGAGTATGCTTATATCATGATATAGCATGACTCCTCTCTTGAATAGAACAAAAAACCATTTTCAAAATACTATTAAAGTGTGACTGTCTTCTGTTATATATATTTAATAACGCAACAGAATGGATCTCGAACAATATAGTTTACATAATTTTCTTCTATGTTCGCTGCGATTTCACCATCTAACACTCACATTGTTTTTATCAAGGAATAATAAAATGGTCACATATAAATCGGTAATACTCATCCACTATTTTCTTAGCTATATAAATGCGTAGTGAAAATGAAAAACTAGGGGAGGTCGGACACTTAAAAGTTATATTAATTTACATTTCTTAGTTGGTAATTTATTTTTTTTGCATATGTTACAAAATTATATTATTATTTTTGTATTGTTTGGGCTCGGCACTGACTTCAAAGTGATCAGTTGTTAGTAGTTAAAATAATATTGTAAATAGATAAATAGGTTTAGGTAGGTATTAAGCTAAATTGTGTGTATATATTAGAATAAAAAATAAATGTAGTAGAGAGATTAACCTTTTTAACCTTTTTAAACATTTTTATTTAGTTATTACAACGATTATTATATATCTGTTTTAGTTTATTTTTGTGTTATAACTCTAAATTTGATAACTTTTTAATTTTTAGTGAGTTTCTTATTTATTTTTTGAAGTCAATTCAATTTTTCAATTTTTTTTGTTAAAAATATTTTATTTTTTTTTGTTTTTAGTGTAGCCTGTGGAATTATATTTTTGAACTCTATTTGGTCATTTAGGTGAGTGGCTAACTCTAATTGCTTTAATGAAGAACCTATAAAACATACCTGACAGTATTAATAATCAAATGATAATATTACTTTTATTTTGCAATAAAACAACTTAATTTTATATTTCTAATGCGAAATTTAGTCTCATATCAATTGCCGTTCGAAATTATAATCACTTAACAACTAGCTATAATAAATATTATCTTTATATGCACTAATTAGTGTTTTGTTTAACTTGTACTAAGCTCGGAGAGGTTTATTTGAATAAAAAACTGTAAAATCCACACGTATGGCACCATTTTATTAATACACGCTCAACAATGCCTGATAATTCCTTCAAAGTGCAGCTCGCTTCACATAAATAAATCTTATCCAACTTATTATTAGATTATACTCTATACTAAATCTCTTTTGTAAAATATTTAAACGTTTGTTTAAAGCTTTTTCAAGTTTAAAGGTTGAGTACGTTATAGAGGAAACCTGATCTTTTTACAATAAAGTTCAGACGATTCTGTATATAAAACACAGTTACTAACAGAAATACTATATTATGATAATAATACTTATTTTAATTGAATCTAATTTTGATAAATAAAATGACTAATATTTATTATTAGTATTTATATTAAATACTTTGAACCTAAATATAGTATATACATTAGATAATGATTAAAAACTAATACCATCCTAATAGATGAATTTATAGCTACCTATCCCTAATAATACTAATTCAGGATGCTAATATAAATGCGGGTGGAGAAAAACAACAGTTTATAAGTTATTCTAGAGATAAAGTTAGCGATGTTTCTTTACTCAGTTAAAATTTACTACATTTTCAAAATGAAGCTTTCGAGAAGCTGCAATGTAGGCTCATCGAAAATTGTCTGAACTTTATTATGGTGAGAGCTTAAGTGAACTTCTTTCACCCTTCTTTAATCTATACCCTTATATCATAGTTAAATATTCTGTTTATTATTAGATAATTAATAATGGTATTAAGAGGAAAATTTCTAACGTAAGTCACAAGATTAAGTTTCATTAATAATGATCTGAATGAATCTAACATATAATAATATGAGAAGAAAAATATTGTCTGACTGTAAAACGAATTTATAACTTTCGACAGGCACATATTGATAGCGTAAGTTCACTGCTGTTTTTAATAGACTCTATACACTACCGGTAATATATTAGAAATAAAAAAAATATGCTCTAGTAATTTTTCGTCTGAAGAATGAATCGCCTATGACAATGGCCTGGCTCTTTGTTTTATAAAAAATTTATCATAGTATTAATAGTAGTATTTAAACAGCGTAGGTGACTAAAATTCGATGGATTGATTTATGTTAGACATTGCTAATATGCAAATTGGCTCTTTGAGTTAAATTGTAATTTAAAATTATTGTTTTTATACATCGATAGTATATATAAAATGTCTAATTTAATTTGCACATTTTTATCATAGCTTGTCGCAACTTGCATTGAAATCTTTTCAAAATTACTACATTTAATATGGATGTTACATCTAGAAGTTCATTATGATAGTACAATGTGCCCTTAATGCGTAATTATCTAACTACTCCGTATTGGTATCTAAGAAATTGAATTTTTACATAATATTACTGACTTTGTTAACAATGCTGCAAAAGCCATTATAATGCTACAATAAAGAACGTCTTAATATGCTCTTTAATTTTTAGTCTAAATATAACCTGCATTATTTAAATTATATATTTACAATACAATTTTTCGTTTTTGGATAAAATGGTTTAATTAATTTTATGTACACTAGTTCTACACCTAGTTATGTTAATTATATACATATATATATATATATATATATATATATATATATATATATATATATATATATTTATTATTAAACATAAAAATTCGTTCTGTCCCGTTCTAATCCATTTTTATTAAATCCAAACTTTCTGCTATCAAACTGTTTTTTCAAATTTTCAAATTAGAGGAAACTCATATTTTCTGCTAAATTTCGGACATTCTTTATTTATATGATGTAATTATTTACATTTGGTAATTAGTATATTTTATATTAACACCGTTTATATATCAATTAAGATTCAAGCCATGTAAAATATCTTACTAAATTAGACAAATAATATGGATCCTTATGTGAGGCTACCCTTATTCTAATAGTCACATTATATACAGTATAACATATACAAACCCGTAACATTGTATGTGCTATTTTAAAGGCAAAATAGGAGTTGTAGCACAACCTTAATATTTGGCTGCAAAAAATATATTTATAGATTTCCACAAAACTTCGAAATAAGTACAACTGACAATGATTGAACGAAATTATAATCGTTGGCAACATAACACGCAATTTTTGAAAAACAGTGTACGCTACATTTCCAGATTTTTACATTCAAATACACGAGTTTGTTCGATGAACTAATTATCATAAAACAACTTTTCGTTTTTTTTTGTAGCTTTAATATATATAAAACGTGGATTATAAATCACAAACATAAAAAAATAATACAGAATATTTAAATATAACTATATTGTCATCTAGGTTTCTTTACAAACAATACTATACAATCTGAAAAGGAACAGTCATATGGCTTATGCTAATATAGAAGGCTCTGGGTGTTTTCTGATATGATATTCATGTTGGTCACTTTCCTTGCTTTAGTCTCTGAACTGTCAGTAAAAAAACGGTTGATGTAAATGTAAATTACATTATTTACTATTTAAAATATATACGTTTCTAGCTGATGTTGACTAGACTAAGTACTGTATTATTGCATTATTCTTATTATATTACATTATACATTAGTTTACGACATTATATTTTTAAATAGTCTGTTATCATTCTATTTCAAAACAATAAAAATGTACTATTGAAGCTTATAACGTTTATATTTACCTCATGTAATTAGATGTAATCATAATGCATATTATGGATTGGTTCAGTGACCTAGGACTTCACAAAAATAAAATAAAATAATTACTTAATGAATAACTAGAAATTTAAAAATATATGCAATTTATATTTTCCTCAACAGAATATTTTTCAGTACCAAGTCTTGAAATATGTATGTTTTACAAAATGGCCATTCAAATATTGTTTGAACAAAGCTACCAGCATTCCACAGACAACGCAAGCCAAACTAACTGAAGATGATGGTTTCGAAATTCCAGCATTTGACACGGAAACTGTTAATCTGACAGGATTTTGACTCAGTAGAGTTACCCAGCCAAAGCCGATTAAGGAACGCCTAAAGGGTTTGATGGAATAGCAAATAAACGAATTCCACCTCGGAATTAATAGAACCATTTATCAAATCATTTCAATTAAGCTTTCCTTTTATCCCATATAGCTTTAATGTGCATATTTTAAAACTGAACCTTAAATGAAACGGTGTTAGAATAGCGTGTAAAGGCGGTGAAGGCCTTACGTTTGTAATTTAATTGAATATAAACAGATTATAATATTAAATTAGTTAAAGGTTAAAATTAATGAATATGAACGAAATTTCTTGTGTTACGCACAATTAATTTTCACTAAGTTAAATCCATAATATTCAAAAGAAATATATTGGAGAGTCAATTAAGTATCAGGAGCATCACTTATTCGTAACAGTACTAGTGTTAAAAAATCGACGCCCTTTCATCTCCCACAGCAGCAGATACTAAATTTCGCTATTGAACTGAATTTGATTAGGAAATATCAAAAACAGAGAAATATTTATGCCTAATTAGGCCTACGTTGACTACGAATGAAAAAATATCATCCGAGTGCATTTTTAAAATGATTTTGAATCATATCACCTCTGTGAATGAGACCTGAGTCCTAATAAGAACGCTATGCATCCAACTTCTTGGTCCCGAACTTTGTGTTCAGAAATCGACAATCAAATTGCTAGTCAGTTCTTTGGAATATAAGAGTAGTTTTAGTTATAGATTATCTCCGAACCAATAATAAAATAACTCAATTTCGTGAAAAAAAAAGTGGTTTACAGAGGAAAAAAGCAGTTTTCATCAATATAGCACATCTTAGTCACTTCAAACATTGTTAAAATGACAGAACTAAAATAGAAATTCTTTCAGCAACTACCTTATTTATTAGACTTAGTTACTTTCCAGCTTTTCCAACGTCTCAAAGAACTAATTCTCGGAAAACAATTTTCTAAGTAATTAACTAAGGGATATTAGCTAAAAGAAAATCTTATTAATATGTCTATAAATCATTATAAAATATACTTATCGACTCCACTCCAATACATTTCTTTACAGATTTTGTGGTATGCTCTTGATACTAATACTAACGCTACATTTTAGATCTGAAAGAAATTATGCCTTGTCCCCAATATGGCTCTAAATGAAATCAGACTCTTTTGGTTTTGTCACTTTTCAATTACTTTTAACTCAACGGTAGAATGATACCAAATATTCAATTCGTAATAATAATTTAATAGTACCATAAAATTTTTGATAACACTAAGCTTTTTATTATCTTTTTTGAATTTCTTCTTTATTGTGAGTCATATTTGCAATAACGCAATATTTTATTGTAGATATTTCATGTTTTCATTTTGGGTTGGATTGAAAATCCCAATATAAAAGTTTTATACATTGAATCATATGATAATAATTCATTTTGTTTTCTTTATTACAGAACAGGTTATCAAAAATATGCGTTACGATATTAGGATACTTCTTGTAATATATGAGATAAGTTTATGTAACATATGAAAAGTTTTTAACAGTTCACATACCCGGAATATTATCCCTACACTTATTTTCCCGTTTACTAGTTCTTTTATGTGCACTATATCACTAAAACTCCATTGCTTATAGGTGATATTAATTATTTATATCATTTATAATCAATAAAAGTTTAAGAATTTCAGTAACTGCAGTTGAAGAATATTCTATTAAGTATTCCACATATAACGCATTAAGAAATGATTATATTTCATTCATATCAATAATGCGTTCAAATACAGGAAATTTATAAGATCTTCAATAATATTCCTTGTTCCTGCCTCGAGTGGTTATCTCTCTGATTTTCTGGTTGTGCCATCTCCGCATCTAATGGAAATTCTGAGTATGGTTTAACGTAAAACCAGAACGTCGTAAATATTTATTAACAAATAAATGCGGAATAAGAAAGACGCTATTGTATACTGTACATATATTTGCAAGTGTAATTATACTATAATATAATATATATATATATATATATATATGTTATATAGGATATAATATATATAGTAGGTTGTTCAATAAGTTCGAGCAGCACTATCTATTTCGCCTCTCTTCAGAACATAACCAAAATTTCATTAATTTGTAATTAATGGGAAAACGCCGCAATTAATGCGTATAATGTGTCTTTTTAGCTACCAATAGAACAGAACAATTATTGCAGTGCCACTTGAAGAATAATGTGCATCATTTTACTATATCGCATAACACATTACAAGGAAATGAACAAGATGTTTTATATCATTGGCTAATTGAACACATGAGCACTTAAATTAAATGACATATTTCAATTTAGTTTAGCTATGTTGATGTCTTTGTTGTTTAAAGATCCATATTTCGATGTAGATTAAATTTAGGTAACAATAGAGATTCCATTATTTTTTAAGCTCTTCCTTCTTGAAATTCATAATCAGCCCGATATGATAACATTTATTGATATTTTAATACAATTAATATAATTGGAAGCTCTTAACATTAACGCAAAAAGACATACTTGTACCAATGGAATGTTGCTTTAATTTACTACATATTTTTTTCACTAATTAATCCAAAATAATGGATAAAAATAGATGAAGGGAAACGTTAAAAAAAACATTGACCTCAAATATTGCAATATCGAAGTGACATCATCGATATATTTAATTGTGTATATTCACACATTATTGGCGTATATCCTCTGGGTTTTGGGGTTTTCACTGTTTCTATGTATTCTAAGTATACACTCAATTTAAGGAGCACCAAGATTATTTGCAAAACTTAATTTCCTAAATTCTTATATATTAATACATTCTCTATCATCAAAAGAAAAGGAAATAAATAAGATTCAATATTTTATTTTAAAGGCTTCCCAGAAAACAAATATTTGGTGTTTTAAAATCTAAAGTTCTTTGATTATGAATTATATATCCGAAATGTAGCAATTATAGCGGTTGATGTATTTTTAACTAATATTGATTAGAATCTTACATGAAGCAACAACAATGTCATGGTTGGAAAGAAGATTATTGTATATCATTGACTATGAACTTCAAAACACCTACAGAATTACTTTCTCTAACTCTCGTTCCGTCTATTGATCATATTGCATGTTTCTCTTTTTCTATAATAATATTATTATCAAACAACACATAATTAATTAATATTGTAAAACATAAATTATAATTGATGGATCCGATTAAAAGTACTATGGTTTAGTTGATTTGAATAAAGTTTTAAATACAAAAAACTTGGCGATCAAATAACATATATCTATAATATTGCCGTAATTTTTTTAGGAATTTCAGAAAAACTATAATGTGCTATCTTCAAAATCCATAAATACGGCAAGTAGGTAAACCAAATAAAATAATGCTCAATGTAATAAAAGTATTTATTAGTAGGCAATAAATTAAACCATTTAATAAAACGCCGTCAAAATATCAATATCTGATTTATAGGTAGAACTTGTTAAAAGTATTAATTTTAATGAACGGAACTTTCTTTCGTTATATTAAATTTAATTAGGTAGTTTACTTGAGCCTGATTAAATTTATCATCATTTGGAAAGGTCAAAAGTCAACTTCATTTAAATTTTTTTGAAACTATTTACTTTTAAATTGGAAAGAAAAAAATATGAATTGAACCGGAAATTGAATTGAGAAAAATAATTTATAATATAACATAGTGTTATTTCTGTAGAACATGTTCCAGATATCAAACCAAAATAAGCAACGCACACTTGTACATATGAGGGGGATTATAAAATTCTATTCGGTCTGCATTTGCGGGTGAAATCATCGCCGTGAAATGGCAACGGTTATTTCAGTTCAAAACCGTATGGTGTAATTGGCCTACAATTCGTAGCGTACGTCTGTTTCATGTAGTGAAGCGCCAGCAAAGCTTGTGATTCGGAATTTACAGCGAAGAGCAAAATGTAATATTGCTACGCTAATTAGGCAAAGAGCAGTGCTTGTAATATTACGGCTGCGTAAAATATGTCGAAAAGTCTGAAACGAAATCCAAGTTGAAAACATCTGCGCCTTCTAGAAATGAAAATATCTCCTGCGTTCTTACCTGTTTTTTTAATCAAAAATGTGTTCTTTTTACGTAAGATTTTTTTATTGAAATAAGCAATTCATAATATTAAATGACCATTTGTTGTATATGTATAAATACGCATACGTGGTTACGATCTCACAAGAGACTGGAACCATTTCGAGAAAAATATAGAGTTAGTAAATATGCGAGTTATTCCACACTATTAAACAATTTATAGTGTTAATTAAGACCCAGTAGTGTATTAACACAGTAACTTAACACTGCCTATCTAGGAAGACCTATTGGTCCTTACTTAGTCTCTAATAAAATAAATATTAGTAGCACTTTTTAATATTTTTATCATTAGTACACTTCACTAAACAACTATACAAGATCACATGCTTTGGTTTTATTAAGTTTGCATCCTAGTTCACTGTTGTCCAAGATTTGTAGTACTTCGATGTTTATATAGGAGTCGCTACATTAATGAAACCACTCGTTGAATTTTTATAGTAATTTAATGTCAACCAACCACAAAGTTATTTGGTGGACATGTGATTGACATGGATGACAAGAAAATTAACATTGAAAGTATCTTATCATTGATTAAAGTCATTCATAAAGTTAGGAAAAATGTGACTTAGACAGTTTATGCCATATTTAAAATGTAAATATTGCCCATTGGTTTTTTGTCAAAGAGCAAATCTTTCTTGTACAGTTTAGGAAGAAACTATATTAAAGTTTATGGAAAGTTATATTTAACTAAGGTTATGATGTCGTAGTTGGTACGCTAAAATGTATATTGTTCCAATATTTTAGAGGACATCTATGAAGAACTAGTACTTACAATTTTCTTGTCGCAGTCAAGTAGAACCTGTTCATTTGCAGGTTTTTTCCGACTACCAAAATTTTTATGATATTTCCACTGAATTGCCATGATTTAACCATGTCTTACCTCGCCTTTTCGCTGCTGTTAAAGCAAGATGTTACGAAACATTATTATGAATTGTATTTACACATTTACTGATTTAGGATTGTTTTATATTTAGTCCGCAGTTTCAAGATTAAGTATGTTGTAACTTTTGTTATGCTGTCTATCAGTCTAACTAATTACTGCGTGATCTCAAGACTCAATGGTAGGAAAATTTTCCATATACTCTTTAATACTGTGGTCTCCATGTTTGTTCTAGCAAATATGTAGTAACGCTCAGAATCATTCGTATCTTAAAATATCTTATGAGTTTTTCCTATGCTGCCTATCCAGAGCTAATAGGGGTTAATTCTTCGACGAATAAGCATATTTCGATTTCATGTCTCAGGTCTACATATTTGTCTTATGCAGATCGCAACTATATTGGTACAATGATACGCATGCTTAAAACTAGTTTTATCGTGATTTTTGTCATTAAAATAATAATTTGGTGATTGGTGGTGTGGATAGATTGGGGAGTCATGACTATTTTCATGAGTATTTTGTAATATAATGAATAAATTTTGAAAGAAATATTCGTTTAAAATATATTAATCAATTTTGGTTACTTACATTATATTTTATTTTATACAGAGTATAATATCACCTAGTCATTAATTTTCGATACCCGTACAAGATTTTGCTAAATATTTATCTAAAAAGTTTCTTTACCATCAACCATCCTGGGCATCAACACTTTTTGTTCCTGAGAAGTACGAGATCATTTATCAAATCCGAACAACACGTGTTACTTTTGTTTTTCGTTTTATGCAGTCTCTTTAACATCGATCCATTAATCTTTTCGCTAGTTCTAGTTATAAAAGTGTGATACTGCCCTAAAACTCTTATTATCGACGGAAAAATTAATCTTTATACATACAGGGAGTTTCACTTTAATTCATACAATTTTGATCCTTTGTCTAGAACATACTAAATATTATAAATAATGGTTCTCATGATTTGCAATTTTATTTTCATTAAAAATTAAGACTGGGTATCTTTAATAGCTTTTCAGATATTTTCAGTAACAAAATTTATAATCTATATAGCGTATTACATTAAGGAGGTATTTTAGTCTAGATATTTGAAAATAATACATTTTTCTATAAATACTTCTGTCGCATAAAAGTAAAATAAGCCAAAATATATTTTTTTTTACTTTGATACGATAGAAGAGTATATAGCGAAAGCCCAAACCAAATTTCATCTAAATCTGCTCCGCGGAATTTGATATATCATGTCAAATGTAACGAAAAAGTAGTTTGGTGAAACACATTTTTAAAGTTTCATTTTTAGATGCGTCACTAAACAAACGACAACCGCTATATCTCCGAACATAATTTAATTTTTGAACAGTCCTCTTGAGAGCATATATATATAAGTTTGAGAATATAAAAATAATATTATTAGAAATTTGCAATGGAAGGAAAGTACTCGAGCGGGTTTAAGGCGTATAATAAAATACTTTTTTAAATAATAAAAATATAAATGAGGACAATGACATATATTAAGTGAGACAATAAGCGCGTAAATATAAAGTGGACTATTATTATTATAAGGAGATGTAATGCGGTGTATCAAAGAATGTGTCTTCGACGTCCTAAAAGCAGCGTCGTTACATAACAGGTCAATGGGAAAGTCCCCAGCCTACCATAGTAAAATACATTTTTTTGGCAAAATTAGTTTTTTTATTTAGCATAATTCCCTTCAAGGGTGATACACTGATTATAGCGACCCTTCAACTTTTCGATACCATTTTGGTAATATATTTGTCCTTTGCTTCAAAATAGGGCTCAGTTTCGGCGATCACATCTTCATTCGACGAAAGTTTCTTCCCAGCGAGCATTATTTTGAGATCTGAGAACAGGAAATGGTAGCTGGGGGCTAGATCTGGAGAATACGGTGAACGAGGAAGCAATACGAAGGCTAGTTCATGGATTTTTGCCACCGTTTTCACTGACTTGTGACATGGTGCATTGTCTTGGTGAACCTGCACTTTCTTTTTCTTCAAATGCGGATTTTTTTCGGCGATTTAGTCCTTCAAACATTCCAATTACACTATGTAATAGCCGCTGTTGATGGTCCTCCCCTTTTCAAGGTAGTCAGTGAAAATTATTCCATGCACCTCACAAAATACAGATGCCATAACCTTGCCAGCCGACTGTTGCGTTTTCCCACGCTTTTGAGCGGGTTCATCGTGTGCAGTCCACTCGGATGACTGTCAACTAGACTTAGGAGTGAGATGATGAAGCCAATTCACGAGTTTCAAGATTCACGAGTTTCAAGAGTTTCATCCATTCTCACACATCGACGCAAAAACTCGGGTTTATTGCACTTGATCATCTTCAAACACTACTCCGAATCATCAACTCGTCGTTGAGCTCGCGCGGCACCCATTTTGCACACAGCTTTCTCATACCCAAATATTCTTGACTGATATGATATACACGTTCAGTCGATATCTTTAGAGTGTATGCTATTTCATTCAATTTCAATTTACGGTAATTCAAAATCATTTTGTGGATTTTTTAAATGTTTTCGTGGGTAACAACCTCTTTTGTGCGTCCACTGCGTTCACCGTTTTCGGTCGTCATTTCACCACGTCTAAACTTAGCATATCAATCCTTGATGGTAGATTTTGCTGGGGCAGTGGCCGGAAACTCGGCATCAAGGCAAGTTTTTGCTTCAACTGTAGTTTTTCCCTTCTAAAAGCAATATATTTTCAACACGCGAAATTCCTTTTTATCCATTTTCTTCACAATAACAAAAGTTACTTCACTCGAAATGCTATAATTTACATACTAATGATCCGATTGTCAAATTTATACACGCATTTTTTGAGGGTTAGAGCTAATTAAAGACATATGGATTTAATTCCAGTAGCGCCATCTATGTGTCAGGCCGGGGACTTTTCAATTAATCTGTTATTTGAACCGAAGGATGGCAGTGGTTCAATCCTGGATCGTTAACAAGATATTTTTTCAAATTTCTAGACTAGACCCTTATAATAGTCCCAAAGATTTTCGTGGATTTGGAATTGTTCAATCACTATTACAGATGTTACAGAGGACAAAACAATTACATTTACCGGTGTTAAGCATTTTGCGGATTTAGTTTAGATAATGTGATAAATATTACAGCTTATTACTTTTAATATGAACTTTATATTTTATGATTTTTAATGGTTATATTTTTAATTAATATTAAATGCTTGTAAAGCAAAATTTTCTGGAGAAGCTGAGTTCGGCGAAAATATATAATACATAAATTAGCGTAAAAAATCAGGAAAACTTTTTGTTCGAAACATTAACAGCATTATCTTTATTTATCTTCGTTTGAAATAAATTTGAGTACGTCGCATACAGCAGCTCGTTTTGCTCGTGCGGATATGTGACTCCCAACATTTCGACACCTAATTGGGACTCATGTGGGGATTTACATTTCCCGCGCCCTACTCTGAATCGATTCGAAAAGTGTAAACAAATCTCTCTTGCCGAGCACAGTATGCGCCTGTGTGTAAAAGGGGCCTCAATTTAATTTGCTTTTTTTATGCAGACGGGTCCGCGTTTGTTGTAGTAAAATATTCAATATGCCAGAGTGGGTGAGCCTTGGGATGTACAGGTTTACTGTTTAATATATTAGAAATCAGGTTTTTTTAAAGCCTCCCGTCGATAATTTTACGAAAAACCCTAAAAATGAATCATGGAATATATATCACTAAATATAAGACATCTAATTAATCACATAATAAGCTGAATAGAGTACTGTTGTGTTTAAATAATTTTTTTTCTAATTTAATTAAGAAAATCACTTTTTGTTTTAGAAATTTGACTTTCTTCATTATCATATTCTCCATGCAATTTGCTGGTGACTGAGGCTGATTTGTACTTACTCTCAAAACTTTTGCTCCTGTTTCGCCAATCACTCCGATGTAATTAATAAATTGATAATTCGTTCAATTTAACCATAGTTTGCTTTATCTTGGTGATATAGAAAATAGAGTAAAAGTTATTTCACTAAAATTAATTTATCTTGGAGCTAAACATTTGGAATCACCATATTCATAGCATAATTACCTTTGTTGAATGTTTCCTATTGCAGAAGTAAAATAACAAATATAATCCTCTAGAGACTTCATTTTCAGTTAAATTCAATTCAATGTAGTGATAGTAGAATACGAATGACGCTAGCTTTATATCTAGACCGTTACCTTCCAAGCAAGACGCTCTAGAATGATTTGATTACTTGATATATGTGACTTTAAATGATTATGAGAGAAAAAACCAAAATTATTATTCTACAGGAAAACATTTCCAATATATTGATCTATTTAGTTAAATATTTTGTTACTTGTTAATATATTTTGGTATTGCCTGTCAACGCTGCTCAGACTTTGCAGCTGCCAACGGTGATTGCGAACCATGAATTCCTCTCATCGAAAGCCCCTAAGTGACACACACTTGGTTATTGTGTATTAACCGTTGGCAATACGTGAAGTCCATCCATTGGCGAAGGACCAACGTGACGATTATCTTATATAATATCCGTTCTTACCCAGTCCGATTATAGGCGTAGAGATGATGATTATTTATCTATATTTAGAATAGGATTGGAATTCACGACTCTCCTGGCAGCTCGACAAGTTTCTAATATACGTCGCCACCAATACTACCTATTCAAGATATTCCCAAATTTCAAACAATATAATTTCTAAGTTTCCAAAGAAGATGTTAATTATGCTAATAAATTACGTGAAGGTTGTATCGAATCAAATCGTATGTATGATAACAGTTGAATTATTAGTCATTTTGTATCAGTATATATTGTTTCCTTCTTCTCTATGTTTGTTTCGGGTATCTACGCCAATAAGGGGTCACATGTAATATTGAACAAATCTACATGGAGAGCTTGGATCTGAAGATTTTCTGATTTCTACGTATTCATTTCACACAAAGGCATATAATCTAACATAGGTATAGCCTGAAAAGAGAAAGAGTTCTTCTGACATGGTGATCCAGTGCTGTCAGAAAGATGGAGAAACTGGTGGATATCGATTGAAAATACTTTAGATTAATAATACATATTTTAGTTTCGGATAAATCCTCTATTTTTGATAACTAATGGGGCACTAATTATATGGATAACCGGATAACTAATTTGTATGTATATTATTCCCATAATAATCTTGCTTATAAAATTATTATTAACAAGTTATAAATATGACGGATCTCAAAACTGCACCTTCCGTCAGTTCAAACTGTCAATAAAAACATGGAGTGATATGAATCGGAGGTCATAATTATGGTTCTATAGTTCTTAGATTCTTTATAGTCAGTTCAAAACAGTAGTGACACACTTGACCTGTCAAAACGTCGCAATGTTGCCGCAGCTACTCTGAGTTTTAGTACATATTCGCTCTGACATAACAAAATTCTAATCTAAATAAAATAATCAAACAAAAATATTATGTGTTATAATTTATTTTAATATTATAGTACATATAATTCATATATTATTGTAGAACTTAAAACTACAATTAATTATACAGCCACAACAATTTATAGGTTAGAGTTGTTTTATTATATACACATTGAACTTTTTTCTATACTAGTATAGGTAGTATAGTATAGAGTTCTAGGTGTTTTTTTATATAGTGGTATCCCCGGAGGGTCTAATCCATCTAATTAACAATTGTATATCCGAGTAATGTTTTTTACTGTCATCAGATAGCATATTTGTGTTTTACGCTTTGTTCTTGTTTCCTCCAATGTAATGTTTATATTAATGCCATTAAGATGTTACTATATTTTTTACTCCTTAGTTTGCCCTGTTACTATCTGTATACATATTTCTTGATAAAACTACATTAAAATCACTGCATTCTCCTTAATGCATTTGCCGTATCTGCAAAACAGTTAGTACTATTTCTAACCTCATAAATTTTAAACAAACGTTTATGTATACTCTGAACAATAACATACATGCTAACCAAGCTTTCACACTCTATAATACAATTTCCTACAATTAAAGTATAAATTTAAATATTAAAGTATCTTGGTAATTGTCAGCATTGAATCATAAACCAACATTCTTAAAGTTTTTTTCAATCACTGCCACTTTCAGAAACACTAACCAAGTTAATAACCAAGCTGTTTATTTTCAATCTATCAAGAACTTGCTAAAGATTCTATCATTTGTCAATCGAGCTTACACAAACCAAATGTGTTATTTTCGACAATGACTCTTTCCTCCTCCACCTGAATATATATTATAATAATTATTTGCAATACCCCATATCAACTCAATTGGATTAAAAACACAGTGAGTGAGAGAGGAAGACGTAATACTCTGTGGCCTTAACATTCAGTAATCTGATCGACCATGTGTCTTTTCTCAGGCTTATTTCTAAAAAAGTATTACATAGAATTACATAAATTGCAATTAAATATTTCATTTATATTTACCAAGTAACAATTTGAAATAATTTATGCTTTAACATGGTTTCCTCGAAACTTAAGAAATAACTGTATTAAATTATGTTTCGATTGAAAAAACTACTTACTGTTTTTATAAATCCCTATATATGCTGAAACAACAAGCTGATCTTGATTCGTCACCTCTTTGGCATATACACGATTTCTTTTTGGTGTGGCGACCGCCACGACCCATTAGGCCACCACGCATTCACCTACAACAAGTTTAAAGGTTGGAAACGCCAGTGGATTGGTACCGTGCAGTTCCAGGCTATAAAAGACCATCACGTCGACGTCTCGCTCTCTTCTCTTTTCTTTTCTCCACCCCCTTGTAACAGTACCACTTCCACACTGCTACCGTAGTTCCTTCGTCTTAACCTAATATCCTGTCAATTCTCCCGTCGATCACATGTATCATTTAATATCGAAATAAATCAGTATTTTTTCTAGCAGTGATTTTAGTTCTCATGCAAATTCCTTCCAAAAATAGTAGTGAGTGTTCGGACAAACAATCGCATCGACAGCCATACATTTCGACCGACTGACCGACCCGACGAATATTCCTATATTGGTAAATTTAAGGTTATATTGTTTTTTGTATTTTGAGATATTTTAGTGTGGCTGCAACGCGCAAAAATTTTTTTCAATAAATACCGCGACGATTTAAAATTTATTAAAACAAAACATTAAAACAACGTTTGTCGGCTTATAACCTGTAATCATAATATTTTGAAGAATTTTGCATACGTTTGACAAACGGTCAACTTTTGCAGGCTCATTCGGTTACATGTTCGAATTTGTCTAACAGCATTCTATCTGTTTAAATAGAATAAAATGAAAAGGAATGTATTATCTGACTGTAAAACGAATTTTCAACTTTTGGCAGACACCTATTAGTCACGTGTGTTATTACTGTTTTGAATTGACTATATATTATACGTATAAGTATATTGTACACGATAAAAGAAGATATATTAATAAATACCTTGAAATCGCAGACATTATATTATAATACTGATCAATAAGAGAACGCTAGCAACGAACGAAAATGATATGACATTCGAACCTCCCTGTCCGTATTGTTGTATAGCAACATTCCGATACCTAATTTGACCTCACGTGGGGAATTACGTTTTCTTCCCCTTTTCATCGAATCGATTCGACTATATCCAGACAAATCTCTTACCACTCTCAGCATGCTTCTTTATATAAAAGGAATCTCAATATAATTTGTTTTTCTCGTATACACCAAAGTATGACTACTGCTTTCTTTGAACAATATTTATAATTAGTAGTAATGGAATGATTAAAATGTCTTTCTAGAAAAAGATGAATTAATTTGCATATTGAGTAAGAATAATTTATTTTATGATTTTTAAGAGTGTGTAAAATATATTTCCTCGTATCACAGACATGAACATTATTTAGATGTTTATCCATATTCCAATCTAAAAAATCTTTGTAGAGTAGCAAGTACCTTAATTATTATTATTAATCGACCATTCAATTATTGTGTTGAGTCTCAACATCAAGCTATTATTTAAATGTATTTCAAATATTTATTATTTCGTGGCTATTTTTAGGTGTATTTACCTTGCTGTTTCAAATAAAAATATATTACGTATGTCCTTAGATAACAAGATTATTATATACAGAGTGATACTATATGCAATGACAAAATTTGTTCTGAATGATTTATGAATTTAGTCCAGTAACAACATTGTTATCTTGGAATATTGTTAGTGTCAGTGCCAAACTGTGGCCACGTTAACTTTACAGTAGAAAACCCAAAAGCAGTGTCGTTATTATCTTGGTAACATAATTTAAAATACAATTGCTTAATATTTTTGCTATAATACAAAATAACTTGCAGGAGCACCTAAAACACCTTGAATACAAACAATTGTAGAAGCAGAATTAGATGTTTATCCATGTTTCAATCTAAAAAAATCTTATTAGAGTAGCAAATACCTTAATTATTATTATTAATCGACCATTCAATTATTGTGTTGAGTCTCAACATCAAGCTATTATTTAAATGTATTTCAAATATTTATTATTTCGTGGCTATTTTTAGGTGTATTTACCTTGCTGTTTCAAATAAAAATATATTACGTATGTCCTTAGATAACAAGATTATTATATACAGAGTGATACTATATGCAATGACGAAATTTGTTCTGAATGGTTTATGAATTTAGTCCAGTAACAACATTGTTATCTTGGAATATTGTTAGTGTCAGTGCCAAACTGTGGCCACGTTAACTTTACAGTAGAAAACCCAAAAGCAGTGTCGTTATTATCTTGGTAACATAATTTAAAATACAATTGCTTAATATTTTTGCTATAATACAAAATAACTTGCAGGATCACCTAAAACACCTTGAATACAAACAATTGTAGAAACAGAATTAGATGTTTATCCATGTTTCAATCTAAAAAAATCTTATTAGAGTAGCAAATACCTTAATTATTATTATTAATCGACCATTCAATTATTGTGTTGAGTCTCAACATCAAGCTATTATTTAAATGTATTTCAAATATTTATTATTTCGTGGCTATTTTTAGGTGTATTTACCTTGCTGTTTCAAATAAAAATATATTACGTATGTCCTTAGATAACAAGATTATTATATACAGAGTGATACTATATGCAATGACGAAATTTGTTCTGAATGGTTTATGAATTTAGTCCAGTAACAACATTGTTATCTTGGAATATTGTTAGTGTCAGTGCCAAACTGTGACCACGTTAACTTTATAGTAGAAAATCCAAAAGCAGTGTCGTCATTATCTTGGTAACATAATTTAAAATCCAATTGCTTAATATTTTTGCTATAATACAAAATAACTTGCCAGGAGCACCTAAAACACCTTGAATACAAACAATTTTAGAAACAGAATCAGCAGGGGAACAATGGTGTGAATATTAGAAATGTGAACCCAATTAATAAGAGCAGTTATTTATGTGAAGGAGTTATTGAATATATTAGAAAGGTTTTTGAAAGAGCCAATCACAGAGAAATATGTTAATACCTCGATTCAAAATAATATTATTGATTTTTTTCTTATTTTTACCCCGGATATATGAAATATTTATTTGGAATTTATCAAGGGATGAATCTTAAACCCCATCTTTAAAGTTGTCATTGGAGTGTCGATGGTAATTAATGCCAATTCTTGTATTAGTTTAGTGGAGTTCTTAGAAACGTACACAAATTTCTTTAACGAGAAATTAGTTTCATTGACTAGGAAAACAATTCAACAAATTGGTTTTTGCTATTCATAGTGGCATGACGCGATATCTCTTTAAAATATGTTTGTAATATAATTGAATATAATTACAATCAGCAATCATAGTCACTAGATTGTTACGAAAATATATGGAAAGGTTTAAATGACAAATCCTACATCACATACTGTATTCATCAGACTTTTCTTATTAAAACCTCTCATTTATTTTTTCTTCTTGGAGATTCATCGCTGACGAAAGAACAAACATAATAACAAGGAGAGATAATATTTTTAAAAATAACAATAAACTAATAGGAAATTCGAAAAATACGATTTCATCACAATAAACTTGAGAATGAAAAAAATTCAAGAGTTCCCAGTCTTTATATTTTTTTTAATATAAAATTACATTATCTGCTATCTAGTTTCATTGAATCGAAATATGTAAACAAATCTCTTGTTGAGTGTACTATGACAAAATATGTGTCTGTGTACGATGCCATCTACATTTATCAAACAAAATATTCAATATCTCGCTACTATAAGTGGGCATCAAAAAGAATATTGAAATATGTTTTTAGTGTATATATATTGTGTCGGTATAATTCTCATTTATCAAGGAATATATTCAATATTTCAGATTTCATTATTATTTCGTTATTATTCGGTTGTCATTTTGTCAACAAAAAAACACGTATATAAGATAATATCTTTAGTTACATTTAATAAAATAAAAAGACATGGCTGTTGAGATAGCCGCAGGTTCGAATACCACAGGGGCACGATTGTAAATTTATATTTAAGGTTGTTCCCAATTGTGATTAAGAATCAATGTAAGGCAGAAGTAAAAAGCCCTATAAGAGAAATCAAACTATTCACGCTAGTGACCAGGTTTGACAAGACCGTATGTGTTTTGGGGTAGTCACACCAGAAGGTAGATTAAACCTAGTGGCTGACGTCCGTTTTACGAAGGTCAATTGAAAAGTCCCCGGTCTACCATAGTAAAACACATTTTTTTTGGCAAAATTGGTTTTTTATTCAACATAATTCCCTTCAAGGGTAATATACTGATTATAGCGACCCTCCAACTTTTCGATTTGTCCTTTGCTTCAAAATATGCCTCATTCGACGAAAATTCCCAGCTTCCCAGCGAGCCATCGTTTTCACTGACTTGTGACACGGTGCATTGATGGCTTGGTGAAACAGCACTTTCTTTTTCTTCAAGTGCGGCCGTTTTTTGGTGATTTCGTCCTTGAAACGGCCCAATAACGCTATGTAATAGTCGCTGTTGATGGTCCTTCCTTTTTCAAGGTAGTCAATGAAAATTATTCCATACGCATACCAAAATACAGACCCCATAAACTTGCCAGTCGACTGTTGCGTTTTCCCACGCTTTGGAGCGGGTTCATCCTGTGCAGTCCATTCGGATGACTGCCAATTATTTTATTAGGGTGCTTAATCTTCATTTAATGGACTCTAACAATTTTTCTTCCTTTAAGCGAGCACTGACGGTCCGCTTATGTGATATGGAGAGTTATGACATGTGGTAGTAAATATTTTATTTTAACGAAACAACCACAATTAGATTGTTTATGAAAAATATTTTCATTTAAGTAACATCCGTAATTGTCTTACGTAACAAGAGTAACATGTTTGTTTAAGACTTTTGCATAATCCTGATTATGGTTCAAATATCTAATAAATAAATCAAAACCCGATTGCCAGCTTTCTGCCCAATGAGCAAGTGAGAAGCGATTGGTCGTTTTCGAATATTGAGTGGTAATGACAGTCTATGACAGCAGAAACTGAATTGGTCCATGGAAGCGCAGATACTTGGCAATGAGAGGCATTTCTTCCCAAGTTTTTGGTGAACTACATCGATATCTGCACAATAGACTAAATGGACAACAGACAGTAGAAATTCTAGCAAACCATGTGCAGCACAATACATTTTATTCAAATCAAGTGTCTGTTTAGAAACAGTTTGAGCTGTATTCTTAAGACTGTAAATGGTATTACTTGAAGCTAATTAATATTTCAAATCATTGCATCATCAATATAGTATCATTCTATACTATTCAAAAACCCATAGCTGTAACGCTCATTCTTTCGTTTACTTCTCGAGTCTAAATTTAGTTTTATCACCAATGTCTTTACCAAATATGTCTCTTATTTTACATGCAGCTTTAGTTAATTTCAACTCAGCTTTTAACGTATAGAGTTAATGCAACAGTGATTCTTGTATATAATGAACCACTGAATAATTCTGAAATTATTTTAAGAACCCATTATTGGATGCAGCGAGATTGGCGTGTGGTAATATTAAAATTAATCTAAAGCAAGCAGTATGATGGTTCGAAGAAATAATAATGGAAACAAAACAACACAAGATATCCTGGAGAAACTATTTGAATAAAAAGTCAACTGAAAACGATGATATATGCAAAAAACAGAGCAAAAGTAGAACAAATCGTAGAGGAACAAAAAAAGTAAACATGAATATAATTTAGAAGAAGGCTTGAGGCAAATAGAATGCCTAAAACTTTTAAACAAAGTTTTCAAATATTGCGCAAAAACATATAATTTGTGTGCCTGTATAAAAGATAAAAAAGGAGACTTAATAACTTAAGGTAAAAAAATAATTGAGATATGGAAAGAATATTTTCGGGAATTATTTTGTCCACAGAATGCACTGTACGGATGCGTAAACTAATAATAAAAGCAAATGAGAGGAAACAGGAGATAAAAATTGAAGAATTAAAGAGTGGTCTGAGTTAAAGAGAAATCTGAATAACAAAAAAACATCGTATCAGTTTAAAATAATTTCATTCTGAAATTTTGAAAGAAAATGAATCCAATTGCTACTCAATAATTAGTGGAAATGAGATGATGGAAAGAGGAACAAATCCCACAATACTGGGAAATACTAATATTTTTTACAATACATATAAAACGAGCTAAATGACATCGTAATTATCACAGATGGATTACTCTGTTATGCAAAGTCATGGAGATATACGAGAAAATTATATATAGAAAACCATCTAAAATATATTTAGTATATTTATATATATTTTAAAGTCTTTTTTTTACCAACGAGGGTTTTTCTGGCCAGTGTTCAACTTAGAGACCGTCCCAGAAGACGTCCGATCTTCCCAGCTTGGTTACTGGCGTGACTGGCATTTGGGAAAAGGCACTTGACAGAGTAAGAAGAGTGTATCTCTACGATATATATAGGAACAAAGAGGTGTAAGTAACAAAATTGAATAATATTTGAAGGAATATAAGAATAAATCCCAATATCAATCCAGTCGGTCCCAATGTTTGCAATGCCAAAACAAACAATAAACATTAAGTTTAACCCAACCTTTTTAGACAGGGTAGGAGGCAGATAAATAAGAAATAAGACCTCAATACTAAATCAGTGGAAAAATAAATAGAAAGGACACAACACAGTTGGTGTTCACAGCTCGTGGAGCACCCAAAACAGGTAAAGATAATATGAGAAGCAAGAACAGAGAGGATAGAAATTGGAGAGAATGTATCAGATATTGAAAAGCATTAGGTTTTCTCAATTTCAGCTTTTCTGTAGATACCGGCTTAATTAGTAAAAATAGTAGTGAAATAGAGTGGAACATCAAAGCTCTTACCTGTCAGAAAAAGAAAATATTCACAGAAATCGCGCTCGCGTTTAGACGTAAAAAAATAACGTAAGAGAATCAGACAAAGTCGAAAACATACGTCCCGATATCTTAGAATAGTGTATAATTTCTCCATAATTTGGTCTATATTATGCTTTAGGTTTTAATTTTCTTGCGAATAATAAAAAAACATATTGATAACGTTTATAATTTCTACTGAACGAAAACACCTGTTTCTCTGAGAGAATTGTTAAATCGCGACGTTGGGATACTTAATTTTGGGTTTCCAGTAAGAATTACATTTTCTACCTTTTAAGTAAATCGATTTGGAACGCGTAAACAAATCTCTCGCCGAGCAAAATGTGGCACATTGAGCAAAAGGACCTTCGGTTTGTATAGGGATCCCCATTTATCAAACAAAATATTCAATATGTCCTGGCGAAAGGTAGTCGTTAGAAAAATCTTTTGTTCTTTATCTCTTCTTTGTTTTTGTTAAAAAAAACTCTTAATTTTATATTTCTTATTATCAATTAATTTGAAACAAAAATATATAATTAATTACTTAATTTAATTTGTTGAATAAAACTAAACAAGAACTAAAAATATACAACCCATTCCAAGAATTGTATATGTTAAAAAATAACTACATAACCCTTATTAAGTTTATGCTTAATTATCTTAAACCAGACAGCGGGATAGTTTAGTACAGAGAATATCATTGCTGTAATGGGCGATTTGTGAGACTAGATATCCTCTTACATGATTTCCATGTTAGTCACTCATAGGTATATATTTTTAGTGACAATTTTTATTGTGTTTTAATACATTGTTATTAAAGAAATGTTCCTTATTGCAACTTAATCCTGTCATACTTCGCACAAGATATTTTTAAACAATAGTCAAGATGCCTTTTCTGCTTACTAAGTAATGCTAACTGTCGCTGAATAAATATCTCCTAATTCATTAGTTTTGAAAATACATTAGTTCAATAATAAAACGAGAAGAAATATTATACCTTATATAGGCCTGATAAAACTGATATATATTCTATTTCAGACATGGTATTTATCTGGCGGAATATTGTATTTTTAAAACATCATTATTAGTATTACTAATTTAGTATTTATTTCCGTTAGTTGCAAAGTAAGGCTACAATTTTACAATTTAATAGTTAAACTAAATAAAAAGAAAATTTTTTTGAGAATAACCGACAGGTTATATTATAAATTATGAAATTTTCAAATATTAAATATTAATATATTTCAAATAGTACAGATATGCAGAGTATTTAAAATAAAATACTTCTGTATGAACACATTATTAAACCATTCTAGACGTATGAAAAACATATATGTGAATCAATAATTGTAAAATCCTAATCATTCTAAGATTTCGCATTTCAGTTTTTAGAACAGTATTGATGTATCTCGGCACATCAGTTGGCATATAGCAAGTTTTATTATTATATCTATTAACAGCTTATACAAATTAAACTTCAGCGCCACTGCCCCAAATTGGATATTTTTTTTTGTTTTGTTCGTTATTGTCAGAACAAAGTTTGTACACAATTTACAAAAAACTTACGGAAAATTACTTAATGTTACATTTAAATATCATAATATGAAGAGAATGACAGAGAAGGGAGTTATATACAATATATTATATGTTAAAATCAAAACAAAAATATACACAAAACATAGGAACAAACAACTTAAACAAGCTAATTCAAAATATTATCCAAAGTCACATTGAAGAACGTAGAGAAGCTGTTTGAAGATAAACCCTATACAGTCATTATGAAGTACATAGAGAAGCTCTTAGAAAATATAGGTAAGGTTCTCCTGAACGAGATGGTAAAGCTACTGATTATTCAAATGATAAAACTGTAGCTATAGGAAATCGGCCGAATTGTATTTAGTGTCAAGATTTAAAACGGAAGGATAAACATTTAGAGATATGCTGCAGCTGCAGTCAAGTTACTATTATTGATCCGTACTCTGAACCTTTGAACTATCTCCTTATCCATCAGGACCTACTCTTAGAATATTTTCTACGTATGATACATAAATATAATTAAAATGATGTCTCTCGGAATAAAAGAAGTAAATACGTTAAGTTCCAAGTTTCGAATCCAGGAGTGATATTTTATTTATATTACGCCAAGTCAAACAGGCTTCAAACATTCAACTTATTTCTAATACTTTTAGTTAAGTTTTAGTAATTTTTAGTTATTTCAAAATGTATATAAACCTATGCCGTAATATTTTAAAATAATTTTTCAACACTTTATCATTTGTATCGCATATACAGTGCCAAAATACATATGGATAGGCTACGTAATTGTATCACTATTCTGCATGTCATTCATCATGTTCCTTTAATTCAATAACTGATAAATTAATAGCAAAGTATTCGCGAGATATTGCTAAAATAAGTATTATTAATACTTGATAAATTATGATTATATATTCTTATGTACTTTTCTCTTTTCAGTAAAAAAGTGCTACGAAGCTTAGGTTTATTTCCAGATTGTTTTAACTCCTAAGAGGATATTATATTTCATAATCAAAAGCCTCCTGAAAATTCAGTGTTTCTTCGGGATTCCGGGAATCGCCCCTCAAAATATATTAAAACAAGCACGAAGGGGGAATAGGCCAAGAAAACGCATTTTATTTTGTTTGCTTTATTGCAGCCCCATCATCTAAATATGTTTTTGTTGAATGGCATATATATGTTCTCCACTTAAAAAACATCCCTTCTTTATGCTAGATGTCAGAAACATGAATTGCTTATATTGTTGTTTGATGACGAAATGGGAATAGGCCATTTACCATACAATGCCGTATTTAATATAAGTTTTTGTTATAAAAATAAGAAATTGTAGTCCTTTAACACATATATTGAAATATCCTTAGATTAATGTACTCGTATTCTTGCATAAAATTATACCAAGTAAGTATAATATTTTCGATATATGGAAGAAGAAGTTTTTTCGGTTTTTCATAACAAATGCCTTTAAAGTGATCAGTGCAATATTGCAATGTCTTTAACAGGTAACAGTTCAGAAAATACTATGAATATTAAGATAGTAATAGTTGATTGGACAGTCAAGAGTTATTACTGCTTGAAAATGTATTGATTGATTTATGATCTTAAACTATATTGATTAGCAATATATAAATCAAGGATATATATTATAACAATAAATTTATATGAATAAATCTGCTTTGAAAAACATAAGGAATAAATCGTTAAAACATATTGAAGCATATCATTTAATTTGCATTTGATCTTCTATTGTCGGTTTCATGATATATTATGAAGTCAGAGCAGTAAAATGTGTTGCAATAAATAAGAATGATCTGTAGTTTGGAACATTGATTTTAGGTTTCTGCTTTTAAAAATAAGCCGTAGAAAACTTGTTGTTTAAAAACTTCGCGAATAACCTTCAATTTTCATTTCTTCGAATTTCCATATTTTTTCTTCAATCAGAATATTACCGAATTTTCATAATTGACTCTAATTTATTTTGATTATTTTACAGACAAAACAATTTTGTATGTCTATTGACTAACATATTTCCAAAGAGTGGAACAAAAATGAGGCTTTAAAAAGTATTAAAAGGATTTTGTGTATTGTTTCGTCAGAATGAATGAGACTTGTACCTACCATGATGGTCCTGAATCGAAACAGGAGACCAAGGAGTGATATAAACTTGGCTTTTCGATTGCGAATAATCTTGTATAGAGAAATCGATGAAGGAAGTTTTAGTGTCAGTTTTTTTGTTTCCAAAACGAATTTGTTCTTAGATTGCCTCTAAACTACGGATATTTTTAGAGGCACTATCTCTGACTTCTGGCTCTTCTCACACTACACAATTAATTAGTTAATGGAAATCGACTTATTCACACAAAGAGGTAATGGTTTCTGTACATTTGATAACAATAGGAATATGTTATCAGTATAATGAAATAACTGTTTCGATTCATAGTTCGTTTTTACCATATATTATATTTCAGGAGATATGACCGAGTGTCATTTTTAAACACTAAATCATTCCATCTGATTCGATATTTCACGATATCTCAGAAATGTAAAATAATTTAAATTTTGCCGGCAACGAATCCCAGAAAATTTAAAATTAATGATCTTCATAAATCACTTTCCAGAGACAGATCGAAGACACGTATTAAAAGAAATTAATAAAGCGAGCGGAAATTCGAATTGATGAAAAAATCTTTTAACAAACGATATCGAAAGAAATCTATTTGCGATCATTTTCAAATATATTTCCAGTTCACTGGCGAGTAAAAAATGTCATTAACAGTTTTCTTTGTTATTGTTATACCAATAGTAGAGCAAAAATTGTTTTATTTCGTACAAGAATATTGTGTAACTTTAAGTTGTTCACACATTTAAATATAAGTCCGATTTCTAAATCAATTTAAATTTCAGGGCTATTATAAACAACAGTGTGTTTGAAATATTTTTGACCTGCAGGCTTGGTAGCAATAGATATAAAAGCATGGGAGGATTCTCGTACTGTTAAAATATTGGTTCATTCGAATCGTGACTAAGTATGCAGGTTTTTTTGAAATTTTATTTGTTTATAATTATCAGAAGTTGTGATTATCTAGACATAAGAGGCTTATTTTAGTCAAATTGAAGCCGTTTTGCATTATCAAACTCCCTAGTACAAAAATTTTCTTTGAAAGCACAAAATTTATCAGAATATTGTGCTAATTTTTGGACAATAGTGCCAACAAAAATTAACCGAACTGCATATTGGTGACATATTGTTACTCTCTACATCTGGTTTGACGCCTAACATAAAAAAATTACAGCAGAATCAATGTCCGAAATAACATTGATTGTGTTAATTACGTACTTTAATTTTTATTTGGATTTTGGTTTAATATAACCGGTGAATGGAAAAGTCCTCGGCCTGAGACATAGATGGCGCTACTAGAATTAAATCCATATATTTTTAGTTAGCACTAGCACTCAAAAGATGCGTGTATGAATTTTAGAGCTGTCGGATCATTAGTTTGTGAATTATAGTATTTTGAGTAAAGCAACTTTTGTTATTGTGAAACAAATGGATGAAAAGTAATTTCGCGTGTTGATAAAATAATTCATTTTAAAGGGTTAAAATACAGTTGAAACAAAAACTTGACTTAATGCCGAGTTTCCGGATACTGCCCCAGAAAAATCAACCATCAAGGATTGGTATGCAATATTTAAATGTGGTTAAATGAGCACGGAAGACGGTGAACGCAGTGGACTCCTAAAAGTGGTTGTTACCGACGAAAACATTAAAAATATACACAAAAGAATTTTGAATGACAGTAAATTGAAATTAAATGAAATAGCAGACACTCTAAAGATATCAACTGAATGAATATATTATATCGTTCTCGAATATCTGGGTATGAGAAAGCTCAGTGCAAAAGTGGGTGCCAGACTAGCTCACTCTTGACCAAAAACAACGACGAGTTGATGATTCGGAGCAGTGTTTGAAGATGATCAGGCGTAATAAACCCGAGTTTTTGCATCTATATATTACAATGGACGAAACATGGCTCCATCATTTCACTCCGAAGTCCAATCGACAGTCATCCAAGTGGACTGCACACGGTGAACCCGCTCCAGAGTGGGAAAACGCAACAGTCGGATGGCAAGGTTAAGGCGTCTGTATTTTGGGATGCGCATGGAATAATTTTCATTGACTACCTTGAAAAAAGAAGGACCATCAACAGCGACTAATACGTAGCGTTACTGGACCGTTTATAGGTCAAAATCGGCGAAAAACCGCCGCATTTGAAGGATAGAGAAAGTGCTGCTTAAACAAGACATTCCGCCGTGTCACAAGTCAGTGGAAACTATGGCAAAAGTCCATGAATTGGGCTTCGAATTGCTTCTTCATCCACCGTATTCTCCAGATCTGGCCACCGGCGACTATTTTCTGTTCTCAGATCTCCAAGGAATGCTCGCTGGGAAGAAATTTTCGTCGAATAAAGGGGTGATCGCCGAAACTGAGGCCTATTTTGAAGCAAAGGACAAATCGTACTGCAAAAATGGTATCGAAAAGTTGGAGGGTCGCTATAATCAGTGTATCATACTTGAAGAGAATTATGTTGGGGGACTTTTCAATTGACTTGTTAGATACAGAGAATTATATAATTAGTTTTAATATAATAATTTTTTATTTGGCTTAAGATGCTCCTTGTCCTATCATTTTAATAAATAGTAATCAGTCCACAATATTGTTTTATGTTATTTTTCCCTATAACATCCTTAAAAGTAAGTAAATTAATAACCGTTAGTAACCGCTCAAAGGTTAATAACATGATACAACCTGATATACCATTAATCTATTAGAAGTGAAGGGTTCTAAAAATTGTTAAAAGTCCTCATCGCACGCTATATCAACTGACTTTTAACTAAATCTGTGTATTGGTAGTATATCTGCGATAGTAGGCTAGTAAAAAAACAACAATCCAACGACACGCCAACGACTTTTTAACAAACTGATATATTTTACAATCAATGTTTTTTTTAATCCTCCATTTTCCCCAATATGGGTACTTTTATATAAAACGATATTTTTCACAACTTAATTACTTTTTCCTTTGTGGATCCTTTTTATATTTGTAATATTGAAATCTTCGCAATTTTTAATCTTTTTATTTCGTCTGAGTAATATTTATATTATATAGAGTATCGATTTTCATTTACGACCATGTCCCAATATGATTCTATCCACGATTATCGCAACAGCAGGAGGACCTGCTTTTATGATTTTATTGCACTTATACCATTTGTATAACAACATTTAAAATTAAAACCAACTATCACTCACGTTTTAAACAATTAAAGACATTTGACAACATTTCCTACCAGTACCAACTCATATCGAATTTTATAGGCTGCTCCAGATTCTCTATCTCTTCTTAACTAAGATAAAATAAGGAGAAAAATCCGCTCCGTGTTTAAAACCAATTTTACATTTTACAAACTGCAATTTGCAATATAACAGGCGTTATCGTCGGCTGTTTTCAGTATTTTAGTTTATATTATTGGAATATGTATTATTTTAATAACACGAAAACGATGATGTCGCAATAAAAAATCGCGTATTTTTTATGTTATTTGGTAATTCCAGATATGATTAATAGATTATTTTTTTATTATTCACACCTATAAACACACCCTTTGAGATATCGCATTATTTATGTTTGTTTTATGGCTTATGAGTATTATCATATCGTGGGAAAATACCAATTTAAGCAATAAATGATAAGATATATGTGAATTTAAGATTATATGTGGATGCAATTAGTATCCATTCATTTCTTATTAAACAAAAAGCGACTCTATTATTGTCGTAAAAACAGATAAAGAATTAGATTAAAAGGTAATTAGTTTACACGTATATAATAATGATGTTACTGAGGAAATCGTTCATTTTGACTTTTATGTTCGCTGTCAAAGTTACATCAAAATTTTTTGTGTCTGTTTGTAGCTCGCGATCGCGAAATAACAAAATTTAAAATGTCATGTAAAAGTAAAGTGTGTAATCCGCCAGCCGGTGCTGACGTTAAGTGGTATGACCCAAAAGTATCACCAAATATATTTGAAGCTATGAAGGAAACCTGGCTTGATAACGCTAAACTTCAAACATTGATGACATCATTTAGAGAAAATATTGAACGCGGATTGAAAAAGGACACCCATCCAACATCCATAGTAAAATGTTTTCCAACCTATGTACAAGACCTTCCTGATGGAACCGAAAAGGGTAAATTCCTGGCTCTTGACTTGGGTGGTACTAATTTTAGAGTTCTGTTGGTGGAGCTGGATGTTGGTAAATGTGACATGAAGTCAAAAATATTCGCGATACCTGCGGATATCATGGTTGGTCCTGGCGTGGATCTGTTTGACCATATTGCGTCTTGTTTAGCTGAATTTGTTAAAGAACATGATGTGGTAGATCAGATTCTTCCTCTAGGATTCACCTTCAGCTTTCCCCTTATGCAGAAAGGACTTTGCGTTGGAATTTTAGAACGGTGGACTAAAGGATTCAACTGTGACGGTGTAATTGGAGAGGATGTAGTTAAATTACTAAATGAAGCTATTCAAAGACGTGATGACGTTAAGATCGATGTCTGCGCTGTTCTCAACGATACCACAGGTACCTTGATGTCGTGCGCCTGGAAAAATAAAAATTGTCGTATTGGTTTGATTGTCGGAACTGGAAATAATGCGTGCTATGTGGAGACCCAACAAAATGCCGAAATGTTCGACGAACCAGACATGGGATCTGGAAAAGTTATTATTAATTTAGAAATGGGAGCTTTCGGTGATGATGGTGCATTGGATTGCATCCGGACCGATATCGATAAGTCACTTGATGAAGATTCAGTTAATGCTGGTCGACAACTACATGAGAAAATGATTTCTGGGATGTACTTGGGAGAACTGGTTCGGCTTTATATGGTTAAGTTTACCAAAGATGGACTAATGTTCGAAGGAAAATTATCGGATGCTTTGCAGGAACGGTTGGTATAACTTTTTTATAGTTCAAATTTACATTTACTTATTATTACATTGTTAAAATGTATTAAATAATATATGGAGCTGTGTAATATATGTATATGTAGTAATATATGTATATGATCTAGTCCCAACATCTACACTAAAATATAATATATATTAGAAAAAAGCTAGGAGTCTATAATAACATAAGAACAATAACTTTATTCAAGGATGAACGATGAAAATCAGAAACAGTGACGTCAGCATGTTGCAATGTTGCCGCATCCACTTAGAATTTTGGTTTATAACAATCATCACCAATGCTTTAAAGAATTTTGTCCACATAGTCCACTAGTAACAACCCAAATCGAATTTTATAGGCTGCTTGGGTTACATGATCCCAAGCGTCAGACAGTATTTTCTGTCTTTAGCTGGGATAAAATGAAAAGGAAAAATCCACTCTGAGCTTAAAATCAATTTTGTATTTTTTAAAATGTGCAATTATTAATATCGACGTCATCTACGACATGCATTTGTTGTTTTATTGTATAGGATATATATCTCTGTACCAGACTAACAATTACTGTATGGAACAGACAAACATGATAATAACAAAATATATCAATGAAAGATTAAGAACAAAAGAAAGCAAAATATCGACCATGCTACAACCACTGAAACCAACCGACATTAAGTACATTATAAAAATAAGCTCTGATATTAAAATAGAAAAAAATGGAAACAAATATAGACATGGTTATATGAATAAATGATATAAAAATAAATAGTTAGCGACATGAAGACATGGAGGAAAGCGCTTGAAAAATACTTTATTCAAGCGGGCGAGATATTCATTCATTCATATAGAGCAATATATCTTTTATAATCTCAATGTTTGAAAGTGATTTGATTATTAGAACTATAGATTACAATTCTATTTGATCTGACCTAACATTATCTCCTCGCGGTTTTTGCCTCATATTTTCGAGCAATGTTTTGTTATAATTCGCCAGTATAATGAGCTTAGCGTCAGTTGCAATCAAACTGTAATGATGGATTCATTTGGGCTGATATTCCATTTCAGTTACTCCGTTTCTTAATAAAAAACCCTCAATCATAAAAAACTAAAAGACGTTGCTATATTAACTTTCTGACATGTTATATTATTAATATATTTTCGAAGGAAGTCAAAGCCATAGGTGAATTAACGTTATTTCTTTCTTTAACTAATCCACTACGTCATCAGAGGAACATTTTATACAGAAACATATTAAAATTTGTTTTTGTTTGGATCGACTTTAAAGTTAATAAGTATAAATATAATTTTTAGCGATAAGTTTACATGTACATATTTGTCAGAAATAGAGGCGGACCAACCTGGAAAATATATTAGACAAAGGGAAATCCTTAACGAAATGGGTAAGTACGGATCTCTAGCAAAATAATGAAATAACAAAATAAGATGTGTTTTTTTAGGACTGTCATATGCTTCAGAGCAGGATTGTATTAATATTCGATATATTTGCGAATGTATATCGAGAAGATCGGCGCATTTAATTGCTGCAGCTATGGTTACGTTAATAAACAAAATGGGGGAAACAAATGTAACAATTGGGGTGGACGGTTCAGTTTATAAGTATCATCCTCATTTTAGGTAAATAATTATTATACGTATATACTTTACACATTATATACTAATTTTGATTTGATCTTGACTAAGCCTGATTTGCAATAATTCTATACTAAGTTGTCCAGCAGGAGAGTGGCTTCCTAAGATCCAGTGTTCATTTCAATTTTCTTATAATTGTTTTGCGATTGAGGGTACTTTAGTGATAGTACAGATTCAACTATAATACTTCCGTGCTAAATTCCAACAGTTGTTTTCAAGCTTTACGGATTCGGATAATCAACAAAGGGAATAATTTTACTAGCCACAATTCCAAATTGTTCTTGGTCAAGCTTATTTTACCAAAAACCTTCCATAAATAAATAATTAAGATTGATTTTATATATTTTTGATAAATACACTGTATTTTTCCATTCAACAACCGGGTGTATATTATAAGTACCAGTATCGCCCTATGGTCGAAATTTGACGATAGTGTATTAAGTTAATTATGTTTCCCTCATAATAAAGTAGAAAATTAATTTAAAAATTATATTTTCCTAAAACTTGTTATCACAGTATTTTCAATATAAGATCAGAAATGTATTTGATAACATGTCAATTGAAAAGTCCCCGGCCTGACACATAGATGACGCTACTAGAATTAATCCATGTTTTTTAGTTAGCCCTAACCCTCAAAAGACGCGTGTATAAATTTGACAGCGGTCGGATAATTGGTTTGTGAATTATAGCATTTTGAGTGAAGCAACTTTTGTTATTGTGAAGAAATTGATAAAAGGAAATTTCACATAAAAGGAATTTTCATAAAAGGAATTTTCAATGTTGATAAAATATTGCTTTATGAAGAGAGAAGGTACAGTTGAAGCAAAAACTTGGCTTGATGTCGAGTTTCCGGACACTGCCCCAGGAAAATCAACCATCAAGGACTGGTATGCTAAGTTTAGACGTGGTGAAATGAGCACCGAAGACGGTGAATGCAGCAGACGAAAATCTAAAAAAAAAAGATGATTTTGAATGACCGTAAATTGAATTTGAATGAAATAACAGACACTCTAAAGATAGCAACTGAGCGTGTACATCATATCATTCACGAATGTTTGGGTATGAGGAAGCTTTGTGCAAAGTGGGCGCCGCGCGAGCTCACTCTTGACCAAGAACAACGACGAGTTGATGATTCGGAGAAGTGTTTGAAGATTATCAAGCGTAATAAATCCGAGTTTTTGCGTTGGTATTTGTTAATGGATGTAAAATGACTCCATCATTTCATTCCGAAGTCCAATCGACAGTCATCCGAGTGGATTGCACAGGATGAACCCTCTCGAACATGGAAAAATGCAACAGTCGGCTAGCAAGGTTATGGCGTCTGTATTTTGGTATGCGTATGGAATAATTATCATTGATTACCTTGAAAAAAGGAGGTCCATCAACAGCGACTATTGCATAGCGTTATTGGACCATTTGAAGGACGATATCGCCGAGAAACGGCCGCATTTGAAAAAAAAACGAAGGAGCTGCTTCACCAAGACTATGCACCGTGTCACAAATAAGTGAAAACGATGGCAAAAGTCCATGAATTGGGCTTCAAAGTGCTTCCTTATACACATTATTCTCCAGATCTGGCCCCCAGCGACTATTTACTCAGATCTCAAAAGAATGCTCGATAGCAAGACATTTTCGTCGAATGAAAAATTGATCGCCGAAACTGAGGCATATTTTGAAGCAAAGGACAAATTGTACTACAAAAATGGGTCGCTAAAATCAGTGTATCACCCTTGAAGGGAATTATGTTGAATAAAAACAAATATTTGCCAGAAAAATGTGTTTTACTATGGTAGGCCGCGGACTTTTCAATTAACCTGTAAATGAAATTATATTCAAAATATCTCAAAAACTAAGGCTCACTAAAATCTTTTAAATTGAATTTAATTAAATCTAATTTAAAAATTCAATAATGAACAAAATATTAATAAGTGTAAATTACTACGCCACTGAATATTATAACAAAGTATCATAAGCAGGATATCATTATTATTATTTAAATTAATATTTAACATTTACTTGTATATTAAAACAATAACAAGCACAGTTAGGTAATTTCGTTATTTATTTATTTCGTTATAACTGTTAATATTCTAGGCAGTATTCATTTTAACTCTTGATGCACAAATTAACGTATTTATTAACTGCAATATTTCGTTAGTTCTTTATTAAGAAATGCATTTACTAATTACACCTGAAATTAATCAGAAGTCAATAATTCAAATTTACAGAAAAATCTTAATAAACTTTAAAATTACCTTTAAAATATATATATATATATATGATATATCTCCAAAACTATATCAATTAATAACAGTCCTTAAGCATGAGAAATTTTTCTTTTTCTTCGCTAGACATCAAATTAAATTAATAATGTGGTTTCGAACATCTAAATGTCTTGTGAGCGAAGAAAACAGACGGTTCTTGTTGCTCTCAAATTTTGTTTATCTATGTTTGGATATAATTTTCACATCTGTCAGGTTTCTTTTGCGCTGCGTATACTATAGCTGTATGTACTTTCCGGGCACATTCAATTTATTTTCTCTGCAAAAAATGTAAAAAATAACTCTACGTGGCCATACTGTTCTAAATCGTTTTTTAACCAAACTTGCACTACTCTTTCACTTCTAATTCCCAATAATACGGAAATAACCGAAAGTAACACAAGACACTGCTTAAAAATAAATAACTTCTTTTATTAATGTTTTAATCACTCACTTTCAATTTTAATATCCTTTATTTTATTTTATAAACTTAAAAGGAAACCTTTTATCAGCAAGATTCGACCTTAGTAAGTTATTGTAGACGAGCTTAACTCTTAACCTACACGGCTACCCGCTGAGTTTGTTTATTTGTCACCGATCTGACAGCTATTCCAGATTGTTTGATGTTGGCGATTGCTCTTTTAATGGAATATATTTATTTGTAGCGCATAGTACAGAAAAATGTTATTCCTAAAAATTCTTCTTCCACTAAGTGCTCCCGTTTCCTATAAAAAGGGAGACAAAATTTTCGCTGATTCGATTGATATATAGATTGTTACTGGATTAAAGATACTGCAATTGAGTATGAAAGTTGCTATTTTAACTTACTCGCTCGTAATTTGAGCAGTAGATTAAATTTGCATTAAATAATTCAAATTTATTTTTATCTTTTATTTTTTAGTAACTTTTTATACATTTTATAACATATACTTAGAGTAAACTAATATCGAACCTGAAATATTTACAGGAGGCTCATGATTCAAAAGATGACTGAATTAATTAAACCAGGATTCACGTTTGATGTTATGCTCTCAGAAGATGGAAGTGGAAGAGGAGCTGCTTTAGTAGCTGCCGTAGCAGCAAAGAAAAAGCCAGCGTAATAATCGGAGCTTTAGATATCCATTTAAAAAAAATACATATTTTTATACTCAAATGTATTATCAGTAAAAATGTCCCAAATACTTTGTTTATATTTTAAGAAAATATACAGCCAATTACAGGTTTATATTATCATTTTTCGTACCCAACTATTCGATCTACAGGTGACCTCGGAGTTAAGTAAATGAATATTATCTTTCTGGTAGTTTCCAAGGCGCTAACTTTGTTGTAGTTACGTTACATTACCATATTGAGCAGTGCTTAAGTACACAATTTGGTTAAATTGATATATTCACTCCCCTTGCAGTAACTTATGTATGATATTGATCGGGTACCAATATGATCATTAAAGAAAAGATTTAAAGATTTAGAACATCCACCTCAGACTATTTGAATTAAAATCTTAAATTTGGTTTTTTTTTAGTGATATTCTATTTATTTTGCCGCATTTTTGTATTGAAATTGAACTCGTTGATGTGGAGAATACTCGTAGCTGCAGACGAATGCAATATCTGGTGATTTTGTAATTATTTTGGTGATTTATTATTGTAGTATTTTTTGCTAAGATGGAGATTATCTACGAAGTGTTTCTCCATTAACTGAACTGTTAATAGCATACGTCTCAATTTTCTATTAAGCTAATTAAGAACTTATAATAATACATAAGATGTATAATCAACAGAATCTTAATGGCTTGACAAAATAAGGTCGTATACGTTGTTGTTTTTATTAAAAGACGCATATAGCTTCTTTACAATGTAACTACTTTAGAAAACATAGTGCAGATGTTCCTATATATGTTCCCATATCTTTCGTTTTATAAGGATTTGTTAATTTTTTTGATTCTAAACTAAATTAAGTGTTTTAATAGAGATAGAAGTTATTAAATGATGACAATAAACTGTTGGCTATAAAGAATTACTCTTTTACCTGCTTCATCCTGATCCATAACAGTCCTAACACGTAATTGGGAGTAAACTAATAATTGGGTAGCGCAAGTTTACGTATGCGGCTACCTCTCGGCTCTAATATTTTATCATTGCGAACATAACTATATTGGATAAGGTGCGTCTAAATCCTTAGAACTACTACTTCAATACACAGGTTAACGAAGTAATTCTCTTATATTGAGATTGTCAGATTAGCTTTGACAGGTTTGGTGTCATATTTCCTTATATCAACTTAATTCATATATAATTTCGGAATTGTTTTGTAGTCTTAGCAGAGAAGGCGCTGAGAACGCCTTTTGCTGCCTTTCATTGGTTAGTTTAAATTACCATTACAGACACCTGTAAAGAGAATATTTTATTAGCAAAGCATTTCATTGGTTGGGGATTTCATACGCATCACTTGACTAACCCCTGACGTCACATTTTACTAACCAATTAAATTTGAAATAAAACCCAAATGTAATTTCCCAACAAAATATTAAAATAAAATTCTACATAAATATATAAATATATAAATATATATATATATATATATATATATATATATATATATATATATATATATATATATATGTGTGTGTGTGTGTGTGTGTGTGTGTGTGTGTGTGTGTGTGTTATACTTATATTACATACGTACACGTACGTATTACGTACTTATTCAAGACAAAAACGTACTGGGGCTAAGTTGTTATTATCATTATAATTATTTTTGAAATTTTATTGTCAAAATTGTGTATCGTAGAATTTATAAAAAAGTTTAATTATTTTTTTTAAGTTTAAATTATACCATGTTCATCACAACGGAGGAAACACCGAAAAGTAATACTTAAAAAACATCAACAAAAAATTAAAAAATTTAAATGGCAGCAGCTGCAGAAGTTAAAGAGGCAGCTTAAAGATCTATTAACAATATAATAAAACAATAATGAGATACTATCTTGTCTATACAATACAATATTTGGTACTACGAATCTCAACCTATTGGTCTAAGAGTTATAGTTTTTTATTTTGTATTCATGTATTTTTTTAAACATTCTTGTTAAAGAATGAATTTTTCTTGTGCATTAGTCCATGTGTAGACACAAAAATAATATATATCTTAACCAAAATACATTTGTTTAAGTAATCCCTTCAATATTGCATTGTCCCTTCAATATAATTAACTTTTTAATAGATGGCATTTTCTTTTTAAAGGGCAACGAAATTTGGCTTTATATATTGAATGGCTTTGAACTAAAACTTTTTATGTAGTATAATCACATTTTCCTTCCATATCATTTTGGTATCGCCCATTTGGACACAATTTGGGTTTAAAGTGTGGATAATATTTTCATTATTTCGTTGTATTAATATTTGAGAGTGACAGTCCATAGAACATCCTGGATATAAAAGTACCGTCACTTATTTATCCAGTCAGAACAATTTGTTTATGCTTTTTTGTGAAAATGCTTTAAAAACACAAATGCCAGCGTTACAATTATTCTACTAAGTTTTGTTCTGGAACTTTCGATGTTAAAGTTAAACCTAGATAAATGTGATTTGAAATAGGCCATGGAAATCATAAAAATATTGAGGTATATCAGTATATTTCATCCTTTGATACAGCAAGTCTACAGCAAAATCATTTACATAAATCTGGATTCCAAAAGTAGCAAACAAAGAAAAGTAATTTTTAAGGCGAATCAATATAAAATAGATGACACATGGCAGTATTAGACCTGATCCATTTTAGTGAGTCGGCAACCATTGAGAGATATTAACTGGAATTCTTCCTTGGACTGTAAGAGTTTAGGTTTTTAATACATTTACTGTTACTTCAATAACTTAAAAGGTCAAATAGAAGAAATTATATAATAATACTTTCTTGTAATACAGACTATTCCTTTTGTTAGGTACTAAAATAGTCTGTTGTAGTATGAAAAAGTGTATCCTCTTTGCGGAATTAATCATATTCCACGGCTACTTTTATGCCACAAAAATTAAAAAATAAAAAAGCCGAAAAAAATGTCAGAAAGGTTTCACAGCAAATACCCCAGCAAAACCGGCGAAATGAATGTAATTCCGCCGTTATCGCACAGGGCGCTGTGCTCTGTGAATCACAATTAGGTCAGTTCGGGTCTTTCCGGCTAATTTACATAAAAATATAAGCTGCGTAAAAAAGGAAAGCAATTATTGCTCCCTTTGGTTGTGTTACCCCCATCCTCCTTTGTATTATTTAATAAAGTTATTTCGAATTTAGTTTGGTATGTTTCATGAATATTCAAAATTGTGTTTGGTGGCGGTTTATTATTTGCGGAGCGGAATTCAAGGAAACACATCTAAAACCGGGAGACTTGCGAACATTTACTTAAAGCGACGGCGAGATGGCTATACATTTTCTTATGCTTGTCAGGTGCACAAGTAGTTTGCCTAAATAAAAAAGTACATAAACTTGCGCTCATATATTTCGGTTTTTATATGTCGAAGAATATGATTTCAGACGTGTATTTTATCAAAAGAGGACATAAAGTTGTTCATTTGAATGCACCGCTTAAAAGAATTTACAAAAATATTGTTGTTACTAATTTTGCACAACTCTGTGCACTGTAGAGATTCAACATCATTTTTTATTTTCTTGATTTTCAATTTTTGCTCAATTATGTCAGTTCATCGCAAGTACCTTTTGAACTTTCTACAATGGATAAATGTCATACCACGCAATCTTTACCATTCTGGCTATCGTGAACATATGCAAGGGCCATGTGTTTACAAGACTAGTTGAATGGTGTAAGGAGTGTCATATGTTTCTAGTAAGTCCCGAAAATCTTCACTATTGTTTTGTACCTCCATTTAACAGGTCACATTTTCACATTTTGTAACTAGCGCAGTCGGTAGGGGGTCCTCTTGTGAATTCAATGACAATATAAATAATTGGACACAAGCTTGGAAAATAATAATTAATGAAAGTAAATCTGTACATGTGCAGTTAACCTATAAACAGACCGTACAAGCACCAATAACATTAAATAATACTATCATTCCATATAGCAAAAACCTCTAAATATCTCAGAATGAATCTAGATGCAAAACTTCTTTGGAAGGAACATATAAAGAAAAAAGAAAAGAACTGGAATTGAAATATATAGTAAAATGTACTGTCTAATTGGAAGAAAATAGCAAATATCTGTACATAATAAATTGCTATTACATAAGCAAATACTGAAACCTATATTGACATACGGAGTTCAAATATGGGGATGTTCTGCAAAGAGTGTGATAAAGAAAATGTAATTTTTTCAGAACAAAGTCCTAAAAGGTATTGTCGGCGCACCCAAATACTATAGGACTGATTACCTACATCGAGACCTTCAGATACCCATAATCAGTCAAAAAATCAAGAGAATTGAAAGGGGTCATGAGGAAAGACTCCATTCTCATGAGAACACTGAAATATTGCATCTTTTGCATACCATCAGAACAGGACACAGACTCAAAAGAATCAAACCATCTGATCTTGTGTAGTTTTGTGTAGTGAAGTGCATATAATAAAAAATACAATAGTATCATGTATAAACATTATTTCACCAGAGACTGAGATAGGACCGATGGGTCCTCCTAGTTATATACCTAGATTTAAGTTATCATAAAGACAAATTGTAGGTTATACGAAAACGACTAGTAACAATGTAATAATTAAATAATAATAAAAATGTTGCATATTAGTCCTCAAAGACGTATCTAGTTTTAAAAATATAGTAAACAACTTACACTAAAATGCAATATGAAACATCTTACAATAACGGTTAGGAATAGATTTATCATATGAGGTCACAATGCGTGGTTTTCGGTGATGGCCACTAGGAACCTTTCCTGACGAAAAAAACCCTGGCTTATATGCAACTCAACAAACTTATCGTCGATTTTGCGCATGTTCCAGTATGACATTACTTTGTTTACGAGAGGTTGTTACGTATTATTTTAGGTAAAATTCACGCTTATATTATTCTTCATTTAGTTTGTTGAGATAATGTAATTATTTATTATTCCATTTCAGCGTCGATCCACTGAAAAACCCTATCTTATTTATAAAATAAACTTATTGTGGTAATTTATTTTTATATCGTATGTTACATGCTAAGTTTTCGTGTTTACATACATGTAATTACTATTGTTTCGTACCACCGCCTACACAGTTCACAAAACACCTTCACATGATAAATTACGGAGAAAATGCCAGATCGCTAATATATATCCATTTAGATATGCTTTGACGGCATATTTATTAAAATATATATGTCTTGTCTAAAGTATAAATAGTAATATAAAATATTTTTGTACATTATTTAATTTAATTTGAGAGGAAGATTAAGAAGAAGATGAAATATTGATGGTGTGATATAATAAAATTAAGGATATTATCTGCTATATATAGGATTCTCATCAATTTTTAAGGTGCGGCAGAACTTCGATCTGCAAAACTTTATTCGTCAGAACTCTTGCAGTGTGGGCATTGTCATGTAAACTTTGTTATTGTTGGCTCGTTTTGCAAAAATTGGTTGTACAATTTGTTCAACAAACAAACGCAGTAACAGTTTCATTCGGATATAGAATTTATAGTATAATATTATAATAGATTTTCTGTTTCATGTGAACAACTGGAAATACTTTATTTACCAACTGTATAAGCTGTCTGAAAGAACTTTGATATTTCGAACTAAATTTTCGTTCAATAAGGTTTTCAAATTACCGCTTTCCAACAATTAGGATTCTCCTGGCTGATAAAAAACTCGACTTTAAATTCGTTTACATGAAAAAATTGGTGAGTGGAATTTGCTGGATCAGCATCACCATTATTTTCTAAAAACGTTTGATAGGCTTCATCAACATATTTCCTCAAACCAAACAACTGCAACTGCAATTTTAAGCCTTCCATGATACAGTCTATATAACTGAATAACTTAATAAGACGATAATAGTAAATAAAAAACTATTATTTTATATAGGAAAATGTCACAACTATAGAATTTAATAGTTATGTTAGGTCATTTAACAGTTGTTTAATTAATATTTCGTATTTTCATACATATATATCGCTGATCAAACACGCAAGGAATTTTAACTTAATACGTCTAATTTTTTCTATATTTATTACAACAGTATTATTTGTGTATTAACAATAATATGAAATAGTTGATTATAGATTAAATTCAAAACCTTTAAAGTTAATATATACGTATTTTATCAAGGAAATATTTTATCAAAACGCATCTTTTTTTTCCTTTACATCATATTACAACAAGCTTATTTATATGGTTATTCTGAATTTCGATCTGTTTCCAGTATGATAAACAAAACAATCAAATGTTATCTCTACATTTTTAAATTGGAACATGTTAAAGTAGAGATAAAATAACAGGTAATGTAATTTAATAAAGTCTTGGTGAAGTTTAGTTACATACACAGGAAATTGAGTGCCAAGTAATATATCTATATAATTTAATTTTTTTCATAAACGGTGTTTACAATAACAGCAAGTTATATTTTACATAAAAAATATTTTTACGTTGTGATTCTTGTTATATATTTCTGCGTTTTGAACGTTAAATTTATTGTATCCTTGTTGGAAAGTATAAAAATAAAATATAACCAACAAGGAAAGGAAAACTTAATTGTTTATTATTAGTTATTTTTGTCAGTGTTTTGGTTATTTTTCTTCTTTTGTATTATTTTGGTTTTTCATACTGTGTGATTATGCCGTTTTTACGCCAGCCTTGATTTTTATTCCCTAAAATCTACTGCGAAATCTATTGTTAGGTCTTCTAGACTTCTTATTATATATTTCTTACCATACTATTCTTCTATGATTGTAGCATTTGGAATTTAATTTCTCTATATTAAAATAGATAAGTTATTGCTTTACCTTATATTATATTTTTTTGTTCCTCAGATAATGTTGATGTGATATGTAATTCTTGACAAGAAAATATATTTAGGAATTATTTGTTAAACAGTACAGTTAATAGAAAGTGCTGCTTCTCCAAGGCAATACACCGAATCACAAGTCAGTGAAAACAATGGCAAAAATCCATGAATTGAGCTTCGAATTGCCTCCTCGTCCACCATATTCTTCAGATCTGACCCCCAGCGACTATTTCTTTTTATAATAATATAAAATCTGCGATTATTTTGTACACTCTAGTTTTTCATTTACTCAAAACCATATCTTGAATAATTTTAAATAGTAATCATTTATAGTTTCAGTTTTAAACGAAGCTTATTTTTTATGGATAGGTGCACAAACTTAATTATCAAACCATTTTGACAGTTTATTTCAGGATTTCTAAAGACTTATTAAATATATTATTACTTGTATTTTTCTGAGCAATAGATTAACTTATTATATTGGTTTTGGGTAAAATGTAATTAAATTTTTCTTGATGTTTTTCAAAACCCATTTTATTATGTATATTTCAAACGGTTATGAAAATAGGTACCAGTGCTATTTTGACCGATGGCCTCTTACGTGTTAAGAGGTTCACGTAAAACAATAAATCGACATTGAGATGTCTGGGTCAAAAACTGGTTATATGATTTTTGCAAACCTCTTTTAAAACCAGCTTTTTACTATAAGAGAATATCGTGATAGACGGCTGTTTCTATTGATCAATCCTGTCTATTGTTTCTTAATCTCTTGCTTCACGCGAAGATTCGAACAGCTCACGAAGAATAATTTTTTCCAATGTCATCAAATACTTAACGTCATCCTTCTTGGGGCCAATATAGGCTTTGCAAGGGTTTATCAAAATCCTCTTGGCTTTCACCATGTTTTTTTGCACATATTATTGTTTCGTCTGTTATCTAGTATAATATAATTAGTTGAACACTGTTTTATGGTCGATGTTAATTTTTGTAGCTATAGCACGAGATGAAATATATGTTTATATGTAAGATGTTTTTTGGATTTTATCTTTCAAATGCAATTAACATGCAATTGCATTGAATAAGTATTTATTTGGTAATTGAATAAGTAGTTACAAGACATATGGAACTTTGATGCCATCTATTATAAAAAAAAAGAAATTAATTTGCCTTCACTATGAAGTCGTTTCGTAATAAAATTTTAATGTTCTATTTATATCCAACATTTTATCAATCATTTAGTCAATACCCGGCAATGCGAACATTTTAACTTAGTCTTATATTTTCCGGCTTTAAAATTCTCGCCGACAATTGCGTTTCCACGAACCGAAAAAAGAGAATATGCCAATAAATTTCAAATTTTCTCTGACAGAATCAATCGGACTTGACAAAAAACCGCTTTACGATTTCACTTCAGGTACTTTTTTCCGACAATTTGTTACAAATTCTAATTTTGGATGTCGGTTCGTGAATATTTGCATATTCAGAATCAATCACGCCCGCATCTATACGTTGAAATAACAAATTTCCAGCTTTTTTTCATTCGGCAGCTGTTCCAGAAAAACTTTCAGATTAATTTTTAATACGCAAGCACATATGGCATCGGGAAATGTTACTAGAGATTTGTTTATGGGGTTCAGCAATGACGTGCCGGATTCCGTACCAATATCTCATTTTCCTTATATTTTCCTACCGAAATTTTATTACGGAAAAGTTTTTTTAACTTTATATAGATATTTGATATTTGATTCATATCTATACTTTCTCTATATCATAAGATTTCTATGTTACGATTGAGGTTCATATTCGTATTCCAAGAACTTAGGTATTTTATAATAAAACACTTGTTAAAAAGGAATTTTATGAAAAACGATTTAGAATTTAGTGTATTTCAGGATTTAATATTAAAGCTGTTACTTTTATTTGTTTATATTTATTGAATTGAGATTATTATGACAGAATTGCCATGAACTTTTGTATGAACTTGCCTCTACTTTCTATGCAATAAATAAATTGTGTTTCTTCATAGATGGTTTCAAAGTACCTTATCTTTGGTAATAGTTATTTAAAAAGGCCATACTGTAGCTTATTCGAAAGGCAACCGTAGAGCAACCTCAATCCATAGACTGTCCTAAATCTAGGTAGCGTCTTTCGTCTACATTACCGAAAATTAATGCTATTAATGACATTACAGAAGCTTATTTTTGTGATATTTTGATTTTCTTCAGTAGGTTCATCCAATATTGTGTGCTGTTTATGGTGCTTAGAAAATGTTAATATTTTCGTTCCGGAAACTTCAACATTAAGGATGAACCCACCAATCGTAAAAGTCGATGAAATTCTTCAAAATGTTGATGTAAACCAACATTTTTTATGTCGGGACATTGCTACATCACTATCTCTATTTGTGAATCGTTATTGTAGTTGTTGTAATCGTTGCTGAAACAAATTAGACAACGTTAGACAATATGTGTAGAAAATATCGAGCCAAAGCTCGGACAAGGTTCAGTGACACTTGCAGAGCTCGGATAAACGCTAAGGAAGGTGATGGGCTTGAGAAGGTATAGTGATGAACTGCTCGAATCTAACAAATCTGTTAAATGGATTGCACATGCAAAAGCAAACGAGCGAAACAAATATCAAAATTGATAAATGGAAGGGGTGTTATTTTCTAGTCTTAAACGGTTGGACCGATTTTGATGACATAGACTGTTCATAATCATATTTAGATTCGGATTTTAGATTAAATGTTATACAATACTGATATATTATTAGTAGTATAAAATAAAACGTGCTGCCTTCAACAAATCAAGAAAGTTAGACTCAACGTAACTCCCGTAAGACAACTGTATTCATCCGACCTAGCAGTTATTTTCTGACTTAGCCCTTTCATCGAATTTAGTGTGTGTTGCTTTATGCCGCGTATATTAATTTCCGGTCATATATATAATAATAAAAATAACAATATGGTAATATTTTATAAAAAATTGTTATTGTGAGGCATATTCGCAATGTTTTTAGTTATATTAATAACATTTCCTCTACAACCTTGTTAATTTTAATTGAAAAGTTACTTATATTTGTTTGTTGTGTTATTATTAATAGAAAATGCCAGGTTTTTGAGGTCGAGTAGGAAACATTGGTCGACGTACACATAATGCGGAAATAGTCCTTAACCATCGGTTAAATACAGAAGAGCAGTTGACGTATAATGTAAATTTATGATACCAGGTTGTAAACACACCTGTAAATGAAATTGGATAACAATACAATGAACATCTAATATAACGAAATGAAAAGCACGTCACATTAGAATATGATGTCGAAAAATATGACAAACTATTCATCACATGCACAAGCCGCCATCGCTAATATAAAATTCCAACTTTGTCATGTATTTAATTATAAAGGGGAATCGAACAGTCTTCACATCACATCAGGAAAAGGTTTACTTCCATTATTAAATATACTACCAGAACAATCCAAAATACTATTAGCCGGAGCCGCATTCAGTCGAAATATTTTAACGTAAAATTCATAAATTCAATACTAGCTTCCAAATGGCAACATTTAGAGCAACGAAAATTTTTTCAGAAGGAGAATGGGCGTAATTGTGAATCAGTGTTCAGTATTTAAAGCTATACAATCAGAGTGGTTATTTGTTTTCAATACATGTTGCGCACTAGAATTTTTTTAAATTTACTTGATGGGCGACGAGTATCAACAAATTAAAAGACGTTGTCTACACGACCACATCGAGCAGATGAAGGAGAGATAAGTTGTAGTTACTTTTGTTAACATGTTGTTGTGCCTATTCCATTCAAACAAAAAGCCTATGTTCGGTCACTACAACATCCGTTTAGTCCGCCAGCAGTATATACTTTTTTCCTTTTCTTTGTTTAAAGTTTCTTATGTAGCGTTTTCCTTGTTGTAATTCCTTTTGTTGTTTCCGGTGAATTGAGGAGAAATAATCATCCATTATGTTAATATTTCTTTTTTATTAGTATCGTATTTTCATCTTCTTAACATTTCGATGAAGCTGTTTTTCTTGCTGAATCACATCACCTAAATCGTAGGGACATTATTGGCACATATTAGTTAAAATAAGTTTATAGTTAGGAGTTTTCACATTGCCTAGAGACTTTAGTCACTTAGTCACCAAACATGGAAGTTAGAATAAAGAAAATCTCTACGTAAAGTATTACTTTTTCTGTGTTTTGTTCTTACTGACCATTGTTCTTTGGGTCAATGTTAATTGACAATACATTTATTAAAGATTCGGAGATTCAACCACGCTATTTCAAGAATGTTTTAAAAAAAATTTAACTATATTTCACTGCATTTTAGTACTATTGAATACACATTAATATCGATCTTTTATTTGATTTTATAAAATGTAATACAGCCGCAAGAAAATAAAAACCAAAAAGGAAAACTAAAATCTAAAAATTTATATAAAATTCCATCGAGTCTTGAGATATCCTGTTTTTATTCAGGCATATATTTCAATATTGAGATGTAGGTCTTTTATCGTACGCAAAGCCGATGCAGAATCATAAATCGACCCCAAGAGTAACGTTACCCAACATTGCATTTAAAAAAAAAAAATGTTACATGAATATCTCCAATATCCCAAGGAATATAGAGAAAAGGTGGAATCAATTCCATTAAGCTGCGTATTTGATTACAAATTTTAATATATAGTTTAACGTATGTCTTACAATTTTTAAAAATATTTCTTTTATACTATTATAAAGTGTTCACTTGTAGTTCGACCAGCGATAACTATTAGTGAAAATATTAATTATCAAAGCAAATAACTGTTAAAAAACCTAATCTAATTATTAAGGTCCGTGAGTTTCATATTTCTTTATATAAAATAATAGGTTTGCATTTAGTGTTAGTAAGTTATTCAGCATACACAGAGGAAAATCATGGAGCGTACAAAATTCCATTTATGACATTAACTAATTTTGTTGTTTTATTTAAAAAAATCTGAATACCCTTAGAAACTTACAGTGATATTGCTCCGTCCTATCCTAAGTTTTTTGGTTTAAACTATTCAAAAGTGGTTATTTTGATGTGAATGACAAAGTTGAAGACAATGACTGCTTGGAGGACTAACAAATGGTAAAGAGAAGTCGTGTGAAATTTCGAATAAAGTTGTAATTGAAAGTAGTTGTTTGGCAGCCTAACATTTGATATATCAAACTTTTACATGCTACAAGTAAGATCCAAATGGAGGAAATATGAATACCACACAAATTCGCCAAAAATACGAACATACATTTCGAACCATTTATACATTGTCGCTTCATAGCTTGCAAGGCACTACCATAACAACTGCTTGAAATAAGCACAAAATGCCGAAGTTGAATAAGGCATTGAGGTCTTAGAGTCTTGCTTGAACAAATTACATGCCATATTGTTACAAAAAAGAGTCAATAGCCAGTCATGAAGACTAGTTCTTCGTGAAAACTGTCTGCTATTAGTCACAATTTGCACATTTTAGGTTATTTTAGCATTTATAAATAACATTATTCTAATATAAATAAAATAACGAAAAAAAGTCTGTAAGATATATTTAATTTCGTTAATTTAATTGTTAACATCATAGTACATTTAATGTATATATTATCGAAGGATTTAATATGCAGTTAATTAAACAGCCACAATAGTTTACATATTAGTTTTTTTTTAATTATATTTGCATTGAACTCTTTTCCAAACCATTAATGTTATCCCATAGAGGCCAAATTCACCTGTGGTATCCCCTAGATGCCAAATCTACCTAATTAACGATTTTATATCCAAGTAATATATATATAACTTTCATTAGATAACGTATTTACCTTTTTATGTTTATTTCTTGTTTCCTTCGTTGCTGTGTTTCGTTGTCAAGTCATTCTAAGATTACTGTATTTCTTCTGTTAGTACCTATGCATATTTTTCTTGATAAAATTATATTTAATCACAGCATCCTGCCTAATGTATTTGTCATATCTGCAAAACAGTTAGTATTTATTCTCTCTTTATATATTTTGATCAAATGTTCATATATATTCTGAGCAATTACACACACATCTATCCTATATTAATTATAAACTCACCTTTATTTGTTTCCACTTTCATCACCGTGTCTTGGAATTGTCAGCATTGAATCAGAATCTCACATCCAAAAAAGGTTATTCACTTACTGTCACATTTTGATCCACAGTTCAAGTCAATAACTAGGTTGTTAGTTTCAAATCTAACAGTAGTTCGCAATTCCACTATTTGTGTGTCTTCTTCCGTGTGTCTGATGGAGTTCATCCTAATCGAAGGGTGTTATCATAGACAATCTTTTCCACATATCCAAACAGTTCATACCTGTATATATTTATCACGTGCATATCTGCTGTAGTAATTATTTACCATTTTGCCTGATTTGATTGAATATACAGTGATAGGAAGGAAGACTTACACTCTTTGGCCATATTACTCAGCCATCTGACTTACTGTGTAGCTTTTTTCGGGCCTATTTCTAAAAAAGTAAGTTATATAAAACACAATCAATATTTTTCATATATATACCAAGTGACAATATGAAATACCTCACCCTTCAAAACTTAATTTATGTTTTGCAAGCCATTCCTTAATTACGGCGTGTGCGGACCACGTATTGGGACTTTTTGTTGGATTTCTGTTGCTAGCATGACAAACAATTAATTATTACTTTCATGAAAACTTCTACCTTTTTTGGTTTTCAAAATTATGTTTGTGTTTTTATTTTTTTAAGGGATTTTGGTGATAGTGTCCATACTAATATTCTGTGCTGCTGCGACCCAATAAAAATATTTCAAATAAAAAAACAGCTTAGTATTTAATAGTATGGTTCCTGTTCGAAGTGACTGAATAGAGACGTAATCTGTTTCTGACTATTTATTGGGCCTCGGCATTTTCAACAAAAATAATAAAAAATAAGCCACGATTTGAAATTCATTCAAACAAGCAAAGCTCCAAAACAGCATTTACCGGTCTATAACCTCTTATTATCACTAATATTTTGAAGAATTTTGCAGATATTTGACAACCGAACGATTTTAGTTAGACTGATTTAGTTAGACTGATTTTTAACTAGAATAAAATCAGACGGAAAATATTGTCTGGTATTACAACGAATTTACACACTGCAATATTCAGCACATTATACATTTTGATGGCGTGAGTTCAATGCTACTTTGAATAGATTATAGGTTCTTTTTGATTGCCGTTCATTCAGACCGATATAGCATGGCTTAGCTGGTACAGGGTTTCGAAATGCTGAGAACTACGTTATCATAAATATAGTAACAAATTGTAGAAAATGATGAAGATAGGTTTTTTAATCACTTTAGTGCTCTTACAATATTACACCCATTATATATTTCAAAAATAAGGAAAATTTTATATACAAAATCTAGAAAAAGCATAGTTTTTCATTGTAACTATTTTTATTTCCAATAATATTAAATTACAAAATGGACATATTTTGTGGTTGTTTTTGTTCTCTTTTTCTATTTACTATGTAAACTTTACTACGTAGCTAATATTAAAGTTAATTTCACCTGACGGAATATCGATTCAATGGCAAAAAAAAGGAATTTCTACCTTCCATCGACGAGAAACAAAATATTCATGGTGTTTTATATTTGATGAATGATGGAGATAAAAATGATACTGTAGTTGGCGGTATAACACTGATTTATACGATACTAAAGTCGTATAGGATATACCATCCTTATAATGCACAATGAAATATATTCTACTGAACAATAAAGCAAAAACCAGTGTTCCAAAATAAAGCAAGCAAGAAAATATCAACATATTTTTCTACACGGCAAACGATGTCTAAATATTGGAGGAGCACTCATTATATTAATTCCATAGGAGGAGCATTCCATATATACAAAAATATTTATGCGGAGATATTCTAAATAATTTCCAATATTGATTATACGTTGTGTCTGTTAACTGCTACTTGCTTAAATCAATAGCACATAATTCGTAAAGAGACAAACATTAAGATCACAGCTAATAACTTAAAAATAGATCATTTTAACTCTGGAAGGAGGTTTTACTAAACACCGCGGTAGTAGCAGTAGTACTAACCGAAAACCTGTTGAAGTCTATAAATAATAATCGCGTATAATGAACTTATCGGCACAATACTTTAACAGTGCCTTTACAACAGATTAGTTTTTTTTTTAATATTTTTAAGTCTACATTTTACCAACGAGGGTTTATCTGGACAGGACTTACAGTTTTCCATGGGCTCCGAACTACGGTGCTCAGCGTTAAGCCTACCGACTGGCGAGTGACCAATTTAGAAATCATCCCTGAAGGCAGCCCAGGTCTTACCCAGTCTAGATAGTAGCGTTACTGGGATCATATTCCTTGTCGGATTTTACACTCTTGCCTAGGACCACCACGAATATTAAACAATCACAAACATAAATTTACGACCATGCCCCGGCAGGACTCGAACCCTGGACTATCGCAACAGTATTTGGAGCATCCTGTCGTTTGTTATGGCGCCAACCAAGCGGAAAATTTGAAAAGTTAAAACGTTTTTAGTTGAAGAGTTCAAGTGTCATTTTTCGTTGGCGGAAAAATACTACTGTCTGTATTAAATAAAATTTTATATTATAAAAATATCTTGTTCCTCAGCACGAATATAAATGAAATCAATTACTAAAACACCGTAAAAGTTACAGTTTACTTTATCAGTTCTTTAGCACAAGTTTATCAAGATCAATAAAAGCCTGGATTGAGTTTTCAATACACCAGTAAATGGAGATATTGAGACATCAGGAAATAGTCAAAAAAACATAAATCTACGCCCGATACGTATATCTTAATTTTGCAATCTAAAACGAGAGGGCAAGGAACGGAAATATCGGCAAAAAGTTGATAAGTTGGGTCTTCGGGAAGATTTATGCGGCATATATGCCCAAAAAATATATAAAATAGGGTAAAGAGAGATAGCGATAGTAATATTGATTTTATTGATTTTACATTTAACTTTTTTATTTTAGCCTAAACCTTAATATTGCTTAAAAATAAATAATTTGAATCAGAAAATAAATTAAAAATGTGTTAGTTAATAGTGAAATAATGTTAATATATTTTAAAATAAAAAGCTTTTTTTATCTCATTATACGTATATAGTAAATATATTGAAACCATCATGGCTAATTCAAAACTCTTTATAATTATTAATATTTTTTAAAATGTGAAAATTGTTCAAATTAGATATTCATAGATATATATGACGCATCATTTGATGTTGATAAACTGCTACATCTCGATGCTCTTTCCTTTTTTCTCTTCTTTCTTTTGCCTCAAATTTAAATATAACGTGTTTCGTTCTTGATATTTGCACATAAATCATGTTTGAAAATTGCTCAACCACTTTTTTTAATGAACGTTCAATTCTTGTCTACTGGCGTCGGAGTACACATCAGAGTATTTTAATTGTTGTACTATCTTTTTCTTGTACCTTCATTATATTATTGTCGTCTATCCGCTTTCTATTACGCTATAATTCAATTTCTCCACAATTTTTTCACGCACAAGTCTAATTTTTTATCAGACTCTTGTTAGGAGATTTATTCTTTTATCTCATCTAAAATAAGGAAGCAAATTCAACTCAGTTAAGATTCCAGTTAAGTAAAACCATGCTGATGTTTCTTAATTTTAATAAGACCAGATGAAATTAATCCGAAAATAAAAGATCCATCACCTACTTAAATCATGTTAAAGAATGCCTTAAAAAAGGGCTTAAAAACCTAAGCAAACTAAACAGCTCCATTTTAAGTTTAGCTACAATTATCGGTTTTCTAATAAACTATTGTTATATATAAATTGTGCACCATAGTCGCACTAATCCCATATTTTGAAACAGTCTTGAAACGATAGTATAAACTTATTAACTATTAAATGATGTTTAAATCGTACTTCATGTGTTTCTCATTAAATATAGAAAAGTTTATTTCATAAAGTCATATTTGAGGTTAGGAAACCAACTTTTTTGTTATTCTCTATGGCTGGTAGAACATGTGTCAAAAATTTCATGTTTAGAGAATATACCCTGTTAGCGTTAAGCTGCTTATAATATAACAAATCATATTGATTGCGTCATCTTAGATCTATCAGTGACAGAATATTTATATAAACCCAAAGCCCTATTTGTGCTGAACTACTGTTTATGTTATTGAAGATTTACGATAAGTCCAGGGAACCAAATGTGCCCTGTTCATCCGAAAGACCCGAGTATGAACAAATGTCTAAGAATATGGGATCATTATCGTTCCGCGCCTTGTCGAGACCACTTCTCCAGTTTCTAACGAAGAATCTAACCCCCAAAATTAACACTTTTTTATTTTACATTTATGCAGTAGCTTAGCTCCCTAAAATACATGTATCAGCTATATCAAAATGATTTAATAGCCAAGACCAGTGTTGTCATTTAATCAAGCTGTCCCTTAAGTAATTCTCTATGAAATAAAAGCTTCTGTAGATAATTGTTATTGAATTATTATTATTCCCTTGTACATGGAAAGTCGCTGTAAATGAATTCAATAATTTATTACAAAAATATTGATGCTAAATTAATGAATTTCTATTATAACCAACAAGTTAATTGAAGTAATTTTTACGCATGAAAATGAATACCCCTTAACAATTCATAGTGTTGTTTTAGCAATACAAGCCAATACTGTACATTCGCCGATTAAAAATTGAAAACATGGTATATGAAGCTTTACGTTTATGTATCGAAACTGCCATACTGCAATTTTTCGGGTATATTAAAGGATATATTTGAGTAATTCAATTTCCAGTTACTAATAATGAATAATAACGAGGACAGAAATGCTGTCAGATTGATTATGCACAACAATCAGATAATTATAAATCATTTGGGTTTTATTTCTACTAAAATAATTAATATTGTTAATTTATTTTTCAATTGAATAATGTAGTAATTATTAACATGTACATTACAATTTAAATAGAAAATTATGTCCTACAATGCACATAAGGATTTCTTATTGCTTCAGGATAGAGTTACTTATCCTATCATATCCTAAATAGGTCTTTGGAGTTATTTTTTGTTGCGTCTTTCAGTAGTATAAGACCCACTATTGTTGGTTGGTGTTTTTAATAATTTTCTCTGTATTCACACATTTTTGACTCAAAAGTTAACGCGGACTGTAATATATAGTATTTAAGAAATATATATTCTCTTGGAAATTAAATTTTGAGGTTAATTTCGTTTATAATAGTGATATTATTGCTATTTCATAGTCACCACTGAAAAAAAACATTATTGAAGCTGAATGTTTTCAAGCTCTTTTTCTATAAATCCTTTGATATGTTCAATTTAAGATCCCCTTTGAGTGATTTAATTCTTGAATCACTGAATATGCTTCTCAATGTATAGAACTACTCTCACTTGAAGGCATTTTATTAATGATTACATTAGTTTTAATTCTGATTTGTCGCAGTAAATAGTCTAGTTATATTGAGTACTCTACCACATAGTTTGACATGTCGTTAGTAAGAAGTCAAACTAGTCCAAATAGGAAAACAAGTTGCTTAATAGCCTGCAGTCCCTTTAATGTGGTGTTATATAAACTCATACCGATGTGAATGCGGCAGAAATGCATTGTCACTTACCGCCCCATGACAAGTATATAACCTGTTCATGACATTATATAAATACGTACATTAACAGTGGTTTCTTGCGCGCTCTGAATTCGTAATTAGCTACCATAATTATTTATTAAGAAAATGAAATGTATTACATTAGCAAGCGGAAATGAAATATCCTAATCCTATTTGGAATACAAATATAATTATTATACGATATTTAAGCCGAAATTATGTTACAAAGATTTTTTATATCACTTTGCTGAGTTAATATATTTACAAATTCGATTAAATGTAGGCTACTTTTTTAAAAATATATTTTAAAGTCTCCTTTTACCAACTATGGGTTTATCTGGACTGGGCCTAAAGCTTAACGTGGGCTCCGAACCACGGTCCTCAGCATTAAGCCTACCGACTGGCGACTGACCAACTTTAGAAGTCATCCCAGAAGACATCCGGTCTTACCCCTGGTTACTGGCGTGACTGGGATCATTTTCCTTGTCGGGTTTTAAATGTAGGCTTTGATTTATATATTACATAAAGGTTATACATTACATAAAGGATGACGCCACTATGAACTGCGCAGTATTTAGATGAAAAAAAAAGAGGATATAAAACATAAAAACATTCCTATATAGGGGATAAATATTTACTTTGGAATTTTTATAATTCAATAAATAATTTTCGTTCTTCAACTTTTTTGATTTGCTACTCTATACTTATTACATATTACAGTGCATGTCTACTATGTGTTCATTTCTCAAGATTTCGGTAGATTAAATGAAAACTACTTTCTTGTCATTATTTACCTGATCCACGTGAGTCGTAGATTTATGCGAAGCGACGATTCCTAAAATACAGACCAATTAATGGACAGCAACTAATTATAATGGAAGATGAAATTCAATAAAATTTTTAAAATAATGGAAGTTAAAATTCAATAAAGTGTTGTGAAGAGGTTTTTTTTTCTTTTTTATAGGCTATTTTATATTATTTATATTGAGCAGATTGAAAGGATTAAAATTCTTTATTATTATTTTTTACAAGGTCGATTTCTACTTTCAAAAATACTCTTAAAATGATTTTCCTTTTTTTCTGTGTGAGGAAAACTATATTGCATTTCAGGTTATAACCACAAATGCTCATAATTTCTCCTCTGTGTACCACTTCTTTGAGTACCAGAATTGGGATCTATCTTGAAGCTGTTATAATGTACTAGAGCAGTTTGTTTTATCAGTGATGTTTTGGATTTCCCGCGCTGTATTAAGAGAATCCTGTGACATTTTGAGCAAGCTGTATTATTTAATTTGTGCTTAACAGTCATAGGCAACAGACAACCTACCGTATTTTAATAAAAATAGAAAAATTTAATATATTATACTGATTAAGGTTCAGATATTTGCACAATAAAACTACCACCGATCAATTTCTATGGCTAAGAAGTAATTTACTGAGCTCCGTTTAAGTTGTACCAGCACAAGTGATTCCGAAGTCGCTCAAAAGAGGTCATCACACTACAAATCGTCGATAGAATCCATGGAATGATATGGAACGATTGAGAAAAGGCAGTAAGTGAGGTAGCTGAGGCTGTAGATACGTAAACGGGGTTTTAGTCCCTTTAGAAACATGGATGTATCACATTACTAGATACTAAGGAACAATGAAAATAGTGGGTTTGCCGAGTGAACATGCACCAAAGAGCGCCAAGTTGTGTCGGTCGGACACATTTTCTTCGGATGCACGCATTCTCAGTCTTATTAACTATCTTGAAAAGCGTAAAACGATCTCCAGCGAATCTTATTCAGAGATTTTGGGGTAGATTTGATATTAATTTGGAACATGCATAAATTGAGCTGCAAACTTCCTGCGGCTATTTTCTGTTTCTAAACCTGAATAAATAGCTAGGTGCATCATCACCGAAACATATGCCTATTTTGAGGTCATTGAGAACTTATTACTGGGTAGGTATTAGTATTAAAAAACGAGAAACGATGGATTAAATGTACTGAGAATATGAGATTATGTTGTGTACATTATATACATTATCACATTTATATTAAGAAATTATTAAAGCTTGTATTTTTCATAAAGTTCTACATTATGTTTCCAGACTGTTGTTTTTCTCTCTATCTACTGTTAATATTTTAACTGATATTTATTGCATACATTTTAGAAGTTACGAAAAAACGTATAACATATAAGTAATGCATTATTTGTCTTTATAATATAGTTTAGCGTCAATTTTAGTGCAAATAACCATTAGCCATACATAAAAATACAATTGATACGACTATTACGCTTTCAAAATCTGAATGTATTAACCGGCATCCCAACTTCTGCTATTGTCCGCGCTAAATGGCTCGTTCCTCTTTACGAAGTTTCATGCTCACTTCATCTCAATCTAACTCTCTAGCAAATACAGATTTATCATTGCTACAGATGTGGTCCTATTCGGAAACTTATCTTTTGACACACTCCGACATTCTTGTTTGGTTATTAAATGTTTGAGTGGCGAACTATTCCCAATACCTAGCTCTGCAGTCTATTTGAGAAATGTTAGTTACTCTACTTTACAAAACAACACCTTGTTTGTTCAGGATTTAAAATTTTTTTCAATCTGTAGTTGATTTATTCAAATGTACTAATGATATTGTTTGTCAACGTATATTTAAAATAACAATTTATAACAATCTACCGTTGGACCCTGATATATAGAAAAAGCGTTTACACTAAAACAATAACATGAAACCAATAAGTTTGAAGGATAAACAAACCATTGATAGATATAAACTTAATATTTTATATAGCCCTGTGCCCTTAGTATATGTAGCATATCTTTTTTGTAAGAACAATATGGTGAATAATTAACATTTTCTCACAGAGCTAAATGAACTGATTTCTGGCCATCATTTCTTGGGCACATCGGATCTGATTAAGTAACGTTCGTGTTTTGTGTAGTGGGTGATTTAGAGCCTCCATGTTCCATGATAAGCCGAAAATTTGACTCAGTGCTTGATAAAGAGTCAGTATTCCAATTGCCAACAATGTATCATATCTATACAAGGGTGCGTTAGCCATAGGAATACGAGATTTTGGAGATTCTCCATTCCCTCATTTCTCTAATTTGGAATTTGCATTTGTTCTCCAACTTGAATACATTTGTTTCTCAGAAGCGCTTCGTATCCAATGAACATGTTGATGAATATTTTCTTTATAATTTTTTAAGGTATTACTTATCCTCAAACTTTCATTTTAAATAGTAAACACATTAATTTCGAATATCCTTAGCTACCAGGCAATGTGAAGATATCATGGTTTTCCAATATGATATTGTGGACTTTTTTGTTTTTTAATAACAACTTCAGATATTGGGTTACTGAAGATAATTGCATTTCAAATACAGGTCATTAAATATATATATATATATATATATATATATATATATATATATATATATATATATATATATATATATATATTGAGGTTTGCCAATGTACCATAATAATATTTTCTACCGAAAATCCAAAATAATGAGCACATAAGTACTTATGTTCTAGTTAGTTTAATTGGATTATTGTTCCATATTCAGCCATATAAATTAGCTATATATATATATATATATATATATATATATATATATATATATATATATATATATATATATATATATAACCTTATACGTATATTGCTTCTTTTTAATATTTAAAGACAATCTTAAAAGACTTTTAAATTAATGCAATTAGGTGCGGCTTTTCCTTATTTTTTCAACAGCATTATTGTATTTTTATGGCATCAACATCAAGGTACAAACCGTTTGAGATTTTGTGAGATTGACAAGAACTAACCGTCAGCATTTATTCAGTTGATCGTGTTATAAGTGTATCATGTTATTGAGCATGTTATTTTAATAAATCACTTATTGAGACGAATTTATCCAAATTATATCAATTATAATATTATTCATAATATTCTACAGCTTTTTGCTGTCCTCCTGGCAATGTGTCATTACCGCGTCTAAAGAACGATGTTGGTATGGCAGCGATCCTACCATCGACCCTTCCCGCACCTCTTTTTCGAAACCGTGAGTCAGCCAAACCATGCTACATAGAGCTGAACAAGTGATATCAATAGTGATGCAACAGTGTATATTTGAAAACTCTCGCACTGTATGGATTATATACATAATTTTGTGAGTTTTCTTAACTGCTCTGATAATTATTCTATTTTGATAGTTGCATTGATTAGCATTTTTCCGTTCAATATACAAAATACTTTTCCATACCTTCAAATCAATCTGATCATCTAATGAATTTAATAGTTTTCCAACTATTACTTTGGGATTGCTGTTAGATTACCCAAGGACCCTATTGCTATTTTTGTGTTGATTCTAGCATTTTTAGGAAGCAATCAGCCCACGTGTCTACTGTGTCCTCATCTTATAAATAATACCTACAAAAAATACAACCTTAAAGTAATTGTTCATATAGTAGTAGTAGCACATACTTGTACAAATAATTTAAAAGTCAACTTCCTCAGCATTTGCAATTTTAAAATGTATGCATCCACCAGCTGCATGAATTTGGTTTCCTCGGTTTCATTTATAATTTTTCTCATTTCTTCTTACATTTGCGCTTTAATTTCCAGATATTTTACTTTCCTTTTTGCCTTGAATGTTCTTTATAACATGCCATGAACATGAGATTTTTTGTGGCCTGGTTCCCATAACTTTTATCTAGCTTAGACTACAATTTAACTAATCCATAACATTTTATTAATACCCTAAATAATTATTTTCGCATTGTTTGCTGTTAATTTTTTCCATTAAATAAAAAATAATTATAATTTCTTAAAAAACTTTTGTAAAGATTTAATTAACCTAAAAATTTCTTTCTAACTACAACAACGTGTGGCTGTGAAATCTGTCAAGCTAGTTTCGAATAAATCCCAATCCCAATAAGTGCCAATCAGTATTGAGCCCAGGAAAAATAAGATATTTGTCGGACAGCACCATCGATACTTTTAATTTTTAAGGACCTAACCCAGGAAAAATAAGATATTTGTCGGACAGCACCAATTAAAAGTATCGAAATTTTTAAGGACCTAATTCAAAATTCATATGATTTTTTAGTTGTGATACTTCATATAACACGTTAAGTAGTTTTCATTGCATTTTAAGTTTCGGAATAAGAGTACTAAAAACTTCAGAGACCTTACCAGATCGAAGTTTATAGTCCTACGAGATCTGAAGCTTGCGATCTGGACTCGATATATTCCCTAGAAGCTTATGTCTCAGTATGTTTTAAGCCTTTCAACATTTGAAACGTCGTTTCGCCTAAATCTTCATGGTCATGAGATTCCAATGGAAAACAATGTGTCATATCTACAATTGCCTTCAAAATAAAGAACTAAAACACCAGAAATGCCGCTCAATCGACTCTAAACTCGAGTAGTTGGAGGTTATTCGCCATATTGATAGATTTTCAACTGTTAAGCTACAGATTCTAAAATAAAAGGATCATGTATATTAGTAGACCAAGTCAAAGCTAAACACATTATCGATTTGCTAATCGGAATAATCGTGCTTGTTGCTTAATGTAACGGTTTCCCATCGGACGCGCGAATAAACAAACATACAAATCTATACAGAACCGACCGAAATATAACCAGAAAACAGACGTACAATTTATTGGCCGTTTGGTTTGCTCTGTACTCGCCAATTAATAACAAACAATATTAGCATCGATTCTTCTATTATATTTACCCATATTGGCCGGGCTTTATCTCCCCTTCGACAAAAGGTGTTAATTTAATTCTCTTAGGGGCGTTAATCGGACAATTAAATGAGAAAATGGGACCAAAGCGAAATTTCACGTTAAAAGTGCCCAACGGTTTACACGTTATTTAAATATTTGCTGACGGTGCGGGCTGTTGTCCGAATTGCGTGCCTTGGAAAACCTACGGCAGGTTTGCAATTGTTACGCGCTGATGGATCAACTGAATGGATAAATTACGCATTGAATTTTAGAACCTATGCAGGCTTTATATTTAACCCCATTCCTTTTGCTGTAGCTACGAATATATTTTCTGGCCTAAATGTGTTTTGAATATCCTGAAACAAATTATTTTTACAATTAATTAATTTCAAATAGATTTACACCATGAAAAATTTACTATGTGGCAAGATAAATAAATTTTAGTTATGGAAATAAACCATAGAGTTTTCCTGGTTATTTCAGAAATTTCATAAACTTAATAAAACTTATATCTAGTGCATTTCATTTCAAATTAATTCTTCTTCCCTAGAGCTAGCGGCTGGAGTCATTATGATTTCAAAACCCAGAAAAGTAATATTAACAGGTTTTGAGAAACTAGGCATTTAAAGATTTTATATAAGAGTTCAAAATTGATAAAAAGAAATATTGTGTTTGAACATCAGCTTAGGTTTGGTAATAAGCTCAGTGAGTATAAAACAAATTCATAGACTGGCAACCTAAGTCACCTAAAGCACCTAAATGCTAAATGGTATTCCTCGATAGCATTTTTGGATATATATCTGGCTTTTGATAAAGTATGGGTCTGAAATATTACCTTACAAGTATTATATCCAATCTATTCAGAAGTTCCCGAAACGTATTGGGTATATAGTATTGTACTCCATGTATACTGCTGCCCTAGTGGCCACCTTCACTACTGTTGCAACATATGCTAACCACACGCCAATCTCAATATCAAACATCAAGAAATGATGGCATACCAATATAAAATAAATAAATAATAAAGTGCAACTGTGGCTGAGAAGTTGGCGTATTAAAACCAATGGAACAAAATTTATCTATTTAACGCTTATTTTACGTAGAATAACATGCCCATCTTGAATATTAATAATTTCGAACACCCCTGAGAATGTTAAATAACTTGGGTTGCATCTAACCCATTTGAATCTACGCAAACCAATTATGAGGTACTTCTACTAAATCTAATACAGTCATTATTCGACGGTTCTAAAACAGTGTTGCATGCTATAGTCGATACTCCGTATTACGTTTCTAAGAATTAGGATTGCCCTACTGAATCCATAGCGATTATAATTCGAGACGTTTGTGTTGGGTACTTTGAAAGAGTATCAGTACACCCAGATAGATTTGCCAATCAACTAAAATATGAAGTGAGTAAATTAAAGAATACTATAATTCGGTCTGATTAATAGACAAATATAAATTTTAGAGCAGACTTTGGAATAATATATTTTGCACAGGAGCCACTACCATATATATTCTTATCATATATTTCAGGTGTACTAGAAAGACAACTATGTCATTTTATTTTAATGACTATCAGCTATATTTGTTATATTTTACGTAAGTAACACCGTCATAGATTTATACCTCTTTGAATGTCAAGTTTCGTGGCTGAAAACGTGCACATTAATTTTCGTATTTAATCAATCGAAAAAAGCCTCTGAGAGTCAATGCTTGCTAGAAAAAACTTAAAAGAACATGTGAGGCGTGGTTTTGACAATTCAGAAGTGATGAGTTCGATGTGCAAGACAAATAACATTCTAGTAGACCTAAAAAGTTTTAAGATGTGAAACTAGAAGAGTTATTGGATATACCTAACCCAAACTCAAAAACAATTGAGAAAAGCGTTAAATGTGGCCTAATAAACGATTAGCCATGGATTAGTGACGGAATAATCGGCAAATGCTGTTACATGAGAAAGAAATCAAGTATGAAAGTTAAACTGCCGCAACGCTAGATTCCATATTATTTCGAAAAATTCTCATAATATTTCACAGTGTAGAGGATCCATATTACAAAATGTTAGACGATGTTCAAAGTTCGTTGACAATTGTCACCTGGAAATTTGTATGTTTCTTTCGCGACAGCATTCGTTTTAGTAGAGAATAATTAAGAGAATATTTTGAGTTCATTGTTTAATTAGTTGTCTTTTAATTTAAATCCATCCTTTTTTCAGAATCATTTATTTACTGCTGTAGCGACCGCTAGGACACATTAGGCCATCGCGCATTCACCTACAGCAAGTTCAGAGGTTGGCAACGCTGTTGAATTGGTACCATGCGGTTCCCGGATATAAAGGACCACCACGACGATATCCAGCTCTTCTTTTCTTTTCTCTACCCCCATGTAACAGTACCACTTCCACAGCGCTATCGTACTTCCTTTACCTTAACCTAATATCCTGTCAATTCTCCCATCGACCACATGTATCAATTTAAATCGAAATATACAAGTATTTCTTCAACCAGTGTTTCCAGCTGTCGTGCGAATTTCTTCCACAAAGTAGTAGTGAGTGTTCGGACAAACAATCGCATCGACAGCCACATATTCCGACCGACCGACCAGACGGACATTCCTACACTGTATTTTAAAATGTAGCATGCAAAGCAATTAATAGAGTCTATTTGACAAAACAAATATTTTCGGATGGGCTTCATGCGAAGTGCTCGCACACACCACAATTTTATTATAAAATCTCAAACACAAGCTCAAAGATTTACGCCTATGCATTATACTTTTTTAGGGCAAGTTTTTTAAAAATAAAACGAGTATAGTGGCTATGTTATTGTATGTCTAATAGTTTATTCTCTAATTCTTATTTTTATTTGAAACAGCAATGACGATAACGTTTCTGCGATGGAGTTGAAAGCTTCTTTCGATTCTATTTTAATACCATCTACCCACTAAAAAGCATGTTTTGAAACAGTGTTTTTTTGCGTAGAATGACCAGGAATCCCACGCAGCTATATCAGATGAATAGGGCGATTGCGGAATGGTAGGAGGGGAATTTTTTTATGAAAAATTTCGCGGGGAACTGGTGTTGTTGGAAAAGGCTCATTCGCGATAAAAAACTAAAAGTTATCGATCCGTATTTCCGTAATAGCTTCACGTAAGCGATGTAACATACTGAAGTATTTCTTATTGGTAATTTGGGCTATCGTAAGGGGGTAATGAACTTTGCCATTAATTTTAAAACTTACTAGTATTTGATGGAGAATAGTGTTTATTAAAAGATTAATATATTTACAGTCAAATATTTTTATGAATTTATTAACACGTACAATCTGTCAAATTACATTAATTATTTTTTTGTGCTTATGTTGGCTTCATTAACTCTAATAGAATTAGTTCATTTAAATGGTATGATAATGAATACATGTTATATTATACGACTGTTAATGGAGTTTGGTTTATGTTCGAATATATTTCAATCATCAGTGTAGTTTTGTATCGCATTTAAACAAGTCATCTCTTCTTTCCATAAAATAGTATAGTTTTTTTTTCACTAAAATAACAGTTTTTGTACTTTAAGCCTCTTCATATTTTATAAGTGGCATAGTCGGTAGGCTCTAGAGAGATCATAAAGCTGCTCAAAACCCTCTACCCATAAACTATTTTAACTAGAGAACATTCAAACTTTGAAAAACACTCCTACCACTCCTCCTCCAGGGTGTAATTTCCACTAAAGACGGCCTGAAGTTGATGTGAGAAAAGGCTGCTGGAATTTAGACAGAAACTTGCGGTTCCAGGTGAGCAGTCATCAAAGACGAATTGTGCTGGCCCAGTTCCTCAGCCATAGGCTATTCGAATCTGGAGTCACTTGGAACCATTCCATACAGGGAAACCATGGAAGTTTAGATGGATCTTCAAAAGCATACTGGTGGACGAAGGTACAGACGATACTCAACAAATAACTTCCTTTTGGCATTCAATAAGTCGCCACACTTCCATGAAACAAAACATTTTTTTTAAGAAAAATAATAATTTTTGTGGTTCACTTATTATTTTATAACTTACATACCCTCCATCAATCATCTTTCATCTTTAATAAAAATACATTTTTTAACTGCGAGACATGTATTGCTTAATTGATATGCCTATAATTGCTAGATGATATAAACGAAGAGAAAAATTTTATTTATTACTATTTTGATTAATTTCGCTGTCAATAGTTTTCAATTGACAACTTTACAAAGCTTCGAATGAGAGATTTATTTTACGATAAATTCAATATAGATAAATTGGCGTTTCAAGTATTGTTTAGATGGGAATTGTTTGTCCAATCAGTTTTCTTGTAAACCACACACGTTTGATTAATTTCGTTTCAATTGCATTTCGTGTTTCGCCAAATTCAATTTGCTTTTTCCGACCATTGTAATGTATATTTAATTGTTTTGTTGTTCTGTTATGTGAAAGAGAAATGGGAATATATATATTTTTATTTTAATAAAATCATATCGGGTGCTGGCGCTATTTTTGGGCTTGCTAAAATAACGCGCGGATTAACTGACATTAGCACAACAAATAAATTGTTGTTATCAATGGTTTATTATGCTCGGAATAGGAGACAAGCATATAAAATTTTTAATGTATATATAACATTTTTTCTCGATTATTCCTGTTCATAATTCTTGCCAGAGTAAATAAACATTTTCCTTAATATCCCTCCTGTATTTTACCTTGTCATCTAAATGTTTTAAATAATTTGGTCTAATAGCTAATAGCTAAGCTGCCTCATCCAGAAATCAGGGATTTTTTTGTCACTATAAAATTATAGAGATATGATTCTCCACCGGAAAATAGTCAGAGAAATTCTATAAATGAGTTATGGACGATAGTGCAGTCCTCCTACTGTTGTTATAGTCACCGGTTTGAATCCCATTGCGAAAGGGTATGAGTGAAAAATCCGAAAAAGAAAATGATTTCAGCCACGCCAGTAACCAGTCCGGGTAAGACCGGATGTCTTCCGGTATGATTTCTGAGTTGGTCACGTGCTAGTCGGTTGACTTAATGCCGAGGACTGCAATTCGGGTCCTACGTTAAGAAGTAGGCGCAGTCCATATAAATTCTAGCTAGTAAAAGCGAGCTTAAAATGAAAAGCATGAAGAAACTTGATTAGGTATTCTGACTCTATCAGACATTTTAAATGATATTGTAATAGCTTACTCATTATATTATTAAAATATATCATTAAAAATGTTGACTCTAAGATTAACTTCATCTTTATATTGTGCACATTTCAATTAGTTATAATGACTAGAAAAAATAACTAAATGTATTTATTTGCATTAAAATATTACAAAATAATATGTGTAACATTATTTTATACTTTAAGTTAGGCCTTTTAGTTCACCGAATAGCAGACTGTTTTAGCTTCTAAAATCTACTGAATAATAATAGATCGATAGGCAGATATAGCATAATATAAAACTGTTACACAGAATTAAATTGAGCAATTAAGAGGGAAATTCTTTAAAATCCTTCTGTTTCCAAAAGGATTGCAAAAATAAATTCATTTCGTGAAATTATTTCTATATTATTTTATGTTGGGGAAAATAATTTCGGTTTTTTGTTGTTTTCTAATCAACATTATTCTTATGGATTTCACATCTCAATATAAGGTATATGTGCCATTTTAACCGATAATATTTTTTAATAGAACCATAAATTCGTCACGGTGAAACTTTTGATATTTCTAAGCGAAAAACTGGACAAAGTGATTTTCATGCACCTCTTTTCAACCTGGCTTTACACCATTGAGAAAATTTTTCAGGGACCGTAAGAAATGGTGGTCGGCGTGTAACCTGCCTTAACTTTAGTGACTAAAATATGTCATTAAAGAAAGTAAAAGACTGTGTCTTTCCCATTAATCGCAATTTTCAATCCCATTAATGGTTTACGGTCAAATACGAGCAGCTCATGATAAACAATTATTTTCCATTCTCACTAAACACCGAACATCACTTTCCTTCATCTCAATGCACACAATTTGTGAATCTTTACCGGGCTAAGATACAATATCTTTTTGAATTTTATTGTTGTAAATTAACTACTTTTCATCTCTTTCTCTCTTACTCACTACTTTCATCGTAATCATGCCTTTCAAACATAGTTTTTTACTTTTAAACAAGTGAAAACTCGGGCTTTTTATAAAATATGACTAAAATGACCTTCTGGTACCTTTACTTTCAAAGATTAGTTACTTTTGAGCCAGTAAACTGACCATGCTACCCATGCATCTAGAATATTTAATGAGTTAATTTCATACGCGCTATAGTATGGCTTCATCGAATATCTATATGGTAGCAAGATGTGTGAGATTACAGCCATTTATTAAGAAAACCCAAAATTACTTTTCTCCGAACCTTATATTTATTTTTTAAATGTACTTAATGTTTTTTTATTTATTTAATATCAAAAATTAATGTTAATCAAAACTATAAAAAGATGTCCCATAAATGTTTAAAAAATTTAAGTACATTTCATGAATAAGAACCTCAAAAACAATGAATTGTTTGATAAGCTCTCTATTTTAATAAAACAAGGTTAAAGAGAAATAGATTTCATCTACCATTTTCAAATTATGTTATAAACTTCATTTGTATTGATCACAGTAATTACAAAACAATTTTCTGTTCATTCTATTAACATAAATTCGCAAACATTCCTTCTGGCCATTAATTATTAAGCGACTTTCTATATGCAATCAATCTAGAAACTTTTCATTATGTTGTCACCAAATCTATGTGCAAAAAATTAGTTCCGATACTTTTTTTAGCTTTTTACACAAAGAAGCTCTTGAACAAAGAACAATTTCCTAATAGTTACCAGATGTTTTTTTTCAAAAACTAATACACATTTCTAAAAAAAGACATATATTATAATCATTGAAAGTGGGAAATTAAGTATAATTTTTGCACCAGATGAGTTCATGAAAGTATAGTTAAGATTCTAATTAAGGTTTCATTTGTTCTCCATTTACAAATAAACATAAAGTATAACTATAGATTTAAATAGATATTATGCAAAAATTACCAAAAACAATTAAAACATAACCTTCAAATATCTTGACTACATAACTACTTCAATATTACCTAACACCATAAAGGATTTTTGTACTTATAGACATTATTTAAAGAATTAAACTTAAGCTTCCAAATTTTAAAGCTATATTGAGTCACTAATAAATCATAAATGTAAAGATCAATATTAAATAACTGAAAATAACTCTTTATTTGCATCATAGAAATATTCAATTTAATTTAAAAACGTAGATATTTCAAATATAACATTTTTTGTAAAATATAAATTTTGCATAAGTCAATTTGCATATATATTTAATATAAACCATTGTTTCCAAAATAATAAATAAATTTAACAGAATATCCACTACAACATGTAATTACATATGATCGCTCTATTTCAAGTTAAGTTAAAAAAAATGATGACATAATAATTATCCTCAGTAATAATAATGGCGCTACTTGGCCTTAACGCCATCTTGATGAGAAGGCTTAAAGTGATTTCCCGGAAACATCCTCCATTATTCATTTGTGGGGCGAGATTCGTGAAACGCCATATATTGCAGCAGTTATACAACGGAAGCTGTGCCCTAAAAACTTAGACTTAGCTTTATATCAAGTTGGATATGGCCTTGCAGTGGCTAGAATAAAAATCTCGTAAGTTGGCTTACTGTTTATTTAGTTGCAATAAATGAAACATATTATATCCCAAATGTTTTTCTAACTTTCTTAATATCGTTATGTGATAAATAGAAAATAACACAATGTAAAAATCAAAGAAAGTTTGGTTTATCGTCTCTAATTTACAAAGTTGGAAAATAAAATCGTACTAAAATAGATTAAAGGGTTTATTAAGGCGGGATAGAACGATCGCCTGACAAATTTGGTAAAACCTCGACATACTAATAAAATTGTATCTACCATCTGTTCGAAAACGAAGGCTATAGCGTCAAAGCCAAATAAAGGACATTTGACCCAAATAAAAAATCCTGCTATGTGATAAACCGCAGATTAGGGTTAGGCAATAGGATAAAAGTGATTGTACTTAACCTTTCGTTAGAAAGCGTTTTTCTGTCCTATCTGGTGTTCGTCGAAAACAGTAAAAAATTAGCGATGTGATAGCAGTAAAGTAGAATGTAAGCTTTCGAAAGTATTATATTAAAAGTAATTTGATTGCAGAATATCGAAAAATCAATATAATCTCATGTTTCTTATTTTTGGTATTACACCCTAGTTTGGAGAAGATTTTCCCGTCTTTCAGGTTGCTATATTAAATGCTTGAAGAAGATTATGTGATACATCAATATATATATATATATATATATATATATATATATATATATATATATTGTTCATCATTTGCGCCCTAGCACTTGGATAGTGAACCAAATCATTATAATTCTTAGACCAGGAACAAAAGATGTCTCCTCCCATTATCCTATAACTTTGTTCTCCATGATATCTAAGGGTTTCGAGAAATTATACATCAAGAGACTCAAAATAATCGTAGAAGAAAGAAATGTTATTCCAGAGCCATTTTGGTTTTCTTAATGAATACAGAACGATAGACCAAGTTCAGAGATTGTTCACTCAAATAAATGAAAAGTTAAACGATGAAGACTATTACTCAGTTATTTTAGAAGATTTATAGAAGCCCGTGGCCCAACAACAATGGCTGCGCTTTATTGCCCACCTAAACATAATAACAAATGAGAACATTTCCGAACCTTCTTTAGTACGCTAGGTAGTCGATGCAGAATATTACAATTATAAATATTTAATATAGGGATGAAGACAGATAATTAGACAGATATTGGCTATAAGATACTTCAATAAAGCTGAAAGAGTTGATTCAAAATGAATAGAATGCTTAGAAAATCTGATACCAACTGACACTACAAATTATTCGTTGAGGAATGCAATACGAAATCTCAAAAGGCCAGCAGCATAACCATACTATTTAATTAAATGAAAATAATTGGGGTTGAAGCAACAAAGGAAGGGCCAACATCTTCTCATAGAATTAAGAAAATGTATTTAAACCCTGCCAGTCTTAGCTATCTCAAGATGATGGAAATAAAATTACTAGCTTCCTAAATTCGCCATTTCAAATGGATTTACCACATAAGAAATTCACGCTCAAGGACGATACAAATAATAGTGTAATAATATAATTATTAACATTCATATTCAATGCTATATTACGAATTAATTATTTTCCTCTTCAAACCAGGGAAAACACCAGAATATCACCACCTCCTACCGGTCTATAAGTTTATTATCGATAATCTCGAAAGTTTTTAAGAAACTCTACATAAAGAATGCCAATTTGGGTATCACAATAAGTATGGAATAATAGAACAAGTACATAGAATTGTACAAGTACATAACAAAATAAATATGGATTTAAACGCCAAAAAACATTTTTCAACTGCATTTCTAGACTATCTCAGGTCTTTGATAAAGTATGGCATTCAGGATTGCAGGTTAAATTTTAAAAAATTCTTCCTCATCCGGATTAAGAGCTACTAAAATCTTACCCAACAGATTGTCATTTTATTGCGATATTCTTCTAGAAACAATAACGAGTAATTGAAACTGACTGTGTGAAGTACTTCGAAAGAATGTCAGTGCATCCCAATGTACTCGATAATCAGCTAAATATGCGATTGATAGGGAAGTGAGAAGACTAAAACGTCTAACACCATCCGATCTAATTTTGGATATATAGAAACTTTAGAATCAGCTTTCAAATAAGAGTAATTATATATATATATATATATATATATATATATATATATATATATATATATATAGTGATCACACTGTACTTCAAGTTAAATTGAATAAACTTCTGTCCCAACCTTACTTCCAGCTACTAAACTCATATCTTACACATTGTCATATTATTGTGAAACGTGATGACGAATACTTGAATAAAATCAAGTACTCTCTTGTATACAGCTGATATACTGTCCTAAAAAGCACAACCGTTCTGACAATACGGCGCATTTATCATCTAATGAGGATTCAATATCAACCACAAGGAACCACCAACTTCATCTTAACGAGATCCATATGTGGTCTAAAATCCCAAACATTGCGTATTTAAGCGCATTTGACAAAATCTACTCACGTGACGTCCACCCTGCGTGGAAGGACATGTTTTTGGTAAATATTAATAATCATGAACTCTTAAGCATATAATATTAAATACTTAAGAATGCATATGGATCAACGCTTAACTTGAAGGAGATATATATTACTAAGACGCAAACATCTTGTGATTAACCTGAACTAGTTAGAACCGTCAGAAACTCCAAAATAAAGTGCTAAGCGTCATCTTTGATTCCCCATATTACGCCAGTAAGAAACTAGCGCGATATCGCCCTGGAAAGCATAGCCAATATGATCCAAATTTAACTATAATAAATAAGCAAAGTGCGTAACAAAAAGGTTTACTACTATCCGAAATGATTAATAGACAGATATAATAGATCAATTGATCGTCTCCTTTCTATGCATTCTTCTAAAATTTCCACGTAGACTTTTTGTTTCAACATTTTTTTTGTCACAAGTATTTATTAACAGCTTAGCTTTACCATTCAGGTATTAGTTTTCAGTTGTTGCCGATACATCGTCAATAAAAATTTCTCCCTTTTACTTTTTTTTCATATTTTTGGACCCTGCGAAATTCTGTCTTTTCCATCTTAAATTTCTTTATTATTTCATCCAAAAATATTATGAACAATATTAGACTTAAACTTCTGAAGACGCTTGTTTTCCTATTGATTGTAATTACATCATTTGTGTTTGCCCGGTATATTTTCTCAGTTAGTCTTACCATTTTAACATTTCTACACTATTCTATCAAATGTCGTCCTTAAATCTACTAGTACTAGGTATATCTCTATTTATTATCTTTATTGAATGTGAATATTTTTTCAGAAATTAATAAAAATAAATCAGTTATTTTATGTTTTGTTGGATTTACTTGTAATATTTAACTTTTATTCTTTAATGCGTGGCACTATCATGACCAAAACATTTAAAATAATTACAATAAAGATACACGAGGCGCATAATGTAATTGTAAATAAAAAAATTTAATGTCGATTTTAGAAAACCGTTTAAATCCTATTAAATTTCCAGTATAGACTTCCTACTAGATACACGAGAGATTTCATCTATTGCAGCATTATGATTCTTGCCAATTCCTGGCAGAACTTGCCAAGTTTTGAGGTAAGGATAAATTATATTGCTTGTCCAAAAAGAACGCAGTCTGGGATATAAATTCTGGTAGTATATTAAAAATCGATCCGTGTTCTTCTTTAAATTTTAAATTTAATCAGTTTAACTGTACAGACCAAAATATATTACTTAAACTTCAGTCAAATAGGACTTATCATTTAATAAAATTTATTTCCGCATTTTTACAGGTTATAGAATATACTATTTAATTTTAAATTGTTTTTTAACTGGAGATCTTGAAAATAAAAATTTCATTTTAATCGTAATAACATTCTTCGTATATTCTGAGATCTATATGGCAAATATATGAATGGGCAATGAAGAATAATATATATTGAAATAGATTCAGTTTTGTTTCATATGGTGCAATTAAATTGGATCCTTATTTTTAAACGGCGATATTTTCAGATCAGATCCCATTTATTGTTCATTTTTTATAATAATATTGCTACTAGGTTAATTATGTTGAATTTTTGCGTATAGAATTTTAAAAATAGGTCATGGAAAGTGATAAGAATTACTCGTAACTCCGTGTACATAGACATTGTATTTTGTAGCAATATTACACTACATTTTTTTCTATATAATTACAAATTCTATATTCTGATGGTAATATTTTATACATTTTTCGCTCTGATTTACACGAAGAGCTTACTCAATACTCTTACAGAAGTATTTTTAGCGCCCTGGTGAAGATTGTCTAAATTCTGAAAATGTAAATTTAAAACAAACACTTTATCTTCACAATTTTTTTCAATAGAATTTCTGAGTAAAATGTAAGCGAATAGATAGATGAAGTCGTAAAAATTAGATTTAATCTTCTAAAAAACCTAGGCTCATGTATACCGTTGGGAGACATGAAGTTTCAAAGAATGTGGCTATACTCCCCTAGACTGTCAACGCACCCTCTTTATAACCATTGTGTTTGAAAGTTAAATAAATATATAAAAAGGAAAGTAAAAAGATAAGATTTATCCCTACATATACCATGTTTTTGTATAATTAATTTTTTAAGATTTTATAAATTTTTTTGTAAGGTAGATAATATATCAGATTTACAAAATAGAGCGTTTTCACATCTGTCGACACCGACACGACACCGATATTGGTAGACCCGTAATCTCACGTAAACAAATGGAACCATTTCACACTCGCCGATATGTCGGTATCGTGTTGTTGCTAGCAACGGCATGTTGGCAGGAAGCAATCGGCCCACTTGTGTCGGCACCGATTTTTATTGAGTACAGATATATTTTTAAGGTTAAAAGAAGAGAATGTCTAGCTTTAAATATGATATTGTAACACTAATTTAATTAGTAGAATCAAAGTCTCTATATGGGACAATACTAATGAAAATGATTAAAAAAAAACTGTGCCGTGCCGCTGCCGCGTCGGTGTCGTGTCGATGCCGGCAGTTGTGAAAACGCCCATTGTTGGTCCATTAGACAGAATAGGGTAACGTTCTTAAAATAGTTTTATATAAAACATTTTATATCATCTACTAGCGGTTTGTATCAGCATCATACAAGTTTTTCTTTTTCACAAGTCGGTCATTTACATGAAGCTTTAATTCGACTAATGACTAACATAGAATGGCATGAGAATAGATTTTCCAAACAGAGAAGAGTTAACCTACTAAAATTAACAATAAACGAAACACTGACAGAATCAGAGAGAGGTTTTCGAATAAGTAGAAAACAAAAAGGGCTTGCCATGGGTGTACCTTAAGTTTGTTATTGCAAATATAAGTTTCTTTAGCAGGAGTATAAAATCTGACGAGAAATAACTATCCCTGTAGCCCCAGTAACTAATGTACTATGACTGTGTAATGTCTAACGGTGAGATAGCCTCTAAGTCGATTACTGGCCAGCAGTTGCTGCCAAACTCTGTCATATTGCAAGATGATAATACGCTTATACATACAGCCAAAATGGTTCAGTCAGAATATCATTAAACATCTTTCGTGGCCATCTTATGGGGAGCCAATGAGTATGATTTTTTCAGTATTTCTTTTCTAATTAAATATATAACTAGTTGCCCTAACATATATGTAAATCTTTTCTTCATCGATAGTTTACGTTGGTATCCTCGAAATGTAATAATCACTTTGGTAGTCCAATAATTCATTTGTTTCTGATAACTTACATGATTAAGTATACTGAATAATTTATTGAGCTCAAAATTAAAACTATATGGCAGATCAATCATCAAAATTAACACCTTGGGAGCTGAGAAGTTACTGGCGTAAACAGATTTTCTAATAAATCTAATTATTACGGTTGTGTTGTCTATGGTAGTTGAATATTAATGTATTTTCATATGCATGCTAATATTTTCATATAATCATCAGTTCGTATTTTGAAGAACCACATCCAATTTTGAGAACTAAATATCAGTTTATAATTAAGTTTATTGATATTTACTTCACTGAAATTGCATTAAATTTGTAAGTGTTTTTTTATACAAATTTTAAACAAGCTAAGTTACTGCAAACAATAGTTATCATGTTATAGACATTCTATGGTAGAAAATGTTCAGTGTTTTCAACAGTATTATATATTGCTAAATATTTATTTCACCACAGAGTTTGTTAAAATAAAATTGGACATTATTAACATATAAAAAATCTGCTTATATTTACTTCGATAACAAACAAACAATCAAAGCTTATTTGCTTTTGAACCTAAACAATTAAATATTATCGATTGTATTCAGCAAACTATTAGCAATTATTAGTAAAATGAGTTATTAGAAATCCTTTTTGATTAAGTCACATTTAATATTTCATACAATATTATCAAATATAATTTTGTTTTGTTGTATTTAAAATGTATAGCTTCATATTATAGTTCTTAATATTCCTGACAAAACCATTTTAACATTTAATATCAGCTTTCCTCATTAATGTTTCGGCAAATATATTGGTGATTATTAACGTGTAGTTACGGCTTAGCCGGTAAAACTCGATGAAAATGTGGAGGTTTCAGCGATACGCGTGTTTTGTTACCGTGCTAGTTCCGCTAAATAATGTATTTCAAGCCACGAATATGAAAGTAAGATTGGCAATATCCTGGTTTTGATGAGAGGCCTGAGCTGGCGAGATAAATCAGGACATGTTTTTCTGCAAAAAGCGTTTAACGGGGATAAGCTTCGAGCGGTTTAGTTTCGTTCCACTTTTTTTTGTTCTTATTACATGGCGGGATCGATGTTTGAATCTTTTTTTTTAAATTCATTATTTTATTATATTCGAAATATATCGCATTATGTTTAAGCGAGATAAATATATGTTATATCTATTACCAAATTAGTCATTATAATTTTTTATACATTATCTTCTTTATGATCTCGTGAATGTAAAGTATGCATTTAAATGGAGTTTATTATAGATATTTGAGATTGAGCGAGAGTCAACAAAAATTACATTTACTGTTTCCTAATTTCAATTTTATTTGGACTCTATCTAAAAAAAAAATATGGTAACAACAGCGTATTTTTTATATTTAGATCTGGATTTCTTAATTAAATATAGAGCTTCTACATAAAGAGTTATATCCTATTGATACTAAATGATCAAATCAAAGCCTTTCACAATTTTGAACCCATTTTCGACTTCGGCACACAACGCTTTTTTAGCGACATGCAACCTCATTTACCTAACTTCAAATTAATTTTATATATTTTATGTATTTGGCTGAATTTCGTTGTAATATTGCTATTTGGAATAATGACTAGTTAACACTTGGCAATTTATAGGTCTACGAGTTTGTTGTGATATATTATTACAGTTGCTCTGGCTTGCAATCCTGCATTCTAACTGTGTTCCTCTTTTGGTGTTACTCAATGTAATAAAAATACATCAATAAAAATTCTGACCAAGTAGTTCAATAACCTATCCACTAAGAAAATTGTATTTAAAATTGGTAAAAGTTTTGACTTACAAAGTTAGTACTTAAAACAGCTGCAGCTATTCACCGACTAGAGTGTCTGAACAGTTTGCAACGGAATGTTGTACCATTCTTATACCTAAACAACTGCCTCAATGATAGAAATCTACTCCTCACACTCTGCTCTCAAACTCCCCGTGACAGTTCAATTATGTAATTGTATTGATCAAGGTATATGTTTAATGATATACTGATACTCCTCAATCATGAGAATGCCGAAATATTAATTCAGAGTAATCCGACTAGCCTAAGACTCTCCCTATACTGTCTCTCATGAAACATTAAGCAATATCTGATAAATTACTCTTTTTAATTGACTTCGAAATAGGAGGTTTTATGTTTGTCTGTTTATATATATTTTTAATATAAATATATATTATATTCGCCGATTTCTCCATCAATTGTGGACCGATTTTCAAAATTTTTTTATTCGAAATTTCGAAATTAATAAATTTCGAGTGCACACCCCAGGTGGTTCCAAATGGGCATCTGTTGGGGGAACGGGGGAAATCAAGGGAAAACCTCCCATTTCAATACACGTACAATATTTTCAAATATTCTTATCTAAAATAATCAGGTATTTGTGTAGCCATATGGGGAGTCGTAGAAACATTGTAGACAACTGTTTCTATGGTATAATTGTTAGAAAGTTCAGCTCACACTCGAAGGTAGGGGATTCGATTTTCAACAAGGCAACAAAATTTTCTGTTCTAGTTTGGTTTGAGCATTTGTCAAATCACCTAGACTAGGTTGCAGATCCCAGGACCTGAAACGTTCCTTATTTTCAATCGTTGATTTCTTAATTATTCTTAATTTTCCTCATACAGGCTGAACTGTTACTTGGGCTAGCTATTGTAATACTTAATCAAATAACTGCGTAATTTATTGAGTAAATATCTAACACTAAAAAGAGAATAATAAAATATTTTTAATTATAAAATTGAACCGACTTGAAAAAACAAATAAGGAAGTCACTAAAAAGTAAAAAATAATCAAACTTTTTAATCTTTAACAAAAAATAAAAAGGTTTTAAATTAAAATATGTACATAATTTTTTAAATAACTAAATAAATATAAGCATACAACTTATTTAACCTATTTACTACACGTATTTTATATTTATATTTATACTATATATACACAATATAGCTTTATTACCTACCGAAACCTATTTATCTATTTACAATACTATTTTAACTACTACGATCTAATCACTTTAAAGTCGGTATCGAGCCTAAACAATACAAAAATAATATTATAATTTTGTGATTTATACACTAAATTAAATTACGAACAAAATCAATCTAAATTGTTGCTCGGCCCTGATTTCAAAGTAATATAGACAAAGCAGTGTGGCCAACATGTAACAAGATATGGTACTAAGGACATGCTGTTCATAATATTGTCAATTTCGCCACTTCAATTAATGTTATCAGTGTAGTAGATGTCGATTTTATAGAAAAATGATTAGGCAAATTGCATAGGGTAATATTTAATATCTTAAATAATCTTAAAAAGGTTCTTATAGCTTATTGTATGGATGACTTAATGATAGAAAATGTTTTTCCTGATACAAATTATAAATTTATAATAAAAAACTTTAAATCTCCTTGGAAAATTAAGTACCATATAAAATATCGATATTGCATATTCCTATCCTAATTTACAACTTTCAATTTTGGTTATTAATAAAACATTCCCGGTATGTCTGCAGAATGAAATAATATAAAGGAAAATATAAATTTTTATAACGTCCACTAGTGTGAAATTTATTATGATAATATATTTTTTAATTTCTGATTTTTTTGTATATTATTATAAATCAATATATGTAAGCCCACAGATTCTTTTATCAAAGGTACGCAATACACCCGTTTTAGTCTCCCTAAGTCTAACGCGTTTTTATATTCCATAAAAGTTATATAAGAGCATGTCGTATACTTTATATCTTTCCATGGTTTGTTGAATAAATCGGATAAGGTCTATTGTGTTAAAATCGCTTTATTATCCGGCCTGCTCTTTAATCGATTTAATACCCTACTTGCCATTATCTCTCGCAATATTTTTTTATATTACCTAATAGAAGTTTGACAAAAGTTCCGGAAATTGATTATTCATACGTAAATTAGAACTTCAGTAACATCCGTAATAAATCATAAAAATACTTATCTGGAAACTGAATAATACAAACCATGTTTTTAGATAGTTCAAAGGAACAATTTTAATATTTAATAATCTACTATGATATATGGTATAAAAATGCGATGTGCAGTTAACCCTCGATAATTTTACTGCTTTGGGATACAATTAACTTTTGTAATTTCATTTAAATATTACATTGATTGCGTTTAAATTTTGTTTAATTAATCCTGATTTGTGAATAGAGGAAAATCAATTATTCAATTTGCATTACATGTGCCTAATTTAGAGTCGTTAATTTTCCGTTCTGGGAATATTTACAGCATATTTCTGTTTAGGTAATAATATATAGTAATATTTATATATAGTCTATTCAAAGTTTTTTTTTTAATAATGCATCATGGATATTTGTGACGTCGAAATATTGCAATGTTGCCGAATTAACTCTGAGTTTTAGTTCAGTTTGGCTTTGACATACACAAAAATTATAATCTTTTATTTAGATAATTGAACAAAAATATTATGAAATATAATTTATTTTAAAATTATAGTAAATCTAATACACATATTATTAAAGGACTTTAAACTATATTTAAGACATAGCTAAAATAGTTTTTGAGTTAGAGTTGTTTTGTTTTCATTTAACTCCACACCACCCATGAGGTAGAATTTCTAGGCGCGTTTGTATGTAGTGGTATCCCCTGGAGGCCGAATCCACCTAATTAAAAATTGTATATTTGAGAAACGTATTTTACTTTCATTCGAGAGCATATTTACTTTTTTCGTTTAGTTCTTGTTTCCTTCAATGGTGTGTTTACTCGTCAAGTCAGCTTGGTATCACTGTATATTTTATTTCTTCTGCTGCTATCTCTGTATAATATTCATTCATTCATTCATTCTTCATAAAATTAATGAGCGAAATCTGTCGTGTGTTTACCATACCTACAAAACAGTTAGTGTTCATTTCCACGTCATACGTTGTAACCTAATGCTCATGTTTAATGAGCTGAGATGTTTTATTTTATAATACCATTTTCTACAGTTATATGCAATAAATTATGTGTATACCTTTAGCTATATCCACTCCCATCACTCTGTCTCAGGGATTTCTAGCATTGCACAACTTTATCACATATCCTGAAAGTTTCCTTCAGTCACTTTTACTTTCCTACTCATTGTCCAATTCAATCACTAAACTGTTAATTTCTAATCTGTCTGAAACATGTTCATAATTCCCCCATTTATCAATTACTTCCTCTGTATGTCTAATCAAGTCCATCCAAACCCAAGGTGTTAAGGTTGACAATGCTTCCTTCCACATATCCAAACAGTTTTTTGTGGAATATCCTTCTCGACCAGCAATATATCTGCAATTAATTATTAAGAAATATAATAACCAACAAACCCTAATCAAATGGTATTGTAACTTTTACCTTTTTCCATCAATTGTTATTGTCTTTGTACTTTTTTTGTTACCGTCTTGTCAAGAGTGCCACAATGAATCATTTTGAAATATCCAAGTTTCATCAAGATACACAAATTCAAATAGTTTATCTTTCTTGGTTTTATTTTACTCCTTTAAAAATTTAATTCTTTTTAAGGTAATGTCTGGAAATTCTATTAAACCTCTCCGAAGGTTATCTTTACACCAATTAAGCCCTATGCCCTGTAAGACTGTATAAAAGGATGTCTTACATCCCTCTGCTAAAGCTGCATGTCCCTAATTCTTTTATGTATACTTTTTAGACAGACAATTTTCTCTAAAATAATTTTATTAATTTATTTTTAGATAGATAAAGTAATTTGTGTACTTACTGTTCTTATATATTTCGTATATTTGGTCTCGAATAGAGCCAATATCAAGACGGTCAAGATTCGTCACCCACTTTGTATGAGGACGGGCTTTATTGGGTTAATCTAACGTATTATTCTTCATTTTGTAAGCGATGTTATTCACAGTACTCACAATAATATTTAGCCCGGCAGCAACCCGCTAAAAATCATTTTCAATAAAATTATAGGGACTTATATTATTTAATATCATCAATAATTACCTCTCTGACGGAATTTTCCAGCAAAAGGGGGCCTCCATTATCTCGTTCCTTTTCGAAATAACCTATTAAAGCCGCAATCAATTTGTGACCCTGAATATCTATTGTTTTCGACTACTTCAAACAAAGTAATATGATATATTATGCAGCGACTTAAATTATCAAAGGGCCAAAAAAAATGTTTGCCGGTTTATAACCTGTAGTAATTATAACTAATATTTTGAATGTGTTAGCGTACATCTGACAACCAGACGGCGACGGGCTGTCAGAGATTTTAACTCTTACCTATACATTATTGTGGCTGTATAATTAATTGTAGTTTTTAGATATGCTATAATATTAAAATAAATTATATTTGATAACATTTTTGTTCAATTATATTTTTAGATTAAAATTTTTTTGTATGTGATAGCCAAACTGAACTAAAACTCAAAGTTAATGCGGCAACATTGCAATATTTCGACGTCACAAATATCCATTACGCATTACTAAAAAAACTTTTAATAGACTACATATAGTACGCGTTATCTAAATACAGATATGAAATTGTCACGTTTTTCTGTATATACTTTTTTGTATTTCCTCTTTAACAGTTATGTATGGATACTAAAATCATTAAACTGGAGACACAGAGAAGGCAAATGATCCTTCTTGTTATCGGCTTTAGTTGTGCTCATAGATAGATAGTTGAAAGCTCATAGTGAAATTTTTCTTTCTCTTGCTACCAAGTATGTCATATTACAAACTTGGCATATTAATTTACTTTCACTGAAAATTTGAATTAATTTATCCTATTTGTAACTAGTGAAACTAAACCTACCTTTGACTCTCCACATTTGTAAACCTGTTATAACGCTGAAATGTTAAGGCCTTCTGTTTAAGCAAAAAGGAACATCCCAATATAACTTTAAAAATGCCATATCAAACGCGTTAATAGTTAAAAAAATAAATACCCAACGTTTAATCAAAGCAATACGGTACATCGCCATTTTTTGCGAAATGCTTGGCTTGCAATATCATAGAGTGTTGCCAAATCTAAGGGCAAGACTATATATTGCACTAAATACTAAAAAAACGTATCTATTCTATTATTATTTTTTGTTCGAAGTTCGATTATTTTTTAATTTTTATTGAGTTCCTTATTTATTTCTTCAAGTCGGTTCAATTTTTTTCTTAAAAATATTTTATTTTTTTCTTTTTAGTGTTCGTAACCTTTAATGTTTGACATATCTACTGTTATATATTGAAACGATTTTAATACTATTTTAACTTTTCCAACATCGGTTCCGTGAAAACCACATAAGTACCTAAATATTGGAACTTACCTTGAAAGTGTCAATCGTCGACATAATTTAATATATTATTTTCCTTTTATTGCCACTATCCTCGTCCATTTACTAGTTATATGTTTACAAAATAGTTATTAGCTCTATATATAATGCTCCAGATTACATAATGGTGATACAAAAACCAAGTTTCTATAAAGGTTTTAAGAATACAGAAACGACAGATATAGAAATAAATAAAAATTTCTCAAAATATGTGACTGTCAGTCGAGTGTAGAACGGAACATATGTTACTAAGATACATTATATACTTAATTAATTGTCATAATCTCCTTGAATTATAAAACGCTTGTTCCATCAATCTTCTAATTTATATATTTAATTTAATATTGAATAAGTTAATTTGATCGACTTGAATATTAGTTTGAATTCATTTCAATGAATACAATATTAATTAATCTAATTTAATATTGTAGTCAGATTTCTGTATATTGTAGTAATGCACTTTTATATTTGCTCTTATTCCGTGTTTTTGGTATTCTACTAATATAGATGTAATCCAATAATACAATTTTTGTCACATTCCAAAAAACCGATGCTAAGAACTTCTACGTAGATCTCAGCCCTCCAAATATTTTCCAGAACCGATGCATTTAATCACTGCATTCGTCTCTTGTTTTATTCCAGTGTCATTAAAGAAGGCCCAGTTTTTTTCCATAGTAACAACTAGGTGCACAAATATATTTTAATTATTCAAAGCAGCTTCATCGTTAGGAAACTAAACATGTGAGAGAATTCATTTTTTGTAGCTTACTGTTTTCCCACACACTACTGTAAAAACTTGTAGAAAATGATATAAAAATATGAATATAAAATATATGAAAATATTTTGAAAAATATATGTTACCATTTTTTATCAATAAATCCCTAAAAGCGAAAAAATTAGGTTTCCCAAAATATATACACTATAAATTTGATTTTTGATATAGAATTAATACTAAATTTATTAAATTCTATTAAAATAACGTAAATTTAAAGGAAACTGTATTTATTCACATATGTTTTTGGTTTATAGTATTCATCGAGATATATGACTTCACTTTATAACACTTGATCGGAATTCGAAATTATAACCAGTTTATATTAATATTTCACGGCATATGTGATTAAATCTGAATAACGATCATACTAAACCGAACAAGGCGACCTCTGTAAAATTAACCACATGCATTTTATTAAAATTTCATATATAGAGTTCTAGCTATTCGGCGGGTAATGTAATTTCTAATTAATTAAAAATAATTTCGCTGTTTGGTATGCCACACTTTAGATAATTACGAGTCTAAATAATCAACGGTAATACAGATTACTAAAAACGGAATTATAGACGTAACAAATATATTTCAATTAATCGCAACATTTCTGGCATGCTCGAATCTGAAATTGGGATAGCAAAAGCCAATATCATTGAATATCCGCTAATATTTCTCGAAATATGTAGTGCTTTCTGAAATCAACTGATACAACACTAAAGGTTTCACATATTTTTTGATAATAAAACCTCCATAACCGGAACGTTATTCGATATTGGGTAAAAACAACGTACAAAAATTCGCACATTTGGAAGTAAATACCTAATTTTGTGCGGAGCCTCTATTTATTGTTCGATCAAATGAATGCTGTATATTTTAAAATTAAACTGCCGTAAATAAACAAGTGCATGGAAAAAACGTTCACTGTTGATAAATTAAATTGTACATTTTAGTAATTTAATTTTTTGGAAACGCACGTCGAATGAAATTGAAAATCAAAAATCAATTTGCGCTAAATATTTCGCGGTTCGATTTGATGCTAACGAAATTTTTATCTAATTGTTCACAATTTTTCTGTAGTCCTCTAAATGTCCTTTATATTTATTATCGTTAACCTTAAAATACATATTTTTCATTTGAAATTATTTAGTTAGACTTTAAAATATGTTTCAGCTAACCACATGGTCGGTAGTATTTGTATCATAGACATAATAACTTAGACTATCTTATATTTTTTGGCTGCCAAACCTAAACATCTGAAGGAGCAGATAACCTTTATGTTGTTGAAATGTTCCTTTGACTCTATAGTCCACTCACTAACCTTCTTTCAGCGTGTAATCTTTTCTATTTCGTCCTTCATTGTTACTTTATTTTCCAACTCAGAATTTTTTTCTTATACATTTAAACTGTATCCTATTATTAAACTATTGTCTATCACTTTTGTCCGACCGAAGCGAAAATAGAAATTCATTATTCAGTATTAATGGTTATTCTTACTTGCTAATTGATTTTATTCCATTCAGTAAGTAATTCCTATTGGACACAATATAATTCCATTTTACCCACCCTAAACAGTTTTTGATTTTTAGCACGATCCCTGTATATACCACAACCACCGATGATCCCTATTATTATTCCATGGTGTTTTGGCAATTTGTGAACCCTAATGACTAACGTAGACGTAATTTCCGAAATCAATCTACCTCAGCTAGTATAAACATAGTAATATTGGAATTTGAACGCCTCTGTTACGATGGTTTAACACCACCCAATGTTAATCAGTAAGCGAAGGCAACTGACGTCCCTATATACTATCATTTTCAGAAAGAAAAGGTGGTCTTAATAAATGACATAATTTTTTAAAACGAAAACTTTAAATCAATCAACGATATCATCAAGCGCTTTTAGAACTTTACGGTGTATACCAATTGCCTGTTTTAGTTTCAATGATTTGAGTAAAGTCAGTTCAATTTTCAGTTGATCTATAAGACAAAACCAAATTCCTGTAGGACCAAAAAAGTGCGAAGATAATGGATATTCTAGATAACTATAATAATAAATCTCGAAGATATTGATTTGTAATAACAATATGATGTAAAGAGATTGTTAAAGATACATTGGTTTTAAAATTAATTGTAAGATTTTATCAGTATAAAAAAATACAAATTTCATAATTTGCTATGTTGTCAAGTCCCTATCTCTACGAAACATTGACATCACTGCATCTCAACGTTTGATCATTTTAATACACTTCATTTTATTTTATCTTATATTCCACAGCTAAAAAATTGTTTATACTATCTACGGATATAAACGAAACAACTGTGAGTGTAATAATAATTTTAAAAATAATACTTGAACTTTTATACAATTGAAGTATGTGAGTATTCCAGACACTGCAGCCATGAAATATGGTGGTGGCAAATGTAGTAAAATTACTATTAGTATAACTTGCAAACAAAATCAATAATTGCAAGTAATAAGTCTAAGAGTACCCTATAATAACACAATCGCTACTTCGAAAGTGTGAGACTAATATTATTGAAATCAAGTGTCTTCTATTTGCCAAGACAAATCAAAATTGTATCGATGACTAACCTACTAAAAATGTAATAATGATAATTTGAAGATAGAGATGCAAATAAATTTGACAGAGCTACCAAAATATTCATTTTACATAGTTAATAATAACTATGCAGCACAAAAAGGAATGAAAAAGTGTATTGTGATTTTGAAGTTTATTTTAATTATAGTATTACAAACTTATAAGCACGTGCAGCTGAAATACTTTATATAATAGTTTCTTTATATTATATTTGAAATTTAGTTTCCAAACAGTTACAAAAACTTTAGCTATAAATTTGAAGACAGTGATAAATTACCTCCATAAGCATCATCCTACATAACCTTTCCGTTAAACCATTGAAATAAATGACCGTACTTAAAATTAAATGTATGAAATATACCAGAATTAAATATTAATTAATTCACATCAGTCCTCGGTACTTGATTACATGGCATTAATCTTATTTGAGTTAAAAAAGAAAAATATTCTGGTATTCTGGAAAACGCGGACTCTATTTTCACAAAATTTAAATGGCATTTCTATGTTAATTTTTTTTTAATTAATCTCTTTCAACGTCAACAATCTTCCCGTGGGCAATAAGTGTTATTGTTTGATTGCCGTTATATAATATAACCATCCTAACATGTAGAAGATCACTTCAGTAAGTGATCCGCTGTACAAACTTAATTCAACAATTTAAACAAAATCTTATTCTAGATACTATTTTAACTTATTTTAAAGTCTATTCTAACTTATTCTAGAAATTATTAAATTTCACTCTATGTGTCTATTAACCAGCTCGTATGGTAGTTTACGTTTGAGCCTACGCACTTCACTGTCATCGCGCACATTTAACTATTTGGTGAGTGCATTAGGATGCACTAATAGTCTTTCAGAGTACTTCGCACTAGCACTTCGAATCACACTCGTTATGGGTTCTATATGTGGATATCGCGTTGAACCAGTTTGTTGGACACGTAATATGGGGCATCGACGATGACTCGCAACACTTTATTCTGGCACCTCTGGAGGATATTTATGTTAAATTTGCTAGTAGTACCCCACAGTTCAATACCATACGTCCAGATGGGCTTATGTATTGACTTATACAGCAAAACCTTGTTATCTAATGATAATTTAGTTTTACGCCCTATCAGCCAATACATTTGGCTTTCTATGTTCATGTTACCGTAAATTGTTATGGTATGCGATTATACAAGAGTCATGTAAAAGACAACCATTAACTGCAGTCTATTTTAGGCGTTATCAAAAAAAATCTTTCGAATTCTTTAGAATGTTCTTTAAAATCTAGCATATTTAAAAAGAGACCAATGCTTCCGTTATATTTTATTTTCGGCTAACCGTGCATTGTTACCTGTCTGACAGATATAAGTAAATATATAAAAATAGTTATTGGAGAATAGAGATGAAGTTCTGTCCAGCATCAGAGAGCGATTAAAATCAAATCCATGCGGCCGTCGTTATTACAAAAGCCGACCAAAAAAAGCAACTCTTTTACATTTTAATCAAACTTCGACATTAACATTTCAATAAATATGTGTTGACAGGTTAAAGACAGAGCTGATGATGTTAAATGGAATTATTACAATACCTTGGTGGTTGTTAGTAGCATAACGCGATTAACTTTATGTGTAGAGGGAGAATTTATTTTGAAAATTCAATATATATTTTCTTTTGTCGAACACTTTTGATTTGCCGCTTTATACAGTATATTTCTCTGAAATATAATAATTCTGAAAGATATATCTAACCTACAATATAATAATACATATGCATATAATCTACCGCTCTATTATTATTGATACTGGTATCTATTTTATTGTCAGTCCTAATCTTTTTTTCAAACGTTAATTGAAATTTTATATTTTAAATATAGTAATAGATTCATATTTTAGTCTTAAGGAACAAGCGAGGAAGAGCGTTTTCTGTTATTCTGCCATAATGTTTTTCCAAGCTTTTTTCCACAGGTCAACTTCGCTGTCTTTCAATTTAATTTATAAGTGAGTAATAGCCACTCTGCATTATTATGACATTAACTTCATGCTAAAAAATATGAGGTCATGCTATTCGGAATATTATAAGTTGCACATTTCTGTAATGTTCGGTCCAGGTGACCTATAATTCTATCCAAATTGATTCTGATTGGTTTAAAGTGAGCCTGCACATTATTATTATTATATTATATAATAATTTTAACTTATTCTTGTTTACAAAACGTTCCAGTTGTTCTTTATATATATAGTTTTAATATTGTATTATTAATGCCCACCAAATAACAACACTAAATTCGAAATCAATCTATTTTTGATCCTGTGGAGAACATTTAGTAGGTATTTTAAGAAACAACATTATAAATATAAATAGTTTCATTATAACAATCCATAACATATTAAACTAATTATTATTAAAAATATCGCCCCTATATGTATTTCTTTCGCTTATAATATTGTTATTTTTAATACATTTGTAATCAATAATTATGTATTTATTAGTTACTATAAAATAATAATAATTATTATTTGTTTAATTGCTTAAGTTAAATAACTCATTAAAGATTCAATATTAATAAGTATTCTCCTGAATGAGTATCCTCCTCAGTAGTAATAAGATTCTCCTATGAAACTGCTACATGATATTTTTATTTATTGTTTGTTATACGTTACTAAAGTCCACCTATGAAATATAGTACTTTATTTCTATACAGACATACACATATTTTTGAATAAATAAATAGTACATTTGACTGACAACATTGTAATCATTAGGAATATAACTGCATGAATTTCAAATGAGTTTAGAATAAAAAAGCATGGATTAAGCCAGTTCAATTTTTTCACGCCAAAAGGTCAACATTTCAGTTCAGATCCATCTAAATTTCGATCTCTATATTTCTAAAATTTGCAATATTGATCTCCATATTTGCACTTTTTTAATTGTACTGTAATACATTATTTTATATATTATTTTACTGCTTATTTCAGCTCTTCTTTCTTCTATTTTAATGATTCTAAGCATTTTTAAAATCTACCAGAATAATATTATTTAAGTGAGATTTAGAAATGGCATGTCAATTATAAACTTATCAAACCTATTTTAGAAAATAAACCTTCAAATAAATTTTATTTTATCTATTATGAAAACCAAGATAAACCCCGAAGTCCAATAACGAAATATCCAGAAATCGTTTTACACCTATAGTGCCTTCGTCGCAGTCAAACTGAAGTTTCAATTCCCAACTGTGCACAAGTCCAATCTGCAACAAAGGAGCTAACTTTCTCCGAAGGCTGACCGAACAGAAAAACCTTTTGGAATCTTTGTCACGTCTCGGCTGCGGCTGGCTGTTGTTACCTCAAACTATGCACTTTAATCTGCGGCGAATGCAATTCCTATAATCTGATTTATTCGAAACTCGGACAAGGCAATATAACTGTCATTTCGATGACGCATTTTGAATTATAATTATTTCGTTGCTTTCGGCTCGACTAGGCCTTTGTGGTTGGAACAAAGTTGCCATTTGTTTATGGACTATGAAATGAATAATAATGATATAATAACGAGAAACTTATAATATAGAGGTACGAATTTATTAATATATAAATAGATATAGTCTATTCAAAACAGTAGTGACACGGGTGACCTGCCAAAACGTCGCAATGTTGCCGCAGCAACTCTGAGTTTTAGTATATTTTGGCTCTGACATATAATAAAATTTTAATATAAATAAAATAATGAAACAAAAATGTTATGTATTATAATTCAATTTAACATTATAGTACATCTAATGCATATATTATCGAGGAACTTAAAATTACAAATAATTATACAGCCACAATAATTTATAGGTTAGAATTGATTTATTTTATATACATTAAAATTTTCCACATTAGCATAAGTAGGGTTCTAGCCGCGATTTTTTATGTAGTGGTATCCACCAAAGGCCTAAATCACCTAATTAACAATTGTATATCTAAGTAATGTATTTTAATTTCGTTAGCTTAGTACGCTTAGTTCTTGTTTCTTTCGATGCAATGTATCCTTGTAAAGTCATTATGCTATTACTAAATCTCTCTTTAGTTTGTCCTGTTACCAGCTCTATACATCTTTCTTGATAAAACTACATTTGATGACTACATTCTCTTTAATGCATTTGTCATATCTGCAAAACAGTTAGTATTATTTCTCCTCTCATACATGTTAACAAAATGTTCATATATATTCTGAACAATAACACACATGCTCATAAAGCTTTCACACTCTATAATAGAATTTCATACAATTAAAGTATATTAATTAGTTGTTTCCTCTTTCATCACCCTGTCTTGGTGATTGTCAGCATTGAATCATAAACCAACATTCATTAAGTTTTATTCAATCTCTGTCACTCTCAGAAACACTAATCAGGTTAATAACTAAGCTGTTTATTTCCAATCTATCAAAAACTAGTTCAAGATTCTACCATATATCAATTTCTTCTTCAATGTGTCTGATCGATCTCAAACAAACACAAGGTCTTATTTTCGACAACGCCTCTTTGTCAAATCCTGGTTTTAATATCCTTCTCGACCTGAATGCCTATTGCAATACCCCATATCACCTCAATTGGATTAAATATGCAGTGATAGGGAGGAAGACACAATACGCTGTGGCCATAACGTTCAGTAATCTTTTCTCAGGCTTATTTCTAAAAAAGTAAATTATATAAAATGGAATTAAATATTTCATATATATTTACTGAGTAACAATTTGAAATAGTTCTTTCTTTAACATGATTTCTTCGAAAGTTATTTTGTGCACTCTAAGCCATTCCTTAATTGCAGCCTTTGTTGATGCACTTGTTGAGATTTACCTCACCAGTGTACCATATATATGGTAGATATGGTGCACTGTACATAACAATAACTGATTGTTCCTCTAAGTTCTTTAAAAGCTGATTTTCAAACTACTGCAAAAACAAGTTATGCTCATTTCTCCATGGTAATCACCCTTGAACTTAGAGCAAAACTGCACCAGGAATAAAAGCATTCCTGTTTCCAGTATGAAGAACTATATGTCGCAAGGAATTATTAACAAATGTTATGACTAACAAAACCTAATCTATAGTTATTCCAATGTTTACTTTTTTCCATCAACTTTTTTGTCTTTACACTATATTTATTATCATCTTGCCATGAGCGACCCAATGTTCCATTCTGAAATATTTATGTCTTATTTAAATATATAAATATATATGATTCTTCCTTGATTTTGTTATATGTTTTAAAAATTGCATTCTTTTAAAAGCAATTTCTGGAAGTTCCACCCATATTACCCAACAGTGTATGAAGGGATGTTCTGCATATCTTAAATAGCTATATATGTTTTGGCTTTTTATGGATACTTTCCAAACTAATAATTTTCTCTGAAATAATTCGATACCTGTTTCGCACACGCGCCTGGGAGCGTCAAATTTGGCAGGTTTAAAGTTTATAGTGAGGAAGAATTTTTAGGCCTAAAATTTTTGTGTAACATGCACAACAAACAAATAAATTCTAATAAAACGAAATACGCCGAAATAAAGCAAACAGGAATAAGCGTTATATCCGTGACACAAACTATATAAACAAATCTACATTTTGGTAACTATTATACGGTAGATAATTCCTCGTTTCTATTATACGTAAATCTACCGCGAACCAGTAATTTTTATAATTAAATCTGGTAGTTCTGTAGGCAATTTCGAATTGGAAGTCAAATCTTTAAGTTGTACATTAGAAACGATAGGAAACGGAAAATGAGTGTGTTAAAATATCATTAAAGGAAGTTGTTTAATTTTAAGCAGTGTTGTTTAAGATTTTGTGTTAGTTTCGGTTATTCCCATATTGTTGTTACTATTAAAGATTTATGGCATGTTTGGATAAAAAACGATTAAAAGTATCATCACGTAAAGTTATATTTTACATTTTTTGTAGAGACAACAAGTTAAGTTGGTCGCTAATTGTCTTGGAATTCGAATCGAATTTTCGAAATTTTGCTTTAGTTATATGTCTGGTGAACAAAGAACAGCTAAGAAAAATGTTATTGCTTAAAGACTGAAAATAATTGATGTATATATATATATATATATATATATATATATATATATATATATATATATATATATGATTCTGATGACCTAGGTAGTATATAATTTCACTAGAGATAATTCTAAAGGTTATTAAGATTTTATTCTGCATTTTAGTGGTATTAACTTCTGATTTTGTTCAGGTTCCAAGAATAAATCCATTTCTTAACATAGCACTAATCGAATATTAACCGATGGCTCCAAATATCGCAGCGGACTTGGCAGTGCATTTGTGGTGGACAACCAGGCATTCCGTTTTAAGCTCCTTGAACAGGGTTCAGTATTGACCGCTGAACTCTTCGTGATATTCAAAGTATTATCGTACATCTCAAAAGAAACCTTCAAAGAATTCAAAACAGAAGTTCAACCATCCCCTGGTCACTGACTCACTGCCATTTATCCGTACCCTCTCTCGAATGGGTTCAGGGCATATTTACTATGGATCCCTTCTCACGTAGGTATACCGGGAAATGAGCGAGCGAATAGTGTTGCTAAATCGGCAGTCTCATCTTCCCTCCCCATCAGGGATGTTTGTGTTCATACCGACCTTATACCGTTCGTATCTTGTTTTACGAATAGCGAGGGACGTCCTTGGGTCCAGGGGGCCAACCACAGCAGGCTGTTTGACGTTAAAATTGATTTATTCTCCTCTCTTCGCATTCCTTCCCTTCATGCCATAGCTTTGAATGTGAGATTGGGCTACTGTCGTTTCTCCTACAGTCACTTGATGACTTCGAGCCCACCTGCTCACTGTGAGTTTTGTCACCGTGTCCTTATTTTAGTCTACCACACATTGAACGACTGGCCACGGCTCACTCAGATTAGAACTAAGTATGGGCTGCAAAATTTTAAAAATGCCTTAACAGGAGAAAATACCTCCAGACTCATCGGGTTTCTACGAGAGATTGATTTTTTCCATAGAATCTAGGCTATGCTAAGTTTAGAGTTACTGATCAAATAATCATTACCACTTAGGTACGGGTGCTGATGTGTGCTGCCTGGAGGGAGTCTTTACATCGTTTTGATTGTGTTTGTAGACCTTTATTTATTTTAAAATTGTATATACAGTATTTATTCTTTTAACCCCTCGGCTTGTGTTATTAATTTTATTTCTTTCTTAATTTATTACTTTATATGTACACTTTATGTGCGCCCCCGTCCCCTTTAGATCATAATCCTACTATTGTAGAGTTGCGAAATGACGACAGCCGTCAAAACAACAAAAAAAAAACCGAATATTGCAGGTACGTCCGTTAATTCATACATCAAGAGTGAAAATAAATGTTGCAATATTTATTAATGATTATAAAATAGCTCCATAGAATATTAGAGATCGAATAGTGGAATAATTAAGCAAAGAACAACGCAATATTATTTAAAAATTCACGTAAATTAAGTATTCTTTTAATAGTTCTTAGTATATCTGTAGTTCTTGGAATAAATATTTTAGGTGAGAATGACATTGGCATGTCATTTTATTCTTTGAGCCTTGTATATAGAATAAAGAAATTTAGAAGGGAAAGTTATATGGAAAATTGGGTCCCACGTTTAAGCTTTTCGGAATCCCCGTTACGCGGCCAATGTAAGTGAAAATGCAACAGCTATATGTGCGTTTCTCTCTCGTTCGGCCTCGGTATTAACAATTCTAACCTAAGCAAGTTTTTCGGTATATATTTTTATATATATTTAACAATTACTTCAGATTATTCTGCGTATTTTAATTTATTAGTCTAATAAAGTAACCTTAAGGGGATCTCTTATGATCTCCTTAAGTAGGTCCAGAAAAGTTAGTAATCATTTTAAAGATGAAGACTATAGACCAAAATGTGGAAAGCCATGGCTGAAACAAGATTTAATTATTATTGCACTGAAATAATTAAGATTTTTCTTTACCTTTACTACAAGATAAGGAACATATGCCCCCAATAGCAATATTAAATCACTTGAGTTTTTTGAGGCTGATAGATATATATTCAACCCCAACAAGCCCCAGAAGTAAGTATATAATAAGAAACTTATGTTTATTACTAGAGAATGGAGGTTCTAACTTGAAATTTATATGTTCATTTACAGATAACTCAGCCTGTCCCATCAGTTTCGTTTCAGGTTAGATGAAAAACTCAGGCTTTATCCTTATTGAAATGCAGTGGCAGAGGATATAAACTGTTATAGAAGATATTCTGCTTGCCTTCTAGAAAAAAATTAATGCAGATACTGATTAAGGTTCCTTTTTGCTGCTGCAGCAGTAACCTCTAATTTTGGTCGTTAGTTCAGAAACTTGACTGTATAGACCGAACTGCAGTTGTCATATTTCATAAAATGTACCTTAATTTAGGTAGGTTGTTAATTTACTTGATTCTAAAAAATAATACAACAGAACTATTAATAGTTATATTATTTTATTGTAATGTTTGTTTTAGTTTTTTTTAAATTAAATATTAGAGAGAACATAATATCAGTGGATTACGTGTTTTGGGTAGTGGAGATATCTCTGTGATTATATCAATCTCTTTATGGTCAACGAAAATTAATGTAATTGTAATATATCAATAAAATATATTTAAATATATTTATTTTTTGATTTTCACAGTAAAATTAAAAGATTTTTTTTACTTTCCCGCTAAAATGTTTTACTATACATTTTTAAATTTCCCACTAAAATTTTTAAAATTTCCGCTAAACATTTTTAAATTAACCGCCGTAACTAACTGTCATACGGCCCATGCGTAAGCACCCTCACACGGGGATTCCGAGCGTAACTTAGAACCAATTTTAACATAGAAGATGCGCTTCTAAGTCTCTTTATTCTATGGCCTTGTATCAATTATTTTTATTTTTCACTTTATTGACCTAAGATTTGAAAAATCAATAGATCACTTAATGTTTGGAAATACATTCCTTTAATATATATCTTGTATTGTATTAATATGTATTAATAAATTAATTATTGTTATTAATTATTATTGTTATTGTTTTAATAAACATGCTAATCAATTTGAAAATTGTTTCATTCATACATTCTGTGTCTCAGTCAAAAGCATGTATTAAATTATTTATTATTCCATATTTATTTTTATAAAATAAGAGTAAAGAAAGATCATGTATACTTATTTTTGATGCTGCTTATGATACTTTATTATAATTCTATAATACTCAATAACAGTAATTTAAATTCAACACTTCGTTAGTTATTGAAACTTAATGGAAATTAGATTTAATTAAATGCCATTTAAAGAATGTTAGTGAGTATTGGTTCTTGAAGTAGTTTGCACATATTTTAATATAAGACATGTGTTGTTTTAATTGCTACATATGAAGTAAATTTCCGATCTCATTGAAAATACTCTGAAAACAAGTTTAAGGAATACATATTTTTAAAGTATTCCTTTTACACTGTTACGAGAGAAACATGTTTAACTAGCTAGCTGATTAGCTAAATCACTAGTTACAGTTAATGGCTAAAAAAATATCATCTATAATTTTTTTAACGTGTTTGTCATGGGTTTATTTAATTTATTCAAAAATTAGGGATATTATATGATAATAAAAATGTGGCCCTTTCGGAGCAAAAAAAAGATCTCAGTTTCGGAATTGAGCTTTGATTCGTTTATTCGTTAAAAGTTCAAATATAGATGACCCGGTAAACTTCGCATTTTTACATGAATTATGAGCATAACGCCTATAGATTTTCGAATTTCAAATATTATTTGAAAAGAACTATTATAGTGTTGAATCTTGTCCAAGAATAGTGATTAGGATCATTTCCCATCTCAAAAACTACTGAGTATAATGAATCTGGTGGGGGGACCAATTGTGGCAATTTTGCTTTTCCATCGACATAACTTAATATAGTAGATTCATCGAATGTTAATATGTCTTACAGTACTGACAAGTGATTGTCATATCCTCAAATGTAATGGAATACTGCAGCATAGGTTGTATATGAATGTTGCGGGTTCCTGCATGACAGGAGCACTGTGTCTGCGGAATCTCTCAATTTGTGTCGCCCTCGGTTATTATATTTGATGTGAACCAACTCGGCTCTCAACCGTCTTCCTGCTTATTAGTGCGGTCAGTACGTTACGCAGCTCGTAGTATATCTCGTTGACTTCGATAATCTAATTCAGGTCTACTTCTCTTCGAGATTTTGAATATTAAAAGAATAGAGTAAGACATTATCAATCGCATTAATCGCAGAGTCTTAAATGATCGGTGCCTAGAAAGTATCTTCTTTGTTTAATACATTGTATGTCTTAATGACGTTATCATAATAGTGGCCGGTAGTCTTAATCAGTATTCAACATATTTAGACACAAAATAAATTTCCCAATTTATTTTTCCAATTAAAATAATCTCATTCTAAAATATTTCACAACTAACAAAAATCTTTTGTGACAGTTAAATTATTATGACAGTGATAGTGACGATAATTTTCTATTAGGGAATGACTATTTTCCTCGAAATTAGTCCATGTTTATTCTCCACATGAACCTTTCCTGGACTTTCAGAAATACTTCAAAACCAAAATTAGTCAAATCGATTTTTGAATTTCGTTCTCGAATTTTGCTTAATGAGCTGAATATGTAGGATTTTAAGTACAAAGATCAATAGATATAATATCTAATTTTAAACAACATTTCAAAATTATATGTTGCAATTCATAAATTGTCAAAATACAACCGTTAGTTTATTTATAATAAATTAAGTTTCAAATGCATTTTAAAGCGTTCCAAATCGTATTCGGTTTGCTAAGGGCACCCACTTATATATGATACTGTTGAGATATTCAAGCTTTGACGCTATTAAGTAACCGTAATCCTGTCAATGGGAATACGTATGGTTTGTCGCCTGTATATGCATACCTTATTGCCTAAATACCAAAGAGACGGCGGCATTGATATACATGGAAATCCGTTTTAATTATATTATTTTTTTGTTATTTTCGTATATTTAATATTTACTTTTGGGGTCATTATTGGTTACGTGCGTTTGTATGAAACAAATAATATATTTACGAGAAAAAGGTAAATAGTTCTTGGACTCGCGGTTAAAAGCTTCGATCCTGAGTTAAAAATAATTTTGTTCTTCTATATTTTTTCCAATACATTTAGATACGACATTGTATATCAAATTAAAGTAGAAGAGACATGTTAAAATAAATCATATGAGCTGTTCTAAATCCAAAATCATAATCAAATAAACTTATAATATTCTTTATTTCTTGTTTTCTTGCTTTTTATAAGAAGCGCATGTTCTTGAACATGAAAATTATATAATAGAGTTTGCTGATAGACTGATAGTTATCATGAGGTGAAGTCCCTCCAAAGCATATTTTGGAGAATATCAACGCAAACCAAGAAAAAGGAACGTATACAAACGTGGATTTGCAACTGAACAAATAAGGAACATTGAAATATTTTAGAACATTTTTCTTAGATTATGTATATTTCATTTTATTCGATATTCAATAAAATTGTCAAATCGTAAACATTCGAAAAATATTTAACTTATTAATTAATATAACTAATTGCACAAATTTTGCGTTTTTCCAGAAACGGAAACTGTTTATTGTAAAATGTTGTTTGTTGAAAAATGAAATTCACGTCAAAACTGAACTGAATTTAATTACCAGATTATTGACAGATTTCATTTTCAGAATTAGGGTTGGTAAATTAAAAGTTCCTTCTCATTCTTCTCTTTTTCGTTATGGTCTTAATATAATTTTCCGTTCATTCTTCCATCGATTGGATAATTTATTATAACCAATAAATATGAATATAAACTCTACCAATATTACAGTTTCTTTTATAAAATTAATCTACAACCAAAATATGAGTGCATCAAGAACGAACAGTTATCAGCTAAATGCTGTTATATTTATTCCCCATATTATGCTTTAGCCGTATTTTATACGGTAACCAGTTTTTAGGAACCCAATATTTTGAAATCAAAATTTCAAACGGTAATAATTACTTCAAAATTATTCATTTCACTTAGAACTTACATCGCATCATATATTGAAAGGATTCCATATAGTCCATTATAGTAGCCCGTAAATACAATTAGTTCTTAAAGTGATTGTTCCGGCTTTGTGCTTAAATCTGGATAACAAGTCCAATCCAGCTTATCAGATTACGTTCATTATATGAACTCCTGCGTCACTTATTACCGTCCGCTTAGTAGGACTGTAAAGGTCTAATCTGCAATCTTGATGAGCCACTGTGGTTGCTATATGTTCGGATGCATAACAAAAGCCGCAATCACTACATGTTGAAATTACCTTTGACTGATCCTATTTTCTAAATTTGCATAGCTATTATAAAGCAATTTAATTTTTAATCAGTCTATATATTACCAATATATTTAAATATTAATTTACATCATTGTTAATAAATTTACTTGCAATGTCCGATTTTTAATTGCTTTATATTTTATATAATCGGGATATATAATAATTTTTGCCAGAATATTTTTTACACTGTTGACAGATTATTAACCACTGTAAGTAATAAAATTTTTAAATTAATTATTGCTTGGTAATATTTATGCAGATTATTCGCAGTTTTCGGGAGTTGGAATAAATTTATAGCATTTTACAAATGATCTAGATGATCCGTTAGTCCCCTTGAACAATCTATTTTCGAGCCGGCTTTGTAGCGCAGTGGTTAAGGCGACATGACCGTCCTCCTATTGTTGCGATAGTCGCGGGTTCGAATCCTGCTGGTTACGCCACTAACCGGGCTGGCTAAGACTGGATGTCTTCTGGGATGGTCTCTAAGTTGGTCACTGGCCAATGCCGAGGAGCGCGGTTCGCAGCCCGCGTACAACAGTAGGCCCAGTCTAGATAAACCCACTTTGGTATCAAGGAGACTTGATAAACAAAAAAAGTTTAAGGGTCTATTTCGGTATAATTATTTGTTTAGAATATATATATATATATATATATATATATATATATATATATATATATATATATATATATATATATATATATATATATATATATATATATATATATTGTTTGGCAGTTTTATTTTACTGTGTTAATATACCAACAATAAATTAAGTTTTTTCGTGATTTAAAAATTGGATTTGTCATAAATATTTAAATATAAGATAATAGTGATCACCTAATATATATATATATATATATATATATATATATATATATACATATATATATATATATATATATATATATATATATATATATGTATATATATTTAAGATGTATAAAATAATATCTGCAGTTGACACATAACACTATGGATGTTTTATATTCAATTGTAGTAATAAAATAAAATTGGAAACCAAATTGGCACCATATTCTGCATCTACAGAATTTCTCGAACTCTAGAGCCTGAGTGTCTAAGGGAGCGCATATTCAAACAGAAATTTGAAATACAAGATTACATGTCGCCAAGTTTACCATATTTTATTTACGAGATTCAAATAGCGTCTGCTTTAAAAGTGCCAAATTTACATAGTTATTAGGGACTATGATGGAATAAAAAAAAACTTACGCCTAACAGCGTAAGTTAGCAAAAACTTCCGAAGTATTTATTTTATTTTAAATTGATATAAGCTGATTGGTTTGAAGTAGATTGGTACATTAAATTCTTAACTTAGCAGCCTATACTGTGAAATATTTTTCTAATAGAACACTTTTTCTCAGATACGCTTAGTACAATTTTCATTTTAAATTAATTTATTACTTTTAATTTTCAATTAATTCAATTCAATTAATTTCTTGGGTACAAATTAAAATTAAATTTAATTAAGCTAAGCCTAAGTTAATAGTAATATATACACATTGTAATTTGTGTGGTTTAGTTTTCCTATTTTAACCCCGCTACTACGTTAAATTGTCATTATTTTTGTATGATAAAACAATATCTAATCTATAGGTTTGGAACTATTCGATTCTAACGTAAATGAAGCCTTCAAAAAATCATACAAATTAGTGATTGTCATGTGACAATGCTTGACGGATATTTATTCCACCAATATATTCATATTTGCAAAACGGCTACCATTAAATATTAATATTTACGATTTATTAATGTATGACTATTACATTAGTATTAACATATACTCTAAAAGTAAATTATGAAAGGTATCATATTGTATATTTGGATGAGTATCACTATAAAAAAAGTGTAAAACTAGAAGTACCTATGGGTGTAATCTTCAGATAATAATGATATATAAAAATTCTTTATGTGTGTTTTGTATCTGCAAAACTAGCTGGTAGTGTACGGATTGACATCAAACTGTTACACTTTCCACTATAGTAGTGTAGTATAATAATATAGCATAGTATTTTTGTATTTATTATTTATAAATTTTATGGTTTAGATTAACTTATGATTAGTTCTAATTGTATTGCCATAAAAACTATAAATGTGCTAAACGTTGGTATGGAAGAAAATATAATCGCGAGGTATTATATATAAAAGTTAATATACTATATAAAATTAATATTACTCCATATGTTATATATACGCTAGTGAAGGTGTGGAAAGTAGTGTCACATACAATACATTACAATATAATACATTTTTATCTCACAGTGGATTGCTACCTCAACAAGATTGACTGAAAACTGAATATCGAAGGAGGTTAACTTGTTTGGCATCACCAATATAACCACAGAGAAAACAGAGATTTAACGTTATAGGCAATTTTGAAGAAATATTTCACGGCGTTCAACATCTAAATGTAACTGCATTGAACTTATTACTTGTTTTAATCCCTATACTAAGAGCCGCTAACGCGTATCATATCAGTGTACCTTACGTAAAGAAAAGTAGCTTTTTTCAATTAATGGTCTTCAGAAAGAAGCTATGCACACAGGAGATATTTTTTATTCTTGGCTCAACTATTTGATAGTTGCAACTCCACTAAAATAATAGCTCCCGAATAGGGATTAACCATAACTTCAACACATGTAGAATTTTGGCGCAAATCGATAGTGAATAGTACAACAGATTTGTTAAAACGTCACCAATTAAAAATGTAATACCTACATTGAAGGGGTTCATTTCCTCAAAATAAATATTTGGTACCGGAATAAATATATTAGGTTAAGGCCACTTAACCAAGATAATCTGGAAATATTTTTGGATCTATTAAAGCTCTTTTAAAGAGTTGAGAATTCTATAAAGGTATGCCTCAGTCTTCAACAAAATTATTTTATTATACTGGTAATAGGTCTTTGAGCTATCTCTTTTTTTATCTCGCGATATTGTCAAAAAAAAATTTTAAAAAATATTTATAAAAAAATGCAAAAAAAGAAAATTTAAAACCCTTTAATTGCACAATACATAATAATCTTCCAGATAAAATATTAAGAATGACAACAAGGTGTGCTATATACTCTTGGATTAAATAAGTAAATAGAACTTTAACACAGATAGATTCAAAGTTTGCTTTCAATATAAGAAAACAAAAAGACATATCTCTAATAGATGCTATTAAATTGATTTGGCATTGGCAATGAACAAATATGAAAAAGGGTAAAGACGGAATAAAACATTTTGAAGTGTAATTACTCAAAATATATACATATCTTCAAAGTTTTTCCTTATTTTATGGAAAAATGTACATTTGGTATTATGTACTTATTTGTACATATATATTTATTTTTAGAGAGTGTATTTATTTTTATATTTTAACAGGTCAATTGAAAAATTCCCGGAATGACACATAGATGGCGCTACTAGGATTGAATCCATATTTTTCGTTAGCCCTAACCTTCAAAAGAGGTGTTTATAAATTTGACAGCTGTCGGATCGTTAGTTTGTGAATTATAGCATTTTCAGTGAAGCAACTTTTCTAATTATGGAGAAATTATCCATTTTTTAAAGGAATTTTGCATGTTGATAAAATATTGCTTTTTGAAGGGAAAAAATACAGTTGAAGCTAAAACTTGGCTTGATGCCGAGTTTCCGGACACTACCTCAGGAAAATCAACCAACAAGGATTAATATGCTAAGCTTAGACGTGGTGTAATGAGTGGACAATAACGCAGTGGACACCGAAAAGAGGTTATTACCGACGAAAACATCCACAAAATGATTTAGAATGACCGTAAATTGAAATTGAATGAAATAGCAGACACTCTAAAGATATCAACTGAACATGAACTCCGACAACATTCGGCTGGCAAGGTTATGGCGTCTGTATTTTGGGATGCGCATGAATAATCACGCTTGAAGGGAATTATGTTGAATAAGAAAACTAATTTTGCCAAAAAAATGTGTTTTACTATGCTAGGCCGGGGACTTTTCAATTGACCTGTTATTGAATATTCATTGGTTAAGAAAACGTGACGTTAGGGCTGTCACGTGTCGTACCTGTCTGGCAAATTCTTCACAGTAAAAGGTTTTCCTTACATGTACCTATAATAGAGATTTAAACTGGCCAAACAAATTATTTCAATCGGCAATTACAATCCCATCTAGATATTTGACGTTGCGAAACTCTTCTCCAAACACTAGGGATATAGCGCATTAATATATTGATATGATTAACAGATAGCGGTTAGGATAAAGATGAAATATTCTCCATTGCTTTGTTTGTTGTATTTTTGAAGTAATGAAAATGAACTATCCAGCAGCAAAATATATATTTCATTTAATAGGTCTATTTAAATTCAAAACAATATTTGTCATTTTATTGCCGACTGTGGCTATTTCTTTTTCAAACTACAATAATATATCTTATTTAAAATCACCAGTAATATTCCACATATATCAGTAAAGTTCACTGAACGCAAAATACTGCTATTTAACTGCAAATTTCGAATAATAATGCAAATGTGATTTTCCTAATTTGCACAAGCCAACGTTATACGGAGGATACAAATGAATATAGTTAAAGAGTAATTTACTGCGATGCTGCTTTGTTTTATGTTCCCAGCCGTATTGATTTCGTGGAAACATATTTTTCAGTAAACATGCAAAGCATTTTCATAAAGTTGAATTAATACATGAACCCTACGGTTTTTATTAGAGCTCGTAAAATGCTCCTAACGAACTTCGTTTTTTTTTATTCAATACATTGTTGCAGATTATCAATTAGTGGTCATATAAACGAATGTGTACAATATTGGCAGATGAAAATTTATAATTTCACTGGAAAAAATCACTATTATAATAAAAAGTATTTTTTTCTTATATTATAAATATTGATGGAAGTATCTAATAAAGTTTAACAACACAAAATATGATTTGTAATCAGCAATGAAGTGACTGAATCATATTTTATATGTGTGAATGAATAAACCTTTAAAATAAAAACCTTTAAAAAATCTTTTGGAAACCTTTGAAAATATAAATATAGAAACAGATCAGAGTAGGCATATATAAAATAGTTAAAGAATAATTAACATAAACCGTTGAGGCACCATTATCATATAGTGTTTCACTAAGTTAAAATACCAGAAGGAAAGGTAACAGAACAATACAGATAAGGAACCACGTAGTAAACGAAGAGTCGACAGGTCGTATAAATAAGTTAAAGTTTTAAATGAATATAGAAATATAACACAACAGTTTACAGTGCTTACAGTTTAGTTACATAGCTTATTTATACATAGAGACATGAGTAGTTGCAGCAGCAAATTGATGCAATTATGTTAGTTAGGTTCGTCTCAAATGGTGTCCTCTGACTGCGAATTTCACCTCAAAGACACATCTCTTGAACAATTTAATCACAGACAAAGTATATGGTGACACAAAATTGCTAATGTATAAAGGTTTCGCAAATGATTAAAATATAATTTGTTGGTGCATGATTGACATTATAATATTTCATAAACTGCTTTATATATAATGTTTTATAATGTCTTGGACATGTGTTAACCATGAAGGAAAATTTTATTTTATGTGTATGCATGACATTAACTCAGGAATAACGGAAGTAAGCTCCAGAATATCATAAACATATCCTATGAGAAAAGAAAATTGTTGTATAATTTGTTATTCCAGTTCCAATAATTTATTAAAAATTGATAGGGTCATAAATATTTCCCTAAATTCAATTAATAAAACATATATTTTTCTTCACTTGTATTTTGTAAAAATAATCTGTAAGGATCTCTGTTTGTTTAAACAAATTAAATCGCAAAAATGCCAATTAATGCATTTAAAACACTTAATCCCAAATAAACTGTTATAGGTATTTAGATGAATTCTACGTATTTGTGGTCATCCAATGTCTTAGTCCTTGTGGCTCTTAGGCACCGGATCATTCACACTCATATTTACTACACTCACATATGTTCTTTACTGTCCATATGTTAATTACAGCGGACTATTATAATTTAGTTATCGGAATATTCAAAAACCTACTATATAATTAGGAATTATATTTGTTAAAATTAATTAATGTAGTTTTAAAATAAAGTGTGGTAATAGATATTCCTAAATATTATTAATAATATGCCCCTTAATTACTATTTTTTTAAGTTAGATAATTATATTATTTTTTCTTTTCAGGTAAGCGACACTTCAGAATGAATTTGATCAGAGGGTTTCGATTGAGGTAAGTAATATAACAATATAGTCCAATAAATTTAAGAAATATGAGCTTTAACACATGGGTCGAAAAGTCTCGGGCCAAATACATAGATGGCTCTAGTTTCATTGCACTCACCACTTTTTCACTTAGTACATTCCTTCAAAAGAAAGCTGTTAAAATTTAATGATGTACTCATAAATTTGTCAGTTATTGTGATAAGGGTGACATTACTTTTATTATTTTCAAAACAATAGATAAAAACAATTTCGTGTTTTAATTTTGCGCTGCTTCCTGCTGGAAAATATATCGTTTAACCGAAATAATGAATTGAAAAGTGTTATAAAGAGTCTGCTCCACAATAATAAAACGTTGATTGGCTGACTTAAAACGTGGTTGTGGTGACACCGATGCTGCAGAACGCAGTGGCCTTCTAAATCAGGTGGTAACACCAGAAAACATCGTAAAAATCCACAAATCCGAAGATGTATGAATTAGCTAACATCAAAAAAACATGTTAGTTTTTATTTTGCATGAGCATTTAACAAAGTTCTGTCCAAAGTGAGTGCCGCGTTTGCTCACTGTTGACTAAAAACAAGAACGTGTTGATGATTCTGAGCAGTGCTTGGCCATGTTTAAACTTAACAAAAGCGGAATATTTGCTTCGATATCTGAGAATAGATAAAACATGAATCCATCACTCCACTCCGGAATCAAAACGATCGTCATCTGAGTGGACAACTGGTGGCAGGATTATTTTGTGGCGAAACTTATATATCGTTCTACAAAAGTTGTGTTAGAACGTTAGAGCGGCACTGGAAGAATTGTGTGGCTCTTGGTAGAGATTACGTTGATGAATAAAGCTAACTTTTAAATAAAATAAACGCGTTTTCCTTGTTACGCCCTGGACATTTCAGTTCATGCGTTATATTAATTTTTGCACATGCAATAGACAAATAACTTTGCTAGCATTTGGAGAAACTAATACGGAACAGTGTACAAATAGGAGAAAAGACAAACGATCAATGTTATGTATTAACAAAATTGCAGCTCAATTTTTGACAGTTGTAATTACTACATTTGTCTCAATGAGTATTAGTTTATATGTCCTGATACATATTTATATGTATATACGTATTGCTAGAAACAATCATACATTACATTATATTAATTAATATATATAAACAAAACGTTTGTATTATTTCATATAGTTTCTAAACTATAACACTATATATATATATATATATATATATATATATATATATATATATATATATATATATATAGTTTTACATTTTTGGTTTATATTTCATAGATTCTGGGATCGTGTGAACTGTCCCTAAAAGAGGATACCATTTTTAATCCATACAAAACAGTCAAACGGAGCTTGACGCAAAAAGCTCGGTAATATTTTTAAGCTGGAAAACAAGCTTTAGCTTTTAGGCTCTCCGAGCTCCGTAAATAAGATTTGGTTTATGACGTAAAATTGTGCCTTTTAATTATTTCAAAATTATGAAAAAGATGTCGGCAATATTAATGTTCAAGGATAAATAAGGTATTCTAACTTTGTCATATTTATTCACTTTTTAAATTAAGTGACTGGAGTAAATGACAATCCAAAATTTATGGTAGATAGAGTACAAATATAAATAATTAATCAGGCTTACATTATATATAACAAGACTTTAAATTAATTACCATTATCATAAAGGAAATTATTATATCTTGATTGATAGTCCAATCATAATTATAAAAAAATATTATTCTCTTAAGGGTTTAAGTAGTCACAATATTTACCTTCCAATAATGAAGGTATAGCAGGTGTATTCTTTGTATAGTATATACAATTAGCTTTACTTTAGAAATATTTCAATGATCAGTCTGGCGATGTAGTCAAACCGAAATGATGAAAATTCTGTTAATAATGTTAATAAATTTCTCACCCTTTGTGGAAGGTCCATAATATAATAATAAACTTATAAAAGTGTGTTGGTATTCCAACACTATAAATTGTGTGAAAATTTTGAAGCATTTGTATTTTTAAACTTAAAAACGGGGTATGGTATAATATCTTGAAAATAATATGCAACTGTCTTGTATAATATACTTTACGCCAAACGACTTCATTTAGAAACAATTTTTATAAATTAATGAGATTAATGAATCTATTTGTAGGACAAATTATGACAATTTTACTTTTCACAGCACTCAGTAGTTACACCGATGTATTTTAGTATCTTACAATATTGATAAATCATTGTAACTTCCCCCTTTGATATGCAAAATCGTTGCATTCTAAGCTTATTCACTTCATTTTTTGTCACTCCCGAACGCATTTTTGATATACCAATACGATTATTATCTTTTTCTGTCTCATACTGGTTGTCAGTGCGGTTAGCACGTGAAGTAGCTTGTCGCATTTATTGACTTCTATAACCCAAGTCAGAGCGTTTTCTTCTTGTCATTGTTAATATAAAAATAAAGTTTTCGAGTACTAAATTTGTAGCGAAATAATAAAAAACGCGAAACACTTTTCGCATGTTTTTATGTCACTATATATTTAAGTTCTATTTTTGGTAAATGTTTATTCGAGCGCAATTAGAATACAATAGAATAGTTAATACATAACTATATCATATTTGACATGTATATCATTATTTCCACTTGACGTTATCATGAAATATTTGACAGCAACAAGAATGTTTTGTGACAGAAGCAAGCTATTGATGACAGACATATTGATTACACTTTTTATAAGAAAGTAATACTGTTGCTTTTACTATTTTTTTCGCAATTTTTCCATACTTTTTCGCCATATAAAGCTTTCTTCTTCAAATACTAGGTCTCAAATACTTCTTCAAAAAGGACTTCTACAAATACTAAACCTAAGTTGGCAAAGTCAGTTCAGCCGTTTTCGAATTTTGGTGAAACTAAGGAACATCAATTAATTTGTAAATACTCCTATATAGAGGGTTATGGTTAATGTAAAATACAATATCACTACATAGTATAAAACAAAGTCGCCTTTTCTGTCCCTATATCCCTATGTGCTCTTAAATCTTTAAAACTACGCAACGGATTTTGATGCAGTTTTTTTCAATAGATAGAGTGATTCAAGAGGAAGGTTTATATGTATAACACATGCATAATATACTAAGGCAACATTGCTAATTTTAGAGGTTTCTAACGTGATGTCGTAAATTAACCTATTTTTTTAGGCTTATTTAGCAATTAGCAAAAACGCTGCCTAACCCTACGAGTTAGATCAAATTAATGTACTACAGTATTGTACACCATAAAAAGGTCTACAAAAAAGTCCGCGATGGTATATGTTTATCTTTTAGGGATAACCCACATTAACCATTTTTATTGTTTAATTTTTACGTGAGAAAATGGCTTATTTACGAAGCTATTTTAAGCAATACGGCATTAATCCTTATCGAATTAAGTACCTTAAATACAGTGTGCAATTAATATAGATCAATATGGTTCCTTACAGCATGTAAATTAAACAAATATTTTCGGAGATATTACAAATTTAAAATTTGCGTTTAAAAATGTGTAATGTAATAAAAATTGTATGAATTTAGATATTCCAAAGATAGCAGGAAATCTTCATAGTAAGTATAGGGGAAGAGGAATTGTTTTACTCCAAATTTAATGCGTGTAGGCCAAGGGCAGTAATGAATTAACCAAAAATACTGGATCGATTTTAATCATGTTTTCATTGAGTGACATAGGCATATATATTTTATGCCCGTGCAAAGTCGGAGCGGACCGCTATGTTTTTATATACAACGTTCATATTTTTTCTGTAGTGTATTTAATTTAGTATCAGCATTGCACCCGTGCGAAGCCGGGGCGGGTCGCTAGTAAAATAATAAGATACAGTTGTAACAGTTGCAAAACGTCATCTGATTTTATTAAATACACGCATTGTCAGTCCGAAAACGAACAATGGAAGTGTAGGGCCCAGGTCTAAAAAATTACTTTTTTGTTGCTGAATTACTGGCATTACTAACATAACAGATGTGTCATACATAATAGACAATATAAAACAATAGAGTATAGAAAACCAAAACAATAATAGTTGTTTGTGGCTAAATTATTTCATAATAAACATGTTTTACTCAGAGAATTGTATTTTCTGCTGTTGGTTTAGGTCCTTTAGGCCGTTGTTTTAGTAACAAGGTCAGACTATGCTCTATTTATGTTTAGTTGTTTCCTAATATTCATATTTCAAAATGGATTTACTACTGTTATTTTAAGAAAACCTAAAGTGGAATTTCTGCAAAAATAAACATTCCTTATATTAACATTGTAGTTATATGAAATGTTAAGCAAATATTATGTTATAGATATTTTCGATAGATGTTTTAGGTATTTGACATAGCTCCATAAAATCTAAACCTTTCAAACTATTATCAAGACTGCAGAGATTATTAATAGGTATCGAAATGTTTTTGAAATTATACCTTATGTTTTGTTATATTTCTTAGTTATTCAAAGTAATTATTACTAAGTTCAATAATTATTTGATGTTTTGGGGTTAGAATGAAATTAATTGCAATGTGCTATTTTATGAAATAACATGACTGACAACAAAACAAGAAAATATATCGAACTAAATATTTGCTTTTGGATAACACTTTTTAAATAAAGACTTACCTATGAAGCATAGATAATATATGTAGAGCAGATCCAAATACACTACATAATGACACTTTTTTCAACCAGGGACACTTGTCTAGTAGTTGAAACAAAAAATATATTGAAAGGTATTACATAGGGAAAATATTACGTTTTATTAATGTTTAATGAATGATAAAAGTGTTGTAAGATATATTGTTTTAAACCATAATAATATAAAGTTCATTTAATACAAATGAGCCATTAATGTATATCGCTACTTTGGTAATATAATATTTGACAATAAAAAACAAATGTTATATTATACTCTTGTCTGTAGATATCCTTTATCGATGATTGAAATATTGTTTGCATATGATGGTTTTTTCTTTCGATTTTCGAAAAAAAATTTAGGATCACCTTGTACAATTGATCTACAGATATTAGTAAGCAATAATCAAGTGTTATATAAATGTTACAAATATAATATGGGTGAACTAGATATTATCTTTATAAATGACATGGTTTTTATAACTTATTTTTACTATATGCTGTTACTAATTAAGACACATTATTCATATCCAGCTTGCATGACAGAAACGCTTTAAATCCAAATAGGATTAATCCTAGTTAAGGTATGTAGCTGATTTCTCCAAGCTAATTGATATATGTAAGGCATTTATCTTATTTTAACTAATATTAGATATTGCATTCCTCACTAATGTTTGAAAATTGTATTTTATTTATTAATATTTACGTATATATTTGTGTATCTGAGATTTATTAAAACATTACATAATATTAGGAAGTACAGATCAAAATGATTTACTTGCTGCTTGATAAATATAAATCAAAGAATTATAAAACACTAAAATTAATCGAACTCTGCTGCATTTTCTTTTTTTTTTTGGAAGTAGGAATAAAACAAAAATTACTTTCTGATATCTCCATCCTTAAAGAGCCTTAATTTGTGACTGATAATAATATGATTTCACTAAGTAAGTGTTACTGGATATATAAGACTTTAAAGTAGTCTCTTAGCCAAAATTTACTTCATCTATTAACATTTGTTATAATTTTTTGTATTTGTGTTTTAATTTATTTTATAAAATGTACACCAAATAATTTAGTCATCGTATAGATAAATCAAAAAGATATTTATAGAATCAGATGGTAATATAAATATTTTGCTAAACATTATGCAGCATAATAAGCATTAATTTTATTTATCAAATTAATTTCTTAAAATTATTTTGCCACTTTTATAGTACAAATGTTAACTATGTCAGCGATCCAATTATAATTTTACGGTATAATGAATATTTTCATTTATAAAAGACCTAAAATAAAGTACTTTAATTTATTAAGTGGTATTAGAAAGTGGCCTTAAAAGGTAATATCCAAGGGAAAAAAGGGCTATATGAAAGAAATATATCTTTTTTATAATCCTTTTGATTATCTTCGTATTTTAATTCTCTTGGTAGCAGGTCTGCAATTACATGGCTTGCGTTTTGTAATTTGAAATTGTGCTAGTATTATCATTAGGAAACACACATTCTAAAAAGTCTAATGGTACACATACATAGGAAATTAGTTACATATCAGTGCAATAATTGAATTGGATTTTTAATATTTACCCTTTATTAGTGGTTTAACAATGATGATTTGTTTAGTGCAACATGGTTTAAACAGATTTTCAAAAAGCCGTAAAAAACAAAGGCATTCTGAACAAACTCACAATAAGCTGATGTGAGGCGTACTAAAGTATTAATGGAATTGTGGTCAATTAAATATTCAATGTACACAAAAAATTGGTTGTGAAAAACTGATTACACTTAGAGGATTGGATGGCAGGAAACATTGTTCTAACAAAAAGATTCAAAAGGCAAATTAAACCTTCTTAGTCACATGATAAGTGTCTCGAACGACGGAGGGAGTTTTTCATACATATCTACATATGGCCTACCCCAGGGTTTTACCTGCTTTCAAACTTTATTTCTTCATCACGAGCCGCCAACAATGGATGCATTGTGAATGGCAATAAAATAATTAAAATATAGCTAAACCTCTAGACCAATGAAGACCTCTAGAATTGACCAAGCTACGATATAAAGGCCGGTGAGGAAATGTTGTTTCAACGGCACGTGGGCTCACACAAATTTGGCAATTGAAAAGGGTACCATTAGCATGAAGCAAAGCGATAGTTATAGTAACTATCGAGATGCAAGTCTCCTATCAATTGGCAATAATGTATTAAGAAGGTCGAAGATCAAGATCATAAAAATGAAAAGAGCTCGCAAGGAGACAAGCTGAGGAACGTATCAGATATGAAAAGTGTGCGATTGTTGTTTTTATTGATTTTCGTTCTGCTTTCCACTGTCGATACTGGCCCGTACTTGGAGCAGCTTTGGAAGATGGACATGTTCTCTTAAAATTTACATTAACTGTCTGCCAGTGCGAAATAATTTGTCATTGTCATACAAACTCGTTTACAGATCTGATGTTCGCTGATGATAGCGCTATAATCTTTGATACAGACGTTGGGGCTTCTAGTATTCTTCATGATATAGTGCACACTGCATTGTATTGACAATTGATGGATCGCCTGTTATTGTAAATCTGAAACATTAAAGCAAGTGAAGGATTTCAAGTATTTGGTATCAATAATACTGGATAAAAAAAGGGCATCTACCGCCGAAGTAATAAAACGAATTTGCCAAGCTATAGGAGATTTTGCTTCTTTAAAATGAGGCATGTGGCAGAACGGGAATATTACAGTTAAATATAAAATCCATCCTTTTCAAACGCTTATATTGCGAATCTTACAGTATAGCTTGGCCAGTGCTACAGTTTCATATTTGTAAGCCTGGGGTCGTTAAAATGGGGTGCTTAAGGCAGATTCTACATGTCAGATCTATAATCAGTGCAAAATTGAGGAACAGATTTCAGCCTTTTGGAAGCAAGATACAATAAACAACTCAGAAAAGCAAGGATCAATCATTTAGAGCAATCTCAGAAATAGGAGACTAGCGTTGCCTCATGTGCTGACTTTGGACTAATGATGATGACAATCTGAATGTTTTTTTTTGTAGCAAATGTACTTGTTAGGATTTTAAAGTATTTAACACGATAGAGTCCATAAAATTACTTACTTTGATTCAACGACAATGCTTGTTTGCTGAGTTAATAAATAACCTCAGTTATTTTTTGTTCAATATAAATGCATGTATGCATTTTATAATTAATCTAGAATTGTCGAAATTGATGGGTTTGGATAATTTAGTATATATTAATTTGAACCTAAATTTTCTACTGAATATTAACTGATTAGTTTTACTTTAAATAGATTAATATTCCTACATTTTTCAGGGTTTGATACTATAGGTAACAGGTCAATTGAAAAGTCCCCGGCTTACCATAATAAAACCTTTTTTTTTTTGGCAAAATTAGATTATAGAGACCCTCCAACTTTTCGATATCATTTTTGTAGTAAGATTTGCCCTTTGCTTCAAAATTGGCCTCAGTTTCATTGATCACCTCTTCATTCGACGGAAATTTCTTCCCAGCGAGTATTCTTTTGAGATCGGAGAATAGGAAATAGTCTCTGGGGGCCAGATCTGGAGAATATGGTAGACGAGGAAGCAATTCGAAGCCCAATTCACGGATTTTTATATGGAGCATTGCCTTGGCCATTTTTCGGCGATTTCGTCCTTCAAACGGTCCAATAACGCTATGTAATAGTCACTGTTGATGGTCCCCCCTTTTTCAAGGTAGTCTTTGAGAATTCTTCCGTGCGCATCCCAAAATACAGACGCCAAGCCTACGACCCTGCCAGCCGACTGTTGCGTTTTACCTCGCTTTGGAGTGGGTTCATCGTGTGCAGTCCACTTGGATGACTGTCGATTGAACTTCAGAGTGAAATGATGGAGCCATGTTTCATCTATTTTCACATATCGATGCAAAAACTCGGGTTTATTACGCTTGATCATCTTCAAACACTGCTCCGAATCATCAACTCGTCGTTGTTTTTGGTCAAAAGTGAGCTCGCGCGGCACCCACTTTGCACAGAACTTGCTCATACCGTGAATGATATCATGTACACATTCAGTTGACTGAATTTCAATTTACGGTCATTCGAAATCATTTTGTTGATTTTTTTAATGTTTTCGTCGGTAACAACCTCTTTTGGGCGTCCACTGCGTTCACCGTCTTCGGTGATCATTTCACCATATCTAAACTTAGCATACCAATTCTTGATGGTTGATTTTCCTGGGACAATGTCCGGAAACTCGGCATCAAGCCAAGTTTTTGCTTCAACTTTATTTATTCCCTTCAAAAAGCAATATTTTGTCAACACGCGATATTCCTTTTTATCCACTTTTTTCACAATAACAAAAGTTGCTTCACTCAAGATGCCATAATTCACAAACTAATGATCCGACAGCCGTCAAATTTATACACCCATCTTTTAAGGGATCGGGCTAACTAATAAACATATATGTATCACTCCGGGGATTTTTCAATTGATATGTTATGACATAAAATAAGTACATTCATCAAATTTTATATTTATCTTTATTATTGTTTTAATTTTATTTTTATTTCATATTCAATTTAATTCCTGTTCTCAGCGAAATGAATATGTATCAACTAGATTACATAACATCTAGAAATAAATACAACTCGACTATAATATCTATAAGTGTAATTGTGTTAGGTACGCGGTGTTAGTAATGACAAAAACACAACTTGTTTGATATTATAACGTAATCGATAATATTAAAAAAAAAATTAATATATGGTGGGACGGAGAACATTAATAAATAAAAAAAAACTCTAATCTACAAACGCTTCATATCGTCAATCAAAATCACTGTTTACCTCTAACCTAGCAATATCACGGTTCGACAAAAACGTGTTTTGACACACGGATAAATCAAAAGCATGTCACATATATTCAAATACCGTAGACTATGGTTGATGTCTTCTTTTTATTTTGCGCTTTGTGTTTCGTTCCAATAAATGTCACTTTTTCACATAAATCGCTTCTCGGCTTCTATTGCAAACCACGCAGAAATATATTTTCTTTTTCGCATGAAATATTGTTTATCGTAAACTTTTAAGGCCTATTATTCTTGCAGCGCCGTTTTTTATTATTTTTTGTACCATTTTTTTATAAACTAACATAAGGCTGCGTGATTTATTAGAGTAGAGCATTTGGGACGTAATATCTCTAACATACAGAGATTTATCCATTTATTATCGCAATTCATTCACAATATATAAAAACGTATACTAGAATATTTTACTTTTATTACTTCTAATAGTTTAAAAAAATAAATTCCATTAAATTAAGATCTTGTCATTAATAGAGTAAGCAAATGAACTTCTTCCGTTTCCAATATCTTAGCTAGTTTTATTACATTTTTATAAGATTTTTTCTTTCTGCTGATACATTAAACCCATCTCCTTTTCCTTTTACAACGACTATGGACACTTTTATTTTTACAACTGATTGGCCATAAAATTTTATGCGACCGTAATGTACTTTATATTTAAATTTTATAGCCTCGGAGATGTTTCCAAATATAACCACTTCAATAGGATATATTTCTAACAGTGATTGGTAATTTATATCACCAATCACCTGGTTTGGTTTTATGTTTTTAATAAGGTCTTTGGTGTAGGTCATTTTTGAAACTATTTAAAAGTGATATTCTAATGCAACGGAAGGCTATTGAGACAGTTTTTGTGGTACTTATTGAAATCAGTGGTATTATGAAGATTTTCAATGAAGTTTCTCAGTTTTAATGCAAATTTTATTTGGTCAAAGAACTCGTAGTATGTCTGTAGTGATTTAAATGAGCAAATTTTAGAGGGCACCAATACCTATTTTTAAGTTAAGGAATTACATTGCGTCGTATGCGTCTTCTGACGCAGCATTAAAATACCGTTAACAATGTTAATAAAATGCATTATAAGAAGGACCAAATAAATGTTGATAAAAAATATAACCCGTTTCTTGTATTTTAAATGTATATTTATTGATAGCAGTAGTGTAAGAAGAAAAACAATGTCTTGTTTATTAGGTGTTTTTTGCGTGTATTTTGATCTGTGATATCTATTAGTGAGATACGATGTCTCAATTTAAATAACTGTTAAAACTAACTATTAAATCCGCTGTTTCTGATACTTATTTACATCATGTAACAGATTTTCATTTAATATTATTGAATTACTCAGTATACACAAGGGCAAATCATGGAACACTCAAAATTGTATATTTGGCATTCATTAAATTTGTTGCTTGATTTGAGAAAATATTCTACCGAAGCTCATCAAATGCTTTGGTGCATTGGCCTATAACATATTGATCATAATTATTTTAAAGTAGCAATTTTTATGTCAATGGCAAAAAACAATGAATTACAAGATTTATTGCGAGAAAACGCAGTCAAAATTCTGAAAGAAGTTTCAAGTAACTTAACAGTTGACGAATCAACTATTTGTAGATGTTTGGATGGGATGAAAAAGATTCGAAAGGAGTAAAAATAGCTACCAAACGAACTGAGTCAAAATTCCATTTTGAACCGTTTATATCTCGCTGATTCATTGCTTGCCACACAAAGTAAAAGTTTTTATTGTTACCTAAAAAGGTGCTAAAAGTTGTGGTTTTACATAGCGAAGTAATCCACATCAGGGCCGAAGCAGTATATTTATAGCCATAGTATCATGCTGTGAATACGGTGGTATCAGCAAGCCGTGGTGCATTATGAGCTATCAAAGCCGAATGAAACTATTCTATGGGTTTCTACCTACCTCATTTGAAAACATTGGATGACGTATTATATTAAATTAGCAATTATCTATATATTTTTTATGAAAAGGGCCAGGAATTGCGACTCATTGAATAACTGACGCAAAGTGACTGATCCTGTTGCATGACAAAGCTTGGCAATACATTGCAGCAGTTGCGAATAATACGCTGTTGCAATTTGAGTGGGAATTTCTGTCACGTTCGACGTATTCATCAGACAAAATGTCTTCTGTCTACAACTTATTCAGGTCGGTTGTAAATGGTTCAAATCAGCAGGGCTTGACCTGCGCACGGTTTCGAAATTCTGAAGAAGTACGAAAATTAATCGATAACTGGATCGCTGCTAAATTTACATGTTTCTTTGGACACGATATCAACAACAAATATGGGTAAAAAATGTATAAAATCATATTTAGATTGGTATATTGTACCAAATTTTCTCAGTAACTGCCTTTTTAAAATGAAAGGTTAATGTTTGCAGGGAATAATTGCAACAAACTAATAATTTTTTATATAGGCTATATTTATTTATTTATGAACTTCTGTTCCTAAAAAGCCATTCTATCGTCATAAAAAATAGTTAATATCGAAGTAGCCACAGTACACCACAGTGCGCAGGTGACAATATAAGTAATTGGACCGAGACTTGAAAAATAAAAATTAAGGTAACTAAATCTGTGCATGCGCAATTTACGTATAATTAGAGGACACACGCGCTAATAACAATAAATAATAATATCATTCTATATAGCAATAACGCTAAGTATCTCGAAATGAATCTTGATGCAAAACTTGGATGGAAGGAATATGCATAAAGGAAAGAGGAAAGAACTGAAGAAATTTACAAGTATTATAGGTGTACCGAGACACTACAGAACTGATTGCATTGCTTTGAATATTTCAGATACCGACTGTCACCCAAGAAATCAAAAGGATTACGAAGAGGCATGAGGATAGACTCTATTCTTATGTCAATATCGAAGTAATATAACTCTTAAAACTTAGATAGAACCAGAACAGGACGCGGACTCAAAATAATCAAATAATTTGATCTTTGCGTAGTGTGGTACAGTGAGGTGATTTAATAGAAAAATAGTAGTGCTAGTGCATTATTACACCATAGACTAAGATAGGGTCGAAGGGTTCTTCTAAATATATACCTAGATTTAAGTTAATGTAACGATAAATTGTAGGATAGTTGACAGGGACTATTAACAATATATTAAATAATTGTATACTCCTACTGTTGCGATAGCCGCGGGTTCGAATCCTGCTGGGGCATGGTCGTAAATTTATGTTTGTGATTGTTTAAAATTTGCGAATGTTCTAGGAAAGAGTGTAAAATATGACAAGAAAAAATGATCCCAGTCATCTGGGGTGATTTCTAAAGTTGGTCACTCGCCAATCGGTAGGCTTTAATGCTGAGGACCGTGATTCGGAACCCACCTTAAACTGTAGGTCCAGTCCAGATAAACCCATAGTTGGTAAAAGGAGACTTTAAAATATATATAAAAAAATTAATTCAAAAATAATAATAAAAATAGTTTTGTCAATCCGTTTAATAACCAAATATAGTACATTGTTCCTGCGAATTGGATATAAATCTCGTATTAGGTGAAGAAAAACCTTTCAATAATTCAAATGTACGTTCCGTCCCATGTTATATTGTTCCTAACAAGGAAAAACTCCGAACTGTCATTTGGATTTCACATTAATTCAACGAATCCAATATTTTTTCAGGCCTCGCCTCGCTAGGGACTTCTTCGAAGAACAAAAAGAGAATAGACAAATTATTAGGTTAGTGAATTTTTTACTACACGGATAGTAACTTCTTTATTTTTAACGCAACGGAAACCTTTCCAGACATTTGTCTTAGTGGAAAGATAAATGTGCCTTTAATCACTCAGACTTGACGATTGCTGATAATATGAATAAGATATATGTCGTAATGAGAAAATAAAGTGTGTTTCACTTTGAACTTCTTTTTTGAATAAATAGAATAAAACATACCACTTGTGTTGATTTTAGAAACCCATTTCTGATAATTAAAGTATATAATTTTTTAATAAATCTATAGAAATTTCTTTCTCTAGATCAATTTTTTTCCGTACTTTTGGAAATTCATATTCATTCCTAGTGTTAATTCACAAGTTACAGTAGTTTCCGTAAAGCAATATTTTTAATGGGTTATCAAGAATCTCGTGTGTTGCTTACATATTGATATATCTTGGGGCTTATGCTATCCCTAATTAGCTTCTTGTTGGTCATGTTGATTAACTAATACTGGATGTAACATTTAAAAAGTCACATATTAAATATGAATTGTGCGGAAGCAGTCAGTGAGGTATTGAACATGGATAGTGAAGGATCTGTCCAACATGCAGGTTCATTGGGCTTTTGCACGTGAGGCAGCACTTGACCGATTATTCCAAGCAAGAATATTAAAGTTATTTACGAAGCAGGTGCTTTGTTTAGTCATATGGTTTATTAATAAGAAGATGTAATTGATAATTAGGGCACTTTTTGAAACGGATTAAATAATGAGGATTTCTTACATCGGTATGTCGTTTTATACATCTTTATTACTTATCGTAATATTTAAATATATTCTCAGGTAACTGGATATCAGGATATAGTTATCAGAGGGCACCTAAAACGACCAAAATCAAATAGTTTTACAAGGAGATGTTTAAAAAAGTTAGAGAACCGTTGAAATTATCACACAACTATGGAAGGAATTTAGAAAGATGAATAAAGCCGATTTTTTAAAAGAAATGTGTGATTTTGGTTAAATCGGAAACAGTGATCTTTTATGTAGTCAGTCACATTTTCACATATCTACAGAAGAGTAGTTTCAAATTAGAACATGTTGTTGCTGGCCAAGTAGAGATTCTTAATTTGCTAATTTAATCAATAGTTCTAATTTTGGTTAAAGTACGACATAATATGGCTTCACTGAGTCCAAATTTATTGAAAATTTCAGCTATAGATTGATTTATAATAGGTTAAAGAACGGTAATCTTACCATTCTAGGTGTGAAGTTAATATTTTCTTCTAAATAGTTGTGCTTAACGAAAGAATTTTAGAATTTTTAGAATTAATATTATACGGTCATGTAATACATTTTTGAAAAATTGAAAAGATGCACTGTTAGCGGCAGAAAAAAGAGATATTCAAATTTATTTAGTGAAAAACTCAATATTTTATTGGACGCTAATATTTAAAAGTCCAAACGATATATCAGTACAGGTGATAATAATTGTACATACGCTGCTGTGTTTGCGACTGTTTACAAGGATAACTTGAGGGGCAGTAACTCCAAGCTTATAAATTATGGACTTGATATGAACGCAAAAACTTAATATGAAAACAAAATCGAAAGGTGTGTACAGTGCATTTATTTAATATTGATAAAAAATTTGATTTTTTCATCAATCTGAAAAAATCTGCTTTCATCGACACTTAGTCGAATCATAATGAATTTCTATGTCGACACATAATTGTGGACGAAAGATAGATATACTGTTATATTCGAGAGACAAACAAGAATGGCTTGTAAAAGCGAATGTATGGGTGAAACAACAGAACTAAACCAAGCTTTGACAGACAAAACATATCTTTCCAAAACCTAACTTTTTGAAAACTAAAATGCATATGACATGGTATAGCAAAATAAAAATAAATTGAACTGAAATATCTGGTTTTCTATTTTATATCTATATCTCTCAATTTTTCTGTCGTTATTTTCTATTTTATAAGTTTTGGGACATTATTGTTTATTGGCTGCATTATAATCATTATATTAGCTTAAATCTGTTTAATAATATATTGTATTTAGTGCTAGAATGTATCTGTAGATCCATGATCGATTAGTTGAATGAGCGTTATTAAGTTAGTTAGTAATATTTAGTGGTTAATTTATATTACTTTTATGTCTTATTCGGTTATGTCTTTCGGTTAACACTGTGATATTATACAAATATCATGTAACAGTTCAATTAACAAAAAGCGCAAAACCAAACTATAGATTAGAAAAATTCTTTTATTATTTCTTATCTGAGTGATTTACTAAAATTACAATTTGAACAACTACTTTTTCATATATATATAAATAGTATAATAGAGATCACTATTTATAACAGCTCATACCTGGAAGAAAGATCAATGTCCATGTTGTCTTAAGGGTTAATTTATAGATAATACTTTATTACTTTCGGTATAGCTGCGTGTTCAATGCAATTCCTAAATATTTTTCCATATAGGTATATAACACGTGGATATTATTTATACTGACAGTTATGTGTTGATTTCTCTTACTTGTACAATTGACCTTTACATGTTTAATCTGGTTTAAGCTGCTTCTCCATTACTTACTCAATTTTTTACATCTATTTACCGTTTGTTGGCAGTATTATAGCTTGTTCCTCGTCACCTTTATCTACAACTATTAAATACAGATATTAATTTACATAAAGCAATAATTAATATGTCAGGCATGGTTTATTTTTGGAGAGTTAAAAAAACTTCAAGATATGTTTTGGAAGAAAACAAGACATATCTCATATTAACCCAAAATTCGAAGCATTAATATACAAAACAATATAGGGCCGCAATCAAGATTTATAATGTGGCGCCGTTCAATGTACATTTAATACCAAACCGTCTCAGGAACATTTTTCCCGTTCTCTCCAGAAACAGCTTTCCGTTTTAATTAATGATATATCCAACCCTGCTTCCAAGATACATTGAGATTAATCGCGTTATTGCACTGTCGGAACATAACAAATTGTTAAAAGTAACGTGGATACTGTACTCTTAATGCTTGCGTACATACAAATAAATTGTTTGTTGGAACAGAGATTTTCACAGATTTTTCTCCCCTTTGTTTTAAGACATCCTAATCATTAAGTTTAGGTTTTTTTAGAATCTCTTTATTACGCTTGTGTACATATTTACAAAATAAAAAAGAAATTGTTTATTTATATATGTAATAGATGTACTTTTGGAGACATAAATATTTATTAGTTTTTAAAAATATAGAAATTATTTTAAACTTTTGTCCTAGTTAATTTTACAGATTCAGAAATGCGCATTATTGCGCACTATCTCATTACTTTAATAGCCACGTGACTTGATCAATTTTTCTCTATTTACTATAAACAGTAATTTTAAAGAGTAATTTTTGATATAAGTGTTATAGACTACTTGCTTCATTTTTTTAAAAATTTTAGTTAATTCCAAGGTGAATAAAAGCTCAGTAGCCAGATAATACGGTCTATATGTTTACGTCAACCTATTAAAGTGTATATAAATTAACAAATTGTATTAACACTTGTTTCTTCTTCTTACGTGATAACTTCGATGTCCTCCAAGTGCCACTACAATGATTAGTTAAAATTAAAAGCTGTTATCATTATCAAAGGCTATTAATAATCTTTATTTTTTAAATACCGATTTATTAAATATCGGTTATTTATTTGTGATTTAAACGATCGGGTTTGGTAGCCGCAATGGTCCTGTTATTGTAATGGTAGTTGCGAATTCGAATCCTGCTGAGCTGTGGTTGTAAGTAGCATTGGGAACTATCGACTGAAAACGACTATCGACTGTTTAGTATTTGATTTAATTTTTTACTATCGACTGTTTCAGGCAGTTATTTTCGGTCCGACTGATTTGAGCACTTTTTACTAGCGGTTTTGTCAGGTACTTTCAGTAATTATTTTTATTTTCAGACCTACTATTCGACTGATTCTTAACGTTCAAATTTATATATATATATATATATAAATATATATATATATATAAATATATATATATATATAAATATATATATATATATATATATATAAATATATATATATATATATAAATATATATATATATATATATATATAAATATATATATATATATAAATATATATATATATATATATATAAATATATATATATATATATATATATAAATATATATATATATATATATATATATATAAATATATATATATATATATATATATATATATATATATATATATATATATATGGTATTATATGATTTGTTCATTGTTAAATAGCTGATAAAGATTGATTGAGAAGATACGATACAAATATTTAGTGGTCATTACCCCATTCCTCTTTACAATCAAGTCAGATATAGAAAATATAAAAATAATTTTACGTCATACAAAATTAAACCGTTATTTTGGGTAATAGGGTAATAAATTGTTGAAATTATCCCTTTCCTTTTCATCCCCATAGAAAGTTCGAAAAGGAATATGTACATCTCCATGTTACTTGTGTTGACGTGTGTGAAAAATAAGTTAATAAGTACATTTTGGAAAGAAATGAAAATATACTAATTACTTTTATTATATTATGTCAGTGTTGCTTTCGGAATATTAAAATACGATTATATATATTTGGGATTATTATTCCATTCCTTTTTTCTCAATGCCATTTGCCAATTTAAAGTTATCTGAAAGGAACTGGTCTGTACATCACAGCACACAGAATGAAACGACTGTCACCGTTCTTTCTTCTCTCAAATAGTATGAAATCAAATTCGTGCGTTTCCGTCTATTATTACGGATAGAAAAACAGTCTGCATTTGACTGAAATAGTAATTATTATTTTTAGTCGCTAGTTTTATTTTATTATCAACTAGTTCGACCATTTTGTGACTCTCAACTGTTTGGACCCTTTTGATTTGATAGTTCCGAATGTTAGTTCAGCTAAGTTTAAATTTGTGCTTCATAAGTACGTAAAATACGATAAGGTAAACACGGCTTTTTAGATACTGGTTAATTCGAGAGGACGGTTTTGCTACTATTGTGATACTAGTGGGTTGAAATACCGCAGGGCAAGGATGTACTTTATATGGTTGCATTTTAGGTTGCAAATATAAATATAGAAAAGAAAACAAATCACAAGTCAAGTCACCTCACGCCGGTGTCCAGATTCACAGTAGGACCGTATGTCTTTAGGAATGGCCTCTGGGCTGATCACTGGCCAGTGGTAGGCTTAATACCGCTAAGTACTAGATTAAATCTGTATAAATTCTTATATATAATTTAAAAATATATGACAAAGAAGACCTTCGCAGACCCGTCAAACAACTAACTTGAGCGTTATAGCATGTCTTATGGTATATTCGCTCGCCAATTAGCAGAATTTATATCGACGATCGTGGTTCTGGATCCAAGGAAGACTCTAAAAGATATCAAAAATATAACAACTAGTAACATAATAACTTTATAATATAAACCAGTATTTACAAGAAAGGAATTAAAATTGAAAAGGCAACGAGGAATATACCGCAGGAATCCCGCCAGTCCAAATATAACAATTTTTATTATATCAAATATATTCCCTCTTCGCCTATCTAAATATAATCGTTTTCCTTTATATTGTATTTTACCCTACTTTATAAACTGCTGACAAATTTATTTCTGGCGTGAACAAAGTTCCAACAAAGATTATATCAACGCCTAGATGAGCGACGTTGACGCTGTTTACCTAACAATATAATTTAAGGTGTATATTAAAAAGAGAGATGTACTGTAGTGTTGATGATATGAATGAATATAAATGATACAGCGGATATGTTTAATTTAATCTTTAGTTGTTATATTTTTGTTTTTATTTAGTATAATCTTGAATTATCGATGATAAATGTTTTTGAAGTTATTGAGCTACATTTATTTAGTTATTTTTTACAAGATAAAGTAACATATTAACATAAGTCTGTAAATTAGTTTTGCAAGATATATAGCCTCTACGTTGTTACATATTTCAGGTAATTTACGGGTTCTCTCTCGAAAGGGAACACATGTATGCATCTTTAAAAGCTATCCACAAATCGACCTATTTTGATATCTTCATAAGAGGTGAGACGCTGCTTAAACAGCTCACGATTCATATGTCGTCACAAATAGGATCAGAAGGAACAAGGTATGAAGAATGCGGCGGATGGCTTAGCGCTTGTAATTTTTGGTTCCCTAGTGTCTCTACACCAGTTTCGCAACATGTGGACGAGCGTGATCATGCTGGAGAACAATGTTTAACTTATTCCCGCAATTTTTTGTGCAGTACTCGGGTCAAATGCATCAACTGTAATCAATAGCGATCCCCATTGATGATTTTATTAGGGCTTAGCAGCTCATAGTATACCACACTAAACTGATCCCACTAAATATAGAACATTAGATGGATATTCGGCTTTGCCATTGATGTTGATGAATTATGGTGGTACCCATGATTTTTTCGCTTTGGATTATCTTAATTGATCCACTTTTCATCACTAGTTACAATGCGATGTAAAAAAAAAACCTTTCCAATTTTGACATTCAATTTATTTCATCATTCACTCCTATGTTCTACAGGGGATAAAAATTGGTGTCTTGTGTTCGTTTCAGCAACTCTGCATATTCGTCTTGCATTTTACATGGATCATGACCGAACAATACCCTCAAATCCTCGTCTTCAATTTCTTTCGTCTGTGCATAGCGCTCTTTAACTTCGTATTGGCATGTTGTAATCGATGGAGTTTGGATGTCATAAGCTTCATACAATATGACCTAGAGTCGATCTTTTATTCAAAATGAAGTAAAAAAACTAATGCGATTTTCTCGGTTCAAGTTCAAACATTTATAAACGCAATAAAAATGGTTTTCTTCACACTTCGACGAAATGATACAAATTGAAAAGTTAATCCTCTTAGTGGGGCTTAAACATGAAGTTGGTTACAAATGTACTTGATGCGATTTAACAGACAGTAAAGCTATACGTTATAAATCTTTTGAAAATATTTTACAGATCTAATATTATAGCTGGAGTGTATAAAATAGTTAGTATTTCTAATTGAAAACTGAATTTTTCTATTGCATTGATTTTTCATTAGGATATTTGATAATACGGGTACAAGATGCATTGTTGGTAATTACTTTTTAGTGCAATTTTTTTCGCAGAATAAATCTAGCACGTATAAAAATCATTGACAAGTCGACGCTGGAAGGCTTAAATTTATTTACCGTGGTGTCAGTCCGATAGTTGAGGTGAATAAAGGTCGTACAAGCAAACCGAAAAGCTGTCACGTTGGCAAAAAATGTGAAATTGCATTGGGAATGGACTTGTTTTGCGAGAATGCATGAGCAATATTAAGCAGTTTAGAGAACAACAGCTTTTAAAACAGTCTGCCATTTTCCTGCCCCCTATTTCAAATTGTTTTTTTTATATTTGGGAAAGGACTACATGAACTGGCATGGCATTTTAATTATTATTACATTTAAAATGAAATTAAGTTTTCTTAGACATTTGAAAGAGAGTTATGCAAAAATTAACTTGATAAATCTCATAGTATTCCACCTAAAGGTATTCATGGCTACTTATTGGTTAATATGTTTATTCAAAACGTATCATCATTCTCATTAACAGAGTTTTTTTTCTATGGAGAATCTCACACTGAGCATGTTTATGAAAATTTTCACAAACGGTATTCGAGGTGTGTGTTGATGTTCCTCATAAACCATGGGGCTTAGAGTAACGCACGGACTTTTTTGGATTGGAACACTTGGAGCAGTTCAAGTTGTCTCTCCGAGACATACTTGTACCACACCTATGCTTCATTGAGGCAGATTGGACGGATTAGCGTTTTATACAGAGTAGCTTTCTGTGGGATTGGGAGTTAGCTTTTTCTGCAGAGTAGAGGAAATAATAGGCTGTACACGCCGTTTCCTTTGGAAGTGGCGTGCTGGATTTGGGCAGACCATTGAAATCTGCGGTCGAACTGGAGACCGAGGTATGATACTTTCTGGAGCCAAGGGATAGGAACTATATCGATTTAGAGGCGATAGGCGCGAAACTCCTTCTTGCGATGGAACAGAATAGCTTGAGTTTTGCTCGGGTTAATCTGAAGCCGCCAGAATTTCTACCACGCTATCGCTTGGTTCAGTTGTACTTGGAGTCTATTGCGTATTGCGTCGGGACAGTAACCGGTTGTGAAGAAAGAGGTATCATCTGCATAAAATGCTGTGTGGAAAAGTTTGTAGAGCGGAAAATCGGCCATATAAAGGTTGCGGTATTCCTGCGGAGATTTGTTTAGGAGAGGAGACTGCGTCACCGATCCTCACCTGAAAGGACCTACCATCCAAGTATGAATCAATCAGGGATATTAGGTCATTCGGTAGACCTAATTTTTTAGCTTTAAATATTAGTCCGTGGTGCCATACTTGGTCGAAAGCTTTGGAGACATCTAAGAATATGGCTGGTGGATAGTTGCTGCGACGCCGGCAGCTTGATGAAGGGATGAATGTTTAACACGGAAACTGAATTGTTCGATTGGAATTATATGATGTGCGTCTATGAAATCGTTTAAGGCGTTTAAAATCGCCTTTTCGGCAAGTTTGGAGAGTGAACTAATCAGACTGATTAGCCTGTAGTCAGATGGGTTAGACAGAGCGATACGTTGTCGTGATGGTCTTTTATAGCCTGGAATCGCATGGTACGGTACCAATCCACCGGCGTTGCCAACCTTTGAACTTGTTGTTGGTGAATGCGTGGTGGCCTAAAGGGTTGTGGCAGTCGCCACACCTTTTTATATCTGGGATTTGGGAATATTACTGCTAATATTTTATAGTAGTATTACTAACATTTTATAGTATTATTGTTATCTATATGAGACAGAATGAAGTGGTAGTTAAATACGATTTTTAAATCCTCACATAATATGATAGAATATCCTCTAAATCTTGTAACCAACTGGAATAATAGGTTGGATAAATGTAATAAAGAATATCAAAATGTCGATATATAATAGTAATATACTATAGAGAGATTATTACAAATACATTTATTATAAAATTAAAAGTGAGATTACTAAGATTTTATTATGTTTAGTCAAACACCTATCATAAGCGTTTCAAAACATTGAGGTCACTTACCGTTTCCTAACTATTATTTCCACATTCTAAAATTTGAATTTTTTTAGTGCGCTTCGATTTTACTTTACAAGGAACCAATTTAATATTAGCTTTTTGTAATCCAATTATGACGGGATTTGATTGACACTTGTTGAGTGCCTGAAGTTAATTAATATTTTTCTTTCTATCTTAACGAAATATAGTCGTTAAGTACTGAACAACAGTGAATATTCATTGAGTTTAACTAGAACTTCATTTCTTAATTCATGTTGTATAAATGTATACTGTTTTCATGTACTTTATCCGACCCATCACATTATATTAAATTTAATTTGCTGTATTATAACAGAATAAACAACAAAATTATTATGATTCATAATAGTGTTATTTAACCCCGATTACGTTATATAATTAAAGTTACTTAAAATAGTAAATACTTACATTAAATAGGTCTTATGGTGGTTTGTAATATTTAACCGCATTTTTCTAACAATTTCCTGACTTAGAACAATAAAACACAACTTGTTTAAAGTTTGTACCGATATACAAATAAATTGGAAATCCTCACATCATCGATACACATTTTTAAATATTGTGCTATTAAATATGATTATTTTCACTAAATATAAACATCATTAACTCTTAAATATTATTCTGGCTAAAGCATATTTGACTAGTAGGTTATTTTAATGAATAGAAATATATAATTTTCCTTTTAACGAGTGAGATTTTTTATTTGTTTTTATTGAAGATATAATAAATTACCTTAAACTAATATAAGAACCTCATGAAGAAAATGTACAAATAAAATGTGCTGGCTCGACGTTAGTTTTTTTATGCTAAATTAAAAAAGAACAGATTCGAAAACTTGTTTAATTATTTAGTCCCAATTTAAAACTGAACACAATTTCGTCGATCAGAAAGTTTTAAAGAGAAAAATAAATCTTTTTAAGCAAATTCGTTAAAATGGGGAAAGTTTAATTTGTAGGATTCGTTTCTCGTATTTACCGTCAAGATTTTTAATTCATTAAATTTTTGGTTATTATTAAATTAGCCAATCGAACTTTAAGAGCAGTATTATACTGACTACGTTAAATTATTCAAATTAGTTGATAAACTCGAACTGTTAGTTATGACAAGTAGGAATATTTCTAGGGAAAGAAGAACTTTACTATATCGTAATGAACAAGCTAATAATGAAAGAACTTTTTCAAGAATTTTTAATAATTCCAGTGTTATTTGGTGTGATTTCAATATTAAAAGAAAGTTGAAAATATATTTTATTTTCAATGAAAATACTTCATTATCTGCTCATTTAATTGATGTGAAGTAAACTTCAGTGAATCTTAAAATAAGTTTACAGAAAATTACTTATACGTTATTGGATGGTGAGTGGAGAATTACCAGTAGTGTCCATGCTTCTTTGCCACCGTACAAGATTTATAGAAGTTTGGATTATTATATTTGAGGGAACAGAGTGATTTTGACTCACAAAAATCGTGAAGATTATTATTGTTTTAAACAATAGTTTGGAATTTTTCTCCATTTATAAGTAGTAGGGATTTCCGTTGTTGAAAGCACCGACAGAAAATAACAAAGTAAATGGAGTCCTAATCGTCATTAAAATAATTTTAAAACAATCAATATATTTGTAATCAGATACACTTCTGTTATACTTTTTATATATCATTAATAATTCGTGAATTATTTAAATATTTTGCGAACTATGAAATTGTTAATATTTTATTCACCAATTACTCTTTTAGTTATATACATATATAGTATTATTGGGAATCGAATTATTTATATATTATCGAATGTCATTTACAGGCTCAACTATAAAAAAATTTAATAAAATGGTTATAATATTATTATTTAATAATTTTTTGTGATATGTTTATTCAGAAAATTGCCACTAACTTTCTGATATATATTTTTAATGATCGGGTATCATAAACAAATATATTTGTTATATGTATGCGAATAATATGACAGATGTGTTCTGTAAAATAATAATTTAAGCTTGAAATAATATTTACTAGATAACTAAATATGCATCAGTGCATATAAGCTCCGGGATTATATGTTTTATCTCTATTAATTTAACGCGGAATTTCTATCGTTCAAATACTAATTACACTGCCAATCAATACTTATAGAGTATATAGGAGTGATCCAAATAATCTTTAGAACGTAAAACGTATAAATGAAATGGAATAATTGGTAATATTTCCCAGATAATTAATATTTTTTAAAAATATTTCAGAATCTGTTTAATCAACTAGGGTTCATGGCATATGCTTTTGGTAAACAATGAGGTTATTTAACATATACTGCATATGTCTATCGTATAAGAAAATAAAAAATTCAGAGTTTCAAACTGGCTTATAATTTGCTCTCACTTGAGTCCAAATTATCATGGCGGATTACTGTATTATCTGATTAAATTCTATCAGGGTTCTAACAAAGAGAAAGTAAAATTACCTTTCACTAAGTGCGAAAATTAGACCGTTATTGAAGACAAACTTATAGAATCCACCGGGGAGGGTGGAATGGTTATATGTAACCCAAGTCTTCGACAAGATATTCCAGAATTATTAGAAACTTCAGAAAATATTTCCAAACACTGAACACACTAAACTATTAAACCTCTATATCTGATTCAGAATGTTTAAAGTTAAATAAGAGGACCAGCAACATCAATAAATAATACTATATTTCCAGCACGATCGCTTCCAGATAGATCGATTTGAAATTGGATCTGAAATATAAAAAACTGCACTGCATTGTACTATTATATAAGCTAAATATAAAATCGATATGGAATACAGTTATGAAAATATTCGGCGAAATTGTGGATATAATTATGGATTATGGATCTCGAAATTTTACTCAGAGGCTATAGAAACGTTTAATTTCACTGAGATCTTCAGATACTGACTTAGAAAAACTAGATAATAACACTCCATAACATTCCAGAAGAACTCAGGCTCTAGAGATTCAAACTATTTATTCTTGTAGTGAAATGTGTTTAACGTTACTACTGTAGAGACTAAGTAAGATCATACGGATTATTCTAGATACATCAGCTGTATAAATCCATTAATCAAAATTCATTATACAAATTCAATAATTTTATGATTGTTGATTGGTCACCGACATAAACTAAAACCGTTATATCCAGAAAGCAATTCAAAAGTGTAATTATCAGTAGGACTCCCATCACATGGCCTTGACTATGCTATGGTAGCATTAGGTCATTATTTTGTTTTAGTATCAAATAAGAATCACAAAATAATTTACTCTATAACATTATTAACATTGCTTTTCTGTGATTGCTCAAACACCGCACATTTATTACAAACAAATATATTATATAATCCATGTTTAATTAATATACTTATGTATGTGATTATTATATTTAATACCTTGTTAATTAATAGCGAGTTATGAAGTAAAGCATATTCACTTATCCCTAAAAGTTGTCTACTGTTTCGAATATAAAGATAATAAAACAAAATATTATACGTATGCTTAGTGAGTATAAGCTAATAGTAGTAAATGGCACACGGCTTGAAAGTGCTACCGAAAATGTTCAAACACCAGATGTTCTCTAATACCGTTTTCTTAATTATGTTCATAATATTCTGCAAATATTAAATTTTCTCGTTGTATGTATCATATTACAAAATGAGTCGAAAACAATTATATTATTACACATATGCACTAATACCATTTTGTATATTTTATTAGAAACATATTCATTGTCTTTCTCTACTCTACAGTGCCAACAATAACATATATAATAATAAGCTTATTTAATAAAAATTAGTATTTTTTGCAAATATCCCATACGTTTTTCTAAATATAGTTTTAATAATTCTGATTTTTAAAAATTACTGAAAGATAATTGTAATAAGATTATAATATATAGGATAGTAACATAACTGGTTAGTCAGTCTTATATAGAAAATAGAAAAACAACTACCGTAATCAACTGCTTTATAGAATACGTGGTGTCTATTAGGAAAGTTCTTTAAACTTTTGGTTCTCGCGTCGATGAGTAATGCGGGTTAGTGGTGAATGATTTTGGTCTACGCGCCCAACGTGCGTTTTTTTGAAAGTTTTATGTTCAGTGAAATACTCGCCCCCATCTCAAGAAGATTTGCTGTTTATTTGCTTAAAAAGTGGATAAAGTTTTGTGAAGCGGGTTCTCGAATCAATGAATGATCACCCACCCTTGTCTACTATTTCAATAAAAGAAAATGCTGTTAATAAATAGTCTCTATCTTCTCTCGTTGTTATTAGAGAAGTTGATTGCCTACATTGGCCACAGCTGACAATTTCAAATAAACTTGGGTATAAATAATAAAGCACTCATTGTACTTACTACTACTTTATTAATTAACTATTTACACTGAAGTGAATTAATGCGATGGTTTTTCTATATTTTTCAACTCGAGCTCTTGAACGTGAATATGTACCCTTATATTTCTACAGACGACCGTAAGAGGACCCCGGGGTGCGTGTTAATTGGCCAAGAGAGATATAAGATTTTAAGCTTTGTGAGTTATTATTTCTATCGGTTTATGTAACTTACCGGAGCAGATAAATAGTACAGAAAAACTGAAATAATAACTCGCCTAACAAATTTAATTGCAATAAATGGAATAAAACAAAGAAAAATGGTAATCTAAGTGAGATATATATACAAAAATAATATTAATAAAATATTTATTTTGACATAGTATACTTTAACACATTTCTTATCATGTTATCCTGATATTGTACTTCAAATTTGCATAAATGCCGTAAAACTGTATGGATTATGTACTTATTGTTGTGAGTTTTCTTAACGGCTCTGATAATTATTCTATTTTGATTTGGTTGTTCAACATTCAATTTTGTTCATACTTTCAAATCAATCAGATCATCTAATAAATTTAATAGTTTTCCAACTATTCTCCAGCATTCCTTTATAAGATATCTGTGTTTACAAGATTGTTCAAGGATTCTGTTGCCATATTTGTGTCCATTCCAGTGTATTTTTGGAAGCAATGAGCCAGCATTTTTATTCTGCCTTAATCATAAAGTAATTGTTCATACAATAGTAGTGGCATATACTTGTACAAATAACTTGAAAATTCAACTTCGCCAACTCTTGTATTTTAGTAATATTTTATTAATAATTTTTGTAATTTTCTGCTTTATTTGTGCTCTAAATTTGCGGTTTTTTATTTTCTTTTTGCCTTGAATCTTCTTCATAACGTTCCATGAATATAAGAGCCTTTGTTGATTGATTCCCATAGCTTTTATCAATTTTAGGCTACAATTTAAGTAAAATAGTACATTTTACTTATACCTTATACACTTATTTTTATATTTTTTTCTGAAATGTTTGTATTAAATTATAAATAACTATATTACCTTAACAAACTTTTGTAAAAATAAAATTCTAATCTAAAATTATGTCCTAACCACAGCTCTAGTAAATAGGAATAAATGCGCATGAGCAGTTCTCGCCAATCAACCTGCATGCTAGGGTCATTTTACTGTCGTCTTATCTTCACCCTGCGAGTCCGCAATGCTCGCCGGCAGAGCATACCATATTACATAGGCCCATTAATAAATCTTTATCTTTAAATCTTCAGGTAGTAAAATAAGGATCGTAAAACTGTTAAAAAGTCCCAAACACATGCGTCAAATTGATTTAGTTGTTACTAATTGATGGTGCCTTTTACCTAAACACTCAGCAATTTGAAATATCTTTGAGTCAACGTTTTACTTAATTATAAATAAAAAAATGTCCTATCCGTACTTCAACCTATACAAACTTTAATTAGCTAATTTGAACGAATATTGGAACATTTTGCTAGGAATTTTCGACTTAACAACATAAGCTTCAGTGACAAAATCCATTTTTATTTAGAATGTCATATTCAATCAAAACTGAAAAGCGGATGAAAAACATTTGAAGCGCATTTTTATGCAACAAATAAAACTGCCAGAATTTTTGATATTTGTAATTATTGCTTATCTTTATAACACACAAACTCACACATCTCTCTATTGGAGAGAAACTATAGTTTAAATTGTTTTTTACATAATTATTATTTGTTTTTATTTGATTTAATGTAGGCCTATCTAATATTATTATAATATGATATCTAATAACTGACGTTATAGTTATATAAAAATATAAATAATATTGTCATGCATAATAAATCTGGAACAGAAAATCGGCCGGAATTAATTACTTTAATTAATAAAATATAAAATCGAAAATTGTCTGCAGCATTTATTAATGCAAAGTCGATGCCATCGGAGCATCGGAGATACCCATCCCGATTTATTTTATTAATAATTTTATAATTGAACCGTTTAATGGTACAATTTTAATTATTCAGTATGCCGGAAACACGAAGAGAATTTAAAATATATATCAGCGACAGCCGTTACAAAATTTACCGACCATTAAAACAATATATTGGACGATTCTTGTCGGCGAGAATTAAACGTAGTTAAAAATGGCGTGTTCCGCGAATTGGTAGGACTCTTCAGTTAGGATGTGGGTGTGGAAATATAGTTTGAATTGATCGATGTTAATTTAACCGGTAAATGCCTTGTGTATGGTGTTCGGATTACGTAGATAACATTAATATTCAAGGTATATTTTAATCACTATATAGTTAATATAATATACCCAAATATATTTTTAACATGAACTTCATTTCAGGATACAGTAAACATCATCGTGGTCCACCGATTGGGCTACTTTCGGCACTATTCGCATATCGTATATAAAACATTTGCAGTATTGTATATCTATATATGTGGTAGTTTAGAAAATTGTTAAGATTCATTATTTTATTTTAAAAAATAATACAGAATATATTTTACGCGTTGAAGACTAATACTATGCCGATATCAGCAGCTTGGTGAAAAATAAGCGACGTCCCAAGCAATACTATTCAAATATTTCTAATACTCGGGACGCGCGCGCCTGCGCAGGATATTCGGTCTACCTGACCACGATGATTTTTAATGTATCCTCATTTAATCGGATCTAGTGATAGCGGAACTGCGGTCGAAATTGGCGACATCACTTTGTTAAGTCAATAACTTTTAATTATTAATAATATTATAGATTAATAATAGAGTGCAGGGAATAATTTTAGAATGATTAAGTTTCAATAGTCAAGTTTCAAAATTTAAATAACTACACTAATAACAAAGAAACATAGGTTAAATTTTTTTCAGAACTATAACAACTTCAGAGCATCAGCTATCAAATATATATGATTTTTCTTTACTTTTATGTTACAAATATAAATATAGAATAATAAATGAAATAATACATGTTTGTGTATTAAAAGAAAGAATATATGAAAGAAAACAATTTTGAAGTTGAGATTCGACTTTAGTGTGTGTATTAGAATAATAACGAACACAATTGGGTAATATATTCTCTACAAATTAGAAATATATATCAAAGGAATGTGTTTACAGTTATTAAATAGACAATTTTTTCAAAACTTCCATGTCTATTATATCTTCTATCTAGTCGTTCTACCTTGAAATTTTTCCATATTTTCCATACATTCCATATTTTTAAATGTTACGCATCCGTGGTTGATTTACGTACAACAGAAATTATGAATAATATACCATGCAAAGAGCAGAGTAGACTTGGAGCTGGTAGAGCTACTCGGGCACTACACCAATCTCGCGGCTATTCACGGTTTGACGATTTGGGCGTATTTCGTTTTATTGGAATATATTTATTTCTATATAAATAGAATATATAAATTTTTACTCAGTATAAGCTCAAACAATGTCAAATTTCACGCCTCCAGATTCTCCGGTTTGCCTAACAAAAGGAGGCAAAATTTTGACTAAGCCAATTGTTATACAGATTATCAACTCCAAAATATAAATATAAATCTATAAACCCAAGATATAAAAAAATATGATATAGGGCATAAAATAAAATAGATATAAAGCAGACTGTACAGTTGAGGTGAGGAGCGCACCACATTGGAGGATTTACACCTCACATGTCAAGCCAGAAAAGCAGAAATTCCGTTAATGTTTTGAAAGCGAAGGCCCAGCGTGTGACGAGGGGCTTGATATATGTGGCAGACAGTCAGAATGTGTTTAATTGTCAGAGGGGATGGGAACTGCACACAAAGCAGACAGGGGAAAGATTTGATATTTGATATGAATGAATCTGCTGTCAATACACGTCAAGAACATGTGGAAGCATGTGGGGTGTTGCTCCATCACATCGTAGCTGTTGTTAGTTAACGTGAACTTGAACATAACATAGTATACGTAAATTTTTGCGGTAGTCTTTGCGAAAGTTCAAATTTCTGCCATGTTGGCTCATTTAAAATTTGTAATTTGTTAGTGGGAATTACAGAATGCAGGAAAACAGGCAATATGTTATTTATATGCGTAAACCTATAACCCATTTATAGGTTAAATTGGCCATATTAGGCAATTTGACAATGAAGGCTGTTTAACTACTAGATAGTTAGATTAAAATGTATCTAGAAGGTATTAAGTTGGATTTTACTTATCCTATCTTTATTATTTATATATAAAATTATTATTATTTAAACTTCTGGGCAATTCGCTGTTACAACACGTTTTATCTCGAAATTAGTATATTGATATAGCATTATTTTATTTGCTACTATAAAAAATAAATTCATGGACGTATATATATATATATATATATATATATATATATATATATATATATATATATATCCGTTTCGTGTTGAAATGAACGTTATGGTGCCAAATAAATAAATAAAATATATAAGCTACCAAAAAATGTTATATGTACACTTATTTTTACAGAAGAGCAATTATTATTATTTTATTAATTATTTATTTTTATTATTAATTATTTTTAAGTGTTACTCCCAGAAATACAGATAACATATCTCAGAATTATTCTTCACCAATGTATCAATAATATTAAGTTGTATATAGTGTCCTGCAATACAGAATTTCGAATATTTTATAAAAATTACCATAAATTACTGTTTATTACACCTAGCCCATAATATATCTATTCCTGCCACGGTCATAGATAGCCATTTCTATATGAAATTATCAAAATAAAGAAAAAAAAAACAAAAAGAAACCAGTTATTATTAATGTAAAAACTATCGAGGTATAAATCTCCTTTCCTTGAATTGAAAGGTGTTTTCGAAGATCATAGAAATAAGACTTTAAAGAACATGATAAGTTGCGGAGAGCAGGCTGGATTTAGATCGAATCGTGGTTATGTCGATGAAATTTTCAGATTGCGTCAGTTTATGGAGAAACGTATTATGCTCTGCATTAGACTGAAAAACATCTTCTGTATGGCCGGCTTCGAAGTCTGTGGATGATCCAGTACCAATAATTAAATTTCTTTAATCATTGTTACCAAGTATTAGCCGAGTATAATGCGAAATGATTTGTTAAATTAATTTGAGATCCAAGTGTTCGCCAAGAAGATGTCGTCCCTCTACTGCTTTTCAACAAAGCAGAGCACAGCACTTTTTTCGAATGCTTATCTTTCTGTATGACTTTGGGGACTGTTAGAGTCTGACATATGTAAGCTTGAGGCCTTTCCCTTTGCCTTCTACAATGCACCAGAATGGAGAATCAATGCACACTCGAAAGAGAAACTGACTGATAGATATTATAAGAGTTTCAGCATGCCCGTCGAATGAAAATGACCTTTTGGGTGAGAGAGATGGAGAACGGCTCTTTAAAACATGGATCCAGATCATAGATAGCAATCTGAAAATACGAGACTAACATTGTTCCGGGTCAGAATAATTGTGGTCAGTCGCCAACTGTAGCAAGATTTAGCAAAGAATGTCTACGGCACCAAGAGCACTGTATTAGTGGAAAAGAGTACTGTTCCTGACCACTGAATATGGATAGACTATGATGAATTTAATTATAATATTATAAAACTTATTGAGATGCGAATAATTATAATTTATAAATTTTAATGGGCACGGCAATTATTACATGAACTTGGTAATGCCATGTATGAAACATTTTTTGTGTTACATTGATACACCTGATATAATATTTTACATATGTATTATACTTTTACCATACGAAGTATAACATATTAATAACTATTATATATTAACTTAATAACTATTAAGTTAATAACTAGCATATATTAATAACTATTATAACTGTTATTGAAAATAAACAGATGTTCAAATTGACCTTGTTTCTACATAATAACAATGTTCTCACATACTTAATATAACAGTTTACTTTCGAACGCGTTAAACTATTTCATAGTTTGATATGAGGAGCCCGTAAATGTATTATTCGGGGATAATAATTTCAAAACTGCTAACGCATTTAAAATTTAATTAAACCGGTATCACTAATTAAGCTAATTAAATAGTTATGTAGCCATTATAACGGTTAAATTAAACAATAATTTTGCGCCGTATATTAACGGCAACGGTTACCAGATTTACTGACCATTAAAACAATAAATTCCGCATTTCGTGTTCACACAAAAGAAGCCCCACTAAAAATGGTGTGTAGTGGTGGATCGGAAGTCTTTTGGGGCGGCAAAGTTGGGCGTAGAAAAAGCGAATTCGCATTCGTCGACGTTAATTTAGACGGCAATTGCGCTGCTCGCGACGTAGAAAGGTTTCCGATTGTGCAACTTTCGTAAATTATGCCTAAACTTTCACGCCTAACATAACGGGGCCTGTTAACTTTTCTTATACATTTTATCTTGAAATGAAGCAATAGTAATTCGGAAAATCGAGTAAGATCGCTCTTCGCATATAATATTTAAACTTTTACCTTCTTAACTGGTAATATCAGAAAATTTACCATTTTCGAAAAATTTAAATAAAGAAACTATTATATCTAAATGCGATTAATTTTTTATACCGGAAAACGCATTATTCTCTAATATAATTATTCTAGCTCCTTCTCCCTTTAAAAGACCTTTATTGGGGAAAATTATTTATTCATAATCAATCATTAATTAATCGAAATAGCGAAATTATTGTCTCGCTTCTTGACGAAAAGAAAGGCACCAATGTTCCCCCAGTGTTCCTTGTGTGCAGTCCTAATCCCCTCTGACAATTAAACACATTCTCACTGTCTGACACATATATCAATTGCCCCTCGTCAATTGCAGGACCTTCGCTTTCAAAACATTAACGGAATTTCTGCTTTTCTGACTTAACTTGTGAGGTGTAAATAGTCCCATATTTTTTTATCATATTTTCTTTATGTCCATATATTTACATTTGGATTAGATAATCTATAACAGGTCAATTAAAAGTCCTCGGCCTACCATAGTAAAACAAATTTTTCTGGCATAATTAGTTTTTTTATTCAATATAATTCCCTTAAAGGGTGATACTCTGATTATAGATATAATCATCAACTCGTCGTTGTTTTAGGTCAAAAGTGAGCTCCCATGGCACCCACTTTGCACAGAGCATACCGAAATATTCGTGAATGATATGATCTACACGTTCAGTTGGTATCTTTAGAGTGTGTGCTATTTTATTCAATTTCGATTTACGGTCATTCAAAATCATTTTGTGGATTTTTTAATGTTTTCATTGGTAACAACCCCTTTTGGGCGTCCACTGCGTTTACCGTCTTAGGTGCTCATTTCACCATGTCTAAACTTAGCATACCAATCCTTGATGGTTGATTGCGATGTTGGCTTGGCAGCGATTTTTCGTTCACCATTTCAAAACCATTTATTACTAGTCAACAATAGACCAAGTGCATAGAGTATAGGTACCTGGATGTCATTTAGGGCTAAACCACAAGATGAGTAAATTATTACCATGGAACTATTGCCAATTGGTATAGTTGGCCAAATCGTATCTTTTCGGAGGAAATATTTTCACATGAAGGGCTATTTTCAATATTTAAACCTCTTTCAACTGGAGTTCCGCATGGTAGTATCTCGGGGCCATTCCTGTATCTACTCTGTATTGCTGAGATATCAATAGAAACAGTCCACGGAACATTTTTGACGACATGACTATGTGGACATGGATAACTTCATATCTCTATCAACGGCGGCCAAAAGTACAAGTGGCTCTCATCAAGATCCTCAAATGTACTTGGGACAGGAAAATACTGCTGAATAGCTGTAAATATGTCCCCGTCAATACTGCGTTGTGAAGAATTGATAAAGTTTAACTATATAACTTGACAGATGCCCAATTCTTCAAATAGAATTAGCAAAATACTTCGGCATACGTCTAGATGCTAGATTAAATTAAAAACATTAATATAAACAAAAAGAAGAACAGACCAGGTGACCCAAAAATCAAATTGATTCGTTTTTCAGTTTATTATAAAGTCTATTTGAACTTGTGGTGTTTAGATATGACTTGCATTAAAAATATCAAACCAACTTGTAATCCAACGATGCCTAAACATAATTTTTCCATTGCTGCGTAACCAGCGTAGATCACCTCAAGGTCAAATTGATTTAAAAATTTTGCCTTAAAATATGAAATAAAGTTACTAAATCACAGCAACGTATAAGAAATAAAGCTACTGGACAACACGCAGGAAATCAGAAAATTGAAGCGAGGCAAACCACATGAACTTAGTGTATAAATGTATCATCTAAATTTTAGTTTAAATAGCCTAATTTGGAAGATATATATTGATTTTTTTATCCCACACTAATTGTGTTTATATACTAACACAAGTATATGTGAAAAATTAATTAATTAACTTAAAAAATTTATTAAACTCATGTCGGTATACATCTACATTTAGAGTTTCATTCTATGCTAGTCATTCGTAATACCCTACTTTTTGATGATTCCTTCATATGTATAATAAGACTTTATGGACACGATTCTTCCGCCTTAGTATGTGGATGACTTTACTGAACTAATGTATAGCTTTTTGCGTTTGGAGTTATTTTAATAAATCTAATCTTCACTGTCAGTTACAATATGCTATAGAAACTTCTTGTTTTTGTTAGGTATAGATTGAAAGCTCAATGTTCAAACGATTAAAGATTTTAAACATTTTCAGTCAATTTATGTGTAGCCATTTTTCCTCATTTTGTATATTTCCCATCGCATATAAACGTTTGAAAACAGTTGACTCATCAACTTATAAGACCGCTCTTTGTTGTTAACATCAAAATAGTATCACAATGTTTATGAATATATGGGCGTTGGGAGCAAATTTTACATATCAAAACAACAAACATAGTGAATTTCGGAAGTATAATTTTGAACGTTCCATATTCAACGTCTCTATATACTGATATTAAATGAAAATCTGCTATTTTATTTAGAAAAATATTAAAACCATAGATTTTAATAGTTAGGCTTAGCTGTTTTACAGTTGTTTACATTGATACTTCTCGTCAATAGGTATCGCTATATCAAAGTACATCTGTGGCGACCACTGCAACTTTTAGGCCACCACTGCTAGAGAACCAAAGCTAGAGGATTGGCAGCATGCGGTTTCAGTTATTAAAAATCAAAACGTCGACGTCTCCCTTTCCCCTTTAATATTTCATTTCCTTAACACTTCCGTACAACATCGACCTAATCTAATATCCTGCCCATCCTTCCGTCGACCACATGTAATATAACATCGAAATAAACAAGTTTTATATCAACTAGTATTTTCTGTTCCTGTGCAAATTTCTTCCACATCATAGTAGTGAGTGTTCGTTTGTTCGTCCAAAAGAATCCATACACACAAGTCATAAACGAACATCCTAAACGTCTTAGCATAGACTAATTTAAAAATATAAGATTATAAATTACCATAACTTCCATAAAGTTTCTAAAAATATCACTAGTTGAGAATATAATCACATATTACTTTTATAGTGTAGTCAATAATTTGATATAAGGAATATTTATTTAACCCTTTTTACATCTTCGTAATGTTAATTCATCCGTTCGCGTATTTTCTTAATTCTTATATCAATAGGGAAAATAAATATTTAGGTTGTTTGTTTATTTTGTTGAACGGCAAAGGAAGATATGTAAACCTCAGCTACACCTGCCGAATTCAGGCCTCCCCCGAAGCTATAACAACCCTATTCCATGTACAACAAGAAAGTCTGTAGGGAGAATTTGTTAACGATGTTCGTAAATACCAGATATATAAAAAGAAACATCGAGAAAATATTTAAGGCATGTGTTACAGTAATATAATTGTTTTAATGCAGAATAAAAAGTATTTTATGGGTTATATTATTTAATTTAAAATGTTATACGACGGTTATATTTTTATTTATTATGGAAATGTTTTCGAAATTTTATTGGGAGTAGAGATTATTTCATTTCGTTTGCTTGATATTATTGATTGATATCAAATATGAATTTATATGAATTTAACTATATAAAAGGATTTATTAATTAAGGTATTGTTTTTTTGTTTGTTCATATATGTTTTTATTTGTTCATATTCCGTTTCATTTCAATTAAAAATATTTTATCTAGTAAATAATCCAATTTAATTATTGCATTCCGCTTAAGAATCGGATGAATAATCTGGCAAATCTTAATATATTTGTCTAAAAAGATAATACATTCGAATATTCTAATACTCAAAAGAACAATATTTGGCGAACACGGCAAATATCCAAGAGGAACATTTCAATATATATATATATATATATATATATATATATATATATATTGGTTAGATAACACTAAGCTTGATAATTTGTATAGATTGAGGACTTGTTAATTTTAACATAAATCAATACGATGCTCCATGCATTTGATCAGTGATATGGATTGATGAAAATACGCAACGTCAATGTAAATAACTGTTATATATAACCAAACCTAAACATTAAATGCAATAGCTCTAAAATGTATTTACATAAAATCATAAAACAATATCATAAAATAACAATATTTCATTAAAGAAAGCCCAAAAGTTTTATATCGATAAATTACTTTTAGACCCAATATTCTAATATTAAAAAAATTATAGTGAAGCAGCTCCATAGTATCCCAATTGGTGCCTTTGATTTCAACGATTTAAGTGTTATTTGGTTGTTAACAATGAAAAATAAAATAAAATATGATTTATTAGTTATTTTCAATTATTTCTCATCAATATAAACAATTTTCCATAATAAGCTTATCAGGTTAATATTAACCACGTGTATTGGATTGAAAGTTTGAACACATGCATTTTGTTTACCTTTACATAATGAAACGTCCATAATCTTAATTAATTGGAAACAAGCCTTGCTTCTGTATAAAAAAAACTCTATTTCTACATCTCTTTGATCGGTTTTGAGTTATAGGTTCTATATATGCACGCAGTAACTTTTAAATATATTTGAGCTGTTTTGAAAACTCAACAAAACTCTTCTATTCATTATATTTTAAAATTAACTATACATAAACGTTTTAGGGGCAAATCTGCTTAATTTTAATTAAAGCAATGCAGAGAGAAAAACATTTTGATTAAAATTTTGTGCAAATACAAAATTCTGTCCCGTATCTACAGCTGGCAGCTTATCTCTTGCCGGATTAAAATTCCGTTTATCCTTTTGCATTTAAAAATATTAGTTCTGCTCCAACTAAAACCAGTGTTATCAGATTAAATAATTAGAAATTCAGAACAGGCATACTAGAAAAATACTACCTAACTTCGCCGTAGTTGTCTTTTCGCCTTGCTTACAGCGCTGTAGTGGAAATGCTGATAAGAATCAACAAAAAAGCAAATAGGGTTTTAACTATTTTGAACCGTCGTTACCACAGCTAGTTAATTAATTAAAACGGAAAATAGGTATAAAGTACTTTTGGACTATTTTAGGGAGCATAACGTAAATGTTTAATTAATTCATGAATTCAGGTGTTATACAAAAAAGGACGAGGTTCTATGTTCGGCTGTATATATATCTATATTTTTTAATGTATGTTCGCCGAATTCTCCGTCAATTATGGACCGATTTTCAAAATTCTTTTTGCATTCGAAACAGTTCCGAGGTGGTCTCTTCCGAGGTGGTCCCATTGGAACCAAACCAGGATCCGTTGGAGGGGAAGGGGGGACGTCAAATTTCAAAGGCACGTGCAATATTTTCAAGTATTTTTTATCTAAAATAATCAGTATAGGCGAAGGTCTTGGGTTCGATTCCCAACAGGGCAGTAATTTTTTTTTCTAGTTTGATTGGAACATATGTCAAATCATCTAGACTAGATAGACCATCTAGACTAGGACCCGTGGCCTAAGTCGTTCCCTATTTTCAATCATTGTCCCTTAATTCTTATTATTCCTCATACTGACTGTAGTTTTACTTGGAATATCCATTGTAATATTTAATATCTAATATAAAATATCTAATCTAACACCAAAAGAGGAAAAATAAAATATAGAAATATAAAATATAAAAAAATAGAACTGATTTCAAAAAATATATAAAGAACTCTCTAAAAAGCAAAAAAATAATCGAATTTAAATTTTTAACACAACAAGAAACGTTTTAAAATAATATATGTACATAATAGTCGTTTCAGTTACTAAATAAAAATAAACAAAAAACTTATATAACCTATCTAATACACGTATTTTATATTCTACTATATATATACAATTTAGCTTAATACCTTCCAAAACCTATTTATCTACTACAATATTATTTTAACTACTTCCAACTGATCATTTTAAAGGCGGTACCGATCCTAAAAAATACAAGCATTATAATATAATTTTGTGAATTAAATTACGATGAAAACAAATCTAGTTTGTTACTCGGCACTGACTTCAAAGTGGTCAATTATTGGTGATTATGGTGATTATTAGTGGTGATATTAAGCTAAATTGTGTGTATGTAGTAGATAAAATAATTAGTAATAAATAGTTAAATTAGTTTTTTGTTTATTATTATTTAGTCATTTAACGATTATTATGTACATATTTTGTTTTAAAATGTTTTTAAAAATCTAACTTTGTTTATTTTTTACTTTTCCAGTTTTTACAGCTCCTTATTTATTTCTTGAAGTCGGTTCAATTTTTTTGATAAAAATATTTTATTTATATATAGGATTAAATTATCGTGTTTCAGATCGTAGATTCCTATGAGTGCTGTAGAACGGTTATTGTTATTATAATGTTTTTACAAAATCTTCCGTTCTTCAATAATTTCTTCCCCAAAAAAGAAAATCAAAGTAAGCCCTCTTAAACAGTTTATGATTAGTTTATTTTTATTCTTCGAATCGATTGTTGAATTCCATCTTTGCTGTAGCTTTAATCTATGCATCAGTCTATGCATTCAAAGTAGTTTTTAGGTTTAGGCTGATGGAGACAAATTGGGAGAATAAAGCGGCGCAATGATATGATTGTTATGATAGTTATAATATTTGTGTTAGCTTAGTGAGGGACGAAAAGTATCAGGATTTCTCTCTTCCTTTTCCTCTTTAGGCAATAACGTTTGAGCAGAACAATAATATAGAAACATTACGCTGAGCTTTTTTGTTCATTGAGTATCTGTTCTGTAATTCAATCATTAATTGAACAGGTTTTGTCTTTCTGTATATATTTTAGTTTTGCACCTCCTAAATTGAATTAGTGATTCAAGATAATATATCAATATTGAAATAATATAGATTTCCTTAGTGTTAACCATTATATTTTGCTATTCATATCATTTCCTTGCTCTACAGTGCATCAGTTAGGTCGGTAATTTCTTAGTATCCTGAGATATTTCCATTTTCATCTCCCTTATGTCATTTTATATCATCCAAATTTCTCCGGACTCTCATCCTCTTTGTCAACCTCAACCTTATTGTGTAGAGAGTTAAATAGAAAATGCAAGCCATAAAGTCACATATCATAAGGCTAACCATATTCACAGAGAATCTTTATATTACGATTCTTGTATATGTATCTAGTAGTATCTAATTATAAATTCACTATTCCTATATTTGTACAATATTCAAAAAATGTGCTTTTTCTACGTCCACTAACAAAATAAGTTCTGTCTCACTAACTATTATACTCTTTCAAAAAGAAAAATACACTGGCTTTTGCTCCTTGCAATTCTAAGTACCAGTGTAGTATGTATTATATATAATAAAACAAAGTGTGCGGAAAAACGAATTATTCGACCAGACAGTTGAAAGTATAATTGGTGGCTCAGGGTTTATATAAACAATTTAAATATTGGCACTGGAATTTAACTGATTCCTCTCTGGATGCCTAAATTTGATTATATAGTGGGTTTGATTTGATTTCAATATAATGGGTTTGATTGGCTTTGAAGATCATTAAAAATGACTCAATTTTAATTCAGCCAAGGGTAGTTCTTCATATGCTAATTGTATATGATTGGCAATAAGTACATCCATATTGTGTCGACAGAAGTAGAAAAGAAAATCGAAGCATTCTTCTTAGATTAAAAGGGTCGAGTAGTTAAGGATTTGGTCGCGTTATTATAATTGTACCTAAACAATAGCTCGTTCAGGTCAAAATATGAAAAGATTTATCCATTGATTATCCAAAGATTATCCATAGACAAATCTCCAAAGCCCAGATCCCCAAGGTTCCTCCTTTGCATTTGCCATGAATATTAGGTTGAAATTACTCTTAACTTCACTTAACTGAATAAAACTGTTTAATGATTTAAATTTTGGAGATTGCAGGCTAACCCAGCGAAAGGCCAAACTATAATTTTCGATCGAAAAGGGGATCTTCACCTATAATTCGCAAATACAATTATTTATTAACATTATTTATATTTTCATTTGCATGAAAAGTAAACTTGGCTCACACTAATCAAGATACCGTATGATCCTGATCACTGGTCTCATATACACAATTATACCAATTACTATAACTGATACTAATACTGATATGCACAAAGTTATCCAGCTTTTAAAGAGTTTTGTATCTTGAGTAATGGAGCAAAAGTTGCATGATCTTAAATGCCCTATGGTTCCTTAAAACACCCTGATTCATAAGAAAATTGACGCAACCAATTTAATGTTTCTGAAGGAAGCTCTTTATCCCCCAGCTGCATTCGAAATTATCAAAAAAACTAAACATTTATTAATACAATGTAGAAATATCTCAATGTCCAGTGAGTTGCTATTAGAATCAGGAAAAAGCTGTGTTCATACTGAAGCTGTGAACAGTGCAATTGAAAATGGTTTTAATTAAGTACCTGTTAATCTCTTAATAAAGTAGGTTTATTTATGAATATATAAAAGTAATAAATAATTAATATAAAAAAGAAACTTGATACCCAGTGTATACCAATAAAATTTATCGAAGCCTTTTGCGACTCAGCGTCCTCGGTATTTGTCTACTATTGCGGAGCCTGGTGAGCAGAAACGAAACGCCAAGAATAACTCATAATTAGAGCATTTATATGTTTCATTAGGATAGGAAAATATAATAATAAATATTAGAGCTCAGTGTATAAATAAAATAATAAAGTCCAATAAAAAAAGATTCCATCAAACTTTTTACAATACAGTTTAAATATACTTAAGGATAATATATAATAATATATAAACACAGAACATATCCGGTTGATCTAATTAATTTTAATTAAATTTTAATTTCATGGACTTTTGCGTTTTTTTTTTTTGTTAACAAGATCTGGCATATTTCAACTCAAAGCCAAAGCGCTAAGCTTTTAAAAGTATTAAATTCTAACTTCGGTACAACAATTTATCAGGAATATATATTTTTTAATCAACGGGCATTAAAAAATTGAAATCGAAAAAAGTTTTACATGCGAAAAACCACCCAGTATCATAACAAACTGTTCGAAAACGAAAATGTAAATATTTTTTTTATCTTTTATAAAACGGCTGGCTCGATAGTGTACTAAATTGCCGCGGGTTCAAGTCCCACCGGGGAATGGACGCTTTAGTTTTTTTAACAACATGAATATAAAATCTGGAAGAAAATCATCATCTTAACCAGGTCGCTAAGGCTACGGCCAGATGAGTATTTTCCAAAATGAATTGGTAGGCTCTATGGTGAAGTACATCATATCGAATATTCGCAGACGGTAATTTGGTTCTCTAATTTATTTTTACTTAAAAGTACATATTATAACTAATTATTACCTACAAGTATCTAGTAATTGTTTCTTCATATTGGTTAATATTTGATGGATGTACTTGCACTGGTGCACTGCAAATAACGCATGTTTTAAAACATGCCACGGTTTTCACAAATAACCCGATTCGTTCTAAGAATTTTTGTCTCTTCAATGCCGGGTAGAACCACTATTATCGAGCAGGTGTAGTGTGTATCTTTCTCGGCGATTTTTCACAAACCTTTTAATTTCTTCTCTGACCGTTGGTACCCTTACATTTTTATGGATGATTTAATGCCCCGGGTACATTTAAAATTTAGTAGATGTACATGTACATATACAGCACAATTCTACCCATTTTTATAATTTTTAATGAAGAATTTATAATGTTCTGTTCCCTAAATGAGCTACATTAATCAGCAGTAGAAATATGTTTATATGCAGTTGTGAAAATAATTTTATAGTTTGCATGTCTTCGGTTCAATGTTTTTAAAAAATAAAGCCATAACATTTTATAGATATATAAAATAATATATAACTTATAAAATGGTTTCTCTATATAACAATTAGTGCCGTATTTTAGAAATATATTTCGTCGACGCTGGTAATAGTGAACTTGTTCTTCCAAAATCCACAGTAAATGTTGACTATGTGGTATTATATATTTGAGAGTACCGGTTCAAATGTTACCGCATCAAATCTGAGTGTTAGTATTTTGACATTGACATAACATACAAAACAAAATTCTAATCTAAATAAAGTAATGAAACAAAAATGTTAGCTAATATAATTTATTTTATAATTATTTAGTATATCTAATGCTTATATTATCCAAGTACATAAAAGTACAATTAATTATACAAACACAATAACGTATAGATAGAGTTTGTCTTTTAGAAGTTGAAGAATTATTTTCCACACTAGTATAAGTAGAGTTCCAGGCGCATTTCTTTTATGTAGGTGTGTCCCTTGATGGTATCTGACCATCTGACCATCTGACCACCTAATTAACAATTTTATATTAGACTAATGCATTTTATTTTCATTGGAGAGCATATTTACCTTTTACGCTTAGTTTTTGTTTCTTTCGATGCAATATTTTCTTGTAAAGTCGTTTCGAAACTACTGTATTTCTCCTTAGTTTGCATTACATTCTCCGTAATGTATTTGCCAAATCTGCAAAGCAGTTAGTATTATTTCTCTCCTCATACATTCTAACCAAACGTTCATGTATATTCTGATCAACAAATCACATGGACATAAGGCTTTTACACTCTATGATACAATTTTCTACAGTTAAGTATGTTAATTATATACTGACCTTTAGTTGTTTCCTCTTTCATCACCCTGTCAACAGTAATTGTCAACATTGAATCATAAACCAACATTCATAGAGTAAAATAATAACTACTCAAGTGAATGACTAAGATGTTTATTTCCAATCAATTAAAAGCTTGCTCACGTTTCCACCATTTGTCAATTTCTTCTTCAGTGTGTCTGATCGAGGTGTTCATGAACCAAGGGTGTTATTGTCGACAATGATTCTTTCCATAAATTCAGACAGTTCTGGTTTGAATATCCTTCTCGACCTGAATGCCTATTATAATCATTTTTTTGCAATATCCCATATCAACTCAATTGGATTAAATATGCTGTGATAGGGAGGAACACGTAATACTCTGTGGCTATAACGTTCAGCAATCTGCTCTACCATGTGTTTCTCAAGCTTATTTCTAAAAAGTAAATTTCATAAAATGCAATTAAAAATGTAATTTATATTTACCGAGTAACAATTTGGAATAGTTCATTATTTATCATAGTTTCTTCAAAACTTATTTTATGTACTTTAAACGATTAAACGACACCAGTGTACTATAAGATATGGCGCATTGTCAAAAACAATAACTGATAGTTCCTTTAAGTTTTTTGAAAGCTGATTTTCCAACTACAGCAAAATCAAGTTATGGTTCATTTTTCCATGGTAGTCAGCCTTGGACTTGGGAAAAACAATAAGGCCAGAATAAAACCATTCCTGTTTCCAGCATGTCTGCAATGAATGATTAATAAAAGTTTTGACTAACAAAACTTAATCGATATTTGTTTCAACATTAACCTTTTTCCATCAACTTCTTTTGTCATTTCACTATATTTATTATCATCTTGCCATGAGGGATCCAATGTACGATTCTGAATTATTCATGTCTTATCTAAATAAACAAATTGATATAATAATTCTTCCTTGATTTTGTTATACGTTTCTAAAAAAATATTTTAAAATTAATGTCTGGAAGTTCCATCAAACAATCTCTTCATGGGTAATCTTTACACTTCTTATATCCTGTATTACCGAACAGTATATGAAGAGATGTTCAACATACTTTTCAGACTAACAATTTTCTCTGAAATAATTCTATTAAATTACGTTTCAATTGAAAAAAACTACTTACTGTTTTTATACATTTCATATATTTGATCTCTGATCATGCTGATTTCGTCACCCGTTTCGCATAAAGACACTTTTTCGCAAGATAAAGGTTTCTTCTTGGTGAATTTAAGGTTATATTATTTTTATTTTTTGAGACATTTTAATGAGCGTGCCCATATTAATATTCCATGCAGCTGCAACACGCTAAAAAATATTTTCAATAAAAACTGCGGCGATTTGAAATTTGTTAAAACAAAGCGTTAAAACAACGTTTGCCGGTTTATAACCCGTAATTATAATATTTTGAAGACTTTTGAAGACGTTTAATAAACGGATGACTTTTGCAGGCTCATTCTGTTACATGTTCGATCTTTAAAAGAGCATTGTATCTCTTTTTAAATAGAATAAGTAGAGAATGAAAATATAGTGTGACTGTAAAACGAATTTACAATTTTCGACAGGCACATATTGATGACGTGAGTTCACTGCTATTTTGAATGGACTCTAGCTCACTATGCTACTACGTCAATATATTTAATATATAATTTCATTAATATGTATTAGCTATATTACAATACCTTAACTATATCTTACATTATATTATTTTTTCAAGATCTCTCTAATTTCAGTTTGATGAACGTTATACCAAAATTATACACTCCCTATTCATATGTAATTATGATGGAAACTGGGACTAAGGGTGAAACTAAGTTTATTTTGAAACAACCAAGAAGACAGCAAAGTTTCGCGTAGTATCATTTATTAGATGGCGTTAGAAGTAACACGAGCTAATAGAGGAATAATTAATTTGATAATCTAATAATCCTGTCCTAATCTTAATAAATGCCATGTTACCAGGTAAGTTTATGTTCAAGTTATTATATAAAATAAATATATTTAATTTAAAGTAACGGTCGTATTACTTAGATATAAATTATACCTGTAAATCTATAAGCTTAAGTTATTTATTCTAGCAATTACTTAAGTTGGACATACTTTTGTTTGTAGATTCTACTATTTAAATTGTGACATGTTCCTTATTTTTTATAAAATTGTTCTGGAGTAAAACTTAAAGGTAAATTGAATTAGGTGAACCAAAAATAGACGGGATGGAAAACAATATTTGAATTTTTTGAAACAAAGAGTTTAGTCTCTTTCGTCCATTTAAATAAGAGTAATCAAAATTTTGGTCGCGAGTTTCATGATTACTGACAAGTGTCTAGAAAATTTCAAAACAACACAAACTTTGGTACAGGTTGCAGGTTATCTGTACATTTATATATATTTCTATCCTTCCAAATTTGTGTAGTACCTAGTATCACGACAACTTTGTCCTCCTAAGTAGTTTCATTGACCATACGTTGGGATAGAGAGTCTCGCAAATCTTCAACACTCTTTTCTGACTAACTTCATTAGTATACGTTGTGATGTAGATTTTACGCTCTTCTTTTATAAGTGTTCTACAGTTTCACTAGCTCTTCTATGGAGAAAATCATAATAGCTAGTTCAACATGTACATTGTCCTCTAACAATATTGAAGCAATAGTCTTTGAAAAGTGATTCAACTACAACATCATAAGTTTATAATGTTTATAATGTATAATGTATTTAATAAGAATTAAATACACTTTTTGACACTTTTTTGACACTTATTATGTACACTTTTTGATGTTTAAATTCGTCTGTTATCTAGGCATATTGTCTACACATAAAACCTATTACTCTTATTTTTATGTATAACTCGATAAATTACGTATTCTTTGGAGTACAATCTCTGTCGTATCGTTTTTATGGCGACTAAAATATTTCAATTTCTAAAATCAATTTTAATGCTATTTGAGGCATGACTTAAATTTGACTTCTGACAGATATATTAATTAGAATCTACAAAGCAAAGCTCACTAGCTCTTCTATGGAGAAAATCATAATAGCTAGTTCAACATGTACATTGTCCTCTAATAATATTGAAGCAATAGTCTTTGAAAAGTGATTCAACTACAACATCATAAAATTAATTAAATACAACTTACATACTGTATAAACTAATTTGTCGTTGGACAATAATACAAGGTAATATAAGGTAAATAATAAAGACATATTAACATTTGCAACATCTCAAAAATTGTAAATAGAGTGTCTTTTTTTTTAATTTGGATTAAATTCTTTGAAAACTTTTGTTAGACATTCATTTCCACATTTTTGAAAGTAGGTATTAAGAGACTATTGCTGATGCGTTTTTTGTTACATTCTTTCTCCTTTTCACTAGCTGGGTTTATCTAAGCAGGATCTGATGAGTGCCAACTTTCAGATCATCTCATAAACATCCGGTCTTATCCAGCCTGGTTACCGGGCGTGCCTGGGATAATTTTACTTATTAAATATTACACTTTTGCCTTATGTATAATCATAATTATAAAGAATCACAAACATAAATTTACAAAAATTGCCCAGCCAAACCACTGCGTCAATTAAGCTAATTGGATAGTGAATTATAAATAATTTTAGTGTGAGATTGTAATTAAAAGATAATAATTGATTAAAATAAAAATCTATTGAATTTAATAAAAGTTCGCGATTACTTTTAATAGTTATAGTAATTATTAAGTTAATAATACTGTTAAATCTTATTGTCTCTCTACAACACTTTTTTAATTTATTTCTAAAATATTTAATGATAGGTAAATATCGAATGTTACTGTTTACTCAGTTGCCTTTCTTCATTTTCTAACTTAGTATGGAAAAGAGAAACAACACTTTTTTAATTTATTTCTAAAATATTTAATGATAGGTAAATATCGAATGTTACTGTTTACTCAGTTGCCTTTCTTCATTTTCTAACTTAGTATGGAAAAGAGAAACAAAATAAAAATAGTTAATAAATAATTAAACTTAATTAAAGTTAAAGCTAATAAATAATAAATAGTTAGATATGCAATTTTCATGAACCAAGGATGACTTCAATGATAAATAATTAAATAATGAAAAAAATCTATTTAAAATATTGGTATTAGAATGTATAAGTCTAACAGTTCGAAGGTATTGTAGCTGTTTGTGAAATCATCCTAATATATTATGCAAGACTGGGTACTTATTGAGTCAAGCGTTATGTAATATGAGTATTAGCTCAAAATTCTGATGAAAAATTAAATGTATTGTTTATTTTCTATATAATACATTTTATCTTCTAATTCATTTCACTTCGCACACCAGTTTAGTTTTCTAAATCCATCATCTTAGTATCTCAAGTTAACATCATATATTTTTCGGTTTGGAATATACACTCGCAACGACTAGTTCTCAGCTCGGCATTGTTTAATGTCATAAACACTGACAAACGACTCTTTCCCGTTTCGCTTTGTGATAATGATTTATATTCTATTGTATTTGAACTTTTCATCCGAGTCTTCTGCTTAAATGTCTAAAAGTTTTTTTATGTACACTTTTTGATGTTTAAATTCGTCTGTTATCTAGGCATATTGTCTATACATAAAACCTATTACTCTTATTTTTATGTATAACTCGATAAATTACGTATTCTTTGGAGTACAATCTCTGTCGTATCGTTTTTATGGCGACTAAAACATTTCAATTTCTAAAATCAATTTTAATGCTATTTGAGGCATGACTTAAATTTGACTTCTGACAGATATATTAATTAGAATCTACAAAGCAAAGCCCTTTTATAATAACATAATGTTATACTATCGAATTAATTATTCTAAGCCCCTCAGTAATGATGTTAGATCGAGTTACGCTTTTATTACGCAGATATACCAAAGGCAATAAATTGTATAAAGCAGCTGCTGAGTTAGAATATAGTGACTTATCGATGGAAAAACCGACTTGTAGGTTCATTGATGCGACCAAAAACTGTATGGAAGTTGAAGTATAATCTGATCTAAGCTCAAACCACTCATCAGTAATCCTAACCTTGGGTGAACATATAATAAAGTACATAAAGTACAATATCCATCGTTATCAAATATGCGAGCAGACTGGGAAGGATTTGCTGAAGTACTGAAAATTTTAATTCACTTAAAAGCGCCTGTTGAAACTAAGGAGTAATGAATATTTTTTTAATAATACTAGAATTTCATATGTTTGGGTATGCCGAAACCGAAAGTAATATAAAAAATAAATATAAATACAATACTGCACAATGACGTTTTTTCACGGATTCACTAAAATGAAGCCTTTCCTTTTTGTGTCGGTGGGACCGAGCAAATCATTAAAAAAAAAATTGTTGACCGCTGAGGGATCTTAAAGTTGGTGAGGAGGATGTCCTCCAAAAAGCATTTGTACCTGCACGTCGAGTTTTTTTATCATCCTTACATATACATTTGGGATTGCTGATGCCATCCTTAAAATAATTTCCCAAAGATGGAGGTTGCTTCCAATTCATAGTTTCATAGTTTCTAAGGCTTTCAGAAGTAAAGGTGAATGGGAGGTGTTTTCATCGTAGCAAACATTAGAGAGTTTATGACTGACCCACATTTAATCACGACCATGACAGATTCTTAAAGTGGTCATAGAGAAATTTTGAGGTAATCATAAAGAGCCTACCTATAAACTACTCGTCAAACGAACGCTTTCGTCAAATAATTTCAAGCTTTAGGTGCTCTAGTAAGTCTAATGGTCAATTTGCGTCATTCACACCTCAATTACTTTGTAGGAAATTTGGGAGATGCGAGTGAGGAGCAAACTGAACGATTTGACCGAGACATTACAGATATGAAGGAAATATACTAAGTAAAATGGAGCATCTCAATAATACCACACTATTATTACTCGCTTCAGAGAGACCATCCATTCTTGTTCTCACAAAAAATATGTTCAGAGAGGAGTCTCACTGATAGAAATAAAATATTTTTGTGTGTATTAGATAAATGAAATAGGTATCGCTTATTGTTTTGTAAATAAAATAGTATAAATATTTCAAGTCTTTCTATTTTAATATAGATCGTTTTAGGTAGTTATCCCAATCTATAGAGAAACGTTATTCTAGGATTCAGCAGACCCACAATCATAAAAATTGCATAATCAGACCTGCGTAATTTTTGTATTACTATATTGAAATATATATTAATATTTTATTTAAATACTAAATAATTTATGCATATTTTATTTTCAAATGTTTTATTGTATCAGTCTAAGTTCTAAGTTTGATTATTTTTTAATTTTTTGGGAGTTCCTTATTTATTTTTTGAAGTCGGTTCAATTTTTTTCTTGAAAATATTGTATAATATAAAATATTATCCAAGGCATCAGAGGAAAAAAGCCTAAGAGAAGTGTACACTTACCTTTTTTGCACCTAAATCGTATTTTATATTAAAAATCCTACTGTTGCTTTAAACATTATTGTGCCACAGATTATAAATTATAATAGAGGGAATTGTTACTACAGTACTGTTTTTATAAACAACATAGGTAAAAGTCCTTCTGTTCTGTATACATACCCTAATTCATTAAATATTTTTAAGAAAATAAAAGGCTGAATTTCTTCTTCGTACTAAAACTGGTTAAGTAATAAACTAAGCAACGTATTTCTGCGTTTTTTATTTGGTTTCGGGCAAGTAATTAGCAGTCTACGTGTCTGTTTCCATTATTAGTGGGATCCACAATTTCAAACTGGCAAGACAAAGCCGTTCTCTCCAGAATTTCCTTTTTATATTTAGATCAAGGGTTTAATTTCAGCCATATTAAATTTTGCTTACAGACGACGCTCGGAATTGGTCGTAAATTACTGTGTTATTTTCTTACGCACAGAAAGTCATAAATTTTAGGACATTCTTGAAATTCCTAAGGAATTTCAGATATTCCATTCTATGCCATTCCATAGGAACACGATCTTTTACAAATTTATAATATTTTATGTCGCCGAAATAAATTTGAGCAGCCCATTGTTTAAGTATTGCTTTAATTAGGAATTATAATTAAAATAATGGGAATAAACATGAAAAGACTGACGATTACAAAATGTGGTCTGTCTGTATATTAAATGTCTCAACGAAATTATTCGTCTGATATTTTTCAAACTATGTGCCGATTTCGGAAAAAGAAGAAGGTTCTATGTTCTTCTATTTTCTTGGCAAAATTAGTTTTTATTATTCAACATAGTTCCCTTCAAGGGTGATACACTGATTATAACGACCCTCCAAATTTTCGATACCATCTTTGTAGTACGATTTGTCCTTTGCTTCAAAATAGGCCTCAGTTTCGGCGATCACCTCTTCATTCTACGAAAATTTCTTCCCAGTGAGCGTTATGTTGAGATCTGAGAACACGAAATAGTCGCTGGGGTTCAAATCTGGAGAATAGGGTATATGAGGAAGCAATTCGAAGCCCAACTCATGGATTTTTGCCATCTTTTTCACTGACTTGTGATACGGTGATTTCGGGTGCCGATTTCTCGGTCAATTGTGGGTCGATTTTCAAAATTCTTCTTTTATTCTAAAGAGTGTATTTCCGAGATTTGTCCGTTAGAACGAAATCAGAATTTGTTGGGGACTGGTGGCGTGGGGTTTTTGTAAATGAGAGGGAAACGTTCAAATTTCGAACGCACGTATAAAGTTTTCACATATATTTTATCTAAATAAAACAGATATTTATGTATATTATTGCTAAGCTGATATGATGGAAAATCGGAAGTCGTTCAGTACAAAAGCCATTCTGTTTGCTTTTTAATCACTAACTACAGCATATAAGACTCGTAGTGTTGTAAATAACCGCTTCTATGGGGTTATGGTTAAAGCGTTTATCTCCCAAACGGAGGTTGCGCGTTCGATTCCCGGCTGGGACAATAGCTTTTTGTTCTTGTTTGGTTAAACATTTACCAAATTAATTAGGCTAGGTAGCGGACCCCGGGGCCTGAAGCGTCCCTTGTTTTCAATCACTGCTTCTTTATTCCCATTTTTCCTCATACGGGCTGCACCTTTCCCAGGCCTACCTGTTTTAATATTAAATAAAATAACTGCGTAATTTATTGAACAAATATCTAACACTAAAAAGAGAAAAATAGTAGTATATATAGTTTTTAGCAGTAAATAGATAATTAGCTTTTGGTGGGTATTAAGCTATTAAGTTGTACTAAATAAGGTTTTTGTTTATTTTTATATACTTATTACAAAGTTTATTAGATACATATTTGATATTATAACGTTTTTTTTTGTAAAAATCTAAGTTTGATTTTAACTTTTAGTGAATTCGCTATCTTTTTTTTGAAGTCGGTTCCATTTATTTGTAAAAAATTGTATATAAATAAAATGATAATATTACAAGGGATGTTTAAACGTTTAATAATATTTGCTTAATACGATATTAACATAACCGTTTAACTACTCATTATGCAAGATGAATTAACATGTCTAGTAGATTTTATATATCTGTCTAATATAAGTTTTGTAGCATAACAAAAACAAAATTTTAAGACATTTTTATCTTCTGTGTACACTTTGCCCACATTATATGATTTTATGCTGGCGATCTATGATCAAAAAATAATATTATCAAAATAAAACAAACAAATTAATCCTTTAAATAACTTATTTCTTCCCCTCCAAAGTAACCCCTGAATGCGATACTCTGAAATAGTTCTTGAAGGCGTTTTCTAGAATAATCTTTACAAGCCTTCTTCATTTCCATTTTAATCTTCTCATTTGATCCAAAAACGTTCATTCTCGTTGTGGTACACCTGCCTTAGCTTCTTTTTTTTCATTGTAGAGCAGGCTTCATCCCGTTGAACTCTAAAGTATGTTTTAGTATAACGAGATATATGTTACCTATGTTATTTATCGTTGAATCTTTGAGAGGTTTTTAGAGAGATTATTCAGCTCAATTTCAATATTTGGATAGTTTGCTGATTGAAGATATTTCTTCGGATTTTAACATATATGACCTAGATGGGACTTTTTAAGACTATATTTACAATATACCCTGCAGTAAAGTCAAAAGTCTGACCTCCTACTTTGAAGCCACTCTGAACCTACGGTTAGCCTAAAGAAATCCAACATTCTAACTTATCAACATAAAATTCCTTAGAATATCCCTCCGTTATGCATTACAAATGGAGACATTCTCAAAACTCTAAGAGTGCCAACAGTCAGCGAAAAAATTAAACAGTTTGTGGAAAAAATACCAGCTGATCATTTTATTCGTTATTAAATAAAATATTGAACAAAAAACTTTTTTGAAAGTGCAGTTCATTTGAACTAATTGAAGATATATATATATAAGTGAAAAATAATGAGAACTATTTACTTTCCCTATTCAGATTTCTAACAGATTTAACCATTAGGAATTATCGTACTCATACTTTATAAAGAACACATTTTCTTCACACAGGCCATCATTTCTGGAGAGGCAAACTGATACTGGAATTACGCTGGACTCAGTCTAATAAAGTCAAGAAATTTTGTAGAAATATATAATAATTCTTTACCTGAAGATCAAAATTTTTCATTGTGAAATTTTGAGCTTTTCAACTTAACCTTCGTATTGCAGTTTATATTAGCAACTATAGTATTGAGTACCTTAAATTACATATTTAAATAAATATAATAATAAACCAGTAATTATCTTAGATACGTTTTCAGCATTCGAGAAGGTCCACAACAACAATTTCACGACAAATAATAAAAGGAATTTTATAGGGAACGATCAACTGCGTATAAGGTTAAAGCTCTCGGAAGATTTCCAGTCTAGAATCAAGAATTTTGGGTATGAACATTCAAAGAGAACAACGAAAACTATAAGCTAAAAGCAAATCGTTTAATTATTAAGATTTGTAAATTTAATCCTATAAAGTATTAATACATCTAGCATTAATAATGTTCTAATTAATATATGGATACAGATGTTGTAATATACGTATGGATAATTGGATAATTGAGCAATGTTCCCTAAGAACAGACCTTTGGCTAATTAAGATAAATTTTGTAATAGTGAACTATATATTTTTATAAACGAATATTTTTGTATTTTATAAATTTTTTACGCTAACATATCTATTTAACTAAGCTTATTTTCCCTTAATATTCGATAAAGTTTTGTCAAACCCAGTTTTATAAAAGCCCATCATGATATTCACCATACAGCCGTTTATTGAGTTTTCTGGGCCTGAACATTTTGTTCGCAGCTTTATATTTAACTAGCAAAATTGTTTGGAAACTATACTAAATGAATATACACGTTGCTTGAATATTTGCTTTTTATTTTGAAATATGAGGCTTTATAATCGAAAAACTATGGCTTACTTAATTTATGTTAATATTTTTGTTCTTCAGTTAATATTCTATTACAACTATATATATTATATATCAGTTAATTATTAGTATTCCCTAAAATCATCGCTTGTTTGAAAAGCAAAAACTCAAAAATTCTTTCAATTCTTTAAAATAATTGTTACTGTTTTCTGTTGTCAGAGAGAGAAAATGTAATTGTTCAGTTATTAAAAAATGATCATTGTTCTTCTATTCTAAAATGTTTTAAGAACAATCTGAATAATGCTAGTAATTTAGTAGCTTTAAAGCCGAAGGCAAAAACAAGCAAAAACATTAAAAATGTCATCGAATAATATGGAAATTTCAATCAACTGCGTTAAGTATAACGTCCGTTATAACATAAATATTCACACCCACTATAGTTCCAATTATTTACTTATAAAATATATTAATTACCATTAATTTTACATATAAGCAACATAATTTTGTAGAAAATATTTTTAGTTATATTAAAAAACATAGGTAGTTAAAAATGCAAGTATTACATTGAGAAATAAATGAAGTCCTATTCCATAGTTGAGCATCTTTGCATTTTTATAGACTAATGCTTTTATTTTATTTTAATACGGGTTTCTAGGTCTTCATTTAAAATAATTAATTTATAATACATTCAAGGTTTTAACAACTTAAAATGTTCTTTAGATTCCACCAAATCATTTTCCCAATTTCTGTTTCTGTTTTGAGCAATCCTCATTGCCTAGTTTACCACTCGTATGCAAATTCTGTCTATTTTGTTCAAGACAGATACTATTATATTTAAATAATACCATTATTGGGCGTTTTCTTATATCCCAAAGCAGCATTCACAGATTATAGTCAATAAAGAACGCAAGCATGTATCCCATAAATGTATGAATGTATAAGAGGTTAATTGAAAAGTGCCCGGCCTACAATAGTAAAGCACTTTTTTTAGTAAAATTATTTTCTTTTATTCAACATAATTCCCTACAATGGTGATACACTGATTATAGCGACTCTCCAACCCTTTGATACCTTTTGTGTAGTACGATTTGTCCTTTGCTTTAAAATAGGCCGCAGTTTCGGCGATCACCTCTTCATTTGACGAAAATTTCTTTCCAGCGAGCATTCTTTTGAGATCTGAGAACAGGAAATAGTCGCTGAGGGCCAGATCTGGAGAATACAGTCCACAAGGAAGTAACTCGAAGCCCAATTCATGGTTTTTTAACACGGTGCATTGTCTTGGTGAACATTCAACATGTGCATTGTCTTGGTGCAGCACATTCTTTTTCTCCAAATGCGGTCGTTTTTCGGCGATTTCGTCCTTCAAACGGTCCAGTAACGCTATGTAATAGTCGCTGTTGATTGGACTTCGTAGTAAAATCATGGAGCCGTGTTTCATCCCGTTTTATCACATATCGACGCAAAAACTCGGGTTTATTTCGCTTGATCATCTTCAAAAACTGCTCCGAATCATCAACTCGTCGTTGTTTTTGGTCAATAGTGAGCTCACGCGACACCCTCTTTACATAGAGCTTTCTCGTACCCATATGTTAGTGAATGTGATATGATGTACACATTCAGTAGATATCTTTAGAGTGTCTGCTATTTTATTCAATTTCAATTTGCGGTCATTCAAAATCATTTTGTGGATTTTTTAATGTTTTCGTCGGTAACAACCTCGTTTGGGCGTCCACTGCGTTCACCGTCTTCGGTGCTCATTTCATCACGTCTAAACTTAGCATACCTATCCTTGATGGTTGATTTTCCTGGTGCAGTGTCCGGAAACTCTGCATCAAACCAAGTTTTTTCTTCAACTGTATTTTTTCCTTAAAAGCAATATTTTATCAATACGTGAAATTCTTTTTCGTCCATTTTTTTCACAATAACAAATGTTGTTTCACTCAAAATTCTATAATTCACAAACTAATGATCCGACAGCTGTCAAATTTATATACGCATCTTTAGAGGGCTAACTAAAAATCATATGGATTTAATTCTACTAGCTCCACCTAAGTGTCAGGTCGGAGTTTTTTCAATTGACCTGTTAATTTACAAATGTTGCTGTGCTACGATATAATTACATTAAATTAATAAATTTTTACAGAAATAAACTAATTTTAAAATAACTTATCATTATTCATGGTTTTTAACACATATAGCATAAGTTTAGAGAGTATATTTTACCCTACATTATATCCTATAAAATATACTTCTTTTTGTATTTAGCTTAATAAGTTTTTTTTATTATTTATAAACAACAGTCTAAGAAATTGAAACTAGTAGCATAATAAATATCAATGCACTACGTTTAAAACTTTTCCTATTTTCTTGTCTGCAGGTATGGCCCCAGTAGTTTCTTTTTATTAAGTTAATGTTCGTTGCGTTGTGACATGAAAAATATAAGGCAATAAGAAAATGTAGAGGTAAACAGGCTTTACTGGTTATATCTTTTTGCAACTAAGCAGAAAGTTAACGAAAACAAGAAAAATGTGACACAGAAAGAGATGATGCTGAATACGTGCTTATTTTAGGAAATCAAAGGAGCTCCCAGGAAAAAAATGGAGAGAATATTTCTATTTTTATAGCACTAGCTTAAAATGTCAAAATATCGAATGATTTATGAAATATTAAAATATATCATAATATCTAATGTATGCCTAAGTAACTTAAACTACACTTAATAGTAACACTAATATATATTTTTATTATTTACTTAATTTGAATCTCCTGACTTCCTACAATTCTTCTTTGCCTGCATTAGTTAGTTAATAATTTTTTAATAATTATTCAAATAATGCTTTTTGGCAGAGCTGGAGTACTAGTCGGTTTGATGTCTTAGTGCAGCCTCATATTTTCACACCATTGGTTCAAATTTGCTTTATTACTGACTGATAAATTAGTGTCTTTGATCTTAGGTCAAATTGGTAGTATTTTCCAACTAACAGTACACTTGTATAATTTTTAGTCAGATCTGCTCCATTAATTACGATATATGTCAAAGTATTTCGCTGATTCTGCTTGGACATGGAATTGAGCATTCTTCAAGCAGATCTTCAGATCTTTTCGCATCAACGAAAAATTGGCGTGGACATATTTCCAGTCTCTAGTCCATTCGTGGATATTTTGATTCTCCCTTGTATGTTTTCCATAGCTCTAGGTAGAAATGTATCTTTTGCCATAATGACATTGTATTTAGCCAGTGTTTCAGATACGGTTTCTTTTGTTGTTGGAATAGACAAGACAATAACTTGAAAAATCGGAACCGAAATATTTGAACACCCTTTGCAAAAATAACGTATTAACATTATTAACAACAAATATTATTAGTTGAATAATAGTTAAAGTATCAATTTATAAGGTGACGTACATTCAAATTATACATAACATTTTATGATGTCATTAAAAATGTTTAAATGTTATTAGCAATTTAGTTAAAATTGTTTCACTTAGACGAAATAGTTCATTCACAAGAACAATGTTTTGATCAGCATAATTTATACATTTATTTTCGAAGCCATTAGTCAAAACTACGAAAACTTTTAATATTCCAATGTATAGCGAAAAAATAAAAATCAGAACTTTTCAACAGGAAAACTTCCCCGACATCGGCGTCTTTAATGATGTAAAGTAATGTTCTCAGTAAAAGTCTTTTATGTATGTTTTGTAAAAGATAAAACATCAGAAGATTCCAAAGTGAGTTAAGCGTTGGGGAATTTACTTTGTGGTTTAGATTTTTCGCGCAAAATTAATGAAGTCAATATTTGCATTTTCGTTGACATAAAAAGCAAACTGAATTTGCGTCAGAAAAGAAAACAGGAAAGATAAACATGACATATATAAGAGTTTATGTTAATTTGTATTTGAAACAAGTCATGGCGTTACCGATACTTTTTAGTGTCTGTTAAATATTTCAAATTGCAATTAGCCATCTTGAGTCGGAGGAAAAAACAAAGAAAATTATGTATTTACCATATAATATACTCAGTTTAAACACAAGAATAACTCAATAAATAGATTGTTTCTAACAGGAAAAAGATAGCTGAAGAGAAAGTTAAATTGCTATAAGTACTTCTATTAATGTGTATTTTTTACGAGTGTGTTAAGTTTATGTTAACATCGCGCACATTTTATATAGTTCTTAATTCTTTCAAAACTTAGCTTTTTGTTTATTTTATTAAATATTGGGTATTAGTGACCACATTTTTCTACATTTAGTTTAAAAAAGGAAATAATCTGAGATTGAAAAACGAAAATTGTTTAAATAAGTAGTTTGTTTGAATGGAGTTGTGATTACCTTGCCCCCTAATAATTAAATATCGCTAGGTAATATAATGAATTTTAATTTCGGCAACAGGAACATATATGCTTCAACTATTTATAGTGCTGATGTAATTTAAAAGGATTTAGTTTAAAATTGATTGAACATACATTTTAGTGTCGCATTAGGCACAGCGTATGTCTTTAGATCGGTATATAAAATTAGTGTTTTCACAATTACAAAGTAATTTTGCCATTGTTGCCTGTTTTGTGGCGTGAGTTATGTTACCGTATTTCAACCTCTAAAGACTGTCAGTGACGTAATCCCTACCGATCCACATACCTCGGTAGTAAACCAACTACGACAATTATAACCAGTTGTAACCCAGGGTCGCCTGCACAACACTCACTATCCCAAAGCCGAAGCGACATCAGCAAAAGACCACTTGATTCTAGGTGGTTATTCTGGAAAAAAAATCTAGTCAGTTTCTAATTCTTGTATCTTGTGTTAAGACCATACTTTTTCAAACTGTACCTTGAATCTGTTGTTCTGAATGTTTTTAATTAGTTTTTAAAAAACAAAGTCTTACATTTAAAACTTTGAATTCGTGAGACAGAGTAAAATCAGAAATAATTAAACAAAGTGGATAAAAAATATTAAATATTCTGAAAGTATGGACATTACCAAGTGGTTATATATGTAAAGAAAAGGTTTTATATCAGTAGTTTTAATTATAAATAAGAAGTTTCAATTGTTTAATTTTATCGTAAAAAAATTAAACTAGATATGAATTTATCATGAAACATGAATCACTGTAATCACGGATTCAAGTATCCTATGAACTTTTTTTCTGAAAAGATATTTTAATTGTAACTTATTATGTTCTTTGAAAGTTTACAGCTATTTTATTTGACTTAAATTATAGCAATTACACACGGTACAGTGTCTTCTAGATTATATGTTATATTAAAAATGTTTTAATATAAAAATGTCAACACAAATATAATCTGGGACATTTAACAATTTTGAGGCAATAAATTTTACTATTGTATGCAGGTTTTCGTTGAAACTCTTTCTATTAACGTAATTTATAGAGCTTTCTTGTCCAAACAAATTGACATGGAAGAAAATCTGGTTTACGTATCTTTTATACGTTTTATTTTTCGTTCTTCCAGGAAATCTGGTATTTCCTTCTCGACGTTTATTTAAATTGTTTTGTATTAGAGTAGTGGAAGACGTAAGCTAGCATGTTGCTATATAAAATTGAGATAGGAGTTGTCTCTAGAGTGGAATAATATATATATATATATATATATATATATATATATATATATTTATATATATATATATAAATATATATATATATATATATATTTATATATATATATATAAATATATATATATATATATATATATATATATATATATATAAATATATATATATATATATATATATATATATATATATATATATATATATATATATTTATATATATATATATAAATATATATATATATATATATATATATATATATATATTTATATATATATATAAATATATATATATATATATATATATATATATATATATATATATATATATATATATATATATATATATATATATATAAATTTTTATTGATATATTCCGCCCTGATATAAAGAATATTCGAGATGAAGCGACGTTCTATACTAATTTTGAATATAGCGTTTGACTTCTTGGAAATTCTCGATCTATTAGACTAAAATCTGGGAATCTGTTTGATAGCGGCTCGGAGGTAAATACAAATACAGCTTCCGCTGCCCCTATTTCAAAACTATATCGTCTATACAAGGCTATCAAAACTGAGTGTTATAGTGTTATGAGTAGGATCCTGCTATTCATGTAACACTCGAAAAGTTTTGTTTAGCTTTATATTAACGTATTTTATGTTAAGTTAGCCAGGATAAAATTCATACATGAAATTTGATATACCTTCATTCTTCGTCGATACTAATATTGTTAAAAGTTGATAAATAATATTATGAAGCTTTGGTTATAAAGGATAATAATTTTTCGTTAATAAAATTTTATGAATTACTTTTTATTTAATATAATTAGAAGGAATAATAATTAAGGGCTATATTCTGTAATTTTGTTGATACAATTCTATAAATATATAAAAGGAGCTTATCGATTTGAAGGAAAAAACTGCCAATGAGCACTAATTTCCTATTTAAGCCTTGAGTTTTCTGTTTGATATAATTACTCCAATAGAGTCGTTATCTAACGTCTAATTGGTGCTTAATTATTTATTATGCAAAATATTTTTTTACTTATTACATCGTATATATCACTGTAACTTTAAATGAGCTGTTATTTTGTTATATTAATATTATTTAGTGCACGTGTTGCTGAAAATTATAATCTATAGTTGCTCAACTTGGACTGATGTGCTGTTACAATATCATAAATTATATACAAGATATCAAATAATCAAATTATTTTGTTAATTTTTGAAATAAGGAAGTTGCCGAGGAAATGGCATAATTAAGAACTGCAGAGAATAAACGAAAATTCCGTAAAGCAAGGGTTGATCGAAAATGAACAATATTAATGTATGTATGAATGTATTCACGAATTCCTAGAAAATGTGAGGCTAACTGAGGCTGTAAATTATTCGCTATGAAATAAACAAAAAAGCACAAAAGGCCCTAGCAGCACAACCCACCTACAAAAAATGAGAATTACTGAAAGCTAGAAGCAATAAAGAGAAAGTTGAAATTCTCTCAAATAACTTAAGGAATATATTTAAGCCTTTTCCGCCTGAGCTATCTAAAAATAAAGAAAATGAAATTACTAAAGTCGCCATCGCAAATGGACATATCACATGAAAAAAGTATAGTCAGACTAATGACAGAGATAAATTGTACAAAAGGCCATAAATTGTACGGTATATGATATAATATCAATTAAAATGTTAGAACAACTATCATTTGGAAAGTAGCAAAAATAATAATTATTCTCAATTCAGGGAAAAAAAGGATATGTTGCCTCCTACTGGCCTCTAATAATAATGTCGGATGTTATATGAAAAGTTTACTGTGTTATATGAAATTCAACTGAGTTACTGTTAGTAAGTCTAATATAAAAATCGTACAACGGTTTCGAAACAAAGTGTTGCGTGCCATTGCCGAAGCTTCATATTATACCTCTAATCAAGTGATATATCGCAATTACCTCAAGAATCCTTAACGAGTGTTGTTCAATATGTTTCTGTTAAGTATTTGATTATTATTAGTACTAGATTATTTAAATGCATTTAACACCATCTGATCTGACGATAGTATATATATAAACTTTAGAATAAGACTAAATAATTAATATAATATTTTACGCAGTAAATCATCCAATAAAGTTAATTTCTACATATCATTTCTATAATATAATCATAATAAACCCTTATTGCTCCCTGAGAAGATTGTTGGATAATTTAAAAAACTGGTGAAACAAAGATACGATATTGTAATTATCATATAAATTGTTATATTTTAAGTTATATTTTGTATTATTAATTGAATGTTTCAATCTGAGGGATTCTTCAATATTGATTTACGTTCTGGAATTAGGACGTATATTTCACACCAAGCGTCATCCTGTCTAACTCTAAAAATTGAAACATAAAATATAAGTAATCGAGTACATTTTTTTAGAACATAAAACGCGTTCAATCTGGATTTTGTGTTAAATAAAACGAGCTTTTTTATTTCTTTTAGGTTCAAGGATTTCCATAGTAATTACATCTGTTATCCTTTAGTCGTTATCCTATATTTTTTGTTGTCTCGAAAGCCCAAATAATGATCTGAAATTATATTTTGGAATCAACTGACGTTTTAAAAAAAATATTTTTTTAACTCAATTTATATTGAGCGCGTCATTTAATCATTTAACTTATAATAATGTAGTTTTTGTTTAAATTTCTATATCTGGATTGGTGAGCTTAATGGATTGCTCCTTAACCAGATTGATGAAACGAGACATTTAACTTACATAGTGTATATCCAATCATGTCTAGTAAAAGACTGGAAGTTTGTCTCGTCGCCTTTAGGATAGACATTGATAAATTATTAGCACTTATTACTTGACCGGAAGCAAACAGATTTTTTATGGAAACGCCGTCAAAGTAATGAATTATATATTCTTTAATTTTAGAAATCCAATGGAACTGTATATAATATCGATAATGTTGTATAATATGGCGATTGTTTGGATTCCTATACATAATTATAGATGTCGCTAAATTTAACGCTACTAGTTTGTTACAATAATCAATAGGTATGATGATTATTTTAGAAAAACTACTTGACGAAAATTGTATATATTTTGCCCCGAATAAATTTTATTTCCACAAATATAATTTAAGAGAAAAGTGAACATTTAAACTAATGTTTGAACATAATTTTAATATAGTGTATGGACTTATTGAATATTTGCTTGCTCGTGCATAAAATATTTTGAAGTATTATACCTCTCCAGGCTAACTGATACATATTTTGTTGAACTATGTGATTTTATCCAGTTTTTATATCCATATATGTATGCCTTGCAGACGAAATTGTCAAATATTTCAAACAATACTTGTACACAGATAGTTTGTTGAGATTTCTATATCTGAGACCAAGTAACCTAAAAGAAACTAATGAGATACCTAGTTTAAGAACTCATGCTGAGAAGATATCTCCACGCTTAAGAGAATATCATGTATTTAAGCATGCTAAATATAAATTTTGTAAAAATACTTGTCATTGCATGTACTCATAAATTGACAAGGCATAATTAATTTTCAAATATTACAAAATATTTTAATACCACACTGGATTATCCCTTGTTTTAAAGATTGCTAAAAGTTTAATGTCCATTATCAAATGTATGATATACAATATAAACTTTTTCATTTATTTGTTTTTTAGTTATTATCGGCTTTGTAAAATAGGCCTTCTTTTGGTTTTTTAAGATAAATTTGTTTTCGCATATTAAAATTATAATTAAATTTTTTATTTAAGGTTTTTTGCCAATACAGTTTTGCTATGTCTTAGTAATTATAGGACACTTAATTCTAGATAGTATAAACCTACACACTGATTATACGAAATATTAGCATAAGGTTGACTGAGAAAATTTAAATGAGTACGTTAAAATAATAGGGGCTGCTATAACAAACTATATAATATTATAGAGAAATTTATACCGTTAATTTATATAGCTGAATATGGAACAATAATCCAATTAAACTAATTAGAACATAACTATTTATGTGCTCATTATTTTAGATATTCGATAAAAAATATTACTATTGAACATTGTATTGAACAAACTTGTTTTAAATTAATTCAGCTAACTTTAGTAACACACAATCTGAAATATTCGAAAATCGAATATCAATATTCCAAGATCTAAATTATCTAAAATACATCTAAATATTCTAAGACACTGTGACATATGAGTAGCACATCGCAAGAAGCGGTCTTGGAGGGAGTTCCTTAATGAGATCTGATGTGTCCTAGGTTCAAACCGTATTTAAAGCATGGTTTTTTTTGCATTTATATTTGTGATTGTTTAAGGTTATTTCTAGGCATGCGTATAAAATGCATCAAAAAACACAATATCGCTCTTGTAAATAACTATACTGTTTCAGCCCAAACAATATATCGTTTTTATCTTGTAAGGAATAATTGATGTTGCTTTTCAATAAAATTTAAAGCTTTTGGTATAATTACTATTTTAAAGAGTGCTGAAAGAAATGGTGGACTGGAGTGTTAAATAAAATATTTCTAACGAAAAAATTGAACCGACTTCAAAAAATAAATAAGGAAATCACTAAACTTAGATTTTTAACACAAAAAATAACATTTTAATATAAAATATGTACATAATAATAGTTGTAATAACTAAATAAAAATAAAAAAGAAACTTATTTAATCTATCTGCTACACGTATTTTATATTCTACTATATACACACAATTTAGCTTAATACCTACCTAAACGTATTTATCATTTTACAGTATTATTTTAACTACTACCAAGTGATCGCTTTGAAGTCGGTGCCGAACCTAAACAGTTATATTGAGTTAGATTTGTTTTGTTGGTTATTTAATTTTTTGTATATAGCACAAAATTATATTATTATTTTTGTATAGTTTGGGTTTGAAACCATCACTGCACTCTTTCGAAAAAAAAAATTTGGAAATAGGTCTACAATTGATGGAGAAAATCGGCGAACATACAATAAAAAATATATATAGAGCCGAACATAAAACCTCCTCCTTTTTCGAAGTCAATTAAAGACTAATAAAAGGAGTATTAATTGTGGATTAATCAATTTCAAGAATAACAGATTAATGTTTGCATCTGTTCTATTCGTTATTATAATTAATTTATAAATTATTTATTATTATTAGTTTCATTGTGGAGGGCAAATTCGATTTAAATTGCGCTCTTGTATTTATTTAATATAATTATTACGATCTACCGACCGAAAAGCTAATTTACGTATAGAAATATCAGTGGACATAATTTCAAAACCCATACATTTTATGTTCAATAAATAACATCAAAATTTATACAGTTATATGTATATTAATTCATTTTTGTTAATGTAATAATACTCATTATATCAATACTCTTTAGATAATCTATAGTTACATTGTGTTAAAGTATTATACGTTATTCATTGTGTAATATTTTATATACCTAATTACGTGAAAATATATTTTGGAAATAGTTCCGATTTTAAACAAAACGCAAATGAACATTATATTAATGGAATAGCGTTAAATATAACTATATATGCAACGAAATGTAAAACATCAGGATAGTAATGGATTTAGGTAAGTGGTTCTTTCGCCCAAGGAGATCCTAATGTAATTTGCATAAAAACTAAAAAGCAGTATATAAAATATATTGGAAGAATTTACCTTTATACCTTTTTTAGGAACAATTTGATATTAAAAGAATGTAACCTTATATTTCTTTCTTTTAAACAGCATTTTTCCCGACAATTTCAGATTTCATTAAGGCCCAAAGTCAACTCGTCAATTACAATCTATAATGTTCTCCAATAACATTTTAATTCAATTTAACTTTCTAATAAGCATGTTGAAAAATTGACGTTTGGAGCACTGTACTTTTAAATGCACTTTAAAATAGGGGTGTTTGCCACCAAAAAAAATAACGACATTTTGATATATTATATCGATTCGATATATCGATATATTAAAAAATATATCAAATATATTTTTAAAATAAAACTTTAAATAAATAAAAATTGTCGGAGTTACCATCAACTAAATAAAATTAATATTTTGGTAGCCCTGTCAAATACAATTGCACTTGTATCTTAAAATTTTACAGTTAAAAAAATACAGTTTTGATTTGTCTTGTTTTTGAATTTAATTTGCCTAGCAAATGTGGAATACTTGATTTCAATATACTCTTCTTGTACTCCCTAAGAGACGATTACGCCACTATCGGCTATACCTTTTAGACTTATTACTTGCACTGATTAATTTTCTGGCGTGTGTTCTGATAGCATTTTTACGTGATTTTTACTCTCTTCTTCGTATGTTATTCTTCAAAATTTGTAGCTAGTGTGTCTGGAATATACACTCACTTCGAGTCTCTAAGAGTAAATGTTATTCTTTACGTTATTAATTCAGTTACAGTCACACAATTATTCGCTTTATAGATCCCATTTTTTTATGTATAGTTTTTCCTGTTAGTATCACAAAATCAATTTCTAACTGAGAAATATGATATAAATAATCCAAATAATATTGAAGGGGGCCAAAATGTTTAAACCTTGGAATGCGGAAATGATGGTTGGGATCTTAAGTGACATCAATGTTTTCTAACGCCTCTGATTGGTTTGCCTTAATATGGCGAATTTATGCATTATATTTTTTATGCTTTTATTTCTACTAAAATATTTGTGATCACTCTTATTTTTGTATATATTATTATTAAAAATCAATATTTTTGTCATTCTTTATTGCAGTCATTAAACCAAGTATGTATATTCGCAATCATTTAACCTTCTACTATAGCCTATTCAAATTAGTGACGTCAGAATGTCGCAATGTTGCTGCATCAACTCAGTTCAATTTGGTTTTGACATACAACATATAAATAAAATAATTGAACAAAGATGTTATAAATATATATAAATATGATTTATTTTAAAATTATAGTACATCTAAAAACTACAGTTAATTATACAGCCACAATTATTTATAGGTCAGGGTTATAATCTCTTATCACTATTGCCTTCAAGATTTTTGTATACGACAGCCGGACGATTTTGACAGGCTCAAACGTTTACGAGTTCGAGCTAATCAGACAGCATTGTGTCTCTCTTTAACTGTAATAATATGAGAGGGAAAATACTGTATGATTCTAAAACGCATTTACATATTGAGGCAGGCAATAAATTAAACATCTTGATGACATATGTACCAAAAAAACTTGAATAGACTATATGATCTTTATCTTCGATCTAAAATTCACCGCTGTTAAATTTGACAACACCTGACATACAACAAACTGACAATTTATATCATTTAACTAATCTTACCTTGTACTTCAGCAACATACCCTCAAAATATGAAGCAATATCTACAAGTAATTGATGATTATCGACAACGTACTTATTTATTTTTAGTGTCATTCAGCAAATAACACGAAAATAATAACAAAAAGTGAAAGAAATATACAAAAAGTTTCGACAAAACTCATAAGATGTCAGGTCCTCAGGTATAAAAATTAATTAAATACCAATAAATTTTGTTCGAACTGTTTTTGTTTACTGGATATTGATATACTGGAGACTTTCGTATACTTAAAAAAATACAATAGTATATATTTTTCATTCAATGAAACCACGAAATATTTAATATATACAAAAAGCTATTATTATTGAAAAAGAATAACAACATTTCTAGTAGCAACCAACCAACCTTTCTAGTTCAACAACCCAGTGCTGTAGGTGTGTAGTGGGATCCAGATGTTATCTCATCTATTTTGGAGAAATAACACAATGAAACATTTTTCAAGCATAGAAATACAAAAATGTAATTAAAATTTTACTATATTACTAAACTAAACCTTAATTTGTATAAATGAAACTTTCTTATATTATGTATATTTGCCATAACATTGTAACCTTAGTTTCAAATGCCATTCGCGTTCTGAGAATTACCGGCAAAGTATTGAGGCATTCAAAGGAAGTGTCTCACCCTTTAAAAGGTATCACCCTTAATGAATCCCCAAATAACGGACGTGATTGACCCAGAGGGCCAGTTTGCGTAGCGAGTGAATATTCTGGATGGGAAAGTGATTTCACGGCGGCTGTATTAAGCGTTTGGTGTCGATACGGAAATTTAATTTAATCTGTATTTGCTTTAAGAGTTTGCGAGGGGATATTAAAACTTAAGATCGTTCCTTTGGTGGAGTTAATTTGCCTTTTAAAGAGCGCCTTCGTTCAGTTTGGATATAATTGATATGGAGATTTCGAAAAGACACATTTTGATGCTATTTAAATACCAAAATTATTCCCTTTTTTTGATAGCTTGTTTCTTTCTGGTTTTATTTTCATTTATATTTTATTATTTATTTATTACATTGTTATTAGACGCTCCTGACCAATCGTCTATTTGTCTCTGCAATAACTTAAATCTAAGTATATATCTAGGAGGATCCAATTTTCCTATCTTGGTTCCTTGTATAATAATGTTTATAGTTTATTCAAAGTAGCAGTGAACTCATGCCATTTGAATTTATGACATCAAAATGGTGCAATGTCGCCGCATTTAATGGTGATATTTTACGCATTTCTCTTTATTACAAAAACTTTATAAAATATAATTTATTTTAACGTTACAGTACATATACTGCATATATTATCGAAGAACTTGAACTACTGCTAATTACCTAACACCCTTCGATATGAAGTTCTACAGTTTTCCTAGATAAATTATATACTCACCTTTAGTTGTTTCCACACTCATGTTTTGGTATTGTCAGCACTGAATCATTAACCCACATTCAGAAAGTTTCATTCACTCACTCATTGACACAGTTATATTCTGACTCACTATTCAAGTCAGAAATTAAGCTGTTACTTTCCAATCTAATACTAGTCCACAACTCCACCATTTCTTTATTTCTTCTTTTGTGTGATTGAAGGAGTTCATCCAAACTGAATGGTGTTATTGTAGAGAATATATTGCTTTTCACATATCCTAATAGTTCTTTCCTGTATATGACATTACACTCTTTGACCATATTTCAGGGCTATTTCTAAAAAAGTAAATTACATAAAACACAATTAAACATTTAATTTAAATTTACCAAGTATCAATTTGAAATATTTTACCCTTTAACATGATATCCTCAAAATTTAATTTGTTTTGCAAACCATTCCATAATTACAAATTTTGCCGATCACTTGTTGGAATCTTTTTGTTGGATTCCTGTTTCTATCACTAAAAACAATATATCTGCAATAAATTATTAAAAATTATTATGATTTACAAAACCTAATCAAGTGTTATTTTAGCTTTTACATTTTTCCATTAACTTTTATTTTCTTTACACTCGTTTTATTAGCATCTTGCCAAAGGTGGCCTAATGTTCCACGTTGTCCTACCTATGTCTGTACACAAGTGATTGCTTATAGTGAATATTGAACTACATGTTAAAATAAATGATATTTTTTAACATTTTTGTTTCATTATTTTAGTTCCACTTGTCCACTTGTATGCACTATAATAATTTGTTACGTACTAATATTTGTGAATAACCAAGTAACCAATACATTTTCCTATATTTAAACAATTATGTTAATTTCACTAAGGTTTTCATTAAAATTTTCCCCTATAGATCTAACTCCATATTTTTTAATTTATATTTAATATCTAACCTTTTACTATTAAAACATATTAATTTGCACGATTAGATATTTTCAATTCCAAAAGTTGGATTTAAATTTTTCAATTTGATATATCGGTGATGCGAACCTCAGCTTTGGGTCATATCCTTCCTGTGCAGATAACGGTTATAACAGCCTGCTGTGCGTGCAGAAAATTCTAGCTAATTTAACGGAAAATCCATACTTTAATAAAGCAAGCCTAACGCCAGCGATAGATCGTATGGATTCTACGATATGGAGAGTTACATATTAATCTCCTGATAATAAATTTCTGAATTGATGGAGCTCACTTAATTTAGACAGTTTTATATCATATCGTAAATCAGTGATGCCGTAACTGGAAGGTTACAAAGAGGAAATTCTTTGTCCTTTAATGATAGAGGCGATTTTTTATTGAAATGCATATACGAAAAAGTATATCCTTTTTTTGTAGACCATCGCATTTTAAATATATAGCATAGAAATATTTTCCTGTTTTTGTACCAGTTCCTGTTTCCTGTTTAGAAAATATAATTTTTCATGTATATTTTTATTATTTAATTATTACATTGTTAGTCGTTTCCTACTAACATACAATTTGTCTTTATGATTACTTAAATCTAGGTATATAACTAGGAGGAGCCATAGGCCCTATCTCAGTTTCTGGTGAATTAATGTTTATACATGTCACTGCTGAATTTTTTATTAAATGCATCTCACTACACAATGCTACACAAGATCTGATGGTTTGACACTTTTGAGTCTATGTCCTGCTCTGATGGTATCCAAAAGTTGCAATACTTCAGTATTCTCATGAGAATGGAGTCTTGCCTCATGCCCCCTTGCACTTCTTTTGATTTCTTGACTGTCTGACCATGGGTATCACATGGTCTCGATGTAGGTAGTCAGTCCTGTAGTATTTGGGTGCGCCCACAATACTTCTCAGGATTTTGTTCCGAAATTTTAGTTATGTTACTCTTTGCAGAACATCCTCAAAATTGAACTCTGTATGTCCATATAGGTTTCAGTATTTGCTTATATAATAGCAATTTATTATGTACTGATAATTATGATTTTCTTCCAATTAGCCAATACATTTTCCTATATTGCAATTTCAGTTATTTTCTTTGCTTTTTTATAAGTTCCTTCCAGCCAAGTTTTGCTCCAAGATTCATTCCGAGGTATTTAGCGTTGTTGCTATATGGTCTGATATTATTATTTAATGTTATAGGTGCTTGTACGGTCTGATTGTAGGTGACCTGCATATACACATATTTACTTTCGTTGATTTTTATTCTCCAAGTTTGTGTCCAATTATTCATATTGTCACTTGCCTGTTGTGATTTTCGTGAGGTTTCTTCCCTATTGTCTCCGACAGCTATAATCGCAGTATCATCAGCAAATGTAATCGTCGTACTATTCTCCATTTGTGGTATATGACAAGTGTAAAGTAGGTAAAGCATTTGTCCCAGTGCACTTCCTTGTGACACACCTGCTTTAGCTTCTTTTATTGTAGAGTAAGCCCCTTCTTATTTAACTCTAACATTCTGGCTATAATGCACGATTTTAGAAGTTCATTGTGTTGTTTTGGTAATATTTTCTGTAGTTTATGAACAAGACCTTCATGCCAAACCTTATCGAAGGCTTGTGCTACATCTAAGAATATAGCTGAGCATACGTTTTTACCTTCGTAGGCTTTTTCAATAACATCTGTGGTCCTGATCAACTGTTGAATGCTTGTTAATAAGCCCAAACTGATATGTTGGTATTACGTTTTTTTTCACTATGATCGGTTTTATTCTATTCAACAGGAGTTTGTCAGATACCTTAGATATTTCTGGAGGCAATGATATAGGTCTATAGGCTTTTATATCGTTTACTGACTTTCCAGGTATAGGGATCATCATAATTTCCGCCATCTTCCAAATGCCTGGGAATTTATGTATATGAAATTCTAAAATATTATACCCATAAATGAGCAGATGGTATTATTGTGTATTACATTACATCAGATGAATTTATAATCAACTTTGTGCTGGATCCTCGCTAACAGGCTGTTACTATTTAGTATGAATCATTTCGTTAAAGTTTGAACAAAAACTTTTTTTAGTGCTTTGAAAATGTCTGAATTTTTACCGAGTTATCGGAGTAATTATTTGGGCGAAGGTTTACTTTTCCTTCAATTTAAGGAAAAGGGCTGTTGAAGGCGAGAGAACGAAAACTGTATGGCGCTTATGGCAACTATTCTCCAACGCTTTAAACATATAACTACTGGTTTCATCATTTTAAATGAGGTGATTTTAACACCACTATCAAAGAGCGCGCTGGATAGCAAAACAAAGGATTTGAAGGCATCTCGATGAAACGATCAATGGGGATTGCTATGGGACTAAGATAGATGTGTTTGAGGCTAGCACTGCACCAAAAGCGGTATACGAGCAAAGACACAACAATTTTATTCTTCATCATGGCAACGCCCCACCAAATGTTGTTAAAACCAGTGAAAACATACCTAGATGCATTAAAATGGGAGGTGCTACCCAACCAGCAGAATTTCACACCTTGTTTATCCTCCTTCTGATTACTATTTATTTCAGCAAATGAGTTGTGATCTGTTAGAGCAGCGCTTCATTTCTTATGAAGACACCATAAAATGAGTCGATTTGTGGATAACCTTAAAACATACATCGTTCTTTCAAGATTATTGTTTTCAAAGAAAATTAGCGGCTATCGAAAGTATTGTTCACATTGAATAAAACTAAAGTATAGGTCTAATACATAAGTATATATGAAATCTTGAAAAAACGACACGTATTTAATGTTTTGGAACAGTTGCGTAACACAATTTTAGGTATATACAGAAAAATTGAGTACTAGTGAGTTAAACCATTCAGAACGAAGTGGATTCAAAATATAAAAATTAAGTTACATTTCAGAGACCTATTGATAGAATGTTATTTCCAGTTACACAGTATGTTAAAAATTAGTCTCAAATTATTTAGAGTCATTTCCACTAAAGGATTAAAGCATTAAGTGATAGCATGTGTTATGATGTGAAACAACTATTAAACAGCCTAGCCAAAGTGTTAATTTCCATCGTTTTGGCATTTCTCGGTATAAAATAATGGCTTTCCATTTATTATTACTGGATTATTTGGAGCATAAACTCGTTAGTTATGCAACCCTTAAAACTGTATTTTAAACATTAACTACTTATCTGGCTATCAAAACCCATTGAGTACTTTCAGAAATTTTTGGTGATGCTACTCAGTCATATCCCAATTTTGGATTTGGTTTCCACGGTTTAAAAGTGATTGGATTGGAGGGATTGGATGTCTTGTTATTAACAAGAAGGACTCGAGAGCTCAAAACGCTTCGATGGCAATTAATTAGAAGACTTATTGGACAAAAACTCACCTCAAGCATACAACTTCAGACATCGAAGTTTCATTGCTTGCCATTAGTAGCGCGATGTGACTGGCTAAGAAAAGCTGATCAGTAACAACAACAACAGTTGAAAAGACAATCCTAATCGTAAATAATCGTAAGCTCATGAATGAACGTTGCCAGAATTGTAAATGGCACACAGGTAGAGCTTGAATAGGAAGTTCTTCTGTACGCATTCAACAGGCATAGTGAAGTCTGACGAGTTTGAAATACGGAAGAAGTGCTAAAATGGATCGATGTTTGGATCGCTGCCAAACCAACTTCGTTCTTTCGATTCCGATCGTCATGTTGCCTAAAACAATGGGAAAAATGTTTAGAAAGTGATAAAAAATATTTTGATTAATATATAAAGAAATGTCTTAATAAATAGCATTTTAAAGTAAAGCATACACCAAAACACATAAAAGCAACTAATATAAATTATGCTAATGCTTTGTTAGCCGACTATTCTATATTCTATATTTATTCCTCCAATTCATTAATATAATTTTTCTTTTAGTGTTTGTATGTTGACATAATGGCCTATTTAAATATAGGAACTTCTTTATAAAAAAGGAAAGAGTATATTGAAAACTTTAATTATAGTTATTCTATTATGGGTACACGTTTATTAAAACATACCTAATTGAATTTTCTCTGTGTTTTGCAACAAATGAAGCAGAACATTTCCAGTGCAATTAACTCTTTATAGCATAACTATCTAATTTTAGAAAAATAAAAATAGCCATATCACCTATTGATTAAACTTCTTATATTACATTATAAAATACTCCTATTCGGATTTCTCTAACTATACTATTTTCGATAATTTAAAAACTACGTTTCATACATTATATGTTGATTTAAATAGCATTTAATACATTTTCTACCGGTTTTTGTGATATATTTTTAGATGCATTTTCAAGTTGTTACAAACTAGTTTATCTCCCAATACTCTTTTATCTTCTGAGGAGTTTCCCGCAAAAACTAATGGGATCCCGTTTCTTTTATCACAAAAACACTAAACCACGGTTTAGCCCAAATCTGGATCGTAAAGGTTTTTCCGTCTTCGTTTATATACACTAAAATAAAACGCATGTGCTATTAGTCTTAACACAAAACATAATGGTTCATTTACTACAATTCAGTCGTCAGATTAATTTGCAGAATTGCATACGATATAAATATAAGTATGGCTTTATTAAATATAATCGTTAATAATTAGAATATTCGTTTTATATTTCTCTCAGTTTTTTAATTTAAATTCTACATTAATGATCATTTTTTCAATTTTGTTATATCAATTTTACAAGGTATAATATGACACATTACGCTAAACATTATCTTGGAATAGTTAATTTATTATGATGATAAATTATACAAACTATACTTTCATTCACTTAACATACTTATATTAAGCACCGTAGTTGCAATGTTGTTAAGCTTTCCTCATCTTCTCTAAAATTCAAAAATTAACCAGATATTCATCAGTTTGTTTAGTAGACCGAAAGGTACAACAACCTAAAAATTATTAAATGTTGGATCATCTATTAAGATTAAGAAATATAATTTTTTCCTTTTGGGAACTATGTTATGTTTCAAAATATTGTATCCTACTTTTTATTATATTGTTAATTTTCAAGTTATTACCCAGCACTAGGTATTACTTTTTCCCACCTTACCGATAATGTGCTAATTTAAAAGTCTGCTTGTTTTCGAATATATTCATATCTTTTCCACCAAACAATGTGGCCTCCATTGGTGATAATCGGAAGGAGTAATATATGACTCATACATAGTTGCAAAGAATCATTTAAATATTTCAGTTATTCAGGCCCAGAAAGAATATTTTTTGTAATGTTAATATTGCAACAAAGTAATACTGGAAAAATTAAGTATGACAGCTTTGAGCTAAATTGATTTATTAAATAATGATTCTATACGATAAATAATAATTAACGTAAACTACACTAAGCAAAAAAATAAGAAAAAACTTTCAAATAATTTTAAAAACTATCATTATACATTGGAGTGAAGAGTTATAAGATAAAATATTGTAGCTGTTTGTGAAAAAGTTTGTCTGCTTATGTGAAAATGACGTGAGCCAAGTTTAACTATTATCTCTCATATAAGCAGTTTATATAGAGAAGTAAATAGAAATGTACGAAAAGCATTCCCTGCAATAAAATATACAATTGAAGAAACACAAAGAGACATAATAAAAAGTCCTCGGACTATAAGTTGGAAATAAAAAGACAGAAACTCAAGAAAATGATAGGTGTTTTTCAGAATATTGAAACTTCTACTAGGAACTTTCCGAACCTGAGAATGCAACGACACTGACCTAAATTGCTGGTAATACATAAAGGACTCCAGAGAATAGATTTGAAATTCTTGTAGCAGTCAAAACGTAATTTCGTAAAATTGCTTGACCTAGTAAGATTTTTGCGAAGATTTCTCTTATTTCCACAGAAATTATTGTCAAACAAAACAGTACAGTTTGTTTTACTTAGATTTATATCATCGACCTTTATAGGATTTTAATTATATGTAGAATTATAGTGTTTATTAATATAAATGGGACCGACCTGGAAATAGTCAGGAAATGAATAAAGAGCAGACTATAAATATATATTAGGAAGGTAAATAAGAACAGGAATAGTTACAAATATTATGTCTTTATTACTATAATAATAAAACGGAATAGAGTAACAAAACTGCTTCAAAAGCAAGTAATACTAGAGACACTTAGGAAATAAAAATGGTTACACTGTGGTCTTGACTTATGGATTATATGTTTTACTACTTAGCAGTAATTTACTTTTAGTTAAATGGCTAACCCTCATTAACATTATATCTTTAATTACAAAGGATATTTTCTGTTCAAGTGTTTGATATAAATCATTTTAAATTCTAATTATTTTATATAGGGGACGATGTAGTTTGCAAATGTATATGTGAGCTAAAATAAGCTCTTTTGTTAATTTATCCCCTCCTAATTGTAGGTCCGGGACAAACGGGGAGAGTAGGAAATATGAAATGTTCATATCCGAGACCACAACACACCAGGTAAATGTAGTTTATGCATTTAAGGTACGTCTGGCATTTTCCTTCGTATGCTTTAATTTAACGAAATACTTCTTTAGGGAATTGCGAGTGTCTATAATTAACTTTTGTTATTTTTAGAAAATAATATAATAATATCTAAGTATATTATAAAAGCCGAATTAAAATATCCGAAATAATTGATATTCCTAAGTTCCGCCAAGCTCTGCCATTAATAAATAGTCTAAATAATTGTGTGAATATAATTGTCTCTCTAGAAACCTCTATTTGTCTAAATAGCTTCATAGGTTGAACTCTTGTATGCACAACTAACTCAATAATGGCTAGGCTTTAAAATAAAACCCCGTTTTGCCACCACCATTTGATCCGATTGAGGATATCAAAGTTATGTTATAGAATACTTTAAAGGCCATTCCAGAATTCTTTATATTTTTTACAGTAATTTTTATCTTTGACGAACCTGATTACTATTTCCATAGTCATATCTGTTAGAGATGTCGAAAAAATATTAATATATCGATATTTTTGGCCCATATTTTTTTGACCGATATATCGATAATTTTCTCTCTCTAATATCTGTAACATTAATAGAATTTTCTACTAGGTGTTTATGAAAATGTTAGTGTAAACAAATATGCTAATAACTACTAAGGTATAACTTTAGCTACTAAGTATGACAATTTTGCCATAAAATTTTTCATTTATCTATATAATATAGTTTTTATATTTATTGAGTTATTATTATTCATTTATGAATTATTGAGTTATTTGATGTATATGGATACAGAACAATCGAATGTTTCAACACTAGTTACTTTTTCTTTCTTTAATTTTAAGTAATCTTCAGTCGAAGCTCTTTAAATACTTTTAGAATCTTATAGTTATGTTGGTCCAACATATATCAATGGTCGGTTTAGGTTTTAACAATTTGGCAGTGACAATTTTCATGTCAAAGGTAGAGAATAGCTTGAGCGACCAAAAATAAAAAATTTGAAATAAAAATTTGTTAAACAATTCAGCTGTTGATAATCTGTTTCGTGCGACATTTCCATTAATTTTAACGTTTGCATGCATTGAGAAATATCCAAAACGAATTTAAATATGTATTTCGATGTATTTCAACACCCTGTTTGCGTTTAACACTGGTGCAGAAGGTATATCCATCCACATTAACAAGAATGCTAAAACGTAATGAAACTGTTACAGATGTTTATGCACATTATGTTTACCCACATCAATTGAACAACTTAATTGACATATTGTTGACAAAAAGACCAGCAGTAATAAGCAACACAGTAAAACACAAGCAAAGTTACACTATTGTAGATCTAACGCGAAGTATCTAGTATACTAACCAAAGATAGCGCCTTCCGATTACTGCGTGTTTGGATAGATCGACGATTATTAAACCAACTAATTTCCACATGGTATAGCCATGGTGCTAAAAAGAAGGGAATATTATACTTTAATGATGTTTAAGAAAATAGTTTGATTAATATGTATATATTATACAAATGTTCTTCAATAAATGTCGTTTTAAAGTGAAACAATTGTTCGAATACATACAAGCACCTATTACTATTAAAATATAGTTAAATATATAGTTAAAGTTGAGAGAGAACAAGGTTGTATATTAAATAAAATTTATTTTCTCCCTTCTTTGTGTAAATTAATACCTAAAGACGAGTTGTTTATTAAATTTCTCTCTTTTTTTTTATTACTCTTCGTGAGTCCACAATCTGCCCTATTGGCAATAAGTATTTCTTCTGTTTATATTATATATACATGGCATGTAGAAAATCACTTCATTAAGCAATCTTCTGTATAAAATATTATCTTAATTAATTAGACTTATTCTAATGCTTATTCTAAACTCTACATATGTCCAGTAATCAGATCAGGTGGTGTTAAACGTTTTAGTCTACGCACTTCACTATCACGTCGCATATTTAGCTGATTAGCGAGTACATTGGGATGCACTGACACTCTTTCGAAGTACTTCACACAAACACGTTGGATTACACTCGTTATAGGTTCTAGAGGAATATCGCGTTGTATCACTTTATTTGAAATATAGTACGGAGCATCAACAATGGCACGCAACACCTTATTTTGGAACCGTTGAATGATGGATATATTAGATTTGCTAGCGGTACCCCATAGTTGAATTCCATATGTCCAAATGGGCTTGAGTATAGACTCATACAGCAATACCTTGTTATCTAATGATAACTTGGATTTGCGCCCAATGAGCCAATACATTTGATATAATTTTAGTCCTAGTTGTTTCCGTTTAGAGAGTATGTGCTTCTTCCAGGTTAGGCGTCGATCTAAATGCATACCAAGATATTTAACATGCTCTGCTTGGGGGAGTTGACGATGATTAATATTTACTGGTGGACATGTTCTTCTACGCAGGGTAAACGTTATATGCGTGGATTTTGATTCATTGGCTTTAATGCGCCATGTCTTCAACCATAATTGTATTTGCTCCAGGTGGGTTTGTAGGTTTATTGATGCTGTGACTGGATCTTCATGGGATGCTAGGATTGCTGTATTATCTGCATATGTTGCCACAGTAGTTATTTTTGTGGTGGGCAGATCAGCCGTATACAGAAGATGCAGTACTGGACCCAGTACACTACCTTGCGGAACTCCTGAATATATGGGATTTAATTCGGTATGTTCATCGCCTTGATTTACAATAAAATGTCTGTCAGTGAGATACGATTTCAGTAGCTGATAGTCCGGATGAGGGAGAAGTTTCTTTAGTTTAACCTGCAAGCCCGTATGCCATACTTTGTCAAAAGCCTGAGATATGTCTAGGAAAGCAGCCGAACAATATCTTTTGGCATTTAGGTCAGCGTTTATTTGGTTTACAAGTCTATGCACTTGTTCTATAGTCCCATGCTTATTGCGAAAGCCAAACTGATGTTCTGGAATAATTTTTCTTTTTTCTATTATACAGTTTAGTTTTTTTATGTATAATTTCTCGAAAACTTTCGAGATTATTGGTAATAAACTTATAGGTCGGTAGGAGGTCACATCTTCTGGTATTTTTCCTGGTTTAAGTATCATTAATATTTTAGCTACTTTCCAGATACTAGGGAAGTAATTAATTCGTAGCATAGCATTAAATATATATGTTAATAGTTTTATAGCCTTTTCTGATAATTCTTTTAAAATTTTGCCAGTAATTAAGTCATAACCAGGAGCTTTTTTAATATTAATCTCTCTCATTATTGTATGTTTAACTTTTTTGACCGTTAATTTCTCGTGCGGTAAATCCATTTGAAATGGCGAATCTAGAAAGCTAGTAATTTTATTTTCGTCATCTTTATGTAGCTGAGACTGGAAAGGTTTAAAAACATTTTTTAAGTGTTTTGAGAAAATGTCGGCCTTCTCTTTATTGCTTCTCGCCCAATTATTTTCGCTTGTTTTAATAGGTGGGTTATGCTGCTGGGATCTCCTAAGCTTTTTTGTTGCTTTCCAAAACGAATAGTCTGTAGCCTCAGTTGATGTCAAGTTTTCTAGGTATTCTTGAATGCCTTGGTTTTGTTCAATTTGAATTAGATCTCTCAGCTCTTTTATGGCCCTATTAAATTTTCTTTTATTCTCTTCAGTCCTTTGCTGTTGCCAATTTCGTCGTAACTTTCTTTTTTCTGCTATCTTTTTCTGTATTGTACATGATATATGTGTATTTTTTCTTGGAAATGTTTCACTGTTGGGAGTCGCGGAATATGCTGCCTCCTGTATATTTTTTGTAAGATTTATTGCTGCTATTTCTATATCCATTTCAGTTTGTAACGGTAAGTTTAGAGAGATATTTTGGTCTAAGTTTTCTCTAAATGAGGACCAGTTAGTTCTATTATTGCACAGAGAAGGGGGTTTATCTTTGATATTAATTTTTGAAGAAATTGTTACTATTATTGGTGAATGATCAGAAGACAGGTCGAAACAAGATTCTGCCTGACACTTTTTTGGATCAATATTTTTTGTAATACAGAAATCTATTGTATCTGGTTTTTTATTTCTGTCTGAAGGCCAATATGTTGGTTCACCAGTAGAGATATGTTGTAAGTTATCTTTCCTTATGGCTTTGAGCAGTTCTCTACCTTTTGAGGTTATTATTCTTGAACCCCACATTAAATGTTTTGCATTATAATCTCCTCCTGCTATAAATCTATTACCTAGCGTACTGAAGAATTCTTGAAATTGTTCTGCCTGGTTGTTATGTTTGGGTGGGCAATAAATCGCAGAAATTGTTAATGGTCCATGGGCTTCCTCTATGGTTATACTGGTGGCTTGCAGGTAGTCTTTGCGGAATTTTTCTTTTTCGAAATGCTTTATATCATCTCGAATTATTATGGCTGTACCTCCATGTGCTTTATCATCAGGGTGATTTGTATGATAAAGCTTATATTTAGGAACTTTCAGATAATTCTTGTCCGTAAAGTGTGTTTCGGAAACCATCATAATGTCAATATTTTGTTCATTTACGAACATTTTTAGTTCCCTCGCGTGTTGTTGGAGCCCATTGGCATTCCAGACGGCGATTTTGTAACTATTGGTTTCAGGCATTAGGCAAGTTTGCTTACGACGGTTGTGAGTAGACCAAGCATCGTACTCATTTGATCCATTAGTTTGGCCATCATATTTTCTAATCTTGAGATGTTGCTAGTTTCAGTAGGTTGAGATATTGTCTCTCGTTTTTGTGCTGAACCATTTTCAACTATTTGGGCATAAGTTATGTCTGGTTGACTTGTTCTGGTGGGTAGTGGTAGATTGGTAGTAGTGGATTGTTTTTGTTGATGCCTTTTTTCCCTTAAGGCAGGATAGAGTTTCTGCTGTAGTTGCTTGTGAACTGCGCAACCCTTGTAGTTCGCTGGATGATTTCCGTTACAGTTAACACATTTCACTTTTTCATCGCGAACTTTACGAGTACAATCTCCTGTCTTATGTTCTCCTGCACATTTTACGCATCTATATGATTTGCGACAGTAAGTCTTTGTGTGCCCGTGCGCTTGACACCTTGTGCATTGTGGTATAATTCTTTTTATATGTGGTGATTCGCATTTAATAATATTATTTTCCAATTTGGTGATTTCATACACCGCCTTATTATTTCCATTAGGTTTTATGTCTATATAAAACATAGGCAGAGGTTTTTTTGTCGTATGATGTCGTATATTGTGAATATTTACGACCTCGTGGCCTTTTTCAGCTAGTGCTACCTTGATGGTGTTAAAGTCCGTCCCGTGATGTAATCCTTTTAATACGAATTTAAATGTTCTCTCGGATTTTGGCCTGAATGTATGGTATTGGGTGTTTCTTTCATCTAATTCTTTTATAAGAACTTTAAAGTGATCCGCTTCGAACAATTGGATTTTAATTGTTTCATAGCTCACTGTTTTAATTGTGTAGTTCGTAGTAATGGTTTTCAATAAGTCATGGATGTTTTTTATTATTCCTACCTTATAAACTGTTATTGGTGGTGGTTTGGGAACAACTTTTTCAGGGCTTGGTTGTATGTTCTCTTCAATTTCTTCCGACAGGTTGCTAAAACTGTTTTTTGTCTCTATCGGTTTCTGCAACCAATAGTCACTGATTCTTGTTTGTTTCCTCGCGATTTCTTCTTCTGGACTTCTCAATCGTTTCTTGTTAATGACTGTAGTCCATTCTGATGGTGGAGTTTGCGTTATTGCTGTTTGTTCTAATCTTATATCAAAGTGTGCAGGTGATTTGGTTGAATCGCTATGGTTTGCCATTTTTTAATATTTTAATATTTTATTTAATTTACTTCCAGAGGATAAAAAAAATAAAATAAATACATTGTTTATTTCACGCACTTCATTTTTCACTTACGTTATTTTAGCACTAGTTTTTTACTATAAATACTATAAATGAATTTCAAAAGGACTATTGTAAAATAAAATGAAATAATTTTAAACACTAATAAAAATGAAATGCAGTCCTTTTGTCTGGTCACGTAAACACGTATTCACTACACTTTAGGTCCACTGAGAGACGGATAGCCGCATCTGTTATGCGTTTTTAACACTCAATTAAATAACCGTAATAAAATACTGGGTTTTTTTAAAGAACGGTATCTTTTTATAGCTTGGACCGTATTGAAAATACGTCTTCACCCTACGAAGGTTGGAACTGAACTTTATTAAATTTAATAATATATATATATATATATATATATATATATATATATATATATATATATATATATATATATATATGCATTTAAAGATATTAATCATTACGTCATGGGGAAAAGAATTATGAATTGGAAATGATGGACTTACTAAATCGTATGCCTGGTTTTGGATAACACATAGGAATGACCACTGACCTGACCTATAAGAATTAATATTGTTTCTAATTCTTGATTAATTCTCGTTACTTATTTTGTTTTTCAACATTCTACTGCTCATGGTCTCCTGTTTCAATTCTTCGACAATTCTTGTAATTATTTAGTAATTCTGATATAACTTCTAACTAATTATTTCTTCTTAATTCTGTCTAATTATAGTGTATCTTAACAACTTAACAACAACTACTGCTTCTCGTTGTCGATGCACCGTGTTTTATCGCTGAAGCTCCTCCGTCAGGTTTTTGGTGATGGTGGACAAGACTGGTCCGAGAAACCCTTTTCTATACCCCGATTCGTTCAGTATATCGGGCTGGGAATTGCTCTTCTAGCGAGGAACTTTTCATGCCCATAGAACACGAACGTTTCGGATTGTTAAGGAATTATCGCAAATTCCACGATTTGGGGCCTTCTTAATGTTTACGGTTATAGGATCATAAGGTATAACTTCTGACAGGCTTCGCTTATTTGAAACCCTACTATCCGAAACGCTTGACAACGAGCCGATGCGATTAGCCTTTCTTGGTTGACATGTTATCACCAAACATTCGATACCATCCAATATTAAATATTGTCTCAAGTCATAATTCTTTTCCCATGTCATAAATATTACGAACCATATTTAAATGGTCTAATAAATTAGACCCCTAGACTATACAGAGTGAAAGATATTACAATTTTCGTAAAGTTAACTTTAGACGACTTCCTTAAATATAAATAACTAGAATTGCGTGGCAACATACTGACCACCTTGAACCATTAGGTTCAATAAGTAATAATAATAATAATAATACTGATGCGGCTCGGTGAATGAAGGTAAAACGAAATGAAACAGTGGTGTTTACATTATGTGACCGTTATTTATTGAAATAATATAGAAATGTGGAAAATACAAAATAGTAGTCGATGGTGGCACGTCTAACCCAAACTATAGTCGAGTACTGAATGATTGGAAATACCCTTCAATAACATCCCAGATAAACGTCTCGGGGTTGCCAGCTATTCGTTATCGGGTTCTAGTTGGCGCTGCTGGCACCCCGCCCGTCTTGAACATTTGGGAATATATTTCTGGGTATTTTGTAGACCGTCATTCCACTAGGTAAAATTCGACATGCCTTAAGGTCGCTACAATATCAAGAAGCAATATAGAATGCTAATATCATTAATCATCATCAGGTTAGATTTTCACTCGAGAACTCAAATTAAAAATGAAACTAAAAAAAATTAAACTCCAATACCCCCTATTGTGTCAAGATGAAGTGTATTGTCAACTCGAACATGCTCTGCCAAAATTTGCAAAAGTCATCAAGGAAACTTTGCATGCACTTCAATGTCAATCTCAATCAACAAAGTTCTCAACTTCAATCTAACTTTACCAATGTGTAAAGTATATACAGTATATACAGTGCTATATACGAGACATTCTTCATTCCAATCACTGCCTGTTCCGGATTTATGACCTGGTTGAGCAGCAGATCACTTATGAAGAACTCAAAAATTAGGTCGATTGTGAGATTACCATAAAAGACGAGATATTTTCCATGGTGAAATCCATGTGCTCTTGACAGATAGGGAAAGGTTATAGCCAATTATGAACAATACTGAATAAAACGTTTTACATATATTTCTCTGAATAAAGATTCAAAGTTACAAATAAAAATCAAATCTTATTTCTCCATTTTATATTATAAAGGGCTGTTCATAATATTAACAGCTTTTAATTAATCTAGTTAAAAATAAACAAGTACATAATAATATCAATTGAAGGTCATGTGACAAAAATGGCCGATTTCATTACATCCCTAGTTTCATCAACCTTTTGATTCTGACCCTATTGCTCTGGCAAATTTATCTTACCTGATGAAATTTTTCAAGAACATCTACAAGGTAATCATAGCTATCAAATGTTCAGGAAGATATTAAAACTGTACATATGAGTCTTAATAATTCCATAGAATGAAACTGAAGATACTTTATAAAACAATTGACTTGATTTAATTTCATATCAAGGCTAGACTACATACGTAATACTAATCCTGAAAATATTTTTTGTACTTTGTAAAACGGAGCATTATTTATAGCGATGCTTCTATTTTAAATTCAAAATTCTCCTTAACTACTCCCTCTACGCATTATTAAATTTCTAATCGATAAATCAAGCCACCGACCCACAATAGTTTGACATATAAATTGATTGCAGCAATTGTTACAAGAGCACAATGACAAATTAATAAACCGACTCTCCATTCGACGTCTTGAAAGCTAAGGATCGATGACTTATAAGTCTGTCTTTTGTTGGTAAGAGAGTTGTTATATCCGAAATAGCTTTAACACATTTTAATATGCCTAGATTCTTTGAATTCGATCTTTAGTTTTTTAAACTCTGTAAAAAAATATGTTATACAACTTTCAAGGCTAGTGAGAAATTTTTGTAAAATTTCTTGGCATTGAATTGTTATACATTTATATAGCATTTGGAACTATAAAACAGTAGAGATCAACCATCATGCCACAACTGAGATGGATAATTTTTTAAAAGAGAGGGAAAGAGATAATTACTGTATTCCTAATTACTGTAATTTACTGTATATGTTCCTAAGATCAGTTTCGTTTTGAATAATATAAAACTATTTTTATATTTTAAATATTTGATTTGATTGCAAATAGTATTTACTTGTAAGTATTTTTTCATTTAATCTTTATCAAATAGTTAACTGTTTCAATTTTTGTTTTCAATAATAGAATAATATTATTTATAATTAATCAGGAATAGGTAAAATCTATTATTTGTTAAAGTTAAAAAAAAAAGAATATATATATATATATATATATATATATATATATATATATATATATATATATATATATATAAGCATCCAGAGACTTATAAAATTGAAAAAATAAAAAAATACACCTAATAGTTTAAAAGATAAAATAAACATATTCAAAAGTATTTTGCTATTTATGAATGTATGCTGAAATTATATGCTTTTTATCCCGTTACATTAATAAGTAATACTGAAAATTAGAGTTCCCAAAAGCTGCTATATTAATGTATATTACTTTTTGCAATTATTTTACATATTACAAATCATAAAACCATATATTTCGGTATCCATTCATTTTCAAGCTTAAGGCTAGGACGGCAAAGCGAGAACGTTACAAACTGGTCGGCCTAAAACTAGAAACGACTGAAGTAATCGACTAGTCGCGAAACACAATCGAATGAACTAATCACGACTAAAAGTAGTCGAACGGAACAGCCGCTAGTGAGAAATACACAGTTACTAAATAGTCGATAGTCGTTTTCAGTCCATAGTTGCCAACGCTACTCTCCCAACGTATGCTTTATAATGGTTAGTCACTAAAAATTAAAATTTTGCATGATAGATAAGGTGAGGCAAAAGTCCCGCTATCGTTTTGATTTGACACTAAGGTGTGTCAAAAGTCCCAATACCCTTTTGATTGCACTCCATCTTGGTTATGTGATGTTTAGCTTAGTTTCGCTTTAACCACTGTGTTGTGTAGACGTCCAAATTTAATTATGGATAAATCTACGCTACAAGAACGAGCAGAAATTGTGATAATATTTATTGAAAATAATCCTTCCATTATTGCCACTAAGCGGAAATTGATTAAGGGGACTTTTGCCTGTATTTTTGCATGCAAATCATTTACCTATTTCAGTTTCCTACAATTGCGTTAGCTATGGGTTCGAACTCCACCCATACATAGATGTAAAATTATTTTAGGAAAAACTATAGAAACCTAAAAGGAGCAAAAATACTAGAGAGAATGTCTTCTGTGCGACATTCTGTGCGTTGGCCATAAATATAATAAATAAACAAACTCCCTTAATTATGTTTTAGGAACACTATTTGAAATTCGCCTTTACTCTTTGAAAGTGTAAAGTTTTATTACATACAAACTATTACATAATTATTCGGATAGCACGTTCTTTGAAGTTAATACGCACAATATTTGATATCTTCAAGAGAACAAGATGTATGTTCATCTAGAACATGTGCCATTGAGTTGAATAGTAGATGACTTCACTGGAAGTCCAAAGACGCAATATCTGTAGAATATGACGGGTGGGGTAGGATTCCATTTTAGCATTTTAAGATAAATTTTAGCCTTGAACAAAATTATTTTGTCATGCCTTTTTTGATATATTTTTTGATGTATCTTTGCGCGATGAATAAATAGAATAAACCATTGTCATGGGTGCGCAAACTTCGAAGGGTTATACCCACAACTAATTTTCTTTCCTCTATTTTTTGTGCCAGTAGCCAATGTCCTCTGTCTTTTGAACCATTCCCAAAGCTTTCACTATATGGGAAATAGCTTGTTGACTAACATTTGCATTGCATAATCCCATTCAGCGGCTCCTTCCATTCATCGTCTTCAATCTTATTACTGCTTCGAGATGCTCTTTGTTATCCGCGCGAAAATCATTTGATTTATATCTCTGGGACCACTCTCGTCACCTTCCTTCGTCTCCATATTTTTATAGTATATTTTACAACTAAAAGCGAAAGAAAACATTTTGCAAATTGCATTTGTTTGGATCAACATTTAGCCATACATAGTTGACTAATTGGCTAATGTTAACAATTATTTTGCTTTCTTTGATCAAATTCGCGCTAACCATATTGATCCAGCGTTTGATATGGGATCATCTTTCATAAAAAGGTAGCTTGCAATTTGTATCCACATTAACTAATATTAATTCACTCGTAGCCTTAAAATATTTCAATTAGTAAAGAAACATTTATTTTAAGTATATTTTGTGTCCTAAAGAAACTTTCATACAAAAGAACAATAAGAATATTAATTCATATGAAATGAAAGCGAATAAATGAAATGATATACCCTTACCACTAAATCTTAATTGACAAATTGCATAGCTATATAAACTAACTGAATTATACTATAAATTATGAAACAGATATTATACTCTACGGTTTATTAAGGTATTTTTTTTTGTAAAGTTGTACATAATATTTTTAAGAGTTATATCTAAAAGTGTATAAATAATGTTGCCTGTATATGCTTGATATTTTATGTTTTACACATTCTCAAATATAAAAAGATAACCCTGGCATTAAAACGTTCAATGCTTTTCCCCGATAATCCGACTTACTCAATAAAACTGATATGCAAAACACTAAAACTTCTGAGGTTAACTTCCTCCAATCGAATTGTTCTCAATTTCGGATGATTTGGGAAAGAGCTTTTCTTTGTTTTGCCCATTATTTTCATCTATATTATACCCGTTTCTTAGCGCTTGGCGTTATAAAAAGTAATATCCCGCAATAACTTGATTTTTTGTGGAAAGCGGCCACCTTTTTGGGGAGCTTTTTAAATGTAGCGTGTTTAGGAAGTGGATGGGAGCATAATAGACACTTAGAGAAATTAATCTAGTAAATTGAGGTCGAGACCAAACCAGCTTCTGAAAGCACGGTTGCGGTTCTGGCAATGACTTTATCGGGCTGCTTAAGCGTCTGCCTCGTTATTTTGATAGGTTCCTTTGTGAAAATCGTGTCGGTCGTAACGGTAGTTTGCTTTTTTTCTTGGAATTATAGGCAAAAGTAGATTCTAGCTCTTATTAACAATAGCTTCGTTAAATATTAGAATTTTTCTTGAATAATGACAATTATATTAATACTCTTAATATTAGTTATAAATTATGTTTACATGGGATTTTAAAATCACCATTTTATTATTTCATTGTCATTTAACTTTAATTTGGAAATAAGCTTCAAGCGGCATTTGTAAATAATGTAATTTAAAAAATGATCTTTTTTTTTCAACGCTATTGAAGAACCTTCAATTTGTCAGCATGAACCTGACTCAATATAATGTTCTGGGGTGTGGTGTGAAGACCTCTTTTTGGCATATGGAGAGAAATATAATAAATCTTCCTAGTGATTTACTTTTCAATTAGTAAAATGAGAAAGTAAGAACATTATTGTAGCTTTTTAAAAATTTTGTTGAGTTAGTAGAATCAAACTAATAGGAGTCAAATAGACTCGAACTAACATTGAAATGTAGTAATAGAACTACAGAAAGCAAAAATGTAGCGTATCAAAAACAGTTTTGCGGCTGACTCAAGTTAAAATATTTGCCCTTGAGAATGATTTTTAGTGCCAACTGTAAAGAGAATGAAGAAGCCGATTACTAAAATTTTAACGTAAGATGGTTCACTGGATTATATACTATATAGATGAGGTACTGTTACAAAACTGACTCCGGTTGTGAGAAAATATACAGAATGGTGCAATATATACTCAAATAGAAAGAATAACTTACCTTGCGATATGTACTCTATGATATATAAACTGTAAGTTATAGTTTATGTGAGTAAGGCTAGAGTGAAGTTAAAGAGCGAAATAGACAGAAAGAGAGAGAGGAGTGTAGCTTTGAGTAGCCGAGAATATATAACGATGTATCTCGGTGGTCGAATACTCAACACTGTCAAGAACCATAACGGTCCAATATTCAAAATTCTTTTTTATTCTAAAGAGTGCACTTCCGAGGAGGTCACATTGGAACCAAATCAGAACCTGTTGTGCAGAAGGGGGGGAAATCGAGGGAAACGCTCAAATTTGAAAAGTACAAAGTTTTCACATTTTTTATCCAAAATAATCAGATAGTTGAGTATAATCCTGTTGCTGAGCTGATGGGAAGGAAAATTGGAAGTCATTCTGTGCAATGGTCATTCAGTTTGCTTCTTAAACACCGGCTATAGCATACAGAAATATTGTAGACAACTGCTTCTATGGCGTAATCGTTTAGCTGCCAAACGGAGTTCGCGTATTCGATGCGTGGCGGGGACAATAACTTTTTGTTGTTGTTTAGTTAAAACATTTGTCAAATCACCTAGGCTAGGTAGCAGATCCCGGTGCCCGAAGCGCTCCTTATTTTCAATCATTATTTCTTTATTCCTATTTTTCCTCATACCAGCTGCACCTTTCCTACCCATTGTAATATTAAGTAATAAAACTGCGTAATTTATTGAGTAAATATATAACACCAAAATGAGAAAAATAAAATATTTAAAAAAAATTGAACTGGCTTCAAAAATAAATAAGTAACTCACTTAAAATTAAAAAATAATCAAACTTAGATCCTTATCATAAAAAAACATAATCGTTGTAATAAATCATAAAAAAAACAAAAACCTTATATAACCTATCTACTAGATGTATTTTATATCCTACTATATACACACAATTTAGCTTAATACCTACCTAAACCTATTTATCTATTTACAATATTATTTTAATTACCAGCAACTGATCACATTGTACTTCAATTCACTCTTACATCTACATGTCTGTCTCTGAGTGATTAAGATAATATGCTGTAAGTAATCATGTGAACAAAGAAAGATACGCTATTTTAAAAAAATGTTTCTATGTAAAGTCAGTCAAACTGATCCCTACACTTTTCCTATTAAAAAAATCGAATCTTTTGATATAAATCCTGCTTAAACAAAGGTTTTTTGCTTGCATCGGTAATAAAAATGAGTGTGTTGAATACAAAGCGACCTTGACTGATATTTAGTGAGTCAAGGTATATTAGTTTTTTTTAAACAATCTTAATCTCTTATGGTATATATTACAAACACCAATTTTATAGCAAAAATATAATATATAAATTAAAAGAATAATAATTAACTATAATATATAAGAAGAAGTGAAGGTTTTAAAATAACAACAACTGTTAGTTTAGCTCGGAAATTATTTGATGAGCAATTAGATGATGAGCACATGTCTAGGTCTCTCCATAAAATAAAGATACATAGAATGCGATCGCCCATATATAGCTAAGTTTTGTCTATCTTTAACATCCGTGGAGGGCCAACCCAGAATATTTATTACAAGGTGAATTTAAAAACAAGATTTTAATAAACTATTTTCTTTACAGACTACTTAAAATTTGTATAAAACATTTTAGATGTACATCAGAAGACACTATTTGTTACTAACAACTATAAGACACTAACAACTGCTGACTTGTTTTCTAATTGTACATTATTATTACATTAAATATTATAAATTTATAAACTATAAATTAAAAAAACTCTCCATTTCTTTTTAATATATATTTTGTTAAGTTTATAATTATCCTAAAATAAGAACACTATCCATATTACCTGTAACCATTTTTTTTCTTGTTGCACTATCTTGCTCAGAATGTTGTACACAATTGATTGTTTTAAAAAAATTAACATTTACTGACATAACAGCTGAATAAGGATTTTCATTAAATTTATTTTTGTACAGTCAAAAATTACAAACAAAAAAAATTTTGTCATTTTGTTTTTTGTCATTAAATAAAAAACAGTACCATAAACATAAACAGACAGAATAAAAGTATATCATAAAACAGAATCATAAAAATATATGTAACAATTCTTACTTACAATATTACGACATATACCTTTAGTTCTTAGTCCTTTTAGTGTTATTCTGTCTGGCTCTTACTTGCGTTAAGTTGAATACACAGATTTGACAGTTTTAAAGGTGTATCCGGCGAAACACCTATCTTAATGTTTAGTTTTCAAACCTCTCAATTTATTTTTTGAAAAATAAATGTGTATTTCTAATTATTACTTTTATTCTAACATAAACACAGAGTCCATAGTCAGGGCTGTATTAATCGCGCGATCTAACATATATTAATAATCCTTTTTAGTACTACTTTTGCTTTAGGTAATACTTCACCTATAGGAACTTTAGACGTTGCTTGAATTATATATTCTGCTTTACTGAATTTATAGTTCTACAACTATATGGCTTGTCAATTTTTTATTTATATTTATTTTTTATATACAAACATGTTTAAGCTTTTATAATTAAGCTTTTATTACTCTTAGATGTGTTTAATAACATCTTTTTTTTTTAATCGATTTATGTATTTTTTAATTAAAATTCACGGCCAACTCTTTCCTTTGCGGCACATTTTCAAACTTAATGAATTAGCAGCTTAAAAGAGCCAGCTAGTAAAAACAAAGAAACAAATAATTTTAAATTAACTTATTTCCTGGTGTCATTTTGGAGGAAGTTTCGGTAAAAGTTTTGATAAAGAGAAAGTAATTAAAGATAACCGACTGACTTGGAATCACCGAAAATCCGTTGGAAATAATTTAATATATGGACCAGCGACTCTTTAAGGATTATAATACGATGTTATAATTATATTACGTTTATTTTTAGAAATTTAAATTGGGTATGATATTTTAAGTAGAACACGTCTTTCGATCAGTCTCGAATTAAGGGAAACATTTTCTTTAAAAAAATTTCGTGGTTTCTACACTCAGTCTATGTAATTTTATGTAATAGTAGTTCTTCTTTTCTCAATAACTCATGGACAATGTAATATGATCGTCCGAAAATACCAAATTCATGTTTTTACTACTCAAATAATTTCATTTTTGGTTGATTTTCATATTGACATTCATTTGACTGACATTTTTAATTCGAATTTATAAAACAGTTTTGTACTTGTAAGACTGAGATTAAACTGAATAGTCAATATACAGTTTGTTAATAAACATACAATGTTTGAATTTAATTATATATTTCGCATGAAAAAAAAACAATGTTTTATCAAGACATTTAAATTAAATTTAATTTGTCGGCTTTTAAATATTACTGTTAGCTAGATAGAAATCATATGTATCAATCATGGCGTTATCTATGTGTCAGACCGGATTATTTGCTGAATTAGATTTATTGATAATATATTTACATGAAATAATTTGTAGGTTACTGTTTGCATCGGATAAAATAAATATTTTATCATCTATCTAATAGTTACTAATGCTCAGAAGATGTGTTTTTATGCATACTGGCTATTTTAGGGGCAATATAGCAACCACTGAAGCAATAAATATTGCCGTAGTGTAGTTTGATCTGTTATATTGAAAATTACGTTCCAATATATGGAAATTATTCAAATTATTGTTATTAATGTTACGAAAATGTTTTTTAAATATTTTTGTGAGACATTAGATATTTACTCCAATTTTAATTGAAAATTTTAATTAATCTCACTTAAATTCCTAGATAAAGTGTTCTTTTAAGATTGTAAAAATTTCGATTTATTGAGAAATTCTTGTGTATTCGTGACATTTTTGTTTTGACGATTATTAACTCACCAACTCTTAATTATGTCTTTCTGCATACATAACTACAAAATCTTTATTCAAGTACTTAATTTTGCAAGTCTCAGAAAGAATGAATGGGTATTATTACCTGTGTTTGTAACAATGTGTGTTTAAATCCAAATTCAATTAAGCCGTGAATTCATAGAAACAGGAACAGTATTACAAACATATAAATCACTCGAAACTATTGCTGCTTTCTCTTGTCTCCTCCTAAATCGATTTTGATGAACTTTACGATTAAATCCTGTAGATGTCGCTGCTATTTTTTTTATTTAATAATCATAACCGCAATATCACACCTCCTTCTAACACCAGTTTTCTATTTATAAAATATAATCCCCAGACAATTGTCGTTTCTTTTAAATGGAATGGTTTATTTGGACAAAGAAATGAACACTCCGAGATCATATTAACTATAAATTTACAATAATATTCATTATTTAAGTTATTGAAATGTTATAAACTCCAGGTTATTCAAAATATTTTCATTAATTGTTAGTAATTGTATAATATATGTAAGTAAGATATATATATATATATATATATATATATATATATATATATATATATATATATACATAACAGTGAATAACTAGGCATTCACAATTACCATCTGTGCTATAGACAGAGAATGCACTATCATGCATTCAAATACAAATTCATTCGTAAATTTAATATTTGATTTCAGCTAATAATTCTTGGAATAATAAAAAGCGTTCAGAATAAAGAGAGCCTTAATACTCTTGTAACTCAGTAATTGAATGCCATTCTGAATATGTAATTGTGACGACTCAAAGTTTTTCATTCATTCTCCTTAAAAGTCTGATGTAACAGCGATGAAGAAACGTGCTGACATTTTGTGGCTGCTATTTAGATAGTTTAGACTGGAAATAGCTTAAATTTTACCAGGATGAGACAACGTGTAAACCTGCAGTGATATAATACTCCGTTTATGCGCTCAAGTCGGTAATCCTGTTATTAGATTTTTTAGAGCGACATAGTAACCAATCCTATTACTACTCCAATAACATATGGACATTTGATATACGTAAAAATATATTTATCAATGATAACTGTGAAGTAGAACCAGAGAGAGAGTATTACGCATACACAGAAATTATTATATCTACAGGTGGCCAGACTTTCAGATATAATTCACAACAATCCATAAAAATAGCCCTTGTCCTTATAGTTTGTAGTCAAATAACTAGAAGAAAACTGTTCTGGTAAAAAGTATCGAACATATTCGACAGAATATTAATGTTATTTTTTATAAAGATTTCAGAGAACACGAGAAGATCTAGAAGGGTAAATTTTCAGTGCAGATTGGCATCGTTCTATCTACGGCAATTATGTTAGTTAATATAGATATTAATCCAAAATTGAGTTTCAATGCTAAGAATGATTTTAGGCCAAAATTGTGGTCCTAATAAAGACCTATTTTGATAAAGTCTGCCATCCATTTTATCTATTTTGTATTTTCAACATTTTTTATATTGTCAATAAATAACGGTCACATAATGTAAACACCACTGTTTCTTTTTGTTTTACCTCCATTCACCGAGCCATATCATTTTACCGTAAAACTTCTTTTCGGATTGTTTCATAAACAATAACAAAACTTAGAACTCCTGCTCTTTAGCAGGAAAAGTTTCGCAATTCCTATCCCAATAGAATAAAAAATCGGGTTGCGTCATTACCTATTCTTTTTCTCACCCAATTTGCGAGAAAGCTGTTACGTGTCAAGGCCGCTTTCATTCAGCAGTCAATCCTTTTTCGGCACCGCTGTTCACGCACATTATCGGAGGATTTCGCCATGCGGCGCGTTAAAAACCTCTTACGCATCCCAAATTAGGTTCGGCAAATTGTCTTTCCTCTTGAAGGCGAAAATCTTTTTACATTGTTGTTGTCGTCTTTCATTAGTCTTCCCCTGCTTTACATGAATTTAGGTAAGGTATCGGGTCTATAGTTGATGTTGAATAATGTTGAAAAAAACAGGAGATGCTACAAATAATGTTGAAAAAAACAGGAGATGCTACAATAAACATCAGGAAGTTAATTAATAAATACTTTTTATTAACTTGATACAATTTCAATTTAAACTTAGTTGAATACATGCATCAATGTTGAATTGTCTTGAGGCCGAATGATGTAATAACGGAGACCTCTAAATATTGGGGTTTGTTTTATGTAGAATAGAATTAAACCCTCGGTACCGTCGTTCAAAGAGTCATATTTCATTCTTTAATAGTATTTTATAGTAAATTAAAAGTTTTGTGTTTTAAATCCTTTCACATTTAATTTATTTTACATTAATTAGTGTTAGTTCATGTTTTTACCATTATTATTAAACTTAATGAAGAGTTTCCATGGTGATTTAATATCTAATTTTGTCCTTATTATATTCTCAAAATTATTTCAGTAATATAAAAGGACAACAGGAACCATGTAGTGAAAACTATCTAAACTGCTACTTAAAAAAACTTGAAGTTATATTAATAAAATCATTATTTTGCATTCAGTAAAATATTATTGAGTTATTCATTGTTTCAGCATTTATTACTTTTGCAGTTTGATTTGACGAAATCTACGGTGATGCTGTTCCGTTGTATTCCAATTTTCAGTTTTGGAAGCTTGATGCTTGATGTCAATGATCGAGAACAGTCTAAAGTATTACCATAATAATTTTAAGACAATGTATTATAATATTTGTCGGACGAAAACCCAGATCAAACTTTAAATTGCTTTCAGACAGCTTAGTAGCAGGTGCATGCAAACTATTTTCAGCATTAGTAAAGTTCCAAACGAAGGGAAATGGCTACCTCACGAACTGAGTGAACATGTCATTCAAAACCATCTTATCATTACGTTTTCATTACTAAACAGCAAAGAGAAGAATTTGACATATTGTGAATGTCAATGACAAGTGCATTTTCGTCGAGAATTCTAAATAAAGAAAGACATGGGTTAGTCCAGAACAGACATCTGCATATACTGAGGCTGAACATTCTGCGAAGAAATGGGAAAAAGTTGTAGAAAGTAATGAAAAAAATTATATTTTTCTCAATAAATGTCATTTTAAGGTGAAAAATTATATTTAAGCGCTCTAATATGATTACGTGTAAATCAAAACATTAATATTATCTTCTCTTGTAATAGAGCCTACATTAAAATTGGGATTTTCGAAAATTAACTTTGTGGCAACTTCAAACGAGACTATTAACATTTTCGTGCGTGGTACTAATACGATATATCCTCAGAAGTCTCCGATACAACGGCTTTATGAAAACCCGATTTAAATCATATTTACATTATTTTTAACGTTTAATATTACACCACGAGGGACGAACTTTTTAATGAGTTTATCCCTGTTAATCTTTCACAGTCACGTATGCCCATCGATTTTTGAATTTTAAAAATAACGTAAAGAATAAATTTAACATGGAGTACATGCAATATTGAGGTAGTGAGAAGAATAACTATTATTTTTAAGAGCTTGTATATACTATTTTAATATCACGGAAAAACGAGTTTCTTGCTTTGGCATCTTATTTTAGTAGAATTTAAGTTTTTGTTAGCCAACATTATTGAAGAAATAATTAAGAAGTATTTTCAAAATTCTATTTTTATTCGAAACAGTGCACTTCCGAGGTGGTCCCATTGGAATCAAGTCAGGATCTGTTGGAGAAAGGGGGGAAATTGAGGGAAACCCTCAAATTTCAAAAGCACTTACAAAGTTTTCACATATTTGTTATCTAAAATAATCAGATATATGTGTATAATGTTATTGCTGAGATGTTGAGTGATGGAAAATCGGAAGTCGTTCAGTGCAAAAGCCATTGTTTGCTCTTTAAGCACTGATATGAGATGATGTAGAAATGTTGTTGGCAACCGCTTCTATGGTGTAATTGTTAGAGCCTTCGGCTAACACGCGGAGATCGCGGGTTCGATTCCCGGCGGTGACATCAACTTTTTGATGTTGTTGTTCTAGTTTGGTTCAAACATTTCCCAAATCTCTTAGGCTATGTAGCTGACCTCAGGGACTAAAGCGTTTCTTATTTTCAATTATTGTTTCTTTATTCCTATATTTCCTCATACGGGTTGCAATTTTACTTGGCCTACCCATTTTAATATTTAATAAAATAACTGCGTAATTTATTGATTAAATATTAGCACTAAAAAGAGAAAAATAAAATATTTTTAACAAAAAATTAAACCGACTAGAATAAGGAACTCACTAAAAGTTAAAAAATAGCCAGACTTAACATGAAACATGTACATACATAAAATCGTTGTAATAACTAAATAAATATAAACAAAAACCTAATTTAACCTATCTGCTACTCATATTTTATATTCTACTATATACACAAAATTTCTCTTAATACATATGTACGTATTTTCAACGTAATCTCGTAATTTTGCGTTGTTCAAGACACCTTTTTTCACGCAATTGTTTCAATTGTAAAATAATAATGCGTACTTTAATTTACAAGTACATTTGAGAGAAAGACAATTGGAGAAAAATGAAAAAGTTGTGATATATATTGAAAGGAAAATAAAGCGATTTGCACGTTTGAAGCGGGGTAATTCTTAGAGACATAAATACAAATTAATTTCCCGAAAAAGAAATTGTTCCATTTAAAAGCTCCAGACAAAAAAGCTAATAAAACTTTATTACTTTAATATCTGTTTTATTAAAGAAAGTAAGCTGAGTCGCTGCAAATAAGTTCTACTTTCAACCTGGAAACATGCCATATGTTATCATTTGAAGAAAGTGGCCGGAAAACGAATTGCTGATGAAAATGTATGTCTCTTTAATGTCCCATTGCAAATTAAGTTAATCTATTTCAGTATACTGAACTTTATTTGATTTGAATTTATTAAATAAACATAACTTATATAAAACAAGAATGTTTTGAATATCAAAGTTAATATAGCACAACCAGTGGAAAATGATGCTTTTAAAATTTAGATCTTCCGGAGACTCTTAAGTCGAAAGCTTTTTTTTTTGTTAGGTTCGTCCCCTTAACTTCTTTCTATTTGATATTTATTAATATAAATATCACTTTTAGGCATTTGACATCAGGCTTATCATTAGAGGCTTTTTTGACGATAGTAGGTGTCTTCTAAGTGTAATAGTTTTTCAGAGTACTTCGCACTAACACTACGAATCATACTCATTATGAACACGTAATATGGGGTCGATGACTCGCAACACTTTATTCTGGAACCTCTGGAGGATATCTATGTTAGATTTGCTTTTTTTTGAAAAGATTTTTCAATTTAACATGCAGTCCACTGTGCCACACTTTGTCGAAGGCCTGAATATTTTAGTTAAAACTTTTATTGAACAATTTTTCCTTTTTATAATAACTTTTTGTAACAGAGAACTTTCACTACCACTTTTTTTACAATGACCGATTTACGTAACTAACTTTTGTTTTGGTATATGAAAACTAGATATTATAAGTAGCAGAAATAATACAGGTGACGAATTTGGCTGTATCTCGATCAACATAAGGCTCAAAACTGTAAGTTCTCACCTGAAATCACATCTACACTCATCGCAATTTAAACTCGTAAACTGAACCATTCACAAACCTAACATTTACTATTTACTGGACAATACCCAGTACTTTATTTAACGTTATCAATGTAGTAATGTTTGCCAGCCGACTATTGCATTTTTCTACGCGTTGGAACGGGTTTATCGTGTGCAGTTCACTCGGATGGCTGTCGATTTGATTTCAGAGTGACATGATGGAAATGAAAACTCTGATTTACTACGCTTGATCATCTTTAAACACTGCTCCGAACCATCAACTCGTTGTGTTTGGTCAAAAGTGACCTCCCGCGGCATCCACTTTGCATAGAGCTTTCTCATACCCAAATATTCGTGAATGATATGATGTACACGATATCTTGAGAGTGTCTGTTATTTTATTCAATTTAAATTTGCTTTCAAATCATTTTGTGTCATTCATTTTGTCATTGAAAATCATTTTGTGGATTTTTTAAATGTTTTCGTCGGTAACAACGTCTTTTGGGAGTCCACTGCGTTGACGGTCTTCGGTGCTCATTTCACCACGTCTAAACTTAACATGCCAATCCTTGGTAGTTGATTTTCCTGGAGCAGTGTCCGGAAACTCAGCATCGGGCCGAGTTTTTACTTCAACTGTATTTTTTCCCTTCAAGAAGCAATATTTTATCAACACGCGAAATTCCTTTTTATCAACTTTTTCGCAATTACAAAAGTTGCTTCACTCAAAATGCTATAATTCACAAACTAATGATTCGACAGCTGTTAAATTTATACACGCATCTTTTGACGGTTCAGGCTAACTAAAAAAATATATAGATTCAATTCTGGTAGAGCCATCTATGTGTCAGGCCGGGGACTTTTCAATTGATGTGTTATGCGTTATCAGTATTAATAATTTTGATATATGTATAACGCTAACGTTTAATTTTAATATAGTGCACATGGTCAGTTTTGTTTTTGCTTGTGTCAATATTCGATATCATAATTAATAAAATTGCGTAATTTGTATGTTATTATCGATTTGCTTTAGAGAGTATCTGTCAGCGCGTTTAGGGTTTGAAGCAATATCAACTATAAATCTAATAATTACGCAATGAATCATTTCGCTTTGGCTGCTATTGCGTGAGGAGAGCTGATATTTATCTACAATTAACCTATATGAAATAGGGTTAACTAATAATTGATGAAAAGTTTGTGTATTGTTGACTGTCGACTCTGTATTGAATTATGTTAGCGATAAGCTCATCATAATTTGTATTATCTTAAACGTACATATTAAATTTATTTTTTATTTCACATGGAATTTAGTGATGAAATGGAGTTTCCACATAATGGCGGGTTGATGGAAGCAGACTGCAACGGTCATTTTACTTTTATGACATCTGTCCAACATGTTGTTTATTGATTATTATGTTAAATTAGCATTAAAATTGAGCAGGCGTTAACACTAGCAATATATTTAAATGATACAGCCTATAAGTGTCGCTTAGAGCTATAATTTTGACCGGTATATCTTTTGACCGGTATATCTTAGTTGGTGACGAGATGCAATTTTAAATTAATATAATTAATTAATTTAATTAATATATGGAACAATACAAGTCTCTACCGGAACAATCCACAAAGAATTACTGTCCAATCCGAATTTTTGTTTTTGGTTCGTTCAAACTTTCGATTATGTCAAACTCTTGAGGGCACATTCTGCATTTGCATTTTGACCCATCCAAATTATTTCTTATTGGGTTATCGGGTCTATGACAATATTGACAGTCTCAGATTCATATAGATATATGTAGCAGAATTATTTAAAATTTAATTATTAATCCCTACTCTTATGAGAATCCGCAGCGGTCATTTGAATGATCATGAGATCATAATATATGGAATATAGATTCCGTAGACAATGGTATACAAACGTGAAATGGTTTAAAAAAGAAAAATTACTAATTTACCTTAAACAACTATTTTATTAACGGAAAGTATATGCGATTGGTTGAACGGCGATTCCAAGTGACGCTCGTAACACCATTCAAATCAGATGGAATCCCCTCAGGCAACAGTGTACTACACGTAAAATGTGGCACCTCTCTCTTAAAGAAATTACCACAAGGATAAAAAGGGCCAGGGATAGATTTCTAATAAAATTATGTTGGAGATATTCACTGTTTAACACTATTTCTACCTAAATCTCCATAGTGTCCATCCATGGAGGTTATGGTGACTCCATTCGCATTTGATGACCGTTTACCCTGAACTACAAGCTTCTGCTCACATCTCACTAGACTATGTTTATTCATAGCAACTTTAAATCCGTCTTTGGTGGCCCTACACCTTGAAGTGTAATACCTTTTCCGGGAATCCACGGACTAGAGGTGTTTTTCAAAAGCTTGAATGTTTTTTTACTGGAATGGTTTATGGTTTGGTGTGCTTGAGCACCTCAATCTACTTTTCGTGATCTTACAGCTTCCACCGCGCTACTTTTCCTGAACTCATCTTAAATACACCAAGAAATGCTTTGAGTAACTGCGGAACGATTGCCAATCTAACGGCAATTTGCCTTTTCTTGATAATTAATTTGATTCCGGTTAACCGAATGAATTAAAAAGAGAATAGTTTTATTATCTCCCCGGAATCCTACTGACTGTTATAACTGACTGACTGCAAGTTATAATATGTGAAAGGTTTTAGAAAACAAAAGCTGTCAATTTACTTTAAAAAATTATTTAATTTAACGGAAAGAAGATACGACTAGCTGAAGGGCGATACAAAGTGATAGTAATGGTAAAAAAGGTAGACATCATTCCCACGATGATCTCAGTTATGTCCGTAGACAGTGCAGTACTAGTTTTGTAGTGTACCATACACAAGTCTTTGGAATAAAACACATAGTCATTTTGAAACGAATAAATACCGAATCGAAAAGCCTAGTCATTCCAGATATCCAGTTCAAATTATATTTGAAAAAAAATTAACTCTATAAAATACAATTTATTGCATCAAATTGAAATTATATTATATATTAATAAAATTTGATTGGCCAATATGTATAAAATGCAGAATGTTTATTGGGTTTTACTTTTTTATCAAATTTAATTTTAATTAATAAGGCGTTTCTCAGCCAAATACGTGACAAAAATGCGGAAGAACTCGGATATCAAAAATAATTAAATTTATTCTATCAAAATTTAAATATTGTATTAATGTTTTGTATTTTGATTTAAATATCCAGCTTATGTCATATTACCAATTATCAATAATCTGGCCAGATTCTATTTATATTTTATATTAAAACTTTAACCTCATTGTTTTATATATTTTCAATTATTAATACAGTATTTTCATTAAAAATCCTAATTTTTCTTAAATATCCTATAAATACCCTAAAGGTGTTTATTTTAATTGTTCTTTTCTTTTTTGTTGTACTTCTTATTGGCAGGACAAATACATTCGGGCACAAATAATTACGGAAAATTGTTTTTACATTTAAATGTCATAATATGAAGAAAGTAACACACAAGACAGTTGAAAATGCTGTTCTTGTATGAACTGTGATTAATGATTTTTTTAATTGGTTTATTTAATTAATACATTGAGTTTAGAGCAAAAAAAAAGAAAAACATTAGTGTAGCAAAGAATAAAAAATTAAAATAGGATAATTAAAAGTTTTATCAAAGCCACACTGAAGAATCTAGAACATATATACTATGGAATAATCATGAAGTATATAGAGGCGCCATCAGAAAATGTAGTCAAACTCATCCTGAACTCTAGTCTCTCCAAAATTGCAGCGGACTGACGTCACCTCAATTTATACCGTCAAAAAGTCGCAATATTGCCGCATTTAACTTTGACTTTTTAGTTTATTACTAGCTTAGATATATAACAACACTTTAGTACATCTAATGCATTATCGAAAAACTTAAACTACAATTACAATAGTTTGTACTTTAGAGTTATTTAGTGCCAAAGTGAAGTAATATTTTCAGCCGTAAGAAAATGAAAGATTTTTAGAATAGAGGACAGTTTGGTAGCTTTGATGAAAGTATCATATTTATAGCTAATTCAAAATGGCAGTGACGCGAGTGTCAATATATGTCTGTCTAAAGTTGTAATTTCGTTTTACAGTCAGACAATATTATCCTTATCATTTTATTCTATTTAAAAAGAGATAGAATGCTGTTCGTTTGCCAAACTTCTGAAAATTCTTCAAAATATTATAATTACGAGTTATAAACCGGTAAACGTTGTTTTGTTTTAACGCTTTGTTTTAATAAATTTGAAATCGCCGCGGTTTTTTTAATATTTTTTTTTGCACCTTGCAGCTGCACTTTATTTTAGTACGGACCCGGCCACTAAAATATCTCAAAAAATTTAAAACAATATAACCTTAAATTCGTCGAAAAGAAACCGTGTTTATGCGAAACAGGTGACGAATCAAGATCAATCTTGGTGTTTCAGAGATCAAATATACGAAATGTATAAAACAGTAAGTAGTTTTTTCAATCGAAACATAATTTACTACAATTATTTCAGAGAAAATTGTTCCCTGGAAACTATCCACAAAGATCAAAAAGATATACAGCCATTTGAGAGATGTGGAACATCCGTCCATATATTGTTGGATAATTGGAAAATCCTAACAAGTTCATCAACGAAGGCTGAAATAAGGGACGACTTACAGTACATAAAATAAGTTTCGAGGAAATCAGGTTAAAGAATGAACTATTTGAAACTATTACTGGTAAATATAAATGAAATATTTAATTGCATTTTATGTAATTTAATTTTTTAGAAATAAGCCTGAGAAAAGATACATAGTACATCAGATTACTGAATGTTGTGGTCACATAGTATTACATCTTCCTCCGTATCACTGCATTTTTAATCCAATTGAGTTCATACGGGGTATAGCTAAGAATTATTACAATAGGTATTCAGGTCGAGGAGTATATTCAAACCAGAACTGTCTGGATTTATGGAAACAGGCATTGTTGAAAAAAGCACCTTCGGTTTGTGTGAGCTCGATCAGACACATTGTAGAAGAAATTGACAATGGTAGAATCTTGAACAGGTTTTTGATAGATTGGAAGTAAACAGCTTAGTTATTCACTTGATTAATATTTCTGAAAGTGACAGTGATTGAATGAAACCTTATAAATGTTGTTTTATGATTCAGTGCTGACGATTACCAAGACAAGATTATGAAAGAGGAAGCAACTGAAGGTTAGTATACAGTTAGTATACTTTAGTTGTAGGGAATTGTATTATAGAGTGAAAAGCTTTATGAGCATGTGTGTTGTTATTCAGAATATACATGAACATGGTTAACATGTATGAGGAGGGAAATAACACTGTTTTGCAGTGACTAAATGTAGTTTTATCAAGATAGATGTATACAGATAGTAACAGGACAAACTAAAGGGAAATATAGTAATACCATAATGACTTTACAAGGATAAATTGCACCGAAAGAAACAAGAACTAAGCATAAAACATAAATATGCTCTCTAATGAAAGTAAAATACATTATTCAGATACACAATTGTTAATTAGGTGGATTAGGCCTTCGGGTGATACCACTACATAAAAAAACGCGCCTAGAACCCTGCCTATACTAGTGTGGAAAAAGTTTAATGTATATATAATAAAACAACTCTAACCTATACATTATTGTGGCTGTATAATTAATTGTAGTTTTAAGTTCTTCGATTATGTATGTATTAGATATATATATATATATATATATATATATATATATATATATATATATATATATATATATAAATATATATATATATATATATATATATATATATATATATATATATATATATATAAATATATATATATATATATATATATATATATATAAATATATATATATATATATATATATATATATATATATATATATATATATATATATATATATATATATATATATATAATATATATATATATATATATATATATATATATATATATATATATATATATAAATATATATATATATATATATATATATATATATATAAATATATATATATATATATATATATATATATATATATATATATATATATATATATAAATATATATATATATATATATATATATATATATATATATAAATATATATATATATATATATATATATAAATATATAAATATATATATATATATATATATATATATAAATATATAAATATATATATATATATATATATATATATATATATATATATAAATATATAAATATATATATATATATATATATATATATAAATATATAAATATATATATATATATATATATATATATATATATAATATATATATATATATATATATGCATGTCATTATATAACTCTGAGTAGCTGCGGCAACATTGCGACGTTTCTCATGTCGTTGCTATTTTGAATTGACTATAGACTAATTATGATATATAATAATACTTGTTATTAAATATATTCATATGAAGTAAACCAACATCCGTACACTCATTCTATTTTCGATGTGTAAATGTAATTGTTTGGAATCGACAAATAAACGATGTCAGATTTGAATAACCAATAATTACCAAAACGTATTGTAGGGACTATTGTTTGCTTTCCTCCAGTTCCTCATCAGCAGGTTTGTTTAATCACGTATAGCTGATGTAAATTTTATATCGTGTTTGTAAATATTTTTCTTTCCGCTTCGCGTGCGATTATCAAATTAGTGAATGTTGGTTGAAACCAGTTGATTTAATTTCATTATCCATTAATTCCAAATATGTTTATATTGGTTATGACGTGCTTTATTATGCCATACTTAATTATTTTAATGTATAACTAACAACATAGATAACAAAGAACTATTTTGTTATTAATGTTTAAAATATACAGTAATTCCGTCAATAATCAGGCTTTACACTGTTGCCATATTATTTATTTTTCCAATGAGCCGAATGAACGAATTCCAATGAATCTAATATTATTTAAAGAATCTGAGTACTACAATTTCTTATTAATATAATGTTATATATTATTCTTTAATAAGCAAATTAGTTATGATAGAATTTTTAAGAACGTGATAATGTTACTAACTTTTTGACCGATCTCATTGTCGCTGATAATAACGTTATAGTTGCTGCCTCTAGCATTCTTCATGATATAGTTCGCACTACAAAGCTAGAAAATTAGTACGGAAAAGATCAAAGTATTGGCAACTGATTGCCAATCTCAAGGAATCCAGTTTAAGGAGAAGAATATGGTATCTACCGCTGACTATAATATACCGAATCGGTCAAAATAGAGTAGCGTTCTGGGACGTGAAGAAGAAATGATGTACTGCAATTAATTTTCAAACACTTATCTTGCCAATCCAACTGTGTGACGCCGAGACTTGGTAAGTATTATAGCCAAATGAGACGTTAAGTCTCTACATATTTACCTTTGAGATCGTATTAGAAATGAAATAATTCCTTTAAGAATGCACAGTTGAGGAACACAATTCCTGAGACACAATTTACACTGATTGAGATATGTCTACCGATTGAAAGGTGAATAAATTCCCTTCAGACTTCTGTGGCTAAACCGACCTTCTCGATAGTGGGCAGAACGAGCACCTCCAAGATCGATACATATCTAAATTATAGAGAGCGGTCTGAAGAGTAGGGGCCTGCATTGCCAGATGCCAGGAAAATTGCCGAGATTATTAAATAATATTATTAGTCAGTCAATACTGCAATGATCTTTTCATTTCACTGATTCTTGATTACTAAAGTAAATAAGACAAAGCTAAAAAACATGTTTTTTAAATTTGTTTAGTAGCCCCTGTGTTGGATAATATTCCAATTATTGGGATAGTTCAATTCCGTTACGATATAGATACACTTTAAGTTTATTATCTGCCTTAGGGGTTTTAGCCACCGAGAAAAATATCGATATGAAATAGTGCACCAAACAAAACGAGACGACAAAGGGTAGAAAGGAGTATATAAAAAGGAGTATATATAAATTAGTAGCACAGAAAATTTATAAAATAATAAGGTTGACATTTTTATTTAAAGCTATATATCCAATCTGGCATAATTGAAAACAGATTGTTGTATAGGGTTGATAATTGATAATATGACATAAGCTGGATATTTAAATCCAAACATAAAATATTAATACAATAATTAAATTTTGATAGCATAAATTTAATTATTTTTGATATCTGAGTTTTTCCGCATTTTTTGCCATATATTTGGCAGAAAAACGCCCTATTATTTAAAATTAAATTTGATAAAAAGTAAAATCCAATATGTATAAAAGTCTTTTTCCATGAAATATATTAAGCTTGCCTTTATTTGGAAAAATGTTCTATCGCAACTTTTATTGTATTTTAATTAATTAGTAATTGTTGTGACAAATATAATGAATACTAGTACTGTATATCTAAACATCTTATAGTTTTGTAAATGGTTTATGGCATACTTAAGGTTCATTGTTTTATATCCTTATAATTTAAAATTTAGTATTATGCATCGTTACCTCCTTTAAAATATTTCGTAGATTAATATGTATCGATATATCGGAGAAAATAATCGATATATCGAAATTTTGAACAAAAAGAAATATTTTCCCAAAATATGTTGATATCCCTTGCAATCCAGTACCAAAAATTACTAAACTTTTAAAATTAAGAAGTTTAAAAAACTATTTAAAAAATATTAAAAAGTTTAAGGTCAAAAAAATATCGTTCAAAACTATTTATATATTTTTTTCAATATATATCGACGTATCGTAAAATATATTCACTCTATAATCTTGGCTAGTAGTTCATAAAATTTATAGCTGTTGAGTCTATAGAAATTATGCTATATCATTTTATAATTTTAGTAAATTTAAGTGTTTTTTGGAAATCGAAAAAAGCTTAATACGATCAAATTTATCATAAATACAATAGCTGGTATCATGTTCTTGCTGCTTTTCTATTTATATTGGATCTTTCGAAAAGCCTGTTTATTACTAAGTTACTTTTCTCTCACATATTATAACCGATAAAGCTATTAAACGATCTAATCCTGCTATATTTTTTTCTTAAATTCTTTTTATTTTCTTTTCAGAATCCGATTATTTATATATCTAAGTAGTTTATTTGTGTTGTCTGTGAGAACATTAACAAAATAATATAATATTAAATAACAAACGCATATCGCTATAATCCACGTATTTTGACTGAAGAAAACTGTTTCATATTCTTTATTCAGTATTGTGTTAATGATTTGATAGGCACAACGAAATTATTTGTTTAAGTGATGATGACAATTATTTCAATTATAAACTCTTGAGTATGGTTGTATCAGCAGCATAATGTGCCATGGCTGATCTAAGATGTCACTGCTTCTGTCTCTTGTAATCAAATATTTTAATCTAAATAGAAGTACGTCTCCATTGTCATGAATATTAAAATATATGTGTATGAGTTATGAAATAGATATCAATAAAACAGTAACTTGTAATCTACCACGCCTGAACTCAATAACTGTTCTGAGAAGATTCAATGATTACTTCTAGGGTTTCGGAAGGAATTAAGCACCACTTTAATTTAAATAAAGCACCAGGCTCCGACCAAGGTAGCAAAATCTGACAACAATCTAAATAAAGTTGAATCATAACGTCCTATTATTGCTATTATAATAATGTAGTAATGTCTAAACTGATTGAGAAGTTGATCGTGAAACGACTCAAACCTATTCTTGAGCAAAAACACTGATTCCAATCTTACCAGTTTGGTTTCAGAAATTCCCATTCAACAATCGACCAAGTGAATAGAATTACAGATGTAATTGAAAAATCTAGAAAATATGTATGCTCTACTGTCTTTCTCTATGTTGCACAAGTTTTTGACAGAGTATGGCATGAAAGACTTGTATATGAAATATGCTATTAACATGTGATTTGACTGATTGATACTTCCATGTTAATCATGAAGGAACATACTCTGATCTCAAACTGATAAGGGCTCGCGTGGCTTAAGAGTGTGGGTTGGGGTCATTGCTTTATCTCCTTTACATCAGTGATCCCTCTGCAACATTATATTGCAACATTAACTGCTACGTTTGCCGATAATAGGGCAATATTAGCAGTAGTACTGCAGATACTGTATAGAGCTGAACCCGAAAACTCCAATATTTTCTTTATTAAGTTCTTATCTGGGCTAAATAATGATAAATCAAATTGAATGAAGTAAAATTTATACACATTGAATTCACAAATAAGAGGATCACGCCTCAACATATTTTTGTTAACGGCATAAAAACTCCAATGCCAACATAACAAAATGCTTTGGCATGACCCTGGTACATAAAAAAGAAACTCAATTAACTCAACATCAAGTTCAGAAAAATGTATTGTTTCCTTGGTTGTCCAAAAACGGGCCTAAGAAACAAATAGAGCGTCAACAATAACTCAGCATCGGACATTGTTATTGCCAAGTAGATTGTGTATGCAGTTCTTTAATACTATTTGGGGATTAAACTGCTGTACAGTAAAATCTATTGAAGTTTTATTTCTATTGAGTTTAAAAGTTTACATCGGAAGTGGGATAAAGAACAATGCCTTCACAGAGAATTATAGTGATTGTTTACAAGTAGTGTTTGGTGTGAAAACTGACGCAAAATAAAATATATGGGAAGAACAAGCATGAAAAGGGAACTTTCCTTAAATTCTAAAAAAATCATGAGGTGAACTATGGTACAGAGGTGGATTTGGGTTCGAATTGGCTGTCCACATAGAGAGCAAGAACCTGTGATACAACAACTGGCTACTAGCGAGCCACAGACAAGGGAACAACGAAACACGGTAACCGCTAATGATCAGCTGGGACCTTGTCCAACAATAGAATAAAAACGCAGATCACTCAGGAAGGTCACTTTCAATTTGCAAATAATTTTTTCCTGATTTAAATTATCTAATTTTGCTGGATCATTATTGTAATAATGTTGAAAAATAAAAGTATATGAGAGATGGCCTGTGTCAAAATGTATTGAGAAATGAAGTACATGCTACCTATGAACTTCTGTTCGAGCTGTACCTTATCAAAATGGATAGGTGACTTAAGTACATAGTACCTCTGAACTTCTGTTCGATCTGTGTTTGATCAAAGAGTAATCAGGATAGTGGCAACCCAGCTCTATAAAGTTTAAATAAATAATTGACTTGTTCAGGCAAATTCTGTCGGGTGTTGTTTCAATTTCGGCGCGAGGACACACCAGGGGCAGGGCTTCAGAGGTTTCAATATAAAGTACTAGTGTATATTGTGAATGCACCTTTGTGTATATGCTTTTGTGGCCTCCCTTGCGACCTAGAAATTGATATGGTTACGGACTGTTATCAGAAGACTCCAGAACTACGTCAGTACGGACGCCTCCAAGTTTCTAAATGTGCATAATATCTCATCTTACAGGGTTTAAAACAATAACTTTTATTTTACTAGAAAACTATTTAATTTTAAAGGAAAAAGAGGCGATCTAAATTGGTTTGACAATCGTAATGTATGTATTAATTAATGTATTATTAGTATACATATATATATATATATATATATATATATATATATATATATATATATATATATATATATACATTCCAATGTCATCAAAATAAATTGCTGTCAGCGCCGATCTGCCTAATAAATGTAACATATTGTTATGCAAATATTTCCCTTTTCCTGTCGGTGTTTTTATTAAATTATCTTTTCCTTTTCGGCGGTTCTGCTTTTGTTTTTACGGTTATGTTTTGGCTGCTCGACTAAGACTTTTTTATATGGCACTTTGGTCCTTAATGTTGGAGAAGGAAGAAAATAAATTGGACGCGCCTCAATTTGAATTTAAATTAATTGTAAATAAGAAATTTATTTTCAAAGTTTGCGTCAGTGGGATGGGGCGGCTATTTTGATTAAGGGGTTTTAGTGAAATTTGATGCTCCAAAGGTATTTTTGAGGTTCGATGATCTCTTGATATATCAGGTCAGTCTTACATTTCCAGTAATTTAATTAATAAGATACTATATATTGCAATATAACGAAATTGATGTTTAATTGTTTTTATTATCGATTGTTAATTAAATTAAAATTTTATTTTTCAGGTTCAGCATTTGCTAGTTGGATGGAATTTGAAATACGTAATTGCTCTATGTAAGTATGCACAATTTTCATCAAATTTATATCACTTGAAAAATAAATGAAGCCATCGATGAGATTAATTTGAAAATGAAAATATGAAATAAGAATTTCACAAAAAATCCACATTTGGAGTTCTAGGTTTTTGAATGATTCCCTTTTGACGCAAGCATTTGCAACACTTTCAAGCTGTTTCTTATTGTATCTATGTTGAGTCTTTATCTAGCAGCTATTTCGCATAAGCATAGTCTTGGAGCTGTCAGAGAACTGACTAGTTACTAACATTCAACACTTACTAATTATTAAGCTGCCACATGTTTTCATCAGCAATTTCTATTGGTGAAAATGTAAAGTATAAAATTAAAAGTAATCGTTAAATTCGTTGTGTTTAACATTTTTCTGCATAAAAACTTTTCCATGTAGTACTGTTTCGTTATTTATTGTATACATACACACACACACACACACACACACACACACACACATATATATATATATATATATATATATATATATATATATTATATGTGTGTAATTAGCGTAATGTGTAATTATTAATATATATATTATATAAGTTTGGGGGGTGAAAACAAATCAGCAATCCGTTTTTTAAAAATTGGTTATAGTTTTGGAAATGTTCAATATTATTGATTATTCCTTATTTCACTATGTATGACTACTACCGATCATTTATTGAATTAAGTATAGATCAGAAGTGGACAGAGATTGAACATAGTCTTTTGTACTGCTTGGGATCCCACATTAATTACTCATCATGCTTTGATCCCAAAATCCCTAGTACTACCTTTCGATTTTCGCAATATTTTGGTGTAATCGTTCTTCTTGCTCGTTGCTTCTTGCAAGTTTTATGGGAAAAAATCAAAATGCTATTGCAGAAAATATCTTTTTAGATTGTAGTTATTATATTTTAAATTTGTAATCCGATAATTTGAGGTTACCGAGAAATTTGTGGATACTTTGAAACGGTGCCCATGCCGCTGATTCATCAGGCGTTAAACATTTTGTAAACTTTGTGTCAGCCATTAGTTTTCGAGTATCAGGTCCGATAAATATTTTTGAATTTTTGCGCATAACAGTTTTGGAAATAACTCAGCTAAGAGCCGGTCCTTCGCCATTGAAAACTTTGACAAAGTCCAAATTTAAATGAAGGGGTAGCAATAGAGCTTCCTGTGAGTGTTCACAGGTAGTACATAGAACACGCTTTGTTGTTCTGGCTCATAATGAGTACGTCTCGGCCACATTTTTTCTCATAATCACGATCAAATGCATGGCTGTAACACAGACACAAAAAATAGCAAAATATCGTGAATAAATCCCAATCAATATACCAATTACCTGTAATGATAATTTACATATAAATCAATTAATCTTTCGAAATTAAGTACAATAAATTTATTTCTCAATCTTTAGATCGCCATAAATTTTCAATTTATGGTCATGGTATTTGATCTTGACCAAATTCGATACATTGTGTCGTAGCATTCCTTAGTTTGTATTGCGCGAAATATCGGAATAAGTTTTTTTTTATTTCCAATGTGGAGTACAGCCGTCTTCAAGGTGTACCCAGAACCAACTACAAATAAACGCCTTTCATTCCAATCATATTGTGTATTCATAACCTCAAATATACCTTTGATATCATTGCATAAACTCATCTAATATTCTTTTTCTTTCGATAAATTCAAATCGCGAATAAAATCACTCTGTTTACTTTCTTGGCGTTTTATTTGCTTGCCGGTGATGAAGACGAAGGCGTTTTTGCACTTGTACTTGAACAAATTGATGTGATGGACTTTTTTATTTATATCGACGATATTTATCGAGCAAACGTAGCAATAGCATGATTTTGTGTTCCCTCCATAACGTTTGCCCAAAAATTAAAAATTTTAGCACTGTAACCAAGTGGCAGCCCGTACAGCTTTGTTCTGCATGTATTACAAAACAATTGCGGTACCCATGAGGGGCCAGTGTTTACTAGAGTAAAACCAAATTATTGCAAATACGCACCTTTGAGTGCATTTATCATGATTTTTTCACATTTACCGGACATATAGCACCCAAATTTGTAACAAAAAAATTTAGACTCTGCAAGGTTTTCTCTGCATTTTCAGACGTTCCTAAGAACAATTACAGCAGAAAAACAAGGCTCACTCTATGCTCAAACAACGTTGTCAGCAGAGAGCTTTTATAAGAAATATATGCAGTGGTGCCACCATTCGCGAATTCGAAAACTAGAACAAATCTTGACACACTGATCAAACATCTGAATTCAGGGCATCAGATAACGTTAAGAATCGTTTTCACCTACTGAGGTCCCGAATTTACAGGAATTTGTAAACTTGTATTGTGGAATGCTAAAATTTGCATTTCAAAGGTCATCAAACACTTTTAGAATCATATGGTGATGCTACTCCATTATATTTGTTTGTATTGGTTTCAATTATTTAAAAGTAATTGTTTTAATATCAGGGACTTTTTCTGAAAATCTGAAATAATCTTCAGACAGACTAACAGTTTGTAACATGACTCGAATGTTTTTAAATGCAATGCAAAAATAAAAAGGGGAAGAAATGGCTACCACACAAGTTTATTGAAAATTCCATTTTGAATGGTTTCACTATCATAACACAATAATGCAATGCTGAAGAAGTGTGAAAATGTATCGGTTATGGTATCACTGTCAAACCAACATCGTTCTTTCGGCTCCGTATCTCCATGTTGACAGAAGGATGACAAACGTTCTGAATCGAGAGATCTATAAAATTTAAGTTTCAGTCTTGCCATCTAAATACAATGTGTATATTTCCGAAAGTTTTAAATTAGCTTCTAAAATTTGCATACATGATAATTAAAAGACAGACAAAGAAGTCGATAGTAAAAGCTGGTACAAAATAAAATAAACCGCAACATTGTATAAAATGATTCTAATCCAAATTTTACGTTTATTGTTCAACATTTACACTTTTTTTTAGTACTGTGGAATAGTAGGCAAAATTTTATTTGCTCGTAAAACTCCGGAATATTAACCCACAACAATAAAGCTAAGAAGCTCCCGTTTCCTTAACGTTTTTGAATTCCGTCAACTAAGTCTAAGTTTTTTTTTCCTTGGCTTTCTTTCGTGTCACCAGATTCCCTTTTATTGCGAGAACAAAAACTTTTTCGTTCATATTTTTTGTAGTTGTGTTCTTCCGTGGTCTTGTAAGTTGTTTTTCGTTGTATATATTTCGGCACAAGTGTGTTTGAGAGGCTTTAAATTGGTCTAACCATAGCGTTCTTCAACTCTGGTGCGGATATATAAGTCGGAAAAGGCTCATGTAATATTATTGCCCTGATTGTAAAATTATTTAATGATGTTTGGAAAACAGTTCAGCAAATTTTAGGTGATAAATTGGTATTGGTAAATTATGCTGAGGCACATTACCTATACAAAAAAAATGTTGGTCTCTGTCAACCGAATATCTTATTGGGTAATACTATTTTAATCAGTATTTTGGAGCTTTAGTGCTATTAACAACGATTCATCATTTAATAAGCCAAACTAAACAAAATGGTGACAAAATAGGTGTCCCGAATATACGCAAGATTTAAATAAAATAAAGAATCCATTTATTTTTTAATTGTATGGTTACTCTGTCATAAAAAGCGTAGATTAGGGATATTTATTATTTATTTTATTATTATTTATATAATTTACTATTCGTGAAATGGCATATAGAGCGCTTTTTCGAAGGAATTTTGTATGATGGATGCTTTTGGTTCGGTGATTCTCTTGCCTACAAGAGTTATTATAGATTTGTTGGAACACACCTTCGACTTCAAATAACTGCCTAAAATCGAATTAAGAGGTATTAAATCACCTTGCCTAGTGATCACATTTTGATCACACTAAACAGTCATAAAATATATCAGAGGGTCATATAACACAGTTTTTATCCCCGAAAAAACAGGTCAATTGAAAAGTCCCCGGCCTGCCATAGTAAAACACATTTTTTGGTAAAATTAGTGTTTTTATTCAACATAATTCCCTTCAAGGGTGATACATTGATTATAGCGACCCTCCAGCCTTTCGATACCATTTTTGTAGTACGATTTGTCATTTGCTTCAAAATAGGCCGCATTTCCACATCATCCCTCCATTCGACGAACATTTCCTTCCAGCGAGCATTCTTTTGAGATCTGATAACAAAAAATAGTCGCTGGGGGCCATATCTTGAGAATATAGTGAATGAGGAAGCAATTCGAAGCCCAGTTCATGGATTTTTGCCATCGTTTTCACTGACTTGTGACACGGTGCATTGTCTTGGTGAAGCAGCACTTTTTCTTCAAATGCGGCAGTTTTTCGGCGATTTCGTCTTTCAAACGGTCAAATAATGCTATGTAATAGTCGCTGTTGATGGTCCTTGGTTCCTCAAGGTAGTTAATGAAAATTATTCCATGCGCATCCCAAAATTCAGACGCCATACGCCAACCAACTGCTGCGATCTCCCATGCTTTGAAGCGGGCTCATCGTGTGCAGTCCACCCGAATGACTGTCGATTGGACTTTGGAGTGAGATAATACCGGAGCCATATTTCATCCATTGTCACATATCGACGCAAAAACTCGGCTTTATTACGCTTGATCATCCACAAATACTACTCCGAATCCTCAATTCTTCGTTGTTTTTGGTCAAAAGATAGCTCGCGCGGCACCGACTTTACACAGGGCTTTCTCATACCCAAATATTCGTAAATAATATAATGTACACGTTCAGTTGATACTTTAGAGTGTGTGCTATTTCATTCAATATTAATTTACGGTCAATCAAAATCATTTTGTGGTTTTTAAATGTTTTCGTCGGTAACAACCTCTTTTGGGCGTCCACTGCGTTCACCGTCTTCACCACGTCTAAACTTAGCATACCAATCCCTGATGATTGATTTTCCTGTGGTAGTATCTGGAAAGTCGACATCAAGCCAAGTTTTTGCTTCAACTGTATTTTTTCCCTTCAAAAAGCAATATTTTATCAACACGCGAAATTCCTTTTTATCAATTTTTTTCGCAGTAACAAAAGTTACTTCACTAAAAATGCTATAATTCACAAACTAATAGTCCGACAGCTGTCAAATTTATACACGCATCTTTTGAGGGTTGGGGTTAACTAAAAAACATATGGATTTAATAGTAGTAGCGCCATCTGTGTGTCAGACCGGGGACTTTTCAATTGGACTGTTATAATTCAGAGAGGGGAAACTCCGTTGTCATAGCGTCATATTGAGCATATTTCAAATAAGTAAAGTTTACTGATGATGCTTCTAGTGGTAAACACACTTTAACTATAGAATGATAATACAGATATATTTTAAGGAGTGTACTAGTAATAGGGCTTGCCGGGAATATATAGTTTTTCACTTCAGATGATTGAGAACATAAAGAGTAAACCGGAGAAGTAAAAGTTTCAAAACATTGAATTGGAGCTGCTAGATTTAGATTGTCGTAAATTCATTAAGAACCTACACATTCATTAGAAGTTACTTAAAAAGTCGTTTCCTATTGATTAAAAGCTTCTATAATTGATTTGAGAAAATGACACTAACGTGAAAATATCATAAGGATACTCTGGTCAGTAATATACTACGAGCCGTTAAAGCTGGGTTCAAGGATTATAGGAATACACCCGACATATTCTCCAGGTATTGCTCCCTCGGAATATCATCTATTCTAGTCAATAACACACGGCCAGGCTGAGCAGGACAGCAGTTACATTTTTTTTTGTGAATAGTGGTGATTATCATTTCAGCACTCAATAGCTTTTTGTAATCTACTGAAAATATCTGATAGGGAATTACATTATAAGAAGTCTAAGCGGCTAAATCCGTAACACTGAAACATATGATGAGGAAATTCCACACATTTGTCAATTGGTCAAATTTTGATTACCCAGCTATGCAACAAAAAGCTGTTTAAGTATTTCCAACCAATATCTATGTATTTTGAGAATACGAAAATAATATGGAAAAAAACTGTGGATCGGTTTCTAAACGACGTCAGGATCTGTTTTATTACACCAATATTGAAGGTTTGATAGAAACATTAGGATTCAATATTATAAGGCACAATGGCGTCTTTTTATAGATTCATAAAGGCCCGAACTATAATCAAAATGTCAAAAGACTGCTAAAGGCATTTCAAGCTTTGATCGCCTACTAATTCTAAAAGTACATTTCCTTTAGTCGTACCTCAACTACTTTTCGGAAAATTTGGAAAGTGAATGATTCATCAGGACATTAAAGAGATGGAGAAGAGATACCAAGAAATATGTAGCATCCTAATTATATCAAACTGCTGTTGAACGCTTTAAGCAGTTTTGGGAACTACCGACTAGAAATAGTAGAAACAGTCCAACTAGTCGATAGTAAAAAAACTAGCGACTGAAAATAGTAACTACTATTTTTTTATTCTTGTTATTCTATTATAGTTTGTTTATTTTTATCCTTGTTTTATTGTAATATTAAGTTTTATATTAGAGAATTATTATTAAGAGAATTAATATGCATGCAAGCCCTTAAGATAATTAAAATACATAAGGATTACTCTCAGCGTTGGAAACTATCGACTGAAAATAGTAGGAACAGTCGATAATCGCAAACCAGTCGAACTAATCGATAGTAAAAAAAAACTAGCGACTGAAAATAGTAATTACTATTTTTTTATTCTTATGATTCTATTCTAGTTTGTCATTTTTATCATTCTTTTATTGCAATATTAAGTTTTTCTATGTATTTTGATGAACTTGACTGAAAATGGTAGAAACAGTCGAACTAAAACTAGTGACTGAAAATAGTAATTACTACTTCAGTCAAATGCAAATGCATTATTGTTTTATTATTAAATTATACTTGTTATATTCAGAGATAATGGACGAAGATGTACAAATTCCCTTCGGTACTAATTTTGAGAGAGGAAAGGACGCAGATAATTGTTTAATGATCTGTGCTCTACGTCAGTTAATTTCAAATAATTGTAAATTGACAAGGGGTGTTGCATTGATAGAGTGAAAAAAGGAATAGAATAATAATCCCTAATATACTTAATCGTATTTTAATATTCAGAAAGTAACAATGATATAATATAATATACTTTTTTTTTCAAACATAAGTGAGTCGGAGATGTACATGTTTCTTTTCGACTTACTTTGGGAAAGAAAAGGAAAGAGATAATTGCTGTAATTTATTACCATCGAAATAATAATTTAATTTGAATCATGGAATGGTGTAATGACCGCTGAATATTGGTATCTTATTTTTTAAATTAATCTTTATCAACTATTTAAACATCGCTCTCTTTTTAAATGCAATAACAATTTTATTTACTGCTAAGAAGAAATATTTTATTATCAGGAATTTTATTATTCGTTGAAAATTTAATGAAAGATATTTTAGCATTTAAAAGGCTTGAACAAACATCGAGAGACTTAGAAAATCGAAGAAGTCAATAAAAAACTCAATAGTTGCCAAGACAATATAAATGCAGTCAAAATTATGTTTCTATTTACCGACCGAAATGTTGTTATTTTTATCTTGTTACATTATTAATCTTGAAAAGCAGAGTTCCAAAATGCTGCTATATTAATGTACAATATATTGTTATTTACAATCATACTACAAACAAAACATAAAACCATATATATTACATAAATATCTATGTAAGTATAAATTCGGCACATTATTCTCAAGGTCCTGTCTAGGGCGGCAAAGCCAGAATGTCAAAAATCAGTTGAATAACACTAATTGGTCCGGAAATAGTAACTGAAACTACACGACTAAAATAGTCGATAGCAAAAAGTAGTGAAATCAGTCGAACCAAAAATAGTAACTGAAAATACATGACTGAAACAGTTGATTAGTAGCAAAATCAGTCGGACCGAAGATAGCAACTGAAATAGCCGATAGTAAAAAGCAGTCATTTACTAAACAGTCGATAGTTGTTTTCAGTCGATAGTTTCCATCGCTACTTCAAGGAGACCTTCCAGATTCTTCTCACAAGTATCATCCGATAATAAAAAGGAAATAATTTTAGGACTTCGCATACTCAAAACACAAAGATTACGTCACAAAACCTAAATACCTCTTAGAATGTTTTTGCATACCTATTATCACTTGATATTGGAGTGGAAGGCTTCCATTATGATAGTACTTGCAATATTTGACACAGCACTTGCATTATCATAAGCAGCAAATTGATACTGAAATAAAACATTTTAAATTACATTTAAAAGGTCAATTGAAAAGTCCACGGCCTGACACATAGATGGCGCTACTAGAATAAAATCCATTTTTTTTTAGTTATCCCTAACCCTCGAAAGATGCGTGTATAAATTTGACAGCTGTCGGATCATTAGTTTGTGAATTATATCATTTTGAGTGAAGCAATTTTTGTTATTGTGAAAAAAATGGATAAAAGGAATTTCGCTTGTTAATAAAATATTGCTTTTTGAAGGGAAAAAACACAGTTGAAGCAAAAACTTGGCCTAATGCCGAGTTTTCGAACACCGCCCCAGGAGAATCAATCATTTCACTCCGAAGGCTCCATCATTTCACTCCGAAGTCCAATCGACAGTCATCCGAGTGGACTGCACACTATGAACCCGCTCCGAAGTGTGGGAAAACACAACAGTCGGCTGGCAAGGTTTTGGCGTCTGTATTTTGGGATACGCATGGAATGATTTTCATTGACTACCTTGAAATAGGAAGGACCATCAACAGCGACTATTACATAGCGTTATATGATCGTTTTGAAGAAAAAGAAATTGCTGCTTCACCAAGACAGACACGGTGCATCACAAGTAAACGATGGCAAAAATCCATAAATTGGGTTTCGAATTGCTTCCTCATCTACCGTATTCTCCAGATCTGGAACCTAGGATTATTTCCTGTTCTTATATCTCAAAAGAATGCTCGCTGGGAAAAAATTTTCGTCGAATGATGAGGTGATCGACGAAACTGAGGCCTATTTTGAAGCAAAGGACAAATCGTACTACAAAAATGATATCGAAAAGTTGGAGGGTCGCTGTAATCAGTGTATCACCCTTGAAGGGAATTATGTTGAATAAAAAAAAACCTAATTTTGCCAAAAAAATGTGTTTTACGATGGTAAGCCGAGGACTTTTCAAGTGAACTCTTATTTCTATGTTTGCGGTCTCACTTGCTGTCTTTTTTTGACTAAATCTGAAATAATGAACATTTTTGCCTATCCAGCTCTAATATTATAAAAAATTGTATATAGCGCTATATCAACTTCTATTAAAGAAATATTGATTTTCTAGTTATGAACAGCTTCCTGGTTACACACAACATTAAAATAAGAACTCCGTCTTATTCAAAACGTCTTTTAAAATTAAAAACCATTTTTAATATTACAGAAAACATATATAGTCGACTCTAATATCCATATTATCTTGTATTGTCGTTTTTAAATTTCAGTTAAAATATTTATTCAACGCAGATGGAATTTTTATAGGTCCTCCCGCAAATATTCCTAGATGAAAAGTTCACGTTCGAAATTTATGGAATTTCGAGTTCCTCCCGAACATTTTTTGCATTACGATATGTAGATTTCCGGTTTGCATAATGTATTTCCGTACAATACACGGAATTATAAAAACCTCTACCTGAGTTTATATGATGAAATACGCATATATGTAATGTGTATAAATTCGCTATCGTGTTTAGGGATTACATTTAAATAATTGTATTTAGAATTTTTGATTTTTTTAAAGATATATCTTGAATTAAACAACTTATAACAACAATATATATCGGTAATATAATACATATATTGAAATTAATTAAGGGAACTTATATAATCATTTAAAAAGTTTATTTATATCTGTAAGTATAAAAGGAAAAGTAGATCTACATAAATGTAATTTACTTCTTATTTATTATTTATTTATTAATGACCCATTAATCTCTTGCGTAATTTAGGGTCTCAGTTTTACAAAATAATTTAACATTCAAATAAAAATATAAATGATAAAATTCAAAATATGGAATATAAAATTTAAAATTAAATATTATGTATACATATAAAAATATATATGGTATATCATAATATAGGGTAATATATCATAAATAACATATATATCCCACTATTTAATGTTATATTGTTCTTAGAAATGGTGAAAGATGTCTGAATAACAAAGATAATCACTGGACACAACACCGAAATATATATTAGAACTATAGGCACTTTCAACTACTTAAATCATGCTTCACAGACAGACATTTTATTGCGAAACAGGGTGACAATGCAATGACCTTCAAGAAATATATTCAAGTATTCCGTAGGACAGTGTTCTTGGCCCAATTTTATATCTGTTTTATACAGCTGAATTGTGGTTGAAAATAACGGGTATCAGAGCAAATGGAACAAAATCTACCTATGTGATATTCACCCTTTATAGAAGAACTTGGCCGTCAGAAAAAATAAATAATTAACTCCCGCAAGCAGGTGACGTTAAATATCTGGGAATACATTTTGACATCCACGTTTAACATGAAAAAAACATATAGTGACCAAACACAAACAGTTTGGGCTTTTACTAAATCAAATGTATTGGCTGATGGGACGTAAATCTAAATTATCCTTAGATAACAAGGTTTTGTTGTATCAGTCAATACTTAGGCCCATTTGGATCTATGGTATTGAACTGTAGGGTACTACTGGCAAATCTGACATATAGTGTATTCAAAAGAGTAGCGACACACGTGACCTGTCAAAAGGTCGCATTGTTGCCGCAGCAACTCTGAGTTTTAATACATATTGGCAAATCTAAATAAAAGAACCAAACAAAAATTTTATGTATTATAATTTATTTTAACATTATAATACATCTAATGCATATATTATCGAAGAACTTAAAACTACAATTAATTATACAGCCACATAATTTATAGGTTAGAGTTGTTTTATTATATATACATTGAACTTTTTTCCACACTAGTATAGGTATAGTTCTAGGCGCTTTTTTATGTAGTGGTAGCCTCCCTAAGGCCTAATTCACGTAATTAAAAATTGTATATCTAAGTAGCGTATTTTACTTTCATTAGAGAGCATATTTAGACTTTACGCTTATACGCTTAGTTCTTGTTTCCTTTGATGCAATGTTTCCTTGTAAAGTCATTATGATATTACTATGTTTCTCCTTAGTGTGTTCTGCTACTACCTGTATACATATTTATTGACAAAACCACCTTAAAATCACTGCATTCTCCTTAATGCATTTGCCATATCTGCAAAACCGTTAGAATTATTTCTCTGCTCATACATTTTAATCAAATGTTCATGTATATTCAGAACAGTAACACACATGCTCATAAAGTTTTCACACTCTGCAATATACTTTCCTACAATCTAAGTGTATTAATTGTACACAGACCTTTAGTTGTTTCCTCTTTCATCACCCTTTTTTTTGGTAATTTGTCAGGTGTTTGTCAGCATTGTATCATAAACCAATATTCATAAAGTGTTATTGAATCACTGTCACTTTCAGATACACCAACTAAATCAATAACCAAGCTGTTTATTTTTAATCTATCAAATACTTGCTAAAGATTCTACCATTTGTCAATCGAGCTTACACAAACCGAATGTGTTATTTTCGACAATGACTCTTTCCTCCTCGACCTGAATATCTATTATAATAATCCTTTGCAATACCCCATATCAACTCAGTTGGATTAAAAATGCAGTGAGTGATGGAGGAAGACGTAATACTTTGTGGCCATAACATTTAGTAATCTGATCTACTATGTATCTTTTCTCAGGTTTATTTCTAAAAAAGAAAATTACATAAAATCCAATTAAATATTTTATTTATATCTATCGAGTACCAATTTGAAATAGTTTATTCTTTAACATGGTTTCTTCGAAGCTTATTTAAAACCTTATTTAAAGTATTTTAAGCCATTCCTTAATTGCAGGCTTTGTTGATGTTTGTTTGTTCTGGTTCATTTCTCCATAGTAGTCACCCTTGAATTTGAGAAACACTTGAGAAACACTAATTATGCACCAGGAATAAAACCATTCCTGTTTCCAGCATGAAGAACTATATGTCTGCAATGAATTATTAATAAATGTTATGACTAACAAAACCTATCGATAGTTACCACACGTTTACCTTTTTTCATCAACTTTTGTTGTCTTTACACTATATTTATTATCAGCTTGCCATGAGCAACCCAATGTACTATTCTGAAATATTCATAGCTCTTTTAAATATGTAAGTTGATATAATAATTCTTCCTTGATTTTGTTATATGTTTTTAAAAATTGTATTGTCGGTTATCTTACTTAAACCTTGTATCACTTAAACCTTGTATTACCCAACAATGTATGAACGGATGTTCTACATCCCTCAAATAGCTTTATATCTTTTGGCTATTTATGGATACTTTCCAGAATAACAATTTTCTCTGATGTAATTGTTTTAAATTATGTTTCGATTGAAAAAACTACTTACCGGTTTTATACATTTGGTAAATTTGATCTCTGAAACATCGAGCGGATTCTGACTCGTCACCTGTTCCGCATAAATACGGTTTCTTTTTGGTTAATTTTAGGTTATATTGTTTTTTATTTTTTGAGATATTTTAGTGACCGTGTCCGTACTAGTATTAAGTGCAGCTGCAATGCGCAAAAAATATTTTCAATAAAAACCGCGGCTATTTCAAATTTATTAAAACAAAGCATTAAAAAAACGTTTGCCGGTTTATATCCCGTAATTATAATATATTGAAAAATTTTGCAGACGTTTGACAAACGGACAACTCTTGAAAGCTCTTTCGGTTAAATGTTCAAACTTCTCTAACAGCATTCTATCTCTTTTTAAATAAAATAAAAGGAGCGGGAAAAAAATTAAAATAAAATAAAAATATTGTCTGACTGTAAAATAAATTTACAACTTTTGACAGACACATATTGGTCACCTGTGTTATTAACTGTTTTGAATTGACTATAGATATCCTCCAGAATAAAGTGTTGGGAATCATCGTCGATGCCCCTTATTACATGTCCACCAAACTGATTCAGTGCAATATGCCCTCAGAACCCACAACGAGTGTGATTCGAAGTGTTAGTGCGAAGTACTCTGAAAGACTATTAGTGCACCCCAATGCACTCGTCAAACAGTTAAACGTGTGCGATGACAGTGAAGTGCGTAAGTTCAAACGTATACTACCAGAGGAACTGATTGACAAATACATAAAGTGAGATATATTCATCTCTAAAATAAGTTAGAATAGTCTTTAGAATAAGTTAGGATAGATTTAAGAATATTATCTAGAACAAGATTTAGATAAGTTCGTACAACAGATCACTTACTGGGGCGATCTACTACATGTCAGGATAGTTATATTATGTAACTGAAATCATATTATAATACTTATTACCCACGGGCAGATTGTTGAAGCTCTACGAGATTAATAAAAAAGTACTAGAACTATTCATTAACAATACACAACAATACATACTATAATGAATACATCAACAATTTACAACTTAAAACTGCATTTTTAAAGAAAGGTCTTATATGCGTCGGTAGGCATCTGAAGTAATAATTTATCATATGTAGAGCTCTACTTTATAGCCACGAATGTTGTACTATAGTTTTTTTTTAGTCTATGTGAATAGTTTTTTTGGACTGACGAATACATCTTGCACTTGGGATTGTTACTTTTCATCGCTAGATCCAAAATACTTATGAGAAGCCTCTTCTTTTTTGCCTGACAAGTAATGAACCGTTCTAGCATCGATCTTCAACAAATGCCATTTTCACTCAATTCCTGTTGCAGCCATGTCCCCTCCTTTCGGAACTTGCGTATCTCTTGTAAATATTTGGAAACAGGTGATTCATGAAGATTATTTGGGTGATTCAGCTGTATTTTCGTTCAATAAGTTTCGCATTTAATTTTTTTCGATCCTTTTTTGGTCCTTCCGACCATTTTTTTGATATGGAGATCACAATTACCACATCTAAATCAACGAATCCAAAATCGGTAATTGGGATATGATGGAGAGCATGATCAATAAGTTTTTAATGGTGTTTTTTAGGCTTCGCAGCAGGTTTAACGAAAAATAATAAATGTCAAAAACGCAGTTTTGACCATTCCATGATTAGCGTCTGTATATACTGAATAGCTCAATAACACTGAATGAATGAAATTATTATTTTACGTTAGATTGTTTAACAATTGTTTACATTTATATTTAGCGTTTTCACCACTCTATATCACCGATAAAATCATATGCAAGCAGCTAACAGTAGTAGGAAAAAAAGCAAATTAGAAGGAAACACAAAAATGGGACTCAAAATATAATAAATAAAGTGATACAATTATACTAGAACACTATAAATCCGAAAAAAATATTATTCAAGACAAAAATGGTATAAATGAACTTCATTGATTAGTTAAATCAACATTGTGCAAATATAAAGACCATTATAATGAAGTTATTTGAAGTACAAACTAATACTAATTTATGTGCATGAATTATCCTTTAATTTAGAGGCTAATCTTGAGGAAATCCTCACGCAACCCTTTAAAATTTGTTAACTCAAGCTGTTTTCAAGTCTGTCCCCCATTATTTTAGTTAAATTCCGTTTCAGCTGGCGGCCTTCTGGTTAAAACTATCTTATGTAGCTTAAGAGAGGTCGGGGCCAGGTCCTTTTTGTGTCTTCTTTAAATCCGTAACTAGCGAGATAAACCTCATATTGGTATTGGATGTCGAAACAAGAAAATATAATTTTACCTTATGAAGGAAAATTAGTGAACTGATTTTCATGACATATTTCGAGTGTATTTATGTGGATTTGAGAATAGTTGGGATTCAACCGGATGCGGTATGTGGCGCTGCGACAGGTTCCCAGGATTTTTCTATCTTTTAAACATTTTTCGATTATAACCGCATATCACAAAACAATCACTAATTCACTGTTATTGTGATCATCTTATAGTATTTGGATTATTGTTGAAATTAATTGTTTCATCTAGGGAAACAGGATAACACCTGTTGGGTCCGCTAGTGATTTTATAATATTTTATCATTAATTAATTAATTAACTAAATAATCACTTTTAATTTATAACATTGTCGCCTTAGTAGTAATTTTTGAATTGATATTATGGATAATTTTTTAAATATGCAATTAATAATGGCATGTATAATTATTTGAAAAATGGTAAATAAACTACTATCTGATTATTAAAGGGTTTTTCTAATATATAATTGAGAACAAAATATTCAGGCTTAAAACTTATTATACACGTCTCCAACAAAGAAGCTGTTTCATTACGTTCAAATGATTTCTATATATTTTGGTATGCTGAAGATGAACTTAATATGAAGAAAAACCCAGGGCTTCAGGATTTTTTACAAAATGAAAAATTATTACGTCAGTAAGGAATTATTTTTATACTTATCCAAATACAATTCATATAAAAATATGAAGACCATAATGCCAATCCAGTTTAATATGCTGTGTACATTGCTCGAATAACAAGCCGAGTTTGCCAAATTCTCTTGCTTTTTGTCTCTATGGGGTAACACATGCCGAGAAAACCACTGGAACAAAAGGTTTCAAATATTTTCCGGAAATTTTTAAAGATGTGAGTGAAAAGCAGGGTTAAATAGTTCACCAAGACACTAAAGACATTTATTTAATTAAAGAATCTGAAATAAATATCAAGGAAATTGGATCATCTCAATGATATCTGACTAGAGGTAGATGATTCACAGAGACCTTCCAGATTCTTCTAACAATCCAATGTACACCAAACAACCTTCCTTGGAAAAACAAAATATTTTCGTTTGTGCTAGTGAACGTATATTGTATAAAAATATGAATGGTTTTCCATGATTGTGTGTTATATGTCCTTTTAAATGTAAAAGCTTGTTTAACATAGTTGCTCAAATTATCAAGAAATTTGTCATCCTAAGGCAAAAAGAAAGTCATTGTCAGTTTAGTACACCCAAAAACCGATTACTTCAGAAAATACGATAAAGATTACGTCACAAAAGCAAGGTAGCTCTTAGAGTGTTTTTTGAAGAACTTTGTTATCTTTGGCAGAAATTCCAGAATGCAACACCTAACAAAATGATTATTTCCAATGAAGTACTAAAACCAATATTGTGTACTACTGTGGGGAAGTGCTAAGGAAATTAATTTTTGGTCTAAGATATAGAGAGAGAATGAAAAAATGTTTTATTAAAATTCAGGGTATGTATATTTTTCGGTGAATGGAGTTAAAACGAAATGAAACAGTGATGACATTATGTGGGCGTTATTTATTGACGATATAGAAATACAGAAATAACAATAGATAAAAGATAAAAGAGAGCGGTGCTGGTTTTATCTTTTTATCTATACTGAACAATAGTCAGTGGTTGAATGATCCAAACTACCTCTCAATAATATCTATATTTATCTATCAATAAAATCAACGTCTTGGGGTTGATAGATCTTCGTAATCGTGTACTAGTCGGTACTGCTGGCACCATGTACGTGTTTAACATCTGACATTATATTTTCTGGGTATTTCGTAGGCCACTATTCTAAGATCTAAAATTCGACATGCCTCAAGGTTGCTACAAGATTATGAGTGAAAAATGAAAGAATTGTTACTTGGATTCTACGCTGATAATAACTCTAAATTACAGTGAGAATCAGTTGTAAGAACTTAATTTTATATTTTATATATAGTATCTTTCGAAATAACTTATATATTGAACATTAGCTAAATTATTAACTTACATTTCGCCTCTAAATTGAACCAATCATATTGTAACGAATTCCGGCCGTTGTATTTGTCGATTCAAATCACGTCGGATGCCCGACGGCACGTAAATCATTCTAATCTTTTTGTCTCACGGTGAGATCCAGAAAGTAACCCTTTTGTGATTAAGCGCAACGAGTTACAGTGGAATATTTAACGCAGTTCAAACGCGACGGAATGCCAAATTTATGTGAAAAGGACGCGGCAAATGAATTTGTAAGGATTAAACTTCCGATTGTTTAAAGACAACGTGGATCGGACGGCCAGGAGTCACGCCGGTTGGATTTCAACCGTTGGCAGGAGCGGATTAATGGAAAGAAAATGTTGTTGGGGGAAATGTTTCGGATTTTAATTAAACAAAGGAATTAGTGCGTTTTAAGGTAAGGGAAAAATCTTTTTGAGGTTTCGTTCTCTGTTGTTATTTAACGGGAATTAAAATCAACATCCCCTTATTTTTATTTCGACGTTTAATCTCGCATTCGTTACTTTATATTCTGCTATTAGTCAATTAGAAATAACAATTAAAGCTGTTTTTTTTGATAATAATAATTGGACGACTTTTAAAGTTTTGAAAGTTTAACTAGTTACCATTTTGACACCTGTGTGTATTGTTACCAACAATAATATGTAATTAACTAGATGAGCGCAGACACACTCAGTATAAAATGAATAATATTTCAGTTTAGCTTGGTTATATTTTGGTTGGTTTAGTGGTATCCCCCGAAGGCCTAATCGACCTAATTAAAAATTGTATATCTAAGTAATGTATTTTACTTTCATTAGAAAGTATATTAACTTTTTACGCTTGTGTCCTTCGATATATTATTTCGTCGTAAAGACCTTTTGATTTCGCTGTTCTTAGTTTTCCTTAGTTTGTTATGTTAATATTGATATACATCTTACTTGACAAAACTAAATTTAGTCAGTTCCGTGCTAGCTCTCGAAGAGAACGGTCGTGTCCGGTCCGCCGAGCCTACCTACGCTTCTCAGAATTACCCGAAACTTTCTCTGAGACGGTCGATCCGTTATCGCGTTTCCACCAGTGCCTACGTCAAAAAAGCACCGAAAAGGCGCATTTACAGACAAGGCAATGGCGTCTTGTACGTCAGAGCCGACGTCGCCTCCTGACCATAATCCCAGCTTTCCTAATTCTAATAGACCATCTTTCGAAGACAGCCGAGAATTGCTCATAGAAGATTTAAGAAAACAGAACTAAGACCTGCGAAAGCAGATAGCTGAAGTGAAAATGTTCAACCACAAACAGACGCCCTGAACAAGCAGACGGAAAAGCTGGAAAAGAGCGAAAAGGTTTCCGAAGATCTTAAAGGAGAAATCAAAATTCTCACTGCTACAATAACAGACTTCAGGAAGTATCAAAAAGAGGCCATGGAAATAAAGACTCCCGCTGCCACAGAAACCCAGACCCAGACACCAGCTAAACCGGCACAACGGTCGGACCAAATTAAAAACCCAGACGACGGTTTCACCTTGGTGGGTAAAAGGAAGAGAGGGCCCATCACTCCACCTCAGAACAGGAGAAACAGGCAACTGCTTCCAAATCACAACCCAATCCGGTAGTCAAAACAGTCCCAACCGTTTCGGCGACTGTTTCTCAAACTCCCCCAAAGGAAAAAATTCCGTCTATAGTGCTCCGTGACAAGAAGAGTTTCATGGAGATCATTAGAATTACTAAGGCACAATCAATTGATATTATAACCCGAAACAAAAAGGAGGGCATTTTCTTATTCGCCGCCACAAGCGACGATTACCGAAAACTCACTACCCTGCTCGAGGAAAAGAATTACCCTTACCATTCCTTCTGTCATCCGGAGGAGAGTGCATTCCGGGTAATAATAAGAAACATCCCAGAATCACTCTGCATTGATGAGGTACGTGAACTTCTCTTTGATCAAGGCTTCCATCCCAAATTTGTGTAAAGATGGAAATGAAAATCCGGGATAGAACTACCAATTGTTCAGGTAGTTGTCTTTCGCGAAGAGCGACAGATCATATATATGACCAAACTCGGCGTCATCACAGTGAAGGTCGAGGTCGAGAGGGGAAACGTTCGGAAACGGTCGAGGTCCAGCTCGTATTGCCGAGCCCTCCCACGGTGCGTCAAATGTGCCGGGCATCATGACACTAGATCCTGTACCATAATCCCAGAAGCACCTCCAAAGTGCAGCAATTGCGGTGAAATTCATACCGCCAACTTCACCGGTTGCAGCTGCCGTCCTGCTCCAAGAAGACCAAAAATTCCGACCGAATCCAGGCCTCCACAAGGTTCTGCATGGAATAACCAAGGTGGCAGGAAGCTAGCCCAAAAACTAGCCAGCGCCGCCCAGCCTGCTCCAACCAATACACCGGACCTTAAATCCCCAATGCAGGCGTTTACTGACCCGCAGGCTTTCCTGCAAGTGATCGCCCTGGCTCACCAACTTGCTCGTCTTTTCCCAAATGTCGCCGCCTAAGCGGCAACATTTACCTGTTTCTTTAACTTCCAGCGGCCTTTTAATTCTTCGAAATGGCTGTTTCGAAATATCTTATACTGATGATATGGAATGCAAACAGCTTACGCGGAAAGAAAGCAGAATTGAAAGACGTCATGAAATTCTATGACGTGGACATCGTTCTCATCCAGGAAACTTTCCTTAAACCTTCGCATCGTCTCTCTTTCGAACACTTTTTTGGCTACAGAAACGATAGAACTCTGAGTTGAGGCCCCATTCTCGTCAGAAAAGGAGTCAAATACGAGTTCCTTCCATCGAGTCCATCAATAAACTTTGAAACAACCTCCATTAAAATCGATATCCAAGAACGTCCCTTTGTGATTACATCCCTGTACAGGAAATCTTCTGCATTCAACTATACCGAATACCGCTCACTCGTCGAAGGAAAATTTCCAAAAATAATAGGTGGCGATTTCAACGCCCACCACCCCACCTGGGGTATTCCAGGGCGAATCCCGCAGGTAACGCCATCGTAACTCTAAGTGCAGATCTGGGCTATGGTCTTGCCCTGCCGGATGAACCCACCCATCACCCTAGTACAGTTTCTCAAGGCGCAGCAAGAGTGCTTGATTTCTTTATTCTTCAAGACGTAAATCGCCACTCTGAAGTCGAGTCTAAACTAAAGTTAACTTAAAGATATAATAACCGAAGGTACCAGAAATTTTGTTAACATATATAAAAAATTAAGAAAATAACGTACAGTATGTCCCAATATCACATTCGGCCAAAAATTTGTGAGTTGTATTACCTATCTTTAAATAATCCACTGATGCGAAAGCGTAATCCGATTGCCAAAACGTTGCTAAACTAATTTTTCCAGAATCAACTTGAGTTGTGGAAGCAAAATCTCTTTTATGTGTTGTGCCGGTTGCATCAAAGTGGTATTTTGAGTTTTGCAAAGAGAAAGGAATCAACCAAAGTCCCATCATGTGAATACGGTCATTTTTCATTAGTATTTATTGGGTGTTTCCTTGAATCTCTCACAATTATAGGCATATAAAACCGAGATGCCAAAACCAAGATTTCCACAAATATGAGTTTATCGAAGCATATCAGATAATATTCTATAACTTTTAATGACATCTCGAGAGCATTTTGGATCTACTAACTTGTAGTCAGGTACTTTTGATAAAGTAAGGCTTGTACAACATTTTTAAGGCAATTTGTTGAACAAAACCACAATATTTTTGAGAAAGAATTAATAATATTATTGCAAAAATAATTTCGACTTTCCACTTCAAATTAATTAAAGATTATAATGCTACAAAGCTTTAAAAGTATTTAGATTTTAGTATTTTATTTTTTATTAATTTCGTTTAGAAAGACCTGGAAAGAAAAAGCACGAAAAAATACCCATATAATAAGACGTCGTAGAACATTAAAACGAAATCAAACAATTTAAATTAAACAGGAAAAATAAGGTCGAACAATTTTTTTCCCCAAAAAACTCGAAAGATAAACAACGCTTCTGAAGCCTGAAATTTTGAAACAGGTCTTTATTACGGTACACTTACCTTAAAAGTTGCTTCTTCCGTTCGGTCGTATTTTGCTATTTTATTTTTCCATCGAACTGGTAGTGAAGCAGCTTTTTTATTTTTCGATGCATCGGACATTTAAGCAAATATGGGAAATAATGCAATTTAGAATATTTCGAATTTTACGCATGATGTTTCCGTTATTTTATATCATGTATATGGAGGGAATTCTATTGAGATACTATATTAAATTTTGTCTGCGACGTTAGACATGATATTCAAGAGTCAAGAAATTATTTTTGTAAAATACTGGCAAAATGCTATTACTTTTTCAACTGATAGTATAACAGATACACGAAATAGGAAAGAACATAGATAGGATAAAGGATGGAGTAAAATATTGGGCAGATTTAAATTGGAAAAACCTTTGTGTTGGTTGCAGTGCAGAAAAACAGAACAAAAAATTTCAAAAAACTTCACCAGTTCAAGCTTTGTTCAATTTAATCTTTTTAACGCCTGCATTACTATTTTCCCGGATTTTCTTCATTATTTTAGTTTTTCTACAGCAATTCTAAATTTACGTTGTGAAATTAGAATTATTTAGAAAATACAACAATAACGATATAAAGAATCTGTCGCGGTTTTGAATATTCAACCTTAGTTTTTCATATTCCATAAAAGCTAACACCTTCCCCGTGATTATTATAATAAAACACAGTTATTTGGTATATAAAACCCAAATTAACATTTTAAAACTCGCTCCAATGGTTCTTTAAAATGTTTCGAAATAAAACCTCTGGTATACTTAGTTTATTTATTATATTAAGTATCGAAGATCAAATATTATTCCTGGCCTGCAAAGAGATGGCCTCCAAAATTGAGTAATGTCATACATTGTATTTTGTTATCATAGTTAGCGAAAATAAAATTGGAGGAATTGTGTTGTGGTGATATTGTATTAGTTGAAGACGCAACACTTTAATTATAAAATATAGAAGTTAAGCCAAAATAGCATCGTATATTTCTAAAAATATCCTACTTATGTAATATATCTTCAATAAAATATATACCAGGCGAGGAAATGTTGTATGTATGGCAATTCTGCTTGTTAACGTAATCACTGATCCAAAATATATCTCATTCCTAAAAATTATTTTTATGCCAAAAATTAAGATCCTAACGAATACTTATCTTTGATAATGAGATTTCATGATTTGAATGAATTTTAAATTTATCGTGAAACTTAGATTGCGATCAGTTACTTTCTTGTTAACAAACTGTTAGTTTCTCTCAAAGACAGCCGAGACAAACTTATTAAGTTTAATATAATCTATTACAAAAAACCTATAGAACTATATATAGTGGAAAACAAAATATAACTATTATTTTTAATTTTTAGACATTTTGACAACATTGAAACCATTTTGTAATTATAAGGCCTAGGTTTTTCAACCTGTCTTTTATTAAGGATATATATATATATATATATATATATATATATATATATATATATATATATATATATATATACATATATATATATATATATATATATATATATATACATATATATATATATATATATATATATATATATATATATATATATATATATATATATATATATATATATATATATATATATATATATATATATATATATATATATATCCTTCTATAGCTATTAAAATTATTTTACATAGATCTCGTTATTTTTTATTTTTCCAAATCTATTTCCTCCTATTTTGCTGAATTATGGAAAACTTACTTATATTAATGCATTTTTTAACTTAATGGATTAAATCATCTCATCCGACATGGAAATTTTTTTGAGATTGCTCCGTGTTTAAGAGTCTGGCCACGTTGAACAGTTCCTAATGAATGATATATGGTATTATTAATTTATAATTAATAATTTTTTCAGCTTTGTTTTTACTAGGAATTTTAGTTGCTTTGGACTATTTTTTAACCGACTTCAAAAAAGGAGGGGGGTTTATGTTCGGCTGTATATATTTCTTTAATGTATGTTTGCCGATTTCTTCGTCAATTATGGACCGATTTTCAAAATTATTTTTTATTTGAAAGAGCGCCCTTCCGAGGTGGTCCCATTGGAAATAAATTAGGATCAGATGGGGGTAGGAGGGGAAACCGTGGGAAAATCTAACATTTCAACGGCACGTACAATGTTTTCACATATTTTTTATCTAAATAAATAATAATCAGATAATTGTGTATAATTTTATTGCTGAACTGGTGGACGAAAAATAGGAAGTAGTTCAGTGTAAAAGCCATTTAGTTTGCTTTTAAGCAATAACCATATCATAGTCACCACATATATACCACACTAGCACTAGACACAGAAGAGACATGGTTCGATCAGAGCAGCCACTTGCATTTTTCTGGTTTGGTTGAAACATTTGTTAAATCTACTAGACTAGGTAGCGGGCCCCAGTGCATGAAACATTCATCGCTGTTTCTTTATTCCTATTTCTCCTCATATGGGCTGTACTTTTACTTGCGCTATCCATTGTAGTACTTAGTAAAATATAAAACCTTGAGTAAATATCTAACACTAAAAAGAGAAAAATAAAATCTTCAAAAAAATATAAATAACTCACTAAAATATAAAAAATAATTAAACTTAAACATAGCCTTTTAACACAAAAAAAACGTTTTAGAATAAAATATGTACTTTATAATCGTTACAATAACTAAATAAAAATGAGTTCACCGACTTCAAGGTGCCGTGCCCTCAAATAATACAAAAATATAAATTTATGTCATAAACACAAAATTAAAAAGGAACAAAACAAATCTAATTTAATATAAGCGGGCACGGTACCGACTTCAAACTGATTTTTATTTATTTATTACAACCATTATTAGATACATATTTAATTTTAAAACGTTTTTTTTGTGTTAAAAGTATAAGTTTGATTATTTTTTACATTTCAGTGAGTTCCTTATTTATTTTTTGAAGTCGGTTCAATGTTTTTTTTGTAAAAATATTTTTTTCATGTTCATAATATATACACATTCATACGCACTCATACACACCTATGCAGTAATTTTCCAAAATGTCTCTAATTTTGTCCGACTAAAGGATAAACTTGTTAATTCTCCTAAATCAAAAAATCAATAATAAATCCTAAATAATTCTTGGTTTGATTTTAATTGTTGATACGAATAATTTTTATTACAACGAATTTCAATGAATTTATAATATAGTTTTAAATGTTAAGCTAACAAATGGAACAAACCACTGTTGAATTTAATCATTTCATATTAAATTGCAGTACTTCATTATGACATTAGAAACCAAACAATTTGTCGGGCGGGCTGTTTCCATAAAGTTATTTTAGGAAAATTCAGTCGGTCATATTTGATGCAGTTTCAGTTCGTAACTTTGCAACATAAATTGTAGTTGAAGTAGCGCAAAATATTCTGGCCGTGGAAAAATCGACCGAAATGGCCATAACTCCGCGTTAAAATGCATCTTTCTGGTTTTTCGTCGACGCATATCGGAATAGGCGAACAAAAAGCGATATAAATAACGCTGGAAAAGAAAATTAAATTAGACGTTGCGGAGTCTTAATATCAGATCCTGTTATTTATTATCGTCCTTGTTATATTCTCGCCGTTAGAAATATGAGAAAAATAGACCGGCAATAAAGATCTCTTTTACTTGCGATAAAGCGGGTAGTAAAGTTTTCATTTAGTTTTTAATGAAACCGGCTCTAACATTGGAAAATGAAAGCCTGCAATACTCAATAATATTGGCTAGAGATAAGGTGGTCCAGAAACAATGTAAAGTTAGCTGATATAATGATATGTTCTTAAAATCAAACCAATATAATGAAAAAACACTTCGACATTTTCAAGGAGTCATTGCAACATAAATTTATAGGTAACTTTTTGATGATTATGTTCGATATATTTCAAGCCACATTTTAGTTTAGAGATTAACATAAATCCAAAACTCAATTTCACTCTGAAAGACCCTGTATGAGAGATATGTTTCAAGCTTTCAAAATTGAAACGATATTTCCACAAATGCAATTACCACATCACGCCTAGCTGAATTAAATTTTATGATGCTATTATTACGATTTATTGGCAGTGAATTTAAAGAAAAGTTCTATTGATTTTAGTCAGCGTCAGTTTTTTGGTGACTCGACATTCAGCTTAACGTAGGCTTCGAACCTTTCGACCTACTTTAGAAACGATCCCACAAGACATCCGGTCTTATTCAGCCTGGTTACTGGCGTGACTGTGATCATTTTCCTTGTCAGACTTTACACTCTTGCGTAAACCAATGGTAAATATTAAACAATCACAAACATACATTTTACGACCATTTCCAGCAGCACTCGAACTCGTGACATCCGCAACAGTAGTGCATTTAGTCAATAACAATAAAATGGCATATAGGTTGAAGAAAATTGCCCCATGTAGAATGTTTTGCGAATTTATTGATATATATTTGAACCACTAATCAACGATATATGTTATGAGCTAATTTGATTGAGAATTCTGCTTTCTGGTAAAACCATAGTTCTGTCACTACAGCATTTTTGAAATTTTTAGGAGAGAACAAATGGTAGTAAGAAGTTGGAAATCCCTTGTAGTACAACAAGGATGTATGAGTAGAAACTTACCAGCAAATGCCCCATAATGTTTGCCTCTCCGTTTTAAAAATTTAAAAAAAAATTGTTTTATTCGAAAGAGTACACTTCCGAAGTGATCCCATTGGAAGCAAATCAAGATCTGTTGTGGGGATGGGGGAGATATCGAGGGAAATGCTGAAATTTCAAAGGCGCTTACAAAGTTTTCACATATTTTTGTATCTAGAATAATGAGGTATTTGTGCATAATGTTATTGCTCAGCTGATGACGGAAAATCGGAATTTCGCTGCAAAAATTATCCAGTTTGGTTTCTTTTAAAGCCTTAACTATAGCATATAAGATCTCGCAGAAATACAGTAGACATCTTCTTCTATAGTTTATAGTTTAAAGCGTTTAGTTCCTAAACGCAGGTCACGGGTTCGATTTCCGGCGGGGACATTAACTTTTTGTTGTTGTTTACTTAGAACATTTGCCAAATTACCTAGGTTAGTTAGCGAACCCCGGGGCCTAAAGCTATTTTTCCTCATACAGGCTGCACTTTTACTTGGCCTACCTATTTTAATATTAAATAAAAATAACTGCATAGCTTATTAATTTATTGAGTAAATATCTAACACTAAAGAGAGAACAATAAAGTATTTTTAACAAAAATATTGAACATACTACAAAAAAAAAATTAAGGAACTCACTAAAAATTACAAAATAATCAAACTTTTTTTATTAACACAAACAAAATTTAATAAAATATGTACATAATAATCGTTGTAATAACCGAATAAAAATAAACGAGAACCTTATGTAACCTATCTACTACACGTATTTTATATTCTACTATATTCACACAATTTAGCTTAGTACCTACCTAAACGTGTTTATCTATTTATAATATTATTTTAACTACTACCAACTGATCACTATGAAGTCGGTGCCGAGGCCAAACAATACAAAAATAATAATATAATTTTGTGACATATACAGTAATTACATTATCAACCATACGGATCTATATAATATAACTGTTTGGGTGGATATTTTAAAGGTTTTTATAATTTTTTTAACAATCGATCGGCCAGAATAAGGTTTATTGAAATTCCCTCAACGAAGACAAACAAACCAATTCTAGTACTGGGACTCATATAAGCACTCATCTCTATAAACGTAATATCATTTTTGATAAGCATGCGACGCATTTTTTCGCTTTTTGGGGGTAAAAAGCAAAATATTACGAAAATGAGTTTTGATATCTGGTTGGCTTGCAAAGTTGTTGCAGTCAAGTATTATATATTTTAGTTAAATTTCTGCTGTGCACACCAGCTGCATAACTAAAACTAATCATGAAATGTTCAAAATTGAATTTTCAACATACATTATATTTTTTTGTCATTGATTTTGGCTGAGATTTAGTTCTACTGTGTATCATGCATGTGTACATCATAAATGTGTATACAGGTTGCTAAAACTGAATAAAACTGTTGTTGCAAATGTCCATCAATGTCAGTTGAACAAATTGAACGACGTATTGCTTCAAAGAAGATCGGCAACACCGAATATAGCAGACCTATAATCATCGTCTTACGTGATGTTGCTCGGTTTTACTTTACACATTTTGGGAATAATATAGCTGTGAGAAATGAGTATTTAAAACAAAAAGGTGATGTATTAATGTTAAGACTGGGATTTGAAGTTTAGTCAGTTGAAGTTTACTTTTGATCGATTTAAACCCTCAGTGTTTTCTATTGCTGTTCAACAAGTGGCCAGTTTTTTAAAGTAAATGAAAAGTATTCTGTTTTGAACCTTTCACATTTTATAACATATATACACAGCTGGAATGAGTTCTACCGCAACTAGTGTATCCACCAAACATAGGGCCTTCGGAGTACCATTTGTTTAAATCAATGCAATCTGGCCTACGGTTTCGAAATGCTGAGGCATAATGGGAAATAGTGGTAAAAAATAGCTTAAAACATTTTGATTAGTATATATTACCCCATTTTTTCTCAATAAATACATATTTAAAGTGAAAAAATTGCCACTATACTTTCAGGTATTTAATAGCATTGTCTTATGGTTAAAAAAAATATTTAAATAAAAAATAAAAGACAATTTTAAATTCTATTTTCGCATCTTGAAAGAAATATTGGCTTGATTTATATATGTCGAAAATAATAGTTTCATATAATTTCTTCGTGTATATCCTTTTTCGAATACCATTATTCTAGTTTCAAAAATTATCCCCATATATCAATTTCCATAGAACGTGGCGGAATAGTCGAAAAACAACGCGATACTTATTTGCTGCCATTTTTATCTGGTCGGTCCCGTTGTGTCGAGGAATGATTTCTCGTGCTCAATACTGGAACGGGAAAACTGCCAACTCAATAAAAAGCCAACCGCCAATAAAAGTGGTAGGTAGTGGGTGTTTCACAATTTTTATGTACGGAAAATATTTGAGGTTATTACGTTTACTACTTGGCTAAATGTTGCTGTTGTTGTGTAAAAGCTGAAACCTTTTAGTGAAATATGTGCGCATAAAACTTAGTATCCTATATTTTCCGTGTTAAGGATAATTTATTAAATCTTAATTAGGATATAAGTATACTATTCTGCTTTTCTTGACTTGATTCCCATATTAATATTTATTTATATATTACGTTAAATTTAGTATATTATTGTTGTACTTGAGAAAGTAATAGGAAAAGGAAAGGAAGGCTAATATAAATTTATATGTTATTTTACACTTATGTAAACTGATGTATTTGATGTAATATATTTTATAGTTAATGTGATTTTAACAACAATTTAGGTTTTGTGGACATAGTTCGGTGAATGAAGATAGGACGAAATAAAACAATGATGTTGTACATGATATGGCCGTTATTTATTGTTAGTATAAAAATACAAAGAAAAAAAGAAGGAGTGATATAGTGAGTATGTTAGGCAGTTTACCTGATATGATTGTTAAGTCAATGATCTCTGTCCTAAATAATTGTCAGTTACTGAATGATCAGTGATGATTATTTGTTATATTTTATCAATCTTTTTTACCAACTAGAGTTTATCTCCAGTGGGCCTACATGGGCACCGATCTTATCCAGCCTGGTTACAGGCTTCACTGAGATCATTTTCATGTCGGATTTTGCTCGCTTTACCAGTGGGCAGCCTTAATAATAAACAATCACAAATATAAATTTTGCCTATAAAAACCATGCCCCGGCAGTATTCAAAACCGCCAATATCGCAACACTAGTAGGGGGTCCTCTCCAATTAACTTATGTGTCAATGAAAAGATTAAGAAGATGAATTACATTTAATATATAGAGATATTAATGTAAGAGATATGGCAGTAAGGGGACTAGATTTTTTTAAAGGACAATGTTATTTCTTAATATGACAATAATGACGATCACCGTGAAAAGTTTTACTTTTTGCTTAGATTAAAAAGAAAGTGTTAAAATTCTGAAAGCAATCATATGTTTCACATATGAAGCTTAAAATAATGAAGATTATACTTGCTATATTTAATAGGGATGTACATTGAAGATTAAAAATATTAACTAATTTTTAAATATAAAAAGGATATATTGGTTAGTTGTAAGACAATCACAATTATCTGGATAGAATAAGTTACTGTTACTATTGGAAAAAGTAATATAAACTAAAATACAAATATTTTAGAGCAAAATCCTAAAAAATATCTTATATACTATCGGATCGATTACTTACTTCGAGACCATCGGGAACTGACTCTTACCCAGAAAACTCCTAATCACAGAATGTATTTAACGAGGAAACAAGTATAATATATGAACATCATCCAATAGAGGCTAAATAAGTGCTAATGTCTTCTTTTGGATATATTCCTATTTTTTAAGTTATACTAAAGACTAATTTCATGTTAATCGGCAAAAATTTTACAAAGAGATTTGTATCACGCGTTTCTCCACCAAATCAAACTAAGTGAAACAGCTCAATACTATTCATTGTAATCAATAAAGATCAGTTATAATCATGTATTGATCAAAAAGCAATTAGAATGAGCGAAGTTTATGGAAAGTTATTTCTAACATAATAATATCTTTTTGCGCTACCCGTCATACTAGGTCCTTTCAACCGACTTCAAAAAGGAAGAAGTTCTATATAGATTTTTTCAATGAACGTTCGCCGATTTCTTCGTCAATTGTGGACCGATTTTTTAAATTATTTTCTTATTGGAAATAGTGCACTTCCGAGGTGGCCCCATTGAAACCAATTCAGGATCGGATGGCGGAATCCGGGAAAATCCAGGGAAATCTCCTCAAATTTCAAATGCGCCTACAATATTTTCACATATTTTTTATCTATAACAATAATCATAATAATCAGATATTTGTATATAATAGTATTACTGAGGTGACGGAAATTCGGTGCAAAAGTCATTCAGTTTGCTTTTTAAACTCTAAACGTATCATAGGACAATACACAAAAACCTTATGTAATCTGTCTACTGCAAGTATTTTGTACTCTACTATATACACACAATTTAATAGTAATACAATAATTTAGCTTAATACCTACCTAAACCTATTTATCTATTCACAATTCGCATGATATGGTTCAGTTCTCCCCTACCGCTTGTACTTCACAAACTGTGATCAACTCTTCTGCCATTCTTTTAGAATCTGTATTGGGTGTTCAGTTAGTAACTACGATAATTTCGAATCTCAAACATTTTCGGTTTATTAGGATGCCTATTAGCAAACAATGACTCTCAGTGCCCCTTTTCTTGTAATGAAACAAGAAAAGAAACGCCACAAGCTCTCCTGTGCAAAACCCGACATTTAAGAAAATTGTAAATCTATAGTGTTGTTATTTTGACGGAACGTAGAATGTGTACTTTTCAGCTTAATATCAGTAGAATAAAGTGATATAACATGTATCAAATCATAACCTAGCATAACATACTTATGCTAGCCATAATGAAATTTGTTACAATAACTGGAATACAATTATCGACACGCCATGTGTTCATGTATTGCATCTAAAGATGAGCAGAAAAGGACTAAGACAGCTAAATATTTATTCTTCTGGATTAAAAAAAAAGTTTCAATGAATTTTAAATATCCGTCCTGATGTTTAAATAACTTTATTGTTTTATTTGAGGTATATTCAATTTAAATACTGTATATTTGCGATGTTTAAATAAGACGGTTAAGTAAGTAAGGATGGCACTATTTTATGGCCGTTTACCACTGCAGCTTTATTAATTGTCCTGGGAGTTACAGAATTTTACCGTTCATTTATCACGTTGCGAATAAGGTTATTTTAAAATGCACATGGGAGAACATTAAAAGTTTAATAGACTAAACTACATGTTAACCTGGGATTTTAAATTTCATCTAAAACATTTTATTTCTACCTACGAGCAAAACCAGAGCGTGTGCAACTTCCCGTCGGGAAACTCTTTTTAACTGAAACTTTTTTCAGTTCTTAAGCGGATAAACGGGCGCAAAATAAAAGCGCCTCCCCTTTACACGGGGTCGCCGATGGTTTTATAACTAAAGTTTTAATTGACTTTGTTACGCCCTGACTTACACCCTATGAGTTTTGTTTTATTTTTAACGGCGGGATTTTTCTATTAGTTTTGTTGATGCCGGGCTTTGTCGCCGGAGACCACTCCACGAGATTGCGAAGATGAGAAAAAAGTATATCACATTTAGCCCCAAACCGAAAAAACGTGGGTGTATGCCACGATCTAAAATTATATAAAATGATACGTACTTGTTTTCTCGTGTTTACGTTGGACCTTTTATCGTGCTTTTTTTTTCGCTTGTCTTCATTATTTTACTTAAACCTATTACTTCAATATTTATCATTTTAATAGGTCGCCAAAATTAAACTTTTTTTAGATGGTATTTTTTAATATTTCGCTGATTTATAATTGGTTTATAGTCCTTTTATCTAGTTAGCCCTTTTTAGGGACAATTCATACCGTAAATTATCAATTATTTAACTCATCTATTTAACCAATTATGTATGGATGATGGGGTTTAGTAAAGCTTATTTTGTTATCGAATCATCGTCTCGATAATATTACTAAAATTACAATCTGAACAGTACTTTTTCAATGAGTAACATTAAGCAGTTCTAAATTACTGAAGTTATTAAAAATTTTTTGCATTAAAACCTCTTAGGTTTCATAAACTTTTACACCAACACGATGCTACACAAACTCAAAAAAATGCTCTTGAAGAAATTAGAAGGTACTTGTTCACGATTGGCAACAAGATTTTAATGGTATAGTTGGTGGTGTGTATTTTCAAGCCCCATTAACAACGCTTTATGTTATTTCTTTTATATATTTATGTCCTTAAACCGATCAGTCCAGAGTACTCTTCTCAGCACAACATGATGCCTTATGTCCATACGGGCCTGAGAATTTGCCTATACCCCGTTACCTTATTATATATTGAAAACGCACAATTTATTCCAAAATGGCCAATACATTCTTTTAAATTTAATATCCAGTTCTTATTCTTTTCTTTACATCAGCCTTCCAGTAGAGTTTTGCATCCACTGTCATTCCAAAATATTTTGCTGTGTTAGCATATAGCTCTCTATATTACTTATTCAGATATGTGTTGCTGATGCATTTTTTAAAATGTAAAATTCCGATCTCATTCAGGCTGATTCTTCATTGTTTAACCTATTTGTTATTTTTATTTACTGGCCTTTACAATTTTATTGCTTCTTCCACTTTGTCTTCTTCATATAACCTTTCACTTATATCCGTAATTCGACGGATTGTTTTGACTTAGAAACCAAATAATTCTACCGATGGTTTTACTGATTGTGATTCAATAAAGGCGTTAATAAAATTAAATTTATTCCGTGAATGGATATTGTAAGTACTGGCCTATAGAATAATTTTAAAACTTACACAAATTGTTACTTTGCACTAAACCGTATCGAGAACATTTGTAGCCTTCCCTTTTCAGTGTGTGTTAGTTCGTCGAAGTGTCAATAAAAAATGTTTTCAGTGCGTCGAAAATGTCTGAATCTGTACCAAGTAAATCGCATTTGCTGAAAGTTAATAAAAATTAAACATATAACTGATCATAGAAAAAAACTAATCCATGACATAATTAAAAATGATCGCACAATAACTAGTAGAGCTTTTTAAATAAAATAAATACTTTATTTATTATTGAACGGAAATATTTTTTAACAAAATTTGAGAGAGTTAAATTCAAACCAACAAGTCAATCAAAAAAAAATTGTCTATTATAGCCATAAAAATAGTCAAAAGTATTTTACTATTTATCATTCACAATTTTAATCTTTTTAGCCTATTATATTAACAATATTGAAAAATATCGTTCCAAAATGCTGCTATATTAATATACAATATTTTGTTATTTACAAGAAAACTACCAAAAAATCATAAAACTATATACATTACATATAAATCTATGTAAGCGTAAATTCGATACGGTGTGATGTGGCTGTGATAAAGTGGCGGAGGACGACAGAGCCAGAATGTTAAAAATCAGTCGAATGAAACTATTAGAACCAAAAATAGTAACTAAAAGTACACAACTGAAACAGTCACTAGTTAAAAGTAGTAAAATCAGCCGAACCAAAAATAGCGACTGAAATAGTCGATAATAAAATGTAGTCGCTATTTGAAATATTACAACTATAGGATGACGTTCTAGCAGCCAAATATATAGACCCAAAAATAATATATGGCAAGTAAAAATGTGGTGTTCTAGTGCAGTGCGATGTATTTAACAGAAAAAACAGCAATGTTAATTAATACATGAACATTAATACCACAGATACTCGGTGAGGACCAATGGATATTCCTAGGTATGTTTTTTAAATTATTATAAAAACAAATTATTATTATTGTATTATATTATATATTATTATTTTATATTATATATTATTATTTTATATTATATATTATTGTTTTATATTATATATTATTATTTTATATTACATATTATTATTTTATATTTTATATTATTATTATATATCATAAATTATTATTATTAAAATTTGAAATTATAAAAACAATTAAAAACAAATAAAGACAATGGTCAGTCACGACTACTAATAATATATTCATTTAAAAACAAACATGGAAAAACTGGAGTACTATAACTCTTCTGGTATATAAACACAATTATATAGATGTTCATATAAGATGCTTCTGGTACTTCTAATTTGATCCATTCCTACTCTGCGATCATAATGACACCTCATAGTATAAAACTTAAGGAAACATTTTTAATGAGATAATTTTTACAAGATCGGGAAGGGTTGAGGCATATACAACATTATGCAAGATAAAAACTGCAATTTACCCAAAAAGGTGTATTGAAGAATAGGTTTTCTATACAATATATTCGAGATGCTTTAAAGGAAATTTGTTGAGATTTAAAACAAATTATGTTTTTGTCTATTCAATATTATAATCACGACCGCTGTTTATCAGGAGAGTTTTATACGGCCAGCATTATTATTTAAATCAGGCCGTGCTATAAACAAGATCTGGAACGGTGGGATTTTTTCTATTGTCATGAAGTCGAGAAGTTTCCGCCTATAAAGCTGATAAAAAGAAGCGAGGAGAAACTTGATAATAGGAAAAGAAAAACACCGTTTCTAATTGAGGAATAATAATCGCAAAGGGCCTATTTACACGTAAATAAATTCCAAACGTCGAGCAATACAATTCCGGCTCACGGTCCCGAAACGCTTTCCTGATTTCACCCTCGACATCGGGGAGGCGTATACGCATTTTCTTAAAGCGTGTTATGGGGTATAATAGGGAAATTTGTAGGCATTCTCGGCGTTAGATTGTTGTACGGCGGCACTTTTCTAATCCAACTTTCCGATGTGTTTCTGTGGAAGGGCGTTATACCGAACTAAATTAAAAGCAGGTGACTGCTGATATGCTTCTTGGTAAACTTGATGAATATATAGGGTAAAAGCAATCAAGATTCCAAAGACGACTTAATTAATTTGCTTTACTATAACTTAATAATTCATTTTATTATAACTGTTCTATTTAATGTATAAATAAATCAATTACTAATTTTGTGTTAGAAGCTTATTCGTAATTAAATTGTATTCAAATATTATTTTTGTAAATTTATGTATAATGTGCTTTATTCATATATTGGATTTATACAGTAAAATGTTAATTTAATTAGATATGTGGAGAAGTTATTCACAATTTTAATCTTAATTTACCTATAATCGCCGAACTATAACTGGCAGTCTACAAATTCAAGCTCTAGAAATTGACTAGTGACTGCAAAAATACAGTTTAATAGCTCGGAATATGTTCATGTTAAGTATCATGCTAGCCAAAAATATGAGCAGATTAGACTCAAACATATTCAAATAGGAACAATATTTATACGAAATGGTTAGTCAGAAGGCATTTCTCACTTGTCCTAAGGTGAAACATTTTCCTCAGTTAATAATAAAGTCTATTTGGACCTCTGGAGGCAAATATGGAGTTACACTTAACCATAAAGCCTAGACTAGTAAAATTACGTTACCAAAAAGTTTTTTTCCATTAATGATAAATACTGATTACGTAACCAACAAAAAACTGTACAATAACATTGAAATCAAATGAATCCATGAAGTTTCTTTGATAGTTCATCCACCAGATATGAAAAAAAACGACCAAATAACATCAATCCCAAAACAAAGAAAACTAAACCAAAACATTCAAAATATATAAATGTTGGTATTAACTTCAGCTTAAGTTAGTTCATTTTAATTGTAATTTGGGAAATACATGCTGATATATTTAGCCGGCAGATATCTTGCTTGTGCATTGATCCAAGGACAATGTAAAGTATAAATAAAATCTTACTAAATGTATCTAATTGTTTTTAATCCTCACGGTTTATATGGGAAACTGGAAATCGGGATCAGAGGTTTCCTAGTAAATCTAGCGTGTATTAACCATATGTATCGACCACCCAGTACGAATATCAATTGTTTTACTGGCCAGGTCTAGAATTTCTTGATTTATCGTACTATGCCAAATGGGTTAAGGTTATTCTTACTACTCAAATAAGGTTTGTTCGTAAGATCAAACCAGTTAGGCTAATTTTCAAGTAAAGTTCATTACATTTTAATTCAAATTATATTTTTATATTCTAATACAAAGCAAATATATAAAAAAGGATATAAAATAAGTTTTTCAGATTTTTAAACTGGGACAAAAATATAATTCCCTGGATTGGTAAAATAGTTCATAACGAAGTACGTAAATTTTCTACAACCTTCTATTATTATTTACGAACTTTCAAAAGCTTTTGCCTTCTTTATAACATTTTTTGCAATTGTGGGACATTATAGAAACTTGTTCAACAAAATTGTTATCAAAATTATGTGGTGTTTATGGCGATGAGTTAATGATTAAATGAATCCCAGTGTCAGAATTGGTATTGGTTCCGGGTATTTCGATTGTAGAGAACATCACTCTTCCTATTTGTATAATACTGGTTACAGAGAGCTTCGATGACAAGTTTGATGGGTGGACTTTCTATATGTGAATTTCTCCTGATACCAAAGTAAACCGACGTCATTTTGCCGATGTCAGTTGTAGAAACAACAATAAGCTTCCTAAATGGCCCTTGACAACATTGATAGCAAGAAAGGTAATGCTAGGTATTTGGCAGGATTGGAATTGTATTATCAACGAAGAGCTCGGAACTAGCTAATATATTGATTGTATTCTCTACTACCAACAACTAATTGCATAATAATAATTGCATTGAAGCAGGCGATTAGATTTAAAATACGCGGCCACAACTGATTATCAGGAAATATTATATCACATTTTTAAGCCTCTTCTCCTTTTTGACTGCTATTTGTTCCAGCCCCTGCAAGCTTCTTCAAGTCCAGCGCAAGAAAGAGTTCCGCGCTTATCGCCTCCAAATCGATAAAGTCCCTATCCCTTGGCTCCAGAAGGTATCATACCTCGGTCTCCAGTTCGACCGCACGTTCCAATGTTCCAAATTAAACTCTCCATCCCCCAGAAAACGACTCTGTATAAAATGCTAGTCTATCCGGTCTGCCTCTTCGAAGCACAGGTGTGGTATAGGTACGTCTCTGAGGGACAACTTAAACTACTCCAATAAGTGTTCCAATCCAAAAGTCCGCCCGTTACTTAATGCCCCATGGTAAGATTCTCACTAGGCGCCTTAGAATACGACAATATCCTGATAAAATCCCTACCCATCCACAAACCCCTATACATAACCAACTACGACAATCCTCTATCCCGAACTCGAAGTGACATTATCAAAAGACCATTTGGCTCTAGCTAGTTATTCTGGAATAAGAAAAAGGGAACCTGCAAGCTTAATTTCCTCTCCTAACGGTTCAAAATTAGCTTAAAAAAGCTTAAGAACATTATTAGCTTAATGTTTCTTCCCAAAAAAGGCAGAACTTCCATAATAAAGGAATTAAGTATTTGATACCACAAAAGTGGCAAAAGGTAATCGGTCATAACTGCCCATAAATAATTGATTGTTGTTTGAAACGTATATGAATATATTCGCATTAAAAAATGAAAAAAACAAAATTCCTTTTTCCCCAGTCCATTGTATCATTTTTATTAAATTATTAAAAATTAAATTTTTATTATTTTATTAAATTAATTGAGCGGGTAATATAAACACACCAATAACAAATATAAGCTCAACATAGAAGTTTAATAAAGCCAGAGTAAACTGAATTTTAATAAACACATTTAGAAGTACCAGAATGCGGAGAATCACTTTAAAAGTGTTGAAACAGCACTGCGCCTCTTATTAAGACCCCCAGTTTAATTATATTCCGTTGTGCTAATCCGAACCTTTTAAAGACTCTATCGTATAGAGATTTAAAATGACGCCATAGGCATCTGTTAAATTTTAATTTCGGATGACGTGTAGACGAGAAGCGATATTTTCATTTTAACTCTGAATGATATTGTATGGGGACATATTTTTGTCATGTCAGGATTTTACACGAAACTGATGTAATATGGGTGATGGTTATAAATGTAAAATATTTCAAAGCAAATCGTTTTTCATTTTTGATAATGTTATAAGCGTTTTACAGATTATGTATAGTCAACTGGGCTAATAGATTTATATATTATAATATTAGTGGGAATTTATAAATAAATAATCCTTTTTTATTCGATTATATACCAAAATGGTATTATCATTTTCATATATTTTGAACATTAGAATAATGTACTTATGGCTTAAAATAAATATAAAACATAATATGAAAACATTCTATTAACACAGTGTCATCAAATTGGTATTTATAAAGGTTCATGTATAAATTGATTTATTTTGTTTTTATATATTTATATATTTATTTATTTTTTATAATTGTTTTATTGATTTTCAGGCAAAAAAGTTTTTTATAGCATTATGACCGGCGATGGATAATAGATATACAAGAGCAATCTATGGCATTGACAGCAAAGCAGATTATAGATGGCCAAGAAGTCTTGTTCTGAATATGGTGTGATAAACAAAGTTTAGTGCATTCCTAGCTGCTAAAATCAAATTAAGCTATTAGATAATATTAGAATATCTACTTATGTCAATTTTTACATAAAAATAGTAATACCGGGTAACAGATAGAAGGTTATCAACTTACATTTGCAACGCTACACGTTGCAAGAGTTGTGAATCCGATGCATAGAGTCTTGTTATTTTCACTTGTTTAAATTGATGCACTGTAGCTGGGCTGGCACACGATTTTGAAATCCTGAAGAATGGATCGATGATTGGATTTGTGCAAAACCAAGTGTTTTTGACACAGTATCACCATAATGCATTAAAAATGTCCGTAATTTCTACCAATTAATATAAACAATATTTTAATTAATATATATTGGACCATTTTTTTTAATAATGATCAAAATACGTGTAAGCACCTAGTAAACATGTAGAAACGTATTCTGATATATTCTCGCTTATATCTCAAAATAAATTATAATTGGACGTTAATATATTTTTCGTTTATTTATTTATAAATTATATTAAGCTAAGCCTGTGACAAAGGCACAGTTAACAGTTTGCTGTATTAACTTAAATCGATATTAATGAATAAAATTAAGCTTTTTTGTCACAGTTTTAAAATTGTTTTGTATATATTGAAAATTTCATTATTTATTAAATTCATTTATTTAATTATTTATTAAAATTTAATGTATATTAACCTTTTTTTTAACACAAAATATTTAACTTAGGATATAGAAGTTGTTTATTTATTAGGTATACAAATAAATCTTTTTGGATGGATCGATAATTGGATTTGTGCAAAACCAAGTGTTTTTGATACAGTATCACCATATTGCATTAGAAATGTGAGCAGTTTATACCAATTAATATAAAAAGTATGTTAGTTAATATATATTGGACCATTTTTTAAATAATGATCAATATACCTGTAAGCACCTAGTAAAAATGTAGAAACGTATTCTGATGTATTCTCGCTTATACCTCAAAAAAAAAACTGTAATTGGACGTTAATATATTTTTACTTTATTTATTTATAAATTATATTAAGCTAAGCCTGTGACAAATGCGCAGTTAACAATTTGCTGTATTAATTTAAATCGAAATTAATGAATAAAATTAAGCTTTTTGTCACAGTTTTAAAATTGTTATAAAATTTATTTATTTAATTATTTATTAAAATTTAATGTATATTAACCTTTTTTTTAACACAAAATATTTAACTGAGGATATAAAAGGTGTTTATTTATTGGATATACAAATAAATCTTTTTTCTTCATTAAAATAAGACTGTTAAGACAAATAATAGATGTACCAGGTGTACCGGAAACTAATTACCCATTTCTAGTTGATGTCGTTAGGCTTAAATATACGTGTTATTTCTTGGTACATATGTAATTTTATTTTACTTACATCAAGCTTCAAATCTATACTTGTTATATTTTGCCAAAGTAGATTTGTGCCTCTTTTAAAATGTCAAGTTTCGTGCCTATACATGTGCATTTGCGGCACGCATTATTTTTCTTATTTAATCAAAAGAAAAAATCCTGAAAAATCATCGTTTGCTAGTAAAAACTTAAAAACGCCGAGCATGCTCTAACCACAAAAACAGGTGAGGCGTGGTTTTGAAAATTCGAAAGTGGTGATTTCATGCGATACTACAAGAGTTATTGGATGAATACCCAACTCAAACTCAAAACCAATTGGTAGAAGTGTTAAATATAGGCCAAAATCCAATAGATGAAGGGAAGATGGGTGCCATATTCCACGCTCCATCAATGGTATGATCGGAAGTCATTTCTGTATCGAACAGTGACGGGTGATGTAAAGTGAATTTGTTTTGAGAACTCTATCATATTACCTGGCGATCCAAGCCCAAATCATGATGGTGTGGTTTATTGCGAATTGTTGAAACCTACCGACAACAAATGGTCAATTTGAACTATGCATTGATATAAAAACGTCCAAAATGGGTGCTAAGATACGGTAAAGTGCTTTTGCAGCACGATAACACGCCGTCTCATAAAGCTAAACCGCTCAAGGAAGCGTTGAAAGCACTTTGATGGGACCTATTATCGCACGCACCTCCAGGCCTTGCCTGGTGCTATTATTAATTTTTCGCATCAATAGGACAAGCATTTCTAAAGAAACTCTTCAGCAATTTCTAACAAGTTAGAAAATGGTTCGATGAATGGTTTTGCTCAAAGAACAAACAGTTGTTTTTTGGGATGGAATCCATAAATTGTCTGAAAGATCTGTTTTATGTATAGGTCAAATGGCCAATACTGTCAAAAAATACATTTTTCTAATTTCTCGACAATTTTTTTTTTCGAAAATAACGGCAATGACTTTCCTGTACATCTGGGAAAATTGTTTGAGGATTTATATCAACATCATATATTTTTCTTCATCTATTATGGCTTTGAAACAATTAAAGATAATTTGCCCGACAACTTTTATTTTTGTTCTTTAATTATAAGAAAACTACAGATACACATCTATTTTTCGAAGCATTTTAATGAAATTGAAGTGAAACAATATCTCCCGATTTGTACAAAAAGAATAATGTACCATATCTGTTCAAAGACCTGTAAAATTTGCGAAAATCTACCAATTTCATCAAATAGATAAAGACAAATTGTAATGAAGTAACGAAGGATATTTTGTGTCAAATACCCTGCACCAATTTCTGATATTTCGCTCAATATTATTTAGGATTTATTACAAAATATATTTATATTGTCTTTCAATATAGTTTAACGATATTTCTATATAAACTAATAGTTTTCAAATCGATAACGCAAGAAATTAAATTCCATATAAATTGAACGTATAGAGATACGGCTTCGATATAAAGTACTTGAAGTTGGCTATGAAAAGCGCGAATTCACATTCACTATTTCGAGGCCACCCTATTCAAACAGCCACTGATATTTGGGCATCGTAGTTGTCTTTTCACTTGAGTTTTGAAAAAGGACTTTGAATGGAATTTTAAATTGGCAAAGTTTTATGTGGCCATCGCAATGAATGGAAAATAAATCCGAAATTTATTGAAGTAATATCTCAGGCAAAACTTTTGATTGTAATCTTTGCGTTCATATGCGGTGAAAATAATGGATCCTTAAGGATTTTACCGATAATACTTTTGATTAGTTTTAGATTGATGTTTTATATCAGTTTATATTTATAACTAGCGTTGGGAACTATCGACTGGAAACGTCTACCGATTGTTTAGTACTAGACTACTGCTAGACTGCTTTTTACTTGACCTCGACATAAATATACCCAATTTATTCTTACATAGATTTATATGTAACATATATAGTTTTATGATAACAGATGTAAAAAGATTAAAATTGTGAATGATAAATAGTAATATTCTTTTGATTGTTTTTATGGCAATAATAGATAATATTTCGATTACCCTCTCAATTTTTATTAAAAAATAGTTCCGTTTAATAATAAAAAAAGCATTTGCTTTATTTAAAAAAGCTCTAGTAATTATTGTGCGATAATTTTTAATTATGTCATGGATTAGTTTTTTTTCTATGATTAGGTATATTATTATTATGTATATGTCTTAGTTTTATTTAGTATTTGTGGTTATTGTACATCTTTATTTTATAAGTTTTGTTTAAGTTCTATTGTATTGTCTATTTTTGTTATAGTATATTATTTTAAAATATGTATTAACATATTAAAATACGATACAAAAATTTTGAGCTATTTTGGGCTTAATTCCATTCCTTTTTACAGATCCACAGAACATTCAAATACAAAAGTAATTCTACTTCATTTAAAATACAATTATTAATTACATGTTGATTATATTAATTTTTTTTTCCTTTTCTTTTTTACAGTTAGTACGTGAAGGAATACGTACATCTCCACCTCGGTTATATTACCGTCAGAAAATATAAGGACATATCATCATCAATCAGTCAAACCATGCATTTGACTGAAAACAATAATTACTATTTTCAGTCGCTAGTTTTTTGACTACCGACTGTTTCGACTGTTTATTTGGTTAGGAAATGTTGGTTAAGTTTTAGTTTTTTTTTGGTAAAATTAAAAAGTTTGTACAATATATTTTCTAAAAAAAATAAATTGAGAAAATTGGGGGAGCAACAAAATGCTTGTCGGTTATATTAGACTAGAAGTGACTGTGAGAAATTGAAAGATGGTTACCGAAAAACCTAATAAAATAGGAGCTATTTTGTATTTTACTCACGCACCACGTAGTCATTTGAATCCCTGTGGGATATGGACAAAAGGGAAGCAAAGCTGCTTTTATGGACGTTGACGTACTGTCAACTTTATTATGGAGTAAGCAGAAGATCACCTATATTATTGTAACGGTCAGATGGAAGGATAATAGAGGATTGTAGGAAAAAATAAATCGTGTTAGAAAGTACTAAACTATATTGAAATTATCATTAATAACAAGAATGGAACAGTATGTTTCTATATTTACAGCATAAATAGATTTAGCCTGTTTTACGATTTTATAAAATTTTATGCAAATATGACCCAAGGAGCCTTAGGACCATGTGATTTCCATAAAAAGCATTATTCATTCATAAATATACTTTCATAAAATATAGGGATTAGCTGCTCTAGAGTGCAAACGGGCGAAGAGTGTTCCGTTGTTGAATATTTCATATAAAGTATACCGCGTATCATAAAGTGAAGAAAGATGTTCAGTGGTTAATTTAAATTAATTTTTTAATATACAACAAAAATATTTTAAGAAAGTTATAAAGAAAAATTAAAATATGCATAGGTTTCTAGATATATAATATTTCTAGATTTTTGCTTCTAGTATGTTTGCTTTTTTAAATTTTTAAATCCTTATCATTCCTCAGAATTCATACCAGAGACAGTAAACTTGCCTGAGTTTTATCAAGCGTATAAATTAATTTTAATAATTTTAAGGGATTTAGATCAGATGATGTTGCTGTATATTAATCGCATCAGATATATTTGTAATCAACTTCATATTGAAACCTCGCTCACTCACTTTTCATTTTGTTTCTTTTCGTTTCGGATTTTTTCATTTCGTCGAAAAGAGGAGAAAAATGTTGAGACAACGTACCCAAGGTCAAATAGTGTATCTTCCTTGATTTTATTGTACGCTTTTGATTGAAAAATTGAATTATTTTTAAGGCAATGTCTGGAAATTCCATTAGATCTCTTCGAAGGTTATCTTTGCACCATTTAAATAACATGCCCTGTAAGAATATATGAAGGGATGTCTTACATTCCGCAAAAAGCTGCATGTCCCTAACTCTTTTATGCATACTTTCCAAACTAACAATTTTCTCTGAAATAATTTTATTAAATTATGTTTATATCGATAAAATAATTTGTGTACTCACTGTTCTTATACATTTCGTATATTTGAACTCTAATATAGTCAATATCAAGATGGTCAAGATTCGTCACCCAGTTCGTATGTAGACGGGTTTTTTTGGCTAAATCTAACATATTTTTCTTCATTTTGTATGCGATGTTAGTCACAATACGTGCACTAATTATCTGCGCTATAACAACATGCTAAAAAGCATTTTCAACAAAATTGCAGCAACCTATATTATTTAATATCATCAATATTTACCTCTGTAACGGAATTTACGGGCAAACTGATTCCTCCATTATCTCGTTCCTTTTCGAAATAACTTATTAAATACGCAATCAGTTTGTGACCTTGTCTATCTATTGTTTTTGGCATTTTGAAACAAAGTAATATGATGTATTACGCAGCGACTTAAAATTTAACAAAATAGTCAAGCGCTCAAAAAATAGTTGCTGGTTTATAATCTGCAGCAATTATAACTAATATTTTAAATAATTTTACGTACGTTTGACAACCAGACGACTTTGATAGGCTTTTTCGGTTTCACTTTCGAACTTATCAGACAGCATTATGTCTTTTTTCAACTAGAATAAAATGGGAAGGAAAATATTGTCTGATTCTGAAACGTAGTTACAAATTATGGCAGGTTATAAATTAAACATCTTGATAACGTATGTTCAAAGAAATTTGAATAGGCTATATAGTCTATATATAGTCTGTTCAAAGTTATTTGAAAGTATAAAGCATACGTCATATAAATTATTGGCATCAAAACGTCGCAATGTTGTCGCATCTACTCTGAGTTTTAGTTCAGTTTGGCTTTGACATATAAAAAAATTCTAATCTAAATAATTGAACAAAAATGTTATCAATCCTAGTGATGATCCTTTTAGTTCAGTAATGATTACCAGAACTTCTGCATAAATTCTTTGAACTTTGGCAATATTCAAGTCTCATAATTCGAATGTTAAGGTTGGCTTGCAACTTAATCTGTACACTTCCGTTTTAGGTTTAAGTAACGATTTCTATACCCAGATGCCTAAAACTATACTACATATCGATACCCATCCTTTTGACTTTTGTTTTGCTTTTATTTATTATCACTACGTATTCTCTTAGTATTCGATTCCATCTGCTTAAGATTTTTTCTATATTATTTCTATATTCTTTTTTTTCTATATGTTTATATCAATATATAGGTTTCCTCTATTTCATATTTCCTTATTATTTAATTCGTTAATATTATAAATAGGGCTTGGCTTAAACCGCCTTGTCTTATTCCTGCTGGGATACGTTATTTAGAAATACATTTTCGGATTTGGTGAAATGAAATAATAAAACATAATTAATGTTCAGCCTCTTTGTTTTTCTAAAACCATCAGATTTAATTTAATTTGCATATTTAGCTAATCTAAAAACTACAGTTAATTATACAGCCACAATAACTTATAGGTTAGAGTTATAACCTCTTATTACTATTTGTGGCGACCTCCACGACCCTTTGGGCCACAGCGCATTCACCAACAACAAGTTCAAGGATCATAGATTTCCACAGCGCTACCGTACTTCCTTCATATTAATCTAATATCCTGTCAATTATCCCGTCGACCACATGTATCATTCAATAAAGAAAACAAGTATTTCTGCAATCAGTGTTTTTAGTTCTCATGAAAATTCCTTTCAAAAATAGTAGTGAGTGTTCGGATAAACAATCGCATCGCCAGCCACACATTTCGACCGACCGAACGACCTGACGAACATTCCAACAATTGGTGACCCCGACCTGATCAAAGTGCATAACAGGTAAACCAGCTCAATATAAGTCACTCGAAGGATACCACGAGGAATGGAACCCATCAATATCACATGGTCGACGACATCCCACGAGACTAGCATGATGGATGAAAACCACAGAAGCCCATCATGTATACCATCAACACATGAACACCCTTGCATCACGAAACGGGACACGTAAGGCACCACACTTATAGGTACCCTCAAACAAATCGATACGCCCCAAGATGAACGACGTCCTGCTACAACTTCGATGGCAGCTGATCTCGTAAAACTCCTCGCTCAGCAACCTGCACTCCGGAACCTTCACCTTATAGAGATAGCTTCCACGGCAGTACCACTAGGAGGGGAGTCATGTGGCGACCGCCACGACCCTTTGGATCACCGCGCATTCACCAACAACAAGTTCAGAGGTTGGCAACGCCGGTGGATTGGTACCATGCGGTTCCGGGCTATAAAAGACCATCACGACGACGTCTCGCTCTATTTTCTTTTCTCCACCCCCTTATAACAGTACAACTTCCCCAGCGCTACCGTACTTCCTTTACCTAACCTAATATCATGCCAATTCTCCCGTCGACCACATGTGTCATTCAATAACGAAATAAACAAATATTTCTCCAAGCAGTGTTTTTAGTTCTCGTGCAAATTCGTTCCAAAAATAGTAGTGAGTGTTCGGACAAACAATAGCATCGACAACCACACTTCCTACATATTGCTCTTAAGAATTTTACATACGTCTGACAACCGGACGACTTTGACAGGCTCATTCGTTTACGTCTTTGAACTAATCAGTCATTGTGTCTCTTTTTAACTAGAATAAAATTTTTCCTTCATACACTTACTCCACTTAATGAAAATGAATATAATATTTTTTCTCTCAAGAATTTTTCGCATATTTTCTATAAAAATACTGTCGACGCGGTACAATGTGAAAAATATATCAAAGAATTCCACTTCTGAAACAATAACCTGTGATTTACGAGAAGCTTACCGCTTGCCGCTTTGTGTGACGAGTATGTGCTTTTTAAAAATCATGCCATTTGTTAAACCAGAAGTGCTAACTCAAATAAAAAGAGATTTTTGTTGGTAGCTGTTCTCGTTATAGAACAATGCACTTGGGCGCAGTTTTAAAAAAATGTTTTTAATGTGGCGGAATTAATAACATTACGTTGCGTTCTTCATTCTAAAGTGTCGTTTCTGTGGCATGCCAGAATCCGGACCGTACTTCGTTTAAATTTGCTACACCCTGGTTAAAGCGGAAAGTGCTCTGAAATATTGGTTGAAAAAAATATTTTAACTTTTGATACAAAGTTTACTGTATTAATTTTTTGTACATCTAAGTTATATCACCATCACCATCATTAATAGCTTTTTAATTAAAATGATCATCTGCCGTCACTAAAGAATTTTCGTTAAATATTGTTAACAATAGTGTCAGTATTTTCTATTCATTATAGGTTATAACTCGATTTAAATATGTTTTTCGTATTTATGTCAGGTAACCTTTCACAAGTCATTAAACATCTTTCCATGCCTAGTTGTATTATATATTCCCTTATTATTAAATAATTGTGTTGCGTCTTAGATATTTGCTATAGCAACTAGACATCATACACAGTTTTTTACTTAAACTAGTTATAACAACCAATGTAATCATTAACATACAAAATTATTAATCATAAACACACATTATAAAAGACACTAAACTGCACATTGTAGCAAAAAATTATTCAAGTTCAAGCATTTTATTATAAACGTTTTATGGTTATGTACTATGTATAATACAATCCAACTTAATGAAACAATGAGACATTTATTAGACTTAATTGTATCTTTTTAACTTTTTAAATTAACTATTAACTCACGAAATATTAATCGTGATTATACAATTCCAACAAATGTGTTTCTAAGATCGATAATAATATTTTACTAAGAAAAGTTTAAGTTTGGTTGTTCCTCCAATTGTTTTATTTGAGATTGCAGACCACTAAGAACTATTTCTAGACTAGAGTTAGTTATATAGATTTCAGATTCTTTTTAGACATTCTATACTCTTTTCCATAATCCATTTAACCTTGTTTTCTAAATTTCCATTGCAAATAATTAGGATCTTTCTTATGTTTTCAGATAGTTGTTGCACTACAATATTATTATTGCTTGTTCTGATAGGTCAGTGCCTGCTATTAATTTTGTAAGTCTTAATAACTGGCTGGGTTTATCTTAACAGTTTTGGGTTTCGCAACTATCTTACGTGAGCTTGGGTATACCTATCCTTGCAATGAGATTCCAGTTTGGTCCAAAGTTATGGTATTTGGTTTCTTTGTGTGTGATTATATTTAAGGAAAATTGTGTATGCATTTGAACCCATCACAATACGGGCCTGTCTAATCCAGAAAGACAGTAAGTTGGATACATACCCCACTTCTTAGGCCACGTGCACTATCCCAGTGCCTCTCACTTGTTTTTTTCTCACCTTGCACTTTTGTTTTTTAATTTACATACTCAAAGGTCAGCAAGACGGAAAACGAATATCGACTATTTAGTAATTGACTACTTATTACTGTCGACTGTTTCAATCGCTATATTCGGTCTGATTGATTTTACTACTATCGGCTGTATTTCAGTCTCTATTTTGGGTCTGACTGATTTAATGACATAGAATGAATTTATACTGACACAGAATTATATGTAATATATATGGTTTTATATTTTGTCTGTAGTATGCTTCTAAATAATAATATATTGTACATTAATATAGTAGCATTTTGGAACTATATCTTTGAAGATTATTTAGTAATACAATATAAAGTAAAAATGACGTTATTTTGATTGCCTTCTTTGAAATCTCTCAATGTTTGTTGATGCTTTTTGAATGTCAAAACTTAAAATATTCGTTATTAACTATAAATAAAATTATTATTGTATTTAAAATGGGTGCGATGGGTAAATAGGTGATAAAGATTGAAAAAGGAGGTACATTACAAATATTTAGTGTTCAACTACTCCATTCATCTTTATAATAAACTCAAATATATAAAATATAAATTTATTTTAGATCATTCAGAATTAAGCAGTTACTTTTAAGTTAATAAAATAAAAGAAATTGTCTCTTTCCTTTTCTTTTCCAAATAAAGTTTGATAAATATATGTACATATCTATCTAAAACACGTTAATAAAATTTCTAAGCACATGTTGGAATGAAATAGAAATATATTAATTACTTTCATTATATTTTGTCATTTTCTGAATATTAAAATACGATTAAAAATATTTGGGATCATTATTCCATTTCTTTTTTCACACTGCCCCTTGCCAATTTAAGATTACTTAAAATCAACTGATCTGTACATCACAGAGAATCCAACAATTATCTTCATCCTGTCCTCTCTCAAAATTAGCATGAGTATCACCATACCACGAATAGAAAAATAGTCGAAATATACATTTTACTGAAATAGTAATTACTGTTTTGCTATTATTGACTGTTTTTATTATTTTCAGTCGTCATATTTCGTTATGTGACATTATGTTTTAAAACTGACGATTTAGGCAGGAAAAAACCTCTTTGATCAATTGAAGAGGAATAATTGCTCGTTCTCTATGTTTCGTTTTAACCAATTCATTGATATAATTCAGATACAATTTAACCATTTACATGTATAGTATATGTCTCATGGTATATTACAACTGAGGATATCCACAAAAATCTATGTGTCAGCCAAGAAATTTAACAGTTTGTGGAGTGAGCTTTCATGAACATAAAGACGTCAACGTTTTACAATAGCGGACTTTGGAGACTGGAGAGACAAATATGCTAATATATAATACGAAATCGTACTAAGTTATGTGTGAAAAAAATAATTCGAACTTTCCTTATAGCTTCATTAATTTGGGTTTTCTTTTAAGAACGCTACAGTTTTGGCACGAAAGCAGACCTGTTAAATATACACAAGCGTTATCCTACTGCCTAAACTGCTGCGTTGTCTACTGTAAGATACTCGAAACTTAAACAAGAAAGTAGGATTTCAAATTTAGATATTGAAAGACAGTTATTTCTGCTAATAGCAGTAATATATTACCGATGAAAATCTAACAGCATCCGTTTTCTAGTAATAATTTTAATCGATCAATAAGAAACAGACAGATTTACAAGAACTCTCCTTTCGTTATTAATGATCCGCGCCCATTTTGTTAATAATGTTTTAACGCATTTCGCTAATTGTCGATAAATTTTAACTCAGTCACAAATAACAATGAAATTTAAATTGAAATCAAAAGGGGGTCGTTTCCTACAAATTAACCTATCTATATTGATTTCCTTTCGACAGTTAGGCGAAAGTACAATGAAACAAGTTTAAACCTTAATCGATGCCTTCCATTTATTTGTCAACAACCAGAATTAATGATTGGCTTTGTTTCAGGATAAAGGAGCAGCTCAAGAGTTTCAATTGTAATCCAAGATGTCTGCCTCGAGTTCCAACCTCATAAAGGAAACGCCGGTTAGCGGCTAAGGCGAAGATATTACTTTTGGCCGACTTTTCGATGAGAACGCTCCAGAAATAATAATTAATTCTTAAAAGTTTTAGTGTTTTCCCGTGTTGCGCGATTTTTACATCAGCGCCGTCAAGACTGAAAGATCCGGCGGTTTTTCATTAAAACTTCCGACGTTATCGCGAAAAAACAAATTTAAATTCAAATTAATACCGGGCCGTATTTCTTTTTCGCGGAACCGGCATGTTTCCCACCTAACGAAGATGGGCGTCCGACGAAGAGGCGTTTTGGGGTTTTATATCCTTGTTTTTGGACTGATTCATTGTTCCGCCGACACCAGTTTTATGAACAATGCCAAGATTAGCACGCGCATCGTTCAAACGCGCTACGGCAGGCTGCAAGGACTCTTGGTTCCCATGGACTCTCATCGCTTTCTCAAACCTATTGAGGTGAGTGTGCAAAATGTTTAAAACGCAACTGATGGTGCTTTATTTCTTGACTATTGAATTATAAAATGTATTAAATGCTTTAAATTGAACATATTCGACTAATAAAGTTAGTTAAATTAAAAACCAAAAATTTAAATGAGTAACAATAGTATTATAAAATTATATATTAAATAAATATTTTTCATAATCTTTAATAAGTTTTTACCATCTTTCTGGCAATATAGCAGTAACCGAAAGAACGATGTTGGTTTGGCAACGATACATTTATCGATCCATTTTCGAACCACCTCAACATTACGATAGCATGAGCAAGTGGTAATATGAAGGCGTTTTGTCTGGTGAGTGCGCTAGGTGCAGCAGAAGTTCCTATTTGAGCGGATAAACAAGATGATTTTGTGTTTGTTTTTTAGCCGTCTTCAAATAAGGAGGAGGTTCTATGTTCGGCTGTGTAATTTTTTTATGTTCGCCAATTTTACCGTTAATTATGTCGGTCCATTCAAAATTCTTTTTCTATACGAAATAGTACACTTTGGAATTGGTCCCATTGAAACCAAATCAAGATCTGACGGGTATGAAAGGGCAAATCGAGAAAAACCCTCAAATTTTAAAGGCATGTAGAAAGTTTTCACATATTTTATTATCCAAAATTATCAGATGTTTGTGTATAACGTTATTGCTGAATTGATGTGACAAAAAATCCGAAATAGTACATTGTAAAAGCCACTCAGTTTACTTTTTAAGCACTAACCATATCATATGAGAAGTAATTTACGTTGTACGGTTAATAGCACTAGCTCCTTCACATTGTCAAAATGGCACAGTGTTCCTTCCCTCCCTTTTACGCAGTATTTAAATGTTCTGTGTTAATGTTCTAGTTTTTGAAGACTGTGTGTGTAGACTGTTAGATCTATATCAAGACAGTGTGTAGTTAGTTGCTCCTCCTTTAAACTACTCCTCTCTTGTGTACTTTGTACTGAGAAAGTAAGCAGGCTTAACTCTTCTTCTCGCAATCTGATTAGTAATTATTTCTAGAGAGGGAAAGACCTAACCAATGATGATTTTCTTGTCTTGATAAAAAAATATACGTCCAAAAATTCCCGGATATTAACCTTTTCCACATGTTGCCAAGGTCGATACCTTTATTGATATATATCGGCTTATTTGCGCTATTGAAGGTTGGGGGTTGAAATATTAACGTATTCCGTCGGGCTCTTGGCCTCTGCATTTTTCTTATCTCAACTGTCTTGTCCTAAATATGCTTGGTTTCACATCTAATTCTTTGTACACTCTTAAATGCCTAAAGTATTTTCTACAGGCGTCGATGTAGATGGATCTTCTAGGTTAACCCACATTATTTTGCACTTGAAATTGTCATGCCGGACAGAAAGCATGTTTGTAGAATACACCTAATAAAATTATAATAATCTAATTCCAGGATTTAAAAATAAAAATTGTGTGGAATACAAATTTATATTTAAAATTGTTTGTTAAAATTGAATTATTGTATTCTGTGTATTCTGATACCTGAAACATTGTTGTGTAAAACTTTCAAAAAATTTGTTCGAAATTAAATCTAAATATACTATTAAATTATAACACGAAATTCCTTACCTTGTTTTACGCTTTTGTCTAGCACCAACTCTTCGGAGAATATAAATCTCAAATCAAAATAAAATAAATTAGACGTAAATCTGACCTTTAAAAACCTTCTTCATTATGTGCGCTCCTCGGGGTGCCATACGTAACACCCTACGTCCAGTCATACAAGTTCAATTCCTTAAGGGGTCGCACGTAAATTAGGCCATTAATGTTAGGGATATTTTTTGTCCATGTACTTGGTTTTTTGTTGTTCATGTGGCTCTTTAATATTTAGAGGCACTTCTTCGGATCTAGATTAAATGTTTCATTATTTATATGTACTATTCGAGTACATTTTATAGTATTCATATTTAACTTTCCCATTATATAATTTTATGTTTCTATTTAGTTTATAAGTTTTTAATTGTACTCTTTTTTTCTAGTATATATGTAATATAATGTAATGAATATGTGATTATTAGTATAATTATTTTATTAAATTAAGTTATATCCAGAAGATTATTAATTTAAAATTATTGAAAATAACTCATTACGATGGTTATTATTGATATTTCTAGCATATGCACTCTGTTGGAAAATATTTTGAAAGTCAATAAACTCAATTTCGATCATCAGTATTTGTGTTTTCACTGCTAAACCATACATATAAATAGCCACTATAATATTTTTCCTTGAGAATTTTGAACTAGACCAAATACTGTATTTGTAAATTGTATATGAGAATTGGAAATACGTGTCGATAAAAATAAATATAAAAATAAATGGCTCAATACCAGTATGTCATATAACGATCTTGTTTCATGAGATTATAAACAGCATGCTACTAATGATTTCTGTAACTCATTATAGCATGGTACTCCCGAGATATTTAACAATGCCAAGGTTCCAAAGCAATAAGTTACTCCACCAAACTTTTTATCAAAAGAAAGGCAGTTTTTAATAAGCATACATTTCAACTCTTTGTATCCGTTTCAGTTAATTTTAGTAAAGTAAGTATGTCTAATATATTTTGCTTGTTTTAATAGTCATGATTTTAACTTATAAAAATTGGAGGAATTGCTCTATAATGACTCGTCGACACTCTAATAATTATTTATAATATTGAGTGTTATCTATAATGCTAGAGATATACCTAAAAATTTTAGGAAATAAAGAATTATTAGCAACGAAGAAAATCGGTATCCTTACTAACTGGAGTATTAAATAAAAATAGGAAAAATAGGAAGAGTAGTGTTCAATGTAAGTTGCGGATACAATCAGTGGGGACTAGAGATAAAAAAGAAGATAACATTGAACAATATTTTTTTAATACAATTTTTCCAATTTCATTTCACTTCAAATTAATTTATAGTATTTAAATTCAGGATCCACGATTATACACAAGTGTCAATCCCGGAAAACCTTTCGTAAAATACGATATAAATAACTAGTGATCATTCATTGATCAAAATTGCCCACAACTTCTTCTTAGGTTAATTGTGTTTCTCACATAATAGGATAAAGAGAATAATTTAAAAATGATATGTTATGGTAGTGAAACTAGTTTAGACAACATTTTCAGAATAACATCAGAAATATATTTTATATATAATTTTAGTTAAAGTGATACATGTCTGTATATTATAACATATTAAAATATATTCAAGCTATCTCATGAACTAACATTTACTATTTTTTTAAACTCTATATAATTAGATCTAATTTCTATTAAGTATAAATAAGTATAAATTACTACACCACTGAAAATATAACATAAAGTATCATAAGTTAGATTATTCTCAGAACTGTAACAACTTCAGAATATAAAATATAAATATGTTTTATGTTATAAACGTAGATGTGGAATAACAAATGACCTGATACATGTTCGTATATTATAACAGAGAATATATGAATAAAACAATTTTGAAATTTATATTTGATTATAACGAACATAATTTAGTTTTGACAATTTAGAAATATTAAAGGAATGTATATAGAATCATTAAATGAACTATTGTCTTTTTAAATGTTGTGCTTATTAAATAAAAAAATTAGCTGTTGAAGATCAAACTGTTTTAGAAATATGTCGTATATAGTTTAAGCAATTTTAATATCAACGACAAAGAGTAGCCGGGGGTGATACTTGATACCAATGAGTTGCAAGGATTATTAGACGGACATCTCAGACTTTCAACTTTCAGACATTTTTTTTGATCACAAAAGTTCAAAAAAAGGAAATAGCTACCAGACAAACAAACTGAAAATGAAAATGTTACTTCGAACAGTCCAAACATCATGGTTTCATTTTTAGTTCAAAAAGTAGATGTTTTTAGGATGTATTCTGACTGGCGATTAAAGCAGTAAAATCTTGATAAGCACATGGATTGATCAGCAAAGCATAATTTATTAAATAGCTCCTAAAACAGAATGAAATTATTGCTGCAAATGTCTACCAATGTCCAATGAACAAATTGAATGACGTATTGTTGCAAAAAGGCCAGCAATAGCCCGAGCAACAGATCCAAACTAATATTCTTGCCATACACTGTTCCAGGTCAAATGTTTAACCTAGCTTACTCACCAGACATAGCGTCTTCTGATTACCATTTCATCAGATCGGTGCAGCATGTTTTGGCTGGCATACGGTTTCAAAATGCTAAAGAAATGTGAAAACGCTTTAGTGATTGGGTTTCCGTCAGACGTCTGTCTGTTGTGCCATGTAGCCAGAAAGATGTGAAACAGTTGTAGAATGTGATGAAAAACTACAGGTCAATTGAAAAGTCCCCGGCCTACCATATTAAAACATATTTTTTTGGCAAAATTTTTTTTTATTCCGCATTATTCCCTTCAAGGGTGGTACACTGATTATAGCGACGACGATTTGTCCTTTGCTTCAAAATAGGCCTCAGTTTCGGCGATCACCTCCTCGCTGACGGCCAGATCTGGAGCATATGGTGGATGAGGAATCAATTTGAAGCCAAATTCATGGATTTTTGCCATCGTTTTCACAGACTTATGACACAGTACATTGTCTTGGTGAAGCAACACTTTCTTTTTCTTCAAATGCGGCCGTTTTTTTGGCGATTTCGTACATCAAACGGTCCAATAACGCTACGTAATAGTCGCTGTTGATGGTTCTTCCTTTTTCAAGGTAGTCAATGAAAATTCCATGCGCATTCCAAAATACAGAGGTCAAAAATGAGTTCGCGCGGCACCCACTTTGCACAAAGCTTTCTCGTACCAAGTATTCGTGAATGATATGATGTACACGTTCGGTTTATATCTTTAGAGTATCTGCTATTTCATTCAATATCAATTTACAGTCATTCAAAATCATTTTGTGGATTTTTTTAATATTTCCGTCTGTAACCTCTTTTGGGCGTCCACTGCGTCCATCGTCTTCGGTGTTTATTTCACCACATCTAAACTTAGCATACCAATCCTTGATGCTTGATTTTCTTGGGGCAGTATCCGGAAACTCGGCATCAACCCAAGTTTTTGCTTCAACTATGTATGTTATATATATAACTGTATATTTTTTCCCTTCAAAAATCAATATTTTATCATCACGCGAAATTCCTTTTTATCCATTTTTTTCGGAATAACAAAAGTTATTCATAATGCTATAATTCACAAACTAATGATTCGACAGCTGTCAATTTTATAAGGCTTCTTTTGAGGATTAGGGCTAACTAAAAAATGTATGGATTTAATTCTAGTAGCGCCATTTATGTATCAGGCCGGGGACTCTTCAATTGACCTGTTATATTGTATACATTGTGCTTGATAAACGCCCTTTGAAAGTGAAAAAAGGATCAGTATACATATAAGTACGTAATAAATTATTAAATATTATGTATATTAGATTAAAGTAGAGTTCTGATATCGTTTGTGTTTTTTTATAAATGATCTTAATACCGAACGCTATAAATAACTTTTACCGGAAATTTATTTTCAATTTGCTCGCCTTTTCAGGTCTTTCTTGGCGTACCGTACGCAACACCACCCGTCCAATCAAATAGATTCAGTCCTACGCGCACTCCGTCACCATGGGACGGGGTCCGAGTGTCCGATAAAATGGGACCCGTCTGTCCTCAGAGACTGCCGGATATTTCAAACGAGACCGCGGCTTTGGAAAGAATGCCGAAGGGACGACTGGACTATTTAAAGAGATTGTTGCCCTACCTCAAAAATCAAAGCGAAGACTGCTTGTATTTGAACATCTTTTCACCGGCTCAAGGTATGTATGAAATTTATATTTATTTTTGTTCCAGGCTGAACGTTTCCTTCTTTCTTGTTCCATGTAAAAGGAATATTATCAATTATTTATCCTGGAAAAAAATACGAATTTTCGAATGATTATTGTTACGGTTCTATTTCTGGCGCTTACTGGATAAAATAAAAGTTAAAAAGTGTTTTCCTTATAGCGTATCAATTAATAAATTTCCGGTCTAAGATGAAAAATGTGAATTATGGTATATGCATTTTGTTTTGTATTCTAGACATGTATGCCTCCATTTCAATAATTCTCCTACTTATTTTATAGAGAGATATGTTTTTCTCTCGAAGATGTTCATTCAGCTTAAAATATTTTATAATATGTTTATAATATATTTATTCAGTAGTGGATCCATCCAGGTTTCACTCATGGTGGCATAGCGACTTAGATTGTTATTTATATTGCAAACAGCAGCAACAAGCAGTAACTTAAATAAATCCCTCACATGCCACGTATCCAAACTATTTGAGAGAAGGATTCTTAATCGTCTCTTCTTGTCACTGGAAATCAGTTCTCACAACCACTCTCAATCACCTGGAGGGGTTTGAAAGAGTTCTGAAGAAGGCATTTGCAACTAAACAATATTTCATAGCAATCTTTGGATGCGTTTGATCGAGTATATAGAGCGTTGATCATGTGTAGAGTAGGTTTCATTCCTTTAATATTATTCAAAATATTTATATATTATAAATTTTATATGCAACATCCTTAAAAACTCACTCCGCTCTCGCCGCCTCTACCTCTCCCTTGTCAGTCTCTCAGGTCTCCGTCTTCAGTTTAATACAATTTTTCATAGCTATAGACTCAATTACTCCATATGTTGATACTCAACTCACTTATTGTCTCTTTGGGGAAGACATACTGGTCCTATTCCTGTAGTTAATCCATTTAGATTCCTGAGAGTCATATTCTATCGTTGCGTCACCGAACTAAAGAGTCCTTTGTATAGTTTTATTTTAAGCGTAGAAACATAATTGAATAGTCGCGAAATAACGATAAAATTATCGAAAGCGACAAAAAAGGTGACTTAAACCATTAACACGTGGTTATTTCTTGATTGATGTGTGCCAACAGTAATTCCATTTCCTTCCAAATTTTTTAGTATTATTACTGTTAGCAATATTACAATTTAGCAACATTAACTAAAATAATGTATTTTTAATGAATTAGTGTTTATGCCCACCACACAATTTCAGTCTCATTGTCAATGTGTTCTGTATTTCCCATATATTATATCGATATAATTTATACAATTTTACACAACTATTATCAACTAAAATGTAGACTTTTTAATACCATGGTTCTTGCGCCACCTCGTGAAATGGTTTTCGTAGCCTCTTAGCTAGCTTATTCGTAGCGTAGCATTTCGAGCTATTAGGACGATTTTGTGAATGATCAAAGTGTTCAGCATTATTATTAAAGCCCCGAAGTCAAACAGGATACCTGATCTTTCCATTAGTATAATGGCCCAGATAGTAACGGGTTCTTAAAAACAGCAATCCTTCCCGTCTTTATTGTAATTTATTCTAGTTTTACTTTGAAGCACTGCCATTCGAATGATAATGAAGAGCCTTATAACAAACATGTTTCTCCATTATGTTTATTATCTTATTGAATGTGTGCTCATTAAAAGATTCCTTTGTTCCTAATGCAACTAGCATTTTCAATAAATTTGCATGTGTTTAATTTGTGATATCTATATTTTTATTTCGAATAGTTAAAAATGAAATGTTATTGTAAAAACAATATGCAGATTCTTCTAATTCTATTAAGAGAGGACTTCGAGATTCCACGTGGTTATAGTGCCATGAAAGTCACGTGGTTATAGTCAGATTATTGATTTATAAATCAATCAATGAACTGCGATGGATGATGTGCGAACATGGAGATATGGGAATGTCATGAAACGGGGTAGTAATACAATGCTGCCAAAACAAAATTCTTCGATTATTGCCCATTTTTACATAATCAACGAAGAACTATACTATGACTTAGAAATCACATGGATCTAAGAAGTTATCCAATATATTTTAATAACATAACTAATAATAATTCTAAATATATAATTTTTGTTTATTTTAAGTTAGTGTAAACATACCTCTTTTGCCAAATATTTCCCAAAACTGGGACATCAGAGACAAGTTTATGAAGACAGTAATAAATATTTAAATTTATTCCAAACTTTCAGCAGTAAAACAGGTGTAGGGCTCATAGGCAGCACAACTTACAAACTTTATAGATGTGCGACTTCATTTGCAAGTTTGCAGCCAGTTTATCGTTAAAGCCGATTAGATATCTCCTTAAATTATTTAGTAAAACGTAAACTTAATAGCTGAATTGTTTATCCTTATATCTTGATGAATTTATTATACTAGTTTGTTCCATAAGTTTGTGCATGTATTGGTCAATAGTAAAACTAAAATTTTAACGCCATTTTTTATTAAACTTTTATAATTTAAGCTAAATTTTGCATTAAAGAGCAAGTTTTTTTTATAATCGGTTATTAAGAAAGGAATTGGCAAGTTGTCATGATTTATATTTAAAAAAATACAAATAATCAAACAACCTTAAATGTACTTTTTTTCAGTTCAAATCAGTTTATTTCTGGATTTTTCTGTTATAATAAAACGAAAATAATATGCTAAAATACTTTTAAAGCATATCATTTTATTGTTAAATATTTAAGGGTGTATTTCATTAAGGGAGAAAGCCGCAGTTTGCTATTTAAATCCAATGCTCCGTATAAAGGCAAGTCCAATTAAAAATATAAAGTAATTATAATTGGGATTACAAAACAACAATCACATAAATATTCTATGATATTGGATTAATGGATTTATAAAAATGGATTTCTTTTCTTTTTTAGGCCAACTATGGTAATTTATTTATGTGTTAATTACTTATGTTATTATGTTATTAAAATATATATTACAAACTTATCGTCCTGGTGATTAAACAGTCATAAGTATGAAAAATTTTTTCAACACTCGGAAAAAGTGTAGAGACACATATAGTGATTTTGTGAATATATTGATATCTCTTCAACAATCTTAGATATATTAGGCAAATAACCTGTTATTCGGTACTAAGTTTGACAATTTGTGTTTTTTTTTTTCATGGCTTGATCCTTTTTTCGCGTTTATAGAGGACCACACACTAGGGTTGCCGAAAGAATATCGATATATCGATATGAAACATTATAGAAACATTACAAAATTGGTACTTAATTTTAAAAGGTGATTAACGATGTATCGATATTTTTTAAAATATCATCGCACACCACTTATCTACTTTAAAATATATTTTGATACTTTCGAGCCCATCTTCATTGTTATTATTACAAATTGACGTCGTATGGTACCAGGAGAATTGAAATCTTAAAAATGAGAAAAGCGCTATATCCTCAAACCCTTATTTCCTGCAGAAATAACATATTTTTAAGTTATATTATAAAAAGTGTTATCGAATATGTATAACTTGCATACAAGTCAGAAGAACCACTAGGATTTATTTGTATAGGTACTAAAAATACCCAAATATTGCGTAAAGAATACAATCAGTACACTCCTAATCCTATCATATCCGCAATATTAGCATTGATGCTAGGAAGCTTCATGAAAATACTACTTGTTAAAATTTAAAATGAAAAACAATGAAGCTTTCTGATCAAGCCCTTATCATGTTTGTGTTTTGTTTGTTATCCCCATTACTCTAGTAAATATATTTCACGTTCCGAATAACTAACTCTTTAATATTGGTAGTCTTTCGTTTCATTAATAACTTTTTTCTTAATTACAATTAGTGCAATTTCGTTGACAGCTAGTCGAAACTGTAGATCTAATTATAGAAATACCATAATTGGTGACAATAGTGTTTCCTGAGGGTAATTAATTGTTTGTACAAAATGTTATTTCCGATAAGATAAATCTTGCCCACTCCTATTTCTTCTTTATCACGTTACGCAATCTGTGGTATGTTACTTAAGATGCATCTATTTGTTTATCTCATTGCCTATATTTTATGCTTTATCCTTTTATATTTATAGTCTATGCAAAGTTTTTATAGTAAAACGTCATGGATATTTGTGATGTCGAAACATTGCAATATTGTCGCATCAACTCTGAGTTTTAGTTTGGCTTTGACATACAAGAAAATTCTAATCTAAATAAAATAATTGAACAAAAATGTTATCAAATATATATTATTTTAACATTATAGTACATCTAATGGCATATATTGTCAAAGGATTTAAAACTACAATATAGAATAAAGGTATAATAGTTTGCAGGTTAGATTGGTTTTGTTTACATCTAACTCTTTTCCATGCCACCCATCAGGTAGACGATATGGTATTTACCATATCTACAAAACAGCATTCATTCTCTCTTTATACGTTCTAACCTAATGCTCAGGTTTACTTTAATGAACAATTACAATCATATCTGTGCCCACAAATCTTTAACGCCCTACAATACCATTTTCTACAGTTATATTTAATTAATTATGTGTATACCTTTTTTTTATGTACTTATTGCACAGCATTATCACATATCCTGAAACTTTCCTTCAGTTACTTTCACTTTCCGATTCATTGTCCAATTCAATCACTAAACTGTTAATTTCTAATCTGTCTAAAATATATTCACTATTCCACCGTTTATCAATTACTTCCTCTCTATGTCTTATCGAGTTAATCCAAACCGAAGGTGTTTTGGTTAACAATGCTAATGCTTCCTTCCACATATCCAAACAGTTTTTGATGGAATATCCTTTTCGACCAGCAATATATCTGCAATTAATAATTAACAAATATAATGACCAACAAAACCTAATAGAATGCTATTGTAACCTTTACCTTTTTCCATCAATTTTGTTGTCTTTACACTTTTTTTTGTTACTATCTTGCCAAGATTGGCACAATGAACCATTTTGAAATATTCAAGTTTCATTAAGATACACAAATTCAAATAGTTTACTTGGTCTTATTTTATGCCTTTAAAAATTATTTTTAAGGAAATATCTGGAAGTTCCATTAAAACTCTCCGAGGGTTATCTTTACACCATTTAATTTTTTTTTGTTCTGGCCTACAAACCAGGCGGTGGAATACATGACGCATACCAGGTCGCGGAGACTTGCCCTAGAGTGACAAGTTGGACCGGGTTATGTGGGACTGCCTCTGGGCTTACCAATACACTAAACCGAAACCGCCTCACAGTTGACCCCTGTGGATCGCTACTGCTACTGCATTAAATTTGGGGATATGGCACCCGCTGATCGGGCAGCCGTTATTGGGCACGAGGGCCCGGCGATTCAATTGATTCGCGAACCTGAGTTAACATACAACTGGATACTGTTATAGGGGGCAAAAGTTATGACTGTAGTGACGGATGAGGTCGTTTCAGCCTGGGAAAGGGGGGAGCTTGGCGGTGACGCGGTGCTAAGCTCCCAGCATGTCGACCAGCTCGCGAACAAGCGCGTTTTCAGAAGAACTTGAGCTGAGTTGTTGTTTGTGGTATTATTGAGATATGAAGTGCTTGATATCTGGAGTGTCAGTTTCCCTATGAATTTGATTATTTCTGACTAACCATGGAGCATTTAATATTCTCCTGAGGAGGTTATTTTGGAAAACTTGAAGCCGTTTGACCTGGTTGGGTGTAACAAACTTGAAGTAGACATTAGATCGGTAGAGGAGTACGGACCGAATTAACATCTTGTAAATTTTCATTTGATGGAGATGGGAAGACTGCTAGAAGGGTAGATCAGAGAAGATAGCACCATTTAAACCCTCTGCCCTGTAAGAGTATATGAAAGGATGTCTTAGATCTCTCAAAAAGCTGCATATCCCTAAGTCTTTTATGTATGCTTTTCAGGGAGACAGTTTTCTCTAAAATAATTTTATTAAATTATTTTTATATCGATAAAATAATTTGTGTACTTACTGTTCTCGTTCCTTTTCGAAATATTTTTTTAAACGAAATGATATCATATATTAGAGAGCAATTTAAAATTTAACAAAATAATCAAAGCACTAAGATAATGTTTGTCGGTTTTTAATCTGTAATAATAATTATTAATATTTTGAATAATTTTGGGTACGTCTGACAACCGGCCGCCGTGCGTTTGTCAGACGTATGCAAAATTTTTTAATGCAGTATTATTAAGAGGTTTTAACTCTTACCTATAAATTATTGTGACTGTATAATTAACTGTATTTTTCAGATAAACTATAATGTTAAAATAAGATATATTTGATAACATTTTTGTTGAATTATTTTATTAAGATTAGAATTTTCTTGTATGTAAAAGCCAAACTGAACTAAAAATCAGAGTTGATGCGGCAAGATTACAATCTTTCGACGTCGCAAATATACATGACGCCTTACTAAAAAAACTTTGAACAGACTATATCTTTCCGTCTCGATTTAACACATTAATTAATTAATTATAATCATATACTAAAATTCACTGACAAAATAATGGCAATGTTTGGTAATATTTAAATATTTGAATGTAAATAATAGAAAACAAAAATAAGTATGAAAAAATTATTAAATGTTATACATTTATAAACTAAAGTGTACACACTTTTAATTGTTTATTCCTGATTTCTGGCTTAGTTACCTAATGGTTCCAATATCTCTGTGGCTGTGGTAAGCACAAAGCACGTTTCAGTAAGTGACTCCTGTGGTCGAAAGGAGAGGTCTTTTGCGTTATGTTCTTGTAAATATGGTATGTGTAAACACGAGAGCCAAACTCTAGTGTAGCAATTACATAGTTTAGGGAAATTATCCCGGGACGTAATAAGATATCGATCGATAATGGTCCCAGGAATCGAGAGGATCCCATTTGGTCTGTGGTATTGGCAATAATTCGATATATGTTTACAGGTATTTTACGGGCTAAATAAAAAAATGTATTTCAGATTTTATAGCTCATATATTCATAATTATATTTCAGTAAATATAACTAAAGTATTAGCAATTTCAATATAAAATTTATTTATCCTAAACTCGAAAAGTTGCTCAATGCCTAAAATAATAAAAACATTATAAATTTTCTGTACTCAGGTTAGTTAAAATTTAATTTAATTTGGTTTTCAAACGTATAAAATATGCGATGATAAAATATTTCAGTAAATATTTTGATACATATTAAATTTGATTTATAAAAATGCCTATGGGTCTAATAAAATTTTTATATGTCAAGAATTCCGGATATTTGATATCTAACGAATAGTGTAAAGATGATTTATGGTGAAAAAACTTCCATTTTAAAATTACGATTCTAATTTTAATTTCAGATATAAATGGATTTAATTATGTTCATTTAGCAGTATTTTCTTCATTGAATATTTACGTGATTGGTGATTAATTATGTTTTTTATTCAGTCAGTTTTTTTATGTACAATTCACAAAGCTTTTTCCAATTACAGTTTTTATTTTAAGCTCTCTATCAGAAATTTATATAATTAAAACGAGAGTAATATAATTAATCTTATGGAAACTATGAAATCTTGGAATAAAGTAAATTAAAACTCGCTGAAATTTACTTAACAATATCTTTCTAAGTGTAACGATGCAATAAGTGTCTTGAATATAACGTTAACTTGATATTAACTTGTCGGAGAGTATTACTATAAGGTTTCAACAGGTTTTTTCTGTATTCTTGTATTAGGCAAAAATATATTTTGGAGACATTAGACCTATTCTTTTAAATAACTTTGATGTTAGTTTTCCTAGTGTATCTCCATTGTTGGATGTGATAAATTTATTGTGAGTATTAAGTATTTCGTTACAGATAAATAGCTATGCGCGAATGAGAACAAGTTAGAGTAGTAAGCAGGCAATTATGATGGATTTATCAGCGGCGTCGGTCCGTATGTTCGAAACCTACGTCAAGTAGCACATCTAGTCAATAAAAATTCAAATTTCAGATACAAATACGAGGTATACGCATAGATGGCGCACCGGTGCCAGAAAAATTCCGCCTTAGTCTGATCTCTGGAATGGTTTGTTTACTTGCGTATTTATCCTCAAATTTGGTAAACTTGAATATTGTGCGGTCATGAAATTCTATCTATTTCAGATCACCTCTGTTATTAGTTATTTTTTGTGCATTTTAACAAATCCTTATCGTCGGCTCATAATTATTATGTAAAATTTTCAGCCTATACTGATTATTTCAGAAAGGCTTTTTTTTTCTGTGTTTACACTCAGATTTCATTTATATTAAAGTATTCCTTTTTCTCCTTTATTTTGTTATTCTAGCATCATTTTTAATTAATCACCATAAAGCTTTTTATAATATCGAAGCTCCGTCTAGACGATACTTAAGTGTTAACTTGTCGTTTGAACAGTTTTTTTAAATAAACGAATTAAAATATATCAGATGGGTTTTAACTAGCAATTATATGATTGGATTGTAACAAAATAAAATACTTTTACATAAAAGTTATTTATATAACTCACTACATTTATCTATGCGTTTATACTAAATTGTAATTTATGGAATGATAAATTAACACAAAATCGTGATCTTGCAATCTGGAATCAGTGCCATTATATGTTATAATTTTTGTATTGTTTGGGCTCGGCAACGACTTCAAACTGATCAGTTGGTAGTAGTTAAAATAATATTGTAAATAGATAAATAGGTTTAGGTAGGTATTAAGCTAAATTATGTCAATAGAGTAGAATATAAAATACGTATAGCAGATAGGTTCAATAAGTTCTTAATAAAAACAAAACCATTTTTATTCACTTATTACAACGACTATTATGTACGTATGTTATATTAAAATGTTTTTTTTTTGGAGTTAAAAATCTAAGTTTGATTATTTTTTATTTTTTAATGAGTTCCTTACTTGTTTTTTGAAGTTGGTTCAATTTTTTTGTTAAAAATATTTTATTTTTCTCTTTTTAGTATCAGATATTTATTCAATAAATAATGCAGTTATTTTATTAAGTATTACAATGAATGGCCCAAGCAAAAGTGCAGCTCGTATGAGGAAAAATAGTAATAAATAAACAATAATTGAAAATACGCTTTATGCCCCAGGGTCTGCTATATTATCTAGGTGATTTCACAAATGTTTCAACCAAACTATATTATACCTCGGAAGTGCATTCTTTCGGATAAAAATGAATTTTGAAAATCTGCCCCTAATAGGCAGAGATATCGGTGAATATACTTAAAAGATTAATTGTTTTGGAAAATTATCGGCTAGCTCTCGAAAACGCATTCAATAACATATTTTTAACACCTTTTGAAATCATGTTTTATCTATCAACCTTTTAACAAAATTAATTATATTCAAAATTATCAACCATTTTTATTAGTATATTGGTTATAATTTTACAGCATAAATAAGAAAATATATTACTGCATTTATAACAAAATCATCTTAGATAAGTTAGCGGGGAAGATCTAACGCAGAGCGTCTAATAATATTTCGCCAGATTTGCAAATGAGATCCCACTGACTTAATTTGGCTTACTTCAGATGCCTCGCTTTTCTCACCTTCGTAATTCGAGGGGAGTGTAAATGCATGTACGACCCTTGAGAGAAAAATAAGGTTATTACGACGGTAAGCCTAGTTTAACTCTGTTCACCTAACGCTTCATATTTCTTGATAAAATACACAAATCAGCTTTTATAATAAATTGGAATATATTATAATTATATACGTCATGTGCTTTTCGTATATGTATTTATTGTCGCGAAAAATTCTCATAAACAATATGATATATTTACTATATTTTTCTCCGTTTTCTATATGGAATATGATAAATCGTGCTATAAAAACAAACTTTGGCGTGAATACCAATAAAGTGACTTGGAAATCTTTTGCTGCAGTGTCTCAGATATAAACATATTATTTGGTGAAATAAAATCATCATTCTCTGGCATTACCAGAATGAAGTTCTAATGTAAACAATATGAGAGAGAAAAATGCACCCAGATATCTGAACATCAATATAAATGAAAGGGATAGGAAACATGACGCCTCTATAGTCATAAATGGAGAAATTATTACATAAGACACTAGTTATATCCAATTGACAGAGCTTGGCCTATACAAGCATTGGCTCTTATTCTGGATGGAATAAATTATTTTGCCAACAAAACAATACTATGAGATCAATGAGCCCCATAAATATTACGAATTCTGTAAAATTCTGAAAATTGTATTTCTATATGCTTCTTTATTATAAATATTTTTAAAAATCCAATATAAGATTCCTTGAAACCAACCATATCACCACCTACTGTGAATTCTAAATTTAATCAATTGAAAGACTCCCCCAATCACGCAAGACTCATAGCGACGTCTAGCATGCGTATTAAAATTTAATTTTGACACGTTGCCAGTTTTTATAAATGAGCAGTTGCCCATTACATATCACCCATTGATAAAAGCTTTTATAACACTCGATCTACAATACAATATATAATATAATACCTGATACATTAATATTTAGATGTGCTACAGTTCACCAATATTGATACCCTTAACTTATTCTTTCAATATTATCTCTCCACATTTCAAAATGTTCAATTGAGTCAAATTTAAATGTTTTTTGTTTGATTTCCTCATTCACATAAAGCACATAAAGATATATATCTCTGGCTTTTACAATTCGCAGGCTCAATTTTACCAACAATATAGTGTTAACTATAGTATTGAATCCGATTTACAAAATTAATATAATTAACGAAATATATATTCAGTTGAATGAAATTTTCTCAGATGACTGCTTGGAGTTATATTCACAACCAAATGCCTTATTCTGCATCCTGAGTGGTCCAGGAACAATATAATACATAACTCTATATGTAAAATATGCAAATCAACTCAATACAGGTGGTTTATCCCAATCAACAACTTCTTTAACTTATATATCAAAAGAACTTATATATTAGTTAATATACTCGAGTTAATATAATAGTATATGTAAAATAACGACACGCTGAGAATAACACATAATGCGGAGACTACAGAATATAAATCATAACCTTGCATACGATGTTGTAGCGACCGCTATGACACTTTAGGCCACCACGCATTCCCCTACACCAAGTTAAAAGGGTTTCAATGCCGGTGGATTGGTATTAGCGGTTTCCGACTTAAAAGACCATCATGGCGACGTCTCGCTCTCTTTTCTAATCTTTACCCCCTTATAACAGTATCACTTCTACAGCACTATCGTACTTCCTTTACCTCACCTAATATCCTGTCAATCCTCCCGTCGACCACATGTATCAATAATAAACAAAATAAACAAGTATTTCTTGAACCAGTGTTTTCAGTTCTCGTGCAAATTCCTTTCCAAAAATGGTAGTGACTGTTCGAACAAACCATCGCATCGACAGCCACACATTTCGACCGACCGATCCGACGAACATACCTACAATATAAAAACGGCAGTGACACTAGATATGTCGCCAGTTTTAGCGTCAATCCAAATATAGGCATTCTGCGGATTGGATTATGTCTCTGGATTGCCTATATATATATATATATATATATATATATATATATATATATATATATATATATATATATATATATATATGCAATATATATTTTATTAAAAATTTTATAAAGCAACTCAATAATTCATTACAAATTAAACTTTTTTTTTTCATAATTTACTTTTAGTCTATGCACTTTTCTAAGCTTTCCTCCAACTTTGCACAGGTATTATTTTGGAAAATCTCATTAAGGGTTTATTTGCTCGTTATTCGATAAACCATTATTTTTAATTTGGATATAAAAACATCAAAGGAAACAAATTCGGTGAATACCTTTGATGGTGAAATAGTGTTTTAGTGAAAGATGTTTTCTTTATTTCTTGGTTCAGGTGGTGCAGCAACAACGCATACATAATATTCCCCAGTTATTCACATTAATAAGTTTTTGAGAAGCACTCAATAGTTTACGAAATGAAAACAGACTGAGTGACATTCTAAGTATATAATTTTTGTAATAGAATTTTGTAGATGTGCAGCTTAAGATCTTGAAGTAAAATGTGAAGTCATGATGATAATATATATAATTAAATCATTTCTGAGCTTCTGGACTGAAATTGTTTTTAGATAGAGATTATAGGTATTAAATAACTGCAGGTACGAAATATTAAATTATTGAATGCGATACATTTGAATTTAGAATTATCGAATTATTGTGAATTGTAGCATATATAGCTCAAATATAATCGGTTTAAATACAACTGGTAGTATTTCTTAAATTATTTATAATTTTGCGTAGAAGCTGTGGATTAAAAAAAACTTAAGCATAGCTTAGTACTCGGTTATTCATTTTATTTAATGTATTTATTTAATAGGAAAATCTAAACCTTAAATCCTCTAATATTTATGTAGGGAGCATATGCACTTAAACTAGACCGGCTATCTACGCAAAACCGAATTTACCAAAGTCTTAAAAGATCTATAAATATCGGCCCAATCGATTGAATTGTAATGGAACTTGGGCAGGATCCAAGTAACAACCTAAACTCATTTAACTATCTCCATGGCATTGCAAGAATGCACAAAATCGCCAGAGTTTGGAATTAACGATTTAGACAGAGTTGTGCATTTTAAGTGCAATGAGAATGGGTTCAGACAAATTGCCCAATAGTATGCTTCGGTTTTGTGGCATGAATATAAAGCCAACTTTATGTATTGTTTGTTCTCGTCATATTAATTTATCTAGAATTTTAATTTTTCAGACAATTCTCTAAAGTTAACGTGTCATTAACAATCTAGTAAGATATATTATTTTTCTTATTGCAAGAATAAATTACTTCGGTTATGTTTAATTACGTTTAAATTAAAATTATTTTCTTTTATTATCGCCAGCAACTACATTAAGTTAAAACTACTTTTAGTATACATGAAAACAAGTATATTTTTAAATATCTTCATAGAATGTGTCAATTATTGATGCGCCAATTATATTATTTTGCTGTAGCGGTTTGGTATAATGAACTTGCTTGATTTTCACTTCAGGTTCTTTATACAGTCTCGGCCATATTTTCGGTTACCGCAACAATGTTCTTTGCCTATCAATGTTAAGTTCTTAAAAATAGAACAGTTGAAAGCAACCATGAAAAATACTCTACCTTAATTCAATCTAACCATATGTTTATACGAGCAATGAATCACCACCACTAAATTTCTGTAAATAAAAATTCATCAAATATAAATAAAAAATTTAACAAAGGTCCGGCGGCTTATGATGGGTTCAGTGACATACACATTCACAGAAAATTATATATAAATATAGATTTGTAGATATTGGCTGGCTCAGTTGCTAAGGCGACAAGACAGTCTTTCTATTGTTGCGACAGTCATGTGTCTTAATCACAAGAGTCTAGTTCTGGAGAATGCACGCATGCGCATAAAGGTTTGAGTTTGCAACGTTGTCAGTTGTTCAAAATTATACGTACATTTGAAGAATATTATATAAATAGAATAAATTATCTTGAATTCACAAATTAACCTAGTATTTTTGTCGAAACCCAAGCTAAAATGTTATAATAATATAAAAAATGTAATTTAGAGATCCTTTTATAAACATTTTTCATTTTAAAACAACATGTAAGGTAACAAATATAATTTATTTATTAATACATAAATACGCAAGCATCCATTTATCTTTAAAATTACTCGATAATATATCTTACACAAGTGCTGTGTAAAAAAAAATACCTTCATTGGTTCCTCATTGAATCGAATCTTCACTATCCAAAAACAGCATGGAAAGCCCTCTCTTAATTCATTCAATAAAAATAATGGATGCAATTCAAATCCATATGTATATTAAGCCTGTATGTAGAATAGAATATTCAACCATTATGCTATTCATTTTAAACACCATATAAAAAAACCATTTAAAATGGTTTAGGAAGGATTCATTAATAAACACACAGGAAGAAAAATATGTATATATAAAGATAAATTTGTAGATATATCAGCGCTATCCTGCAATATTATGAACAGTAATAAGCATAATAATGAAAATATCGATTGATGTTGTCTATATATGGATGACAAGTAAATGACAAATATGAATAATAATAGATTCATGATTGCCATTTTGAACGACATTTCATAGCGTGTATATAGGAGTTTTACTTTTAGGCGAAACTGAGTAAATGTTTTGCGTGGTCCGTTCAATGCTGGCTCTGAGACCACTTTTTTGATTGGTTCATTTGAATTAGTTTACAAAGGCATTTGATTAGCTCATTTCTAAAATGCGATTGTTTGTTTCGTTTTGTTTACGACGTCATTTTTGGGTGCCTAACATGAAATACGATCAGCATTTTTGTGTCTTAAATATATTAGCTACTATTGTTTCATTATAATGTATCTTCATTCTCAAAAGTGTTGTGGATATATTGTATGTCCGAAAATAAGAAACCAGACGTCGTTTTCCTTGCAATAACAGTAATAACAACCCAAGTTAGCTGGATTAAGGGTGTGTGTGTGTGTATGTGACTTAGTATTGATTTTGCATGATACGTATACAGTTATTTATTTATACAGTTAAAGCATTTCTGTTCATATAAGCATTACTATTTACAGAAATATGAAGACATATACAAGAAATATGGAAAAGGGAAAAAAACTTTAGTCAGTTTTGATTATATTTGCCATGAGATATTTTATGTTTTCGGTTAGATTGCAGCCATTTTTATATCCACATTTAATTATTTTTTATTTATATACATTATATAGATTCATTATATTCTTATTTTTTAACTTTTTATATAGAATTTTATATTATTAATAAATAGTTTTGAAAATTTTCATTTCACCATTTCATTTAATCAGTAGACGTTAGAGATTAGTCACGTGATGAGTATGAAATTATCAACCAATGAAATGGTCTCTTAATAAAATATTTTCATTACAGGTGCCTGTAGTGATAATTTAACCTAACGAATGAAATTCAGCGAAATGACGTTTTCGGCACCTTCCTGCTGAGATCACGCAAAACAATTCTGAAATTAGTTGTTTCAAGTTAACGCTCTATATATTTCCCTATGTGACATTCCTATAATATCCAGTTTCTATGGAGAGTTTGTGTTCTAAAATTGGCAGCCAAAGTATGTCACCAAATTACGTTGGCTAATATATTCCCTGAATATTTAATTTGCATTTCTGGTACAATATCTTATGCTAATTACTTCCCTACTCGGTACTTTATAGCTAATTCGAAAGCCTAATATTTATTTTAGATTTACCCCGTTTCCAAGCAACATTTACTACGAATACTTCTAAATAATTTCAACTCAAACATTAAACCCTTTAAAGGCTGGAATTTGAGACTTATTTATATCCATCTGGTTAATGTATTCGGATGCTAGGAAAATTAGAACATCTTGTTATTTGAGTAAATATACCAACACTCTAAAGTTGTGTTTGAATTTGACCTATTTTAACTAATTTGAGATCATAAACGTAGGATGTGATGAAAATATATGATGATATTTTAGGTCTATAATATATGTTATTTTTCAAGATAATCTGTTCTATTTATTAACTTTGGCGCAAGATTTTCTAATTTTTTCTTTAATGTAAAAATATAATGAATGAAGAGTTGGTTGACAATTGCAGTTATTAGGCAAGCAATGTTGGTTGTTGGTGAAGTAACAAAGTATGAATACATTTGTATCAGTAATGTTAGCTATGTTTGGGAAACCGTATGTTATGAATATTATAGTGTTTATTCCACATTACATTATTCTAGACTAACTGGTAATAGCGACTATGTCTGACGGACAACAATTCAAGTCTCTATCAACTATAGCACATATTGATTATGGAACTTCCCCAAATTATATTTGCTTAATATTCTTCCTGTTTATTGTTCAGCAAATCTAAGCCCCCCTCTGAAATATAATTATTTAATCGGTCAATCAAACCATATTTTTTCTAGTGATTTCGCGTTTCTCTTCTTCCAACTACAATCGATTAAGGCGTATGTAACAGGTCAACTGAAAAGTCCCCGGCCTACCATAGTAAAACACATTTTTTTGCAAAATTAAATTTTTTTATTCAACACAATTCCCTTCAAGGGTGATACACAGATTATAGCGACCCTCCAACTTTTCGATACCATTTTTGTAATACGATTTGTCCTTTGCTTCAAAACAGCCCTCAGTTTCGTCGATCACCTTTTCATTCGACGAAAATGTGCTCCCAACGAGCATTCTTTTGAGATCTGAGAACAGGAAATACCCGCGAGGCCAGATTTGGAGAACACGCTGGATAGAGAAGTAATTCGAAGTCCAATTCATGGATTTTTACCATAGTTTTCACTGACTTGTGACACAGTGCATTTTATTGGTGAAGCAGCACTTTATTTTTCGATTTCGTCCTTCAAACGGTCCAATAACGCTATGTAATAGTCGCTGTTGTTTTCTCACGCTTTGGAGCAAGTTCATCCTGTGCAGTCCATGTCGATTGGACTTCGAAGTAAAATGATGGAGCAATGTTTCATCCATTATCATATATCGACGCAAAAACTCGGTTTTATTACGCTTGATCATCTTCAAACCCTGCTCCGAATCATCAACTGGTCGTTGTTTTCGGTCAAAACTGAGCTCGCGCGGCAACCACTTTGCACAAAGCTTTCTCATACCCAAATATTCGTGAATGATATGATGTCCAGGTTCATTTGATATCTTTAGAGTGTCTGCTAAAATCATTTTGTCGATTTTTTTAATGTTTTCGTCTCTAACAACCTCTATTGGGCGTTCACTGCGTTCACCGTCTGCGGTGCTCATTTCACCACGTCTAAACTTAGCATACCAATCCTTGATAGTTGATTTTCCTGGGGCAGTGTCCGGAAATACAGCATCAAGCCAAGTTTTTTCTTCAACTATATTTTTTCCTTTCAAAAAGCAATATTTTATCAACACGCGAAATTCTTTTTTTTTTACAATAATAAAAGTTACTTCACTCAAAATGCTATAATTCACAAACTAATGGTCCGATAGCTGTCAAATTTATGCACGCGTCTTCTGAGAGTTAGGGCTAACTAAAAAACATATGGACAAATGCTAGTAACCATGTCGACTAGTAGTTCTTTTTATTCTTTAATTATTTAATACATTTTTCAGTATGTTCCTTGTAATTCAACAAATTTATATCATGGGTAAATTTTACCACATCAATCCAATCAAATTTATGCAATCTATCTATTAATATCCTGCAATAAATGCCTCGATTTTAATTCCAATTGCTATTTTTTAATTGTCATGACATTGGCATGACGACATCTCTGTAGGTCTATTAAACATTTATATTGACAGTCCTTGAATTGTCCATTAATAATGCTTAGTGTCTACTGAATGTTGTCGAGCTTCTTGGCGCACATGGTACACACTATTTTCTCTCTTTCACTCTCTTACTCAATGGGACTCTCTCTTAAGCCCTGAACGTTCCCTTTCTTCTGTGGTTTGACAACAATGATGTTCAATATTTTTTTGTTTATTTTTTTCCAAGTGGGTTAAAAGTTAAAATTTATTTTATAGTTGAATAATATTTTGTATTACTTTTTCATAGCACAATATGTCAATAATATAATAATCTTCTTATTTGGGATCAGTCTTGTCGAAAGACATCTTAGTGCAACCTGGACAATCGGGATGTAAAAAGCTTGTTCGATCACGTTTTAATTCAATTATATATAACATCTTTTGATTCTCCACGATGGTCAGTTTTAAGCTTATGATTGATTTTCGATTCAGTTTGACAATATTATTGTGGGGGGTCATATCTATAAAAAATATATTTTCTGATATAACAGCCTTATCTATCTTTTGGTCGGTATTGCCATGTAGTATTACTTATTATATCGCATCATCTGATAATAAAATTTGGTGTGAAATGTGACATATCCATGAAAAATGTCATTTTTTTAAACATAACAAGGTTCTCCTAATAAATATATCTTATGAAATAAAGATTTAATTACCGAAAATAGGTGCATTAGATCTATTATAAGATAATACAGTAAAGTGAATATGTACCTACATTGGCATAAAACGTATTTTAAGGAATAAAATCATCAAGACCAGAACATCCATCAATTAATAATTTAAATAATTATTAATAATTATGATTTAAAATAATAATTAAAATATAACAATAAAGACATCAACTAATAATAACTAAATAATTGTCTTATTCCAACTCAGCTCATCTTTAATATATAAAGTGTTTTTGCTATTTTCAATTTAAATCATATTTTAAACTCCAATCTCCTACTATATGTCTATGATATTTGTATAGAACCATCAAAATTAAGAACTTATAATTAAAATAACAGTACAGCGTGAATATGTAGAAATGCTTTACTGTACTGTCCCCCTCACTACTTGTTTTTATTAATTACGTCTTACATTAGATATGCTTAGTACAATCTTAATTAATAATAATTAGTAAATATCTTAATTTATAAATTAACTTATTGCTACTGTTCTGTTGTATTTGAATTAATATACAAGCATGGTGCGTACAGGATTAATAGATCAGTATGTATTTCCCAGTTTAATATAAAACTAATCTACTTAATCAAAAGTTAGGAATTCACATAATCCTTCACTAATGGCACAGCAATTATGCTAGTATGTATAGTACCTATAAAAAGGTAGCTGTAGCTATATATATTATATTAAGGGATATTATTATAAAAAGCCAATATAGAGATATACGAAAATGTAGAAGAAACTTCCAGGTTATTCAACAAGCTCATGTTGCATCATCTATTCACTTTAAACATAGCAAGGCTCTGTCCAAAATAGATGAAATAAAGTGAAATAAAAGCTCATTCCAGTAGGACTTTCATAAGTATTAAAAATATTATTCACTACAAGTTAGTCTTGTTACTATCTGACTAAATCAAAACATTAAAAGTCGCGAAAGTTTTTGGTTCAGAAATAATCAAAATGTATATTTGTTTTCTGGAATATAAAATTGATGTAAAAGGATTTTTTTACGCCGCAATCTGAAGAGGTGAAGAGATCTGACTAGGAGTATTTTGACAGGTTTTCTAAAACCACTACATGGTGGCATTCTTTAGCTAAACCTTTGTTGTAACAATGGTATTAGTGTAACAATAACATTAGTGATATATTAATTCATATTTATTCAAAAAAGTATACTAATTATTTATGAGTTAAATTGAAGTTGTCACTCCATTAAATAATGAAAATGTAGTATTATAACGTAGCGTAAGCCAGGTTGGTGGCGCAGTGGTAAAAGCGTAGTAAAAGCGACAGAACGGTTCACCTACTGTTACGATAGTACGATGCCCTACTGGGGCATGGTCGTAAATTTATGTTTATGATTGTTTAATATTTGTGATTGTCCTAGACAAGAGTGCAAAATACGACAAGGAAAATGATCCCAGTCACGCCAGTAACCGGGCTGGGTAAGACCGAATGTTTTCTGGGTTGGTCGCTCGCCAGTCGGAAGGATTAATGCCAAGAACCGTGGTTCGGAGCCCACGTTAAACTATAGGTCCAGTCTAGATAAACGTATAGTTGGTAAAAAGAGACTTTAAAATATAAGTAAAGAAAACACACAATCACAATTTTATTAATATAAGTAATTTTATAAATCTAATAAAATATTTGGGCAAATACTAATTAATTTATATCCAATTCAATATCGAATAAAATTGCAAAAATTATTAATTTTCTGAATTAAATGTTACATATCGAAGTAAAAATGTAATTGCTAATGCCTGTCAGAGATTTTTATATTAAATGTGCCACCAGAAATATAGTATTACAGTATTATAAGCATAATATTCAATATATAATATAATCAATAACAATTTCAACTTCTATCCTTCCTTTACATAAAATAAGGTAAATTTCCGTTGTTTACCACAACCGTATCCTATCTTAGCTAACCAGAAACATTTATCACAAATTTTCACAAATAATTTGAGTGGGCAATGCGGCGCACCCTCTAAAGACTTACTCTAAGTTCCAACCGGCTCTCCTTTGCTTGATAAATCCAAATAGCTGTAAAATGGTTGATTGTAGCTCGGGGCAAAAACAAATAGGGCTTTCGCTGGCCCTTTTCCCGAACCTTCCGCCTCCAGTAGGGAAAACTGAAACTTATGGTTATAGGGTAAAACTACATTTTATGTCGTTCATTGTTTGTTATTGTTTCCTATAATACTACTTTGGTTTATCCTGAAAGGAGTATATATTTTAAATAAAAAAAAAGTATTTCGCGAGTCCAATAATAAAGGCATATTTAATAGTTTAATATACAAAGGGGTTTACATAACTGACTAAAGTGTTTAACTTTTTTTTCGATTATAGTAACGATACTACATTGCTTGTAAAAGAATAAAATCCCTTTTACCTTGAATATATCCTACATTAATAAGTTAAATTAAAAATGCTCCTTTTTTTGATAAGTGCAATTTGTTTCAGCAATATTAAAATTAAGTAGTGTTAAAATAATTCTTATAATAGATGAACAAATTAAGGTGGGTGTAAAATACGGTGTTTTCTGCTGTATTTCGCTGATTTAAAACATAGATGTTGAAATAATTCCTCCAAGAGCATCCAGGCTAACATCTAAATATCGATTGAGTCCTAATGAAATCTTAGATTCATGCGACTATAAAGATCTTAATTATATTGCAAATTTGATACAGAATATTTTGGTCCTATAGGAATTTCTCGTGACACAATAACTTAACACGTGTATTAAGACACAAATATATTTCATTGTGTATATTCATCAGCCACCAGGACAGAAAGAAAACTAATTGTAAACATTCAAATATCAATTTATTATTAACATATAATAAACGTAATTACAACAATAAGCAGTTAATATTAATACGGACATATTAATATATCTAACAGGTCAATTGAAAAGTCCCCGACCTTACATAGACGGCGCTACCAGAATTAAATATACATATTTCTTATTTAACCCTAAGCCTCAAAAGATGCTTGTATAAATTTGACAGCTGTCGGATCATTAGTTTGTGAATTATAGCATTTTGAGTGAAGCAACTTTTGTTATTGTGAAAAAAATGGATAAAAAGGAATTGCGCGTGTTGATAAAATATTTATTTTTGAAAGGTAAAAATACAGTTGAAGCAAAAACTTGGCTTGATGTCGAATTTCCAGACACTGCCCCAGGAAAATTAATCATCAAGGATTGGTATGCTAAGTTTAGACGTGGTGAAATGAGCACCGAAGATGGTGAACGTAGGGGACGCCCAAAAGAAGTTCTTACCGACGAAAACATTAAAAAAATCACAAAATGATTTTGAATGACCGTAAACTCAAACTGAATGAATTAGCAGACACTCTAAAGATGTCAACTGAACGTGTACATCATATCATCCATGAATATTTGGGTATGGGAAAGCTTTGTGCAAATTGGGTGCCGCTTGAGCCCACTTTTGACCAAAAACAACGACGAGCTGTTGATTTGGAGCAGTGTTTTTTGCGTCGATATGTGACAATTAATGAAACATTGCTCCATCATTTCACTTCGAAGTCCATTTGATAGTCATCCGATTAGACTACACCCGATGAACCCGCTCCAAAGCGTGGGAAAACGCAACAGTTGGCTGGCAAATTTATGGCGTCTGTATTTGGGATGCACATGGAATAATTTTCATTGACTACCCTGAAAAAGGAAGGACCATTAACAGCGACTTTTATTTTTTAACGATTATATAGCATTATTGGACCGTTTGAAGGACGAAATTGCCGAAAACGGTCGCATTTGAAGAAATAGTACTACTTCATTAAGACAATGCACCGTGTCGAAAACCATGAGTTGGGCTTCGGATTACTTGCTCATCCACCGTATTCTCCAGATCTGCCCCCAGCGACTATTTCCTGTTCTCAGATCTCTAAATAATGCTCTCTGAGAAGAAATATTCCTCGGATGAAGAGGTGATCGACGAAACTGGGACCTATTTGTAGCAAGGAACAAATCCTACTACATAAATGGTTTCGAAAAGTTGGAGGGTCACTATAATCAGTGTATCACCCTTGAAGGCAATTATGTCGAAAAAATGTGTTTTACTGTGGTAGACCGGGAACTTTTTTCAAATGACCTGTTATATATATATATATATATATATATATATATATATATATATATATGTATTATATATATATATATATATATATATATATATATATATATATGTATTATATATATATATATATATATATATATATATATATATATATATATATATGTATTATATATATATATATATATATATATATATATATATATATATATATATATATATATATATGTATTATATATATATATATATATATATATATATTTATATATATATATATATATATATATATATATATATATATATATATATATGTATTATATATATATATATATATATATATATATATATATATATATATATATATATGTAAAACCTGCACAAAAGAATAAACATAAAGCATTTTATTTCTTGATTCACAAATAAGTTCGCCCTCAGTTAAGTAAAATATAAATATCTGATTTAGAACTTTATATCGTAAGATCGGAGATCCGTCAATAAAAAAAATTTATCTTTTCTTTTGTTAAAATTTTGAGTAATTTTTCTTCTCTAATATTAAAAAAAAACTACAGAACTGGAATACATTTTACCAAACAAATTATACAGACAAACCTATGAGACGTTCTAATCCTATCGTCGGTTACTAGGGAGTAGGGATGTCGAAAAGATATCGTAGGATGTTGTTGAACCGAATAATATCGATGTTTTTTTCATCCGATATATCGATATATTTTTTAAAATATCGAAAACGATATATCGATAAAAGATGTCGCTAGGCTTAAGTGTACAATGGTATGATTTGAAATATATATGTCATTTTATTCTATTGACATAAAACTTCAAGGCTATGTATTATATGTTATATTTTGTGATACCGTCATAGTTTTATACCTCTGAAAATGCAAAATTTCGTGTCTGAAAACGTGCGTTTGCAGCATGCATTACTTTTCTCATCATCGTCATCGGGCATCGTTTACTGGTAGAGATTAACGGTAAGCAAGCTCTAACCTTAAAAACATGCGAGGCATAGTTTTGAGTATTCAACAATGCTTATTTCGATGGGCAAGAAAAAAATATCTGGTGGATCTAAAAAGTTTGAATATGCGAAATTGCAAGAGTTATTAGTAAGTAAATATAAAAGATGTTTGAGAAAAACTCAAAGACTATAGGCAAAAGCATTAAATGTGGCCTAAGAAACAATTAGCGACCGATTATTAGCAATGGGAATATGCAAAACATGGGAAGATCAATGCCACATCAAAAAATGACTTATTGCGTTAAATAGTCACAGGTGACGAAGTTATTATTATAAAAACAAATTTTAAAATAAAGGCGGATTATGTGCCACTATGGGGTGCCAAAGAAATTTAATGTCAATATAATACAAATAAATCTGATCTAAAATCTTGTTTCTCAATCATTAGCCCTAAAGGTATCCATAGTGAGTCAGAAAATTATACTACATCTAATACATATATTATCAAAGGACTTAAAACTACAATGTATAATGTATATACATGTATAATAGTTGGTAGGTTAGATATGTTTTGTTTACATTGAACTCTTTTCCACACCACCCATAAGGTAGAGTTTCTAGGCGCGTTATTTTTTGTAGTTTTATCCTTTTGGAGGTCTAATCCACCTAATTAACAATTGAATATATGAGAAACGTATTTTACTTTCATTCGAGAGCATATTTACCTTCATTTGCTTAGTTCCTTTTTCCTTCGATGGTGTATTTACCTGTCAAGTCATCTTGGTATCACTGTATATTTTATTTGTTCTGCTACTATCTGTGTACACCATTCTTCATAAAATCAATCACTGAATTATGTCTAATGCATTTACCAGGTCTACAGAAGAGTTAGTATTCATTCTCTACGTATACGTTATAACCTAATGCTTATGTTTAATTTTGAACAATTACAATTCTATCTGTGCACACAAATCTTTCACGCCCTACAATACTATTTTTTACAGTTAAATTAAATTAATTGTGTGCATATCTTTAGTTGTTTCCACTCTCATCACTCTCTCTCTCAGGAATTTCCAGCATTTCACAGCATTATCACATATCGTGAAAGTTTCTTTCAGTCACTTTCACTTTCCGACTCACTGTCCAATTCAATCACTAAACTGTTAATTTCTAATATGTCTAAAACATGTTCACGATTCCAACATTTATCAATTAATTCATCTGTATGTCTTATCGAGTTCATCCAAACCGAAGGTGTTATGGTTGATAATGCTTCCTTCCACATATCCAAACAGTTTTTGATGGAATATACTTCTCGGCCAGCAACATACCTGCAATTAATTATTAATAAATATAATGACCAACAAAACCTAATCGAATGCTATTGTAACTTTTACCTTCTTCCATCAATTTTTTTGTCTTTACACTTTTATTTGTTACTGTCTTGCCAAGAGTGCCACAATGAACCGTTTTGATGATATAGTTTATCTTCCTTGGTCTTATTTTATGCCTTTAAAAATTGAATTCTTTTTACGTTAATGCCTGGAAGTTCCATTAAACCTCTCCAAGGATTATTTTTACACAATTTAAACCTTATGCCCTGTATGAAAGAATGTCTTACATCGCTCAAAAAGCTGCATGTCCCTAATTCTTTTATGTATACTTTCCAGACAGACAATTTTCTCTTAAATAATTTTATTAAATTATGTTTATATCGATAAAATAATTTGTGTACTTACTGTTCTTATACATTTCGTATGTTTGGTCTCGAATAGAGCCAATATCAAGATGGTCAAGATTCGCACCCACTTTGTATGTAGACGGGTTTTCTTGGGTCTTAATTTTTGTAGGCGATCTTATTCACAGTACTCACACTAGTATTTAGGGCGGCAGCAACACACTAAAATCATTTTCAATAAAATTGCAGGGACTTAGCATCAATAATTACCTCTCCAACGGAATTTACGGGCAATAGAATGCCTCCATTATCTCGTTCCTTTTCGAAGTAACCTATTAAAGCCGCAATCAATTTGTGACCCAGAATATATATTGTTTTCGGCATTTTCAAACAAATTAATATGATATATTATGGAGCGACTTAACTTAATCAAAAGGTTAAAATAATGTTGCCGGTTTATAACCTGTAGTAATTATAACTAATATTTTGAATAATTTAGCGTACATCTGACAACCCGACGGCGACCAGCTGTCATACGTATGCAAAATTCTTGAAAGCAATAGTGATAAGTGGTTTTAACTCTTACCTATAAATTATTGTGCCTGTATAATTAACTGTAGTTTTTAAATATACTATAATGTTAAAATAAATTATATTTCATAACATATTTTTATTTTTTTTTTATAAATTATTTTATTTAGATTAGATTTTTTTTTGTATGTCAAAGCCAAACTGAACTAAAACGCAGAGTTGATGCGGCAATATTGCAATGTTTCGATGTCACAAATATTCATGACGCATTACTAAAAACCTTTGAATAGACTATATATCTAAGTATCAATTTTACCCTTCTTCTTCATATAGTCTTTAACTACCCCAAATCTACAGTTGTCCATGTATGCAATATTATTAGAGATGATCTAAGAGTTTGACTAAAGTCCATTAATATATAGATACCATTATTAATGACATAATGATTTCATTAAAAAAAGTTTTCCAGGAAATTGAGCTAACGTTGGCCTATCTAAGCTGGGCCTTTATTAACTGTTATAATATCAATACGGATGACTCATAATTTTTTTAGTAGGATGCTTATATTTTTAGCTTTATTCATTTCGTCGAAATATAAAGGGCTTTATCGTCAAACAGATAGACGATATAGCCATAAAACGGCAATCTTGTCCTTACATTATTACAAAGAAATTTTATGAAACCAAATACATTCAATGATAAATTTAACAAACCATAAGCTTGCAACATAAAGACAGCGCACATACTCGTAAGCATCACGGCCCGATACGCTCCTCCAATATACAATAAAAAAGGCAATTTATTTACCGACATAGACGGCACAGTTTAGCATATCGAAATATCCCAATTCAGCCTCGGAGCTGTGAAAAGGGAAGAATCGTTCTTATTTACGGTCAGTAAATTTCGTCGAATCAAATTTGAATCTGGTCGAACTGCTGCCGCTATCTCGAGCATAAACGCGGAGCGTGAAAAACAAAAGGGATCGGCGAATATGTCGATGTTGAAAACAGAACCCGCTTCCAACACTATAAAAAGATATCATCTGGCTATCGGCGAAAAGTATATTTAGGAATTGTTTTAGATTTCAATTTTCTTTTATATTTATTTTGGATTTAGAACGGGCATTGGATATACGTCAAGCGAAAATATAATGTCCCCGGGCGTTCAAAATCTTTATGAAAGCCTTACTTCCTGTTTTTGGGTCTCGACATCTTCAGTAATTCTCTCGCCTTTTTGGACTCGATATTTCTATTCACTTATATTCGACAATTTTCAGGATTTCTACGAATAAACGTGGAACAAGATTCGGATAATAATAATATAAGGAACGAACTAAATTTACTCTATATTTGTATGTTCTTAGTTTAATAATGTTGGTTGAAAAGTCTAATCAATAGGTAGTTTTAAAAAAATCATATTAATACTGTTAGCTTCATCTCAAATGACTTGGTCTAATAGACACGTAGATAAATATATATGTCAATAAATATTAGTACAATGTATTTACTAGTGATAAGATATTTATATTATTTCAAAACGCCATTAGTATGAAATTTTAGTATACGGAAACTTATCGAGAGCAATTCTTGCTTTTCTAAAAGAGAATGAGATATGAGTTGGTATAGTAAAATGTGTTTCTATTTTAAAATAACTTGAAATATATTCATTTACTAAAATTTCTCACATCCCAATTCAATTATCAATATATCAATTAATAGTAAATACCAAGAAAGAATGGTAATTTTTACGCCTAATGTGCCCTACAAATAAGTGAATTCCAATAAGACCAAACACGCCCAAATCAATCAACCAGTGTATGAAGAGTTATTTTTTTTGCTCTTTGTGATTCCACAATCTGCCGTATAGGCAATAAGTATTTCTTATATCTATATTATATTTACATTGCATGCAGAAAATCTCTTCATTAAGCGATCTTCTGTATAAAATATTATCTTAATTAATTTGTCTCATTCTAAAGCTTATTCTAAAGTCAACATATGTCCAGTAATCAGATCAGGTGGTGCTAAACGTTTTAGTCATTGGGATGCACTCATACTCTTTAGAAGTACTTCACACAAACACGTCGAACACACTCGTTATAGGTTCTAGAGGAATATCGCGTCGTATCATTTTATTTGAAATATAGTACGGAGCAACAACAATGGCACGCAACACTTTATTTTGGAACCGTTGAATGATTGATATATTAGATTACCCCATAGTTCGATTCCATATGACCAAGAGTTAAAATAAATATTTTAATATCTCATTCGTAGGTGAGTTTTTACTCGTCATATGGGACACAAGGCAAATAATAAAGCAGTAGATAGCATATAATGAGGCATAGAAGAGAAATTAAAGATGAGCTATTTAGAATGGTTAGATTCAAGAATATTACACAAAATGATTATTGGAAATAGTTTTAAATAAATAAATTTACTAACAGGAAAAGATATTACAGCTACTCATTTAGAGATCAATTAGTGGAATAAATAAGTAAAAAACGATGAAATTTTATTTAAAAATGTAGGTAAATATAGTATTATTTTATCAAGTAAGTGCGGTTTTTTATTAGATTTATTGTTTTTCAATATATAATTTAGGTGAGAAAAGTTAAAAAGCTAATTCCGGTGAATTGAATCAATTCAATAGTGGTTAGCTTTATGATCTCTCCGATTGGAATATACTATAATGGTAAGTTTATACAGAACTTTTAACTTGCTTGAAAACTAATTACCTTTAACAGAAAGAACTAGCTACTACGGAACGAACGTACAGATGATTATGTTGATCAAATTTTATTTTAATATAAAGAAAATGCTAAACACAGTTGTCTTCAATCAGGGGAGTACTAATTACGCTATTAATGTTAATACCAACTATTTGGAAATAAAGGCCTTAATATCTTGCCTATCATGTAGTTTCCTGTTGTAATAAAAATTATATATATCTTGTAATCGAAATAATTATTTGAAATACAGTTTAAAACATTTACAACACTTGTTTTTTTTTAACTTGTAAACGAGCATAGATTCTTACTTTAATATATCGTTAGATCTAATTTTTAACATAGCAGAATAATAATAATATTTAATACCCCTAATACGTTATCTAATTATTGCAGTTGGAATCAAATTATTTCAGTTATCATAACTGCGTGTCTATAAATAATGTGACACTTCTGCTTCATACTTCTGTTGGATTTCATGATAGATTAATTTAGGGTCTTCGAAATCACCACATTCAAGCATTCGATGATTTGGAATAAAAGCAAAAATTCTCGCAAATGGTAGTTTGCTGGCTTATAATTCTACAATTTTGATTCAGAAGAATATTCGTTTGCGACAGTTTATGGTTTTATCATCCTTTGTATTATGTGAGTTATTTGAAGTAGTGTTTATGGTGGTATTTAGTAAGAAATATTCCAAGGTCCGCTGAATGCCTGACCTACATTTCATTGACTTTTATCACCCAAGTCAAAGGTCGGACGCACCAAATTTAGGACTAAATAATAACAAATGTAAAATATATTTACAAAACAGTCTGTACCATCTTTACATATCTCATCTCTATTTTATGTAAATATTTACTCGACTGCACTTAGATTATCATTCACAAATTGAAATCACCTTTAGAACATAGTTATGATAATGTTAACATGATATTTTATGAAATATAAAACGTGGAAAGTCAGCGCCAAAAGATAATCTTCAATATTTAATACACTACATATTTTTTGATAATAGTGTCCAAAAGTTTCAGTCAGTATTTAACATTTTTAATTTATAGCCACCTTGAGGCATGTCGAATTTTACATGTTAGAATAATGGCCTACAAAATACCCAGAAATATTATCCCAGATGTTGAACACCAGCAGTGGGGTGCTAGCAGTGCCGACTAGTAAACGATAACGAATAGCTGGCAATCACGAGACGTTTATCTGGGATATTATTAAAGGGTGCTTTCGAAGATTCAGTCACTGACCACCCTTCAGTTCAGACGTGCTACCATCAATTGTCTACACGTAACACCACTGTCATCTCTTTAACTATTATCTACTATATTTTCCATATTTTTATTTGTCAATAAATAACGGTCCCATCATCTAAAACATCACTCTTTGATTTCGTTTTACCTCCATTCACCACGCCATATTCCCTATATTTTTACTATTATTTCGCAGTTATTCCATATTTTCTCACAATAAAAATAATATAAAAATTAAAAGCATAAAACACAAAAATTAGCCTAATCGATTTTAACAGTCTTGAATTTTAGCGGGACTAACAGAAACTCATTTTTATATATATAGATAATGTAATTTCATAGCTAAAATTAAAATTTTAGATAATGACATCAAATCTGATACGTTGTAAATTACATCGAGTCCACATCTTGGACTCTAAATTACGTAATATATTAACAAAGTATCAACATTAATTAACTGACATAGCATATATGTACTTCCAACTGTATTTAATATTTTGCTTTTAATTGATAAAGTCAGTTTCGCATACACTGTGTAAATTTTATTCGCGGCGTTGGACTGGGATGCCTTTTCAATGATTTAAAACATTAACTCTAATTCATTGTCGAAAACTGGCATTCCAATTTAGAGGATTTAAAAGTAAAGCGGCTTTTAATAAAATAATATATACATGTTTGCTATTCGAAGTAATACTTTAGGACGGTTTTATAAAATACTTTAAAATTCTCACATAATAGTTTAAACTGCAGTTAATTGTATTTCACCATATTTCGTAATGATTATTCGATATTAATCAATGTTTTGAAATTCAATGGACCTGAATATTCACAAAAAAAAATTAAACAGCAATTTGTATAATAAGTAAATATAAGTTATGTAAATAAAATCAGTCCTGAGGACGTTATGTGTAAATAAAATTCTATTTCAGACAATATTTAGGTTTTCTCTTCATGACACTGAGATCTAAAAACATCTTGGTCAACTGAACAAGTCCTAAAGTGGGAAATTGGGAGTAGAACCAACTAATATCATACAAACACAATATTGTCACTACCTGCACTACATATTGCATAATACAATGTTGATGGAAAGTAATGTTCAAACCAAAATACTAGAAAAGTATTTTGCTACATGACAACTTCCATTAAATTCACCAGATATGATGACTTCCAAATATCACTTATTACAGTCGCCAATACAGAGCATCTCCATTTTTATAAACACATATGATAATGTACCTTGGATTGAACTTTCCATCTGAGATTATCTCGAATGATATTTTATTTCAACGGTGAATTCATAATGATGGTCCTTATTGTGAAATATATACCTGTGAATTTCCAAAACTTCGTTCGAATATCACTGTTAGTTTAGTTCAAAATGTTATTATTTTATGTTTTGTTTTAAATTCTTTTATAATGAATCAAAAATATATTCCCGGAGCCTCATCCCAGCGCCATTCGCCGGATCCAATTGTGAGTCTAAACCATTCTGTATAGAAATTCCCAAAAAAATTGCCCAAAATTTGAAATTCATCATAAACCTGCCGACAATGGTCTTTATATTTTAATTTACGATAAACCAATTCCTAGTTCTTGCAGATTGCTTTGAAGTATACGAAATGACCCATAGGAATAGAAGCATAAAAAGACACCATTGAGATGTATCCTATCGGATTTGAAATGCATTCTTTAAGTCTCGAACATCGGTACAATAAACCAATTCCTAACTTGCTAGAAATCTTATATTATTTTCGTTTTCAGCATACCAAAATATACTGAAAATCGATTGAAAATGCCCAAACAGCTGTTTTGTTACAGACCTGTCAAATCAGTCAAATTAATCTAATCAAATAATACAATAAATTAAACTATTTTACTTTACATTAAGTACACATCTTATATTATTTCCTTTATATTATAATAGAGGTTTTTTTATGTTTTTGTGTCATCACATTATATTAATATAGTAAATATTACTGCAACAGGTTTCATTATTCTAAATAAATGAACTCGCTAAAATAATTAGCACGAACCCAATAATTTCGATTATTCTACCACTGACTTTTTTCATTTTTATTAATTACAAACGTCTGTTGAATAACATTATACTTCATATTATTTTAATATATATATTAAATATATATAATGTTGTAATATTAACAGGTTTTATTATTCTAGATAAATGGGCTGTCCTAAATTATAATTACAAGTGATAGGGACGCAATAATTTGAACAAATTTACTATTAACATTTACTTTTTTATCATTTGCTATCAAAATGTTCATTTAATTAATTAATTATTCATTGAAAAATATATATGTATTTCATTATGTGTGATTTAATTAAGACATCTTTCAAATGTGTCTTTTTGCTCGTTTTTTTATATTCATTTTGACAGTTCCTACGTTATACAAGCTTTTTCAATACCCATAATCGTAAAGTCTGAATATTGGTTCTCCGCATTTAAAGACATTTCAAAGAAAATGATTTATGAATTTTATCTGTGAAGTTTTATGAATGCCATGAAACAAAATAAAGCGCTTAGACCACCGGCGTAAATTTTAGAAAATACTTTTCACATAAAATGTGACAGGCCAGAAAGTAAAGGGGAAAGGTATCGGTATATTCGGCTTTTTCAGATATTTGCACAGTATTTTTTTGCGATATACGCCTATAAATTTCGTCGTTATAAAAAATATACATGTATTTATCAGTTTATCGCAAGAAATGGAGTAAATTATTCTATTTTATTTGCAGTTTATACATCTATTTCGATTCAGTGCTGTTTGTTGCCAGTTGAAAATGTTGACTTAACCACTGTTCTGATAACGATACATTTGTAGTTTTTGGACCTTACTTCGCTTCACTCTTGCATTGTGAAATAAATTTCTAAGAATTGATGATCTGCATCTAATCTTGTAAGTAATGAATTTGTGATTGTATCTTAAATTATTTAATATTCTGTTAACTTATTTCTGACACAAATCTGAATGTTAACAAAAACTTTTATGGTAATATATGTTGGAAGTAGTTATGACCTTTTCCTGCAAAATATGCGTTTTATCAAAGGACGTTGTTTGAACTATACAGAACAACTATAGGGTGGGGCAAAGTACCATTGACTCAATTTCCGCTGAGTAACAATAGTGGAACGATTATTTTCAATAAATATTGTCACTATTTCTGCTAGTTCTTGTGGCGTATATTTATCGATAACAAAAATTTGGACGTCCTCATGACAAAATGGTTAAAGCGAAACTGAGTTAAGCGTCACATAACCAAGATGGCGCGTAATCAAAATGGTAGCTGGACTTATAATATCAGAATTGTATTGAGTATTGAGAACGCCATTCAGCTACATTTCATTGGTTGAGAACTGAATTAAGTTTGAAATAAAGCCCAAATGTCATTTTACATACATAAATACAAATATTTCACATAGCCAAGATGGCGCGTAATCAAAATGGTAGCTGGACTTATAATATCAGAATTGTATTGAGTATTGAGAACGCCATTCAGCTACATTTCATTGGTTGAGAACTGAATTAAATTTGAAATAAAGCCCAAATATCATTTTACATACATAAATACAAATATTTTAAAATATTGAAATGTATATAATGAATAAATATATTTAAATAAGAAAACAATGAAATATAAATATATAATTTGAAAATAAGTAACTGTAAACATGTAAATAAAAAATAATTTAACGGGAATATGAAAAAAGATACCTAAGTGAGAACACGACATATCTCTTAGCAAATATATTTGGCCTAGTGGCTTTTTTAATATTTCTTTAGTGCTATCAATTTTAATAAGATGTACTAAAATTCCTATATGTTTATTTGGTCATGTTGAAAGCAGAATAAGTCTGCGTCTGTTAATATTTTATTTACATGTTCAACACAAAAAAATATTGAGGGAAATTATAATTATTTTTACAATGTTATTGCTATGCATATGTTAAATTGTATGGTATACATCAGAATGGGGAAAACCTACCAAAATATAATAATTTAAAGAACAGAAAGAAAAAAATAAAATGTACGAAATATATCAAAATTACTGCTGTTCCCTTGTTATGGTTAAATCGACGAGCTAAAAAGACAGCTTAAAGATCTATTAACAATATAATAAAACAATCATGAGATACTATCTTGTCTACAAAATCAGTCTCAACTTGTTTGTCTGCTAATTGTATTATTTTATTTTGTAAAAAAATCTCACCTATGTTCATTAAGTAGCCCTAAGCCAAAATAACAACGTAATACAAAACCTTCAATGCAATTTTGCCATCGCCCCATTTGAACACCTTTTGGGCTTAAACCGTGGGTAAAAATGACGTCATAAACAAACCTAAAATAAGCCATAGAAACAAACAATAGCGTTATAGAAAGGAGACAATCAGATGCCTTTGTAGGGCAATTCAGTCAAAACATTAAATAAAATTTTTGCATTGGTGCAACCTCGGTTTGTTTCCTCGGTTTTGTCTATGCGCTGGGTGTTATTGTTACTTGATAACTATGGTTTTACGGTTTATACCTCAAGGAATGTAAAGAATAGTTAACTATTAGATATGGAGTAGGTGTACGTTAGCGAATATAAAATCGTTTATCTAACTATTTTTGAATTATATAACAGCAATATTCTTATAAAAGCATTAAAACATATGATATCATGATATTTTAGGTTATATGGTATCTTTAAAAACATAAGTAATCCAAATTACCTTTATATAATACTCTATGGTACTCTATTTCGAATAATTAATAACAAAAGTAAAGATAATGTTGATGTTTATAATAAAAATAAAGAAAGTTGTCGCTCAGTATATGGGTGAAAAAATAATAACAAACGTAAAATACATATACAAAGTATGCTTTATCATAAAGAGTACCTTCATATTTCAACTCTTTTCTTAGTAATTATCTATTTTTTAATTTATCGAATTTTAATTTACCATTGGCACATAGTTATATCAAATTTGACATACATGACAATATTTTTCACTTGATTTTCACTTTAGGGAATCGTCTATTCTACCAAAATTTACAATAGAAATATACATAGTGGTAAAGTATTAAACGGGCAGTGCCGAGAAGTTATCTTCAATGTTTATTATATAGTATGTTCTAATCGCGGTTTGGCAATAGCTAGGCCGGTAGATTTAATCAGTATTCAACAGTTTTAGTTACAAAATACATTTTGGAATGTACCCATAGTACCCTTTGTGACAGTGAAACTATTGATGACAGCAGTAAATAATTATCATAATTAATATAATTAGTATTTGTATCTAAACATATAAACCTTCCGTAAACTTCTACAGATATATCTAAACCAAAATTAGCCGAATCTTCGGAAGACTAACAAATAGTTATAATATACCTATATGGAAGATTATAACTTTGTTTAGTTGATGAGGCCTTCATTTTAGTTACATTCTTGTGCAATATTTCAATGTAATGCAGAAGTGATGTTATGCTGAAATCATTCCCCGAGAGCAATTATGGCTAATTGAAAGAATTAAAGAATAATCTTATTAAGTAATATATTTCATATTATGTATTATTACGGTTTTTTCATTCAGTGAGACATATTACAAAACATTTAATGTAGAACGAATGATACGTTTCTTTAACATAATCTTGTTTTGTAATCCGTATAAAAATGTTTGGTATTGTTCGAGAGAATGGTTTGGATTTGAAGGAAAGATCACCGAAAACAAAACATAGACTGAAATATAAAGATTACGTTGGCATAACGAGCTTTCGCTTTCTTTTGAAACATAATATTTAAAGAAACGAAAAAATATGAAAGCATTTGCTTTGTTTACCACAAATATCGAATTCCGTGTATTTAAGGCAAACTGACACAAAAGAGAAATTGGTCAGCGGAGTATATATACATATACAGGGGAGAGATAAAATAATTTAAAAATTGGTGTTCATATTATTTTGTTCATAGATATGCTGTAGTGTATTGGTTTCACAATATCACACCCATTTCATGAATAAATGACCAAGTTGATACATATTTATCGTTGTATTGTCCGAACAATCCGAGAATTATTTTTGTAGAGTATCTACCAAGCCTTGCAAGACCCTACTTAGCGTACTCAAAGTAATACCAAGAACTTTATATAAACATTCAACAAAAAATATTTAATTTTAAAACAATTTGATTAGAAGAAAAAATAAAAAAATTATACATTATGCACGGTAATAGATATAATTCGTCGTTGTTCTTTCTCTGAATCTTCTGGAATCTAATGTCAATGTTTCTTCTTTAATTTTCTCGCTCAAACAAAGCACATCGGGTGATAATTTTTTGAACTTTTACATTCATGGGCTGAATTTCGTCTAAAATATGAATTCACTATGTAATTGATCTGCCTTGAATAATAATATGATACTTAACTATATGTGTAAAATCATCGAATAAAAATAATACAAGCGATATATCCAAATCAATAGACTTCTTAATTTTACTTATAGACCTAAAGATAATTAATAAATTCACATAATATAGGCCTATATGTAAAATTATTTTAAAATTAGAATAGTAACTCTATAGAAGGTATAAACAAACGAGTAACTCTACAGATTTGATCAATTTTAACGTTAAAATGAAAAATGGCTACGTTCAGCTGATTGGAATCTACCCTTCGATTATAAATTAACTACGGTAGTCGGGCAATGACTCGAAAACTGCCGAAGTTAACTGAGCACTGACGCTGCTTTACTAGAAGTTGCCACTACTCTACACCTTCCTTCGTTGGGGTGCCTTTGATGATTTTCTTGCATTATTTTTACCTAATTTTTTATGGTCTCTGTAGAATGGATTCTCAAGTTTTAGTGACCTGACACCCTAAACTTGGCTAACGACGCTTGGTCTGTGAATTGACGGACTCAAAAGGTATTTAAAAGCATGGATATTTTCTCATTTTAGTACTCCATAATGAGGATTCTGAACAACCTTTAGTCCATCTTTGGCGATCTTAAGGCTACAATTACGTTACTTTTGCCCGAACTCCAATAAAGTGCGAGAGTAATATATGTATTATATATTACTCTATACAGTAATATGCGAATTATAGAACAAATTCTTTCAGTATTTACATTTAGATTCAGCGCGGTTTGGCATCTTACAGTCTAAGGAATCTAAAAATGGACGTCTTGTTTCTCATATCCAAAGATGTATGTTTCCTGGAAGTTTATAACAATTGCAAGAAATTAAATTATTTTTTTATCTAAAAATCTACATTCGATATTTATCAAACATTTTTCCGAATTTCTTGTCAATATATTTTTATAGCGCAAATACGACCGGAAGAGAAACATCAAACGGAAACAATGCCGGAGCATGGATCAATAAACATCTTTTATTTCTGTTTCATTATAAAGAGACCGAATATAAAATTTTCTAAAAGAAACCAATTGCTACTTACGTTGATCTGTTTTATGATATATTTTATTTCGTAGCAATCAACAGACGCGTTTCGTTCCTTTGTGTTAGTATATAAAAAAATGTACGTTTATTGTATTGTTGGGTCTCGTGTGTTTTTGCTTTGTTTCATTATATCTTTACAGGCCCTAAGAAACTGAATTATACTGTAGAACAATATGTATAATAATTTATGATCATTTTCAATTAAACTGTTAAAAACACAAATTATTTTTTGTATCATCCTCTCAGAAACTGCAAAAATAAATTATATAAATGTTATATGAAATATTATATATGATTGTACATCCAAACCTTTATACATATACATAATAAATTATAATATTTAAATCAGACTATAGTGGTAGTTGACGGTTACTCTTTGCATCGTTATTTAAGGATGTTGCCAATTTTCATGAAGACGAATTTCCAAAAACTGCAGTGCGTTACATAATTGTTTGTGACCTAATTTTTATGTATACAGCATTTTTTTTGTTGCCATTTCTTAAGCTGAAGACGATTAATGCTAGCTGAGTACTCACAAACCTTCTTTACCCAAGAAATTTCGAGTGTTGTAACGCAAGTGCTGAAGAGTCCCGATACTAACACATAGTACAGTTAGTACTAACCTTCAAAGGAAAGCTGTTAAAATTTCATAATATTCTACTTATAAGTTTGTGAGTTATTGTGCTAAGAATAACACTACTTTTGTTGTTTTCAAATCACTGCATCAAAAACTATTTTGTGTTTTAATTTTAAATTGCTTCTTGATGGAAAAATATATCCTTCGAGACAATCAATGGCATGAAAAATATTATAAGGACTCCACTCCATTAGAAGCAATAATAAAACTTTGGCTTTTTATCTAAACGTGGTAGTAGACACCGATGATGTAGCACACAGTGGACGTCCGAATGAGGTGGTAACACAAGTAAACATCAAAAAAATCCACGAAATCCACGGCACTGGAATGATTACCAATAAAACCAAATTTGAACATATAATCCGCGTTTTCTTTCTTTGCAAAATCCTACAAGGAAAATGGTATCAGTCACGGCTGGATAAATAATTTTCAAGGTTTAATACCGAGGACTGTGGTTCGGCGCCCACATTAAACACTAGCTTCAGTCCAAATAAATCCTGGTTGGTAAAAAGGAAACTAAATATAGCTACGTAAGTAATTATCCTAAAATATATAATAGCATATTTCAGATTTTTTTTATAGATTTTTATTTAAATAGAGAATTTACCATTACTTCTAAAATTGTTCTAAAACTGTTACATTGTATGTAAAATTTGTTTCATAACTTCTTAATTTAAATAATTTTTACGAATTTATAGAAAACAGAACTGCTATCATGGCAATTAGTTAACAATAAAAATATATGTAATAATGAAACTTCTGTATCCCCAAATTAGTATATATTAGTGCTGCACATGAAAGAATTGAATTTTTGCCGTCATCTCAACATCTATTTAAAATAGAAAACGTTCATACCACTTTTCTCTATTGTCCAGAATTAGGTTATTTCACTGGAAAAATATCTCGACTGAGAACGAAATGAGATTTTGACGCAACAATTTTCAGCGGGATCTACAAAAAGACACAAAAATCGGAAAAAAACTAAAAAAATCTGACGTCGGAAACGGGCTGAGGGGGAAAAAAGCGGTCCGAGTCGTGGAGTTATGCAGACCGCGTAGTAATTGTATTACTGGACAGATTTAGGAGGATAACAAAATGTTCAAAATGATTTCAAAAGCTAATGGGTTATGGGGACTTTTTTATACGCCTCAATACATCATTTGCTAAAATACTAAAAGAATTATTATAGAATAGGCATTCAGTTCCGAATTATATACGTGACGATTTTGTCACAACCGGAATAATATACATATACTAATTTTTGAGGTAAAATAATATATATATATATATATATATATATATATAGGGAAATAGTCGGCTTAGCAGCCTCATTGATAAAAGCAGAAGCGGTCGTCATACTGATTATCTCACATTGTCGCCAGGGTTAGGATATAATTATATAACAATTTCGATTATCCAAGAATGTAAAATCTTCGCTCATCAGTTGTTAGGATTAATATCAATATTGGGTGTTATAGCGTTATATTAATTATTAAAATAAAAAAACATCCATTAAAATAAATAGTAAAAATTGTAATTGTTTGTACATTTTTATACAAGCAACTGTTGAAATTAAAATCTGTGCAAAACCAATACGGACAAATGACCTTCTCTGTCAGTTTAGCCACTAACATTACGCTAAATATTATTTGTGCAAAAACACATTGAACAGAGGTCGACTATTGCACAAAATATGAGAAAATGTTTTGGAGATTTCTTTAATTTTCAGAAAGCTATCTCGCTGAGATGACATAAGAAATTAACTTATTAACTACTATTTAGCCCAAAAAAAGAACAACTCTGAAGAAGATGCTGGAAAAGAACAACTTATCTTATATGATATGATAATATGTTATAATATAATAAAAACTAAATAAAAATTGAATTATTTTACTATGGTATGTATTTATTAACTATGTTAGAAAACATTAAATTATTTGTAAAATTGTTACCAGAATTTAAATTTACATTTGGTTTATTAATATTTCGCCCAGCAAGAGAGATGAATATCGATGCATGAAAAGTAAGAAACCATTATGATGACCAAAAAACAGCGCATACTAAAGAATCACATAGAGGAATAGAGATGATGGATAGTAAACAATTTAAGTACAATAGCAGTATATTGTCACTATTAAATCATGTATATAAAATTGAGTGTTTACTACATTTTTTAATGAACTATCACAAGCAACCATCATAACAATCATCCTACTTAGTCCTTATAGTCCTAAAGTTTTATTATTTTAAATAAATATTGGAATAATGCTTCGATATAATGAAGAGATAACAAATATTGAACTATTGTACAAGAAATATTCCGTAATGTACATTATTAATTATTCTATTATCTTAATATATCAACTATTAGTACTATTAGTTATAATTTTACGCCTCCTTAAAAATAAGGCTAATCAAATCGAATCATAAATTACAAAAATAAATATTGTAACAAAGAATACTCGTAACAATCCCCAATTCTATCAATGCCTTAATATATCGTTTATTTTGTGATTTATTTTAGAATTGGTTTTGAAATTGGAATTTTATACCAGGTGATTTTCTTGTATGATATCAAATATCATATATACCAATTAAGGTTTGATTTCTTCTAGTTCTTTGATACTATTTTATAAATTACGTGACCTCGGTGAAATTCTTTCCGTGGCAACGATAGTTGTCAAAGATTTCTAAAGGTTTAGAGTCAATTAGGTTGACCTTGATTATTCAACAACTACCTAGCTACTTAAAGTCAAGTTCTGATAGTTCTTTTTCCTATTTTTTAAATCCCTGCCTTCTTTGGTGTATATTTTTCTATAATTCATTAACGTTTTGGTATTAGAACTCTTTTGTATGTTATAAATTGTTCTAGGTAAGATATTTTTTAAACACAATCATTAAACATATAATCTGTAGTAATACATTAATAATTTTTTAGTTGGGATTGTAGACTTGAGTATGAAAATCCGCCTTGGTGAAAGGTGGATTTGAGCTTATTAATTTTGCAAATTATATAAATTATAATACAAATAATACAATAAATATTGTACAATAAATTATACAATTTAAAATTTTAATCATTGAGACGTTTTTATAAATGAAAAAGAAATATGTGTATGCGTATTAACTTTTTGCGTAATTATTTTAATATACTAGACGGTCTCGTGTATTTTGTTCATCTCTTGTCGAATGTGCGAATGATCAACGTAATCAACGTCTAAAGTCGATAGTTGAAGCATTTCTGTACATATAATAATTGTTTTACATTTAGAATTGTTGAGTTATTTAACATATACCGAGACTAATTACGGAACACCCAAAGCTATATTTTAGAAACTTATTATCATTCTTCTCCATCATATCCATCCATGTCGGTTTTGGTTTTAACGACTTAAAGTTTCTGATTTTTATCCCGGTGGCAAAGAATAACCTACAAAAGTCTGAAGACAAATGAAATGGAAGACTTACTGGATGAAAACCTAGAAGAAAGATATTCGTTTTTAAATTGAAAAAATGATGAGGGTAGCTGATATTGCAGGCTTCCCAAAACCAGGGGTAGCATTTTGCAATAGCAATAGCACCTTTTTTGTAGAGGGTATAATGTGCCTCTATCTAATAAGATTACTGTATATCTAATTTTACTCTTACATGAACTCTGATTATCTTGCATGAATTGTCGGTTAATATATTTAATAATGGCTGCTTGCCAATAGAAATTCAGCTTTTAGTTTTAGACCTTAGTTAGAATAACTAAGCATTTATTTTGTAATTAAAGTCATATATATTTCTACTGTGTAAACAAAGTAATACTACTCGTATTTTGTATAAAATTTTAATAGAAAATTCCCATGTCCCTTTAGTAATTTAATAAGAAAAGATATGAACGCTTTACTAGTTAGTATAAACCATGCAGTATTATATATATATATATATATATATATATATATATATATATATTTCGTTATTGAAAATAACTGTGGCTTTATATTGCTAGGGACGTGGGTGAGATGTCACGTGTTTTTGGATTATAAATTTACATGTTATCCTTCCTTTCCCTAAGTGCATACGCAAGGTAAAAAAAATCTCTAGGATTGAATTTGAAGTACCTTATCTTATAAATTATAAAATTTAAGTGTGATTCTTATTGTCTTGATGTCTTTTTGCAAACCTATTAATAAATTTCGGTGTAAGTAATTGTTTCTCTAATATCTGGATAAATCCACAATATTTCTCTTTATTCCAAAATACTTTGTATAATACTTATTAATAAATACCTGTATATGTCCATATAAATGCGAGTATCTACAGCAGCAACTTATGTACGTATAATTTAGATTTTCTCTCAAATAACCAATACATTGCCGCACCAACATAATATTCAGCCACTATTTCTTCAACTAACAAACTGACTTTAAAAAAGATATAAATAGATACCATACATCAGTTACCTTATATTTATATTATTATTAATAATATATATAATTACCATATTATATTATAATTTAAATGAAAACAACAAGGAGAAACAAATAATGTTAATATTTAGAAGCTAGCTAGATAAAACTGAAAGATAATTGAATAAGCTGGTATAAAACTTTATTTATATAATCCCGTGTTCAGATTTTGTGACGGTAGTTGTAATAAAAGGGTTAAAACAAAGTAGGGTTTACAGAGGAGGTGCAGATATAAATTCAGAGGCTATAGTATTAGTGCTTATAACTCGAAATAGTATCGTCCCTAATCTAACTACGGGAGATCGTATATAAAATATGTTTTGTAGCCAAAATATTGCAGCCTATAATTAAAACGCCTCGGCAAGAAACCTCAAGTTTCATTGTCGTAATATTATAACATTTTAGTACGCAATAAAAGTAACACTTTGTAAAATTGTTGTAATAGTACCGAGTAGTTTCAGAAGGTTTGTACATACTATTTAAAATAATAACATAATAAAATAATATGGTATAGTTTTATTAGGAGTATAAATTGTTTCGGTTCGTTTTGCTTGAGTCATGGAGATGTAGTCATGTCATTACAGGATCAATTAATATATTTTTCCAACTCTCCAAAGATATTATATTTTCTAATATGGTCTAAAGTAGCTGAAAATATGCTAATTCCATGTTTTATTAATAATGTAAGAAATACTTTTATTTTTTGGTAAATAAAATAAAATATTCAACAAAGCGTTATAATGGTCACTATCTTGGTAATATACAAGGTATTACAACGGTGATTGCAACAACATTCGGTTGTCAATTACGTCAACAATATACTCTTCGAAAGACTCTTAGAAACTATATCCTTTCTGGTTTTTTTTCCGTTTTCTAGATTGGCCAGCTAGAACCAAATGGTATTCGGCTGATGTGGTTTCAGGTTCGGGATATGTTGTTTTGCGGGCGACAGAGACCCTGAGGTTACGACTGGGATGTAGTTTGTTTACTACCGGGGTTTGTAGATGGGTAGGGATTTTATTAACGTGTTATCGTGTGCTAAGGTTCCTATGGTGAACCTCACACTGAGCATGTTGTGAAATTTTTCACAAACATGATACCTGATTCGAGGTGTGTGTTGACGTGCCTCATAAACCATGAGGCCTTGAGTAACGCACGGAATTTTTTGGATTGAAACACGTGGAGCAGTTCAAGTTGTCTCTCCGAGACATACCTGTACCACACCTGTGCTCCCTTGAGGTAGATTGGACGGACTAGCATTTTATACAGAGTCGCTTTCTGTAGGATTGGGAGATCCTTTCTGATTTAGGCGCAGGCCTTTATATCCAAAAGTGTACATCTCAGCATTCCCATCGCCCGGTCCTGATACCACGCCCCCCTCGATTAGCGAATGAGTCATCAGGTGCCCTTTACGTAATTCCTCAACAATGCCGTTCTATATTTTCTTACAATAAATGCTTTTCTTAACAAACACTAACCGAATATTGCAGGTAATAAATACATTAATTTGTGTATCAAGAATTAAAATGAATACTGCAAATAATATTAACCACCATAAAATAGCTTCATAGAGTTTTAATGTATTTCAGTCATAGAATTTCATATTTGTTGCTATAAATTCCTCATTTGTCGATGAAGTGTTAGTTTTACATGGAACATAAGACAAAGTAGAGGGTAGTAGATAAACGAAAGCCATAGAAGGTGATTTAAGGTTGAGCAAGGTTGAGATCGAAGAGAGGAATAAATAAACAAAGTACAGTGCAATTTCATTTAAAAAATTAGGTAGAGAAATTATTCCTTTAATCAGCTTGGTCTATTTATTATTTTGTAATATATATTTTAGGTGAGAAATATAGATAAAAGATAAACACTGTATATAAAGATAAATGAGCTAATGATAATATGCGGCCATTAAAATGAAACATAATTTACATAGATGGAACACATAGTAGAACAAGAAGAAATTATGAATTATTAATTGTAAATTTGTAAAAGTTTTAAAGCATTGCTAAATATTAAGGTGCTTAACGATTAATGTTGTATCAACCTTAGCAGATTTTTTCCGGTTGAAGTCGTCATAAACTATTCACTTTTCATCGCAGTCGCAATTTAACATAAATAACCTATGGATGTCAGTTTTTTTATAAGTTTGTTTTCAGTGATTCTGTAAGCCCTTTTTTTGCATGGCTTGTCATCTTCTTCTATTCAATATTTTGATATAATTTTGTACTGACCATATTAAAACTTATGACATAGTTAATCATTTGTAGTCAGTATCATATTCTTTCAACTAAGGCTGAAAATATAAATTTCTAATAAGTACTTCTTAATTAACATAAGATTTGACTTATGGTGTAAAGCAAAATATAGACGATTTCTATGAATGATAGCGATATAAGACTTATATCAAAGAGAGATACGTTAGATACGTTCAGTATATCTTGGTAGGATACTCAATATTACAATTTATGCGAACAAAGAAGCCTCTGCTGGTATGTGCGTAAATGTGTTTATCTTGATGAAAAGGAAACAACAAAGTTAAGTAAGGAAATATATAATAAGTATCACAGACATTTATTCATAAAATTCTCTTCAAAATTATAATTAGTAGAATATAATATATAAAAGGCTAAATACCTTAATATTTAATACAGTAATTAATGTTCCTGAGATAATGACTAATTTAAGAGAAAGTTCTATAACATATTTGCAAAAAATAATTGTTTTCACAAAAAGTTTCTTTCTTTTTTAACATTTAAATTCGCGCCAAAACATTGTTGATACCACATGACTTTAATATGCAATTAAAAAAGTAATAAATTGTCGAAGTTCGTACTGAAAAAAGATTACATTGTTATTCTAAACTCGTTGAAAAAATATCGAAATATCTAGATTTTTTCCCAATATATAAAATGTAAAAAAACGATATTTTTTCAACAATCCGTTATATTTTCCAGATAAATAACTTAGGGGTAGTAAATTTATAATATATTCTTCAAAAAATAACTGTAATATTGATATTTTTTGTAGTTTCCTGTATACGCTTCAGGCGTAATTTGCTCTGATTTCTGTTCAAATTATTATGGCGGATTGCTGTATTTTGTGACTATATTGTGTAAAATTTAGTAGTGATATCTAATTAAATATGAAAACAAATGCATTTTTAAAAATCTGTTAATACAATTTCATTAGATATGTGCAATATTTTTGTAAATATTATATACTATTATCATCTCAATTAGTGGTTAACTATCAACTGAAAACAGTCGAAACAGTCGATGGTCGCCAAACAGTCGAAACAGTTGATAGTCAAAAAACTAGGGACTGAAAATAGTAATTACTATTTTCAATCAAATGGTCGACTGTTTTATTCAATTCGTGTTGTCAAACGAAGATTTACGAACCCTTTTCTGTATAAATTATGAGAAACGAAAGGTCGGAGATAATTGCTAGGACTAGTTAATTTTATATATACTTATGTGTTCCAACGATAGTATAAGGGAAACAGAGATGTATATATTCCTTCATATACTGACTTTAAAAAAGAAAAGAAAAAAATAATTACTGAATACTATTAACATGCAATTAATAATTACATTTTAAACAAAGTAGAATTGATTTTAAATTTGAAAGTTCTGTGGATCTGTAATAAGGAATGGTATTTTTCTTTGGAATGGAATAATACCCCACAAATGTTTTATCGTATTTTAATATATTAATTGCTATTTTCAAATAATATACTGTAATAAATATAAACAATACAGTAGAACTTAAACAAAACCTAATAACTAAAGATGTACATTTACCATAAATAGTAAGTTAAAATTTAAACATATACTGTATAAAACAAATGCTTTGCTTGTTATTGCACGGAAATAATTTTTAACAAAAATCGAGAGAGTAGTCGAAATATTACCTATTATTGCCATAAAAACAGTAAAAAATATTTTACTATTTATCATTCACAATTTTAATAGTTTTGCCCTATTACATTAAGAATCTTGAAAAATATCGTTCCAAAATGCTGTTATATTACTATACAATATATTGTTATTGACAAGCAAACTACCAAAAACATCATAATTTTCGTCAAGGTCGCGGCCAGGACGAGAGAGCCAGAACATTAAAAATCAGTCGAATGAAACTAGTAAAACAAAAAATTGTATCTGAAAATACAGGACTGAAACAGTCGATAGTAAATAGTAACAAAATCAGTCGGACCGAAAATAGCGACTGAAACAGTCTATAGTAAAAAGTAGTCACTTACTAAACAGTCGATAGTCGATTTCGAATTTGTCTTTAAATTTTGTATGTACGTATTTAAATATGCAATCGATAAAGTAAAGTTAATATTGTCAGTGCACATTGTAATACACTTTATAAGTCTATTTTACCTACCGTTTGACCTGGGCGCCGAACCACGATCCTCGGCATTAAGCCTACCGACAGGCGATTGATCAACTTCATCAAGAAACCATCCCAGAAGACATCCAGTCTTACTCAGCCTGCTTACTGGTATGATTGGGATCATTTTCCTTGTCGGATTTTACACTCTTGCCTAAGACAATCACAAATACAAAACATTTACAAAATTAAATTTACGACCATGCCCCAGCAGGATTCGAATCCTCGACTATCGCAACAGAAGGTGGACCGTCCTGTCGTTTTTACCACTGCACCACCAAGCCGGCTCCGCATTTATTGTAACTAGGAACACAAAAAATAGGGCACAACTATATTATATAAAACAAATATAACTAACAATATTGAATAATTGTAATATTTCAAAGTTGAGGTTCAGTGTTTTTTTTTATATTTACCTGGAACTTAAAGTCCTTAAAAAAAATTAAAAATTTCATGCCCATTTATAAAATTGCTACACCCTCATACAGACCAAATTTTATTAACAGATACCTAACTTTCAAAAGACACCATAATAAATTGTCACTATTAGGTGGTATAGTCTAGACGCATGAATTTTAGAGATGTTACAAGTGAACTAAAATAAAAGCAGCAAAAATAATAAATTAAAGATAAAAGAGTTGAAATATTAGAAAATCCAAAAGTTTGACATTTACGAAATTATTAAAAATGATTAAATATCTTAAAAACTGAAAAAAAAACATGTCTTGAAAAACTAGTTTAGAGAAACTTATTTAAAGTTTCGAGAAAATTTAGGCACAGTTAAATGCCATGTCACTAAAACAGCTGTACCTATAAATAATTTAAATTTTCAAAAAACCCTTAAGAGCTAAGATTCCAAATATGAAAAAAAAATGTTTTTTCAAATTTCGAGATTAGAATAAATAACCAGCAGTTAATAATGCGCGAGAATTGGTCAGGTCAGGAGAAAAGACCATAACGAATACTCACTCTCCTATATCCAAAACACAATATCATAAAAAAGTAAATATTATATAAATATATAAATATATAAATATATAAATATATAAATATATAAATATATAAATATATAAATATATAAATATATAAATATATAAATATATAAATATATAAATATATAAATATATAAATATATAAATATATAAATATATAAATATATAAATATATAAATATATAAATATATAAATATATAAATATATATAAATATATAAATATATAAATATATGAATATATAAATATATAAATATATAAATATATAAATATATAAATATATAAATATATAAATATATAAATATATAAATATATAAATATATAAATATATAAATATATAAATATATAAATATATAAATATATAAATATATAAATATATAAATATATAAATATATAAATATATAAATATATAAATATATAAATATATAAATATATAAATATATAAATATAAATATATTATAATATTATTATATTATATACTATATTATTATAAATATAATTAATATAGTAAAAGAATAAAATGTATTCCCCTGTCACATTCAATAATAACAACGAAAATATTTTGTCGAAATAAAGTAAATAATCTTACTTTTGCTACAAACTCATAAACTCCTAACGAAATTATTATTTTCCTGAAGCTAAAAAATAACTACAGTAAATTAACTATTAAATACTGTGTATTATTTAACGAAAATTCTAAAAGATCTAATTATTTCTAATAATAATTCAATTTGTAATGTTCACAAATCAATTGTTTCTATTACATTTAGCACTATCCGTAATCTTATCACGATATATATAAATCAGTAGGGCAGTGTTCTTATCACACCCACATCATAAATTCTAAGATTTTTGTGAATTAAAACTTTTTCTCTCTCTGTATTGTGAAAAGGTTAACCTGCACGTCTGGCACTGGCAGATATATTGACTTAGGTCTATCCGGAATCTTCAAACAACCCGGGATCGTTGACTTTTGTGGTTCCTTTCAGATGATCCTCTTATTTTAGAAGGCGAAATTTATTTCTTTATTTTCGTTTTCGCATTTCCTTTTTATCGATTTAGTGATTTAAAGAATTAGTGCTGTTCCATACTTTTTTGGTGTGTGAATTCTATTCTGATATATATTCTAATAGTTTGTTTTATTTTTATTGATTATACCCTAGTTAATGATTATTTGATAGTATCGAAGGTTGCATTTATATAGTGTAAAATTACGTTAAAGCGATTACTGTCAAACTGGAATAACTATATAAATAGCAATTTGCTACAAAGTTTGTGACTGATACAACAAACGATTCGATAACATGTTGCATAGCAAACATCATCAATATAGTATGTCATTGCTTAGAAAAATACTGATTTATATTTTAGGAATGAAGCTGATTATGTGATTCATTTAATTTCATTCAACTGTGTTTTCTCACTAACTCAGATTGCTGTTAACAGGGAAGTAAGTTTAGCAAAACACCTTCAGAATTTCAGCTATTGATTTTGTAATTTTGTTACACTGCAAATAAATAGAAAATGTGTCGAACAATTATGTGCTTTCAATACTTGCTTCCTATGTTCATCTTGGCCTATAAATTAAATTAAATGATTTTTTTAATTTGAACTTTTATTGCGAAAAATCGGTACAACGCATTTTATTCAAAGTGTCGTCCATCGATACCCGCTACTAATTAATCTTGAAAGAACAATGTGTCTTTCGATGTTATCCTCAAAACGACTCATATTTTGATATCTTCATAAGAAGTAAAGCGCTATTCAGACAGGCCACGGGTCATAGGGTGAAACAAGTAGTAATCAGAATGAACAAGGGCGGGAGGATCCGATGAGCGAGGTAACACTTCTAATATTTCCAAGTAGTTTTCATCGGTGGTAGACAACATGGTTGCAACAAGTGGTGCAGCGATATCATGTTGAAGAATAACATTTTTGTTTTTCGCTCACCATTTGGCTCAAAGGCATCGCTTGCAGTAGACAATAAGCCTCATTGATAATTTCATTAGGCTTTAGTAGATCATAATTTACCACACCAAGCTGATCCCACCAAATATATATTATTAGAGAGAGTATTAGCTTGGAGCCATGGACTTTCGGCTTTACCGTTGACATTGATGACGAAATAGTCCCCATCATTTTGTCCGTTTTGGATTATCGTAATCGACTTACGTAATCGTAATAATACGATGTAAAGGCCCTTTCGGATTTTGACATTAAAGCAGACATGATTGACATGACACACATGACCTTAATAGCTTTCAGTTTCCCTTGGCTTCGATCTACACGGCCCAAAATATGCAACTGCATTTTTGGACTATTCCCATGATCTTCAAGTAATTGGAAATGTTTCCTTGTGGCACTCCCAATAATTCTGCATATTCTTCTTGCATTTACACGGATAATGTGCAGTAATGCCTTCAAATCCGCTTCTTTCTCTTCTGTTTTTGGGTTGTCAAAATTGCTATTTTTAAAACGTCGAAACTAATATCCACATATTGAAATTGGTGGAGCACGGTTGTCTAAGCTTAACATAACATACGATGAACATTTTTAATTAACAACATTAACAGTTTTCTTCAAATTGAAGAAAAAAAGTAAATCTTTCCGCAAATGCGATTTGCTCCTACCAAATTTAAATAATTTTAATAAATGATTTGTTCACACTTGACAAAATGACACATGCTGAAAAGTAAAATATGTCAATGAGGCTTCAAAATGAAGTGTGTTACAAATGTTTTCGATGCATATATTTTTTTGTTCAATTTGATTTAAACTAATAGGAGTTACCACTAAGCGTAGAATGTTACTTTACCAATTACTAAAAGCGGATTCCTCCGAAAACTGTACGAGTGTTAATCACAACAGCTATGATATTTAATTATCAAAAATAGTCCAGATGGTTCTACTAATTTGACTGGATACCTTACCTTAGTTCAAATTATATTGTTTTTTGTTTGTATTTTTGCTTTTCATATATAAATATTAGGTATTCTATATACATTTTAAAACCTGTTGGGAGATATTAGAAAGAAAAAGACATGTACCATATTACTAGTAAAATCAGAATATTGTAATGATTGTTATTATGTAATTTATGATATAGTTCGGAAAATTATTGAAACTGTAATATGCCAATTTAGGAAGAAGCTCTGTTGTGTAAATAAGCAATAAAGCCTTAGCGGTCGACCATAGAAGGAAATATTTTATTTATTTTAGGAAACCAATAGAACGAAGGAATTTTAGTTCCCACTCACTAATAGAAACGTAGAGTAGAATTTCTGGGAGCGAACCGATTTGTACACTCTTGTAGATGGTGGCAATAATATCAACTTTCGAAAAGATATCTTGAATAAAGTCCGGAACTAATGAGAAAAACATCTTGAATACAAATTTTTGCACATTTTTGGAAAATTGGTACATCTGCACCGGATATATGAACTAGCAATAGATGTTTTGTTCGTATGTATATGGACGGTAAATCAATTTTCATCAATCAATGAGTATCATTTGTTTTTATAAAGTGATGTTTTGGTAGACCGTAGCCTTGGCTGATTACAAGCTGAGCACTGGAATTTGTGATGGAAGAGAAGACCTAGAAATATGGTGCTCTCAAGCTTTTGTCAATCAGGTGATTGACTCTATATGGTAATTTTAGAGTTTTCAGAAAACAAAGTGATATAAAAAGTGATAACTTTCTGAGGTCCCTATAATGGCTAGAAAGTCAAATTTCCTGTAAACAAGAGGAATAAAGATCAGAATAATCAAGAGTAATAGCGTTGTGATCGTTTACTCAGCACAGAGCCTTTGTTTCAACATTACAGTCTCTAATTAAGCAAAGCGGAATATTATTGTAGAAAGTAAAAAAGAAACATAAATTGTTTGCTATATATAACAGCTAACATCGCGTTAGATAAAAATATCAGACTCAAAATCAAAGAACTGTGCTGGTTAGTCGGAAGCCACTCCCAACTTGGCTTAAAATCAAAGAGTCAATAATGAAGTTAATTTGGACCAATGGTTTCCATATATTGGGTTGCCCTAAAACATCAAACCTACACTAATCCCAACGCCGCCAAAACAAAATTCTTCGATTAGTTAACAAGATTTACGGCAAGCTGACCAACAAATAATTACGCGTACTCAAAATTTCGTCTTTAAATATGTGAATTACTTAGTTAACTGATAACTAATTACCACTGGACAATGCAAAGGATATCACAAGATTGAAGCGAGCCCAACCACATGTACTTATTTAGTGTATGAGTGTTACCCCTAACTTTAGCTTAAGTTTTTTTCTTGCGTACTGATGTAAATACAACACAACAATAGCAATTAATTAATTTATAAATTAAGGTTGTACTAGGCCTGTCTAATGTAAAATGCCTATTTAAAATAAAAGACAATCGTTTTCACGTTTAAGCGGATGAAATAAAAGAAAATGTTATTGAACAATGAATACAAGAGAACAATAGGAAATTCAGTACTAAATATTCTGCTAAAAGTCTTCAATTGCTAATTGAAACAAAATATGCACATAGTGGGAAAGTCGGAATATTTGTATCAGCGTCAGTATTAAAACCGCTATTTTTATGAACGTACGCCAGGAGCTACGTTCAAAATAAGTTTTTATTACGATTTATAGCCGAGTGGAAAAATTCATCTACTCGTAATTTATCTCAAAGTCGTCCGTATATAATAGTTACGCGTGGAAGGTATTATTAGCAACAATAAATAGAGCCCGACATTTTCAATGTCTTTAAAAGCCTAGGGGAAAAATCTAAAAAGCTGCAGAAAAACACAGACCTAATGGCGTATGTGAGGAAAAGCTTCTGGTATTATGTAGATGTTGCGTTGTTTATTCATAGCTATTATTGATAAGTGAACAGTACAAAAATTAATGAGATTGTCATTAGGTTATTGATTAATATGATATATTTTATATTATTATTTATTTGTACCATAAGTTAATAATGATACTGCAAGTAACAACTTGTAGCTAATGCCGGGATTTGTAGCTTATATTAATTCAATCAGTGTTCCCATTATATCAAGGTATTAATTATTATATATATATATATATATATATATATATATATATATATATATATATATATATATATATATATATATTGTAAAGTCTATTTTTGCCAACTAGCGGTATATCTGGACTGGACCTACAGCTAACGTGGGCTCCGAACCACGTTCCTCGGCATTAAGCATACCGACTGGCAAGTAAACCAACTTAGAAATTATCCCAGAAGACATCCGCTCTTACCCAGCCTAGATACAGGCGTTACTGGGATCATTTTCCTTGTCGGATTTTACAGTTTTACCTAGGTCAATCACAAATATTAAACATTCACAAACATAAATTTACGAACAGGCGACTATGGCAAGAGCAGGTGGACTGTCCTGTCGCCTTTACCACTGCACCTCCAAGCCGGCTTGTATTAACATAAATGGTAACCAGAACTAGGAACCAGAAATCAGCGATTATATTGATATCATGTAGTCAGATTATAAAAAGCAATGACGCCCGCATATTTCACTGTTTTCTATTTCGTTATCATCTTGACGATATCTTTATTTTATATAACTGAATACAAATAATAAATGCATAATAATCAATTCATTATTACTGTTCTTCTCTAAATTTCAATATTTTATTTCAATAAATAGTACATTTCTAAATCTAAAGACAATATCCATTAATGTTTTTTAGTAGAAAGAACGCAAAAGAAAAAGTTAACTCTAGTAAACCTACTCTTGCCTTTAATATAAATAGAGTCTCAGTCAATAAAAAGATCTTTAACTAAAGCGTTAAACACATTTTTACTTTAGAAAATAATAGAAAATATAAATCTGTTTCTCGTAGCAATTATACATGGACTTACTAATAGCAGACAGTTTTAATATATCAAATGTGCTTAGAATGGCTCTAATTTGTATTTTAAATAAAAATAATATTTACCTCCTCTAAAAATGCGATTTTAATTGTTTTTGCATGTCAGACTTCGCCAGCTAACTATTTTTAAATCAAGAACCAATTATTTATATATTTTTAAAGAATTTTATACAGGTAATCATCAAGCAAATCCTCTAATTCTGCAGTATTGAGCTAGCTGTTCGTATATTTCTTTGTTTTCTTAATAAAATTATTACTTTTGTTTAATATTTGTGATTGTCCTAGGCAATAATGTAAAATCCGACAAGGAAAATCATCCCAATCACGCCAGTAACCTGGGTAAGACCGAATGTCTTCTGGGATGATTTCTAAGTTGGTCACTCGCCAGTCGGTAGGTTTAATGCCGAGGACCGTCCTCTGGAGTCCACGTTGAATAGTATGTTCAGTCCAGATAAACCAGTTGGTAAAAGGAGACTTTAATATAAGTAAAAAAATATTGCTTTAAAATTTCAAATAATCACTTTAAATATACTTTTTGGAACATCATTTAATATATATATATATATATATATATATATATATATATATATATATAAATTATATAATAATATAATTATTATAAATATTATTTGACTAATATTCTGCTGAACTGACTATTGAAGAGGAGAATATAATGCTATTACCTGCGTCATGTTTAAGTTGTCAAGCGTTGGGAATTATTACCAACGTCTTCTATATATTGTGTAATTAAATTGCTACTTTAATAGATTATTTTCTGTGCTTAGAGAAACCAATGAGAATTAATTGCAGTTGCACTAATAAAAATCTATTGCCCCGGTCGAGTAAAATCAGGTCAATGGATTTCCTGGATACTTATTATTTTCAAGAACATCAATTTATCAAAGGAGCATATTGTTTGTATCCTTTTATTACGGCCGTTATTAAATGAACCATTATTTCATGAAGCTTTACGTCGGAGCATAAATTAAATTTCGAGCACAATAGTATTTACGTGTCTAAGTTTGTTTAGGTTACAAAATTTTCTACAACTCCTTTAAATTTAATGATCAGAACAATTCTGGTTTTATTTGTTTCGGCCCAGAGAGGGCGGTTAAATAATTATTTGTCGACGAATATAATCAATATTAGTTCCGAGGAAAGTTTATTTTATTTTTAAATAAAAACAATTATCTTGGCCAAAATTGCTAAATTGAATCCTTGAATAATAATTGAATGATGAATAATGATTGGTTTTTTTAACAGAACATTTTTTTAGATACAATTGATACAAGCTGGCTTACAAATTGATTTATTAGTATTTCTCATTTGTATTATTTTATCAGTATGTATTTAATACAATTAAATTAAACTAATTTAAGATAAAGTTAATATTAAGAGTTTGTAAAAGTTCTTGTAGTTTGGTTTGATTCAGTCCTCTGGTTCATGTCCTTTTCAGACACTTTGTAAAATGCTTGTACTGATTCCACGCCGAAGTGATTTAGTAAATTTTTTCATGTTTTAAGTCGAAATCTTCTTCGTGGATCCATTGATTTAGAGGTCATTGTGTAGTTTTTGGATGGTTACGTAATAATAAGCATTAATCTAAACACTTTATTTTGCCAACCTAATACCTATATTTTTTAGTCCATAGGCTTTACTCTCGATTGACGAATCTATTTCTTTGATATTAGGTCAAGTTGGAAATACATTCCAAGTAACCAATAAAGTTGTCCGCAAGTAAAAAAGTCCGCTGCGTTCACGACATTCGGTGTTCATTTCATCACATTTAAACTTAGCATATCAATCCTTGATGGTTAATTTTCATGGGGCAGTGTCCGGAAACTCGGCATCAAGCCAAGTTTTTGGTTCAACTGTATTTTTTCCTTTCAAAAACCAAATATTTTATCAACACGCCAAATTCCTTTTTATCAATTTTTTTCACAATAGCAAAAGTTGCTTCACTCAAAATGCTATAATTCACAAGCTAATGATCCGAGAGCTGCCAAATTTAAACAAGCATCTTTTGAGGGTTAAGGCTAACTAAAAAACATATGGATTTAATTCTAGTAGAGCCATCTATGTGTCAGGTTAGGGACTAATCAATTGACCTGTTATCATGTTAAGCAAAAAGCAGAGCAGATTAAACTCAAAATTAAGCAATTGTACTGGTTAGTCGAAATATACTTTCAACTTCACCGAAAACAAAAGATATTGGTTTATCTCTCAATCGTAAGTCTATTTGAACCAGTGGGGTACACATTTTGAATTGCACTAAAATATTAAAACAACTAGTAATCCACCGCACACAAAACACAGTTCTACGATTAATTTCCAAAGATTATCGCTACGTAACCATCGAAGAGCTGCACGATGACCTCAATATCTAATGAATACACGAAGTGATCCAAGATTTCGCCTTAAAACATGAAATAAGGTTGCTAAATCACAGCAATGTGGAAGCAATACAGCTACTGGACAACACGTACGAAATCAGAAGATTAATGCGAACTAAACCACATGAACTTTTTTAGTCTATACGTTTATTCTTAACTTCAGCTTAGGTAGTTTAGTTTCGGAAATACATACCGATTAATCCCATACTCGCCTTGCTTGTGTATTAATGCAAGTACAACAGAACAGTTGTAATAAATTAATTTATAAATTAAGACTGTACTAAGCATATCTAATGTAAGATGTACTTTATTTTTTAAAATGTTAACTATTTCTAATTATAATATGATATAATTGAAATAACACTTGAATACCAACAATATCGCCATTCTATATTAATATCGCATTGAATAAAGTTTTCTTTATTCCACAAGTTACTGTTTTAACAATATATGTAATAATATTAGCCGATTTTATCACGGGGAAAAAATGCCTCAAGAAGCAATGTAATCGTAAATTAGGAATTAATAAATATGAGTGAATATAAAATTATAAGAGCAGGCTAATAATGGCCCACTAAAAGAACGATAATAAAGGAGATAAACTTATTTTCAGATAAACATATATTTTAATTACATTTTAATTAAAAATATGTAGTAACACAAACAAGTCATGTTCTGTTTATAACCTGTGTATAGTTAGATAAATAACAAATTGGAGTTCCCAATGATATTCCCAACTTGTAAAAAAATAAGTAATTAATAAGTATTAATAAGCAAAAATAAGCTAATCTTTTATATTCAATAATTTTTCATTTTCACGTTACAAAAGGTATAACACGTTAGATTAACTAAATTTAATTGTTTTCGTCGGTAACGATATCTTTTGAGCGTCTGCTGCGTTCACCACATTCGGTGTTCATTTCATCACGTTTAAACTTAGCATATCAATCCTTGATGGTTAATTTTCATGGGGCAGTGTCCGGAAACTCGGCATCAAGCCAAGTTTTTGGTTGAACTGTATTTTTTCCTTTACTTTAAAGATATCGTTACCGACGAAAACAATTAAAAAATCCACAAAATGATTTTGAATGACCGTAAACTGAAACTGCATGAAATAGCAGACACTACAAAGATATCAACTGAACGTGTACATCATATCATTCACGAATATTTGGGTATGAGGAAGCTATGTGCATAGCGTTATTGGACCTTTTGAAGGACCTTTTGAAAATCGCCGAAAAATGGCCGCATTTGAAAAAAAAGAAAGTGCTGCTTCACCAAGATAACCCACCGTATCAAAAATCCATGAATTGGGATTCGAATTGCTTCCCCATCCACCGTATTCTCCAGATCTGGCCGCCAGCGACTATTTCCTGTTCTCAGATCTCAAAAGAATGCTCGCTGGGAAGAAATTTTCGCCGAATGAAGACGCTATCGACAAAACTGAGGCCTATTTTGAAGCAAAGAACAAATCGTACTACAAAAGTGGTATCGAAAAGTTGGGGGTTCGCTATTATCAGTGTATCACCCTTGAAGGGATTCATGTTGAATAAAAAAAAACTAATTTTGCCAAAAACATGTGTTTTACTATGGTAGGCATGGGGGTAGTAGTTATTTCCAATTTAACCTATCGTCGAGATGCATTCCGAGGTATTTAGCTGACTGCTTGGCTATATTTTAATCTATTAAGCTGTATTTTTCAGTCTCAAATCAATTTTTAAATTTTGCTGACCGCTACTTGTACTTTTTCTAAAGCCTTAGACAGAGATACATAGAGATATATCTTTTGCCATGAAAACTCTGTCGTCATTAAATGTCCCAAATTCTGTTTATATTGTTATTGGGATATCAGCAATATAGAGCAGATACAGGAGTGGTCCCAAGGCACTACCCTGTGGAGTCACAGCTGAAGTAGTTTTAAGTGTTGAGAATGCGCTTTCATGCGAGATTCTAAATGTTCTCTCGAAAAGATATGATTCCATTGGTTAATAGTAATCCCACGGTAGAAATTTGCTCGTTTAATCGAAAATATCGTACTCGATCGAATGCTTTCAGAGAGAGAGAGGAAGAAGAGACGTTAAGGAATATTGTAGGGCAGTATTTATTTTCTTCGATCGATTGCCTTTTCAACAACCACTGTTGATGGTGATATCCCGAGTCCAACTATGTATATATAAGTATACATATAACAACTATAAGAATATTATTTTCTGCCTTCAAATATATTGAATCAAACGAAACGTGTTATACTGATCAGTATTATATTGTTAAAGTACTTATTATATTGGTTTGCATATACAACGTCCTAGTTGATTTTGTTTGTTTTGAATATTCGATGTTTAACAATGAATGTTTTGGAGGGAAATGCTTATTTTATTTAGGTAATTTCCCATGAGCTTTATAAAAAACAACGGGCGCAATAGATTTGCATGTTTATTATACGTGTATTGCATATGCCCATAAGCTTTCCTTTATTTATTTTCATTAATAATATGTTTTCATCATATCAAAATTATTCAATTATAGTCTACCAATGCATCATTTCAACGAGGTATATTCTGAACTACAATCCAAAGTCAAGTGCTACTGAAATTATTGCTTGACTCTGTAATGATATAGATAATGTATACCATGTATACGATAAGGTAATTCGAAATATGTTACTATGTCGCCACACCAATGTGTTATTATTTAATTATATTGCTTCGATAATGTGAGTTCTCATAGCACTTTAATTCCTTGGAACTAATTTGTCAAAAATTCATTCCAGAACCCCCAAATTCGTCTAGTTTCAATTTTTGTTAACATTGGACTTATTGATACAAACTACAGTGGACGCAAAAAAATTATATTGTTTCCGTCTTCATGGCTTAGAAGATCTTGAAATCGAATTAATGGAGAATTTAAAGGGCATTCCTGTTGGTATTTGAAAATATAAATAACCATTTTGTTTTGTTTTATTTCTTTAAGAGATCAAAGCGTTATTTTCTGGCCACCAATTTCTGGCCTCAGGAGATTGTCAATAACCATAACCAGGACAAGCAACAGTATCGTCGCGAACTCGAATCAGTCAGTATAATTAAGAACGTATTTCAGATCAGAGGTTGATAGTATTATGAAAGAAAATAGATATCAGATTATTGAATATAGAAGTAAAGGGGTGTCGGAAGACTGATTCATCTTCAGTCAATGAGGATAATGTTACTAGTTCTAAACTTAATAAACTGCGTTAATAGAAAATGTGATTGTAAATGATATAAAAGACAACGTAATAATAAACACAATAGATACTCAGTAAAAAACTTCTCCACAAGCTTTTTTATCAAAAAAGAATTATCCAATTAGGTGCAGTGCAACAGTGTCGTGAAGTTATGCGCACACATACATTTCGGCGATTCATTTTATTTATATGATCACTTGTTTTGGGTATAGTGTATATTAATCTATGTAAATCTTTTGTCGTTACCAAAGCAATATTAAATTGGTACCTAAATAACCTTTAAGAATTCCTGTAAAGTCTAAAGAATGTAATTCAATACTATTGTTGTTCTTAAATTTAAAGTTTTAATTACATATTATATACTGTTATTATTATATACTGTTATTACAGAATTCCTGTAACGTCTAAAGAATGTAATTCACTATTATTGTTGTTCTTAAATTTAAAGTTTTAATTACATATTATATACTGTTGTTTTAAATTTAATATGTTTTTCATATGCTAACAAAATTAGCTAACCAAAATCAATTTGTCCATTTTAATAGTCAAATTAAAATAATGTCTATCTAAAACACCAAATACAATGAGAATAAATTAATTGTATTTAGTGAAGAATTATAGTCTGATGTTCTAAATTAATTTAAAAATATCTAAAATGCGTTTTATTTACTTATTTTATACTACTCAACTATTTTTACTATATATTTGATTGCTATTACAACATATTTGGTACTTTTGGTGTCTAATATATACTTTATTCTTGACATGAATCATTATTAATGCTGTGTAATTATATAAGAGTCGTTTGATAATGTAGATTATTGAATGTTAAGTATAAGAATTTATTAAAACGGGTTTCCTAGAAACCACAAATTACAATGTTAATAACGATCAGAATTATTTGAAATTCCCATGCGAGATTTTACATTTTGCTGTAGCGCTACGTTCAAAGACTAAAAGTTTTAAGTTAAAACGGCTTGCTTTGAAATTAAATTTAGCCCTTCGGGCCACAATTCTCGGTGTGTCTTTGCCGCTCGGTTCCCTTCGCAACGTTCCATTTTCGTGATGAACTCCAAAAGTAACTTTCTCGGGCTTTTTGCTCTCGTCATACTTAATACTGATTACTATTATTACTGCCATCGTTTGCATTATGTCTCTTTATTCAGCCAGTGTTATGAGACAATTTTCATTCTTTTTATACCGCAGAAATAGAATGGGTGTCGTATTATTATCTTTGGCGTCTTTGTCTAATTAAGGTCCGAGTTTCAGGATATCGGCTTGTGTTGGTTCTTTTAAGTAATTTTTTTAGCGTAAACAATATTTTTTCCTCAAGTTATTTTTTCCACAAGACCAATTTTGATGTATGATAATGACTAAATTTATATATTTATTTATATATTTTATATATTTATATATTTATATATTTATATATTTATATATTTATATATTTATATATTTATATATTTATATATTTATATATTTATATATTTATATATTTATATATTTATATATTTATATATTTATATATTTATATATTTATATATTTATATATTTATATATTTATATATTTATATATTTATATATTTATATATTTATATATTTATATATTTATATATTTATATATTTATATATTTATATATTTATATATTTATATATTTATATATTTATATATTTATATATTTATATATTTATATATTTATATATTTATATATTTATATATTTATATATTTATATATTTATATATTTATATATTTATATATTTATATATTTATATATTTATATATTTATATATTTATATATTTATATATTTATATATTTATATATTTATATATTTATATATTTATATTTTTATATATTTATATATTTATATATTTATATATTTATATATTTATATTTTATATATTTATATATTTATATATTTATATATTTATATATTTATATATTTATATATTTATATATTTATATTTTTATATATTTATATATTTATATATTTATATATTTATATATTTATATATTTATATATTTATATATTTATATATTTATATATTTATATATTTATATATTTATATATTTATATATTTATATATTTATATATTTATATATTTATATATTTATATATTTATATATTTATATATTTATATATTTATATATTTATATATTTATATATTTATATATTTATATATTTATATATTTATATATTTATATATTTATATATTTATATATTTATATATTTATATATTTATATATTTATATATTTATATATTTATATATTTATATATTTATTTATATCCGTCTCTTCCATTCACTTTCTAAATATTTTTAAAATTATGCTGTGGTCGATGAGTATGGATTTTTCAGTTTTTTGTTGATATTTTAGTGACTATGAATTTTTCATTTACAAAATTTCTTCCTTTTATTTTTGCTCTAGAAACCCATGTCATAATTTAAGAACGTTCAAGGTCATTGTCTTGTTGAAAAACAAAACTTCTGCGAATTCGAGTCACTCTAGAAGTGATCGTCGAACAGTACTTTCACATAACCTTTATATAGTTTTCGATTAAGTTTAATAATACTGACGGGCTACTTTAAAGCATCATCTACTATAAAAATGCTTAGTAATATGCACAATGCACACTTCTAATTTATTGATCTATTAGATCCAGGAAACTCAAATTAGGTCTGTATCTAAGACTACTTTTTTCCTTGTAATCTGTATCTATAATGTGTTAGAAATGTGCAAGTCGGTTTTTTTTTTGCAAAAATATTTTATTATTCTCTTGTTCGTGTTTTACTCAAGAAATTATACAGTTATTTTGTAATGTATTATAATGGGTAGGTCAGCCCGTATCAGGAAAAATAGAAATAAAGAAACAATGACTAAAAATAAGGAACGATTAGAGGTGATTTGATAAATATTCTAACCAAACTAGAACAATAAATCGTTGACCCCGTTGGGAGTCGAATCCGCGACTTCCGTTTGTGGGCTGAACGCTCTAACCAATACACCATAAAAGCAGTTGCCTACAATATTTCTACGACTTCCCATATGATATGGTTGGTGTTTAAAAAGCAAACTTAATGGCTTTTACACTGAGGGACTTCCGATTTTCCGTCACATCAGTTCAGCGATAACATTATATATAAATATATGATTATTTCTGATAATAATATATGTGAAAACTTTGTACAAGTCTTTGAAATTTGAGGCTTTTCATCGAATTCCGCCATCAAATCCTGACTTGGTTCCAACGGAACCATCTCGAAAATGCACTCTTTTCTTCTCAACACCCGTCCATAATTAACGGAGAAATCGGCTAACAAGATTAATAGATATATGGTAGAACATACATTAATGATATTAATATTAATGAGTTAATATTCAAGTTAATAATCTTCTTGACCCTCTTTATAGATAAAATAATGCAGAATACAAAAATTAAAGAATATAAATAATAATATCAGGTATAAAAAAGCCAGTGAAATTAGTGACAGTTTTACCGTTAAATTAAAAAATGGCGGCATACAGCTGATTAGATCCTGCCTCTCGATCGCTTTTACATGTTGGTATATGCCTGATTCAGATTACCGCAAATAAATTCTAGAGAAACAACTATTAATAATCTTTATGTTTTCGCTAATTGGTAATAGGAGACTTTGTTTTTAACGACGGGTAACTAAGACTAAATATCTATTTTTGAAATGACATTTAACAACACGTATGTAAAATAATAGGAGCTACAAGATATCGCTACTTATGTTAATACAAAATCATTAGACACTAGGAGTAAGTAAATATCCAATTTCAAATGAGGTAGAAATTATAGCTGTCAGGTCTCCTCCATTCTGCGTATGTATTATATTTAATATACTATATATGAAAGTGTCCTACATTTTTAATGAAAAGGTAAAATTTTTCAAATTAATTATGAAAATATTGACTAGGTATTGAGTAAGTGGTGTAAAAATATTGTTATATGAGGGTCACATGGAAATATAATCAATAAAATCGTATCTTACAGGGTGAACTTTATATCACATACATCTATCTTGTAAATTTAAAAATAGAACTCATTGAATTAAACCTACTAACCGGCAGATTATTTGACAGTCCAATTCTATTTTGAACACTTTCCCTAAACCGTTGTTCTGATGAAGAAACGGGCCTTGGGCAGTAGTTCGTTTCAATGTTGGATCGTGAGTACCATCAATTCTCGTATCGGGATTACCTTTTAAATAAAGGTATAAGAAATGATAATCATCTGGTGATATATCTGATCTGGACAATGATATCCGTCATTGTTTAAGATTTTGTAACATTATTTTAGATACGATTTTGAATATTATTAAAATTTCTTTATCGTATAATAGAATATGAAATATCTAAAAAGTGGGTATGACATTTTCCTGTATAATATGCGTTGCGCCAAATTTTATCTTTAATTTTAATATCATTAGGAAACAACCATTGTATTATTGAATGTTGGTGATGAAGTGGTGAGAATCATTTCCCATCCAAGAAACTAATGAGAATAATGGATCTGATGGTAGGACCGATTGTGGTAATTTTATTTTATCTCCAGCATAACATAATCGCTGTTTTTAAAGTCTTTTAATATTGGCAAAGGTTGTCATATTTCCAATTTTTCATATTTCCCGGTCATAGTCAGGAGCACTACGTCTCCGAAGTGGCTCAATTTCATTATGTCGTGCTAGCTGTTGTATTAGATTTGTAGAAAGTTATTGCATTTTAAGCCCATTCACTTAATTTCCAATCATTCTCAGAGAACTGTATTATAACTCATGTATTTCAAATATTAGTAATGTTTAAATACATTTATTTTATAATTAAAAATTACTAAGATTTTTTCAGAAATAAAAACACGACATTTCAAAATTCGCCATTGTAGGTCAAACACCTATCAGAAGTGACGAAACATTGACGTTACTTATTAGTTCCTAACCATTATTTTCGCATTCCAACATTTTGACATTTTACCGCGTTTCTATTTTATTCGGATAATATATCTTATATTTCAGAGTTAAAAAAATGGTTTTGTGTAACCAACGAAATGGAAAGACAAATGGGATTTTTCAAGGCAAATAACCTAAGTCAAAAACCGATTCATCGATGATGACTGTACCGTGTTAGCCTAAACGAAATAATAATTTTAAAAAGCATTATAAAACTTCTATAGAATTGAAGTGAGTGAGTATTCCAGATATACTAACAATGAAATATGGTAGAATATTGAAGAACATTAAATACAAAAACAATATCAATATAACACTTGGCAAGAATATTGATAAAAGTAGGTAATAACTCTGAAGAGTAGGCAATAATAGCACAGAAATCAAGTGCTCCATATTTGTCAAGACAATAATTTGTTTTGATGGAAAAGCTACTGAAATATTTTATAATGACAAAATATCCATTTTACATAGTTGAACAAAATTATTGGGCACTCATATACATAATAAACTAAATAAATGAGACCATCCATCCTCCAATGTTACCAACAGTGTTATTTATTCCAACATAAAAAAAGTTTAAATTTTATATATTTGATGATGCACCTCTGTATTGTATCAATTTACCTTGTAATATTTGGGTAAATAAAATATACAAATTATAATTTTGAAGTTCATTTTAATAATAGTCTGACAATTTTGTGCATGTGCAAGTACAATTCTTTATCAAGTACTTTTCAAAATCTGTGTTTAGACCAGTTATAACATATCAAGTTTTTCTGTAAATCTTTGAGCTATATATCTGTTTAGGTTCTTTTACTTTACTTGGGTTCAGTGACAACATTTGGTTGAAATGTTTAAAATTACTTTTTGCCATAACATGCATACCGAGCTGTAAAAAATTGATAAAATAACATTTTTCAATCAAATATATGTCACTTACCTTTAACCTGGTGAAGCATAGCCCATCGAACTATTTGATTTACAAGAAACCCGATATTTGATATTGGCCTTTTGTAATCTAACTATGATGAGATTTGATAGACACTTATTGAAGACTTTAATTTAATTAATTTTTTTTTGTATTTTGAAAGCATATAGACAGTAGCCAACAATAGTTAATATTCAGTGAGTTTAGTTATAAGCCCATTTTCTTCAGTCTAGTTGGCATTCGTATATTGTAGAAACATATACTGACTTCAAGCGCACTTATATAACTAAATTAGTGACGTTGTATTCAATATAATTTTGTATACGATTTGATAGCTGAAAAAATAAAAAAATATTAAGGGGTCATATATAAAATAAAAAAAAGAAATGACGCCGAATATCGAATATTACCAACAATATCATTTACCTTTTTATTACGTTAACTAGACTTTAGACATAATTAAAAGGACTTATATAAGAATTATAATATTTCTGTGAATGAATTATCGATGTTCAAACAATACTGGCTGGTTCCCGCATTGCAATATGTTTGTGCGTTGAAACAAAATATATAACTTGTTTGTTTGAATTTTTAGCGACATAAAATTATCTTAGGAGCATTAACACTATCTATATACAATAGAACATCTAATTATTATGTAGGATTATTAAAAGAATTTATATATAAGACCTTACAAACCGTAGAGTGCGACCAAAACATCTACGCCACGTGCTGATCTGAAGCATTTTATAGCGCATTTACTAATTTTCATTGCGGTTAAAATAGATACGTAGAATTGCCATAAAGTGGTTATTCAAAAATAGTAATCTAGCCTATTGAGGTTATAACTCGATGTACAAAGATGATTAACAATGAAAAGAAGAAAACGTGAAAGATTTGACATGAAGAACGTTTGGGACAATGAAGTTATTGATCGGTACAAGTTCTTTTATCATTGGTGAACGTCAACTAACAACAACATTAGGATGTCGAAGCAAGTAACATATAAATAAGTAAGGAAGTCATATTCGGTGATTCTGACATAAAGTATCCGATATAAATTAGTTTCTGACATAAACAAATTAACTATTTTTGAACTAGTTAATCAATAGTAAATTGAACCAATTGGAACAATGTATGGCCTCGAATATTCAAATTAAATAGACTCTTTTAAAGTATTTTTAAAGTTGAATATTACCTTTAACGATAACAATAAAATTTAGTCCTAAATTACTTTTCCATAATGAAAGATAATGATCGAGGTTTACAACCTCAATAAATTTTTGTCTGCCTCCCCGAAATGCCCCTTTATCTCTTTCCCAATCTTTGCCGTGGCCTCATATCGCGACATAAATCTAAGTTAATGGTCTTTAACGTAAGCACGGGCCATCACTTAACTTCAAGTACATTTCTAATACGGCACAGTCAGGGATTAAAAATAATCTCCATTAATTGAACCGACAAATTGCTGTGTAATCATCGACATTTGCTGCCGTTTGCAAGCATCAGTTTCCGTCGGAACACCCCTAATACATATTCGTAACCTTGCAACATACGTTGGCAATTTTATTACCCAGGTTTTTGGAGATGTTTATCTCATCGATAAAATGTAAAACTAGGGCTGGAGCTCTTACACACATTTATCACACACATTTACTATATTTGAAACATTTGTGACATTCAGACCAGAAACGTACATAGTTAATTTGCTAAAATCTAAAGTACTTTAAATCATATCCGAATACTATTTTATTCCTTTGGTAATAAGTAGTCTTTGGAACTATCGACTGAGATCGACTATCGACTGTTTAGTAATTGACTACTTTTTACTATCGACTGTTTCAGTCGCCATTTTTGGTTCGACTGGTTTTGTTACTATTTACTATCGACTGTTTCAGTCATGTATATTTAGTTACTATTTTTGGTTCTATTAGTCTCATTCGATTGATTTTTAACGTTCTAGCTCTGTCGTCCTATCCGCGACCTTGATAAAAATGTATTTAATTTATGCTTACATAGATTTTATATGTAATATATATAGTTTTATGATATTTTTAGTAGTTTGCTTGTAAAGAGCAATATATTGTATATTAATATAGTACCACTTTGGAACGATATTTTTCAAGATTGTTAATGTAATAGGGTAAAAAGATTAAAATTGTGAATTATAAATAGTAAAATACTGTTTTACTGACTGTTTTTATGGCAATAATAGGTAATATTTCGATCACTCTCTCGATTTCTATTAAAAAATTTAAAATTTAAATTCTTTAAAAAATTTCCGTTGTATAATAAATAAAGCATTTACTTTACTTAAAAACTTAGTTATTGTGCGATCATTTTTAATTATGCCATGAATTTTTTTTCTATGATTAGGTATAATTGTTATTTTATGTATATGTTTAATGTTTATTTAGTATTTATGGTTATTGTACATCTTTAGTTTTTAAGTTATATTTAAGTTCTTTTGTATTGTCTATATTTATTATGGTATATTATTTGAAAATAGCAATTAACATATTAAAATATGATAAAAGTTTTGTGGGGTTTTATTCCATTCCATAGAAAAATTCCTTTTTACAGATCCACATAACATTCAAATATAAAAGTAATTCTACTTCGTTTAAAATGAAATTATTAATTACATCGTAATTGTATTCAGTAATTTTTTTTCTTTTCTTTTTAAAAGTTAGTACGAGAAGGAATATGTACATTTCTGTCTCGCTTATCCTACCATTGGAAAATATAAACACATATAAAATTAACTGATCCAAGCAATTATCTTCGTCCTTTTCTCTGTCACAATTTATATAAGAAAGGATTTGTACATATTCGTCTGACATCACGAATTGAATATAACAATCGAACCAAGAATTTAACTGAAAATAGTAATTATTATTTTCAGTCGCTAGTATTTTGACTGTCCACTGTTTCGACTGCTTTGCTGAAAACAGTCGAAACAGTCAATAGTTCCCAACGCTAGTAATAAATAACGAATAACTTTTAATATAATATCTGTACAGAGTATTAACATATATGACACCGGACATAAATGTATACATTTATTTTTCCTATTTTAATAACAGATTTTCAATTGAATTTTAATCCGATCTCTCATATGCAAATTTTCTCTTTTGTAAAAGTTGCATTTGTGATAAATTATTTTTACTTTAGTTATTTTATCTGGATGTCTGGGAACATTATTGAGCTGAAATTTCCAAACTAAAGTCAATTGTATTCAGCACAACTTATGTTCTCAGCATATTTGAAGCAATCCATGACATAAAAGTCTAATTCTTGAAACGCCTGACACTCGACGTTGCCAGTTCTCGTAAATTGTACCTATATTTGAAGTAAGAAAAGGAGGAATGCAATAAAGGTGTTTTTTTAGTGAAAATATCTATTGGGTATTCAAAAACTAACTTAAAATCTCTTTTGTAACTCAACTTAACATTTTTGTGGTGCAAATATTAGATTCTATAATATAATAGGCGTATAATGAATAATCTTTTATAGACATATTTAATATTTAAATAATTTTGAAAGGAAAGTAAGAAGAGTAAATAAAACAATATGTAAAATAACAATTACAATTTATTTATTAATCCACAATTTATTTTCTACACTGCCCATGACATCTAGGCGCACTTTTATATGTGGTGCCTCTATTAGCTCGACAGGCATCCATTTATCTTTACAGTCACACAATAATCTATCATCTATACAATCATACACACTTTAAGTTTATCATATTGAATCAGTGCATTCAGTTCGGTATTTTGAGAATTAAATTGTATCCATATCAAAATCCTTATTTCTATTTTCTTTTTGACCCCATTTATCCATGCATTAACACTTGTAGAATAAATGAATGAATATCTTTACGAACCAATAAGTCTAATTAATACTTGCCTAAATGAATTCGGATTTCATCTAATATCGCATCCATATTTATCTGAAGTTTTACTTTCGAAACCCCGATTATATCTAAACTATATAAATTTGGTATAGAATTGTATCCAATATGCACAATTAAAATAAAAATTGGTTAGATAAGCACCTGGATGAAATGTCCCTTCGGATTAGAATTGCTACGAAAGATTTGTTCGATAATTTTCGCAAATAAATTATTCATCTATTACTGTCTACTATTTATAATCAAAATATAAATTGTATAACAAAAAATAAATCATGAACATATGTAAATAATTAAGAACTACTAGAGCTCTTACCAGTGCCAAGGATAAAATAAAAATTACTGCCTTAGTTCATTGGAGACCTCTCGATCACTTGTAAATCAGGCGCAAACTGCTGAAGTTTACCGAATGCCGACTATATCCGACTATCCGTGAATATTTATAATCAATCTCACTATCATTCTACCAAATTTGCACATTTTACATTTTTCAACTAAGCTTGGCTGTTATGATATAGGGTATTGGTTTTTTATATCAACAATACCCAGCATATCTTCACGAAAAAAAAGTGCTTTAATTGCATCTATTTTTCCTTTACTCAAATACTAATATCTAATAATAATTATGTCAAATTCAAAAATTTAATTTTAGCTTTTTTTCTTGGAATAAAATGGATTTGAATAAAACCATTGATTTTATTGGTTATTGGTATTAATTTATGGCCGAAAATGTGATCTTGTCTTAATTCACATCGAAAGATATAAAAAAATTGGTCCCTAATTAATCAAGTTTTTATACAAAAGTCATAATACAGCTTATAAAGCTTCTATATATGTATTTCAACCTTCCAAATAAACACGCTAAATAACGCCGAAATATAAAATGTAATCCTCATATCTGTGTCATATTCAGATCATATTCACGTGACTACATATCCAATCAATTGATTGAGATTTCCGTCGTAATAGAGGTTCAAAAATATAATTAGTTTCTCGAAAACGAATCCATCTAAAGTGAAATGCAATTTAAAACTCGTTACTAACGAAAGGCGAATTTACGAAATTTACTGATCTACAAATTGCTTTCATGCCAAAACTAATATTGGCTTTACAGTTCCTAATACCATTTGGGAAATTAAGTTTCAAAAACTTGCCTAGAAAAATTTATATCTCCTGATAGTTCTTCTATCATCAGCATATATAAGATTGCTAATATTAAATATAATTTTATAGATAATCCATGTTATGCATCGTTCAGATCTCGAGCAACTTAATGCGTTCTCAAGATAGTTCTTTAGGGTAAATGATGTGGTTCGGTGAATGGTGGTAAGACGAAATGAAACAGTGGTGTTTACATTATGTGACCGTTATTTATTGAAGTAATATAAAAATGTAAAAATACAAATGATAAAACGGATGGCAGCGGTGTCACCTGGTGACGAGGCTTGGGCAGTCGATGGTGGCACGTCTAAACCAAAGGATGGTCGTGTACTCAATGAATGGAAATAACCTTCAATAACATCCCAGATAAACGTCTCGGGGTAGCCAGCTATTCGTTATCGGGTTCTAGTTGGCGCTGCTGGCACCGCGCCCGTGTTCAACATCTGGGATTATATTTCTGGGTATTTTGTAGACCTCTATTCCACGATGTGTGAATAGGAAAAATTCGACATGTCTCAAGGTCTCTACAGTTCAAGTAAATAAATTTTAATCTGCCATCAAATGTAAACATGTTTTTATATTAAATCATGCAGTTTTATGTATATTAATAATTGATGTTTTTGATAAACTTCAAGTAGACACATTTCTTAGTTTCACCCAATATTGTTCTTGGAATTTAATAATTTTTCTCATTGTTTGGCATCATTGCATTGCAAATTGTATGGTATTATGTTTATTTGAAACTTGTCTTTCTAACATATAGTATATTCCCCATTAGATTCTGATCTCTTTCATCATAGATTAAGATGTGACTTCATAGAAGGTAGTAATTATTTTTTATATATTTGTCACATTTTGTTTAATATCTGATAATACATAAGCAGATGCGGAGATGGGATACGGAAATAATAAAGAGTAGGAAACAGGAAATAGTACAAGGAGAATACGATAAGAGGGAGATATCGAAAACACAGAGATAAGATTTGCAGAGGGGGAAAATAAGATGGTGAATACAACAAAGAGCAAATACGGGGCTAACGAAAATGGGAGAAGACAATGAAGTATAAATACATTCTGAAAGATAAAAAGGAAGGTTGAGAGAAAACGTTACACATTGGAAATGTCGAGGAAGGGCGGAGGATAGAAAGTTGAATATACGACGAGTGACTGGTACATTTGAGGAACTGAAGGAAAATATTGGAGAAATTGAGTTAGAGAAACTAACGATAACCGAAATGAAACTACAGTAGACAAAAGCAAGAGAGCGTAAAACAAGATAATAAAATAGACAACATATTTGAAAGGAATATTAGAGTTAAGGATGAGAAAGAAAAAATAAATCAAAAGTATAATAATTGTATACGCTCCGGGCTAAAACGAAGTGGCTGCAAACAAAGAAAAGTTTTGGGAAGAGTCGACAAGTATAAATGATGAATCTGAAGAAAAATATATTTATGGAGACTTTAGCAGTAGAGTAGGAAGGGTGAATAGTACATATAATACAATTACCGAGAAATAGAGGTAAAAATAACAACGGAAAGGAAATGATAAATTTCTGTATATTGCATAAAAAATATAGATATAGAAATTAGGATTTAGAGCAGAAATTTGAGGTTAGCTCTTAACAATAAGAGAGGTAACAACAATAAGAGAAGACATTGAATATGTATGAAATCAAAAAGTCAACCGCCCGCAGTCAAGAAACGCACAGAGTTGGAAACCATAAACACCTGCAAGTTACTGGACGAGCTGAAGTAACAAATATGCAAAATATTGAGCCAGAAAATAGGCGGTGGACATATACAGAGGACAACGGAACAACTTTGGAATTATTTACAGAATTGCTGCGAAATAGCGAAATGAATCTGTGATATTAACGCAAGTAGATGTGACCGAAAACAAATATCATGGTGATCTGAAAAAATAAAAATAGAAATAAAACAAATGAAAAAAACATGGAGAGTACCTATGGAAAGATAACTGATAAATAAGGAAAACAAAAACACAAGAAAATCATACAATTTAAAGAGAGTTCAGGGCGCTGACAAGAAAATAATTTTTTAGTTTTAGAATCACAAATAGAAAAAACCTGTAAATATGAGATATCGTTGTAAAGAAATATAAAAAAAAAGATACAATAAGGGTAGTGTTTAACTCAAATTACGAACTGTTTGAACTGAAATTACGAATTACAAATATTATAACAGGGAATACAAGACTAGTTCCAAATTCGGCCGCAATAATTTTGGATATGTCCACGTAGCATTATAAAAATGTGTAAAAAATATAAAAATGATTCATTAATTATATCTCCAGACCAGTAGTTTTTTTTTACGCAGGGTATGCCTCATCTTTGTGAGATAGAAAAAACTAGTAGCTAACGGCGTACAATATTTTCAATAAACCATTTTCTAAATTGTGTTTTAAGTAAACAAAATTGTATCTAAAGAATACTAAAAATTTAAACAAGTAACCAAGTTTTTAAAACATAAATTAATCATGAACTAATTGATGCTTGTTTTGATTTGAAAAATGAAGTTGGCCTTTTATTAATACGGGTTCCTGTAATTTTTATATTTAGTTTTTTTTACTTCATTTAGTAAATGTTTTTTTTTTCTTGTCGGATATATTTAAATTTTTTTGTCACATTTCACCCACATAAATAGATCTATATATAAGTAGTATATATCCGTAGAATCTCTTAGATATTTTATCCCAAAAGCTTCAGCTTCTTTAACCCTCTGCTTCGCCGATACTAGCATAATCAATCACTAAGAAGACATTTTCAGCCGTCTGAAATTGCGTCGGATTGCCTTTCCGCGCTTAAGACCTAAATGAAACTCTACAATTTTTTTCACTAAAACAACATTAATTATGTACAAGATTAGGGTCCAATGGTTAAAGAAAGATGGATTTAAAACTAGAAAATTTATTTAATTTCTCTAATTGTACGCCGTTTAATCCATATTTTAATTAAATTAGTGTTGATTTTTTTTACAGACAGAACATCATTTATTTCATATTTTTGTTGATTTCGTCTTTTCTGAATTACTATATATAGCCCGTTCAATAAAACACTAAACTCACGTCATCTGAATTTATGATGTAAAAACGTCGTATTGTTGCATCACGGCATCTACTTTGTGTTTTAGCTCATTTTGGTTTGGACTTATAACAAAATTATAATGTATATAAAATAATGAAAGATAAATTATATTTGATAATATTATATTTTTTAGCTTTATAGTACATTAATTCATATATTATCTAATTACTTATATTAGAGTTAAATATACAGTCATAATAGTTGTGGGTTAGGGTTGTGTTTTGTTATATTGATATTCAATTCTTTTCCACGTCATCTATGAGGTAGTATTCGATTTGTCCACTTAATGTACAATTGTATGTCCAAGTAATGCATTTTACTTTCATTAGAGACGATTGGGCATATATACCTTTTACGCTTAATTCTTCTTTCTTTCGCTGCAGTGTTTCGTTGTCAAATAATTTTCATATAGCTATATTTCTTATTAGTTTCTTCTGGTATTACTTGTGTACACCTTCCTTGACAAAAATAGATTTAATCACTTTATTCTCCCTAATGTATTTTACATATCTGCGAAACAGTTAGTATTCCTTCTCTCCTCGGACATTCGAACTAAATGTTCATGTATATATTTTGAACAATTAATAGATAGGTGTGTATCTATGCACACAGTTATCATACAGTTAAATTATATTAATATGTACTCACCTTTAGATGTTTCGATTTCGATCACCCTGTGTCCGTAATTGTCAGCATCGGATCATAATCTCACAGCCAGATTTACTATGTATTTTTTTCAGGCCTATTTGTAAAAATGGAAATTATATTAAAAGCAATTAAATATTTCATTTATATTTACCAAGTAATAATTTGAAATAGTTCGCTCTTTGGAATGGTCTCTTCAGAACTTAATTTATGTATTGTAAGCATCATTTGTTGAGATCTCTTGCACCATAATATGGTGAAAAAAAATTTAAAAGGATTTATACTTTTATAAGTTCTTTAACAGCTGGTTTTTCGAACTAAATTTAAAATACGTGACAGTTCATCTCTCCATTGTGGTTGCCCTTGGACTTAAGTGAAAATATTAACTCTACTCTAGGAATAAAACTATTAATAAATATTATGACTGACAAAACCTAGTCAAATATCATCCTTTTTTTATTGTCTGCTTTGTAATATTTTGTTCCACGCTTTTAAAAATTGTATCATTATATCTGGAAGTTCCATTACACCTCGTCATGCTCACCTCATCTACATGCCTGGAATAGTAGGAATATCAGAGGATACTAACAATCTCCTATGAAATAATTGTATTAAAATATGTTTACATTGAAAGAAGGACTCTCTGTTCTCATACATTTTATCTCTGAAGTACTAATACCAAGGTAATCTTGATTCATCACCCGCTTCGTATGAATATTGGTAAACCCAAAATTACATTGATTTTCATTTTTTGAGATATTTCAGTCACAGTGCGGCTGCAATACGCTAAAAATATTTTCGGTAAAATCCGCAGCAACTTATTACTTAATAATATTAATACCTCTACAATTACTTCTCTAACGTATTTTACTGGCAATAGCCAGCCGCCATTCGTGTGCGAAGTTACTGATTAGAGGGTTAGGTGTATTCACTCGTAGTAATAGTAAGCAGTGGTTTGAAATCTATTAAAAATTTTTTTATTAGTATCTACAGTTCATAGAGCACCAAAACAGCGTCTGCTGCCTTATAACTTTTAATTATTATCACTAATGGTCTGAAGAATTTTGCAGGTGTTTGACAATCAGACGAATTTTATGTTATATTTATTTGACACACAATTGTGTTATATATAGTCATGTGAGTTTTGTTACTTACGAGAATATCGTTACTGGCTAATTAAAAAGAAAATTCATTTAATATCCTACATACTAGTGTTTCTATTTCTTAACATATTAAATAATTTGCAACAAAATATCACTCAGTTTTGATTTTACAAGAAAAGCTACGGAAGAGGGACTAAAGAAAAACATAGTATTTGTTAAACATTTTATTTATTAACTCCTTTAAAACTTCTTTATGGAAATCTTCAAAGTATCTTTATAGTTATATTGAACAGGAAAGTCACAATTCGGTTCAGTCATAAGCCTGCTAACGGGAAATTAACATGGCTAATCTTCTGATCGCCAAAGATCCGAATATTGTTTCCACATTTCCTCTGGCACACGTCTTCAGTAAAACTTTTATATAAAAATTCTCCTTGACGGTCTATCCAAGAAAAGCACAAATCCTTGATGCACAATTTCAGAAATATTGAAAAAAAGACAATAGCAATCGCCTTCATATTCGACTTTTTTTAAGAACAAGAAAAATGTTCTTTTGATCTGTGTTCTTCAAAATGTATTATAACGATTTTGTAGGCACAACAGTGATAGAAGTACTACGATTACAGGTTAGCATAGAAATTTAAGCTACATAGATAATAATTTCGTGAAGATATCTCCTTAGTCGAGCTATTTTACCTCTTTTTGATCATCTAAACGGTTCAATAATTTTTGTAAACATTTAATTAACTATAAAATAGAATGAGCAGATAAATAAAAGCAGTCGAAGTATAATACTACGTATATTCTAAAAGAAAAGAAAAGTTATGATTTTTAACGCTCTTAAGATAAATCCCATTATTTTTTACTTAGGTGCCCTGTGAATTTATATTGTAAAAGTGTTCATAATTAACCATCTTTGAAGTATGAAGGGCTGTGCTTATGATGTCCCTTTGTTATCAGAATATTATAGTATTAATACAATGTATAGGCAAGAAATGAAAATAAAATAAATATTTCTTCTTCCCCCATGAGAGGAAAGTAAAGGTTGAAAATCAATATTTCGAACCAGGACGAATTAGGACTCTACCATGTAAATTCTATATATCGAAAATGTTACGAGAAAAAAAGTTCGTGAGTTAGAAATGTAGTTCTTTTTCATATTTTTAATTGTGCGAAAACCATTATACAAAAAAGTTGTCTCTTGTATTTCTAGTATAAAACAAATAATATCACTAAATTAACACACCCTCCATACAGTTCATTCGTATTTTATCTAAAATATATATGCAAACAAATATTTTATTTAATTTTCATTTAATATTTTTCTGGACACGCTTATTAAATATTTTATAAATATATACATAGAATTATTGTTAAATTAATACTATTTAATGAAATTGCATAATATAAATATATATTCAAAATTTCGTTTAAATTATAAATAAATTTTATGAAATTAATAATTATTATAAAATGGAAGGCAGATAATGTAAAATTTTATTCAATTTACGCCTGAAACGATATTTTGCATATTTACGTTTCAAATTAAAATCCAGATGTTTTATTAACATGGCTGGAAATAATAATTATGAAAAATAACATTCTTTTGTTCAGCAGGAGGTAGTGTAACCTCACCTTAGAAGCGCATGTCATACGTCATTTAAATGACCATTTTTTACTGAAAAATAATAACTTGGAAACGAACAGAAAACAAAACAAACAAAAACTGCTCTTTTTCTGCCTGTATATTTCAACATTTTAATAACGATGATAAAGCGTTGAACGCCAATCACCATAAAATTTCTGACAGAGAAAAATAACTGCAGGGCAGCCCTGATTAATTTGGAAAAGAATTGCGAGGACAGAGACACTTTTTTTATTAAAAAGTTGTATAAGAAACGTAATTTTCTAATGGTCATATATCTTCCTAAAAAACAATTCCGGGTAGGTTTTAAAAGGCCGTTAAAATTCAAAGTATGTTGTAAAGTTGCATATATTAAACCTTGAATTCATGTTATTTTTTGACAGTTTTTAATATGTATCATGAAATAAGCCAATCTCAATTTTTTACAGTATCTTAATACAGTTTTTTAATCTCAAATTAATAAAATAAATTAGTAATTTAAACTGTTAAATTTCTTGTACAAAATATGCTAGATGACTGTAATAAAGAATCACTAAAATATTGATTTATAATAATAATACTGTAGACATATTATTAAAAGAACATTTATTTTGAAGTTAAAAGTAGTATTATTGAGTTTTTGAAAAATTAAGAATCAAAATGACGCCCAACCTCAAATATTATCAAAAGTGTTATTTATTCTAACGTAAAAAGGTTTAAATAATGTACATTTGGTGATGCAGCTCTGTGTTGTATCAAATTACTTTGTAATTTTGGGTAAATAAAATGCACAAATTGTAATTTTTAAATTCATTTTTATTATATTTTATTTTTCAATATCCTGACTATCTTTACATCTGTGCAACTACAATATTTCATCAAGTCCCTTACAAAATCTGTATTTGGATCAGTATTAACATATAGAGTTTTCTTGTGAATTTTTTAACTAGATATTGGCTTAGTGTCTTTTGCTTTACTTGAATTCAGTAACAACATTTGATTCATATATTTTCTGTACGTAAGTATTGTTCGATATGTTTGATATTTCTTTTTGCCACAACACACATACCAGGTTGTAAAAACTTGCTAAAATTGTATTGTTCAATCAAATATATGTCAGCTACCCTTAACGTGGTCAAATAGATCTAATTGATTTACATGAATCCGGATATTTCATGTTGGTTTCTTGTGGTGTGATCATGGTGAGATCTGATTGACACTTGTCGAATTTAATTAATATTTTTCTTTGTAGTTTGCGATATGCCATATAATAGCAGAGTCCAGCAATATAATATAAGTACATAGGTTTTCTACTGATTGGGTTTACTACCGTCTGGCGAATGAACGACTCAGATATCACCGCGGATCATATCCGGTCCTAAGCACCAGGTTATGAAAGAAATTAATACACATGCCCAAGTTGGATTTAACTCACTTCACTTTTTAAATGCTAATACATCATGGAAATATTTGGGAAAAATGCACAGATCTGGTATGTCAAATTAACTTTTGAACATCTTTTTTAATATTAATTTTTTCCAAATTTAAATTCGATATTTTGGTCAAATTCAGATATACTATAGTTAATTTGATTAATAAGTATCAGCACCTCAATGTTAACATTTATTATTATTTTATACTTCATCACTTCATCCAATAATGTGTACGTATTAATATGTACAATGTACAAATTAACTAATATTATCCTACATTATAAATATACTCGTCCAGTTATAAAGAATATTATACTTGTAAAAGTACTGATAATACGTAGTGATTTACAATGATTTTCAGTTACCAATAATGCAGTTTTTGGTCAATTTCACCAGTTTCCTGATCATTTTGTGATTTGGTGATAAGACAACTATATATAGTATCTTTTTTATCAGGTATGTTCACTATAACATTATTCCAATATTGTCGAATTTGAATGTTTACCACATCTTCATTTTTTCTTATTTTCAATCATTTAGTCAACAATAGAACCAAATTGGAACTTACAAATTAAACAGTTCACAATTGAAAACAACAAATGCAATATATTGCTGTAGTCAGTTAATGTGTATATATTTCTTTAATTTTCTTATTTTCCTATTTAATTTAGACATATTCAGTGTATATAGAGGCTAATTAGTGAACGCTCAAAATTACATTTTCGACACATATTAATTTGGATGTTTGGTTTGAAGAAATTTGCTGCCGAAATCCATCAAACGCTCCTGTAAACCAATGATGATGCTACTTCATCATATTCTAATCATCGTCAATGACAATCAATGACAAAATACAACACAAATTATCAAGAAACTTTCAAGCAGCTTAGCAGCCAAATGTTTCCAAATATTTATAATGCGGTGAGAAGGACCTAGAAGGAGGGAAAATGGATTCCACACGAATTGCTTCAGGGTGTCATTTCAAACAATGTCAACATCGCGGCTTCATTGTTTGCTCAGGTTTCTGTAAAGAGATGAGATTGATGATGTAAAATGGATCTAGTACGCAGTCTCAAGTTCAAAAATCCAACAAGTAAATTTATGAGGCGCATCGACGCCAAAGCGGATTATATATATATATATATATATATATATATATATATATATATATATATATATATATATATATATATATATATATAGGCTATAGACCATTGCTGTGTATATGGTGGAAGCAGCAAGGTATGGTGCATTACAAACTGCTAAAATCAAATGAATCTACTACTGCAAATATCTACCGATATCTACAGCTGCAAGAATACTACTGACTATAGATATTGCCTTGTGATTATTACTTGTTGGACATCGATGCAACACATGGTTAGGTTAGTAGAGGATTTCAAAGTGATGAAGAATTGCGGAAATGGTTGGATCGATGCCAAACCAATATCATTCTTTCGACTTGCCATGTTACCAGTAAAATGGGATATAATTGTAGAAAATGATTGAAAATATTAGCTGATGTAAATATCCTATTAAAAGCTTTTTCACGGCAAGAAATAAATCAGAGAACACACAGTATATACATTGTATCTTATAATTTATAATTCGATGGAACCCAGAAAACTTGCAAAAATGCATTTAAAAAAAAATATGAAAACTTAAAAACAGTTGGAATATACTTTCAGCGCATAGTAGTATTAACCCTTAAAACAAACTCGTAAGCTGATTAATATGATTTGATCTAATATAGTTCGGAGCAAACAAAACACGTTTCCCACAAAGCGGCATTTCAAACCGTTTTGGTTTTAAATTAAATTTTGGGTTGAAAGTATTTTCCGTCGGCAATTTATTAAGTAAGGCGAAGGCAAGCCAAAATAAATTGTATTGGTAGATATTCTTGACTCGTGCTGGCTGTTAGAACCAATAAACGTACGAAATAGATAACCGAAATCCGGTGAGCGTGACTCAGATACCCGTTCAGATGAACCGAAATTTAAAAGTGGGGTAAGTAGCTGGTGCTGTAATTTATCGATCTAATCTTTGTTCTGTATCAAATTGCTACATTTTTTTTTAAATTAAATATTGAACATCTATCTAAGATTAGGTACCATTTTTTCATGTGTTCTGTGAATTTTCTTTTTGAATCTGAAACTTAATTGTTCAGTACTTATTCCTTATTTCATCCGTGTCTTTTCATTTTGGCTTTACGCTTGAGGTAATGAGTGGATAACTTTCTTCGTTTTTTTTTAGTAAGTTTAGTAAGTTCTTTGTTTGTTGACTATATCCGACAGATGGGTGATTTACATAAAGAAGAGTGAATTTTTTTTGTTTCTAAATACCTCATTGATAGTGAAATGCTCTTGCCTAAAATCCTTTGATTTAGAATTTATATAGAACTGGTATTTGCATGGGAAACCTAATTTGGATCACTTGGAGTCACATAACTTGTGAAGTTGTGGCAAACTTGAAGGATCGGATTATCATCTTATGTAACAAGCATTTAATTGGGACAAATAGCCTTTTGAGATGAGTTCCATTTTGAATGCTGAGCTAAATTTTTATAGACATATAAATAGATATCTGGTCGAAATATAGTACCTAGCACTTTCAAGTCACGATATCACTGCTTGGTCGAGTATGAAGTTGTGGGCGGGTGAAGAACATCCTATATTATGGCCTATATATGGTCCTATAACCAATAATGGGTAGGAGGTGATATTTGTGCTGCAGGTCTCCAGGAGATATTTATTGATTTCACACTGATCATATTTACGAATAATTGTATTATGGTGTGCGTTTATGTTTCTCATAAACCAGGAGCCGTTGAGAAGCATAGGAAGATATTTTATCAGCAGCAGACTGAGTGTCAGTCGCAAAATATTAGTACAGAGAGATTTTCAAAATAATTTTAACAGCGCTTTTTATAACATTAAATGTAAAATTATGTAATTAAGCTCTCTTTTTTTGAATATGATTAAAAATGTTTTATTTCTACAATGATAACCTTTAAATGCTACATATGAACATTATATGTAAATGAAACTAATTTCCTATTTGTCCATTTTTCTGGCCTTAAATAACAAAACAAGCCACAAACAACAAACAAGATATAACTGAGTTGCTTTCTTATATTAGGTGTTGTGCATAGCTCCTAACTTTGGCATTTAATAGGTTTGGTTTCCTAATAAATCTAATATTTTCCTCGTATTCTGTCCGTCTAAAAAACAGATCAAATTTTTTGAAATAACCTATTGGAAAACATATATAACTCAGTTTAATTCGAAAACCTCTCAATATACTTGCTTTTAACATATTTAGTATATTTGCAGTCATTCTTTTGTCGATTCCTGTTGTCCCTAATGTAGTTAGAACAGCTTGTTAGTGATACCAGAGGATAAACTTGTGGCCATATTTTCGTTCTCATTGTTAATAAACGATAATGTAATAAAATAATAAAAATATTTAAATTTAGTTATTTATGGCGATAATAATAAAAATCATTTGAGTTTAGTGTCATACGCTCTAAATTGTCAACTTTTGTAATCTGATCTATATCAAAAATACCGTAAAAATAACAACTTCTTAGTAATATTTAGAAAAAAGAGCTCAAAACAACCAAAAATTATCAATAACCTGAATCATTTATTCGATTCATGTTAGAGTGGAATAAAATTGGTGATCAAATAATTTCCATTAATGCCTGTTAGTTAGATTTACATAATGACATGATTTATAAAAATGTCAGAAACTTATTAAGGTAACATTTCGCTTTAAATTAATGCTGCCGTTTATATTTTCTGAAATAGTTTCCTTGTATAATAAGCCCTATATATTATTCATGTCGCTATGTACTTAGCAAAACAAGATTTATTGTTATCGATATATTGACAGCTCAGTAATCCGATATAAACACCATTGGATTTAATGAATATTTTAATAATTAATTTATATGAACAACACAATTAACAATACAACTACAATTGATTAGTTAATATTATGGATAGTTTCATCCATTAAAATATATCATGTATAAAATAGGAGTTATTGTTTAATAATTATTGTTAGTAAAATTGAAAATCGTGCGTAAAATATTAGAAGTGGATTAATTAAATAAAAGTGGGAGAGAAAACTTTGAAAGTTATTCACTTAAAAAAAACAAATTATCAGAAATTAAGGCCCAAAAATTAAAGACTGTCGACTATCTGAGTGTACTTAATAAGTAACTTAACTTAGTTGCTGTTCAAAATATTTTATGTCATTTTATCACTATGGGGTCGACTTGGAAAATCAGATACAAACTGAAGTAGAACTGGATTTTGTGATAGAGAAGGTCTTCAAGGACATTCGGTAGTCTTCTTAGCAAAATATTTCAGAAATCAGAAGGATATTGGAGAGTTATAACTACTCAAAAGAAATTTTAGAATTAATACCAGCAAAAAGAAGACCTGGAAAGAATTTATTTCAGGTCTCAACAAGATAAAACTATGTCTAATAATATTATACCCCAGTTGAGGTATTAAATCGAAATATAAAAAATGGCACCATTAGTGAATTTCCGCTTGGCTAAAAATTCTAGTGTTGAATATTCGATATGAAGAGCCACCAGAAACATAAAACGACCCACCATGCAAATGCCTCCAATAAAAATGAGATTGGAATATTTTATGCAATATTTCCAGACATTACTCAATCATTCGATAAAGTCTGGCATAAAGGTTTAAAGCATAAGATTAAAATGCTTCTCTCTTACTAATATTCCAAAGTTTTATGGGTCATATATACAGTCATACCCATACTTCAGAGTGAAATAAGAAGATGATTAATCTAACCTAAGATAAATACAATCAGGCATGCGACAAGGAAGTGTAACGGGAGCAATCATTTGTATGCTGTACACTGGGGACTTGCCTACATTTAATGAAAATGTTAATGCTATATCTACAGATGACGCTGCCATCCTAGCCATTAGAAATAACAATATTAATTCATCCGAAAAATTACAAACAGTTATGGCCGAAATACAGCGCTGGGCAGAAAAATGGCGCATCAAAATGAATAAAGATATAAGTCACAAGCACCAGTTAGTCTATATAAATCAACACGTAGCTCCATATGGAAATTCAATCAAATATGGGGGCACGGCCCTTGATGTTAAACTCGGGTAGAAGCCACATATTAAGAAAAAACGTGAAGAAATGTGATGAAATAATTTGCTTGTTACTGGTTAAATATTTAGCCATTTCAGTATATAATAAGCTTTTGCTTTACCAACAAATCTTGAAACCAATGTAGGGTTACGATGTTCAACTCAAGAGTTATACTAGCCAATACACTATAAATCCTATACAAAGGTTCTAAAATAAGGTACTACGAGATATTGTTGATAGTCTATGGTATGTTCATAATAATTATCTGCATGACGACCTGAAGATGAAGAAAAAACTGTCGATAACGTTATGAAGGACTATGTCCAAAGATATAAACAGAGGCTCCATTAGCACATGAGCCATCATCAAGTCAGAACATTAGAGAGAATAAAAACTACTTCTAGTTCAGTAATTTACCAGTTCAGGTAATTTATTGTTAAAATAGCGACATAGATGTTAAGACCAAAGTGTCCATCGTAGAATAAGTGCTTTGTAATTACTAGTTTTATTACTATATTTATTTTACTAGGTTGCTATTTATTTTCTAGTTTTCATGAGAACCGACATTAAATTATTTTTTTAATATAAAACGAAGATTCTTCATTGATTAGTTTCAACGTGTAAAACAGTAAATTCAGAATATTATATCAATTCAAGAATTTTAGAAGGAGTGCACGGTTTATATAAGAATATTTATTCTTTATCATAAGGCACTTATTGTTTTAACATCAAGTTTATTTGCCATATTGTGCCCTCCCTGACTACAGAAGATTTTACATTTCGAAATTATTTTTTGTGCAATCAAATCAATGTTTACACCTAATTTTTAATTTTATTCCGCGGAACAACTATTATGTTATACAGTGTTATAAAATGTTATTGCTTTAATGATTACACCAGTTTATTACACGTTATTTTTAAAATTTTAAAAGTCAACAAGTGTTTAAATAATACTAATTACGCCACAAAATAAGCGAAGGAACGGTTAAAATTAATCAATGTTACCACTTCTCTGTGGAAGGAACCGTTCCAGCCTCAGTCGTCCATCATCGTCTTTGTTTAACAGGCGTAATGCCCAACTAACTGCTAGGCAAATAACATCTCCGGAATAATTCAATCGGAATGCCCGGTGACAGTTTGTTTGCCGGCGCCCTCTATCGGCCGACAAGATTCAATTATTTGTCACCTGGTTTGGGTGTTTTATTTGCTTTGCCTGCCGGTAATATATTGCAGCGCTTAGGAGGGTATATTGAATGGGGTAGGAGTTCGAAAGAACGGACACGGACAAAGGGACAAAGAAACGGGAAACCCGGGGCACTTTGCTTTTTAAGCAGGTGTTTCCCGCTGACAAGAAAACTCTCTTAAAAACTGAGAGTTTCGTCAAAAGTGGGGTGAAAGTAAAACAGGAAAGTGGACCGTTAAAATTTCGACCTAAATTTAGAGACCAGAGAGGTCTACTTTTGTAACTCCATTCAATGTTTCACTTGTGGTTAAACGTCATCGTATTGATGAAGAAGAATACTTTTTCAGTTTCCTTTATTTTTTTCTAACTGATATAAGTTATTTTGCAGTAAAAGATACTAGTTATTGTTCGAAGATATGCGGTTTTGTTTTATAGCAATTAATTAAGTAATTTGTATTGTTTATATGTTAAATTAAATTTTGTGCATATTTATTTAGTATTAATAGAGTTATAAAATCCTTCTGATAAAACAGCCAATGCACGACATCAAAATTTATAATACAGTGTTTCCGTATCAGATTTTAATTTTGGTTTGTTTTGAATACAACAAAAATTAAACAAAAATAACGTTATCGAAAATAATTAATTTTAATATTGTAGTACTTCTAATGCATATATTTAGAGTTATTTTATTATATTAACGTTGAACTCTTTTTCCATACGACTTTAGGTAGTTTATCTGTTTATTCTGTAGTGGAGGATTGGTGGATTTTTATGTCTCTTGGTGGCCTAATCTACCTAACTGTGTTGTATTTTACTTTCATTATAGAACATATTTACCTTATAATGGTTAGTTGTTGTTTCCACCGTTTCTGCGTTTCCCTGTTTAAATATTTATCCATTATAAAATTAGAATTAATCACTACATTCTCTCTAATGCATTTGCCATATCTGCAAAACAGTTAATATTAATTGTTGTCTCCAGAAATTTTAAACAAATGCCTATTCGAAATAATTATACAAATTTCTATCTACATAAATATTTCACACTCTACGATATGATTTTCTACATTTATCCTATACTATTGAGCCACAAGCCCACAACAAAATAGTTTAATTCAGTCTCTTTCACTATCATTGTTCAAGTCAATTATCAATTTGTTAATTTTTAATCTATCAAACATTTGTTAACGGTTCCACCATGTGTTTTCTTGTCTTTACCCTCCTCATTAGCGTTTTGCCAATAATGGCCCAATGTTCCATTTTGAAATATCCATTTCTCGTAGAGATATATATGTTGAAATAATAAATCTTCCATATTCTTATGATATGCTTCAAAAAATGGCATTACTTTAAAAACAACCTCCAAAAGTTCCATTAAACTTTTCCATGGATCATCTTTACATCATTTAAATCCTATGTTCCCTAACAGTGTATGAAGGGATGATTTACAATCCTCAACGAGCTGGATATCTCTAAATCTTCAATGGATTCTTCCCAGATAAATGGTTTTCTCTGAAATAATTGTGCTAGATAATATTTATATGGATGAAACTACTAATCTATTATACATCTCTGATTTTTATAATGTTGCAAATATATGGCAACGATGTCGACCAACAAAAAAAAGAAAAATTTGAGAAATCAAATTTTATAGACTGATTGGGTTACATGTACTGACGCATCAGGCTTCATCGTGTCTCTTTTTAGCTAGAGTTTTGCTAAGTATTAAAATAAGAAGGAAAAATCTGCCTCGAGTTTTAGACGAATTTAACGTTTTTACTAATTGAATTTGGCAATACTATAGTTAAGTTTAATACATGGTATTACGGTAGCATTTTCTCTTTATCAATTTTTGCATTTACGATTTATAAATCACATAATTCATTTAACACCATTCCTTGTTATTTCATGGTTAAAATATTTTTCGAGGACGCCAAATAATAGCTATCCTCTGGAATAATGAAAGTCTCAAAAATAATTTCAAACATTTTCAATATACAGAGATGGAACGACGAGGCTAGGGTTTGCAGATAGCTAATAATGTGCCTATTTTATTTTTATGTGTAAATATATGGTTTTATATGTTGTTCCTTATATGACTAATATATAAATAACATAATATGTAAATAACAGTGTACATTAGTATCGCAGCATTTATGAACTCTATTTTAGAATATTATATATTGATGTAATAGTTATAAAGAAGAACATTTTTATTAATATATATAAAATACTTTCAGATGTTTTTTGTTCGACTTTTTCAGTTATCTCTCGACTTTTTCTTTTCGACTTACACCTTCTTGATATTTGGCAACTGCGCCAAATAATTACTGTTATCTGTCCAATGAAAGGCTCTATAATAATTTAAAATATTTTCAAGATTGAAAGAAGGGAAGACAAGACAAATAAGGAAGGAAGGAATTTTAGAAAGTAGCAAATTTTTTACTAATGAGACAACTTGAAACACTAACTGACAGTTATATATTTACTAAATACAAAACACGGCGCTGAATATGAATAGAAACTTTTAGATGAAAGCGGATTACGAGGTTATTGAGATGAAGCTGATGAAGATTCCTAGTCTTCTTCCCTATCATTATGGAAAAATTACCAATAATGTAATTACACGCATTCAGGGTTTAAAAACAGTAAGATTAGCTAATCCATCTACACCACCTCAGGTTTGGTAACTTTTGATGAAAGAGTTATTTCTAGAAATAATTTTAGACCGCACGAATGTGGGGATAATCAAACTGAGCGTCGAATATCAGAAGGAAATGGCAACATTATATAAATCATCTAAGCATAAGCGAACTGAAGGTATTTTTATGTTTGAATCTCTCCTTGTATTTCACGTTAGAATTTAATGCATTATGTGCTTATATTATCTGTAATACGTTTTATATTGTATGACTATACCGATACCAGCAGACAGAATATCATGTAGTGACATGCGGCCGTAATTTTCCAAATTTTCACCCCGTTTCATTTATATATGAAATGTGAACTATATATGTTCTGAAATAGCAACACTTCAGGAAAAATCCAATTTCATAATGTATGTAAACATTTAACAGCTCAATAGTATAATATAACAGTACAGTACAGTACAATTCTACAATTTAATGCTTTTATTTGAAATAGGATGTGTGATGATATCTAAAGAAAGAGTAAATGGAAGTTTTGGAGCAATAGCGTTTTTCATTTGAGTTTAAGTGTCAAAAGTGCCAGTTAAAGAACTATGTTTGTTGAGCTGTTGTAAATGTATGTAAAGAGTAAACCTGCAAAGTTTGCTTTGATAAAGTGTAGTAATATGACATTAGAATTTATCTAAAAACCCAAAATAAACGAATAATACATTTTAAAATTGGATTGAACCATCAATTTGCAATTTTTCTTTGCAATAGAGGATCCGGCAGGTGGCCACCTGCCTATTATTCCGCAATCTAAATATATCAACAGCAAAGTGCCATATGCTATATGCAGCTTGAATTTTAGATAAATCAATAAGATAATAAAAATCAACATATGATTAGAATACAATGTAATAAAAAAACATCGTTTCAAACTACACTTTTTGTTAAATCTCTTCAATGAAAAAATACCATAGTAGGGAGGTTCCTGGGAATATAGGAACCATATCAACCTAACGTCACTTCTTTATAACCTCATGCCTAAAAAATAATGACATGTTCCTTGGACTTTTTTCTGTACGATCAAATTATAGAAAGCTTTCAACAAAGCACACTCAAAGTTTGAAAAACTTGTCTGCAAGTAAACATTGGAAGCGTAATAGAACATCCTTTTTTGGCACTGAACCGGGTTGGGGTATCCTGTTACGAATACCTAGTCAGGAAGACAATACAGCATCCCTATAATTTAATGTTTTTATTTGAAATAGGATGTGTGATGAAATCTAAAGAAAGAATAAATGGTAGTTTTGGAGAAATAGCGTTTTTCAATTTAAGTTAAGTTTAGAGTTTAAGTGCCAATTAAAGAATTATGTTTGTTTAACATAATTTATAAATGTTTTTTGTTAGTTTAGATAAATGTTTATTTCTTTTTCAGCAGCATAACAATTAATTTACTTAAAAAAAGTTTTGCTTCTTCCAGATACCTCGATTGGTTTTTGTTTTCTAAAGTTTTAGATTGGTTTTAGTTTTTTAAGTTTCAAATTGGATTTAACAGTGCCTCTATAACACCGATAACAACGAACTTTAACAATAAGTGAAAATAATAACTTTAAAATACAACAGAAAATCTTATTCTATAACCTATTTTCAACAAGGTAGTTTATTGTAGTCAAGAAAAATTCTAAATCTTCTTAGCAAATGATCCAGGTCCAACCAGAACAATGTATATAGGTTTTACCCTTCAAAAAGGTTATTGGGTTACATAATTGTCCTCAATTTATTTTACGGGGTTGTTTTGAAACCTCGTCATGAAGTTGCCATGTGTTTACTATTTTATGACCTCGGAGAGTATTAAATGCTACCAAAATTTGATTTCTAAAACTGGAATAGAACGAGATTTGGTTTATATAACTATTAAAGACGCGGTCCAATATTAAAACAATTTGAGATATTTTCTTATTTTTATGTAGCTCCTTTCAAAATTCTTACATATTATTATAACATATTGATCTATTTTTATTTAATTCTATATTTAAATATATTTTATTTACCTCTAACATTAGATATGCTAGTACAATGTTACTTTATAAAGTTATTAATTAAATTTATAAAGTTAATAAAATTTTATTTAATTTAATTAATTTTTATTTATTATTATTGTTCTGTTATACTTGCATGAATATACAGACAGTGAGTGTGAGACTAGTGTACGATAAATACATTAGTTCAATGGATCCCAAATTAAAATAAAATTAAACTACTTAAATTAAACAGAAATTAAGATTAAATACTTGTCCACTATACAAGTTCATGTACTTTGGTTGTATTCAAACTTGTGATTATCTGCTTGTTGCCCAGTAGCTTTGATTTAGTAACCTTACTTCAGTTTTTAAGCCGAAATCTTGGATAACTTCGCAAGTCCATTTTCGAGGTTATCGTGAATTTCTTCGTTGGTTACTTAGCGATAAGCATTGGTATTCGAAACGAATCGAAGAATTTTGTTTTGGCATGGCTGGATTACTAGGCATCAAACCCAGTTCATAGTTTAAGTCCATATAACCTTTATAATAAATAATATTCCTAACTATCTATCGACTAAAATAATTAAATAAATAAAGATTATAATAGCCAGATTAATTATTTTATTTATTATGATTTTTGATTTGTGTTATTGATTTTTACACACAACATAACATTCAATATGGATGTATGACATGGTCAATGTATTTTCTACAATACTTTCTATTAGAAGTATGTGGTTTGTAAATATTGAACATCTATCTAAGATTAGGTACCATTTTTTCATGTGTTCTGTGAATTTTCTTTTTGAATCTGAAACTTAATTGTTCAGTACTTATTCCTAATTTCATCCGTGTCTTTTCATTTTGGCTTTACGCTTGAGGTAATGAGTGGACAACTTGCTTCGTTTTTTTTGTAAGTTTACTAAGTTCTTTGTTTGTTGACTATATCCGACAGATAGTTGATTTACATAAAGAAGAGTGTTTTTTTTATTTTTCAAATACCTCATTGACAGTGAAATGCTCTTGCCTAAAATTCTTTGATTTGGAATTTATATATAACTAGTATTTGAATGGGAGACCTAATTTGGATCCCTTGGAGTCATATAACTTGTGAAGTTGTGACAAACTTGAAGGATCGGATTATCATCTTATATAACAAGCATTTAATTGGGACAAATAACCTTTTGAGATGAGTGGATTTAGACATTTTGTTCCATTTTGAATGCCGAGCTAAATTTTTATAGACATATAAATAGACATCTGGTCGAAAAATAGTACGCAGCTCTTTAATTAATTTTAATTTATTATTATTGTTCTGTTATCCTTGCGTGTATATACAGACAGTGAGTGTGAGACTAGTGTAAGATAAATACATCAATTCAATGGATCCCAAATTAAAATTAAATTAAATTACTTAAATTAAACAGATATTAAGATTAAATACTTGTCCACTATACAAGTTCATGTACTTTGGTTGTATTCAAACTTTTGATTTTCTGCTTGTTACCCAGTAGCTTTATTGCTTCTAGATTGCCGTGATTTAGTAACCTTACTTAATTTTTTAAGCCAAATTCTTGAATAACTTCGCAAGTCCATTTTTGAGATTATCGTGAATTTCTTCATTGGATACTTATCGATAAGCATTGGTAATTCGAAACGAATCGAAGAATTTTGTTTTGGCGTGGTTGGATTACTTGGCATCAAACCCAGTTCATAGTTCAAGTCCATATAAGCTTTATAATATTCCTAACTATCTATCGACTAAACTCTTTCCAGAATAACCAATATAGTTCTCGTATTTTGATCTGCTCTGCAGATAAACTACTTTTTAATATATACTAATTTTATATAACCACCATTCAGTTAATAGCACATATAACTAAGCAATTAATAATTAAATAAATAAAGATTATAATAGCCAGATTAATTATTTTATTTATTATGTTTAATACAACCTTAATGGCAAATAAATTTATTAATAATTCTGATTTAATATTAATAATTCTGATTCAATATGCATGTATGACGTGGTCAATGTATTTTCTACAATACTTTCTATTACAAGTAGTATATATCTCCTTAGTCTTCCGACTGACTTATATAAGTTTATTTAATGTGGAGATAATTGTTTAGTTCCTCATTTGTTATACAGTGATAGAGATGGGAAATCAATCTAAAGAATTTATTTTGGCGGTGTAATATTGTGGTAGTTAATTTAATGAGTTTCTCTACATTAGTCTGTACTTAAAAATCTACGAATAAAGATAAAAAATAAGGCAACTCTACTAACCATTACCGAATTGCTAATCTATTTGATTAACTTTAGTGTTTATTTAATTATGAGTGCTTTGTTTTAACGATAAAAAGTATGAAAATATTATCTGAACCATTAGCTAGATTTATAGTTAAGCTAATAAATATAGTTTTCATAGGCATAATTAAATGTACGTATCTTGATAAATTAATCATATTATAAACCCCTATAATAAATTCCATTTGAATATATACGTATATTTAGTAAATGTATGATTAATAATAAATTTATGTAGGTTCTCATTTGAGGTCCTAAAATGTCATTATAAATTTATCCTAATATATCCAGCCGTGCCACATAATCCTAGAAGAGCTTTTTATAATTATAAAACAGGGTATTATTATTTATAACACTAATAGTTTATTTCATTTTACAAATTAACATTAATTTATGTTTTGTGTTGATGCTTTCATTTTCATAACTTACTTACTTACTAGCCGCATTCCTGTATTTTGATCGGCTGTTTTAAATTGAAACAACCTAAGCTAACTGTTAAACTAAATAGATTGAATATTTTCTTACATACATTAATATCTACAAAATTTCCTTACTAATAAATTAGAATATTTTCCTTTAGTATTACCGAGTTGTTCAGAATATACAGACCCATACAGCTAATAATGGAACGCCCAAAATTTTATTCCCGATATTCACTATTTTTCTAGAATTTGAATTTTACTTAAAAACTTTATTTTAAAGTTCGACAATTGCAAGACTTATTCAACATAAACTTAGTTCAAACCCCCAAAAAACTCTCAAACACTTAACAGTTGATGAGTCAACTCTTGTCAGATGCTTCTATTCTATGGGAAAGATACAAAAGGGGAGACAATGGTCATCAAGGGAATTGACCCTTGAAAATTCAATTTCAAATTAGTTATTGTAGGTCTTTCTAGTATTCTGATACATATTTCGATTGGCGTTCTCCTACGACAGTCCAAGCGCGACAAGTCCATCATGAGCTATCCACATCGACAGCAAAACGGAATATTTGAGGCCAAGTGTTGCTCTGCATGAGGTGGAAAAGCAAGCTTTAGTATATTATAACGGGTCAATTGAAGTCCCCTGCCTACCATAGTAAAACACATTTTTTTTGGCAACATTAGTTTTTTTATTCAACGCAATTCCCTTCAAGGGTGTTACACTGATTATAGCGACCTTTTTGATACCATTTTTGTAGTACGATTTATCTTTTGCTTCAAAATAGGCCTCAGTTTCGGCGATCACCTCTTCATTCGACGAAATTTTCTTCCTAGCGACCATTATTTTGAGATCTGAGAACAGGAAATAGTCGCTGGGGGCCAGATCTGGAGAATAAGCCGAATTCATGGATTTTAGCCATTGTTTTCACTGACTTGTGACACGGTGCATTGTCTTGGTGAAGCAGCACTTTCTTGTTATTCAAATGCGGCCATTTCGTCCTTCAAACGGTCCAATAACGCTATGTAATAGTCGCTGTTGATAGTCCTTCCTTTTTCAAGGTAGTCGATGAAAATCATTCCATGCGCATCCCAAAATACAGACGCCATAACCTTGCCAGCCAACTGTTGCGGTTTCCCACGCTTTGGAGCGGGTTCATCGTGTGTAGTTCACTCGGATGACTGTCGATTGGACTGCGGAGTTAAATAATGGAGCCATGCTTCATCCATTGTCACATATCAACGCAAAAACTCGGCTTTATTATGCTTGATCATCTTCAAACACTGCTCCGAATCATCAACTTGTCGTTGTTTTTGTTCAAAAGGGACCTCGTGTGGCATCCACTTTACACAGAGCTGTCTCGTACCCAAGTATTCGTGAATGATATGATATACACGTTCAGTTGATATCTTTGGAGTATCTGCTATTTCATTGAATTTCAATTTGGGGTTATTCAAAATGTGTGTCAGGCCGGAGACTTTCATTTGACCTGTTAAGCTGCTAAACTCTAATGAAACTGTTACTATGTAAAAGCAGATTTTAACGGAGTTTGTCTATATATGCCGAATAATAAAAATAGTTCAGAAATTGGAAAAATGTCTAAAGACCCTAAGAATTGAATAGTTTGGTTTGGAATTTAACACCTTTTTACATTAATACTTCGAATTTTTACCAACAGAAAGTCGCTGATCAAAACATATGCAAGCGCCTAATATATCGGATATTGAATAGCTTCGAAATATTTTCAGAGAGAAATCCTTATGTTGTTGATATACATGTATGGAGGCGATCCATTCAAATAAGCAGACAGAATCCTAAGATATCTACACAATTGCATCATTTTAGTACATAACTACGGATTAGAGTGAAGTTAGAAACATCGTTAGAAACGGAGTATTGAATAAATAATATAATTTATTAAGCTTATTACAATTATTTGATTTTCATCCAAATATTCAAGTCAAATAAAAGTTTCAGTTTGTTACGTCTCTAGCACGGAAATTCGATGAAATAAGGCCATACGGTTGTTTACATTATAAATGACTCGCAGAGGAAGCATTTTAGGGTAGTTTGTAGAAGTTAATTACTGCTGGAGTCATATTAGCGCCTAAGGCGTTCAAGTGCACCTAATGAGAAGTTTTGATGCTGTATAATTAAGCTTAGAAAAGATTAATACGCGCAATATCACTATTAGCATTACACTAATTGACTTGTTCATACATTACATTCTTAACACATTAGATTACTCAGATGTATTCAAAATTAATCGCTTAAATAATATGATTCAGTTTTATAAAATTATTTACATGAATAACTAATGTTTTCTTAATATTTCTAAAAAATGCATGTAAAATACATAGAAAAGGAAAATTAGTCTTTTTTAGCAAGGAACCTTATTTAAATAAAAATTTTTATATACAACATATTTCGTAAATAATTTTTATTTTGAATATTAATTTATTTTGTTAATTAAGGCCTGGCGTGCCAAAGGAGAGTATGTTGGAGGAAGAGCTCTATCTGCTTTAAATTAGTGATTTTCCCACAATATTATGTAACTCAAGTGTTACCTTTGCTGATGATATATTAGTATTAGGCGATCAAGATGGACATATTTCAAAAATAAGAGGATAATACCATAACGTTTTTTCATTAGCGGCATGCAAATTCCATATGCCAAGACAGTAAAATACTTTGGCTTGACCTTGAAGGCCAAACTCACATGGAAGATACATATATAAAAAACAGTGATGAAATCAATATAAAACCCAAACAAATATTGATTGCTTGGCCGAAACTCGGAATTATCAATTTACAACAGCTTTAATCATTTTATAGCTTAATTTATATAGCAAATACTAAAAGCAGTATGGAGCTGTGGAATTCAGTGGCTGCGCCAATGACTCCAATATTCAAGTGATTGGAAGATCCGAAATAAAGTGCTGAAGTGTGTTATGTTCGCGCCTTGATATATACTCGTCTGTAATCTCCATCGTGACCTAGGCATTGGTATTGTCATGTATATTATCAGAAGATGTGTCGATTGTCATCAAATTAGACCCCAGAACCTCGCCCCGACTTCTAAATGTGCATAATATCATTAATGTCTCAAGCGGAAAAACTGAACCCAAGTAATTGATAGTTGATTCAAGTGAAAAATAACTTATTTGTATTATGCCTATAAATTATTTTTAAAGAATTTTTTAAATTTGAAACTTGTGTTTTAATTGTGTAAAATTGGGTAACCTTTTTTCGGTATCTTCATAAGAAGTGAAGTTTTGCTCAGACGGGTCACGAGGCATATGTCGGAAGAAGCTGTAATCGGAAGAAGCAAGATCTGGAGAATACTGGGTGATGCAGAACTTCTTATTTTAATGTTTACAAGTATGTTCTCACCGGTTTTGTAACATATAGTCGAGCGTTGGCATGTTGAAGAATAATATTGTTGTGTTTTTGCTCGTATTCCAACTGCTTTTCACACAGTGCTCGGATCAAATGCATTAGTTATAGTCGATAGTGAATCGCATCGATGGTTTCATTAAGCAATGTATTCAAATCGTCGTTTTCAATTTTTTTTGGCTGTTCAGGTTTTTGGGGTTTCCTTTGACTTCCGTGAAGAATGAGCACTTTTAAAACGTTAAAATCAGTGTTGATATGTTGAAGTCGATGGAGCATTATTGACAAAGGTTCACACGGTATTCGATTTTTTTTGAATTTTCCATTTTCTGCATTTTTCTTTAAATTGAAATCAAAAAGAATTTTGTACTCACTTCGACGAAATAACACATACCGAAAAGTGAAGCCTCTCAGTGAAGCTTTAACTTGAAGATTATAACACAATCTGTTAATTAATTATGATTATAATTATTTAAAATGGATTTATAGGCCTGATAGTTATTTGTCAGTATATTAAGACAGGTAGAAAAATTAATAATTAGTTGTACACTACTATTAATACATTCATATAACATACAACAGTATTTACAATATTTATGATTAATATAAAAACGGATTTTGACAAATAAGAGAATACTACAGTAATTTATATTATGATATTAGGAGATATATGGCATAACACTTATCAAAAACTATCTATTCATATCTAAAAAATCTCAACAAAATCGATTGGAAGTTGCGATCTATATAAATAATGATCGATTAATCTATGGCAATTTATCATGTCTCGCGTCTTTGCTTTTAAGATTGCACGATCAATTTTTGGAGCTAAAGATCTTCTAAATAAGATTTATCTTCAACATTACTACTTTAACAAAGAACTCGGTTTTTCTTATCAACAAAAAATAAGAGCGTGTCTCACTAGATTTAGAAGTAGGGAGAAAATATTTCATATACGTAGTCGTATTTCAAAGGTACACAAAATATAAAGCTGTAATCTGAAAGCTATTATTAAAAATGTTTGAAATTGTATACATTTTTTGAATATAGGATCCAAAAGCGGTTTATGTTTGAAAATCTCGATTTTGTTTCGTTTTATCAAACCTTATTTTTACCTAAATGCTATAAAATGTGGAAAATTAAAATTATAATAATTGTATCTCCATAAAAATCCTTTCCAAACTTAAGTTGTCAGTATTTATATTATTAAAGTCATTGTATTGCATGTTTTTAATCCAACTGGTACATAATTTAGAACCTTCTTCTAATTTTTAAAAGTTAAGTTTAGTCTCTTCTCGGACATAAATGTATCTCTTGTAACACGCATCTGTATGGTACAGGCAGTATGCTTCCTTTGTTTTCTAAAGGTGGTTCAGTAACTTGAACCAAAACACTCCTCTGATACGTTGCATACTTTCAAGGGATAGAAAACTCGTACAAGTCTGTTATTCTTAGGAAAATTATTTTCAATTGGCAATTTTATGTCGCTTTAGTTTAATCCCGCAAAAATTCTTAAGCAGATAATGTTAAAATTTGTTAAAGCCTTATACCTCGTTGTGTAAGGCTATTATTATACTCAGAATAAGTCATATAAATAGGTATCCGAATGAAAATAATGTATGTATATATAAGGTTTTTAATAACAACAATCTCTTGAATTTTTTACCGATTAGGCTTGTTAACGTGACTTCGAACCAAGGTCTTCGGCATTACGTCTATTAACTGGTGAGTAATGAACTAAAACTTCATCTCAGAAAGCATGGGCTCGTGTCTATCCTAGTTAACATAGTGACGTAAGCAAGATACCTTTCTTCTATATCTCAGCAATATCAGTACCGTAATATCGCCTTAAACACTTGTACTACCAAAAGTAATAAAATATGTATTTGAAATAATACTTTACTCTCAAAAGTGATAACCTGATAGTGTAGATACAAATTGTAAGTTTACGGGCAATGATCAGTAATAATTAACGTTGGGAACTATCGACTGAAAACAGTCGAAACAGTCGATAGTCGCAAAAGAGTCGAAACAGTCGATAATCAAAAAACTGCAAACAAATGCAATTAACATGCTATTAATAATTTCATTTTAAAGCAAGTAGAAATACTTTTATATTTGAGTGTTGTGTGGATCTGTAAAAAGAATGGAATTTTTCTATTGAATGGAATAATAGCCCACAAAACCTTTATCATATGATAATATGTTAATAGCTGTTTTTAAATAATATACTATAATAAATATAGACAATGCAATAAAACATAAACAAAACTTAAAAACTAAAGATGTACAATAACCATAAATACTAAACAAAAATTAAATATATGCCTAATAAAAAAAACTAATCCATGAAATACTAGAGCTTTTTTAAATAAAGTAAATAATTTATTTATTATTGAATGGAAATATTTTTTAACAAAAATCGAGAGAATAATGGAAATATTACCTATTATCGCCATAAATACCATCACACACGCCATAAACAGTAAAAAGTATTTTACTATTTATCATTCCCAATTTTAATTCTTTTATACTATTACAATAACAATGTAGAAAAATATCGTTCCAAAATGCTGCTATATCAATATATAATATATTGTTATTTATAAGCAAACTACCTAAAAAATCGCAAAACTGTATCATATATATCTATGTAATAATATATTACATATAAATCTATATAAGCATGAATTGTGTACATTTTTGTCAAGGTCGCTGCAAGGTGACAGAGCCAGAACGTTAATGAAACTAATAGAACCTAAAATAGTAACTAAAAGGAACTACTGAAACAGTGGATAGTAAATAATAACAAAATCAGTCGGACCAAACATAGCGACTGAGACAGTCAATGGTAAAAAGTAGTCAATTACTAAACAATCGATAGTCGTTTTCAGTCGTTAGTTTCCACCGCTAGTACTAACATATTAGTGAATAAAAAACTAGATCTTTTTCTTATAAAATTCTCTTTCTATATATTTTTGTGCCTTGATTGTTAAAATAGCCAGATCATTCAGTTCTACTAGGATTATTCATACTAAAACAACTTTTACTTGTCACTACGCAGCTGTAACGAAAACAAATTCGATTGGTAGTATTTCAACATAATCGAGTCGTTATTTTTTTTACTTGGTTTGTTTCTATTAAAAAATAAACGTTTGTGCTATCATTACGAAACTGTAAACGTCGAAGAAATAATCATTCCGGATATCCGCTTCAAAGTCTCAACAAGATACCTTAAATTAATTTTCTCCAAATTGTTACGAACGTTATTAAAAACTCAAGAGCATCCCCTCGCTGATTAAAATTCCACGCCAAGATTTTCAACTCTAACCGCAGTAAAATATTTAAATTTCTGGGTTAACCTACGGAACGAATTTTAAACGAATCACCTAAAGCCCAATACCGATTAATCAAATTGTTCAGAAGATTTACTTGGGTCACCGGAATATATCCGATCCTACTCACAGAGGCGTTTATTGGTTCAATATATATCCCTTTTTATCAAGCCCTCTACTGATTGCCTAACAGTGTTGAATACATCACTTTAACAATTCTATCATAGGTGAAAATAAAGATGAAAAAGTTCTTGAAGATAAAGTCCTTTTTTAAATAAGTATAACTTATTTTTATTAATAATAATGTTGATATAATTTTGATGGATATAATTTTAATGCAAATGATTGGAATTAATGGAATCCAATTAGGTAGTTATGAATGATATAAAAATTAGAATTTCTTGGTTTATAATCATCAATTAACTTATTGTTCTTCAGTGTTTGCCTGTCTGTTTGACGGCTGAAAAAAGAGAGGAGGTTCGGGTGTACATTTTTTTAATATATGCCCATCGATTTCTCCTATTAGAACCAAATCAGGATCTGTTGGGGGGAAGGGGGGGAATCGAGGGAAACGCTCAAATTTCAAATACAGGTATAAAGATTTCTCATATTTTTTATCTAAAATAATTAGATATTTGGGTATAATATTATCGCTGAACTGATGTGACGGAAAATCCGAAGTCGTTCGGTGCAAAAGCCATTTAGTTTGTTTTTTAAGCACTAATTATAGCATATAAGACCTCGTAGAAATATTGTAGACAACTGCTTCTATGGTGTAATAGATAAAGCTAATAATAGTTTAGCTCACAAATGGAGGTCGCTTCCCGGTGGGGACGATAACTTTTTGTTGTTTAGTTAAAACATTTGTCAAATCCCCAATCAATGTTAATTTCAATCATTGTTTCTTTATTCCTATTTTTCATCATACGGGCTGCACCTTAACATGTCCTAACCATTGTATTATTAAATAAAATAACCGCGTAATTCATTGAGTAAATATTTAACACTAAAAAGTGAAAAATAAAATATTTTTAGCAATAAAAATGAACCGACTTCAAAATATAAATAAGGAACTCACTAAAAATTAAAAAATTATTAAACTTAGGTTTTTTACACAAAAAAATATAAAAAATAATCGTTGTAATAACTTAATAAAAATAAACAAAAGCCTTATTTAACCTATCTACTACAAATATTTTATATTCTACTTTATACACGCAAATTAGATTAATACCTACCTAAACCTATTTATCTAATTAAAATATTAATTTAAATACTACCAACTGATTACTTTGAAGTCAGTGCCGAGCAGACTTTTAGTGAGTTCCTTATTTACTTTTTTTGATGTTCTTCACTTTTTCTGTTAAAAATATATTGTCTAAGTTAGTTGATAGGTTTAATTGATGGTTAGAAGGAAAATTCAATCAGGCTAAACAACATATAAATCGTAACAATTAAAGCTAAACGATATTAAGGCAAAATATATTTTATCATAATTTTATAATCTATTTTGGTTGCTGCTAAAGCCTTACTTAGTTACGTAAAACCTTCTAAATATGTGGGCATTAAATTAGAATTATCCGATGATATCTGATAAGAATTTATCTAATATCCGGAAAGTTACACAGAAAAGAAATATCAATGGAATATATCCTGATTGAAATAAAATAAATGTTCTTATATTTAAATGTAACCCTTCCAAACAAGTTTTTACATCCTTTCAGGTGGTATAAATCTTTTTTGGCATTTCAACATCAAATGTATATTTCAGTTTGCAGAGTACTAATTTAATACACAGGATTAAAAAACCTACTCCTTTATATTGACTGTATATAACCCTAAAACTTTTACTTTCTCATTTCATTTCCTGTGTGCCAACCTAACCCAAAAGTTTTCTATGTGGGTGTGATATTACGAACAATTCAGATAAAAAGCAAATTTTATCCTTCACCATGCTTTACTTCATTTTCAATCATTCTATTTTAGGAAAAGTATTGGTTTTACTTTCTTAAATTGAACATCAATTTAAATAAAATATGTTATTTATAGTTGTTTTTTTTTAAATTAATATTCTGTATAATAAGTGAGAATAATATCAGCATTTCATTATGGATTTCATTGCATTTTTTTAATAGATTTGATGTATATAGTAATATATAAAGTACACAAAGTATGTAGAAACATCTGTAGAAAACACCAGAAAATAAATGCGGGTGCTGTACTTGCTATAAACACCGAACTTCAATATGTTTTAAACCTATCTATTATCCTACTAGAATACAATAAATTTTTAAATAATAAAGCGAAAAAACTTATCCTACAAGATTTAGACCAACTGGATGCGTCATTTTTGCGATTACCACAAAAAGAAAGCAATTTCTTCAATACACTCTGGCTTCGTGGGGGTGTAGTAATAAAGAAAATGAAATAGACAATTAAATACTTTGTATTGCCAAGTAATTATCTATATTGCAATGCCTTGTATTGTACAATGTTTTTTTTATATTTTCTTCGGGAAAAAAAACAAATAATACCATTCGATTAGTGACTATCGGGCATGATAAGTACAACTGCCTATGCAAAAAGCTCTTCAATTAAAAATTTATTCCACACTTCCAGCTGTTATTTATTGATCGTCATGACGAATACAATGCGGACAGGAAAGTAGATATATATTTCTATTAAATAAGAAAGTTTGTTGAATTAGAAGTATTCTTAGAATTAGAACATCCACATCTTTGAACTTTCTTATGATTATAGTTTCTTCGTTTAAGTTGCTCATCGAATTTTCAACAGCAAGTCTTCTTCTATTCTAGATAGTTTCTGTTGATTCCAATAAATTTTGGGACTCCATTGTATAACGGTCGACTTGATTTGGATCTGTAGTTGGTCTAATTAAATGAGCGCATTGAATCTGTTTTTTTATGTTCGGATCGCCTGAATCCTTATTTTTCGTTTATAAAATGAGTTTGTTGCTCAACCAAACATGATTTTTGGAATATGGCCAATATTTCGGAATATAATATATCCTTCCGATATCAATTTTTCATTTGACTTTGTGAATTAATAAACATTTTGTGGAAATGGGATGAAGCTAGTACATTTACAGTCTCGCTACATAGTTCTAGCTATTCCTGGTGAAAGTTCTAACCATATCAATTTCGACAAATAGTGCTCACCGTTCCGCAAACGATCGATTATTGGCGGTGTTTGTAGATAATTGTCACGATTGATTATCTGTTTGATTGACTCTCCTGAACTCGCCTGTATTGGTTCTTGCAAATGCATAGCTGACTTGCTTGAGGAATTCAGATTCTGTTTGCCTTGAAATACTGCCTGTGCTATTTTTCAATATCATTAACTCATTAACGATAAGAAAGTCGTCTTGCCTATACGTCAACCGATATTTTGACCCCTCATCCCACCAGTAATAACAAGTAGCATTCTGCACCATTTTTACTACTTTTTTTACACAAAACCATAAAAAAAAAGTATGTTTTGTCGGACTAATTTTTGAATCGATTTATTGGTAAGACGTGACAGCTAAAACAATATAAGAATTTGACAATATTTTTGAGGATGTCTCGCTAATTCACTTTTTTATATGGATATTTCTTTACCTAAACTTTTCACTTCTTCCTACGATTTTTAAACATTTTCTTTCATACTGAATTTTTCTGACAATTACAACATAACAAAAAAAAAAGAATTAATTAAATGGGTTCCGTCATTTTCAAGTGATACATCATACATTAAATTGATTTTTATTTACATAAACAGCGATAAATGTTAAAAGGTAATACAAAACAATACTTTTTATCCATTACAAAAAAAAACCAAACTCCTCTACGGCTGATTAGTGATGTATTGATATACACAGACTTTAAAGTAAGATGAAATAAGATATTTTACATAAAGGGTCATATAATTATCATAATAAATACTTATTGCCACTAAGGTTAACAAGAAATTATTCTAAATAACAAAGACTTGATTTAAATAAAGCAAAATTAGTTTTTAGATAATCTAAAAAAAAATTCCACAGTCTAAATTAACTTAGATGAATAAACACTAAATAAGGATAAGCTATAATAATCGTTTACTTAATTAAGTTTAAATAACTAACCATTTTTAATTAACTAACTATTGTAATAAACTCTCTATCTAACTGGTAACTAACAATTATGTTTTTAGTACCATAACAACATAACGTACCCTTTTAGAATTTAAAAGCGTGCTTCAGATGTACCTAAACTGACATTTACATAAGTTAAAGACATCTTAACACGATCGAACAAATGTTACCTCGAGAGAGTAGATCGGTTTAATTTACTTAACGGTCTGAATTGTTGACTGAGAACTAATTCGATGCCACATCTTACCGTTTAATCAGCAGTAATTATTCATATATGCAAATATTTTAATGCACTTTGACTTGGATTATGATTGTGGCTGATTTCCTGCGATAATAGGTTTACCTGATTCCGCCTGATAATCGAGAATATGCATATATTTTGCCAATATAATATCGTGCTACCGTCAGCGTCAGCAAAACAAACATTAATATGTCTCATGTCGTTCACTTATACGCAGGTAAGTGAGCCATGTTAATTTGTTATGGCCGTGATGTGATTGCGTGCATGTCAGAAATTTAATTTCAGCGTAATTGTGGAAAACACTTTGACATCGAGGCAAAGGTGGGGCGTGAAAAACCTTTTTATTGCCTTTCGCCGCAACCTTCGTCAAAGTACAATGTGTGTTCGTAAAATACGCTTCTTCCACCGGAACTTTCCATTAGATTTTCGTAAGATTTCAAAGGCATAATTCGGAAGCCCTCTCGGAGCACTTTATCTTAATTTGTGTCTCTTTTAAAGTTACACGATCCTTGTTATATCATTTGATCTTCAAAAGTCTCGACATCGTTTAGCTGAACCTTATGAAATATATAGTTATATTACAAGAACTGTAAAGACATAAAGAGACATAACATTGAGTAATAAGCAAATTAAACTTTTTTTTATATTTGTACATAATTATACGCAGGGAATATTATTCGTTAGGTATAAGGGAAACTGTGGTAGGTATCTTTTGATGCGACTTTTAATAAGGGTTGAAGTTTAAAGCCACGTAATGTGGGGGAAAGTCTGAAATATATCATTTATGAATAATAAAGTCTGAAATTTGATTGGGCCATTTTGACTCTTAATATGTAATCTGGAACCGTCAGTACAACACGGTGTTTTTCAAATGATCTGGAGGTTTTCGATCACCTTAGATACCATAATAACTCTAGAAATATCAACTGAGCGTTCCAAGGCTGCTTAAAACATAAAATATGCAATTTATCCTGGGAATTTTTTTGGCTAATCAGCGCTCAAATAGGACCGTATCCCAAACAGTTATATTAATATAGATTTGTTTGGTTGCTAATTTAATTTTTTGCAAATGTCACAAAATTATATTATTATTTTTATTGTTTTGGCTCGGCACCGACTTCAAAGTAATCGGTTAGTAGTAATTAAAATGACATTGCAAAAATAGATAAATAAGTTTAGGTAGGCAATTAAGCTAAATTGTGTACATATAGTAAAATATAAAATACGTCTAGTTGATGGGTAAAGCAAGGTTTTTGATTATTCTTGTTTAGTTATTGGAATGATTATTATGTACATATTTTATTTTAAAACTTTTTTTTATGTTAAAAATCTATGTTTGATTATTTTTTAATTTTTAGTAAGCTATTCATTTATTTTTTGAAGTCGGTTCAATTTTTTTTCTTAAAAATATTTTATTTTTCTCTTTTTGTTGTTATCTTTTTACTCAATATATTACGCAGTTACTTTATTAAGTATTACAGTTGGTAAGCTAAGTAAAGCTACAGCCTATATGAGGATAAATAGGAATAAAGAAACAATGAAATTTTGGAACGTTTCAGGTCACCGGGTCCGGTACCTAGCCTAGGTGATTTAACAAATTTTCTAACTAAACAATAACAAAAACTTATTGTTCCCGCCGGAAATCGAACCCACGAACTCCGTTTGGGAACTAAATACTTAAACCATTACACTATAAAAGCGGTTGGCTATTTCTTAGAGGTCTTATATGCTGTAGTTAGTTCTAAAAAAGCAAACTGAATGGCTTTTGCACTGAACGACCTTCGATTTTTCGTCATATCAGCTTAGCAATAAGATTATATCCAAATATCTGATTACTTTAGATAAAAAAAAATATGTGAAAACTTTGTACGTGCATTTGAAATTTGAGCGCACCTTCGATTCTCCCTCGCCGAGCTGATCCTGATTTGGTTCCAATCATCCACTTCGAAAGTGCAATCTTTCGAGTAAACATAGCATTTTGAAAATCGGCCCACAATTCATGGAGAAATCGGCGAACAAACGTTAAAAAAATATACAGCCGAACATAGAACCTGCTCCTTTTTCGTCGAAGTCGGTTAAAAGTGTTATTTTTTATTCAAAACATTATCAACACTGCCAACTAGTTTTACCCTTCTTTCTGGCTGCACACGGCACCTGTGTCTACTCATAGAAAATTGTGACCGGCATTATTTTGCCATTTTGCCAGTTCCTATATGTATATTGATTTAACAATATTAATTCAGGAAATCAGAACTTCTTGTAGTCACAAATTAGCTTAACAATAATCTGTAGTAACTTTCGTTTAAAAATTTAAATTAATTTAAGTTTTAAAATTGGTAAATGCAAGTTTTATAATAATTATAAACTTAATATAAAAATTCAATAAAAGTAAATTTAAGTATTTCATCTATTGATAATAATATTCATTAATATAGACAAATAGGTTTATGTTTCTTTATACAGGTCTCATCTTCTATAATATATAAAGATAATACTACATTTTATTACAAAATTAATTATTTTTGGCCTCTTTTAACCATTTCTGGACACTCGGGGCATAACTTTTACATTATATACATATGTGATTGAATCTAGTGGCCTTCAATATTGTATATCGATATCGAGTCGTTTTTTCCTTCTCGGAATCTAACATTGTCTCGAATTTCATCTAATATAGCATCCGTTGTCATTTTGGCTGCTAGTTTTACTACTAATTTTAATTTTCTTCTTGATTTTTTAATAAATTCTATTATTTATTCCCTTTCTTTTGTTAGCTTTTCCTTTAATTTTATACGAGCTGAATAATGGGCATTTACTTTAATACTTCCTTGGAAATGTAAATACCCTTTGGTATATTCTACCAGATCAATAACATCCAAGAGTATATTTAATAAAATAGGTTGTTATAGAATTACTGTATATGATTAATTACTGTAATTGATTTTGGTGACGTATGGACACACAATCCATATCGAGTGATTCTTATCTAAATTAATTTAAAACAGTAAATTTATATATAAATTTAAAATAAGAATAAAAATTCAATTTGATTCTAACAACTTATAATTTTGAACATTAAATTATAAATTTTCAATTTTATTAATGAATTTGTTCAGTATCTAAAATATTTAACTTAAAAATAATGAAAATAGCAGAAATCACAGAACTTAAGTAATAGTTATTATGGCTTGTTAGATATAAATGAGCTAGCGGTCTAGACATACCAATGTCAGGATCAAAACAATATAATGCAATATAATAATATTCTAATTGCACGCCAGTGCATGTGTATATCTATGTCTAGTTCTTGTAATCATAAACAAAAAGTTAATGTATGATATATGTAAATAAGTAGCCTTTTCAACTAAAAATAGACACTTTCCTCTTATTATTCCCCATTTAAAACAGAGTAATAATGACATACGTTTTAATTTGGGTTTTTATGTACTTTCATAAATGTTTTCAAGTGCTGTCGAATGTTTAGTTCAATGTAATTTATCATATCTTACGGAAACTCTTATTTTATGAGATATTTAACGACCGCATAAAATGCATCACGTACTATAAATTCTAACTCAATATACTGACGATAAAATTTTGAAACCCATTAAATTAACAAATTTGATACATTTAGTATGATATTTATTAACTGTCACGCGTGCTAGTGTACAAATATACATTTTCATACAAATAATTATGCTTATTTAAAAAACATATTATTTACCTAGTGCTTTTAATAATAACATTTCATTTCTGTACGTAAGATACATCCAACGTAATTAATAATTGTATATTATATATGATGTTCTATCTTAAAAACAAAGCTTTTAGTCGGTCTAATGGATATTTCATAACTTCAAATTCCAGCGACCGCTCTGAAACTGTTTTTATCAATTTAATCTCATAACCAGGGCATAAGTTAATGAAATTAGAGAGCAAACTTTATCTTCTTACCCAGCAAAACAAAGTTTATAGTTAGAATTCACTAAAACATTTTAAAAGTTTTTAAATTACTAAATGTTCCGTACTCTAATTTCGTCTTTTTTGTTTCAGGTCTGTATCATGCAACTGAAATGTGTAAGTAGTAGCTAGGTTTAATTTTTTTCAGCTAATTTGTTATACTGTAAATATCTAATTTTACTATAATATAACTAAGGCAGGCTAAACAAAATTTACGAGAAAATTGATTTAAAAAAATAGTTAATTATATTTATTTTTGTATTATGTTAAAGTAACAGGTAACGTTTACATTTGTCAATCTGTATATTTTACCTTTATTTAGTTTAATTATTGTTTATTCCATTCGTGGTTTGAAATTCACTTTTATTTTCGTTTCGTTGAAAGTATATACTTGTAAAGTATATCAAGCTGTTGCGTAGAGTTTCAGTAGTACTATTTTATTATATTACTAGTAAAAAGTGTATATAAAAGGCATAAAAGCCTATATGAAACAAATTAAATGAATTGTAATAGAACGTGAAACCTTCTAAAAGAAAGACGAATGGCAACTTCACAATAAGATTTAAATTGGTAATTGTTTTATTATTGCAGCTATGTATTATCGGTACTCCATTATATCTGGTGAGAAAAAGTAGACGATACTCAAATTCGATCTAAATTGATCGGGATTGGTTTAAAGAGAGCATTAAAGAGTCCCTTAAGAAGAAATACGTGATACTGTTTATAATTATAATGCTCTTAAAAACTAGAATAAGAGCTTTAGAAAAGTGCTCAATGTTATAAATAATTTAACTATATGGCAACTGTATTGAATATTAAATTTCAAGTTTTATTTGCATTGTTATTATTCTTTTATTGATTAGCAGAGTTATAATATATTATAAATGAATAAACTTAGCAGTTGACAAAATTGAGAAGCAGGTTTGGTATTCTAGAGAATTATTTAGAATATTAAAAGAGGTTACAATAAAATCTCGATTTACAGGCCAAAGGTATATAGAGAATATTTCTTTTTTGCATAATTTTAGCCAATTTTTCGATTACTTTTCAGTAATTTTATATGAGAATTCGGTAAATATACAGTAGTACATTTTGACTTTGATATATAACAAAATTTTAATCTAAATAAAGTAACTAAACAAAAATGTTTTCGAATATAATTTATTTTGACATTATAGTACATCTTAATAAAGTAAAACTTAATACTACAATTAATTATACAGCCACAATAATTTATAGGTTAGAGTTGTTTTATTATATATACTAGCGACCCGCCCCGGCTTCGCACGGGTGCAATGCTGATACTAAATTAAATACACTACAGAAAAAATATGAACGTTGTATATAAAAACATAGCGGCCCGCTCCGACTTTGCACGGGCATAAAATATATATGCCTATGTCACTCAATGAAAACATGGTTAAAATCGATCCAGTATTTTTGGTTCATTCATTACTGCCCTTGGCCTGCACGCATTAAATTTGGAGTAAAACAATTCCTCTTCCCCTATACTTACTATGAAGATTTCCTGCTATCTTTGGAATATCTAAATTCATACAATTTTTATTACATTACACATTTTTAAACGCAAATTTTAAATTTGTAATATCTCCGAAAATATTTGTTTAATTTACATGCTGTAAGGAACCATATTGATCTATATTAATTGCACACTGTATTTAAGGCACTTAATTTGATAAGGATTAATGCCGTATTGCTTAAAATAGCTTCGTAAATAAGCCATTTTCTCACGTAAAAAGTAAACAATAAAAATGGTTAATGTGGGTTACCCCTAGAAGATAAACATATACCATCGCGGACTTTTTTGTAGACCTTTTTATGGTGTACAATACTGTAGTACATTAATTTGATCTAACTCGTAGGGTTAGGCAGCGTTTTTGCTAATTGCTAAATAAGCCTAAAAAAATAGGTTAATTTACGACATCACGTTAGAAACCTCTAAAATTAGCAATGTTGCCTTAGTATATTATGCATGTATTATACATATAAACCTTCCTCTTGAATCACTCTATCTATTGAAAAAAACCGCATCAAAATCCGTTGCGTAGTTTTAAAGATTTAAGCGCACATAGGGATATAGGGACAGAAAAGGCGACTTTGTTTTATACTATGTAGTGATATTGAGCTTTTTCCACACTAGTATCGGTAGAATTCTAAACGCGTTTTTGTATATGGTGGTATCCATCGAAGGCCCAATCCACTTAATTAATAATTATATATCTGAGTAATGAATTTTAGTTTCATTAGAGACAATATTTACCTTTTATGCTTAGTTCTTGTTTTCTTCGATGCAATGTTTCCTTCTAGTCATATTGTTATTACTGTATGTCTCCTTAATTTGTTGTGTTACTAGCTGTATGCGATTTTCTTGATAAAATTAAACTTAATCATCCCATTTTAGTTAATGCATTGGTCATATCTGCTAAACAGTTAGTATTATTTCTCTTCTGATACATTTTAATCAAACATTCTTGTATATTCTGAACAATAACACAAATGCACATAAAGTTTTCACACTCTATAATACCTAAGAGTATAATTTCCTATAATTTCCTAGAGTTAAAGTATATTAATTATATATTTATCTTTAGTTGTTTCCTCTTTCATTACCCTGTCTTGGTAATTGCCAACATTGAATCATAAACCAAAATTGTTAAAGTTTTATTCAATCACTGTCAATCTCAGAACCACTGATCATGTAAATAATTAAGTTGTTTATTTCCAATCTATCAAAAACTTGCTCAAGATGACACCATTTGTCAATTTCTTTTTCAATGTGTCTGATCGAGCTCATCCAAACCGAAGGTGTTATTGTCGATAATGCTTCTTTCCATGCATCTATTTTCCATTTATATTTATCAAGTAACAATTTAAAATATTTCATTCTTTAACGTGGTTTCTTCAAAACTTATTTTATGTACTTTAAGCCATTTCTTAGTCGCAGCTTTTGATGGTGCTCTTGTTGGGATCTTCTCTACCTGTAGACTATAATATGGCGCATTGTACATAACAATAACTGACGGTTTCTCCAAGTTTTTTAAAAGTTGATTTTCAAACCACTGCAAAAACAAGTTATGGTTCACTTAGAGGAAAATACTAGTTCTGCACCAGGAATTAAACGACTATTTTTTCCAGCGTGAAGAACTATATGTCTGCAATAAATCATTAATAAATGTTATGACTAACAAAACCTAATCCATAGTTTACCTTACAACGTTTACCTTGTCCATCAACTTTTCTTGCCTTTACACTATATTTATTACCACCTTACCATTCTGAAATATTCATGTCTCATCTAAATATACAAATTGATATATTAATTCCTCCTTGATTTGGTTATATGTATTTAAAAATTGTATTATCTTAAAAGCAATGTATGGAGTTCCATTAAGCCCCTCCGTGAGTTATCTTTACGCCCCTTAAATCCTATATTACCCAACAGTGTATGAAGGGATGTTCTACATCTCTCATATAGCTGCATATCTTTTAGTTTTTTATGGATACTTTCCAGACTAACAATTTTCTCTGAAATAATTTTATTAAATTATGTTTCGATTGAAAAAACTACTTACTGTTTTTATACATTTCGTATATTTGATTTGTGATACAGCTAACATCAAGCTGACCTTGATTCGTCACTTGACCTGTTTCGCATAAAGATGGTTTCTTTTTGGTGAATTTAAGGTTATATTGTTTTTTGAATTTTGAGGTATTTTAGTGACCGCGCCCGCACTAATATTCAGTGCAGCTGCAACGCGCAAAAAATATTTTCAATAAAATCCGCGGCGATTTGAAATTTATTACAACAAAGCCTTAAAACAACGTTTGTCGGTTTATAATCCGTAATTATAATATTTTGAAGAATTTTGCAGACGTTTAGTAAACGGACAACTTTTGCAGGCTCTTTAGGTTACATGTTCCAACTTCTCAAACAGCATTTTATCTGTTTTTAAATAGAATAAAATGAGAAAGAATATATTATTTGACGTGCGTCAATACTGTTTTTAATAGACTGTATATGGCTACTTTTAAATTTAGCCATTTAAATCTCATCTTTCTTTAATTAAATTATTTTACCGCAATACGCAATATACTTTGTATTTAAATCATGTTGATATTTTTTAAGAACATTCCTCATTATATTGAAGTAGTATTTAAAAAAAATGCTACTTCTAAAAATTACTAGTTATATCATGTGCTTGAGTATTGTTCATTAATTTTTGTGTTGTTTTCGTCTTTATTTTATTTATTTCATTCTACCTTCTAAGCCTTTGTCCATTGTTGGTGAAATATAATAGTAATTTATTATATTGTATATTAATAAATTTATTCTATTATTCCACAATGTAGTAATTAGATTTGCGTAAACTGAAAAGATTTGCAAGTTCGAATATACAATTTATATTATTATAAATCACTTTAATTAATATTAAAGCGTGTGCAATATAGAGCAGCTTCGTGTTTGAAATTTGTAAATAGAGCAATTAATCTTAGTTAATAAGCGTACTGCACAGTAGTTATAATTGTTACAATAACAAAGGCCCTCTAATATAATTTACAAGTTTATTTCAGACATAGAAGAGCCAACTCATTGTATTTGAGAAGTACATTGCCGTTTTGTTAAGCGGCAGTTTTTAATTAAATAATATTACAAAAACTTTCTTTAATTACAGATTATTCTAAAGATTCGTAGATGTTGTGACTTTTTTATATTAAATTATAATGTTACTTATTTAATATATTTAAGATCAATATAATTATGTTGAATATATATACGCATAGTATTTAGTATAAGAGATTATCATCCACAACATTACTAAAAATTCATATGGAATATTTTTGTCTGTGGTTTTGAAAAAATCGACTTGCCCAGATCGAAATATCATATCTCTGAAAAGTTATCTCCAATTTTTTATATCCGTTGTTTCATTATCTCATAATTCATAGATATTTGTTTTTAACAATTGCGAACTGATTGTTTGGTATCTATGGTAATTTTTGCGTTATAACAAATCAATTGAAAAGTCCCTGGCCTGACACATAGATAGCACTATTAGAATTAAATCCATATGTTATTTAGTTAGCATTAACACTCAAAAGATGCGTGTATAAATTTGACAGCTGTCGGATCATTAATTTGTGAATTATAACATTTTGAGTGAAGAAACTTTTATTATTGTGAAAAAATTGATAAAAAAGAATTTCACGTGTTGATAAAATATTGCTTTTTGAAGGGAAAAAACACAGTTGAAGGAAAAACCTGGCTTGATGCCGAGTTTCCGGACACTGCTCCAGGAAAATCAACCATCAAGGATTGGTATAGTATGTTTAGATGTTGTTAAATGAGCACCGAGAACCATGAACGCAGTGGACGCCCAAAAGAGGTTGTTACCGACGAAAACATTTTAAAAATGATTTTGATAACCATAAATTGAAATAGAATGAAATAGCAGGTACTCTGAAGATATAAACTGAACGTCTAAACCATATCACTCACGAATATTTGGGTATGAGAATGCTCTGTGCAAAGTGGGTGCCACGCGAGCTCACTTTTGACCAAAAACAACGACGAGTTGATGATTCGGAGCAGTGTTTGAAGATGATCAAGCGTAATATACGCGAGCTTTTGTGTCGATATGTGATAATAGATGAAACATGGCTCCATCATTTCACTTCGAGTCCAATCGACAGTCATCCGAGTGGACTGAACACGATGAACCCGCTCCAAAGCTTGGGAAAACGCAACAGTCTCAGTTCTCAGATCTCAAAAAATACTCGCTGGGAAGAAATTTCTATCAAATTAAGAGGTAATCGCCGAAACTGAGGCTTATTTTGAACCAAAGGATAAATCGTACTACAAAAATGGTATCGAAAATTTGGAGGGTAGCTATAATCGGTGTATCTTCACCCTTGAAGGGAATTATTTTGAATAAAAAAACCAATTTTGCCAAAAAAATTTGTTTTACTATGGTAGTCCGGGGGCTTTTCAATTGACCTGTTACATATGTTAGATATAAAATATTATAGTTAATCTATAGTGATAACTTCTGGTACAGCAAAACATCATTGTGACCGGTTCCCAACCATCTTTATAGAATTAAGACATATTCAGGGTAAACATGCCCTGTCTGCTGCTCATTTAAAACAATCAAGTTTTTATTCAAAAAATTGAACATCTAGCATCATCAACTATTAATAGTTAATATATCGACTCTCGAATATATGGAGAACATAACTTTGATAACGTAAATGTTTCATTTTGATATTGATGGCTCTCTTATTTTCTAAATACGATACTTCTTGACAAAATCAATATGTTGCTTCAGTGATTGCTGTTATACTTCAAGTTACTTTTTTCCTTTCACAATTAGTTAACATTAGTTTGGTCATTCTTGTACGTTCACCTACAAATTAGTAATAATTTTTCCTCAATTATAAGAGACACTTTTTAACCGACTTCAAAATGGGAGAATGTTCTATGTTCGACTGTATATATATATATATATATATATATATATATATATATATATATATATATATATATATATATATAATAAATATATATAATATATATATATATATATATATATTATATATATATATTTATTATATATATTACAGAATATATATTTACCGATTTCTCCGTCAATTGTGAACCGATTTTCAAAATTCTTTTTTTAATCGTAAGAGTGGACTTCCGACGACGTGGTCCCATTGGAAAAATAGGATCTTATAAAAATATCCTCAAATTTCAAAAATATTTTCACATATTTTTTTACCTATAATAATCAGATATTTTTGTATCGTTCAGTGCAAATGCAGTTTGCTTGTTAAGCATAAACCACACCTTATGTAAAGTCGTAGAAATATAACAGGCAAGTGCTTCTAGGGTGTAATGTTTAGAGCGTTCAACTGACACGCGGAGGTCGCGGGTTCATTTCCCATCGGGGATAATAATTTTTTGTTGTTCTAGTTTGGTTAGAACATTTGTCAAATCACTTAGGCTAAGTAGCGGACCACGGGACATGAAGCGTTTCGTATTTTCTTTACTCCAATTTTTCCTCATACGGATTGCAGTTTTACTACTTAGTCTACCCATTGTAATACTTAATAAAATAACTGCTTAAATTATTGAGTAAATATCTAACACTAAAAAGAGAAAAATAATTATTTTTTAACAAAAAGTTGAACCGACTTACATGAAATAATTAGGAACTCACTAGTAAGTAAGAAAGTAAAAAAATAATCAAACTTAGTTTTTTAACATACAAAAAAAGACGTTTTAAAAAATGTACATAATAATCGTTATAATAACCAAATAAGAATAAATAAAATCCTTATTAAACCTATTTATCTAGTTCCAATATTATTTTAACCACCACCAATCAATCATTTTGATGTCGGCGCCGAGCCCAAATAATACAAAAATAATAATAATATAATTTTGTGACATATACACAAGGTTAAATTACGAACAAAACACATCTAATTTGTTGCTCATACTGACCTCAAAGTGATCAGTTGGTAGTAGTTAAAATAGTATTGTAAATAGATGAACAGTTTAGGTAGGTGTTAAGCTAAATAATATGTAATAACACAGTAGACTATAAAATAAGAGGTATTAGATAGATGGTTTAAATGAGATTTTTGTGTATTGTTATTTAATTATTATAACGATTATTATGTACAATTTTATTATTAAAAAAAAATTGTGTTAAAAATCTAAGTTTGGTTATTTTTTTTACATTTTAGTAAGTTCCTTATTTATTTTTTGAAGTCGCTTACATTTTTTTGTTAAAAGTATTTTATAAAATTCTTAAACTAGTATTTTATTCTTTTTAAGCCGTAAGTCAGTAACACTATCTATTAAAAGTCCTTTATGATGAACTACCATTTCTTAATCAATAAAAAACTTTTAACTACACTTTTTATAGATTATGATAAATGACACTAAAGATTAATGGTAGCGAGACAATATAATTGGAAATATCAATGAGGTAAGCTTATGTCTAATAAGGGATTATTTCAATTCAAGCTCTTTAGTTAATTTCAATCGATAATCGATCTGGTCCCTGATGCTTTGTACTCAAAACTTTTTGTTGAGATTCTACCCGTTCATGTTTTGTTCTATTAAAGGCTTTCTAGTGGCAGTGTCCACAGCAGAGAATTAAGATTGTTTCCTGTTAAGTGTAGCGGGTTAAAACAATAACCTCTTTGTCTAACTTTGATAGTTCATTTGTTAATATAATATTTAACGCAGCTATATTGATATTCGTTAAAGAGGTTTTATAAAATAACTATTCTATATTCAGAATTTAAAAAAATAACTGTAGTATTAATTGAGTATCAGCTAAAGTTTACCAAAACTGATGTCTATACATGCTATCAAGGAGCGGTAATAATTCTAATATTTCTGAATAATTACAGTTATAGACTTGTTATTAAAGTAGATATTAATATTAAATGTACACTACAATCAATTAGTCAGTCCACCAATTGGTCCACAGATTCATATAAAATGTTATATTTAATAAACTTGTTCCAATTACAAAATGTGCCTGTAAATTATATAAACGTAGAGTGGGTTTAGGATACGAATTCTGATGATTCTCCCATCCTTCTCGCTCTGAGTGATAGTATTGGAAAAGCACAAATATACCCCAGATTAAAACTGATTCGAAAAGTTTTAAATTTCAACTTGAAATAACTATCAATTTATCATGTTTGCTAAAAATTAATATCAGCTAGATTGTGAAGTAGAGAAATTTTCTAACAGGTCAATTGAAAAGTCACCGGCCTGACATATAGATGGCGATACTTGAAGTAAATCCATATGTTTTTAGTTAGCCCTAGCCCTCAAAAGATGCGTCTATAAATTTGACAGCTATCGAATCATTAATTTGTGAATTATAGAATTTTGAGTGAAGCAACTTTTGTTACTATGAAAAAAAAATGATAAAAAGGAATTTCGCGTGTTGATGAAACATTGCTTTTTGAAGGGAAAAAAATACAGTTGAAGCAAAACTTAATTTGATGCCGAGTTTCCGGACACTGTCCCAGGAATATCAACCATCAATGATTAGTATGCTAAATTTAGACGTGGTGAAATGAGCACCGAAGACTGTGAATACAGTGGACGCCCAAAAGAGGTTGTTAGCAACGAAAACATTAAAAAAAATCCACAAAATGATTTTGAATGACCGTAAATTAAAATTGAGTGAAATAGCAGACACTCTAAAAATATCCACTGAACGTGTACATCATATCATTCATGAATATTTGGGTATGAGAAAGCTCTGTGCAAAGTGGGTGCCGCGAGAGCTTTTGACCAAAAACAACGACGAGCTGATGATTTGAAGCAGTGTTTGAAGTTGATCAATCGTGATAAACCCGAGTTTTTGCGTCGATATGTGACAATGAATGAAACATCGCTCCATCATTTCACTCCGAATACCAATTGACAGTCATCCGAGTGGACTGCACCCGATGAACACGCTCCAAAGCGTGGGAAAACGCAATAGTTGGCTGGCAAGTTTATAACGTCTGTATTTTGGGATGCGCATGGAATAATTTTCATTGACTACAAACTACTGAAAAACGGCCGCATTTGAGGAAAAATAAAGTGCTGCCTCACCAAGAAAATGCCCCGTGTCACAAGTCAGTGAAAGCGATAGCAAAAATCCATGAATTGGGCTTCGAATTGCTTCCTCATCTATCGTACTCTCCAAATCTGGCCCGCAACGACTATATCCTGTTCTCAGATCTCAAAAGAATGCTCGCTGGGAATAAATTTTCGTCGAATGAAGAGGTGATCGCCGAAACTGAGGCCTCTTTTGAAGCAAAGGACAAATCGTACTACGAAAATGGTATCGAAAATTTGGAGGATCGCTATCATCAGTGTAGTATCCTGAGAAGGGAATTATGTTGAATAAATAGAACTAATTTTACCAAAAAAATGTGTTTTACTATGCTAGGCCGGGGACTTTTCAATTGACCTGTTAATATACAACAAACCGCATCTGATTCTAATCCTATTATCGTTTGAAGATATACAGTTAATAATTATCTTAGTGACACTGGAGCTCTTATTATCGGAAGAATATCGCTCTGGATAGTTTTTCTTCAAACTCGTTTTACAAAGTTTTAGAAGCGACTATATTCACTAATACAGTCAAATGGTAGTAAAGCAGACCATTCCTTTTGGAACGAAACTTTTAAATAGACGGATTCTATAAAATACCCCAATTAACTGATTGACGATAAGTAGAGCAAAATTATATATAAAAGGCTAGAAGATATACCGAACAACTCAAAATGACTTTCGTAGCAAACAAGGGTGAACGTATGGGCGAATATTAGGCTAAAAGTTGACAATGCTAGGCTTCTTACCAAAAAAAAAATATTCAAATAGACAATAAAAAATATACATTAATACTAAATCAGGAACTTTGTCTTACGATATTTAATATGTTTTATGCTGCACCTGTAGCTGTATCTAGTTTTATCACTATTACCAATATTCGGTGAACATTTCACTACTATCGAGGGTACTTCGAATCTGAATTACATCTGACATCTAACGTATGTGTTGATTTTATTAGCTTGTTTGAGTCTAACACGAGCAATGGAAAGAAACAATAGAGTTTACGATAAAAACAAAGACCTTTTAAACATTAATCCTTGGCCCTTCACCTGGGTTAGAGTTTATAATAGGCAGTTTACCAAATTTACTAGTTTATATACCCTATTATTCACCACACGACCAGCTTTCAAAACTGAAACAATGGCATTTAATCTAAAATTAGGGGGTATATAAGCCGGTTAGTGCTTTTGGGACTATGATTAATTTTAGTGGCTCGGTTTCGCTATATCTTAATTAAGACCTCACCTGGTCCGTCGAAATATTCATTATTATGTGTCCGGTTGACTCCCTCAAGTTTCGGTGACAGCTGAGAGAATTCTTGACTAAAGGTTCACTTGGTTATTATTCATAACATCAGTTAATTTTTATTACCCTAGCACTTCTGTTTTCGCAGTTGCAAATGTACACCGCCGCAGAGCCACCTCAGCTGCCACATTAATTATTTTGTCGAATTAAACTGTAACTGTAACTCTACCACTATTAAAAAAAATATATGGTAATTTTTAAGGAATATTTCTTAGTGTTGGTAGAGTTAATTTATCTTTAACTAATAGGAAACCAAGAATCCGATTTATATAACATCATTTATATATTTGAGTATCTATCGTATAATTCTATTGATGGTTTGATTTGAGATTTATATTTCATTCGTATCGCCAATATTCCGTTACAATATTTCTTTCCGTATTCTGTATTCTTGAAATAATTGTAACAATAATAATTAATTGAGTCTTTAAATAATTTAAATAATTAGAATTGTGTTTCACTGGATACTGCAAAGCTTCGCAATAACTGTGATTTTCTTGGATCTTCTGGCACCATATTCGCCAGCTATAACAATGGGTGCTTCATTAACTGTTGACACAATGTATCTTCCTACGTAGCGCCCATGTTATATTTCGCCTGGTTTGATGGTAATAACGTAGATGTCATTAATCTATTAGAAACATTGTTGAACAATTGAATCACTTTTTTATAATTTCGAAAAAAGTCCCAAAATGGCCATAATTTATCTCTCCTATATTTGCTCGATTTAGCTGTACAGACAGCGTGTATTAATTTGATTCTCCTCATCACACATAAAGTATCTGCAAAATTTTTATATCAGCATGAATTGTCAGAATCTTGAATGTTGATTAAAAAATACGAATCTTCATTCTTAACAGCAACAATAAAGAAGCAAAAACTGAACTAACGAATTTTTCGCAGAATAGTCTGTATTTTAGTTTGGTTTGGTTTTATTGAAGTAAAACTGATTCACCTTAGTACTTGAATGCATAACTATATTTACATTTTTTGTGCATATTGCCGATTACGATTTGTGCATATAACGAATAGTATATTCTGGCTTGAAACTCCTATGCAAGAAGTGATGATAGAGTGCCGTATGTGTGTGAATAGCTCATTGACGTGCTTCTAGTTGTCTCAATTTATTAGCTCGATTCTTCCGAACTAAGAATTTCCTTTTTTATATGTTTTTCATTGATACTATAATTACTTTGAGTATACGTCGATCAATACTATAGGTTCTTCTTCGAAGATGTCGCATTTTGTTTTAATAATGCATAAGAAATAGTCATGAGTAACTTTTTAAGTTAAAATAAACCTAAAAAGTAATAATACAACTAAACACGTTGGAAATAAAATTGACAATGAGAATATTTCGAAATATTGTCGTATATTGGCGATGTCAGTTTTATTATTCAATATATTACTGACAATTAACACAAAGGATATACCATGAAAGGGCTAAGTCAGCAAATATCTGCGAGGTCGGGTATTTATGTCGAAAACGACACGTCTTCCTTTTAATATTACCAATAATAATTAGAATAATTTAACACTTAATTTGTTTTATATATAACATAGTAACGGTTATTATTGCGGCGGTTACCATGAAAATATTACTCTCACAGATACACGCCAGTTGAAGCCAAATATATTTTTAAAAATTGCTGAAACTTTAGCGCAACCGCCTACGGGGTGTACTCTTCCAGTCTCATTATTTAAATTCTGTCCATTTTTGTTACTCCTCTTTGACTCTTCTGCGGTATTTCATTTCTGCTCCTTGTATCTTACTTTTTTCTCTCTTTGATAGCACCCACATTTCGCAACCGAATCTTCAAGTCGTTCTGTAAGTTGCTTTCTACATCATTTTGGTTTGGCTTGAATTTAATTTTCGTTATTGAATTTGCTATTTATAATACTTGTTGCTTTTCCAAATCTGGTATTAATATTATTCTTCTGGCCTCCATTGCCTTTAATTTATATACCTACATATTTAAATTAATTTATTTGTTTTGCTTTTACATACCCAATCAGGATATTTAAAATTTTGCGCGTTTATTTGTTCGTATACCTTATTATCTTAAATCATGTGTATAATTATATTATATGTTTAGATTTATAAGGTGTTCTGATTTATAAGTTGAAAGAGATCTGCAAGAGCTTCTACCGACATTTCACAAGTTTTTCTGCAAAACTTTTATAAGATACTCTTGTTTGAATATTTATTTTATAGCATTATATCGTTATATATTATATTTAAGAAAAAATATTATACTAACATCAACTATGCCTACTAGTTGAAACATACTGATGATCGTTAAAATATGTTCAGCATTACAATTTTGTTATACATTACTGTTTCATTATAGTTATAAACATTTCATTTAATATTTAGACTTTACAATCTTATTTTTTGATATTGCGGTATACTCAAAAGACCCTCATCCGCAACAACATTACAAGGGCAAAACCACCACCCTCTCGGTGCCTCATATCCTGTCCCGGTCTGTTTAACTCTGAGGAAGCACCTCTAATGCACTTGAACTTCCGTAGCAAGCACCTCAGCCAGCTTATGTATATTTTTTCCACTTTTGTATAATATACGGTGTATTACGATACACTTTGAATCTATGTTTTTTATTTATATACAGACTTAAATGTGCCATATTTGAAAATTGTATATCCTAAGTTTGTTATAATATGTAAATTATTTAACAATGTTTCGTAAAAATTAATTTAGATATTTTTGGTGTTGTGTTCATCGATATACATTGATAACCTCTTGCACCTTTTGTAGTAAAATCTGTTGTTCTATCGCAATATATCCTTCAAGATTTCTGAAACTTTTGACATTCCTTTTAATACTCCATTTAGAGTTTTCCAGAAACTCTTTCAAATGATGACGGATATGGACGCTATAAAATGAATGCAACAAAATCGCCCAGCCAATCTTTTTCATTTTTTGCCGACTCACTAAAGATTTTTTTAACCGCCTGTTTCAGTTAAATTACTTGTTAATACTAGATAGTGAAATTAATTGTTTGAGCCGTATAAGATGACTCCTTCCTTGGCACCAAAACCGTTTATCCTCCATGCGTATACCACGAACATTTTAAATAATTGTCGTAATTATTACGTTTCAAAATGTTGGATTCTAAGTAATACAATTTTTTAAACGTTCCATAGATTAGTTCGAGACTTTCAGTAAAATCAAGATTAACTATGAGAAATGTAGGCATAAGTGGGCATATATTTAATGAACGCCATAATATTAAAATATATTTTATCCATCCCATTGTTTTTATAATTTATGATTATCAAGTTAGTGTTGACTTTTTGATAAAAACTTATCTTTGTTTTATAACTTATTTTTAAGTTTTATTTATAACTATAATGCTTGAAAGTACTTGCCAGTATTTGGTTTTTATACGTTCGTACAAGTTGTAGATGTTGCTTAAATATAGTCTAAAAGTTCATTTTGAAATAGTTTTATTGATATACTGATTTATTAATATATCATAAAAATCAAGAGGGTTTTACATCTCTAAATATAAAATAAACAAATATCTTTTTATATTTTAGTATCCTTTTTACCAACTAGGGTTTATCTGGACTGGACCTACTGTTTAATGTGGGCTCCGAACCCACGTTCCCCGGTATTAAGCCACCGACTGGACCAAAGTGACTGACTGAGACTTGAATCCCAAACTAAGCAAAAATTACTTAAAATGATTAAATAATAATTAGTAATCTACCCGACAGTGTCCATAAAGTTCAGTGTTCAGTTCACTGAACTTTTGGAATTTCGTAAATATGAGCTGTGTCTGCATAAAAAGAGATCATTAAACAGTTTTTATTTTAATCCAATTTATTTATTTATTTTATTTCTGTTTTATCTTCCATTGTCCACCACAAAAAGCATCATATTCAATTAATATGTTGCTCAAATAAACATAATCTAACATTTTTCTGTAAGAAGGGACAAAATATGAGGAAAAGCACCAAAAATATCCGCAAATATATAGGGAGAAATAATCCGGTAATCATTTTATCCGTTGACTCAAATAAACGGAATTGACAGTCGTCGACCGGCTGGATAAAAAGTCAGTTTACGGTCACAAGTTATCTTCTTCTCGTTTATCTGTCTGCTACAACATGTATAATTAAAATAATATCTTAACTTTACTTATTGAATTAAAGATTTTTTAATAAATTGGAAAATAATGGGTCTATCAATAATTTCTTTTAGTAGTCAAATTTGTATAGCCATAAAATTAAGATAATATTGGAATTTATACATGCTATTTGAGATTTTGTATTCGAGAAAGGGATTATAAAATAATGTTTTAATGATTAATGTTTAAAAAATGTGGATTGAGGAAGTTTAAATCAGGATACATCGGTCACCAAATTAAATTTGATAAAGTATGCTGTTTCTCAATGATCTATTCAAACAAATTGTTTTTATGAATTGGAAGTGTCGTGACGAATTTTTACTACTCCTCTATTATATAATCAGTACGATGTATATCCATTACATTTTTTACTCACAATATTCATTCGATAATTATTATAGTTGTCGATTAAAATAAGAAGAACATTTAGATTATTTTTCTTAAAGTGTTAAAGAGACAGGTTTTATTTTTCGTTGAACTAAATTGTAAATAGTAAAAATTTGCGTCCAAAATTGAACGTAAACAGAGAGCGCAGCTTTTAGTAAAACTTAAAGCGAGGCTAATTAAAGATTAATTAAAACTTGTGCACATTGTTAGTCAAAGGCTAAATTTAAAGCTTTAATGCTGAAAAAGAATGCTAATTAAAAACAGAACTTTTTACATCAAGTTTACTTTGACACAAGGAACAAATTGTTTGCAAAATATAATTAATCTCTGCTAATCAAGTTCCATAAATGTTGTTGTCGTTAATGTTATTATCAGACAAACAATTCCGAAAATATTTGTATTTGTGTAAAACGCAACAATTAAAAAACTCTAAAATCTAAACTCTAAAATCTCAAAACAATACTTAACAATAAAAAAAAATCATCGTATACATTGTAGTTAGTGATTCTAACTATAATAATGTTTATTTTTTACTCTCAATAAAGTTTTAGGTATTACGGCTCTATATTTAAAAATAAGTTAAATTTAAGCAAAATGAAACAAGAAAAGGGCTTAACGGTACTGCTGAATAAACATTTTAAAGGGCAATTAGTTTTCATTCTTCAAAGGTCAAATATTACGTATGGAAATTCTCTGTAATGTTATATTCCTGAATGATACAGCTGATGGTTACCAAATTGGCAGTATATTGCCTTTTTAGCAACTTTTTCTACATATTATATACGTTCAAGGCCATTATCAAAAATTGACGAAATGGAAATGGAATAATTGTTTTATATAACACGCAAGAAGGAAAGAAAAATTTAACACGACATTGACCTATATTGATCCAATATAGTTTGTAGATTTTATTTGATTGTTTGTATTTCCCAATACCAGAAGATTATCAAAAGGGATGTAAACAACCTGATTTTAGGTATAATTTTCGCTATTACAATCGATGATATGTAACCGATCTACACAAAAACTATTATTTAAACACACTAAAAACTATAATTTTTACAACTATGAATAATTTATCAATGTTTAATAAAAATATTATTAAACTAGATCGCAAACTTGGTGGCCACCAATAAGACATGAAACATAGTGCTCTAGTTAAAGTAAATCTATGTAAATTATGAAAATATGAGAATGCAGAAATATTTAATAATTCAAAGATAAGTACATTAGAAAGTCTTCCACTAAGATATGTAAGCGGTCCTAGAGGGTAGAGAGAGGATTTACATAATTCACTTTATAAGTTAAGTATTTTGATATATCTAATGACTGTCGTACTAACGTATTTTAAAAAAATAATTTGCCGAAATTTGTCTCAAAATTTTTTTATTTTAAATTCCTTCTTGATAAGATAAGGCGACAGGACCGTCCTCCTACTACTGGTGCGGGTTCGAATCCCTAGGGTATGGCATATGCTTTTTGTGATTGTAGTTGTAAATATACGGTATAAAATTTGAAAAGGAGTAACAGTAATAGTCACGCTTGATCCAGCGGTGATCAGAGTTCTGAGGTGAGAATGTACTCGCTTAAAAATTCGACTAAAAAAGTCTTAATAAAAATATTGGAAAGGTGGCTTCATAGATTTTTAACAGTTACTGTAGGACGGTCTTTCGTTGTTCAGATTTTGTCGTGTCCATTTCATAATAAGTAATAAATGTCTTGCTGATTATTTCGTTCTATTATACCATATTCAATCATCAAACATTCAAAAATTGTATCTATTCTAATAAAGCAAGAATGTCTCTCATTTTGTTATGGAATTGTATATGAAAATGTATATTGAAAATATATATTTAATAATTCATAATGATTGAGAAGATGACAATTCGGAATAAAAGTTGTTTGTAAAATATAATCCATCTATTGGGATCAATCCCAAGGTTTATCTCAGAATCAGAACATATCTTGATAAGTTTTTCTTACTACTTTCATAGGATATAGACAGGCTCCTTTCACAACTTTCAAGTAGCATCCAATTGCGTTTTCATAAAATCTTTAAATTATGTGGCAATTACAATATGGCTATGTGGTTGGAATTTACTCGAGATATTACCTTGAAGATTTTGATTATCAGAATAACGAATATAAAATTTAATAGTATCACATCATATATTGGATAGTGTTGTTCTACGATTGCATAATTTCATGCTATATTCTAGTCATAGTAGTAGTGAATACACGTAATATTAATTTATATTGCCGCATTCATGTCAAAGTTAGAAATTTTCCGCATTTTGGTTTATTTTAACTTGGATATATGACAACATTCTAATATAAATAAAATAATGCAACACAAATTCTACAAGATATAATTTATTTTAACATTATAGTGCATCTAATGCATACATTATCAAAGTACTTAAATTACATCAACAGCAACAATAGTTTGTAGGTTAAGAGATATTTTATTTATATTTGCGTTGATTACATTACAACAATTACATTATTAATTAAATACTCCTTTAGATATATATCTTTATTTGTTTCCACTTTTATCATCCTGTCTTGGTATTGTCAGTATTGAATCATAATCTCACATTCAGAGAGTTTCATTTACTCGCTGTCACATGCTGAACCACTATTCAAGCCAATATTTTATATTTTTCTCGACCTGCATGTCTATTGTAACTATTCTTTTCGATATCCCATAACAATTCGATTAGATTGTATATATAGTGACAGGGAAGAAGACATTACCCTCTGTATCCATATTGTTAAAACATCTGACCTACTGTGAATCTTTTTTCAGGCCTAGTACTAAAAAAATTAATTACATAAAGGACAATTAAATATTTCATTTATATTTAGCAAGTAACAATTTCAAATACTTCACTCTTTAATATGGTATTTTATGCAAGCCATTTCTTAATTACAGCCTTTGCTGACCACTTGTTGGGATCTTTTCCTGTGATTCCAATTTCTAGCATGAAGAACAATATATCTACAATGCATTATTGAAAATATTTACTAATCCATTTGATTAGCTCGTGTTTTCATCAACTTTTGTTGCCTTTATGCTTTTTTTATTAACGCCTTGCCAATAGTGGTTTAATGTTTCTTTTTGACATACTTATATCTTTACACGAAATATAACAAGTTTCACCTAATTTTATTATATGCTTTCAAACATTATATTGTTTTAAAAGCAATGCCTGGAAGTTGTATTGGACCTCTGCAGGGATTATTTTTATACTATTTAAATCCTAAATTCTTAACAGTGTTTGAAGTGATTACTCATATCCCTCAAAAAGGATAGATTTTACACATACCATAAATAACTTTCATTAAGTTTTAACGCAGACTCTCTATAGAGACGTTGCAAGTTCTAAGAGAAATAAGAAAAATTAAGAAAAAATAATAACTGGCGATGGGCAATACTTTAAGTATTGGTTTTATTCAGTTTTATATTAAACTAGTTGACCTGGCAGATTTCGTACTACCTCAATCGATAAATAAAAGAACTAATAATACGTAATTAATAAAAAAATGCTCGCTATGAATGCATTTTTATTATTATTTTCGATGAACTACACATTTTTTATACTTAAAAAGTAGAGTTTTCCTAAATACTGGCTATTTATAAGGTTACAGTTAGATATTTACAGACACACACAGTTATGATACAGTTTGTTAATCAATTCAAAGCTTTCTGATAAACTATATTTTTTGTTTTGTTTTGTGGTACGTAAATAAACAAAGATGACAGTTTTCCGACTCGCGAACACGCGACTTATAATTGTCCATGCGCGAAACATGAAAACTCCAAGTTGATTCAACCATCTTCCAACGACTGGCCTTGAGATTTATTCATGGTCATGACAAAGGCCGGACGTACTGGAAATTGTAAACGTTTAAAGTCGAATAGTAAATCCGTTGGAATCATCGATATACGCGGTATCAAGACATCCTCTCCTCTGTATTTTCCCTTTATGATTGTTATGATTGTATGTATGATTGTAGCCTAAATGACGTTATTCATAATCTTTTTCACAGCCAGTCTTGTTCCATTGCACAGTCAAGGTTGATTAATGTTACGCAGCATGATGACAACTGATCCTACTTTTAACTTCAAATTGTGAGGTGGTAATCCAGGCAATTCCAGTGAATATAAAAACTCCGTGGGATAGTTGACTACGTCGTCCTGGTTCATAACGGTGTCGACTGATTTGAAGGAAACCAATTGTCCCGGAAAAAAATTATGAATGGTTGCATTGAGATCCTCGACAATCTCGAATCCTCGACTTTTTTCCTCCAGACTATTTTCTAAATGGACCGCCAAATGGACTACTGTGGGGTGTATTTCATGGATCGCAAATGAAAAGATACGCCAAATTGCTTTGTTTACACTTACATTGTCGACCCATTTGGTACTGTGATATTTCGTCATTTGCATTGGTTACAGCGAAAACGACCATATCGTCACCTTTGTTAACATATTTACATATCGACTTCACAGAGTTATAATATTCCACATTAATGTGAGTCTCAAAAGCTTTGTATTAAATTATAATATTTTGTCCTCAATATTTTGTCCTCTTACCTTCACAACTACCGATCGCACATTGTCTGCAGCTGATCGCCGACGATTCAATGGGTATCCATCATTTCCCGTTATGGTTTCAGCAATCAGGTCTCTTGGGTATCGCTTGGAACACTTGCCGTCAACCATACGGGTTGAATTGTGGTTGAAAACTCCGCAAAGTCCATGTATCATGGGTTTGGTTAACTACTGCATGCAATTTGGAGTCAACTGTGGGAAAGTGGGCACGAAATTATTCTGTATAATATGTGTAGCGTCAAATGAGGTCATCTGGAAATAGCTGTTATATTTATGAATGTTCGCCAAGGAATGCTTAGAATCATTTCCAGTCCTGATCTGATGGTGGAACCAATTGTGGCAATTTTACTTTGCCTCCAGCACAACATAATCCAGTAGATTCACCACTGTATTTCGCCAATTGTTCCCGATTTGTTGACATAATAATATCTCATTTGGAATCGCTCAATTTCATTATGTCGTGCTCTCTATTGTTGTGTTTGATGGGCACGAACTCGTTGCATTCCAAGACTATATACTTCATTGTCACTCTCTAAAGAACGCAATTCTGACATAGCAATACTCTTGATTTGTCTCTCTCTGTGACGTTAGCACCTGAGGTAGCTCTTCGCACATTTGATTAACTGCGACGACCTAAGTCAGGTGGTCTTCTCCTCGACATCTTATATTGTAATTAATCAAAGTGAGAAAGGTTCTCACTATAACAAAAAAATCAACAAAAAAAAGAGCACATAACTTGAAATGTCACTATCACAAAGAATCACCAAAGTTAAGAAAGTTCTCGCGCACGTACATTGTCGGATTCGATCTTCGACATCAAGGAAAAAAACAAAATTGTTATTTTTATTTAATTTCGAGCATTTTTATATTTATTCATCTTTGAAACCTTCCCTGGACTTCCACAATTAATTCAAGATTAAAATTATCCAAATCTGTCCAGCCGTTCTCGAGTTTTAGCGAAACTAACAAACAACGATTCATTTATATATATATAGATTGATCTTTGCACCTAGAACGTATAATACGTCACCTTATTTTGAGTGTTTTTGATATGCAGCCACCATTATTTATATTTCAGTAACATTTCGGACATTGGAAAAATGGTTCTTCTTCTTAAGTTTTAATTAACAATAAATTTGTATTCCGGTCTTCAAATCCACCGAGAAAACCTCTTATTTAACATGCAATATTTGTTTCAAATATAAGCCACGGTCGTTATTTATTGTCCTCTTAATTTTTTATCTGTTGTTCGGAGAACACGAAATTAATGCCCCGCCAATTATAATTCACCTCTCGTTTCTTTCGAAAGAACCGACAAATAATTACGCCTGCCCTTTTCTCCCGAAACAATGACCATCCTGTCTAATTCTGAATGCTGATTATTTGAGAATGTAAATTTGCTTTGCTCGAATTAGTCTTTTGTGAGGCAAATAATGGCTCTGAGTGGAACGAAACGTCGGGGAAATATAAAATAGTTTTTGGTTATTGGCTATTGTGCATAAGTTTACTGAAAATAATGGCGGAACTTTGACGATAGCTGGAGCGACATCGCATGCTTCAGAACATATAGAACTTAGTGCATATATTTCCGCTAACCGGAACCAATTTATCAGACGTCACGAACTTAATGGATGTAAATTGCTGAAATGTTTAAGTTAATCATTTTAAATAAGAAACTATTGTTGGTATAACTATGAGTAAACATTGTCAAACTTGTAAAATATGTTACAAACATCATAATTTAACTATTTTTTAAATTAAGTATATAGATTATTATTATTATATTTATTATTAAAATTATAAAAATAGGTTCAGGTTTAAAATTTTAATTAACTCTAAGCTTTCATGGTATCTGTATTATTTTTCCTCCATTCTTTTTGCAGCTTATTCAAGTTAAAATTTTTGCTCTTTCTATATATCACAATATATGTGCAATTTATGTATTTTTTCGAAACAAGAAGTGCATATTCTTATTATATCCCAGCTAACGAACTGTTAGATATTGGTGCAACATAAAGCATTTCTGAATAATCAGGATACAAGGAAATAAGATTATTTCACGGGTACTAGACAATTATAACTTTCAAATACTTACTGAAATTTGATTAAGAATGATTTTCTTATTTAAACTGATTTATTAAAAAATTGAATAAACTGTTTGACGATTGAGGATTCACAATAGAATAGAATACTTGTAACCAACATACGTAAAGACTCTGTTATTCTAAGCATTACCTTTTCAGCTTCTAAAATATTTAATTTAACGTAAGTATTTTTATTTACAAAGGACTATGCTCAATACTACATACTACACATATGAATATTAGTTTCTTTCTAGTAATGACGTTTTCAATTCATACATAATACAATGCTCAAACAAAATAACGGAGCACGTATTACGTAACGTAACGGAATAATAACGAGCACGTGTTTTTCTACATTAAAGCCCTAAATTTTAAGAAAAGAAAAACAAAAAGTCAAGGGCGATTGTGTGCTAACATAAAAACTTTTCTTAATTGAACATAAGAGTTTGTCATTTTCAGGTCGAGAACTTTTCAAATTACCCTCGTATACGATTGGTCTTCAAATATTATTCCCAAGTCTATATATAATAAACAAAAAAATGGATGTCTATGTGTATTTTCTACTATAATATCTTATGAACTTATGTTTTGTTATGAAACAACCCTTTGAATAATATAAACATATTTAAGCGATATATGGAGGATGATAATATATCGTCTGCCTCAGACAGCTATTTTGATATTCATATGCATTCATCATAAAATTTAATGACATGTTAAATTTATCTTTATTCAAACATAAAAATGTATCTTGTTATATGCTTGATAAATATGTGCGGTTCTAAATTTCTACTGACTTGAAATGTTTAGTGTTAAGAAAACGAATATATATGGATTAATTTCATGTTGATGGTTAATTTCTAATTCTTTTTCCTCCGTTTTATTTTTTTTTTTTGATTACACTGCTCCAATTTATGCAGATTAAGATAATCTTAATATATTATTCCGTAAATATGGAAATATAACAAGTAAATTTTAAAGTCCCCGCCCTACCATAGTAAATATTTGTTTAATTTTTTTTTATTAAAATCAATTTTAAATATTTGTTTACTCAACATGATTCAAAAAGCAATATTTATCAACACGCGAAATTGCTTTTTGTTCATTTTTTCACAATAACAAAAGGTGCTTCACTCAAAATGCTATAATTCGTAAACTAATGATCCGACAGCTGTCAAATTTATACATGCACTTTTGAAGGTTAGGGCTAACTAAAAAACATATGGATTTAACTCTAGTAGCACCATCTATGTGTCAGGCCGGGGACTTTTCAAATGACCTGTTAACTTAGTTATGTATATCCCTAATAAATATTTAGAAGATAATATAAAACCGTGTGGTAACAAAAATGTACAATGTCAATTTAAACTATTATTGGGTGCCAGTCCGAGAGAATCCTGAAAATATTTTGGAAATAATAGAATTTAGATTGCAACAGCCTTTTCTAATTTCCTTTTTTAATCTCTCCTAATTGTACTTACTTTAAGGGATTTTTAATTCCAAGGTAGTTAGCTGAAACCTTAGCAGGTACTGAAATTATAAGGATAATTTTATTAGTTCTTACTAGAGATTTTTTCTGAGTTGGAACTTAATTTAAAAGATTGGAAGTGGAAGATTAATTCACTCTAATTACATTGTTATTATGATATGAATTCCAAGTTCTGGCTTAATATGCATTTAATAAATTTAAATTATGTTCATTTTGAAGAATTAGGAGAAATTGAGAAACTACTACAATGTGCTTATTAATGAATTTGTGCATTATTGGTTGTAAACCTCTCCTTTTATTGTCAAATTTTATGTGACTGAATGCCAGCATGTAAAATCACTATTTATGATCCATTCAGTATTGAATTGTTGACTTAAAAGTTATTGTTATAATTGTTAACTTCAATTCAAATTAATAGCGATCTTCCAAAATCATTCTTAAAACTTCACTTTACGACTGGTAGCGCCTTGTTTATTTAACATTAGAGTATTCATAAGAATTGTCATAAATTAATTAAAAAAAAACATTAAAAAGTGTTTAGTTGTGAGGCTATTTATTGATATAAAAGCTAATAAGGGAAACTAAAAAATTGTGTGATTACGCAATCTCATAAATAAATAAAATTACCTGATTCCCATTAGTTTAACCACAATCCATGGAGCATTTATGGGAAAAGTAGGTGTATCAAGAAACAAACTTCCAAGCCTTTTCCTTTGAGACGAATTCCTTCAAGAACTATTCATCCCTCAACTCCCTATTACAGTGCTTGCCTCTACTGCTGGATTCCATTCCTTGTATTACATTCTTATCCCGGGTGTAAGTGTTGTGGTGTGAACGAATTTATCTATACTATTCCTGTTCAAACTTCTGGTACAGGTTTCGATACAGATTATTTTTACAGTTTTCTAATCCTTATCCCATCTAAACATCTAAACTGAATGCCCCTGAAAGGTATTTTCTAGCTACACCGTCGCTTTTCAGCTCCTTTCTACTGGATCAACTCACTTGATCTTGGTCTTCTTGCTCCTTTACGTTAGAGTTGCCACTAGGGATTCTGACCAGCGTCATTGTATTGACTGATTGAAAACTAATTTTTCTCCTTCATTGCTTTCTTATGCTGCGACACTGAATCGACTGAGACTGAGTCTCGATCATTTCACTCACCTGCCGTTTCCAGGACTCCTTTACAACCGTGTTGTGCATCAAATACTAAACAATTGACCGTCTCTCCACTCTCAGGTCTAGTACATCATTAAACCTCTCGTTCGTTCTATTTTAAATTACTTACTGTTGTGTTTTTAGTCCGATCACTTTTATATCTTAATTAATTTATTTATAGCTTTTAATCCTCTATTAGTATTGTACTACTTAGATCATTTATTATACATATTCTTGTTTGTTCGCATTTTGTATATAGGGTTATTGATACTCATATTAGAAGTCGTTATTAACTCTACTCTTTATTCTTGAAATTACGACATGGGTCAAAAGCGAAAAAAACTTGAAGTATAGCTAAATAGCTGTGTGACATGCTGCGAATTAGTTTTGAGAGGTGCCGTTTTAATTCTATGCCCAATTCAAAAAACTGTGAAACATACAAAGTTTTAACTAGTTTACGAGAAAAGGATGAACAAGTGTTTCTTTTTAAATTAATGCTTTTCTTTTGACTTGATACAAATTACCACAATGACGTCGTTATACTTTTGAGTCTGTGTTCTGTTTTGGTGTTATCCATGGATTATATTTCTTCGATATTGACATGCGAATGGAGTCTCTCTTCATATATGTTACGATTCTCTTGATTTTCTGAGTGACAGTATATGTAGATCTCGCTGTAAGTAGGCAATCCTGGGTTTTGTTCTGGAAAACTTGTTATATCTCTCTGGAAAACTTATTACTTTTAGGTTTCAATATTAGCTTGTATTATAGCAAAGATCTGCATCAAGATCCATTCCCAGACACTAAGCGTTGCAGTTATATGGAATTCTAGTATTAATTATTGTTATTGGTGCTTATGCGGTCCGATTCTGCGTGAACTGCACATGCACAGGTTTACCTTCGTTAATTTTTATTTTCCAGGTTTTGTTCCATTACACTTTATTGAAATGACATGATACAACTTGTCAATATTAAGATTAGTTACTAAGCATAGGCATGAATAAAATTTGAGAGATATTCGATGTGGAAGATCGAAATTAATCCACAATTCAACCGTGTATATTTATACTCGTATATATTTTCGAAGCCCGTGCTGTTGGTTATAAAATATATGATCTTAAATATGGATTTGGGAACCAAGGAAGTGAAAAAGAACTATTTAACTAGGTTATAGGGGAATATGGTAAATTTATCGTAGGAAAAGGCAATTTAAATTCGGTTTTATTTTGCGTAAACCGCCGAAATCCAACCAAATCCGGTCCTGGTCAAAGCTGCCATTTCGGGGACGTACATTGGCGAGGCAGCCAAAATACGCCAGTAAATGCGGCTTAGCTTAATCCGATTCAAAGCAGGAAAATCTTAAATCAGAAGTTACGGCGTTGCTTTCTGTGTTTCGCATTGTTATTGTCGGCCATCTTGTTTACTGTCGCTGATTTATATCGCGGCGTGCGAATCGTGACAGTTTCTTCAGAACACCGAAGCGCTTCCGCGACTTAATCCTTATATTTCTTAATGCTGGATCAACCTTTAACATATTATTCATTAATACGGCATATCAGCAATATAGAAAAAGTTTTACATCTATATTTCAAGTGCTGCAAACATTTTATTCCAAGTGTTACTGTACAACAATCCAGGATTGCTTTAAAATTATGGGTACATAACGAAAGATTAATTGACACAATATATGTTTGTAAATGCAATGGATTTATTAGAGCCGAATAGGTAACAAGTCTTCATTCAGATAATTTGCTATATGCTATATGCAACAGAATTTAGAGCTGTAAAGAAAATTTTGTAAATAATCATCATTGTTCATCGTTGCGAAGTGAGTATCTGAGATATCTCAAAAATAACTTTCCAATTCCATCTATATAACGCCAGTGGGTCTCTTCAATGGCAGACCCTTGTAAATAATTTCACTCTATGCATTAATTATTTCTTCTGCTCGTTTAATTTTTAGTGCCAGCGATGTTTAATAGGCTGAATTAAGTAAATTGGCGTCTGCTAACTAATAGTCACTACTAAAATAAAGCAATATCATGAACATGAAGTTTCTTCAATGCGTGCGGACTAAAGGGCATCGTTCTGGATCATATAAAACTCAGAGAGAGCAGCAAACTCACTTCTTCACTATCTGTAATATCATACAGTTTTTACCTTCCATGGTGCTTTTTTAATTTTCGTATAGTTTAAAACTTTAATAGGACAGCGAGATGGTCCCTATAATGCTGGTTCGAATCCCACTAGAATATAGATGTGCTTTATGTTTGTAACTGTAAAGTATAGGCAACAGTGTAAATCTAACAATAAGAAACTATCCCAATTCGGCCAGTAGCTAAGCTAGGAAAGATCGGATGTTTTCTGGATTCGTTTTCAAACTAATCACTGGCCAGTCAATAGACTTAATGCTGAAAACTGTGATTTAAAATATACTCTTAAAATATACTTAAAAAAATAAAATAATATGAAATGGTGTTAAGAGATTATATAAAATAGTACTGATTAGTAAATATATCAAGGTTAAAGTGGAATGATCTCTGATAATCCGACCGACCATAGAAAAAAAAAGGAAACCGGTAATACAAAAATTGGTATATTCTTACATATTTATGGGAACTTAAATGCTGCATTAGAAAAAATAAAATAATTACAAAGTTAAAAAAATACTCTACCTATACTGTTATTTATGCTTAATTTATAACTAATATACATTTTTATGTTCTATATATATATATACAGCTGCATCACAAATAATTTTTTCAGATTAATTCTGATTTTAAGCTTCTAGAACTTTTTGCTTGGTTTTTGCTCATATGCCATAGGTTTAGTATAATCTTGATATATAAACGTCATAACAAAGTAATTCTATATATTGAAAACAATTACATTTGAAAAAATAGAATAGAAATGTATTCTTATTGTTGATATATAATTATTATTATTATTAATATTAAATAAAATATATTGTAAATAATTAATTAAATTATTGTAATTAGCCCTAAAATTACATAAACATCCCCTAAAATATATCTATAATGCAATAAGAAAAAAAAAAGAATTTTAAATTAAATAATAATTAACTAACTGTAGTATATATCACGATTCTATAAGAACAACTATCTCTGAAATGTCAGTAGCCAAGCTGGGTGAAATCGAAGGTTTCTTGGGTTAGTTTTTAATAATTGTGACGGTAATCTGATTTCTTATTTTTGTTGGTAATTCCTTTCTTATCAACTGGAAGGATAATAAATAATCTTCCGGCTACACCAAATGAGGAATACGTTTCCGAATGTTCCAGTTAGTTTAAACAGCGTTAGTGTGGTCACCATATTTCTTATATAGCCTTAATAAATGAATATTAATAATCAGATTCAAGACTAAATTCTGAAATCTGACTTTTACAGAAGTAATCTCTAATCAGGCAAGTGTAGAGAGTCACCTATCCGACTAATTATTGAGTTAAACTAGTATCTTATTATGATTAGTTACTTATTTTATAAACTTACGGTTTGTAGATAATATAGGGACAACATTCCTTAATACCCCCAATAAACTTACTTTTTAGCTGATTTCTGACGAGCTCGCATTGACACTGAAGAATCAACTTCATTCTATACTTTAGCCTCTTTTATTCATTACAAAATATAATGGTAGAGCTAGCCTAATCGTTCTAACAAATTTCAAACTTATTTAAAGTCAAAATAGGTATACAAATTCGTTTTTGGTGCATTTTTAGAGAATACGGAATTGTGTAAATATATGCACGCAGCTTGTTGTCTCACTAACATTTTGATAAAATCAAATCAGTAAAATGAAATGAGACTTAATAAACATATTTAATTGGGAATATTTGGTACTCCAAAAATTTATTGCACAAGCTAGTAAACGACAATATCTTATAATGAATAATATCTAAAGTAATCCTAGGAACACCTTAATAATTAAATTGAAACACCCTGAGGAAGGACAAATATTTTTAAAAAATCATTAAAAAAATACATTGTTTCGAAATCTTGAAATAATGAAAATATTGAGATTGTTTAATGTCCATATTTAAACAATAACTCTAGTTTCTATTTAATAGTGATATACCGTTCATACTAATTTCAATTACAAACTTAATACCGTGCAACATCTGAGTGGAAAGTTCCTTCAGACCGGATGAGATTACAAAAATGAAGATAAAACGAGTTTTCTCTTCGTACATATAGTAATTGATGGCGCGTTTTTATCTACATCAAATGGCTTCCATTTCGACAAAATTGCAGACTTGGCCGCAAATGTGATTAACCGACTTGTTTAGGATTCTCGCCATGGCACCGCGAGAGGAACATCTCACGGGATAAATGGCCACATGACGGTGGTCAGTGGCGCTCCGTGTTAACACAACTACAGAGGCGAATGATAATGAAAATTATCTGAGAGATGGTCTAGTGGCTAATAGAAAACTCTAACCACAAGATTTGTGGATAGCGATTTTATTTAGAAAGGCACTTGCTAAATTATCTTTTTGATTAATAGAGTTACTAGAACTTATAATGGTATTCTTGATAATTTTCAGTTTTTATCTTATAAACTGTTAGAATTGGTACAGTTATTATTAAAATTCTTATTTTGCTCATAAAACATGTAATTTTTGGGTTCATTTGTTGTATTTAAATAGGTGGAAAATGTTTATATGTAATACTGTCTTTTACAAGTGTTTAATTTATTGTCTTTAGAATGAAAGCCGGACTTGGTAACCGTAGAAGTCAAATCGACAGGACGGTCCAGTTATTACATTAATAACCGCGTGTTTGACTCCCTCTAGGATATAGATGTATTTCACGTTTTTCGTTTATCGTAATTGTGATTGCCTATAACAAATGCTGTCGAAGACGGTGGGTTTGAAATGGACTATAAGTTGGTATGATTTTAGCCGGTAGGTCTAATACCGGGGGCCATTATTCGGAGTCTACTTAGTCTAAGCAGTAGGTTCAATTCACATGCCAAGTTTTTTTTATTTATTTATTATTAAAACAGGTCTCCCAGATCAACCATTAATTTAATGCTAACAATTACCATTATAATACACACAATATAGCCTGTCCAGCGACAGTCTATAGTTCCTTTCTCACACCTTACACCCCTTTACTCACACACTATCACATAATTTCCCAGGGTTTAGTCATCTTCAGTCTGCGAACAGAGTGTCGCCCATGCTGCCTGGCTTCGTGATTCCTGGTGGTTTGGACTTTCCTGGTCTTAGTCCTCTCGACGCAAATATTCATTTCGTACATACCAAGATGCGTCCACTGTGTTAGGCAGTACCTTATTGAATACTTCTATAATTATTCTAGAATAATTCTAGAGACTTATTCACATTGCTATCCCGTGTACAGCCCCACAGCTTTTGTTGTGAATTTACATTTTGGATTTTCTTCTAATATAGCTGTTTATATTTTAATTTGAATTTGGTTAATTTTTTCTTAGCATTAACCTTGCATTTTAATTTGACATCTAGTGTTATGCATGATATTTACCATAATTTGCATAGCGTCATTCAATTTCAAGAGTGGTGGTTTTAACCTCTTGTTGGTAAAATTTATAATAACAGACTTTAGCTCATTTTATTAATTTTATTCTCCATTGTTTGATCCTTTTATGTTATCTTTAGTTGCCCGTAGTCTTTTCTATAGATACTCTTTGGTTTTTGCCCACAGCTAACAGTGCTCTATTATCCTCAAATGTATTCAATTCTATTCAAGGTATTCTAATTCTACGATACGATTCTACGATTGCCTCGAGTTTTGATATGTCACTGGTATAGAGCAGATAAAAGGTAGGTCCCAGGATGCTCCCTTGTGGCACCTGCTGATTTATTTTAGCCAAGAATATGCTTCTTGTTTAATTTTGCAGAGTCTATGGGAGATATGTAATATTAATATATATATATATATATATATATATTACAAATTTTATCGAAGGTTTGTGCTACGTCTAGTGAAACCGTATCTAGTAAACCGTAACATTTATATTCCTTCTAAAAATTATTTTATCGATCTATGCGATTGTTGAGTGTCTTTCTTGGAATTTAGACTGGTAATTCGGAATTAGGTTGCCTTGTTTTATTATTTGACTTATTTTCTTCAGTAATATTTTCTCGAAAGGTTTCGACAGAACTATAAGTAGAGCAATAGATCTGTACGATTTGATATCACTAGGTTGTTTACCAGGCTATGGTAACTTAATTACTTCGGCCACTTCCCAAAATGCAGGAACATAGTTACTTCAGTTTAAACTGTACGCTAAAAATATTAGTAAGCTTTACTATGGCTTTTTTAGGCAGTTGTTTTAGGATTTCTCCAGTTATTAGGTCGAATACCCGTGACTCTTTTGGGTTCAGATTTATTCTTATCTCATTGGTTACTACTCTCTCTATTTTTTTATTTCAGTTTGCCGTACGACAAATACCAAACCTGTCAGTAATTACTTTTCAATTTCTGTAACAGATTCTAGTCATCACAATGCAAAGTTAATATTTGATACATATATTCTATTTACATTAAAGTCTACTACATAAGTTTCGTTCAAAATAAAAGAATTATAAAGTTGTAGTTTTTGAAAGTGCAATGAAGTAAAATGCACAGAAGACCGTGTATTTCTGTCATACATGACTTTTCTTGTTTTACCAAAGGGTAGAAACTGCTAAAAGCTATTATTTTCTAATAGAGACTTATAGTGAGTATGCTCCAACTATAAGAACATGTGAAGCGTAATTTAATAAGATGTGCAATTCTAATATGGTGATTTGAAAATTCAAGACAAAGACTGTTCTGCTAGGTCGAAAACGTTTGAAGATGCAGAATTGCAGGAATTTGGATGAATATTTGTATGATTAAGAGTAATGGGAAAGATCCAAAATATATCAAGATTTGTATCACATGAATTGTATAATAGGAAATTTGAAATTCGAAAAATTATCAGAAAAGTGCTGCTTCAAACTGATGAAAGGAAGTAATTTCTAAATCAAATAGTAATGTAAAATGTAATGTAAAATTTATATAAAAAATCCCAAGCAAATAAAATATTGGTTCTCAACTGGCTAAGCTGGAATATCAGCCCCAAGATCGCAAGTTCTGTATCTGATAGGACCATATTGTTATCGTGTTGTTGTTAGTAGTCATCAAATACTGACAACCAATCATTAATCAGGATGTTCAATGATCGAAAACCTCCTCATAAAGCCAAACTAGTCAAAGAAATATTGAATTAAGCTGCATGAGACTGTTTATGGAAATTGTCGTGGTCATCTGCCTTCTTTGAATTGACGGGAAACGCTCTTGTAGAGCAGGACTTTTTATTGCAAATTAAAAAAATAGTTCGATGAAAAAATTTCTTGCAAAAAAGTGTTTATTTTCATATAATTTATGCAGCGCCTTTTTAAGGAATAGGTTGATAATATGTTTTTTTTTGTACCATGCGTATTCGTTAAAATAGATATTTGTAAAAAATCTTGATACTGAATCAAATAATTTTCTCCGAGTGAATTTTTTATTTTAACAAATAATTGTTGATGTTAGATAAATATTATCTATGTAATCATATAAATAAAAGATTTTACAATTTTCCTTTACCTTTACATTTATTTAAATCCTAATTAGTTTCGATTTAATTTCATTTATACTTTCATTTTAATTTTCATTTATGATGATTCATAACTCATTGAAATTTTAATTCTCTTGGGTTTACCGCTTTCGTTGTTCGACGAGAGCTATGATGGCATTCTCTAATAATAGCAATATAAACAAAAATTATAGTTTCCTAATTATTTCTATCTAATAGAGCTCTCATAATAGTATATTATATTTGGACTAAATTGGAGACATTATGACATTATTAATTAATGTAACTAGGCTTACTGTTTACTATAGGCTTCTGACGATTGGCTAACTTAGAGACCATCCCAGAGGATTTCCAGCTTGATCCACCCTAGTTACTGGAGTGACTGAAATAGTACTCATTTAGTGCATTTAGTGATGACAATCACAAAACATTAATGTTTAAACATGGTAACGCTCTGAACGGGATTCGCTCTGGAAATAATACTGCCTTGTCATCTGGCCTACTGTGATACAAGTCTGAAAACATTACCAGAGGGCTTCCCCATATATGATTTACATAAAATACTCTAGGCCATGAGTATTTCTTTAATTAATTTTGACTTTATCGAAATATAGACCAGTATCATTTCGATCTATTTTAATTAATATAGAAAGTATACAATAAAACAATTATGGTGTAATATATCTTGCCACAAGAATACATTGTTGTTGATAAAAACAGGAGTAATAAACCCCATACAGAAAATTTCATGCGATGAACGCTCAAAATTAATTTTGTGGATCATTGAGCAAACGGTTGTTTAAATATTAATAAAGGCTGGTAAAAATAGCCTTTAAGGTATTGTTTGGTTTTAGGGGCTTTCATAAATTTTAATTATTCTTATTTTAGATTATTTATAAGCATGTATGAGTATAAATGAAATATAGGGTGTGCAGTTATTTTGCACTATACTAGTGAAAATGCTAAATATTAATCCAAAGAAATGTTAAACAACTTAACCTAACTGCTAAATCGAAGGATTTGACATTTATTTACATAAAATAACAGTTTTCCATTAGGTACTATTGAGTTATTCAGCGTACAAAGTTGCTAATCTTGGATCATTCATCACTTTTGTTGTTTTTGAAGAATCTTGCTACCACAGCTCGCCTTTAGAAAATTATGTGGATGCAGCTCTTACACATCTCAATTTGTCAGTTTGGTTTCAACGATTTAACTTCATGGTAATTTTAATATCACGCTTTCGAGGATCAAAAAAATTCGAAGATAATAAACAGCATGAACCAGTAGACGAAAATTGATGGTTTGTTCTTAAAGAGCTTTTAGATAGCTTATATTTCTTAAATCAACTGTTTTCATACCTTTATATGTGATGGAAAAGACCAAAATGTAGCAAAAAGGGCTACATGAACTAACTGAAAATATAATTTAGAACCGGTTCGATATTGTTATTTAATTGCTTGTAAATGTTTTTTGTGACGTATTGACTGACAATGAAAATTACTACTACTGTAGGACAATCCCAATATTTTTGTGTGAATATAATGTAATCAGCAAGGTTTATTAGGAGATGTTAAAACAGATTAAAACCATTATTTCAGATGTCTTTGACGTCAACTGAACAAATTGAATAACATATTTGGCGCAATGGCCAGCTATAGTGAGTAACAAACGTATCTTCTTGCGAAGAAAAATTTTGTGTCATAATGCTTGTTATAAGTCCATTTCTATATATATTTGAGAGATTTTTAGTAGAATTAATTTGATTAAAATCGACAACAATTGAATATGTACCATTCGCTTACAGTAAAGTTATATATAAGACTTATTTAGTGTAATACAGAATGAGGTTTGCAGCAAATTAACTTGGGTAAACATAAAAACTTGTTAATACTGAACCAAATTTACGAGGAGATTAAAAAGATTACAATAGAATATTGTCGTAGTTAGAACCCGTTATCAACAAAACCTTTAACTTACCTAACTAAATCATAAGTAAGTTCGATAGCTTTAAGACATTTATTGATATATTTCAACGAAATCGCGATATAAATGAACTTATTAGATGTAACAAAATGATGAAATAAAATCATAACTAGAAAAGTTTGGAAAGATGTTTGATATAAAATAGAGATGCCAGTTGATGACAGTAAGTTGGAGATCAACTGAATTCGTTCAGCACTCAGATTTCAAAGAAGATTATTTAACCTATTCTGCCACGGAATCACCCAATGTCCCAGTAGAAATAGTAGGTCAACAATTAAAAGTAAAAAATGAAGCTATAAGAGCTGAAGGAAGGGAATAATATCGAGTTAGCATTAAAGATCACAAAAAATAAATATCTGAGTTAGAAGTACTGAACAGGACATATAGCAAATTAGATATGAACAAACAATTAACCATCTTAAAAATCATGCCTTTGAAACATATGAAAGCTAAATAAACAAAACTGGGATATTTTCAAAAAGAAGGAAAAGTCACATTTCAACAATAATGATTCAAATATTTTACCTATGATCTTAATATCTTAAATTGCCTACCATTACTTTACCATTACCATTACTTTGTATCATTTTATGACTATTTTAATCTTATATCTTATTACTTTTCACTTAATTATTTGTAATAACATTACACGCGGTCTGACCAACCGCGGTTTCTCTTTCAGGTTTAAGCTAGCTAAGGCCATATTAACTCTCTTGTTTTGTTGTAAAGCCTCAGGTGATTTTATGGTGAAGTCAATGCTTGTTTATCAATCATTAAATCAACGGCCCTTCAAAAATAAATATAAGGACTGTCCGACGGTGTTTTGTAAATCAAATCCTAATGCTTGACAAGGCGCCCGGACATCCGGAGACCTCAAATTTAATCGACTATAAAAACACAATATTTAGCTCCCAACACAACTTCGCTGATCATTATATCAGGGTAACATAGGATCATTTAAACGATAATATCTAAGGCGCATTTTAGTCCTATCTTACAATGCATGGAAGCAAATTTTTCGTTGACTGTTACCGAAATTTGGAAAGAGTTTGATATGCTCATTGAATAATCATTATTAAAGTTTTAGTGAGTGACTTAAGACCATCGACTATAAATAAATGCCTGCTGGAAAAATCTAGTGCCGGAATTTGTTATCGGTATCTCAGCATTGCCGAAAAAAAGTTATGCATTAAAACACACGGAGAAGGTTTTGAAAATCTTCACAGATCTCATCAAAAGTTGAAGTAAAACTAATGACAATGAAATCACAGAAGAGGAACTCGCTGAAATTTTGGAAAGCAACACAAATAGTTAATCAAATGATAAAGATGATACTTCTCAAGAATTAGCTGGGAATTAGTAGAAAATCAACTGCGTCTTTAACTTTAGACAAAATGAATAAGATTTTCTGATCTGCTCATCAATTACAGGATTTGGTTTTAGTCCTGGATCCTTCACTGTAACGAAGTTTGGAGTTTACTTTGGAGTACTAGAACCGTATGAAGAAGCTCAGAAAGACATTAAGAAAATAATGAAACAGCCAACAGTCAATTAATTTTGATTAAAAAAAAAGCTTTGTTTTGTTACATTTATATTTTCTAAGTACATATAACTATGTGATTTGCGTATTATAGGTGTTTTCTTATTATTTTATATTTTTATCAGCAACTAATATATAAATGAAAATAATTCTTATATTTACGTACATATATAAATAGATTTTTCTTCATTAATTAATAGACAGATAAATTCAACTATAAACCTAACAAAATTACACTCTATTCTCCCTTTAATCTGTACATGTATGTATTCCTCACCACACGCGGTTTCGCCAATCGCTGTCTTATCGGAACGTAGCCCGCGAAGATAACGAGGGATTACTGTAAATCGTTTATAAAATTATTCACTTAAATTAAATATATCTTTGCGGATTAATTTGTGTAAACAGGAAAGAATATACACTTGTGTTTTTTAATTCACAGTGTATACTCTCCTACACTTCAACATATACTATAAGGTGAGGCAAAAGCCCCGCTACCATTTTGATTTGACACTAATGTGGAGCAAAAGTCCCGCTACCATTTTTATTGCGCGCCATTTTGGTTATGTGACGTTTAGCTCAGTTTCGCTTTTACCATTGTGTTGTATCGACGTTCAAATTTTATAATGAATAAATATACGCCACAAGAACGACTAGAAATAGTATTTATTGAAAATAATCGTTCCATTATTGCCATTCAGCAAAAATTACGTCAATGGTAGCGGGACTTTTGGCCCACGTTTCACTAACGTATTTCAAATATGTTATTGACTAGAAGAATGAGTTGCACAACAGTGTAAAACTATAAATGTTAATAATTCTAAAATCAAAATCATTTTTACATTTTGGGTATGGTATATTTATATGGCGCTTAGTATTTTAATTATGAATAATAATAATAATAACGTAAATACAATATGCTACAAAAATATAAAGTTCAAGCGTCAGCGTTTTAATCAAAAGTAAATAGCCCCTTTCATTATTTCGGAAAGTATTTACCCCCAAGCCATTTTTCACTTGAAAATAAATGTTTTTACAACGTGACAGTAACTTTTGAATACTTACTAATTTAAAGTCTATCGATACGTAACGGATGGTAAAAGTCTCAATTAATTTATTGAAGTTGTGAACTTTGACGTCATCTTGTCGGGTTTGAAATTTAGTAGCACAAACTTTAATAATAACTTTTTCCCCTTGGCTGGTAGAATCTTTACTTAATCTTCACCTACAAAGTTTTAATCAGACGGTTTTAAGTTTAATTAAAGTAGTTATCGTTTTAAGTAATTTCAGTGTTGGCTGTGACAAATATTTATGCAGATGCAGTCTCAATTATCAAATATATCAATAATTGAGCATTTCTGTAATTTATGTTGTTCTAATAAATATTTTAGGAAAATATTTTTAAAAGATGCCAAGTTTTCAAGTGTTGCACATTGCGGGCTAGGAGTATGCATGCAGCATTTAAGTCAGCAAGTTGCAATATTGGCGCATCAAATGTAATATCTGATTTATTTTGATCCTAATACATAACAATACAATGTATACACATATAACACATTTAAGTTATTAATTATAATTTATTTTAATATTATAGTACCTCTGTTGCATATATTATTGAATGACTTAAATTACAGTTAATTATGCAACCACAATAATTAGTAATATATAGAGTTTGTCATATGGCCTGAAAGTCTAATTCATCTAATTAAGAAATATATATCCAAATACTTTCAATAGAGATCATATTTACCTTTTTATGTTTAGTTCTTGTTTCCTTCGCTAATGTGTTTCCATGTTCTGTTTCTTTATCAAGATATTTATATATCACTGTATTTCTCCTTGTTTTCCTCTCTGGCTATCTGAGTGCGCTTTTCTTAATGAATATCTATCCATTTCCGCTATAACCTCCAATTTAATTACTTCTAATGCATTTGGAATTTATTTTCTTTTACAATCTAACCTTTATCTTTAGTTATTTCCGTTCTCATCACCTTGCTTTGGTAATTGTCATAATTGGCTCATAAACCCATGTTATTAAATTTTAATTCACTTCAATCCATATATCACTCCACTTCACCATCTGAGTCACCATTCAGGTCAACCCCTATATGTGTAATACTGTAGCCATATAGTTAAGTCATTTGATCTACAGTTTATTTTCTGCATATTTTAAAAAAGTGAACTGCATAAAATAGAATTGAACATTTCATATATATTTATCGAGTAACAATTTGAAATAGGTCTCTTCTAAATATGGTAGCTTCAGAAATTTTTCAACAAAGTTTACTTTATACAAGCCTTTCCCTAATTAAGTGTTTTATCATTAAATTGTTGGGGTTCTCACAATTCCTTAATAGTTTTCTCTGAAATAATTAACATATACATAATGTAGTCTATATCGAAAAAACTACTCACAGTTAATTAACATATATACTTCATAAATTTATTAGGAATATGATCACATCATTGACTAGGTGATCTTGATTCGCCATTTGATGACAGGGTCGAACACTACCAGCGCAAATCGAATTTTAAAGACTGATTTGGTTACATGTTCTGACATAATATGCATCAGATATCATTATTCTATCTCTATTAACTAGGACTGACTTTTTGACTTTTTAATGAGAAGGAAAAATTTTAAGGAAAAGTTTAAAACGATATCAATGACGTGCCTTGGTTATTTTATTGGATGGGCTATAATAGCACTTAGTCAATAAGGCTATCTAGAGCGTATTTGAAAAGTGTTTTGGAATAGAGAAAAGTGTAGTGCATGATCATCTAAATTTGTGAAGTGTTTGTGGCAATGACTGCTTAATTGGACAATAGTGTCACCAAGAAAACTAAATACTACCCTAAATAACAACCATAAATAGCTTTGAATCGTTAAATAATATTGGATATCAAGAAAGTTCAATGCTTAGGTTTCACATAAATATACATTGATTAATTAAATGGCTCGAATTTCCATTTATGAATATTTGCTGAAACGAAATCGAGCCATTTTGAAATGAATAATTGCGGATCATGTTACGACAATAATATGCGAAAATCACGGTCGAATTACAAAGGAGTGTGGTAAGTGATACCCAAAGCCGCATTGAAGATAAAGAAGGGGATATTAAGAATTCTGTTAGATTGGAAAGAAATTCTGCACTTTTTTAATTCACAGTCACAACTTTATTTCTTAATTCGACTACTTACTACCAACAGCTAATGCGATTGAGTGAAGTTACTAAAAAAAACTTCCAACCGTAGTATAAGAAAAGCGTTGCCCTTCTTCACAATAATGCTAAGCTTTACACACTTTCAAAATTGAAGAGATTCAAAATACTGAAAATATGATATGAAGTTTTGCAGCTCGAAACTCATTCCGTCTTATTATCACATGTTCTGGCCTCTGCAAGAATACCTCCTATAAAACATGTTGTAAGGTAATTTAAAAATATTTCAGACAACATATTATTAAATATAAGGAAAGTTTACGATTGCAAGAGGTGTAAGCTGGCAGAATAGTGTAAAAATAAACTACGTTCATTTTACAAATTTGAATTATCAATGTCGATAAAAAAGATGGCACTTTTAAACACTAACCAACTGTATCTTTTTTGTAATATTTATATCGAATACTATAATTATACTATCAGCGAGGTTAACCACAGTGGTTAAGATAGTTGTTATTATAAATGTAATTATCCGTAGGTAACAGCGTAAAATCCAACAAGAAATCACCTTCCTAGTTACGGCATTTACCGGATTCTTTAAGACTCAGAAGTGATCTCTACATTTCTGATCTCTAATTAACTAATTTCTCTTCAAGTTTATAAGTAAATAAACATTATAATTACTTATAACTTTTTCAAATGGAGCACTGTCTGTGGATTATAAATATGTACACGTATTTTAATTTACATATTTATATATCACATTACTGGAATATACTATAGTCATAAAGCCTTGTTTACTTTTGAGTGCACCCAATATTTGCAAAACGAAAATGTATATGTATTATACTACTTTATATACAGTTGAATACCACGTTAATTGTAACTAGGCATATTTTAGTTCTATTGTTGTGTTATTATTTTGCTTTATACTAATAAGGGCGACAGGCATAGTATGAACAAAAGCTTGTTATGTTGGTTACAGGCCGGAAATCCATCGCTAGACGAAGTATAAAATTGGATTACGGTAACAATGTTTGTTGGGTGAGACAAAGTAGCACTTATGTCAAACAATAGAAATTTGCTTAATGCTACTGGATACGTTACCTCATTATAACAGGATCTAGCTAATTGAGGACTAATTGAATAAACCATTTCTCAGGCCGTTTGTTTGATGAGTACACTATAACTTGCTGGAGTTTTCAAATATTTGAAGTCATAATTATCATTGATTATCAAACATTTTTAATATCACATAGAACTACATAAAACTATTTCAATAAAGAAAAATAATTAAATGAACAAATTTTTTAAATTTTTCATAACAATTTTCAATTTCAGAAAAAGCAAAATTTTGTTTTCAGTTTTCTGATTATTTTTTCGCAATTAAGATTTTCAATTGGATATAAATCTGGGCTCTATGAAGGCTATGAATATAGAAATGCTCTCTTTCGTAAGAAGCTTCTTTATTACATTAACTGCATATTTCTATAAGGTCATGTTCTCGAAGAGTTTGTATTTTTACATTCAAGTCTATGTCATATATAGGTGGGAAATATCCAACCCACGTTATTGCCAACAACATGTGTAAAAGTATTTGCATATCCAGGATTGAAGCTTCCCTTAATTTGTGGATACACAAAATGAAATATTCGATGAAATGTCAAACAATAATTTAATTACGAAAGATATAGCAATGTCAGAGGATCAATTATCTTATATCCTTATTTTTTGTTGGAATGTAATGATGAACGATTTATTGTAAAGCCGTCTTTATTTAACAGATAATCTCAGAAATCAAAACTAACAACAGGTAACTTAAAAACTTTCTCAATTCCCAACTTTATATTTTCAGGGTAAGAACTATTTTCCAGAGTTCCATAATCCCAAATATTTACAAACTGTACACCGGCATATCCATTCGACTATATAAAATATGTATTAGTAAATTATTTAAAATTGTTTCTGAGATAGAGGTGTCAGAACTTTTCAAGGAATACAGTTGATAAACAAGCACCATGCTCAGAAATCGAAAGCTGAAAAAAGTGTTTCAAAACATAAAACTTTTGTAAACAAATAATATGGATTTGTACTAATGAAGACCTGTTTTATTTAATTTCTTATAAAAATTTATGTTCAAATAGATAAAAGTAATATATTTCATTAATGTATTCTGTATCTACAATAAATTTTAAATTATTTATCTACCATTGTATATTTTTGATAAGAAATTTATTTTTATAAAACATAACGAAATAATTATATCGGAGATTGCAAATTTGTTCTTCTTATATCAGGGAGGGAATTTTATCAGTACTATACCGAAAATAAGAAATGTTATTTTATGCAAACATTACGCAGTCAAATCGAGAGAGGACACAATTTACATTTTCCCCCATTTTCTCTTTATATTTGTTTCGAAAGCCGGTGTACCCTAATTTTTTGGAAAAATCAACAGAAAAGGATCAGTTACAAAACGACAAGGAATATTGTTTCGTAAAATAGCATAAATTACGTTATAGAATTTAAATTTCTCTTGAAAAAATATAATCATTGTTTAAACAGTAATAGAGTGTAAAATCGACGAACAACTGTTTAAACAAAATCGCAGCAATAATTTAGCAAGCCAAAGAAAAATTAATTCGATATCATCTTCGAGTCTGTCAACACGCATATTTTAATGTCATATATATGAGACGATACGAAAATTCGATCAAAATGACAAATGTTTAAAAATGATTTTTGAAATTAACTATCATGTGTTCGGAACAGTCATATTTTATTTTATTCATTAAAAAATACTTAACTTTTCATATTTTTCTATGTATTTCCTATGTTCTTAATGTTTGTGCATTTTACAGTTTTTCTTCACAAATAATATAAACATTTGATAAGTTTCTATTGATAGTTTTATTATATTTAACTAGTGCGATCATTATACAAAGTGATTTGAAATTATAATGAAGCATTATTTTTTCATATTTATAATATTCATCCTCTGTTACTTATACCAACGCATATTTACTTTTCAGCAGCTTTATATGAAAAATTTTATAGGAAATGGAAAAATTTATGTTGTATATTATTTATTTAAAGCAATTCATGGATATGTAACAAATAATCATACAGAAGAATTACAAAACTATATTTCATTTAAAGCAAATATATTATTGCTTATCATAAACGCTATTAGTTATTGTTAAATCGAAAAACTCAAGCATATAATACAACGTTGAATGTATATTTTAAAATTAAAACATATTACAGAGTAATAATATATATATATATATATATATATATATATATATATATATATATATATATATATATATATATCTATATATATATATATATATATATCTATATATATATATATATATATATATCTATATATATATATATATATATATATATATATATATATATATATATATATATATATATATATTACCATTAATACTACCACTGCTCTAAGTATACACATTTATATTTCTGTTTCTAAAAATTTCTGATACTCATTTTTGTTTATTCTGAAACCTGAATATGATATGATTTCCAGTGTTTATATAAACGAACACGTTATAAATATAACTTTAAAATACTGCAAGAATTTTTAAACTGTTGTCAACAGAATGCAAATGCTCACTTTATATCAATATCCATTTATGAATATGAGAGGGAACTTTTTAAAAATTTATATTTTCTACTATATGAATGGTCATATAATCAGTTATTATTTTTGCTAGAAAAAATTTCCAAATATACTTAAAATAATAATCGGTATCTAAATTTTATTTACAATATTTCAATATGTTATATATAGTCAATATAAAATATTATCTAATACATTATCTGCACATAATTTAAATAATATATCACCATCTATTAAAAATACAATCTAATATCTATGCTAAATTCGAAGCAAATATTTATTGATAATACGAAATGCGATTGAGCTGGTAATGTGTATTTAAGTTGATTGAATTTTGTTAACAAGTTTCTCATTCCCTTGCCGGTAGTAACACTCTATAAACTACAAGTAAGTTAGACCTATTACCACATTTGACGTGCATAACTTTCCCAAAGTTAAATTCAAACTTAGTAATAGCATTAGATGCACTTGATGCGCTTAGTCAATATTTGAAAGCGTCATCAGTTTTAAAAGATCCTTGTCAACCATGAATAATGATTTAATACTATTATTAAGAAATATTTAAGAGGATTTTTTGTATATAATAAATCAGTTTTATTAGATTAGATTTACGTTTACTTTTACATTAAAAATATTATATTATAAAATATACAGAAAATGGTAAATTAAAAAGTTAAAGTACAAAAAGTGGTAAAAAGTATTTCTTTAAAAATTGCAATAAATTTGGAGAATTATGAAATAATATGAGTTATAATACTAGCTTATAAAAGTGTTTTCAATAATGGTGATGCCGAAATGGAATTATATTAATTATGTGTGAGGTATTAACGATATTGTTTTTTATTTAATTTGGAATGCTCATGTATACCATTATGTTTGGAATATATCATAGTTGCTGCAACGCCTCTTGCGACCATGTCCATATCATTTAATTATGGTAAAAAAATGGTTATAATCATTCTATAGTTCTCCTCCTTAACAGCTATGGATTCACCAACGTTGTTTTCGAAATTATACAGATCAATGTAAAAGGTCAATCGAAAAGTCCCCGGCCTACCATAGTAAAACACATTTTTTGGCAAAATTAAATTTTTTTATTCAACATAATACCATTCAAGGGTGACACACTAATTATAGCGACTCTCCTTTTCGATACCATTTTTGTAGTACGGTTTGTTCTTTACTTGAAAATAGGCCTCAGTTTCGGCGATCACCTCTCCATTCGTCGAAAATGTCTTCCCAGCAAGCGTTCCTTTGAGATCTGAGAACAGTAACTAAACGCTGGCGGCCAGATCTGGAGAATACTGTGGACGACGCAGCAATTCGAAGCCCAATTCATGGATTGTCATCGTTTTCACTGACTTGTGATACGGTGCATTGTCTTGGTGGTTGATTTTGTCCTTCAAACGGTCCAGTAACGCTATGTAATAGTTGCTGTTGATGGTTCTTCCTTTTTCAAGGTAGTAAATAAAAATTATTCCATGCGCATCCTAAAATACAAACGCCATAAACTTGCTAGCCGACTGTTACGTTTTCCCACGCTTTGAAGCGGGTTTATCGTGTGCAGTCCTCTCGGATGACTGTCGATTGAACTTCGGAGTGAAATGATGGAGCCATGTTTCATCCGTTGTCACATACCGATGCAAAAACTCGGTTTTGTTACGCTTGATCATCTTCAAACACTACTCGGAATCATCAACTCGTGGTTGTTTTTGGTCAACAGTGAGCTCGCGTGACACCCATTTTGCACACAGCTTTCTCATACCCAAATATTCGTGAATGATATGATGTACATGTTTAGTTGATATCTTTAGAGTGCCAGCAAGATTTCATGACATTTGTAATTATCTGTCATGTGTTCGGAACAGTCCTGTTTTATTTATTCATTAAAAAATACTTAACTCTTCATCTTTTTCAATGTATGTCCTATATTCTTAATATTTGTGCATTTTGCAGTTTTTCTTCATAAATAATATATGCATTTGATAAATTTTTATTGATAGTTTAATTATATTTAACAAGTGCGATCATTATACAAATTGTTTGTTGAGAAAATTTGGTAGAATATATATCGAAGTCGAGGCATCTACAGTAATAGTTTCATTTCATTATTTGGCCTGCCTGTAATACACTACACATTGCTGATCTACACAGCAAGACTTCATGGCTATGAATATTCCGCATTAGTGTCAATGTATATGGATCCCTTGAACTAGCCCATGACTTTATATACGGTAAGTTTTGCAATTCAATGTTTCAGAGCTTGAATATTCGAATATTTTTGCACCCTTGTCATCAAAATCGCTACTTTTATATCGCCGATATCAAACCCAAGATGTTTAAAGTATTATGGGATTCAATTCAATTTAATTTCATGACTTAATATAATAATTATACTTAATTATTAAATAACACTAAATGGAAAAATAATATTTTATGTAGAAAAATATCAAAATCACTGAAGTTAACAGGTTGTATAACAGTAGTCTACATTTTATTTTGTGTTTGCTCCACAATATATATCGCTGATCAAAACACACGCAATTAACAAAGCCCCTAAGAATTAACATGGATGAGTAAAAGCAAGTTTTGAATGAAGAATTTTACTTTTGTTAAGGAATTTTGGAAGCTAAGAAGATAGCGATTGGCACTGAATAAATTAGCACAATTAAATATGAATTCAGGTTTTTAATTTAACAATAAATGTAAGTAGATATATTATACTATAAATACTACAAATTGTGTTTTAAAAATAATAACTGAGAAAATATTACGACAGTAGCATATATTTCATTACAAAATGTTATAGCAGAAAAATATAATGATAATTTAATTTTATGATCAACTTTAAATCGGACAACTAAAACAAACTTGTAACTTTCGCTATTTTATTCCTGTTTATAATCTCTAAATAGTAAGCAATTGTGTTTTCTTTTTCTATTTGCCTGCTGCTTTCTTGAAGATCGCGTTATGCGTATGTTCACAGATTAAATTAATTTAATTAAATTATTAAATGAAATCAAATAAATAAATATTTACATATTTAAATTATTTTATATATAAACATGTTCTGCATTTATAGCAGTAACAAGAACACACCAATTTTGCACAATTTCTAAGGTTTTTTTACATTTCTCCAAGTATATCTATTTTTCGACATTGTAGGCATTTTTAATCCACTTACTTTTAATACAGTAACTTTTGCTTATATTTATTATTAGCTCAATCATAAAATCCTAAGAAACATTTCATCTAATAGCAATACTTTTAATTTCATTACTTTTATTCAATTATGTTAATTTATTTTCTCTTTGCATCTAAACTCTTCAATTAAAGTATGATATAAAACCAGAAATAAACTCAAATTTTTACAAAAACTTACAAGGCATAAGTTGTTATACGATTCTAGTAACAGAGTAAGATGAAGAAGACTAAGTAAAATATATTTAATAAGAGAAGCCCAACAATCCTTATTAGAAGAAAATAAGAAACAACATAGATATTATAAACCCGCTGGAAGTTGCCATTGAGATAAGAAATTATGTTTGTTAACGTTCATTCATCGAAAAATACACCTTGTCTGCCAAAATATTTTCTTTGGATTTGGATTATTATCGATATTATACTCATTCTTGAGACAATGACCTCAGATTTTGTAAATGTTCTAACACATCTTGATATAGCTGGCATAGCAGTTCTGAATTACTTGTAGATTTAGATTTGTGACGTCGAAACATTACAATGTTGCCGCATCAACACTGAGTTTTAGTTCAGTTTGGCTTTGACATTTAAATAATAATTTGAATTTCAATAATTTATTTTAACATTATATTACATATATTATCGAAGCACTTCAAACTACAATTAAGAATACAGGTATAATAGTTTGTAGATTAGATTTGTTTCGTTTACATTAAACTCCTTTCCACACCACCCATGAGATAGAGTTTCTAGGCGAGTTTTTTTTACGTAGTGGTATCCCCCTAAAGGCCTAAACTGCCTTATAAAAATTGTATATCAGAGAAACGTATTTTACTTTCATTCGAGAACATATTTACCTTTTTACGTTTAGTTCTTGTTTCCTTCGATGGTGTGTTTACTTGTCAAGTCATCTTGGTATCACTGTGTACACCAATCTTAATAAAATTAATCACTCAATTATGTCTAATGCATTTACTAAATATGCTCATGTTTAGTTTTGAAAAATTGCAATCATATCTGTGCACTCAAATCTTTTACGCCCGACACTACCATTTTCGACATCTATATTCAATTAACTATGTGCATACCTTTAGTTGTTTCCACTCTCATCACTCTGTGTCAGGAATTTCCAGCAATGCATGGCATTATCACATATCCTGTAAGTTTTCTTCAGTCACTTTCACTTTCCCACTCACTATCCAATTCAATTGATAAACTGTTAATTTCTAATCTGTCTAAAATTTTTCACAATTCCACCATTTATCAATTACTTCCTCTGTATGTCTTATCGAGTTCATCCAAACAGAAGATGTTATGGATCTGCAGTTAATATATCTGCAATTAATTATTAATAAATATAATGACCAACAAAACCTAATCGAATGCTATTGTAACTTTTCCTTTTTCCATCAATTTTTGTTGTCTTTACACTTTTTTGTTACTGTCTTGTCAAGAGTGCCACAACGAACCATTTTGAAATATTCAAGTTTCATCAAGATACACAAATTCAAATAGTTTATCTTCCTTGGTCTTATTTTACGCATTTAAAAATTGAATTATTTTTAAGGTAATGTCTGGAAGTTCCATTAAACGTCTCCGTGGGTTATCCTTCCATCATTTAAACATTATGCCCTATAAGAGTGTATGAAAGGATGTCTTAGATCCCTCAAAATGCTGCACGTCCCTAATTGTTTTATGTATACTTTCCAGGTAGACAATTTTCTCTAAAATAATTTTATTAAATTATGTTTATATCAATGAAATAGTTTGTGCACTTACTCTTCTTATACATTTCATATATTTGATCTCGAATAGAGCCATAGAGACAATATCAAGATGGTCAAGATTCGTCACCCACTCTGTATGTAGACGGGTTTTCTCGGGTAAATTTAAAATATTATTCTTCCTTTTCTAAACGATGTTTTCACAGTACTCACTCTAATGTCTAGAAGGGCAGCAACCCGCAAAAACATTTTCAATAAAATTGTAGGGACTTACATTATTTAATATCATCAATAATTACCTCTCTAACGGAATTTACCAGTAAAAGGGGGCCTTCATTATCTCGTTCCTTTTCGAAATAACCTACTAAAGCCGCAATCAATTTGTGACCCTGAGTATATATTGTTTTCGGCATTTTCTAACAAAGTAATATGATATATTACGGAGCGACTTAAAATTTATCAAAATAATCAAAGGGCGAATATAATGTTTGCCGGTTTTTAACCTGAATAACTAATTAACTGACTATCGGACGGCCACCAGCTGTTAGACGTATGCAAAATTCTTGAAAGCGATAGTGATAAGAAGTTTTAAATTTTACTTATAAATTATTGTATCTGTATTTTAACTGTAGTTTTTAGATATACTATAATGTTAAAATAAATTATATTTAGATTAGAATTGTTTTGTATGTCAAAGCCAAGTTGAACCAAAACTCAAAGTTGATGCTTCAACATTGTAATGTTTCGACGTCACAAATATCCATGATGCATTACTAAAAAAACTTTGAATAGACTATAAGTAAGTTATTAAATTAAAAAAATTAAATTAAAAGAAAATTAAAAAAGATTAAAATTAAATAAATTAACATTGCATATCTTTAATATTGATTTAGTGAGCAAATAAATCCGAAATTTTATTAGAACTAGAGTTAAACATATTTGTAAAGCGTAGTGCATATACCGAACTATTAATTACGGTTTGGAAGACTGGATGGGACCAATCATCATAATATACGGTTAGAGCTAGTATTGTTGTCCCGAAACCCGACGTCCATTTTAACTGTAGTAGTTAGCTTGCAGGACCCTTGTAAGCTCATATTGAATTAGTAAGTTACATGGATTTCCCTTTTCAACATTAACAAATTGTTGGAAGTTTAATAACATGTTAGTATTGCTGCAACCAATATCAAACTGTTATGATGCAGTTACCTTAATTAATCAAAGCGTACAATATGGTTTGTGGAAACATTATTTAAACTTGAAATGGCTTTATTATACTGCTAATTAAACACAGTGGTATTTTAACAAATATTGCGTTACACCACACGAAAGGCTGAAATAGAGTACAATTATAAAATAAAATGGGTGTAATTTATTTTAAAAGTAGATTTGTTTCTAAATTAGTTTTGTGAAGCTAGTTGAAATATTAACTCGCTGGATTGAGTGGGGTTGGAGAATTTATTTTATCGTTATAAATGAGTTTCGTTTTCCCTTTAGTTGATGCCAATTAAGATGTGTTGTATATTAATGACTATAAATATTAAAAGAAATATTAGAGTTATTCGTTGACACTATTTTTTTATTTATTTGTTGAAATCTGCGTTATTGATATCATGGTTGGTTGATGTTAAGTTAACGTTGATTGGTGTGGTTTAAGACAATTAATGTGACGATGATTTCAGTGCGCATCTATTGTTACTCAGCCTAGAGCAATGTGTATTATTAAATACATATAAAGAAAGGGCATTTGTACAGGAACAGAACATATGCATTTCTACTATTTTGGAACTATTTTGGTTCTATAGATTCTATTTACTTTTGAAAACGAGAATTTAGACCTTAAAAAACTATGTCAAATAGTTCTATAAACAATATAATTGTAAATGATCTATCTTGTCATCATTATATAAAATTCCCTTTGTTTCAAGTTGTTCCCTTAGACATTTATAATACTTCTACTCTTCTACAATATCTTCTACTTTTGTTTTTTTTTTAAATTACATATATTTAATCTAGATTTTATATGTAATGTTCTTATATCAATTGTATATATTAAACAGTATAACTATATTGCTTTCATTTAACAACTAGTTAAAGGTAAGTGTAATAAATATATTTATTATTATTACGTACAAATGTGCTTTATATCTAATAGTCATCATTGATGTTACTGATAAAAAAGATGTCCACTGGAAGAATTTTTAAGGTAAATGATATGGCTCGGGAATGGAGATAAAACAAAATGAAGCAGTGGTGTTTATATTATGTGAACGTTATTTATTGACGATATAAAATAAAATGTGGAAAATATAAAATAGATAAAACGGATGGCGGCGGTGTTACCTGGTGACGAGGCTTGGGCAGTCGATTGTGGCACGTCTAAACCAAACAATAGTTGGTTACTGAGTGATCGAAGATATCCTTCAATAATCTTCTAGATAAACGTCTCGGGGTTGTCAGCTATTTGTTATCGTGTTCTAGTTGGCGCTGCTGGCACCCCGCCCGTGTACAACACCTGGGATTATATTTCTGGGTATTTTGTAGACCGTTATTCCACGTCGCTGCAAATTTATATTTTATATTTAGTATTAAGTTCATATTCCACATAATATTTTATCGAATCTTGATCAACAAACCTCCAAATTGCAGGATTGTAGCATATTTTAAGATTGGTGATCAAAGCATTGCATCCTTTCAACACACTTATACTGGTTATAGCGGTCGTTGAGCAAATGCAGTCCTAGAGTTAAGTAATAAAATTGAATAAAGTTAATATAGCGTTCTATGAACTAAAATCGAGACCTTCGTCTACTGTTTCAACGGATGAAAAATTAAATCGAATGCATCTTTCAGTTATTGTAGATTAATGAAGTTTCGATATTCGTTCTCAGACATTTAATTTAATGCATGCTTGAAAGAAAAAACTGCACTAAAAATTATTTCTAAATAAGTTCTCGTCGACAGTATAGATTAAACGAAGCAACATTTACAAAATTACCCCAACCAACCCAAAAGAAACAGAAATACATACGTAACTCTTTATGGATCACCAGATGGATTAGCTCACCAAACCAATATAGTTTACCAACCCAAAAATTTTCGATAAAAAATTAAAGCTCCAGCAAAGATTGTCTAATATTAATTTTAGAAACCTGATTTGGACGGGATTATCACCTATAGCTTTCTGTTCCTTGTCTAACAATTCTTTGCTGCCAAAAATAGTATCTAGGAAACAACTGATCAAGGCAGAAAGGCCGTCAGAAAAATAATTGGAAAACTCATTAAAAAAGAGAATTCAAAAAAAAGGCTTACAATAAATGAGCAAATGAGAAAGGCAAAGATAAAAAGATGATGTCTAAAATAAAAGAGGAAGATTCGAAACTTTAATTTTTTATATAATTCTTTTGTTTCATTATTAAGTTTCTTTTCAAAACACTTTTTAGCATAATTTATAGACAATTTTAGAATTACATTCGATTATGTATAATTCCGATTTTCAATTATTATAATAATAAAACCTGGAAAGATGACATTAAAAGTATAATTTCTAATAATCGAAATAAAATTAAAGGAAAATCCCCGGCAAACTGAAAGAATTTTAGTTATTATCAAGTTACGACACAACTCCTATCCGTAATTGTAAAATTCTAAAAGTTTTGTGTATCAAAAACTGCAAACTCCAATATTTCCTGAACATATCGAACATTTTCTTGACGCCCCCCTTTCGGGTAACTAGGCCGAGGAGCGTTGGTTTTAGCGGCCTGGTGTCATTCGATAAATCTTTATAGAGGTTAGGTCGCGTTATTAAAGAGAATCCCGTAAGTCATAGATGGATTTCGGAAAATACGAACAAACCCTAGGATATAAGTTTGGATTTCGGTTTAGAGATATCAGACGGTTGTGCGATAGTGACGTTTTAATTGCTCGTAAAATATATTATGGAAATGGGTCTTAATTAGGTACCCTATAAATTAGGATTGTGTTTATTTTCATTTATTTATTATTGTTGTTTCTATAAGGGTAATTAATCAAAATAGTTAACAGTTCTGATTGGTATAGGTTTTGAAGAATTTATTGCAATTTATTACAAGAACAAGAACCTATTTTAGCATAAATGAGAGCTTGCATTTTAAACTAGTATCTAATTTGTGTTAATATACAGGGTTATTATTATTCAATACTACTTTCCCGAATACAGCAATAAGGAAATCGCTGATAAAATAATAAATCCTTACTCATTTTTATAAACAAGATTTACTTAGTACAATCTTAATTTACAATTTGATTTAGTACTACTGTTTTAGTGTTCTTCTATCAACACATAAGTAAGACGAGATAAATACATCAAATTGTATTGCTGTAAAATTTTCCCCTGTAAATTGTATTTCCTAAATTAAAATTAAATAAGTCTACTTAAACTAAAGTTAAAATTAACACTTATACACAGTATACTTTCTTGTGGTTTGTATCACTCGGTTGACCAGTGACTTTTGGACAACGTTTCTGTAATTTATTAAACCTTTTTTTTACATTTTAATTCAAAATCTTGGATAACTTCAAGATTATAGATTTTTATATGAGGCATAATGCAGCTCTTCGTTGGTTGCGTTGCGATAAACATTGATAATCAATAGAAGAAATTCGTTTTCCCAACATTGAATTATTAGTCGATTTTATGTTTGAATACAAATACATAAACACAGTTCGTCTTTATGATTGACTGAAAAACCAATTGGGTCTTAAGTCAAATCGAGAATATCTGCCGACTTGTATTGGTTACAGTTCTTTAATTATGATTCTGATCTGCTCTGCATTTTGCCTAACATAATGTTTTCAATCTAAACTACCCTCGAGATGGAATACAAGGTATTTCATTAATTCTGTTAGAGGAATTGGCAACTCCCCAAGATTTCGAGCTATTAAGCTATATTTTTAGTCTCTAAACCATTTGTGTATTTGTTGACTGCCATTCATACTTTTTATGTAGTTTTTGTCAGAAATATGCCCTTTGCTATAATGACATAAAAAAAATATAACAATTAAATTTTTTTTTGCTTTAAATATACCCTAATATGTCTCAATAATTTCAGTTTCATTAATATTTAACTGGATTTTTTAAATGGTGGTTGATCAAGTAGAAATTGAAAATAAAAATTAAGATTAACAGGAACTCTTGGCAAATGGGTTATATAATATTTTGTCGACAAAATTCTAGATAAATATGTAAAAATCCTAACAGCGTTTTGAAAACTATGGTTATAGATACATTATACATAATATAAATATAAAATGTCTTTCGTAAATTATATTTTGATTGATGATAAACAATAAGTCTATTTTAAGAATCTTAACTATAAATACAAAAATATTGTAAAATTAGTAAACCACATTGAATAACGTATAATAAATATTCACGTTTTTTGCGATTATATTAACGGAGATAACATTTTTAATAAATATTTAAAGCGCTTCAAAAATGTGTAATTTGGTGCCAGTTCAAATAAAAAAAACATTTTTGGTCTAAATAAAAGTGCCGTAAAACTTTCTGAGGATGTTTCTTTGAAACCAGCTTAAAATATCTGAAAAGTTTTATGGTTTTTAGGATCTTACTTTTTGCTAAATTAATTTAACTTTTCGGCTGAAACATTTTCAAAACACCAGATTTATATGTTTTCTTTAACATATGGCACAACTTGGTTGCTTTAATAAATTAAATATTTATAATTGAAGATTAAATTGATTTATATTTCAGGTTTAAGTGGATTAAATATATGGTTTTTTAAACTGTTTTCAATATACCGTCTGAGTGGGTAGGGATTAATATGGATTTATTTATTTTAAGTTTCAAAGACAATAAATATTGGGTCCGGGAATAAATTCATTTTATTTTTTCGGATTCTCGCCAATTACAAGTAAAATACACTAATTAGAGTAATACACTGAGATCGCCTTACTGAGACGTTATATATATATATATATATATATATATATTATGATCAAAGTTATTTTGTACATACGCCATTTACATTTGTGACATCAAAACGTTACAATGTTGCCGTATCAACTATGAGTTTTAGTTCAGTTTGGCTTTGACATACAACAAAATTACAATCTAAATAAACTAATTGAACAAAAATGTTATCAAATATAATTTATTTTAACATTAAAGTACATCTGAAAACTATAGTTAATTATATAGTCACAATAGTTTGCAGGTTAGAGTTCTAACCTCCTCTTATCACTATTGCTTCCAAGAATTTTGCATGCGCCTGACAACCGGACGACTTTGACAAGTTCATTCGTTTACGTGCTCGAACTAATTACCTAATCACAACAGCATTGTGTGACAATGTCTCTTTTTATTCTGATGCTAAGACAAATTTACAAATTGCGGCGGCAATACGTTAAACATCTTGATGACGTATCTACAAACAAATTTTGAATAGACTATAGCATTGTTTGATAGTACGTTGTTGATGTTAATAGGACGATTGATGATTGGTTCATTTGAATATATGTTGCCATTTAACTTTCCGTTTGTTATGGCACGTTTCCAATTTTCTGTGTTCCTAACGGCGATAAAAACTTCCTTTAAAAATTAATTGATCAAGTTAAAAATTCCAAAATATTTGGTTTAAGCATTATCGTCCATATTGGCCAACGTTATCGTGTCATAGACCTTTTTGTGCGAAATTTATAGTTGTCCCTCCTTTACAAAGGTGTCTTAAGATAATTGTTATATTACTATATATAGTAATTGTTTGAGTGTTTTAGTGAAGTGTGTTGGTCGGTCTTGCAATGTGATTCGTGTGATTCGCTTGGATTCGGCATTGTAGTAGAGAACCCAGGGAATGGACGAAGGGTGTTTGTTACTTTCTGCGAAAGAGTGCTCGAAAAAGGTATAAAGACATTTCGTAATTACCTATGGGCATACTCCTGCAAATTGCATAAATATTAAAAGTGGTGTAGTGTTTTGAAACTTGTTTGTGTTTTAAAATGAAAAAATATTATTAAAATTGCGCTACATTTTCTGATACCATTACAGAAAATGAAAGAGTGTTATCATTTATTTTAATCTTTAAAGAATACTCCCCATGAAATTAATCTATGTTTGATGAAGCCCATGAAAATTATCAAGCCCATAAAGTGATTTTAAATAACTTTCAACTATTAGTGTGTATTAAATTGAATCGAGTGCATTTGTAACCAATTTCATGTTGAAGCCAGCTTCATTTCTCAGTAAGCGTCACTCTATGGAAGTGCGAACAAAAATGTTTTTCCGTGCATTGAAAATATCTGTATAGTTAAAAAATTTAAATACGAGGATTTGAAGGCATTCTGTAATACCATTAATGGCGATATAATATAATCGCTGTCCATTATAATTGATACGCTTGAGCAGAGTAGTCGAGAAATGGTCAGAATACGAGCGATACGATACAATGTTATTCTTCAGCATGACAACACTCGACCACATGTTGCAAATTCAGTGAACATACTTAGAAACTCTAAAATGGGAAGTGCTGTCCCATCCCCCGCATTTTCCAGACAATGCTCCTTCTGATTACCACTTGTTCCGAGATATGAGTCGCTATCTCGCTGGGGTCAATGGTCCAAAAACAATGGGTCGATTTGTGATTAGCTTTGAACTATACGTCGTTCTTTTGAGATGGAAACCGCAAAATTGTTTAAAAGATGGGAAAAAGTAGCGGCTATCGATTTAGAATACTGAATAACATAAATTACATTATACCGATTTTTCATAATAAAACTTCAAATTAAAAAAATTGTTTAAAACTAATTGAAAGGCCTGATACCAGTTTCGAGACCGTAGAAATTAATTACAAGGAAACCAGAGCAATTTTATGTCTGAATATTCTCTAAGGCTCCAATATCCAAGCAATTTTATAACTGCATATGCTTCGAACTCAATGAAAATATTTCTTATCTTGTCAAATGAATTACATTTACATCGGGTTCAATAAAACGTAAAATTTTTCAGAGAAATTTTGTCGTATTTATATATTTGCAGTTTTATTTGAAAACATGTGCCCGATCTTTTATACCCGGCGCTTTAAATTCGGCACACACTCGAATAAAATTTCTCTTATCATTCTAATATAAAAAGTCATACCTACCCCTGGGACCTAACTACCCTTAAAGTTTTCAAACTCTGTGATCATTCGTCTTCTCTCAAAACGTTTTCAATTTTATACGGTCCTTCAGCGGCAACGTAAACGCAGAGGATCGTAAATAAACAACATAAATTCGGAATTATAAGATGTTCTATAAAAATGTATAACGGCACAACTTCATGAAATTCAAATGTCGAAATAACATATTCACCAAACTAGCGATTAACATTAAGTCAATTTGTGTGTTTACAAAAGTAGGACGATTTATATTGATAAGTTTTTTCAGAGTCTATGTTCATATTTTTGATAGCATATGGGAGTTTTGCGTTATATCTATAGTCAAAATTAGTACTAAGAAATGATATTGACGCAGCTCATGGTGGAATAATAATTACGCAAATTTAAGTTTATCAATACATAAATCATGTGTCACTTCTTCGATGCAAATTTATATATGAAAACGCTAATTATCGATAAATAATATCGAGCATTCTTATTTACTATGATATTTGAAATATTGTTTTTGTAAAATTAAAATTTTTATACCAAAATTCACTATTTCTACTTCTTCCATATTAGAGCTTCTTGTTATTCTTTAGTCATATTGGGGAAACCGATAATTCCAATTTAAAGTCAGCGGTTTTTGTCCGACTAAGATATTTATAACATATTTATCATATTTATCAGTTGAGTCACTGATATCATTAAAGTTGAGGCATATAAATAGGCCACTTTTGCGAATGACGCCGTCTTCTTTCTACGATATCAATTCTCTAAAGTTTCCTATCTCTCACCGTAAATTTAAATAACTTAATTCAATACAGTCCCGTTCTGACAGCGTAATTTTGCACAATTTGTAACAACCTAGACTTATCTTTGTTTGGAGAAAGAAAAAACACTAAAGGAAAACTATTTTTTTTTTCAAAATATGCTTTTTATTTACGCTCAGGCGATAAAGAACATATAATTATAGATGCATAAAAGATAAAACAACAGACACATAAAACACATAAAATAGCTAAACACATAAAGCATAAAACAGATAAACATAAAACAGAAGATATAATAACTGAAGATAAAATAAATGGAGTTATTGGAAAAAATGGAAAAAATACTTAATGTATAGAAAATTATACCGATCAGCAATAAACGACAAACAATAAAAGAATATGCTAGAAATAAATAAAGAGCTGAAAAGTGAATAACAAATAAATTACTGAGAAAAATCCAGAACTCAACAGCTCTGGGTCAAGATAATATGGTTAAGTACCAGAAATTATGAAAGAAATGGGTCCGAAAACTATCGAGTTGTTATTAGAAATTTGCAATAGGGTATGGAAATAGGGCCAAATCCCACATTGGTAAATAGCACTTATTGCTTAAATATATGAAAAGGGATATAAAGGGACTTTGATAATCATAGAGCCATTACATACTTCTGTCTAAACTCAGTAGTAGATCGGTTTCTAACAAAATAGCAAAGCGGATTTCGAAAGGAAAGAAGTATACAAAACCATATATTTAGTATGATAAATTGTGGGAAAGTTTAATCCCAAAAAATAGATAAGAGTAAGAAGACAAACGGTGTGGGTTATTAGATGGGTAAATAATAAATTCATGATATAAAATCCTTCAAAACCCAAGCAGGACTAAGAGAAGGCGGAAGTTTAAAACCAATTTGTTTATAATATTAATGAATGAATTAATAAAGATATTTCAAACAAATAAAATCAGTTTGTTAAAGTATGGAAGAAATATAAATGTCAGTAGCGGTTTTTGTAGATGATATAATAGTAATTACTTATAGGCCTGAACACCTACAGAAAATCTTAAACAGATAGAATATGATACTAAGAGAATATAGAGTGATAATGAACAAAAATTAAATTAAATTTATGCTGATGAGAGAGTCACAAGTAATTAATATTCATATTCGGGGAGTAAAAATTATACAAATAAATGCATTTAATAATACCTGGGTATAGACATATAAAATAATGGAAACCAGGAGGTAGAAATAAATGAAAGAATTAGAAAAATCATTAATTTGTTCTCAGCTGTAAATAGCAAAATCATAATTAAAAGTATATATATCAAACAAATCTGAATATTGAAAATATAAGTAACAGAAATGCAATTCCTTAGAAGAGTCAAGGGTTAACAAAGATGAACAGGGTAGGAAGTCAGGAAACAAGAAAAGACCTCAATATTGAATCTATTTTAGGAATACATAGAAAGGAGACAATATAGTTGGTGATACTTATAGCGCATGGAGGATAGAAGACAGTTAAAGAGAATAACAGAGGCAAGGATGGAGGGGAGCGAAATTAGAGGGCGACCTAAGCGGTCCTAGGATGTAGGTATTGGAGTAAGGATAGAAATGTTTAGGGTAAAAAGAAACAACTATAGTAGTCTAGATACTAGCCTAATGCCAAATCTGTCCACCAAGCTCACATATGGGTACCTTAAAAGAGAATATACCCTCCATATACTCACATATGACACGTAACAAGTCATATTAAGACACCTCATGTGCTAGTCAGAATATTATAAAGAAAGCTGTAATTAGCTTAGCTGTGAGGTGAAATAATGAGTTGATCGAAAAAATTAATTTAAAACTGTGTCATTAGATAAGATTAAATAATCTAGTAGTTTTCGTTTTATCGTAAGAAAACTTATGTTTTAGATACAGTTTACAGACGAAATTCATGATAGAAATAGTTTTTTAATTAATTTCTACTAAAGCTAATGACTTTTCAAATAATGCGTAATCATTTTCTAATAGCTGTGTAATAATAAATGAAAAAGGTTTATAATTTCGTTTAGGTACGGTCACATCAAAGTTAAAAAACCCAAATTGCATTAAAATATCATCATTCAAGTCGAAAAATATTTAATACTTTAATACGACATGAAAAGGATTATTAGATTATTATTTCATATGTAGTTTTAATGTATAGATTTTTTGCTCGTAGTGGCCTTTGGCATTTTAATTTTTCATTTGTTAAGTATTCATATTGCGGGTTTATTGCGAATGTAGCAGAAGTTCATAAAAAACCTATTCAAAAACAAACTGCCTCTATCGTAAACGGAACGAGGAAAAAGAGAAACATAAAACTAAGATCAATACGATCGCCATACCACCTGAATATAAACTCGTCACTTATCTGAACTCTACATACAAAAGGCTAAAATAACTTTTAAAATCCCTTCCCAAATTGCCGGCGTATCCAATTCCATTTGGTTGGATTGTAGATGGAAAAAGCGAATATCTTGCCCGAAAAAAACAATCCATATTTCATGTTGGGTTTTTGCTTCCGTTAGATGGCGAAAAGAAATTTAGTATATAAGATAAACGAGGGATTTCAGTCGCATGCCTGGTCAAAATTAATTTTTGCCAGTGCGTGTGGATTATATTTTCCGTATCCAATTAGGTAGCTCTTTCGTGTCACGTATATTTCCAGAGTATCGGTTTCGAATGTTATCAGAAAAATATTGGAAATTTATAAAGCAATTATCAGCGAACAGATATAGACACTTTATCTGGCCCAACATTTTTATTCCAGATGGAAAAATACATTAACGTTTCCCTTTGGATTATGTAATTTATGGTATACATTAGAGTGGAAATAAACACACTTTCATATTAGTTTTTGAACTAATTTTCTAGGATTCTGATTTAATTATAGGGGAGTTAGAATATTTTCAGTAATTAAGGGGTAATTCGTTTTGTATATTTATATATTTTCCTTTTAAAATCCTTAAATTTCTTAGAACATAAGTTTTTTTCTGGATATTAATATATAATTCTATATCACCGATATTATCAGATGTTTGAATATATTTTAATCAGCGACATTCAATATTGAAAAGGCAAAGTAACAATTGTTTCACATTGAATTTCACATTAGTTTTTAAAATAGTTTTCTAGGATTGTGATTTAATTCTAGAGGATTTAGAATATTTTCAGTATTTAAGGGGTAATTCATTTTGTATATTTATATATTTTCCTTTTAAAATTCTTAAATTTCCTATAACACATAAATTTTATTCTGGATAATGATATATAATTTTATATCACCCATACTATATGGTGTTTGCATATATTTTGATCAGCGACATTCAATGTTGAAAAGGCGCGGTAAAAACATAAACAATTGTTTCAATTTGATATATCTGTACATAAAATAATAGTTTTCCATTTTAAGCTAAAATCACAATTCCACGTTCATTACTTACTTTTGTTGTTTGGTTTTTAAAAATCGGTTGCCGAAGCTCATTAAAATATTTATAAACTTACAGCGATGCTGCACAATTATATCTCAATTGCTAGTTTGGTTTCAAATGATTTAAATGTGGTAATTTGGCATCAGTGACAAATAAGTGTAAATATACCAAAGAGTTAGAAAGCTATTGACCGAAATCCGTGTTTGAACTATGCAAGAAATATCCAGATAGTTAGATAGAAGAATGTACACAGATATTTACATATAAATTGCGTTAATTGTATTAAATTATTATTATATAGAGAACACAATATCGAAAAATAATTCTGGCACTTTTCACATATTTAGTATATTTGGTTCCGAGTAGAGTAAATCTCCAGGTGATCTTTACTCGTCGCTTCTCTTTCATGTGAATCATTTTTCCTTGATGAATCTAACATTATGTTATTCCTCACTTTTGGTTTTCTGCAACTAACTAAAGCAGCAACAAACTAAAAATATCTCCAAAAAAAAACCCATCAACTTTATATTTAATAGCATCCAAACCTACCTCTCTACTAAGACATATTGGCAAGAGTAATTAATTGGCCATTATGTCGCTCCTATTCGTAGTAGCTGATGCAATCTATTTCTGACACTGGCTATTTATTGGCTTTAACATTTTCAATGAGAATAATCACAAAGTTTAGAGAGCGGTTTGAACTTTATAAAAACAAGTAAAGCGTCAAAATATTTGCCGGTTTTTGGCCGCTAATTATTATCAGTAATATTTTAAGAATTTTGCAGACATTGACAACCAGGCTTTTTTATAGCTTAATTCGTTACATATTCGGTACACTAGACAGAATAAAATGGATGGAATAAAATAAGAAGAAAAAACACTGTCTGATTTTAAAACATGTATGTATAAATTGCAATTGTCAACAAATTCAACGTCATGATGATACGAGTTTATTGCTATTTTGAACGAACTATAACTACTAAATATATATCATATCTCAGCATAAAATAAAACATTTCGAAATATCCTACTGAGAGTTTTTCTTACCTTACGTCTTTTTAGTATGATTTCATTCCATTTTAAATAAAGTTTTAAGAAGTTTACAGGGTCGCTTAAGACCGCTACTTTTTGTCTTTCAGCCTTATGCACTTTCCGCAACTATTTTTCTTTTCTTTTGCACCGCTACTTTTCTCTCGATAAATTAATTTTAAACTCTTGGAAGCCTCGCTCTATTTGAAAGTTCTGAGGATAAGCAAAGAAAATTTCCCGAACGGCATTTATTCATAACTATATTTTCAAGGATTCTCTATAGCCTTTTCAGCTAATGGATATTTCCGATGCGGTATGAAATCTTTAGATGCGTTTCATTATTTAATTGCAGCTGTACAAGGTATATTAATATTATATAGTTTTCTATTCCAATATTTTTATAAATTTTATTTTAAGTTCTGTATAATCTGTTGTAGAGTATATAATTAAATAATGCCGAATGGTGCGGAAAAGAACATAACTTAACTGATTAATCTAAGGATATTTTCCACCATTTTTGAAATTTATCCTATGTTCCATTTCCATTCTCCACAACTCTTGAATCGTGTGGCCCAGCCTTGATATTCAAGATGATGACTTTGTTCGGTTACTCTCTATTGCTGAGCATTTTGTACAGCAAGGCTTTATATCGATGAATATTTCGCTTCGATATCCATGTGGATAACGTGACAAAATAATTATATCAAACCAAAATAAAAATACAATTCTTGATAAAAGGAATGGGGCAAACTTATTTGTGCTATCAAAAAGTATTTTCTTCCTTATATTTTAAAGTCACTGGAATAATTGCTTAACGTGAACTAGGGGTGTCGGCCATCTAGAAAAAATAACGATATATCGGAGAAAATATATCTATTTTTTTTTGCAACAATTAGGAGAAATATCGATATTTCACAAAGAAAATATATAGATATTTTTAAGAAAACATATCGATATATTGGCCAAAAACGTATCAATATCTTTTAGCTATTTTAAAAAATATCTCTATTTTAATAAATATTTAAAATTAAGTGCTAAAATAAACTAAACCTTTAAATAAATAAAATAAAAATAATTAAAAGTTTTTTATAATGTTTAAGAATCTTTAGTTTTTTATTTTGAATAATAATGTTTAAGAAATATCGGCTAACAAAAATAACGATATATCGGTCAAAAATATATTGCCCAAAAACATCAATATTTTTTCAGCATCCCTACTCCGAACCACGGTAAGAGATATTAAGCGGGCCACCTGGCGAGTAACCAACAAGTAAAGTGGTGGGATGAATTTTCTTGTCATAGTTTACGCTCTTGCCTTGAACGGTCACAACTAAAACAATAAGAAGCATATATCTATAACCAAGCCCTAGGAGGACTTGAACCAGCGACTGTCGCAAAAATTTAGAAATAAAATTATTTCAGCTAAATGAATAATAATTTATAAGAACATTTAAATTTAATGTCTATTTTTGATATTATATTTTACCGAGAGTCGTTTTATAGGAAGCTGAACAATAAAATTTTATATATCTAATCGTAAATCATAATTTTTTTATTTCAGCTTTTATACATTATTACCGTTCATTCAACTTCCAAATTAAAACTATCATTAAAACCAATTCTTGGAAATATTAAAACGTAAAATATAATATACAACATTTACTGTGATACTTTTACTGCTGTATGCATATATAGTCTGCGTAATTTAATAATACTGTAACATTATTACGGCCCTATTAATATTATATTAAATTTAGGAATTTCATTTTTCAAGTATTAGGTTTGAAATATCTCTTTAAATGCCATCCAATACTATGAAAATATATTTTGATATGGAAACTAAATATTTATTTCTTCACAAAAACTTTTGATCCCTAATTATACAAAAAATGGTATATGGTACCAGCAAATTTCATAATCTGCGATGGGAAAGGTTTCGTCCCAAATAAACCTCATGTCGCTCACTGAATATTAACATTGAACTGAGAAAAGAAGTGACCTAATATGAAAATAAAACTCAATTCATTATTATTTTCTCATCCGAGCACAAACAAGTTTAAAATGATCAAGTAAAACTATTATATCAGTATGGTGCTGATGGGAAAAGAGTTTCCGATATTCACTTTTCATCCACACATTTTATTAAACTACAATATTAAAGCACAAGATGTGTTTGATAGTAATCTTGAGCGATTATAATGTAACACTTCTATTTTGCATATAACTATCTACAGATTTTGCCAAATGGGTTAGCCATTGGGAAGAGAATATGAGAAAAAATTTAAATACGAACATCACGCTCTTATAGAAATAGAAAAGAAACATGGCTTTTAGAAAAAATGGAAACTAATCTGAAAGAGTATAAAAAAGACGGTTAAAACAAGCAAGAGTTGAAAATCTAGAAGGAGCCATCGCCTCAAAGTAAACGAATCCCACAAAAATAGATTATACAGCCTAATAACAACATAAAAGAAAAAAAGAAGACTTTGGTGTACTTTCTAAATATCCCACAGACAAAACTTTATTTAATAAATGTTCGAAAGAATTAAAGAACCTGACAGAAAATTTTATAAACATCAACCTGCAGAACTATATGCCAACACCTAGTATACACGAGCTTTTCTGGAAAGCAACTAAAACCATATATAAATTTAAAGCTCAATTAACTATTATTACAGATAACATAAAAGGGTGGGAAATATCGAATAAGTAAAAAGCCTATACCTTTGCTGACTAAGTGGTATTTTTAAATCATACTTGGAGACTGACCAGGAACACATACGAAATAAAAGTAATTTAAGTCGCCTCTGCAAACGTCCCTGCCGTCGAAGGGTGTATAAAGTTATTCTGATAGAAATAAGAACAATCAATGAAGAAGTACCTATTATGGGTTTAGTCAAAATATGCAATACCTGCTTTAATCGCATGGACACATCGAACATTTCGCAGAACAATAGAAAATTTTCCAAGACATAATGATGCTCAAACCAGGAAAACTATCACTAAGAAGGACCTCGCACAGGGACAGGGAGGGAAACTATTGGAAATAATCATTCTAACCATAGTGAGAGGTACCCAAATAACATAATGCCCAGTAATCAATTTGGATTCCGAGGGGATAATAGAGCATTGAAACAAGTATACCGCGATGTAGATGCCTTGGAAAAACCTTTGATTAAGTCTGATGTAATATAATGACGTATAAACTAAAAGAGACGCTTCCTCATACGCCCACATACATGTCTCATAAGAAACTCAATGCTTAAATGCAATGATAAATATTCTGTTTTACACAAAATACACTCGGATGTCTCACAAGTGCTAGGATCTGTAGTCTCAGGGGTATATGCAAAATATTTAAGCCTTTACGTTGATCGTAGATTAACTAGGAAAAGCATTAGTTGCACAGGTGCACAGGTTGCCACTCCCACTTATACGATCAGAAAAAAAGTCAAAACTATTATAAAGCCAATCGTGACATACGGCACTCACTATAAGGTCAGCAAACAACAGCAATATAAAGACCCCAGAGCAAATAGCCAGAGTACTAGCACTGAATGAAGTAGGACAATAGCACGTGAAACTGAGGAGATTTGGCGTTCTCAGGTACAGAAACAGATTCTCACAGAAGAATGGATGTTTAAATGGATGGAAGCCAGCAACTCAAATGTTTAACAAGCATGGTAGAGGATCGTCGCGCAAACTGGATGAAATATTACAGCGGGCAAATGTGAACTCACGCTAAAGATATTCCTAAATCAGATGATACCTTTGTATGATATTGAAATAGTATTTTAAATAGGATTCATAGAAAGTCAATGCATTTTTTAACACTTTTCTTGTCGAAACTTAATTACTACTCCCATAGCATATAAAGGTTTACGTTACGTCGTTCGAGAAGTTTCAAATAACCTTAGATTTTAAATCACTTTAATCTAAAAAGCCCTCTCCATATAATTAGCATTTTCGATTGAAATTCGATCGGAACGTAATTTAACGGCCCATAAAAATAAAATAAAAAACAAATAAAATCAGATTTATAAGTTTTAAACTTTCCACCAATAAAAGTAACGGGATGCGAACAAAAACCATATAAAATAAATTCTACTTAAAGCGCATGAAGATTTCCTTTAAAGTTTTACAAAAGGCCTAAATTTGGGCCAAAATTGCCAAATAAATCTTGCTCGGCGAAGAAATCCCCGAATCCCGACGTATCGCACTTTATTATAATAGGCCTCTACCTTTTCGTCTTCTGTTTCGGCCACTAAATCGTTCTCAGTTTATTTACGCCCCATTCGTTTTTTTCTTAATTTACTTCTACATATAAATGTTCTCGATGAACTTATGGGCCGGTAGCAGATCAATCACTGCTAAACTTTGTTTGTCTGGTAAACGTGAAACTTCCGAGCTTCATTTTAAACTTGTGTTTTCGATGCTCTCTAGCCGTCTCTAATTGAAATAAATTTATGGACGTACATCACAATGAAATAAAGTTTGCCCTAGCCACAGGAACCTGTTTGAGAGCGATAATTTGTAAAGATAGGGACCGATCACTTGTAATGTTGGAAACGATTAATTTATCCAACTTATCCTTTTTCTTAAATAGTATTTATCTATTAAATGTTAATAAGCATTGCTGCAGCAACTAGTTTTGTAATTTAAATGCTGCAATACAAGAAAATAAATATGTGCCGAAATTTGCTCTTCATCAAAGAAATTACCAATTCATTCGGCGGTAGTTTATTACAAATAAAAATGATCATTTTTTTCATTAAACTAACATTAAAAGAAGAAGAGTACTTCTCTTTAGTCATAAAAATCTCTAAACAAGATGCGGATAGCCAAACAAAATAGTTATTGATACCTCTCCGTGGTTTGTTCCAGTTGATCTCAATTAATACTAAGACTTTGGGAGATGCAGCCTTACTAAAATCATTCAAAACATTCAACACAATTTTTATAATATATTTAAGATAATTAGTTACCTTTTCTATTAATAACACCACCCTGTTTTATATGCATGATTGATTCTTTAATAGACATTTCATGAGAAATTAATTTCCAGATGATATTCCAATACCCAGTAAACTTAGGTTACAATAAGCTTAACTTTTTCAAGTTATAAACAATTTCAATTCATTCAATGTTTTGTTCTAACAATTCATCTTGTTTAACCAAACAAGAACATGCTAATATCGGTCACCAATCTTCGAATGATAACCAGTTTTATGTTTTATTTCAATTTTTATTTTTATTTATATTCTACTCAAATCGTAAGAACATATTTCTTACTGTAGCTTAAAGAATATTTTGTCGTACATTTTTATAATTTGCCTCGTAATTCTGCGATAGTTGCTGGTGTTGTTGTGGTCCTGTTTACTAACTGATCTTGTGATTTAAGTGATGCAATGTAAGGGAATAAAAATGCGCCGATATTCGGCCCTCGTCAAAGAAATTCCTAACAGTACTTCGAGAAAGGCTGCCGTTTATTACATTCAAAAATAATTGCATTTCTTCTTTATTGGCTAATATTGGAACTACCCCTCTTTGGTCATAAGAAAGTTCATACAAAATACAGATTGTCAAGTAAGTTAGTTATCAATATTTCCATATATCTTCAATAGCGTAATAAGGTTTTATTTCTTATTAATTTAGAATTCGCGAGGTTTGGTCTAGTTAAGCTCCAGTTAAGCTTAGTTAATTATGTACTTGTTAGGCCGAGCTTTTCTCAGACCATTCAAAATATTCAAGAGAATGTCACATTTTAAAAAACGTTTATTACGTAATTGGTTAACTTTTATGTATTTTATTTAAGAGTATGACAGGAGTTCGATTTTAGAGTAAAAAGTATTTCAAATAATATGATAATGTGCCCAGTCTTTTCCGCCATAAAATTACGCATGATAGGCCATAGTAATTTCATTAAAAAGGTGTTAATTCGTATATTTGAAAGATGATTTCTTCACTCTTTATTAACGATCGTAGTGTGGCAATTCTAAATCTTCCTCAAAGGCCTCAAATGCTTATTTTATGACAAAAACTGTCTACAACTGTCTGTTTTTATTTTGCTTTCTAGAGCAGAAATTGCCTTTATGTTCTTATTCTTTTGTGAAATTGTCTCTTAAAAATACCATAGTCAGTACATAAAATTTCACGTCAGGAATCAGTTTTAGAAGGATGCAGATATGCTGCACTCTTCTGAAATTCTCTACCCTTTTAAATACCTGTGGTTCTAGCATTTAAATCATTCAACTAGTAACAAAGTAGATAAGATATTAATAAGGAAATTACGAAGCAACCCTGCTCTCACATATTACCATCTTGGGACTAATTGAAGTCAAAAGCTCAACTTAATATGTTACATGTGATATAATTCTGTTATATATTTCAAATACAACTTAAAAAGATATTTGCTGTACAATTGAACCACATTTAAAAATTACAAAGCCAAATAAATATGTCTCTAATAAATTGTTACTAATTGTATTAATATTAGCGCTGGGAACTATCGACTGAAAACAGTCGAAACAGTCGATAGTCGCAAAACAGTCGAAACAGTCGATAGCCAAGAAACTAGCGACTGAAAATAGTAATTAGTGCTTTCAGTCAAATATACGGTTCGACTGTTTTATTCAATTCATGATGTCATATGAAGATGTCCGAATCCTTTCCTGTATAAACTATTGATAGTAGAGATTATTGCTTAGAACATATAAGTTTATATGTGCCTATATTTTCCTACAGTAGCATACGAGACGGATATGTACATATTCCTTCACGTACGAACTTTAAAAAAGAAAATGAATGAAATAATTATTGAGTACTATTAACATTCAATTCATAATTTCATTTTAAACGAAGTAGAATTACTTTAATATTTGAATGTTCTGTGGATCTGTAAAAAGGAATGGAATTTTTCTATGGATTGGTTTACCCACAAATGTTTTAAATCAACCATAGAGGCATAATTTTTAAAAATAAACTCTCGTAATTTTGTATCGCAAAATACCGGCAGGCAACAGTATTATTTAAGATTTTGTGTTACTTTCGATTATTCCCGTATTGTTAGAATTATTAAAGAGTTGTGGCCAATATGATAGTAACAAATAAATAGGTATCTTACTGTTTGTTACTAATTATTCCAATATATTAATAATAAGCATAAAATTTGATATTGACATTCATTTGACATATGCCTTTCTGGATTTGATTCTTATATTTGTTTTACTTGGGCCCATTTTCCTCTTATTCTTATACTTCTTATTTTATGTCGTTATATCTCATCTCTTTTCAAAGTTAAAACTTAGCCGTACGTGAATACTGATTATTTGATCAATTCTATTTTTCTTACTTTTGTTTGTTTCGACCTAACGTTATTTCCTCTATTTTATACGAGTTATATTTTAAAAGTATATTTTGACATAATAGAGATAATGTAAAGCATGTTAATAGTTTTAAATAATTACCATCCAATACAGTTAAATTTAATTTGTCCATTTATTTACACCTAATTTTCTTTTTTTTTCTGACTACACTTCTACATATAATGTTCTCTATAAACTTATGGACTGGTAGCAGATTAATCACTGCTAAACTTTGTTTGTTTGGTAAACGTGAAACTGCCGAGCTTCATTTTAAACTTGTGTTTTCGATGCTCTCTAGCAGTCTCTAATTGAAATAAATTTATGGATGTACAATGAAATAAAGTTCGGCCTAGCTATCGCAACTTGTTTGGTAGCGATAATTTGTAAGGATGCGGACAAATCGTTTGCGCTGTAAGAAATAATTTATCTCTTAGCTTACTTTAATGAATTTTTTTCTGCTCTTTATCATGTACCATAAAAAATTAAATTGTTCATGAAACATATTTCGAACTAAAAAAGAGTGAAGCGAGTTAATAAGTGTATGTAGCTGATACTAGAAAAATACAAAATAGAAAACTAGAAAAAGTATACTAGCTGCTTTTACATTTTATACTAGACTTGTTCTAAAATATTACTATTAGATATTAGATTACTGAATAAAAGCTTAGCTGAAATGCATTAAACTCACGCTTACTTGAAACATTACTCGATCCATCTTTCCAAGTTTCAATATAAAACAAGAACGCCAGAAGTTCACCTGTTCTTATTCGAAGAAGCAAATTTTTATAGAATATGCATGTATGCAATATTTCACTTTACCTACGCATAATAATCAAATGGGTAATTCGAAATTCCATGCATATTCTGGAAAAAGTAGAAAAAGCTTCCATTTAAATATCAGGTACTTGCATGCATTTTGATCAGGAATATTCAATGTTGATAATGGGACCTATTACACTAACCAACTGTTGTTGCCTGCCAACAGAAGTTCAAAGGCAATGAATTACTACTTAAGACTTATTGCATAAAAGCGCTTATTAATAAAAGCTGAAATATTTTTTTCAGGAAATTTCTAAATAGTTTAACGTACGAATTAAGTGTTTCCAGACGTGTAATGCGGCGGTCAAAATGTAAGAAAATGGTTAACAACCGAATAGACTTAAAAATAAATTTGAAATTTAAGATAAAAAGAATATTCTGTGTTGATTTTTGGTCATAAAAATTAAAATGATTTGCTGCAATACTCCCAAGCGTTAAAAGTCACAGGTTAGTTCAGGGGCGCCATCCATATCGACACAAAAGCGGAATATCCATAATGTCCATAGATGTCCACAATGTCTACGAGCTACGAAATATGTCGATTTCCTTACATGAAGACGTTCAGCCAAATGTTTCAGAATGTAGAGCAAGTATGCACTATACGGATTTAATAGGATGATATACCGTATTCAGTTCACTAAATATATCCCCTTCTGAGTATTCTGAGTTGCTCAAATCAATCGAGAAGAAATGCGAACTAGATTGAGGATTGAATATCTGCTAAATCAAGATGGTTCTTTCGCCACATTATCTCCACGAGAAAATAATTTTATTAGTACATATTATATGCATCACGTTAGACAAAAAGCAAAACACATTAGAACTAAAATAAAACAACTATACTGGTTAGTCGGAAGATATTCTCAACTTGATCTAAAATCAAAGAGGTTGATCTATAATTCAATTATAAAGCCAATTTGGACCTACGGGTTGCAAATATGGGGTTGCACTAAAAACTCAAATCAACTAGTCATATACCGCTATCAAAACAAGGTTCTTCGATTAATTACCAATGCCTATCGCTATGTAACCAATGAGAAAATGCACGATGACCTGGAAATCAAATGGATTTGCGAGGTTATCCAAGATTTCGCCTTGAAACACGAAAGAAGATTGCTAAATCACACTAACGTGGAAGCAATACAACTACTGGACAGCGCACAGGATGTCAGGAGATTGAAGCGAACAGAACCATACAAACATAATCTTGACTTAATATAGTTAATAATTAATAAATAAGTGAAAGTGAAAGTGATAAGTGATAAGTGAAATACCAACCAAACACAAATAAATACGTAATGTATAGTTAACAAAAAGATTTAAAAAAAATATTTTTTCCTACATCGGATATAAAAGAGATTTTTCTTTGATTTTCCTAAGACAATGTAGCACAGACAGGCGGAGAAACTTTTTTTGGAAATCTACATACAAATCGCCTTGTACGAGCTGAAGCTCACTTTGTCTGAAAAGAAACACCAAGATTACTTTTTGGGAATTACTACTATTTTTCTCGTATCTTGACGTTGCGTATGTCACATTATAATAAATTTTATTATCACGAATCGCTGCAAAATTAAGTTGACAAAACAGGATCCGTCCGGTTTTTTACAAGAATGATTTATTAGTTTGTCGGGTCAGCATCTTATTATTGTTGTTTATAGAGCATTTTAATGTAGTTTGTCGTATTTATTAGGACAGCATGTTTGCGTGCGTATAAATCATGTTAGTGAATCAATAATTATCTATCATCGTTTTCGAAGGGTTCCTTGATAATTTTATTTATTTTATCGCAGGATCGGGTAGTATTGCGGTAATAGTTTAGTTTCACGAACGATTGAGGAAAAAAAATACACTTACGATTTAAAATTTGTATGATAATAATAATTAGGAAATACATATAATAACTTATAGTACCAATGACAAATACAGATATCTTAAAAAATCATTTGATTTTAGATTAAAGGATGAAAAGATTTAGATTATTAAAAAATTATATATATACATATATATATATATATATATATATATATATATATATATATATATATATATATATATATATATATATATATATTAGTTGGATTATGTATCCTATATTTTATAGTTATTAAAAAGGCTTTTTGCTACCATTAGTACGATCAATAACTAACGAATGTTATTGATCAGTGTATATGGTGTCAGCATTTATGCATTATGGTCTACTCGACCGTTGCTAGACTGAATATGAAAATTTAAAAATTCGAAGTAAATATTTTCTCTATTTCTTAATTGAGATACAATGTGTGATTCAAAGCTTTATTAAAATTGATACTTTATCTTTGCTGGGCGGTTTAGTTTGCAAAACGGAAACAAAAGTTGGTTTAAGCATTACAAACAGTGCAAGTCCAGGCTAGAGGTATTAGATCTAAAGTTCCATGTGATAGCATAGTTGCAAGATGGGAGCTGTGAAAATATTATTATCAAGATCGAGTGTTCTACAATAGCTAAGATATGTTAACATATCAAAATTCTGTCGTTGATGTTGCTGTAAAATTTAATGGGGATAATTTTAAGCTGAAGGTACAAATGTATTTCACAAGCCTACAAAAAGTTACTTTGACATAGCTTATATAACTACAACGCAAACAAAATTGAAATTATATATCTATGATGAATGTTTCTATCATAAACCTGTTATATTTCAAAGTGAAGACACACTTGCTCAAGGAATATGTCAATAAGTAAACAATGTGCCAGATAAAATGAATCAATTATGTCACACACAAGTTGGAGTGCTTGGGCGAGTATTGAGAATTATATTGTTTGAAGCATTCTTTCAAATACTATTTTATTTGTAAATAAAATGTAATTTGGGCAAAGTAAATATATAAAAATAACACGGATCAGTTTTTCTGAATTAATCATCTAATTCTTTGTTGTTTAATATAAGTATATAAGTATATTTTTCGATAAAATAAAAGAATAACGAAGCCGTACCAAAAGGTAAAATTATCTTGATTAAAATTATATGAAGGACAATTAGTATATTTCGTTAAACATTACTCCGATAAAAAGTTACTCTCGGAAACTCCCGATATATTTACATAACAAAAATGTACAAGGGGTTCCAAAAGTACGGTCTTCATAAACAAAGATGATCTTTTTGGACTGACAAATTGTCAGTTAAGAGGTAAGAACATTTCCATGATTCTAGAAACATGATAAGAAATACCTTTGAAAAAAAGATTGGTTTTTGCCCCATATGAGTATGCCTATACATGTAACATCAATACATTTTAAAATTATTATTTCTGCCTTTACAATTAATTTAAAAAATGCTTCAATTTAATACTCAAATCGTTCTAAAATATATTCATTTATATGCACTATATATGTTGGTATATATATTCTTTCTCTACTTTGAAAATAAGCGATTTTTTTGTATTGCACTTTAATAAAAAGAGATATGCAATAATTTCCATAATACTTTTATATATGTTATTTTTGTTGCTATTATCTATTCAGATTTACAGGATCAATTAAGTTCATATAAGAAACAATTTGTTCATCTACTAAGTATTATCCTAAAAATTGGACCTGAGCTTTGCAGCAGTGGTGATATCTCTCACTTAGAATCTATCAGCGACATATATGAGTTAATATATCAGTTGAAATATAACTTTCAAAATATTTTTTTCAAGTTTCAAGATTCTCTACTTGAAAACTATTTTTATTTCAACGAACTAAAATATATTGATAACACTAAAAAAATAGAAAATTTTATCAGTCATATCAATATACATAATAGTGGAAAAGGAAAAAACTACCTAAATAGCTCTGCAAATTTTATACAGCCGATCGTACTACGTTATTCATATATTCTACATTTCGATCCTGAGTTTTAAGAATAAAGAAGACCTTTTCTGAAATCGAACTAATAAATGCTTGTTCCGTGGACTTAAATTTTACTAACTATGCCATAATATTTTTGACAATAATTGGTTGTCTGTTGTAAAATTATACGCCTATTTTATGTATTACAAAATTTTGCAGCTCTCAAACAGTTCGTTGGCTCTTTTCATAAAAATTTCATCTTCTTATTAATTTGAAGGAATGCGCGAAAGCACCAACAACAGACCATCTATTCATCTCTTATTAAAGAAAACATTTACAAGAAAATTGAAACAACTTCAAAAAATAAATAAGGAACTCACTAAATATTGAAAAATAATCAAACGTAGATATTTAATAAAAAAACATTTTAAAATAGAATATGGTCATAATAGTCGTTGTAATAATTATGTAAAAATAAACAAAAACCTTATTTAATAAATCTACTACACGTATTTTATATTCTATTATATACCCACAATTTAACTACTACCAACTAATCACTTTGAAGTCACTGCCAAGCCCAAACAATACAAAAATAATAATATAATTTTGTAACATATTTAAAAAATCAAATTACCAGTAAAACAAATTTAAATTATTGCTACTTCTCAGAGAACTAACCAATTTTAAGTAATTATTTTATTTAAGGGTACAGAAAATTTTTCCTTTTTAATTACATCAATACTTGCTGACTCTTAATATAAACTACAGAACAAGAAATAATAACAAAAAAAATAAATAATAGTTATCTTCTGTTAACTTAGTTATTTTTATATAAACTAATATGTATCATATTTTATTAAAGTTTCTTATGAACTGAACATAATTACGTTAAGTTTGATTATGTAGTTATAAGAATCATCTCCACATATTTCGTTAGCCTTTATTCGTTAAAAGGATACTCGATACTCTTAAGCATCGCAAAAATTACCTTTAAATATTAGACACAAAACAAAAAGAACTATTCCAACTGCTACATAAACGACTGATAAAGTTGGAAAGTTGCCTCGTGATGCCATAAGAGTTGCTAGCGCTGGTGACTATTATAGGCGCAATCTAATGAGATATAGTAGACTTGGTAAAAGTTGGTCGGGAATGAAAAGTTCCTCATCGAGAAACTTTTTCCTTTTATAAACAACCGGACAAAAACCATTAAAATACTTACACGCAAAGTTTTAATAGTCTTATACTGAGTAAAGTAGAATTCAAGCAAAAGGAAAAATAAAATATATACACCGCAAAAGTTTTAGAATATTTTTGTGATGGTGAGGAAAACTGATTAACATTTCTGGGCGAGTTAAGGCGACTTTCCCTGAACTTATAATTAGAAATTTTGAACTGTAACAATCGGTCTAAATGTATCATAATGGTGTATTCCAATAAAATTATAAAGTTTTAACTTACTTTTAAATAACAGTCTGTAATAAAATATTTACTTCTACAGTGAAAGTTATTTATATACTTTTTTGTTAGAGCTTTAAATAAATAATTTTATAAATATGATTTTAAAAATGTAACAAAAAGTTAATTATTATTAATTAGATATAGTGCTATTATAATTGTAATTGAACTTTAGGTTGATAGCAAGAGTATAAAACCTATTTCATGGGATTTATGTCAGAAACTAGTCTGGGTAATTTTAAATTCCCTATCATGTACAACTTGGCCACTCTACCTCATGAATTGCCAATAGGGGTACGTCACGTGATAACTGTTAGCTGATGTAATTAATATTGTATAATTCTAATATTATTAATATAATCATACTTTTATTGCATTTAAATGCCATTATAATATTATAACATTATTGATATAATTATTAATATCAGCATAATTTGATATTGACATTTGATTATTAAACGTTGTTCAGATCAATCAGAACGTACTTGGATGTTAACTTTCAAGTTCGCATTCATGATTGAAACATAAACCAATATTTGTCATATTCTGACAGTTAAGCTCATTCGTCGATTTTTGCTATAAATAGCGAGGAAATACTGCACGGTATAACCGGTTTTATAGTAGCATTCGAATGTTTTTTTGTCTACCGTTTTTCCAATGTGGTATCCACTATGCCGATAGATTTCTAACATTTAAACCTTGAGTAAAAATATTACTGGCGATGCTTTATCAATTGAAAAGTCCCCGGACTAACATAGTAAAACATATTTTTTTGGAAAAATTATTTTTTTTTATTCAACATAATTCCTTTCAATAATGATAGATTGATTATAGCCCCTCCAATTTTTGTAATACGATTTGTCTCTTGCTTCCAAATAGGCCTCGGTTCGGTCGATCACCTCTTCATTCGACGAAAATGTCTTCCCGGTGAGCATTCTTTTGAGATCTGAACAGGAAATAATCGCTGGGGGCCAGATCTGGAGAATGCGGTTGGTAAGGAACCAATTCGAAGCCCAATTCATGGATTTTTGACACGGTGCATTGTCTTATTTAAGCAGCACATTATTTTTCTTCAAATGCAGTCGTTTTTCGTCGATTTCGTCTGCCAAACGGTCCAGTAATGCTATGTCATCGCTGTTGATGGCCCTTCCTTTTTTAATGTAGTCTTGCCAGCCGACTGTTGCGTTTTCCCACGCTTTGGAGTGGGTTCATCCTGTGCAGACCACTCGGATGACTGTCGATTGGACTTCGAAGTGAAATGATGGAGCCATGTTTCATTCATTGTCACATATCGACACAAAAATACGGGTTTATTACGTTTGATCATCTTCAAAAACTGTTCCGAATCATCAACTCATCGTTGTTTTGGTTAAAAGTGAACTCGCGCGGCACCCACTATGCACAGAGCTTTCTCATACCGAAATATTTAAGGCCTTTGCTCAATTTATTTCCATTAATTGATGGATTTATTATTATAGTGCCATCTTTTATCGAACACAAATCTTATTGAATAATCTACTGTATTATCCATATCAAATTTTTCATGATTGTCTTGATGCAGTATACGTCAAAACTAAATTTAGGTTCATATCCTTCAAGACATTTAATAAAACAAATCTTACTGCTACACGCACGCAATATATAGTAAAATTGCATATTAACCTATCTATAATTGATCTTTGGAGGTTTATATCCATACGTAAACTAGCTGTAATAACAAATATTTCATATTGAATTTTAAACGCATTAGTACTTTCACTAACTCCATTTGAAATATACGGATAACCTTAAAATAAGAGTTTAATGGTATAAGTTTTTGATATATTTGTAAATAGTCATTAAAAAGTAGTTATCGCATATATATTAAAACTTTTTCTGTATATAATGATAACTAGTAAGTTTAAAAAGCAAATGGTTAGCAGTGAATAAGAAGTCATATAATATTTGTTAGTTATTCAGTGTATAGAGACGCTAATCGTGGATGGCTTAAAGCTATTTTTTAATTAATTTCGACATTTAAGAGTTCTGTTACACTTATCAGCCGATGTCTAACTTTAATTGGAAGCTATTGAACTATTTTGTTATGGGTTTATTCTATGCACTGGTCCTATTCTGATTATCCACAAAAAGATGCAAGGAAAGTATCAATGGAGATATTGTTGAACAATTATATAATGCACTCAGCATTCAGTTAAGAGAAATAGGTACTGTTATGCCTTGCAGCAGCAATAATTTTTCTGAGGTTATTTTTTCATAGTTGAAAGTTAAGTAACAGTTGAGAGCTGAATAAATCATTAATCATCAAAATATTTAAATATTTACCTAAAGAAAAATAAAAAACTTATGCGAATTATGACTGCATATATAATTATAACGAATATATTTAGGCGAGACTTTAATATATTAGTATATCTTATGAAACTATATTTTATTTCCACATCAGTTATTTTAATTCCAAGATCACGTGTTATTATATAATTTGGAACGAACCTCGGAAAATTATCTATAGTTCCAAGAACTTTGGGACAAAAGCCAAGATAATTAGAAATCATTTGTTCGATAATTGTATGAAATATCTCTATGATATAGTTTTCTAAATAGATTTGATCTAACCAGAAGAAAAATTATATAAGTGATTTATATTATTACTTGTTATTTTATCAATATCTATCTATCACTATTTATGATATAGTGTAGTTCTTGATACCAGTTTATTTATAATAAGTTGATATACATATATCTTAAATACGGTTTTATACCTGAAATTAAAAGATTGTAGATGAAAAATTTGTATGTATCACATATTAGGTGCATGAATGTATTTTTACATATTTTTCCCTTTAAAAAACGCATATTGATAGTAATTGACACAATATATATTAATCATATATTTAACTTAATTTTCTTCCAAATTATTTGGTCCTCTAGTCCTTCCATTGCCAGCGAAAATCACCAAATGGCGTATGTTAGAGTAGCATTATGTTAAGTTTCTGTAAGGGTTTCCGCATATATCTGCATATTAAATAGCAAAGATAATAAATGTCGAAAATGTCATTTTTATAGATTTGTGATTAGCGTCTCTATACACTGAATATTTCAATAATACTAAATAGAAAAATGTATATTTTATATAAATATATCATACTTAGAATTTTCAACAATATATAACGCTGATTAAAATACACACAAGCGCATAATAAAAATCTTATATATATCGAACTAAGCCATATATATCGAACTAAGTATCCTGATGTTTGACCAATTGTTCAATGGTTCAACAAACAAACATCAATCAAAGAAGGATATTGTTTTCTCTCTGGGCAATTATGAACGAATATTGGTCACCGCTGAAAATTGTTAAATCTTTTATTATTTATATGGACTTATTTACCTTGATGATGCATTTAATACACGGTGTTAGAGTTATGCTGTATGAGACAATGGAATAAACGTCAATACGATATTATACATCTGAACAAACAAAAACTAAATGGAGAGCAACTTGAGCCACCGTATTTTGGGACATATTTCAATGACTGTCTTATTAACGACTTATTCGACTAATTAATATTATTTATTAACAATAAACAAATAGTCTAATGTTTAAAAGAAAAAAAGTTTCAGATAATGGGCCAAAATTAAATTGTATCGAATTGCTTCTTCATCTACCGTACCCATCAAATCCAGCCACTATTAGTTTTTTTGTAAATTATAAATATACCCCAAGTAACGGAAGCTGTGTCTGTTGATGAGGTTGGTATCAAGGTTTTAATTCACTTTTAATTTTTATTTTGTTAGCTTTAAGAGTTCACAAAAGAGGAGAAATGTCGTAACAGAAGGGCATCAAAAAGTGTGCAGGGCATTGCAATAAAAGTATCAATCTTATAATAGAATTGTTTTTAGAATTTAAATTTTGAAACATATTAACTGTATATTTAGGTTTATTGATTTTACATATGGTATACATTATTATTAAGCCAAGTGATGTTTGTGATTTCCATCAGTGTGTTTCTGTTTGATGCTAATTATCTCCAGCATAATTAGAAATGTGTAACTTGGTTTTAATAAATAACATAATAAAGCTCTACTACAATTTCGTAATAGTGGCATGGTACATTTCAATGATTAATTGAACACAAGCAAATTGGCTCAATAAAGTTATACATGAACAGTTTAGCCCTATCAAATGGCGAATGGATAATTTTAAATTATTGCTGATAGCCGATTAGCCAAAGTAACGGCCCTAATTGCATTATTAATAGATGCTGGATTTAACTTTTGTCTAGTCGGTTGTTATGACTATTACCTTAATTGAAGTTTACAATGCTATTGAGAGGCCATTTTAATGATGCGGTTTCGAGTTTTCCAAAAGATGAAATATCTGAGTATTTTAAAATATATACAGAACCACAAATATTTAGTAATTGCTTGTTTGTGTTTTTTTTAATACCACAATCGATGAAGTATCGAGATTAAAGAACGATATTGGTATAAATGAATCGTTCAATTACGAAAGTAATGGAATTTCTGTAATATAAAATAAAACTGAATAGAATAAAATGTACAAATGACAACTTATTGTTTCTTTTAGCACTTTCCTATTATATTTTAAATATTATTATTTTATTTAATTATTCCTAGCAGTTCATTCTAGTCTGTTATTCGGAGATATGTATGGGTCACATGTTATTGTCTACAAGCAAAAATATCAAATATTTGGAGTAAATTAGCAGCAGATAATTTTTTTAATTATTACATTGTTACTAGTCGTATAGATAATATTTTTATTTATGAGGAAACAAGTTAGATGACTATAAGGTGCGCTTTTGTTTTTTTTAATTATGCTCTGCTTTCAAACACACTTGACGTATTTGATGTTCTCTGATTATAGCACTATATACACTGGTATAGATGTTAAATGTGAATACGAGTATTCCTCGTAATGTAGTTCGCAAAATATTGACACTTATCGCCTGTTATTGCGGATCTCAAGGGGATCCAATTATATCTAGTGTGGATGTTCTAGCACTTGGCACTGCTGGACGGCTATTCTGGTAAAGCTGCTGCTTTCTTAGGATGATGAGTGCAGAAGAAGGGAACTGCTATAATCAGTACGAGAATTTCGGCTTTTCGAACGCTCCTTTTGCCAGTCCTTGAAAACTGATACGAGACTAATATGGTCTAACATCTGTAAGCTTAATCTGTAAGCTTATAAGGCGCAGCAGGTAACTCCAGCACATATGGACAGCACAGCAGCTGCAGACATATAGATCAAAATCACATCTGCAAATTAGAGACTTACATTGTCGAGGTGTAACATTGACTATCATTGCCTGAGTGTTGTAGTAATATTTTGTGAAGAATAAGTTCTGCGATATAGCTACTATAATGGGTAGATGATGGTAATAGTTTAGCTGGCCCGGACCTATGGACATCACGTAACTTCTCGGCATTCAGCTCAAAGTTGACTTAGTAACCAACCCCGAAGACATCTGCCCTTACTCATTGGTGACTGGCACAATTTTGATGGTTGCCTTTTGATTTTAAACATTTTCCTATACAAGCGACTAATTCCCAAATATTATATTGAATCCTGCAACTATCGATCAACTATCATTTGATTCATTTTAGCTTAACAGTAATTTTTTTTCAGGTGTATCGAAAACAGATCCGGGTATTTACCAACAAAAGTTATTTTAAAGGGCTCCAAAATTTACCACGCGAATTAATTTTCAAAGAATTTAGTGCATCCCGATTGGTGCATTTCCAGAAAATTAATTATAACTGTATCATACCCAAAATTTTACCCGATAATCCTTCAATATCAATTGTTTGTAATATATTTATTTACTACAATATATTGATTATTATATAACTTAGGGCCGTTATTTATTTCTTTATTTTATTTACGATTCCTTCTTTATGAGATTATTTTGTAGTCCATTTTTTCATACCTGGAAATAGTTTTTCTATGTCAATGATGCCACCATAGGACAAAAAAGGTTAGAAGGTTGTTTTGCGCTGACAAGGTTTAATCTCCGGGGACATGTTTTGTTAATTGGGGTCCAATTTACAATTTCTACGTGACTTGAAGAGAAATGCCAATAGGAATATCGATGTTCGGCGTTCAGATATCAATTAAAATTAAGAACTCCTTACCGAATTTCCCATCTTCGCAACGTATCTGCAATTTCCTGGTATTTTTATTTTGTTTGCTACTTGTTTTGGTAGGTATATTATATAAAAAATTACATATTTATTTGTCCTGATTGAGGGGTAACGTAAACAAATTATTCTAAAAATATCGGAGTATGTTGTCATGTAAAAAATATTTAGATATGATGTTGGTTTTAGGTTTTACGAGTCAAAATGCCTCTCTGAAAATACGAAATACAGATACGATTTCAGCAGCTATATTAGAATCAGTGGTATTAGTAGGTCCTATTTTATATCTATGTTTACTTTTATAATGAAAAGAACCTATATGCCTATAAAAACTAGCTATATGGTTATTTATGTCCACTCGATAACTTATTCACCACTAGACTTAGTATAATGCTAATACATCAATAATTCACTATAAATATAGCAGTTGAATGTCTACCTTTTAGTTTTTAGCAAACTTACAGAAAAAGCGATATTAAACGCTTTAAACGATTTTACAGACGCACATCACATAATCCCGAACGAACAATTCGGTTTCCGTGCCAAACACTCATGCCTCCACCAGACACTGATAAAATGTCAAAAAACTAGAGTTATCTTCTTAGATATCTAAAAAGCTTTCGTTCAAGTATGGCGCCATGGTCTAATATTTAAAGCGAAACAGCTGGGTCTAGCGAATGACGTAATATCCTTAATAGATTCATACTTGGACGATAGGTCCTTCCAAGTGAGGATCGGTGACACAGTCTCATCTCGTAAACAAATTTCCGCAGGAGTCCCGCAAAGTTCTCCATGAGCCCCAGCACTATTCAACCTTTATATGGCTGATTTTGCGCTCTACAAACTTTCCCTCACAGCAGTTTATGCAGATGATACCGCTTTCTACAAAGCCGGTTACTGTCCCGACGCTATTCGCAACATACTTCAAGTACAGATGAACCAAGCGACAGCGTGGTACAAATTCTGGCAGCTGGCTTCAGCACCGCAAGAAGGAGTTTCGCGCCTATCGCCTCTAAATCGATGGCCCTATCCCATGGCTCCAGAAAGTTTCATACATCGGTCTCCAGTTCGACCGCAGATTCTAATGGTCAGTCTAAATACAGCACGCTATTGGCAAAGGAAATGGCGTGTACAGCCTACTATTTCCACTATTCTGCAGAAAATGCAAAGTTCCAAACCCACAGAAAGCCACGCTGTATAAAATGCTAGTCCGTCCAATCTGCCTCAACGGTACACAGGTGTGGTACAGGTATGTCTGGGAGAGACAATTTGAACTACTACAAGTGTTCCAATCCAAAAAAGTCCGCACGTTACTCAGAGCGCCATGGTTTATCATCTTTACTACTGCGCCAACCATGCCAACTCCAATAATTTTTGTCTTAAACATTAACATTTTATATCCAACAAAACTCAACTCACATAAACTCTAGGGTCATATCTTACCGCAACGTAAAATTTATTGAAAATAACTACAATAATATTTATCTATTTTGAATCAACATACAGTTTTAACAGATATGTTTTATGTATGCAGCGTCAACTACTATAATATTTTTTACAAAAGTGAAAAACACAGAAAATGTTTTTAAATCTATGATCTGAAACTCTTTTTTTATACTGATTTATATTGTTTTTTAGAAATAATAAAGTAGTGATCTCGTTTTTGTGATATTACAATTTTTGGGTTTCAGAGTCGATCTAGAAAATTAATTCTCAGAAATATTCTGAAATATAAGATCCTTATATCCCTAAATAATTAATCTAGAGGTTATGATTATATACTATATGTTGGTATGACGTAATCCATTTAAAAAAGAAAAAAATGTAAAAAGTGTTACTCCTTAAAAATAGGCAAATTTTCTTTTTATACTACAAAAACTCCAAAATATTTTCATATTTTCTAACTATTTCGATTCATAAAAGGTGGACTCAAAATAAATTAAATAGAATATTTCCAAAATATTGCTTCATACAATTTGTCGAATGATTCCTGACTTCCATAAAAATCTGTTTGTCCTTTCTGCTTGTTCGATATAGATTGAATACAATTCACGGAAATGTATGCTTATTATAATTTATTAAAAAATTATTTACTTTAAGCATCGAAAGGAAAATTTTACCGACTTAAAAACAAATCATCCAGAAGGCTTCCTCCATTCTAAAAGACATATTTATAAATCACATATTTCTCTGAATTAAACTATTTTGAATCGAATTCAAATCTATTCAATTATCCATTCGATATTCTTTCTTTTACATACCGTTGTTTCCGTACTGTGACACTTTGTATTATAAATTATATGATGGTATTAAAGTGTTATATATCTTAAGTAATATCATGTTAAACGTCAAATTCTCCCGCATCGTACTAGTTAGCTAATATCTTCGCTGAAATATCAAATTTAATATCAACCTAGTGGCAGTTTCGTGAAAGGTTTTATTGTTCGTATAACAAAAGTTCGTACAAAGAAAGTTGACTTAAACATAGGAACTAAAATTAAAACTAAACAATATAGCCATTTTAGGTAGCTTGCCTTTATTGGCATCACAAAAAGTTCATTTTCACCGAGAAAGTTTTAAAAGCCATATATGTGTGTCATCAAGCCATTAGACAAAAACGAGACAAAGGCAATTCAGCGAGAGATCCTGTTCTCGCGAGCCAACTTAAGTGGCGAAGTCGACGCTGTGAGAAGTTCAAGGAATACCTAAATAAGATCTCTGTTGTATTATATTATACAAAAGATGACAGCAAGACGAGGATCGCTTGTTGGGATCTTTACAATAGAACCAGCCTTCTGAATTTACTTTTACACTTACATTTCCAACTGAAATATAATTTAGAAGGGGAGTTTTCTGATTTTTTTTCCATCGTCCGCTTGATTGCGTGAAGGAAACCAATTTGAAACGCCTTTCAATATATCGATTTCTTTGGACGAGTGGGATATTCATTTTTCAAGAAACTGTTTGATGAATATTTTTATAGATTTATTCAGACACGTCGGTGAAATGCTTTATTCGCTGTCATAACACCCACAACCTTTCATTCTTTTTAGAATATAAAATGTACAGGCTACACCATTCGTTATAACGTGTCAATAAAATTTAAATATATTATTATTTATTGAAAAACAATTTATATACATTTGTCCTGGATTTTGACAACTTACGGCAAAAATTACCGTCTAAAACGCGCCATCTTAAAATACAATTTAGGAATTTTGTTTATATTTTGGAGTCTCATTTTTACCAGCGAAGGTTTATCTAGACTGGACCTACTGTTTAGCATGGGTTCCGAGCCACGGTCTTGGGACCGACTGGCAAGTGACCAATTTTGAGATCATCCCAGGAGATATACTAGCCTGGTTGCGTCTTACCTTACCAATTTCCTTGTCGGAGTTTGCGTTCTTCTCCCAGGATAATTAAAAATGTTAAACAAACACAAACATACATTTACGGCCATGCCCCAGCAGGATTCAAACCCGTGCCTATCCCAACACAAGAGGACCGGCTTGTCGCTTTCACCACTGCGGCAACTAAGCATGTCAATTCAGGAGCTAATATAAGTTTTATATTCTTCATAAGAAGTGAATTTCTCTTTGGGTATAGTGTATGGAACTGGTCTAAAAATTTAGAAAATACGAGACCTGGTGTGCAATTAGGAGATAATATTTTAATACTTCATGGCAAATTACGCCTTTCTAATATCACTGAATGTGTAGAAGTTACTTACAACTGACCAATATCAATGTCTCTCACTAATAATTACCCGATACAAATATGTACTATACAATTGTTGATTCGGTAGGTCACAAATCAATAAATATCTCCCAAATGACATGAGATGTAAGGGGAGCAAATTTTCTATGTATCAAAGCCTATAGGTCTTTGCTTACTTCTGAGAAGTTAACTATTAATAGTTTTGACAATTTTATAATTATTAAATATAATATTCTTCTGCTGGTCACTGCATATCTCTCAAATAAAAATTACCTCATATATGATACAACGAGATAATTCGGCAACACTCTCTGACAAAATAACAATGAAAATAATATATTGCACTCAAAATGAATCATCTATAGTACGAAAATGAAATATTGTAAAGATGTAACATTTGATCGACTTCCTTGGTCTTACCACATTTTAATGATTTTATTTCAGTTCGCAATTCGTTCATTTCTGGCTGGTCACCAGGAAACGGATTGGTGATATGGGGGACATGATTGCAGAGGTACATGAAGAACCCGCTCCATCGTTAGACACGCTCATCGTCTGACTTTACGTAGGATCTATGTGCTTTTGGAATGTTGTTAGTAGATTTGCTTTTACCGCTCAGTCTCCTAAATATTAGTTTAACATACGATATTCACCCATCGATATACTTCGAAATTGGTGGCCATACCATAGCAGTGGGCTCCCCTACTTATCCACTACCCCAATTTTCTCCCTTGGACTTTCACTGCCCGTTTCATAAACACATCCTTATGTCAATTTTTAGGAGAGAACATTCCTTATCTCATTTTATCCAAGTTCTGGAATCTTCTCCACTCTTATCCTAGTCGCACGCACTTATTCACTAATCGCTCTAAATCTCACTTTCCAGTGACTTTATACTGAGCAACCGAGCATTTTTTTTTCAAGCTCCCTGAGCGGTGTCAATATTGACCGCTGAACTCTTAGCTATATTCATTGCTACATTGCTTCACCGCCTACATCGCTATAGAATCTTTCAAAGAATGGCTAATCCTTACCGATTCCCTAAATTCTCTCGTATGTTTTGTGGAACAGAAATTCAACCATCCCCTGGTCTGCGACTCACTGTCAATCATCCGTACTCTCTATATGAATGGCTACAAAATAACTTCAATGTGGATCCCTTCTTACGTTGACATACCAGGAAATGAACTCGCGGAGAGTGCGGCTAAATTAGCAGCCTCACCTCCCTCATCGCATCAGAAATCTTTGTATCCTCATTGACCTTAAACCATTTATTTCGTGTTTTACCAAGAACGAGGTACAGCGTTGTTGGGACTAAGAGGCCAACCAAAACAAACTCTTCGAAACTAAAGCTGAATTTTTCTTCTCTCTTCACGTTTCTTTCCCTCGTCACAATTCCGTAGCTATGAATCGACTGAGATTAAGCCACTGCCGTTTGTTGTAGGATCAATTGATGACCTCGAGCTCGCGTGTTCACTGTTTGTCACTTTACTGACACCTTGCCTTTACTTTAGTCTACCACATATTGGGCCACTTTCTACGACTCACTCAAACTAAGCCTACGTATGGGCTGCAAAATTTTAGAAATTCCTTAACAGGAGAAGTACAGACAAACTCCTCGGATTTCTGCGAGAAATCGATTTTCTTCATAGAGTCTAGCATACGCTTATATAATTGTCGCTGATCACATAACCATTACCACTGTGGTGTGGGTGCTAGTGTTTACTGTTTGGATAGAGCCTCTGTTTTACGATGGTTGTGTTTGTTGACTTGTATTTGTCACCATTTTAAATTGTATATACGCTATTTATACCCTTAGTCTCACCTGTTTCTGTTAATTATTTGGTTTTATTTCTTTTTTGATGTATACATTTTGTGTCTGTCACCTTTAAATCAACACCGTAATGTATTCTAGTCGCGAAATGACGACATCCTTCAAAGAAACAAAAAACTCCATTAAGATTCTCTGGCTTTCGCTTTTGTCTAATATTATTTATTTAATTTTCGTTATTTCTCGAGATGGATTATTTTTGTTTGTTTTCAATCTTCTACCATCTTCAGACATTCTTCGGATCCTCAAGGTATTTCAAATATTTGCTCTGTTGTATAAATATTAGTAACGTCTGCAATTGGGGAAGTGATCAGATTCACAATCGTGTCCTTATATCACCCTTACATCCTTAAGCATCATACCAAACCAGGAGTTAGTCAACACGTAACCCAACACTGCTAAATCAATATCTCTTGTATTTCGCGACGAAACTTGGTACTTCGAAAGGTTATAGAATACACTTCCACGCCCAATTTCAAGAACATATTAACTATATTCTAGCAGCTGATGTGTCTTCTCTGGCTGGATATTTTAACAAACATATATTAAATCATTTTTTTATTTAATGAGGAGCAACTTTGAAAAGAAAATAGATCAAGGTCATCGCAAGGGATCTAAAAAATAGAAGACTAACGTTACTTGAGGCCAGAAGAGCTACAGACGATCATCAACTGTAAAAACGTTTAGTGAAAAATGTTCGAACTTCTGTAGCACCGACAGTAGCACATTGATTGAGAAGTAGACATTCTTCCTGTGCGCCGGCTATGGATTGATGTTGTCGACGATGATAATATGATGATAAATAGTTAACAAATAACCTAACAAAACTATATTTTTAAAATATTAATTACTGGGAGATTAGCATTTCGAATTTTGTTAAAATATATTCATATCTAAATAATACAATTTTTAAACTTTAAAACAATCTTGACCCCTGTAATTTTAAAAATATTTTAAAACATTTTATTTAACTTAGCGCGAACAGTTGGCGGAACTGTGGTGATGGACGTGATCCCAGATCATCAATTTGACTTCAATAAGAATTTATTAAATTACAGATCAAACTCTCATAATTATAAGCATATCTGAACAATCGTTCTAAGAAGAAAACGAAAAAATAATCCGTTTTAATATAAAATAATTTTTAGATTATTTTTAATTATGCTTTATCTATTTTTATAATTTCTTAAATTTTATTTATAGCGAAAGTTGAATAGGGGAATGTCATTGAACTAATCTGAAGAGTAACAAGTTGGGGTTACGGTGGTGTAGCATATTAAGACGACCGTCTATTTAATAATATATACATTTAATAATTTATATATAGATATATAATTAATGAAGCCCAATTATGTGTACGGTTTCTATAGCTTGGTGATTTTAAGCTCTATATTGTTTTTAGATATTTACCTATGAATTTTCGCCTGTTACTTGAATTTGTACAGGTTTCTTTTTCATATATAGTCCACAATGTTGCATATATAGTAAGAAACGTACCGCAAATCCATACTTTTTCCTTAAATTAAATTTTTACCATCATTGTAGCCTAACCCAATTCGATAAAATTACTAGACTAGAACTAGCGAGCAAGCAGACTTGCCACTTTAACGCATTACACCACTACAGTGCGTTATTGCTACCTCTATTTGCGCTCGTCTGATTAGGTTCGGAATTTCCCTCAATATGTCGTTCATATACTCTATTTATATTGTGTTTAAGCTACTAGATTCGGACTAAAAATATTGTTACACTTTCTGATAATTTAGATCTTTATGGTACGCATTGCAATAGTAAATTAGTAAACTAAAATAGTTTGTGTATTTACCTATTTATTATCAATAGTATATGATTTTTTATAATTACTTAGGCAGATATAACAAACTATTTAATTTTATGTGAAACTTATTGGACAATTGTATTTCTGAAATGCTATCAATACCTGGGGAATTAAATATTGACCTTTCATTATTTGTTAATTCGTTAAACTACTAATATATTATCAATCACTACACAGTTCGATTTCCTGTTTCACATGTTCAATTTTCTTGTTCAAGTTATTTGAGATTGTTTTCTCGATTGTTGAATTCAGTAATTTCTTCGTCTTTCGATAGTTCCATTATTTAAACTATCAAATTAATATATGATCATTCGCGGATGATTTTTGGCGCTATATTTGCTGATACATATGTAGAGGCTTTAACATTGTTCATAATATTGGCATTGTGGAGCCATATGGCTTAAGAATTAGTGAATTAAGAATAAATGAACGGACGATTAACCCGCTATTTTAAATATCAACGGGATTCGGTTAGAGCAAGTGCAGGAGTTTAAATTTTTAGAAAAAGGTTGCGAAAGCATTTAAATTGGCTTAATTGGCTGCAGCCTTTAGGAAATATTACAATCAAGACTAAAATCCGACTCCAAAGCTTATCCGGGAAATCCTTCTTTGTGACTAGAACTGGGTACTGTTGTAGTTTAACATATTTAAACTTGAGTCATTTGAATGAATTGTATGTATGCAATAAGACAAATTCTGCGAATACAGAAAGTCTAGGATGGTTTAAGAAACATCTCTAAAATCATCATGATAATCTAGGCACATTTGTAGAACAAGTTCAGAGACGGATATAAGGATGGTTTTGATGTTCCGCATAAACTTCTGTCAATCGAAATTTAAAGCGGACATCAATTAAGATCTTAGAAAGCGATTGTCAATTGTAGCAAGATTTTGTGTCATTGCCATTGCTATGGATTTATCACGATAAAAGAGGCTAGATTTCAAGTTATATAAATTCGCTAGTCACACTAAGATACATTTGTAGTACATAAACGTAATAACTCAACTTACAATTGTTACGATTCTACACATTGAAAAATGTCGAAGGACTAAAATGTAAAATTACACATTTAATCTAAAAATTGAAAAATGCGCAAATATTTCTCGAGAATCCATGTAAAGTGGCGCTTTATCTGCTGTAAAATATCTCCGCATATTTATAAAAGCAAATAAATGACACTAAAAGAATAGATGGGTCGATCTTATTTGTTTACGTGTGCTTGAAAATATTTAGGAATGGGAATAACAGTCTGTAATTAGCGTAAAGATATTTTGTATTGTTATGTAATTATTTTTTTCCTGGGTTGAGTATTAACAAGAGAATTAATGGACAAATAGAATGTATTAGTTATAAGGACACAAATTACAACAGTATTTGATTTAAAATTTTACCAGATTTGTTCTAGTTCACTAATCACTAACATTATGCAAGACCTAACGGAGTTTTGATGATCTCTAAAATTGGGACAATGCAAAATTTTGAGATATGTAGGAATTTTTGTCTGGTCGGCCGGAATGTTTGGCTGTCGATGCGATTGTTTGTCCGAACACTACTATTTTGTAGAAGAAATTCGCACGGGAACTGAAAACACTGCTTGAATAAAACCTTGTTTATTTCGATATTCTGATTGAAGAAGTACTTGTTTATTACAATATTAAACGATACATGTGGTCAACGGGAGAATGGAGAGAATACTAGATTAGGTAAAGGAAGTACGGTAGCGCTATGGAAGTGGTCTTGTTACAAGGGGGTAGAGAAAAGAAAAGAGAACGAGACGTCGTCGTGATAGTCTTTTATAGCTACAGATACATTTCTTGTTCATTGTTTATTTATTATTCTTCTAATTCTTCTTTTAATTTCCTTTGGTCCACTTGCAGATCGCTTTGGCATCATTAAGTGTTGTCAGGCGCCACGTGATATTTTTGAAATAACCTAACTTAGCTTAGAACATATCCTTTTTCGGAATATTTCGTAATTTGATCGCCAATTGTGCTGTTTACAGTCGCCTGAAGTATTCATGTCCGCAAAAAATCGCTTGTTAGTTGAAGTACTCAGTTGAATCAATGCTGTCTCCAATCCTACAAAACAAGGTGCTTGGGCATTAATATGATAAATAGCATTGAGATATTGTATGATAATTGAGCCATAAAAATATTTATTCGCATACAATCTGACAAAAGGTTTAGAAATCGCTCGATTGGCGCAAGGAATTAACAAATACACAGAGTTTGCACCAACATATGTGTATAAAATATATACGGGAGACATTCATACAGAATCATACATTTGTGTCTCTGAACACGAAACAAAACATAAATCGATCGTAGAGGTCTCCCAATTCCAGTAAAACCCAACAAAGAAAGGAGTGCTTCAAAACAAACAATTGCCTGATTCTTCGGCCTTATCGGTTACCGTATGGTAATATATCACGTCTTTGTTACAAGTTTTGGGATAAATTCGGAAAATTAAAAGTAGATTCCAATCCTTCTTGATCACTATATGCAATTGCTATACAAAATATGCAGTTGATTGTTCGTCCACTCTACAGTCCTGATTTGGCATCCTGTGATATTTTTCCAATGCACTAAAGAGCGGTTGATGCGCTAAAAATGTTTCGGGAATTGGTTCCAACACATAGAAAAATGACTTGATTTTCATAGCGGATATTTTAAAAAACAATAAGTTCAATTTTGTCATTCATAATCGTAAATATTAGCTTCTTTTATAAGGAGTATTAAATATGTTCCACAAAACTGCAAAATGTGTAAACTCTGCAGTACTTATACACATAATATAATATAAAGTTTTAGCTTATTTTGTTACGAATAAATATGTGAAGGTCAAGTTCCCATTAATCCATAATTCATCAAGTTATACAATAATTAAATAGAAAAAAGCATAATTCTAATATATAATATTATAATAAAGTAAAATTATAAATGTAAACCTAAAATTGCGAAACTATATTTGATTTTTTCTCAGGTAGCATTTTCTGTTCTACTTGTTCTGTCTTGAAAGTATATATCAACTTAAAATCTAATTTTAGCATATTTTAACATTATAAATACAAGCATATTGTAACATATTTGGCGTTATAATATTTTATTACATTTCAAATTAATATAATAATCAAATTCTGTCCAAATTTTCTCATACAAAAACAACGAAAAATAATGAAACCCTAATGAACTGTCAGATTACAGAACTTTCCACTTATAAAATGAACATTTCAAACAAAATAATGTAAAGACATCGAAAATTAAGGTGAACGATCTTGATATATTTTACAGCCAACAAGCTGCGTAATGAAAGCTAACGACGGCATTGTCATTTGATGGAAACATCTTTGGTAGGGTGAAAATTATTACAATGATCATCGCAATGTCATGGGAAAACATTTATTTTAATATTCCCTGTTTAAGATTCCGAATGTCATTAATAAAAATTATGTAACAATTTTAACAAACCTTTTTAACGGCAGGAAATATAAGTGATAATTTATTAACACTTCTAAATTAGAATATTGTTTATAATTCGTTTAAAAAACTACATGAAACTTGAATGCAAGTAATAAATATTTAAATAATGATAATAATAATAAATAATTACTTTGTTCAAATCTACACAATATCCCTCTTTCTACAATATCAAGTATAGAGCATTCATTTAGAAAATATAATCAAATATTTTTAACAAAAAAATTTAACCGACTTAAAAAAATAAATAAGTAACTCACTAAAAATTAAAAAATAATCAAAGAAAAAAACATTTCAAAATAAAATATGTACATAATAATCGTTCTAATAACTAAATGAAAAAAGTTAAAAACCTTATTTAACTTATTTAGTATACTTATTTTATATTCTATTATATACACACAATTTAGCTTAATACCTACCAAAACATATTTATCTATTTACAATATTATTTTAATTACTACCACCTAACTACTTTGAAGTCATTGCCTAACCCAAACAGTTATATTAATTTAGATTTGTTTTGTTGTTTATTTTAATTTTTTAATGTCGCAAAATGATATTATTATTTTTGTATTGTTTGGATTATGTTTTAATTTTTAATGAGTTCCTTCTTTATTTTTTGAATTTGGTTCAATTTTCTTGTTCAAAATATTTTACTTTTCTCTTTTTCGTGTTAGATAATTACTCAATAAATTACGCAGTTATTTTATTTATTATCACATTTGGTAGGACAAGTAAAGGTAAAGACCGCGTGAGGCAAAATTGGAATAAGGAAACAATGATTGAAAATAAGGAGCATTTCAGGCCTCGGGGTCCGGTACCTAGCCTAGATGATTTAAAAAATATTCTAACTAAACAACAACAAAATGTTATAGCCCCCGCCGGGAATCAAACCCCCAAAACCTCCGTTTGCGAGCTGAACGTTTTAAGCATTACACCATAGAAGCATCGGTATACAATATTTCTAGGAGGTCTTATATGCTATAGTTAGTGGCTAAAAAGCAAACTGAATGGCTTTTGCACTGAACGACTTCCGATTTTCCGTCACATCAGCGCAGAAATAACATTATACCCAAATATCTGATTATTTTAGATAAAAAATATGTGAAAGCCTTGTACGTGCCTTTGAAATTTGAGTGTATTCCTCGCTCTACCCCCTTCCCCTCAATAGTACCAAATTTGGTTCCAATGGGACCACCTCGGAAGGGTACTTATTCGAATAAAAAAATAATTTTGAAAATCGGCCCTGGAAAAATCGGCGAACATACATTAAAAGAAATATATACAGTCGAATATAGAACCTCCTCCTTTTTCGAAGTCGGTTAAAAATAGATATTTTAAGTTTTAATTTGACAATAAATATATTTTCATATGATGTGCTCAAATAATGAACAATTATAATAGTATACTATGAAATTTCATTTTAGTTTTCGACAGACTTCATTTCATTTATATATAAGTTTTTGTTCCGATTTGTTATATTTACAACAATGTTTTGAAACTTTTTTAATTTGGTCCGTACATTGTAAGGATATTTATTTGGATGTCCCTAAGATATTTTTTGATACCCCCATGAATAATTTTAAACTATTTAAATATGCAATCAACAATCGGGGACCAAAAGTGTACATCAGTGAAATAATTAATCCCATTGGGATATATATCTACACAAGAATTTTAGGTTTCTTACCCTAATAGGACCCAAAGGGAAAGCGGTTGCCTCGTAATTGCACATATATATTTCAGTCAACCTCGTATAATGCGAATATACTTTAAAGTTGAGGTCACTGTCAAAAACATTATAAAATGAAATAAATATATGTCAAATTGCTTGAAATGTTTAAAGTATTTCATTAGCTTATAAAATATACTAAAATACAAATATCTTGGCCCAAAATTGAAATACTGACTGAAAATATCCCAAGAATTATAATCATATTATCATATTATGTTGTGCGCTTATGTGCCGTTTGATCTTTGACCTTTTTTGGTTGTCATTTCTGGGCAAAAAACTCAAGCTACAGATTTTGAAATCATATTTTCATTTATTCTGAAAACATATTTATGCCGTCCGATCATATTTATCCGAGATCGGAACAAAGAGCAGTCAGCCAGAGCAAGGTCCGAGCTATACGGCAGAGCGTCAAAATTTCCCACCCAATATCTCTCAATTGTTGTCGAGTTATTATAATATTATTATAATATTAATACTCCAGCATTGTCTTGTTCGATGAAAAGAAGGCATTTTTCTTATCAATAATTTTGTTGTCTTTTTTTTTAATTGTCTGTTTCAACTACATTGACCATAGATAGTGGAGTCGAATGAATTACTTGGCCAATTCCTCTTTAGTCCCACCAAATACTTAGCATGTCCTTCTTTGGAATCAATGGTTCATAATACTATTTATGGAGCCTCTTCTAGCTCCATTGTCTTTCATTGTCCATTATTATTCCTTTAACAATGGAAATTCACAAATAGAAAATAGACCCATAACGATTTTCTTTTTAAGTTCATGTTTGATAACTAGTCCCATTTAGAGGTTTTAAAATGTTTTAGGTCGATGTTCAGCTTTGTGTTATATTTCGAGATGAAATATGTCGGTCTGCTTTGATATTTTTAAAAAGTTATGATCACTTACCCCTCAGCGTTAGCGTTATTAGCGACTTGATACAAGTTACACTATGAATACTACATAATAAATATCACTACAATAATACGTTTAGGTATTGATGGAGTATTGACTAGATATTCGATATGCTTATTGGGACAGGTTATTAGATTTGGTTACGTTAAATTAGCGGGAACAGGATTTACTTAAAAAAAATGAGAACTCATAGTGAATGGTCTAACATATAGGTCTGGGTCTATAACCGATCAATAGTTTATATATGCTCGTTGGGAGTGTCGATTAAATGGAAAGGATTGTGTCATATATAAACCGGACTGTAAAGCCCACATCCTTTTGACTTCTTGAGGTTACACTTCAATATACCAAATATTTAATTTTTGTCTCTATTGATGTGTGTATAAGGACACACTTTCCTTTTTCCACCACAAGTTCCTTACTGTCCACGGCTATTCTCTTGTATATCAGCTTGTTCGTTGCCTGGAATGCATTTGTGGATATAGAATGAAGTGATAGAAGTAAGGTTTGATAAAGCTCAATTGTACTTTTGTTCAGTGGATTGGTTGTGTATGGGTTTGTTACAATATGCAGCGCACTAAGAGAGTTCTTGGCCCATGAGCCGTGTTGAGGGATCGAATAAGAGATATGGAGGAAGTTGCCATAGACGGAAAATAGTTTGCCCGCTAAAATAAGAGTATACGGAGACAGTTTCTAAAATTCCCGTGCCACTGGGCTGAATATAGTCCCACGTCTGCATCTGACTTGGGTCTGTCCGTGTAAATTATACGGTCTGCTGAGCGATGGGAAAGAAGTTGAAGGAAGTGTTATTAGTTCAATGATTGAGAAAAGTTGTTTCCATAAATTTTAGGAATTTATTAATGTTAACCGAACCGTTGGGGTTGTCCATAAAGGTCTTGAAGGTACCCGTTGACCACTTCAGGAAATTGAGATAAGTCAAGAATTTGGATGGAGTTAAACTTTGGATTTGGATGGATGAATACGAGTGCTCCTATTATCAGTGGCGTGAGTCCATTATACTAATTAGCGGTTGGATGGGTGTTGTTTTTTCTCAAACATTTTGGCCATCTGATAGCAGTGCATCAATTTTTCTCAACCTTGTGTACTCAAAACATCTTTGTGCGCATTGAATATTTTTACGTAGATATTTAATCGGAACTGTGATCATTCTATTTAATTTATTATATGAATTATAATATATTGAAAGATTGATAGAATTTTAGAACACATGCACTGTTTATATTTTCAGTTAATATATATGAGGTTATTTTTCAAAGTTTAGGTGGATATATAACTTCTATACTGAAACACTTTCCTATTATATGGGACAGGCTGTCGTATATTACCTCACTTTTTAAAAAAATAATCCAGCCGAATCATCAATTTCCAGCAACAAACGCAGTGTCGCTTCTGCGAGGCGTTTTTTAATAAAAATCTATTAACACAGTTTCGAGATGGGCTTGCTAGAGCTAAAAGCGGCAATAAAACACCGGGCCTGGTAGAATCCCATAATATTTAAAATTTATAGACGCATTTCCTAGCTGCACCAAAATCTTGCGCCCTGGGTTGCCGATGGAAACTCCGGCGGAACCGTCAGTGCTAAATTCCGGCGACGCAATTTGTTTGAATAGTAAAGTTGCCTGAAAAATTTTAATGTCTGTCATATTCTACCTGGTCCTGTGTGCAGTTTCAAATAGTAAATGCATTTAGAGCCATATACGTTTTCTAGCACGGTTTGTAATATTAAAAGTACTTAACGGCGAATAAATTGAATATCGATTGGGTTATATTTTAAAGGATAATTTTGTTGTTTAACAATACAGAATAATTTTGACATTTACATAATATTTCCACTTAATACAGTCAGGATCACTATCATAATTAAAGATATGGTTTTGGCTGTGATAATATGACTAGAATTTACAATACTATAACTGATATGCAGTTAAGCCTCACTCATATTTCACTGATGGTTTTTAAAGTTTAGGTAAAACTGGAGAAAACCACTAATGAACAGCTCGACGGAGCTAAATACTATGAATGTCATAGTATTTTGTTGAGTTCAGAACTACAAAATACATGCTTTAGCTTAATTAAATTGAGAATTACAAAATACTAAAATAAAAATGCGAAATATAAAATTTAAGTCGTGTATTTGAAATGAAAAGGCAATGGCTGAACAATTTTTATTTAAAACAGGCATATTACAAAATAGGTTCACATGTTAGATTATGTAAATAGAATAGAACTAACCCAACGAGATTATTAATCATTAAAATTTAAAAAAATCCTTTTATGTACACTAGATTTTTAAATGAACTATCAGGCAAACAATTTCTTTTTGAGGTAAATAAAACTTGCTAAAAACAAACTTTCTACAAGTCTTGATGTACAAAAACTTGTATTATATTGTATGAATATTTAGGGTAAAATGATGGGGCTCGGTGTAAAACGAAATGAAACAGTGGTGTTTACATAATGTGACCGTTATTTATTGGCAATACAAAAAAATGTGAAAATACAAATAATAAAACGGATGGCAGCGGAGTTACCTGAAGACGAGGCTTGGGCAGTCGATAGTGGCACGTCTTAACCAAACGAGGGTTGAGCACTGAAATGACCGAAATACCCTTCAATAATATCCCAGATAAACGTCTCGGGGTTGCCGCCAGCTATTCGTTGTCGGGTTCCAGTTGGCACCCCGCCCGTGTTCAACATCTGGGATTATATTTCTGGGTATTTTGTAGACCGTTATTCCACGATGTAAAATTCGACATGCTCAAGGTCGCTACAAATACATTTGTTATAGATAGTGTTCCATCCTTGAAGAATTTTTTTGACTTTATCGTTTAGGAAGCAATTCTAATTTAAATAGGAATTAAAATAGGCAGAAGCTTGCCATTGTTACAATCATCACTCTAACTAGTACTACCATTAGTACTAATTTGTTTAATTAACTCAAAGTTTTGTGGAAATGGAAATGACTATTAACAAGATACTCGAAAATCTGATGTAGTATTGCCATACAGCCGATCACCATTTTGTTTATAAAAGAGGTTTTCGTTATTCCAGAGTGTTATTTGCAATGGAAATAATGTACTTGTCTGACACTACTGATAATACTTATTCACTCTGAGTTTGTAGCTGAAGATGATTTAAAATCAAATATGTTTGATAATTAAATGAACGGCTCCAATAGATCTTTTTCTATACCTATGTTTATTATCCAATAGGAAATACAGAGCTTATTTATATTGAGGAGTGTCATAAATAACCGTTGGGGTTGAATGGATCAGATATAATTTGTTAGAATTGCATTTTATATCTATCTGTGATATAGGGAGTGGCAGAGTAATTAGAAAAATTAGTTAAATTTAAATTTTTAAATTGTTTAGTGTTTAACTTAAAATTTTCAACTCGCCTAACATAACCTAAAATCTTTAGACTTTAGATCATCTTCAGATCAGACATAGATCATGGATCAGACAGACCAAAGTTCTATATGTCAAATATTTCAAATTAAACTGAACATAAAGAATATGCAGAAAACTTGTCAATCTATCGGATCCCATTTTATCCGTCCAAAATTAACTAATTTTGTCGTTTGTTGCAGTCGATTAAGTTCTACTGCAACATACGTAGGGTTTGACAAAATTGTCTCATCGAACATATAAATTTACAATTCACATGAATTACCAAAAATAATCGCAGGATATACAATGTGTAAGTTGGTCAAATATAAGAGAATTGTTCAAACATATTATAAATAATCTAAAGTAATCACTAAAGTAATTGTATTTACACATAAACGAAACTTTTAAATCTTCCACAATATTGTACGCCTTTCTTTTTCTTTAGTCATCACCCAATGTCGGCAGCTTTTTTACATAATGTTCTAAAGGAAAGCAGGTGTTGTAACGCAACAGCAGTTTATTTATGTTTCTAAATAAGCATATTTTACGTTTAATAGAATCTTTTATTGTAGTATAAAATTATTTTAATTTACGGACGGATGTGATGGCTTATTGAACCGATAACACAAAAAAAAATTAAACCCTTCATTTATCACATATCACTGCCAAACATAAGTGCACTATATTTCCCAAACAACCAGAGTACCATTACCATATATAGACAGTTTAGAGGTTTACTTTATTAGCCCATTTAGGTTCGCTGCGTGAAAAGAATTACAGCATTTTTGGAGACAAAAGCGAAATAGTTACATATCCAATGACTTGTGGAGTCAGGCCTTACCAGAATAGGAATCAAGTTAACATTCAGAAAAATATAAAATTCATGGTCTCCAACAAAACAGGTAGGGATCGGCTCATTGTTGCATACTTAAAACAATGGTAGTGCAAACGCCAGTCGGTTCACGAAGCGTGTCGCGAGTTCACCCTTCTTAATAAACAAGCGAACGTGTTCCATCAAATTGATAAAGTCACTTTTAGATGAGCCTTTCTTTCCTTTTGAGCCTCAACGAATCAGGTTTACGACTGGGACTGTAGTAGTTTTTACTATCGGGATTTGTGGACGGGTAGGGATTTTATCAAGATGTTGTCGTATTCTAAGGTTCCTATGGAGAACCTAACACTGAGCATGTTTATGAAATTTTTCACAAACGGGATGCCTGATTCGAGGTGTGTATTGACGTTCCTAATAAACCATGGGGCTCTGAGTAACGCATGGACTTTTTTGGATTGTACACTTGTAGTAGTTCAAGTTGTCTCTCCGAGACATACCTGTAATCACACCTGTGCTCCATTGAGGCAGATTGGACGGACTAGCATTTTATACAGCGCCGCTTTCTGTGGGACTGGAACTTTGCTTTTTCTGCAGAGTAGAGGAAATAGTAGGCTGTACACGCCATTTCCTTTGCATATGGCGTGCTGAATTTGGGCTGACTATTGGAATCTGCGGTCGAACTAGAGGCCGAGGTATGAAACTTTCTGGAGCCATGGACTTTATCGATTTGGAGGCGATAGGCGCGGAACTCCTTCTTGCGATGGAACAAAATAGCCTGAGTTTTGTTCGGGCTTATCTGTTGCCGCCAGAATTCGTACCATGCTATCGCTTGGTCCAGTTATACTTGGGGTCTATTGCGTATTGTGTCGGGACTGTAACCGGTTGTGTTTGTAGAGCGGGATATCAGCCGTATAAAGGTTGAATAGGGCTGGAGCTAATAGAGCACCTTGCGGGACTCCTGCAGAGATTTGTTTACGGGAGGGGACTGCGTCACCGATCTTCACATGAAAGAACCTACCGTCCAAGTATTAATCTATCAGGGATATAGGTCATTTGGCAGACCTAGTTGTTTCGCTCTAAATATTAGACCAATGTGCCATACTTGGTCGAAAGCTTTGGAGACATCTAAAAGGATGGCTCCAGTTTTTCGACCTTTTATCCGTGCCTGGTGGATAGTTGCTGCGATGCAGGCAGCTTGATGTAAGCATGAATGTTTAGCACAGAGACCGAATTGTTCGTTCGGGATTATGTGATGTGCGCCTGTGAAATCGTTTAAAGCGTTTAATATCGCTTTTTCTGTAAGTTTGGAGAGTGAACTAATCAGGCTGATGTGCCTGTAGTCTGCAAGGACTGGACTTGGCATTTTTCTTCATATGGCATGTTTCCAGTTCTTTAGGAAATGCTTTAACCTCAGGGTGGAGTTGATAATGTTAGCAAGTTCAGATAGTTGCTTTTGGTTTATTGTTATACCATCTGGGCCTGGAGCTTTTTCGGAGGACAGACGTTTTCTGGAGACGGGTTGCTTAGCTTTGATTCTCATTTCTTCTCATTCCGGCCTCTAACCCTGTCCCTGAATTCTCTGATTGCACGCTGCGCCGTGAGTTTATCCTCTGGGTCCAGAGTGGCGCGAGCTCTTCTCGTTAATCGGTTCTTGTGCCTGATTAGTTCTTTTATTTTTCTTGGGAGGTTAAATTGAAACGGTTCAGGGCTACTTGTTTTAGTATCTCTGTCTGCGGCTGTCTGAATATCTAGAGTGTGTTTCTATACTGCATTTTCTATGGCAGAATACTAATCTATGCCCTACTGAAAACTATTTTAATTGCCCGAAAAGCAATCCAAACTTAAAATAAGAACCTATCCAACACGTTCAAACACGGTCAAAGTTTTAATTCTAATATTTGATTTTAAATATTTTTTCATAATTTTATGTATCTAATTTACTATAGTCTATTGTGTTGTTTATTATAACTATTAACTATAAAATGAACAAATTTGAGAAAAGAAACTGCGATTCATTGCAACATAGCAATTCCCAGCGAAATCTTCCAATAACTAAATATTTTCCAATCTAATAATCTATTTATCGAATCATTTTTGGGTCGACAAGAAACTTTCCGTTAACGTAGCCCACAAACTTAAAATCTAAGTTGAAAACTGGTCTAATAGAATTTCCGTATTTCCCGATAAGCGGGAACATTTACTGGTAAATTTCATAATTTTGTGACAACTCTCTGAACTGATTGCAAAAAGATTATTTAGGTCTAGATAGTGACTTTTAATTTAACTTTGTTTATTTTGTGTAGGTTTCTTATCTAACATCTTCTAATTAATTTAAAAATAATACATGACATTTTCTATAAAATTATTTTTCTGCATGTAATTTTAAATTTTCTTTCCTGAAAAAGCATTAAGCACTTGCATTTATTTTAAAAATTATTAATTTTATTTAAATTATGAAATCCATTGATTTTAACATTTCTCTACATAAAACAACATTTTTAAAATTTAATATAATTTTGTTTTCAGCTTCTTCATTACTTTTGTTATTTTATATGAAGAAATGTGCTACTGAAGTTCATAAAACACTTCTACAAACTTAAAGCTCCATCATATCTCAGTTTCCATCTCGGATCAAATAAAAAAAAACGTTTCTTGTGGCCGATTCTAAATCGAGATAAAAAGCGGATCTAATACGACAATCGCAAGTACAAAAGTCATGGGTCAGTCTAACAGAGCCGAAGCAGGGTCGACATCTAAGCAACTAACGCATATGTTGGGATCATTAAGGGATAGTGTATTAGGAGCTACTAAAACCTAACGAAATTGTTTCTACAAGAAAGGCTAGCGTTGAAAAGCAGATGCAAAGTCAATCTCTTATTTAGCAACGCTCTGCCACCCAAGACTATCGATTCACTGTTGCAGCTCGAAGAAAAAGCTGTATCACCCAGTATACACACTACGTATAGCATTTAGATTAACACTTGTTAAGACCGATGCATCATGGCTTGTTTAGTACACGGTTTCGATATTTTTTCGAAAAAAGTGCGAAGGTAAATCGACAATTGGGTCACTGCTATCATTATTTTGATACGCCATTGCCATGTTGCCGGAAATATAAGACGGGGTTGGAGAAAATGACGGAAAGTTTATTAGTTAATACCTATTGTTCCGATTTTTTTCAATATGGCCATTTAAATTAAAAAATAGTAAAATACTAAAAATAAGCTCTGCACATTTGCAGGTAATATTACGCCGTCATTATTTTATCACGATCATGTATATGATAAGTTTTAAAGCACTTGCGTACTTTAAATTCTATGCTATATACTACTATTAAAAAATTAACCCACGTGTAATACAATAAAGTGTATTGCGGCCCATTATTTATCTACTTTACAAATGTGATGATATACCATCAATGGGAAACATTACGTTGGTCACATTGGTTGATGCGTTTTGTCCTGTCATTGGAAATAGCGAAGAGTGATAATGTAAAAAATTGGGCCCAAACCTGGAAAATAAAAACTAAACAAAATATATATGTACATATGCATCAGTGCATCTATAATCGCATGAAAACTAACAAGGACAGCAAACAATATTACAAGTTCAAACAGCAAAAACGGTAAGGGTATTGGAATTACTCTTAATACAAAACTTCTTTGGAAGCAACATGCTAAAATGAAAAAAGAGAATATAATTATTCTCGAATTTTAAAAATTTTATTGGTTTGAATAAAAAATCACAATTATTAGCACACAATTAATTACTATAATACATTCAAATGTTAAAATCTATATGAACCTACGGAATTCAGTTATGGAGATGCTCTTCAAAAATCAATGTAAATATAATTTTTCCGAAAAAGAAGCGTAGTAATAGTACCCAGATACTACAACATTAATTACATTAATTTACACCGAGACCTCAAGAGATTCGTAAGGAGGCATGAGGCATGAGGCATTACAACTCGTGGATAACACCAGGATAGGGCAGAGACTCAAAAGAATCAATCCATTTGATCTGATGCTGTTTAAAAATATGCATTTAATAGAGAAAAGAGCATTGAGAATACCTAAACATTATTAGTAGAGTAGAGGTCCTCCCAAGTATATACCAATATTTAAGCTGTTTTAAAGACAAATAAGGGATCAATCGGCAACAACTCGTAACAATATAAAATTTTAAAAAATCCGCATTTAAAATGGTTGAAAATAATATTGAATAGAATAATGAATTAAAAAATAGTAGAGACATTTTATATCCGTTATTATTTGGTAATATGTTAATGATAATATTAATAATGTCAAACGAGACCTTTTCGATAATTTACAATGCAAGAAACCTACAACCACCATTTTTGTATTTCCAGGAAAAATAGCATATTTTTTAGCGGCATTAAGAAGGACTATTTGTCTCTATAAGGTTTTTTCCTTAGAATTGAGTATTATTTATGTCGGTATCATTTACCGATAATAAAAGGAAAAAACGTTATCCATCTCTTCCCGAACGTTTTCAAACTTCTATTTATTACCTTCAAACCCCCCGAACATTGGCTAATAACGTAAAGGTCTTAAAAAGGGAAAAAAGCAACGACTTGTTTTTCGATCAAAGAGTATTCGCTCGTAAAATCTAGGATTTTTTAGCGAATGGCAATTTATCAATCGAAAGCACAGAACAAGATTTGTGGACTCCAAACGTCGATACTGACGTTAAAAAGAAAATGCCAAGGATGGAAAATAAATGAACCTGTGATCCACCAATATCCGCGAACTATATATTCTGATGGATTTCAATATCCTGCTTGATCAAATTGTACTACTTGCTCCAAAAGAATAAAGCACCGATAATAATCAGACGGAATTGAGTTTCTGTTCAGAACTCGATATTTCACTTCCATAATATATATATATATATATATATATATATATATATATATATAACTATTTTGGGAATTTTCGACAATTAAACAAATTGTTAGGATGAACATTCTGTTATATTCTATGTTTCATTCTCAAATCTCAAAAAATTAATGTTACATAAATATGTAATTAAAGGGATATAGTAAATAATAAAGCAGTTGATGGAATTGCATTGTATGGCTTCAACAAAGCTTAGTTATAAGTGAACAACAAATATTATAACTAATTATATAACAATTATAGTTAAAATGGGACCTAATAATAAAAATATAGATACTATTAACATTTAAATAAAATAATTTTAAGAACTTATAGAAAATTATCTATCTAATTTGACAATTGTTTTATTTACCAAATAAGCTAATTGTCCTTTACTTATTTTAATATCATTAAAAATGGAAAATAGATAACATGTATAACCTAAAATTTAACGATATGTTATTAATATAAGCTTCATTCTACGTACTTACTTAACTTAGTATTTAATTATTGCAATAAGATTTAATATGAAAATATATATGAACGCGTATATTTGTGCGTTGTTATATGTTATATTTAAATACAATACAATAAATTTTATTGAAATACTAATAAGTAACAAATGACATTATTAAAATTTTATCTAGATTTTATGATTAAATTTTTTTCTATTGACCAATTCTAATTTACCAAAACAAACAGCACTTAATTATTAGTTTTTTTATTAAAAATTATGTGATATAATTTATGGTTCGTCAGAAATACCGCCATTTTCTACTGTAAAATATGTTTGAGCAATTTATTTCGTTTATAAGTTGTAATTAGTATATTTACACTTAATTCTTCGTTCTTTTTCTGATTTACTACATTAAAGAATTATTAAAAATTGTTATGTTTGTACTGTAGACAGAACAATTCCTGATTTCAAAATTGAACTGCCGTCAAATTTTCGTCTTTGATTGATAAAGGTAAACATATGTGAATAAAAACATATTATGTATATTAATTTATATACCACATTGAAAGTCTTACTATTTAAATTTAAATTAATTTTTTTTCTTAAAATTATTGCTGAATTTTTTTGACAAAAACTGTAGCCATTTAGCCGTCCGAAGCTAGTTTTGTTCGTATTTGCTCTCAATTGGCATATTTACTGTGACAAAATCTGTATCAAAAATCTAGCTATGGCAGGCTTACTGGAAAATTACTACCACAAAGAATCCATAAATTGAAAGATCGTTGTTATAAATTTATTGAAGTTGAGATAAATTATAGTGATGATTAAGTCATGAGCAAAATAGAAACTTCGTTTTTCTTTAACTGAATTCACTGAAGAACCGGAAATCGATATATGATGAAAATAACAATGAAATTGAAAACGTTTAAGGCGCAACAATAGTATTTAAATACGTCTCAACGAAGCTTAACAAGTAGATTTTAACAACAAAATGGATCTCGTATCTGCAGTATATACAGCTTAGAATTCTATGCGACTTTGTGTCTGCTTTGAGAGAAAATCTTATTCAAATATCGAGTCACTCTTGCGATAACACATTGTAATACAAATTCTTTTTAGCTATATATATATATATATATATATATATATATATATATATATATATATATATATATATGTGTGTGTGTGTGTGTGTGTGTGTGTGTGTGTGTGTTTGTGTGTGTATGTGTGTTTGTGTGTTTGTGTGTGTGTGTGTGTGTGTGTCGTTTCGACTGATGATAATTTTTCCTTTTTCTGGGTAAAGCCATTGTTCCATCGCTGTGGAACTGGTGAAAATTCTGAACGGAAAATTTAATGTATTTGATTTTCACAAGCCTATTTGCCTATGAAGCCAGCTTTTACACCATTAAGAGAGTTTTACGGACACCGAAATCGTTACAAGTCAGATAGTTACATTACTATTTATACGGTGGATGTATCTCTTTTAATATATCACGATTCGCTAAATGTGGGTATATTGACCATTTCTGGCACTATTTAGCGCCAGTTTTATCTTATCAAATTTTATGAGTAGTGAGCAACAGACACTTCACCTTCGTTGATGTCAAAGTGGCTTTTGTTAATTTTAATAACAAATGGGACTAAGTATCAATTTTCGGAATTTCGGCAATTTCGGCTCAATAAGTCTTTCTGGTTCAACGTGAACAGTTTTTTTTAATTTAATAAATAATAAAGTCACCTCATCCCGGATGTGTTGAATAATCTATTTGCAATGCTACTTTCACTACGTCTTGGATTTCCCAAATATTCCTGTTTACTTTGTAATACACTCATAATATTATAATACTCTGATAACATACTAAATATCATGTATCCTTAAGTGGCAGTATCGATATTTAATTTGTAATACTATCATGACACTTAATTAATGATAATTTTAAACCAACGATTAATTAATATAGTTAGCACTAGACATATTAATAATATAGTAAGCAAGAAGACTATGAAAGATATGTTATATTTTGAATGGAGAATTAATTTGTGGAAATAAAACTTTATTTCCTTAAACGATTTGTTGACATAATTCAAAAATTGTATATTCAGGTCGTGAAATATATGGAAAATATATCTGCCAGTAATAACTTCAAAAATATTTAAATGAAAGCTCTCATTGATCATCAATATTTCATTTCTGCTATGTATAAAAAGGGTTAAATAATCCATCTATAAGAGGTTATTTATATGTTTTGTGACCGTTACTAATGTACTCCAGCCTATGTTATAATATTTTATTTATGTTTTTTTTCGTTTGTTTAACTTGTTGTGTATTACTCAGCCACTGATTCCAAGTCAATAACCAAGTCCTAAAAATGTTTTTTTAAACGGATTTTGTGCATTATGATAATTTTTTCCTTCTTTTAATTAGGGTCTTAGATACTTTAGAAAATTTTATTTAATGGTTATTATTTAGTAGGTTCATGATTTAAATATGCATACATACATATTTATTTTTAAAAATTTTGATTGATCAATTGTAAAATACCTTGGCAACTATAGACTTTTTCGATTTTAGGTTTATCTAAGTCTCTCGATGTTTGGTAAAGCCATTTGATTCTCAAAACATTTTGTTCCAACAAATAATAATTTTAAAATATTCCTAATTAACGATAAATAATACTATTTTCTCTCTAAAAGGTGCGGTCTACATATGATATTACTTATTTATTATCTTATTAAAAATAACAACTCAAATATTATTAATACGATAATAACATTAGGCGGTCATTATATCATTTATATCTTCATAAATATAAATTAGTCTTTTGTAAATCATTCTAAAATAAGTTATTATCTCTTTGCTATTCTTTCGCTTAGTATGAGAGCGAATACATACTTCTCCGTCTCACCAGTGGTACTTGGTATGAACTGATAATTTATAACATAGTGATCCAAACAATTATCTCCGTCCTAACCTCAAAATTAATATGAGAAGGAATATATAAATCCCCGTCCCATGTCACTAATGAAAAAAAGAATCGAAACATGCATTTAACTAATTAATTATTATTTTTATTCGACTAACGCTATATGCAATATTTGTTCCAATATGGTCCTGCAAGGACATGACTTTTCACAACAATACGTCGTTCAATTTGTTTAACGGAAGTCGATTTATATTATGACAAGAATATTCTGCTTCGATGTCCATATTCGATGTGAGTGGCTGCATTGGACAAACTGATGAATCATTCCCAATCAAACAGAACATTTTTCTTATATATGAATGATATGAACGAAAATGAAGCCTTTTAGATATTTTGTTTCATAAAAAAAAACGTCGGAAAAGATTTGACTTTTCAAGTGTTAATCTATCTGAAAGTTGCTTGAGAGTTTGAACTGAGTTATCTTTTTGGGCCTCCTGATTGTTCTTTGTCATTGAGATATAATTTACTAAGTCGCTGAAACATAAGTTTCTAAAGTTGTTTGAAGGGCTTCGGTAGCAGGTTTCATTAAATCAAATAACAAAATGAATGAAAGTCGAAAATACCATTGTATTTTGAATGTATTTCGATGTACATTGAAAACTCAATAATATTAAGCGTAGAATTATTATTTTATGCAGATAAATGTTAGAATCATCAAATTTAACCTAATGGTTAGGTTGTTTAACCCTTGTTTACTATGACTTTGCATTTTCACCAATAGACATCGCCAGGATCGTTACTTTAGCAGTATTACTACAAGTGATTCATTAAAATGTACTTAAATAACAACAGTTATATTATATACTTGAACATTATTTTAGCTAAACTTTCCAGTTACAACATTTTTATGAAGATATAATGAAACAAGCCATATTTGCGAGAGTGTATATTTAATAAACAACTTGAATGTAAGTGTCGGCAAACTTATAGTCTTTAATACGACGGCACTGTGCCATGTTTTGCGGCCAAGACCAGTTCCTAGCGTCGCTCTCTCGCAGCAATGACAAGGGTTGTCCGTGGCGCGAAGCGACGCCTCGACCGGGATAAAACATTAGCACTTTCCGTGGCGTGCAGATAAAAGCATCACAAATTAGCGGCGATGTTTTCCAGGGGCGGACACGGTCGGTGATTTATTTTGCCGCTTCGTCTATTTGGACGCGGCAGAAAGGAAGGCCACTAAACGGAACACGGCATTTAACGATATAGTTGAAGTGTTCCTTGAAATCAAAAGCGACTCGTAAAGTTTAAGGAAAGGTATTTGCAGATGTGAAGGGTCATTATGGGAGATTTACGCTGTCATATGCGACGGAGTATGCTTTTTATTGAATATTATTCAGTGTTTCCGACAATTTATTGCAGATCTACCAGACTATCAAATATTTTTCTTAGATAGTTAATATTTCTAAGATTTAAATATTAGGTGAGATATTTTTCTATTATTTTTTTATATAAACTGAAAGTATTAATTAAAATCATCAGTTTAAATATTAAAATATATTACATATTTTATGAAGAAATATAACCTTGGCGCATCTTTCGCGCCACATGTGAATTCCATGTCGATAAGGTTCGGCTTCTTTGGAGGTGATCCAAGAATAACTCCACTTTTTGATAAGATATCTAGAGAATACGGCGGGTGGAGTGAAATGTCCTATTTTAGCGTTTTTAAGCCAAGTTTTTGCTTCTTAAGTCACATTCGGAGAGGCATTGTCATACTTCAAGATTACTTCATAATATCCTTTTTGATATTGAGACTGTTTATCTCTTAATGTCTGGTTCTAATCATATACCCACCATGAATGTTTGGTTTCGTCGTGAACGTGAATATATGGCCTGGTTATCACCAAGAGTTTTTTCTCTTAGGCTATCATAGGGAAATCCAGTTTTCGGTTTCCTTTCGGCCGTTGAAACACTATTGGTTATATGCAGGCTTTAATTCATACGTTGGTAAATGTCCTTCTTTTTGAATAATATCCAAGGCTTTAACTTGTTGGGAAATCGTTTACTGAATAAACTCTCATAAGAGAGCAAGTGCTTGCGAAATTTGTTAACAATCTTCGTTTATAACCAGCAGCTTGTTCCAATATCAGTATAGGTCTCTATTGTCAATTTGTGCACTTCAGCAGTTTGCAGTTTATTTTTTATCTAAAAGCAAAAATCTGGCTCTGTCTAGTGGGCTAATGTAGTTATGAGAAAATATCATTCTCGTTAGCCATTTTTTCCAATAGTGCCATATTTTTAAAATGGTTCCTTTTATAGTAAGTTTGTGCTAGATACAACTAATATCCTATATATGACAATATATTTCTACAAAATGATTTAACATATAGACTAATTTAAATCTGGAGCATTGCATTGTACTTAACATTACAAGACATTTCACTTCAGGATTTGACTAGCTATGAGTACTAACTATGATTTTAATACTTATAGGATAATGAAGCATATGGTTTTAACATAAATAATTAATGGTTAAAATTCCTTTAAGGTTTAAAGAAAACACAATCATGAAATATCTTAAAGTCAACATAACCAACAACAGATCATTGCTCCAATATAGCTGACTGGTAGAGTTATTGAGAACCGGACTATTGTCAGAAATCGCAAGCATTTGTATAATATTATGTTCCACCAACAATGGAACACAAAGACTCTCAAGAACCTCGAACTGTCTTGAAAGCAAATAATTACAAAACCAAATATATAATCACCATGTTTATTATTTTCATTTTATTATTTTATTATTTCAGAGTCCTTTCTCAATATACCTATGCAAATCCTACCAAAATCCTAATATTCGAGTGGCTTGTTATGGCATTTTTCATAATGCATATTAATTAATATTGATTTCAAGAACATAATAATTTAACAGAAAAATTATTACTAAAAATTTAATACGAAATTGAAATTATGTATATGCCAAAGCAACTGCTATCGTTCTGCAATGTATAGATTTTATTTTTGAACTATTTAAAATATAAGGAAGGGTAAATAATTATTTATTAAGCGGTAATTATTTCAATGCTAGTTTGTCCCCAACAATTATAGAACTGGTCCTAGAAAAGATATTTCAGGGGAAGTGCTCAGACACTCAAATTACAATGATTGAACATGTTTGAAGAATGAGAGGTGTAGGAATTCTTCGGAGACTTCTATGACGAATGTGACTTTTTGGTTGGAAATCACTGAGAATAGGTCAGAAAAAGACATGGATCAAAATAGTAGAAAGCAATCTGAAAAAACGTTTTCGTCGACCGCTGGCTGTGTATTGATGATGATGATCATGATTAATCTGACAATGTAGAAGCAACAATTGGATCTTTAACCAAAACTTAATCTATTTTAAAAGGACTTTAAGAGGATACAGTTATTTCTATTGTTATGAACATATAATAATTAGCTTACTTTCCAAATTTATTTTGTATAATTTTTATATAATTTATTAATTATTATATACATATATATATATATATATATATATATATATATATATATATATATATATATTATATATTATTATATTATTTATAGATTATATATATATATATATATATATATATATATATATATATATATATAGAATTAATATATTCCAGAAATAAAATACATTTCCTTTTCCTTAGATCACCAATACCAAAATTTGATATTTTATATTCCGAATAATGTTGAATTCATGAATATTCAAACCCATATAACGATTCAATGAGATATTTTAAAGAATCCAATAAAGATAATATAAAATCAAATTTGCATTTTGTTTCTGAATTTCCGGATCGGTCGAATTCCGTGAAAAATAAAAATTACAGAGGCGGTTTTGCTTATTATATTTCTTAGAGAAATTCACTTAGTTTGCAGAAAAAAAAACGAAACTTTAATAAAACAATACAGCACTGGAGCACGTACCTAAATAATTAAGAAAAGTCACGTTTTTAAGCCGTAGAACCGGGGAAAAATTTACAAAAAGAAATGGGATCGTTAATTTTTTAGTGGTGTAAAGGGTCTAACATTTTGTTTTGATAATTTTGGTTATTACATGCAAGTATAAAAACTTCGGATTAAAGAAAAGTATGATAATGGTTACCATCTAATAATTTGATGTTTAGAAAGTTATTATACTTGATCCGATATATGGATCATGATAATTCGATTATTTTAGGCACTTGTATCTATTTATAACCTAACCTAACTGTTAGATTGGATGGTTTTGGCACTTCTCTATATAAAACAACAGATATTATTTTAGTTTTATTGAGTTATTCGGTATATTTAGTACGATTAATGTTTGATTTGATTTTTTAGTTATAATTTAAAAGGTCTGCTTAAAAGACCAAAACGGGTCTAAGGTAATGAATTGAAAGAATTTTTGAACTAAAACTCTCAAAATTCAAACTCTCAAATAACTTTCAGCATCTTTCTAGTAGTTAATTAATTATTTAAAAATATTCAATTGTTGGTGTTGCTAAGTTAATTAGTAGTATCGATTGAAACTTATCATTTTTCCAAATAACAAAAGTATAATTTATATAAGCTTAATTATTATATTATAAGTGTTATAATGTTTTTGTCGCCTGTCGATGTCCGAATGTGAAATATGAAGAGATGAATTAATTATATGGATCTTCAGGAAAATAAAATTTGCCATCAACTGTAACTTGAATTCTTAGAACTAATGATGCAAAATTAAAGCTATATGCTTAGTCCAGTGAAAACATACTTCAGAAGCAAGAAACAATACAATCCATCTTTAATTCATCTTTAGTGAACTCTCAGCGTCGGCTGCGATACTTGGAATTTTAATTATTTTTAAGATCTTATTTACCTTTATGAAATAGATGTAAAAACGAGAACACCGATAGCACTGAAACTGACGCGAAAATCTATTTCGATGTTTTGGAATATTCGGTCATTTTTTGTATTAGAAAAGTTAATTATTTTATGAATTCATAAAACTTGATGTAGCTATAATAGTCGTTTATAATGTAGAATAACAAATAGCACCGAATCAAGAATTGTTGTAAATATATTCATGTAATCAACAACGAAAGAAAAACAAACGGACGTATTTTTACGCGATATTTAGTTAAAGTTATTAAAATGTATCTTTTGATGTAGCATCAAAGTAATGAATTTTCAACTAACCTCTACAAATTATGCGTTATTAAATATGCGTTATGTTGCTTTATAATGCAATAATGCATTATCTTCAATAAACAGGTTTAACAAATGTTACAGAATAATATTAATTCATTTATGTATTCTTCCAGAATACCAAATGGCTGGACTATTCTACTTAATAATATGAAATAACTCTACAATTTTTCTAGTACAGCGGCTAGACAGAAGAGTACAGTATTTTGTTTAGTTAGATATTAATTGTTAAAAAATTCCACCATCTTTTTGTAAGTCCGTCAAAGTTAAAACGCTGTTATCATATATGTGTCTGTGAAATAATTAGACAAGTACTGTATTTATCTAGTCAAGTCAATCAAATTATTATTTATTTATTTATAGATAAATCTACATAGAACAAGCTAAACTAAGCAAAATTCAAACTATTACCAGAATTTTAAGTTAATTCTATAGTTGGGCATAGTCAAATATGATTATTTGGATGTTGACGACATGGAATAAAGTTTATTGATATTTAGACTGGTTATATAGCTATTCAAAAATATAGAGGAACTAGGAAAAATTTAACTGAAAGTAATAAAAATATTCATGAAATCAACTAATGTCAATGCTGAAATTTAAACCATTTAGCGCTATGAAACAGCCAAGTTGTTGCTACCTCGCTTATTTTATCTGTGTGTGCTTGACTGACTTTGAGTTCAGTCTGCACATTGCTAAAATTATCTAAGTAACATATCAATTTTTTTTTAAATTTGAATTAAACACAAAGCTGTAACTACCGATATACAAAATCTCTATTGCGTCTTGCGAAACCCTAGTTTTCAAGTGATTGTTTAAATTGTAAGTAGCTCAGAAGATTACAATTACAGCTCATAAGCTTATAAATTATTATTTCGGAAAAAATGGCACGTATTTTCAAAGTATGCTATCCTTGGTGTAGGTTTTCTGCAACCTCTACATAAAAAATCCAAGCCCTTAATATGGACGTACATCTGCAAAACTCTATACAAAAAGCCTCTACGTAAATCGAAACAGATAATAATCAAATATATATGGAAATAGTATTTATACTAGCGAAACAATTATTTAAACTTAGTATTGTACTAATCATCGACACGACGAAGGTTTATTATGTCGTATTAGCATCGAAATTGTACAGCTAAAAGTAAATGTGCTATTCCTACATAAGCTTTATATAACATATATGTTAAAATCTCGCGAAAAGTTAAAACCCACTGTTATGAAATTTAAAGGATGTAAAACCAGAACAAACATTTCTACTTGTTTAGCCGCATATTTTGTTGATTTTTATTTTTACTGCTTAATGCATGAAATAGCAAGGAATATTTTTACATTTTTATTTGCTGCTTTTTACGTAAATCGACTACTTTAACATTTTGCCTACCACATATCTATCCAATATACCTCATGTTTTTAGTGTAAATAGGATTATGTAATCAAATATAAACTGGATTAAAAACAGATGTGTTTTTTACTAACAAAATTGTGGTTTTACGCATCCAGTGCTGTGGATGTCGATACAAATTGAACACTTTATTTTAGAACGATTTTAGGATTGAAACAACAGTTTCATTGAACGCATAATTTCTTTCTCGAATAGTATTTAATGGTACAATACTGTACTGTACTGGCGATGTAGGCATTAAATTGAGTCCCTGAAATTGTAATTAGTAGTTTTGGATACAAAACAACTTATATGAAATTACGAAAAAAATAACAGGAAGCCATAAAACTTAATTTCCTTTTTAATCGACTTTGAAAAAGGAGGTGGTTCTATGTTCCACTGTATATATTTTTTAACGTATGCTTCTTCTTTAAAATTCATTTTTTATTCGAAAGAGTGCACTTCCGAGGTGTTTCCATTGGAACCAAGTCAGGATCTGACGGGGGAAAGGGGGGAAATCGAGGGAAAGGCTCAAATTTCAAAGGCACGTACAAAGATTTCACATATTTTTTATCTAAAATAATCAGATATTTGTGTATAATATTATTGCTGAGCTGATGTGCATACTCATTACTAATCTTTAAGCACTAATAACTGCATATATAATTTCGTAGAAATTGCTGCTATAGTGTAATTATTAGAGCATATAATTCCCAATCGGAGGTCGTAGGTACGATTCCCGGAGTGGACAATAATTTTTTTGTTATTCTAGTTTAGTTACAACATTTGACACAAATATAATCGTGTGTCTGTTGTGTTTTAGACATTTGTCAAATTACTTAGCTAGGTAGCGGACCACGGGGCCTGAGGCGCTCCTTAATTTCATTCATTGTTTCTTTATCGGTAGTTTTCCCCATACTGGCTGCACCTTTATATGACCTAACTGCTTTAATATTAAATAAATTAACTGCGTAATTTATTGAGTAAATATCTAACACTACAAACAGAAAAATAAAATATACTGTATTAATGAATATAATTTATAAGCACTAGATCGACTTTTTAATGGAGGCTCTGCAAGATTGTCTTAGGAATTAAGATTAGATTTTATTTAGATTAGGAGTAGAAGATACGGTCTTATGCAGCCTGGTTACTAACATAACTGGGGTGGTTTTTATCTGTAAGAATTTACACTATTGCCTATGGACAGCAAAAGTACAACCGTGCTCCAGCGAGGTTTCAACCCGCGACAATTGCAGCAGCCCATCTTCGTTCCGTCATCTTCATCATTGATCAAGCCGGTATTGTAAATGCTAAAGTAATCCTGAAGAGTTTAAGGAAATACACAAAATATAACACACTTCAGGCATTTTTGGGACATCCTACTCTTCTGCATCATAGTACTTATGGGATATCAAGTGATTACAACTTTTATTTTGTTTGTTAGTGCTTAAGGCTATAAAATAATAGCTAAAACCTAATTTAAAAATTTCTCAAATCAACATTAGTATGTTCAAAAACACACAGACATCACATTATATTGGGGATAGGTGAGGTTGCATTTTTGGTTAGTTGAAGAAAATGGATTTGAATTGAAAGTTGATCTGCTTGGGATCATCTATGTGCTAAGTATAGTTAAATAGGTCGAAAAAGAAAGGGTCTTGCTTCGACATCAGGAAAGAGTGAGTGAAGAGAGCAAAGTGGGGAGTGACCCATTAAATATATGTTTTAGGATGCTTGAGTATGCCGGATGATTTGAGGAAGCAGTTGTGCATAAGAGTCGGCTTTAGAGGCCTTATTTTGTTTTCTTCCTCGAGGAGGTCCCAGTCCTGCTGAACTAAGTTGTTGATATTGTTATATTGTTATGTATATAACTTTGCTATCACTGTTCAATATTAAATATTAAAATTAAGCTTTATATCAATTTTAAGTGGCTTGGAAACAATGAATATATTAGCAAATCAATTTGGTATCTACAAGAGAATAACAATTTGGCTTGGAATCTTTAACTATAGTTTTGAAAAAAAATATAATACTCGCGAATAATATATTACAAATATGAGACTTTTTACTTTTTATGTTTAATTAAAAACAATTTGCAGCAGTTAATAAGTGGCATAATCATTACAAGAATAATGGTGGAGTATTTAGCAACCTGTCATCTCTGGGTGGCATATTTCAATAACCTTGAACTTACAAATAATCAAAATCTTTATATAAATACTGTTGGATTCCACATTCGTGATACGGTATGAATAATGATTTTTCATTCGTTTGGATGGAACAATGGTGTGGATGGAATAATATGTATCAACAATAGAAAATAGTATGCAATAATCAAAATTAAAAAAATCCAATTATATATTATAAAAATCCAACATATACATTACGAATTTCGAGTTTATATCTACATGCAAAGCTATGACTTAATAACCGGAGAAGTGCTGAAAAATCTGACAGGAAAGGCAATTATAAAACCCACCAACTTATGATTTTGATAGATAGAAAACATGTAATTCCTGCACATCAGTTTGGTGTACAAACATTCAGCAATTGGAAACAGAATAGCAGACGTCATTAAAAAAGCATACAATGAGAAAAGAGTTTGGTCAACTTCATCACAACCAGGATTTTTTAAATTCTGGCTATATCTCAGGCAGGATATTTTGGAGTCAAACAACAAGTAATTAGAAGACCAAATTCATGCACCAATAAGTCTGGATAATTTTCCTACACAGTAACAATACAAGTAACTTGGGATTAATCTTGATGCAAAACTTCTTTGGACAGCACCTCAGCTTCTTTGGGAGCGCATCAAAAAGAAAAAAATCTAGAATTAGAAAAACTTGTTGGTTATTTGCGGGATAATCTAAGTTGCTGCTGTATAAGCAAATACCAAAACCTATATGGACTTTTAAATTTCAATTATGGGCTTATCTGCGGGAAGTAATATTGAAAAAGCACAAGTTGTACAAGCATTTTAGAATAAAGTCCCTAGAACTATTACGGATGCTCCCAGATATTAAAAGAACATTTACTTACACCGACACATTCGGATTCCAACTGATATAGAGGAAATTTACAGATTCGCAATTAGATATGAGGAAAGACTTCTAGAAATACCGAACTGTTGAACGATATTGAACTATGATGTAGACTCATGAGATCCAAAGTATGTATAATGGGATAAATACCTAGTGTTAATCCACCATGAATATACATTGTACTGATTCAACATTAATAGTTAAAAAAAGTCTAATCTTAATGAAATGAAATAAGAATGGGAAACAGACGACGGTAAAATTACACACCGCCAAAATTTCATTCGTTTACACTGCACATGCGTAACCTCAAAATTCTTTCAAATCTGCCAGAGCGAGAATAATTAACAGAACATCATCTGATTGAAGTAGTCACGTGACTGAAATAATCACATACCTATTTTCTATGGTACTGTTACGAGTAATAGAAAAAATAACGTATATGGGTAACTATGAATCTAATAATTTGATACAGTTTTTCTCTGTGAATTATGTAATTAAGTATATAGGGATAATAATAAAATTTGATAAGTTTAGATTAATATTTTAAGGTTAAGTTACCCCCTCTATATTGTTATTTTATAGCTAGGAGAATTAACTTATTAAAATAATTTATTAGCAGATAATATAAAAAATATATATTTTTGGTACATGTCTGAAGGTTATTAGGAAATCTGCACAAAAATATAGGTTAAATTTAAATAACTCTAATATATAGGATCAAAATAGAGCTGTTTAGAAAGCCATAACAAAGGTAATATTTAACAATTTTTATACTTATGTATGTTTATTATTCTAGTCTAATTGTATGTTATCTCACCTTTATTTGAACATTCAGCATGTAGACTAGATTTATTCTTAATGTAAACTTAATGAACAAATCTCTATTTTTTAAAATCTAAAATACTGAAATTTGGCCCTTATTTATGTATGTTATTAATAAAAAATATAAATAAATAGGCTATCAAAAGTTAAATAATATTTTGTATGATATATAGCTAATAAAAAAAACTGCAAGACAAAACCACTAATGAAAGAATTAACTCTTAAAAAGAGATTTTAAAAGGAATCTTCAAGCAAAATATTTTGAGCGCTTATTTGGAAATAAGTATCATTATAGCACGCGTGCGCAGTGTAAACTAATAACAGTAAATGATACCATATAACTATTTCGATCACGTGACTGTGCTGTCAATCGTTGGCGCTCCTACGGATTTAAATACAATTCGAAAGTGCGCATGTGCAGTGTAAAGCAATGAGATTTTTGCCGTGGGAAACTCTATCACAACGGGACTTACCGGGCCCAATTGTAGGTGTAAACTATCCCTGGACCAACTTAAACCTGAAATATTTCACCAAAATCGATCCAATGGTTTAGGAGTTCAGTAACATAAATACATAATAAAATATATATAAATATTACACATATAACGGATACCCTTTATGCGGTTAATTGAATAATATAAAAATGTCCACATAACAAACTAATGAAAGTACTTTTTTTACAGCACAGTTCACACCTTCGACTTTATGTTCTAATAAAACCCCTAAATATTTAGATATAAAAATAGTATTGGCGAGAATGGCCTATTTCCTGAATAAAATTTAATAAAACCTTGTTTCAATGTCTGGTTCAATGATTACCGCAAGGTCTGATATTCAATATATCCGTTTTTTCCTCTCGGCTGCGAGGAAACAGCTGTAATCGAATACCCTTTCTGCCAAATGGCAACTGATTGATATGTCTTGAAAATTGAACCTATACCCCATTTATTTCGGCAGATTTGTCTGAATATATTTATGTTCGATTTTTTGAAGGCTCCAGATATTTAGCAAAAAAGTTTGTATTTAATTATTATTCTGATATGTTATATATTGTTAATACATTTCTCTATATATATTTCTGAAAGCAGATTTATTTTACTATTATCCAAGTAAATTTCCCTATAAAGAAATCCCTGTAAGTTGATCCCATAAGCTAAACATTGGTTTTGCATACACAGCTCCTCTATTACTTCGTAATAATGGTATGTTCAATGAAAATAATTAATAGTGATAATAATTAATAACGATAACAATTGTTGATATTATAACAGTTAAGAGAATCTACGCAGGGTAGAGGCTAGATATACTCGTTAGGATACTTTTGGAATAGGGGACAGACTTAAACGGTGCTTTTGAAGGAAAACAGAATGTTTTTATGAATTTATATGAATATGAAAATGTCTGCACCTTTACAGCATATTTTTGATAATGTTCGCCAAAATCAACGTTTGCAAATGTCTCGTTCTGCGTAAAGATTTTTTTAGCTTTATAGTTTTTTATTACTGCAATATATTGAATTCATGATCAGTAATATTTCGAAACTACCCTACAATTCTAAAATCAAATTCTCTGTGCTCATTTTCACTGAGCACACACTTTGTTACTGTCCGTTTTATTAGTGTTTGGATCATCAAGATCTGGACGTATAGATTACTTTAACTTTCGCTAAACGACATCTCCTATTCTTCTGTTTTTCTGTTCACAATTTTTTAGCTTTTTGCTGTTTTCCTTGGAGACACTTAGACAATCCTTACAACTTATTTTTCTTTCTTCTTTTGATAAGTTGGTTTAATAAGTGCCTGCCTTTTTCTGTAGAAAACAAGTTATATTATAATTAAATTTGTGTTTAAGTTAAACGAGTATACATTCTTATATTGAATAAATTACGCAATGACCATCCACGTGTTAGCTATAAAAATAGGTTGATCCGACTTTTCTATATCTCCCCTGGACAAAAATCTTTCCACTGACATCTAACGAGACAGGGTAGATACTTGTTTGGCTATAAAACAGATATAATCAAAACAGTATTTACAATACGTAATTTAGAATGCACAAATAATAGTATATATACAAATAAAATAACATCATCAGACTAATGTTCACAAAATAAAACTTACCATGGAGAGATGACATTCACTTTCCCACAACTGTTTATTACGTTGCTGAAATGACTGACAAGATGGTTGCACGGCGCTTGCTGCTAACGCCAAAGAATTTTGTTGAAGGTCATAACTTCTTCCGATAAGGTAAATAAAAGCTGTTTTTAAATAGATACAAGAATCCATGGGGCGAGACACAATATGTGAAAAACGAACTATTGTGTAATTTTGTCTGTTAGATTACAATGAATTGTTTATCTGGATTTTTAAAATGACTGATTTTCTACTAAGTTCTAAGAACTAAGTTCATTTATACAGTGAAATTAAGTGAACACCATCTTGGTGAGTATTCAGAAATAAGAATGTAATTTCGAAAAGAAATCGAAAAATTGAGTTGTCTATCGTGGATGTCGAAACTAGGAATTCAGAAAAAATATCGATATATTTGGCCGATATTTGTTTGCCCGATATATTGGTATATCGATATTTTTTAGCCGATATTTTTCCATATTTTTTCAGAATAGATTAAATATGATTTTTAAAAAAACCTTTAAAATCGATACTTAATTTTAAACGTTTATCAAAAATGTCATTACTTTTTAAGAGATTTAGAACAAAAAAATTAGGCTAATATTTAACTATTTTTATTTTTTCTTAAGAATATCGATATATTTATTGTAAAATATCGATGTTTTTTTTGCTATAACTATAACGCAATATATCGGAGCTTCTCGTCCGATATATCAAAAATTTTTTTAAATGTCGATATTCGGTTGCCAACACCCCTGGATGAAAGTACCTCTTATCTTGTTATTAATTACTGATATATACAACAGTTTTGGAGTAAAATACATGTTTTTCTTGTTTTATAAATAGTGCAATTGATAGGATTTTGAGATCATAAGGTTATTCTCTTTTGAATTAATTCATTAATTTAAGTTACTTATCAAGAAAATAATGTTAACATAAAACTTAAGTAATATTAATATTATTATATTTTCACAGACATAATATTTCGTCGGCTATATAGTGCTGTTCATACCAGTTATACAAATACTTATTTCAAACTTCTAACAGCATTTGTAAACATTTTATTTATACAAATCCACTAGAATTCTGAACCCTGAACTTTCAGACATGTTGTGAAGAGATTCGAATTACACAAAGAAATGCGATTTTACACGTTACGAACTGATGGTCCCGCTTTAGATGAGAGCCGTTTTTAAAAAGAAGTCTAGACAATGAAAAAATTCTCTCTAATGTTAAAGATATATTCCTAAAGTTGCGTTATATTTGAGTATGTTATAATGGTGATATCGTTTGCTCTTGGCTTAACTTTACTAACCAAAAGGATATATATATATATATATATATATATATATATATATATATATATATATATATATAGATCAATTTTATTTCCGCTTCTTTTTTTCTTCTTGGGAATTGGTATTTACTGCAATCGAAGTTAACGTTTAATTATAGTTCAATTATTTAATATTAGTAGTAGTTGGTGTATAACGTTACATAGAATATATTTTTCTAAACTTTTTCGTAATAAAAATATTCTTCTTCATTTTTAAATATGATAGAATAAATAAAGTCTACTCTGTATTCATGTTATTCTTCAATTTAGGTTGCCAATATAGTAACAAAATCATGTATTTCTCAATATACTAAAATTAATTAGATATGCCTTTTAATCACATATATTTCTGTTTGCTCTTTTCAGTTATTCCTTCTATAAAGCTACTTTATTGTTTTCCTTAAAGTACTGTACACTTTACTTATTTTGATGCCCATTTTTAATCAGCGATATCTATTAGTGGAAATAGAAACTATTCATGTACGACTGGTAGAGAGTTTAATATAACTGTTAAATTCGATATTATCGGAACCGGTTTCAAAGTAGTCAGATGGCAGTAGTTAAATAATATTGTAAATAGATAAATGGGGTTAGGTAGATATTACATTAAATTGTGTGTATATAGTAGAATATAAAGTAAGTGTAGTATATAGGTTAAATAAGGTTTTTTTATTATTTTTGTTTATATATTTTATCAGATATTTTTTTTGGTGTTAAACATCTAAGTTTGAATATTTTTTAATTTTTACTGAGTTCCTAATTTATTTTTTGAAGTCGGTTCAATTTTTTTGTTAAAAATATTTTTTTATTGTAAACATATCATAGAAAGCCCAAAATTGTATTTTCTACATTGATTAAGTTATTTGGTTTGAAGAAGATTAGTTGTCTAAACCCATCAAACAGTTTTAAAACCGACGATAAGTTGCTTCGTCATATTCTAATGGCGCATTAATGTCGACGATTTAAGAAAATGTATTTCAATGCCAAGGTTGATACGATGAAACAAATTTCGAAGACATTAAATTATTGCAATTGTTGGACGAAACTCCAGATCAAATTCACAAAACCTTCTAATCGCTTGACAGATGAGGAATCAACCGTTTTCATACGCTTACATGCGATGACAAAGATACACAGGGAAGGGAGATGACTACCTAACTAATTGGCTGAAAATGTCATTTCGAATAATTTCAATCACACCATTCAGTTGCTTCGTTGATTCATAATTCAATCGGCCAGGAAAAAATTTTTTGTGGCGTGTTATAAATAAATTCGAAAATGAATCGAGGACTGTGTGGAATTTTCTTCTTGATAAATGTCATTTTAAAATTAAAATATTACCAAAATACATGAAAGCCTTATGATATGTATCATATATGTGTAGGTAGACTAATTTTCACCAGTACTATTGCTAATATTCATCGTCGAGCTTTATGGAAATATTTGAGTGTCTTGACTTCCGCTTAATATAAAGACCCATTGGATAATGGTACTATAAAAGTTACTTTAACAATTACTCTATATCTCTTAAATTAACGTATAGGTTATTTATAATAATTTACAATAAGTAAAATTTAGGGGCTGATGTTTTAAAACAAATTTGAAAAACGATTCGCAGTGGCCCTTGCTCGGACATTTTCCGGGATAAACCTTTTCGCCGCAAAATAAAATATAAAAGCAGCTTTGAACGCGTGGCGCGTATAGAACACCCATTGTAGCAACAACACCAGCTGCCACAATGCTTCGTTCCCGACTTGAATAGTTTTTGCACACAATGGAATAATACTTGGCTTCGTTCCTACGGACGGGATTATTGAAAAATTGACACAACATATGGGGGGATTTTCAGCTCGCTTCAATTTCATGGTTATTATGACCAAAAAATTGCAGATATTTTATTTATTAAGATTTGGTCCATACTTTATTATACAACAGATGTAAAGCACTGTGGTATATCAAATTTATTTATATATATGACTCATAAATTGACCATTTCAAGTTAATTATACTTGCCTTGGAGGACTCTCCTATTGTTCTAAATTGACATAGTGTGTTAGTAGAGAAGTATAAGTTACAGTCAATTATAATGGTGTCAGTTGCTTGAAATCATATGTTAAGATCACGACTTTTCTATAAATAAATTTTTATTTTCAAAATGTTCATTTTACAGGTTCACACTCTTAGTCTATACTATATGTGACTATTCTGTTTGACTAAAGGCCACATGGTATTAAAATATATACAAATGAATATCTCATAAAAAAAAATCAAACGTAAATATTGTCCAAAATCTTGGAGAATTATCATATTAATATAAATATATTATTATTTATAAAACCAAGTGAGGGTTATATTTTGGTGCATCAATATAATTTATTGAACTATCAGTCAAAATGTGATAAATTTTTTAATATTTAATTAATAAAATAAATGTTGAAGGTATTACTAAAAGGAGTTGTTTCAGAAAATTGCGAAAGGTCCTTATGTATCCATAATAGCATACGTAAAATTCACGAACGGTTTGTCAAGTGCACTAATTTGTTATGAATTAATGTTCCTCAATTGCTAAGTTTTCTGAAAGTTCTTTGGGAGGTTGAGGTTGTTCATCCTATAAGTCCAATTCATGTTCCTCGAACTTTTTTTGATTCTTCAGGCTTTTCTTTGCCATTCACATCATATTTACCGCTTTTTAATCATTGAAGTGTTGATCACTGTGTGTCTAAGGATGACTGATGATGGTAGCTGATTTGTTAAAATCAACAAATCAAAATAAGTAATGTCGAAAATGCAAGTTTGAGCGTTCAATGATTGGTGAAGCTACACTGAATAAAGAAAAGAAATGTTAAAACCATCGGATTTAGCAGTTAGGTTAGGTGGTTTAACAACTGCTTACATTATTACTTCGCCTTTTCACCAATAGATATCGCTAACAAAAATAGATACAAGAACTTAATAATATATACATTTGTAAATAAGATATTTAAAAACATACAAACTAAATCTTTTAAAGTGTTCAATAACAAATTAGTTTACAAATATGTGGATGCAAAACCTTTATTTGTTATTATTTTTCATATTTTTCATATTTGATATTGAGAACATATACTCAATAATTTTTTTTATTAGATGCTGTAAAATTACCTTCTAAATCCTTGAGAATGGTACTAAAAACTGATGTAATATGCTACATATCGGATCAAATCTTTCCTACCAATACGGTTTGCCTTATATCCATTTGCCAACAATAATTTTCAGTTAGCTGACAATCCCAATTTTTTTATTTTGCTTTATATCTTATTGCGATAAACTTCATGTCCCTTTACATATATACTATCGATATTCCACGAATTGCAGCGATAGTCCCGGAATTCCTTCGAGACAGTCGTGATTGTCGATAAGCAAGAGTGCAAACTCAACGTCAAGGACAACCATCTCAGTCAAGCTAGTAACCAGGGTCGACAAGACCTCTAGGATGTCCTCTTATTTGAATACTCGACAGTCGATAGACCTAGCATTGAAGACCATGTTTCGGAGCCTACGTTAACCAGTAGGTGCAGTCTAGATAAATCATATTAGTTAAAAACAAAATTCTAATATAAGCCCAAAATCTATAAACTTTATGCTATTAATCTATTTTATTACTCTAGATTATTTATTATAATTTAAATTTGTTTCTCTTTTTTTGTCGGAACTACACAGCAACAGCCTGTTTTTATTTCTTATGAAACATTGATAATTTTTTTTCTATATGTTCATTGAATATACAAGAGAGAAGAGGAGATCTTTAGAAAATAATAACACTTTCGGTTTTAATAGTAGTACTATGAAAAGTTTCTCTACATATGTACTTTTTATATAGATATTTGTGTATATTATTTCCCAGTATACATTAAAAAGTTTTGTAAACCTTGTATTTTAATATGAAATTAATAGCATAAATAGTCTTCAAGTAACGATAGTCGCCTGTAGCGATATAACAAAAAAAGAAAAATTTACAGGCGCCACTCTTCGTAGAATTTCCGTTTTTGCTGTAAAACAGCAGTGGTATATAACAAAACTTTTCATTTAGCAGGACAATTAAATCCTTTTACGTAATTAGCTAATTTGGATTTAAATGGTTTAAGTTTATGGTATTGTATGAAATAAAGTAATGATTTTTTTAGTGTAAATACTTTTTCTAGCTTTACTCAGTTTAATTAAATTTTAATTATACGCGCTCTAGTGTTTTCTCAGTTTCTTTTAGGTTCGCACAAGCTGAAGGCAATTTGCTGAAAACGTCGAATTAATTAAGAAATCTGATAATTAAATTGTCGTTAATAAATTAACTTTGAAGGCTCTATTTCAAGTGTTAAATAATCTTACTGTGTGATTAACATTGTACACTTAAAATTTCAGTACATTGTCATAATAAAGTTTAGATATGGTAATTTATTTCAATTTAATTATTTTTTGAATCTTCTGTTAACAGCGAATATTTTTAAAGGGCTTTCAGTAATGGCTTATTTTCTAAATGTTTTAACATTTATAAGCGCTTTATCTATATATGATAACAATATATGTGACCTGGCATGAGGTAGATTTAATCTAAGCTTTAGAAAATTAAAATTTAATTAATATTTAATGAAATGAGAAAAAGGTAACTCCAACCAAAAAAACTGTTCAAAAGTTAAATTATTAAACAACTATTATTATTATTTACTAATTTTAAATATCTCTTATATTTAAAGAAATACCTGAAAGTCTGGTAGGCGTACCAAAAGCAGAATTAGCCATACACACTGTATACAGAAGATAACATGTTTTTGGATGGCAATACCAAGCCACCCTGAGGGTAAAAGCAGGTAGAACTCACCCCGATATCAATTTTTAGGTATTTCACTCATAATACCATTTAAAATAGATGGAAACCTCTCAGATCACAGTGTAGCCCGTAGCCAGTGCAATACTAGTCGTATAATGTAATTCCTCACTCCTAAAGAAAACCACACGGATGGATGTGGTCGTTGTCCCGCCTGGAGATCTTATGGTTTTAATGAAACTATATTTAAGTATCGTTTGTACCTAATTGGTGCTGTACCTCCATGTTGTAATAGTTTACGGCTAAGAAACTCAGCTACTGTAATCTGGCTTTGGTGGCCGTTCATCATAAAGTGCAAGTAGACTATGTTAATTCACAGCAACTTCAGTGCGCTTTTGGTGGCCTTACACCTTAAACTGTGGTACATGTGGAATCCACAGTCTAGAATTGCTTCTCAAAGCTTGAGTGTTTCTCACTTATAGAATTGTTTATTGGTCTTTGAATACCTTCAATCTACCTTTTGTAACTTTAGAGCTTCGGCCTACAATACTTTTTCCACAAGACCTCTTTACTACACCAAAGAATCCATCGAGTAACTATGGAATTATTGCCAACGTCAACGTGTCTTCTATTCTTGATAATTAATTTAATTCTGGTTAATTGAACGAATGCAAACGAGAACAAAGCTATGATCTGCCCGGGCTCTATAAAAATTGAAAGGGTTTAGAAAACAATAACTATTAATTTATGTTAAAAAACTATTTTATTTGACGGAAGAAAGAGGCCATTTGTTGATGGGCCATAGAAAGCGACGCTGAGGATTCTTATCTACTAGAAAACAGATCAACTCGTCTCTTTCGTTCACCATTTATATAGTTTTAAAACAGATGGCAGCGACAGTCATGGCCATAGTCAGCATTAAATAAACCCAAATATTCTGAAGCACTAGTACGGTAATGGTTGTCCTTAAAATCTGGAAAAATAATACACTAAATGTATAAATTGTTCTACATTTTGTGAATTATAATTGTGTGATAGGGTTCATTATCTCATTTACATCATTTAAAGAAATATTGAAGACATCTTAATTACATTATTTATAGTTAACTAAAGGTACTTCAATAATACGTTTTAATAATATTTGCATGTATTAAGTATTTTTATATATAGATATTTAATAAATTATATTTAATATTGTTAAAACATCATAATTACTTTTTATATACAGTGCTACTAATTGATATAACTGCCATTTTCTATTATCCTATGCCGGAGCTATTTCAATTTCGTTTTTATATCACCTCACATTATAATATCATTTTTCCAGCATTTATTCTATTCCCTTTTGACAAAGTATTACACAAATCCGGAATGGAACTTCGTCGTTCCGGGTGTGGAACAGCGAAAAAGTTTAATATTTCATTTTGTTGGAGGAAATTTCTAAGAAGGGCGGTAAGAACCGTAACGAAAACATTTCCTTTATTTTTGTGGGCTGGGTAATATTTTTAGGTAGGTTTTTTATATAAGCTTCAGTTTCACTAATACATTTTGCTGACGGCCTTAATTTTTTTGTTTCTAATTAATTGACCTTTAATTTTAATTGGCAGTTGTTAAAGTTAATAAACGTATTTATATTTAAAAAATTATAAGTAGAATTTACCGTTATCATATCCAATTTTTTTGACTAATTTTAAGAGTTTCCGTTTTATTCTGTTAATGTGCTGATATTCTTTATAGTAGAAATTTCATCCAGGTACCTTAATATAAATTAATGCACTAACAAAATATATTAGATCGTTGACGCTTTTGTTTTAATTAAGGTTTTAATATTAGGACTCTCTATTATCATTGAAAATCCTACTGAATAATTAAATATTAATTTTATAAAATCTGGGGTAAAATTATCCGTGAAATCATATGCAGTTAATCATAAATTACTGTATTGATTAATAAATACACTAAACAAAACAGAGAAAACTACATAATATCAGGGTTTTACAGTATTTGAGTTACCTGTAATTATAATATACAAATGCGTATTTTGTAATTTATTTGCTTCTTTATAATGTAATTTGCAATGGGTATTTCAACTGCTTGACGTCGAAGTATTTGGTAATTCGTATTTCTTGACTTGTGGATTCAAAATACATTTGAATATAAATACAGTTGGCATAATATCTTATTAAGGGATGAGTTCTACAGGAAATGTGATTCTATAGCTTCCGTAATCAAAACAGCGACAGCTAAATATCTCAGTATTTAAAACTAGCGGTACTTCATCTGTACTATGCGCTAAATTGCCATAAGTCTAGTTCATTATCATTTTCATTTTCAAAAAGTTATTTTTGCGAAATGTCTGAGTGTTAATAAGTTTCTTAGTACGTATGTTATGTCGCGATGAATGATCAAATTCACTCCATATGTACGCCTAATGATGCTAGATGCTAGCGGCGATGAAGTGAATCAAGTGAATGCTGTAACACATGCAGGGTCACAATTGAGGGATTTTACTGTTGTCGTATTACAATTAATAGATAGTTTAGAAAGATGATTTAATAGATTTTTGAAACTGTCACCTAAAATAAATGAAGCCCTATTGGATTCATGCTACCAACCTAATTATAAAATACGTTGGTTGTCAGAGAACATTACAATAGATGAGAGGCAAGTACTACAAAATGTTGCAAATCATGCCTTAGAGGCAAATTATAAAACATGGAATAAGGCTTGAGAGTAACAGGAATACCAGTACTAATAAAGAAGATTATGGTTTTATTGTTTTTGCTAACAGGGACATCAACCACAGACATCAACACGTACGTACTCCATATAAAAACTTTGTTCATACAACAAAAGTTTGTGCTAATCAGGACCTGACCAAAAGGCTGTTTATTTGATAGTTAAAATTCATTTACATTTAGAAACCTAGTGTCAATGAAAAGCAATACTTCTTTTACTGATTAATAGCATGGACTGAATCACTTCTATTCTATTAACTTAACTATAACCATAATTGTATGCATAACCTAACAACTATTTTGTAATTTATATTTTAATTAAAGTAAATTAATAACAATATAATAACCAATTTTGTGCTCATAAGCTGTATTGCCTTATTATACTAAACTGTAATTTCTTCAAAACACCTCCATTTTTGACCACCTCCAACAACACCAAGTTCAGGGGTTATCAGGGTTTATAAACTTGATAGAAGAGAATTGGGATGATTATAAATAATCTTTTATATTTACTATTTCGTATACATTATTTCTGTAGCAAAATTTTTCGCGCCAAAACGCTCACCGATTGCATATGACGTCAATATACAGTACAATGAATATTAGGCCAATAAGCTTCAAAATAATTTATTTTACGTGTTTAGAAATCATCCCAGTAGACATCTGGTCTTACCCAGCCTGGTTACTGGCGTGACTGAGGTTCTTTTCTTTATCGGATTTTACACTCTTGCCTAGGACAATCACAAATTTTAAACAATCACAAACATATATTTACGACCATGCCCCAGCATTCAGGGATTCGAACCCGCGGCTATCGCAACAGTAGGAGGACCGTCTTATCGCCTTTACCACTACGCCACCGAGCCGGCTGTATGATTATTAACAATCCAATGGGCTATGTCAAACGATTTTCGAGCTTTGTACAGAACAAAGTTATGTTTGCATTGATATAAAAATATAGATATATCTATAATTTTTCCCTGAGATTTGAAAAGATAAATAACGATATATCGGTGATTCTTGCTGCTTTCAATATTCCTATAGAGTCCGCCTTAATAATTACTTTGCCGTAATTATCTTGGTGAATAACGTACAACACTTTTTAACTCACAATACACAACACAAAACACTTTTTTATAACAATAAATCCATTGATCTGATGAATAAAATATTGTTGTGATTATCATCATGCTAATTATCCGATTGGTCAAGAGATTTGACATAGTACAAAGTGATTCATATCACAAATACTATCAATCAGCTGCGGTCAATCATCAGAAATAACTAATTTTTCTAAAGTACAGGATGTTCCAAACCTAAGTGTATCCTAAAATTCATAAAATAAAGAAGAAGAAAAATAAAATTTGATGTTATAATATGTCAAAATTATGAATTGAAAATTGAAGAAACTATATTTTATATGTATTTGGCTATTTAAAATCATTAAGTTAATTTCAATATTAAATTAAACAGTAAAAATCAAGTGCTAGTAAATTATTAATAAGTATAATTTAAAATCCATTGTATAAATTAATTGATTATTATTAATTTTTAAATGTTATTATTATCCTAAAATTGACCTAATAAGCAACACTGCCTGTTTTATTTATATAACTCATTCTAGCAGTTGTTTTTGTTAGGACCAAGCATAATTAAAATTAAATATTAATACATAATTTTAAAATCAGAAAATTCAGTCGCTCTCTCGCTGCAGACATAAGAAAACTGCTTAAGTGCTATTAAAAATTTATTAGCGCTGCTCCAAGACGTCCTTCACCTTAATTTACATACAAAATATCGTTTTTATGGTACTAAGACCTCATACTTTTGACAAAGTCTTACTCAAATCCGGGACGAAAATCATGACTTCATCGTTCCGGGCGACGAACAACGAGAAAGTTTAATGTTACGTTTTGTCGGCGGAATTTTCTTAGGACGGCATTAAGAACAGTAACGAAAATCTTCGCTTTATTTTTCTAAAGATATACTTTCCTCGGGCGAATCGACTCCGCTTCAAAAATTAGTTCAACTAGCAATTTTAATTCAATAATAGAACGAAAAATTGTAGCTATCTACCTTAGAGATTTATTATATAGTTTCAATAAAAAACGTATTACTTCTATATTAAAATAACTGACATTAAAAAATTACTACAATTTGTCTTTAAACTAATTTAAATCTATGTGTATATGTTATCTGGGAGGACCCATCGACCCTATCTTAGTCTCTAGTGTAATTATGTTTATATATTAACACTGCTGTTTTTTTTATTTGATTTTTATTATATAATGTCTGTGTTATGTTCTCGTATTATCCAAGAGTTGCATTATTTATATATTGACATTAAAATAGAGTCTGTATCCTTAGAATTCTCTTGATTTCAAAGTAACAATAGACTTTTGAAGGTCTTGGTGTAAGTAATCAGTCCTGTAGTATCTGGGTTCGGCCATAATACTGCTCAGAATTTTGTTCTGGAAATCTTATTATTATGTTTATATTAATTTTCGTGGAACAACACATGCTTATATAATAGCAATTTATTATTTACTAATTATTGTGAATTTCATTGAAGTAACTTATATAGATTTTCCTATATTTTATATCTTTCCATTCCTTGTGTAAATGTCCCCTTCAGCGAAGTTTTGGCACAAGGTTCATTCTGAGATACTTAGAGTTGTTGCTACATGGAATGATAGTATTATTTATTGTTATTGGTGCTTGTGCGGTCTTACTATACTTATCTTCCAGGTTTGGTGGTTGGTTTATATTGTCCCTTTCCTGTAGTAATATTCGTGTAGCTTCTTCGATATTGTCTCACACAGCAAGAATTGGGGTTTCATCAGCAAATATATCCATCCTGATATTATTCTTTTGTGGTATATCACATCTATAGATCAGGTAAATAATTGACCCAATACACTTCCTTTAACACCTGCTTTAGCTTCTTTTATTACATTGTATATTTCCTCTTGTTTGGCTCTGTAAAAATTCTGACTGTAATGTAAGATTTTAATATTTTAGTGTCTTGTTTTGCTAGCTTTTTCTGTGGCTTATAAACAAGACCGTCATGCCACATCGAAGGCCTGGGCTACAGCTAAGAATATAGCTGAACATAACTTTTTACCTGTACCTCGGTTAACTTATTATCACCTATCATCTTTCAAATGTTCTCCGATAATAACAAGTGCCAGTGCGTCGGTTGTCGATGAATTGAACCTCCACACGTGCTCACCGGCAATTGCTGTCCAAAGTCTGGCGACGATATCATGGCTGTCAGACGGTGTCCGTATAATTTTGAATATATTAACTAAATTTTTGTCCTAATGAAGAAACGTTTATAATTATTGGATAACAGCTTGCTTCACTCACACACAGGTGTCATGCTTCGCTTTGTCGGGGAAAATTTCTTATGAAAGGGCTGCGAGGAATACTTTCTCATTATTTTGAGAATCTGTAGGAATAGTAATATTAATAATCTCTTTTGTTTTTTACGTCCTATATAAAGGATTTATATATTTTTTAAATAAGATTCTACTAATTAATTTTTAGAAATACGTGTTATAATAAATGCCCCATATGATAGTTCTGTAAGCATTTGTATATTAAATAACTCCCGTTAGCCTTTGCTTCTAAGCTGCAACTTTTTTTGTCAGTTCAAATAATGTCAAATAATATTTATAAAACCATATTTACCTGTTAAAAGTTTACCTGTTGCAATGTTAAAAGTTTGTAATGAACATTATTTAACGATAGATACATGTTACAGCTGTTACATAACTACCAATATTGAGATGCTAAAATACATTGCCCATTGTATGTATTGACAATTAATTGTACCATATGATTGTCAGTTCTTTCAGCTAATAGCATATCATAGCTAAAAGCCTACCTTCAAATATATCCAGAATACAATAAGTGTTTGTAGCCTGGAATCCAAGAAAATTCCGACAATATATTCCATAATAAAGTGTTGAATGAATACAAAATAATTACTTAAGATTAATCCTTAATATTAATAAATTATCCTTTATTATTGAAAAATAATACACTTTATAATTGTTAGTGTCTAGAATATCAGTGTCAGTATCCTAATAGTATTAAAATTTAAACTGGGAATTAAGAAAGCAAAATGTATCTATAATTCTGAGAGTAATATAAAAATGTTGTCCATAACTAAATATTACTCCAACAAATTTAAAGTATAATATGTAACATTTCTATGCTAAATAATTTCTATTGCAATAGTATAACAGTTACTGATACATTTGGACCATCATTTATTTTTAGTTGGTATAATTCAAAACTTCCCTCAGTTTCCTCGAAATAGAATTTCCCACCAAAATAATATTTCTCTTTGTTGGAAATTAGTTCAACTAACGTTTTCAATAGAGAACTCGAAGCTATTGCTATGAAGTAATTCTGCTGTTGAAAAATTCCGTTAACTGAAGTTATTTCCAATCACTGGGATGAAAAGGAAATGTATACGAATAAAGGTTTACTTTGGCGTATTTCATTTTGTAGCAAGTAATTTTCGCCGTTCTGCCATTAGTGTTCCAGAATAAAATACATTTATAAAGCGTAGCCAAACTTTCTGTATTAGGCATAGTATTTATTGTTAAGACTTTTTATTAGGAAAATCTTGTAATGTGAACATATATTTTATTACTGTTCAACGAATGACTACTATTATTTATATAATTTTTTGGTTAAAAATATTATAGACTATCAAAATGGTGGTATTTAGAATGAGTGGTGTTTGATCATTATATGTTAGTGAGTGAGATATCCTATTCAGCCGATATGGTTTTTACATCAGTTTTGCAAAATGTGTTGAAGGTTACAAAATGCGTCCTGAGACATAACATGTAATTTATTCAAATATATTTATTATACGGAAAGTGTTAAACTATTTACCGTTAAAATTATGAAACTCATCTAGGAAAAACTTTATGGAATTGATATTGTGAGGTTTTGAAATTGCAAATAATTTGAAATTGGGTCAGAAGCTGCCAAGAAATGAGTGATTACATGGTGTACAAGTGATGTGACTTCAAGATAATCTAGTACGTGGTTACAAAATAAGTTATGTTGTAATATAATCCTTTTTGCAACGAAGTCGCGGAATCAGACCTACCTTAAAAAATAGATGAGAATGTATTTATTGTTCCAGGAGAAATAATGGAGCTGTACTAGAGACGATGAAATAGATCACTTTATTGGAATGATTGTGTAACAGCTTAGAAACCATTTTTATTGATATAATGATTTTTTTTATTCCAATTTTGTTGATAATGCTTATGAATGCTGACTTGTCATGATATGTGGCTTCTTTTAAAATAGAACTTAATATACATTGCATAATTTACATAAATGTTTGTCGTATTTGATAGATCATTTAATAATCATGATAACAAATGCACATTTTCAATTGAATTATATTTTTATATAAATTTTTTTATTTTACTTTAAATCATTACCTATTTATTTTTAACCACCCTTTCAATACTAGACTATATTTTTTCTATTTTACTATGGCAATTATGTTATTTCATCATATACAGAAGGATTTAAAATTGGTAATTTTAATGTTAATGTCAAAAAACTTTCAGACTGTTTAGCAGTTGAGGAATCAGTTGTATCAGATCGTTACATGTAATACGATCCAAAAGAAGGAAAAATGCTACTTCACTAATTGACTGAAAACATCATTTCAACAGTTTACAAGAATTTTCGGAGGAATTGGTAATGAAAGTAAGTTTATTACATCAATCTCAACACCAAAACTTCATGGGTTAGTCAAGGAGAACTATTCACGTCGATACATCTACGAAACGGAATATTCTTAACCATAAAGTCGATCAGCAATAGGATCAGCAAGGTCTAGCCTCTTAGTACTGCTAAAATTGAATGAAACTGTTACCGCAGAAACATTATTGCAAAAATGACCAGCAATATTATTTGACGGTTTTACTTATGATAGAGTAGCATACGCAAAGTATTTCTTATTATAAGACAAATATTCAACAAAATATTTACAACAGCCCAATTTACCTAACAGAACTACTCTATAATTAAGTACCATATCTAATAACTAAATAATATTTATCGATATATATTCTTTCATATATATTCAGTAAATTAATTAAACAGATAATTAACAGTTTCCTAATAAAGCGTCAGTAATTAAATTTTATTGAATGTTGAACCAATATTGCTTCACATAATAATTATTCTTCAGCACCCTGATAAACAATGGCTTAATTACCTAGTATATGAAGTATTCCTTTATTCCATTAATCACAAAGCACTCTATCAATATCTTCTTGCCACTTCAAAAAACCTTATGTCATTAATTTATCTGGCGTGTCGAAGGCCCGAAGTTTTGAACAGATTAGACTCCAAATAAAGCAATTACGAGGAAAGCAACGTTTATCCCATAAATTTTGGATCACAGTTCGAATCGACTATTAAGGTCATTTCGTCAGCTACATGGAGATGACACAAGCTAGTTTCACGACGAAATTTATGGAAGGTAATCAACGTTTCCTACAGTGAATTTACATGCGTCGTATCGGCTTTTACAGAATATTTATTTGGCAATATTTTTAAAGTTATTAAATGCGCATCCTATCAGAACTAAATTGAGAAACTGGCGAGAGCCAATATAGAACGTCGTTTTTGTAGATAATCGAAAATAAAATTAGAAATTCTTTAACAAAAATAGTAGTAAGGCAATAAAGTAAAGTTTTTCGGGAATAAGTCTACCGACTGGTCAGTGACCAACTTAGAGAACATCCCAGAAAACATCCGGTTTTACCCGGCCTGGTGCCTGGCGTGACGGGGATGGTTATTCCTAGTTGAATTTTCCATTGTTGCTTATAAAGGCATTTACAGTTACAATCACAAATATAATGAAGTACATCTATAACCCAGTAAGATTTGAACCCGCGACTAGCGCTACAATAGTCTACCTAGCCAGCCGTTCAAGGGTATGTTTTATTATTATATTATTATTATATGCACAATGTAAGGTTAAATTTTCAAAAGTTATAAAATTCAAACAGCATCAATTTTATTTATAGTGGGAATGTTAGCTGCCAAATTTATAACACATCATTTTCAACGACGTCGAATTAGAAGAAAATGATTCTTGTTGTGTTGGAAGTAGTCAAATCATTAATGAAGTTTGTCTATCAAAAATAGTAGCAAAAATTTTAGTAACAGGAATAATTAGACATTTATTTTAAACATAATATATTTTAGTAATGCTTTAAATTGTATTTTATAGGTGAGATGTAGCTAGAATTTGTTGAGAGTAAAAGTTGAAGAATGTGAAATTCAGAAAATTAGAGAACAAGAAATTATACAGCATTTTGCTAAGATGTAAGAACAGTGTACAGTGATATTATAAAATAATTAAATTTGCTAACAAAAGTATATAATATGTTAATCGAAAGCTCCAAGTAGCCAATTGGGGTTTGTGGATCAAGAATAGTAGCAAAAATTGCAGTAGCAATCATAGTTGATCATATTTGGAGATATTTAGGAGAATTTCACTTCTTTCATATATTGTGGTGGCTTCTTTGTATGGTTTTCGCTATATTGGCTCGATTTGATCTAAACAATTTTGGTGTTTTTATGGTAATGTTTATTTATATGATTCCTGAAGCTTATGTTAATTGTTCAAACTTATAACTTAATTTAAATATGGTGTTTCTATAAAAATAGGAAGGCATATATAAATTAATTTTGTTATTTCATTTTATTCAATAATTTTTTAACTAAAATGTGTTATTAAAAAAAATTCTATTTTTATTTCCTTCCTTATATATAATTTCAACATTAAATCAATTAGTTATCAATTTTGTGTATGTTTATTTATAAAAAATAATTTATATATTAAAATGGAGTAAGTAAATGAAGCTGTATATAGGCATCCGCCAAACTTTATTATCTGTTTCAAAAATAAATGGAACTTAGCAAACGCATGCGCCATATCCGGAGATATTTATTGAGTAATGTATCGTGGTGTCCAATACCTTGTAGGTATAATGGTGAGTAATATTTATAACAATTGTTCGCAAATCGCGTATCACAATCAAGCTTGGACATTAGCGCTATTCAATTTGGTCTCCACTACGTAAACAAAACTTGAGACAATTAATCTTTTAGGTATTGAGATCTATGAACATCATTTTAAGGTAATCATAAATTGTGACTTTTTGATGAATTCATACGTCGGATCGTTCTCTCCTGTAATACCAGAAAACTACTACCGGTATCATATGGTGTTCTCGAATTATACACTTAACTTTGTAATATTAATGTATAATACATGATGTATTTATCCTCGATATTTTATTTTCAATCTGCCGTAGAAAATTAGCTTTTAATTCCTTTATAACACAAAAGTGAGTCGGAGGGCCAAAATTATGACAAAGGAAAAAAGTACTAAAGTATCAAGAAGAGTTTTCTATTTAACGGAAAATTTAAATTGCATAAAAAAGGAACTGAATCGAAAGCATAAATCAATAAAAGGACCCATAAGAACGATAGTCCCAACTGCGCTAGCTCGCTTTTTTGTTATCTTGGATTGCAAAACACGATTCAGTCAAATAAATGAGCTTGTTGATTAATTAACTGCTTTTTGCTTATTCAGTTCAAGACCCGTGGTATAAAAACGGGCGAATCCGAATTTATCGGAATAGGAGAGGGAACGACGCGGTCAGTAACCCAAAGCAAATAAACCATCGATTGAGAATCAGGATGTAGTAACAAATTCTGATTGACTTTGTGATATCGGGCGAAATAAATGACTAAAATGAATTTGGAACATACGCTACCAGCAGTATTTCGGCCAAGGGAGTTTAGAGATGCCACGTAATTAACTTAATTTGTTCTACATCAGTGGTTAGGTTTGATTGAACTGAGGCAATGAGAGAAAAACAAATAGATGCCTTGATGTATAATCAATACAAAATGACATGCTCGATTCTACGAGAAAATAAATCGTTTACGGAAATTTCGGCAGCCTTAAATTAATCAAATGAGCCAAATTAAATATAATAATGACAGTTTTACGTATTCTATAATATAATTAGAACATTAAACCAATGAAATATAAAAATATAGTTAATAGACCAAAACCAGGTGAATAGAACAATGGTGTATTCCCGAGAGTATATCATTTTAATGATCGAAAGACAGTTATTTTATTAGAAATAATATACGATATATTTAATTAATGTTTTGTAATAAATTTTGTGATAATTTTTGCATAAAATATAAGGAACATTATTTGAATATGAAATGGAAACAAAAGTTTAATTTTATTTATGATCGTAGTGTCGCCGTTTTTGGTTAGTTTTTTATTCTATTTTATCCGGTACTATTAATTCCTCTAGCATATCATGCTTTGGTTCATCTAATAATCTCGATCTTGGTCTCCCTTTTGTATTTGTTTATATTAGTATCCACTCTATTAACAGCTGGTATTATTTATCTTTCTTATCGTATCTATTTCTACCTATTGTACCTTTTTCTGCATTTTATAAATAAATATTAACCGGTGTTGCTAGTTGTTGGAATTAGTATGAATTTAATATAAACAAGTAATAAATAAATACAAAAAAATTAATACAAAATTAGTCATCTTTACTATTCATTAAAATTTAAAGACGACCGAATTAATGTTAATTTATCAGTCTAAATACTTCTTTTTGAGGATTCATGATTCATGAAATCAAGATTTATGAAAAAATACAGCACCTAATTTTGATTATATCGACGATATCAATAAGAAGTAGTCACTTTTTCGCACATTTCATATATTTGATTGCGAATACGGTAAACAAAAGTGATTTTAATTCATCACCACATTCATCATATATATATATATATATATATATATATATATATATATATATATATATATAATATTATATAATATCTATATATATATATATAATATCTTTGTATTCATAGAATATTCATAGAATGTATTACGCAAGTAAATAAGCGATACATTTTCTGTAAAATTGTATATTCAGCTGAATTATTATTTCAATAACAAACTGTCCTGAATATCTGGCAAAAAATATACCGACGGTAATATTGGGTAAGTCAAGTGACGATCGGAAATCCAACTCCAGCAACATATTCTGATTGGCTTTGTGGTATCGCCGATTATAAATCATTGAAATGAATTTGAGTTCTACGTCACCCACAAAAGTGTTTCAGTGAACCAATGCCAGACGTGTCTTGCGATTAACCAAACGAATTGCTTCCACAACGATGCTCAGTTTGATACGCTGTGCAAACAAAGAGGGAGGTAATGGCGCGGTTTAATCAACTGCTATATAATCAATTAATTTAAGGGCATTTTGTTAACTATGACTATAGATCTCGTATTAATTCCTAGGCAGAAAAGTGTTGAAAATTAGATAAATAGAATAAATTTAATATACAATTTTTTAGAATTTAATCAACTTGAAAATCAATTCTAAAATCATTTCCGATAATAAAATGTAATTTATTACTGTAGTATATCCAATATACATTGTCAAAATTAATGACATCAGCACATGGCAATGCTGTCGCATTAAATTTGACTTTTGGTTTATTTTGACTGTGACATATGTTGTAAAATATAAACAATCAATGAAAAATAATATTAACAAGTATAAATTATTTTAATATTACAGCACATCTAATGCATATGTTATCGAAGGACTCAAACTATAATTAATTATACAGACGCAATGGATTGTAGGTTAGGGTTGTTTTATTATATTAAAATTGAGCTCCTTTCCACACCACCTCCCATATAGCGGTCTAGGTGCATTTTTTATGTAGTAATATCCTCTGGGGACCCAATCCACCTAATCAATAATTGTATATCTAATTAATGTATTTTACTTTCATTAGACAGCATATTTATCATTTTACGTTTAGTTCTTATTTCCTTCGTTGTTGTGTTTCCATCTTACGTCAATTCATTTTGATATCACTATATTTCTTTATTTATTCTTTCTTAGTTTATTTTGTTATTATATGTGTACATTTTTCTTGACAATATTATGTTTAATAACTGCATTCCCCTAATGTATTTACCATATCTGCAAATTCATTATTGTGTCCAAGTTATTATATATCCAAAAACATTAGTTCTGTTAGTCTTCTTCGTGGGTTATTACAGAATTATTTACATCATTTAAATTATATGTTTCCTAAAAATGTATGGTGGGAATGCTGACAAACCTCAAGGAGCTACATTTCTAAAATTTTATATGAAGATTTCCCAGGTTAATAGTATTTCTCTGATATAATTTTATTAAATTATATTTGTATCGAAATAACTACTCACTGTTTCTGCACATTTCATAAATTTGCTTTTGAATAGATATAATATAAAGGTAATCTAGACTCGTCATATGCTTTATATGTCGACGTTTTCTTTTTCGTAAATCTCTCATTTTATTGTTTTTAATTTTTGAGATATTTTAGCTACAGTTCTTATATTACTATTACTTATATTCTAATAAATACCTCCCAAGGCAATTTAATGACAAGAAGTGGCCCCTGTTATCTCATTCCTGTTCGAAATAACTGATTAAAGAACCAATCAGCTTTTAAGCCTGACAATTAGCGACTTTTCCTTTTTCAATTTCACCAATCGTAAATATTAAACAGCAGTCTGAAATGTATCAAAGCGCTAAAACAACGCTTGACGGTTTAGAACCTCTAATTATTATCATCAATGTTATGGACCCATTTCCAACACGATCGTCCATTAACAATACAAATCAAATTTTATAGACTGATTCGGTTACATATTTCGGCGCATCAGACAGCATTCTGTCCTGTTTTAACCAGAAAAATCCTATCTTGTAAAATAAGAAGGAGAAATCAACTTCGAATTTAAAACGAATTTGACATTTTTAAAATATACTTAAATCAATCCAATGGTTAAAATACTTAAAACACACTAAAATAATAGGTATAGTATCCATTATCTTTGTATGAAATTGAAAGCTCGATTTAGCATATATAACAGGTCAATTGAAAGGTCCCCTGTCTACCATATTAAAAGATATTTTTTGGCAAAATTAGTTTTTTTTATTCAAGATAATTCCCATCAAGGGTGATATACTGATTATAGCGACCCTCCAACTTTTCGATACCATTTTTGTAGTACGATTTGTCTTTTGCTTCAAAATAGGCCCCAGTTTCAGCGATCACCTCTTCATTCGACGAAAATTACTTACCAGCGAGCATTCTTTTGAGATCTGAGAACAAGAAATAGTCGCTGTCAGATCTGGAGAATATGGTGGACAAAGAAGCAATTCGAAGCACAATTCACGGATTTTTGACATCGTTTTCACTGACTTGTGACACGGTGCATTGTCTTGGTGAAACAGCACTTTCTTTTTCTTCAAATTCGGCCGTTGTTCGGCCATTTTGCCCTTTAAAGGGTTCAATAACGCTATGTAATAGTGACTGTTGATGGTCCTTCCTTTTTCAAGGTAGTCAATGAAAATTATTTCATGCGTATCCCAAAAACACAGACCCCATTACCTTGCTAGCCGACTTTTGCGTTTTCCCACGCTTTGGAGCGGGTTCGTCATGTGCAGTCCACTCGGATGTATGTCGATTGGACTCCGGAGTGACATGGTGGAACCACGTTTCATCCATTGTCAAATATCGACGCAAAAACTCAGATTTATTACGCTTGATCATCTTCAAGCACTGCACCGAATTATCAACTCGTCGTTGTTTTTGGTTAAAAGTGAGCTCGCCCGGCACCCACTTTGCAAAAAGCTTTCTTATATCCAAATATTCGTGAATTATATGATGTACACGTTCAGTTGACATCTTTAGGGTATCTGCTATTTCATTCAATTTCAATTGATGGCCAAAATAATTTTTTGGATCTTTTAATTTTTTTCGTCGGTAACAACTTCTTTTTGGCGTCCACTGTGTTCACCGCCTTCGGAGCTCATTTCACCACGTCTAAACTTAGCATATCAATCCTTGACGGTTGATTTTTCTGGGGCAGTGTGCGGAAACTCGGCATCAAGCCAAGTTTGTGCTTCTTTCCCTTCAAGAAGCAATATTTTATCAACACGCGAAATTTTTTTTATCAATTATATGTATATATATATATATATATATATATATATATATATATATATTGTCTCCATATGCTAGATCTGAGACATTTTAACGGATGCGTTATATTTGTACACTTTTATTTGTTTTAATTATAGTGACCTGAGAGTGCATTCTCACTTTTATAGCGACTCTATTTGTTTATTACTCTTTGTTTCTGGAAAATGCTCTTAGATAGTATCCTTTGTCTACGAGTCCATGAATGTATGTTTAACGACTTCTAATTAAGTTTTGTTATACTACTAATTACAGTCTCCAAAATAGCTCAACTGGTCGAGGGACAAAAACACAATTTATTTCGGGAATACTTTTTATTCCCAGGCAACGGGCCCTAAAAACACCGGAACAGTCCGGATTAAAAACCCGGAACATTCTCTTTTAGTTCTGCGGTTTTGATGCCCATACGAGGGGTTGGAATTATATTGTGTTTTCTACAACATAACATTCTTGAATAAAAACTAAATTACACGCAATTTAGAATTTTTCTAACTAAGAACTAGTGATATAATGATTCAATTCGAAATTCTATTTTTATGACATTATTATGATATAAACAGTGATATTGTGTTTACTTATGACTATTAGAGTATTTATATAAAACATCTCTGTTTCTATATACAAACAATCTATATTCAAATAAAACTTTTATTCTTATTACTTTGCCAAGTCAAAGATGAATTATCTTGTTTTTTTATTATCATTTTAGTATGAAAGACTACATAACACATATACTGTTGTGCTACATTACACCTTCCTCTTGAAAAATCGACCAAAGGAATGTAGTTGGTTGTTATCCTGCTTAGACAGCTCACTATTGTAGTAAAATTAATTGTGAACACACACATACCATTTCCATGGTATGTATATTCTACATGGAGTGGTTTGTCAAGTCTCAATAGTCTACGGTTCAGCAACTTAGCTAACGCAATCCATTCTTACTGGCAATACACTCTGGCCTAGAAGTTTTTGACCCCTTTTCCAGTAAACCGCATTAGTTCTAAGCAACTTTAGACTGCTTTTAGTGACGCCACACACTAACTCACCATGCTTACTGATCTTAGTGTTACGATATTAATCGAAAATCCACTAAATTATGCCAAAAAATGCTTCAAGTAACTTAATTCCAGTTAACTGAATGAACTGGAAAGTTATGAAACGTGTAGTTGTTATAACCGAAAACTTATTTTAGTTAATTATGCCTACTTAACTACCTAACATAATTATTTATTTTATTAAGGCATATTTCATTTATAAAAACGCACTAAATATGTAGAAGTTATGAATTTATCAAGCAATGTCTCGTCATGAAAACACATCTAATAACCCATGATTTTATTGTCTGAAATATAAACCTAACATAATTATATCAAAAGCACTTAATCTTTTAATTTGCTTAGGTCTCTCAGATGTTTGACATTATCAGAATATACATTATTCATGCTTTATTCATTAAAATATTTATTAATTTAGGATAAATTATAATAACATTTTTAAATCTAAGATATCAACCTTTTACAATCTTTGCTCTCTTTAATTATCACAAATATTTTCCTTTGGGGCCATAATGAAATTAGAAAATATGCCAGGTATTCGGATGTAAACGAAATAAAAAACGAAGGGTTCCTAATTTTTACATCTGTTTCATCGTAATCGCGGAGCTCCAAGTTTTAAAAACCCTTCAAGATTAATTAATGCCAACGAGGATTAACATTAATTAATTACTAGGAATTAATGGTATGATTTTTAAGGACAATCCATTTAAGCCTAATTCGGTTTCGTGAATTTTGTGTACCATAATTCATTGTAGGTCTTAATTTTAGTAAGGCGGTAAGGTTGTTGTAACAAAATAAGTTGTTGTGATGAAATAACTGAACTTGATTATCCATCATTTTGATTCATATTAATATCATAAACCTATTTTGCTGTTTTGCAGAAATCAAATGAATGTTAGACCTTTATTACTTTTTCTATTTGATGAATCTCAAATACATAGTGACTTCGCCTATTCAATGTCTGTAAAGTTTGTAAACTTGGTAACATTAATTTTGAATAAGCTACTATATCTACCTAAAAATAAACAAATATTGTATTGGTCACTTAATCACTCTTTTAATTCAATTGAATCGACACAAAATCATGTTTCTTTTGTGAACCATACTTTTCGGTCTTTGATTGTTGGAAGATTGAATTGTAAGAAACCGGATAATATTTCTGGACATGATAATATGAGGAAGATATAAAAACCTTTCCTAATTACTACTCAGCTGCTGCAATTCATGTTGACTGAATGAATTTCTATTTTATGAATTTTTCGATGAATGTGTTTATGAACTCGGAGACTAATACTCCTCTTTCTCAGTGCATTTAGTTATTTCTGGTATACCCATCTAACATCTCCTCATTCAGAATTATAGTGAATATCTTTTTTCGGAACGATTACAATTTTTTTTATCTTAATTTGTTTAGGAGAACGAGACCATACTTGAGGAAAATGGGACATATAATTTCTTGAAATCCAAAAATTTTTATTGAAACTGGTAGTTTGCTGGATATATACATAAGAGGAACTAATGCCCGCGATACGCCATAAGTTTTCGCAGTAGCTTGCTGGATTTGATCTGTTCATTTTAGGCTGAAATCGAAATAAAATCCGAGGTGTACCAGATTACAGCATCACTGGATATCCACAACAACTATTATGAAGTTTTTGTCATAAGTTTGGCCATTTCACCTGCTAATCCTGCAACTTGATATTTGCAATCTGCTGGTAATGTTGATGAAGTTCTTTTGGCGGCTTTATTGAGTACATAGATAATCACCTTTTCAACGATTTATGATACTGCTAAATTCGACGGTGATTGTAGGCAACCGATTTGATCTCCTTTTTAGAACAATAGCGATGTATGCATATTTCTAGATTGCACGGTAAGCCTTTTTTGAGCAAGATTTAGAAGTTGTCTGTTGGATATACCGTCTGGACTTTTTGGAGTTAATTTTTTAATAATTAACCGGCAACACTTTATATAATTAAGATATATGGAATATACATCATTGTTACTAAATTGCGAATATCTCGAGCTGTACTTATCAGAATTTTTGCCTTCTTACTATTACTTGCTTATAAGTTTTTCTGAAAGGTCAATAAATTAATATAAACAAAACTGAACTAAATTAATTGGCATGATATATTAGAAAACTCATAGAAAATATATTGGAAATCCAATCTATCTTATAAAATTGTATTTTTCGATATTTTTTTTCTTTCGTTATGCAAAAATCAATATATGTTCTAATTATTTTTGAAATATCTTACTTAAGTAGTATTTTTAGTGCTCTATAATAAAAGACATCGATTATTAAGTATTAAACAATATAAAATAAACAAAATATTGTAAGCGAAAGATCAAAACATCTTTAAAAAATTTTTGTAATTTTTTGAGCAGATATCATGGTATCCTGAAAAGTATAATTGGCCCCTCTTTTTTACACAATGTATTATATATATATATATATATATATATATACAATTAGAGAGCGACAAAGAGCAAAATTATTCGGCCTTTTCATAACTACCAAAATAATGAGCTCCGACTTATCCAATTAAGAAAATAACGACAGATGGACATCGAAGTTAACGTAACGTTGCTGTCGAGTGTCGTTCCCCCGGGAAATCGTTTTATTTTAAGGTGTATTAAAAAATTCATAACGTCGCAATTTGTCGGAACTTTTTGAGTAATAAAGTCCGCCTTTATGGTTCGAATTTTACTCTATTGCTTTCTGACGAGTTGAATGGTTTGTTTTACTGTTATTAACAGGAAGGCCACTTTTTTGAATTTTGATAAAATGTCATACGTGCGGTATATTTTGCTGAATAGAAGTAAAAAAGGCATGAATGAATAAATTTGATACTTTCCCAAACTTATTATTAGTCAGGCCTAAACGTCTTTCCGTCTCAAATAAAAAGTTTAACAATCATACATATTTTCGTATTTTCAAAAAAAAAATCCTATCGATTTTTATATATAAGAAACAGATTGAGTATACATTAAAAATCATCGTGGCCCGGACATTCGGCTACTTTCGGAGCTATTCGTATATTCGTCGACGCAATCTACTCACCGCAAGCCGAAATGTTAAAAGTCGATGTTGCCAAATTTACAGCTAGGTTATTTGTTTTATGGATGTATTTTATTTTAGAAAAATAATATATTTAACAAGACTTTCTGACATTAACTTTTATATTAGTAGATATTTTTCTTTAGTTATTAATACAATACGTTTCTTTAGTATTTAATACAATGATGTTCCTTTTTACTTAAAAAGAAGGCCTTTTAGTTTAACATTTCAGCGTTTTAGCAGGATTATAAATATGGAGAGTCAAAGATAGGTTTTTTGTAGCACAATTGTTTACACCTCTGCTCATTAACTTTGCTGCCGCCAGAGTTTCTTCTCTCCTTTGAAGCATTTATTTGATAATTTCATCTCAGGCTCGCTTAGGTCGACCTCTGATGGGAATTTTAGATTTTTCTAAATCTCTCTGCCCTTGCTTTTTTCCTGCAAATTCTGCAATTGAGGTATCCTCTATCTGTGTACACTTTAACTGATTGAACATTCTGAATTTTCTTATTTCTATATATCTTATCCATCTCAACCTCCAAACACACCTAAATAAAATACAACTGTTGTCAAAATACATTGCGAATCGAAGCAAATGAAACAAAATCTACCGTTGTAATTGTTACCCTGCGTAGAAGAGCATACCTACCAGTGAATATCAATAGTTGTCAACTTCCCCGGTCTAAGAACGCTAAATATCTTGACATTCACCTAAACCGATGTTTATTTTTAAAGAAACAAATACTTGCAAAACGAAAACAACTCCAACTTAAACTATGTCAAATATGTTGGCTCATCGGGCGTAAATCTATGTCATCATTAGATAACAAGGTATTGCTGTACGAATCATTAGTTAGAATTAATTCAATATGAAATTATTTGATATGATATCCATTTTTTTGTGATACTTCTAGGAAGTTTAATCTAGGCATCGTTCAACGGTTCCAAAGTAAACTGTTGCCTCTCGTTGTTGATACTCTGTGCTGTAGTAAGTGTTTGTAATAAGTACTTGCACCCAATGTTCTTGCTAATAAGCTAAATTACGACATGATAATGAAGTGCATTAATTAAATCGTTTAGTGCCATCTGATTTTGTTAATGATGAGATATAAACTTTAGATTAAGATTTATAATAAGCAAGTTTACACTAAAATCATTTAATGAAGAAATTTTCTACATGCCATGTATATAATAGTTATAATAAGAAATATTTATTGTCCACTGGGTTACTAAGCATAACCTAAGAATAATAAATGAAAATGTTACAACTGCCTTTGATTGTCTCACGATGGCTCTTGCTAAACAGCTTGGAAATTAATCAATTCATCATAACCTCAGCAGCACATATGAGTTGTCTGACGTAGAATTAGAATGTTGCTAGGATCAAAATAATATTAAAATTACGAGGGACTTGGAATTAGAGGGAAAATAATTAATTTAATTATTAAAATAATTAAGTATAACTTCTGACTATTTTAAAGGGATAAAAGCCCTTTCATTGGATATATGCCACTTTAAACATTCATTTTATATATATTTGGAGTCCAGACCTTCGGGGAATCGTTTTATTTTTAGGGGGTTTTAAAAAATTCATAATGCCGCAATTGGCCGAAACCTTTTTTACTAATAAAACCCGTCTTTATGGTTTAGATTTCAAGTTCACTACTCGGCGATGAGTTGAAAGGTCATTTTGTTGGATGGCCGGCCACTTTCTGAATGTTCCCAGCTGAATTGGATTTTTGTCGCTTGAGGCAAGGAAGTGTATTAGGGATTAACCCCAAAAAAACGGAACAGTTTTTTTTGTGGCGCGGGAATTTAAAAAACCGCTTTCACGTTCTAATTGACAATGGATCGTTTGAAAAGCGTTTAAGCGTTCGGGTACGTTGGGCAGGCTCGTCAATATTGGGAAAATGAATATTGATTATCGCTTTGCATTTTGGGAGTATATTGCGGAAGTAAAAGGAACGAGGAATTTTTGAACGATTTCTAAATTGCTAATGGAGGATAAGCAATAATTTCCACGTATGTTTGATACAGTTTGTTATGCATGTACATATTTTACAATTTGAACTTTCCACAAACTATTCATATCTAGCTTTATTTTTCATTCTAAATTAATATATACTATTAGGCCTATGAAATAGTTTTAAGGATTTTTAATTTCAAGTTTTTACGGATTCCACCTCGAAAGAAAGATATATCTTTTTGGCCATCCACAAATGGACCCATTTTTTTATATGAAGTTAAACGCTGTACCTTCGGGTCACTGCTTATATACGAAAACAGCTAGTAGTCAGACGGAGCAAGGTGTGGAGAAGGTGGTGTGTGGTGGGGACATCCCATTTTGATGTTTCCAAGTATTTTTTTACCGTTTTTGCAATATGTCGAACATTGCGATTGAACATTTCTCATATTTTGATGGATTTTGGCGCGGTGCTCTGCTCAAATGCATTAACTGTATTTAATATATTGAAGGTTACATCGAGTAATGCTTTCAAGTTCTTGTCTGGAATTGTTGAAAAAAAATCTTTAACACAAAGACCTATTCTTTTTCAAAACCTGCAAATACGATTTTTCTAATACAAATTAATACATTTTCAATGCACCGAAAATAAATTTTATTCACACTTCGACAAAATTATACATACTGAACAGTGAGGCTTCAACATTGGTTACAAATATACCATATGCGATTTAATACACAATAACACTATCTATTGTAAACTCATTAAAATTAACTTATAGGCCTAATTATTCAATAATTCTCTTAAGTATTATATAAAATATATTTCAATAAATACACGGTTTTACAATCCAAAATTAGTTTTCATTGAGCGAAATTCTTCTTTATTTACTTTATTAACTAATTTGTGATTTATGAAAGCGAAAGTTATATATAAGTTCTACAGATATATTGCATCTTCATAATTTAAAGTGAACATATATAATAAATATGTATCGTTATTTCATTACAGAAGTTATATTATATTAACAACACATACGTTATGTTTAATTGGAAAGTTTTAATTTCATATTATCATAAATAAAATAAAAGCAATTGGAGAATATAACAACATTTTGTAAAGAATGAGTTACCTAGGCAAATTTACAATTACAGTCATAAACATAACTTATATTTATATCCTGTGAGATTCTATCCCACAACTATCGTAATCAGTAGCGGTACAGCCCTGTCACCTTAACTACTGCAGACACCAAAAGGTTCCTTTAATAGTTAACATCCATTTTTATGCTCACCAGTAACTTTTAGACTATCTATCAATCTTAGTGTCCGTCTGTTAGATTAATGTTCCCAATACGTGGAGTTTGTTTGCATTCATTTTTAAATAAAACTGAACTTCAATATGGGTAACAAGGCACATAACAACGCTATCTTATGAAAAACCACTTTCCTTAAAACTTGCGCTAATTATTTTTCATTTATGCTTTGTTTTCTTTGTAAGTAAAGCGTTGACTTAAGAATAACTCAAGCAGCAAAATATTTACTTAGAGAATTCTCTAGAAGTGAATAAAATAAACACACCTAAATTTAAATAATTTATTTACCCAATTCAACTATACAAACCATATATAAATGTACATAATCGCAAGATTTTCACATATTTTTTATTTAAATTAATCAGATATTGGAGTATAATGTTACTTCTGAACTGATGTGATGAAAAATCGGAAGCAGTTCAATATAAAAAATCATCAGTTTGCTTTTTAAGCAGTAATCATATCATACGAGAAGACGTAGAAACACTGTAGGCGTCTGTTTCTGTGGTGAAAGGGTTAGAACATTAAGTCCATATGCGGTGACTGCAGATCCGATTCGCAACAGGGTAACAACTTTTTTTTGTTATAGTTTGATTGGGACATTTGTCAAATCAACTAAACTATGTAGCGGACCCTAGGGCCTGAAACGTTCCTTATTTTCAATCATTGTTTCTTTATTCCTATTTTTCCTCATACGGGCTGTACTTTTATTTGGGCTATCCGTTGTAATATTTAATAAAATAACTTTGTAATTTTTTAAAATAAATATCTGACACTAAAAAGAGAAAGATACAATATATATATATATATATATATATATATATATATATATATATATATATATATATATATATATATATATATATAGAAAGATAAATATATTTAACAAAAAAATTCAGCCGGCCTCAAAAAATCAATATGGAATTCACCAAAATGTAAAAAATAATCAAACCGAACCTAAATAATACAAAAATAATAATATGATTTTGCGACTTATACAGAAAATAAATTACGAACAAAACAAATATAATTTAATATAACTGTTTGTGCTTTGCACTGACTTGAAAGTAATCAGTTTGTAGTAACTAAAATAATATTGTAAATAGATAAATATGTTTAGGTAGGTATTAAACTAAATTGTATGTATATAGTAGAATATAAAATATGTGTAGTAGGAATGTTAGATAAGCTTTTTGTTTATTTTTATTTAGTTAGTACAACGATTATTGGTTTTTTGTGTTAAAAATATTATTTTGATAATTTTTTATTTTCTAGTGAGTTCCTTATTTATTTTTTTAAATCACTTCAATTTTTTTGCTAAAAACATTTTGTTTTTCTCTTTTTACTAGCATTTGGTATATAAAAGTTTTCAGATTAATTTTGGCAAATATAAACTATATTTTTTCATAATATTTTGTTGCATATATGTTAGGATACTATTGCATATTATTAACATATATTAAAAAATAATTAATATTTAAAGATATCCTTCTAAATTTTAGGGTTTACTATAACTAATTTTCTAAATTATAATTCCTCATCTTACTAGTTGCAATAACTGTTTTGACTGAAAGATGCATGATTGAAGATGTCCAAAAGTCCTGGCATTTTAATTTTTTTTTCAATATATTATTATCTGAACAGTTTATAACGAATAATAAGCATATAAATGTCATAAAAGTGACAGAGCCTTACATTCGGGCATTTCTATGTCAGTTTCGATTAATACTCGGCTGTCATTTGTTTGACTATCAAATGCATTTTCCCATTTCTTCCAGTGATTAGAACGATTAGCAATCCAACATTCGCATATTCCTAACAAAGTATTCTGTCTATTAATTTATTTTCAATAACGCAACTCCTTGGATTAAACAAGACATATAATACTTCATAGTAAGAGTCTGTTGGTAATTTGCTAGTATTTTCAGTAATTTAAAAAAATTTAATTTAAAATTTTAATTTTAAGTAATTTGTTGGTATTTTCACACCTAAGAAAAAACATACAAATTAATGCTTCATCAAAGAATCATTTCTTTTACTAACACAGCCATGGCGTCAATATATAATATTTTACAATTAAAAACGATTATATATAATATTTAACTTACAGTTCTAGCAAATTCATTCTTGTATTATTTAATGCAATATATAAAAATAACACGTCAATAACTTATAACGCCGACCAAACGCCGGTCTCGATATAAATCGGCACTCGATCGCCCATGCGATTGATTTTAAATTTCCATATAAATTCGAAGTCTTCCAGTTGAAAGGTGCTGCTCGATCCATTCGAAAGCCAAGTCAATCGTCAAAATGGAACTTTATTCTTGTTTAAGAATCTCAACAAGTTTCCCACTCCTTTATTTTTGTTCGACTCTCTTTGATCCGCGGTCGTCTGGATTGTAGTCTATTATGGTCGAATTCTTAAGATTGATGCAAAGGATAAAACACTAGGTTATATTTATACAATCTAGTTTATACTATATATATTTCTTTAAAATTAAGAACTGATACATTTTGAATGTACATACGTATATGTATAGTCTATTCAAAGTTATTTTGTACACACGTCAGCTAAATTTGTGACATCAAAACGTCGCAATGATGCCTCATCATATGAGTTTTAGTTCTGTTTGGCTTTGACATACAACAAAATTCTAATCTAAATAAAATAACTGAACAAATATGTTATAAAATATACAAAAAAATGCACCTGCATTATACCTGCACAATAGTTTATAGGTTAGGATTATAACCTCTTATCACTATTTCTTTCAAGAAGTTTGCATACGTTTGATAACGGAACGACTTTGACAGTTTAGGGTAAATGATGTGGCTCGGTGAATGGAGGTAAAATTAAATGAAACAGTCGTGTCTACATTATCTGACCGCTATTTATTGGATATATAAGAAAATGTGAAAAATACAATTAGACAAAACGGATGGCAGCGGCGTTACCCGGAGGCGAGGCTTGGGCAGTCGATGGTGGCACGTCTGAACCAAACGATGGCTGAGCACTGAATGAATCGAAATACCCTTCAATAACATCCCAGATAAACGTCTCGGGGTTGCCGCCAGCTATTCGTTATCGGGTTCTAGTTGGCGCTGCTGGCACCCCGCCCGTGTTCAACATCTGGCATTATATTTCTGGGAATTTTGTAGACCGTTATTCCACGATGTAAAATTCGACATGCCTCAAGGTCGCTACAACAGGATCATTCGTTCACGCTTTCGAACTAATCAGACAGCATTGTGTCTCTGTTTAACTAGAATAAAAATGAGAAGGCAAATATTGTCTGATTCTAAAACGAATTTACAATTTGGGTCGAGCAATACATTAAACATCTTGATGACGTATGTACAAAAAAACCTTGAATAGACTATACGTAAATTATGAAATGTGAAAGGCTTTAAGATACAAATAGATTTAATTTACCTTAAAAGACAAGATATTATTTTAAGGAAAAAGTGGCAATTTATTGAGTGGCGATATAAAATTATCTTTAAGTATCGTCTGTACGTTCATCCGCCAGTTTAGTTATCTTCTATATTACATTGTTTCTATTCAAATTGACAGGGTATAGCCTCATATAATTTTGCCATCATAGAAGTTTGTCATAGAAGTATACCTTATAGTGCAAGCTTGTGTCAAAATTATAGAGGACTATGTTAGTTTACAAGAACTTCAGTCCGCTTTTGGTGATCTTACACCCTGAACTGGCATGTTTTTCAAAGTTCGAATTCTTTTTAAATGGAACAATTTATGGCTAGGAATCATTGAGCAAATTCAATCCACCTCTATGACCTTACAGCTTCAACTGGGATTTTTTTGCTCGAACTACACTTAAATACACAAACGAAGCTTCGAATCATCTGCAGAATCTTAACCGCTTTCATTTCTTGATAGTTAACTTGATTCCGATTTTAATGTACATACAAGCTTTTAATTCAGTTTAAAATACGGAAATTAATTTTACGGAAAGAAAAAGCAACTTATTGAGCGACGTTGAAAAACGACAGTGAAAGTTTATATTTATTACAAAACAAACCAATTCCCTATTTTGGCGACGTCTATTTTGTACTTATTAAGTTCCGCAGTATTAGTAGTAGTATTTAGGTACACTTGGGGCAAATGTATCGCAGCTGAAGATGAGATGTGTCTTCAGAGTCACAAAAGGTGGGTTAAAGGTGATCAAACACTATTAGACGTAAACTATTCCAAATGAGAAACATTTACGCTTTGAAAGTCACCCCTTCATCGATTCACATGCATCACAGTTCCAGGTGTAAAGTCACCGTAGGCGGACTGAATTTGTTACGAATTATCATAATTTTCTGAAATTGGAACATCAGCTTGTAGTTCAGGATGAACAGCTACCAAAGGCGGATTTTAGTAACTCAGTTTCTTAGCCGTAAACTATTGGAATCTAGAATCACCAAGACACCAAGACCAAGACGAAAAAAAACCACTCCATAGTGTCCCACCAAGGAAATTAGGGTTGAAATAGTGTTATTTCGATAACTTTCAAAAGCTAATGAACAATGCAATCTACGGACAAAAATACAGTGGATATTTAAAAACAATTTTTAGACGACTATAACTAGTTACCTCCCTGTGGCTGTTTCTTTATGTAATACGGCACTGACTATCATGACCATCTGTATTAAAACTACCTAAATGATGAACGAGTGGGAAAAGCTGGTCTGTTTCTTAATAGGCAAGAACCCTTAGTGTCGCTTTATGTCACCATTCAACAAGTCGCTTCTTCTTTCCCTTATATAAAATATTATTTTGAAGCAAACTAATAGTTTCAGTATTTAAAGTCATTTCTTATTTCATAACTGATGTACGTCATTTGATTGCCAATATCAAGGCGCTCGACGAATTGCTTCCTGAACTTTTGAGGAAACTTATTGGATGTTACCCAATAAGTTTGCCAACTCCCAAATTATAGTTAACGTCAAATTTGTTCAGCACTATAAATAGCCAATTCCACGGACAATTTAAACCCTATATCTAATCAAACAACATTGGTAGTAGCTCCTGAAATACTCTTTATATCGATTTTAATCCTTTTCGTTCTAGTTCGTTCGGCGAACGAACCAAATACTTTGGTTTTTTAACTTACAGTTCGTTTAATTTAATGCCTGCCAGATAAGAATATTGCCAGACATATAAATTAAGATTGGCGATCGTATTGTAGCGATATTTTTAAATTGGTTTCTTTTTTTTATATTGATTATCTCAGAATATACAGCAGCCAAGAATACATCCTACTTTTATTACTAATAACTTGATTGCCTCAAGGAAATATCATATTTAATTCGACGCTATATAATATATCTAATATGTACAATTAACCTCATCTACAGGGATTAAATCTACAGAGTGGACTCTATGAACAGTTTAACCACTCTATTTCATAGTTTTTCTACAAAGCAATATTTTCTTAGCATATTTTCGGTTAAGTTCAACCAGAATCAGTTTCTTTTATATGCTCAGCTTCATTCTGCTAAAAAGAGGTTGAGACGTTGTTTACATTATTTATATCCACATTTTGATTTAAAAATTTCCTAACACTCATATGCACTCAAGTATTTTATGACGTCATAGCAAATCAATGGCCGAAAGTTCTTGCCTGATGTTTACATTACGTGCTTCATTCGTATTCAGTGACTCGAGCTTTACATACTTGAATCTTAACTAAGAAACACATTGCTTTTGGCAATTGTTTTAATACTCAATAGTTGTTGAATTTTATTTCCTTAATCTAAAGTACAAAGACAGTTAATCACGCTACTGAAGGAGTCATGGACGTGGTAAAAGCTTGAATTGGAGAAAATGGTCAAGCATAGTCTTAAATAACTTTTCGCAATACAATGGCAACATCCGAAGGCTGATGAGAGCATTTTTAGGGATATCAAACAACAATCATCAATATGTAGTCACAGATTAGGAGAATACCGAGCCATTAGCGGAATATTTTAAATTTCTGATGACCATCCAACCAAAATCCAGATAGTCAGACTAAAGATCATCATTTTAGGAACTCGTTTTGAAGCTCGTTATAGCTAGAGGTTAGAAGCAAATCGCAATTCTATCTATAAAAATTACCTCAACACTTTTTCAGAAGTGTACCCTCTCAAAAACATTCCCTAGTCGTCACGGGATAACCATCCGGCTGCTGCAGAAATAGCTTACTGAAACTAAAGCTAAAGCTTAATGTCATAAACTCCCTTCTCACATTGCGATAATTTATATCTATTTAGAAACACGCCTATATTGCTGTTAATTTTGAAAAATTGCGACAAAACAATAACTTCCAGCTACTGCCTAAACAGCCTTCTGGGCTCAATTCAAATAGTTGAAAGAATAATTCTATACAGTTTTATTAATGCTTCGAAGATAAAAAAACCTCATTCAAGACATCTCTCGGGCCAAACAATCGTTAATCCATAAAGCTGTAGAAGTAATCAAGCGTGTTAAACCACCCTTTCCATGACAAGATCCTCACAGTAGCAGTTTACTAGGGTCTTTGACAAAGTATGGCATCATGATCTAATGTTCAAGACATTAACGCTTAATATTTCCTGTGAATCACACGCACTAGGAAAACTGATCACTCCAAGTTAGAGTCGGTGATTCTTTTTGACTAGGAAACTAGACTCCAGTTTGGAGTTCTCATTCGCCCCGATATTAGCGTTTATTGGACATAACTCTAACTCTAAATCCATCGAGAAATAGACGCGGCATTACCTAAAATTTCCAATTATTAAACAGAATCACTGAAAAGTTCATAAAATGATCTTTTGGTAACAATAAATGGTTATAGCGATTGGTAATTAAAACAACTTTTCCAGAAATTTATAAACGTCCTCTGTCATCCTTTCGGGATCCCCGAATTCAGAATTCTGTTATTCCGATTCCAACTGATAAACTGTACGCTGCAAGTTCGAACTACAAGGTTTACAAAAAAGAACTCTGTACACCTTTGTAATTTGTAAACTCATGACTCAAGCAAATTAATTTTAAATAACATTGAGATACCTCTGTGTGTTATATAATTTTAGTCAAATAATGGGGTATATATTTTCTTTGCTTTCAAATCACTCTCAAGTTTCGTATCTGTTGTGTCTCAAAATATACACAGTGCTACTTAATGTAGGTCTTGTAATTAAAATGGGACATTATAGAAGTAATCACCTAATCATTTAATAACGCCCTTTGCGTCCGACTTCTAAATCTACTAAACACCATGTCAAATTCACTTGTCACATGTCAAAAATTACACAATAACTTCGCTAAGGTCTACTATTCTACTAATGTTTTAATTGTTATTGTTCTATACTATAAACATCCCAATAAAATATTTTATCAATAATAATAATAATAATAATAATAATAATAATAATAATCAGTTATTTTTTAGTCACTTGATTAGTATTAGACAGATGTAGTTTTTATTATAATAAAAGCAAGTAAATTTATGTTAAGATTAAGATAATACTTCCGTGTTGCCTTTTTCATCTGCTGTAACTACTCCATAAATAGCCGAATGGACGCTGTCTAACATTATTGTATAATAACAAATCTGATCACAAATCAGTAATATTTCTCAGAATATTAATAAAGTAATTGTTAATTATCCGGATATTAATTACACTAAAGGCTACAAAAGTGTGTTTGAACTACTAAAGCAGAATCTGGTTATTTTTCTTTTCACTCGAAAATAAACACTTCTCGATCGGCAGAAGGGAAAATTAATTTTCAAGAATGTTTTCAGGCTAATTAATATTTATGGCGAACAGTAATGATTTATTAAGATGCGAGATCCGACCCTCCGCTAATTTATTTATAAGCATCGATTCAGGCCAAAACGACCACTGCTTTGCCATTAACAATATTCTCTTTCAGTTTCAGGCGAGGCTCGTCATCCTGTGATAGTCTACATACACGGAGAGTCGTTCGAATGGAATTCCGGCAATCCTTACGATGGAAGCGTTTTAGCCTCCTACGCCGATCTAGTTGTAATTACGCTAAACTATAGATTAGGAATATTAGGTAAGTTCAGAGTGATCCGTTACAGTTTAATTCACAAAACTGCTAATAACGTAGTCAGAGCTATGACTTCATTAACTATACTGGGCCAATAATATCTAAATTACTATGTATATCTCAATAATGAGAAACATTTTAATTGATTACTAGGTTATTCAGTATATTTGCGAAACCTGTCTATATCTCGTCAATAAAAAATCATTTCTAAAACAAATTTTATGAAATTACATATTTCACAATGGTAAATATAAGGGGTCAATTGAAATGTCCCTCGGCCTACCATAGTAAAACGCATTCTTTTGGCAAAATTAGTTTTCTTTATTTAACATAATTCTGTTCAAAGGTGATACACTGATTATACCGACCCTCCAACTTTTCGATACCATTTTTGTACTACAATTTGTCCTTTACTTCAAAATAGGTTTCAGTTTCGTCGATCACCTCTTCATTCGATGAAAATTTCTTCCCAGCGAGCATTCCTTTAAGACCTGAGAATAGGAAATAGTCACTGGGGGCCAGATCTGGAAAATACGGTGGATGAGGAAGCAATTCGAAACGCAATTCATGGATTTTTAACACGGTGCATTGTCTTGGTGAAGCAGCACTTTCAAATGCGGCCGTTTTTCGGCGATTTCGTCCTTCAAACGGTCGAATAACGCTATGTAATAGTCGCTGTTGATGGTTCTTCCTTTTTCAAGGTTGTCAAGGAAAATTATTCCATGCGCATCCGAAAATACAGACGCCACAATCTTGCCAGCTGACTGTTGCGTTTTCCCACGCTTTCGACTGTCGATTGGACTTCGGTGTGAAATGGGGGAGCCATGTTTCATCCATTGTCACATATCGACGCAGAAACTTGGTTTTATTGTTTTTGTTGTTATTTAAAAGTGATCTCGCACGATGTACACTTTCAGTTGATATCTTCAGCGTGTCTGCAATTTCATTCAATTTCAATTTACGGTCATTCAAAATCGTTTTGTAGATTTTTTAAATGTTTTCATCGGTAACAACCTCTTTAGGGCGTCCACTGCGTTCGCCGTTTTCGATACTCATTTCACCACATTTAAACTTAGCATACCAATCCTTGATGGTTGATTTTCCTGGGGCAGTGTCCGGAAACCCGGAATCAAGCCAAGTTCTTTGCTTCAACTGTATTTTTTCCCTTCAAAAAGCAATATTTTATCTTCTTATTTCACAATATCCAAAGTTGCTTCTTACACAAACTAATAATCCGACAGCTGTCAAATTTATACACCCATCTTTTGATAATTCTAGTAGCGCCATCTATGTGCCAGGCCGGGGACTTCCACATGTTATTTAACACATTGTTTTATAAGTGAGCTGGTTTCTTGAAATTGTCCCGAAGATACAGCATTCATTATATTGATCAAAGCACATTCCAGTTCTTAAACGTGATTAAAATGATTCTGGAATTTTCTTTATTACTGCGGATGAGATTTAGTAGATTTTTAGAAATTAGCTAATAGATTTTATCCAAATATGCATCTACTAGATACCAAAAGCTTCTGATCAGAATTACTTGCACGTTTAAAGAATTATGCTAGGGATGATACTAAATGTTTAAAGACAGCTAATATAGAATCCGTATTGTTTCAAGTTTTATATATTTAAGTAGATATTATTTCAGAACTCTTTTGACACTTGCCGACACTTGACAAATTGAGTTCTAATATCTGGCGTATACAATTCTTATAATACTTTGATGTAAATAGGTACAGCGATAAAGGCAAATGAAACTAACTAATAAAGCAACTCAAACTAAAGTTAGTATTAAAAATTGATACAAGAACTGAACTAAGTGAAGCTTTTTTTTTAAAACTCTGCAAGTTTTATAAGAAAAACAAAAGTTATTAGTTAAATGAACAAGAATCGAGTGCACAGCATTTTAAAAAATCGTTTTACTAAGAGGGAATAAAATTAGACACACGATGAGATTATTTATTTCTGATATACCATGGGCCGTTTTGATATAATTATAAAATTATTATATTATATATATATTATATAATTATATTATAAAATTCCTATGTCTTCTTCTGATATAAATTTTGCTCTCTATACAAAGTAGTGCACTTTATGCAAAGTAACTTCAAAAAAGAGAGACAAATCAGCACCTTCCAAATGTTATTCAATCAGACTGAAGTCATTATCAGAAATCGTTGATCAATTATATACAAATGAAGAACATCATCGAAGACGAGGAACTTGAATTTAAATTTAATAATACACAATCGTCAATTCATCAAGCAGCAGGCGAAGCACTCTCATGACGAGAACATCATGGGATCAGTCTTCTTGGGACTTCACCAAGGTCTTCATACCCTAATTTTCAAGGCATTAGAATTTAGTATAAGTACACCCAGTAATCTTATAAATCTGATATATTTGTACTCGGAAAATCCAGCAATCATTCACCCACTTTGGGGTTTCACAGGTTTCAACAATAGCTGCCTAACTTTATTATCTTCATCCTATACATTTGTTTATGCTCCAGAAATTATACTCACTACGCCCTCGATTGTCCCTACCCACACGTCGCAAAGATTAGAAGAAACTAAGTATAGCAATCTGTCAAAATTGCTCAAATTTTGGAAGCAATCTAATTCACCAAAAAAAAATGTAAATCGGCGATAATTTTTTACAGTAAATGTTCCCTACCAGAAATCAATTAACTGGTTAAAAGATTTACCATTGGCTAGCTGCTACAAGTTACTTATCTTGGTATAAGACAGTCAGATCACATCCAGCATACTATTTTGAAGAGTTATGGCGCAGCTAAGAACGGTTCCCTCTCGTCGATATATCAAACAATATATCAGTCTTCTGTTCTGAATATGCTGAAGTATGTTAAACCATATATAGGACATCTAGACAGAACCAAGTTAACTATAAAAATGGAACCATACATCTAATTATAGTGTCTATTATCTTTGAGAAGTATTTTTAATGCTTAACAGATGGGGTAAAAATCCTGCTGCCATTTTTATTGTGCCCCATCTCGGTTATATGTCCTTTAGCTCAGTTTGGCTTTAACTATTGTGTTACGTAGACGTCCAAATTTTTTTATGGATATATATACTTGAAAAGAACGATCATAAATAGTGACAATGTTTATTGAAAATAATCATTTCATTGTTACCTGTCAGCGGAAATTGCGTCAAAAATATCCTAATCGTCCAGTTTCTCAAAAAAAAACCACAATTTATCGCTTATGTGCGAATTTCCGATAGTACAATACGACAGCAGACAGGCCTCATTCTGGAAGACAACGGATGTCTCGTAATTCTCAAAATGTGGCTCTGGTGCGCGATATTGTTGCAGAATCTCCAAAAACATCAATTCGGAGACGTGGTTCCTAGTTACACATTTCTGCACGCAGTTTTAGGCAAATTTTGAAAACTGATTTGAAAATGTTACCGTACAAAATTCAATTAGTCCTAAAATTGCTACTGAGAGATCCTGATGAACGAGTTGAGTACAGTAATGCAATCCTAAGGTTGTCTGGTGAAATAGAAGATTTTTCGTCCAAATTGATAATGAGCGATAAAGCCCATTTTCGTCTCACTGGTTACGTCAATAAACAGAACACTCAGTTTTGGGAAACACAAAATCCTCATTTAAGTCATGAAGCATCATCGTATCCACTAAAAACAACTGTATTGTGTCGTATTCATGCAGTAAACATCATTGGTGCCGGTTTTTTTTTCTGAAAATGTCCAAGTTGCTGCAGTTACTGTTATTGTGGAACGGTGCCAAGACATGATTCGAAATTTTCTTGTGCCTGAAATGGAAGAGCAAGGACTAGGGGACATGTGGGGTTTTAACAAGATGTGGCCACAGCACATACAGCCCGTTCAACAATTCAATTATTGAATGACGTTTTTCCACGAGGACTAATTTCGCTAAGTGCCTATTTAGCATAGCCAACCAGAGCTCCGGATTTAATAGCACCAGACTTTTTCTTATGGTTTTTTAAAATCAAAAGTTTATGCCCTTAAGAGAATGTCCTGTAGCTATATTATTTATACGTTGTCGTAGAACCGAAAATTGCATAGTGAATCGCGGTCACCATTTAGTCGATATAATATTTCAATCATAACAATATGAAAACATTAAAGTCTATATAATCTTTTTATGAAAACCAAACTTCCGTTTCTTTTCGTGAAGCAAAGTTATAGGCAATCAAAATGGTAACGAGACTTTTGCCGCACCTGTTATTTACTTCCAGTGAGAAAACTGAAGACGATTAAAAAATATTCATTTATTTGTTAAAATTATGGATTCAGAATGTTATTTCGTATACCTTTAATGTTAATCCAAATATCAACAGAAGTTACTTTCTCACTAACCATAAATCGTTTCTATAATATATTGAACGTAGCTCATATTTATTGTTTAGAAACTATTTGCCATAGTTAGGTATGGCTAATGAAAGCGGAAATAGGAATATTTTCATCTACAAAACTTCTCATTATAGAAAATTGGTTTTCTGCTGTCCGAAGTTCAGGAGTCTAATATCCATTACACTAGCTTCAATATTCCATATATCAAATATCAATAACAGAATGTGATATTAGTTAGTATGAAATATATATTATATAGTTCACGTTTTACGGCAGAATTATTTACAATTGATTAAATTTTACTCTAGCATTTCATTCGTATCATTTGATATCGTCGTCTTAGAATGCACGTGAATTGACACACCCAAATTATTCTAATTTATGATGAGTCTAGGGAAAATACTCTTAATAACTCTTATAAGTAAATGGAATTTTCATCAATATTATTCATTAAATTGATCATTTTATTTTTTATATAATAACAATGATTCAAAAAATATTTTTAAAAAAATTGAACCGACTTCAAAAAATAAGTAAGGAACTTACTGAAATGTAAAAATTAATCAAACTTGGACTTTTAACCCACCGTTCAATGCAGTATGACGTCACTGACACACACAAGTTTGAAGTACTCGTCCAGGTACAAATCAAAAATATTACTTGAGAACTTACGAACTAACGTATTCATCACCGGCGAGAAATGAAGCAAAGAATGATTATCAGACCTGATATTTGAAAACCTATTATGCAAAGTTTACAGAAATTTTAACGTGTGATGAAGAAGCAGCATGGACATCATTTCAAAGTGCTGTTCGCAACTTTCTCGGTAATTACAAATCACCGAATTATAAGCAGGTGATCGAATGTTTATGGTCACGAAATAAAAACAATTCGGCCTCGGTCAGCGACCAAAGTTTTGCATTCCGCGTTTGTTCACATACGGTTTCCGTTTGTTTCTTGGCATGAAATAATAATTTTGAGGAAGTTTCCGCAACATTTAGGCAATAAATATGAAAATAATTTGTTATTCGGGCGTCGGCTTTGGAGTATGTGTTTTATTAAACTCTTGAAAGTTGGGAATATATGCGACTTGATATTTGAAAACCTATTATGCAAAGTTTACAGAATGTTTAACGTGTGATGAAGAAGCAGCATGGGCATCATTTCAAAGTGCTGTTCGCAACTTTCTCGGTAATTACAAATCACCGAATTATAACCAGGTCATCGAATGTTACAGAATTATCACAAGCTTGGTCATGCTGGAATACATTATCTGCATTCACATCTTGATTTTTTCCCACAAAGATTAAAACATACAAACCACGAGCAAACAGGGAAGCTAGATTAAGATATAGCAAAAATCGAAAAGGGTTACCAAGAATTTGGGGACCAAGTCATGATGAGCGATTACTATTAGACCCTAATAAGTAGACTATATATAATAACAGAACCCAAACAGTACAAAAGACTCAGTTCAACCTCCATTCATTTTTGGTTGTTCCTTTTTAATTCAATAACTGACCGTTAATTATTTAATATTTAAAAAAACAAGAACCAATTTAAAATAAGGAGTGCTGATTTGGTTTCAGCCCCTTAATTTACATTATAAAAAGCTTTTGGTTGCTTTCGGCCAAAACGGCGAATATTTGTGTTATTTTAATTAATTAACATTACTTAATTACGTTGATAAATAAAATACATTAAATTAATAATTAATTATTATAAATTATATTATAGATATTTATTAATTATTAGAAAAGTAATGTTGGATTGGTTTTAGGTTTTTTAAATGCTAACCCAGCACCACATCTGAAGGCCCGTGTAGCTAACTACGGCCTTATGGACCAAATAGCGGCTTTGCATTGGATCCAACAAAACATCGCCTTGTTCGGCGGCGACCCAAACAATGTCACACTGGCAGGACATGGATCCGGAGCGGCTTGTATTAACTTTCTAATGATTTCGCCGACGGTAATGCCCGGATTGTTTCACAGGGCCCTGTTGTTGTCTGGTTCGGCGTTGTCATCTTGGGCATTGGTAAGTAAAATATTGATTGAACGTACAAACACAAATACTAAACCTAATTGATGGTTTACGTATTTGTGTTTGGTACACAATATTCGCATTAGTCAATATATTAATACATAAAAGCTGTTTTATTAAAATTGTAATCATTTGTAACAACTAGTGATCGTCCGGTGATTCGAAATTCGAATACAGTTTATTAAGTTAATCATGTTTCTCTCATAATAAAGTAAAGGGAATAATTTAAAAATAATATGTCACGAAAACTTGTTTTCACAGAATTTTCAATCAAAAATCAGAACTACATTTGATATATAACATTAATTAAAATAATAAATATCTGTATGTTAAAACATAATATTATATATATATATATATATATATATATATATATATATATATATATATATATATATACATATATATATATATATATATTATATACATACATTATATATATATATATAATATATATATATATATTATATATATATATATTATATATATATATATTATATATTATATATACATATATATATATATATATATATATATATATTATATATATATATATATATATGGCATTTAATTACAACAACAAGTAAATAGCAATACATTATTGATAAGTTTAAATTACTACACCATTGAACACAATTATTAAAACTAAGACTAGTGTCAGAACTGTAACAACTTCACATTAACGGTAGTATTTGCCAATTATTTTAAATGTTTAAAAGCTTACTGTTAATAATTGATAATTTCTTCTATTTGTCCTATGTATTCCATCTATGCAAATTATGAAATTAGTTTAATTTTAACTTCTGCATATTTTCATTACTTCATTTATGTATTCATATACTCCTAATCTTTTATCCATACTTCTCGCCTAATATATTTAAATCTAAAACAATAAATATACCAAGCTTATTAAAAGAATTTCTTTACCTAAATATTTATATAAAATTGCATCGGTATTTGCTTATTTATTCCACTCTTCGATCTCACCCTTGCAGATAGCTCATCTCTAATTTGTCTTCTATTCATCAACAAATGAAAACTATTTTATATTTGTTAATATTATTTGCAACAGTTATTTTCACTATTGATGCATAAATTAACGTAATTATCACTTACAATATTCGATTGACGCTTTGTTAAGAAATGCATAAAGAAACCTGACCTTACCTTCAGTACATTGGTATACTTTGTCTTCGGAACCTTATCAATTACTATCATTTCATAAGCAATAACAATTTTTAAGCCAAGTTTTGTTTACCAGACATCAAACTAAATCAAAATTTGAATTCTAAATTCTAAATATCTTATAAACAAATTTGTTTGTTTTTGTATATATGGATTTAGACATATATTTGATTTGTGATATATAAATAAATATTTTTTCTATTATATTCAGCATTAGTACAAAAGACAATACCGCTCTAATATTGTTGTAATATGAAGCTTATATTATAAACAATTTAGTCAACACCCTTTAAACGGCTGCCTAATACTAGCAGGTGCAGGTCCAGAAACACCTGTTATCTGATACTAACATTTGATTATTTGACTTCTAATTTAATTTTCATATAAACTTTTGGGAATAGCTACAAATTCGTTAACGTTCTATTTTGGAGTTGAAACTAACTTTTAACTGCTGCATATTTTCCTTACTTCATTTATGTATTCATATACTCTTAATACATACGTTATCGATACTTCTCACCTGATATATTTAATTCCAAAACAATAAATATACCAGGCTTATTAAAAGAATTTCTTTATCTAAATATTTAATTTATATATATATATATATATATATATATATATATATATATATATATATATATATATAGAATTGTATCGGTATTTGCTTATTTATTCCACTCTTCGATCTCACCCTTGCAGATAGCTCATCTCTTATTAGTCTTCCATTCATCAACAAATGAGGATTTAAGATTCTGTGAAACTATTTTATAATTGTTAACATTCTTTGCAACAGTCATTTTAACTATTGATGCATAAATTAACGTAGTTATCACCTGCAATATTCGATTAACGCTTAGTTAAGAAATGCATAGAGAAACCTGAAATGAATTATGAATTAATACCACTAAATTTAGCAGAAAAATCTTACCTTCGGTACAATAGTATACTATGTCTTCGGAACCTTATCAATTACTATCATTTCATAAGCAGTAACAATTTTTACGCCAAGTTTTGTTCACCAAACTAAATCAAAATTAGAATTCTAAATTCCAAATATCTTATAAACAATTTTGTTTGTTTTTGTATAATGTTATGTCTAAGTATTTAGATATATATTTGATTTGTGATATATAAATAAATATTTTTTTCTATTATATTCAGCTCTAGTACAAAAGACAACACCGCTCTAATATTGTTGTAATATGAAGCTTATATTATAAACAATTTAGTCAACACCCTTTAAACGGCTGCCTAATACTAGCTGGTGCAGGTACAGAAACACCTGTTATCTGATACTAACATTTGATTATTTCACTTCTAATTTAATTTTCATATAAACTTTTGGGCATAGCTACAAATTCGTTAACGTTCTATTTTCAATATTGATGGAAAAGAAAGTAGTAAACTGACCCGAAACCACATCATACGTTTCCCAAACCTGGAAACTGGAAACAAAATGCTTGTTAAGCCGGGTGTCTGTTGCCCACGAAATAAAAACAATTCGGCCTCGGTCAGCGACCAAAGTTTTGCATTCCGCGTTTGTTCACATACGGTTTCCGTTTGTTCCTTGGCATGAAATAATAATTTCGAGGAAGTTTCCGCAACATTTAGGCAATAAATACGAAAATAATTTGTTATTCGGACGTCGGCTTTGGAGTATGTGTTTTATTAAACTCTTGAAAGTTGGGAATATATGCGACTTGTTTAGTTTGTATTTGGTAGCTTTTGGCCATTTATTTTCTGCCAATATGGAAATATATAAACCCAGGTTAACCTTCTTCTCTCCATTATTTAATGAACGGTATTGTCATAAAGTAGAACGTATATATCATTTTATTTATTAGCTACGATTATGTCAAAAATTTCATATGCGTAATTCGAACTTTGTTATTAGTTATAATGATATACCAGAAATATTTCTCACAATATTGATCTAAATAATATAACTCCATATTATTAATTAAATACTGTAAATAACATACAATTAAATTGGTTTTATGTATTAAAGTAATTTTAACGTTTTAACTTGGGTAAATAAATAGTAAAGCATAAATAATAATGAAATAAAGCAATGTAATTTTAAATTGGAAGTTTAGGTAATTTGCTTGAAGATATCCAATATAAGAGGTGTGAACCTCATATCTTCAATGTTTTAAAATCCAATTGTCTAATATGGTGTCTTCAGACTTATGGCTATTCCCTCAAAAGTTTAAGGGCGTCCTTTTTAGACAATTTAGAATATTTAGGCCACTTAAAAGAAGGACATTAAAGAAATGGAATTCAACAGCTCTTCCGAAGACATCCTGTCTGTAGTTCATCATTTGCGTTTAATTTCTAAATCCTGACTATTTATTAATGCATTAAAAGCTACAACATAGACGTACAGAAAGTATTGTCCTCATGTCCTGGAATTTTTATCATACTATTTTTGTTTTGAGTAACAAACAGCTTTTTGTTACAGATTTATATAATCAATTATTTTGATTCTGGTTAAGCTTAGTTTCACCATAAGATTATTAAGTTTTAGATGAAAATTAAACGAAACAAAATATCTAATAGGAGAATTTTATATCATATAGGACGCAGTAGAGTAACAAGAAATATTTTGAATATTTGAAACTATATAAATAATGCCTTTTGCGTACATGTCGATTTTGTTGTTTGCGAAATAAACTGGTGGATATATTTCATACAGTGAAATACAGTTGATGCATACAAAAACTTTAAATGAAAAAAGTTCTATAGTAAAAGTTTTGTGATGTGAAAAAAAATATGGCTTTTACAAAACGTTTCAATAGAAAACTGTTTTGAAATGTGTGCGCGTACTGGCGAAAATATTTTTGCGGCATTATATAGTAGAGTTAAAATGAAGCTTTTAAAACGAAATCTCGGAATATTAATTAGTATTGCATTAATTTGAGTTATTTACTAAATATTTTCATGAATATTATATTACTGATATTATATGTCTAAATTAATACTCATTTAACATTAAGTATTAAATTTTATTCGCAACTTTTATTATTTTTTTAAAGTGTTATTAATTACTTATGTATTGCAGTAAAATATTTGAAATGAAAGATCTAGGAACTAAATAATAAGCTAATAAAGCCAATATTAATTATTTGTTTATTGAGCTCAATATTTCTAGTGTTTTTTAGGACAAAGTATATTGGTTTTTAAGATTGATTTTGTTTATAGCTTCTTTATAACATAGCCCAATATTCTATTCAGTGTTCAATTTATCTATAGTGTGCAACAAAGACGGTTTAACGTTGTTAGCCTGTGGTTGTCATGTTATTTTGTTGGCGTTCGCTTTATTTGTTGTTTATTATTTAGTTAGTAACGTCAAATCATATATATACAATACAATAGCCTTATTCCACTACTTTTTGACATAATTTGTCATAATGAACATACGACTTTTTGTCATAATGAACAGAATTATACCGAGGGTTTTGGAACGAACACATGGAATAAGTACACGAAGTATGGAAGACAAAATGCCAGATGACTAGGACGACCCCCAAAGAGTTGGAAAGACTGGGTCATCAGAGTCCTTCCGATATCACCAATGTATATGCTGCTTCCACGTAGCCATTGCTCTTAGAGCCGTCTGAAAATACGAAAAGGTGATCAGGATATTTCTCAGTTTTAAGTTGATTGAATTCGGTGCTGGTATTCCTATAGTCAGAATTTTCCCTTGGTAAACTCCTCATGAAGACTAATAAATCTTGTTGACAATTTAAACCAATCAAATAATTCTTAATGAACACCACGGTATTTATATCTTATTATATTCTATCGCTGATATATTGAGCTGTAATTTCATTATAACAGTGATTAAGCAAACCTAACAAAAATATTCTTCAATCATAAACACCGAGATTTCATACGCATTAAACTATATATAAGCCATAAAATACCCTGACGTTAGTCAGGAGAAAGCTTTTAAACGTTAATTAACTTGCGTAATTTCTATAACTTTACACTTACATGTTTGCGGATTTTGTTCGAGTTAAAATGAAAGTTTCAAAACTTCGTGGTATTTAAACGAAATAAATTTGCTTTCGCAGGTGGAAGACCCGGTTAACTATGCAGTTAAGTTGGCTAAAGAAGTTAACTGTACGATACCGGAAGACGTTGGGAAAGATCACGAACAAATAGTCGACTGTCTTCGGGAAACACAACTTGAACAATTGTTGGAAGCTGATGTGACGCCACCAGCATATCTAAGTGCATTTGGACCTAGTGTTGATGGTAAGAATATGATAATTATAAATGTGCATTAAAAATCATATTTATTTTAAATAATATAATGACGACTTGTTCAATCAAGGATACCAGATACTGCCGAACTAGTTTTCTTATAATATAAACAAAAACCTTATATTGTAAATATTTCACTTGTAATATCTTTGGCTACGATCTGAGGCATCCATTACTTATAACAGTGAATAACGTACTAACGGCGTGATCATACGACTTTTGAAAAAATGCTCAAAAGAACCTACGTTACCGTATGGACAGTTTTCATTTCTAATCAATTGCTTTGTTATTATAGACTGCACTATCATTTTCCATTTTACTGACGGATGATGACCTTAATTGCTACGATTTGACCGAAAATTACAAAATTTCATAAATAAATAGATATGATAAGAATAATTCAGGAATCAGACTAAACATTTCCCTTTTTGATGCTCTTATACCCGAACTCTAATTCTGCAATTATATCTAAATACTAGCAAACTATACTATGAAAGCTGCACTGAATAACTGCAAAATTTAAAAAAAAACAATAATTCAGATCAATTCTAATAAATCTTTGACTCTATCAAAGTTGTGACTTTCCTGATAGAGCAAATGTAAGCGATTATTACTGACTCTTTCCAGTTTCTAACTCGAATCTTATTAATTCCTTGATACTTTTTTCAAGACGGAATTATTTTCAATTCTTTAACAACAACCTCATGGCGATGATTTTACTGGACATTAAACAAAGTGTGACCGCAAACACATAATTTCTAAGTGTTAAAGTTGGCTATCGGTACTCGCTTCGGCGGTACATACGCTAAAATTGGAAGGATACAGAGAATATTAGCATGGCCGCTGCAAAACGATGGTCCACAAAACTGTGAAGCGTTCCATAACTTAGGGTACTTCTGGCGCACTGAGTGGAATTGAAGCACACTCATGTGATAATTAATTAATAATTAACGTGCATAACGCGTTCCAATAGTGGCCTAGTGTAGTAATCGCTTACTACACAGCGATTAAGGAATTGAGAAAAACGAAATGGTTGACCTAACGCCATGGACGCCATTTCAACTAGCCTTCACTATCAACACATCACACAATATAAATATATATTCCTTATATTTAATCAAAATTAAACGGCATGACTCAACTGAGCTTCAACCTAATAGAAGAGAGCAACAAGTTAGGGTCTATCAAACTGGATTTCTTCTTTACTATCCTACTATTCACATCTAGATCCTATCAAGCTATTCTTAACCGACTTATGCTAAGACGATGTAAAATCAGATACTCACATCTGCTAATTCTCTATACTGCGTATACTCTTAAAACGTAAATCTTTTACCTCATTGAAAACTAAACTTAACTTGTCTCACTATATATCAGCCTTGTTCACCTCGAAATATCTACATAAAGTTCTAAGATTCCTTGAAAGCTTCAATCTACAATATGATAAATGATCACAAATATTGCTATACATATATGTGTGTTTAGTCATGCCCCATTGTTCCATTTTATACTCACATTGTGATCGTTACCATATGTAAGTAACATTCTAGTCGCCAAATAATACATGTATTGAGGCGACAAAATTTTATAGCTTTCCTGAAACATTTTATAAAATTGGTATATTCATACTTGTAGAACGATGCTAATGTCAAGTCGAGAACATTTTTCCATCAGGAGGTTCATTCTTTAGAGTTCCATATGGCTTACCTTCAGCTCCTATGCTAATTAACATCTTTAGAGTTGGCTCTCACAATTTTGAAGCAGCAAAATTAAGCATTTTATCTGACAATGCTGCGACAAATGTAAAACTAATCTTCCATTTTAAAAACTTACCTACCAATATCAATTAATCTAACATATTTCCGACTTCATTTCGATAGTAAATATTAGAGTTTATTTAAATCCATCTTATGGCTTAGGGAGAATTATGGCATATCAAGAACACTGCAGATTAGTCGTAGCACCAGTCAATTTCGGTTCTTGTATACCAAGCAAATCAACGTAGTTAAACAAAGAAAGGGAGATTCACAGTGCTCCATAGTACATTAGGAATAACCAGATATAACGAATAACTGCTGAGACTTTCGCAATGTGATATTTTAGAATTCTTAACAATATGCCAATTGGTTTGTATATCTATCTCAATATTATAGTTTTTAGAAATTAAAAGGCATCCTTGACCCATACTTTAGGTTTCTTGTGAAAGTCTCAACTCCAACGGGTATATTTTACTGGAAAAGATCGTAAAAAGGCTCAGTTATATATTAATAAATTATCACATTGTTTAATTGCCTAAAATTATTTTTGCTTGTAATTAAAGTCATAAATAAAAATATAGTAATATAAATAAATAAGAGCTAAGTTAAGTCTAGTTACTCTTATATAATTCATATTAGAATATTGTGATTTTTTCTTATTTTTTTAAAAATTTGTTATTCGGTATTTTTGATATTTCTTAATATTAAATATTTACGCTTTTCAGGTGTGGTTATTAAGGCTGACTTTGCAAAGGAGCTGGTTACATATTTCAAGCCGCAGGACCTTCAAAGTTTTGTCGGACCCGTCAACGCGAATATGAAACGCAGCGAAGCGACTTTAGTTCCTAAGGGCAGCAACCCTTACGACCTGTTATTTGGCGTTGTCACCAGTGAAGCCCTGTGGCGATTCTCGTCCAACGATATTCAAGCCGGGTTCGAAGGAGAACGTCGCGACAAAATTATTCGGACTTACGTACGCAATGCGTATACTTATCACTTAAGCGAGATATTTTTCACGATCGTCAACGAATATACGGACTGGGAACGGACAGTGCAACATCCAATTAACACGAGAGATGCCTGCGTGGCAGCCTTAAGTGATGCTCAGTTCGTGGCTCCGTTAGTGCAAACTGGGGATTTACTCAGTGCGAAACCACCCCAGCCCGGTCAAGAATCGACAAATCCAAAGACGTTCTTTTATGTGTTTGATTATCAAACGAAGGAAGGCGATTATCCACAGGTAAAGTAACAGATTTTCAAATTTTATTAGTACATTTTATTTTGTAATCTGTTATAATTGTAAATTATAAATCAATAAATGGCGATAAAAACAACAGCAAATTCCCGAATTGTTTGTTCGATTGTTTAACAATATTCATTCATTCACAACTAAACGACTTGCGCATTATTGGCTATCACTTAAAACTAAAATCTGAGCAGTACAAAAACAGATAGCAATGCAATACATAACTCTATATGTAAAATAATTTAAAGTAATACAAATGGTATGTCCGGTTCATTAGGTTTCTTAATCCTACTTATGTATTAAAATTAAATGAAAAGCTCAGATAACATAACCGCATATGTAAAATAAATAACCGATAAACTGAGAATAATACACTAAAGGAAATTAAATAAACACTAGATTTATATCTGATAGAAATAATATCCAAATACCAAAGGCAAGATTACTCTTTACAATTATATAAGGTATGAGATACGTGGGAATTGAAAAAAAATACAATCAAATCATTTGAATTTATTTCATTAAAAATATTGGAATATGAAGAATCGGCCATATAAACAATTTTGGCGTTTCAATATTGGTTCGGCTCGGATTTTATTAACTTCTCAAATGTAACTTAATACACATTTAAAATGTTCTCTTCAAGATTATATGTTCAGTAGATTATATGTAAGCCAATATGTCCCACAGGCCTCAGTTAACACTCTCCTAAACTGTGCGTTATTACACTGTAGAACTGACTGAATTAAAAAGGAATTTAACATTATAAAAAAGACTGCGAAACTGATAATTATTGACACTATTCAGAAAATTCTCTATTTATTATTTTTTACAGCGAGGATTTGATAATATCACTTGATTATGTAATAGACCACAGTATAATGAGGCAAAAATAAAAATACCAAAAATAAACGTAGGACTGATGCAATATTATATTTTAAAAAATATTAATGAGATGCCCAAATTTTACCATATTGTTGATTCAGATCTCCAACATAGGAAGTTATTAAACAGTTCCTATATTATAATTTAATACTAACTACCAATATAATTACAACACTATTATAAAGTTAATTAGTAATATTTGAAACATTTAGTTATTTTACGTATAAAATTATACGCCTAGCAAATAAATATAGTACAATAGTAATTAATTTAAAACGAAGTCCTCTCATTAATTATTATAATAAATCCGGTTTGTAATTGTATTTAATAGTTCACAATAGAATAGAATTATTGGCCATTTATTGTTATTGAAAATTACATGGTGTAATATAATAAAAATAAAGTCAATTTATATATTTTTATCGTATTAAATATACTATATTACAGTATTAAACACATTCATTTAAACTCAATATGAATAATTTTAGTGAACAAAATTAGTGTTATGTAGATAAGCCTTCAATTGTATTATTACCTTGGTTACGATGCAATAGGCTAGATGAAAAATAGAAAAATATTGATTTGTAATAATAAATACTATAGACAGATTATTAAAATTACATTTACTTTAAAATTACAACTATGATTACCAAGATTTTACCAGAAATAAAAACATAAAATTTCAAAATTCACCACGTTAAGCCAAACACCTATCAGAAGCGTTACAAAACATTGACATCACCATTTCCTATCCAACACTTCCGTATTCCGACATTTGAAAGTTTTAGCATGCTTCGATTTTATTTTGATTATTTATCTTATATTTCACAGTAGATTCGTCGATAGTGACCGTAGCGGGTGAACGTAACTGAAATAAAAATTTTAAAAAGAATACTATAACTTTTATAAAATTGAAAATATAAATTCGAAATACAGTAACCATCAAATGCTATAGAATCTATAATAACATTAAATAAAAATATTATTAGTATTACACTTGAGCAAGAAAACTGATAAATTCATACAATAATTCAAAGGCACTAGAGTGCAACAACTGTGTATAGTAATGTATAGCAAAAAATTGTATCGAAAGCAAACCTACTGAAACTTTTTAGGATGATAATTTGAAGATACAAGTGCAACTGTATTTAACACGGCAACGAAAATATTTATTTTACATAGTTGATTATAATTAAAAAACAAAAAAGTTTTAAATTATATATATTTAATGATTGGTCGTATATTCGTTGTTAAAATAATATTATTAAGAGATAAATAGGTTTAGGTAGGTATTAACATAAATTGTGTTTATATAATAGAATATAAAATACGTGTAGCAGATAGGTAAAATAAGGTTTTTGTTTATTTTTCTTTAATTATTACCAAGATATTTTATTTTAAAACGTTTTTTTTGTGTTTGAAATCTAGATTTGATTATCATTTACTTTTTAGTGAGTTTCTTATTTATATTTTGAAGCCAGTTCAATTTTCTTTGTTAAATTTATTTTGTTTTTCTCTTTTTAGTATTGGATATTTAGTGTATAAGTTTCGCAGTTTTTTTATTAACTATTACAATGAGCCGGCTCGGTGGCGCAGTGATAAAGGTGATGGGACGGTCCTCTGTTGCGATAGCCGCGGGTTTGAATACTGCTGGGGCATGGTTGTAAATTTATGTTTGTAATTGTTTAATATTTGTGAATGTTCTAGGGAAGAGTGTAAAATCCGACAAGGAAAATAATCCCAGTTACGCCAGTAATCAGGCTGGGTAAGACCGGATGTCTTCTGGGATGATTTCTAAAGTTGGTCACTCGCCAGTCGGTAGGCTTAATGCTGGGGACCGTAGTTAAACTTTAGGCCCAGTCCAGATAAACCAATAATCAAAGATCAAATATCAATCCTGCTATTCTTAATAGTTGTGCATTGAAGAATTCAATGACGATTTATCTTAGGCATAACTATATGTTTATTAGTGTTTAATTTACCGCTGATTAGAAGCTGTATTTTCCGGTTCGCGATTTTAAATAAATATTTATAACATAATACGTGGGTACGCTTTATCAAAATTGCCGGAGCGGAAATTTTTTATTTGAGGAACCTCTCTAGTTAATGTGATGAAATTCTTTTATGCAATGTAGCCGCCACTCATCTCTAAACAAACTTAAATCCCACAACTCGCCCGTGTTTCCTTCCACAAAAAGAAAACGGCAGCATATTTTACTTTGAACTCCTGACTTTAGTCGGTTCCCCTGATAAATCATCTTAGAATACGCAACATATTAAGCCTGTTTTATACGAGTCCAAAACATATTTAATTTTCTAAAAGGTTTTTGATGTATATCTCGATCTTGGTTTTTTGCGATTTTATTGTTTTGTTTTCATTCGCTTATAAATGTCAGGACGTTATCAGATTGATAAATAAATAAACAGACGAATGTTCGCCTTTGCGGCTTTATTGGACTTCAAGAAAAATATTGTTTTTTGGTTTTATAAAATAATACCGTTTACTAAATTGATTATCAAAATCACAGAATTATTAGTTAATATTAGGAATAATTGGCAGTTTTGATATGATTGAATAATACGATGTATCGTTCTTGAAATATTTCTTCTCCGCGATGAGCAACATTGATATTGTTTGAGATTTTCATGAATTAACGTATTAAAAAATGTCCCAATACCTAACACACAGAAAACTTTGGGAACTTGTAATCGTTATATCAACCTTACAAAATAACATGTGAGGTATTGAGGTATTTGACCCTCTCTTTTGCCACTAGATATTGATTAAGATGCGACAAACAATGTCCTATAACTTTATTTATATTACGATTTTGAAAAGAAGCGCGCGTGATTTGTCTTAACAAATGCATCTTCCATGTTATAGATAACAGACAGTAACAACATAATATTTGTTTTGTGTTAATATAGGAAATTGATTAATCAATAGTGTGGTTTAAAGTCTGAATAAAAAATTTGTTGACCTACGTGTTAGTATTTTTTGATGCTAACTAAAGAACTACGCAATATTACATTGTCCTAAAGGAAAACACATATTCAAAAGAATAAGTTACGAATCCATTCATAGGTTAAAACGAACTGTGTAAAATAACTGTGTAAATACTTAAGGTAAAGAGCAAACAAAAAATAAATAAATAAGTAGATCAATAAATATGTTAATAAATTGACCAATAAATAAATTATCAAATAAACTAACATAATAAGAATAACAAATGGCCTTTTTTTGAGAAAGTCAATGTTCAATCTATCACTCGTTGTAATATAGGAGGATTTGTCTTTCTTTATGGGACAAAGCTAGTCATCCATCAATCAGATCTCACTGACGCTACACAATACTATCTATTTTACTATATTCTATGCAAATTCTAATAACATTGTATCTAAAGCACGGAAATCATTTTACCGATTTTACTATCACTCATGGCATTTATTGATACAAATTGTCTTTTGGCAATTATAATTTCAATTTTAGTGACCAACCTCACATTAGTATGGAATAGAAAAAATCAAAACTCAAAATTTGTTAAACAAACATAAAATATGCCAACGTATACATGCATTTAAATGATTACCAAGTAACACAAAACGATATTTTGTAATTGTAATTAAACAGTTTAGAATGTTAACATTAATTGTCGTCAAAGACGGGACTTCTACTTAATGGATGTTTTTCTGGGTATGGTGGCACATAAAGACAAAGACAACAACTAAAAGATCTTAACAATAAACTTCGCCAGAAAAGCCATTTAAAATACAAGCAAGCGATTATGACAGCGAAGGGGAATAGTGGGCGATAGCTCCGATGCAATAGTGACAATAGAACTCAACATTCACTTGAGTAATACTATTTCGACAAGAACAGTACCTTGAGAGTTTCAGAAAGCTAACATTCATGGAAGGGTTGCGATTGCAGAGCCCGTTATAAAGGAAGCTAAGCTGCAATAGAAATAGGGTAACAATCATATTTAGCTTATAGTCTCACTTACACCACCGGCGGGATTACTGCAAATGAGTATCCTCATGATGAAGTTCTTACTTCACCTAATATATTCCTATCAAACACTGCCATATTCAAAGATAATAAATGTTTCAGTCTTGGTTTGAAGAGCTTGGAGCTCTTTATGGACAACAAAATCCTCAGACGTCAATACTGTATATGGAATCTATATACAAAATCTACATATAAAACGTACTTGTATAAGATTTAAGAAAAAGATATTTTATTAATAAAATTATAAAGTTTGGTATATTTTTAGAATTAAAAAAAAATCGCGCCCCCGCACTCAAACCGCAAACATTTGAAATAGAGATGGATTGTTTCGAATGTGCTCAGATAAAAATAAATAATTTAAAAGCCAAAGTCGGGGAAATAAAAAGTTACAATCTGCGAACGACAGCAGGCAATAGCGTTCGCTTTCCGTATATTTACGTAATAATTTATGAAGTCTGAAAAAAATATACGCAACAGGAGGGGAACCCAACAAATTACTCAAATATCACACGAGCTAACGCCCTCCGTCAAGAGTAATAAATTTGTTTTACGTTCCCCTAGATGCTCCCTTTGCAGCCTCTTGAAACCTGATATCAACCACACATTAAATCATTTTGGACCAAGAGCACAAAAACCTTAAACTCGTACTAAATTATTTATGCAGTTTGGGACACACTCCGGGGCAATAATCTATGTGTTTTGCTGTTGCCGAATGTCGCATTTCCCATTGCTTGTAGCGCATCTTATTTTTTATGTGGCTATTATATCGGAAATATACCATCAATATTTCATGTAAGAAATCTGAGTTAGGTGTACGTACTGTATAACCGAAGTAAAGCTACGAATAATTCAACAATGTCCTTCACGGCAAAGATAAAATATGAAAGGAATACTTATTGTAATATTATATAAATAAATTCGAATTGATATCATAAAGAAAATAATGGTAAATATTAAGAGATATTATGAACTTATTTTTTTTAACCGACTTTGAAATAGGAGGAGGTCTATTTTCGGCCGTATGTATATATCTTTTTAATGTATGTGCGCCAATTTCTCCGTTAATTGTGGGCTGATTTCAAAATTATTTTTTTTATTCGAAAGAGTGCACTTCCCAGGTGGTCCCATTGGAACCAAATGAGGATCTGTTGGTGGGAATGGGGAAAATCGAGGGAAACGCTCAAATTTCAAAGGCGCGTATAATGTTTTCACAATTTTTTATCTATAATAATCAGATATTTGTGTACAATGTTATTGCTGAGCTAATGTGACCCAAAAAAATCGAAAGTCGTTCAGCGCAAAAACCATTCAGTTTGCTTTTTAAGCACAATCTATAGCGTATATGATGTCGTAGAAATTTTGTACGCAACTGCTTCTATGGTGTAATGGTTAAAGCGTTTAGCTGCCTAAGGGTCACGGGTACGATTCCCGGCGGGGATAATAGCTTTTTGTTGTTCTTTAGTTGAAACATTTGTCAGATCATCTAAACTAGGTAACGGATCCGGGGGCCTGAAGCGTTCCTTAATTTCAATCATTGTTTCTTACCTAAGCCTATTTTTCCTCATACCAGGTTGCACCTTTACTTGGCCTACCCATTGTGATATTTAATAAAAATGCGTAGTATATTGAGTAGATATCTAACACTGAAAAGAATAAAATAACATATTTTTAACAAAAAAATTGAACCTATTTCAAGAAATAAATAAGGAACATGGAACTCATTAAACATTAAAAAATAATCAAATTTAAATTTTAAACAAAAAAACATTTTAAAATAATATATGCACATAATAATCGTTGTAATAACTAAATAAAAATTTTAAAAATCTTACTTAACCCATCTACTACATTTCGTTTTTCATGTTAAAAATCTAAGTTTGATTATTTTTTAATTTTTAGTCTGTTCCTTAATTACTTTTTGAAGTCGGTTTAATTTTTTTTTAATATTTTTATTTGTTTATTGTATTTATTTGTATTTGGATCAAGGGAAATTTTGAGACGGATTGGTCTGTTTTTCAATATAAGAACCTTCAGTGTCGCTTTGTATCACCATTCAACAATTCGAAAATAAAAGTTTAATCATAGTTTTTTTTTGCTTAATACTCTTTTATGTTTTATAACTGGCGCAGTCGGTAGGATTACGGGGAGATCATAAGGCCGTTCTCTTTGGGATCCCTTCCATTAATCGGGACCAAATTAATTGTCGAGAATAGAAGACAGGTTGACGTTGGATTAGCAATCGTTCTTCAGTTACTCGAAGCGTTGCTTTCTGTAGTTAAGTGGGCAAAAGAATTGCAGCTAAAGCTGTAAAGTCATAAAACGCAGATCAAATCTGCTCAACCACTAGCCATAAACTATTCCAATTAAGAAACATTAAAGCTTCGAAACACCTAGTCTATGGATTCCCAGCACATGCATCACAATTCAAAGCATAAGGCCACCAAATGGGAAGCTGGACAGAAGCTTGCAGTTCAGCGTGAAAATTCCCTAAATGCAGATTGCAGTAGCACAGTTTCATAGCCGTACACTATTGGAATATGGAGTTACCAAAATTTGGAAAACCATTCCGTTGAGAGGTACCATGAATATTTGGCTAGAAATAATACCATATCCAAGATTTTCGATTTTTGTGGCAAATTGGAAGGTACAATCGATGCTTTAAAAATAATTTTCATAACAACTATAAGCTGTCTAATTAGTAATTATCTGATATAATATGTAATTATTCGAAACTCGTTATTTTGGCGACGTTGAATTATTAGTTGTCTTAATGACTTGTTGTTGTCTTAAACTTAAGCCAAATGTGGAATATATTTCCACTAACAAGGAGAGTTGTTTAATTTTGAGTCTGATATGCCTAGATTTTTGGCTAAATTTATCTTTCCCATTTAGTCTAGCATCAGTATAGATGCCGAAGTATTTCGCTGATACCACTTGAGAAAGTATGCATCTCTCGAGTAATAGAATTAAGTTCCTGACTTCGAAACTGCCGAAACGAAAAATTGACATGGACATGTTCCGAGCTGCATCTTCAGTTTCTTGTATATTAAAGGATATTATTGACTTCTACTTGCAGTTTCTCCATAGTTGTACACAGATATACATTTTTTGCAGAACTCCATATTCAGAAAATTCAGAAAGAAAGTTTTTTTATATCCATTATATTTATGTAATAGTGATTAAAAAATACATATTTTATATTAAGACCGTGCCAATTTGTAGAAGTTTGGATTAACTTTGTGCCATATGATCTACTTAAATGAATTGAATTACTCATCTAGTATCATAAGAATGAATTCACAATAAATAATATAATCATACAAGCACATAATAATTTATGTTTCGGCAATATAAATGGAGAAATCTTTTAAGCGTTTTTTGACATTTATTTCATGACTTAAGATAATAAACTTTTTTCTCTCGACTACGGTTTTCAATGGATGAACTAGTTTATATTAAATTTTGAAAATGATAAATTTAATCAAACATGCGAAAATAGCAATAAATTATTTTATTCGATATTTATATGATTTGTGTGTATTAGTGTGTGTCTGATTGTTTCGAAAGCACTCAAAAGCAGTTTCTTTGATTGGATAGTATAAGCTAAATGGTTACTAAATCGGTTGCAGGTAATATGAAACTATAAGGGGGTCATTTGGACAGATAGCACATAGATATTTTCAGGAGATGTAATATGCATGTTATTAGGATGTTATAATAATATATTATCTATTTTTGGTCTGCGAAAATAGTGGAATATATTTTCTAATAGATTCACGGAAACTTATTACGTCTTACCTTAAATGTGTTTAACACAATATTAATTTACATATTATTTTATTACTATTTTACAGTTTTATTACACTAACGACGAATGTGGGATAAATACATAAGTATTTCTCGAATTAAATTTAAATTAAACTACGCTCTCCAGTTTCTGTATTGCTTTCACGTTGTTGTGGTTTGGAAACCTTGGCATAAGAATGTCGATTTGGTAGCAATAAGCATTGTTAACCGAAGAACTTTGTTTGGGCAGCGTCGTGTTAATAGTGTATTTGATATTCTGCTATAACTCCATATTTTCACTCCATAAACCCAAATAGACCGATAAGCAAATGTACGCAACCTTAGATCATGTTGGGAGTATCTTCATACTAAGCTGTACCGTTTTTGATCAAAAAACATAAAGACCGAAAAATCGTAATATTATTCATTGTGAATTCCTGTCTTTTTACTAAGGAATATATTTTAAATGTTATTCGGTACTCGTGTGAAGTTATTTATATAAAGCGGGCCAAGAAAGCTTGAAAGAACACCCTCTCGTATTGGTTCGTTATTTTTGCCAAAAATTAAATTCATATGATTCAACCATCATTCTGTTCAACTTATTTAACTCCGTATAAGATCTAGCTATCACCTAAACTCAGGAATATATTCAAAAATATTGTTTTGGGTCAATTAAAAGATTCAAATTGAGTCGAAGCTGAATTTACGAACCGTTCCAATAATTAACCTTTCATTCAAACAAATCAATCATTAGCTATCTATATTAGTTACCATTTTAATACGTTTGTTAAAGATATCAATAAATAATAATATGCCTTAAGAAACTAAGGAGCAAAAAGTTATATATTGTTCGGAATTCCAAATGTCTATGTCCGTGTTATAACAATAAGTCATATAATACAATTTCATGTCATAGTTTTGAATTTCAATTTGATTCAGTGATACGTTAAGGTATGCAAACTTGTATTAATTAGCACTCCTGACTACAAATCCTCTTTACAATGTACCGTTTTAATGTATATAATTAGCTAACTACCTTCAAGTGGTTAGATCGGTTCCAATATTAACTATGTGTTTTCGTTTCTCGTCTTCTAATATTACCGTTATAAAAAATAGAGATTTAACTTTGTTTTAATTACATCAATCATACGCATAAAGTATGGTTAGATAATGATAATAATCATAATAATAAATTCCTTAATATTGTTACATTTATTAAAATAAAAGCATATAGAATAAACTCACAAGGTAATTTTATCAGTTGGCCATTCGATGCTACAATAATTAATATATTTTACAGAGTTGATACTAAAATATGTTTATTTACAGTTTCTTTCAGATTTCGCATGTTGCCACATGCAAAATAAAAGCTAAAGAGAAAATGAATAATATTGTCTCTGGTTGAATTGTTTATAAGTTAAATGGTTTCCGAATCTTTATGATATTTTTTGGTATGACTGTTTTCTTATATCCACTTTTGTATACTTGGATTGGAGAATGGCACACAGCCTTAACAGACTTTACTTAATATCTGCAATTTACAATGGAGATATTTATGGTATTTATTTATAGTTAAGTTATTATAGTGAATCATAAAAAAACAATTTAGTGAATACAATAAATGGTTTTGTATTTAGATTTATTTTTGCCTGGAATATGAGTGGGACATATTATTAGTTATATTAGTGCCCGACGAAAATTTTTTTCTTGTACATACCCAATAACAGTACTGACTTTTTATTTGGATCTTTAATCTGCGAACTTGAAAAATTAGTAACTAATTATGAATATACTCAATTTAAATAAGTTATTTTTTTAAAAATAATATAGAATATATTTTTTCAGTTTAAAATATATTTATAATTTTATTAGTGGTGGACACGTTTGCACAACAAAATTGTATTTGAAGTTATCCTTGTTTCATGAATTAGAATACCACTTATAACAAATTCCAAATATTTGATAACTAGCTTCATATAAAAAATATTACTCACATCAATTAATCATACAAATTGTAAATATCATTAAAATTTATGTGAACTGTCATCTGATTACACTCCAGTAATGTTAAAACTAGTCGCAACAATCTTGAAGAAAATCAAAAAGCCTAATCTTACCGACAAGTTTACTAACTGATTACGTTTAGACTTATAATGCAGAAATAAATGAATTTAGTCTTAAAAATATAGATGATCTTGAGCAGCAAACCAGAAATATAATTGAATAAATTCGGTCAGATACAGAAGAAGCTGCCCCAACATCGATAGAGGAATAAGAGTATGAGGTAAATTACCCCCTTAAAGTTAGGGAACTGGTCATAAAAAGACAAAAAGCTGGAACAGTTTGACATTGATAGAAGAGTTTTTTTTTTTAATTTAAAAAATGCATACTGATGTACGCATCTCATACTCACATTGCTTGTCTATTAATGCAACTACAACAGAAGAATACTAATACATTAGTTTGTAAATTAAGGTTGTACTAAGTACATTTAATGTAAGATGTAATTAATTAAAAACATATAAAAAATTATTGAAATTAATTATTATCGGAATGTTTACCAAATAATATTTATAGTGTCTTTAAATCAAATATCGAAAATATATAGTTATATTTAAATGAAATTAAAAAAAAAAATAGGGAATACTAATTTCCATTTTTCATTGGATAATGGTATATTCGAACAGGACATTTTTATAATTTTGTTGTAAAAACTTCATATAATCATTAATTAGATTATACGAAATCAATTTACTGTTTATAATTTACTTGTTTATTTATATATAGCTTTATCATGGATATATATATATAAAGTATTTTCGCTTTTTAATATAATCTTTAAATATAAGTGTTCTTTACATCAAGTTTTGTATGCAATAATACAACTATTCTGTTCATCTTTTAATTGTGCAGTTATAAGATATAAAACTCCATTAATATTTATTTGTATGCGCTATATTTTTTAGAAAACGTGAATAACTGAAGGGTCTAAACGAGTATTTATTATAATTTGTCCTCGAGCCGAAAAACCCTTCTCATTATTCACAATGACAAATAGAGCACAGAAATCTCAACGGACTCAAAAGGATATGGAAAAACTCTAAGAAAGTGTCCAAAGTATAAGGGCGTAACGTAATGGAAGAAAAATGCTAATGTTGTAATCTAGAAGTTTCCTTGAAGTTTAATTCCCTTCCTTTTCGTATTTACTATTTATATTTACAATGGAAATAGTAATTGACATGATGAAAGCATATTTTATAAATCTATTTTTTTTTTAAATTATCGGTTTAGTAGTTTATGTTAAAATTAAATCGGTTTATAATACGTTGAGTAACAAATAGTAATTATATTATTAATACATTTGTAATGTTCTCTTAATTATTTGATGTTTTATTTCATTTCGTATTTTAAACTTCCTACTGATATTCATTTTAATTATTTTTAGTTATTATAATTTTTAGAATATAACAAATAATATTAACATTTGCGGTTGATTTTAAAATTTTTCCAAATAGTTATTCTATTCTTGATAGAGTCTCAAAACTTGTGATATTGAAGATACTGTAAGCGTTTCTGTGAAATATCAGCAAACATAAGAGGTCAATTGAAAAGTCCCCGGCCTACCATAATAAAACATATTTTTTTGGCAAAATTATTATTTTTTTATTCAACATAATTCCCTTCAGGGGTGATACATTAATTATAGCGACCCTCCAACTTTTCAATAACACTTTTGTAGTACGATTTGTATTCATTCGACGAAAATTTCTTCCCAGCGAGCATTCTTTTGAGATCTGAGAATAGGAAATAATCGCTGTTGATCAGACCTGGAGAATACGGTTGATAAGAAAGCAATGCGAAGCCCAATTCATGGATTTTTGCCATCGTTTCCACTGACTTGTGACACGGTGCATTGTATTGGTGAAGCAGCACTTTCTTTTTCTTCAAATGCGGCCGTTTTTCGGCGATTTCGTCCATCAAACGGTAAAATAATTCTATGTGATAGCCTCTGTTGATGATCCTTTTTCAAAGTAGTCAATGAAAATTATTCCATGCGCATCCCAAAATACAGACGCCATAACCTTGCCAGCCGACAGTGGCGTTTTCCCACGCTTTGAAGCGGGTTCATCGTGTGCAGTCCACTCGGGTGAGTGTCGATTGGACTTCGGCGGAATGATGGACTAAAATAATAAAGCTCATGTTTCATCAATTGTCACATATCGACGCATAAACTCGGGTATATTACGCTTGATCACCTTCAAACACTGCTCCGAATTATCAACTCATCTTTGTTTTTGGTAAAAGTGAGCTCGCGTGTCACTCACTTTGCACAGAACTTTCTCATACCCAAATATTCGTGAATGATATGACGTACACATTCAGTTGATATCTTTAGAGTGTCTGCTAATTCATTCAATTTCAATTTACAGTTATTCAAAATCATTTTGTGCATTTTTTAAATGTTTTTGTCTGTAGCAACCTCTTTGGGCGTCCACTGCGTTCACCATCTTCGGTGCTCATTTCACCACGTCTATACTTAGCATACCAATCCTTGATGGGTGATTTTCCTTGGACAGTATCCAGAAACTCGTCATTAGGCCATTTTTTGCTTCAACTGCATTTTTTCCCTTCAAAAAGCAATATTTTAACACGCGAAATTCTTTTTTATCGATTTTTTTCACAATAACAAAAGTTGCTTCACTCAAAATGTTATAATTCACAAACTAATGATCCGACAGCTGTCAAACTTATACAGGCATCTTTTGAGGGACAGTAGATCACTTACTGATGTGATTTACTACATGTCAGGATAGTTATATTATATAACTCAAATCATATTATAATACTTATTGTCCACGGGCAGATTGTTAACATTCTAGGAGATTAATAAAAAAAATCTTTTGTGGGTTTGGGCTAACTGAAAAACATATCGATTTAATTCTAGTTGCGCTATCTGTGTGTCAGGCCGGGGATTTTTCAGTTAACCTTATATATCGCTGAGACATAAAATATTTCCTGAACCACATTTTTGACTTGAATATTAAACATTTAAACAGGCTGCAACGAAATCTCACATTTGACTTTGTATTGGGTTGAGTCTTATAAAGTTGGCATTATTAAGAAACATGTAAATGATAACAGCAATTAAATGTGGGCATTATTGGGCAGTAACAATTCTAAGCTTGGATTTTGATAATATGGCGTCGCATTGCATTTAATGACCTTGATGATAGGTAATATAGAAAAGGTTCATTACATAGCGCATAGATGTTCTAAATCTTTGAATTCTATTTTACGGATATATATTAAGAACGAGCATTACTTCCAAGATTTACAGACAGCTCTCAGGCTATTCATAAATAGACATCAAGTATAACAGACAAAGGCATCAAAAAAATCTCTATTCAGTATAGTCCTCAGTACGTTTTACATCAGTTATTAGTTATAAGTTATTGTTATATGCCACCAATATATATATATATATATATATATATATATATATATATATATATATATATATATATATATATATATATATATATTAAACAGGAGATAATTCTTCAGTAGCAAGGTAAACAGAAGTAAACCTGCAAATACTGCACAATATTTTCGGAAAGGTTGCCGAAAGAAAATAGAGCAGAAAAGCATCTAGAGGACGCTGGTACTTTATGTTTTCAACAAATTCAGTGTTCCTTCTAATGACAACAATGTAAAAATTGTTAGATTATCAAAGATCTTAACACTCAAGTCACATATCACATTCTTACAACTAGGATGGTGATAAATATATAAATTAAATAATTTCAACGATGTGTGAAGTAGGAACTCAACCAACCTTGGCTCAATATGGTTTGATACTGGCCATTCAACAAAGCATTTTTGAGAGAAAATATTGTGAATATTTTTATTATATTTACCTGGATCATCATCCCCCTGGTTTCTAAATTAATTGTTAACCCGTAACAATAAATTGCATTAGCAACCCTGAAGATGCAAAATTTAATTTGCAAATCGTAAATATAAATAAATAATAAATAAATTGTTATAAGCACAGCCTGAATACGAAAGTCAATAGTTTTAACCAGTGCTACCAAATCACAAATGTAAACATTTTACAGACTATCTCTGATTTATAGACCTGATCTAGGTCGTCAAAATCAATCAAATGTGCAACAACTTCCTCATGCGCTAACCGATAGTCGTATTGGTATTGAATAGAGCGATTCAGCAGATGCAGTGTTTTTATTATCCAGGAATATTAACCAGAAAATATATTATGGTGCCAAAAAAAATCAGTTAAAAACTGCTGATAATATCGTCATCAGATCTGACAAAAAAAGACCTGTGAAAATACTTGACGATGAGTCCATGAGGAGGTTTGGTTTGGTTTGGTTCGTTTTATTTTGAAGTTTAGAGTTTGGAGGTTTATTTCACCAATAATTTTTTCGACAAAAAGAAAACACACTTTCTTCAAGAGAGATTTAGCTTATATAACTAAATATATAATTTAGTTTATTTTGTTTTATATTTAAAGTTATTTGTCAGATTTTATTTCATAACTGATTATAGTTCCTAAACAAGAAAACTGACTTCTGAAAACCATTGTTATTTATAGCTGTATAATTGAACAATTTTTAATAACACTTAAAATATATGACAATTAGGCATTATAAGTAATATAACAAAGTATTATAATGTTAAATTAATAATTGTTTGCTTAGAAATCCACGTCGTTAGTTACGTCACATTGTTTTAGAAATAATGAAAGGAAACTAATGAAAATAATTCTCTAGAATAATAGGAGCAATAATATACCTTTTCCGTTAGTGAGATAACAAAGAACGTGGAAAATATTTCCTTGGTAATAACGTACCTCTTAACAAGAAATTCCTCTCAGATAAATGTTGGAAGGTACATTTCGAATATCACATCAGTGATTGAGCTTCTGCCGTTAAGTAAATGTGCACTTTCGCGAAAATAAGTTCTAAAACGCGACGTGGTGTGCTGTATTCGCATGTTACATTAGCCAAAATTAGGGTAATAAATTTTATCGCTTCCGCGTAGAGGCAATCTGAAAATAAAATACTTTTTAATGTCGGAATAGTTTAACAGGCAGTCTATTAGAAACCAACCCCTATTTATCTGGCTTGTGGTTGATTTATAATTTAATACCGGCGTGAAAATATAATTTTAAACTATTAGAAAATTAGAAATAATTAAATATGTAAATATATTTTAAAATACTGTACACAGTTGTATGCTTTTTTAAGTTTTTTTTTAATTCTTATAATTGTTATTTGTTAAAATAATAAAAACTATTAAAACCGATAATATTTTTTTTGTTTACGTTTGATTTATGTTGTCCTTCTTCATAGTTGCCGTTCACAATATATTATTTTTCTATAATTTTGCTACAAAATAATTTGATTTACTAATTGAATAAATGGCGTAACTTATGTAACATCTAATCAAATAATCTTAAATGACGTTCTAAACGCATAAATAGTAAAAATTATTATATTTCATACATTATGTATATGTTAGCGTTGGGAACTTTCGACTGATATTGACTATCGACTGTTTAGTAATTGACTACTTTTTAACATGGACTATTTCAGTCGCTATTTTTGGTTCGACTGCTTTACTAGTTTTACTAGTACTGTTTCAGTCGCTATTTTCGGCCCGACTGATTTTATTACTATTTACCATCGACTGTGTCGACAGTCGTGTACTTTTAGTTACTATTTTCGGTTCTACTAGTTTCCTTCGACTGATTTCTAACATTCGACATTAACATTAGCGACTGATTTTTTTTAACACCGTCGTCCTAGCCGCGATCTTGACAAAAACGTGCCGAATTTAGGCTTCCTACGATCAGCAGCAATTCGAAACGATTTGAAGGAGTTAGACTTAACTGTAGCAGTTAGATTTTGTAAAAAATATTAACTGTAAGGATGTGATAAACTATATTCAATATCTATACCAAATATTTCTAATAAATAAATTTTCTGATAGGAAAACTCTTCTTTAATATTCAACAATTTATTTTCTTTTTGGTGAAGATTTATTTTATCAGCAGGTAAGACAGGAAATTTATTTTACAATCTCAAAAGGGATATATTTCATTCTAACTGTTAAAAAAATACAAATACAGTACTACAACTTGAAATTCAGGACCGAAATTCTGTCGACGAATGTATTACATCTGTAGACATTTTGATAATAAAAACTAGCTAGAATGAAAGAAATAATTACACCAGGTACTACACCAACTTTACAAAATAAGCACTATTTAGAAATGACACCTATAGGGCGTTTAGAAAACCCATTATATTTTTGGCAAACTCACAAAATGATATTACTTGAATTACATCAGTTACTCTTAAAATTTTCTCCTATACCCGTAACATATATGCCCTCACAACGAGTCTTTTTTTAAATCTGACCAAATTATTAACATTCGAAGAAACCGAAGAATCGCTCACGGAATAAAAGCTGAACAGGATTATATATTTGACTAGTGATTAAAAAAATATTTCTGTTCATTAACTAATATTGTGCGATCATTTGTAATTATGTCATGGATTACTTTTTTTTCTATGATTAGTTATATGTTTAATTTTTATTTAGTACTTATGGTTATTGTACATCTTTCGTTTTTAGGTTTTGTTTAAGTCCTACCCCAAAGCACGTGGACTGACATGTTAATGTAATATTCAAGTGTTCCTTTAAGCATATATGAAACTACTTCAGCATAAAAAGAAAACACGATGAAATATATTTCATCACATTTAAATTAGGAACCGAGACATCTTAAATATGCTTAAGACAGTTAGTTTATATATTTTAATGTAATTTAAAGTGTATATTTTTCTTTCTTACATAAATATATATAATATAGTTTGAAAATATTTGAATTATTGATTCAAAACTTTGAGACAATTTTATAAATTATGACCTTATCCTGAAAATTTTTAATTAACATAATTGCTATTCTAAATGGTTCGGTGAACGTACATCGTCGAATCAGCGGCATCTGTCTTACAAATTTTCTCCTGCAATAACAAGAGCCATTCGATTGATTTTCGGTGAACTAAACATCCCCTCGTGCTCATCGGCAGGTGTCACTAGGGTAATAACGATATCTGTAAGATAGCATCCGATCCAATTTTATTTTGAATATTTTTTCCTTGGATACTAGTTCACTTCACTGTTGAATTGTGTGCACAATACATATCAATTTCCGCATCCGTATTACTTATAAAAGAAGTTTTGTGAAACTTAATGATCTGTACCTATTACTGGCAACAGCGTTTTCTAGTAAGTAATAAATTTGTCCTTCTAACTGCACGTCTTCAAAATTTCATCTTATTTCTGATTCAAATTTGAATTTTACCAAAAAACATTAGCAATAAATATTTATGATAATAGGGCAAATGAAAGTCAAACAAAATAAGCGCTATTTAGAAATGCCACTTATAGGGCGTTTAGAAAACCCATTATATTTTTGGCAAGCTCACGAAATGATATTACTTGAATTACATCAGTTACTGTTAAAATATTCTCCTATACCCGTAACATATATGCCCTCGCAACGAGTTTTTTTTTCAAAATCTGACCAAATTATTAACATTCGAAGAAATCGAAGAATCGCTCATGGAATAAAAGCTGAACAGGATTATATATTTGACTAGTGATTAAAAAATATTTCTGTTCAATAACAAATATTGTGCGATCATTTTTAATTATGTCATGTATTACTTTTTTTTCTATGATTAGTTATATGTTTAATTTTTATTTTGTACTTATGGTTATTGTACATCTTTCGTTTTTAGGTTTTGTTTAAGTTTTATTGTATTATCTATATTTATTATAGTATGTTATTTGAAAATAGTAATTAAGATATTATTAAAATACGATAAAATATTTGTGGGGTTATTATTCCATTTCTCTCTACAGGTCCACAAAACTTTTGAATATAAAAGTTATTCCACTTCCTTTAATATTAAATTATTCATTGCATGGTAATATTATCCAGTAATTATTTCTTTCCTTTCCTTTTTTAAAGTTAGTGCGTGAAGGAATATATACATCTCCATCTCGCTTATACTACGGTTGGAAAAAATTAGCACTTTTAAAATAAACGGCTACAAGAAATTATCTCCGTTGCTTGCTCTCTCACAATTTATAGAGGAAACAATTGGTACATCTTCGTCAGACAACACAAATGGAAAAATCAGTCGAACCATGCAATGTTTCGCTAATTTGTTATTTGTGACTGTTTCGAGGATTTTGCGATTACCAACTGTTTCGACTATTTTGAGTCGATAGTTCCCATCGCTAGTATATGTGTTATATTGTGCTGATAGGACTATGGTTACGAAGACCTTGTGTTTATGTTAGACTAAAAACTATGTTGAGTGAGAGGTTTAAGCATGGGGATTTGGATTTCATTATAATAATATTGAGTTAGCACATTGCATTGTAAATCGTTCCTTAATTGCTCGAAGTATTACTTCGTGTAAATTAAGTGAAGTGCCTCACTGGAATGCTATTACAATTTGGACAAAAACTTGTATTTCATGGTATACCCCACCTAAAACGGATTACAGCAGCTCAATTTCTTAATGGTAGACTATTCGAGTATACTATCACGTGACTAATTATCGCCCTCATTACTAAGAAAATGTGTTTATATCACATCGATAAGTGTGATAATTCAGCCGTGAGTTAGAGGTATACCACTCAATAAGTCACCACCAAAAGTCGCCAAAATTAAATGTTATGGACTGGTATGCCGAATTGATACTCAACAAAAACGATACGTACACCAAAATCAAATGTTACTTAGAAAAATATATAAAGTACATATAACACATTAATCAAGTCAGAATTAGACATTATGTAATACAATTAATATCTTAAGGATGTTGGTTGATAGTTGGACATATCAATATACTCAAATATATACATTATATTTGCTTATACCGTTTCAAAATAAAAAATGCGTCAGAGTTTCAGAGGCCAATTTGGAGCAGTTTGGTAGTGAGAATATAAGAATATACCCAAAAGCGACATATGGATCGGTTACTGCACGGTTTAATCAAAAAGATTGCCAGATCAATAAAAAATAGTCGGGTCATACTTTCAAACAAAACTTAAGATTTACGCTTGTTACATTCATATTTATAAAGCGCAACATATTTGAATATGCGACTATCGCAACAGCTGGAGGAAAAAAATTAAATAGATGAATATAAGTGTTATCAGTATATAAAGTCTGACAGATTAAAATGCAGAAATTAATTGGTTTTTGTAGTAGGCAGTAAAAATATCTATAATAACTGTTTAATCATATTCCTTTTTAATCTAAATTCTCAGACTACACGTGCGTTAATACTTTAGCATATATAAATAATTTTTATTTTGTTAATTGTTTAATAAAAATTCATATTTAATATGTCAATAACTACTTTATTGTTTAAGAAAATTAACTGATTAATATAAAAAATAATACTATATTTCTATATAAGAAAGTTTAATATAATAAATATATGGAATAAAATGTCTGTATCAAATAGGTTAAAAAAGTACAGTTTGTACATTTTGTTAATATAGTCACATATTTTTTTTCTTTCGTTTTTTTCGTGTATCTCAGTAGATAAACATCGCATGCCAGATCATTAGGCAGTAATGATGCATGTTTTTTTCTTCTTCAAGAAGAGTTTCGTATCCAAGAATGTGGAACTGATTACTTATCCTGAAAGTCTCAACTTTAACTTGTAAAAAAAACTTACAGACTTATTTAGGTTTTTTGCAAGGATAGTTATTGTAGTTTTTAGGGCATATACGTTTATATTGAAAAATACTGTTATTTTATATAAAGTTATTCTATTTTATACTATTTTTTTATGAGTAAAAATTGGATTTTATCTTTATCAAAGTATCGCTTATTATTTGTATATTACAGTTGTCTTCTGAGTTTCCTTTCTTAGTTATTTCACCTTACAGGATAAGTGTTTTTTAAAGTTTTATTTTTCTTTTTAAGATTGCATTCTCTGATGGTATGTCTTTGTCTATGTTTTTAATAGGTTGGCTCCGGGTTTTTGCTATTAATTTCTTCTTTTTGTCGTTTATATATAGCAGTTTGATATTTTTGTCACATTTATTTTTTGAATTCAAGTTCTGGAATGATTACTCTTCAGAATATATATTTGATCTACACAGAGTACTAGCCTTTGAACAATGAACATGAACTATGAATTCCTTCAATGTTGTTTCGATAACTTCTGATACCACTAATGGATTTACAAAGGTTTCTTCTACATATTTTGCCGGCTGTGTTTGTAGATAGATGTTAATTTTTTTTTAATATATGAGCCTTTAAAATCTCCTAAAAGTAAGCGAGATAAACTAAAATAAAAGAAGCTTTTATGCCACGTAGAATATTTTTTCGACAACCTGTTTAATATTAAAACAAAACTGTATTCAATTTTGTTCAGATATAAAAATCCTGGCCAACAACTTCTGAAAATTACATTTTGCTATTAGTTTGAGATAATTAACTTATCAACATATTTCTTTATCATCAGTTAGTAACTGGTTGAATAACTGGGTGTAATTTATTAAACACTATTCGGAACGCTGGATCAATAAAGTTAATAAATAAGTCATAATCCTCGTATCCAGCTCGAAGAACCACCATGTCTCTTTTATCTGCCAATTTCACACGATTCGAAAGGTCATTTTGAATTACTTATAATATAATCAGGACGGTGGTTCAAATGGGTTAAGTAATAAGTCGTGGAATTTTATAAACATAATTAAAAAGATAAATAATTTATCTTCCTGAAGTCCTGAATATAACTATTTCATATAATAGATTTAAAGACAAACATTACTTAAATATGAAATAAACTTACGTAAAAATGCAATACCCGACAATATTACAAAAATAAGTTCAACTGGTAACCCACATTTTGTATACTGTTCATGTACTTCTCCGATTGCCAAATAACAGCTGCCAATGACAATGTTCCGTTTTTAATATTAGAAAATGATAACACGCCACTGAAGTATGAAGCGTATTGTTTCCATCCGAGTGCATGTCGAAGGAACGTGACCTTACCACAAATGGCGCTCCGTCTACCCCAAAGCACGTGGACTGACATGTTAATGTAATATTCAAGTGTTCCTTTAAGCATATATGAAACTACTTTAGCATATAAAGAAAACACGATGAAATATATTTCAGCACATTTAAATTAGGAACCGAGACATCTTAAATATGCTTAAGACAGTTAGTTTATATATTTTAATGTAATTTAAAGTGTATATTTTTCTTTCTTACTTAAAATGTATATAATATAGTTTGAAAATATTTGAATTATTGATTCAAAAATTTGAGACTATTCTATAAATTATGACCTTATCCTGAAAATTTTTAAATAACATAATTGCTATTCTAAGTGATTCGGTGAACGTACATCGTCGAATCAGTGGCATCTGTCTTACAAATTTTCTCCTGCAATAACAAGAGCCATTCGGTTGATTTTCGGTGAACTAAACATCCCCTCGTGCTCATCGACCCGTGTCACTAAGGTAATAACGATATCTGTAAGATAGCATCCGATCCAATTTTATTTTGAATATTTTTTCCTTGGATACTAGTTCACTTCACTGTTGAATTGTGAGCACAATACATATCAATTTCCCCACCCGTATTACTGATAAAAGAGGTTTTGTGAGACTTAATGATCTGTACGTATTACTAGCAACAGCGTTTTCTAGTAAGTAATAAATTTGTCCTTCTAACTACACGTTTTTAAAATTTCATCTTATTTTTGATTCAAATTTAAATTTTACCAAAAAACATTAGTAATAAATATTTATGACAACAGGTCAAATGAAAAGTTCCCGACCTGACACATAGATAACACTACTAGAATTAAATCCATATATTTTTTAGTTAGCCCTAAGCTTCAAAAGATGCGTATAAATTTGACAGCTGTCGGATTTATAGCTGTCTTGTGAATTATAGCATTTTGAGTGAAGCAACTTTTGTTATTATGAAGAAAATGGATATAAAGGAATTTGGCGTGTTGATAAAATATTGCTTTTTGAAAGGAAAAAAGTTGAAACAAAAACTTCGCTTCATGTTAAATTTAGACGTGGTGAAATGAGCACCGAAGACGGTGAACGCAGTGGACGCCCAAAAGAGGTTGTTACCGACGAAAACATTTAAAATATCCACAAAATGATTTTGAATGACCCTAAATTTAAATTGAATGAAAGTGCAGACACTCTAAAGATATCAACTGAACGTGTACATCATATAATTCACGAATATTTAGGTATGAGAAAGTTCTGTGCAAAGTGGGTGCCGCACGAGCTCACTTTTAACCAAAAACAACGACGAGTTGATGATTTAGAGCAGTGTTTGAAGATGATCGAGAGTAATAATCCCGAGTTTTTGCGTCGATATGTGATTGTGGATGAAACATGGCTCCATCATTTCTCTCCGAAGTCCAATTGACAGTCATCTGAGCAGACTGCACACGATGAATCCGCTCCAAAGCGTGGGAAAAGGCAACCGTCGACTGGCAAGGTTAAGGCGTCTGTATTTTGGGATGCGCATGAAATAATTTTCATTGACTACCTTGAAAAAGGAAGGACCATCAATAGTGACTATTACATAGCGTTATTGGACCGCTTGGTGGATAAAATGGCCACAAAATGGCCGCATTTGAAGAAAAAGAAAGTGCTACTTTACTAAGACAATGCACCGTGTCACAAGTCACTGAAAACGATGATAAAAATCCATGAATTGGGCTTCTAATTGCTTTCTCATCCACCGTATTCTCGAGATCTGGTCCCCAGCGATTATTTGCTGTTCTCAGATCGCAAAAGAATGCTCACTGAAAAAAAAATTTCGTCGAATGAAGAGCTGATCATCGAAACTGAGGCCTATTTTGAAGCAGAGGACAAATCGTACCGCAGAAATAGTATCGAAAAGTTGGAGGGTCGCTATGATCCGTGTTTTACCCTTGAACGGAATTATATTGCATAAAAAAAACTAATTTTGCCAAAAAAATGTGTTTTACTATGGTAGGCCGGGTCAATATGGTCAATTATACTGTTAAAATAATTGGAAAGCTATAATGGAAAGTATAAAACTATATAAACTATAAAGGGAACAACTATTATATTTTTGAATGTTGGCTAATAAATTTAGAATCATTTCCCATCCTAGAAACTTTTGGGAAATGTTTATATTTCTTTCCGTACAATAGATCCGAGTAAATTAATCGCAGAATGTTAATGCTTTACCATAGGTCAGAGTCAGAGGAATAGTGCGTCTGTAGAATCGCTAAATTTGATTGCATTGTACTATTGGATTGTAGTATACTTTACCATATACAGTCACTACATATTTCAACCCTATTTTTAGTAAATATTTATTATAGAGTAATATATAGAGTGCTAACTTATTACATGTAATTTCAGAACGTTTTTGCGTGGTCTTAGCATGAAGGTGTTGAGAGTGGCATTTCGCTGCATTCCATTGGTCTGTTTATATTACCGTTACAATTACCTGTATAGAAAATATTTTATTAGGAAGGCATTGTTGAAGATTGAGGCATTTCCTGATCAATTAAATTTGATATAAAACTTAAATATAATTTTTCAAACAAAATTATCAATATAAAATTCTACATAAATAGAAATACTATTTATGTAGAATTTACTATACTATATTATTATGCGAAAATATAACGAATATTATAAAATGCATATAAAATATATACTATAATATAAAATAATTAAATGTAAATATAAAAGGTAATAAAGCTGCAACCTAGTTCAGAACACAACATATCACCTAAAAAATATTTTGATTTAGTGCTAACAATTTAAATCAGATGTATTATAGTTCCTATCTTTTTGTTCCTTCATAGTGAAAGTTACTAGTTCAACACAAAAATCTATTGAGGCAAGTTATGCTATAGTTAGTTACCTTTACAACGTCATTTTGAAAATTGTGGAACGGATAATTAAAACAGTTAAATTGTATGATATACGTCAGAATTGAGAAAACATATTAAAAAGTAATACTTTAAAGAGCAGTGACAAAAAATCTTCATGTACTATCATGTACTTTTCATATAGTTTAATTACATTTACCTTCACTTTAATAAAAACCAGTTAAACCAGTAACCAGTTTAAAACTACACCAAACAACTCATAGATACCCTTAATTTAGCTAACTTGGGCTGTTTCTTCCAAGGAAAATGACCTCTATTTTTTATTTCCGCAAATATACTAGATATATAACATTTTTGAGACTGAATATACATTATAAACGAATAAAAGTGATTACAATTAGGTCACAAAAATTCTAAACGTACTTTAATCAGACAAACAAAAATGGCGTCATAGGCAAATTGAAATACTTCGTAAAAAAATAAATCGTGTTATAAAATCGTTAAATAAATAAATGAGCCAGTCAAATGACTTTGTAGGGTAATTCGAATGAACCAATCAAAAAGTGGTCTCAGTGCCTCATTGATGGGAATAGGCCAGCTATGCTTGATAATAATCGCCGGTGTTTTATCTATATTCAGCATTTTTAGTCACTATAAAACACATTCATAAACATTTGATGAACCAAATTGTCGAGCTTCTGTAACAGAGAAACTGTACATGATAGTGATAGTGCCACTTTGTATGGAAAAATAAAATTGTTATTTTTATTATTTTCCTCGAAATTATTCTCTATTTTCTCACCGCATCAGTTCCTTGGATGGTCGGCCGTTCTCGACTACCCTTTTTCGTCTGTTTATATTTTTCTCGAAATAACATATTTGAACTGGCAGAGTATGTCCCCCAGTCTACAGTCATCCAAGGCGGTTACTCAAATTTCATGTGGCCGTTAATCACCGGAATTCCAAAAATATCGTAACGTACTCTACTAGAGTTTAGGCAGAAGCATTGTAGTTTAGAAGAATATCAATGATAAACTGAATACTTAGTGAATAAAATACTAAGAATTTTATTACAATGTAAGCTGCCGAAATGAGGCTACCTCCAAGAACAAATTATTTTTTTAAGATGGTAATTTTATGCGATGCAACTAGACATCTGCTTATGTTACAAGCTGTCATTTAAATTAAACCACCAATCATTTGCTCTTCTTTGAATGAAATAATTTAATGTGAGTTTTTTTTTAATTTGACACAATTCAATGCCTTTTCATTAATCAATATCCTGACGAACATTTGTTTTAGAATATTATTATTATAGCTGCTATGTATCATCATCTAACTTGAACTATAATTTTTGTTTCTTTGGATTTTGGATACCAGATACCATAATTAAGACATAATGTTTTAAGAGAAACGCTTTTTATAATATAATTATCATCATATATCCATAGCTAGCTCTCATGGAGAGTGGCCGATTCTCAGAAAATACGCCGCTGTTGGTACCGCAAGACTTCGAATATTCTTCTCTAAATATCACCACAGCACTCACACAATGTTAGGTTCCTTTCATTGTTTCTAGAATATACCTCGGTAATTTCACATTCACACGGTATTTCATTATATTTATTTTTAAATAGCGCCAGGAATTGTCGAGCACCTAATAATTACTAATAAAAATTATTATCAATGTTATTTATAATTATGAAATAAAAACCATATGTTTCAGAGTGTTTTATATATTGTAATAACATTTATGTTACTTAATAACACATTAACAGCGTGATACTTTATGAAAAAGAAAATGACTAGGTGAATGTGTTTAATTCAATATTTTCAAGCTGCTGCGGCTGAGTTTATTCATTATTTATTTTTATTCCTATTACAAGGAGATTCCTCTCATATATTTGTCACTATATGACCAATTTAGATGCCCGTAAAGTACGAAAATGAGTAATTAATTAGACGGAATGGTCAGATTTAACCCCGTTGGTGATTCAAAACGTCAAGTGAGACTGCGGATGTTCAAGTCAAAGAAACAGGACGGAATAAAAACCTATAAATATTTTCTGCCATAAACGTCTTTATGAGTGATAAATGTATGCTGTCATAAGCTAGCTGACATAAAGATTAATAACTGGGCCAAAATATCAAGGTCGTCAAAATAAACTGAATCAATACAATTCCTTCTGCGACCAAGCATCACTTCCTGTAAGTGTGTATTACGTTTCATTGACGATGAGTAAATAACTATTTTTATTTCTCATTATAGTTTTATTTTTGAACGCAAATACAATATATATTGAAGTTCATGTTAGGTACAAAAACGTGTAATACGAATTTTCTCTGAAAATGACTAATTATTAACGATATTTTCCGTAATATATTTGTTTTCAAGATTTGCGGGTCGATAAATCGAGGTCGATAAGACAGATAAAAGTGATAGATGAGGTTAAGTTTTATAACCCAAATCGTTCATTTTTATGATAAGTTATTTATGAGACGTGAGATTATTTCTTTTTTATCTCGGCCTCATACACATACAACGTACTAACAAGTAATATTATTGCCAGTTCGCTGATTTTATAAATGATTGTATTAAGGTTAACGTGCTTCTTTTTATTCTATTATAAAATAAATAAATGTATATTGATATCTGGGAGTTAGTCTAGATGTTTTTTTTTCTGGAGATGAAATAGAGGGTCTAGTAATAAATGTTTCGTGTGATATAAATTATTATTAAAAGTTGAGGAGAAAATAATTTCTATATGCCTTGGCACATATAACACATGGCTTTAGAATCGCATACCCCTATTAGTACTTATTCAAAAACCATAATGTAGCACGTTTGGTATGATTTGTACCTATAATTTTTAAAAAGGAAAATGCAGTGTAGTTTCAACAAAAGTTATCTAGTGTTGATGTGGAGAATGCTTAAGGGACAGTGTCAAAATTAGTTTTCTCTCTTTTGTTGACCAAATTTTTATCGAACATTGGCTATAAGATAACTTTAACCATTTAGACAAGACTAGATACTAAATTACGGTCAATCCTTAGGCTCTATCTAAACTACCAGTGAACGCATACCCTATTAGTATTTATTCAAGAACCATACTGTAGCACATTTGGTATTATTTTGCTCCTATAATTTTTAAAAAGGAAAATGCAGTGTAGGTTCGTCGAAAGTTATCTAGTGTTGATGTTTTCTCTCTTTTGTTGACGAAATTTGTATTGAACATTGGCTATAAGATAACTTTAACCATTTAGGCAAGACTAGATACTAAATAACGGTCTACCCTTGGGCTCTACCTAAACTACCAGTGAAAAATGTAACGGACCTAGTTTCTTTTATGGATTTTCTCTGAATCGAAATGATATCAAGCAAATTTTTAATTGATCGATTACGAGTAATTAAACCACAAATCCGACACTTCACTATCGATAACTAATGTGAGTGAAATGGATATTTAAAAAAGTATTGATGAGTAAAAATTATCTTCCATCACAACAACTTTATTCTATTAGATTTCAGAGGTTGTACCGTGATATAATTATTATTTTACCAGAAAAGAAGCAAAAGGCCATCAATTAAAACATGTTTATCATTGACTAAAGTTTCAAACTTATTTGACTAAATTCGTTTTCAAAAATATGAAAATAACAAAATTACTTCTTCCCCAATACATCATATTATCAAATATTGTAGATATTACCATTTTACAGTTATTGTTCATCGTTATTTTCTAATATTCTCGTTTCTTGACTGTTCAAGCGACTGATTTCGGGTATATGTTTTAAATACTATGCCTTCATCTAGAATTATTGGTAAATGGAAGAGGCAAAGCAGAATATTTCATTTATGCCTATCCATATAGATTTAATTTAATTTTACAATTTATAGCTAAACGTTACCAGGCCACAAAATAATATGCCAATAAATTTATTGCCAAAGTCGGGAAATAGAATTTTTATGTGACTATAGACGGCTTAAAAATAACCTTACATATTTTATTAGGTCAAATGTGTTTTCCGAGTTTCGCGAAATTGGCTGAAAGCAAGAGGAGAAGCTTACAAAATAAGTTAATTTAATATTCTGTGACTGACAATGCAACAATATTTTGATTCAATCGATTTAAAACTAGCAGTAAAATTCTGGAATACAGACCACCTGTTGGATGCCATAAGTTAATTCTAAGGAGTAGAAAATATGACATTGTGATAGCTCATGCTCTGCACCTTGAGAAACTGACTTTACATTAGAATGTGCTGCGAGAATCAAAATCATCGTTCAAATTGATTAAAATTTATAGGAGAATTAGAAAAATGGGTACCATATCAGTTAACTACAAAAACAAACAATATTTTAAATTAATATTTTAAATTTTAATAAACATTAAACGCTCTATAAAAAGTTTAATAAGCCTTAAACATAATTTAGTAGACCGTGATAATATATGTAGAAATATTGCGACTCAGCCCGCTATTAAAATAGAAATTGATGCAATTGAGAAAAAAAAGTAACAAAATAAAATGTATATTATTTTGAAACTTAATAAATATAATATCTGATTAGAAATATCATCGTAATCACCACAAGAGAAACCCCCTTAGACCAATAATATATGATATATAAACAAATCTCTAGATCTAATAATATATTTAGTTTTTTTAATGAACGAAAGAAAACATTTTCAAATATTTTTGTTCTAGGACATTCACAAATATTAAACAATCACAAACATAAATTTACGACCATGTCCCAGCAGGATTCGAACCCGCGACTGTCGCAACAGTAAGTGGGTTGTCCTGTTGCCTTTACCACTGCGCAACCAAGCTGGCTTTATTGTCTTTTGTTTTAAAATCAAAAGGCAACATCATTTGATGTATTTTTTAGAATTAATATTAATTTAATTGATTCATGTTCATTTAGCATATAATTCATTTTTTTACAGAGAATGGGTACTGTACATGGTGAAGAATTGCCTTATATGTTTGGTGCTCCGCTAGTGGATGGATTTAATCATTTCCCAAGAAATTACACTCGATCGGAATTGGCGTTATCTGAATCATTTATTATATTTATTGCAAACTTCGCTAGGACAGGGTAAGTCATATATATAATTTATCAGCTAAATAATAATTTTTCAACAATATTTGCATGGCTTGAGAAATATCCAATGGAAAAAAACTATTAAAAATAACTATTAAAATTGAAGTATCATAGCAATTCCTTTCCTCACTAGGAAAAAAACTCACTAGGCTTCTGTTTTTATTTTGAATAATCGGGATTAATTTCATGACGTTTCATATACATTAGTTCAGATCGTTAAATATGATCTGGCTGATACAGTTTTCACAAATTCTAAAGAAATGTCATAGTAGAATAAATTAGTTTCGAAACTATTATTACGTTCTGTCAACGCTAAAAATAGTTTTTTTTTAAATATCGTTTTTTTTTTTAAATATTTTATATTACAGAAACGAATTTATGTTACTAATGGGACAAACATTTCAAATATTCCATATGACTTGTTTGAATGTAAGGAAATACCTTGAATAGCTTAAATACTTTACTATATATAAAACAAACATCTACTACCAATCTGAAGTAAAAGATCAAGTACTTTTATATGGTTATTTCTTACTGTACATTTTATATGTGTAATAAAAGTAAATTTTTAAAATCAGGATTTCTCGTAAAATGGCTAATATAAAATTTAATTCCATGTTCCTTGCTCTTTTTCTTGTCGGTAATCTCAATATAAAATATAAGAGAAAAAACGTAGGAACTATTTATCTAATTAGAGAATATACGACATATAAATAGATATTGAGGTGCAGTAGTTTTAATGATATTGCATTTGATATTTTGGAAATAAAATTATGTATTCACTTTATTGTAGTAATTGTGAAGGGGTGCAGATACAAATAATTTCTGAGGGTTTTTTTTTATAAACTTGAGGCTTTGTCTTATACATGTTGCATAATCACTTGATTTTAATTTTTCTTCTATAAAGAATCTAATCAATACTTCAATTTAGACAATCAAACTTCAGTCAGACAAAGTAACAATTTCATTTTCAAACGGTGTTACATGATGATTTATCTTGGCTTGAATGGTCAACGCCCTATGTCAAGCTTCATATATTTTTAGCTTTGAACTACGTTATTTTCTCAGCGCTTTCGTCTCTTCCTGTAACTTGTTTTAGTCAGTGTAATCATAAGTTTCTAAATATAATCTATGCATCTCATTTGCACATTACTCATTAAGTTGGGGAAATAATATAACAAAGAAGTAAAACAAAAATAATGAAAGAGTAGAAAAGTTAGATAAAGAGTTGGATCAGTAAAGATATTTTATTTACGGCTACAAGCATGTCAGCTCTCACCAATGAGTTCAAATAAGTAGAATTTACATACTGTTTAAAGTATATGTATTCATTTATTAGAGTATTGATCTGTGACGTAAACCTAAAGAGCACAAAGGAAAAACCAACATAAAACTGGGGGGTAAAAAATCGCATTTGTAACAAAAGCTTTCAAAAAAAATTTATTATCATGAAACTTCACAAAATACGCAATATGTATCCTGGTCTGTGAGATAAATGATGCCCCGTCCGAAAAGGTCTACCCCAAGTGCTAAATTTTAAATAGCCAAGTGTCCGTGAAAAAGGTTTTAAATTTACCGGGTGGCAAAAGGAAGATGGATTCCCAATAGACGGCCTATTTCATAAATCGCATTTTTTGTGGCATAGGTCTGACTGCTTAAAATTATTTAAAATGCTAGTTTAACTTAAATTACTTTATTCATTTTTAGCCGTGTTTCATTAAAAATTATTCGATACCAAGCATTTTTCAATTTTTCAACCGTCTCGTTTATTTTTTGTTGCATGTTCGCTAAGGACCTTATTAATGTTTCATCCATTCTGGCAATGAATAATTCAAACTTCGTTTCTTTAAAATTTTTTAAGATTTACCTTTTAAATTTCAAATGAAATTTGAAAACTTGGCTAAATATAAATAATATATTTATAAATATATATTATAATATAATAAATATAAACTCTAAAATACAGTAATTGTTATTATATAGAAAAATTTAAAAAGCTTTTGTTTTATTTAATATCATTATTTAATAAAATGTTAGTCGCTATATTCTCTCAATTTTCTGGTAACCTGGTTTACCATATCAAGAGAAGATGAGAAGAGAGATAAGATGATATCAAGAGATCTCTTGAGACTCTTTATGGCCTCATACAATTTTCATATGTTTATTTGATAATTTATTTCGTAGATGCTGTTGCGAAAGCTTTTCGCATTTTTAATCCTACGAATGTTACGTTATTTACAAACCTTTTTATGTATTTTGACAATATTTATAACAGAATTTTGAACGCTGTCGTGTGGGCCAAATTGCTTGGTTCCATTTGGGCTAAGAAATATCCTATAAAAATCGATGATGCTTTCGTTTGGTCTGATTGTTAATTTTTTAGTTCTGAATTTCTATATGCTATTTTTATCGTCGAAGTTAAGTTCACTATGCTTAATATTTTGAAACTATTGGCAAACACATTTTTCTGTTAGACTAGCTTTATAGGTGTCTTCAAATCAAACAAAATTTCCTGTAATGGGCATTACACAGTCAGAAATTAAATATACAGATTTAGCCTTCAAAATAATATATTGTAAGCTTCAGCACATAGATACTAAACATTTGTGTTTTAGTAAACATTTGGAAAAAGGTCGATATATATTTTTTTCGTATCTAGATCAAAAAACTTAACGAAAATCGTCTTTTAGTCTCTGTATGTATTCTATAGTTAAGTAAAATTTTTTTAGTTAAATCAGAACGTAACATTTCGTAGAATTGTTGATTGAGGTCGAGGTCAGATTTGAGGTAATTTTTGCTAAATTTAACTTTTGTATTTCTATACAGTTTGAAGTATAATCTGAATATACTGGGAAGTGGACCCTGTTAGCGGTATTGAAGAGTATTCGAATAAATATGTTGAGCGTAATTTCAAATGCCACATGGTACACTAGAATCAACCAAAAATTTTGAGAAAATAGAAGTGCTATCAATATTTTGTTTTACACTTGCAAAAATCGAGAAGTAATTATATATCATATTATAATTAAAAACGATATATGGATTGAAAATTAAGAAGGATCTTCATGTTTACATATTACTGCTTGTAACATACTTGAAACAATAAATATAATTTATGTTCGTAATAACATTTAGTAGACATTAAACTAACGAATAACACAGTTTACTCATTTTGATTCACTTTGTTTTCCGGAACAACTTTATCTCTCAAAGCTAAGTATATTCAGAAGAAGAGGAAGAGATGAAGAAGAAGGAAGTTTGAAGCTCAAAAATCTGGGTTATCAGAAATGGTACAAAACGCAGAGGGTTGTCAGTTTGATCTCAGCTTATTAATTAGGTAGCGCACAAATGTTAAATATACACAGAACAACACACACACAGAGTATCTTAGATAAATACTTAAAGATCACGTTCTCTATGAAATTCTGTTGGTACACGAATTAAAGGTTTATGTTGCGTCATCGCTGTCAGAAATTATATATCCCTACATTTTTGCCGATGAACATAATGATATCTAGAAGGAATCTTTAGTTTACATTATTTTAATTCGACGAAAGGATCATGGTGATCTAGGATACATGACAGGCCAAGTTACACCATTACCCATCCCAAAAATTATACCTCAAAATTTAATTTTCCTATGACATTCATAGCATCTGAACCGGATTCCTTACAAAATAAACATAATTACCTCCAACGTGTACTTCCTCATAACAGATACAGGATAAGGGATATAAATATAAAGATCCTGAGCTATGCAAATGAGCAATAAGATCGAATACTTACCTATTATGTAAAGGACAACAGAAGAAGATAAACCCGAAAAAGTTTCGCTAGCATTTTTTAATCATTTCTGATAACTTCAGACCGCACTGGAAAGTTATTGAAGAAACACAACAGCAAAGTTGTATTTAAACCACACAGAAGGATTATTCCAATACTATCTAACTGCAAAGCTAAAAGAGATTCGTCAAAGCTAACATTGAAGGAATATAAGGGAAGAACTGAGGATACGATGGAAAACAAGAAAATTATTTGCGGCTTAATGATGGATGAATACTGGCAATTCAGTTCAGTATAGTCGAGGATTTAACTCCACAATTTTGCGTCGAAGCATCGAGAGTTGTTTCTAGAGAGTAAGTTAACCTGACTAGGAGAAGTTCTTAAATTTCTGAAAATGCAATTAGTACCTATTATAAAATGTGGGAAAGTTTGATACGTTTTTAGGATGATACGTTATTAATAACTTCTCATCATATAGAATATCAAAAATGATTTCTATTTACTAGTTGTTTTAGTGTTATGTATTAAATTATATTACAATATCAAAACTAACCAATTAATTAAAATTAGTTTTTGATGTTAAATATTTAATATTCTATAGAGAATCTTGAACTTCCTGCAAAGATAACATGCATATTTATCATACGCCTCTTGTTTTAATATAATGAACGCTCGACAGAGGTAAGCACGACAGTAGCAAATTTAATCTTTTGAAGGTATGCATGTACACAATTTATAATTTAACCCTCCACTGGGAGACAAATCGACATCGTAGCGACGAACGCCAAAAGAGGCGTAACTTCCGCGCTTGGCACAGCTTCTATTTTCTCTCTGCATTGTTCAAACGCCAATCCCACGAATTTCGTGCTTTCGGAAATCCGAATAAATTTTCCTTATGCTAATTTAACCGTATAAAGCACACGATCCTAATCGTCTGGGAGATGCACCACCTGAATTATTCTAATTTAAATTCTACTTTAATATTTCCACGCTAACTCGAGGTCAATTAAAGTCGAAACCAATTGTTCGACGGAAATATGAGTTTTTCTAATAAGCGACTGTTGTATTACTCCCAAAAATCCGTTAACAACTTTTTCATAACAGAAATATTATTTAAGAGGGCATTCTAGTTTAGAGACTTGGAAAACAATTATTGTCCACTTTTACTAATCTCTCTCTAATGTAATAATTACTCGTTAATTCTTAAGTCCTCATAGAAAATCGCTATAAATTGATCTTGAAAAATTGAAATCAGCACCAATTTAGGCATCAAATGTTTCAGACCGCAGTCAGGAATCGGCTCTTATAGAAGCAAACATTCGATTAACTGCTAATTGCAAAGTATATGAAAATCTACTTGGATATTCTTGGAATGAAAAATCCTGTTCCTTGTATTTACCAAAAATTGCTCCTTCCAGGTACCATTTGTTTAGATTAATCACTCATTCCTTGGAGGTATTGTATTTACACTTAATTATGGACGGTACTTTAAATACAATAAATACCACATTTTATGAATACAACTTAAGTTATTAGAAAAAACCTGAAAATTTATTCGTATGCTCAATTATTATTAATTTGCTGCAATTTTGCTGCAAAAATTTTAAAAAATGTTGATTGAAAACAAATCGATATCCATGAATTAAAGGAACTTTTCATTTTGTGAGTATTACAACGTTTCCAATAAAAATATGATAACTAATTGATTAAGATGATATCAGGCTCCGAAGTAATTAATTTACCCAAGAACGGAAATAGTTTCTTGTCGTCAATTAGTAAATATCTCTCGGAAAAGTAGAAGAGAGAATATAGAACCTAATTCCAATTATCAGTAATTTTTTCGCTCGCAAAACTTTAATGAAATTCCTTCTTTTCCAGAAATCCCAATGAACATCACAAGCAGGAGCCGGTTTTAGCAGCATCAAGGGAAAGGAATCGATTTCGATCAATTGTTTGGGACGAATATGATTCAGTACATCAAAAATATTTAGAAATAGGTAAGTCATAGAATATGTACATTACAACAATATCTAATAAGCTTTATTTAATATTTTCCATTTGAGGAGGCACACAATATATTTTACATATATTAGTTCAAATGGTAAAGTATCTAATGAACTTTTTCAGTAAGTTAATGATGTTAGACAATTTAAATTCTTTTCGTTCTATAAAAACAGGGGCACAATTTTATGAACACTAAAATTACATTTTCTTATTCAATATATTATTGAATTTCTATATATTTCAATATTTGTTCTTTTTTAAAATTTTTTAAAAAATATCTCTCTTACCATCTATGGGTTTATCTGGAATGGACCTACCGTTTAACATTGGCTCCGAACCATGGTCCTCAGCATTAAGCCTACCGACTGGCGAGTGACCTACTTTAGAAATCGTCCCAGAAGACATCCGGTCTTACCCAGCCTTACTGGCGTGGCTGGGATCATTTTCCTTGTCGGATTTTACACACTTGCCTAGGACAATCACAAATTTTAAACAATCACAAATATAAATAAACGACCATGCCCAAGCATAATTCGAACCCGCGAGTAGGAGGACCGTCCTATCGCCTTTACCACTGCGTCACCAAGCCGGCCAATATTTGTTCTAATTTAACTATTGATTATTTGTTTAATCTAGCTGGCCAAAGATTAGCAATTATCTCAGTTGTTACATTTTACACAAAATTCCCTTTGTGTCCTAACAAATCAATGGCAATACTGAATTATAGGATCTAACCTGCATTATAGCCGGTTTGTACTACTTTGCACTAAACTTGTTTTCTTGATTAAATGAAATAACATGTAGTACATTATTATTCCATTGTGATACAATTTTTTGAACTCAAACTCAAACTCAGTCATAATATATATATATATATATATATATATATATATATATATATATATATATATATATATATATATATATATATATTCAAAGAAGATAAATCAAACTTTCTTTGGGTATTTGGATGAGTAGTTTGACAACATATAATCTTTTATATAACTGGCTAGCTTATAAGTCTAATTTTCGTAAGACTTCCTTGTTTTTCTTCGTTAATATTTACAAATGAATGTAGTACATTCCCTGCAAATATTTCTCTGACATGCTGTGCATTATTTTTCGGGTGTCTTTTATTGCTGAGCATTTTTACAGTTTCCTCCTATATATGCTGAGACTAAAGCTTGTTTCTTAGCTGGCATATATTAACATTCAAAAGTTGTCTTATGTTTATTTTTGTTTGCTGGGAAACACGACAAGATGCTCATGTAGTTGTATTATTACAAACTGCAATGAATTTGCATTTATCGTATCCTTATCTTTTCCTGTTGAACCATTCATTGACTTTTACTTGTTCATGTCATATTTAATATGAATTATCAATTATAAAGCAGAATTGACTTAAAAACGGAATTTTTTACATAAATATAATCTAATCGATCATAAATAAAATCTGTTAAATATTATTCAATATTAAGTCTCAATTGTAACATATGGTTACATTTTAGTGATACATATTGCAACTTTTATTTAAAAAAAAGAAACTAAAAATGTTTCAATAGCCGCCTGTCTGCATATTTTTGTAATAGTGCATATATTAGTGCTTTTTACACCACTATCATCAAAGCAAATACTCATAATATCATATATTTTCCATTAAAGTTTGATAAAATCTCTTCAATATTTCATAGTAACCGGCAAATTGTATTGTCTCTCTTTCACAGGCAGGTTTGTAATTATCTAGTAGTAGTTAATTATGTGACCAATGATTTTACTGTGTACACCAATATCGTTTATATTCTTGCTATTAACTGGTTTTAATGCAATCCAATTATGGTAAGTGCTTAATATGTTGGTAGGCTAATTGAAAATTCGCTTTTGTGTGTTTGAAATGCTCGAGTATTTTTTGATCAAAATTTTGGTTAGTTAAACATTTTTAAGCAATACCGTAGTAGAGTGTTATACCTTTTTATATTTATGTATATACAATTATATATTATTTTATGTATCTTCAGCTATTTAAATTTTATTAAAAAATAGGAAAAATTAATAGTTTGGAAATCCACATTCATTACATGTTTATTGTATTGTAATGTATTTTGTCAAATTAATCTATGCGCTTCATCTATAGATTTTTTGAAATTATAGAAATAAAGTAAATAATATATAAAAGTAGCCTTTATTTGAGTATAAGAGGAATAGAGAAAAAGAAAAAAAATGTGTTGCTGATACCATTTAAATAATGATTAATTATGGCGTTTTAAGAAGGAGAAAGAGCTATTTGGTCACCTAATATTTTCCGCTTATACCAAAACCTTTTCTGGCTGTTAATAAGTTCTTCCGGTATCCGAAATATGAATGAATTAATGTGGATGATAAAAAACTGTAAAACTGTCACTGTTCATATATATGTAAAGAAAATTGAGTAAGTTTAAAGAATTTAAAGCATGTTGATAATTACACACTGATGACGAAAAAAAAGACATCTTATTTCAATAAGTTAAGTAGTTCGTCGAATTTAGATTGTGTGAATCACGATGGCATAATAATTTAATTGAAGCAGCAGCATAACTTTGTCTTAGACATATATCCTGTAGAATCTATAAATGTTAGTTACAGTATGTTTTAGTGATGTTAAGACGGTTAAAAGTGAAGTCGCATTATCTATACAACTAACAGCCTTTGCAAATAAAATATTTTATTGCCCTTTTTCGTATTGTTTATTGTTTAAGCATTTTTATCACCTAACATGGCCCATATGAATTTTTATATCTATGTTCATGAAACAATTACTGCAACTTCATAGCTTTTTGAGAGAACTGGTGGTAAATAAAAGTCAGTTAGCAGAAGTTGTAACCAAAATTGGTTTATGAAAACTGTCTAAAGAGTGGAAGCAAAGCATGAATATTAAATTGTTTGCCACATAGGTTATTTATATGTTCAATAGTGACAATTGAGTAATAAATAATTACTTACTTTTAGTTATTTTATATAAAAATATAGCGCGTTATGAAATGACTTGTTTCTAATAATTGAATAAAGTACGTCAGCTTGAATCAGTTGTATGGTTTCGTTTGATACGATAAGCTGTGAGTGTATACTGCTTTTAGCTGATATTACAAAATGCATAGTAACAAAATTATACCTGTTACATAAAAGGCTTATTAATTGATTAATAATATTTTTTAATTAATTGATTTAGTTGACTTAATAACACTGACTTTTTATCGCTAACCAGACAATTTATCTTCGTTGTATCAAAAGTTCTTCATGCCTGAATTCCCGAAATTTTTATGATTCAAATTCTGTTGGTTTCACTTCGTATTGTATGACTTTTATTATGTTTATATTGAATTACTCTTAGTTTACATGCGTTGAAATTGGTTGTATATTTGTTGTCGCTAAAAAAATAGGTCGGATTTCGGGAGCGCTGTTAAATTTCAACATATAGCTAAAATCAGATTTCTAACTCTACCGAAATTCATGCAAATCAGTTGTGACGGAATCCACTTACACTACAGTAACAATATTCGAGAACAGTCCCATTAATCTACCTATAGAGAAGGACAAAAACAAACCTTTAGATAAAGCTAACCACCCTATCGTCAAGTTTATTGGAGATAAAATTTCCCGGTTAAGTTACGGATTTATTTAATTGTACAAGTTAGGTTTTCCAAAAAAATACACAATTATGCCGAGGACGAATGGACTACAATACGGAATATAACTTCGGAAACGGGGGGAAGATAACATTAACGACATTAACGATGTCTCTTGAAACTTTGAAATACAAAATTTGTTTTCAGCACTCGTGATCTCAATCAATTTAATTTCTGTACAATTATTTCATGTTCTGGTGACGGAAAAGAACAGCTGCCTTTCAGTGAAAATTGTTTTCAAAAATTACTTGTTTTAGGCCTGTTTCTTCTTTGATGTATTTATTATGTATAATTCAACGTTTGTCCGGTTTTATTTATTGATTATTTTGTACTTCTCTTACCAGTTAGTGTCGGAAAAATACCTATCTGAATCTTTTAAAAGTAATAACCATAGTTTTTTTTATTGAGCATATATATTCATTAAGAATATTGAACGTGAAAATCATATTATTTCTTAATTTTTTTACACAATTTATATGATAATGAAATACGATTTTATTTCTGCTTAATATTTAGCGTAATTAAGAAATATGTTTAATGAAAATTATGTACCCCTTTAAAACGGTTATTATATATATGGCACTTGGGATGAAGATGTAAATTTTCATGGAAGTAAATCAGGATAAAGGTGAACGTATACTACAGTTCTTACATTTCCAATTAGGATAATGGATTTATTATATCGCGCTTTGTAGGTTTATTAATGAGATTTTTGTAATAACATTTTGAAATTTGGTATATTAATATAATTATTTTTGTTGATTTTGGCGATCTCATTGTCATTTGACGACTATACAAAAGCGTTTTTGTGTAAAATCGGATATTCTATACAAAATAGGTATATACAAATGTTTATATGATTAAATTAGGTGTAATAAATTATAATAAGATATATCACAAACAAAGTATATATACATAAAATTAATGTCAACAATGAAATGTTAATGTTTAAGAGGATATGAAGAAGTAAAATTGTTAAAACATATAAAGACAAACCATAATCATTTGGGGGTTAAGAGGCCGATTCATATGTGTTAAATTCAATTAAAATAGTCTATATCTCTTAAGAATTTCATCAACCCCATCACTACTGTTGCCAACTAGAATGTTATATAATTATTCAGCCTGAATCTTATTCTAATAGAAGAAAGGCGATGGTAGTCGCTCAAAAAGTGAGAGACAAAGATAGCCTATTGAGATTGAGCACGGGAACGGAAAATCCTTTGTTTGATACTTATAAGTAATAGTTATGTTGCGGTTAATGGGTAATGGGGTTGTCTAAAGTTCACGTTTATTTTTCACATAATATATTATTAAAGAAATGATACAATATATGTATCATTATCACCTTCTACAGAAAAAGTTGTTTCGCTAAATATCTGAATATAAAATTCATGTGCGATGTTAAAAAAATTTGCGAATCTAGTGTACCGATAATAAGTTTTGCTTGTCAGAGAAACAGGGAAAATCTTTGATAAATCGCAACTTCACAAATATACTTTAATACATAAAATAAATTGTACAAGAATCGCAAATATAATTTTGATTTTTTTCTAGTATAAGGCTATACAGATTAGAGCATAATATATTTCATATCGCCATATGGCGTTTTTCATTTAGTTTATTGCCTTTTTGGTTATATAGCGACTTGTTAACGAATTATGTTATTTTCCTTTATTGGTCAAGATATTATTTCTAATCGATAACGATAACCTGTGATATAGTTTGAGCTTATAACTTCACAACCATTGTAGTTATCAACTGTTTCAAAATTGCTACTTTCAAAATTTTAAAACAGTTTTTAAATGTTGGAGTACTCATACAGCGAAAAAGCAAAACTATTGAATAGATATTATATTTTGTTCTCCTTTCTTTCTATTTAATTCAAGCTAAAATACTAAAAAGATATTATTCCTTGTCACACATTATTATATCTATCAGAAATTATAGATATATTATATAGATGGTTTATATACAACTAAATAAATAATAATAATGTAACAATTATTAGGTGGACAAAACTCACTAAGAACAAGTACAACATAAAAATTCAGAGCCTTTCTAGTGAAAGTATGGTAAACACTGGTAAATAAGATAATTAATAATAATATAATATTTTATAAATCATACTTTGCTCATGAATATTATTACTCTAAAAGTAATATAGTTAGTCCAGCAGTCTTCTAACTTTCTTCAAATATTTGAAAAACAATTAATGACAATGTGAATTTATATATCAATGTTTTAAGAGAATTAACGTAATTAAAACGTTAATTTAAATTAACGTCTTTACATTAATGAAAACGGAAGAAAAAAAAATTAATGTCATATGTGCTATATTATAAATCGATATTTTATTATAGTACCATCAATATATTTCTTTTGCATTTACTTTGTTCACACAACATGGACTCAAATGTTCTTGGTATGTTTGTAATATTCGCTTGTAATTTTATATTTTTCATCTAGTAGCATTTATATTCCTGTATATTATCCACAGTAGTTCCCATTATAAAAATGTACAATAGTGCCTACAACAATGTCAGCACACATTCTATATTCCTACATGCGTAGACTTATGGTCCTATCTTTTAATAATTACTAAGAATAATGACAATGATGTTAATATATACAAATTTAACATATTTTACGAAAAAGTGTTATATAACTAATTACATTTTGCATTCTTTGATATTATGTGAGCTGTGGAAATTAAGCTATCCTAGTAATATTGTTGATGTTATCACATCTAGAATATATTATAATTTTTATTCATATTTTTAGTTTTAGTGAAGCTTTAATATAATATCAAACATCCACATAAGAGATGAATAAGACGGTAAATACATAATTAGCAAATATTAAAAACAACTTGGTGCGAATTATTGAAATGCGCATATGGAAAACGAGCCAATCATATAATCCATCTCGTTGACTTCCGTGTAATCAATTAGTTTAATACTATCTGCAAATCATATAAGCTGGTTATCATTTGTTATAATATGTATCTTTAATGATAAAATAGCTATTAAAACAAAATTGTTTGTGATTCTAAATTTATAAAGAGTTTTTAGGAAGCTGATGGTTGTTTATTGATGATTTTACCTAATTATAAAATTACCACTTAATCTCCTCTGTGATTACTTCTATTAAGATAAAAACTTTCTAAATTACGAAATGTATTAGCATACAATGCACGTTCTGATTTATTTTTAAATTCTCGGTAACTCGGAGGATCTAATACAGAGTTGAGACTCTGGACGGGAATTAAACTTATGGGATGAATTTTAATGGTTAAACTCGCATATATATCTGATTGTTCTGGAAAGGAACAATATGATGCAGAAATGTTTGAAATTATTTTTTGGATGTCTTTTTGTTATTTTTAGTTAGTCACTATTTCTTAACCTTTTAAGCTTATTAAAAATATATCGGTTGAATGTTGTTGAATTAGAGTTTATATGGGTTTTAAAATTTTTCTCTGCTTTTATTATTTTCTTTTTATAATATCTTTTTAGAATTTACTCACTTAGATTATTACTACAATAATAGTACAGTGGTAATCTATTCTACTATATTTTTCGTAATAGTCCTCAATCCTGTAAATGCAAAATCTTTTACACGATTCTTTAAAAACTTTTTTTTTTCGATGCAAGTACTTTTATACGTAGGGTCGTTAAGGTAGGGCTAATTAATGTTTCAAACGGGTCTGGTGGGGATTTGCTAATACATAAAGAGACTGTGAGATTTTTATTTACTTTTATGTTGTAAAAAATAAATTAAAACGTTATTTTTTACACAATTAGGCACTTTATATTTTACAATACAAAAATTATATCAAAGTAATATATTTATAATTATTAGATCAACTATTGATTTCTCAAAACTTAACAAGCCATTTGAAAAGTCCCCGGCCTGAGACATAGATGGCGCTACTAGAAATAAATCCATGTGTTTTTTAGTTAGCCTTAACTCTCAGAAGATGCGTGTTTAAATTTGACAGCTCTCGGGTTATTGGTTTGTGAATTATAGCATTTTGAGTAAAGCAACTTTTGTTAATGTGAAAAAAATGAACAAAAAGAATTTCGCGTGTTGATAAAATATTGCTTTTTCAAAGGTAAAAATACAGTCGAAGCAAAAACTTGGCTTGATGCCGAGTTTCCGGACACAGGCCCAGGAAAATTAACCATCAAGGATTGGTATGCTAAGTTTAGACGTGGTGAAATGAACACCGATGACGGTGAACGCAGTGGTCGCCCAAAAGTGGATTTTGAATGACCGTACATTGAAACAGAATTAAATATCAGACACTCTAAATATATCAACTGAACATGTACATCATATCATTCACGAATATTTGGGTATGAGAAAACTCTGCGCAAAGTGGGGGCCGCGCGAGCTTACTTTTGTCCAAAAACAATGACGAGTTGATGATTTGGAGCAGTGTTTGAGGATGATCAAGCGTAATAAACCCGCGTTTTTGCATCGATATGTGAGAATGGATGAAACTTGGCTCCATCATTTTACTCGGAAGTTCAATCGACAGTAATGCTTCCTCGTCACACCGCATTCTTCAAATCTGGCCCCCAACGACTATTTCCTGTCCTCAGATCTCAAAAGTATGCTCAATAGGAAGAAATTTTCATCTAATGAAGAGGTGATCGCCGAAACTGAGGCCTATACTTCCTTTGGACAAATCGTACTACAAAAATGGTATCGAAAAGTTGGAGGCTCACTATAATCAGTGCATCACTCTTGAAGGGTATTACGTTGATTAAAAAGAAAAGAAAATGCTAAAAAATGTGTTTTACTATGGTAGGCCGGGGATTTTTCAATTGATCTATTAGGCCTATAAAATAAATATAATTATTTTGTAAGAATTTCAAAGAATATTTATCAGAGGATTAAAATATTTACCAAATTACCGTTTATAATTCATAATTTCTTCTATTTGTCCCATGTTCTCCGTTCAAATTATGTAGTTAGTTTTATTTTTTCTACATATTTTCATTGCTTATATTATATTTTAATATAATTTTCATCTTTTATGCATATTTTTAATCTAAAATATATATCGACTAACAATAAATTGATTAGAAGAATCCAGGCTTATTTGATAGAAGAATACATTATTTACCTATATTTTAAAATAAAACATCATCATTGTTTATTTATCAATACCACTATTCCACCTTTGAATCTGTACAAATTTTTCCTGTTAGTAAATTTATTTATTTCAATGTTCTCTCCAGTTCTCAGAACATTATTAATTACTAGCAGTTCTTAAGCAAAAAACAATATTTCTTAGCTGAGTTCACCAAATATTAAATTCATCGAAATTATTATAAAATAGCAAAAAAATTGAACCGACTTCAAAAAAATAAAGAAGTAACTCACTAAAAGTTAAAAAATGATCAAGCTTAGATTTTTAACACAAAAAACATTTTAAAATTAAATATGTACATAATAATCGTTGTAATAACTAAATAAAAATAAACAAAAACCTTATTTAACCTATCTACTACATGTATTTTATATTCTACTATATACACACAATTTAGCTTAATATTATTTTAACTACAACCAACTGACCACTTTGAAGTCGGTCACTCATTTTATGTGTTAATATTGTTTCAAATAGAGTATAGTGGATAATATGCAGGAACATAAATACTACTAGATGAAAAATACAAAATTACAAGAGAATTTTATAGACATACCAAAGGCATTTCAGTCCATGTTGTGTGAAAAAAGCAAGTGCAAAAGAAACATATTAATGGTACTATAATAAAATATCGATTTACATTATGCCACATATGACATAAAGCTAATTTTGTTTCTTCCGTTTTCATTAATGTAAAGACGTTAATTAAAATTAACGTTTCAATTACGTTAATTCTTTTAAAATATTCTTATTTAAATTCTCATTGTCATTAATTGTTTTTCAAATATTTGAAGAAAGTTAGGAGACTGCTGGACTAACTATATTACTTTTAGAGATATAACTTTCATGAATAAAGTATGATTTATAAAATATTATATATTATTAGTTATCATATTTACCAGTGTTTACCATTCTTTTACTATAAAGGCTCTGCATTTTGTTTTGTTTTGTTGTTACGAGATGCATTAACTAATGAAACCTGAAAGGGATTAAAAGAAAATATCAATAAAGTTTACAGAAATATCTTAATAAATTTTACAATTGCTTCTAACACAATGATATACTATCAGTACAATCTTCAGAATATTATCAATTAATAGCAGTTCTTAAGTAAACACAAACTGTCTTAGCTGTTCTGAGTTCACCAAATATTAAATTCCTTGAAATTATTATAAAATAACAAAAAATTGAACGGACTTCAAAAAATAAAGAAGAAACTCACTAAAAATTAAAAAATAATCAAGCTTAGATTTTTAACACAAAAAAACATTTTAAAATTAAATATGTACAAAATAATCGTTGTAATAACTAAAAAAAAACAATAACCTTATTTAACTTATCTACCTTCAGGTATTTGATATTCTACTATATACACACAATTTAGCTTAAGCCGGTTTGGTGGCGCAGTGGTAAAGGCGATGGGACGGTGCTCCTACCGTTGCGATAGCCGGGGATTCGAATCCTGCTGGGGCATGGTCGTAATTTTATGTTTGTGATTATTTAAAATTTGTAAATGTTCTAGGTAAGAGTGTAAAATCCGACAAGGAAAATGATCCCAGTCACGCCAGTAACCAGGTTGGGTAAGACCGGATGTCTTCTGGGATGATTTCTAAAGTTGGTCACTCGCCAGTCTGTAGGCTTAATGCTGAGGACCGTGAATCGGAGCCCACGTTAAACTTTAGGCCCAGTCCAGATAAACCCATAGTTGGTAAAAGGAGATTTCAAAATATATATAAACATTTTTTTTAGCTTAATACCTACCTAAACCAATTTATCTATTTATAATATTATTTTAAGTACTACCAACCGACAACTTGGATATCGGTTACTAACTTTATGTATTAATATTGTTTCAAATAGAGATGCCGGAAAAATATCGATATATGAAGATATCGAACATATCCCTATATGAACATCACTTTTTAACGATTATTGCTGTTGTGTAATATTTAGTAATATTGATGTAACATCAAAGCTATTATTATAAATTTATTAAACCGGGAGGTTTCCAGACGATATAAAATGTATAGGCCATCTAAAATAGGATTTTTTTATTTCAGAAAAATTAAATTATTTGAAACTTTTACCTAACTTTGCGAAATTAAATACGGAATTAATTTAAGGGTTACTTTTTTATTTTCTATGACTTACCCACGGCAATCTAAAAACTTTCGAATTTACGAAATCTTTTAGCAGACCCTGCACGCCTTGATTTATTTTTAAATTTTCGGTAACTTGGATTTAAAGCAGACGCGATTGAGGCGAGAACCAAACTTATGGAATGAATTTTAATGCTGGGTCGCGTATTTTTCTCCGCTAGTTCAACGAGAAGTAGGAACAATGTGCTATAGAAACGTCTCTAGTGGTTTTCTGCTTGACATCTGTCTGGTTATTTCCTACAGTGTTTCAAAGGAATGTACAATAAAATAGATCACGGCGGTGACTGGAATACCAGCCATGTGACATATATTTTATCCACTGCCTTTTATTCTGTATCATTTCTCATTTTTCGGAAGTTGATCCCTTATGAATAAACTACCGCACGTGGTTGTTTCCTCTTAAGTTTATTTTTGTCAACTTGCAGTTAGATATTTTACTACAGAAATATTATGAAAATCCTTCATATAATATTATTTCAAATAAATTGACGATAATATAACCATTCGTTAGCAACACTATTTTTATCTGAATATAATTTATTTTACTATAATAAAATATAAATTAATACCCTTATACTTATAATTAAATATAAATTATAATTTTTAATATTATATAATAATTTTTATATTTATGTTATATAATTTTTATAATATGCTGGTATTTATTTCAAAAAACTGAAATATTATTTTGTATGGTTATGATAAAACGATAGTAGAGCTTATAAAAATAACAAAACTAATAACGTTTTCCGGCTTGTTTCGCACATAGTTCAAGGCGACAGGACGGTCCTCCTATTGTTACAATATTTGGGGGTTCGATTCCTGCTGGTGCATGGTCGTAAATATATGTTTGTGATTGTTTATAATTGTGGTTATCTTTAAAGTAAGAGTGCAAAATCAAACAAGAAACAAAAATTATCAACCGAGTCAGTAACCAGGCTGGGTAAGACCGGATGTTATCTGGAATGATCTTCAAGTTACCCATTCACCAGTCGGTAGGCTTAATGTAGGGAATCATGGATCGGAGACCTCTTTAAACTGTGAGCCAGTCCAATTAAACCCTATTTGGTAAAAAGAAATCTTAACTAAAAAACATAAAAAATTAGTAAAAAATCCTGCTGTTTGGTTATTTTATTGCGTTAAATCCTAAAAGAGGGCCCTCAAATTTATGATTTAAGTTTCAATTTAAGAGCCTATTTACCATTCAATAACAACAAATAGGAATTTTCTACTTATTGCAAATCATCATATTTAGTAACGTTTTTCTTAGGGCTACTAAGTTAATCTAGGGCTCTATTAATATGATATGATATGAATTTTTACATTGATATTTCACATTGTCAACAATAGATATGGCTGTTGATAAGTCATTAAATCACCAGTTTTTTTAATATAATATAATGAGATTTTTTATATTATATTTTATGCTCATTATTTTACATTCTAAATAAAGCGTTCAAACAAGCCTTTAAAAGTATTTTTTGTCAACTTTACGTGTAATTTCTTATAATGTTTACATCCATGAAGTTTATAATCAAAGGCAATATCTGATTTAATAAACTAGGTAATTTATAAGGACGATAAAAGAAAGATGACATTATTTAACAAAGGGTTAATAAAGTTGCTTTTATAGATGACGCGACCGAAAATTTGGTCTTAGCTTAGTTGAAAAGAGCAATGGATATTTCAAACTTTAAACAAGGCTTATGCCCGTAGTTACCGACAAGTCCGCAAATCTTTTTATGGCCAGTAAAACTTAAAAGGATTGCCGTGAAAACTCAATATATTCTACTCAGTGTTTCAAGACGCCCAATAAACGAGATAAAAATTTAATGGGTGTACTTTTGAGACGGAGATTCTCTTATGGGTCTGCTTTAGGTGCGATGGTACAATTGATTCGAAATCTCTATCGCTTTCAGACTGGCAAGCCAGAAAAATAACTTACTAGACCTATTTTCTAAATAAATCAGTTGTATTTTTTTTTATTTATTGAATACGAGGTTTATCTCTTATATTTCGAGATTGGCTTAAATCAATATCGTCATTTCAGAATCTTTACATAATAAGAAACATACTTTGACATACGAAATATATTTTATGAAATGCAATTTTTGTAAATATACTATCTACAGTAAATCGACAAATATCATTTCAGCTGGAAATAATACAAAATTCAATCTTTATAAGAGAGTAACTATGAAACTATAAAAAGAACCATTTTGAGCTGTTGGAAGGAAATTAGAGAAACTTTTAATTGATGTTGGAAGGGTGAGGCCTAAAGTCGATGCTACCAGTCTAAAAGGTGAAAATCCATCTAAATTGATGAAAAACATTATTCAATACATCAAAATGTCAGTTAGAGTGATACCTTTCCATTTAGTGATGTGCCGCCTATTTATATTCAAGCAAAATTATATTTAACGATTTTCTGTATCCAAAGTGGAGTTTATTACACTAACGATACTATTTGTAGCAAATGTCCAATTACAGAAGTTTTAAAATTTGGGTAATCTTTTGGACCCGAGCAGATAACAACGATTCTTAATATTATTTCATGCCCTGAATGAAGATCCTCAATCTGTTTGTCAAAATCAGTTCAAATTTTCAAGTTCGCGCATTATAGCAGCACTTCAGCCTTGCAGTAGTTGTCAGATAACGACGTTATATCAAACATCATTTAGAGCTTGTTCATGTGCTGTGATTGGACTTCGGAACATATAAAAATAAAGAGACAAACTTACAAAATGTACCCAAAGTGTTTCTGTTACGTTTTTGGAAAAAACATGAGAGATATACTCAACGGTACGTATTTGTAGTAGGTACTTTAGTTTTGCTATACTAAGCACTGCCAAGCCATGGGTACCGAAATTGTTTTTTAGCGCATGTAGAGCAACAGCTATGCAAGTGATTCCTTGTGAAAAATGTATACTTTTCATTTCCTGAGTCAACAATATGGAGAGAATAGAAAAATAATGTAGATGATTTCTCCTTTTGTTCCATGACTTGTAAATCCACAAAACGTTTTATTGTCACTTCTTCGCATTAAGCTTGGTCCTAAAAACTGCTCAGTAGCGAAGAACCGGCTTTCTAGTACTTAATCAAACTGTTTTCAAAACTGTCATACGCAAAAATCAAAAAAAAAAAAAAATTTCGGACCTGATATTCGAAAACTAAATGGCAGACGCTATGTCTACAAAATGTTCAACGCTTGATAAAGATTTCAAGATGTTGCTAACAAGTTTCCGAATAACCATAAATCACCAGATTACAAGCACTTAATCTACAATTTGTTGCCAAATTACCACAAAACTAGATATTGTATATATAATCTCTCTCAAAATACATATTCTGCATTTACATCATGGTTTTTTTTCACAAATTATGGGTGATAGGAGGAAGGGTAGCCGCTATATTAAGAGGTAACAAAAATTTATATGCGATATAAAAGATTTTGGGATGAAGGCTGAGGAAACAGATCCCAGACATTAGAGAAGACTCACTTCAAACTATGTTCATTTCTGATTTGTACTTTTTAATTCAATAAACGGGTCTTGATGGTCAAAAATAGTAAAATAATGAATTTGTTAAATATTTCGAAAATTAGAAACAATTTTAAAAAACGGGCTGCCGTTTTGGATTCAGCCCTCAATTGACCTTATAGATAGCTTTTGATTTGTCAGGTCCGAAATCGTGTGTACTTGTATTATTTAAAAAAAATATTTTATCGTAAATTTTATCGTATTTCGTATTTTTATTTTCAACAATATATTTCTAATCGATTAATATAATAGATGTTGAAGTATTTAATCCTTAACTTTAAATATTAAAATATTTTGAATTATTCATACTGTGACTAAACTTTATGTATAAATTATGTGCAAAATAGAATAATTTATAAATGTAATCTTAATCTTATAATATTTATTCTAAATTTTAAAATTTAAAACATTTCTAATGCTGGAGCTTTAATAATAGATACATATTTTAATGATATTTCTCAAGTAATATGTTTGTGTAATTGTTCTCTTAGAAGGATTATTTTATAGAATCAGAGATTCTGCTTGAAATATTTTGTACATACAAGAGTAATTTTCAGTGTCTAGGTTCTATGTTATAAAACTTTTTGACAGTATCAAAGAACATTTAGATATTCATCTTCAGTTTCAACGATCTGTTGAGTAAAATAGGGGAACCTTTAAAGAGATTATTCTGCTTCTGATTATCTACTAATTCTAAAATTAAGATAAATGTCATGTTATAATATTTCATTTAATAATAATAGTTAAACAAGTTATAATATTCATTTGTTATTAATTATTCATTTGATAATTTCTAATTTTTCATGTTCAATTAACAATAAAATTCTTTTGCAATAGAGCCAATATCACCTGTGTTAGAACGATCTAATTTCAACACTGATGTTGCTGGAATATGTTCATAATAACTTTCCAACAGAAGAGGTTAACTTGAAAAATACAGAAAACTAGTAACGTAAATTATATCATATAAGAGATCAAAGTCAATTATGCTGTAAAAGAAACACCTCTATATGGCGAAACAAATTCTACTTGCTCAAAATGTTTTCGCGGCGGAATTCGATAATTTTAATTAAATAATGGAAAACATTAGAGGATATTTTTACTCAAACTTGCAGTACTTTCGACAGATTACAGCAATGTTACTCTATAAAAACTATTCAGAAACGATTACATTAGAAAATAAATATGTCTTACATAAGATAATAAATTTAAATATAAAATAGGGTATCCACATAAAATATGAATAGAAAATATTTGAAATGACTAAAACCATTAACCTAATATTTATGTTATATGTACTATTTTCAAATAATGCCCATTTTGCGTCTCAAAACTCTCACAATAATATATCTTGACTTTGAAAATTGATTCTCCATTGGAAAAATAATTTTCTTCGAATAAAAGATTTTACTCAAAGCGAAAGCTGGGATGTTCGAAGATTACTTGTCGGCGGGTTTGAGTCCACGACATCAAAAATAAAGAAAAAAGGAGAAGCGGTCTGTCTGTATCTTTCTTCGGGCCAGTCCCAAGTTTAATCACCGGGACGAGAGAAATTGCTGCCCGTATTTACAAATCGCAGCGGGGCAGGGAACGGAGACTCTTTCAATCCTCAAGTCGTGTCCTCGTCCTCGGCGTCCTTAAATTGGCTGCATTTTAAGGCACCGAATGGAGCATTTTCCGGCATGTAACAAATGGTCTAGCTAGGACAAACTTTGAATATTGATGTGGAATAAACGAGCGAGACACTTCCCGGCATCCTTATCAAACGCTCACAGAAAATAGATTTTTAAGTCACACTTCTCATTATAACCGAGTTATAAAGATGCTACGGTTTTCCTAGAATAACTTTATTTTTGCTCCATTATTTTGGAAATTTAAAAGAAAAAAGTAATGATGATAAAGCTATAGGACAGCGACAGGAAAAAAAGTTTTTTTGTTTTATGTATTATCAACATATTTTGAAAATTGGTATTGTTTGTTTATAAATTCGTTATGAATATTTTTTCAAATCATTTCTTTCAAAAAGTGAAAAATGCTTAGGATTTATTTGGAGTGTCACACCAGTTCAAATACAAAAGTTCAATTAGTTTATAAAAAATAAACGGAAATTTCGGAAAATGTTGAGAGTGCTAGGTTTAGCGAATAAGCTGGACTAATGTTGAGATAATTTATATTTTACTTTACTGATTTTAGTAAGACTTTTTGAACATTTGTACATTTGGTTGATGATTTGAAATTCACAATAATAATGTGAGTTTGTTCTTTTGACACAACATTATCACTTCATCATCATCAAGGCGTAGCCGGCGCTCGAGGAACGTGTCTACTTCTTAACAAATGCGCCGCAGGCCTTCGAACATTCTTCACTAAATTCCGCCACAGTGGACGATGTCTCGCGATGAAACAAACATGTCCAAACTACCATTAAACAAACTGTAATCTGACATATGACTGACAGGATATGCCTTAAGCACCGCATATGGAAGGATATCCAACTCCCGGAACTATACAGAATTGCATCCTTGGACTGCTAATGGATTTGACAAATCATTTTGCACTTGCACACAACTAATGAAACAATCAGAAGACATCTGAAGAAGTGTAATAACTTTTAGGGGGAAAAGCGTAAAAACATTATCTACGCAACTTCGATTAGGTCTAAAACCCATCTGATCTTCTGGGCTTCTCTAATCGAATGCCCTTAGAAGTCACATTTTTATGGAGACTTGTATCTATATTGCTATCACTTATTTCATAGATTTTTAAACTAATTTTCTTCGAAGTGGCAAATGCTTAAGTGCATTTTTGTTCCGTTAGTAGCAAATGTGGTATTCATTGTCCATTCAGTGCTTATTTGTATCTAAAATTTCATTGAAATCATATCTAGAGTCATATTAAATTTGATTTAATCCGAAAATTTTGGTTACATTCTCAAGAAAGATGAAATGATACTCTAATACCAATAAATGACTCTCCGTAAACTTATTCAACGATCTACTTTGAATGGATCTAAATTTGGATAAATATATACCGGTCTACGTTATGTTTCAGGAGTTTTATAATTTTTTTATCACAATATTAGAAAATATAGCGATGGGGATGTGCATTCTTAATCTGTGCGACTAATTAGTGATCTTTTAAAGAGTTCAAAACCTAATACAGGTACAGAAAAGGCAGGTACTAGAAAAGATCGAACTTGTCCAGCATATTACCATCAAGCTACTTCGCATTCACCTGAAGATTGCAGAGTTTAGTTTCTGACATATACATTGAATCTACTTTTCAATATATAGGGTTAACTCTTGTAATATACTTATGGGCAAGTAGTGTAAGAAACCTTGATATTCAATATCAATATATTGTTTCCTTTCACAAGGCATTGTTAACAGCGATTTTATCTGATACTTTATTTTTATTCGACTGAAAAATTATTGAGGCATAAATAAATTGTGAAGCAACAACATATCGTGGAAAACAATATGCAAATATTGCATCAGATGCTCCAAAAATAATGATTTTATTTTTAAAATTAAGCACCATTGGCAAATCTCCAAATCTCAAAAAATAAAATCATATAAAAGCACCAGTGATTCCAGTCACCAATCAGTTAGAATAGAAAGACTTTTATTAGTAAATTATAATATGGTATGTGTCTTTTAAACAGTATACCCAGAAGAAGAAAGTAAACTAGGGTACTATCGGTATGAGTCCTGAGAGTGTCGAATGAATCAAAACAAAATTAGAATTACTAAGGCTGAGTCGGAGATGCGCTTCAACAGAACCTTTTAGTAAACCTTCTGTACATGTCTACCCCTATGACTGCAGATATTGAATAGAATATTGAACTCTGAAGTTAAGATTTAGTACCAAGTGTATTTTTTTGAAGCTACCAGATCCCAATTTTACCGAGAATACTTACCAAAACAATTAGTTGTGGTACAAGCACACACAATTTGATTACCAAAGGTGGTATAAAAAAATCTGATAGAAAATTTCTGATAATAGTAAATAATGAAATACTAGCAGTTGCAACTAGCTTGATAGCCACCGTGATAAAGGCCACAGGATGGTTTTGCTAGTGCTGCGGTAATCGCGAGTTTGAATCCCGCAAGTCACGTCCGTATCCGTAGGCTAGATAAGACCGGATATCTAGGATTGTGTTCAAGTAAGTCACCACGTTAAATAGTCCACATAAACCCTGGTTGACCGTTAGTGTGGTAGAATTAAATATTAAATATAACTAACATTTGCAGAAATACATTTATACAAAAGAAAAATGGAATTTTAACATTAACTTCAAGTGAGAATCGAGTCATCTAATTTTTGAGGCATAATGATTCGCCATCTCACCTCATTAATTATTCAAGCTTTATTCAATATTTAAATCTCGCACAATTACTCAAATAAGGTAAAAACATCTCAAGACCCTATTTACCTCGAAACGATTCAGGAAAGATTTTAAAGTCGTTTTCCGTACTTCAAGCGTTTTCCCTACAGACGAAATCAACATCTTACATAAACAATAAGGTGTAGAACATTTCTTTTAAGGCAAATTATTCACTTAATTCTTGAACGTTGATTATATACAGAAAACAAGTGATTGACTGTTGAAATTATGATAAAATGGTGATGTTTTGTTATATAATACAAATTTTTACTTTATTAATTACAAATTTTCTTAAAATAATATGTACAATTAACAATAACAATTGTATGTGTTGTGTAGACGCCCAAATTTAATTATGGATAAATATAGGCCACAAGAACGAGCAGAACTAGTGAGAATATTTATTGAAAATTATCGTTCCACTATAGCCGCTCATTATTGGCACTTCTAATCGTCCAGTGTCTCACAAAACCACGATTTATCGTTTACAGGCGAATTTTAGACAGTACGGTACGACAGTAGGTAGGCCTCGTTCTGGAAGGCACCGAACTTTTCAAAACGTTGAAAATATGGCTCTGGTACGCGATATTGTTGCAGAGTCTCCAAAAACATAAATTCGTAGACATGGATCCCAGTTACACATTTCTGCACACCGTTTAAGACGAATTATGAAAACTGATTTAAAATTTTCCCGTACAAAATTGAATTAGTTCAAAAATTGCTACCTAGAGATCCTGATCAACGAGCTATGTACAGTAATGCAATTCTAAAACTGTCTGGTTAAAATGAAGATTTTTGGTCTAAATTGATAATGAACGATGAAGCTCATTTTCTTCTCAGTGTCCACGTTAATAAACAGAACAGTCTGTTTTGGGAACACAGAATCCTTGAATTCATGAAAAATCATTACATCCACTAAAAACAACTCTATGGTCTGGTACTTGCAGTTAATGTTATTGCTGAACGGCACCAAGACGTGATTAGAAATTGTCTTGTGTCTGAAATGGAAGAGCAAGGACTAGAGGACACATGGTTTCAGCAAGATGGGGCCACAGCACACACAGCTCGTTCAACAATTCAATTATTGAATCTCAAGTGCCGATCTAGCATGGCTGGCCAGATCTCTGGATTTAATAGCAACAGATTTTTTCTTATGGGGTTGTTTAAAATCATGTGAATAGCTCCCGAATGATTCAACATCTTAAAGAAAATATTCGTCACGAAATTGAAGAAAATCAGCCTCAGATGTTGCAGGATGTAATGAAAAATGCATTAAAAAGAGCCGAAAGTTACATAGCGAATTGCGGTCACCATTCAGCCGATATAATTTTTCAATCATAACGAATGTAAAGACCAAGTAAACTTTTTATGAAAACCAAACTTACTTATCTTTTCTGGGAGCAAAGTTATAGGCAATCAAAATGGTAGTGGGGCTCTTACCACTACCACGTTGTATAACATTAATAAGCACTATATTGTTAAGCAACTTTTAAAGTTTATTATTTATTTTAGTTCGTTATATCTTGACTGTGGCAAAACTAAACAATTTGTTATATTGTTGTATAAATTATATATAAAGCCTATTATTGTATTATCTTTAGAAAATAAAGGGTAACGGAAAAAGAAAATTCGGTTTTTGTTCTAATAGGTCGTTTTAAGCTTGAGTATCTTTGATAATTAGTCTAGTGAAGCTATACTATAGCGGGTTTGAAATCGGTAGAATATTCCGGATATAAAGGTAGCGTCATATGTATACTCAGTTAAAAGTTGTCTCTTTTTAAAAAGGGAAGTATATTTTTACCCAGTTTTGCTATTTAGTTGCCAAAGTTGGTTTTTCGTAAATGTCGATACTAAAGAGGTGCTGAAAACTCCTTGAAATTGGCCAAATCATTAATTTGACTTCCTACTGTTGAAAGAATACTGTACGTTAGAATTTTAGTAGATAACACCGTTATATGTACGTTTATATACCGTGATGGGAGTTATCTTCATTAGTTAAATTAATTAAATTGTAAAACATATATAAGCACATTACTACTTAATATATAAATAGTTTAAACAAAATAACAGAAAATAAACACAAGTATAAAGTAATACATTAGTTGCATTATCTTACCGAATAATAGACATTTTTTAAACCTTTGTTGTATTATTAGGTTTAATTATTTGATCCCCTATTGTCAAGAATGAAAAAACAAAATTAATTGTAAGACTTTTTTGTCCGTATTACGTATCGGAATTCTTTCGGTTCAGTGCAATTACCTTTATATTTAGGTAGTTAATTACTTTCTTCATTTATTTCGTCTCATGTTTAATATACCCCTGTCTAGACTTGTTTTTATATTTTAGATATTAACAATCGAATTTTTAATTGTCTTTTTTTCTAAATCTGTGTCATTAAAGTCAGATAAAATTTCACTATTGAATTATGTATTCTCTGTTATGATAACGGAGCATGAAAAAATAACGAGCATTTGGATACTACTGCTGAGTCTGTTTCATTAATCTAAATTAAAATCCATTTTAGTTAATGCATATTTTAGAGACAAAGGTAGCATTAATAAGGTTTTACTGGACTCATCATTAAGGAGATATTTAATGACGAGATTTTAAGGATTGCTTTGTTTTATTTTTTTATAAAACTCGAAATTATTTATAATTAGCACTTACAAATTTTAGTGATTATAATAGTCCTAAGAGATCTAATTTTATATTATATAAGAAAACAACAAACATTTGAAAATTTCAGAACTGATTAAATAAAATTAAGTTAAAATTGTATTTTTTAAATCATTAAAAAATTTAAAGTGCAAATATCAATATAAAAGTTTGACTCCTTTGAAAACCCTAGGTTTTGAATGTCGATATTTTATTTTGCAACTATAAATTCGGTATTCTCATTCACCAAAAATCTGCCCCGTCACATTTGTTGTCGCAGCGGTAAATGCGACAGGACAGTTCGCCTACTGTTGTGATAGTCGCGAGTTCGATTCCTGCTGTGGAATGGTCGTAAATTTACGTTTGTGATTGTTTAACATTTGTGATTGTCCTAGGCAAGAGTGCAAAATCCGAGAAGGAAAATGATCGCAGTGACGCTAGTAACTAGGCTGGGTAAGACCGGATGACTTCTGGGTCGATATCTAAGTAGGTCACTCGCCAGTCGGTAGGCTTGATGCGGAGGACCGGGGTTCAGAGCCCACGTTAAACTGTAGGTCCAATCCAGATAAACCCCCAGTTGGTAAATGGAGACTTTAAAATATAAAAAAAATCCGGCCCAAAAATTTTGATATATCGAGAAAAAATATATCGAAGAAAAATTCCTGCATACCTACTGTGGTGATAAGAGTGCCCTAAATAATGTTAAATTATGGGATAAGACACTCGGTCTCTCCAACTGTTATATACATTAAAAATTACAATTAAATTAAAATTAAATACAGTAATAGATACAATTAAAAAACATTATTTCGAATTGCCCTTATAACTTTTTTAAAGTAAACAGCAGGGAAGAAAAACTCGAATGAGCGAAATTTAGAAATTCCAGAACGTTTTAAGGTTGCTCGAATAATTATGTTTAAAAAACAAAACAAACCGGAAGAACATGCTGGACCGTACACGCTTATTTCGCTGCTACCTGCGATATCAAATTTATTTGTGAAATTGCTGTTAAAACGTATTAAACCATTTATAGAAATATTGAATTTGGAAATCACCACTCGATAATCAACCAAGTGTACAGAATAACAACGATTACTGAAAATGCACCTGAAAAATAAATAAATACAGCACTGCAATCTCCCTGAGCATGTCATAAGCTTTTGACCGGGAATGGCATTTCGGATTAATCTACAAAATGAGAAAATTGCTACAACGGAATTACTATGAACTACTGAAATCATATATTTTTAATTTAGAGTCTCGCATGAAGGTGAATTCTCAACACATAAACCTATTTCGGCTGGAATTCCCCAGGGTAGTGTCTTGATATCATACCTGTAGCCGCTCTACGCTGCTGGAATCCCAACAACAGCATAAACAGTACTTCGACACAATTATCACGCCAAAAGATGTATATCAATCTAAAGCTGTAGAAAAAGTACAGATAGCAGTCAAGAAGATCTACAAATGGACTAAAACTGGAAAATACAGCTTAATAGCTCAAAATCTGTCCATGTTTATTTTGCCTTGCGGCATAATGACAAAAACCTAATTACATCACTTCACATGTGTCCGATTACGATAATTCGAATTAGCTAAATATCGCCGATAATAAAAATTAGCATACAACTCGATGGTAAGTTAAACTGAAAATATCACGTTACATTAAAAGTTGAGAAAATTAGACTCAAAGTAAATCAACTGTACTGGTTAAAATCAAAGAGATTAGTTAATCAGTCATAAAACCAATTTGGTCTTATGGGGTTGCTTTAAAGCATAGAACCAACTAGTCACCCAACGCAGCGAAAACAAACTTCTACGATTAATTACCAATGTTTGCTCATTGCATCGCTGTGTAACCAACGAATATCTCCACCTTCAAATATCGTTATAAGTTGCTAAATCACAGCAACGTGGAAACAATACAGCTACAGGACAGCACAAAAAAAACTGTGTATTCTTAAGTTTAGCTTAAGTAGTTTTATGTTAATTTGGGAAATACATAGCGTTGTATTAATTCCGTACTCGCTTTGCTTGTGTATTAATGCAAGTACAACAGATCAGTAGTGATAAATTAATTTGCAAATTAAGATTATACTAAGCGTAATTAATGCAGGATGTAAATAATTAAAAAAAGGAACTGATAAATGTTAGAAAAAATATATTATAAAACTTATTATATACCTATTACCTATTTATTTATTTCAAATTAAATAAATGGATTTCCTTAATATAATACTCTGAAAGTCCAAGGTATATATAAGATATAAGAAATATTTTATATTATGTTGATTTAGTCATTCGTCTACTCAGTTAAAAGTTATTGCTCTTTATAAATGGAGGTTTATTTCGTGGCATATTTTGTTTTTTGTATATTAGATATTGAAGATGTGCTGACATCTACTCCAAATTTCCTAGACCTAACGGTTCAACTCTACTGTTTATTACTGCGACAGAGTCCAACAGGAAAGTAATACAAACGTGTTGGGATACGTTTAGGACGAATTATAACACACAAAATACATGAGAGTTAATTTTGTGAGAAACCTTTGAAATCCATAATTTTATTATATTTGTTTCTGCATTCTTGAGCTTTTGTGTTCCATTTGTTTCTTCCTTATCTTATTTACTTTCATTTGATTTTATTTACTAATATTTTTTAAGTAAACAACAAAACCAACTCTAGTGAGTAAAATAAATGAAAATTTGTATTGCAACTTATTATTATGTACTTATAGATATTAGAAAAATTTTATTATTAAAATAAATAAAAGTTATTAAAAAATAGTACTAATAGAACTGATAGCGACATTACGTATTTATATATTTCAAATTTAAATAAATGGATCCCCTTAATATAATATTCTAAAGGGCCAAGATGTTTCCTGTTTATGTTTCTTATGTAAATTTATTTACAAAATATTTTATATTACGTTGATTTAGTGCTGGCAAATTAAACAAATCGAAAATTACAAATCTGCAAGTCTCAGTAAGTCGACGATCTTCCGTTCCCCTAAACAATTTTCCTTAGAGATTGGAAAGAATACAAATGAAGCCCCCTTGGATTTGTCATTTGTTTAAAATTTTAAGATTTACCCTATTTTTTATGCATGACGTCAATCTCGACTCTATATTTCATGGCGACGTAAAAATAGCTGTTAAATATTTGAACAACCGTTTTGTGCTAAAGAGATTGTCGAGCAAACTTAAGTTTTGTTACGGTACTTACTTATTGTGCGATATACATGTTGCATGTTTCACTTATTTAACGTATAAATAATTAAAAGAAATAGGTAATTAAAAGGAATATTTACAAAGAGACCATTAAATTTCTTTATTGTCGGTTTAGAGCCAAATAAATGGTCAATTTTATTTCAATTTAAAACTCTTCCTGTGATTTAAAGATAGAGTCCTAATATATGCATCTTCGATAAAGACCTTCTCCATAAAATTTATAGTTCTTTGTTAATATCTATCGAATCGTTATTATCTATCGAAATAATTAACAAAATAGAAGGAGTAGGACGAAAATACAAACGTTCCAAATATAGCTCGTCATATAATACATTCTTGTTATTATATGTCTAGCCCTGTTAATTCATTATATTTGTTTTTTTTCAGGAGAAATATCGTATCCACAGCATTAGGTGGTTGTATGTATTCAGTTAATTTTGCATTTAAAATGGATGCTTATTAGAAAAATTGGTACAATATTAAAATTATATTGGTTAATATAATTTTCTACGACCTTTTCCCACCTTCCTGGGAACATTGCGGTATTGTGTCATAAATGATGTTGGCTTGGCAGCCATTCATTCATTGACTAATTTTCGTATTTCTTCAGTATTTGGAACCGCGAACTTTGTATTTCAGCTGCAGAAAAATATCTTTATATATGTTATTATAAATTATATCTTTATATATTTATATTTATATTTTTATTATTTATCTTTATATTTTTTGCAACATATGACTGAGTGTTTTGTTTATTTGCCAACAATATATTATTCAATTTGTTCACTTGACATCGGCTCAAATCTGTTGTGAAAGTTTTATTTGCTTTTAGGAACTCGTAATACACCAAACCTTTCTGATCTTCCGATATGCACAGCACTACTTTATGGTCATGAATAATCCAGTGCGGTGTACATATGGATTGTCTTTTTGGACTAACCTATGCCTTTTTGCAATTGGTACTGTCGTAGTTGATCCACTATCCATTGCCGGTCACAATAAGCTACCAAAATGTTGAAAGGATACTAACTTGTTTTTTCAGTCAATTAGGTGATAGCTATTTTAACATCTTTTGGATCTTCCCCATTGAATATAAACAGATTATTCAACAACTGTTAAGCTGTCTGAAAGTTATTTTGGAGTTTGAGCAGGATTTTTGTTCAAATAGTTATCGTATTGGAACCCTTTTTATCCTCCAGATCGTTCTTCGTTATTCAAATTTCCAAATTGCAATCCAAAGTCAATATCTAAATTTCCAATTCTAACTGCTAAAATCAAAAGTATCTGAAGCCAACTAATGGATTATAAGGATTACTATCGCCATAAGTTTCTAAAACTGTTTTACAGGCTTCGGCAACAGATTTCTTAAAAACAAACAACACATATTATGAACAAGGAACATCAGACATAGAATGTCATCAGTTTAATATACAGAGTTCTAGGAATCAAGCTAGTTCTGTGTAATAAGTAGAATCAGAAAGATACGATCTGCTCTCTAGCTGATTATTTGCTTTCAAAAACAGTCTGAATATCTCTGAAATATTCCACAAAATAATTTTCGATTGAGTTATTCAAATCTTCAAAAACATTGTTTCATTGCAATGCTTTTGGATAATATATATTGTTAGTTTTATTTTCTGGCGCGGATACAAATTATATTCCCACGATACACTTATGAAGGTACTATGGTTCTGGCGGATTTTTTCTGAAATGCTCCTAGTGTGATTAGAAAAACGTTTCTAATATAATTGAGTTTGTGTTACACCAAAACAAATTAATCGCAAATCCATGAATGCACGATGGTAAACAAAAATATAAATAGAATTAAAGGCTTAAAAAACATGTGATTAGAAGTTTTAATATTATAACTCTTGTAATAATAGGTGTTTAGAATAAATTAACGGTTGTGCTAGGAAACTTGTTTTAACATTCCAACGTGAACTAAGATAATTAGTAAATTTTTTATCCACATATGACGATCAATATAGTTGTTGCACAGTGCGCAAAGTTTAAATAGTCGTTAAATTTTATTAAATTTTCCAATTCTTTGTGCAATTTTCTTATTTCTTCTTTCTGTAAGAACCTTCTATAAGGCATTAGAAAAATTTTTAAAAATGAATGAAACAAACCCGTTCTCAAGTTGACGTGACCAAGGGAAATAGGGATTCAATTTTACACATACATCTCCCAATAAAACAGCCAATGCATGTTATCAAAAGTTATAATGCAACGCTGCCGCATCAAATTTGAGTTTTGGTTTATTCTGACTATGAAATAACAATATACTAATGTGAGTAAAACAATGAACCAAAAATAACGTTATCAAATTTGTTGCCTTATGAGAGAGTGGTTCTATTATATTCCATTGGATGGTTTTTCCACACCACCTACGCGAGTTACACTCTGACACTGGAATCTGCTGGAGGCCTATGTTATCAAATTCTATCAAACAATTATATATTCAAGTAATGTATTTTACTTTATTTAGAGGGCATACCTTTTCATGTTTAGTTCCTGTTTCTTTTTTCCTGTGTTCATCATTTTGATATCTCTGAATTTCTTCTGAGTTTTTTCATTTACTGCCTGCGAAGATTATCTTTTATAAAATTAGATTTAATCACTACACTATATCTATTGCATTTACCATATCTGCAACATAGTTATTATTAATTCTGTCCTCATAAATGTTAATCTAATGCTCATGCATATTCTAAGCAAATACACATATTTCTAGGTTCATCAATATTTTATACTCTAGAATATAATTTTCTACTATTACGATATTATTAATTATAGGCTCATCTTTAGTTGTTTCTTCTCTTTATCACTCGTCTTGTTAATTATCAGCATTCGGTCATAAGTCCACAACAAAAATGTTTCATTCAGTCTTTTTCACTATAAGAATCACTGTTTCAATGGCCAAATTGTTAATTTCTAATCTATCGAACATTTGATAACCATCCATCTTTTTCTGTCTCTTTGATGGAGTTTATCCAAAGTGCAGGTGTTATTTTAGACAATGTCTCTTTCTACAGTGCATCTTTTTTCAGACTTCTCTCTAAAAAAAAAATAATTACGTAAAACATAAATACTTAATTCATATTTAACGAGTGACGAAATACTAAATGAGCTTCAGAAATAAGCCATGCCTGTTTCTACAAAAACAATAATATATGCTGCAATGAAGTACGACGTTACATTATGAGTAACAAAACCAATGTTATTATAACTTTTACCTTTTTCCATAGCCTTTTGTTTACACTTTTTATTAGTTTGAAATAATAAATCCTTCATTTTATTTTAAGCTTTTAAAATTGGCATAGACTTTAAAAATAAGGTCTTAAAATTCTATTAGACCTTTTCGTTAGTTAAATTTTTAAACCACTAAAATCCTATGTTTTCTAATGGTGTATGAAGGGACATCTTACATGCCTCAAAGAGCTGCATATCACTTAGTTTTATATAGATACTTCCCTGACAAACAGTTTTCTCTACAGTAATTGCGTTAAATAATATCTGTAAGGAAGAAACTACTCACTGTTTTTATAGATTACATTCATTCATTCTCGAATAGCGGCTAACATTAAGGTGATCTTATAAGAGGCTGAAAAATATTTCCTATAAAACTCCATCGATTTAATATTTAATAGTATAAATATGTGACTCTCTAATGCATTTTAGCAAAAATTGGGAGGCCCAATATCTCGTTGCTGTTCGAAGTAACTGATTAGAGACGCAATAATTTCCTGACTCAGGCTATTTAATGGCTTTGCCATTTTTAATCAGAATTTTCACTTTGGGGATTTACGGCTCGGTAAATGGGGGTAAGACAAAATAAAACAGTCGTGATTACATTATGTGATCGTTATTTATTAATGTTATACAAATATAGAAAATAAAATGGAGGAAAAGGGGGCTGCGCTAAGTTATCTGAAGTGACGCGATGGCGACACGTTTGAACGGAATGGTGGCTAGTGTCTGAATGTTACAAAGTACCTTTCAATTATATCCGAGATCAACGCCTCAGGGTTGCCAGGTCTTCGTAATCGTATATGTCTTGTATATGGAATAATATTTGCTAGGTTTTTTCTAAGCCGCCATTCTAAGATGTAAAATTCGACATGCCTCAAAGTCGCTAAAATAATCCTCTATATGGATTTTATATAGAATTATTAACAACAAAGAAAACCAGACACAAAAAGATTATATAATAATACTAGTACAAAATATTCAAAATAATAAAATGAGATGTCAAAATAATTACATATACCTAGTACAAAGAGCTTTAAGAGAGTGTTATGAGAGAAAAAGTGATGTAAATAAGGTAATGTAAATGCAAAATAGCAATGAATCGGAATATATTAACCTGTGCGAAAATTTTCGGATGCTGATACGGGTATCGATATCTTTCTTTCCTACATACTGGTGCTTCATCGTTGTTCTGGTAATTGAATGTAATCTATGGACGACGTTGAAAATAAAGTACTTGTCGAACAGCACTCTGTAACTACGCTATGATGTTCGATGTTTCGATGACGCAGTACCTCATTACCTTCGATGGCGAGACGTTGGCAATTCTAGTACCTCGGCGAAGACATGACGAGTCAATGGTGACTGCAATCCGTACCTAGTTTCTGAGGTTGTTTTCGAACTAATCCATAGCCACATATGTTACGGTATTCGAGGAAAATAATTAACGACGGTATTTCACGAAATCCTTTCGAATAAAAATATTTGCCGATAAGAGTGAGACTGCGAGTAAAGGAAGACAGTCTGTTTTAAACATAGCACTGAGAGAAGCGTTTAGTCGAAGTTTTCAAAATCAGAAGGAAGAAGGTGAGGAAGGTTAAAAGTATGTGAAAATTAGATACTATAACCTCTAGTATTTCAGAAGATTGGCGAAAAAAATCTGATTTAAAAATGAAGTGGAAAAATGAAATTAATTTTATGAATTTTTTTTCCAGTACCCAAAACTGAATTTAATTAGGAACATAATATTATAAGAATATAACTGTTCAAGGAAAAAAAATATCACGGTCGCTTGGAATGAGCCATGTTGCACGAAACCTCCATTCGCGAGACCAACTCCCATTTTGCTAAAGATCACTTCGGGGTTACAACTGTAGGCATAATTTGGATCGGTGAATAGAGCTAAGATGAAATAACACTGTGATGGTTACATGATATGATCATTATTTGTTGAAGTTATAAAAATATAGAAAATACAAAGTGATAAAGAGTGCAGCGGGGCAGTAATACCTGATGTGACGCTTGGGCAACCGATGGTGGCCGGTTTGAACGGTGACCAGTGCTTGGATAATACAAAGTGCCCGGTTTTGTTCAACATCTGGGATAATTTTTTTTGAGTTTTTTGTAGGCCACTATTTTAAATAAAAAATTCGACATGGCTGAAGGTCGCTGCATTACAAATTTTAAACAATATTTAGAAGTTTATCAAAACAATCGCCAAATGAACGTTTTCCTGTTTATAACCTCTGATTGTTATCATTAATGTTTTGAATAATTTTGCAGACATGTGACAACGCTTTCGACCACTACGAAAATGAGAAGGAAAAAGCGGCTCCGGGTTTAAAACTAATTTTACGTTTTTACAAACTCAATTTGACAATACATTCAACGGCCTTCGTAACGTACATTGGCTATGTTACTGGACGGACTATATACGGATTAAATAGAGTTACTTTAATTTTATTAAAAAAATTGGTATTTCTTTTATTTCGGTATCACATTTAAACAAATATTTCGACAAAAACGTACGAAAAAAATGATCTAGGATGTAACGATATATTAAAGACGGCCGCCGTACGGTTTCAAACAAAGGCAATCAAATTAAGTAAAACCGAAACACTGGGACGAGAAGAGTCAAGGCAAGGAATAGCGCGATTTTGCGGTTGATTTGTTGGGCCGTTAGGCTTTCCGTGAAACCCTTGATCCGCTTTTGCAGACCGTTATCAACCAATTCGTCTTTGACGTTATCTGTCTGCAAATCGCGACGAACGGTCTGGCTCTTAGCCAAAACAAATAAACAAAAGATACGGGGAGAAGTTTGAAATCGGCAGAGTTTTGAAGGGGGCGGCTCTTATTGTACAAGACGGGAGCCAGTTTTAATTCTACAAAGACTGTTTTGCGGAAGTTCCAAGGTTGTGTCAACATTTTTGGGGATTTATCGGGAACTTTGTGTATGTTTCCGATTAATTTGAAGTAAATCTCCCGCATTCAATGTAATAGTATTACTGATGACGCATTTATTGCTTGTTTAACTTTATTTTGAATTCCATTTTTTAACAACTATTGTTTAGTGGAACTGGATCGGCTATATACCATCGGATGGAATGTCGCCTTAGCCACTGCCCCAACTAAGCAGGGCAAATTATAAGTTATTGTTATATTCAGTAATACCATCATTTTATTAATATACAATTTAGTTAGATTCTAGTTATGTTATATCACGCATTTATTATGCATGTATAAATAACATTTTTCGTTTATATTTATCAACTAATTTACAGTTTTTTCTCTAATTTAACTATAATATACTATGTTAATAAATAACCAAGCTGCCCAGGAATCATAAAGTAATATATTTTGCAATTAATTTATTTTTAACTAGCTGACCCGACAGACTTCGTCCTGTCAAAAAGATTTGTAATGTGGCAGTTTTTGTGCCTACGTATTTTAAAAAATTCTCCTGAACAGAACCATCACCCTGGTGATAGGGCGTTGTGAATAAAAAATAATTAAATAAAACATATATAAGGATTGAAAAGTAAGTAATCGCTTTATTGTTAATCATGTGAATCATAATTATTATTATTATTATCATTATATTGCTTTGTGGTATACGATGTTTTTTGTTTGATTACCTGGCGCATAGATAAACAAATCTGATGGTTTTCCAACACGGGAACAGGCAACATACAATTGACCATGTGAGAAACATGGGTTTTCTAGATTAATACCACAAACACTTAATGATTGCCCCTGGGACTTGTTTATAGTCATAGCAAAAGCAAGCCGTCAACATGTCTATAGGAAATTTGCCATTACCAATGTCAATGAGTTGTTTAGAGAATATGTTTCCAGATTGGTCATTTTGCAACTCGACACGCATATTCTTGCTTAAATGAAGTACTTTAACATGTTTCCACAAATTGGAGGACTTTAGACATGCATTGAGTTCATCAGCTGGCGTTGATCGTGGAATCACTGGCAATGTTTGACGAAAATCTCCTGCTAATAAAATCATTGCACCACCAAATCGGTTATTATTGCTACGTAGATCTTTTAAGGTTCTGTCTAAAGCCTCCAAAGATTTTTTATGTGCCATCGTGCATTCATCCCAAACAATCAATTTACATTGCTGCAAAACCTTTGCCATTGCAGAGTTCTTCGAAACGTTGCAGGTTGGAGTTTCATTGCTTTGCATATTTAATGGCAATTTTAGTGCTGAATGGGCTGTTCGACCACCTTCAAGCAAAGTTGCTGCGATTCCCGACGAAGCGAGTGCAAGTGCAATTTTATTTTGTGAGCGAATTGTTGCTAATATTAATGAAATAAAAAAAGTTTTTCCTGTACCACCAGGTGCATCTAAGAAATAAATCCCTCCAGTTTCATCATTTGTTACTTTCATAAGAGTTTCAAATACATACTTCTGTTGTTCATTTAACAGTGGAAGATTTGTTTGAATTTATTCTTTCAAAGCGTTGAGATCATACAGTCTTTCTCGATGCAACTCTTGGTTAAAAGCGTCATGCATTGGACGATTGGGCGCGGTCAGGCCTAATTGAATTAATAGTTTGTTTGACATTATCAAGCACATGTCCTCAATTGAAATCAATGCTTCATTGTAAATTTCTTCACTGATTTGTATATTTGGATTTCCCATTCTATTCCGTATTTGATACAAAATATCATCACACATATAATCTTTGTACTTCATCCACAAATCAATTGGGTTTGATGGGAAGCATGTAGATATGATTATAGAAAACAATGTTCGTATTTGATGAGTGTGTGATGATATTACAGCATCATTGAGAGTTTGATCCCAATGAGCGTCATTTTCAAGCAATTGCAAACGTTGACAGGCTTCTCTGTAGGATCCACACAATTCACCATCAACAGTTCGTAACTGTTGGAATGATGTTGGGCCACGTACATTGACTAATAGCAGTCGTAAATAAAAACATTCATCATTGCTTGGATGTACTGAATAAATCCGGCCAATCGCATCGGTGGAATATACATCTGTATATCCTGGAACTGGTTTTCCTTGTTTCCGTCGTATAAATCTCCTTGAGGATTGATTCCAGGTATAATATTTTGGCATTTCAGAATATAGCAATGTTTGTGCGAAATCATCGTTTTGGCATGTCTCAAAAAAACTGGTTAATGTAGTAGATGGTGGCTGAGCAGCTCTTTGTACTGCGTTCTGTGCTGTAAAATACACTCTTTGTCCATTTTCTAAATGCACAGCTAAGTGAACAACAGAAGGGTGTCTCTCATGAATAGGAAAAGAAAATATTCGCCAAACTGCTTCATTACTACTGACATAGCGGCCCATTTGGTATTGGGTAACTTCATCATTAGAATTCTCTGCACCAATTCCAATCACAGCCATATCACTCCCTTTGGTTACATATTTGCAAATGTATTTAATCGATTTCACTGAATGGCAAGATTCAACGTTGATGTGTGCTTTGAATGTCTTTGATAAAATGGGTGAATATGGAACAATCCAACGATTATCTATTTCAATATCTTGTTGATTTAATTTGACAATTGTTGATTTTCCATTGTCTGCTGTCGATCTGCGACGATACAATGGATAACCGTCATTACCAGTAATTGTTTCCGATATTAATGTCCGTGGATATCGTTTTGAACATTTACCATCCATCATACACGGTGAATTTTGATTAAGAGTTCCACAGGGACCATGTATCATGTTTTTGATAACTACCTCATGCAATCCAGGATCTACTTGTACATTAGGGATTTCAGCTGATATCACTGCATCAACTTCATTTGGCCTTATCTTTTCAACCAACCAAACCAAAATGTGTGCATGTGGCAATCCTCGTTTCTGCCACTCCACAGAATACATCCAGCAGCGTGTCTCACCAAACACATTATGTTTTACGATGAAATTCATTAAAGATTTCAACTTTTGTCTAAAGACTCTGGCTGTAATATCATGACGATCAATGGATGATTTCCCAGGTAATAACTCCTGCTTAATTTGTATCCATTGCGGATTGCATGTAAATGTGATGAACAAATCTGCTGTACCATAATGACGAACATATGACATGGCATCTTGAGCATATTCGTGCATATGCCGAGGGCTTCCGATGTATGTTGCTGGAAGAATAGTCATCCAACCGACATTCTGTGCATTTCCATCAGTATTAATCGCATCTCGAAGGTGAATATACTCTTCAGATCGGAGTTTGGTTTGATTCAACCTGATGAATGTTAATCTCTCCGTTTCAATTTTAACATACATGTCATCAACATATTTGTGATATAATCGCCGACATTTCAATATGTGATTATCTGCATTTTCCCGAATCATTAGGCGGTATGAATAATAGTTCATTGAACTGACTTTTTTGTTGGTTTCAGAACCTGTAAACAGATTTTGTTTTAATAACATTCAAATATAAAATTAAAATACATAATATAGTGACTGAGATATTATCGCCATAGCTAAACTAATATTTTAGTTACCTGTAATGGGATTTATCATTTTTATTGATAAATCGTAGCCATCTTCACCTTGCCAAAATATAATGGGATATTGCAGTGCATCATATGAGCGGTGTGTTTCCTTTATAGGTTGTAATTGAAAATTCCGACGATGTAAAAAATATCACGGGATTCCAAGTTTTCTCCAACTACAACGATAGCAACTTCATCAATAGTTGGTGCATTAAAACGTCTTGTATGTTGACCTGCAGGTGTTTTATCAGCTCTGATTACAATTTTGTGATTATCGGATGGCATCAGATCCAGGGCAGTTTTAAACAATATAATCAATTGATTGTGTTGATGAAATAAAGTTTGTAATTGTTCTACAATAGACCTTTTTACTAAATTGTTATGTGCACAACGCAGATCAATTTCTTGTGGTGAATTGCCCATAAAATAAATTTGCAGGAATTTGTTGTCGCTATCTGACACTGGTAACAGTGAACCTGCTCTGTGATATATTTGCCCTTGTATCTGTAAATAAAAAAAATATTATGGTGTGGTATAAATTAATGGATTGTCAATGATCAAACTTAAATAATATTTGATCTTAAAAAGTATATATTTAGTTTTAACTAATATCTATCAAATATAAAATATAATAAAAGTGTCACTGAAACTGAATCACCATATAATATGATGACTAAGTGATATATTTCGTAATGATTAAGAAATTGAAGATTAGTAACACATCTTAACTTTGGTGACAGAAAATTTTGTTCGCTAAAATAATTATGAGTAACTGCTATAATACATACCTTGAAAGTTGGCATAAAATTTTCCCGAACTGCATTTGTTGCCCCAAATGAAGTCATTTGAAAGCAATTGTTATATTGTTGAATATGTGTCAAAAAGTGTATAGAATCTGTTCCTATTCCTGAAACCAATGAGTACAATGGTTCTGGTGGTGGATCCAATGGTATCAATTTCACTTTACCATTTGCGCAACACAATCCATTGGCTTCGTTTTTGTATTTTAATGCCTTACAGTGTGAGCAAACCAAGTTCATAGAACCAATAACAACACATTGGTAGTTACTGTAGTCAATTGACACATCGTAACTGAAAGCAGCTGGATTCAAACTTGCGCGATTATTAGTTGAATGTCGCGCTCGCGCTTCACGCGTTTGTGATATCCGAATTCTTTCACGTTCATTTCCGTCGTCACGTTCTTGTGCAGTACGATTAGATCGGTAATTAGCTTGGTTTATAGCATTTCTGGTTCTTCTACCTAAATTGCTTCGTCTTATAGGAGGCATATCAAATATAAATTATTTTTTCACTAATCACGAACTAAACAAACACTAACTAACTAAACACTCTGCACAAAACACGATATACGAATTTGCTTCGTGTATCACTTGACAATTCATCTGTCATCTGTCAAAAGTCATCTGTAACAGACAACTTTTTTTTTTAAATTTGATATGACTTGAACTCAAATCCTTTTAAGCCGTACGAATTGTTTTATTTATTTAAAATTTGAATTAAATTTTAAACAAATAAAAAATTTTAAATAAATAAAACAATTCGTACGGATTAAAAGGATTTGAATTCAAGTCATATCAAATTTAAAAAAAAAAAGTTGTCTGTTACAGATGACTTTTGACAGATGACAGATGAATTGTCAACTGATACACGAAACAAATTCAAACAAAAAGGGCTATTTTTAGGGTTTTTCCAGCAATAATTCTAATTTTTCTCGCCGTAAAAACCATCCCTGAACTTCAACGAACATTTTAAAAAAAGATTTGGCCAAATTGGTCCAGGCGTTGTTGAGTTATGCGCTTAGGAACATATTTTGCGATTCATTTTTATATATAAGATTTGGAAACCAAAATATATTAACCCTACAATTATAAAGAATACGGAGTTATAACAAGCATTAACTTTTGCTGTAAGCAGTATCATTACTTAATAAGCAATATTATTACTTCTTACTAATCTTTTCTAATCAGTTAATTTTATATATAAAATGAATAGTAGAAATTTCCGAATTTTCCATTGTTTTGTACTTTTTAAAAAATAATAATTATAATTTTTAAACTATTGGCTTCCAGATTAAAATCACATATAGTAACCAAGGAATTGAATAACCACATTATCAGATTAAAAGGAATACAGAATACGATAAGACTAAAAAAAAATTTAGTTTTCCAAGAAGTTTCCTATTAATCATCTCGTTGATTCAAGGAAGAATAGGCTTTATTAGCAAGGAAATTCAACATCAAGATCTTCATAAAACATCACAGGATAAAACATCACAGGAAGGTAAAAGTGTGTATAGCAAAAGTGTACCCTGTAAATGTGGGAAGGGCTACATGGAAGAAACTGGAAGAATATAAGTAAATGGACAAAAGAACATTAACGATGTATAATATATGGACATACGGCCCAGTTAGTCTAAATTGAATCGATATTGGTCACAGTATAAATTTCGAAGACATTGATGATCTACAAAATCAAACACATGATGAACATAGTTGATCGTCATATATCATTAATAATGATATTCCACTCCAGAATAATTCGAGGAAGCCGTACTCAAGCTAACTCGTGATATTCAGTCTGCTCACAAATCGGCCATAGTCCAAATTTCATCACAACCCCAACCGTGGATGAACAACTTTCCTGCTTCTCTTAAACGTGAAATTCGCATCAATAATGGTCGATGCAGATTAGTTAGATTAACCCTTGATGCTGCAGACAAAAGAGAGGATAACAGAGCATGCAAGGAGGTAAGGGAGGCCGTCTCGAATTGACGAGCGATGAAATTGAACTCATTTCTCGTGGACCAAAGACTGGACCCTTCTTTTTGGCGTGTCTCCAAATGCCTTGTGGGGAAGACGCACAATGTCATGCCCTCTTCCCTAAGTTAGCGGTTATAGGAACTTTCGCAGTCACTGACCAAGAAAATATTGAGCTTCTCGCACAGACCTAAGAGGCCCAGATGAAATTCCTCTCTCCCGCAAAAGACACCAAACCTAAAGATAACGACACTGTCATCAACGAATCCAACTGCATTAAAGGAGTCGTCATCCCAGCCTTTCTTCTCAACCATTTCATGTCTTCAAAGTCTCAACGGCCTATGATCGGCAAACTTCAAACCAACAAATCTGCAGGTTTCGACGGACTATCGATTACCCTATTGAAAAAGCTTCCGCATAAGCCGCTCGCGGAACTGCCAACCATCATTAATTCCATCATGAGGCTGCAACCCGGCGTCTTGAAGACACGCATTTATAGCGGTTATTCCCAAGAAAGGAGCAAAATCATCTCCATCTGACTACAGGCCCATCAGCCTTCTCATTGCCATTTCGAAGCTTGCCGAGGGGGCAAACTCTACGCTCTCAACTCATTCACAAAGGAAAACATCATTCCTTACCGTACATCAAGACCTAACAGTTCTCATCAAGTCCTACCTATCGGACAGATCTTTCTAGGTCAAGATCAGGAAAACAATATCCAGTCGAAAGAAAATCGACGCTGGTTCACATTCTGAAGGTTGCAAATCAACCCCCTGAAAACCCAGGCCATCATTTTCCGTAAGAAGCATTACACACTGCGCGTCTGGCAACTTAAGATCGACATCGCAATAATTCCATGGCTGGATAAAGTCACGTACCTAGGTCTCTAGTTCGACCGACGGTTCGGTTGGCATTCCCAAATCCAGAAAGCAATCCAGAAAGTTTCGGGGATAGCAGACCTGCCATATTCTCTGATCTGCCCTTCTAACATGCTTCCCATCTCCATCAAGTGCTTATTTTATAAGATGTTAATTCGATCCGTACTCCTCTACGGCTCTACTGTCTACTTCAAGTTTGTTACACCCAACCAGGTGAAACGGCTTCAAGTTTTCCAAAATAAGCTCCTCAGGAGAATCTTAAACGTTCCGTGGTTTGTCAGAAATAATAAACTTCATTAGGAAAGTGACACTCCTGGGATCAAGCACTTCATATATCAATTATTCCACAAATAACAACTCAGCTCAAATTTTTCTGAAAAGGCGCTTGTTCGCGAGCTGGTCGACATGCTGGAAGCTTAGCACCGTGTCACCGCTAACTTCCCCCTTTTCCTGGCTAAACCGACCTCATCTGTCGCTGCAGTCATGAATTTGGTCGAATCAGTAGAGTCGCCGGATACTCGTACCCAATAACGGCTGCCCGATTAGCAGATGCCATATCCCCAAATTTAATGCAGTAGCAGTAGCGATCCGCAAGGGTAAACTGTTCGTCGGTTTCGATTTAATGTGTTGGCAAGGCCAGAGGCAGTCCCACATAATTCGGTCCAACTTGTCACATCAGAGCAAATATCCGCGACCAGGTATGTGTCATGCATTCCACTGCCTGGTTATAGTCTAGAACAAAAAAAACAATAATCAGTTTTATTTAATTTAAACATTTGTAGCACTTAGGGAATCTTTGAACTTGTCTCATTTACTAATTATTCCTGAACTGTGTCGATCGAAATCAATATTTGGCCGGCTGGGTAGCCGCAGTATTTAATACGAAATTATGGTCCTACGGCTGCGACAATCTTGAATCCCGTTGGGGCATGATTTCAAATTTAAGTTTGCTATTGTTTCTCATTGCGACTCTCCTTTGGGTAAAAGAATAAAATCTATCAAATAAAATCAATCCAAGCCAGGCGGGTGAGTAAGACCGCATAAAGACCGGTAAAAGCAGTCACTTGACATTCGGTGGCCCAAATGCTGAAGACTGTGGTTCGGAAGCCACGTTAAGTCATAGGACCAGTTCAGATAATCCCTGAGGTTGTAAAAAGGGAAGATTAATTTGTTTCAATCAATATTTGATTGTCTTTATCATAAAGTGTTACAAATATAAAATCTAGAAGTTGTGTTTGTTTGCTTGATATTCGCCACAACAATCAGGATGAAGCATTATTAGATAAAAAGTAAAATGTAAAATTTTAAAGACTACTGACTAGTGTAGTTACAGGATTATCCTATACAATCAAGCCAATCAACACAAATATAACACATTAGAACTTAGAGCCCATTTTTTCTTGTGTAATTATTTGTTATTGTGAGTATCGTATTGATTACGATATTGTATTTTAATATTTTTTACTCTAGCTTAATTTATGAAGGTAAAAATATTAATAATCATTAGCATGTTTCTTGTCTGTACTATATTATTTCCATATTATATATTTATAATACTGTATTTCTGACTATTATTATTGCTCAATCCTATATCAGATCAAATAATTAAATTAATTAATTAAAATCTGAGGAACATTTGTTGGATTAAAACTTTACTCTTATTCAATCCGTCTACTGACTTAAAACGATATATTTAAAACAAATATTTTAATATCGGAAATTGTCTAATATGCGACAGAGCGAAATCAGACGAATAGAGGGGATATAGATTGATCGGATTATAATTATATTTTGAATATTGATTTCCATTATAAGTTTGGTGCGGAGCTGCACTAACATGATTAAAAAACAAAAACTATTAGCCAATAATTCTGGCATCTTGAGAGAAATAAATGGAGACAAACGACACACTCAATTAAAAAACACTCCCTACTAGCAGATTTTACTGGTGAAGGGAATTCATAATGGGTGTCTGAATTTTTTGATTACGGTATCAAATTTGTCATATTGAATTTGTCTAATCCAAGTTACTAAATAGAGTTAATGTATAGTTAATAATGTTAAGCATTTAAACAAGTAATTTTAAATGAATAGTAAATAATATAGATTATTGTTAAAATATTATTATAATATTTAGCATTAGCTAATAAAAAAAACATCAATTCTCATTATGTGCTTCATTTACGATACCAATAAAAGAGAGTTATTAAGCTAGATACGATCAAAAACAGAAGGTAGCTCTATGAAATTTTAATAAACTGTACATGTTCTAAGTAATACCCTTGCTGTAGTCGGGAATGAACATAAAATTTAGCCGAATGCGCCTAAAATTAGATTATGTGTTAATTGAATTTTATAGTTCTAGTCGTAAACCTGCTAATCGAAAGTAAATTGGAGAATTTCAATTCGCCTCTAACAAGTCAACAAGCTTATTAAAAGTGTGCATTATAAACCCATGTTATATAGGATGGTACTTTAAGTATAAATCATTTTGCTACGTATTCAGGTTTAATTAGTTCAATTCGGTACAAGAAAATGAAAAGCACAAACAAACAATAAGGAATATGTATGTATTACAAGATAGTCAACAAAATGATATACATGAAAAAGGAAAACAAAACGTTTCACATGAGTTTACGTATATTCACATTGCTGTTATTTATAATTATTTAGATACAGAAGTGCACATCACAATATGTTTTATATTTAATGATTTAAGACAATATAATTATTACATTTGTTGGCGTTTATCAGGCATTTCCATATATTTGTATCCGCGGTATTATTGAAAATGTAAATTATCAATATTTTTCTATATAAAATTTCAGTTTTCTATTTAGTATTATGATAACTGTTGAACACTCAAAATTATATATTCAAAATTCATTACTTCTCACCAACGATTTGAGGAAATCTGCTGCTTATCCAACACCTATTGAAACTAGCGATACTACCACGTCATATTCCAACTGTCGATTTTGGTTTTAGCGATTTAAAAATGATTAATTTGTTATCAATGTCAAAGACTTATGGGACATCTGAGATTAAATTCTTAAATTATTTACAGTTCACAAGAGATGGGTAAAATAAAAGGAAGGAAAATGACTATTACACGAATTTGTTGTAAATGTCATTTCGATTTGTTTCCACATTGCGGTTTTATTATTTGCCAGGAAAAAAGAAGAGTAGTACAACAAATTATGGGTTAGAGGTGAATGATCTCCAACATATTTACCCCCAAAAGGAATATTCATGGCTCATGGATGTCTGAAGAGCATTTTTACTATTGCGTATTGTTGGCATATTGCTGAAAACAAAATCATCAATGACGAGTAATAAAAGGCATCCTCTTTCATGACAGCGTGCTGCCCCAAGTATAAAGTGTTTGCACCTAATGACTAGTACTAAAACTAATGGGAGATATATTATAGCTTTTGAATTTGGTGAGTTTATAATTATATATTGTCAATGGTTTAATTGTTTGAATTGTTATTTAGTAATGTTTCAGAAAAGATGGGGCATATACTGCAACTTTATGTTATGTAGTACTTATCTTACAATTCCTATACTACTAAAAGAATAATAATTAATCACCCAGTTCTTAATTATAAATAGAAATGAATACTTTAGCGAAGCAAACGTATTATTTTCAATATAAGAATTATCAACAGACAATCACAAAAAATAACTAAAAATTATAGGCAAGTAAAGAAGTAAAAAATTGACTAATTAAAGCATTGTTCCAAAACGAAAGGTAATAAACTAAGTACTAAGACGAAAGAACTATGTAAATACTATTAAAAGTACGATCAAATTATTTTTCAACATGAAAATGACGTTCAGGTGTTTCAAAGCCGGTGAAAAACTATTTGAAAACACTCAAATATCATATCAAAAAAGTCCATATGTGTTACATTCGACCATCATTTATTTCGATCAAGTGCACATTACCTGTGGGTTGGATCTTAAACTAGGGTAAGAATGGATCTATTCATAGATTTTATTTTATCTTCGACTAACTTATCCACTTCCAGCTATAGCTAGCTTCACTAGCAAAGGTTTCATTTTTTTTTTCAATTTCAACCAAATACTTTTTTGCTACAATGTAACTCGTAAAATATACATTTTACAACATCTAATAATTTCATTACATTTTTGTAACATGTTGTTATGTTAATGGTGGTAATTTATGTTATATAATTCTCCGTGTCTCCTTAGTTTCTAGTTCTTGTTGTTGTTTTGCATTCGTAAAGACATTTTCATATATTTGATAAGACACATCAGAATTTCCTACTAGTTTGGAACTAGTTAAGAGTATTATAAATTATTTCGGCTTTGTCATACGAAGTTTAATCACGTTCTCAGACCTTCAAATGTCCGAAGATGTGACAATAATCTATTTTACCCATGAAAATTCGATTAACTGAACATGCCTTACAAGCCAAGACAGTTTACATTCCTGCGTTCGAATTCTACGTTTTAACAACTAATTTGATATAGCCAGTTTACAATATCAGTACAATGTAGCAATTTTCTGATAATTTTGATTAAACTTTTCGTGTTGGCTTATAGCTAGCACAGACTGATAATATTTAATTGAGAAACAACTTAAAATGTTATGGTGTCACATTTTTTTATTTAATTTATATTTTAGGCAATATTTTCTAGTATGCATCGTTTTTGTTTGTTTGTGATATTTTAGGCCCATTTTCTTACCAATTAAGGCCTATTTGTACCGGACCTAACGTCTAACATAGGCTCTGAATCGCGGTCATCTTAATTAAGCCTACCAACTTGAAAATGACTAAGAAACCATCCCCGAAAACATCCGATCTTACTCAGCCTGGTTAATGGTGTGACTGAGGTAATTTCTTTTGGTATTTCTCTTATATGGACCATTATATTTACCAACAATGGCATACGTATATTTAAAACCCGAACTTGGAACTTTTAAACTTGTAACACCTTTGGTATTTTTAAAAAATATTGGCTTTTTCATTCTTTAGGTTTTGAAACAGTTGGATTTGTTTTCAACTGAAAATATTCGGGACCTGGAACTTGTAAGATAAATCAAATTAAACTGTCATATGGATATTGATTGCTGATCGAACTTAATAAAATAAATGTGAGATTAAATTATTTTCTATATAGGCATAGAAACGCCTCTACAAAACTCTATATTATCACGATTACCTTCCCGATATTAATTCATGTGATTATCACTTATTCCTATTAGTACCATTATTTGATTTACTACCAATTTTTTATTGGTATGTTAACAAATTCGTACTGTTTCTTTTTGATAAAATGAGTTAAAATGAAATTGATAAAAAATTATATTATTGAAAATATTACCTATTGCTAGTTAATAGTTCCATTTTCCGAACAAGAAATAAATTTCACACCTTTCCCGACAGGCAGGCCATTGGTCGAAAGCAGGCAGTATGTTAGTTGAACGGCGCAACATCAGGAAAATACGAAAGATATGTTAAGGTCGGTTCCATTTGATTGTTTTCAAAAATTCTTTTCCGATTCTAAGATAAATGTTTAAATATTAGGATCATTTCTCCATCTTTGAATGCACAGTCACGCGCTTTAACTTTAATAGGCAACAATCAATAACAAGTTTTGGTGTTTTCTTTTAATTTGGTTTTAGAACGCCATGGTTAATGCTGATGGCTTTAGGCTATAACTTTCTGCGCTTAGGAATCTTATAATAAATTATAATAAATCCACTTTTCACCACTGGCTTTCCACACTTCATATTTTAGCCATTTTCCGATTTTCGATCTTTTTCTAGGCGTTCAATACTGAGTCCTGACGAAGATTGTGTCGTACCAGAAACCGAGGACGTGTGTAGTTCTGAATTAGAAGATGATACGTCCGATATTGTTTTCACTCAGCTGAATGTTTTACTAAAATACATGAATTTTCCTTTCCTCTTTTCTCTTGGCTTAAGGCTGAAAAGCCAAAATTTCCTTCTGGTAGCCCTTCCTCCTGGTTTAGGTATCTTGAGAAAGAGTTCACACACCTACTCTGCCGAAAAAGACAAATTTGTTTATTGCACCAATATTGAAGATTTGATCGATGATTTTAAGATCGAATTTTCTTAATTTGTGTGTCTATGGGATAAAAGAAATTTAATGGACCAAGAAGAGTTGACCGCCGAGGGAGCCTAAAGTTGATGAAAAGAACGTCATCAGGAAATATCACCACCACAATATCTTTTATCACCGCTGCTCATAAATTTGGGATTGAATTTAAAAAATCACTTCCCAAAGATTCATTGAGATTCATAACTTTAATGTTTCCAGACACCTCAGAAGCACAGCTGTTTTCCTCAGACCAGACATTCGAGTGCTTATGACTGCCTTATCTTTTAGCACCGCTGCCCATAATGTTTGGAGTGGTGAAGCATTTTAAAAAATCACTTCCCAAAGTTTGTTTCAAATACACAGTTTTAAGATCTCCAGACCTCTCAGAAGCAAATGTGAGGAAAGGTGTTTTCTTCAGACCAGACATTCGAGTATTTATGACTGAACCATAATTCATCAAGACCATGAGTTCATATGGATATTTTTAAGCAACCATAAAGACCCTAACTATAATCAGATCGTCAAAAGAATGCTGCCTTTAACATTCTTTTGGCATACTAGCATTAGGTTGTCTAACGAGCCTAAAAGGGGCTGAGAAAAAATACAAAGGAAAATGGAGTCTCAATAATACCAGACTATTGTTGGACACTTCACAGATGTATTCGAGAGTTATCTCAGAAGCGAAAATGTACAAGAAAATATTTTTCAAATTTATTCTCTTTAATTTTAATATAATAGCTCGTTTAACATGGTATGTCAAATTGTCGAGAAATGTGTCATCCTATGTCAAAACGGATTCAGTTATTTTCGGCTTCAGCATACCCAAAATCAATATTTTGTCACAGCATCTTGTTTTTTTATTAACATCTTAGAACTTCAACAATCTGCCCGTGGGCAATAAGCATTATTATATAATTTCCATTAAATAATATAACTCTACTGACTTATAGAAGATCGCTTCACTAAGTGATCCGTTGTACAAACTGACAATCTAAATCTTATTCTAGGTACTATTCTAACTTATTCTAAAGTATTATTCGTTTGGTAGTTTGCGTTTGAGCCTATGCACTTTACTATCATCGCGAACATTTAACTGTTTGGCGAGTGTATTGCGATCCACTAACAGTCTTTCAGAGTAGTTTGCACTAGTGCTTCAAATCATACTCGTTTTGGGTTCTAACATATCGCCCTGAGTTTGCGCCATTAGTTAGAGACGTAATATGGCGCATCGACGATGACTCGAAACACTTATTTGGAACATCTGAAGGATAGCTATGTTAGATTTGTTAGTAGTACCCCACAGTTCACTACCCTAGGTCCAAATGGGCCTTAGTATTGATTTATACAGCAAAACTTTGTTAACTAAACCAGCCAATACATTTGGTTTAGTTTAAGCCAAAGCTGATTTTCACTCATTTTACTGAGGGACAAGTTCTTCTACAAAGGGTGCATGTCACATGAGTAGATTTTGTGTTTTCTTGTGGCTGATATTGGATTCTCATGTTATGATAAAACCGCTGTAATTTCAGCATATGGTCACAAATATATATATATATATATATATATATATATATATATATATATATATATATATATATATATATATATATATATATCATCGAACATCGAACATGAGCTTAGATATATTTTTATTTCTCCGATGTGGAATTTGAAATAAAAAACTAGTTAGCCATAGAGAATATTTTTCTGAAAATCTATAAACCTCTTTACAATAAACCAAAATACAATTTTGCTTTGCTTTATTGTAGGCAACAATATATCTAGGTAACAGTATAACGGACAACAAGGAATAATAATCCATGTAAACAGGCAGATGATGATAACTGATGTTTGTAAAACTAGATGACTTCTGGAATGGATTCCAGTGGATCACTATTTAGTGTTTGCACATTATGGAGTAGATCTAATTTAGATAAATCGTAGTTGGTAAAAGTAGACTTGTTTAAAATAATAACAACATTGAAAACAATATTTGTGAAATACCTTTAAAATTAATTCACAGTTCTGATTGTTACAAATTTTATTACTGAAATAAATTCTCTAATTCCCTACTCGTGGATAACTTTTATTGGCACGTAATTATATTATGGGGTGTCTACTAATTCGAATGGCTTGTTAATTGCATCAGTATCTGAGTAGAACGGAGCGATTAAATAATAAATCTTCGAAAGCCGTTCTCATTTGATACGGGTATTATATGCTTAACTTGCACTCAAGGCTATTGTGGTAGTTCATCAGACAGACTATTAACCACGACCGAGACCTCACATCAAGTGAAATTAGGACTCCACCAGTCCAGACGGAGTTTCAAATATTTGCCTCGGTAAGTCGGTCAAAGTGATCGTAATCAGGTTACTAATTGGATGGTTGTCGGCTAATAGCTTATATTTTGCGGTTAACGTTTCTCTAGAACACGATGACGACGAGAAATCTTATCTCCAACGTCCAATTAAGTTTGGTCGAGCAAATAAAGCAGGATACATATCATCAAATTCGTACTTATCGTGTAGCGACAATATATTCTATGTTATTAAGGTAATCATGTAACAATATTATGTTACTATATTATTTTCTACCGAAATAAATACAAATTGTGCGTTATTTATTATCCAGTTTGGTAAACATGCTCAAGATGTAATTATATGGTATACATACCGAATATTTATTTCATATCTCTCCTCGAGATGACAAACAACAGGCAGCTCAAGGTTAATTTTATTCAATAATATTTGTTCTTCTTTTTTTCTGGAATAATACTGAAAATAGAAATATATTACCAAGACAAGTATGCCTTAGTTATATAAACTCTCAAAATAACACTTTCTAATGCCACTTGATAAATATCACACGGCACTGCATTTTGTATGGAATCTTCCTTAGGAGCCAAGGATCATTCATGTCTTCCATAGCATGTAGTGTATTTCTATCAACTCACGAAAGAATTACTATTTAGATTTCAGTTAGTATTTGCCTTTAGACTGAGTCTAGAGTCATCTAATCTGAAATGCTATGAACAAAGCTTTTTGTGCTCTCATAAGACCTTACAATAGATTCGCTTCAGTTTGTCATTACAACCTACTGCCTTCTATTGAAATCTTCAGGCACTGCAATGGGACATTTTTGTTTCCTTTCAACACTTAAAACTTTTTATATTTACCGGAACAATCTGCAGAAATTGCGGATCAAAATAAACTGTTACTTTCTAAAGAATATACTTCCTACTAAACATTTAGTCAGTATATTTTAATATAATAACTTTCTAACAAGCAAGCATTTCTTATTAAAATTTCAGACCAAAATATGGCAAAAAAGGTAAAGCTATCAATGTGTTATGGATACGAATTATAGTATTGATATGAATATATAATAATGACACTGATATCTGTGATCTGTGATAAATTTACCAGATGTCTAACAGTTACGTTTCGGAACAAATTTAAAATTCGATATTCGACAAACGCATAAACGAATCCTGACACGATACTGGAAACCCGCTGATTTATAACCATCTCGCGACCGTATCCTCAGACGTCTGTTGAAGTCACGTCAAGAGTCGGTAATTACTATCTGCAGGATGACGCCGATGGCATCTGTCGTCCTAGATCATGTTTCCGCAGGAGATGTTCCACCGTTTCGCCTAATCGCCTTTCTAGAGGTCTATAAATTATTTCTATTGCCCTAATGTGCAATTGAGAATGTCCGCCGAATAAATAAAAGTGTTGGAATAGAATAAACGAGCTTTCCAGATATATATAACGAATAAAATAGTTTTATGTATAGAAAAGTCATACCGGAATTGCCGAAAAAATTAAAAATTCTAATTGAATTGAATTTAAAATTTATAGCAGCAGCAGCAAAATTGTAGCAGACAAAGCAGACCTTTTCCTGATCAAACGTTATTTTTCATAGCGAGTAACATGTAGCCAAGTTTATGAAGGATTTAAATTTTTGTTTGAACAAATGTGCAGTGAAATAATGATGATGCATTAACGTTTAACCAGGTGACAATAAATTTTTATTTCATCACAGTTTCTATTGCATGTGAATGTGATGAACAGATCTGGTCGAGTGAGTACACGCACAAAGGTCATGGTTTTTTGATGATGGAAGTGTATATGCGGTCCAGTTGTTCCATCTACGTTACCGATGATAGCATCAGGCAAATTTATATAGTCTTCGGAAAGAAGCTTCACCTACTTAAACTTATATAGTATAGTTAAACTTAAAACTATATCATAATAGCTTACTTTACTAGAAAACGCGTTTTTTTTTGTTCAAAATTGGCTTTATTCATCAACGTAATATACATTAACAGAATCATTCCAGCGCCGCTCTAACTTTTCAATACCATTTTTATTAGATACTATCTTTTGCTTCAAAATAGGCCTCAGTTTCAGCGATAACCTCTACATTCGAGCGAAATTTCTTACCTGTGAGCATTTTTTGAGGTCGAACAGCCAGTAGCCACTGGGACCCAAATCTGGCAAATACAGCGGATGTGGGAGCAATTTGAAATTCAATTCAGTCATACGGAGCGTTGTCTTGGTGAAAATTTTTTTTCTTTGCCAAATGTGGCTGTTTATTTTCAATTTCGACCTTTAAACGCTGTAGTAACGCTATATAGAATTCACTGTCCATAGTATTTGCTTCTCAAGATAGTCTATGAATATTACACCACGCACATCCCAATATACCGAGGCCATAACCTATCTAGCCGATTGTTGTGCTTTAGGGCGCTTTGGACGAGATGCACCAGTAGCTGTCCACTCAGATGACGACCGTTTTGATTCCGGAGTCAAATGATGAATCCATTGCGGTTTGTTACGTTTAAACATTGCAAAACACTGCCCAAAATCATCAACACATTCTTGTTGTGAGTGCAATTCAATAGTGAGCAAAAGTGAGCCACTTTGAACAAAGTTTTCTGATGCTCAAATGCTCATGCAATATAAAACCAACACATTCGCTTGATATCTTTACGATGTTAGCTAACTCACGCAACTTCACTTTTCGATCATTCAAAACGATTTTGTCGATTGTGTGATTTGATTTTTGGACTAAAATATACATTTACAAGTATTTTAGATCAGCATCAGACAGGAAACAAAGAACCAATTTCATGGTACACTCGGTCCAGACTCTTTGTGTTGATTGAAAATTACAACCATCCTCATTATGAACCTTTTTTTTTTGCTTCAAGTATCATTTGGAAGAAAAAAAATTAGTTCAGGAATTTTAGGAAAAAAAAGTTTGGATTAAAATGTGGCTTCAACTAACAGTGATGTGATAAAAAAGAAAGTAAAATAGTAAACTTTTGGTTTAGAAAATAATTTATCACAATTGTACCGAGATTAATAATGTTCTCTCATGTTTTAATGCCAAATTTTTGATAATTTAGTAAATCCCTTTGATTTTGAGGTCATCTTGCAATCCTTCATTAGTTACGTAGCAATAACGATTTGTAATTAATCGAATAATTTTTTAATTTGAATATCCTGCATCACGAATTGATATTTTAAGGGTTAAAGTTACAGTTCGTCTATGGAACAGTCAACAGGCTAATTTAAACATTTCTTTCAATATAATAAGATATATTTCACTTACCATCATGCTTGAATATACAAATATAAAATTAGGTATAGCTGAAGAAGCACTTTACATATTTTAAAGTTTGTTAACGGATATACTATTAATACGACGACGAAAAGATGCAGCTGCTAACGGCTGCAGCTGTTTAAACATGAGTGTGTGATGTATATATAATATAAAATGAACGTAAAGCCAACTCTTATTGAGCGAATTGGAATATTCCCGAGAATATGCTATATATTTTGTCTGGATAAATGAGATAGATGATCGATGGGAGCATTTTAAATAGATGCACAATATTTGAAATTTAAATTTTTAAAAGGAATAAGTGTTTTCTTAAATATATCTAGAATTGCCCATATATTTTAAAGTTATTTTTCAAAGTAATTTAAGAAATTCTATTAAATATTCTACGTGCGATACTAAAGATAAAAATATTTATTCTAATGAAATAATGAATTAAGTACCTTCAAAATTGATACATTTACATAGTACATTAACAAACAAAACAAAAGGTTCTTTAAAGAAAAGCTAAGATATGTCAATCAAGTATGTTTAGACTCTTAAAGTCAACCAATGTAGCAGATGTGTTATATGCTATGAGGAAACATTATTCACTCACAAAGTTAGCGATCAGGGAAAGCTTAGTTAACATGAAGAAAACATGAAGAATTTTTCCAATTTTACTAAAAGGAAATAGGAATCTTCCATTGGCCCTTTGTTAGTGATAAAAGATTTGTTAAATTTATTAACAACTGAGGAAATGCCAGCTGTTATAAATCTCAAAGGCATTCAATTAGAGTAAGTTTTTTTTAATTAATTACATTTTGCATTAGATATGCTCAGTGCAATCTTAATTTACAAATTAACTTATTACTAATGTTCTGTTGTACTTGCATTAATACACAAGCAAGACGACTAGGGGGTTAATACATCGATATATATTTCCTAAATTGAAATAAACTTAACATAAATTACTAAAACTGAATTTAAAAATACACTTATACCTATATATATATATATATATATATATATATATATATATATATATATATATATATATATATATATATATATATATATATATACCTTATATATATAATTAAGAATTCACCTATACTCTACGCAAGTTCGTTTGGTTTGGTTCCCTTCAATCTTATGATTTCTTGCATATTGTCCAGTAGTTATATTACTTCCACGTTGCTATGATTTAGCAATCTTATTTCATGTTTTAAATCGAAATCTGGGATCATTTCGTGTATCCATTTGATTCCGAGGCCATCATGCTGCTCAGAGAATGCAGTGATTTTAATGTAGTTTTGCCAAGAAAGATGTATACAGGTAGTAACAGGCCAAACTAAGGAGAAATATAATAATATCATAATGATTTTACAAGGAAACATTGCATCGAAGGAAACAAGAACTAAGCGTAAAACTTAAATATGCTCTCTAATGAAAGTAAAATACATTACTCAGATATACAATGGTTAATTAGGTGGATTAGGCTTTCGGGGATACTACTACATAAAAAAGCGAGAACGCGACCTATACTAATGTGGAAAAAAGTTCAATATATATATATATATCGTTAAAACCGTTATAACATTGCGACGTTTTGACAGGTCATGTGTCTCACTACTGTTTTGAATAGACTATAGATACTCTTCCAAAACGTTGGCTATGGATTAATGTCAACGATTAATAAACTCAAAATAGTAATTATTGTAGTTATGATTTTATTGAGAACTAGATAGTTGAACTAGATAACAAGCGGTTTTACAGATATATACAACATGGAGTACTGAATTTTCTGTATAGATGTATCTGGTTTTATTTTAACTTAGAGTACAATGCCAGATTCGGTCAGAACACGAGATCGTAAAAAATATTTTGTGGATTTGTAAACATAAAACAGCATCGTAAATGTGCAATTCTCTTTTTATACCCCACCGTGAACATCAGTAAAATTTTCTGCTCAGATCTAAAAATATTAAAAATTTAAATTGACGGAAATCGTATAGGAAAACCCGAAAAATTTTATGTCGGAAAAGGTGCGTCATTTCGTAGAAAATTTTATATTGAAATAAATTCTGATATATAATATATGGCTACAAGGGGTTGAAAGGACAGTACATTTTAGAACGTAATATCTTCTCTATTACGTAAATTATTTAAATTTATACGCCATACATTTTTATTGAACTTATGTTGTTATTACATTTATATGTTATATTTTGAAAATGAAAACGAGTCTTAAATATACAGCAGTTGAAAGTGTTTTAGACAAAATAGATTTTCAATACTAGTACGTAAAATACTACTACAATAAAATCTAATTTGAAATAATATACATTATGTAGTACCGGTTAGGTAACCCTCAGTGCTAAAAGTAATGAAATCGTACTTCTCCTGCAACGAGAGTACCGGGTTCAATACCATTTATTTCCAATACCATTCATTTTATATTTATCCATTCCCATAGCGAAGAGAACACTAATAAGCTGGCTGAGTAAGATCGGAAATTTTCTGGGAGGACTCAAATCGACAGACTAAATGAAACTAACCCCACTGCAGATAAATCCTAGTTGACAGAAGGAATATTAAAATAAAGCGAAACCATTAAGTAGTTTTGTACTTAAATATAACATCTCTTTAGCCTCTAGATAGCAATCCTTATTTTACTAATTATTTCTTATTTTAGTCTGTTGTTTTTATTCTAAATAGAAACAATCAAATTGAGCACATAAAATTATGATGAATCTCTAACTTTATATTAAATTTAAATAGGTTTATTCATATCTTGTATACTTGATGTAAGTCTATATATAATAGCCAATGCACGCCGTATCTGAAGTCGAATATACTGCCAAATGCAGTTTGTAAAAATGTAAAATTCGTTTTAAGCTCAGAGCGAATTTGTCATTCTTATTTTACCCTAGTTAAAAAGAGATATTGGAGCATGTAACCAATCAATCTATAAAATTTTATTTGTGTTCTTAGCGATCAACCTAAGTAATGATAATTAGAGGTTATAAACCGGCAAACGTTGAAAGGCAAAACTCCAATTTGACGCGGCAACATTGCGACGTGCTGATGTTATACATTTTGATGACGTGCATAGACTGTTTTATTGGAATTAAATCGAGGGAAACGCCCAAATTTTAAAGGCACGTACAAAGTTTTCACATATTTTTTAAACTAAAATAATCAGATATTTATGTATGATGTTATTGGTAAACTGATGCTTATCCTTAAACGATTCAGTTTGCTTTTTAAACACTAACCATATCATATGAGAAGCCGTAGAAATATTGCAGTCAACTCGCGGGTTTGGTTCCCGGCGGGGACAACGACTTTTCATTATTGTTCTAGTTTAGTTGGAACATTTGATTATAACGAATTGAAAATAAGGTTTTTGTATATTTTTATTTAGTTACTACAAGTCTGTAACCCTCAGTGCTAAAAGTAATGAAATCGTACTTCTCCTGCAACGAGAGTACCGGGTTCAATACCATTTATTTCCAATACCATTCATTTTATATTTATCCATTTCCATAGCGAAGAGAGTGGATAACAAAGACCTAACCAACCCAGTCACACTAATAAGCTGACTGAGTAAGATCGGAAATTTTCTGGGAGGACTCAAATCGACAGACTAAATGAAACTAACCCCACTGCAGATAAATCCTAGTTGACAGAAGGAATATTAAAATAAAGCGAAACCATTAAGTAGTTTTGTACTTAAATATAACATCTCTTTAGCCTCTAGATAGCAATCCTTATTTTACTAATTATTTCTTATTTTAGTCTGTTGTTTTTATTCTAAATAGAAACAATCAAATTGAGCACATAAAATTATGATGAATCTCTAACTTTATATTAAATTTATAGGTTTATTCAAATCTTGTATACTTGAAGTAAGACTATATATAATAGCCAATGCACGTCGTATCTGAAGTCGAATATACTGCCAAATGCAGTTTGTAAAAATGTAAAATTCGTTTTAAGCTCGGAGCGAATTTGTCATTATTATTTTACCCTAGTTAAAAAGAGATATTGGAGCATGTAACCGATCAATCTATAAAATTTTATTTGTGTTCTTAGCGATCAACCTAAGTAATGATAATTAGAGGTTATAAACCGGCAAACGTTGTAAGGCAAAACTCAAATTTGACGCGGCAACATTGCGACGTGCTGATGTTTTACATTTTGATGACGCGCGTAGACTGTTTTATTGGAATTAAATCGAGGGAAACGCTCAAATTTTAAAGGCACGTACAAAGTTTTCACATATTTTTGAAATTAAAATAATCAGATATTTATGTATGATGTTATTGGTAAACTGATGCTTATCCTTAAACGATTCAGTTTGCTTTTTAAACACTAACCATATCATATGAGAAGCCGTAGAAATATTGCAGTCAACTCGCGGGTTTGGTTCCCGGCGGGGACAACGACTTTTCATTATTGTTCTAGTTTAGTTGGAACATTTGATTATAAGGAATTGAAAATAAGGTTTTTGTATATTTTTATTTAGTTATTACAAGTCTGTGACTACATATTAATCGCGCTATATGACATTTGAAGGAATGAACAAGAGATGTATGTATACATTGTCTCACCTGGACAGCGTACAGTTGTAAAACTATATATATTGATGATACCTTCGTCTGCCAATTTATGTTTGTTAACTGCACCTTTACTGAACTGTGATACTTGTACTCAAACTCCAGTAATGTGCAGGCTAAACATGTTTTCAATAACTTGGATCTTCCCACTTTTTGATATATATACGTATATCTGGCGGAGTGAAATTTTCGTGATAATAGGCGCGATAAACTAAAAACACTATTATTTGGAGCCTCGTCTCAATCGAGATTATTTCCGCGTTTAATTCATAAATTCAATTCTTGCTTCACATTGCATTTGGAGCAACAGAAATCGTTCAGAATGAGTATTGTGGTAATATTGATTTTCAATAACTGATTCTGATCCAAAATTTTTCAATCCACTTTATAGATGACCAGCCGCAACATAATAACACACGCTAGCTATTCAGTCAAATTGGGCAGATGGAGGAGAGATAAATTGTGGCAATTTTGGGAGCATTTTTGCAAAGTCATAACCAGTTGACATAGTTGTTCAATACCGTTTCTAATAGATAGCAAAACGAGAACTGCAATTTTATCATTAAACCAGATAACCTCCCACAAGAAGAGCATGTAGGAACATGCAATGTACCAATTGTTAATGAAATTGCAATTGTTATAGCTGGAGACCCATTTGAACGTCGATATATATGTCTACAACACAGATACACACTTATTTTCACATATTTTAATCAAAACAGCCCAAAAAGTTACAATCAATAAAAAAACTCTGTCGGATCTGCAAGTATGCATATAAGCTTTTAACCGACTTCAAAAAACGAAGAGGTTCTATGTTAGGCTTTTTCTTTTGTGTACTTTCGTCGATTTCTCCGTCAATTATGGACCGATTTTCAAAATTATCTGCCGAACAATACAATAATAATAATATAATTTTGTGAAACATATACAATATTAAATTACCAACTGTTTAGGTTAAGGCACCGACTTAAAAGTGAGTGAGTTTGCAGTAGTTAAAATAATATTTTAAATAGATACATAGGTTTGGTTTGGTAGGTATTAAGCTAAATTGGGTGTATAGAGTAGAATATAAAATATGTGTAGCAGATAGGTTAAATAAGATATGTGTTTATTTCTATTTAGTTATTACAACGATTATTATGTACATATTTTATATTAAAACGTTTTTTTTGTGTTAAAAATCTAAGTTTGATCATTTTTAAATTTTAATGAATTTTTATACTTATTTTTACCTTATTTATTTTTTGAGGTTTGTTCAATTTGTTTATTAAAATATTTTTTAGAGATGTAGGTACATATGGTACTTTTTTTTATCATCCAAGGATTTTGATATTTAACCAAGAAGGACTGATATTCGCGGAGATACGCAAATCTAATGCTACATATGAATGAAAGCTGCAATACTATATCCTGCTTCCGTACTCATTATGTTATATCATATTTATAACGTGCAGTTACAAATGGGACTTCACATTGCGGCTTATTAACATACAACCAGAACGGCGCAATATTTTATAATTTTAAATCTGGCTTATCTAGGAATGAGAATTTTCAGCGGTTACACTTCGGAGACGTTCCGTTGATTTACGTCCTCGGGGACGTCAAGATAAAACTGACACGCTCGGTAAAGCTAAGTCTAACGCCTCTGTTTCTACATCGAATTAACGAGAGAATATTCCAAGGGCTTTAATTAACATTATTTGTGCAATAATAAATTAAAAAAGATAAAATGAAATGGGCGCCTTGCGAATATCAAATTAAAAGCACGAACTGATGTTATGCCTTTAAAATTTATCAAGAAAATAGTTAATTTTATAAAAAATAGTATTTCAGAAATATATTTTTGTCTAATTGTCTTTGAGGAAATTAAAACTAAATTAAAGACGTTTCTGATAGTCTAAGGGCCAGCGACGTTTTTGAGAGATAATTTCAGGTAAGTTGATCATTTGACATATCATTTCTTTCATTCTCTTGGTCAGCACCCGGACTATCTAGCTGGCGGCAAGCTTTAATATTGATATAATCGATGTTAAGCCTATCAAAAGTCATTACAAAGTTATCCATTCTTAATTAATTTAAAAATTGAGTATTTTTACCTGTACAGATACGACGCGCACTGGTAAACTTAACACCTACCCCCAGCCAGATCAATCGGGTGTTGACCGAGAGAGTGAAACAGATCAAATGTCAAAAGATTCTCTACGTTGCTAGCTCCCGTACTATAAGATTGGTAAAAATTTTGCTATGTTCCCACATCAACTTTGACTTTTGGTTTATTTTGGCTTTGATATATAAGAAAATTCTAATTGAGGTAAAATAATTAAACAAAATAACTTATCAAATATAATTTATTTTAGCATTGTAATACACCTAATGCATAATGATCGAAAGATATACACTATAGTTAATTATAGAGTTACAATAGTTTATAGGTTAGAGTTTTATTATGTGAGATTTTTGTTATATGTACATTCATCTCTTTTCAACATCACCTCTGAGATAAAATTCTTGCCGTGGTTTTTATGTAGTAAGGGCCTCTGGAATTCTAATCTACCTAATTAACAATTGTATAACATACAATGTGTTTTACTTTATTATAGAGAATATTTACCTTTTAACATTTAACTCTTGATTACTGCACCCTTCATTAATGTTTTTCCTTGTCAAATCGTTTTGATATATACTATCGGTTACTACCTATGTACACTTTCGTTCATAGAACTAGAGCACTTTATTTAAGCACTGCAGCCTCCTTAATGCATTTGCTGGATCGGCAAGACAATTAGTATTAATTTTCTCCTGATACCAATCAACTAAATTCTCATGCATATACTCAATTGAATATTGTACACACGCTGCAATTTTTTTTTTCGATTTTCTAGAGTTATATAGTAATTATAACCACACTCAGCTTTCGTTGTTTCCACCATTATTCCACGTCCCGAGATCATAATTCAGTCAGTATTAATTTTCGAGCGACTGTTCATGTCAATAAATAAATTTTTCATTCTGCCCAACACTTTTTCACAATTCCACAACTTGTAAATTTATTCTTCTAAGTTTCCTGATAGAAGTTTATCCAGACTAAAGCGGCTACAATAGCAAGGTTTCTTTCCACATATCCAAAATGTTCTTTTTTGTATATCCTTTTCAACCGGCATGTCCATTGTAGTAATTTCTAACTACATATCAGTTCCAATGGATTGCAATGATGAAAGATGAAGAGAGAAAGTCGTAATAATCTGTGGCCATATAGGTTAGCCATCCAATATACTGCGTAACTTTTTTAGGTATATTACTAAAAGTATAAATTACGTAAAATGCAATAAAATATTTAACAATTTGAAATAGTTCACTCTTTAAAGTATCTTCAAAATTTAATTTATCTTTTGCAGCCATTACTTAATTATGGCCTTCATCGATCCACTTATTTTTTTTACCAATGTGCTATGATATGATGCATTATCCATAACAATAACTGACAGCTTATCCAAGTTCTTTAACACAAGATTTTCAAACCCCAGTAAAAGCATGTTATGGTTTATTTCTCCATGGCAGTCGCTTTTCTACTTGGAGGTAAACATAACTATGCCATAGGATTAAATCCATTCCTATTTCCAGTGTAAAGAACAATATATCTGCAATGAATGATTGAAAACATGTTATGACTAAAAAACCAAAAAACTTTTACCTCTTTAGCGTCTTTCGGAGTCAATCTATGTCCCGTTTTGAAATATCCGTGTTTCGTTTAGAAACACATATTGAAATAAATATCTGCCCATTAGACTCTTCTCACTTAAGAATCTTCTATAGTTGTATTAAATTATGTTTATAGAACAAGAACTACTCCTTGTTTTTAGATATTTCGGCGATTTAAGGCGATCTTGATTGGTCACGTTTATCCTATGAGAGCGGTTTCTTTTCAGTGACTCCAAAATTATATTGTTTTTAGTTTTTTGAGACATCTTAATCACAGCGTATTTATTAATATTTAATGCAGCTGCAACACGCTGAAAATATTTCGAATAAATAAACAGCAACTAACATATAATAACATATAATAGTGTGAATACTAATCTCCCTAATGCATTTTATTGGCAAGAGGGAACCTCCAATCTGTTTCTGACCGACTACAATATTAAATACTTAAATATTAAACAGTGATTTGAAGTTTATCAAAACAAGAACAATGCCAAAACGACGTTTGCTTGTTCATAACCTATATTTGTTATCATTAATGTTTTAAAGAATTTTTCAGTCATTTGAAAGCCAGAAGAATTTCGTAGCCTGATTCTATTACATCTTTGGATGCATTAGACAGCATTTTATCATCTATTATTTAATTAAAATAAAATTAATGCAAAAAATACGGTTTGATTTCAAAAATAATATAATAACGTGACGTGTCTACTGTTACATAGAATATACCACATTTTTAGTCCTAATAGAATAAAAAAGACGCAAAATAAAAATATATGGAAATAATAAATGAGCTTGTGTTGTTCTTTTCTTAACTTACATGAAACTTCGTCAACGGATTTTGCTCCGATTTTAATTATGGATTCGAACGAAAAATTGTTAATTCTCGCTAAATTAAGTGGAATTTCATGCATATTTCTTATCCAAATTTGGATCATCGCCCTAAATGTTCGAATGAAGATGCAAATGTCTTAGTTACTTTTAATTTGGTTATTGGTAAGTTTAAGACTAAGTAATCGCTAAACCAGTAGTGTTAAGAAGTTTCCTTACCGAATGGTTCGATGTAAAGCTATAAGTCTTAATTTATTCGTTTTAATTTTTTTTTTAATTTGAAGAATTATTACGAAAAATTGGTACGATATATTTTATTTAAAGTATAATCCATCGATGGAGATATATCGATGAAGATATCCACGAATCGACCCAATTTTTAGTATTTTTATAAGAGGTGAAACACTGCTTAAGCAGGTAACGACTTACATGTCGGAAGACGTTTCAGTCAGAAGGAGCAAGGTCTGGAGATTACGACTGGTGGGGTACCACTGATTTAAATATTTTCAAGTATGTTTTCACTGGTTGAGCAATATGCGGTCGAGCGTTGTTATGCTAAAGAATAACATTGTTGCGTCTTTGCTTCTACTTCAGCCGTTTCTCGCGAAGTGCTCATTGCAAAGTTGCTCGTACTCATTGAAGACATCATAAACATAATTTAGCTGCTTATAGTAAACATAACAGGTCAATTGAAAAGTCACCGGTCTACAATAGTAAAACACATTTTTTTAGCAAAATATTTTCTTTTATTCAGCATAATTCCCTTCAAGGGTGATACACTGATTATAGCGATCTTCCAACTTTTCGATACCATTTTTGTTGTACGATTTGTTCAAAATAAGCCTCAGTTTCAGCAATCACCTCTTCATTCGACGAAAGTTTCTTCCCGACGAGCATTCTTTTGAAATCTGAGGATAGGAAATAGCCGCTGGGGGCCCAATTCATGGATTTTTGCCATCGTTTTCACTGTCTTGTGACACGGTGCATTGTCTTGCTGAAGTAGCACTTTCTTTTCTTCAAATGCGGCTGTTTTTCGGCGATTTGGTCCTTCAAACCATCCAACAAAGCTATGTAATAGTCGCTGTTGATGGTCCTTCCTTTTTCAAGGTAGTCAATGAAAATTATTCCATGCGCATCCCAAAATACAGTTTTCCTACGCTTTGGAGCGTGTTCAATGAAATGATAGAGCCATGTTTCATCCATTGTCATATTGACGCAAAAATTCGGGTTTATTACGCTAAATCACTTTCAAACACTGCTCCGAATCATCAACTCGTCATTGTTTTTGGTCAAAAGTAAGCTCGCGCGGCACCCGCTTTGCACAGAGCTTTCTCATACCCAAATATTCGTGAATGATATGATATACATGTTCAGTTGATATCTTTAAAACATCTGCTATTTCATTCAATTTCAATTTACGTTCATTCAAAATTATTTTGTGGATTTTTTAAATGTTTTCATCGGTAACAAGTTTTTGCTTCAACTGTATTTTTTCCCTTCAAAAAGCAATATTTTATAAAAACATACGGATATAATTCTAGTATCGCCATATATGTGTCAGTGCGGGGACTTTTCAATTAACCTGTTGTCAAACACAGAGCGTTAGCTTGAAACCATGGATACTGGCCTTTGATATTAGTGATGATTCATAATCAAGCAGTGTCCATGATTTTTGGCTTTGGGAAAAAGCTTTCCGATTTCTTCGTTGAAGCATCGATACGATACAAAATATCGAAGCTTTTGGATTAGTCCTATGCTCTTCAAGCAATTGTAAATGATTTATTGTGTTACTCTCAACAATTCTTCATATTTCTTCTGCGTCAGTTACCTTTTTCTCCAAATTGAGGCTAAAATTTAAACGTTCCGCAAAGGCCACTTACTCTGTACATGTTATGATATATTCAACGCATTAAAAATAATTTTTGTTCGCAGTTCGACGAAATGAAAAATAATTAAAAGTGAAGCCTTCAACATGAAGTTGGTTACAAATGTACTCTATACAATTTAATACACAGTAACACCATCTATGTTAAATGTTATTCTGCAATATATTATTACTAAAAATATATTATTCATTATTTGAAAAGGTAAGATTTTCTTGTCTTCTTTTACTCTCTTAGTGCTTTAGAGCTAGCACTAAAAATCTAAGCGCTAAGAAATAAATAAATACCCTTAATATTTTTCTATATAAAGGATAAATGTATCAGTAACTCCATAATAGTCGTATTTGAATTACCAGGCACAAATTTGTTTCTCTTGTCTCGAAATCAAACCAAACCAAGTCATTTAAGAGCTAAACAATAAAACTTGCCTAAAGGCTATTTTAATTAACAGAAAGTGAAACAAAATAACATTTTATTTATGTTACAGAAACGACAAAGCGATCAAAGGCAATATTTTCCCAGATAAAAGTATTGCATGACAAATGGCTTAAACCGGCAAAAATTCCGATAAAATAATGTAAAAATTTTACGAACAACATGCTGTACATCACCACGCCCCTCGGACATTCTGCTTGTCCCCTTGAAAATCGTAAATTTGTATAACACATTGAATTTGAAACACACAAAAAATGGAATAACTTCATAAAATGACGATTTTATTGTTTTTTATTTGATACGATTTGTTACGTATATGATAAAGTTTTGTACGCACTTTTTTTATAGAATTTGTTGGAAATTATATGAATTGTGGCAAATCATTCATAAATAGATTCTCTACATTAGTCGATCTCCATTCTGTGAACTTAATACCATGACCGTGGTTGGGAGCCCATATTGAGCAATAGATTAAATCTAGATATGCCCTAGTTGGTAAAAAGGAGACTGTAAAATATCCAAAAAATGAGTATAACTTAAATCAATATGACAGTCATTAAGTTGATAAAGTGAGTTTATAAATGAATTCACATTCACATCATTGTCTACTGTAAAAATGATATAAAAGTTAAATGAGATAGAATAAAAATCTTAACTGTATATCTTTAAATTTTTTGATAGTAATGGAAAGTAAGACATATTTAACTGGTATATATATATATATATATATATATATATATATATATATATATATATATATATATATATATATATATATATTTAAAATGCATATACAAGTGACGCCATTATATTTAAGAAATTAAAAATAAGTATTACGTGAGTACAAGAAAGATCTATTTATTAACCTTTTTTTATTTACTATCAGTAAATAAATAATCAAAATTTTAAACTTGGTTTTTGATTTTAATTAGTCTTGAATACATTAAATAGGGTTTAATTTAATTCATATTAGTTTATCAAAATATATAAAAGCTATGAGTTAAATCTAATTAATAGTAAGTTTTACGTTCATAGTAGATTTTTTTAGTTCATAAAATAACCTTATATCATACAATGTATATTGTATACTTTCCGTGTAATATGGTGTTACCGATACAAACTTGTATAGTATGAACTTCATTCTAAGTATTTATGAACTTCATTCACCAATTTTAATGATTGCAGTTTGTAAAAATACAAAAATTTAGAGCACATATTTAATGAATAAAAACAGATAGAATGATGTCTTCTGCGTCAAAACATGTAACCGAAACCATCAATAAAATACTGGTGGGCCATGTTGCCAAACGTCTGCAAAATTGTTCATAATTAGTGATAATAATTAGATGTTATAAACCGGCAAGCCTTGTAAACCAAAAGTTCAAAACCAAAAATTCGATGCGGCAACATAGCGACATTCTGGCGTCATAATTTTTGGTGGCATGCATTGGCCTTTTTATTGCACAAACTATATTTATAATAACAAAGTCTTCATACCTGAAGACTCAATAATATCCAAAATTATATTAACATCTTAACAATTTTCAAGGCAATCAGTTTTTATGTTTTTTTTTCTTTACTAAAAATAAATGTATTATATTTGTGTTTTTGTTTCTTTACATAAAATAACTGTTCTCATTTGATATTACTTCTATTGTTTAATTTGAAGAATCAATGACTTTTAGAAATTTATGGTGATGCCATCGCATTATATCTCAATTGCTGGTTTCCATTTATTAGTTCACTAATTAACAGAAAATACCATTTAGAACCCTTTCAAAATCGCTGATACGTTGACTGTCAGGTAAAAAAGAAATGACTGGCGGTAAAAGGTTCATCTGTTATGAGAATTCCCGGCGAAAATAGTCATGAGCTAGTGTAAGAAACAACAATGTTTATTCGTGTCAACCATCTCAATGTAGAAGCGGCCAAAAAATTCATGGCCATAAAGTCTTGTTGGAGGTGCGTATGGTGGGATCGACAAAGTGTAAGATGATAAAACTGAACGGAATTGTCACTGCGCTTCCAAAACTGTGTCTTCCGGCGTCAGTTGAATAAATTGAACGATTTCACAATAATGCACAAAAAACACGGTTGCAGCTCGAGTAGGAAGTTCTGACGCACCCAGCGTACTCGCCAGACACTGCATATTTTGATTACTATTTACTCAAATCTATGCAGAATGGATTGGGTGTCAAAGGTTTTGGAAATGCTAAAGATACGATATCGCTATGCCAAAAGGTTATACAAAGTTGATAATGATGGAATATACGTTGATTAATATATATTCTAACAATTTTCGGAGGTAAATGTTGACGCGGAATATCTAATGTCTCACAGTGTTGCATCCACGCAGTAGCCCTGATGGAATAAGAAAAATGTTTTCTAATATCAGCTTATGTTTTTTTTTCTAAATGGAATACTCAAATGTTAATGAAATTGATTTTGGTAAAAATAACAATATTAATATTTGATGCGTATGAAAAATTGAGATCCCTCAGGTTTCATCAACTATATCCCAAAACTAGCATCATTATAATAACACAAAATCCCTAATTTAACAAAATAACGAAAATATCATATAACTTGTAGCGACCTTGAGGCATGTCGAATTTTACATAGTGGAATAACGGTCTACAAAATACCCAGAAATATAATCCCAGATGTTGAACACGGGTGGAGTGCCAGCAGCGCCAACTAGAACCCGATAACGAATAGCTGGCAACCCCGGGACGTTTATCTGGGATGTTATTGAAGGGTATTTCCAATCATTGAGTAACGGACTATCGTTTGGTTTAGACGTGCCACCATCGACTGCCCAAGCCTCGTCTCCAGGTAACACCGCTGCCATCCGTTTTATCTATTTTGTATTTTCCACATTTTTTATATTGGCAATAAATAACGGTCACATAATGCAAACACCAGTGTTTCATTTCGTTTTACCTCCATTCACCGAGCCATATCATTTACCCTAAAAACTTAAGTCAATCCAACTTATATGAATTATTATGAATAAATAGCTTTTCAAACTAAATAATATTTAAAATTTCGCATCAATCCTAATAAATAAATAGACACAGAAAATACAAAATATGATCCTCATTTTATATTAACATGTAGTATATGATATAAAGGTATGCGATTTTTTTTCAATTCACCATTATTTTAAGTGGGGTTTTGTTTGAATATGTTTCCAGATCGCAGAAAAATATTTCTCGTGTCGGATTCTACCCATACAAAAAGAAATGAAAGACATACATTTGTAAAAATATTATCTAAATCTTTTAGGTTAGTCGCGTCACTGATTTTCCATTATACGGATTCCCGGAAAGATATTTTCGTATACTCCTTTTAGAAGCCTGCACGCAGAATGTTTTTGTGCTGAACTGCGAACGTAAAATTAAGCTGGTTATATTAAATCTTCACTGAATAATGATACGCCACTTTCGACTACACTTTACGATTTCGTGAAAACATGATTATAGTTTACGAATTTTGACCACTTGATTATACTGCAACTCGTCGTATTATCACACAAAGTTTAGCATCACTTTCCCGGAAAGCGAACTTCGTAAAACGCGAGTTTGAAAACTTGCTAATTACCTTCAAGTTTTGCTTTAAAAACGATTTTACAAATTGCCCATCGCTATGAATAATCAAAGCAATTTGTGTTATTCATAATTGTCGAAAGTTCTAAAACAAAATAAAACGTTGAAGTGCAATCACGCTTTAAAATTATTTGTAAACAAACTTGAATGGAAATATTTGTTCCAAATACTAACATTTTCGTATTTTTACATCAATAGAAATATTTTGTTCTTGTTACTAATAAGATTTCTAAAAACTCAAAATTATGAAAGACTATTATATATATCAGTCTGATCTTGAAATGCTATATTTTAAAACTTTTAAAAAATAACTTTTTATACTATTATACATTTTAATCTGATACTTACAAACTAGTGTTTATCTGTATTGGACTTACGGCTTAACATGGACTCATGGTTATCGAGATTAAACGTAAAGACTGACGAGTAACTTCCGGAGAAATTATTCCATAAGACATTCGGTCTTATTAAACCTGCTGGCGTAACCGCGATGATTTTTGTTGTCGGATTATACACTCTTGCCGTAAGGGCAATCAAAATTATATACAATCAAAAGCATACATTTAGAACTATGCTCTTATAACATTCCAGGTGGCGACTGACAGAATAGTACACAAATATTCCTGTTACCTTGACCACCATACCAACCGGCAAGGCGGCAATTACAATTTATTTATCAATATATAAACGTTACATTATAAAGTGATATTTAATTTTTGTAAAATATATATAATAATATCCCAAAAAGCATTTAAATTTAAAGTGCATTTTACTATAAAATAGGAGAAAAGAAAATAATAGGTATGAGAGCAAATAAAATTTATTTATAAATATATAACATAACAATAAATAAGCAACGTTAGTTTTTATATAGGAATGTACACAGAGTACATCGAGTGATATTGCTTTGAACTTTTACTTTCTCAGACTCAATTTGATTTGAAATATAACAAATTGACATTAAAATTGAACCCAATTCGCTAAGTTAAAATAATGTATATTCAGTGGTTTGACAGTATTCACAACTAAATCATTTATTTGTTATTGCCTGATATTTGAAACTGAAATCTGAACTATACAAGAACAATTAATAATATAATACTTAATATAAATTAAGGGAATAGAAATAACACAAAGGGCATAACCAAATAACTTCTTAACACTACCTATAAAGTATCAACACAATTAATAAGCTCACGTCATATGATATGTTATAATGATATAAAAACCAGTAATCCTTACATAATAGCTTTATATCAGATATAAGCAAGTCAGTGGTTCTAAAGTTTCAACATCAAAACTAAAATTGCAGCTTTCAGCTCTGTGGATTCAAGCATATATACACTATTTAGAAGGAATAATTCGGTTTAGCACATACGCCTTCTTGTTTATTGTTATTCTTCTTTTAATTACTCTGCGTAATCACATACATTTTATTGTAACAGATCTTGAATATTTTTAATTTTTTATGGGCAATAATCAAGTACATGTTACGATAGTACAGGAAGTAGTATTAGTTCAGCTCATTAAAATTAAAATTAGCAACTCATTTATGACTGACTAAACTCATTCAAGTTTATGAAAGGCACTAGCCTTAAAAAATCTAATATATTTGAATAAATGTAATAAACTATATGCACGTTTTAATAATAGCAATTGTTGTAATTGTGTTTGCTAAGTAAATAAATATTAAAATTAGGAAAAATTCAAATTAAAAAGTTATAATTTATTAGAAAATGTTATTACACGAAGTTAAAATAAAAGCAGCATGTTACAAGATATCCCGTTTATATAATAGAGAGATCATATTGAAATATATTTACAGAAAGTCTCAGCATCATATTTACATAAAGACTTGATATTATATGACATTGTTTACAAATAATCTAGGCTCAATATTTGCATACGTCATTCATATATTCATAACCTTCATAATGGAGACCATCATACTTTTTACTTGAAACAAAACACCAATAAATGTATCATCATTTTTACAGAATAAAGACTTATTTACCTATACTATTTTATAAAAATGCACTATTCCTTCTTTGTTTTTCAATCCTTCCACCTTTTTTTTTCTGTTTTCTCTAATGTAAAAAAATATATCATTATTAAAATAAATGTCTAATTATTACCAATTATTCTATTCTCGATGCAAGAACCTCATTAATTAACTACCTCCAGCTCTTGGTTGACGTTTTATACATTGGCTTGCATAGCCTAAAATTAATGAATCATTAGTACAATAATAATTACCTTTAGTATTACTTCTAGTAGAATTGTATATTATTTGTCTCTTACCTTAAGAATAATTTTCTGGCCTGCTATCATATGTTCTCAAAAACTGAAATTTTCTCCCAAATTTGTAATATTTTTTATTCAGACTTTAATATTCGTATTATGACTCTCAAAAAGATGGTTGCGGAATTTAATATTACTGTTAAAGCTATCCGTGTCCAAGAACAGATAACTTTTGTAATCTTTTTGAAATCTGCAGCTACTATGAAATAATTTCGCATATTATACTTATTCTATTAGATGTCATTGAAAATATTTTATTGTAAATTTCGCTGCCAACATTCCCACTATAGACAGAATTGATGCCCTTTGGATTTTAAAACTTTTAAAAATTTAACTTTATTTTCTGCAGTGTGTGCGTTAATTAGAAAGAATAGAACAACTTTATTATTATTATTGAATTATTATAATACAATTATTGATATAGCACAAAATCCAAATACTCTAGCTTTTTTGCGTTAATCTATAATGTATTCACTGTATCCATAAATTTTAAAATGGCTGAGTGAATAAGATGAAACTACAGGGTAGTGAACGAGACTCTATATGATTGGCTCATTCTGTGCAAGCCCATTTCAATAATCTATATCAGGTTGTGTTTAATATTTGCTAATTCTATGACGTTTTTACTGACTTAATAATTTCCTATATACGGTTGGGAAAATTTGGCGAAACTAAGACAACAAATTGCGCTTATGAAACTTATTAAACCCAGTTTCTGTTAGAATTATATGATATGATGAACCTACCTTATGAACCTATATTACAATATAAGATCTATAAAATATATAATCCATAAAGTCTATTCAAAGTTTTTTGTACATACGTCATCAAGATATTTAATGCATTGCCTGCTGCAATTTGCAAATTTGTTTTAGAATAAGACAATATTTTCCTTCTCATTTTATTCTAATTAAAAAGAGACACAATGCGGTCTGATTAGTTCGATCACGTAGACGAATGAGCTTGTCAAAGTAATCTGGTTATCAGACGCATGCAAAATCTTGAAAGTAATGGTGATAAGAGGTTATAACTGTAACCTATAAACTTTTGGGGCTGTGTAATTAACTGTAATTTTTAGATGTACTGTAATGTTAAAATAAATTATATTTGATAACATTTTTGATCAATTATTTTATTTAGATTTGAATTTTGTTGTATGTCAAAGGCAAACTAAACTAAAACTGTAGAGTTGATGCCGCAACATTACGACGTTTTGATGTCACAAATATATATTACGTATGTACAAAATAACTTTGAACATACTATATATGCTATAGCTTGTTCAATTCCTTGTAGTCTAAGAATATCCGTCAAACATGCACAAACTGTAGGCGGAAAAAAGCAATTAAAGCCGACTATGTGCTTACGTTAAACCGGATAGTTGCTTCAAAAAGTGCATTGGTATAGTGAAGTCTTTCACTTGTAAAATGGTAACGTCGCAAAATGACACGAAAACGGCTGACAATGCGTCGGTGAAAGTAGCTACTACTTCGCATGGCGATGGCATATAGATAATTAGAAAAGCTATATTGTTAACCTGTGTTTTATTAACTAAATATTTACATTTATTATCATATAAAGAAACTGGATTTTTTCCATATAATTGAATTTTCTTTATACTAATAACACAGAACACATTACTAATGTAAGTTTTCTTTTATTTCAGGAATGAAACCACGAATGAAAAATCATTTCCGCGCACACCAGCTTAGTGTATGGCTACGGCTGATACCAGAACTACACCGTGCAGGTATGGAGGACGTCGTCGCCCGACACAACCTATTCAGAAATCACAACAACGCCGACCTCTACGATGGTGCAGTTCGTCCCGACCCTTTATCCAGGGTTAGTTACTACGACCCGACAATGGAGCTAGTGAGGCGACGCCCGAACGCAACATTAAGCGCTTTAGACGTCCCAACGACCATTGATACCGTTGTTACTACGTGTATTAATGTTGCGCCATCCGGTAATTATAATCCGCAGGTTTATCAAACAAATCAGACGGATACTTTAGCAACATTGGAAGCAGCGGGATATGCCGCATACAGTACCGCATTAAGCGTAACAATAGCCATTGGGTGCTCTCTCTTAATATTAAACGTACTTATATTCGCCGGTGTTTATTATCAACGCGATAAAACAAGAATGGAAGTGAAAAACTTACAACAGCAACAAACTCGGAACCAACAAACTTTCGAAACCATATCCAAGCATCAGCATTATCACTTAGGCCATGGACAGAGCTCCAACATAATTGTTGATGTCGAACAAGACACGTCAGCTATGATTCTTGCCGCTAACGCCCAACAGGATTATCACGCAATGAGCAAAGTACAACAACATCTTTGTCCCACCAGTATCTCTAACACGCTGAAAGCACCACCACCAAGTCCGAATGTTATGCAAAACTGTATGACCCTACCGAAGAACGCATCGATGCAAAATTACAATTATACTCAAAGCGGATGCATGACACTACCAAAAAATGCCGCGTTGCTCAACAACACCGCTTGTGTCATCGCCGAGATGAAGCAACAACATGGAATTGCTCAACCTCCCAATGGTAACATACCTATGCCACTAACCGTACCAAAACCACCACCTCCACCACGAGCTAAAAGCCCCGAGAGTCAACCATTGCTGAGCTCGGGGCATAACAATACGACGAAAGGAAACATGAGATTGCCCCAGGCGGCTATGAGTGAGATGAGAGTGTGATAGTGCTTAGAGAATAATAGGTCTAGAAGCGAATATGGATTTGATGATTTTAGATTTTAGATTATAGTTGGTACGATGAGTTTTTATCAACGTTATCTTTTGTTTCTTCGTGCAAGTTCATTTTGTCTTTTAAACAACATTTGTAAATCAGAATTCATTATTCCAATTAAAAACAGTTTAGTTCTTATTACATGGACTGTCGAGACAAACCTCCGATATACATATAACCGAATTATGTAAAAAATCATATAAGAAAACTTAATTCAGTTAAACTACATCGATTAATTTCAAACGGAAACAATAATATAACAGACAATTTTGTGATATAATACAACATGAATCATCTGATTTATAATATGTTCTCGATCAATATGTCTCTGATTAATTTCTCACTGTATTATATAACTTTTAGTGTATATAAAATATATTGTCAAATATTCGACTTAACTAGGCTAGTTAGATAAATACATTATAAAGGTAATTCTTTACTACAATTAAGAATGATTTGTTTTCTAAAGAAATAAACGGATTTTCTAAAATGTCATGAAAAGTTGTGTTACACAGCTTTAATGTTTTAAAGTTTGACGTGTAAGTAAAAAACTAATCCTTATGTATATTATACAGGGCATAAAACACTTAAAATTGTAAGCATTTAGATTTATTTTGATAAATATAATCGTGTTTTCTATTATACGAAGAAATGCATACATATGTCCATATCAAAGAAAGTTTAAATCTTGTTTTTATTAATATTTATTGTTGTTCAATGAATTTTGTCACTTTTTTTGAATATTAATATGGTTTTCGAACTGCATCAAATTTGAGAACAAATAATCCAACTAACATTAAACAGCATTTCGAAAACAACATCATAAAAGGGTCTTTCAAATTTGATGACAATCTAAAGATATAGATACATTTTATAAATATAATTCGTTAATAGAGATGTAATTTATAAGATACGTTTTTCCCATTTCGGTTACTAATGTGGTTTGTTATAATTAAATTCATATTTTATTAATTGACAATATATGTTGAAGCGTTAATTATTGTTTATGTAAATACTAGAATAGCTATTTCTATACACGCCTCCTTGTTTTCTTTGAAATAAGAAATGATTATCTTTGTTATTGTACACGATGTTTATGTGCGAAATATTTTTGGACGTATTTCCTTTTTTAGGTAGTAGAATTTAGGAAAATACAATCAAATAATGATATTTTTAATGTTGTTTTTGTTTAGTTTCCTTATACTGTTAAAAAAACATCATCAATCCAAAATAATGCATTTTATTTTATTGAATCTTATAAATAACAATTGATTTTATTATACAGTAACGGTCATAAATGGATAAATTTTCAAATGATGAATAGTATCTTTTATCAGTTTTGCCGTAGTTCCTTTGCAGACCAATATAACTATGTGGAAGAATGAGTGAAAGATAATATTTTTCAAAGTTAATGTTAACCTGTTAATAATTTTTAAAACAAAAATAGTTTAATATCCTAATATTTGATTAATGTTCTATTACTTTATGTCTACAGATTATTAATACAATTAATGTACTAATCCTGATACTACAGCTAAAAATTCTCGATATTGAAATAAATATAACGATATTGAAAATAATTCCTTGAAATATTTTATCTCAATTAAATTACTTATAAGGTTATTCTCATTCTCTTATAAAATAACGATGACGTTTTTCTATAAAGATTACCATATGTTAAGAGGTTTTGTTATGCTTGCTTTGTGTCTGCAGGACTATACTAGGTCGAATATATAAATTAAGGAATCTATACATTTCATCAAATATATTAATAAATTTCTTATTTTGATTGCAATATTGTATAGTATAAATATGAACAGTTTCTCCACATATGACTGTTACTGTCTTTGTTTAATTTTTACTGTTACAATATTTATTTAGTATTCTCATTTGAGTAAAATATATTGTACATAAACAAAATAAATTCATTAAATTTTCATACATGTTAACTGCCGAAATTTTAGCATACACTTTTTTACTTAATATGAAGCAGTAGAAAAATGTGCCAAACATTTTCAAAGTGCATCGATTATTTGTGTCTGGACACTAGTCAAGTGTATAAAAGGACAATCTCGTACAGTTATGTGTTGAGACAAAGATTATCTAAACTATTCCATCAATTACTCATCTATGTTATACTAGCCGTTCATATACGTATACATAGATTTTCTATGTGCACTGATTTATAAGTTATTACATATTTTTATACATCTATATATTTATAGAGGTTTCTTGGTTCCAATTGCTACAATAGCTCCAATTCACATTTTCCTGAACGGTTAGTATGAACGTTCTCTAATCTTTTCCGATTTTGTTTCAAATTTCAACGAAAATTTAGTTTAAACTAACCATAAGTAAATATATATTACATGTATTTACCGATATACTTTAGAAACTTGTAAATATCACGTATTTTCGCTGAATTTTGGAACATGTTTATTGTGTTTGACTTATAAGGGTATGTTTAAATTGTTAAGCAGTTTTTATATGTCAAATACCATTAAGTTATATCTAAATTATAATGTGACACACTACATAACTATTAATAAAATCTAATAATATATTTTAATTGGTTTAATTTTTGTCCCCAAAATATCAATCGTGTGATTTTTGGAATATAAAATAATAGTCTTACCTAGCTTAGAAATTAGGTTAGGTACCGGATGTTTTTCGACATAATCCTCGTGTTGGACACTGGAAACTTGATAGAGCACAGGGGTGTTAACCGGTGGTAAACTATGGCCGAGATCTGTATTTAGGGTCAACAGCCAGACCAGATATCGAGTAAGTAGAATTAATAAGAATAACGAATTGGATAATATCTAGTTGTTTCCCACTAGATAGTATTACCAGGACTACATGCATGCAATTGGAGAAGATCATGCAAATATGAGTGTCATGTTGTTTTCTTGTATATATTATAATTATTTTATTGTAAGTGGTTGTAAGAAAATTGGGGTGAAATTACTAAATTAACTATTGACAAATCTACGTATTATTTACCCCCAAAATAAATATTATTTTTGCAAAAAACAATGGCCTTAAAATTAAAGTGAAAGTCATTTAAAAAGCGCGCTAAAATGCAACAAATCCGTACTTAACGTAATTTTTTTAAATATATTTTAAAGTCTCCTTTTTACCAACGAGGGTTTATCTGGAGTGGACCTAGTGTTTAAACGTGGGCTCCAAACCACGGTCCTCGACATTAAGTCTACGCGCTTAACTTACGCCCGGTCTTAACCAGTATGGTATGTGTGTTATGATAGACAGGAGATTTAAACAATCAAACTCAACACGACTCAACCAAACTTATTTTAAGAATTCATAGGAGAATCTAATATGGTAAAGCAAGTCTAAACACAGATCTTGTAAAGCTTGTGATTTTGTTTTGTTCCTGATCAGCGAATTTGATTAGTTTTCGAAATGTATATGAATATATATGAAAAAAAATGCTGATTACTGTATATGCTCAATAATTAAAACATTGAGATAATGTAAAAATAAAATTAGAAAATTTTCAATTGAAGCGGCCTAAAAATAATTACTACTATTGAAATATTAGTTTATTATATTAATATAGAGAAACATAGACTAGACGTTTCAAAACTTCCCAGCTCCTAATAACTCAATTTTTGCCGAGCCAGTAAATATATGTGTAGTCAAACGTTGTCGGTGACTCAATTGTAGTTCTTACCAGTAGAGTGTTATTTCTAACAGAAATTTCTAGATCGAAATCTAGTAAAGTTCACTCAAGATTACTTATTTCCTTATTTCACATATTTCCACAGCCAGCAACTATTTTTCGATGCACCTGCACATTTTTATCATTAGATATTAAACAAGATATGTCAAGAAAGACCTTCAAGCTGTAATAATATGTGAATGAGCAAATTTAAAGTACGCTCCCTTTATATCTGGAATTTTCTATAAACTGTTACATTTTATAAACATTATTTTAATGTTTATTACTAGAGATAGATAACTTTATTAAAAAATCGGAACATATTTTCTCCCAACCTATATATAGTATTTTATTTCGCGTAATATATTTATAGAACTTTTTTAGAGTTTCTAGAGTTTTTTTTTCTATATTATTTAGATCTTAAGGAAGTTTCCAAATATTATTAATAGAGGCCATAACTTAACAGGTTTTATTTGAATAAGAAATGTAAGCTTAAATGAGAAAGCATACTGTCAATATGAAATAAGCTTTTATTATTTATTGGAGTTCATAGACCAAAGCTCTCCTTAAGGGAGATTTTACCAAATAGGTACGTTTTTAAGGTCAGTTATACTTTCGGACTTTTATTGTGCAATATAACGTGTTACATATTCTCATCCAATATGATATCTCTTTAGAACCAATCACAGAAATGCATTGCATTATGCTAGGTATATAACTAAACGTGCAATAGTCGAAAAAGCGTTCGGAAAAATAAACTATAAACTACCATACTAAAACGCATTTGTTTGGCAATTTTTTTTTTATTCAACATAATTCTATTCAAGGGTGATACAGTGATTATAGCGACCCTCCAACTTTTCGATACTATTTTTGTAGCACAATTTGTCCTTTGCTTCAAAATAGGCCTCAGTATCGGTGATCACCTCTTCACTCGACGAAAATGTATTCCCAAAGGACATTTTTTTGAGATCTGAGAACAGGAAATAGTCACTGGGGGCTATATCTGGAGAATACGGTGAATAAGGAAGCAATTCGAAGCCCAATTCATGGATTTTTGCAACCGTTTTCACTGACTTATAACACGGTGCATTCTCTTGGTTAAGCAGCACTTTATTTTTCTTCAAATGCGGCCCTCTTTCGGCGAATCGTCCTTCAAATGGTCCAATAACGCTATGTAATAATCGCTGTTAATGGTCCTTCCTTTTTCAAGGTAGTTAATGGAAACTATTCCATGCGCATCCCAAAATACAGACTTCATAACCTTGACAGCCGACTGTTTCCCACGCTTTGGAGAGATGATGGATTCATGTTTCATCCATTGTCACATATCGACTCAAAAATTCGGGTTTCTTACGCTTGATCATCTTCAAACACTGCTTCGAATCACCAACTCGTCGTTGTTTTTGGATAAAAGTGATCTCGCGCTGCGCCCAATTTGCACAGAGTTTCCTCATACCCAAGATTGATCAAGATTGATTTTCTTGGGGCAGTGTCTGGAAACTCGGCATCAAGCCAAGTTTTTGCTTCAACTGTATTTTTTCCATTCAAAAAGCAATATTTTATCAACACGCGAAATTCCTTTTTTATCAATTTTTTTCACAATAACAAAAGTTGCTTCACTCAAAATGCTATAATTCACAAACTAATGATCCAACAGCTGTTAAATTTATTAATGCATCTTTTAAGGGTTAGGGCTAACTAAAAAACATTTGGATTTAATTGTAGTAGCGCCACCTATGTGTCAGGCCGGGGACTTTTCAATTGACCTGTTTTAAATAGTGCTTATAAGATCAGTTACTGAAGCGATTAGTTATATGAATATCTACAATTTGTAAGGATGGTTTTTGTTTTAAGGTGCTCAACAAATTAGCGGAAATAGAAAAAGTCTTTCTAATGTTAAAGGTGAATTATAATATACTATACTATATTTCCGGCATAATATGCTGAAAAATTAAGTTTCTTAAACTTCAATTCACTTCCAAAAACTGTAGTGCTTTGCTACTAGGCCTGCAAAATATATCCTTAATATAGCTTGTTACTACTTTAAAACGCCATGAAATTTTATATTACCATTCGTCTCTTTACAGAAGATGGGACCAATGAAGGACGGAGTCTAAAATAGCTTATGAAAATTCGATGTTCGATTGCGGGAAAGTATCATTTTCAAAAATATGCACTTGGGGGTTTAAGATCATAGAGATATTGACGACGAGTATATTTGACATAATGTGTCGGGAATGGTTCAAAATATTTGTCAGCTTGTTTTCGCATAGAGGATAAGGAGTCTTCTGGAGCAGCAAACATATTTGAAAGGTACGGAATTCAAGGATCAGCATTGCTTCTACGCCAAAAAGGAGTTTCGCATCGCATAGCTACCACAAACAAAAATTGGCTTCAGTGTAACAATCCCAAGTGGGCAAGGTCTAGAAAAACTCTGAAGGCCTTGTCGTGTAATGATGGAACCCACTCGGTGTGCGTTTCTAATACCATGTGAAACGATTACGATGCACTTTTATTTAAACAATATTGGTAAAGAAATCATCCTTTTAATTACCCTGGTATATTTATTGTTTTTGCAAAATATATTTTAGATGATAATCCAGGATAAAAGATATGTGCATACATAAATGAAGTAATGAAAATATGCGGGAGTTAAAATGAAGCTGACTACATAATTTGCATAGTTGGAATACAACAAAAGACAAATAGAAGCTACTATGAATTATTAACAGTTAATTTGTAAAGTTGCTTTAAAATGGCATTGATGAATGGTGTTTTTCAAGAAATAATGCAATAAGATATGTGATTATATTACATTTTGTTGCTTAAACATTGTATACATTGTTTCTATTACTTCCTTTATAGACTTAAGTTTAAAAAAATCCATGGAATTTAATGCTTGTAGATACTTTCCTTCAATATGTTTCTAAAGTAGTAGAAATAAATTACCTAATTGTGTTCCTTATTGTTATTTTAATATGCAAGCAGAAATCAAATATCAAATTTCAAAACTGTTTTGTTCATATATTCTCTGATTTAATATATAAACACATATTACTTCCTTTATTATTTAAAATTTATATTTATTACATAAAACCATGTATACCTATATATTATGTTGCCCTGAAGATGTTACAGTTCTGAATTTAATCCTACTTATGATATTTTGTTATAATGTTCAGTGGCGTGGTAATTTACATTTATTATAATTTTGTTGATTTTCAATAATGATGGAAAATGGTTGATGGAAATTAGATTTAGTTAAATGTAATTTAAAAAATGTTAGTAAGTGTTGATGATGTTTTAATATATAGACATTTATTACATTAATTAATGTTATGTGTCAAATACATTTCTGAACAAGTTTTAGTAACATATATTTTTTAAATTAGTCCTTATACTCTATTATGATAGAAACATCATTAATTTTATACATTATGGTAAAACTTCGCCAACATCAATATTAGCCATAACAATTAAAATAAAAAACCTTTCGATGGTAGCACTGATGTATTCCCGATAGCACTACAAAGTCTTCAAGTTTGAATCCGATATTCCTCCTCTTTAGGATTATGTCTTCGCTGCATGTGCTAAAAATACGTTTTACACAAACGTTTAGATAGTGGAAAACTGTTACTTTCCAGTTTAAAAACGTCCGATTTCCATACATATTGGTTTCTGATGTAGAACCAGAAGCTTGGATACTACAAGAAAATAAAATAAAAAAAACCTGTTTTCACGTCTAACCGTTTGCAGATCCTTGATATTGAAATTGGCTAACTAAAGGAATATTGCCGAATACTCTAGAGATAGGTTTGTGCTGAAACAGTATACTCCCGTATGTTTTTAATGTAATGGCTTTGTATCTAGGAAAACAACACAAACGTAGATTGGGTTACTTTTATTATCTGATCATTTATTCGAACAATTCCCCTGATAAAAAGTCCGTGAATTAATTATGGTGCTTTTTCAAACATTTTAATCTTTAAATGTCTATAATTTAATGTCTATATTTCTATATCTATATTTACTATTAATACTTTTAAGAAAGATAAAGAAAGATAAGAAAGATTTTCATTGCTTGTTATTTCTCTTTTTATCAAAGCTATTATCGGGGCCATACAAAAGTCGGTTCTTTTGCATTAGTACAATATTTTACAACATGTATTTTATATATATGTTATGTTATGAATTATAAATAAAGTCCCTATTTGTTTAAATAAAAGCCTTTATTCGACAAAAAATACTGGTTTATACGTCCGACAGACAAGACCAGGCAGTATGTCAATGTCAATCAATAACCTAGGGAGAATGTTCTGGAACCATTCCGTGGTGTTAAAATCGCTCATTTATCATGACTTAGCATGTGGTTGTTGCACAGGCTTATATCTTGCGATTTAAATGCTTACTTATGTACAGTTGTTCTTTAATATATAGGGCTATTTTAAAGGATAGATTGAACTTTGAATGGAATGAAATCACCTGTCTGTAAGGTTTTTTTTATTCTGTACCAGGACTATCCGTCTCCATACAATAAGCTATAGTGATGCCTAACTTCTAAACTGTTGGTCGACCGTCAGAGTAGGTCACAGAACACCGTATTCAGATATAATATTGGTCTTTATAAACTGCCCTGTGGGACACTGAATAGTATATTGTGCGAAGTAGAATATTCATTATTACCCTTAACCGAAAAGCATAAAGTAATATGTCTTTTTTAGTTTGTTACGTCGTTTTTTGACTTTTTCAAAGTTTGCCAATTACTGGTGGAAGGCTTGTATGTCTACACGAGGCCTTTCTGTGTTGGTTTATCTGATTTAGTAACCATTAAGACTTAGGAACTTTTCGAAAATACTCCGGAAATGTTCCTTCTTAAACCAAATTGAATATCTAGCCTAGGTGCATTATTCCCTTGTTTGGTATCAGATTGACTATTATGATCTCTATCTGTGCTATTTTTTGAAGTTGTTTGCTGTATTTTCCATTGAATTGAAGGTGGGTATTCTGTGATATTGTAGCTAATAGTAACGTAATACGTGTTTCAACTTCACTTGATTAATTTTCAGCAATGAGATCTCCACCATTATATTAACAATATTTCTCTAAACCTCATACATAATTATCGAACCAACCGATCGACGTATCACAGTAGAATCGACAATCCGACGTATCACAGTAGAACAGAAATTTGCCTTCAATATCTCCGAATAAAGTAAACTGTAGTAATTTTATTTCACACGGTTAGCGTTTGTTTATCTTCGAGTGAAAATGCTATCACAAGAGTTTGAAATTTTCTAGCCTCAATAACTGAAAATATAAATTCTGGCTATTAGGCTACTTGACTGATATCAAAAATATTTTGATATATTATTGATTTTTATATTTCCATAATCTCGTCTTTCAGTCTCCGTAATCTCCATTTGAATTGCATCACAAGATATTATGTGGTGTCCGAAAAGAATTAAATTCTATTTATCTATTAATACCAAGCTAAAAGTATATGGACCTTCTACCCTCTACATAAATTACCCAGGCACATCCCTCCATACATTTACTTATGATGTGTGGTTTTCATAAATTGCAATTGGAAACAAAACGAAATTTTACAATTTGTAAAGTTGTATAAAATATAAAATCTTTTTTTTTTCAGAATCACTTGTACCTTTCCTTGCCTTGTCCGCAGATATTCTTAAAAATTTGATTTGGATTTTGGAAGAAACTAAAAACAAAGGGAAAGGATCAGATTTATAAGATTTACCAATCACTAATATAACCGATACATAGGAAATAAAACACTTCTTAGAATTTTAAATAAATATTTACTGCACTAAACTATTCTATTATAAAGAATCAAAAATACAAAGTTTATTTGTTGAAAATAAATAAATAAAACAATACTGGAGATAATACAATAATCTAACACTTAGAACACATAACTGAAATAATGGTTAAATATATATATTTACATATTAAATGATAATAAATAATATGTTAATGTAATAATTAGGATACATGCCAATTCCTTCTATCAGTCTTGCTTATACATAAAAAATATCTAGTTAAAATTGATAATATAAAATAACATTTTGCGTTGACAATATAAATTGGATACAATTGAAATATATTTAAACAAACTACCTTCTATTATAGAAAATTATTTTCAAAACTTTAAGTTATAACACAAGTTGTATAATATATATCTTTAATATTTTCATACCCTGTACAATGATGCTAATATTTCATGTTAAATATAGGTATATAAGTAGAAATTATATTGAATAATAAATTAGATGTCTATTAATGTAACTATTATAAAATAATGAGATGTATAAGTAAATATGCCATTAAATTATCACTACATTTGTTTGCTTTGTGCATATTTACATTGAGATCATAAAGCAGAAAGAATTATTAGAAAATAGTAAAAAATTAGCAATAATATTAAATACCATATACAACTAGAACTTCACACATTTACTTGTCTATTATCCTAACAAATTGGTAATTATTCTAAGACTGTTAAAATATTATTTCCTGTTAATTAATTTATTATAGTTGTATTAATTATTTTATTATGATTATTAAAATTAAAAACTAGAACTATACATACATTAAGAAAGTCGTGCTAAATTGTATCTTCTATTTGAGAAGATTCTAGAGTTACTTAAAATCGCAAAATCTAAATCGCATTTTTTATTGTGATCCGAATAAGTACAATGAATTAATATACCTAAATATATACATACACTTTGTCTTGAAAAATATGCTGAATAATATTTATATTTCGAAGAAATCAATATATTATAATAAAATAATAAATAATAAAAACAGTATATTATAGATATTTGTTAACATTTAGTACTACTCTTAAAATAAGTCTATTTTAGTTAAGAATAATATAATCTTCGAATAAATTAGTATTCTTAAACATATACCTTTTTAACAACAGTTCCAGTGTCAGAGTTTTCTGACGACGGCGAATTTGAATCTGAACTGGATGATTCTTTGTTCAAACTGGTATTAGAATTTTTAATTAACGTAGGAATATGAGACTTTTTTACTTGAAGACGTCTACTATCCTCATATTCCATTAAATCGGGGTCTTGTTCAGAGTTCCCTTTTATTTTCGATATATCTTTGTGTCTAATATTTGGTTTACTGTATATATCAGGCCGATTATCTGGAACCACCACTCTCGGTATATTTTTGGTGCTACATTTATCTTCACTTTTGTTTTTGTTAATTGTTGGCTTAACTATAACTTTGGGATCGGCTCTCTTAATCGGATTTTTTGGATTTGTTGTAATAATTGTTTTGGGCGTTGACCTAGTTTCTACTTTTATCTTTTTCTCGTTTGCTACGTCATGAGAGTTATTTAATTTATTACGTGGAATTAACGGCCCGACAAACAAATTGTTGCAAGCCACTTCAGGCTCAGGAGAGGCGGGCGGTTCCTCCGCTAATGTAGGTTCGGACAGACATATCGGTTGGGGATTACTAACTTGTCTTCCTAATGTTGTTGTTCTAGGCGGCGGCATTGGAGGGAATCTCATGTAATGTCGTCCAGTTGGCGAATAAGGTTCCGAGTTGGAATATTGAAACTCCTCCGATATAGGAACATATAGGTTGTGAATGGGCATAGATCTTCTTTTATTAAAAAAGGCGTCTCTACCAGGGTGATCAGGTAAAACCTTAGGGAAGTTTCGTCTTTTAATCAATGTTAGTGATTCTTCGGGTGTTAAGGGTCGTCCAGGGTCAGTATTGTCGTCACGTGATGTAACATTCACTTCACCGTTAGGATCAAATGTTTTCAAGTATTTAACATTTGCGTAATCTAAGTCATGTACTGGATCAGATTTTGAATGTCCATGATCAATACGAATTACTGTTGGTTCTGTATCTATATTAGCTAAATTAATGCTGGTTGTACTTTTCCGCAAATCGTCCTTGCAATTTTCTTGTTTCCTAGGTGAGAAATCCTCCACGGTCATTGATCTTCTTAAAGGATTCGGAGATACTTTAGGATAGTCAAATGATTTAGAGAGTTCGATAGGTTTCTGCATTAAAACGCTAAGTCCTCGGCCTGAAGGCGTTGCATCTATAGCCACAGAAACTTTATCAGGTCTGCGTCTATGATTCGATCTATCAATGCTTGCTGTTTTAATCAGCAACGGTTTAACTTTAGGAACTTCTTTAGCGGGACTAACAGGTCTTGTAGGACATTTATCAGCGGATGTGTCGTCAACCGGAAATGGTGCCGAGATTTCCGGTTTTTTATTTTTGCCAATTTTGGATTTTTCTTTCTTATTTTTCCGTTCACCTTTCGGACTGTATTTTAAGACTATTTCGTTTGCTATCCAGTCTCTCACTTTTGCATGAGCGTCTATGGTACTGTTAGATGCAACCCGTGTTAGTTTACCCTTTGAAGAATGTTTCGTTTCATCGGGAACATGATCATACGTATCATCACTTTGGTTCCTTTTCGTGCAAAATTTTATAATATTACATGTCGATAACAATATATTGTTTTCATTTTTTTCATCTTGGTCCTCCGGTGTGTTATTTTCTGGTGAAGACATGTTTTCGTTTTTCCTCTTTCTTAGACATTTATAGTATAAAAAGACGAATATGACTATATTTGCCAGAAGAAATAACGCTCCAACTGTAACAAAAATACCCAGTGCTGGAACGTCCTGCTTCACTTCCTCGGGCGATGGCGGTGGAGCTGTCAAAAGTCTGCCAAAAATACCTTTACTGTAATCTTCGCGATTTGATGGTCCAAAAAGATATGGCGTCTTTCTGTAATAGTCTTTATCTTCTTTGGAATCTGAAGTTTTGTTGAAATTTTCGTAGGGATCCATATGATTAATCCATGGAAGAGGATTCTTCTTTGATGTAAGTTTAGTGATATTAGGAAACTCATTAATCCAATAGTCCATTTGTTCCTTACGATAAAACTGTTTGTTCTCAATTGGAATACCTTAAAATTAATATGAATCATGAGATCTTATAATAAACCAAAATTAATTTAGTGACTTATAGCATATTTATGATGTTATTTATGATATCTATTTGGTGTTCACATGTATTATGCTCAGCGACATCTGTTAGTTAAAATGCAAGTATCAACGTAAACAACTGTTAGGTTCGATGTTTTTGACATGAAATGGTTCCTATGCTATGATGGCCGTAGCAAGGTACACTTTATTACAAATTGCTAAAACCAAATGGAACTGTTACTGCTGATATCCACATGTATCAATTATACAAATCGAATGACTTATTTTTACACAAAAGACAAATACGGTGAGTAACAGACTCAAAACCATCTCCTTGCATGATAATGCTCTACCACAGGTTACAAGGATTGTGAAAGATACACTGTTGCAACTCCAATAGGTAGTCGTGCCTCATAGAGTAAACTTGTGGCGGCTTAGACAACCAGACATACTGCACAACGCGCAAAGCCCAAAAATAAAACCGACAACAGCGAAGGGTATTTCTTCTTCTTATACTTTACACTGGCCGATTGCCAACTGGTGTAATTGGCACCATCGCATTCGGCCAGGTATAAATCCAAATTGCAACCCTCGAAAAACCCTCTTTCTCAATTTTCCGCTGTCAGAAGAAGTGCCCTTTGTGTCGTGCCGGACCATTGTCTGTAAACAAAGAATTCCACGTGGTCCTTGTTTTTACTAAGTTATTGTGTGGGTTGCATCGCATAGAACCTACAATTGGTGACCCCGACGTGATCAAAGTGCCTAACAGGTAAATCAACTCAATATAAGCCACTCGACAGGTGCTTGACACGTGCATGGAAGGATAGCACGAGGAACGGAACTCATCAACATCACGTGGTCGACGACATCCCACGAGACTAGCCTGATGGACGAAAACCACAGAAGCCCATCATGTATACCAGCAACACATGAGCACCCTCGCATCACGAAACGGGACACGTAACACATTTACAGGTACCCTCAAACAAAGCTAAACGCCTCAAGACGAACGACGTCCTGCTACAGCTCCGATGGCAGCTGATCCCGTAAAACTCCTCGCTCAGGTTGGGATCCCCATCTCATCAGCAGTCCCCGGGCGTTTGTTTGCGTGTGATTGCGGGTGCATTCCGGAACTTGCACCACGTATAGGTACGTTCCACGGCTGTTCCACTAGGAGGGGAGTTATGTGGCGACCGCCACGACCCTTTAGGCCACCACCAATTCACCATCAATAACTACAAAGGTTGGCAACGCCGGTGGATTGGTACCATGCAGTTCTGGAGTATAAAAGGCCATCACGACGACGTCTCGCTCTCTTTTTCTTATCACCGTCCCCCTGTAACAGTACCACTTCCACAGCGCTACCGTACTTCCTTCACCTTAACCTAATATCCTGTCCATTCTCCCATCGACCACATGTATCAATCGTAAGCTAGAATAAACAACTTTGATTCAACCAGTGTTTTTAGTTCCCGTTCAAATTCCTTCCAAAGATAGTAGTGAGTGTTCTGATAAATTATCGCAGCGGCAGCCACACATTTCGACCGACCGACCGACCCGACGAACATTCCTACAAACTCACCAGACATAGCGCCCTCTGACCATCGCATGTTCAGATGTAGCGGCATGTGGTTGCGGCACCAAACCAAAATGGATTGAATATTGGATCGCTGCCAAAAGTATAGCGATATTTCAACACGGAATTGTCATAAATATGAGGAAAAGTCGCAGAAAATAATGAAAAATATTGTGATTGTATATATTGCACTGATTTTTGTCATAATAATACCTACACGTAATTTCACAATATAGCCAATAGTTTTATAATAGTTCTGAAGATCTCGGAAAGGGGTTAGAAATATTTTACGTCCTGAGCATGTAAAAAAGGGATATGAATACTAAAAATATCGGTTATTAGGTCAGTTGCAGTGCTAAAATTGCAGAAACTGGCACAAAATCCAAATGAAGATAAGGTGTGATGGATATTTATTACCAGTTATGATCCCGAAAAGAAACATTATTCTATGCACTAGCAGAACCCAGCTTTATTAAAAGCAAAATAAGCTAGAATTAACCAAATTTTACAGCAATTACTGGTTTTCAAATATTTACGGGATCGCGCACTTTCATTGAATTTTTGAAAATGTAATAGGAAAGAAGACATATAGAATGAAGATGAAGATATTACGACTGTTAAGAGGTTTAAAAATAAAAGGTTTTAAGACGTAAAGCTCATTATTTAATAAGACACTCTTCATAGATACATGTCAGAGATTTGGCATTAATTTCAGCTTCTAAATTGTATATATTTGTATAGACTACAATATCTATAAGCTTCAAGAATATTAATATAAATATCAACAAGCATTCGCTTTTTCCTTTTAACTCCTCGACTAAAGTTCATCGAGTTTTGTAGAAAAGTTGGAGAAGAATAGCCTAGTTACAAAAGTTTAAATATCACCATTTATAAAGTTAGATTAAATTAAATAACCATAGGATATCGCTACTGGTTGAATGCCAATTCAAGAAACCAAAAATATATATGATTATTGAAATAAATCCTTACAATAACAGGACAATCCAAAAAAAAAGAATTTGCGGCCCTTATATACTGGTAATTTATAAATAAAACTTACCGAGCTGTAGGTAATGTTGCTGCTCTTCATCAAATGCATGCCATTCTTTATGAAACGGATGCCAGCTTTTAAAGTCCCCTATTGGGTAGTTAGTTCTCGGTACATTCGGATTTCTAATAAAATAAAGTATTTTTTAGCGGTTGAATAACTATATATAATAAGTATAATATAGCTAATATCAACTAATATAGGATTTGTGCTATGATAAATGTTATTGCACAAGTAGTTCAGAGAAAAGCTTACATAAATAAAATTAATAAATTCTAAACCATGTCCAACGTTTTATTAACTATATAAGTAAGTAGACCTAATAAATCATATTTTAGAAACACCGAACAAACGTATTAATACATAATCAATACAACTTACAAAGTAGTTGTCTTAAAAGGGTATTTAATTTTCATAATTTTTTTATATTAAAAAAAAATGATAAATTTCAACCTGGTTAAATAATTCCAGTATAACTCCACTTTACTAGAATAATACGATTTTTTCACGCATTAAACACATTTGTCACTATCTTGTATCTTATTGTTTTCAATAAAATAATAATCAATGCATAAAGTTCCATACCAAGGAAAAAAAATCATTAAAAATTATAAGATAAAACACTTTCAATTGTCATTATAGGCAATTTTTAAATATCAACAGGTAACTGTTTTTCCTCTTTCGTAGATATTTATGATGTAAAAAGAAGAATATTCATATAATTAATATAAATAAAAGACTCCATTTACTAATTGAAAAAATGCTCTAATTGCAAGAAAAATACCCAATATTGGAACTTTTGTGCTTTACTTCTTATTTTACATAAAATTAATAAATTCTAAACAACATCCAAGCTGTTAATGACTAGATGAGTAAGTAGTATTAAAATACACATCATACACCAACGAAATTTATTCCAAATAATAAAATAGATCATTAATATAAATTAGAGTTTAGTTGTCTTTTAGAAAGCATGCGATTTATTTTCACAATTTTTTGTGTAAAAACACAATTGTTAATACATTTTAAAAAGGAATAATTAAAGTATTCCAATATAACTATTTAAATATCAACAGGTACCACGCGCTTTTTATGCTAGGGATCTTCTAATTTCCTACAGGTTAATTTAATAACACAACACATAAGATTTCACTTACCCCGTATAAGCAAAATTGCAAAAAAATTTCATAATTTTCTTGGACAACTTTTTCTCTTCGTCAGTAAAGTCATCGATCTCAGTACGGCGAATCGGAATACCGAACACATATGGTAGCTCTTCCCCGTTGTAGGTTTTGTTTCTCTACAGATGAAAGGAACACATTCGATTATAAATAGAAAATATATTTTTAAACCAGCACAAAATATAATAGACGCTAAGCCATTTCGGACATTTATGAGGAAAAATGGGTTTGGGCTTTTATTGTTAATGCCTTTCCGACATTAGAACAATTTATAACAAAGGAACATTTCTTTAAAATTATATAACAGTTACTGGATAACTTACTAGTACATAATGTTACTTATTTTTATATGTTAAGTATCTGTTTATGGGTAAAGCAACTTTAATATTTTTAATGGAACTTTTACATTTTTAATCTAATAAAAAATAAACATTTTAACTTACTACCAAAATGCTTTAATATTGCTTTTGAGAATATTTCTATTAGTGTTCATAGTATTAGTTTAGATTTTAGTAAGAAAATCTATGTTAATAGATTAATTAAAATTACAGTTAATAACATTACCTATTTTTAAATTTTAAATACGTGATATGATAGTAACTATTATGATCGTAACTCTAATACGCTTAGAAGCTTCTTTGTGTTATAATATTAGGTCTTGAAAACCAAATATTTTTAGTTTACTTTAATGTCAAACCCAATATTACTTAGTATAAGCCTTGAATAATTTTAATATATATTTTCTAAGTTATATATAACAAAATAATTGACGGACCGAAATATCCCTATGAAGTGTAGTAAATTAAAATGATGCCGAATATCTAGTTCTATATAGATAAGCTGGTGCTTTTATCAAAATTGTATCAATATTTTTTAACAAAATACAAATAGCAAAACCTATATAAGATGCATAACTGTCTACTCTATTATAAAATAGAATAGATAAAAATAATCCAAAACTTTTTGTGTAGCCAAGTGATTAACCACATTTCAGTTAAACTGCATCCAGTTATTTTGCCGTTGTGCTAAATTTAATATACCGCTTGTTTCAGGTCAACTACCTCCACCTTCTAATAGCCTTGCATAATCAAAATAAATATTGTCCTACATTTGAGCAATTCCTGACAAGTAGCATACTATTAACGAAATACTCAGCTAAATAGTAATTATTTCGTTCTTTTTTATCGTGATTTTTTTCATTTGATATGTATATTCGATATGTATATATATATATATATATATATATATATATATATATATATATATATATATATATATATATATCAAATTAAAGATATATGATTTAATTGATTACATTATATACTGAAAATATAAATAGCGAACCAATGGGTACTTATATTAAAAGCAATAAAATATTTGAAAAAGTACAATAAAATAACATTAAAGTAAAGGTAATAAGTTTCAATAAATCCACCACATATATTACAGTATACCAGTTTACGTTGCAGCCTCTAGCGATATTCAGCAGCCTCGAGCTTCCTATTAATTGCCTGGGGATTCAATAACGTCTTATATAAAAGCAATGAGCACTATGGGAAACACAGGTACTACACTTGGGCAAACTGTGGCACGTCAATATTACATCCTTTGACTAGTGTAAAGGCAATTTGATTATATCAGACACAAGGCTAATATTTATCGATAAATGTTATATATCTTCATACTAAGTGCATACGAGCTCGGCAGTTGTCTATGGTTTATTACTAAAACGTGTTGATATACTGAGAGAGTGCACTAACAATATTTACACATGTTTATAACAGTATTTTGTAATTATAAATTAAAACGAAATATATCAATTTATCTACTATAGAATATATTGCGAAATTAGTTAGCATTTATTTTATATACAGGGAATGTACAAAGTAATATCTTATTGCGTGTTGGCAGAATATGGTGTGATACGATGAATCATCGTTTAAACTGTTTCTTAAAAACAACCGGGTTTATGTATGGAAAAGGCCAGCGAAAGCCTACGATCCTAACTACCGGCTTTCTACAATCAAACATGGAGGAGGCTTCATTATGATTTGGACTCATTCACATTACTGGCCGATTTATTGTGAATCAATATCTCAACACTCGATGACAATGACGAAGTTCTTACACATACAAAACAAACTGTCAAAAGGTTCATCATCATCGAATATCTGTTCTGGCTAGCACAATCGCCAAACATTAACAAATTTGAAACATTAAGAAGAATTTTAGAGTAGAGACTGAGAAGTAGATTTCCATCTCCAACAGAATGAGACAGCATTCTGTTAGAGATTATTTGTTAAACAAGTATTGGCTTTACACCTTATTAATAAATAAATATTTTGCATATGTTAGGTGTTATGTGTGTTTTTATATGTAGGGTCATCTCATTTTATCCATTACCTTTATATATTATGGTATATCAGATTTCAAAATTCAAAAATTCATTCTACATATATTTTCCTCATTTCCCTCATAAAATACGATCTCTATTCAAAACAATTTGTTTTTCTAAAATGAATATATCTAATTTGTAAAATGATAAATATGGCTAAGATGTACTAAATTAATTTAAGAATGGATTATTTTTTAATGCGTTTTTCCAAATAACATAAGAAATTCGTGGGATGACTGGAGTTCTCTTTGTTTTGTGTATTGCTTTCCATTTATTAATGGAAATAAAGCTTTGTATTCATCCTTAAGACAATTTCTAAGCAAATCGAATTCTAGTATTGCACTTGAAGCGCTAATATCCAAGTAGCTTTTAATCGGTTGAGCAACATGACGGGGAAGATCTGCTCTTTGGTCGATTTTTGGTAGCGTTTACTTCATTTTATCTTCTGTATTAGAAGCACAGAAGATAAAATAAAATTCAGATTAGATAAATTCAAATTTCCAGAACTAATTGCTTGTTAACTATTTAATGGTACCACGGAGACTAGTGTTTGACAACGACTTTCATTTTCACGTCAAAATAGCCACCTTTAAAATATTCGAACAATCTCTTATAAGTGGTCACAGTAAAAGCATGAATTGCAAAAACTACACAAGAATTCGATTTAGTATCAGTTTCTATATGAAATATTTATGTTTTTCACACAAACAGATATTTTCAGCATCAAACTTTTATATTCTTCATACTGCAAAATTGTATGTTATAAGAAATTTTGTTGTTTTAAGCCTAATTTATCAAACGAATCAAAAGTGTACTAATAATATAATAAAGATTTGCTTTCTGAAATATGAAATTATTCTTACTGATTTTCATTATGTTACCCTAAGTTGGCTTGAATTTAAATTTATTTTGGCGGTTTCCACAAACATATCAACTTTATCCAGTTGTTCTTTATACAGAACTTCGGAACTCAACCTACGATCTTACCAATTATTTAACTAAAGTTATTCATTAGTTGGCAGCTTTCAATACCTATGAAATTAAAAACCCAGCCCAATATACAATCTGATTTACTCACCGAACTAATCTAAACTAAAATTCCTATCAATAAGAATTTGAGCTAATTAAAAGAGTATTTAATTTAGAGAATCATTAATCTAAAAGTCGGAAAAAATACCAATTAGTAAAATGGAGAAACTGGAAACATATTTCCAGTTTCCCCATTTTATTTTATCCCCCCCCCTCACTAAAGGGCTAAACTCGTAGTAGGACATGTTTTCAGGAACCCAACATATTCAGACAGATAACTTCATGTTAAGTTATACCATCATCCAGGCAAAAATAATCCGTCTTGATTTTTTTTCTATTTTATGGCCTGTATTACATCTGAACGAAATTAATCAGGCAGAGAATTAAATAAATTACCTTAAACGTGCCTTTCCACAAAATTATTGATAGAGAGTGATTATCAAAAATTAAATAGTATAATATAAGAGTAATATAGAAAGCAAAAAAAGAATTTTAAAATGTGTAATCTCAACACCAATATAATTTCAACAAAAATAATGGATATTATGACCACCCTCATTTGGCATACTATTCTGCCGGTAGTTATTCTATAGACCGTGAAAAAGAAGAGTATTTGTTGATTGATAACTGAATATTGAAACAGAGAAGACTTGCTTTGATACAACCTGATTGGAGATTCAGTAGCAAAACTGCAATAGTGAAGATGCAATATGCAACGAATGTGGTTCATCAGCTATGCTGTTAAATATATCAAAATGTTCAAACATGCCAATTTCAGTTTATTGTAAATAATGTCAAGGTAATGTATATTAAGGTAATTATAAACGAGGTATTATTTTCGTAATTATTAAATGTTTTATTTAAAAATTAAAAAACAAAACGACTCAATTATAAAGGAGGTTTATGTAATTACTTTTATTTATACTCACATAAAGTTCCAGTACATGTAATGTATAATTCCCTTTTTATCGCATTTTTTATGACCCTTTCTAATACCGACCAATCCAAACCCAACATTAAATTAAATGTTTGGGGTTAAAGAAGTCCTGTTACATACTTTTTTGTAAAGGAATTGGTCGCTCTTCATCTCCGTTGAAATACATTTTCCCTTTATCTCGTCCCCTAATTCTTTTAGCGGCGTCCGGTTTTTCATAAAAGATAAGAATCGCTTTACGTGTCGGAATTTGTGTATTCAATCACGGCCGAGCGGCACAATTTGTGTCAGGCGTGTCATAGGTCTGTCTGGTTCGCACCCAGATAAATGGACACATTGCTTCCCGTTGGCCTTTTCAGAGTGAAAATGACAAGTGCCACTTAATTGTATTTTTTATAGTTGTGCAATCTGTTTTCCAGACTAATTTATAACGATAGCTCGGTGAAAAAATTAAATGTATTTCAGTTCACCTAACAGATCAATTGAAATGTCCCCGGTCTATCATAGCAAAACACATTTTTTGGCAAAATTATTTTTTTTATTCAACATAATTGCCTTCAAAGGTTCACTGATTATAGCGCCTTTCCAACTTTTCGATACCAGAAAAGTCATATCAATATCAATAAGAAAAAATCATAGATTTTTTGGAACTTGTATATGTTCGTTGTAAAAAAGCTTTAAATGTAAAACCCCTTAGTTAAAAATTATCAGACATATCTCATAAGGATCAAAAGGAATTAGAAAATCAAATTATATTATTACACACTGTCTTAATCTTACAAACCAGAAAATTTTAAAGAGATTTTTGGAGATATGTCAACCGAAAAATAAAATGTGAATTGGCATTTTCATACTTGAAGCTAGGACTGCTTCCCATACTGCAGGCTCATTAATATTCCTGGTTCTAAAAAACGAGAAAGTGAAATATTGAAATAATTATAATTATAATAATATTATCTGAAAATATATATTCTTCATAAGAGTATATGTCGAAAGTTTAACAAATGATTTAAAATACATAAATTAAAATTAATGTATAAAAAGTATGAGCATATTTTGTATTTCAGATCTCTTATACTCCCTTAAACTATATCTATGACAAGTCGATCGTGACGTATTTTTAAAATGAAAAATAGATATTATTCATATTAAAATTGGCCAGACCTATCCTCGGAAACGGTAGCGAAATAAGCCAATTTTTGTCTATAATGTATAAGGAAAACAGCTATTGCACACTTTAACTTTCAGTATGGATTATTTAATATGGAAAATATTTGGAGAATATTTGATAGAAATATAAAACCTGCTAAACGGTGAACACTTTGTGGGAAGTATCAGGCTAATATATAACAACATTAAATAATTAAATATTAATTAATCATTTTAACTAACACATTACCAACAATACTACACAATTTTCATGAATATGAAATGAGTCCTTTCCCTTATTGGAAGTTTAACACTCAAAATAATATACAACGGCCTTTTGAAATCTCCATTTTTAAAGCACAATGCATCCTGACTGGTCTTAACATTTTACTGTGTAATAAGGAGAATAATTAGTATTTACCAATCACCGAATATTATCCGGAGAGTGATCGAAATAAATCGAAAAAAAACGTTTTAGCATTTGTGTTAGGTTACTGCTCAAAAGTAAATACAGGCCATAGATACATAATATTTTGTTTTGAACAAAACAAAACTAATTGTTATTTTTAATAAATCTACTAATGCTAATTTTGAGCAAAATATATTTAACCAGAAAATATCCCACAAAATTGACAAATTTATTTGAAATATTGCTATCATTATTTAAATTAAATTATAGAAATAACTGCTTTACCGTATTAATTTGAGTAATGAGCTGTTATTATCAGTAAGTTGTAGAATTAAATAATGTAAACAAATCTTACATCGCAGTCTCAGTAACACCTAATTTTACTGATTGAATTGCTTGTCTTATAAAGATAAAAATACCAATAACACACGTAACCTGAAGCACTGACCTCGATGTTGCAATGTCGCCCAGCTCAGTGAAGTACTCCTCAGAGAGCATTAAGAAAACTTTCAAGCACGCGGATTATCTTACCCTACGGAAGTTGTTTTTGTCTATAAACGAAGCAAGATACGTTCTGACGGTTGCCGGAAGCAATACTTAGAAATACGAAACTGATTATATCCAGTACAATAATGGCGGAAAATGGTGTGAGAGGGATTCTAATAATGTGTGAAATCGGTAACATTATATATGCTTTAACTATAATTGAGCCTCACGTGTTAATTTTATTAAAGACATAGTCTGTAAATTGTTTATTTTAAAATTTTTCTTGTCGATATATGGTTCAAGCATAATTTGACTCTGTGAAATAAAATACAACGGTATTTGAAAACTCCCCTTTCAAAGAGCAATGTATCCTGACTGGTCATTAACATTTTACTGTGTAATAAGGAAAATAATTTGTATTTACCAATCACCCAATATTTTCCGGAGAGCGATCGAAATAAATCGAAAAAGAAACGTTTTAACATTGTTGTTAGGTTACTGCCCAAAAGTAAATACAGGCCATAGGTACATAATGTTTTGTTTTGAACCAAACCAAACTAATTGTTAATTTTAATAAATATGCTAATGCTAATGATTAATAACAGTATTTTGAAATATCTAAATACTTACGATATAGCGTTTCGATCGAGTTTTGTGAGTGAAAACGTAGAAATATGACTGTAGATTAAGAGCGGAATGGTATAATCCAGTCTGGACCACAGGCGCAACTGTCCTAGCGTCAGACAATATGTCAAGCAATTCGTCTCTGGCTAGAGTGGCTCTGTCTGGTTCGTGGCCCATGTAATGCCTGTATCTTCCCTGGTCCCGCTGGAACTAATTTATGTGAATTAATTACAGGCGGAGAACTGGAAAATGTCAATTTAAAAAGCGCCTGATGCAAGTTTTATTTGCATCCGAAGCAGTTATAAATTTCCTCAGAAGACACTTGAAAATTAAAAGATACTATATATTTAAAGCGTGATATATTATGTTCAAAGACACAAAAAGATATTTTTGGTTGAGGTAAATTTTATTTTTAATTATACCCGGTTGGTAAGAAAGTATATTTAATTGTGTAGCACCAAATAAAGCTAATTCTTTAATTTTATCAACAATATTATCTAATTCATATTCAATTAAAATTGTTATTACGAACTTGTTTGAGAGATCGGTCACTTCGTTTCTATAATATTTACAGCTACTTGAAATACTATTGCAATTGTATTTCTTCATATAATCAACTTTTCGAATTTTTAGCGAAAGATGAGAGTGAATCTAATTGTAAACTTATGAAGATATTCTTATACAAGAAGCCTTAAATGTAATAGGTTGATATTTTGTTTGAATCAATATCATCAGTTTAAAAATTCCATAGCACGCGCAATGAAAAAGTCGGACGCAAATCTTTTACTGTCACTCCTTGAGAGTGAATACTTCACGGGGCATCTTTATAAATCATACTTGATATGTAGCAAAATAGTAAAATATTTCATAGATTTTGAAAAATGCCCTATTGACTAGGATCTACACAATAACCTATATTTTGTTCCTTTCCAATTTCCCTTTACAGTTTTTTACATTTGATACTAGTAAGTTAGTTAAACAACTAAGGTTATTAAAAATACTTTCAATAAAAAATAAAACCAAAGCTGTTGATTGAAACTACAAATTTGTACTTAAATAATTGGGTTTTTCGCTTCCAATCATGGTTCTCGGCATTAACTCGGCCTAGCGTTTGGCGAGTGACCAGAATGAACTTAAAAATCATCCCAGAAGACATCCGATCTTATCCAGCCTGATTACTGTCGTGACTGGGATTATTTTCCTTGTCGGATATTACACTCTTGCTTAGGATATTCACAAATAATAAACAATAATCAGAATTCGAACGCGCGACTACCGCAACAGTCAGTTGATCGCCCTGTCGCCTTAACCACTGCGCCAACCAAGCCGGCTTAAATATAATATAATACTAATATAATATGATATCTTATAATACTATATCACTATATATAACTATGTCCATAATACAGCTTTAAATATATTTCCAGGAATTTACAATACAGATTATATGAAATATTATATATTTTATAACGACACTTATTATATAATACTATATAAAATTAATTGACTTTAATGTGATAAAATATTTTAATACATTTATATGCATATATTACAACAAATACAGCGTCTATTTATTTAATATGGTATTAAATCGAGTTTAATACAACTGGAATATATATAATGACGAAAATTTTGTTAATTATATTATATTACTCATATATTTAATGACCTGTTAAGTTACTTTTATTCTATCTATAGCTGGTAATTTCCCAGTACTATAATTGAGTAATTGTTTAACATAGAATGATTAAAAACATTTTTAGGTTTAAAAATTAGAGATTCATTATTACATATTTAAGTTGAGTTTTGTGTAAGATTTAACTAAATTTTATTAAATTCTAATAGCAAAATGGCGGAAATAATGAAAAGGTTTTATGAAAGTAAAAATATTCGTAAATGGTTACAATATATTATTTTGGTAAATTATTTGCTACAAACTAGTAAGATAAACGGGTCAGTTTCCAGCTTCGACTTCCAGACAAATACTGCAATAGTCTAACATGAACTGGACACTCTCCCAGCATTTGTTAAGGATTAATTTTAAAAAATTTGACGAAATAAAATTTTATTTTAAACAAAATATAATATTCAATTAATTTATTTCTATTTTTCTAATATTTGTACAATCTTAATTATATAGATATGAATTTAATACATTTGCTTAATTTAATTCGATTTATTGCATAAGCAAATAGATACATCAACCTCTATTTCCAAAAATTAATTAAACACAAGCATTAAGTTATAAATATAATTTATAATTGAATGTTATAAAATTTGAATAAAGTAAAAATAAATTATTTAGCTCTAATTGCAAAGAAATATTAAGAATACTTATACTTACCTATATAATATAATATATATATATATATATATATATATATATATATATAATATACAGAGTTTTACCGTTTTTGTTCATCATCGATTCACATTATTATAATAGATACAGGAAGCACACTAAAATTTTCTTTCCGATACTAAGAGCCATCATGACTCAGCTAATACTGAAGTTTTCCTTTACTATATAGTGCAGGATTAATGGATATTTGGTTACCTTCTTCACTTTGTTTAGTGCTAGTTTGTCAGCTATTGTTTTGCCGCCGCTTAAACATCAATATACACGTCATTATAAAATTTGTAGAAGACCTATAAGAATGTTTCTGTAGATTTAACCTATTCTATATCTATATCATAAATATATTGAAATGAATAATATTAGGAGTTAATGTTATAACTATTCCTAATATCAGTTTAATGTAAAAAAATATAAATTAAAACATGTCTAGTTTCGTGAGGTTTGGACAAAACAACTCACTGCCAGAAGGGTCAATGTTTGAGCATAGTAAAGGTCAAACAGATTATTATCATTTTGTCTATAGAAAGTTTGATGACATGTATTTTGTTTGTACATTTTATAAACTTCATAGAGTAGTAATAATTGTAGATGTTATGTTATTAAAATAAAACTGAATGATTGAAGTAATGTATCAAAAGTACAGCAATTTTTACATATTATCCTGTTTTATTTTATTTTATATCCTGAAAATATTAGTTTGTTTATAACAAATAAACGTTGGAAACATTATTCTACTTTAAAATACTTGAAGGATAAATCTCATATATCCAACAATATAACGACGCACGGAAGCTCGGATTCTAAGGATATATTTTATGAGGTCGCTGCGCAGATATAAAATGTTAGATCTAGTTTTTCTAATATGGTTTTCCCTTTGGAAATCGTGACTTCGACTTCTTTAGAACGCGTCTGTATTTAAAAGTCGTGCGTGATATATTCTATAAGTATTTAGTAAATAAAAAATATGTGTTTATTTAATGGTGATAAAAGTTACAATATAATAACTCCAACTTTCAGTATATGGAATAATTTGATAGTTCACTGCTATGCAAAAACGCAGTAGGTTTGAATTTGACTGTTATTTTTTAATCTCTTAATCTGTAATATCATTAATTCATGTCAATAATCTATTGTTTTAGAAATGTTTTACATTTTTAATTACATTGTTTAAATTTGCCTGCCGCAACTATTTTAGGTGTTAACAGGCAATGTTTTAATAAACAATTTCATAATCTACTATTAAAATTCTTCAGTAATCATCTTCAAAATTCAGTTGAATGTTGAATTATACAGATAGTTTAAGTAAAATACATTTAACCAGAAAATATCCCACAAAATTGACATCATCTTTATTTAAATTAAGTTATAGACACGACTGCTTCATCGTATTAATTTGAACAATGAGCTGTTATTATAAATCTGTTTTAGAATTAAATAATGTAAATAAATCTTACCTCGCATTCTCAGTAACACCTAATTTTACTGACTGAATTGGCCGTCTTATAAAGATAAAAAAACCAATAACACCCGTAACCTGAAGCACTGACCTCGATGATGCAATGTCGCCCAGATCAGTGAAGTACTCCTCAGAGAGCAGTAACAAAACTTTCAAGCACGCGAATTATCTTACCCTACGGAAGTCGTTTTTGTCCGTAAACGAAGCAAGATACGTTCTGACTGTTGCCGGAAGCAATACTTAGAAATACGAAACTGATTATATCCAGTACAATAATAGCAGAAAATGGTGTGAGAGAGATTCCAATAATGCGTGAAATCAGTAAAATTATATATTCATTAACTATAATTGAGCTTCACGTGTTGATTTTATTAAATATATAGTATATAAGTTCTTTATTTTCACATATTTCTTGTTGATATATGCTTCAAGCATAATTTGACTCTGTGGAATTTAAAACACGTTTTTAAAATTGCTGAAATTGGTACTATCAGTTTTTCTTTAAATAAAATATTTTTTTTGACTCATGTTAACTATTTCAGTTTTTCAACTGATATCGAACATGATGTATCATAAATCTTATATGTTATGTTTGCTCGGATTTATAAAATAATTGTACATATTGAATTTGCTGCTTGGCAACAAACATTTGTTTCCCTCATACACAAAAAAACAATTTATTGGAAATCGAAATAATAACGAAGAGTCTACAGCGAAGGGACAATATAATATCAATATTTGACATGTACACAATATTTATATATTAATAACATGTTGAGCCTCCATTTTTATTTAAAACAGTTGTAATTCTTCGCGGGATAGGTTCTATATGTCTGTGTGTCTGAATCTTTCCAAGGGAATATTATCCCATTCTTTGACTAAAACATTCGCCAGTTGCCTCAAAGATATTAAAGATCCAAATATCCTCCTCATTCTTTGCTCTAATACCGTTCAAATCAACTGTGGTTAGGTTTGGTATTTTGATGCTGCTTAAAGGAGAGACTGAAGCTTTTTCATCGCATATAATGACCTATTATAGTTTTGCGACAATATGCTAGTCATAATAAGAGCATCATCATTGAGGGTCCTCTCAGTGAACCTAAAGTGTAGTGAATACGTGTTTACATGACCAGACAAAAGGACTGCATCTCATTTTTATTAGTGTTTTAAAATTATTTCATCTTATTTTACAGCAGTCCTTTTGGAATTCATTTATAGTATTTTTGGTCAAAAACTAGTGCTAAAATAACGTAAGTGAAAAATGAAGTGCGTGAAATAAACAATGTATTTATTTTATTTTTTTATCTTCTGGAAGTAAATTAAATAAAATATTAAAAATTAAAAAATGGCAAACCAGAGCGATTCAACCAAATCACTTGCACACTTTGATATAAGATTAGAACAAACAGCAATAACGCAAACTCCACCATCAGAATGGACTACAGTTATTAACAAAAAACGATTGAGAAGTCCAGAAGAAGAAATCGCGAGGAAACAAACAAGAATCAGTGACTATTTGTTACAGAAACCGATAGAGACAAAAAAACAGTTTTAGCAACCTGTCGGAAGAAATTGAAGAGAACATACAACCAAGCCCTGAAAAAGTTGTTCCCAAACCACCACCAATAACAGTCTATAAGGTAGGAATAATAAAAAACATCCATGACCTATTGAAAACCATTACTACGAACTACACAATTAAAACAGTGAGCTATGAAACAATTAAAATCCAATTGTTCGAAGCGGATCACTTTAAAGTTCTTATAAAAGAATTAGATGAAAGAAACACCCAATACCATACATTCAGGCCAAAATCCGAGAGAACATTTAAATTCGTGTTAAAAGGATTACATCACGGGACGGACTTTAACACCATCAAGGTAGCACTAGCTGAAAAAGGTCACGAGGTCGTAAATATTCACAATATACGACATCACACGACAAAAAAACCTCTGCCTATGTTTTATATAGATACAAAACCTAATGGAAATAATAAGGCGGTGTATGAAATCACCAAATTGGAAAATAATATTATTAAATGCGAACCACCACATATAAAAAGAATTATACCACAATGTACAAGGTGTCAAGCGCACGGACACACAAAGACTTACTGTCGCAAATCATATAGATGCGTAAAATGTGCAGGAGAACATAAGACAGGAGATTGTACTCGTAAAGTTCGCGATGAAAAAGTGAAATGTGTTAACTGTAACGGAAATCATCCAGCGAACTACAAGGGTTGCGCAGTTCACAAGCAACTACAGCAGAAACTCTATCCGGCCTTAAGGGAAAAAAGGCATCAACAAAAACAATCCACTACTACCAATCTACCACTACCAACCAGAACAAGTCAACCAGACATAACTTATGCCCAAATAGTTGAAAATGGTTCAGCACAAAAACGAGAGACAATATCTCAACCTATTGAAACTAGCAACATCTCAAGATTAGAAAATATGATGGCCAAACTAATGGATCAAATGAGTACGATGCTTGGTCTACTCACAACCGTCGTAAGCAAACTTGCCTAATGCCTGAAACCAATAGCTACAAAATCGCCGTCTGGAATGCCAATGGGCTCCAACAACACGCCAGGGAACTAAAAATGTTCGTAATTGAACAAAATATTGACGTTATGATGGTTTCCGAAACACACTTTACGGACAAAAATTATTTGAAAGTTCCTAAATATAAGCTTTATCATACAAATCACCCTGATGATAAAGCACATGGAGATACAGCCATAATAATTCGAGATGATATAAAGCATTTCGAAAAAGAAAAATTCCGCAAAGACTACCTGCAAGCCACCAGTATAACCATAGAGGAAGCCCATGGACCATTAACAATTTCTGCGATTTATTGCCCACCCAAACATAACAAAAAGGCAGAACAATTTCAAGAATTCTTCAGTACGCTAGGTAATAGATTTATAGCAGGAGGAGATTATAATGCAAAACATTTAATGTGGGGTTCAAGAATAACAACCTCAAAAGGTAGAGAACTGCTCAAAGCCATAAGGATAGATAACTTACAACATATCTCTACTGGTGAACCAACATATTGGCCTTCAGACAGAAATAAAAAACCAGATACAATAGATTTCTGTATTACAAAAAATATTGATCCAAAAAAGTGTCAGGCAGAATCATGTTTCGACCTGTCTTCTGATCATTCACCAATAATAGTAACAATTTCTTCAAAAATTACCATCAAAGATAAACCCCCTTCTCTGTGCAATAATAGAACTAACTGGCCCTCATTTAGAGAAAACATAGACCAAAATATCTCTCTAAACTTACCGTTACAAACTGAAATGGATATAGAAATAGCAGCAATAAATCTTACAAAAAATATACAGGAGGCAGCATATTCCGCGACTCCCAACAGTGAAACATTTCCAAGAAAAAATACACATATATCATGTACAATACAGAAAAAGATAGCAGAAAAAAGAAAGTTACGACGAAATTGGCAACAGCAAAGGACTGAAGAGAATAAAAGAAAATTTAATAGGGCCATAAAAGAGCTGAGAGATCTAATCCAAATCGAACAGAACCAAGGCATTCAAGAATACCTAGAAAACTTGACCTCAACTGAGGCTACAGACTATTCGTTGTGGAAAGCAACAAAAAATCTTAGGAGATCCCAGCAGCATAACCCACCTATTAAAACAAGCGAAAATAATTGGGCGAGAAGCAATAAAGAGAAGGCCGACATTTTCTCAAAACACTTAAAAAATGTTTTTAAACCTTTAAACCTACATAAAGATGACGAAAATAAAATTACTAGCTTTCTAGATTCGCCATTTCAAATGGATTTACCGCACGAGAAATTAACGGTCAAAAAAGTTAAACATACAATAATGAGAGAGATTAATATTAAAAAAGCTCCTGGTTATGACTTAATTACTGGCAAAATTTTAAAAGAACTATCAGAAAAGGCTATAAAACTATTAACATATATATTTAATGCTATGCTACGAATTAATTACTTTCCTAGTATCTGGAAAGTAGCTAAAATATTAATGATACTTAAACCAGGAAAAATACCAGAAGATGTGACCTCCTACCGACCTATAAGTTTATTACCAATAATCTCGAAAGTTTTCGAGAAATTATACATAAAAAAACTAAACTATATAATAGAAAAAAGAAAAATTATTCCAGAACATCAGTTTGGCTTTCGCAATAAGCATGGGACTATAGAACAAGTGCATAGACTTGTAAACCAAATAAACGCTGACCTAAATGCCAAAAGATATTGTTCGGCTGCTTTCCTAGACATATCTCAGGCTTTTGACAAAGTATGGCATACGGGCTTGCAGGTTAAACTAAAGAAACTTCTCCCTCATCCGGACTATCAGCTACTAAAATTGTATCTCACTGACAGACATTTTATTGTAAATCAAGGCGATGAACATACCGAATTAAATCCCATATATTCAGGAGTTCCGCAAGGTAGTGTACTGGATCCAGTACTGTATCTTCTGTATACGGCTGATCTGCCCACCACAAAAATAACTACTGTGGCAACATATGCAGACGATACAGCAATCTTAGCATCCCATGAAGATCCAGTCACAGCATCAGTAAACCTACAAACCCACCTGGAGCAAATACAATTATGGTTGAAGACATGGCGCATTAAAGCCAATGAATCAAAATCCACGCATATAACGTTTACCCTGCGTAGAAGGACATGTCCACCAGTAAATATCAATCATCTTCAACTCCCCCAAGCAGAGCATGTTAAATATCTTGGTATGCATTTAGATCGACGCCTAACCTGGAAGAAGCACATACTCTCTAAGCGGAAACAACTAGGACTAAAATTATATCAAATATATTGGCTCATTGGGCGCAAATCCAAGCTATCATTAGATAACAAGGTATTGCTGTATGAGTCTATACTCAAGCCCATTTGGACCTATGGAACTCAACTATGGGGTACCGCTAGCAAATCTAAAATATCCATCATTCAACGGTTCCAAAATAAGGTGTTGCGTGCCATTGTTGATGCTCCGTACTATATTTCAAATAAAGTGATACAACGCGATATTCCTCTAGAACCTATAACGAGTGTAATCCAACGTGTTTGTGTGAAGTACTTCGAAAGAGTGTCAGTGCATCCCAATGTACTCGCTAATCAGCTAAATATGCGACGTGATAGTGAAGTGCGTAGACTAAAACGTTTAACACCACCTGATCTGATTACTGGACATATGTAGAGTTTAGAATAAGCATTAGAATAAGACTAATTAATTAAGATAATATTTTATACAGAAGATTGCTTAATGAAGTGATTTTCTACATGCCATGTATATATAATATAAACAGAAGAAATACTTATTGCCAATAGGGCAGATTGTGGACTCACTAAGAGTAATAAAAAAAAAATTGAGGGTGCGAGATATACATTAGAAGTAAACCAGTCAGTGTTGTGATGACATGAGCAGCTGAGCACCACGATATTGTTGACCATATAATAACAGAACTACTCCCACGCTTGTAACCTGAGCATTATATAATCGTCGCATTGTTTATATTAAAGCAGTGTTGCAGCATGCAAAACTATATTGATTTCTATGTAATTTTGTTCATCCCCTGTAAGTTTAAATTCAGATAACGAACTATAACATAAGTGAAAATAAGGATACATATGTGAACAAATGAGTTTTAAATTAAAAATGTTTCAACAGAAAATAAAAAGTGGCAGTTTTTTAAACATCAAAAACTAATTACATAGAAACAGGAATCATAACTCCAGAATAACAGGCCTCATCACTTGCGATCGAAGAAAATGAAGCCGTTCGCATCAGGAATATGTATGGAGGTAACTCGAGAGTACTCATATAGCCCACTTTTCTTCGTTATTAAAATGTCATCGATTTTAAGTAAGTATTATACAGATCGTACTTTATACATCCATATTATTCTCAATTATATCTTAATTAGCAATATTTATCTTTACTATTCAGTATCAACTAATCTTCCCAATATTATAGTGGGTGTACAACTATAAATACTCCAACCTATCTAGAATATTAAATACGACATAGTTAGAACAATTTCAAGAAAACCATCAATGTTAGCGCCTCAAATCAGTATCTGGTATTTCATCTAGATTACAGACAATAATAAATATAATAAAGCAATAAAGTAAGTAATGGAAATGTTAATCCATTTAAAGCCTATCTGTAACTGAAGCATATTATAGAATGGTTCAAGATGGAAGGGAGACACAAATAATTATGTTTAAAAAACTAATCTCACTGCTGTCTGCCAAATTGTTTGACAGTAAAAAAGTTTAAACCACTCATAAATATACGAGATTAGAAATATTGGTTAGCGCTTAATCATTAAACTGGCTAATCATTCAAAAATCACATAAACTAAATAACCAGAAAAGAATTGCAGTGATGATATCGAAATCAAATGGATTCACGAATTAATCAAATCCAAGATTGTACAAATCGTATCCAACAAAATATGTTGTATAAAAAATCACTATCATTTTTCTCATTATACGAGGGTGGTTCAAATATGATCGATACAAATACTCTGACACGTTTATTTGTTGAAAAAATTTACAAAAATTTACAGTTTTCCTAGAAATTTTCTCTCACTAATTAGGCATTTTGTCCATCTTTCACGAAGTTTTTTGATGCCAGTATCTTGGAATTCCCTGGGCAACTCGGACAGCCATGTGCGGACGAACTCCTCTACCTCGTTGTCGATGTTGAATCTTTGACCTCTGAGGGATTCTTTTAGTGGTCCAAACATGTAGTAGTGCAGGGTGATAAATCCGGACTGCAGGAGGGTGTTCCAGTACCTCCTACTCTAATTCCGATATTGTATCGAGCGATATTATGAATATAAGTAATAGAAGGTTAGAGTAGTATGTAGCATTAATGGTATGTTGGGTGTGCAGGAAATCGACGTACAGCACGCCCCGCCGGTTCCAGAAAACCGTACACAGAACGTTACCCGCGGACCTTGCTGTCTCCGCTTTGACTAGCGACCCTTCCTCCTTCTTCCTTCACTATTTAGACAACATCTTGCTTTTGGGAGTGTAATAGTGTTAAAAAAGTGTCTCCCTCCGCCTCGTATCGCATCAGCAAGCGGCGACAAACTTTCAACCGCGTAAATGTTTGCTCTCTCGACGGTTTCGAGGCCATCTTTGAATGCTTTGGCCCATTTAAACACGGCAGCCCTACTCAGGCACTCACTACCGAACTGATTTTGCAAACGCAGAAAAATTTCCGTCTATTTAACGCCTTTAACGCCGACATTCACTCATGGCGATCATGCACGCGCGTGAAACATGCGCTCCCAAGGAAAACTATGCCACACTGTTCGCGCCACACCATCTACAGCCTTTCTTTCCACCATATTTGAACCACCCTCGTATATTGGTCGATTTAAGATTTTATTATTTAATTCGTCCTATTGGCTGTGAAATTTTGCGCTTCAACATACTAACATCTTATTAAACATATAGAATTTAGAGACTGAACTTAATATAGGCTACATAGATATTTTAGGAGATATTTAAAAGTAACTAACCTTTTATATCGTCCTAATATATTAAAATAACTATTTTTTAATTAAAACGTTTACTGTTTATGCGTGTAAAATAATGTGACTTACACTTAGCTTGTTATAATTATACTTGGCCCTAGTTTCCTCGAAACATACATTAGGCTTAACCTCACACCTTGTACGCATATATTTTCTTAACTCCTCATCTTTTTGTTCCTCATATATTCCGTCTTTTAGGCCCGTGTCTCCTCCTAGAGGTAAATGGATGCTTTCCATTTCTGTCACACCGTACATCAAGTCAAACCTAAAAAATAAAACACTCCTTGTGACAAACAATTGGAGTCTGAAAAAAATTCTACTATATTAAAGTTTTTTGGGCACAACCCACACGAGTAATATTCCTTCTCTCTAACATTTGTTTTATTATAGATCATTATTTGTTTAAAACAATAAAAGTAAAATTTATTTTTTCACTAAAACTGATTAGATTCCATAAATATTTTTTTTACATTTTATTGTTATGAATGCCGTTATTTGTTTACATTTTATGGAATTCTATGATGACAGTCAAATAACAATAAACACACATAAGAACGAATAAAAATTTAACTAGTAGTTATGTGGTCACAGAAGAAGGCGCGAACTAAAATTTAGTAGAATTCTTTCTAAAATAAACATTATATAAATACTTAAAGTATAAAACAATTACAGGTAAGTGTCAGTAGTTACTACGTGATAAAAACGATAGTCTTCAAAATAATCATGAATAGAAGAAAATAATTAAGACAATACAGAAGACAACAAAAATTCATTAAATGCAATACGAGCTTCAAATTTTTAAATCTCATGTAAAGGTAGAAAGTTCTCTGTTGAGTGAATTAAAAGGTGATGTTATCTAGTGCTTCATATTCAATATGTGCTTCATTTCATAATCTTTGCGATAACTTTACTGGATGTTAATTGTTCATAAACTAAGGAATGAATGAACCTCTATATATTATAAATATAATATATATAATATATATAATATATATAAGTGAATGAATAACTATATATAATATAGATATTAATTCATCATTCATATATAATATTTTTACATTATTATTTCACATTTTGGAATATAAAGATGAAAATATTCAAACTTCATATCGTATAAGCGTTAAATTAATCATTCGGGTAATATGAAACAACATGGTATTGAAAAAACTTAATTTTTTGTTTTTTGCTAGACTTCTACGGGTCCTACAATTTCACAGCTCACTAGAAATAATTCAATAATGCTTCTCTTAATGATTATAATTTAGCTATCTAATTTTCCATCTATATTTCTATGATTTATTTTCTTCGTACTTGATATCATAGGGTTCACAGCTTTAAATCAATAAAATTAGTAAATGCTCCGTAATAATAATAATAGTGATAATGGGATATGTTTATTGAAAAGTTAATTCATTTTGCGTAAATCGCATTAGCTTGGTATTGACTGAACTCTGCAAAATGCTTAATTAAGTTTTAATTGCACTTCTGATAATTTGTACTCTTATTAATAATGTGTCATTTGAAGAAAGGACTTTTGTCACTTTTCTTGAAATAGCATATATATCAAGTAATTTGGCTTAACATATTTTTGATTATCCAGAGTACTTTTTAACATTAGTACCAAAATCAATCGTCAATTTTAAAGGATACACTACATAACAAATATCTCCGGATTTGGCACAAGCGCACCATCCTGCATACAGCACCATATACTCAATATTGCCTTCCTTTTCTAATGGCGGTAGATTTTTTTCGAGTCGATCAATACGGTTGATCCAGCCAAAACAACAAAAAAATCTAGAATATTTAGATTTTGTGTTATATAAATAATTCCATAGTAATAGTAGTTCAATTGTTGTATTACCTAAACATACATTGGTTTTAAAATATGGAAGATCAACGGTAAGTGCAGAATTTAAGGTTACATTTTTAAAAGTTATACGATTCAAATAGCATCTATTTTATTTATAATGAGAATGTTAGCTGTCAAATTTATAATACATCATTTTCAACGGCACCGAATAGGTGTCAATGTATGCCAAAATTAAATGATAAGAACACAGAAGAAAATGATTCTTGTTGTGTTGGAAGCAATCAAGTCATTAATGGTGTTGATCAAGAATAGTAAGAAAAATTGTTGTAACTATTTAAACTATAACTAAAATATAACTTACAACTATTTAAATTTTATTTTATAGGTGAGGTGTAACTAGAGTTTATTGAGAGTGAATGTCAAAGAATGTGAAATTCGGAGAATCAGAGAAGAAGAAATTGGACAGCATTTTGCTAAGGTGTACGAACCGTGTATAATGATACTATGAATTAATTAAATTTTTTAACAAAAGCAGATCTGAAGCAAATAAACGAAATATAAAACTATCAACGATACCCTAATGATCTAATGACAAGGAAAATACAATGCATTTTTATATAAGAGTATAGGTAAATAAATTATTGTTTTGTAAAAATAATGATGTATTGACTGAGATTTCTTTCAGCTTAAAAATGCAATGATCCTTTCGTTTTAGGCTAGTAAATGTACAATGTGTTAATCGGAAGCTCGAAGTAGTCAATTCATTAATGGGGTTTGTGGATAAAGAATAGTAGCGATCATAGTTGATCATATTTGGAGATTTTTACGAGAATTTCACTGCTTTCATATGTAGTGGTGGCTTTTTCGATTGGTTTTGGCTACATTGGCTGGATTTAATCTAAATAATTTTGGTCTTTCTAGGGTAATGTTTATTTATATGGTTCTTGGAATTCTTGTTAATTGTTGAAATAGGTAAATTAATTTAAATATGGTATTTTTATAAAAATAGAACGGTATATAGAAATTATTTTTAATATTTCATTTTATTTCATTTTTGAAATAAAATGTGTTACTTAAAAAAAATTTCCATGTTTATTTCCTTCTCTCCGTATATATAGTTTCAACTTTAAATCAATTATTTATGAAATTTTTGTACTTTTGTACGTTTATTTATAAAAAAATATTTTATATATAAAAAAGTAGTAGGTGAATGCGCCAAATCCGGAGTTTACATATTTGTTTATTAATGTATCCTCATTTTTAATACGCCGAAATCAGTACTCACATGTTTTAATCGATGGAGCATTAATGCCATTAGCTTCCAAAGCATTCGATGACCTGCACCCGATTTATTTTAATAAAAATAAAACTTCCCGCAAACATGAATTACCCGGTACAAATTTATACATGTATACATTGCATTGAGACCACTAATAATTTGTTTTGTTCACAGTTCGAGGAAATAAAATATCGAACAAACCTCAACATGATGTTTTTTTTGAAATTGTACCCCATACTATTTAATACACAATAATACTAACTGTTGGCTTGTTTAAATAATATCAATATCTTCATAACATATTCAGTCCAATTATAGGTACATTTCAATTCATATATATTTACACTCATATAAAATAAATTGTTACTATTACTATTTAATGAAACTGACAAAGAATTCTATTATATTAATATATGTTACATCGGTAAATATAAAAACATATTAAAGGCACAAAAGCTTTTCTCTGTTGTTCCGTGTACATTCTCTGCGAAAATTTCTTTCGGAATCAAAACTTTTATCTGCGAAACGACAATGAAAGCTATAAAAAACCCAACAAACCACCTAATTCAAACTCAAACAGAGGAGCGTTTTTTCCATTTAGAAATTAAATTACGTGAAGTATCTTTTTTGTGGTCTATGGGAATGACTATATTTTGTAGGGGTAACATCCTACAATGTTTGGGGATTCTCTTAAACTACACTTTTTTATTTGTTTGGGATTGCCTTAGGGCAAGGGCAACGAAACAGTTCCAGCGTTAAGGGAAGGTTTGTTTCCATTATTGAAAATTTTAAAAAACAATTTCGTATATTCTTATCGGCGACGGCTACTTCATATCCCTGCTAGTCTCCCCATCAAAGATTTATGCTGAGGGTATCGTGTTTAAAAGGATTTTTTTTCTATAGAATAATTTAATAAATATATGAACTATCTAATTTCGGGTTATTGGGTGTATCAGTGTGTATAAGTTTGATTAGTTTGTTCATTCGATTTCCATCTGGAAATAATGTCAATTTTTTGAATCAGCCATATAGTACCTCTTGTGCCGACACCTCCAGCAAGCAAAAACAGTAATATCGTACGGTGGGGGTAATAAAAGTGACGTTCAAGAAAGTCTTCGCCTATGTCTACGCTTTCATATAAATTTCATGCAATTCTACAAAAGGGATATCAACAACACATCATTAATAACCGAATGAAATTATTAGTGCGGATATCTGCCGATGTAACTCTAATAAATTTAAAGACGTGCTGCTACAAAAAAGTCTAAAAGGACAAAAATTAAGCTCTCGTTGCTAGATTCTTGATGCTGCCGTACCAAGTGTACTCCGTACTCACCAAATATATTGACTACTGATTACCACTTGTTCAGGTTGATATAGTATGGTTTGGCAGGCATTCGGACTGGAAATGCTGAAGAAGTGCAGGAATGGATTGATAATTCGATAATGGAAAATGGCTACCGAACTAACATGGCTCTTTCGACATAAATAAACATAGAAAATAGTTGTAGAAATTCTACATTTGCTTCCAGAATGGATTGAAATATTAATTCTCTTAAAACAACCTTAATATAGAAGGTTGAAAAAATTACAATAGGATAAGTTGCTTTATGGAAAAAAGTTTACGTGGCATTTGTTCCTCAGGCAAAATTTCTAATGATAATTAACCCCTTTAATGTCAGCAATCGGACGAATTATTTTTCGTTTTCCATGTGGATGGTTTACATGATCATACACTCAAGGTAGTTACTCTACCTTGTTTTTTCAAAATGTTATCCATCCTTAAACTATTTATAATGATTATTGTTAAGGGTGATACGAAATTGTATGACAATTTATTGCCCTTTTAAGGCTTATCGTTTCTGACAGTATAATATCGAAAAAACAATAAACGAACAAAATCTAATATATGCTTAACTGAAACAAAAAGACCAACAAAAGTGTAGGTAGCATGTAGCACCACAAGCTTTGCCTTATTTTAGTAAATCATAGAAAGTAATATTTGAAGGTAATCTGTCGACTTTTTTAATGACGACTGGGCATTTATTTGACTGTGTTTGGAGGTCATTTGATGCTGTTATTGGCTCTTCGTTGTGATGTTAATGCAGCAGTATCATCTGCATGTGAGTACTGGTTTTTCTGGTCGGTAGAACAGCGGTATACAGTAAAACAATATTAGACACAGTAGACTGCTTTGTGAAACTCCTCTGAAATATATTGGATGCAATTCAGTCTGTTCATTCTCTTGGTACTATGACAAGATGTCTGTCTGTGAGATAAAATTTTAGTAACTGAAAATGAGTAAGAAGTAGAACATTTTCTTTTAATTTAACCTGCAAACTTGTATTCCAAAGGCCTGAGATATGTTGAATAATGCAGCCGAACAATATCTTTTGGCATAAGTCTAGATTTATGCTATTTACTAATCTATACACTCTACGGAATGATATTTCTTTTGTGTATTTTATTATTAAGCCTAGCTAACATTATCCGTAAAAAACTTACAGATCGATAGGAGAAGACATTTGGTTTTTCGACGGTTTAAGAATTCCAAACGCTAGAGATATACTCCATTCGTAATATTGCGTTGAATATGAATGTTATTAATTTTGCAGCCCTCTCTGGCAGCCATCGAAATGTTTTTCGATTATTAGATCATAGCTAAGAGTTTTTCTTCTAATTAGTGTCTCTCATTATTATATGTGTTTCTTGTTTATTACAATTTTCTCGGAGAAATTTAGAAAATGGGTTGGTCTTTAAAATTGACTAGATAATAATAACCAAAAAAATTATTAGAAGAGATATTTTTTCTAAATAGATACCGCTAACATAGTTCGTTAAATAATCACTTATTACAAGGTTATTAGCTTCTTATCTAAGTCTATCTAAGCTGACAGCAAGTTCCTTTCAGGATGTATGTATATGCGAAGAACGAATCTATCCCGAACACCAAACACAAAATACAGAATAAACCCCAAGCCGCAAAAATACGGCTACGCAAACAAAATCGAAGTGTCTCTGTCACTTTAGGTTTTTATCCGGTAATTTATTTTTCTTTTTCCCGTGGGACTTCAGGTGATATACGGCCCCGGTAATCTGCGGAGTTTTTATTTTGAATTTAATAAAGCAAGGCGAAAACATCTTGTTTTTGCTCAGTGCCGATAAGGGAAAATATTGTGCGGAAATCGGACCATTCCAATGGGAAAATGCGATATTTATTTGATGAAGTATCGATTTCGATTTAAACCTTGTGAAAAACGACCTGAATGTTTATGAATTGCTTACCGATCCATCCGAGATGGTATTACTTTTTGTTTGATATTGCGTATTTTTATGGCATTGCCCTATATAATACAATACAATGAAATATATTCACTATAATGTAACAAAACATTGGTTTATTTATTTAAATTTCTACAGAACTGCTGAAACAGGAACATATAACGTATAAATTTACTAAACAAACACTAATTAATTAAGTCATTATTAGTTCCTTATATATCTGCTGTACATTTTTACATCTAAGGTATATTTAATGGATATAGTCAATAGCCTGGTTATAAACAAAATAATATTTCGAACCTACTATATTAATAGGAGTTCTTTTGAAATAATAATAGGTTTTTTAACATCTTTATCAAAATGAAGATTATTATTACCTAATTTTCTGTATCGCGTCTAAACATCTTATGAATGTTTATTCATAGAATGGTATATTTTTACAGCACAGAGAACTTGAATACTTGAAATCCTAAGTGATTTGAATTTGAAAACAATTTGAATTCATTGATTAAAACAAGTGAATGCATTCCGAGATGATTTTCATGTTAAGCCTTTCTTTCACTAGTTTAACTTTGGTTAAGGAAATTTTGATTAATAATCAATTATATCAAATGACATTTATAATTTAAATATAATATGAAAAATGTTAAGCACGAAGTATTATTAGAGTAATTTTTCAATTTCAGTTACCGTAAGGTAATGATAAGTTTTAGTATACTGCATATTTTACCGCACTAGTATAGCCAATTTCATTATATATATTTCAACATTAACCTTACCTAAAATTGAGACATTAACTAATTTGTTTTCTGAAGCCTTTAATTATTCAGATATTATGTTACGTTAATAGTTGAAGAGCATTAGTTATATGATGAAAGATTTCAAACGAAAACTGTCGTTTACACGGATATTTAGAATCGTTAAATTACAAAATATAATGAAGTAATTACCATGCACTTTACTTAAAATAAATACAAATAAAAATTGTTAATCATAGTTTTTGTTTCACTTTATTTCAACAGTTCCATTAATTTTCTTGTTTTACACATAATGAAGGGAATTTAAATATTGGCTAATTGGTACATGGTCGTAACAATGACGTCAATATATACAGTATATATCTATCCTTACAAACATATAGGCATTAATTATTACTGTTTTATAAAACAAACATAATTAACAAAATTAATTACGATCTAATTTGTTCCACAGCGCAGTCTCTAACATTAGTTTCCACGTATTTTGATCACTAATGAAAATCCAAAGTATCGATATGAACAACGATTAAATAACATAACAAGGTATTAAATTAGATAGTTTTGACCATTTTCTACATAAAGTTACAGTTTTCCACTCAGTATTACTATAAATTCTTCTCTGTATGACGCTTATCGTGGAACATCTAAAATTATATTTTCGATATACATCAATTCAATTTTCAAAATTCCTTTTTTCCGAGGTGGCCACGTTGGAACCAGATCAGAATCTGATGGGGGAAGGTTTCCTCCAACCATGTTGTCAAAGACACTCTATTAATACTCCAATGGAAAATGCGCCACACCCATTACTCAACAGAATTAGTGCCTTTAAATTTGTACTTTTTCAGATCCATGCAATATGACTTGGAGGGTATGCGATTTATTGAAGCCGAACAAGTGCGAAAATGGATCGATGTAGAAAACATTTTGATTAAATTATATTGTACCTATTTTTCTCAATACATTTTCCACTCTATTTATACATGTGAACACAAATTAGTTTAGATCGTTTTCTGTTTATTCCTTATCATGTGGTATCCATAAAGTATACATGAATCAACTCCCCTACTAGGACAAGCTCAAAAGAAATGATAATCAAATGAAGTAAGGTTCGGAGAAAATAACGTGTAGTTTTTTTAATATGATCCATTTAATTGTTACTTGTTATTGTTATTGTCATATCTTTCACAAAGTCAATTCAACAAGCTATCGATGTAGTTAATTCAACCAAGAAAAAAAACAGACATTTTAAAAACTGGAATAGATAAGGCATGACGTTTTATATCTGACAATTTTAATATATCACCAACTGTCACAGTTAATTTAAAGATGTAAATCTACTATGACCACCATGCAATATAGTACATCATGCATGCTGGCAAAACTGCCTCCATATAAATAATGAGAGTCGTATGTATTTCTCACTTTACATAACAAGTCTTGCAGATCATATATCAGTATCTTATTCGCTGCGACGGTTAAAACAGGCCATTGAGGAAATATGTGATCTTGGACTTGGTGGCGAAATCAGCTGAAATGTTCAACCTTCAAAAATTCAACCCTTGACAGTGTTCACGGCAATGGCAGCAAAGGCAAATCATGGTAAAACGCAATTGATGATGAAGTACTGTGGTCAAAATCCACAGTTAACTGACATACATTAAACATTAACAAAATTTATTATGGTCAGACAACATAACAAAAGCCAGAGCAGAACTTAAGGCTTACGCGATTGCAAAACGTTTTATAACGGAAATCAACGCTAAACTGCGAAGAAGTGGTTCAACGATCATAACACCTGGAGCTTAACATTTAGAAGAATGCGATGTAGTCAGATCAATTATCGTTTCCTACTAACTACCGTGTTTATACATGGGAGGTTCCAAAAGAAGCCTACGATTAGGACTGCTTGTTACCTACACTCAAGCATGGTGGATGTTCTATTATGATTCGTATGGCAATATCTTAATATATACCTGGTCCTCTTATTCACATCACTGACAGGATTGTTGTGAATTAATGTCTCGACATACACATCGAAGAAGTTGTTGCTATGATTGGCATATTGATACAAAACACTGCCATATTCTCAGATAATAACTCGTCCGTACACATAGCCAAGAAGGCTCTGTATTAATGTCAGAACCACAAGAATATCATCAAATATCTATCTATCTTCCTAAAGTAATCGCCAGACCTAAATACAGTTAAACCATCATAAGGAGTTTTAAAGCACAGATTGAGGAGCCATTTAAACACTACGAATCTATTCCTTGAAAACTAGCAGTTGTTTTAAAAAACCAAATCGTGTCTTAACACCCTATTAATAAATAAATATTGTGTACATGTTAGGTATTCCTGTTAATTCTTCTATCTTCTGTATATATATTAATCCCTATAGATAAAATATCATATATTTCATTTATTGACTTCAATGTTTTCAACATTTCATATATTTGAAAATTTTATTATTTATTTTTTTCTATAAAGTAAAATTTAAGCACTAAACACCATAATACGATCTCAATATACCTTATACATATGCTAAACCGAACAATAAAAGAACGAAATATTTCTTTACGAATATAATCAAAATTTTATTGGCCGGTTAAACGTTTTATTATTATGGGGAAACAAAAATCGTCAACAATTTATCTGTCTTTCGTGGCAACTAATGCCGATAAAACACGCAATTCGCTAAATATCGATCCGCCTGTTTAAACCAATGATAAATCGTATGTTTTTGACTTTTACATTGATTCCTCTTTTTTGGAAGCGTCCCGAAAATAAATTCCACCCTAGTGACATCGAAACGCAGTCATATATTTCGACCGATTCCCCGCAGGTTTAAACTGATGCACGGAGTAACAGAGATGGAAGACCCTCATTTTTCCGAGATCTTTGGTAATTTTCATTTTCTTCGAGTCATATTTTTTTGGCACGCATACTGTTTTAATAAAGGATATTCGCTGAAGGTTTTATTGTCTCCTTTTAATCAGACCGCCGAATCTTTTATGTTAAGGATGTTTAATCAATAACTTAACAAAATTAAATTTTACTATATTTTAATAAGGTATTTTATCCACTCTGAATAAAATTCTTAGAACAAAATTATTTTTATCGTAAGTTATTTGCTTTATTATATTAAAAAAATTATATAGGTTTCTGCTGATTATAATTTTATTTTTAGTTATTATTGTTCTACTGTGTATTACATTTTACTGTGAGCCATTATAATAATTTTTTGTTACTACAATAAATGCGAGGATTAGTACCGGACAAAAATTTCAAGGTATCAGGGAGATGACTTAATTTTTGAGCACATTTATGCTACGGCAACGAAGAAGACAACCAAGAAGCTTGTAACTTTTGAGGTAACAAAATCATCAGCCAATTTCCATATATAAAAGTATAAAGAAACCTACACACAATAAAATGAAATAGAAGTCAGATGGAATCACTACTTGAACAATAGTTTATACCTTCTCCTCTGAAGTCCAAGAGGGTTCACGAAAGTTTCAAGTATTAACCAAACAGGTGAGAGTGTTGTCAAGCATCATTATGACTTAGCGTTCTTTCTTCAATTTGGTCTATTGACTTGCTTCAATAGTTTCTACAAAAATGCATGAAAAAAATAATATGATTTGTATGGTTGTCACAGTTGGCGAAAACCATTTATTTCTATATAATTTTTTATATTGAGTGGAAAATAACTAAATTGGTTTTTCCACTCGTACTTTTTAACGTGTACTTATTTATGTAAATTTTAAACAGTAATCAATGGAGGAATGGTGTGTTAATCGAATAGACTTTTACCATTTTTCTGACAAAACCATCATTCCGTCACTGTGGAACTTCCTGACTAAAAACTGAAGCAAGTCATTTTTACAAATCACTTTTTCACTAATAAACAAATAGACACATTTGAATGAATTCAGGATGGATATGCGACGTGTTTTAGAACTATGTGGAGTATTATATCGATCAAATGTTAATTAATTTATGTCTTAGATCTAGGACTATGACAATATGAAGAAAAATTAGTAGATACTGGTATTTAATATCTAGTTGTAATATGTGTACCAAGTGCTTTTAATATTAACATTTTAACAAACCGACAAAGAACAAAGGACTATCAGATAAGGTACCCGAGTCGTACTATATGATAGGTATATCAAAACGTTCAGACAATCGGTTTCAATTTTTACCGAAGTGTTAATGAAGTATATTTGGTCCTTCCGCTTTTCCTAATAATCAGTTCCAGCTGTTTTAGTGGCTTATTTCTATCGCATTAGATGTCGACTGTAATTAATTGATCAAGTTTTAAGATCTCATGATGAACAATTCCTTGCCATTTCCATGAAGATATGGTTAACTCCAATATTTCTTTGTAGTTAGTGTAATAGATTGCGATATCGCATTATTAGAATTAATAGGTGTTAAAGAATCACTGATTCTCTCGTGGTAGCATCGTACTCTATTCGCCATTATGGATCATTTACTAATTTATTCATTGCGGAAGAAAGAAGGATGAACAATGTGGCATAGCCTTTTAAAATTCTTACCAAAGTCACTTGATTCAACTATTGTAATACAATAAAATTCTATACAAAATTGTATACAATAGTTCCAATTGTATACATAACCAATAAGATCAAAATGAGCTTTGTCTGATTTTTGAATCGATATAATTACTTACAATTTTCTTTTCTAATTTTTATTAAAAATAAATTGATTCATTTCTTATAACGTTATTAAAACTATAATATATGTTATTGATTGCTAACTAATATACGACCTGCCCTATATATCAATATGTTAATAAATAAATAAGCAGTAATTTTCATTTATTACAAATTATGTTTTTCTAAATATATAGAAATTTATTATTATTATTTTAATTTAATACTCATTATAACTGCGGACTATTTATATATTTTTAAAAATTTTAAATTTCAATGTGCAGAAAATTAATTGATTGAACTTGATGCACCATTGCCTAGCGCTCTGTTTATCATCATCATCCATTGTTCTATTCTATTCATCTATTTCATTAATTATAGTATTTAATTTTGTTAATTTGATCTATAAATCGACTGTATGAAAATTCTTGTCCTTAATAAATGTTTATGACAAGTTTCAAAATCATACTGATATTTTTGACGCCACCAATTTGATGACGCCAACATACAGAGTAGGATTTTTGAATAGTCTAGTAGATAAAATCATCAATTTCCTTTAATAATTAAAGGCTTTTGTCTAATTATACACTATTATGGCAAAATTATGTGTATTATGGGTTATAAAGCACGAAGATTCCGCAGGGGCATAATATGCCAAAATATATATGGTAAATTCTTTTTAAAATGAGGAAGAAGCAATGTTCTATTAGAATCCTCGATATTGCTCGAATAAGCCCATTATTTCGGATTCCTTAAATGAATTAGTTCATACAATTTATTGTTGATAGTTTGATTCCCCCTATGAAATTAATAATGATTTTGTCGTCGTAGTATTTTCTTGACGGATATAGAAATGCAAAGAAACCGTACCGTGGTATCTCATTATTTACCTGTATTTCTATACACCTATTTAAACGTATCCAATAAAAACGTGTTAGTTTAATGACCTGTAAGGTCGTTTACCTTTTAAATATACTGGTGTACTGCATCATTGACTTTTTAGGATCATTGGGCACAAATCTATCATCAACGACAGGACCAAAGGTTGTTTTATAGGGATCGGTAACAGCAACGGCGGACATGAGTTGGTCTAACCTAAAAAATAACATATTTATGTTAGGATGATGTCATATTTTTTAAAGATATTATACATAAAAAAATCTTAAGATTTCAATTAATTGTTTGATATTAACAGTCATATAAAGAAAGTCCCTAATAATTTTATTACACTTCGTTTTACAGTAAAAATGTAACATGAATTTTGCCCCGAATAGTTAATGAATACCATAGTTTTTTAAGAAGAACCAAGAAGATATAATGATAATTATTAAAATTATCTTCAAAATTGAGTATGTGGCAAATATGTATCAATGATCTGTTAATATTCGAAAAGGAATAAATAGAAAAGGAGCTCAATCTGAAAAAATCTGTTATTTCTGTTTTAGTTTGGATTCCCTTACATTTTTCCGTACAATTTGAGAGGTAACCTAAATATATCGAAACATATAATATTTCAAGGACAACTTAAAATATTTTTAAAAATTATAACAACAAAACTTAATATTTCCTAAAATATTCCTAAAATAAACGTCAATTATCTGAATATTAATCCAAATGGTATGGTATGGAAAATAGAACCAAAATAGCAAAACTATATTAAAGCTGAAACTATATAAAGTTATAAAATTCAATTTTAGATATTTATTTAAATTAAATAATTAAAAAATATGATTTACTATTACTATTTTTTAATCTTGTTGACTATACCTTTTATAATATATTGGAACATATATTTTCCATTCATATTATTTGATATATTTACTTTTTTCAGTTACCTTTTTCGTCGTAAACAGTCTGAGAAGTTATCACGCAGTTGGCAATTCAAGGATTGTGCAACTTGAATTGAAATATCAAGAGGCTTACTAACGAGAGCCCAATCTGCTAGAGCGGTTCCCGACATTAAAATTACTCGCTGGAAAAGTTCTGTAAAGTAAAGGTATATTAGATTAGTATATTCATAGTTAATAAAATATTTAGAAAAATAGTTGGTTGGTAAAACCGACTTAAGGACTTCAAACTGATTAGTTGGTACTAGTTCAAAAACTATTGCAAATAGATCTATACATTTGGGTAGGAATTAAGCTAAATGGTGTGTATATAGTAGAATATAAAATACGGGTAGCAGATTTTAAAGTGTTTTTTTTGTGTTAAAAATCTAGGTGATTTGACAAATTTTCTTACTAAACAAAAACAAAATTTTATTGTCTCCGCCGGGAATCGAACTCGCGGCCTCCGTTTGGGAGCTAAACGCTTTTACCATTATACCATAGAATCAGTTGGCTAAAATATTTCTACGAGGCCTTACAAGCTTATTGCTTAAAAAGAAAAATAAATGGCTTTTACACTGAAAGGCTTCCGATTTTCCGTCTCATGAGCTCAGCAATAACATTATACACAAATATCTTATTATCTTAGATAAAAAAAATATGTGAAAACTTTGTTCTTGCCTTTTAATATTCAGGCTTTCCCTCGATTTTCCCTCTTCTCCCCCAATAAATCCCGATTTGGTTCCAATGATGCCACCCCGGAAGTGCATTCTTTCGAATAAACAAATTATTTTGAAAATCGGCCCATAATTGTCGGAAAAATCGGGCCAATATACATTACAAAAAAAATACAGCCGAACATAGAATCTCCTCCTTTTTCGGAGTCTCTTAAAAAATAAGATTACAATAATAAGTTAAAAATAGATATACAACAATAATGTAAATATGTTAGTTCTGTGGTTTAACGATTTTTATTAACGAATTTTTATTAGAATTATGAAGAAAGATTAGGAGAACCAGTTCGAAAATAGTTCAAAGATATGAATGAATACAAGACTTTTGGACGAGATCTCAGATTCCAGACGTTTATAAGGGGTCTAGACGTTCGAACAGAAAGGAAAATGGCTATCACATCAATTGACTTAAAATCCCTAGCGATGAAAAGTGAATTTACTTGAACAGTTAGACATCACTTGAACAAATTATGTAACATAAGATCATGCAAATTTTTTCATTTGCTTAATTCCTTGCCCACTAACTAGTCAATTCTGAATAATTTCTCTCGGTTTGTTCACTTTATGGCTTCAGTGGCTTTCTGAGCAGTTTCGAAGTTTTATTTATAAAAAATTTCTTAAAGTGTATGTCGAATGTATTTCGTTGGTTTTGTCACACGTCATAATTTTCCACGAAAACTTTTGTGTTTCAGAACTTGAACAGAGAGCTTATGTAACTTATATGTTTCATGTTATCCCACGTTTTAAAACCATGATTGATTCTGATAAACTGAAAGCTATATTTTCAAAAATCTGAGCAAAAATCTGTATAAAATAGGTCTGATAATATATTATTTTATTAAGAAGAGCCAAATTATGAAGCGTCTACTGAAATAAAATTTATATATTCCATATTCCATGTTGTCCCATGTTTAGAAATCATGATAGCGTTTGATAATTTGAAAACCACATTTTTAAAAATCACAGAAAATATGTGTATACAATAGGTCTGATTGAGAAGTGCCAAATTGTAACGTATCTAATGAAATAATATTTAGATTATCGTATATTCAGGGAATAATAAAAGGATTTTAACTTCACTAACGAATAAAGATGTTAAATTCCGTCGATATATTAAAGATTTTAATTTTATTGCATAACTACAAATTTTATTATTTATAATAATAAATATTTTACAAATATAGAGAAATTGTATTTTCGACATTGTGCGAGAGCAATAAAAATATTATTCTTATATTCTAGCGTTAAAATTGTTATTGTAACAAAAAAAGTTACTTTGTATTAAACATATTCCATTTTCCTGTTTTCATGCTTTTGAAATGGTTCGTTGGCTTTCTCTATTATAATGCATAATATTCCATTAAAATCATTTTGATGTGTTAGCCCAATATCTAAAGGGATTCTTTATTATGCAAAGCATATTCGTAACTGGTTCGTTTGATATTCCCCTCACGCAAAGCACAAAATAAAAGATAACAATGACAGTATAACTTGACCCGAAACATTAATAATTTTTGTATGTAAATATTATACAAAACCTAAATTAGCAAAACTATTGCTATAAACCACAATAAATTTTTTAAATTAATTCGTTGAATTTGGTATACCTGTGTAATTAATGCTGTGCACTTTGTAGTAGATTACGTATCTCAAACCTTTATATGAAGTTATGATTTATATGAAGCAAATATCTGTAAACAAAATTAACAATTGGACAAAGTAAAGGATGAACTTTAGAGGAGTTTTAATGAGACTAAGTCCATCTACATCAATTACACATATATGAGAAATCAACACATTCCTATCAGAGTAAATACTATACAAGTATCACAGCATTTAGGAATTATATTGGATGCGAAGCTAGCCTGGAAAGAAGGAGAAAAAACAAAGGGATATTACATTTTGAAAAATATATTAGCCACTTAAAATAATTCCTGCTCTATGAACATACAATAAAGTAGTAATATATAAACAAATCCTTAAGCTCATATGATCATATCGCATTTAAATATTGAGTTATTCCAAAAAGAGTAATCAGAACATAATTCAGCAGTTTCAGGCCAAAGTAGTGAGTTAATGCCCGAAGTACTTCAGAAACAGTGATATACATAAATATTTATAAATTGACACTATTAACCAGATCACTAAAATGTTTCCTCTACTTGTTGACAAATATTGAGGCAGTCCTGCTGCTCTATTTGTAATATTGTTTCATTTTCACTTTTAGTTTAAGAAAAATGACGAGAAGGAAGGTTGATTTAACAACGTCCTAATGAATATTTCCATTGAATTTCTATTTACCATGGATAGTTTCACGAACATCAGATTGAGTTCCCAACAACGTAATTGAGATACAATATAAGAGTTGTTATTTTGATGTAGAATATATATATTGTTAGCATTCAAAGATTACAAACTAGTATATATCCTTTTGTAAAAATATATAAACATGTTGAAGTAGTAGAGCAGTAAAATTTTTAATAAATCTGCTTATACTAAATCTGTCCTTAATTTGTATTAATCTTATCTTTTAACATATATTAATCATTTTTAAATCATCTAACTCTTTTTAAATTCAACATTTAATGTTTTTCTAACTTACGATATTATATATTATATTTTATTGTAGCCTAAGCCAATAATCTTATTATTGAGACAATTGGTATATAAATCTTTCTTGAAGAAATAATAATCACTACTGGTTAGATATATGAATGCGGTACATAAGAAAGCAGGTCATACGTATATTAGCATATATAGTTTTATTATTAAAAATTTTTTAGAGATAAATTTAACTATTATATATTTTACTGGTATTTTTATTTTAATACCAAAATGCGTCGATTTTTTAAGATCGTACTATGGGAGCAAAATATCTTTTTCATTTTACCTTATTTTTATTTAATACACAATAAAGTACCGTTTTGCTTTTGGAATTTAATGAACTGATATTTTTATGACATTTCTAATATATATTGTAAATGGCACTCCGATTCTTGCTGTCGGAGACAATAATGAAGAAACCATACGAAAATTACAACAGGCAAGAAAATATATAGCTACAAGACAATATAAATAATTGGATCAAAACTTGGAATTACCAATAACAATAAATGATACTATTGTTCCATACAGGAATGAATATCGGAATGTATCTTGATGCAAAATATCATAGGAAGGAATATGTAAAAAAAAAGGAAAGGGAAACTGAACTAGACCTAAAGTTGAACGTGGGCTCGGATCCACGGTCCTCGGTATTAAGCCTACCGACTGGCGCGACCAACTTAGAAATCATCCCAGAAGACATCCGGTCTTACCCAACCGGATTACTGGCGTTACTGGGATCATTTTCCTTGTCGGAAGTTACACTCTTGCCCAGGACAATCACAAATACTAAACAACAACAAACAAAAGTTTACGACTATGCCCCAGCAGGATTCGAACCCGCGACTATCGCAGTCGGATTTGCTTGTTATTAATACAGCTTCCATATTTTATTAATACCAGTGACTTTTACAAATCGTGTAAAATTTTATTAACTTGAATTATTTAAGTTGAATTAATAAATATAAATAGGAAAATATATGGCCATATCCCGAAATTATAGTAAAATATTTCAAAACATTTATGATTAGACGTTCGACAATAGATGATATAAAGCCCGCTGGAGATCCTTTTTGGCCATGAATTATCAGCTTCCTACTTTCAACGTTTTCGTAAAAACCGCCTTTTTAAAAAAGAAGCTTTGTGTCAATAATGTCACCTCCAAATATGTGGTATCTCTACTGCAAATACGGGTCAGAGTTTAGAGCTCCTTATTGGTCTTATTTTATATCGGCGAACAGCTAACAACTTTACAGATTTAGCGGTTTTTGCCAACCCGCTTCTACAGCGATAAAGAAAATTGATTTTGTAGCTCTTATAGCTATGTATCCGGCGTTTTTTCTATAACAAATTTTCATCTATACATAACAACTTTACAGATATAAATATAAAGTATGATATTCTTTTCTAAAGTCAAATGATTTTTAGGCTAAATTACTGGAAAACTACTTTATAAAAATTCTATGTATTTACTTAACCCGGAAAATGGATTTTAAAGAAAAATTGACGCTTGAAATGCACTCCAAGTCTATGGATGACGTAGTTCTTTGAATAGCACTGGACAGGATACATTACGCCACAAATATCGGATCAGCGCATGCGCACTGTCCTGCAGAGAATAAACCATACAAAAGAATAAACTATATTCATAGAGTATATTACTCTACGACTATATTATCTTCTTTTTCTAATGGCGGTACACTATTTTCGAGTCGATCGGTACAGTCGATTAAGTCAAAACAACAACAAAATTTAGAATATTTATATTTTGTGTTACATTAATAAATCAATAGTAACAATAATATAATTGTTGCGTTAGTCTTGGTGGTTTAACATACATTGGTTTTAAAATATGGAAGAACAAGAGTAAGTGCAGAATGTAAGGTTAAATTTTTAAAAGTTATAAAATCTTCGAAAAGCACCAATTTTTTTGTAATGGGAATGTTAGCTGCCAAATTTATAACACATCACATTTAACAACATCGAACAGAGGTGAACATGATTCTTGTTATGTTGGAAGTAGTCAAGTCATTAATGAGGTTTGTCTATCAAGAATAGTAACAAACATTTTAGTAACTAATAATAATTAGACATTTATTTTAAACATAATATACTTTAGTAATGATCTTAATTTTATTTTATAGGTAGGCTGTAGCTAGAATTTGTTGAGAATGTAAGTCGAAGTATGTGAAATTCAGAGAATCAGAGACGAATGTATCATTTTCTTAAGAGGTAAGAACTGTGTATAATGATACTATGATGTAATTTGCTAACAAAAGTAGACCGGGATCAAATAAACAAAATATAAAACTATCAACGACACCCTAACGAATTAATAACAAGGAAAATACAATACATTATTACATACGTATACGTAAATAAATTATAGTTTTGTAAACAATGATGTATTGACTGATATTTCTTTCAGCTTAAAGGATGATAAACCATTCATTTTAGGCTAGTAAATGTACAATATGTTGATTGATAGATCGAGGTGGTCAAGTTATTAATGGGGTTTGTGGATCAAGAATACTAGCAAAAATTGCAGTAGAGATTCTAGTTGATCATATTTGAAGATTTTTAGGTGAATTTCGTTGCTTTCAATATAGTGGTGGCTTTTTCGATTGGTTTTAACTATATTGGATGAGTTTGATCTAAACGCTTTATATGGTTCTTGGAGTTCTATTTATTTGTTCAAATATGCAAATTAATGTAACTATGGGTTTTTATATAAAAATAGAAAGGTATATAAAAATTATTTTTATTATTTAATTTTATTCAGTATTTTTTTAAATAAAATGTGTTATTTCAAAAATATGTCAATGTTTATTTCCCTCCTTACATATAGTTTAAATATTAAATCAATTATTTATCAAATGTTTGTATATTTATTTATAAAAAAAATAATGAAGCTGTATAATATGATGTTTGTAAAAATATGATGGCCGGATATTAATCATATTTTTATTATTTCGTTTTATTCAGTACTCTTTTAAATAAAATGGGTTAAGTTTTACAATTTTTACATACCTGCTTATATAGATTTTCGACATTAAATCTAATAATCGCTATAAAAAATGTAACTAAATAAACCTGTATGTACGCATGCGCCAAAGTCCGACTATTTTCTGAAAATTAAATGGAGCTCAATATGAGCATGCGTCAAATCCGGAGATATTTGTGGAATAATGTATTCTGCACTGGGTGGTAAATCTACAGGTATAGGTCTTATTTATGCATGTTTTAATAATTTTGTGTTATGATTACACATAAGTTCTAACGCTAGAATACGTATAATATTATCGGCCCTTGCGTTTCCTTTTAATAACTAGTTCCCTATTGCTTTTCCACAGACTGCTTTCTTCTTAAAGCCAATCAATTTACTCAATATGAACTTTCATTGGAGATACCTTGTATTTGTAATGTAATTAAAAATATACATAAAACCATGACTCGTATAAAGTTAGTTTTCTACGAAACAATATTGATTCAGCTATTAGATTTTTTTCATTTGAACTTTAAACTTTTGGGAAATACTTACTTTCATCTTCATGCATAGCCATTGGACTGATTGTTAAAAGACTGGCGCATACAGCACCAGTACCGTGACCCATTAAAGTCACATTATAGGGATTACCTCCAAAAGCTTCTATATTTGACTTAATCCATAACAGAGCTGCTACCTGATCAATTAAACCAAAATTACTTTGTATTTGTCCTTCCTCGGGTCCCGCTTTTAAAAAACCTGCAACAAATAGAGTGTTTTAAATATTTGTTGCAACATATTTACAAATTGCTTTAAAATATTTAACTTTCTTTTGCTCGTTAATCTTTAAACACTACTATATATTGTTTATGTACAGAATATTTTAAAATATTACATTATAAATTTGATGTAACCTTGTAGGATTTTCATAATTTTATTTTGCTGTGAAATAATAACACTGTAAACTTGAGAAGGCTTAAACTGTGTACTATAATAAACACTGGAGATTCTCATCATATATAAATTTTACTCTCCGGAAATCAAGCCAAGGAAAACTGGAAAAACGCATTTACGGCAACAAAGAAAATTCCCCAAGAGTAACAGATGAAACCTTACGCTCTCTATATCAGTGTGATATAAGTGCCGCAGTTTTTCCTTAAACCTTCACTGTTACGGAATATTAAAATCATTATTCTTTGGATGTACGCATTTCTATAATATTTTCACAATCCAAAAATATTCCTGCTACTCTGAGTCTTCTTAAGAATTTATTTCTTATACGATAGAAATAAGTAAACCAGATTTTTACATTTTTTACCTCCATATACGACTTAAAAAAAAAACAAAAACAGGTTATTTTATTTTATTTTAAATTTATTATATTTCATATTGTGTTTTTGTTTTTGCATAACGTGTGGTGATGTAATAATTTTGATCAGTGTACTCGTACAATAACGCTAAACTATATAAATTGAATAAACTAATAAATTATATATTGTAAATTGAAAAGCTCGTCAGGTGTAATAGACGTTTAAGCGTTTTTCCTAGAAATAATTTAATATTAATTAAATATTCAAGTATATTTTATAGTCTAGTTTTTGGTTTAAAAATCATATGCTGTCCCTTTTCTACACACCCTCTTTTATCATCAACCATAATGTTTTATCATAATAATTTAGGAATATTATTCTAGGTAATATTTAATTATATATTGTGGATACGTAACACTTAATATATACACTGTCTGTACTTAATAACAAATTATTATTATCACTAAATGAATAACTAATATTATTAACATAATAATTCGTTTTTCTATTGAAAATCTAAATGTCCATGTGTATACGTGTTATGTAATACGGCCCAAACTTTCCGGTCATCTGTTTTCTTTTTGATTACCTGAATGGTGAATTAGTGAGACGGATTGGTCTGTTATTACCCTCACTGTCGCTTTGTATTGCCGTTCAACCAGTCGCATTTTCTGTCCTCAAAATAAAACTGTTTTTTGAAGCAAATTAATATCTTTATCAAAAGTATCGCAACTGAAGCTGTAATATCACAAAAGGTGGACTGAATGTGCTCAACGGCCACTAGCCATAAACTATCCCATTTATTCTAAGCGTTTCTTGGTGTAGTTAAGTGGAGTTCCGACAAAATTATTGCAGCTGAAGCTGTAAGATCGTGAAACATGGATTGAATGTGCTCAACGACAACTTCAAACTATTCCAAGTAATAAACGTTCAAACTTTGAAAAACTGCTGAGAACTAACATAATTTACTGGAATTTGAACCGAAGCTTGCAGTTCGAAGAGAAAGGCCACCAAATGTGGTTAGTAGTCGCTCAGATTCTTAGCTGCAGACTATTGGAATCTGAAGTCACCAAAGCTGGGAAACAATTCCATAGAGGGATACCGTGGAAATTTATATAACATTTATATGAAACAGTGTCATTTCGAAGACTCCCAAACATATTTTACAATGATTCTGAGCCGTCTAGATGAAATAACGGCCATGTACGTCCCTGTAGCCACTTTTTGAGGAGGAAGGTGTTATGTTAGACTATCCGGTCATCTATTTTGTTTATAACTAAATAATGGTGAACGAATGAGATGGGTTGATCTGTTTTTATCCGCAGTGTCGCCATTCGTCAAATCTCTTTCCGCAAAATAAAGCAGATTTTTATTAATAAATTAATAGTATTTATGTTCTAAACCCCTTCACAACATATAACTTAAAACCATAAACAAACCATAACAATGTACCATAAATGACTTATCACTGACGAAAAAGTATTATGGTAAACACGTTGTTATACTGGAAGAAAAAAGTTGACTTTTGTAGGCAGATTCACGATTATATATCTAATCCAGGTGAACCGTAATTCGCATGAGATGCTTCGGAAAAAATTAACAGACTACAACTGTAAAATTCAACACAGAAGTTTCGAATGAAAGATTCATGATATAGCAGTTAAGAAGTTGCGTTGAAATATTACTTGATGAAGTAAATTTTTTTCTTGTTAAATAAATTGACATGATTTTACAAAAGACGGTTATATTATTTGGTTCAAGATACTAGTTATTTACTTTAAAATATAATTCAAAAATAAATTATCTTTATACAGTTGAGGGGGAAGTTTTTAAAACGGAGAAATATGTTATAGAAAATTGAAATTAAAATTTATAATAAATTACAAAAAAAAACAAGAGATGAATCCAGTCCCGGGAAAAGCATTTGTATTTTATTCCGACTACTCTCGTTATACTACTAATTTTTTTAAACTAATCGTATATTAAAATTATTATGCTATTAATGTCTATGTTATTCATTTCCATACAGGTTGAAATTAGAATATATAAAAATTATTAAATTTAACTGAAAACTGAGACTGTGACTATTAGATATTGAGTTATATAACAACATTGTTTTATTATAGCAGGACTCAGGAATTGTCTGTAAAACTCATATATTGAACACAGTAAGTTGCTTTATCTATTGTTAAAACAATTATAATTTTTAAAATTTCGTCTAATATTCCTAAAATATTCACATCATTCTATCCATTAGTGCACGAAGCAAACGAAATAAATAAATGCTTTTATATATTAAATGACAATACCATGTATTAGACTTGATTAAGAAAAATAAAAATAAACTGATTAAATTGCAATAAATAAAATATTAACGAGTTCATGTACATACAAAAATAGGAGAGGCCGAAAAGCAAAAATGTAAAGATAAGAAATAGAAAAGTGTTAACAAATGATGGTGGAGACATATGGAAATAGAAGATGAAAACAAATGCATTAAAAAAACAATAAGAGGATAGAATAAAGAATCACTACTGAAAGCAAGGACTTGACGAACTAAGAGAAAAAGAAAGAAGAATCGAAAATAAATTCAGTTAGATGAAAGGGGTGGGGGAGAGAAAATGTTACAAACTGGAAGGGAAGAGTGTGGAAGATAGGAATCTGGAAAATAAGAGGGCTGACGAACAATTATTTAGGAAATATGTAAAAGTATAAATGAGAAAAAACAAGAAAACAAGAAGTACATATTTACAAAACTTAATAGAGTAAAAGTTGTTTATATTTTAACACATTATTTTTAACTATTTATTATTTATGTTTTTGAACTATTTTGTTTATATATTAGTATTTTAACTATGAATTATATTTGAGATTATGTAAAAAAGTACCCAATATCAATAAATAAACGATTCTTTAAGGACAACTTGCTTTACATGCTTCTACAACGTCTCCACTGGCGCAATAAATAAGCCTAAAAAATTAATTTCAATGTTATTTTTTTTGAAAGCTAATCATACGTATCAAACGTGGGAAAACGCTGTAGAATATAACAGACTTTCAGCTGTTTTTATCTTTCGTTTTTTTTTCGGAAAACAAAAATACATTCCTTCTTGTTCCAGGAAAAAAAAGCTAACGGTGATGAGAGTTGGATTATGTATGAATATCCTAAACATAAACATTCGTAGGGTGGACTCCGGCATGACAACAGACGGAAGATCCAATATTCGCAAAAAGTTTCCTTGTGTATAATGAGGGATGCAAAATGAATTATGTATTAAGGGTTACTTACAGTCGATTCTCCAATACTTCATTGGATTATTCGAAGATATTGAAATTTTAGAGGAATTTTATTCTGACGATTTTAATTTAAATGCCACAAAATATAGTTTTTAGTGTAATTATTTTAAAGTTATTTTATAATATTTATTATCGTATAATCGTGACATAATCTTGATTCAAAATCAATTTATTACTATTGCAGATTTTTACTTCCTTCAATGCCAATACGATTTAAATCACTTAAAATTGCTGATTTCTCTCACATTATCTAGTAGCTGTATTATTAGTAATACAATAAGTGAAATATATTTATTTTATGTTTGTAGTTCTTAAGTAACTGCATATTAATAAACATATAGGAATTAATATGAAATCTATTTTAACAGTTTTAGGTTAGAAAACTCATGGAAATTCCATCCAGATTTCTATTTAACACAGTGCTATATAAATAACAATAAATTATCTAAATATGGACGCTACTGATAAGAGAGCAATGAAAAAGGTATATCTGTCAGGTACGGTGGAATAGTCGCATCAAGTAGCATTCAACGTATTTTAAATTGGTTTCACCACTTTTGAATAAGTGCTATGGCATTAAAAATTAGGTGAATTTTTATGTATTCTCGTGAATTTATCTTCACTATGTTTTAACATTCCTTAAAACAATATATTACTGCATTAAATCGTACTCTTTTTTATATTACTGATCGTTGATTGCAATTTCAAAGTTGATGTCATTGATACTACATCTATTTTTTAATATAGCATTTTAAACATAATTATTGACAAATTCAAATTTATTATTGAAATTGCTTCTTTTTTTATATTTTATGATTCACATATTATTTTTTATGACTGAATTTATAACTGAACTGAACTAATATACTGAACTTTTAAAACTGTAGGGCCACTTTATTGACGTAATCTAATTTGTTATATATAATAGATAACCTTTTTTGAAAAAACACTTTATAACAATTCTACGTATTTACTTTATTTACACAAAATAAAAGTAGTTTCTACAAAAAAATCGATTTGAAAGAAAAATTAGAGTTTGAAATAAGGAAATGTTGAAAGCGCCCTTAATTGCGCCCAATCTCCACGTGACGTAGTTGTATTGGTTGCACTGTACGCAATGTATGGGCCTTATTAATAATTTATCTTAATAATTTTGAGTGACAATTAAATCTTCTATCATATATCAATGGTGCCAGAGCTCAAATATCGCTAAAACCAAACAAATTCTTGAAGAAGAAGGTTGCAAGGCGGGAATCGGCTAGTATAGTTCAAACATTGGTAATTTATTCACGTCAAGAATAACATTTTAATGTAAGTATTAAATATTTTAAGTACATTTATTATTTTAAAAGTGTAACTAATGCAATATCCAGCTAAATAACGCTACTGACAACAACAACTACAGCAACACTAAATAACAACTAGACAGAAGAAACGCTCTAATTGAACTCACTGAACATTCACTGTTGTTTACTACTGGGCATATGTTTTCAAAATACAAAGAAAAATATTAATTAAATTCAAGCCTTCAATAAGGGTCAATCGTACCCCATCATTGTTAGATTACGAAAGGCCAATATCAAGTATCGGGTGAGGCGCCGGGCTTGGTGGCGCAGTGGTAAAGGCGATAGGATGGTCCTCCTACTGTTGCTATAGCCATAGGTTCGAATCCTGCTGGGGCATGGTTGGAAATTTTTGTTTGTGATTTTTTAAAATTTCTAATTTTCCTAGGCAAGAGTGTAAAAACCGTAGGCTTAATGCTGAGGACAGTGCTTTGGAGCCCACGTTAAACTAAAGGTCCAGTCCAGATAAACTCCTAGTTGGTAAAAGGAGACTTTAAAATATTATATATGACGTAGGAAATCTTGATATGTTAAAGCATATCTAAACATTGATTTTGTAAAGTACTTGATGAAGTATTTTAGTTATAGATGATTATTAGCTATAATTAAATATATTGTTAGGCTATTATTAAAATTAACTTCAAAATTACAATTTTCCGGCCTGGTGGCGCAGTGATAATGGCGATAGGACGGTCTGCCTACTGTTGCGATAGCCGCGGTTTCGAATCCTGCTCGGACATGGTCGTAAATTTATGTTTGTGATTGTTTAAAATTTGTGATTGCTCTAGGCAAGAGTGCAAAATCCGTATTTTTTTATTTATTTTTCTTATTTATATTAATGCTGTCTGTTATTGTCAAAAACCCAGTTTTATATTTGTTGAGTTAGTCTTTATTTATATTTTCCTATATCCATAGGCACTGCGTTTATTAGTTACGATAATAACGTGGTTCGCAGACCACATTAAGGGAGCATTCATTAATTTCGTGAAGAATTCAGAGAGGGGAATCGAGCCGAATCTCACACCACATCTCACATTGGAGAGAATGGGTATGTCGGAAAATAATATGTAATTTTTCTCCCAAAAAGCATGAAAGATTGTGAGAAAGATGAGTTGAATTATAGTGAAACACGTTTCTTCAAAATCAACCACAATGCTATAGTGATCCAAATTGATTTAATAAATCTTAAAAAAATTCATGTTATCAATGGACATAAACCAAACAGTAATTTTAGTTTAAATAAAATATAAAAATATGCATAGTCAAATCAAAAACCAAAATCCTAAAACTAGAATACCTTACAATAACAGGTCAATTAAAAAGTCCCTGCCCTACCATGGTAAAACACATTTTTTTGCAAAATTAGTTTCTTTATTCAACATAATTCCTTTCAAGGGTGATATTCTGATCTTAGTGACCATGCAACTTTTCGATACCATTTTTGTAGTACGATTTGTCCTTGGCTTCAAAATAGGCCTCAGTTTCGGCGATTACCATTTCATTCGACGAAAACTTCTTCCGAGCAAGCATTCTTTTGAGATATGAGAACAGGAAATTGTCGCTGGGGGCCAGATCTGGAAAATACGTTGGACGAGGAACTAATTCGAAACAAAATTCATGGAATTCTTGCCATCGTTTTCACTGACTTGTGCACGGTGCATTGTCTTGGTGAAGCAGCTCTAGCTTTTTCTTCAAATGCGGCCGTTTTTCAAGAAGTTTTATCGTGTTCAGTCCACTCGAATGACTGTCGACTGGACTTCGCAGTGAAACGATGGAGCCATGTTTCATTCATTGTCACATATCGATGCAGAAACTCGGGTTTATTATGCTTGATAATCTTCAAACACTGCTCCGAATCATCAACTCGACGTTGTTTTTGGTCAAGAGTGAGCTCGCGCAGCACCCAATTTGCATAGAGCGTTCTCATACCCAGATATTCGTGAATAATATGATGTACACGTTCAGTTGATATCTTTAGATTGTCTAATATTTCATTCAGTGTCAATTTATGATCATTCAAAATCATTTTGTGGATGTTTTAAATGTTTTCGTCGGTAACAACCTCTTTTGGGCATCCACTGCGTTAACCGTCTTCGGTGCTCATTCCATTACGTCTAAACTTAGCATACCAATCCTTTATAGTTGATTTTCCTGTGGCGGTATCCGGAAACTCGGTGTCAAACCAAGTTTTTGCATCAACTGTATTTCTTCCTTCAAAAAGCAATATTTTATCAACAGGCAAAAATCCTTTTTGTCAAGTTTTTTCACAATAACAAAAGCTGCTTCACTCAAAATGCTACAATTCACAAACTAATGATTCGACATGCTGTCAAATTTATACACGCATTTTGAGTGTTAGGGCTAACTAAAAAACCAATGTGTCAGGCCGGGGACTTTTCAATTGCACTGTTACTTACCCTGCTATGTAATCATTACTAAATTTTAATTTAGCAAAATTATTTTTATATAAATCGATATACTCCTATCAATTTTCCATTAGAATTTTAATAATAAATTATACCATGCCATATCATACCAAAGAAATGACACTAATAATATAACCGTAGATATTATCCAATGTTACTTGCTCTTTTCGTATTCCATATCAGATTAGTAGACATAAAGAAAAAAACATCAAAAATTAAGACTGAGTACCGGAATCCATAAAGCCTGAAAGGCCTGTCAAAAACACGCAACTTTAATCTGTATTACAGCTAGAAGGGAGCAAATATAAAGTAATTGAATAGAAAGGATTAATGACACAAGAATCACTTAGTCCCGGAGACTGAAACGAATTGGGACGATAAGATAATAATCGGGACAAAACAGGGAAATATCTCCAGTTTTAATACAATTTGAATTAAATCGTGTAAATTAAGGTTACCTAAACTTATGTAGTATAATTAAATTTATTAAGGTTAAATAATGTGAGGTTTATTAGCCAACGTTTAATGAAATGTCGTTACTTCATCAACATTCTCTATGTTTATTCCAACGAGTATTTCGGAGAGTTCAACAAAACAACCGAGTGTAAAAAAAGATTGTCTTAAAATTATATTTCAATAGAGCTAATTTTAATCAGCAGAATTTTAAGGGATATAAAGCAGACTGTATTACTGTGTATTAAATCGCATCGGGCACATTTGTAACTAATTTCATGTTCAAGCCTCTTCGGGCCGCATTTTTCAATATGCGTCATTTCGTTGAGGTTTAAACGGAACATTTTTGTACGTAGAAAATATCTCAATTTGTACCGATTAAATAGCATTGCGGGAAACTTCAATTTGAAGAAAATTCCGACTTAAGATCATCGAATGCTGTGTGAGGCTTTTTGCAACAATACTTCATAGATTTTAACATGTGAATACTGCCTTCTACATTTTCAAATTGATTATTTTCACACAGAAGACAAAGAGCATATTAGACAGCTAGAAAAATTGAACACGAGAACTTGACAGCATCACTCGATGATTATCCACACAAAATGCATGAACAATATGAAGAATTGTTGGGATTAATACAAAAAAATATTTCCAATTGCTTGAACAACATGGGAATGATCCAAAGGCATGAATGCTTTGTACGCATGAATTTAAGTCAAGAGCCATTGAAAGGTTTGGTCATATGTGAAATGCAGCTTCAATCGAAAAATTTTAAAAGTTTTTTTCTAACGTATTACTGAAACAACCTGGTGAATTTGGTGGGTTTAGCTTAGTGTGGTGTACAATGAGCTGCTAAAGTCTAATGAAACCATTAATGGTTGAAAAAAACGATCGATATACGAGCAAAGACACAACAATATAGCAAAACCCGTAAAAACATACTTGGAAACAATAAAATTGGTGCAACTTGTTGCAACATATGAGTCCTGAACCGCCTGAGTCGCACTTGCTTCACTTCTTATAAAGATAATAAAAAATGGGTCCATTTGTAGATAGCCTCAAAAGAAATATTGTTTTCGAGAAATTCCTAAAATATGCGAAAAAGTAGCGGTTCTCAATCGATACTACTTTAAATCAAATATATTGTACCTATTTCTCACAACAAAGCTTTAAATAAAAAAATCCTTCCTTAATACAAAAAACTAACTTATAGGCGTGGCAGTTTAATTAGAACAACTAAATATCAAACACTTTAAGGTATATAAAATCATTAAATGATTTAACTTATCAATGTCCGAAAAAAAAATCCCTAAAATTGTTTTGAATCGTGTGAATACGTGGCAGAAAATTATCACCATGAGAATGGAAATTCAGGGGCATTTAGAGGAATCTTTTGATCTATAGCTATTAGTTCAATAGATGGGAAGAGTTTTGCATTATGTGAACCTCAGTGATAAAAAATTTTTTATATTACTGTTGAGCAAAATAAGCGCACAAAAGCATGTACTAATCAATGAGAATGAACCATCGACACCAACTGTAAATCTAATCTGCATATTTGGTGAAATAGAAAGGTTTGATCTGCTATGGAATATCAAAATTAAATATAACCACATCCCTGAATTTATACCGCTACAACGCTTGAGTTTTGTAAACTGAATAAATACTTGGAGACCAAACCCACACACCATATTATTTAGATGTCGCTTTGTCCCAATATTACTTGTCACAATTTAGAGAACATGGCCTGTTTGAAAGGAGATGATTCCTTGTAAATATTGCAATAATAAAGAGCCTTTATGGATTGTCCGAAAGAGGAAAACATTCTCAACAATATTCGTCAACATTCTTTAAGTTTTGTTTTCGATGTCGCTTTACCTAAATTGCTGTTTTTGTATATAAAAGAATACTCGGAAATGATTCATCAAATGAGCCTATAATAACATGGATAAATTAGCGTTATTACTATGATATTACTAATATCATTTACATATCATATATATCATGATAATATTATAATCACCTAAAATAATTTAAAAAATCTGATCTTTGAAATTTAAAAAAACTCCTTTTTACAAGGATTAGTAGAATCCTCTATGCTTGTAATATTGATCATAAGGACACCCTTTTAGAAGCTTAAGGGCATTATTATGTACAATATATTATAAAATGATAAAACGATAAGCCTATAATAGTTTACACATTTTTAAATTGAACACTATTAATTCATAAACTAATTTTGAAACATATTTAAGCATTAATGGTGTTTCAACTAAGAAAGTAGTTTATTTAACGTATGCTAGGATTATTTAAATACAATTATAAAGCAATGACTGAAACAAATATTAGAGGCCGAAAGGAAATTAATACATACCTAAAATACCCAATCTAAAATTAAGGGTAACCACAATCACTTGTCCGAAACCTGCTAATACACTTCCGTCATATGGATTTCCTGAGTTCCATTCAAATGATTCCCCATGTATAAAAACGATGACGGGATAGGTTCGGGAATGTGTACTAGATTCTGTAACAAAATAAAAGATCAAATTAATGATAATAAATTAAAATAATTTTGTTTTTGTTAAATATTATTATTGCATTAAGGGTGAAAAATTAGTGTAAAAAGAAATAAGTATAATTTCTATTATAACTAGACTTAATGATTTTATATCGTCAGTCTCGTCAATAATTGTTGACATTATTAATGCTTATTTATATTATTTACATATATATTATTACAATAATATATTATTGAATACTATCAATATGCAGGTAAGGTTTTTAATGAATGGACGCTAATTATAAATCTGGGACTGTTTATTTTAATTCGGAATAATAAATAACAAGTTCTTAGTACGCTAAATATAATCGTTCTAAGAAATAATATTAAAATCAATTATGGAATATCCCTGAGTCATTATAAATTACTTGTTAAAATTTACCATGAACATATTATATTGTGTTATCCGAATATAGAAATAGTTCTTTTAATGACAGAACCTCATATAATCACAACTTTTCGGTTGGCTATACCAGTTTCCACATGCTAAAATCCATAGTATTTTTATAGTTAGTTCAGAAAAACTTACTTTATTTTTTTTAGCATTATATTATGCTCCTGGCTGATTCAAAAATTCAACACTTAAAAACTGACAAAAAATCAGTTACTCGTTTAAATAATGATCACTAAAGTGTCATTATATTATATTAAATATAGATATATTGTTTTATGTTCTAATATATTGTTTATACGATAATTATATTTTAGACTTATAGAAAGATGAAATATGTTCTTGTCTCGTAAATTAAAACTGACACAGAAAGCAAGATAATTCCAAACTAGTAGAATTGCTACTACTACGACCACCACAGCTCATTAAGTCAGCACGTCGCTAAAAACCGAGTGTAACTGATAAGGTTCTTGTTTAGCAGCTTGCTGTACTGCAAGGTGTTCTAGAACTAATATTATAATTCGCAACATCGTAAAAGGAACTGTACCAAAAATAGCGTCACTATAGCAAAATACATAAATATATAGTTAATTAAATAAACAGATTATCTACTACTGTTAATTCATTATCAAATAATCATTTGTGATAACACTACAAAACATTTGCTTTTGAAATAGTTTGTAATGGTTGGTTGAACGACTTTCCCAGTTATGATATTCCTTTACATAACAAATTGCTAGTATACAAAAGCAAAATATAAAATTAGTTTATAAACAGTATAGTTAAGTGCAATTTAAGACATACGGACAAAATGTTGAGTATTGGTCTTGACTTGATTCAGAGTTAGCTAATATAAGAGCACCAAAGACGACCTTGAATTTCCGTGATCAAGTACAGCTTATAGGAATTTAGAGAGAAGCTTCAACTTCATCAACCGTAGATATCGGAATTTGAAATCTATTTAAGCTCTACCTTGAAAATTCGGAGCATTATATTGTAATTCAGAAAATCGATATTCACAAATAGTGGTAGTATGAATGTACGTTGTCCAGACCGAAAAATAAGCACGTCCATCTCTTGGTCATTCGTTCAGCAATGTTCACGCAATGTTTAGTCTAGACGAGAGATGTCTGTATTAAGATAATCAGAAATTTTAAGTTAAAGAAGAGTTAATAACAGAGTAATGTTAAAATAGGAACATCATTATCGTTCATATGGCGATTCTAGTGTTACGTTAAGTATATAAGTAGTAAAATGGCAAAAGGTTTTACTCATAGACATTATTAATTTACTTTACGATACAAAGCGATACTGAGGGTAAAAATTCGTACTGGTCTCTTAGATCACAGTGCAATCCATAACCAGTGTAATACTAGTCGAATAACATAACATCGCAATAATGAAAGATAGTTATAGATCAGAACAAATAGGATCGCATCAAGCATTGCGAGAAACATGGCTACAGGAAAAGCAGAACCGCAATAAAGTAGTTTAAACATAATAACACCTGAGTAAATGCTAAAAAATATGACGTTAATCTACTACAATACTACGCCTTCTATACAAAAAAAGATTTAGCAGCTTTACGGCGTGGTATTAAAGGATATAAGTTTGCGTCATTTTATTGAAAAACAGAATAATTGATAAAAACCAAAGGGGGAGACTCGTTTGTACTCATAATATATAGTTTTATAGATTTTAATCACGTGAACCTCTTGGATTTTGTAGTTACTCGACCTATAGCTTAACGTGAGCTCCAAACCACGGTCCTCGGCCAACTTAGAAATCATCTCAGAAGACATCCAGTGTTACCCAGCCTGGTTACTGGCATGAATGGTATTATTTTCCTTGTGAGATTTTACACTCTTGCCTAGAACGATTACAAATGTTAAAAAATCACAAACATAAATTATACGACCATGACCCAGCAGGTTTCGAACCCGCGACCATCGCTAGAGTAGGAGGACCGTCCTGCCGCATTTACCATTGCGCCACCAAGCCGGCTCTCATGATATATAATAATTTGTCTTAGTTTCGTATTTTTTTGGGTCGAAAATTACAGTAAATATGTCCATTAGTAAGAGGTAAACAAAATTGCAGGGACGATTATATTAAATCATTCATACTTAAACAAGGAAATTAAATAAAACGTCAGCGAAAACCCTGGGAAAATAAGAAAAATAAAAATACAGGCGTCTCTTTGAAAAATCTTCGTCTGCCAAGATAAAATCTTTTATAATTAATTATGAAATTCTACGTTTTAAAATTAAGAAGACTCGAGACAAAGGTGCATGAAAAATTTTTTATTGTACGGACTGGAAAAGAAAATTCATTAGTGCATTAGAAGAAATGGTTATGAGATAAAGTAATATCAAATTTTTAATTTATAGACAATTTTGGAAAGTATGTCTTATTATGTTCAATAGTTATTTCACGGTATTAGATTGCTTCCTTATTATCTTCTCGAAAACAGTATAAAATATCTTTTATTTTAAACATCATACTGCTAATATTTCCGATAATGCGTGCTTAAAAATTAAACCTAAGTTATTATCAATTTTTATTTTATGGTAATCTATATATTCTTTAGGAAAACTTAAGGAAGCCAAGCTTAAATGGACCGTTGGTGCATTATAAATGATTTGAAAGCACTATAGATTTTATTAATTATTAAATGGTATGCCTTTAGATGGTACATTAATTATACTGAGAGTAGTAAGCATTTGGTTTTATGTATTAAATATACAGGACTTTTCCGAGTTAAGAGAGTTATGATAATGCCAGAAAATTAAATTACCTTAATTTTGCGCTAAATATATATAGTCTATACAAAGTTTATTTGTATATGTGCCATCAATATGTTTAATGTATTGAATACCGCAGTTTGTAAATTTGGTTTAGGATCAGACAATATATTCCTTCTCATTTTATTCTAGTTAAAAAAAAGACACAATGCTGTGTGATAAGTTCCAAAGTGAAACCGAACTAGCCTGTTAAACTCGTCCCTGTTGTCAAACGCACGTAAAATTATTCAAAATATTATAATTACGGGTCATAAATCGGCAAACGTTGTTTTAGGGCTTTGTCTTAATGAATTTGAAATCACAGCGGTTTTTGTTGAAATTACTTTTTAGCGTGCTGCAGCTGCATTGAATATTATGAGGTATGGGCACTGTCTCTAAAATATCTCAAAGAATAAAAAGCAATATAACCTGAAATTCACCTAAAAGAAACCGTCTTTATGCGAAACGGGTGATGAATCAAGATATATAAGTATTAGATATAGGTACAGATATTAATATATACATTAGATATATTATAATGTTAAAATTAATTATATTTGATAACATTTTTGTTTAATTATTTTATTTAGATTAGAATTTTATTGTATGTCAAAGCCAAACTGAACTAAAACTTAGAGTTAATGCGGCAACATTCCGACGTTTTGACGTCACAAATTTCCATGACGCATATGCAGATAAACTTTGAATACATTATAGGTGCAGTATATATATATATATCTATTAACTGCTTAAAACATTGATTTATTTTCACAATTTAATTAAATAATACTGAAAAAGTACTGGAAACAACTGTCAATTAATCTATCCAAACTGTTAAATTGGATGGTTCTTAGTTTATATGTAAAAAACAGATTTCCATGTAACACTCAGTTATTCAGTTTTAATAGTCGCTAATACTAGAAATATATGTTCGATAACTATACCTTTGTACCTTGTGTGTTATTACCACTTGTTCATATCGATGCAGTATGGCATATTTGATTATACTTACACACAGTTTGAAAATGCTGAAGAATTGTAAAAATGGACTGGAAATGGATTACTGGATCGTTACAAAACCTAGATAAAATCCTTTCAACACATTATTGTCATATTGCCAGAAAATGAGAAGCCATAATAGAAAATGGTTTTGTTAACCAGTTGTCCAGTTATAATTTTTGTTAAGAATTGTTTTTTTAAAGTGAAAAAATTACCATAATATATCAAACCACCTAATACATAAATATGATGCATACATACAGTTTATATTAATATATATGTTATATAATGCAGCGTACGGTTCTAACTATTGGGACCTTGTGCAACGACCATCTGTTTTAAGACTATTTGAATGGTGGACGAGTGCGATGGGTTCGGTCCGTTGTCTAATAAATAAAAACCCTGAGTGTCACTTGAATAAAACATGTTTTAAAGTAAATTTAGAGTTATTCTGTATTTAAAACCTTCTCCATTTTATAAGTGAGTCGGTAATATTCCAGGAATATTTTAAGACTATTCTCTCTTGTTTTCATTCGGTTAAACGGAGTCGAATTAATTATCAAGGAAAGAAAACAGGCTAACGTTAGATTAGCGATCGTTCCGCCCAAAGAACCCTAGCCATAATGTAATTCCATCTAAGAAACATTCATGATTGGAAAAGCACTATTACACCGTGGATATTTGGTACATGTATCACAGTTCAAAGTGTGAATCCTCTAAAAGCAGACTAACTTTACTATGAATTAACATAGTCTACCGGAATTTGGATAAAAGCTTGCATTTCAGCGTCAACGTCCACCAAAGGCGAATTGTAGTAGCTTAGTTTTTTAGATGTAAACTATTATAAACTGGAGTCACCAAATTTTGGAAAGCAATTCCCTAGATGGATGGCATGGAAATTTGAATAGAAACAGTGCCATTTTGAAGATTTTCAAAGGCTAATAAGAGGATGGGCGATACAGGCGAAGATACAGGAGATACTAAAATACAGTTTAACAACTATAAGCTATCCAGACAGTATAACGATCACTTACATTCTTGTGACCCTTTCTTTGGGAAAGAGATGTTATGGAAGAAAAAATCTTCTGTTTAAAAGCTATCTAAATGGTGCGCGAGTGAGATGGGTTGGGTTCTGTTTTCTAATAGATAAAACTCTCAGTGCCGTTTTGTTAGCGAGCTTTTTATCGCAGTAAGTTTAAAGTAAATTAATAGTTTTTCTATATTTAAAGTTCTTTCACATTGTATAACCTGAAATTACTTCAGAAAATTGAACTACTTTAAATCAACAAAAACTTAATTTTCGTTGTAATTTTCGATGCCGGACCTACCATAATGAATCTTGGTAAAAGGTTAAGGAGTTATGTGACTAAAGCTTTTCGATCCCTAACCGAGCCTTCAGTATAAAATTTTGTCTATTTGCGTTGCTATTCCATCATAGATTACGTTGGAGTTGGTAAAATAATAAACTCAGATGACTGAACTGAAAATGATTTTGATCAAACAAATAGATTATACAAATTAACATTTTAGTTCTTTTCTAATATATTTATCTGCATTTTAGTACATAGATACATAGATGGTGCTACTAAAATTAAATCAATATGTTTTTTTAGTTAGCCCTAACCCTCAAAAGATGCGTGTATAAATTTGACAACTGTCGGAGCATTAGTTTGTGAATTATAGCATTTTGAGTGAAGCAACTTTTATTATTGTTAAAAAAGTGGATAAAAGGGAATTTCGCGTGTTGATAAAATATTGCTTTTTGAAGGAGAAAAATACTATTGATGCAAAAACTTGACTTGATGCCGAGTTTTCATATACTGCCCCAGGAAAATCAACCATCAAGGATTGGTATGCTAAGTCGAGACATAGTGAAATGGGTATCAAAGAGGGTGAACGCGATAGACGCCCAAAAGAGGTTGTTGCCGACGAAAATATATAAAAACACCACAAAATGATTATTCATTAATAATTGGGTATAAGAAAGTTCTATGTAAAGTGGGTGCCGCGTGAGCTAACTATTGACCAAAACAACGACGAGTTGATGACTCGTGTTGAAGCAGTGTTTGATGCAGTGTTTGCAGATGATCAAGTGTAATAAAAATGAATTTTTGCATCGATATGTGACAATGGATGAAACGTGGCTCCATCGTTTCACTCCAAAGTCCCATCGACAGTCATCCGGGTGGACTGCACACGAAGAACCCGCTCCAAGGCACGAGAAAACGCAACAATCAGCTGGTAAGGTTTTGGCGTCTGTATTTTGGGATTCGTGTGGAATAATTTTCATTGATTACTTTGGAGAAAAGGACCATCAACTCTTACATAGCGTTATTGGACCGTTTGAAGCACGAAATCGCCGAAAAATGGCCGCATTCGAAGAAAATTAAAGTGCTGCTTCACCAAGACAACTCACTGTGTCATAGGTCAGTGAACACGATGGAAAAAATCCATCAATTGGGCTTCGAATTGCTTCATCGTCCACCGTGTTCTCCAAATCTGGCCCTTACTTGGGGTACCTTGGTGAATACCTTGAAGGGAATAATGTTGCATAAAAAAATTATTTTGCAAAAAAAATTATTTTACTATGGTAGGCCGGGGACTTTTCAATTGACCTGTTAGCATTATAGCCTCCTTAATCAATCATTATCACCTTTCGAGGCAAGAGAATTTAGGCAACATACGTTCAGAAAATATAACGAAAGTTCTCGTTGTCTTGTGACTAACAAATGGCGAAACAGAATAATTATCATAAATATTTTTCAAGCATATAACAGAATCGAATAAAATATTCCAATATAGTGTAACTAATTACGTATAATTCTAATGCTCAAATACATAATATTATTAAAGGAACTGAAGATACTGTTTTAAAAATCTCATGAATGTCTTTGGTGAATCACTTGAAACTTTTTAGTTTTGTCTTTAACTGGTTATATTTTCATTTACGAGAGCAAAATCCCATTAACCCATCCCATGAGACTTCGATTTTTAATATTTTTGTGAATAAATTGAGTTCTCTGTTTTCGTAATCTCATTTTAATTTCCTGAAAGAACTGAAATTTCGGAGACGGTATATATAATAAGTTGTATCTTAAAAGTATAACGGAATCAACACATACACGTAACAGATACTATTAATTTTAATATATTTAAAATAAAACCCACGCACAAAATTTTGCATGTGATATACATTTAACCAATTTGGATATATCTTGAATATATATTTAACTTATTCGCTTATGTAAAATTGATATAAATGTCTTAATAATGTCTCAAGTTAACCTATCACTCCCCTCTACTTTCACTTTCGCAAAATAACTAAAAGGGGTTCAGAAAAACAGTGATCTCTATTTCCTTTATGTGATCGATAATTCAAGGGCGGAGAGGAATATGTTCAGAATTCTCGCGGTAGGTGGCGCTACCGGTATCGAGTCAAATAAATCCGCAGTTACGTCAATACTGAGCTTTTGTTGGCAAGACGCTTAATTTATTGTGTTTCCATTCCCTTTTATGCTTTTTCGCCGTGACTTGCACTTCTGCATTTCATCCATAATAATGAGTGACAAATCAGATTCAATCTGGAGATTGATGCTGTTTTCGCTCCAGTTTGTCTCGTATTAAAAAACTAAGCCGCTTCAAATGAAGTGGGCTTTTAAAGCTAACAATAATAAGCGAAAACTGACAATATGGTAGTTTTCCTACAATAATAAATCGGAGTGCTATCAAGTTTTGTAATAAAATTGCTAATTCTCAAAATGCGAATAACTGAAGCTACGGAAATGTTACTTCAACATCATCATAAACATATAAGAAATATAATTTTTTAATAATATTTAATTTTGTAAGATCCTGTTATAGCTTCAAATGAAACAAAAGTTAGTTTATAGTTTTATTTATGTTTTTTTAATTACGTTTATAAAATAGAAAAATTTAAATATTAGAATAATTTTCCCCAAAAATCTTATGCAGTTTTGAAATATTTTATATTTATATTTTAGTAGTAAGTATACTGTATTATATTTAGAACGCTACGATTAAAATAGCAGCAAACCGTAAGATAAAATTAAATTTCGCTTTCTACGTTATTTTATTCAAATCCTGTGCATTATCTTATGCCCTAAATGTCCTGAAGAAATATTTCAGATATCGTATAAGAATTTTTTGTAATTGTAATTAATTACTTGTATAACTATATAATATATTTTATGTCTTTTCCCAGATGAATGGAAATATAACTTTACTATTTAAAACCACTGCTTTCATGATCATATATGAAGATGTTTGGATATGTCGTATGAGATAGCTAAAGGCTTTTAAAAAATACCGGTAATACTGGAAAACCATTAATGAAATACATCTGAGTATATAGGGTTGGCACGTGGTATTTTTAAACAAAACTTTTAAGATAATTAATGATTTATTCGAGCTAACAATGCTGAATATCCTAATCGAACCATAATTTAATAGGAATTGTACCAATTTCAAAGGTTCCACGACTACATCTTCTGTCGCATTTTATAGCCAAGCGTCTAATATTAAGTGGTTCGATATTATTATCATATTTGACTGTGATAAAAGAAATTGCACCCTTAAAATTAACATTTATTAGACCTCATTCTGTGTCAGATTAGCATTGGCACCGCGTTTAATGACTAAATCTCTCAAAATAGCTTTGAAAGATGGACTGAAGCTTCAGATCTATAAAGATGAATGCTGTGGCTATTATTCGTACAGGCTACAGCCAAACCTAACTGGCTTACCTCCTTATATCCATATTTCCAATTCTCATATCATCCACATCTTACATACCATCAATATTTTTTATCTACTTATTATCATCTCAGACTGTTTCTGTTACATTTAGCGGAGACCTACTAACTTCAGTTTTATGGAGAATACAAGATATGTCCCTGTATAATTTAACATACTTATGTGGTCTGTTGAATTCCTGATGAAAATGGGAGTTTTACTAGGAGAAGGAAACTTTTCGCTATTGTTTCTTTCTTATTACACTTTACTGGAAGCTAAAATTTTTTGCAGAGGACGAATAACCAATACCAAAGTCCTGAAAGACATGCCGAATAGTCAAGTTGAACGTACGTAATCATTGAAAAGAAATGTAGATACCCGGGACCTGAAAACAAATCCGAAATGCCAAGAACCAAAGTACCTAAAAAACTAAGTGCTGAAAGATATGCACACTGGTTAAAACTAAAGGTTCTTTCCAAATCATTCAAGACATTGAATCGTTGAAAGAAAATGTGGATACTTAGACGTTACAAGAACTAACATCAAACAAACATGTCATCTAGAAAGAAAAAAATAGAAGAAAATAGTTGATGTAGCAGAAAGGAAACAGTATGGACAGGTAACAACAAGAGTTGGCTTAACAACTTGACAATAACAGATATTCCTTGACTGTCGAGATAATCTCTTCCTCTCTCTTAAACAAACATATCAGATAGACTCTATGGCCCTTAAAAAACAAGAATAAGATCTCAATGTTCTTTTGGTGGGGTTTCTTTTTTATCTATCTCAAGCGCTACCTATTTTAAGAAGGGTACGTCTAAAATGATTATGTTCATTATCTAGATGTCTGGGTTAGATTTAATGAAGGGTTTATGAATTAAGGAATTCAGGACGGACTATTTTTAGGATTTTGATATATGGATGTGGGTGATGGTGTCACCTAACCTAAATATTGGGTTTTAAACCAAATTTCTAAAAATTGTCCTTGTCTTAAATTAAAGAAGGATTATTATGATAATTATCTTTATCTATGGTGAAGAGGATATTCAGATGATCAGAATTCAGGGAAATCAGGAACTGATTGAGTTTGTCCATTTGACGACTCCAACAAACACTTAATTCGATCACATATCTAAACAAGGTAAATCTTTTGGTGGATTATCCTATGACAGAAGATATGGGTTTCCCCATTTGCCGGAGCTGGTTGTTCGTGCATAAAAAAATTTTTACATCCAAAAATATGTGAAAAAGATTGTGTCTTATATGAGACAAAAGTTAATTTCATAATAGAGGATAAGTATGATTAATCTTCTGTCAATTATTCACAAAACAAAACTACAAATATGTCCAAGAAGTTCTAACAGAAAAGCAGGGATAATTTTTTAATATTTGGATAATTTCATAAAGATTATCATTATCTTCATCAATTCATAGCAGGCGCTTGGTATTTACTACTTAACTCGCTGTTGCTTTTGTCATAGGATTTTGAACATTCTTCACTAAATCTCGCTACAATTGGCGGTAGAACGCAGTTGTTCCGACCTCAGACCATATTGTCGCAGCTGTTTTTTGTATCTTTCATCCAAAAGGTCGATTTCGCCACACAAGTCTTGGAGGAATTTGTTCATTTTTCACTGGAGATTAATTTCCAAACCTTAGTAATCTCTGTCTCCGAATATATTCCTCAGCTGTGTACTGATTTTCGCATCTGAAACGAATAACTTCATATCTAATATGAGATAAAGTTTGTTAAGATGTAGATACAAATAATTATATTTATGTTATTTAAATTATTCTATTTAAATAAGATATTCTAATGAAAATATTGTCCGACTTGTAGTAATATTTTTCTTCATTTCTCTCATTACGCATATTTTATTTCTATTATTGTTCTATTTCTAATATAGATCTTCAGCAACAAAATGGTATGTACGTTGAAAATGTAACAATGTCGCACCAAAGAGAAACATAATGCAACATTCTTTGGTTGCTTATTATCTCAATCACATCTGTATTCACTAACCTTCAAACAGCTGACCCAGTGAGTTAACAGACTATAGAAGAATAAAGGTTTTTACGACTAGGATAGAGTAATAAAAGTTAGTTCTGATAACCTTTACGAGGCGCTAAATAAACGGATAAAATATAAAACTGGAAGATTTCTCGCTTATACGTACTTAATATGATTATTTTAAAATCTCTTAATATTAAAAAACAATTAATAATTTAGTCTATTTCCTTATTTCTATATATTTGACATAGAGCACTAATCTTCCTAATTCACTTTATGTAAAATATTTATTAATAAAAATATACTTCATAGCAATTTCGAAAGAAAAAAAAAACAAATATTTGGTGTAATATATACGATTATTTACGTTGATAGATCTGTGTAAGTGGCACACATTATGCGCGCACTTCAATCCCAATAATCATAATCATTGTCATCTCGTGATTCATTCGGATTATAGAGATAAAGTAAATAGGGACACTGCTTAAATATCAATCTGGTAACCAGTTAATGATAAACACGTATATTATCACCAACAAGCTCAAGATTATGTACGGTGAGTACAGAGGCGAACGAAGCGAACGTTCGGGGTCTGCGCGAACCATGCGCCAAGATTTGGCGAAAATCTCTCCGTTCGCGGTGATTGAAATCAATTCGTGGAGCGTTCGGTTCCTCTCGGAAAGTTTGGGTCTCTAAAAAATCGGTGGCTTCTAGAACTACGTTCTGTCCGTCGCCAAGCGCTGAAACTCATGTGGCGAACACTGGTATTAAGCAAAGTGCATGCGAACTACGACTTTGGACGAATTTAGTTCATGCTCATGCGTATTTTCAATTTTCTCACGAAATTAGCCCCGAATTCTCAGGTCTGTACCCACCATTAAATCCAAGCCAGATTTGATCGGGATTCGCTGTAAAAGATGTGACCCTCTACCTCTATTTAGATGGATTTATCTACAAAATCCCATACCAAAAATAACCTTCAAATAATTCGTTCTGCAACCTGATAGTTAATATCTCCGAGAAGTGAAAGGTTCGTCCTACTGAGTGTTTTGCTTCCATAGACATCAAACTCTTCTCAATTCCAGTGTTTTCAAGGTCTCTTTGTTATCACAACTCGAGAGATCCCATCAATTTTCCTCGTCAAAGTGGCGACAAATATGTGTTTCATTTCGTTCCGTAATCGGATCTTGCACAATAATTTTTTTACGTATACCTTCCTAATATCTCTCTACATATATTGAAAACTTTGATGCATAATACACCTAAAATTCTTTTTATAATTATAACAAGTTTTACCCTTTATAATACTTCAAAATTACTATGAAATTCGACATAATAGCAGTAATATCACAATTTATAAAATGCAAGCAGTAAAATTGTTTATGCTTTGAGAGCTAATAGACGTGCTAATATCGAAAAAGTAATTTGTCACAAACTGAAAATAACCCATTAGAAACGGTTATATCTGTTATATTAATATGACAAAATTAGAAGTTACAAACCAATGATAATGTTTATTGAAACATTCAGTAATAATATTCATAGAGTTTCTGAATTTTTTGCGATAGCACTTGTTTATAATTTTATTATAAGAAATATTTCGGACAATTGTATTAATAAGAGGTAGTTAATAAACAGTAATTAAATTACAGTTAGGGAAAATAAATTGAAAAGATAACAATATTATATGTTTTATTGCTTTATAGGTTTGCAGATAATCGACGGGCTAAATTATTTGAACGATTGGCTTTTGGGTTCGAATTGTCAGTATTCGTTGTTTAACTATTACATGATTATGCTATTATTCCTTAAAACATTCCACGTATCTCAACAATTACAGATTGTATCTTCAGAAATGTAGGTAGCTCTGACACCGGGGATTTTATTATCGGGGTAACCTATTTAAGAATTTTATGAGGCAGAAAACTTCTTGGACAATAATTTTACAAATAAAAATAGGTTTATTTAGTGTCTTTAATTTTTATATGATATTTTTCCCATAAATAAAAATAGATACAGACGAAAATACTATTAAATATTCCACTCAAATGAAAATAATAACAATAATACAATCCCTCAAATATAAACCGTTTGGCTTCGCTTCAAAAATTAATTAAATTGCTTTGGCTCTTGGTTTTTTCTTCTCGAACAAAAACAAATGTCGCCTCTAACAGATGCGCTAAACTTGCCTTGCGTTCGGAGATGTTTAGACAGCTAATGAAAAATAACTTTATTCCAGACATAAAGTTTAAATATAACAAACTTGCTGTTGGAAAAATGTTAAGGAAAGGGCGGCCCCGGTTCAAAATAAAGGAGAGGGTGCGTCAACTTCGATTTTTTGCTAAAGGCAAACAACATTTTGATGTTGTTAATGTTAAATAATGGTCAAGTTCCAACAAAGTAGAGGTAGATATCCAATTTGAAGAAAGCCTACAAGTAGACTACAAGATATTATTTAATTAAATCCCGGTTAAATAACGAATAAATGAGAGTTTTGGTAGTTTAAAAATGAAAATATAATTTCTTATTTGCTAATATAGCCAAAACAAATCGTGTTTATAATAATTAATTAATTATTTCTGAAGATATATTAAATAGAACTATTATGTTTTTACGTAATGTGACTCATGTTCCTAAGAATTGTAACTCAGATCTAAATCTTTATTAACCGCTTTATAGTTTACATTTCAATTATCACCCATTATTATATATGATGCTATGAGGTATTTTCTATATATTGGTCGGCTTAGAGAAAAGTTTGCCTCCCTTTTTGAGAAAAACTGAAACACTAGGCTGCGTAAAATTTTGAACGGTTAAAGTTTATAAGGAGGAAGAATTCATAGGCATAACATTCTTGTGTAATAAGGGCTTCAAAAAAATACATGCCAATAAAACGAAATGAGCTTAAATCAAATAAGTAGGAACAGCTGTCAGATTACTGGCTCTCTTTTCATAGGACCTCGCCGACGAGCTGCCATCTCTAACTCTTAATCGGTATGCGCCCTTTCCGTATTACGTGAATCGACCACGGACGTGTAATTTTACATTCAAGTAAAATCTGACAGCGCTGTAAAGCAAGATACCGGCAGAGTAATTACAAATTGGAAGACAAATCCTTATGTTTTATCGTCAAAAATCCTTTAGTTGATGTTGAAGAAGGAAGTGGGTGAATTAAACATTATTAAACGATTTTATTTTATTTTATGCAGCGTTGCCTAATATTCTCTATTAATTTTCGCTATTCCCGTATTGCTGGAAGTATTAAACAATAGCACAATCAATTAAAGTTCCATTCTACTCTTTTTTGTAGTGACATCAAATTAATAAGATAGATTTTCGCAAGCAGTTTTTTTTATATTAATAATATAAATATTAATCAATCCATTTTGGATTTTAAGAATTTCTATGTCCCGTAAACACAGAACAGCTAAGGAAAATTTCTTGCCTAAGAATTATTAGTAATTGATAAGATTCTGGAAACATAGTATATCATTAAAATAGGGGTAATTTTAAAAGTTATTAAGATTTTTCTGCAAAATTGACTGGTACTAACTTCTAATTCATTTTAGGTTTTATTAGTAAAAGCTTTCGTATCAAAGCCGAATATTGCACGGTAATAAATACACCATTTTCTGATTTTTTGAGAAAAGTTTGTGTAATGTTTAATAAATGTTTAATTTATAATATGTTGATTAGTTGTTACTGTTTCAAAGATCGAAGAGTGGAAAAAAATGAGAAAAGAAAAATGCAATGTTATTTAAACCTATTTTTAGGTAAAGCAAATATTCTTGCCGCAGGAAATTTAGTTAATTTAGGGGAATATGTTCGGCTTTCAAAGCTACTCCACATAAGAACCAATGTATTCAGTCGAAAGCAGAACGACAATTATAAAAAATGATATTCGCATGCTTTCCACATCTAATACATTCCTGACACACTTTGGAAATATTATGTATATAATTAATTATGTATATATCGCATTTCGTCTAAATTGTATCTGATCTTGCTTATTCACCAGCTTAGTGAAGGCTCATTTATCTTCATACACATATTTCTGATAATTCACTTAGTTTTTAGCATCTCGGATATCTGCTGACTATATTTTTTGTTGGTCAGATTTGTGTAAGGACTGTCTTTGAACTTACGTCTCCAAACATATCATAATAATTTCTGCTGCCATTTGGTTCGCTCCAGTGGTCATATTTTAATAATCTCTTTCATCGTCTAGTGTTAACAGTGTCCAAAATTTACAGTTGTATTAAGAACTATTTTAGAGGAAATAGAGAATCCGAGGTTTGAAATATATTTGTTTATTTTCTTATCAAAATAACATTAAATCACACAGTACATTTAGTTTATATTGTATATGAACTTTATGTGCGTTTAAAGATGATTTTGTTGATACATTTTGATATTGATTTTGCAGATTCATTGTCATTTCGTTCTCATTTCGTAAGCTTGTAAAACATTTACTTAAAACTGTATAATTTGGTGAAAGATAATTTCGGTCCAGTTTTGAAAATTTAAAATGATTTAGCAATCTGATCTTGTTCACTATATACGATTATATTTTAATGAATTAAGAATAGATACATTGAAAACATCCTCTGTATTTAATGATGATGGTACAGGTATATTTGATAAAACAGAACTTGATGCTTCCAGCATTTTTCATAATATAATTCGCACTGCAGGGTCATATGGCTTCAGAATTAATGGAAAAATCGACCAAATTTATTCGCAACTGATGGATCGCTTGCTATTGTAAATTCAAAAATAACAGCATCAGTTCAATCAACATCATCCAGATGATGCGAAAATGGAAGACGAAATATTTCAACCAAGACTAAAATCTTACTCCCTCGAATGCTTATCTTGGCAAGTCTTCTGTACGGTCCCGAGAATTGAATAATATCCTGTAAGCTTGAGGTATATAAAATGCGATGCCTAATGTAAATTCTACATGTTTCTCTTTGAAGTCGTATTTTAAATGCAGTGATTCATTTAAAATTGGGCTATCTTTGCACAAGTGAAAAGAAAATGTAGAGGCGCAGAATACAATAAGTTAGACGCGCCTGTCGAATGAAAAATGGAGCGGTCTATCGGCTAAACCAAGATATTAGAAAGTGGTTTGAAAAACAGGAGACTAACGTTGCCCGAGGCTAGAACATCTGCGACCAACCGATAACTCTGGTGATATCTAGTGAAGAATATTCGAAATCTTGCGGCAACAACAACGTATTAGTTGAGAAGTGTATGCTAAAATCAAAGAACTTAGTATAAACAATATGATTAGCTAAATAAACACAAGGAATTTGATACTTCTTTAGTACCTACTTTTAACGAGCTTTCAATCTTTTATTAGGATAACATAAAACTATACAGAACATAGACCGAGTCAGAAACCGATTTTCTAAATAACTAGCGAACTGTATTGAGGAAGTTTTCATAATAGAATGTGCTATAATAGAGATCACTATAATAAAGAACAGAATAGTGAAAATATGTTGAAGCGCTCTGATATTCTATAATAATCACATCGTTGCCCAGAATATACCTGGCTCAAATCCACTATTAATTAGAACAATGACCATTGAAAAAGGAAATAACTTAGAGCATTTCCATATTCAATAGTTTTACGTTCAACAGCTATTTTTTATTTATATCAAGTGATTTTCTTTAACATATTCGTGAAAATTGTCAAACCAGACATTAAAAATTTCGAAAACATTTTGTAACGTAATATCAGATCGATTTCCAGATCACTTCCCTAAATCAATTTGAAAAGGTAAATTACAACATAACAATAAATATTTAGACCATTGCTTAAATTTTAATTTTCACAAATAAGAAATTCCTTTTCATTTTTATTCGCTCATTTTCATTTTAGTAGCGCCTCCAAAAGCATTTTCTCTTAAACCGAAACCCTTTGCGTTCATAATTAAAATCCATCTTCTTCCAGTTTCTTTAATGTTTATTAAACACAATTATGTTCTTCTTATTTCGAATTTAATTCGTATTTTCGCCTTAGGTTAGTTAATAATTTTCCAGTTCAAGCAGCCAACCAATAATTAAGTCCAAAAATTCAAGAATATCTTATATTGGAGTTCAGAAATAAGATGGGTCTTACATATTTTGATTATTTTTTATAGTCTTATTTATATTTGAAATATTGAAAAAGGATTAATGGCAGTTTTATAATAAAAAATAACTAACAACTTAACTATCCTATACCTTTTTATTAAATATTGTTTATATATAAAATTATTAGAAATAAATTTTAATACAATATGACAAAAATGGAGGCTATCTTCGATTCAAGACTTCGATAACCTAGATATTATTTTATTATTCATTTGATTTTAATCAGCCATAGTAAATAATAGAGTACGGATTCGTAATTAAACTATAATTTTTATTTATAATTTGGATTATTTAATCTAATAATGGAAGTAATATACTACTGTGAATATTTTACTTTTTATTTTTCAACTATTAATTACTATTTGAAGTACAAATTGAAATTTTAATTAGAATAAAATTAAATCCCAATTGTACATTCCTCTAGTTCTATTAGTATGCTTTAGACGATTTAATAGCTACAAAAGGAAATTACTTTTTCACTTCACGAATATTGAACAATATTAAATTATTTGAATGCAAACTTATAGCTTAATGCTAATTTAATAGGGATATATAAATTTTATTTTACTTATTGTGATATTATTAAACTAGATATCTAAAAAAATAAGACAATAATTGTTACTAGGATATATCTTTCAAAAGTTGCCTTATTTGAACTAAAATTTATAGTACTATGCCTGAAATATATTTAATAATATTTTGATTAAATAAATAGTAATTTAGATTTATTTTATTAACATTTTAATTTAACAATACTTATTACATAGTAACTTGCTGCATCTGTGATAATGAAAAATAGTCAGTCCTATTATGCAATATCCATGAAAATCTACATAGAAATGTTTAAATGAGAAGCCTTTTTATTTCACAATATTTCCCATTTATATATGAAATAAATTGTATATAGTTGACCCGGCAGACTTCGTACTGCCTCAATCGATAAATAAAAGACCTAATAATCCGTAATTAATAAAAAAAATGCTAGGTATGAACGAATTTTTATAAATATTTACAATTAATTACACATGATGTTTCATACTTTTCCTGAAATACTGGCTATCTATAAGGTTTTAATTAGATATTTACAGACACACACACAGTTATGATACAGTTTGTTAATCAATTTAAAGCTCTCTAATAGACTATATTTTTTTTGTTTTGTGGTGCATAAATAAACGGAGATGACGGTCTTCCGACGCGCGAATACGCGACGTATAATGCCCATGTGCGAAACAGGGTAACTCCAAGTTATTTCGCACACTTCCAACGACTGGCCTTGGGATTTATTTATGGTCATCGCAAAGGCCAGGCGTACTGGAAATTGTAAACGTTTAAAATCGAATGATAAATCCGTTGGAATTATCGGTACACGCGGGATCAAAGCATCCTTTCCTTTGTATTTTCCCTTTATGATTGTTGCCTCAATGACGTTATTGACCACCTTTTCCACAGCCAATTTTGTTGCATTGCACAGTCAAGGTTTGATTAATGTTACGCAGCATGATGACAATTGATCCTACTTTTAGTGGTAATCCAGGCAATTACAGTGAATTTCAAAACTCCGTGGGATAGTTGACTATGTCGTCCTGGTACATAACGGTGTCGACTGATTTGAAGGAAAGCAACTGTCCCGGAAGAAAATTCTAAATGGTCGCATTGAGATCCTCGACAATCCCGAATCCATGACTTTTTCCCTCCTGACCATTTTCTAAATGGACTGCCAAATGGACTACTGTAGGGTGTCTTTCATGAATCGCAAATGAAAAGATAAGCCAAATCGCTTCGTTGCTACTTGTATAGCGATCCAACTTGTACTGTGATATTTCGTCATTTGCATTGGTTACAGCGAAGACTGCCATATCGCTTATATGAGATTACAATATTCCACATTGATTTGAGTCTCAAAAGCTTTGGACAATATTGGCTAGTATGGCACTATCCAATGATTGTCTACATCAAAAATTTTTCCCTTTACCTTCACATCAACCGATCGCCCATCGTCCGCAACTGATCGCCGACTATACAATGGGTATCCATCATTTCCCGTTATGGTTTCAGCAATCAGGTCTCTTGGGTATCGCTAGAACACTTGCCGTCAACTATACAGGGTGAATTGTAGTTGAAAACACCACAAGGTCCATATATCATATGTTTGCTAACTACTGCACGCATTTTGGGTCAACTGTGGGAAAGTGGGCATGAAATTGTCCTGTATAATATGTGTAGCACCAAATGATGTCATCTGGAAACTGCTGTTATATTTCTGAATGTTGGCTAAGAATCTAGTGGTGGGACCAATTGTAGCAATTTTACTTTGCCTCCAGCACAACATAATCCAGTAGATTCACCACTGTATTTTAACGCCTTGAAATATTTACAAATTATTGTAATTTCCCTAATTGCAGAATGCAGCTTGTTCCAGGATCACAGGAGCACTGTGTCTGCGGAATCGCTTAATTTCATTATGTCGTGCTCGCTGTTGTGTTTAATGTGGACGAACTCGTTGCATACTATGCCTACCTACCTCATTGTCACTCTCTAAAGAACGCAATTCTGACATAGCAATACGACTATTTTCTTGATCAATCTCTCTCTGGTGATCAGTGCGGTTAGCACGTGAGGTAGCTCTTCGCATATATGATTAACTGCGACGACCTAAGTCAGGTCGTCTTCTCTTCGGCATCGTAAATTGTAATTAATCAAAGGGAGAAAAGATCTCGCGCACTTAGCAGTAAAGTGCTATTATCACAAAAAATCAACAAAAGAAAAGAGAACATAATTTGAAATGTCATTATCACAAAGGATCACCGACGTTAAGAAAGTTCTCGCGCACGTAGATTGTCAGATTCGAACCTCGATATTAAAGAAAAAATAAAATTGTTATTTTTGTTTATATTTATTGACCTTTAGACCTTCCCTGGATTTCCACAAATATTTCAAGGCCAAAATTATCCAAATAGGTCCAGCCGTTCTCGAGTTTTAGTGAGACTAACGAACAACGATTAATTTATATATATATATATATATATATATATATATATATATATATATATATATAGATAATTGAATGATAATTTTGAAGCATTTTGAAAATCTTTAGTTCGCATATTAGTAGTATCTTATAAAGGCTTAACGCTTTTTATGTTGATTACTCTTATTAGCTTACTGAGCTTTAAATGTGGTTTCATTTTTGTATATGAGAGATCGCTTCCTAAGCTTTCTATATTTTATGAGTAGGAATTCAATTCCAGAAACAAGCCTAAAATTGGAACTATCTAAGAAATACAGTAAGGAGTCATATCTAACGGTGTACAAAACTTTTTACAAATTTTTCTGAATAAAGCTTACAAAGACCATTACTTAAAAAGTCGCACTTTTATATCCTTCACTGCTATCAAGGTATGAAAATTATTTTACATCCAAAATCATTCCTTTCTTAGAGAGTTAGAGAAAACTAATAATCTTCATAAGTCTTCATTATTCTCCGTAAATATAATAGATCTTAAAAATTAATATCTACCGATTCTTAATGTTAGATTACAAATAGAAAAAGGAATGTACTTTTATAAATAATGAACTTATACTTATATATAACTTATATTTATATAATTTATAATTTTTTTATTATTAGCGTATATTGGTATAAATACAACTTAATTTAAATGAATAAAAATAACAAATTATAAAGTATATAAATAGGCATCGAATTAGCAAAACATTTTAATTAAAAGTTTAAAATTCTAAAATGTAGCCCTTTTAATTACCGCTTAGGAGGCTGCGTAAAAACGTCGGCTTGTGAACTTTCCCACAAAATGAGAAAGTTTTTATCTAAGTTAATAATTTTCTAAATGTAATTTGTCAACTAATTAAATGAGGACATTAAACAAGAAAAGAGCCAGAAAGAGCATCTTATAAATGACAGGGAGGTTTATTAGGTTGTATCCCTTAAATATCAGAACTAAATCTCTTTTTCGGTTTTTGAGAAGAAATTATTTATTCATTGTTGGCAAATGATAATCTTTTCGAGATATTTATTTTTCTATAATGACAAGACCTTTTTATTCTTCAGTTAGATAATGTTATTTTATTTATATAACAATATTTTAATTTAAAGGTAATTTTATTTTGAGTTTAGAATACAACAATATATATTTAATAATTTGGTCAATTTTCAACGTTTTCCTACATTTTTCTGTCGACAATCTGACATTTAGGTTTCGTAAGTTTTCGATAAATCAGAACGTTATTATGTGAAATATTATTATGGCTTTATATGATTTTTGATTTTTGAACTGACCAAATGAATATTGCTACTTCCCTTGAATAGAAAATGTAAGGCTTTATAACTTTGGAAATGTGTATATAGTTCCAAGAATATAATGGATTTGCATAATAAACATAAACTAATGGTAATATATCCAGCTTGGATAGTTTAATGATGAATTATCATTTTAAACATACAAATTAAACAGGTCAATTAAAAAGCCCACGGCCTACTATAGTAAAACACATTTTTTGGCAAAATTAGCTTTTCTTATTCAACGTAATTCCCTTCAAAGGTGATACACTGATTATAGCGACCCTCCAACTTTTCGATATCATTTTTGTAGTACAATTTGTCCTTTGCTTCAAAATAGGCCTCAATTTCGTCGATCACCCTTTCATTCGACGAAAATTTCTTCCCAGCGAGTGTCCTTTTGAGATTTGAGAACAGTAAATAGTTACTGGGGGCTAGATCTGGAGAATACGGTGGATGAGGAAGCAATTCAAAGCCCTATTCATGGATTTTTGACACGATGCACTGTCTTCATTAAGCAGCACTTGTAATAAGTAATAAGCAGCGCGATGTAATAGTCGCTCTTGATATTCATTCCATTTCGAAGGTAGCCAATGAAAATTATTCCATGCGTATCCCAAAATACAGACGCCATAACCTTGCCAGTCGACTGTTGCGTTTTCCCACGCTTTGGAGCGGGTTCATGGTATGCTATCCACTCGGATGACTGTCGATTGGACTTCTGAGTGCAATGATGGAGTCATGTATCATCCATTGTCACATATCGACGCAGAAGCATAGATTTATTATGCTTGATCATCTTCAAATTCTGCTCCAAATCATCAACTCGTCGTTGGTTTTGACCAAAAATGAGCTCTCGCGGCACCCACTTTGCATAGGGTTTTCTCACACCCAAATATTCGTGAATGATATGATGTACACGTTCAGTTGATATCTTTAGAGTATCAATTTCAATTTACGGTCATTTGAAATCATTTTGCAGTTTTTTTTAATGATTTCCTCGGTAACAACCGCTTTTGGCCATCAAATTTGTTCACCGTCTTTGTTGCTCATTTCACCACGTCTAAACTGAGCATACCAATCCTTGATGGTTGATTTTCTTGGGGCAGTGCCCGGAAACTCGGAATCAAGCCAAGTTTTTGCTTCAACTGTATTTTTCCCTTCAAAAAGCTTATAGATATAAAGCAAATATGATAAAATATTATCATATAAATTTATACACGCTTTAATTCTAGTAGCGCCATCTATGTGTCAGGTCGAGGACTTTTCAATTGACTTTTTACACATTTTTAGACTAAATATATCTTATATTTTATAGTTCATATATTTTTGCTGTATAAGTCAATACTTAGGCCCATCTGGACCTATGGTATTGAACTGTGTGGTACTACTAGCATATCTAACAGATATCCTCCAGAGGTTTCAGAATAAAGTGTTGCGAATCATCGTTGATACCTCATACTACGTGTCCAAGAAACTGATTCAACGCGATATCCACATAGAACCCATAACGAGTGTGATTTGAAGTGCTAGTGCGAAGTATTCTGAAAGACTATTAGTCCATCCTAACGCACTCGCTAAACAGCTAAATGTGGGCGATAATAGGGAAGTGCGTAGGCTCAAACGCAAACTACCAGACGAACTGTTTAATAGACACATAGAGTGAAATTTAACAATTTCTAGAATAAGTTAGAATAATCATTATAATAAGTTAGGATAGACTTTAAAATAAGTTAGAATAGTAACATGTATATCATAGTATAAGTTAGAATAAGATTTAGATTATAAATAGTACATCAGATCACTTATTGAAGTGATCTTCTACATATTAGGATGGTTATATTATATAACGGAAATCAAACAATAATACTTATTGCTCACGGGCAGATTGTTAAGAGATTAATAAAAAAAGTTCCTGTATTCGTTGTACCTTCCTAAAAATTCCGACAACATAAGCTAATTTTAAGTAAGATTCTGCTCACCATGCCATCGATCAATAATTGTTAGAACCACAGAGTTGCTTTGCTTCATTTGAAAATATATCAGCTCGTCACAGCGTTTGTATAACGTGGCAAGAATTTTGCCCCTGGGAAGCCGTCATATTTTGGTTTACAAAAGGAGTTATTCGAACTAACTACCTCTTTATTCAGATACTTCTTTGAATAATAGTAGAGAACAGGATTTTTTACGTAATAGATTATCTTGAGAGCTTCAGCAATAATGTCTTTAAATGAGATGACATTTTCATACTACAATAGCATAATAGTAGTATAAATATGTTTAATTTACAAAAATAAATAAATAATTGTACATATTACTAAACAACCGAAAATAAATAATATCCTGGAAGCTAATATTTTTTTAATGAAACCCTTAAGTTATGCGAAACACCTTTAGGAATCAACGGCCTACATTTTTAGACATAGAAGTTCTCCTCACTTGATAGTCATTCATTTGTGACCGAATTAATTATTATTTGCGGGAAGAATGCAATTCAATATGGCAGAAAATCAGTCTGAGCCCTAAACAGGATAAATAATCTAAGGACGAAATATCCAAAGATTTCTAGATGTTGCTCGGTTTAGATTCAAAGGATTAAATTTTGTTAATTTTGGAAATATGCATTTAATAATTGTCCAAGCATAATATTTTACGGATGTGATTTAAAATATCAAAATTTGTTCAAAGATATTTCTCGACATGTCTCAGCCTTTGATAAAGCATGAAACAATAGCATGAGCCAGCGATATTAATATTATAGCAAAAACAATCCCAACATGAACAATATCAGCGAAATATTACTAGTGTAACTAGTAATATTTCGCTAATAATAGTGAAATAATAGTGAAATCAGTGAGTCGCTGATAATAGTGAAAACTAGTTATAGTATGTGTGCCATGTTCTTTCTAAAGTAAATATAAATCGAAAACCCAGAAAAGAACAATATTTTAAAGTTTTATTTATTTTATTGTCACTCTGGCAAACAACTATTAGTTTTGTTAAGAAGTTAATACCTCGTTTCACACCTATATTATTTTTTAAAAGTTTTTTATTTCATGAGTTTTTTTCGTAGAGCTCCCTCTGCTAATAAAAATTATATCATTATACTTTCCATACAATTTATACCAAAGAAATTATATACTGATAATTATAATTAATTTCTGTTGGTTATTAATTTTCTATGTTCAATATTTTTGTTCGATAATTTTAATTTAACTCTTCCTTCATATGAAAATCATGAGTTCAAGGAAGAACTTGCGGAAAACTATATTTTCTTTTCATTAGCCTTTCCACTTCGAAACTTTTACTATTAAATCTGAGAGCTTTTTAATTTAGTTACTAATTTTGTTCATGTAGTTCATCTCCTAGACTAGGCCATCAAGTAAGCACCTTTCAGCAGGATTTTATCGATTGACATCAAAGAGGGCATGGAAATAAAAAATTAAATTATGTGCCGCACTACACTTTTACGAGCCTGAAGAGTCCAATTTTATTAAATGTACCGTCATTTTTCATCCCAACATGGCCAAAAATGATATTTCACTCGTTTTTTTTTATTTTCGAATCTAGTAAATCATAAGTCGTTATTTTTCAGTTAGTGGTTATTTCAAGTTTGCAAAATCATATATTATAATAGTAACAAAAAATATCTGATTATCTCATAATCTTATCTCATATCTCGCAATATATATAATTCAAAATTAAAAAAAAATTAAGATTATACAGGTAGTTGTGTTTAAATTTTCACCATTATTTCTGTTAATTATATTAATTATTAGTTATTATATAATATGAGTATATGGTAGTACCTAGTGATGGACAATTTCATTTATCTTTTTTACTAATTAGCATTTCCTTTGAATAATTGTTTTGTTAAAACAACTTTTAGAGTCAAGCTCCTGTCGACTTGGCAACTGTTACTACGATAGTCGTGGGTTCAAATCCCGCTAGAGAATTTTAAATAATATTTGTAACTATACATAGACAAACGTGTAAAACCCGAAAAGGAAAATCATCTGTCACACCAGTTATCAGACTTTATAAGATCGGATGTCTTCTGGGATGGTTTCTAAGTCAGTTGGTAAGTCTAAGACTTACGACCGTCGGTCAGATCTCACATTAAGCAGCAGGTCCAGTTACCAAAAATGTTGAAACGCCTAATAGCGGAAAGTTGTAAAAAAATTAGAAAAATAATGGTTTGTGAGCTGAAGTGTGTTGTTGATGAACCTAGAGAATAAAACATAACAGGGGGCTTTAAGTTTTTTAAACTTAGTAATTCATTTTAAGAAGTATATTGTAGCGAGCACTACGACCCTTTAGGCCACCACACATTCACCTACACCAAGTTCAAAGGTTGGCAACGCCGGTGGATTGGTACCATGAGGTTCCCGGTTATAAAAGACCACCACGACAACGTCTCGCTCTCTTTTCTTTTCTCTACCCCCTTGTAACATTACCACTCCCATTGCGCTACCATACTTCCTTTACATAACCTAACATCCTATAAATTCTCCCGTCGTATTTTTAAGATTTACAAGAGATTGTGATATTGTGTAGTAAATCGCATCGGTTATATTTGTACTCAATTTCATGTTGAAGCCTCGTTGACATACGGGGTCAATCATTGTTCATACTTTATTATGACGCGAAGTATGAACAAAGAAATAGTCATTGAAAAATTTTAAATATCTTCCGAGGAAGTTTTATTTGCAGGAAGTTTTATCATTTTTCTTCAACTTGAAGGAAAATGCGGCTGAAGGTTCCCTAATGCTGTGTAAAGCTTATGGCATACATTCTCCATCGATTTCAGTACGTTAATTCCAATCCGAGTGCTGATATTGACACTGAAGAAACCTGGCGTTCTGGACAGGCAAAAAAAGACGAGGATTTAAAGCGATTACTCTATGAAACAATCAATGAGTAACGCTATCGCCTACAATTGATGGGTTTGAGTCCAGCATTGTGCGAAAAATGGCCCGAATATGAGCAAAGCCAAAACTGTTTTATTCTTCAGCATGACAACACTTGAACACATGTTGAATAGTCGGTTAAAACACAACTTCAAAACATTAAAATGGAAAGTACTACTGCGCTCACTGTATTATTCAGACCTTGCTAACTCTGACCACTAACACAATGAGCTGAAAAATCCCAGGCCTAACATATAGATGGCGCTAGCTTTATTGCATTCACCGCCTTTTCAGTTAGTAATGACCTTCTAAAGATAGCTGTTCAAATTTCATGATATTCAGCATATAAGTTTGTGGGTTATTGCGCTTAAAGTGATACTACTTGTGTTATTTGAATATAACTGACACTACTTTTTTTTATAAAACAATGAATCTAAAACAATTTTGGGTTTTAATTTTACACTATTTCTTGATGGGATAAATACCGTTCAAGCGAAACATTGACTTGAAAAGTGTTATAATGGCTCCGCTCCATCGTAAACAACAATAAAACGTTACTTTACTTCAAACGTGATCGTAGAGACATCGATGATGTAGAATGCAGTGAGCGTCCAAATTAAATGGTAACAGCAAAGGCATCAAACAAATCTACAAAATCCTTTAGAATGATCGAAAAGTGAAGTTTCGTGTTGGTTTTATATTTCTTGCGCTTTTAACTATTAGAAAGCTCTGTTCAAAGTGGGTGCCGCGTTTGCTTACTGTTAACCAAAAACAAGAATGTGTAGATGATTTTGAGCAGTGTTTCGTCATGTTTAAACGTAAAAAAACGGAATTTTTGCGTCGATATGTGACAACGGATGAAACATGGATTCATCACTTCACTCCGGAATCAAAACAATCGTTATCTGAGTGGACAGCAACTGGTGACACGCCTATTTTGAGGCAAAAGATACACAATTCTACAAAAGTCGTATTGAAATGTTAGAGCGGGGCTGGAATAATTTTTTGGCTTTTGATGGACATTACGTTGACAAATAAAGCGAATTTTGAACCAAAAACTTGTTCCCTCGTATGAGTCGTGACCTGTCTGAGCAACACTTCGCTTCTTTTGAAAATACCACTCATAGTAGATAGTCTCAAAAGATGCATCTGTCTTCGCAATAAAACTTCAAATTAAAAAAATATCTATCTATAAAAAAATTAACTTATAAGCCAATTATCTACTGCTATTAATTTACAAAAATATATGTATACATTTTCTATTGCACTATTAATGTAAATTATTATTATAGTACATTACTTAGTAGTTCCATTTACTAGTTTATTTAATCCGACTTATATGTCAGTTGATTAAATCAATAACTACTTAAAAATGATGAAAGTTTTGAGTGGTAATAACTAATATTAATTAATACGTATTATAATAGTAAAACAAACAATGTTCCCAACGAAAACATATATTTCACGTAATCTGTTAAAGAGAATAATTTAATGGCTGCCACGGAACCACGGTGGTGGTGAATAATATTATAACGTGCAACCAAGCACCATATGTAAGTGGGATATTTTATGGGAATGAAAACAGTATTTATTCGTGATGCTTTCCCTGTAGTCAGGGACGTATTGTATTATATAATAAGAATTTTCTCTATTACGACAATGGTTTTATTTTTCTAAATATAAAACTAAATTTTTCTAAGCATGCGTGAAGTTTCTTGTAGAATAATTAACTTCTATGTTTATTTACATTTCGGCTCAAAGTTAAGGTGTTATAATATTTGGTTAGAATCAAACCTAAAGTTGCAATATTGTTCTACAAGGTTGTGTGTACAATATATGCATTAGCTAACAATATAACTGCCAAAAATTTTGTTCAACATTTGGTGTACACTGGAGAGAATTCAAATATTTTGCACAGTTTCATCGGAGTAAATAAAAGTTGATTCTAGTAAATCTAACAAGGCCAAAAACTGATATAATCTCAATATTTCCGTTTCGAGTTTATATGGGATCTAAAATGTGACCAACATATTATTAATTCAAGAGGTATTTAAGTTTTCGATGGACTAAGAATATCCTTCATAACCTGTCGGAAACTATAAAAGGACAATCGATAGATCATCTTCCAGATCATATTGAAATTGACGAAAGCAAATTCTCATCATTCAAGTCATATATATATATATTTTCATATATACATTTTAAATATATATATATATATATATATATATATATATATATATATATATAGGTTTACTAATATGGAAACTAAAACATATTTTGTATTCCTAATAAAATTCACAAATTTCAAATAACAACAATAATCATGCTTCGGTAATTAGTTTAACTTACGTTAATGGATGATACAATTAACCACTGCATATAAAACTATTGCATATTATTTTCACGGTTGCTTCGAGCGAAACTTGCCGTAATTTGATATTTCATATTTCATTCTTTATTTATAATTCGCTAAACTACTATAATGGAGTATCTAAGTCATTTTTAGCGAAACTAAGTACTTCTTAAAAAAATATGCTTACAGTTATATATTACTACAGCCATTCCATAAAATCAAACCATAAAAACTCGCTTGCAATTGTCAGACGACTTCAATTAAGCTTTTATTCTACCAAAATTAACATTAGTTTCTTAGTATCTAAATCAGTCTCATGTATTCGTTTTGTTTCATTTAAATAAACATAAAACTGATAAAGATTCTGTTGGTATACAAAATGTAGATTTCTAATTAAATGTTTTTTGTGATAATAATTAACTATACATCTCAGGTTATAAATTAAGAAAATATTTAGTAGTAAAAATTGTGGTAATATGGCGAATAAATTTGAATTAAAACATGAAACATATAGTATCATCATTTTTCAACATTTATATTGAAACATGCACTTAAAATTTAGCAACACCATATATCACTTTGACGGTATGTACATATATATTTAAATTTTTACTGTTTGAGAATAAATATTCTTTATAGTAATAAACTAGATGATATAACAACGTAGTATGTGGTAATGGCTGAAAAGGGATTGAAGATGTCTCCAAACGGGAAGCGATTTATTCTATTTTCCTGGAAACGTTACAGGAGTATTTTAATGTTACAGTGTTTATTTACACAAGACATTATTTTATATAAATTTATTCTCTTTAGAAACATTGAATTTTTCTTTTCATGCGCATAAAGAATGTATATAGGTTAAATGTTTTCCTTTATTTTTATTTAATTATTTTTATGATTAACTTGTACATATTTTATTTTAAAAAGTTTCTTTTGAGTTGAAAATATAAGTTTGATTATTTTTTAATTTTTAGTGAGTTTCTTATTCACATTTTGAAGACGGTTTAATATTTTTTATATTTTATAACACATTCTTGAATGACTTGGCGTCTATTACTCTGTATCTACAATAACAGTGTTTTTCGGTTTTAGCCGCTCATATGCGATACGTTGATGCCACCATATCCATAGTAAAGCATTATGGTCATGAATATTCCGCTTCGGTGATGGTTAACCCATTTAGGTTAACACATGTCCTTTGCAAGTTGAAATGGTTCCGAATGATATTTTCAGCCATTTTCAATTATCAAGATCTGGAAGAATTATAAACTTCTAAACTGTCCAAAATTTCTTTATGAGCTGTGTTTTCGTCCAATAAGCTTTGCAATTTAATACCTTCGAAATTCCTTGATGGGCGTTTGAATATTTCTTGAAATTGGGTAAGAAAAGCAAGGGATATCGAAAATACCATGTTAAACTTTCCATGATAAGCCTGTATAAACTGAGTATCCTAATAATACCGAATGTAAAACTATTATTTTATATATTTGATTATATTTTTATTTATATACATTTAAATATAAGTATAATTAATGAATGCTAAGATATAAAATAAGGCAGCAATATAATTTGAATACTTATCAAGAAAAATACATATTTCAAGCAAATTATTAACGGAAATAATTTAACGATTTCTGCGGAACCACGGCTGTAAATAATTTTATAACTCCTAATCGATCATTTTTGATGTATTTCTTGCTTTATATTATATAATAAAATGCTATTGGATTATTTTGGGTACTTACGACGAATGAAATTGAAATAAGCTTGTGGAATATTTGTTAATAACTAATTTCACTATTCAATGAGATTATTTTCATAGTACAATTAGTTTGCCTACTATATAGGTGTAAATTAGAGTTGTTAATTAGGTTGAAAAATTACTAAAATATTTTAATTAAATTGTTTCGTTAATTAATCGTTTATCTAGTTATAAAATACATATATTTTTGACTGAGTGCCTAAACTAATCTTAACAACAAATCAACTGTAAATATGTGTCAGCTTATCTTAAAATGAATTGATTTTTCCAATTACTGTACATGGATTTTTATTTGAACTACAGTGACTAAGGAATTCCAGATAACGTGATGCTTACTCATTTACTAAATTTACATTAAAATCCACTAAATGTAATAACCAATTGTCATTTAAAACTAATTAACACTAACATTTTAGTACTATGAACGATCGTTATATTACGAGATATAATTTTGAATAATTTAAACCAATAATTATATAAACGTAATGTAGATTTTTACATACAATATGTTTACTTCCTATTTTGGAAACAAAGAAATATGTATATATAAATAAAAATATTTTATTCATAAAAACTTTATGTGAATAGCGGCAGCAACCAATAAACTGTTTATGTAAAGGCAACGACCAGACACATTTACATGAAAATGGAATAATTTCAGCTTCGTTTAAAGATCTTTTGTATCTCTCTTGAGCCATAAGTTATAAATTAATTGTAAATTCAACGTTCTATATTTATTAAATGTTTTATGTGTATAAAGATATTGTATCCTCTAATTATTTGTTGTTGTTTTATCAATTTCGTAAACCTTTTAACGACTAAATACAGATATCTTAATAATGACTTCATAATATTTGATAAATGGTATACACTCTAATTTTAAGGCAATTCTCAAAAAGCTAATATTTAAATTTTAGAAGAAAATAAACAATTCCTATATATTCGTACTTATATAAGTACTTCGTTCGAATGTTCCTCAGTTTGTTGTTGAAGTGCATCTATTGTACTCATGTACTGCCTCATCTTAAATCCATGAATATTTTGATCTGTAATTAGTAGTAAACTTTCATGAAGCTTAGCACATAATGTTCTTCACTTATAGCTGTTATCATAAATAAACTTTTTATTACAGATAATCAATTTCTTTCTCAATTTTGCCTACTAAGCAGCAGAAGTCATTAATCAGAAAATACCTCTCACTGATCTTAAATTTCAATTAAATTAACAACTCATGATTTAATCAAAATGTTTGCAACGTGCCTTTATCGTAGTTTCATCTTAAAATATAAATATAAAAAAAGTATAAAAATTATAGTACTACTTACACAGTGTCTTGTAATGTGTAAAATAAATTCCAAGATAATTCCAACAGTAACTCCAAAATCATATAAAGTAGTTCGTAAAATATATTGATGTATTTAATATAAAACTCCAAAAGATCCTAGGCTACACATTATTAATTAATTCAAAACTATACTTTTTTAAACTTAACTAAAACATCTTAACAAGAAACCGTATTCCACCCTACGCATTGACTAGGCATCATTTTCTCAGACAGTGTGAGATATGTTTTGACGGATGTTGCATGATCTGCTCTCAGAACATCTTCTTTTATGATAATACTCAGTGAGTATAAAAAGGTGGTGAGAGCTGAGGGGGCCTTTGAGTAGGTAAATTGAATAAACTAAGTTGAATTCACTAAATTGATTTAGCTAAATATTGGTTAGACTTTTTTATATGCTAACGCAGACGTAACTAAATGATATTAAATAGTTGTATAACAATTTGATGTATCTGATATTATACTCCAAAATATATTCTGGTTTACATGTAACAATTTCCTTAAAAAAATCTCTATTGAAAAGGCTAAAGAGGAACTCCACCCATCGCATTGCCAAATATCAGTTCTTCAGATGATCATATGTAATTGTTGCATTTATGTTAGTGAGTGCAACTGACGAACCCTTGGGTAGACTAATTGAGTCAACAGACGATTTTTCTAAGTTAAATTCAATTCCTGCCTAAAAGCTAGTATAAAAGTATCTAAATATCGACTATTATTATAGATAGTTAATCATATGACATATTCTACAATTTTTTTATTCAGTTTATTGATTTCTTCTTTGTTTTTATTCAACGTTAACATATAATTATAATAACAGAAAATGTAAAACAACAAATAAAAAATCATATAATAAACAGAACCAAAATTTTGCGTTTAAAAATATATCAAAAATATAATTCAGTTTCAATTCAGTAATTTTAATCAATCCTCCACATTCTTTAATTAAATTCTTCATTAAATGTACCTCAATAATTAATAACACATATACAATTATAATGATAAAAACTGGGCATTAAAACATAGGCAGAAATTTTCTCGATTTGATTCAAAAATTTTCACAAGTTATTACACGTGCTGTATTCGAGAAACTTTTTTGAATATATATAGTATTATATCATGTAAAAAAAAAAGCGTAACAAGTAAAGGCGTGTTATTTCTTTTTTATAGCATTCACAAAAACCTTTACAACTTCGGTTTTACTACAGTTTTAATATAGCGTTGTCTTTATAAATCCATTAGGATTTATGATTTTAGCTAAGAAAATATTCCTTAGGATCGGTTATATCTCCTTGTGCTTGGCTAAAAGCGGTAAAAAATTTAACGTTATGGTGAGATTATTTTCCGTGTTCCATTTCCGATCCACATCCACGGATCTTATTATAATCGTATCTCTTCGCACCGTTTCACTCCTACAAAATATTCCGTCATATATAAAACGAATATTATCTATTTTCCTTTCTATTTTATTTCTCATTACTAATAATAAACAGCTTTAATTACAAGCGTTGCAGTAATAAATTGTCTATTACATCTGCATCATTAAAGTTTCAAAAAGTTTTAGAAAAAACCATTATATTAAACAACGTCTTAAAATCCGATAATTCTGATAAATGTTGAATTTACTTGGATATTTACGTTTAGGTGGGAAATTAATTTCGTTAGTTCAAAAAATATAAATATTGAGAAAATTACTTTAAATAATTGGATATCATAAAAATATTTCGAAAGCATCAAAATAACCGTCTCTATCAAAATTACCAATGGCTTTCTCATTTACTGTTCTGGCAAATTTCATTTTCCAAATTTCAAAAAAAAATTGATAAAGCGGCTTTAAATAGCTATAAATCTTTTAAAATGGTTGCATGTATTGTGATCAGTTTGCGTTAAAAATTTGTTTAGAAAAATTAGTAAAATATATATTCACCATTATTTTTGTATATTGTACAACTCTTGTAATGTGTGACCGAACATTGTCATGCAAGACGATAACTTTATATCTGTTACTTGCTATTGCTAACCTTTTTTGCTACAATACAATGCGGCGTACAGTTTGTTTAATTAACGTAGGTAGAATTCGTCGCTAATAATATTATGCACCTTACTAACCCCACCACATATACAACAAGACTATGAATATTACCTTTTGGGCTTGAGATTGTCACAGTAAATCCACTTTTCATCACCAGACCTACAATATACTACAGCATTGAAACAGTGATGTTTGAATTGTTAGAAATGGCATTTTCAACCAAGTTGTGTGGTGGTAATTTTTTCTCCTCTGTATCGCATATAAACATTTAGACACAGTTTATTTATCAGCTGCTAAGCTGTTCGAAAACAATTTATGGGTATAATCCAGATTTACATCGAATCATTCTTACAATTCCTTATTTTTTGCTCCTCGATGCCGTTTTTCGCCATTGACATCAAAAACCTCAACAATTGAGAATTAACGACGCACGCATTAACAGCTTTAAATAGTCTAAACTAAAACCAGCAATTAGGATATGGCAAAGCTATAGATATGGGCATATGTCCGCAAATTATACACCAAAGGCAACTAATGTAGAAAAATTAATGTTGAGCATTCAATGATTAATGCCTATATATATATATTGAAAAACTTGATAAAACTAATTGAAAAACCCTTATTTTATATAGAGAAATATCAAAACCATCGAATTTAGTTAGGTAGATGAAGTTAGGGTAGATTGATACTTAACATTTTCACCAATACATATCGCTGGTCAAAGTTGATTGTACTGGATGCAATCATTAATATTGTAAATATTTGGGCTTTTGTGAGAAAAACAATATATATAAATTCACTAAATATATACAATGTGGCTATGTGTATATTAAAAATGAATTTGTTACTATTCACTATAAGAGGTCAATTGAAAAGTCCCCGGCCTACCATATTAAAACAAATTTTTTTGGCAAAATTAATTTTTTTAATCAACATAATACCCTTCAAGGGTGATACACGGATAATAGCGACCCTCCAACTTTTCGGTACCATTTTTGTCTGTACGATTTGTCCTTTGCTTCAAAACAGGCTTCAGTTTCGGCGATCACCTCTTCATTCGACGAAAATTTCTTCCCAGCGAGCATTCTTTTGAGATCTGAGAACAGGAGATAATCACTGGGGCCAGATCTGTAGAATACAGTGGATAAGGAAGCAAATCAAAACCCAATTCATGGATTCTTGCCATTGTTTTCACTGACTTGTGGCACGGTGCATTGTCTTTGTGAAGCAGCACATTCTTTTTCTTCAAATGCGGCCATTTCTTCGGCGATTTCCTCCTACAAACAGTCCAATAACGCTATTTAATAGTCGCTGTTGATGGTCCTTCCTTTTTCAAGGTAGCCAGTGAAAATTATTCCATGCGCATCCCAAAATACAGATGCCATAATCTTGCCTTTTGCCTTTTCCCACGCTTTGGAGCGAGTTCATCATGTGCAGTCCACTCGGATGACTCGATTGGACTTCGTAATCAAATGGTGAAGCCATGTTTCATCCATTGTTACATATCCATGCAATAGCTCGAGTTTATTGTAGTTGATCATCTTCAATACACTGCTTCGAATCATCAACTCGTCGTTGTTTTTGGTCAAAAGTAAGCGCACGCGGCACCCACTTTGCACAGAGCTTTCTCATACCCAAATATTCATGAATGATATGATGTACATGTTCAGTTGGTATCATTAGAATGTCTGCTATTTCATTCAATTTCAATTTACGGTCATTCAAAATCATTTTGTGGTTTTAAATGTTTTCGTCGGTAACAACTTGTTTTGGTGAAACAGTCTATGTGTCAGGCCGGGGACTTTTCAATTGATCTGTTAATTGAAGCAATATATTACTTATCAAAAAGGCAAGAAGAAGTAAATTAATTACGCGTAAATTTAAGTTCCAACAATAATTATACCTTCATGTTTTCAGTATGTGCACTTAATGTTATCCTTCCAGAACATTGAAGTATCTTCATGTGACATTATTACTGACAGAATGCTGAAATGAAGTAAAAACATTGTTATACGTAACACTCAAACACACCGCTCGTTAACTTTTTATTATTTTTAACTTATTTTTATGTTTTTTATTTTAGTATTTTCGTAGAAAAAAAAAATTAACATATACAGATAACTAACCAACGGCCCCACTTTTTTGTGAATTTTGTATTAAAAATTCAAATTATATCATATCCGGACCGTCCTATTCGCCTCTCTTAGCTTCCTTGGACCTTTGATTATTATCTAAACCTGCAAAACTGCTTCGAGTATATGGTTTTAACTGTTTCGAAAGAAGGATTGTTTGGCATAAGTTCATTAAATCCTAAGGAAATAGTTTAAAGGGGATGGTATATATAAATAACATATTTTTATTGTTGTTACAATTTCAGTAACATATCAAGAAAAAATATTCCTTCTTGAAGACGTTCTTATTGATAAATTGTTAATAAATCTATGTATTATTTTTAACTGTTTCTCCATTCACATAAGTTGTCAATAACAATTAAGTGATAGTTCTTATAATTTCTTGCGGGATATTCATGTTTGTACTTTTCAGGGATATATTGCTTTAGTAACATTTCAAGTGTTCTGAATATTTCTGATAGTGTGTTATTACATTTATTAATAATAACGTATTAGTAGCATTAGTTTCTTTGTTAAAAATTTAAAAAATTCAAAAAAAAATTAGCAACGTAAAATTATTTTTAAAATTTTGGCAACGAAAAATAAAATAAAATAGAATTTTGTTGGTCCAAAATAATAAAAATGTTCAACTACGACATTGGTTTTAGAGTTTCGTCAGAACCAATATAAATGTATATTCTGTATATTGAAAGAGGATTAAATTTTTATTCACTTCAAAAACAAAACGCATATTGATTGATATGTGTATACTTAAAAATCAATCAGTGTTATATCGCCGTTTTATTTTATATTTGTGAAAAAGTTTTAATTTCGTTAAATAATGGAGAGTAGTTTAACATTACAATGACTTTGGGTTTTTTCCTAATTTGTTATATTTATTTATTTTTATATTCAAATTTTATTAGGTTTACGCCAACGTCTTTAATGTTTAAGAAATGCCAGTACGGTATTGTTTTTATTAACATAACTTTTAAGCTATCCGTAGAATAACTTGATAAATAGCAGATTTCAACAGGAGAAGTTAATAACAGTAACCAATACTCATATTTTCTAGTCTCCTTTTTACTAACTATGGTTTATCTAGAGCTAATGTATTGTTTAATTTATTTTCGAACACTCTGCAGCTATCAAGTCGATCCAATGCTTATTTAATCATGTATATATAAACAATATTAAAACAAATTTTGGCAAAAAAAAAACGTAAACATATATTTAAATAATTTTTTATGTATATTTAATTATATATTATATTAATATATAGTGGATTTGCAAATATCTTGTATTACTAAATGTATATTATTGTTAATATAAGTTATTATTTTCCAAGATAATGATTTTCAGATACTGCAATGTTGATCAATGTTGATCAAAGGAAGGTTGACGTCAAGGAAAATTAGTTCTTAACATATACGAGAACCAATGTTTATCTCTTTCATAGATAATTTTCTTTTACATTTCCTCCCATTTTTAGGAAATTTTTAGCAGTTACTACAATATATTTCACAATTAAGACATCTATATAACATGATGTGCGCTTAGAAAAACCTAAGTTAAAGCCCACCTTGGTTCACTTCGTTTTAAATGGTGTAAATAATGAATTCAATTGATGTGTAAATAAAATGTAAAGTAGATTTTTGTTTTATTAATTAACAATAACGTAAAGCTGATGCAGTCAGCTGTAGGCAACCAGGTCGTGGTGAATCGAGAGTAGTTAATACAAATATAATGCTTCTACAGATTTCACTACGGAGCTATAGATGAGATTTTCTAATACAAGCAAAAAACAAATTCACATGCGACTCCAAAAACTAATGGTAAATCTTTCGTATCAAACATTGTTTGTGTTATTATAGGAACATTGATTTAAGAGATTGAAAAGGGGATTATTGGAGGGAATGATAATCTTAGCACGAATTGATCGATTAATGTAATGATTAGGTGAATTATCTATCATCGCACTGAGTACACACAACGTACAGACTTCTTAAATAAAATTAAAATTAAAATTAAAAATTTCCAGGTTACTTCATTAAAAATTCTAACAGTATAAATAAATAATCTACAAATTAATATGCACTCATTCAGTATCTTCATACTATTAGCAACCTTTTTGTGTGAGTAAAATAACAATTTCCCGCTACCTCTGCTCATAATTATGATGCTAAATAAAAAAATATTCGTCAATGCAAGATCGAAAATGCTTAAATGGTGTGATGTTACTAGGTATCTAATTTATCTCATGGTATTTTATATAATAAAACATTAACAAAAGTTACTTGTTTTCAATTGTTGACTAAAAGGTATAAGAGGATGATATTTTGATTGAAATAAAACGAATCCTCTAATTACCAACTTACGACATTATTTTGATATATTTTTTTAAATGACAATCTTAAATTTTATATAGTAAAATGTGCCTTTATATAAGTAATTTGTATATTAAGATTTTACTAAGCATATCTAATGTAAGATGAAACAATGGAAAAAACAACTTGTCTGAATTTCGCAGTTTTGAAACAGTAGCTATGGAATTTTCAAACAGTAAAAATGGGAGGATAATATTTTGATTGAAATAATATGAATCATCTCATTACTAACTTGATTTGATATAATTTTTTAAAATGACAATCTTAAATTTTATATAGTAAAATATGCCTTTATATAAGTTATTTGTATAAGATTTTACTAAGCATATCTAATATAAGATAAAACAATATAAAAAAAATTGTCTGAATTTCCTGGTTTTGAAAGAGTAGCTGTGGAACAGTTAACAAAAAAATCAGAGGATGATATTTTGACTGAAATAAAATCCTCTTTGATATAGTAAAATGTGCCTTTATATATTTTGGTTGCAAACTCCATTAAACGAATTTTATATAAAAAACCGAAGCTGAACAAATATCCATAAATTCTCACTGCTATCTAAGAAACAATTAAGATCAAGATAGGTCAAAATCAAAACAAATTAGACGCGAGGTTCACATCCGGCTAATTGTTAATTGCAATAGAATATATTGGGGTCGCCATCACACGAACAACACCCCGTCATAAATTATTAATAGCAAATCCCGTTTGAACCCCCGTCTATTGCTCCTGGTTCGCAAACTTATTCACTTTACTAGATGAAACAAATATATTTGTCAATTAGTTTACATGTATCATTAATTAATAAATGGTTTGATCACATCGCGCGCATACCGACTTTCCTAATGATCTGGATATGGTTGATTTAATTTTCAAACGACTACAAACTTGTAATTAATGTCAGCTTTTTGTGTCTTCAGCGGTTACGGAGATAATAATTAATAGGGAATAACTTCATCCCCTATATTTACACCGGCATAACCAAATAAATTGTGTGTTAATATATTTTATTACAACCGCAATTGATACTTACAGAATTATTTATAAAACATACTCTATTTTAGATATATTAAATTCCGAAATATTTTGATATATTTTTGAATAAATACGCTGTTATAATAACATATTCCAAATATTTTTTTGGTGTGGAACTGTAATGGAATTGTTTATATTATATATTAACTTGTGCCGTTCTGGTTATAAATAGATTAATAGAATAATTTGACTGTGTTAAAATAATTTTCAAATATAGTCAACGGTTGATTTAGAACGCACAGAGCTATTAAACATAAATATGTTCATTCATAGAAATATTTAAAAAAAACTCAAATATTTTCCAGATAATGACCTATTGTATATCTTAATCTGTTTAAACATCTAAGCATGCCAGCATGAGAACGCATTCCACAAATTATATCCAATCCTCCGTTCGACTTGCACATCTATGTATTTCTTAATTATTTCATGGTCAAAGCGCATAATGGTGATGACATGCAGCAAAATTATTAGATCTAAACACATCACTCAATAAGTCACCAATACAATTTTTTAATTTTCTTTACTCGTCTTTATTCTCCTCTGTTTTGGACGATTTGTTGTCCACTCAGCTTACTCTTTTATTATATTATTACATATCAATTTTTTATTTCACTGATAGCAACACCAATAGGTTTTTGTTTTCGGTTCAGGTATGAATAAACGCCTCACTCATTTAAATAGATCCCCACGCATGCCCAAACCTCTACAAGATACATCAATTATTACCATCTTCTTATAGGCTGTCAATTATTTTAAGAAATTTACTTTCCGTATATTTGTATACTCTATCGAAAATATTGCTAATGTATGCAAACAGCTAATATATAAATAAGGTGATATGGGTAGTTATCCTGGTGTATAATCTTCTAAATACTTCGGTAATAATAAAATTTTCGTCAGCGAAATCCTGACAGTTTTTTAGACTATTAATTGGAATGACATGAACATGATATTGAGACGTTTCGTTTGAAGGTTAGTTACCATCATCAGTCGTCTTCAATCCAAAAGGTAGAATTCGTTCACATTTCATTTGGTTGACATGTCCAAATCGTTGTAATTTGCGTCTCTGAATTTGTTTCTGTACTTTGCACTTATTGTTTTATCTTAAAATAATTACTTCATTTGTAATAGGACCTCGAATTGCGTTTGAGAGGCCTCAAGCTCAAGCTTTTAGTAATATCCAGAAATAACAGTGGTGTCCTCTGTGTATAATACATCAGCGATTTACTTTAACTCAGTAAGCAGTTTGAGTAAACTCTTCTGTTTTTTTTTATAATCATTTTAACGGTAAGGGTTCCAAATAAATTCATAAATTCGTAATACACACTTTCGTCAAATAAAATAGTTTCATAAATCAAAAAACATAGAATTACATTAATGTAGTTAATACACTTTATTGGTTGTGACGACCATGCATTACCTGCACGCAAGAAATAATTTAACTTTTTTTACCGTACCTACAAATCAAATTTTCGTCAGTAGTACACGGACTCAAGAAATAATTTAACTTTTTTTAAGCAGTATGTCGCTACCATTTTATAACGCCATTGAATTATATAATGTAGAAGTATACAAATCAATTAATTTTGTAGCATGTATTATGTGGGCCATTACCATCAATTCGATAATCCCTATGTGTATTGGGAGTAAATCTGAATTTCATTCACAGTCTTCCAGTGGACAAATATACTACATCAAAATATGCGCGATATTTCCATGACACTTTTTATAACAATAATATAGGGCCAAAATAACATAGGTTATTAGTTTAATACATATTCATATTTAAGTTATATTTATGTTATTAGGTTATTGCATTTTCTAGTATCAACGTATTCCTTTATAAATAATTTATGTACCTGTTATACATTTATAGATTCCTGTTTTCCATTTAGAGTTTGTCTGGATTTGTTTCTCAGTCAGATCTTCAATTTACATATCGATAATTACAATCAAAATCAAAGTTTTTAAATACATAATCAACCAAGCTAATTATAACAAAAGGGTTCACGCAAAGTGTCATTTTACTGCATATTTTAATGCATTAACTCATAGCTACCTTTTCTATAAAACCATAAAACTTTTCTACATTTGGTCATAATTAACCAGATTAACTGGGCTAAACAATAGTTTCTTATATGTGTCCCATATATTTCATCAATATAAATTATGCTATTATTTTTATTTTTTCTCTTTATTTTGTGTATATTTAAAATATTATATATGTGTATAATACGTTTGTAATAGATATTTGTAATATATTTTGTATATTTTAATGTAAAGCAAATAATAATTCTGTACATGGAATCCGAAATTTTCTCCAAGCCTATTAATTATATAGAATGAATCAATTTTTATTTGAATCAAAAAAAGTCTTACTCTCTTAAAGATTTTTTAAGTAAAAAAATAAATAAATAAAATAAAAATGTGCATATAGAGTTTCCATTAAAATTAAACTCATTATATTTTTTATAGTAGCTACTTAATGTTACTATTTATGTCCAGTAAATAATTGTTTTATACAAATAGATTCTCGATTTCTTCTTATAACGAAATCCATATTATTAAAGTTGAAAAAGAGTTATCCGCAATATTCTATATAGTATAAAAGACGATCCCCTTAAACATGAAGTTTAAAATATGTTATCTCAAAATTGAAAAAGTGTTTGTCGGTGTGCTTGACTCAACATTTTTAACGCGTTAAAATTTCTTTTGGAATATATGAAGTTGTCGATGGTTCTTGACCGTCCCGAAATATATTTTATATTTTAAGGAAGTTTTTCCTTGTATTATAAAGATATCATCATAAGCGAATTTAGCAGCCTCGCTCAGTAGGAAAAATCAATTTTAATGGCATTTCCCATATTTTCTGCTTGGGTTTTCTCCAAGGATTTCCCACAAAAAGCCATTTGTCAATATTGATTTCCACATTAATTAATTAATTTCCACAAAAATAGCCAAATCATAAAAATTGCAAGATACGGAGGTTGAAATTTAATATATTTTTAGCACAAAAGACTCCCAGGCCAATTTTAAAGAACATTTATCGTTGTATTAGAAGAATTTTGAAATTTCACTTCGCTGAATAATATAACTATTTTGTCATCCATAAGAAATAATATATCATTATAACTGAACATAAAAGATTAATATGTTATTAGATATATTAACTGCATTTGTATGTCTTGATCAGCTATATATATATATATATATATATATATATATATATATATATATATATATATATATATATGATATATATATATACTCCCTTAAAGATCTTTTAAGTAAAAAAATAAATAAATAAAATAAAAATGTGCATATAGAGTTTCCATTAAAATTAAACTCATTATATTTTTTATAGTAGCTACTTAATGTTACTATTTATGTCCAGTAAATAATTGTTTTATACAAATAGATTCTCGATTTCTTCTTATAACGAAATCCATATTATTAAAGTTGAAAAAGAGTTATCCGCAATATTCTATATAGTATAAAAGACGATCCCCTTAAACATGAAGTTTAAAATATGTTATCTCAAAATTGAAAAAGTGTTTGTCGGTGTGCTTGACTCAACATTTTTAACGCGTTAAAATTTCTTTTGGAATATATGAAGTTGTCGATGGTTCTTGACCGTCCCGAAATATATTTTATATTTTAAGGAAGTTTTTCCTTGTATTATAAAGATATCATCATAAGCGAATTTAGCAGCCTCGCTCAGTAGGAAAAATCAATTTTAATGGCATTTCCCATATTTTCTGCTTGGGTTTTCTCCAAGGATTTCCCACAAAAAGCCATTTGTCAATATTGACGTCTCATTTTGAGAACTAACATTAATTTCCACAAAAATAGCCAAATCATAAAAATTGTAAGATACGGAGGTTGAAATTTAATATATTTTTAGCACAAAAGACCCCCAGGCCAATTTTAAAGAACATTTATCGTTGTATTAGAAGAATTTTGAAATTTCACTTCGCTGACTAATATAACTATTTTGTCATCCATAAGAAATAATATATCATTATAACTGAACATAAAAGATTAATATGTTATTAGATATATTAACTGTATTTGTATGTCTTGATCAGCTATATATATATGATGATAATCTGTGACAACAAAATTAAACATCTGTCAAATTCGATGATTTTGATATTTCCCTATATAAAAAACAGTTCCATATATAATATTATGGAATAATTTAGTATATGCGTACGCTAATTACAACAAACATTTCTAGAAACTTATGGTAATAATACTGCCCTGTTGTCGATGATGGTTCCAGAAAAAGCAAGACGTATGGTACGAAAACCCAGCTGGAGTTCTCGAATAACCTTCAGACAGCTTAGCAGCTGGTGAATCAATTGTGTTCAAGTGCTTAAATATAAGATATGATGAGTGACGTGTTTAGAAATAAGGGCTTCGTTTCTATTAAAATAGGTTTGGATATCCATTAATGTCCGTACTATACACTTATTTCCATATAAAAATAGTTTTGAAGGGAACTAAGAACTAATAAACTCAATCAAGTTTTGCGAATTTAAAGTCACACAATAAAAAAATGAATATAGTATTTAATAATACCTAACTGTGTTCTGTAAGTCTGTAAAGTCTTCCCTGATTGTCAAACTGTTAAAGCATCATTACCCTCTTTAGGGTATAATGATGTGGCTCAGTGAATGGAGGTAAAACGAAATGAAACAGTGGTGTCTACACTACGTGACCGTTATTTTTTAGCTATATAAAAAATTGTGAAAAATACAATTATATATAAAGATAAAACGGATGGCAGCGGTGTTACCTGGAGACGAGGCTTGGGCAGTCGATGGTGCAACGTCTAAACCAAACGAGGGTTGAGGACTGAATCCATCGAGTATCGGTATCGAATCTAATAACATCCCACATAAATGTCTCGGGGTTGCCGCTAGCTATTAGTTATCGGTTACATAGAATGGGAAAGATCGAAATAAAGAGAAAATGGCTGTGGATCTATTACGATTATTCCAAGTGCAAAAACCCATGGGTTAGTAGAGAAGAATATTCATGAAACACATTCGCATTATGAACTACTAAAACTAGTGCAGATTTCTGTTGATGACACTTGAAGAGTTGTAAAGAATAAATTGTTCAAACTCGAATGGTAAGTCCTACTGCAGCGTATTTGCCGGCTTCAGGTTAACACATTTTTAGATCGTTGCGGAACAACTTGGGTGGCATAGGGTTTCGAAATGCTGAACAAGTATGAAGCTGCAACATTATAGTTTAAACAGATATAGAAATTATGACAAATATTTTGATTGATACATATTAATAAGGAGAAGGTGCCAGAGCTTTTTGCGTACCCCGAAATAGATCCTTTTCGTATAGATGAACAGAAAGAAGATATACTTACCATATATCTACCATCACAATGTATGTACATATCAAAGATTACCCAAATATTCGTCTAATGCTATAAAGTTATATCTAATTCGAAATATTGTAACGGGAATAAAAGAAATATTATCAATTTATGAATAGTGACATCTTTGTCATACCCGAGAGTTTTTAAATATTGTATATAACACACCTATTTAATTTTCAATAATTATTAAACTTGATATTAATAAATTATAAGGAGACTTAAGGCTGCTATTAAAGTCAAGTAAACTATTGGAAATTCCCCAAGGGCATTTTCCTTGAAACGCCGCCCATTTTCTCAAGCCTCCCTGTCTAGTTACATATCATAAAGTCTCCAGAGAGTATGCTTTGACGTAAAATTAAAGGTCTGCGGTGCGTTGCGTTTGAGAAATATTTACATGTTGCTTTGTCATGTAAAGTTTGGGTCAATGGACAAATATTTAGGAAAACAATGTTGACACGTAGGCGTTTCATCAAATATACCGGGTCGTACAAGTTTCGCAATTTAAAGTAAAAGGTATGGAAGTTGAATTTATCTTAATAAAGCTACAAAGGAACAACTGTTAATTTGATTGTTTTGTTACCCCCAAAAAATTTTACGTTAATAAATGTAGAGACTTTTAACCATGTAGTTTTACTATTAACTTATAACAAGATAAGTATACATTGAAGTCAAACATCACAATGGCTGCTATTAATTAAAAATGTGGAAATGTCATATAGGACGATTAATATGGCTCTAGTTAGATTACCATTATTGTCTGTACCATTGATTCGACTTTCAACAGTTTTCAAGCAAACTAACAAATTTTATTTTAAACTCTGCACATTTCAAAAATTAAATAATTTTTTCTATTAATAAATAACAAGAATTAAAAAAATATAAAATTATAATTATCATATAATACATATATGATAAAATAATATGAAAATCATTCAATATAGCATATGTTGTTGCTTTTGTGTAAATAATGCGTATCGCTATGTTTAGATGACTTTTTTAGGTTTCGTCTTGCAGGTCAAGTTTATAGGCTTTGTTTTGCTATACCTGATATATAAACCTGTCGTTGTTCTTTCCAACTACCATTTGTTATGATGTTTGACTCATGACTAGGTCGGTAATCTACTTCCTGGGCATAAGCTAAAAATTAGCTGGTTAATCTAAAAACATTAAAAATATTTTCGATGCGGAATCTATGGATAGTATTTTGCTATTACATAATTTACTCATCTTGAAAAGTAGCAGTTTTTACAATGGTCCCATTTTTTGATTAAGCATATGTGTATGCATTTAAATGTGTTTAAAATTTTTCTATATTTAGTAAATTTCTTACTGTAAGGAGCCAATTGAAAAGTCCCCGGCCTACAGTAGTAAAACACATAGTAAACGGCTAAATTAGTTTTATTATTCAACATAATTCCATTCAAGGATGATACACTGATTATAGCGACCCTCCAACATTTCGATATCATTTTTGTAGTACGATTTGTCCTTTAGTTCAAAATAGGCCACAGTTTCGGCGATCACCTCTTCATTCGACGAAAATTTCTTCTCAGCGAGTATTCTTTTGAGATCTGAGAACAGGAAATATTCGCTGGGGGCCAGATCTGGAGAATACGGCGGATTGGGAAGGAATTCGAAACCTAATGAATGCATTTTTGTCATCGTTTTCACCGACTTGTGACACGGTGCATTGTCTTGGTGAAGCAGCACTTTCTTTTTCTTCAAATGCGGCCGATTTTCGGCGGTATCGTCTTTGAAACGGAACAATAACGCTATGTAATAGTCGCTGTTGATGGTTCTCCCTTTTTCAAGGTAATCAATGAAAATTTGAAGGTTGGGCAAAAGTGAGCTGGGCGGAACCCACTTTGCACAGAGCTTTCTCATACTAAAATATTCGTGAATGATATGATGTACACGTTCAGTTGAGAGTGTCTGCTATTTCATTCAATTTCAATTTACGGTCATTCAAAATCATTTTGTGGATTTTTTTTTACTTTCGTCGGTAACAACCTCTTTTGGGCGTCCACTGCGTTTACCGTCTTCGGTGGTCATGTTACCACGTTTAAAGTTAGCATACCAATGCTTGATAGTTGATTTTCCTGGAGCAGTGTCCAGAAATTCGGCATCAAGCCTAGTTTTTGCTTCAACTGTGTTTTTCCCCAATATTTTATCAACAGGCGAAATTCCCAAAATTTTTTAACAATAACAAAAGTTGATTCACTCAAAATGCTATAATTCACAAACTAATGAACTGTCAAATTTCTACACGCATCTCTTGAGTGTTAAAGCTAACTAAAAAACATGGATTAAATTATAGTAGCGCTATCTATGTGTTAGGCTGGGGACTTTTTGTTTAAAATGCAACACAGCTTAAATAAAAAGAAATATTTAATTTATGAAAATATTGAAAACAACATAAAACAGCACTTTTTTTATGTTTCGCAATTCATAATAGCAGATTAACGAGAAATATAATTAGAGGCTTGTTGTCTAATAAAAATAATTTTTGTTATCTAAGAAGTCGTACGTCATAATTGACATCCAATTTCGAAACAGAAGACGGGTCCTCCTCCATAATTCATTCGTTGTCAGGCCGATAACAAAAGGCTGGTGACTGCGCTTTGCGCTTCCAAAACCAGAAATGTTTAATTTGGAACGGAAATAGTAAACAGAGAGAATTAAAGAAGGCCTCGGTAAATAGCGCTTATTGTGCTGCCGTGTTATAAAAGACATGTGGCGCAATATTTCAAAGCCACTAAAATTGTTCGTAATTTATAACGTTGTTCATAAGTAACTCGTTTACCATGACATTGTGTAGTTTTATTTTATTATGCATTCCTGCAGCTTACATTATAATATTAGCAAATGTAAATAAAAATTAAAGACTTTTAGCAATTTAAGCTGTAAAAACAGAAAAAAATGTGATCAAAACTACTAAACTTATACATAACTAATAAACTATAAACACAAAACTTAGTATCTATTTTATGGTACACTACGATTACAATATGCTTATGCTTGCTTATGCGGTGAAAGATTGCAGAAATCAATTATTCGTAAACCTGGTACATCACCTAACAATAAAATATCATATCGGCCATTGCTACATATCATCTCTATATTATTATAAAAGTTGATTTTGAATATAATCAAACTAATTATTGAATAAGAAAGCTCATCCTAACTCACCAGTTTAGATTTAAAAATGTACATTCTACAAATCACATCGTATTACGGATATAATTCAGAATTTTTTTAAATTCTTCAGCCATATTTCTGCACGTTACCTAAGTCTTCAATAAAGTAACGTATGAGGGCACCGAATAAAAGTTAGAAAACAAATTACCTAGGCAGATGAGCTAAAATCTGTTTATGTAGCTGGAGAAAAAATAACAGAGCTTTATATAGTGTGTATACTCTCGTCAACCATAAGCACTGTAAAAACCAATAGTTAAACTCGTAGTATATCTGAGAAATACTTGCAATATATATCTGGAGCGATGACTCTTTCATGTTCACTACAAACAAATGTGAGTTTTAAATTACTCCCAAACAAAATGACTACAAAGAATAATTGACCGATTCAAAATTGGCATACCGTTTATAACATTTAATAAGTTAGGTTATTTGTATTTACATAATTGACAATATAAAACAATTGAAAATGTGAGTTTTATCTTTGATATATTTGCGATTTTTGCCATAAAAAATGAAATATTTTCATAAAAATTTTTATTCATAATTGTTAAAATTTTACTATTCGACATCCGATTGTAATATTTAGTAATTAATTGTTAATTAACTAAGTATTTACTAAAGAGTAGTAATTTATAATAATTTCTGAACATTATTGTAATTTTCTCTGTTGAAGACTGGCTTTTGTTTGGTACATTTTTAAGTAAAATTTCAATAGAATTATTTGTATGAATATACATACCATTTTTATATAATAAATGCAGCTGTAGTTGGTTTTCGATATATATCGTTTTCAAATAAAATATATTTATATTATCAGTTTAGTCCAGATTTAATTGCAAATCAATACAAAGTTTGAAGAATAATAGTTTACAATAATAATAGTGTATTGTAGCATACCTAACAAATATTTGTCAAAAATTAAGTTTATTCCATTCAAAACAACTAAGCTTTGTTTACTGTTATTATTTGGTATTATTTATGAACTGTAGAACCCTAAATTAAAAAAGGTAATTAAATATCTTCTTCAAGGAATTACTTTAATCATTATAAATTGCTTATTTGATCAGATATATTGTTACAATTCTGTGATAATGTTAAAAGTGATCTTGTGTGAGTCTATTAGATGTATTTGTAAAACGGAAATATAATCGTTCCAATTGGTGCCGGATATCTTCAAGTGGATTGAAATCTGAACTCGGTGGAGGCTATGTTAATAAGAAATAATTTGTTTCCATAAAAGCTCTCTTTTATGATATTAGATTGTTCTAATTACGTATTAATTGATCGTATAGTATATAAACATTCGTTACATAAAGCGCCTCTAACAGATATTTTGTTTAGTTTCCAGAGTTTCGTTTTAATATGAGAGTATCCTCACGTCTGTCTGCGTTTCTCTTGATTTTCTAAGTAACAATCTTTCCTAAATCTAAGTCAGTATGTGGGCCTACCTGCGATACCCCTTAGTGCTTTATTATGAAAAATATTTACTCTTATTTTATTTGTTCCGGGCCCCCCTATAAGCGGATTCCCTAGAACCGAAAAAGAAATGTTGGTTCTAGAAGTTGCTTAAAAAGCAGGAACTTAGTATGTATGGATAATTAACTCGATATGCACCTGCTTACTTTATTCTCCATGCCTTGTTTGCAAATTTTCGGTTACTTGTTCACTGTTGTCAACGGAAGTATGCATCATGTTGATATGTATGTAAAAAGCACTAACATACTTCCCTGTGATCTCCTTCTTATTTAATTCCCAATAATCCTCCTAAGATGTAACGATAAGTCTCTGTTGGGGATTTTAACCCGGAATTTCGATTCACCAAATATTTAAGCATATAAATATTAACATGTGCATCAATCTCAAAGGAACCGATTTGCTTTTAATATGCTCTTTATCTCTAGCAAATAACAAACTATGTTCTTAACTGTTTATGAGCATTATTCACTAATTGTAATTCTACATATTATGCTACATGACTTCTATTATGCTGTCTCTTTACCACATTTCTTAATACTCTGAAATTATTTTAACAATAAAATGAATTATTTAACAATAAAATTAAAAGAAATTACTTAAATTTATGAAATTAATAAAACATAAAACAAGACTTTTATGTTTCGCAATTCATAATAGCAAATTAACAAGAAAAATAATTAGAGACTTATCGTCTAATAACAATAATTTCTGTCATCTAAGAAGTCGTACATCATAATCGACATATAATTTCGAAACAAAAGACGGCGTCGTCCTCCATAATTCATTCGTTGTCAGGCCGATAACAAAAGACTGGTGACTGGAGTTTACGCTTCCAAAACCAGAAACGTTTAATTTGGAACGAAAATAGTTTGGACGATAGAAATACTGGCCATCGACGTATATACTACAAATAATAACTGCGTCTTGAAATATAAAGACTCAAAAGTCTCGCATGCCAAACTTTGTAGAAAGCTTGGACTACATCAAAGAATATAGCTGAGGTGATCGTTACAGGCTTTTCATTATCATCTCTAATTCTGGTCAATTCATGAACAAACAAAAATCAAGCTAATCGACTAGTATTAGATATTTTCGTCCTTTTCGTAAAATTGGTTTTAATTTTATCAACGTATCAGCGTGTCAGGTAGTTTTTCAGTATGATAAAACGAACATAGCTGAAGAAGATCTATGCCATTACATTTTCCTATTTGTAGATAGTAAGTAGCAGGATCTAAATAAAAATTGGCGAATTTTCCCTTAACATAAAACTTTTGTACAGAGTGCGATTACCACAAATTGCAAGTAGGTTCAACGTGCGATTCTTTAAAAGTTAAGGCAAATGCCCACCTTATAAATTAACGAGTTTAGAAGTTGCACAGGGGCCATTAGTCTGAAAACTTTTAAATTATTGGACCGTCAGTATCACTGCCGAAAGTTCAATTATTTCCGATTAATCGACAAATCTCAGGCGTAAATCGTCTAAGCTTTTATAAGAGAGTTTTTTTCTTATTCGTTTTTTTCGGTCAACGTGTTGTTTTTTTTCTTAAAGTTTGTTCGATTAACATCGTCTATAGACTTCTAAATATTTTGGGTTTAACCGAAGGTTTTTTTCTCGTCTACTATAAAAAAAATCTCAAGAAAACAAAACAGAAAGTAGCTAAAATATTAATTCTGCATTCTACCAAAAAGTTCACATTCCACACTACAACAATTGTTCATGTTTTTAGTTTTATATTTAATTAGAAGTTTAGAAAAATTTTATGTTACTGAGAACGAAAATTGTTAATATCATTTGTGAATATGTGTGAAGTCCAAAATTAGGTATAAGAACCAGCAACATCATTAACATTAAACATAGATAACATTTTAAAATAAAAAATAAATGCAGTATAGAAATGTTTCATCAATATATTGTTAATTCTTCAAGGGCAAACTAGGTCTGTTCTATAATGCTGGACTATATGTTCCGATATCAGTTAGAGGAGCATTAGAAGCGCTTAGCTAGATTTGTGGTGGAACATAAAACAAAACTGTACTGCTGAAAATCTTGACTATTCGTTTATACTATCCAATATCGATATTAAAGCGTTGCGAATATTTCAAGCTGATCGGCAAATGGCAGTACAATCTGCACTTTGTTCTTGATAATATTGGCAAAACCGTTAACATGCAAGTTATTAAATAAAAATCTGCTTGTTGATTTATAAAGAGAGATTTCTATTAAAATCTCTATTTATTATACGTTTTTCGATAATAAACATACATATACACAGCCTTTGTAATAAAAAATATTCTCGAAAAAGAAGAACCAGAACGGTTTTAAGAAATAATTTGAAGTTTAAATACATAAGTGAGCCTTGAAAATAGGAAAAGTGTCAAAAAAGAATACAGGATGCAATAAGTAAACTTACATCATCTTATACTATCTTTGAACTTGCACATAATAGGTGGGGCAAAAGTTCCGCTAACATTTATTATGGATAAATATACTCCATAGGAACGAGCAGACATAGCGATAACATTTATTGAAAATAATCATTCCATTTTTGCCACTTAGCGGATATTTTTTACGTAATTTCATTTTCCAATCGTCCTGTGCCTCACAAAACCACAATTTATCGTTTACATGCAATTTACGCGACAGTACGATATGACAGCAGTGAAGCCTTCTTCTGAAAGACAACGGACGTCTTGTGATGCTGAAAATGTGGCTCTGGTGTGCGATAGTATTGTCTCCAGAAACATCAATTCGGAGGCGTGGTTCTTATTTTCATATTTCTGCATGCAGTTTAAGGCGAATTTTTAAAACTAATTTGGAAATGTTCAAAAATTGCTACCTAGAGATCCTATTCAACGGGTTGATTTACATACAATGCAATCATAAGGCTGTCTGATGAAATTGAAGATTTATCGTCTAAATCGATAATGAGCCCCTTTTCTTCTCAGTGACCACGTCAATAAACAGAAGAGTCGGTTTTGGAGAACACAGTATCCTCACTTATTCATAAAACATTATTGCATCCACTAAAATAACAGTGGTGTGGTATTCATTCTGAAAACATCATTGGTACCTATTTTTTTGAAAATGATCAAGGTGTTTCAGTTACGGTTAATGCTGAATGGTATCAAGACATAATTCGATATTTTCTTGTGCATGAAATGGAAGAGAAAGGACTAGAGGACATATTGTTCAGAAAGATGGGACCACAGCATACACAGCTCGTTTAATAATTCAATTATTGAATGACGTTTTTACACAAAGACTAATTTCGCGAAGTGGCGATTTAGCATGGCCAGACAAATCTCCGGATTTAACAGCATTAGACTTTTTCTTATGAGTCTTTTTAAAATCAAAAGCCCCAAACGATTCAACATCTTAAAGACAATACTCATCACGAAATTGAATAAATTCAGTCTCAGATGTTGCAGGATGTCATGAAAAATACATCAAAAAGAGCCGAAAGTTGTTGCTATGCAACTTTCGCGGTCACCATTCGTCGATATAATTTTTCAAACATAACGAGAAAAAAATGTAAGGACCAAATAATTTTTATGAAAACTAAACTTACTTATTTTTCCCTGACCAAATTTATACGCAATCATAATGGTAGCGGGGCTTTTACCTCACGTTGTATATCGCTTTTTGAAAAAAAAAAGAAAAGTTAAATGATTGCTTTGGTAACTTTTTAGTACAGTACGAGTAAAATGTTTTAGATTTGTAAGACATATAAATCTCTTAGGTCTATCCCACAACTTTAGGTTTCGTTAGTATTTAATTTTTATCTGTGAATATGGCAAGAAATGAGTCAGGAATTCCTTGAATTGTTGAAGTCCTTCCAAGCAAACTTATTGATTGTTATTGATTATTGGCATACCTTCAATTATTTGAATGTTATTAGAAGAATTAGGAAATACCTCGGAAAATATTCGCATACATTTTATAAATTTTTATATCAAGGCATCGGTAAATATTTGTAAATTAGAAGGCATATCGGAATACCCCTTACCTAACTAAAGCAAAACTAGTGTTTCACTGTATAATAATCCCAAAACCTGGGAAGTCACCAAACGAAATAAAAGCCTATAGACCTATATCACTGATGCCACTAATATCTAAGAGTTTTGAAAAACTCCTATTGAAAAGAATAAAACCGATCATAGAGAGAAAGTACTTAATACCAACACACCAGTTTGGGTTTATTAACAAGCACTCAACAATTGGCCAGGTACACAGCATAACAGATGTTATTGAAAAAGCCTACGAAAGTAAAAAGTATGCTCAGCTATATTCTTAGACATAGCACAAGACTTAGATAAGCTTTGGCATGAAGGCCTTGTTCATAAACTACAAAAAATGCTACCAAAATAACACACCGAACTATTATAATCATATATTACAACCAGAATCTTTAGAGTCAAACAAGAAGAAGCTTACTCTACAATAAAAGAAGCTAAAGCAGGTGTACCACAAGAATGTGTGCTGGGGACAATATTTTATCTGCTTTACACTTTTGATATACCACAATTGGAAAATATTTGGCTATATTTGCTGATGATACTGCGATCGTCGGATACAATAGCTTCACGAAAATTTCAAAAGTGACATTATATTTTCAAGTGGCAATATAAATAATTGGACACAAGCTTGGAAAATACAAATTAATGAAAGTAAATCTGCACATGTGCAGTTCACCTATCAACAGACCATACAAGCACCAATAACATTAAATAATACTATCATTCCATATAGCAACAACGCTAAATATCTCGGAATGAATCTCGATGCAAAACTTCTCTGGAACATATAAAGAAAACCGTAATTTAAATATAGGAAAATGTGCTGGCTAATTGGAAGAAATTCACAATTAACAGTACATAATAAATTGCTTTTATATAAGCAAACACTGAAACCTATATGGACATACGGAGTTCAATTATGGGCATGTTCTGCAAAGAGTAACATAAACAAAATACAAATTTTACAAAAAGAACAAAGTCCTGAGAGGTATTGTGGGTGCACCCAAATATTAAAGGACTAATTACCTACATCGAGACCTTCAGATACCCACAGTCAGTCAAGAAACAAAGAGAATTGCAAGGGATAGAGATAGGGCCGTTGGATCCTGCCATTCCTAAAAACAACTGGCGAATGATTTAAAACTACATAGAGGTTAAGGATAATGAGTGGTGAAAAATGATGGAAGTGTAGTAAAACGAAATGCATTATTTTTGTATGATATTGGAAACTTTATTTATTAAGAACTTGAAAAATCAATGTTCATAAAACCCTCTTGATACAAATGGTATCAATTTCACAAAAACAATAGTTCATCATGGACAGGAATAGGTAATTTTCTGAAGTCCAAACTGTGAGGTGGATGTATAAGAATCTCCAAACCAAGTTTTCAGTGCCTTTGGTGAATTTCTTATCGAGATGTGTATCCTAGGGTTGTCTTGATATTCAACCTTACTAAGTTAGCAGTTTCCTTTACTCATTGTTTCAAATTGTTAATTCATTCATTTGATTACAATATAGGTGTAATTTTTTTGCACGGGAGAACACTATGGTGTCCTCCCCTACAAAGCCAGTTCCACCAAAGACATAGCCGTCAATCCTGGCTTGGCCACCGGTGTCACGGACTTATTACACTTCAACCACAGCCGTTTTCATCCGACATCGTCATAACTGATCCACTTTTGCTCAAGTATTACTATTTGCTTCAAAAATTTGTGTTGTAGACTTTGACATCGAAATAATTGAAACAGAATCGATGAAACCAATATTGCGCATGAATTGCGATTCATTATTGCAGTATTACAATCGTAGACACTATTTAAATGTTCAGCTACATAGCTTGCGTTTGTAGAAAAACTGTAAAATATAGCGTATTTTCGCATTGCTAATATCATATTTGACGTGGATCCAAACAGATTGAGCATAAAAACTGTCAAATAAGTTCCTTAGTCTGAAATGTCAGCTTTCTAATTCTATCTAGGGTAAACCTGTCAGACTTTTACAGCGCTACTACTACTAAATACATGTATTGGAAAAATAATGGTTTTCTTTTTACTAAACCTAACATATTATGGTCAACAGCATTTACTCTGAATATGTTTAATACAAAAGTTCGGGTAGTAAAATATAATTTAACTTCATCAATCTTCAATGACTAATTATAATTATTTGTAAAATAGGTTTAGAACTATATACAGTAATTTTCAATACATGCTTTTTTAATACCCACAAATTGTTACTGCAATAGGAAAAAACTGATATTTTTCCACACTTTTTATATTAATAAAGTGATTCATTAGTACTAGATATTAGAACATTTTATCTAATAAATACTTCAAACGCTAACATTGTTCAACATATTTCTCTGCTCAAACTGACTAAACTCTTCACATAAACGAAATACTTGCAACTTGTTTCATCCAATTTCAAATAAAATTCTTCAGAATTCTAAGAGAGGCGTTTGCTTTTATTTCTCCTGTAACCGTCTATATATTAAACTTGAACACGGTTCTTGCTCAATACACCATTCCATATTTCCAGACGGATTTCGCACTTAATCTAAGTTTGACGAGCTATAATCTGCGTTTCCTCTCAGGAAACTATTAAGTTCGCGAATCAAATAACGTGGTACTGCGTCATAATAATTTCATAAAATAGGTGCCATATACCTTTACGCATATTGAAATTGCAGAGCTCATTCTTTATCGCTATTATCGAAATAACAATTAAGCACGTACGCTTAATTATAATCGATAATTAAAGTTATACTAAAATATTCGACAGAATAGGGTATACTTTAATAGGAAATTAAATTTTTCGCATTATATTTTATTTGCATTAAATTATTTTTATTGTTACATGCATTTTTCCATATAAATAACGAAATCTTAATCATATCAAATAATAACTATAATATAACAAATAGTGGATTAACAGCTAATTTGTTGATATCATATTAATATTTTTCAAGAAAGCAGTAATAATATAAAACTAGAACTCACTACTTGTTTTTAAAATTTTATTATAATTGGCTTATTATTATTTTCTAAAGGTTTTGATCCTAACGGATTTATTTATTTTTTGCAAACTCATTTACCAAAAAGTTCATAAAATGATGTTCCAGCATCATTAATAAGTTAATTAACTCCAATCCCACTCTGCTTCTGTAATCATTTTGCACCATTAATTAGCAATACACCGATCGATTGTAATTAGGAGAGGTTTGCATACCATTACAGAATTTTCGTGTGCAAATTAAAAAACGAACTTCACCGATCCTTTGGGTTCCCTACATTAGTCTCAATTCCAAATGGTAAACCCTAATAATAAGACTCAAAATATCTTTCAACCGAGTTCAACTCTAATATTCGCTGAATTTTTTGATAATAAATGGTATTTAAATATCGCCAGTTCTTCCTTTATTGAACAGTGAGAAGTAAAATCATTAACCAATCCCAGATAAGTAGTATACTAAGAAGGAACGCAAAACGTTATTTAGTTAATTCGTAAATTTTACATGCAAATAACAAAAGGGTAGAGTAATTAAATTTTTAAAAATATTTAATAAACTTAATAGTTAATATAGATAAAAGTCGTCCAAGCTTCGAATGGTATGAGCGAAGCCAGGCATTTCAGCTAACATATGTTAATTGCTAAAAATGAATATTATCTTTTGTATAAATTTGATATATCTTTATTCTTCTTGAACTTATAATAGAAATAGAATTTTGTTTATGTATGTGATTATTTCTTCAACTTTTACCTATCCAATACTTCTTAATTGCTCCCAATGACGTATTAGAAATATGACAGATTATTTCAATATGTGTGCTGTTGTACTAAGCCTATAATTAAAAATATAATAACTTTTAACTATATGATGGTATCACTGTGAATTTTTTTCTAAGAATGATTTGTACGCATACATTTTTAAGCAGCGGCAGTAATTATAAGTCAGAAGGAACTAAATCTGGCATATAAGCTGAACACTAAAAAATGCATGCTTTTATTCGCTGATCTTATCAATTGTTATTTTGTAATGTTTTGTAACCTTAAAAATTAGAGATAAATTTAGAGATAACCTAGAAATGAAATTTTCATGACCGCTTTTTGACCACGAAATTATTTCGAAGACGAAGGGCTTGATGTTAATATATCTTGTTTCATTATATACATTATTAAATATAGCAGCATATTATGTGTATAAATGTTCAAATTAAATATATTTGATTGATAAAATTATATGTTTGTAGGAATGACGAAATGTCAAAATACCATTAAATATTGTTTTACAGCAACATTTTACACAACAACTTAGTATACTCTAAACTTGAAAAGTCCATTTTTGGAGCGGGAAAAATATTTAATAAAGTGGAAGCAATTCTTTTTTATGTAATTAAAACAAACATTTCCAAGGCAGAACAATGATGGTAAAGGGCTGGGTTCAGGCCGAAATTCGAATTATGAGAACTGAAAATCTTAAAAAATGTACGCTAACGCTTCTATGCTAACCACACTGCAGCCGAGAAGGTTGTTGGCTTAACCGGATCCGATTTATTTTTAATGAAATCGCTTTGCGCCTTTTCTCGAATGGGATGATCTTTTATTATTTTTTAGTACAAAGGCAGTTGAGATTAATTAATTTACTGTGGATTAATTTTTTTTCTACCCAACTTGAATAATGAAAAATGATAATGCGATTGTCAGCAACAGTTACGATCTGACAAATGATTTTGTTTTTGCCGTTCAATAAAAAATTATGTACTTAAAGAATTAAATCATCCGTCATTTCTTCAATACATTATATTTACTACATGTATAGACAATATACGAGGGTGAGGGTTTGTTCTTAATTCTGACCTTAAAAGAATTTTATAAATCAAGCGAACAATATGTGGTTGAGCGATGATCTTCAACATATTTGCTTGCTTCTTATAAATATAAACGATATTAATTATTTACTCTCTTAATTAACATCAAGCCCTATTATTTCGTAGTCACCCTTTCAACAGATTTCAGAAATTTGTTCCAGTGTTCTGAAACATAGCTCCAACCCTTTCCAAAACCACAACAGAGTACGAAAATATTAATATTTTAAACATAATTTTAATTTTAAAGAAAAATCTGTAAATACTAAGTTATATTATATAACAAAGAACTTTTAAGAACCACAATCATCAGAAAATCCAAGGATATGCAACGTTTTTATTGGCCAGTATCCGATACAACTATTTATTATATTTTAGTAGTTTCCAAACCCACTCGTTTAAGACAAAACTATTTTATAGAAGAATAATAAAACATATTTTAATAACCAAAACCTATAGCATATCCCTTAGAATTTAAATTGTAGAATTCGAGCTGTATAAAAGTGTTGCATTAACATTTCATGTCACAAGCGGTACAGTTAAATCGTAAAAGTAGACATCTGTTCTTATATTGTTGGATTGTAACTCAACGAAAATCGTAAAAGATTATATCTAAATTTGAAATGTCAGAGATTCATCTTGTTCAGTTATAGCTTCTTTTAAAACTTGAACTATAACTTAATTCCAGTAATATATATTTTTAACACTACATTGTTAGTTGTCGATAGACCAACATTTTATTGTTACAATAATTTGAAAACCAGTTATAGATCTAGAAAAATCCATTCTTCGACGACCTTGAATTTTTTTTGTTACTTTGACGAGTGTCGTCATTTCGCGACTATAAAATATTACAATGTTGATATAAGGGGGACGTGGACAAACCTAAAGTGTATATATAAAATAACAGATTAATAAATAAAAAAATTAGTAACACAAATAGGGGATCTAAAAGTATAAATAATGTACATACAACCATAACGAAGTAGAAGTTCTATCCAGACAGCACACATCAGCACCCATACCGAAGTGGTAGTGGTTACTTGCTCAGTAACACTTAACTTAGCATAGCTTAGATTATATGGAGTAAATCGACTTTTCCTAGAAATCCCAGGAGTCTGTCTGTATTTTCTCAGGTTAAGGCATTCCTAATATTTCGCAGCCTATACTTAGTTCTAATCTGGGTGAGTTGTGAACAGTCGTTCAGAAAATGGTAGACTGAAACAGGGGCACGGTGACAAAACTTACAGTCAGCACGCGGGCTCGAAGTCATCAAGTGATCGTGCAAGAAACGACAGTGGCCCAATCTCAGTCGATCCAAAGTTACGGCATGGTGACGAAAGGAAGGAACGCGAAGAGAGAGCCCCCTTTGTTTAGCCTCCTGGGCCCAACGACGATGTACTTCGTTATTTGTGAATGAAGAAACGAATGGTATAAAGTCAGTATGAACACAAACATCTTTGATGGGGAGCACAGATGAGGCTGCCGATTTAGCCGCACTACCTGTGCGCTCATTTGCCTATATACCAATGTTGTACTAAATTTTTAGTATTTTGTCTATAACTGAAATATCAAATAAAGTGAAAGTACCCTTGACCAGAAAAAATTTTAACAGGCGACAATAATACCAGTAGGAAGGACCATACCAGAGACTTGATATTCAAGCTTCCAAAAGGCTCTAATATTTTGCATAGCAATATAAGAATGAACGACTAGAATAGATTAAGAACAATAACATAAGTAACGAAAAATAATTTGAAGCTATAATTTAAATCATCAAAGAAAATAAACGAAAAAATTATAGAAAACCGTCAATAGAAATTCTAACGGAATCGCAGAGCGAATTCCGAGAAGGATGTAACCAACTATAACCAAAAAAAGGGCAGATCTAGCTTTTGTTGATTTGGAATAGCTATTTGACAAAGTGAAGAGAGAAATGCTATGCATTATTTAATAAGAATTATTTAATAATGAATAAAAACAAAACGATAGTTATGGCGTTGGATAATGCAAAAATTGGAAAAGCTATGAATTTGTACTTCGTTGTAAATAATAGATATATATCAATAAATAATAAATATCAAGAAAAACCACAAGTACACAAAGCATTTCACAGACCAAACCTCACTTTCGGTTGCGAAATGTGGGTACTGTCAGATAGAAAAAATTAAAATAAAGTATCATAAATGAAGTACTCTAAAAGAATAAGGTGTGTAACAAAAATGGACAGGATAGGAAGTAAAAAAATCCATGGAGAAAGAGGGAATAGACAACAAACATAATGTACCTACATCACCAAGTGGTACAAAAAGTGCTTTTGGAAATAACAGAATATTGGGAATAATGCCTAAATGAGCACTGACTAAATTAAAAAACCATCCTAGATGACATCCGGTCTTATGGTTACTCTTAGTTACAATTACAAACAAAAAATACGTACACGTCCTGCGGGATTCGAACCCATGCGGCTACTAATTCAGAATTTGAAGATGTTTGTTAACGTATTAATATCTTCATATCATAATGGCCTAGTTATAATATTATTTAAGTTATAAAATAATTTTCAGTTGAGTATATTAATAGCAGTTTATTAATTAAACGTCTGAAAGATAAAATTGGCTGCTCTCAAACTAACTCTGTAAAATACCTAATTAGAACAGCTTTTGTTCTAAAATGTAATAAAATATTATCCCATTTGAGAAAATGGCGCAAAGACATTTCATTAAAAATAAATCAGCATTCGCTGAGCTAACGGCTTTTTTGACTGAAATGCTGTTATCGTGGGAGCGCTGCTGTGCAATTGCAAATATCAGATGTCATAAACAAAGCGAATTTAAGAGCGAAATTTGTATTATGTTCCGATAATTCTGATATGGTTTTAATTTAAAGTCGCTTCGTTTATATCTTTTATTCAGACAAACTATACTTTATCCAGATAATCCTCTCTTGCATACCTAAAAAGAGTAGTACTGTAAAGATACTACCATACGATAAACAAATAAAACCGAGTTTTATTTGTTTATCTTTTATCAACTTTTTTTCCTAAAATACATACACAGATATGTAGCATTCAAGGAAATCATAAATCGTTCCGAATATCTATGGTACTATTACATCTCGTAGATATATATTTTAGACCTTTCAATTTTTGGGTTATTCAAGTGATTTTTAAAAAAAGGTTTGAACGATAATGTAAGTAGGCGGGATTGCCGCTTCCTTTTAATTATATGATTGATTTGTCACCGTTGCGAATACTTATTAACAGAGATTATTGCCATTAATGGCAACATTGTTGGTCTTTCTTCGAGGGTTGTATTTGCCGATGTGATCACGTCCTAGGGATATTAGAACTTCATGAAAGTGCATTTCTAAAGACACAACGGCCAGATTCACTATGTTATTACTGTCAGGACAAGGTTTGTACAAAACAAATTTCCAAATGTTTACGGAAATTTTTATAGACTTATAAATTAATTTTAAAGGTTTTTTTTAATTTTAAGCTTTATTGTGAAAACACGGTAGGGTGTATTTCAACTATTGTTCATCGATAGCTGCTACTATTTTCTATCCTTTAGGCAATTTACGAATTCCGTCTCGACAAAACGATGCGTCTTTTTACGATATCCTAGATTAAATGACATATTTTTTGGTACCTCCATAAGAGGCGAAGCGCTGCTCAGATAGGTCACGACTGTCGGAACAAATAGCAATCACAAGTAGCAGGGTCTGGATAATACGGCGGGCGAAGAATCACTTTCTATTTTAATATTTCGAAGAATGTTTTCACCGGTTTTTTAAAATGCGATCGAGCGTTATCATGCTGAAGCATAACTTTGTTTTGTTTTTGTTCGTATTCCAGCTATTTTTCGCGTATTGCTCGCATCAGTTATAGTGGATGGCAATTCGCATTGATGCACCGAGAAATGCCTTCAAATTCGCGTCTTCAATATTTTTGCATATCCGGAACGCTCTTTGTTAAAATTACCACTTTTAAAACATCGAAAACAATATTGACATGTTAAAATCGATTGATTGGTTGCCACAAGATTCACACAGTATTTCTATTAAATAAAACAATAAACAATAAATTGCTTGACAATGCATATGATTGAATGAAATTGATATAATTCAGTGTAACATGACTTTTTGTGTTATTGCCGAAATTCCATACAAATCCTTAGCAAAATGTCTGCTATTTTACTGAAGCACGCCATAACCGCAAGAGCAAGCAAACCTCTGTTTCTGTATTTCGCGTTAACAGTTTTTTTTAATTTCTGTCCAGATCAATGGCTGCTGATGAAAAAAATATTTACTTGAAAACACCGAATTTATGGATATATGTGAAAAATCTCAAGTTAGGTAAAATATCGGAGGAAGTGGCATTGTTAGACACCTTCCTATTGACACTTCTACTGGCCCTATTTCGATTCCACAAAATATTTGTCAATTCACAAAGCCAAAATAATAATTAATTTCGAAAATATTCACAGGTATTATTACTAATTACAAAACTTTGTTTGGTTGAGCGAGCGAGCCCTTTTAGCAGCGAAAAACTAAAATGTAGATAATTTTAATATCAAAATCAGAGCAAAATTAATGGAGACAAGCATTTAATTAAATCGATCAATTCTAAATAAAATCCCAAATTCATTAGATTATCTTGGGTTTGTCAGGATTACTGCCATATAATTTACAGCTCAATGAATGCTCTTGTTGAATCGATAATAAGTCGAAATAAAAAAACAGCTCAAATTGTGCAATGCAGGTCATCTGTTAAATATATGTAAAATTTGTTTGAAGCTGCTATAATCGTATCATTCATCACCAGGATAATTTAACGTGTTCAACGAAAGTGCTTATACCAGGAATGCCACTAAGGCCAATTGACTTCCTTCCAATTGAATTTCAGCGTGTCCATGAAAAACCTAAAAATATTGTACACTAGGAGGCACTAGAATAGATTAAATTACATACAATAACAGATTTCATTAAATGTTAACACTATGAGTACACTTTTCATTTGGAATACCAAAATACACATGGTGAAAATACACATGGTCCAATAAAGCAATCAATGCACGTAATGAAAATGTATAACGTCAATATGTCGCAATGTCATTACTATCTCTAATTATTATCACTAACGTTTTAAGGAATTTTTGTAGACAATGGACAGGGTCGATCACTACCAATACAAATTATGTTTTATGTTCAGATGCCTCAGAGAGAATTCTGTCTCTTTTTGACCACTGTAAAATGAGAAGGAAATATCCGTTCCGAGTTAAAATGAACTCTTCAATGAATGCTACTTTTCACAAACTTTAATTCGAATTATATTAGACGTTATATATGACGTGCATTGGCTATTTTATCGGAAGGATTATATCTCAACTTGGCTATAATAAATAATTAATAATAAAGAACTTATACGGCTAACCAAGTGGCACAATATAAATTTACCGGGACAGCTAGTTTAAAATATAAAGGGTTTAATTACTGATTATTTACTTAAAAAAATATATTTTGGTTAAGATACTGAATCGATATTTTGGCTTGAGGCTATTTAACCAACATAATTGGGATTTTTTAGGATCTAAAAAATAGTTAGAGTTAGACATATTCCTTTATCAACAATACGTTTACAAAAATATACTTGATGGATTTTTATTTGCGTCCAATTATTCATTAATACAACATAAAATAATACAACTCGTATCCTATAAATCGAAACTGATTTTATAGACAAGATATTATCTCACGTCCGTCATGATTGTCTTATTATATTGTTAACTGATCTTTAATGTCTCTTTAATTTAATAAAATGTTAATAAACACAAACTTAGATTCTATTTTCACAATAAGGGAATAAAAAAATTGAAAATTTATTATATCTCATTTAAATTAAGAGTACTGAAGAAATACAAAGAGTAAAGGCTCTGTAGACCATTTTGATTATATTTTTCCGGATATATGTTAAGTTGGTTTTATATTTAGTTATTTATATACTATTTCTAATTTTAATTTTGTATATAATTATATTATTGTTTTTTATTTTTATATTTTAACATATTTACTTTATATATTTATATAATAATATATATACATTTTATGATAATTTTATTTTAATAAATTATATTTGAGTTTTATTCCAAATTTTATGGATCACCGAAATGTGATGTTTGGTATTAGTCACCTAATATGAATTTGTAATCAAAATTGCTTTGTAAAAAGTGTATCGTACACCTTATTATCTTATTATTATTTTGCACTTAACTGATTAAATTGTCCTCATCACTTGCATTACCAATAAATAGATTGATTTGATCGGAAATGCATAAACATATTTACACAGCGTCATAAGGAAATCATATATACACATTGAAATGAGAAAATGAGAAATATCCAAAATTTTGCAAATATTTTTTTCATCTTAAAATTTAAGTCATTGTATTTTCAAAAAACTACGGATTTAGAGATACCTCGATAACATCGATATGGATAATAAAGCCATTATACAGATTGTAGCGACCTTGAGGCATGTCGAATTTTACATCGTGCAATAACGTCTACAAAATACCCAGAAATATAATCCCAGATGTTGAACACGGGCGGGGTGCGAGCAGCGCCAGCTAGAACGCGATAACGAATAGCTGGCAACCCCGAGACGTTTATCTGGGATGTTATTGAAGGGTATTTCCATTCATTCAGCGCTCAACCATCGTTTGGTTTAGACGTGCCACCATCGACTGCCCAAGCCTCGTCTCCAGGTAACACCGCTGCCATCCGTTTTATCTAATTGTATTGTAGAGACCTTGAGGCATGACGAATTCTACATCGTGAACTAACGGTCTACAAAATACCCAGATATATAATCCCAGATGTTGAACACATAACGAATAGCTGGCAACCCCGAGACGTTTATCGAGGATGTTATTGAAGGGTATTTCCATTCATTCAGTGCTCAACCATCGTTTGGTTTAGACGTGCTACCATCGAATGCCCAAGCCACGTCTCCAAGTAACACCGCTGCCATCCGTTTTATCTAATTGTATTTTTCACATTTTTTTATATAGCCAATAAATAACCGGTCACATAATGTAAACACACCGTGTCGTATAAAATTTTGCCCTAAAAGCTAATAAAGTAACACAACATAAATTCACTGGGACAGCTAGTTTTAAACAAAAAGATAAAAAATCACCTATATATAAAGATGGCTTGAAAAACACTGAATGAAACTGCAATTTAAACCCACTTAGTAGCCGTAGCGGTTAAAGCAACAGGAGGGTCTTACTACAGCTGCGATAGTCCCGGGTATGTTTGTATAGCTGTAAATGTCCCTAGACAACCGCGTAAAATCCAGCAAAAACAAGCATTCCAGTCACACTAGTAACCAGGCTGGATAAAACCGGATATTTTCTGGAATAATTTCTCAGTTGGTCACTCGCCATTCGGTAGACTTAATGCCGAAGACCATAAGTTCAAAGCCCATGTTAAGCAATCGGTACAGCCTAAATTCTTCTTGTAGACTAGAAATGGTTTTGAAAAATACCGCCATTTCCTCCGCGAGCTTGTGTAAAATATATGACATTTTAAATTGTTTTTTCATTATTTTCAATTTTGGGTTTAGATATTATCCGAGATTTTAGAATGACTCGAGGCCTTAATTTAAAGTCTTTAAGTTAATATATATGATTTACTGTGAAAACAATTCAGTATCTGTTAGGTAGAGGACGTGAAAGTTGAAAGCTCATTAAAATCAATCAAATATATAATGAAAAGTGTGACGTGAAGTAATCACAATTCTGAACAAATAATAAAATCGTAAATATTAATTAATCTGATTTTTTAAGATGATAATTAAATTAATATATTTCATAGAGCAGTAAATCCGAGTAAGTTTTCGTTTAATTGGTATTGGGGGTATCCGTTTCGTAAAATAAAACAAAGAAAACCATGTGGAAATATCCAGAGAAGTATAAACGTTAAAAAGAATGATGCAGCAACAACCGCCTTTGAAATATCTTGGGCTTAGTGAGATTCAATTTACTTTTACTCAGATCTCTTTGTGGCTTTTTTGGGTCCTCATTTTCATCTTATTTAACGGTACTACAAAAGAAATATAATTTGCCGTATCTTCTATTCGAGATTTCTTTTCAAATATTGTAAATAGACGTTATTACAATAGTTTATAAAGTTTCTGTTATATACATTTATTCATAAAATACTTAGATGGTTAGAGATGTAGAACATTAATTAATTAAAATTGAAAATTTAAAATCAAACGAATAAAATAATATCAAGTTATTGCACATCTTGTTAATAAATTCTGATTAATTCCTTTAAGCAGAAATAAATATAGGTCAGTTTCTTATCACCTTAAATGTTTTTAACTTTGGTTCACTAAAGGAAACAACATTGACCTCAATTTCTTCAATATTTTTTGTTGTGGATAAACTGGTGTTGCTATGATAAATATATTATTGCTATATTACCTATCTTGATATTAAAATTCATCAGTAGGATAAAATAAATGGAAAAATCACTCTGAATGAACTCTTTTAGAAGTATATCTTTGTAGTTTATTTTATAGTTGGTTTAGAAGGTCGTTATAATTTATTTTTAATTTGTTAGAGTAGTCCTTCATTAGAATTTGGCGGTTTTTTTTTATTAAGATGCAAGATACAAATATCATTTATGATGTTTAGATGTCATCCAAATAAAATAAGATATCTAGCTGTATTCGCTCCTGGTTGTTGGCAACATATCAAAAAATCTCATATATATATATAACTAATAATAACTAAAGCTGATGTACGTCGGTGATCTTGTTGAGTTGCAGCATAATGCAATAGTTATTGTTAATATAACTATAACGGCTGTATGTAAAGACTACGAGGAAACAACAATGAAACGCCAGTAAACAAAATTAAGAATTGGCGAGCAATGCCGAATCAGAATCTAAATTTGATGACGTCAATTTTACATATGAGTACTATAAGAATAAATAATATTCAAGTGGCTTATTCTCACACAACGAAATATTTAGGAAGGATACCTTAATTGCGCTGGAAGGCTCATGTAAATTAAAAAAACTCCCATTGCCTCACATGAGCAAAGACTTCTTAAGTATGTCAACGTTGGGATAGTCGGGCTTCTCAATAACGCAAATTGCGCAAGACGACGCAGAATGAGCTTTTAAACCGGCGTAGTGTAATGTTGTTTAACAGTTTGCACGTTAACATTAGTGAAATAAGTTGATGGAACCGAAGAGGTATTTAAGTGAAAAATATTATTCTTTTCAGTAATTTAGAAGCGCATAATATTACTTATTGAACGATAGTGTTCAAAATATAATTTTTAGTCATATCACATAAATATTAAATATTATAGAAAAAAAAAAGGGAAGCATTACCATTCTAGAGCCCCGAAGAGCTCTATAAAAACTAATTCTGTGAATATCGCAATAATAAAATAATATTAAGATGTAACTCAATATATAATGTGGACTTCCACTGTTTTGAATTCGACCCAATAATAATTCTATCTTAAAATTCAACCACTGTCAAACTTGCGCAACATTAACAATAAATCCAAGGAATATAAATAAAGGGTTTCCAGGAGATAAAAATGCCGTGTATATATATATATATATATATATATATATATATATATATATATAAATATTTTGAAGTCTCCTTTTACAAACTATGGGTTTATCTGGACTGAGCCTAAAGTTTAAATCCGAACCACGTTCCTCAGCATTAAGCCAACCGATTGGCGAGTGACAAGCTTTAGAAATCATCCCAGAAGAGATCCGGTCTTACCCAGCCTGGTTACTAGCGTGACTGGGATCATTTTACTTTACTATTACAAAATTACAAATTACTATACAATTTAAAATATTATATAACCAAACCATTTTTTATTTATGTTACATTTCCTGCTTGATACATCTAATAATACTATACATCTAAAATTTATAGAAAATAATTATTAGCAGTTATATAATATTCTTTCGGAAAATATTCAACCTACACCATTTTTATATTGCCCCTAATATTCAAATGCGCTAAGCATATTCTTAAAGGTATTATACATAATACTGCTACTTGTTAAAATCTACCGCAAGAAAGAATACGTTTTAGTTGTAATGGTAGCAGCGTCAGAGATGAAAAGGTTCTCATAGCTAGAAACTCCGATTTACCCTTGAATTTATTATCTTTTTCCCTTCCCGGAGCGGAATTATCTCTTATCATTCCGGGACAAAAGCTGTTGTGATTAATTAATTCGGTAAGAACAGGTTTTTGTGCGAACTGAAATGAGGAAAAATGACATTTCATGGCCGTTGATACGGACGGCTTAATGAACAACAGGCTATTGTTCACGGTATTTTTAACGTTGAAGATGTTATCATAAAACTCCTTGTTTGGGACACACGGCCACTCCGTACTGATAACAATTATTTTTAGATAAGTCTTTAGACTGTATTTAAGCCTTATGCAATAATTATTTATTTTTAATGACAGAATAGAAATATAGAAAACTCTAATTAGAATATATCGTTATTTGAAAAAAAAAATTTAATATGATTTTAGTAGTCTACTAATAAATTGAAATTGAAAGATATATAGTTGGGAAAAAGACCAGCAATAATAGACACAAAGTCACTCTGTTAACGCTTCGGGAGGTTAGGTTAACGCTTAAATAAGAAGTTGTGCCATACTCGGCGTACTCGCAAGACATAGCAGCTTTGGATGATAGATTAATATAAAAGATTTACTTAATATGCGGAAAATTGTTGAAAGAATACTGAGATTACTTTAATCGAGGTATTCCAGTTTTTGTTTTGATTGGTATATTGGTATATATAAAATAGAATACGTTTAGCTTTTTTTCGTGATATTCTACCTTAATTATCATCACTAATATTTCATTTTAATGCACCTTCAATTTCGGAGGTGTAATATATCTGATGTATGTGCATACATGAAACAATGAGACATCGTTTTGTTTGGAAGAAATTTCTAGTATTTTTTAAAAAAATGCATTGATTACATATATATATATATATATATATATATATACATATATATATATATATATGTATATATATATATATATATATATATATATGTATATATATATATATATATATATATATATATATATATATATATATATATATATATATATATATATATATATATATATATATATATATATATATATATATATATGTATATATATATATATAACCCAAAATATGCCCAAATGGGATCAGAGCAAAATTACTTTGAAAGTAAATATTATTACACCATAGGAAAAGAGCAAAGTCATTCAATATAGTACCAAATTTTATAGGCCTTTGAAGTGACTTTTGTAAAATGGTATCATTTAAAAACCTATTTATGTTAAGGGGTTTATTTATTTAAAGAACTATATTTTGGTTAATATATTAAATTGATAATTTGACTTGAGGCTACCAAACCAGACCAAGGTAGGTGGGGTTTTTTTTGGAGTCAGAAATATTCATTTTTCAACGAATATGTTTAGAACAAGAAACTGAATAGAATTTTATTTGCATACAGTTATTCACTAATGCAATATAAAATAATGCAAATACGAAACTGATGTTATAGATAAGATAGTATCCCATGTCAAGGGATCAAGATTCAAACTGTCTATTTAATTTAATTCCTTGAATTTACCGTAACAAGAGCACAACAATAATATTAACATATGTTTACATATTAACATATATTAACATATGTATTATACAACTAAATAAAATATTAAGACATACAAACAAATAAATAAATAGGAAAATAGATATTTACATATTTATATTTATATACATTTATATTTTATACTTTATAATATTATAATATACTTTATATATATTATGTAATGTAATATATTTTAATTATATTATTTAATATAAATTACCTAATATAATTTATATTACTAATATAATATTGTATTAATACATTTTATGAGGATCTATATTTTAAATTTTATTGATCACCAAAATGTGAAGTCAGATATTCGTCATCTGATATAATTGTGTAAACCTGTAAACAAAATTGCTTTGTATAAACTATGTGGTACACATTATTATCTTGTTACTATTTTCCGCATTACTGATAAAAAAATTCTCATTACTTGTATTTAGCAATAAATCGATTGTTGCAATCAGAAATGCGTAAATATGTTTACACAGCGTTATAAGTAAAATAGAAATCCAACATTGAAATGAGTCATCATGTCCAAAATATTACAAACAAATTTTTTCTCCATCTTAAAATTTAAGCCATTGTATATTTAAAAAACCATTGTTTTAGAGATACTTCTAAAATAGAGTACAGGCAAATCTAATGAATTTATGTGACTTTTATATATATTTTAACTATGAAAAATACGGAAGTAATTAACAATATGGTATAGAATTGAAGGCTATTAGCAAGCTATCCGCCACAAATATATAATTTATTCTATAGAATCACATTAAGTCATCTGCATAGTGTTTTAGCATGTATTTAACATTATTTAAGAGATTATTACAGGTTTTAATCTATGTAAAATTATTTATGGAATATTAAAAACTCTGTTTAAGGATGAACAAATTTAGTCCTCCAAGAATAAAATCCGCATAAGATGCTTTTAATTATAGCGGTCCATCTTGAGAAATCACTGAGACGACTGCCAGACGCAAAATCGAAGTTAAAAGTTTCTTTTTGCTCTGTGTAAAGAAGTCAAAATAGCTTTCTACATTGCCCGCTTGCCAGCTGTTTAGACGATAAATGATACCAGACGCTCATGCCAGTCTTTCCCGTATCGTTCCAAATATTTTAGCTTTTGCCTGTAGAGTATCATCAACGTTGTCAAGCTTTTAATAATACGGCAGTAATTTTTCAAAAATACTATCACATGAAAAATGTAGGATCCTACAAACTGTATATGCGGTAATGTTATTATATGACATAGTTACATGTACATTTCAAAATATTAGATGGTTAATTAAATTTTATTAATAACGTAAATGCTACAGAAATTAATTTAAAGGTTATATGATAAACGAGTTTCGTAATATTTCGTTTGTTTTATGATACATATTTTAACCGCAGTTTCAGTCAAATGGATGAACCTATAACCCTGCTTTCAAGAAATCAATCTTTTTTAACAATGCATACTTATTCAGAACAGTAATATGATTCGAAATTTATAGGGAAACAGTTTATTATAAATTGATGACATTAAATTTAGTGTGAAAGTCACTTGGTATCAATACGTTTCAATGTACTAGAAGATTTTTTTTGATTTAAATAATATTACTAAAAACTATTCAATGAGTTATATTATATAGTTTTAAATTTCGAAAAAAAAAACTTAAAGAATCTCTTCGGTTCCATCAGCTTACCTTCACGTTTATTGATGGGTAGCACTGTGCTCTGATTTTTCATTAACACCATTACACCGGATTAAAAATGTAGTCCTTTTGATCCCTGTTGTCCGATCCGCTCCGTGGAGAAGCGTGACTGCCTCAACATTTATATAGTACAGAAATCTTTGTTAATAACGCTACGGAAATTTTAAAAATCTAGTTAATAGTGCCTTTTTTGTAATTTCTATGAAGACTACAATTTCTAAAGTACCACTATGTACAGTACTCCTCAATACTTGTTCTGCAACCGCTGAATTATATCCACATTGTTATTTTGGCTCAATTTTATATCAGAATGCCATATGTCCATACAAGCATACAGCAGTAGTTTATTTTAGGTTAACCGGGCAGAATTTCTTCCTAATAGTCAACCCATTTTTGTAAATTTTTTACATCTTATGGTGAGCACAGTCATGACCGTATCGAATCGTTCGGACACTGCGCGAGACTATGCGCGATCAATCGAAGAAGATTCGGCATGGATTTGGCGAACAGCTGTCAGTTCGCGGTTTTTTCTGATAATCGAATTCAACTCGTAGCACGTTCGGTTCCTCTCGGAATGTCTCGGTCCCTAAGAAGCATTTGACGTTTTTCATCATTTGCGTTCAGAGATGCGTATTCTTTTGTTTATAACAATATTTTTCACAATAGCATAACAAAATAAACTGTGTTGTGAATCACTTTTCGACGATATGTGTAGTGTTCTTTTCCTAAAAACCAATGTTTATTGCTAAAATAATATGTACCGTCTGAGCGTCTTTTAAATATCAAATTGTTATAAATATGGCCAGTATCATAACAAATAAAATTATGATAAAGAAGAAAATACCAATAATATTGATATCCAAATCGTCGTTGATTATTGTAAGAATATGTTACAAAACTTTTGTTTTTTAACTTTAGTATTCTATTTATGGTTTCTTGGGTACATTTCAAACATTTGCAATTCTATAATCAATACAAAATATTCCAAAATCAACACCAGATATATTCAGTCACAAGAGAAGAGACTGTATATGTGGAAATTTCACTATGAGGTAGACATAATAAAACCACAAATTAAGAATATTACTTTTATATGGTGGCACAAAATGTATGCACAAAGATAGAGACAAGAATTATATAAACAAGTACGAATTCATTTTACTGAAGTATGTATTTTGAAGGTTGAAGGTGAAATATATGTTTACTATCTTTAAATTATTTCAGACACAACGGCTAAGTGGTATGAAAAAATGAAAGCTGACCTGTACAAGATGATTTGGATGGAAGAGCCACTGTCCTTATAAAAAGATATTATACTAGTATATTTTAAAATTATAAACTAGAAAATAAATTTGCTAACAAGCACATTTCAGACATATCTTGAAAAAAATTAAGGAGTAGTACTTTGAAACGGTAGAATGATAACAGCTGTCTAAAGAATAAGATAGGTAAGTGACTCTTTTCTAAAATTATTGTATCTAAGGAGCTTTACTTTATATTTTAGGTCGAAAATATGGTAGTCTATTTAGACAGAAGCTAAAAATCCATTTGTTGAGTATAGTGCAGTGAATGGGTGGTTATTTTTATATGTCGATGTATTTGATAAATTTTAAAATATTTGCATTTTTCTATGAATTAAATAAAATCAGTAGAAATATGATATTATTGTATTCTCAATTATTTGTATTATTCTCAACCTTTTTTCAAATGTTATTTCTGGAATTTACACAACTTTCAAATCTATTATGAATAATAATGTATTGAAAAACAATGATCCAACAACTTTTGAAATAATTTCCCTTCCCTTAAATTCAACTTGCTTGTATGCGACCTTTTTCAGCGATTTCGTCTTTCAAACGGTTCATTAACACTTTGTAATAGTCGCTTTTTATGGTCCTTCCTTTTTCAAGGTGGTCAATGAAAATTATTCCATGCTCATCCCAAGATACAGATGCCATAACCTTGCTAGCCGAGTGTTGTGTTTTCCCACGATTCATCGTATGCAAACTCAGATGACTGTCGATTGAACTTTGGAACGAAATCCATCCAACCATTGTCGCATATCCACGCAAAAAATCGGGTATATTACGCTTGATCATCTTCAAATACTGCTCCGAATCGTTAACTCGTCGTGGTTTTTGGTCAAAAGTGTATGATGATAATGATATGATGTACATGTTCAATTGATATTTTTAGATACTTTGCTATTTCATTCAATTTCCATTTACGGTTATTCAAAATAAATTTGCGGATTTTTTTTGTGTTGTCGTTGGTAACAACCACTTTTGGACGTCCACTGCGTTCGCCGTCTTCGTTGCTCATTTCACCACGTCTAAACTTAGCATACCAATCCTTGATGGTTGATTTTCCTGGGGCAGTGTCCGTAAACTCGGCATCAAGCCAAGTTTTTGCTCCAATTGTATTTTTTCCCTTCAAAAAGTAATATTTTATCATCACGCGAAATTCCTTTTTATTATTTTTATTATTTATATAATTTTTTTTCACAATAACAAAAGTTGCTTCACTCAAAATGCTATAATTCACAAACTAATGATCCGACAGCTGTCAATTTTATACACGCATCTTTTGAGCATTAGGGCTAACTAAATAACATATGGATTTAATTCTAGCAGCGCCATCTATGTGTCAGTCTGGGGACTTTTCAAGTGGCCTGTTATATTAAGGTCTGGTGATAGTGCAGCCCAGGAAAGATTTTTAATGATATTCTGATTCTCCTAAAATCAACACTGCAGTTTTGTGCTGCGTTTATGGAACCATTATCATTTTGGAATATGGCAATGTTAATAAATAATAATATGGCAGCTAATCAAAGATCCAAGAGACTCATCAGGATATCGAGATATTTATTTGCAGTAACTAGGCCAGTGATGTTAATGAAATGATCAGCTGAATACCACAATATTGCCACCCAAATTATGGTACCCCCCCCCCCAAACTTAACTGTAGGAAGCAGACAGTCTCGATCATAGCCTTCTTTAGAGATTCTCCATATATAAAACTGACTATTTGATATGATAATCAAACAGGGTTTGACAATCGTAGTTATTCAGTCACTTTTGCGGTGGTAGTTATATGTTATATAGCTGGTTTCACTCACTATTCCTCTTCACCATTGGTATTGGTATGATGTTAGTATTTTGGGTACGGCCTCTAGTGAGACGTTAAAGAATTCAGCTGATTTTTTGCTCTCCTTCGAAGACTGATAGATCACTTTTTTGCAGAGATATAAAAGAAAGCGTATAATATAAGCGTATGTAACAGCAATCATTTTGGTAGAAATAATTAGAAAAGACAACTTTATTTGACATTAAACGTCTTCATCTTCTGAATTAATGATAATAATTTGATCATTTATGAGCAATATTCATTTTAATATGAAATAATGTGGAGGTGAACAAATTATTCATTTTGCGTGCTGATTGCTGTCCTTGATGCATCTGCTGTTGAATCGTCATCAATAAATCGTATCATAATATCGAAGTTGAGAAAAGAACTTGCTTTATCATTCAATTATTTTAATGTTTCTGTATATTGATCCAATTTTACCGTAGGGACGTCTTCTATAATTGTTCGATATTTAGGCTTGTGTGGAAATATTTCCCAATCGACTGTACCTTTCTAGTATATCTGTCTTTTTAATTTAAGCTTAGCAAAATGTACTTTAACAAATAATAACGGCTTGTGTTTTTAAGTGTTACTATTTATGAATCATAGTAGTAAATAATTATTAATTAATATTTATTTATAAACTTTAACTATGGAATATTTCAAACTTTACTTAAAATACAATAGGTAATTCAATATTAATTAATAATAGAACAGAGTTACTATTATTGAATCTTAGTAGAAAATAACTATTAATTAAAATGTATTTATAAACTTTACCTATAAAATATCTTAATTTTTTTTTAAGTTATAATAGTTAATTAAATATTAATTAATAATAAAATAAGAACAATTAATAGAACTTGTCAACATTCAACCGAATTTGGGTCTATTATCGAACAAATTATATTTGCCTGTTAAAAAATCCATTTAAATCGTTCATAAAGGCTGACCAAACTCAATTAACTAACACAATATTTGATATTAAACATCAGAACGGACGAAATGTTTTTTCTAACATTTCGACATATTTCAACCCTTGCTTAATTGGTATCTTAAGGGAAAGTTCAAATCTTGAATGCGAGGTTCTTGGCCGGGTCTATTTATTGTCCGCCTCCATTTCCGTTTTAATCTATTTACACGCCCAATGAAAGCCCTAACAGACCTCCAATTATAGCCGACAACAAGATTCCAGAAATCATTTCGATCCGCACCCGCACAGTGGTTTATTTGGAGACAAGGCTAGAAGGATCGGGGATAATATATATATGGAGAATTTCTGAGAACGCCAGAAATATTTAGTGAGGAGTTTAATGGTTCATTATTTTTGGTATTTCCTATTTATTGGACACCATAAAGACCGTTTAATATATCTAATATATACATATAAAGGATTCTCAATGCCAATTTATCGCCCTAATAATCCAAATTTCCCAAATTAGAGAGAAAAAAACTGTTGATTCCCTATAAATTCCCCACAAAATTATCCTGAGAAATGAAACAAAACCCAACCGTTTAAATTATAATTATGTATCATTTTATAGTATCGAATAATGAAGAATGTTATGAATTATAGTTTAAGACCTTTTTCTGTGTTTTTCTTGCAAGCGCTTTGCTCAATGTGTTAAACTTGACACTGTCACCTAATTTCTTAATCCCTTCCCTTGTTATCATTAAAGACAATCCTGTATCGATATAATGTCGGCACAATTAGGGCAATCAATCAAGGATATCTCAATTATAATATTTGGGAACAAATGTTATATCGCAGGAGTAGTCACCATGAATGTTATGTGCATAAAGATCAATAGATATTATCAATACGGATATAAATGAAAATAAATGATGGCTGAAATCAAATTGCTGATATCAAAGTAATACAAAATTCGTAGCGTTCTATAGAAGAGTACAATTCCAGTACGAGGTTATTATTTAATTTTTTTTTATTTTTCAGGCGTTCCTCAGCTTTTAATCCAGTGTATATTTCATCTAAACCTAGAAAATGTGTTGATTTGCTGAAGTTAGCGTTTAAAATATTAGCACAGGGCTTGACGTTGTTAATTTTTATCGATATTAGTAAATTTATAAATGTTGCAAAAATTAACAATCGAGAATATTGAAAATATGTAGGATCATTCCATATCAAATATTTTGAAATAATCATGTGGGTATTTGGAGTTCTTGTGCCAGTGTTCCGACCCGGACTCTCAATATTATATCCATGTTGATGTCAAAATCTCTGCATTTTCCCCATGTATAGTTTCATTTGACAGAGAACAGATCCCTTCAGTATTTTCTCCGGAGTAAATTATAAATATTTGTACAAATAATAATTGCTAGTTATGGGAATTGAGGCAATAACAAGAAACTGAATTGTTTGAAGAAAAATATTATTCATATGATCTACATATGAAAATACGTCAGTTTGAACTTATTTATTTTATGAGAATGGAACGAATTATTTATAAAGAAGAAGAAGAAGACAATTCAAATTGACAAATTAAAGGTAAAATCGGCTTCACAACTATAGCTAGATTGCAAGCAAAAGCTGATTAGATCTGATAGAACAAGCCTTCGGTTGACTCCTTTATCTTCTATTTCTATTTCTTTTTTTAAAATTATTTATAAAAAACTAGAGCTTTTACAAAATAAGCTATAATTGTTTAATGTTATATTAAGATTAATAACCTAATCTACGTTATATACTAAATATGCGTCAGTATAACTTATCCTTACTTGAGTATAGGTTATTGAGTATTACTGAAGTAATGGATATATGGTATAAGCTTAGTTTTAAAAAATATATTCTGAAAAAATCTTAGAACTGAATATAAAAATTAACGCTTGCCAGACTTCCGATCAGTTCTAACTTGCTTAACTAATTTGTAAAAATTTTAGATCACTATAGTAACATTAATAGTCGTATTTACAATTTTATTATTAATTATTATCAATTAATTTTATGGTTATGAAAATTATTACACATAAATGAAGAAATATGGTTTTACTTGGTTAGTTTCAAGATATGAAAGATAAATTTAAACAAAAACAGCGCAAAATAGTATCTAAAAACTTGCTATTAAAGCAAGTTAGCAAGATTTGTATTTGAAGTGTAAATATTCCTACCCGCAAATGAACCAAATTTACTCTGGCTTACCAGTAAATTTAAATTTTTATATTAGGTGTTATAATATATTTTGATTAGCTATTTGATCTGTTAATGAAAGCATCAACGTTAAATGTAACAAATATAAGCTAACGGTTAAATTTTATGATTTTGACATTTTCTTGAGCCAACACACGACAATTTTCAATGTTCTGTTATCGAGTTATTTAGACTACTCAGACGCTAATCATAAAACGGTCAAAATCGCACTTTTTTGTTATTTGATTTAAAGAAATGCGCTGTCAAATACCAAAATACTTTTTAAAGTTTATAATCATTTTGGTTCCGATTTAAAAAGGGGTAGTTTTCATGTCCCCAGCCAAAGAAGCCTGGAGGGTCAATAGGATTGGAAGAGAATGGACTTAATAAGGATTTAATGATCGAAAACTCAGCTCAAACTTTCAAAGTACCTTCAGGCAACCCTAGATGTATTAGATGTTTCCAGCTATTTGTATGATTGTTTTTATGGGACAGATCCAAAAAGAAAATGTCTATCACACGAATTGACTGAAAATGCGATTTATTGCATGTGAGGAAAATGGGAGATGGGAGAATTTTCTCGGCATATTGTAACTGGCAACGAAAAGTAGCTCTACTGCAATTACCGAAGTAATATATTGATGGAAGTTCTGCTGTACAAATGATGGAATCGGCAAAGCGTAGTGTACTATGCGCCACAAAACCCGAACAAAAGGGCGCTGCAAATCGAATGGAAAGTTCTCTCGCAGCCAGCGTACTCACCAAACATTCTAATTATTCATTGTTTTAAATATGTTGAAGCCTGTTTTTACCAAGTAGTATTTATCTGGACTGGGCCTACTGCTTTAGCCGACTAGCGAGTGACGAACTTAAAAGATCTTCCAAGAAAACTCCCGGTCTTACCCAACCTGGTGTAACTGATATTTTTTACTGGATTTCACATTCTTGTTTGCATTGACAAACATGCATTTAAAGCCATGCCACAGCAACTCGAATCCGTGTCTATTGCAACAGTAGGAGGACCATCCTTTCACTTTTACAACTGCGCCAACCAAGCTGACTGATTACTAATTGTTCAGGTACAGTATAACTCGCAGACTGTTTGAGTTTCGAAAACCAATGACCTTTTGACGCGTTATCGCTATGTTACCAGAAAGATGAGAGGATTTACCAAAACTCTTAGCAAATATATTTTTAAACTAAAAAAAATAGCACAATACATGGAAGCAGATAATAGTAAAGAGTTTGCGATTCACAGATTTACTACCCAATTAATTCAGTAGTTACTACCTTCAGTAGATACATAGATGGCGCTACTAGAATATAAATCCATATGTTTTTTAGTTAACCCTAACCCTTAAAAGATGCATGTGTAAAATTCAGCTCTCGGATCATTAGTTTGTGAGTTATAGCATTTTCAGTGAAGCAACTTTTGCTATTGTGAAAAAAATTGATAAAAAGGAATTTTGCGTGTTGATAAAATATTGCTTTTTAAAGGGAAAAAATACAGTTGAAGCAAAAACTTGGCTTGATGCCGAGTTTAGGGACAATATCCCAGGAAAATAAACCATCAAAGATTTGTATGCTAAGTTTAGACGTGTGTCGGTGAAATGAGCACCGAAGACGGTGAACGCAGTGGACGCCCAAAAGAGGTTGTTACCGACGAAAACATTAAAAAAATCCACAAATTGATTTGACCGTAAATTGAATGACCGTAAATTGAAATTGAATTAAATGGTAGACACTCTAGATATATCAAATGAACGTGTACATCATATCATTCACGAATATTTGGGTATGAGAAAGCTCTGTGTAAACTGGGTGCCGCGCGAACTAACTTTTAACCAAAAACAACGACGAGTTGATGATTCGGAGCAGTGTTTGAAGATGATCATGCGTAATAAACCCGAGTTTTTGTGTCGACGTGTGACAATGGGTGAAACATGGCACCATCATTTCACTCCGAAGTTCAATCGACTGTCATCCGAGTGGACTGCACACGATGAACCCGCTCCAAAGCGTGAAAAAATGCAACAGTCGGCTGGCAAGGTTCTGGCGTCTGTATATTTGGATGCAAATGGAATAATTTTCATTAGCTACCTTGAAAAAGGAAGGACCACCAACAGCGACTATTACATAGCGTTAATGGACAGTCTGAAGGACGAAATCGCCGAGAAACGGCGGCATTTGAAGAAAAAGAAAGTGCTACTTCACCAAGACAATGCACCGTGTCACAAGTCAGTGAAATCGATGGTAAATATACATGCATTGGGCTTGGAATTGTTTCCTCGCCCACCGTATTCTCCAGATCTGGCCCCCAGCGACTATTTGCTGTTCTCAGATCTGAAAAAATGCTCGCTGGGAAGAAATTTTCGTCGGATGAATAGGTGATGGCCGAAACTGAGGAGTATTTTGAAGCAAGGGACTAATCGTATTAAAAAAATTATATCGAAAAGTTGGAGGGTCGCTATAATCAGTGTATCACCCTTGAAGGGAATTATGCTGAATAAATAAATTAATTTTGCCAAAAAAATGTGTTTTACTACGTTAGGCTTTTAAATTGACCTGTTAGGTTGTTCTTTTAGCATTTAGCGGTGAAAACTTGTGATGAAAAGTTTTTAAATACATAGGTTCTTAACGTCACAGTAATAACATTAATTTATTATTTTAGCAGGAAATATCTAGGAGATAATCCACGCCCAAAATTCCTTTTGTGTCCCAAAAATTGATGTTAATTGTTTCTTGTCCGGCTTTTTGTACGTAAGTGATATGTTAAATCTTCGTAAAATATATTTTTGTATTACTGTAGTAGTTAGATTAAATGGTTCTTATTTCTGTTTTACTGTCATGAGCTTATTGAAGAAATTTTTTCTCTAATGCACATTAAAAAAGCAGATTAAAAATGATATTTTTCTATGAAAATTCGAATTACAAGAATCTGTTGCTAAACTACTGACTATATGACGTGAGTCAATTGAAAAATATTCCCATTTCATTCATCTAAAATTCCTGCGATGCGTAAAATCAAAGCCTTTATAGGAAACTGCTTTACTGATCCCCTTTCTTGACGGTTCTGTTTAGAGACTTAATAAGCCTTGTAGGTCTCTCACGTATTCCGCAAACCCTCTCTGATTTCGGGAGGCCGTAAATTGAACACAGAGCTCATAAAGCAGTCCGAGACACTATCGGTGGCACATCAGCGCTACGTGGCCTCCATTGGAACTATGAATATAAGGGGGACCGGGCCGTTACACAGCCCGACACCTGAAAACTCTTCGATTATGCAGGCCGCATCCAACAGCGCGATCCTGGAAAAGATTTATAGATTATGAGTGCGTGGTTTTTGTCGTCGCTGACAAATAAGGGGGAATGGGAAAACGCGACCGCAGACCTTTCCAGTCGAATCGAGAATTATTGGCTTACGTGGGCGTTGGATAAGTGTGGCGGGTTAAATATAAGGAGTTTTCAATATAAATCTAGACATTTTATAAGGGTAAATTGTTTTAACCTCTTGAATTTGTTAGTACAAAAAAACCGTGATGGATACCCTTCAAGGCATTTATGTGTTTATCGATGAAACGATGAAAGAAAGGTTATTTTTTGTTTTCTTCATAGTTAAGCAAACATGCGGATTTATATAAAGGAAATAAACAAAATAATATGAATGCCATGTAATGTAGTACATCTTGTGCAATGTTGGCAACATTGCTTTCATAATGAAGCTCTTATGTATAGGATACGTTATATAGAAAAATGATTAGGGTCCTTGTGCATGCGCACTGAAGTGAATATAATAAACTATTGTCTTTTTTAATAAACTATTTCTTTTCGAGATAATCGACTGAAAACAATATAAAAATCCCGAATATACAGATTTTGCGCTTTCTTATAGGAATAATATTTGAAATCTTGTGTTATTCGTGGAGGTTTAAAATACATTGATGTAATGTAATGTAACGTCAAATTTAGTTATAAAAGTTATAAAATTGTAGCGATCACTACGACCCTTTAGGCCACCATGCATTCCCCTATAGCAAGTTCAAAGGTTGGCAACGCCGGTGGATTGACACTATGCGGTTCTTGACTATGAAAGCCTGCCACGACGACGTCTCGCTCTCTCTTTTCTTTTATCTGCTCCCTTGTAACAGTACCATTTCCACAGCGATACCGTACTTCCTTTACCTAACCCAATGTCCTGTCTATTCTCCCGTCGAACATATGTATCATTTATTATCCTAATAAACAAGTTTCCTACAAAATTCATCCAAACAGCATCAATTTTAGGTTATAGTGAGAATGTTATGTGCCAAATTCGTAACAAAATGTTTTAAACGACATCAAATAGAAATCAACATATGTCAAAATTTCACTCCGAAATTGCTACAGATTTGGAAACGATAAAAAGAGACAAAGCAGAAAATTATTCTTATTTTAGTCAGAAAATTTTATAAAGGGTATGAGAGAAATAATATAAATAATAATATAATATAATAAATTGTCCTACAAGTAATATTAATGGTAATTATTGCTTTTATTCACGGTATTTTCAAATATATTTTTCAATTTCAATATTAAGTCAAATATTTATTTTTTTTTAATCTATTTTACGTATTTCATAACAGAAGAGCAAGAACTAGAGAACATGTGGTTTCAACAAGATGGGGCCACAGCACATAACTCGTTCAACAATTCAATTACTAAATGACGTTTTCCCAAGAAGACTAATTTCGCTAAGAGGTGATTTAGCATGGCCAGCCAAATCTCCGGATATAAAAGCAACAGACTTTTTCCTATGGGGTGTTTTAAAATAAAAAATTTATGTGAGTAAGCTCCAAAGGATTCAACATCTTAAAGGCAATATTGGTCAGGAAATTGGAGAAATTTAGCCTCAGATATTGCATTTAGCTGATATAATTCTTCAATCACAACGAAAAATGTAAAAACCAAGTAAACCTTCTATGAAAACCAAACTTACTTATCTTTTCTTTGAGTAAAGTTATAGGCAATCAAAATGGTAGCGGGACCTTTGCCCCACGTTGTATATACATATACTCATATCTATATATTCGAAAATAAATCAAGCTTTATATACGCATGCACCAAAATCGAAATATTTTCTGTTTAGCTTAAAATAAATGTTGTAAAACAATATATGCACGCCCCGAATCCAAAATTATTTTATATACGCTTTATGCTGCGATTGTTAAAACAAGCGATTGTGGTCGAATGTTCCAATGGTCCAATGTTCAATCTCTCACACACTTTCAGATGTTTTACAAGTAACAAGGTGACAGTGACAGCATAGACGAAATATATAAAGAATCATCGACATCAAGAGAAATAGTGAATACAAACCCAAACACTAGCTGGCAGGGACCGATGAAAAAAAGATTGTGACCCGAAGGTAACACTTACTTGAGTAATTCTGTTTTGACAAACCGTATTGTATGGCGGGAACATTGCTGGGTGTGATGCAAACATTGCTGGGAGGGGAAACCCTTTATAATGGGCAAAAATAATACAATGATCATTGTGAAATCTGGGCACTTGGTGAGTGCAAGAATATGGCATGATATAATGAGCCATGCTCTACACTGTTTCCTACAACCGACCGGGTTTATATTGGTGAATAACAAAAGAAGCTTTCGCTCCGGACTGCCTGCTTCCTGCAGTTCAGCATGGCAAAGGTTCCGTAGTTGTTTGGCGGGTAATATCGTGGTATCCAACCTGGTATTCTTGATGTCCTAAGTGATAAAGTTCTTAGTATAGCTAGCATATTGTTGCCAAACGCTGCCATATTTCAAGAAGATTATGCACACAAAATTTTTCAATCTTGGTTTGCGGAGCATCAAAATATCATCAAATATCTTTCTTGGCTATAATTGAACCATTATGTAGGGTTTTAGAGCAGAGAATAAGGAGTAGATGTCCCTCTACAAAATAATTGAAACAAATGGCTGATGTTTTGATATAAGAATGGAACAACGTTTCATTAGATACTATTCAGACATTAAACCTATATATTCCGCGAAGAACTGCTGCTGTTAAAAATAAATAGATACTCAACACCCTATTAATAAATAAATATTGTGAATATGGTAAGTGTATATATTATTTTGTTCATTCCCTGTAGTGATATTTCTGGTCAAACTCATAAAAACGCCAAGAACTAATGTTAATATTTATTAAATTATTATAATAACATACCAACATACGACTAAAGTTATTAATAACCATGATTGGCATGATTTTAATAGTTCAATATGGTTTCATTCTGATTTTAGGGATATTATTTACCAACCTATTATCCATTAGTGAATTTAACGCCGAATAAACGACGTGTCTTTTAAAGCTACTCTAGGGAATCTCGGGTAACCATAAATATATAAGTGCTGTTCAGATTTTTAATCGAAAGGGTGTGCTCTAATCGCTAATTCTAATATCTAATTAATTAGAGGGGTGTTCTAAATATAAGCGATTTTATTTAGGGTTTTAGTGTTTGTTTTACGTGTGAAAGATCGATGTTGTCCAAATACACACGCTCGGGACAGAGTCATCAATTTCTATTTTAATAGATCTTCAATGCGAAGTATTATCAATTGCGTCAAAATGTGTGTACACTTTTTATCTATGGATTTCTTAAAGAATTTTAGTTGTAGCTCTTTAAATAAGGCAGGAAAAATAAAATAAAACAAGCAATTCAACGCAGACTATATTTAAGCAAAATTCAATAAAACTATATCACATTCAGGCCCGAAAAAATCTACTTTATATACAGTTCGGTGTGTGTCGAAGTTTCAGCTCATTTCTCTCCTCGTTTTGTCGACTAACCACTATTAAATCAAGATGACGCAGAATTGCAGCTAGGTGTATAGACACATCTATATGTCGAACCGTCGTGTCCTTTAAAGGTTGTTCCGATAGAATCTTCAATCCGATAAATATCTGCAGTGATCAAGAGAATAACTGAGTAAGATTTTAGTAGTAATGGGTATAGTATAGCATAATACTGTCAAACTTGTCGATTAAATAACAGGTCTCCCAACTGCATACGCATGGATGTTTTACCTCCTTTTTACCAAACCAAAACTCAAATAAAACTAATTTTTTTCTGTTTCTTGTATATCTTAATTAAACACTATTTTGATTCAAAAATACTAAATGATACAAGATTTTAATAAGGCTAAATTTAATAACAAATGTAAGGGTTCAGGATCCTTCCTTAGTGTAAGTGCTTCGCTGGTTATTACGTTATTACGGTAACTTAAAAAACCATTAATCATACCTATATATTAAAAAATGCTTCACCGTCGATTTTCATATATACAAAAATGCCAAATGTTCTGAAAAATGAAGACAACAAATGCTTTTAAAAGAAATTTTATCTTATTTTCTATTTTAATTATAGTGTGAAGATGTAAATTATAACATTATTTACCTATAACGCTCGGTTTGCAATGAGCCATGATAAATTTATGGTTAAATGCAACGTTTCTTATTAATATTGTTTATTGATTTAATTCGTGTTTGGCAAACTAATTGATATCCATCATATTGTATTTATTGGGAGAAGATATTGTGCCGCTGAATTCTTATAAATATCTCAGAACTTTCTGTTACTCACTTAAGTACCATCCTCACTTTCAGTTGCTAAAATCTTATATCAGAGAGAGATATTTTGAAATGTAACAGCTATTTTTAATACCGAATCGAATCTAATATAATTTGGAATTCCATTAGACTGTACCGGGTCCGATATTATATCTCCTATATGCAGCTTATCTACAGACCACAGAATCCACTACACCTACGGTAATGCATTCACATGACATTCCAGTCTTAGTACCACATGAAAATGCAATAACAGCATCAGGTAATCCCCAAGCGCACATAAATAAAATACAACTGTGGTTGAAAACATGAAGAACCAAAACAACATTTACCCATGCAACTTTTATTCTACTTAAAAAAAAACATGTTAACGAGTGAACAACTTCCAATTGTCAACTTCCTCAGACAGAGGATGTGAAATATCTTCGCATGCATCTATACCGACGCCTAACTTGGAAGAAACATATTGCTATACGAATCACTACCTATATCTATTTGGTCATATAAAATCCGGCTATGAGATACTACTAGCAAGCTCTATGTAGACATCAACGGTTTCAAAATTAAGGTTTGCGTACTATGTCTCTAAGAAGCATAACCCAGAGTGATTTTGTAAAGTACTTGGAAAGAGTGCTAGTACATCCCAATGTGTTTATTAATCATCTAAATGTGTGACAGGATTATAAATTGCGTAGATTAAAATCTTTAACGCCATCCGATCTGATTAACCATCCGATCTGCCAACTGGCAATATTTCTACTATGGTACTATACTTATTCCCACTATGGGTATAAGATTATTTATGAATTATCTCTTGAGCAAACAATAATAGTTAGTTCTTGAGCTTGTACATTAAATAAAATATGAACATCTAGTAATTCTAAAGATATAAGAAACCGGTACACATCTAAGTAAACAATATATCATAATATACTATAATATGTAGATGTGACCTTTTTATATATATAATATTTTGTGGAAAAATGTTCTTGAAATAACGAATTGCCATTTATTACTATATTACAATAGAATTTGTCTGAATGTATTTATAAAATTAAAGTAATATGATATATTTAATAAAATAGCTGTTATATACCATAAAGAGTAAAGGTTTCAAAAAAGCACATTCTTAAATTTACTTAACACACTTCTTGCTATTAAATGTTTTACATTTTATACTTTAACAACGCAGAGTAAATTCTCATTTATACAGTGAAATTGCAAAATAAAATACACGTGCTGGATAATATTAAATCCACAGGTGATGTTGAATTTGCACTACATTTAATTAAATCTACAGATGGAATGGAGAAATTGCCGTCGTAAAAATACTTTCCGTATCTATGGCAATAACCCTTTCCGATCTTTCGGCCTTTAGTCGATATTGCGGGTGAGCTAGAATATGAGCAAAACGTGGTCCAATTTCGTTTGATGGCTTGTTGGAGTATGCACCATGCATCTAGCATGCCTCTTACATCGTAGAATTTATAAGCGTTTGATTTTTATATCGGCGGCAAACTAGCACTCAGGTATTTTCGGGCTTCATACCTGAATTATGAAAAACAGACCTAAGTGCGTCCATAAACTAACCAAATAGTAAAACTTTTGGTTTATGGAGGAAATTATGTTACCAGCTCAATCCATTTTGATTTAATAGGTATCAAAGCAAGCTAATAATATAATCAAGGGCTATGCATGGTTAAATGAGGTTTAATGAAGTTTTTCAATATTGGTGTACACTGTTTGTGTTAAACGAATATGTCACCATGGATTATTTACAATTTTTCGGCTATTTTGACTTATAACTTGTTCCAGGATAATATTCAAAAATGTAGCTCTATTAATAATTTTAACAGATAAAAGCTAAGTTTTATCTTATAAAAATATGATATACAGAGAACCCATAAGACCTCATTATTAAGTAAACTTATTAGTAAACTGTTGATGCTGATAAAGACAAATAATACCGGTGTAATTCAGTTATATGTTTCTATCATTTTCTTGTCTTAAAATTAATTAAGAAAATGTACAGCCAGAACACAGTCAAGGAAAATAATATGGATACGTCAAAAAATGTTGGTTCTCCTGAAAAAAATTGAAAAAACGTTAATGACAGCCAGAAGAGAGGCTAAAGTCTTGACTAATAGGGCGAAACAGCGATATTTTTAATTTTTCATAGAAAACATATTTTGAAACTTTATATTACTGAAAATAACTGAAAAAAAAACAAAAAAAAGCTAATGTCGATTTTTGCTCAAAAGGTAGCTCTTGTGAAGTAAGTGAAGCTCTCTTAATTACCTTGGTTAAGCATGTATATTAAACTTATCATTGCTGAGTACTGAACTGAGTTACAACTTGCGTTTTGATGTTGTGTTGAACAACTAAAATATTGTATGGTGTAAACGCCAGAAATACATCGTTTTGGGTTGATGGAAGATATTGTAACCATATGGAATTGATAAAGGCCATTCCAGAGATCAAATTTACGTACTCTCTTAAACTCTGAGAAAATGCTTTTTTTCTTATGTTTTAGAACTTTCTTTTTGCCAACTGGGGCTTATCTGTACTGAAGATATCCGGCCTTATCCAGCCAGATTACCGACACGACTGGGATGATTTTGATTGTTGGGTTTTGCTCTCTTCCCCTATGGACAATCATAATTATAAACAATTGCAAACATAAATCTACAACTATGCCACAGGAGGATTCGATCCCGTAACGTTAATAGTAGGGCTACCGTCTTATCGCCTTGAGGACTACGCTACTGTATAGTCTTTATTTAAAACTCGAATTAATCGTCGAAATAACGACTGGCAATTGGTAAGCTATGTAATAAAACTAGTACCATATATTTGTATTCATGTGAAGCATAATGCCTTAATATTCCTAATAATAAAATTTAAACTACTAATTTATTTATTGTCTACTTAAATATAAAATAAAATACTTAACATACACTCTCTAAAGTTTGTAGACGGATACAAATCGTATTTTTGAATCAAACCAAATCAAATAATTTTAACGATTTTTACCATTAAAAAACCGAACAAATAATGTAAAAAGTTATATACTTAATTTTAGAGTCAATATTTACAAGCTATTTTTAGCAAGCTATTACGAATTGCGTCAAAGGAGAAAGTTAATTACGTGAATAAATAAACACAGAATATATATCATACGAAATTAAATGATTTATTTGAAACTTTTCAATTACGATCGCAATGTTTACGGCTAGGATGCACAGCTTATATACATGTCTGATTAAAATATAAAAAGCCTAAATTATAATAGTTTATACAAAGTTGTTCAATAAGCTCATAAATCACTATCTATTCATCAACAGTTTACACCATTTTAACATGGATATTTAGTCGTTTAATCATCGTTCATAAGATAAAAATGGATAATGGAAGCCACACTCAGTACACTGAAATAAAAACACATTCAGGTGGGATTTTAAAATGATTTTGTACATTGTTTTATCATAAAATGATATTATAAAAAAACAAGAAGCTATAGTCGTAGAAATGGAAATTATTACGCTATGTAATATAAAACAATATATTAGTAATTAAACTGAAACATTATTTCTTAATAATAATCAGTGACTTCAAAACAAGTTCGACTAGAAATCAAGCAAGTAAGTGTTAGCGTCAGGTTTTTTGCGCAACTACCGGTGTATAACATATACTCTAACATCGACTTTATTTACAAAAGAATATTCCCCTATGCTAATTAACTTCACACAGGAAAGTCAGCTGTTTCTAGCTATTTTATATCTTTATTATAACCAAAATTTTCACTATTTCGCTGATATTTATACTACATTTATATAGCTAGAAGTTCACTTTAATCGTTAAATTAATAAATATGGAGGAAAAAAGTTGATATATGCCTGAATAGCTCAATCTGTTGTATACAGATTGTAAAACATTTGGTAGCATCTGTATGTTAAATACTAATTTCAGTTCCTAAATTAACTCAACAATTGTATTCCATATTTGTCATATCAGAAATATTCCTATTAGAAACTATGTTATTATTTTTACTCCTACATTTCTTTAATGGTAATAATCGTAACAAAAGTTAACAACATTGACTAGTGTTGCATAAGTTACTTTTAACACCTAAATCTGGTTATATCCACGAGTTGATCGATATAAAATCAACGATGAAGGCGAATTATATAGACGTCTTGTGTATATTAGCCAAATACCGTCAGATATTATGTTGTGTCGAGGAATATCTAATGTTCAAACTGTGCACGATCAATCGCCAAATTATGTAATTCTTTGTAATTGTTGTATTCAATATATTAGGTTGGGTAAAAATATCTTCATGCTCTAGTAAGTTTTAAAGGTAAGGGTCCTTGAACTATTCTAGGTAGGATCATTAGTCAGAAAAATGTTCCAATAAAATGGAACGCAGCAATGCCCATCGAAAATTGTATGATAATGGGTGTTTAATTAAACTTCAGTATTAGAGTTGGCTTTTGTTCAAAAAGATCCGATGTTAAAGATGAATCTTACGTTGGCCAGCAAAATAACGAGGTAGGCCGATATATTTCAATTTACAACATCCACTGAATACCAAAAGAAGACTCAATGGCGTAAGTTTTCATTTATGAATCCCTGTTGACATGTACGACAATACTTTACAAAGAAGAATGTCGAAGGCGGAATGACCTACAAAAACGCTTGCAAAGCTTACATTAAGGCCAAGAAATATTTGGTTTTCGGTGAAATTCTTCATCAGGGGTCCTCCGTTGTCCGCAGATAATGATATCAAAGAAGAGCCTATATACCTATATTTATATACTCATATGAGTATATGTTAATAGTTTCATGCTGGTCATCCTGTTTTAAATTTGTTTCAACGAATCATTTTTAAAATATGATAAATAGCCTTGAACGCTATTATCAAATTATTATATAAATCCTTCATAAAAAAAACGGTTCTTTTAGCGCGGAAATAAAAAGCCCTTTTAGTAGAGGAAACCGAAAAAAACACCTGGTATTCTGAAATATCTCCGGACATGTCGGAAAAGTTATTAAAATTTACTGAGCTCGTCTGGAGCCTTTCCATTTCGGTATCGTGATTATCTAAACCCTACGCCAATTTATCAGTTCGAAACGCTCCGATCCAGATTTCTCGAACAAGAAAAAACGTCTACTCGAGGGACAAACAATTTCACCTTTTTTTCGGTGCAGAGGTCTCTTTTATCATCGCGCCATAATAACCAAGTGGATTCCTTCGTAAAGTTTGCGTTTTATCACCTTCTTGACACCTAATTCTGATCTTAATTTCTGTTACCGCTCCGGCCGTTCTGTTGTTTATCGTTGGAAACATAAATACAGCCACCATACTGCGCTTCCACGGAGACCATAAAGGTGGAAATAAGGACGGAACGAAGGCGTGCAATGTGATTACGGAAAGAATGTCAGCGCTTCCTTCACTATACATTATCGTCGTCGTTTAAATACATTTTATCGTAGACTTGGTACAATTCAATTTCCAGCTGAACTATTTGGCAATGCTATGGAAAGATTATATCGACATGTACAACATATATGGTACATAGTTTAACTAATCTTGTGAGGAAATTGAATTAAGTTGTTTTAAAAATGTTTCGCAGTAAAGCGCTTCCGCTTACTGTTGAAAATGTACTGGTTTTATAAAGATGTAGAGGAATTCATTACATACCCATGAGATCCGAGAAGTTCAAATAAACCGTTACATTAGTAATTTATATTACTACACTTACCGGTTTAATAAGGTATGATTTTACTGTGTCTTAAATGGTATCGTGTAAATTGTGAGTGTGAACAAAAAGTATTTTCAGTGCCTTGAAATAGTCTGAATTTGTACAGAGTAAATCGCATTTGTGGGATGTTTTTTTTTTCATTTAATTTTTTATTTCAATTTTAAGAAAAAAGCGGCTAAAGGTCACCGTATGAAGCTTATGGTAATGATGCTACATATAGTCGAAAAACGTGCTCAACAGCCAAAACAATTTAAGAATGAGGATTTAAAAGCATTACTCAATGATGATCCGTGACAATTACACGAATAATATGCAGAATTATTGGGAGTAACATCAAAAACCATTTTCAATCTCTTGAAGGAAACTGAAAAGCGAAACTGAAAGGCGTTTGGTCACGTGTATAATGTTATTTCATCGACAAAATTGGAACGGATTCTTGCATCGGATTATTATTGATAATGAAAAATGGATTCAGTAAGATAATCCAAACGGAAAAAATTATCATGACCATCTAGTCATGCGTCAAAAGCGAATCCCGAATACACACTGCTTCAGGGTAATACCCTATATTTGGCGGGGTCAGCCTGAGCGTCATCAGCTTGATGTGGTACACTATGAGCTAGTAAAACCCAATGAAATCATCAATATGCTATCGACCACAATTAATGAATTTTGAGCTGGGCACTGCGAGATAAAACGGCCGAAATATGAACAAAGACGCAATAATGTTATTCTTCGGTATGACAGCATTTGATTACATGTTTCAAAATCAGTGGAAATATACTTGAAAACATTAAAATAGAAATGTTAGCTCACCTGATGAATTCTTCAGAGCTTGCTCTTTCTGACTATTATTTGTTCCGACATATGAGTGGTGACCTGTTTGATCAGCGCTTGACTTCTTATGCCAAATATGAGTCGACTCGAGGATAGCCACAATAGATACATCGTTTCGTCTAGATAGAATTCGTATTATGGAGATCTTCGTGTAATTTATTGAATGAAACTATGTTTCCCTTAACACATTATTAATAACGCTAACTATTATACAACTAATTAAGTTATAAAAATGTATGAATGTTTGATTATTGAATGGATGATTGTTGATTGAATGTAAGATGCTTGGACGTTGAAAGATGAACGGATCTGCGGTCTATTCTTCTGCGTGCCCTTGATCGTTTTTGGTCAATCTTATTCGGTAGCCAGTTCGCGATAAGAAGAAGAGGCCTGACATCACCACAGTGCCCCCCCTTAGCGAGCTGGTCGCGGGAAATTTTGAATCTTATAGGTGGGTCTTATGGCTGGTTGTCAGTAGGAGTGTTCTTCATATATCTGGGACTCCTGAGAGATATATGCTGGTTTTAAACGATCGATAGATACGTTATCATCTTTTCCATTTTTATCAATTTTGAAATACTTTTCTTTCCTGTGCAAGACTCTGAAGGGCCCTTCGTATGATGGGCTTAGGGGTGTTTTTGCTTGGTCTCTTCTTACAAAAACAAATGGTACTTCCTGAAGGTCTGCATTGATATAGGGCTTCTCTTTAGCATGGTTGGTCGCTTCTACTGGTTTTAATTGTCTCATGGTTGACTTCAGTTTCCTTACGAACTCTGCTTCGTCAATTTTACTCTCTGTTGCCTGGAACATCTCTCCCGGTAGCATCAATATAGTGCCATACATTTGCTCATCAATTCCTAGAGCGTTCGTGAGGTGTCTGAATATATGTGATTCAAATTGTCTACCTCGATCTGTTGTTATTTTTGTTGGCAAATCTTGCAACCCAGTGCTCTATGAATTTGGGTGCTACTGTTTCGGCTTCGATATCTTTAATAGGTATTGCTTCAGGCCATCTAGAGAATCGATCTGTAATTGTGAGGATATATCTGTAATTGTTGGATGGTGGTAAAGGTCCGACAATGCCCATATGCGTATGTTCTAATCTGTTATCTGGCATATCTATTTGTTTGTAAGGTGTTTAGTTGTGTTTTGTTACTTTGGATTTTTGGCAATGAATACATTCTTTTGCCCATCTATTGATGTCTTTGTTCATATTAACTCACACGAATCTTGCGGTTATCAAACTACTTCCTCGCTGTCCCGAGAGTGCTAAATTATCCAATTTCAAGAATATTTGAAGTCATTATTTTGCGGGAATATATGGTCTTATTTTACCGTTTAATGAGTGACAATAGAGAAGGTCATCTAAATCTGGTAGTTGTAGTTGCTAAAGTGGTAGGTCACTTTTCGTTGCTTCATTGAGGATATTTTCCAATTCCTTATCTTCCTTTTTTGCCTTTGTAATTGCTGTGTAGTCCAATAATTGTTCAATTTGATTTATGTTTGGTCTTGAAAGGAAATCTACAACTATATTTTTTGAACCTCCAATGTGTCTGATATCCGTCGTGAATTCCCCAATGAAACTGATATGTCTAATTTGTCTTGGACTCTGCTTGCCTGACTTCTGTTTGGAAGCATATATCAACGATTTGTGATAAATACAATAAATTGACTCCCTTCCAAAAAAAGTTGGAAATGCTGGATGGAACTATGTATGGCCAGAAGTTCTCTATTATATGTACTGCAATTTCTTTCAGTCTGAGACAATTTTCTTGAGAAGAACGCTATGGGTTGAAATTCCTCATTTGGTTGGATTTGTTGCAAAACTCCCCCCATAGCTTTGTCGGATTCATCGACGTTTAGGACTAGTTTAGTATCGGGGTCTGGAAAAACCAAGAGGGTCGATACAGCCAACTGTCTTTTTATTGTATCAAATGCCTCTTGCATTTGATCATCCTATTTAATTTTTTGTAATTTTGTAACTTGTTAGCCCTTCTTACGACAGTCTCGTTATGTTGTTTTTCTCTCTACTATGTTTCCCTTAATATTTTATTAACAACACTAACTATTATACAACTAATTAAGTATTGAAAATGTATGAATGTTCGATTATTTAATGGATGATTGTTGATTGAATGTAAGATGCTAGGAAGTCGAAAGATGGATGAATCTGCTGTCTATTTCTCTGCGTGCCTATGATCGATTTTGGTCAATCTTATTCTGTGGCCAGTTCGCGATAAGAAGAGGAGGCCTGACGTCAATTCAAAGATGGAAAAAAGTAATGGTTATCGATGGACAATATTTTAGATACCATTCAATATATATTTTTCACAATAAATCTTCAAACTTAATTTATAGAACAAAACATGAAAATTTGGCGCTTTTCATCAGTGATATCTATTAGTGAAAATGCCAATTACACAACTTAATCTAACTCTTAGAGCGCTTGTTTTGTCAATTATCTAAATAAAAACGGAGGTTATCATTAAGAATCACTGAGTTACGTAATATTAAAACTGCATTTCAGACACCGTTAGAAACTTATGGTAGCTATTAGTGAGGCTTGAATATTAATGAATTAATAGAAAATGCTACTTTGAAGCATTTCAACATCCTGGTTTCATTTCTTTTCCATTTTCATTGGTAAATAAGAATATTTGTCTATGTGTTTTAGCTTCTAGAGGGATATGGCGGTGAATAAGATATATCACTTGATAATAGCAATTTGGTATTACGCAACAAATATATTAATAGCACCAATCAATTCATAAAATAATATCTATTAAACAGGCAATTGTTGAAAACTATTGGTAAAGCTTGATTTAAATGACTTTCCATGTTATTTTTATATATTTTTCATTTTTCTTATGTCGGTAAATTTTAACTCCTTCAGTGTTTTGACCTCGTATAGAAATTGTATCATGTTGCATTGAACTAAATACATTTTTAGTAGATGTTGCACAAATATATCCCAATTATAATTGTTTGTTTTTGTTTGCTTTTGTTATAGCTAATTGTTCACATTTCTTGAAAATCGTATGGCCGAGCCTCAAATATTTGGAAAGTCTCGTTAATTTCATTCTTATACCTTTTCTTGTTAACACTTCTGTAAAATTGTTTAAATGAAGTTGATGGTGATTTTAATTGACATTGTTCCTCAATGACATCAAAAGTTCCATTTTAATTAGTTAGGACTAAAATCAATTGCTTGTATGTAGTAGGACAGTATTTCATAAGATTTAGATCATCTCAGAGATCTACTCTCATAATCTTCCATACTGTATCATATTACGTCATTAAGGTTTGATAAAATTAAAAATTAAGATTATCATAGTCTACAATTATCGATTAATAAGTCAAATTATAATTTCAATGCATATAATATAATATTGCACTAAATTCGTTGGTTTCAGCAAATTTGTGAAAGTGGTTTGTGCGTTTAAAATCGAAATACAATAAGAGGCGTATTTGGCTTTTAACTATTGTGATCACTTACTATAACCCCAAGCATTGAAAGTATTAAATAATCTTGCTGAGCTAGCAAAATAAATTTAATCATAACTGGGTATCATCACCGCATACAGATGATACGATTGTTCCCACAAGTTTTAAAATATATGTGAGATATAATCTTTCAATTTGAATATATAAAAATAAAAGAAATATAAAAAACAGTTACTAATTAGTTACAATACCTAATCACAATAGACAGATATAAATAAGAGTAAAATTAACAGCTATATTTTTTCAAAAAATACATCTCATGGTGACTGGAGCTAAAATAGCATAAGAAAATTAAGTTTCATATTAGCAACCAAATGTATTTGCTGATAAGGCGTAAAGCTAAATTATCATTAGATAACCAGGTTTTGCTGTATAAGTCAATAATTTTTGGACCTATGGTATTGAGCTATGGGGTATAACTAGGAAATCTAACATAAATTTCCTCCAGAGGTTCCAGAATAAAGTGTTGCGAGTTATCGTCGATGCCCCATATTACGTCGCCAAAAAAACTGATTCAGCGTAATATCCCGTTAGAACCCACAAAGAGTGTGATTCGAAGTTTTAGTGCGAAGTACTCTGAAAGATTATTAGTGCATCCCAATGCACTCGCCAAACAGTTAAATGTGCGCGATGACAGTGTAGTGTATAGACTCAAACGCAAACTACTTTACGAACTGATTAACAGACACATGAAATGAGATTTAATAATTTCTAGAATAAGTTAGAATAGTCATTCGAATAAGTTAGGAAAGACTTTAAAATAAGTTTGTAAAGTAGAATAATATCTAGAATAAGGTTTAGATTATAAGTTGTACAGCAGCACTTACTGAAGCGATCTTCTACATGTCAGGATAGTTATCGTATAGGCTATACTAAATTAGGCTATACAGATACTTCAAAAAAAATAAAATTAAATTGATAAGTCTAGATCATGAAATGAAAAAATAAATTTTCTTACACTAGACTACAGTTATCGAAAGAAAAACGAAAAAATATACTACAATGGAGGCTACAAGGCGTAATTATGTCTGATCTCTAAAAATTATATTATTATAATCTTGTTTAAGAACTAAATTTAAATTTACTGTAAATTAAAAATATTAAAAATTGCCCTTCATCAGAATTATATTAGTAAATCAAATAATGATATCTAAATATATTTTCATTTCCAGTTAGTTGCTTTAATTTCCCCTTGTCAGTTGGAAGTAAATAAGACAATCTTAGTTGGAATTTTATGAGAGCATCCTCAATTTGGAACAAGTTGTATCGATATTTCGATCTATTGAAATATTATTTCGTGCTTTCAGCTGCTTCGTTCAAAGTCTGTAACAGCTTAGTTGAAAACTTCAAGCACATGTCTGTTTCGCAGATTCCGTATTTGTAAACTTTTATTAAAAACGAATATCATTCTGGAAAAGCCGCTGTTATTATTTTTTGATTGGAAAACTTTCGTACGAGTGTAGCTTTCTAATTTCGACGCACACTAAAGGTAATGTTTCATAACGGGCGAGTATTTGTTGTTATAACATTATTAGTGGAAACACCGCCAAAATATTGATGATTTCTTTTGGTGCATCCCTCTTTAAATTTGATTCATAATAATATTTTGTATCAAATTAAAGTAGCTCGAATCTAACAAATATTTAAAGCAGTAAAGTGTGGTTATTTTAGAATGTCTCTCCATAAGAATGAAAAATTATTTAAAATTTGTTGTATTATTTTATTTAGCAAATATATATTTATTGATTCTTTCCAAAAAATTGAAAATTTGATGTACATTATTGATTATTATTAATAATAAAAAGAATTAATTGTCTATTATGTGCATTTAGTTAATATATTTAAAAAAGTATATTTAAAGGCTAGTCATTATTAAAACCAACAACAGCAACATTGCTTATAACATTGTCCAAATAAAAGATAAGTAAGTTTGGTTTTCATAAAAAGTTTATCTGGTCTTTGCATTTTTTTTTTCGTTATGGTTGAAAAATTATATCGTTTAAGTGGTGATCTCGATGCGCTATGCAACTTTCGGCTTTTATGGGGCATTTGTCATGACATCCTGAAACATCTGAGGCTGATTTTCTTCAATTTCGTGACAAATATTGTCTTTGAGATGTTGAATTGTTTGGGACTTATTCACATCGACTTTTGATTTAAAAAAAACAATAAAAAAAGACTCGTGCTCTTAAATACGGAGATCTGGCTGGTCATGCTAAATCGCCACTTCGAGAAATTAGTCTTCGTGTAAAATCGTCATTCAATAATTAAATTGTTGAACGAGCTGTGTGTGACGAAGTAGTGTTTAATAAAAGAACGAAAAAAGTCTATCTCAAGATATTTTCTACAAAAAAAAAATTGCTGTAGCTTATAAACAACTGTAATTTGTTTGCAAATTTGTAATGTAATAATCGGACTTTGCTAAATGTTGACTGTTTTAAATGATTTCATATTATTTTTAAGTAAAATAGAAACAACTGAAAAATATAAATATATGAACGGGGACAAAATTATAATTATTATATTCTACGATACCTAAATATGTATATGGCACTTTTGTTATAACTTAATATAGAATAACTTAGAAAAATTAATAAAGAACTTACTAAACATCAAAAAACAATCAAACTTAAATTATCAACAGAATAAAAAATTTAAATAAAATATGATCATAACAATCGTTGTAATGACTAAACAAAAATAGTGGAAAACCTTATTTAACCAATATACTCTACGTATTTTATATTCCACTATATACCTATATATTTAGCTCCATACTTACCTAAACCTATTTATCAAGTTACAATATTATATTAATAGTTACATACAGTTATATTAATTTAGATTTGTTTTGTTGTTAATTAAATTTTTTATGTTTGTCACAAAATTCTATTATTACTTTTGTACTGTTTGGACTCGCACCGACTTCATAGTGATAGTTAGTTGTAGTTAAAATTATATTGTAAATATATAAACAGGTTTAGGTAAGTATTAAGCTAAATTGTGTATATATAGTGGAATAAAAATATATGTAATAGATAAAGTTTTTGTTTATTTTTGTTTAGTTATTACAATTATTATTATGTACATATTTTATTTTAAGTTTTTTTTTCTGTTGATAATCTAAGTTTGATTATTTTTTAATTTTTGTGATTTCGTTTTATATTTTGAAGGTGGTTCAATTTTTTTTGTTAAATATATTTTATTTTATATTTCATTCATTCATTTCATTTTAGTTATTTTATTTAATATTACAATAGATAGATCAAGTAAAGTTGCAGCCCGTATGAGGAAAAATAGGAATAAAGAAACAATGATTGAAAATAAAAGGCGCTTCAGGCTTCGGGGTCGGCTAACTAGCACTAGATGATTTGATAAATGTTCTAATTAAACAGCAGCAAAAAGTTATAGTCCCCGACAGGAATCGTTCCCGCGACCTTTGTTTGGGAGCTAAATGCTCTAACAATTACACCATAGAAGCAGTTGTCTATAATATTTCTACGAGGTCTTATATGCTATAGTTAGTGCTTAAATAGCAAACTGAATGGCTTTGGCACTGAACGACTTCCGATTTTCCGTCACATCAGCTCAGCAGTAACATAATACATAATTATCTGATTACTTCAGATAAAGAATATGTGAAAACTTTGTACGAACTCTATTTACCCTCCTTCCCCCGTAGGTCATGATTTGTTTCCAATGGGACCACCTTGGAAGTGCACACTTTCGAATAAAAAAAGAATTTTGAAAATCCGCATCCAATTAGCAGAGAAATCGGTGAATATGCATTAAAAAAATATACAGCCGAACATAGAACCTCCTCCTTTTTCGAAGTCGGTTAACTAATAACTAATATTATAATTAACTAATATTATCCCACCTAATTCGCTTTGAACAAACCCCGAATTTTTAGATAAATTTCACTTTACTCTTTTAATTGAAACAACACTATGGATTACGTTAGCTCTGCTTGTTTTCCCAGTTATTTAGTATGCAGCAATAGCAACCTTTAACTTTTGAAAATGCAACACCTTTGTAAAATTCCGGAAATGTACAAAGATTGATGTTGCTAATGCATAAAACATTCCACACTGAGTCTAGCATAACTCAAAGCTTTAAAGTTACATGTATTGTGTTCCCTTTATTTTTTAGCGAGAAAGCTGGTCGAAAAAATCGTGAGCTAAATATTCATATATGGAAATAAAAGAAAAAATCTTACTGTGCGAAACTCGTGCAGGAATGAGACGTACAACTTAAAATTAACTTATATTTAAACTTGCTACAGAGCAGATAAATAGCGTTCCGAAATATCCCTTATCTAAAATGTAAACTAAGTTATTAACTAGCCTTAACATTGGGGCCAAGTAATAAGGTATGAAGTCCACGTTTACAAAATTCATGGTTAGGGCAGGCCCAGCACTGCTATTAATAAAATAGAACGGCTGCCACAAAACAACGCCTTACCAGCCTCGGATTTATAACTGAAAACTACTGGTTTATTAATGTCAGTTAAGGGGTTTATTTTTTTTTATGAATACAAATTATTAATACAACATGCAACAGTTTCAGTATTTGCAATAATCTTATAAAAACAGCTTTTATTCTGTAATTTCATGAGAAAAGTTTAATTGTATTTAAGTATTAAATGCAATCAGTGCTATTGTCAAATACATTATGTTAGCCGAATTGGTACCCGTCCTGGTTAAAGGAACAGAACGGAACTCCTGTAATAGTAGTGGGTTTGAATCCGTAACGGCATAGTTACTTTTGGGAGTTTTATGTAGGCCAAACCGCTCTAAAAATTTTGCAGAATATTATATTTATAATTATTATGTATAAAATGAAATAAGACAATTAGTATAATATTATGTTCAACTGTATAAAATTACTTGTATAGAAAACGTTAATATGCGATTTATAATATGGTTAAGTAAAAAAATGTAATATTTCCCATGAATATAATTTTAATGAAATGTGCTTTAATTAACACAAATGTGAGTAATTACAGAAATGTTATAATCATCGGTTCTTTTAAGTCATGAAATATTTTTGAGGCTTTAAGAATGGTAATTGGCTCAAATCAAAAAGTATCAAAATTTTTTTCCGATACTTTTTTTGTCTGATATATCAATATTTTTGGTCCGATATCTCTCGATATATTTTTCAAGGAAGTATCGATGGTTGTAAATGAGAATGTGGAGTTTTCGAAGGAGAATATCGAATTTTTGTTTGGGCCTTCTTTACTTGAGACTATTAATCTAAATTTGTAGGAAAATGGACATTTTACAAGCAATAACGCGATGAAGTTACTTTATAGTATGTCGAACCACTGGCAAAACGTAGATAGAAAAGAACCTATACGTCTGGTCGTATTCACCAGATAATCCTCCCGTCAACTATAATTTGTTACACAAAATCTGATGAACAACACTCTTATGCCTATTTGAGTTAAGAGGTTTGTTAACTCCAAAGCAGCATATATTTTATTAATTTATTTCAAAGAGATTCTTATAACAATTTATGTAGTAGTGTACAAATTTTTTTAAACTTATATAAAAAGAATAGTGCCTAAGTACTAATAAGCTTTATTGATTTATATATCTTGGAACATTTGCCAATGACACAGTTATCATGGCAAAAGATGTATATCTATCTAACGCTGTAGAAAAAGTACAAGTAGCGATCAAAAAAAAATTAAAAATGGATCAGAGACTGGAAAATTCAGCTTAATAGCTCCAAATATGTCCATGTTACACTTGCGTTGAGGCTAAATAACAAAAACCAAATTACATCACTTGACAGATGCTCAATTCCTGAAGCAGAATCTGTCAGATACCTCGGAATATATCTCAATGGTAGGTTAAACTGAAAACATCATATTAGACAAAAAGCAGAGCAAAGTCAAGTAACCATACTGGTTGGTAGGAAGATAATCTCAAATTGATCTAAAATCAAAGAAATTGGTTTATCAGTCAATCAAGCCAATTTGGAACTATGGAATGCAAATATAGGATTGCACTAAGACATCAAACCAACTAGTAATCCAACGCACCCAAACAAAGTTCTAGTATTAATTAGCAATCCTTATAGGATAGGATTACACGATGACCTCGAAATCAAGCAGATACACAAAGTGATCCAAGACTTCGCCATGAAGAATATGAAATAAAGTTACTAAATTACAGCAATGTGGAAGCAATACAGCTGCTGGTCAATACTCAGGAAACCAGAAGATTGAAGCGAATTAAAACACACGAAGTTGTTTATTATACATATGATGATTAATATATACTGATGTATTAATCCCGTACTCGCTTGAGTATTAATGCAAGTAAAACACTGTTATAGTAATAAATTAGTTGTAAATTAAGATTGTACTAAGTGTATCTAATGTAACATGTAATGAATAAAAGAATATATAATACAATTCTAAACTCAATCTCACTCAAGCTGCTATTATCGAAGTTAGAAAATCGTATACAGATTTCTAGAAATTTTAATTAACTACCTTCGAAATAATTGACATTCCCAATAATATATTTAGCAAATAATCTTTTACAATGTACTCTCTGATTGAAGATATACTGCTGAATCGGTTGATAAGTTTGAAATGGTTCCCTTCTTTTGTACAGAGGGCCATTTACCTTCTTCATTATCATCTTCTTTTCTAATTTAATTGCTGCCAGTAGACTTATTTTTAATTTATTTTATTCTTCTAAAATGTCTTTATTTCTAAAACGTTTCTTCTTCTACGTTTTTTAAAATGTTTTACCAAAATAAGATGTGCCAAGGATACAATTTCTTTTTTCTACAGCAATATATGCAGGATGAACCTGATGATGGAAAAATTTTGGATACCATTGTAGCCTCATTCTAGATATTTATATCACTATGCCACCGGAGCTAAAAATGGTATGATATCCCGATATGCCGACCAAACCAAATCATTATTAACTGGCAAAATTTGTATTATTTAATAAACATTCATTTACATGGTTTTCCAGATTCTTTAATTTCTTGTGCTCCCCTCTACATCGCCATTAAACTTAATTATTCAGACCATCAATATGGATTTGCATAGCTGCACCCTTCTTTCTTTAAAAATGTATTTGGGGATTATATTTCAGTCACGCACGACTTCCATTAAAATCTTATAGACCCACCTTCTCAGATATTATTTTCCCAGTATTTTACGTAACCATACGTCTCCAATTTCGGAAATTATTTATCGTTAGCAGAGGGGGTTATTTTACATGAAATTCAAATTCAAAATACGTATTTGTGTATTTGAAATAATACAAATATATTTGGCGTTTTTTCTCTACTTCCCCCAATATAGGAAAACAAAACTTATTTGAACGGAAATAACTACGATCATAATACATCAATTAAAAATGTATTCACAAATATCATCATCACTTACACTCTTTACAGTTTTACAGTACTCTTTAAATTACTATAAACCGAACATTAAACGGCCATTTAATTTCAAAACAAAACATTGTTAACAGCAAACTTAAAGCAGACTACATACCAACAGGAAATGGATCAGGTAACCGATAACGAATAGGCTTCATTAGTTTATCAATTCAATTATTTCTATTATTAAGTAAACCCATTATTCATACGTGTTAATAATTTAAGTAGAAGCACTTTTTATCCAGAGGGAAACGTTGTTTCAACAGGATACTTTACTCCAGAACCATCTCCGGATTTGGCGCGTACGCACTCTCCTGTATAGAATAAACCATAGAAAAGAATAAACTATATTGTCTTTTTTTCGAGTCGATCGGTAGAGTCGATCAAGATAAAACAACAACAAAATCTAGGATATTTATAATTTGTCTTATATTAACAATTCTATAGTAATAATAATTAAATTGTTGTGTTGCATAAACATTAGAGAAGGAGGGTACGTGCAGAATGTAAGGTTATCTTTTAAAAGTTATAAAAACCAAACAGCATCAATTTGATTTATGGTGGGAATACCAAATTTATAAGGCATCATTTTCAGCGACATCGAATAAGTATCAACATATGCCAAAATTTAATGATATAGAGAACAAAGAAGAAAATGATTCTTGTTGTGTTGGAAGTAGTCAAGTCAATAATGAGATCTGTCAAGAATAGTAGCCAAAATTGTAGTAACTGGTAATAATTAGATATTTAACATATTTTAAGCATAATATATTTTAGTAATGATTTTTATTTTATTTTAGAGGTAAGATGAAACTAGAATTTGTTGAGAGTGAAAGTCGAAAATCCAGAGAAGGACAAATTAGACAGCATTTTGCTAAGATGTAACAATAGTGTACAGTGAAATGAACAAGTGAAACAAGCGAGTGAAACACTACAATGAAATAATTAAATTTGCTAACAGAAGTAAACTTGGATCAAACAAAACAAAATATAGAACTATGAATGACACACTAATGATCTAACGACAAGGAAAATAAAATGCATTAAAATATAAGAGTATAGATAAATAAATTATTGTTTTGTAAATATTATGATTATTGACTAAGATTTCTTTCAGGTTAAAAGTATGATAATCCATTCATTTTTAGCCTATTAAATGTACAATATATTAATCGAAAGCTCAAGGTAGACAATTCATAAATGGGGTTTGTGGATCAAGAATAGTAGCGATCATAGTTGATTATATTTGAAGATTTCCAAGAAAAGGAATTATAAAACTCACCAACTTAATCAATACAGCATTCAGATTAAAATATGTCCCAGGCATTTGGAGGATCGCGGAAATTAGAAAAAACCTGGGAAGTCATCAAACGAAATAAGAGCCTATAGACCTATATCACTACTGCCAGTAATATCTAAGGATTTTGAAAAACTCCTCTTGAAAAGAATAAAACCGATCATAGGCAGAAAAAACCTAACACCAACACACCAGTTTGGGTTTATTAACAAGCACTCAACGATTGACCAGGTCCACAGAATAACAGATGGTATTGAAAAGCCTACGAAAGTAAAAAGTATGCTCAGCTATATTCTTAGATGTAGCATAAGCCTTTAAGAGGGTTTGGCATGAAAGCCTTGTTCATAAACTACAGAAAATGTTACCAACACAACAAACTGAACTATTAAAATCATACTGTATGTTTAGAGTCAAACAAGAAGAAGCTTACTCTAGAATAAAAGAAGCTAAAGCAGGTGCACCATAAGGAAGTGTACTGGGCCCGATGCTTTATCTAATCTACACATGTGATATACCACAAATGGAAAATATTACGATGACTACATTTGCTGATGATACTGCGATTATAGCTGTCGGAGACAATAGTGAAGAAGCCTGACGAAAACTACAACAGGCAAGTGACAATATAAATAATTGGACACAAGCTTGGACAATAAGTATTAATGAAAAATCTGTACAGGTCCAGTTCACCTATAAACAGACAGCACAAGCACCAATAACATTAAATAATACTATCATTACATATAGCAACAACGCTAAATATCTCGGAATGAATCTAGATGCAAAACTTCGCTGGAAGGAATATATAAAGAAGAAAAGAAAAAACTGGAATTGAAATATAGGAAAATGTACCGGCTAATTAGAGGAAAATCGCAATGATCAGTACATAATAAATTGCGATTATATAAGTAAATATTGAAACCTATATGGATATACGGAGTTCAATTATGGGAATGTTCCGCAAAGAGTAACATAAATAAAATACAAATTTTTCAGAACAAAGTCCTGAGGACCTAAATACTACAAGACTGATTACCTACATCGAGACCTTCAGATACCCACAGTCAGTCAAGAAATCAAGAGAATTGCAAGATGGCATGAGGAAAGACTCCATTCTCATGAGAATATTGAAATATTGAAGCTTTTGGATACCATCAGAACAGGACATAGACTCAGAAGAATCAAACCATCTGATCTTGTGTAGTGTTGTGTAGTGAGGTGCGTGTAATAAAAAATACAGCTGTGACATATATAAACATTATTTTACCAGAGACTGAGATAGGGTCGATGGATCCTCTTACTTATATACCTAGATTTAAATTATCATAAAGACAAATTGTAGGTTAGACGGTAACGACTAGTAACAATGTTATAATTAAATAATAAAAATATATATATTTGGGGATTTTTAGGAGAATTTCACTTCTTTCATATGTAGTGGTAGCGTTTTCATTTAGTTTTAACTATATTGGCTCGGTTTGATATAAACGATTTTGCAATTTTTTATGATAATTTAAATATGGTAATATATTAACAATATAAATTATTTTATATTAATATATAAATTTATGGTATAAAAATAGAAATGCATATAGAAATTATTTTTATTATTTTATTTTATTCAATAATTTAAATAAAATGTGTTATTTCAAAAAATATTCAATGTTTATTTCTCTCCTTATATATAGATTCTTAGAAAATTATTTATCACTTTTGGGTATATTTATTTATAAAAAAAAATGATAATATGACTATGTGTAATATGACGTTGTTATAAAAATGGAATGGCTGGACATAAATTAATTATATTTTTATTATTTCGTTTTGTTCAAATTTTTTTAAATGAAATGTGTTATTTCTATAATTTTACCATTTTATTTACCGCCTGAACCTATTTACCTGCTATAAGCGCATGCGCGAATTTCGGAGATAATTCCAGAGTAGCGCATCCTTATTTCAACGACTTGATATGCTGCTCACACAACTTTCGTAGATCCAACGGGATCCAGTTGGAGCAAGCGGGGCAGTTCAAGTACTTGGAATCAATAATACGGGAGAAAAAGTGGCATCTACCGCAAAAATAATAAGCCCAATAGACCAAGTTGCAGTAGGTTTTAGATTCTCTAATATGGTGTGTGTAGAAGAGAAGAGTTATTAATTTAGGTAAGATTTTTTTAGGTGGAAAACACAGCCAACAGCTCAGGAAAAAAGATGGATCAAGATCATAAAAAACGATTAGAAAAGTAGGAAATTGACATTGTCTGAGGCAACAATTACGACAGATCGCCAACTATGGCGGACTTTACTGAAGAATATTCTAAGTATTACGGAACAAAGAGTTTGAGAACTACACACTCTCCCTGAAAGGTGATGGATTGATAATCACGATGATAATGAAAAGCATTTTTTTGGTTGAGTAGGAAGGGTTATCTGTTAAATATTAAAAGACATTTTAAACATAAACTTGTAGCAATTACTGTATTATTTATTTAGAATTACCCAGTAATTATATTAAATAAACATATTAAATATTCATTTTATTTTAGATATACTATACCAGCATCACATCTACACCAGTACGTTATCAACTTTTCATTGTTCACTATCATTCGATTCAAAATTGCTCGATTTATTTTCGCTCAGATTCGGATATAAAAATTCAGCTCATTAAATTATTCAATACCAATTCATGTGGAACCAATTATCAAATTACTTTTGGTATGCATTATTATGTAAATAGTTCTAAACTCTTTTATGGTTGATGTTTACTTTTCTTATAACTTATTTATCAATATTTCAAATAATCTCACAGATTTTTTCAGGACTAGGTCCATCTTAATGAACAAATTTTTGACAGTCAAAACAATCATTGCCATAAACAGCACTCAAATTCTGATGAACTTGTACTACATTTTATCTTTTCAAAAAAGTGAAAAAGCGAAATATGGTAATAATTATATTTTGAAACCTATATTATATCCGCTCAATGAGTGTTACTGGAGTTTTAAGTCTTGAAATCAATCTCCACTGCAAACCGACATTTTTTTTCCATTTCAATATTTATCTGAATAAAATATTTAGTATTAATTCATTTTCGGTCTATTATTTCTTTTCGTTTTGATTTTACATAGTTTAAAATTGCTGGTTTATAATCTAACAAGAATTATTAAATATTTATACGTAAATAAATTTCAATTAGTATACTTATACTTAAAAATAAATATTGCGAATCTAACATTTTGCAATTACTGGTATCAGAGATATTATCAGGTGACATGTTGGCTTAACGTTCAATTAAGACCATACAGAGCAGGAACTGAAAACCAATTTACTTGCAAATTAAACTAAAATACTGTATCTATTAGTATCAATTTCGTGTTCACCGTCAGAACTACATATCGCTTAAGCTAAAGACCTTCGTTAGAGTAAACGTCGACTTATGGGATATATATGGATGTGTTGCATCCTGTAATAACCTTAAATGCAGGCAAAGTCTAATTACATGCCTTTCGGTGCTGTCTGCACCATTACTGCCAATATATCGTGATTCATGATATTATACATGGGATATAGTCAAACATTAACGAGATTTATTTATTACTCCATTGCAACAGGTCTCCATACATCATGTGCTTGGAAATATTATTGAAGTATTGGTGTTGGAAATTACATCAAAATATGTAACATGAAATATATAATATTTTAAGTTACCAACAGCGAACTGACGAGCATTATGCGAAGCTACAGATATTCTAAATTTATAACAAAATAACACGTGGGCTGAAAAGTCCCGAACCTAGTACATATATGGCCCCAGGTTTATTGCATTCGCCGCTTTTTCAGTTAGTACTAACCTTTCAAAAACAGCTGCTAAAATTTTATCATATTCTACTCAGAAGTTTGTGAGTTATTGTGCTAAGAGTGCCACTACTTTTGTTATTTTCTTTTTTTATTATTTAATTATTGCACTGTTACTAGCCATTTCCGACCAACCTACAAGTTGTTTTTATGATAACCTAAATCTAGGTATATAACTAGGAGGACCCATCGGTCCTATGACCTTGAGGCATGTCGAATTTTACATTGTGCAATAACGGTCTACAACAGACCCAGATATATAATTCCTGGCAACCCCGAAACGTTTATCTAGGACATTATTGAAGGGTACTTTGGATCATTCGGTATCTGACCAGCGTTGTCCAAGCGTCGTCTACAGGTAAACTCAGCGCCGATTCTTTTATCACTTGTATTTTCAACATTTTATTTTATATCGTCAATAAATAACGGTCACATAATGTAAACACCACTGTTTCATTTCATCTTACATCTATTCACCGAGCCATATAATTTACTCTCACTTCCAATCACTACGGAATGAAAACGATCGTCATCAATAACTAGTGAACCTTGTCTAAAGCACCCGATAGAACAACAATCGGCCGGAGGTTATGGCCTGGGTATTTTGGGATATGCGTGATACCCCGACTATCTTGAGCTGGGAAATACAATCAGCAGTTAATATTATATAGCGTTATTGGAGCGTTTGAAAGCTAAAATTGCCAAAAACGACCGCATATGGTAAAGAAAATAATTTTGTTTTACCAACACAACCACAATCAAAACAATGGCAAAACTGCATGATTGAAATTCGAAATGGTCCCACATCCACCCTATTCGCCAGATTTAGTTCCCAGCGAATACTGGCTGTACGCATACTTCAAAAAATGCTCCCGATAAGAAATTTCGCTCGAATGATCAGGTTATCGCGGAAACTGAGGCCTATTTAGAAGCAAAAGATAAATCGTTCTACAAAAGTGGTATTGAAATGTTAGACTGGCGTTAGAATGATTTTGTTGCTCTTGATGAAGATTACGTTGATGAATAACGCCAGTTTTGAACAATAAAAAAACAACGCGTTTCCTTCGCTCCCGGGACTTTTTAGCCCATGTGTTATATAATTTATATTAAATGTAGAAGATGACACTAGATATTGAAGTTAACTGCTAGTAATTGGATTTGTTACTAGTTTCCCACTGTTACTTGCTATCTAAAACTCTCTGGTTTTGAACTTCTTGGATTACAATAAGAAGTTTTGCTTATATATCATCCTGTTAACAAGACAGAAATGAATTAATATATCTTTAAAATGTAGGTTTTGTTCAAAATATATCACAAACTAATTGTATGCCGCATTAAACTTAAATCTTTATAAATTTAATCAAATAAAGCTAAACAATACGGTCATGGTTACAACTCTGGATTTAGACTCAGAAAATTTACTATGAAAGGGAAAGACGAGTTAAAGCTTAATTGTTAGAAAAAAGGCCTTAATATATAATTAAAAATACTATTAACCGTCCGGTCACTGACCAAACTTTCATCATTCGTTCAATTACCGGGTACCTGGGTATCCACGTATAGCGTGGCAGATGTGCAAGTCATTAGTGTACCGAATAAAAAAAATGTTCTCTGCAAACTAGCTATGTGGCATATGAAATAGCTATAGGGACACAGATTATAGTCCTCATAGAAATAACAATAGTGGAATGCCAATCGATATTTAGGTACCTGAGATGTCCCTTTCCCCTTCTCATGTCGTACGAAAAGAAAAAAACGTTTCAGTTGAAATTCTACAAGCATAGTGAAAAGGCTATAAAATATACACTGAAAGTGAAAAGAAAATACACAAAATTAATATTAATTATTAATATTGTTAATATATTAAAATATAATATAATAATAATATATTAATAAAAAATTGTGTTTAATCTAAATACAATGGCTGATTCATCGAGTTTTAAAGGGTAAGGAGAGATTTAAATGTTTTATTTTCAAGCATAACTGACAATTAACGAGCAACTTTATCCATACCGAGGCCGAACTAGATTCACTCAGTATATTCCGTCAAAGCCAGCTAAATATGGAAATAAAGTATGGTGGATATGTGATGCTGAAAATTCGTATCCACATACTGGTGGCACCGTATAGAGGATGCGGTAGAAATATTACAATGGAAAATTTATTTATTATACTTTCACTGGCAAAATTTTTACTATCTTGGAACTTGACAATTGTTGACACCTTGAAGAAAAATAAAGCATACATTCCACCAGCACTGGCTGTATCAAAAACGCGAGAAGAACTGTGTTTGGCTTTCATGAAAAAATTACCCTATGTAGTTATGTGCCAAAAAAAACAAGGTAATAATTATGCCATCATAATGCATCATTAAGCTAAAATTAGTGATAGTGCATAAAAACCGAAATTATTGAACTTTATAACTGGTCTATAGCTGGAGTAGACACAATGGATAAAATGCTTGGTAGATACACTACAAAAAGATTAACTCAAAGGTGGCCTCTAGTATTTTTTTATTGCCTGCCTTGCATCATATACTCTGGATTAGGAGAATAATAAAATGATTGTTAAAAAATCATATGAACGACGATTATTTTATCGGCAATTGGGCAGAAAGCTATGTACTCTATGAAAGTGGCGATTGAATCTCTTCTTGGTCGAGCTATCAATCCGAATGCGCATCAGCGAACATCATCTGTATCATTAACTCCTTAGGCGCAGCTCGATTCAACTGAGAGGAAAAAGATTACTGGTGTATGCTATGAATGTCTCCAAAGTGAATTTAAAAAACGTCGCAAAACTAGAAAAATATGTTCGGTATGTGAGAACCCTATTTGTGACGCACAATGTATTACAACAACGACAAGTGAAGGATGTACGAAATAATTTAATGTACTTCAATTTTTATATGGCACTGTATCATAATAAATAAAATAAAGTAAATAAATAAATAATAAAAGAATGGAAAACGATATTAATAAAATAAAATAAAACGGAGTTATGTATTTCTTACTTACTATTTTTGTTATTGTTTATAATAAGAATTATTGTTTAAATAAAAAAAATACAAACCATATTTTCTATTATCAATTTAAAAGTCAAACTAACTAAATACTTTAATAAGCAGTCTCTGAAATGTGTATAAACCTGTCGTTCGTATATATTAATCTTAGTGGGTACCCAGGTACCTGGATATCGAACGGGCGGGGTATCAAGTTTGATAGATAATAACTTTTATTAATTAATTGATTGTTAAAAAATTTGACGAAAAATGGGTGTCAAATTACTTCAGTGTTTGGGATCCAGACGGCCAAACTTAAATAATTAATAATTAAATTTAATAATTAAAATTGGGAGGTCAATTCCTACTAAATAAATTTTCTAAGCTTTTGGAATTATTGTGATCGGTTTATTTATGTATACATCTTTTTAAATAATTTTATATAACCGAACAAAAAACTAATTTGTCTTATAAGAAATGAATTACTAACTTTATAGAAAATTCTTTCAATAAACGCTCTATGCATTTCTGAGGTTTCTTTTTCCATTGTGAGAAACACCTCCAGATGTTTTCAACTGTGACATAATTGAGTGCCCTTTATATAAAAAATACAGGCTACATTAGCCTACTAACTGACGATAACTAGTTGAGCAATTGTTTCATGGAAGTTATTACTAACTGCATAGGAATTTACTAAGAGAATTTTCCAGTACGTCTATTAATGATTGGTATTTTTCTATCACTTCCGTAACTGGAGCTTAGGAAGAGTTAACGTTATTTGTTAACTCGTAATTAGTGACAATTCAGCTTATAAGATAAAGTTTCGATAATTTCGAAACATAGGGTATACCAAATACCGATACACTTGGTAAGACCTACAGATCAAAACTTCGTCATCTTAAAGCTCCAATCCACTTATTTGTATATTGGGAAAGCATGATACATACATGATGATACGGTTTGACGTGTAGTGTGATTTCAAAATAAAGCAGTAGTATTTTTTACTTGGAAATTTTCCAAATTTAATACTAGCTATAGTTACTGCACATGCTTATCTAGTTTGGTAGTTCAGAAACAGTATGCTCAATAACTGTTATGTTTGTACCTGTTTATATCTTGTTGTATCCTTAGATACATATATAATTATCTCAATCACTTTAGTAACATTAAAATATACCAAAGGACATTATCATTACAAATCTATATCATTTTTCATTTTCATGCTAAGCCCGCTCATATATAGGGGTGTGGGAAAATAAAATATTTGACATATACACAATATTTAAAAATTCTTGACGACTAGATTCGGATGGTGTCTGAATAGTTTTTAATGGAATGGTCTTCCATTTCTTATTGTATCATTTCTTATTGAATCTTCTACTCGAAACAGTGCTACTCAAGTAACCGGTGAGCTCTTCGCTTTTGCCGCTTATGTATTGTTGACATTTTGTTGCTATAACCTTAGAACCCTATCGGTGCGCCACTTACAGGTTCCAATGGTGAATCTGAATCATCCCGGGACTCGCTCAAATACGCAAACATTTTAATTAAAATCGGTCCAGCGATTTAGGAGGCCTTTGATAACTTACACACACACACACACACGCAGAAAAATATATATGATATATATGAAGATAATAAATTAAATATTTTTTGGTTAACCATTACACAAAACTAAATAACGTCCTATTTGTTAAATTGTTCACATTTATATAACAGGGGCTATAATAGACTTGCATGGAACGCATTTAGATATTTGTATTTTAATATAGCTAATAATATCTATGTTGAGTCATCTAACTCGGCAAAGTGGAAAGCTATGTTTCTGGACCTATTATTGTAACTAGAGTAAATCTCACAATGGGGGCTGTTTATAGATCGACCCATTTATAAACATCGCTGATACATCTTTTATAATTTTATAATCGAAAGGTATATCTTATATATAAAAATGAATCGCAAAATATGTTCCTAAGCGCATAACTCAACAACGCCTGGACCAATTTGGCCAAATCTTTTTTTAAAATGTTCGTTGAAGTTCAGGGATGGTTTTTACGGCGAGAAAAATTAGAATTATTGCTGGAAAAACCCTAAAAATAGCCCTTTTTGTTTGAATTTGTTTCGTGTATCAGTTGACAATTCATCTGTCATCTGTCAAAAGTCATCTGTAACAGACAACTTTTTTTTTTAAATTTGATATGACTTGAACTCAAATCCTTTTAAGCCGTACAAATTGTTTTATTTATTTAAATTTTAAATTAAATTTTTTATTTGTTTAAAATTTAATTCAAATTTTAAATAAATAAAACAATTTGTACGGCTTAAAAGGATTTGAGTTCAAGTCATATCAAATTTAAAAAAAAAAGTTGTCTGTTACAGATGACTTTTGACAGATGACAGATGAATTGTCAAGTGATACACGAAACAAATTCGTATATCGTGTTTTGTGCAGAGTGTTTAGTTAGTTAGTGTTTGTTTAGTTCGTGATTAGTGAAAAAATAATTTATATTTGATATGCCTCCTATAAGACGAAGCAATTTAGGTAGAAGAACCAGAAATGCTATACACCAAGCTAATTACCGATCTAATCGTACTGCACAAGAACGTGACGACGGAAATGAACGTGAAAGAATTCGGATATCACAAACGCGTGAAGCGCGAGCGCGACATTCAACTAATAATCGCGCAAGTTTGAATCCAGCTGCTTTCAGTTACGATGTGTCAATTGACTACAGTAACTACCAATGTGTTGTTATTGGTTCTATGAACTTGGTTTGCTCACACTGTAAGGCATTAAAATACAAAAACGAAGCCAATGGATTGTGTTGCGCAAATGGTAAAGTGAAATTGATACAATTGGATCCACCACCAGAACCATTGTACTCATTGGTTTCAGGAATAGGAACAGATTCTATACACTTTTTGACACATATCCAACAATATAACAATTGCTTTCAAATGACTTCATTTGGGGCAACAAATGCAGTTCGGGAAAATTTTATGCCAACTTTCAAGGTATGTATTATAGCAGTTACTCATAATTATTTTAGCGAACAAAATTTTCTGTCACCAAAGTTAAGATGTGTTACTAATCTTCAATTTCTTAATCATTACGAAATATATCACTTAGTCATCATATTATATGGTGATTCAGTTTCAGTGACACTTTTATTATATTTTATATTTGATAGATATTAGTTAAAACTAAATATATACTTTTTAAGATCAAATATTATTTAAGTTTGAAAACTAAACTATTTAAGTTGAAATTGAAATATTATCATTGACAATCCATTAATTTAGACCACACCATAATATTTTTTTTATTTACAGATACAAGGGCAAATATATCACAGAGCAGGTTCACTGTTACCAGTGTCAGATAGCGACAACAAATTCCTGCAAATTTATTTTATGGGCAATTCACCACAAGAAATTGATCTGCGTTGTGCACATAACAATTTAGTAAAAAGGTCTATTGTAGAACAATTACAAACTTTATTTCATCAACACAATCAATTGATTATATTGTTTAAAACTGCCCTGGATCTGATGCCATCCGATAATCACAAAATTGTAATCAGAGCTGATAAAACACCTGCAGGTCAACATACAAGACGTTTTAATGCACCAACTATTGATGAAGTTGCTATCGTTGTAGTTGGAGAAAACTTGGAATCCCGTGATATTGTTTTACATCGTCGGAATTTTCAATTACAACCTATAAAGGAAACACACCGCTCATATGATGCACTGCAATATCCCATTATATTTTGGCAAGGTGAAGATGGCTACGATTTATCAATAAAAATGATAAATCCCATTACAGGTAACTAAAATATTAGTTTAGCTATGGCGATAATATCTCAGTCACTATATTATGTATTTGAATGTTATTAAAACAAAATCTGTTTACAGGTTCTGAAACCAACAAAAAAGTCAGTTCAATGAACTATTATTCATACCGCCTAATGATTCGGGAAAATGCAGATAATCACATATTGAAATGTCGGCGATTATATCACAAATATGTTGATGACATGTATGTTAAAATTGAAACGGAGAGATTAACATTCATCAGGTTGAATCAAACCAAACTCCGATCTGAAGAGTATATTCACCTTCGAGATGCGATTAATACTGATGGAAATGCACAGAATGTCGGTCGGATGACTATTCTTCCAGCAACATACATCGGAAGCCCTCGGCATATGCACGAATATGCTCAAGATGCCATGTCGTATGTTCGTCATTATGGTACAGCAGATTTGTTCATCACATTTACATGCAATCCGCAATGGATACAAATTAAGCAGGAGTTATTACCTGGGAAATCATCCATTGATCGTCATGATATTACAGCCAGAGTCTTTAGACAAAAGTTGAAATCTTTAATGAATTTCATCGTAAAACATAATGTGTTTGGTGAGACACGCTGCTGGATGTATTCTGTGGAGTGGCAGAAACGAGGATTGCCACATGCACACATTTTGATTTGGTTGGTTGAAAAGATAAGGCCAAATGAAGTTGATGCAGTGATATCAGCTGAAATCCCTAATGTACAAGTAGATCCTGGATTGCATGAGGTAGTTATCAAAAACATGATACATGGTCCCTGTGGAACTCTTAATCAAAATTCACCGTGTATGATGGATGGTAAATGTTCAAAACGATATCCACGGACATTAATATCGGAAACAATTACTGGTAATGACGGTTATCCATTGTATCGTCGCAGATCGACAGCAGACAATGGAAAATCAACAATTGTCAAATTAAATTAACAAGATATTGAAATAGATAATCGTTGGATTGTTTCATATTCACCCATTTTATCAAAGACATTCAAAGCACACATCAACGTTGAATCTTGCCATTCAGTGAAATCGATTAAATACATTTGCAAATATGTAACCAAAGGGAGTGATATGGCTGTGATTGGAATTGGTGCAGAGAATTCTAATGATGAAGTTACCCAATACCAAATGGGCCGCTATGTCAGTAGTAATGAAGCAGTTTGGCGAATATTTTCTTTTCCTATTCATGAGAGACACCCTTCTGTTGTTCACTTAGCTGTGCATTTAGAAAATGGACAAAGAGTGTATTTTACAGCACAGAACGCAGTACAAAGAGCTGCTCAGCCACCATCTACTACATTAACCAGTTTTTTTGAGACATGCCAAAACGATGATTTCGCACAAACATTGCTATATTCTGAAATGCCAAAATATTATACCTGGAATCAATCCTCAAGGAGATTTATACGACGGAAACAAGGAAAACCAGTTCCAGGATATACAGATGTATATTCCACCGATGCGATTGGCCGGATTTATTCAGTACATCCAAGCAATGATGAATGTTTTTATTTACGACTGCTATTAGTCAATGTACGTGGCCCAACATCATTCCAACCGTTACGAACTGTTGATGGTGAATTGTGTGGATCCTACAGAGAAGCCTGTCAACGTTTGCAATTGCTTGAAAATGACGCTCATTGGGATCAAACTCTCAATGACGCTGTAATATCATCACACACTCATCAAATACGAACATTGTTTTCTATAATCATATCTACATGCTTCCCATCAAACCCAATTGATTTGTGGATGAAGTACAAAGATTATATGTGTGATGATATTTTGTATCAAATACGGAATAGAATGGGAAATCCAAATATACAAATCAGTGAAGAAATTTACAATGAAGCATTGATTTCAATTGAGGACATGTGCTTGATAATGTCAAACAAACTATTAATTCAATTAGGCCTGACCGCGCCCAATCGTCCAATGCATGACGCTTTTAACCAAGAGTTGCATCGAGAAAGACTGTATGATCTCAACGCTTTGAAAGAATAAATTCAAACAAATCTTCCACTGTTAAATGAACAACAGAAGTATGTATTTGAAACTCTTATGAAAGTAACAAATGATGAAACTGGAGGGATTTATTTCTTAGATGCACCTGGTGGTACAGGAAAAACTTTTTTTATTTCATTAATATTAGCAACAATTCGCTCACAAAATAAAATTGCACTTGCACTCGCTTCGTCGGGAATCGCAGCAACTTTGCTTGAAGGTGGTCGAACAGCCCATTCAGCACTAAAATTGCCATTAAATATGCAAAGCAATGAAACTCCAACCTGCAACGTTTCGAAGAACTCTGCAATGGCAAAGGTTTTGCAGCAATGTAAATTGATTGTTTGGGATGAATGCACGATGGCACATAAAAAATCTTTGGAGGCTTTAGACAGAACCTTAAAAGATCTACGTAGCAATAATAACCGATTTGGTGGTGCAATGATTTTATTAGCAGGAGATTTTCGTCAAACATTGCCAGTGATTCCACGATCAACGCCAGCTGATGAACTCAATGCATGTCTAAAGTCCTCCAATTTGTGGAAACATGTTAAAGTACTTCATTTAAGCAAGAATATGCGTGTCGAGTTGCAAAATGACCAATCTGGAAACATATTTTCTAAACAACTCATTGACATTGGTAATGGCAAATTTCCTATAGACATGTTGACGGCTTGCTTTTGCTATGACTATAAACAAGTCCCAGGGGCAATCATTAAGTGTTTGTGGTATTAATCTAGAAAACCCATGTTTCTCACATGGTCAATTGTATGTTGCCTGTTCCCGTGTTGGAAAACCATCAGATTTGTTTATCTATGCGCCAGGTAATCAAACAAAAAACATCGTATACCACAAAGCAATATAATGATAATAATAATAATAATAATTATGATTCACATGATTAACAATAAAGCGATTACTTACTTTTCAATCCTTATATATGTTTTATTTAATTATTTTTTATTCACAACGCCCTATCACCAGGGTGATGGTTCTGTTCAGGAGAATTTTTTAAAATACGTAGGCACAAAAACTGCCACATTACAAATCTTTTTGACAGGACGAAGTCTGTCGGGTCAGCTAGTTTTAAATACAAATCCAAACACACTAAATCAAATGTACCTGTATAAAACTTATAATGGGTATTATCAATATAATCCAAATATCCATTTTAAATAGTCATTAGAATATACTAAAATATTTTACTAAATTATATCTAACGTGACCTTTATTTCGAAATTATTAACTGTGAAATATTGTACAATATAAACCGACAATTATTTAATTGAATAATCAATTAGAACATATATTACTTTATATGTTAGTAATAACCCAATGAACCCAATGTACTATTCGTTTCCAATTTGGAGATTTTTACATCGTTCTGGTAGTTTTAGTTAATGATAGTTTTGGTTGTTTATAGTTAGCTGTAAAGAAATAAAAACAATTTCAAAGTATATGGAATAATGACTGTAAATTTTTTATAGTCTATAGTGGATGGTATGGTATAATAATATTATCTTATTGTGTATATCCACAGGAATGCTATATAAGGTAATATAAATCATTTCACAAATTTACGAGATTCAAATACTGTTAAGTTGTCAAATGCAACTACTATACAAATATATATTTACATGTAATTTTACTAAACAGATTAATATATAAAGGAAAATTCCCGTATTAAACCTGTTTTGTATTTAATTTTAATTATTTTAAATAAAAAATATATTTCGATAATTTAAACAAGTGTAGCTTAAGCTAATTTATGTTAGTAATATTATCAGACCGAACGTGTTTGAAAACCAAATCTTTATAAAAAACCAAGCCAAATCAAGCTTTATATAACATTTAAGCCTTTGTGAAAAAACGCCACTTTTTATAAGGACATGCCGGAATTTATTGTGGAAAATTTGATGAATGGTTTATTTTTGCATAGCAATATGTTTTCCAATAATACAGAAAGGGTCTTAAATATATATGTTTGGCTATTCCGTTTCGTGCCCTCACTATTATAATATATTTTTAGCACAATATGGTGGGACTGTCTATTTTTTAGATTATTTGGACCGCTCAAATAATTTCGGATGTATGAATAATAAACATGGTATGAATAAAGGAAGTTTTATTGGGGTGTCGGTCACAAAAAACTACTTATTCTAATTTATATTGTATTAATGTAATGTTGCTTCAATACAACATAATTTTCAGATTGTTATTTATTAGAAGATATATTGTGCTCATTGGTGTTACTAATCGATTAGTGCTTATTACTTTGGAAACTTAATTGTTTCCTTAAGAATTATAGACACACCAGCTGTGTTGACATATCACAACCACTGTTAGTTCTGATAAATTGAATTCAGTCATTTTCTCATTTCATTTGTTCATTGAAGAACATAACTGGACTTTGCTTTCATTTTATGATTATCGCCATTTTAGTTTCTGTACTGTCAGCATCTTCCTTTCCAACATCATATTTCTCTGTACCAACAAACATTTTATTTATAATATTTTTAAAGTTTTTCTGAAGATCTTTGTTATAAATGTATTTTTATTTTTATTTCTTGATTTATTTTTTAGAAGAATATTGCCATCAATTTTTCATACTGAAGACTGGGTGTCCAATCGACTGCGCCTTTTTGTCGTAACTAATAAAATAACTATTTCAAGAACTTCTCACTAATTTTTGTCAAATAGCTTTTAATTAAATCTAATTTCTATTCAATAAATTATTGATAAATTTAAATTAATACACCATTGAATATTATAACAAAAGTATCATAAGTAAGATTTTTTGCAGAACTACAGAACATTCAAACAATATATTCAGTGTAAATTACCCTTCTTTACTTTTGCCTTGCAAATATTAATATGGAATAATAAATAAAGTAATACATTTTTGTATACTAAAACAAGGAACACATAATTTACTTTTTATAATTTAGAAATGTATTTACAATAATTAAAATAACTATTCAATCTTCAAAACTTAAGTCTATAAAATAATCAAAATAATTGGTACAAACTTAAATCTTATAAGTTAATAAAATGTCATATAATCTTATTATGTTAATTGTTAAACACCTTAATATTTATCAACGCTTTTAAATGTATATAAGTTTAGTGTTAATAATTCAAGAGTTATTATATTATTATATGTTATATTTGTCCTATAAGTTCCATCAATGCAAATTATATAGTTAGTTTAATTTTTTTGCATATTTTCTTTACTTCGTTTATATATTCATACAGTCCTTATGTATTATCCACATTTCTCACGTAAAATGCATATTGAAAAATGAATAAAAACTGCAGGCTGATTAAAATAATAATTTTCTTGCCTAAATTTTAAAATAAAATTGCATCATTCTTATTTATTTCACTCTTCCATATCACCCTTGCAGATAGCCTATCCTTAATTTTCCTACTGTTGCTTTCATGTATCTACTGCTATTCTACTTTGTCTTATACCCCACGTGGGATTTAACAATTCGCCAACAAATGATGAATTCTATGAAGCTGTTTTATAATTGTTAATATTCTTTGCAACATTTGTTTTAACTCTTGATACACAAATTAACGTATTTATTACCTGCAATATTTGGGTAGCGTTTTATTAAAAAATTGATAATTGAAGTTAAAGCCTCTAAAATTTACAGAAAAATCTTAATAACCTTTAGAATGATCTCCATTAAAATATGTGTCTCCAAAACCATATAAATTATTATCAATCCTTAAGCAAGATAGAAAACTATTTTCCACTCTAAACAAATTAAATCAAAAGCAGATTTCATCTAATATCTAAAATGTCTTGTAGGCAAAGAAGCACAACAGACTATACGTGTTATTCGCGAAATTTGTTAATCTATATTGGGATAAAATTTTCACATATGTCGGGTTTTTCTTTCACAGTTCTATATACCTTCTGATAAAGGGATCACTTTAATGTTTTCTCTGCAAAATATATAAAATATAACTTTACGTTACCATTAATAATTGAAATAGAAAACAAAAACAGAAAAAGAAATAACCAATAGGGATACACAAGATAACAATATTTAAAATTAAATAACTTCGTTTAATAATGTATTAACAACTCACTTTTCGTTTTAATATTGTTTTAAAAGTAAAAAATAAATACTTACTTAATGTTAACAAACACTAACCTTTATGTTATTTAAGATCTTAAAAAAACCTTTTCATTATTATATAAACCTACCGAACCTACACTGTTGTTGTCTACAGCTTACTTCTTAAACTATTTGCGATACCTGCAATTAAAATAATTGTATTCAACATACTTAAGCATAATATTTGGTAAATATTAGCTTTATTATGACTTTTTTCCAATTTTTATTTTAACCATTTCTATTACAGTGACTATTAGAGCGAATTATAAAAAAACAATGTAGATCATAACTTAACATTAAAATATCAATATAAACTTTAACCAAATGTTATTATTATTCCTATTTTTAAGATACAAAATAATATGAATCACCCTCCTACAATCTGACACTATGAGTATATTAGTTAGAGTCTATAATTAATTTTATGTATTGTTATTGGTATTTTCAATACCGCTCGAATAAATAATAAAAACATAATCTTAAATTATGTAATAAATATTTTGTGGATATTGATTTATAATAATATATATTTGTAAATATAAACGACAGATGAGTTTTGACAACTAGCCAACAAGAAATCCCACGTAATTTTGCTCATCTGGTTTATTAACATATTTTATCTATTAATATGTTGGCAAGTCGACATTATCCTAAATATATTGTACACCTATTCAACTTTTGTAAGACATATATTATATGTTAGCAATTATTGTAGGTTTCATAATAACTGATATATATTATATAAATAAAAGCCACGAATTATATATCTAATTGTTTGTTTAAGTTCTTCCAGTTTATATTTGTGGGGAACTGTTAAAATCCTGAAGGAATAACCATTTCAAATACTCCACTAAAAAGGCTAGTAATATAAACTTTGTAGTTTTTTGACCAGAAAGAAATTATAAAGATTCAGAGTACTTCAGAATTTCTAAAATAAGATAATATTATAGAACTTATCGGGAGTGCTTAAGTTAACATGTCAGTGTCAGAATTTGTTTGATTATATTGGTTCCAAAAATGTTGATGTTACAGATGGTCTTGCTAGTTTGGCCAACAAATAGTTATAAACGCCAATGAAACAATTTATACTCTGCTTATACAGATTATCTCATATTAGATATTATAAAAAAAATGGATACCAAAAGAATCTTCATATCAGAAAAGTGATCGAGTAGAACGGTACAGTTGTGAAGGATGATCTAGAGAATAATATTTATATGAATATAAATTCAAGATGTGTATTAAATTAATATTATTAAATAAAGATATTTCTTTTCCTGTAAAGCATATACTGGTTAGGTATATTTCTAAAACACTCGTTTATTAATTCTGAATAAATCGCCTTTATACTAGATACTACACCCTATGCTTTCCAATCTACTACTACACATATCCACCTAATCTTATTATTTTTTAATTTGTTGCACAAAGACAGAAAGATGCCAAATTAAAGCAAAATATCGATAAAACTTTGCTTTGTTTAGTAAAGTTTTAACAAGTAACTATAAAGGACATGTTCAGCAAAGTCTGTTCAAGAAAAACGAAGCTAGTTTAGATAAATAAAATGTGTAACGACATAAAATTTAATAAAGCTGTATCGTGGATGTTACAAAGTTTGCTTTAAATATTTTGTTAATTAAATTAAGCTTTGGTTATATAGATGAGTGCAAATTTATCTTTTAAACAATTATATTTTATAATAAATTATTTTATAACACACCTAGTATGTGTAATATTTCATACAAAAAACTCTAATACTGTTTTTTTTTTGTTAAAATCTATACATTATAAAGTTGAAAATAAAAGAAATGTTTTTAGTTTACTGTGATTATTTATATGCCATTTCAAATATTGGTAGTAAGTGCTCTATTTGTAGAATTGTACTTTTGCTCAAGAGGTGATAAGAATAGAGGCTAACCATATTAGGTGTACAGTGAGACTAGAAGATCTGATTGCATCTTTAAAATAGAGTTCGAAATATTTAGAAGGGAATTTTTTTTATAATTTTCTGGATCAATGCTGTGTACTGCGAACTTACAAAAATCCTGTTAATAATAAATAATTTTTTATTAATCAATAAAATATTGTTTTTCTTCTATATTTTAAAGTCTCCTTTTACCAACTCGGGGGGTTTATCTGGACTGGATCTACAGTTTAACGGGAACCTCGGTCCTCGGCATTAAGCCTACCGACAGAAGACATCTGGTCTTACGCAGCTTGGTTACTGGCGTGACTGGGATCATTTTCCTTGTCGGATTTTGTACTCTTGCCTAGGACAATCACAAATATTAAACCATCACAAACATAAACTTACGACCATGTTCGAGCAGGATTCAAACCAGCGACTATCGCAACAGTAGGTAGACAGTCCTGTCGCCCTTACCACAGCGCCAACCAGGCCGGCGTACAATATTGTTGACTTATTTATCCTCAAGTTATTTGAAATGTGTATCTATTTTCAACGCATATATCCTTTTCCTGTTAATAATTATTAGTATCCGACTTGGATTAAAAGGAACCGCAATATATAAAGAACAATAAATTTCCGATACGGAAGAGTATAGGATAAATAAATGTGATTAAACTAGAGCGAAGAATAGCGGCAACCAGATTGATTGATCCATTAGCACCTGATTGTTTCACTTCTTTTCTCACTGCTTTTAACTCGATTAAATCAAATAAATATAATTTCTACATCTAATGATTATTAGAACATAGACCGGCCATATCTATTTATAAAGATATGTATAGATTTTATTTGTTTTGTTTTCTATGATTAGGATTTTTCAATATTTAATCACAATTTAATTAGCTCAATAAAAATTAGTATCAGTTTAATTATTATTTGAAGTTCTAGAAATTATATCTTTGATACAATCTATAACTAATTAATACTTTTAAATATGCATCTACCAGCATCAACCACTCAGAATACATAACTTCCTACTGCAGAACTGTTGTTGTCATAATTATTTCCATATTAATATAAATGTTTTGTCGGACTTTCAGAAGTTAATATGACGAGACCGAGGTCACAACTAATATAAAAAAAGAAACCGTATTTATAATACATATTATCGATAAAGTCAATAATTTCTACCTATCTATGTCTGTCCATATTGATTTTCTATTTCTATATGTTATCTGTCATCAAACATCTTAAAAACTTTTGGTAATATTGCTCCATAAAAAATCAACCGTCGGTTTTGGTTTCAACGATTGAAAAATGATGATTTGTATACTGACGGTCAAGAATGGCCTGGGGGAATAAAACATTTAGAAGACAAATATTGCAAAATGTATTAGACGAATAGCTTGATGAATCTTTCAAGGTCTTATCTTATTTAATAATACAATTATTTTCAGATGCTTGTGGTGTGCAGGCCGACTTGCCAACGTAAAAGTTGTACAAAATTATACCAAAAAAATATACCAACTCCTAACCGCTGAGGAGTTGTTGAAATTTTAGGGTTTCCTTCGATTTCCCCGGATTCCACCATCAGATCCTGACTTCGTTTCAATGGGACCACTTCGAAATAGCACCCTTCCGAATAAAAAAATATTGAAAATCGGTCCATTTGAAGGAGAAATTGGTGAACATAGATAAAAAATATACAGTCCAATATAACACTTCCTTCTTTTTTTAAGTCAGTTAAAAATGGTCCACTGTACTTAGTCAAAAAACCACAATATATTCAAGAAATTGTGAGTAAGTTTGCAAAATGATTTATATATAATATATATTGGTATATAATATTAAGGATGCCATATATTAATAACTTTTATTTAATTTTTGTAATAGTATTTCAAAATATATACATGAATATTAACTATTAACCCGTTCATTACTAGCATGTGCGGTAAAGTCGCGTTATCATTTTTATTCCGCGCCATCTTGGGTATATGATGTTTAGCTCTATTTTCTGTTGACCACTGCGTTGTGTAACTGTGCAAATTTTATTATGAATAAACATACGCCAGAAGAACGAGTAGAAATAGTGACAATATTTACTGAAACAAATCGCATTATTGCCACTCAGCGGAAATTGCATCAAAAATATCCTATTCGTTAAGTGCGTGCCTCATAAAAACCACAATTTATGCGAATTTTGGACAGTACGGTCCAACAGCAGACAAGCCTAGTTCTGGAAGACAACGGTTTCCAGACACATCAATTCGGAGGCGTGGTTTCCAGTTACAAATTTCCGCACGCAGTTTAAGGCGAATTTTGAAAACTGACTTGTCTATGTAAATTCTGTCTCTCTAAAATTTATCCAAAAATTGCTTCAGAGAGATTATCAGGATAATGATCCAAATCTGAAACAGAAGAGTCGGTGTTGGGGAACACAGAATCCTCAGTTAATTCATTAAACATCATTGCACCCACTAAAAACAATTGTATAGTGTGGTCATGGTCATACTGGAAATATCATTGGTCTCTATTTTTTAGAAAATAACCAAGGTTTTGCAGTTACTGTTACTGCTGAATGGTACCAAGACATGATTCAACAATTCGATTATTGAATGACGTTTGTCCACGAAGACTAATTTTGCGAATGGGCAATTTAGCATGGCCAGACAGATCTCGGGATTTAACAGCTCCAGACTTTTTCTTATGGGATTTTTCAAAATTAAAGGCTTATATTAAGAAGCCCCAAACGAGTCAACATCTTAAAGTTAATATTCGTCACGAAATTGAAGTAATTTAGCCGCAGACGAAATGAAAAATGCCTTAGAAAAAGACGTTAAAAAAAAGACCAAATAAATTTTTATGAAAGCCAAACTTACATATATTTTCTTTGAGTAAAGTTATAGGTAATTAAAATAATAGCCGGACTTTAGCCCCACGTAGCCCCATTTATAAAATATTGAAATTTTAATCCCAGCTATCATTATGCAATCTCTGTTTGACAATACGATAGGATTCAACAATACGACACAAATCAAACTAGAGTGTACGTAAGTTACAAAATAAAGCAATAATAGTAAAACAATCATCTACGGCCGTCACTCTTCACTTTTACGAATGGCCTACGTAATTCTATATGGCGATACTAATACTGAATATCAATTTAAAAAAAGGAGAAAAATCGCTGGGCAAATATTTAAACGAAAAATAACCTGTAAAATGAATTAAAATGAAAGAGATATTTCGTTTAAAGGTAAATATTTAATGAAATGTTAAATATTTTGATTTGTTCCCAGACATTTTCCATTTTCACGTTGCGAAAAAAATCAATGAAAGCTTCTTGAAAATAAAATATCTGTTGATATTTCGTCTTTTATTATATTAGTATACAAGCAAAAAAAATATAAATTTTTTAATTCTCCGTTCCTTATTTTATGTTGTCCCTAATTTAGAAGGTCTCAAAATAAAATGAAATATAATATTATTAAGTTATGTCAATTAATTATTTAAAATATATTTATTTATTTCTAATGAATAAATATTGTTACACTATCACATAATTATAATTAACATTTTTATTCATACTAAAAATCGTCTAATTATTATATGTAATATATGATATATTAAGGGTGTTTACTGGTCAAAATTTTTTTCTAAAATGTAATTAGCTAAAATTATATTAGACAAAAACAGGGCAGATCATACTCAAAATTAAAAATATTTTTAACAAAAAAGTTGAACAGACTTCAAAAAATAAGTGAGGCAATTAAAAATTAAAAAATAAATAATAATTACATTTTTAACACAAAAAGAAACATTTTACTATAAAGTATGTACATAATAATCGTTGTAATAACTACATAAAAATAAACAGTCAAGTAAGGTGTAGTTCGTATCAGGAAAAATATGAATAAAGAAACAATGATTACAAATAAGTAACGCTTCAGGCTCGGGGTCCCCAATCTACCCTAGATGATTTAACAAAAGACAATTTTGGTCCCCGTCGGGAATCGAACACGCAACCTTCGTTTGAGAGCTTAACGCATATTTCTACAAAGCCTTATATACTATATTTAGTGCTTAAAAAGTAACTTGAATGGCTTTTACACTGAGCGACATGCGATTTTCTGTCACATAAGCTCACCAGTAACATTATAGCCAAATATCTTATTATAGATGAAAAATATGTGAAAACATAGTACGTGCCTTTGAAATTTCAGCGTTTCCCTCGATATCGCCTCATTCCTCTCCACGGGACCTGATTTGGTTCCAGTAGAACCATGTCGAAACCATGTGCAGTGTTTCTAATAAAAAAAATTGAAAATCGGCCCACAATTGACGAAGAAATCGGGGAACATACATTAAAAAAATATATACAACCGAGCATAGAACATCAAAGTCGGTTAAACATTATACGGATTATTCATTCTTCCAACTTGACCTAAAATCAAAGAGACTGGTTCATCAGTGCGTATTTAGACTTATGGTGTTCAGGTAAGGGGTAGCACTTAAACATCAAACCAACTAGTAATTGAAGGACGTCTAAACAAAGTTATTAATTAGGATTAATTAGTAATACTTATCGCTACGTAACCAAAATTTAATGAGGTTTAATAAATATAGTAATAAATAAATATAATATATAATAGATATAATAAATTAGTAATTCATAGGAACATAACCTTATCATAAGTAGTGCAATTTAATTTTAATTTGGGAAATATAGACTAGACAACAAAACAATAACTTGTCCTAACCATATACATAATGCAAGATGTCAATAGAATAAAAGAATCTGAATTTATAAATAAAAATATCTATAGAAAACCTTTAAAAAAACTTAAAATATAAAATGTAAGCCCTTAATATTTAAAAAAATATTGAGAAATCCTTACTGGGACTTTACTATAATTAATATAATGATTTAAATTTCATATCCATACTTGCTGAATCGAATTATTTCGTAATAAATAATACATATGTATGATTCCAGATTCCAAGTTTTAGGATCAAGTACCGTGTAATGGATCTTAAAATATGCATATATATAACTTATCGGCAATTTGAATAATTCACTCTTCAACGCTAAGCAGCAAGCATACTGCATACTAACTGTTTATACGGTAGCTAAACGCTAAACGATACAGTGTCTTTAGTATAATTACTTTTGATCTTAAATGCAGGTGTTACTTAATAGAAAATATTATTATTTTCCTTTGAGTGTTGAATTCAATTTAATTCGTGTAACAAATTATTCAATATTAACTAAGAAACTATCAATCCCTTGTTTGTACGTTTCCTACATGTATAAGTCAAAATGCGACTTAATTTTACATTTTTAGGGAAATTCCTTCCCGAAAACTATCAACAAGAAATATTAGTTAAGTGTTGTGTGTCTTTTATATCAAACGTTCCCGTAAGAGTTCGAAATTATGTATCAAGATACTTCTTTTCACCCAGCACAATATTCTTTAACCTCTGTATTTCGGTAGTCAGCTGTATTGGGCATCCAAAATTGAAAAAACAATTCATTGAAAGTATGTTTTAATTCAATTATGATTTCATTAGAAAAAACTTTCAATAAAATCCTCACAATTATTTAGAAAATATAAATTCCGAAAACAAAGTGATCAAGATACATTTGGATAAATAAATAGCCCATTTGCTGTGTTTTTTTAAATTCTAAATTAAATTTGATACGTTGTTAATAATCTGAAGAAAAACTAATTTTTAGTTTAAATGTAGACTATTAACAATAATATAGACCAACTCAAACGCTTTGAGAACATTGAGATAGAAGAATCAGCTTCGACAATATTAATTTGGGTACAATAAGTGGATTAAAACCTAATCGAAGAAAGCCTTCAAGCTAATTTCAAAACTCGAAATCAACTAATTTGAAGACTGTCAAGCATAAAGCGGACAAGGTGAATTTAGCCTGACAAGCTGGCAGAAAAAGTTGGATATTACAGGCCCATTTCGCTGATACGTGCAATATCAAATTTATTTGAGAAACTGGTGTTGAAACGAATTATGCTTCATACAGACCGGGCCAACGAACGACAACGAAAGAGATTCGGTGTTGGATATACATTGTAATCGCCGCCGCCGTTGAAAAATACGGACTCACGCCCAACGAACGTTTGCCCATAACAATAAATACAATATGTACGGTTTATCGAAGGCCGCCGAATTTTCGGTATCCAACACCGAATTTCATATACCTACCGTCAACACCGCATTCATCGATTCCGTTCATTTCTTTTGATGTTACCGACGTTCCACGGATATGCCAACAAATGCGAATGTCAACAAACCTTTGTTGGCCTTCGTCAAACAGTCCAAACAGAACTAGATATATCCCAACAAAACTATTCGTTGGCTTTTATTCGCCCGATCTATACGCAGAATTTATAGAAATACCAGATTTCCAGTTTGGATTTCGAAATTATCACTAGACAATCGACCAAATGTATAGTGTAGCAGAGGTTGCTGAAAAGGCATTCGAAGAAATGTAATACTGCCCTGAGATATTCCTGGACGTCTCACAAGCTTTTGACGGGGTTTGCTATTTGGGATTAATTTACAAAATGTGCAAATTGCTAACGCGGAATTACCGTAGACTGCTTGAAACATATATACTAAAAAAATTTAGAATCTCGCATGAATGGGCATTCTCAACTCATCAAACCAAACCTATTTATACTGTAGTTCCACTTCTGTATCTACTCTATACTATTGATATCCCAACAATAAAAGGAACTGTACTTAGAACCCTTGCTGAAGACACAGTTATCATGGCAAAAGATGTATCTCTGTCTAAGGCTGTAGTAGTGGTCAACAAGATCTATAAATATAGTAAATCTCAACGTGTTAAATCATTGAAGCAAAATAACAATAACCTAATTATGTCACATGACATTTGGATGATCTCTCAAACAGAATCAGCTAAATAGATGGAAATATATCAATGCAGCAATGGTAGGATAAATTGGAAACATCATGTTAGACGAAAGGCAGAGCAGATTAGGCCCAAAGTCAGGCAACTGTACTGGTTAGTCGGAAGATATTCCCAAATTGACATAAAATAAACGAGACTGGTTTATCAGTCGATCATAAAGCCAACTTGGATCTATGGGTTTCAAATACGGAGTTACACTAAACTATCAAGTGAACTAGTATACCAACGCATCCAAAACAAAGTTCTACGATTGATTACCAATGCTTATCGCTACGTAACCCACGAAGAGCTGTCCGATGACTTCGAAATCACATGGATGTGCGAAAGAATCCATGATTTCTCATTATAACATGAAATAAGGTTGCTAGATGACAGCAACATGGAAGCAATATAGCTACTGGACAACACGCAGGAAATCAGAAGAATGAAGCGCACCAAACCACAGGAATTTATATACTATATAAGTGTATTCCTAATTTTAGCTGAATTAGTTTAGTTTTATTTTAATTTGGAATGTACATACTACAACACAACGCTAGAAATAAATTAATTTCTAAATTAAGAATGTACTAAGCATATCTAATAATCCAAGGCGCATTTACATAAATTTGCAATAATTTAATCCCGATACATATTTTTTCTCATATTTCAAAGGCTCCCACATACCAATTAGCGTTCGGGACCTACTGCTTAACGTAGGTTCCGAACTACGGTCCTCGGAATTAAAACTATCGACTTGCGAGTGACCCACTCAGGCAACCTAGAAGATATCTAGTTTTACCTAGCCTGGATACTGGCGTGACATATCATTTTCATTATCAAATTTTACACTTTTATCTTTTAGGCAATCAAAATTATCAACAATTACAAACATATATTTACGCCCATGGCCCAGTAAAATTCAAACCCACGACTATCGCAACATTAGGAATACCGTTCTGTCCCTTCGACCACTGCGCAACCCACTACCCGCCCGTTACATATTTGTTATGTTATAGAAGATATATTTATCTGATTTTTTGAACAACCTAATATATTTAAAAATATTGGATGGGTATTTAAACCTATCATTTAAGAAAAAACAGAGATTGAACAAGACCAGATCAAATAAAATAAGAGATTTGCAATAGAAGTACTTAAAAAACTAATAACTACGAGATTATTCCAAAAAGGAGACGATTTCAAGGTGAAATAAAATATTTGCAATAGGGCTGAGTACCTTGGCGGAATCGAAACCGGAACAAATGCAATAAATACTGGACAGCAGAGAGCGCCACTGTCGCCCCTTACAAATCCAATCGGGCTAAGTGACGGCCTACTTTATCCCACGGGGAAGTGCCTGGCAAACGTGTGCTTTGGCCTTAAGGGGTTTTGGTTGACCATGCCCCCGTATTGATGTTCGGATTTCGTAAAGAACGACTCGCTGAAGGAAATACTGTTTTCAGACCGTGTTTTTGCTCATTTTAAATTTGTTTATTTTGTATTATTAGATTTGTGTTTTTCTTTGACACAAATATGTACGCTTTTTCCCTATCCCCGTTGGATTTATGTATCTACACCGGTTATAATAATACAGTTTTTGTATTGCTTAGATTGTATTTAAGGAAAATATAGAATTTCTGTTATACAGTAAGAAACAACAGTATAAATCAGACCTCTCCGCAAAAGTACTTTAAATATATAGTAATTTTAGAATATATACGTATATGTGGTAATTGTTTGATGCAATACTTAATTATTAAGAATTTATAACCTTAATATATTTAAAACATAGTATATTTAAAACTATATTGTAAAAAATAAGTATTGAAAATGTCCATTCCTAGCTACAACCATTTACCTGGGCTAAACGCAAATTCTGCGTACAAAAATATTAGGGCTTTGTTTTCATTATAAGTAAACCCTAGGTTGCATATATCCCGCCTAAAATATTGATACCACTCACTTATTATGGCGTTGAATTTATTGCTAGTTGCAGTTTGTAAATCAATCAATTTGTAATCAATCTGTTTGATGCATCCGAAAATGTAGCCTAATCAGTCTAGAAAATTCACCCATTTGACAAATGTCTACAAAATTCTTCAAAATATTAGTAATAATAATTAGAGGTTATAAACCAACAAATTTTTGTAGATCGCTGCTTCATATTTATGATTAGTCTGATTGATATCAAAGCCAATAAATCTCACATTCAGAAACAGACTACGTTTATAATCAATTACTTCTAATAAGAAGGAGATAATGAAGCTGCTTTTGCCATTAAAATACGTTAGAGAGGTAATTACTGACACTATTAACTATTAAGTTGTTGTGGGTTTAAATGGAAATAATTTCTGCGTGTTGAATGTGAATATTGTGAATTGGCTAAAAACTTCCAAAAAGTGAACAACAATGTAATATTAGATTCACCAAAGAGTAAACAATCTGCAGAAGGCTTTAGGTAAGACTTTGATCATTTCAAAGTGAATTTAATACATTATCGTGCTAGAAAAATATTTGACACTATTTTTAGAGTATCTCGATCGTCTCTCTCCAATAAAAGATTCAGCGCATCAATATTTTCGGTTCCTTTAATCTCATTAGTTCGTAGTAGATCACATCTTACCAAATACAGAGATTGTATTCGCAAATGATGTCACAAACTGGACATAAACTAAAACTTTCTACTCATGGAGTCAATGTTATTGGTGCGTTTTGATCGTCTGTTATAATTTGATGCTAGAATTCTAATCCTTCGTTCTACCTGGAATTATAGAGTGAATATTAGAAAGTTACCCATTTTTATTGACCAAAATTAATTAGATGAAGAGCTTCACCAGCACACTGGATCATCACACTATCTTCCACAATATATGAAGGAATATAAGACTGATGATTCTCCTCTTAAATTTATAACCATAGAAAAGCTTGAGATCATAACTTATTCAAGAGATATCTTAGAATTACTTATTGTTCATACTAATGGAAAGCTTTTTTTACCATTCATAATATCAATTTTCGATCAGCAGGTCTGGGGAATTTATTCTACCGATACTTCTGCAAATTACTGGAGCGCAAGATTATTATTACTGGATTAGTAACAATCATACAATCATTATAATATATTTCTTGGAATGTTCGATCCTTCAAATACAACAACAATCTTAGATTTATCACAAGCTATTCCACAGTGGATCATTTTATAGGTTTTGAGAGCAACATAACTCGAGGCCATCGTGAGCCTCTTTCTTGATTTGGAAACTCAATTTTCTTTAACCCTCAAATATTTTTAACTAATTTTTGTTATTTAAATAGTTAACAAGTACTTGTAGGCTTTTTAGCACTCTACGATATCATTCCAGAGTACGATTGGCAAAAGGAGCTCAAAAAGATGCTTTAATTGCTTGTTGAGGAGGACCTGAGCCTTTTTTAACTCTTTGAGTTGACTCTCATATATTTAATGGGATTATGCCATTCTACTTTTGATTCAGCTGGCTCACATAAAATAGCAGCAAATATCTTACCATTATTAAGTTTCTTGAGATTTTATCAACTTATCTCCAGGGATTAAGGTTACCCAAGTAATTTATAATACAATTACTTTAGCCCAATTAGATTATGGTAAACAATGTTTTGTTACACATCTTTTAGCAAATACTATGAAGCGAGGCCAAACCTCACTTTCTCCATAAAAGACGTGAAATACTGAACTACAGAGGCTCCCTAAAATTTAAATTCACTCTCTGCCTCAGTATTGGGAAATTTTGCTTAGCCATTCATGGACTACATGTAATATACTAGATAGGTCCTTAAAATATCGATAATGAATTATATATTTGGGCTTACACAATAAATTCTGTAATGCCGATTTAAGGAACACATCATAGTTCATCTGAGCCCTATTTGCTTAAACTGGAGAGAAAAGGCATACCTGGAAACATCAGGTTGTTAATAAAATTGTTTTAACGAAAGAGGTTACTAGAAGTGGCAATAAAATATTTTATCTATATTCTGCAGATAGTTGGTATTTAATTCTAACATCCAGCAAATAATATTAGTGTAGATGGTCATACTAACTACTAAATTCAGAATGAATATGAGAATGATATAAAATGTTAAAAAACACCTTCTTGTCACATAGCGTGATATCTATGTATTGAATCAGTTTCAATAATAATTTCCTGTTGATTGAGAAACGCATTTCTACATTTGGAGACAATATTAAAAGTAGGCCAGATCTCACTATAACATTGACTGATCAAGATTACGGATATAAAGCGCAAAATATAGACGCAAAGAAAGTATAAAGCTCCTAATCCAAATATGTCAATCAAACCCCATTCGTAAAAGAAAAAGCACCATGTGACAAGGCGAGTCAACGTTTTACTAGAATTCCAGCCAGTATATACTAAAAGGGTTTATTTTACGTGATGTGTTGTCAGAGTAAAGCTGATGTTCTGCTGTTTTTATCATATCCTCCGACAGCCATGCCGGGTAATGGCCTAATAACGAAGCAGAAAATGTTGTCTCAATTTTTTGCGAACAGTCTGATTAGTACCTAAAATATTAATTTGGTTTTCTTATCGAAGCAAACAAGATAAAATATAAAACGGGTTACGAAGGCATTTTTGTTTCGCCAAATATTAAATTACAGGCTTGCGTTTTTTAATTACCTTTTTTATACACTTTTAATAAGATTAGAGCATATTAATTAAAACATTATACGGTTTTCTTATTTATTATCTTTTCTTATATTCTTAATCTATCTAATAAAAATTGTTTTGGTATTTTACTAAATCTTATGTTATTAAATAATTCACTAATAGGGTGTATATTAACGTTTATAAGGACATTTGAACTGAAACTTAACTAAAGATGACTAAATATTATCTTCAATTATTAGATGCTTGCATATATTTTGATCTATATCTATTGGTGAAAATACGAATTATCCATGTAAATAATGGATAAACAACCTACCCTAATTGTTGTATCGATAGTACTAACATTTCTTTACATAAAATAACAGTATTATTGAGTACACATAGACGTTAATCATGGAATACTCAAAATTGAACATTTACTACTTTTATTATTTAATATGAAAAATCATCTGCTGAAGGAAATCTTACGCTTTTAGAAACGTACGGTGATAGTAGTCGAATTGTAATATAGCAATTATGGGTTATGGTTTCAAGGTGTATTCATGTTCACGGTATGTTCATGGTATGTTTCATTAAAAGTGTATATCCATCAATCCCTCCAAGTGATACGTAAGCCAATCATTCATTCAGAAAGGGTCATGAAATGAAATTAACTGTTGGAGTCTAAACCTTGAAACATATTTTACGGGTCAACATATCAAATTCAGGAGAATATGTCGCGGCTTTAAACTTGCTATTGCTCATAGCTATTGCACAACAAAGCATCATCACATATCATAGATGAAACAGTCCAACATTACCTTAACTTTAACATTTTAGTTATGAGAAATTGTGTTTAATGAAGTGTTAAAAACAACCAAAATAAATGCTATCGTTGCCTAACGACTACAAATATGCAATGAATAAAATTAGGTCATAAATTCAATGATCTAAGACGTATGCTTCAAATATCCTGAAATACCTAGTAAGAAACATAATGTATATCTAAATAACGTTGATATTTTTTTAAATAATGATTTTTAGAGGTATATACAGATATATTTTAATATTATATAACTGCTATAATGTTATAGACTTATATTATGGGTTATAGGCAATTAGTTATAACAATGGAATTGTTGGTGTATTATATTGATAGCTTATTAAGCAGTTAATAGAGCCTCATAAGCATGTTACTGAATAATCAAGTAGATGAAAACAATTTCAATTTAACAGTATTGGCGAATATAAATTATTAATTGTTTTTAAAAGAATATTAATCATTCATGTCTGTAAGAATATAAATATATATGTATTGTAAATATATGGAATGTGTAAGCAAGTGTCTTATTTGTTTCAACAAATTCTAGTTTTATTTAAATAATATTTTTAAATAATTACAAATTTAATACAAAAAAGGCTTTTTTTGCAGATCATGTAACTTTAAGGAACATATTATGTCAACTATAATAAACCATACTTACAATTTTACTTTTAAAACTGTATTATTCTAAAACATGATTGCCGATAGCAGTTAATTATAGTCCGCAGCATTCCTCTGTTATGATTTCGTTTTAATTTAGTAGTTTATAGTACATCAAAGTAACTGTTCTTGAATGTGTTTATGGATATATTTTGAAATACATTTTTCATCACCAGTATTAATGTGATTTTATTTCTTCCTTCATGTACTTTTGTTGTTCTGTTTATTAAGTTGATTAAAATGTTTAAAAGAGAATGAAACTCTCTGTCAAAACATGTTATTCAATATCAAATCATATACTAGCAGCTCTCTGAAACACAACATTGTAACAAATTGTAACTGAACCTCGTAATTTTTCGTGAAAGGCTATAGATCAATTCAAATATGTAATATCATTTAAAATAAATATTTTGGATATCCCGCTCATTGAATGCAAGAAAAACTGCATATTTAATGGAAATCTTATAGCTAACATAAATAATGAAAATAATTCATGTGGTGTAACAATATTAGCTGCTTGTCATTGATTTATTTTTCCACTTCTTCATTATTTCGAAACTGTTTGCCAGTGAAGTCATGCTACATGAATTTGAATAAGTATTAAACAGACGTAGCTATGTTCCGTGAAGACATTGAGTTTTCAGAGCCTTTTATTCAAGCTGAAATAGTGCCCTTTACAACGTGTGGCCGAACCTTGTCATGATAGATGACAACATTGTCTATGTGACTCGCTGTTGCTGATATTTTTTTGCACAATTCAAGTTGTTCAATTGAAGTTCGTGATGCACTACACTTTGCTATTCCCACCATCTGATTAGCATTTTTACGACAGGCACTTGTCGAGTCAAAGGCAAAAATCTGTTGGTGAAAATCTGTTTTAAATTGGTGAAATTTCCCCTGACGAATACTACTTATATTTATTATTAGCCTGAAAGTTTGTTTTAATAAAAAGTAGATTAGCTTAATAGTAAATATATTTACCAAAGTGGTAACATCAAACTTCAGGTCATAAAATGTGTCGATCGGATATCAAATAATCATCTTTACATCCAATGAGTGATCTTTATACATAACCTAAGGACAGAGTTCTAGCGTACAAATTGTTACAAAAATACTCTATTAAATATGACACAAATTTTAAATCAACAAAACTTAATTAAAAAATTGCGAAACATATATTCTTCTGTGGAATATAAACACATGATAAACACATGCGATTTTGACTCATCTAAATTGCAATTAACTAAACAAGTCCGTAATTTCGTGAACCCGTTATAAACTCTTAGCCTATATACTATTCCGGTAACATTTTACATTCAAAATTATTTTGGGCTATTACGATGTTTACAAACACCGTTACTCCGAAATCCCAGTTCATGTTTCGGCTACATTAGGATTTCGGGTAGCTCCCGAAGGTTAAAAAGCAAATTTGCAAGTCAATGCCTCTTTTGTCTGTCTTTCTATTCCCTTGAAATATTTTTAACATAGCCAGTAAAGGGGACTATATAATAGAATACGTATGTTTATGGTACCACTTTAAGATACAATCTGCTGTGATAATAGATAATTTTGTTAGTTTACGGCAAGCAAATTAAATTAACTGTGTAATTATTAACTCTATACATATGTAATATTGGTGTTGTCTATTTGTATTGGAAAATTAGACATTATATATTAAATTCTTGGAATTAATATAATGCCAAAAAACATCTATTATTTTTCGATAGTTTATTTTTAAAGTAGTTGTTATATCGATATTAATAGTAATTGACCAATTGTTGAGAAGTGCATGAAATATTTATCCTAGTTACATTAAAACCCAAGTAGTAGATACAATGAAATTACTCTAAAAATACACAAACAATTGATATACTCAAGAAAAATACTCAAAAATATTATTGATGAAATTAAGACACAAATAAGTTATATTGGCTAGCCTATCATATCATAAATCGAACTCAAATTATGTTCAGTTCAAAACGGTGTCTTAAGTGATGCAAGCAACCTGAGGTCGAGCGTGTTCCTGCAGCAGAACCTGCCTGCATCCGTACCTAGTAAAAGGTCCCTTTTTATCAAGTTTATTTTTCTTTCGAGCAACGAAAACGAATAACGTTGTTTAGACCAGTTCCAAAGTGTTTGTTATGAAGATATCCTAATGATTAATTAAGAACTCCTCCTTATGTTGTTGTGAAATCAGCCACGTGTTCATACACCAACCTAAATTGTGTTTGGCCAACGCTAGCACCCAACTTATAAGTTTTTGATTTTTGTCCATTTGGAACAAACCTCTGGGAATAGCCTCTTAGGCAATTCCTAGTCAAGCTGCAAGCTTTTATTGCATTTACGACGAGTTTCCATCTAGCAAACTTGCAAATCTGCAATTCAAATATTTTAAAAATAGGCCAAAGTTTTACTGAATTACCACAACATAAAGCTCCTACAGATTCGTTGGTTCGTTTTATTACTTCAGCTGTAAATGCTACTTTCTTCTCCTGTATTACTACTCCCAAGAACTGGATGATATTAAGATTCAAAATAACAGACTAACATATTCCCTCCATATTCCTCGGTAGTTTTTACAATATTTACTATGTCTTTCTGTCAACATTAAAACAATTATAGATTATTTTGTAATGCTGGTAGTAGTCTCTTTTATTGTCAAATTTACGTAAGCAGAACGAATAGCCGCTGAAATAATGTTTTCCTGCAGATTTTGATCAGTTTTTGCTGTAAATTGGACATTTTAATATGCTTTAGTAGTTACTACTGCTCTTTGTAAATCCTTAGCTCGGTTTCTGGAAATAAAAGAAACTTGTATCGTTCAGCTGTTCAAATAGCTAAAATATATCTATCATTATTATTGGGAATTATAGCTGATGTTTTGGAGTCAACAAGCGGCTCCAGTTGGTGCTGATTGTATGCAATGACATTGGAAGACACTCTTTTGTGGAATATGAAACCAAAGCTCACTACTCGTTGGTCACCACCAGAGTAAAATAAGTGAACATTTCATTGAGAGAACAAACTTCCTGTTTCTTAAAATAAAGTTGTAATACCTTGTGGGCAAATATCTGGATGCAAAAGAATATTGAAGCCAAAGTAACGCGTCTACGTTTTATTTGAATATAAGATAATGGCGATTTGTCATTTAAATTCGTCCACTGCCCTTATCGTGAGTTTTGTTTGCAAAATTTTTGCGGATGTGGCAGCTATAGTGCAAGGAGCTTCTGAAACCTAAGACTTTATCTAAAATATACTTCACTGCCTAATGAAATGGGACGCTTAAGGTTTTCATTAAATTATCAATCAAAATATAATACAAACCTATCTTCAAGAAATTATTGAAACATTTTTTGAAAAATAAGAAATTAAGATTAAAATGTTTTGTTAAAAATTATCAACATAGCAGATTAAAATTTATTTGAAAAGAGTTGAATAATGGAATAAAATTTTAAAATTGTTTAGGATTATATAGATCTATTAAATCCCAAATTTTATAAGTAAAAATAAATAATAATTTTAAAATATTGCTTTGAAATATATTTTTTCTCAACTCATATTAAAACAAAATCCAATTAAAGCTTCTATATAATTAAAATACTGAAAGAGTTCGTATAAGAATATTTTTAAATTTGTCATAATATTTAGTTATAAAAACTGTTGAGTAACTTCATCTTGACAGCGCTGAAATTTTTTTTATAACAACAAAAAGTGTCTATCCAGAAAGTTTTCTTACGTGAATTTCTATCAGTTTTTTACATAATATAAAGTTTTTTTTTTCAATATGTGACATTGATTCAAGTGACAATGGGTTTTGGCCAAGATAAAATATACTTTTTCGCGAAAAATTTCCCCAGTTTGACAATATCATCCTACGTGTTTTAGTACATCATAGTGGCGTACTTAACATATTTCGTAAGTGGCGTGAGATATCGTCTCCTGCTTTCAGAGATTTTCCATAGAATTAAATAACTAAAAACAAGAGCATTTTATTTTAGAGCGCGTACAAAGCATGTTTCTAAGGAAAGAAGATATATAGACGGAAAGAAGATGAAATAATGTCCCCACTCTGCTGGTGAAAAATTGTTTACCTTATACCTTAGCGGTATTTTTGTATGGAAAACAGTCCACGGAAAAAATGGAACAAACAATATTACCATAACATTTCAAATAATTTTAGATCTCAGACATTTTTCTTTTTATAATACAAAATATATCCATCCGGAATATAATAATTTAAAAAAAAACTGAATGGAATTTGCCAAATTCCTTTATTTCCTTTACGTCAATGCATCTAAAACACTTAAATATGCCATTACTGAAATTAATATACAATGGTAAAAGTATGAATTATTTCTCTTTTATTTCAATGTAGATTTTATATATATATATATATATATATATATATATATATATATATATATATATATATATATATATATATATATTACCATAACCATACCATATATATATATATGAATTTTACCAAGTTTGGTACCTACACTAACTCGGATAGTTATTATTTGTATTTATTTTTTTTTTTTGTTTTTCTTTTTACAAGAACAATTTACAGGTATGGTTATCTGTCACAAAGCTGACATGGAGAGACCGTCAAAATCGTTCGATTTGATACCTTTAAACTTTTTTTTGTAGAGCTTCCTCATGTTATAAGTATATGTCAATAAACCACAATGATATCATGCTCTTATAGTCATCAGAGATTTAACTTCATAGGAAATTTTGGGGAAATATATTGTGACGTCCAACATGTAGATGTCGCTACTTTTAACATACTACTTGTTTTATTCGCTATGCTAAGAGCCGCGACGGGATCTGATTAGTTCATTTTTTCTATGGTTTGTTTATTTTGTACGCCATTTTCATTTATTTAAATTATTATTTTATTTTATTGGTATATACAAGTCGGTAGTTGAAACGCATTCTCATTATAGGATATGTTGTGTATTCGGATGCACAAATAGTGAGGAAATGCATTTCCGTTTTTCCGCATGCGTTTTCCGTTAAAAAAAATACCCGGCGAACTTACAAGAAATGAGTTGAAAACATTAAAAATCCTAAATTGGTTGGGTTAAACATGAAACAGAATTATGATCGTTACCATCAGACATTTTTGTGATATATTTAAACTTTCCTTCAAGTATTTATAAACAATTTAGTGATGGTAAAAATAATACCACGAACCCAGAATATGTATAAATGGAAGTGGATCACAATCAAAATGGTACAGAAGGTAAATTGAAGGAGTCAGTCACATTTCTGTTCTTTATTGTTACCATTGATTTCTAAACTGTTTTACTATATTTGCCTGTGGCCTATTTCCATCGTTCCTAGCCCACAACCAGTGTGGTAGAAGCAGGTGTCATCGACATTTGAAGAAACTAGAGGTAATGGTTAAGTTTGTATTAATTCAGCCAGTATCCGCATTTCTGCCCATTCTTACCTTTAATTACTTGAATTTACAACTTCAGTTCCTGATTTTCCTATAAGAGCAAACAAAGTTTTAGATTGTACCATAGTGTACATCTCAAGTTATTTAGTAAAACTTTTGGAAAAGAAATTAAGTGTGATTTTTGTTTACATACATTTATGAATAAATCAGTAGACCCACAAATTGAGACTTATCTTACATAATATTATATTATATTATATTATATTTGCTCAATATCTCATGCCCCAGACTCCAACAAAATTGTTTTATTATACTGTCAGTGGATCTTTGAGCTATATCTTTTATTTTATTCAGCGATTTTGCCACGTTGATAATATAACAAAATTTTTGTCAAATATTAAAAAAAAATAAATCTAAAACCCTTCAATTGTACATTCCATAATGATCTTTCGGATAAAATATTAGGAGTACTAGCAAGGTGGGGTATATACTTTTGAGTAAAACAGGTGAACAGAATATTAAGAGAGAAAGACTCAAAAGTTGCTTTCAGCATAAGAAAACAAAAAGACAGAACTGGTAGAACCTATTAAATTGATGGTACTAAACAAATATGAAAAAGGAAAAAGATGGAAGAGTTTATTTTGATTTGCAATGCACCAAAGTTTTTGCTTATGGTATTATATATATGTATACAATATTTAAAATTTATAGATATATTTATTTGTAAATATTATATTTATTTTTAATTGAATTTCATTTAATAAATTTATTTGAGGAAAAAATTGTTTTTTATTTAAATTTCATTGGTCAATTAAACATGACGCCAAGGCTGTCATGTGCTGAACATTACTAATGAGCCAATCAAATATCTTCATAGTAAAATATTCTTCTTACAGGTGCTTATAATGGAGATTTAAATTCACCAATCAAATTAGGGAGTCCCCTATTGGGTTGCATCTCTATTACTCTATGCTTATAGTCAACATATCTCACACCATCGATCAAATTGGCACACGTAATAAACAGAATATTAATTGTTTTTAAACATAATAACATATACTAATAGTTGAATGAAATTAAGAAAACGAATGGAAGATATTCAGTTGATGAATTGTCAGTATCAAAATCTCTATATGTTATGTAATACGGCCCAGACTATCCGCCTAGTTCTTTTGACTACCTGAACGGCGGAGGAATGGGACGGGTTGATTCGTTTTTACCCTTAGTGTCGCTTTGTATCGCTGTTCAAGTCGCCTCTCCCTTCCGTTAAATAAAACAATATTTTAAAGCAGAATAATAATTTTTCTAGATTAATAGAGTTCATAAGGCTCTTCTCTTTGGAATTCATTCTATTACCGGTATTCATATTATTTATCAAGAAAAGAGGACAGGTTGACATTGAATTGGCAATCGTTCCACAGTTACTTCATATCTTGGTGTATATAAATGAAGTTCGTGCAAAAATACCGCAGGTCAAGCTCTAAGGGCACAAACGATTGGTTGAAGGTGCTCTACAACCCCTATCCATACTATATCAAGTAAGAGACACTCTATCTTTGAAAAACTCCCCTAGTCGGTGCATTCTCGGCACATGCATCACAGTTCAAGGTGTAAGGCCACCACCATCTGGTTTTTCTGAGTACATGAATGATGAACAATGGAGATAGGTTGGTCTGTTTTTACCCCCAGTGTCGCTTTGTATCACCTTTCAACTAGTCGCTTCCTCTTTCTGATAAATAAAATAATATTTTCATGTAAATTAGTAGTTTTTGTGATTAAAACTCTTTCCTAAAATAAATCTTATATACATTTGCTTAAAAATTTACTCTCTTATATAGTGACTGCATTCATAAATGACATAAAATATGTATGTTGGTTAGCGGAATCTTGACAGCAGAGATTAGACGCAAATTCTAGTTTTAGAAATTACTTTTACACACCTACTTAATATTTGATTTTTAAAATGTTGTAGCTTTTTTCTAATAATACATTTTCAATAATTTTTTCTTCCTGTGAAGGAAAACTAATTTAAAATAATAAAATGATAGGATATCATCTTGAGAATAAATTTGGACATTAAATTAATAGTGTTACAATTTTAATCTGAAAATGGAGTGTTTTTAAAATAATAACCATTTGAATGCATTAAGCATTTATCAAAATAATCATATTCGGTTTCTACGAAATTTTGTACATTATCTCTTTTAGGATGCTTACTATTCAAAACCAGTATTTGGTTAAAAAAATCAGTGTCATCTGAAAGTCAGGTGGAAAGTCAGAGAGCTTAAAAAGAATAAATAAACACCAAGAGGTTAAAGGTTTACGAAGAAACGAAAGCTGTGGAATTAAAAATTGTAGAATATTATGTAAATATGTTCATTTGATTCGAATCCATAACCAGCAAACTCTTCCATATTAGGTTATTATTTTTGCTTATATTCACATTATGGCTACCCATTATTGCAACTTTAGTATATATATGTAACTTCTATTAAACATTTTGTTCTGGAAGAGTCGATCTATATTTGTAAAAATAATATTCTTAGTGAAGACCCTTTCTTATGGAGAACTAGAAAAAATTTCTTTATAAAAATGTAAATTCAGTGAATCCTAATGGACGACTTCTGCCTTTTATTGGCAATTTTAGTACCTGTTTTCGGTATCCTTAAGTCTGAGCTTCACTTAGCTATGCCGAAATAATGGCATGAAAATTGCATTGAATCAACTTATAAAAAAACTAGAAACACTGTTATATAGAACTCGCAGAGATAAATCGAAATTCAAAATTAATAAAAATATGAGACAATAAAACTATATTTTAAAGATCGCAAAATAAATTAGAGATAATAAAATATTTAAGAATGTTTGAATACTAAAGTAATTATTAGTTGCTGAAGGTTGACAAAATGCACCTGTGTCTTAAGATAGTAACTCAACAATAAAATGTCAGAAAAAAATTCTGATATACATAATACAGGTATCCTGATGTGACAATTTCAATGAGTGACATGGCAATTTCAATTTTATAATGCAATTTCATGACATTATTGTAAAAAAACTAAGTTTTGACTAATGAGCAATTATTAGAACCAACATGTATTATAGGAAAAGCAATGTGAATAATTATTCTGTAAATGCAATTAAAAGATATTCACGAATTCCATAAGTTTTAGGTTTAAACAATTACTTTAAAATAATGCAGGATCAGTAATTTTCGAACAAAATTATCTTACAAATAGACACTACCATTTTTTAAATTGTTTGCATTAGATTGTCACCAGCATAAAAATGTTGATATAATAAAATACCACATACGTCAGCAATAATTGACACGGAAAAAAAGTAACAAATGATCTTTAGTTTTCGTTTGGATAACGCTAGAAAATTAAATTTATTTTCGACGCAACGCTGGTCTCTTAAACGTTGATATATTGCTTTTGCTTAACATATAAATTTGCGGCCTTTTAATTTAGCGATTGGTAATTACATTAAAACATGTCTGCCAACTCGGATTTCATACATAACGTAATATTTTTTCAATGCAAAATAAAGTAACCTTAAAATAAATGTTGTTTTAAACACCGCTGCTGCATTCCAATTTTAATATGCATTTGCAAATAAATATTTAAATATTATAGGAAATTTAATAACGCTAACTTTAAATAATTAATGGTAACATGTAAAACAATTAATTATTAACCAAGTTATTATTTCGTTTGAAGAAAATTGAGAGCTTAATGCTAAAAATAATTAATTATGGCATAAAATGTAAATCTAATCACAAGCAAAGATAAAGGGAGATGTTTTCATTGCAACATTAGACGGCTTATAATGAATCCAGAAAGAGAAGGGTTTATTGATTTTAAGCAGATCATAGAGAATTTTGTATTCAATTATAAAGACAGTAACAGAAACAAATCGTCAAAAGAACATTAAAAGCGTTTAGAGCTTTAATTTGCCTTGAAATACATTTTCTTTTTTCTGACCTCGACTAATTTCTGGAAAATTTGGGAGATGTGAATGAAGAGCAACGTGAACAATTTCACTAGGACACTAAAGAAATGGAGCAAAGATAATAAGGAAAATAGAGTGTCTCAATGATATCAAACTACTATTGGGCGCTTCAGAGCTATTCTTCCTATAAGGAAATATGCAAAGACGACCTTTACCTTGAAAAATAAAACGTTTTAGAGAGTGCTATTGAAAGTAGTATATTAGTTAACCATTTGTAAACAAAATATTTTTGAAGACTATTTTTTTATTTTAATGTAATTAGTTGTCTTACATATTTGCCAAAATTGTTAAAAAGCGTTTCATCTTACGATAATAAGAAATCCATTTACAAATTCAGCACACCCAAAAACGTAGGGATTATATAACAAAACCTAAACAGTTGTTACCATTTTTTCCACAGACATATCTAATTTATCAATCATGAAGAGAAAAATAGTTGAAGCAAAGTTACCTTCATCATATTTTAAATCACAGTTCCGTTGTAAGTTACTATATAGAATGCTCTAGGTATTTACACAATAAATAGAAAATAGTTTTATTAATCAAATTAAATTCTAAATTATTACTATTATGGTGCTAAATTTCTTAAAATGTCCATATAAAGCAATCAAAAGATGCATATGAAAAGAAATGAATGTGGTTGGAAAATTGAAGTATTTGCACTGCTCAATGGTAATCCGTGTAAAAAGCAATAAGAATATGCAGAATTGTTAGGAGTAACACAAGAAACTATTTCCGATCGAGCATGGAAATGATCCAAAGGCTTAGATATTTTGTGCAGTATGAATTGAAGCCAAGATACATTGAAAGTTGTTTAATAATGTTCGAAATTCTGCAATGATGCATTTGATTTGATTTGACAACTGATGCAACCTGCAGAAATACAGGCAAAGGTAACCTACCACAATGTTATTCTTCAGCGTACAGTAAAACAGGTGAAAACATACTCACTCCACCCGCCACATTCTCCAGACCTTACTCGTTTTAATTAGTACTTGTTCCGGCATATGAGACGTGACCTGTCAGAGTAACTCTTCATTTCTTATGAAGATACTAAAAAATGAATCGATTCGTGGATAACCTCAAAAGATACATCATTATTTCAAGAGGGAATCCCAAAATATGGGAAAGGTAGCGGCTAGCGATGGACAATAGTTTGAATAAAATATGTTTACTAAAAAAATTGAACAGACTTCAAAAAGTAAGTAAGGAATTCACCAAAAAGTAAAAAAATAATAAAACTTAGATTTTTAACACAAAAAAAAGTTTAAAATTAAAATATGTACATAATAATCGTTGTAATAACTATATAAAAAAAACACAAACCTTATACAACCTGTCTACTACACGTATTTTATATTCTACTATATAAACACAATTTAGCTTAATACCTACCTAAACCTATTTATCTATTTACAATATTATTTTAACTACTACCAACTGATAACTTTGAAGTTGGTGCCGAGCCCAAATAATATAGAAAATTAAAAATATAATTTACACAAACTTAAATTACCAAAAAACAATTCTAATATGTTTCTCGCAGAGTTGCTGCTCCCGCCGGTAATCAAACCCGCGACCTCCGTTTGTGAGCTGCACCGTCTAACAATTATACTATAGAAGCAGTTGCCTGTAATATTACTATAACTTCCAATATGATATCGTTAGTGATTGAAAAGTAAACAGAATGGCTTTTACACTGAACGCCTTCCGATTTTCCATGACATAACTTCAGCAATAACATTATACACAAATATCTGATTATATTAGATTAAAATATATGTGAAAACTTTATACGTGCCTTTGAAATTTGAGGATTTCCCTCAATTTCCTCGGATTCCACCATCAGATCCCGACTTGGTTCCAATGAAACCACCTTGGAATTACACTCTTTCGAATAAAGAAACAATTTTGAATATCGGCCCATAACTGAAAGAGAAGTTGGCGAACATAAATTAAAATAAGAGAGAAAATAAATAGAAACATTGGAAGAAAATCATTTATACATTATTAATAGAAGAAAAAAAATTATACTATCAATAAACCTTGTCCGCCTTTATTGTATTCCGGAGAAGTTGATAACATTTACCATTCCGACGGTATTTGCGTCGTAATATCGTAATTTTCCGAAAGTACCTCGTCTCTTTTCTCTCACGTCTTCATCTTTCTGAGTGCGAAAAAAAATTACAGACGCCTCTGGATTAACGTCTCCCGTTCCCATCTCGTTGCCGTAATCATGGCCCGAGTTATCCATGACGCAAATAAAAATAGGCACGGTGTAGCCCAGGGGCGTTGAACGTAAAAAGATGGGGTGGTGACATTCTCCTGGATATTCCATTAAGCTTAAGCGATTGCGGCGTAACGGCAAATTTTAGTTTTATACTCCCGTATAACTTGTACAAACAACCTTGTTTTCGTTCAATGACTCTTATTTATCCACAAAACAGTGGTATTTTTATGATATTGTCATCCAAAAATCCTCGGAATGAAATTTTTATAAGTATAAAAATCGAAATTACTATCTCAAATCTCCGAAAAATCGAATGCGTTAAAAAATACCATCGCAGATGTAACACATTCGGTGATAATCGATGCTAATTTTAGATTCGTTGGAAACCATTAACAGAGAAATGAAACGGGGAAATCAAACAAATATAGAGCTAACTGCAATTAGGATTTGCAGTAAAGTTAATTGGAATAACACTCGTTGCATAGGCGTTAGTAGCTACAAAATATTAATACTAATGGGGTCTAATAATAAAGCGTTTATCCTCTAATGAAGAACTGTATTTATCCATTTGTGTTAAGGTGTAAGCAAACAAAATGGAATACAATAAATGTATGATTTCAAATGTAACTAAGTTCATACTTATTTAGATATATTATAATCCGTTTTTCACGTGGCATTTATTGAAAAAGCTTGTTATAATATATAGTAATCATAATGTTTTCTGCCTTCTTTGTCTTTACTATTTTTGTACACATTTTTATTATCTTGCTTTATACCAAAGAACAATGTTGCTTTTGAATCGATCAATTTCGCACTTTTTCAGCATCTCGAAACCATATCCCATGCTTTATTGAACTGAACAAGTGGTAATCAGAGGGCGTCATGACTGAGGAATACGTTAATTGAATACGTTGAACTCAGAATTTGAGCTGTAACAGTGCATCCTTCACATAATGTGCAGCCAAACGTTGTGATGCAACAGGATGACTATACGTCTGCTACAATACATCATTTAATTTATTCAATTGATCTTAGCTGAATTGAGTAACAGTTTCATTCAGTTATTTCAGCTTTTAATACACTACACCATATACACTTTGCTAAATCCACTTATATGCAGAACAAGACTTTATAGTTATGAATATTCTTCATTGTCGATATGGATGGTTCCTCTCTGCTAACCCATGATTTCTCCTTTCAGAATTGTCGTAGTAGATCCACTTTTCATCACCAGTCACAATAGAGTACAGTAAATTCTTCTTTTTTGATAGGAAAGCAATGGAACCGTGATTTTAAAGTGATGAATATTATCACTAGTTAAATAAGTGCAATATTAGGCATTAGTTACAAAGAAAAACAAAGAGGGATAAAATAGATTAACAAATGTAATTATTTAACTGATAAGCACTAAACTAAAATATAAATCCGTGTCCATGATGTGATTATAAATTAACATATATGTATATATAATGATAATATTAAAAATACTAACGAACCAAAGCAGAACAACAAATATAAATTAAATTAGTATATATAAAAACAAAACAAGATTAGGAATTATTAATCAAAATAAATTAATTATATTATGTTTTAATAAGAGATACCAAAGATACCATATTTCGGTTAAAATCCAATCGTTAACTACATTCTAATTAACACATAGGTCGAAAAGTCCCGGACCTATGACATTGATGGCCTTTGACATGATATTTTTATTACATTTACCAATTTCTCAGTTAGTATTATTCTTCATACGAATGCTGTTATAATTTCCTGATATTCTACTCAAAACTTTTCGTTATTTTCAAAACAACGGATTAAAAAAAACTTCGCTCTATCAGAATTATCAATGAAACATTGGCTTGCTGCCTTGGTCGAAACATGGTCGTAGAGATACCGATCATGCAGAACACAGTGGACGCCCAAATGAGGTGGTAACACCAGAGCTAACGTTATAGAAATATCAAAAGAATGCGTTGGCTTTATATTTGAGCATTTGACTATGAGAAAGCTCTGTTCAAAGTGGGTATCGCGTTTGGTCACTGTTAACCAAAAACAAGAACGTGTTGATAATTCTGAGCAGTGTTTGGTCATGTTTGAAGGTAACAGACCTAAATGTTTGCTTCAATATGTGATAATGGATGAAACATGGATCCATTACGTTATTCCGGAATCAAAACGATCATCATCTGAGTGAACAGCAATTGGTAACAGGCCTATTTTGAGACAAAAGATAAATCGTTCAATAAAAATGGAAGTGGAAATGTTAGAGCGGCGCTGGAATGATTGTGTGGCTCTTGATGGTGATTACGTTAATGAATAAAGCCAGTTTTACAAAAATAAACGTTTTCTTTGTTCGTCCGGGATTTTTCAGCCCATGTGTTAGATATGTTTACCAGTATGAATTGCAAAATGATTCAGAACAGAGTAGAAATACTGAAATAATATTTGGTTTGGTTGTATATCAATATTCTTTAGCTAATCGATAAGAATATTAATAAATCCGACCAATACGGAAATAAATAAATGCTAAAGCACTGTTGGCCAGAATTTACAACAACACCTCTTTTAGAATTTCTTAAATTCCTTGAAATAAAAAACAGCAGAAATGTAAATTATTAACTACATAACGTTATCATCTCGTTAGTATATCATTCCAAAACCGCCTGATACACCTGATTTAGGTCTGCGGGAATTTTCGGGCTATTATATATATATATATATATATAATATATATATATAATATATATATATAATATATATATATATATATATATATATATATATATATATATATATATATATATATATATGACTTGAAAACCTGATCCGAGGATATTATTTTATCGATATATTATTAATAACAGGATTGAAACCGAACAAAGGAAATATTTAACATAATGTTGGCAGTAACTGTTTTTGGGAGAAATTACTTCACAGTGGCGGAAATATATTTGGAAAAATATTCCCATTTGTCTTTTGACATGTATAATACATAATAAATTAGCTGTAATACGTTAATGAAAATGTTGACAAATATCAATTCTAATTAGTTTTACAATAATTACAAACCTGCATGTTCATGTTCTTGTTCATATCGGATATAAATTAGCTGTATCAAGTCAATTCTTTCGAACGCTGTGTTAAATAAAAGTGTTCTTTTTTAGGGGTGGCTTTTCGATAGAGATAACAATGCCATTGAAAATCGATTTCTTTTATACCGGGACTCCAAATTTAAACCAACCATTGTTCGAAGGCATTATTGGACTGTTTACAGCTTTTGCCAAAACCAGTTGATATACCTATTTCGAGGATCAATCGATCCACCTTTATTGTTTGGCGTACTGTCGAGAGGACTACTGTAATATATTTTCTGGTTATTTGCAATTTTGTAAAAGTCCTTCAGTATATTCTTTAATATATTATTGTTTCAGGTTAGTTTAGTATTGATTACCAATATCTATTCGTATATTTATTTTAAAAAGTTCTTTCGAAAATTAAAAAATTAAATCCTATACAAAATGTCCTATCAATTTTACTTTTTACTTAATTTTTCATTTTCATAAAAATAATTTATAGTTTACATTAAAAGTGTAAATTTATATTTTAATTTGTAAATTCGTGTAATCCTAACGAACAAGAAATATTTTTTCGCATAAATACACCCCAATTAACATTACAACAACATTACATTACAAGTTACATGTGTTTTAATCAACAACATCTATTTGCGGAAATACGATGTTTTAATGCAAAAAATTAACGATTAAACAATCTAATCTAACTGTTACATTCGAATGTCTTAACATTTTCTTAGATCAAATAATACTTTTCTATTCAGTATTATTGAATTAAATCCCCAAATTTGAAACAGCTTAAGAATTGAATTCTGAAAATTGAATTTATTACGACTATAATGAATGCAAAAAGTCATATCATAATCCAAATTATTTTTTTTATTGTTATTTAATTAATATATTGTTACTAGTCGTTTCCGTCTAACCTACAAATTGTCTTTATGCTAACTTAAATCTAGGTATAAAACTAGGAGGACCCATCGCCCCTAACTCAGTCTCTGGTGAAATAATGTCTATACTTGTGACTGCTAAATTTTTTAATATATGCACCTTACTACACAACAATACACAAGATCAGATGGTTTGAGTCTTTTGAGTCTGTGTCCTGTTCTGGTGGTATCCAAAAGTTGCAATATTTCAATATTTGTATGAGAATGGAGTCTTTCCTCATACCCCTTGCAATTCTCTTGATTTCTTGACTGACTGCGGGTATCTGAAGGTCTCGATGTAGGTAATCAGTCCTATAGTATTTGGGTGCATCCACAATACCTCTCAGGACTTTGTTCTGAAAAAGTTGTATTTTGTTTATGTTACTCTTTGCAGAACATCCCATAATTGAACTCCGTATGTCCATATAGGTTTTAATATTTGCTTATATAATAGCAATTTATTATGTACTGAAAATTGTGATTTTCTTCCAATTAGTCAATACTTTTTCCTATATTTCAATTATAGTTTTTTTCTTTTCTTCTTTATATGTTCCTTCCAGCGAAGTTTTGCATCGATATTCATTCCAAGATATTTAGGGTTGTTGCTATATGGAATGGTAATGTTATTTAATGTTATTGGTCTGTTAATAGGTGAACTACACATGTACCGATTTACTTTCATTAATTCTTATTTTCCAAGCTTGTGTCCAATTATTTATATTGTCACTTGCCTGTTGTAATCTCCGCGAGGATTCTTCACTATTGTCTCCGACAGCTTTAATCGCAGTATCATCAACAAATGTAGCCATCGTGATATTTTCCATTTGTGGTATATCACAAGTGTGAAGTAGATAAAGCATTGGTCCCAGTACACTTCTTTGTGATACACCTGCTTTAGCTTCTTTTATTTTAGAGTAAGTTTCTTCTTGATGGACTCTAAACATTCTGGTTGTAATGCATGATTTTAATAGTTCGGTGTGTTGTTTTGGTAGCATTTTCTCTAGTTTATGAACAACGCCTTCATGCCAAACCTTATCGAATGCTTGTGCTACATCTAAGAATATAGCTTAGCATACTTTTTGACTTTCGTAGGTTTTTTCAATAATATCTGTTATTCTGTGGACCTGGTCAGTTCTTGAGTGCTTGTTAATAAACCCAAACTGGTGTGTTGGTATTAGGGTTTTTCTCTCTATGATCGGTTTTATTCATTTCAACAGGAGTTTTTCAAAAACCTTAGATATTACTGGCAGCAGTGACATAGGTATATAGGATTTTATTTCGTTTGGTGATTTCCCAGGTTTTGTTTTAATCTAAAATCTCTTAATTTAATCTTTAATCAAAATTAAACTCTTTTGATCTAATCTAAACATCAATACAGCATATTGATCAAGTTGGTGAGTTTTATAATTCCCTTTCTTGGTACTTTTTTGCTGTAATACTCCTGTTATTAAATCGTAGACTGGTGATTTCCTGGGGTTAATGTCAGTTTTAATCACTTTTGTTAACTCTTTCGGCGTGACTAATTCAATCATCGAATTTTCAGCTTATATGTCCGGAAAATTATGTTCAATATTAGTTTCGTTTTTTTTTGAAAGTTTTTTCTAGATATTCAGCAAATGCATCTTCTTTTTGGCAATTATCACGTGCCCAATTCCCACATAGGTCTCTTATAGGTGGACTGTGTAGACATGAGCCCTTTAGCTATTTTGAGACTTTTCAGAGTGAGTAATCAGTTTCTTTATCATCTGTTAAATTTCTGAGATAGTCATTTATGGCTTTGTGTTTTATTTTCTAGTATTTATCTTTTCAGTCTTTCGGTTATATTGTTTAAACTATTTTTATTTTCAGGTGTTCTGTTTTGTTGCCATTTTTTTCGTAATTTACGTTTTTCAGCTACCATTTTCTTCACTTCTTTTGGATAATTAATTCCTTTAATTGTACTCTTAATTTCTGGAGTATTATTTCAAGCAGTTTGTTGAATATCTACTACGAATTTTTCTGCTTCAAGATTTAATTGTTCAATTGTCTTGAGGGGTATATTTAGTTGAATTCGTTTGGTCAATTCATAATCCAAATAACGATAAGTATGGCCGTAGACGTGGCGGGAATGTCGCTGCAGATCTACCAATGGCAGTTGAACAAATTGAGTCGTGAGTTTGGCAAATAATATCAACAACAGCGAGTACTAGACACAAAATACATTCTCCGGCAAGATAAAGCTACCAACTAATTGACGAGTAAATAACTGACAGGCTATCCTAGAAGAAATCCAGCTTGATTTATAGAGTTACAAGGATGGTTATAGCTTATTGAATTTTATATTGTTGTCTATGGATAAACAGAGATATATATATATATATATATATATATATATATATATATATATAAATTTTCCAGACACTTAGAGGTAATCGAAGTCTAGAATTATTTTGGACAAGTACCACTATCATAACCACTGCGCTGTCAAGTTCATTTTTATTTCTGTTAATAGTGATATAAATATGTTTCATTCACACAAATACGATCCAGTTATTACTCTTATAAACATAAAATTATATGAAATTAATAAAACATTGAATAAAGTTTTGTTTTCAGGTCAAACTTAATGAAATAAAACGTACGGTGATTTGTCTAAAATTTTAACAATTTTATATAATCTTATCAACTTTCATAAATACCCTGGTATAGTATCTTCTTTATAACACAATAACCTCAGATCCATCCTAAATACATTATTTTGTTTTTTATCTTTAAAATAACCTGAAGGGAAGACTCACTGTAGCTTGTGCTTATTTTCAAATGACGCCAAATACATTTTTTGGGCGTCTTATATATGTTTATATATTTTGAATAGTATTTGAGTCAAGGTCATTTAATTTTAAAATTCACTAAATCATTCATATAATATTATTGTATTTTTGGCTGTTGGAGTACAGAGTAAACTTTAATAATTTTTTAACTCTTTTTAAATATTGTTGTTAATATATATATCGTTTGGAAAAAGGTTGGTGGTTGACTGGTTTATCGATATAGTGAAAATTAATTAAATTATACCAAATATGCTACATTATTGGTAGAGCCGTGATGTCACAAGTGAATAATTTATGTGTTTTTTTTGTTCAAAAACTAAACAGAGAGATTAGAATAAGTAATATGGTATCAGAGAGCAGTATATCTGGACTATATGATGGATGATATCAAAGAAATATGCAGGCGATTTCCATGACGGAGGACAATTTCTATTCGGAACGTTTCCTTTTTCGTTTCTCGAAAATAACACATAGTGGACGATTTCATTCTAGTTTCAACACATCGCTTATTTAGTTGGGGATCAATTCCGAGATCGTAGATGTTTGATTTATGATGGAAATGATGCTGACTCATACTTTTTATTATCAGATTGTAATGGCACAGATTTTCTTCGATATATCGTATTATTATTTATGCATTTCATCCAGATTTTTGTGGCCATCTTCATATAGAAGGTTCGAAGTAGTTCTGTAGCAAATACTTAGATGCATAGAAATATCGACACTACTAACAAGCTTAGGTTTCTGAATATTATTTTTTAAATAATATTCTCATCAGCTTTTTCATTAATTGATGAGCAAGTCGTAACTCTCTTCAAAGCAGAACTATTTCTGCATAACCAATTTTGATAACTATTCACCATGCTCAGCACACATTTTTATAAATATTCTCATATTTTTTATGGATGACGCCTATTCAAGTCATAAGACTTCTTTTGAAATTAAAATGCAAACAGTTTTTGAATCGCTGCAGTAGTTTCAAGATACTAGGTGTCTCTTCGAACTGTGTTTCCTAAATATGAAGCTCACTATATTACTTTATTTTTGGACAACTTGAAATTGACACAGTAGATTTAATTCTGAGTGTTGAAACAAATTGTGAGCCTAATAGTATTTTAACATATAGAGTTAAAGCTACTGTAAAAATTTTATGACATCCATTCATTTGTTTTGAGCTTTAATAAGCAATACCTGGCATGGCGGTTAATAGCAGACTAGAGATCTGTCCTGTTACTGCAGCAAACAGCCCAACAGTTCAATCATGCTGGGGTATATTAGTATTAATTTGAATGTCCTCAAAGCGTTGCATTTGTTGTATTCATTTACAGTATTTTAAAGAAAATAGATCTTTAGTAATTCACTCATCGGCAAATGCACATAACATCGTTTATATCCTATCGTTTGGGTTAAAATTAACGGGACATCTTTCATTATATCTACTTCCTATAGACCGGATAGAAGCAGCTGTCGCTTTTATTTATCCTTTAAAAGGTGAAAGAAAATAAAAAGCCAACGGATATTTGTATATTTAGAATTTTTGGCCGCAGTCCAAATATGTTCTCGTACATCAGAGAGTACGCGCACGTCTTGTTTCGTAGATGAAGGTTTGTTTTTGTGTAAATTGTCTAGGTAAAAACAGTTTATGTCAACAATCTTTGGGTCAAATACATTTAATAATATATGTGAAATGAGTTATAATAAATATAACTTAAGGAGTATTTAATTTAGGAGAATATAATTTCAGGAAAATTTTTACAAAAAATTTATATAGGGAAAAAGTAATTTGGGGTTTCCAAATAAAAAAAAAATAGGCAGCCATTTCGGAAGGTTTAAAAAAGAGCTCGATACCTTTTTTTGTTTCACTAGCTAACAAATTAAATGTCGGCCCATTTATTAAATTTTTTATTGTTATTACCCTTAAGCGTAACTTAATTAATATAATAAGTAATTTCATTCATTAAGATTACATTTTCTAAAAATAAATTGCATAATATATCTGAATAAAAATATTTGTTGTTTTATAAATTTTTCCACCTTTCTGGAAACACGGCGATACCGTGTCGAAAGAACGATGTTTGGCAACAATCCAATCATCGGCCCATTTTCGCACTTCATCAGCATTTCCACATCACGTGTTAGCCAAGCTATACTTCATCGATCTGGACAAGTGGTAATTAGAAAGCGCTATGTCTGGCGGGTATGGTATTTGTGGCAGAACTTCTCGTTCGAACTGCAACAATACATCTTTTCCAACTCTTACATCGTGTAGCCGAGCATTGTTACTGTTTTACTGCCGGTTGGTAGCGCAGTGGTAGAGGCGATGGGACGGTTCTCCTACAGTCCAACAAGGAAAATGATCCCAGTCACACCAGTAACCAGGCTGGGGAGACCGGATGTCTTCTGGGATTATTTCTAAAGTTGGTCACTCGCCAGTCGGTAGGCTTAATGCTGAGGACCGTGGTTCGGCGCCCACGTTAAACTTTAGGCCCAGTCCAAAAAAACCCATACTTGGTAAAAGGAGACATTAAAATATGTACAAAAAATATATTTTACTGGTGTCGGTAGGTATTTGCACTAATAGTTTCATTCAGCTTTACTACTTTGTGATACACTAGACCGTACTAATTTCATCATATTTATAGAAATATTTCTTAAGTTATATGTGTATATTTCTGTTTATATATATAATTTTTAACATATTTGTTCTTACGGCATTATTTCGTAACAATTCGGCACATATTATTTCTATAAATGCAAAGATATAACAAATGTATTGTTTTTCAGAATGTGAAGGAAAATTAAAATTAAAAACAATAATAAGATAGATGGAACCACTTATGATCTCCTACATATAGCTTCCGAACAGGAAGATTTATTCTTTACATCAACAAAATGATTATGGACCCAAATGTGGAAGATCTTTGCTTAACCAAATTAAATTGATCACAGATTATTATTATCATAAGTTAAATATTGGAATCACCAGTTGCTCAGTTCATTTCTAATCTTTAAAAAGGATTAGGAGAAAAAACTAATATATATTTTTTTAAAAACTAACAATTATACACAAATGTTTCTGCGTAGATAATTTTGAAATAGATAAATCTGTGCTTTCAACTTCAGGCTGATAAAAACGGATAGTATAAAATCAAAAAAACTACGAACTAAGGGTATATGTGGTAATATTGCAATCAATAACAATATTCTGCTGCTATATTATCTAAATGATATTTAACCATGCCTGGAACCTGTATTAATTCTTTTGTATGTGAAGCTATCTCTAGACTTTTTGAATTATTGACAAAAGTATGTACAAAACCAAATTTAATTAAAACTCTCATTCAGATTTTTTCTGCAAATGGCGACCTTTCTTGAAACGATTAATTGTGCACAACATCCTGAGCAAAGCCAATGTAATAAGAAAATTAATAACAACATCTATGCTGGTTCTAGTGGATGAAGAAAAAATAAATAGGATTGTAAAGGGCAAAAAAGAAAACTTTTGCATGGCTACTTATAATATGTAGTATATTATAATTCAATAGTATATGTAAGAAATTCATCGAAGTTTTGATCAAGACATATAAGGAGGACAAGTTATGTAACACATTTTTAAATTTTTATAGCGAAGACATTTAACACGTTCGCTACCGATCCGGGATCAAATACTTACCCTAGAAGCCAACTACGTTTTTTTTTTCTGATTACAACAATAAAATATTCCTAATATCGTTTTTTAACGAGTCTTCAGTCTAGATTTTAATATTTTTTAACAAAAAATTATTTTTTGTATGTTATGCGCCAGAGCGTGGTCGGCAACGAGGTCAGATATAATTTACGATACCATAACAAAATTATATACAGAATGGAAATTAATTAACTGCTAAAATAAGATAAAAAAATATTCAGCAGAAAAACGAGAAAAAAATAATAAGTAAATATTACCACGAACAAACAAAATATCTATTCGAGTAAATTGAGAAGTTAATAGAAATAAATGAACGACCATAAGCTAATTGAAATTGTCACTAAAATTCACAAAATAAATAAAAACTTCATTCAGATAACTCGTAAGAGGCTACTCCTGACTAACTTTTTGACTAAATCCCTACTAACAGGGATATCCAGGACGTGCACTGCATATATAAATAGTGCCTTCTCTTTTTCTTGAAAATAACAATCTTTACATTGCTATCTTATTATCTTTCCTGCTTTCTTATCCTCTCTTATTTTCAAAATATGTTCTCTGATAACCGCTCTGGAAGTAGGTTTGGCCGGAGCCTTTAGTAACATTTTTATGATAGACAAACGAAAGTCGTAAATTGGAATACTATTGCCTGAATATTTATTGTAAAGCTAGAGCACGTTTCATATCTATTCTTCACTTTTAGTACAAGAGGGTCCCGACATATCGATATTTTTCCCGCCATATGTAATTCTGTAATATATATGAATCAAAAAGGAAAAAAAATCTAAACCAAGCACATAAATGACTCAGTTATAGTCTTCAAATGTTGCCGATATAACTCTACGGGCACACTGATAATGCTGAACTAAATATAAGGCTTAAAAAGACCATCGCACATATAACGCGCTGGAGCGTAATTGGCGTCCAATGAAAGCTTCACATTATGCGCTAGCGCGTTCTTGGCAGCGAATGTGTTAAGCAAACATAAGTTATAAACTATAAACATTATACAATTTTGGCCGGCCAACTTTGAATTTCTTCTCGTTTCGGCAGTAGGACGTATAAGACAAAAATAAGCTTCTATAGTCTCAATTTTCATAGCGCAAAATATTTTGAATGAGTATACGAAAAACGCTATTATTATATATATTAAGGGAATGCTACTTTTGTACATGTCTATAGTTTGGTTTCATTGAATACTTCTTAATAATATGATGAATAATATATCTAGTAATATAGAAATATTCAACATTTAAGTAACTTTAAAACCTTTAAATCATTAGGAACTTATTGAAATTACTTTTTAGCCAAATGACTGTATCTTTATCTATATATCTATATAGTTATTTTATATATATGTATATATACATATATATATATATATATATATATATATATATAATTTTAATTAAATTGCATTTTATATTCCCCTCCCTAAATCTTCGTATTGTCCTGTTTCGTGAATAACCAACAACGGGTTACGTAGCGGATCCTTCAAACCATCTGGGATTTTGTCCCGAAAATCTCGCTTGTACATCCTGACAGAGAATAATAAGTTTCCATGTCCGGAACACTTTAAATCATCATCTCCTCCAATTGATGTTACACTACATGATGCCCGACGGATTTGGGTTATGACGCGTTACACAATTCCGTTTTGTTGTATAATGTTAATTCATGAGAGTATCACAGTTTTGAACAATATCTATTTTCTAATTTGTATTATACATATCTTAATAAAATCATTACCATTAATATATTTAACTATTTATGGATTGATAAACGTGGTTTAATAAAAAATATATATCATTCAAGAACATTAGATATGAAATTTAAAAAATATCGAAATGAGCTAAATCTAACGGATATGACGGATTTTATGTCAATATCTTTTTCATTCACTGATTTTGCTGATGGCCATTTTAAACCGTATAAAATAATGTTTTATGGTAACGTGATATGGCTCGGTGAATGGAGGTAAAACGAAATGAAACAGTGGTGTTTACATTATGTGACCGTTATTTATTGAAGTCATATAAAAATACTAATGATGAAACGGATAGCAGCGGTGTTGGAGAACCTGGAGACGAGGCTTGGGCAGTCGATGGTGGCACGTCTAAACCAAACGATGGTCGAGTACTGAATGAATGGAAATACCCTTCAATAACATCCCAGATAAACGTCTCGGGGTTGCCAGCTATTCGTTATCGGGTTCTAGTTGGCGCTGCTGGCACTCCGCTCGTGGTCTATATCTGGGATTATATTTCTGGTTATTTTGTAGACCGTTATTCCACTATGTAAAATTCAACGTGCCTCAAGGTCGCTACAGTGTAATTGTAATTTCAAATGTTTCTTCTTCTTAGTTGATTGAACTCATTTTGCATTTGAAAAAGCTGATACAAAGAACATTTCTAAGAGTCTAAGTCGGCATAAGTAATTTCGTGTCGATGGAAAAAGCCCCTTACTAATAGTTACTATCCTTGTTAGTATTTGTGATATTGTTTGTTCAATTTATTTTTCATAAAGCAGATATTTCTCACACTGCCTATCTATGAAAATGCTATAATTCTAATTATATATTTCAGTTAGTCGACGGTCCAATAATAAATGACGATCAAAACGATAAGAATATTCATATAAATTGCTTTTCATTATATACGTGCTACATTTGTCAAGATATAGAACTAGTGAGACTACATGGGAATAAACAAGATATAGAATATGATAGGCTAGTTAGTTACAATTAATGATTTCATTGTTTACGCGCCCGTATTTTATTGAGAAGTCAATTTATTTAACGATATTTTTCCTTTATGAAACGTAACTAAATACAATGAAATTGCAATTGTGAATATTTTGGGACAACTTGTGAAATTGAAAGTTGAAAAAGTCAGCTCCGAAATAAAATCAAACTTGTATCAACAGATACTTGTTATGTAGCTCCAATATACTAATTTTTTTCTTCAAAAAATAATAATAGTTGCTGTTACTGGAGATATTGAAAATATGAATGATAATGAAAGAAATAAAAAGTTATGGCTTATTTCGATATCGAAATTACAGTTTCGATATATTAGGCACATTTACATATTATTGACGTATTTCACCCATCTACTTCACATATGCCTAGCATGTATACATTCTCCTTTTAAAATTTTATGCTTTTGATCTAATGTACTTTGTATACTTCAAATATGTACACTGTGGTCTGGAACAGTGTCATTACCTATTTGTTACAGCTATGTATGCTCACATATAATTTCTTTTAATAATCGCTATAATAAAAATCACTAATATTGATATATACGAATTTAATATGCCCTACCATATGCTACAATGTAAAATAACTAGTTATAGTTTACATTCTTTGTGTTCTAGTAATTTTGTTGATGGGAAACTCTTATTCATATTTCCATTTTAGTTAGATTTTCCAATATCCGATTGATTCTGTACTAGTAATTATAACAGATATGTACTGGGATATATATATATATATATATATATATATATATATATATATATATATATATGTGTGTGTGTGTGTGTATAAATATATATAATGCAATATAGTCTTGCTAATGTATATTTGAAATGGTAGGTTTGTTATATATTTTAAAATAGCTATCTTTGATTTCTGAGTCTGAGGTCATATTTCCAATTCCATAATTCTATTTCCATATTTATGAGTATATAAATGAGTTTTAAATATGGATTCTAATAATGAATAAAATCAACAAAATTCCAATGTTAGTACTAACAATAATAAAAATTCATTACGAAACGAAACTCTAAAAACTTACCTTGATATGGGGCATAAATGTTCAAGTATAGACAGTCTTCACTCTCGTTAGTTAAAAATGTTTTTAAATCGGAAAAATATGCTTTTCGTTCTTCCGTCATAGTAGACTCGTTTGGAAACTTTTGTGGGCAAACAGGTCCAAAGACGGAAGCCTGCTTGACATCTGGCCACGTATATAATGTACTACTAGGTGGCATAAATCTGAAAATATAAAAACACCTTTATTATTTATTATATACACTTCTTATACATTCTAGAAGGGGATAGAACTACTGCTTGAAATCAGTTACTACCCTCAAGTGACATATACATTCAGCAATTTATCTGGATTGAGACCAATATAGAAGACAAAAAAATCTAAAAAACCATCACTGACAATTCCTATATTCCGATATTGTAAAATTTTACATTACTTTTCAAAATTAATGATAAGCATCATGCACAGTGAACAATAGTAAGTAAAGCATACTACACCAAGATAAACACCATAAAGTATATAATTGGTTTATTGTATTATTTATTTATTTCATGATTAATTTGCAACTTCATATTCTCCATGTATTAGTTATTACAACAATGCCAGCTAGTTATTAGAACAATGTCATATTAATATATTGTTAAATTAATTTTTACAGTTAATCGTCTGCATTGTTGCCTATGTCTTTGCAAAATTTTTGCATTCAATAGATTTAACAGTTTAATTATTTCATTTTGCCAATTATGTCATTTAAGGGATAAATGCCACCATGTCTTTTTAAGATCTAAGTGAATCTTCTTTTTAATATTTCCTATAACTTATTAAAAAACCACTGTTTATGAATAGCATAACTATAACTATATAAACAAGCATTACTATAATCAAAGATAAATCTCTAAAACTCTTATATACCCAATGAATCATATAATTTTGTCCGGCATATAATCAGCACCTTGTACGGTATTCCATTTGATAAGATGAATAAACTAATATAATAATTGTAACACTGCATTGAAAATACCTTGCAGCAGTATCAAATAATTGAAGAAATCGAAGATAAAACTTCGAGCCTGTTTTTGTTTTCAATCAATAAAATCCCATATTTATATAATATACAAAGAGTTACGTCAAAGACGGATATGCAAATATTTTCCGATATTTTTTATTGTTTGTTCCGGTTTTATAGGGATCAGCCCCCGAAACATACTTAATAACAGAAAACTTGGAAATATTTGTATAACCTACCAAACATATTTTAACTTTATAAATATTAGAATAATTGGAATGTATAGATTTGTTAACTTATATATATTTTAGTTAAAATTTTAAGTGTACAGTGTGTAGTGTCCTTAAATTATTTTAGTATTATGGAGCAGCTTTTCAAAGTTCTTAAAAACACATGGATATAATACGGGATTACAGAACTCAGCCACGGCTTATACATAACTAGAACGTCTATTCTTTGTGAAGCTCCAAAAAGATCATGATCAATGCTCAAAAAATGTCGCAAATGGTTGGAAGACCCTCATTAATACAGTATATATAATATTAAGTGTACGCGGTTATAATATTCTATATAAAAAAATAGGACAATGTCTTCTGTCAAGACCAGGCTGGATCAGACACAACATTTAGTGACTTGGCGGAAATTGAGAGATATCGGCTGGAAATTTTTTGGTGATTCCACTGTATGCCTTGCCCTGTCGTACTATTTGTTCCAGTTTCTTTAAAACAGTCTTAATAGTGCAATTATCTCAATGATTTCAAAAGAAGCTTATAAAGAGAAAAACTAGTAAATTAAGTGAATAACTAAATACTATACAATAATTTGGGACAAGTATACTTAATGTAGAAGACAAAGTTCATCAGAATAGCTAATCGGAACGTAATCTAATAGATAAGAAATTTTTACAATTACAAATTTGTAATTCCTACAAAGTGTAACATATTTTCGTTATAATTTTTTCCGAAATCACTTTTTCTGTTTCTCGGTATATTCTAAATTTATTTCGAAAAGCCAATACTTTTATTCTGGCTGTTTAGATATTATTTTATTTCGTGAACCTAGTAAAACTTCTACTATATCAGTTCAGACTTAATTAATTAGATGAGATTTTTACCCACACTTGCCAAATTGGTCCTGAGAAAAATTGTAATAGAAAGTATTATTTTATAAATGTATTTTTGATAAAACATTAATTAATGGAATTCTTTCATTCAACCAGTTTATGAGTAATGCATACATTTTTTTTACTGACTGAAATTAAATTTAATTAGTATGTATTGAGCATATGATGGATTATTCAATACATCCATTTAAGAGATAAGCTTTGCTGGAATTTCATATTTTTCAAATATATGGGACAATACAAATCATAACTGCAATGAATAATCCCAAAAATATTGTTTGATAATAACCTGATGTCTTAACTTCACTAGAAGTTTCATAACAATCATTTCCACATCCCTATTTTTTACTTTTTGGCGCCATTCGATTTTATTGAATTATTTTTCTTATATTCCAAAGCCAAAAAATCGATTTTTGTACTACCAATGTAAAAAAATGATAAGCGAAAAAATTCAACTTTCATTTATCAAGGCAAATAATCTAAATTTTTCCTGAATTCGTTGATGGTGTTCCATATATACTAGCCATGTAAAGTAATAGAATATTGATAATATTGATATGATAATGAATTAAAAATACCATCAGTATACCACTTAAAAAAAAACTAATAAGACTAAAGAGTCGTGTGGTTAGAAGAAGAAATTGGCCGCTAACTTAAGAGCATCAGTTTTTTGAATCGTTAAAGAAATATTGTTCAAATTTATCATTGACAATAAAATATCGGGTTTTAAATTGCTGTAACCAAAACCAGCAATTGGGATATGATGGGGTAGCATCACGACAAGTTTGTAAGAGTGTTTGATGGGCTTCGACAAGAGATATCTTCAAATCAATCAACATTGTAATATTAGGCGTTTCATGATTACCGTAATAACTCAATAATAATGAATGGCAAGCTGTTCTTTTATTTAGCCAAAATGATCCTATTAATAGTTAGCTTAATTTGTTTAACAGTTATTTACATTGATACTTAGCACAAACACTAAAAGATATTGCTGATTAAAATACATGCATTAATCTAATTCGTGATCATTTATCTTGCGGACTGTCATCGGTTTATGGTTCTACCATTTCGTTTTATTTTTAAAGAGACCGTATTTAATAGCAAAATGTATTTGTTTATAATGAATGGCAATTTCAATCCATTGAATAATATAATATACAAACATACCAAAATTAAGTAGCTTACCTTAAGTGTCCAACAGGGGGCGCGGCATATGGTATACCTCGATAAACTTCCACCAATGGCAATTCATTTCCTGGTCGTATAACCATTCCTTGTACGCGACCTTGTTTTTTCAGAATTATTTCTCGCATTGGCATCCGAAAATCATTGTAATTTTGAATGTTCCGGGGAAATTGAATGTTTGGATCTCCCATCGACACCGAATATAGTGTTATAATGATGGTCATTGATTTCGTTATGTAACACATTGTCGAATAATTCATATATGCAACTAATTTTGGAGTATATAGGTAATTCACTCGCGTAAATACAGTTTCGTTTAGTAATCGTTGTGATAGTTAGTTCGTTTCGATTGTATTAATATCACTTTTTATACTATAGAATATATTACTGAAAATAAAAAAGCAAAGAATATGGATAAAAGTGATACATTGTATAATACTAGGTATGATATTTAATTTTAAAGGATAGCAACTAACACGATAATCAACTGTTGTTCTTGCCATTATTGTTCATAATCATTGTTGGCTTAGTATGGTACAAGGGTTATAATTTTGTTCTTTTTCTGGTATATTATTACCTGTGCATTAGTCCATGTTTCTGTCAAACTTTCTCTCTAACACTTACAACTTTATATCAACCAATAAACTTGAAAATATGATCAGGTTTTTTTTTCTGTTTTTTACGCGAAAACTACAGGTACATATTACAAGGTGCTTTTCATTCAGAAAATTCTTGATTGTATTGCCCCTAAGTGAGACATATTAACAACTGCAAAAACCCAAGGTGTGAATCAGTTTGAGGATACTAGGCTAGTTAAATAAATACCCACGACATAAATAAAATATGACAACGTCGCATAACCACTCATATACCACTTAAGCCTGACACAAGCCAGAAACATAAGCATAATAAACTCACTTGACCTTAACCTATGTTTGAATAGCTAAGTAAAAAATGCATGTTAAAAATCAACAATAGCAATATGTAGTTTTTGTCATTTAGAAAAATGTCTGCATTCGCTAATACTAACATATTTTAATAAATCCACTGTGTGTGAAGAGGTTGAAATAAATTATTAATATATTCCCTCTCAGTTTAGAATCATATAATTGAAGAAAACGAAGATTGCATGAACTTTTTTAAATAATAATATATAATATTACCCAGAAAATAATGGATTGAAATATAATGAAGTTCCTGATCATAAACAGTCATAGTTTTCAAATGTAAATGTAATATTTAAAATTAAATACCATAACTATTATTCTTAATATTATATCATATAAATGTGATACAAATATAGATAAGATAGAAAATAGATTTCCGTACTCAATAAACTTATAAAATTCAACTTCAAGTTGTTTATAATTAATTTCATTACATAAGTCTACTAATTCAAATGTGGTCCATTATTAATTATTCTATTAAATTTATGATAAATTATATCTGACTCATGATCGAAAATATGTGTTTAATGATTATTATTTCTATAATTAACTATTTTGAAATAGTATTTACTAGATTTAAAAACAAGACGATTTCGTAGAAAGTGAAAAACTTGAGTTAATCAGAATTTTAAAGTGACATGATACCATACATCTTGAAACTAATCTGACCTAAAATTATATCAGTTCTAAAAATATCGCTTATCGAAATGAAAGTGATATGTTTATTTAATATTTTTAAATGTACAAATAAAATATATTACAAAATTATTAATATATAAATATTATATAAAATATATTTTAATGGTTATTTTAACCGTGTACAAAACTTATTAGCTTTGGACTTTCATATATTAATTTAAATAAAAAATGAAGGGTGTTTATGAATACTATAAAAGAAAGTTTCAAATCATGTATTTTGGGATAATTTTTGCTACTGAAGCTACATATTTACATTACAAATATATCTAACATTATATAATGTTTTGTGTTTACCAAAATACGTCCAAAAATCGTCATTAAATCGTCGTCAGAATTATCGACATTAAAACATAAATATTGTAAAGTAGATTAATAGTGTATATTCACAAATATTGAAATTAGAACTGTTTTACATATAATAATTAGAAAACTTGCTTTAATATATGCATTTTTTAATTTACTGGATCAAATTTTGGTACAAGAATATATCACATTAGATAAATAAATATGATATGATAAATTTGGTCTCCTTTATGACCTAGTTAATGATACAGAAAAGTACAATTAATAATAATACAATAGGAACTACTAAAATTTGTTTACAAAATATCTGGAAAAATAAGTAATAGGAAGTAAGAAGTAATAAGAAGTAATGATTAATAAGAAGTAATAAAAAGAAAAAAGTATGAACAGTAAATCAAAAATTATATAAACAGAATTGGCACAGAGACAAAAAATTTTAAATAAATAAAAATAAAGATAATATAATATAATAATAAAAATAAAAAATCAATTTTGAATAAGAAAATATATTATCCTGAAAGAGTATCTCAAATATAACCGAGTCAGTTTCAGCATCGTTCAACAGCATTACCTTAAGATTACCGTTAAGACGATCTACCGAAGGAATATTTTGTATAACATAAACAACAAATAGAGAAAAAATAAAATTTTACTAGGAAATTTTACTGGAAAAATATGTAGCCGTAACAAAATAAATATATAAATATAGAACGGTTCAATTATTTTAACGAGCTAACCTGCCAATCAATGTGTTTATATTTAGAACAATTTGATTTCACTGGTAAACTAAGATAAGATTCAAGATCCATGGCATCATTTTATTTAGTCAGAATTCCACGATCTCAATGATTAAACTTTCTACTGTCTTATGTAAATATTTATTATAGGATTATTGATCAATTATTTATATGCATTATGATTACATACGCAATAATACTAATTATTCCTAATTAAAAATTATTCTCTATAGTAGATGGTATCGCTAATGCTTTTATAATTAATTTATCGAACGTTGATAGCGTGAATATAATGGATAAAGAATGTGTGAAATCCAAGGATAAGAACAACTTGTAACAGTAACAAAGAAATAACTTAAGAGCAAATTGAAAACGATAGGTGTGGTGAACCCAGAATGACTACAAGCAAGAAAACAAGCTATAAGAAAAATTTAGTATTTGAAAAATGTTTCGACCAGAAAGAAAATCAGATTCATGTTGAAATCTCTTCGAAATATTCACGTAAGTGAAAAGTATTTTTAATCAAATTGCCTTATTCGTTGTAATTCTTTTATTGAAAGTTTCAATGGATAAACTTCGATAGTTTCGTTGAACATGTTTCATACATATGTTTGATACATATTTAAGAAATTTAGGTTTGATTAAAAGCTGTTTTGAGTATGACGGATAAAAAGTTCCCGAGAGTAATTTGTAAAATAAATGTCGGTGTCAAACAAAACAATAATTAATTTTACAACATCAATAAGGTAATAACTTATAAGCAAATAGAAAACGATGTATGAGATGAATCCAAGAAGGCAAAACTAATGATTTGAGAATTGATAATTCGAATTATATTTGTCCAAAGGCCAAAAGGGAAGATATTTTTACATGAAATTGTGAGCGATGATGATATAATGTTTTACGCAAATCATAAAAATTATCAATATTATTAATGGAATATCTGAAAATATATCAATGGAAAGTTTATTTCGACGTTTTTCAACTAGATTTATTATTTATTTTAATTCGATTTAGAACTCAACACCCACTTGAAAATACGCACTACGGTTGCCCATAAAGCGGAGTGTGTTTATTATTTTAAATCCACTTGGAAATAAACTCGAATTTTAATTTTTCGCCACATTTTAAACACTTTTCCACACATTTAACAATGTATAGCAGCTCTATTAACACAATTTATATCGCTTATTATTTATATATTCGTTAATAATCGGCTTTATCGACTGAAAAATCTTTCAGCTTTGCTGAAACGCGTTCGAAAACTAAAGCTAAAACTGTCAAATCGACAAATACGAGATTTCGGGTCCCCGTGTACAGTCTAAGACGTACGGTCGAGTTATTTTCGGCTGCTTTACATAAGGAAATATGCGGCATACACGTCGCATAGCACTACGGCATGTTTAAAAATACCCATCTTCCGATTAAAGGGGGTTTATAAATATAACTGTTTAGCCTTACACAGCAAGAAACATGTAAATGCCCAGAATTCTTTTATAATGAAAAATTTCCGTTTTAATATTCTATATATGTAGAAGGTATTTTTCAAATATATTTAAATTAAAGTCTTCCAAAAAAATAAAAATTCGTTTTTATTAGATAAACTAAACATATAGATTAAGGTACATAAATATTGAAATTAGTTATTGTGGAGCAGTAGATTTCAAGCCCGTGGCTTTCAACCCACACTTTAGCCCACATGCCTGGGAGCTGAATTCATCGGAACTTTGATCAGAGAACTGATTAATGGCCAATGAAGATGTTACTTCTCCAGCTTCATACTTTTTGTTGTGTTCCAAAACTTTGTGGTAATTTTCTTTAAAAATTTCGTACCTCTTTTGTGATTCCTCCTCTGATTCGTATGATTTATTGAATTTAGTCTAAAAAAAGTTATATAATGAAATTTATAATATTATATAATGTTAATTATGCTGGTATATAATTGTATAATAAACATAGATTATAAAATATTTAGAATTTTTGTTGAAACTTATGATGCTTACATTTTTTTAGAAGATTTGTGAAAATAATGTTGGAGGCCTTTAGATAGTTTCGGCAGAAATTAGAAATAGGCAAAGTGATGCATGAAAATGAAAGTTACAGCTAGCAAGTTAGAATTGTTTCAAAATAATGTACAGTATCATAAAAAATGTGACATATTTTTTTAAAATTATATTAATGAAAAATAATGGTAATATTCATTTAATTAAACCATTGAATATGTAATATTATATTAATAATAGTGTAATTATATAAATGGCAAGTGTAATATTAAAACTGAATAGAGACGAATACTCAATAATCATATAGATATTTTAAATATTAAAAAAATAGTTATGTATTAGAGACTGCACAATTTTCAACATAATTCTTAAAAATTACTTATATTTCCTTAAAAATATATATGTTACCTTAAAGTTAGCCCATTCCTCATCAACAGAAAGTAAGTTAGACATGATGGTAATTGAAACAAATAGCGGAAACTGAAACAAAAATTAGACTGATATTTGTGTACTCGCTTAACACCTTTATATAGTTTAATTTATTGATAAGATTAGAAAAACTCTTATACAATATATAAGCTCAAGTATGGGACTGATAGTGATTTTAAGAACCAAACAAATCGCTATTTAAACGATTGAAATAATATAAAAAACGACACGTAATCGTATATAAATATTTCCATTGGCTTTAGTAGTACTTCTATAAGAATTATTATAAACATAATTCTTATAGAAGCTTATAGAAGTACATAAGAATACATAAGCTTATAGAAGTTTATGCAAATATAATTCAATATGAAAAATACAAATATATTTCTCGTTTGACAATGATAAAAGCTATGTCCTACTTATAAGGGCTTTGAGAAAATTCACTGTTATGAATAAATGATTCATTAATAGCAAGTTTACATAAACCAATGTATAAATAAAAATAGGTAAATGTATAAGTACTCTCTGAAATTATTTAATTCCTTGATATATTTAATAAAATATTAATAATAAATTATATAGGAGAATGTGTATGTGGATAATAATTTTAGGACTATGGTTTTTTAGTATACATAAGGGAAACGAGAATGTGTATTTTCTGTTAGTAAAAATTGTATTTATATTTATCTCAGAATTATTACACAATGTTTTAGAATAACTATCAAAGCATTATTACAGGTACGAAAATTATGATTATTTTATATATTATTATATTTACATTATATCTATTTATATTTGAAATAAGTTTTTAACTGCATTAAGAGACGTGTAGAGTTTAAAACCAAATCCATTTAATATAATTTAAAACATTTTATTTAATAAGAAAGACCTGGTGATTTATTGGATCGACTGAACAGACAACACTGTCAGTTCAATCATATATCATATATCTAGTGTAAAATAGACTATATAAACACATCACTCATCACATCCATTACCAGACACCATCACTATTACTTAGAACATATATATCAAAATAAGGAATATATAATATACCTGAGGGAGAAAGAGGAGAACAATGGGATGTATATGGTCAATATATTATCTCGCAGAATCTTACAGTAGTAAACCAGTTTACTTTTGATATTCTGAAGTGTTTATACTGTTTATACCCAAATTTCCATATTGGAATCCCTTATTAAATGGTTTCTCAAGTATTGTTGTCCAGGAATTACAAATGTCTAAGGATGAGCTACCACAATCCATCTTTTGTACAGACGACAGTAAAAGTCGTGCGCGCTGGGGTACCAGAACAGCTCATGCGCATTTATTTTAAATTAGCCTGACAGATTTCACAGCTACGCGGTGTTGGTTACGAGACTTGTTGTTAAGACGTATTTTTTAGGTTAATTTTATGTTAACAATTGTTTGTTGAGGTAATACAATTATATTTTATTTAATTAAAGAAAAGTAGCAGCAGACTATATGAAAATAACTGTATAAGCTAACAATTATTAGCAAATTGATGTAATTCTGTAACATAAATTTTGTAGATTGCTATTCAAGAAGTGGACATTAGCAACACTCAGTTTTCAGTACTGGTTTGATGATTTTAGAAAAAGTAAGAATAATATGAGCAATACCCTAAAAACAAAAACATTAGAGGAATGCTAGAGTAACAGTTCAAAAACTACCGACCAAATGCTGCGAATTACCAAGATGGAATAATTATCGAAGCGCATGTGCAATTATTTTGTGACATTGAGATTTACAAGCAATCGATAGGTAGTATCCAACGAATTACATCAGCCATTTTAATTCTGCCCTGATCCGACCTTCCACTGGTAAGATTTCTGCTTTGTTAGGTTTACAGTTGTGCCGTTCATATTTTCATTTTACAATGGATAAATCGTGCGAATATCGCCAAAAAGGTTCTTTTAACACCCCTAATTTCAATAAACATTAGAGGAATTTTCATCTAACTCCGTATGTATTAAATTTTGCTTTTTATTTTGCAAAGTGGATTCAATTCTATAGTATGTTAATTATATTTTAGGCATAGCTGGCCCCGCGAAGATCAAAGTATAGACAAATATGACTTCATGTCCTTGTGGTCATACCTCATCAAAATTCCAGTTCGTTGATCGTATAAAGCCATTGCTCAATAGGCTTTAAAACTGAGCAGCATGTACTTGTTACAATTCAATAAATGGAATATGTTTAAATCTATACATATATTAGCAAAATAGTCTTTATTTGAGTAGATAAAGAACATGTAAATACAGGTAATTTTATTATTTAGTTATCTTATAGAACATAATATTATTCTTAGAGAGCATAACAATTTTTTACAACAAAACAATTCTAGACACAATTATATAGGAATTATGCTTTGAGGATATAGGGTTTCGATGTGGTCGAATTTATTTAAAGTAGCTTATACAATTCTATTATTTTTATTTTGGGCTTGGTTTGATGGTGTGTCTTAAAGTGCCAAATTTTATCATTGAGTTATTAATTTTTATATTAAGCTAATCTTTAATGTTACAATTTTTTAGACGTACTAAACGAACAGCAAAATGAGCATACAATTTATGGAATAAGAGAATCATCGTCCATTACTGAAAACCTTATAAATTAAACCTACCATCGAGAACATGCATTTATAAAATCTAAGAGACAAGTTTACAGTATGTTGTTACATACTGAAATTCTTTTAGAAAAATGCGAAACGGTCCAATAAATTGTGGTAATTGAAAATGTAATGCATGCAATTGAACCAACACCAAAGACTGTAGAATGTAATATAGAAGAAAGAAATTAGCCAATTTAAAATAACGTGAATGAAATGTGAAGAAAAATATTCTACCTGGGAGAAAATTGTTTGCTACTAGAAAGAAAGTCTTCTAAGAAAGAAAATGGAGATGAATATCTCTGAACAATCCAGTAAAAATAATGAGAATATGACAATTGTAAATATTAAAATAATAATTGTAAAGCCAAATATATGTTGGTGTTTTTATATACTGACAAATAAATTATATTTCATATCTTACGTATTTTTTTCTCTTTTTCCTTTTAAAATTAAATACTTTTAAAAGAAGAATTTCACATTATATTTATAATATTATAGATGAATACTTGAACGGAGTTTTACGAGGAACTAGGTTAATTTGTGAATTCCAGAATATATATTATACTCTTTAAATATACGAATGATTTAAAAATAATACCTCTGGTTTGTTATTGTAATGTTTATATATTGATCAATAATTACATATTGTTTTCTTCGTTATTAAAAAGTTCTTCGTATTACTTAATTCATAATATAGGAGATGACAAATGTACCAAATAATTTTAACTCGAATATCAGCTGATATATTAGGTTAATTTGTGAATTCAAGATAATTTATTCTATTTATATTGTACTCTTCAAATATGCGTATAATTTTCAACTAGTGGTAACATTGCAAACTCGACCCCTTATGCGCATAAGGAGATTCTCTAGAAATAGACCCTTGTCAATGACAAAGGCTATTTTTCAAAACATAAATGTTTCCTAATTATAATAGTTTCATTTTAATTAATACTACTTTATTAAAATAGAAAGATGTAATGCTATTAAATTTAAAAATTATTATAACAAAGTAATAAGTTTTAAATTAAATATTTGTGTAAACGTGGAGTGGAGATTTGGTGTAGTATACATAAAAAAATTAGAAATACATAAAAATACAGTAATGTGGAAGTGAAATGAGGCAGAAATATTTAAATTATGCAATTTATACGAATAAACCTGTTTTGAATACCAACAGCTCTTTTACAAAAATTCGTGCACTAGTCTGGCGAAAAAATGTGGTCGTTGCCAACCGGAGAAGCTTCTATAAAAATAAAAGTACTTCCTTAAAACTTCACTTTGTGATGCTATTTGTTAGATTAAGTAAAATTTTACCTCTAGCTCAGATAAATAAAATAATTTTCCTAACTGTAACTGAGATTAATTTAATACATAACAAATTAAAATCATAATATTGCCATTACAATAACATAATTGAATATATTGATAAAGAAATCCATATTAGGACACTCAGTAGTTCTTTTAAAACTTTTGCGGTATGCATATGGATGCAAAGTATGTGAAAAGAGAAATTAGAATTATGCAAGTAGATGCTTGAATATTAAAGCTACATATAGCTCAAAACTTTGTAAATACACCAGTAACATAAAGAGAAATAAATAGCAAAAATATTAGTTTATTCTATTAATTAAAAAAGATGCTTCTATAACCTTACAATTGTAAAACATTCAAATAATTAAATCATTGATTAACTTAATTAAATTAGTCATTTTTATCTTTACTTTGAGATGCTGTTCGTTAGATTTATGTATATTCTGTTATTCTTTTTGTACTTCTCCAACAGCTGATATAAATTATATGATATTCCCAACAAAAAAAGCCGAATTACTTTAAGATTTAACTCACGTAAAATATTATCGATATATTCATATATTACATAGAATAAAAATATTCATAGAAAGAAAATATAACTGGAAATTATATAGGAATATTTACTTTACCAATTTACATTATATTTTAAAATAACAAAACAAAAACAAACAAAAATTGCTTTAAAATATAACACACGTAAAATATCGTAGTAATGTTCGTATGTTATATAGAATAAAAATATAACTGGAAATTATATAGGAATATTTACTTTACCAATTTGTATAATATCTAAAATAACAAAACAAAAACAAAAAAAATTGCTTTACAATATAAGCCACGTAAAATATCGAAGAAATATTCGTATATTATATAGAATGAAAATATAACTGGAAATTATATAGGAATATTTACTTCACCAATTTATTTTATATCTAAAATAACAAAACAAAAACAAAAAAAATTGCTTTACAATATAAGCCACGAAAATATCGAAGAAATATTCGTATATTATATAGAATGAAAATATAACTGGAAATTATATAGGAATACTTACTTCACCAATTTATATTATATCTAAAATAACAAAACAAAAACAGACAAAAATTACTTTAAAATATAAGCCACGTAAAATATCGAAGAAATATTCGTATATTATAAAGAATAAAAATATAACTGGAAGTTATATAGGAATATTTACTTTTTTAATTTATATTATATCTAAAATAACAAAATAAAAACAACAAAAATTGCTTTATAATATAAGCCACGTAAAATATAGAAGAAATATTCGTATATTATATAGAATAAAAATATACAACGAAATTATATAGGAATATTTATTTTTCCAATTTATATTATATCTAAAATAATAAAACAAAAATAAAAAAATTTGATTTAAAATATAAACCACGTAAAATATCGAAGAAATATTCGTATATTACATAGAATAAAAATATAACTGGAAATTATATAGGAATATAATTTATACTATATCTAATATAACAAAATAAAAACAAAACAATTGCTTTATAATATAGGCCACGTAACATATCGAATAAATATTCGTATATTATATAGAATAAAAATATAGCTGGAAATTATATAGGAATATTTACTTTTTCAATTTATATTATATCTAAAATAACAAAACAAAAACAAAAAAAATTGTTTTAAAATATAAGCCGCGTAAAATATCGAAGAAATATTCGTATATCATATGGAATAAAAATATAACTGAAAATTATAAAGGAATATTTACTTTTTTAGTTTACATTATATCTAAAATAACAAAACAAAAACAAAAAAAATGCTCTCAAATATAAGCCACGTAAAATATCGAAGAAATATTTGTATATTATATAGAATAAAAATATAACTGGAAATTAAATAGGAATATTTACTTTCCCAATTTATATTATATCTAAACTACTGCAACCCTCTAATTCTATATTGTTTGTTTCTGTTTCCCAATTTCTATTTTCTGTCAGAATTCTCGTAATAGTTTGGATTTATTTGATTATCGCAACTTAATAGAAAAGCAAAACTTTCCTAGACGTCTTGAAAGTTCGTTGGTTTATGTGTTTTTCCTAAGGCTATATTTTTAATCAAATTTTTAATGTCCACAAAATAACTCACTTTATTTTACTTTCTGGTGACTCGTTATCGTCCTATCTATGTTGATATTATTTTAATTATATGAAGCTGAATGTTAAACTATTATGTCCTTGTATTTATATTTTTATTTATGAGAAAAATAATTATGAAACATTAATCAAAATATTTTCCATCATTTTCTACTTTCTACTTTTTCTTACTTTTTATAATAACGACTTCTAAACACTGTGTCGAAAAAACCTAGGCTTCGTAGCAATCCAACCATCGATCTATGTTGTCAAGTTTTCACTCTAAACAACTGGGAGTTAGAAGGTGGTAATTCTGGGTGTGGCATAACTTCCAGATCGAGCAACAACATCCTTCACAATGCTGACAACCTGAATCCCGGATAATTTCCAGATTGGTTTGCCTAATTGTGATATGAGCGTTCTTTTAAGTACTTATAAATACTATACTATTTTCTATAAGCCTTTGCTACAGTTTTTCTTCGTTTTCCTGTTACCATGCCAGATTATGACTACGAGTTTGTCTGTTATTCACCATTAGCTTTTATTTCAATACTTCATTCAATTTGTTCAAATAACGCCGACAAACATCTATAACAGCATCGGTGCCGATGTGGATGGCCCTCCTCCTTAATAGAGTTTCACCGGTAGTCGTCACAAAAAACTCTTTTCGCTTGGTTTCATTTCAACGGAATTTTCAGTCAATTCGTATGATAACCATTTTTCTTGCTTTTAAATTTCCTTCATTGTATGTAAACATGTGGTAACTCTTAATTCATTAACTGCTAAGCTGACTGAAAATTTTTTGAGAGTTTAAGCTGTATTTTTGGTTCGATAAGTTAATTAATTTCTTTAAAAGTTTTTGGGCTTCTAAGCTGTCTACTTTTTCAATGACAATACAATTGCCACTTTTACATCATTGAAACCAAAACCTACAATTCGGATATGACGGAGTATATGATTATCATCATTAGTTTCTGAAATTGTTTGATGGACTTTGAGAATAAATATTTTAAAATCAAAAAACGTATATTATGAATATCGAAATTATGATTTAGAGCATACTTTGATTGAAGTATAAAGTAAAATGTTAAAAGGCAACTCTATAAGATAAAGTAGTTAAAACTAATATTACAACTTATTAGTTTATTGCAACTAATTGTTTTTGCGTTTTATAAAATATTATTGTTATATTTAGACATGGTCATTGTCATGTGTACGTCGATGTGCAATATTTCTGTCTTCTATAGTTTTCAAGGTAGTTCAAATACCCTTACCATTATTATTAGTCGATTGATTTGATAGAAAAAGAGTCACTGGGCATAATGTAGGTCTAATTTTAAAACCATGGCGTAAAATAAAAATTATACTCAAAAAAACAGTATAAAATACTTAACATCATAAATAAATAAAAATGGAGATCAAATTAAATGATACAACAACTACTTACGCAATAGATGGCAAAACAAGAAAAGCAAATTAGCGTGCGAGATCATAATAAAAACCTACCTGAGCAACAAATTTTCAATGACAAGGGTGAAAATAGAAATATATATGAAACATAACACATATCAGTTAATATTGAAACATAACAATAATGACGGATATTATACTGGCAGCTAAACTTACAGGTAATTAGTTATGCTGGCGGATCAAAATACTGATAAATAAATGTACTGACAAGTACTGATAAGGGATGGTATTGTTAATATAAATAAAATACAATGAGAATGACAATGATAATCAATAACCTGGATTGCTGACGACAATCTTAGTTCACTGTCGTAGTCAATAATATTGACGGATGATCATAATAGAGCTGACAATAATGATAGCTGATAACAATGATAAACTATGCTAGGATGAAGTATGACATATGCACACGGTACGATGGGTGAGTAGCGCTCGACGTACCTGCTTATAGCTTTTTTTTTTTTTGGCCTGGAACCGGGTAGGGGAATCCTGTTACGGATACCTGGTCGGGAAGACCCGCAAGAATAAGCGAGTTGGACTGGTTATGTGGAGGCTGCCTCTGGGCTACCCACTAAACCCCACCCTATCAGCTGATCCAATGACCCTAACTGATACTTCTTACTGTTAGTAAGGAGGGTGCCCGTAACCGGTAACACCGTTAAGAGGCACAAGGGCCAGGCAAGGACGTGGCGTCGTTATCACACCACGCAGCTTGCGGTACATGAGTTAATCGCTCGCCGGAGAAGGTCGAGACAATTAGGAGTTAGAGCACGACGGGGTAGTGTCGGCTGTGATAGAATAAGGCTACGAAGAGCCGAATGAGTTATTGGCCTGAAATATCGGCCAGCTCGGTAATACATCTATTGTCCGAGAGACGAAGAGTGGAGAAATATCTCGAATAAACCTCGGATATAAAATCGTGAACTTGGGGGACGTCTGTTTCTCTATGAATTTGATTGTTCCTGACGAACCATGGGGCATTAATAATTCTCCTGAGAATTTTGTTTTGAAACACTTGGAGACGTTCCACCTGGCTAGGGGAGACGTATTTTAGATAGACAATGGAGCCGTATAGAACGACTGATCGAACCAGCATCTTGTACAGGAGAGATTTTATAGATAGAGGAAGCCTGCTGGCTCTGTTGATAAGCGGGAACAGCAAATTAACAATACCTTGACCTTTATGGAGGGACTTTTGAATGTGGGAATTCCACCTAAATTTGCGATCGAAGACAAGACCGAGATAGGTGGCTTCTTCTGACCATGGGATTTCTGCGTTCTCGATTTTAAGACGCGAAATGCTCGGTGCAAAACGCTTCTTGTGGAAGAAGATGGCCTGGGTTTTCTGTGGGTTGACCTGCAACCTCCAGAAATGTAACCACTGGACCGTCTCATCGAGTTGTTTTTGGAGTCTGCTTCGGATGTGCGGTGCTACTCTTGAAGAAGCAAAGTAAGCAGTGTCGTCTGCGTAAAAAGCAGCCTCAACTTGTGGTCTCCTAGGGATATCTGAAAGAAAGATATTAAATAGAGCGGGTGCCAGTGGGGAGCCTTGTGGAACTCCTGCGTCGATGGTTTTCCGGCTAGAGAGAATATCTTTAATCTTCACCTGGAACGATCGTCCTGACAGAAATGATTTGATAAGAGCTGTTAGGTCATCAGGTAGACCTAATCGGATGCATTTCGCCACTAAGCCTTCGTGCCAAACCTTGTCAAAGGCTTTGGTTAGGTCCAAGAAGACCGCTCCAAGTCTTTCACGTCGGTTAAAAGCACAGTTGATTTTTGCGGCCAGTCGATGGGCCTGATGAACGGCTGAATGTTTAGCGCGGAACCCGAATTGCTCATCTGGAATGATATTGTTTGTCTTCGTAAAATCATTGAGGGCATAAAGAATTGCTCTTTCAGCCAGTTTGGAAATGGAGCTTAGTAGGCTGATAGGTCTGTAGTCAGAAGGTGATGACTTAGCTCCTTTTTTGGGGATAACTGCGATGAATGCATGTTTCCATGTGGGTGGAAAGTGTTGCAGCCTCAGAATGGCGTTGATGATATTACTTAGTTCGGCGAGCTGCTTGTAGGGAAGATTTTTTAGTTGGGCTATCGAAATATTATCGAAACCCGGGGCCTTCTTATTCCGAATCTTGCTGATCATTTGAGTGAGTATTTTAGGAGTGACTAGATGGTTTAAAAGATAACTCGGAGGCACTTGCGAACGAACGGAGTTGGAATTCCTGATGATTTCGTCGTTGTCAGCAGCGTTTATATTTGTAGCAGGAGGGAGGCGTTCCATTTGAGCCTCATAGGTTTTAGCGAGGAGCTCGGCCTTTTCACGGTCGGTGACTGCAAAAGTTCCTGTCTCCGCTGACTTTAAGGGGGGTATGACGTTTGGCACCTTGCCCACGAGGCTTTTAGAGAGTCGCCAGAAAGTTGCGGGGCCATCCAGTCTTTGGTCCGCTAGAAATGAGTTCCATTTCTCGGATCGCCAGGTTTTAATGGATTCCTTCACTTCTCGTTTTACTCTGTTGGCCTCCCTTTTGTCTGCCGAGTTGAGGGTGGCACGAGCTCTGCGATAGAGACGATTTTTCAGTCTGATCTGTGACTTGATGCCTTCAGGAACTGGCTCACTTTGAGAGTTTGAATAAGATGGAACTTCGAATGATGAATTGTGATAGGCGGACTGGATGTCTCGTGTTAGCTTCGACACGGCACGCTCGAGTTGGTCAGGTCGATCAATCTTCGGGATTGGACCGGATTCCAAGAGAATTTCCTGATATCTCTTCCAGTCGGTTTTCTTTCTGGCCTTGAAGCGAGGAATTTCGATTGCACAACAATCCCCGAGAGTTAATGTAATCGGACGATGGTCCGAATGTAACTCGTCGAGAACTTGTACATCACAAGGACGATTGATGTTCTGGAGAATGAAAAAATCCAGAATGCGTGGAGTGCCCCGTTGTCCAATAGCGGGGTGATGGGTAGGCTCATCCGGCAGGGCGAGACCAAGCCCTAAGTTTGCACTCAGTGCTGCGATGTCGTTGCCTGCTCGATTTGCGCGCTCGCAATCCCACATGGGATGGTGAGCGTTGAAGTCTCCACCGTTTATTTTTGAGGTTGGGCCGTCAAAGAGCGTTTTGAAGGCAGACGAGTCATGTGTGGAGCATTTCCTGTACAGAGAGGTGATCGCGATTGGACGATCCTGAGTTTCCACCTGGATAGAGGTGGACTCGATATTTGGTGACGATACAATTGAAGGCAGAAGGTTGTGTTTAATTCCTTTTTTGACTAGTATAGCAGTTCCGCCACCGCGAGTTGGGATACGGTCATTCCTGTACACCGTGTAGTTTAGAAGGGAAAAACGATGAGAGGGTTTTAGGAGAGTCTCCTGGATAAGTGCTATATCGATGTCTGAAGACGAAAGAACGAGTTCCAGCTCCACTTTTTTATCGCGTAAGCTGTTGTCATTCCACGACATGATTTTAAGAACTTTGGAAGCAGCCATTTTGACGAGTAAACAGCTGCTGAAAGCTAGATGGGAAAGGGGGGGTTGCCGCTTAGGCGGCTACATTGGGAAATAATTGTTGGGATTGAATGAACTGCAGGATGCTGAGCATCTGCTGCAGTGTGAAGGTAGTTGGAAGACCCGCTGGCAGTGCAGATGGTTGCATTGAGGCAGGGGCTGGGATATTGGCGGGAGCCGCCTGGCTGGAGGAGGCCAGCTTTTGAGCTAACCTCCTGCCTCCCTGGTTGGTCCACGCAGAGTTTGTGTTGCCGGAGGCTTGTCTGGATTGGGTTGGTCTAAGATTCCTGGGAGCAGGTCGACAGCTACAGCCTGTGTAATTGGCTGTGTGTGGGTCTCCAAAATTGCTGCATTTAGGTGGCTCATCGCGTACCTTGGTACACAAACGGGTTTCATGGTATCCGGCGCATTTGACACACCGGGGAGGCGCTCTACAGCGAGAGCTGGAATGGCCAAACAGCTGGCAGTTGTAGCACTGCACAGGCTGGCCGTTGCCTCGCTGGAGTTCGACTTTCACGATTGACAGGCCTATTTTGGTGAGATTAATAATGTTCCTTTCTTCGTTAGGAACAACGACCTGGATTATGGGAAGGACTTCGCCTGATTTAAGTTTCCACCTTTGAAGAGATTTTGGGTGGAAACCTTGCGAAATAAGGTGTTCTTTGGCTTCGTCAACCGTTACAATCATTGGGATGTTGCGGATGATGACTCGTATTGCCCTTTCAGAAGGAGGGCAGAAGGAGTGAAATGCGTATTTCCGGTCTTCAAGAAGCTTGGTCAGTTTGCGGAAATCGTTCGAAGTTCTAAGGATTTCTGAATATTTTTTCGTGTCACGAAGAACAATGGGTGGGATTTTTTCCTTTCTTGGAGCAGTGGTTGGATTTGGGTTCGCCGAAAGAGTTGGCATAGGTAGTGATGTTGGTGATTGTGAGGCAGTTCCCGAAGTGTTTGGAACTGTGGTAGCTTGAGGCGATGTATTTAGTGAATTAATAGCCTGGCTACTTACCTGAATTGGCTGGGTCGTCTTGACGGCCGCTGGTTTGGGCGTTGGCTGGGTAGCTGTCTTAGTTAGCGGCTTGGTGGACGCTGATCTGACGGCATTTCTGGAGGTTGATGGTTGCGAGTTGGCCTTGGCTCTCTGCTGGATGGGTTGGGTAGACGGCTTGGCAGCCGGCTTGGTTGCAGCTGCATGTCTAGCCTTATCGACGGCCTTCGACAGCTGACTTGGTTGTGGTGGGGTGATGGGGCCCCTCTTCCTCTTTCCCACCACGGTGAATCCATCATCCGGATCTTCATTTTCTAGCGGTTGAGATTCAGTAGTTTCATTTGTTGTCTCTTGAGGTTGATGTACTAACTGCGCCGGGGTGGGTTTAGTAAGGGCGTCTTGCAGCATCATCCGCATTGCGGAGAGCTCTTCTCCTTGCTTTGTTAGCAGTATTCGCAGTTGGGTAACCTCAGTTTTGAGCTCTGCGTTTTCAATTTTTAGGTACTCGATGAGTTCATTACCTCTCATCGGGGCATCGTCAGGGCTATCATCGGCACATTTGTCGGTTGTTAGACGGCAACTTTCTGAAGGCGGTGCTGGCTCTGGCGTGTGGGACGCCATTGCCCCGCTTGTAAAACGCTTTCCGGCGTTTACAAACGTTAAACGTTTTCTGTAAATGCGCCTTTTCGGCGCTTACAGATGCTTTTTTTTTTGAAGTAGGCACTGGTGGAAACGTGATAACGGATCGACCGTCTTTGAGAAAGTTTCGGGTAATTCTCGGAAGCGCAGGTAGGTTCGGCGGACCGGACACGACCGTTCTCTTCGAGAGCTAGCACGGAACTGCACACTCTTGCAGTTCAAATAGAATATTATACGGCCGCCATCATACTCACCTGCTTATAGCCTAACACTAAGAATAATGGACGTGCAGTGAGATAAAAGGAAGCAGACGCATGAGATCCTACCGCTAAGGTTAGTAGGCCTCGCAAGGATTAAGCAAAAACTCAAATAAATAAATAGCAATATTCTATTACTATTGCGCACTCAAATTTCCAACTCCAACTATGATGAACGTGCAGTGCGCATAAGAGAAAAAGGTAAAGGCCACACGTTAGATACGCTACCACCAAGAGCCAGCAGAAAACACTTTCGGTGGCGTTTATGCTTGTCTCAGGTTATCCATATATCATAACTTTAGCCACTTTGGCGTAAGTTTCTGGTTTGGTTATGATTTATATTTAATATGTATAATTAATATTTAAACTTGCAACCATAAAACTATTATCTTTGATTTACCATAATTTAAGAATTATGGGGAACATAAGACGATTCGAAGAAATAATAAAATAGAGGATGACAAAATATATAACGATAAATGGATAAATAAATAAATAGGTAGAGGATAATGAATAAAGAATAATATACAGAGAATAATAAATGAAAAATAATAAATATAATTTACTAAATGAAGACAAAAAAATATAAAATAATATATGGAGCTGCGAGCAAACTCACCATTTGATGAAGCTCAGACTGGGTGGCACAAAACGCAGTAAAATAAAATGAATAAGGTATAGATAGTGACTCTGGACGTTGCGTCTTTACAAATTAACCCTTATGAAGTTCTAAGTCTCTTGGACGTGTTAAAATATCACATTTGGCAAATAGAACCGCTGCAGAAACATCAGTAATGTTTCCATTCATGGTAATTATTACTGTTGCTAAGTATTAGCAAAGGCGACAAATTCTGCAATTAAAAAGAATTAGCAATGCCTCCTAGTTCTTTTTAACCTAAAGTTTTTTAAAAAAACATAAACGACCCAAAATTTAAAGGTCTAAAGTATCGAACTATCTGATTTATTGTAGATGTCTTTGTTTTACAAAAATATCGAGAAAATATATACAAATAAAACTCGCTTTTACATTACCCAAAATTAGTTGAATATTTCTCTATATGTAGCTAATTTTAAAATTGCCAGTAATGTCGAAATATTACTGGAGATGTAAATTTAGAATTGTAAAAAAGAGAGGAAAAATAAAATCAATAATTTTATGCAAACTGTTATTTTTTTAAGACAACTTAAAAAACGCGATCGACATTTCCGTTGTGTAAATATTTGGTTTCAGATATTTATGGCTGAAAATATTTTATCCGTTTGCATGATGGCGATAAAACGGCGTCAGCAATTTATCACACTTTTAAAGCGTTTTAAACGTTCTCCTTAAAGTTATCTTTCGGAAAGTTGAAACTCATGAATACGTAAACACACCTATCCTTTGCTAAATTCCTTCTGCAAAATAAGTATCACGTATCTCGGACAAAAACGAATTTATTACAAAATAGAAAAGAAGTATATTTAAACCTTATACATATTTTCGAAGGAAATCAGTTTTCCATTAAGACACCCAGCTGTAAAAATATCCGGTTTTATATTTAATCGCATATTTGTTAAGACGTAATTCATAAAATCTCTCTCATCATATTAGAGTTGCTTTAATCTGTAAGATCTACAATCAATAACGATCTAGGAAAACACCGGAATAAGAAATAAGTTTCACGTGTTTGTTTTTATTTCATTAGGTAATTATTTCTGTTAGGATTTAAGATAATCAAGAAAACCCATAATGCTATTTTACTTCGCCAACATGTCAATAAGGATCATTTATTGACTGATAAAATTAGGGTAAATCGTAATCATATGGATATTTATAAATAAAATACAACTACATTACGAGTTAATTCCTCAATAGTGCTTATGTAATAAAACCTAAAGGTGTTTGTTTATGGAGGTGTTTGTTTTGGAATAAAATATAAATACATTAAATATATTTGCTTAAAATTGATTTTATTAGTACATTAATAGTTTCCTATTTATCTTCGAATGAGATTTATAGCCGGCGTATGCTCACATATATATTTCAAAAGAAAATGATCTAGGGGTATTAAATCCGACGATATTGAAGACCCAATTTACAGGTCCAAAAGTGAAATTTTACGATAAAATGATGTTTAAGCTGGTGTCATTTTTGAAAGTATGGACCCATAATTACATTAGCTCATAAAACACATTAAAGTGATTTTTCTTAGATTAAACAGTGTATCAACATAGATTATTATAATGAGCTTTGTTATTTAAAATTTAAAATTCCATTGAAAATCGAGATCAATAGCAATCTCGTTTTGATTGGCATTAATATTTACAAAATGTAGAAAGCATACAAGAGATACTTAAATAGGCGAAATCGTATTCATATTCAAGCTTTACACATTGGTAACTAAAGCGCTGGATGTATAAAAGCAAGAACTACTGAGTGATTTGTTATTTTGATTGGTTATATGATTTAATCTGAAGTTGCACCAAACAACGTTGGTGACATTTGTTATATTCTATACTACATTGAAATGTTAGTATTTCGATTTATGTTATATTTAAAGCAATAGTAATGTACAAGTTGGAAATAAGTTTTTATCAAAAAGGTTTTAATTGTTATAGAAAATCATAAAAAATTCCTTTAAGCTGAATTTAAAAAAATGCATAATTTATATTTTATTATTTACATAGTGTTATACTTAATGCCGTTAGGAATATGAATTTCAATAGAGTCTCATTTGAAGTTATAATATTTGGTTAATAAGAAATGATTACAGTCTATTGTTAACATAAAAATTGTTAGATTGGCTAATATTCTTAATGTATTTTATTTTTTTTTATTCAAAGGTCTGTTGTATTTAAATAAAATATTTTACTAATTTCTAATTTTTCATGCGCCCTCTGATTATTAATTCAAGCTAAACTAATGATGTAAAGTGGTCATTTCGATGTACAAAAGAAAGAACATTCCGGTAGACCAAAAGAGTTTGATAATGCGAAACTGCAAGAGTTATTGGATGAAGACACAACCAAAACTCAATAATAGTGGACAGAAGCGTTAACTAGGGCTCAAGAAACTATTAGCGACCGATTACGAGCAATGGGAAAAATCCATAAGATGGGAAGATGGCTACCACATCAATTGAATGACAGGCAAATGGAAAAAGGTAAAATCCACTATCAAATACTGCTTCATGGGTACAGGTGGACGTAATATCTGCATCGAATAGTAATGGGTTTTGAAAAGCGGATGTAATTTCAAACACTAAGCGCAAAATATAAAAGTTATCATCTGGCGAAGCCGGCCGATTGACTCCAAGGCCAAATCGTTTTTGTCGTTAGACACTGCTCTGTGGTTGGTGGGAACAGAGTGGCGTGGTGTATAACGGAACAGTTGAAACCTGGTGAAACAGTTAATAGTGATCGCTACCGACAAAAAAATTATCAATTTCCGAGAAACATCCTGAATGAGCCTCAAGGCACGGTAAAGTGATTCTTCAACACAATAATCCGCCATCTTATAAGGCAAATCCGGTCAAGAAGACGTCGACGAGCACTTGGATAGGACATCTTATCGCACCCGTCTAACTCTCCATAGCTTGCGCCGTACGACGATCAAGTCTTCGCATCAATGGGACATGCGCTTGCAGGGCAGCACTTCACCCATTTCAAAAAATCTATAAAATGGCTCGATGAACGATTTTACTCAAAGGACAAACATTTTTTTTTGGGGCAGCATCCATAAATTGCCTGACAGATGGGCTAGTTGTATAGAATCAAATGGCCAATACTTTGAATAAACACATTTTTTCATTTTCTTGAAAATTACATAGATTTTTTTTAGAAAAATTAGGTAATTACTTTCCGGTATACCTGGGATGTAGAGGTAATATATTATAGGTAATTATAATGAATAGCAGTTAATTTTTTATAAAAATATATAAAACTTCATGGCTAAAATTGGTTACTAAGAAAATATATCATTTGTGTGTATCTGAAGGCGTATTTTAAAGTATGTCAAACTCCAAACGTGAAATAAAGGGAAGGATAATGTGAGTCATAAATATCTACTTGATGTCCTGCTTATATTTGCATTAATAAAAAAAAGATGAACGCGTAACATAAGGATATAAGATATTTTTGGAATAACATTATGTCTAGAACTTAAGCATCCAGGATTTCCAATAGATGGCGCTACCACCCAATACAATTTTGAAATTTTCATTTCAATGAATGGAAATTAAAAAAACTGTACTTTGAAACAGTACTGTTTCCACTGTACTAAAAAGCCTGTGAAAACTAGTGCCTTTAATTAATGAAAAATAATCCAGGTGTCCTGAATACTATGTCCACAATCTGCATATTGTTTAGACCCTATAGAAGTATTGTTGACATTGACCATAAAACTAATCATTTGAAAAATCTAGAACCCTTGTTCTTTGGGTCTTATTATAATATTCCTTAGCGCGGAAGACGCTATTTAGCGTATTCATATTTATGAAACCAACAATTATTACTAAAGAATCAGAGAGCAATTTATATATTAATTATTAATAATTATTACTTATTAATATACTGAAATAAAATAAAGTTAACAGTATCTAGGACTGCACTATAAGTTTATTTATCTGTGTAACTGTGTAACTGTGTGTCTGGATTTAATGTAATATTAAATATACTCAGTCTAAAGCTTCAAGACGCTGATGAATTTTAAATAAACGTGTTGCCTACCCACTCCTATTCTATTGATTTAAAAAACTTTATCTGTAAAGTGTGGTAGATAGGTTAAAGTCAACAGAATATAGAGAAATAGTTGCAAAAATATCCTGCTTGAAAACTGTATTCCCAAAGTATCCCAGTATTTAATATTCGCCCATTATGCTTAATAACTCAACAAAGCACAAATCAATATTTTAATGATTATTTAGATATAAGATGGCAAACAGTATATATAATATGTTGTAACTGCAGTATTTCAGATACTGTAAATATTATATAAATAGGTTTCTTAAAAATTTAACCAGAATATCTAGTATTATTTATCATTGTACACTGTTGATACTACTTAACATACTACTTAATATACAATGCATATTATTGTAGGAAAGCAAATAGCACTAATTCTTTGGTACAATATAATAAATATTGCTGCAATAATAATAAGATACATGTAGTATTAGCTTACATGCTACAGTTCTCATATAAAATAATTCCTCTGAGGAGAGAAAGCTATTGTTTCATATATAAAATAAAATATGTTTAATTAAACTAAAAGTTTTCCTAGATTCAAAAATACGCAGTTTTTAAGACATGTCTATATAAGAACAACTTAAATCCCATTATATATTGGAAATATTCCTTAAAAAATTTAACAGCCTTATTACAAGAATAACAAAGGATTGTTTTTATTATTTTCTTAACACTCATTATTTTTAGAACACTTTTCATTTCACCGCATATTATTGAGTTCCAGAACCTATGAAATATTATTTTATTGCAAGTAAAAGTTGATAGTTCCAAAGAAATAACTGTATAAAACTTATCTGATATGGAAATATTTAATTTCCTTAATTGTTAGAGTTGGGTTTTGAAATATATTGTTACTAGTATATAATTTTCCAATCATTAGCTTTTGTCTTGGCCTATCCGTTCTCTCAATGGTCAATAATGTCTTCCACATTAGCTTTTATTTCACTACTTCATTCAATTTTTTCAAATGACGCCGACAAATATCTATAACAGAAGTTTCATATGATTTAAGCAGTTAGCATGTCACTACACCTTTCTGAAGCTACCATTTGCCCAGCAAGATTTTTAAGGTCATGAGATACCCATGACCACTTCGGTACCGATGTGGATGGCCATCCTCCTTAATAGAGTTTCATCGGTAATCGCCACAAAAAACTCTTTTAGGTTGATTTTATTTCAACATTCAATTTTTTTTCATTCAAATTTCATTTCAATTTTCAGTCAATTCGTATGATAACCATTTTCCCTTACTTTAAAATTCCTTCATCGTATGTAATCATGTGGTAACTCTTGATTCATTAACTGCTATACTGAGTGAAAATTCTTTGAGAGTTTAAGCTGTATTTTGGTTCAATAAGTTAATTAATTTCTTTCAAAGTTTTTGGGCTTCCAAGATGTTCACTTTTTCAATGACCATAATATTGCCACTTTTACATCATTGATACCAAAACCTACAATTCGGATATGAGGAAGTATATGATTATCATCATGAGTTTCTGAAATTGTTGAATTATCAACAGTTTTTATTTCATCGTATATTATTGAGTTCCAAAACCTATGAAATATTATTTTATTTTGTATATGAATATTTCATTTTCTTAATTGTTAGAGTTGGCTTTTGAAATATATTGTTACTAGTATATAATTTTCCACTGAATAGCTTTAGTCTTGGCCTATCCGTTCTTACATATTCTAACCTTGAAATAAATTTCATGCAATATATCACCTAAAAAACTCCCCTCAATGGTCAATAATGTCTTCTGCGACTTGTATCCCATACTGATTCTTACACGTTTTTCATGTCACTCTATCAAATTATTTCTGAGGAGCTTTCCTTATATCCGGAATCTCTTTCGAAAATTTCCCGAGGGACTTCGAGACCAAATGTGAAGTTTTCGGTTTTTAGGCAAATCAATTTTTAAGCGCTGCTTAAGTTGTTTACGTTCATTTTTAGAAGATATTTTATCTTCGCCACAGATCAAGTCAATTGGCACTAAAATATTATTTAGTATTTTAATATGGATAGGCCCTTGTATTGATATTTAGCATATTTTAAAATATAAGCTTTCAAATATATTTTCAACGAGTTATTATTATATAATGTTCTGTTTATAAAATAATTTTTTAAGATTGAAACGACATACAAATTAGGACATCGAAAAATATATTAAATAATAATCTATATATTCCAATTACTATTCGCCAAATATTCAAAATTAATTCTAAATTAATTTAATATAATTAATTATCCAATACATATATCGGTGTATAATCACACAGATAACCAGACAGAAATAATAATATTATTACTAGTGTTGGGAACTATCGACTGTTTCAATCGCTATTCGGTCCGACTGATTTTGTTACTATTTATTATCGGCTGTTTCAGTCTTGTACATTTAGTTACTATTTTTGGTTCTACTAGTTTCATTGGACTGATTTTTAACGTTCTGGCTCTGTAGCGGCGATCTTGATAAAAATGTACCCAATTTATGCTTAGATAAATGTATATGTAATATATATAGTTTTATAAATTTTGGTACTCTGCTTGTAAATAACAATATATTGCATATTAACATAGCAGCGTTTTAGAACGATATTTTTCAAGATTATTAATGTAATAGGGTAATAAGATTAAAATTGTTAATGATAAATTGTAAAATACTTTTGACTGCTTTTATGATATTCGTAGGTAATACTTGGATTACTGTGTTGATTTTTGTTAAAAATATTTCCGTTCAATAGTAAATAACACATTTACTTTATTAAAAAAACCTCTAATAGTTATTGTGCGATCATTTTTTATTTTGTCTTGGATTTGGTTTTTTTCTGTAATTAGGTATATATTTAATTTTTATTTAGTATTTATGGTTATTGAATATTAGTTTTTAGGTTTTGTTTAAGTTGTATTGTATATATCTTTATAGTACATTATTTTAAAATTGTAATTAATATATTAAAATACGATAAAATATTTCTGGGGTATTATTCCATTCCATAGAAAAATTCCATTGCTTTTTACAGATCTACAGAACATTAAAATATAAAAGTATTTCTACTTCGTTTAAATTGAAATTACTAATTGCATGTTAATAGTATTCAGTAAGTTTTTTTCTTTTCTTCTTTAAAGTTAGTACGTAAAGGAATATGTACATCTCCGTCCGTCTCGCCTATACTACCGCTGGTAAATATAAGCATATAAAATTAACTGCTCCAAGCAGTTATCTCCGTCCTTTCCTCTCTCACAATTTGTACAGGAAAGCGTTGGGACATCTTCGTCTGACATCACGAATTCAATTAAAGAGTCGAACCGTGCATTTTACTCAATATGGTAATTACTATTTTAGTCCCTAGTTTTTTGATTGTTGACTGTTTCGATTGTTTTGTGACTATCGACTGTTTCGACTGTTCCAACGCTAATTATTACCATAAAACCCGTACTATCATAGGGTAGTGAACTTATTGATATTAATTGTTATGAAACAATTTTACTTTACCAATTACACTTTCTAGATTAGAAATTAATATAATAATAATAATAATAATATATATATATATATATATATATATATATATATATATATATAAATTATTAGTCATATTACTGTTTAATTATTTAGGCAAATAAATATTCCTAAGAATATATGATTTCAATAACAGCTATTAGAATTTACAACTAAAATGCAAATCTATTGCCCATATTATTGAATAATAATAGGGAGGGTCGAGGTAAACCTAAACCTATTTCGCTAACCCGAAATTAGTACATTTAATTTATCTGAAAACGGCGTCACCAAAGCCTAAAATTATTCAACCTACCTAACCATCTGTTCATATTATTCTCCAGCTCCTCACAAATGCTTGATACGTACAAAACAGCCTGTAATAGTTTAATTTGTTTATGTGTGCTCATAGCTGGTATAAACCAATGGAATTAGGATGGATAGTAATAAATTAGGTGGAAAATTATCGCACGTGTAGGGTTAATGGAAAATCTAGGAATAATTCCAAGCAATTTTACGCTTTCGGTTAGTGTTAGAAATTTGTTAAAAATCTGGAGAAAATTGGAAAGTCTTTTTAAGGAATGAAAATAAAAAATAGTTATAACAAAAAAAAAAGTTCATTTAAAGATAAAAATTACTGTCAATCCGGTTATCCAACTGGTCAAATCGCCCTTTCAAATAAACCTGAGGTAGACCTCAGCAATAATCCAGCAACTTCTCACCCGCAAAATGTTAATTAAACTAAAGCCAAACATCTTGCGCTCTCCCATCTCGGCCAAAACTTTTACAAAATTGCTTCTAAGCATAAGCAGAAATACATATAAAAGTCATTGTATTTTTAATTTAACAAAGAGGCAAAGGATATAATTACTTTTTTTTGTTTTACATAATGTATGGATATAATTTTGGTTGCTAAAAACAACTGCTGTTACTGAGCTGTTGCATTGACACTGACATTTTTTGAAAATTATGTATCTGTTTATAAAAAAAAAACAAAATGAAATCTGAAAATGTTTGTTATTTTACATATTTTAATTGTGTAAATAGCTAAATTATAACAAAATTTAAAAAGCTAAAGTTTCAAATAGATGTACATATATTTTAAATATATTTTAGTGATTAGTTAATGGTTGTCAATAGTGACTGTCAGTAAGTAAACTTAAAGCCCTTAAAGAAAGAAATAAAGGGAGATTAGAGTTTAGGTATGTTGCTGCCATCGATTTATCGACTCTCAATAAGGCAAAAAATATTAGTAATTATTTAATTTTAATTTTATTTATTTTTTATTAATTACAAAACATTTATAAACTCATTAACTTTAAAATAAATATAAATATAAGTTAACATATTACATATGATGTTTTATAAATGATGTTTTCTAATCTACGACATTGACATTGACACTGACGTTGACATTGACATTGACATTGACATTGACATTGACATTGACGTTGACATTGACGTTGACGTTGACATTGACATTGACATTGACATTGACATTGACATTGACATTGACATTGACATTGACATTGACATTGACATTGACATTGACATTGACATTGACATTGACATTGACATTGACATTGACATTGACATTGACATTGACATTGACATTGACATTGACATTGACATTGACATTGACATTGACATTGACATTGACATTGACATTGACATTGACATTGACATTGACATTGACATTGACATTGACATTGACATTGACATTGACATTGACATTGACATTGACATTGACATTGACATTGACATTGACATTGACATTGACATTGACATTGACATTGACATTGACATTGACATTGACATTGACATTGACATTGACATTGACATTGGTAAACTTTTCATAAAATTTAGCTAGAAGATCACCTCGTTTTTCCCAAACATTTAATGTTGCTGTATAAGTTACAAACTTACATTATTAACAAACTTCTAGTGACAAAAGGGTCTTTAAATTATATGATTTATTTTACCCAAAAAATAGAGTTAATGGAGACCAGTTTTTTCAAAGAATCCATCATAATGATATATTTTGCTAAGTACTGATAAGTACCGATGATTATAATCATAATCACAACTTATAAATTTGTGATCTCAGCACGTCGCAATGTTGCCGCATCAACTATGAGTTTTAGTTCAGTTTGGCTTTGACATATACCAAAATTCTAATCTAAATAAAATAATTGAACAAAAATGTTATCAGACATATGAATGATGACTGCACATTATACTTTGTATTGAAAATATCTAATATGTAATTATGGTTGGAAAAGTAAGTTTACTTGACAAAATTAATGCAATATCATTAGGATATGTACCCTGTAATATGAACTAATAATGTTAATGTGATAACATATTGGGGTAGTTGTCTAATTAACAATAGTTTTATCATAATCAGCTTAGTGGTCGAAATTCGATAGTAACTTCATCAATTTAACTGTGTTTCCTAAGTAAAATTTATTATCATAAGTAAAATTATTTATTTATTGTAAAAAATAACGCTGCATTAAATAATTTTGTACCTACGTTTTTATTATTGAAAGCTGAAAGTCAGCTTTGTAACAAATATTGGGTTCCGACAATATGAAAATCGTAAAAACTATTAAAACAATTATATAAGTCAAGTAAATAACTAAAATAACAACTGATAAACTCCTTCTGAAACTTTCGAAAGAAAAAAACGTCATAACTACATATCCACCACTACTATCTATTTATTGCGTTAGTTGGTATATATCTTATTTAATGATTTCTTTAAATTTTCTCAATTATTTCGTTAGGTATATATTAAGAAATCTTCATCATATTGGCCACCTAAAATATATGGTAAGAAACAATGTATATATCGTTTTTTTTAAGGAATAACTTGTTTACCTATATCCTTAAATGAAAATGAATTATATCTATTACTCTTATATATTATTATTTTTATTTTAGGGTTGGGCATCTGATATAAACATCCAACACAATGATACAATAAATGGTTTAATAATTGTTTTACTTTTCATACGAAAGTTCATAGGTTGAGTTTTTGCCTTAGATTTTATGTTACGCTTTTTTATGTTTACCTTATACTTCGAGAGTAAACATATGTCTAATGAAATTATTATCGTATTGGTAGTTGCCTGCGTATGTCTGCCTTTTATATGATTTAACTTTATATAGAACACATATTATATGTTAACTTTAACCATGTCATGTCATACAATTTCTTGAACATAGTGTTCTTAAAAAAGAAGCAACGTTTTGGTTTAGCTTCTTGTTATACATGTAATGTGGTAACATTTCTAATTTTTTTAATAAGACCTTGATAAAATAGTAAATTGATACAGAGATGCAGAAAGGTACCTAATTTAGCTTTTATAATTAAATTAATATCCTTTATATTCAAATTAGAATAAACCCAAAATTTTGTTATTAATTATACAGTTAAATGAGGCAATATCATATATATATTCGTTTGTTTAAATTTTATAAATAAAATCGTCAATGTTTATTCAGATAACACATATTTATTCATGGATTATAAGATTACAAAACAAACTTGTTCGATTTCAAACTATTTTCCCATATACAAAGTTCAGCTGGCAGAATTTAATCAAGTTCTATATTAATCCTAAAGTCGCTGTAGTGTTTGCAAAGTTTAATACCTTATATGCTATTACATCATATTATAGAAGTTATGATTATAAATTAAATATGCAAAATGTCTAGTAATATGTAATATTAATGAAGTCATATTAATAATATAAAGCAGGCATCAATTAAAATAAAGAAAAACTCAAGATTAATAAAGATGCTTTAAATAACGAAAAGTGATTTAATAAAAGTTATTGTAATTCAAAATTGCCAAGGAATTACCTGGATAGCCAATGAAGATCATCTCGTTTTTCCCAAACATTTAATGTTGCTGTATAAGTTACAAACTTACATTATTAACAAACTTCTAGTGACAAAAGGGTTTTTAAATTATATTATTTATTTTACCCAAAAATTTAGTTTATTTTAACATTATAGTACAGTTAATGCATATATTATCGATGGACTTAAAAACTACAATTAAGAACACAGGTATAATAGTTAGTAGCTTAGAGTTGTTTTATTATATTTACATTTAACTCTTTTCCACACCATCCATGAGATAGATTTCTGGAGGCCTAATCCATTAATAATAATAATATGCTAATTAATAATAATATGCCAAAGTAACATATTTTACTTTAATTCGAGAGCATATTGACCTTTTTACGTTTAGTTCTAGTTTCCTTCGATGGTGTGTTTACTTGTTAAGTAATCTTAATATCACTATATTTTTTATTTCTTCTGCTACTACCATTTATCATATATAGAAAACAGTTAGTATTTATCCTCCCTCATGCATTCTAACCTAATGCTTATGTTTAATTTTGAACAATTACAATCCGTTTCGCATAAAAACGTTTTTAGAGATTTTTTAGAGACCGTGTCCGAATATTTTCAATCAAAACCGTGGCGATATGAAATTGATTAAAACAACGTTTGCCGGTTTATAGCTCATAATTATAATAGTTAGAACATAATAGAATAAAATGAAAAGGAAAATATTGTCTGCCTCTGAAGCAAGTTTACAAATTGAGGCACATTGATTAACATTATACATATTGATAACGCACATACAAATAAACTTTGAATATACTACAATTTACTTAGAAATTTAAGCTGTGTGTTAAAAAAATATTTATTAACTCAATAAACAAAGAGTTAAATATGTTTCAGATATTAAATATAGATTTATATTACATACATCTAACAAATAATACCTGATTTAACCTGACGAATACGAAAAAAAAAAAGAAATACCTCCATGGGTATAGCTAATCACAAAGGTTTCGTATTATTTCGTAAATCGGAAAAGATCATTATATCTTTTCTTTCATTGTAACATAATATGTATTTTTTGCGATTTGTTTCTGATGGATAACATTATCGATCACAATGGACGAGAGAAAAAAAGGGAAAAGGAAAAAGAAAAGAAAATATTTTGATTTAAATGAGGGCCCGGGAAAACGAAAAATGCCTGGTAATATTATTTTTGTATGCTTTTGGCCTCTTTTTCATCGTACAAGTTCAAATATTTCGAAAATGTTACCGAGGAATTTTGCTGGTTCATTAAACATTTCCTTTTTCATTTAAATATAAACAAGTCGAATTGTTATTTTTATAATAACACATAATACAAGCACACAAACAAATATAAGTAACATATGTATCTATACGTCATATGATCGGCTGACCAATACATAATTAGGAAGTCTCCGAATTTTAAACACAATTGGTTTGGAATTTATCATAATTACACCGGATTTTGTGCAAATTCTCTCCAAAAAGTAAATTATAATTATTTCCATAGAGAAATAGAGATTTAACTTACTTTGGCTCACTTCGTTTCTGTGGTACGTTTGTTTAATTATTTTGAACGCCAGTTTCAGTATGGCTGATATAAGGGATAGTGCGTTTAGAGGTCAAATTATTAAAAATAACTCGGTAGTACAAAAATTAAAGTGACTTATCGATCTAGGAAGAAATGCAAGATTGTTTTCGTTCAAAGAAATATTTGATTGCGATTAAAAAATGGTCGATAATGTTAAAAATTCCCAACCGATTGGATAAAGTATCAAAGAATTTGTGAATAACTTTAATTCCATATGTTCCTATATGAATAAATGAGTCAATACAATATTTTATACCCCAGAAATTCTTTTTAATATTTTTTTTATATTTTATATTTTTTATATAGTTTTATCATATTTTCAGTAGGTCTCTTTATTTCAAATTTTATTTAATCCCGCGATATTGCCACGTTGTTAATCTGGGATAATGTAACATATTTTGTCTAATATCTTTAAAAAGTGTATATTTGAAACCTTTTAATATTACACTATACAACCATGTTCCAGATAGAATATTATTAATAAAAAGGTGTGCTATATACATTTGGGTAAACCCATAATAAATCACTAAAGAAAAATAGAAAAAAGAAAAAACTGAAGAAGTTTTTTTGATTTGTTCCAAAGTTCTTTGTTTATGATTTTATATATATAATATTTATATTTTATAGATATATTTATTTTTACAGATTATATTTATTTCTTTCATTGAACTTCCCTTATAGTTATTGCTCCTTATAGGTATTATTCTTGTAGATATAGTAATTACTATAATCACTATTTTCAGTCAAATGTACGGTTCTACTTTTTTTTCAATTCGTGATGTCAGACGAAGATGTACGAACCATTTCCAGTATAAATTATAAGAGAGCAAAATAGCTGTTAATTTTATATGTGCTTATATTAACCAACGGTAGTATAAGGGAGACGGAGATGTACATATTCCTTCACTTACTAACTTTAAAAAAGAAAAGGAAAGAAATAATTAGTGAATACTATTAACATGCAAATAATAATTTCATTTTAAACGAAGTAGAATTACTCTTATATTTGAGTGCTGTGTGGATCTGTAAAAAGAATGGAATTTTTCTATGGAATCGAATAATACCCCCAAATATGTTATCGTATTTTAATATGTTCATTGATATTTATAAATAGTATAGTATAATAAATATAGACAATACAATAGAACTTAAAAAACCTAAATATTAAACAAAAACAAACATGTAAAATAACCATAAATACTAACATAAATAAAAAAAAAACTAATCCATGACCTGATTAAAAATGATCGTACAATAAATACTAGAGTTTTTTTTTAATAAATTAAATGCTTTATTTATTATTGAACGGAAATATTTTTTAACAAAAATCCAGAGGGTAATCCAAATATTACATATTATTGCTATAAAAACAGTTAAAATTATTTTACTGTTTATCATTCATAATTTTAATCTTTTTACCCTATTACATTAGCAATCTTGAAAATTATCGTTCAAAAATACTGCTGCATTAATATACAATATATTGTTATTTACAAGCAAATTACCAAAAAAAAATCATAAAACTATATGTATTAGATATTCATCTATGTAAGCATAAATTGGATATATTTTTGTCAATGTCGCGACTAGGACAACAGGGCCAGAACGTTAAAAATCAGTCGAATGAAACTAGCAGAACCAAAAATAGTAACTAAAAGTACACGATTGAAAGAGCTGATAGTAAATAGTAACAAAATCAGTCGGACCCAAAATAGCGTCTGAAACAGTCGATAGTAAAAAGTAGTTAATTACTAAACAGTTGATAGACGTTTTCAGCCGATAGTTCTCAACGCTAATAGAAATTTACTTTATCGTTATATTTTATGAATTATACAGATTTACAAAGCAAATGTTAAAAAGAAATATCTACTTGGGAAAAATCTATGGAAGGTTTTACGTTTTAAGCTATTTTATGTAAAGATCGTAAAGTTCTCCCTGAATATTTTTCATCTGCGAACTTAAATTAGGTTTTTCTAGGTATGTTCAGTGCAGTTATATATTGTGTTTGTGCACTGTTGGAAACGTCCAACTTTTAGCTTGGCTTCTTTTATTTGTGTTTGAAGTTATTTTGTTGGGATGTCTTCAAGTTTGATGTAGAGCAGTCATCAGAAAAGTATTATGCGAGGCGTAAGGTTCTGAAGACTTTTTAAGTGTTTTGGAAGTTATATTAAATTTCCGCTCGTTTATCGGCTATTTCTCCCTTAAACTAAGGTATATGAAACAAAGAACATTATTAGCCATTTTAGAAGATTATTGCATCTAAACTTAGTTTTCCTAATATTTTTACTTTATAGCATTTTGTATTGTTTCGAACATTATGCTTATATTTTTTTAAATTTAATGTAACCTGTATATAAAATAATAATAAATAATGAGGCTCCTATTATATTATTACAACTTGAAAATATTAAGACTCTAGGAGCCGTCTGTCCTTGTGCTTTCCAACGTATTGTTGTATAAAATTGTTTATATAAATATTTAAAAATACACATTATATTGATTATACAAAATATAAATATAAAAATACACATCAATGATATTGTTGAGGCTATCGTTATTCCTCATGGCATGGTTCGCATTATAAAGCTATATGGCTTATTATTTATTGAACAAAGACTAATCAAAGCAACCAAAACTTAATACACTAAATAATATATTAGAAAATAATAATAAATAATGAGGCTCCTATTATAATATTACAACTTGAACATATTAAGACTCTAAATAGGAGCCGTGTGTCCTTACGCTTTTCAACGTATTGTTGTATAAAATTGTTAATACAAATATTTAAAAATACACATTATATAAATTCAATGAAGCTGTTGAGGCTATCGTTATTCTTCATGACATGGTTCGCATATAAAGCTATATGGCTTGCTATTTAATGAACAAAATACTATACTCAGAACTAAGTGAACGCCTACTATTATAGATCAACTGCATTCAGTTAGAACAGATCAGAGCAAGGACTTCGGGGATTAATAATACAGAAGATTAAACTAACATATAGGGCTGAAATAATAAGCCGAATCTGATAAGTTTCTAGAGCTTTTGATTGTCTAATGGTGAGTACAGATATGAACGAAGCGAACAGTTTGGGGTCTGTGAGAGAACATGCGCAGGTATGGTATTTTCTGGTGATCGAAATCCACTAGTGGAGAGTTCGGTTCCTCACGGAGAGTTTCATTCTCCAAAAATTATCAAATCGATTTTAATCGTTTGGTTCGGAACCGCGTATTCTTTTGTTTACAGCCATACTTCTCACAATAGCATGTCAAAATAAAATTTCTTGTAAATCATTTTTCGACGGTTGCTGTTTTTTTAAGCAATGTTTGTCGCTGATATAATTTATACCGTCTGTGCGTTTTTAAGAGAATATCAAATTATTGTAAGTATGATCAGTAACATAAACAAAGTTATGATGAAAGTGAGAAAGTACGAATAATAATGAAATCGAACTTCTTTGAAGATTATCGTAAGAATATATCATAAAACTGATATATTTAAATAACTTTATTATTCTATTTGAGATTGTATAGGTGGAAATTTCACAATGTTGCAAACAAAATAAAACCATAAATAATAAATGGAATCATCAACTAATTTATCTGTTAATGATAGAGAAAATAATCATAAAAACAGGTATGAATTTGTATTTACTGTATGGTGTATGATTGTATTCCAGAAATTTAATTACTGTTTTGAAGGCCAAACATTTCTAAACTATATAAAATTATTTCAGATAAAGCGACTGAGTAGCATAAAAAAATAAAAGCTGATCTGTACAAGATGATTTGAGTGGAAAAGCCACATTCCTTTTAAGAAGATATTATGCTAGTATCGTCTGAAGAACAATATGATTAAGTGACCCTCTTCTGTATTACTGTACTTAATAAAATCAACTTCATATTTTAGGTCGAAAATATAGTAGTCTCTTTGGAAAGAACACATGTCGATGTGTTTGATATATTTTAAAATGTTTGTATTGCTCATTTCCAATTGCTATTTCTAGTATTTGTATAACTTTTATATATCTTCCGAACAATAATACATTGAAATATAATATTCCAACAATTCTTGGTACAATTAATTTTTTATTATATTGTTAATAGTTATTTTATGTGAGATACTTATGAAACATTTTTTCTCTTACCTGTTGTGAAATAGTTTTTCCATATTTGAGAAGTTTGTGTTACGTAGAGTATCAATAAATGTAAATCCCTTCAATGAAAAATGAGAAAAACAACAAAAACCATTTTCATGACACGTTTTTGATAACTACTATTTGCAAAATAGAAATCTAAGTTAAATATTATTTCAGATTTTATAATAAGATTATTGCAAGTAAAATATAAACATTTTTAAAATTTTTCATGTTTTCTTATGAATTGTTTATATAATTATATGTATTATTAACAGTCACTAATAGAGATTAAACATATATTTATTATTCAAAAACATTTTTAAATAAGTAATAACTAAATTACAGGGAAAAACAGGGTTACTTTCTCGAGACCAAAAGCTATCCCATTCATAATCCTGCCAGTTTTTCCCACGCTCGCTCAAATTTCAGTTCTGCTCGTCGCCAAGTGCTGAAAGTCATGCAGCGAGCACTGCAACTAAGCAAGGTGCATGCGCACTACAACTTTGAACCAATTTTGAAACCTTTTCGGCACGAATATTCGCCGAATTCAGTTCTGCTCAGGCGCGTTTTCAATTTTCTCTGTAAATTCTCCTCGAATGCTTAGATCTGTAAACACCATAAGATGGTGTTAAATAAACTAGTTCTTTGATTCTTAATCCGGCTCGAATGACCACAAATGTTTATAAGTTTGTTCTCTTGTCATTATTGGAGAACCTATTCGAGAGCTCCGTAGTGTAAACTGCCTTTGAAGCTCTTTTATTTGTTTATTAATCAATTTCTTTTGCTCCTTGGTAGCTCACAGCTCGCGAATTCAGCCAGACATCCCTGTGAATTAATGACACACTTTACTTCATTTTACTATTCACAATTCTTGTACTATTTTGTGGCGGGTGTGGACATGTCGCCAGTGAGAAGTCAGTCTACATTTATGTAGGCGAATTTTGGCGAAAAAGTCAACAAAAAACTTAAAAGAAGAAAAAACTTAACATTCTAGTACATCTAATGCATATATTATCGCAGAAATTAAAACTACAATTAATTATACAGCCACAATAATATAGGTTACATATGTTTTATTATATATACATTGAAATTCTTTCCACATTAGTATAGATAGAGTTCTAGGCACTTTTTTATGCAGTGGAATCCCCCGAAGGCATAATCCACCTTATTAACAATTGTATATCTGAGTAATGTATTTTACTTTCATTAGAGAGCATATTTATGTTTTATGCTTAGTTCTTGTTTCCTTCAATACAATGTTTCCTTGTAAAGTCATTTTGGTATTACTATATTTGTCCTGTTACTACCTATATACATCTTTCTTGGTAAAACTACATTTAATCAATGCATTATCTTTAATGCATTTGCCATATCTGCAAAAGAGTTATTATTATTTCTCTTCTCATACATTTTAATCAAATGTTCATGTATATTCTAAAAAATAACACACGTGGTCATAAAGCTTTCACACTCTATAACACAATTTCCTACAATTAAAATATATTAATTGTGTGACCTTTACACCTTTAGTTGTTTCCTCTTTCGTCACTTTGTTTTGGTAATTGTCAGCATTGAATCATAAACAAACATTCTTAAAGTTTTATTCAATCACTGTCACTTTCAGAAACCCTAATTAATAAACAAGCTGTTTATTTCCAATCTACCAAAAATGTACTCATGATTCTTTCATTTGTCATCTCACAAACCGAAGGTATTATTTTCGACGATGCCTCTTTCCATAAATCCGAGCACTTCTGGTCTGAATATCCTCCCCGACCTGAACATCTTTTGTAATAATTCTTTGTAACACCCCATATCAACTCAATTGGATTAAAAATGCAATGAATTATATAATAGGGAGAAAGACGTAATACTCTGCGGCCTTAACATTCAGTAATCTATTCTACTATGTATCCTTTTTCAGGCTTATTTCTAAAAAAGTAGATTACATAAAATGTAATTAAACATTTTATTTACATTTACCGAGTAACAAATATAAAATAGTTTATTTTATGTACTTTAAGCCATTCCTTAATTGCCGCATTTGTTAATGCACTTGATTGGATTTTCACCATCAGTGTACTATATATATGGTAGATATAGCGTATTGTACATAACAATAACTGATGGTTCCTCCAAGTTCTTTAAAAGCCGCTTTTCAAACTACTGCAAAAACAAGTTATGGTTCATTTCTCCATGGTAGTCACGCTTGGACTTAGAGAAACACTAATTCTGCGTCAGGAATAAAACTATTCTTGTATCCAGCATGAAGAACTATATGTCTGCAATGAATTATTAATGAATGTTATGACTAACAAAAGCTAATCGATAGTTATTCCAACATTCACCTTTTTCCATCAAATCATCTTGCCATGAGCGACCCAAAGTATCATTCTGAAATATTCATATCTCATTTAAATATATAAATTGACTTAATAATTCTTCGTTGATTTTGTTAAATGTTTCTAAAAACTATAATCTTTTAAAAGAGATCTCTGGAAGTTCCATTAAACCCCTTCGTGGGTTATCTTACTTAAACCTTGTATCACTTAAACCTTGTATTACCCAACAATGTATGAACGGATGTTCTACATCCCTCAAATAGTTATAAATCTTTTGACTTGTTATAGATACTTTCCAGACTCACAATTTTCTCTCAGATAATTGTAATTAAATTATGTTTAGAATTAAAAAACTACTTACTGTTTTTATAGATTTCGTATATTTGATATCCGATACTATCAAGATGATCTTGATTTGTCACCTGTTTCGCATAAACACGGTTTGTTTTTGGGGAATTTAAGGTTACATTATTTTCTATTTTTTGAAATGTTTTAGTGACCGTGTTGGTACTAATTCCGTACGTTCGGTGCAGCTGCAACGCGCAAAAATATTTTCAATGAAAACCTAAAAATTTAAAATTTATTAAAACAAAGCGCTAGAACAACTTTTACCGGTTTATAACCCGTAATTACAATATTTTGAAGAATTTTGCAGACGTTTGACAAACAGACTGTTACATGTTCGGACTTCTCAAACAGCATTCTATCTGTTATTTAAATAGAATAAAATGAGAAGAAAAATATTGTCCGACTATAAAACGAATTTACAACTTTTGAGAGACATATATTGGTCACGTTTGTCATTACTGTTTTGAATTGACTATACCAGTATGTAATGATGGCAGAATATATGCGGTACGGATGTTATCGATATCGGTTGTACAATATACGTTACTGATGATAAGTTGATGATGAACATCAGGCAAATGTTTGTAGTCTTAAGAAATATATTTCGCTTGATTAAAATTAGTGTATCATATTCGCTAACTTTTAACTGATCAGTCGGTATCCGTAGAGGATTATAGCCCTAACTTTATTGTTAATTTCCTCATCTAAACAGTACAAAAATAAATAAGATAGCATTCTATTTCTTGCACAAAAAAAATAGAATAGCTTATATTTATCAACACCGTATTATCTCAACCTTGTATACATATATCTCGACGTTTAAATAGTTCGCTAACCACAATAATTGCAACTTCATCAACATTCATTTACTCAGTTGATAGGTCGTATTTTCCTACATGCTCTCTGTTCCTACGTACTTTATTTGATATAACGATAGTAAGGTAGATTTTGTAATCTATTGAAAATGTTTTCGAAAGAAATTATTCAAAAGTTTAAATAATTGTGTAAAAATATTCTCAAGTTTGTCACAATTGTGTGTTAACTTTTGTTCTCTCGCTATCCACAAAATCGATTTGAAAAAACTTTGGATCGGCATCAGGCATTAAAAACAAAGAATCAATTTGATCTTATTCTTCACCTTAAATATTGATGTTGATTAAATATTACGACCTTCTTCATTCTACACGGTTCTTTTGCTCCAAATGATGTAATTTGGAAGCTAAAATTGAATATACGGATTTTACGCAAAACAATTTCGATTGAAATATGGTTCCAGCTAATGGTGTTTTCAATAGTTCTGGTGGCATATTTAATAATTGAAGCGGAAAAATAATAAAAACGATTCAACTTTATACTTAAATACATGACAATGTTTGCATTTTTTTCATATTACTGAGGACAACTTGATTATTTAACGAATAGCCAAACCTATTCGATGGTACCCTTGACCCTGAATAATGATGTTGATTCAAAATTACTACCATCTTCATTCTGAACGGTTCTTTTGCTCCAAATGATGTCATTTGGAAGCAAGAATTGAATTTGCGGATTATACACAAAACAATTTCGATTGAGATATAGCTAATGTTGTTTTAAATAGTTCTGGTGGCAGATGGAAATGGTAAAATGAAAATGTATAATATAGCACGTTATATCTCATGAATGGGGACAATCAACAAATATCTGCTGCAGGACATTAGTGTTATGGGAACTGGGTTCAATTAACAGCAAGTTTTACTTCTAATGTAATAAATAACATATCAAAACAATATAATACTTGATGAACGAGTTATGTTCGAATTACAGACGAATTTATGGTTTCATTTAAGAATTACTGCACTATATATAATGCAAAATCATTAATTAAATCGGGACTGTTGCAAAACAATGAAAATATCATTTATATCAAAATGAATTAATCACACTAAGAATATTTTGTGTAATAGAGTTAAAATAAGCCCATCCCAAAGAGCGGGCAGATGGTTTAAATATGACATTTATAAAACAAACTTCAGAATCCAAGATGGTTCAAGTATCCTTATTCACTTCCTTGTTCGTAACAATTCGAGAATTTAACCCCGGCGAGATTCGAGTTAAATCGCTTAAGTATCATCATTAAAAGCAGATGTTATTGTTCCCCAATCAAATCGATTATTAAGGCGGGCGGAGACCACATTCTAACCCCGTCGCAATGGGCGAATTATATAATTAAAAACGCCACAATTGTGTTGTTTGTCAGAGTTATTGCAATGATTATCGGTCAAAATTAGGTCGCTTTTTATGAAGAGATACTGTATTTTATGATTATAATATAGCCATCTCTATTATGTTGCAGTAAATATATTTTTTACTTTAAAATTAATTTCTTGATTAAGTACCCGAATAATATAAAAAACATGCTGATATTGCGTTTTTTGTTCTAATAGTGTTTTAGCCAACATATTGTGTTATGTACATATTTACATCCATATTTGTTGTTTCTTTCTGCATTTTGATGCTTATTCCTAATTTAGCAATATTGTCTCCTTCTTCTATATTTTTATAAGATCTTTTTAAAATATTAATCTAATCTAATATCTGTAAAATAATTTTAAAAGCTTTCAAGATCATTCGGCCCAATATTCTAATCTTACAGGGCCGAAATATTTCTTTTCCGATTTTTGCCATTTGGATAAAACCTAAGAATTTTAAATGAAGTTTATGTATCTAAATAATTTTTCATTAATGTCGCTTAATAATTCTAAATGTTTCCATGTCAATTTTGCGTTACGGCGAAATGACAGAAAAACCAATTATACCATATGGCGGATGTCCGATTTCTCAAGCGGAATCAGCAAAACACCTTGGCATCCGTCTCGAAGGTAGGTTAGATTAAAAACACCATATTAGACAAAAAGCAAGGTCTATGAGACTCAAAATCAAAGAACTATACTGGTTAGTCAGAATATACTTCCAACTTGACTTAAAATTAAAGAGACTTCTTTATCAGCCTACTAAAAAGCCTATTTGGGTTTGATTGCAAGAGAACAGAACGATATTATTGATATGTTTATGAAAAAGTAATGGTTTTGATGTAGCGTATCTTTAAACCAAGAGCTAAAGTGCAGTTTATTATTTTAAAATTTAGTAGAGCGTTAGGATGTAAAAAATTTTTAATCACTATTTTGTAATCACTAGAAATTATTTGTATACGAAACATGTTTTCTATTATTTCCACCCCCTAAGTATTGTGTAATCATAATAAACAAATAAATTGCTGAAATGAGTTAAAAATGAAACTGAAATATTGTTTAACTTAATATTAAATTTAAAAAAAATGTTAAAAAATTATATTGTACACATGGTTTCCCAATATAGCCATACAATTACACAAATATCTCTCAAAATAATTTCGTAATACGTATTGGTTTTAAAACATATCCATTTAATTTAAAACAATTAAAATTGTAATAAAAAATAAATGTATGAGTGTTAAACGAAATAATCATCGAGAGCCTTTTAATATTTACTATATATAACTACTATCTACTTTTTACTATCGATGCTTCATTGAAAAAATTATCAATCGATTGGGCAAAAAAGTGTCAATCAAAATATCTCTACTATAGTCAGGTATTATAGTTAAGTAGTTCTATTTTTATAATAAATATATGACTAAATTCCGTTGTTTATACCAAAAATGTTATTAAAAATATTAAAAGCCTGAATAAAATTAAGAACATCCCGAATAGTTTTACATATTCTGTTTAAATACCTATTAAAAATATTTTCGAAATATTGAATTCCTTGCTTTAATACTTTATGCTCTAGCCTTTTAACGGATGAAAATTATAAATAATGGGGCAGCTTGATTCATTTAGTTCGAGACTAGAATGACTGCCTGACTACAGTGAGTTAATTAGCTCTATTTTTATTAAAGATGTATTACTAATTTCCGTACATTTATCCCAAAAATGTTATCAAAAAAAAGCCTGTATAAACTAATCATATCTTGAAGAATTTAAAATATTATATATATATATATATATATATATATATATATATATATATATATATATACATATATATATATATATATATATATATATATATATATATATATATATATATATATTATAAATATTTAATTCCTCCAATTCCAAACATTAATACTTCGTGCTCTAGCCTTTTAACGGATGATTTAAATCATAAATATGGGGGGAGCTTGATTCACTTAGTTCGAGCAATAAACCCCTCTTATGGTATCAATACAAAATTGACAGCATCTTTTGACCTCGAACCAGAACATTCGATAACGACAATTTTAAAATTCCATAATTCAAATTCGTGCGAATAAAATTACCACACAATTTCTTGGCAAATTAACGAATCGAACTAAGTTCGCCCCAATTTTGCACAAGCGCGCACACAGATGGCGCTGCATGCGCACGACCACGTCCTAGCACTCCTGATTCCAGTCGTCCTGCAGCAATCGCAAGGACAAGGTCCGCGCGTGTCGCTTGTCCTTGGTATCACTACCGAGACTCGCGATTTTATTACAATAATATCAATACCGAGGGGATTTTTTTCGAATTGTTTACTCCAAACGGCGACTTACCGTAAGACAAACGGTTGTAAAATTGTCAAGCTGTGCCAGTAACGGAGAGTGGATATTAAAGTGCGTTCGGCCTTATTCTAGTGCGCGATTTTAGATAACTCGACTATTCACAATGTTTCCGGATACTTAAACCGGTGAGATTGTCATGGCTCTGCGGGGATACTTTTGTGTAGTGTATTTGTTTTTATTTTTGGATTATTATCAGTGTGATCCAGTGCCGGAAGCTCAGAGAACACCGTTAACCTCTCGTACGGTCAAAACAAAATACGGTGACGTCAGTGGGGTAATAGTTACTCCCGAATCCAAACATTTGGAACCGGTGGAAGTGTTTCGTGGTATACCGTACGCCAGTCCGCCGTTGGGCTCGCTGAGATTTATGCCTCCTGTAACAGGGGCTCTTTGGCAAGGGGTTAAGATAGCAGATACATTTAGTCCGGTGTGTCCGCAGAGACTTCCGGATATTTCGAACGAGACTGCGGCTTTACGGAAGATGCCGAGAGGCCGACTGGAATATTTAAAACGTCTCTTACCGTACCTGAAGAATCAGAGCGAGGATTGTCTTTACCTCAACATATATGCTCCAGCACAAGGTACTAAATCAAAAAATCTACTCCCTGTTTTATATTTCTAATACAGTGAAATATATTGTAAGAAAAATTTCGTAACTCATTTTGAAAGATAACTAAGATTAATTGCCTATTATTTCCAATCTCATTATTCTCGCCTCAGGTAAAACGAACTCATTCATAAAAACTATAAAGCACCTTTAGTAATTACTCTTAATGGAAAATATATCAGCTGTAATTAACCTGGAAATTAATAACTATACCCGAAAAAACCTATTGTATGTTTTACGTGCTGAATTTACCATAATTTAGCTCCCCAAATAAGTTTTTTGAGATAGAGCTTCAGTATTATATATAAAGAATATTGGCAATACCGCTTAAAAAATCGCTAACATCTGGTTTATTACATCCATGGCATTTTGGATTTAATATTCAATTTAATGTGTCTATAATTATTGCTTGTAATGATCACTTGTTACAAAATAACTAAATTTTAACAACTCATAAAACAATACAGGCTATTGAAGCAACAAACATATAATACATCAGTATAAATATTTCGTATTTATAGGGATGTAGATCATAGTATGGGCATAGAATTCTAATCTGTCATCTTACTCATTATTCGTCAAATCTTATTAATTACTAGTGATTTTTCCACAGCACTTTGATTCTGAGATCATGGTTGATGAAATCTTGAAACAGATAGTGCATGATGAAACTGACAAAAGTATGACATTAATTTACTGTTTGATTTGAAACAATTGAAAATATCGAATTAGAGTCACTGACACCAGAAGAGTTTATCTGAAAAATGAATAGTTCTTTATTAAATATTGTAGTTCATATAATCTTCAACATCCACATTATTTTAGTTTGTCAAAATTAAGTGCATATTAATTGAAAAGTAACTCCTAAAAGTCTTGCATCATCATTAATTAGAGCTGAAAAAAATAATGTATATTATATGATATATACAGGAAAATAGTTTGCTCGCCCTTGGCTTGTGTAGCCTTGAAAATATTACAAATAAGAGGAAGATAGGAAAAACGAAAAAAGTAAAATTGTACCGGTGTCAACATGGAGGTAAAACTTAAAGCTTCCTTCTTGTAATCAGTAGCATAGAAACTTCAACAAAATCAAAACGTATTAGAATGTCGATATTAACATTTTAGTAATATTATTACTGGGGGTGAAACCTCAAGGAAATCCAATTATAGATACAGTTAGATGATGAATCTCATACTGCAGCAAATAAACAACAATGTATATATATATATATATATATATATATATATATATATATATATATATATATGCGCAGTTAAGGTAGGTAAGTTAGGTAATGATGTCAATATGTGGTAATAGGTAATATGTGTGTGTGAAACAATTTGTCGCGTATTACAAGATTCTAAAAAGCTAGTTGTACAAAAGTGTTTCTTCAATTCAACAGTAGAAGATATATAATAGCAACACTGAATTTATATTAGTTGAATAACTTTTAACAATTTTAGCGATTACTACTAACCACACTATTAAATTATTTGATCCATGCACTAATAAAAAGCTATAAATTATTATACAAATGCAACAAACGCTGATAATATATGAATAATAATTACTTTCGTATCGATTTTCTGATATCCGCAAAACTGTCTTCTCATGTTGGATGAAACAGGGGGAGATAGAGATATGTATTTTAGACAGTGGAATGAACGTAGAGCGTGGGGAGATAAGTGAGTAATTTGCTGAAAAACGGCGTAATATATGCACTATATTTTCCGGCATTTGTTGCCTACAGACCACAAATCATTTATTATTTATGTTGTTATTCGAGCATCAATATTTTATATATATCAGAATGATTTAATTAACTTTGACTTATAACATCCAATTATGAAAATAACTAGAACTATAAAAATATTTTAAATTTTACTATTGATACCCATTTTTTAATTAGCGTTAGTATCATTTCTGTTAAAGTATGGAAATAAACTGAAAATATCTAGATATATATTTAATAAGTGGATCAATAAGATGGTGTATTATATTTGGCAGCTTTTATTAATAAAAAAAAAACAATTAAATGAGAACCAATCCAAAGAATACACTTCTCGGGATTTAATTTTTTAGATTACAAGCGAATGTTTCATGTTCAAGCCGAATTCTTTTAAGATTAATTAACATTTCTGGAAAGTATAAAAGAAAGCTAACCCTCTTTCTGATGAACGTAGACTTTATTAAGAAATTTTTATTTAAGATCACTCAGTCGTGAAATTTCTTCTTAATTAATATAGGGTTTTTTTTGTAGTGAATTTTTCATTGTGCCTTTTGTTGAATAGATAAGAATATTGGCTTAATTTTCTGCTTTATATTTTAAAAATATATATTTTTTTAGTTTAAGTGGCGGGTATAAAATTTACTATAGAAATTAATTAAAGTTACAATAGGTCGGTTTACCTGTTATCTCGTAAATAAATAGTCAAGTAGAAGAAATGACTATTATACAATTTAATAAAACAGAAGTAGAATATGAATCTTAGAACTTAACAATATTTATTATAATAAATACACATTATAATATATAGGAGTATTATTATAATCAATAGTAGATTCATATACTTAGAACTTAACAATATTTATTATAATAACTACATATAAAGTAAATATGTATACAAATAAGTGGTTGTTTATATACATTTTGAGTGCACTAGTTATCTGATGATAAGAAAAGTAAAAGAATATCAATATTTGGAAAAATAAAGTACTATCTTGATTTTAATAACAAATAGCCACACCAAAGCAAAAAATTGTACAGTAAATTAATAATTATCTGCTCTCGCGTTATATCATATAAGAAATAAGCTTCTCTCTCTCTCTCTCTATCTCTATGTATCTTTCTGTATTTTATGATAATTACATCACTCACGAGAATCCATAAAAGGAGTTATCTATTAAAATAGTATTAGTATGTTATTACCTGTGTTAATTAAATACTACATTCCAACATACGAATTAGATGCTTAAATGTTGATTTCTATCTTTCATGCTAACGTCAGAAATTTTTGATATGTGCATTGATAATTTTACTGTATGGGTTTTAATTACTTCATTACTCAAACCTAATTTTCCAAAATACGTTTATGGATATTCTAGTAATGCCTCCAATTCATCATGTTCATATTTATATTATTCACCCTAAGATTCCCTCTGTTTAATGTCTCAAGATCTCTGCAAGTAGTTTTAGTTGAGAAATCAAAAAAGTTCAACAAGGATATAATGAATTTGGATGGATGGAACGAATACTGAACACTGATATTTTAGCCGCTCCACAAAATAATTTTAAGAAAAAATGTGGGGATTTTTTTAAATTTAGAAACATCAATCTAATCTTACCAAAGACAAGTGCTATAAACCCAACTCTATCTGGCATAATCATCCTCCGGGTTTAGATAATTGAATAGAATAAATAATTCTACGAACCATGAAAACGTAGAACGATGATAAGATGATGACTCAATCTTGACAAACACTTAATAAACTCAATAATAGACTCAATAAACACACACACTGAAAATGGAATATGTAACAATTACGAGACGTTGGCTAGTTTTAGTTAAAAGTTACTCCCTTTCAGAGAGGAAGGATATAATAGATGGAGCCACAAGGAGACAGTTTGCGAACAGAACTATATATTTTTAAACCGGTAAAGGTTAGTATTGCTAGAGTTGAATAATAACAGGTCAATTGAGAAATCCCCGGCCTGACACAAAGATGGCACTACTAGAATTAAATCCATATGATTTTTAGTTAGCCCTAACCCTCAAAAGATGCGCGTATAAATTTGACAGCTGTCGTATCATTAGTTTGTGAATTATAGCATTTTGAGTGTTATTGAAATTTAACTTTTGTTATTGTGAAAAAATTGATGAAAAGGAATTTCGCGTGTTGATAAAATATTGCTTTTTAAAAGGAAAAAATACAGTTGAAGCAAAAACTTGGCTTGATACCGACTTTCCAGATACTGCCCCAGAAAAATCAACCATCAAGGATTGGTATGCTAAGTTTAGACGTGGTGAAATGAGCACCGAAGACAGTAAACGCAGAGGGTGCTCAAAAGATTTTGTTACCGACGAAAACATAAAAAAAGCACAACATGATTCTGACTGGCCGTAAATTGAAATTGAATGAAATAGCAGACACTCTAAAGATATTAACTGAACGTGTTCATCATATTCACGAGTATTTGGGTATAAGAAAGCTCTGTGCAAAGTGGGTGCCGCACGAGCTCACGTTCACTTTCACTAAAAACAACGACGAGTTGATAATTCGAAGTAGTGTTTCACGATGATCAAGCTTAATAAACCAGAGTTTTTGCGTCGATATGTGACAATGGATGAAATATGGCTTCATCATGTCACTCTGAAGTCCAATCGACAGTCTTCCGATGCATCTGGACTTGCTGCTTCACCAAAACAATGCACTGTGTCACAATCAGTGAAAACGGTGGCAAAAATCCATGAACTAGCTTTAGAATTGCTTCCTCATCCACGGTATTGCCCTGATCTGACCCGCAGCGACTATTTGCTGTTCTCAGATCTTAAAAGAATGCTTGCTGGGAAGAAATTTTCGTCGAATGAAGAGGTGGTTGCCGAAACTGAGGCCTATTTTGACGCAAGGACAAATCGTACTACAAAAATGGTATCGAGATGTTGGAGGGTCGCTATAATCAGTGTATCGCCCTTGGAGGGAATTACGTTGAATAAAAAGAACTAATTTTGTCAAAAAATGTGTTTCACTATGGTAGGCCGGGGACAATTGACTCGTTAGTAATTACAAGTAATGGAACATGTTGACAACCAGCAAGGGCTTATGCATAATCCACTATTATTATTAGTACTCGAGATACCGAACTTTCCTCATAACATTCGAAGGTTTGAATTTATGTATAAATAATTAAATTTACTTTTTTAGTATAATATGTACCTCATTACGCGTTGCAGCTACACCATTTTCCAGAAACGCTGTTTAGTATCTAAAATAAGTATTATTGTTTCCCACGCTGCATTTATTAGTTTTAATTCAAACCTCTATATTTGCTTAAGAATATAGAACCATAAGTGTATACGCTCAATTATATAATATTACACTAACTATAACTTACTACGCTATGTTAGTGTAGAATATATTATCTTTGCTAGTTCGGGAACAAACTTTATTGTTAAAGATAGACATAAGTCTAACGAACTAAATCCAAATAAGCTTTCAGCTTGCGTTTAGTAATATTTCCCGACATTAAAACTATTTACTCGACATTATCTAAGAAAGTTTTCATCCAAAGTATGTAAAGTAATTTTGCCCAAACTTGGCTTTAAGGGGAAAAGATTTTTGATTAGGATAGTTTTATAACTCTTATCGTATTATAAAAGTTCACACAACTTAAATAAAAGCAGATTCGGAGATTTTGTCCGAATTAAGTTCAATATAAGATTTTCAATTTTATTGGAATAGCGTTGTATTTGGTCAAATAAAATAAATCACATATAAGTATTTTTAATTTTTTTTCAAGTTTAATTTAAACAATATTATTGCTTAATAATGCTAAAATAATAGATAATAATAAATATGACATAATATGGTGTTTCGATAATTTATGTCGTTGTCTACAAATAGCTCCTTTTGTAATAAATTAATATTAACAGCTGTAGACAACATTTTGAATCGATCGATTATATAATACACTGACAAATATTTTTAGTAAAGTGTGCTAAATATTCCTCTGAAAAAAATTAATATGATTTTAGGGGGATATTTCAAGTTTTAAAAAGTTTTTTCAATTTAAAAAGTTAGTTTAATGTTTAAGAAATTGCGACTTTAATCTAAAAATCAGGGGAAGTCTAGGTTAGACACCAAACTATTGTTAACATATCTATACTTGACGTGAAGGATAATATTAATAATCTCTTAGATCTGTAAAATCTTGTACACGACAATCGATCTATCAAAAACGATTTAAGGACACAAGCAAATCCCACACCAGAAGTTCATAATCTGATCTAACTTAAACGGTAATTTTGATCATTAAGTTTCAAAGGTTTGGTTCTTTGTAATTATGCTTCCATATAGATAAGCACACTCACAATTATTAAGTACTTATAACTGATGAAGTAACTTGAACTAAGGGCATAGTCAAGGTTGCCAAAAGAAACAAACTCGGCAAATTTGATCTTGTGAAGATTAAAATATGAATGTGACAAATCTAATTGCATCATAACCATGCGGTTCTACCACCTAATTGAAACATATCTTCGAATATATCACTTGTCACACTAATGTGCAAATATTAAAATAAGTAGAGTATCTGAAATGTATTTTAAAAAGATCTTTTCAAGCAGAAAACGAAATTCCATTAAATTTTATTCAGTTAAATTACTTGCAGGATATTTTTTAGGCAGTCCAAAGAAAACGAACTGAAAACTGGAAGCCACATGAATTGAAGGGGAAATCCAAAGTATTGTTTAATTTTAGCTGTAAAATGTTATTGGTTATAACAAGTACGTCATGATCTCTCTGGCGTAAAATCACTGTGTTACAGTATCATCTTCTCGATCAACCGCTCATTAAATGAAAGAACAATACTCAGACGAGATATGAGACCTAAATATTAGACTACTAATAATGGCTGTGCCCTAATATTGCGCGACTTGTTAAATATTCTTTAGATATGACAAATAGAGCACATCTATAATCCTCCGTCAGCACACCCGTCATATAAATTAGACTTAATCCCTTCTAACCACTATTTGTTTCGAGTAAAACCAAATCAGCTGATGCATTTCTAACCTCAGAAAATTTAATATATTTTTGGGGTTCTATTCATAAATTGCTAAAAAGATTAATTAAATTATAGATTTTGATGGATAAAACTAAAAATATTTTTAACAAAGAAATTCAAAATATTAATAAGGAACTCAATTTATATTCTTCTATATACACACAATTTACCTTAATACCTACCTAAATATATTTATCTATTTACAGTTCTATTTTAACTACTTCCAACCGATCACTTTGAAGTGATCTGAGTTGAGTTTTAGTTGGTAGTAATTAAAATAATATTGTAAATAGATAAATAGGTTTAGGTAGGTATTAAGCTAAATTGTGTATATAGTAGAATATAAAACACGTGTAGGTTATATAGTTACTACGATTATTATGTACATATTTTATTTATAACTTTTTTTTTTGTTTTTGTGTTTGATTATTTTTTACTTTTTAGTGAGTTCTTTATTTATTTTTTGCAGTCGATTAAATTTTTCTGTTAAAATATTTTATTTTCCTCTTTTTGGTGTTAGATATTTTGTCAATAAATTAAGCAGCTATTTTAATAAGTATTTCAATGGGTAGGCCAAGTAAATTTGCCTAAAAACAGTGTATGAGAAAAAGTAGGAATAAAGGAAAAATGATTGAAATTAAGGAACGCTTCAGGCCCGGGGGCCCGCTATCTAGTCCAGGTGATTTGATAAATTTTCTAACCAAACTAGTACAACAACTAGTTATTGCCCCCGTCGGGAATCGAACGCGTAGCCTCCGCGTAAAAGCTGTACACTCTAATCATTACACCATAAAAGCAGCTGCTTGCAATACTTCTACGGCTTCTCATATGATATGGTAGTGCTTAAAAAGCAAACTGAAGGGTTTTTAAACTAAACTACTTCCGATTTTCCATCACATCAGTTCAGCAATTACATTATACACAAATATCTGATGATTTTAGGGCAAAAAAATATGTGAATACTTTGTATACGCTTTTAAAATTTGAGGGTTTCCCCCGATTTCACCAATTTCGTCCTAACAGATTCTGACTTGTTTCCAGTGCACTCTTTCGAATAAAGAAAGAATTTTTCTATAATATAATTATATATAATCGGTCTATAATTGACGGAGAAATCGACGAACATACATTAAAATATATATACATTAAAATATATTTTATATTAAAATATATCTATATATATATATATATATATATATATATATATATAGAACCTTGAAGTCGGTTAATAAGTAATGAATCTATGGTATTATTGAAGTAAAATCCTAATTTCAGTAATAAAAAATATAGTCCAGAGATACAAGACCGGAGTGTTATTATTATTATTACTATTATTAAATAATTATCCATTCATAAAAATATGATATTAAAAATTTTACTAAATATACTGCGTTGTGGAGATTTAAAGGTTTTCAAGATTTACTCTTATATTGTATGAACTTTATTATAAGAACAGTGTCAAATATAATTTCTAGCACTCAACATATTTATTGACTATTTTAGTTTGATTAGTTTTAATATAATTCCAGCCAGAATTCGTTTCTTTTCGCAATAATAGGTTTAAACAAAGTGTTATTTAACTTTGGAGCGTTATGGTTTTAATAATGCTTTTTGGTTCAAACGATCTCTAAACGAAATTTATCCATGACATTTCAGAGAAAGGTTAATTTACACGCTGGATACTTGGGCGAGCTGAAGTAATAGGGTTATTTTCGATTGTTTTTTACGCTCCAGTTTGTTGATTGAACATCGATTTTCATCGCTGATTTCAGACAGACATTCCTGATTGTTATTGGACCTTTGGAGTGTCAATTTTACTAGAATAATGGCTATTCCTCCATAAAAGTTCTTGTTCAAATTGATCCCCCAATTTTTTGTCCAAAAGAAAATTACGGGCATTAATGTTCTTTTTGTTACTAAATATATTATTAGTGTTAATCTTAATTAGTCTACAATTAAGTAAATATATAATATGTAAAAAACTTTATAATATATTTGCAAAATAATAGCATTACCTACAAAAATTATAAATATAATGTGTCTCCTTGAACTTGAACATTTTATTTTAGTTTTCTTAACTTAATATTGAACAACTTATAATTTCTCACATACTATATATATTTATTCAACCGTATATGTTAATATACACCGCATTTTGTCATATTATATATTATTTGATGTTTAGTAATTTTTAGTGGTCCAAATATTACAGGATTTCTATATTTTAGTGTATCTGTCGATATTCTTTTACATTATTTTCATTTTCAACGTCAACAAACAAAGCAATGATAATCTGATTCTGGAATATTTGGGTCAAAATATAATTAGTTTGGTTGAAATACGACGAATAGCTCAAGAGCACATCTTCGATCACTCTTGTATGTTGCTCTTGCTAGTTGGTGTGAAAAGTAATACAATAGCTGATATTAAGACTTAAACTATGTTCATTTTCAAAACATTATTAAATTCCGATTATTTGAAACTTAAGACAAACACACCTTATTGACCAAAATATCCGCGTATTAATTTCAACGATTTATAAGTAGTGGCCAGGCTTACAATGAGGATTTATATTTAATGGATACGTTTGCCAAACTTATCTCATAAACCAAAAAACAGAAGTAAGTATCATAGATCATAGATATATAAGATAGTGTGTTCAGCAATTTAGTTAATAATTTTAGTGAATTATAACCTTGCTGTATTTTAAGGCATGTTTTATTTGACACAATTGGCATAGGTAATAATACCATCATAAAACAACTTCTTTTAAACGAAAGGGACATTTGATTTTAGTTGACTTCCTATCGTACCCATTTATTATGGTGCTTCTTTGTCCTTACAATTCAATCATGCTGCTGAAAAAAATTAACTTTTCTATTCTGTTTGATGTATTATCGGATGTCTTTGATCCTAACATTCTTTGAAAACACCGATTTATATTGGCTTTGAACAAGGATTTTTTCATTATTTTACACTTCATGCCTGTTTTCTTCCTTTTTTTTATTTGAATACGGAGGAAATTGATTTCTCTGAGTGTGATTCGATCTTATTCTATATTTTTGTTTTACAGATTAAAAGTTCACGTTGACTATATTAACTATACAAAAATTTGATAAGTTATAAATTATGTCTAATAGTTTCTTTAAGTAACATAAATGTGTATAGAAATGTAGTATATTATGTAATATATAATAAAATAGTATTGAATTTAAACAAACTAACAAAATAAGTTTTATATAGAATTTAATTCTAAAATATAAAAGTAATTCCAAAATACACCTATATAAGGTCCTAATATGGAAAAACCATTACAAAATATAGTTGTTTAGTCTCCGTTATATCAAAGATAGTTTATCTGGACTGGACCTACAGGTTACGTGGGCTCTGGACCACAGTCCTTGGTATTTAACCTACCGACTGACTAGTGACCAACTTAGAGACAACATCCGGTCTTATGGTTATCCGGTCTCTTCTGGCTACAGAAATGGTTATTCCTTGTTGTATTTTTCAGCATTGCCTATAAAAACATTTACATTACAATCACAAACATACATAAGTACATCCATGGTACAGAAGAATTTGAATCATCTACTATCGCAACAGTAGGAGGACCATCCTCTCGTCTTAACCACTATGCTAACCAAACCGGCCAAAATATAAATTGATTTGAATTGTGATTGAACTGAATTTGATTTTGAAAATTAATTTGTATAATTTTGTTGTTTAATTTGAGCAGGGTACTTTAATATTCGTACTCTTGTCTAATAAAAACTGATTGTACATAATTAATAAAATTAAAATTGTACAGTTTATTCAAATATATTCAATCTTATCGCAATATTATATAAACTGTTTGTAATTTAACAGTAGATGTTATAGTGACACAAATTTGATGTTATAAAATGTGGAGTAATCTACTTAGAAGATACAAAATAAGTACAAAATATCAATAAACGTACCCTCTTATGTTATAATAAATTTCAGGGTAGTTCAAATTGAGTTATTTCTAAAATTATTTTAAAAAGTATACAATATAATATATATGTGAAATAATAATGATGAGGAGTTTTACTACATAACATTTTTCTACATTTAATATTTTTTTCTACTATTATTATTTTATTAAGCTCCTTTATTTAACTAAAAAAATTAAATTAAAATCTAATAAGCAAAATTCTCAATTTCTGATTATCGTTTCATTGATATATAGCATAATGGTATAATGTATAACCATAATGTTTAGGTATTTGCATATATTCTGATTGTTTTTTCGTATTAAAATGGCATTTATTAAGAAAAATTGGTACAACTTATGTTAATCAAAATATTTTCCATCATTTCCTCTAAATTGGTCCCATATTTCCGGCAGCATATCTATATGAAACATGTTGAAAGAACGACGAAGAAATTCATCCATTTTAAGTATTTCGAAACGGTTTTCTGCCACAGTGTATTCATTCTTTTGACTGGCGACCGAGCTTTGCATTTGCATTTTTGGCATGCATAGGCTTTATGTCAAAATGCGCTGTTCAATTTATTCAACTAATGCCCGCAGACATCTTCAATGCCAGTTTTATCCAGTTTTAGCAACTTATAGTATACTACATCTTGATTTCAGTCAACAATTTCAGTATTACAGCTATTTTCCCTCTTTTTACCGTCAAAATCAACAGTTTTAAAATGTTATAAGTTTATAAAATTATTTAATAGACCTCTAAAGCAGATGTTTTGAAATAAAAGGAAAGAAATGAATGTGGCAAATTACTCAGGCAACTAAGAGTTAGATTATTTTGCTTATATTTATATTTTTCAAAGAGATATTGCTTATCAAAATATACAGCATAGCACCTAACTGTATCTGGCAAATAACCAGCTTTTACTAGCTAACCAAAGCTATGGTTCTGAATAATTTATCCTTGTTATTATGTCAGGTTTTTCTAACAGATCTGCCTTTTCATATAACCATGAATAAAATAGTTCTGTACTACTTGAAGTAAAGTATGACATTTTCAATAATTGCCAATAAATGGATTTTTAGCTCCGACACTATTTGAAGCTGTTTTTGAAAATATCTCGGTATAGACAATTACTCGAACATTGCAGAGTTTCTTAGAATAACTCTTAATTATTAAAAACTTTATTAGGTTTCGAAATAAAAAAAGCTTGTCAGAAAACAGCCTCAGAATAAAATATGTGTTACTGATAAATTAAAAACCATTCGATATCAAAAATACTTATGTTTTCAAATCTAGAATTACCATATCAGGAAATACAAAATGAGGAATAAATAAAAATAGGCTCTTAATGAGATGCTCTTAATAAATATTATCTTAGTGAATATTAACAAAAAATAGCTTAGACTGCACTCTCTGAGTGTTCAGCAGCGAACCGGTTAATATATTGATATAATAGGACTTGGTTGTTCTTGTTGTAAGACTTAGTTTCATCCTGTCCATAGATTCAAATTTACGTACCCATATTTATTGTTTGTGTACGAAAAAATATTGAACATAATTCTCATCATAAGTTACTTGAACCGACTTGTTTTTGTAGGCCTTAATAACAGGTCAGTTAAAAAATCCCCGGCCTGACACATAGATGGCGCTACTAGAATTAAATCCAGCTTTTTAGTTAGCTCTAACACTTGAAAGACGCGTGCATAAATTTGACAGCTGGTTTATCATTAGTTTGTGAATTATATCATTTATCATTTAACCATCAAGGATTGGTATGCTAAGTTTAGACGTGGTGAAATGAGCACCGAAGACGGTGAATGCAGTGGATGCTCAAAAGAGGTTGTTGCCGACGAAAACATTAAAAAAATCCACAAAATCATTTTTAATTTTAACACTCTAAAGAAATCAGCTGAACGTGTACATCATATTATTCACGAATATTTGGGTATGAGAAAGCTCTGTGAAAAGTGAGTGCCGCGTGAGCTCACTTTGGACCAAAAACTACGAGTTGATGATTCGGAGCAGTGTTTGAAGATGATCAAGCCTAATAAACCCGAGTTTTTGCGTCAATAGGTAATAATGAATGAAACCTGGCTCCATCATTGCAATCCGAAGTCCAATCGATAGTCATCCAATGCACCTGGATTGCCCATGATGAGCTTACTTCAAAGCGTGGGAAAACGGGGGGATTTTGGGATGCGCATGTAATAATTTTCACTGGCTACCTTGAAAAAGAAAGGACCATCAACAGCGACTATTACATAGCGTTATTGGATGAGAAACGGCCGTATTTGAAAAGAAAGTAGGAAGGAAAATCAAATGCAACTATTACATAGTGTTATTGTACCGTTTGAAGGACGATATCGCCGAAAAATGGCCGTATTTGAAGAAAAAGAAAGTGCCACTTCACCAATACAATTCACCGTGTCAAAAATTCATGAATTGGGCTTCGTATTGCTTCCTCATCCATTGTATTCTACAGATACACCCCCCCTCCCTTCCGAATATTTTCTCTTCTCAGATCTCAAAAGAATGCTGGCTGGGAATAAATTTTCGTCGAATGAAGAAGTGGTCGACGAAACCGAAGTCTATTTTGAAGCAAAGGAAAATCGTACTACAGAAATGGTATCGAAAAGTTGGAAGGTTACTACAATCTGTGTATCACCCTTGAAGGAAATAATGTTGAATTAAAAAAACTAATTTTGCCAAAAAATGTGTTTTACTATGGTAGGCCGGGAACTTTTCATGTGTCGGTATTATATTTTATTTAGTAGCAGTTTCTTTCAAGTTAATATATTAATAATGAGAAGAAATATTGGGGTAAAGTTTATTTAATTTTGTAAAGTAGCTCATTATGACACAAATTGTCGAATGCTTGGATAATGTCAAGAGAGGCTGCACAACAATATTAATTGTTTGTCAGCTGTTTATCAATGAGGTCCACCAAGCAAGGCATTCTCGCATTGTATTTAGTAGGATCCAATTGCCGGAAGGATATTTATGGGTCCGAACAATGCCACATCTTGAGCTGGTTTGCCCTGTTTTAGTATCATTTTTACATGGGGTACTTTCCACTAACTTGAGTAGAAGTATAGTCTTCATTGATGATAACATATATGAGAATTAACCCTTTTTTGAGAGATGCTTTTATAGCATAGCATAAGTAAGATCGTAACAAGCGCATTTACCTTCCCGAAATTTTAGCGATTTCCCGCCTTAGTTCATATGTTTAGTAATATTGCCGTTAGCTTTGACAACACTGTATAGCGAACTATGCTTACTAAAACGTAGCAATTTTAAAACACCAATTTATAAGACATAAATTATGTTTTCCGATTCCGAAGCAATTCAAACAACATTTTCTAACTTTCTAACAGAAAAAGTCACTTTACACACAATTTACATTGTGAATAGCTACTTTGCATGTAGAAGGTAAATGTTTACCGTGGCAATTGAAAAACTCATTAGAAGTTCTTTAACTTGCTTTGCGTTCCCCTCGGTGTCGTTGCGGCGTAAAGGTCAGAATTAGAAATGGTTATTTGAAATAATATGGAAAATGAAAGAGCCCTGGAAGCTGCAATGAATTATTCGGACGAGAGAGATATTGCAGCGGGGGAAATTTTAATAAAACAATGTTATTCTTCTTTCGTGATTAAGTAAGATACACCATATCATAGAAAATTAAAATGTATGCTGACGGACGAGATATTGGTTTATGATACAGACAGATGGTTCAGTTTAATTAATTGATATAATTCCATTAAAATTGTGCCAATGCTTGTTTAAAATTTAATAGAGCTTTATTAAATTAGTTAAAATATATTTCAGGCGCAAAAGAGCATTAAAATAATCTTATATTACATTCTGTTATTTGTAAAATCTATTAAATTGGGTGTTTTATTTTGTTAATTTATACTATCCATGTTAGAAGGAATAATTTGTTTAAAATACCCTAAAATCATTGAAATATTTGCGCTTATATTAATAAAATAAATGTAATAATAGATGACATGACCCTAATTCAGTGTTTGAACAAGTGCGCTTCAATCCCGTATTCTCCAGACGAAACATACCTCCATGACACTTACGTGATAAGGGATGTAATGTTATTAAACTAACGTCTACATCGCCCACGTTTTCTTTCAAAACTAGAAGGTTTTAGGTGTGCAATATACATAAACCCGTATCACCTAGTGAATATGCCCTTTCTGATATATTAGAAAATTTTTTTAACTAATTATTAGAAATATATTATATGTTTTTATAAGGAGAATTAATTTTGTAGAACATTTAAAATTCGAGTTACCAATCGTCTGCTGTTTTCTCGTGTAAATTTTTATTAATAATTACTTTTTATACAATCTAGTACAATATTTCTGATATCTTCATAGTCCATTAAGGTCATACTGTCTAATAATAATATTGTGTTGGTTGATACAACCAGGTGTACAGGTAGATCACAACCGTTATTTTCCGCAACTACATAATTTTCAAGAAAATAGACAAATTTATTTATTGAAGGTATTAGCTCCCTTTTAATATATTTATTTTACCTATCATGCCATCCGAAAAAACTGTTTGACCTTTGAGCAAAATTATTCAACGAGCCAGTTTCTAAGTCCTAAGTTTTTAGTCCCGTTAATGCGAAAGTTTATAATCGCACGGGGCAAAGTCTGGAGAGTCTGGTGCGTTAATATGTCCCGTCTAAGTACTTTCAATGCTTCCTTGGTCCGTTTTGCTTTATGAGATGCGGCGTTATCATGCTGTAAAATCACTTTACAGTCTCTTAGGGTCCATTTGTGCTCAGTAGCGATCATTATTAATTGTGATCTCAAAAACCTCAAAGCATTCTCGGGAAACCGAAACAATTTGATCCTGGAGTCGATCGGCTGATCGATGAGAAACTATTACCATGAATTTTTATCCGACTTCGAAAAAGGGTTTTATATTCGGCTGTATATATTTTTTTAAAGTATGTTGGCCGATTTTTCCGTCAGTTTTGGTCCGTTTTTCAAAATTTTTTTTTTTATACGAAAGCGTGCACTTCCGAGGTGGTCTTATTGGAACCAAGTCAGTATCTGATTTCAAAGACACGTACAAGTGTATAATGTTATGGCTGAGCAAATAGGATGGGATATCGGAAGTAGTTCAGTGCGACAGATAACCATAAATTATAGAACTTCGTAGAAATAAAATAGACAATTGCTTTTATTGTGAGAGCGTTCAGCTCTTAAACGGAGATCGCGAATTTGATTCCCGGCAGGCTAAAACAAGTTTTTGTTTTAGTTTAGTTAAAACATTTGTCAAATCACCTAAAGCGTTCCTTATTTTCAATCATTATTTCTTTATTCTTATTTTTCCTCATACGGGCTGCACTTTTACTTAGCCTGCCCATCGTAGTACTTAATAAAATAACTGTGTAATTTATTGGGTAAATATCCAATACTAAAATGAGATCAATAAAATATATTTAACAAAAATACTTGACCGAATTCATAAAATAAATAAGGAACTCAATAAAAAGTAAAAAATAATCAAACTTAGATGTTTACTACAAAAAAAAACATTTTAATATAAAATGTGTACATAATAATCGTTATAATAACTAAATAACATAAACAAAAACCTTATTTAATCTATCTATCACGCGTATTTTATATTCTATTATACACACATAATTTAGCTTAATACCCACCTAAACCTATTTATCTATTTACAGTATTATTTTAACTACTACTAATTGATCAGTTTGAAGTCGGTGCCGAGCCTACAATGTGATAATAATAATAATCACTCAATGAAGATTTTATTACATTTAGGGTATTCACAATAAATCCAATTTTGGTCACACATAACTATTCGATACATAAATAAATTTTCCCATTCAATTTCCAATCTTTCGGGTTTTTTCCATTGCTCATAATTGGTTGCTAATCATTTCTTGGGTGACATTTAACTCTTCTGCCATTTGTCTTTGAGGTTGGTTTCGGTTTTGATCCAATAACTCTTGCAGTTTCGCATCTTCAAATTTTTTTAGTCTACCAGATTGTACTTTGTGTTGCACATCGAAATCATCACTTTTGAATTTTCGAAATCACATAGATGTTTTTAAGGTTTTAAAGCAAACGTTTTCAGGCACGAAACTTGAGATATTCATGGAGGCATTAATCTACGACGGTCCTACTTTCGCAAAATATAACATGTATAGCTTTGTAGCTTGATGGCAGTAGAATAAAATGGAATATGTGTCAAATCATAACCTTACATACTTAAGACTTAATCCACATCTGTTAGAGAAACCTGTAATGACTTTCCGTTACACCTGTTTTAAAGTATACTTGATGATTTCAATATACACTTTCCTTATTTATTTATACTAAATAAATATATTATATAATACATTATACATTATATGAAATATCTTTAATACTCTCTTAAATCTTATATAATAACTCTACTTTAATATTCCTCAACCATTCTATATCCTTGCGATTTATTCCGTTTATTAAACAAAATAAAATCAATAATCCATGACATATACTGACCCAATTTATTTCCTTAAGACATACAAGACGTGCGCTTCTGCCTCGAGAATATTCCCAAAGCCAAACATGCTTTCCACTTCTGTGATGAGGGATCTAATGTTATTAGAGTGGTTTCTACGTGGAATCCGGTTATACGTGTAAGATATATACCAACTGTGATCAGCAAGTAAAACTGTTAGACGAACGAATTATATTTGTCGAATTTTGATGAAAAACATTTCAAATATAGATGTTACTGAAAGGTATTATTACTAGCTTCTCTTCAGCAAAGCTAAACCTTTATATTTTTCTATTTATATAAATTTTACATTATTACTTGAAATATAAAAGTCTAAGACATTAAATTCCTATCATCTAAAATGGTTTGTCTTTATTAAACAAAGTGACGCGCTATATATTTATTACTTTATATTCCTCACCCCATGTTATTTATATTTTTGATCAAACTTGCCCCTCATTGAAAATTTTGAATATAATGCCAATTGCAACTTATAAAAATGAAAATTCATTTTAAACTCGAATTTTTTGTTTACATTTTATCGTAGTTAGAAGTATCGCAGATGAAGCTGTAAGGTCACAAAAGGTGGTTTGAAAGTAATCAAAAACGACCGCTAGCTATAATCTGTTTGAAGTAAAAAACATTCGAGCTTTGGAAGACACCCCTAATCCGTAGATTCTTGGCACATGAATCACAGTTAGGGTGTAAGGCCTCCAAATGCGGACTAAACTTGCTTTTTATTAACATAGGATTCTGAACTTTGGTTATTGGAAAATGGTGTCACAAAAATTTGGAAAATCATTCCGTAGAAGGTTATCATAGAAATTTGGTAGAAACAGTGCCTTTTCGAAGATCTAAAAAGACAAATTAGAAGCTGTGCAAACGAGCACGTACATAACTGTGGCTATTTATTCAGAAGGGAGGTGTTAGACCTGAGTATCCGGCCACCTTTTCCTGGACCTACCTGAATGGTAAACGAGTGAGACGGTTTGATCTGTTTTCTAATAGACACTCAGTGTCGCTTTATATCGCCGTTCAACCAGTTGCCTCTTCTTCGTAGAATAAAACAACGTTATAAGTAAAATAATATTTGTTTGTTTGATGCCCAAAATGTAATTTATGTGTATACGAACACCTCCTGAGTAACCTAGGTGATTGGACAAATGTTACAACTAAAGAACAACAAAAAGTTATTGTTGCAGCCGGGAAACGAACTCGCGACCTCGTTTGGGAGGTAAACGCTTTAACCACTACACCATAGGAGCAGTTGTCTACAACATTTCTACGAGGTTTTGTATGCTATAGTTAGTGCTTCAAATACAAACTGAATGGTTCTTGCACTGAACTATTTCCGATTTTCCATCACATCAGCTCAGCAATAACATTATACCCAAATATCTGTTAATTTTAGATAAAAAATATGTGAAAACTTTTTACGTGCCTTTAAAATATGAGTATTTCCCTCGATTTACTTCCCTCTGATTTAGTTCCAATGGGACCACATCGAAAGTGCACTCTTTTGAATAAAAAAAAATGAATTTTGAAAATCGACCCACAGATGATGAAAAAATCGACGAACATACATTAAAATATACATACAGCCGAACATAGAACTTCCTCCTTTTTCGTCGGTTAAAAAACAATAAGCATGATGACAGAAATATAGAAAAACAAAATTTATTTAATCTTAATAATTAGATAATAAATAGATTTATACTATTAATAATATATGGTTTTGGAGTGCTTTGGAGAGGTTTTTTAAAAAATATGTATTTTTAAATTACTAGTGTGACTAAGACTTTTGTACAAATGAAAGTAGGAAAATTAAGAATTAGCCATATTATTTCAATCACCAATCAGTGACATTACGAGACATTGATATCACTCAACGCTTCCTAAGCAACATTTTCGCATTTCAACATTTTGGCGTCATTCGATTTTATTTGTATGGAAAGAAAGATAAACGAAAAAATTTAACTGGGATTTATCAAGACAAATAACCTAAATTTTATCAAAATCGATTCGTCGATGGTGACTGTACTGTGTCATTATAACTGAAATAATAATTCTAAAAGGACTACTCGAACTGTTATATAATTGAAGTGGGTGACTATTCCAGACATATTACTGAGAACTGGGAACTGTGAGAATTGTATTATTGATGAATCGATGAGACGGTGACCTGACATATCAACATTGTATATATCAGTAAAAGCCAAAACCCGTCTCTCAGCCGGAAAAGTGCTTGCAAATGTTTTCTTTGACTCGAGGGAGTTATACTTATTGATTTTCTTCACGATCAACGAACAGTGAATGCGGCTTACAATTCGGAGTTATCAAAGTCGAGAAATATCGCGTATCGAAGCATACGACGGGATATGCTCATTCGAGACGTCATCAGAAATAAATTGGAGGAAATGCGTTGGGAAATTCTTAATTACCCTCCATAGACTTGCTTTGTCTCCTTGCAATTATTTTTTGTTTGTGCCCTTGAAAGAATCACTTAGAGGCAAAAGATTTGAAACCAATGAAGAAGTAGAGTAAGTGAAAGTAGTAAAAGAGTCAGTAGTGAAGTATGTGCGCTATTAGCTGACAACCCGCTCATTTTTTTTAAAGAAGTAATACTCAAGATTCCTTATCGATAGCAAAGTATGTAGGCACGGAGGTGACTACAATGAAAAATATTAAATGTTTATTTTGTGTTTTTTTTATATTCTATATATTTTAAAGTCTCCTTTTACCAACTATGGGTTTATCTGGACAGGATCTAAAGTTTAACGTGGGCTCCGAACCGCGGTCCTCAGCATTAAGCCTACCGACTGGCGAGTGACCAACTTTAGAAATCATCCCAGAAGATATCCGGTCTTACCCAGCTTGGTTATTGGAGTGACTGGGATCATTTTCCTTGTCGGATTTTACACTCCTGCCTAGAATATTCACAAATTTTGAACAATCACAAACATAAATTTACGATCATGCTCCAGCAGGATTCGAACCCGCGGCTATCGCAACAGTAGGAGGACCGTCCCATCGCCTTTACCACTGCGCTACCAAGCCGGCTTTGTTTAATTTGGGTATATTATTATTACCGTTTATATTTGATTTCCTCGTAGTTTATTTTAAATGTAAGAAACGGTTTAAATATCAAGATGGATGGTGCGATTTTCTTAAACTTTTAGCAGCTCTGTGGATAGAATAATTACATCCTATATTGTAGCAAATTTTCTTAGCCTTACAAAATTATAAACGAATGCAACTGTAATAATTTATCAATTACATTACAAAATCTGTATTTAAACAAGCCGTAGCATATTAAATTCTCCTATGATTTCTTAAAATGGAACTCTACTAAGTTCCTTTTAAAATAGTTGGTTTCGGTTTGAAGATGATAAAGCGTAATAAAACCGAGTTTTTGCGTCGATATGTGACAACGGATGAAACATGGCTCCATTATTTCACTCCGAAGTCCAATCGACAGTCATCCAAGAGGACTGCACACGATGAACCCGCTCCAAAGCGTGGGAAAACGCAACAGTCGGCACTCAAGGTTATGGCGTCTCTATTTTGAGATGCGCATGGAATAATTTTCATTGGCTATCTTGAAAAAGGAAGGACCATCAACAGCGATTATTACATAGCGTTATTCGAGCGTTTGAAGGATAAAATCGATGAAAAACGGCCCCATTTGAAGAAAAGAAAGTGTCGCTTCACCAAGACAATGCACCGTGTTACAACTCAGTGAAAACGATGGCAAAAATCCATGAATTGGGCTTCGAATTGCTCCCTCATTCACCGTGTTCACCAGATCTGTCTCCCAGCGACTATTTCCTGTTCTCAGATCTCAAAAGATTCTGAGTCGAAACTGAGGCCGGTTTTGAACCAAAGCACAAATCGTACTACAAAAATTGTATCGAAAAGTTGGAAGGTCACTATAATCAGTGTATCACTCTTGAAACTAATTATGTTGAATTAGTATTATATTATAATATTAGAAGAGTAGGCCGGGGACTTTTCAATTGACCTGTTATACAAATAACGCATGTACCCGTTCAGAATGACCAAAAGAACTACATCACGTACATATTTGAAACGTTTTAGCACATTTTATGTCATTTCCAATTGCCTACATTTCTTTTAAATACTTATTCTGCGGAAATAACTTTTATTCCGGCTAAAATAAATACATAGAATTGTTATAAAATTAGTTAACATGCAACTTATTCCAAAATTTTCTTCTGTTTTATCTACGGTTATTTCAATTACTGATATTCAAACTATAATTGCCGTTGAATATAATTTTAAATGTTATATTAAGAAGGGTATTGATAATGTTAACATTTATATTTACTTCAAAATTAAATTTTAAAATACAGCATAATGTAGTATTCCTCTACTTAATGTCGTCACAGTATAAATTAATGCTGGTGTTTTAAATAATGAAAATAAGAACAAAAGGAAAAGTATGAGAGAGCTTAAGAAAAAAAGGAGGTTTTTACGTTGGAGAAATATTAAATGGGGACCGAGTTTTAATATTTTCATGCTCGGCAGAAATATGATACAAGAAACAATATTAGATCGCGAATAAAAGGCGTAAAATTTTATTCTCGCTTTTTCCGCCCGAATTCCTATCAGATGTTCATAGTCCCTGGCGCAAATTGTTTCTTATTTCGTTCAAAAAGAAAATTTGAAAAACAAATTATTTGTCACTGTATTTTGCGGTTTGCATTATACTGCTTTCCTATTTCATTTCGTTATATTAGAAATATAATGGTATAACCATATATGATATTTCAATTACATATAAAATAAAAATATGAGCCCTGTCACATATATATTGAATCTACGAGATATTTTAACATAACGGTGTTTCCTTGAATTAATTTTTATCTTAATATATTTTTGTCAGCAATAACAATTGAAGTTAATACCTCTTTGTACTAAAAACTACATGGGAACAAATAATTTAATAATAATAATTGGTAATAAGTATAATAGGGATAAGTATTGTTAAGAAATCTACCACAAATAAAGAACAATTTTTTTTAAAAATTATTAGAGTCATCTTTTCATCAAACAGTACATAATGTCTTTCTATAGATTCTACTAATATTACACATTTCCGTTTTATTCTCTTTACAATTTTAGCAGTTTATTTTAATACGGTTTGACAGCTTTAACGTTTATAATTTAATGGCTCGCTATATGGTAAATTTCATCATTCTGAAACAAAATTGATTTTTTTGTCAATTTCAATTATGTTAATTGTATATTACTAATTTGTTAATTGGCTGGTTAATATCCTACTTTAAAATCTCCCTAAGATGTTTTTCGGAGACTATATATGTAAATTAACAATTGTAAACAAAATCTAAGAGGCTAGAGCCTAGATATAACTTATATAGTTTAAAAAATAATGAACATTGAAAACAATAAGGCATATAGTCATTAGCAAGTGAAAATATATGCTATAAAAGGCTATAAGCAACGACAGAACAAATACTGAAACAAATGACATAATAAATCATAAAATAAAAAATAAACAAATAATATGGATTAATTTTTGTGAGGTCCTCCCTCGCAGATGGATATATTTACATGATGCATATATTTTGGTAATTTTAGGAAGCAATATATTTTATTATTTATAGGTCTTATTTCCAACAGCTTTCTCTTTGATAGTTACAAATTAGCTGCACAGTACATGAAATAACATTTCTCTTCAACTGTCCCTTCAGATTCAGTCGTCTTTCTTTTCCTCAACAAAATACATGGCTATATTACAGTTTTTTATTGTATATATTGTTATCTTATTATTACATGGTTTAATATTCAAATACTCAAATCAGAACTTTCTCAATAAAAGAATTCCACTATTGGTCTTGAATATTTTCCTTTTGTTTACTACCTAGATATTGATTCACCAATTTAATTTTTGGATATTTTTAAGCATTAAATGTATTTTTGTATTATAAATTAGTGTGAATATCTTTTAGTCAGGCCAACATCTTGGAACTGGCCATTGACCAACAGGTAGTGAAAAAACCATCCCAGATGTGCTTCGGTTTTTCTCAGCATGATCACGAGTGATGTATAATATAAAATTTAAATTTATAAACATATGCCGGCAGGATTCGAACCCATGACTAATATAAGAGGAACGGTTTATTACCTTGACTATTGCGGTTATCAGGTCTGTTAAATGTAGAATGGTAGACAAATATTATATTGTTGTATTGTTTTTCTAATTTGGACTTAAAGGGATACATTTTCAGTAAAAGATGGTGAAGTAATGTTTCAACTAATTAGAGCCTGATGTTATAAATTAGTTCTTATTTGAGCTTCTAAAATTGCACAAGACAAAGATAAATTTATATCTCAAGAACTAATTTTTCCGTTTTTAAAACTATTAAGTATTATTAGTATTTGAATTATACAATATATAGTGTAATATAGTTTTAATGAAATTTAATTTCAACTTAAATTTCTAATAAAATCACAATCGGAATAGAACAATAATGGTAAAGCACAATGGAGTTATTTGTCTATAGTAATGATTTAAATATAAGAATAAAATTGTATCCTTCATTATATATAATTTTCTCAAAAATAGCTACTTAGCACGTTTCCTGAAACTGTCATAAATATAAGAAAAAGGACTGGAAGTATTGTATTATTAAAGCCGTTTAGTGAAATTTAAGAGAATCCGTTTTCTTATCACTTTCTTCTGGCTGAATGAAGTTTACAGTCGTTTTGTCAGATTTTTTAAGTAGATGATGTTCACTATTGGCGTTTATTAAACATTTGATTCTCCTACATTTCTATAAATAATTCTATAAATTTTTATGTAAAGATAACTTGAGAAGTATATGGGACACTTTGACTATTTCTATGACTGTATTTTTTTATTTATATAAATAATATTTTTAGTTCTATTTGTTGTAGTTTCAATATTATTACTAGGTGTGGAGCTTCATAATAATTGGTTTTGTTTAGATATATTTAAAATAATGATCAGTATTTAATATTTTAATAATAAATATTTAATGCTATTTTGTAACTTTGTTTGTCATCTGCTACTCGCTATTTCTGGTGCTCTTTTTGTAATAATAGGTTATTCGATTTATCCAATTAATAACGATAGATATCGTTAGACCTTGCTAATCCCACGAGAGTAAGACATTATTGCCATGAATATTCCGCATCGGCGTCGATGTGGATGGCTCTCCCCGACTAACCCATAGCTTTTTGAGCTTGGCAATGTCGCATTAGGTTAGCTTTTCATCGCCAGTTATGAAACATCTCTTTTTTGCTGGCAGTCATTGAAACTGTGATGATAAAATGGCTCTAAATAGCACTTTCAGTCAACGGTGGCGTGGTAATATTTCCCTTTTTTTGGAATTTTCGCATCGCCTTTAAATATTATAAACAGTTGATTCCTCAGCTGTAAAGCTGAGTGAAAGTACTTTGAAAGCTTGAGGTTGGTTATCTTCATAAGTAATAAAATTTATTTTCTTTTTGTTCCTGCAGGCTGATAGTTATCATTTTTATCAGAGTAATTGATTATAAATCATTGAAGCGAAAGCCAACAAGAGGAACATAATGGAGCAGCATCACCATAAGCTTCCAAAAGTATTTAATAGACTGCAACAGAACATTCTTCAAATTAAGTAGAAAATGTAATGTATATCGATAAATAAATTTTGATCGATCGATAATTAGTTTTGGACACACTGAATAACACAATAATACTAGACGAGTAACTGTTATTTTATGTGGAGAAATTTAAAAATGATTAGTCGACTAGGCTAGGTTATTTTTTTTGTTTCTTAACTATCAATATAATTGATACCCTTTTCTTTTTACCTTTCCATTTTCCTTCTTTCACCAGTGGATATCGCTAATTAAAATACAGGCAAGCACCAATATATGTTTTCTAGTAAAAGTTATAAATTGTTTGTTAATTGCGTTATTCGGCACTTATAAAAAATGCTGGTAAAAGGTCGCTCCAGTAACAAGTTATTTAAAAATGAGAAACTGCTCAACGTTTCTTTAAAAACATATTACGGCCAAGTGTTTGAACATTGATTGACAAATTATCTAGGGCAAGTTGTTCGACTCACTACTAGGCTGAGGAAATATTTGGAAAAACCTACACAAAAGCTTGTAAAATTGATTGATTTCGGAAAAGCGAAATATTTTCATATAACGATAATATTTTCGATAATGCACTAGTTCTTCAACCAATGCCAGCAATACAACTTTTGTAAATGACATCTCATCGCCTTCAGACTTCACAGACAGAGCTTAAAATTTTAAACCGCATTTATGGCACCAGCAGGTGTGCTGATGCAGCCTAGTTACGGTGATGATACAGATGGAGCATGTACAGTCTATACCGATTATTAAATCTTCCTCAAGCTCAATTAACCGTGGTAAAATCATATTAATCACAGCCTCGCAGTATAAAAAAGAAATTATGGAGGCAGAAAAGACACGGAATGAGAAAGAAGAAAGTGTAGCTAGAAAAAAAAATAGTGTACTAAAACTAAAACAGCAGAAAAGTAAATGTAAAAGACAAAAAAATCAATCTTCTGATGACAAATCACTTTTGGTCTATACTGATGAAAAAAATCGCAAAATTTATGACGTTGATTGGCTAATTTGCCATAAAAGCTGTTCCCAAGACAAAGAAGGTAATTGCATTAGATGTTCCATTGGATGTATAAAGATTGCATAGAAAGTTTAGGATCTAAATACTAAACAATAGGAATCTATAAGACATTAATAGAATAGAAAATTGGAATTATCCAGGCTGACAATAAATAAGGGGCATAATTATGTTATTATAATATGATTATTAAGTACTAATTTTTGTATAATTATTATAAACACAATTTAAGTTCACGTACTGATTAGTGTGACCTCAATATTGCGTTATTTTATCCGATACAAAATTAGGTGCTCAAAAATATTTTTAGATGTACTTTGTTGATAAAACTGTCTTCACAATTTTTTATCTGAGTTAATAAATTCTTGATAATCTTTAAAGGAGCAATCTACCTAATGTTTGAAATTCTACAATTTATAATTTTCTTACAAAAAACACATTTTTTTACAACAAATAAACCATATTAAGTATATTCAAAATATTATATGCTTTTTATACATAATGTATAAAGTTTTTTAAATCAGTCGACCTCAAACAAATTGATTTAACGACAGTATTAATCTTTCGGAATATAAAGGATTCAATTGGGTCTATACTTGTACTCTAAACAGAATTTTGGGCGATGATTGACGAGATGGAACTTGGTGTTTTGTGTACTAACCAGAACAGAAATATTAAATCTCCAAGTTCAACATCTCGTCTTTCCTAAAACTAAATTACGTAAGATTGAGGAAGTGGAAACCTCATGGCCATTATGGAAGATTGAAACTGATATTGATGTAATGATAGTTATATACATTTAAATTTGGAATCTGTTACTTATTTTAATGAGAGATTATATGAGTCTGTTTAATCAGAATCAATCAATAACTTAAAATATGCCATACTGCCGTATATAATAAATGTAATGTAAATGATATACAAGGGTTATATAACTGTCGTGTTTTCAATACATTCCAAATGATAAATGCTGTTTTTACGGTCCAAGAATTGCTAAAGAGTCGCTTGTTAAATTTAATGTTCAATATAAAGTTTCTGTCTCTCCCGCTATTTTTTGTAAAGTAAATTTTCTTTTAAAAATAAAACCTTACTCATTTTAATATTGAAATTTATTTAAATGGCTGGCAGAGTCTCGCGCTGGTTCTCAGCTAATCAATAGAAACGAAAACGTCTTGAAAGTAGGCCAAAAGTTTGCTGTACAAATCCATTGATTTGAGGTCCGATTTTGAAGAATTAAACAAAACTAGGCCGCTAAAAATTTCAAAAATATATTTAACAAAACATCGGTATTAGTTTTTATGTATAACAGACCTATGATCAATAATATTTCTTCCGCTTTGATATATATTTAATTACCGTTAAGTTACCGTATTTAATATTGGTAATGGAAATTTTAACGGATATAAAGCAATGTTTCAACAGTTATTCCAACCAATTTTAAGCGTACCTGCCCTTTGACCTTATGCCAATAATTTAAACCTTAACGGATATTATGAAGAGAGCAGAGGCTTCATCAAGTCTGTATTACGTTCTATTATGTGATGACAGTGTCGTGTCAACCTAATATAAATTTTGCTCTATTGTGAAAATCTGTATATATTTTTTCTACATTTTGACAAGTTTACGGTATTTAGGAGAGATAAAAATAGAACTTCAGTATATATAACATTCTATATAGTACACGGAATTTATGTAAAATATGTATAGAAAACAATAATTAAATTGATAACACTTTTTTTAGTTATTATGCGAATTTAAGCCTGATATATCACTGATGTGTTGAAATATGTTATTCTAAACAAAATTTCGTAGTAATAAAATTAAAGCTAGGAAAACTATGTATTCGAAGGAATGAAATGGCATGTCAATGTCGGCACTTCTTTCCGTGAAATAAATGGTTTTTAAGGTAAATTAAAAAGTTCTTGTGTTTTAGCCCTTTCAAATATCAAAACTCATTTACCAAATTTGACGAAGGAATGACGTGCAAACACATTTCTATGACCATGACATGAGGTATCTATAAAGCATTAGCTCTAGAATCAGATGCAAATCATAACTGGATGCTGATTTCCAAAAATCTTCTTTCACCATCTCTTAAATAGATATACTGTAAGTGCATTTCTGAAGAGAAATACATAATAAAACTCTCAGTATTGTGTATTGTCCTTCAATATTATCACAAATGTACCCCTGAAATCTTAGAGGTAATATATTTAAATTTGCAGCCAATTTTTAAAGGAACTTTTATAGTAGAGACTTCAACTCATCCAAGTTAAACTATGGAAGCTTCTTATATAACAGTATTCCTTCCTCATTTTTTCTCTCCACTTCTTAATCCACAACAGCTAAATCAATATCCTTGGAGTCGTTTAGAACACCTGGGACAAAGGTGCGTGAAATTTAACAGGGTACACCAATCAAAATCACAATATCTATCTATATCTTCGGACTATAAAATATTTTTTCCTTCCTCTCGTCACGGTCATAAATTACTTATTTTTAACTTCAAATTAGAACCTCCCTTAACAGTAGGGCTGAGATTCATGAAATATTCTTCTTCATATCCGTTATTATTTTATTCTTTCTCAATTCGTAAACTACTGTAAAGGTCGACTAATGGTAAGCCACTTCAAATTTGAGAGAGAAAATTTGAGAATTGAAAATCTAGTAACAGGTGATCATACAGAGCCATATTTGATTCCAAAAAACGTAACTCCTTAAGTTCCTCCAGATTCTTGGTTTAACATTCTTTTATAACATAATGTTTAATTATCCGGCCTACTACCATGTGTACTATTTTATCATATTTCCCTTTTCGTTTTCATTTTGTTTATTAAGATAATATTGCAGACACCAAATAACACACATATATTAACAATTAATATATTAACACGCATATATGTTAAGCTATCTGATTTGCTTTATTCTGGCTAACATTTAGCATGTTACACCGTCATATTACCAACCTCGGTATAAGTTTAATCTATACTAATTTTTAACATTCAGGGTGATGGTTTCCTTTCCTTAAAACATGTTGGCAGGCACCCAAATCCGACAGTTTTGTATATGTTAACGCAGAAAAAGCGCGATACAATTATGTAGCAATGTAATTCTCAACATTGCTCAAATATAAAAGAATGTATTTCCTAGAGCGGAATTTTTGACATAACAAATATATGTCAATACTAAGTCGAGATTAGGCGTTATCATGTTGAAATAACACATAGTTCATATATAAACCAACAAAATGTCCGTATTAATACAATATTACAAGAAATGAATTGTATTTAACTTCAAATATATATATATATATATATATATATATATATATATATATATATATATATATATTATATTTATATATATATATATATATATATATATATAAATATATTGTCATGTTAATTATTTCCGATGCTTAGAAAATAAACTTTGATCTCCAATATTTACCTCATTTGTTGACGTAATGCCTTTGGCAAGAAACCGGATAATTAAGTTAATACGATATATTATTTTGGCAAACATGCAGGCGAAATAACGAATTTAACAAAAGAATCAAAGGGAAAAAGTAATGAACGATTTTTGTTTTTTCTGGAGAAAAGCACATTCTCTGAAAGGAGGTATTTGGCATGCTAGAGAGTAAACATATGACATATATTGTACATATAATACTATGTTATTTCATTAGTATATTTTGTTTTTAAATATATATCAAAATAGAGAGGATTGCATAAACGTGGAAAATTTTAAAAATCGTAGGAGTCGAATGGTTACCTTCTTAGCAACAGAATACGGAAGAGTTATTTTGTGACAGTACAACCCATTATCTTCGTTATTTCCGTTTCATTGTCATTATAACGGACATTTACTCGCTTACAGCGTCTCGTTTAAAGTTTCTAATTATACAGTACAAAATAGAGGGGCGGACTTGCTTTAAAGGATTCTCTAAACGAACTTTCTAACTCCCCCATAATATAACGACTTTCAGATGGGCATAAATTAAACCTTAGGATATCATATTTGATGGACCTTTGAATACATTTTACTTTTGTCCTGTTCATTTAGAGACTCGTAAATTCTACAGTCTGGTGCAGGTATTTCAATTATATTTCGCTTTTAATCTGATGCTAATAAACAAAAAGAAATTATAATTATATTTCTGAAACAATAAATCCATAGGTTTATGAAATATGTAATTTTATTTCAGTAATTTTTTAGTCATTTAGAAATAGTATCTCATAACAAAAAAATATATGATATCAGATTTTTCAAATATACTTACTCTCAAAGCTTGAATAATATTGGATAAAAATTCTGTATGAAATTGAGCGCGAGGTGAAACCCTATAAAGCAAAATAACTTAAATCCTTGAAGATTCTTTTAACAAGGGGGAACAATGGAAATTTCCTAATCGTCTTTCTTAAGATTATCATTTAATGTTGCTGATTATGAAGATCTGAAAATATTGAGTAAAAACTAACAAAATTATATAATATATCATTTTTGAAACCATTAAGAAGTTTAAGTGTTAGGAAAAGGTAAGGATTATATATTAAAGTATAAAATGTAATGTAGAAATTACATTACAACAGGTTAGCGTATAATAATTTAGAAATGGTAATATTAAAAAGTAAATGAGATAATTAAAGGTAATATAATCCATAGAATATTACAGATATAGAGACAGAATAATTTTTTAGTCGATATAAAGGCAATTTTACCCATATTTTGCATATCTACTTCTGAAAAAAGAAAATGTTAGTCTGAGAGATTTCCTTAACCAATATTTTGTGCTAATGAGTGCCAAATTTCGACATTGAAGAGATGATAAAATCATAGTAGTTGGCCCATCCTTAAAAAATATGTGCTGAAAATATGACGCTAGTGATGTCTTACACTAACATAATTACGATATTATCAGAAAAGTTCATAGATCAAAACCACACATATATTATTGATTATATAAAAATTATATGAAAACATGAAAAAATTATCTGATTATATGAAACTAATAAAAATAAATTCGCTTTGAAAAACATTAAATAATCCGAAATTACAATTTCCTCAGCTCAAGTTCAGCATTCAATTTTAACTCCAATATAAAATACATGAATAAGAAACACACATCAACATAAAAATAATAGGAGAAATTGATATGATGAACGTGAATAGATGATGAAAAATTGACAAAAGAAATGTTTATACCAGATAAAAATTATTCATATACGCTATAATAAAAGGTATGTAGGGTTTAGCAAAAAGAAAAATGAAAACGACCCTTCGGCTCATAAGATGAATCAATGAATTGATTGTACTAAGGTCAATATTACTAAAAGCTATATTAGGAAAATATTAACGTAAACTATAAAAGGAAAAAGCACACAAGAATATGTACGAAATCATATTTTCATGCTAAAACATTGACAAAGCAGAAAGAAAAGTACATAAATATACTGTTTAATAAACATAAGAAAAATAATTAGAATATTTACATATTACTCAATATCAAGTATACGTAAACAAAATATTAGGGCAAATAGTATAATTTTATAAAAAATTAAATATACTAGAATACATGCGCTAAACATGTGCCTTTTGTCTAAATATTTATAAAGTTTTAAAATTTTAATAAATCAGGCAAGGCGACGGGACGGTCCACCTATTGTTGCGATAGTCGCGGGTTCGACTCCTCCTGGGGCATGCTCGTAAATGCATATTTATGATTGTCCTAGGCAAGAGTACAAAATCCGACAAGTAAAATGATCCCAGTCACGCCAGTAAGTAGGCTGGGTAAGACCAAATGTCTTCTGGGATAATTTCTGAGTTGATCACTGGCCAGTTAGTAGGCTTAATGTCGAGGACCGTGGTTCAAAGCCCTCGTTAGATATATATATATATATATATATATATATATATATATATATATATATATATATATATATATATGTATCTCATAACGAAGTTAAAAAAATAATTAAAAAATTACAAGTCAAGATCTTTCTTTATTTTTACGTTATAAAAATAAATATATGAGCAATAAATGAAGTAATATACGTTTATATTTGTGAACAAATATTAAAGGAATTTATTTACAATCATTAAATTAACTATTAATTTATCTAAACTAACATCTATAAAGAATATCTTAGGTCTATAAACAAAATAATCAAAATAAATGATACAAAGTTCAAATAATAAAATATTATACCTTCTCATATCTTATAACATCAAACGTTAAACACTTAAATATTTATCAATGCTATAAATTGTTGTAAAATGTTACAAATTTACTCTTAATTTTCCACAATTTCTTCTACTTGTCGTATATGTTCCATCTATGAAATTTATTTAGTTAGTTTCATTTTAGCTGCCGCATATTTTCACTACTTCATGTATGTGTTCATATAATGGTTAATATTCTTTGCAACATTCATTTTAACTTTTGATACACAAATTAATATATTTATTACCTACAATATTCGGTTAGTGCTTTGTTAAGAAATACAGTTACTGAATCAAAAGAAATCAAAAGCCGATTTCTATATTCTAAATCACGTGTAAACAAAGAGGACAGACGATTCTTGTTATTCTCGAATTTTGTTAATCTATGCTGAGATGAAATGTTTGCATATGTCGGATTTTTTTTTCACAGCTGTATACCTTCCGATAAAGCGGATACATATTAATAATTTTTTATCCAAACATGCCATAACTCTTTAATAGATGCAACAATACGGGAATAAGCGAAAATAACGCAAGTTCTCAAAATGACACTGCTTAAAATTAAATAACTTCGTTTAATAACGTTTTAGCATAGCCATTTTTCGTTTTAATATCATTTCATATATAAAATTTAGGGATTTGTCTTCAGATTCAAACTTGTGCGCCGGGATTTTGCGGTGCTACGTTGTCAGATTTTGAATTTAAAAATTACCCGCCCGTCGCTGGTTTCCTTACAACAGAAATCACGAATAAGAACCGCTGGAGTTGGAATCGCATTGGCCTAAAAGTCTAAAAGTTGTTAAAGAGTCTACAATAGTTGTTCAAATATTTTGTGTTGCCAGTCTACCGCCTATACCGGTTGTTTAATTTGGGGGTATTTCGTTTTATTGGAATTAATTTATTTGTTGCGCATATTACATAAAAATTCTAAATCTAAATATTCTTCCCCCACATAAGCTTTAACTGTGCCAAAATAAATGTTCACGCTTTTACGTGCCCCGGTTTTCCACAAAAAAGGAGGTAACATTTTCGCTAAGGATTAATATATAGAAGAAACCACTACAGAAGTAGAGCAGAGATCACCTAGGGTTAGAGTCTGTACTGAGTTTTAAAATGAGACATAATATATAATAAAAAAAATAATATATACAAAAAATAGCTCTAAAAAGCAGCATTTTTACAATATTCTAATTTTTATTTTATTTCCATTTTTCTAATTGAATATCAATAAAAATATTCGATCAGCTATTGATTTAAATTAAATATTTAGTCCGGTATTTATTTTAATTTATCGTATAAATTAATGAAGTCAAATATAATTCTGGAATTTGCTTTTCTAAATTATATTGATGAATAATTTATTGCTTTTTAATTAATTTAAGTATGCGGAAATGGTATCTCACGAAAATAAACCCGTCAACCCCAACACGATGAAGCACCGTGAATATTATTTCAGTTCGGGGTTAAATTTTATTTATAATATAGTTGTATTAAGTTTGAGTTATTGGATACTCTACCAACCCCATAAGATTCTGTCAAGAGATCCGAAAATTTTATTCGTTATTCGTATATAAAATATTTTTAACCATATCCGAATTTTTTTTAAATAGTTCTAGTTTAGTTATAGTTTTTTTCCACTATTGTAACATTATGTATTTACTCGGATGGAAAAATGTATTGGAGAATACTCACGTCATATTTCAAATAAATCGGTTCAGTAGTTCTTGAGATATCATTCTAACCGTTTCGAAAAAAGTAGTTTCGGGAAAAAGCGCTTTTAAAGTTTCGGGTAAACTTACAAGTTACTGAGGTAAAGTTCTTTACATGTGTCACTAAAATAGCTAGTTACTAAAACTATATCTCCGACAATGGTTTGGATTTTGAGAAACCCTCCTAAAGGAATCTTCTTAAGAACTGAAGAAATCTCTAATTGACGATAATCAATTTCTTATGGAAGTCTGATTTAAATAACAGATTCTTTGGTAGACAGAGAACGTACCATATGCCCATACCATGTTCTTTTAAATGCCCCATAATTAAAGGTTGGATGTTGAAAAACACCAAGGGTGCCCATTGTTCTTTATATGATATTGGATTTCTTTATATTAATATATAATATATAATAAACATATTCTAATTAGAAATATTTGATCTGGATAAAGCATAATGCTAAATTTTGTTACTGTTATTAATTATTATGAATAATGTTAATTATGTTATCTAAGTATGATGTAATCTGATGATTACAAAATAGAATACAAATAGGTGTAAAGATGAGCAATTAATTAACTTTTTTTGTTATATTCTTTATATATATTACGTGGACTCCAAACCATGATGCTCGATATTAAGGCTACTGATTGGCGAGTAACCAACTTGGAGATTATCCCAGAAGGCATCCCGTCTTACTCAGCCTGGTTACTGACATAACTGGGATCATGTTTTTCCACGGATTTTACATTCTTGCCTTTTAGACTCCACAAATATATATTTCGACCATGTTCATGATAAACGTTGCGTCTAATATTAATTTTTATATATATTTTTTTTCAAATGAAGACATTATTTATTGTAGTAAATTATAAACTTCTTAAAATATTTATAAAAAAGCTTAAAATTAATAGAAAAGACCTCGTCAACAGTCAGATATTTCTAAATATCACGAACGTATTATAACGCGATTTTATCAGTAACACTCCTAAATCGCTAAAAATCTAAATTTATCTAATATTCTGAAAGAAAAACATGTAGATCGTAGAAATTAATAAATTAAATTATCATGGGCGAAGGTTTATCTTTAGGGGTAATATAACCGGAGGTTGAAAAACCACAATGCGTAATTAATCATTTTGCCAGTTCCTTGATAAATACACCTAATGAATATATATAATGTTTGGTTAGATTAGCTATTATCAGGTAAAATATGAATATATTTTTTTAGTTTTGACTTTATTATGAAATTTTAAAATGTAGTATACAATTTTGAAAAGGTTTAATACCTATAATAAATAACTATGTATAATATTATATATAACATTTCAATTGAAAAGTCCCTGGCCTACCATAGTAAAACACATTTATTTGGAAAAATTAGAAGTTTTTATTCTACATAATTCCCTCCAAGGGTGATACACTGATTATGACGACCCTCTAACTTTTAGATACCATTTTTGTAGTAGGATTTACCTTTTGCTTCAAAATAGGCCTCAGTTTCGGCGATCACCTCTTCATTCGACGAAAATTTCTTTCCAGCGAACATTCCTTTGAGATCTGTACACTGGAAATAGCCGCTGGAAACCAGATCTGGAGAATACGGTAGATGAGGAAGCAATTCGAAGCCCAATACATGAATTTTTGCCATCGTTTTCACTGACTTGAGATACGGTGCATTATCTTGGTGAAGCAGCACTTTCTTATTCTTTAAATGCGGCCGTTTTTCGACGATTTCGTCCTTCAAACGGCCTAATAACGCTATGTAACAGACGCTGTTGATGGTCCTTCCTTTTTCAAGTTTCCGACTGTTTTTCGGGTTGTTTCCGGCGTTGTTTGATCATCTGCACTGCTCCGTATCATCAACTCGTCGTTGTTTTATAGTGAAGAAGTTTTTGATCAAAAGTAAACTCGCGCGGCACCCACTTTGTACAGAGCTTTCTCATACCCAAAATTTCCTGAATGACATGATGTACACGTTCAATTGATATCTTTAGTGTCTACTGTTTCATTTAATTTCAATTTATGGTCATTCAAATTCATTTTGTGGATTTTTTAAATGTTTTCGTCGGTAACAATCTCTTTTGGGTGTCCACAGCGTTCACCGTCTTCGGTGCTCATTTGACACGTCTACACTTAGCATACCAATCTTTGACGGTTAGTTTTCGAGGGGCAATGCCCGGAAACTCGCCATTCAGCCAAGTTTTTGCTGCAACTGTATTTCTTCCCCTCAAAAAGTAATATTTTCTCTACACGCGAAATTCCTCTTTATCCATTTTTTACAATAACAAAAGTTGCTTCACTCAAAATGCCATAATTCAAAAACTAATTTTCCGATAGCTGTCATACATATATACACGCATAGATACACGCATCTTTTGAAGGTTAGGGCGAACTAAAAAACATATGGATTTAATTCTAGTAGCGCCATCTATGTGTCAGGCCGGGGACTTTTCAATTGACCTGTTAATGCTATATATAATAAGCATCAAAACAAATTATTGTTTATTAAAAATTGAAAATTGCATTTTTGGATAAATATATATTTGTTAATTACAAAATTCAGAATGAAAATGGCCAATAAGCTCTTATTAATAATAGCCAGTTTCGCTCTTGAAGTATTTAATCTTTGTAAGCAAAGGATTGAAAATATTATCAGAAGATTGTAAAATTTGTGAATTAAGGTATTAAATTTTTTTAAATAAAATAATATGAAATACAATCCACAAAGGGTGACAATATTTCACCATTTTCGGTAAAACTATTGCAAAGGTTGTTTAGATTTGTCCATTTAGGTTTTCGCTATCATGTAAATATTGGATAACATATTTATTAAGTGAAATGGAATTGAGCAGTCTCCTTCCACATTTAGGTCCGTTGATGGAGAAATCAATAAATCTGAAGTGTTACTTATCGTGATAATATCGCTAACAGGTTTATAAAAGAGAAGGTTTTCATGAAGCTGGAAATTATTATTACTCAATTACCGTTACAATTAGTCACGCCGAAAGAGTTAACCAAAGTCTTTAAAACTGACATTAACCCCAGGAAATCACCAGGCTATGATTTAATAACAGAAGAATTAGTGTAAAAACTACCAAGAAAGGAAATTATAAAACTCACCAACATGATCAATACAGCTTTTTAATTAAGACATATCCCAGACATTTGGAAGATGGCGGAAATTATAGTAATCCCAAAACCTGGGAAGTCAGCAAACGAAATAAAAGCCTATAGACCTATATCATTGCTACTAGTAATATCTAAGATTTTTGGAAAACTTCTGTTGAAAAAAATAAATCCGATCATAGAGAGGAAAAACCTAATATCAACACACCAGTATGGGTTTATCAACAAGCACTCCACAATTCACCAGGTCCATAGAATAACAGATGTTATTGAAAAAGCCTATGAAAGTAAAAAAAGTATGTTCAGCTATATTTTTAAATGTAGCACAAGCTTTCGATAAGGGTTGGCATGAAGGCCTTATTCATAAACTACAGAAAATGCTACCAAAACAACACACCGAACTATTAAATTCATTTATTACAACCAGAATATTTAGAGTCAAATAAGAAGAAGCTTACTCTACAATTAAATAATCTAAAGCAGGTGTACCACAAGGAAGTGTACTGGGACCAATACTTTATCTACTCTACACTTGTGATATACCACAAACGGAAAATAGTATGATGGCTACATTTGCTGATGATACTGTAATAGTAAAGAAGGCTCACGAAAATTACAACGGGGAAGTGACAATATAAATAATTGGACACAAGCTTAGAAAATAAGAATTAATGAAAGTAAATCTGTACATGTGCAGTTCATCTATAAACAGACCGTACAAGCACTAATAACATTAAATAACACTATCATTCCATATAGCAACAACGCTAAATATCTCGGAATGAATCTCGATGCAAAACTTCGCTGGAAGGAACATATAAAGAAGAAATGAAAAGAACTAGAATTGAAATATAGGAAAATTTACTGGCTAATTGGAAGAAAATCACAATTATCAGTACATAATAACTTGCTATTATATAAGCAAATATTGAAACCTATATGGACATATGGAGTTCAATTATGGGGATGTTCTGCAAAGAGTAATATAAATAAAATACAAATTTTTCATTTGTAGACATTTGTAGATTTGACATAATTATATAGGCTTAATTATGTGTTCCGGAACTGCAGCAAATTTTAAGCAACCAGACTGTTCATCGATATTTGTACAATCGTGTTGAAATTTAGGAACTTATCAAAATCAAAATTCGACATCTTCAGTAGATAGTCACCGCTCGATAAGAGCGCCTACCGTTCAACCTATAAGGTATACAGCAGGGCTTGTTGTCGATGGGCTGTAATATATTTCAGAGCGCTTTCTGTGATTTCAACCCATGTCTTTTTAATTCCTGATTACTACAATCCGTGAGGGATTGGCTGACCTTTAATTAGTCAGCCAAATCCCAACCATTATAATATGCTTTTCTAGATTTGTTTCCCAACTGTAGTTACTGGCTCTCAACTGAATTACTTCGGTTATAATACAATCTCATAAAGACGCATGTAAAATATGATTTAAGCGTTGCATTTGAAAAATTTCAATCTTCTAGATTCAAGCTAGGCTGTAAAAGTTTCCGGAGTATCAGAATTATCCGAAAATCATATATAGTCAGATAGTATAACAGTGGTTGCTTTCAAAAATATATATATTTTCATATTATTAAGCTTAAGTCCAGATTGAGAACTTTTCACGAGGGAGGCTCAAATATAAACTGTAATTTTGCAAAATAAATTTATTACATCTCCGTGCTCTACACAACTTTGCCACCGATTTGGAAGCTGGAATATCCCTTCTCCATAAAAATGTTTGAGGGTGAGTTGCCAGCCAATTATGCACAATTATGCCCATATAATTCTCTACTTCTTCATTGCGTTCAAATATTTTGCCTCAAAGTAATTTCAAAGACGCCAGGAAAAATTATCAAGAGGTAACAAGTCAGGGCTATAAGGAGAGTGCTCGTTGAGTTTCCCAACGCATTTGTTCCAAAATTATAATTATTAAAACTGCGATGTGTGGCCTGGCGGTGTCATGACGGATGATGATGTTTCAAATGGGCATACCACATCGTTTGCTTCGATACGCGGTTTTTGTCGACTGTTACAACTCAGAATAGTATGCCGCATTCAATTCACTGTTCAATGATGGTGAAGAAAATCATTGAGTAAAACTCCCCCTTGAGTTAAAGAAATAATTTACTTTGTCGGAGTTGATAATGATAATATCTTTCATTTTCGACACGTTCTCGCCCATACCTGAATTATCTAGCCCACGTATACACTCGATTTTGAGACACTGTAATCCCCAAATTCTGTTTTCAAACGAATTAAAATTTCCGGTGGTTTAACGCGTTCATTCAACATGGCTATTATATTCTTATTTTGTTAAATGGATTTGTTTAAATCTGAAGACATCTCATTAGTGTTGCGTCGCAGGATGTAGTACTGTTTCAAATAGAGTACACAGATTAACTGGGGATCCTGCTCCATGTCAGAAATAGTTTTCAGCAATAAATAATGAAAAACTGATGGGAATCTTTTGACTATAAACCGAAATATGGAAGAGCATTGGTTAACAGGGATGTGGTATCCAGTTATTAATTAAATTGTAAGTCTTTTATAATCTTAACTATATGTAATTGATTTGAAAAATACATCATGCCTCTATTTTATGTGTGGTATTGGAAAGGGAAAAAATTGGTTCACATGTGTCAGGAAACGTTATTGAATTTAACAGTGAAGTTATCCAGATCCACTTCTTTTATTCAGTTGGTAAATGAGGCAATGTCTCGACTGTTCTATTTTAATCTCAGATTATGCAGAATATAAGCAGACAGTCCAATATTTTGTATTAATAAATGCCTGTTTCCAACGTGATCAATTGTATTGAGCATTCTCAACGAGACGTGTGAATAGAATAGCAAAAATGAAACAGCTTATATAGATCACGTACAATTAAAAAAATTATTTAAAAAAATATTTCAAAATAAATTGTTTTCAACATATATATTGAACCGTACTCTATATTTGGCTCAGTTCTATTTAAGATAATAAAAAATATACTATATTCAATATTTTATTAAACTTTGTATATGTAAAAGTATAAATTGTTTTGTGTCAAGTTTTTTATATGACGTTTTAATATATTGTCATTAAACATAGAACATTTTATGAATTCTATTTTATAATGATTTTCCCAATGTAAATTTTACATATATTTATTTTCATTAATACTCTTATTATTATTACTGCTATTATTATTAAAATATTTAAAATTTTCCGCTACTCATATTGTCAGGTGGCAAATAAACACTACACTTGTTCACAAGTAATGCATGGCAGATTGCCTTTTAATATCTCCATATTTTGTGCTTAAACTGTAGACAGAACTGAGTGCAGCTACTACCCATACCGGTTTTCTGGCTCCTCTTAAACCAAAGAACACTTGAGCATCGAAGGAATTACGTACTAAGCTAAATAGTAAGATTACCATTTTCGGTTTTGATATCATGAAAACATAGGATCGTGTTAAGATAATTCGGCTCGTTAATATTCCCGTGTAAAAACATAAAAATTTCGAAGAAAACACCATGGAGAACAAATTGAAGCAAAATCATTTTCTTGTTGAATTAATGCTTGTATTGTTAGTTAAAGTTCATCGAAATATGATCAAAAAGGACCTGTACATTTTACAGCTAGTTTAAATGATTAGTTATCGATCATTTCAAATCCCCTCTGTTAAAGAGTTATTAATGTAGTTAACTTATATTAATATCCCAGCACATAAATTATGTTGAACCTTGTTTAACATTAAGATACGTTTCATATTACGATATCAATTTTATTACCATCTATTAACATTATAACGCCTACTCATAAATAACAGCTTTGGAGTGGCGTTAAAATTTTAGCTGATCGATTTTATCGGTCAGGTCATAATTCTCAAGATTTCTTGCAAATAGTTCGGATATAAAAAAACGGCGGCGACAGCAATAAAAAAAAGCGAAAACGTAAATCTTATCGCTGGGGCCATAAAAGGAATTTATTGGAAAATCATAAAATTTGGTTCAATTTTCACGGTTTGTTTTGTATTTTGCCATTGGTCCATTGAATATAGCTTACAAATTGAAAACGAATAGGTATCTTACTTAAAATATAATACTGAATTCGGTATGTGATTAAAAAATACTTTATAACTAAACAAAATATTTGAAAATATTTAATCTAAGGAAAAGCTACCACTTAATAAAGGTGCAGCTTTCTTAAATGCTGGAATGAATTCCTACGTATGTGACATTAAATAAAAAGTATTTAAAGAGAAACAGAAAAACTGGATTTTGAACGTGTGGACGACCATTGTCTTAGTGAAACATTATTTTATGGCGACTTTGGAAGTTATCCCGCCATATTTCTGTCAATGAATCTTACAAAACAATCCACAAAGGCCGATAACATCGGCTAGCCTAGAGGTAATGTTTCATTTTAGCGATTCAGAATAGAATACACCTTTCTAATCTCACCATTTAAACAGATTACATTTACAACTGATTTTGATGGCTCTCCGGTCTTTTACAAGGTTTTCGACGCTTGGGATTATTGTGATACATCCGTTTTTCACGGCCCATGATAACCCAATACAATAATCTCTACCTTTTGACTTTAACATATAATTTTCAATGAGTACACTCATGTAAAATTATAAGTTATTTTTATTTATTCTTTTCTTTACTCATAGATTGTTTGGAATTAATTTTAACGTTCAATAACTTTTTGGCATTACTCTTCATTGCCAGTTCATGAAATGTTTTCATACATGACGATGGAAACTAGTTCCAGTAAAAAACATATAACGTTATCACGATTAAACCAAGTGCAAATGAAAACTGACTCATAAACATTATCAGGTATACAAAATTATTTAGCCAGTGAAAACCCAAATAATATTTATCTTCGACGTTGTTATATTAAACAAATATATTTCAAATATATTAATTTATGGGTACTAATTATCTAATTATCGTAGCATGCAACGAATATATTATGTTATATATATGATATATATATATATATATATATATATATATATATATATATATACTATAATACTATAATTTTATTATTATAATTATATTAATATATATATAACTTTAATAATGTTTATGCCATTTAGTAGACATTTTTTATTTTTATAATTATATTAATTTATATATAACTTTAATAATGTGTATGCCCTTTAGTATACATTTCTTACTATACAACAAATTATGTTCCAAGAATAGTGTGCAGTTTATTATACAAATACATCAATAAACAATTATCGAGATCGCTAGTTAATATCTACCGTTCCCATTTTCAATAACAGCTTTTTATAAAGTTTTTGCATATCAAGAACTTCGTACATTATATTGTTCAACAATATTTCCAGCGAACCTGCGCAAACATTGGTTTAAATTCTTCCGAAGAAAAATTATATAGAAAGTATTCGTTGAATAGGTTAGGTGTAGTTTATTATGAATAGTTTAAACAAACCAAACTTATACACATAAATGTAAAAAGACAAAAGTACTAAAACAACAAAGTTTTGCTTTACATTGCTGTTTATATTAGTTAATTAGTTTTAGAAAATAACTCTCGGAACGCCTCATGATCTCCCGGTAAATTAGATTTGCTTAAAGTTTCCCTTACACGATCAATATCATTTTCTTAAATGGCTATATAGCTTGCACTAATATTGACCTTATATGGGAGACCTAATAGAAATTGCGTTTATAGGCGTATCACACTATTCTCATATTGTAGTAATAGAGTTATAATACATTGTAATAATATATTGATTATTTCTTTGCATTTGCTATATGAATATATTTAAAGGGAATAAATAAGTTAATCGTGAACAGCTGGTGAAGAACTAGACGTTGAACGCTCAATATGAGATGAAAATATAAAACTCAGAGTCGCCATACATTAAATAGATACCTATATATGGACAAGGTTGTTAATGGTCACAGACTAATTATAACGAAAACTTCTACAAACAGGTTACGCGAATGTCCTTTTTAATGCAGTAAGATGGGAAAGAAACAATCTCTATATCGTTGCAAATGGAAAGAATAGTACACTCATCAATCAGCTTGCCTCGACTTTTAATGCTCAAAAATTATTACCTACAGGGTATTCATATGAATTTCAAAACAGTTGGTTGTATTAATAGCAATAATTCAATATAAGTAAGCTAACAAACCTCTATCTAATAATATATATTTTCTCCTGTAACTTTTCTACAAATCTTTATAACTATATTGTTTATTAATTTCTAGTAATAGTGTTATAATATTACTAGTGATCGATATTCCACTATGTCTCATTAAATTAATTATGTGTTTTTGTAAAAGAGTAAAATGTATGAAAGCGAGTGAAGTTCTCCTACTAGGGATGCCCAGAACAATATGGATATTTTTGGCCAACATGTGGGTTATCGATATTTCTGTTAGCCAATATTAATTAAATATATTTCTTAAAAATTATAAAAACTACTTAATTATTTATTATAAACAGTAAATATAAAACATAAAATAATAATTACTATAAATAATTTGCTATAAAATTAGTTATAAAGGTTTATTAAAAATATCAATATATATTGCAAAAATATGATAATGATGATGCATAATAAAAATAAATTAAGAAATCATCTTATACTTGTTTCTATCTTTTTATAACGCAACATCTCTTTTATTTATTTTTAACTTAATCAGACCAAATCATAACAAGATTTGACCGGTTGCTGCCAGAGCATTTTAAATAGAATATGATTTACATAACTTAAGATAAACTCAATTTTATTTTACAATACATAGTAGATTCGGCTTCTTAAGTACCAGATGGTTTTCATTATATCAATCATACATAAAGTTTATCAGCTAGTTGATGCAATGTTTGCCGAAACTTTGCTTGTTCACTTTGCGAAATGGCTAATTCGGTAATCCCAGTATCCATATGCTAAATTGATTAAGGAAAATCCCACTAAGGGAACAGATTTAAGTGCACTGTAAACCAGATTTGTAGTAGAATGGTTTCTAGATATAATATCAACATTTCCACGAAAGTCTTAAAACTAAAGTAGCTTTGAATGTATATGTTACCAAGTTTGACCAAGCAAGTTTGATTAATATAATACATATTAAATTATTTTTAGGTTAGGTATTTATTTCTTAATTATATATTTTAGCATTCCTCTATTTAATTTTCTTATAAAGCTAACAAACACAAGCTAGAATAAAATGACCTAATCTTGCATACATATATATATATATATATATATATATATATATATATATATATATATATATATATATATTTTAATCAGTATTTATAAATGTATTAACTGTTATACGTATCGATATCACACAAAGCATATATTCCAAATATCAATGTAACGTAAATCTATGTCTATGCAATAAAATATAAATGCATGATGTCAAAATTTATGACGTCAGTACGTTGCGTCAAAGAGAATTTTAATTTATAGCGTTTGTCGGTTTATGACATCTAATTGTTATCACTAACGTTTTGAAAAATGTTGTAGACGTCTGACTAAAGGGTCGACCAGTGGCAATACAAATCGAATTTTATAGAATGATTCGGTTATATATTCCGACCCATCAGAATGTATTCTCTCTCTTTATAACTGGGGTGAAAAAAGAAAAAATTTACTCAGAATTTAAAACGAAATTTACGTTTTTACAAACTGCATTATCGTGTATAATCTACGTCATCCACGACGTGTATTGGCCGGTTAAATGGAAGTACACTACCTATAATCTAATGCCAATATAAATTAATATTGGGGAAAAAGTAATCACACTTTTTATTTAAGTTCTTAACATTTTTTCAGTAAATTTAAAACAATTGCTACTTCCGATATACCTGGGCCAAAAATTGGCACAAGCGATTTTTATAAGATCTCTTGAAACCAGACCCCTAAGAGAGTCTTGCATAGACCAGAACGAATAGTATCCAAATGCATGGGTTATACAACGGATGGATTACAACTACACAGAGAATAAGAATTAATTTTTGACCAGTCAATAAAAATGTGCGCTCCAGCGTTTTCTAGATAGATGAGAACGCCTTTTCCCTTGATCAATTCTGCTCTTTGGTTTGATGCATACTTCAATCGCATTAGTTATTGACAGTAGAAAGTAATGTTGAACAATTCCAATACCATCAATAATACCAATTTCAATCAACCAAGTATATCAAACATTTAGCATCACCATGAAAATCTTGAAAAGCAGGACTTGATGACACTTATCGATTAACGCTTATTTTCGTATCAAAAGGCATATTATTAACACTGGCTTTATATCTATAAACCGTAATTATAAAAAAAGAGTTCGGCGAGTAAGAATTACTAGAAAAGTGCGGCTTTAAAATAATATATTAGAGAAAACCGAAACTATTGTCCCCAACCTAGCATATACAATATATAATATATATCTGTAATGTATATATTCAACAAAACAATGATTGCAGGCTAGCAGTAATGCACTTATAGTAAATAAGAATCATCAATTTGCCTTTCCATTTTTATACTAAAAAATACTTACAGATATTACAGCATAATTTCGAATAAAACCGAAGGTAAAATTCGAACAATATTTCTGCTAATGCTGCTTGTTGCACAATATCACTACGCTTTTCATTTAATTAATTATTGCTTCTCACCAGTCAGTACGTCCCCTTATATATATTACGTAATAATATGTGAGGACTCAAATTAACAGTATTGACCTAGCCAGGAAAAAATCCCGACACTAACAGTGCAATGAAGACGTTAATGTATTTGAAGTTCCTCATGTATTTAATTTCGACTTTCATTTACTACCACAGATATTTTTGCTTACCATTCTCAACTTGGGGCAAAATAACCAATAGTATTTAATAATCTTAAATAATCATAAAAGAAACATTCAAACAGTATAAGTTTTTATGCAAAATAATATTCATTTCATAGGAAAATAGTTTTCAAATGTAGTAAAATTTACTTATTTGAAGTAATAAATTATATTTTATCGTTCCATCAAAACTAAGAACTAATTATAACACGGCTGTAAATCGAACACTTTGTTTAACACGCAATACGGTTTGTAATCGAACAAATTTCCAAGTTGATCTAGGTGCCAGTTAACAATTATACCATGCGTGTTCATATATACAATTCATAACGGTTGTGTAAGTATTAAGTTATGCATATTCTTATTGCTACTTCCAAATAGATCATTATTATTTTACGCTGTTAATAATTCTGTAATGAGTGTACATGAGTTTAAAATTTTCAAAATTAAGTTGGCGCATTACAACTGCGATACAAGCGATATTGCCAATTCTATTTTACTCTAAATAGACATAAAAGTCATCACCTTTTAATGAAGGAATGTGTCTATAAAAATATGTTAAAAATTAGCATTTTATTGCAGTAACCGCAACAAACCCTTTAGGCAACCACTGTTACATCTACAGTATGTTCAAAGATTGGCAACGGTGGTGGATTGGTACCATGCGGTTACCGGCTATAAAACACTACCACTAACAGTACCACTTCCATAGTGCTTTAGTACTTCTTTTACCTAACCCGATATCCTGTCCATTCTCCCGTTGAACACATGTGTCATTTAAGATCGAAATAAACAAGTTTTTATTCGGCCGGTGGTTTCTGTTCCCATGCGAATTCCTTCACAAAACTAGTATTGAGTGTTCGGACATTCGACCAGACGAACATTCCTACATTGTTAAAAATAAAACATTTGGATCGTAGACATTTAGCCACTTTTCTGGTAAAACAATAAAACCTGTAGAATTAAATAATCAGCCAGATTCGCGCAGATCTTAATCAACAATTCCTTTTCTATACCACCAAACACTTAAACCTTCCTTGGTGCCAGTGCCGGCTTTGAAACTATTTGTGAATCTTATTAATCTGTTGAACTTTGAACACAATATTTTCTCACATTATTGTTGTATGTGATCGATATTTCATGTTATTTTCGGCAGTAATGAATAAAATGTAAATTTGGTTGATCCGTTTTTTTAATATTAACAAACCAATAGAGATTCGTCTGGTAACCAATTTCACTTAAATGATCAAAGTTTAATAATTGTTAGTTTTATAGCAATCTTCCGGCTACCTCGACATTTAAATCACTTTTCATCAACGATATTTTAAAGTTCACTTTTAACATCGGGGTGGAAACGAACAGAAACTAATCGTTATTCTGGTGTTTACTTAAGGACTCATCACAATAAACACCGCATAATCACCGCAATTAGTCGGTGATGCATGTTTGGCTTTTTGGATGTGAAATAACTAAATGTGACGAAAATTACCATTTGAAATCTCTATTTTGATCCAAGATCCAACTTTTGACTGGTTAAATAAATAAATTACTAATTCCTCTTAGTGATAGATAGTTTTGTCAGAAGTTTTGTTGAAGCAGAAAGTAAGCAGTTATATTGTTCGTTATGATTTACTTTGTTCCTTTATACAGCACTACACTATTCTCCAGATGGAGTTGCTATTTCCTAGATTTAAACAAATACTTAGGAAGATTATTTTGAGTCAACTGAGATAAGATCAGAAAAAAGCAAAGAAGTTTTAACATCCATTCCAAAAATTATGTTGGCAAAAATGTATGGTACTCCACGGCAATTACTCTTATTATTATCTTATTATTAACTCGTACCTAGGTTAATGATCTGATATCCATCACAAATGTTCTTCTGTCAATAGATTTTATACTGGACCATTCAAATTTTTGCAAACCTAACATTAATCTTTAATATAGGCCCTGCTATGAACAAAGCACTGATGTGAATCGACCCTCTTTGGAAAACAGAAATCCAGTGATTGTTTTATCCATATTAAGAATGTTTTAACTTAGAAAATAAACACTATAACGTAAAAAAAAATTTGATTATACGAAGGCAAAGTAATAATAAGAAAAAAGCTCAATATTTGGAATATCCTAAAATAATTCCAATTTAATTTCCAGTAAAAGGACGAAGAAACTAAAAACCACACCCGTCCCTCTATTAATTTTTTTTAAAGAAACGTAACAACTGTAGGTGAAATAAATTTGCTACTAGTGCTTAACGTTGATAATATCAAATTGTGTTAGAAATATTTATACAACTATATTTAATTATTTAAATCGATTGTGACATTTTCTAAACTAAGTACAATTTCAGTTCCATAATAAATAAATTCTTAGCACTTTTGCTATTTATAATTTATTTTAAATGATACCTCCTTTTAATATTTTTCTATTATGCAATCCATTAACATTATTAGGTGCTTGCATGGATAAGGTGGGGCAAAAGTCCCGCTTCCATTTTGATTGGGTGCCTGGTTTGTGATTAGATAGTTGGCCTGGTCTTGGTTATGTTACGTTTAGATTAGTTTTGCTTTAACCGTTGTGTTGTGTAGATGTCCAAATTGTATTGTGAATAAATATGTATCACAAGAACGAGCAGAAATGGTGACAATAATTTTTGAAAATAATCGTTCTATTATAGGGTAGCGGGTCTTTTGCCGCACTCTATATTTTGGTATCCGTTATCTATTGGTGAAAATGTGATGAATCATTGTAATAAAATTCGATTCAAAATTCTTGTACCTAATCGCATCAGATACTTTTAGAAACTTATGTTGATGCATCTCAATATTTGTTTATAGTTTCAATTATTTAAATGTGCTGATTTAAAAGTAGACTAGAAAGAACTAGAAGTTCGAAGACAGTGAAAAACTTGTTCAAGCTCTGAAAAGATTTAGATTATTAGAGCATCGCCTATTAAAAATAATCAAAATGGATGGATTCAATATAACGATGAAAAAGATGAATTATTCGCAGAACTTTTAGCTAATGTATTCCTACCAAATAAATTAGTTTGCAATTGAAATATATCATGTTTATCAGCCCGATGTAGCTGTAGATTTGATTTTTCTTATAGAAGTTGCTAAAGAAATTGAAAATCTCGATCCTAAAAAGCCTCCTGGAATTGATGACATTTCACCTAGGTTATTAAAATAGCTGCCACGAAAAGTAATAATCATGTTGATATATACATTGAATCCCTTTTTGAGATTGAAGCATGTTCCCGAGTGTCTAAAGGTTGCTCGAATAATTATGCTCAAAAATCCTGACAAATCGGTGGAACATATAGGACCTTACAGGCCTATTTTGTTCCTTCCTGCGATATTAAAACTATTCGAGAAACTACTGTTAAAACAAATTTAACTATATATACAAATACCCGATTTCCAGTTTGGACTTCGAAATCACCACTCGACAATCGACTAGGTGCACAGAGTAACAACGGTTGTTGAACAGGCATTCGAAGAAAATAAATACTGCCCTGTAATGTGACTGATTCTTCCTAGACATCCCACAAGCCTATGACCGGTTTGGCCTTTGGAATTAATCTAGAGAATGAGCAAATTTTTGCCGCGGAATTACTGTCGATTGCTGAAATCATATCTTTTCGAAATAATATGTAAAATGTATAGTCTCACATGAAGGGATATTCTCAACACCTAAATCTATTTCGACTGGAGTTACGCAGAGTCGTGTCTCGGGACCACTCCTATATCTGCTTTATACTACTGATATCACATCAATAAAAGAAGCAGAACTTGGAACATTTGCCGACGACACAGTTATCATGGCAAAGGATATATTCTCTGTTTAAGGCTGTAGGAAAAGTACAACTACTGGTCTACAGGATCTAATAAATGGACTAGAGACTGGAAAATACAGCTTAATAGTTTCAAATCTCTCCACATTAATTTTTGGTTGAGGCGAAATGACTAAAACCCATTTATATCACTTGACTGGAGCCCGATTCCTTAAGAATCAGATCAATACCTCGGAATATATATCAATAGTATGTTAAATTGGAAACTGAACTGGTTAATCGGAAGATACTCTCAACTTGACCCAAAATGAAAGATATTTGTTTAACAGTAAATCATAAAGCCAATTTGGACCTATGGGGTGCAAATATGGGGTTGCACTAAAACATTAAACCGACTAGAATCCAACGCACCCAAAACAGTGTTCTACGATTAACTACCAATGCTTATCGCTACATAAACAACGAAGAGCTGCACGATAACTTCCAAATTAAATATATACATGAAGAGATCCATGATTTCGCCTTAAAACATGAAATACGGTTCTTAAATCACAACGACCTGGAAGCAATACAGCTACTGGACATCATGCAGGAAACCAGAAAATTGAAGCGTACCAAACCGCGCGAACTTGCTTAGTGTATATATTTTTACTTTACTTTAAGTAGATTTGTTTTATTTTAATATGGGAAATACATACTGATGTATAAACATACATACGGAAATGGAATACATACATACATACTGATTAATCTCCTACTCGCCTTGCTTGTGTATTAATGCAATTATAACCGAACAGTAGTAACAAATTAATTTGTAAGATTGTACTAAGCATATCGTAAGATGTAATTCATTAAAAAAAATTTTACCTGACGCTCACATGCAGTGAAAATAGGTGGGAAAATGGCTACGGTACAAATTCACTGAACATCCTTCTTTAATCTGCTTCAATACTGCGGTGCGTATTCATTTCTGTATGTGAAATGTGGATCTACTATGGTAATCAAGCAAAAATTATAAAGAATGCACTATTGCAGATCGAATAAAAAGTTCTGCGCATCAACACTACTCTCTAGACAGGTATTTAATGATTATCGCTAATTCCGATCGATGCAGTATGACTAGGGTAGCACACGGCTGCGAAAAAGGATCAATTTTCATTGGCTGGCTGCCAAACAAATAGCGATCTCTCGAGAAAATATCACCATGTTGCAAAAGATATCTTTGCTTGACGGAAAAACTGTTATAAGTATATTTTAATAATATTTTTAAATATTTTAATTAGTATTTACTGGACCGAATTTGTGAAAAAATATTGAGTACCTACGAGGGGGAATCAAATAAACGGTAATTTTGTAAAATAAATTTATTGATCAATGGTATACACAAACTAAACTTTTAAGATTTTTCAATATCATTCAAGTCACCGTCAAGTCACAGTCAAGTCAAGTCAAGTCACCTCGGTGCCCTACATACTTCTACCAACGTTTTGGAAACTTGAATATTCCTTGTTTTTAAAAAAATTGAGCGCGAGTTGTCAGCCAATTGAGCACATACTCTTTTACTTCTTCATTGCTTTCAAATCTTTTGCCTCCAAGTGACATTCTGAAGGGCACAAACAAAAAATAATCATAAGGTGATAACTCAGGGATATAAGAAGGGTGTTCCATTATTTCCCAGCGCTTTTCTTCTCGTACATATGGAGCATCTACTGTATAATAATTAGCAGTAACATTCTTAAGTAAACTATTTTTATTTATTGTATAAAATTTATAGCTAAGATTGTATAAAGTTAAGTTTTTTAATTTGACTATAAGATGGAACTGATGCATTGACTATAGAGTAACATTTGGTAATATTTTTAAATGGATTCAAACCATGATCTGAAACTAAATGGTAATAAATCAGTCGGTATAATTTTCCGGAAATCCAGCGAGAGAAACCATTCCTCAGGCCTTTAGTAGCTTGGAAACTTTCGCCCATCCCCGTTTCCTTTCAGTTAAGAGCGAATTCGCGTTCCCGTTTCCTATTTAGAAAGTAGAGGATCATTGTCTCCGCAAATTTATCATATTTTATTTTATAATTAATATATAAATAGATAAGTTTAGTAAATGTTGCTTTGATATCAATTCGTTGTTTTGTAAACATAAATTATCGTTGTAGTTAACTTTGAAATGCTATAGAGTACGGAGTTTGTACTAAGTTAAGATTACCAGTTCTTGAAATACTTCAGAAAAAGATATAAGGAATATTGCACGAACCCTTAATTATGAAGATCTGCTATTTTAAAGATATGAGAATGTCTTTTATGATCTCATAACATAATATAATTAGCTTAATTTAACATTTAACTTGGATATTTTCGTGAGCTAACTAACGAAAATAATGAAATCATTAATTTTGTTGTTTCTTCTGAACTTTTTTAGACACTTATTAATTTCTGATGAAATTGAGGAAGTCATAGCCGATTTCAAATAATATTTCCAGCAAAAAACTTGAAGGATCAGAATTTTCCCAATTCTACTCTGGGAGGCGATAATGATAGAACAAAAGAAAAGAAAATCACCATATTTACTTAAAGATCTACTATCAAGCTACGAGGATCCCTTTTCACTTGTATTTCTCAACAAAAAGATCTACAATAACAAGGCATTTTTTCGTCTCAAGATTAAGTTAAATCAAAATAAAAACCTTAAGCCATTAGTCCTTAATTAGACTTAAATTTTCAAAAATTTTCGGGGCATTTAATGGCCCCATAAGTCGATGTTAATTTAGACATAAAACACCAAATTACCTTTAATTGATACATGACAGTTTCTATTTACCCTCATATTTTATTAACCATTACAACATGCAATACTAGCATTAGCATTAGGTTTACAGCAGTGTTATTTCGTGGTAATAAAACTTAATTTATCATTTTATACCAATGAAAAGATAAAAACGGGACCAAATATACATTACGTATAGCACATATTAATTTTACACACAGTAAATGTGTAGTTTTGTGTTTGATCATAGATGGGGCTAATTTCTTTCTGATTATTTACTTTTCGACAAGAATTAATATTTTCTTACTCTACGGTTAGAAAACAAAATTGCTATACAGAGAAGAACAATTTTTAATCAGGTAAACGTAGGTTCTTACGAAACTTAGTACACCAGTAAATCGTAACAAAAAGTCAACTAAAGTAGGAATTGTTCCAGCAACCAATATATTCTTCTATTCTTTAGTTCTGGCCTAAAACAGGACGGTGAAATGCATGGCGTCTACCCGATCGCAGAGACTTATCCTGAAGCTACATGTTGGACCGGTTTATATACTTACCAGCTTACCATTACACTAAACGGATATCGCCTTGTGAGGCTGTGGCTGACCTTTCTAGGTTACTAGTGCAACTGCATTAAATTGGAGAAATGGCATCAGCCAACCGGGCAGCTGTTATGGGCACGAAGACCTGGCGAAAGAGCAGCTAGTGAAACTAACTGTAGATTCGCGGCCTTGAGTTAACACACGACTGGGTGCTGTCGTATAATATAAAAGTTATGACTGCAGCAACGGTCGTTGCAGTCTAGAAAAAGGAGAAATTACCGGTGACACGGTGCTAAGCTCATTGGCCAGTACGCGAATAGGCAGATTTTCAGAAGAACTTGAGTCGAGTTGTGGTTTGTGGAAGGGTTGATATATGAAGTACTTGATTTTTGTGTGTTCGGAGTATTAGTTTCTATGTAAATTTAATTATTTCTGACAAACCTTGGATCGTTTAAGATACTTCTGGGGACCTGATTTTAAGAAACATGCAGCCGTTTCGCCTGATTGGGTGTAACAAACTCGAAGTAGATATTAGATCCGTAGAGAAGTACGAACTGGATTAACACCTTATAAAATTAACATTTGATGGAGGTGTAAACTTTGCTGGAAGTGCAGATCAAAGAAGATACCAGGTTTGCTCTACCCGAACCTTTCTGAATTGCTCGCTGGATTTGGGAATGCCAACCGAACCGCCACTTAGAGTGGAGACCTAGGTACGTGGTGTTATCGGGTCATGAAATTGTTGCGTCGACTTGCGATGTCGACTTTGAGTTGTGAAACGTTACGTCAACGTGCTCTTTTCTCAGTAGATCTGAAATAAGGTTAAATAAGGTTGGGGCTAACGCGAAAACTTGAGGTACGCTAGCTTTGATTGATTTTCGACTGGACAGACTTTTCCTCCAGAGAGAAAATCACAGAATCACACCTGGTGAAACTAAGCCAGATTACGTGGGATAACAGAAATTATTTGTATTTCACAATATAAAATGATGACCTTTTTTAGAGAAGGATAAACTTCATGGAACAATTCAGTAAATGAAATATGTTTGTTTCTCTGTTAGTTTTTTTTAACTTGTCTCCGAAGTAATATTTCAAAACTCTCTAGAGGTCCATCCATACATCTTTCATACTTCCAGATATTTTAGATCGATGTTAAATTGATGTACGCCGTAAGTTTCAAAGAATAATCAAGTTTCAGTACAATTTGTTTTTATTAATAGTATACATTTTTTTTCTATTTGTCGACTTGGTAGCTGCCATTAGTGATTGAGGCGAGAGGATAGCCCTCATGTATTTGAGATAGTCGTGAGTTCAAATCCAACAGAGACATGTTTGTTAATTTATGTTTGTGATTGTCTCTAGATAGGAGTGTAAAACCCGACTAGCCAAATCATCACAGTCATGACATTAACCAGACTAGTAAAGACCCGATATCTTCGGGGATGATCTAAAAACTGGTCACTTGACTTTATGCGAAAGACCGTGGTTGAGAACCAATGTTAAGCCGTTGGTCTAGCCACTAATCATACATGAAGTTGACGTGACACTTATTATTCATATTTCCGTTCAGTGAGGCTAGCCATTGCTTATCTCATTTAAATATTAAGGGATGGAATAATTAGAATTAAATTTTGTCTTCCTATTTGAGGATAAATATCTTCCGAATTTTAATTTCTCAGCTGTGAGTAAGTATGGTAAAATTGAAATCATACATTTGATTGTTTTTAGATCCGATTCAGCAGCACCTAATGACGATATTAAAGTATTTGCTTGTTTTGTAGCCTTTAGTAATATTGTTCAAATTTGTTCAGACTTGGAAAATAATTTTAAGACAATTACAAAATCTGCAACGATAGACTATCGAGGGTTTGGATATAGCAGTATTAAATACTGCTAAATTACTTTATGTTAAAGGATGTGCTAATCAAATACTACAATATTAAATACAAATATTTTAGGAAATGTACAAAATAGCGTACAAAAACTGAGGTTGTGACAACATCTTTATTTCTTATTTGCTTTATAAAGTATACTCATAAAGTAATAAATAGGAAAGTCAATAGGTATTTTTAGTTTGGCAACGTCCAATATACTGACGCCATTCCAGTAATTTGATTGGTTTTAAAATTAGATCGCGACTTAAACAGATTTTGTCAAACAGACCCGTGGCGTAACACTCCTTATTAAAACCATAATAAAATATATGTTGATACAATATATGACATAATAAATATATATAAATATAATAGAGATATAATAGATATATAATATAATAAAACGATTGTGATAGAGTGGCGAAGTAATATATGAGTCACTGCCTTGCCGCTATAAACTTAATTTAATCTTGATGGTTACAGAGTTAGCCATTACAAATTGTAAACAAAAATTATGTTTAATTTTGTATATATGCCTTTTACTCCATATATTCTAATAGATCTTTAACACCCATAATCAATCTTGGTTAAGTATAGTTAAGTCACTACATGTTAATTTTGAATCGTATTCAATCTTAATATATATTTAAATAAAATAACCCCTTAAAAACTGGTTGTACCTTAACAAGTATCTTTTTAAATGGCAATACTATCATCCATTTTTTGGTAACAGGGTGAAAAATATATAAATATATACCCATAAACTGAATCAAAAGTACGATATCGATGGATTCATCATTTAATATTGGAGGTCACAAAATAGTTTTTCAAAGTTTTCTATAAAGTTAAAGTCTACCTTTATATTCTCTACTCTGATTATGCTATACTTAACATAATACTATTTTTATTCTTTTGTAAATCAACTTTTAATTTTACTGATTAACTTTGTATAAGGATGCTTCAAAATATATAAGTATACATTTAATATAAGTATACATTTAATATAAGTAATACATTTCAAGCAGAACTTTTTTTTCCTTATTAGTTATTCATAAAGGGAGTACAAGAAATTTAATTTGCCTTAGACACGGAAAGGACTAGAATATATTTCAGTTTGGAAAATAAATTCCAGATTCTCTTAAATATTTCGCGGAAAGTATAAATAAATACTAAGACCGTGCCTTGTCGCTGGTAATCTCGAAAAAGGGTAGAGTTTTAAACAAGTGATCCCGAATATAAATACGGTGCTATCTCCCTTCCTGGCTGTGTTAAAATTTTATTATTATTTCCGAATACGATATTCCCATTTCCTGTCTCCGAGAGAAAGAATCAACCATATATTTGAAAAGTTTCCAACGAGACATTTAAGTTTGCTTACAAAGTTAAGGTTCATTTTCGGTAACAACTTAGGAATAATACAATTTACCTTATCGGGAGTTTGGAGCGAAAGTTCGTTTTCAGTCGAATACTTGACCGATATCATAAAATGGAACTTGTGAATATTATTCCTGAACATGTTACCTCAAATAAACAAAATATATTTAATTGAAATTTGGTTAAAGCTCGAAATTACTTAGCGACGAGTTATTTAGAATTCCACTCAAAGGCGAGGAAATGAATTTTAAAACTATTTGAATATTGAACAGTCATTTACATGCTTTCCTTCCACTTATCCTTCGACTTTTGGCAAAGGGTAATCTTCTTTCTAATTAAGTCATGTGGCTTCCACCACGATTTGACTGACACGTTTTAATGCAAGTTGGGCTTCTCTAGGGATTTACCCTGGAAGCGTCTATTCAACCAAATTTAATTAGATAAGTCCTTCTTGGAGTTTCTTATTCTAAGGTTTTAATTTTCTTGTCTTTACTTAGGGAATATAAATTTCTCATAATTTATTATTCCAAAGGTTATTAAATCACATATTCATATATATTTTACAAACAACATTACATACATATTCTGAAACTGTATTGGGTTAAATAATTTTGTTTGGGTAAAAAAAATTGCTTAATCTTGGTTTATATTTATTAAATTTTGCTGCTAATATAGCATCTTATATTTTAAGATATCGGTTTATGAGTGTCTGGTGAAAAACAGGATTAGTTAAATGTTTTTAATGTAGGATTTTCGTTTAACATATAACATATAACTGTTTCAATTTTTACTTTCAATTTCCTAACTAGTCTATGGCTAGTTAGGAAATTCAATTGCTGATGGTTGACGATTGACAATCCTTCCATAGTTACTAAAATATTTTTATTAATATAGTTCTCTGGAGTTTCGCTGAAAGCATTATAGCTTATGCTGTAAAGCTACTAAAAAGATTGAAATTGCTTAAAGTATTACTAGCTTGCAACTGTTGAAATTTGGAAACATCAAGCCTTTGGAAAACAGATCTACTCTATGGATTTCTGGCAGCTTCATAGCTGTTCAGGTTCTAAAGTCGTCAAAACTAATGTACAAAAATGCATGCTTTCAATAATATCCCTAAGCTGTGGATAACTAGCAGAATTATAGCAATTACAGGTGCTAGTTCACCAAAAACTAACTAGTACTGCTTAAAGTACCTTTAGCTGTAAATTATTTGAATATCAGCACATGAAAATCTCTTAATCCAGTCTAATAACGTAGACATATAGCTTAACAATTTGGATTGAACTAAGTCAAACGCTTCAATAATTTTATTGTAGCTGAAATCTGTTAAAACGAAACAAGGCCCAAGGAGAGAATGAGGTCTTAATACCTAGTATGAGGTGTTAATACAATAATGCGGCGTTATATATTTTACATTTTTACGGATATTAGTGCATCAAAAAAAATATAACTAGCGAAGCGTTTGAATAAGAATAGCATTGCATCGGTAATGTCATCTGTATAGTAGATTCAACAATCTCATTTCTTTCGGTTTAAAGTAAAATTGTTTTAAAGTAAATTAGAAGTCTCTAATTTTATACATATCATTTTTATAATATATTACGTCTTAAAACTTTGACGTTATTTGTATTAACATTAGCTTTATTCTATATTTATCTTGTGCTACATTTTTATGTCTGTTTTTTTGTATTCAGTTTCTTGTTTATTTCACCGTATTTAAACGTATGTTTTGTTTAATTTTTTCTTCCTTTGGTCTGGTTCTGAGTTTTTATTTTTAATCGGTTTTATTTTAATTAAATCAAAATCTATTTTTAAATATTCTTTTTTCATTTTGTATTTTTGTTTGGAAAATCCAATTTTAATTTTCTGTATTAAATAGTTTTTGCTGATTTCAATGTTAAGTAGGAAAATGTTTCTTCAGTATTTTATTTCTCACCACATCCACTGCGATATGAACCTTCTGCTTCATTGTTCAAGTTTTCTTGTTGAGTTCCTTATATTTTGTCAATATTGAAATGTTTATAGTGGAAACGTTAAAAATTACATATTCATTAGATTCCATACCAAAAAAAGAATATGCAACTTCATAATAGAACTATATTTATATAATATATAAATATTAGTAGTATTCGTATTAGTACACAACATTCTGAATATTTATATATTAGTTTCCATATAAAGGTGCTTAAAGAAAATTAACTTAGTCTTTTAGTCTGTCTAATGATTAATATATTTTTATAAAATATAATATGTAAATATGGCTTTCGGTTATAAAGTGACATATATATTCTACATAGCACTCTGTTACATAACTCAAATCACTTTCACTTTTTTAAATTATTATTTCTAAAATATTTTAAATATCGAAATACTATTTTTCAGTATTTAAAATAGTATCTTACTAATAATACTAACAGTATTTTTGATAAATATTGTATATTTATATCGAATAATATTCCATTATAACATATTTGTAAACATAATATATCCGTAAAAATATAATTCATATAATTCATGGTTTCAGCGTATACCTTAAAATCTAAATAGTATAATAATTGTTACCTTTTAGATTTTTAAATTTATATCTGGAGAATACAGAATTAAATACTAAAACTAAGAGAATATTAATTAAAATAAAACTGTAATATAAAATTTCTATACAAATGCAAATTTTGGAAATCATACATATTAAACAATAACGCCCTACATAATTTTAATGTATGCCTATATAATAAAAATACCAATATTTTACTACTGGTAAGAAACGTACTAGGTTTTGAATATACTGAATAGAATAATATGGCATTTTCATATAAAATTAATATTAAAGTTCATCGAATCATATTTAAAATTATTGGGTGTATATTAGTTATGAATCGTATAGGATTTAAAATAAAAATGTCGCAACTAAATCTTATTCCAACAGTCTAGAGTTGAACTAGTGAACTAATGCAACCCGATTTAAATTCGCGGCCACACCGACCAAGATTCTGTCCAAAATCCAGATTATTCGGCTAATACACAACAACTTCATTCTAAATTTCGTATTCTTCATCCTGGATTAGAATTGTTGTACAAGAAATCTACGATCTAAGTGTGTTTAAAGCAAGTTGGCCTTAAAGTATGACCTACACTAAATCATATCAAGAAATACTTCTAGTAACTGTGGAACGAATTTCTCGTTGATAAATAAATTGATTCAGGTTAATCGATTCCAATTCTTAAGACTAGTACTTTTAAAGTAATACTTATCCAACTATGCACTATATTTTTGTTCTGTTGAAACGTGACCTAGTATTCGTCGGTAATTCTTTTCAAATTTCCTTAATAGATCTAGATCCTAGAAACATACTAGAATGTTAGCATATTTTGTATTAGAATATTAAGATAATTTATATATTATTTTCTCTCTCTCACAATAATATGACCACATAGTTTTATACTGTACAGCAATATTAGTTTAAATTCTAATTTACTTTTAGTATTCGTCAATCATCAAAATTATAACAATATATACGTCTTAAAAATATCATTTTAATTGAAGCACTCGTTGAAGATAATTCCAAAAAATTAATACAGGAACTGTTTCGAAACTAGAAAAAGTATTATAAAATAGAAAATATTTGAAAGAAAGAAACCTTTAACAAAACAATTTTTAATATTACCAAAAATAAAAAAATTGATTAAGCTTATTATAAAAATTTGCTCTAGAAGAGTACTTAATTAGTTCCTAAGTATAATACGGTTTGCCTGTTAACGTTAAAATGTTATATTTCAACTGAGATAGTTTTCTCGTGGTTGAAAAATGATCTTCAGATGTGGTATAGACATGAAATTTATTATTATTCTTGTTCTTTTGACCCTACTCAAATAAAGAAAAATTAGTCTGGTTTCAAAACTCCCCTAAAAATCATTAATTTTAGGTTTAATCTTTATTAATATAATATTTCGTTCGCTTTTTATCGATCGCCTTACCTTTAATATTCTTATAATTTATTTTTCTCGTTTCAATTGATTGCAGTCGTTAAATATTATCGCCGAATCGAAGCAAAAAGAAATGCGATTTTGTCTTTTATTTTCATCACAATATCATTCCCACCAGTCTAGAGCGCTCAATACATTAAAATAAAGTAAGAAAACTCCATTTATCCCGTATATTAATTTTTTTATTGCTATCATTGCCATTAATTTCACTTAGATATTTTAGGTGGAAGTGGCATTAATTTTTAAGGTAATATTTTTGTAGGTTTTTTATTGAAACAAAAGTGTTCTAATCATATTGGGTTTTTATATAGGTGCTTTAGTACAGTGCATCCTTATGGTGGCACGCATTACAAATTCTTTCCAACACGGATTGTTGATGTGATTTTAAACGACTCTACCATTTTATGTCGGCTTTAAAAGCATAAATGTATTAGTTCAGAATAGATCATAGGAGGAAGCAGCAGCCCACTGTGTAGTCGCAGTTGTCAAGACAAGAGTTATAGTGTTCAAATCTCTGATCAGTTTAGAATCCTCTCAGGATATGTAGGCATTCTGTAATTATGACTGTCCTTGGATTTGGAGAATGTAAAAATGATCTTTAGGTCTCTGGGTGGTTTGAACGTACCATTAATCCATATAAGATAATTATGCTTATTGACATAACCATTCATCCTAAAATTAACCAAATTAAAGATAGCTTTTCGGGAAGTTAAAGAATGTAACAGGTCAATTGAAAAGTCCCCGGCCTGACACATAGATAGCGATACTAAAATTAAATCCCTATGTTTTTTAGTTAGCCCTAAGCTTCAAAAGATGCGTGTATAAATTTGACAGCTGTCGGATCATTAGTTTGTAAATTATGGTATTTTCAGTGAAGCAACTTTGTTATTGTGAAAAAAAAAATGAATATAAGAAATGGGATAAAAAGGAATATCGGATGTTGATCAAATATTGCTTTTTGAAGGTAAAAAATACAGTTGCAGCAAAAACTTGGCTTGATGGCTTGCTTCAGGACATTGCTCCAGGAAAGTCAACCATCAAGGATTGGTATCCTATGTTTAGATGTGGTGAAATGAGCACCGAAGTCGGTGAACGCATCCCAAAATGGGTTGTTACCGATGAAAACATTTTAAAAATCGACACAATGATTTTGAATGACCATAAATCGAAACTGAATGAAATAGCAGACACTCTAAAGATATCATCTGATTGTGTATATCATATCATTCACGAATATTTGTGTATGAGAAAGCTCTGTGTAAAGTGGGTGCCGCGCGAGTTCATTTTTGACCAAAAACAACGACCAGTTGATAATTCGGAGCAGTGTTTGAAGATGTTCAAGCGTAACAAACCCGAGTTTTTGCGTCGATATATGACAATGGATGAAACATGGCTACATAATTTCACTCCGAAGTCCAATCGACAGTCATCCGAGTGGACTACTCACGATGAATCCGCTCCAAAGCGTGGGAAAATGCAACAGTCGGCTGGCAAGGTTGTGCCGTCTTTATTTTGGAATGCGCACAGAATAATATCTATTGATTACATTGAAAAAGGAAAGACATCAACAGGGACTATTGCATAGCATTATTGGGCCGTTTGAAGGTCGACATCGCCGAAAAACGGCGGGAAAAACGAGATTTGAAGAAAAAGGAAATGCTGCTTCACAAAAACAATGCACTGTGTCACAAGTCAGTGAAAACGATGGCAACAATCCATTAATTGGGCTTAGAGTTGCTTACTCATCCACCGTATTCTCCAGATCTGCCCCCCCCCCCCAGCGACTATTTCCTGTTTTCAGATCTCAAAAGAAGGATCGCTGGGAAGAAATTTCCATCGAATGATGAGGTGATCGCCGAAACTGAGGCCTCTTTTGAAGCAATGGACAAATAGTACTACAAATGTTATCAAAAAGTTGGAGGGTCGCTATAATCAATATATCACCATTGAAAGGAATTATGTTGAATTAAAAAAAAATTTTGCAAAAAAATGTGGTATGGTACGCCGGGGACTGTTCAATTCACCTCATAATAAATTGACAATTGACCTGATAAATTTTGGGTATTTGGTTTATTTGGATCTTTACCGAATCGACTTAAGGCTACCGATTTTAACTAATTAAAGATAGGGAAATCAATGCGTCTGTCAATGGATCCCCATTTAGGAAACCACGTTCAAAAATAATTTGCTCAACAATCAGTGACTTCTAAAAAGTGCGACAGACGACGACAAAACCTAACTGCGACCCATCCCAAATGACAAATTACACATTCTTGAAAAAGTTTCTATCTAACATATGAAATTATTTTACAAAATATTTTTATTATTAAACCTTAGTGTGCCTTTTTAAAATGTCAATTTATTATGTGTAGTATTAGATAATGGCTTAATTTGCCTGTTAATTCAAATTGGAATACATCAGCATTGGACTGAAACATTTTCGCAATATTATGTAGGCGTTTATTTATACCAACTTTATTTTCAACTTGAATGTTACGTGAAGAAACATTGTTTCCCTGTTTGGTAATGACGGTGAAGCCCTTATACACTAAGACAGTAACTGTTTGATCTTTGTTTTAGAATGTTTGGTTCAAAGTAAAATTAGACAAATGAGGTACGCTACATGTTTTCTAAAATGTTTATGCCTACTACTTTCAGGGCCCGTCTTTAATATTATGCAATATTTAGTTTAAATGCGAGAAGTTAAATTTACCCGTAATTTTTTGAAAATTATGTTTTCCATTTTTAATTTTTTGATATATATATATATATATATATATATATATATATATATATATATATATATTATGTAATCATCATCAAATATTGTACAGTAGAAATCACTGGAATTCAAAGATCGGATTACTGTTTATTTTACTGTAATTCGAAACATTATCAGAAATAAAAATTCAAGTGGACTAGAGAGGAATTTGAATCGATAATTTTATTAATATTTTTGAAAATATGATAACGACTTCGTAACATAAGTGTATTGGTATCCTATATTCAAATAATATGAATATCATTTACCTCTAGCTGTAAGTTATTGGATTTTCAAAATATCGAATATTCTTGAGCTGAGAAAACATCTCTTAATCTACTCTATTGGAATATGAGGCTAATATTAGGACTAAACGGTAATTGAAATACATTAATTGCACAATTAGAGACTATTAGAAACATTCCAAATAGGATATGCCATGAATATTAGAATAAAAATAGTTTAATTTAGAGGATCATTAAAGATAAACTGAATAACTGATACAAATAATTCTATTATAGCTGAAAGCTGCTCAAACGTGCCCGTGATAAAGACGTATACTTATACATGATTGGTAATTTCTTGGAGAAAGAGGTACCATAACGCACAACTATTATACGTATATCCGTACCTGGTTTAAAATATTACTAGTGTAGTGTTTATAACATAAGGTTTTATATTTAAAAAAAATAAAATTGGATTGGCAAAAACATTTGTACCGTTTATTTTAAAAGTCTAAACTTAAAAATAAAATTAAAATAAAATTGCTTTGAACTATATTAGAAGTTTCTATTTTTATCCCTATTATTTTCATAAATTGTTACGTCTTGAAACTTTGATTTTATTTATATATACAATAGCTTTTTTTATATATACCTTTCTGGTATATTGTTTTGTCTGGTTTTCCGTGTTAACTTTTTTTCATTTCGGCATATTTGAATATACGAATATTTTTATAATTTTTTTCTTGGTTTTGTCTGGTTCTGAGTTCTTATTTTTTAGTCGTCTTATTTTAATTCAATCAAAATATATTTTTAATAATGGCTTCTCAGCTCTTATTATTTGTTTGGAATTATTTTCGCTGATTTCTTGTATTTACAGAGACCGGAATATATCAATTATTTGTGCTCAGAGGTTCATATTTTTGGAGAACGAAGTTTAATAGGTCTTATTTTTGCTTATAAGTGGATAGAGGAAGCCTTTGAGGTTCTTCAATAAGATCATAAAGGTAACTTTATATTATAGTTTCAAAATTTGGTTACAAATCGTTACTGGAAAATAACGAATTTCAGAGAACTAAATATTGATTGCAGAAATCACAAATTTAGTATGTGATCAAATTTTAGGTAAAACTCCATGTCTTATTAGTCTTATATTTTTTGAGAATATCAAGGACATTTTTTCTTCAATGTATTTGTCCGCTGAAATAACACTAAGAACGGGTAATAACTACAAAACGGGTAACAAATAAATGCCGTCATGAAAGGAATGGCAGGTTTCAAAGCCATAAAATGAGCCACGGATATGTGCATATTGTCCACATCGTACTTGGTGCGTACAGGTTTTGTGAATAATATTTTCCTTGTAAAAGCATTAATTGATTAAAATGTATTGCTTATATGGGTTTGGTGGTAAACCAATCATTGACACATTTTACTAGTAGCTGAGCTATAAGGTGTACGCATTTTCTTAATATGCCAAGACATTATTCAACAGTAGATACTGTAATCAGAAAGAAGACAAATCGTCGACACAAAAGTACTATAAATAGATTTTACTCAATAGTTGATGTAGTGTAAGATGATAGAAACTGGCAAATAAACAAGAATTGATATAAAATATCCAAAATACCAAAATATTTCAGAGCGACAAAATATTTTTATTTTAAATATAATTTTGAGATAAAAAAAATAATAATTAAGTAATAAAAAAATAAGTAATTATAGAATAATACAACTTAACTAAGGAAATATATTATAAAAGGTTAGAATAAACGAAAGTGTAAAAGAATATAAATAAAAGGTTATTTTTTTAGTACTTTTTGCCGTTTCTTATTGGATTTTCAGTCGAAATTATAATCGATATCATCACAGAAAAGAAGTTTAAGAGTTTCAGAGCGCTGAAAAGCAAACCTAGTTCTTTCTTCGATTGACAGAAAGCGTTTTCCGTTTATACCTTTTTGTCGGCTCAATTGTAGAACTAAGTGCTTTTGTTATTGTATTATCCATTCCAACATCTAAAAGTTTGCGCATGACAAATTTCAATGATGTATTATTCATTGAGTTTAAAGGTAAAATTTTGTAAGAAGATTTCGGAGGGCAGGACAAATGGAAACTTTTGAATATATTTATATTTCGAGTTAGAGTATACTTTTCTCGTTACTTAACATTTTATTCTTGCTCTATAAAATAGGTCAATTGTATATGAGAACAGTTTTATGGCGTTATTTTTATTTTTATGCGGCTTTTTAGATTCATATGATTTCCTGCCATTGCCGTCTATTGTAGTAAATAAAAAAATAAATTTATATTTATATGTACAACGTAGATTAACAGTTTAAATAAATTATTAGCACAAAAAAGCATTTCTAGATGATTTTTTAAAACATTTTTATATATATTTTTATATGATTATGTTTTTTAATTGCCCAGAAGTGAATAAATAGTGTAAAATAAATCAAAAGTTTCGATAGATCGGTCTGTTTCTAGATATTTTATAGATTTTTATGTAATATATATAGTTTTATATTTTATTTGTACTACGATTGTAAATAACAATATATTTTACATTAATATAGCAGCATTTGGAAACTATATCTTTCAAGATTATTTACTAATGTAATAGGGATATATAGGAGCAACATTTTGATTGATAATTTATTTAATAATTACATTTATGTGGTCTTAGCAACTATTGCGTCTTTTTTGATTGACTTTTTAAATTTTCTAACTCTCTCAATATTTGTTCATGTTTCGTGAATATTAAGACTTCTTTTATTAAAGCTTCAACGAATAATAATCTCAGAATACTCCTGATTAACTATAAATATAGATTTTATTATATTTAAACAGGGTGACATTGTTAAATAGTTGATACAGATTGATTAAGAAAATACGATACAAATGTTAAATGATCATTACTCCGTTCCTTTTTACATAATTTAACTTTACATAATTTAAAATTAAACTGTTCTTTTGAATATAATAGAATCCAGCAATTATCTCTCTTTTTGTTGCCCTATACGTACATCTCCGTCTTACTTACAGCACGATAAAAAACATTCGTAAACATACGTTGGAATTAAATAGAAATAAAGCAATTACTTTTATTATGTTACGCTATTATTACCTTGAAAATATTAAAATACGATGAAGCCTATATGCGATCGTTTTTCTGAGGTCCAAGCAATTATACCCGTCCTTCACTCGCTCAAAATTAATACGAGAAAGAATTTGTACATCTCCGTCTGTTATCACGAATAAACAAGCAGTCGAAGCTTGCATTTGACTAAAGTAGTAATTACTATTTTTAATCGCTATTATGTTAACTATCGATTAGTTCGACTCTTTTTCGACTATCGACGTTATATTCGCTCAACGTTTATTAACGTTAGCACTATCAAATATTGAGACAACACAACATGTGTTCATCTCATTTAAATTTGTTTGACGAGTCAAAATCTGTATGTATTAATAATGACACAAGTGAATTATATATCTCATTAACTATATAAATATTTGTTGATGTGTATAATTTAAAAGTTGATTTATAAAAAATCGGAATATGCTTAATTAACTAGTTTGTCGACTTTACTTTCTAAGTTCCTTTGATTCTTCTTAATTCTAAGAGATTCTAAAACATAACAAACAAGTAAATCTATTTTATTCTTTTTTGCCCACAGCTAAAATATTGGGGTGGTTATATGTAACTATATTATTATTAAATAACTGATAAAAATATAGTATAAAAAATTTCAAATATTTTAGCAAATAATACGATATTAATATTCTATCTACGAGTCAAGGGTCATCAAGAAACAACTGCCCTAACTGCCCACGCTATGTTCGTGGACCGAAAGCTAAATCTCGGATCTTTCATATTGAAATCAATAAAAAACTTGTAAAACGGCAATTAATCTGCATGCAAATATGACTAAAAATTTATATATTATTGTTTTGTTAATTAAATGATTATTATTAAAATTCAGTGCTAATTGTAACCGACCATAAGATGCTAGATATTAAAAATTATAACAATACAGGCGAAATGTCTCGAAAAAGAATTCCAAAATGTCAAGTTATATTAGGTATATGCATGTATTTTGATCAGAGATATTTATTGATAAAAATGCAAAATATCAATGTAAGCAATATTTACTTTCGATAGTTGTAACAGTTTCTACATAAAATAACATATTTTAGGTTAGTTGAGTTATTCAATGTCTGCACGTAGAATGTACGGCAATGTAGAATACTCTATGACTTTTGATTGTAACACCAAAAATGTTCAAAAACATAATAATAATAAATACAAAATAAATTACAAGGCTCATAGAACGAATACCCTGCTCAAATCTTCAAAATAGAATTAATTAATGTTGTCCACTTATGAGGGAACCTTTTCCAAAAGTTCACATGCTATGGCAAAGATCCAATAGGAGGAAAAATAACCACCTCAGGAATTGACAAAACAAAAACTGGAGTTTTCTGGGGCGCATTGTGACTGGCCGTGGAAAGTGTATTTACTATGTGTATTATAATAAGAAACACAAGAAGTTATCGGTATAGCCCAGGAGGACTATCCACGTCAATAAATAATAAGTATATTCATTATCATACAGAGGTATTGTTTCGCTCAAAAACAGCAGTAGTGAGTAAAACAGTCATCTTCGTACAAACCAGGATACTTTATTTATCAAATATTTCCGGATATGGCGGATGCGCTATTGGGCTCCATTTATTTTTGAAACAGAGACTAATTCAAGTTTTGCGCATGCATATATATGGCTTCATTTACTTAGTCCTTATTTATATATAAATTATTTTTATAAATACACAAATTCGATAAATATTTGAAAATGAAACTTTATATAAGGAGGAAGATAAACACAGAAACATCTTTGAAATAGCAGTTTTTATTTAAAATATCATTGAAAAAAATCAAACTATAAAAAATATAATTACTATATGTCCAGCCTTTCTGTTCTTATAAAACACCATATTTTAATTAATTTACATATTTTAAGAATTGAACTCCGAGAACCATATATATAAATATTACCATTAACAAAACCAAATCAGTTTAGATCAAATCTAGCCCATATAGTTCAAACCAAATGAAAAAGCTACCACTATATATGAAAGCTGTTAAATTGACCTAAATATCTCCAAAAATTATCAATTATGATCCCAACATATTATATATTTACTAGCCCAAAAAAGGAATGGATGATTGTACTTTTAAGCTGAAAGAACTCTCCAGTAAATACATCATTCTTTTTACAAAACAATTATTTATTTACCTATACTTTTATATATAACATATTCTGTTTTCCTAGTTTTTTAGATCACTGTAATGTTGTTGATAGTTTTACTTTCGTTTTTGATGTCTACTTTTGTTAGAAAATTCAATTATTTGATAGTATCCCGCTCCACTGTTCTTGCTTCCTAGCAAAATCCTGTCTAATTTCTTCTTCTCTGATTCTCTGAATTTCACATTCCTCAACTTTCACTCGCAACAAATTCTAGCTACATCTGATCTATAAAAAAAATAAAATCATTTCTAATATATATCATGTTTAAAATAATTGTCTAATTATTACTAATTACTACAATTTTTGCTACTATTCTTGATGGATAAATCTCATTAATGAATTGACTACTTCCAACACAAGAAGAATTATTTTTTTCTCTGTTCTTTTTATCATTAAATTTTGCCGTATGTTGATATCTATTGGATGTCATTGAAAATTATTTGGCATCTAACTTTACCAATATAAGTAAAATTGATGCTGTTTGGATTTCACAACTTTTAAAAATTTAACAGTTCATTATACCCTTGCAATTGTTCTTTAATATTTTAAAGACATTGTATATTAAACCACCAAGAATAACACAACAATTTTATAATGTATCCTGTACAAACCAATGCTCGGCCAAGGCATTGTCAAAGATGAACTCTTGCAGCTCCAATTAGAATGTCTGTCGCCTTCAGTGTACTTACTACATCTAGCGCCTTCAAACTACCACTATTTCAGTTGGATGCCGCATAGATTGGTTGCAAAAATGGACTGTTAATTGATTGATAATTGATATTGTTGTTAATTGATAGAATTGGCGAAAATTATAAAGCATATTTTGATTAATATATAATTCACCAATTTCCCTCAATAAATACCTCTTTCAAGTGAAAAATGAAGCAGAGCACATGTAAAAACATGTAACGTTTACTTAATTACTATGTAGGATTGCCTGTATATCTAATTTGAGCATTTTGAAATAAAATGCGCATGGTTTATTGATTTTTCCAAATGTTTCTTGTCACTTTTAAAATAGCCATACTTAAATACAAATCATGTAAACGAGGGTTTCTTCCAATCTTCGAAAGAACTATTGATCTCGATTTCTTCGATTCGACTTTAGTATTTTCAGTCCACCACAATCTTCTTATAGAAATAGAATAGAGAATATAATTTCGACACACCTAAATTAGACGAACAAGATGGTTGCTGAATAAAATATGTCGAATTCTATGAAAACTATAAAAGAAATCATTTTTTCTGAGCATTAAAAAAATAACAACAATTTTTGGTGCATAATTGTCTAATCGGTCTCTTGAGATGAATCAAACGCTATCAATCACACAAATGACAAATAATATAACATTGATACTTCGACCGGTGAAATTAATTTATAATTACCGATACCACAACTTTTATATCTTATTATTTTATTATTACATTAGTGTATATTGAATACTAGTTATGTTTGCAATAAGTTCACAAATATATTTTATCGAACTAAATTGGTATCATTATTTTTATTTTTCAAAAGTAGTTTTCAGTTTATGATGATGTGCTTCATGATTCGTTCCATCGATTTAAAAGTTCTATTTAAAATATAAAAAATGAACAGGTGCTAAATGGTTCATAGTATATTCCAACGAGCAAGTATTAAAATATCATAATATTTTCTAGATAATTATTGTATTAACATTCCATTTAGTACGCCAACTGCATGAAAAATACAAACATCTCGATTTTTTTTTAAATATGAAATATTTATCACATCTAATAACCAAGTAAACCGAGACGGTATAGCTTACAATTCTAAATATATATTTTATGGAATCCAGAAAGTATATATTATGTACATATTATGATAGCTGAAAAATTAATTACAGGAATGAATATTAATGTTAATTAATCAATTATACTATTCGGTCAACAAAAAGATTCCCCATTAGATTATAAGCGAATAACAATTTCAATTATACAAAAAATATTAAAATTAATATTCCCATTGTTTACAACAACTAACACTTTGTTATTGCAGAAAAAACGTTATTTACGTTATTTTAATAAGAATTTGTAACCACTGTAACATGTACTAACTAGTATTTTTGTTTCAGGTAACAACAAATGTGATAGTAGTGTGTTTGTGTCTAATATCGTAAGCTGGTAAGTTATTACAACTTGGTCGCATATCAATTTATATATACTTGTATCATTGGTGATTCAAAATTCTATGCAATAATATACTTCAAATGTATTTAATACCGTACTGTCTATGTTAATATATTTGAAATTTAATAAATGGATATATAATGCTTAGTATGTTTGATGGTTACTATGTTATAAGACTATGTTTCTAGAAAATATGTTACAGACCACAAAAAATTAACTAGAGCGCACATCTAAAATGACTAGACATAATAAAAAGTATTCGTGGGCGGTGGAAAATGTATATCGCTTCTGTGAAAGACAGGCTGAATATTTAACATAAAAAATATAAAACTCTGAACTCTTTTGTATCTATCCGCTTTATATAATCGTACTGGTAATATTCATGAGTCTCCGTGAGTTTTATAGGTGATTTAAGCTAAATTAAAAGTGATATTTGCTGGAACTTGTAATACCATTTTTATAAATACGAGATATATATTAGTATTAATTATTTTCGAAAAGAAGCATTACTTTTGCAATAATAAGTTGACCAGTAATATGTGATAAAAAACAAAATTAAAATGGTTGTAAATGTTTGTCGCCAAATTATGTTCAACAGTATTTCTAACGCATTTTCAAAACGAGTAATATGAAAAAGGTAATGTACAATTGAAAGTGGATATCAGAAACCTATTGGAATGGAGGTGACATATGAATATCTGCTTCAGAACATAATTATTTATTTATGAAGTTAGAAATGATGAATAATAGGCAACTACTATAAAGACAATACAACTAACAATACCATCAATCAAAAGTTGTAATAGAAAATCAGATAATATTGTCTCCAACGAAAGAAATTGTTAGGTTTAGTTTTTTATACGCAAACTTATTGAACGCCCTAGTATATAATGAAGGAGATTATCATTTGAGATGAAACTTACAACTGTTACATCCGTATATATCAGTTTGGATTCTAAAAAGTGGTTGCTAGCAAAATTTAAAATATTCTTTCTTTAGTTCTATGCTCTCTCTAACGAAGAAGTTGAACAAAAGCATAGCTTCCAAAAAGTAGCGACTGTATAAGCTGATATTAAAACTTAGCTGAACATTGTCTCCAACCTAGGTTATTATTTTCTAGAATGCAAAAGCAATATTATTTAGAAAACTACTTTTAATTAATAATAAACGAATTTTTCTCCCCTCAAAAAATGTTTCTGTTAAAAAACCATTTTCATCGCACAAACAGATATTTTAGATTATTGATATTATTTATATATTTTATATATTTTAGAGATATATTAGATTATTGTGGGAATAAGTGCATTTAAGCTGAAAGAAATTATTTTGATACTGTATTTTTACAACTGTAATTGTTCAAGAATGACATTGGCATTGGCATGTGATATTCTAGCACTCCAATTTTAACCGGAAAATTTTCTTTGAAATCATATTTTTGATGAGAACATATGTTAACAAACATAATTTCCATCCATGAAACAATGTCAATATATATGAAGTTCAACATATAGATCCACAAAAAGCATTTTCTCATTTTTTGCTCCCTCTACTTTTGTACGTTTTGACAACTGAGCAGATCACTAACAATTGATTAATTTTGGCCCAAACTGAGTAATATATATTTGATATATGCGCTATCCCAGCAAGAGGGCAACATTGAACATGAATTGTTTGAGGACATGATTATCTTTAGTAGAGATTTTGTAAAATGACCATCAAGATCATCCGATTTTACTTAGGCAACATCATTACACAATTGACCATTGACGTTCGCATTATCATAAGAAACCGCGAGGGACATTTTAACTATGTCATATTTCGAGGATAAGACCATTCAACTTGTTTTATTCCATCTCAATATATAATCATTTTTCTTGAATCACTTACTATATGATCAATGAAATTATCCCTTGGGATGAAAATTACAATTGTCACATCCATGTATATAAATTTGGATTTGATGGAATTGAAAATATTCTTCTTCATTTATATGCTATGTCTGACGAGAAAGTTGAGCAGAAGCATAGCTACCTAATAGAAATAATTGTATATGATTTGATATTAAAATTTATCCCATTAATATTTTTTTTATTATTTAATTAATACATTGTTACTAGTCGTTTCCGTCTAACCTACAATTTGTCTTTATAATAACTTAAATCTAGGTATATAACTACGAGGACCCATCGGCCCTATCTCAGTCTCTGGTGAAATAATGTTTATACCAGTCACTGCTGAATTTTTTAATATATGCACCTCACTACACAACACTACACAAGATCAGATGGTTTGATTCTTTTGAGTCTGTGTCCTGTTCTGGTGGTATCCAAAAGCTGCAATATTTCAATATTCTCATAAGAATGGAGTCTTTCCTCATGGCCACTTTCAATTCTCTTGATTTCTTGGCTAACTGTGGCTATCTGAAGGTCTCGATGAAGGTAATTAGTCCTATAGTATTTGGGTGCACACACAATACCTCTCAGGGCTTTGTTCTGAAAAATTTGTATTTATGTTAGTCTTTGCAGAAGAACATCCCCATAATTGAACTCCGTATGTCCATATAGGTTTCAGCGTTTGCTTATATAAAAGCAGTTTATTATGTACTGATAATTCTTCCATTTCTTCCATCCTGATTTTCTGCCAGTACATCTTCCTATATTTTAATTCCAGTTCTTTACTTTTCTTCTTTATATGTTCCTTCCAGCGAAGTTTTGCATCGACATTCATTCCGAGATATTTAGCGTTGTTGCTATATGGAATGATAGTATTATTTAATGTTATTGGTGCTTGTACGCTCTGTTTATAGGTGAACTGCACATGTACAGATTTACTTTCGTTAATTTTTATTTTCCAAGCTTGTGGCCAATTATTTATATTGTCACATGCCTGTTATAAGGTTTGTGAGGCAGTTCCGTGCTAGCTCTCGAAGAGAACAGTCGCCGAACCTATCTGCGCTTCCGAGAATTACCCGAAACTTTCCCTAAGACGGTCGACCCGTTATCACGTTTCACCAGTGCCTACGTCAAAAAAAAAAGCGTCTGTAAGCGCCGAAAAGGCGTTTTTACAGACAAGGCAATGACGTCATGTACGTCAGAGCCGACGTCGCCTCCTGAACATAATCCCAGTGTTCCAAATTCAAATGGACCATCTTCAGAAGACAGCCGAGAAGTGCTCATAATAGAATTAAGAAAACAGAACGAAGACCTGCGAAAGCAGATAGCTGACCTTAAAACGTTCGCAAAAGCCCAAACAGACGCCCTGAACAAACAGACGGAAAAGCTGGAAAAGAGCGAAAAGGCTTCCGAAGAGCTCAAGGAAGAAATAAAAACTCTCACAGCTACGATAACACAATTCATGAAGCATCAAAAAGATGCCATGGAAGTAAAGATTCCCGCTGCCATAGGAATCCAGTCTCAGACACCAGCTAAACCGGCACAACACTTAGACCAAACTGAAGACTCAGACGACGGTTTCACCTTGGTGGGAAAAAGGAAAAGAGGGCCCGTCACTTCACCTCAGGAAAGCCAGCTGCCGAAGGCCGGCAACAAGGGAAAACAGGCTCCCAAATCACAACCCAATCCGGTAGCCAAGCCAGCCACTAAATCTACCCAATCGAAAGCCAAGGCTAACGTGCAGCCTTCGATTACAAAATTTGCCACCAGACCAGTGCAAAACAAGCCGACCACCAAGACGGCCCCACAGCCAGTACCGAAACAAGTTACCACAAGACCAACCCAGCCTGCGCAGGTAAATAGCCAGGCCACTAAACAAGTCTTAACCTCCACAGCAAAAACAGTGCTAACCGTTTCGGCGACTGTTTCTCAAAGTCCCCCAAAGGAAAAAATTCCGCCTATAGTACTCCGTGACAAGAAGAGGTTCATGGAGCTCATTAGAATTACTAAGGCACAATCAATAGACATTATAACCCGAAACAAAAAGGAGGGCATTTTCTTATTCGTCGCCACAAGCGACAATTATCGTAAACTCATTACCCTGCTCGAGGAAAGGAATTACCCTAACCATTCCTTCTGTCATCCGGAGGAGAGAGCATTCCGGGTAATAATAAAAAACATCCCAGAATCACTCTGCATTGACGAAGTACGTGAACTTCTCTTTGATCAAGGCTTCCATCCCAAATTTGTGCAAAGATGGAAATTAAAATCCGGGATAGAACTACCAATTGTTCAGGTAGTTGTCCCTCGCGAAGAGCGACAGATCATATATATGACCAAACTCGGCGTCATCACAGTGAAGGTCGAGGTCCAGAGGGGAAACGGCCAGATAGTGCAGTGCTTCAACTGCCAGCTTTTCGGGCACTCCAGCTCATATTGCCGAGCCCCCCCACGGTGCGTTAAATGTGCCGGGCATCACGACACTAGATCCTGTACCAAAATCCCAGAAGCACCTCCAAAGTGCAGCAACTGCGGTGAAATTCATACCGCAAACTTCAGCGGTTGCAGCTGCCGTCCTGCTCCAAGAAAACCCAAAATTCCGACCGAAACCAGGCCTCCACAAGGTTCTGCATGGAGTAACCAAGGTGGCAGGAAGCTAGCCCAAAAATTAGCCAGCGCTACCCAGACTGCTCCAACTCAAACTCCTGCTCCAACCAATACACCGGACCTTAACTCCACAATGCAGGCGTTTACTGACCCGCAAGCTTTCCTACAAGTGATCGCCCTGGCTCACCAACTTGCTCGTCTTTTTCCAAATATCGCCGCCTAAGCGGCAACACTTACCTGTCTCTATAACTTTCAGCAGCCTTTAACTCTTCGAAATGGCTGTTCCGAAATCTCTTATACTGATGACATGGAATGCAAATAGCTTACGCGGAAAGCAAGCGGAATTGGAAGACGTCATGACATTCTATGACGTCGACATCGTGCTCATCCAGGAAACTTTCCTGGAACCTTCGCATCGTCTCTCTTTCGAACACTTTTTTGTCTACAGAAACGATAGAACTCCGGGTCGAGGCGGTGGAACCGCCATTCTCGTCAGAAAAGGAGTCAAACACGAGCTCCTTCCATCGTTACCAGTAAACAACTTCGAAACAACCTCCATTAAAATCGATATCCAAGAACGTCCCTTCGTGATTACATCCCTGTACAGGAAATCTTCTGCATTCAACTATGCCGAATACCGATCACTCGTCGAAGGAAAATTTCCGAAAATAATAGGTGGCGACTTCAACGCCCACCACCCCACCTGGGGTGTTCCAGAGCGAATCCCGCAGGTAACGCCATCGTAGCTCTAAGTGCAGATCTGGGCTACGGTCTTGCCTTGCCAGATGAACCCACCCATCACCCTAGTACAGTCTCTCAAGGCTCAGCAAGAATCCTTGATTTCTCTATTCTTCAAGACGTAAATCGCGATTCCGAAGTTCGAGTCCTTGACGAACTAGACTCTGATCATCGTCCGGTCCTTCTCAAACTCGGAAACTGCGCCATCACTCAAGTCCCACTAACAAGATTGAGGAAAAAAACCGACTGGAAAAACTACCAATCTCTTCTCCTGAAATCCGATCCAATTCCGAAAATTAACACACCAGAACACCTCGAGGAAGCCGTACTCAAGCTAACTCGCGATATTCAGTCTGCTCACGAATCTTCCACAGTCAAAATTTCATCACAACCCCAGCCGTGGAAAAACAACCTTCCCGCTTCTCTTAAACGTGAAATTCGCATCAAAAACTGTTTATGCAGATTAGCTCGATTCACCCTTGATGCTGCAGACAAAAGGGAGGCGAACAGAGCATGCAAGAGGGTAAGGGCGGCCGTCTCGACTTGGCGAGCAATGAAATGGAACTCATTTCTCGCGGACCAAAGGCTGGATGGCCCCCCTTCCTTCCGGCGTGTCTCCAAATGCCTAGTGGGGAAGACGCACAATGTCATCCCTCCCCTGAAGTCAGCGGTTACAGGAAATTTCGCAGTCACTGACCAAGAAAAAGTCGAGCTCCTTGCAGAGACCTACGAAGCTCAAATGAAATGCCTCCCACCCGCACAGAACACTAAAACTAAAGACATTGACACTGTCATCAACGAATCCAACTCCGTCAAGAGACCAGTAACCCCCGCCTTTCTTCTCAACCATTTTGTGTCTCCAAAGTCTCTACAGACTATGATCGGCAAACTTCAAACCAAAAAATCTCCAGGTTTCGATGGAATATCGATTACCCAGTTAAAAAAGCTCCCGCATAAGCAGCTCGCAGAACTGGCAAACATCATTAACTCCATCATGAGACTGCAGCACTTCCCGGCGTCTTGGAAACACGCACATATAGCGGTTATACCCAAGAAAGGAGCAAAATCATCTCCATCTGATTACAGGCCTATCAGCCTTCTCAGCGCCATTTCGAAGCTTGCCGAGAGGGCAATACTCTACGCTCTCAACTCTTTCACAAAAGAAAACAACATCATTCCAGATGAACAATTCGGCTTTCGCGCTCACCACTCATCCGTCCATCAAGCTTCCCGTCTGTCTGCACACATCCATCATGCTCTTGACCAACGTAAAAAGCTTGGAGCAGTTCTTCTGGACCTAACCAAAGCCTTCGACAAGGTCTGGCACGACGGATTGTTCGCAAAGTGCGTGCGGCTAGGCCTCCCAGAAGACCTAACCGCTCTCATCAAGTCCTATCTCTCGGACAGATCTTTCCAGGTCAAGATCAGGGCGTCACTTTCCAGTCGTAAACAAATCGATGCTGGCGTACCTCAAGGTTCCCCGCTGGCCCCAGCCTTATTTAATCTTTTTATTTCAGATATGCCGAGAAAAGAGCATATTGACGTCGCCTTTTACGCTGACGACACTGCTTTCTTCACGGCTGCCAGGTTCGAAGTTACAATTCATGAACGTTTACAGAAGCAGCTCGATCATGCAGTCAAGTGGTTCAAATTCTGGAGGTTTCAAATCAACCCCCTGAAAACCCAGGCCATCATTTTCCACAAGAAGCGTTACGCACTGCGCGTCTCGCAACTTAAGATCGACACCGCAATAATTCCATGGCTGGATAACGTCACGTACCTAGGTCTTCACTTCGACCGGCGGTTCGGTTGGCATTCCCAAATCCAGAAGGCAATCCAAAAAGGTTCGGGGATAGCAAACCTTCTATCTCCTCTGATCTGCCCTTCTAGCAGACTTCCAATCTCCATCAAATGCTTATTTTACAAGATGTTAATTCGGTCCGTACTCCTCTACGGATCTAATGTCTACTTCAAGTTTGTTACACCCAACCAGGTCAAACGGCTTCAAGTTTTCCAAAATAAGCTCCTCAGGAGAATATTAAACGCTCCATGGTTTGTCAGAAATAATCAAATTCATAGGGAAACTGACATTCCAGAAATCAAGCACTTCATATCTCAATCATTCCACAAACAACAACTCAGCTCAAGTTCTTCTGAAAACGCGCTTGTTCGCGAACTGGTCGACATGCTGGGAGCTTAGCGCCGCGTCACCGCCAAGCTCTACCCCTTTCCAGGCTGAAACGACCTCATCCGTCGCTACAGTCATAACTTTTGCCCCCATACAACAGTACCCAGTTGTGTGTTAACTCAGGTTCGCGAATCAATAGAATCGCCGGGCCCTCGTGCCCAATAACGGCTGCCCGATCAGCGGGTGCCATATCCCCAAATTTAATGCAGTAGCAGTAGTGATCCACAGGGGTCAACTGTGAGGCGGTTTCGGTTTAGTGTATTGGTAAGCCCAGAGGCAGTCCCACATAACCCGGTCCAACTTGTCACTCCAGGGCAAGTCTCCGCGACCAGGTATGCGTCATGCATTCCACCGCCTGGTTTTTAGGCCAGAACAAAAAAAAGGTTTGTGAGGCTTCTTCACTATTTTCTTCGACAGCTATAATCGCAGTATCATCAGGAAATGTAGCCATCGTAATATTTTCCATTTGTGGTATATCACAAGTGTAATGTAGATAAAGCATTGGTCCCAGTATACTTCCTTGTGGTACACCTGCTTTAGCTTACTTTATTGTAGAGGAAGCTTCTTCTCGTTTGACTCTAAAGATTCTGGTTATAATGTATGATTTTAATAGTTCGGTGTATTGTTTTGGTAGCATATTTTGTAGTTCATGAACTAGGCCTTCATGCCAAACTTTATCGAAGGTTTGTGCTACATCTAAGAATATAACTGAGCATACTTTTTTACTTTCGTAGGCTTTTTCAATAACATCTCTTATTCTGTGGACTTGATCAATTGTTGAGTGCTTGTTAATAATCCCAAACTGGTGTGTTGATCGCTTTTATTCTTTCAACAGGATATTTTCGAAAACCTTAGATATTATTGGCAGCATTGATAAGGTCTATAGGCTCTTATTTCGTTTGGTGTCTTCCCAGGTTTTGGGATCATTATAATATCCGCCATCTTACAAATGTCTGGAACATGTTTTAATCTAAATGCTGTATTGATCAAATTGATGAGTTTTATAATTCCCGTTCTTGGTAGCTTTTGCAGTAATTTTCCGGTTATTAAATCGTAGCCTGGTGATTTCGGCGTGGCATTACTAATCTAATCATCGAATTTTCAACTTCTATGTCCGGCAAATTATGTTCAATATTAGTTTCGTTTTGTTTAAAAGTTTTTTCTAGATACTCAGCAAATGCTTCTGCGTTTTGATGATTGCCACGTGCCCAATTCCCGCATAGGTCTCTATTAGATGGACTAGGTAGACATGAGCGCTTTAGATATTTTGTGATAGCATTAAAATAATTCATTAGAAATTAATAATTCGCTATATCAAAAAGTATATCTTTGTCGGAAAAAGAGAGTGAGCTTTATAAAAAGTGTAAGCAAAAGAAATCTTTGCAACAATACTATGACACTAAAGTGTAACAATTAGGAACATATAATATATAGTTAGAAAATAAGCTCAAAAATCATCAGCGTTTTAAATTGGCGTAAAGAATTGGCTTCAGTTAATGAGAAACATAATATGATTTTGTAAAAAATATAATATTTTTGGATAATTCTAACCCTCAAATGAAATCTCAATATTTCGTAGTGCGATGGAAGGTTGTTTTATGGGGGGAAAAACTACTGTTATATACCTATACTAGTAAAGGAAAATATTATTTTGGATGAAATTTGCCACTATTACATCTATATATATATAAGGTATGTACAATGCCCTAAACTACCATTACTAGTGCCTAAGTTACAAGTTTATATTTTAATGCAATATGTTATAACTATTTTACGCGAGAAGAAGATATAAAATTGTGCTTTTCATTTACCAATGAATAGTAAGCAAAAAATACATTACAAATGCAAATTTGACTTTGTAATATTCCATTAGCCTCTGAAAAAGCTTTGCTTTTAAGTTACTTTGCCGATCGAATAGCAAAAAGCTTTTTTGTTTCAAGCCACTTTACTTTTCAAGAAAGTATATTTAATGTTTGGTTATCAAGTATCTACTACACAGTATACAATTTACAGTTGCCTTCATATTTCTGATTCAATGTTTTGAATTATTATTGAATTATTAATTTATGCTTTAAATTATTATACGTTGTATATTTATTTATCAGCAAAAATTGGACCAATCCAGAATGACGTTGTTGATTGATTGTTGAAACGTTAATTAAAATATAACTGAATAGTTCAACTCGGATGTTTCGGATTCGACAGAAAATCTATTACGTTCCAAGGGGTATCTGATAAAAACAACTAAATAAGTGTATTCCAATTGATGGACAATGAAGTTAACTGCCTGCTTGAAAAATTGTATGCAACCGGTGTGCCAAATTGTGTTTCTAATGATTTGATTTGTTGTGTTATGTGTTATTTGATCTGTTGTTATTATCGAATGAATAATATACAATGATCAAAAAAGGGAGATAAATAGGCCAATTATGTCCGTCGGGCTTTAAGCTCTTCTGTAAACTTAAGAAATAGCTTTGAGTTGACAGGAACTTTAAAATCGAATCGAAATCAGTCTTTGAAAGATGTAGTTCAGAATCAAAGTGGTCATATTAAAAAATGTTAGTATAAATAGTATATAACCAAAGGAAAATTATTTGAAGCAGATGGAATAAAATAACTAACCTTGATGGATTAATTGTTTCGTTGGTTGATAGATTAATTTAAAATCTTCTTATTTACGTCTATGCTTCGCTTTTTGTGATATCTGATGAAAATATTGAACAAAGGCTTATCTACCAAAAGAATGTGATTCATATGAACACATATTAAAACTTATCTGAATAGAATAATGCAATATTAAGTCCTCTTAATTCAAGAAATACATAATCCACTATATTAAAAATAATTTCCCTCCGAATAGAAGTAATTATTAGTAAGAGGTAATAAATAGTAATATAGATAATAGTATTACATAAATATTTGTTGGCACAAAAAGGTGAGTGACCTTCATAAAAAATGTCACCAAACGATATTCCAGGTGAAATTAGCCACACGGAAGCATACAAGGGAGCTTCACGACTGCGATAATGTTGAAATAATCTAGATGCCCTACAACATTACAAAACAAAATTGTACTAATTAGTTAGTTGGAGAATATGATATATATTGAACATCGTTAGAACATATATTGAACAAAGCTACAAAATATATTGAACATCAGTTGCGGATCTCATAACATTTTACAAACCTTTTCTATTAAAATAGTTAATCAGAAAAAATACTTAATTAATATAAATTTTAACTAATTGGCTCTAACATCATCAAACATTTAAATTTGTAATAAACAGAAATGTCTTCAGACATTGGGGATCGTAAAGTTGATTGGATAGGATAATTAAAATTGGATAATTAATTAAGGATAATTGAAAGGGATAATTCAATCAAAAAATATTTTTATTATCATTCATATCATACACGTCAAAGTTCTAAAAAAAATGTTAATTTATTATGTTTAATTATTTCGCAGGCTTGTTTATTTAATTTACTCAATTACAATGGTGACTTTTATTACTATTGAATATTAAATATTGTTAGAAATAAACAACTCCCACGCTTATTTTAGGTGAAAATTAGATTAATGTCGTCTGTAAGTTCATTGATGTAGACATTACAGACGTAAGGAAAGAAGCTTACCCAATTTCGAAGTCAAAAGGGGTCGATCTAAACTAATTCCATTACATTTTGTAGGGGAATCAGAGATCATTATTCCTTTAAGTATTACAAGCTTCATTTTTAAGTAAGGTTTTATAATAAGGTTATTAAAGCAGCGATATCTAAAATTTGATGAGCGTAAAAGATGAAGAGCACAATATCTGAAATGTGATAATCTGAATAAATTTTAAGATTCACGATTTCACGATACATATAAATAAATTTTAATTATTTCTAGTGAATTTTAAATTTTTTGATAGTGTAGCAATTGTATTATATAATATTTTATTACATAGGGCGTTTCATGTAACATTAAAGTATGTTCTTAATGTCCAGTTTATTTACCCTATATATAAATAGCATCTTGGCAGGTCTTGACTAGATGTCCATTACTAAATGCTTGAAACAAAAATAGGCTTAGCTATGAACAAGAATCGAGCATCTAATAACATCTTAACATATTTTAAGTAGAGTATAATGATAATTAAACTGAATCAAAAATTAATGGTCCCCAGTAAGTTCCATTAAAAGGAATTCGGCTTAAATGAAGAAGCTATTTGAAGGCAATAAAACATAGAAGACTATATTGATGAATCGTCAAATTCCTTTTCTTAAAATGTTTTGTGAAGATAATCATAGATAACAATTAATAATGTTAAATTAAACAGCATTTTATTAAATTTTATTTTGTAAAATAGACATTAATAATTAAACGAATATTAATACATTTTAGCCACTTTAGTAGAGTAATGGTTATGGCGACACATAGGAACTTAACTTACCTCTTAGTGATAGTCGCTTGATTGAAATACGCGAAAATGCATATAAACGTAACTTTACATTCAAAAATATTTAAATGTATATTCTTCAGTTAAAACACCTGAGTTACTATTGAAATATGAATGTTATTACCTTGAAATAATCCAAATTTCTTAACATTTTGTATAAAGTAATATTTTCTTAGATTAATTTCTATGTCTTCTTTAATAACTGTTATTGGAGATTAAGTTCTTTTATCAGAGCACATTAAACCGTTTAACACTAGAGATTAACCTAATTTGAGAATTACATACATTTTTATTATCCTCCGGTTCGACTAAAATCCCATGGCAAAAAGTAGTTCAATTTTAGTTTAGCATGAAAGTGTTACTTGTTTATTTAAATATAAAAGAACAATTTGAAGACGGTTTTATATATTTATTGATCAAGTAATACAGGATCAAGTTGATTTGGCACAGTTTTATTTAACTTAAATACTTTGTGAATAAAGGAATTGTGACAGGTTGGATTTATCGAGTCGCTAGCCGTACTGCCAACCTATTCCTATTTTAATCTAAATGAAGGCTTAAATTGATACAAAATACTTGGTAAGTATTGATAGGCCGCCAGTTTGCCTTTGACGATTTTCTGAACTCCAATGTTTCAAATTCAACGACTCCGAATTACAATATTTCAGAGCCAAAGGCACTTACAAACAATCTCGGCTTTTGGTGTCCTTAAATTACATTGCCTCTAGCCAAATGCGAGTAAACTAGAGTATATTTATCTTCAGAATATCTATATTTCAAGAGGATGTTCTTCACAAATTTCTATAGTCTGTTGTTGAGCAAGTAAGCTTTGGTGGTCTTAAACTTTGAACTGCAAACTTCTAGCTAAATTCAAGCAAACTTTTTTAAAGATCGCTGAGAATATCTTCAGAATAAGCTGTGTTCCTTTCTTGGTAATTCGGTTTAAATTCAACGAATAACTTTGTAATCTTCACTAATTGTACTATACACACCATAATTCTACGAATTGTGCCAATCTTGATTTATGTAGAAGTAGTATTCTTGTAGGTATAGACAATTTTATACTACTTAATCAATTTTATTTAAAAAATGCGAACTAAAGACATGTTATATCTACCGAAGTACCAACAATACTACCGATGTTCGTATTTTAGTCTAAGTACGAACTAGAAGGCAAACATTTAAAAATGAACAGCCTTATAGGTATGACAGATTGATAATGATATATCAAAATGTTTCTGTATTGTAGATTGATAAGGATAGTAATAGAATGGTGAAGACATAAACGGAGTCTCTAATAAATAAATAAAATCCTTCGACAAATATAGTATATAATATTATGATAGTCATCACTCTGATCGTGATGTGACATCAAAATTGTTTTGTCCATATCTGTGTTGCCCATATTTATACCAAAATTATTTGAAGAAAAACAAACGTTTTATTCCATCCAACTGATCTTTTAATTATTTAGTAAACGATGAAAATTAAAAAAAAATTGCATTTATTTAATGTACATTTAGTTTTATGTGATTTATTGTAGATGTCTACCAATCAAAATTTCAGAATCAGAGTCGATGTAACCATCTTACAGCGGTTAAAGAGCATCAGTAACTGTTACAGAATCTCTAGAGCATCAGTTATAGTTACAGAGCATCTGTAAATATCGCAAAACGTCGGCTAGTTTTGGCCGAATCGAATCGAATTATATGATTATTTCAGATCACAAGCTTAAAATGTTATATTATCATAAAGTTGTTATCTATTTGTGACGTCAATAAAACCTTAAATTGCGTATAGTATTAGTTATTATTTGACAAAAATTATTTTGTTTGTGTTTTAAATATTTTTTTAATTTTATTTAAAAATTAATATCTTTTTTGCTTTATTTTTGAAGAATTTAAATAAATGATGGTTTCTGTTACGTAATATTTAAACGTCAAAGGTAACGCATACATGCATAGAATAGTTAGCAAACGTGTATTTGTAATAATTTGTTGCTTTCAGAAGTAGAGCATAATATATTTTCGTTACAGTATTTTACATGCATATACCTATTTCGCTTGTCCATCCTACAGAGTAAATTAAACGTAAAACTCTATTTTCTCTTTTTGAACTTTTTCCATGTGTTATTCATGGAATACATTACACTTAATAAACGGGCTGGTGAAGTTGTATTTCAACATTATTGCGTGTTATCGTTATATTATTTGTCAGAAACCCAACTACATTGTCGTAATGAAATAAAAATAGTATAATATTTATGTTTTTATCAATAAATCAATATAAACAAATACGTTTGATTTATGTGAGTACAAATTTTCTTTTATACTGACTGAACTTGACTTTATATTTTCTTTGTTTACGGTTTCTCATAAATCTTGCAGCATTGTCACGAGAGCAGTTTGATCAGTCGGTGACTTTTTTGAATCAAAGCTTTTCTCTTCGCCAAAAAATCATTTTATTTCTCACTGCAACTGCTTTGAACTCAATACAATTCGTCTAGTGATTTTCCAATTTTTTTAGTCCTTACAAATAATAGGTTTTCTCAAGATCTTCAAAATGAACGCTTGATTTAGTGATGATCTTCTAATTCGACCCAAATCACCCGCAGGGCGCTAAAGCTGGATAATATACTGGGTGGGGTCTACGTGTACGTGTCTACCCATGCATTGTTTTGAGGGTAGGACTGTTTTTCTTTGCCAAATCTAGTTGTTTTTGCTTCAAATCAATATCAAATATATCCAATAAAATTCACCGGTGACCGTTATCAAGATAATTAATATGAATTTTCTATGGAATGACTGGATAAAATTTTGCCTATGACATTATTTGTCGACAGATATAATTTAGTCTTCTTTGTACGTTCACTCAGAGAGACCCACTATCTTGGTTGTCACTTGGGCTCTGGTGTTTTGTAATGCATTCATATTTCAAAACAGAGCAAAACTTGTCCGGATTATGGCTGAATGGTACAAAGAACTAATTTAAAGAGGTTATATGGTGATCAGTCTCGGTAGGCATCACATGAATATATAAAGTGGGGCAAAAGTCCTGCTACCATTTTCATTGTGGGCCATTTTGGTTATGTGATGTGTCGATTTTTTAGTTGTGTAGACGTCCAAATTTTATTGTGGATAAATATACGCCACAAGAACGAGCAAAATTAGTGGCAATATTTATTGAAAATAATCGTCCCATTATTGCCACTCAGCGGAAATTGCGTCGATGGTAGCGGGAGTTTTACCCGCCTTGTAGATGATTATCCTATATAGAGCAACGTCCATTCACAGTAGATGTTATGTACCCTCAAAAAATTAGTAATTTGACCAAAATTAACAACTCTAATATATGTGTATCTAAATTCAACGATATGGGCGTAAATGACATGGAGTTCTATAAGCATAGCGGTGAGTACTGTATAGTTATTGCTATGATAGAAATCCTAACGATTTAGCTCTATGGTTATATTCAACAGAGGTGCAAAAAATTTGCGATTTGGCTCGACAGATATTATTTTCGTGGGAGAGTGTTCTGCAATCGCAAGTCTATGACAATAAGGCGCAATCGACTGCTATACTTAGAATCAAGAGAACCCAGTATATTGCTCAAATTTGGCTGAATCTATTTAACAGGTTTACTAAGAATTTGAATAACTTTATAATCTACATAACTTGTTAATAAAAATGTTTATAAGCTCTAATCTTAGTTAATATGCATGTCATTCTTAATTCATAATCATAATTAAAACTAATAATAATAAGTTCATCATGACTTTAGTCATCATAGTGAATAATTAGAAACTATTTATGGTTAAGTACCATACTTACTACAAATCAACTATAAATAACACAAAACCTAATCAACTGATATTTAAAATATTATTAAATTTACAGAACAAATCATTACTACTTGAAAGTTTTTTTTTTGAAGCCATATGTTTAAAAGATGCCATGTAGCTAATTTTAAAAAATCTTATTGCGTTATGTATAACAAAGGAAATATTATATTCTCAAGAGTTGATTTTTTACTTGAACTTTTTCGAGAAGGCCTTGTCCTCGAAGTAAAATACTTGAATTTTTTAATTTTGATTTATACCTCTTATTATTTTTTCTGTTCGGACCGTTCCATCCAAGGAATACACGACATTTTACGATTCCCATCCAAATTTGAATATAAAGAGGGAAAAGGAAATCGTAAATATTAATGGTGCACAAATTAACTTTGTTTCTTTTAAACAGACGTAAATTTTCTGAATTCAAAATTTAAGGGCCGTCCAAGACATTAATACTTGAAAGCGTTGTGAATACAGTACGCATGGTGGATGAACTTTATTAAGAAAATAATTATAACTACTATGTATAACATTTATGAAAACAATACTTTTATTCTAATTTCTAGTTACATATCTTGTTCATAGTTCTTTTCTTCTTCATAGTTTTGATATAAAGACTTTATGAAATAATTTAATCATTATGAGGCTTTCGTGGTTAATGTTTAGCTACTCCGTCTGCTGATGTAGGTGGCAACAGCTCACAGACACATTGATTGTATGTAACCTCTAGTACTTGTATAACGTCTGTTTTGTTTTATGGCTGCACTGTTAATAACAATTTTTCTAGAAAATTATGTCAATATTGTAATTTTCTCAACGCACAAGGAACATATATTACAACTAGTTTCCATTTTCTTAGTAACTTTATTTTAGTGATATTACTTAGGTGTACGTCCAAAACAAAAATTAGCGGTTTTCTTACATGCACTTAATAAATCAAACAGTATTTTTTAGAAATTCGATCCTTTATTTACGCGTTTAATTTACTTGAATCAAAACAAAGCAAATCCACCGTCGTCAAATAATCTTATCGTTATTCGACGTGTTTATACCTTACTTTACATCGTATTTGTTAGCAAAATGTTTAATATTCTTGCCATGTTAAAATTTGTTTTTGATAGAAACTTCTTTCTTTTGAAATTTTGTATACATTTGAGCTTCGCATCCATCTATATCATTATATTCATTACTTTCTTGTAACTGATTATTCGAGAGCCAATAATTACTAGCAAGTTGTCTGTCTTCTTGCGAGCGTAAAATTATTGATAGTTACTTGCAATATATTGGTAATTGTCACTGGTCATCATAAGCTGTATTACTCCAATTTACTTAAGAATATCATTGGAATATCTGAAATTCCTCTGTTGTAATCAATCAACTTGAAGTGCTGCATCTATATCTACTATAAATACACAATTTATTTCGCTGTCAATTCTAGGAAATATGGACAATAAAATTACTCAATATTGGGCTATAGTGGAAATACGTACGGGCGATTTTGGAGAATTGTTTCACAACGTTCACTATCCGGCTCAGACTGCTTCTGCAGTGCAATTGCCTTTTGGGGCCATTTTAATGGTTTGATTTGATTATTTCGTTACATTCATATGGTGTTTTTGTTTGAAATTTGATATAGAGGAGATTGATATTTTTTCTACGTGTTGCGGTTAAATTATTCACAGTACTAGTTACTTACAGTACCTTGGCAGGATTTACAACGGATTGTGTTACTGTGTATTAAGCCGCATCAGGTACTTTTGCAACCAACTTCACGTTAAAACCTCACTGACGGGCTTCAATTTTGATTTCGTCGAACTGTGAACAAAAAATATTTTCAGTATGTTAAAAATGTCTGAATTTCTATGGGCTAAATAGCATTTGCGAGAAGTGTCACTTTTTACTTAAATTTGAAGGAAAAGCGGATGAAGTTTTCTAAATTCTCTGTGAAGCTTATTGTACCCATGCTCCATCAATTTAAACATGTGAATATTGGTTTATAATTTTCAAAGTGGTGAATTTGATACCACAGAATATTCCGGATATTCAAAATAATTTAGGTGAGAATTTCAAAGCACTGTTCCATGAAACCATGGAACAATGTCGCTATCAACTACAATTGAAGCGTTTGAGCCAAATACTGCGCGAAAATGGACGGGATATGGACAAAACACAACAATGTTATTCTTCAGCATGACAACACTCGATGTGTTGCAAAACCGGTGAACGCATACTTGGAAATATGAAAATAGCTGTTATAGTGCTACCGCATCCGCCGCATTCTCCAGATCTTACTCCTACTGACTATTTCTTGCTCCGATATATTAGTCTTGAATTTTTGAGTAGCGTTTCCTTCCCTCTGAATGTTGGTATTTTCAAAAATGTGTCGATTCATGGCTATTCCGAAATAATATATTATTCTTTCGAGTTTCCATACCATTAATTACTATAAAGCATCAATTAAAAAATACTTTAATACTAAATTATAGGCCTAATATATAATTACTCCACATAAATTGTTTTATTATACCATCTCTAGGCCTTTAAGCTATCTTCCTTATTTTATTCCTGATTCAGTTAACCTGAAAGTTGATTCTGATCAGACATGGTCTGTAGTATCACAGTAATATCTAGCTATCTATTTAAAATCGTAAATTTTAAACAATTTAATAATTTTTTTTAATTTTAATTTTTAAACAGATTTTTTTACTTAATAATTTGTTTCAGAAATAGAATTTTATTATTATGTAACGTCAAACGATGCTAGTGACCATAGAGTATATGTACAGGTTTTACTTAAATATGCAAAACCGAGGAAATATTTTGCGTGATCCAACTAACGCTTGCTCTGCAACCACTTTTTCATTTTTTCGTTTGAATTGCCCTACATACATTTGATTGGCCTATTTCTATAACCCGAGTGTTTGTTTCTATGATTTATTTATGACACCATTTTTTGAGTCAATTAATAATTTTGAAGGGGTTTATTTACTCGAAACAAATGTATATTGGTTAAGGTATTTATAATTAATATTTTGCTCTTAAGCTCCTTAACAGAGATAACTTTTTCAACAAGGATGTTAAAAATACATTAACACAAAGTAAAACAATACAATTCGTAGACGAATAAGATGAGCTTGATTTTATAGACGAGATTATTAGGCTTGTTTTATGATATTGTTAATAGATTCTTAAGCTATCTCTTTAACCCCTCGATTTTACGATAATAAGAGCACAGCAATAATTTTGATATAAACTATACATTTTAATTTTTGTATAATTAATTATATAATGATAATTATAAAAATATTTATAACCTGCCTAAATACATTTTTGTGTTAAATAAGTAAATAAAATATTAACAGACACAGAATTTCAGCGATGCTGCTCGGCTTTCAGTATAAGGGAACAAAAAGATTTGAAAGAATTTATATATATATATATATATATATATATATATATATATATATATATATATAGATAGATAGATAGATAGATATTTATTATATATACTTATATATTATACTTATATTTTAGCTTTTTGATATTTTATATCAATATTTTATTAACCAATAGAAAATGACGTCGGCCGCTAGTCACGTGATGCGTATGAATCATTACAGGTGCCTGTAATGGTAATTTAAACTAACTAATGAAATGCAGCTAGACGACGTTCTCAGAGTTTACCTGCTGAGACTATACAAAATAATTTTGAAATTTATTTGTATTAAGTTAACACTCTATATATAACTCTATGCTAGTTACGTAATACCACGGTCGCACATGCCAATTACAACTATCTCTTTAGAGGTGGAATTTTGAAAATAACCAATAATTCCTTGAATGACGATCATAGCACCATCTAGTTACTGTACGCTGCGGTACTTTTCTCCAGGGACCCCTATTGAGTTGTCTCTCTGTTATTATATAGTGCTTGATTCTTGATGGTAAAAGATGGTATTATTTTAATGAATATAATATATTATAATTATCAATAAAATGAATTATACTTATATTTTTAGGGATAAATATTAGGTAAGAAGACAATTATTTTCCATATTGCTCACCGATACTGCAGTATTCCCGATGAAATGTAATTATATAACAACTTTGTCGTCCCTCCAATTTGTGTTCAAAATTGCTTGTAAGATGTAAAAGAAGGCGTTGAAAGATCAAATGCTCACCAATTTTCAATTTACTCTTTAATCATTTGAGTTAAAATATAATTAGAAACTTAGCGCTGACATAAAGTGAATCTTTTTCTATATATATATAAAAGACCGATCCTGCCCGATACCTATTCAACCGTAAGAAGTACGGCGATAATTAATCGGCTCGAATTTAAATTAGCCAGGTCAATTGAAATATAGAACTTTGAAGTATTTAATTGGGATTATACCGTTAAAAATTCCTGTAACGCTTTTCAATCTGCGGTCGGCAAATTACAGAGCTCACCCTCTAAATCCTCTGCGTCGATTCACTAACGCTACCCGGTTAACGAGAATTTCAAGTATCGCGGACGTATGGTGGCTACAAGAACAATTTTACGGGAATAAAGTGGAATTCAAGGGCTTTTCTTCTCTCCAACTGTTAAGCAATGGTTTCCAGAAGACTTATTAATTAGTACGTTGAAAATATATTTTAATTTATTACAATAGAATTATTGTATTTAAAATACACTATAATTTTAAAATTAATATTATATTGATGATACTATATCACCATAGGTAGAATGTTATAGATATAACAACATTCTAATGTAAATAAAGTAATCAAACAAATACAATATTATCAAAATTAATTTATTTCAACATCATAATACAACTAATACGTATATTATCGAAGGACTTAAACTAGAGTTAATTTTACAACCACAAAATTTTGCAGGTTAAGGTTGTTTTGTACCAAGTCGAGATCTAGGCGCGTTTTTTTACAGTGATATGCTTCGAAATCCCAATTCATTCCAATTAACAATGTTATATACAAGTAATGTATTTTATTTTCATTGGATGACATATTTACCTTTTTACAATTAGAAAATCTCCTTCGTTACTATATTCTATTACTAGTTATGTACTTTTTTGATTCTACCACTGCATTCTCTTAATAAATTTATCATATTATCTGTAAAAGTATTAAAAGGTCTATTGCCTCCTCATATATTCGAATCAAATGCCCATATATATTCTGAACAATTACATTAATTTTTTCACAAAAATATAACTGTTACTGTCATGTCAACTGTCAAATTGTTAGGTTCTAATCTAGCAAACACTTATTCATGTTGCACACCATTTGCCAATTTCTTCTACTGGATATCTGATGGATTTAATCCAAAACAGTTCTTCATTCTGAATATTTCTCGACCGGCATGTTCACAGTATACAGTCTACAGTGTCTCTTCTTTTAGGTCTGTTTAACAACAAAATAAATTATATAAAACACAAGCATTTAATCTATATTAACCAAGTGCCAATTTAAAATAGTTCACCCTCAAAGAGCTGTATATTCCTAAGTTTTCTGAAAATACTTCACGGACAAACATTTTCCTCATATATATAATATATATATATATATAACTGTTACTGTCATTTCAACTATCAAATTGAATATTCCAGCCAATTACTAAATTGTTAGGTTCTAATCTAGCAAACACTTATTCATGTTGCACACCATTTGCCAATTTCTTCTACTGGATATCTAATGGAGTTCATCCAAAACAATTCTTCATTCTGAATATTTCTCGACCGGCATGTTCACAGTATAGAGTCTACAGTGTATCTTATTTTAGGTCTGTTTAACAACAAAATAAATTATATAAAACACAATCATTTAATCTATATTAACCAAGTGCCAATTTAAAATAGTTCACCCTCAAAGAGCTGGACATTCCTAAGTTTTCTAAAAATACTTCACGGACTAATATTTTCCTCCGATATAATTATATTAAATTATGATTATAAATACATAATAGTATCAGTAACAGCTGGTATTCAGAACAGCTGAAAGAATATCAATAGTTAGTCTCTAGCGAATTTTACTGGTAAGTGGGGGCCCCATTATTTCATTCCTATTCGAGGTAACTGGTTAGAACCGCTATATGTTTCTTGTCTTTGACTATTTATTGACTTCGGTATTTTAAATCTGAATAATAACAAATATTAAACAACGTTTACAACTTTATAACCTCTAATTATTATCTCTTAGTATAATCTCTGGGATAAGAATTTTGTAGACATTGGACAACTAGGGGAGTGTTATAAGATGATTCAGTTACATGTTCGAACGCATCAGACAGCATTGTGTCTCTTTTTGACTAGAATAAAATAAGAAGGAAAAACATGATATAATATTAAAACGAACTTACCGACCGCAAAAGATAATACATTCAACATCGTGATGGTGTGAGTTTATTGTTATTTATTGTTATTTTTCCAAGTGAGTTTCATTTTTATATTTTGTATGCTCCCCATATCTTAAATAGAATATGCATGAAAATAAAGTCACTGAAATATGAAACACTGAACTTCAAAATTACTTATGTCAGCTAATAGGGGAGCTTTTTGTAGAAATTAATTTAATTTATGTAATTATCAGTTTTCAGCAGTCATTTACAGGAGTGCTTAGTTTTGTTCTATGATGATGATAATAAGAAATAGGGAGGAGAAACATCCGGTTACTCCTACACAACTCCTAGCAAATTATTGATTATATTCCATCAAGATTATATTTAATAATTATAAAAATAAAAGTGTTCCCTATTTCAATTCATCTTGTATTACATTTATTATTTCCTTGAGATTCTTAAACGTTAAACATAATACACTCATTTTAAATAAAAATAGAGTAAAAGTGTAGTAGTTTAATTTTCTTGAGGGAAACATAACATTTTTATTAAATGTTCAACGATACGATGAATTACTAAATATTGCCAAATATATTAATTTCTTATAAATATAAATTAATATTCTTATAAAACTAGTTACTTATTGAAAATTATTATTTCTTTAAATACTTTTTAAAAAATATCACTTTTCTTTAATGAATTCGACTCATTTGATCTAATTGAAGTAGATCGTTATTCAGTAGTAGGATTTAAATTTAAAGTAATTCTGCAATGACTCATAAATTATATAAGGCACTGAAATCTTTTATCCCTATTTTCTAACTCAATCAGTTTAACGAATATTTGTACAAGCATTGAGTACGAGGTACGGTAGCAACAATTTGACGGGATCAAAATGGAATGCATAATGAGGTCTTTTTTCGCAGCGATATTGTGTATTTCGGTAAATTTATTCCCGAGGTGCTTTTGAAACAACATGCAAGGGTGTCTTGGGGAGTAACTTATATTTTATAAATAGGGAGAAAGTTTTTCCTGGTAGATACATATTTTTTTCTGTTTGACGCTAGTATTATCGTCGACATATTTTTGTGCTGATGCTTTGTATAATAAGAACTAAATAGAACTTTATTTAATATTAATACTCTGCTTATTGGTTATGAATATGATTTTAAAATAATTGATATGAGCAAATATAACACAACCAAATTAATTACATTTAATTTTGTTAGAAATCTTTGAAGTCTATATCTTATGTAATATGTAATAATATTTTAAAAAATTATGATAATTTTTAGTTCCAATAAAAACGTGTTATGCTATCTCTAAAAAATATGTGTATTATGTAGTTTCAAATAAAATATTTTTATCTAAGCTGTAATGAATATAATATTATTAAGCTTTTATTAAAACTGATTTTCTTTGATCGATTATTTAACTTTTATATAAGTTCGAACGTATTGTGCATATCGTTTCTCAATAGGAGTAACAAGTGACAGCTATATATAGTACATCTTATCTATAACTAATTTATAAGACCTACCAAAGTATAATTATGTAAAGAAAAAATATGGCGAATTAGGAAAATTTCAATACTATAAATAATTTTGTTGTTTTGTTGTTTTATTTTAAATATAATCAATTGGACATAATTTTAGACATAATCGAATTAGAATAAAATTTTCATATACTGTTACAGTTCAATGTTCGGTACAGTAATGTTATAGAAAAAGTAAGATCAAGAAAAAATGGCAAGTACACTTTTTTTTAGATATTTCCGTGAAAGCAATATATAAGATGTTAATTACTAAAAGTAATTTCAAGATATAAAATATTTCAAAAATAAATAAGTTATTGGAAATTAGATGTTAAACAAAAATGTTAAAGCAATAACCTACATTAAAATTGACCAGAACTATTTTAGTTTTCACCACTTTCAAAAATATATTGCAACAATAAAAACAATTCAATAACTTTAGTATCTACTATATTGAAATTGAAAAAATCCAGTCAATAAAGATATATCTCTTGAACGTAGATGACTGATAAATATTTTATTTTTGATTTACAATTTTACTAGATTCTGTAATATGATATATTTTGTATATATAAGTTACTTTCTGAATCTAAATAATTCTACATTGGCTTCGTTGTATATAAAATATTTAAAAATATGATTTTCAAAACTCAAATATCTCTTGATTTATCAAAGTATTATCTTGATATTATTATTCATAAATATAATCTGAGATAAACAATAGTTGTATAAATGAGTTTCCTCCACTCAACAAAATATACTCTACAACTAAGTAATGAGCATTTGTATGTACAACACGTTATCATAAGATTGTATATCAACAATACCACCTTAAAGTGTTACTGATTTTATATTAGCATGCGAAATCTTATTTTTGAGAAAGTATATTATAAGCAGGAAGTGTAGTTAAATTTTTATGACAATTCCTAATGCGGATATAAAAGGGTAATCATATTACTAGTAATTATGTCTTGTATTTAAACTTTTATATTTTTATTCAAAATGTAAAAAGTATTATATTTTTTTAAATAATTTCTAAGTTTTATTGCACTTATTGTTTAACTTTTTTATAACAGTGAAATCATTACGTATATACGAATACAAGTGATGTTTTTTCGAAAGGATTCATTTTAGTAGAAGAGTGTTAAATGATTGCAATATATTTTTGCTATTTTGCAAATGTAAAAATGTACAGTAGTATAATATAATAATGTTTATATTTCCTTTCTATTACGAGCGAATTTTTTTCAATAACTGTTATGTAATAAAATTGAGTGCAATAGTACAATAAAACTTGGAATGTTTCATATTTTTGATCATATTTTTCATCAATGGTTAAAGTTCGACGTCAAAAGTCTAACCTCTGGCAAGATTTTAGATGAATTAATTTTTGAAGATTTTTTTTATTTGCTCTTATTTGAGCATGCGCGAACGATGAAAATAACAATCCTCTATGATGACGTTATTTCTGGACTTACCTTGTAGGTCTACATATAATATGGATATGTTTATAAGTTATTTTATAGTTATTTTTACCTATTAATGAGATCTTATTCAACGTCTATATTGAGAAGTTTATTTTAAATCGTTAGTTAATATACAAATAAAATTAGCATATATGGTAAAATATATCTTAAAGTATATAATTCATAGCTTTTAGAATTATTTTATAGACTATTGCTGCATATTTAGGACAGATTTATATAAAACATTAGAAAACGTATAGTTTCTATTGTGATGTTTTCTACTTAGATCGCCAAAATATTACGATGCTATAAACAGCTTTACTACGAAATATTTGCTGTGTTTCAGAAAATAATATTGCTATAACTATAAAACAAAATGCATTACGAGTACTCAGGCTAATAAATGTTACAACTTTTCGTGACAATAAAACGTTTTCCTCTTATTACGTCCATAATTGTTAAATCTGTGGCACGGAATTTGTCGCAATTACATGGAACATAACTGGAAAAGATAGAAGCGTTATCGTTTTAAACAATGCATTCAAACAACGAGTTTAATTACTGAAACAGCCAAATAATTTTATTTTCTTTATTTTAAATGCCAGTCGCAACATGCTACGCATAAGTAACTGCAAAATAAATATATATTGTATAAACCTACTATACAACAATAAAGGGTTATTTTCACAAGCATATATTTTAAAAGGTTAAGCAGGCTTTATAACAATAATGAAACAAAACGAAACATGATAAAACAAATAATAATTATAATGACCTTTAAGTAATATAAAATATAGAATAAATAATGTTAGTACATAATATATGCTGACTCATTTTAGATATAGTTTATAAACTTTTTATATTGAACTTGTTGAAACTTGAAATATAAATAAAAGAAGCTATCGAGTCAGATAACCAAAAAAACTAAAACCAAGTTATATGAACAATGTAACAATGAATATTGAACAAGTCTAGAGTAATTATGGCTAAAGATATGATTCCTCCCCCGCAGTCATGACTAAAAATTGCTTACTTTATAATTATCCCTTCTAGTTAATTCTATTTATAAAATAGTAGATGAAATGCTATTATTAGCTTATAGGAAAAAAGTTATAATTTGTATTAAATTATCATCATTTGAAAGTAAAGAGCACACTAATTAATTTTCTGGTAATTGTCTTACTAAATTGTATACTTAATTAGTGAAACATATTTCTATTATTTTGTTAAATATAAAATGTAAACAAGGAAATTTTATTTTGCCGGTATATACTTTTAATCAGCGTTTAAAAGCTTTAGGAAATGTTACTTTGAATACCATACTTTTTTTGGGTTTAATTTTAAAAAGGTATACTCGCAGACCAAACGCTTCTGCTTCTTTTATCGATGTTGGAGAATCGTGCGCCAAGGTTTTATACCTTGGCTATATTACGAACTATCCACTGCCAAATGTGTAAAAGTATTATCTTAATTAGCTTGTTTTCTACAAAGAGCAGTGAACCTATTTTAGGTTAGAACGTTTCTATAAACAAATAAACTTCTTAGAATCTAATATTTTTTAGTAATTGCTAGCATGTAAATGAAGCTTATTTAAATAATTTATTCTGGAATAAATTTTGCAGTACTTGTTAATATGGATTTAAGTGATAAATAGCTAAATCGTTGGTAATTAGAATTGAGACTTTGGCTAACTGTTCTTAGAGTTTTACAATGAACTCAATTACCATTGTATTAGAATAACGTTATCACTATTACATTGTCTAGAGTTTTTAACATCATGTAGAATTATTATTATTCCAATAAAAGCTTTAATGCAGATGTCGCCGAATTGGATCCGTATTTATTCACAAGATTGCACGTTTAGGGCGGCATGTTTCAGGTTATCCAAATTAAGTAATTATTTGTTATGGCTAGGTTACGAACCGGTAGTTCTATGTCATCCTCTCTTGAACAAATAAATAACCAGAAGCCCTTGTCTTTCTTGTGAGTATTTTTGTGTTTAGGATTCTCGAAATCCTCTATATATTTTCTCCGAAAATAACCGTTCTAAAAGCGTTTCTAGAATCCTAATTTTATTGTCCCGTTTCTTGTGTTCATATTTTACACATTGCTGAAGCCATTTTGTCCATATACTTATATCTGTTATATGCTACTTGTTACCTTTGTGAATTCCTTTCAATTGTATGGTTAGAGGCACTGAAATATATTTCTGTGCAGTTTTTGATGTGTATGTATCTTACAGTATTATTTTTTGTTCCATGTGGGATCTTATTGCTCATTTAAAATGAAATGAAGAAATATATATATCACATGAACTTGGGACTTCACTTGGACGTCATTCTATTAAAGCTAAAAATATATTTTCAAGAGGATATTATAATCCTTCCAATAAAACAGCCACTACACATTATACATGAGGTCGAATATACTGCTAAATAAAGTTCATAAAAATGTAAAATTCGTTTTATACTCGAAGCGAATCTTTTCTTCTCATTTTACCTCAGTTAAAAAGAGACAGAATATCAATATATAAAATTTGATTTGTGCCCGTACCTGTCGCCCGTGTTGTCAAATAACTACAAAATTCTTCAAGCTGTTAATAATAATAATAATGTAAAGTAGCAAATATAGTAAAACAAAAGTTTAAATAAATGCGATAACATTACGACTTGCTAACGTCATAAATTTCGATGACGTGCTTTGGCGATTTCATTGAACAGAATATATATATAGTCTAATATTCTTATACATGTTAAGGTTATCTGGCGGTGATTACTTGATATGAATTTTTTCAATGAATCATTTGCGGTATATATTCAATAAAAAGGACGTTGAATGTTTATAATTGTATTTGAGGCGTAAAAAAGTTATGGTTGCTACAAAATAGTTTTATTGGTTACAGAAAATAATAATGAAATGAAAATTGAAAAATGGATTGGGGGAAAGTGGAAATAAAATATCTATTAAGTTATTAAAATATATGAAACTTAATATAGAATCAACCTAAAATAAAATCATTGACATATTTTATAGATAATCTTTTGGTTTGTTGTAACAACATATTAGTTTAAAATGATATAGATATTTTCGTTGTTTTACATTTAAGTGTATTTTTACTAGACCTGATTTATATAAGTTATAAATCAGCAAAATGATTCCTTGGTATCATGTGTGCTAATATTGGCAAGCTCAACTCGCATTGCAAGCGGAATATTTAAATAGAATCCATTGTTCAACTGTTGCCAAAATAGGAAATGTTTTCTTCAGAATTACATTGACCCAAAAAAGAAACATTCGAAGAAGAATCAAACATAACCAGATGGAAATATATCTCTTGGCATTTCCGCGGGCCTAAATATATCTAGAACATGAAAATAAAACACAAAAATAAATATATATCTTATTTTGTTATGTCTCTCTTTTTGTGGAAATTTCTATTATTTTAGTTTATTTATAATATTTTAGACATCGAATTTGATAATATACCGGACATATGTAATGCCAATAAAGATGTGAATATTCTTTTGTAATTTATTTATTTCTGACATGTAGCCACAGTGCATCTTCATCAACTTTTCTTCTTTTAATTTTTATTTTAATTATAAATTCGGTAATTTCGTAAGGTTTTTTTTTTCAAGGAAAATCTGGAATCATTTCATAGTAATGAACTGATATTTCGGAGAATAATGGTACTAATATTTTAAATTATATAACTAGTTATAATGACATGGCCATTTTATCTACTAATCAATCAGTTTAATCTAATTGTATATTCACAGACATATTGGAGATTTTGTTGGTTTATGTGACATGTTCTATATATACAGTTTGTGAGTCAATTGGTTTACTAATTTATTATTAGTTTTTCGAATTTCATTTTTAGATTCTAAATGACTTGCCTCCGCAGACCTTACTTCGCAGTTGTTGAAATTGGATGATACAATAATTATTGAATCACAATCATCAGATAATGACTTTAAACTCCATTTTTCTATTTCAGAAATAATAATATTTTATTTAAAATAGAAACTACTAGACGCTTAAGGCGTCCACAAAGACATTACTTTAGTTATTTTAACATATATATATATATATATATATATATATATATATATATATATATATATATATATCGAATATTTACTACTTTTGAAATTCACCAACAACAGCACAAGTATCAGCTGTATCTTAAACTGTAATAAAGACACTGCTAAATAAGTTTTTCTACAGAAAATTTTCACAGCATCCACTAACTAGAGGGTACTATGATCATTATTTGTGAAATTTTAATTAGTTACTTTATATAGCCATCATAGAAATAGAAAAGTAGGAATATATTTTGATATGAAGGAACATTGGTTCTGAAACAGATTTTACATCACGGGCGCGTCACGTGATGTCATTAACTAGCTCCTGAATTTACATTTTATACATATAGAGGGATGCATATTTTTGACTCTATTCAATCTAATAATTCCAAAAAAACCCAACTCTCTTGGTTAAGTAGTCAATATTCTTATTCGGACACGCGAAAATAGCTTTCTTTAAAGCTATTTTAATATTAAATAAGCATTTCTCAAGAGGCAATACATTTTAGCACTATTCGAATATTGATTAACATTACGTTAAACATCAATATTATGTCACATTTACCTAATGCCACCTTTACTTGTATATGTAAAATCGATGTATTGTAATGTATTCTTAAATGTAGTTTAGACGCTTTTCCTTTGGAGTATATTTTGAGTCCATAATAAATTAATAATACAAAATAATAATATTATAAAATTTAACCACGAAAACGTTAAAAAATATTAAAAGCACTCTTCGTTATGCCATGTCACACAAAATGGCTTCTAAAACAAGGAATCAAACATAGGCAATATATGTTGTTTCAAACTATCATTACAATCGGGCTAAAGCTTCAGACACACCATTTTACATATTAGAAGAACTTTTTTTCTAATAACTTATATAATTTACAGTCAGTGTTTAATATGAAATTAAAGTGAATATTTAAATTAGGCTCTTAATTCAAACATTCGTACCTATACTTCTATTTACGTTTACGTTTTTGAGTGTCGTATTTTGTCCGTCCGTGACATTCTTGGGGTCATGATTTTTAAATCGAAACGTAAGATTTGAATCAGCAAAGTGGGAAAACGGAGATCTTATTTTAGATATATCAGGAATGGCTTTTTAAAGTCGCAATTATCTTTGTGTTGTCGATTCATTTTATGTGTACTTAGGGTCGACGCCCCATCATTCTTTTTTCATTCTCGTTGAGGGCTTTGCGCATTTATTTAACCTTGTTAGTGACACCAGAAGAGATAATGGAACATTGATTTTTTTCTCTCAACATTTCTCGGTAGCTCAAACTATTTTAATTAATAATAAATTTATTCCAACTACAATTAGATAAACAATTACTTTCTGGTTATCTAATAATATATGCGTTTCAATATATTGTAATGTTTGAATATATAAAATTAACTACTATTAAAATATAATAACAATAATAATATCAATAACTTTCGGCAGCATCGTTAAGTGATCTTGCTACTTTGGTATTATGAGATATTAATAATAGAATTTGAAGTTTTGAGGTAAAAGTAACGTTTCTTCAATCAACAATCAATGTATATATCACGTATCTGTTTCGGCCAAGGCTACAGACTGTATTGTGCTAACACTGATAGGAGTAACAAATCAAGACAAGGTTTGGTCTGTTTTCTAATTAATAAAAACCTTGTCCTTTGGTATTGTCGTCCAACAAGTTGTCTCTTCTTTCCTTAAAATAAAATAGCATTTTTAAACAAATTAATTGTTTTTTTGCGATTTAAATCCTTTCAAATATTATAACTTACTTACAAACGTTTTGTTCCTTTATAAACTTGCAAACTAATGGTAATAGATAACAATTAATAGTAGTGGGAGCCAGCTTGATGGTGTAGTGCTAAAGGAAAAGGACGGTCCAACTACTGTTGCGATAGTCGCGGGTTCGAATCCTGCTTGGGCATGGTCGCAAATTTATGTTTGTAATTACCGTGGACAAGAGTGCAAAATCCGACAATGAAAATGATCCCAGTCATGCCAGTAACCAGGCTGAATAAGACCGGACGTCTTCTGGGATGATTTCTAAGTTAGTCACTCGCCAGCCGGTACGCTTAATGCCGAGAATCGTAGCCCACGTTAAACTGTAGGTCCAGCCCAAATAAACCCCTAGTTGGTAAAAGGAGGCTTTAAAAAATATATAAAAATACAGTAGTCGCCTCTATCAACTGTAGGTGCTTCCACAGATATAACTTATATATTAGTATAACTGGTACATAATAGGTAAGTATTTTTCTTTGCAACATTTTCTGAGTGATTGGCAAATAGATCTCGACATTGACCGACTTTCATGGTATAATTATATAAATCTTGGTTAATATTAAATTTAAAGTATGCTTAAGACACCTAACAATCCTTGAAATTCCCTATGTACAGCGATATTAACTTCATTATAGACACTTTCAATGTTGGATATTGCCTTCGGCGCCATTAATTTGATGACTAAACTCAAAGTTTCGTTGAGATTTGGTCTAAATCTCCTGAGGTTATAAATTAATCGATTTAATGTACCTCGTGTAATTTGTACATATAAAAAATTAATTAAAGAGACGTTTTATTCGGTCCTGTAATCATGACTCACTATAGAGGTTATCAATAGAAAGGCTTTTAATTTCTTGATCTATGGCAAATACTATATGTTTCTTTCCTACACCATATTAAAGGTTCAGTAATTTCACAAGATTAGGAAATCAGCGCATAGTTGAGGAAAAATAAAGATATATCTACTACAATCTTCTACACATCTTTTCCGAATTGTAAGTGAACGAATTCCTCAAATATTTCAGTCGCAATATGGAAACCGCCACAGTCAGAAAATAAAATAACCAATATCATAGAGAGTGATATGAAAAATGGGAAACTAATAATCTCCGGGGATAGAACGATTGCAGCATCAACAGAGGTGAGAATTAGTGACTCTATTAAGTATTATATATTATAACTATATTTGAAATCATATGTGTATTGATAATGATAATGATGATTTAGATCTAAATATTTATTAAATAAGTAAATCGGCAACAGAACTCATACGGAAAAAATTATTGGCTCAACACCCATAGCTGTGCATTGTAGGAAACCAAATTAACATATCATATGTTAGGATATAAAAAACTTAAAATAGAATAGTACAGAATAATAGTTAAACAATCATTAAAAATGCTTTACTAATATACAACACAAAGTGTTAATTAACAAATAAAATAAATTTGTTCTCCAGAACGTGTTAAAAATATAATAATTTTGAAAAACAATTTTAATACAAATCTATAAAGTTAGTAAGAAAAATTTGTGTTTATTTCAAGTATTTGCAATTCCACCATCCTAATAACTGTTACTATTTACAAAATTTTATTAATTATAACATTAACACAACAGTAACTATGAAAATGAAAATTTTATAATGGATACACATCAACAGTTTCCTAAAGATAATTACTCTTTGTGCCTTCAATTCATTTTATATGCATTTTGGATACAATACCCCATTTCCACCCGAATATCTTAAGATCCTTAACAAAGCATAATCTACAGCAGAAAGGTTAAACATGCATTTCGTAGGCCCAAATTAATATTTAAGCGGTATGTTATAATATTCCCTCCTCCCTGCCATCCTGTTAAAACAAGCGTTGTTAACGAAGTTTACTTTTATTCGGTGTTAGTAAACTTTAAGAAGCTTTACAATTAGGCAATTCAATTTCATTAGCACGTTTCCCTCGTTCTCTTCTTTCGGTAATCTTCGGGCACAGGACTAATTTAGAGAAAGCTTTGTTATTGCTTTAAAATTCGCAGACATACCGAGGCTCTAATGTGGAGGCATCGCATGTTTGTTTTGACGATCAGGGCAATTCTCAGTTTTAGAGTTTTTGTTTAATTTTCTAGTAATTATAAGTTTTTCTATTTTTTCATTAAGTGTTCATATTTGGTTACGAAAAGTTCATTGTCTAGTTGATACTAGGGGTTTCCATTTATTTTGATAAGCAATATCTATTGTTGAAAATATGAAATATTAACGTAAGTAGACTAGATGACTATGTTTAAAAAGCTACTTTGTAACATTTCTACTTATTTGCTTTACCAGTATTAAATGTCATTTCTGTAAGAAAAATGATTTGAAAGGAAAATTAACGTTTGAAATAGTGTTAAAACACTCCAAATATGTACATGACGTGGTTGTTTCGGTCGCTCTGGACGGTTTGTGTGGGTACAGGTCCTACATTGTCTCTTAGATGTACACCCAAATAAGTCATCTATTTTCGTTCCAAGGTAGAAAGATCTTGCAAGACAGGAACCAGCCAGCTTAGTTTGAATATCGATAATGTATTTACAGCAATAAGTTACTCTAATGTAAGTTTTTTGTTTTTATAGTATATTTGATAATGCTAAAGTGTTAATTACACATAACATCGACGTAAATAACACTGTTTCTGGCCTTTGAGTTACGGTTTAGAAAATTATATTAAATATAAAGTGACTGGTATAGTCGTACAAGATTGTAATTCAGTATATGGTATGTTTCTACAAAAGTCGAATGCCAACTAGACAGAAGAAAACAGGCTTCTAAATAAACGCACTGAACATTCACTGCTGCTCACTACTGAATGACCATATTTTAACAAAACACAATGATATATATTAATTAAAGTCTTCAACAAGCGTAAATCAGATCCCGCCATGGTTAGATTACGAAAAGTCTATATCATTAATATTATTCTCACAGTTCGTAAGTGGCGAATGTGTTATTATTGGGAAATCTTTAGAGTTATTACTTGCATTTATTAATTTTCTTGCCAAATGATATATCGATAATATTTTTACTTGATATTCTTTAATATTGTACCACATTTCATGGTTAGTGTGTCTGAAATATTCACTTACTTCATTGCTATAATTCTTGTTGTAGTATCTTTTTTAAATTATTATTTCAGTTAGGGTCATACAGTACAGTCATTATCGACGAATCAATTGTAGGCAGAATATTCATGTTATTTGCCTTGACAAATACCAGTTCAATTTTTATACTTTTATTTCTGGTATAATTTAACTAATTTTATTATCCTAGTGCATTAATTTAACGTAACAGTTTTCCATTTAGTGTTTTTGAAATCACCAGTGTATATATATGCTAACCTTAGCAGCTAAAAATTGAGTATTTGATATTCATTACTATGATTTCTCGATTTGAAGAAATCTACTGCTTAAACATATGTACTTCTAAAAATATTCTTCTAGCAGTGTCTTCTAGCTTCCTAAGCATAAAAATTGTAGAGTTAATCAAGGAGGGACATTCACGTTGACACCGAAGCAGAATTATATCTTGGAAATTGGCTTAAATCTATATGACAACTAATTGACTTATTCTTGTTATAAGAATGAGGAGCCAATTATTCCCATGGCTTCAAAATATTTGAAAATGAATATTTCATGATTTGGCAGGTCTCATTCTTATAAAACATTAATCCTCATCTAGTATGGCCTTCGATTCTTTATATTGATATATTCTATACAGACCCGAACGTTCTCCACCTATCATCTTAAAATCATCACCTTTGTCATCATGAATTTACTATATGTTGTTTATTATAATATTAATTTATATGTTGTTTCTGAATCTTTTAGTTTATATATTTTATGGGTAATTTTCCAGTGCAGTTCTGAAATAATAATGGTATGGTATGTTCTAAAAATACTAGTTTGCTTTTTCATTATCTTTTTACATTTTCAATCTCTTAACTTACTATTAAATGACTATCGTTATGAATATTTTATTCGAACCGAAGCCATTAGTTGGCAAATATATTCATAATATATCAAATATCTTTATATAGTAAAAATTTGAAAAGTTCGGCAAAAAATGAAGAACTAAGAAATCGTAAATTATACTTGCATGGAATAAAAATGCAGAGCCCAACATGTCGACTCAATTTTAGTGTTTCTAGCTTACATCTTTGTTTAGCTGAATAATTATTTAGTTCTTTTGTCATGGTAAATATTTACCTTATCTACTTAGGCACGAACTTATTCGAATAAAACTATAGGCTTAAAAAATTAATTTTAAAAGATTAATAACACATGATGCTACTGTACGTGCTCTAAGTACATTTGTAACAAATTTTATGCTGGAGCCATAACAGGCTTCATTTTACAGTGTATGTCATTTTGTCGAAGAAAGAACAAGTATTCTTTCAGTTTCAAGAATAAGGCTTTATTGATTTCAACATGTAAATACTGGTTTAGACGTTTTAAAGCGGTGCTTTTTAACACCGAAGACAAAGAATATACTTGTTCTAATATATGAGTCGTGGCCCCTCTAAGCAAGGCCTTACTTCCGATCAAGACACCAAAAAAATTGATCAATTATTGGATAGCATCAAAAGTTACATCGTTCCTTCGAGGTGGAATCCGTAGAATGTCTCAAAAATGGTCGAATTAGTGGCTGTAGATGGTCAGTGGACTTTGAATGAAATACGTTGTACTGATTTTTCACAATAAAGCTTCTAATTAACAAAAAATATTTAAAACTAATATATAGGGTTAAATTATTCATTAATAATGAATCATAAATACGTTACTTTATTTTAAAAAAAAATATATATGTTACATGTTCAGTTGATATCTTTAGAGTGTCTGCTATTTCATTCAATTTCAATTTACGGGCATTCAAAATAATTTTGTGGATGTTTCGTCGGTAACAGCCTCTTTTGGGCGTCCACTGCGTTCACCGCCTTCTGTGCTCATTTCACCATGTCTAAATTTAGTATACCAATCCTTAATGGTTGATTTTCCTGGGGCAGTGTCCGGAAACTCGGCATCAAGCATCAAGCCAAGTTTTCGCTTCAACTGTGCGTTTTCCCTTTAAAAAGCAATATTTTATTAACACGCGAAATTCTTTTTTATCCATCTTTTTCCAATAACAAAAGTTGTTTCACTCAAAATGCTATAATTCTGAAACTAATAGTCCGACAGCTGTCAAATATATACACACATCTTTTGAGGGTTAGCGCAAAATAAAAAACATATGGATTTAATTCTAGTAGCGTCATCTATGTGTCAGCCAGGGAACTTTTCAATTGACGTGTTAAATCGATACAATAAAATTTTTAAAATATCTTAACAAGCATTTACAAAATCATATAGTATCATATGTTCTAAACAAATTGGAAACTTTTGAGTAAATATGACTTTAGGAAATCTTTTTGAATTATACGAAAAAGTATCAGACTCCAATTTGACCTTTAGAAGGTCTTTATTTTAGGTATAAGAAAAACCTTTATAATATTATATATTTCTGAAATAAATTTAAACGGAACCTTTACTTTACTTCCGACTTTAACTTAACCCCTATTTTGTGGGTGATTGAATAAAAAGCACAAAAGGATAAACCTTATTGTTTCATTTCGTGCCGTTTTTATCGCATTTATCTTATCACTTTCCTGTGAATCGTCGTTCAGTTTGCTGAGGAAACTGTCACGACTTTAGGTAGAAAGGGGGAAGATAAAAAATGATGAAATATTTTTCAAACATCGAGATATTTTATTGAGAGAAGTGCATTTAGTGAGTTCTTTTATTTGCTAGTTTACTTCAATATTAACTATTTCAATTTTCTATCTTAGAAAAATTAACTGAATAATAAAAAGTATGAAAATAATATATAAAAACAAAAAAGTGATGATTTTCTAATGGTTTAGGCCAATATGATATCAAATCACACTAAAAAAATCCAAATTCAAAAAGTGAGTATAGTACAAGAGAAGTGATTCATTTAAGTATCTGGAAATAGTTATTAAATATAAACTTTGAAAATATTTATTGTTTCTATCGAAATATCTTATTAGATAAACATTGCTTTGGCTTAACTAAATAACTAAAACAGATAGAAGAATACATATTTATTTTAATGTTGGCAACATACCATATTTTCAAAAATAAACCTTATTAAAAATGCATTTAATTGATGAATCGATTATATACAATTAGCCATATAGCACACTGCATACACCGCATAAATTATAACTTATGACATTTTATAAGAATTTGTGTATGATTATTACTTATTGTTGATGGCATAAATTTCAATAGTTTAGGTATTTCTTGTGCTTGATACAAATACTTGTGGAGAATTTGTAGAGTTTTTCATTAAATTGTGCATGGAAAAGATATTGCTACTAACCATCTCAATCAGTTTATCTATTAGAGCTTGTTTACCATACGCTTTTACTGAAACATGATTATTTCGGAGCGTTAACATTATAATAGTGATGTAAAAGTGTCGGCAATAATAACTTTAATGAAATAAAATGTACCCTAATAGTCCCTCAATAGTAGCTATATTGTGCGGAATAAGTTCTTGGAAATAACAACGTAATGCTGTATAACCCTACGTCATTTTTAACGCTATGAATTAATTCAAATTTTTGTTATTACTTATTTTAGTAAAAATTACTGTACCTAGGAACGATTATATATAATAATAAAATACTGAGAGCCTCTGCAATGAGAAAAATTAAATTAATGGTTAGATATATTTTAAAATACAGTGATATTTGATATTTGACAAAGCCGGAAAATTTATTTTAAATATGTTTTAACTGACTTTTTAATATCGAGTAAATTTATTACCTAAAATGTTTTAGTATTTCGTGATGGGCGTTATAAATCACTTTATCTGTAATTATCAATTTCCCCACCAGTACTAGTTGTAGATTTCTTATTACACAAAAATATACAAATTATAATATATCTTTAATTTCAGTCGGTTCTTTTACTACAATGAAAATATTTCAAAATAACTAATAACTTCGATGATAGGTTCCACTTTCTTTTTTTCTATAAACGGTCTCAATTACTTGACGCTCGTGTAATTAGACATTCATTTAAATGTTACCGATATAAATATTACAGTTATTTATTGTTATTAAATTATTTGTATTTCAAAATAGAAGTCTGAATGGCATCGGTTAACAAATATTCTTATTGTATCGCAACTAGTCAGCTGTTTAAAAAAAATTAATCACTTACATAATTGATAGTAGCTGAGTTCCTTTAATGACACCTAATTATGCCGCATATTCTTGTCTTCAGTTCCTTCTCAGAGACTCTTTCCATGTTAAAATCTGGTAATTCTATTTCTTCAAAGTTAATATCGATATATATTTGTCAGAATATGCTTTAAAAATTTCAATGAAGCAAGAAGGAATAATACTTCTTCTGAAACAATAACATCTAAATACTCGAATACTGCCTATAAATCTCACCTGACATGAGCGTATTATATAATTTCATTAATAATATGATTACAAAAATATCAAATAATAGGTAAGAGTATAATAGCCAATCATTCCAATCATCAAAATGATCATCATCAAATTAAATTTCCTCTCTAAAATGGAAATTGGTTATTTGTTAGTCAGTACACTTCTGAACAGTGAAGAACATCCGGACAAATACGAGTACCCGAAATACGCGTATGTCTAATAACTAGCACAATTTGATCAAGTAGGTCCTAGTTGGTAGAAAGAAGACTCTATACTGTAACATTTACACTGTTATACTGAAAAATTTGCTAACAATCTTTCTCTATATATGTAAATATCAGATAAATTATAAACAATATAATAGAGTTGAAGGTAATTCAAATTACTCTACATTAAGATTTATTAACTGAAATGTGAAGCAGGACGTACCTTATTGACTTTTTTTATTCCCTCCATTGTCATTTGATGTTACGTTGATTTCCTGTCCTTTTCGCTTTTATTTTTACGAAGTTTCCCACACATTCCTCATGGAGACATATCGAACCGAAGTAAAAAGAAATTCGCAATAGATTTTCACATCAATGATCAAAACAAAGCGACACACTAACACGCCCTTCTTTTACGCCGCCGTTAGGTTCTAAAAATCCTTTTATTTTATTTTTATTGAGGTTCGAACTACAGCAGATTCGGAAATAAAATATAGCACATTTGTTAGAGACTCTAATGCAGTTAAAAATAATGCCTCATTTATTCTTTCGAACTGATATGATAGTTCATATTTATTAAATAATACTAATTAAATTCCAAAAGCATCAAAAAGCTGCAATTGGTGAAATTTCGTATTTCGTTTTTAATATACTACACAGAGTAAAAATAACTATTATTATGCCATTATGGTTTGTCATTCAGCAATAATTTTGCATATCACTTGCTTCAAATAATATGCTTTGATTTCCAATGCTTGTTAGTATTAAATTATTTTTATTACAGTCTGTCAAAAATAGCAGTGGACTCACATCATCAATATATTGCCTATATATCACAATATATTGCCTATTCCAGTTTGTCAATTCGTTTAAATATCAGACAATATGTTTCTTATCGTTTTATCCTATTTAAAGTGAGACGCAATGCTGTTTGGTGGGTTCAAAAATGTAAACACATCAACCTATAAAATTTGTCTAGTTGTCAGAGGTCTGCAATATTCTTCAAAGCGTTAGAGACATGAAACATAAGAGATTATAAACCAGCGAAAGCTCTTTTGGCGCTGTGTTTGTTTTCATAGATTTCAAATCGCAGCTTAATATTTGTAGTTACTCTGATTTAAAATGCTGAAGCCAATAATTAATCAGTCACAAACAATAACTGCAAACAGAAGCGACGCACTGAAGAAGGGGTCCCTTCTTACCTGTGAAATGCATTGGAGAGGTACGTATTGATACCAGTAAATATAAATTTGCTGCGATTTTTATTGGAAATATTTACATAAATCTATAAAAAAAATAAAAATAATATAATAATTTCACACCGAAAAGAAACAGGCTACATACATTGATGATAGTTCTATGATTGTTGATGATTTTAAAGATAAGGGTTGGTCTAAGAGTATCCATAGAAAACTTAGGTATATGCAGCATTTTGATGGACTTAGGTGATCTTACCCTGTAAGAAAACATAGGATTTAGATAGTATGAACGTAGTCCTGAAAGAGGTCTAACGGAACTTCCAGATATTGCCTTTAAAATTACAAAATTTTGAAAGAATGTAATCAAATCAACGAAAATTTTTTATTTAAATTTGTGTGTAACATAGATATATCAAAATGGAACATTAGGCTATCCTTGGCAAGACGCTAATAAAAAGGTTGTAAAGACCATAAAAGTTGATGGAAACATGTAAAAGTTAAGGCATGTGATTTGAGGTTATGTTAGTCACAATATTATTTTAATAATACATTGTGATACATTTGTGATAGAAACATGAATGGTTTTATTCCTTGAGCACAGTTAGTATATTATGTATATATATATATATATATAAATATAAATATATAAATATAAATATATAAATATAAATATATATATATATATATATATATATATATATATATATATGTATATACATATATATATACATCTCACACGTTACAAAATTTATAAATCTCAAAATATTTATATTAATTTTTTTCAGTAACTCGATAATATAACAACGATGTTCATGTCATAATTTATTAAGCATCATATTTATTAAATAATACTAATTAAATTCAAAAAGTACCAAATAGTACAAAGCTGCAATAGGAGAAATTTCGTATTCCATTATTGATATACTCATTAACTATCAAATTATTAATATTTTAGTTTATAACCGATGAAGCTGTTGCTGTTTCCTAATGTAACAATGTTTTTTATTATTTGTACACAAAATCTTGTTACAAAATTGATTAAGACGTAACTGGTTCTTTATAAATCCATTCAATTGATGGATAAAAATCGACAATTTAGAATGTATCAATAGAGTGTACTCAGCAAAAACCCTGCTGTTTATACTGCCACGTGTTCCCATATTCGACTTTAATTTCCATATAAGAAAAGTGCTCTTTAAAAACGTATTTAATTATATACATTAATAAAAAAATTAGTTAATATAACATAGTTAATTCATAACTCAATTTCTCTACAAATTTAACAAATATAATTGCCATGACAGAATTTTTTTATTTTTCAAAATTGTTCTATCTATTTCTTATGTCTACTTTTACTTGTCAACTCTGCACTATTGTCTGGTTCTTTGTACACTTTATTAAAAAAATATAGTGAATCAAAACAAAAAATAGTTAATTAAATGTAAAATAAATTTTACGTACAATAAAATACAGACTTTTTCTTCTTAGTGCTAATAATACACTTTTAGGTGCTTGGCATTTTGCTCTGCTCTGTCTTTGTATAACCTGTAGTTTAGCAAAAAGCATGAAAGCTTTTGTAATTAAATGTTTAGGAACAATAAGACATTTAATGATCTAAGTACATTGAGCGCCAAATAAAACTAACAAACATAAAAACAACTTATAATATAATGTATTACGAACTAATATATTAACAGGTTCTTCATATCTCCACATAATCATTTCTGACAGCATTTTAATGGGATACTGGAACAACAGAGAAATGTTAAGTGTTCATTCAAGACAAGAATATTGTTTTTAAAATATAATTTTAAACTTGTTTATTAACAATTAAATTTGTTTAAAAAATATAATTTTTCAATATATATTTTTTAAATAGCTACTTTAATAAACTACCATATACCATTTTCCGCTTGAGCATGCTTATGGATATGTTGCACTTGAATATTATGAACATATTTTATTTTAAACTTATGTGGAAGTTGTAGAGACGTAATTAAAGTTATAGTATTTTATTAAATGGAAAAACTGGATAATAATACATCACTCAGTATGTTGCCGGTCTGACACAAATAAAATAAGAGTTTAGAAATCAATATATTTTGTACGTAAAGCTAATGGTCTAACAATTTGTGTCAAATATAATGTGATTTCAATTATTACTGATTACGAATGGAACAACTTAGTTTATTTTGAAACCAATGTATTACAACAGTTTTGTAAGTTCAACTTAAACGTATTTTATTATGGGTATCAACTTATCATGCATTTTACTTTTACATTAAACAAAATATTTATTATTAAACCTGCATTTATTATTCATAACAAGATGTGCTATTTTACGGGATTTTCGTATTATTTGGTCTATCGCCAGTATATAGGATTTTTGTAAGTAAAAAGGCATTTAATTTGAATCGAAACTTGAAGGATTTCTTGAAGGAAAGCATGTAGATTAAAATTGTAACAACTACTAGTGTGCTATGGTCTATTGTCCATGACAACAACTGGTGGCTTCTCCTAGTTCCTTAACAGTTAATTTTCAAACAAAGCAAAACTTATGGTTCATTTGCTCGTAGTTGTTGCTCTTTGACAAATAAATAATATATCTACAATGTAAACAATAAAACAATATTGTGACTAACATAACCACACATGCTCTAACTTTCACATGTTTCCATCAACTTTTATTGTCTTTACACCCTTTTTATTAGCGTCTTGCCAAGGATAGCATAATGGTCCATTTTGGTATATCTATGTTATACACAAATTGAAATAAGAAATTTTCGTTCATTTAGTTAAATTCTTTTCAAAATTTTGTAATTAATTTAAAGGCAATATCTGGAAGTTCCGTTAGACCTCTTTGAGGTTGAATAGGGTTGTTGAGGCTCTTGATTATCTTCATGCTATCTAAATCCTATGTTTTCTCACAGTGTATGATGACTTAAGTCCATCAAAAAGCTGCATATACCCAAGTTTTCTATGGATACTTTTTAGACTAACCAATATCTTTAAAATAATTGTATTAAATTATGTTTATAAATTTAATGTCGATTAGAACTATCATCATCATATAGAACTAACATATGTAGCCTATTTCTTTTCGGTGATTAATGTATTATATTGTTTTTAATTTTTTGATAGATTTATGTAAATACTAGCTGACCCGACAGACTTCGTCCTGTCAAAAAGATTTGTAATGTGGCAGTTTTTGTGCCTACGTATTTTAAAAAATTCTCCTGAACAGAACCATCACCCTGGTGATAGGGCGTTGTGAATAAAAAATAATTAAATAAAACATATATAAGGATTGAAAAGTAAGTAATCGCTTTATTGTTAATCATGTGAATCATAATTATTATTATTATTATCATTATATTGCTTTGTGGTATACGATGTTTTTTGTTTGATTACCTGGCGCATAGATAAACAAATCTGATGGTTTTCCAACACGGGAACAGGCAACATACAATTGACCATGTGAGAAACATGGGTTTTCTAGATTAATACCACAAACACTTAATGATTGCCCCTGGGACTTGTTTATAGTCATAGCAAAAGCAAGCCGTCAACATGTCTATAGGAAATTTGCCATTACCAATGTCAATGAGTTGTTTAGAGAATATGTTTCCAGATTGGTCATTTTGCAACTCGACACGCATATTCTTGCTTAAATGAAGTACTTTAACATGTTTCCACAAATTGGAGGACTTTAGACATGCATTGAGTTCATCAGCTGGCGTTGATCGTGGAATCACTGGCAATGTTTGACGAAAATCTCCTGCTAATAAAATCATTGCACCACCAAATCGGTTATTATTGCTACGTAGATCTTTTAAGGTTCTGTCTAAAGCCTCCAAAGATTTTTTATGTGCCATCGTGCATTCATCCCAAACAATCAATTTACATTGCTGCAAAACCTTTGCCATTGCAGAGTTCTTCGAAACGTTGCAGGTTGGAGTTTCATTGCTTTGCATATTTAATGGCAATTTTAGTGCTGAATGGGCTGTTCGACCACCTTCAAGCAAAGTTGCTGCGATTCCCGACGAAGCGAGTGCAAGTGCAATTTTATTTTGTGAGCGAATTGTTGCTAATATTAATGAAATAAAAAAAGTTTTTCCTGTACCACCAGGTGCATCTAAGAAATAAATCCCTCCAGTTTCATCATTTGTTACTTTCATAAGAGTTTCAAATACATACTTCTGTTGTTCATTTAACAGTGGAAGATTTGTTTGAATTTATTCTTTCAAAGCGTTGAGATCATACAGTCTTTCTCGATGCAACTCTTGGTTAAAAGCGTCATGCATTGGACGATTGGGCGCGGTCAGGCCTAATTGAATTAATAGTTTGTTTGACATTATCAAGCACATGTCCTCAATTGAAATCAATGCTTCATTGTAAATTTCTTCACTGATTTGTATATTTGGATTTCCCATTCTATTCCGTATTTGATACAAAATATCATCACACATATAATATTTGTACTTCATCCACAAATCAATTGGGTTTGATGGGAAGCATGTAGATATGATTATAGAAAACAATGTTCGTATTTGATGAGTGTGTGATGATATTACAGCATCATTGAGAGTTTGATCCCAATGAGCGTCATTTTCAAGCAATTGCAAACGTTGACAGGTTTCTCTGTAGGATCCACACAATTCACCATCAACAGTTCGTAACTGTTGGAATGATGTTGGGCCACGTACATTGACTAATAGCAGTCGTAAATAAAAACATTCATCATTGCTTGGATGTACTGAATAAATCCGGCCAATCGCATCGGTGGAATATACATCTGTATATCCTGGAACTGGTTTTCCTTGTTTCCGTCGTATAAATCTCCTTGAGGATTGATTCCAGGTATAATATTTTGGCATTTCAGAATATAGCAATGTTTGTGCGAAATCATCGTTTTGGCATGTCTTAAAAAAACTGGTTAATGTAGTAGATGGTGGCTGAGCAGCTCTTTGTACTGCGTTCTGTGCTGTAAAATACACTCTTTGTCCATTTTCTAAATGCACAGCTAAGTGAACAACAGAAGGGTGTCTCTCATGAATAGGAAAAGAAAATATTCGCCAAACTGCTTCATTACTACTGACATAGCGGCCCATTTGGTATTGGGTAACTTCATCATTAGAATTCTCTGCACCAATTCCAATCACAGCCATATCACTCCCTTTGGTTACATATTTGCAAATGTATTTAATCGATTTCACTGAATGGCAAGATTCAACGTTGATGTGTGCTTTGAATGTCTTTGATAAAATGGGTGAATATGGAACAATCCAACGATTATCTATTTCAGTATCTTGTTAATTTAATTTGACAATTGTTGATTTTCCATTGTCTGCTGTCGATCTGCGACGATACAATGGATAACCGTCATTACCAGTAATTGTTTCCGATATTAATGTCCGTGGATATCGTTTTGAACATTTACCATCCATCATACACGGTGAATTTTGATTAAGAGTTCCACAGGGACCATGTATCATGTTTTTGATAACTACCTCATGCAATCCAGGATCTACTTGTACATTAGGGATTTCAGCTGATATCACTGCATCAACTTCATTTGGCCTTATCTTTTCAACCAACCAAACCAAAATGTGTGCATGTGGCAATCCTCGTTTCTGCCACTCCACAGAATACATCCAGCAGCGTGTCTCACCAAACACATTATGTTTTACGATGAAATTCATTAAAGATTTCAACTTTTGTCTAAAGACTCTGGCTGTAATATCATGACGATCAATGGATGATTTCCCAGGTAATAACTCCTGCTTAATTTGTATCCATTGCGGATTGCATGTAAATGTGATGAACAAATCTGCTGTACCATAATGACGAACATACGACATGGCATCTTGAGCATATTCGTGCATATGCCGAGGGCTTCCGATGTATGTTGCTGGAAGAATAGTCATCCGACCGACATTCTGTGCATTTCCATCAGTATTAATCGCATCTCGAAGGTGAATATACTCTTCAGATCGGAGTTTGGTTTGATTCAACCTGATGAATGTTAATCTCTCCGTTTCAATTTTAACATACATGTCATCAACATATTTGTGATATAATCGCCGACATTTCAATATGTGATTATCTGCATTTTCCCGAATCATTAGGCGGTATGAATAATAGTTCATTGAACTGACTTTTTTGTTGGTTTCAGAACCTGTAAACAGATTTTGTTTTAATAACATTCAAATATAAAATTAAAATACATAATATAGTGACTGAGATATTATCGCCATAGCTAAACTAATATTTTAGTTACCTGTAATGGGATTTATCATTTTTATTGATAAATCGTAGCCATCTTCACTTTGCCAAAATATAATGGAATATTGCAGTGCATCATATGAGCGGTGTGTTTCCTTTATAGGTTGTAATTGAAAATTCCGACGATGTAAAAAATATCACGGGATTCCAAGTTTTCTCCAACTACAACGATAGCAACTTCATCAATAGTTGGTGCATTAAAACGTCTTGTATGTTGACCTGCAGGTGTTTTATCAGCTCTGATTACAATTTTGTGATTATCGGATGGCATCAGATCCAGGGCAGTTTTAAACAATATAATCAATTGATTGTGTTGATGAAATAAAGTTTGTAATTGTTCTACAATAGACCTTTTTACTAAATTGTTATGTGCACAACGCAGATCAATTTCTTGTGGTGAATTGCCCATAAAATAAATTTGCAGGAATTTGTTGTCGCTATCTGACACTGGTAAAAGTGAACCTGCTCTGTGATATATTTGCCCTTGTATCTGTAAATAAAAAAAATATTATGGTGTGGTATAAATTAATGGATTGTCAATGATCAAACTTAAATAATATTTGATCTTAAAAAGTATATATTTAGTTTTAACTAATATCTATCAAATATAAAATATAATAAAAGTGTCACTGAAACTGAATCACCATATAATATGATGACTAAGTGATATATTTCGTAATGATTAAGAAATTGAAGATTAGTAACACATCTTAACTTTGGTGACAGAAAATTTTGTTCGCTAAAATAATTATGAGTAACTGCTATAATACATACCTTGAAAGTTGGCATAAAATTTTCCCGAACTGCATTTGTTGCCCCAAATGAAGTCATTTGAAAGCAATTGTTATATTGTTGAATATGTGTCAAAAAGTGTATAGAATCTGTTCCTATTCCTGAAACCAATGAGTACAATGGTTCTGGTGGTGGATCCAATTGTATCAATTTCACTTTACCATTTGCGCAACACAATCCATTGGCTTCGTTTTTGTATTTTAATGCCTTACAGTGTGAGCAAACCAAGTTCATAGAACCAATAACAATACATTGGTAGTTACTGTAGTCAATTGACACATCGTAACTGAAAGCAGCTGGATTCAAACTTGCGCGATTATTAGTTGAATGTCGCGCTCGCGCTTCACGCGTTTGTGATATCCGAATTCTTTCACGTTCATTTCCGTCGTCACGTTCTTGTGCAGTACGATTAGATCGGTAATTAGCTTGGTTTATAGCATTTCTGGTTCTTCTACCTAAATTGCTTCGTCTTATAGGAGGCATATCAAATATAAATTATTTTTTCACTAATCACGAACTAAACAAACACTAACTAACTAAACACTCTACACAAAACACGATATACGAATTTGTTTCGTGTATCACTTGACAATTCATCTGTCATCTGTCAAAAGTCATCTGTAACAGACAACTTTTTTTTTTAAATTTGATATGACTTGAACTCAAATCCTTTTAAGCCGTACGAATTGTTTTATTTATTTAAAATTTGAATTAAATTTTAAACAAATAAAAAATTTTAAATAAATAAAACAATTCGTACGGATTAAAAGGATTTGAGTTCAAGTCATATCAAATTTAAAAAAAAAAAGTTGTCTGTTACAGATGACTTTTGACAGATGACAGATGAATTGTCAACTGATACACGAAACAAATTCAAAAAAAAGGGCTATTTTTAGGGTTTTTCCAGCAATAATTCTAATTTTTCTCGCCGTAAAAACCATCCCTGAACTTCAACGAACATTTTAAAAAAAGATTTGGCCAAATTGGTCCAGGCGTTGTTGAGTTATGCGCTTAGGAACATATTTTGCGATTCATTTTTATATATAAGATTTCCAATAAAAATCGCAGCAAATTAATATTTACTAGTATCAATACTTACCTCCTCAATACATTTTACAGGTAAGAAGGGGGTCCTTCTTCAGTACCTCGCTTCTGTTTGCAGTTATTGTTTGACTGAGTAATTATTGTCTTCAGCATTTTAAATCAGAGGAGTTACAAATATTAAGCTGCGATTTGAAATCTGTGAAAACAAACAAAGCGCCAAAAGAGCTTTTGCTGGTTTACAATCTCTTATGTTTCATGTCTCTAATGTTTTGAAGAATATTGCAGACCTCTGGCAACTAGACAAATTTTATGGGTTGATGCGTTTACATTTTTGAACGCACCAAACAGCATTGCATCTGACTTTAAATAGGATAAAACGATAAGGAACATATTGTTTGATATTAAAACGAATTTACAAACTGGAATAGGCAATATATTGTGATATATTGGCAATATATTATGATATATTGGCAATATATTAATTATGTGAGTTCACTGCTATTTTGCACAGACTGTAATGTACTAACAAGCATTGGAAATTAAGACATATTATTTGATGCAATAATAAACCATAATAATAAACCATCAAGAGTTATTTTTGCCCTGAGCAGTATGTTATAAAATAAAAAAAATGTTCTTGTTCTTATTCTAAACTTGTTAAGTTAAAAATAAACTTGGTGTTACCAACACGTGGTGCGAATTTAAAATACAGTACGATTGCGCTAGTAAATCTACAGGGAGTCAGTGCAAACGGCACTGATAGATGGCGTGTATCGGCTTTAGACAGACGCGAAACTGATGTATAGGCGACCCAACGCCTTATTTACGGCCCGAACTCCCTAAAGCCCCTGTATCTGCGGCCGCTATGTTATGAACGATTCCCAAGGGAATCGACGTCGATCCCCGCACGCAACGAGGTTAACGAGGATACTGAAGCGCGAGGAATGGGTATGTTTTATTGTCGACATACGATGAAAAGTTTTTAGAGAGGCGAAATTGTTAGTCTGAAGGAACGCAAATTGGGGAAAATCTGTTTACGTCTACCGTCCGATGATAAATTATCCAGTAATCATATTTTACTATTCGCCCTTTTGTTAGACCATATAATAGGGATCAGAAATTCCATCATATTAATGATTATTCGGTGTTTTAATCGTTTTAATCTATAGACTTTGTGCGTACCAGGATTATCAAAATTATAGTAAAAATTCTTGCTTTTCTACAGGTATTATATGAATAAATGGCATCATTATGATATAATGACATAACCTTAAAATATTAATGATTGTACATGGAGTAATAGAAAGAAAATTCAATAGGGGTTTCTGGAGAAAAATTTCGTTTCGTCCGATATCTAGGTGGCGTTGTAATCGCCCGTTCAAGTAATTTGATTGGTCAGTTTATATCTCCATTATAGAGCCCTGTAAAAACATTTGACTGTGAAGACATTTGATTGGTTCTTTGGTAAAATTTACCACGCAGGTCCTGCACGTACCAGCCCTGATATTATGTTTCATTAACCAATTAAATTTAAACAAAAGACAATTTAATTTCTAAAATAAAATTCAATAGAAACATGAAAATAACTATATTTAAAATATATACATATATTTATTTAAAAATAAATACATACAACGTTGGGCAAAAGCCCCGCTACCATTTTGATTGCCTATTACTTAGCTCAAAGAAAAGATAGGTAAGTTTGGTTTCACAAAAAGTTTACTTGGTCTTTTACCGCTATTCGCTACGCAACTTTCGGGTATTTTAAAGACATTTTTCATGAAATCCTGCAACATCTGTAGCTGAATTTCTTCAATTTCGTGATGAATATTGTTTTTAAGATGTTGAATCGTTGGGCTCTTATTCATAAACTTTTTATTTGAAAAACCCCATAGGAAAAGTTTGGGGATGTTAAATTCGGAGATCCAGCTGGCCATGCTAAATCGCCACTTCGCGAAATTAGTTTTCGTGGAAAAACGTTATTCAATAATTGAATTATTGAATGAGCTGTGTGTGCTGTGCCTCATATTGATGAAACCATATGTCCTCTAGTTCTTGCATTTTTGCCTGAAATGGATTCAGGCAAGAAAAATTTTGAATCATGTCTTGGCAACATTCAGCAGTAACAGTAACTGCAACAACTTAGCCATTTGGAAGAAAATTGGTACCAATAATGTTTCCAGTATGAATACCACACTATACAATTGTTTTTAGTGGGTGCAATGATGTTTCAAGAATTAATTGAGGATTCTGTGTTCCCCAAAACCGACTGTTCTGTTTATTGACGTAAACATTGAGAAGGGTATGGGCTTCATCGCTCATTATCAATTTAGACGAAAAATCCTCAGTTTCACCAGATAGCTTTAGGATTTCATTTCTGTACTCCACTCGTTGATCAGGACCTCTCGGTAGTATTTTTTGTACTAATTGAATTGATGGAAGTATATCTTGAAGGTAAGAATGACTTTCACTTTAAGAATGTATACCTGAAGAAGCACATACGTCATATATCGCAAAATTAGGTTGGAAATCCTTCTGTAATTAATAGAAGCATAGCATAGCAGTATAACAAAAATCGAGTTCTGGCAAAATATAATTCAAGCAGCAAGGTCACCAAAAGTACTCAAAATACTTTAGCATGATTGCATATTACGAGAATAGCATGAATTAATTATCCATTCTTGAATGACACGCTGGTCCCTGGACCCCTGACACAAGCATTGCAGATCAATGTATAGGGACACCCAAAACGAACTCAACTACTAATTAACCTGGTCTACTGAAGTTTGGACAGAAGCCAAAAAATCACCATCAAATAATTTGAGTAGCCCATCCTGAGGCTATTGGCATTTAAATACATCAACACTTTGAAAACCAAAAGATCATCGAATACTATTCCTTTGATTTGTTAACAAGACAGGTGTTATATTCATATAGCTCATATAGATATAATATAATGATTGAACTTAGAATTAACGGTTTAATTTATATTTAAATCGTATATTGGATTCAATAAGTCACTTCGCCGGCTTGGTTGGCGCAGTGGTAAAAGCGACAGGAGGGTCCACCTACTGTTGCGATAGTCGCGGGTTCGAATCCTGGTGGGGCATGGTCGTAAATTTTTGTTTGTGATTGTTTAAAATTTGTTAATGTTCTAGGCAAAAGTGTAAAATCCGACAAGGAAAATAATCCCATTCACACCAGTAACCAGGCTGGGTAAGACCGGATGTCTTCTGGGATGATTTCTAAAGTTGGTCACTCGCCAGTCGGTAGGTTTTAATGCTGAAGTCCATGGTTCGGAGCCCACGTTAAACTGTAGGTCCAGTCCAGGTAAACCCATAGTTGGTAGAGGAGAGGAGGTCCCAAAGGAGACTTTAAAAAATATATAAAGAAAAGTCACTTATTTCCGTCAAATTAAAATTATTTTCAAGTAAAATAAATGTTTTTCTTTTAAATCTTACACCTTTCATAACTATATGATATATAATTTCAAATAGAATATATCGAAACATATTATAAATTTGTATAAAATATATTAACATTATTATTATTTATTAGATATTTTAAACAATAAAATTATTATTTTAAACTATAAGTAGTAAGATAAAGATAGTAAGATAAAGTTGATAAGAATCAACTGTATCTTACTATCTTTATTTTTTAATTTTCATTAAATAATAATGCATTAAAGTTTCACAAATAATAGCAATAATACCTCTAACAATATTTATAATATCTTTTTAATAGTGTTAGTACATTAAAGAAATAGCTTTATCGTATTCATTAAAATTATACTGCTGCTTTATAAAGGGGGTATTAATTAAATTTCACAATGGGCTTTCATATTCCCAATAATGAGTTATGCTGAATAATTTGACTTTTAAACTAGAAGCCGCAGCCTTAATTAAATAGAACAGTTTTGTAAATTAATTATTCGACATATTAAAGCTCTGAAGTTCCCAATGTAAATTGATCCCAACTTTGCTCACATTATTTTGATATATTGCATATCGACAATTAATATGCGGAAATTTCTCGTCATATACTCCAAGGAATAACAATAAAATTAGAAATATAATGTAATAGGCGCACTTGAAACATTATGTTCATGTTGTAGACACTTATTCAACTTATATTGTTAAATACAGATGATAATGAAATGGTAATGACACATATAAACTTTAATATAATCATATCACATTTATTCCAGGTATATTAACTTATCTTCATTTAGGATGGAAGCTAGTGGTACATTTCCAAATTTGAATATATGGAAGATACCTAATTATAGTACCGTATATTCTGTCATTAATCTTGCCGTATTCAAATGGGCCAAAGCATTCAAGGATAGCCGCGAAACCGTCGCTAATGAGCATGATCGTCGATCGCGAACTAGCTTTACATCAGGCAATATTCGCTGCATCGAACAACTCATTTTGGAGGATCCTATGATGAATGTTCGAGATATTTCGGCTGAACTTGGCATCATTATTGGTAGTGTAGAGTCTATGATTCAAGAACACCTTCAGTATCGCAAAACAACGGCGCGATGAGCGCGAAATTTTATCTCCGCTTGCTCAATACAAAGCTGAGAGGGCGGTTTTTTAACGCGAATCTTCACTACAGACGAGACATGGGTACACTATTACACTCCCGAAGGGAAGTTGTCATCTATAGAGTGGAGGAAGAAGGATGAAGGCCACGAGACAAAGCTAGACAACCAGGTCCGCGGGTAAGCTTCTGTGTACAGTGTTTTGGAACCGAAGGAGCGTGCTGTACTTCGATGACCCAACGTACCATTAATGCTAGATAACCTTCTGAAAACATATGTGAAACCCGCTTATCGCTCAAAACGGAGGAACATTTCAGCCCGAAGTGCGATTCCTCTCCAAGATAAAGCGCGCATTCATACCACGCCTCTCATGCTCGATACAATATCGGAATTAGGGTAGGAGGTACTGGAACATGCACCCCTATAGTCCGGATTGATCACCCTGCGACTACCACATGTTTGGACCACTGAAAGAAGCGATCGGGGGTCAAAGATTCAACACCGACGACGAGGTAGAGGAGTTCGTGCTCACATGGCTGTCTGAGTTGCCCAAGGTATCATTCGATACCGGCATCAAAAAACTTCCGAAAAGATGCACAAAATGCGTAACTACTGAGGGGAAATACCTAGAAAAACTGTACATTTTTGTAAATTTGTAAATAAACCTGTCAGAGCATTGGTCTCAATCATATTAGAAACACCCCCGTATATGGTAATAATACTAATTTACATTATTAATAATAAGAACTACAATTCGTGTTTGAATTTAGCTATAAGCGTCAAGAGAAAATTAGTTTCAATTAAATAGTTTGCTTAGTGAAGAGAAAAATCAGGGTACGAATACATATTGAAAAAATGTGAATAAAAAAAGATTAGGATATTTTCTAAAATCACGTCTAAATACAAAGGCCAAGAAAACTGAGCATTAATTTAAAATAAGTTAATTAATTAATTTAATAGTAAATGCAGGAAGCTAAGAGAGGACAGGAAGGACATAATGAACGACCCAAAGAAGCAATAAAATAGATAAGCAAATAATAAAATAAGTACATGGGAGGAAAGGGTGCCAGGTAATTAGTAACAAATAGAAAGATACTCAAATCTTCAACTTCAACTAACTTGAAAAGATATGTCTATCAAGAGATCTAAGCTATTCTTCACCCTCATATCAATAACTTTTCTTTAATTAACCCATTTCATTGTTTGCTCTATTCTTGAATATGTTATTTTAAAATCATGTATTCAGCGTTTACAGTATTCATTAACCATTGATTTTTATGGGTATTATTGTGAAACTACAAGATATATCCGGTCCGTCTTATTAATAATTTATAGCTAATTGTTCGTAACTTAAAACTTTCATTGAATAATGTGGACAATTTTATATCATTCTTTAGATTATACTTTTCTGTTATTGATTTGTTTATTCCATAATACAAATTTGTACGACTGTTAATTCGAAAATTCAGTATAAATCTTTTTATTCCCCCTGGGACATAGTTTTCAGTCTATACGTATTAGCTTATAGGCAAAAATGTAAACAATTCCGATTCTAATTCTGATTATATCCGAAGAGATGTACAGGCTTTAGACAAAATAATGTGAATACCTAATAAATCTCCTCATAATGGTTTAATTACGTTGTGGTCTGGTAATTGAGATAGCCAGGGAAGATATTTGATGATATCTAAAGCTGCTCAAACCCTGAGTTTGTTTGTATGTTTGTCTGTGTGCATGTGTACATTATCATCCTGGAATATGGCTGTGCTTGGCAGCAATATCGAGATATTTATTTGCAGTAATCTGGCCAGTGACGTGAATGAGAGGACCAGTGGAATGCCATTCTTGTCGTCCATATCATAGCGGAATCTCCCCTATACTTGTTTAGCCGTTTCATTTTATACATTTTGCCCATCTTTCAAAGAAATTATAAAGGTAATTAAAAAAAAAACTGTTTGCCCTTTGAGCAAAACCATTCATCGGGCCATTTTTCAACATATCCGATATTGGAGAAGTGCTGTTCTGCAAGCGTGTGCCGTATTGATCCGAAACGTTGATAGATAGACGAGGCAAGGTCTGAAGAGTACGACGGGTACAACAATATGTCCCATTCAAGTGTTTTTCACGCTCCCTTGACCAATTTAGCTTTATGAGACGGTGCGTTATCGTGCAGTAAAATCACTCTACCGTATCTTCGGGCCCATTCTGGAGATTGGGAGATCAATGTATGGTTCAAATTAACTACTTGTTGTCGGCGATAACTATTAACTGTTTCACCAGGTTCTAATAGTTCGTAACAGCTAATACACCACGACATCCGTCCCACCATATACAGGGCATTATGTTGCGGCCAAAATGATTTGGCATAGGGTTTTCAAGGTTTAGGGCTCATCTTTTGGATTTTCCCCTTTGCTCGTTATAGTAATAGTTTCTTCGGCCATATTTAATATTTCTGTCAATTGTTTTTGAGTTTGTGTTGGGTCTTCAATCGAGATAACCCTTGCAGTTTCGCATCTTCTAATTTTTTCGATCTACCAGAACGTTCCTTGCCTTGTACATCGAAATCACAGCTTTTGAAACTTTAAAATTACTCCTCTCATATTTTCAAGGCATGCTTACCGAAAATTTCTAACAGCAAACGATGACATTCATTTTTTCTTTTGTTTAAACAAGAAAGTGTAGACTGCTGCAAATGCATTCTTTCAGGCACGAAACTTAAAATTTTCAATGAGGTATAATATATCTATGATTGAAACTTGATGTCAGTAGAATAAAATGACATATTTGTCAAATCATAACATTGCATATTTAAGTCTAGAGGCATATGATAGAGAAACCGGCAATGTCTTTCCGGTACACCTGGTAACTTAATTTTGTGGAGCTCGCACCGAACTTTTTTGTGGAAACAGTATCATCTGAGCGAGCTTTATTATCTGTCAGTCTCTCCATATAGCTCTAGGTTTCGCCATCAATTCCTCCTCGCCGAGGATGTCTCACTAAGGTTTACGCATGTTGCCACTACCGTCGATATTGTTGATCGAAAAACGTTAAAAACATCTGACAGATCACATATTTCACCGAGAGCTTGTTTTAACCATCGCAGAACTCTGCAGAAATATTACTTACAAAATTTGGCATACAAACTGAGCGATAGATGTGTATCACATGATTTACCTGGAAGCAGGGTTGTCTATAGGTGCAAGATGCATAATGCAGTCCGCTGTAAAATTAAGTTTTCGTAAATAAGAAATTAATGTGTATTTGAATAGTTATGAATGATTAATTGAATTTATGTATAACATTTGGTCAATTTATTAATGTTGCGTCTAATACCTGGTAAAATATATAGCCGTCTTTATGTGGTTTATTCCATGATATTGTTATAGGGATTAAAAGTCTCAAACAAAAAGCAGATTTATTTGATTTTATTATATAACACTGGCACGGTATTAATGGGTAATTACCATAAAACACATAATTTAAACCTGGAAGGAAGGTAACCGCTCCGTATGCATGTTATGTGGTAATTTACATATCAATGTCTGATCATTGCGATAATGTCGTTTGTGGACACAGAACAGTTTATGGTGGCCTTTTAACGTATAACGTAGCCACTACACAAGATGTCCCCGCTTTCAATGGGAACATATACAATATTGACTTGACGCAAACCACTCCATTTCAATTCGTTTGCTTTTGGCGCTTGTGACTAAATTCAAATACGAACTGCTGCTCTTAATATCGATAATAGAAATTAGGCAGAGGTAGTAAGTTATATTATTACCAATGTTTTGTAACTATAATGGCTAGTTCTTTATTTTACCTCGTCAATTTAAATCAGTCAAATTTAAATACAATCAGTTGTGTTATTTAGATTTTGTTTCAGAGGGTTTGCTGATCAATCATAATTTTTGTAAAAAATACAATCACCGAAGGCAAAAGGCTCTAAAAGAATCGATAAAATCCATGAATTGATATTGAAAGATTAGAGTCTGAAAATGCGTGAGGAACCTGGGGTTTTGAGACCTCAACTGAACGGGTACATAACACTTTATATGAATATATGAAATAAGTAATATATAATATACAAGCGCATCCGTGTGATCTGTCGATATTCAGCGGCAATACAAACGATTTTTTACACCGTTTCGAATTGTGGATACATCACATAGATTATCAACAAACAAAACAGTACTTTTCCTCTGGATGAACGTGCATCAAAGAAGACTAAGTTCATATCCATTATCTTGAGAAAGGTATAACAATCATTGGTGAATGTTATTCGGAGCATTTGGACATGTTTGATATAAATTTAAAGCAAAAACGAGGGCATTAGTGGATGAAGATTTGTTCCGTCCAACCAATCTTGGGGTATACCAGTGTTTAGTCACCATAAAAAAAAATCCATAAACTTGATTACAAACTCATATCCTATCTCGCATATTCTACAGGTTAACACCCTGCGACTATTTCGTATTTACAAAACTACAGAAATGGCTCGGTAATAATTTGTGTAAATTTACATTTGAATTTTTTTTATTAAATTAATTTCAGTAAATTTTGCTCGAATGAAGAAGTCAAAACTGATACAAACTCTATTTTGAAGACCTATTATTTGGAATAAATAAAACAGCAAAAAACTGGACTAAATATATTGAGTTAAAAGGATGTTACGTTGAAACATATAACGTTCTTACGCTGAAAAATATCTTTTATTGATATATGATATAAAGAAGAACTTAAGTTGGAAATATGTTAATATTACCTAATATTACCTTCCAATCAACGCTGGATACACTTCCACGAGTAAATTTATGTATTAATATATGTTTACAACGTTATATGTTTAACGATTATGACGTCAATTGAATCAACATTAGATATAATTATATGCTTGCTAACGAGCTAGTATGTAAGGAAATAAATATATTGCTTAATCGCAATATCAATAATATTGTTTTCAATATCATTATCAACATGCAATAAACGACTTTTTGGTGGCAAATTTTTAATATTCTTAACAAACAAATATTCTTAAGCAAATTGCACAAAGTTATTTTCAATCAATGAAATATATTAATTCATCAATGAATAAATATTAATTTATAGACATGTGTGTAAAATGTATCATTCTTCACTTATTAACATATTCACTGTTTTTTTGTCTATTATATTCTATGATAACCTTAGACAAAGCTACTGAATATCTACCTATAGTCAATTCAAAATTGCAGTGACACGGGAGAACTGTCAAAACGTCGCAATGTTGCCGCAGCAACTAGAGTTTTAATATATTTTGGCTCTAACATATAACAATATTTTAATATAAACAAAGTAATTGAACAAATATTTTATTAAATATAATTTATTATAACATTATAGTACATTAAATGCATTTATTATTGAGGAACTTAAAACTACAATTAATTTTACAGCCGCAATAATTTATAGGTTAAAGTTGTTTACTATCGGTAGGGTTCTAGGCGCGTTTTTGTATGTTGTGGTATCCCCCGAAGGCCTAATCCACATAATTAACAAGTGTACATCTGACTAATGTATTTTACTTTCATTATAGAGCATTTCTATGTTTTACGCTTAGTTCTTGTTTCTTTCGATGGAATGTATCTTTGTAAAGTCATTATATTACTATTACTATCTGCATACATCTTTCTTGATAAAACTGCATTTAATCACTGCATTCTCCTTAATGCATTTACCTTATCTAAAAAGTTAGTGTCATTTCTATCCTCATACATATTAACCAAATATTCATGTATTTTCTGAACAATAACACACATGTTCATAAAGCTTTCACACTCTATAATTCAATTCCCCCCTTTTCTTAGGCTTATATCTAAAAAAGTAAATTACATAAAATGCAATTAAATATTTCATTTATATTTACCAAGTAACAATGTGAAATAGTTCATTTTTTAACATGATTTCCTTGAAACTTATTGTATGTACTTTAAGCCATTCCTTAATTGCAGCCTTTGTTGATGAACTTGTTGGGAGTTTGTCCACCAGTGTACTATATCTATATATATATATATATATATATATATATATATATATACATATATATATATATATATGTATATATATATATATATATATATATATATATATATATACATATATATATATATATATATATGTATATATATATATATATATATATATATATATATATATATATATATATATGTATATATGGTAGACATGGTGCATTGTACATAACAATAACTGATGGTTCATCCAAGTTCTTAAAAAACTGATTTTCAAATTACTGCAAAGACAAGTTATGGTTCATTTTTTCATGGTAGTCACCGTTGGACTTAGAGAAACACTAATTCTGCACCAAGAATAAAACAATTTCTGTTTCCAGCATGAAGAATTATATGTCTGCAATGAATAAATGTTAATAAATGACTAACAAAACCTAATCGATAATTATTCCAACATTTACCATTTTCCATCAACTTTTGTAGTCTTTACATTATATTTATTATCATCTTGTCATGAGAACCCATGTACCACTTTGAAATATTCATGTATCATTTAAATATATAAATTGATATATTTCTTCCTTGATTTTGTTATAGGTTTTTAAAAATTGTATGCTTTTAAAAGCAAGCTCTGGAAGTTCCATTCAACACCTTCGTGGGTTATCTTTACACCACTTAAATCATATATTATCCAACAATGTATGAACGGATCTTCTACATCTCTCAAATAGCTGTATATCTTTTGGATTTTTATGGATACTTTCCAGACTAACAATTTTCTTTGAAATAATAGTGTTAAATTATGATTCGATTGAGAAAAACTACTTACTGTTTTATACACTACGTATATTTGATCTCTGAAACACCAAGCTGATCTTGATTCATCACCTATTTCGCATAAACTCGGTTTCTTTTTGGCAAATTTAAAGTTATATTGTTTTTTATTTTTTGAGATATGTTAGTGACTGTGTCCGTACTAATATAAAGTGCAGCTGCAAGGCGCAAAAAATATTTTCAATAAAAACCGCGGCGACTTCAAATGTATTAAAACAAAGAGTTTAAACAACGTTTGCCGGTTTATAACCCGTAATTATAATATTTTAAAGAATTTTCTGGCATTTGACAAACGGACAACTTTTGCAGGCTCGTTCCGTTACAGGTTCGAACTTCTCTAACGTCATTCTATCTCTTTTTAAATAGAGTAAAATGACAAGGATAATATTATCTGAGTGTAAAACGAATTTACAACTTTAGACAGACACATATTGACACTTGTGTCACTGCTATTTTGAATTGACTATATATGTACCTTACCTCTATGGGAATTGGAAGATTATTTATACTGCACCGACTCAATATTTCAACAATATTATTTGCATCTAGAGAGTTTTACAACTTTTAAGTAGATTATTTTACGAGTTCATGTTCTATATAGGTTTCTCTCTATATTATTCCTAATGAACCATGAAGCTTTCTCAATCAAACAATGCTTTGTATTTTCGCTTTTGCAAATTTCTCTCATAGCTCATGAAGAACTTAATACTAACATCGAGTCTAATGTAGACCTTGCTGTACTATCAGTGTGTCATTGAAGCAGTTTTGAGGATAGGGAACATTATGGACAAAAATTAAGAAAAATAATAAAAACACGGTTGATCCATCAATAGCCGGCGATAGAAGAGTATGTCGACTTCCCAATCAATATGCTGCTATTATTGCTACAAATATTCTTCATCAATTTTCCCTTCTGATGACTATCGGCAACTACCATTCTAGTCCTGGATAGTGTTAGTCTCCTATGTTTGAGATCGCACTATGTGATTTTAATCGATTTTATTCTATTGGTTTGTTTCTTTGCGAACTCTGAAATTTCAGCTGTATAATTTTTATAAATAAATTTCCAATAATTGATAAAAGATCCATTCCCCAAGAGTTTTTACAATATTGACTGGATTTCGGCAATCAGAACGTTGGTGACTTTGTCCGCTCCAGCTATTCCCACAGTACATTATTAATTATTGTGTTTTGCAATTTGTCCAAAGTCTAACATTCTCATTTTTGGATAGTTTTCTAATCCCAATAATAGGCGGTGAATATAAAACTGCATGAAAAACTTCCTCTATCGTTCGAAACGCCGACTTAGCTAGCGAACTTGGCTTAGCTAAGGTTCAATTTTTAAGTGTAAGGCAACATCATTTCCGGTAGGCATCCTTTCCTAACTATTAGTTTTGTACCTAACATTTTAAAATAATTGAGTTATAAAATAAAACGAACTTCTAAAATCAATGGAACGTTTTGGCGAAGATGTGGTATTACAGGATTAATACCTACTTAAGATTGTTTGTTTAAATTAAGAAAAGTTGAATAAACCTATTACTTTTATAGCATTTCTATAAAAAAACATCCTCCAAAGATTAAGCAACAAATAAAACGTACTACAAATCAAAGTAGTATTAAACTGATCGTTTTCACGTCATTTCGCTAAAGTTTATTCTTTTTTTATATCGGATGGGAGATTTCGAACTTCAAAAGGTCAGCATTTTACGACCGGATCGAATAATTAATACAGGCTAAAATACGTGCAACCTTTTAAAGACTATTACACCGATGGTATCCAAATAAATCTTTCACATCGATGAAAGGTCATTAGATAATAGATATAAATATCATAAACAGTCCTTACGGTTCACTACATAAATTCCTTATTTTATAAAAAGATGATTAGTGGGAAAAGATAAAGTATACTGTCATATAGATTATGTAAACTAATTAACAAAATTTATTTTAACAATCTAGTATTTCTTTCTAAAACTAATAAAGACAATATTTATATACTATTACATATTAATTTTAAAAAATATGTAAGGACACACTTTGGACATATAGCCCTTCTAATATAACAATAAACACACGTCATCAAAATTTATGACGCGACAACGTCGCAATGGGACCGCATCAATTTTGACTCTTAATTTATTTTGGCTCTAACATATAAACAAATTCTTATAAAATATACTGAAACAGAAATAGCAATATCAAATATGACTTATTTTAACATTATAGTATATCTAAAGCAATATTATTAAAAAAACTTTAACAAGAGTTATTTATGCAGCCACAATAGTTTGAAAGTTGGGGTTGTGTTATTATATTCTAGGAATGGATTTTTCAGTGGTATCCTCTGGATGATTAACAAATGTATATCCAAGTAATGAATTTTATTTTCATTTGAGAGCATATTTCCCTTTTCACATTTAGTTCTTGTTTCCATCGTTGCGGTATTTCCATCACTAGTTTTATTGTCAAGTCATTCTGATACGAGAATATTTCTCCTTATTTTTTTTTGTTACTACCTGTGTACTTTTTTTTCCAAGACTCTACCCGTTTTCTCTATAGTTTCTGATCTAATTTCAGTATTCCCCTTAAGGAATTTGCTGTATCATTTGCAAAAGAGTTCGTTCTCTCCTCATACATTCTAGCCAAAGTCTTATGAATATTCTGAACAATTACACTGCCATTTTCACTGCCATCAGAATCTACTGATCGGAGTAGGGCAACTCGATAAATTAGAATTAATTATCGGGGATTAAATATTCAACAATGGGGATGAAGGATAACATTATGTGACCATGTTCTTTTGCGATAGACAGTAGGGACAATAGATCCAACATCAAGGTGATTATGATTCGTCACATGTTTGGAATGTTGACAGTTTCTGTTCTGTGAATATAATGTTAATATTGTTTTTCACTTTTATCTATATTAATAATCGGGGCGGCTGCAATGCGTTAAGAAATACTCCTAAATAAAAATATTTACCCCTCTAGCGCATTTTACTCGCAAGAAAGGGTTCCAGTTGTCTCTTTCTTATTAGAAGAAACTGAATAGAGGTATAATCTATTTCTGCCTCTAATTATTATAGCTTATGCTTTGAAAAAGTTTGCAGACATAATAACCATGCGAATTTTATGTTTTATGCTGATTTGGAGATATGTTCGGACGTATCTGACTCCATTGCATGTCTTTTTAACTTAGTTATTAACTTTATTATTTTTTTTTACCTATTGCAGTTTATAAGGAATTTACTAACTTCAGTAGGCAACTTATTCGATGTCGTGAAGACGCACTTCATTGTTATATTGGAAGGATTATATGTTGAATTCAGTATCAAAATAAGTTCAAACCGAAGATTTTACCAAAAGTTTAAGCTCAAGATTTTCATGTTATTTCTAGTCTAGACTTTAAACAGTTTTTAAAATAATTACTATTTTATTTTACCTGCTCGGCTAATGAATTGGATTGAGCGACGGCTTTGCCGCGGGTTTAATGCCTGTTGGAAGTTTGGATATGGAGTTTGAATATGACTGTTAATTCGCATCCATATGGATCGAATTTGCATCCAAATAAATGAATAAATTGAGGCGATTAATGGCATAAATAGGGGCAATACTAAGTCTAATTTATTCAGGCAGATATTGAAAATAGGTGTTATTGAATTTTATTGTATATATTTAAAGTTTACATTCAATATAGGATTCTAAATATGTAAAATATATTTATGGTTTAGGAATTAGCATATTATTTAATAAAATAAATTAATAAAATTAGTTAGATGTCGATTTAATTTTCCCTATTTTAGAACAGATAACATTATTAAACTACGTGTTGTAGTTTAGAATTATGATGATTTAATATATAAAAAAATTTTCAACCATATACTTCTTAGAATAAGAAAATTCTACAGATCTATTAAACTTATGAATATATATGATATATTTCTTTGGCAATGTTTTGCACAACTAATGCTTTGTTAAATATAATTTCACTAAAATATTTAGGCATTTTCATATTTACAGTAGCTCAACAGGTAGATCAGGCACTGGAACATCTTTACTGTGCGTCGGCTCATAATAAGTATCTAGAATATCCTCTAAATGTAGCCAATAGTGGTTTAATATCGTCATCTTCATTAAGTTAGAGTTGCAGGGTTTCGAATATTCTTCACTAAATCTCGGCAGATGTTTTGACCTCGGACAATATCAGTCTCCTATTTTTTTAGATAGCTTTCTATGATGTTGTTCCAAGTTTCTTTCGGAGTTGTCTGCGATATCTTCCATCCAAAATGTCAATACAGCCACAAAAGTTTGTGAGGAATACGTTCCCCTTTAATCTGACAGACATATCCAAACGATTGTTATCTGAGTCTCTGAATTTGTTCCTCAAATATGAACTGATTCAATAGATATAATTTGCCTTGAACATCATATTTAAAGGATCTCAAGCTTACAGGTGTTAGGCTATATCGGATCTATTCAGAGGGATTGGCATTTCCTATCAAATTGATTGAGATACATGTACAAGATTTATTACAATAGCGGGCGATCCATAAGTTGACAATACATTAGTGTGCTTTAATGTATGTTAGTATACTATATCATGTACACAATATAAATTCTCCACGTTTAATTCAAAAAAGTTCTACTTACATGATACATTTTTGCATCACATGATATTTAAACTTTTAGAAGAAAGTGTTTTCTTCACGAATATTTACATAATTTAGTACCTTAATACATATACAGTACCAAATATTCCAATTTTCCAAATATCATTTACAATACCAAAAAGAAAATTTGTGAATGTGAAATCATTTGTGAATCATTTGTCGATGGTACGTTTAGTGTTCTTTTCCTAAAAAGCAATGTTTATTGCTAAAAAATATATACCATCTAGTAAAGAGCTTAAAATTATTGTAAGTACGGCTGTAACATAATATAGAAAGATATGATAAGGAAGAAAATACGAATGATATTCAACTGACTTGAATATTATGGTAAGAATATGTCATAAAACTATTATGTTTATACGATTTTAGTAATATCACCACAAGATATATTCAATCCCGAGATAAAAGAATGTATATGTGGAAATTTCTGAAATTCGCACAACTTTCATGAATGGTCCGAACTATAATATATCAAAAAAAGTTATATACCAACAATCCTTGGCAAATATAATATTTTTATTTTGTTAATAATAATTTTATATGAGATTATTGTTAAATATTAAAAAAAATTTTTTCAACAACTTTCAACAATAACAATTTTTATTACCATTTGCAAAATAGAAATCAAAGTTAAATATTATTTCAGATATCATAACAAGGTCCCTGCAGGTAAAATATAAATATTTTAAAATTTTTATTTGTCTCTTTTTCAGGAGGTTTTTATATAACTATATGTCTTATTATTATTCATTAATAGATATTAAACACATATTTATTATTCACAAACAGCTTTATAGGAATAATCAAATTACAAGGAAAAAGAGGGTCATTTTCTCGAAACCAAAACATATGTCATTCATAATCCCGCCAATTGTTCCCACGTTCGCTTAAATTTGTTGGTCCGATCCTCAGCTCCTAGAACTACGTTCTGTTCCTCGCCAAGCGCTGAAAGTCGGGTGGCGAACACTGCAACTAAGCAACACTCTTTGAACCAATTTTGAAACCTGTTCGGCATGAATGTTCGCTGAATTCAGTTCTGTTCATGCGCATTTTCAATTTTATCACGAAATTCGCCCTGAATCCTCAGGTCTGTACTCACCATTAGATAGACAAAATTCGCTTTTCCATAAAATAAAGATGTTTCTTCAAAACAATATTCTCGATTCTTTGTGTTAAGCCATCAACGTAAAGTTATGTCTTCACTTAATTTCCTTATAGCTATATAACACAGTTAAGAGTATACCAGAGATTTTTGAGATAAAGAATGTGTTATTATTTCCTTTAAACACCTCCTTCATTTTCTACTACAAGGAGAGTCATATTTTAGATCAGAATTAGGGGCAATTGTCAAGTAATTTTTTGTATCCCATACTGCATTTTAAAAACATTTCTAAAAGCTATCACTTCTTTACTCCCTCCAACTTCTTCTTTTCAACAAAGTAAACATTTAGTGAATATTACAATTCTAGCGAAAATCATAATCAGGAAAACAACATTCAGGACTTCACACATTCTTCTCCTACAGTTTTTCTTTCTCTTCAATTACTATCAATTTTAATGTTTTACTTGATACTTCCATATTTTATTATAATGTTTTTATACTGTTTTTTCTTGCAATCACACTTAACTTTGCAAACAAATCTTTGCTTTCTCTTATTATAGGATATATCATATTGTAAGCAACAACGGCCTTTTAAATTTAAAAAAAATCACTAACGCCTTACACAGCCTATTTGAATTTTAACATCGACCCGTCTTGGGATGTATATCCAAGGAATAGTTTATTGGTTATCACATCGTCAAATAACTTAGTTTCTACGATAACATTACAAAGAAATGTTTAACAGCACAGTCTATCAAATCCCAAATACGTTAACACCTAAGCAGTCTCTTTGTGTATTACAGAATAAAATTAATAATGAATAGCCTTAATTTATCTATTAAATTAAATTACCTAACATAATATCCAAGGTACGTTAAAATAATAATATTTTGAAGCAATATAATTTAGCGAGATACAATTACCATTTGTATACATATTTAATATTATCAAATGTACCTGCTACTATATCTAATAAATATTCACTTAAGCATACTAATTTCTGTTGACGTCCTCACGTCTTACAGCCTAATTTTGTCTTTGAAGAAAATCAACGTCAAATTAGATTATTCACACCTTTATTGTTGCGTGGGTTCAGACTAGAAGTAATTAATAACAAAACAGCAAGCACAACGCTCGAAGGATAAATTGCACCAGCAGGTGGAAGCAGGTGAAAGCAGCGAATGTTTTTTTTGTAAAATAAGAAAGTGAGCAGGAGAACCCATCCATGTGTATAACGCGTATCCCGAATAACACTAAATTAATTAAAAACAATTAGAAATGGTTATGGTAAAATAATTTCATATATAATATAACAATTAGTTGTTGGTCCGTAGTTTATAGGCATAAATAATTCAAGATTTAAATTATATTTATTAGGAATATTGTTCGTAAGTTATCTCCACTCCTGAATGCTCTAAAACTAGTCTACATCAAAAATATTACTACAATTAATTGCATAATGGATGCTGTATGTTGGCTTTTTCTATCGTTCCCTGATTTAGCTCTTTCTGGCTCTTTTCACGTTTAAACAATTTGTGCACGAAAAGTAATTGTCATCAAGTAAAGAGGTATCAAAAGGTGCTGTCAAAAGACACTCTTGCAAATTATCACTACTGAATAGGATCATAGAGTAATAGAGATACAACTCAATAGGGGACTCTGGCGCAAAGTTTTGTTTTGCCCAATTTGGTCACTTTAAATCTCCATTATAGGCACCTGTAAGAAAAATATTTTTCTGTGAAGATATTTCATTGGCTCAATAGTAATGTTTGGCTGATGACATGACAAACTTGACGTCTTGTTTAATTGACCAATGAAATTTAAATAAAAAACAAGCCGGCTTGGTGGCGCAGTGGTAAAGGCGATGGGACGGTCCTCCTACTATTGCGATAGCCGCGGGTTCGAATCCTCTGGGGCGTGGTCGTAAATTTATGTTGGAATGGAAAGGAGAATGATCCCAGTCATGCCAGTAACCAGGCTGGGTAAGACTGGATGTCTTCTGGGGTGATATTTAAAGTTGGTCACTCGCCAGTCAGTAGGTTTAATGCTGAGGACCGTGGTTCGAAGCCGACGTAAAACTTTAGGCACAGTCCAGATAAACCCATAGTTGGTAAAAGGAGACTTTAAAATATGTATCTAAAAAAACTATTTTTTTTCTGAAATAAATTTATTAAATTAAATTCAATTAAATATACATATAAATATAATATTTAAAAATAAATAAATATAAATATAATCTATAACAATAAATATAAATTTATAATATATATATATATTAAACTATAAGCAAAAAACTTTGGTGCATTTGCAAATCAAAATTATCTCTTCCGTCTCTCCGTTAGTTCTTTTAATATTTTATCAGTAAGATCATTATGGAATGTACAGTTGAAGGGTCTAAATACCTGGGATGTACATGACGGTACAACATAAAACTTTGTTTGCTCTTACAGGAACATCTGGACGGAAGTTATAGAGTCAAGTAATTAACAGTAAGAATGAGCAGAAAGGGGGATACTGGCTGAACATGAATTCAATAATGGTTTCTGGAGGAAAGTTTTGCTTTGCTCTACATCCAGATGGGGTATATCGGCCATTCAAGTTTGTCTTTTCTCTTTTTCATATATCTTTAGTGCTATAAATTTAGTAGGATCTATAAGAGCTCCTGTCTTTTTGTCTTCTTAAACTGAAAGCAAACTTTCAGTCTTGCCCTGATAAAATTCTGTATACCTGTTTTATCCAAAAGTATATAGGGCACCTTATTATTTTTAATATCATATCTGAAAGATTATTATGTAGTATACAATTGAAAGGTTTCAAATTTACATTTTTTAAAGATATTTGATAAAAAATAAGTCAAGGTAGTTATTAAATTTTTAATTGTTGGCACCTTAACAAATATGTTCTTACTTCGACAATAAGAGCACTATTTAAGCCTTGAATTGCTCTGCACCCAAAATTCCTAATGTATTGAACTTCTGTTAATTATCTCTTAGAAAGTTTGCATTCAGTAGCTATTATTTAACTGGTTGTTGCACTGCCAAATAATTGATTCAAGAATAAAAGTATCGCCATTTAATAGCTTTTTCGGAAGGGAATGACGTTCTAGAATTATAAAATAAATATTTGGTATTTTATATGATTATTAATATAAATAAACTTACCTCAACTTACAAAAGAACATGCTCTAACGATCATAAATGTCTTTGATGCTTAATCTAGTCGGTTTGGCTTTTTTAATATTATCAACCATTTTTCAAAGACAGCCAAACACTGCTTCGAAGTAAAACGATTCTGCATTTCCTTACTGTTTGAGTATACGGATACACAACACTTCCTAGATCGAAAATTCGCTTATTATTATACTATCGACTTATACATACTAATGAACTGATAACTTAATCTCTAAACGTTATAACATCTAACCGCACTACTAATTATGCCAGGTATATTGAAAATGGCCCCCGAAATAAACAAAAATTAAATGCACCATAGAAACGAAGTGGGCAAGTACTAAGTTAAAAGTAGCGGCATCTAGATGTCGGATGTCATGAAACATTTCTCCAAAATTTCTTATAAAGTTAAAACTCTATATCTCTGTGGTGTTGATTTACTTTTTATGTTCGTATTATTTTGATATTTGGTAGATACTTTAGTGAACCTATGCTTTGAAAAGCATTTTTATATTCATGTAGTATGTTACATAAAAAAGCAAAGACATATGCTGATAATGAAACCATATCGCCGTAACAGAATCACTATTTAAAGGTAAAATCGGTCTTTATTTCTTTCAAAATAAATAAGAGTCCTCACTGGATAGGGCAACCTGATACAAACATGTAATCAGAATTAATTTTTTTAAGTCAGTTTTTTTTTTAATAATTATAAAAATAACATTATACAAAATGGTTTATTTGCGTCTTCCCTTTTCTCTCTTAATTAAACATACTGGCTATATCCTAAACTATCTTACCATATTCCGGTTATGTGCTAAACATACTTTTGTATGTTTTGTAAATACAAGAAGTATTTAAGGTCATGTCATGTGTATTTATTAATTAAAGAAAGGTTACTTTGAGAGGAATCAATTGCATCCGGAAAATAAATGCCAGGATTACGTTTTACTTTAGAATATTTCGTGTTATTTTTTGATTAGTGTAGCATATTAAAATATAAATATATCAATCAGACTATACAAACAAGAAACCAAGCCCAAGTAAGAACTTAAACGATGTAAGGCAGATAAATATGAAGGCGCCGACAATAATATACCTAGAGCACGGTCTCAAATAACTCGAATGGAGTGGATAAATGGAGCATGGAGCGGTTAAAACAATTTATCTATGAACAAACACAAAATAAACATTATAAACAAGACTACATAATACTCCGTTGTGAACATATTCAGATCATATATGAATATAAAAATTCGCTTTTTATAATTAGATTTGCCATGACATTTCCTGTTTGATTGGCTTTGAGAATCAAGAATTTAACAATCATAAAAAAAAATATTTGGTGTGATTAAAGTTTAGAATTTCTTAGTATTAAGTATAATCGACTTAATATAAATATTATTTTCTAGTATGGAAATTTGCACAATAATAATATATTTTCTTAGATACCATATCACAATTTAGTTTGAAGTTTTAATCTTATGTTTGAAATAAAGTTTTTGTATCTTACTATCAAAAACATTATTATGCCATCCCTCATACTTCCATCCTTCATGAATTATTTTAGTTTAGCCCAAAACTATTTTTTTTGTCAAATTTATTAATTAACTGTAAATATGTTAATATTTTACATTGTTAAAAATTGAAATAAATATATAATATACTATCATAAAGATATCCAATTGTGTTAAAATACAATATTTTTTCAATGAATTTGAAAATTACAATTTAAATTATATTGTCACCGATAATTATATAAATTACTCAGCATTTTAAAATAATTGTCATATAGTAATGCCTAAATTCCCTCATGAATGTGGAATGTAAATATCTATATATAATTAGTTTAGTTAACAATATATTCGTTATAATTTCATGATTACGACGTATATAATATGGTAATATATAATTAATAATTAAAACAATCATCTTATGAAAATTACATAAAAATATACAGGGAATTGGCAAAATAATATAAACCCCTGATATATACACAATGATCATTTATTAATAAGATGTTCAGCCAAAATTTTCTTTTGAAACAGTTGCAATTCTCTACAGAATAAATTCTCATGGAGTGGAGTGCCTGAATTGTTTACAAATGAATGTTGCAATATTTTGGTACTAAAACACGCAATTGCTTCAATTTTATTGTAGATGGAAATCTACTCTACACGCTGATCTTTAAAACTGACCATAACAGTTTAATTTTGTTAAGGTCTAGAGCTTGTGCAGGATAGGGAAGAAGTTTGATGATATTCTGACTGTTCAAACCAAAATGTGCGTTTATGGGGCATTATGTAATCTATCTTAGGGGATCTTGTAATATGATAGCGTTTGGCAGCAATATGCTAGTGATAGTAATAACTTGATCAGTAATGATGTTGAGCTATGCATTTGTGGTAATGAATCGCGTAAACTGGGCAATACATATATATCGTATTATTTATATATAATTAGTACGAAACAGTTTTGCCAATATGCAAAAAATTGTGCCACATTGCGTATGGTTCACGTGTTTCTAGCAAGTAAAACAGTAGAAAATGTAAATCACGGACAAAAAAAGGAGCAAGGATAGTTGCGGATTGATTTGGTTCTTTGCCACATATTGTATATGTCAGAGTCTAATTGAACCCATATGTTGCGAGTACAGGAAACTTGAATTTTGATATAACCCAGCAGATGATTTGTTTGCTTTAACATGTTTGTATAGGCACTATGACTGAAACGTGACCTTAAAGTTTGACTCTGGAATTAAAAGAATGTATTAGGTAAACAAAGAAATGAAATTATCGCAACTTGAAGTAGTTAACGAGCTTGGCCAATAATTTTGATCTCTATATCAGTAATAACAAATGTTTTTATAACTAATTTCGTTCTCTTCCGAAATTACAACAATTCATGACAATTTTCGAAGTGTATGAAGAGATTTATGATAAAATACAGGTGGTCATTATACATTTCTAGAAAAATTACCGATGATTGAAATCATTAGTGACAATAATAATTTGAATGCGGTCTTTGTAATTTATACTACCTAAACAGATTCATCATTTTAAAAATGTTGGAGCTTTTACCAAAAACAAACAATTTACTGCGTTCGCGTTCCTGTCACAATGGATTGGGAACAAGGTAATCTATATTTAAATTAATTTCAAACACTACTCAGTGATATACGGCTCCTATTGATTGATAAGCCTTTGACTTTGATATTTCTGGTAAAAACATAAATAATACAAATTGAGATTTTTGGGATAGAATTATTAGACCGAGTTAATCTGTAAAGCTTTTTTAAGTTCAGCTTTATGCAGTCCGTAGGTCCCGATTTTACGAAGTTCAATTTTTTCGTCGAAAGTTCCGGAACAAAAACAAATGAACTAGTTCTGACATTGGCGTTCTCTTAAACACTCATCGGCCAAACACAATGTATACATAGAATACAAAAGACAAATATAATTACACATAATACACATAATTTCAATACCTTACCTTCCCATTAATGTTTTTCTTTTCAGAAATAAGAAACGGAATATATATTTTAAAACCATAATTAATCTGAATACAACAAATGAAGAATCTTACCATTTTACCATTTATATTTAGGGTATTCTATAAGACAGCTACATTTTAAGTACTCTGTAGTATAGTTTAATTGAATAATAATTACTTTTATTTTTTCTGCAATTTGATATCTACCAGTATATATACATCAGTATTTTGAAATCACTATCCTGAAAACACTCATCCTAATATTTAGGGTTATTCTGTTTTATTCTAGACATTTTTTCTAAGTCTTTTACAGTCTTCTATAAAATCTTTGGTCTTCATAGATACTGACGTAACTAAATTCACAAATACTCTAAAATTGACCATATTAGTGATGCGCCTTTTCTGTTTTCTTGGGTGGAACAATTTAGGGCTTACTCAGCCTCTATGCAAAAACTAACATAGAAGATTAATTTTTTACTATATATCAGTTTTATTGTTTTGTCTGTGTCCCCTATAACTTCTAAATATAATAGTAAATAATAATCAATAATAATGTAATAAATATGTATAAAAAAATATTTATTTAAAATAACTGAATTTAAGAATCTTATGATTAAGTTAGTAATAAAAAGTAAAAATAATGCCACGGATTTTGGTAAAATAGAAAGAGACATTTTCTTGAAATAGAATAATCTAGTTTGTGCGTTTCAAAAACTCTAACAATGAATCACATCGCTTAGAAAATATTTCTGCAACTTCTGAGACATTTTCCGCTGCACCTCATCTCCCAGAAATCTTAATTTTCAAAGTAAACTCGAGGGAGTTCCAGAAAAATTATATCAAGTTTAAATAAACTGGTGCACCATGTAACGGCGTAGTACGGAACTCGCTAGATATCTAAATCAAGGAAATGGCTTACCAGCTGTTGCGATGATAAAGTAAACACAATTAGGCTTCCATATAAACTAATTTCGAGGACGTCTTGGTGGAATTACCTAAAATTTGCCGTTTTAAAATTATGCCGCAATTTTTAAAGCCACTATATATTATCTTCGTGATTTATTTCCTCAAAATGTTATGTTAAAATAGCATTATAAATTTGTACAGTAGTTTACAAATTTTATGAACAAGAAAGTTGATCAATAAATAATTTACAGTAAACGATAATATTTTTCCAAAGTTTTAGTGTTATTTTCCAAAGAAAATAGTCAATTGAAAAGTTCCCGGACCGACACATAAATGGCGGTACTAGAATTAAATCGATATATTTTCTAGTTAGCCCTCAAAAGATGCGTGTATAAATTTGGCACCTACCGGATCATTAGCTTATGAATTATAGCATTTTGAGTGAAGCAATATTTGTTAATTTGAGAAAATGGATAAAATTGAATTTCGCGTGTTGATAAAATATTGCTTTTCGAAGGTAAAAAATGGAGTTGAAGCAAAAACTTGGATTGATGATGAGTTTTCGGATACTGCCCCAGGAAAATCATCCATCAAGGACTAGTATGTTAAGATTGGACGTGGTGAAATGAGCACCAAATATGATGAACGCAGTGGACGCCCAAAAGAGGTTGTTACCGACGAAAACATTATCCACAAAATGATTTTGAATGACCATAAATTGAAACTGAATGAAACAGCAGACACTCTAAAGATATCAAACGAAGAACGTGTTCATCATATCATTCACTAATATTTCTGAATGGTAAAGCTTTGTGGGTTGATGATTCGGTGAAGTGTTTGAGGATGTTCAAGCGTAATAGACCTGAGTTTTTGCAACGAGATGTGACAATGGATGAAACATGGCTCCATCATAGGATTGCGTCTAATCGACAGTCATCCGAGTGGACTGCACACGATGAATCCGCTCCAAAGGGCGGGAAAACGTAATAGTCGACTGGCAAGGTTATGGCGTTTATATTTTATGATGCACATGGAATAATTTTCATTGCTTACCTTGAAAAATGAAGGACCATCATCAGCGACTGTTACATAGCGTTATTCGGCAGTCTGAAGGACGAAAACGCCGAAAACCGGCAGCATTTGAAGACTAAGGAAGTGCTGCTTCACCAAGACAATGCATCGTTTAAAAAATCCATGAATTGGGCTTCGAATTGCTTCCGCATCCACCGAATGCTCCAGATCTGACCACCAGCGACTATTTTCTGTTCTCAGATCTCAAAAGAATGCGCGCTGGGATGAATTTTTCGTCGAATGAAGAGGTGATCAATAAAACTGGGGCCTATTTTGAAGGACAAATCGTACTACAAGAATGGAATCGAAAAGTTGAAAGGTCGCTATAATCAAGAAATCGTGATTGAAGGGAATTATATTGCATAAAAAAACTAATTTTGCCAAATGTGTTTTGCTATGGTAGGCCGGAGACTTTTCAATTGACCTGTTAAATAAAGCAGTATCGTGAAGTAGTTCTAATCGAATATAGGGCGATATTTAAGGTTTCAAAATGTGCGCCAATTTATAACGATGTACGATATAATTCTAGATGAAACCCCGGTCAAAATATTAAACTGTAGGACAGAAAACGACTCAAAGGAAATGCACTTGCTAGCAATATCTCGAAATTAAGAAAACGAGACGGAGTTGCCACAGATGTTAACATTGGTTTAATAAAACTACGTAACATTGATATTGATACTTTCAAGCATTGTGATTACAAGTGATTTGTTAAAGTTTTATTTATTTCTTTATAATGTCTTCATAGCAGCATAGCGTGTCGAATCTCTTTTTGATTTTTGAAAGTGAAAAATATGTTCGGTAGTAAAATATTTAGCAGCAGTTGGTAGGTCATACCCGCAGTTGGCAACTACACTGAGTACTGAATGTATGGTATCGAAAATTGCTAAAAAATTGTAGTTATTTTTCCTTGAAAAAAAATTATAAAAATTATAATTCCTGCGTTTCAATGAAACTAATTCACACAGTCCAAATATACACATATCAATAGCCAAATAACAATATTTAAATTAATCTTTTAATTGTCTAGATGCCTCAAATTTAAGCATTATGATGTGCAGGATAAAAAAATAATAAAAATTAATTTTATAAACTGTTTTTTCAGATTTTTATTAGAGTCTCAAAACTACAAAAATATCACAAACAGATATCAAGGTTTGTCTTGCTTGACATGTTTCAAACATTGTTCAAAGATGCAGTCTTCTGAAATAAGAAATATGCAGTTACACTGATTAATGTATTAGAAGTCACTATGGCTGTGAACTTGAAAATAGTTTTTTTCATTAAATGTCGATCTTTTAAAATTATGTCCCAGTTTTTTTTATCTATGTTAAAGATATTAATTGAGCAACTGATGAAACTAAATTGAATTCTTTATTAGTAAATTTGACATCAAGTGTCAAAAGATAGTAGTAGTTCAAAAGTGTATGAAGATGCGGAATCAAAACCGACCGGTATAAAATTATCAGTTACAGCAATGAGCGTATGTATGAAGTGATTTCATAACATGACAACGTTAGATGAATTTTTCAAAATATATTAAATTCTATAGAGACACGTACATATGGAAAATCCTACCACACCTGATAATGTTACTTCCAATCATTAGCACTACTTCTCTACACCTTATGTACAAAAATACGAAATGAACGAAATAAATATAAAGAAATTATAGAACAGGAAATATATTGTAAGATACTGGAAATAATTATTTTCAATAAATGAGTTTTTAAAATTAATCAATGATCAGAATAACGCAAGTTTTCTGACACGGGAACTTAATTAGACCATCCCATGAACTTATATAATATTCAAAATATTATATATTTATATTTATATATATATATATATATATATATATATATATATATATATATATATATATATATATATCAGTTAATGTGCTTTATGTTTGTTTAGTATGTTTGTATATGAAGTAATAGTAATTATTCAGTATACTTCGGCTATATAATTTCGGTGTGTGAGATTATGCCACTGTTTAATAAAAAAAACCTTAATCGTAATTAGTTCCAAATGAAATATATTTAATTTAAAATATCACATAATTAATGTATGCGACTAAGTTAAAAACAAAGGACTTAATTAATTGTATAATTATTACATTTAAATTTTAAATGCATATGAATGTATTTTCTATAATAATTAGCAAAGCAAATGGAATGGAGCAAATTATTTAAAATAACAAAATAGCTACTGATTTTATATATAACTGATCGAAATATGTTATAAAAAATATACGGTGGCTATGTCGTTATTTAATATGACGCGAATTTAAACAAAACATATGTGGTAATGCAAATACATGTAACGGCTTAGATATACCTATATCTACATGGTAAAAATATATGGTTAAAAGTTAGTTTTGTTTTTTTTACATGATATTTAAACCATTATATAAAATAATATACCGATGTTTAAAATAAATTTTGATCATATCATTTGCGGCTTATATTAAATGTTTAATATTTATAATAATACTAGCTGACCCGACAGACTTCGTCTTGTCAAAAAGATTTGTAATGTGGCAGTTTTTGTGCCTACGTATTTTAAAAAATTCTCCTGAACAGAACCATCACCCTGGTGATAGGGCGTTGTGAATAAAAAATAATTAAATAAAACATATATAAGGATTGAAAAGTAAGTAATCGCTTTATTGTTAATCATGTGAATCATAATTATTATTATTATTATCATTGTAGTGCTTTGTGGTATACGATGTTTTTTGTTTGATTACCTGGCGCATAGATAAACAAATCTGATGGTTTTCCAACACGGGAACAGGCAACATACAATTGACCATGTGAGAAACATGGGTTTTCTAGATTAATACCACAAACACTTAATGATTGCCCCTGGGACTTGTTTATAGTCATAGCAAAAGCAAGCCGCACTGGAAACTGTAGTCGTTTAAACTCAAATGGCACATCAGTCGGAATCATTGGGATGCGCGGTATGAGATCATCTTCATCTTTATGAGAACATCTTCTCCTTTATACTTTCCTTTGAGTATAGTTGCTTCTATCACATTGTTTAGTAATTTTTTTATCGCTAACCGTGTACCGTTGCAAAGACGCGGTTGGTTGATATTTCGCAACATTATAACCACCGATCCAACCTTTAATTGAAGATTGTGAGGTGGCAATCCTGGCAAATCCAGCGAGTTTAAAAATTCCGGTGGATAGTTGACTACATCATCTTGATTAGTAGCCGAATCAACTGATTTAAAATCAAGATTTAAAGCAAGGATTGGTAAAACAGCAAAAAAAAAAACAAAACAGTAAATCGATATTTACTCTTGATTATAATATTTCCTCTTTTCTGCACGAGCCATATTTTGAGGTTCCATCTGAAGTTTGGGATATTGGACTTATCAGTTCAATCGTAGGGGCCGCTTTTTTTCCGGTATTACTGTTCTGGACTATTATCTTTATTGTTACTGGGTGCCTTGGAGATTTACAATAACGGGCTGTAATTAATTGTCAATACTTTAGTATATTCTTGATTAATTATCAAACCATATGACTTTGCATTGCCAATTATATCATGAAAAATGTGTGAAGCATGTAAGAGCTATACAACTATTACAAGTTATAGGTTCTTTTAATTAGAACACTTTATAGTTGACCAATTGCCACAGTTAAAATATTTTTTTACCCATTATATGACAAAAAAATATCTAATTCTTTCTGATGAAACAGTATTATATAAATCATACAGCTCGTATGATTATGTTAGAGTATATTAATTGTAGTTGATAAGAAATCCAATTCGCATATTTATTTACCATTTCCAAGGTTTTTGTCTAAGGCCGACAAATCAACTCTGAATGAATGAGGAAATCAAAAGTAATAATTTAATGTTGGGAACTATAAGAAGTTAATTTTTAGGTATTTTTCTGTAAATCCGAGGCTTTTTATCTCGATGAACTCTCCCAAATATTATAGCGTTTCTTCCTTTTGAAATGCATTATATTAATTATTTAATTTAAAAACAATATGCTGCATAGTATTGAGTTCTCTTTGGATATCACAAGTTAGAAAATATAATATCTACACAAATAACAAATAATCTCAACAGATTAGTAATTCAAAAACTAATGCGTTGAAAGGAGAAAAGCCTTATGGCCTTCTCGAGTAATCCTAGCAACAACTCCAAAAATGTAAACAAAACTTTTATTTGTAAATAGGTAAGAAATTTAATACTTTAAAGTCTTACAAACAATATTTTCCTATAAATTAGGCACTGCTATATGGTTTTCCTTTAATAACAAGTGGCATAACATATTATCGCATACTCAATAATGAACTAAACCTTCGCTGCGATCGATTATTATTTTCCTTCTAACTTATAATCGGCACATAGTCGCTCACTGGACTCATAGTGAATCGAAACAACATCTAAAATCAAATAAACACAACATTCCAATAAACAAAATTAGTGTTGGGATTTATCGACTGAAAAGAGTCGAAACAGTCGATAGCCAAAACGAATTGTTGACTGAAATTAGTTTTTACTCTTTTAGCTAAATACAAGTTTCTACTAACTAATATTAGCTAAATATAAGTACTAATACTAATTATGTGGAAGAAATGATCCCCTAAGTACTGTATCGTATTTTCTTAATCAGTTTTTATCAACTATTTAATTACCACACCCTTCTTAAATAAAATACATAGAAACTTCAATGAAAGAAATTTTAACATTCAAAAAGTTAAAAACTGAAAGAGAAAATCTATTGCTAAGTTGCCAAAATAAATATAGTTAAAAGTATTATACTATTTATCAATTAAAATTTTGCTCTTGTTATCCTACTATATTAATAAACAATATTGAAAATTAGGATTTGCAATCATATTACAAACAAAACACAATAAAGTTATATATTTACATATAAGCATACATTCGCGACATGACTTTCGTGATCAATGTTAAGATTGTATAGCCAGAATGTTAAAAACTAGTGGGTAAAAAACTATTGTTCAGTAACGGTCCACTGAAGTAGTCAACCAGTCGTTAAAAGCAGCCAACTGAACTAGTCACAACTGAATCTGGTCAACCAGAAATGGTCAAATGAAACCATCGACAGTAAGAAGTATTAGTAAGCAATCGATAGTCAAATTCGGTCGATAGTCCAATCGATAAATTGAATACAAAAAAGGATACATGGTTAAAAATACAAAAATTACCATTAATAACTAAAATGCTAGCCATTGTAATTTAAATAATAGCAGTTATTTTGCTTTGTTAAAAATCTTTTTTAAAATATTTATATTTATAACATAACCGCCTTAATAAGAACGTAAAAACTCGAGAAAACTTTTATCAAACGTTTGTGGTTTAAAGAGCAATGTATAAAATGCCTTATGAAAAAACAAAATGTGTCTCATTTAAAACTCGGTTTTTGGGGAACTTTTGCCAATTTTATATTTCACCACCTGAAACGTAGGGCGAGAAAAAAACGTCTTTTAATATTAAATTGTGTACAGAAGCCCCCAAAACAACCTTATCGATTCAGAGATACGCGCCTAAAATATTTAAATTAAACGTATTCGAGCCAGTGGCGTCATAAGCCAGCATTATTTATGGCATTCGAGGAATCGCGCTAACTTAAACTGCTGAAATGTCTTCGTGACTGCCATGTAGTAAAAATGCATTAACATTTAATGAAACTGGGACTGCCACCTCGGGGGTGTCGTAAACAAGCGCTGAGAAATTATATTTTTAAATTTAAACAGCACTTGACGGACACGCTTGGAACACTACCCGGGATAAAATGCTTATATTTTGTTATTATTTATTTAATTACATGCTTAATATTATAATTTATATTTATGCCGAGATGTGGTAGTTATGTCGAAATGATTATTAATTTCATGTCTGTTCTGTTAAATACGGCTTAATGTTGGTTCCGAGTCGTTGTTAAATACATTGTTAATAGTATTTTCTAATATTTCAAGTATGTTAGAATAGAGACCTCATATGTTAAAAATCTTAGTAATACTATATATATTGACTATGCTATGGCTCTTGTGCTATGAGCATATTCCTTAAAACAACAATAATTGAAGTTCTTATCTACCCAATTATCACTTAAATAAATAACATTTTGTTGTGGACAAATAAATTGTTGGAATATAGATTGATGCTTGTCAAAGAAAGAAACAGGCAGAGAAAGAAATATAATTATTAGATATATTTCAATATTCCTAGATATTATTATATTAGATGCTTGCATGTATTATCAACAATATTTCACTTTAAATAGGCATTTGTTGAGAAGAATTGGTACAATATATATTAATTAAAATATTTTCCATCAACTACTACAACCTTTTTCCATCATTCTGACAATATGGCGATACCGTGTTCAAAAAGCAATGACGGCTTTGTAGAGACACAATAGTCGACCATGCTGCACCTATATAAACAAGTGACAACCAAAACATGCTGTATCTATGGTTGGGTGCGGCAGAACTTCCCCTTTAAGCTGCAACAATCTATCCTTGACAGCTATTACAACGTGTAGCTAAGCGTTATCAGGCAATGACTTGCATTTGAACTATTACTCGCCTTTACTGAGCTTTCTCTTGGCAATGTATCATTCAATTTATTAAGTCGATATCGATGGATATTTGTAATAACAACTCCAGTTAATTTTCACTACACCTTGCTGATACCATTCGGCATCGATATGGAAGGTTTTCCCGGCATATTGAGTTTTTGCGTTTGTGTTTATTGTAATATCTCCCATTCGGTTCACCTTTTTCTTAATAGTATTTTATTTTTCTCTTCTTAGTACAAGATTACTCAATAAATAATGCAGTTATTTTATTAATTATTACAATGGGTAGGTCAAGTAAAGGTGCAGCCCGTATGAGGAAAAATAGGAATAAAGAAACAATGGTTGAAAATAATGAACGCTTCAGACCACGGGGTCCAATACCTAGTCTAAGTGATTCGACAAATATTCTAATCAAAATAGTGCAAAAAAAAAGTTATTTTTTGGTCACATCAGTTCAGAAAGTATAATTACAAATATTATACACAAATATCTGATTATTTTATGTAAAAAATATGTCAAAACTTTGTACATGACTTTGAAATTTGATGTTTTCCTTCGAGTTCCCCGAATTCCGCCATCCGATCCTGACTTGCGACCTGTCGGATGTGCACACTTACGAATTAAAAAGGAATTTTGAAAATCTGGCAATAATTGACAGAGAGATCGGTGTACATAATTGAAAAACACATAGACAGCCTAACATAGAACCTCATAGATATAATTACTATTAGTTATTGTTACATATAATTATTGGTATTTGAACATGGTTAATTTAATTTTGTTGAATATGCAGAACGCTTTGGTGTATCAAAAATGAATGAGTTGAAACGTGTTGATATGAAAACATGTCAATATATTAGAGACATTGACTAACATTAATGAAAACTTCGTGAAATGTCAGCTGATCCAGATCATGGCAATTTTAAAACGTTAGAGAAATAAAAACATTATTGAACAATAATTTTTTGCTTATCAACAGCGATTTGAATGGTTAAAAAACCTTTAAATATCGGTTAGTAATAATTGGTATTATTAAAATATATTTAAGAAAAAAAATTAACCGACTTCAAGGAATAAATAAGGAATTCACTAAAAAAAATAATGAAACTTAGATTCTTAACAGAAAAATAATGTCTTAAAATAATATATGTACATAATAATCGCTGTAATAACTAAATAAAAATATACAAAAACCTTATTTAACCTATCTATTTCACGTATTTTAAATTATATTATATATACACAATTTAACTTAAAACCTACCTAAACCTATTTATCTATTAAAACGGTAATTATTTCGAATCATATTCTAACTGTGGTCAACTAAACATTTACCAAGAATAGAGATGAAATAAGTATGTGGTGACTGTTGATAGTAAGGCGTATTATGTAAATCTATTTTACATATGTTATTATTTAACTATAAATTTAAAGCGCGATAAATTTCGTTACTATTATTACTAATAACACAAAGACTGGACATAGGTATTCAATCATATGTATGGCGAGCTATTTCACATACGAACCGCACTCAATAAAATACTAACACCATTCATTGTGACCACCATTGTGTCCAAAAGTAACCACAAACCAAATGAATGGGCTTAGAAGGCGACGAGCTTATCCACATCAAGCACAACAAAAACAAGCACGACGCAATGATATTGAATGATTCCGCAGACACAGTGCTCTTGTGATCCGTGAGCAAGCAGCATTCTACTGCGATCTGGAAACAAATTCTGGTGCAAATTAATCATTTATATAGGGAAATGTAAGTAATTAAAATACAGCGGCAAATCTACTTAGTTGAATTGCCTGAGGTATGTTTGCCAAAATTGGTTTCTCCATCAGTTCCATTGCGCTCATTAGTTTTTGGGATGAGAACCCGGGAAGAGGCAATTGCTATTGTCGTAAAATATTTGCAAGATAGATATAGATGATACAAAGTTCATCGTGTCTTGTTATATAATAAATAACATATTATATCAAATCTCATGTTATAACTTGCTTTAATATTATCCTATTTGACGTATATTTTTCAATAAAAGGTCAATTATAAAGTCTCCGGCCTGACACATAGATGGCGCTACTAGAATTAACTCCATATGTTTTTTTAGTTAGCCCTATAAATTTGAGAGCTGTCGGATCATTAGTTTGTGAATTATAGTATTTTGAGTGAAGCAACTATTGTTATTGTGAAAAAAATGGATGAAAAGGAATTTCGCGTGTTGATAAAATATTGCTTTTTGAATCGAAAAACACAGTTCAAGCAAACACTTGATGCCGAGTTTTCAGGTACTGCCCCAGGAAAATCAACCATCAAGGATTGGTATGCATCAAGTTTAGACGTGGTGAAATTAGCAGAGTGTGAACGCAGTGGACGCCCAAAGGAGGTTGTTAGCGAGGAAAACATTTAAAAAATCCACAAAATTACTTTAATCAACTGAACGTGTATATCATATCATTCAGTATTTGAAGATGATCAAACATAATAAACCCAAGTTTTTGAGTTGATATGTGACAATTTATGAAACATGGCTCCACCGTTTCACTCCGAGTGGAGTGGATTTCACATGACACACACTCTAAAGCATGGGAAAACAAGAGCCGCTGGCAAGGTGATGGCGTCTTTATTTTGGGATGCGTATGGAATAATTGTCATTGACTACCTTGAATAAAGAAAGCAGCGACTATTACATAGCGTTATTGGACCGTTTGAAGGACGAAATCGCCGAAAACGGCCGCATTTGAAGAAAAAGAAAGTGCTGCTTTACCAAGACAATGCACCGCAATCCATGAATTGAGCTTCGAATTGCTTCCTCATCCACCGTATTCTTCAGATCTGGCCCCCAGCAACTTTTCCTGTTCTCAGATGTCAAAAGAATGCTCATCGGTAAGAAATTTTCCTCGAATGAATAGGTGATCGCCGAAACTGACCATTTGACTGACTTTAAAAAACTATTTTGAAGCATAGGACAAAGCGTACTACAAAAATGGTATCAAAAATTTGGAGTGTCGCTATAATCAGTGTATCACACTTAAATGGAATTATATTGAATAAAAAGAAACTAATTTTGCCAAAAATAATGTGTGTTACTATGGTAGGCCGGGGACTTTTCAATTGGCCTGTTATAAAATTTTCTAATATGACATACATAAAAAACTACAGTAGAATACATATAAGAAATAAAACAATATTTCTCCAATATTGATATTCTATGAATTTTGATTCAAACAACTTAAAGCCCAATTATTCTTTGAACAGTATAAGGCATGCCCGTTTAAGTTACCCATTATAGCACAACTAAATCGGGTCTTTACTGGTTAGTTTAAAGTTTATAGGGAATCAAAGAGAAGCAGACACATGCCCGTTAAGTATTAGCTTCTAATTATCCGCCTATATATGAATTAGTTGGAAAAGTTAGTGGACCGGGAAATCCAGGCTCGTTTACAGATCATTAAACAGGTCAAATTTAAACCTCAGTACAATTTAAAGCCCCTGAATATTTGCAATCATTAATTTTAAACGACGAAAAGCCATTTTATGTTTGATAAGCGGTGATAGATATTTGAATTCAATTTTTTTATATTTATTTCCTTATTTATTTAGCTCTTTCAGCTCTTTTGTGGCCTTGTTAAATTATCTCTAATTTTCTTCTGTTCTTTGTTGCTAGGTTTTTCGAAGTTTTCTCTTTTTGGCAATTTTTTGTTTAATTGCAGATGAAATATAATTAAACTTTTGATATGTCGCGCTATTATGTGTTGCGTACCAGGCTGCCTCTTATATAGTTTTTATTATATTTTTTGCTACTCTTTCTGTTTCTCTCTCTGTTTTAAGAGGTAAATTTAGAGATATTAAACTGTTTAATTTCTTTCTAAATAAGGGCCAGTTACTTTTCGTGTTATACAAAATAGGTGGTTTTGTTTTGTTGTGAATATTTGAGTTCACTGTTATAATAACTGGCGAGTGATCAAATAAAAGATCAAAGCATGATTCAGCTTTGCACGTTTTGGTGTCAATATTTTTATAACACAAAAGTCTATGGTATCGGGAATAGAATTCCTTATATGAACAGCATTTTTTCCCTAGATTATACATTACATAAATATTTTAAAGTTTTTGGAAGTACCTAAAATTAGTATAATGGTTACTTAGTTAGTGGAGCCTAAATAAAATATAGTGACTTAATGAACCTAAATGCGCTAAAATTTGTGCTTGTTTCCTCCGACTATTTTTCGATTTCTCATGCATAATCTACACGGATACTTCCAAGTCAGATAAAAGTGTATCAGCATCTACCTAAAGTCAAGCAAGCCAAGGGGAGTCAAGTCTCAGGCTCCAGGCCACGCATAACCTCCATTCTTTAAACAGAACTGCCTGTCATACCTTTATAGCTCTAATCTATATCCCTTCGTCGGCCCTTCACCACCATTCATTAACCATTTCTGTTCAGCGTAGTTAAATGCGCGTCATATTTTTTGCGTGAAAACTGCGCACAATACCCAAAAAATCCTCAAGCTTTACTAAAATGTTAATTCTGCTCATATTTCTGAAACCTTACTCTAGCTCCAAGGCCAACGCAACCAACAGCATGAAAATGCGCAAACATTAGTAAACAGTAAAATGAAAAATAATTCCGCTCTAATGAGACCTCCTCAAGGAAGACTATAAGATACGCCATAAAAGAATGCCTAAACAAGAGCCTAAAGCCCACCTTACTTCTGGACACTGTTTGACTATTTACTAAAATCTCACTACTCCATCCTGATCTCGAGAAAATACCTAAATTATCAGCTCTTACTGCAGTGCCGAACTTACACTTCCTCAAACTGACCCACATCACTACTCTAGTGATCCGACCCCTTAAGAACTTGAAAAGCAACCAGTAGGTCCACTTGCGAGAATTCCTCAGAATTTTAAAGGTCAGCAGCAACAAGTATTATAGTGCAACGTATCACCAAGACTCAGTTACCATTAGAGTAATTTTTGAGGAAGAGTTAAATCAATAAATAAATATATAAAATCAAAAGTGATATATGAAAACAGGGGTGTGTTAAAAAACAACCAAAATGTGATAAAATTATTGTGATAAATGTGGTAAATCTATTGGTGAAAACTTATTAAATTTTAGCGATATTGAACTCATGTACGTTCACCTTTTATTAACCGACTTCAAAAATTGGGAGGTTCATCGATTTATCCGTCAATTGTAGACCGATTTTTATAATTATTTTTCTATTCGAAAGAGTGAACTCCTCAAAGGCTAGGAGTTAGAGAATATTTCTTAAATATTATAAGGACGTACAGAATAATAATTGTATACTTTGAAGTTAATTAGGTAAGCTGATGATGAAAACAGGGTTGCTTACCAAAGTCGTTCGGTTTCTTTATTCCCATTTTTCATCATACGGGTAGCACCTCTACTTGTATTACCCATTGTAATACTTAATAAATAACAATAAAGTAATTTATTGAGAAAATATCTAGCACAAAAAAGGGGAAAATATTTTCTCACTAAAAAGTAAACAATAATCAAATTTAGATTTTTAACATTAAAAATATCGATAAAATATGTCCCTAATAATTGTTTTAATAACAAAATAAAAATAATCGAAAACCTTATTTAAACTATCTACTAAACGTATTTTATATTTTACTATATACACACAATTTAGCCTGATACCTACCTAAACTTATTTAGCTAACTATAATATTATTTTAACTACTACCACCTGATCAGTTTCAAATAGGCGCCGAGCCCAAACAATACGAAAGTAATTTCCCATATACAATTGTCATATACACAACATTAAATTACCACCAAAACAAATCTTATTTGTTGCTCGTACCAACAACAAAGTGATCATTTGGTAGTAGTTAAAATAATATTGTAAATAGATAAATAGGTTTAAGTAATATTTCATTTTTTGGTTGTTGGGTATATAAAAAAGTAATGAAATAAATCCAATATAATCAAAAACTCCTAATTAGCCTGTATTTTTAAATATCTATCCATTAATATTAATACCATTAATTGTTTATTTGTCTGAATTTTAAATTATTTGTTACGATTTTTTAATTAGAATCGTTACTATTTAGAACATGTCTAAATGAAACAAGAAAAAATCTCCAAATTGTTAACAGATGACAAACAAGGGCAAAAGGCAATAAAATGAGAACACTTACGAAGATGGACAGGATAACGGTGTATATCCAATTTTTTAAATTTTATCTTCCTTACAATACTTTAATTTAATCTTTTAGGATCCTACTCAAACCTTGGGTCTTTCAAAGTGTCATGTCATGATACAGCATTTATTATTTGCATATCAGCGGGATTTTTCGAAACTGGCTTGGTATTTCTGTAATTTCGAGAAATAATAATATTAGACATTATTTCAAGTAACATGGAGAGGTTACTTAAAAATATAGAACATGTGGTATATACTTGATATAAGCTAATGTTTTAGTAAATCATTTCAATTAAATGCACAGAACATCCAAAGTTATTAGAATAGAACCAATAAACAAATAATTTTTCATAATTCTTCATAAAAACAGCTGTTTTTTTTTATCAAAGTTTATAGAAATAACACGTGGTTTGATACTTAAAAAGCATGAATACTCATTTGACTTCTAAATTTTTTCTTCAAATAAATAAAAATATAGCTGTAGGCGTTAAGTCTGGTTAGTACAGTAGGTGCGGCAGAGTTTCCCATTAAAGCTGTAATGTCTTTACATTTCTGCAACATGTGGCCGAGTGTTGCTTGCAACAAAATGATTTTGAGTATGTTACTCGTTATAGCTGATCTTATATACGATGCTGAAAGAGTTTATGCATCGTTGTTGCTGAAAGACATATTCAATTATATGGATGCCATTTTCCTGCCTTTTGAATCTTTCCCATAAATGCTTAAATGCTTAGAAATAGTTCGTCAAGTGCTAAGCTGTCTGAAAATCCTTGACAATTTGAACTGGGTTTTAGTCCAATAAGTTTTGCAATCCATTCATATATTGCTGCATATCAAAGAGCAATATAAATGAATATCTAAAATGAGATTTTAAGGCATGGTTAACATCTGAATACACTCAATAACTCTATAATGCTAAATAAAATACTTTTATTTTATATAAATAAATGTCAAAACCGTAATATTTAAGAGTCTTATTAGGTTATTTATATTGACAATTCGCATTTTTACCAGTCTTATTCGTTGATCAAAATAAGTGCAAGCCCTAATAGTCCCTAATAGTAAGTAAATAAGAAAATATTCTCTAAGCACATCAATGAATGACAAAGTAGTTGACCAGATGTTGTTGAAGCCTTGTTTTTTAACAAGATCAATCGGGATAATTATTGATTATATATCTGTTAAATAATCTCATTCCTTTATTTTATACAATTACATATAATTAGGGAGAATGCCTTATCTCGACAACATTTCATTTTCAGCAGAAATTAAATAAAAGACCAATTTACCAGAAATTTATTACTTACAAGGTCTTGTGAAAATATTTTTCTAACATAATTCAATGGAGGTAAGTTGAATGTGGTAAGCTAACAAGATCATTTTATAAGATTATCCCTAATAAAGTTTTGGGACGTGATCTTTGAAACCCGTCTTCTAAGCAACTGATAACAAGGGATGTAAAGCTATGGGAAAGTTTCTATAAAATTAAGTTTTTTTCTTTGTTTGTCCTAAAAGCTTTCCGTTATAAGCTACAAAATCGAATTATTGCTTCTGTTTGTATTGTATGGAAGGAATTTAATATTCTTTTGTATATACTTTTAACATGTTAAGGTTGAATTTTCTATTTCCGGTTGTAACTTTCTTTCAAGACTTTTTTTCAATGGATTTCTTTTATGTGTTATATTGATTTGTATATTGGCTGAATAATGTTAGAGTTGAAAATAAATATTAGATATCTAATATCCAGAGATCTATTTTTTAAATCTTCTTCGTAGAACGATTTGTCTGATTTCAAAATAGTTTTCAGTTTTTACAATTCATTTGTTGTTGGATTCAACTGTGTTTTAATTCCTCTAAGAATATAGCCTCTGCCAAAGCTTTTTCCCCGATAGGTTCATGAGGTGCTTGCATGAATTTTGAATAGCTAGCGATATCTATTAGTGAATCGATGTAAAGAACTGTCAAAGAACTTAACCTAATGTTCATTTAATAAAATAACAATTCAATAGTTTAGCAATTTCTCTACATAAAGTAACACTTTTTCCTGTTAGTGTCATTAAGTTATTTAGTGTATGCTGACGCCAATCATGGAACACTCAAAATTGTATTTTTAACCATATTTACTGTTGTTGTTTGATTTGAAGAAATATGCTGCCAAAGTCCATGAAACACAAACTGAAGACGATGTTGATCCGTCATGTTTCAGTTGTCAAGTTTGATTCCAATGATCTGAAACGGTAATATTGATTAATCAATAACAAAGAATGGCATGGATTAGCAAGGATTTTCGATGGCAATGAATTGCAAGGTATATTGAATGGAAACCCATTTTAAACTTTCAGGAACATTGGAACATCTAATCAGAACAACATAGCGATTTCGTTGATTTTCTAAGATTACGTGATGATATATATGATATATATATATATATATATATATATATATATATATATGTATGTTACATATATCATGTATAAGATGAGTTATAACAAATGGATACGAAAGTCATCTGCATTGGTAGTGCAGCTAAATATTAATGGTAATAAGTTCTTGCTGTACACATGGTCAGATCAGCAAGGTATAGCATTAGGAGTTACTAAAACCGAATGATATTCTTACTGCTGAGGTCTATCGACATAAATTGAATAATTTAAATGACTTTACGTTGGAAATATACATTAAATATGAATAACACACGCAAAGTGATATTACAAAAGTCCTCCTGTCATAAATTAAAATTCTGGATCATCCGCTAGTTGCGTCAGACTGGATAAACCAAGTCTCATTAACGTGAATATATTTAATATATTGAACAATTTGTATTCATTTTTTGCCGAAATATAGTAAGCCAATTTTTATTTAAAAAAAATACTAGTACAAAAGTGTAATATAATATTTATTGAAACTAAGCATAAATTGTTTATGCTAAATTCTGTATATTTCGACAATCTGCAGCCTGTTGCAGTTTCCAAGAGGAATGCGCAAACACCTTTAACTTTGTCAGACGGAGTAGTTTACATTATTCGGAAAATTGTAGAACAGCAAACAGTGAAATTGTAAAGTTAAGCATAAAGTTACACAGGTAAACGAAATTCCTGGCAATTTTCGTTGCAGATCCACCTTACACTATTTACTATTCATATAAAAGGCTGGAATTCTGTTTGCACTACGACTAGCAACCGGTAATAAAATAATACAAAAAAACTTCTTCAATGTTGATTTTATTTAAATTAATATTGTTCATGCACTTGATTATTATGAAGTGTATTATTTATAAAGCCTTTGCTATATAGCCTATTATAACACATTTTGTTTAAGAAATTATTGAATAAAAGGAAATAATAAAAATAATTTCTATATACCTTTTTATTTTTATATATATTTTTTATTATTTAATTAATACATTGTTACTAGTCGTTTCCGTCTAACCTACAATTTGTCTTTATACTAACTTTAATCTAGGTATATAACTAGGAGGACCCATCGGCCCTAACTCAATTCCTGAATAATTGTCCCAGTGAAATGATGTTTATACATTTTACTGCTGAATTTTTTAATATATGCACCTCAATACACAACACTAGTCAAGATGAGATGGTTTGATTCTTTTGAGTCTGTGCCCTGTTCTGATGGTATCTAAAAGTTGCAATATTTCAATATTAGTATGAGAATGGAGTCTTTCCTCATGCCCCCTTGCAATTCTCTTGATTTCTTGACTGACTGTGGGTATCTGAAGGTCTCGATGTAGGTAATCAGTCCTATAGCATTTGGGTGCACCCACAATACCTCTCAGGACTTTGTTCTGAAAAATTTGTGTTTTATTAATGTTACTCTTTGCAGAACATCCCCATAATTGAACTCCATATGTCCATATAGGTTTCAATATTTGCTTAAATAATAGCAATTTATTATGTACTGATAATTGTAATTTTCTTCCAATTAGCCAGTACATTTTCCTATATTTCAATTCCAGTTTATTTCTTTTCGTCTTTATATGTTCCTTCCAGTGAAGTTTTGCCTGAAGGTTCATTTCGAGATATTTAGCGTTGTTGCTATATGGAATGATAGTATTATCTAATGTTATTGTTGTACGGTTTGTTTATAGATGAACTACACATGTACAGATTTACTTTTATTAATTCTTATTTTCCAAACTTGTTTCCAATTATTTATATTGCCACTTGCTGTTGTAATCACCAGCAAATGTAGCCATCGTAATATCCTCCATTTGTGGTATATCACAATTGTAAAGCAGATAAAGCATTGGTCCCAGTGCACTTCCTTGTGGTGCACCTGCTTTAGCTTCTTTTATTGTAGAGTAAGCTTCTTCTTGCTTGAATCTAAACTTTCTGGTTGTAATGTATGATTTTAATAGTTCGGTGTGTTGTTTTGGTAGCATTTTCTGTAGTTTATGGCCAAAGCCTTCATGCAAATCTTATCAGATTCAATTCGTGAAAACTAATTTTGAGGTTTTAAAATTGGTAATTTGGACGCCCAAAATAATTTAACACAAGGTTTCAAACTACTACTCGATGATGATCCATATAAAATGCAAGAATAATATGCACAGTTGTTGGGAGTAACACAAGAAATCATTTCCAATTGCTTGAAGCACATAGGAATGATCTGAATTAAAGCTATGAGACATTCAAAGGTGTTCATTCAAGTGTACTCGTATTGTTAATGGGGACATGTGAATCATTGAGACCACCTTGTCATGTATCAACTTGTTAACGGCAAATCCGTATATGCAAGGCGATATGGTATACTAGGTGCTACTAAAATCTAATGAAACAATAAATAGGCATCGTTACCCGCTAAATTTGATGTGCTTGAACCGAGCACAGTGCGTAAAACGGCCGGAATAAGACCAAATACACAACAATGTTATTTGTCAGCGTGATAACGCTCGACCACATATTGCAAAACCAGTGTCAACATACTGATGCTACGTGTCGCATTCTACAAACCTTGCTCCTTCTGATTGCTAATTTTTACGATATCAGTCACATGAGACTTGTGTTGCGACCTGTCTGCGCAGCGTCTCGTGGATAACGCCAAAAGGTATTACCTTAAAAATCAAAAAAAATTAGCAAATATCGATAAAAAATTCTTTGAATAAAATACATTGTATCGATTAAAATAAAGCTTCAAATTAACACAATAATATTTTAAAACTAATTTATGGTAATTAGATTAAAATTTTATGTTCAGAATGAGAAATTTATTTCATTTTTAATTTCTTATTAATTTATGTTCCATTCTATTAATTTGTTTATTCCTTAGTTTATTTTATTTTCATTTATTATTATTCATCAATCTTTAAAATACATAAAACATATATTTAGTCATTTATAGCAATCCATGAAGTGTCAATTTTACTAGTCGATTAACTCTAGTTTTGCTGACAACAGTGTTCAACATAACTAAAACTGTACAGAATACTTTTTTCGAAGAATAAATTTGATCTGATCCCTATAAGTCAATATATTCAGTATACTTGCAGTGTCAGTTATTTAAATCTTAAACAAATATCAAAATTGCTTTGCTTTGCCGCAAAATATGGGCCAATATGGTAATATTTTGATTTCGATTGTTGTTATAATATATATTATATCGTAAAGATAACTATAACACGGATGAGTGAGAATCAATTTAAAAGTAATTATAAAACGTTTTGTTAAAACGAAAAAAATTATAAGGGTTTAAGGACGTAAGCGATTTAATGAAGAGTACATTGTCAATTTATTAGTGAGTTAGCAAAAATGTTCGACGTAGAATTGACCAAGCAAACAAAGTAACAAAAATTCACTTGAAAGATGTAATGCAACCGCATCTTTCGAGCGACTAGCCCAAATCGGGTTAACAGCGCCGTAAAATGCCCATTTTGTAGAAGCGAACTCCTCTAATTGGATTTAATTAAGCCGTAAAATATTCCTCAACGTTTTCCGTGATATTTTTACTCCTGTTTATTTTATTTCCGCTATCATTTAGCTCTGGTGCTTACGTGATGTCCATTCCAAACCAGACCCACTTGAATTATTTCAGATATTTATGTCGGCCTTATGTTTCACCGTTCTCTCGTTAATTATGCTTATTTCCATTTTATATATTTCAGGTTCAAATTATTAATACTCCTATTTCTAAATTCGAAATATAATGGAACAATAATAATATGGTGCTTAAAAATGTATTTGAGTGGAAATATAGGCATGCTCTTTCTCGCTTTCATGTAAATATATAATAAGCATCAAAAACCGTCTTTATATAATTTTTTCTACTCCTAAAGTGTGGACGTTTGCCAAGTTAAACAGGGTTTGATATAAAATTATTCTTTCATTTTGTAAGTTGCAAGTAAAAGAGTTTCAGCGATCGAATTGGTTTTTAGATTCAACGTGTAACAAAGCTTAAAAGTAGCGTTGGGAACTATCGACTGAAAACAGTCGAAACAGTCTATGGTCGCAAAACAGTCAAAATAGTCGATAGTTAAAAAAGTAGCGACTGAAAATAATAATTACTATTTTCAGTTAAATGAACGGTTCTACTATTTTGTTCACTTCGTCATGTGAGACGAAGATGTACCTTTCGTGTATAAATTGTGAGAGAGGAAAGGACGGAGATAATTTCTTGGAGCTGGGAGCTAATTTTATATGTAGTGATATTTTCCAACGTTAGTATAAGCGAGACGTAGATGTACATATTCATTAACGTAATAACTTTAAAAAAGAAAAGGAAAAAAATTATTACTGAATACTATTACCATGCAATTAACAATTTCATTTTAAATGAAGTAGAGTTACTTTTATTTTTTAATGTTGTGTGGATTTGTAAAAAGAAATGGAATTTCTCTATGGAATGGAATAATACCGACATAAGTTTTATCGTATTTTAGTATGTTAATTGCTATTTTCAAATAATATACTATAATAAATATAGACAACATAAATATATTAAATAAAAATTAAAAATATACGGAATCATAGAAAAAAAAACTAATTCATAACATAATTAAAAATGATCGCACAATAACTACTAGAGCTGATAAAGTGAATGCTTTATTTAGTATTGAATTTAAATATTTTTAACAAAAATCGAGAGAGTAATCCAAACATTACCTATTATTGCCATAAAAACAATTAAAAGTATATCACTATTTATCATTCACAATTTAAATCTTTTTACCCTATTGCATTAACAATCTTGAAAAAAAAACTACTAAAAAATCATAAAACTATATATATTACATATAAATCTATGTAAGCATAAATTAACCAGTAAATAAATTAATAGTAGAAGCAAAATTAGTAACTAAAAGTATACGACTGAAACAGTCACCAGTAAAAAGTAGTAAAATCATTCGAATCAAAAATAGCGACTGAAACAGTCGATAATAAAAAGTAGTCAATTACTAAACAGTCGATAGTCGATTTCAGCCGATAGTGCCCAAAACTATAAAAAAAGTATCTTTCTACTGCTTTAACCTCTTTTCTTCTCCTACTCTCCTGATATATATATATATATATATATATATATATATATATATATATATATATATATTTCCATCAGAGTGTAATCTATATAATATAGTGTAATCTATATCTATAATCTGAAACATACCTAAGGCGGTCTTATGTTGACATTTGTTATTCGCCAATAATAAGAGGGAAAAAATAATAATAATCCAAAATCATATGTCTGATGCCGATAAAAACATAACTGTATTTATAAGTTACTCTTAATAAAAACATTATGAATCTCGAAAATATGATATAGCAACAATATTCCTGTATTTGTACTTCTGAAATCCTAAGAATTATCTAATAGAGAAGTGGATCCTGTAATTAATATGATAAATTCTTGGATATAATTTCTTTAATAAAAACCTCTTAGTTTTCACAGTTTCAAAATAATTTTAGGATATTTCCCTACACGAAGTAACTCTTCTTCAATAAACTGTTATTGAGTTATTTAGTTCATAACGGTGCTAATAATGCAACGCTCAAGATACCATTTTAAAACATTTAACTTTTGTTGTTTGACTTGAAATTAAACAAATCTGATGCCGAACCCATCAAGGACTTTCTAAAAGTCCTTGATGGATTATAAATTATGGTGACGATGTTTGGTTATATTCTAATTGGGATTTTTTTCCAATTAACGATCTTGATGTCAACCACAAATAAAACTCTGGTATATTAAACAGTTCGAAGGCAATAATAGAATAAACCAGGATGGAAACACAACTCAACCTCTCAGAAAACTTTCAGGTAGCTTAGCAGTTGATGAATGGAATGTATATAGTCCTTCATTAAAACCTCACAAAAACAACCAATGTATAGCAAGCCGAATATGTTTCCAAATGCAGTTAGCGAGAATGTAAAATTCGTTTTTACCTCGAACTGTTTTTCCCTTCTTAACTTACTCCATTTAAAAATAGACAGAATGACTTCTTATGAGTCTTATAAAATTCTTCAAAGAATTAGTGACAATTATTGATGGTTACAAACCAGTAAGCATTGTAATTCAAAATTCTAACTTAATGTGGGAATATGGCGGCGTGCTGACGTTATAAACTTTGATGAAGTGCGTTGACTGTTTTATTATAAGTGAGCTTATTTGCAAAGAAAAAATTTATATGCTTGCATGCATAAGAAAACAGTTCTCACTAGTGTATTTTGGCTAGCGATGAAAAGTAAATCTACTGTCACAATCTCATATGCAAATTGTAGAAGGTTGTAACTTTAGGAGAGCCATTGACAACGCAGCCGCATATTTATAAGAATAAAGTATCACTGCGCATATGGTGGGATCGGCAAGGTGTAGTATTTTACGTGGTATTAGAACCAAATTAAACCGTTACTACTGATATCTACTCGATGTCAGCTAAACTAAATTTATGAATGAACTGAATAGTGTATTACTGCAAAAAGTACAAATAGTAATGAGTAACAGTCGCAAAGTCTACTTTTCCATCATAACTTTCGGCCACACGTTACGTAAGAGTTGTGAACGACACTTTGGAAGTCTTGCGCCAATTAGCTTACTCACCAAACATAGTGCCGATGTCCATGCAGCATGGATTGGCTGGCACACGTATTCGAAATTCGAAGTTGTGAGAAACTGGATCGATGATTGGATTAGTGCCAAATCAACATCGTTCTTTCGACACAATATCGCCAAGTATGCAACAATACACAATATTATATGCAATGTTATCAAGAATTTGGTAAAAAGTTATAGAAAATGATGGAAAATATTATGATTAATATATATTCTATTGGAAAAATGATCAGAATACATGCGAAATCCTAATCTAATAATATCGGGGTTGTATCGGTCTCTAATCATTAGCCAATGCTGTCTGACTGTTATCCACCCATCATTCCTCTTGAAAGTAATAGCCTCAAAACATCGCAATTTATACGACTTACTATTTTTTGATCACAGTTGTATATTTAATACCAAGAAGTAACGACTAACAATAATGCTTGAACCAGTCACTGTTTAATAATAGAAGCATCGTAGAAATTAAATATATTCAAGCGACACTATTGTCTTGAGTCTCCAAAAGTAAGCATACAAATTGCATCGAAAGCAAAAAATATATCATTCCATAAAGACAAAAAGTTGCACACCTTATTAAAACTGATAACGAATTAAGAATTATTTTTATATTGTTATACTGTTTATACGTTAACAAATATTCTTTTTCGGAAGAACAGAGTAAATGTACAAGATAAAATGAGATTTCCCTTAAAACTACTCTACTCATTTACCGTAATGTTCTTCTACAATCGATGACCTCTTATTCCGGTCTTTATCGTAACATAAAACTTATATCATCTGCTTGTGTTTCTCACATGACCCGTTATTTCCCGTAGCCCGAGTGGTTTTTGCCACTTTAGGGGTTAGTAACGTCATTTTTTCCTTAAAGGGACGTGGATTGCTTGTTTTATACCAAACTACCCACTCTAATGGAGCGTCTGGAGAAAAACTCGGCGAAAAAACTTGCGAAAAGCTGTTTAAATGCATAACCTTACGGATTTGCTTCCGTCCCTTGTTTCGTTGTTAAGGATAATTTCGAAACAGTAACATTTTGACAAATAGCACTAGGAGTTTAACGTGGAATTAGGACGGAAATAATACAAAAACTTTTAGGTCCAACATCGTCCAAAAGTGGCATATCACGAAAATATTTTGTCCTTTCCCGAAACAAACGCATATTTTATCTTATCTCTGACAAATCACCCTTGGGAGAAAAAAATCCTGTCATGTATTTAATTAAAGGACTGAATTTAATCCCCTCTTTTTGCAATCCAATATGGGGCTGTTGTTTTGTTGAGGAATGGCTGTTGTTTTGTTGAGGAATGTTATTTAAGGAAAGACTTTTCTTAAATAACATGTTCATAAATAACGCATTGCAATTAAAACGAAAGCGTCGTTCAGTGGACATAACGAAATGTCCATAAAATAGTATTAACTATTTTTTTCAAGAAATAATTTTGTATTACTTTTCTCTCAATTTCAGTTAAATAGCTGATGCAAGAGTAGTCAATTCTTGCTATACCATGAAAAACCATACCATAACTATACCAATCATCAATTGAAAATTATCTTTATTTTACTTTTTGACCGCATAAAAACCGCTAATTGAAGCCAAGCAGTGCATGAAAATCTATTGAATACCTACATATATTTGAGTCAATTTTTCACTTTAAGAAGGCATTAATTGAGAAAAGTCAACATAATATATATGAATCAAAATATCGCCTCTTTATTGCTAGGAGATGGTGATTTTAATATTAATAACAAAAGCCTCGGACAAAAAAAGACAAAAATAATTTGAAGAAAATAAATTCTAAGATTCTAATTCTAAGATGTATTGGACGAAAACCTAGCTCAAAGTTTCAAAACTTTTAGCCAGCTTGCACACTACCAAAAAAATTTTTAAAAAACCATAACTTTGAACCGTGTCAAAGAATCAGCTTACCAGCTGCTTTTGATTATCATTTTTTGACCATTTTTTTACCATACGGTTTCGAACTTCTGCAGAAATACTAAAATCGATCCATGACTCGATCGGTGCCAAACTAACATTGGTTATTTTGACATAATAACAGAAAAGAAGGGAAATAGTTGTAGAATATGATCGAAATTATATTTTACAATAAATTCATTTTTAGAGTGAATATATTATTAAACTATATGCAAATGCATATTATATAAAATATTAAATTCTGTATTAAGACATGTATTAAAATAAGGAAAAAGTACAGAATGAAAAAGAAATTAATTGAATTAATTTAAAAAGCAAAACCATTTTTTTAAATAGGATCATGGACGATACAACAATTGTTTAATCTCATTTTTTAATCAAGTTCTGTGTTTGATGTGTTGTTGGAATAAGGCGTCTCTTTTTGACTACAGGTTTTATCGAGAATATATCTTATTCCTACACAAAAAAAAATTCGTTTTACTTTGATATTTCACAAAAGGCCTATTGGATAAACGATCTGAATTTCTTTTTTTGTTTTCTCAATTCGATATGGTCTGTTTATGTCTTGGAAATAACCTTTCAGTTGTTTATGAAAACAAAGTCTGACCTTTGAATAAATAAGAACTGTTTTGCTATTTCGTTATCGTCAGAACTGAGAAATTTGGTATGTCATAAAGATGTATTATTTTTTAACAAAAACTAAATTGCTATATGTAGATGTATACGAATATCATTAAAAGTACTCGTGGAATATTACAAAAACTCAATAAAAGCGATTTCCATTACACCCATCCATCCAACAAGTTGTATTGTAGAGAATTCTTGAAAAATTCCTAAAATATTTCTATTCGCTATACTGCAATTCATAATACATAAAGCAGAGTTCATTATTAAAAAATATAATGATTAGTATTTTAAGCGACAAGAAGGAATTCATTTTCTAAACTCAACTTTATTTAAGAATAAACTTTGCTTCAAAATTGATGCATTCTTCCTCCTAAGTTTCGATACTTTTTGTAAAATAATTGTATTGGTTGTTTTACATAACTTATCATGGATGAAATAGGTTTTCATATAAAATGGGATTTTTTCGTTTAGTAGATTAATGTATAATTCCTAGCTAATATATATAACAAATATAACGCTTTATTTAGCTTACTCTCTGCAAACTCTACTCTATGTGAAAATACACTTCTTCAATAATATATTTAGTATCTAAATAATTTTAAATACAATTTAAAATAGTTTGTGAGGCGTTAGTGAACGAATTTCTGGTTTTGGATCAGATCAGATCAAGCCACTTTTTTGCTTCAATAGTGTTTTTTGTCCAACAAAAAATAGCTGTATCATGGATGAGGTCATCAATGTGTTAGACTAGAACGTTTTGAATTATTTGTTTTAGTTTCTAAATTATTTTTATCAGAATTCTGACACAGTTAACTATTCCAATTATATTTTATATTTACCATTTTTTTCAATTGAGCGTCTGTAAAACCAATTTAAACTGTGTGCCTTAATAATTATATATATTTGTTATTAATTATTTATATATATTTAACTGAAACACTTAAGGATAATGAATCTCATCATAATTAAAAACATTACACAAATAAAGTAAAGTTACCCTTATTTTAAATTAAATATTTGACTATATTACAGAATATTGTTAGAGAGACATATGATATACAAAAACTCTCTAAAATAAGCTTTCTTAAAAAGGTTTACTTAAGTTATTAATTTTTGCTTTATATTTGATATTATTGTAACTATATTTACAGTAATTAAATACCAATCATTAAAATTTATTTTTTATTACTGTTTTTCAATTTAAATTCGAATCTTACATAACGCGAATTGCCTAAAATATTTCGGTTTTTAAGATTCTTAGCGACATTTCGACAGATTATGTAGGAAAGTAGAGCAAGAACTGTCTGTAAGAACAAAAATGTAAGAATGTTCATATCACTCTCTGCTGAATAATCTCCATAGAGCTGATAACAAATGCTCCACTAAACTGAATAATTTATTTATTTTAATTCGAACCTTAAACCGAACGCAACCCTTATCAACTGTAATCGGTGAGTTTGGATTCAAGTAATGAAAGAAAAATGGTTGGTATATATGGAAATGTTTCCAAAACCTTGGGCCCTCCTAATATCACTTATTTCAATCAACGCTAATTGGCTAACCAACGAATTTATTTTTATGGAGGTAAAAATCAATTTACAAGGTAAATCTTTTTAAAGTGATTATAATAAATAAAGCTAAGACTACATTAATAGACATATTATATAATAGACAATTTAACACGAATTAACATAAATATTATGCTATTATACATCTTGTTATATGTCGGCAACACTGTTTAAGTGTAAATAATGCAAAGCATATATATTGCTGAGTTTCTAGATCTTGTAGGTTATATTTTAATGTATTATACGCTTTATTCCGTGACGGTTAAACAAGCAATCGGTGATATGAGTAATTTTTCAGACTGACAGAGACCGACGAATATTAAAAGGTATTGTATCTAGATAGTATAACTCAACATTCACTTGAGTAATACAGTTGAGACATTAGCAGTACCGCGGGAGCTAACATTCATGGAAGGGCTACGATTGTAAGACTCTTTATAACGGAAGCCATCGTTAAGCTGTTAAAGAAAAGGTTCAACGAAAACCAATAAATCCTGAATATTTTATCATTAGAATAATGTGGTATGGTCCGATAAATCATTGTTTAGATTGTTCCCTACAAATTGCCCGATTTATGTGCGGAAAACTCCAAATGAAGCCTACGATTCAGACTGCCAGCTTCCTACATCAAACATGGAGGAAGTTCTGTTATAATTTGGGTGGCAATATCGTAGTATTCAAGTAGTCCTCTCATTCACAATGCTGAAGTTCTTGCTATTAAACATCTTGCCTACCTTGTCAGATACTGAGGAGCAGATATTTTTCTTCAACATCAATGTAGAGCTTTGCAGATGTTTTGTACATGAATGGGACAATATTCCGTTGGAAACTGTTCAGTAATTCCAAGAATATTTTGCGCGAAGGATTGCAGCTAATTTAAAAATAAATGTTGACTCAACTACTTTTTAATAAATACATTATGTGTATATATCAGATGTTCATATAATAATATTCACCCTCTATAAGAAAAATTGGAAGAACACTGCGATAATATCTAAATATTACAATGAGTATTGATCCGAAGTCCATGTGTATCAATGGCGCAGAGCATCTCAGTGTCATCTACTAGTTTTGTAGATTATTGTACAAACTGTTAAATTGTTGCTTTGTTCAAGGTGTTTTAAGGACATATCAAAACATATTGCCGAATTATTTTCCCCTACGCTCAAATGAAAAACGCTTTGTGTTTTCTTTGAGTGTATATAGTTGTAAAATTAACCAAGCATTGAGACTATTAACGATTATTCGGTCTTTATTATCAATTTAAATTGGTACATTTTTGGTAAATTATTTTGTTGACAGCTACAATGTCGAGTAACTCCAGAAAGACATCAGTTTGGATTAGATATAATATAAATAATATATAAGGATAAGATAAAATAGAACAATCTGAAAAATATGATGATAACATTGTCCAGCTAGAACTGTTCGGTCGATATCAGTAACAAAATTTGGAAGAGTATATAAAATACTACGAATGATAAAAAAAATTATCTTATTTTATGGAAAGATTAGTCCACTTGCTGAACTGTGACACTGGAGGTTTTATTTATTAAAACCCCTCGAGACTCCTATTTTTAATTATTTCATTGGTTACACTATTCAGTGCTTTAGCAGTGTGAATAGAGACAATAATTATATAAACAGGTAAAACTTGTATATACTACATGGTATACCTTTATATTCTAGGAATTTAATAACTGTGTTTAAATTGTTTCATACAGAACGGCTAAGTAGTATGAACAAATAAAAGCTGACCAATAAAAGATGAGTTCCATAAAATAGCCGTAGTGCTTATAAGAGGATATTATACCAGTATCTTTTCAAATCATAATCTAAAAAATAAACTTGCTATCAAACACATTTGACACATATCTTGGAAAAAATGGAAGAGTAACACCTTGAAATCTCAGTGATATGAAAACTGCTGTCTTAAGAATAACTTATGTAAGTAACTCTTTTCTAAAATTAATGTATCTAATGAGTTTTACTTTATATTTTAGTTCGAAAATATAGTAGATTTTCAGAGATGGTTAGTTTTACATGTTGATGTGTTTGTTACATTTTAAAATGTTGACATTGATCTATGAATTGAATAAAATTAATAAATATATGACACTATTGTATCTTTTTTTCCAATTGCTATTTCTAGTATTTTAGTATTTCTATTCTTAGTATTTATTAGTAATTGTTTTATATGAGATTATTATTAAACATCTTTTCTTCAGTTTGAAATAGTTTTTCCATATCATTTGACAAGTTTTGTACTATGGAGAAGAATGTATTTCCCTTCAAAGAAATTACCATTTGCAAAATAGAAGTCAAAGTTAAATATTATTTCAGATTTAATATCAAGGTCCTTGCAAGTAATATACGAAAATATTAATTTTTCATGTTTTTATAAGGTTTTTATTTAATTGTATGTATTATTATTAATCATTAATAGTCATTAAACTACATATTTATTATTCAAAAACATCTTTGTGGTAGTAATTAACATACAAGGAAAAACAGGGTTATTTCCTCAAAACAAAAAAAGTTTCACCAAGGAATTCATAATACTGCCAATTTTTCCCACTCTTGCTCAAATTTGTTGGACCGATCCGCGGTTCCTGGTGGAACATTCAGTTCGTCGCCAAGCGCTGTGCCAAGTCATGCGGCCAGTTCCAGTAAACACTGGAAATAAGCAACGTGTGGGCACTACGATTTTGGACCAATTTTGAAACTCGTTGGACATTTACAATTATCTCTGTAAGTTCGCCCCGAATACTCAGGTCTGTAACCACCATTACTTTATGGAATAGTTTATGGCTAGGGCTATTTGATCTCTCTTAATCCAGCTTTTGAATCTTTACAGCTTCAGCTGCGATACTTTTGGCTGAAGTTTATTTAACTACACGATAAAATGCTTCGAGTTTAAATATGAGTAGAATATCTCTTATTTGGTACTAATTTAGTGTTTTAGGGGTTATAAAGTTACCTGTAGATATACCTCTAGTATTTATTATAATAAATTGAATAAAAATAAGGTTTGGTAATAAATAAAAGAAAATAAAAGGAAACATACCAAGAAAAAATCAGAGTGTTATTATATTATTGTGAATAAACTTCAATATATTATATTTATTTTTACATAAAATGAAAAGAAAGGAATTTAAGATAAAAAAAGGGAAAATGCTATCGTAAACGTTTTCATTTTTCTTGCTTCGTACCATTAAGACGGCGATAGGAAACGACGCCGATGTCGTTGTACGTTTGGACTGAAAAACTCTCGCCGATAAAGCAACGCTTCCAGATAGACTCATTGATTGCGAGAACGGTCTCGATATATGATGGTGCCGGTCTACAGACAGTCAACGCTGATGCTATCGCGAATATCAGGGAAATATGAGTCTGTGGCAGTAAATTCGTTCTTGGCAAACTCAAACTTTAATATTGTTTTCATATATTGAACTGAATATGCAGGGACATTTTCGGATATAATATCAATATATTTGTTTGCCTTATCTCTATTTTGTTATCTTAAGAGTTATAATATGTACAATTTCATCTCATTAATAATTGCCCTTAAAAAGATTTACTTTTCTATTAAAATGCTTGACGACTTTCGACCACTATTTATTATGTTTATCATCTTTCTCACATAATTGAGGAAAGAGACTAATTTAAAAATGACATGACAACTAAAAACTTGTTTTGGCAAGAATTATCAGTCCCTAACTTTTCAAATTTCATTGAATTAAATATAGTTTCGAGTAAGTTTCAATAATCGACAGCATATTGATAAGTCTAAATTACTAAACAACTGAACATTATAATAAGAAAGATTATTTTCAGAACTGTAATAGCAGCTTCAGAGCATCAACTATAAATATATAGGATTTTTCTATAATTTTATGTTAAAAGCCTGCATTTGGAATAATAAATAAAGTTATATATGCTTATATATTAAAAGAAGGAATGTATGAATAAACAATTTTGAAATTGATATTTAACTATAGTATGAATATTAAAACAATAACGAACAAAATTAGGTAATTTAATTTTTATGATATATAAATCTATATTAAATGAATGTATCTACAATAATCAAATGTATTATTGACTTTTCAGAACTTAGGTCTATAGAATAAATATTAAAAATAATGGATATGTGGTTTAAAGACTAAATTGTTATATATTTTTTTTTATAAAATTTCATCGTTTATTGATTATATATTCCATTCACTGATCTTTAAATTACTAGCCGTAATATTTTTTCTTAATAGATGTATTTATTTTAAATTACTACTATATTTATTTTATGTAAATATGGGGTCTCGCCCCTGCAGGAAGTTAATCTTTAATATGCCTTCTATGTCCCTCGTTAATTTACTGCTTTCTACCTTCTTATATCCCACTTGAGAACTAATAACTGACTATAAAATGTGGAACTGTGTGAAGCTATTTTTAATTGATAAGATTCCTTTCAGCATTGATTTTAACTCTTGATGCACAAGTAATCGTATTCGTTACTTGCAATATTCGGTTAATGCTATTTGTTAGGAAATGTTTTTACTATTGAAATTTAAAATAAATTAGTTAATAGTGCTAAAATTTGCAGAAATATCTTATTAGTCTTTAGAATTACCGCTAGTATTTACTATAATGACGTACTATATAACTAGAAGCATATAAATTGCTCTGTGTTGTTAAGCAAGAAGAGTTTTTCAGCTGTTCTGTGTTCATCAGACATTAAATTAAATCAAAAACTTGTGAAATTTTAAATACCTTGCAAACAAAGAAGACAGACGATTTTTTTGTTCTCGAATTTTGTTAATCTATTTTAGAATATCATTTTCGCATTACACCTTCCGATAAAGCGGACCCATAAATGTGTTTATTTACTAAATAAATGTAAAATATAACTTTACATGAATTGTTTTTTAGCTAAACTCGCCTTAGCAACTTGCCTCTTCAATAGTTACGGGAGCAACCTGAAAATAATCGAAAGGCACACACAATCTCAAACAACACTGTTTAAATTAAATAACTTTAGTTAATAATGTTTTAACACACTCAGTTTCCGTTTTAATATAATTTCAAATATAAAACGTGCAGAGTCTTTTCACGATTTAAAATTGCCCTGCCGGCACTTCGCGGTACTGCGCTGTCAGATTTTGAATTTAACAATTACGCGTCCTTAATTGATATATGTACAACAGAAACGATGTGGAGGAGTTGAAGCTGGTAGCGCATGGGCATGGTCTAATTCCTAGTTCCTAGTTGTTAGTTGGAATTTCTAGTTACTTGAATTGGGCGTATATCGACTTATTGAAATCTACTTATTTATAGCGCACATTGCACCCACATTTTAGGAAGAATTTTATTCCTCCATATATAGAATATTCAAAAAAGGAGATAGAATTTTCCCTAAGCCAATTAGTACATAGAATAGGTGTAATACAAATAAGTATATTACTTTTGCATGATATTGAAGGCATTTGACATATTTAGCTTAATACGATTTACATCATATATGCTCCGTTTCATTGATCATTTGTAGCTATTTTGACATTAATCTCATTATACCTCACTATCTTCGAGAGAGTTGGTGCCAGGTTTGAACTTATAGGTGGATGCATAAAAGCCTCCAAACCGAGCTTTCGGATATTCTGCCAAGTGGCTAACAATATGTGTGAGCTGGCGTTGTTTTCACGAAATAATCTGTGTCCGAACAAGTTCTGTCCTAGTGGCAAGATTTGGCCGCTTCTCTGAAATTGCCTCCTTCAAACAATCCATTCGTTTGCAGTGTGGGGTTTAAATTAACAGTCTGGCTGTATGGCAGCAACTTATAATATATCATTTCTTGTCAATCCGAATAAAAACGCATAAGAAAACCTTCCTGGTCCTCAATAATGATTTGGTCACCGTTTGCGCCACCCCACAGCGCTTCAACATTGTTGTAAGTGTTTTCAATTTTCATTGACAGTCGCCAAAAGTATATCGGTTTTGTCGAGACTTAGTAGGGAGTCACAGATGGACACAAGTTTTTTTTAATCTCTTTTTTTGAAATTTCTGTTGTTTTGCAATACTTAGCTTCTGTGAAACAACAACAGTATTTATATGATGGTCGGACTAGGTCATTTCTATGATTTTTGACAATTAGCCTTTGGGAGTAACGTATATCTTTGGCATCAAAATTGCTGTAATTTTCAACGTAAGAGTCAACGAAACGAAAACTGCCCTTGGCCGCTTGTCTTGCGTTTTCGATTGGATAACAAAATAAAAACTCAACGCATTTCATTTTTGTGTAGGTGTTGGTCGTTTTTGGTCCTACATTAGTTTAAACAACACTGAGTCAAACCACGAAATTGTCATATAAGTCTTTTTTTCTTTACAAATAAGAAACCACAGGTGTTTTCTCTTTTTTTCACCCCATTCCGCAACTATATTATATTATATATTTCACTATATCCGCAACAACTTTAACCTTTAATTATACTGCCTACCACGTGCAAATTTTAACATCAAATTAAACAAGTCTCAAAATTAACCAGTTTTTTCTGTTCACGTACAAACTGCTGTCAATTACAACATAATTTGCCACAAACAATTTTTCTACCGTCATCTAGTTTAAACAGAACGGACTTACTTATACAGCGTTAGATACTATGTGCTGTAAAGAACAATGCATTTATTTAACTATCTAATATTTTAAGATTTAAAGATTTAAATTAAGAGTATTTATTATAAAAATTTATCTGAAATATTTTTCAACAGAATAAATAAAATTAAATACTCAAGAAGTTCTATACGTTTAAGACAAAGCTTTTAGGAAGAATAAGTGCTCTCATATAGAATAATTATCAGATTAACTAAACTACAGTATCATAATAAATAATTATCGTTCGTAAACGAATATCTGTATTTATAATATATATCTTCTGTTAAATATGTACATTTTCCAAGCATAAGGACAAAATTTAATATTTAATTATCTATCAAGTTTCATAAGAACACCCAGATCCTCGTGAGATAAGAAGACAAAATTAATTTTCCGCTTTCCACATTTTCATATTCTGCTGTTAGATTCTCAAAACAAGTTCTGAAATACTTATCAACAAAACCTTTTGTTCGATTAAGACTGCTGTTTATATCGAATCTCTCAAGAACTAAATTAATTTTTCATATTCCTATATATATATATATATATATATATATATATATATATATATATATATATATATATATATATATATATATATATCAAATGAATGTTATATTAAAGATTTATTATTTCGAATGGAAATATTTCCTTTGATTCGCAAACTTTTGCTTCTGGGAATAAATCTTCGTATCGTTCTTGTAGCCCCAGTCTCGTAATTTTATGTCATTATATTATTCCGGATCTAAAGGATCATATGCAAATTATCACATATTGTTTGATTGTTTGTTTGTAATTTAAATTTCATATGTTATGAAATAGGCAAGTTAGCGAAATCTAAAATTATCATTTTTTTATCAAATAAACCTGGCAAATGTATTGTTTATCGGTGTATATTCTAGGTGAGCTTATATGAATACTTGATAGAAATAATGAAAATTTGTAAAAAATTGTATATTGAACAGATGGAACTGATAGGACAAATAATACGTTGATAAATTTTAACATGTTTAGCAAGTAATGCAATAAAAAATTAATACTTAAATGTAAATAATTATTTTAAAAAAATTAAAAAATAAAAATATTAAATTTAATTTTTTTTTTCTACTTTTACCAACTAGAGGTTTATCTGGACTGGACCTATAGTTTAACGTGGGCTCCGAACCATCGACTGGCGAGTGACTAACTTTAGAAATCATCCCAGAAGACATTCGGTCTTACCCACCCTGATTCAGCGTGACTGGGATGATTTTCCTTGTCCGATTTTACACTCTTGCCTAGGACAATCACAAATTTTAAACAATCACAAACATAAATTAATGAACATACCCCAGCAGTATTCGAACCCGCGCCTATCGCAACAGTAGGAGGACCGTCCTATCGCCTTTACCACTGCGCCACCAAGCCGGCTAATATTTATTTTTATTAATTACTTTATAGCTTTTTTTACCTTTAGACCAATTTAATTAATTCATTCAATATTCCACATTTATGTTTTTAATATAAAAGTAAAATATAAACATATACACTTATATTTAGTGCTCTGAATTTGTCACAGTCCTGAAAATAATCTCACTTATTTTTGTTAAAATGTTGGTATTTTAAACAGTGGTGTATTTTTAAGTGGTCAACAATACTTTGTTGATTACCGAAGCTTAATGAAAAGTAGATTTAATTAAAAACAAATTAAAAAACCTCAGTTACTATAAGTTAAAATTGTTTGGAAAAATAGGGTTAATATTGAAATATAGTGTTTATATAATATTTGTTTTATAAATAAGTTTAATATGTTATTATATTTTAACAATAATAATATTAATAACAAATATTACATATAATACCAGTTTTATTCCGATACGGGATTCTTCAAATTATTTAAAGAAAATATATGAATAAGTCAGATTTTTATTATAAAATGGTAAATAGTTATATAACACAAATCATTTAATTGTTCTTTGGACAAGAATGTCTTCGGCGTATCGATATAATTCGTCAGTATGTTAATGAGTTGGGATTTAAATTTTAAAAATTAAAATATAAAGATATCTGTGATCTGGCATTGTCATGATGGAACGCCTTTCCTATTAATCAAATACAACCCCTTTTTATTTTAGCTGCTTCCATTATGCGCAACTTGACATGGATACCTTATTTCCCAACCTATTTCTAGATAGTAAACCGATAGTACTTTTTCCTCTACCTCATATAATTTACTATGTTGCTTAAAGTAGCTTTTCATAGTTTAGTTTATAGTTTCATAATATATTTTGTTTTAGTATACAGGATTGCGGCATAGCGTAGTTAGCACCATAATATTCAACCTTCAAATGTAAGAGTTAACTTTTAAGAACATTCGACGCATCAATTTAATTTTTAGTGTCCTTTTAACCAACGGGGATTTATCTCAACTGGACCTAGTGTTTAACGTGAGCTCCGAACCACGGTCCTCGGCGTTAACCCTACGGACTGGCCAGTGACCAACAGGGAAAAACTATCCTGTTGCCTTGACCACTGGGCCAACCAAGCTGGCAATTTATTTGTTTTTTTTTTTCATATCTTGCGTCTATCCTACTTTTTAAGTATTTAAGTTTCTAAGGTTGGATTCCCCGTATGGTCGATAGGCCCGCTTTGTTAATCTATCTAGAACATGACTCATTCTAAGAAAATAGTCTTTTTTAGAACTTCCACATTTCTCTTACATTTCTTAAAATGTATTGAAAAATGAAATTTTGAATCAGTTTGAATACACATTAGTCGATCAATGTTTCATTTTCATTCGCTTAATTAAAATATCCATAAAACCTTTTTTTTCCCTCAGTTTCAGTTTCGACTAGCACTCTGAGTCGACTTGTGAACGTTTTTTTGTTTTTGTTACAGTACTAGTAAACAATTTGTTTTATATAAAATATTAAACATTGCTATTGATATAAAATGGCCATTTGTGAATTATTGAAACTAAAATCAACAATGGAAATAAAAAAGAATAGCAGCATCATAAGTTTTTAAAAGTGTTTGATATCCTTTGGTAGTAGATTCCTTCAAACCAAACAATAAAAATAACGAATCTTGAAAATGTAATTATGAGAATTTAATATTTGTTATCGAGGGTCTGCGACGAAAACAGTTAAACACATTGTTTAATGGAGGATACAGAGTCGACCATTCAGGGTGAATTTACACAGAAAAAACGTATGAACAGAAAGAAATTCGTGTTTGAGCCGAACACGTTTAAAAATCGGTTCAAAGTTGTATTGCGTATGCTCTTTGCTTGGTTACAATGTTTGCTGCATGACATTCAGGGCTTGGCTTGGTGCTTGGCGGGGAACTAAATCTCGTTCCAGGAGCCGCAATTCGGGCGACCAAATTTGGGCGAGAGTGGGCGACTGGCGACTGACTTTTTTTATTCAACATAATTCCTTTCAAGCTGATACAGTGATAATAGCGACCTCCAAATTGATGACCCTCGATGCCATTTTTGTAGTACGATTGGTCATTTGCTTCAAAATAGGCCTCAGTTTCGGCGATCATCTCTTCATTCAACGAAAATTTCTTCCCAGCAAGAATTCTTTTGTGATCTGAGAACAAGAAATAGTCGGTGAGGGGCAGATATGGATAATACAGTGGATGAGGAAGCAATTCAAAGCCAAATTCATGGATTTTTGCCATCGTTTTCACTGACTTGTGACACAATGCATTATCTTGCTGAAGCAGCACTTTCTTTTTCTTTAAATGCTGCCATTTTTCGTTTGAGTTCGTCCTTCAAACGGTCCAATAACGCTTTATAATAGTTGCTGTTGATGGTCCTTCCTTTTTCAAGGTAGTCAATGCAAATTATGCCATGCGCATCCCAAAATATAGACGCCATCACCTTGCCAGCAGACTGTTGCGTTTTCCCACCTTTTAGAGCTGATTAATCGTGTGCAGACCACTTGGATGACTGTCGATTGGATCTCGGAGTGAAATGATGGAACCATGTTTCATTCATTGTCACATATCAATGCCAAAACTCCGGTTTATTACGCTTGATTATTTTGAAACACTGGTCCGAATCATCGACTCGTCGTTGTTTTTGGTCAAAAGTGAGCTCACGCGGTTTGCAACACCCAGTTTGCTCAGAGCTTTCTCATACCAAAATTTTCCTGAATGATATGGTGTACACATTCATTTAATATTTTTAGAGTGTATATTTAGATAGTACATATATAGTAGAGTGTATAATAGTATGGACTAAGTTCTGGTAGCGCCATCTATGTGTCAGGCTGGGCACTTTTCAATTGACCTGTTAGCTTCTGGAATTTTTTAATGTATTTAAATTAGATCATTAAAATTTAATATGAATAACTAAGGAGAATCTCACCCATTATTTGTTAATATACTAAATACACACGAAAACAAACCATCTTTCGATAATCTATCAAACAACTAGATAATTTCAACGGCGATGTCACATAACGAGAGAATACAAAACCTGTTATGGACAATATATTTTCCTGCTTCTCTCTTGCTTATTATATTTGACATCGGGGGAAAATTCCCGTAGTATTTTCATTAAATGATAAACAATATTATACCACATATAATAATATTATCTCAAGAAATAAAATGTAGAATGAAATGACTGTAACGTTTTCGTGTTTCCTTTCTAGCTCTGGTTTATCAAAAACGCTGTTTATCTTCCAGGCAATTTCGTAGTTTCCGTTGCAAAGAACAGAAAAACAGACACTAATGTTGTATCGACCGCCCTTCCGTTTCGTTTTAGTTAGACAAAAAGAATGGGATTCTTTTTTAATAAAACTCCCAGTCAAAATAAATTACAACATGTCATAGGTTGTCGGATATTTATCTTTCCTTCAAGTTTTAGGTAATTTTTGGTTCTAGTAATACTTTTTCCTCTTCTCGAGCACGGTAATAAATTTCCTTTTTAAAAAGGATATGCATGTTCTTTTTATATGCATTGAAATATATGTTCTGTCACCTTTCTTTTAATAAAATATGAGCATTCTAAAGAACTATTTGTCTTTTATATTAATATTTATTTCTAATAACTCATTTTATACATATATATTTATCATATGTGTACCTACATTTATCAACTTTAGATGATTTAAGAAATGTTAATGTCATTTTTTAATCTAACATAATATATCATGGAATATTACCTAATATTTTATATAATTAAAAAGTCTTTATATTTTATTACTTTTCACTATCTTTAAGGCATCGATTCAATACATTTTCCAGTCTACGGACTTAATTCTATATGTTTTCGCCTTACTACGTTTACTTTTAGTTCTATTCAATAGTTATACTTTCAATGTGAATTTGTGTAATCCATTTCAAGTTATAGTTGAGCTTGTCCAATCTTTTATGAAATTGAGGTTACTTTTGTTAATTGTTGATTATTATCCTCAAGTTTATTTTTCTTGTAGGCTTCTCTAGTCAATGTTTTAACACATCATAAATATATAACAAAGATATGCTGCATACTCAATTTATTATTTCTTCTATATATATTTTTTATTATTTAATTAATACATTGTTACTAGTCGTTTCCGTCTAACCTATTTTATTTATGTTACTCTTTGCAGAACATCCCCATAATTGAACTCCGTATGTCCATCTTAATCAAGTATTTGCTTATATAATAGTAATTTATTATTTACTGATAATTATGATTTTCTTCCAATTAACCAGTACATTTTCGTATATTTCAATTCCTGTTCTTTTCTTTTCTTCTTTATATGTTCCTTCCAGCGAAGATTGGCATCGAGATTCATTACGAGATATTTAGCGTTGTTGCTATATGGAATGATAGTGTTATTTAATGTTATTGGTGCTTGTACGGTCTGTTTATAGCTGAACTGTACACGTACAGATTTACTTTCATTAATTCTTATTTTCCAAGCTTGTGTCCAATTATTTATATTGTCACTTGCCTTTTGTATTTTTCGTGAGGCTTCTTCACTATTGTCTCCGACTGCTACAATCGCAGTATCATCAGCAAATGTAGCCATCCTGATATTTTCCATTTGTGGTATATCACAAGTCTAAAGGAGATAAAGCATTGGTCCCAGTACACTTTCTTGTGGTACATCTGCTTTAGCTTCTTTATTGAGAGTAAGCTTCTTCTTACTTTACTCTAAACGTTTTTGTTGTAATGTATGATTTTAATTTTTCGGTGTGTAGTTTTGGTGGAATTTTCTGTAGTTTACGAACAAGGCCTTCATGCCAAACCTTATCGAAGGTTTGTGCTACATCTAAGAATATAGCTGAGCATACTTTTTGACTGTTGTAGGCTTTTTCAATAATATCTGTTATTCTATGAACCTGGTCAATTGTTGAGTGCTTGTTAATAAACCCTAACTGGTGTGTTGGTATTGGGTTTTTTCTTTCTATGATTTCTATATATTTAATCATTAGTATTTGTTTTTACTGTACTGACTTTTATTTAAATTGAAAATAGTTTTGGTTATTAGTAAGTGACAAGACTATATTAATTATTTAAGATTATTTAATCTCATCAACTTTATTTTCAAGAAGTAAGACATTTTGTCTGGTGTGAATAATTAGAGAAGCTACTCTACTAAGCCTGTTACTGTATTCCCATATACATCATTTATATTTATATAATATTTACGGATTATTAGACACACCCTCTATATATTTAAAATAATTGCTTTACATAACATTAAAACGTTAACGTTGCGCAAACGTAAACGTTAAAATATCCTGAGGAATTTGTATAGTCCATCACATAGCCACCTTACTAAAAATTTGACTATGGTTCATTTCAGTTTCTAGGACATAGATGTTAAATTTTATTTCTGACCGTCTGTTCAAAAGTTTTTAGTACCTATGATGTCAACGTCAACGTTTGTAGGTTATCCAATCGCTCTTTAGAGCTGTTGGATATTACTCCAATATCTTTAACATTCTCTTCAGTTATAGTTCATATTTATAAACGTTTGTTTATTTCTAGATCGATTCTAAATTGCCACTTAGGTTATAAAGTAATTAAAGTTGATTACTAAAGTGACCTCAATAATCAAATAGATTTCAAATATAATAAACGATTTTGTCGTAGTTTTTTTTTGGAATAGGAACGTAATACGGAACGTTTTGCTATAAAAGAAATAACATAGTAAAATGAATTTCTTAGATTAGATTTCATACTTTTGAATACGTAAGATATTTTTTATAAAATTTAAATTTTTCTTTGCAAATTTTAAAATATTTTATCTTCACCGGTTTTTACTTAGTTTGACCTGATATAAATTATTTTACTGAGTATTTTTGAACGTTTCATAAAATATGTATGAGCTGTCCTTACTTATTATGAAATATAAATTTGATTTAGGCTTTTATTTTTATTCTTTATTACTAGAGTTATATTACCACCACAGAGAAAAGTATAAAAGTTCTAAATATTTGAAACATGATCTTATTTATCCACATTATATTTTTATATAGAAATATGGATATTAATTGTTGACTAAATAGAATGTATTAATATATTATATTAAAAATTACTATTGTAACAATAGTAAATATAATCATTAAATGAGACAATATTGCAATTACGGGATTATTATATTTAATCATCAGTTCATGAGGTAGAAGCGGAAGGAAACATATCCAGATATTTGTATATCAATAAGCTAAATTACAATTGTGGGTAGCATGGTTAAAGTTTATATGGAGTAAAAGTGCACAAAGATATTTATATATAATATGTATTGCATATAAATCAATATAAATAAAATTAAATACAAAGGTAAAGGCAATCACCCATACCTGTTAATTCGGCACCTACCATCTCTTATTTAGCGGTAGCTTCGTATAGCCCAGGAATGCTGTTAGCAGTATAGTGTATCCAAAGTAGCAGTGAACTCACGTTATTTCCATTTGTGACGTCAAAACGGTGCAATATTGCCGCATTTAACATTGACATTTTACCCAATTTAGTTTATTTTAGCTCCGATATATAACAACATTCTAATATAAATAAAATACTGAAACAAACATGTTATACAATATAATTTATTTTAACATTATAGTACATTTAATGCATTTATTATCGAAGTACTTACACTACAGTTATTTAAACAGCCACTATGGTTTGTAGGTTATTTTAATATATTTATATTGACATTTTTTCTAAGCCAAATATGATATCCACTAGAGGCTTAATCCAACTAATTAATAATTCTATCTAAGCATCTAAGTAATGTATTTTGTTATCATTAAAGAACATATTTGCTTTTTTATGTTTAGTTCTTGTTTCTTTCGATGCTGTGTTTTTGCAAATTTCTTCTGTTAATAACTAGGTACATTTTTCTAGATAAAATTGGATTTAGTCACTGAATTCTCCCTTATGTATTCGCCGTATCTGCAAAAGAGTTAGTATTCATTTCATCCTAGTATATTTTAACCAAATGCTTATATATATTTTAAATATTTATTATATTATACACATATAAATATTTCACACTCGGCATTACGATTTTCTACATTTATTCTATATTAAATATATAATCACCTTTGGTTGTTTCCACTCGCATTATCCTGTCTTGGTATTGTTAGCATTAAGTCATAATCCCACCTCCAAATAGTTTCATTCACTTACGGTCACATTCTTTCACATTCTTACAGCCACTATTCAGGTCAATAACTAAACTCTTAATTTCCAATCTAACACTAGTTCATAATTAAACCATTAGTCAATTTCTTCTTCTGTCTGTCGGATGGGGGTTCATCCAAACCGAAGGGTATTATTGTAGACAATAATTTCCACATACCCATTTCCATATATATTTCTCGACCTGAATATCTAGTGTAGTATTTCATTTCATTCATTTTTATTTACCAAGTGATAATTTGAAATATTTCACTCTTTACCACAGCATTTTCCAAACTTAATTTATTTTTTGCAACATTTTTCCATTTCTTAATTACAGCCCTTGCCGACTACCTGTAGATTTTTTATTTTTGGAGAATCCAATATAACATTGTTTTACTTCAATTCGAGGGACTTTGGTTTCAGTGCCTATACTAATATTCAATACAGCTACACTACTGAAGTACAGCTTTTTAGACATTTGACAAGCGAACGACTTTTGTAGACTAATTCAGTTATAACACGTTGAAACATATCAGAGAGTATTGTATCCCTTTTTAACTGAAATAAAATGAGAAGGAAAATAGTGTATGGTATAAAAATTATTTAACAATTTGCAGTAGGCAATACATTATAAATCTTGATGACGTGAGTTCACTGCTACCTTTGGTAGACTATACTTCTTAGTCAGCAGTAAAGGAATGGGAAGTAATGAAGAAAATACAAGTAATGGGAAAAATACCAGTAAATCCAGTTTTTCTTAGTTTTACCATTTTTGCATTCATTTGCTATGGAATGTTACAATAATAATCCGATTATATTGTTTACCAATTTAAAAACTAGTCCACTAGCAAAATAATTCTAATTGGTAACAATCAGCCGTATAGATTCACACTATTTCTTTGGTTATTATTTTGTTTCAAAATAATAATGATAAACCTAACTCATATAATGACGAGACTTTGCACAAAATCCTTGTTACACTTTATCCTTGTAACAAAATTTTAAAAGAATAGATATTAAAATAGCATCGAAGTTTAAGTTACTATCTTGAGGAGTATATAATCCTATTAAGCAACTTAGCATTTTTTATTATTTACTAATTTGAATAGTAATTTAAAACGAAAACAGGACTATGACTACAAAATTCCTTCTGTCATAACCCGCCAACCTATTTGAATATTCCCGCTAACAACGGTTTTAGTGAACTGCTACAGTAGCTGCCGTCAAAAGATTTAATTTGAGATAACAAAATCATCAAAAAATCTACCAAGATTACCCGAGGGAAAACACTTTTAGAGCCGAGGTTATAAGAAAATGGGAAAAGGAAACGTTTGACCAGCAGAATCTATTTGTAAGAAAATTTTATGAACTTGAGTCTTTCTTGAAAGCATCTATGAGATCTAATTACAGTTTAAATATAAACGATGTTTCGATCTTTAAAGAAAATTCGATTTATAAAACATATTGTTATCGGCAGAGACATGTACTGAGATGAATATATTCAAACAACTTATTTGACATGTAAAATATATGCATATTTATACTATTAGTCCGTTGTTTAACATGCAACTGTAAAAATTTAGTATATTTTGTTTTTAATATATGTTACTGGCTTTTTAATTCGTACACACGTCAACATATTTAAGCTTAAACTATATTGAAATGTTTAGCAAATACATTCCTACTCACTATCAGTAGAAAGAAACTGAACATATTGAGTTGCGTTGAGTAAGAAAATAATAACTTCCCTACAGTACATAAATGCATTTTTCGCGTTTTGATATAATTTAAATCAAGATATATTTCCAGAAGAACTTTTCAAATAACTAACTTTAAGATATATATAAGGAAATTTATTATTTTTGCTAAAAGAGCACATATTCTGCTTTCATAAAAAATATCAAAAGTACTATTAAATCAATCAGAAGAACCGTTCTGAAGAAAAGTTTATAAATCGTTCCTGTATGATTTCTAATTAATTTATTAAAAAATGTTATCTAACGCTTATCTGAACAAAATTATATGTTAGGAGACTGCTTGAAACTTTCATTTCAAAGAACAACAACCCAAACTTGTACTGAAAAGCCAATAAATAAATTTTTTACATTATAAAAGGATACTTATTGATTGAAATCCAATCGCATTATTACTATTTACTTTGGTGATAAGTATTTATAAATTATTGGCTCGAAAGTTTTATTGAGATTCTTGTTGAAGTATGGATAGATTTAATATTTGTTTGATAAAAATCATGTCCTCAGTATTCAAGTATGTTAGTTACGGAAGTTATACTGTTAGTTCAGAATATAACCTAAAGATATATAAGCTTAGAAATATAAGCTAAACATCTCTATAAATAATATTTTTAAAAAGTAACCCAGGTTTTGAGAAATATATATCAACTCAAGCGATTTCTCAAAATAGCCAATTATTTTTTTCATTAATTGGGTATTTCCATGTAACATCCAGTTTATATAAAATGACCTAAGCTTAGCTGTATTTGAACAATATATATATATATATATATATATATATATATATATAAACAAAAGCATGAACCTACAAAAATAAATCGAAGCTGTAAATTATGTTTATTCACTATTTAATTACTGCACTGTTTTATACAAACTTAATAAAAATAACATAAAGTTATTCAACTTTTTTCAGTTATTTTATTTAAATTAGAATTTTTTTGTATGTCAAATCCAAATTAAGTTAAAACTCAAAGTTGATGCGGCAACATTGTAATGTTTCGACGTCACAAATATCCACGACGTATTACTAAAAAAACTTTGAATAAACCATAAGTAAATAATTTACAAAAATCTAAATTGATATCTATATTTCTTAACATGCTGAAGTAGAATATTTCTGGCGTCTAGCACAAAACAAACACATTTTAACATTTAGTGGGAGTTTCTATATGCTTAATGATTACAATCAGGAAAGGCACAGAATAAAATATTAAAGATTTTTGTCCTCGGATTTAAATTTTATTGGAAAGCAGTATAATGAAATGGGGGAGCTGCGACCCTTAGTCCGTTTGCCTTTTCTTTCAGAACCTCTTAAACAAGTTTTTTCCAGGTTTCCTTGCTTTTTCCATCGATATCCCTTATACCCCGGGATTGTCCTGTAATATATAATGGTGAGAATTGGGAAACCATCTGACTTAAACGAATCACAGGAAACTTTTTTAATATTTAGCAATAATTTTTCGGTTATACTAAGCCATAAAGAATGTTAAATTTTAAATATTGCATTGTGAATGCCCTCAGCTCGCCCTTGAGTTCTCGCCGTTTGAAAATAAGTAGTCCTTTTTTTATCAAGTAGATAAGACATAGAATAATATATAATTCATCCAAAATATCAGTAGGAACTCGTCATCAAAAATTATGATGTCAAAAATTGGGAAACGTATCGCATTAACATTAAGTTCTAGATGGCCTAAAGGGTTGTAGCGGTCGCTACGTTACTCCCCTCCTAGTGGAGCTGCCGTGGAACGTACCTCCATGTGGTGCAGGTTCAATCCGCAATCACCCAATCAATAGCCCAGAGACTTCTTATGAGATGGGGATCCAACCTTAGTCAGGATTTGTACGGGATCAGTTGCTATCGAAGGAGTAATAGGACGTAATTCGCCTTGGGGCGTTCCGACTTGATCTAGGGTACCTATAAGTGTGGTGCCTTAGCTGCCCCGTATCGTGAAGCAAGGTGTTGATATTATGCATGATAGGCTTCGGTGGTCTTTGGCCATCGCGCTAGTCTCGTGGTATAACGTCGACCATGTAATGGTGATGGGTTCCTCTCGCTATTCTTCCATCAACGTGTCGAGCACCTGTTGCGCTTAGCTGGTTAATCCGTTAGGCACTTCGACCACATCGGGGCTACCAATTGTAGAAATGTTAGTCTTGTTGGTCGGTATGTATGGCTGTCGACGCGGTCCTTTATCGGAATACTCAGTAATATTTTTGTGGAAAGAATTCGTACGGGAACAGAAAACACCGGCTGAATAAAAACTTGTTTATTTAGGTCTTAAATACTACATGTTTTCGATGGGAGGATGGACAGGATATGAGGTTAGGTAAAGGAAGTACGGAGGCGTTATAGAAGTGCCACTGTCACAAGGGGTAGATAAAAGAGATATATGTGTTGTTGTGGTTGTCTTTTATAGCCGGGAACCGCATGGTACCAATCCACCACCATAATAGTGTAAAAATATATTTTATTTTAACCTTAAATTAAATCTAATGTATATATTATCGAAGGACTTATACTAAAGTTAACTATGCAACCACAATAGTTCGTAATGTAAACATATATTATTTTAGTTATATTTATCTATTTTCCACAACACATACGAAGTAGGGCTCTAGGCACATTTTTTAATGTAATGGTATCCCCTGCACGCCTAATCCATCTAACTAAAAATTTTATCAACATTAGTATCTGTTTTAACTATTATCGCATTGTCTTGGTAATTGTCAATATAGTCTGATAGAGTTCACCCAAACCGAAGGAATTATTGTAGACAATGCTTCTTTCCATAAGTCCAAATTGTTCTTCACTATACGTCCCTCTCGACCAGCATGTCCATTATAATAATTCTTTGCTAAACTAATTCGATAGTATTAAATATGCAATGATAGATCTACAGTTTTTCTTTCCAAAGCTGGTTTCGAAAAAAAAACAGTAAATTAAATAACAAACAAAAATTTTATTTATATTTATTTCCTAACAATTTCAAATATACTTGCTGAAATAGTTGCATATTTCTTAGTTTTCTCTGAATTGCAGTTAATTGTTGCAAAGGTTCTGTTAGATACATTTTTGAACTAATAACAACTAACAGGCGATGCTATCTTTTAAATTACGAAAGAACTATTATAAAACACAATAAATAAGCGGTAGTCACCTATTTCTAGAACCTCTTTCAGAGAACCTCTTTCATTTTCTACGGAAACGATTTTTTAAAATTTTCGATATAATTAAAAAAAATTTAACATATATTTAATTTATATTTATCGACTTGTAATTTCAAATAACTCACGCTGCATGTTTCTTAGTTTTCGCCAAAAATATTGTATCAAAGTATGATTATATGGAGATCACGATATCGAAAAAATAATTAAAAACTTTTTTCATATATTTCATATACCTGATTTCGAATAGAACCAACATCAAAGTAATCTTGATTCGTTAATCGCTTTGCATCACTTTTTGAGAAATATTAGTTGTAGTACCCATTACAATATTCAATACGCTAAAAAATAAAAACCTCAGCAACCTACTATATAAAAGCAAAAATATTTCACAATATCTCCCTAACGCATTTTACTGACAAGAGGGGCCATTATATCGTTCCTAATAATTATATCGTTAATGTTATTTTATTATAACAAATAGCGTTTGCCGGTATATATCCTCTAATTATTATTACTGATGCTTTGCAGACATACGAAAACCTGACAAAAATTTTAATAACTATAATAACTATTTAATTATAATTGTTAACTTATATAATAATTATAATTACCCTCATATATTAACTATGCCTCTGACAAAAAGCTAAGAAAATTCTATAGATAGTAAATATTACTTTTATAATATAGTGCTATTTAATAATATGGTTTAGAATATATAACATATGGCCTGAAAAGTTCCGGGCGCGACAAAGAAAACACGTTTTATTTTTTTCAAAATTGACATTGTTCATTAAAGTAATGTCCTTCAAAAGCCACACAATCATCCCAGCGCCGGTTTATTTCTTCTTTGTCAACAGTGAGCAAACGCTGTACACCCTTTCAACAGAGCTTTCTCATAGTCAAATGCTCATGCAATGTAAAACCAACACATTCTTTTGATATCTTTACGATGTTAGCGAACTCACGTAACTTCACCTTTCGATCTTTAAAAACAATTTTGTTTTTTTTTATGTTTCCTGGTGTTAACACCTTATTTGGACGTCCAATGTGTTCTACATCATCGGTGTCTCTACGACCACGTTTGAAATCAGCAGGCCATTGTTTCTTGATCTAACTTTAGACCTATTGCAAAATGACTTTAAATTTTTAAGACAATTATAAGAAATGAAATATTTAAATTGCGTCGAAAATTTATTTACGAATTAACAGTGCTGCTCGAACTTATTGAACAAGCTACTATTTTTTTTTAAATTATTTTGTTAACTAAAATACCATACGTCACCCGTTAAAATTTCAGGAAACTGTCTCTTGTTTGCATCAATAATTTGGATGTAAAAAATGTAAAAATTGGTTATTTTTTTAGCAATACCTAAACACATACACTCGAATTTAACCCGATGTTTTATCGGTAATGTAAATAAGGGGTGGTTTTCGTTCTGTATTGTATAATGTTTTGTTTGTTATTTCTGAAGCAAAGTAATCTAAAATAATAACCACGAATTACAATACGAAAATAATGCAATTTTTTAATAAAATATGTTTACAAATGAAAATATAAACAGGCAGAAACTTAAAACTATTTACCTTAAAAATGTTGAGCTAACTGTAATATTTTGTGTTATCTAACGTTTCGTTAACTGTTTATTTATTATTACTTTTTGAATTATCGCTTGGATTATTTGACTTATATCGCTCCTACAATAACATCATCCATTGTGTATTATGTATTATGTATTGTGTGTAAATATATAAATAACGTATCAATTTAATAATTTTATCATTTCTTTGCATAGGCGAAATATTATTTCATAGATGTTTTTAATATTGGAAATTAAATTAAAATTATAATTTATAAATTTATGTATATATTACGTGGTTTATATCGTAAATATGAAGCATCAATCAAATGTTGTTCATTTACTATATTTAATATTTTTCCAACATGGATATTTATTTTAGAATAAATAGGCTGATATTTGAAAATGATTTATATTCGGTAATATATTGGGATATGATTAAAATATTACATGTCTCTAGATAACCAAGTATGTATATATTGTTGCAAGAGTTCTATTAAATACATATAGGGTTCAATTAAAAACAACAAGCAACAATATCACTTAAATTAGGAAAGAAGTAATTATGTAAAATAATAAATCAACCGTAGTAATCAATAATTTAATCATATAATTTTACGCGCTGTTACTGTGGTTTTAGAACTAATTTTCAATATAATCTCTTATAACTGGAACAGTTACACTACTCAATTTTCATTATTGTCACACTTTTTCATTTTATTTAGATATATTTTTATATTGATATAAGTTTAGTTAGATTTCAGATGTAGACTAATAACCTATTTGGTTTGCAAAATTGACTAAGAGGAATCTTGATGTAATAATAAGTAGCAAAATTATAAGCTGCATTATTAACTTGGATATATAAGATGCCTGCTATCATCAATACTGAAAGCTAATAACACAATCGAAATATATAATATATGCATTGAATTTTCAATAAGTGAAGATATTTTAGAGATCATTAATTTAGATTAACCTTTCAAATAAGATAACAAAAAGCACAAAGACTAAAAGAGTGACAGGCATAGTGAAAGAACCTTAGAATGAACATATTTCCGCAAAACAAAAGGGGAAAAAATGGCAAAGGTCAGAAAAAATTGTTTATTTTATGTTAGTTTTAATATTCTTTAAAAGTCTGGAAGCGCCATTTTTTATTTAAAATTTAACACTCTAAAATCCAAAATTTCAATGTAAAAAACTCGAAGCTTTTAACAATAAGTGGCATCACTTTTTGAACGAGAAACACAACGTAACATATAGTCTATCCAAAGTTATTTTGTACATACGTCATATAGATTTGGACATCAAAACGTCGCAATTTTGCCGTATCAACTCTGAGTTTTAGTTCAGTGTTACTTTGGCACACAACAATATTTTAACCTAAATAAACTAATTAAATAAAAACACTGTTATCAAAAATAATTTATTTTAACGTTATAGTAAATTCAATGTATTTATTATCAAAAGACCTAAAACTACAATTGTGTTTCATTATATTTACAATGAAATCTTCTTCACACCACCTATGAGTTAAAGTTCTAGGCACGTTTGTATTTGTATCCCCTAGAGGCCTAACACACCTAATTAATATAATAATTTCAATAAAAATGGTTGGTGTTTTATAACCTTTTATCACTATTTTGTGGAAGAATATTGCATATGTTTGACAGCCGGACGACTTTGACAGGCTAGTTTCGAAAGTAAGGAAAATATTGTCTGATTCTAAACTGAATTTACAAATTACGGCAGGCATTACATTAAGCATCTTGACGGAGTATGTACAAAAAAACTTTAAATAGACTATATACTTTAATAAACACGATCAAAGCCACCGGTTCTTCGAAAAAAAAAACTGTCTAATAATCAAGCTTCAGCAGAATCTGTCCATCAGTATAAGACATGATGGTCAGGTCATCTTTTATACTGTGAATAACGTAAAATAACTGGGTATTGATTCCTACACATTTTTTAACTTATATTTCCTAGTTATAATAATATAGTAACAGCAAATGTAAGTAAATTTGATTAATATGTTAAAATCGATCCGGTTTTTTTTTTTGATCTGCTGACTCAGTAATGGGAATTTAATTCAGCTAATTAAATAAGTTATCGGGAACTAGATTTATGCAAATTATTGATGTCGCACTGTATATATGCAAACACATTTTAAGTATTAGTGTCTGAAAAATAGAAAGGGTTATATGATACCTCAATAAATTTATTACATGTAACATGCTCATTTTAGAGGGAAGGTTTTTTGTTAACCACACTTTAATGGTAGTTCGACCCTTTTCGGGTTCCCTCGGAAATATATTTTTTCAGTCAGTTGCACTAAAAATGTCCAGTCATAAATTCGTTATAAATTCCGAGAGAATTGTAAGTTAAGCAAAGGGAAAATTCGGACGGCCAACATGGTGGAAATCGAATTTTATTATAAATGTGAATGCAAAGGGCCGAGACAGTACCGGATTTATTCGATTTTGAATAATTATTCACTGACGCATGTATTACCCGAGGAACGAGGTCGAGTAAAATATATTATCCACCTAAAAAATAGATATAAATTTACGGTGGAGTTATTTTCAAAGAAATACCTTTACAGAAAACGTATGTTCTCTGAAAGTTCAAGAGAAAATTTCGCTCTGACTATACATATAAGAATATTCTAAACAAATATGAAAATTATAAAGAAGACCCTTATTATTATTATTATTCTGTACTTATATCGAACGTTGTCGTTATTTTAAAAAATAAGAAATAAATAAATTACTCTTGATGTTTTTTAATAATTATACTACAGTACCTATATTTAAATTATTGTTTGTTCTTATATTTAGACAGTTACGATATTTGAGGATCATACAGCACTGTTAGCAGTGGGTAAGCAGCAACAATAAAGAAGCTAATTAATTTTACCAACAAGAGGCTAGAAAAACCACCAGTCTTGAAGTTCAACAGTGCTATAAACCAGATCTAGTGAATACACTAGATGTCAAATTAAAACGGAAGCATCATGTCAAAAAGAAATTAACAGAATTCAAATTTAAATATAAAAAGCCATATTGGCTCCTTGATAAAAATCCAAAATGACAATTCAAAACAAGATATTGACCTACAAACAGATGATTAAACCAATATAGCTATATGGTATAGAGATGTGCGGTTATACTCAGAATAACAACGTAAATAAGGTTCAATTATTCCAGATTAAGGCATTACGTAACGCGGCGGACACACCTTAGTATGTACGCAATGAAGATTTTTATCGAGATCTGGAAAATTCCTACGGGCAAAGAAAAAATCAAAAGGTTCACTGGGAAACACGAAGCTAGGTTGCACCTTCATGAAAGACGCTATTGCATGAACGACAATCTGTTGGCAGACCAAGGCCTGGAAACTTGTGTGATAGTGCATGAGTGAAGGAGTGTAATACGAGAGAAAGGAACTATAGATTGTCGCTGGATAGACTATAGTATTCAATTATTAAGTATTAAAATGATAATTGTTAGAAGTATATGAATTGTTAGTCTAATAGACCAGTTTTAATTCTAAATAAATCAAAATATCTTTAGAGTATAATATAGTAAGTACAAGTTACAAGTTCAATTATTAATTCTCATGTTGATAAGCAGTAAAATAATTAATTCCTTATATTAAATTATTGTCCAAATAGCACGCAATAATAATCTAATAATCCGACAACCAATAATATGTTTTTAATATTTGGTAATGCAAAAATACTCTGTAAAGTTAAAGTCAATAAATTATGAGTAACATTTTTGGTAAAATATAAAAAATAAATAAGTATACTAGTTAAAATTTACCGCTGTTAAGTATCCATTTCAACATTATCTAATAATTTTGGAGGTTAGGTTTTTAGTCAAATTGGAGACATTAAACGATGCACATGTTTTAGTTAATAATATACATTGGTGAAAATATTTAAACATATAAGAATATATCAATGTAAACAAATCGTGAGCAACATAACCTAATTGTTAAATTTTATGGTTTTGACATTTTTGATATGAAATAATAGTTTTTCAGTTTGTGTAACTGACTATTCAAAGTATACAAAGACAGCTTATGGAACATTAAAAATGGCATATTCGACATTGCTTACTTATTTGTCTGATGGAACTTATGATTATGCTGTTTTCATTCGCCAAGTGTATTTTCAATGATTTAAAAGTGTAGATTATTGTGTTAACCACAGAGGGCGGGACCTGGAGAAAATGAGGGACAATATTTTGATTGTTATACATATAATACCTATTTTTGCCGGTTTGGTAGCGCAGTGGTAAAGGCGATGGAACAGTCCTCCTACTGATGCGAAAGCCGCGGCTTCGAATCCTGCTGGGGCATGGTAGTAAATTTATGGTTGTGATTGTTTAAAATTTGTGAATGTTCTAGTCAAGAGTGTAAAATCCGACAAGGAAAATGATCCCAGTGACGCCAGTTACCAGACTGGGTATGACTAAAGTTGATCACACGCCAGTCGGTAGGCTTTAATGCTGAGGACTGAGGTTCGGAAATCACGTTAAACTGTAGGTCCAGTCCAGATAAACCCATAGTTGGTAAAAAGAGACTTTAAAATGTATATAAAAAAATACCTATTATATAAAAAAAATATCTATATAAATCCTAGAAAAATTGAAAACCAATAAAGAGATCCTTAACAGAATTTAATAAACTGTCAAAAATCAAGGGAAAAAATCAAAAGAAAATATATTTGTCCTTTATATATAAAGGTCAAAGGTAGTGTTAAATATATTTGAAAGACTCTTTGAATAGTGATGTTTTCCTTTCCTTTTATACTCATTTCCATTTAAACACGTTTCATTTACCCAGTATATACCATGTTATAAAAGGGGTCAAATGTATATTAACTAGATTGTTTAAAGTAAAAATTCATGTTTATCATTTTATATGGATCGATTTAAATAGTAATGTTATTACACAAGGTAATCCGTAATATATTTTACTCTTGCTTTTACACAGCTCCCAAAAACTGAAGAGTATCATAGTTATAGCTCAACAGTGTACAAGAAATGGCTACAACTTCTAAAGCAATTTCTGATAGTGCTAAAACTTTAAATGCTTTTCTATTATTGGCATAAAATATGTAAGCTCATCTTCATTCATTTTCAGTTTCTCTTTGGTCGACATACTTAGGCTAATAAAAATTATATTCTGATGAGTGTTCCGTTGATATCAAATTTGCTCGACGGCTTATATGGACGAGATGGAACTGATTTAGTCCTACACAAACAAGACCCACTTTTTAACACGATACTGTGGCTTATTAAGTTTGATTTTTGATTATAAGTATTAAGTGCATTGTAGATCATTTCCATAAATTTGATATCCTAATCAGTTATCCCAAACAGAGAGATAAATTCATATAAAAAAGGCACACCAGAACAAATGTCTGCATTGACATTGTTCACCATAAAATCCAGATTTAAATCTAATTTTCAATATATTGTGTCAATTGGAATAATATGTTAAATATGATGGAAACGATATTACTCCATAATTAATAAGCAAATAAATTTATTGGCTTCGATGTTGGTAAGTATTAAATTAAATTTCAACTAAGTGTTAGAACCTTACATTGTTTTTGAATACTCGCTTTGCAACCTCCTGTTAAAAAATAGTGGTAATTTTTCGAACTAATAAACCTATTTTTATAAGTTATTGTTTTACACTAATATATAATTACATTCAATCTCCAAGAAAATCTAGACAAAACTGGCAATTAAAATTACTGAATACTTGACTGATACTAGATAAAACAAAATATACAAAGCATTACTGAATATATTCTCAAACATATTACATATATATATATAACATAAATTTAATAATTTAGACGCTAGTTTTCTCTAATTGTTATTCAAATTTGTACAGTTTAGCGTATATCCCTATTTATAATTAAGATTTTATTATTTTGACTTTGTTCATATTAAACTCTCTACTAGTATATATGTCAGTTTGTGTAATTTCAGTTTTCAATGTATACAAAGACCACTCATAGAACACTCAAAATGGCATTTTCGACTTTTATTACTTTTGTTGACTAATTAATCTTATGGTTATGCTGCTGTCATTTGCCAAATGTAAATTTTTCTTTCAATCATTTTAAAATTTAGGTTATTGTGTTAACGACAGGGTCGGGACCTGGAGAAAATGATGGACAATATTTTGATTAATATATATATATATATATATATATATATATATATATATATATATATATATATATATATATATATATTACCTATTTTTCTCAATAAAGTTCGTCTTTAAAGTGAGTATATAATGAGTAACAAAACAAGTGATTGAACCAACTAAAAAGATAAGAGGGAAGATTTCTAGAATATATTCAGCACTGTAACAAATATTCATATTGCAAAATGGCTTTCTAATTATTTGATGACATATTATTTATCAAATAATAAAAAATGGTGAAACTGTTTCAACTACAAAGAACAATTAGTTTCATTGAGAATAGATCTGTTTAGAAACAGTTAATTTAGACGATACTAAATATATGACATAATATAAAATGAAATTATTCTATTAATAAATATATTGTCAACTTACACATACAACACACAACAACTTATTACATACATATAATATAAATGTAATAATGTACAAGCTAGTTTTCTCTATTTGTTATTTAAATTTACACAATTTGTTGTAGTTATTTATTTATATTATATCAATTATATCCTTTGTAACTATATATTATACATCCGTATATATAATTAGTTTCATTAGTCAAACATTATTAATTTAAGATATTCAATTTTGTAATAAATATGTTTATTTCGATACTCTTTTTTCCTGTTATCATTTTATTTTTCGGTATTCCTGGTACATCAGCTCATGATATGTTTTTCTACTGTCATTTCCTTTTAATCTGGAAGTAAATGTTTTCGTTGATTCCCTTCTACTTTAGTTATAATAGAAGAAAAAAAACTTAAGTGACTGAAATTTGACAAAATAATAAAGCATTTTGATAATCAAAAGCACTTTAAGCCACATCAAGTATATACTATAGTATATAGTAGTATATTATGTCGAACTATGGAACTAATTAACTGTGAATTATTACGTTGTTTTTCTGTAGCGTTACGATAAAATACATTCACGTGGATCTTAATTCAACAAAAGGTGCTTATAGAGACCTGTCAAATGCCAAGCTGTCTGGTTGTTAATTTCAACCGCAATTCTTCACTTAAATTGGTCTACTCGGCCCTAATATTCTTGAGCAATTTATCAGGAGCCATCCAGCCCCTTTTCCTAATCCTTTCTCATTTAATGATTGTCTCTGTCATATGCGTCTTGGTTTCGGACGACAAATGCTCTTTAGTTATATATTACTGTATAATCGAGTGCTTAAGAATAATTCCTGCTTTTAACGTAAATTTATATTGATATATGTTACAGTTTATAGTACATTAACTGAAAATTGTAAATAACTTTAGGTAGGTTTAAATTTATTGGATATAATACATCTAAGGGTTAAACCATGTTGAGTGGATAAAAGGTGTTATAATATAAAAGGGGTGCTGCTTTTCTTCTTATTTCATTAATATACAGAGCAAATTTTTAATATATTCTAATGAAATAAAACATATCCCAGTAAGGGAATTCTATATGGAACCCAAATATTTTGGCCAAAAAGGTTATATCTGAATAATACAAACATTTTTCAAATAATTTGTATATAATTGGTTACGTAACCAAACCAATACAACATGGGCCGAAGAGTCCCAGGCATAACAAAGTAAACGCGTGTTTTTAATTGAAAATTGACTTTACTTGTCAACGCCATCTCCATCATGGGCCACACAATCATTCCAGTGCCGCACTAACATTTCAATACCACTTTTGTAGAACGATTTATCTTTTGCCTCAAAATAGGCCTGTGACCAGCTGCTGTTCAAAATTATGTTTTGTCACGTCTAAACATGGCCAAACACTGGCCCGAATCATCAACACTTGTTTTTGGTCAACAGTGAGTAAACGCGGCACCTATTTTGAACACAGCTTTCTCATAATCAAATGCTCATGCAATATAAAACCATGACGTCCTTTTGATACCTTTATAATGTTAGCTATCTCACGCAACTTCGGTTTTCGATCATTCGAAACTATTTGGTAGATTTTTTTTGATATTTTCTTGTGTAACCTCCTCATTTGGATGTCCACTGCGTACTGCATCATCGGAGTTTCTACGACCCCATTTTTTCGACCACCGCGACAGGAGCGGAGTCCTTGATAACACTTTTCCAGCCATTTCTTCCATTGAACGATATTTTTTACCATCAAGAAGTAAATCAACCAAGTAAATTTAAGACACTAAATTGTTTTTGATTCATTGTTAAATTCATTTCAAAATAACAAAGGTAGTGTCACTCTTAGCACAATAACTCATACACTTATAAGTAGAATATCATCAAATTTTGACAACTTTCTTTTGAAAGTTAGTACTAACTGAAAAAGCTGTGAATGCATTAAAACCAGCGCCAACTGTGTTAGGCCCTCGGCTTTTCAGTCCATGTGTTATATTACAACTGAATTCTGTATATATTTTTGATAAACATCTAGTTATCAAATATGAAAATGGGTATTACTGTGAATAGTTTGATATTAATATATATTTTTACATTAAACCCCTAAAGCTAGTTCACAATTTCTGTGATTCTTATTAATGTTTGTAGTAATTATTATTTTTGATCGCATTAATGGCGTAACATTATTTTCCGAGAGTCATAAAGACTTGTAAAGTCAACTTTTTGAAACAAAATTTTTTCAAAATACAATTATAATACAAGATTATATTTAAACATTTGATTAAACAGGAAAAGAGATCAAAGAATGTCTAAGTTTTACACCACATTATAAAAATCAATATTATTTGGAATATTGTCATGATTCTGAAGAATTATTTATGTTTGTTCGAGTTTCTCTAATACCATCCTAATAGCCTGGCGATATGGTTTCTCCGGATTCGGCCATTAACAAGACCCGTTAATGAGATATTTTAGCCTCCTAGCAGTAACCCTTCATTACTGCGAAGGTAAAAGGCGAAGCCTAATAAAGGAAAATTGACTTATATTCCTTTTTCTGGGACATAATTCCTTTATTAATCGCTAAGAAATTCGATTAATTAAACGTTTAATTAACGCTGCAGATAAATACCAAAAGAACATGAAATATTTCGGAAAATACTCGAACATTTTTATCTTCCCGCTAATGTTTAACGCTAAGCTTGTTATGTTGAAGAGTTGTGATATACATTTTTAATTCATGCGAATATTTGAAAAATTAGTGCAGCTACCCTAAAATAGATACAACTATTGTAACTTATTCTTTGTAATTATCTTCATGTTATTTCTGCCTAATGAAATTAGAAGCCAACAAAAAAATCACCAATGATTTACTTAAATTTTCTTGATCATTATAAAAAAGAACAGCTAAAAATATTCGAGAGCTATTATAACTGTACAGTAATAATATTATATGTATAGGTGGTACTTTCGAAGCATTTGACTAAAGAGACTTTAGTAGATGAAAATGGTTCACACATAAAGTGCTGGAAACTCAATATAAATGCTACCAGGAACATAGCTAGAAATTGCACTGATGTATTTGAGTTCAGTAAAAATATGCCTCATGGTAATCCATGAAATGAACGACAAACCCTGTCTGAGCCGTCGACCAAGAAGCTTGGTCAAAAAAACTGCCAGGAATATTGTTGATCCTTTTATATGTATGTATATATATATATATATATATATATATATATATATATATATATATTTATATTTTGAACAAAAAAAGAACTGCTTCACCAAGACAATGCACCGTGTCACAAGTCAGTGAAGGCGGTTGGCGAAAGTCCAGGAATTGGGCTTCGAATTGCTTCCTCATCCATCGTATTCTCCACATCTGGCCGCCAGCGACTATTTTCTATTCTCAGAATAGATTAACTTTTTATTACAGCTCTGCTTTTTTTCCGGGCAATCAATTAAACTGATATGTTGAAATATTGAAAACCCCATAATATGGTAGCCTTCATCGATTGTTAAGCTCTCTAAAAATTCTTTGCATATTTGAGCTGACAAACAGATTTGAGATTCAAAATCGCCACTTTTCCAATCACACCGACAATTCAGATATGACAGGGCAGTGACACTACACATTTTTAAAATACCTTGTATCAAATTGATTCTTATTAATGATTCTAGTAATTATTATTTTTGATTACATTAATGGCGTAACATTATTTTGCGAGAGTCATGAAGACTTGTAAAGTCAACTTTTTGAAACAAAATTTTTTGAAAATACAATTATAATACAAAATATATTTAAACAATTAATTAAAAAAGCAAAAGAGATCAAAGAATGTCTAAGTTTTATACCACATTATAAAAATCAATATTATTTGGAATATTGTCATGATTCTGAAGAATTATATATGTTTGTTCGAGTTTCTCTAATTAGCGTATCTATACTAAATGAGTCGAAAATGGTTAATGTAAAATTGTTCGCTCTAAGCAGTTAATTTCGATTTTTTAACATTTGTTTACACTTATTGTTCAACAACATATATTGCTGATCAATATACATATGTATATACATATATATATATATATATATATATATATTTATATACATATAGACATGTAATAGATAAAATGAGAGAAAAAGAACAGTCTTCTGTTATAATTAGGAAATTTCACTAGAGTAAAATAAATGCATTATTTAATGAGGTAAAAGAGTATGCTAGCATGTAACGGTGTATGCAAAAGAGTACAAACATTCTTTACAATTCCAAACGGAATATAGATGCGAACATGCGAAAACTGCCAATTCTTGAAACCAGAATAATTGCAACAGATCAATATGGACCAATCAGGAAGTTTGGCGAATGTGCAAAATGCTACACGACCAACAGCGGTGTATTAGCTAAATAGTAGACACTTCGGTGTTGGTTATAGATTGAATATAATAGTAAAACAATTATAGTATGATAATTAATAACTTGATTGCTTATATAAATTAAAATGGCAAACAAGTTTTTACATATGAAACAAATTTTATAATTATAAACATATTTTAAATAGAACCATCTCTATTATTCCGGTAATTGCTTAAACTGAGGGCCACAAAACATAACAGGGCAAATAACGAAACTTTCTTTTGACTTGCAAAGTTTGCCGCTTTCGGTGTTCTTTCGCAAACAACAAAGATGGCCCTTACCAACTTCTTAAAGTTGAAAAGTAATATTAATTTCCAACACAAATTTGGTGACCTTCTTCTCCCGAAAAACGTGACTTTCTCTTTTAGCAAAGCTGTAGAATTCAGTTTATTTATTTAATTACATCAAATTAGAGAGCCTAAGAAATTACAATAAACCGAAACTTCACTTCAAGTTTAATTTTCGCTTAATGTCTAAATTAATATTCGGGAAGCGGACGTCTTTGACTTCTTTGCTACAAAGTAAATTAGTTCTTGCTTAAATTTATTTCATTGCTATATTTGTCTAATTATTATATCAGCCAACGCTTGGGAAATGCAAATCTTCCTAAACAGTTCTTATTAGCCATTATCTTTATCATATTTGTGGCCAATACTTCTTATAACTACTAATCGCCTTGTAGTCGAAATTCACTCACAATGTATACAATTAATCATGTTTCTCTCACAATAAAGTAAAAGGATTATTTTAAAAATAATATGTTACTTAAACTTGATTTTGCAGTATTTTCAATATAAGATCATAAATATATTTAATACATAACATTAATTAATATAATAAATATCTCTATATCTCTATCGCATCATCAAATATATGAATAAATTTTTAAAACATATATAAACTTATCTGACCGAAAATGTCAAATTATATCATTAACTTGTCATTATTATAATATTTTATCTTAAAAAAAGACCTAACGACATTTTCTTTTGTCAGGATCGAAAACTCCCCATCAGCATTTATCTAAATTAGACAGTTTCAGCCTTATCCCGTACATAATGATTTGCTTTTTGTCGCACAGAACAGCAGAAATTCAGCGGGGATTTTTGCAGACGAAATGCATACATAATAGAAGATTCCATCTTTGACTTGCAAATTCGTCCTCTTTTAGCAACAATGGAAAACTATTTGTTTGCTCATAGAAATGCAATTTACTGGAATAAAATTTTCATATATATGAAGACTATCCCATAGTATGTGTGCTTTACTATACAGGAATAACCCTAAAATAAATTGCATAATTTTTGCCCAAATTATAGACTATCAATATTATATAGGATCTATAGAGTGGGTCCTCTTTTGGCCCTTTCTTAGTGAGTGTTACTTTGATCTTGGAATGCTGTTACGATTGGCATTATTAGATATATTAGCGCCAGATTTTCTCGATACGAGATATTATTGAACCCCATTGGGACAAACTAAGGAAAATTTAAAACAATTTAAGACTGCAATATGATAATAAAAATATACATATTTTCTAGACCTGGACCCACACAAAGGATTTGAATCAGACATATAGAATTATTGATTTTCTTTTATTTTTTTGATTAGGGTAATATGAACCTATAAATTATGTATGGATTTACGGTTAATTTTTTAAATTAAGAATACCACAAGATTTAGCAAAAAAATATAATTGTACAAATTATACAATTATTATATTGAAACAATATTTTCATATAACAAAATACTTGATTTAAGAAATATTTTATCAAGGAGAAAATCTTCAGTGCATATTTTACCGAGTTGTGAAGAAGAATGTCTTATATAATTATATTAAAACAAAATGTAAATATGACAAGATGGTTTGTAGAGAAATAAGAATATACTTGTTGTGCACCATTAAAGTTATACTTCCATACACATTCTCACAATATTTCCGACTTATTACGTCATTTTTTTTATTCCCAAAATTTTCAAGACTCTTCGATTTACGAGGGTAGTTCAATTATCGAGATAAATACTCTGGCACGTATATTAAAAAATTTACAAAAATTTACAGTTTTTGTCAGTATTTCCCCTCACTAGTTACGCATTTTGTGCGCACGGAACTCCTCTACTTCGTCGTCGGTATTGAATCTTTGTCTTCCGAGGATTTCTTTCAGTGGTCCAAACATGTGGTAGTCGCAGGGTGATAAATCCGTAATGTAGGGTGGGGGGATATATATATATATATATATATATATATATATATATATATACAGCGTCTGTCTCCGTCATATTTGAACCTTCGTAAAAAGCGTCTCAGAATGTATCAGCACATTCATAGTTTGCCCCCATTTACAAGATCATATTTAGCAGAAGTAATGAGGGCTTTATAGGAAAATATCGATATCGTCTGAGTCTATTTGAAGCAAGATCAACATGCCATATTATGGAAAGTTTTTTCCCCAATTTATCATCTTTGCTTACCTAGTCAATTAAACTGTTCTATTATTATTATTATTATTATTATTATTATTATACTTTTAACATTCCACAATCTGACCAACTGGCAATAAGTGTTTGATGTATATGTATTATATGTATGTTATTCAGTGACGTATAGAAGACCACTCCAATAAGTCATTTCCTGCACAAATAAAACTAGTATTATACTTTATTTAATTACTATTCTATTTTATTACAAAAACCAATATTTAGGTATATTAATTACGTCAGATGGCAGTAGACGTTTTAACCTATACATTTCCCGGTCATACGCACATTTTTCACCGACACTGAGGATCACACTCATTATAATTTCCTGATAGATTTTCCGTGAATTAAGGCAGGTTACTTTTGTTGATAATATTTAAATTAAATGTTAAGATTACTGGCAACTACACTTTTTGATATTTATATTTTTGTGACATAGAAATTTATAATGTCGGGAATTTTGTTTATATCTGACAGTTAATATGTTGGCTCAATGATTGAAATATGTTGTAGATGATTAGCCTTCATTGCGTTAAGTATCATTATTACATCAAATATTTTTTTAAATAATTTTAGAACTAGTCGCTTTAAACATTAAACATACTGACTTCGAATGAACAACCCACGTATATCTTAATAGTATATATGTAAGCAATTCATTATATATATCTGTAAAATACATATGTACAGTAAGTATATTTATGGATGAATTTTCTATAATTAATTATAAAGGGACATGAATATTTGAGCAGAATTTATGGGAAAATGTGACACGAAAGTAGTGCATCTTATTTAGGAGACAAATAGGTTCTAATTTAAAACAAGTACGTGTCTGGGAGATAAACGAACAACGAACTGAAAATTGAAATTCCACTCTGAAGTTTCTCGGAATCATAGTGAAAGAGATAACGGTGATATATGTCCCATAATTAGAGAGGGGCTGTATACAAAAACATGTGATATATAGCAGCATAAGTGATTTATATTTAAAGTTTTTTTAATGTATGCAGTGTCAAATGAAGCTCTTTATATATATATATATATTTAAGCTAAAGTACATTTTATTTATAGCATATATATTCTAGATATGATTTGCTAGGTATTCCTGAATTATAAGAATATATTAACCTACAATTTGCGACCGTAAAATCTTCGGTAAAGCGTGCTTTAAACTTAGTTCTTTGTAGAGTCAAAAACTTTGTTTGAGACTTCTTCGCTTAAAAATGTTTCAAAGGTACCTACACGGAATTTTATTTACTTTAAAAATAAAACTTAAACTTTGGAATTGGCATGGGAATGGAATAATTTCAGTACTGTTTCTTCACAATGTTCTCGTCACATTCATAAAAACGATTTACTGAACAGCAGATTTTCATTATCAGCATTATTATTTCAGCATCTGTTGTTATAAGTAGCGATTGGTAAGTTCTTAAATTAACTATATAAATACTTAAGCTACTAAGAATATTAATAGTTTAGTTATTTTTGTGGTTTTCTCTAACCACTAAAATAACTGTCATATTTATTTGCTGCGAAATACATCGTTATTATGAGTTTAATTAGTATCTAAAGATATTACAGTAATATTGGTGTATAAATTATCATTTCTAATGAATATTTTTAATTATGTTTCTATATATAAAAATAATAATTAAACTTTCTTACTATTTTTATATTGCTTATGTCCTATATGAAAATATTTCAAAGAATATGACCTATGTGATTTATTAACGAAAAAGAATGAATACAAATTTTAAAAAGGAGAATACCTTGTACAAATATCGTTTAATATATTATAGTTCTAAATATAACAATGAAAATAACAGCAGTGGGTTCATTAATAAGATTTTTGGATATAAAAATTATAGGCGAAATATATATTCTATTCAATATAATTATAATAATTCTCCGTGCTATTAAAATCATAGAAAAAATACCAGTCGATAATAATTTTATTAAATGAATAAATAGAAATACGTAACCATGTTATGCTAAATTGATTGTAGCTGAAATTTTAATTTAGATCTCCATTAATTTTTGTTGCTTGATTTTAAGTAACTTGCTGTTAAATTAGTTTCAATTTTTGTGAAAGCTTCTGATGATGCATTATATCCTAACAACTATTAATTGCTATAAATAGTTAAAAAGTGTTATTTGGTGCCAATAATAAAGAAGCAACAAAAAGTTCCAAACACCTGGGGACTAATTAAAATTTGACGAATCAATATTTAGAAAATACTTAAATGTCTTGAGAAAAAAATTACATTACATATTATTTTATAACCGAATTTTCTTGACTATTTAAATAAGAAGAAGTTTTTATGAAAAGTTAAATTAATTTAACAATCATAACTGCCATAATGGATCTATACCAGGGGACCATCAATGTTGGAACTAAAAGTTAATATCTACAGTCACAGTTTATGTTCTATATTTGATGAACTCATTAAGGAATAATTCACTACCCGTTATTGGAATCCAATGAATCTATTTTTATTGGGATTTATCGAAATTAATTAAATACTTTTAATGAATAACAACTATTCATATTAAGGCAACATACATCATCATCATAATAATCAACACACATTTGGAGTATTTGAATTCATGGTCTGGCAAATATGCAGACACGTATCTAATTAGATCATCTTTTTCCTGTATATATTTCTAGTAAAGGGGAACTATAACTAGGTATTTCGGAAAGACCAGCAATATTTGTGTTGATATTATATATTTGTGGCAAGTTAAATAAAGCATAGAGCCAATCTAAAATAGCAGTGAACTTACGTCAACACGACGTAGAATTAATTGCCAATTGCAGTTTGTAAATTCGTTTGAAAATCAGCCTGTATTTTTCCTTCTAATTTTATTCTAGTTAAAAAGGGATACAATGCTGTCTACTGTGCCCAAATATATAACAGCCTATAAAATTTGCGTGGTTGTCAAATGTTTAAAAAATTCTTCAAAACATTAATGATACTTAGTGGTTATAAAAAGGCTAACAGTGTTTTAGCGCTATGCTTGTTTTGATAAATTTCAAACTGCTGCTTAATATTTGAGATTACTCTGATTGAAAATGGCCAAAGCCAATAAAAAGCCAGAAACAGATTATGTCTCTAATCGGTTACTTCGAACACGGACAAAATAATGGGGGAACCTCCATTGGGAGTAAAATGTGTTAAAGCTGTAAATAGCGATGCTATTAAATATTAAATTGCTGGTGTTTTTATTGGGAATATATTTTGGTCTCTTGTAGCTGTACTAAATGATATTTATTGTTATTCGAAACTTTTAAAAAGTCAATAACAATGTACTATTAGATCCACCAAAAGGAAGTCGTCCAAATACAAACTGGTTAATTGGATTGGGTAATGAATCAAAATCACCTTGATTTTGACTCCATTCGTTATTAAATATATGAAATGTATGAAGGAATTAGCAACTTTTTCGTAATCGTGTTCCTGATATAAGCATCATATAATACAATTATTCCAGAGGAGACCCTGTTAATGTAGCTAGTATTTTCGAAACCCATTAGCAATATCCAGTTCTTTGAGGGAGAACTATGCCAAATTGTTACTCGGTAAATACAAATTAAATGTTTGGGTTTTATATTGTTTACTGTTTTATAAATAGGAAATAATGATACAGTAGATCGAATGGCACAGATGGAAGGAGAATATGGTCACAGAGTATTACGCTTTCTCCTTATCACTGGGTATTTAGTCCTATCGAATTTACATAGGTATTGGCCAAGAATTATTGTAATGGACATGCTGGTCAAGAGATAGCATATGCATTATACCATCTATATGTTTTAACAATTTAGTTATAAATAAGTGAATAAATAGTCAATACATTTTGAAACTGAAAAATATTAAGCTTTTGATAAAAACACTAAATGATCAAATGATCAGCCCAGACAAATATTACGTAATATTAATTAGTGACTGATTGGATGAAAAGCCTAGATACATTTCAATAAGATTTCAATGGTTTAAAATAACCAAAAGGTGTACTTCAGTATTTATTATTTTTTGCAGTTAAAAAATAAAAATGACAAAGAAAAGAAACTACACCAACATCCATTCTATTTTTAAACCTGTACTAATAATAACGAGCTTTCAATTCCCGGTATACTGAAAACAATGGGGTTGCATTACAAAAAGTGAAGGGAAATTGAAAATTCAGAATTTGGTTATACGTTATACCTACTACAGGTTTATTATAAATTTTAGAGAATAATATTCCATAACAACCATTCTAATTAGTGTGATATAATCATGAATTCTAGACAACAATTACAGAATATTTCCTGTATATTATATACCTTCACTGACTTCACTCATTTATCTAATTACAATGTTATTTTAACTACTACCAACTGATCACTTTGAAGTCCGTGACGAGTAGCAAATTAGATTTGTTTTGTTAGCAATTTAATTTTGTGTATATATTAAAAAATTTTATTATTATTTTTATGTTGTTTGGGCAAGGCACAATACTTCAGGCTCCGAGGTCCTCTACCTATTCAAGGTTATTTTACAAATATCCCAACCAAACTAGAGCAAAGAAGTTGGTGCCCCCGTTGGAAGTCGAATCTGCAACATCCGCGTGTGAGATTATCGTTCTAACCGTTACACCATAGAAACAGTTGTAATTATTATTTCTGTAGCGACTGCTACAATCCATTAGACCACCACTATTACATCTACATAAAATTCAAAGGTTGGCAACGCTGGTGGATTAGTACCATGCGGTTCCCGACTATGAAAGGCCATCACGTCGACGTTTGTCTCTCTTTTCACTCCCCTTGTTACACTACGACTTCCATAGCGCTTCCATACTTCCTTTAGCTATTCTAATATCCTGTCTATTCTCCCGTCGAACACATGTATCATTTAAGATTGAAATAACCAACTTTTATTCATACGGTGTTTTCTGTTCCCGTGCGAATTCCTTCTACAAAAATAGTAGTGCGTGTTCGGACAAACTATCGCATCGACAGCCTCATATTGTGACCGACCAGACGAACATTCCTACATTTCTATCACTTCCCATCTGCTATGGTTAGTGCTTAAAAAGCAAACTGATTGGCTTTTAGACTGAATTAATTTTGATTTTTCGTCACATAAGTTCAGCGATAACATAATATGTGAAATATTTGTACGTGCCTTTGAAATTTGAGTTTCCCTCGATTTCTCTCTTTGGCCCTATCAGATTCTAACTTGGTTCCAATTGGACAACCTCGGAAGAGCACACTTTCGAACAGAACAATAATTTTGAAAATCGATCCATAATAGACAGAGAAATCGTCGAACATACATTAAAAAAATATACAGCCGAACATAGAACCTCCTTCTTTTTTTAAGTCGGTTAAAAAGGGAAAACTCAAACCTAATAATAACAATTTTTTATCTCCATCAGTACAATTCTCGTTTTTTTTTGCTGTGCCCAGGGCTTTCTTGTTAACATAGCTTTATCATTTATAGTTATTCGTGGTACTCTAATTATTAATAATTTTATGTTCCAATTTGAAAAGCGTTCGACATATTTTTTCATATGTGTAAAGCACCTTGAATGAAGGAATATCGTATTCACAAATAACTTAGAATATATTCAGCATCTCTCTTTCTTTAATATAAAGTAATAAGTAACTTTTGTTGGGAAAGGGAAAAAAACATTGCTTGACCCGGAAAATGGATATTGCAAATCCGTGAAAATGAAAGCATATGTCGGGAATATATTAAATCTTGCATGTAAATGCACAGTGGCCTTCCCATTTATTGAGAGCAAAGAAGAGGAGCAAGGAAAAAAGTGAGAAAAAACGTCGATTCCAGATCTATCGAGATATTCGGTCGCAGCTTGGAAGCCGGCTCAGAAGCGAATTTAAATATTGTGTCGGAAATGGCAAGTCGCATAGGGAATCGTTTAAAATAAAGTTTCCGGGAGTTTATTCTTGGTGATAAGATAAAGTAAATTTTGTTATAATGATTGTTAATGCATTTTATATATATATATATATATATATATATATATATATATATATATATATATATATATATATATATATATATATATATATATTGTTACTCTATCATTATATATATGTTATATGTCCTGTTCACATTTTTAACTAATACAACAAGATATAAGTTTGATATATTCAGATTGTGTTATATTCAGGTGCTTTTTTACAATTAATCTCTCTGATTATTATGTGTTGACCTTCTTTGACGGTTATGATCTCAGAACTGCATTTTTAACCCAAATTGCTGTAGCTAATTGTAGTTATGATCAAATTCAAATAATCCATGGCTTTTATAACCTTGTGAAGCCTTACACATAGGAATAATTTTCAATCCATATTTGTTCATGGCTAGATGAAGAACATTACTTCTTCTTCGACCGTACAGCTTGAATGAAGAAATTTAGTCAAAAACTCCTACAGAATATGTGATGGAATGCTTTGAGTAAATGTCACTTCTTGGTAAATTGTTTCTTTTTTGATACGTATGTTGATGCATCATCATATCAATCGCTTAGTATATAACCGTTATATTAAATTAAAGATTTATGTTACAAAATAATTTATTTTTATAATCAAATATTTGATATATTTAATATGGAAAATAATTGATTATCTTTATTTCAAATATAATTTATTTATATTTTTTAAATTTGATTTAAATATATTGTCGTCATCAGATATTTCTTGATATTTGTTTATTATTAGTAATAAATATGGGTAATTGATATGCAGATTTAGCATTAAAATTGATAACCTAATTTTTTTTAAATGTAATTTATGAAACAGATTCATTACCAAATTTATTGAAAACATAGTATATTAAAAATATTTATTATAGCTGCGGTATTATAGTATCAGAATATTCATTATAGCAAACTGTATTTATATGTTCATAATATAAATTTAATGGTTCTAAGATATTTTATATACATAAAACATTAAAACATATTAAGTTAAGGACATCTGGTAATCGATAACGTAAGTATTCAATTCTTATCACAACTAATATTTGCCCTTTTCTAAATTAAGTTTCTATGGCTGAGCTGAATCGAAAACTCCCAATTTTACTGTCAAAATCGATCGAACCCAATTCCTGTAAAATTTGATAAACCTGAACTTTGAAGGAAAATATTTGATTATCAAACGCCGGATGAATTTGACATTGTCGAATATTGCATTAAAGGGATCGAATATTTTTGAATGCATTAAAGTTTTTAACTTCTACTCTTTAAACGGATATCGACTAACAGGCAATAAGTTTAAAACTTTTAAAAAAGTAGTTGCGAGTTTTATAGTTGAGAGTTAAAATAAATGGAATTTAGTTTCGTCAAGCCACCAAAATTAGTTTAGTATTTTAAGTACGAGTCCCATATTGAGGAAATATTTTGAATATGGAAAATACGGTAACGCATGTATCTTTTCAATAACCAATTTAAATACATCAATTTAGTTTATCACGAATTTTGTAGAATATGTTGCCGCAATTTGTAAATCCATTTCAGAAGCAGACAATATTTTAATATGTAATATAATGTATAAAAACAGTTAGTAGTTTTTTCAATCGAAACATAATTTGATACAGTTATTTAAGAGAAAATTGTAGTATTTAGATGAGACCTGAATATTTAAGGTGGTACATTGGGTCACTCATGGCAAGATGATAATAAATATAGCGTTAAGGTACCAAAAGCTGATGGAAAAAGGTATACGTGGGAATAACTATTGAATAGGTTTAGTTAGTCATAACATTACTTAAATATTCATTGCAGACATAACTATATATCATGAAGAACTATTTCATGCTGGAAATAGGAATATACATGAAATATTTCTGTAAGTGATGCAGAATTAGCATTTTTCTCTAAGTCTAAGGGTGACTACCATGGAGATGTACCATAACTTGGTTTGAAAATCAGCTTTTAAAGAACTTGGAGGAAACATCACTTGTTGTTATGGACAATTCACCATATCATAGTACATTAGTGGAGAAGATCCCAACAAGTGCATAAACAAAGGCTACAATTCAGGAATGGTTTAAACCACATAAAATAAGTTTTGAAGAAAATATGTTAAGCGATGAACTATTTCAAATTGTTACTAGAAAAATATAAAAGAAATGTTTCATTGCTTTTTTTGCAATTTACAAGTCGGAAAAAATATAGAATAGATCAGATGGCTGAACAATGTGGTTACATAATATTACGACTTCCTCTCTACCAATATATATTCAATCCAATCGAGTTGATATAGGGGGTGTTATACTCAGAAGACTTATTATAATAGGCATGCTGGTCGAGAAGGATATTCGATCAAGAACTGAATATGTGAAAGGAAGCATTGTCGTCCATAAAAAACACCTTCAGTTTGGATGTACTCCATAAAACATACAGAAAAAGTAATTAATAAATGGTGGAATCGTGAACATCTTTTAGAGAGATTGAAAATAAACAGATGAGTGATTGACTTGAACAGTAACTCGGAAAGTGAAAGTGACTAAAGGAAACTTTCAGGATATATGATAATGCTGTGCAATGCTTGAAATTCGTGAGACAGAGTGATGAGAATGGAAACAATTAAAGGTATACACATAATTATTAGAAGATCATTGTAGAAAATGGTATTGTAGGGCGTGAAAGAATTGTGTGCACAAATATCATTGTAATTGTTCAGAATTAAACATGAGCATTAAGTGAGAATGTTTGAGCAGATAATGCATACTACTTGTTTGATGGTACACAGGTAGTAGTAGAAGAAATAAATAATAGAGTGATATCAAGATGACTTGATATGCAAACCCACTATCGAAGGAATCCCGAACTAATCGTAAAAATGTAAATGTGCTCTCAAATGAAAGTAAACTACATTACTACATAACATAATTGTTAATTTGGTAGGTTAGGCCTCCAGTGGGATACTACTACATAAAAACGCGCCTAGAACTCTACCTCATGGGTGGCGTGGAAAATAGTTGAATGTACATATAATAAAACAACTCTAGCTTACAATCTATTATACCTGTGTTCTTAATTGTAGTTGTAGTAGTAGTAAGTCCTTCGATAATATATGCATTAGATGTACATGTACTATAATGTTAAAATAAACTAAATATGTTTGATAAAATTTTTGTTGAATTATTTTATCTAGGTTAGAGTTTTTTTGTATATCAAAGCCAAACTGAAATAAAACTCAGAGTTGATGCAGAACATTACGAAGTTTCGGCGTTACAAATTTCGATGACGCATATACAAAAAAAACTCTGAATAGACTATATGTGACAAATTCACTTATATGAACATTGACTTTTATAATGACTGCTTTATCACGGATTTCCAATGCATTCATATGCATTAAACGAAATGTGTAGCAATTTCTGATGATGGTTTCCTTGCGTATTTAGTTCTAATTCTTAATCGTTGTGCGATCCGTCTGGCTAGATTTGCTTTTATTTTCTTTCGTCACCAAAATGTCATAATTGAACCGTTGAAAGGATAAACTGGAAATGTTTTTGGTGCTCACTCTGGTTAGGCTAAAGGGATGCCCTAAAGGTAGCTAATATGTATGAAGCCGCCTGTGAGTGTAGGGACATGCATATATGAGAATCTTGGAGCATGATTCATATACGTAGACATAATCATCAACGATGTTTGAAATGTGAATATATGGACCAGTCAGCTTGAGTTGGACACTGGTAGATACTACTGTTTAAATTTATAAACACCAAAATAATTTCAAAAAAAAAGACAAGGGACATAACAATACAAACTTAATAGGGAGACAAAACGAATAACTTTAGTTTGGATATCTATATTAAGGCGAAACTTGCTGACGAGCCTGTAGATTTTTACATAAAATCCACTATACATAAGAATATAAACAGACTAAAAATCAATTAAAAGTTAAAACAACTAAGGGAAAAAACATGCTTGAATACTAAAGATATCAAATCGATCTATTTCGTGGGCTGTTCCTGAAGCGTCTCGTTTTGATGAATTATTGAACTAGCCATCAGAAACTCGAAGCTAATTTTTTATGCAAATTTCTCTGCATTTATATCTACGAAATGGAAATAGCTTCTATTTAAAGTACGAGAATAGAGCTGTATTTTAAAACATCATGTCACTTTCTTTCTCTGTAGGAAATTATTTCTGAAAATAAATTACGAATTATGTGAATTTTGCAATATGCATATAAAGTGTAACGGAAGCATATATCAACGGGTTATCGAATTACATTATAGTATTTGTGCAAATGCGTATATAATATGTCAGGTTTAGTTTTTATGTTTCAAAAATAATTTTACAATTATATTTTTTTTAAATCTTTTTCTATAATTATTCTTTATTTATAAGTCAACATTCATTTTGTTGTAAATTTTTCCTAACCGCCATATTCACTATACATTGTCTATTTTCTTATTAACACTCTTTTAATAGTATCATTTTTCCGATATGTATATTCGAATGCTTGCAAATGCAAAATTATATAGAAAGAATTTTGCCATTATAAAAAACACTAATAATTGTTTTTCAGCTAAATTCCTTTTAACAGACGCAACTGATTTCGCAATAAGAAGAATCATTAAAAATACAAAAAGTATATAAGTTATAAACCCTACCAACTAGCTAGTGACCAACTTAGAGACCATACCATAATAAATCCGGTCTTATCCTGCATGGTTACTGGCGAGACTTGGATAGTTATTTCTTATCAGATTTTTCACTGTTACCTATAGAGACATTTACATTTAAAAAGAGAAAAACAAATACAGACGTTAACTACATCTAGTCAGCAGGAGGATTCGAACCCGCGACTATTGCAACAGTAGATTAATTCTTTTGGTTCTCTTATTTCTCAATAAACTGCGAGAAACGTTTTTTATTCTACAAGCAGCTCGATTACATACTTATCTCCTTCTGAATTTTTTCCCTTTTAATTGTGCATTAACTGGCATCTTTATCTAATAAATCCATTTTTAACACAACTTCGGAGAAAAATGTGCAAAATTTTTTTAAGCATCGTATTCGATTTTGGTACTATTTGAAAGATCCTACAGGTTGGCCTCTTCACCTTATTAATTCAACCGTGGATCTTACTATACCGTATGTGAACTGAAGAAAAATATGAAGAAAACTGAAAACTGAAATATTGGAACACCTACATTTATTTACACCATGTTCGCTAGAGCGGGTGAGGTGATCCATGCATTGTTAACACTGTGGTTTTTTCTTTACTTATACTAAAGCCCTGCACTGCAAAGCGAACTATTTATGCAGAATGTTAAATATCCCAATACATGTATCACTGAATATATTACCAGCAGACATCGGATCTATTAAATAATTTGATACCTATTAGTTTAGCTTTTTTTAAAATATTTTTCACATAATACTTCCCTAATATGTTAAAAATATCAACAGATAAATTCATATAGTAAATTTGATATATTATATAAATAAGAATAATGATACAAGAAACTCTAATATAATGTAATATATGAAAACTGTTAAAATATATTTTATTTCATCTACTCTCATGTTCTTTACTATACCTATCTGGATCTCCGTTGGACACACCGTTATATTCTGAACCCTCATAAGCACAGGCAATTAAACTAAATTACTCTTAAAACATCATTTGCACGGCAATAAATTATAACGAAAGTCCGAGTCCTACATAATTGCGAAAGTTTTCAGAAAGGTTATTGCGCATAGTTTATATTATTTAATGCAAAATCCTAGAACAGTCCATGTATCACGGATAAGATTAATAAATTAAATTGAAACCCGAGAATTTTAGAGGCTAGGCCAATTTTAAATTTACATATTTGTCTGTCACACAGCGGGGCGTTATTTAGTGCGTTTGTAAGATGTCTGTTCATTTGAAACTGCATAGAGTAAATGAGATCGATATTAGTTTAAAATGCAAATTTCGATGTAGAATTTCATTAGCTCTCTACTCAATTTTAGATAAAGTCATTTTCGATCAGGTTAGATTGATAAATAATTTAAAATTGAATATAATTCTAATTTTATAATATTTAATAAGTTGTAGCTTTAATGAACAATAATAACTATAATCATTACGATACAATATAAAAACAGTTTGTTCTAGATTATTAAATAATTGCATAATTAATGCTTTACAAGAAAATATATTATTATAACTTTAAAATCGATATGTTCTTTAGCTAGCCCTAACCTTCAAAAGATGCGTGTATAAATTTGACAGCTATCTGTTCATTAGTTTGTGAAATATAGTATCTTAAGTGAAGCAACTGTTGTTTTTGTAAGAAAAAAGAATTTCGCGTGTTGATAAAATTCCTTTTTGAAGGAAAAAATACAGTTGAGCAAAAACTTGGCTTGATGCCGAGTTTCCGGACACTGCCCCAGGAAAATCAACCATCAAGGATTGGTACGCTAAGTTTACACGTGGTGAAATGAGCACCGAAGACGGTGAACACAGTGGACGCCCAAAAGAGGTTGTTACCGACGAAAACATTAATAAAATCCACAAAATGATTTTGAATGACCGTAAATTGAAACTATAAAATAGCAGATACTCTAAAGATATCAACTGAACGTGTACATCATATCATTCACGAATATTTGGGTATCAGAAAGCTCTGTACAAAGTGGGTGTCGCACAAGCTCATTTTTGACCAAAAACAACGAGGAGTTGATGATTCGGAGCAATGTTTGAAGATGATCAAGCATAATAAACACGAGTTTTTGCGTCGATATGTGACAATGGATGAAACATGGCTCCATCATTTCACTCCGAAATTCAATCGACTGTCTGAATGGACTGCACACGATGAACCCGCTATAAAGCGTGGAAAAACGCAACAGTCGGCAGGCAAGGTTATGGCGTCTGTATTTTGGGATGCGCATGGAATAATTTTCATTGGCTACCTCAAAAAAGGAAGAACCATCAACAGCGACTATTACATAGAGTTATTTGACCGTTTGAAGGACGAAATCGCCGAAAATCGAATGCATTTGAAGATAAAGGAAGTGCTGCTTCCAAAAGAATGCACCGTGTCAAAAATCTATGATCTGGCTCCCAGCGACTATTTGCTGTTCTCAGATGTCAAAAGAATACTCGCTGGGAAGAAATTTTCGTCGAATGAAGAGGTTATCGCCGAAACTGACGCTTATTTTAAATCAAAGGACAAATCGTACTACAAAAATGGTATAGAAAAGTTGGGGGGTTGTTATAATTGGTGTATCACCCTCGAAGGGAATTATGTTGAATAAAAAAAACTAATTTTCTCAAAAAAATGTGTATTTCTTTGGTAGGCCGGGGACTTTTCAGTTGATCTGTTATCTAGTATCACAATGATATAATTATGATATGATATCTAAATGTTTCTTCACATAAGATTTTTGAGCTTATTAAAAGTAAACCACAACTATTTTGTGAAAAACGAGATTAGTCGGAATTTGACGTTGTGTTTTTTCTTCAGATTTTGTATGACCAGGGACATTTGATGACAAGTAGTATACTGTACGTTTTCTTGTAGCACAATTGTGTGCTTCTTTGATGACAAGTATTATCTATTTTTGCGACTGACAACATAAAACTACTGGGGTAAAAGTGACAGCAGAACTCAACACTTAGTTGACTAATAATAGGTCGACAAAAACAGTTCCTCGAGAACATTACAACACTAACTTTACATCACAAATCTGAATCTGATGAATTATCATTTACATTGTTTCCCACAAACATCCAGAGATATGTAGGTAGAACTTCAAAAGAAACTTACTATCCTATTTCAAGATGTTAATATATACATAGCTAAAAAGGCTCAGTACTAGTTTGAGGAAATGCGTCAGAATATAAAGGAAAATTTAAGGCAAGAAAATATCAAACAACTTTTTCCCTGGCCGATAAAATCCCGAGGTCACAACATAATTAAAACTTTATTGAGAATTTTAAAGCTCAGAGTGATGAGTATTCAACATCATTGAAGCAATTGGCGTATATTTTAGTAGAAAAATGGGAGAATATGCCATTGATATCTACTCTATGAATCTATTTCGCGAAGAATTATAGCTGTTTTAAGGCAAATCGGATCCCAAAATATGAGAAGTGTTCATATTATTTTGGCCATCTCCTGAATTTTAATATTTGTTACATCTAATTCAGTTCAATTGATCTGGCAAGCGTCTAGAATTTTCCTTCCAAATATGTTTCATACAAGTATTAGGTCTTTTCTCATTACGATTAGTTATAATAGCTTATAATTTTACGTATTATTGTATTTTAAAATAAACGGCAGCATTACAGTTATATTTTATTGAGTAATATATTTATTTAATCATAAGTTAAATGTAACGTAAGTTATCCAGACCCGAACTATAATTCAAGTAACTTTTTGTAATACTCCGTACAATGTTACATTCTCTCAAATACAAAACCACATTAATATGTCTTTAGCCTGAAGGTCTGGCCATTTGCCTCAAATATAGAAACCATCCGCCAGACGCCTAGGTTTTAGTTGGAGTAAATGACCAGAAATAGTTCAATTGTTTATTTGAAAGTGTTTTTGTTTCAGCTAGCGAATACGAGGGAGCGTATATTGTTGTAATATTATTAAATAATTAATATTATTATTTTTTATAATTTAATTATCGATTATCTATGGAATTTTGTAATATAATATTATTAAATAAATTCGTTATTCATTATTTCTTAAATTAATTGTATATTTAATATTATTTAATTAAGTTACTAAAAGTCTGTAAGTCCAGCAGAGTGATTAAAAATGTCTAAATGGTATTCAATAGTATCTACGCTACTATAATCTATTTCGGTAGTATATATCTATAAATATAGTATATATTTATAGTATTATATCTATAAATCAAATACATTTTATTATACATATAACTTACCGACTTAGTCACTATCATCTGGGTATAATCAGATATGTAGCAGGATGGTATTTAAATTAGAAACTTGTTAGTATATGGCCTTAATGTTGTGTTTGACAATAGGTCAAATCCAAATATTCAATGGCATGTAGAAATAGGAGTATTTATTGTTTATTGCTTTTAAAAGTAACAACAAAATAATAACAATCAATCTCATTATATGGGGCCCATAAAATGTGAGTATATAACCTATATATCTTAAAAAAAGGAAGGATGATTGAAATATCCAAGAGTAGCCAACTTTTATAGTATCAATCAAATATGCCGAGAATTGGTAATGTATTATATACCAAATTCCGTATTTTCAAAATACAAATTACAATTTTATTGTAAACATGAAAGCAGCTGGTTCTCTTTTAACTGATGTCAACTACATTAACCGTAAAAAGCATAATTACAGCTGAGTTTATGCCAGGTTTATAGTCACTCCATCAACAGATTCATAAAAACCATGTTAGAATTTGAGAAAAAAAATGTTAGATATTTTGTATGCTCTACTCTCCAATTTACTATAACAATAATAATTTATTAGTAATTAAACTTATATACTTATAATCTTAAATAAAGATCAAAAATTATGTTACGTATAATGCCAAAGAAATAAATGGGTTATATACAGTATTTCGTTAAAAATAAAGCCATTTGCTTGTATCGGTATTCAATATTTTATTGAAAATAAAATCATCGATACTAAAAATCATGTATTAACTTAATAACAGAGTATCCACAAACATAATTTTACTATTTTCACTGACGCACTATAGGATGTTAACAGCTTATCGATAGTTTGTCAAATTCAATGATGGTAGTTGCTCACTTAAAAACGAATATAATGAGGGTCGTCCACAATCGATCTATGTTATGACAACCACTCACATTAGCTATGAACAAGTATGTATAGTATGTATTCAACATGTATTGAATAATATATAGTCCTGATTTAGCAACATACTAGGAATAAACTGCATTAGTCCATACCTAGAGAGACGGTTAATGAAAAGAATGAAAAACATTCATTATACAATATATAATTTCTCTACGTATTTTACCACTTTACTACTTATAAATGATACACGAACTAGCTTTGTTAGATGTATACACCCACAAGCTATAAAATTTTATAACTTTAAATTTATGATTCTAAGCTATTTTAGTATCTCTACATAATTTAATATTTTCGTTAAAGCGTTTTCCAACTTCCGACTATATATACCACTTGTCCCCTATATTATCTGCTAAAGTAATTTATTTTCCAAGAATAAAAGGACAAAAAGTTATTTTCAAAAACTTTTCAGAACTTTTTATATTGTGCTACGGTATAATACCTTCTTTTATTTAATCTGATTGTCTGACCATTTACCTTAAATTGCGAAGTTTTTTGTTAGAGTGGATAAATAATCAGAAGTAATTAATATTTGTTTGTACAAATCACACTAAGTGAATTACATCAGAGCGCTGTACCTCTTATTTAAAATAGAGTACAAATTTAAACAATTTCTGTGTCTATAGCATGGTTTGCTTTAATGGTTTGGCATTTAGTTTAGTTTAGCCTCTACAGTTCACAACCATACATCATAAAACTATATTTGGAAAAATAACTAAATTAGAGATGGTTTAAATTTTTAAGCATTTAGTATTAATTTAATTACCAGTATATAAAAATTAGTTAATATCAATACCAAATCAATTAAAAAACGTAGCTGCAAGGACCATGTAAAAAGAAAAGGAAAAAAACTGGAGTTTAGATATAGGAAATTATATTAAATAATATAATAGGAATTACTATTATACAAGCTTAATCTTGCTATTTATCAAGTCTTAAAACTAATTAAATTATTCTGTGTGTATAAATAGACAGGTGTACTATGTTCACGCAAGAAAATTAAAATCACCATCTTTCTCATATTTTATCTATTTGAATTTTGTTTTTAATAAGCTTCTAGAGGCAAATCATGGTCTAAAATGCCACGTTTGTTTGAATTAATGTGTTTACTAACCCAACTCTCTTGTTCAATTTTATGTTCCTTCTGTTATTATCACTATTAACCATAATAATGATTCAAATAGTTACAGCAAATAGAGTTCGCTATAACGAAGTGGTAACTAATTTGGTTAAAAAAAATTTGTGATTGTTATTTACAGCACATGGATATTAACATAATTGTGTTGCAATAATAATAAATGAAATAGAGTTTGGGTATTTTGGGTATTTCAATCATACTTTCTTTTTTTTAAATATATAGGTTATATACTCACATTTTATGGGCCCCATATAATGGGATTGATTGTTATTATTTTATTGTTATTTTTAAAGGTATATATAAATACTCCTATTTCTATATTCCATTGAATATTTGGATTTGACCTATTGTCAAACACAACATTAAGGCCATAGACTAACAAGTTTCTAATTTAAATACCATCCTGCTACATATCTAATTATACCCAGATGATAGTGACTAAGTCGGTAAGTTATATTTATAATAAAATATATTTGATTTATAGATATAATATACTACTGAACTAGATTATAGTAGCGTAGATACTATTGAATACCATTTAGATATTTTTAATCACTCTGCTGGACTTACAGACTTTTAGTAACCTAATTAAATAATAATAAATATACAATTAATTTAAGAAATAAGGAATAACGAATTTATTTAATAATAATATATTACAAAATTCAATATATAATCGATAATTAAATTATAAAAAATAATAATATTAATTAAATAATAATATTACAACAATATACGCTCCCTCGTATTCGCTAGCTGAAACAAAAACACTTTCAAATAAACAATTGAACTGTTTCTGGTCATTTACTCCAACTAAACCCTAGGTGTCTGGCGGATGGTTTCTATATTTGAGGCAAACGGCCAGACTTTCAGGCTAAAGACATATTAATGTGGTTTTTTATTTGAGAAAATGTAACATTGTACGGAGTATTACAAAAAGTTACTTGAATTATAGTTCGTGTCTGGATAACTTACGTTACATTTAATTTATGATTAAATAAATATATTACACAATAAAATATGACTGTAATGCTACCGTTTATTTTAAAATACAATAATACGTAAAATTATAAGCTATTATAACTAATGGTAATGAGAAAAGACCTAATACTTGTATGAAACATATTTAGAAGGAAAATTCTAGATGCTTGCCTGATTAATTAAACTGAATTAGATGTAACAAATATTAAAATTCAGGAGATGGCCAAAATAATATGAACAAGCATATATATATAAGGCAAATCATGATCTAAAATGTCACGTTTGTTTGAATTAATGTGTTTACTAACCCAACTCATGATTCAAATAGTTACAGCAAATAGAGTTCGCTATAACGAAGTGGTAACTTATTTGGTTAAAAAAAGTTTGTGATTGTTATTTACAGCACATGGTTATTAACATGTATGTGTTGCAATAATAATAAATGAAATAGAGTTATATACATATATATATATATATATATATATATATATATATATATATATATATATATATATATATATATATATATATATATATATATATATATATATATATATATATTAGTATAACCTAACCAAACATATTAATTTTGCACTCTATATTATATGTATAGACTCTTTAAATTAAAATTTAGTGTCAATGCAAACTAAACAAGCTCTGTATAAATACAGAATATTTTTAGTATATAGGCATCAATACAGAAAATATATAAGTAGGTAAGTAAGTATAATATAAGTAAGTTACTAAAAATGTATAAAGACACAATACATTTACTTTTTTGCTTATTTTTAACCAAATAGAATATGTCATGAAGAGGGTTATCTAGGTTTGTACTTAACCCGATCTTCAAACCAAGGTTCCCATATTAAGCCTAGTGGCTAGCACTTAACGAACTATAAGATCACTTTCGAAGACAGTCTGTTCATTTGCGTGATTAGTGTATTTATTCGTCGTAGGAGTTTACTCTTGTCTATGGACAGTCATCGTTTACATCTATGCAGGATCTCTCGGTCATCTTGAAAACTGTGGTTATCCACCCAATTTTAATTTATAATTCATAATAATAAAGTCAAATATATAAATAAAACATAAATTGAAGTTTCAATAAAAATATATTAATTAATTTCTTAGACTAGAAGGTTTTATTCATCGCGCTTAATATTTTAGCATGTTTATTGCTTTCAAAGTAAAGTCGGCGGGATTTTTTATTAATTTCTAGGGATGGCTTCGGAGTACAAAAGCTTTAATTATACCGCCTAAAATGAATAATTCAGAAATAATTAACATTGTTTCTGTTAACTTATATAAGAGAAAATAAATATTTCAGGACTACCTAACTTTAAGTAAAACATTTAGCATTGTGTCTTACTAGATTATAGATCCGGAAATTATATGGATTGAAAGTGAAATGAATTTAATTACATTTAATCTTGACATTAAGAATTTTGAAAATAATACACCTAATGAAATCTTAAATCTAGCTTAAGCTCATTATATTATAAATATTTATCTTGTACATTCGAATTTTGGTATTCTATGTCATAATATAATAGTAACTCCAGGAGAATACTGAACTAGGTCTCAAGGAACTGGAAGAGTACTTAAGGAATTCTATTCGAGCATCGAGTGTAATCGATCTTCCAAGGTATTTTTTGTTGTTCCCCTAGAACATCAACAATCTGCACGCGGGCAATAGATATTATTATATGATTTCAGTTATATAATATAATATAACTATCCTGACATGTAGTAGATCACTACTGCAAGTGATGTGTAAGTGTAAGTAGTCTAAATACAACTTATAATCTAAATCCATTATAACATACATATATAACTCATTTTAAAGTCTATCCTAACTTATTCTAAAAACTATTCTAGCCTATTCTAGAAATTATTAAATCTCACTGTATGTGTGCATTGGCATACACTAATAGTCTTTCAGGATATATCGCTCTGAATCACTTTGTTGGACACGTAATATGGGGCATCGACGATGACTCGCAACATTTTATTCTGGAACCTCTGGAGGATATCTATGTTAGATTTGCTAGTACTACCCCACAGTTTAATACCATAGGTCCAAATGGGCCTAAGTATTGACTTATTCGGCAAAACCTTGTTATCTACTTATCATTTAGATTTACATCAGCCAGTAGTTTAGGTTTTAAGCCAGTAGCTTAAGCCTAAGCTGTTTATGTTTTGTAACTATATGTGTATTCCATGTCAAACGTCGATCGAAATGCATTGCCAGATATTTATAGTTGTCTGCTTGCTCAAAGTTCATGATTATTCAAGTTTACAGAGGGATATGTTCTTCTACTTCTTGGGTGAATGTCACATGGATATATATTGTCTCATTTATTTGCTTTGATACGCCACGTTTTCAACCACAATTCTACTTTATTAAGGTGAAGTTGGAGGTTTCTTGTGGCTGATATTGGATTCTCGTGTGATGATAAAACCGCAATATTTTCAGCAAATGTTGCAACAATAGTATTTCGGTATTTTCGGAGGTCGGTAGGTCAGCCGTATACAATAGATATAGGAATGGTCCAAGAATAATCTTCCTAAATAAGAACCTGGTTTTGAATCACTGTAGAGAAAAATTGGAAGTAGTCAACAACTAGTAATAATATATTAATAAATTTAAAAAACAACTGACCAACATTTGACCACTAAGAGCTTTTTAAAAAATAAATCTATTATTACTATATTTGCTAATAATGTTGTATAATGGTAAACTTTATGGGTTATGTCTTTCTCGTGTTATTTTATCTATATTTTTATCTATATTATATCTATTTTTAATTTCGATGCCCAAATTTCTGTATCTGTTAAACTTTAACATCAAAACTTATTTTGATGACATCGATTGATTATTTTAAAACTGTATCAAAAAAGTCCTTAATAACCATTTCAAACACCAATTCCAATAATTGTTTCAAACAACTAAAAAAAGCCTTTTTTTACGAAGGATAGTTTTAGTTCAAGTCTCATTTATTAATCAAAAGTTAATTTTGTTGTGAAGCTTTACTATAAAATATTTTAATGGTTTTAAACAAAACAATTGCTTTTGTTAGGTATACCTAGATAAATTAAACTCTTTAATGTAATATATTAACAAATTTAAATAAATAATTTTATGATTGGGACTCTATTCTATATGTATTTGTTTTGTTTCAGGTTTGTTCTATTCTATAAGTAACACTCTTACGTAAGTAAATGTAAAACAAATTAATTTATATAGTTTTTTATAACTTTTTACTATAAGCAATAACTATGTAATTACAATTAATTAATATTATAACATTTAATCAATAATTATATAATTCTTATTGGTAGGTTTGTTAGTACTAATTTACTAACATTTAAATTTGAATGCCGCTAGCATTTCGGTTTATTTGGTTGTCCTTATAATTTCGAAGATATAATTGTTAGACACCAAAAGAAAAGAGCCACTTCTTTTGAGTAACATACAGGGTGTAGACAAAATTAATATGAGCACTATGAAATATCTTGTTACACGTTGGTAACACTACTATCTTCTAAATAATGTGAAGCGTGTATATTGCTCATTCTATATACCAGGTTATACATCAGTAGATTATATGGATTGTTCTCAGACGATAAAAAAATTATCGTGGAAATTCGTGATCTCTTATATTATTGAAGAGTCTAAATCGTTGTTGCTTGGTAGGCGGGATCATCTGTGACTAAAACATCTGAACTGTTTAATGTTTTACATCCAAGGTTTAATGTCCAATGTAATAACGGCATATAGAAAACATGGTAAAACATCATAATAATTGGGGAAACTAAACTTAACTGACAAAGACTAACGAACATTAAATATCGTTGTGGCCAGACATAAAACTACCGCGGAGAAAGTAGCGCTACAAATATAACAATCATGGAAGGGTGGATATTGAGAAACCCTTAATGAAAACCAACGCTAAGCTGCAAAAGAATGGTAATTAGACCAGGACTTGACCATTGCAAGAATCTGGTAAGCCCCCCTTTCAAAAATCATCACTTTTGAATTTTTAAAGCCACGCCTTACATATTCTTAAAATTCTTAAAGCATGGTCTCTGTAAGTTTCTATCAATTGCCTTTATTTCTCTTTGTTAAATAATAAAACTAGTGCGTGCCGCAAATGCAGTAAATATCACACTTTTAAAGAGGTATAAATATATGACGATGCTAGATTCGCAAAATATAATATGTATAACTTTGAAGCTAGATGTCAGTAGAATAAAATGACATGTGTCAAATCATAACATTGCTTACTTAAGCCTAGTTAGAAAAAGCGGTAAATACATTCGGATACACCTGGTATATCAAAGAGCAAAAATCACTTTTTTTATTAACACTACTTTTTTAACAACTAGGGGTTTATTTGGACTGGACCTTTAGTTTAGCGTGGGCTCCGAACCACGGTTCTCAGCATTAATCTTACCGACTGGCGAGTGAATAACTTTAAAAATCATCTCAAAAGACATCCGGTCTTACCCAACCTGGTTACTGACGTGACTGGGATAATTTTCCTTGTCGGATTTTACACTCTTACCTAGGACAATCACAAATTTTAAACATTCACAAACATTAATTTTCGACCATGCCTCAGCATTATTCGAACCCGCAGCTATCGCAACAGTAGGAAGACCGTCCGATCGCCTTTACCACTTCGCCACCAAGATAGCATTTTCAATTTTTACAACAATAATTTTTGGATTATATAATAAAATGACAACATAATCCGATGCCATCTACAAATCGGTGATATTTCTCCCTTTCGTATATCTGATTGGCCAATTTGGTAAAGCAAATGTAAAATCCGCAATCTGGTAGATACATGCAGCATAAACTTCATTGTTACTATCCCTTTTGTGACTATAGTTCTTCCCACATATTTTAACTATGACTTAAACCGTAAGGGTTTGCAGCTTGCTACCTATCAAGGATTATTATGGTACCATATTCTCTAACATTTTCACTACCATCTATTTATGTCCTATAAATATATAACGAATATATAGTCTATTCAAATCAGTAGTGACACGAGATATCTGTCAAAATGTTGCAATGTTGCCGCAGCAACTCTGAGTTTTAGTATATTTTGGCTCTGACATATAAAAAAAATTGAAAATAAATAAATGAAATAATGAAATTTTTTTTTAAGTATTATAATTTATTTTAATATTATAATACATTTAATGCATATATTATGGATGAACTTAAAACTACAATTAATTGTACAGCCAGAATAATTTATAGGTCAGAGTTCTTTTATTATATATACTTTTTGAATTGAGCTTTTTTCCACACTGGTATAGGTAGGGTTCTAGGCGCATTATTTTGTGTAGTGGTATACTTCGAAGCTCTAATTCACCTTAACAATTGAGTTATGTATTTTACTTTCATTTCATTACAGAGTATATTGATGTTTTATGCTTAGTTTTTGTTTCTTTCTATGTAATGTATCCTCGTAATGTCATTATTATATTACCATATTTCTCTTTAGTTTGTCCTATCACTACCTGTATACATCTTTCTTGATAAAACTAAATTTAATCACTGCATTATCCTTAATGCATTTGCCATATCTGCAAAACAGGTAGTATTGTTACTCTCGTCATACATGTTAACCAAATGTTCATGTATATTCTGAACAATAACACACATGCTCAGAAAGCTTATACAATATTCTACAATTAAAGTATATTAATTGTTTACTGACCTTTAATTATTTCCTCTTTCATAACACTGTCTTGGTAATTGTCAGCATTGTATCATAAACCAACATTCATTAAGTTTAATTCAGTCATTGACACTTTCAGAAACACTAATCAATTTAACCACTAAGCTGTTTATTTCCAATCTATCAAAAACATGATCACGATTCTACCATTTCTCAATTTCTTCTACAGTGTGTCTGATCGAGTTCATCCAAACCGAACTTTTGTTGTCTTTACACTATATTTATTATCATCTTGCTAAAAATGCTTACTTGAAATATGCATGTCCAACCTAAATGTACAAATTGATATAATAATACATCCTTGATTTCATTGCATGGTTTTATAAATTATATTCCTTTAAAAACAATGTCTGGAAGTTACATTAAACCCTTTCGTGGGTTATCTTTACGCCTCTTAAAACCTATATTACCCGACAGTGTATGAAGAGATGTTCTATATCCCTCAAATAGCGACATATCTTTTTGAAGAAACTACTTACTTACTCTTTATACATTATGTATAATTGATCTATGATACAGTTAACATCAAGCTGATCTTGAGTCATTTCCTGTTTGGCATAAAGACGGTTTATTTTTGGTGAATTTAAGGTTATATTGTTTTTATCTTTTTAGATATTTTAGTGACCGTGCCCGTACAAATTTGCACTGCAGCTGCAACGCGCAAAAAATATTTTCAATAAAAACTGCGGCGATTTGAAATTTTTTAAAACAAAGCGTTGAAATACCGCTTGCCGGTTTATAGCCTGTTATTATAATTTTTTGAAGAACTTTGCACACATTTGACAAACGGACGACTTTTTCAAGCACTTTCGGTTACATGGTGAAACTTCATCAAACAGCATTATATCTCTTATTAAAGAGAATAAAATGAAAAGAAAATATTGTTTCACTGTAAAACGAATTTATAACTTTCAGCGAGCACATATTGATGACGTGCGTCATTACTGTTTTGAATAGACTATATATATAATTTTAGCCAATAAAGAATATTAAAAAAAATATTTCTAGGTACTGTAACCCGTTATTTAAACAACTTATCTTTTACAAAAAACAAAAGGTATTATACTAAATTTAATTCCTTAGTATTTATAATATCCATAGCTGTATAATTCATTGAATAGGACATAAAACATATTTTAACTAAGGAGTAAGTATACAGTTGGGCAGTTAAATATAGATAGAAGTTAGACAACCCCGTGACAAACCTTTATCCCCATAACGTAGTCAAGTGAACAATTTAGGGGTGATATCGGATATATTCCCATAATACTCTGTTAAAATAACCACCATTTTTATCATTTTCACTACATAAAAATAGATGGAAAGCTGTATATCCAATCTATATAAACCCCGAGGTTTAAAGAAATGTCCCATTTAAAAAAGCGCTAACATAACATTCCCTTAATGCGAGCCTATATCCTTCAATAAGCCATACAAATTTGATCACGCGTGCCACTCACGTTTCTAATATTGCCTCTTATTTTTTATTACACCCGGGAGTAACGTTCTGTTTTCTAAAAACCTAACCGCAAGCCCATGCATCGTACGATTGGTTTTTTTCCGGTTAATCAATGAGCGTAGACGTTGGGCTATCAGGAGACAAATGGCGGACTAGCAAAATCAATCCTTAGTTCATTTGTAAAAGTCAAGTGGGACTGAGAGCTTTTCGGCTTTCTATTAGAAACTTATAGTCAGTGCTTTCCCTCTAATTTAGTTTAAAGAGCAATGTGTAATGTATTAGTAATTACTATCAAGCCTCAACATTATACAAAATATTATATTATAAAACATTATATATATATATATATATATATATATATGTATATATATATATATATATAAATGTATTTTCTGTCCGTTTTGACCTTGCGACTTCATTGCTTATTACGGGAAAAATAAGTGTTTTCTGTAATGTGTAGTGAGTGGTGATGAAAATTTAATCTAATGTGACATTCTCAAGGATGGAAAGTTATGGAATGTTCTAGGAGAGCCATTTCACATCATCATCATCATCAACAATCAACAACAATCGATACGGTGGACACAACATTATGTTTTATATTATGAGCTCATAAAATGAAATCAAATGAAACTGTTACTGCAGATGCCTACCGACTTCAGTTTAACAAAAGAGCACAAAGCTCTATCACATATTGGGAAAGCTGTGAAAATACACCGTTGTAGCCCGAATATAAATTTCTGCCTCACTCAGCATACTCATCAGACATAGCAATGAACAATGAATAGTGGTTACAATATATAATCTTTATCACAGTCAACATATTGTAATACATTATTGCGAACCAAATTAAAAGCTGAATTACAATAGACATATACGTGGTAGTATAGTACAAAGGCAAATTTCACATTTAAAACTTTATTTTGTTTAAAAAATAAAATTTACACAATCAAACAGAAATATATTTTATTCCTATCTAATATATTTTAATTAATATAAACAATTTTTCGAAAGTGTATGAAAACTATTGTTGTATTCAAAGTACTTTATGTAGCCTAAGCTTTGATGTGTTAACTACGGCAACAATAATTAATTTACAAACGTTAATGCAAGATGATATAGGTCTAAATGCTTACAATATACATATCTCAATTACGTTGGGAACAGAAATTGCATTACGCATAGTGCTTAAAGGAGCTTAATTTAACAAAGACAATATATTTTAGTTCACACCTATAGTGTACATACATATGTTTTTAAAATATTTCAGTAAATATATACGACGGCTATTTTATAATGGTGATAATATAAGTTACCTACTCAATTAAGTTACTAATGTTTAGTAATGATTTTCATGATATAATAGGTATAGTGTAAGCTAATTCTGCTTAATTTTGAATAAATGGTTTTAATATTCTTATTTATTGAAATAAAATAAAATTCAGGTAAAAATTTCTACACTCGAATCATATAAAGCTTTTAGATATATAAACTTCTTCTTTTAAGAGGTATTCAAAAATATAGAACACTAATAGTAGTAAGAGCTACCAGCTGACTATTTAAACCAAATAAGGTACTAATTTTTACGTTACACTGTTGAAAAACAGGTTTATTGTAATCATTTCGTTTATAAATATGGTATTGTCATGGACATAGGAATAGTCCCTAAATGTGATATTATAAGAGCAAAAGCGTACTAAGAACTGGCTTGTTACAGAAATTATCAAGAAAATTGTCTTTTTTCTGATAGTGTCTGAACCACTGTTTACAATGTTATATTATTTTTTGTGTTTGTCAATAGACAAAATACTAAATATTAGTGCAAAATTTATTTACAAATTATTACATAAAATGTTGATATACTATATTCTTTGTAACTGACCTTGTACATTGAAACACATTCACAATATTAATATATTATAGTAAAAAATGTGTATAATTAGAACTGATTCACAAAGAATTTAAAAGAACACCGTAGTGATATTTTACTGGCTGATTAAATGAGGAAAATACGACTTAAACCGGCAAACTGCAATTAATTTTGGACAATATCCAGGTGTTGCTTTCTCATTGTTGTAATTTATGCACTATGAAGTCAACTATTCAAATCTAAAGTTATATCCTACTGGAATAGTTTTGAATTACAGTTAGACAAAGTACGCCAATTATAAAACAAGAAACTGATAAATAGAAATTGGATAAGATTTTCTTACTTTATTTTTTTTTTTTTAATAGCAAAGATTTAAAATAAAAGAATTAAAATTAACTTTTTTCGAAATAACATTCTGAGTGTAGTAAGAAAGAATTTAATTTAATAAAGACCTAATATTTATTAGAATTAACCATATTTTGTAGAATAATAGAATTACTGGTTTAAAGAGTGTACAAACAATTGAAACACTTGTAAAATAATATTCACGTGTCTTATTTATTTTAATTCTTGAAAAAGAATCTCTTTGTGTAAAATATATTTTTGAAAACCGTTTTCGTTGTTCTCCAAATAGTTGCTGAATCTAAGGTTTGCGATGATTTCTTCAGTTCTAGTTTAATTTCTTTATTCGATTTTACTTCTTAGAGTGTCGGAAATATTTATACATCCAGTGAAACTATTTTAAATGAATATAATAACGGCTGTGAAATAATTGTGAAATATTTTTAAGAAAAGATTGAGAAGAAATTGTACTGCGTGATAAACCCCACTATATGAAAAAAACTAAAAATTGTGAGTTCTAGCCTAATAATTCTAACCTCCTCTGACAGTGCTCTGACATTATTTATGACGCTGCTATTATTTATATTAAATATAAAAAGGAAAAAATTGACACAAATTGGTTAATATTATCGATATATTTTCCTTATCACTGAACTCTAATATTATAGATATAATTACGAAATGAAACAATATAATAATAAAGCAATGGCAAGGCTTTAATATTCTGAAATAAAGTTTTCCAGAGAGTTAGAATATATAATTATAATTACGTATGTAAAAAATCACTCCAGAGTGTCGTGCTTAATTAATTAAATTGCGAAACTTTGTTGGCTGAAAAAATAATTCAAAACTTTTGGCAGGATAACTCGATGTAAAATGTGTAGCAGAAATATTATCAAAAGCCACTGGTTCCATATATTTCTCTCGTAGTTTTAATACATGTAGCTGAATATCAAGTTTTAAGCTAAATTTAAATTATAACTTTATAATTGTGTTGTAATATTTCAATCTACAAACGTAGCAATTTATGAGCTTAATGTATTACGCCTCTGCGAAAATCTTGAAATTATTTACAACAACCTGCTCATTAAGTGTAATCGATTTACTAATAAATAGTTTTATGCGAGTATTGTTCTAAACATTAAGATTACTTACGGTTAATTTACTCTATTAATATAGCTCGGTTTTTCTCATACTAATTTTGAAATTCTTTTACTTCAATTTAGGTTAGGTTTATTAATGATTACTCAATAAACCAAAGTGTCTCTCGATACATGATTAATTTACTGCTCTTTGTTTAGTACCTAACGTTTTCCAATTTGGTTGCCTATAGTTTTAATCCATGTCTCTTTTGGTGCTCATCATTGCAGTTTCCACCGATGTGAAACAAACTTTCTCTAAAATTCGCAAAGAAAAACATGGCAATTTCTTTTCCACTATTAATCCATACAAGTATAGAGAGTCATGACCCCTTCTTTAATGATATTTGCAATTAAAAATGGAAATTATATCATAAATAACTTGGAACTATATATTGTCTTAAAAATACTATTATATGTCAGACATTTGTACAAAGTGGGGCAAAAGTCCCGCTACTATTGACGTAACATCCGCTGAGTGACAGTAATGAAACGAATATTTTCAATAAATATTGGCACTATTTCTACTCGTTCTTGTGGCGTATGTTTATTCATAATAAAATTAGACGTCTACACAACACAATAGTTAAAGCAAAACTGAGCTAAACGTCACATAACCAACATGACGCGTAGTCAAAATGGTAGCGCGACTTTTGTCCCACCTTATATAAACAATATTTCTATTCATATAATTTTCAGGGCCTTTTTGAAACATTTTCTCTAACATTAGAGCGGAATTTTATACGAAAATTAAAAAAGACATTTTATAATTGATGATCCGGTAACCTTTCGTAGCACGTACAATTTATTTAATTATATTTTTTGATCAACGATTATCAATATCATTCCATGCCAGCCATCTTCGAACTTCATTTTAGATATACTCACTGGTCATTGGTGGAACGGATCCGACAGAACACCATCAATAAAAAGTAGTTGGAATTGGTGATTTTCCTAATAAATTAAATATTAGAACTATCAAGCTGCTAGATTTAATGCGTATATTAGAAGATATACACGTCTAGTTTATAACACAAATACATAATAATTATACTAATGATAAATTATATTTTTCAAACTAAAACTTAAATAAAAGCGCCTGAACTAGCAATTACTGCTCGCTATAGCATGAACGTTTTATTTATAAATTGAAAATGTTCGTTTTCCTGTAAATTCCTCTCAGAACTTCTTTAGCCCGACCATATTGCTTCCATATTGAAACCGTATAGGCGTCATATTGTTCTAGAAACAGTGAGCTTTCCGAAAGAATAGAAATCTAGCATAAAAGATTTGTACATTTTAAAGCGATATCGATTCCTGAGAAATTGAAATCTTTTCAGTATGTTAATCCCATAAACCTACAAAGATACATGTTAAGGTTTCAATTTTCTAGAATTTTGTATCCCATTCAAATTGCTGATTTGTTGAAAAATGCTCAAAAACGTCTTGTCTTATATGTATACAGTAATACTTGACTTACTCTAGTAATTTTGATATTTTTTCGGTATTATTTTATCTACTAAAGAGATATATATACTAATATCTATATTAATTTGCAATTTACTTTTAATTGTCCCCCAGTATAATTACATTTTCCATTTTATACCAGTGTGTAATGATTGGTTCATGTATCACTTTTTTTTAAACACACTTTTAACATCTCGATATAGAAACTCATTCATGGATATTAATTGTTATATAAGAATAAATTTATCTTCAATTCAATTTTATATAATAAAAGACTTCCAAACTAAATATTAAAAAATTGTTTTATGAAAACCTACAGTTACTAAAATATTTAAAATTAAAAAACGAAACATCTATAACTCAACAGACATGCTCTCAGTGCAATGCTCTCTCAACTACTGCACAAAATTGTTCAATATGCCCTAGGCAATTCAGTGATACTTAGTTTGGCGTTTGTTAATTGCGCAAAAAGGACGCGTGTTCGTTAACAATATTTGGAGCGATTAAAGAAAAATAATGTTTAGATATCACCCTATCAGAACTTATATATAGCTATCAGCTAAAAAAGTGCTACCATCGAAGTTTTGGAATGCACCCGTTAAAATTCAACGCTAGAACGTGCAGCTTATTCGCCGGGTACCATATTCGAGGTACTATGTCGAGGTAGTGTTAGATATATCATTCATTAAATTGTATATTATTTATGTACACAGAGTGATAGAGTTTCGCGGTTCCCACAAACTAGATTTAGATTACAACAAGTTTAATTGAATAGTAAACGTCTCTAATTAGACAATACAATTAAATAAAATAAAATTAACCTAATTATTAGCCTACACAATTTAAATAAAAATTAAATTAAATATCTGACAAGTTTATTAAAATAAAATTCTATAAATTTTTATAATATCAACAATTATGTATATAAATAAAAATAATATTCCAAAAATAATAACAAATTTATATAGTTTGGGATTTTGGTCAGTTTAGACAATTTGGGATCTTTAACATGACGAGTTCATTTTTGAAATTATAATGAATATTTCCGAAGAATGTCTTTTAATTTTTAGGTTTTTATTATATGCATTTGGATACACAACCCTTTTTGCATCAGTCATGGACTATAATCAATTTACAATAATAATAATATAGTAACAAAAATAGATGAACTACTAAACGTACTCTTGTCTGCATTTGTATATAGAAAAAAAAATTAAATGAATGATATGATATGAACCAACAGCATAGCCATTCTACTAAATTCGCCAAAAAATTGGCTCGAAAAGTTCGATTACATTATCGTTCAGTATGAAGATCACAAAGATACTCTAAGATCACCTGCAAAGTTAAATCTCTATTTAGTCTATGTCTATATAGTATTGGCATACATTACACTATGGCAATATTATTACAACTGACAACAACTAACATATGTTGAGGTCAAACACCCATTGTAAAAATAATCTATATTATTTTTAAACACTATCTGCCAATATTGAATAGTGAAATACTAATACAATGTTTGCCGTAATTTTTTTTTTCCTCACATACATTTTCATCGTACTTGATGTTGCGCAAACCCAAATGTCGACAATTACAATTATATTACAACTATTATATCATTTATCAGTAATGGAGTGTAAATTTTGATTGTGAATTTGAGAGCCAGTGACAGCCCTGCTATTTTGACGGACTCACATGCATTTTTGCTGATTTATATATAGAGATTAGATCAGTTTTACTATTCAGTCATTGATACAAACTCACTATTACAAATATATAATCATATATTGCTACTATATGACATGCTACTCAATCGAGTATGTTGAATGATTTCAACCTACATGAAGTACACCAGGTAACAATGAACCAACAAAAGGACTATGGGGATTTCTGAATGAACACAACCTTTATCAATCAACTAATTTCAATTATTTTTCACGCATGTTGAACGATATATTTTTCGCCTCCGTAGTTGTTGAAAATCTACCAATGTTTTCTTTAGAAACTATTACGTGGTTTCCTACTGTGATTGTGATGAAGGATTACGGTAAAAAAATCGTGTCCAAGCAAAACCATAAACACCATAGTATGGTTAGGTAGAACTTAAAGCTTTAAATTTTGCTGCTACTAATTGCCTACAATATTATATATAATATGTTATATGAGTTGCGAAACACTCAATCATTTAAAAGATTTCATGTCATTGGACAATTTTTATGGAGCACTGTTAAGTACCAGTGTTACTGCAACATGTTGTAGTAACTCAATTACAATAATTTACAGCCATTTAACTTAATATTGTAATTTTACTTACACCCACTCAGAAACAAGCATTATTGTTTGAAAATGTTTGTAAATTTACAAAAGGTCAGCAAATCTCCCAACAAATATATATATTAAAACAAGAATAAATATTCTATTATATTAAATAACAAAGTATAATATATAAGGAAACAAATACATAATATTAATAAAAGCATCGTAATTGGATCTAAAAATATCCTAAACCAATTAAAATTTGAAACGAAAGGATCGGCAGTTTCAGAGCAAGTATAAAAAATATGCCGGCTTTAGATCCTACGTCTGAATTTTCTGAAACAACTTTATTTCGGAAGTCTATGTCATTAGCAGATTTTAAAGTTAGAACCAGAAGAAAAATAATGGAACGAAATGAGTTTTCCAGCTTTCCTAATGACTTCCGACGGTTCAAACGAATAGTTCTAGTACCACCATGGATTTCTTGCGAACTTTTTAGCAGAAAAAACAGAAATTGTTAATTTTTTCTTCAAGAAAATTAATTACATTTAAGATATTATATAAATTTTCGTATATAAGAGATTTAATCAAAAATATTTTTACTATTTTCAAGATAAATACTTTCTGGAAATCGTCTCATACATCCGTATTTTGATTACAGGTATTTTTTTTTTTCCAAAATATTAATTTTGGATGCTGCAATTTGTTTATGTTTCTTCCTATTTTTTTAGTTGTTTTCTGTTTTAAATTGCGAATAAAATAGATATGGCTTCATATCACTGTAAGTGTCGACCTCTATAAATTGAAATCGTGTACATTAAAACAACACGTTCATATTGTTCTATTATGATAATAAGTAAAAATAGACATCCAACAGAAAATGTTTACAAAATCATTGGAAAATTTCAAACTGCTTAGCTAGAGAATCACAGCAAGGTAACAAAAAGCCCTAATGGTGTGTCACAAAAGCATATTGAAATAATGAAATGAATGGGTATAGAAAAAAAATAGTGGGCATTCAAAATAATATATTATTCATATAATTCGATTTATGAGGGAAAATAGAAAAAAAATATTTTCATAAAATATTTTATTTAAATATCCATCCGCTTTAATGAAACATTTTCAAATTCATTATTATATTTAACAAATATGAAAAGCTTTAACACAATAATATAATTTTATATCGAATATAATATACATAAAATATTTTTAACAAAACAACTGAACCGACTTCAGAAAATAATTAAGGAACTCACTAAAAATCAAAAAATAATCAAATTTGTAATTTAGACTTCAGTCATCAGTTAGTAATTAAAATTGCTAAAATGTGTATGTAGTAGAATATAAAATACGAGTAGTAGATCAATTCGGATCATCAAAGATTCATTCAAATCGATCAAAGTCAGTTATTTTATTAAGTAATACAATGGATAGCCCAAGTAAAATGAAACAATTATTGAAAATAAGGAAAGCTTCAGGCCCCAGGGTTCGCTACTTAGTCTAGGCGATTTGATAAATTTTTCAGCTAAACTAGAACAAAAAGTGTCGCTGCCCCCGTTGGTAATCGAACCCGCAAACTTTGCGCATACTCTAACGGTTTCTATTAGTAGATTGTTTTTTAAAATAGAAAATCTCTAGTACTACTTACTCAACGATATTATTCACATAATATAAATAAAAGGCTGTCGTCATTTGTTTACTCAGCCAACAGCTATTGGGGTTTACAAATGGATAACACAGTGAAAAATTGAGTGAACCGAACTACCATATATGAATTATTTGCTGAAACGAAATTGAAACAGAAAACTTACTAGCGATGAAAACTGGATCAAGTGCGATAATAATTACTCGAGCCTATTATTCGAGAGATTGATTAAACCATTTATTCAACACTTTAATATCATCGACTACTAATAAGGTTGAAGCAGCCGATTCAGGTAATGGTAATTTTTTATTATATTCAAAATCTGAAAATTGTTTTATTTTAAATACGTGTTACTTATTTCCCTTAATGTTCAAAGTTAAAATCATACTATTTTATATAATGTTCAACCTTAACTAACATGTCAAAATAATATCGTTTCATAATTTAATGACGTTAGTATAACATTTTATGTCAGAACCTTAACTTTAATTTAGTTTGAAATGATGGTAACGAAATTTGCCACATAGGTATATGCCCTACTTTGAGGAAATTTAAAACTTCATACTACGCGAAATAAATTTATTTTAGCGCCAAAGGTTCTCATTTCCCGTCCCTCTCTGCACCGTTATTACGTTTTTATTAAAGCAATAACAGAGCGGACTATGCAGGCCTCGACCAAACAGTTTGGGTTTTATTGTCGAAACATAACCTCAATGTTTCTGTTAGAGCGTCGTGATCTGATTATCTGCAGTTGAGTGTTGGTCGGAGGCAAACTTTAGGGTCAGAGAAAAAAATATACGATAACCACTCAAGACGAGGTGAGAAACACTGAAACTTATTCAAATATATGCCATTTTATTGTCTGAGAAGGGCAATATATTCAAAGATATTTGATTTGTAGTGCCTTCTTCTGAATTCCAACAGAATATCATCGGCTTGGTCAGATAAGTCGCATCAATTTTGATGAAATATGTTATTAAAGGATGTGCTTTCAAATGTCATTAAATTTGAAATATGGAATATGTTAATATCAGGTGCTTATTATAATAATCTATAAACTGAAACTTTTATTAATACATAAAACTCTGTCTGATTCAATAGTACCTATAATTTATTTTACAATGTAATATATTTTTTATAATATCACTATGAAAACGGTAATAAGAATACTTGTGTTAAATCATAATGATTTATGGAAATCAATTGGCAATCCAAATATTATAGTATTTATTATAGTTTTGTACTGAAAAAAATGCTCTCGGAAATGATTGCAAACATTAATATCGAAAAATGTAAAACAGCTTGTTCAATATATTCAAAACGTTCTTATTAATATTATTAAAACAATTACATATGAGTTCTGATATCTATACGGTAGCTGTTGGGGAAATCAAAGTGGGAATGGGCTTCCTTTTTGACTTAGGATACTGTTTGTTGTGTTTGGTTATTGCGTTTTCTATCTTGTAATACAAATTTTTGGTATATGGTATACACACTAACAGGTCCCCGGCTTGATACATAGATAGCGCTACTAGAATTTAATCAGCTATAATTACTAGAAATTAAATCAATATAATATTTTTAGTTAGCCCAAACCCTCAAAAGATGCGTATATAAATTTGACAGCTGTCTTATCATTAATTTGTGAATTATACCATTTAGCATTATAGCATGAAGCAACTTTTGTTATTGTTAAAAACTTGGCTTGATGCCGAGTTTCTGGACACTATCCCAGGAAAATCAACCATCAAGGAAGGTATGCTAAGTTTAGACGTGGTGAAATGAGCACCGAAGACGGTGAACGCAGTGGACGTCCAAAAGAGGTTGTTACCAACGAAAACATTAAAAAAATCCACAAAATGATTTTGAATGACGGTAAATTGAAATTGAATGAAATAGTAGACACTCTAAAAATATTAAGTGAACGTGGACATCATATCATTCACGAATATTTTGTTATGAGAAAGCTTTGTGCAAAGGAGGTGCCGCGCGAACTCAGTTTTGACCAAAAACAACGACGAGTTGATGATTCGGAACAGTGTTTCAAGATGATCAAGCGTAATTAATCCGAGTTGTTGCGTCGATATGTGACAATGGATGAAACATGGCTTCATCATTTCACTCCGAAGTCGCAATAGTCGGATGTATTTTGGGATGCACTTGGAATAATTTTCACTGGACAACCTTGAAAAAGGAAGGATCATCAACAGCAACTATTGTAGAGCGTTATTGGATCGTTTGAAGGACGAAATCGCTGAAAAACGGCTGCATTTGAAGAAAAAGAAAGTGTTGCTACACCAAGACAATACACCGTGTCACAAGTCGGTGAAAACGATGGCACAAATCCATGAATTGGACTTCGAATTGCTTCCTCATTATTCCGTATTCCTCCGTATTCCCCAGATCTGACCCCCAGTGACAATTTCCTGTTCTCAGATCTTAAAAGAATGCTCGCTGGGAAGAAATGTTCGTAGAATGAAGAGGTGATCGCCGAAACTGACACCTATTTTGAAGCAAAGGACAAATCGTGCTACAGAAATGATGAAGGGTCGCTATAATCAATGTATCTCTCTTGAAAGGAATTATGTTGAATAAAAAACTAATTTTACCAAAAAAATGTGTTTTACTATGGTAAGCCGGGGTCTTTTCAATTGACCTGTTATATAGGGCTTTTCAAAAGTTATAAATCTTGTCCAATATATTCTTCACCTTTCTCCAACACCCTCACACAAAACTACAATATTAGCATGATGGATTGGATTGTTGTTGAATGTATCATAGGTTTCTTTTTGGGTTTAGCGTCAATCTAGTTTTACAGAATTTTTCAATTACTGTTTTCACATATTATGAAATTAAATCAGTGTTGGCCCAGCCATATATGTATAAGGAGGAGGTGAAATCGGAATAACAAATAATAAGCTGTAAGTTCGTATAAATATTAATTTTTTTAATCTTAAAACCTTCCCTCAAGTCTCATAATATCTCTTATTGGCAGCTTAAAATATCAAATGTCACAAAAATGGTATTTAAGTGGATTGGTTATAACATCTAAGAATTAGTAGTAGTACGACAGTAATATAAGATAACCAAAATGATGAACCAAGTGATTGAACCAAAATAAAGCTTGAAGAGGAAACTCCTGAAGGAAATAGAGTTGCTCCTAAATTAGTATTGATTTCATTGTTTCCTATTATTTCTTACTTAATATTACTGAAAGAGATGAAGAAAATAGTAATATTAAATATGGGAGATATTAAATATACTCCCTTTAAACTTCAGGAACAAAATATATAAAATATGACTTACTGTATGCGATCAGAACAGAATATGGAAACAATTTTGGTATAGTCATGAATTGAGACCTTTCCTTAATGGAGTTTCCGAAGCTTGAATCGAATTTTACCATAAAGTGTGTTAAAGTTCAGTGCCAGTTTTGGATAGTTCCTGCAGGAATAATTAAACGATGTTGCGCTTTGCAGTTAAATGTCAGAATCTACCTTGCTTTATCTTAACTCGGAATGGTGCAGATACTGAACAAAGATAAGATTACATTAGCATGCTCCCTAATTATTATAAATATATAAAAAGTATCGATAATATATCATACTAACGTTTAACTTTGCAGTCTTCCTCTTTAAGAGTGCTCATCGAAAATCCTATATTCTATGATACTGCTTAATATTTATAGTTTGTATAATGCATATAAAATCAAATTAAATACAATACAATTAGTCTACTTCGCAACTATATGTATATTAGTATCTTTATGTGAACCAAACTAAACTCCTAGTGGATATACATATACATCTTTTAATTACAGAATAAGTAAAAAAATGCACAATTTAACGAAATAAGTGAAAATTATGAAGTAAATAAAATTAAGCTCTAAATAGAACAAAATATCGGAATGATTCGCGGATCGCCATCTCCGCGTCACCAATATAATTCTAAAAAACTTACATATTTTCATATCTAGTTAACTTTAATTTAATTTTAAAACTTTGAAAACATAGGAACCACTCGATAACATTGAAACAAAATGCATTCTAATCCTAGTTTTATAAATCTATTCATCCATTCATTCATCACAGATGAGGCTAGAGAGAAGCAAGAACCGGCTCTCTGATTACAAAGCGAATTCACTTTCAAAATCAAACAAAAATTTCAATTATTTATTAGAATTACCTTCAAATTTTTAAAGCAATTTCGAAGCAAACCGCTTTACAGAAAGGGAAATTGCCGTTAATATAGAGCACGTGCCAAGACAACTCAAAAGTCTATAGCTAAAATCCGTTAATTAAACCCAATTTTTATATAAAAAATATATTATTTCCTGGATGAGTTCGGGATAACCATACATATTAAACTATATTGATTTTATATTGAATATTTGATTTATTAACCCAATAGATTTAATTTTTACTTATTGGGTAAATTATAGCAAAATAATTATACTATATTTATGAGACAAAAGCGAAATACTTCATCGTATTAAATGTAGTAGATAACTAGGATATATCAGGAAAAGGATCTAGTTTTATAATCATTTACTATTTCCGTTTCTTTTTCTTAAAAATATCGGTATATTTTTTTTAAATATCGATATATCCAAATATCGATATTTTTTCGGTGACCAACGTACTTAAGATAATGGGAGTGCAAGTGACTAGACAATGTGTGTTACAACAGATCTGATGGAAGACATCCTCATTGCGACCATAACCCATAAAACTTCAAAAATTCAATCAACTTGAGTTGCCTAACTTTCTGAGATATGCTCAGTAAGTAAGGGCACATATTCAATATAGGTAAACAACAATATCTGCGAGTTTTTCCAATTCCAAGCAGACTCTAGAAAGAAGTGTTTAGGCCAACCTTTTCAGCCTCTACCAGGAACCTGATATTAAGTGCGATGCGATCTAATTCAGACACAATATTCTTATCAACAGTACAAATTTGTTTGTAGCAGGAGATAATATTAAAATTGCTAGTAAGCCAAATCACTTCAAAGCAGAGTCGTGGTTTACACAAATCTCGAATTAAATTCGTTACTCATCTAGATTCTTATTGGAACTATTTTATCCTATCACAGCTTAAACTTTTTATCATAATTCTTTACCATTTTGTGTATGTCATAAAATGAAAAAGATTTCTAAATACAAAAACTGTTTAAAGAATAGAAGAGGTGGCTGGTTGAACGGCGATACATGATGTAAAACCTGTATAATATAAAACACACGGCCCCTGAGATCACAAAGCATTCCGTAATCAGTGTAGTACTAACTAGTATAATGCAGTCAGGAAGTTTATTTGGTCTTTGCATTTTTTCTTTCGTTATGATTGAAAAATTATATCGGTTAAATGGTGACCGAGAGTCGATATGTAACTTTCAGTTTTTTTAAGCCATTTTACATGACATCCTGGAACATCTGATGCTGAATTTCTTCAATTCACTGAAGAATATTGTCTTTAGGACGTTGAACCTTTTGGGGCTTATTCACATAAACTTTTGGTTTTAAAATACCCCATAATAAAAATCTGGTGCTGTTAAATCCAAAGATGTGGCTGGCCATGCTAACTCGCGATTTCACAAAATTAGTCTTCGTAGAAAAACGTCATTCAATAATTGAATTGATGAACAAGCTCTGTGTGCTGTGGTCCCATCTTGCTGAAACCACGGCCTCTATATCTTGGTCTTCCATTTCAGGCACAGGAAAATTTTGAATCATGTCTTGGTACCGTTCAGCAGTAACAGTAAATGCAACACCTTGGTCAACTTCAAAAAAATATGGACCAATGATGTTTCCAGCATGAATACCACACCATGCAGTTGTTTTTAGTGGATGCAATGGTGTTTCGTAAATTACAAAAGGATTCCGTGTTTCCCAAAACTGACTCTTCTGTTTATTGACGTGACCACTGAGAATAAAATGGGCTTCATCGCTCATTATCAATTTAGGCGAAAACTCTTCAATTTCACCAAACAGTCTTATGATTGCATTACTGGGCTCAACTCGTTGATCTGAATCTCTCGGTAACAATTTTTGGACTGACTGAATTCTATACGAGAACATTTTCAAATCAGTTTTCAAGACTCCCCTTAAACTGCGTGCAGATATGCGTAACTGGGAACCACGTCTCCGAAATGATGTTTCTGGAAACTTTGCAACACTATCACGCACCAAGGCCTGTCTACTGTCGTACGGTACTGTCAAAAATTCGCATGTAAAGATAAATTGTGGTTTTGTGAGGCATTGGACGATTGAGATATTTTTAACGCAATTTCCGCTAAGTGGCAATAATGGAACGATTATTTTCAATAAATATTGTCACTATTTCTGCTCGTTCTTGTGGCGTATACTTATCCAAAATAAAATAATATACAAAAAATAAACATATAAAATATAAAACGTATAAAATATAAAAAATTTACATATTTTGATATCTAGAGGAGAATTTAGCTAATTTAACTTTAATTTAATTTGAAAACATCGAAAACATAGGAACCACTCGATAACATTGAAATAAAATGCTTTCTAATCCTAGTTTTATAAATCTATTCATCTATTCATTCACCACAGATGATGCTAAAGAGAAGCAAGAACTGAAATTATAGAGATAGAAGTTATTAAGTGAGGCTTAAATTTATATTCCTCATTCAAGGTGTACTTTCATACATTCATTAAATAAACACACACATACACACACACATATATATATATATATATATATATATATATATATATATATATATATATATATATATATATATATATATATATATATATATATATATATATATATATATATATATATATATATATATATATATATATATATTGACAGTGATATTACTATGTCTTCTTACTATGTGATTACTTTTTGGAATAATAAATCGCAATGGGTTTTTAACTAAACATCAATAATAACATAAAAACATTGTCAGGTCTTTGCCGCTTTAGTAAATTTCACTGACATATTAAATACAAGTTTGTTACATTTCTGTATGCAATATATTAATATTGCACAATCTAAATTGTTTTTTCCATATTGGACAGAGTTTGGCTTAAACTGTCTTTCCAACTGTATCGCCAATACGTTATGCATCGATTCCATCTTAAAATCCGTTTGAAGTGTATTATATAAATTTCTGCTGACGCAGTTTCTCTTGATCAGCTTAAAACTTCACCGTTTAGTTATCGGCTTACGTACCCGGCTAGCTTACAAATGTTACAATCGCATATTCAAACAAAACGTTTTCCAGTTCTATAATCGGAGTGTATACTGCTTTGAAACTTTCAACGAAGAGGTATTAGAGAGAAAAGCACGACTTAATCGTTCGTTAACTAACTTAACATCCGCCGAATATACATCACTATTTGTTGTGTTTGAGCTAATTATAAAGGATTTGAAACTTTGTCCATATATAACAATATAGACCGAACTTCGGACTTCGATAATCAATGTGCTGTAATAACGTTTAATTTTACTAAGCATAACCTAACGGAATATACAATTGCATTATGATTTATTTCGGATAAATATATATAAACCCCTTATGCAGGAATGCAATCATTGCTATTGATAATAAATTGTATTCTCGTACCGATATTGGAGAACCTCTTCGATAGCTCCTTCAATCATCTAGACTGACGCTTAACTTTAATTTGCCTTGATTTGGCCTTTTAGCCTGATTTAAGCTAGACTTAAATGTAAACTATAAAGCCTTATCATTACTCTATTTACACAAAAGTGGATGAAGGCGATTGTTTGAATACTTACTTCTAAACTCGACCTCTTGAATATGAATGTTTCATACGATGTTCTCTAGCTGCATGGTAGCGTGGTGGCCATATCACCCCATATTAAGAAAATATTATATTTCCAAGAACCTTATCCCATTGCAGATTTACATATGTTTGCAGTAATTACACTTAAATAATTGGAAGGCTTTTCCATGAAATAAATAATAATCTGGGTAAGGCGGCGGTGGTAAAAATAATCCAGAAAGGGTATTTTATGCCCTAAAGATAAAATGACAAGACGTGACCATTCCAGTTAGAAACTCTCTAATCGTGAGCTTTAAACTTTTCTAATAAACAATCAATTGGGTATTCAAAATTATATCATCAATTTAATTGAAATGAAATCTCTTACGCTGGTACTGAGTATTAGCTTTTATTTAGCACTAATTTTAGGATTTTCATAAAAGTGGATCTATTGAAGACCACAAGCACAACAAGGTCTGTTTGATACTAATGATACTAACAAACTGCCAGTTAGTATCTACCAGCAGCTGGTTAAATTCATATCTATTTCCTGAAGTTTATTTCCTCAACCGCAGATTTTTCCTGTTTAAGGGAAGTTAAATGGACAATTTAAGCCTTGATCAAGGATCTTCAGCACTCAGCGTTGCAAAATGCCCCAGAAATCAAACGAAAGCTAAAAGGTAACAGCCCTAAATAAATCCGAGAATTAATATTAGAACAAAGAAGAACGAGGAAGAAATGACATTGTTCCAAGGGTCAACAAGATACAACTAAATTGATTAATCTCATATTCCAACTAAGGCATGAATGGAAAAAATGTCGCCATAATTGAATATCTGCATAGACTTGCTAATAATGCTAGTGCTGAGTACTCCCTGTGGAAAGATACCAATAATTCTAAAGGATCTATCATGCAAACGGCTCCGATAAAAAATCAGGACGCGAGCTCTGCCGGATATAATCAGGAGAATGCGACAATATTTACAGATCACCTGGAGAAAATGTTTCAATCCCATATAGTGGACGATGTTAAATCATTTCCCTGTGGCATTGAACCAGTGGTGTATCTGGACTAGTCTTTTATGTGATATAGATTCATAACTACCCAAATAAAATGACGGACAACTGGCGCATCAAAATATATAAAAATAAATCAGTGCCTATTAATTTCACCATCAAAAGAATCAAGCAGAAGCCAGTATATATACATCATAAAATAGTCCCTTATGGAAATACAGCCAAATATATTGGTCTGGCCCTTGATGTTAAACACAGGTGAAACCCATCTGCTATCACGAAAACGAAATCAGTCGAAGATTAGATTTACTGAGGATAGAAATTATATTTAAATTAATTTAGATAACCTTAAGATTCGGATAATATATAAAATATTTTGCATAAAAACTAAATAGGAAATAGTATTAGATCGTAAGCAAAAATTATATTTTTAACAATAAAATAAAAAAATACGCATACAAAAGCTCCCTGTGTAAAACTCTGCCTCTGATAAAACCAAACCAGAGAATAATTTTAAAATTTAAATATGCCTGAGTTAATTACCAACCTTTTTAATTAAAAGGAATAATGTCAAAGAAGAAACTTTTTTCTCAGGAATACAAAAGCTCACGTTTAAAAATTTACCCACAAAAAAACCACTGCTGGCGAAATTCCTTGGAATTAAGTTGATAAACCATTCATCCTATCATATCTCTTTTGTCTCCCTCTTCTTTTAGGGCTTCTGCGTTATCTATTTAGTATTTAAGGTTTTTTTTTCTGTTTTGTAGCATTTTCACAGTATTAAGGCAGAAGCTCTCTGGTGAAATGCCGTTGATATTATATCTATAATTAAATAGTTGAGCTTTTTATATTAAATAGATTAAAAAACAGAGTTCACTCCATAGTTGTACCAAAAAAAAAATCCAAAATAGTACCAAATGGTTCAGAGAAAAAGGAAAGCTTTGACAGTAGAGAAAATGGGGAATAATTTGCAAGAAAAAAATGGGCATAATGACAGTAAGAAATGACACAAATGTCGACTCATAGTATAAATCACATCCATTCTATAGTATGTGTAAAAATTGACCCCTAATTATAAACATTGCATCATAAATTTGATATAACTCGACTCACCAGTCTAGACAACATATCTACAAGTGAGACAAAATATTATACTGCAGGTAATGCTGAAGGGTCCCTGATTTATAGGGAATATATTATTTTGCTGATACTAACCCCAAAATACAAACAAGATATTTGAAAGATGCCAACCAACCAATTGAGAACAATGAAGTTATTTAATTGTAAATCAGGTTAAATCTGTTTACAGATAACTTTTTAGACGAGGATACCAATACTCACAAAGTGGTTTTTAGACGACGTTTTGGCAAAATATCGTCTGCCATCTCCAGATCTTGGGTTTTCACTTTTACACAAAACGGTTTTTAATCGACTTCGAAAAAGAAGATGGTTTTATCTTTGGCGTTTATATTGTTTTAATGTGTGTTCGACAATTTTTCAGTCAATTGTGAACCGATTTTCAAATTATCATTTTTGTTATTCGAAAAGTATAAAGTTTACACATATGTTTTATCTGAAATAATCAAATATTTGTATATAATGTTAGTGCTGAGATGTATGCTATGTGTCGGAAAATCAGAAGCCGTTCAGTGCAAAAGCCCAAATGAGCCCAAACAATACAAAAATAATAATTTAATTTTGTAACATATACAAAAAATTAAATTACCAGCAAAACAAATCTAAATTAATATCACTGCTTGGGTTCAGTTAGGTTCTTGAAATTAAATTACGAACAAAACTTCAAAGTAATTAGTTGATAGTAGTTAAGATAATATTGTAAATACATAAATAGGTTTAGGTAGGTATTAAGCTAAATTGTTTGTACATAATAGAATATAAAATACGTATAGTAGATCGGTTAAGTAAGGTTTTTGTTTATTCTTATTCAGTTATTACAACGATTATTACGTACATTTTTTATTTTAAAGTTTTTTTTTTATTGAAAATCTAAGTTTCATTATTTTTTAATTTTAGTGACTTCCTTATTATTTTTTGAAGTCGGTTCAATTTTTTTATTAAAAATATTTTTTGTTTCAGCATAATATGCTATTTTTTCATTTTTTTCAAATTTGGAACCAAATAAGCGATCATTAGAGTCTATTTTATATTACTTATAAGTCAGTTATGCTGATTAAAATGAAGCGATCTTTCGGATACTAAACGGAAAAGAAAGGTAAATTTTATGTCGAACGCACAAAATGTAATAAAATAATACGATTATATAATTGCTTAAGGAAAATAACTAAAAAACTACTCACTATATATATTATTACTCAACTTAACTTCAAATTTTATGGTTTCGTGACTATTTAAGTAAGACGTTTTAATTTATTGTACATTTTGATACAGTTTCTGACTTATATATCGAGAGGTTAATAACCACTACTCTACTCTACACTATTGTAATTCTGCGGTTCTGATCAACTAAGCTATACTAACTAAATTACAAGGATAGGATCTATATAATTAAGACTTGTTGTATGTAAATTAAGTTAACGATCATTAAATTTAAGCTCTAGATACCTGAGTTTATTTGCTACTCGGGTTAGGTAGGTAAATTACGATACAGATTTATCAGCTGTCAAAGTAGATTGCTTTTCTCATTGGGCTGTACATCTTTTTCAAATCACAACAAAATAATTCCGGCGGTTTCCGTTTGCTCATAATGTGGCTAGTATATCAGTTTATCGAACGAGCTGGATTGGACTGATCGATTTCGTTCTGTTCTGCTGTCTAATTTAAATCAGACATAGTGCGAGATTGAAAAAAAATTAATCGTTGAGGAAAATATCTTTTTTTTGATCTACGTAATACAAATTTGTAATTATATCTAGACAAAGTATATATTTGTGATATACATTTATAGTTTAACAATGAATATTATTGTTTCAAATATTGGATATTAAAATTAATGAAGACTTGAAGATTTCGCATCGGCAGTAATTTTCGTTTTAATGATGACACATTATACTTTTCATTACATATCAGGAAATTATTAATTGATATTTTAAGTAATTTTGGGAACTTATTACCATATTTAAATTGTGACTTTTTAAAGTTTAATTTATTTTAATAACGCTATAAATTTGTTTTAAAGGATTTTTTTGTTTGAAGTTTTATTGTGAAATATCCGTAGAATGCATTTTATTCAAAGTATCATTAATTTATAGCCGCTATTTTTTCTTATCTTCCAATTAGTTTACGGATTCCATCTCGACAAAACTATGTATCTTTTGAGGCTATCCACCAATTGGTATCTTCGTAGAAAGTGAAGCAGTGCTTAGGCAGATCACGACACATATGTCAGAACAACTGATAATCAGAAGGAGCAAGGCTGGAGGATTATGGTGGGCGGTGTAATACTTCCTATTCCAATGCTTCCAAGTATGTTTCCACCGGTTTTGCAACATATGGTCGAACGTTGTCGTACTGGAGATTATAATTTTTGTGTATTTGCGCGTATTCCGTCCGTTTCTGCTCAGTTCAAATGCATCAGTTTTAGTCGACAGCGATCCTCATTGACTGTTTCATCGAGTGATACTTCCAACTCCTCGTCTTCAAATGTATTTGGCTATTCAGAACGCTCTTTGTCTTCGGTGCCAAAATAACCATCTAAAGCTTTGGAATCAGTATTAATTTGTTGAAATCGATGGAGCCAAAAACTTCACAAAGGATTCACTGACTTTCAGCCGCATTTTTTTTCAAATTGGATCAAGAAATAAATAATAATAGATACATTAAGTTGGTTACAAATTTACGCGATGCGATTTAATACACAGTAATACCATCTGTTTTAAATCTCTTAAAATTAAAATATAGGCCTTACATATAATTATCTACACTGAGTTGAGTTTATATCATTTAGCGTATACTTCTTTCTATATTTCTTGTTTAAAATTGGGGAAATATTAATTTTGGCTTATCCTTACAATACTTAAAATTGCATATCTTATTATACTAATATATACATAATTATACTAATTCTATGTTTTGCCATAGCGCCATAAAATAGATGAAAAAGTTGATGATATTCTTAAAAGTATCGAGGTAAACGTATCATCACGACCTTGCTACGGAATTAAATATCAACCATAAAACAGTTTTGAACAGTTTACATAAAATTTGGTACCAAAATAAACAGAGTTCTCCGTTCTCCTTAGTTTTCATTTGAGAAATATGGTTGAAAGGAAGCTAAATTGGGCCATACTTGGGTTTAAAGCAAGTGTAGGCTATGCTAAGTGATTTGTTAGAAAAACGGCCAAAACTGATCAATAGGAAATCGCTGGCTTCCATGATGATAAAAATAGACCATACCCTTCCCTAGTGATTTGTTAAAAAGTGAGAGAGATTGTCTAGATTGCCTCATCCAATTAAATCATTTATATCCATGGCTTGAACGTTTGGTCATTGATGCAAAGTTGACCTCAAAGAAAGTTCTTAAAAATTACTTTGAGTGATTATATCCTCGAAATGTGGGGTTGTCGGAAGTTTTACAATAACGAAATAATAATTTTTGCAGACGAATGACGTATTGGCATAATAAATGTATGCTGTTTGATTCTTAGTTTTGAAATATGTAGTGTAACTTTGTCATGTTACCTATGCAATACATATATCATGTATCATGTATGTATTGCATTCAACCATTTTTATCCAACAGTAGACATAACTGCATCAATTATAATCATTGATAATAAAATATGCTTGTATCATTCCATCAAGTTAAATTATGCTCAATATTAAAATTATGTTTTTGATTCGTTCAATCTGTTAATTATGCTTTTACTAACAAATTCTGAACTATCTTTAAAAATAGTTAAAACCAGTTAAGATGATAATGTTCAACTACATACTACATTACAGAATACCAAAGAATACCAAAAATACAAAAAAAAGGAACCATAATGTTTTTATTATTTTAATTTTTTATTGAAATATTATAATTATTAGAACGCTGTCCTAGAATTCCGTGCGATATTTGAAGCAAGTAAATTGTTAATCTGATTCTGCCTAATAAAGTACTGACATAGGCGGAGGAAAGTTCTACATATTTGATGAAAATTTTCACATGAAACAATTAGTGGAATTTTATTATTTTAATGCTTCCAAAAACTCATACACGTTTGCGAAAGGTTTTGTTTAACAAAATAACCACAACCAAAATGAATAGCAATGGTCATATAGAAACAAAACAAATCACACCTAAAGCATTTATTAGGATAAGAAAGTGACTTTTCATCAATTTAATCGTATCTTATTCATCATTACAGTAGTTTTACATCTTGAGGTTCTTACCTGTAGTAGCGTCTTTCATTGTAAAAGCTTTAGTGTTTATAAAATATGTAGTGTATTATTCACAGAATGTTGGACCAATTTATAATTTACTTAAAGAACAACAAATGAATTAATTGACGTAAATAATAATAATCGTGATATTATTATATTAAGTAAATCTGAATAATTAATATAATATAAGTAACTAAAGCTATAAAATATCTCAACAGTGCATGAAGCTATTCAAATTATGATAATAAAACCAAAAAATCACACAAAACTATAAGTTATGTCATCATAAACAAATCTATATAGAACAGTAAAAACCGAAAACTTGTATCCCAACGACGACGGAAAACTATCGAAATGTATCGAGAAAGTTTTTTTCATTTGTAGTAGTTCGCAATGATCATCGACAATAGCGAATATAAAAAAGTAGTTTTGGATATTTCAGAAAAGCGACCTTTAGAATAAACTATACCAGAAAGTGTCAATAAAATTTTATAAGATCATCTAGCATAAAAAAAACAGAGTGTACAAGGAATATATTCAATGAATGAAATGTCTGAAAAATAGCAGAAGAAATATGATACTAATACATTAACAGATAAAATTTTCCAGCGTAGATATTTTTAGAAATCTTGGCCACATATATTAAATTACAAAATATTAAAATATCAATATAATTTGAAAAAATCTACTTTAGAGATTAATTTTGTTTAATTAATTTATTAAAATAAAGTGTAGGTATTTATAAAGAATCTATAACAATGCAAAATTTGTATCTGTTACACATTTAATATTTGATATTTGATATATATATATATATTCATCATATTCATTTTTCAGAAAATTTAGGGTCTAAATGAAACTATAGTTTGTTTATAAAAAAACAAAAATTATAATGAGAAACAACAGACTGTCAGAAGAAGTAGAAAATGTATCTTTTTTTCATGTACGTATATTTTCATTATTCTCAGTATATATAAAATATATAAAAACATATTTATTGAGAAATACTGTTTAGAGCATGATGAGTTATTATTATTATTAGAAGTTATTATTAGAAATTAATATAAAACCTAGATAAAAGTCTTGAGGATTAATTTTCATATACTGGCACCGGGTTTTAAATGAGTGAAAATGAGTCAATGAAATCAAAGTCAGAGAAATTTAAAATAAGTCTTCAAATTTAACTGTTTTCAGGCGAGCTTTCTTGGATCCAACCACGCAAGTTACGCTCAAACTAATTTTGTCATATACAAAGGCTGCATCTTCTTTAGTAACTAATCGAAATAACAATCGCCAAAGCCCGTTTTGTTCGCGCATTGGTAAAATCGATAGGATGGTTCTTCTATTGTTGCGAATGGTCAACAATCGTCAAAAAATATTTTTCAGTTAAGTTAACTAAGTTTTAGGAATTAAGTAAAATCAGAAGCAATTTTTTTTTCTAAAAAGCGTCATTATGAAAAAATAATGATGGTAATAACTGTAATCCAACATACTAACACTTAAATGAGATGTACTTTGTATTTCACTTATTTTAATTGATGATGATCTAAGTTTAAAAATTAGTTGACACTTTATAAGTCACAAAATTTATGCTTTATTTATATAAAAAGTTTAATGTTATGTAGCCCACTTTTCTTCAATTTTAAATCTCAGTTCAATTCAACTAGGCCGACAACTGCAATCTATCGGCCGAGGGTCGAACAAATTTAACATTTCCTACAATTGGTGACCTCGGTGTAGTCGAACTTCCTACCGAATCAACAATATCAGCAGGATCCACGCGTTCGACACGCACTTGGATGGAAACAAAGCATGAGGAATCAATAATGATCGACGTTTATAACAAGATTGGCGTAATGATCGAGGACCACAGTAGCCTAGACGTCCTAACACTGCATTGACATTCTAAATCGAATCAGCACGCTCAATGACAATCTACGTCTTGCTTCTGTCGAGATGGCAGTTGATCCTGCAAAAGTCTTAACTGAGGTTGGATCCCCAATTGTCAAGAAGGTCCTAGGCCATTGTGGTTTATGTGGTTGTAATTCCTCAAGAACTTCACGAAACGCTGTGGGAAAACGAAGTTTTTAGTCCACTTACCAGAAAGAATAGAAAACGCTTTAATGAGGGTTTGATGACTCTAAGAAAACTTTTTCTATGGGATTCGAGTGAGTGTCACTACGTAGTAACACCCAAGGTCCTTATCGGATCCAATGGTACGAATTTCGACATATTTTAGAATACAATAAATTTCGCGATATAGATGGCGAAAGACGCGAACGCTATAGTTACTAGAATCAGTATAAAAAAGTCAAAACACTTAATCAAAATAAACCCTTTCAAAATTAATTTGCAGTTATTATCATTTCAATATAATTATTTGACTGCCGGACTATTTTATAGGTAAAAGATGCACTTTCTTGAACTATTTAATAAAACACCTACGTCTTATTTTGGTCTAAAGCTATTGTACTATAGAATTTCTTTTTCACTCTCCAGGTAGTCAATAGAGGGCCGCCCCGTTGCCGGCACCCCTGGATAGACTCAATTTGCGGTGACATATTCCATTTAAAGGCGTTCATAAATCTACGCAGCCAGGCGCAGCCGATAAATATGTATGAAATATGCCGACCATACAAAACCGGCTTCTTATAATATGATTTTCGCGTGAGCATTCATAATTTCTTATGAAAATCACTCCTTTGGAAACGACGGCCGAGTTAATATCTTCCTGGGCTGTCTTTTGTTCGCTATCCTCGTGCCAAAATATTCGAATATTTTGCGCCAAATTGGTGAATATAACTTTTTTGCGAATATGGTGCCTCATAAACTCTCTGTTTTATAGAGCCGTTGTATATAGTTATTTTACCAACCAAAAGAAAGAATACATGTGGAGGCACTCGTACATCTCTGCCATTATATTATTTTTGTTATTTATATATTCCTATATTAGAATTCCTTTATAATTCCGAGATGCCCATCAAGTACACATTGACGTAGTTGGTATATTTATTATCCAATTCAGCTACAATTTCTTGTTAACTATTTATTATGGCAATATAATAAATTAACACTAATAAACTATTTGTTTTTGTCGTAATTCTCTATGGTTTTGGAATTACAAGTTACTTATTCTACTATAGAAACATTGTGCTTAACATCTATATCACTTTTTTTAATGTACATTGCATATTATTTATAACTTCACTGAACTAGATAAAATGGTTTTATTCTCTTTAATCTTCATACTAATCCATCATTATCTAGGAGCAGGAGAGCCTCAACATTGATGTGCTAATGGAGCTTCTATTAATGTATTTGGATATAGTCCTTGATAACGTTATCAACAGTTTCTACCTTAAGTCCTTATTCATATTTTTATTGCCCTGATTGTTACAACGTAAGAGTTGAATACCATACATCCACGCTGGTTTCATAACTTGTTGAAAGCTAAATCTTATTATATACTACCACAGATGAATATCTACAAAATAACCATTACTTCTTCTTGTATATCAGCTTGAGATTTTCAAATTTTTTGTTAATATGTGGCTTCCACCTGAATTTAACATCACTGGTTATGCCAACATATTTAGCTATATTTCCATATAATCCCGTATACTGATCCCGTGAACTGATTTATTTTGATTCATTTGAATGCGTTATTTTTGTTCAAACTTGTATTTCGGCAATACCTATTTATTCATTTTCAGTTGATTCAGTGATTTTATCTCCAATATTTAGGATTGCAGTATCATCTGCAAATATATCAACAACATTTTCATTGAATGTGGGCATTTCCCGAGTGTCCAGCAGATAGAGCACCAGTTCAAATACACTTCCCGATGGCACAGCTGCGTGTATTTTCCTCAAGTTAGAATGGGCATTTTCTTACTTCACTCTCTGGGAAAAGCATCCAAAAATAATGCAGAACAAATATTATTAATCAATTTAATTTTTACAGTGATTATGACATCTGCTTTGCCTACTCTCATATGTTTATTTCATAATATCCTCTTTTAGGCCTCTACATTGATTTTTAATGTTTATTTTAATCATATATTACATAAAGTTTGGTACTCTTTAGATCTGAATATCAGAAACTGAGTTATTGGGTGATGTAAATAGTGGTATGGCTTTATTGATATGTTATATCATGTAAACAATTTTATGTTTATATACGTATACATATTTGTTTTGATAACATGTAATGATATTTACAAATTAAGAGTAGGAGTGTGGAATGCAATAGTACTCAACAAATAGGCATTTACTATATCTACTCCAAGCTTGCTATGATGATACAGATATTTTTCCTCGTAAGACACTTCTTAGATTAAAAACCAATAAAAACAAATATAAATCAAACCATAACTATCTATTTTCTTACAAATCAAAATACTTACTTTAGATTTTATTAAAATTTTCAGATAAACGATCATTTTTTTTAAATATTTCAATTTGTATGACAAACTTAACATAGCATAAATACCCTATATTTCTTTGCACCTTCTTGAATTTCGTTACATCTTTTCGAAAGGAATTTTCATGTTCTTATACAACAAAAAATTCAAATGTAAACGAATTATAAGTAAATGTGACTTTTCCCTTAACTCTGCTTTGTCATCGGAAAGACTAAAATCCTTTATCAGACCATTGAGCCTACAATAACAACAAAACAGAATACTCACGACATCCTTATATAAAAAGAGTAATTAAATACTCACGACATCCTTATATAAAAAGAGTAATTAAATACACAAGCCTCTTAGTACATTAATACACCAATTTAAATAATACATCAAAGAAAATGGAAATTTACTAGACAAATAAAAATAGGTAAGAAAATATATTGTGATAGTGCTTCTAAAGTCTTCCAAGTAACATTTGGTTTCTGGAATGACATTATAAATATTTTTCACAATTAACTGATTCCAAATCTAAGTCCTCATAAAGTGTTTTTAAGTTTAGAGAATAAACACAACTCTGTTAGGGCTAAATAAGGCGAATAGGACCGTTTGGAAGTAGAATGAGCTATTTACTGTTTTTATACATTTCGTATATATGATCTCCTATACAGCTAACATCAAGCTGATCTTGATTCGTCACCCGTTTCGCATAAAGACGGTTTAAATTTGATAAATGTAAGGTTATATTGTTTTTTATTTTTTGAGATATTTTAGTGACCGTGTCCGGACTAATATTCAGTGCACCTGCAACACTGCCAAAAATATTTTCAATGAAACCCGCGGCGATTTGAAATTTATTAAAACAAAGCGTTAAAACAACGTTTGCCGGTTTATAATCCGTAATTATAATATTTTGAAGAACGGACAACTTTTGCAGGCTCATTTGGTTACCTGTTCGAACTTGTCAAACAATACTCTATCTTTTTCTAATTGGAATAAAATGAGTTATTATAAAAAAATATTGTCTTACTGTAAAACTATTTACAACTTTCGACAGACACATATTGATGATGTGAGTTCACTGCTGTTTTGAATAGACTGAAATGAATCTCAATTATAATCATTTTTTTTATCAATGTACCATTCTGTAATATATACAAAACGCCCTGGTAACGCAAACTTTAATACGTGGCTTTTATTAAAATAATTAAGAAGTTGTATCATTATTACAATTTCAACCAAAACGTTAAATAGAAGTGCGCATAAAAAGTTTAATTTTCGAATTTGGTTCCAATTGAACAAACGAAGAGAGAAAACGAGCAGCAAAATAGGAATTCGAACTTATTTCGTCTGAATTCCAAATATCATTTAAAACTTAAATAAGAAATTTTAAACGGAAAAAAAACTTCCTTAATTATTCGAAAAAGTTTAGAGCCAGTTAGACAACAAGTTTACCGGAGTTAACGGCCAAACTTGCAGATGGAGTGAGGAAAAAAGTACAGTTTGATAAACAAAATATAAATAAGGAAACCGATGGCCGAAGGGTAATGGAACAAGATGAGAGGAAAGTAGGATAAAGGCTTTGGGCAAAGAAACCAATCAGTAAAGTTTTTATTGTGATAGAGTCCCGACTAGAAAAAGAAAGGACTTTTCAATTAGGAAACAAAAAAAATGTTTTGTGTCGCACAGGAAAAGGATTAAAGGGATGCTGTTTAGAATCCCGGAAACTTTTTAAAAAGATTTTCAAACACTTAAACCCACGTAGAGTCTCTTGAAATCGTTACAAATAGATATAAAAGCATTTTAAAACCATAAGAGAGGGAAACTATTTTCAAAAAAGTGTCCCTTTTGTAAGCCGTTTCGTGTACATTTTTATTGTGAGGTTGTGTAATTTTTCGCTACGATTTCTGCTAAACGATCCGTAAAGGCTTTTGTTAGATCGACAAAACAAAACCTGGACTTTCTTTGGTAAAAATATTTATATAAAATTGCGTTTCCAATCCATAAAATTTAATGATGATAAATAGCATATTTGTTGTAAATAATTTATAATGCTAACATAACAAACATTCGGATTTTTAAAATTAATTATTACTATTTATGTGAAAGTTGTCATTCATGTATGAAAAACTATTTTCTTCTATATCTTTTATATAATTTTTTAAAGTCAACATTTTTATTATCATGAGATTTCAATACTTTCGGAACGAAATATTCTATATATCCATCCAATGCAAGGATTTAAAACTACATCTAAAAATATTTCAACGCAAGATGGAAATGAGTGAATACTACTTTTAATTTAATTTACTACTTTTAAATGTTTATTTATAAGTTATGCTTAATATAATATTATATTGTCAATAGGTCAATGATACCAAGCTTATTCTAACGCTTTGCTTCATTTGTTTGAAAAGCAGAGTGATTTTATAACCTTCAAAAATAGTCATGTATTTCTGCTGTGTTACGAGCAGTTTAGAACTCGAATTGTATAATAACAGATGGAGCAAAAGTTCCGTTAATATTTTGACTCCGTTCCACCTTAGTTGTGTAGGACCGTTGCGTGGTGTAGACGTCCAAATTTTATTATGGACAAATATACGCCACAAGAACGAGCAGAAATACTGACAATATTTATTGGAAATAATCGTTCCATTATTGCCACTTAGCAGAATATTCAAAAATATTCTAATCGTCCATTGCCTCACAAAACCACAATTTAACGTTTACATGCGAATTTTTGACAGTACGATACGACAACAGACAGGCCTCGTTCTAGAAGACAATGGATGTTCGGGAACGTGGTAACACATTGAGTACAGTAATGTAATCCTAGGGCTGTCTGGTGAAATTGAACATTTTTCGTCTAAATTGATAATGAGAGATCAAGCCCATTTTCTTCTCAGTGGCCACGTCAATAAAAAAGACAGTCGGTGTTGGGGAATACAGAATAATAAATTAATTCATAAAACATCATTTCACCCACCAAAGACAAATGTATGGTGTGTTATTCATGCAGGAATTATCATTGGTCCCTATTTTTTTTAATGACCAAGGTGTTACAGTTACTGTTACTACTGAACGATACCAAGACATGATTCGAAATTTTCTTTTACCTGAAATGGAAGAGAAAGAAATAGAGGATATGAGGTTTCAGCAAAATGGGGCTTTAGCACATACAGCTCTCGTGCAAAAATTGTCTTATTGAATGACGTTTTTCCATGAAGACTAGTTTTGCGAAATGGCGATTAAGTATGGCCAGCCACATCTCCGGATTCAACAGCACCAGACTATATCTTATTGGATTTTTTAAAATTAAAAGTTTAGGGGAATAAACCCCAAACGATTCCACATCTTAAAGACAATATTCTTCACGAAATTGAAGACATTTAGCAGAAGATGTTACAGGATGTCATAAATGTCGAATGTTGGATAAAGAATCGCGATCAGCATATAGCCGATATAATTTTTCCATCATAAATATATAGGAACGTAAAGACCAAACAAACTTTTTATGAAAACTTACTTATCTTTTCTTTGAGCAATGTTATAGGCAATCAAAATGGTAGCGGGGTTTTGACCGTACGTTGTTGTACTTAAATGTATTTTTTCGGAGAAACATTAAATTGAGATTATAATAAAATTTATCAAATGTAGTGTAATTTAATCTGGACCACTGAATTAAGCTTTTGTTTTAGGAATTGAGTGATTTGCAGAGTACTTAATATCGATCATATATACAGAACATTTTTATAATGTTTAAAGAATATATTTAATTTTTTTGAAAAAATATCGGTTTTAAAATATATCTATATATCGATATATGGGTTAAACAAATATTGGTCATAATTATATCAATATTTTTTCGGCATGCCTACTTTAACGTACAGTAAATTGAAAGTGAACGCTGAGGAAACGTATTGTAACCTGACTGGTATTAATATATTCAAACAGATTAATAAATATTACAATGAGGTCAATTTATGTTAGGCCTTTATAATTTGTTATAAAAATAATACAGCATTACCTATATGTTATTTCCCGCGGAATATATTTATTTGAATTTGTGGGAATGCCAGTTGCGGAACTATCATACCTCTGTCGAACCCTTGTCATCCGTGTTAAATTTATGAGTTAGAAAATGTTGCGATGACACATCTCGTATATAAACTGACACCATCAAAATACCCAACTTCGAATCAAAACATTTCCTTGTAATATAGGAGAGGGACATTTGATATATGAAGTCATTCTTTCAAGACAATGTAAAGTGAAGCTGCGTTACAACTGCTGTTTTTGGTAGATGAAGGTAGATAAGATAAAAAAACAATATGAGGTAAATAAATTTTAGTCCTGTACATTTTTTTTCTTCTGAAATATTATTTTATTTATTCCCTCAAAATATAATATTTTACAATTTTGAATTTATATTGTCGTTAATTATTCAATTTCATATTGTGGAACTGAACATCAATTTTTACTTAATTATTAATTTAGTAATATTTTTATAATTAAAGTAGACCATAACCATATAAATACAAAAATGGTAATTTTATCCCCACTCTTATCACTCTTAACAGCAACTGAAAAACTACCACTACAAAATATTCTTTCATTCGTTAGGTCAATTTTTATGACGGCATTCTTCAAGAACAAATTTCATGAAGATAGTCCCCATGAACTGCTAATTCAATAAAAATGTTGACCATCCACGTCTTTTCATCTATGCTTCTACTTATTATAATATATTTTGATCAAGTAACTTAATTTCTATCTTGGTCTTTGTTGAATTGGTCTTAAATGTACAATATTATTTTCAATATCGATATATCTTATACTAGCCCAATATCATTGATAAGTTAATGCATTTTATATTGCAACCAATGACATACATAAGCAAGGGTCTATTATTAAATATGTATATTTTCTATAATTACAGCGTTGTTGATTATTTATTACTATTAAAACATTATTTGATTCCGTAATGTTGCATTAAATTAATACTGTTTGTATTATCTTTAGTACTATACCAAAGTTTTTCCCTCAACATGATTACAAACAGAAACTATGAAATAATTGGACTGTGCGTACTAAACATCTCCAATATGTATAATTAAAAATAATATTAATGTTGTTATAACATCAAATAACACAATGGTTTAGTATAACGTGTATAATAAAAAGTTATCATGGGTATCAAATACTAAAACTAATTTATATTTTAGGTAGAATATTCAGCATCAGCAGAAATTTAATAGTTATAAACAAAATAAACTATACCACCCGTGCTAAATTAATTATTATTACTACTAATGAGAATTACAAAAATATAATTATGTTCATATATGCTATTATATTTTTAATTTAATATAAAATGATACTTAATTGTGTACTTTTAATGATACCGAATATATTTTTATCCGTTATGTAAGTTTTACCTGGTAATCTTTAACGTAATATTTAATTTCAGTATACCATTATATTATTGTGTCTGTTACTTTAGATATCATATACAAATTGGGCCCATTATTTCTTAATTATTTAACTTCAGAACCAACAATATTTTCAAGCAGTTTTAATTTCGAACTTCAATGTTACGTCCTCCTGAAGACTTTCTCCTTTCCATTTTTGGATTTGTCTTGTCTCTTCCAAACAGTGTAAATGACTGAAATAATTAAGTTTTTTTCTAGACACTCTTCATATTGTTCTATCTTTTCTTATTTGTGTATTTCTCATCCTGCTCATTTATTTGTTATTATCCTATGATATTTCATTTCCTTTGCTTGTGTTTCGTTTTTATATTTGTTATTGAACTTATCTCTTAAAATTTTTCTACATATAATTTTGTATGCTTTTTTATTTTGTTTGATTTTGTTACTTGCTTTTGATGGTTTGCTAACAGTTATATAATAGATTTGCTATCTATGGGAAAGTATACATTTATAGTTTTTCTAATTCAGTAACCATGTGCTTCTGGCTTTCGCTACACCCAATTTCCATTGGAGATATTCAAATACATTTGCTTTTTCTATCTTTAGTTTTTCAGTTTGAATGTTTATTTCTTTTGATTTCCCAACAAAGAGAACTTCCCTTTTGCTGTTGTTCAGTATCAGTTTAGTATTACATATTCACTTAGTCTCCATCTGCCAAGGCTGTTCTTGTAAGTTAACTAGTTATTAACAGTACATCATCAGCAAAAGCACTATCTCTTCGCCTTGACATTTCGTTATTAATTCCTTTAAAATTATCATGAACAAAATTGGCCTACGCCTTGTTTTTATTCTGTTTGGGTTCTGAAAGTATTTTATCAATAATTTGTAGCAAATGCAGCATTTATATTTGTCCTATATTGGAATTACTATGATTCTATTTATCAATTAACCTTTAAAATAAATATCAATTCATTGTCGAATATTCAAGGAGAAAATCAAAGAGCAATCTTTGGTATTACTAATAATGAGAATAACGAGAAACACTGTCCAAATGACTCTCAAAATTACTATGGTGTTAGCTTGAATCCCATTGAAACCATGATACTTAATCTACGGTTTTAATATGTTTCTGTTTATTTATAGACAAGAGAGTACAATCTATTAAAACTGTATGTCTTCTGGGATGACATTTAAATTATTTAGTCGTTAATTAACATAAAGTATACTATAAATTATAATTTGAAATAGATAATTAAACATCAAAACTATTGCCTTTTAAATAAAATTTGTTCTGTTGAATTTTAATAACGGAAAAAAGATATTATATTTACAAAATAATTTAACCTTTAAGAGAAATTTCCGGTGCGTATTTCGTTTTATTTTAAATGAAACCAATAAAACAAACCTCCCACATTAAGTTCTTTATTTTCGGTAAATATAATGAAATATCCATCGTTTATTTTCCCGTTACCAAGCCTACGCGTAGCCAATTTATATATTTTTGTATATTTTGCGATTTAATTTTCCAGTTCTTTAGTTCAGGAAACATACGCGTTATAAATATATTCGTTATTCGCGATAGTTCGCAAAATTAATAAATCAGCAATGAAACCAATAAGCCACGAAATGATGTTGACGTATAAAATTGATATGATAACTGAATGGGTCGTTTGCCGGGAAGTCGGTAAGACAGGCCGGCGTTGCGTCCGTTTGTAGCTGCGCATTCCCTCAATTTATGGAGCAGTTACATTAGCAATGTAGATGAAGCGACGGCGGAATGACGGCGGTGAACTGCCGCTACTATTACTGCTGATAACATCGGATGACCTGCCTACTCTGGATTTATTGAACCGGTCAAGGAATTTACCAGTGGTTTAATTTAAATCTGATTGGAAAATGGCCGGATAGCCATTAGAGCCCGTATTATTTTAGAGATAATTTCTAAATCATATATGTGTTCGATTTCGATTTTGTTTTATTAGTTTGCTTATATATATAGTCTATCCCATGAAACAGTGAACTCACCTTACCAAAACTTATGACGTTAAATTGTTGCAATGTTTTTAATTACTTTTAATTTAGTTTTGTTTTGACATATAAGAAAATTCTAATTTAAATAAAATAATGTTGTTAAATATACTTTATCTTAATATTACAGTGTATTTAATACATATATTATAGAAGGACTTAAACTACAGTTAACTACACATGCACAATAGTTTGTAGGTTACAGTTGTTTTATTTAGTTTACATTGAACTCGTTTCCACAATGCCTACGAGGTAGAGTTCTAGGCATGTGTTATGGAGTGATATCACCTGGTGGTCTAATCTACCTAATTAACAATTGTATATTCAAGAAATGTATTTTACTTTTATTATAGAGCATATTTTCCTTTTTAAGTTCTTGTTTCCTTCGTCCCTATGTTTCCAAATAAGTCGTTTAGATATCAGTTCTGTTACTACATATGTACATTTTTATTGATAAAATTAGATTTAATTACAACATCCACCTAAATGTGTTTGCCATATCCGTATAACAATTAGAATTAAAAAATCTCTCATGTATATATATTTTTATTATTACATCTCAATTAACTTAATGCTACTGTTCTGTTATACTTGTATTAGTATACAAGTAAGACGGTCACAGGATTGTTGCATCATTATATATTTGTAATTTGAAATTATACTACAAAACTAAAAAACTTAAACTGAAGCTAAGAATACACTTTAACACTAAAAAGTAGATTAATTTATGGCAAACAAATACCGAGAGAACTTTTTTTAGCGCCAGAGCCCTATGTGGGTCCTTACTGCCGTCTATACAGCTGTGGAAAGTTTCGCATTTTTGGAAATGTATATTCTGAACATATGCTATGTGAAGTCTATCGAGATTAAAGGTTTTATTGTAGATTTATATTTATCGAGTAAAAATTTGAAATAGTTAATTTTTTAACATGGTATCTTCAAAATTTCATTCATGTTTTGCAACCCAATTCTTAATAACAATATTTGTCGACCCACTTACATAACAATAACTAATGGATCCTTCAAATCCTTAAACAGTTATTTTTAAAACCAGAGGAAAAAAATAATATGGTTCATTTCTCCATGGTAGTCGACGGTGGACTTGGGGAAAAACACTAATTCTTATGCAGGAATAAAATAATTCCTGTTTTCAGCATGAAGAAAAATATATTTTCAATGAATTATATGACAATGACAATGACAAAGATATAGCGATTTTCATTTGTTTATATTTTCTTCAGATTTTTTCTTAGAACCCAGACGAAGGGATGTACTATACGATGTAGTATTATAAACTTACATTCCTATCCGGTAATTAGATACTTTATATTTTGATCATTTATGTTTACAAATATTGCAATAACAATGTGAACTGGAATAGACGAGGTTGCCCTTTCTATTTATTTGTGCATGTACCTTGAATGTTGCAACGCAGATCCAAGGAACGTTAGAACTTCATGAAAGTTCATTCGTAAAGACACGATGCTCATACTCTCTACGCTTTTCTAGTGTGTTGATTTTACTGCATTTTGTACTGTCTAAACTAAATTTCATCAAAAAGTGAGTTTGTTCACAGAGTATTTTAGTTGAGTTTTCTCTCTTTAATTTCATTCTATCTTATTTATTCCATTCATTATCTTCCACTGTATCTTTATCTATTTTATTATCTTCTATTTTATTACCTATTTATGTCTTTCCCATAATTCCTAAATTACTTTGAAATAGTGATAATAGTCTTTCATGGTTGCAGCTATAGAGTATAAATTATAACTATTTTGTAACCCAGAACCTGATACCATATACCAGGATATCAGTAACTGATGTATAGTTGTTGTAGGATTATTTATAATTATAAGCAAACATAAACGCCACCGAAAGTGTTTATTACCGGCTCTTCGTGACAGCGTATCTAGCGTGTTTGGCTGTTGGTTGTATGTAGTGTTAGGATATAAGTTGGTACGATATGTCCTTCTTTCCCTTCATACTGTATGCATACGTTATACTTCATCTTAGCATGTTTCTGATATCTATCAATTATTGATGTTATACATCGTCTATTATTCCATTGCCTATTATAACTATCTAGAATTTTTAATTAACTACTGTTGACTAACATTGTTATCAATATCATAATTATTCTGGCAAAGTTTAATGCTTTCCAATATTTATTTTTAATATTTAATCATCCTGGTTATTTTATTATTGTTATTGACATTGATAATTATTATGATCTGTTGTTAGTGCCTTTATATTATTATGATGTTTAATAGTGCCGTTATCGTTGGTAAAATTACGTACTCGTAGTGTTAGCTATCAGTAATATTAACTATTAGTACAATCATCATTCCTTATTACCTGACAGCAGAATGATCCGTTATGATAATTACTAATTCTTGTTATATTTTACGTGTATTTTTAATTGCACCTTTATCAGTAAAATGTGATTACTCAGCTACATTTTCATTACAATTATGGATCTGTAACCCGACCACCTCGACATCGAGATTTCACAAGCTTATAATTAACTTTATTTATTTATTGTGTCATTTATTGTGTATATAGATATCTCTGTAATTATTTATTTAAATATTAAAATCGTTTTATCTTATTTAACTGAAATAAAATTTCTGTTTTACAACCGGGTTTAGATTCAGCCTACATATCAATATATACTACACAAAAATATAAACAAAATAAATGCTACGCATATTCTGACTTGTACATCTACAGTAATTACCATCCCTCGAAATCCATTTCCGTAATTTGATATTTTAGTTAATTTTGTCTGTTCTTGGGCGTTTATGTTTATTGAGAAAGTTTCAATGATTACGTGAAATGAAAAGGCTGAGTTTTTCAATCAGAGGCAGTTATCATGGGTGGCAACATTCTTGAACTTTGTGTATGGGCCGTTATTGCAAGCTGGCTTGTCCAAGGACTAGCATAGTTTCTTAACAGTTCAGTCTTGAAATTGCAAGTAGTATGTTCAGTGACTATTAGAAAACTATTGTATTTTGTCCCGCAAAATCTAAAAAATTTCCATCGATATGTTAAGTTTGTTCACAGAGAATTTCAGTTTTCTGTCTTAAGAATTGAATTAATTTTATTTGTTATCCAACATTTTATCCATAAATATTTTTGATATTTTTAATTACTTTAAAAATATAGAATAGCTTTATATCATATTTAACTGACCAAAAACTATTTCAGGCGTTGGTTTTATAGTTATAGATTATTATTAATTTAAATCACACATAAAAGCCACTGACACCAGTGTTTCCTGTCGACTATGGCGTGTAACGTGTTTGTCCTGTTACGCATTGTACGTCCAATACAATTAGAACTAGTGAGAAGTGCATAACAGCTTTTAATTTCCACAGTAATATAATTTGGCTTTACCTTAGTGGGGTATGCTAACTCTGATGGTAGTGCTTTGCTTGCGTATTTCTTGTCTCTTTATCTCATTGTATGTCAACTATTTTAGGAGCTACATTAGAAATAGTCACACTGTACCGATGTTTCGCGCGTCATCTTAGTTATTTATCATTATTATAAGTTATCACTATTGTCTATCGTTGCTGTTTGACATTATTATCAATCATGTAATTAATAATGTATATTATTAATGTATTAATATAGTAATTATCTACCTTTTTTTATTTACCATCATCAGTGTTATTATTTGCATTTTATATAAGTGAACTTACGACAACAATCAGTCAAATGATAAAATCGATTATTAGTTACTTGAATGTCAGCATATCACAAGCATATCAGATTTATATTCAAATGTAATTAATAAAAATGTTTATTAAAACAGCATATTTCAAACAAATTTGAGAATTAAAAAAGTTTAATCATGGAAGTAAAACGCGTTTTTTTAAAACCAAAAAAAAGTAAACTACATTTCTGCTTTGTAATATTAATATAAAAATTCTTTCTAAAGCTGAGTTATTGCCTCAGTTTCAGACAAAGGCAAAGTCAACCCACAACGTATTTAAACTTCCGGCTCTTTATTACAGCAGGTAAATTTGAGGGTATTTCTCAAAAAAATAAAAACTTTTTTACATATATGAAGAACGGCATTTTTCACTCCTCTCAAAATATGCGAATAACAGAATTGGGACTATAAATCAAGACCCATCTGTTTTTGCGGAACAGTTCTCGTTCTAGGGGGAAAAGTTTACCAGATGGAATTTATCTATTTGCATAAATACAAATCTGAAAAAAATCCAGGTGTGATTTAAAGACAAAACGTCAAACTGTTACCGACCCCCTTAAATATCTTTGTTTATCTTTCTGCGGCATATATATTTACCTTTGGTATTGGCATAATTTTTTCTTGTATTCTTTCAAAATGGTTTTTATTTGCCCTTTCTGAGAAATAAAAAATATAATATACGTTACTCGCTCCTTACATATTACCAAATATCTGGATTCCCTTCACTTCATTTTTTTTTCAAAGAAATCTTCGAACAAATTCATATAAAACATAATTTAAAATATAATTTTTTAATAATTTTTAAAACTTTTTTGTTTTGTTTGTTTTTTTTTGTTTAACGTCGGGGCAATTTTGGCTGTTTTGACCTTTAGTTTCACTTTGTATTGCCGTTCAACAAGTAATTAATTCTAATTAGATGCGTTTAATAGTTTCTATAGTAAATTAATATTTTGTGTGCTTAAAATCCATTCCTATTTTATAAGTGGTACATTCAGTAGATTTCCGGGGATGTCTAAAAGCTGTTCTTTTTTAAATGCATTAATTAAGGGCAATAAAATGAATTATTAAGAAAAGAAGACTTGTTGACGTTTGGTTAGCAATAGTTCTGCAGTTCCAAAATTATTTATTTTCATACATATTTAGTTAACCAAAATATGGATTATATGAAAGCAGTATTAATATCAAAACTACGGTTATATTACGAATCAGTCAATTTTATAAAATAAAGTCGATCGAACTGTTATCTGATATTGTGTATAAACGCATGTATTTAGTTCAGTTTGGAATAACGCTTTGCATGCATACGCAGTATGACAGGAATTTCATTGCGTTCAATTTGCGCAACGGAAATATTAATTTGAAATGGCACTTTTGGACATAAACTATAAAATGCCTTTGACATTAACTAATGCTTTGTCTAAAATAATCACCTATTATATTACACCTACATGCTTATCATGTGATATCTTATCATGATATAAAGTATGACAAAATCGCCACGTAATATTAACCTTTCACAAGTAAAAAATATTTTTAACAAAAAACTTTAAAATTACACTAGTAGGTAAAAAATAATGAAATTTGGTTTTTAACAAAAAAAAAACGTTTAAAAATAAAATATACAAATAATACCTAATAATCGCCCTCCTTTTTTGAATCTCTTCTTACGGGAAGAATCTCTTCTTACTTCTCTTCTTAAGGGAAGAAGTCAGAAAGAATAAGCGCTAACATCAGTTTGTTTTCATCAAAAGGAATGTTGCTACTATGTCACTTCAGAGCTAATAAAAAATAATCTTGTACTGTTATTACGGGCTTTCTCTGAAATTAACTCGACCTAAGCATAGAAATTTAGAAGCAACAAGCCTGTTAATAGAAAAAAGAAATAACGTTCTCAGATTTGAGTCTGTTTGATTTATGGCTATCGTCACATTAATTTGTATAAATTAGTTTATAAAGATTGAAGAAGGACAATTTAACAATCTGTAGATATGTATTTCCATAGTTTTTCGGACTTATTTAGAGTTAATTTACTGAATAATAAAAATTGATTCTAAAAACATGTCAACAAATATTTTATATTTTAAGGCTGATTTTTGAAATATAGTTTTGTTTCTGACTGATTTCTTATGCATTCAGTTTATATTTGTCATAGAAAATTCAGCAGTTTCTATGGAATTCAAATACCACCGAAACGACACTCCTGAAAATAGATTTTCTCAAGAACAAAATAGAAACTCGAGACAAAAGCCATTACCCGTCCTTTCGAGTTGTTCACGCTCAAGAACCTGCTTGCTGTAAAAGCGACAGATGCATTACAGATACTCTATAATTATAATGTTTTATATTGATTATTTTTGAAACTTACAACTTTAACAAACAATAAACTTCACAACATTTTTCTACATTGTGTTACCGATTCGATATTTTAAATTTCATATTGAATTATAGTTGTAAATATAGCCGTTATTTTTACTTAAAGTGTAGTCCTCATATTGTTCTATTTTATGAAATAATAATCCTCTCTTTTATGCAATTTTATTATTATTTCTATATTTTTATGTTCTTTCTAATATTATGTACAAATAAAGTTTCATAAAATATCTACTGATAATTCAGTTATAATAAAATAGGAAACACCAACCTGTTTAGGTTATTTGTCAGAATCCTTAACAATTCGAATAGCAGTTAATGACCATGGGAAACAGGAAACACAAAACTAAAAAATTAAGGAAACATGAAGTAATTTCGCTTAAGTAACATAAAGAACATTTTTTTTCAGATTAATATTGAAATAATGTTAACTATTAGGTAAGTAGTAAACAGTAAACACTACACTATTAACTACTAAAAATTGAGTTATATAAAAATTAAAAGACTCTCGAAGGGAGTATCAAATACTTGGGAAAACAGTTGCTACTATTAATTACAGATAACTACGATTGAACTGTTTAGAAATGTGAGTTTGAAAACCGCAGTAACCAAGGTGATTGAAAGGGCTGATGCTACAGCTACAATGATATACGCTATAACTTCACAACATTTTTCTACATTGTGTTACCGATTCGATATTTTATATTTCACATTGAATTATAGTTGTAAATATAACCGTTATTTTTGTTTAAATTGTAATCCTCATATTGTGCTATTTTATAAAAATAAAAATAAAAATATGCAATAAAAATCCTCCGTTTTATGCAATTTTATTATTTTTTTTATATTTTTATGTTCTTTCTAATATTATGAAAGTTTCATAAAATATCCACTGATAATTCAGTTATAATAAAATAGGAAACACCAACCAGTTCCACCGTAGAGAATTAACTATGTTATCTATGTCATACCAAAACATTATTTATCAGAATTCTTAACAATTCGAATAGCAGTTAATGACCATGGGAAACAGGAAACACAAAACTAAAAAATTAAGGAAATATGAAGTAATTTCGCTTAAGTAACATAAAGAACATTTTTTTTCGGATTAATATTGAAATAATGTTAACTATTAGGTAAGTAGTAAACAGTAAACGCTACACTATTAACTACTAAAAATTGAGCTATATAAAAATTAAAAGACTCTCGAAGGGAGTATCAAATACTTGGGAAAACAGTTGCTACTATTAATTACAGATAACTACAATTGAACTGTGTAGAAATGTGAGTTTGAAAACCGCAGTAACCAAGGTGATTGAAAAGGCTGATGCTACAGCTACAATGATATACGCTATAACTTCACAACATTTTTCTACATTGTGTTACCGATTCGCTATTTTAAATTTCATATTGAATTATAGTTGTAAATATAATCGTTATTTTTGTTTAAATTGTAGTCCTCATATTGTGCTATTTTATAAAAATAAAAATATGCAATAAAAATCCTCTCTTTTATTCAATTTTATTATTTTTTTATATTTTTATGTTCTGTCTTATATTATGTACAAATAAAGTTTCATAAAATATCCACTGATAATTCAGTTATAATAAAATAGGAAACACCAACCAGTTCCACCGTAGAGAATTAACTATGTTATCTATGTCATACCACAACATTATTTATCAGAATTCTTAACAATTCGAATAGCAGTTAATGACCATGGGAAACAGGAAAGACAAAACTACGATATTAAGGAAATATGAAGTAATTTCGCTTAAGTAACATAAAGAACATCTTTTTTCAGTTTAATATTGAAATAATGATAACTCTTAGGTAAGTAGTAAACAGTACTTAAAACGCTACACTATTAACTACTAAAAATTGAGAAAAATTAAAAGACTCTCCAAGAGTGTATCAAATATTTGGGAAAACTGTTACTACTATTAATTACAGATAACTACGATTGAACTGTATAGAAATGTGAGTTTGAAAACCGCAGTAACCAAGTTGATTGAAAGGACTGATGCTACAGCTACGGGTTGATGAAAATGAAACTCCATAATACAAAAATGAATTAAATATTTACATATTATTTATTATTCCTATAAAATTATTCCCTATAAATTATTCTTATTTCTATTTTAGAATACCTTGTTTTAGATGGATATGATACGTTCAATTCACTTCCAAAAATATATTTTGTGTATTTTAAGTATATCTGTTATATATTAAGATATATGGAATATATGTATTTGCTTTCTTTATTTTATTTAATATATTTCCTGAGTTGAATTCGTATAAATAGTATTTTCTTTATAATATAATAAATTTTCTGCCAGCTCTATATTACCTTTTATCCGATTTACTTTGCTATTCTTAACGAATCTTGTTCATTCTGTAGTATATTGACAAATGCTCAAGCGACAACACACGCAATACATTTATTTACGTCAAATTATTTGCTTTAAATTTCTTATATTGCTAGGGTGGTGCAGCATCGGTACAGAGCACGTTTTGAAACAACATTTAACAGCATACATTGCAGGTTTGGTGAAACAGTTGAATCAACTAAACTATGTATTAATGTCTACTATTTTTTAGTGCCAAATTTTTGTAATATATTTAACATAATATGATTTGTATTTAAATATAATCCAACTTAAGTGAGAAACGATGACGGATGCTGCAGCAATCCCTACTCTTTTAGTAACAATTCTTTTAGTTTTGTGAAGATGTTGATGTACGTTGTATTGACGAATATTTATTTATTTCTTCTGCAAGACAAATCCTTCCTCAAGATATTTTCTGCTTTATAACGTAACTGTTGTTTGACTTACGATGACTAAATGTTTGAAATTGTAAAGATGTATTTTACGATAATTATAAATATCCACTAATAATTGATACGCTGAAGCAAAAAAACTCCTCAAGCTCTTTATAAAAAAAACCTTCTATATACCAAATTCTACGTTTTTATTTACGAAACAACAACCATTGACATAATTAATTCGGAGTATCGCTTTAACATCATTGGTAAAAGGAAAAAAATTATACTGGCTGCTGATGTATTCAAAATTAATAGCAACAAGTTATTAACATCACTATTTAAGTTTGCCTTCAGTTCCACTCAAAGTATGTTTGCTTGTCGGCACAGACAAACTATGTTTCTGACAGTTACTTATTGAGTTATTAATATCAAAATATTAACGCCCTTTTTATAAACTATCCAACCTATTTTCTGCAAATTGTACACCGTAAGTTTTAATAAAATTGAAAATTGCTATAATAAAATTTGTATTATATTTAGCTTAAATATCACACAAAAATATATATATTAAATTATTCCACCTGCATATAAGTTGAAATAATACTCATAAACCAGGTTATAATAAATACGAATCTAATACAATCAGTGATATGTTAAGAAAGGAAGAAGTGTAAATATCCAAATGAAAAAGATAACCAATGAAAGGACCGTCGAAGTCATTTTGCTTTTCACCGGCCCAGTTCCCTTTTTCCTTTACAAATATTTGATATTTAGGCAATAAATTGATATGTGTACATAGCAGAAATGGATTTATGTATATATCATATTATATGAGTCAAGTCAAGTATAAGTTATTCGTTATTCTATTATATTTATTTGATATGAGAGAACATAAATATTTTATAATAACTCTTATTATGTTACTGGATATATGTTGAAATAGTTTCATTGTTGTGGAGTATTTTTGAAATAGTTTATAACTGTCTGTCATGAAGATGTAGTGAAATAAATTTTTTAAAGTTGTGATCCTTCCAACTTATGAAACACATCTTAAACTTGATTCAGCCATTGAGACTTTAATATTACCAAAATATCAGCTTGATATTCGGGAATTGATATTGTAAGCTCAAAGATTAGCCAGTCTGATGGAACTAGAAATTAGTCGAAAAGGGCTATGGTATGATGTAAAAACCAACGCTGTGTGGCAATAGGGGAATTTATTAGCAGCTCATTTATTAATAGGATTTTAACATGTTTCATATATAAAATTATTATTAAGAGAATACCTCATTAAACAAAAATTTAGTCACAGTTTCTTTCGAAAAATCCCGCTATAAACTGTTCAAGCTTTCAGTCGAGTTCTTTTTGTAGTCTTGACCAATAGCAGCGATCATCAGTTATCAGTTCAGGTCAGTTCGTCAACAATTAAAGTTCTAAAAACTTCACTTCCTATTAATATCACCGCCTATCCAACAATTGATGAAATACAAACAGGCATAATATCGATAAAATATGGTGAGACAGCAGGAGTACAGAAAGTGATTCACTGATACATATTCGCCGATACAGATTTAGGGCTGTGAGACTTTGACAGGGTGATTTCTATGACTGGTGAACTATTCTATGGCTGGTTTTTGTAATTACAAAAATTGTAGCTATTTCATGTCGTTACGAAATTTCTATAGAGCAAGTGCGCAGATTTAAATATTTACTGGAATCATTAATACAGTAAAAACTGACAATAGGAGCTACGGCTAATTGATTTCAAAGAATAAAATGGATTTTTCTTTTAATGCTTATTTTGCCAGTATTTCTGTATGATTTGGAAACTTGGGTAGTATTATAAACTAGCATCAGTAACCTTGGAGTATTTCAATTGTAATGCTTACGATAAATTCTGCGTGATCAATTCATCAGTCAAATGCAGAGCGATTTGAAGAATTGTTTCCCTTCTGCATTGATGATGACTATGAAACTAAACATGGGGTAATTATATAAGCAATCTATTTAGATAGATATAAACCATTATAGGTATTAGTTAAAAATGGTATAACCAGATATTAAGAATAAATATAAATAGTAAACGGAATTATTTATACAAAAAAAATCAAGGAAATTGTACCTGAGAAAACGAACGCTACGAATAAAATGGCAACAAAACAGAAAGCTTGAAAATAAATATATTTTAAATAACATAAGCCAAAGCCTGAAAAGGTAAAAGGTCATGTCTTAATTACAGAACAATTGACAAAAACCATCAAGAAAGGGAATTATAAAACTGACCAAATTGATCAATGCAGCATTTCGACTAAAGCATGTCCCACATCTTAGGAAGATGGTTGAAATTATCATGATCTCAAAATCTGGAAAATTACCAAAGGAAATAAAAGCCTATAGACTTATCTCTCTACTACTAGTAATATCTAAGGTATTTGAACTCTTGTAGAAAAATATAAAATCGATTCTAGAGCGACAAAATCTTTGAAAAAAAGTTCCGTCTTGTTATCAAACAATAAAAGAATATTAAAGAAGGTTACTCTACTCAAAAATGAAAAATATCACTATGGCCATATTTGCTGGTGATACTACGATTCTTGCTGTTGGAGACAGTAGCGAAGAAGTCACACGAAAATTACAACAGGTAGGTAACAATATTAATAATTAGACCAAAACCTGGAAAATATCAATTAACGACAGTAAATATGTGCATGTGCACTTCACGTATTATCACACCACAAAAATACCAACAACAATAAATAATACTCTCATTCCATGTAGCAATAACGCTAAGTATCTTAGAACAAATATTCATGTAAAATTTTTCTGAAATAAACATGTTATAAAAAAGAAAGAGTTAAAATATAAAAAAATGTATTGGTTAATTGAAAGAAAATCACAATTATCAGTACATAACAGACCGTTAACATACAAGCAAGTATTGAAACCCATATGAATATAGGGAATTTAATTATGGGTACGTTCCGCAAAAATTGATATAAAGACTATTCAAGTTTTCCAGATCTTAGATACTAGAGGACTGATTATATAAAACGAGACATTTAGATATAGACTGCCACTGAAGAAATCAAGAGGATTGTAAGGAAACATGAGGACACACCCCATTGTAATGTTATTATCCAAGTAATACAGCTCTTGGATAATACCAGAATAGGAGACAGATCCAAAATAATCAAATTATTTGATCTTGTGTAGTGTAATGTAGTGTGGTGCTTTTAATAAAACAACAGAAGTATTAATACATAAACATTATTACACCAGAGACTAAGATTTTAGGTTTTTAGATAACGACTAGCAACTGTGTAATAAATAAATTAATGAGGAAATAAACATCTGTTAATTTTAATATTTTAAAGATCACAGAAGCAGGGACAAATTACACATCAACGATCTGATGAAAGAAGTACCGAACAACATTTTGTGATATTTAAAGACATTCCAAGAAAACATTTATATATTTAATTATATTTAATCTATTGTAAAAAATATCAATTTGAAATATCTATAAACATTTTATATATAAATGTAAGTTATACGGGTTACATTAAATTTTAGCTCATTAAATAGACATAAACCTAAGGTTTATTAAAAGTAATTTAGAATTAAGTTCTATTCTTATACGAGTGAAAATGTAACTCAGTTAACTATACAATTTATTAGAAATAAACCTGACTGTATAATAATAAAACAAGATTTAATGCTAAAACCACCCGGCTATTTCGAACAACTGTATCTACTGTATTTTATATGCTGAACAGCCATATTTCTCCCATTACAGGTTGTTTAATTAAATTTTCAATCGGCATAATAATTGCATTCGATTAAACCCTTCAATTAAGGGGTCACGTAGGAGTACCACATAAAATAAGGGTCTTGTAACAAATATTACGTGATTCGGACCGGCATAGTCTCGTTTCGTTAGAAAATCGATACGTTAAACTGCGACCGTAAAGTGGTCATCAGCTAGTCGAAACCTATTTGCAATATAACGAAGATCTGTTACCACGTATGAAAATATTATCCACAATATGGTTTATGAAATATACTTTAAAATATTTTAATATCAAAATAATCATATTTATTATATAGGGAGAGATTTTTTTTAACATATTTTTTAGAAAACTATGTAGAAGAAAATATTTATGTATCAATTACTATGTTAAGATGAGGAAGAAGTAATTTCGGATATTGCTCAGAGATGGATTTAAACCCAATTCAAGTATAAGTCATAAGTTTAAAGTCATACTATAGTACGTTTAAAACGTTTACTTAGTCAAAGGTTGTGACTGTGTTGTGGAAATGGGGATTCCAGGATGTATTTTCCTCATATATTGCTATTTTACTTCCAAAAAGGAAAAATGCTTATTGGAAGAACTGGCTAAGGTAACGTCGATCATTGAAAAATGCGTTGAAATTCTTTATCATACCGAAATAGATATTTCTAACGAACTAAACATTCAACGTACCAAGAAAACCTGAATACTTATGTTCCACCTGAATAAGTAGTCAAAGATTTGATGGATCTAGTCTCAATTTGCTGATGAACGAAACTAAATCGAGTAATATGACAGAATATGAGCAAATGAAAATCTTAGTAGTAGCATACACATTTTAACGTCAAAACTTTTTTCAAGACATTTTTTAAACAAATTAGGTAATAAAAGAACTAATTACCAAAAATATAAATATTATACCTCCAATAAAATAGCCACTCAATCAATAATATTGTCAAACGTGTTCCCAAATTCATTTTATAAAAACATTAAATCCTTTTAAATTCGGAGCAATTTTATTTCTCAATTTACTTTAACTAAAAAGAGACAGAATAAAGTCTGGTGCGTCCGAATATGTAACCAAATCGGTCTATAAAATTCGATTTGTATTGGTACTGGTCGATACCGTAGTAATGTCAATGTAAATATAATTAAGCAACTCTAACCTAAAAATTATTGTGGCTGTTTAATTAACAGTAGTTTAAGTCCTCCAATAAATATGCATGAGATGTGCAATAATGTTAAAATTAATTATATTTTATAACGTTAGTTCTCTTTAATTATTTTATTTACATTAGTATTTTGTTGTCAGACTCAAAATAAACGAAAACTTAAATTTGATGCGACGATGTGGCATTATAAATTTTGATGACGTGCATTGGCTGTTTTATTGGAAGGCCAATATTTATATTTTTGGTTATTAGTTGTTTTATTACCTAAATTTTTTAAAACTATTTTTCAGTTTTGAGATTAAAACAAACCCAAATTAGAAAATTAGTAGTGTACACTACTACTAAGATTTTTCTTTTACTCATATTCTGTCATATTACTCGATTTAGTTTCGTTTCGAATACAAAATACAACTAAAACTGACAACGTCGTTCTCACTCCTAAATACTGGCATATAAACAAAACATATAGCAATATAATGACGTCACGCGCAGATTCCAGATGCAATGAAATTTTCCTAAAGACACCGGTGCTAAAATTTTGGCGAGATTAAAAAGGCATTGTTCATCACCAACTACTGGGACCCTCCAAATCATTAAATAGACTCTCCATTCTGAGTAATCAATGCATAACAATGCTTTATTGTCAGTAACCAAGATTGAAGGTTTCGGCGCATTCATGTATAAGAGTTGCCTTGTCCCAAATGACTAGCATTTATTTCGATCTCGGGGAACAGTGTAAACCCAGCTTCAAAAGGAGCTTGCGAAGATCTCTTAGTAAAAAAACTTCCCAAATTGGCGTAATTATGTTTTAATAAGGAGCTGGTAAAAAGCTATCAAGGAAAATTACAAAAACATCATTGATTACTATTTATTTTTTTTTAAATAGAGCCATTTACTTTTATATACTAAATTTGTATCTTAGATGTCTATATGTTAGAAACATTTTGAGATTTTGTGTTAAATATAGAATCAATCATCATCCACTGAGAACATCATATTTGTACCAAGACTTCGAATAAAACTTCGATAATTGGATTTTTAGAAGTGGACTTAATGCACAAGGCATAAACGACGGCTTTAATATTTGTTTTCGCCAAAGTAGTGATACAAATTAGTCTGAATGGTCAAACAAGTTACATCCATTAGAAATAATAAATTTTCGCATTATTCTAAAAATTAAAAAATAACCCTATTAACTTTTCTTATCAATGGAGACATGTATTTACGCGTTTCAATAAACTAACAAATCTCTTTTGGAATGATTGATATACCGCTGATGTTTTCCAGCGTGTTTTTGATGAACTGCACTAATTTCGATGCAATAAACTTGTGAACTACGTGGTCAAATATCCATATGTAACATATCATGTGCAGTTTATGAATTTTTTTTTTCGAATGGAGTCTGTTTATTTGCTGGTTTTTACCTTTTGCTAATAAGCAATTCATCATTATATCGATATCAATAACCTTGCGAATTTGATGCGCAATAATCAGGGAATTTATAACGATAAAAAGTATTGTTTTGTTTTCTTCTGTTATTTGATATATAATAGAAGTTGTGTAAGTTTTCGTTATTTAATTTCTTTATTAGTATAATTGAAATATCTTATTTAGGTGTGTTGTTTATTTTTTTCAATATTTGAAAACTTTCTCAATTTGATTTTAATCCACGGTGTCCTATTAGCGATATAAAGATTGACTTTTTTAACTAAGCAAAATAAAGTGAATAGAGAAATTCTGGAGAGTATATATACTATTTTTTTAATGAATTCGCTGTGGAACCTACTACCGTATGAAAAGATGCATAATGATTACAGGCTCATAATTTTATACATTAGCTGGAATAAATTGTGAAGTACTTTTTCATTAATATCAATAATATAATTTGTTTATTAATCAGTTCGTATGACAGTTTGCGTTTGGACCAACATATTTCAATGTCATCGCGCACATTTAACTCTTTGGCGAGTGCATTGGAATGCCCTAACAGTCTTTCAGAGCACTTTGCACTAACACTTTGAATCACCCTCGTTATAGGTTCTAAAGGGATATCGCGCTGAATTAACTTATTGGAGATGTAATATGGGGCATCGACGATTACTCGCAATACTTTATTCTTAAACTTCTACACTACAGCTATGGTAGATTTGCTAGTATTACCCGACAATTATATAACTGACAATGAGTATTGACTTACACAGCAAGACTTTATTACCTAAGGGTAATTTAGATTGATGCCCTATTAGCGAATACATTTAGTTTAGTTTAAATCCAAGCTGTTTGCATCCTGTATATAGTGACAAGTTTTTTCCATATTAAGCATCGATCAATATGCTTTCCCAGATATTTAATATTGTATGCCTCCAGTAGTCCATAATTATTCGTTTTTACTGGGGGAGAAGCGGCAGGTTTCTTGAAGCTGATAAAGTTATAGTCTGGATCTGGATATAGGAAACTGACAAAAATTTGATATTGCGAAAAAACTTTTATAGCATAATACCTTGAAATTGATTGGTGTCACTTCCCATTACGGAAACTATTGAGCTTAATGCATCTAATGTTGAGACCAAATGTGGAAATTTTATATCTCCAACACCCAGTAGATTCACCGCTGTATTTTAATTCCTCACAATATTGACTGAAAAAAGATTGCCATTTCTCGAATTGTAACTGATTTTTTGACGCCACAATCTAATTTCGAAGTGTAGTGGAATGCCGCTCATTTCTGAATTACAGAAGGGCAGCGTCAGCGGAATCGCTCAATATTATCATGTCGTGCTCTTTGTTATAGCGTTTGACGTGCATGAACTTGTTGCATTCTAAGCGTATCCACTTCATTTCTAAGCAATATCAAACGTAATTGTGACCTACCGATACAACTATTGTAATTTTCTGTCTTTCTCTGGTCATTAGTGCGATTAGCACGTTAGGTAACTTATCGCAAATTTGATTGACTTCCACAACCTAAATCATGTCGTTTTATCCTTGGCATTATTAATAAAAAGTATAGAAAATTTTAGATCATTAAAATGATGACTAACTAATATTAAATGTGAGATTTACAAAATATGCTTTACTGTCGAAGATCACCATATATTTCAACTCTGTTCTTGGATTTATTCGATCGCAATTAGAATGCGATGCAATATTACCATAGCACATAGATATATCATATTAGACATAATGCATTGTCTGAAAAGTATAGGGCCTAACACATAGATGGCGCTAGTTTTATTGCAATGACCACTTTTTCAGTTAGTACTAACCTTCCAAAGAATGTTATTGAAATTTCATGATATTCTACTCATAAATTTGTGCTAAGAATGACGCTACTTTTGTTATTTTCAAAACAATAGATCACAAACAATTTCGTGTTTTTTTTACACTGCTTCTTGATGAGAAAAATACCATACAACCGAAACAATCTCTTAAAACTTTTATAAGGACTTCGCTGTATTAGAAGCAACAATGAAATGTTGGTTCACTACCTTCAAACGTGGTTGTAGAGACACGGATGTGGCAGAACGCAGTGGACGTCCTAATGAGGTGGTAACACAAGAAAAAATCCATAAAATTGTTTCAGTTAGCTAACATCGAAAAGTTATCAAAATAGCGTATTGGTTTTATTTTGCATGAGTATTTGAATATGAGAAATTTTGTTCAAAATGGGTGCCGCGTTTGCTCACTGTTGACTAAAAACAAGAACCTCTTGAAGATTCTGTAGAGTATTTGGCCATGTTTAAACGTAACGAACCGGAATTTTTACGTCGATTTGTGACAGTAAATGAAACATAAATCCATCACTTCACACCGGAATCAAAACGATCCTCATTTGAGTGGACAGACTTATATGAGAGAAAAAATAAATCGTTCTGCAAAATTAGTATTGAAATGTTAGAGCGGCAATGGAATGATTGTATGCCATTTCATGGAGACTATGTGTTATATGTCATTATTTGTCATTTGTTTTACTCGATTTTTAATGTATGCGTCGATCAAAAATAAGTATATTTATACAAAATATACATCGCTGTAAAATATTAAACGGTCAGTGCCGAGAATCTTCAATATTTAATGTCTTATATATATCAATCGTAATTTGATAATAGCCGATAACGGCTACCAGGTTTTAATTAGTATTCAACATTTACAGTCACAAAATAAACTTCCAAACGCTTCTTGAATAGCTTAGTATAATAACTTAATATTGATGAATATTAATACTGTTTGACTTTTCTACATCTTCTTTAAAATACTTAATAGCATATATAGATCCCCTTTTAATTTTAAATTCATCAATCATTAAATGTTTGTCATTTCTGAAATATTTCATGGAAACTCATTTTATAACCTTCGTTTCACGGTAAAGATGACGACTGCAAATACCACGACATTAATGGATTATTATTAGTCTCTCGATATCAGTTTTCCGTCGGGGAAATAAAGTTTTAGGAAAATAATTAGACGTCGTAGGCGTTAAGTTGAAAGTCGTAGCGAAAACCAATATTGATCGGGTTGAGTAATTAAATTTGGAGAATGTTTAATAATGAAATCAAATTGCTTTCGATAAACAGGCGTTTATGCATAACTTAACAAAAAAGCTCAAAAATTCAAGAATCGTAGAGATTTAAGCTGTTTCTACTGTAATAGAAACTTAATATTCCGTTATATATAAAACAATATTTCGTTCTATTTATTTATAATTATCTCAAATTTAAGGCCCTATAAATTAATTTTAAAAGATTTTTTTAATTGAACATTATTCCATAAAATATTTATTATTCAAACAATTGTCCACCAATGGCCCCTACTTTTTCCCACCTTTCAGGCAATTTACGGATTCCATCCCGAAAGAACGATGGATCGTTAGCGGTTATCCACTAATTCTATTATTTTTAGGTATCTTGACAATATCTTAGCATTTCTCAAACAGGTTACGACATATGTATTGTAACAAAAGGCAATCAGAAGGAGCAAAGTATGGAGAATACGGCAGGTAGTGTAACACTTCCTTTTAAATGTTTCTAAGCATGTTCTTATTTGGCAATGTAGGGCAGTACTTTTCTTAAATGCATCAATTGTAGTCGAAAGTGCTCCCCAACAAACGATTAATTATGTTTTAGCAGCTCATTGTATATCATACCAATTCTGCAAATTCTGCTTGCGTTTCGCATAGTCGAAATCGAGTAACGTCTTCAAATCTTTTCGTTCAGTTAAAATTGACTGTCTAAATCACCACATTCGAAATGTCGAAACCGGTATTCACATGATAAAATCGATGGAGCTTGGTTGCCATAATTTTCGACGACCTTGAACTACATTTTCTTCAAATTTCTTCAGCTAACATAATTCTTTGTTAACACTTCGACGAAACGACTCATACTGAAAAGTGAAGTTGGTTACAAATATAGCCGATGCGAATTAATACACAATAACACTATCTGTAGTAAATAATTTTTAAAATAATTAATTTATAGGCGTATACAATTTTTGACATCATATATTAGGTCTCTAAATAAGAGATCAGAATAAAATCAACAGAAATCTAATTCATCCTCTGCTTATGTCTCTAATATAAGTTCATTATATGGGCGAGGCCTTTTTCTTGTCAACTTATTCTATCATTGTATTTCTCCTAAATTTCTTCTGTTACTAGCTGTATACAGTTTTCTTGATAAAATTAGATTTGATCCTGCATTATCCCTAATGCATTTACCATATCTGCTAAACAGCTATTATTAATTATCTCCTCGTATATTTTAGTCAACTGCTTGTATTATATTCTGAACAATTACACACGTATCTATGCACCTAAATCTTTTACACTCTATATTAGTTATATACTCACCTTTAGCTGTCTCCCCTCTCACCCACCTTGTCTTGGTATTATCACCATTAAATAATCCCACATCTAGAAAGTTTCATTCATTCACTGTCGCATTATAAGCCAGTATTCAAGTCAATAACTAAACTGTTAATTTCTAATCTAACACTAGTTCACAATTCCACAATATATCAATTTTATGTGCTTCTAACGGAGTTCATCCAAAACCGAATTATTGAATAAAATCCTTTCCACATATCCTAAAAGTTCTTGCCGGTATATCTTTCTCGACCTGTACATCTACTGTAGTAATTATTTACCACACCCCATAACAATTCGATTTTATTGAATATACAGTGCTAGGGAGGAAAACGTTGCATTCTGTGGCCATATTATTCATCATTATATATATATTGTTCAATTGAACATTTAATTTCTATTCACCAAGTGATATTTTAAAATAATTCACTCTTTAAAATGGTATCTTCAAAACTTAATTTTTGTTTGGCAGGTCAATCCTTAATTACAGTCTTCGTAGACGACTTGTTGGGATCTTTTTGCTGGATTCCTATTTCTAGCATGAAGAAAAATATACCTGTAATGAGTTATTAGAAAGATATTACGATTTTCAAAGTTCTTTATACTATTTAAGCCCCATGTTTCCTAACCGTGCTCGAAGTGATAGATAATATCCTTCAAAGAGCTGCATATTCCTAAATTTTCTTTGGATACTTTCGAACCTAACAGTTTCCTCTGGTATAATTGTATTAAGTTATGTTTATATTGAAAAAACTGCTCACCGTTTCTATATATTTCATAAATTATATTTTGAATAGAACTAACATCAGGGCATGTGAATATTTTTCTTCAGGTGGATCCAAAATTATATAGTTTTTCCTTAATTTGAAAGATTTTAGTTATAGTAGAAATACTAATATTTAGTGCAGCTGCAATATAATAATAATATTTCTAATAAAAGCCCCAGCAGCTCAATATTTAATAGTAATCTCTAACGCATTTTACTGGTAAAAGCGGACCTCCATTACCTCGTTCCTTCTCTATGTTACTGATTAGTGACCTAATCTGTTCCTGATTAACTATTTATTTGGCCTCGGCATTTTCAAGCAAAGTAATCAAAAATATTAAGCAGCGATTTGAATTTAATCAAAACAAGCAAAGCGCCAAAACAACGTTTGTCGGCTTATAACCGCTATTATCACTAATGTTTTGAAGAATTTTGCAGACATTAGATATTAAAACGACTTTGGCAGGCTGATTTGGTTACATGTTCGAACATATTAGACAGCATTTTATCTCTTTTTAACTGGAATAAAATGAGAAGGAACGAATTGACTGGCATTAAAATGAATTTACAAACTGCAATAGACAATACATTATATATCTTGATGACTTCAGTTCACTGCTACTTTGGATACACTATAAATATTTTTTATGTGTCAGGTATTTAGATTATTTTATCCATACTCCGTATATGTTTTAATTACAATAACTTTGCTAGTATATTTACAGCATTTGCATTTATTTTGTAGCTCAAGGTCAAGGGCATAGTAACTTGGTCCTATATATTTACTATCGCTTTTTTTCTATTTAATTTGAATTCCCTATATGGTTCCAGAGTTATTTCCAGGCAGGTCATTTACAAGTTCAACCCTCGGCAAATGGAGGGGTAGTTGTACGGGCCTTCGATAAGCCGCAGCAGACGGCCATCGAACCGTTTATATTCCCGCTGCAAGGCGTGTGTACAATATTCTGGCCGGCCCTTGAAAATCCTTTCGGATTGCGAAAATCCGGTTCTTGGCCTCAAGATCAGATTAGAAATGGTGACTGCACAGACCAATAATCCAATACCCTTTTGGAATTAGTCTTCCGTCGGGAAACAAACTTTTGGGAGGGAAAATGATTAGACATTTTAGGCGCCAAGTCGAAAGCGGTAACGGAAACTGGTATTGATTAGGTTAACTAATTAAATTTAGCGAACATTTAGTCGTAGAATCAAATTAGCCGTAATCTCTGGTTGGCAGTTTTAATTAGGACTATTTTGGATAATAACAAGCAGAATTTTAGGAATCTCGGAAACATACAATTTAAAATAAAATTGACCAATCGCTGCTGAACAAGCCATTCTGTGAAAACGATATAATTAACTCAATTCATTGCCTAGTTGTGCTCTGAATATTATACAACTAATTGTGTCTTATGTATTTTCTATAAAAAAGGGTTTGAATAATTATAAGCCTTATTTCACTGATTGCCAAGTTCACAAATCTCATAGAACTAATAAATAAACTAAGTTATTGCTATTTTGTTCTTTAATGAATTCACAAGAAGAACGAGTGTGAAATAACGAATAGTGAAGATAAGTACAGATTTGGTATCTATCACCCAAATTAAAATTAAATTTTAGTAACTTGAGCTGAAGTTCACACTAATATGTTACTAATTCACTTAATACACGTTCATATGTTTGGCTTATTTTCAGTAGTACTTTTATCAAGGTTATGTTGCTTTCGGGTTTAGCTTTATGATTGATTACATACACAGGAATAACCAATAAATCTACGAGAACATGTTACAAATATCTTAAGTATTCTCTCATGGGCTTCCAGTAGCTTTTTTAACTAATATCACACAAAATGTTTACCATTTTCACTTAAATAAGAATTATTCCCTCTTCAGCACAAATGCACAAATTAGGTGAAATTTCTCTAAAATTTGCAGCTTTGTTTCCATGTTTTTGAAATGTTGACCTTCAGAAAATTATTTATGATTAAATGTTATGTAACTCGTATATGCAAGTTCGAGTGAGTTTTCTGATGTAAAGATAATACGGGTACAGCTTTAAACTTTTAACAACAAGACATATAAAAAGCTTTGTATCTAATTCGAGATTTTTGTATCTTCACCATTAGTAAGAGATATTATGTTTTATTGGAAACAGCATGACAGTTTAGTCTAACTAGTTTCTAGAAGACTTATATAAACGAACCGCCTAATATAATACAAGATGGAATGAGCACAAAACAAATGAGTCACTTGAAGTAGACATAATAAGTGAAAGTTCCCTCGATATATTATACTGGCTGACTAGCAAAGAAGCATTTTTGAATTCAAATTACATGTATTAGAAAATATACGAATGTATAGTTATAAGGCGATTTTCTTCAGAAGATATAAACATCAAACTATTGCAAGGCATAAAACCTAAAATAATTATTTTTAATTGCCTGATAAAAAAGTCTCAAATTGCAAAAATTCATCAAATATAACCTTCTTTTCATAGGATCAGTTAATCCTCAGTCTTCGCCGGATTTAGCGCATGCACATATTGAGCTCCATTTAATTTTAAAACAGAGAATAATCTGAATTTGCGGCATGCGTACATGCAGATTTATTTACTTACATTTTTTCAGTAATAAGATAATAATAATAATAATATACATATATATATATATATATATATATATATATATATTTATATATATATATAAATATATATATATATATATATATATATATATATATATATTTATATATATATATAAATATATATATATATATATATATATATATATATATATATATATATATATATATATATATATATATTTATATATATATATAAATATATATATATATATATTATATATAAATATATATATAAATATATATATATATATATATATATATATATATATATATATATATTTATATATATATATAAATATATATATATATATATATATATATATATATATATATATATATGTAAGCAGCTAGATAGGTTCTGGAGGTAAATAAAAATGGTAAAATTTTGGAAATAACACATTTTATTTAAAGAAGTATTCAATAAAACGAAATGATAAAAATATATTTAATACACAGTACATTTAATTATATATGATTGACACGCCAATGGGCAATAGTTCTTTCTTCGATGGGTAAGATAGTTCCGATGTCCTCGATGTGATTAGTTGTAGTGTTTGACATTTGTGAAAAGTTAGATTAATTTTGTATATAACCGGAAAAACGGTAAGCATTGTAAGATAGAACAAGAATGTTAACGTTAAAGATAACACGTGTAGTCTGTACAAATTAAAATAAGTAAAAGTTCAAACATAGTTTATTATTTGGTGAACCGAAATCGCGAGTTAATCACCCCAACAACATGTTTCATTATACATATAACATTTCTATATACCTTCCAATTGTTATAAAAACACCATATTCAAATGAATTTACATATTTGAACAATTAGCAAGATCTCCAAGAACCATATAAATAAATATTACCATAAAAAATTAATTTAGATCAAACCCAGCCAATATAGTTTAAACCAAATGTAAAGCCACCACTATATATGAAATCAGTGAAATTCTCCTAAAGATCTCCAAATATGATCAACTATGATCACTACTATTCTTGATCCACAAACCCCATTAACGAATTGACTACCTCGAGTTTTTATTAACGTATTGTCATTTACTAGCCTAAAATGAATGGATTATTCTACTTTTAAGCTGAAAGAAATCTCCGTCAATACATCATTATTTTTACAAAATTATAAATTATTTACAATTTATTTATTTATACTCTGTCTTTTTCTTAGGGTGTCGTTGGCAGTATTATATTTTGTTAATTTGATCCAGATTTACTTTTGCTGGCAAATTTAATTATTTCATAGTATCTCTGTACACTCTTCTTACATCTTACCATAATGCTATCTAATTTTTTTTCTGAATTTCGCATTTTTCGAATATCACTCTCAACAAATTCTATATCTTACCTATAAAATAAAATTTAAATCATTACTAATATATATTAGGTTTAAAATAAACATCTAATTATTACCAGTTACTACAATTTTTGCTACTATTCTTGATGGACAAACCTCATTAATGACTTGACTATTTTCAACATGACAAGAATCATTTTCTTCTCTGTTGTCTGTAATTATCATTAAATTTGGCATATATTGATACCTATTCGATGTCACTGAAAAAGATGTGTTATGATTTTGGCAGCTAACATTCCCACTCTATATAAAATTGATGCTGTTTGAATTTCATAACTTTTAGAAATATAACCTTACATTCTGCACTTACCCTCGTTCTTTAATATTTTACGTTCCTAAATATTTTAAAACCAATCTATGTTAAAACTCCAAGAACAACACAACTTAATTATTATTACTATAGAATTATGAATCTAACACAAAATCTAAATATCCTAGACTTTTTTGTTGTTTTGACTTGATCGACTGTACCGATCAACTCGAAAAAAGTACGGCTATTAGAAACGGAAGACAATTTGGTTTATTCTTATCTACAGTTTGGTACTATGGAAGGTAAATATTTCGATTAAATTCGATCCTTAAATTTGACATAGGTACAATAAATCAGTTCCGCCTAAGTGATGTACTTGCGCACAAGGAAATATACACCTACCAATAAATATAAATACGTTTACTTGCTAAGTTCTAAAATATCCTTACATAAATATATAATGCACTAGAAATCAATAATTCAGTCAATAAATCAGTAATTTAGCTTGTTACCAAGCCAATTATTTGAAAGAATCAAAAACAGAAACCTCAATGATATAAAATATTCCATCTAATTAAGTGGCAGGTACTGACTGTACAACTAGATTTATATTTTAATTTGCTTCTTCTAGGTTTCCTTTTAGAAATTCTTTAAAAAATCTCCAATTAATAACATTATTCAGTTTTTAAATAATATAGAAGAATTTTATATAATGTGTTACATAGATATATTACCTAATATATCTAATAATACCAAATATATTTTTATTAAAAGGAATAAACTTAAAAGAAAACTCTACTGATACTTAACACGTTTACACGAGACTTACTAGTTTCGGCCATAAAATTTTAAAGGTGGTAAGCATACGAAGTGAAGTACATCTTGTAAGAATCTTGCTTGAAGACTATTATTTTTAAAGTAATAGTAATACACATATGGTATCCACGGTTGAGTGGGTCAGTGGAGTACAGGAAGCTCGTTCGACCTTCGTAGAGTAAAGACGTGTTTGGAGCGACGGTCAGTGTAATAAATTTGAAAGTGTACTACCTGTGCCACAAATGCGATTTTAAAAAATAAGTAAAAACCGTGACGACAATAACAGTGTTAAAACTGCGCGTTAAATGTTTAGTGAAAATGTGTTTAAAACGATGGTCACTGCAATAAAGTAACAAAGGTAAAATTTTGGGGGCTGTTAAGGGTCGGAGGTGCATCATCTGTACCACAAATGCGGCGTTATAACGGTTCTGAAACAAATACCGGTACTGAAATTTTGTAAAAACGTGAATTAAACTATTCATTAAATAAAAATGATTAATAGAGAGAACCAGAGACTAAATGAGATGGAAACACAATCCTCAACGTCAGGTGAAGCTTATCTGGCACAACAGAATCAAATCTTTTGTCAAGAAAACCATAAGAGAACGCAAAATGAGCAAGCTCTCTATAATGCGTATATTAACGAAAAAACAGCCCGACGGAATCTGGAAATTGCACTAACAAATATGCAAAAACAATTAGATGCACTACAACTCCTAATAAAAAACCAAAACACATACAATCCAACTAGCATTCCCGTAGTGAACCAGTGCACTGAAAACAAATTGCCTGTAAACTATGAAACAGACGAGGAAGAATTGCAAAAAGAAGTAGGCTGGATAACAGTTAAAAGAAATAAGAAACGAAAAGCAAACTACACACCTGAAGCTTCACCACAACAACCAAAAACCATTAAAGCACAAGAATTGAATAAAGAAATAAAAGTGCCGAGACCACCTCCAATTATAGTAAGTAATGTCACAGACTTTGACTTGCTATATGAAACAATGAAAACAAATAATATACTATTTAGAGCAACAACATTAAACAATGGACAAATCAAATTAAACGCCGAATGTCGTAAAACTTTTACGAAAATTGCTGAGTGCTTGGAATTCCTAAAATTACAATGGCACTCGTATGAAGATAAGCAAACCAGAGACATTAAAGTAATGGCAAGAGGGCTTCCACCGACAGCTAAAACTACTAAAATAGTGGAAGAGTTAATAAAAAATGGACTTAAATGTACTGACGTCACAAATATCCTGAAAAAAGAACGAAATAAAAATAACAATGGAGAAATAGTTGTCCAGAAGAAGCCTTTACCACTGTTTATGTTATCATTCCAACATAACACGGACATAAAAGCAATTTATGAAATTAAACAAATTCTAGGAGTCGAAGTAAAAATAGAACCTCTTAGAAAGGCAAATCTTGTGCCACAGTGCAAGAGATGCCAATTACATGGACACACACAAAAATTCTGTAAAAGGGAACCAAGGTGTGTAAAATGCTCAGGAAAACACATCACGGGAGAATGCAAAAAACCCAAAGGAACAAAAGCGAAATGTGCGAATTGCAATGAAGCGCATCCAGCAAGCTACAGAGGATGCGTAGTTGCGAAAACATTCCAAGAGAGAAGAAATAAAATCAGTCAGGCTAAAGAGCAAAAAACAGTGACTCAAAATAAACAACCAAAAATGTACAACGAAATCAACGATGAAATGACCTATGCTCAAAGCATAAACCAAACCGCTCAAAAAGAAACAAAAAAAGAAGACGTTACAACCAACGAACTGCTATTGAAACTTATAGCAAAGCTGGACAACCAGGAAAAGATTATTGAATCGTTTTCTGAAAGATTACTTAAACTCGAAAACAATAGGGCGGTGGCCTCAAGAACTAAAAATGGCAAGTAAAGACATCCGCATCGCAATTTGGAATGCTAATGGGATTCAGAAACATCACGCTGACCTACAAGTATTCCTAGAATTGCAAAAAATAGATATTTGCTTAATATCTGAAACCCATTTGACAAAGGAATCCTTTATTAAATTTAGAGGATATTACTTTTACCACACCATTCATCCAGCTAACACAGCAAGAGGAGGAAGTGCAATAATAATAAAAAATAATATATGCCATCATCAAGAACCCGGACTCAGTTTAGCAGAAAATCAGGTAACGGCAGTAACTGTTATATCTAGCAAATACAGGGTTACATTAGCTTCCATATATAGCCCTCCAAGATACAACCAAAAAAAAGAAAACTACTTGAATGTTCTAAACAACCTAGGAGAAAAATTTATAATCGGTGGTGATTTCAATGCTAAAAATACAAGATGGGGATCTAGAATGACGACAACTAAAGGTAATGAATTACATAAAGCAGCTGCTGAGCTAGGGTGCAGTTACATGTCGACAGGAAAACCAACTTATTGGCCTACCGATCCAGAGAAAACTCCAGACCTGTTAGACTTCTTTATAGCTAGAAACATAACCACTAACTACATGGAAGTTGAAGAAAATTTTGACTTAAGTTCAGATCACACACCTGTGATTTTGACGCTGAGTGAAAACATTATAAGAAAACAACAAAATCCAACATTAACCAACAAGAGGACAGACTGGGAAGGATTTGTTGAAGAAATAAACAATCGAATTCAACTAAATGTTCCCCTTAAGACAGAAGACCAATTAAATTATGAAACCGAAAAATTCGTTGCAGACATCCAACAGGCTGCTTGGAATAACACTCCAGAAATTAAAACTTCAACCAAAGGAATAAATTACCCGAAAGAAATCAAGGAAATAGTAGCTGAAAAACGAAAACTACGGAAAAAATGGCAGCAAAATAGAACACCTGAAAATAAGAATATCTTAAACAACATAACACAAAGGTTGAAGAGGGAAATTTTGGAAATTAAAAACAATTCCATAAATAACTATCTACGAAATTTAACAGATGACAAGAACACAGACTACTCGCTCTGGAAAGCCACTAAATACCTAAAACGATCCTGTCTACATAGTCCTCCGATAAGAAACATGCATGGAAGTTGGGCACGCAGCAACCTGGAGAAAGCAGAAGCATTCGCTGACCATTTAGAGAAAACTTTCAAACCAAACGAAAGTGAAATTGAACATACTTTACCGGACATAGACGGCGAAAATTCGACAATTCAATTAACAACTCCGAAAGAAGTCACCAACGTTATTAAAACAAACATCAAGCCAAATAAATCACCAGGCTATGATTTAATAACAGGGCAATTGCTGCACAATCTGCCAAGAAAGGGTATTATAAAGCTCACTAACTTAATCAATGCAGCATTTCGACTGAAATATGTCCCAGACGTTTGGAAAATGGCTGAAATAATAATGGTTCCAAAACCTGGAAAATCACCAAATGATATAAAAGCTTATCGACCTATCTCACTGTTACCGATGATAGCTAAGGTATTTGAAAAGCTCCTCTTGAAAAGATTAAAACCAATTATAGAGAGAAAAAACCTAATACCAACACACCAGTTTGGGTTTATTAACAAACATTCAACGATTGATCAAGTGCATAGAATAACAGATGTTATTGAAAAAGCCTATGAAGATAATAAAGTATGCTCAGCTGTATTCTTAGATGTAGCACAAGCTTTCGACAAGGTATGGCACAAAGGCCTCGTCCATAAGCTACAGAAAATATTACCGAAGCAACACACCGAACTATTAAAATCTTACATCACAGCCAGAATGTTTAGAGTGAAACAAGAGGAAGCTTACTCTACAATAAAAGAAGCTAAAGCAGGTGTACCACAAGGAAGTGTACTGGGGCCAATTCTGTACCTACTTTATACATGTGATATACCACAAATCGAAAACATTACAATGGCTACATTTGCTGATGATACTGCTATTCTTGCTGTCGGAAACAATAGCGAAGAAGCAACCCGAAACCTACAACAGGCTACTGACGCTATAAATAAATGGACCCAAATCTGGAAAATACAAATTAACCAAAACAAATCTGTGCATGTTCAATTCACCTATAAACAGGCCGCGCTTACACCATTGACCATAAACCACACTGTCATACCATACAGCAATAATGCTAAGTATCTCGGAATGACACTTGATGCAAAACTACGGTGGAAGGAACATGTCAAAAAGAAAAGAAAAGAACTTGAGTTAAAATATAGAAAAATGTATTGGCTAATTGGAAGAAAATCTCAATTAACTATACATAATAAATTACTTCTATATAAACAAATATTAAAACCTATATGGACATACGGAATACAATTATGGGGATGTTCCGCAAAAAGCAACATAAATCTAATACAAGTTTTCCAGAACAAAGTCCTAAGAAGCATCGTAGGTGCACCCAGATATTACCGGACCATTTATTTACATCGAGATCTTCAGATACCGACTGTCAATCAAGAAATTAAAAGAATTGCAAAGAGACATGAGGAGAGACTTCACTCTCATGTTAATTTCGAAGTATTACAACTCTTGGACAACACCAAAACCGGACGCAGACTCAAAAGGACCAAACCATTTGAACTTGTGTAGTGTGTTGTAGTGTAGTGCAGTGAGGTGCATTAGAAAAAACTCAAAGTGTTAAAACAATTATTATTATGTTAGAGACTATGTAGGACTGATGAGTCCTATTAGATATATACCTAGATTTAAGCTATTATAAGGACAAATTGTAGGTTAGTCGGCAACGACTAGTAACAATGTATATAATTATAAAAAAAAAAAAAAAAAAAAAAAAAATTTTTAGGTATCTTGACAATATCTTAGCATTTCTCAAACAGGTTACGACATATGTATTGTAACAAAAGGCAATCAGAAGGAGCAAAGTATGGAGAATACGGCAGGTAGTGTAACACTTCCTTTTAAATGTTTCTAAGCATGTTCTTATTTGGCAATGTAGGGCAGTACTTTTCTTAAATGCATCAATTGTAGTCGAAAGTGCTCCCCAACAAACGATTAATTATGTTTTAGCAGCTCATTGTATATCATACCAATTCTGCAAATTCTGCTTGCGTTTTGTATAGTCGAAATCGAGTAACGTCTTCAAATCTTGTCGTTCAGTTAAAATTGACTGTCTAAATCACCACTTTCGAAATATCGAAACCGGTATTCACATGATAAAATCGATGGAGCTTGGTTGCCGTAAGTTTCGACGACCTTGAACTACATTTTCTTCAAATTTCTTCAGCTAACATAATTCTTTGTTAACACTTCGACGAAACGACTCATACTGAAAAGTGAAGTTGGTTACAAATATAGCCGATGCAATTTAATACACAATAACACTATCTGTAGAAAATAATTTTTAAAATAATTAATTTATAGGCGTATACAATTTTTGACATTATATATTAGGTCTCTAAATAAGAGATCAGAATAAAATCAACAGAAATCTAATTCATCCTCTGCTTATGCCTCTAATATAAGTTCATTATATGGGCGAGGCCTTTTTCTTGTCAACTTATTCTATCATTGTATTTCTCCTAAATTTCTTCTGTTACTAGCTGTATACAGTTTTCTTGATAAAATTAGATTTGATCCTGCATTATCCCTAATGCATTTACCATATCTGCTAAACAGCTATTATTAATTATCTCCTCGTATATTTTAGTCAACTGCTTGTATTATATTCTGAACAATTACACACGTATCTATGCACCTAAATCTTTTACACTCTATATTAGTTATATACTCACCTTTAGCTGTCTCCCCTCTCACCCACCTTGTCTTGGTATTATCACCATTAAATAATCCCACATCTAGAAAGTTTCATTCATTCACTGTCGCATTATAAGCCAGTATTCAAGTCAATAACTAAACTGTTAATTTCTAATCTAACACTAGTTCACAATTCCACAATATATCAATTTTATGTGCTTCTAACGGAGTTCATCCAAAACCGAATTATTGAATAAAATCCTTTCCACATATCCTAAAAGTTCTTGCCGGTATATCTTTCTCGACCTGTACATCTACTGTAGTAATTATTTACCACACCCCATAACAATTCGATTTTATTGAATATACAGTGCTAGGGAGGAAAACGTTGCATTCTGTGGCCATATTATTCATCATTATATATATATTGTTCAATTGAACATTTAATTTCTATTCACCAAGTGATATTTTAAAATAATTCACTCTTTAAAATGGTATCTTCAAAACTTAATTTTTGTTTGGCAGGTCAATCCTTAATTACAGTCTTCGTAGACGACTTGTTGGGATCTTTTTGCTGGATTCCTATTTCTAGCATGAAGAAAAATATACCTGTAATGAGTTATTAGAAAGATATTACGATTTTCAAAGTTCTTTATACTATTTAAGCCCCATGTTTCCTAACCGTGCTCGAAGTGATAGATAATATCCTTCAAAGAGCTGCATATTCCTAAATTTTCTTTGGATACTTTCGAACCTAACAGTTTCCTCTGGTATAATTGTATTAAGTTATGTTTATATTGAAAAAACTGCTCACCGTTTCTATATATTTCATAAATTATATTTTGAATAGAACTAACATCAAGGCGTGTGAATATTTTTCTTCAGGTGGATCCAAAATTATATAGTTTTTCCTTAATTTCAAAGATTTTAGTTATAGTAGAAATACTAATATTTAGTGCAGCTGCCATATAATAATAATATTTCTAATAAAAGCCCCAGCAGCTCAATATTTAATAGTAATCTCTAACGCATTTTACAGGTAAAAGCGGACCTCCATTACCTCGTTCCTTCTCTATGTTACTGATTAGTGACCTAATCTGTTCCTGATTAACTATTTATTTGGCCTCGGCATTTTCAAGCAAAGTAATCAAAAATATTAAGCAGCGATTTGAATTTAATCAAAACAAGCAAAGCGCCAAAACAACGTTTGTCGGCTTATAACCGCTATTATCACTAATGTTTTGAAGAATTTTGCAGACATTAGATATTAAAACGACTTTGGCAGGCTGATTTGGTTACATGTTCGAACATATTAGACAGCATTTTATCTCTTTTTAACTGGAATAAAATGAGAAGGAACGAATTGACTGGCATTAAAATGAATTTACAAACTGCAATAGACAATACATTATATATCTTGATGACTTCAGTTCACTGCTACTTTGGATACACTATAAATATTTTTTATGTGTCAGGTATTTAGATTATTTTATCCATACTCCGTATATGTTTTAATTACAATAACTTTGCTAGTATATTTACAGCATTTGCATTTATTTTGTAGCTCAAGGTCAAGGGCATAGTAACTTGGTCCTATATATTTACTATCGCTTTTTTTCTATTTAATTTGAATTCCCTATATGGTTCCAGAGTTATTTCCAGGCAGGTCATTTACAAGTTCAACCCTCGGCAAATGGAGGGGTAGTTGTACGGGCCTCCGATAAGCCGCAGCAGACGGCCATCGAACCGTTTATATTCCCGCTGCAAGGCGTGTGTACAATATTCTGGCCGGCCCTTGAAAATCCTTTCGGATTGCGAAAATCCGGTTCTTGGCCTCAAGATCAGATTAGAAATGGTGACTGCACAGACCAATAATCCAATACCCTTTTGGAATTAGTCTTCCGTCGGGAAACAAACTTTTGGGAGGGAAAATGATTAGACATTTTAGGCGCCAAGTCGAAAGCGGTAACGGAAACTGGTATTGATTAGGTTAACTAATTAAATTTAGCGAACATTTAGTCGTAGAAATTAGCCGTAATCTCTGGTTGGCAGTTTTAATTAGGACTATTTTGGATAATAACAAGCAGAATTTTAGGAATCTCGGAAACATACAATTTAAAATAAAATTGACCAATCGCTGCTGAACAAGCCATTCTGTGAAAACGATATAATTAACTCAATTCATTGCCTAGTTGTGCTCTGAATATTATACAACTAATTGTGTCTTATGTATTTTCTATAAAAAAGGGTTTGAATAATTATAAGCCTTATTTCACTGATTGCCAAGTTCACAAATCTCATAGAACTAATAAATAAACTAAGTTATTGCTATTTTGTTCTTTAATGAATTCACAAGAAGAACGAGTGTGAAATAACGAATAGTGAAGATAAGTACAGATTTGGTATCTATCACCCAAATTAAAATTAAATTTTAGTAACTTGAGCTGAAGTTCACACTAATATGTTACTAATTCACTTAATACACGTTCATATGTTTGGCTTATTTTCAGTAGTACTTTTATCAAGGTTATGTTGCTTTCGGGTTTAGCTTTATGATTGATTACATACACAGGAATAACCAATAAATCTACGAGAACATGTTACAAATATCTTAAGTATTCTCTCATGGGCTTCCAGTAGCTTTTTTAACTAATATCACACAAAATGTTTACCATTTTCACTTAAATAAGAATTATTCCCTCTTCAGCACAAATGCACAAATTAGGTGAAATTTCTCTAAAATTTGCAGCTTTGTTTCCATGTTTTTGAAATGTTGACCTTCAGAAAATTATTTATGATTAAATGTTATGTAACTCGTATATGCAAGTTCGAGTGAGTTTTCTGATGTAAAGATAATACGGGTACAGCTTTAAATTTTTAACAACAAGACATATAAAAAGCTTTGTATCTAATTCGAGATTTTTGTGTCTTCACCATTAGTAAGAGATATTATGTTTTATTGGAAACAGCATGACAGTTTAGTCTAACTAGTTTCTAGAAGACTTACGAGACTTAGATAAACGAACCGCCTAATATAATACAAGATGGAATGAGCACAAAACAAATGAGTCACTTGAAGTAGACATAATAAGTGAAAGTTCCCTCGATATATTATACTGGCTGACTAGCAAAGAAGCATTTTTGAATTCAAATTACATGTATTAGAAAATATACGAATGTATAGTTATAAGGCGATTTTCTTCAGAAGATATAAACATCAAACTATTGCAAGGCATAAAACCTAAAATAATTATTTTTAATTGCCTGATAAAAAAGTCTCAAATTGCAAAAATTCATCAAATATAACCTTCTTTTCATAGGATCAGTTAATCCTCAGTCTTCGCCGGATTTAGCGCATGCACATATTGAGCTCCATTTAATTTTAAAACAGAGAATAATCTGAATTTGCGGCATGCGTACATGCAGATTTATTTACTTACATTTTTTCAGTAATAAGATAATAATAATAATAATATACATATATATATATATATATATATATATATATATATATATATATATTTATATATATATATAAATATATATATATATATATATATATATATATATATATATATATTTATATATATATATAAATATATATATATATATATATATATATATATATATATATATATATATATATTTATATATATATATAAATATATATATATATATATTATATATAAATATATATATAAATATATATATATATATATATATATATATATATTTATATATATATATAAATATATATATATATATATATATATATATATATATATATATATATATGTAAGCAGCTAGATAGGTTCTGGAGGTAAATAAAAATGGTAAAATTTTGGAAATAACACATTTTATTTAAAGAAGTATTCAATAAAACGAAATGATAAAAATATATTTAATACACAGTACATTTAATTATATATGATTGACACGCCAATGGGCAATAGTTCTTTCTTCGATGGGTAAGATAGTTCCGATGTCCTCGATGTGATTAGTTGTAGTGTTTGACATTTGTGAAAAGTTAGATTAATTTTGTATATAACCGGAAAAACGGTAAGCATTGTAAGATAGAACAAGAATGTTAACGTTAAAGATAACACGTGTAGTCTGTACAAATTAAAATAAGTAAAAGTTCAAACATAGTTTATTATTTGGTGAACCGAAATCGCGAGTTAATCACCCCAACAACATGTTTCATTATACATATAACATTTCTATATACCTTCCAATTGTTATAAAAACACCATATTCAAATGAATTTACATATTTGAACAATTAGCAAGATCTCCAAGAACCATATAAATAAATATTACCATAAAAAATTAATTTAGATCAAACCCAGCCAATATAGTTTAAACCAAATGTAAAGCCACCACTATATATGAAATCAGTGAAATTCTCCTAAAGATCTCCAAATATGATCAACTATGATCACTACTATTCTTGATCCACAAACCCCATTAACGAATTGACTACCTCGAGTTTTTATTAACGTATTGTCATTTACTAGCCTAAAATGAATGGATTATTCTACTTTTAAGCTGAAAGAAATCTCCGTCAATACATCATTATTTTTACAAAATTATAAATTATTTACAATTTATTTATTTATACTCTGTCTTTTTCTTAGGGTGTCGTTGGCAGTATTATATTTTGTTAATTTGATCCAGATTTACTTTTGCTGGCAAATTTAATTATTTCATAGTATCTCTGTACACTCTTCTTACATCTTACCATAATGCTATCTAATTTTTTTTCTGAATTTCGCATTTTTCGAATATCACTCTCAACAAATTCTATATCTTACCTATAAAATAAAATTTAAATCATTACTAATATATATTAGGTTTAAAATAAACATCTAATTATTACCAGTTACTACAATTTTTGCTACTATTCTTGATGGACAAACCTCATTAATGACTTGACTATTTTCAACATGACAAGAATCATTTTCTTCTCTGTTGTCTGTAATTATCATTAAATTTGGCATATATTGATACCTATTCGATGTCACTGAAAAAGATGTGTTATGATTTTGGCAGCTAACATTCCCACTCTATATAAAATTGATGCTGTTTGAATTTCATAACTTTTAGAAATATAACCTTACATTCTGCACTTACCCTCGTTCTTTAATATTTTACGTTCCTAAATATTTTAAAACCAATCTATGTTAAAACTCCAAGAACAATACAACTTAATTATTATTACTATAGAATTATGAATCTAACACAAAATCTAAATATCCTAGACTTTTTTGTTGTTTTGACTTGATCGACTGTACCGATCAACTCGAAAAAAGTACGGCTATTAGAAACGGAAGACAATTTGGTTTATTCTTATCTACAGTTTGGTACTATGGAAGGTAAATATTTCGATTAAATTCGATCCTTAAATTTGACATAGGTACAATAAATCAGTTCCGCCTAAGTGATGTACTTGCGCACAAGGAAATATACACCTACCAATAAATATAAATACGTTTACTTGCTAAGTTCTAAAATATCCTTACATAAATATATAATGCACTAGAAATCAATAATTCAGTCAATAAATCAGTAATTTAGCTTGTTACCAAGCCAATTATTTGAAAGAATCAAAAACAGAAACCTCAATGATATAAAATATTCCATCTAATTAAGTGGCAGGTACTGACTGTACAACTAGATTTATATTTTAATTTGCTTCTTCTAGGTTTCCTTTTAGAAATTCTTTAAAAAATCTCCAATTAATAACATTATTCAGTTTTTAAATAATATAGAAGAATTTTATATAATGTGTTACATAGATATATTACCTAATATATCTAATAATACCAAATATATTTTTATTAAAAGGAATAAACTTAAAAGAAAACTCTACTGATACTTAACACGTTTACACGAGACTTACTAGTTTCGGCCATAAAATTTTAAAGGTGGTAAGCATACGAAGTGAAGTACATCTTGTAAGAATCTTGCTTGAAGACTATTATTTTTAAAGTAATAGTAATACACATATATCCACGGTTGAGTGGGTCAGTGGAGTACAGGAAGCATCATTCTCCTTCTCTTGCGCTGGTAGGTATGTAAATTAAGCTACATAAATATTCTTTGATGATTTACTTTATTATATTTTACGATAAGAATTCGATGCAATATACAGCGTCAAGCGCACAGTGGCATACAGGATGCACTACTTATATTTAATTTGGATCTGCATCTGATAATTCGTTCTAGATACTCTCCATAAACTACAAACATTAATATTACCACTTTGGAGTTTTGCAAACGAACGTTCATACATCAAAAAATCGCAAAAGAACGAACTTTTACTGGAGACTAACATTATTCAACATTTTTTAGTCTGTGACTGTGTAATTGGAGGTTATAATTTCAGTTCAGTTTTATTTATTAAAATGTTACTAAACATGTGCTAGTTTATACATTGTAAAGTACCACGGTCAATAAAAATATATATTTTTGGACAACTTAATTAGGAACCACTTACTTAACTGATTGTTAACGGATATTTCATGTGGCTGCCAAACCACATATCACTTTTTACCAGTCTGTTGCTTTATTGTAATATAGTTCGCTGATTGGATTCCATTATATTAATGGCAGATAATCTATAGAGCCATTACACACACTAAATCACTGGCAAACAGCGGAAATTCATGCGTTGTATTATTTAACAATACGCGCAATTCGGCTACAGATGAATATGCTAATATTGATGACATTCTCTGCATTCGAGACTGAACAAATTACCCAAAAATTTCGAACATTTAATCATTTAAGAGATAAAAATTTCACAAAAGGTAAATATTGGGAACAGTTGCTGTTTGACCGGATTTATTCGTTTTCCGTTTTTATTAATTCTTTGTTTATATTTCCTTTTATATTTTTAGCCAATTAATAAACAGCTCTATCATTGCATTGAATTGTCTGAAATACAATCGTACTGAAATTAATTAAAAATACAAATTAAATTCTAATTTGATATGTCGAAAAAATTTACCATTATTTATTTTTTTTATTTTTATTCTGCTCTCCTTATCTACAGTAAGTGATCAAAATCGTGTTCTTTATGAATTTATCCCCTGGGCCTGGCATATAAAGAAGCCGAATGGACCGGCTCTTGGCCGCTTATCACGATGATACAAACTACATTTATGTAATTATTTTTTACCGCCCTATTCGCCCTATTCACCTGATTTGGCCCCATTAAATTCCCAAGCTACTACTAATCTGTACCACCACAAATTATTTCGAGGTTATGATTTGAAGTTAATTCAGTGGATTAAAATGGATTCTAGGTGAGTTTTAACTGCTTCGAAAGATTCTGTCAAACGATGGACAAGAAATGGTATAGTCTGTTCAAAACAGTAGTGACACACGTGACCTGTCAAAACGTTACAATGTTACCGCAGCAACTCTGACATATAATAAAATTCTAATATAAATAAAATAATTAAACAAAAATGTTATATATTATAATTTATATTAACATTATAATACATCTAATGCATATATTATCGAAAGATCTTAAAATTACAATTAATTATACACCCACTATAATTTATAGGTTAGATTTGTTTTATTATATATACATTGGACATTTTTCCACACTAGTATAGGCGCGTTTTTTTATGTAGTGATATCTCCCGAAGGCCTAATCCCATCATATTTACGTTTTACGCTTAGTTCTTGTTTCTTTTGATGCAATGTTTCCTTGTAAAGTCATTATAATATTATTATATTTCTCTTTCGTTTGTCCTTTTACTACCTGTATACATATTTCTTGATAAAACTACATATAATCGCTGCATTCTCCTTAATGAATTTGCCATATCTGCAAAACAGTTAGTATTACTTCTCTCATCATACATTTTGACCAAACGTTCGTGTGTATTCTGAATGATAATACACATGCCCATAAAGCCTTCACACTCTATAATACAATTTCCTAGAATTAAAATATATTCATTTTATACTGACCATTAGTTGTTTCCTTTTTCATCATCCTGTCTTGATAATTGTTAGCATTCAATTATAAACCAACATTCATTAAGTTTTATTCAATCACTGCCACTTTCTTCTTCAATATGTCTCATCGAGCTCCCATAAACCGAAGGTGCTCTTTTCATAAATCCAGACAGTTCTGATTTGAATATCCTTCTCAACCTGCCTATTGCAATACTTTTTTACAATACCCCATATCAACTCGATTGGATTAAACATGCAGTGATAGGAAGGAAGACGTACGGCTCTGTAGCCATAACGTTCAGTAATATGATCTAACATGTATCTTTTCTCAGGTTTATTTCTAAAAAAGTAAATTACATAAAATGTAAAAATTTTCAATAGTTCATTCTTTAACATGGTTTCCTCTAAATTTATTTTATGTACTTTAAGCCATTCCTTAATTGCAGCCTTTGTTGATGCACTTTTTGGGATTTTCTCCTATTTGATTTTCAAACTACTGCAAAGACAAGTTATGGTTAATTTCTTTATTGTAGTCACCCTTGGACTTAGAAGATAATAATAATTCTACACCATGAATAAAACCATTCCTGTTTCCAGCATGAAGAATTATATGTCTTCTAATGAATTATTAATAAAGGTTATGACTAACAAAACCTACTCCATAGTTATTCCAACTTTTACCTTTTTCGATTAACTTTTGTTGTCTTTACACCATATTTATTATCGTATTGCCATGAGCGACCCAATGTACCATACTGCAATATGTATGTCTCATTTAAATATATAAATTGATATAATAATTCTTCCTTGAATTTTTTATATGTTTTTAAAAATAGTATTCCTTTAAAAGCAATCTCTGGAAGTTCCATTAAACCTCTTCGTGGGTTATCTTTACAACACTTAAATCCTATATTACCCAACAATGTATGAAGGGATGCTCTACATCTTTTTATAGATACTTCGCATACTAACAATTTTCTCTCAAATAATTGTATTAAATGATGTTTCGATTGAAAAAAGTACTTACTGTTTTTTATATTTGATCTCTGATAGAGCTAACATCAAGCTGATTTTGATTCCTCACCTATTTGGCATAAACACGGTTTCTTTTTGGTGAATTCAAGGTTATATTGTTTTTTACTTTTTGAGATATTTGAGTGACCGTGCCCGTACTAACTGCACATCAGTGCAGCTGCAACGCGCAAAAAAATAATTTGAAAAAAAACCGGGGCGATTTACAATTTATTAAAACAAAGCGTTAAAACAATGTTTGCCGGTTTACAACTCCTAATTATAAAATTTGGAGAATTTTGCAGACTTTCGACAAACACATATTGATCACGTGTGTCACTACTCTTTGGAATAAACTATATGTAATAAATGCACTGAATTAAAGGGGATTACTTTCATGGAGATGGATACAATTCGGGAAAATAAATAACCTATTTGTGTTTTGTTTTTCCAAAGTTTCAATAAATTGCGATAAACCATTATTTTTTATGGAAAAATATTGTTCACTAAAAGGCTCAATAAGTGCTTATGTAATTTTTACACTAAAATGAACCATTATTGATTAATATGATATATATTGAGTGTAAATTTTGTTATTGTTCGGTCAGTTGAAGTTGTTGCCACCGAATGTATTTATTTAAAGAATCAACAGACTGAGCAGAAACGGTAACCAGATAATTGAATTGACCGACGAAAAATTTGCCCAAAGCAAAAAAGAAATATAAAGTCTATGTCCTCCATATATTGGATGCGTATGTAATAATGTTCGTCGACTAGCTTGAAAATAACATGTAATATTATTTCTAATTAATATTGAAATTAATATATAATACTCGTATATATACTACATAGGATTATTAAACTTAATATCACATATCCCAAATCGTCAACAAAGTTGCGTAAATTACATTCATTATTTGTTTACAATTTTGAGAACAAACTTGCATATTTCTATAATATATTGGATATAGTCTAGATATACAAATGTAGAATCATTACCGCATGATATCATCACCATATCATTTAATATAGAAGTATTACTTACGCCAAATGCGTCAATTTAATATGAAATATTCACAGAAGATCGAGAATAGCGTCATTGTTAAATTTCCTTGTTTCTTTTTAAACACGACTATGTTTGGTTTGGTTTGATTTAATGTTCCAAATCGGTTTAACGTTTCAACCCAAGAGTTTAGAAAATCAATGTAATCGATTTAATCTTTTTATGTTATGTTTAGTCATGGTCTTGGAGGATCCTGAATCTAAAATTACAACTTTTAGAAATGTATTTGTGACAATTTGGAGGATATTCATTGTGTTACAATACACATAAGACAAATTATTTGCTTGCGGATCATTATATATTCAACAACCATTATTTCTAGATCGCAAAAGCATAGTAATAACCCTTTAAATCTAATACTTGAAAATTATAAAAAGAAAATACCTTTTAAATTTCCCGCTACAGTAAAAGTACTAGTAAAAAGAGTTGTAACTTCATAAATAACATATATGAATAGTTTCAATTCTCTAATTATGTTAATTTAGTAATTTAAAATGCCTTCAAATGCAAGCAAAAAATAGAAATTGTTTTGGACACTGTGTGCAAAAAAGATATAAATATGCATGGCGTGACATTTTCTGATAAAATTAAGTTCAGATACTTCATAAATTTTTACGTAAGTGTAATTTGAACAATATGTTTTTCCAGTCTGTAGTCTGTTTCAGTCTGTTTTTTCGTTGATATATCAGATACTGAGATAATGCATCTATACTTTCATTTTGTTTAAAATCGTATGGCACACATATTACAACTGGTTATTAATTAGTTCAGAGCTAATCTTAATTAGTTTTGATGAATGTAATCCCAGTAGTAAACTCCTCAGAGTTTCAAAACAGGACACAGTTTTCACATATGATTTAACTATATTAGTTCGAGGGTTTTTGTGCCTTAAACTTCCGAGTAAATCCATTGTTGTTTGCACTTGACGTTTTTTCAACAAAAATGTTTTTGCTGGCCATTGGTACCCTTAGGGCTTTGAAGATGTCCTCATGTAAGTTAAGATCATATTAATATTGGATCTCTTTGGATTGTGGAACGTCGACCTCAGTTGCCCAACATAGGCCTACACTGTCTTCAACATTTGTTTATATAATAATAATTTATTGTCAACCTCATAAGCACTTCTGCTAGTTTTTTCTAACATACTTTTTCCACTTGAATTTTGCATGCAGTGACATTCTCAAGCATTTGTTCGCATACAAAATTAGTCTAAAACCAATTATCACTGGCAGGTAGTCTATTTTACTCTAACTCAAATTCATCTGTTTAGACTACGTAGCATTTAATTTATTCGGCGTTTTTTATTCTTTTTAATATCATATTACTAACAGCTGCTTGTACTTTATTTACAGTTGTTTCAATATTATTATTTGTAATGAGCAGTATAGTAGCATCAGGAAATGTGGTCAATATTACTCCTTCATATTTAAGGATGATTCAAAGATTTAAATCTAACTTTTTAAGGCAACTCCAGAAAAGTTGCCGATCAATAATACTCTCATTCATTCCACAGATTTAACACTAATCTTCCATTATTTTGTCTACTAAACTGAATTATTTAATTGGTGGATTAAATGGAACAAATAATTACCAACAAATGTTTTAAAACGCATGTGAACTTTTGACCGACAAATTTAAGTACTATTTTGGTAAACTTGTTTCCCTTCTAATATAGAAACCCAGCGAGTTAATTTTCTAGATCTGCAAATAAAACGGAAACAAAACAATTAGAAGGAATCGCGCGGCAAAACAAATTTTCTAGAAAATCTCTGGAAAAAGCTAGCGCCGGAAAAAGTTTGATTAAAACTTTAGAGATTAAATTGCACGTTATAATCTCAAGCGACTTGACAGTAACAAGAAGTAATCTTGAACCCACCATTGTATCAAGGCGGTTGTTAATTACAGAAAATTTAAGGGCAGTCCGTTAAACCTCTCCGTTTAAATTTAGAATGGTTACACCGGAATTTTCTTAGATTGTTAGAAGTAAATTAAAAGTTTTCACGATCAAAATTAAGCTATATGTAGTTTAAGACAAGATATTTCTATATAATTAATAAAGCTATATAAGGAATATTATTATTGCTGATGATGAAGCATGGTTTAAACAAGATGGAAATATAGGGATTGGGACGGATTGTATACTTAACTCAGTTGAATTGGTTATTAAAAATATATATCTATTAGCACAATATTAAAAAAAATTTATAACATACTTTATTAGACAGGCTTAATTGTACTAAACTGTTAATGATAAATCGGTGACAGACATTATTCTGTCTCAGCTATGAATATTCAATTCGAGCTAGTATAAATCATTTTATTAAAAATGAATAAAGAGTGTTTGTTATAATGCTTTATGACGCAAAATAGTGTTAGCTTTGTTTTCTGGTGCTGAAATAAATATAATTGATGGCTTTCTATCTTTTGAAGGAATACATTATCAATAATGCATTAATTTTAATTGACCAGATGTGATCGATGCTGACCAGCAAGAGATTACTAGAAATACCCATTGCACGACACATTTAATCAAGAGTTGAGACGCAAAACTTAATGCGATTCCGAGGTATTAAGACAAACCGTTTAAAGAATCCATTCTCATTTAAATCAACAACAAAGTTATGCCTACTTAACACTCATGAAGGTAGTGAAGAATGAATGGGGAACTAAAGGAAATTATTTTTAATATCACTAATTTTGGCAACCATTCGATGGCAAAATGGAATTGCATTTGGATTTGCTTCATCAATTATTGCAGCTATGTTGTTGGAGCCTGGTCGGACAGCCTCTTCAGCGGTCAAGCTATCAGAGAACATGCACACTAATAAAACTACAACTTGCAACCCATCCAGACATTCTGCAATAGCCATAGTGTTGCGCCAAAGCAAATTGATGAAGGCACAAGAAGTCATTGGAATCATGGACAAACGTAGATGTAGATGTTTCAGTGCTGCAATTCTAATAAAAATAGGCATTAAAAAAATGATTGTTTCTGCTAGGAGACTAATTTTAACACAGAAAAATAAAAAAAAAGTAGCGGCTCTGGTGGTTGAAGAAATGGCGCCAATCTCACTTGACCATTACGCAACACAATCCAGGTGCTTTATTTGTATATTGAAATACCTTGCAATGTAAACACACAACGTTGATTGGTCAAATAACATTACATATAGATTTTCATAGCAATAGCAATATATTTGGTGTGCACTGTGATCAATTATCTTGTTATAATTGAATGATACTTAATGAGAATTAAGCGCAATATTTCTAGGTTATTTATTTCAATTCCATTGATTCCGTTTAACTTCATTTCGCGATTGGCGTTGCCTCTTAGTTTGACATGCTCGTATTCATCTTTGACTTGCAGCATTGCGATGTAACTTTCATGCGAATTAATTATAAACTTTTACTTTGGTACGTCTTACTTTATTAATACTAATTATAATTTAAGTGAACCAAGGCGATATTCAATATGGGTCTTTCTATCTAGACTACTCGACTCTGAATTATGAATTGTGAATAAATTAGAACCCCTCGGTAAACCCTATTTAAGGTTGTGTGTATGTTACGCCTACCCTGAAAGCTTACCCTGTCTGCTAATAACCGTCTATTGCAACTAAAGGCCAGTAATAAAGGTATCTCCAGGTTTTAAGTAAGCCAGAGGCCAGGTAGCGGCAACAAAATGTAATCAAGTACCAACCAATAATATTTTTTTTATTAATCTCCTAGAACGTCAACAATCTGCCTGTGCGCAATAAGTATTATTACATGATTTCAGCTATTTCATATAACTATCTTGACATGTAGTAGATCACTTCCGTAAGTGTTCTACTGTACAACTTATAGTCTAAATCTTATTCTATATACTATTCTAACGTATTTTAAAGTCTATCCTAACTTATTCTAAAAACTATTCTAGCTCATTCTAGAGATTAGTAAATCTCCCTCTATGTGTCTATTAATTAGTTCGTATGGAAGTTTGCGAATAATTCTACGCACTTCACTGTCATCGCGCGCATTTAACTGTTTGGCGAGTGCATTGGGATGTACTAATAGTCTTTTAGAGTACTTCACACCAACACTACGAATCACACTCGTTATGGGTTCTATGGGGATATCACGCTGAATCACTTTGTTGGACTCGCAACACTTTATTCTGGAAACTCTGGAGAATATCTATGTTAGATTTGTTAGTAGTACCCCACAGTTCAATACCATAGGTCCAAATGAGTTTAAGTATTAACTTGTACAGCAAAACTTTGTTATCTAATGATAATTCAAATTTACTCCCTATCAGCCAATATATTTGGTTTAGTTTAGGCTCAAGCTGTTTGCGATTTGTAACTATGTATTTTTTTGGCATGTCAGACGTCGATTGAAATGCATTCCCAGATATTTAACGTTGTCTGCTTGTATAAATTCATGATTATTCAATTTTACTGAGGGACATGTTTTTACAAACTACAGACTACAAAGGATGAATGTCACATGGGTAGATTTTGTCTCATTTGCTTTGATACGCCACGTTTTCAACCACAATTAGACTTTGTTAAGATGAAGTTGGAGGTTTCTTGTGGCTGAGGTTGGATCCTCGTGTGATAATAAAACCGCTATATAGTCAGCATATATTGTAACAGAAGTGTCTCTTGAGGTCGGTAGGTCAGCTGTAAACTTATGATGTAACAATGGGCCAAGAACACTGCCCTACGGAACACCCGAATATAACGGGTGTAAGTCAGTTTATTCGTCATCCTGTTTGGTAAAATGTCTGTCTGTGAGGTACTATTTCAGCAATTGTAATTGCAAGTGCGTATGAGGCGAAAGCTTTTTCAATTTAACATGCAGTCGCCCACACCTTGTCGAAGGCCTGAGAAATATCGAGAAATGCAGCGGAGCAATATTTTTTATCGTTTAAGTTTTTAATTTGGTTGACTAATCTATGTATTTGTTCTATTGTTCCGTGTTTATTACAGAAGCCAAATTGATGGTCTGGAGTAATAATTCTCTCCTCTGCCATTATTTTAAGTCTCTTATTGTATAATTTTTCGAATAGTTTTGAGATCACATATAACAGGTTTATAGGACGATAAGAGGAGACTTCTTCTGACTTTTTCCCAGATTTAGGAATCATAATGATTTGAGCCACTTTCCAAGTGCCAGGAAAGAAATTAAGTCTTAGCATGGCATTACATATGAAGGTAATGAATTTGATGCACTTACCGGACAGCTCTTTTAAGATTCTTCCATTTATTAGGTCAAAACAAGGAGCTTTTTTAGAATTGATTTCTTTATATATTTTTTGTTTTACTTGTTAAACAGTAAATTTCTCATATAGCAGATCCCTTTGAAACGGAGTGCTAAGAAAGTCAACTAGGTTAGTTTCTTCTATTGCGGATATTTTATAGCCGGGTACAGATTAAACTCTGTCTTTAAATATTTAGAGAAAATTTCCGCTTTATCTTTATCATTCCTAGCCCAGGTATTGTTGTCAATTTTAATGGGTGGATTATGATGATGAGGTTTTTTAATATTTTTTTGTTACTTTCCAGAGATAATATTCCATTGCATCAGTTTGCGTTAAGTTTTCTAAATACTTTAGAATTCCTTGATTTTGTTTCTTATTTATTAGCTCTTTCAGCTCTTTTGTGGCCTAACCACCAATATGCCTGAGAGATAGCGGTATTTTGGGAAATAATAATAAATAATGGACACTATCCACCGCTCGGATTCTAAATACTCGTTCTTTGTACTTATAATTATATATTATTAAAAATAATTTAAAAATTACTGTTTGTAATATATGGGATAATATAATATTCATGTAATAATATATATTTTATTAAAGTTCATGTTCATCTTTAAACCCACCCTGTATATTAATAAAACTAAACTGATTGAAACAAAATTTATATCAAAATTGTTTTATTTATTAATTGATTATAATATATTAAAATTTATTATTTTCCTAAATGTATTTATTTTGCAATATCGCCGAATAACCGAACAAAAATAAATCAATATTGATAAATTATGGTTAAAATTATTCTAAAAGAACCATTAATCTACGGTGACAATAATATTATGATAGAGCTTAATAATAATTTATACATATTGAATTTCAATAAGCTATTTATGGCTTTTTATATTGAAGTTAATTTGTGTTAATACTGTTTGTAGTATAAATACGATCCAATTTATATTTTAATATTATTTATTTTCCGTATTAATAGCAAAATTGTTTAATATTGTGTGATATATAACTGTAATCGATGTCAAATTAATGAATTCTGAAATCTGCCCACACTCTAATTAAAAATAGTTTATTATATTTACTACTTTCTGGCGCCAGTTATTTTTAGTATATATATGACCATCGAAATATTTCGTTGTAATAGAAGAATGAAGCGAGAAGAATGTAACATGTAACAAACATATTAAGCCACAATAATTGAGAAACATACCGATGTTTAACTAGATTTTACAATGTTTATTTACGAAGGAGGATACTTGTGAATAAAATTGCCTTCAAGAAATTTCCAGTAATGATTTGCCATGTTTTTTAAAAAGGTATGTTGAAAAAATATGGTAAATCTTCAATTATTACAATAAAAATGACGATATAAAGGAGGACAAACAGATCTGTTATATGTCTAAGTTAAGGTTTACTTAACATAATGGGTTCAAGGAGTAAATTCGTCTCATTTTCCTCTATCTGTATCATGTAGTAGATGCTAAAAGCTGAAAAGGATAGTACTGAAATTCACAAATGACAATTATTACATACATAAAGTAATTATTTAGGCACAGAAAGCGAGGAAATAATAGAGAGGAAACAAAAGTTAAATACGTAGAATAACTTCACAACTTTCAGACCAATTTGGATAAAAATCACAAGATAACAGATACAATAGTAATTTCAATCAAATATACAACATTATCTCTAAGTTAAACTGTATTTCGCAAGGTCGTTTTTATGTATCAGTATATCTGTAACTGGCTACATCATATAGCATCTGAAAGGCTGAAAATGATAAATTTAAATCAATATCACCCAAAGAACTGTTTAAGGCAAACGATGTCGAATTCTATTTTATGTATTTGTTTAATTGTTTTATTGAACCACAATATAGTATATGAAACCTTTAGTGAAATAGCCAAGTTACATACAGTGGATGGGAACATCCAACATGTAAATGTCAAATAGAAAATATACTGTAATAAATTCGCAATTTATTATTTTATTGTTTCTATCTATTGTACAAATAAAGGAAAACGAATAATTGATAATATTTTTCAGCTCAAAGGTCAATGTAGGCATGCTATACTCGGGACAAATAAATTTAAATGACATAAATGATGGACAAAATAAAAAAACTGGCTGAAAGCTCTCTATCATGGAGAGTAGGACCGTTAATAACGAATATAATGTAAAAAATTAAAAATAAGCTATTCATATTTTGGCTACCTATCTTTATATCTAAAGAGTTATTAGGTATATATAATATAATATAATAAATATTGGGTATATTGCATTTGGTATTGTGTCATATTGGGTATATTTTGCCAAGAATGGAAATCATCTTAATCTTCATTATTGTTTAATCTTCATTACACGATAATGATAATGAAATAACAGATTTGGAAATATCTAACTTCTAGTTATTTTTCAAAATTAAAAAACATTCGTTAAAAAAAGACAGCCTCAAAAAAATACTAATTAGTTCTCGTTTTACTCTTAAGTCCAGATAGCCGAAAATACTTCAATTAAGGAAGAATAGTTTGGATAAGTGGGCTATTGTGAACGATATTTTAAGTATTATCAACACATTCTTTTATTTGAAGTTCTAAAAATTCTTATCGATATTACTATTAGTACAGACCTGGTATAATAATAACTGTATTTTATGTATCCCAGCTTTTTAATAAAAACTAAATGTAATAAATAATTTTATTTGTTTTGTCCGTATGTATTTAAGCACGGCCAAACTATTACTGCTATTTATTGTCTAAATAAAGTAGTCACACTTAATATTATTACACGGTTGTCTTATATTTCTCTCGGCATAATAAATTCTACTGAAATTTCACAGCAATATGCATAAGGTACAGTCTAAATTAGTCCCTTAGGAATTATAATTTCAGAATTTTCACCTCGGCACAAAAGCACGACTGCTCTTATACGCTTAATATTTATTTCATGACTAGCAAGTGCATATACAATTTATTTAAATTAGGTATTGTTAAGAAGCTTTGAGGGGGTTCCCTGTTACGAGAATAGTCTATATAGATCAAGATGGTCGCGGACTGTTATTGTTACTTGATAATGATGCTTTTATAGTTTATACCTTAAGGAATATACTAAAGAATAGTTGACTATTAGATATGAAGTAGGTGTACGATAGCGAATATAAAATCGTTTATCCCATTATTTGTAAATTATATAACAATAATATTCTTATAAGAACATTAAAACATGTCATATCATGATATTTTATATCATATAGTATCTTTAGAAACAGAAATAATCCAAAATACCCATTAATATTTTTGAGTATTTGGGACTCCCAACAACCTGTTTGTTTATTTAATAATATCATCAAGTGACATTACTAAAATTACGGAAAATTAAAAATTCCTCATTAAAATATCTTAGATTCCTGCTCTGCTTTGCCACCACAACAGCCGCTCGAAAGTCTTCCTGGAAATATCATCTAAAATCCTGGCTAATCATATCCATGTACAATCCTTCAAGGAGTTTATTAGGTCTAAGGTACCTCAATATTTATTTATTAATAAGTTAAGATTATTTATTAGATTAGATTTCGTTTAGCGGCTGCAATTATTCGCGGAATATATTCATAGAGCCTGTGAATAGTTCTCAAAGGAATGTTGCCCCATTCTTGCACTAAAACTATTCGCTCTTTTTTTTTTAACTAGAATGAACCATAATAGTTAAATTATGTTCAGGTCTGTCGATTGTGATATCCAGGGAAAATATTTCATGATAGTCTGATGTTCTTCAAATTAAGACTGAACCTTTTTGGCTGTGTGTATGGGGCATTATCATCCTGGAACATAATAGTGTTTGGCAACTAGTCATTGTAGAAACTTCGACATTGAGGAGGTCGAGATATTTATTTACAGTAATTAGGCCAGTGATGTGAATGAGAGGATCAGCTAACTACCACGACATTTCCGTCACAATTATAACTTATAATCATTAAGACTCTAATTTCTCCTATTGTTCTTTTGGGTTTATCCATACATAAACCAAACCATTTGTAGGAAGCAATGTAAGCGATGATTCATCTGATCAAATCATATTCTTCTTTAGGGGATTATGGTTCGGCGAATGGATGTAGGATGAGATGAGAGCGTTGTTTATTCACGCTAAAATACAGAAAATTAAATAGATAGGGGGTGGCGCAATGCTCCCTGAAGCGGTTCTTGTGCAGTCGATGGCGGTACATCTGAACTTAACGATGGTCAGTGAATTAATGATCCAAAGTACTCTTCATATCCGAAGTCAACGTCTTGGTGTTACCAGATCTTCGTTATCATTTACGACATCGCTAGTGGTTTTTGGCTCAGTATCTGGGATAATATTTCTGACTATTTTGTAGGCCGCTATTCTTATATGTAAAATTCGACATATCTCGTGGTCGCTACACTTCCAATAATCAAGTGTGCCGGCTTGGTGGCGCAGTGGTAAAGGCGATGGATGGTTAAACGTTAAACTGTAGGTCCAGTCCAGATAAACCCATAGTTGGTAAAAGGAGACTTTAATATATATATAAACAAATCAAGTGTCTAGATTTTATGATCATTGCAACACTTCTTTCCCAGCTTAGCGTTGGTTTTCCTTGTAAAGGGTTTCGCAGTCGCAATTTTTGTGTAAAACACTAACACTCAAATGAGAGTAGAGCTCTGCTGTTACTTTTGCCAAAGTAGTTTTATGTTGTCTGGCCATAACCATTTTAATGTCCCTCAGTCGCTATCAGTTCACTTTGGGTTTCGCACATAATTGTCCTTATCCGATGATGTTTTACCATGTCTTGTATATACTACCATTGCGTTGACCATCGAGAAAAATATCGATATTTCGATATATCGATACTTTAAAAATTATGGTTATATCGTGTTCGATAATTTTAAAAATATATCGATATATCGATATATCGGGGAAAAAATATCTGTGTTTTCTCTCAAAATATATTGATATTTTAAATAAACAATTCTTTAAAGAAGAGCCAAAAATGACTACACATTTCAAGTTAAGTACCAAAATACCCCAAATCTTTAATATTAAGTACCAATTTAAACAGTTTATAATAAAATACTAAATGGTTTTATATGATGTTTAAAAAATATCACTAATTTTTTTGAAAAAACATCGAAAACTATCGGCTTATCGGAAAATTACCGATATATCTGTCAAAAAAATATCGGCCAAAAAAATCGATAAATGTTTCAAAAAACATCGGTACGACGATATTTTTCAGCATCCCTAGGACACTGTCGCTCGGAAAGAATTAGTTGTTTTCGTCACGCTAGCTGAGCTAAAATAATTTACTTCTCTTTAGAAGTCTAAGAGATCATACATTTCTACAAACTGAGCAATACATATGCGTAACACTATTTACCTGGAACAAGTATCCAATAAGGTGGTAGATATTGCACGATATTGATATCATTTTCTACATTCTCGAAAAGTATATTTCAGCCGAGCTGATGCACTTGTTACTAAATGACAAAAATACTGCAACATTCTTAAGCTTCTTAAGTCAGAAACCTTATCAATTAAATAATTAATTTTCCGAACGTAGAAAAACCAACACACATATCTTATTATGGGATGTCGAAAACATCCCTTTGCGTGGTTTATACCGAACTGTTTGAATTTCCTTTACAGCTTATACGTACGAGTATATTTAATGAATTGCGGAAAAAGAAACCGAGTAAAAGGGAAAACGAAAAGAGAATCCTAAGGGAATAATACTTTAATGCCCTAAGCATAACACGTTTTTTTCCCTGTTTGAAGGATTAATAGGTATTAACATCCCGTTTCTTTACTCTGTATATTTTGGTTAAGTTATTGTTTTTGAACAAATGAAATAAAGATGGGAAAATATATCGAAGAATGTAGTTTATACAATTTAATACATGTATTAAAATTCTTCTTTAAATAATTACAAAGTAAATCAGTAAACATTGTTATCATAATGGGATTAGATAAAGACTGACAGGCAGTAATTTATATGAGAATATAAGAACAATATGATCTAACAATACATCTATACAACGACTTCTTAAAGATATCTCTTTATAACCCACTCTAAGAATGCCAAACCAAATGTTATTGATCAGGATGACTAATAGTGGAAAAGTTATTGTCTGAAAAATACGGTAATGCAATGGGATATTTCATTTCTGTTACTGTATAAAAGGTGGGGCAAACGTCCCGCTACCATTTTGATTGCGCGCCATCTTGGTTATGTGACGTGTTATGTTTACCAGTGTATCAAGAACGAGCAGAAATAGTGCCAATATTTATTGAAAATTATCATAGGCCACCTCAATAAACAGAACAGTATGTGTGTTGGGGAACATATAATCCTCAGTTAATTCATAAAACGTCATTGCATGCACTAAAAACAGCTGTATGGTATTGTATTCATGCTGTACACATCATTGGTATTTTTTTGAAAATGACCAAGGTGTTGCAGTTACCGTTACTGCTGAACGGTACCAAGACATGATTCGAAATTTTCCTGTACCTGAAATGGAAGAGCAAAGACTGGAGGACATGTGGTTTCAGTAAGATGGCTCAGCATACTCAACTCGTTTAACTATTCAATTATTTCGCGAAGTGACTATTTAGTATAACCAGCCAGATCTCCGGATTTAAGAGCGCCAGATATTTCTTACGGGATTTTTTAAAATCAAAAGTTTATGTAAATAAACCCCAAACGATTTAACATCTTAAAGATAATATTTGTCACGAAATTGAAGAAAGTCAGCCACAGATGTTGCAGGATGTCATGAAAAATGCCTTAAAAAAGAATAAAGTTGCATAGCTAATCGCGGTCGCTATTTAGTCGATAAAATTTTTCAATCGTAACGATAAAAAATGTAAAGACCAAATATTTTTTTATGAAAACCAAACTTACTTATCTTTTCTTTGTTGTAAGCAATCAAAATGGTAGCGCTGTAGATTTTCACGTATTTTACAATTATTTTCTTTGAACTTTTCTGATCCCTGCTTCTATCCAAAAAAAATATTTGCTTCTACATTCTTGCTTAGCCAAATTATTGTATTGACATTAATATGGCACGAAGAGATTGATGGATTCCATACCATTTTTAAATTAAATAAACTATAATCAAGTGATGTATTGAAGTTCTTTCAGTCCACTAAGTGTTAATGAAAAGTGGGTTATATTATCTAAAATCTAAATCAAAATAAAGAAATAAATCACTTAAAATATTATAATAAATTACATATCACTCATTTTGTTTATGACCTTAAGGTGCTACAGCTGGTAGGTTTTGTTTTTAAAACTGTATTTCTACTGAGTACATTGACAGACTAATAATCTTTGGAGATGTCGACATAATCCTACCTACAGGTTAGCTTCCTAACTGTTGTCAAGCAGTTTATAAATAATTTTCATTTAGTACCTCTCAAATAGGCAGATATCGAAGGATATGCTTCTATTACTTAGAAAATTTGTTCAAAGGTGGAAAAATATGATTTAGTTATATATTCGAGTATCCTTTTTATTGATTAAAGTTAATTCAGACTGGATCTACAGCGAAAAGTGGACTGCGAAATTACGGGTTTCGATAGTAAGCCTACTGACTAGCGAGTTATCAAGTTAAGGACCATAATTATTCGGCTCTATACATCCCTGTAACTGATGAAGCTGTTGACTAAGAATTGTTTCTTATCAGATTTATCACCAATATAAATTTAAAACACCCACAACTATAACGGGATTCGTTTTACCACTGTGGATGCTGTGATATTTCAAACAAAAGTATTTTGATCATTACGGACAACTTTTTAAGAGCATTAAGAGGCCACTTTGATAAAACAGTTGATGCTGATAAATAATTAATTTTTTTATCTCAAATCCCCATATTTAAAAACAAACGTTATAGAATATTAGAACCTTATAGCTGTATAGAACTTGTTTATGTAATATAGTAGAGATGTAGACCGCCCAGAAATATATCGATATTAAAAAAAAATCAATATATGGATAAATCGGAAAAGAAAATATTGATTTTTTTGCAACAGTCAGAAAAAATATCGATATTTTACAGAAGATATTGATATATCGACCCGATAAATTCTCCATGTTCTCTAAATATTTAATAAAACAGTGATATTTTTAATAAAGGTTTAAAATTAAGTGCCAATTTTAAAGGTTTATTAAAAATTATTAATAAGTTTCTAAAATGTTTTGAATTTTTTTTTAATATCGAAATATCAATAGAATACAAGATATCGTATAATTAAAATAATTAAGTGTGAATTATAATATTACCTTCAAGTATAAACAAAAATTTATTTAACAGTGAACATTAGTAAAGTATTTTAATTGAAATATTATGAATTAGTGCTTAAAATATTTAATCAAAAACCTCAAATAATTAATCGATTACTTCAAAGTTTAAAAGTGGGCTTTTTTAACTGTTGGACTTTTATATCAATGAGAATAATGAGTTTTGATAAAATAAATCAGGCCTTCATAAAATAAAATATATGAACAAAGCTAAAATAACTTCAGGCTTTTTCTATAAGCCATTTTCAGACAGCACCATTTATTTCTTATTGGATAATGGAGATAATTTAGCATACGGTTTTATTTTCCTTTATACTAATTTCAATTATTCAAATATTATGAACTATATAAAGTTATTGTCAAATTTGTTTTGTTTCTAACAGTATAAAAAAGGGCGAATACATGTGACAGCATGTAGTCTCTAGGTTTTTTTTGTCTATTTATTTAATCTGTTGTTTCTTATACAGTCATTCCAATCTAAATGAGGTTGACCACGTGATAAAACATCCACAGAATAGTTGGAAACGAGATGAAGCGAGAGATGAATGAGATAAAGTTTTGTAGCTACCTAAAAGCAAAATTGTTAAATGCAATAAGAACTAACAATTCCTGGTAACATTCTCCTAACATTCCATTTTTTACAATCACGGCAACAAATTGAAACTATAAATAATCTCTGTAAAATAGAGTTGCTCGTATTCTTGATATATTTAAAGAGTCATGAAGTAATCGAAATTGAATTTAGAACTTCAGAATATTCTGCAATTAGTATTTAAAAATTTTAAAATGCCAGTTAAATTATTTCTTATAAGGAGCTTAAGGGGCATTTATTATATAATGTTGTAATTCAACTGATTTGGCTTATGTTAATAACAAAGCTTAGTTTAGAACATATATTTTGATTTACAGAAGGTATCTTATATTACTTAAATGAACGTCTTTGAACTTTACATCAGCAAGGCTATTAAAAAAGAACAAAATATATATGGTTTCATCATGTTCACATTAATTATAAATTACCTTTTAAGGTTTTTTGCTAGAGCATTATATTTCAAGCAAATGGCCTTGCTGTTACTCTTGTACTTTCCCTTTTTTATGTCTTGGATCGGCCATTTTCTTTTCACGAAACAATTTTATGAATTCAGTGACCGTAAATGCAAATCAGGGAGTTATAGCATATTTTACGTAATAAACAACTTGAAAAACTGCCAGAAGACTCTAAAAAGCTAAAATTTCTGGAGGATTGAGCTTCAGGCGTAAATAAGTGGGACGCGATAAAGGAATACAAAATAATGATATGAGGGATATTTTAGATCTGTGGTGGTATATTATCCAACCCGTTTTCGCATTTCTTTGCCAAATCACGTCGGTATCAAAAGGGGTGGCATATCTAAACCTGAATACTTGACGTGATCGACCCTTGATGGGTTTAATCTTTTTCTAAGAATATCTTTATTTATCATTCATGTGTAACTTTATTCAATTGAGTCGGGAAATATAAAAACCTTGTACCGAAAACTTTTAAAAAAACACAACGCAAGCGAAATCGCTGCCCCGTCGACTGTTTCGGCCCCTCTTTTTTCCCAAAGTGGATGAATAAAAACTTTTTTTAACTTTATGGGGCCATTATCAAAACTTTGTCTTTTAAAAGTAGATGTACACGTATGAATTTTTTAAATGTTCTATTGTTATATTTTTCGTTAACAAGAAGGCGACTTCCTGGAAAATAAAAGAAAACAAACTAGTTCTTTATATATCTTTTAGAAATCTATATCATAATTATATCGATCGGTTTAATATAGAAAATTAAACGCCTAGAGCGAGCGCTTAATTTTATTATTTATATCACGATACATAATTTTGTTATGGTTCATGTAATAATTGTAAATAAATAAATCATGGACTGTGAATTAATTTTATTTTTTTTTCAATGTTATACTTTTTTTTCTTCTTTTTTCCTTCTTTCGGATATTATGTTAATTTATCATACAACGATAAATTTTTAAAGATGTCCAATAAGTGATTTTTTTATTGATATATCTTAGACTCCATTTTACCAAGGAGGGTTTATCTAGACTGGACTTATTGTTTTACCTAGGCTCCGAACTATGATCCTCGGCATTAAGCCTACCGAGTGGCCAATAACCAACTTGGGGATCATCCCAGAATCCAACCGGTCTTACCCAGCATGGTTACTGGCGTGACTGGGATGATGTTTGCCAGTCCGATATATTGTCGGATTTTCTACTGTTGCTTATAAGACATTTACTATTTCAATCAGTAACATAATCATACATCCCTACCCCGCTCATAATATACTTTGTTTATAATTCAACTATAATCAACTTTTGTCTTAACAAAATACAGTTTACAGGAGACTGTTTATTGTTTATAATTGGCGAAAAGCGTAGCTCTTTGAGTATATAAGGAACATTAACAAATACATGTACCTTTCAAGTTGAACTTTAAAAGGCTATGACATGGCTTTTATATGTTATATGAATAATTGGACCAATATTTATGCTAAACTCAAGAAGAATATGATACAATAAATGATTCCTGACCGGTTAAATACCATATGTATTATGCAAAAATTAAGCATTTCGTGATTACGATTGTTTGAACTCGAATTCTTCACACTCTTTACATTTCGCACTCTAGTCTAAAGGTAAGCTATGGGAATTCAGTGCGCAAAATCAGTGACTAGATTGAATGCTCATGACAAGTAGCTTATGTTATGCATCTAATAACATCAGCTGTACTTTAATTACTATATGTCGACCATTAATGGTTAAATTAAATCATGTTTTAGCAGTTTTTTAGGTAATATGATGGGGCTGGTAATACGTGGTTCGATTTAAATTAAACTATCAAAAATCACGTTTTTTTTTGCTGTAAATTATCTTAGAAAATTTCAGAATGCTATCTTTAAATACAGATATAATCTATTTTAACCTAAAGAATTTGCCAGTCAATGTTAAGCCTATTGTCGGTTTAGCAACTGAGCAACTAATAGGTAATGATGTGTTCAACATCTGATATAGGTCCATCATTAAAACTTAAATACACCTAGTGTGTCAAAAAACTTTATGTCATCGAACATTGCTTATTTATACCAATTTTTATGGATTAAACTTCAAAATTCAAAAACTCTAAACTTATTTGTACACTCTATAGATATTAAAACATTTAATAAATATATTTTAAAGTACTTAAACAATTTTAGCAAATTTGCCAAATTAATACAATACTCAGTAGGGATGGTGACAACCACAACAAAACTGTCATTTACATACATATTATTCATATTCAAAATATGATAATACAATGCATGTGCTATGAAAACTATTTAATTTATACAGCCGCAACTCAACAAGTTTATTATTCATGCGAAAGGTTTTCAATTCATTAAACAAATCAAACGTATTCCATCAACTATACGAAACTAGGCGGACTTTGGGCGTAAAAGTGTCCATTAGATTTGGTTTCGCTTCAGCTTTTAAATATTTAATCGCCTTGCAAAATCCTATTTGCTATTTGAACGAAATCGAATTTGAACAAGGTATTAGCTTTGGGTTAGTAGCCAATTCTCAATCTGAAGTTTATAAAAAATTCAGATATATTCTGCGCATACTTATTGCCGGTTAAAATGGGTTTATATTTTATTAAAGAATATTGCCTAAATTTAGAACTTAACAGGGATCTTTCTTATATTTTAGCATAAGTTTATGCTTAATGTTATAACATTCAAAAATGAATGAATGAAATTTTTTTCTAAGTAAGACAAATAGTAACATTTAAATGTAAAATATATATTATTCGTATTTCACTTCGATAATTTTTTTTTGGAAAGAGTTAAAGTATAGTAACGGTTCCATCTGTCTGAACAAACGTTGTTTGATTTCTCGGCTTTTTGTTCAACAAAAATCAGAAGTGGCGTGAAATTCTGTTGTTCTTCTCTGAATATTCGAAAAATTGTTTAAAAATTTTAAAATACGTTCCTGGAACTTTATCGGAAATTTCTTCAAAATTGGGCCAGTTATTTAGTCTTTGTTATTTCTTTAAAATATCTGACAGAAGCATGCTGTTTTGATATAAATTTAACTGACAAATGATAAATGATTAAGATATTATTTGTGACTAAGTTAAAGACTTTAGCTAGCCTTTGGTTCGTCCTCTTATTACTGTATTATTGGCAGTTAAGAGAACAATTAATTACCAGTACTTTTCGCTACGTACCCAAAGGAGCGTTGCACGATGACATCAATACCAAATCGATTCACGAAGTTATCAAAGATTTCACCTTAAAATATGGAATTACTAAACCATAGCAATGTGAAAATAATAGAGTTACTGGACATAACGTAAGAAATCAGAAGATTGAAGCGAACTAGACCACAAAGACTTGTACGGTGTAGAAATGTTAGCCTTAAGTCAGCTTAAGTAATCTAATTTACTTTTCAATTTAGGAAATACATACTGATGTATTGATATGGCACTGCTTATGTATTGATCTACATACAATAGAATAATGTTAATAAACTAATTCTAAATTAAGTTTGCAGTAAGTACATATAATCTAACATTCCATAAGAACAAACAGTATAAGACTTGACTTTAAATGTGTCAAAAATATGTATTCAGTCCAGTAATATTATATCAAAGTACAATTTTTCATAAACTCATTAATATTATATAATTAAATAACAAGAACTTATAACATAAATTGTTTTAACTGTCCTGTAGATTTATATATTACAACATTTTCATAACAAGGCATTATATATCCATAAATTGCATCTGACACTTCTGAGTTGGACATTGAAATAAAGACAGTTATAATTGTAGCAGATGTAAGACAATACTAACTAGTAACCGGACAACGCTCGACTCTTTCAGAAAGCATTTTTCCAATAGCAGGTCAATTGAAAAGTTCCCGGCCCAAAAGATGCGTGTATAAATTTGATATCTGTCGAATCATTAGTTTGTCAATTATAGCATTTTGAGTAAAGCAACTTTTGTTATTGTGAAAAAATTGATAAAAAGGTGTTGATGAAATATTGCTTTTTGAAGGAAATAAATACAGTTGAAAGAAAAACTTGGCTTGATGCCGAATTTCTGCCGAATGCCGACACTGTCCCAAAAAAATCAACCATCAGGTATGATTAGCATAGACGTGGTGAAATGAGCATCGAAAACGGCGAACGCAGTGGGCGCCCAAAAGAGATTGTTACCGACGAAAACATTTAAAAAATCCACAAAATAATTTTGAATGACCCTAAATTGAAATTGAATGAAATAGCAAGCACTCTAAAGATATCAACTGAACTTGTATATCATACCATTCAGAAAGCTCTGTTCAAAGTGGGTGCTGCACGAGCTCACTTTTGACCAAAACCAATGATGAGTTGACGATTATTAGCAGATAACCCGCTCCAAAGCGTGGGAAAACGCAACAGTCGTTTTGTATTTTGGGATGCGCATGGAATAATTTTCATTGAATACCTTGATAAAGGAAGAACCATCAACAGCGAGTATTACATAGCGTTATTGGAGCGTTGGAAGAACGAAATCGCCGAAAAATGGCCGTATTCTCCACATCTGACCCCAACGACTATTTCTTGTTCTCAGATGTCAAAAGAATTCTCGCTGGGACGAAATGTTCGTCGAATAAAGAGGTGATCGCCAACACTGAGGCCCATTTTGAAGCAAAGGGCAAATCGTACTACAAAAATGGTATCGAAAGTATAGTAACGGTTCCATCTGTCTGAACAAACGTTGTTTGATTTCTCGGCTTTTTGTTCAACAAAAATCAGAAGTGGCGTGAAATTCTGTTGTTCTTCTCTGAATATTCTAAAAATTGTTTAAAAATTTTAAAATACGTTCCTGGAACTTTATCGGAAATTTCTTCAAAATTGGGCCAATTATTTAGTCTTTGTTATTTCTTTAAAATATCTGACAGAAGCATGCTGTTTTGATATAAATTTAACTGACAAATGATAAATGATTAAGATATTATTTGTGACTAAGTTAAAGACTTTAGCTAGCCTTTGGTTCGTCCTCTTATTACTGTATTATTGGCAGTTAAGAGAACAATTAATTACCAGTACTTTTCGCTACGTACCCAAAGGAGCGTTGCACGATGACATCAATACCAAATCGATTCACGAAGTTATCAAAGATTTCACCTTAAAATATGGAATTACTAAACCATAGCAATGTGAAAATAATAGAGTTACTGGACATAACGTAAGAAATCAGAAGATTGAAGCGAACTAGACCACAAAGACTTGTACGGTGTAGAAATGTTAGCCTTAAGTCAGCTTAAGTAATCTAATTTACTTTTCAATTTAGGAAATACATACTGATGTATTGATATGGCACTGCTTATGTATTGATCTACATACAATAGAATAATGTTAATAAACTAATTCTAAATTAAGTTTGCAGTAAGTACATATAATCTAACATTCCATAAGAACAAACAGTATAAGACTTGACTTTAAATGTGTCAAAAATATGTATTCAGTCCAGTAATATTATATCAAAGTACAATTTTTCATAAACTCATTAATATTATATAATTAAATAACAAGAACTTATAACATAAATTGTTTTAACTGTCCTGTAAATTTATATATTACAACATTTTCAAAATTATATTCTCATTTATAATGATATTATATACTCTTTAAAAATTACTACTAATTTAAAAAAGCATATCATTCAAGTCGTTCTTAAGTACTGTATTTACCCATAAAAAGGGCATACTTTTAATTATTGTTCAATGTCAGTTCAATGAGCATTTTCTTCATATAACTCGTCATCATTCGTCATTGAATTTATTAAAATTATTATATTTGAATTTTAGTGAATAATAATTTTTTTTTCTAACCTCAATCAGGACCACGTGGCTGCAATGCATATGAAATTGAACTATAAAGTTCCCAGGCGTTAATTTACTTTAGTGTCAGTTAGCCTGATTTAATGTTAACTTAGGAAATACTGAATGAATTGATACAAGTATAATAGAAATGCAATAATAAATAAATTTACAGCTTAAGATTATACTAAGCCTATCTAATTAAATATGTAGTAAAATGTACAAGTTAACGAATGTTATATAACAACATTTTATTATCATCAGAATTACTTAAATGCTCATCCTATTTATAAGTAATAGAAAAAAAAACAATCAAACAATAGGGTTTTGACAATAAATAATGCAATTTTTATTTTTTTGTAACATTGTGGTCTATAGTAGGACTTTATGGACCACAATCCAAGGATATTTCGTGCGATAAAAAAGACATTAATACGCTGACTGGTCATTGTTTTAGCCGTTAATCAATAGATTCAAATATTCCGGTCCGTAATTTATATCTCGAGGTCAGTGAAATACATCCGGAGCAATATAGTATACAACCAACTATTCATGGGTTGTCGGAAATTTTAATTGTTTGCGCTGATATTGATTTAATGGCAGAAAAAAATGCTAGGAAAAAAGGAAATGAAGATTAATCTGTCTGCGTGAAACGATAAAGCCTATAAACTAACGAGGGGCATTCATTTAGAATTTGCACCCCAAAATATCTTCAAAATAATATTCAATATTACTATTTACCATTACAAAACCAAACTGTATTCTTGCTTAGAAGACACGTATTGAGAAAAAATAGTACAATATATATTAGTCGAAATTTTCTACAAATTTATACAAACTTTCTGCCAATATAATATACAGGAAATATCGATGTTTGGCACCGAATCAATCATCGATCTTTTATCGCACTTCTTCAGCATTTCGGTACCGCGTGTTAATCAGAAGGCGCTACGTCTGGCGAGTACACTGGGTGCGGCAGACCTTCCTGTTCAAGCTGCATTTCAAAACTCTTGTAATGATGACTATGAGTATTATCTTTTGGCATCAATGTGATTGGCTATCTTGGACTAAAACATAACTTTTTACTCTTGAGATTGTTATAGAGTCATTTATCATTGCGAGACACAATACGCTACAGAAAACTCTAAATGGAATTATCAGTCAATTCGTATGATCATTTTCCGTCCTTTTTGGTCTCTCCTATTGCAGGTAGATGTTTGCAAACATATGATTCATTAGATGCTAAGCTGTCTAAAATGTCCTTGAAAGTTTGAGCTGGGTTTTCGTCCTTATCTTATTTATTAGTATATTTATAGGTCTCTTTTATTATCGTCTATGAATAACTCAATAATACTAAATAGAAAACTATTTTCAAAAAAGAGAAATGTCACAACTATCGAATCCAACAGATAGGTTAGTCTGTTTGAGAGTAGTTTGATTTTAGTTTAATCCATACATTGATGCTTCGGGTTTTATTTCACTGTAGATAATACTATATTAAAAACTATAATTTGTACAATAGTATTATGATTTACTCTCTGTTAGGACTTAGGAAAACTTCTTCCATATCAAGTAGAGTCAATCGCATTTTTTCTTTGCAGCACTTTCACATTTCACGTAATTTATTCATGAGTAGTAATCTTTTTTCAAACGTTTTCAAGTAGTCATTTATGTCTTTGGATAATATATGTTAATTCCAGCATATGACGTTATTCTTTGCACGAAATGAATTGGTCTCGGCCAAGTCATGAATAATTGGCCAAAATAATTAAATAATAACAGATTATGTGTGAATACAATATGAATACAGTGGGCAAGAAGTATGAATTGCACCACGGTCTTGCTTTTATTTGTTCTTATTTTTGATCCCAAATTGATTTCTGATTATTTCATTAAAGTAAGTGTTTCTTATATCAAAATTATCATTATCGATGTTGGTATCATCAGTTGATTTATTCAAAGTAAAGAAGCAAAATAGTAAAACAGTTCTCAACAAAATAAGCTTATTGGGCTCAAATTTTATACAATACAAAATTATAAAACCTGGTGCTTATGTTGTTGACAGATATTCCTATTATCATATGGCTGCTGGTTAAACTGTATGTTTATTTTTTGAACTAAAACACTCAACATGCTTTTTTTAACTGTATTTGGAGGGGCTGAAATAGAGACTGACGGTTTTCAGGAAAGGTTCAGCTTTATTGTAGTTTATTCGTCTTTTCCTCAAATTATTTCCTTTATAAGTATCCGTGGAATATTATAACGATTCGCATCCTTGCATAACTTGTCGTATTTTAAAGATTTAAAATATATGTTGAAAATTACTTATATAAATTTGTAGTTTGTTGATTAGTGAGAATTTATAACTTAATATACAAATTTCGATGGGAGTTTTATGATAAAACTAATTCGATTCCTGATTTATCGATACAAGTAGTTTATTGACTGGATAAGTGTTATTAAATTACTAAACACTGAAGTAATCGTTAGTAAAAATTACCAAGGCTAATATAGTAATTACCATTATTATATTAGCGTACGAATTAACATACTACGATATTAGCGTACGACAGTATAATAACCGTAACGTTATTTATAATTTCCAAAATATAATTCATTATTTATATTTTTATTTGTTTAACTGATGACGGTTGATTAAAAAAATATTCTAAATTCAAGTGAGATATAAATAAAAGATTGCTTCTAGTTTAAACGTGTTTTCTTAAAACTCCTTTTTATTAACTAGGATTTATCTGAACAGAACTTATGGTTAACATGGCCTTTATTAGCACCAAGTCCTTCTTTATCAGTATATAACAATTAATCTTATTTGTACTAATATAACAGTATAAGTGGTGGCAATAGTGTTTCTGTATTTAAATTTTTATAATATCAATTATATATGAAACAAGAGCAAGGAAACAAAATCAGTTTCCAATTCATAATATGAAAAGCATAACTATTAGTTTTATCATATTGGATAAGAATTTTAATTGTTTAAATATTAGTGAAACATATCGCTCGACATTTAACTTGACTGACTACGAAAACTGTGTGTGTTGCTGAATTAAACGTGTAGATATAGACAATTTGTTTTATGTTCGTATAGATAAAAACCCTTAGTGTCGGTTTTTATTACCATTTCTTCGTTTCTTCTTTCCTTAAATAAAATTAAAACTTTTAGTATTTTGAACCCCTTCAAATTTCTTAACTAGAACTTCCTTTAAATTCATTAAATTAACCTGAAATAAATTAACTACCAAGAAAAGAAGACATGTTGAAGTTGGATTGACAATGGTTCTTAAGTTATTCGAAGAATTTCTTGGTATAGAAAGGTGAAATGAAGGTGCTCGAAAATCCCTAGCCATAAAATATTCCCATTAGGAAACATTCAAGCTCTGAAAAGCACCTAGAGTACAAGGATTCCTGCCAAAAGCATCACAGTTCAGGGTGCACAGTCATCAAATACGGATTGCAGTAGGTCAGTTTCTCAGACATATACTATTGGAATATGGGAAACCATTCCACATAAAAATACCATGGAAACTTGAGTAGAAACACTGTCATCTAGAAATCAACAAAGGCATGCTGGCGGACGAAATTACGAGTACAAGCGACACTTAAGCATAATTTTACAACTGTAAACTCTCCAGACGAGACAACGTACATCCATGTGGCCGTTTCTTTAGGGCAGAGGTGTGGATCGTAAAACTGTTAATGAGCCTGGCTATGAAAACTATCTATTCGAAGCCGGAGTGGCGTGATTTTGATAAAGTGTCATAAATTTGTCATTTTTTTTTTGTTTCAAAAAGATAAAAAACTCAACAAGTCTTCTTTTCTTTCCTAAAATAAAATAGAGTTTCCAAGTAAATTAAAAGTTTTATTGTTTTGAACGCCATTCACAGATCATGAGTTATATGAGTCGCTGTTTTTCCATTTTTACCTTATATTTATGCTTTACTTTACTCTGTCATTTATCATTAAATTGAATTTTAAAAAATGTTACTAAAAATATTTGAAAAATTCACTAGACGAAAACAGATACGCTACATCAATTTCAACATTTAAACATTTATTTAAAGCAGAAAAATTCTCATTATTTCTTAGTATGCCTTATTTATATAAAACGCGATATTTACGACGCTTCTATTTCCGACGGAGCATCCAATTTGTCGATATATGGTTGAAAAATCTCATATAACTCATCGCCCAAAAACATTTTATTTTATGGAGAATATATAACAGCTGTTTATATTGATGTATTAAAAAAGTGGCGTAGTATTTGTAATTCGATTCTAAATAATTAAGTAATAACAAAAATAAACCATGCGGTACTTGATAAATATTGTGTTTCCAAATATCAATTTACACGTTACAGTCAGAAAATACATTATTATTTTATCAAGTGATCTATTAAAAACGTCCAGTGGGTAGGTTCGAAGAGAATTAAAAGGATTTTCACAATTTAAAACATCTGTAAAATCGAATTTTAACAGTTTATATTATAATATATTCAAATATTTGTTTATTCCAATGAATCTGAAAACACAGGTCTTACTTTCAATGGACATAATTAATAAATTACAGACATTGATTAAAATTGTCGAAGTAATGATGAGTGACTAGAATCAAATGGGAAGTATTATCACCAAAAAAGTCAGATTATGATTTCAGATATTTCATATTAACATAATGGACCATTTGGTAAACTAGATGCGGGTGTATGTATATTAATCTTTAATGGTTTATTGAATAAAAAATTTAATTAAAATAGTTAAAAAATCTTATTAGAGAGATACAGCTAACAGATATATTAAGAAACAATTTAGACTAGCCATTGCAACAATCAACAAGCGTATTTCTAATCATTCATTAAAATATTGGTGTATTTGTTTACATACTTGATGGAAAACAACAGTTTGGACAAAAAGCCTCAATTTCTCTATTTCATTCAATTTTCGACTTCTGAAAATCACGGAGTCTTAGGATCTCTAGCATCGCTTTACGTTAAATAAATACGGGAAAAGATAAAAAAATTAAAACTTAACTCGAAATCATAATAAGACATTATATATCCATAAATTGCACCTGATACTTCTGAGTTGGACACTGAAATAAAGACAGTTATAATTGTAGCAGATGTAAGACAATACTAACTAGTAACCGGACAACGCTCGACACTTTCAGAAAGCATTTTTCCAATAGCAGGTCAATTGAAAAGTCCCCGGCCCAAAAGATGCGTGTATAAATTTGCTAGCTGTCGAATCATTAGTTTGTCAATTATAGCATTTTGAGTAAAGCAACTTTTGTTATTGTGAAAAAAATTGATAAAAAGGTGTTGATGAAATATTGCTTTTAGAAAGAAATAAATACAGTTGAAAGAAAAACTTGGCTTGATGCCGAATTTCCGGACACTATCCCAAAAAAAATCAACCATCAAGTATGATAAGCTTAGACGTAGTGAAATGAGCATCGAAGACGGCGAACGCAGTGGGCGCCCAAAAGAGATTGTTACCGACGAAAACATTTAAAAAATCCACAAAATAATTTTGAATGACCCTAAATTGAAATTGAATGAATTAGCAGGCACTCTAAAGATATCAACTGAACGTGTATATCATACCATTCACATATATTTGGGTACCAGAAAGCTTTGTTCAAAGTGGGTGCTGCGCGAGCTCCCTTTTGAACAAAACCAACGATGAGCTGACGATTATTAGCAGATAACCCGCTCCAAAGCGTGGGAAAACGCAACAGTCGGCTGGCAAGATTATGGTTTGTATTTTGGAATGCGCATGGAATAATTTTCATTGAATACCTTGATAAAGGAAGGACCATCAACAGCCACTATTCGAGCGTTGGAAGGACAAAATCGCCGAAAAACGGCTGTATTCTCCACATCTGACCCCAACGACTATTTCTTGTTCTCAGATTTCAAAAGAATTCTTGCTGGGAAGAAATGTTCGTCGAATAAAGAGGTGATCACCAAAACTGAGGCCTATTTTGAAGCAACGGGCAAATCGTACTACAAAAATGGTATCAAAAAGTTGGAGGGTCGCTATAATCAGTGTATCACCCTTGAAGGGAATTATTTTGAATAAAAAACTAATTTTGTCAAATAAATTTGTATTACTATGGTAGGCCGGGGTTTTTCAATTGACCTGTTATGTTTAGCTTATTAATAATGAAACGCTTATTAATAATTATTCAAATGTTATGTGTCGGTTACGTGAATATATTCATTTAAATTTCTTTCTGATCATAATGAAGTATTTTTTCTCACATAATTGGTTATTGGCAACATTTATCCGGGGCAAGTTACTCTGAAAGAGACAATTGAAATTGAAAGAGATAAAATTGGTAACATATTTTTTGTATAATTGCAATTAATTATAGCAATTTTAATACGTTCATTCGAAAGTTTTCCTTTGATTATCTTCAAAACCCTACTCTTTTTACTCAAGTTTCTGTGATATATCCTGTATGGGATGGTTTCTCAAGTTTTGGTGTTTCTAAATTCCAATAGTCTACTGCTGTGTCGTTAGGTTACTGTAATCTCTGCTTTTGCTGCCTACAATGCTTGTACCTGCCTTATACCATAAGGCCACCCGGATTTCTACCAACTACACCAGTTATCAAACATATAGGCTTTCTAATAAAACAGGCAATAAACGTCATCAAAATTTATAATGTAACATTGTTACATCAGATTTACAGTTTGGTTTATTTTGACTCAATGATAACAAAATACTAATGTAAATAATACAATGAAATAAAAATAATTTTATCAAATATAATTTATTTTAACATTATAGTGCATTTTATGTAAGGATTTAAATTACACTTTATTAAACAGCTACGGTAATTTGTAGATTAAAGTTGTTTTATTATATTTACATTGTACTTTTTTCCACACCACCTATGAGTTCTGCGCCCTTTTTTTGTATACTGGTATATTCTGGAGGCTTAATCTATCTAATTAACAATTGTATATCCATGTAATATATTTTACTTTCATTAGAGAGCATATTTACCTTTTTACGCCTAGTTCGTATTTCCTTGTCAAATCATTTGATATCTCTGAATTTCTCCAGAGTTTCTTCCGTTACTGCCTGCGTACGTTTTCCTTCATATGTTAAAATTAGATTTAATCATTACTTTCTCCCAAACGATTAATGATGTATTAATTGTCTCTTCGTAAATTCTAACCTAATGATTATGTATATTATAACTAATTACACATATATGTATGCACATAATTATTTACAATCGTACTACGTACGTTACTTTACAATATCGTACGTTACTTTACAATATGATTTTGGACAGTTATCCTATATTAATTATATGATCACCTTCAGTTTTTTCTGCTCACTCTGCTTTAATAAATATCAGCATTGCGCCACAAGCCCACAACCAAATAGTATTATTCACATTCTTATACTATCAGAATCACTGTTCAAGTCCCATGTATCAATTTTTTATCATCTGCCTGGTGGAGTATATTGAAACTGAAGGTGTTATTGTAGCTTGTTTCTACAATGCTGCATTTTTCAGGCTTGTTTCAAAAAATGCATGTTACATAAAACACAAACATTTAATTTATATAAACGACCGCCAAAACATTAACTCAGATCCATGAAAGTCATGCCTGTTTTCATCATGAACAATAATATATCTACGATGAATTATTAACGAAATACTATAAATAACAAAAGCTATATTATTCTAAGTTACTTTTTCACATCAATTTTTCTTTACAAACTTTATTAGCGTTTTTCCGTTGGAATGGAATATCCACGTCTCGTCCGTACTTAAGAAGGCCTTACTTACATGTCTCAAAGAGCTACATATCCGTAAGTTTTCTATGGATACTTTTCGGACCAACAGTTTTTCACAAATAATTTTTTTAATAATATTTATATGGGAAGAACTATCACTGCTTTTATGCATTTCATAAATTTATAAACATATAATTTCATATCATCATAAATACATGCCTCTCTAACAAATTTTACTGGCAATAGGAGGCCCCCATTACTTTGTTCTTGTCCGAAGTAGCAATAGCGATGAGCAATCAGTTGCTGTCTCTGGATATGTAAGGGCTTTGGAATTTCTAATTGAAATTATCACAAGGTTTAAACAACAGTTAGAAATTTATTAAAACAAGCTTCGAAATAACGTTTGTCGGTTAATACCCTTTGATTATTATGACTAATGTTTTAAATAATTTTGCAGACATCTGACAACGATGTCGACCAGTATCAACATAAATCTTCTGATGAAATGAGTCCGACGAAAACACCAATTTTTATCAGACTTATAAATCAGACTCCATTCTGTCTTCTTTGACTAGAGTAATACTATTTAGTGGAATAAGAAAGATAAATCCGCTCCGAGCTCAAAACCAATTTTCCGTTTTTATTAACTGAATTTTGCAATAGATTCGACTGCATGAGGAGGCATTGTCTATTTTATTGGAAGGACTCTATAAGGTTCAAAATTACAACATCTAATTTACTATTCTGGTTGAATCTAGTTTACATCAGGATGAAAACTACTCTACAAACAATATTTTCATCAAAATCTATTTTATATATTTTAATGTGAACGAAACCCTTAACTCCAAATACTTAAAAACACAAACAAAAACACACCTGTTTCTTAGGCAACTTGGTCATTATAACATTATAATTGATGTAATTAAATAGACCAGAAAATAGATAAACGTTTTCCTGGCCAGAAACACATTCTTTGTCAAACCGAGACTCAAGAACCTTAATTGAAATTTTACGCAAATTGCTTCGTTAAACTTACGAGCCCTTTTTATAGGAATAAAATTATAATGCAAATTATTAACAACAGGCTGTAAAATATACACAAAATTATGCAACCCAATTTCAGCGGGTTTCTAGAATATCCACTCATTAATATTGATGTGTCATACAATGCCCATTACCGTAAGCTAGACAATTAAATTGATAAATAATACGGAGAATATGCTCCCTCTCAATTACCTTGCCCGTACTTGTCTAATACCATCATTTTGTAGCATAAAACAATGTTCTATTGAAGTATGGGGTCGTTAGGGTGAAAAATAGATACCTTTATGAATGAACTCTGTCTCTTATCTGATATAATTAGGAAGATTCAGCGTATATACGTTGACTTAATATACTTTACTAACGCAATCATCACTTCGGTAGCATCAGCTGTTTTATAGCGAAATTAAGGGGAAGGAGAATTATCACCCTTGATACATAATCAGTTCTCTTCTAGAAATTATTGGTTTACATAGTTATCTTTAACATTAGCTCCACTAAGTGAATTTTAATTTCAAAACGTCTAGAGAACAAAGAGAATTCGCTAATAAAAATACGGATCAAGTTGAGTTTTGTTATAATGGTTTATTAAATTATTGAGTAAAATACTAACTTCACGTCAACATATAAACATTAATGAAAATAACTATTTATTAAATCGATAACCCTTGCCACGTTTGTACAAAAAGGTATTGTGGCAAGTTTATAACACAATGTTGTCGTGTTTGTTTATTAAAGATACTTATTAGTTCTTTTATCATTATTATTTCTGCGTGATTGAAGTTGAGCCTGAGTGCATCAAGATAATTTGTTATTGCATTGTGTGTACATTGTGTCGAATGTGAATTTTAAGTGTAAGATTATGTAGGGTTGCGCGTGTTCTTGTAAGAACGATCAAAGGATCATACCCAAAATAAAATAACGTTTGGGTCTCGGACATGTTTAAAATAGATCGATATATATATATATATATATATATATATATATATATATATATATATATATATATATATATATATATATATATATATATATATATATATATATATATAGAAGAGTAAAGAAAAGGTGTAAAAAATAATAGTTTCTTCACTAAGGCATATATTTACATCACTAAATACCTATATTGTTGTAGATTAATTGTAGATTACTGTTATCATCCGATTATTATTCAAGATAGAATAATTCCACTCAAATGCATAAACAGCTTTATTAAGGTATGATTTATTTTAATAATTTAATTAAAACAGTTTTTATCAGTAATTAAAATAAACAATTAGCCTTTAAAACGTCTCAGAATCAATTTATATTGTGCTACTTTATTAGCGGTACTATATTATTTGTAGCAAATTAACCTATGTATATTAGTCTCTATCATATCACACGTATTCCAGATGCATTGCATACGGAAAATATATGAGGAAATAAAGTTAGTTCATAGGTATTTTGATGTACTTAATGAAAAGAATAAAATAAATTGTACTTTCTATAGTGTGATTGTCTCTATATCATTTAATGAAATTTTAAAGACGAAATGTGAAATAGAAAAATGCGATTATACGTAAGTACTTAATCTATTCTAATGTATCATAGTTTAGAATATATTTAGTTTTTTCATCTTAAGATAAACAAATAGGGTGGTATTCTTGACATAAGTACAGCATTGCTTTTGAATTGTCTTATGATTATAATAGCCTTAATCAACTTTTCCATATTTTTTGAAAGCGAATACTCAACCGTTGCATATTTCTGGCTGACTCGGATTTTGTAGCATCCTTATTACCGATCCATCTTTGAGTTGTCCTTGAGAGAACTTTCTGCTAAATTGTGTGAAATTGAGTTAGATAATTGACGACCTCATCTGGATCGGTAATAGGATCGATCGACATAAACGAGAACATTTGTCCATCTATTTTACTATAAGCTTTTGTATATCTGGAAACACTTCTTTTGGCGTCGTGAGTTGCCAAAGATTTTGTGGAAACAAAATAAGACCAGTGGAGGTTTCAGCAACATTTTTACCGTTGTATTTATTTTGGTCAGATGTTGGTAAAGTAGCAACCTTTGCCTGACATTCTGGGTCTTTAATACTAGCACCAATTGAATTTTACATTACTTAATTTTAGGTCATTATGCAAAGCGCAGTGTATTGATGTTCTAAGTCGATTTAAATTATTTGAAAAGAGAGGTTCGAAAAACACGAAAACACTGATCAGCGGACCCCCTTAAATTCACTGCCTTTACGCAGTAAGCTAAAAAATATACAGTTTTTCTGAGACACTTTTCTTTTGCGAAATTGGCAAAAGGGAAATATGATTGACTTTGTTGGTTTGTTTTCGTATCTTCGAACATTTTCAGCGAAATTCCAGATAATTTGTGGTTGTTTCAATTTTTATTATATGAGTTCTAAATTGTTAAAATATATTAGACTAAAATATTATGCATCTTAATAAACTACTAGTAATTCTACTATGTTTCTCAATTAACAACATTCTATTGTTCCGAATCTCCCCCGTTTTCATTCTTCATTGTTCTAAGTAATGTTAGCTCTGACTACAATTATGTCCGTTTACGGTTAACATTAGAATGACCAACAGCTTACAGCTATCTCTGATTATTCCTTAATAAATTCTAATGAAGAATATAAAGAAACTCAAAGATCTTAGAATATATTCAATAGTAATAATAATATATTACATGTTTTTGATAACCAAGTTAGATGAAAATACAAATAAATGAATCAAAAATAAAAACACTATAATATAGCGCAAAGCTAATGACTAACAAGATTCTTACTACTGAAAACGCAAATTAGATTTGCAGCTTATATTGATTTGCTGGAGTTAACTTGTCTGTCGTTGGAAACCATTATATTAGATACCTGCATGAATCATGTATTATGATTCTTTTTTCACATTCAAAACACATTTATTGATAATAGTTAGATAGTATATTATTAATTATTATATATTTGTTCGAAATGGTATTTTCAGTCAATTCTTGCTGTATCAATTTTTCTTGCTTTGAATCTTTCTCGCTACATGTAAATATTTGTAAACAACTGCATAATCATCTGATAAGGCATCTAAAAGTTCTATAAGATTTTTGAGGTCACTTTTCATCTAAATATCTTGTAATTGATTATTTTCATTCTAGCTCAACCAGGTCGTTCTCTCATCAAATCCTCAAAATTTCACATCAAAACCACTAGTTCTAAATCGTATACAATTGGCTATAATATAAAAAATATGTATTTAAATATTTTACATCGGTACGTTATCGTGAAAAGAATTATGGATTAGATGGAAATGATGGACTTATTAAATCGTATGCCTGGTTTTGGAGAATGCTGACATACAGGAATTCTGTTGTTTTTGATTCATTGTGATCCCGAAATATTTTTTGTTTTTTGATACTTTACTGCTTCTGGTCTTCTGGCTCAATTTTTCAGTAATTCTTCCTTGTATACGTTACGTTTTCTTATTAATACCCTTATTAATTATTTCTTCACAAATATGTCTAATTCTGATGTTCTTCCTATTAGCAGATCAATTCAATTGGTCAATTCTTTTATTAATGCTGATTGTCGTTGTCAAGGCACCGTGTTTTATCGCTGAAGCTCTTCCCTCGGGCTCTAGGTGGCTTAGTTTCACCAGAAATTCGATACAATGCGAATGTTTTATGTTGTCTCAAGTCATAATTCTTTTTACATGTCATAAATATTAGGAAAAATAGTTATATAGTGTAATAAATTAGACCCCTAAACTGTACAAAAGTAAACCATATTTCAATTTTAGTAAAATTAGATTTAAACGACTTCTTTAAATATAAATTCTATTAGGTTTGTTAACATCTGCTTACAGTTATATTTAGCATATTTACCCATAGATATATCATGTCTATAGATATACCAATAAAGATACAAGCAAGAATCTAATAAAACAATTTTAATCAAGGGTTTTATAATTTGACGCAAAAATAACTCTCTCATCTATGATCGAATCGGTTTCAGAGAACAAATTCGTTTCTAAATGAAAATTCTCAACACTTTTTGATCAAAACATAGTTTTTATAATTCACGTTTTTTTAACTTTTGTAAAATGCTACGAATTAATTTTATTAGATAATAATTGCTAATTACAAAAAAAAGTAATGAAAGTGAGAAGTAATCTGGTTATTCGTTTTAACATTTCGGCATATTTTAACAATATTAAACAATCCAGAATATCATATTTAACATTTCATATTTATTAATACATAAATATTAAGGACAATTTTGGTCTGTTCCCCATTTATATTATATGTATTGTAATATATGAAAAGGAAACGGAAAAACTATTTTCTTATTTCAGGCTCTTTCGGAATCTTATAACAAAAGACAGGCACAAAATCTAATTTTATACTTTTTCTCGTTCCCGGACACGAAAATCTTTACTTCATATCATCTGTACAGTCTCAATTGGTCCTTTGTTTCCATCGCCGTCTAAACGAACCCCCAAAACTTTTTTCTAGTGTGCCCTGAAAATATATGTCCACCTAATATAGGTGATATATCGGTGCCTTTATTTTACGCTCCTAGCAAGTCCATACCGTAAAATGTTATAACATATATGTTTTATTGAACCAATGATCTATCTTTTTGAAGATATTTTCTATAGAAACGTTGTTTCTGTATAGTATAAATCATTGACCATTCGTGATATCATAAACTTTCGATATTTTTTTCTTTCATAATCCTACTTTCCATTCTTTGGATATCTTAAGAAATTTTATCTAATAATTATAAGGAACATATTTGATTGAATAGTGTAATTGATTGAAAAATAACTTGATTTGTGGGTAAACTTGCGAATTGGCTTCTATTGAAAATCAATTAATATTCAAAACTAACACTGAATAAGTCCCGTTAAGCACTGTTTATTAATAATGCTCTTCATGAGTAGTTGAATTTACTTTTGTTAAACTGTCTTTTTACCACTCATTAAGTTTCTGGTTTGAAATGAAGGGAAAAAGAGTTAATTGGATGAAGTTAAGAAGCGTGTAGAAATAATAAATAGCAAAAAGTGACAAAACAACATAGGCAATTACGTTACAGTAAAAATAATAGAGATTTTTGATTAAGATATGTTAATCAGGAAGAACTATCGAACGTCAAGGAACATTAACATATAATTAATTGATTGTAACTAAATTACTTAACATAAGAAAACTCAAAGCAATAGAAAAAGACTCACAGTGTGATAAAGAATATTTAAAATTGATGCAGTTAATTGGTGCAGATGACACCATTGTTGTTTGGCCTATATAACATGTATATAGAGCTAACATTAACGTAAGACATGTAAAAAGTAATTCCTGGTCTCAGTTTTAAGAAAAATATTTATAATTGTGAAAAATAATAGTACCGTTAACAATAACGCGGTTTTGAACTCAGTTTGAAACTGTCCAAATAGAATTAAAAATATTTCTTCACCAGATTTAAACTGGTATTTATAATCCTTCATCTGTTTTCCTCACTATATTATCAATGCTATGAATCATTTTTAAAGCAGTGATCAAGGCAACGGTACGGTCCTCCTGCTGCTGCGACTACCGCGGGTTCGATTTCTGCCAGTGCATTATTGTAAATTTATATTTGTGATTGTCCACCGATAAGTGTGTAAAATCCAACACGAAAATCATCCCAGTCACACCAGCTAACAAACTGGGTAAGACCAGATGACTTTTGGAATGGTCTCTGGTGGTTTGATAAAATTTTTAGTGGCGATTTGAAGCCATCGTTAATCTTCGGAAATACTAGAAAATCCAATGGATTGACGTGATTAAAACCCATACATAGAGATGATATCGAGCAATAATATTCAACTATGATAAAATACAGTTTAATAAATAATTCATTTTAACGGAGGGGGTTAATGATTTAAACATTTGTCTATATACTATGATCATTAAAAATATAACTCACATAGATTATAAGTTATATAAGTGTGATTCCATTAAAAAGTTCTGAATAAAATTAATTTTTTTCATAACATCTTTATTAGATAGGCTTAGTAAAATCTTAATTTACAATTAATTTATTACTATTTTTCCTATGTACTTGGATTAATTCAAGACAAGTACGAGAAAATACATCAATATATATTCCTCAATTATAGCTATAGCTGTTATAGTTATTATAACAACTATAGCTATAGTTTATACTAAAGGCATACACTTTATATAAGTTCGTATGGTTTTGTTCGCTTCAATCTCCTGACATCCTGCGCGCTGTCCAGCAGTTGTATTGCTTCCACGTTAGTATGATTTAGTAATCTTCTTTCGCGTTTCAAGGGGAAATATTGGATAACTTCGCGAATCCATTTGATTTCCAGGCCATCGTGCAGTTCTTCGTTGGTTACGTGGCGATAGGCATTGGTAATCAGTCGAAGAACCTTGTTTTAACAGCGTTGTATGACTAGTTGATTTGAATTTTTAGTGCAACCCCATATTTGCACCCCATAGGTCCAAATTGGCTTTATAATTGTATTATAGATCAATCTCTTTGATTTTAGATCTAGTGAGAGTATCTTCCGACTAACCAGTATAGTTGTTTTATTTTGGTTCCAATATGTTTTGCTTTTTGTCTAACGTGATGTTTCCAGTTTAATCTACCGTCAAGATGGATTCCAAGGTATTTTGCTGATTCTGCTTGAGGAATCGGGCATCACCCATTGAGTGATATAATTAAATTTTTATTATTTCGCAGCAATGCAAAATTAACGTGGACAGATTTGGAGCTAATGTTGAGTTTTCCAATCTTTCGTCCATTTGTAGATTTTGTTTGTTGTCACTTGCAATTTTCTATTGCCCTAGGCAGAGATATATCTTTTGTCATAATAATTATGTTGTCAGCAAAGATTCCAAGTAGTGTTTCTTTTATTGTTGGAATGTCAGCAGTGTAGAAATGAAAAATGTAAAAAATTAATTAACTCTCTAGAGCTTAGACCAATAATATGTACAGTTTGTTGATTGCAGCATCTCAAACTTAGAATTATCTCCTTAGTTCTATATTATTTAATATATAAGAAATAATTCACAATACGTATTTCGATTTAAAAAATCGACCCGTACCATTGATCGAATGAAGTACTTAATAGTGGACATATGGCGACATTTGAAATCTATTACGAGTGGATAGATCTTTTTATTTCAGTTTCCTGAAATATTTTAAAGCAATTTTGAAACATGTATGTAATCATTGAGTTGCTCAATAATGGTTTAATTGGATTCAATTTCCAGTTTTCATTCATGATTTTTTTTGTTACTGTAATAAATCCATATTTCATCACCCAAAATAATGCAATACAAATTTCCCATTGTTTTTTTTAAGTAAGGCCTCAAACAAAAGAAGCGCCCCCAATAAATCCTGAGTTTCAATTAGACTCCTTTTAATCGTTTCCTCGATGTGGAAAGTTATGATATAGATTTTTTGGATACGTTTGAAGATGAGTGTTCATTATTGAACTAGACTTGGCCTGGTGACTCGTTCTTTGCCTAAAAATTCACAATCATTCAACATCATTATGAATCCATAGATGGCGTTTAGAGAAGTGTTTACTTCTCAACCAATATGCTACTGCTGGTGCCGCAGAAATCTGTGAGGAATTAATTTGCGTTTCAATCGGCAGACATTTCCAAACCACAATAATTTGTGTTTTCGAATTTGTTCTTCAATTCTTCAAAGTTTTTCCCATCTTAAATGAATTCAATTTGAATGAATTGAATTTACCGTAAACATCGCATATGAAAGACCTCAAGCTTACAGATGTTAGATTCGTGCACTTATTCTGATCTTGGATCTGACTAACTGAATCCCGTTAAGGTTTACAATAGCAGACGATCCGTCACTTGTCAATGCTTTGTTTTTTACTCTCTTTTTAATTCTCAAGACATATAGCTCCGCAGCGTGAACATCATCATCATCTCATTTCTTTTAACATACCCAAACTACTTTCGTAACTTTAGTTAACGAGCGCATGACTTCTATTAAAATATTCTTATTGAAATTGAAGTTAAGCCTCAAAGAAAATATCAAATTTGGCACAAATCTCGACATATTCGATTATGTATAAATTACTGTTAATTAGACTTTAGTAAAATAAAATAAACTGGTATTTACTTCGTAAAATATTTTTGTTATAAGCATTATCTCAACTGTATTAAATAAAACTTTTATTCTAAAGTAATGGCGTTCAATTAAATTTTATATCGCCCTCATTTTAATAAACCTACTTAAAAGAAAATGTTTAAATAAAAAAGCAATCTCGGCTATAAACAGCATTATTTTAAAAATAAGACCCTATTAGCCACCAATTGCATCCCACTTTCCAACCGACAAAGGCTAATGACCTTAACTAACCAGCCAACTGGATCCGGAACAAGTAAGCTCGTTCTCCCCGAAAATATACGCTCTTCATAAATTAGAGATAATCGCGTGGCCTTACCCTTTTTTTGTTTTATTCCTTGCGGATTCACGTCAACAGTCCTTTGTTTTCTTAAAGTTATGTCTTTGAAGCGTATCTTATAACTCTTTATATTCTGAAAACCAATTTTCTTTATAACAACTCGGTCTAGGGCCCTTTTTATGCCTCGCCGGTCATAGCTTTTTCGAATTTATATGTGAAAATTCGGGATCACTTCTACAGGCGTAACAAAATTGAAGGGTCTTTTTGACCAAAAGACAATGATACGGACAATGGAGAAACGTCGCTAGCGCGTAAGCATAATATGCATGAATAAACAGGTTATTAAACTATATTTAAACTTTTTTCACTTATTTTGTTCAAGTTAAATTGACGTGACATATATTTTCTCCTTATACACCTATATTAATACAAATTATTCTCCAAAATGTATAACTGTAGAACTACTAGACAAAATTGGATAATTTTTTTAATTATCGGGACAACGTTTGTATATTATTATTATTACTTTTTTAAATACATTTTAAAGTCTTCTTTTACCAGCTATGGCTTTATCTTGACTGGATCAACAGTTTAACGTCTGCTCCGACCTCGGTCCTCAACATTAAGCGTACCGACTGGCGAGTGACGAACTTTAGAAATCATTCCAGTAGACATCCGGTCTTACCCAGCCTGGTTGCAGGCGTGACTGGGATCATTTTCGTTGTCGAATTTTACACACTTGCCTAGGACAATCACAAATTTTAAACAATTACAAGCAGAAATTTACGACCATGTCCCAGCAGGATTCGAACCCACGACTATCGCAACAGTAGAAGGACCATCCTATCGTCTTTACCACTGTGCCACTTAGCCGGCTTTCTTATATCACATAATATAAAGAGAGTGACACAGAAGACAGTTGATATAACATTGACAGATTGACTATTTTAAATTGACTTCTGAGTATAAAGGGACTCACACATTTTAATCAACTTCACATTAAATAAATTAAACATTGCATTTATTTAAGAAAATTAACTTGCTAGGTCTATAAATTAATTTTAAATGATTTTGTTTCATTGTAAAAAGTCGGTACAGTGTATTTTATTCGAAGTATTGTCAATACACAGCCGCCACTTGTTCCCATATTTCAGGAAATTTACGGATTCCATCTCCAAAGAACGATTCATCTTTTGAGGCGATCCACGAATCGACCCAATTTTTGACATCTTTATATAAAGTATTCAGACAGGGTACGACTCATATGTCAGAACAAGCAGTAGTCAGAACAGGCAAAGTGTGGGGAATACAGCGGGTTGGGTAGCACTCCCATTTTAATGTTTCCAAGTATGTTTTCGCTGGCTTTGAAACATGTAGTCGAATGTTATGATGCTGAAGAATAATATGGTTGTATCTTTGCTTGTATATCGACTAGATTTCGCGCAGTGCTTAGCGCAAATTTATGTAGCTGGTAATCCTTGATGGTTTCATCGAGTAATACTTTCAAATCGTTGCGTTCAAATTGTTTTGTGTGTCCAGAATGCTCATTGACTTCGATGACTTTTTGAGATCCGAGAACAGGAAATAGTCGCTAGGGGCTAGATCTGGAGAAAACAGTGGATGAGGAAGCAAATCGAAGCCCAATTCATGGACTTTTGACACGATGCATTGTCTTGGTGAAGCAGCACTTTCTTTTTCTTCAAATGCGGCTGTTTTTCGGCGATTTCGTCCTTGAAACGGTCCAATAATGCTACGTAATTGTCGCTCCTGATGGTCCTTTCTTTTTCAAGGTAGTCAATGAAAATATTTCCATGCACATCCCAAAATACAGACGATAGAGATGTAACTTTGCCAGTCGACTGTTGCGTTTTCCCACCCTTTAGAGTGTGTTCATCGTGTGCAGTCCTCTCGAATGACTCGAATGTTATCGAGCTAAACTCTTAGTCCGCAAGGCTGCCCACTGGGTTCGATCATATATTTTGTGTCACCGATCTGATAGCTAATCCTGGTTACTTGATTATTCGTTTTTTATTTTATTGGAATATATTTATTTGTAGCGCATATTTCACATAAATATTAGGCCAAAAATTTTCCCTCCATATAAACTTTAAACTTGGTATTTTGATTTTCTTGACCCGAGGTGCCTCTAGTTTCTGCAAAAATGGCGGCAAAATTTTCGTCAGTCCGATTAAGGTATAGATAATTAGTGTACAGTGGCGCACAAATGAGCATTGGACATCGATCACTTAATCAGGCATTAAAATATTTATTTACAATGCTATCAGAATTTTTGAAGGCACAACAATTCTGTTGGTAGGGTAATTTTTCTAAACACTACCATCTAGTCTCAGATCAACGGCTGCTGATGAAATATAAAGATATGTGAAAAGTTTTACTATTATCATAAAAAGTTTAACAATAAAGACATACCCATAAAACTTCTAATGCCAACTGACTTGCCTTTTGAATTTCAAGGTGCCCTGTTTCCGGTAAGCCATCTATTCTCAATGACTATTAATAAATCACAAGGTCAATCGTTAGAAATGTGTGGAATAAATCTTGAATTGTCGTGTTTTTCGCACGTGGAGTTGTAAGTTGCGTGCTCGGTAGTTAGTAAATAATCGACGCTATTTGTTTCTCTGCGAATGAAACATCTAAAAATGTACTATACTATAATTGATTAGAATTGGTTAAGTACCTATGTAGAAATTTTTGTGTTTTTTTAGTCTTGATAACACTATAAACTGAACAATTTTTATCATTCTTTCCGCTAGTTACACTAAAAGACATACGAATAGTGTTTGTTTTCTACCATCTATATGTGCAACGCCATGACATACCTATGATATGATATGATAGGAAATAAAGCACATAAGTGAATTTGATTACATTTGATGCTTAATAATTAAATTAATAGCACAGCTTATGAGCTGAACATAAATTGATTCTAAGGTGAAACGAATTTCGCTGGATCAGCTAGTTTGAAATATAAAAAGAGCATAAAAGCGCTTGTCTCTCAGATATTATTTAATATACATAAACGTTGAAATTTATATTGTTTGATCCTTTAGCAGGCTCGAATATTATGATTTCAGATATAATAGCGTGATATCCTTGTTTACCCACAATAAATAACTGCAGAATGTTAGTAAACCGACAGACTGTGTGCTCTAAACAAATCCTACCCCCCTGGGTGAAAGTACGGTCTTCATAAATTAGAGATAATCAGTCGGTCCTACCCTTTTCACTTTACGCTTTGCAGATTTACGTCAACTGTCCTTTTGTTTTCTTTACTTATGCGTTTTTGACGATGTTTTGTATTAAAACGTGGACCATTTTAATGGAAAATTTATTATTGCTGAAATTTAAATGAGGGATTCATTTCCAGTCTGTATCGGATTTCTTTTATCTATTTACTAATATTATTTTACAATAGACCTTCATAAATGTACAAATAAAATCAAAATTTAATTTTGGCTATATTTTTAAAACACTAAATATATTTTTAGTTTTTTTTTTTGATAAACTAATACAGCTTTTAAGATTAAAATTTGATTAAATATATTAAATATAGATATTGTTGTGAATTTGAAGCAATTTAACATTTTTAATACAGTGATGCATCAGTATTACATATGTATTCAAATAGTTCTCGTTAACTCTAGCATTCCTCTAGGTCCGTTTTAAAAAGCTTTTCTGGAATTTCACTAAAAATTCCGGGACAAAAACTTCAATCAGAAACTGGTTGCCCAGATGGATAAGGGTTTCTAAAAGAGATTTATACGTAGGGAAGCAAATATGCCATGAAATTCTTGTAAGTATTGTTAATAATATTTCGACAACATTACTATGCATTAGTCCAACTCTTTTATAACCAAAAGTTATAAAAGCATTATGGATGTACCAGTATAAACCGTTTCTTTCAAATAAGTATCGTATATAATCGTAAGTATGTCCCTAAATTACACTCACTCATCGAAACTCACCATTCGGTCGAAACAACTAATATCCCATTGTAGGGCACAATGGGATATTAGTTGTCTATAGTTGTATATTAGTTCTATATTATCTATATGGATTCAATAATATCAATAACATATTTACGATTGTGCCAGAAATCTTCTCTAATTTATCTCAAATCTTTTTAGTTTAATCTTAAATTAATCTCTATTAACATTATTCTGACTATTTTAACTTGAACATTGGTGCCTTGGGTATGTGACAGCTGGGTCTCTTACGAACATTGTGGCATAGTTCTCGTCGGGAGCGCATGTTTCACGCGCGTGCTACGACCATGAGTGAACGTTAAGTGCCGACCGCTGTAGCGCAACGTATTGTCATTCGTTGTTTAGTGTGGGAAGGCGATAAAAAGACGGAAATTTTTCTGCGTTTGCAAAATAAGATCGGTAGTGAGTGACTTAGTAGGGCTGTCGTGTTTAAATGGGCCAAAGCATTCAAAGATGGCCGCGTAACCGTCGAGAACGAGCCGCATGATCGCCGACCGTGAATCAGCATCATACCAGACAGCAGTGCGTAGAACAGCTCATTTTGGGGGACCGTAGGATAAATGTTCGAGGCATTTCGTCTGAACTCGGTTTCAGTATTGGTAGTGTAGAGTCTATCATCCACGAACACCTTCAATATCGCAAAATAATGGCGGAATTGATTCCTAAACTGTTGAACGTCGAGTAAAAAATTTAGGCGGTTGAAAGTTTTTCGCCGCTTGCTGACGCAATACGAGGCGCAGGATGACGGTTTTTTTAACGCGAATCTTCACTACAGACGAGACATGGGTACATTATTACGAAGCGTAGACAACCAGGTCCGCGAGTAAGGTTCTATGTACGGTGTTCTGAGACCTGCGAGGTGTGCTGCAGGTGGATTTCCTGCGCACCCAATGTACCACAAATGCTGCATACTACTTTAGCCTTCTGAAAACATACGCGAAACCCGCTTATCGCTCGAAATGGAGGAGCATTCCATCGCGAAGTGTGATTCTTCTCCAGGAAAATCTGCGCCCTCATACCACGCGTCTCATGCAATCTCATCTTGATACCAAGCCGGAATTAGGGTGGGATGTACTGAAACACCCCCCTACTGCCAGGATTTATCTCCCTGCGATTATCACACATTTGGTCCACTGAAAGTATCCCTCGGAGGTCAAAGATTCAATACCGACGACGAGGTAGATAATTTCGTGCGCACATGGTTGTCCGAAAGGCCCAAAGAATTCTTCCGTACCGGCATCAAAAAAGTTCCGGAAAGATGGACAAAATGCGTAACTAGTGAAGGAAAATATCTAGAAAAACTGTAAATTTTTTAAATAGTAAATAGACGTATTTGTCTCGATAATATTTGAACCACCCTCGTACTTTAAACAACATTATTAAAAATATTTTATTTGGCATATCAGTACCATTTATAAAAAATTCTTATTTATGTTTTTAAATATAAAAATTCGTGATTTAGCTGTGAAATTCCTAATATTTTTATATATATTAGTAACTCAGCGTGTTAATAAATATATTCCCGTTTAAATTTTTAAGTAATTATACTTTAAACCTAAAAATACTCAATAATACTCAATACTTCCATGTTTCCTTTTAAGACATTTTACTGATATATTCCTATAATTATAAGAGCCAAATTATATACTAGTTTTGTTATTACAAAAATGATGTACATAATCAATATAACATATACATTAGGAGTACAGATATATTTTTATATACTTATATAATTATCACTTTCAATGCTTTCAACGTATTCTGACAAATATAACAAATTTCTGACAACCCTATGGCATTCAGAATCATCTTGAAGATATTATTTTGGAACACTTTATTTTAAATTTTGCAATTGGTGATTTTGAAAAAAGGAGACCATACCTGAGAACCATATAGAAATACAAAGTACCACAGCCTTTATACAAAATTTTTTATTGAGACTGGTAGTTTAATTGACCTATTCATATTGAGACAACAATAGTCTCAATACACCCTAGCCCTTCGCATTAGCTTATTGGATTGATCTGACCATCTTAAGTTGCGGTCAAAATTAACTCCAAGGTGTGGAACTTTTGTAGACACGGAATGAGATTTTTTCCTGTCAATAAAATGGCCTCAGTAAGGGTACGTTTACGGTGGTAAATTATCGGTTATATTTGCCTGCTCCTGGAGTTACGTCTTTGAAATATAGAGAATGTGGAAAGAAGACAATATTGTTATGCATAAAACGTAGATTTGACTGTTTCAACTTTAATATAAGTATTCTATAAGGATATAAGCTATTGAGATAATAAACTATACTGAGGCTAATGGGGAGCCTTGTGGTATACTGGACCTGATAAAATAGTTAGTCGAAAAAGTGTCACCAACTTTGGCTTGAAAAAATTAGCAAATCATTATACCATACTTTGTCAAAGTTCATAATATGATCGAATAAAACTGCCTTTTTAGGTAGTTCTCATAAAAATTCCGCCTGCTAACCTTATGCTGTAGCCTAGATGAAGTTTATGCCCTGAGGAGCGTTTGGGTTAAAATTCAAATTGCTCGTCTATAATATTTTATCGGAAAACGATTTTCGTATTTGCAGCTTCATTGATTCTTCATTCATTCAATCTTCTGATATCTGCCTGTGTCCAGAAGCGGTACTAGAGTGATTTAGCAACCTTCTTTCATGATTTAAGGCAAAATTTTGGATCACTTTGTACATCCATTTGATTTCGAGATCCTTTTGCAGCTCTTCATTAGTTACATAGTGATAAGCATTGGTAATTAATCGTAGAACTTTGTTTTGGGTGTGGTGGATTACTAGTTGGTTTGGTGATTTATTACAACCCACTATTTACTTACCACTTACATGATATTTCCTACCATCCAGAGATGTATGTCGAGGTATTTAGATAGTTCTGTTTGAGGAATCGGACATCCATCAAGTGATATAATTACATTTTTATCATTTCAACACAACGAAAAATAACACTCCAGTATCTAGTCCATGTGTAGTTGGCCATATTGTCCTTAGTGTCTGTTGGTTGTACTTTTTCGACAGCCTTAGGCAGATATATATCTTTAGCTACGATAACTTTGTAGGCCGCAAATATTTCAATTTATTTTTTGTGTAAGCTTCTGAATAATTTTTGAGACAAGGCCTATATTTTTAAAGTAATTGCATTAAGAGGTATTTCTTAATAAAGTAATTTATAATAAAAAATTGATCAATATTTTTGGAGGATAAACTTAGTTGAAATAAATGCTTTCCTGCACTATGAAAATGTATGAATTTAGAATACTAAGGAAATTTCTACATTATTTTGTATACAAAATTATCTAGTACACGAAACAAAACCATATTTTATTAGAAGATAAACTTATTTTAGGTAAACACGATCACGGAAGTGTACTGTACAATATTATACTAGTTAGCTCTGTTAGAGGACTAACTTAAATGAACGGAAACCACCAGGTGATAGTTACCTTAATTCTGCCTTTCGGTTATTAAGTCCCTGGATGTTATAGACAATAAACATTAATCGAAGAACTAACGCGCGCCGCCCTTCCCACAGTTTCAAGGCACGTATTGTGAACTGCCTAATAAAAGTCCTTTATCCTATTTTCAAGATCCTCTGAGGGGCTGATGCGATTCTAAAAAATCAATATTGACGCATAAACCGAATATCGTATAAGTTAAAATGTAATGCAGTATTTTTACGCACTAGAATTTTATCAATGGACAATAAAAGGTTTTTGTATAGTAAATAAATTAAACTGTAAATTTAGTGATTTAATTGCAATATTTTTATTATATCAAAATGTTGTATTATACATTAAATGTAAACAGAATTGGTCCGAGAGTTTTTATTAGTTATTCGGGTAGCTCCACTTCATTGAAATACCACTTATGCAGAGGAGAGTACCTATGTCGATTGGCCTATACCAATGTTAGTTCAGAATTTACTACAGAATATTCCGTTAGTATAGTAGTTGAATCAAATATTTAAATCTAATATTTAGAAAATTATTAAGATGTATTGTATTTGAGAATAAAACATTAGTGTTGTCATTTAACATAATTGATAAAAGAATAAGATATATTTTTTTTACCTTGTTACAATTTGTGCGAAAAAATAAACTACGTTTTTAAAATTATAAGGTTCCTCATTTTCAGTGGAAAAGCAATCAAGTTGGCTGTTTTTGTTGTTGCATTTAGTCTATTACCAAATAATGTTCATCTGAACCTCTTCGGCTACCAAGGCGACTGTAACTCTATCGATATCAACATTATAAAACTTATCACCAGCAGATTAAATGTAACGATGTTGATAATATAATACATATAATACGATAATACATAATGCTGACGTACAATTAATTAAATTACGAATATTCTCTAAAGAAGCTGATTTTCAAAAAGTTAGCCAAAAAAGCTATTATAATTATCTAACCGAAAGAACATAGGATATATCGTAGAAGCTCTAAAGATACATATATGTGAGCATCCATCTGTATCAGAACAAATAGCGATAATCTGAATTGGTCTTTGCAAATAGAATGGTGTTCGTCAGGAGATGAAAAGGTTTTTACAGGATTATGAAATTTTCAACACAAAAAGAGAAAGCACCCAAGTGCCGCCCTCAAGAACCGAAGAATGGAGCTGTACCTATAAAAAACCCGACCCAAATACTCGACAGTCTGATGCTATTAGAAACAAGAAAGTCATCAGAGAGACCAACAATCTAGGAAAAATAGCGCCTCCAAACTATCCCTGGCCTCTATCTCTATATCTAGTATCACCAAGAGTGTTACAAAAAATCATCAGCAACCTTAAATCCAGAAACGCACCTGAATATGATAACATTTCAGTATTCCTACTCAAAAAGCTCCCACACAAGCAGCTCCTGGGATTGACCAACATCATAAATTCCACCAAGCGGGTGCAACACTTCCCAAAAATTTGGTAATATGCACACATAGTCGTGATTACGAAAAAAACAGCAGATTCTTCGCCTTCAGACCACAAATCCATCAGCCTGCTTAGTTCAATGCACTAGATTGCTGAAAGAGCGATCCTGCTTACACTCAACGGGTTCACTGAGCAGAACCATATCATACCAGACGAACAAAACGGGTTCAGAGCTAAACATTCAAGTGCATATTAGAGCACTAGATTGGCCGCATAAATTCACTTTGCTATGAAGAAAAAATGCAAGCTCTGCATGCTCTTTTTACACCTAACAAAAGCATTCGACAAAGTTTGGCACAATGGAATAATACACAAAGCCATCGAAGAAGGTTTGCCCGAAGACCTGATAATTTTACTTCGTTCCTTTTTGTCAGAGTGCTCCTTTGAAGCAAAGATCGGTAATACACTCTCCAGTCCTAAATCAGTTACCCATTAACACCAGCATTATTCAACTTCTTTATGTCAGACATTTCTATGAATAAAGTTGTTGAAACCGCCTAATACGCGGATGACACAGCTTCCTTCACCAGTTCACGTTCTGTAAATGCCTTTCAGAGGAAACTTCAAATTGAATTAAATGCCATGGACCAATGGTTGAATATCTGAAGGTTGAAAATCAACCCCCAAAATAACCCAGGCTATACTCTTTCACAATCAGAGAGACATCCGTAACTAGCAGCTGAGAGTGGAAAAAGTGTCAATCCCTTGGCGATAAAAGCCACATATCTTGGCCTCATCTTTGACCGCAGCTTCCTATAGTTAACACAGATAAATAAAGCAATATCCAGAGGCTGCGGTATCGGCACAGTGCTTAACCCTCTCATCTGCAGAATAAGTATATTGTCTTTGATTATTAAAGTTTTGCTTTACTAGTTGCTTATCAGATCTGTTGTGTTATATGGGTAGTTAAGAACAGCTTTGTGTAAAGTTCCTAGTCATTTAAACTGAATTTTAAACTGAAGAAGCAAAACTAAACTAAATTGAACTATTTCTTAATCGTAAATATAAACAGTAAATAGAAAAATATTACAGCCCTTACACAATATTAATGTATAAGTTTTGTGTTAATGGTTAATTTCAAATTAGATTATTATATAAAAATTTAATAATAACTTACAGACTTTTAGTTAGTTGTTAGAGTAAGTACAAGAATCCACATAGATAAGTACAAGGATAAAAAAGTGGTCTCCATTGCAGAAGTAATCAACCGAATTGGTCAATCTGTAGGATCTCTTGTTTCTCTAAAAAGGTGTATATGGAAGATCGGTACTTATATAACTTATATATATCGCTATTGCAATTTAAGATCCATATGTTCAAGTAATTCAAAAACGATGCTTAAAGAATTCTAGATTTTATTGTTCAATCCTTTTTTCATTATGCGACAATCAACACCAATGAAACGCCCTCAAAATTAATACAATGAACAGGAAATTCTAGGATCTAGATTACTCTACATGTAGTCTCGATATCGTCGAATGAAACTTGAATGAGTTCCTTGTATATTCCGATGGCATTTTAGACACACTATTTACTAATACAGAAAATTATATTATAAATTATTTATTTTCAGTTTATTCTTAATATAACTAATTAATTATTCGGCAACTAATTTGAAATATACTAAAATTGTTACTAAACTTTTTTGTTGTACAATTTATTATAAATTGTAATATATACGTTTAGTGTTAAAATATATATGCTGAGTTTAAATGAACATTGGTTATTGTTTTGCCAGGAAAATATGTATGCTTTTATTCCTACATTATAAATTATCATCAATTTATTTCAAATATGGTTTCAATTTGCCACACATTTAATATACGTATTTAGATAGAACAAATCTGAAATTCAAATATTTAATCAAGAGATTTAAACTTTGCGGTTGCCGGTGCCATGTCAAATTTTCCCTTTCGGTGCATCCTATTGAATAATTTATAACTAAGACAAGACGAAATTTGGTTGGGGGTGGTAACATTGTTAAAGGTATAGTAATATTTCGGAGGTAATTTTGCTGATGTTTCAATAAGTTGGTATGCGAATATATCAACTAGAGACAGGCGGATATAAACCCCATCTCCTATTAAGGAAATTTATGTCTAGCAGTTAACAAGAGTAACAGCAATAAATTTGTCAGTTAACTGGTAAAGTTTTCTATAAAAGTATTTATTTAATTGTTATTGTCGAAATACTTATTCCGATCCGTAGCGTCGTAGATCAACGTAATTAAGTCAAAATCTAGAATAAACTAGGGCGGTGCTACACATACAGGATGGATATAAAGTTTAAGCAAAACTTGAAAAGTGAATATTTGTCATAGATACCAGACACCTTCTTAAGGTCTGAATCTACGGTAGATTTTTACAAAATGGTAATAAAAAACTGAGAACATATGATGGATGGCGAGAGTCAAGAAACACTGTGTATAAAAGAGCTACTGGTAGAACAAGGAACAGAATGGAAGATTTGCATTTTTATAGTTTATGTAGATATATTTTAGATGCGGAATGCGAAAGATTGTAATTTTTAATAAATTTTATTCTGCTTCCCTGTATATGTATATAGTGAACCTCATTTTGAGCAGCTTTGGAAGGTGAAAATGTTGCTCTAAAAATTATTAAATTTCTTCAAACATCTTCCTGGGCTGAATTAGCTATATATAAGATAATTTGCCGAATGCTTTTGAAATCCGAGCCGGTGTTCGCAAACAAGATCTCATCTTTCCACAGCTTTACATCCCATTTGTGGACCAATATCACAGAGAGCAAATTGATATGGATTAACATAATCAGAGGCGAGAATGGTTGTGACTAATGGCCAACAGCGGCAAGAGAGAGTGAGAATTCTACCTGAACATCGGCTATGGTTTTATACCTCGCTAAGGAATAGCTAAATACAAATATCTTCATAATTGTGTTATCGCCAGTTGTTGTTTGAACAAAATAATTCTCATTAATATTACCTCATATCGTTCGATATATACGATAGGAGAAGAACTGAAATGAATATTAAAAGTATCCCCAAGAGCTCATTTAATTTAACAGTAAAAGAAAGCTAATTTACTATTAGAGCTATTATTTTCTTAATTATAAATCACAAGAATATCACTAGAATTATTTGTGCACAAAAACCCAAAATAATATATCAAGCTGTTTTCATAGACAACACACTCAAACACAACATACTTTGAAATTGCTAATTTATTTTGTTTGCTGTCATATAGCTGCATTTAATACGCTTATAATATGAATCTGTTTTAATTCTGTCCCCCATTTTTGCATTCATATATATATTGGGCAATTTTGAAGCTGCACTAGATCTTTGTTTAATATTGAGGGTCTAGCCCATTAATTGCATAAATTATCTTCAGTTTACAACTCTAATATTATCATTTATTGTGTTTATCAAGTGACATTGTTCATTTCAGTGTTGTAAATCACTTAATCCTCCTGATAATAGCTCATTCTTCTTTAATAGTTCTGTTTTAATTAATTTAATAAGTTTTTTCTTCGTTCCTAAATCTGATGCTGATATTATGTACAAAAATTTGTGGAGGTAATTGTTTTGGTCCAACACATATACCACTACTGCTAATTAATAGAAATATCAAGTTTAAATGCACGAACTACAAGCAGTGCTTCTAATTAGTATCTACGAAAAATTGTTTCCAATAATTTACATCAAAGGGATTTAAGCAGCAAATCTTCATATAGTCTTGATATAATATGAGTCTAAAGGTATTTGTTATAAGATACATTTTAGTTAATGCATCGAAAATTAAGAGTAACATGAAAACATATCATTTTCTTTGCTTGTTTCTAAACGCAATTCATATTGGAAAATGTTCAATATCTAATTTAAAAATATTTAATTTAAAACTTACTAAAACGTAATAATAATTCAAACATTTATTATCGCACGAAAAACTAAATGTCATGAAAATTGAAATATCAAATGAAACTAAATATTAGCGTAAGTAGGTGAATTACACTTAATTACTTCAGATCTGCTATTTCAACTAAATATAATTCGAATAATACCTTTTGAAACAAATCCTAAACCTACGTCAAAATTGACAGCTGGATATTTTGTAATTACGGGATTTAGCTTATGGTATAAATCGAATAGCAAATTATAAAGTCTGGGTTATTAGTTAAAATCTACTAATCGTGCTAACATTGTATTCTACGATTTTCTACGAATAAGACTCTATAAATTTAGTTCAATATATATATTGTATAGAGTTAATTAAAATTAGTTTAAAAGAAAAATTAAAGCTACTTTTATTGAATAGAATATGTCATTCTTATTTTTCGTTTTTTAACACCATTAAATATACTGATAAAGTGGAAATATTTAATATTTTTAATTCTGATAATATACTTCCTTATATAAAACGACTAAACATGGTATGTTCTACAAGGTATCTTCATATAGAAATAAAAAAAGGGATATAACTAAAACAGTAAATACTTATGATCTATATCTTATAAAAGTTGGAGACAATATAAAACGAAACTGGTATATTAATTAATTAATATCAAGCGAAGCTCACCTCCGACGCGCAAAATTATTAACGTCGGCAGCTATAAGAGAAAGTATAAATTACAAAAAATCTCTATAAAGTAAAAAATACCAGTAAAAGATTATTAGAACCTGCTACAAAATTAATACAGAAAATATAAAAAACACTTATAAATAAAAGAAAATTGTATAATTATTTCATTGCTTATGCTGGAGAAATTTCTAAATATTTTATTGATCAAGTTATTTATAACATATTTTAAATCATATCGACCAACATTAAATACTTCAAGCTTCAACTTCCATCTAATGATTCATGAAATTTTTAAGCAATTAGTTACAGTATTTCTTATTTCTATAGTTTTTATTATATTTCTATACTTTTAATTCAATGGGAATAATTTAATTTATCGATTTAATTAAAAAATGCTTCTTAGCCACCTGTCAGTAGTTCAACGAATTCGATGATGATATATGTAACCCTAAGAAATGATATTCACTGGACTTCTGAATAATGATATTAGAAATTAGATGAAATATGAATATCAGAACAGCTGCTTTCAATGTTAGGTGATATTTATAAAATACTTTTAACAAAAAAATTGATCCGACTTCAAAGAATAAATAAGGAACTCACTAAAAGGTAAGAAATATTCAAAATTAGATTTTTAAAACAAAAAAAAAACGTTTTTGAAATAAAATATGTTCATTATAAACGTTATAATAACTAAATAAAAGTTATATTATTTTTATTATTGTTTGGACTCTGTCAAACATGTTTTTAGTAGATTCGAATTAGTTAGTTCATAAGCGTTCGTTATTACATTACGATCATAAATGCAGCGCTTTTAGAAACATAAACTTAGGAAATAGAGCATTAATAGATAAACGTACAGGAATATGAAATTGTAAGGGTCTAGAAAGGCAAGCAGGCAACACCGAGCATTCGCTAACTTATATTCATCATGAAATAATGATATAGTTTGATGGAATAACAATTCATGTAATATATTTGGCGTCTAAATAATATGGCAAGTAAGGTAGTATGAACCAACAGTTATGGTTCCTTAATCACTATAATGTATCCGTTAATAAATAGAATCACATCGTATTCTCATATTTGAAGAGATTGCTTTTAAATTTTATAATCATAAATCATTATTTAGCGTTATTTTGGAACGATGAAATGATAGCAGCCTCTCTCGTGACCTACATTAGTCATTATTAGTAACGACAATCTTTCTTCTTTTGTAAAATTCGTTTCGAATCACAAGGACGTGTTCGAAACGTTGCATCAATGAATATTCATGACGTGTTCGAAACGTTGCATCAATGAATATTCATGAATTGAACGTAACTTTATTATTAATATAGAATACATAGAATATAATAAAATTGGATGAATCTATAATCTATACCAAACTTCGGTCCACAAATCTTACCTGACATTATGAACAAACATAATAATAATTCAAATAAAAATACCAGATATTACAATACTGAATAAAATAATTTAATGGTAAACATAAAATTCAATCATAAAATTTAGTTGTCAAACAAAATTTAAATAAACTATTACGCTAAATAATGCATAATACATTTGGCTCCTTGAATATTGATCTAACGATTGATTTTTATTATTAAAAATAATATATAAATTATTGGGATATGTTATTCCTAGTTACTAATTTCGATTTAAAATGGTATTATTAATAACAAACATTACAAATTGGCAAGACTAAAAGAATATCTGTTCCAACTAAAATTTCCCGCCGAATTCTAATTGAACATCGAGAGTTTTGTTTTTACTTATGGTATATCAGAAAGGAGACTTACCCGATGCTTAATTCTTTTTAATATACTTTTTTTTTCTTCACTGATTATACATTATTTATCATTATGCGCATCTCCTATTCAGGAACTATTTAGTCAGAATTTGTCTTGTGTATGTAAATTTATTAATGAAAAGGCTATGCTAAATATAGATAAACTATAAAATAAATAATCTTTAAACATACTTGCAAACTCTTGTAACATTCTAGCTGTAATTCATAATTTACATCCACAATAATGTCAGAAATGTATATTAGAACTTTGAGAAACCCTTTATATATCATTATATAATTATCCATTATTTCGTCAACGATGAAAATACTTTTTATATTTATGTGTATTGATGTTTATTATAATATAATTTTTTAAAAATGTATTAATTTATAATGTATATTTATAAGTAATATTTACACTACTAGAAGTATATATATGTTATATAATGCTGATTACGGACCTGGCTATTGCGATCATCTGTTTTCAAATATCTCAATGCTGAACGAATCAGGCGGGTTGGTCTGTTTTCTAATAGATATGAACCCTCAGTCGTTCAACAAATCGCCTTTGTTTTCTTTTTTATAAAACCATCAAAACCATTTCGCTTTTATACTATTATTACCGATACATTTTTAGGCGGAATGTGATTTTATTTCAGTATGGTATGCAATATATTTTTGATGTGGCCACTATCTACCCCGAACTTTGAACCAAATTACACAGGCGATATTTGCGAATAAACACAACCACTAGGAATAGCAGTTATTACAATATTCAATACAATACTTTTATGGTAAACATAAATTTCAGTCATAAAAGATTAATCGTTATATTAAAAGTTGCGGACCGAAACCAATATATGAAATAATACTGTCGATGTAAAAGTCCATTAACGTAGAAGAATTTTCCGGTCGTTGGTTTTACGTTTTCATGTCGTAACCGTACCTGAACAAAAATGTATTATGAACACAATCAGCATTAAATTTGATTTACTGTCGATATAATTTTCCCGGCCATTATAATTTTTGTCGCGCTTTCCGAACATTAATCGATATTTTACTGGTATTTACTGAAAATTCATGCCTCACAAAGCTTTCCGTTATGCATGAAATTGTTCTAAAAATTAACTGCACCCGCATATTTTTCTTGTTGCCTGCAAATTATTAAATAATATATAAAACAAAATACTTGTTATTAAATTCACAAATTAAATACTGGCCTAAATTTGACATCTCTATTAAGAATTGGTATAATAGTTTTAACAACTGTCGTAGAATATATGTTAAAATATCAATTTAGATATACTACATACAGTTTTAGTAGTAAAAATATAGATTTAAATGCTAAATATTTATTCCTATTCCGACTATTTTGATGTTGAAATGATGATAAAAATGGAATGCTCCTTGGATTATAATATAAGTGTATTTAATCTCTTCCTTATATAAATTTATAAGCATAGGCTTATTTATTGCTTGTAAAGTATTAGTTAAAGCCACTTGCTTTAAAATTACAATCTATTGTAGCTGTTCTAAAAATAAAAAAAATTCTAAATTATAGATACAAAATTATAAAATGCCGGCTCGGTGGCGCAGTGGTAAAGGCGATGGGACGGTCCTCCTACTGTTGCGATAGCAGCGGATTCAAATCCTGCTGAGATATGGTCGTAAATTTATGTTTATGATTGTTTAAAATTTGTGAATGTTTTAGGCAAGAGTGTAAAATCCGACAAGGAAAATGATCCCAGTAACGCCAGTAACCAGGCTGTGTAAGACCGGATGTCTTCTGGGACTTTAAACTGAACTTAAACTTAAAAATTGACAAAATTAAAACATTTTTTATAACCATCTTTATCGTAACTAGCTAGAACTATCAGTACTCTAAATGTAGAAATATTTAGATTAAAACGTTTTAAGGTAATCAACACATTTAACTGGTTAAGTAGCAAAGATTGAAAGGAAAACATTTTGTTTTAATACTATTCATATTAGAAAATGGTATAAACAATTGGCAAGCTACGACGGGGACCGGGTCGAATACTGCAGTTCATGAGAGGTCGTAAATTCAGTTCAAAAAATCCCTACTCAGCAAAAAGTAGATTCTAAACTATATTAAACTGTTTCGGTTTCATTTAGCGTACAATTTTTAAATACATATATATTACAGTGATTAAAATTACTTATATCTTTTTTTCTTTTACAGGTAATAAAGTATTCCTGATCTTACAGAAAAATTGAAACGGAAATCGTAAGTAACCCAGACATATGTCAGATTAAAATAATTTATTTTACAAATTGTCTTGCCGGTTCAAATCAACAAAATATTACTATGTACTATTATTTAATGTACCCTAGAAACTTCGTATTGTTAAAAAAATAAACTGAGTGAAAAATAGCGATACACTAACGAGAATTCTCATTTCGTTTTAAATGAAAATCGACACTTTGTCGTATTAGTTCAAGCCCTGGAACTCGAACCACGGAAACTTTCTCATTTAATCTCCGACACGTTTATTATTACCCGACATTTGCGAACTAGAATAATTACTGTAAATAAAACAAGAATATGCGGTGGGCAAAACTGCTGGTGTGGTAGACCTGACATTTTACTTGGGTTAACACAGACGGCCTAGTTTAACAACTGTTTCTGCAACAACGCGACAATATGAGAAATTGATTATATATTTATGGAGCAGAATAATTTAATATTTTGCCTGTGTGCATGTTTAGAATGAAATTGCGTTTGGAGGTAAAAAAGGTCACTACGCTACATAATGCATATTACATTTGTCCCTTTGAATATTTATCTAAGGAAGTTTCTTTATTATTAGAGTAGAATATATAACACAACATTAGTTAGTAAACAATGAACATTAGTTAATGAACTTTTATTAAAAATTTATTTCTATGCTACAGAAATATTATTTTTTATAATAACGTAATAACTGCATGAATCCTAATATTCTTCAACGGTCCTTTAGTATGGTTATACGTCAATAAAAACCGCTAGCAAATAGCTTTTTAGGTACCACACAACGAGAATATGCGAGTTAAGTGACTTAAATTTGCAAGATTTGTTCCAAGAGCTATAACAATGAATTGTAATATAGAGAAAATCAGCGTCACTGAAGTAACCTTCGTGCCTGCCAATCCTGTTAAATATATTTGTAATTGCATCTGCGTAGAAAAGTTATCAACCCGTACTACTATTTAAAAAGATATAGTCCTTCCAACAAGACAGCCAACAGGAGAGAGCCAACAACAACTTTTATTTTATATTTTTAGCTAAAATGAGACAGAGTGTTGTCTGATGCGTCGAAACATGTAACGAATCAATTTGTAAAATTCGATTTTTCTTGGTACTGGTATCTTGTAGTCTACAAAATATTAGTGACAATAACTAGAGGTTGCAAATCGGAAAACATTGTAAACTAAAATTCTAAGTAGATATGGCAAGATTCTGACATGTGGCGTCATAAAATTTAATGACGTGCCTTGGCTGTTTTATAGGATGTATTATAAGCTTACATTAAATAATTATTTCAGTTATGTACATTAAGGTATTTCCCAACTCTGACTTAATTGGGTAACATTAACAGGTGTAGAGGATGCGTCGAAACATGTAACAAATCAATTTGTAAAATTCGATTTTTCTTGGTACTGGTGTCTTGTAGTCTACAAAATATTAGTGACAATAACTAGAGGTTGCAAATCGGAAAACATTGTAAACTAAAATTCTAAGTAGATATGGCAACATTCTGACATGTGGCGTCATAAAATTTAATGACGTGCCTTGGCTGTTTTATAGGATGTATTATAAGCTTACATTAAATAATTATTTCAGTTATGTACATTAAGGTATTTCCCAACTCTGACTTAATTAGGTAACATTAACAGGTGTAGGGGATGGATCTCCACTTCTCTAGTTGGCCGAAATGAGAAACGTTATAATATTTTTGCAGCTTCGTTGTAAAGTAATATGGTCATGGCATTGTAGTAGTATAATAGTTTCATGCTCTATAAAAAACATTTCATATAATTATGCACGGTGGAATTTGTGCTCCAACCGGATTTTAGCTTTCACTATGTAGACATTTCCGTCACATTTAAGCTGAATATAACTTAAACCATGATCTCCATAATATAAAGGCCTTAAATATAGAGCTGAATATAAAAATATGTTACATTCAAGAATGCTTTTGTAGGAATGTTCGTCGGGTCGGTCAGTCGGTCGAAATGTGTGGCTGCCGCTACGATTATTTGTCAGAACACTCACTACTATTTTTGGAAGGAATTTGCACGGGAACTAAAAACACTGGTTGAATCAAAGTTGTTTATTCTAACTTACGATTGATACATGTGGTCGATGGGAAAATTGACAGGATATTAGGTTAAGGTGAAGGAAGTACGGTAGCGCTGTGGAAGTGGTACTGTTACAGGGGGACGGTGATAAGAAAAGAGAGCGAGACGTCGTCGTGATGGCCTTTTATACTCCAGAACTGCATGGTACCAATACACCGGCGTTGCCAACCTTTGTAGTTGTTGATGGTGAATTGGTGGTGGCCTAAAGGGTCGTGGCGGTCGCCACACTTTTAATTGAATTTATTTTTTAAATATTTGTATGTATATGTATGGCGAAAACTTAATATGGCAATAATTTACACGATAATAAGTTACACGATAATGATCCATGTAAAACGCAAAAAGAATATGCGTAATTATTACGAGTTACACTACAAACCATTTCAAATCGTCAAAAACATGAAAATGTTCCAAAAATTTGGATCTTTTACCGCATGAATTGAAGCCTAGAGACATTGAAAGGCGTTTGGTCATCTGTGAAATGCTGCTTCGGTGAAGTGATCAAAATTACAAAGGTTTTTGCATCGTATTGCTTGTGGTGATAAAAAGTGGATCCATTACGATACTCCAAAACGAAAAATATATTGGGAATTACTTGATCATGCATCAAAATCCACGGCAAATCCCAATAATTATGGATCCAATCTAATGCTCTGTATATGGTGGGAACTCTTGATGTAGTCTTGTCGTGGTATAGTTGTTAAAACCTTATGAAATCATCGCTATCGACTACAATTGATTCGAGTTTGAGACCAGCACTGCAGGAAAATCTACTGAAATATGAGCGAAGACAACAATGTTATTCTCGAGCATGACAATGGTCGCCCACATGTTGCAAAGCTGGTGACAATACACTTTAAACATTGAGATAGGAAGTACTACCTTATCCGACAAATTTTGCAAATCTTGCTTCCTCTGATTACAACTTGTTCCGACATATGGATCATGCTGCCTGAGCAGGGCTTTACTTCTTATGAAGATGCCAAAAAATGGGTAGAATCGAAAATATACATCTTTCTTTCGAGATGAAATCCGTAAATTATCTAAAAGATGAGAAAAAATAACGGGTACGGATGAACAATACTTAAAATATGTTTTACCAATTTTTCACAATAAAGCTTCAAATTAAAAAAAAATATTCAGAAACGAATTTATGGAACAATAATTAAAACTTAATATTCAATAATATAAATACTGATTTTTATTAATTATAACTTAACGTATATTTCCAATTTGCTCGATATATAGGTCAAGGATTTCTTCGACATATGAGACTAATAAAAAAAAGTCAATAACCCCTCTTAATCAAAGGTGCTTAAGTCGTATTAAAGATCCGACAATGGCTGCGTAAATTCGTTCCCTCTTTCAAGGTGCGAGCTTTATCGCAAACGACAGTAAATCCGAGGCAGCAAAGCGAAAACGTTTACCCTGCGAGCTTAGCAGGCCGTCAGGGCGGCTCCACATATTGATCTGGCTCGCTGTGTTTGGTCGCGACGAGATTTTGATGCAACTGTGTCGAGCTATACACTCGGCTGTCGTTTCGTCGTATTGCCTGGCGTAAAAGTGAAAATAGCTTCCTTTTATCATACAAATTGGACAATATACCTATCAATCATGTCGCTGGTAAATTCGTCGAGGGGGACATCTATGAAAAATGTTACCTTTTAATCTTAAAATATCACCACAGCTATGCTAGAGAGATATTTGTCAATAATAATTCCGAGTCTTTCATTCAACGATTCTTGTGGAGTTGTTAAGTACAATTAATTAAAATTTATTTTCTAAACTAGATTTAGTTATCTTGAACTAAATTATTTAAAAAAAACCGTGATTATTAAAACTAATTTTAATTATGCGCTATATGGCTTCTTTTATCTTTTTTTAACTTTATTTCAACTAACATATTGTATATATATATATATATATATATATATAAACGCACTCAACTCCAATGGACATGATGACTATATATATATATATAAAATTGTGATGAAATAATGCAATTTTAAATATGCGCCAAATCGTTACAATTCTGTATGTGACGTGTTGAGGTTGCTTACAATTTGTAGTGTTATTAATTTGTATTTGTATATATAATGTATATATATATATATATATATATATATATATATATATATATATATATAATCTGCATTCCTAGGAAGACAAAATATATATATGTGGCTAAATCTTACAGGGCTAAAGCCAGCAACTCTATCTTCAAACTTGGTACTTTATTTATATAAGGATCATGTGAGGTATTTTAGTCGTGTGATTTAAACGTCGTATATATATTAAATCTTTTGAATAAAATTGCATCTACGTCTTAAAGTTATCATCATAAAATGTTTCAATAGGCTTGCTTTCAAGAATATAATTTTGTTATTTTTTAGAAATTATATGGCACTTAATTTTAATAATACTACTCTTACAATTCTTATCATTATCTGGTGATTTTATTTTTATTGGGCATTATTTAGGTAGTATGGTTGCCCCGCAGATATTAACGACCCGCATAAATTTTATTGCCATATGTAAAACAGATAGTATATCGTACTTCATTTTATGTTGTAATACTCTATCATGATACATGGCTAGAGTCTCCACAGTAGTTGTTCTTATAGAGACTTAAATCACACATTAAGTCTTAGTTATTAAATATAGGTAATTCTTATTCAGAAGTTACAAGTTACTACGAGGGTCACTATTTGTATTTCGGAAATTGGCAAGTCCATCAATGGTGAGTCCATCTGGTTCCATCGTAAAGCTTGATAATTTTGACGATATACGTACTCAGAACATTTTGTGGCACGGACGCTATTTGCTTATTTTATATTTAACTGAAAGTTTCGTCTCGGCAAAAAACGGAACTGAAACGTGAACAATTTCGTGCGGTTATTTTTTATGATGTGCGACGTGGATTATCACGACAAGACTGAATCAACTGAATTTGACTTTTGGCGATGAAGCCCTATCAAAAACCACCAGCGATACTGGTTTAGTGAATTCAATCGTGGTCGTAGTTCGCTATCCGACGAGTTTCATGAAGGTCGTCCAAAATCGGCTGTTGTGCCAGAGAACAACGATGTTGTGTTCGAAATGATTAAGCAAAATCGTCATGTTATCTGTTGTGAGATTGAGGCATCCCAAAGCATTAGTGCCACCAGCATACATGCGATTTTACATGAACACTTAGCTGTGCTGGATCGTTGGCTTAGATGCGTTGGATCCCACACAATTTGACAATCGCTCGAAAAAGGCCCGTGTCGACTGGCGCAAAGAAATGCTTAAGAAATTCAATAGCGGTGCTTCGAAAGACGTTTATAAAATGGTGACAGGTGACAAGTCATGGATATATTCGTATGAGCCCGAAAGTAAGCAACGGTCGATCCCAACAAAAGTTGTTGCTCGAAGCTCTTCAAAGAAAATGGTGGCCTGTTCTTCGGGTAAACTGGTCATATTGCAACAGTGCCTCTAGAGGATCGTGGAACAGTAAATTCTGATTGGTACACAACCATTTGTTTTCCAGAAGTCTTCGGTGAATTAAGGAAAACTAACAAGAGGCGCCGGATTGTTCATAATGACAATGCGAGCTCTCACATATCGGCACGGGTCATCCGCCGTACAGCCCTGATTTGGCACCCAATGACTTCCTTTTTGTTCCCATTCCTGAAGAATAAACTGCGTGATCAACGATTTTCATCTCCCGAAAAAAATATTGAAGCGTTCAAAATCATGTTTTGAAGATACCTCATTCGGAATGGAATAAATGCTTTGGAAATTGGTTTAATGGTATGAAAAAGTGTATCAATCATCGTGGCGAGTATTTTGAAAAACAATAAAAATATATTCGCAGCTTAACTATTTGTTTATTCCTATTCCCGAAATATAAATAGTGACCCTCGTATATGATGCAGACAGTGGTATCATCGGTTCTGACCAAATATATATTATTTTCTCGGATAAATTCCATTTCCCTATTCTTTTTTAATTTCGTTCTTCATACTACTGATAACACAAAGCTAATTTCGTAACTAAAACTCTAAGATCAACGATGCAAGTAAAATCAAATCAAGATTGCTAATAAATTCGCATAATATAAAAAACAATCTAAAGTTATGGCTAAGAAACCGTTATGCCAGTATGCTTTGATTGGTATAATTTGTGTCTTAATTTAATCTAAGATAGTGTTATTGTGTTATACCGTTAGTGTCTCAAAAAAGTGTCAAAAACAGACTCTTCTCTACATTCTGAACTTACTTCTGAAGCGAAATACTGAGTTTTCCTTACGACCACTTCTTGGCTTCTTGTTTTGATGTTAAGATTAATGTTACCAGACTAAGAACACTTCCAAAATGATAAGTCGATTGATTAATATTGCACTCAAATGTTTTTTTTGCATTTTTATGTATGTTTTCTTAAGAAAATATCACAATAGGAACAATATAATGAAAGATTAGGAAACAATCAATGAATCAAACTACTAGCTTAGCATGAAACATAAATAATAGTCATCTATATAAACTCGTCTATTAATTAGAGTCATCATTAACACAACTGATGAAACTTATTATCAGTCTTTAGATGTCATTTTAGTAGCAAGAAGCAAAAAAACCTTTGTCTCTTGCTACTACGATTATGACAGAATTTTGTAAATATGTAGGTCCGTAAGAGGATAAACCAAAACCTGGACAAAGTTGCATTCCTAAATGTATTCAGGAATTATCGGGATTAAAACGAAGCATGTTGTTTGTAAACTGCGGTTTGTTATTGAATGTTCCCGAACGCTCTCAGCAACTAACAATTTAAGCCTTATCGATAGAATTATAAATGCAGGAAAGTTTAAAGGGATTTGTTGGATTACTCTAAATATTTAACACAATATAAAATACGAAAATCGTCATCGTCCCGTAAAAATATTAACAGCATCTGAGGTTTATTAAATATAAAAAGGTTGTGCTATGTAAATGAGAATTGATCCCCTATATTAAGGTTACGTTTAAACAACCACAAGGTGCTACCAGTGGTACACATTAAATGATCGGTATTAAATGCCTACCAGTCATCATGCTCATTAAATTAAAGTGTACTCCTTCTGTCAGACCTATAACAAGTTTCATCATCTAATTCACTTTGACGGAAATTTGGAAGTAATTCAAATTCATATGAAATGTTTATTCAGAACTATAACATTGAACTTACTCTAATTGACTCAGTATCACGTTTTTCAATAACAACGCTATATATACCCATATTATTAAATGGGATATTTAGTTACGAAAGAAAATAAAAAATACATACAATAAACAAATACATATGAAAGTTTCAATCTGAAAAAGATTTTAAAAAATTGAAAAATAGAAAATCTACTATTTAGATTTCCTAGGTAAACGTAAAAAGCAACAACCATTTCTTTCAGTTCGTAACTATATTTATGTGCTTCTATTGACTTCTGGTTTTACCCAATCAATTGTTCTTTAAGAAATTCGACACGTGTGTTAAAGTTAGAAAATTATACTACATATGAGAATGTATTAGTAATGTACTTTAATTGTATTTATAAAACAAATACATCGATATTTTTTTATTGACATCGAGGACAAGAGTTATTGGAAATCATATTAATTACTCTATTACTTTTTAATAGTCTTTTAGTAGTATTACAATTTAATAATCTTCGTATATATCTAAAAATTATACATTGAAGTAGCGCATTTTAGTAATTTTCAGAAATAATGATCTTGTCTGTATCATGTATAAAAGAAAATGTACGTCCGGATTCTTTGAAGTTCCACTTTAACACTATTTAAAAAATGAGCGAAGGTGCTAGGTTCCTTTACAACCTGTAGAGCATATTTTATATCCTTTGTGGAAGTTTCAATAACGTTATACGACGATCAAAAGATTGGTTTTTGCTTTCACCGTGCCTTAAGCGCAAAAGTTATTTCAGAAAAGAAGTTGTTAAGTGATTATAAATCCATTTAATATATAAAACAGGTTTTCGAAAAGCTTAGAAGAGTCAAAAATTAAAAATAGTATATATTTAAATAGAGCATAGAAGTTATGAGGGTCTTGTCAGTATGCCCCATACGTTTTTAATTTCAAAAGAAACTTTTTGTGCCCTGAAAGATGGTGCTAAACTTTTCCTAAGTATTATTATAAAAGTTTAATTCTATTAGTCTAGAAGTTTCTTGTTGTACTTGTAAAGTTTTCTTTGTGCTTGGAAATTAATATTTTATGGATATTCAATTAAAAATTATTTTAAAGTTAATATTTATAACGTTAAAGCGTAAACTTCACGTTCATTGTCTTATAAATTGGCAATAAAATTTTACGATATAAATCTGATTTTCAGGAATATATTCGGCAGCAAAAAATAGCAGTAATATAAAATCCTTTAAAATTTGGTTATGAACTTTCTTTTAGATGATTAGAACAGATCCATATTAACTCATGATATTTGTGTTCAGATATTTAAACACATTTCAGTATAAGTCCTAGAATACTCTCAACATCAGAAGGAACATGTTCACCACATTATCTTAGGATGCACTAATCACTTTTATTTACTCTACACAGATGTAAATAAATATTGTAAGCTCTGTGATAAGATTAGTAATTATTAGTGTATGCCCTTTACCAATACAGTCTGTTGATCTTTGCGGTAGAGTAATGATGTCATCAGAATGTTTCTATATTTTACCTCTATAAGTATTTTAACTTTGATACAGTACATTAAGATAGTAATTGTTGTAAATTTGTAATTAGCATTTTATGTTTGTGATTAAGGAATATTTAATATGTTAAGTAATTATTTGATAACAATCAAAGAAAGAGTTTTATTTTTTTGACTTGAAACTTTATTGTGAAGAATCAATACAATGTATTTTATTCAAAGTATGTTCTTTGTATGGCCGCTACCAGCCAATTTACGGATTCTACGAATTGACTCATTTTTAGGTCTCCTCATAAGAAATGAAACGTTGTTCAAGCAGGTTACGACTTATATATCTGAACAAACAGTAATCAGAAGGAGAAATACCAGGTGAATACGGCGGGTTGGGTAATACTCTCGATGTTAATGTTTCCAAGTATGTTTTCACCATTTTTGCTTCATGGGGTCGATATTATTATTCGCTTTCATTTCTCAAAAAAATCAACTTCCGTATCGCCTTATTCACCTGATTTAGATAATTTAAATTTCTGATTATTATATAACCTAAGAAAACGGGTTTTCTATCGATTTTAACCGTCGAGGTAATTAGTAAAGTTTTTATATAGTTCTTTTGGAATTTAAAAGGAACAAATTTACCTTTCCTACCTTTTATTCGTTACAAAAGACTTCGTTTAATCGGTTACATTTTAGTTGGTCTTGTTTAGTATAAATCAACGACCGTCTTTGAATTTTACTACTAAACGTATAATTAAAAATCTCACCATTTGAATAAGACATTAAATTTTATTGTTACTTTAACTTTTATAGGTAGGGTCAATAAAACTTCTTCTAAATTAAATCGGATTATTTTATTAGACATTGAAACAAATGTTGTTCTCAAAGAGAATTCGTTTTACGAATAATGTAATTTAATTTACATAGGAATAATTTCGGAAACCCTATACCCTAGAAGTTTTAAGTGCTTAATTTTAAATAGAAAATCGGTTTAGTACATTTTATACGTTCTGCTTGTCCACGGACTTGTTATAGTGTGAAATTTAACTATTTTAGTATATGTTATTTCATATTATAAAATATTTCCTAGAAAAATTTGATTTTTATATATTAATATTAAGTAATTTATTTTATATAAAATAACTTTGATTTATAATATTGTAAATTGTCCTTTTTATTTTTTCTAAAATATCTTATAATTCTAAAAGAAATCTGCTCAATTTTTGTTGTGTTGACTTCGAACTTGATAATCGAATAAAAAGAGTCTACCTCGTAAATATGAATAGTCAATCGTTCGATAAGTAATATCTATACAACTTTCAGTTTGGACAGTCTTCTTCATTATTTGATTTCACTTTATAGCAATAGCCCATAATAAACTAACAAACTTCCAATATTTCAGTATTATCTTATTCTCTTATCTATTTTAGTTATATATTATATATATGAACATTTATATATAATATATATTATTATATATTCGTTCATATATTATTATATATGAACGAAGATATATAAACATTTAATAATTAGATGAAAAGAAGTTTTGAAATATTAAAGTAATATATAAATCATATAAAATAAGTAAATATATTACTTAATAAATATATTTATTATATAATTAAATATATTATATTATGACATAATCCACTCCGTTTCACTCATATATATTAAGAGAATATTATTAGAGTAAAACGACACACTAAAAGTAAGTTAAAAAGACATACTGGGTGGTTTAGATGTTAAAAACCCAAAAATTTACATTATATATGAGTAAAGGAAACATATTCATCTTTTTGGGAAGTCCCAAGGGTTAAGCAGCCGTCAAGCTTTCCTGACAAATCGCCGACACTGCCATTGCAAAACGACCCGTCGTTGACATTCTGACAAAAAAAAAGAAAGGACGATGCCAAAATTATGCAAAAAATGTTCTTTGAAGTTTTATTTACTAAAAAATAGTCGGTTTTCGGGTTTGCGGCGACCGCAGATAAAAGGGTTTCGATATAAATATCAATGAGCTGAAGGCTGAACGATGAAAATGGCATGTAGGCTATTTCTTTTCGCGCCTACGACTCTTTTAAGTGGATAGTTTTACAAAATAGAAACCTTATATTATCGTTTTAAGCTATTATTTGTATCTTAAATTACTACAGTCTTAAAATATATTTGTTATTCAGGTTGTGGTGAATGTAACATAGTAAAAGAATAAATAGTGTTTTTATTTTTAAATATACAATGTGAGCTCTTTCTCCTTACCGATTACTAAATAATGAAAACAATCAATAGTTTAATTGTATTTATTTAGTCTAATAAGTAATTAAGCACCTACCAAACATATATAAAAGGGTATACGGGGGATGGACTAACTAATATCAAGTCATGAGATACACAATATTCTGCAAATCTTCACAGAATAATTTCAAAGAATATCTGAGTAGTTTCTAATACAATGTTGTGCCATTCTTGTAAAGACACATCTGCCAATTCTCTCAATAATGTCGGAGATGGAAAGATATTCCCTCTCTGCTATAAAACTCACCTAATGGTTCAATTATGTTAAAGAAACGGCGATATGGCGATTATTCTGGCTAGAGAAGATATTTAATGATATTTTGATGTTCCTCAAACCAAGATTGAATATTTTAAGTGTATAGGCGCATTATCATCTTGGAATAAGGAAGTGTTTGTTAGAAATATGCTTGTCATAATAAGAACTTCATCATTTAGAATATCGATATAGCCATTCATACTAATCCGGCCAGTAGTATGAATGAAAGCAAATGATACCACGATATTGCCGTCTAAATCATAACTAAACCTCCTCCATGTTTGACTAAGACTTGACTAAAGAAGGAGAAAGTCTAGACCGTAGGCTTCTTTTGGGGTTTTTTATACATAAACTCGGAGTGCACCACTCATTACTCACGTGCGTTGACCAAGTTTTATGGTCGTTGCATCACTTGTATATGCTGTCTGACCACAATTCTTTTTAGTTCGTCAGTCTCTGTCAGTTAACTTTGGGTTTCGCCCACTATTCCTCTTCGTCGATAATATTTTACCGTATTTTGTGTTTGTTGTCCGTGGATATAGCGTGGCCATTCATAAAATGTCAAACAATTCAAAAGGATTAAAGAGTTTGTAGCGACCGCTACAAACCTTTAAGCCACCACTTCTTTTACCTACATCAAAGTCAAAGGTTGGCAACCCTGGTGGATTGGACCATGTGGTTCCCGGCTATAAAAGACCACCACGACGACGTCTCGCTCTCTATTCTTTTCTCTACCCCTTGTAACAGTACCACTTCCACAGCGCTTCCGTACTTCCTTTATCTAACCTAATACCCCGTCCATTCTCCCGTCGACCACATGTATCATTTAATATCGAAATAAACAGATAAAAACACATAAAAAATAATAGTTTTTATTCAACCACTGTTTTCAGTTGCTGTCCGAATCCCTTCCATAAAATGGTCGTGAGTGTTCAGATAAACAATCGCATCTACTGTCACACATTCCGATCGACCAGACGAACATTCCTACAAGTTCAAGGATATGTGGATGTCAAGAACACAAAACGTTAAGTGATATGGGGTTTATGACGAAACTAGTTATTGTGAAAAGTTTCTATCATTCCGCAGGTGATGACCAGGGACCAGGGAAAGATGGCAAGGGGATCAACAGATTGTGTGACTATACTGCTAAGATAATAAATCTCACACAAAATCGGGTGTCGGTTTCAAAGTAGAATCGTCAGTTTCTGATATACCATGGGGTACTCAGGATTGCTCGGAATTATTTTTTGTTGAAGCCTTGTAATCGGCCGAGCATACTATTGCCAATATGCTCGAGTCACACTAGGACTCGCATATAATAATTGATCGCACGATTAATTTCTACAAGGAGTCTTTTAGAGGAGTTTAAAGCACACATCTTCTATAAAAAAATATAGAAGATTATTTGTGCAATTTCCTTTGCAAATGGCCTGTAAGATTTTAGTGCACCCTTTAAAACGATGATTAAAATGTTGATGTAGCTATGAGGTTGAAGCCCCAGAAATGGGTCCTATCCTATGTGAAGCCGGTATTAATGGAATAATTTCTGACGATGAAAAATGATTGCATGTGTCTTCGTAGGATTAACATGTAGGTGCCAAAATTCAAAATCGTTTGACGGCTAGATTCAATTGTGTTTACAGTTTGTTCTGAATGGCATCTACAGAGCGAGTGCTGCAACATAAATTAGGCTCACTAACGTTACATGCAGTGTTGATGTATTTTGACTGAATAAAAGGTCGGTCGTCAGAAATGGGTCTAGATTTATGGCTTTGTATTAGCTCCTTATGAAAGACTTGGTCTGAGCGAATTTCTACTGCGATTTACAGTACTATCTGATTATCCAAAGATAATTTGGATGTATGCCCATGGGCCAATACTTCCAGTTTAGTTTAATGTTGTTGGTATATGTTTCTTCCAATTTGAGCATCGACCCAGATGCATTCCCAGATGCTTAATATTGTGTGCTTGCTGGAGTTCATGATTATTAATATTTGCCAAAGTCCTTCTATGTAAAGACACCGCCCAGCGAATTAGATCTAATTCAATTATTCGTCCCTCTGTCTCACAATAATATGTCTATCTGTGAAGTATAACTTTAGATAGCTGAAGTTGCGAATGGAGTACAGTATTAGGTCTAACGAGCCACAGCTTATCAAAAGCTTCACATATATCAAGCAACCTGGTGATGATTCCCTTGATTTTATGGACCTCGGATGGAAAACATATTCAACCTTAATTTCCTCACCTTGATTGTAAATTTGCGCTTGTATAATACCAGAAGTTTGGCATTCAAGCTTTTTCAAATCTTTATTGCCATAATCAGTAGGTATTCGTCTTCCAGCTATTGACTGACGGCATCTAATGACAGCCATCAACCCTATAGCGTCATACAGTTATATATATAACAATATATTTGATGTGTTCTAAACCGTAGAAGTTACAGCTTTAATATAAATTCTGGTAAAAGCCTATTATATTATCAATAAAAGCTAGATATTTTTTTTTGAAAATGAAATTGTTCAATTCTATTCTATTAAAATTTTATTAATTGCTATTGATTTCCAATAAAACTTTTTATTCGTTTCTTATAAACAGAAAGAGTCAATCAACAGTAAATTTATACGTTTGAACTTTTATAAAAGAAATATTTCGATAAAGCGTGGAAGGAAATTAATATTATATTTTTTAGTCTTTGAATATTGAGGTTTTTTTAGTTCTAAGTCAGTTAATTTTTTTTTATATTTCAAAGTTTTTATAAGCTAATTGTTAAAATTTCTGGTATTTGCCAAGTATCTAAACAAAATTAAACTCGAGCTGAATAACGGCTTTGCAGATATTTTAGGAAGTAACCGTAAATAATATTATTTTTTTATGTCGGCATTTCCATGGGAAATTCTTCGGTAAAGTAAATAATTGTAAAAGTTGTTTGTGTCATGTTTTTAAGTTTTTTTTAAACTCTTCAGTTGAAAGATAAATATAAAAATGTTATTGTTATTCTTGCATGTTTTTTACGTCATGTTATTACTTATGTACAAGAAGTGTGGGTGCAAATACCTTATATTATTACAGAAGTTGAAGAGTGGAGATTTTCAGAGAATACTTGAAGGAATCGCTTGACGAAGAATCGTACCGCAAGCAATCGTCTAAATGATTAGAAATATGTATCACCTTTTCAAAAATGGGTATATCTAATGAATCAAAAGATTTATTCGAGCGCGTTTTTTTTTGAATTTATGATTTCCTGCTTCAATAACAAAAAAAACAAAAGAGTTGCATTTGAAACCTAGTGAACAACGAACCTATTACAATATGTAATATTAAGGGCTTACATGTATCCTGATCATTAACTTATTATATGTTGATACATTTCCCCAGCATTCTGAGACCATGTAAGCCAAACTGCATCGATCTGAACAAATAATAATTAAAACACGTTATATGTAGTGGGTTATGCTATATTCGGAATTTATCATTCAATCTGAAACCGTGTATCCTTCACAATGTTTTCAACGTGTAGGTGAGCATAGTTATGCAAAAAATGCATTTGTTATTCGTTGTCGCTAGACATCTGAAATAAGTCACAAGTGCAGTTTTATTCGGTTTTAGCAACTCATAATACACTACACCTTGCTGATCCCATTATATGCCTAGCGATAATTTATGGCCATGAATATTCCGCTTCATCCCCGTTTAATGCTCTACAAAAACGTTTTCTTTTTTTTACCAGTAATAAAACCATGATGTTGAAGTCGTTCGAAGTGAAATTTTCAGTCAATATTTAGAACTTATTCCCATCGCATGTAGGTTGACACTAATACACTTATATTAATTGTTTTGGTCCTCTAAACATTTCTTTATCAGTGGCATTAACATCGTATGTTTTAATTCGTGAAAATCAAATCGGATCAAAAATCAAAATATAACGGAGGGGTATGACCATAAATTATTAAAAGCGTGTGATAGGCTTCGTCGGCAGATTTCTTCAAAGCAAAAAACACATAGAATACACTGAATAAATCAAAAATACTAAATGTAAATCTGTTATTCTATGTAGAGACCAGGTGTACCGGAAAGTCATTACCGGTTTTTCTAATAGCTGTCTAGGCTTAAATATGCAATATTATGATTTGACACATATGTCGTTTTATTCTACTGATATCAAACTTCAAAGCTCTATATTCTATATTTTGCGAAAGTAAGAACGTGAAAAATTTATACCTCCTTATAAATGTGCTTTATTCCTGCCCTAAAATATGCTTCTGCATTCTCACTACTTTTCTTATTTAAAAAAAAAGGCTCTGAAAGTCATCGTTTGCTGGTAGAAACTAACGGTGAACAAGCTCTAACTTTAAAAACATGTGAGGCAAGGTTTTGAAAATTCAATAGTGGCGATTTTGATGTGCAAGACGAAAAACATTCTGCAAGAGATATTGTATGAAGACACATCCCAAACTCACCCAACTTTTAAGCGCCAAAAATCAAGGTTATCACCTAGCGAAGCAGGCCGATCTACTCCAAGGCTAAATCGTTTGGTTTGCAAGATAATGCTCTGTGTTAGGTGGGATTAGATTGGCGTGGTATATTACGAAGTGTTGAGACCTAGTCAAAGAATTAATAGTGATCGCTACCGACAACAAATGATCAATTTGAATCAAGCATTGATCGAGTAACGACTAGAATGGCCCCTAAGACCAGGTAAAGTGGTTTTACAGCATCATAAATTACCATCTTATAAAACAAAACCGTTCGCGAAAGCGTTGAAAGCTTTTGGATGGCACTATATGTCCCGCCATACTCTCCAGAACTTGCCCCATCCGACTATCACTTTTTCGTATTAATAGGACATGCATATATTAAGCAGCACTTCGCCAATTTGGAAGATGTTAGAAAATGTCACGACGAATGGTTTTGCTCAAAGGACAAACAGTTTTTTTGGGATGGTATCCATAAATTTCCTGAAGCATAGGCAAGGTGTATAGAATCGAATGCCCGATACTTTGAATACATAAATTTTTTCCAGTATAATAGAAATTATGTAGTTTTCCCGAAACCTCCGTTTAATGACTTTCCGATATGCCTAGTAAAGTCAAAACCAATTTAAAAATTCCTTCCATTGATACCATGAATTTTCAGCAATAAGTATCGCTGATCAAAATACAAGCAAACACCCAATATCAACAATCATTACTAGTTGATAAACGATATATCGGCGTGCCCCATATCATACTGCTCAATTGATGAAAAAAAAGTCATTATCTACTCTAGACTAGTTCAAACAAACCTAAAAAACATTCAACTCAGAAAATGATATCAAATGAAAATTGATCAGGACCGCTAGAGTTGAGTTGGTATCTTTATGTTATATTGAAAGGTAATTGTAATCTTGAAAGCAATATTCCGCAAGAAGTAACTACAATTCTTTTCCAATAATCAATTTCTAAAAGAAAGTAAATTAAAAAGTATATGTGGTACAACTATATTTTATAATTTTATTTATCTGTAAATATACAATACCTAGTAATAATATGAATTCAGTAAACCCAGTAAAATTAAACTGATTTGTCAGAATAGATCAGACAGTAGATATGATATAAATATAACATAAAATATCATAAAATCAAAGTTCACAATTACGTTTAAATATTATTACTGTCTAGCATGACTTCTATCATTTTGTTTGATATTTTATTATAATTTGCATTTCTATTATTAGATAACCAATGATCTGTTTCCGTTTCCGTTTTATTAGTTAGGTACACACACAGTAATGACAAATTGTCGTTTTTTTCTTTCATTATAAATCATTTTTTATTATTACCTTGGAAATTATATTTGTCACCATTTGTTATATACACGACTTTTCTAAGGAGATACCTTCAATATAATATTAAACCGTAATTTATGATGTTGGAAGCTGAGCATTTAACAACACGCAAACGATTCATCAAAATTTATAATCTTTGACAAACGGAATCTAATATCATCGATAGCAAAGATATTTGGGTGTCAGAGAGGCAGTACGAACTATAATAAATGATACACGCTCCCGTTTTCTCCTGCTATTGTCAATATATTTTTCTTAATGAGCAAGGTGTTATTACTCCTTTCCAATCGCAGACCTATTAATTAATTAAGTTAAAATGATAATTAATTTGAATAAGTAAATACGGTGATGTAGAGAGCACTTATCTCACAACGGAGGTTCCATAAATCCCACTAGTTATGCGAATATATATATACAAAAAAATGCCTTGTTTAAATTATTTGAAGTTGTCATTTAACAAACCAAAAATTCTTCTTTAGCATAGTTGAAAACTTTGTTGCTTTAATACGGAGACAAAATGCAGAGTTTTCGATTTTGTGTGGAGATGGCGCTCCAATCATATAAAATGCTGTTTTCTCTCTGGAATCACGTATCAGCGAACCTTTGTGGAGACTGCTCTTTCCATGATGACTACGTGAATGACTACCAAAAACCACAACCACACCGGAAATTATCGAAAAACTGAATGATATCATGTTGAACGATAGGTGAGTGAGATAGCTCAGACCATGATAATATGTGTGAAAAGGGCATAAAATACCTTGCACGAAAACTGGTCAAGATGTATGACGCTAATTTTATTGTTGACAAAAATCAAATAAACTAAGAAAACTGCCGAAAAGGGCAGTGTTTTGGAATGAAAAAGGTATCCGCTAATTGATTACCTTCAAAAAGAGAAGTATTACCTGCTCGACCATCTCGATATACTCCTGACTTAATATCCGCAGACCTCCATATTTTCAAAACATAAAGAAATTTGTATTTCACAAGCCCTTCGCGGCCAATGAAAAAATTGAGAGGGCCGTAGATGATTATTATTACAGCCTTTCAAATCATTCATTTCTGGGACAGAATATTGAAGTCAACAAACGCCGGATCAAATCTGTTGAAGTCTACAGAGATTATGTAGAAAATAATATAATTTTTTTTACTTATAATCGCAGTGTTTCATTGTCCGACCTAAAACTGTTCACCTCACCATCATATTTATGTGCTGAAATCGTTGGTCGTAGCTCCATCTGACAACTGTTTTACAGTTGAAGATTCTAATGAACATCAATATACATAATATACTAAAAGATATGGATATGATGTTTAGCAGTTATATTAAAATATTTTCGTAATTACATTGTTACTTCTGCTGAGATATCGGTTTGAGATATTTTCGCAATATTTCAAAATATCTTGTATTGTAGCTATTTACTTAGCTTGTATTCTAGGTTATTTGAAAGGCGTTTGAAAAGAACTGGCACTGTCGTTCAATAATCTTTTAACACACTCATTTTTCGTTTTAACATCATGTTTGCACTAAAAATAAAATAAAATTCAAACCAACGCTGTCAAAACAAAATTCTTCGATTAATTACCAATGCCTATCGCTACGTAACCAATGAAGGACCGCACGATGATCTGGAAATCAAATGGATTTCGAAGTTATCCGAGATTTCGAAGCCTTAACATACGAAAGAAGATTACTAAATCATACTAACATGGAAGCAATACAACTACTGGACAACGTGCAGGATATCAGAAGATTGAAACTTTTGTGTAAACTATAGTTTAAGTTATCATAATTTTATATTTGAGGAATACATATTGATGTATTTATTTCGCACTGGTCTTGCTTATGAACTAATACAGGTACAAATGAAATGTAGTAATAAATCAAATAAAATTGTACTAAGCACATCTAATTAAAAAAGATCCGATTTAATATCATTCCAAATGTAAAATTTAATGATTTATTTTTCGATTAAAATTTGCCTGCCGGCATTTTGTGGTACAGCGCTGCCAGATTTTGATTTTAGAAATTACGCGTCCGTAGTTGATTTACGTACAACAGAAGTGACGAATAATCTAGCGTATAGGCGTTGAAAAAGGCAGCGTGTCGATCATAACCTTAAAATTTCTTTATATATTTTGTATCAACGATCACTGTCATCGATCTGACAGCTATTCCTGGTTGCTTGATTTGGACGTATGTTATTTTATTGAAATGTATTTGTAGAGAGTAGATTGTAGATGTAGAGTATATTATACAAAACTATAAGTGCCAAATTTCACATCTGCAGATGCCCCTGTTTTTCTGAAAAGAGAGGCACAAATTTTGCTAAAATTATTAATATATAGATATCCAAATTGATGGAATGTGTACATAGCAACTGTAGGTCAAGTAAATGAAAATAGTAACTCACGTAGATTTGTCGTTCGAACCTTGCAACCTATATATACAGCTAGTATATCTGCTAATTAATGTATTTGCTAATTCACTGCAAATATTTTTGCTTGGCGCTATATTTGTTCACCAATTTTCATTGTAACAATTTAGCATATCCCCATAATTTTTTTTATTTATATATAACAAGTCAATTTTAGAACGAGCCTTTTTTGAGGTTTGCTAAGATGAACATTTTCGGCTCATCATATTTTACCTTTTTATATACGAAAAACGTCGACCAGGGATTTTGTTACATTCTTTTACCGAGCGATTCATATAGGATTCGATTCTCCACATAATATATCCAATAATATTTTCACACTTCATTTTTTCCCCTTTTAAAAATCGGTCTCCCCTATTTGTACGTTATTGCTTTTCGACGTTTTACATCAGGATTGTCACCATTGTAGCGGTTTTAAATTTATCTTCCTTTCGTAAACATGTTTCAAGCGGAATGTCTTCCAGATAAAAAAAAATATTATCTGTCTCTAAATGAAGCAATATAAGGATTGTCTTCGTATAAACCACTCGTTTTTGTCTTACTATAAAATATTTGATACATTTTTATGTCTGTTGCAATAATAGTACAGCAAATAAGTTCTAAACAAACAAAAATCCAAGAATCAATTAACTTAAAAAAATTATTTCTTGTGAATACATACACAGATACGCTATACTTCAGACTAATTTTCAAAATTCGTTTTACTTGAAACAATTCAAATATCACAAAAAGTTTTATAACTGTCATGTAATAAGATTATTCAATGTTGAATAAAATAATATTGTTATTCGGCTCTTAATTAATATTGTTTTCACCTAAAAATTCCTAATGTTAAATTTAGTAAAACTGATACAGGCGAGAACGAACCATAATTGTAATTATTTAATGTCTTCAAATTAATTTGGTATAAAAATAAGAGATATTTTTCTGAAACCTTAGTTTATAAATTTTAAAAATAATATATGTTAGAAGTGATAGTGTCGAGTGTAAGGCTCAATCTCATCTTGGGCAGCTAGAAGTAAACAAAAATGGTGTTTCAGAGCATTTTAATTAATTAATTTCATTAAAAATGCCGCATATTTACCACATTTGATTCTGCCTATTGGTTTCCAGTGATCGCTGCACGTTTTAATGTATAAGTAAGAAAGTGATTCAAAGCCATAAAATAGACTGCATAATAATTGAAAGCCAAATTAAATTATTCTGTATTGTCTAAATTTTATTAAAAATTTGTAAAATATAATCATAACCAGTTGTGGAAAAAAATAATTGCTCAATAAAAAACCTAGAATATAACAGTACTAAAATTAAATTTAGTCCGCTCAATAAAATATCAATTTCATGTCATAGATGAAGTCAACGAGTTTTTACAGAAATTAAATATTTGTTTAGCCTGGAGCGGATTTTTCCAGTTCATTTTAAGTTCTGTCCGAGTTTAACCGAATCTGTGTAAAAATTCGAATTTGTTTGATATTAATAAGGCATGGTGCAAAACGTATACAAAGTTATTCAAAACATTAGTGATAATAATTTGTAGTCATGAATTGGAAAAATTATAAACCAAAAGTCAAATTTGATGCAACAACGTTGCCACGTTCTGGCGTTATAAATTTTGATGGCGTACATTGACAGGTAACTGGATGTTCTATATTAATAAAACAATATGTAATTTATGTAACGCACAAAATACACTGCTTTCAGTCATTATTAACACAACGGCATTGAAATGATTCATAAATAATTAAAAATCCGTATATTAATCAGCTTAGCAAATATGTTGCCTCCCTTTTTGAAGAAAACACGGACACCTGGAGGTATTAAATTTGACAGGGTTAAAGCTTATAGTGGAAGAAGTTATAGGCCTAATTTTATTTGTATATCTATAGTCTCCTTTTTACCAACGAGGGTTTATCTGAACTGAACCTACTGTTTTACGTGGGCTTCGAACCACAGTGTTCGCCATTAAGCCTGCCGACCGGCCAGTGACCAACTTAGAGACCATTCCAGAAGACATTCGATTTTACTTAGCTTGGTTGCTGATGTGGCTGGAATAGTTATTAATTGTCGGATTTTCCACTGTTGCGTTTAAAAACATTTACAACAGCAGGATTTGAAATCACGACTATTGCAACAGTAGAAGGACCGTCCTCTCGCCTTAACCACTGATCCAATCAAGCCGGCTACTCTTCTTTTTTAATATGCCCTAGAAATAAATGAATTCCAATAAAACGAAATGCGTCCAATTCAAACAACCAAGAATAGCCGTCATATGACATGACCAAATAGTGACATTAAAAAATAATTTAGGCTCTGTCCGAGGATCTGCCAACGCTTTTATGATAAATTATTAGTCGTTTGTTTTGTACGTAAATCAATCCCGGTCATGTAATTTTTCATATCAAAATATGGTACCGCTCTATCGAAAACTGACTATTTTAAAACATTATTAGCCTAAGTTATTTAATTTTAAGCAGTATTGTTTAAGATTTGGTGTTATGTTAGGTTATTCCCTTATTGTAGAAACTATTAAAAAGTTATAGCGAGTTTACGTAAAAACAATTAAGAATAGTAAAATTATGTAAAGTTACATTTTAAAAATATTCTTGCTTAATGTTACCATTGTACTAAGTTTGTTTTTAAAGGTTGTTAAAATTTTTCTATAAATATGTTATTAACTTCAAACTCATTTCAGGTTTCATTAGTAAATGCAGTTCGTTACAAACAGGACTAATAGAATATTGCAAGTAATAAATACGTTAATGTGTGCATTAAGAATTAAAGTGCTTAACAATTATAAATAAAATTACAAAAATATAAATAAATATAATAAATAAAGTAAATTAACAATTATAAATATCTTCATGGAACTTTAATTCTTCATTTTCTGAGGAGCAATTATTTCCCACTTGGGACATAAGGTAAAGTAGAAAGCAGTAAATTAACGAAAGCTATAGAAGGCAAATTAAATATGCGTTACCAGCAAGGGTGAAATTCCAGATTTACATAAAATACATATTTTTTATTATTTAATTATTACATTGTTACTTGCCGTTTTCGTCTAATCTACAATTTTTCTTTATGATAACTTAAATCTAGGTATATAACTAGGAGGAACCATTGGTCCTATTTCAGTCTCTAATGAAATAATGTTTATACATGTCACTGATGTATTTTTTATTATATGCGCCTCACCACACAACACTACACAAGATCAGATGGTTTGATCCTTTTGAGTCTGTGTCCTCTTCTGGTGGTGTCCAAAAGGTGCAATATTTCAATATTCTCATGTGAATGGAATCTTTCCTCATGCCCCCTTGCAATTCCCTTGATTTGTTGACTGACTGTGGGTATCTGAAGATCAGGATGTAGGTAGTCATGCCTGTAGTATTTGGGTGCGCCCACAATACTTTTCAGGACTTTATTCTGAAAAAAAATTGTATTTTGTTTATGTTACTCATTGCAGAACATCCCCATAATTGAACCCCGAGTGTCCATATAGGTTCGATCAGACAAATATTAGAAGTCCTCCCGCATGCGGCACATTTACCAGATTTGGTTCCATCTTACCACAATTTATCCAGTGGATGCGTTTTAATGTATAAGTGAGAATGTGACGCAAGGCTAGAAAATACACAGCCTAACAATCGAAGACCCAATCAGATTATTCTGCATTTTCCAAATTTTACGAAAAATCTCTAAAATATCCTAACCAGTTCTGAAAAAAATAGTGGCTTAATAACAGACCTCGATACATACATGACGTCAAATGTTTACAGATATGAAAAATTGTTTAACCTGGAGAGGAATTTTCTTTTTCATTTTACTCTAAAAAAGTGATAAATAGGTCGAGTGCTGTCTGATTTACCATTTAACCGATTGTGTATATAAAATTCGAATTTGGTTGCTATTAGTGAGCCATGGTTCCAAACTTACCGTTGCAAAGTTCTTCAAAACGTTAGTGATAATAATTAGAAGTTTTACTTCCGAAACATTGTGACTCAAAAGTTCAATTTAATGCGACAAAATTGCCACATTCTGGCATTATAAATTTTGATGACGTGCATTGACTGTTAATTAGATGTTCTATATTAACTGAACCTACTGTTTAATGTGTGATTCACATTCCTGTCATCAGCGTTAAACATATCGACTGTTGCGTATATAAAGACATTCACAATAATTATCACAAACATAAAAAGCCGGCTATTTTTTGTGACTTTCGCTATAAATAATTGAGTTCCAATAAAACGAAGTACGCCCAAATCAAGCAACCAGAAATGATCGTCAGATCAGTGACACAAAATTTATAATCAAATATTTTAGGCTCTGTCCGACGAGCTGCAAGCTCCAACTCTTATATGGCAAATTATTCGTTGTTTGTTTTGTACGTAAATTAGCCACGGACGCGTAATTTCTAAATTCAAAATCTGGCATCATTGTATCGCAAGATGCTGACAGAGTAATTTTAAAACACAAATTCCTAAGTTTTATATTTAAAACGATATTAACATTTAACGTTAATTGATGCAAAGTGAGTATTTTAAAACATTATTAGCTAAAGTTCTTTAATTTGAAATAGAGTTGTTTTTGAAAATTTTAAAGATTTGGTGTAATTTTAGGCTATTTTTTATTGCTGATACTATTAAAGAGTTATGGTAAGTTTACGTAAAAAACGATTAAGGATAGTAGAAATATGTAAAGTTACATTTTACATTTTTTGTAGAGACATTAAATTAATGTGTTCTCTTTATTGGAAGTTAAATACAGCAATGAAAGAAAAACTGGACATATGCGAATCATAACATAGATTATCGAAAAAAGAAAATAGAAAAACATAGAAATCACCGGTCCTCTCTGTTTGCAAGATATTTAGATTTTCGCAAGCAGTTTTTGATGTCTGGTGATTTTAAGGGTTATTAAGATTTTTCTGTACATTTTTGTGTTATTAACTTCAAATTCATTTCAGAATTCATTACATTACATAGTACATGTAGTTCCTAACAAAAACCACTGACCGAATACTGCATGTAAGAAATAGGTTAATTTGTGCATTTAAACTTAAAATGAATGTTGAAATGAATATTAACAATTATAAATAACTTCACAGAATCATATTTCTTGATTTGTTGATGAATTGTTAGTTTCTATCTTGGGTGATAAATGTGGATACAAGATAAACATTATATCAACATATAAATGAAGTAGTGAAAATATGCAGCAGTTAGTGAACTAATTTGCATACATGAAATACATAGAACAAATTATGACAGTAATTTTATACGTATTTTAAAGCATTGGTAAATAAGGCGTTCAAGAATTAATCGAATAAGATCATATATATTTATATTTAATGCTCTACACTTTTTATTATAATATTGAAAATATGTTTATTTATAATACTTTTGTTATAATATTCAATGGTGTAGTAATTTAAACTTACCAATACTCATACTAATTGATGGAAATTAGATATAATTGAATGCAATTTAAAAAGGGTAGTTCATGAGATAGTTTGCATATATTTTTATATTTTTAATACACATATATTACTTTAATTAATATTATATGTCAAATATATTTCTAATCTTATGATGAGCATATTATCAAATCAAATTTAGTAACCTAACATATCAGTTTTAAATTATTGTCTATTATTTAAGAAACATGATAAACTTAATTAACCGTTGTCGAATATAGACCAATAGGCAATCATTAGTATTATTAAAATCATATGTAATTTTTAAAATGTATATAATAAGCTGTTAATTAAAATATTATATTAATTATTAATTATAAATTATATTAATTATTAATTAAAAATTATATTAATTATTAATTAAAAATTATATTAATTATTAATTAATTAATCGACGTGATTCTCTCGAATCAACTGAAACTCAAATTAATTATCAAGAAAAGAAGACAGATTGATATTGAATTGGCAATCGTTAATCTAGTTAAATGGAGTTTGGGCAAAAGCATCGTAGTTCGTTCTGTAAGGTTGCAAAGGGTTAACTGAAGTGTTCAAATACGCCTAGCCGTAAACTCTTCCAGTTAGAAGAAGAAGAAGTATTCAATATTTCGGGATGTAAGTCACCAAAGACGGATTGAGGTTGCTGTCAATTAAGACATCTATTAGAATTTGGACAGAAGCTTATAGTTTAGGGTGTACAGCCAATAGACACGGATTGTAGTACCTTAGCCGTAGACTATTGGAATTTGGAATTTCTATAACTTGATAAACGATTATATACAGAGTATACTATGGAAATTTTGCTAGAAACAGTGCTATCCAGAAGATCAGCAAGGCAAACTGGCAGACGATACTCACAACGATTTTAAGATGCCCAGAGGAGACGACCATATATATTCTTTTGGTGGTTTCTTTTGTGATTCTAGGTGTTTCGCTTTTAAATTTTTATAAATCAAGTTAAAATGCATTTTATCTAAGTAGTATCCAAATATAAAGTATGTTATCTCAGTTATACCTAACTAATTCTAGCGTAGTTTTTATAGTTTTAGTTCACTACATTGTCTTTTCCAGGGCACATTGCATACACAAGCGCTAGTAGATAAGGAACTAGCTTGTTTTGAATCAGTTCAATGATTGTCCCTTTGTGTTCCCCCAAGTAATGCTAGCGCATCAAGGAGCACTCATAATCATTTTCAGTGCTTTGTGGTGTCTGGGTAGAAGTGATTTAGTCTTTACCGATATTATGAATCTGTACCAAGCCTGGAATCTAACTTGATCCACATTTGATCACAGCCTTATACAGAAGTGACTTGGAAATCAAGCAAAACGTTTCTGCTTCTACAGGTGGGAAAACAAAGTAAACCAAGTACTCTGAACCCTTAGTTTTCCTGTTGTATAAGCGTTGACCACTTCAAAAGAATCATCGATGGCGTAAACTGAGATATGCGACCTTTGCTTTTGATATCAAGGTAATATTACTGATATAAAAGATACATAAGGTAAGGTAAAGGAAGATAAACCGCCTTTTGGTTCCTGGTGATGATCTGAAAGGGTGGCCAAATTGCCCTTTTGAACCCTAGTTCAATAGGTGCTTTTAACAAACTGAACACACATAGAACTATGGTTTAACTTGATGGTTGAGACTTTCAAATGAAAGCACCTTTTCGAGATTATATTGACAAGATTTTATTGCCAAAATCAGAAGGTTTTCCTCTCGCTAAATTGGCATGTTCCGAGTTCCATCCATTTCTTGTAATATATTATAAGTAATATATTGCTATACAGCCCTATAAGTACTTTTTTTTATTTAATATTTTCCTTAGGGTCCTTTCTAGCACACTTTAAACCAAGCTCAACAAAAATAATTTATTTTCTACCTTATCATCCCAAGTTATGAAAATGTTTTAAAACAGTACATTGAACTTTTAATTCCGCAACATCGTTTTTCAACTACTTCTACAAATAAATCTAAATATGTGAAACGATTTTCGATACTATTATGGATATCTTCATTATATTTGTTCCAATGTTTTACTTTAAAGAGAATCCTTATTGAAATGAAAATCGTATTTTAATAATAAATCATAATTTCTAACGCTTGGAGAATATAATGAAGGTTATAAATACACACTTATATATATATATATATATATATATATATATATATATATATATATATATATATATATATATACATATATATATATATACATATATATATATATATATATATATATATATATATATATATATATATATATATACATATATATATATATATACATATATATATATATATATATATATATATATATATATATATATATATATATATATATATATATACATATATATATAGACATATATATATAGACATATATAGTTTAATAGTTTCATCGCTCAAGCTTAATGCCTTTATGGTGTTTTTATACAGAAACTAGCTGACCCGACAGACTTCGTCCTGTCAAAAAGATTTGTAATGTGGCAGTTTTTGTGCCTACGTATTTTAAAAAATTCTCCTGAACAGAACCATCACCCTGGTGATAGGGCGTTGTGAATAAAAAATAATTAAATAAAACATATATAAGGATTGAAAAGTAAGTAATCGCTTTATTGTTAATCATGTGAATCATAATTATTATTATTATTATCATTATATTGCTTTGTGGTATACGATGTTTTTTGTTTGATTACCTGGCGCATAGATAAACAAATCTGATGGTTTTCCAACACGGGAACAGGCAACATACAATTGACCATGTGAGAAACATGGGTTTTCTAGATTAATACCACAAACACTTAATGATTGCCCCTGGGACTTGTTTATAGTCATAGCAAAAGCAAGCCGTCAACATGTCTATAGGAAATTTGCCATTACCAATGTCAATGAGTTGTTTAGAGAATATGTTTCCAGATTGGTCATTTTGCAACTCGACACGCATATTCTTGCTTAAATGAAGTACTTTAACATGTTTCCACAAATTGGAGGACTTTAGACATGCATTGAGTTCATCAGCTGGCGTTGATCGTGGAATCACTGGCAATGTTTGACGAAAATCTCCTGCTAATAAAATCATTGCACCACCAAATCGGTTATTATTGCTACGTAGATCTTTTAAGGTTCTGTCTAAAGCCTCCAAAGATTTTTTATGTGCCATCGTGCATTCATCCCAAACAATCAATTTACATTGCTGCAAAACCTTTGCCATTGCAGAGTTCTTCGAAACGTTGCAGGTTGGAGTTTCATTGCTTTGCATATTTAATGGCAATTTTAGTGCTGAATGGGCTGTTCGACCACCTTCAAGCAAAGTTGCTGCGATTCCCGACGAAGCGAGTGCAAGTGCAATTTTATTTTGTGAGCGAATTGTTGCTAATATTAATGAAATAAAAAAAGTTTTTCCTGTACCACCAGGTGCATCTAAGAAATAAATCCCTCCAGTTTCATCATTTGTTACTTTCATAAGAGTTTCAAATACATACTTCTGTTGTTCATTTAACAGTGGAAGATTTGTTTGAATTTATTCTTTCAAAGCGTTGAGATCATACAGTCTTTCTCGATGCAACTCTTGGTTAAAAGCGTCATGCATTGGACGATTGGGCGCGGTCAGGCCTAATTGAATTAATAGTTTGTTTGACATTATCAAGCACATGTCCTCAATTGAAATCAATGCTTCATTGTAAATTTCTTCACTGATTTGTATATTTGGATTTCCCATTCTATTCCGTATTTGATACAAAATATCATCACACATATAATCTTTGTACTTGATCCACAAATCAATTGGGTTTGATGGGAAGCATGTAGATATGATTATAGAAAACAATGTTCGTATTTGATGAGTGTGTGATGATATTACAGCATCATTGAGAGTTTGATCCCAATGAGCGTCATTTTCAAGCAATTGCAAACGTTGACAGGCTTCTCTGTAGGATCCACACAATTCACCATCAACAGTTCGTAACTGTTAGAATGATGTTGGGCCACGTACATTGACTAATAGCAGTCGTAAATAAAAACATTCATCATTGCTTGGATGTACTGAATAAATCCGGCCAATCGCATCGGTGGAATATACATCTGTATATCCTGGAACTGGTTTTCCTTGTTTCCGTCGTATAAATCTCCTTGAGGATTGATTCCAGGTATAATATTTTGGCATTTCAGAATATAGCAATGTTTGTGCGAAATCATCGTTTTGGCATGTCTCAAAAAAACTGAGCAGCTCTTTGTACTGCGTTCTGTGCTGTAAAATACACTCTTTGTCCATTTTCTAAATGCACAGCTAAGTGAACAACAGAAGGGTGTCTCTCATGAATAGGAAAAGAAAATATTCGCCAAACTGCTTCATTACTACTGACATAGCGGCCCATTTGGTATTGGGTAACTTCATCATTAGAATTCTCTGCACCAATTCCAATCACAGCCATATCACTCCCTTTGGTTACATATTTGCAAATGTATTTAATCGATTTCACTGAATGGCAAGATTCAACGTTGATGTGTGCTTTGAATGTCTTTGATAAAATGGGTGAATATGGAACAATCCAACGATTATCTATTTCAATATCTTGTTAATTTAATTTGACAATTGTTGATTTTCCATTGTCTGCTGTCGATCTGCGACGATACAATGGATAACCGTCATTACCAGTAATTGTTTCCGATATTAATGTCCGTGGATATCGTTTTGAACATTTACCATCCATCATACACGGTGAATTTTGATTAAGAGTTCCACAGGGACCATGTATCATGTTTTTGATAACTACCTCATGCAATCCAGGATCTACTTGTACATTAGGGATTTCAGCTGATATCACTGCATCAACTTCATTTGGCCTTATCTTTTCAACCAACCAAATCAAAATGTGTGCATGTGGCAATCCTCGTTTCTGCCACTCCACAGAATACATCCAGCAGCGTGTCTCACCAAACACATTATGTTTTACGATGAAATTCATTAAAGATTTCAACTTTTGTCTAAAGACTCTGGCTGTAATATCATGACGATCAATGGATGATTTCCCAGGTAATAACTCCTGCTTAATTTCTATCCATTGCGGATTGAATGTAAATGTGATGAACAAATCTGCTGTACCATAATGACGAACATACGACATGGCATCTTGAGCATATTCGTGCATATGCCGAGGGCTTCCGATGTATGTTGCTGGAAGAATAGTCATCCGACCGACATTCTGTGCATTTCCATCAGTATTAATCGCATCTCGAAGGTGAATATACTCTTCAGATCGGAGTTTGGTTTGATTCAACCTGATGAATGTTAATCTCTCCGTTTCAATTTTAACATACATGTCATCAACATATTTGTGATATAATCGCCGACATTTCAATATGTGATTATCTGCATTTTCCCGAATCATTAGGCGGTATGAATAATAGTTCATTGAACTGACTTTTTTGTTGGTTTCAGAACCTGTAAACAGATTTTGTTTTAATAACATTCAAATATAAAATTAAAATACATAATATAGTGACTGAGATATTATCGCCATAGCTAAACTAATATTTTAGTTACCTGTAATGGGATTTATCATTTTTATTGATAAATCGTAGCCATCTTCACCTTGCCAAAATATAATGGGATATTGCAGTGCATCATATGAGCGGTGTGTTTCCTTTATAGGTTGTAATTGAAAATTCCGACGATGTAAAACAATATCACGGGATTCCAAGTTTTCTCCAACTACAACGATAGCAACTTCATCAATAGTTGGTGCATTAAAACGTCTTGTATGTTGACCTGCAGGTGTTTTATCAGCTCTGATTACAATTTTGTGATTATCGGATGGCATCAGATCCAGGGCAGTTTTAAACAATATAATCAATTGATTGTGTTGATGAAATAAAGTTTGTAATTGTTCTACAATAGACCTTTTTACTAAATTGTTATGTGCACAACGCAGATCAATTTCTTGTGGTGAATTGCCCATAAAATAAATTTGCAGGAATTTGTTGTCGCTATCTGACACTGGTAACAGTGAACCTGCTCTGTGATATATTTGCCCTTGTATCTGTAAATAAAAAAAATATTATGGTGTGGTATAAATTAATGGATTGTCAATGATCAAACTTAAATAATATTTGATCTTAAAAAGTATATATTTAGTTTTAACTAATATCTATCAAATATAAAATATAATAAAAGTGTCACTGAAACTGAATCACCATATAATATGATGACTAAGTGATATATTTCGTAATGATTAAGAAATTGAAGATTAGTAACACATCTTAACTTTGGTGACAGAAAATTTTGTTCGCTAAAATAATTATGAGTAACTGCTATAATACATACCTTGAAAGTTGGCATAAAATTTTCCCGAACTGCATTTGTTGCCCCAAATGAAGTCATTTGAAAGCAATTGTTATATTGTTGAATATGTGTCAAAAAGTGTATAGAATCTGTTCCTATTCCTGAAACCAATGAGTACAATGGTTCTGGTGGTGGATCCAATTGTATCAATTTCACTTTACCATTTGCGCAACACAATCCATTGGCTTCGTTTTTGCATTTTAATGCCTTACAGTGTGAGCAAACCAAGTTCATAGAACCAATAACAACACATTGGTAGTTACTGTAGTCAATTGACACATCGTAACTGAAAGCAGCTGGATTCAAACTTGCGCGATTATTAGTTGAATGTCGCGCTCGCGCTTCACGCGTTTGTGATATCCGAATTCTTTCACGTTCATTTCCGTCGTCACGTTCTTGTGCAGTACGATTAGATCGGTAATTAGTTTGGTTTATAGCATTTCTGGTTCTTCTACCTAAATTGCTTCGTCTTATAGGAGGCATATCAAATATAAATTATTTTTTCACTAATCACGAACTAAACAAACACTAACTAACTAAACACTCTGCACAAAACACGATATACGAATTTGTTTCGTGTATCACTTGACAATTCATCTGTCATCTGTCAAAAGTCATCTGTAACAGACAACTTTTTTTTTTAAATTTGATATGACTTGAACTCAAATCCTTTTAAGCCGTACGAATTGTTTTATTTATTTAAAATTTGAATTAAATTTTAAACAAATAAAAAATTTTAAATAAATAAAACAATTCGTACGGATTAAAAGGATTTGAGTTCAAGTCATATCAAATTAAAAAAAAAAAAGTTGTCTGTTACAGATGACTTTTGACAGATGACAGATGAATTGTCAACTGATACACGAAACAAATTCAAACAAAAAGGGCTATTTTTAGGGTTTTTCCAGCAATAATTCTAATTTTTCTCGCCGTAAAAACGATCCCTGAACTTCAACGAACATTTTAAAAAAAGATTTGGCCAAATTGGTCCAGGCGTTGTTGAGTTATGCGCTTAGGAACATATTTTGCGATTCATTTTTATATATAAGATAAAGATTGTATAACTTGGTAGATTATTTACAGGTAATTGCTTAATCAATGTTTCGGCTACGTCATTATCTGGTCGTCGATATCCTACCAGTATTGTGAATCAATTTGCTAACGAAGTAGTTTGGACCCATAATAAGAGAATTTCGCGCTATTCTGTGCGTAACATATTGTGGAAGGTCAATCTGCTAAATAGAGGAAATCAGCCTGTTAGGCCTGATTGTGCATATTTGGTAGAATACAGCACGATAGCCTTATGTTTAGTTGAACCTTTCTTTGTTAGAAATAGATATGTTTGTGTGTTAGCAACTGCAGCAATTAACGTTAGAGCTCCACAAAAATAGCGAATTCCTTGATAATTCTTCACAATAAAATAAATAAATTTCCTACAACACCAACAGAATAATATTACTTTGGAAATAGAAATTTCAATAAGAGTATACTACTTGGATAATCTTATTTGGATAATATTATCTTGAAAAACCAAAAAACTACTTTTCTCAAACCAAATTTAGACTAAACATATCGTTCTGCAAAGAAAGTTGTTAAAAATCTAAAATAGTATCGCAATGAACATATCTTAAGAACATATCTTGTTTAAAAAATATTTCGGCTTAAATAGAATGGATACTTATTGATTGATACGGCTATTATTATGATTTGAGAAATATTTACATTTAACACATTCTCAATTAACTCATAGCATTCAACTTATTTTATTGCTGTTGCTGTGTACCTATAATTAATTATTTATTTTATTGTTATACTATCAACACTTCAAAGGGTATGTTGGTAAACAAATTTGAGTTGTTTTAAGAAATATTTTTCTTAGACAGACTGGAAAAATTTGATTGATACACATGTTATTGTGAGTTTAGAAACATTTAAATTTCACACACTCTCAATTAACCCACTGTGGTCAATTTCAGATGTTAATCAATTCATGAATTATTTGCAGTTACTGATTTCGTATACTCAATTATTTATTTTGTTACTAGTCCATTAACATTTATGGTTATAAAAAGTTCGAGTTGAGAAAATCAAAAAACATTTTTTTATTATAAGATAACTATAAATAATAAAAAATAACTATATTAATAAATTAGCTAAATTCTAATCTAAATTCGAATGGTAGCTATATCGGAACAAAATATATAATACAAATTATTAAAAATATATATAACAAAAAAGTAAATCTGCAAACTGAGTCTAAAATTAATTTTTCATTTCATTACAAAGGAAATTAATAAAAAACGTATACTTATTTAAAATTCCTGTTAAAACACGATATTATCTTTTAAAAATACTGCATGGTATTATTACAATATCTTAATAGTCTTATTTAAATATTGATCAAGAACATCATAATAAAGTAATTAACGATGTACGTTTAATGGCACCGGTGTGTTGCCGGGCAACGCCTTGCCTTCACAAAAGGCTGTAAAATTATTCCCTCCCTATCAATATTTCCGAATACTTACAATGTGATTTTTTCAGCTCCCACTCTAACAATATTATGTATTTCTTTTGTCTTCCAATCTAATTATCAAATATTACTTTTATGGACTAATAATTTTTATATTGTGCTATTATTGCTTTTATAGGCTTTCTCTTTCTCCCTCTCTATATTCTTGGTGTGGTGATAAATACTTTTTAATTTTTTCTCACCTAAATAAAATATATATACAGATGTGCATCTGACAATTTACTGTTTATTATAATAATATTTTTATATATTATAATAATAAAATATTTTTTTATTTTTTGATACCCACTATTTATTCTGCATTACAAAACAGAAGATAAACGCAATAGATTATGTACACAACTTGCCTATTGAAATAAACTTCAATATCATAAAATTTGTTTTAATGGAAAATATATTTGAAGATGCATGATGATAGTTACAGAGTTTAAAGTAGAGCTAAACTGAAAGGTTACATAATATATAGTACTAAATAGTACTTTTTTTAGTATATAAATCTGCACAAATTCACAAAGATACTCAGGTAAATTTGCTTCAGAAATAATTTATATTAATAAAATTAAAAAGTCTGATTTGACATTATATTTTATTAAAATTACTTCACAATTTTTTATCTCGTTTAAATATATTTTATTAGTTATATATTTTTATTATATTTTCCTTACTTCACACAATATTCCGATATATTTTTATTTTGTATTAGGCATAAAGAAAAAAATTATTTTTGGTTGACTAAGGTCCGCTCAAAATATCCGCTTCTATAGGATGATTAAGCGATATTTTATAATGTGAAAAGAAAATGCATCTTTTTTGGTCTTATCTCTAAAATCTTTAAACGAAGGGCATATTATATATAATGTTTTGTTACTTTGTATGGTTCAAATCGATAACTCAGTAATAGTACAAAACTGTAGTAGGCTGGTCTCAGTAAGCCATGAATACCATCATTGTATGATTAATCTTTCAAATCGAAATAGCCACTTAAAATTCGTCCAACATAACGTAACATAAGTAACTTAATGTGTGTGTGTGTAAACTTCTAAACTTTTAACAGAAATAAAACTGCCGGATTGATGGCGCAGTGGTTAAGGTGATGGGACGGTCGTCCTACTGTTGCGATAGCCGCAGGTTCGAATCCTGCTGGGGAATGGTCGTAAATTTATGTTTGTGATTGTTTAAAATTTGTGAATGTTCTAGGCAAGAGTGTAATATCTGACAAAAAAATTGATCCTAGTTACGCCAGTAACCAGGCTGGGTAAGATCGGATGTCTTCTGGGATGATTTCTAACATTCACAACTCGCCAGTCGGTAGGCTGAATGCTGAGGACCGTCGTTCGTTGCCCACGTTGAACATTAGGCCCAGTCCAGAGATCCATACTTGGTAAAAGGAGACTTTAAATATACATAAAAAAAGAAATAAAACTCCAGTAGATTGTACAATACAGCAGTTTATTCTTCAAATAATATTAAATAACTACATATACAATCTACCTGATAATAACTAAAAATATCCCGACTCGGCGCTAACTTATTGTCGACCCCCCTTTTTTGTTTCTGAGGCCCGTTTTCGGTTTGTCCGCGCGCTCGTGCTTTCGAATACCTACCCTTAACATATTTTCCGCTTACACGGGCATCCTGCTATCGGAAACAACAACATCCAAGAGAATTTGCCTGAACTAGTCTTTTCATTTTTTTAAACTGTATATAACTGGGTTGCCATTTTCCTGATTACACTTTAATCAAACATAGCTTGAACAGAAGTTCAGAGGTACGATGTACTTGACTTCCCTATATATTTTTATAATACATAGCTCGAACAAAATTTCAGAGGTACTTTGTACTTAACATCTCCATATATTTTGACAGATGCCATCTCCCGTATACTTCTTTTTAAATATTATTACAACAATGAACCAGCAAAATTAGATAGTTTAAATCAGGCAAAATTTATTTGCAATTTAAAGCTGACCTACCTGATTGATCTGCGTTTTCATTCATACTGCTAAGGTCTCAGCTGATCATGAGCGGCTATCGTGCTTCGTTGTCCCCTTGGCTGTGGCTTGATAGTTGTGAGCTCTCTATATAGACAGCCAATTCGTTGCTATTCCACATCTTGCCAGCTTGCTGGTGTGCCTCATTGTCATGTCAAATCAGTATTTTCGTAAGAGCCCAAATCCGCCTCTGTACAATAGTCCGCACCATGTTTTTTCAGAATTTAAGGAAAGTTCCCTTTTCATGTTTGTTCTTCCTATAGATTTTATTTTGCATCGGTTTGCACACTAAATACTACTTGTAAACAACATGTAAATAATTACAATAAATCGCTGTGAACGCGTTGTTCTTTATCCCACTTCTGATGCAAACTTTTAAACTTGTAACAGAAATAAAACTTCAATGAATTTTATAATACAGCAATTTATCTCGAAATAATATTAAATAACTGCATACATAATCTACCTGATAATAACTAAAAATGCCGGCTTGGTGGCGCTGTGGTAAAGGCAACAGGACGGTCCTCCTACTATTGGCACAGCCGCGGGTTGGAATCATGCTGGGGCATGATCGTAAATGTATATTTGTGGTTGTTTAATATTTGTGATGGTTCTAGGTAAGAGCGTAAAATCCGACATGGAAAATGATCCCAGTAACGCCAGTAACCAGGCTGGGTAAGACCGGATGTCTTCCGTGATGATTTCTAAAGTTGGTAACTTGCCAGTCGGTAGGCTTAATGCCGAGGGCTGTGGGTCGGAGCCCACGTTAAACTGTAGATCCAATCCAGATAAACCACTTTGGTTGGAGGCAATAGGAGACTTTAATATATATACATATTAAAAAGTAACTAAAAATATCCCGACTCAACGCTGGCTTATTGTCGACCCCCCTTTTTTGTTTCGGTGGCCTGATTTCGGGTTGTCCGCGTGCTCGCTCGATATACATGTATATATATATATAGACTATTCAATTTATGTAGTATATGTATTATAAATGTAGCCGTGCACAAATATTTTTACATTGCCTTGCCCAGAATATTGTAAACAATTAATCGTTTAAACGAGAAGTTATTTCTGACAATATCTGAATCAGTATTTTCTGTAATTTTGGTTTTATGCATTATTTTGCCAATATACAAAAAATATATTGATAGTTTCACAGACAAACACATTAAGAGATGTTCATGACAAACAACATAGCATAACAGCAGAAACACAATATATATATATATATATATATATATATATATATATATATATATATAACGATTCTTCTTTGTAATTCCCTATTCCTCTTCTTCCTTTCTTCCATATATATACTTAATTCTTATATTTTTTATGTTCGCTCTTTGGTTCGCAGAATAACGGTATTACAAATTTCGATTTTCAAACCTCTTAATTTACTCCCTTTTAATAAAATACTATTTTTGTGTTTATTTTTATTTCTTTTTCAAGGTTTTAATATTTAACTTACAGCCATATTGTTCGTTTCGATATATTTAAGGAAATGACCTGTAAATATACACATGTATTATGTATTCCAATTAAATTATAACTGTAGATTTTAAAGTTATTTCTATTTATAATAAGCAGTGATCCTCCACATTTGGGTCCATAATCATACAAAGCATAAATCGTCCTGTCCGGGAGTTTGACGTAGGATATTATAAGGGGTTCCCTGAAGTTATTCACTGTTTACTTTTAACAATCGTTGCAGCGCACTAGAAGAATCCTTTGGAAAATAAGTGATTTTATATAAACCCTCACATTCTGGAAAATGACACCCTTGTTATGTCTTTGGAATGAAACAAATAAAATTTACCATAAACGCTTGACAGATTAGAGAGAAAAAATTTCCTTAAAATTATACACAAAAAAATATAAATATAACCTAAGATGTCATGTAAAAAATTTGTCATTCTTTTTACCTTGGTCCCTCTAGTGGTTAAGACCCACAATGAAAGATGGCTTTCGTGTTCGATTTTTTTTTCATTAAATTTTCATTAAATAGAAAAAGCAGTATGACGTTTAACATTTTACATGTTTATCGTACGAAGAAATGCGATCTTTAAAATTATTCATAGGACATGTTTCGTTAAATTATTCTATTGTAAAATATTAAATACGAGAATCGTGCTAGAATTCTTAAGAATATTAAAAAATTATTACTTCAAAATTTGTCTTTTAAAGGTGATTTTTAAAGGTCTTTGGCGTATACAATACTGTATCTGACAATGTTCTTAAATACTTTAGAAATATCACTAATAGAGTGTGACTTTTGATACTGTAGAAAGGTGTTCATTTATCACAATATTCAGGTTCTTTTGCTGTGATTGTTTTCGTATATAATATACCTACCGAATATTTTCCACCAATTCCTTCATTTATAACACTAAGCGTAAAACCGTAAAGCATCAAACAGTTGTCTCTGTAAGAATCTTCTCCTTATTTTGCCTTAGTTGTAGACCAATATACTCAGCTTTACTTATGTTATTTACTTCACTAAGTTAATATTATCCGGTAGTCGAATTTTGAGTAAAAGCGTATGGCAAAATATGCTTCAATCGCAAAAACTTATTTGACTATTCAACCCGTACCATATTAATGTAGTTCCTCCTTATTACACTGTATTACCTTTTACCGTGCAATCCAATATCGAAATATTGCCAAACAACAAACAACATCCTGTATTATATTTAATAATAATAGTGCCTTATTCTACGAGCTTTTTTTTTTTCAAAATACTTTTGGAACTTGACCTAAGCCAACATTAAAAGCCAAATTATGGAGTATTTTCTCGGTTGATGTATGAATCTAATATAATAACTATCACACATAATAAAATCATATAAATACATATAAATCAAATATTGGAAATAACTGAAAATTTGCTAATAGTTAAGTTTCGTAGCTGATAATAATTTATGTTTAAAAATATTTATATATCAAGAAAAACTATACTACTAAATAAAAGAAATAAATTGATAATAAAAAACTGTTAAAACAGAAATTTTCGCCAAAAACTTTGTTAACACAGAATGAAATAGCAATTTAAACATAATCCAAGTGTATCATGTTCCGATTCACGCAATATATCACAATGTCTCCGGTCTCCGATCTCCAAAAGCTTGATTGATTAAAATCGATAGGTATATTGACAGTGCTTTTGTGAAACGGCCCACGTCCACTCCTAAAATGAATTTTGCTGTATTATTTCATTTAAAATTAGTATATTTTACTGAAATATAATGTATTATATAATATATTATAGTAATATCAAAATATAATTGAATACTGTCACACTCAACTGGGCAATGGAAATCAAATATTTACCATATTTAATATTTAATATAAGGGCTATTTTTCAATTTAGACTTGACCGAAATCCTTAATTCATAACAACAATTTCAGTTTTGACCGGATTGAAAACTGTGCCAAGCAACAAATTAGATTTGTTTTGTTCATAATTTTATTGCGTGTATATATACAAATATATAATATATACAAATACATACAATTTTTTTAAAAATATATTTTAATGTCTCCTTTTAGCAACTATGGATTTATCAAGACTGGGCCTAAAGTTTAACGTGGGCTCCGAACCACGGTCTTCAGCATTAAGTCTACCAACTGGCGTGTGATCAACTTTAGAAATCATCCCAGAAGGCATCCGGTCGTACCCAGCCTGGTTACTGGCGTGACTGGGATCATTTTCCTTGTCGGATTTTATACTCTTGCCTAGAATAATCACAAATTTTAAACAATCACAAACATAATTTATGACCATTCCCCAGCAGGATTCGAACCCTCAGCTATCACAACAGCAGCAGGACCGTCCCATCGCCTTTACGACTGCGCCACCATGCCGGCTATATACAAATTTATATTATTATTTTTGTATAATTTAGGCTCAGCACCGACTTCAAACTGATCAGTGGGTAGTAGTTAAAATAATATTGTATATAGATGAAGGTTTAGGCAGGTATTAAGCTAAATTGTGTGTATACAGTAGTATATAAAATACGTGTAGTAGATAGGTTAAATGAGTTTTTTGTTATTATAACGACTATTATGTACATATATTAAAACGTTTTTTCTTTTGTGTTATAAATCTAAGTTTGATTATTGTTTACTTTTTAGTGAGTTCCTTATTTATTTTTTGAATTCGGATCAATTTTTTTGTTAAATTTGTTTTATTTTTCTCTGTTTAATGTTAAATATTTACTCAATAAAAGTGCTTAAAAAGCAAACTGACTGATTTTTACACTGAACTACTTCCGACATTTCATCACATCAGTTCAGCATTATCCATCAATATCTGATTATTTTATTTAAATAATATGTGAAAACATTGTACGTGCCTTTGAAATATGAGTTTTTTTCTCGATTTCTAAACTTGGTTCCAATGGTACCACCTCGGAAGTGCACTCTTTCGAACAAAAAAAACATTTTGAAAATCGCTCCATAATTGACGGCTAAACCGACGAACATACCTTAAAAAAATATCTATATATATACAGCCGAACATAGAACCTCCTCCTTTTTTGAAATAGGTCAAAAATCTGAATATTCATTAACTCGGTAACTATAAGAGACAATTCAATTTCGCGAAGATTTTCATAATAAGCATGCCGAACAGTATGAATGAACAGAACTCAATGTGTAAATTTGATTGACATTCTTAGTTTTTCAACAATTTCAAAAATTTTTTATGTGATTTTTAAATGGAATGAATTTAAAAATTGTTTTTAAAATTAATATGTTGCTTCAAAATATTTTGTAAATGCCTACATAGGAAAATATACTTTGGCGAAAGTCAAAGTCATTCTCAGAGTTAACAGATCAATTTAAAAGTCCCCAAAGTATAATAATATAATCTGCTAGATGATACATATAATATATTTGGTTATTTTTGGTACCCACGATTCCTTCTGTAATAAAATGCAACTTGCTTATTGAAACAAAATTTAATATCATAAAATTTACTTAAATGAAAAATAAATACAATTAAAGATTAATGTTGGTAATTACAGGATTTAAAGAAGAGCTAGAGAGTGAAAGGTCCATTATCAAAAGCTCACAGATATTTTATATTAAAAAAAGTATTATTTGACATTATTTGAACTTTTGAGGATCTTCCAAAATCACTAGACTATATTTTAAATATATGTCTTTAAATTTTCCATGCTCCACACAATATTTCGATATATTTTTATTTTATATTACGCATACAAAGGAAATTTATTTTTTGTTGACTAAGGTCCTCTCCAAATATCCCTTTCTACAACACGATTAAGCGATATTTTATAATGTGAAAAGGAAATGCATCTTTTTTGTCTTATCTATAAATGTTTTAAAATAACGGCATGCAAACTGAGCCTGATAGCTAATATTTACCGTTTTTTTTTGTTTAAATAGCGCATTAAAAAAATTGTATTGATGTACCAGATTCGATAAAAATATTTGTTATAAATTTTTTTCATGTTTTTGTTATTTTTTTCGGTAAATTGTAAGGCTATTAAATTGTAAGGAGTATCCATTTGATGTCATGTTCTGAGCAGTAGCACTTGTTAAGTCGCAAGATGTGTAAGAAGCTTTTAATCGAAATATATTTGACTACTCGAAAACTATAACTGGGCATGTTACTGAACAATTATTCACATTATCAACCTTTTTAATATCAGTTATTTGTTCAAATGATCTTAATAGTCTTACGAACTGTTAACTGAATGAAATAATAAATACGTTCATTTGCGTCAGTCCCATAAAATGTTGAAATTAAGTTTTATGTATAATGTGGATATTAGTTAATGCATCTACAACACAAGATTCTAAGAGATTTTCTACTTAGACCTCAACAAAATAAATCATAGTTGAAAGTTCAGTCATATTTATTAATGTTGGATGGATCTATTCGAAAGCATGCAAGCCGTTTCCAGTCCTCAATGTTTCAAATTTTCTGATGCATCAGAATTTTAAGTATTTAGTTCGGGACACGTTCGTTGTCTCTTTGTTGTCTCACAGTTGTGTTTTATAAGCTTCGATGCAGATTGATCTAAAAGTAATTAAACATAATTTTGAGCGATATTATTTTATTTAATTTATGTAAACAATAAATAAAATACTAGCAAATCAACAGAATAGACAACAGAGAAATAAATAATTAATAATTATGGATCAGAAGGTTGAAATAAATGAATGAAATACAAATTATTTATCAGTAAACAAATAATTAACATATAATAATCCACATAAATAAAATACATAAATAATAAATATATTTTTAGCAGCAAATTTTTTTAACTCATATACATTATGAGGATAATAGGTTATTTTAAATTTATGTTACTCAAAATGTTGTTATAACGATTTTATTTTTCTGCGTCAATTATAATAAAAAATATTTTTATGTTATACTCCGATATTTCATAAATCACCCTTTCATCGTTTTTAAGGGAGTATTTTATACTACGGTATTTTCAGACCAAGACAATATAAAATGGCCATTATGCTGTTATGTTAGGCAGACATCAAGAGACTATAAATTTCATCTGAAGCTTTTAAGAGATGAAAGTGGATTATAAATAATTCATCGTGCATTATTTTTATATCATATTAGTTTTTAATTGCAATTTTGTATAAATCTCAAAAAGATAAAAGTAATGATACTTTTATATTATAATAGGTTTCTTTAGTTTCAAAACAAGTTTCCAAAATCATTTCTCATTAATCAAATTTTATTGGTTAATTACATTGATTAACTATCTCACTGAATTAACTAATAATTTTTTCTTAAGAGGAGTCATATTAATTTAGCTTTTTCGAAACGAATACCACAAAATTGTATAGTTATCTAAATTATTAGAAAATTATATCGAATTTTACAGCATAATTTCTAATTTCCTGGAGAATAGAAAATCAAACCTGAAATTATGTAAAGGCGTTTAGAGTAATTCTTATATAAATTAAATGTTAAAACAATATTTTTAAAGTCCACGAAGTAATAATTATTATCAATATCAAATGTACTATCAAGAATACTGAATACTATGTACTAATAGGATATTCTGATTTGCTCCAAAACTATTATATTAACTACTAATATAATAGATTGTGGTTGAAATGGGCATGCACAATAGTAAAAAAGTAAACTGGGACTATTACTATAATGATCTAGATCAGCTCAATGGAAATATTTTCTACCAAAGACCTTCATTATGAAAGAATATTAATTTTTCTTTGAGATAACAAACTGTATTGTAGGACTGTATATAATACCAACAATTGCTGACACCAGTAAATTTCAAGGTCAAAAAACGACAACTTATTGCAACGTCCATTCTATTTGCTAATTATTGCTATTGCTTTCATGTATGAAAAACGAGTTGCATGAAACAGAGGAAATCCTTATTCACGAGTATAATTTATAATTTAAAACATAATGAAAGAAATGCGTTCAAGAAAGGAAACTAAAAACTAAAAGAATGTAATGTATTTTAAAGCATTAAATCGTGCTTTTCTTATCGAAGAGCAACACATAGTGAACAACACACTTTGTACATGAAACCAAGAGGGTTTTACATGCATCCTTTTCTCTTCTATTCACCTAATGTTAACCCTTTCGACACATATCTATCTGAACAACCAGTCGCCATTTACCCAAACATGTTCTCAATTTAAAATAGGATTTCCCTTCTCATTACATATTAATTATTTGATTTGTTGGGAATTGTACTGATTACATGAAAACTCGATAAATATGTTTTCTATAAAAACAAATTCTAAGATAATCTTTGTATACATATAGATAGAAAAATGTATTTTATTGGGATTATTTTATATTGTAATCATACAGGAAATGTATTTTTATTTCTTTAAATATAACAGTTAAAACACATAAGATCATCTCAACGCTCAATATAATATTAGAGAGAATAAGACCAAGATCTAATAAGGAATAGTAATCAGCATATTTATTTTAATTAGTTATAATTTTAAGGTAAGTAAGTGACTAGGTAAGTTTTATAAACAAATATAGAACTTGGACTTGGAGAATAAGAAATAAAGTTACAGATTAATACTAAAGAAAATTAATAGTTTTAATGTTGTTATATACCTACATCTACTATTAAAGCATACGCCAATTCTACTCTGACTTAAGATGCATATATAATTTTGTAAACGTACAATTTTTTTAATGTTTAACCTATCAAATTGTTTCTTTGGTATACGTATTGTGAAAAGGATATATCTATGTCAAAAAGGGTTTCCTTTTATATTCATGAAGTTAATAAGGTGCTTTATAAAATAGCAAATGTAATACCCAGAGGAAGAAATCGAATTTTCATGTTTGAGTAGTTGCTCTTAGAATAATAAAAGTAAAACTTTTATTAAATATAAATTCTAAAGCTCTGATTTTTTATATTTTTATGCATAAAATTACATTCGGTGTATGTTCATCAAAAGGTGTTCATCTTGTAGAACAGATATGCAATAACGAATACGGTTCTATAACAGCGATCACCTTAGGAGCCACAAATCCGTGAATCCAACATTTTTCAAATAAGTTGAATATTGTTCCAACAAGCTATATTATTTCATACATATTTCATAACTTGTTGATAATTTATGAAAAAAGTGCTTCTTGCATCTCAAAATACTGATAGCGATATTTTGTTGGCTGCTTTCGGATTAAGGACTCACTCTAGAGTCGGGCTCACACTACTTATTGATCTTTTGTTTTTATTCAAAGTCATAGTGATAGATTCAAGACACACCCATAATGATGAAATGGTGCTAAAACCTGTCACATATCAATACTAAACCTATTTTATTATATCATATCATATCATATCATATGCAGTCATGATATACTGCAGTTATAAAATCCAAAAAATATTTACACATTCCTTCATTCAATTTTAGTTTTACAAGATGTTAATTTTTATCAGAGAAATAATTGCTGATCGAATATAACTTGCAACACTATGAACATGTGCGCATAAATAATTCAGTTGTTTCAACTTATTACAATTAAAAACGCGTAATTAATAAAATGTTTTATTGTATAACTGCCGTTACAGGCAACGTCCTGATCAACAAACACCCGAACATTCAATAAGTTTTATCATGAATTCATCAATAAATCCATCAACTGAAATAATTGTTCGATGAATAATAATTGTTTCGTCCCAAATTATTACTAATAAAAAATAAACGCAAACTAAAGATTTATTTCATTAAAATATCTAAGATTCCAATAACAATTTGACACCAATATAAAAGTGTACATTAGCACGATGCTCTGTTTTCGCACCAGCACTACAGCAGCTCAAAATCTTGATATTAAAATGATGAAAATCTATCTGTATATATCCTTCGTTTTTCCTCTTCACATGATACTTCAGGCGTAGCTTTCTCTCCAATGCCGTTCCCAAATATTTTGCTGTATCAGTATATGTCATTTGGACATTACTTATTCTATTAAAGATATGTTCATTTCTTTTAATTGTAATATTAACAAATATAGATTTGGTTTTATCCAGTTTCATGTCATTGCTTTGATTAAATAGTGATTTGGTTGACTGTTCTGATTTGCAATTTTATTGCTGTTTCTTGGTGGTCTGTAGCAGCAACCCTTATAACAGTGTCACCAAGTTGCCATTATATTATATTGCAATTTAAATGAAGTAAGGATGAATGATCACTATGGATAAATTATAATTAAAGAATAACCATATATATTATTATTATTATTCACTGGACATCTTAAAATACTCTTCAAAATTTATTCTCAGCCCTTAATGTAAAAGGTAATTTTATCATTATATTTTACGCAGGCTCGTGTATTTGCTTTATATGTACGCTTATTTCAGAGCGAAATGTCATAAAACCCAACTATTATTTTTATATAACCCATCTAATCCGTTTTATATCAACCTACTTATATTTGTTTTTCTTTCTGGCCGAAATAAATCTTATTTTCGTTATACGAAAATATAATTTCAACAATAGTGTAATAGTTGGGAGCCGTAAAATCGTGTTTATGGAAAAGCCACTAAACATTATTGTAAAATACGGGAAGCACCTTTTATTTTATTTTACGGCGAGAAATTTTATCGCGCGAAACCTTTTCGTCCCACTGAATAAATTCCGGATTCTTAAAAACGCGATAAAAACGGTGCCCCAACAGTTATAAACCTGACAGTATTGGGACTTTAGGATAAAGTCATAAATATAAAACACTATTTATGTTTTTTGCGGGATAAAAAAATACGCTTGCCGTTAAAGTAAACTCTCCGGAACTGGTTTCGGAAAAAAATTGGCTAAAAACATGTCTGAGAGGCCATATTGGTTTCCGTTACTGATTTAGAAACAGATGGTATTAGTAATGTAAAATTACATATATCTGAGCTGATATTATGTTGGTATAATACCATATTGAAGGAACTAAGGAAATTTTATTTGAATAGTAAAGATAGCGCAAGTTAGTATAATTTGGTTAATAATAAATATATTAAAAAACAAATAGCAATTAAAAAAAACGAATCGTATGAACGTGAAGAGAGGACAAAAAACATCACCCTTAACTTCACAGAACCTGTTGTGGTCGGCCTCCTCGTTCCAGCGACAACAGGTTCTGTTGCCATAAGATCAATATGGATACAAATATTTGTGATGGGACGGGCAGAGTAGGCTGCCGATTTAGCCACAATATCCGCACGCTCCTTTCCCGGTATACGAACATGAGAAGCAATCCACAGTAAAATTGTTTGTAGCCATTCAGATAGTCGGTCAGTGAGTCGGTGACTAGGGGATGGTTGAACTTCTGTTCTAGGAAACATTCGAAAGCATTTCTTGAATCGGAAACGATTAGCCATTATTTGAAGGATTCTGTAGTGAAGTAGTATAAAGCTTTGAATATGGCGAAGAGTATAGAGGTCATTATGGAAATTTAGAGTCATCGATATATATGTGCTTGCGGCTCGGGTAAAAGTAGAGGAGTTCACATAACTTGGAACGAGGGAGGTTGTGATAATTTTCTGTTTTATAAAATGGACATAATGATGTGTTTATGAGGGAGGTAGTGAAGGTCCAAGGCGGAAAACTGGGGTAGTGGAACGGGAGGGGATGCAATAAGCTAAATTATATAGTTTAACAAGACGAGACTAGTCGGTTATGCCGGAAATTGGAGCTTGCGCAAAGAGAAATATAATCTAAAAATGAATAGTAGGAGCATAAAAATGAACTGTTATGAAATGTTATAAATCTAATAAAAGTAAATTTAATTATTATTATATGTAAAAAATTCAAACCTTGGCATGTGCAAGGCTTGGTTTTCAAATGATCCGTAAACGAAAAATATACGTGAATATGTAGTGAATTTACGTGAATTCGATGCATTCATTGAAGTTCTGCGGTACATCTATCAATTTTGATTTATTCAAGGAGTGTAGAAGCAGATCCTGTTGAGAGTACAAAACTAAATTTGCTGTGAATATAATACACCGTTAAAAATAAGTAAGTACTGATTCATATTAAAAATAGAGATGTAGTTTTGACGGCGTTTAAAAAGAACGTATATTTTTAACTGAAAATCTTCAATGAGCTTGAACAGGGTACAAAATAAAAGTAAGTTACAACATAAACTAAAACGCAACAATATAATTTTTCTACAACTAAAACATTCCAAGAACGATATGGTAATGCGCTGAAACAAAAATATTAAGTAGGACAATTATCACCTGTTGAAATATATGTCATGCATTGTAACTGGATGAAAATTGTAAAATTGTATAAGGTTGTTCAATGTTCAATATCTAAGTTTTCTGTCACTACAGTCAGTTGGACGAATGTTGCACTATCCCGTTAACAAACAATTTTCGATATAAACCAGAATATCCTTCACACCGTATAATTAATCAATAATCGGCCAAAACCATATCATTCGAAAAAAGTAGTACCTCTAGAAAATAACATTGAATATCACAATCCTTATGTGTAAAAATTAAAAACACATAAAAAAACTTGAAACTGAATGAAATGAAACCGTAGTTATACCTATAATATTGACAATGATCTGTTTTAGTAAATAAATGGTAAATGATCATTTCACTGCCTCTTAGTTTATTATAACAATACATTACAAGAACTATCATATATAGTAACAGATCAATTGAAAAATTCCCGGCCTATCATAATAAACCACATTTTTTGGCAATTTTTTTTATTCAGCATAATTCCCTTCAAGGGTGGCACACTGATTATAGCGACCCTCCAACATTTCGATATCATTTTTATATTACGATTTGTCCTTTGTTTCAAAATAGGGCTCAGTTTTTGCGATCAGCTCTTCATTCGACGAAAATTTCTTCCCAGCAAGCATTCTTTTGAGATCTGAGAATAGGAAATAGCTGCTGGGGGGCAGATCTGGGGAATACGGGGGATGAGGAAGAAATTCGAAGCCCAATTTATGGATTTTTGCCATCGTTTTCACTGACTTGTGACACGGTGCATTGTCTTGGTGAAACAGCACTTTCTTTTTCTTCAAATGTGGTTTTTCGGCGATTTCGTTCTTCAAATAGTCCAATAACGCTATGTAATAGTCGCTGTTGATGGTCCTTCAATCTTCAAAGTAGTCAATGAAAATTATTCCATGCACATTCCAAACTACAGACGCCATAACCTTTCAAGCCGACTGATGCATTTTCCCACGTTCATCGTATGCAGTCCACTCGGATGGCTGTCGATTGGACTTCGGAGTGAAATGATGGAGATATATTTCATCTATTGTCACATATCGACGCAAAAACTCGGGTTTATGCTGTTTGAATCATCAATTCGTCGTTGTTTTTGGTCAAAAGTGAGCTTGCGCGGCACCCACTTTGCACAGAGCTTTCTCATAGCTAAATATTCGTGAATGATATGATGTACACATTCAGTTGATATCCTTAGAGTGTCTGCTATTTCATTTAATTTCAATTTACGGCCATTCAACATCATTTTGGATTTTTTAAATGTTTTCGCCGGTAACAACCATTTTTGATCGTCCACTGCATTCACTGTCTTCGGTGCTCCTTTCACCACTTCTAAACTTAGCATACCAATCCTTGATAATTGATATTTTTGGGGCAGTGTTCACAAACTCGGCATCAAGCCAAGTTTTTGCTTCAACTGTATTTTTTCCCTTCAAAAAGCAATATTTTATCAACACGCGAAATTCCTTTTTATTCGTACAAACTAATAATTCGACAGCTCACAAATTTATACACGCATCTTTGGAGGGTTAGGGCTAACTAAAAAACATATGGATTTTTGGCTTAGACAATAATGCTATAATGTACAACGCGCAAAACTCAAAAATAAAACCGACAACAGCGTAGGCTGTTTCTTATACTTTACACTGGCCGATTGTCGACTGGTGTAATTGGCACCATCGCATTCAGCCAGGTATAACTTCAAATTACAACCCGAAAAACCCCCTTTCTCATTTTCCCGCTGTTAGAATTAGTACCCCTTGTGTCGTGTCGGACCATTTTCTGTAAATAAAGAATTCCAGGTGGTCCTTATTTTTTACTAAGTTATTGTGTGGGTTGCATCGCATAAAACCCATAGATTGAATTCTAGTAGCGCCATCTATGTGTCAGGTCGGGGACTTTTCAATTGAACTGTTATTTTGTATTAATAAACACTAAACCTTTTACTACGTCATTAATTTTAATTACCTGGTGTGTGATACATGTTAGCATTATCATCTGTACAATCTGGTAGTATCAATTATAAATAATTTTTAAGTCAGTTAAATTAATATTTTTGTGTTCCTAAGATTATGTTCCTATGTTAAAATTTTTCCCAATAAAATAAGTTTGTCTATTGGCGTTTTGACCATATTAAACATATCATGGTTGATTGACTGAACTTTTTAAAACGAATATTTTCAAAATCTATAACTCTTTACAGGTACAGATGATTCATTATTGATCGATGAATTGTAAACAATTGAAGATGAAATTAAATTATTGTTAAAATCTAATATTGTTAAGATTTACATTTATAGCGATTTGCTGAATCTAATAGAAATACCAAATCTACTAGTATAATGAACTTTATATGCAGTGGATACGTTCTGTATATCAATAATTATGAAGTTACAGAGATTAGTTAACTTGGTATATTCCCGTTTCCAAACGTTTCTATAACAATCGTTAGCACCCCTTCAATAGATCCTTTGTATAAGGCCTCATCTCATCAAAGCTGAATTTGTCGGTTTGACTAAAACTATCAGTTCGTGAGATTCCCATAAAGTTTTGCACTGCAGACGTTATTGCATATTACACGAAACTCCCAATTTCCTGCTTTGGTTTAGTAACAGTCTATAATGGTTTAATTAGCATATCGGTTAATAAAGATTTCTTTGTTGCCGGTAATTACTCGACGCTCGCCAGTTTAACTATTATAGAATATAATTAGTCTAATTAATAAATTCGACCGTCAAATTTTAATAAGCTTACAGAAAATTTAGATGATTCTAAAATTATATTTACACAAATAATTAGTATGAATTGTGGAATAGATCCATACACTTTTCCTTTAGATTTTTTTTAATTTTTCGTGTTTTAATTCTCAAATAGTGAATATGCGAGGGAGGATCAAACATAAACGGTAATTTTGTAAAACGAATTTATTGACCAATAGTATACATAACCTAAACATTTAACATTTTTCAATGTCACCTCCGTGCTCTAGATACGTTTGTCCCTGATTTGGAAGCTTGAAAGTTAATTCTTAATAAAAAATTTGAGGACGGTTTATCAGTCAATTGCGCACAAACTCCTTAATTTCTTGCGTTGCATTTCATTGCATTCAAATATTTTGCCTTCAAGGGTGCAAACCAAAAATATTCGCAAGATGACAAGTTAGCGCTATAAATAGGTTATTCGAGGGTTTCCCAGCGGATTTCTTCAAATTTATTCCTTGTCAAAACTGCGATGTGTGACCTAGCTATATTTCTAAAGCCAAGTTGATTACTGATGATGGATTGGATACTTCCATAGCTGATACCCAATTCTGATGAGTTTCTTTAATCCTTAACCGGCGATCACCTTCAATAAGCTCTCGAACAGTATGGATGTTGTCATTTGTAAGACTTATTTGTGGACGTCGCTAATGACGTGGTAATTTTGACATGTTATGACGTTATTTTCGCCCATCCCTGAATTCTCTAACCCACATATACACTCAATTTTGAGACAGTGTAGCATCCCCAAACTGTGCCTTCAAAAGTGAACATTTCTGATGGTTTAACGCCTAATGTTCTGATGATAAACGACAGTAAAAAATCTCTCCATCCATACGAGTTTCTATTGACTAGGACTGCACATGCGCACATGTTTTAATATAGCCTGACAGTTTTCACAACTTGCGTCCTTTTTTACCACACCTTCCGTGCCATAGTTTTAGTTGAGGTTAAATATCATTTTAGGTTAACTTTTTATTTACATTTTGTTGAGGTAATATAATCATATCATAGGCAACAGGCATAATCACAGTTAGGCACAGATAATGTGAAAATAAGTGTATAAGGTATGAATTATTAATAAAATATTATCATTTTATAACACTAATTTTGTAGATTGTTATGGAACAAAGGATATATTTTTATGTTAAATAATATGGAAACAGGACTTATTTGAAGATTATTATCGCTTTCTGCCCATTTGTTATTATGGTTATAGCTTTATAATTTTACAGGTATTTTAAAATATACTTCGTATCAAAACAAATACGGCAATATAATCTTTGAACTATATATTAAAAACAAGTACATTAAGAAGGAATGCTAGGGTGTCAGTTGAAAAACTATTAGATTCGTTGGATGATCTGGTAGATTTCAGAATTTGGAAAAGGATTTTGGACATTGAAAGATGAAAGTCTAACAGGATCGTATAATTATTAGGGCACATAAGAGAGCAGAACATACAAAAAATAAGTATAAAATACATAGAGTTCAAAAAAAATCAGGCAAATTTGAAGTCAAATATTACAACAAAATATACAATGTAAATATCAATCTAATCTGCGACAATAGTTCTAAAAGTTGCTATTGTAGAGTGTGTAAGGTTTGTTAGTATATGTATGTCTGTAGCTGTCCAGATTATATAATAAATAATAGGCTGTGCTATATTATCAATTTATTCCAACCCCTTTCTATTAAGTACACCTTATATTTACACTATGCTGAAAATTTATGACACTTCGCTTAAACATTTAGCTTTTTTCTTCTTTTGAAATATATCCTTTTTTCCATAACAATCTATAAAATCAGTGATATAAAATGATAAAATTTTACTAATAATTCATACCTTATACACTTATTTTCGCATTATCTACCGCTCATTTTGCCTATGAAACAATTATATTACCTTAGCAAAATGTAAATACAAAATTAACCTAAAAATGACATCTAATCACAACTGAGACTGTGGTACGAAAGGTGTGGTAGAAAAGGACGCGAGTTGTGAAAACTATCAGGCTAGATTAGAACAAGTGCGCATGTGCAGTCCTAGCCAAGAAAAACTAATAGAAACTTGTATAGGTATGGATGGAGAGGTTTTTAATGTCGTCTTGCAATGATGCGTTGCGTAACAGACGAAGGTACCTCGCGTTCAGTCATAGCTGAAACCCACACCGTCCCCCCGTCCCCATTTGCCAAATAACTCGAGCATCGAATCCTCTAGATCAGAATTACGTGCAAAGCTAAAAGTAAAATTACAGTTTTTATTTGATTCCTCCTCGTATGTATATTTCATGAGTGATTTATCAATATCTCCTAGGTAATAGCAAAGACTAATTTGTTGACTAATTTTGCATGTTTTGTTTATTGTGAATCTTGGTCTAATTATTTAATTCTTATTTCACTTGCCCACTAATGTGGAAAATTATATTTAAAATCATGTAATTCCTAACCTTTGTACAAGATTTGGACACCAACCGGACAGAAGAAAATAGGGTTCCAACTAGTGATGTCGATTAAATATCGATATATCGACATTTTTTGAAAAACATTTTTCGTCGATATTTTTTCCGATATATCGATCTATCGACTTTTCCAAAAATATTTATAATTTCCTTCGTGGCCGACGCCCCTAGATCCAACAATACCGAACAGTCATATGTTATCCAGAAATCAAAGAAAAATATTAATTAAATACAAGTGTTTAAAAATCATTAATCAACCAATCAACCGTCTCACCGTGGTCATATTACAAAAACCACATATTATAGAATATCTGGTTTCTCATACATCAAGATAGTATAATAAATTTTATATGATCAGGATGAAGGTCTTGTTTAGTTGAACCATGTGTTTTATCAAGTTTCCACAGAAGTTTCAAATAGTTCGAACTTATAGATAGTGTCTAACACCCAAGTTTTATAGGAAGAAAGTAATAAGGAAGCTATAGTCTATTGAAAACAGTAGTGACAAACGTGATCAATATGTATCTGTCAAAAGCAGTAAATTCGTTTTACAGTCAGACAGCATTATCCTTCTCATTTTATACTATTTAAAAAGAGATAAAATACTGTTAAAGAAGTTCGAATATGTAAGCGAAAGAGCCTGCAAAAGTTGCTCGTTTGTCAAACGTCTTCAAAATATTAACATTACAGGTCATAAACCGCCAAAAGTTTTTTTTATAAAGTGCAATCGCCGCGGTTTTCATTGGAAATATTTCTTCCGCGTTACAGCTGCACTGAATATTAGTACGGACATGGTCACTAAAATATCTAAAAAATAAAAAACAATATAAACTTAAATTAACCAAAAAGAAACCGTGTTTATGCAAAACAGATGGGATCAGCTTGATGTTAGCTGTATCAGAGATCAAATATACGAAATGTATAAAAACAATAAGTAGTTTTTTCAATCGAAACATAATTTAATACAATTAATTCAGAGAAAATTATTAGTCTGGAAAGTATCCATAAAAAGCCAAAACATATACAGCTATTTGAGGGATGTAGAATATCCCTTCATACACTGTTGGGTAATATAGGATTTAAGTGGTGTAAAGATAACACACGAAAGGGTTTAATAGAACCTGCAGAGATTGTTTTTAAAATAATACAATTTTTAAAAACATATAACAAAATCAAGGAAGAATTATTATATCAATTTATATATTTATATGGGACATAAATATTTCAGAATGGTACATTGGGTCGCTCGTGGCAAGATGATAATAAATGTAGTGTAAAGACAACAAAACTTGATGGCAAAAGGTAAACGTTTAAATAACTATCGATTAGGTTTTGTTAGTTATAACATTTATTAATAATTCATTGCAGACATATAGTTCTTCATGGTGGAAACAGGAATGGTTTTATTCCTGGTGCAGAATTAGTGTTTTCAGCTAAGTCCAAGGGTGACTTGTTGCACTTGTTTTGCAGTAGTTTGAAAATCAGCTTTTAAAAAACTTGGAGGATCCATCAGTTATTGTTATATAGAGTACACCATATCATGTGGTGGAGAAAATACCAACAAGTGCATTATCAAAGGCTGCAACTAAAGAATGGCTTAAAGTACATAAAATAAGTTTTGAAAAAACCATGTTAAAGAATGAACTATTTCAAATTGTTACTCGGTAATTATAAATGAAATATTTAATTGCATTTTATGTAATTTTTTTAGCCTGAGAAAAAAATACATGGTGGATCAGATTACTGAACGTTATGGCCACAGACTATTACGTCTTCTTTCCTATCACTGCATATTAATCCAATTGACTTGATATGGGGTGTTGTAAAGAATTATTGCAATAGACACTCAGGTTGAGAAGGATATTCAAACCAAAACTGTCTGGATTTATGAAAGAGGCATTGTAATGGTAATATCTTCGGTTTGTGTGGGCTCGATCAGACATATTGAAGAATAAATTGACAAATGGTAGAATCTTGCGCAAGTTTTTGATAGATTAGAAATAGACAGCATAGTTATTAAATAGCTTAGTGTTTGTGAAAGTTACTGTAATTGAATAAAACTTAGTGAATGTTGGTTTATGATTCAATGCTTACAATTACCAAGACAGGGTGATGAAAGAGGAAACTAAAGCTCTGAAAATAAACTTTTTCGTTGCCGTAGAATATATTTTAATATCTGCATCATAACATTTTCAGTAGGTTTGCCATCAATAGTATTTTTATGTCTTAGTAATTATGGAAAACTTCATCTGAAAAATTATTTTCTCCAAGTTCTCTAATATTCATTTTGCTTCTTATTTCCTAGACAGTGTGAAGTTGCGATGTGCGATGATGATAATTCCTAGACAGTGTGAAGTTGCAAAATGCGATAATATTTCATAGTTGTTTTCCAATATTCTACCACATTCCATGGCTAATTTGTCGATCCACTATCAACGCCACAGTTAGATTATCATTTTTAAAACTATTATTTATTAGCATTAACTAGATTTTGACCATAAATGTTTGTTTTTCTTATTGTTAATAATTCACGCCAATTTAACAACTACAAATTATAAAACAAATAATTCAATTAGAAACTAAATGCGCCAAAACTTGGATCTATACAAATGATGGAATATGGAAGTAATGGTTGAGTTAAGTGACGTTAGTGTTTCGTAACACTTCGGATTGGTGTTCGAATGTTTAAATGGCATTCCTTTATTTCTACTAAAATATTATAAATAAAATCACAGTTCTGTTTTAGATATAAATATTTTTTTGACAATCTAGGTGTCCTTTGTTATTATTTGAAATACATATTTTTGTGATTCTTATTTGGTATTATTATGTTCAAACTTAGTAAGCTAAAAAGAAACAAATAAAATATGTAGTGTATGAATTATTATTGGGAAAATAAAAACATATAATAGTTATGTAACATGTATAAATATCGATACAACATTTATCCGTTTAAATATTAAACACCCTTGCCGCACTTAATATAATTAAAGACAAATTATTTTACGTTTTTGCATACATGTAGTTATTTATAGTTATACGGTAAATCTCTATAATTGTACGATTTAATTCTAGATACAAATTGCTCTTTATATGAACATATATATTACGTGTTCTATATTCAGCAAACGACAGTGCAGTCGATAATCTATATAATTGTATAAACAATAAAAGAATTAATATTTAACTGAAATATTGTACGCCCACAAATATTTTAAATTTATTTTTTTTTCTTTCCTTATTTTACTTAACCAGATTGAGTCACAATAAAGCATTAAATGTTTTTAAATTAACATTACTAATGATAGAATAGTATAAGAAAAGTATTAAAATCAAACTTGTATATTAAAATGAATTAGTAAATGTAGATTAACTCTGTTAATTAACAATGATCAACAACCGTTCTTCTTAATTAACACTTAACGCGTTTTCGGACAAATATTTTTGTATTCTTCCATTTAATTAAACCGGACACAATCTAGTTGATTGTAAAATGTTTACACACGTGTTACATTTTTGTCAGCGAAACATATTGTTCATTTCCCAACCACCTCTCATGCTAACATCATATACAAATATAAAGGCAACAACCTACTGTTTATTTTTAGGGATGCTGGGCAAATATTTAGACTTTGCAGAATAACAAGGAATAACAGAGAATTTTTTAAAACAATTCAATACTATAAAATTTGGAAGTATATTTGTATATAGACAGAAGGGGATCATAACGTATTTAGAGCATGGGAAAATAACCATAGAATATTCGTATAGGGGGGATTAAATTTCGAATATGTCTTTGAAACTGATTTTGTTGAATGCTAGAGAAATATACGAAATAATATAAAAGCTTGAAACTAGGAAGTTCCTTATAAATATATGCCGATCCGCGTAAGTACAAGAACAATAATCTCATCAATTTGTAAGCTATCATTAAGTTAAAAAAACAACGAGCCAAAATTAAAAAATAACCATTTTTCTATAACAATACAGATGATTCTACTATATTGGAACATGACTAACCGCCGCACCCGCCATATTTAACTCTATGATCTATTCATTACAAAGCTGAAGGCTATAGAGGATGTCTTCAATTAGGTGTAAAAGGTACTGAAGTTAAAAAGCCAATATGCTGCTTTTGTGTGAATATTGTAGATTTAAGTTATTGTTTACCTTTCCTTTTATTATATTATTCGTTGTAATATTTTAAATAACTTTCAAATATTTTTTATATTGTCAGGTGTAAAACTAAAATTTATGTAAATACTAGTATACTAAATCTTTAATTTTAGCTTATATGTTACATTTATCAATTTATATAATAAAATATGTTACATATACACAATTCATACTTATCTAAAAAATAAAAATACAAAATTTGTTGATGAATTGTGCTGTAAAAATGATTTCGAACATTCTAGTCAGTGTTTTCGTCAAGCTCGTCGTATAAATTTCCTAAGGGAATAAGCCGTTTCAGTTTTGTTGAGGCCATATATAGTTTCAGCGATACCGAGGCACTGAAGCGAATGTAATTGAAATCCTACGAAAAATTTTCAGAAACAATTTTCGGCTGTTTTACAAAACTTAAAGGATCCACTCGAAGAAAACAATTCACATAAACTGTATTAATTACATTTATTGACAAGGTAACATCAACAACTATATGAAAAATGTATTAGAAAATTTAAGCAAAATAAAAATAAACATATGTAGTCTTTGCTATTTACGAAAATTTTATTGACTCATGCAGCTACGATTGATTTCTACATTTGTATATTTTCTATCTATAATATTACGAGGGCTGCTAGTTATATTTCGGGTTTTGCCAGTATCAATTATTGTCAACTGATATCTGATTTTCATTGGAAACTTCAGAAAATGTATTGTTTACACCACGACTTATAGTAAATTGAATAATTAACTGGTCTATGGAGGGATTCTATCCTGACCGATGCTTACTCCAGGATGAATTCCATGAAGCCCATCAAAGATTTAATTGTATCAGAAAACATCGATGGTGTACATGACGATTATGATGAATTTTGGGTATATGCACATCTAAACAAAAGAAAAAATTCGTCTATACTAACGTTTCAAGACGTATCAAATCCAATAAAAGTTAATCACAGAAATAGGCAAATGGCTCTATTCTCTGTTACTGATCTCTAGTCTCGATCTCTGATCTGTTACTTGTTTCTTCCGCATTATTGGTCACATTAGCGAGAGTAGCATTAAAGAAAAACAGGAATGTTAATTCTGTTAAATCTTCGGGGAAATTCAGAAAAATCCGAAGAGTAGGAAGACATCGCAACAGTGCAAGCACTTAGACATCGATTTAAATAATAAAATTTTGGACCGGCCAAAACATCGAATCTTCTGCACATTCCGGATTTTGCAGTCAATATTAAAAAAGTATTGAATCAGCGATTTTTGTTAATATAGCAAAGCAAAGTAGTAACACAATGTAGAACATCAATAATGCAGAATCTTTTGGCATTCAGGGTTATAAAAAAGTGTGAATGTTTTCCCCGATCGGATGTTTATCATTCGTGATAATGTAATGCAATAATGCAGTCCTTTTGTGTCATTGGAGCAGCAGCTGATTTCAAATTGTGACTCAATTCGCTTTGTTATCAATATTCTTTGTAGTTTATAATTTCCAAAACGTTTAGACTTTGTCTTGGTAAATCAACCAACACCTCATAATTTTTTATATGACTTTTCATTACGGTATATAACTTCTATTAGTTACGATGACTTTGGAAAGAACTTGTTTTCATAACGAAATCGTAAAGTTAAATATATCACCGTACATTCGGAATTATATCCATTATATTTATCAAATTTATGATGTTGGATTTATTTAACAAATATCGGTTGCGCAACAACATTTTTTTTTGAAGCGAAAATTTGTTATAAAACTTTGTTAACCAATATATTTCAATAACAGTCATAGCATAGCAATAACATATAATAACAATATAATAACATAGCAAATTCAAATTCAACAATTACGCCATGTCTTTTTTTTTAATTTGAGTGTACAACCGCCATTTTCCACAAAGGATAGAGCATTTTAAACATAATTAAAAACATCGTGTTTTTTCTTTTATTCAAAATAACAATCACCATTTATAAATTATAATAGCAGCTTTAAGTTCGCACGGACTGTATTCATTAAAACAAAACTAGGTTTTAACAACATCATTTACCGCACATAGTTATTAGAGATAAACTTTCCCATTAAAATTACCATCATAATAACACACAAAAACAACATAAAATTCATTTAATTCGGGATACGTTTAGTGTTTCGCTTTTATAATATAAAATTAAAATTCTCTACGGAGCTTTTGTTATCTTTTAAATCAACGAATATTTGAACGACTTGTAATTCGCTCGCTATTGCGGTTCATTTTTAGTTGAGGGCTGTCATTCTACTTGAACTTCAAAGCATCGTTAAACCATTCATTATCTATATATTCGCGCGACAAACTCTATACGACTCGCTTAACCAATTTAATTCAATGTTAATTAAACTTGAAAACAGCCCCTTCACACATTCGGTTGCTTTTATTCAAGGCAATAATGGAATCTAATCCAAAGTTACGGTTTCTAGATTAGCCGCTAAATATTTATATAACACTCAACGAGTCGGCATATGAATATATAAGTAGTGAAGTAATCGTGACGAAATATAACTGACGCGACTTTTGCCAAATGGGTTCCCACTCCGTCGAGCTGCTTCAAAATACTGCTAATTTACATAAGTGAAATTTCCAGCTTGACAGTATCCGTTCTCACTGACAACAATAAAATAATGCGAAATAAATAATACGTTCATTAACGTTTAACACATTGTTGAGTTTGTTCAAACTTTAAATTTATTTAACAAGACAAAAACACTTCCAAGAAAAAGCTTCACAACTCAATATTTGTTCTACAATGTGCTTCCTGCTTCTTAATTGTTGCAATTGCAACAATTACTGAATTGCTTGTAACAACAGTTAATTTATTTTACTAATTACATCTAACATTAGATATGCTTAATAGTATAATTAATCTTAATTCACAAATGAATATATTATTATAGTCCTGTTGTACTTGAATTATTACACAAGCAATGCCAGTGCGGGATAAATACATCACTACGAATTTTCCATATCAAAATAATATTAAACCATTTCAGCTAGAGTTAAGAGTAATAGTAATTCATGCACTACACAAGTTTGTGTGGTTTGGTTCGCTTCAGTCTTCTGATTTTTTGCCTGTTGTCTAGTAGATCTAGTCTTATTTCATGTTTTAAGGCGAAATATTGGACAGGTTTGTAAGTTGATTTCATTTTTCAAGGTTATCATGCAGCTTTTCGTTGGTTATGTAGCGATACGTATTGGAAATTAATCGTGGATATCAATCAATAACTTTGTCAGCATTGGAATACAGTAATAAGTTTGTTGTTTCAGTTCAACCCCATATTTGCATCCCATAGGTACAAATTGGCTTTATTCTTGACTAATACACTAATCTCTTTGATTTTAGTGAAATCTAGAGTATCTTTTGTCTAACCAATACAGGTGGAAACCTTTAACATTTAAGATAACCATAATTATGCATAATATTTGCATATTTAACTATATCAAACTCTAGTTCTAGATTAAATTCTGACTGTAGCTGTGTCGTCTGGTGATAGACTTTAAAGTTCCAATGCTTTAATATATAAAATTACATATTTGTTTAATACCCTATAAAATTCCATTATAATGATTTTAGTTCAAAAGTTTAAAAGATGCTTCATCGCTAATTAACAGCGACATTCTACTGTGGTCTTTCAAAATGTTCACCAAAATTCTGCTTTAGATTGATTTCAATCATTTTTATCTAATCTTGTCCACAAAGAATAAATATTAATATACTATTATTATTTGTTCTATCTTCATATATTCTATCAATATAAATAAAAAGAGTCTAGTAGGTGTTTAAACGGCAATCCGAACTAACACTGCATGTTAGACTGTTATTATACTAACATAACAGATCAATTGAAAAGTCCCCGACCTACCATAGTAAAACACATTTTTTTGTCAGAATTAGTTTTTTTATTTAACATAATTCCTTTCAAGGATGATACACTGAACCTCCAAATTTTGATGCCATTTTTGTAATACTATTTGTCCTTTGCTTCAAAATAGTTTCAGTGTCAGTTTGGGCGATCACCTCTTCATTCGATGAAAATTCCTTCACAGCGAGCATTCTTTTGAGACCTGAGAACAGGGTATAGTCGCTGGAGCCAGATCTGGAGAATACGGTGGATGAGGAAGTAATTCGAAGCCCAATTAATGGATTTTCACCATTGTTTTCATTGACTTATAACACGGTGCATTGTCTTGGTGAAGCAACACTTTCTTTTTCTTCAAATACGGCCGTTTTTCGGCGATTTCGTTCTTCAAACGGTCCAATAACGCTATGTAATAGTCGCTGTTGATGGTCATTCCTTTTTCAAGGTAGTCAATGGAAATTATTCCATGCGCAGCTCAAAATACATACACCATAACCTTGCCAACAGACTGTTGCGTTTTCCCACGCTTTGGAGTGGGTTCAACGTGTGCGGTCCCCCCGGATGACTGTCGATTGGATTTCGGAGTGAAATGATGGAGCCATGTTTCATCCATTATCACATATCAACGAAAATAATCGGGTTTGTTAAACTTGATCAACTTCAAACACTGCTCCGAATCAATTCGCAATCCGAATATAAAAGCAATCAATCAATCAATCAATCAATCAATTCGTCATTGTTTTGGTTAAAAGTGAGCTTGCACGGCACCAACTTTGTATAGAGCTTTCTCATAGTAAAATATTCGTGAATGATATCATGTACACGTTCAGTTGATATCTTTAGAGCGTCTGCTATTTAATTCAATTTCAATTTACGGTCATTCAAAATCATTTTGTAGAATTTTTTATATTTCGTCGGTAACAACCTCTTTTGGGTGTCCACAGCGTTCTCCGTATTCGGTGCTTATTTCACCACGTCCAAACTTAACATACCAATCCTTGATGCTTGATTTTCCTGGGGCAGTGTCCGGAATCTCGGTTTCAAGCCAAGTTCTTGGTCAAACTGTATTTGTTTCCTTCAAAATTCAATATTTTATCAAGTCGCGAAATTCCTTTTTATCCATTTTTTCACAATAAAAACGTTGCTTCACTCAACATGCTATAATTTACAAACTAATCATCCGACAGCTATCAAATTTATATTTGCATCTTTTAAGGGTTAGGGCTAACTAAAAAACATACGGATTTAATTCTAGTGGCGCCATCTATGTGTCAGGCAGAGGACTTTTCAATTGACCTGTTATAATGGCCGTTCGTTTGGTTTTAACTATATCGGCTGGATTTGATCTAAACGATTTTGTTCTTTTTATGGTAATGTTTATTTATATCGTTCTTGCAGTTTATGTTAATTGTTCAAATATGTAAATTAACTATTTTTTTTTTTAAATAAAATGTTATTTCAGAAATGAGTTGCAATGTTTATTTACCTCCTTACATATAATTTCAACATTAAATTCAAATATTTATCAAACTTGTTTTACACATATTTTATTTATAAAAATAATTTATATATAAAATCTTGGTTGGATTTATTTAACAAATATCATAGCATAGCTATAACAAATAATAACAATATAATAACATAGCAAATTCAAATTCAACAATTACGCAATGTCTTTTTTTTAATTTGAGTGTACAACCGCCATTTTCCACAAAGGATAGAGCATTTTAAACATAATTAAAAACATCGTGTTTTTTCTTTTATTCAAAATAACAATCACCATTTATAAATTATAATAGCAGCTTTAAGTTCGCACGGACTGTATTCATTAAAACAAAACTAGGTTTTAACAACATCATTTACCGCACATAGTTATTAGAGATAAACTTTCCCATTAAAATTACCATCATAATAACACACAAAAACAACATAAAATTCATTTAATTCGGGATACGTTTAGTGTTTCGCTTTTATAATATAAAATTAAAATTCTCTACGGAGCTTTTGTTATCTTTTAAATCAACGAATATTTGAACGACTTGTAATTCGCTCGCTATTGCGGTTCATTTTTAGTTGAGGGCTGTCATTCTACTTGAACTTCAAAGCATCGTTAAACCATTCATTATCTATATATTCGCGCGACAAACTCTATACGACTCGCTTAACCAATTTAATTCAATGTTAATTAAACTTGAAAACAGCCCCTTCACACATTCGGTTGCTTTTATTCAAGGCAATAATGGAATCTAATCCAAAGTTACGGTTTCTAGATTAGCCGCTAAATATTTATATAACACTCAACGAGTCGGCATATGAATATATAAGTAGTGAAGTAATCGTGACGAAATATAACTGACGCGACTTTTGCCAAATGGGTTCCCACTCCGTCGAGCTGCTTCAAAATACTGCTAATTTACATAAGTGAAATTTCCAACTTGACAGTATCCGTTCTCACTGACAACAATAAAATAATGCGAAATAAATAATACGTTCATTAACGTTTAACACATTGTTGAGTTTGTTCAAACTTTAAATTTATTTAACAAGACAAAAACACTTCCAAGAAAAAGCTTCACAACTCAATATTTGTTCTACAATGTGCTTCCTGCTCCTTAATTGTTGCAATTGCAACAATTACTTAATTGCTTGCAACAACAGTTAATTTATTTTACTAATTACATCTAACATTAGATATGCTTAATAGAATCTTAATTCACAAATGAATATATTATTATAGTCCTGTTGTACTTGAATTATTACACAAGCAATGCCAGTACGGGATAAATACATCAGTACGAATTTTCCAAATCAAAATAATATTAAGCCATTTCAGCTAGAGTTAAGAGTAATAGTAATTCATGCACTACACAAGTTTGTGTGGTTTGATTCGCTTCAGTCTTCTGATTTTTTGCCTGTTGTCCAATAGATCTAGTCTTATTTCATGTTTTAAGGCGAAATATTGGACAGGTTCGTAAGTTGATTTCATTTTTCAAGGTTATCATGCAGCTTTTCGTTGGTTATATAGCGATACGCATTGGAAATTAATCGCGGATATTAATCAATAACTTTGGCAGCATTGGAATACAGTAATAAGTTTGTTGTTTCAGTTCAACCCCATATTTGCATCCCATAGGTACAAATTGGCTTTATTCTTGACTAATACACTAATCTCTTTGATTTTAGTGAAATCTAGAGTATCTTCTGTCTAACCAATACAGGTGGAAACCTTTAACATTTAAGATAACCATAATTATGCATAATATTTGCATATTTAACTATATCAAATTCTAGTTCTAGATTAAATTCTGACTGTAGCTGTGTCGTCTGGTGATAGACTTTAAAGTTCCAATGCTTTAATATATAAAATTACATATTTGTTTAATACCCTATAAAATTCCATTATAATGATTTTAGTTCAAAAGTTTAAAAGATGCTTCATCGCTAATTAACAGCGACATTCTACTGTGGTCTTTCAAAATGTTCCCCAAAATTCTGCTTTAGATTGATTTCAATCATTTTTATCTAATCTTTTTCACAAAGAATAAATATTAATATACTATTATTATTTGTTCTATCTTCATATATTCTATCAATATAAATAAAAAGAGTCTAGTAGGTGTTTAAACGGCAATCCGAATTAACACTGCATGTTAGACTGTTAATACACTAACATAACAGATCAATTGAAAAGTCCCCCACCTACCATAGTAAAACACATTTTTTTGTCAGAATTAGTTTTTTTATTTAACATAATTCCTTTCAAGGATGATACACTGAACCTCCAAATTTTGATGCCATTTTTGTAATACTATTTGTCCTTTGCTTCAAAATAGTTTCAGTGTCAGTTTGGGCGATCACCTCTTCATTCGATAAAAATTCCTTCAGAGCGAGCATTCTTTTGAGACCTGAGAACAGGGTATAGTCGCTGGAGCCAGATCTGGAGAATACGGTGGATGAGGAAGTAATTCGAAGCCCAATTAATGGATTTTCACCATTGTTTTCATTGACTTATAACACGGTGCATTGTCTTGGTGAAGCAACACTTTCTTTTTCTTCAAATACGGCCGTTTTTCGGCGATTTCGTTCTTCAAACGGTCCAATAACGCTATGTAATAGTCGCTGTTGATGGTCATTCCTTTTTCAAGGTAGTCAATGGAAATTATTCCATGCGCAGCTCAAAATACATACACCATAACCTTGCCAACAGACTGTTGCGTTTTCCCACGCTTTGGAGTGGGTTCAACGTGTGCGGTCCCCCCGGATGACTGTCGATTGGATTTCGGAGTGAAATGATGGAGCCATGTTTCATCCATTATCACATATCAACGAAAAAAATCGGGTTTGTTAAACTTGATCAACTTCAAACACTCCTCCGAATCAATTCGCAATCCGAATATAAAAGCAATCAATCAATCAATCAATCAATCAATTCGTCATTGTTTTGGTTAAAAGTGAGCTTGCACGGCACCCACTTTGTACAGAGCTTTCTCATAGTAAAATATTCGTGAATGATATCATGTACACGTTCAGTTGATATCTTTAGAGTGTCTGCTATTTAATTCAATTTCAATTTACGGTCATTCAAAATCATTTTGTAGAATTTTTTATATTTCGTCGGTAACAACCTCTTTTGGGTGTCCACTGCGTTCTCCGTATTCGGTGCTTATTTCACCACGTCCAAACTTAGCATACCAATCCTTGATGCTTGATTTTCCTGGGGCAGTGTCCGGAATCTCGGTGTCAAGCCAAGTTCTTGCTCCAACTGTATTTGTTTCCTTCAAAATGCAATATTTTATCAAGACGCGAAATTCCTTTTTATCCATTTTTTCACAATAAAAACGTTGCTTCACTCAACATGCTATAATTTACAAACTAATCATCCGACAGCTATCAAATTTATATTTGCATCTTTTAAGGGTTAGGGCTAACTAAAAAACATACGGATTTAATTCTAGTGGCGCCATCTATGTGTCAGGCAGAGGACTTTTCAATTGACCTGTTATAATGGCCGTTCGTTTGGTTTACTATATCGTTTACTATATATATTATACTATATAATATATATATATAATTATATCGGCTGGATTTGATCTAAACGATTTTGTTCTTTTTATGGTAATGTTTATTTATATCGTTCTTGGAGTTTATGTTAATTGTTCAAATATGTAAATTAACTATTTTTTTTTAAATAAAATGTTATTTCAGAAATGAGTTGCAATGTTTATTTACCTCCTTACATATAATTTCAACATTAAATTCAAATATTTATCAAACTTGTTTTACACATATTTTATTTATAAAAATAATTTATATATAAAATCGCGTAAGTAAATGAAGCAGTATATATGCATGCGCCGATTATTCTGTTTGAAAACTAAATAGAGATTATATCTGATATTTTGATAATTATAAAGATATACTCATGCGCCGAATCCGGAGATATCTGTTAAGTAATTTATCCTCGAAAATCCAAACTTTAAAAATGTTATACCTCTAAACTATATTTATTTAAAAAAAGCTGACATATCTAAATTTCTACTTCAAATTTAGTATCCGTCTTTTCTATACATTCTTCTACGGTATCAAATATTAAACAAAATTTTCGTCGCCTAATTATGGCTCATCGAATTAAAGGGTTTCTTTGCAACTTACATTTTTATAATTACATTTCCAAATTTTTTAAAAATAAAATAATCTTAAAAAAATAACCGATAAGTGATTTGTAAAGAAGTAGTTAGTGATGCGATGAAAAATATGAAAAAATTAATTATTTCAAATTTCTAGATCAAAAATTCTCTCTTCTTTTTATTCTCTGTAATTACAATGTATAGATTAAAAATGATTTAGTTAATATTACATTTACTGCAATCATCAAGTTATTAATAATCATATGTGTTACGACTGTGTAATTACAAATTGGGACTCTTTCTTTTGTTACATAAACATTTTATACAGAACCATTACGTTACCATTGTAGTAGCACCGCAGTATGAAGGCCAAAAGGCGGCAAACTGAAACAAACATATTGTTTTGGAGAATATCTACATTTCACAGACAATTAGATTTATGATAATGTTTTACTGCTCAGTGAATAGAAAATTGAAACTATACGGAAATGCAAATCTGCCACGACTTTTTCAGTTCGGCTAAAATATATTTCCTTCAAACGCAATGAACCCTTTTTACGCTATTGGCATATATTTTATGGAAAACATATATCCTTAATATTATCCGGTCGTTAAGAGTAAATGTACCAGTTTATTTATGTTGTCCACTTTGATTTTATGTTCGTGGCCTTAAAGATTGATAAATTTATATTTATAAGTTTACAGAAAGTTTATTCTCAATATAAACTACATCGAGTTAGATACGCAATTGCGGGAAAACGAAAAAATTACTTATTTAATTAAAACAAGTTTTTCTTATTGGTGGTCACATATTGTGAAATGAAGAAAAAAATATTGTTCGGTGATGAAAATAGTTACTATATAAATGTTTTCACTAACTTGTAATACATTTTGTATTAGGTATTTAAATAATTATTTTTTAAATGGAGTATATATATTATATTTTTTTAATAACTACAGTAAATCAATTGATTTTTTCATAAAGTTGAAAGCTTTATATAATATTAGCTGGTACCCGCCCGCTTCGCTTAGTACTGGGTGCTTACTGGCACTTAATTTCAAAACAATAATAAAGATAATAATTTATAATTTTTTAAAATAATAATTTTAAAATTTGAATGTGTCGATTGGATATAATATAGCTGATGCCTGTTTGGCGGGAATAACATAAAGTATTATACAAAGTAGAAATATTCCTTACTTGAAAACATTAACGTATTACATTAACGAATTATATATAGGAAATGTTCTGTGAACAGATCATGATGGATAAAAAAATACTTCAAACGCCCAATAATGGTTATACACTATACTTACAATTTTATTAATTGAATAATTAATAAATTTTCTATGCAACTCAGGTAGACGTTGACAATATTTTCCAAGAGCTACTCCCACTTAATAATAGGAATTAAGTGCAATAAACGGTATTTTGTTGGATAACTTGTTAATATATAATGTTGAAGTGAATTTTCGCTAGAAAAATGCTTTGTATTGACATGGTAACCGCTGGATATTAAGTCAAGACTGTAAGGTAAAGATGCACTGAAACTTTCCAGTTACGTTACGTAGTAGACGTCCTCTAAATATACTGGAGCAATAAGCTATTCTAACTTAATAATCTCTAATAGACCCTCCTTATACTGTATAGGTTGACTTTGGTTCGATAAAGAAAGAACGGACAATATTGACATTTTTAATGACACAAACTAGAATAAAGTGTTGCGAGTCATCGTCTATGCCCCATATTACGTGTCCAATTGATTCAACTCGATATCCCCATGAACCCATAACGATGTGATTCGGAGTGTTACGATGTTACGGAAGTTTTCTGAAAAACTATTAGTGCATCCCATGCATTCGCCAAACAGTTAAATGTGCGCGATGACAGTGCAGTGCGTAGGCTCAAACGCAAACTACCATACGAACTGATTCATAGATACATAGAGTGAGATTCAATAAACTCCAGAATAAGCTAGAATAATTTTTAGAATAAGTTAGGATAGATTTTAAAATAAGTTAGAATAGTATCTAGAATTAGATTTAGATTAAAAGTTGTATAGTAGACCACTTACTGAAGTGATCTTCTACATGTCAGTATAGTTATATTATATAACTGAAATCATATAATAATATTTATTCCCCACGGGCAGATTGGTGACGTTCTAGAAGATTAATTTTAAAAATGACACAAGCATTCTATGGCGCCTCTATGTGCATCATTTTTATTTATATAAATCTTGAAAAGAAAAAAACGGAAAATTAAATGAACATATCCGAAGTTGATGAACATTTTTTGGTAATATTCTTGTTAGTTGCCTACTCATATATTGACCAAATGATTAAGTTTTTTTAGAAGTGGCTGGACATTAAATAAATTAAGGTGCCCTTTTCTTTAAGTGTTACTTGATTATAATGATCACTCTCAATAGCTTTATAGTATAGGATAATAGAGCATAAGTGTCATGCAAAGAAGCAATACAATTTAAAAATATACCGCTAATTAACTACATATATTGTATATTATAATAAGTTATGAAAGGTGAAGGATTTAATACAACAAAAACTTTTATTTAGCTCTAGAACGTCTTACGGATGTAAGTGATACTGCTGAGACATATTTCTTTATAAACAAAATCACTATGTCTAGACACCTCACTTAACACATTTTTCAGTCTAACATAAATTTAGCGTCGGGTTTTATGAGTTTAATCAACCTGAGCCGTCAGCCGGCCAATATAGCATCTCCCTACGTTTTTCTACCGTCTGGACAGCTCACTATCCTAGTTAAATTATTTCTAAATATCGTCAGAACGTTTGTTCGTCAGTTTGCCTTTGATTCTGAATACCATGGTTCCATATTTCTATCTTATATCGAATGATTACCCAAGTTTTGGCGACTCCAAATTCCAATAGTCTATGGCTGAACAAACTGAACGACTACTCCTACTGCTTAAATGAGTTTTGTTTTATTGTTTTCAAAGCAGATACTTCTCCTGATTAGCTGTTTGAGAAACTTCAATCTACTTTTTGTGACAGTACAGCTTCAACTGCGAATTAATAAGTTTTCTATGCAACTCAGAATGACTTTGACTATATTTTCTAAGAGCTCCTGAATGTACTTCTTAATGATTCCATAGTTTACTGGTTCTAAAATTACGCACGTACATACATTTCAGCTATTCATTTAGATACTTAATAATCCCATTTAAGTCTAATAAACGGTATTTTGTTCGACAACTTGTTGCCAATTTAAAGTTAACTCCATTATTTCTTTCATAGAAACCCTCGTACCCATTATAAAACAACTTCAAATGTAGATTTTCACAAATATTCTTGAAGTGAATTTTCACCAGAAAAATTCTTCGTATGGCCACCACTGGATATCAAGTCGAGACTATAAGGTTAGGATGCATTTCAACTTTCCAACTACGTTACTGGATCTTCTAACGTGTTACTATCGATGGTGTAACCTGTCGAAAAGATATTTTATTAGACACATACACTTGATATTGACACATATGTTAATATAAATATTAGCTTTTTTAAATTTTGTAAAAATTGGAAAATTATTACTTGCTTTACTACAGCATCAACTGTAACAAAGATTCTTATTTTTTCTTGAAAGCCAAATATAGAAATCACAGCAATCATGTAGTGGTATAGAATTCTCAAGGCAATAGTCCTCCTTCGGTATGAGTCCTAAATAATAGTCTTATAGATACATCTATAAATAAACTGTTTCGGTGCAACAATAAGCGGACAGTTTTCCTTTGAATAAATAAAAATTATTTGAGATTATATACGTTAATGACGTTAAGAAAACCTACAGATTGAAACAATAGGAACTAAAACCACAATAACCAAAAAATGACGCCCCACTCCATGTTCCTTTGTCCTTTTAAGTTTAATTCTAAATTCATTTCCAAATAAATCGGAAGTGACCCAAATATGAGTGAGAAAAAAGCGTTTCCCTAATTTGAAATTCCATTTCACGCGGCAAACTGAAAAGAAATAAAACCAGTTGAAATTAAAAATCTGCTTGTAGGTAGGGGAAGCCTTATAAATTGAGGTTAATTAGATATTTTTATTTAACAATTAAGCTTATGAATATTAAACAATATGAATTATGCATTATTATCTACTGAAATCTCTAGAAGGGCCATGTTTATTAAAAACGATATTATTTCGGTTCTTTTTTCAATTTACCGACTTTATTATATTTTGGATTAGCAGATTCTTATGATGATTTTTAAGATTTTGATCATTTGGTATTAATCGTATTGTCATCGATTATTTTTTCTTAAACATTATTAATTTTTGAAAAAGAAAATATGTTTCAATAGTGTCAAATTAATGGTATAACACAAATTAAATGTATTGCAGAATAGCTAGCTACCTATATGTTACCCTGGCTAGAAAGGTTATTATTCATTAAATACTGTTGCTGTCATACATAATATAAAATTAGGGAAAAAATCAACTATGATTAACAGATGGATTCAAAGCCTCAGATCTCTGGTAATATCCATTCACGTATTGGAATATACGTGTACGTATATTCAAATGTAACAGATACGGCAAAAGTTCAGCTACCATTTTGATTTCGCGGCATCTTGGTTATGTGACGTTTACCTCAGTTTCGATGAATTGTGTAGTGTAGACGTCTAAATTTTATTATGGATAATATATACGCCACAAGAAAGAGCAAAAATAATGACCATATTTATTGAATATAATCGCATCATTATTGCCACTCAGCGGAAATTGCGTCGACAATATCTTAATCGTACAGTGCCTCACAAAATCACTATTTATTGCATATATGCAAATTTTTGATATTGCGGTACAGTGACAGCAGACAGGCCTCGTTCTGAAAGACAACGGACATCTCGTAACGCTGTAAATGGGGCCCTGGTGCGCGATAGTGTTACAGAATCTTCAGAACTCCGAAATGTCTCCTAGTGACACATTTTTACACGCAGTTTACGGCGAATTTTGAAATCTGATTTGAAAATATTATCATACAAAATTCAATTAGTCAAAAAATTGCTACGGAGGATCTTAAATAATTCATGAAACATTATTGCATCCACTAAAAACAACTCTATGGTGTAATATTCATGCTGGTAACTTCATTGGTCCCTATTTTTTTGAAAATCACCAAGGTGTTGCAGTTAATGTTACTGTTACTGCTGAATGGTACCAAGACATGATTCGAAATTTTCTTGTGCCTGATATGGAAGAGCAAGAAATAGAGGACATGTGGTTTCAGCAAGATGGGGCCACAGCACACACAGCTCGTTCAACAAATCAATTATTAAATGACTCATGGGGTTTTTTAAAATCTAAAGTTTATGTGAATAGGCCCCAAACGATTTAATATGTTAAAGGCACTATTCGTCACGAAATTGAAGAAATTCAGCCTCAGATGTTGCAAGATGTCCTGGAAAATGCCGTAAAAACAGCCAAAAATTCCATAGCGAATCTCGGTCATCACTTAGCCGATATAAATTTTCAACCATAACGAAACAAAAACGCTAACAGCAAAGTACGTAACCCTGTGATACTCCAGACTGAATCTGTTAATATCTCTTAATCAAAGAAATATTACCGACGCGGAATGATCGTTTTTCCAAATATGAGTGAGACATAAAAAAGTGAGAAACTCATATAGAAATTATCTGTAAAATATTCATAAAAATTAATTGGCCACATATAATATATTATTTGTATTATTGTTAACCGGAAATATATCTTATACAAACAATAAAAATTGTCAAGATGTCTTTCTTGCGTAACCGAATATTATTAATACAGCTCGTGCCCGTATTTGCCGAACCACAGTGAAGCAAATATTACTTTACGGAGCAATATTTTATTTAAATTTAAAACGTACGAAAAAAACAAATACTCAAAAGAAGGCATCTGCTTCGGAACCATTGATATGCATCAATTCAAAGTCAATCGTGAAATAAATATTCAACGTTAAATAAATATTGAGCAAACCTTACCGATTTTCATAAAATGACAAAGACAAATGGGGGATTGTGAAATAGATTCCGAACAAATTTCATTACTTTTGTTGTATTTTTCTTCTTCGAGTTGCGTCTAAGTCGTCTATATTGCAAGTCGGATTTATGATAATGCTTCACGCTCCACTGGACAGAAAATGCTGAGAACAACAAATTCAACATAGCAAAAGAAAAGAGTTTCTATTTCCGGTTTCGTATTTAGGTTAAAATAGTTAAATACTTCTCGATATTTCCAAGGCGGGGTGCTTTTTATGTTTGGGAATTAAATCTGACTTTTATATTAAACTAGTATTGTATTTGTCAATAGTGTAATATTCTATAGCATGATGATACGATATCAAGTTCATTAAAATAAGCTTAATTCATTAAGATTAAGTTGCAAAATAAGACAATATTGTGAATATGCTCTATTGCTTAGCTACATACATACATACATATGCATGCTAACATATCTAAATATTATATATCGTACATATTGATATTGTCGGCTACTAATTTGCTCAAAACTTCAGTTTTTGTCTAAATTAAAAAACGTCTGTCATTCTCTATCATTTTATTCGTAGTATATGTAATTTTTTTACGTTGTTATTGGATCAATATGTATGATGTTTCCATATATACTATCTGCAATATCTAGTTCGTGCCTTGAGGGTTTACCTTCGAAACCTGAGCTGAATTAGATTTATATTAGTTCAAAAAATGTAAAGAAAAAATCAAAAACATGAACCAAAAAGATTACCAATTAATAATAATAATTTTCTTAGCAAGGCCACTTTTTTGTCTGGTGTCATATATTCTCCAGGTATCAAATTCGACAAATTTATTAAAATTCAAATTGGTTTTCTTCGATAATTTATATCATGAATGTAAAAATGATTATTGCTGTAATGAAGACAAAATGGCTGAGGAATCCCTCTTTTTGTGGAAAAAATAGAGAGGTGATTCTTCTTAATTTGTAATTGTGTAAATTCTCTTTTTCAATCATAATTTTTAATATTCCAAGAATTCAATAATAATCAGAAATAATAACATAACACTTACTTTTCATAAAATAGATTATATTATCTATCTAGCATCGCTTAGTTGTACGAATGTAACGCATAATATTGACAGGTAAGGACAGTTGCCTTTCTATGCGAATGCTTTATTATACTTTATTCATTTGTAGAACATATTATATACAAATTGTTATTATAAATTTAATTTTTATTATCTCTTCTTCCCCGTAATATATACATACTTAAAGTTATAGGATAATTCTGCAATTTAGTGGTTGACGAGAAGATGTTAATGTGAATCTAAAATTAAAATATCAAGATTTTATCCAGAACCCGCAGAGGCTTAGAAATATCTCATTGTATTAAGTAAAAAAGGAAGCCAGCTTACATTGTTTGAATTATGTGGAATAAACTAGACTGAAACGACTAAATAACTTCAATACTGAACCAGCAAAAATAGATGCCAAAGATTTAAAATACTATTGGTCCCTTATATCGATAAAATGTACATGCTGACAAATCTCCACATTACGATAACAATAAGTATAGGCATATCATTTTTTACAGACGAAGCGATTTTCCTATATATATAGCCACCACAAAGTCCAGATTTAAATTTAATTGAAAGTTCATAATATCAAAAAAAAACAATTCCTTTAACAAAGCACAGACAATAATCATAATAAAGAACTTATTTCTCAATTTTTTATTTTAGTTTCTATGTATGGCCGCATTTAGTTTCTATTCATATAAACATTATTTTTAAATAACATTTTTCTTTATTTTATATGAATTATTTTACCCACTAATATATATTCTTAAATCTACATGTATAAGAAGAAATACATGTAGGAAAGCCTAAAGACTGAAGATATCAACGGTTATCTTGATGTCCATATTTGAATAAAAAACTCGATGTTTCGGATCGGATTAGAATGCCAAAAAGCCAGAACCAAAAAACGTCGCAAACAAAGACCAAAAAATAATTCCTTTCGTCAAGAAAGAGGTGCATGAGACATTAAATGAAAGAAAGATTGAAGATGATTCTCGGGTAGGGATAGTTCAGGACATTAAAATGCAAATGCTTCATCTTTCATCCTCGTCAAGCAACAACAATATTGATATATTTGAAAGGTTTGAGAGTAAAAATTTAAGGAATATATATTCCTCAAAGCATGAACAACAGGTATTTGAAACTCGGTGTGCAAACAGTTCATAATAGTAGAATAATCAGTATGTCAAAGGAAACTTGCGCAATATACAAACGAGCTGACATTGGCGCTAAGTGGAATAGGAGAACAACAGCACGCGAGGCTCAAGAGATGATGGGATCTCCGTATTTACAGATTGAAGCTGTTTTATTTAAAAATATATAATAAATAAATTGATTAGAAGTTAAAGAACATAATGGCTTATTGGTCTGAAGCAGATTGCCATGGCGTAGAACAGAAAAGGAAAAAAATCATCTTCATCATCTTCTGCTCCAACGTCAACAAAACTGTAGTTTTCCTATAGTGTCCTTGAGATTAAAATTGTCCAACTATTTTTAGATACCTTCAAGAGATTAAGCATACTGTCCGGTCAGATTATTGAGCTACAATCTCGGCAAAAAATAATGGGACGAAAAGTATATAGTGCATGACAGGACGTACTCTTTATCCTTTGAAATTTTAACGAATTTTTAAACCTGAACCGAGTGATGGATTACAAAATAATTTTGTTTATTTATATTATCTGTCGTTTTTTCTTTTCTTAAGTGCACTGATTATGATTAACGCAGACTCATGATGATGTCGTTCAGTTTGGGGTAGTTATAATCGCCTCAAAAAATTTGAATTTTTTTTTTATGTTTTTAAGCAAATTTTTGTCTATTTCTGATAGAGTTTGAACATATATTTCAGCGAAGGAATTTTCTTTAATAAAATATCGTGATAAAGTTTCCATCAAATAACATTGATGTGTGTGTGATGATAGCCAAGATAGCGTCATAATTATATTCAAATTAATCACATCCATTTTCACAGTACTAGTAGTTAACGGATCCTGTTATAACTTAAAATCTAAGGAATTTATTCAATATAAGATCAAACATTCTTATTTAAAAGCCAACTTTTTGACTTCTCATATAATATAGATTTCCACAAACATTCTACTATTATATAAATAATTTTTCATTCATAATTTTCAAATTCAAATGACAGTCTCAATATAAAGCGATATTCCGTGGTGATTTCATTCTGTTTGATCTTCCCACTTTGCAACTTAATACTACGTTAAACTTACTGTTCTTAAAATTTCGAAAGCATGGGTTCTACTTAGGGATACGATATATCGATAGTTTTTTCAGCAAATATTTTTGGACATTTTATTTAAAAAATTGAAGATTTCTTAAATATTATAAAAAAACATTATAAAATTAATTTTAAAGATTTAGAGAATTTTGGCACTTTGGTATTGTAAAGTAATTATATTCGATATTTTTTTTCCTCCGAGATATCGATATTTTTCTCGCCAACCGACACCCCTAGTACCACTAACAAGTTATACTCATAGACTACAGATTAAAGAAAGCTTCACTCAATGACTATGAATTAATTATATTGCAGAGAGGTCTCCAATTTTATTATGTAAAGTACTCTACCATAATTTTAACATAGCTTAAACATTAAATATTATATTTAATATTAAAAAGTTGTTAGAGTAAAAGTTCTTTTTACTAAGTTTAGTTTGATTATTTTTCCATAGGAACGTGGATTAGTTAAAGAATGAACCAATGAACTGTAATTGTAACTGTGAAGTTTCAGTATATAGTAATTAGCAACTTTGTGGATCGGTGTATAATGTAATGAAAATATTTATTTAATGTCCCATTTTTTTATTTAAATTGAAAACAAATTACAACAATACTATTGGTTATTAAAAGATTTAAGGCACTTACGAAACTAATTTTTACTTTTAAAATATATTCGTGAACTAGTTTTCTCTTTTTTGTCTCTTTCAGGTTCTGTATAACTCTTCATATCTCATAAACGGTGAATTAGCTTGTTAACTGTTGAAATATTGCTTCCCATGGGACCACTTAAGTACCAACATATTAGGATTCACCTTAAATGTGTTAAACATCAGAGCTATTAATATTTTGTTTTTATGTATAACCTGGCCATCCTGATTAATTTACTCATTCTTTATAATATTATTAATTATACATTTACAATAAATATTGAATATCTCCCAACGTAAAAATTGTTATTAAATAAGACATTAATTGAAATATAAATAATGTAACACTTAGAAAAATAACTAATTATAACACGAGACTATATTCATCCTTAAATTAAACCAAAATATATCATGGTGTGTGGACAAGGTGAATTATAAGACTGATTAAAAAAGTAGGAATGCCGACAATATTAGGGGTTGCCCGAAAATAGGTCGAAAGATGGCAGAAAGCGGGCTCGTAGGGCCGTCAACTGTCCATAATTGCCTCGAAAAATTCCGGACTCTCCACGATTGCTCTAACAAGGCCACTTGCACAATATTTAGGATATTACAGCGTCAGGTCAGACGATATCGTGTCTACTCGAGGTAGATATTTTTTTTATTATTTGGTGTACCGTCACGCCATGGTCTTAGCTTACCCGGTAATACAGTTCCTTCCAAGAAAATCCTTGGGATAGTTCTAAGAATAGTAATACAAAATAATTAGAATATAGTGTAATTTTGTTTCGCCATTTTTTGTAAATACCTAATAAATACTTTAACTTTTGCATTAAATAGCTTATATAAAATATATTTAAAATTGAAAAATAGCTAAAATATATAATTTCTTAAAATATTATCATATACAGGGTATAGACAAATTAATATGAGTCAATGCAATATCTTATGCCTAGAAAATTGTTTTACTATACTATCAGTAGGTATTTGAATTATCCCGCGATATGTTTCCAGATAGATTATTACAAATAATAAGACGTGTTATATATTTCTTATTAAACAGAATTGTAACAGGGAATGACTCAAAGTTGGCAAAGCATAAGACAACAAAAAGAAAGAAGTCTGATAGATCTCTAATAGATTAAATTCATGCCATTAAACAAATATGGAAAAGCAAACGACTGAAGAAATAATTTTGATGCATTCCAAACTACACAAAATTTTATGATTATATATATATATATATATATATATATATATATATATATATTATAGATAAATTAATTTTTACAGATAATATTTATGTCATTCACTGAATTTCATTTAATAAAGATACTTGAATTATAGAAATGTTCGTCGGGTCGGTCGGTCGATGCGATTGTTTGTCCGAACACTCACTACTATTTTTGGAAGGAATTTGCACCAAAACTATGAACACTGGTTAAAGAAATACTTGTTTATTTTAATGTGGAATGATACATGTGGTCAACGGGAGATTTGACAAGGATATTAGGTTAATGAAAAGGAAGTACGGTAGCGCTGTGGAAGTGGTACTGTTACAAGGGGGTAGAGAAAGGAAAAAAGAGAGAGACGTTTTTTTCTTTCTTTACTAGATTGACCAGCTAGAATCCAATGGCCTTCGGCTGATGTCGCTTCAGGTTCGGGATATGGTTATTTTGCGGGCGACAGAGACCCTGGCTTACGACTGGGATAGTCGTAGTTTGTTTACTACCGGGATGTGTGGACGGGTAGGGATTTTATTAAGATGTTGTCGTGTTCGAAGCTTCTCCTATGGAGAACCTCACACTGAGCATGTTTCACAAAAAATTTTGAAATTGAAATTTTTCACAAACGGGATGCCTGATTTGAGGTGTGTATTGACGTTCCTCATAACCCATGGGGCCCAGAGTAACGCGCGAACTTTTTTGGATTGGAACACTTGGAGTAGTTCAAGTTGTCTCTCCGAGACATACCTCTACCACACCTGTGCTCCATTGAGGCAGATTGGACGGACTAGCATTTTATACAGAGTCGTTTTCTGTGGGATTGGGAGTTTGTTTTTTCTGCCGAGTAGAGGAAATAATAGGCTGTACACGCCATCGAGCTGGAGACCGAGCTCTGGAACTTTCTGGAGCCATGGGATAGGGTCTTTATCGATTTGGAGGCGACAGGCGCTAAACGCCTTCTTGTGGTTTAACAGAATAGCCTGAATTTTGCTCGGGTTAATCTGAAGCCGCCAGAATTTGTACCACGCTATCGCTTGGTTCAGTTGTACTCTATTGCATATTGCGTCGGGACAGTAACCGGTTGTTAAGAAAGCGGTATCGTCTGCATAAAATGCTATGTGGGGAAGTTTGTAGAGCCGGAAATCAGCCATATAAAGCCAGCGATATAATGGAGCACCTTGTGGGACTCCTGCGGAGATTTGTTTACGAGAGGAGACTGCGACACCGATCCTCACCTGAAAGGATCTACCATCCTAGTATGAATCTCTCAGGGATATTAGGTAATTCGGTAGACCTAGTTGTTTTGCTTTAAATATTAGACCGTGGTGCCATACTTGGTCGAAAGCTTTAAAGGCATCTAAGAATATGGCTCCAGTTTTTTGAAATGTTATCATTGCCTGGTGGATAGTTGCTGCGACGCGGGCAGCTTGATGGAGGCATTAATGTTTAGTACGGAAATTATGTGATGTGCGTCTGTGAAATCGTTTAAAGCGTTTAATATCGCTTTTTCGGCAAGTTTGTAGAGTGAACTAATCAGGCTTATAGACCTGCAGTTAGAAGAGTTAGACTTTTTTAGGAATGACAGCGATAAGCGCATGTTCCCAGTTCTTTGGGAAATGCTTTAACCTCAGGATGGAGTTGATAATGTTAGCAAATTCAGATAGTTGCTTGCTAGAGCGAGACATCGTCGTAATGGTCTTTTATAGCCTGGAACCGCATGGTACCAATCCACCGGCGTTGCCAGCCTTTGAACTTGGCGTAGGTGAATGCGTGGTGGCCTAAATGGTCGTGACGGTCGCCACATCATGACCGATATAACCCCATCTGGACCTTCGTTTTCGCCAAAGATTGAGTTTTCTCTCTATTTCTCTATTATTATAACTGAAAATTGCAGAAGATTTCATTTTCAAGTCCTTGTTTTTTATTACTTTTTCAGACATTGATTCAGATATTTACATCTGACTAATTTAAGTTATTGGTAATTATTCGAAGAATTTTGTTTTGCCATTGTTGGATTACAATTTGATATTTGATTGATATTTTAGTAGAATCCCATATTCGAACCTCATAAGCTCAAATAAACATTATAACGGACTGGTAAATAAATCTATTTGATTTTAGTGTTTAAGTCTTATCCAACTAACCAGATTTCTTTTGATATTGGGTCTAATCTGCTCTGCTATTTGACTAACGTAACTTGTATCTTTTTTTTTATTTTTGAAAGAAGATTATGATTGATGTTTTAAAAAGGAATAGAGGATAGGAAGTTTCGATATTGAAGGGCTGATTGATTCTCAAAACAATGTACGCCAAGAGATATAATATGTCAACTAAGTGAACTATATTGTTATAGGATGCGAATCTATAACTCAAAACTGACGAAAGTACTACCTCTAAAGTATTGTTAAGTGGAGCAGCGGAATATGTCATTAAAGATGGTAGAAAAATTAAGGTCGTTTCGAGAGAGCTATATATATAGCATATAACATTCTTTCGCTTTATAAAAAAATTGAAAGCTGGTAAGACGTCTTCAGATGACAGTGTAAATAAACCGTTTAAAATGTATTACGCTTCGAAACAGTCCCGAAAAAAATCCGTCAATGTGCATAATACTAATAATCCCGACAACAGTATGACCTCAGACAGTAACTTCTAGGAACTTCTTTAATGCTTTTTAAAACTCTAGAATATACTCCTTCAATCTCGGAAAGGATCATTTTTCCTCCCAGGCTACAAGCTGGCTATTGTGTGATGTGTATTGATCTCAGAAAGCTGTAGAAAATCAAGAGACCCTGAGTCTGAATATAGTTTACCAGCATCTATACAAAATGGTGAACATCCAGGTCCGTTCGAGACGTTATAACTCCTCCAAAAAATATTCTTAGTTAGAAATTTGTCGAAACATTCGGTCAGGAAATGAAAATATCTAATTTTAAAAAATTTTCCAGTGAAATTGCTGAATTTCTTACAGTCTCTAGACTGTGACAAAGAGACATATTAGAAAGTCACTAACTAGTATTAGCAGATACGCCAGAATAAAAAGCCGTTGGATGACGAACAGTTCAAAAAACAAAAAAAATAATGAAGCTTCGATCAGTAAAAGCAATGAGTACTGTTTAGTGTCCCAAAATTGGGCATATTTTCATTATTTAAGTACCGATAATGTAACCAATAAAATGATTTCGAACTGTGAGTTTGATGAGGAATCAATTGAAAACTGAGCTTTCGTTTGACTGAACTTGATTTTTAATTTAATATAAATAATAAGATTTATTAGCTGATTAATCTATATTACATTTTTAAGTACAAAGAAGTGATAGTAGATTGTTGCTAATAATTAATTCTATTGACCGCTCTATGGTCAAAATTCCTCAATGTGTTAATCTAACCATTTTTCTCTCATAATAGAGTAAAATTTTTATCAATACAAGATCTGAAATGTGTTTGATATATAACATTAATTAAATAGTAACTGTTTGGATACTAAAACATATTAAAATATATGAAAACTATCTCAACAGCAAACATTCACTAACATTTTTCAAATTACATTTAATTAAATCTAATTATCATTAACTTCCAATAATCAACAAAGTATTAATAGGTCTAAATTACTACGCCACTGGACATAACAAAGTAGTATAAGTAAAATTAATTTCAAGATGTAACTACTTAAGAGCATCAAATACCATTATACGTGATCTTTCCTTACTTTTATGTTGTAAACATAAGTATGGACTAATAGATGAAGTAATACATGTTTGTATATTAAAACAAAGGACAAATGAATTTTAAATTAGATATTTGACTTTAGCATATATATCGAAACAACAAAGAACGCAAGCCGGCTTGGTTGGCGTAGTGGTTAAGACGACAGAACGGTACACCTACTGTTGTGATAATCGCGGGTTAGAATTCTCCTGGGATATGGTCGTAAATGTATTTTTGTGATTGTTTAATATTTGTGATTGTCAATTTCAATTAGGTCAACATAGTATTGTAGACCTTACCGTATCAAGGTACTTAAAGTTATTCCAAATAGATTCAGTGTTTAAAATCAGAGTAGTATCTGTAATATAACACATTTATTCCACATTTGTAGGATTCATAGAGCAAAGCCCTAAATTTATCTGATCCCCAACAATTTAAACTTGCTTTTACTTGACCACAATAGTTGTTTCTCGTCCGTGATCCAATTTAAATATTCTTCCAAATATTAACGGACTTGTCTTATCTTATTTCAAGAGATAAATTTCTTAGCTGGTCGTATTATCACAGCAGAACTTCTGAGAAAGTGAATCAAATAATTTCCATAAATTCCTTTTGAAGCTTCTTTTATTCCATTAAAAAGATTTGTTGGGGCAAGAGCAATTGTCAGGCGGACAGCGTCAAGTCCGGGCTGTACAATGGGCACATCAAAACTTCGAAAAAATTTCTCTCAATTTTTACAAGCACAAGCGCAGCTTTTGCCATTTGCAAGGCTTCGTATAATAAATGCAGTCAAAATACAACTGAAATAGTTAATAAAATTATAAAATAATTCATGAGACTTCACAATATCTAATAGCTATGTCACAACTTTCATCTAGATTAAATGTTTCAGTTTCAAATTGTGGCTTTTAATTAAATTGTGACGTAACAATAAACCTATATATATTCTTTATATTGTATAAATATGAACGCCTTGGTGGATTTTTCAAACTGATATAATAATATATAGAAATGATCAGTTGTTAAAAAATATAGATCAAACAGGTCAAACTATAATTAAAAATAAAGTTAAATTCTAATTCAAATAAAATTTATTTAAATAAAAATATTTTAAAATCATTATAAGTTTATCTACTTAATCCTACTTGGAAATCGAAGAAAATACTTCCGGAAAAGCAATTTATCAAAAATGTCGATCTAACAACATAAACAAACTCAATCCATTCGTTTATTTTTATCGCTATGATACGAAAAATTCCGACAGCAAGTTAAATAAGCTTATTTTTCTGCAGCCGTATTTTTGGGCAAAGCGTATTTCTTAGAGCACTTTCGTTAATAAACTGCTATAGAAAAGTTTCTGGAATTCTATAAAGCAGAATTGTATACGTTTTTTAAGATGAGTTAGAATTTTGTTTTAGGCTAATTCTTTAGTTTATGTACAATTTTATAAGTCAGAAATGGCAACTAAAATGGAGATAAGAGCCTGATCTGGAAAATTAAGAAGATATTAGACGTATTATATTTTCGTTTATGTTAGGCATTCACAGTATATTTTTATATTATGCTTGTTGTTTTTAAATGTGAATAGTTACAGTGTAGTTTTAAATACGCAAGATTTATATATATGAAGTCAAGGTAATATTGTTCTTGAACTAATAGAATCTTGGTAATCTTACTTCAACGTAACTTTGGTAAGTTGTATATTTTAGATTTTAGAATTCACAGCCGGCATTTCGGGAGACTGTCTATTTCTCAGCCAATACGCAAAATGTTGACTCCACAGGATTTCGAATATTTTTCACTAACTTGTTCCTATTTTTCAGATCACTTCCATTGATTTTGATCCATGTTTTTATTAAAACTGTTGACTTTCTTCCACTCTAAAGACCGATTTTGCCACAAAACTATGTGGTGAATCCATTCACCTTTTATTCGACAAACATATCCATGTCATTGTAATCAGCGTCTGTACATTTACTCCTCAACTGTGATCTGATTTTTATAAATGTCTTAAAAAATATAGTATTATATTGTTCGCTGCAACCAGTTGTCAGAGAAGTACTGCAACGATCATAAAACCAGGACATTTGATGAATAGAATAATCATATATGGTCTGATAAATCATCGTTTACATTGTTTGCTACAAACGGCCGGGATTATGTATGGGGAACCCTAAAAGGAACCTATAATCCGAAGTTCCTGCTGCATACAGTCAAGCATGTGGGAGGTTCCCATATGGTTTGAACCGCAATATATGCAGATGGTCCTCTTCACACCACTGGTTCTTCTTCACACCATTACGGCGAATAAATATCTCGACATCCTAAATGACGAAGTTCTTACTCTGACTAACATATTACTGTCAAACACTGTAATATTACAAAATGATACTGCGCCCATGCAGACATTCAAAGAGGGTCAATCTTGGTTTGAGGAGCATCATAATATCATCAAATATTTTCCCCCAATCACCAGGCATTAAAATAATTGAACAGACAGTGAGAGATGGATTTCTATCTCTAAAATCATTGAAGTAATTGGCAGATGTTTCAATAGAAGCATTAAATAACATTCCATTGGAAACTATTAGTAGCTCTACGATTCTATTCCGTGAAGAATTTCAGCTGTTTCAGAAGCATATGGTAGCTTAATATCTTTATAATAAATAAATAATGTGTATATGCCAGATGTTTATATATGTTCATTTTGTCTGTATGCAAATGTATGCGCTTGAATGATATATTGAAGAAATTACATTATATATCGAGAAAACAGGACCAAAATCTTAGATAGAACACGACACGAATCATTATTGCGTATTATAGCCTAAAAATTAAAGGATTTTCTCTATTTGGAGCTTCATAGTGCAACAACATTTATTTTATTCCAAAGTATATTCCATCGATAGCCGCTATTTTTTTCTATCATTCAGCCAATTTACGGATTCCATCTAGGAAGAACAAGTATCTTTTGTGGCTATCGATTGAATCGGCCCATTTTTCATATGTACATACAAAGTGAAGCGTTGCTCATACAGGTCACGACTCATATATCGGAATAAACCGGAGCTGAATAGTGTGGCAGGTGGTGTAGCATTTCCTATTTTAATGTCTCTAAGTATGTTTTCACCGGTTTTGTAATATGTGCTCGAGCGTTGTCATGTTGAAGAATAAAATTGTTTTGTCTTTGCTGGCATTTCGGACGCTTTTCGCGCCTTCTCAAATGCATCAATTGTAGATGATCGCGATTCCTATTGATGGTTTGATCGACTGTGCTTTCAAATCCTCGTCAAATTGTATTGGCTGTCCAGAAACCTCTTTGACTTCAGTTACAAAGAAAGTGTCATTAAAATCAATGGAATATGTGATTTAATCGGTACCAATTCCAACATATTCAACGCATTGAAAGTTTTTTTTTGTTCACACTTCAAGATTTCAAAATCTAGATGGTTACATATATACCCGATGCATTTTATTACAGGGTAACACCATCTGTTGCAATTATTTTCCATATTTTATGAATGCTAAATGTCAGATTATCTTATGGAGATATCAAAAACATTGCTCATTCAATGCAAATTTTCGCCCTTGCCTGTAATATGATCAAATAAATGAGGAATGCTCATTTAACGGCTTCTCAGTTTAAGCAAATTTAACAATCAGACAGCATACAATGATCATGGAACAATGTGACAATTGTTCAAATATTACGATATTTAAAGATGATTAGATAAGCAAGGTGTTCCAGTATAGCGATATTTTCATTCTGTGTGTCTTTGCTGAGAACAGAAATGGGCGTAATTATGTGAAAAATATTTCAAGGGAAACATGACATCCGATATGATTTTTTAACCCCCGATATAGCATAATATTCAATGACGCAGATATTGAGGATTCTAGGATTCCTCATGATATAGGTCATATTCAGCACAATATTGCTTCGAAAACAAATGGAAAACAAAGTATAGATAACTAGTGAATAACGTGGAATCACATAGCTGAAATAATATTAGAAACCAGCTAAGCTGCGGAAGCTGTTACTTTTCTAAATTGGCGCGCGTGGAATAGATTGAGAATTGCAAAATGCAACGGTTCCTAACGTTTATTTTGTCTTCTGTATACCTGCAACTGAAATACTAAAAAATGGTGTCTCTTTCCATCTGAAGTTATATAAAAAATAATATTTTTAGCAATAAATATTCACAGTTATATATATACACAGAACAAATCCTTAGACGCCGATTGCAATATTTCTTGTCTAGTCCTATTGCAAATATGATACTGAAGGGCTTTTGAATATAGTAGGCTGCAATTGCTTAATCGCATCAACTGTGTATATCAGTATAACATAAGTTATAATTTTAGATTTGTTTCGTTAAAAATGTCAGTTTATTACCTAGTTTTTATAACGATATTATTTCAGTTATTGTTGGATTATATTATTTGCCAACAATTTAAGTAATTAAGGGGCTCCACTTAACGTTAGGGTGATAAATAATTGTAAGTATATTATATTTTTCAGGCGGTTTAACCATTTTGGTCTTTGAACAAATTCATTTCTGTTGTTCTTTGTGTTTTTTTCGCGACCCTCATTCTTCCCCAAACAGATAAAAAGCATTCCAATTTATCACTCAGTCTCTGTCAGTTTTCCAGTCCGGTCCATTTCTTGTGTCAGCCGAGTTTAAAACTTCGCAAACTTCAGACCGCCGCCGTTCCTAATGAACGAATTTAAACTTTAATACTTCCCCACCGAACGTTTTCCAGCAACTTTCGCAAGATAACATTTCGAGCCACATATCATAGTATTATTATAAATATGAAGAATAATTTCAATTCACTCAGATTTATGGTTCTAAATTATGACCTGTCAAGCCTGATATGAAAATATTTTCTATATGATTTTGCATCTCAGAATAGCGGTCTACAAAATACCCAGAGAATATTATCCCAGATGTTGAACTGATCACGTACCAGCAGCGACGTCCAGTAAACGATAACTAAGATCTGGCAACACCGAGACGTTGATCTGGGATGTTATTGAATTTTTCTTTAGATGGTTCAGTCACTGACCATTCAGACTTGCCGCCATTGACTGTCAACTGATAATTGTTCCATTTAGTTTTACCTCTATTCATCAAGACATTTTAGTTCAAGAAAGTGTATTATTTCAAGAATAACAAGTTATAGCACGTTATATCTAACGAGGTACTAATAATACTACCGACCTGTTCGAATTCTAACATAAACGAAAGCTGAACACTTGTCAACAATTGAAAACAAACTACTAACCAGGAACATCGCCGTATGGGAATGATTACTTGATGAGGAATCGCGCAGCTTCAATTGGGGATGCCGAAAAAAATATAGATATTTTTTACCGACATATCGATATTTTTGTAAGCGAATATTTTTCCATATCCTTTAAAAAAAATGAAATATATTTATTAAATACTTTAAAAAACCAGTTAATTAGTTTTTATATAAACTCTTTAAATACTACTAATTCTTACTTACTTTTAAAGGTTTAGTATTTTTGACACTTAATTGTAAGGGTTTATTAAATATATCAATATATATATTGTAAAAATATATCGATTTTTTTTCGATCTATATATTGATATGATTGATTTCTCGATGGCCGACACCCCTAACTTCAATTCACTTTGTCTAATGATTCTCCAATTTATAGGTTTAAGTTTTGGAAGATAATAATGTAAGCACCTACTACCAATGCTCTCTTCTGCTAATCGTGTTCGGCGGTAATATTTACTGAGATATTATAATAAGTGAGAAATTTAGTAGAAAATATAGAGTAGATAGTTCATGTACGTCTTTCACATAGCTGTGGTCAGAGAAGGATGCAAGGCTTGTACGACTACTTTTATTTGAATCAGCCTACTTACAAATCAGAATTCTTAAAATAGAAAACCCACCGCAATCTCTAAATGAAAAACAAATGTATTTGGGACTCAGTATAAAGCTATAAATAGTTTTACTAATTCAAGATTAATGTTTAGAGAAGCTTCACTAGCTTAGTCAAGGTAGAGAGACGGCCCTCCCACTGCAGCGAGAGTCGCAATTTTATATTTGCAATTGTGTAAAGTGACTTTAAATATACCAAAAAGTCTAGAGATGTAGTGTTTTTCTTTGGGAGTTACATTATTTAAAACACAATATAGATATAAAAATGGCTTTAAACTTATATTACTAATATAATTACAATATAACACAATATATATATATATATATATATATATATATATATATATATATATATATATATATATGTAATTAAGGCCACTAATAATAAATACAATGTTAATAACATGATAGTAATAATCAATTTAGTACACGAAGGCACAAGAAATACTATTATTGAATTCATCAAGGATTTGTTCAATCCTTCCTCTAAATTAACGGAAATGAAACTCGGTAACTCCACAACGTTAATTTGTTGTAGTATTGCAATGGCTTTAAAGTATCTTAGAGCTAATTTACTAGTAAAACGAGATATTATTAAATGGTATACCGAATTTAAATACGATCTGGTTGTTCAAAATTGGCAGATCTTCCAGGAAGCAAATTCTATGTAAAACTGAGTAAGTTAGTTAATAACTTAAATATAGGAAAAATAAGTTTGATTGTAATTTTGCACGAAAGTTTAATTTGGAATTTGCTTTCAAAGTTACAACGTTTTCATACCGATAAAAACAACAACGTGTTGACGGTTCGGAGAACTGTCTGAAGTTATTTAAGAGTGATTAAAACAATTTCTTACTTAACCATTGATCATATATGTAAAAAAGTTGCCAAATTTAACCGTCCAGGATGGTTTATTCTATTACCAAATATATATGAAAATGTTAGATTAGCATTGGATGAATACAGGCAAATTTATAAAACTTGTACTTGTTGGTAATGCCAGGGAATAACTAAGTAATGTGTGATTCTAAAAATAACTTTTTTTACCAAAAGATTATATTACAACTATTTATTAATCATAATATTCAACTGAATTATTATTGTATCATTTTTAATTCTTCATTATACTTTATTTACCATTGAAAGTAAATGGAATCTAAAAAGACTGCAACAAAAATAATACCAACATCTACAGCATACAAACTATACAAAATACTTTTTCAGCTTGCTGCAAATATTCGGGATAAAAAAATTATTTATAGATTAATTATAGTCGATATACCAGGCCTTTATTCTTCTTTTAATCCAATAAATTTCTAATTTAAACAAAATGGTAGAAAATTTACATGATCCTAAATATAAATAGATCTTCCGAAATTGATGATATCACGTGACATCTTTTTACAAAAAGTGCATGGTATCTGGTGGGATATAAGTGGGCTGTTATTACTAATTGCTGGAAAAGGCCTGCCTCTCACAAGGAAATGCTACAAATGAATAACTGAATAAACTGCGTGAAAACATTGTTAAGAAACAAAACTCTTTCTGATCATTGTAGGATAAACTCTGGACAATATGCATAAATTAATCCTTAGCAACAATTTTAAAGTAGATTCTTGATAAAACGAATGAAGGAGTTGAAATATAAGAAATACTCTGATTCGTGTCATTATTGAGTTAATGTCATCTTAAATCACTGTTTTTCAAATATGCATTAGCGACAGTATCGATAATAAAATAACTTATATAAAACTAAAAGCATTAATAAGTTAGATACGTTAACTATTGTTACTGTACACGGAGGTAAAGTGGTTATCCAAAGGCAAAGCTTCATCTCTCTCGCATGTTCGAATTAAGGAAAAACGAAAATATTTTTTGAACATGATAAAAACTTAAACTTAACTTAACTTTACTCCAAATACTATAGAAACTGTTAAACGTATATATAAAATATATCAAGTTTAATAGATATAACCAAGCCAGTTAGAACAATTTTCAGGAGGTTGCAAAGTAAGTTAGAAAAGTTTGGTTTACTACCTTTGGTTACTATTTACTAAAAGACCCCTATGAAGCGACAATAATAAGAGATTATTTATTACTTCTTAAATTTAAATATTTCAAAAATATATTTTAAAATAATGTCTAATTAATTAATCTAGCTAATTTCCTATCGTTTGTGATACCTCTGAATATAAATTAAATTTCTATCAATCATATCAAACATTATCTTTCATAACACCCAAAGGAGTCAAATAAATTATTTAGGAATATCATTAGAATAAATTAATAGAAATCATCAAGGTCAAATATAGTATTTCTTCTCAAAGATTAAAATTATTTTAGTTAATTTGTAACTAATAATTTATATTTATATATATTCTGTTGTCCTTGTAGTATAAATTTTTTAAAAGCGAATATTTTCTTTTAAATAATTTTTATTGTTCATGTGCCCTCAAATGTGATTGTTAAGGTGATAGGACGGCCCTTCTACTGCATCTGTGATTGCGGGATGGAATCTAAACGGGCCTGGATGGATATTTGTGATTGTAATTGTAAGTGCGCCTAAGCAACAGTTCAACAAGGTTGACACAACAACAGTTGACAAAGCATAATCATTCCAGTCACGCCGGTAACCAAGCTGGGTAAAGCCAGAAGACTTCTAGAGTAGTCTCTAAGTTCACTTCCTCTAAATCTGCGCTCATGGGCTAGCCAATAGGCTTATTATCGAGAACCGTGTTTCATAGCCCACGTAAGCCAGTAGGTTCATCATAGACAAACATTGGTTGTTCAAAAGGGGACTTTCAAATATTTACCAAATCCTTATTTACTATTATATGCTGCAGTATTATAACTTTCCGTAGCGCAAAGAAATCGATTTCTTCATAGCATAAATATTAAATATTTTTACATAAAATTTGCGAAAACGTTATAGGATGGCCATATTTTAAAAAGTTTTTGATTGCTATTAGTTTAACATGTTTCATAACAATTCGAAAACTTTAGGCCATATCTATGGATCGTGGCAACAAAAACAAATCTACGCTAACTAAACTAACATTGGTGAGTTTTAAGACTTGAGGTAAAGTTGTTTTTCAAGTTTTAAGTTTATCACGTTGTTTTTAAAACCTACAAAACATTAATTATGGCCTCCGGCGGGAGAATTTCTTTCCGCACTTTTCGGTCTCAAATGATTTGTTTTCGTGTCCGCTATCGAGACCATTTAAATTACCACGAATGATTGATTGCTATTGTACAATTTCTTAAAAGCATTCATTACTCTAATAGAACGTCTATACATAAAGAACAGTCAATTTTCCTTTTTTCATTGTTTTCCTTTAAGATAATTTTAAAGCACAATTAATTTTTCCAAATGTTTTCTCCTATTATTTATGTAGTAAACAATATTGAAGCAAAATAACAAGACTATATTTAAACAAATATTATTCTCTTCATAAAATCGTAAAGAAGAGTATGGTAGACAAACCTGTTAACTGATAATTTGTTATAGCAATTAGATGATTTGGACTAACGTTGGTTCTATCCCTGAAACTGTCGATTTTTTGCGCATTGGATTAGGTAAATGTTTTATAAATTGTCTTTAAATCATTCCTTTATCTGTTAAACGGTCTCAAGGAATCGAACATTAATAATTATTATAAAACAATTACTGATAAAATGTCAGCAGCTCAGAAAAATGTTGTTGTGGTTTATAATAGAACAAAAAAGGACAGAAGTGCTCTATGTATAAACGAATATATGATTACTGATAAATAAATAAAACAAATACATAAAATTCTATGAACCCATTTTATAGTTATTAAAATTCTTTAGAACGTTTATTTTAACTCTTGATGCATAAATTAACGTATTTTTTACCAATATTCGGTTAATGCTTTGTTATGAAATTAATTTATTAACGAAAACTGAAATTAATTAGAAGTTACTACCACTACATTTTTCAGAAAAATATTAATCTATAGAAATACTTAGTAAAGAGAATAAACGATGCTAGAATGAAATTTTGATATATGTCGAGTTTCTCTTTCACAGCTGTTATTACGCCTTTCGATAAAAAAAAAATTGTCTTCTCCACGAAAAAAAAATCTAAACTGACATGATCATACAATTTTAATCGTTTTTTAACTGTGTAAAAGTCCCAAAAATATAGAACCAAAAGTAGCACAAAATCTTAAACAACGCTGCTTAACATTAACTAACTCCATTTAAGTATGACATGAAACACCTTCCTTCCATTTTAATAACGTTTGTAATATAAAATTTAGGAATTCGTCTTTTGATTTAAAACTGCTCTGTCAGTATATTTGATACAGCGCTGCCAGATATTGATATTAATTCGTAATAAAACGAACAATCTACCCTACAAGAGTTGGAGCTACCACCGGGTTGGCCAGATTCTAAAATATTTGTTCATATATTTTGTGTCACCCATCTAACTGCTATTCTTGGTCTCTTGATTTAGGCGTATAGCGCTTTTTTTATTTGTAGCGCATATCACACAAAAATGTTAGGGGCAAAAATTCTTCCTCGATATAAGCTTTCACCGTACCAAATGTCTCGCCTCCAGGTGCCCCCATTTTCTTCAAAAAGTGAGGTAAAATTTTCGCTTAGCCGGTTAATATACAAAGGATAACTCATCCATCCGCTGTATTCGCCGATCTGATTAATGAACAAAGATACCAAAAATTGAGTCAGTTCATGTATATCTCTAAACGATCGAAGCCTACCAGAAAAAAAATGGAAGAAATCAATTACTTACTCGCCATCCATAGATTGACACTATTTTGAATAAAATATAATATTCTGTTTTTGCGCAAAAATCCTGAAATCTATTACAAAACTTGTTTGTACTCTTATTATAAACTATTATCTAATAATAATATATATTTGCCCTGTCCACACAAAAAATATTGGGAAACTTGAAAAATGTTGGGAAAACACATACAGTTACTCTAAATACAATAGTTACACTAAATATTATTACAGTTAAATGTTAATCGCTAAAATTTGGACTATTCTCTTTCTCTTGATCGAGTAATTAAAACATCGCCGCTAAAGAAAATTACGAATTCCGCGTACCATTCATTATAGATATTATTCAGGTTACGAAAAGGGGTGTGAATTATTCCTAAGCATGCCTAAACAATTACCGAAACTGAAAAACCCACTGTCAAACATAATACACTCTTCGTAGGATGCTCCCACTCGAGGATTTGGAACGGTGTGCATGTTAGAGCAGCTTCAAAGGCACGGTATCAGCCAGAAATTTATTAGATAAATTATTTATGAGATCTGGAGTAAATATTTACCCTCGTTCTGTAGTCTTTTAAAAATTCAGGAATAAATCAAAGGTGAATGGATGTCGATATTTACGCAGTCAGTGGTTTCCTTCCTTGAATAAAATAGGTCTTATTGATTTTGCGGATGCTGTTTTGTACTCCATCTACTACAAGATAACTTGAGTTTCAAATGTATATAAACAAACCTGTTTTACATGGTAGGTTCAATGTAGTTTGTATGTATTAAGCTCCTTAAATAAGGATAGTCGAGTGTGTATGCTATTTTATATAGCATGGGTTTGACAATTGTGAAGATAATTTTATCTGCAATAAAATTAATTTCAATATAACATTATTGCATAGAAAGTGCTAATAGTTTTTTTTTCATAAATTCTATTATAATAATGAATAGTATTAAATATTGTACTTTGAGGCAAAACAAAATTATCTCTTCTGTTTTTTCCCTTTTTCATATTTGTTTAGGCTCATCAATTTAGTAGGATCTACTAGAGCTCTGGCTTTTTGTTTCCTTATAATAAATTCAATTTTTGACTCTTTCTTTGCTAAGATTCGGTTTACTCTTTTATCCAAAAGTCTATATCCATATCAAAACGTTGCAATGCTGCTGTATCAATTCTGGATTTTAGTTCAATTTGGCTTTGATATACAACAATATTCTAATCTAATATTCTAATCTAAATAAAGTAATTAAACGAAAATACTATTGTCAAATGTAATATTATTTATTTTAACATTATAGTAGATATTATTCATATATTATCGAAGCACTTAACTACAATTAAGTACACAGTTATACCAATTTGTAGGTTAAGGTTCTGTTTGATTATATTTACACTGAATTCTATAATATATATAGTTATCAGACATAAATTATATACTCAACTTTAGTTATTTCCACTCTCATCGATTTGTCTTAGAAATTGGCAGCATTGAATCATATCATATTCAGAAGGATTAATTGAAGTGAATAATTAAGCTCTTAATTTCCAATCTAGCTTTAATTATCAATCAATATTTGAAAATACTTCCATCATTTGTTATTAATTTATTTTTCCATGTGTCTGACTGAGTTCGTCCAAATTGAAGGCGTTATTGAAGAATTAGTAATTAATGTTATGACTAATAAAATCTAATGAATTCTTGTTCCCACTTTTACCTTTTAGAATCTACTTTTGCTGTCATAACACTATTTTTATTAGTATCATGACATGAGTGACTATTGGGTATATTAGTATTATTATGAACTATCCATGTGTCATCCAAATACATAAATTGAAATAATAGGCCTTTGAAATTTTTTTAAAACAAATATCCGGAAGTTCCATTAGACCTCTTCGATACCTCTTAGACTAACAGTTTCCTCTGAAAAAATTGTATTAAATTAGGTTAGTTCACTGCTTTTATATATTCCATATATTTAATCTCTGATAGAGCTAACATCAAGCTGATCTTAATTCGTCACCCTCTACGTATGAAGACGATTTCTTTTGCGGTGAATTCAAGATTACTTTTAATTTTTTGAGATATTTCACTGACCAAGTCCATACTAATATTCAGTACAACAAGTCAAAAATATTTTCTATAAAAATCACAGAAATTTAATATTTAACAGTAAAACTGCATACATCTCTAACGAATTTTACTGCCAAGAGGGGTCCTAAATTACCTCGTTCCTGTTCAAAATAAATAATTAGGGACGCAATCTGTTCTGTCTGGCTTCTGAATTTTTAATCAAACTAATAATAAGCAGCGATTTGAAGTTAATTAAAACAGTCAAAGCATTAAAACAACGTTTGCGCGTTTATGGCGTTTTAATAACTATTGTTTTGAAGAATTTTGCATACGTTGGACAATCGTATGACTTCGGCAGGCTAGTTCGCTTACGCGTTCGAAATTATCAAACAACATTGTGTTTCTTTTTACTAGAATAAAATGAGAAGGAAAAATATCGTCTGATTCTCAAACGAATATTATTATTTAGTTAATACATTATTACTAGTCGTTTCCGTCTAACCTACAAATTGTCTTTATGCTAACTTAAATCTAGGTATATAACTAGGAGGACCAATCGGCCCTAAGTCAGTCTCTGGTAAAATAATGTTTATACATCTGTTCTGGTGGTATCCAAAAGTTGCAATATTTCAATATTCGTATAGGTAATCAATCCTATAGCATTTGGGTGCACCCACAATACCTCTCAGGACTTTGTTGTGAAAAATTCGTTTTTTATTTATGTTACTCTTTGCAGAACATTCCCATAATTGAACTCCGTATGTCCATATAGGTTTAAATATTTAATATAATAGCAATTTATTATATACTGATAATTGTGATTTTCTTCCAGTTAACCAGTACATATTCCTACATTTCAATTCCAGTTCTTTTCTTTTCTTCTTTATATGTTCCTTCCAGCGAAGTTTTTCATCGAGATTGATTCCGAGATATTTAGCGTTGTTGCTATATGGAATGATAGTGTTATTTAATGTTATTGGTGCTTGTACGGTCTGTTTATAGGTGAAATGCACATGTACAGATTTACTTTCATTAATGCTTATTTTGCCTGTTGTAATTTTCTTCACTATGAGTGAGGCTTCTTCACTATTGTCTCCGACAGCTATAATCGCAGTATCATCAGCAAATGTAGCCATCGTGATATTTTACATTTGTGGTATATCACAAGTGTAAAGTAGATAACGCATTGGCCCCAGTACATTTCCTTGTGCTACACCTGATTTAGCTTCCTTTATTGTGGAGTAAGCTTCTTCTTGTTTGACTCTAAACATTCTGGTTGTGATGTATGATTTTAATAGTTCGGTGTGTTGTTTTGGTAGCATTTTCTGTCGTTTATGAACAAGGCCTTCATTCCAAACCTTATCGAAGGCTTGTGCTATATCTAAGAATATAGCTGAGCATACTATTTGACGTTCGTAGGCTTTTTCTATAACATCTGTTATTCTGTGGACCGGGTCAATTGTTCAGTGCTTGTTAATAAACCCAAACTGGTGTGTTTGTATTAGGTTTTTTTCTCTCTATGATCGGTTTTATTCTTTTCAACAGGAGTTTTTCAAAAATCTTAGATATTACTGGCAGCAGTGATATAGGTCTATAGGATTTTCATAATGTTTTAATCTAAATGCTGTATTGATCAAGTTGGTTAGTTTTATAATTCCCTTTCTTGGTAGTTTTTGCAGTAATTCTCCTGTTATTAAATCGTAGCCTGTTGATTTAATGGGGCTAATGTAAGTTTTAATAACTTTGGTTAACTCTTTGGGCGTGACTAATTCAATCATCGAATTTTCAGCTTCTATGTCCGGTAATTTATGTTCAATATTATTTTCGTTTGGTTTGAAAGATTTTTCTAGATATTCAGCAAATGCTTCTGCTTTTTGGCGATTGTCACGTGCCCAGTTCCCACATAGGTCTCTTATAGATGGGCTGTGTAGACATGAACGCTTTAGATATTTTGTGGCTTTCCAGAGTGAGTAATCAGTTTCTTTGTCATCTGTAAAATTTCTGAGATAGTCATAAAGGTTTTGTTTTTTATTTCCAGTATTTCTCCTTTCAATCTTTGGGTTATATTGTTTAAACTATTTTTATTTTCAGGTGTTCTGTTTTGTTGTAATTTTTTTCGTAATTTACGTTTTCCAGCTACCATTTCCTTCACTTCTTTTGGATAACTAATTCCTTTAGTTGTACTCTTAATTTCTGGAGTATTATTCACTCAAACGAATATAAAAATTGCGGCAGGCAATTCTTTAAACATCTTGATGACATATCTTCAGAGCTTCTTTGGATATATATATATATATATATATATATATATATATATATATATATATATATATATATATATATATATATATATACTGTTGCATCCTGAATGGTTCTGCGGGACCCAAATTAGTCACCAAAAATAGCGCTTTGGTGCACCATGGCTTGGCTAGCACAAAGTTACAAAATACCTAACATTTTCGAAAATGAATCGATGACAAATCGTTGTCACTCATCGTTGAATGTAAATAAGCACCTAACAGACACCCTTGATTGATAGGCCTGCCTTCTGATAAAAAATAGAATTATTCCGGAATTCTGGAACCTATCCTTCAGTTTACCATCATTTGTCGATTTCCTGTTATTTCTCTCTTCTTGTTACCCAGTGCTGTCGCCCAAATTATTTGGAATTTACCAAAGTCGTACACTAAGTTATTTAATATATTAAATGACTAATAGTATGTACAGTGTTGTTGTGTTAAATACTATAACTATACTATAATAATAAATTGCCATTTATCTCCTGGAATAATTCTGATATATTTATCGTTGTTATTTTCTTGATCAAACCTAGTCCTAGGTTTTCTATCCCTGTATCTATTGAATTAAGGATTATGTTTTGGAACTATTTGGTCAAAAATCTATATTAAATATTGAAGATAAATATAAGGAAAAGCAAAATGCGATCATAAACAAATACATTTAAAGGATAACTGATAGTTAAAAGTGAACTAACCTGAGAGTTTATTATTATAATTCACTAAGCTATTAAATATCTTTAGTATATTTTGAAAATTCACGTAAATATAAAATTATGTTACATAAACGGCACATAATTAAAGAGTAGAATGCGTACGAAGGTACATAAAATATTTTTACGGTACATAATATATTTGGCTGAAATATAAAACATGTTATATTTAACGACCGGTTTGGACCTACAATAAAACCCGTGATATTCAACATTTATAACTCTAACAACTTTAATTATCTGTTTATTTATCCTGGCAAGATTTAAAGGTAAAACGATGTGTCCCCCAGCAGTAATTTAACGGGGGCTGCAAAGTAATTTTCCTCTCCTGCTTATATTATCCAATCCAATAAAAAGAAACTCATAGTATCCTGACAAAATTTCCAATTTCCGAACCCTAAACGATAACTAACTAAATATCCCGATACAGGGAATTCAAATTGGAAAAGCGTCACTTAACTTTGTGGATATAGCCGTTTTATAACTTATTATTTTCATTGAAAGTTTAACTGTCTGTTATTTCAATTTATCCTGAGATTACAGTGGATTTAATTATAACTTCGAAAATAGGAATAGTACATAGAAATAAATTGAATCGTCTTTTCGGAAAGTTAATGCAATTGTACAGTTTGAAATATTACATTATGGTCACAGAGAAATAGAGAATTTAACTTTATAGGAAATTTTGGGGAAATGTCCCTACATTGAACTTATTACTTGTTTTAATCGCTATACTAAGAGCTGCGACAGGATCTGTTTTGTTCATTATTCCTATACTATATGATACCTATTCATTATTCCTTGTTTCTATAGTGCTTTTACTGCACAGAGTAATAGAGAGTAAACTCAATAGGGGTCTCTGACGAAAAGTTTTGCTTTGCCCAACATCCAGATGGAGTTATATCGGCTCTTCAAGTAATTTGATTGGCCAATTTAAATCTTTTTTTTTATACTGAAAGAAAACTTTTGAGTCTTTCCCTGTAAAATTTCTGTTTACCTATTTTATCCAAAAATATACACCTTATTATTTTTAACATTCTATCTGAAAAAACATTATTTAATGTACAATTAAAAGGTTTTAAATTTACATGTTTAACGATATTTAACGATAGTTTAAAGATATTTACCAAAAATATGTTATATTATCGACGTGAAAATATCGCGACATAAAATAAAAGAGCTCAAAGATCTACTAACAATATAATAAAACAATTTTCTGGGGCATGAGATATTGCCTTGACTCGTTTGTTCGTATATCATCCTCACAATTTCCTACAGGCGAATGAGAACAAAAAAATGAACTTATGATAAGCCCCTCAAATGAATTCTCAAACATACTAGTCGAAGGATGTATAGTCAATTCAAAATAGCAGTGACACGAGTGTCAATATGTGTCTGTCTAAAGTTGTAAATTAGTTTTACAGTTAGACAATATTATCTTTGTCATTTTATTCTATTTAAAAAGAGATAGAACGCTGTTAGAGAAGTTCGAACATGTAACGGAATCAGCCTGCAAAAGTTATCCGTTTGCCAGACGTCTGAAAATTCTTCAAAATATTATAATTACGGGTTATAAACCAGCAAACGTTGTTTTTACTCCTTATTTTAATAAATTTGAAATCGCCGCATTTTTTAATGAAAATATTTTCTACGTCGTGCAGCTGCACTGTATATTAGTATGGACACAGCTACTAACATATCTCAAATAATAAAAAAACAATATAACTTTAAATTCGCCAAAAAGAATCTATGTTTATGCGAAACAGGTGACGAATCAAGATCAGCTTGGGGTTTCAGAGATCAAATATACGAAACGTATAAAACAGTAAGTAGTTTTTTCTATCGCAGCATAATTTAATACAATTATTTCAGAGAACATTGTTAGTCTGGAAAGCATCCATAAAAATCCAAAAGATATACAGCTATTTCAGAGTTGTAAAATATCCGCTCATACATTGTTGGATAATATAGAACTTAAGTGGTGTAAAGAAATTAAGGAATGTCTTAATGTACATAAAATAAGTTTCGAGAAAATCATGTTAAAGAATGAAATATTTTAAATTGTTACTTATTACATATAAATGAAATATTTAATTGCATTTTATGTAATTTACTTTTTTATCTTCCTCCCTATCACTGCTTTTTTAATCCAATTGAGTTAATATGGGCTATTGTAAAGAATCATTACAATAAATATTCAAGTCGAACAGGATGTTCGAGAAGAGAAAGAGAGAAGGAGGCATTGTCGAAAATAACACCTTCGGCTTGTATGAGCTCGATCAGACACATTGAAGAAGAAATTGACAAATGGTAGAATCTTGAGCAAGTTTTTGATAGATTGGAAATAAACAGATTATTTATTCACTTGATTAGTGTTTCTCAAAGTGAGAGTGATTGAATAAAGCCTTATGAGTGTTGGTTTATGATTCAATGCTGATGATTACCAAGACAAGATGAAGAAAGAGGAAACCACTAAAGGTCAGTATACAATTAATATACTTTAGTTGTAGGGAATTGTATTTTAGAGTGTGAAATCTTTATGAGCAGGTTTGTTATTGTTCAGAATATACATGAACGTTTGGTTAACATGTATGAGGAGAGAAATAACTGTTTTGCAGATATGGCAAATTCATTAAGGAGATTGGAGTGATTAAATGTAGTTTTACGAAGAAAAATATATACAAGTAGTAACTTTACAAGGAAATATTGCATCGGAAGAAACAAGAACTAAGCGTAAAATATAAATATGCTCTCTAATGAAAGTAAAATACATTACTCAAATATACAATTGTTAATTATGTGGATTAGGCCTTCGGGGGATACCACTACATACAAAAACGCGCCTAGAACCCTACCGATAATAGTGTGGAAAAAAGCTCAATATATATATAACAGAACGACTCTAACCTATAAATTATTGCGGCTGTAAAATTATTTGTAGTTTTAAGTTCTTCGATAATAAATACATTTGATGTACTCTAATGTTAAAATAAATTATATTTAATAAAATATTTATTCAATTATTTTATTTGTATTAAAATGTTGTTATATGTCAGAGCCAAGATGTACTAAAACTCAGAGTTGTTGCGACAACATTGCGACGTTTTGACAGTTCTCCCGTGTCACTGCTATATTGGATTAACTATATATTCATGAATCCATGAGCTCTAATAGATCTAAAAAATATTCCACAGTCTTCGTTAAGTAGCCTAAAGCCAATTCATTCATTCGGGTAATTACACTATTTTTTTTCTTTAATTAAATGAACTTTTTAATTGATGGCACTTTAACAAACTTGTTCTTACTTGGGCAATATATTTTACACTATTTAAGTGCTGAGTCGCTTTTTACCAAAATACCTCGTGTTTTGAATTTTGGTTAATCCTCTCTTAATAGGTTTGCATTCAGGAGCTATTATTTTAGTTGAGTTCCACTATTGATCCAAGAAGAAAAGTATATAGCCGTTTGCATAGCTTCTTTCAGAAAAGGATTAGTTTCAAAAATAAAAAAAATAAATATTAGATATCTGTATATATGAATAAACTTACCCCAACTTACGACAACAAAATATGCTCTAGCGATCATAAATTTCTTTGATACTTAATCCAATCGGTTTGGGATTTTAAACGTTATCAAACATTTTTTAATGATAGCCAAATGCTTCTTCGAAGGAAAATAACTCTGCATTTCTTCACTGTCAGTGCATCCGCATCACACTACCCTTCCTAGACCGAGAATTCGATTAGAACCCCAATTAGAAGGTATGACTTATATCATCTTAATTTATTTTATTGTGGGCTTATCACATAACATTGACAATTATACTGAAGTATTAATATACATTGTACATTGTTTTTAACTATATTTTAGAGATAAACGAGTTTAATAATAAAGTAAACAATATAGTTAATTAAATTTACTCCTTAGAAAAATATGTGTCTTTAGAAAATAATAATGTTATACATATCCAAACTAAATTGAAATACTAATCATTTTATTTAAGCGCACATGCGCTTTATTAGCCGATCATATACTACTGCAATAGCAACTTCAATCCACTTTCATACAGTTCGATAGCCAAAAGAGATCGGCTATCATCGTTCCGTGAAAAAGTACGGACCATAGGCATCACTGGCCCAAAATCCTGAATAAATAATTAAATACTAAAAACATATTTTTGGATGTACATATAACAATTATAACAACGCCCCCTGAAACTCGTATCGATTAGTGTAGTTTTATAAACGGTAATTGTTCTTATTAATATGGCCATTCCTCCAAAAATGTATCCTACCAAAAACTGTTCCAAACTTTAGGTCATCTTCCAATAACGTTTATTAAGATTAATTTAAATCTTCTAACTCAGATCATAGATTAGTATATAAAGTGTTATTATACTTAATACATATATTTGAAAAATAGTTTTCTATTAATCTTAGCGGTGAAGGCGTTGAGAACGCTATTTCGCTAAATTTTCTTACTTATTTTAAATTACTATAACAGACAATTGTGAATGTAAATAAATAAAGAAATATTAATTATAAATATATAAATAAAAAATAATTAACTATAGATATGTATATTACACATACTCTTTAAAAATATAATAAAAATTATCTATAGTCCCTTTATCCCTTTCCATATTCCTTTAGTGCTATCGTTTTGAATAGGGTGTAGAGTCTAAGTCTGTGTCTGTTAATATTTTATTTACTTTTTCAACACAAAAGTATATTGAGGTAATTTTTAATTATAATAATAATTAAGAAAAGTAATAATTATATTTAAATTTTATTATAAATTTTATTTTAAATTTTTAAAATTTGTGAATGGGAGAATTAAAAAGTTTCAATTATAAATATATCAAAACTGCTGTATCTTTAAGATGATAAAATCAAGTGGTTAAAGAAATGGCTTAAAGATCTATTAACAATATAATAAAACAAGCATGAGATACTATACGTATCTTAACCACAATGAATTGGTTTAAATAAATAAACATTTTCAAAATAATTAAGTTGTTAATTGATGGCACTTTACAAACATCTTTTTAAAAACTAAAACTTTGAAGGAAAACGACGTCTCATTTTTTTAATTTCAGCACATACACTGGATACACAAAACTTTTCAGACTAATCAAATAATAGTGTTATAATTAAGTCAGTATTATAACCCGAGCGTACTCAATATCAAGTAAACAAAATAGTATCATAAATTAAATGTCTTTGTGGGGGCAATTTTAACCAACTAATCAAAAAGATTGTCTCAGTGCCTGCAATTGTGGGACCAGGTAAAACATTTCCTTGGTTGTGCCTATTTATGTTAAACCTCTATATAATATTACATAGTGCGGATCTAAACAGAATGCAAAATTCCCTAGTTGAAATCTGCAAAAGCACGAGTGTCTTCTCCACGGCTTGTCTTTAGCGCACACATTAGTTATATTTTAACCAATCACTTCAAATTTACCCCCCAGGTATGGAAAAGTCAATTTCCTCAGCCTTATCCTCTGTAAAATAACCGTAACGCATTCAACGGTGGAACTAAGACATGCATATTTTGATAATAACGTTTTATTATTATACTGCTCAATCATCTATTATGAAGACACCATAATAATTTTATATTAAGGTCTGAATAAGAAACAATAGGTTAATTAGATAAACAGCATAACTGCCAACCTGGATCTGTCCCTAGTTGGGCCGTTCAAATTGGAAAACGCTATAACAGATCAATTGAAAATTCCCCGACATGACACATAGATGGCGCTACTAGAATTAAATCCATATGCTTTTCAGTTAGCCTTAACCCCAAAAGTTATGAGTGAAGCAACTTTTGTTATTGTAAAAAAGATGGATAATAGGGAATTTCGCGTGTTGATAAACTATTACTTTTGAAGGGAAGATATACAGTTGAAGCAAAAATTTGACTTGATGCCATGTTTACCGGCACTGTTCCAGGAAAATCAACCATCAAGGATTGGTATGCTAAGTTTAGACGTGATGAACTGAGCACCGAAGACGGTGAATGCAGTGAACACCCAAAGGAGATTGTTACCGATGAAAACATTTAAAAAATCCACAAAATGATTTTGAATGACCGTAAAGTAAATTGAATGAAATAGGAGACACTCTAGGGATATCAGCTGAGGGTGCATATCATATCATTCACGAATATTTGGGTATGAGAAAGCTCTGTGTAAAGTGGATGCCGCGCGAGCTCATATTTGACCAAAAACAACGAAAACCCGTCGATGATTCGGGGCAATGTTTGAAGATGATCAAGCGTAATAAATCCGAGTTTTTGCGTCAAAATGTGACAATCGATGAAACATGGTTCCATCAATTTACTCTGTTGACTGCACATGATGAACCCGCTCCAAAGCGTGGGAAAACACAACAGTCTGCTTGCAAAGTTATGGCGTCTGTATTTTGGGGTGCGCATTGAATAATTTTCATTGACTACCTTGAAAAAGAAATGAGCAACAATAACACTATTACATAGTGTTATTGGACCGTTTAAAGGATGAAATTGCCGAAAAACAGCTGCTCTTGAAGAGAAAGAAAGTACTGCTACACCGAGACAATGCACCGTATCACAAGTCAGTGAAAACGATGGAAAAAATCCATGGACTGGGCTTCCAACTGCTTCTTCATCGACCTAATTGTACAAATCTGGCACCAGCGACTATTTCCTGTCCTCAGATCTCAAAAGAATGCTCGCTGGGCAGAACTTTTCGTCGAATGAAGAGCTAATCGACGAAACTGAGGCCTATTTTGAAAGGACAAGTTGTACTACAAAAATAGTATCGAAGAGTTGGGCGGTCGCTATAATCAGTGTATCACCATTGAAGGGAATTATGCTGAATTAAAAAAACTAATTTTGACAAACAAATGTGTTTTACTATGGTAGGCCGGGGACTTTTCAATCAACCTGTTATATAGATGAGACCAATCAGTAGACCAATCATTGTCATGAATAACAGTAATGAATAAAGTACGCTTTATACAATATAAAAATATGAAATATATAATATATTAATATGTATATATAAAGGGAAAATATGAAAATTTTTATAATATTTAAGTGAACAAATTTATATTCTGATATCAAACCTACAGTAGTAATGTTTATATAAGAAAATCATTAAAATTAAATGCTCCCACATATTACAGAATAATATATAGTACCGTTCATGAAGATACACGTTCAACATGAACCAGGTAAATGAAAACACAACTTTAAACCAGTAATATATTTAAGCAAATATTGGTCTTCTATATAACATGAATTGGATGCCGCACTTCAGAAACTTTCTTAATTTATAGTAAATTAGAAATTGTTATTTACTTTTCGCAATATTCACTGCTTTTAGTTCATCCTTGTAAAGTTTTAAAAGCGCTTTTTATGTTTGTCTTTTAAACTATGTTAAATTCAATTAACACAAAATGTGAACGCTTAAAAATTGTTACAAATGATTGACAATTAAACTAATTTATGTAACCGCTATTAAGTGAATTAAAAGATAAAAATACCTAAACTATTTTTTAAATAATATTATTGCATTTATAATTCCTATAATATATGTATTATAAATTTAATATTTAATTATTAATAGAAAATGCTGAAATTATTTAATTAATGCACAATATGGAACACTTTTTTCTAAAATATTTGAATGGTTTTGATTTTGAACATTTCAAATATTCAATAACATACAAATTCCATTATTCAATAATTTTCATACTGATTTTTTTTGACGTTATAAACTCGAATGTGCGTTAAATTTTACATCATGACAAAATATCAATTTCGCCGGATTTTACATGATGCTTAAATAAAATTAATTTCTTCTAAGCATTGGTGATGTATACAAATTAATATATTATTTGTACCATCAAAAGCTTAATTTAAATTCCATCATTTATCGATTTTGATAATTAATTTTTAAAACGATTTTAATGAAAAAGCGACGTAATTAATATTTTGTTTACGAGAGTGTTGAAATAAAATATGCAAAATGCTTTTACGTATTAAAAGTTTTTTTCGTAATTTTTCGAATAACTTTATTCAGTTAGCCCTGATTTCATAATTATATTGCAACTAATAATTTATAATGTTTTATCATGTATACTGACAAAAATAATCTTTAGATTTAAAATTATTATTCATTAATATTTAATATTAACAAACAAACAAGCAATAGCATATTACGAATTAATACAAATAAACTGTTCATATCCCAATAAATATGAATAATACTGCAAAATAACAATGCTAAGTATCTTGAGATGGATCTTGATAATGCAAAACTTGAAAATACATAAAATACAAAAAATATATTCTTTATTTGGGAAGAATATGTAAATTATCCGTACATAAAAGATGTACTGTGCATTATGGAGTTATAGGGATGTTTTGCTAGAAGTATATCAACATAATACAAGTATTATATAATAGTACACTGATACGATAAGAAGAAAATTAAGAGTTTTGCAACAAGACATGAGAAAAGACTGCACTCCCATGTTAATACCGAAGTTCTGTAAATCTTGGATAACACTGACCTGGGACGCAGACTCTAGAGAACCAAACGTAGTCTTGAGTAGGTGTGTAGTGAAGTATACTAAATGGTAAACATACTGAAAAGTGATAAGTGAAGATACTGAAAATAGATAAGTATCCAGTTTTAAGTCCCTGTAGAGGCAAATGACCACTATATATAAAAAGAATATTTTATTAACTTATAAAAATATGGCCAATTCTCCGGAACCAAATGAACCATTTCTGGTCACAAAATTCATAGACATTTGATAAGAAACTAGTAATTTTTATTATTGATAGAAACACTTCTATGAAAGACATAAATTATATAATAACAAGTTTATTTAAATATTTGTTGGAATATTTTTATATCAACTATAGTATATTCAAAATAACAGTGAACTGACGTCATCGCGATATCGAATCAATTATATATCGCAAGTGGTAAATTTGTTTTAAAATCAGACAATATTTTCCTTATCATTTTATTCTAGTTAAGAAGAGAAAGAATGCCACTTGAAACGTATCATACAATCGAAACCGCCTACAAAATTTGCCTGGTTGCCAAGCGTTGGGATAATAATTACTATTATTAGGTTATAAACCGGCAAAAGTGGCTTTGACGCTTTACTTTTTTTGAACGAGATAATAGATGCATTAGAGCTGCTACAACATGGGGCAAAAGTCCCGCTACCATTTTGATTACCTATAACTATGCTCAAAGAAAAGATAAGTAAATTTGATTTTCATAGAATGTTTATTTGATCTTTACGTTTTTTTTTCTTTATTATTGAAGAATCGAAAAATAGAGAATTATATAGGCTAAATGGTGACCGCGATTCGCTATGGAACTTTTTAAGGCATTTTTCATGACATCGTGCAATATGTGCAATTCACATAAAATTTTGATTTTTAAAAATTCCATAAGAAAAAGTCTGTTGCAGTGAAGTCCGGAGATCTGGCCGGTCATGTTAAGTCGCCGCTTCGCGAAATTAGTCTTCGTGAAAAACATCATTCAATAATAGAACTTCTGAACGAGCTTTGTGTGTTGTGGCCCCATCTTGCTGAAACCACATGTACTCTAGTCCTTGCTCTTCCATTTCAAGCTCAAGAAAATTTGGAATCACGTCTTGGTACCGTTCAGCATTATCAATAACTGCAATACCTTGGTTATTTAAAAAAAATTGGGACCAATGATGTTTCCAGCATACTGTTGTTGGATGCAATGATGTGTCATGAATTAATTGACTTGTGTTCCCCAAAACCGACTATTCTGTTTATTGACGTGGCCACTGAGAGGGAAACATCGCTCATTTTCAATTTAGACGAAAAATCTTCAATTTCACCAGGCAGCTGTAGAATTCCATTAATGTACTCAACTCGTTTATCAGGATCTCTCGTTAGCTATTTTGGGACTTGCTGAATTTTGCACGGCAACATTTCAAATCAGTTTTCAGAACTCTGATACTTTTGTAACTGGGAACCACGTCTCCGACTTGATGTTTCTGTCGTACTGTACTATTGAAAATTTGCATGTAAACGATAAACTGTGGTATTGTGAGGAACTGGACGATTAGGATATTTTGACGCAATTTCAGCTGAGTGGCAATCAATCCTGGAAATATTATTTTCAATAAATATTATCACTATTTCTGCTCATTCATGTGGCATATATTTATCCATAATAAAATTTGGACATCTACACAACACAATAGTTTGGAGCGAAACTGAGCTAAACATCATATTATCAACATGGCGCGCAATCTAACATTCAACGGGGCTTTTACCCCGCTATTTTTTTGTTTCGTTATTTTATGTAGATTAAAATTTTGTTATATATCAAAGACAAAATCAACTAAGACTCTAAAGTTGATGCCGCAACACTGCAACGTTGACATCATAAATTTAGATGACGTGAGTTCTCTATTTCATTGAATGGGCTATAGAACTAAACTTTTGAACGGTAACGTATGTGTCAAAATATTTAAATATGGAAATTAATACATAATTTGATATCAGCCATATTTTCTTTGGTAATATGATAATATTTGCTAGAGTTGTTTTTTGAAATTCGTATATAAAATAATTAATTTATATAATTAATTATTATATAAAATAATAAACTTTCACAAGATGTAAACAAAAGAACACCATAAAATCAAAAATCTTGTAATATAACATGTCCAACAATGAGTTATTAGCTAATTGGTAAAAAAAATTTTCGTATTCCTTCAAGAAAAATGATTACTATAATATTAAGCGCTATTAGTTGTTGATAATTTGTTTTAACAATTTTATCACCTTTAATAACTCATAGTTACCCTGACAGATCATGCATCTAAGTATTCTTTAACATTTTTATGTTTGTTCCCAAATGGCCATAACGAGTTAAAAACAATAAAATAATTTCAATATATATTATGAAGACGAGCAGATATAACAATAAATTTTGCAAACCAAAAGAATAAATCGTACCTTCAGCGTTTACTTTTTCTACTTTGGAAGAAATCCAATACCGCAAGATATTCCACATTTTAGCTGCAAGTATTTTATTTGACGTTTTCTGTTTTGTAATACGAACCAAATGGCCGTCTTCGTCAGCACCAATTTCTTTGGAATCTCTGGAAAGTGCGCCAGTCTGCACAATATTAAAACAGAGGGGAATTTGTTTGATTTGGGTCAGAACTAAATACGACACATTAATTTAATGGACAATGGAATAAAGGATCTGAAATTGAAGAAGCTTGAAATTTAATATATTTAAATTATTCCATTAGTAAATTTACTATATATTTATTCTTCCTATAGTTACAGTCGAAATAAATAATTCTCACTCTATTTATTTGTAGGTTAATTAACATTGTTCACATTTGTTCAATATTCTATACAGTTAATGTAGATTCTGGAGTTTAGAAAATCCAAAATTAGTAGTTTAACAACTACTATATTCCTCTCAACTAAGAACTAACGTTGTATAATCTCAAGTTACGAATCACGGTGAACAAATACACCTTTATAAGTATAACAGATTTTAAAAACTTATAATACTCTTCCAAAATAAATAAAAATTAAATGTTCTCCGTTTTGGAAATAAATTAATTAGAAAATGCATTTATTCTTCCATCACATGGGATCCATATACGTCCAACAAATATAACAAAATTTCTTTTGTAAGACTTCTAGTATTTTTGTTTAAACTAAGTCTTCATTAAAGATGATGTCGTTGTCTAGTAGTTGTATTGTATCCACATTGCTGTAATTTAATTACCAGGTTTACTTCGTTGAATACGTATCGATAAGCGTTGGTAATTAATAAAATAACTATGTTTTGGTAACGCTTTGTTTTCAACGCATTATTATTTGGTTTAATGTTTTAGTGCAAATGTTCTCTATAGTTAACTGATGACTGTTAACTTATCTCTTTTTCAACCAAATCAAACCAATCTCTTTGGTCTTATGTCAAGTTCTTCTTCATCTTTCAACCAGTACAATTCTTGAGTACATATTTTGAGTAAGATTATTAATATAATGAATTATATATATAAAATATTATTTCTTATATATATATTATATATATAATATCTTATATATATATATATATATATATATATATATATATATATATATTACATTATAAGTTAAATATTAATTTATTAATGAAAGTTTAGAATTGACTCCAAAGCAGTTTTTAACATTAAAAGTTATTATGTTAGCATTTAAGACCTATATTATTTCATCTATGAATATAAAAAAATATTAGAACTTAATATCGTTCAAATCTGTAACATAGTTAAAAAATATTATGGCAAATTTGATCCAGTTTTATATGTTAAGCAACAAATCAGAAATTGATACGTGTAGCACACGAAGCTATATAATTTATAAGAGTTCTATAAGTAAGTTTAGAATTCAATATCATTCATCATGCATGTTTTCGGAAAATTTTTACGACATTGCTTTATTCAAACCACATGTTTGGTTTGGTAAAATATTTTATTCGATTTTAGCCGACCTAGGCGAGATTCACTTTAAGCATTCACGCTAACTTAACTCACATGTGCCTGTACTGTATGTTTTCAGCAATTTATAGGAAGACATGACAAAAATTTATTTCAAGAATCCCCTTGTTCAAAACGCAATAACATTTGACTGAGTGAACGAATGTTACGTTTCAAAACCGCTGTAGTGTGCCATTATTGAGTAAATATTGCTATGTAACTATTAAAGCCACAACCACCTGTTAGGAAAAATAAAAGATTGCTTTTCGTCTGACAAAGGCTTTTGATTTAATTGAGTTTTTATTCAGTGTTTCTGAAACGCATTTATTGCTTTATTTATTATAAACTAATTATTAATATAAAAACAACAATTAAACAAATAAAAGCAAGTAACATGATCAAATGTTACAAAACATTTATAAGAAATGGATGAATATTGCTCAGCTCTAAACATATCTCTTTCTAATCATTTGTTTTAATACACATCACATGATCCGGTTGAATAATATTGTCTTTTTTTATGTACAAGGCTGAAAGTATCTATTTTTTCTGACGTAGAAATTAAATATTGTTAGAAAAATAGGCATAAATTATTTAACAACACAATATAAAATTTCATGGACATAAAAAATGTAAGAAAATACCTGAAATATAAAAATAGCTTCTATAAATTAGAAGTAATTATTTTTAACCCAATAATATATGTTTCTTAAAATCTATGTCCAGTTTCTCTTTACGTCTATGGTATATATATATATATATATATATATATATATATATATATATATAAGCGTAATTATATTTCTTAACTACATGTATCACTTTTCAAACATTATATTCAATTACATTGTAGTAGTTTACAAGTTTATAGCGAAACTGTACGCTTTTATCACAATAAAAAGGGTGAATGGCGTGACTTTCACAATTCAACAGTTCTTTGTTACGGCATGTAAACCTTATCGCGATGCTTTTATTTTGCAGTGCTTTGCTTGCAATTTATTACGAGCTAAAGAAAGGTAAATTAAATCGCTTTTCTTTTTAAATTTACGATATGTGGAATATCAGATTCTATATAGTAATCTATATCTAATATACTATAATATAAATAGTCTACTTTCATCATCAAAAATGATAATACATCATCATAATAAACACAGAATATTACTTAGCTTTTGTGCGTTTTGCTATTTATCTTATAATGATGAACCTTTTCAGACAACATTGATTCTCCTGTTAACAATCGCCTTAGGCATCTAATTTAGCTCAGACCGACGGTTCGGTTGGCATTCCCAAATACAGAAAGCAACTGATCTGCTCTTCTAGCAGACTTCCCATCTCCATGATATGCTTATTTTACAAGATGTTAATTCGGTCCTCTACGGATATAACGTCTACTTTAAGTTTGTTACACCCAACCACGTGAAACGGCTTCAAGTTTTCAAAATAAGCTCCTCAGGAGAATCTTAAGCGCTCCATGGTTTGTCAGACATAATCAAATTTATAGGGAAACTAACACTCCAGAAAGCAAGCACTTCAATGTCTCAATCATTCGACAAACAACTCAGTTCAAGTTCTTCTGAAAACACGCTTGTTCGCGAGCTGGTGGACATACTGGGAGCTTAGCACCGCGTCACCGCTAACCTCCCTCCTTTTCCAGACTGAAACGGCCTCCATCCGTCGCTGCAGTCATAACTTTTGCCCCCATATGACATTATCCAGTCGTGTGTTAACTCAAGTTCGCGAATCAATAGAATCGCCGGGTCCTCGTGCCCTATAACGGCTGCCCGATCAGCTGGTGCCATATCCCCAAATTTAATGCAGTAATCCAACTTGTCACTCCAGGGCAAGTCTCCGTGACCAGGTATGCGTCATGCATTTCACCGCCTGGTTTTATGCCAGAACAAAAAAAAATTCAATGACAACGTTTTGAATATGCATAAAATTCTATCTATTGTCGAGATATTCATTTGGTGGTTGCAGGTTCCAATGCAAGCAGTCAATTAATGTTTAACTAATCTATCAATCAATATCTAATTATTTATTTTCCTTCAACTTCCTGACCGAACTTTTTTGTGTTCTATGATATTGTCTTGTGCAAAGAACCAATGGATACAATTTACTTACATAGTCAGTAGTATTATTGATAATGAGTAAGCCTTAATCAAAATGAATAATAATTGTTAATAATTAGCTACTGGAATTAATTGCATACCATTTATCTATTGCAGTAAATGTTTATTAAAAAAGGTAAATAATGGAGTTAACATTAAGGCTTAGAGCGAATTTTTGCTCTAAACGAATTAGAATTAATTCTTAAATGAGGCAGGGTGAACCTGGAAGTACTGCACATTGCACCAAAGGGAAAACTAGACGCAAAAAAGCAATTAAACTTGGAGAGTTTACCACAACAGACCTGCTTAAAGGGGTTGTTAATTGGTTTCTTTTTTCATTTCAGGGGTGTTGCTTAATGCTATTAAATTAGAGACCGAGGATTTCCAATTACTGCGTTACCAAAGGCGTCGTTATTTATTGCTTAATCGAACTTGCTTCAACCACTTTGTTATTGTAGCAATTAGACGATCATTTATTATCCTACCTAGACCTATGTAAGGTGGGTGATATAAAATATAAAATCACTAATTATCCAAGGATCGATTAGTTTACATATCGCTATTATAATCCTTTATAAAGGATAATTGTTCTTGGCAACTTAAAAATAAATCTTTTATTCCACAGTAATATTAATTAGTCAGTTCACATTAATGTGAAGGTGTTATATTATGGAGAACTATTTTTATATATAAGTTCAAAATGAGTAGGATTAAAAGCAAAAACTTTTATTTTACTTGAATACTAAATTTCATTTCGGCGAAAAGAAGTGGCATCATATTGAATCAGTAGCTAAAAAGATACTGTCAATCTATCCTACTTTAATATAAACGAGATGCTTATAATCTAGAAACATCACTTGTCGCCACACTATTTTTTAGTATAGTTGGTGCCGTATTAGAATCCTATTTTAACACCTCTCTCCTGAAGAAATAGCCAAATGGATGTATGTGATGGTTGCCTCGACTAGATTGATTTCATTCGTACTAAAATTAAGTGTAAGTTTACTATATTTTAGATCTAATAATAATCTTCTATACTGCACTGTTTTTACTCAAATGTCTATTTTATAGCCTATATAGTACTTTGCAATATTAGTACTTTGTGCATCCGTAGAACCCGAAATGCAAGATTCTGTCCAAAGTCCACTGGATTAAGCTGGTTCACAGCAAGTTCATTTTGCCTTTTGTGGGCAAATTTTTAAATGGATTTGTTTAATTGATAAAATTCCAGTTTTTACGAGGGTAGTTCAATGACTGCGTTTTGAATGAGAGGTACTTTTTCGTCAATAAACATTTTATTTCTTAATACAGTTTCCTATTATTTTAATATATTTATTCGAACGTTTCCAAGTTTCACTCTTCAAGTTTTTCCTAGGTTTAAGTGATATTTTTTGTTTTTGGAAAAGTATCCCAGTGATTTTCATAACACCCTTTCGGATATTTTCCATTTTCGACAGTAAGACAGCAAAATATGACAAAGATAATCTTAAAATATTATAAGGTGGTTTTCAAGTTTTTCTGCTACTATACCATTATTCACAAAATACATTAATGGTAATATTTTCGTTCAATCTATACCGCAAAAAAAGTCACATTCGATAAATCTAAAGTATATATTTCTAGAATAATATTTATTCAACTCTTCGTGTTTTTACTGTTATTAGATCGTAGGATCTGTTATCTAATTATACCTAATCGTTTCAAAAACCTCAACAGGATGATGAGAAAAATCCCATAATTTATATCCTCTTTATTTTATTTCGTGGAGACCTATGTCTACTGTCAACTGACCCTTTTAACGGGGAAAGTAAATCTTGGGAGCGGTGTAGCTCGTATCCAATAAATAAATCCTCAAAGCTTTGCAAGGTTGTTTACCAATCAAGCAAGTAAAAGAAAAGTTTTCGATATAATGTTTTCAACTCTGCCTGTTATACCAATTTAGCTTGTAACAAATTCCGTGCTTTTGTAAAAATAACCACAATTTGTTGGGTTTATTAAAGTTTATATATAGGTATGCTCGAACTTCCACCAGCAATTAAGGAAAAAGTTTTAATTTAAATTAGTTTTGCGGTGTATTGTTATCGATAAGCTTTATTATCAAACAATGTTTTATCACTCATTTAATTCGAATTAATTATATTTACAAGCAGCCTAAAGTTAATTTTATACGACTTTTAAATACTTAAATAATTTACTTTCTTAATAATGCGATTAAATGTAAGTAATTTGTTAATTCAGAAGCATTTAATTTTAACACCAAGATACAACTGCAAAAAAGCAATACTAGTTAACCATATAAATTTTTTTATTTATTAAGAAACGTAAAAAAATAATAATTTAATTAATAGTAGTTATAGTAGTAATTTACCAAATGGTCAGGTCTTTTTTTAATTAATTTATTTTTTAATATTTTGGTGAATACATATTAAACACAAAATCATCAGCGAAGAGTACTTAAAAGAATAGGAAGAGATGCTTATTTATGCTTTTATATAACTGCGAGGAAAATGTAAAATCTGTATTTAGAGATATTTCACTATTTTTAGCTGATCTTCATATGCGATATAAAAATATTTCATAAGATTATAATTCAACAGTTTACGGAACGAATACATTAACAGCCTTTAATCGTACCTATGCCACACCATAAAAGAAAGAATGATATTTCATTTGAATAAAATATATCAACTAAAAATTGTATTTCATAAATGATGTTAATATTACATGAATATTTAAAAACATTACATTAGATAAATCCTAAAATATGTTAAGATTTGCCAACTTTAGATATGTTAAATGAAGATTATCAATATAAATCTGATATCAGAGCAGAATCATTTCAAATAACAGTTTAAAGTAATACTGTCAGCTGCAATATCTCTAAATAAACGTTGTCAACAAACAGCTTAAACCCAGTTACTATATTAAAACTAGTTGTTAATCATGAATAACTACTTGATTTCTTATTATTTTTCCCTTCCCCATTTTCCCTTGATCTTAAGAATAACCATTGGTAGAGTTTAAAAATTTGATAAACGTGGTTATACATCCAACATGTAAGGTAAAAATAAGAATCTTAAATTATTCGAGAATTTTTTCACTGATACTTGTTACAATAAACATTCCCTTCTTATCATAATGTTAAAATTTTTGAAATTTTGGTAATAAATATACCCAAAATGACTACAAAATAAAATAAATCACAACATTTTAATTTCACATATATTTTAACTGATAATAATAAGCCATGCCTTTCCATCACTTTCTTCAAAAAGAAGAGATCATACCTTCCTGTTAGCATAATCCAATGCATTTAGTCGATGCCAAATACCATTGAACATATCTCTAATATATTCACAAATAATATAGCTCTTCAGAACATAATATGATTATATTAAATTTTAAAAATGTTTGAAATGAATGATTGCAAAATAATTAGTTCCTACCTATGTGGTAGCCAAATTAAAAGAGAAAATTACTGCACATCCTCAATTTTTTTTTTGTGTAGTGACAATTAAGTCGTCTTATGCTGTATACTTTTTTTCCATATCTTCTCTAAAAGCCAGAATACCATAAAATATATTTAAGTTATCTTTAATAAAAATTAATTATTATGTTAAGAAGAATAGTGGAAGAAACTTAAATAACTTAAGTTTTTTCAGATAATATATGCATGTATACAAATTGTATTAACGTCAACTTCTTGCATTTTTGTTGATTTTTGAAATGTGGCCAACTTATATACCATTCCCGACATATCCCGCTTTTTTAAAAACATGTTCCCACCTACAGAATTCGAACCCTTGTCTACAGCAACAGTAGTACCGTCTTGTCAACTTAACCGCTGCCTGAACCCAAACAAATGTAAAAAAAAATTATTTTAAATTCAAACACAAAAAATTTCGTAAAAACACGCATCGTTATACATTTTTTCAATAACTGTAATTAATACTTAATTGTACATTTTCTGGATCATATAGATTTAATATGAATGAAAATAAAAATCGTACATTCAAATATTTGAAAGTATCTCGGAATATTACACGAAAATTCAATTATCGCGCCAGTTCTCAAGTTTGCTCATATCTTTCTACTACCAGACATTCCGCATTTCCCAATAAGTTCTCCAATTTGCGTTTTATTGATTTTAATTTAAGTTTTGGTCGAGGGGCGGAAGACAATAAAAAATTGAGGATTAAAAGGGTTTGAAAGCGCTTCGAAAATAAAACGTTTCACGTTTCGCAGAGAAATTATGGAACTTTTCGTAAATATTTGAAGCGGCTTTTAATAAACGATTGAGAAAGTCTATGACACGACGCAAGTGAACTTTTCGATATCAAAAGTGAGGTCTTAACAGATATAAAATTTAAATATACATGACAAGAACAGATATCCAATATTAAAACCTCCAGTATTTCTCAAATCAGTTTTTTACCAATGTGATTTAAAAATATATCAAATACTGTACCTTTATATTTCAAATCTGTGTCTGTATGAACTCCCCTGAACTCCCCTTAAACAGTTGGACCAATTTTGATAGAATTGTGTGTGTGTTTTGGTTGATTCAAAAATGGTTTAGATTCATAATTTTAAAATATTTTTGATTTCAACTGGTATAACAATAATTGCTCTAAATAAACATTTGTGCAAAAAAATGGATTTGAAAGAAAAATTGACCGTTGAAATAGTGTGATTTCAAATGCACTCTGAAAGACTCCAAATCTACGCGTGACGTAGTTGTTTTGGTTGCACTGTACAGTTGTTGGGCACAGGTCCTATTTATACATTATTTTAATAACGGTGAACATGATCAATGGTGAAAAATCCAAACAAGTTATATAGTTTCGTTCCAACTCAGATAAATATTAGAGAAATATGAATAAATCTGGCAGGGCGCGAACAAGCCGGTATAGTTTGAATATCGGTAATTTATTCACAGCAATAAGACAACTTAATAAATTTATTATATTTACTGTTTTAAATACCCTAAGTTATGTTTGGAGTATAACTAACGAAACATAAGATCAAGATAAATAACACTGTTGATAACATTTAAGGTTAGGCCTTATTAGTTTTGTTTATTGTGTACATGAGTACCTAGTAATATTGCCAAATAATATAGAAAATTATATTTAATATAATGTGATTGGTTTAGTCGTACAAGTGTATATGAAGTTAGTATACATTTCTACAAGATTTGATTGCTATCTAAACAGATGAAAAATGGAACTTACTGAACACTCATTACAGTCCATTATTGAATCACTATGCTTACTCCAAAAACACTTACTTCGACAAGTGTCAATCAAATCCCATCATTATAAAATTACAAATATCCAACATAAAATATCTGGTTATTAGTACATAAAATAGTTCAATGGGCTATACTTCACCAGGTTAAGGGTAAGTGATATATATTTGACTGAATAATGTATTTTATCAAGTTTTAAACATTCAGAAAAACAGTTATAGACAATGTATGAACCCAAATGTTGTCACTGAAGTGAAGTAAAGTAAACTAAACTAAGTAGAGATCTAGTTTAAGAATTCATAGAAGAACTTAATGTGTTAAAGCATGTCTAAACATAGATTTTGTAAAGTATTTGGTGAATTATTGCAGTACTTACTCTTTATAGTATTGTATATTTTTATGTGTTATACTAACAGTATTTTTAATCAATGGCGTCTGCAATATTCACTTACTTCAATTTTATAAAAATTCTAGTAAACTTTTCAAAATTATCCTTTTCAAATGTAGTTTATTTGCATTGATAAATTTCATTTCATTTATGTCGTTTGTCTTTTCTTTCCACTTGTAGTACAAAACGAATTTTTTTAACTGTGAAATATAAGACAAATAACCCAAATAATATCCAAACCTGCTAATAACTTCAAACGTTGCAATACGAAAATTTTGGTTGGGAAATGATAAGTGACTCAAATTAAGTCAATGTTTCGTGGCGCTTCCGATTGGTGATTGACTTAACGTGGTAAATTTTGATAATTTGTTTTATTTCTGATGTATTATTGCCAGAAAGATGGATATATCTGAAGAAAATCTAGAATGAGATCGTATATATATTTCGAGTAATTCGACCAATTTTTCTCAGTATGCTGTTTTAACCTGAAAAAAATGACTACGTACTATTAGAGTCGCTAACTAATGCGGTAAGCTTTTTTTATATTTAGTATATTCGCTGTTGATTTGTATGAATGTTTTTCTGATATTGATGCACAAATACAGTTGTAATTTATTTATTGATAGTTGTATTAGAGCAGAGACATTTATTGAATATTTGGTTGTATCTGTTTTATATAAATTTATATATAATCGACGGAAAGATGGGCAGACAATGTTATTAAGAAATAGCTAATAAAAACACAGCAACGGGGAGAAATCCTAGGCCTCATTACATTACGAGTGGTGTACATCTGGTTCTTGATCACCAAAATAAATTTGTCATTTTGAAGAGGGTGTCATCAATGTTCGATAAATTAAATTTTATTGACGTGAATTACTTGCAAACTGGAAATGCATATTATTATTACATTATTTTAAATCAATGGGACGTAACAAGCAAGAAAACTACTAGTTTACAGAAGAAAACAATTATTCATAAAGTGCTCTATCTCTCTAATATAGCTAAAAAAGCATTAGTTGATGCACAATATTCCAGATTCAGCGACTTCTGATTTTTAACTGATTAGTCTTCACTCAAGCAAGTGTATTAAAGACAAAAGGTGATTATATTAGACTTTATAATCTATTTGTAAGGCATTTTAAATAGTGTCTCAAATGGACTAGGTGACAGTAATAAAGGATTACAAAAATATTTATTTATAATAATAATATATTATAGATATGTTATTCAAAATACATTTCTTTTTAAATTGAATGTGAGATTACTAAGATTTTAGCCGATATATAAAAACAAAATTTCAAAACTCGCCATTTCAAGTCAGACACCTATCAGAAGCGCTACGAGAAATTGACGTCACTTACTGTTTCCTATGCATCATTTCGGCAATCGAACATTTAAACTAAACAGTTTAAACATCTATTTTATTTGGATTATTTATCCTCTACTTCGCCGTTAAAAAAATGGTTTTGTGCAACAAAAAATAAGAGACACATGAAAAAATTGAATTGGAATGTGACAGGGCTACCAAAATATTCATTTTACATAGTTCTACAAAATGAATACGAAATATTATACACAATATACACAACAAATGAGGCCAAACCTCAAATGTTATAAACAGCGTTATTTACTCCAACACAAAACAGGTTTAAATTATATACATTTTATGATGTAGCTTTATGTTGTATCAACTTACTTTGTAATATTTCAGTAAATAAAATGCACAAGTTGTAATTCTGAAGTTCATTTTAATAATACCTATACAAGCTCATAAACATGTGCAACTACAGTACTTACGTAAGTAATATAATGAATAATTATAAAATTATTAATTAATATTGATAAAATCTGTTTTTATCCATTAATGCTTAAACTAGATCTTTGCTTAGATTCTTTCACTTTATTTGACTTCAGTGACAAGATTTCATTCGTACATTGTCTGTACGCAAGTATTGTTCAAAATGTTTAAAATTTTTGTTTTTGATCACACACATACAAGACCGTAAAAACTTGATAAAATCACATTGTTCTATCAAACATGTGTAACTTGCCATTAACCTAGTGAAATATAGCCCATCGAACTATCAGATTTACAATAAACTAGATATTTAAATTAAACTTTCATAATCTAACCTTGGTAGCATTTGAATAACACTTGCTGAACGCTTCAATTTAATTACTACTTTTGTTTGTATTTTCAGAATATATGGTTGTTCAGTAGTAAACAGCAGTGGATGCTCAGTGAATTAATTTATTTTTACTGCCATTTTCATCAACAAAACAAATAAAGCCTAGCTACTAACGTAGAACTGTCGTAATCTTTTTCATCGATCAACAAAACAATAATAGCAGTGAGACGAGTGTCAATACATGCTTCTCTAAAGGTGTAAATTCGTTTTAGAGTCAGACAATATTATCCTTGTCATTTTATTCTATTTAAAAAGAGATAGAACTCTATTAGAGAGGTTCGAACATGTAACGCAATGAGCCTAAAGTTGAGCAAAAGTTGTCCGTTTGCAAACTCTTCTTCAACATATTATAATTACGGGTTATTAACCGACAGATGTTGTATTTTATGCTTTGTTTTAATAAATTTGAAATCGCCGCAGTTTTTATTGAAAATATTTTTTCGCCTTGCAGCTGCACTGTATATTAATACGGACACGATCACTAAAATATTTCAAAAAATAAAAAACAACATAACCTTAAATTCGCCAAAAAGCAACCGTGTTTATGCGAAACAGGTGACGAATCAAGCTCAATCTTGGCGTTTTAGAGCTCAAATATACGAAATGTATAAAACAGTAAGTAGTTTTTTCATTCGAAACATAATTTAATACAATTATTTCAGAGAAAATTGTTAGTCTGGGTAGCATTCACAAAGATCCAAAAGATATACAGCTATTTGAGAGATGTAGAATATCCGTTCATACATTATTGGATAATATAGGATTAAAGTGGTGTAAAGATAACCCACCAAGGGGTTTAATGGAACTTCCAGAGATGAATATTTCAGAATGTCACTTTGGGTTGCTCATGGCAAGATGGTAATAAATACAGTGTAAAGACAACAAAGGTTCATGGAAAAAGGTAAACGTTGGAATAGCTATCGATTAGGTTTTGTTAGTCATAACATAATGCATCAATGCATTATGTAAAGTCTGGATTTAGGGAAAGAGCCATTGTCGAAAATAACACCTTCATTTGTATGAGCTCGATCAGGCACATTGAAGAAGAAATTGACAAATGGTAGAATTTTGAGTAAATTTTTAATAGATTGGAAATAAAAAGCTTGGTTATTAACTTGACAAGTATTTCTGAAAGTGTAATTGAATAAAACTTTATGAACGTTGTTTTTTTATTCAATGCTGACAATTACCAAGATAGGGTGATGAAAGAGGAAACCACTGAAGATCAGTAAACAATTAATATACTTTAATTGTAGGGAATGTAGTTTTATCAAGAAATATGTACACAGAAAACAAGACAAACTAAAGAGAATTATAGTAATATCATAATAGACTAGAACTAAGCGTAAAATATAAATATGCTCTCTAATGAAAGTAAAGTATATTACTCAGATATACAATTGTTAATTAAGTGCATAATACCTTGGGGGGATACCACTACATATAAAAACGCGTCTAGAACCCTACCAATACTAGTGTGGAAAAAAGCTTAATGTATATATAATACAACAACTCTAACCTATAAATTATTGTGGCTGTAAAATTAATTGTAGTTTTAAGTTCTTCGATAATAAATGTGTTTGATGTATTATAATGTCAAAATAAATTACATTTATTACAATATTTGTTCAATTATTTTATTTGCATTAAAATTTTGTTTTATGTCAGACCCTAAATGTACTAAAACTCAGAATAGCTGCGGCAATATTGCGACGTTTCCCGTGTCACTGCTATTTTGAATTGTCTATATATTTCCTAGTAAATTCTTAATATTTTCTTCACTAACCTACGTGCTTGTGTAATTTAAAAACAAAAATTTTTAATACAGTAAACAACAATCATAGTCATGAATGTTTCACCTTAAGCTAAAAGCTTTGTACGCGCCGCATGCCAAGTGATTCTAGCTCGATCTAATAACTTCCCTAACAGCATGGTCAATGAAACCGTCGAGTTTAAAGCGTATCCCTGCGAAACTCCACACGTGATTGTTAGGGAAATTATTACTGACCCAGATTAGTGCACGTGCGTGTTTCCTTTGTGTACGTACAGAATATTATTGCTAATTAGTTAGGTAATTCGATTATTGCCCTGTGCAATATTGATTTGTAATTTTGTTTCTAATATCTGTAATTTGTTCTTGGCTGATTTGATTGAATCGTTTCCAGTAATTATTTTGAGGCAGGTCTATAGATCCAAGTTTTGTAAAAGCTATGAAGTTCTAGTTTATCATCTCTATTGACGACGATATTTAGGCAGAAATATATAAATACATACAACCGTTATATTGTTGAAACAATAATAAACGATTGAAAATTGTTAGTCCAACTAAAATTATAGTCGCAAATGTTAAATAGGCTAGATGACTGTAAAAAGAGTAACAAAAATATTGATTTGTAATAATAATATATTATAGGAAGATTACTAAATACACATTTATTTTTAAATTAAAAGTGGGATTACTAAGATTTTACTAGAAATAAAAACTAAAAATTTCAAACACCTATCAGAAGCACTACAAAACATTGACGTCAAGGATTCCTAAACTTCATTTCAGCAATTCAACATTTAGTAAAAGTTCAAAACGCACTTCGATTTTAGTAGGATTATTTATATTATGTTTCACACTTAATATTTTTTATGCAGCCTACAGAGAGAAAACATAAATGAAAAAATTGTATTGGAATATAACAGGTCAATTGAAATGTCCCCGGTCTGATACATAGAGGACGCAAATAGAATTAAATCCATATTTTTTATAGTTAGACCTAATCCTCAAAAGATGCGTGTATAAATTTGACAGTCATCGGATCATTAGTTTGTGAATTATAGCATTTTGGGTGAAGCAACTTTTGTTATTGTGAAAAAAATTGATAAAAATCAGTTTCACGCGTTGATAAAATATCGTTTTTTGAATTAAAAGCGTTATTGGACCACTTGAAGGATGAAATCGCCAAAAAACGGCCGCATGTGAGGAAAAACAAAGTGCTGCTTCACCAAGACAATGCACCGTGTCACAAGTCAGTGAAAACGATGGCAAGAATCCATGAATTTGGCTTCGAATTGCTTCCTTATCCACCGTATTCTCCAGATTTGACCCCCAGCGACTATTTCCTGTGTTCAGATATCAAAGGAATACTCGCTAGGAAGAAATTTTCTTCCTATGGTGTGATTGCCGAAACTGAGGCCTATTTTGAAGCAAAGGACAAATCGTACTACAAAAATGGTATCAAAAAGTTGTAGGGTCGCTATAATCAGTGTCATGTGGCAACCATGCCCTTAGACCAACGCAGAATGGTAAGCTTTAAATTGTAGGTTAATATGCTTTAACCAGAAGTGATTCGTAAAATAATAAGAAGAGGAAAGGGAGCATCAATCTTCATCAGCAAGCAAACTCTCACACATCGGCTGAAAGAAATACTTTTATGACCCTCCAAAATATTCTTCAAATAAAAAAGTTTAGCATGACCAAAGTATATTGACGCCTGAAAAAGCAGATGCATTAATAAACATGTTCTGGAGGTACCAGAGTAGAGAAACTGTTACAAAGATTGATTCAAGCATATCCAAAACATACCGATCATCATGGAGTACACTTCGAAAAATAATATAGCCATTATCCGTCTATTTATTAGTAGGCTTAAAATATGAATATCAACCATGGCAATGTCGTATGGACAAAACTATCCATCAGAAAAGTATGCAGACCAAAAATTGGAAGTAACACTTCCTAAAAATGATATTTATTTAATATGATCAAATCTTTGATCTTTGATCATATCCTGGCAAATAGTAAAACATTTATATAGTACAATATCTTTAAGCCTAAAGGATTTTAACTAGAACTATTACATAAGCCTCACATCTTCAGTTCGGATTGAAATTATGAGGAGCAACAAAATCTGAAGATCTAAATAAATGGCTCGATTAATGAATTCTTAACATTGCAACGCTGACATTTATGTGATTTCCCACATCATCTGAATTATCCTTGTATTTATTGTTTGTATTTTATTTACTCTCCAACAAATATCAGGTTAAGGTTCTATTGTACAATCGTATGAATTTTCAAAGAAAATTATTGAAGTTTTCGAAGGTGAGATTCAAATGCTATCAACAGAATACAAAAAGTAGTGAACTATCATTCATTTTCTAATTTATATATTTTTTTAAACAAACTGACACTTAACACAAAAAATTAAATAACCAATTTTAAACTATATCTCAGCAACTTCCTGGTAATATAATTGGACAAAAATCATTTTACCAAATCGTATTTATAATTAAAACAAACTACGGTTGTTTCACGCCATTCATATCTAACTTCACGCGACGTCGCAAAATGTATAATTGAATATGTTTGATGTAAGGCTAGAAACGAGCTTTCCGATAAATTTTAGGGAGTTTCTAAATTAACGTGGTTACGTATAACTTGGTGGCGTTTATACAGCTGTACTCTTATTGATGTTATTCCCCTACGTTTTAGGTTCTGTTAACTGTTCCAATTATATTGAACAATTCATTAACATTAGTTTACGTAGAACTATTTGCGAGTCATACATTGCATATCTATTTTAAGCATTAATAATAAAAGCAAAGCAAATGTATTATTTTTGTATTATGTTATTTGATATAATTATATACAAATGTGTAATATTACCGTTATAATGATATATTATAATTAAAAATTGATTAATATAGCGTACGTAGATAAATAAAAATATTAATTGTAATTAATAATTTAGAGTACGGGTGCGGTTAGATAAAGACAACAATGTTCGGCGATTTATTTCGGTACAAATGAATATACATTTAAATATATATTTTTTATATAAAGTTATCTAAATATTTCATATATAAGAACTATCTGCAATTCCATTTAGTGACAGCCTCTAAACTAATAAGTGTTCAAGAGCAGTTTTTCTCAGTAAAGGCTATTTTAAAGTGAAAAAATGATCAATGAACATTCGAGCAACGTAACAATACAAAAATAAAATGATGTATGTATTTAAAATTGAATATAATATAAATGATAGGACATTTTCTAAGCGGAATCCTTCAAGAACTATGCTGAACCTTTGAGAATATATTTATATGAAGGGCAACATAACGCCCTGCAAGTAAATAAGTTTCGCAAAGTTGCAATTAACCTAATTTAAGTGTACCAACTGGTGTCGCATCTGTAAATGACGCAAGCGAGCTCCCCAAAATAAGTAAACGTTACCAGGAATAATATGACTGCTATTTGCAAGATGTTTTTATTGTTAGTAAGAAAGTTGGATAAGTTGGAAATTGCAGAACCGAATATGAACTCGGAAAGTTCTCGTACAATGCGGACGTCTAGATGGAATTTCAGAAACTATTGTGTGTATGAAGGTTTATGCATTTGATAATAAGTGAATTCAGGTATTATAACACCATCTTTCTTAGGCATTTACGATTGCCATTATAAAATGTTGATAAGAATATGCAATTTCCAAACTCTATCTTATGATATATGTGGCAGGACTTTTGACAGAGTTATAGAGTCAGAAATTATCATTTCTAGAATTAGGATCATGTTAATAAATGCACTTTTATCGCTAATTACTCAAAATCTATTTTTCCTGGTAAACAATAAACCCGCGATATTGAATTGACTACAAAACGGCATTATCAGTCAATTATTGTGGTAGCCAATTTTCTCCTTTTGGTCTTTCCCATCACATGTAAGCATCTGAATACCATTTATTCATCAGCCGCTAAGTTAAAGTTTTTTGAGAGTTTATACTGGATTTTCATCCAATAAATTTTGTAATTCAATATCTTCCATCTTTTATTAACACTTCGAACTTCGACAAAGGATGGCCTGGACAATATGAATATTTACCTGAAATTTAGTAGGTCTTACATCAAATATTTATACTATGTTTATAAATTTTTCGATAGTGAAACATTTTAATAATATTCCGATTTTTATTATTTAAAAATACAGAAAAACATTCAAAAATATCCAAAAAAATATAAAAAAATTATCATTTTTCAAACAGCCATTAGTTAGTAAATAATAAATCAAAAAAACATGACGTATGTTTTTTGATGCTTACATCATCAACCTCTAAGGTTTTGGATTATATATTTTTTCACTTTTTTCTTTTTTGTATTCACGAAATTATTATTAATTTAATAAAGATCTAATAAAATGACCCTAGACTAGAGTAATTTACACGAATATCTATCCTAAATGAATGAGGATTTAAATTATAATGCATAGTTACTTCTTATAAATATTTTATCAATAAATCAAAATATCATTATCTATCTCTAAACTTAATTAAATTAAATTAAAGTGAATTGTTAATATCATGAAATATTTATAGCCTTTGGTTGTAAAGGAAATTATGATATATAATTTTCAATTTACTAACAAAGATTTACCTATAAAATATAAATGAATAAAATATTTTGTACAAACCAATAATATATTTCACAGTTTCGTTTCCTTTTAGTAGCTTATAATATTCTACACCTTACTGTATGTTGATATGGCTGGCTAACCTATGACTTTTGCACTTGATTACATTTATAGTCAACTAATGTAGTTGCCATTTTCCCCCTTTTTAACATTTTCCATCGCATGTTAATAATGTTAATATCTGGGGACCGTTGATTTATCAACTGCTAAACTATGTGTTATTTGAAAGTATGATCTGGATTTTCATACAATAAATTCAAATTCATTATCTTCGAAATTTTTCGGTCCTCCAGTCCATTCTTCGCCATTAACATCAAAAAAACCATTATTAAATTGGATATGACGGATGAGTATCAGCAGACATTTCTAACAGTATTTATGTTAGGTAAAAATTAAATATTATTAACATCATATTACGTACGGTTAGTAAAAATGCATGAAACAGTAGTATAAATAAAAATCCGGAATTTGCGTCACCTGAACCTTTTAAAATGAGCTGGAAAACTTCTCGTGAAAAGGAAATCCCCAAGTGCTTCGCCAGCTGCATTCAGTTTCCGGATATAAACTGCTCGTACTCGACTACTGCGACCGTTTTAGCTCTTCAGCTCCCTACTAGAACCCATACTCGCCAGGTAGCGTGACCAATCATCATCCCGATATTCTAGGGTTTTTTATTTATTACTTTTAATAGGATTTTATAATTTTCCGAGACCTAGATTTCTTAAATACCTAGTTTAATAGTAATTATGAAATATTTTATCATTTTCGTTAAATATATTAATGCATTTTATATATTTAATACTGCATTATGTTATATATCATGGCTAATACGCTATCCAGGAGTGACATGTTGTAAATATAAGGATTTCGCTTATTTTATAATGGATATAATAAGATATAATCGGCCTGAGCTGTTAATTAAATAAGTAGTCACTTCTATAGTATATAGTTTTGAAATAAATTAAAAGTTTTTGTTTCAAACCTTACATATTTCATAAGTGGCGTAGTCAGTAAAATATCGAGAATATCACAATGCTGTTCCCTTTTGAATTCATTTAAATTAACAGGAAATAAATTACTTATAAATTACAAAAATATTCGTATTATATCATTGTTAGAAACTATAACACAAAGAACTTTAAATTATATATATTTGAAGGTACATATTTGATTTTTTTAAACTATTAATTTCTGTATCGTATCAAATTGCCTTGTAATATTTGAATAAATAAAATACACAAATTGTAATTTCGAAGTTAATTCTAATAATGACCTTACAATCTTATAAACCTGTACAACTACAATACTTCGTCAAGTAATTTACACAATCTGTGTTTGGGCATGTTTTAAGATATTAAGTTCTCCTATGAGTTCTAGATCTCTGCTGATGATTCTCCTAGATCTGTGCTTATTCACTCGTACTTTACTTATCTTCAGTCACAACATTTGGTTCATATGTATTGTTTTGAAATGTTTGAAACTTCTGTTTGCCCTAACGTACATACCAAGCTGTAAAAACAATCAATAACTTCTAACCTGGTGAAGTAGAGCCCATCAAACTATTTGCTGTGCAAGAAACCAAATATTTGATTTAGGCTTTTCGTAATCTAACCACAACGGAATTTGATTGACACTTGTTGAAGGCTTGGATTTAATTTTTTTTGTGTTTTGAGAATATATCTGAATATTCAGTAAGTTCAGTTAGAATCAGTTTTCTTCTATCTAGTTGGCATTCGAATTTTCAAAACACATATACTGACCTCAGGAACACTTGTACGACTAAACCAGTTACATTTTCTTAAATATAGTTTTCTATTATTTCGTAACTGAAAGAAAAATACAATTATGGATATAAACAATAAACAAAGCAAATGAAGCCTAACCTCTAATATTACCAACAGTGTTATTTACCTCGATATTATGTTAATTAGACTTTAGACATATTTAAAAGTGCTCAAAATAGTAAATGCTTACATTAGAATAATTTTATAATATTATGTTATATAATATAACAAAAATTCATAATTTATCTGGAGATTTTGACGATATATACTTACTTTAATAGGATAAATAATGTGATTTTTCAGTACAACTTATTGTTCGATTACAATTACCCAAAAATCAACTACTACTATATTTAATTAGTGCCGGCTTGGTTAGCGCAATGATCAAGGCGAAAGTCGGGCACCCCTGAGACACTGTTGTATATTTATGTTTGTTGTTTGTAGTGTTAAAATTGTGACTGTCCATAAGTAGCGCTAAATCCAGTGGTAAACCAGACTGGGTAAAACTGGCTGCCTTCTGGAACGATCTATAAGTTAGTCACTCACCGGTCGATGGGCCTAATGTCGAGGACCGTGACTCGGGAACCACATTAATCCAGCTGAACCCTAGTTGGCGACAAAGTGTCATGAGGTATAAAAAAATCCTTAGTAATTAGTAGTAACTGGTAATACTTATAAATTAGCAGTATTTCCCAAGGCTTTCAAGATACCTCCTTATTGTAACTTACAGCAGTACGCCGAAACATCGTTTATAAAAATGTCTTGGAGATCTGAAGAGAGCTTAAAGTCATAAAGTGCTATATTTTGGGAATAAACTTGATGTTTTCTAATTAAAACCTTTGGTATTTTAGTTCATAGATTTTAATAATAATTCTGCAGATATGTTGTTCGTCACAATATCTTTTACGTGAGCAAAACCTTTTTAATAATTTTCAAAACCGTACTTAAATGTGCTTAAATGGACTTGTATATTGCATTTTTGCTGATACCCACACATTTTGTGCATACCTGACTATGTCTTCAGATTTATCTTACTATATCTTAAATTTAAATTTAGTTACTGATTTCGGTTTCATCCATTTCGATTTTTATAAAAGTAAAAATATTAAAATGCCATGGAATTTTTAATTTCCACCCTTGGCCATCAAACTATAAAACCACCTAATACAGAAATATTAATATTATTGTAATAATTTCATAACCCTCTTGCCCATATATCATAATAAATCCAACCAAATATATTCGAGGACATAGTTCATATCCATAAAGCCATAGGACTCACATTTTATAGCAAGTAATTAATATTTTTAAATAATGAACCCAAATAACGGCACGTAGTTCCACAAATTTGTGGTTATATTTTAATGAGGGCCGTTTCGTCTCAACACATCCTTTTAAAAAATTAATTAGTCCTGGCCCTACGGATAAATCTGAAGATAACGAAGCCAGTGAAAAATGCAAAGGCTAATTTATTTTTAATTTTACATACGCCTTAATTTGACGCTATAATTAATTTTAAGCCAGCCTTATGCAGCGGTCCTAATATTGTCCGATATATAATGAATAATAAACATGGTGAACATTTATGTATATATACTGCCCAACAGAAATATTGTAAAGAGTAAAATTATTTTAAGTAATTATTTATATGATTAAATCTATTATATTAACTAGCGATCATCCAATGGTCCAAAATCAATCAAATGTCATTAAGCTAATTATGCTTTCTTTGTAAAAAAGTAAGCAGTGGGGAGACTGTGACAAGTATACAGATTTACTTATACTTTGGACATTGAAAATAAATTTATATGATATAAATCCAAGTTGGAGAAAATTCTTTCAAATTTTAAAGGCATGTGTCGGCTTTTCCGTTTTTTTCACAATTCATATATTAAGATTTATTCTTGTGAACATAAATACAAAAAATATATTAATCAACGTTCTGTGGTCTTATACTATTTATTAAACTCTATATGGACCTCCATAGTTCCTGCAAAATTGAAATAATCAATATTAACCTAGAACTTCAACAACATTGCTTAATGAATCTGCCGTAAAAAATTTTGAACCTTCAGCAGCGCCTGCTTTTGTGGATATACCATGAAAAATATTCATATAGTTTATTCAAATTTTTTTTAGTAATGCGTCATGGATATTTGTGACGTCGAAACATTGTAATGTTGCCGCATCAATTCTGAGTTTTAGTTCAGTTTGGCTTTGACATACAAGAAAGTTCTAATCTAAATAAAATAATTGAACAAAAATGTTATCAAATATAATTTATTTTAACATTATAGTACATCTAATACATGTATTATCGAAGAACTTAAAACTATAATTAAGAACACAGGTATAATAGTTTGTAGGTTAGACTTATTTTGTTTACACTGAACTCTTTCCCACATCACCCATGGGGTAGAGTTTCTAGGCGAGTTTTTTATGTAGTGATATCCCCCTGGAGGTCTAATTCACCTAATTAATAATTGTATATCTACGTATTTTACTTTCATTTGAGAGCATATTTACCTTTTTACGTTTAGTTACTTTTTCATTCGATAGTGCGTTTACTTATCATCTTGGTATCACTGTATATTTTATTTTTTCTGCTACTACCTGTGGACACCATTCTTTATAAAATTAATTACTGAACTCTGTCTAATGCATTTACCATATGTACAAAACAGTTAGTATTCATTCTCTCCTCATACGTTCTAACCTAATGCTCCTGTTTAATTTTCAATAATTACAATCATGTATGTGCACACAAATCTTTCACGCCCTACAATACCTACAATTTTATACAGTTATATTCAATTAATTATATGCATACCTTTAGTTGTTTCCACTCTCACCACTCCGTTTCAGGAATTTCTAGCATTGCACGGCATTATCACATATTCTGAAAGTTTGCTTCACTTTACGACGCACTGTGCAATTCAATCCCTAAACAGTTAATTTCTAGTCTGTCTAAAACATGTTCATGTTTCCACCATTTATTAATTACTTGCTCTGGATCTCATATCGAGTTCATCCAAACCAAAGGTGTTATGGTTGACAATGCTTTATTCACAAATCTAAACAGTTTTTGATGGAACATCTTTCTCGACCAGCAATATATCCGCAATTAATTATTAATAAATATAACTACCAACAAAAACCTAATCGAATGCTATTGAAACTTTTACTTTTTTTCATCAATTTTTGTTGTCGTTAAAATTTTTTTTGTTACTGTCTTGCTCATATTCAAGTTTCACCAAGATACACAAATTCAAATATTTTATATTTAATTTAGTTTAATTTAATTTAATTTAATTAATAATTGTTGAATTTTAAGTTTAAGTTAATTGAATTTTTGAGGCAATGCCTGGAAGTTGCATTAAACATTTCGGAGGGTTATGTTTACACCATTTAAAACCTATAAGTAAGAGTGTATGAAAGAATGTCTTACATCCCTCAAAAAGCTGCATGTCCTAACTCTTTTATACTTTCCCGACAGATAATTTTCTCTAAAATAATTTTATTAAATTATGTTTACATCGATAAAATAGTTTGTGTATTTATGTTCTTATACATTTCAAGTCAAGATTCGTCACCTACCCTGTATGTAGACGGGTTTTCTTGGGTGAATCAAACGTATTATTCACAGTACCCACACCAATATATAACGCGGCACCAACCCGATAAAAAACATTTTTAATAAAATTATATAAATCTGACTTATATTATTTAATATCATCAACAATTATTACCGAGCGATTTAAAATTTATTAAAACAGTTAAAGGGCTAAAATAATGTTTTTGATATGTAGTAATAATAACTAATATTTTGAATAATTTGGCGTACGTCTGACAACTGTAGTACAATAGAGTAGTACAATAGAGTTCAGATGTTTTAACTCTTACCTATGAATTATTGTGTTTGTATAATTAACTGTAGTTTTCACATATACTATAATGTTAAAATAAATTATACTTGATAACATTTTTGTTCAATTATTTTATTTAGATTAGAATTTTCTTGTGCCAAAGCCGAACTGAATTAAAATATTGCAATGTTTCGACCTCACAAATATTCATGATGCATTACTAAAGAAACTTTATATTATAGGTGGAAAACTGAATTAGCAGATATGGGTGTTTGCCTCTCTGTTTGTACCAATTATCTTATTTAGTTGTATGTATTTGTATTTATATGAGCTTCTTCACCAGATTAAACCTAACTATCAAATATTCCTAAAAACAATGTTTTTGATTAGCGTATATAGATATAGTTATTCAGGATACCGTAATATAGTTTAAAAATTTATGATACAGTTTTCTTTTTACGGAAGCACGAGCGTTGTAATTTGGAGTATAATATGTTTTATATAGTTATTGTATTAGCCAAACAAAACTAAAATTAAATAAGATATGTATATGTGCATCTAGCGCCGGCCACATCTACGGTTTTATAGCATTTTTATGATAGCACTTTAGTTTTTACTACTTTGCTGTTTCATAGCAATCGTGCAGAGTCCCTACATTGTCTTAATTTACAAAATGACACATTTGAAAGCAGACGCTTTATTTATTTAAATATATACGAACTATTGGTAATAAATACATTAATAAATATAATTTCAATTAAGGTTTAACAAATTACTTTTAGTCTTGGAATATCATTTCAGATGATATTTAACAAAATCGGTTGGATATTAAGATTTGTTATTTACTGGTCTTTAGGTTTTATTTTTTATGGCTTTCTATTTCAATGAATTTTTTTTATAACATCTTTATTAGATACGCTTAGTACAATCTTAATTATTATTATTATTACAATTAATTTATTACTACTTTTCCTATGTGCTTGGATTAATTAACAAGCAAGACGAGTGCGAGAAAATACATCAGTATGTATTCCTCAATTATAAAATTATAATTATTTATTAATTATTAACCTATAGCTACAGTTTACACTAATAATACACACTAAATGTTCAAACAAGTTCGTACGGTTTTGTTCGTTTCAATCTCCTGATATCCTGCGCGCTGTCCAGCAGTTGTATTGCTTCCACGTTAGTATGATTTAGTAATCTTCTTTCGTGTTTCAAGGCGAAATCCTGCACAACTTCGCAAATCCATTTGATTTCCAGGTCATCGTGCAATTCTTCATTGGTTACATAGCGATAGGCATTGGTAATCAATCGAAGAACCTTGTTTTGACAGCGCTGTATGACTAACTGATTTGAATTTTTAGTGCAACCCCATATTTGCACCCCATAGGTCCACATTGGCTTTATAATTGTATTATAGATCAACCTCTTTGATATTAGATCAAGTTAAGAGTATCTTCCGACTAACCAGTATAGTTGTTTTATTTTGGTTCTAATGTGTTTTGCTTTTTGTGTAACGTGATGCTTCCAATTTAATCTACCGTCAAGATGGATTCCAAAGTATTTTGCTAATTCTGCTTGAGGAATCGGGCATCCATTGAGTGATATATTAAGTTTTTATTATTTCGCCTTAATGCAAAATTAACGTGGACAGATTTGGAGCTATTGAGTTGAATTTTCCAATCTTTTGTCCATTTGTAGATTTTGTTGACTGCCACTTGCACTTTTTCTATTGCCATAGGCAGAGATATATCTTTTGCCACAATAACTGTGTCATCAGCAAAGGTTCCAAAAAGTGTTTCTTTTGTTGTTGGAATGTCAGCAGTGTAGAGCAGATACATGAGAGGTCCTAAGGCGCTACCTTGTGGAACTCCAGCCGAGATATTTTTAAATGTCGAGAACGCCATTTCGTGCGATACTCTTCTACTTCTACTAATTTTCTTCCGAATAAATATGACTCCAGCAATTGACAATAATTACGCGGTAACAGTTTGCTCATCTTACAGATTAATCCCAAATGCCAAACCCGATAAAAAGCTTGTAAGACATCCAGGAATATTGCAGGGCAGTATTTCTTTTCTTTAAAGGCTCTTTCAATAGCCGCAGTTACTCTGTGCACTTGATCGATAGTTGAATGGTGATTTCGAAAACCAAACTGGAAATCTGGTATTGTTACCAAATGTTAGCGAAATAGGCCTGTAAGATTCGACTTGTTCTGCAGGTTTGTCAGGTTTTTTGAGCATAATTATTTGTGCAACTTTAAAGCATTCCGGAACATGCTTCAGCCTTAAACAGGCATTAAATATATATGTCAACATAATGATTGCTTTTCTTCTAATAATCCAGGTTAAATGTCATCTATACCAGGTGCCTTTTTAGGATTGAAGTTATCAATTTCAGTGGTTCTGTGCCATACTCTTCTAGCTTTTCGCCTTTCTTTTATCATTTCTCTAATTTCGAGGGGGTAAAGTACTTCATATTCTGATTTCTCTCTTGCTATTGGGGTAGCATCTTTTGCAGCTGACAGAATTTGTTCAGTTATACGTTTGGTTTGTTGCTCAAGATCATCTATAGTTTTAAGACTTACCTTTAAACTGATTTGTTCCTGCCGTATTAATCTGAATATACTGACCCAGTCAGTATATTTGTTGGTATGATTAGGCTTTTTTGCTTTTCTTAGGATTGTTGCGCCCAGTGTTAACAATACTGGAGTGTCATCAGATGTTAGATGGCACAAGCTTTCTGTACTAATTTGATTTAATGAGATGCCTTTTATATGTAGAAATCTTTGGATGTAATGTAAAAATATATATTTACGGAGACTCGTTTTCGGGAAAGAAAAAACACGTCTTGACTCTATGAAGGTCGGGACCGAACTATTGGAATTTTTTTTAATAGTATATTCTCTGAAGTACTGTCATTATTATTTGTTAAGGCGATTAGCGATTTAGAAACATTCTCAAAGAACATCCCACATCTGAGCCATTTTGGACTCTCACTCCTGATAATATAATATAATATAATATAATAAGCTACTCCTTTGCCAACGTAGACATGTCAATAATCCAATGGAAAGTCCCCGTACAGAAGGTTCTGAAGCTCTGTAAGTGTAAGTTGTATAAATTACTTATACTTGTAAATTACTTGTACCACTTATCTCTACACCATACTAAAACCTGGCTAATATGCTCTGGCTCTCGAAATTATATGCAGACCATCAAAATTGCCTATGAGGGAAACACAATATCGAAATAAAACATTAAGAGTTATCTGTTAATCCCTTCAAACTCTTCAGATGAATAGTCAAACTCAAAAGACACATTCTTCTTGATAAATATTATCCGTGGTGAACAATACTACATTTTTACGTTTTGATGCATTTTATATTTATTAAAATCTCTATATATAATTTTTTTAAGCCTGGTATAATATGCACATATTTCTTGTTCTATTGTTTGTTGCGTGAAATAATGAGAGAATAGTGAGATTTGCAAATCAAATAGAATTCCATTGCAGAGAAATGGGAAGTTTCAAGTCTCATTATGTTCTCTCATTGTTTCATCGATCATGTAAAGCTGGTTTTTTGTTTTCAAACGAATTAATCTCCAGTATTGTTCGTTCGAAGAGCATAATTATTACGTCAGTTAGAATAATTCTGAACATTCTCATGTGTAGGCTATTTTTTATGGTTGATCGACGGTTTCCTATTAAATACAGAGCGTTATTTTAGATTGAATATTAAAAATATGTGGAACGTGATTTAAATATTTTAAAATTTAGTATGACTATTTTGTTCTGTTAATAATAATATACATGTAATGTTTAATTTCTTTTTACATAATATATTTCAATGAAGTATTTTTTACAAGCTGTTTAAAATAATTAAAACCAACAGGCAAATAGAAAAGATCGAAAACTATTTTTTATTATTTTTTATAAATTATCTCAAATATATAATTCCCGAACTCAAGAGCAACAATTTCAACTAACACCCTCCGTGTATATCAACAATAATATCATTTAGATATGATATTTGAGAAGCATCACAAAGAATCATAGACCAAAAAATAATATTGCGTTATTATTTTTATTATTATGTTGATTTTGATGCTAATTAGCTCAATTTAAGTTACTTTACAAAAGTATTTACAAGACTGCGACATACACTATTCTTGCTTAGAAGTACATTATTCACATTCATAGTTTAAATATATATAGCGCTGAAATATTGGTAATTATTATTACATTAGGTGCTTGTATGTGTTTGACCATCCATATCTGTATTAGCTTCAATGATTTAAAAGTTACTACTTTAAAATTTTAATGGTTTTATCAATGACAATGATATCTGGAGAAAAAAGTTCGAAAGCAATGTTTTTTTAAAAAAAAAACCAGCCCAACTTCGCTAAGATTTTTCAGACAGCGATTGGAAAGATCAAAACTGATTAGTACATGAATTGATCGGAAACGAGATTGCAAACTGTATAAAGAAAAATTCAAATGCAAAAAGTCATATGTTAGCCATCCACATTGACACCGAAGACATAAAACCAAAATTAATGGTCAAATTAGAAATATTCTAGCTGTGTATATGATGGAATCAACACCATCTAGTCTATTCCAAGCTGCTAAAAACGAAACAAACAGGTACTGCAGATATATACCGATTTCAATTCAACAAATTGAGCAACATTTTGTCAGTGAGTAACAGAGAAACACAACCATTTGCATGGAAACGCTCGGTCATACATTGAAAGATTGAATACATCAAAGATTATTACAGAGTTTAAAAATGTAACGCATTAGTGTATTCTATGTTTTTGCGCTTTTAGTTATAGAAATAGAAGTCAGTTTTAGAAAATATTCGAACAGTATTTTATACAATACAATTATAACACCTTGAAATATGTACATTCCCATTAAAGACCCTATTTGGATAGACCACTATTAATCAATTAAAAGGATGAAACAACACAATTATTTTAAAATAATAATAATGTAAATGTAAGCATCAAAAAGGGTCACCGATGTATATCATAGCTTAATTACAGTTCAGTTTGTATTACCAACCAAATGTGGCAATTCAGATTGATGAAGTAATATTGTGGTAATCAAAATATGTCGCTTTTAAAACTAGAATATTGGTCTTGAAATTTTATAAATATATGCAAGCATTTTGAATATTAAGAAGATTAAAGTAAAAGAATTTCAATAAAAAACTAAAATAATCGAAAAGCTAAAATAAAGAAAACAGTCTACACAATCAAAAGTAAAAAAATCTAAAAGGGTTAGGAAACGCAGGTTTTCAGATTATGACCAGTAATGAAACGAATTTGGTTGCAATTTGACATGCAAATAGAAACAACATTGAGTATTTCAATTATTCATTCATTCAATATTCATATTAAAGGTTACGAAAGTTATAGTCTCCCTCATATATGATATTTAATGACTTCTACATTGAAAGCGTAATTTTAGCTCCTGATTATTGATCGCTCGACTATTACCTATACAATATACGTGATTCAAAGGTGTGGATTAATATTACAAACAACTACCAATTTTGAGATGGGATATATCTGTTTAATATCATAATAGCGATAGCAAATAAACACCGATGTTCAAGCACATGCCTTCAATCAAATGTATTAATATAGAGTTACTAATATTGCCAATATTGCAAACATAAATTATTTATCAATAAATATTAATTCATAAGTACAAGGCCCTGCTAAAAATATATTCACAACTGTAACAAAAATAATACGAATAAATTAAAAGTTAATCCAATATTCTTCTTTTCAATTGAAATTGTTCCAAGACAGAAGATAAAAAAGACATTTAAATTGAATATTATATGTGTCTTTTTACAAATTCGTTAGTTACAGTTTTTTACAATATATTTTTTAAAGTGTGGCGACCGCCACGATCCTTTAGGCCACCACCAATTCACCATCAACAGCTACAAAGGTTGGCAACGCCGGTGGATTGGTACCATGCAGTTCTGGAGTATAAAAGGCCATCACGACGACATCTCGCTCTCTTTTCTTATCACCGTCCCCCTGTAACAGTACCACTTCCACAGTGCTACCGTACTTCCTTCACCTTAACCTAATATCCTGTCAATCCTCCCATCGACCACATGTATCAATCGCAAGTTGAAATAAACAACTTTGATTCAACCAGTGTTTTTAGTTCCCGTGCAAATTCCTTCCAAAAATAGTAGTGAGTGTTCTGATAGATAACCGCAGCGGCAGCCACACGTTTCGACCGACCGACCGACCCGACGAACATTCCTACAATTGGTGACCCCGACGTGATCAAAGTGCCTAACAGGTAAATCAACTCAACATAAGCCACTCGACAGGTGCTTGACACGTGCATGGAAGGATAGCACGAGGAACGGAACTCATCAACATCACGTGGTCGACGACATCCCACGAGACTAGCCTGATGGACGAAAACCACAGAAGCCCATCATGTATACCAGCAACACATGAGCACCCTCGCATCACGAAACGGGACACGTAACACATTTAGAGGTACCCTCAAACAAAGCTAAACGCCTCAAGACGAACGACGTCCTGCTACAGCTCCGATGGCAGCTGATCCCGTAAAACTCCTCGCTCAGGTTGGGATCCCCATCTTATCAGCAGTCCCCGGGCGTTTGTTTGCGTGATTGCGGGTGCATTCCGGAACTTGCACCACATATAGGTACGTTCCACGGCTGTTCCACTAGGAGGGGAGTTATGTGGCGACCGCCACGACCCTTTAGGCCACCACCAATTCACCATCAACAACTACAAAGGTTGGCAAAGCCGGTGGATTGGTACCATGCAGTTCTGGAGTATAAAAGGCCATCACGACGACATCTCGCTCTCTTTTCTTATCACCGTCCCCCTGTAACAGTACCACTTCCACAGCGCTACCGTACTTCCTTCACCTTAACCTAATATCCTGTCAATCCTCCCATCGACCACATGTATCAATCGCAAGTTGAAATAAACAACTTTGATTCAACCAGTGTTTTTAGTTCCCGTGCAAATTCCTTCCAAAAATAGTAGTGAGTGTTCTGATAGATAACCGCAGCGGCAGCCACACGTTTCGACCGACCGACCGACCCGACGAACATTCCTACAAAAGTCTCCCTTTACCAACTATGGGTTTATCTGGACTGGGCCTAAAGTTTAACGTGGGCTCCGAACCACGGTCCTCAGCATTAAGCCTACCGACTGGCGAGTGATCAATTTTAGAAATCATCCCAGAAGATATCCAGTCTTACCCAGCCTGGTTACTGACGTGACTGTGATCATTTTTCTTGTCGGATTTTACACTCTTGAATAGAACATTCACAAATTTTAAACAATCACTAACATAAATTTACGACCATGCCTCAGCAGGATTCGAACCCGCGGCTATCGCAACAGTAGGAGGACCGTCCCATCGCCTTACCACTGCGCCACTAAGCCGGCTCAGTTACAGTTATTACAACAATTATTACGTAAATATTTTATTTTAAAAGTTTTTTTTTGTATTAAAAGTTCAAGTTTAATTATTTTTTACGCTTTAGCGAGTTCCTTATTGATTTTTTCAAGTCGGTTCAATTTTTTGTATAAAAATATCTTATTTTCCCTTTTTAGTGTTGAATATTTACTCAATAAATTACGCAGTTATTTTATTATAGTCCAAGTAAAAGTACAGTCCGTGTTAGGAAAATTAGGAATAAAGAAACAATGATTGAAAATTATTAATGTTTCAGGCACTGGGGCCCACTACATAATCTAGGTAATTTTAGGAATAAATTAAAAGTTAATCCAATATTCTTCCATTCATTTGAAATTGATCCAAGAGAGAAGATAAAAAATATATTTAAATTGAATATTATATGTGTCTTTTTATAAATTCGTCATCACTATCTATATAATATAGGACTACAAACATAGATATCGATTGGAAACAGGATATAAAAAAGTTTCGATATAGAACAAAGGAAAATTGCAAGTCGCAATCTCACCCACTATTGTTATATCGCGTCTGTGTAGTCGATCGACTGTTCTCAACGGTGCCCCGATACAATGAAGTATTTTTGAATAACGAGCTCGTTTGTCTTCAGTTCTTTGTCACAGCACCAAAACAATTTGTAACTTAACACCGACCGTGGCAAAACAATTTATTACTGTAACATTCATCGCCAGAAACAAAAATAAAAACGAAATAAGAAAATTTATTTACTGTTAAATGACCAAACGGGCCATAAAATACAAACATTTTTACTAATCTCTTTCATATTCGGCAATTTATGGATTCACTTTTACTGAGTCAATGCTCCCGATATATATTATGAATTTAAAACTAGTGATTGCGTAGTGTTTAAAATATGTTTGTATTTGATCTCTTGGTTTAGTTAAGAGTATAGATATATCATAACCATATATGTTATAAGTATAATTCTTGAAACTCCCGGCACAAGACGTTGCAATTTCTTGTAATTTATAAGTATGTTTAAAGAATATATGTTAATATGAACTAGTTATCGCCCAGTGGTCGAAATTCGATCAAGATTTATTAAGTTAATCATGTTTTCCCCCTAATAGAGTAAAAGGTATAATTTAAAAATTATATATTACTAAAACTAGTTTTCACAATATGTTCAATATAATATCAGAAGTGTATTTGATATATAATATTATCTATTAAGAATAATAAAAATCTGTATAATAAAATATAATGAAATTACTATCTCATGAACTAGCCCTTACTAACCTTTTTTAAATGGCGTTTTAATTAAATTAATTCAAATTTTAATAGGCGTTTAATTTTTATTTAATCAAATTATTATTAAATTTAATTAAATCAAATTTCCCTTAAGTTTCAATGATCAATAATCATAAAATATCTTAGACTTCTTAAATAGTTGTTATAAAGATACGATACTACAAATCAAAATCTAGACTCCGTATTATAATCGCTAGAAACATTTGTTTGGATGAGTGATACGAATTTGAATTATTACCCTAAGAACTACAAGCAGATTGAACAAATGGTTTAATACATATGCAAATCAAATAACAATAGCATCGGTAAATTGTAATACCAGTGTACTTTATAATTCATGTGCATTAACTATATCACCTAAAAAAAACAGTGAAGAGTAATTACAGTGTACTGCCCATCCTATCAAAACATTCAATTTTTTACCAATCGGTTTTTAAATATAACCAGCTCACATCCCAATTTGCAAAAGGCTCGGTATTGAATTGAAAAATGTAAAATACCGTAGTGACTAATTGAAATCCAAACATTTCTCTAATAAAAATGTGGCTGCAAAATTCCTACTGGAAAACTTATTGTTTCCGAAAAACTAATAACAGTTTCAAAAACGGTCAATATCCATGAAAGAACTGGTTTCACAAATGAACGTCCATTAAAAATTTACATAGTTCATATAAAGCTATAAACGGAATTTTGTTACTTTTATTACTAGTATTCTTAGAATGTCAAATGAAAATATTTTAAAAGCTCATATTGATTTTTGGTTGGATTCTTATTATTTCGTATATTAGTCAAGTCTACTTTTTATTACGTATTTCATTAAAGAAAGACATCAAGACAATTTTATGATCTGTCTTCCACACTCATCATCTTCAACTTTAAGCCTCTTCGAATGGTTTCAGATTGCGCACTATACATGACTCCTCGCGTAGACTTCATTTTTTTTAAATTTCTGGCATTTCTAACTGTCATTTGAATTGACAATATGTTATAGTAGTAGTAGTTAGGTGGTATATTAGAGCAATATTATATTTACTGTATTGTTCAATTTGTTCCTTAAAAATATAAAATTATTTAGTATTTAACATAGAAAATTAGCAACAGATAATACGAAAATAGAACTATAGAAAACAAATAGATAAAAAAGAAAAATAAATAATAGAAAACAGTTTGTTAGGTATTAATTAGGTATATATCCAATTGATGTTCATGGTCTTGTTTTATGCTAAAATATCTATCTGTGAGATAATATTTTAGAAATCGAAAGTAGGGATGAAGAAATGAACAAAATGTAGCCGAATAATACAATGTTTGTTACTTAAGTTTAGATTTTATATTTTATTAATAACCTATACACTTTTTATATAGTTTCGTAGTTGTTATGAAACATATATGAATAAATTGATATTCTGGAATAATATTTATTTTCTCCGTCATATTATTAATTTATCAAAAACTTACATCGCTGACAATCATTATCGGTAATAATTTTATAGGCTTGTATGACATAGGTGACATTTTCTAATTTTTTTGCTAATTTGAAAATCATGATTAGCTAAAAAAATATATAACTACTTTTCAAATGTTAAGAAAATAGTTAACTGTTAAGTGCCAGGTTTTAGACATATCATCACGTACAAAAACAAATAGAACTAAAACATTACAATGAAACGACAAACAAAGTTAACAAACAAAAAAATCTTGGGAACCATTATCAGTGTGTAGAAAAAATCGTAATATGATATATCGGAATTAAAGATATATTATTAAAATGTATACAAACATTAAATGAAATTTAAAAAAATAAAAATAAAAAACTAAAAATTATTAGAAGCAGACTTAATATCATATACAATATTATTTAAAGATTGAATTTCCAACAGAATGGGTTAATATATCAATTAATTGTCCCAGTTAATTTAAATTAACTACAACCAAATATAATTAACGAAATTATTATTTAAACCATTATTATGTGTGTTTATAATTAAATGTATTTTAATATATACTCATCAAAGAACGGTATAAATTGGGTAAATTGTAAATTACAGATTTTAAATCTCAGTTTATATAAAGGTTCGATTTTCAGCAAAACATTATTTTTCAAATAATAATTAGAGGAGCCATCGAAAAGCCATATTAAATCTAAATACACAGTTTAACATTACATGTTATAATTTCGTTGAAAATTAAATCATTATTTTAGCTGACAATACGATATTGGAAATAATGAGCACTAATTAGTAAAGAGGAAATGTGATAATCGCAAATATTTTCAACTAATGAAACTTCATTAAAAAAAATTGGGGAAAATTTTAAAATATTTACATATCATTATTACATAAATAAATATAAATGAAAAGCTTCGATAACTGTAGCCTTAAAAATATCTAGAATATTTAGATAACTATTTATCTGTCACGAAACAAACAAGAATTTCAGCAAAGAAAAGTCCAATTCTAATCAGATCTCCAAGGATATATTTTGTAACTCCAGTTGAGAACGAGATACAGAGAATATCTTAAAGGAAATCAAGAATTTTTATCACGTCTGCCTTGGAAGAATGAAACAAACATTTGTAGCATTTCTTATTTTTATATCGGCGTTTTGAGCCACCTAAGAAAAACTAGACAAATAAAGCCATTGTTTGGAATTTCATTGTTACCATGTTGTTGCGTAATAACGAAAAAAACCCTCATGTATTTGGAAGATGTTCTTAACTATTAGTTACTCAAAATTTTAATATGTAGAACTGATTACTGATCTTATCTACTCATTTTTGAATAACGTATTGCTTCAACAAACTGACACTTGTAAATATGACGATTATATAATTAATTATTTTACTATGATAACGTATTTAAAAAATTACTGAATTTTTTGGTCATAAGAATAACTCTTTAAAAAAAGCTTATTTTAATCTAAGAGAATGCGCAAACATTTTTTATTTGCAATTACACAAACCTACCCAATAATGCTAGATGGCGTCGTTGAAGATTGATTCTCTGATAAGGTTTTGGAATGGAATCATGATATGATGACGGCTTTACTGAAAAAAAATGCTTCAGCCACAGGCCTAATGGTCTGATATTTAGCGGTTCTTAGAACATTTAAATTTGTACCAACGGCTTTCCACCCCAATAGCCAAAAAATATATCTTTTACAAATATACGAGAATACACTGCAACTCAACGTCTTCAACTTCTGATACGCACTCACGGTTTCGAACGTGGCAGATGGTTTAGAAATGCTGAAGAAGTACAAAATAGATCTATGATTGAAGTATAAAGGAAAATTTTCAAATTATGAACCTACAGAGTACCAATTACTGCAAATTTTAAATTTCCTGCTAAATTTTAGAATAAATATCTTGATGCAAAAGTACTACTGTTAATTTCGAAGAACTAAAAGCGGTAATTGACGAAATGGCACGATGAGAATGTGGTCAAAAATAAACAACAAATAAGTTCTAAGGGAAAACTTTAGAAGCTTCAATTGAAAGAAATTGTCATGGGATATTACATTTGCACGGATTTTGTTAAGTTGAGCTGATACGTCATAATATAACCCAATACATATTTCTCTTTTCCCCATCTTTCAGGCAATTTATGAATTCCATCTGGGAAGAACGACGTATTTCCTGAGGTTATCCACGAATCATCCTTATAAGAAGGCAAGAGTTGTTCAGATAGGTCACGACTCATACACTGTTGGTATAAGTACTAATCAGGGAGATCAAATTCTGGAAAATACGACCGGTGGGGTAGAGCTACCCATTTTAATGTTTTCAAGTACGTTATCACGGGTTTTGCAACATGTGGTCGAGCTGAAATCAAGCTGTTGTTATTCTGAAGAATAAAATTTTTGTGTCTTGAGCCCTATTCCGACCGTCTTTCCCGCAGTGCTCAGTTTGAGCACCTCAATTGTAGCTGATAGCTCTTCCCATTGATGGTTTCATTAGGTTATAGCGGCTCATAGTATACGACGCCAAGCTGATCCCGCCAAATAGATAGCATTGGCCAAGGATATTTGGCTTTGCCGTTGATATCAATGGATAACCAGGTGGTTCACGTGATGTTTTTCGCTTTAGATTAATGTAATGGATTCACTTTCCATCACCTGTAACAACAAAATGCAAAAAACCTTTCAGATTTTGCCATTGAAGCAGTATTTCACACATGACCAAACACCTTTAAATGTCTCTTGGATTCAATTTACACGGCACAAAATGTCCGAGTCTCGCATCATTTCTTCTATATTCTTCAAACGATTGAAAATAATTTTTATGTTACTCCCAATAATTCTGTATATTATCCATACCTTTTACACGCATCATCATCGAGTAATGCATTAAAATACTTGTTTTTGTTTGGCTCCCCAGAACGCTTTTTGTTTTTGGTATGAAAACCACTTTTAAAACATCTAACAGGGTTGCCTTAAGCTTCACAAAGTTTTCGATGACCTTCAGCAGACGTTTACTTGAAATTAAAGTAAAAGTAAAAGTTCCAGTTTTACCAAAAAGTGCGATTTACAAAAAATAAGAAAAAATTCAGACTTTTTCAATATACTGAAAAAAATTATTCAGACTTAAATTGAAGCGTCACTTTCTGAATAATGAAGCCTGTTGTAAATCCTTTAAAATTAGTTTATAGTCAACAAATGTTGTAATGTGTTAATAAAGGTGTTAGTTTCATTAGGTAAATTTGGGCTTATTTACTGGTCCACTGAAATCGTTTTCAGAATTAAAAACTGGCTTCTAAACGGTATCCCCTAAAAGTTATCGTACCTAGAAATATACAGCAATTTAAAAAATGTCCCGCTATTTAATAATGAAAACCCAAGGCTTTACAAAGGGACCCATTCCGGAAAAACCAATTTTAATTTTATCGGGAGCCGGAGCCTATATTTTTGTAACTTAATCCTGGTCGGACGTCCTGCTAGGCCGCGGTGTCTTTTTAATGATTTACCGAAGCCACACCGCGAAACATTAAATGTGACATTCAATTTGGTTTTTGGGGCGACGTTTACGTTTCGATGCAAACAAAAGCGATCTTTATCGCGAAAACTCTTTTATCCCACACGTTGGCCCAGTTTTGGTCACTTAATGTCGATGTCATGGTAAAAGTGATAAGTGGCACGGGCTTTTATAAAAGTGACACGACAAACTTTTATCTCAATTTTAGGTGTCATTCCTTTTGCTGTCTTTTTATTTCTGGGATGGAAAAGTGAAATACTGTATTAGCTATGGGTATTACGTGGAAAGACGTTTCCAGTATATTTAATAAATATAAAATTAGCAATGAATAATGAGTAGTTTAACGAAGATGGGTAAAATATCTTTATGAATATATAAATCTTTTGTCCGGGTGTATAAAATTGAACTCATCCTAAACGGTTGGACCGATATTGACAAAAAATTGTTAAAACAATCTTTTTCGTAATAACTCATATCCCGCAAGTTGACCCAGTTTTCGTCACTTAATGTTGATGTCATGGTAAAAGTGATAAGTGGCACGGGCTTTTATAAAAACGACAGGGGAAACTTTTTTCTCAATTTTATATATCATACCTTTTACTGTCTTTTTACTTCTGGGATATAAAAACGACATACTACATTAGCATGTAATTATGGGTTAAGTCGAAAGACGCTTTCAGAATATTTAGTAAGTATATAATTAGCAATAAATAACGAGTAGCTTAAGGAGGGTGGGCGGAATATCATTATATTTAATAATAATATATAATATCATTATATATAACTCGTTTTTATGTAATGGAAATCCTAAATGATTGGACTGATTGAAAAAAAAATTGTATTTATTTATGTGGATTAGAGAATGATTTATATTTACAACCAGACCCTGTAGATGGCACTGCGACAAGATTCCAGGATCCGTTCATCTTTAAAACATTTTACTATTATAAGAAAGTACCATAACAAAATCTATAATTGGACAATATTGTGATCATTTTACAGTATTTGTTTTATTGTTTAAATAAGCTATTCCTTCCAACAATAAAAGAAGCCATTTTTGAGGCAGCACAACGACTGTTAGGCCCACTGATAATATTTAAATTTGTACTCAAGTCCAATCTGGCTTTTCAGAGTACAGGTATGGTACAAGTGCGTCTCCTTGTACGTTCGTTACTCGTACTCTCGTTTTCATATTACTCAATATCTTATTTTATTATTATTCTCCATATTATCGCATATACATATTTTTTCAGGTTATATAACAAAGCAGCAATAATTAAGCAAGATTACTTTCAACTTAAAAATTCTTTTCAAAATTTGAAAAACGTACCCCAAAGTTTTTTCTGATGACTATACGAAAATACGTAAGAACAATGAACTAATTAAAATAGAAAAAAGTTTGGATCAAACCAACAGTTTTATGTGTATTACAACTTTAAAACACCTGGCGAAATATATATATATATACAACAATTCAATACATTAATTTATAAGTTGACTATATGCAAATTGATGTATTAAAAATTTGCTGTTATTATATACGTTATTGATATAAACAAAAAGTTTGGTTACTTGAAAAAATATTATTGGTGAAAATAAAATGCGTCTCTGTCTAAACGGTCTTTGTGTGTGCTTTTTTAACCACTCTATGCATATATGCATTTAAATAAAGAATTGATTACATTATTTTATCTTTATCTAATATAAAACTGAATAAATACTATTATTAACAGTATCTCTTACAAAAAGTAATATTCGTTATTTAACTAAATTTATAAAATAAACGACTGAAACAAAGCAACATAATTAACAAAATGACATTTTCTTTCTTCAAACGACAAATTTATATTTTAATAAAAGTAGGGATTCTTGAAATAAAGCACTTATATTTGCATTATGTAACTTTAACTTTCTACTACTAATATCATAGTTCTAGTTTCAGATAGTGTTGGTAATCAAATACGATTTTAAGTGTGAGGCTCATTAAATTCCACTTTTCCATGCTGCCTAAGTTTCCAAACGTCTGTTAGTCATTTACATGGATATCCACAATTAATGGTAATAACATTCATTATGCTTGAGGTCTGGGTTTCGGAACTAATGGTAATTGTTTAATTGAAACCGTATATATGTATAATAATTTTTTTAATACACCCCAAAATTTCCTGTAGTTCCAAAACGGTTGCAAATATTTTCATTTGAGGTACACGGCATTCTAAATAAAAGAAGCTCTCCAGAGATACGCACATAAATTCAAATAACTCGACAGTTTGTGGGGTTACGCAAATTGAAATTTTGTTGGTCGTTTATCACACTTACCTACATTCATCGGATTTATAAAATTCGGTAATCTAATTTGACTACAGACAAACAAACCTCAGTATTATTTAAGATGCTTAACATAAATAACTTCAGTTGATAAAGACAAAATTTACGAAACAGATGCTTATTCTCAAATACATAAATATTAATTTTGTTTTTCAAGATTTATATTTATAAACAAAATATAATATGAAATATTTGTATTAGAAATTTATCTCACAATTTCATATATATGGCTGTTTCTATCTCAGCTTATGTTTTAACTTATTAATTATATTTGATTTGTACTGACTGATAGATATGTATTATCTCTTACTGGCATTGTTCCATCAGCGGAAATAAAGCAATTACAAATTTGCTTCATTTCCGCTGATGGAACAATGAAGAAGAATATCAAAAATACAAGATGGTTACTACAAACAATGCTAATTATTAGATTGCATTTCAATCAGAGATGTATGTTAATGAAAAATCTATATAAACAACCACTAAACTCGATGGCCTAGTGGTTCTATATAGTCACAAAATACCAGTTTTTCATTTACTAACATATTATTAATTTATTCAGAGTAAACAGACCCTAATTATTCAAGGTTCAAAATTGCGTGCGTTGCGACATTCATTACCTTTTTTGTTTAATATGAAGAAACTGATGATCTCTCATATCCCTATTGTTATCTTTGGTTTCACCGATTTAAAGTTGAACATTTTGATGTCAATGCCAAATAATATCCGAATTGGCAAACAAATTAAAAGACACTGAATTGCAAGACTTACTGGACAAAAACTCATCTAAAACTCTTAAATAACTTTCATATAACTTGTATGTTGATTAATTTCTGAACTGTTTCTAAATGTTTATGTGCGTTCTCTGTATATTTTTAGTTTCTTTGTTTTTCTGGGGTGTATTGTGATCTATTATAACATCACAGCATTATCACAAACACAAAGTATAGGGTTGATCCAACTAGACCAGTCCCCATTGGCACCGAAGCAAATGTTGTACATACAGTGCAATCAGCATATCAGGAATAACAGTGCTGCTAACACAGAAAGATTCTATTACTGTATATTTAAATTAAAAGAAACAGTGACTAAAAAGAAACAATAGAAATATATGACCAAATCAATAATGAAATGATCTATGTCCAAAGCATAAACCAAAATAGCCAAATAGAAACAAAGGAAAGACAAGAAACGAACAAAGAATTGCTATTACAACCCATTGCAAAGTAGGTCACACAGAAAAATATTATTGAATCTCTTTCAGTAATTCTCTCAAATAATTCAAAAATTAGAAAGAAATAGATCTGTGGCCTCAAGATCTACAAATGCCAAATAAAGATTGGGAATTGCATTTGGGAATACAAATGCAATCCAGCAATATCACCCTGACCTATAAGTACTTCTGAAATTGTAGACTAACATTCAACTAACACTACAAGAGAAGGAAGTGCAATAATGTTATAAAAAAAGAAGATATGCCACTATAAACAATCCGGGCTTAGTTTAGTAGAGAATCAGGTAGCAACTATTAAATTAAGCAAATACTGAGTAAAATAATCTTTAATTTATTGCCTTCCAATATGTACACACATCTGATATACCGCAGATGGAAAATATCAAGATTTGCTGATGATTCTAATTACGATTTCTGCTTTTGCAGACATTAGCAAAGAATTGACACGAGAAATACCTGGAAATATCACTACCCAAACCTAGAAAACAAAATTTAACAAAACTAAATATATTCACGTACAATCAGACAGCACCAATAATATGTTATATATCAGCGCTAAGTATCTCGGAACGATTCTTGATGCAAGACTTCACTGGAACGAATACTTAAAAAAGAAAAGTACAGAACTGGAGTTTGACAATTATTAGTATAAGTATTGAAACCTATATCAATACATAGAATACAATTATGGCGAAATTCCGCGAGAATTAATATAAATGCAATACAACTTTTCCAAAATAAAGTTCTGAGGTATTGTCCTGAGGTAAAATATTGTCGGTGCAGCCAGACATTACTTATTACTGACACCGAGACCTTCTGATACAGACTGTCACTCTGTAAATAAAGAGAATAAAAAGAAGACACGAGGAGAGATTAGATTCCCTTGATCGGAGCATTACCAAATATCGTTCTTTCGACACGGTATCACCATATAACTAGTAAGATGAGAGAAAGTTATAAAAAAATGTAGTAAATCTTTCGAATAATATATAATGTACCAGCGTTTCCCACGAAATGCGTTTTAAAAACGGAAAAAACCATCAGAGCATATTCAAGCAACTAACGTTGCATAAACATATGTTTTTAACTCCGTATTACAGCTAAAATATCAATTCTAAAACTCAAGAAAGCTTCTATAGTCTATTCAAAACAGTAGTGACACACGTGACCTGTCAAAATGTCGCAACGCAGCAACTTTGAATTTTAGTACATATTGGCTCTGACATAACAAAATTCTAATCTAAGTAAAATAATCAAACAAAAATGCTATGTATTATAATTTATTTTAACATTATAGTATCTAACGCATATATTATAGAGGAACCTAAAACTATAATTACAGTAATACAGTAATTACAGTAATACATACAGCCTCAATAATTTATAGATTAGAGTTATTTTATTATATATACATTAAACTTTTTTCCACACTGGTATAAGTTGAGTCTAGGCATTTTTGTTATGTAATGGTATCCCCCGAAGGCCTAATACACCTAATTAACAATTGTATACCTGTGTATTGTATTTTACTTTCATTAGAGAGCATATTTATGTTTTACGCTTAGTTCTTGTTTCCTTCGATGGAATGTTTCCTTGTAAAGTCATTATGATATTATTATATTTCTCCTTAGTTTATCCTGTCGTCTATGTACTTCTTCCTTGATAAAACTACATTAAAATCACTGCATTCTCCTTAATGCATTTGCAATATCTGCAAAACAGTTAGTATTATTTCTCTCCTATAAATTTTAACTATAAATAAATGTTCATGTATATTCTGAACAATAAACAAACACACACATGCTCATAAAGCTTTCACACTCTATAATAAAATTTCTTACAGTAAAGTATATTAATTGTATACGCACCTAGTTGTTTTCTGTTTCATCACCCTGTCTTGGTAATTGTCAGTATTGAATCATAAACCAACATTCATAAAGTTTTATTCAATCACTGTCACTTTTAGAAACACTATTCAAGTTAATAGGCAAGCTGCTTATTTCCAATCTATCAAAAAATTTCTCAAGAATCTACGTTTTATCTACTTCTTCTTCAATGTGTCTGATCGAGCTCACACAAACCGAAAGTGTTATTTTCGACAATGCTTCTTTCCATAAATCCAAACTGGTTCTGTGTTCTTGAATATCCTCCTCGATCTGAATATCTATTGTAAAAATTATTTTCAATACCCCATATCAACCGAAATGGATTAAAAATACAGTGATAGGGATGAAGACGTAATACTCTGTGGCCGTAATATTCAGTAATCTGATCTACCATGTATCTTTTCTCAGGCTAATTTCTAAAAAAGTAAATTACATAAAATGCAATTAAATATTTCATTTATATTTACCGAGTAACAATTTGAGATAATTTATTTTTTAACATGGTTTCCTTGAAACCTAATTTATATAATTCAAGCCATTCCTTAATTGTAACCTTTGTTGATGCACTTGTTGGGATTTTCTGCTCCAGTGCATTATATATGTTATATGGTAGATATGGTGCATTGTACGTAACAATAATTGATGGTTCCTCCAAGTTTTTTAAAAGCGGCTTTTCAAACTACTACAAGGACAAGTTGTGATTCATTTCTCCATATTAGTCACCCTTGGACTTAGAGGAAAACACTAATTCTGCAACAGGAATAAAACCATTGCTGTTTCCAGCATGAAGAACTATATGTCTGCAATAAATTATTAATAAATGTTATGACTAACAAAACCTAATCCATAGTTATTCCAACGTTTAGCTTTTTCCGTCAATCTTTGGTGTCTATACACTATATTCATTATCATCTTGTCAGGAGCGACCCAATGTACCATTCTGAAATATTCATTTCTCATTTAAACATATAAATTGATATAATAATTCTTCCTTGATTTTGTTATATGTTTTTAAACGTTGTATTCTTTAAAAGCGATCTTTGTAAGTTCCACTATACCTCTTCGTACGTTATCCTTACACCACTTAAATCCTATATTACCCAACAATGTATGAACGGATATTCTACATCCCTCAAATAGCTATCTTTTGGCTTTTTATGAATACTTTCCAGAGTAAATTATTTTCTCTTAAATAATTGTACTAAATTATGTTTCGATTGAAAAATCTACTTACTGTTTTTATACATTTCGTATATTTGATCTTTGGCCGGCTTGGTGGCGCAGTGGTAAAGGCGATGGGACAGTCCTCCTACTGTTGCGATAGCCGCGGGTTCGAATCCTGCTGGGGCATGGACATAAATTTATGTTTGTGATTTTCCTAGGCAAGGGTGTAAAATCCGACAAGGAAAATGACCGCAGTCATGCCAGCAACCAGGCTGTGTAGGACCGGATGTCTTCTGGGGTGATTTCTAAAGTTGGTCACTCGAAAGTCGGTAGGCTTTAATGCTGAAGACCGTGGTTCGGAGCCCACATTAAACTGTAGATCCAGTCCAGATAAACCCGTAGTTGGTAAAAGGTAAAACTTTAAGATATATAAAAAAAATTTAAAAAAAAATTTGATCTCTGAGACATCAAGCTGATTCGTCACCTGTTTCGCATAAACAAGATTTCTTTTTAATGAATTTAAGGTTATATTATTTCTTATTTTTTGAGATATTTTTGTGACCGTATCCGTACTAATATTCAGTGAAGGTGCAACGCATAAACATATTTTCAATAAAATCTGCGGCGATTTCAAATGTATTAAAACAAATCCTTAAAACGACGTTTGCCGGTGTATAACACGTAATTATAATATTTTGAAGACAACTTTTGCAGGCTCTTTCGGTTACATGTTCGAACTTCTCTAACAGCATTCTATCTCTTTTTAAATAAAATAAAATGTGAAGGAAAACATTTTCTGACTGTAGAATGAATTTACAACTTTTGACAGACACATATTGGTTAGGTGTGTCACTACTGTTTTGAATTAACTATGTATATTTTATAATACCTTACCAAGACATGGATGAAAATTTCTGAAAATCACCGAATTACTTTTAGAGGCATTTTTATTTAAAGTAAACAACAGAAAAGTACATACTTCTATCATCACATAAATATCCTAGAATAAATTTTCCTATGAATGCGTTTTACTATTGAAACAATATATTTGAAATTAAATTATTATATATAAAATCAATTATTTTGTGCTATGCTTTCATATCAACGGACTGTCGTACCACATCAATACATATTCAATCTTCCGTTAAATAAATTAGTTCAATGTACAATCGAATAAATGCATCGTGATAGATTTATGCATAGTTGAAATCACCAAACAATTCGGGAATAAAACTCTTTCGTATCAGATGTGGAACGCTCGTAGCCGTAACATTTAAATTTTGATCGATAGCCACTCGTTTGACCGGCTGTTGTACGACATTAAACATTTGTGTTTTGCCACCTACAAATGGAATCCATAATTTTGGCTAACCGATAATGTATTTATTATTTACACTTGTCGAATCTTATGACCATACTATTAATTATCGGCCCACTATTTTTCATTAATCTATTAATTGCCTTACATATCTATATTTCAATGATCAACATTTTACGGTAATGTTTCAGAAACGTATCAATCTCATTATTACCTTTAAAATAACATATTATATCATTAAGTGAAAATTTTGAAAACTCGTTAATTATAAACATGAACGTTATTGCAACATGAGTTGTTACGCAACAATAATTTAGTTATATTGTCAATTTGTTTTTAGTCATAATTTTTTAAGTATCTTTGCTTGTTCTTGCAACTTGTTACGTATGGATTTAATTCTAGTAGCGCCATCTATGTGTCAGGCCAGGGACTTTTCAATTGACTTGTTATGTTGCTAACAAACCATTAAAATGTCGCCTTCTTTTGCAATAAGGGGTATTGCGGGGTTACACCATTGAGTGACAGCTCTATCCCAAGTTATAACCTGATCCACAAAATAACCATTTGAAGAAAAAGAAAGTGCTGCTTCACGAAGACAATACACCGTGTCACAAATCAGTGAAAGCGATGGCAAAAATCCATGAATATTGCTTCGAGTTGAGGAAGTCCACCGCATTCTCTAGATCTGGCCCCCAGCGAGTATTTCCTCTTCACAGATCTCAAAAGAATGCTCGCTGGGAGGAAATTTTCGTCGAATGAAGAGGTTACCGCCGAAACTGGGGCCTATTTTGAAGCAAAGAAACAAATAGTACTACAAAAATGGTATCGAAAAGTTGGAGGGTCGCTATAAACAGTATATCACCCTTGAAGGGAATTATGTTGAATAAAAAAAAATTAATTTTGTCAAAAAAATGTGTTTTACTATAGTAGACCGAGGACTATTCAATTGACCTGTTATGTAAAAATTAACTAAATATGCCCACAGGTTCTGATTAAAAGTAGATTAGACCTGATGTGTTTTATTGAATAGAAGAGATTTAAAAGCCTTAATTGACTCGAATCCCAATAGGATAGATTCCATTCCTAGATTAATCCGGAGGGTTAAACTGTCAGTGCTATATCGTCATGCCGGTACATTAAAGAAATATTTTGGACGTTTTGTTTGGTTTTGGCGACAGGAGCTAAAGTTGATAGCACTTTTATGAGACTATAAACTGGACAATTGGTAATAACTCTATGTCCATGAACTCGTATACATTTCGCTAAGACTTTTATGCTTTAATACATGGCTATAAATTGAGAAATACTACAGTAAGGCTCTAAAGAAAGGCGACGGTAATAACGCACTAATTAAATTATAAACGTTATAGCAGGAAACTTAATGCCTAATCCGTACAACTTTATTCGTTTAATCTTTCGCGAAATAACTTAATTGTGTTCAGTTATTAATAGATACATTTATCACAATTTTGTACTTTACTCTTATTTGATCATTCTTTTACACTAAGCAGATCATTAGACCAAAGAGCCATTTTTAATACTATTAACAAATTTACTTTTCTAGGATTACTGCGACAAAACATTTGAAAGATGTATATGTAATTTGTAAAGGATTTTTATGAAACATTATTACAAAATTAACATCAAATATCAGCCAAATTTTTCCTATTCTTTTGACATCACTTGTGTGTCGTACAAACAAAACCCTGTGCCGCTAAGATAGAAAATACAATATCCAATCGGAATAAATGACGAAAGGTTCAAATTAAATCCGCTTTTCTAGTGCTACTTGCATGTATATTAATCAAAAATAATTATTATAGAAAAGGCGTATCAATCAAACTAAAATAAACAATTGTTAAATTTGTAGGTTTTGACATTTCTTAAACAAAATAACAGTGTATATAGATGAAAGTCATAAAATGTTATTGTTGTTATTATTACCTTTGTTGTTTGATCTTGAAGAAATCTGGGGCCGAAACCTATGAAACACTCTTAAAAACTTATGGTGATGCTACTCCAACATATTCCAATTAGCACTTTTGTTTCCAACCATTTAAAATTATTTTTTCATAGACAAAAGCGGCCTCTCGCACCAAAAAGATCGAAGACTATGAGTTGCAAGAGTTATCGGACGGAAATCCAACAGAAACTCTCAAGGAATTTTATTAATGGAGTTATCAACTGCTACATGCAATAGAGAAGATCCAAATGAGCACAGTATGGCCAAAAACAGGCACAAAATAATAATATTGCATGACAATGCTCAGCTATACATTGCAATACTTTTAAAGGATACGGACGGATACACTCGGATGAGAAGTTATTTGTTGGCCACTTGTTCGGTTCGAGAGAACATGACTTGGCTGCATATGGTTTCAAAATGCTGAAGAAGTATAAATGAATATGAAGAAGTACCTGAAATAATATATTTATGCATACAATTAATTAGAATATTAAAAACAAACCTAATCCATAAAGAAATTAATTTAAAAAAAACACATAGACGTTATACCTCAATGGAACTTTTGCGAGAGTCATTGTTTATAGTAACCAGATGTCAGTTGTCCATTTTAATTTGTATATAATTACTAGTCTCTAGTTGTTTATTCGAATAAAATAAATTTTACCAGAAGATAAACCTTGAAACAATTAATCGAAAATCACTTTAGGAGTGTATTGATTTTTGGTGCAAAATATATTATTCGAGTTATTAGAAAAAACTAATATTCTCACGTAGAAAATACGTTAGATTAAAATAGTTTGAATTAAATTTAAATTAATAAAAAAGTAACATTGAGTTAAAACTATGGGCTGGTAATCGTAAAAAAACTCAGATTTGAACAATTTTTAATACAATAATATCACAGATATTTAAAAAGTTATACTACATATATTTTATCCACTATGATTTAACGTAGACTATATGAACGTTTATTTTGAACGTGCACATTATATATCGGCAGTTGAAATTTATGAGACACACCCTGTACTTTATCAGACCATGCTGGGCAGAAAATGGCGCCGCTTCTAATACTTATTATTAACGTTCTTTACGGTTGATAACGGAGCGCCATAAAGCAGGAGAAACTATCCTTCACGGTAGATTTCTGGTAATGTCACTTACCGACGGCATGAATTCTTTTCACGGATTTTACTAAAGCATACGTGAACTGAATTTGATGGATTTTACATGCTGATAAGCTTTTATACCTGAGGAAGGCTTATGTTTCTCTTAAATCATAAAACAAAATCTTTCTTAAAGCTTCAAAATTTATTTTACCTTTTATTATTTTAGTTAAACGGTTATGATATTAAAAATAATATATAAACAAAATTCGCTCTATATTGGCATATACATGTACTATTTGAATAATATATTTATATCTAATAATTTTTTAAAAATAGTTCTATTCATAAATTGGTTGCTGGTTCACCCTGCAGACACTATTTGAAAAATAATTCAGCCATAACTAGGCCGTTATTGCAATAATACTAATATAACAGGTCAATTGAAAAGTCCCCGGCCTGCTATAGTAAAACAACGTTTTTTGGCAAAATTATTTTTTTTATTCAACATAATTCCGTTGAAGGGTGATACATTGTTTATAGCGACCCTCCAACTTTTCGATACCATTTTTGTACAACGATTTGTCCTTCGCTTCAAATTTCGGCGATGACGTCTTCATTCGACGAAAATTTCTTCCGAGCGTGCATTCTTTTGAGGTCTGAGAAGAGGAAATGGTTTCTGTGGCCCAGATCTGGAGAAAATGGTGGATGAGGAAACAATTCGAAGCCCAATTCATGGATTTTTGCCTTCGTTTTCACTGACTTGTGACACGGTTTATTATCTTGGTGAAGCAGCACTTTCTTTTTCTTAAAATACGGCAGTTTTCGGCGATCTCGTACTTCAAACAGTCCAATAACGCTGTTGATGGTCCTTTCTTTTTCAAGGTAGTCAATGAAAATTATTCCATGCGCATCCCAAAATACAAATGCCATAATTTCAGCCGCCGACTGTTGCGTTTTTCCACGCTTTGTAGCGGGTTCATCATGTACAGTCCACTCGGATAACTGCCGATTGGACTTGAAAGTGAAATGATGGAGCCATGTTTCATGCATTGTCACACATGGACGCAAAAACTTGTTTTTTTTTACGCTTGATCATCTTCAAACACTGCTCCGAATCATCAACTCCTAGTTGTTTTTGGCCAAAATGAGCTCGCGCGACACCCACATTGCACAGAGCTTTCTCATATCCAAATATTGGTGAATGATATGATGTACACGTTCAGTTGATATCTGTAGTATCTGCTGCTTCATTCAATTTCAATTTACGGTCATTCAAAACAATTTTGTGAGTTTTTTTAATGTTTTTGTTGGTAACAACCTCTTTTCGGCGTCCACTGAATTCGCCGTCTTAGGTGCTCATCACATTTGATGGTTGATTTTCCTGGGACAGTGTCCGGAATCTCGTAACCAAGCCACGTTTTTGCTTCAATTGTATTTTTTCGCTTCAAAAGGTATTATTTTATTTACACTCGAAATTCCTTTTTATCCATTTTTTTTATAATAACAAAAGTTGCTTCAGCCAAAATGCTATAATTCACAAAGTGATAATCCGACAGCTGTTAAATTTATACACGCTAATTCTAGTAGCGCCATCTAGGTGTCAGGCCGGAGACTTTTCAATTGAACTGTTATATTCAGCTCTTTGTTATGATAAGCGAGGTGTTAAAATTCATAAATTAATTATTTTCCTCATTTCCTCGGATTATATTATGAGTAGATCTATTTTTTGCCTGTTTCACTTATTTGTTATATATTGCTAATTGTTTTTATAATAATTGTTATTTTCAAATAATTGACATTATACCACGGTAAATTTGATACCATTTTAATGCTCTAAAGAGCTAAAATAATTGTATGTATTAATTAAAAACATTTTGCTAGATAAATAATATGGATCAAAAGTTTTAGTAATTTTTTTATTTTATACAAATGCATATTATATATTAATTGTAATTGTATTTAGGATTTTTAGATTATTTTAATACTGTGATAAATTTTATTTACATAAAAATGTGGCAAATTTCCAGAGAAGCTTTAAAATTTTAAAAATAATAACACAGACTTGTTTAATATAAGTTATTATTAGTGTGTCTGGTTTGCTTCTGGATTCCATTTACATTTTCGACTAAAATTAATCTGTTTAATAATAATATGTTGTTTCAAATTATTTTGATTTTTAAATTTTGTGATGGAAAAGGGATTGAAAATTACTATATAAAGCGCAGTATATGTTAACATTATATATTAACCAGACAAAAAATATTTATATACATTTAAATTAAGTTTCTTGAGGTCTGAAGGATGACATAAAGAAAAAAATAATGATGTAAGTTTTATAAAAGTCATTAATCTAGTTTACTGTTGCAACCTTGAGGCATGTCGAATTTTACATCGTGGAATAGCGGTCAACAAAGTACCCAGAAATATATTCCCAGATGTCAAACACGGGCGGGGTGCCAGCAGCGACAACTAAAACACGATAAGGAATAGCTGGCAACCCCGAGACGTTTATCTGGGATGTTATTGTAGGGTATTTCGATCATTCCGTAACCGACCATCGTTTGGTTTAGACGTGCCACCATCGACTGCCCAAGCCTCGTCTCCAGGTAACACCGCTGCTATCCGTTTTATCTATGTTATATTTTCGACATTTTTATACTACTTCAATAAATAACGGTCACAAAATGTAAACACCACTGTTTCATTTCGTTTTACCTTCATTCACCGAGCCATAACCCCAAATTAGATATATTGTTTTAAAAATAATGTTCCATAATAATTTTTTTCAGTTTTGGTGAAAATAAGTGTATTTTTTTAATTTAAAGGAAGCTGAATATTTCTATATAGAACGATATCAACCAGAGAAAAATATATATATTTCTTAAATCAAATATTTTGCCGTGAAGCTATATCACCAATCGCGAGAGGATATAATTTGTTACTTTCACAACATTTAACGATTACTTATTTCCGCCGAATCGTTATCAAAACTTCCGAAAGTGTAACATTGTACCCCAAAAGTTTCCCATGGCGACCTTTAAATGTAATCTCAGTTGTTAAACGATCGCGAATCCCGATGCCATGACAGTTTCCACTAAAATCAGTGATGTGGAAAACTTTTCGGCCCTACATCACTGCTGTCGAAGCGCTCTTAATAGATGCTTACAAAGTTGGAATAGCAAAACTTCCTCTAACGAGTGTATTGTCGTAGTTTACTTCATAGTTTGCACATAGTCTATGCGGCTAATAAAGTTTTCATTACAATGTGTCATTATTTAAGCAGGCCTTGCCCTCGCAACCACATCAACTGCAAGGTTAGCTACACCAATTGGCCAGGGCTAAAATTGCATTCTTACTTATTTATAACATGTGTACGCCCGTAAATATTTTATGCTAGTAAAGAGGTCTCGTCACCCCCTGAAATATGACGAAAAGTATATTTTATTATTTTTTACATAGTTTGATATTTAAACATGTGTATGTTATGCTGATAAAGTTATTTTTCAATATTCGAAGTTGTTAAAAAGTCACAGCAGTTAAAATTCAGCTGTTGGGAGCTTTTCAATATACATGTACACTATATATGCAAGTTATGAAACCTGGTTGTTAAGATGTGACATAATATAGTTAAATTGAAAAATCGGCCTCCTCGCCAGTACTTTCAGTTTCTAAGGTCGTGTCTCACAGATTTTGTTGTGAAAGAGGATAGCGAATACAGTGAACTACACCCAATGTATTCAGGTGCTCCACAGGGCAGTTTCCTTGTCCCATTTATATATCTCCTGTATATAGTGGGCGTACTGACCCCAAACACCACTACTATAGCAACATATGCTACCGATATGGCGATTTTATCATCTCACGAAGATCCTTTATAAGCCAGCAAGATCCATTTGTGGTTAAAAACATGGCGTATCACGTTGAATCTACTAAAGTGGCGTTAACCCTTCGTACAGGAATTTGTCTTCCTATAAATATTAATAATCACGTACTTCCGCAAACAGATAATTCAAAATATCTGAGAATGCGTCTGGATGGATGCTTAACTCGAAAGAAACCTATACTAATAAAGCGTAAGAACTTGGACTTAAATTGAACCACGTATATTGCTTATAGAACGTTATTATAAATTATATAGCTTTATATATATAAAACCTCGTCATTTGAATTTAAATTCCAAAATGTTTCTATAAACTCTATTATTAGCGGCTAATTTGTGTACTAATGTAAATGCCACATATTCTAGGTAATCTTTACTTCTATAATCTTACTATAGGTAAAACTCACAAATGCTCTAGTTTGCAGCTATTGGTAGTATTGGTTTACACTGTCTTCATTACATTGTTAAAAAATAGAAAACTCCTCATATGTTTTTTGATCCAATTATTTATATAAACTTTTTCTTGAAATTAACAAAAACCGAATATGTATTTATGTTTGTAATAAATTTGTAAATTTGTTGTAGATCTTGTTTCTAACCTCTAAAAACTTCTTTTGCTCTAAATAGCTGAAAATGATAACATTCTACTGCAGAATGCTGTCATCTGCTGTCGTCATCTGCAATCATCTGCTACTGTCTTTCGCAGTGACATGTCGATGTTAATTTTACGTTGCGGCGAAATGAAAAAAACTTATTATTTCACTTGACGGATGCCCAATTTCTCAAGTGGAATTAACCGAACACCTTGGAATATATATCGATGGTTAAACTAGGAACTTCATGTTAGACAAAAAGTAGTACAAAGAGAGCAGACCAGATTAGACTCAAAATTAAGCACCTGGACTGATTGATTTAGCAGTCAATCATAAGTCATTTTAGATCAATGTGATGAAAATATGAGGTTGCACTAATACATCAAACTAACTAGTAAACGAATGAGAAACAAAGTTCCGCGATTAATTAACCATGATTATCACTACGTAACCAACGAAGAGCTCGAAATCAAATGGAAACAAGAAGTGACAAAATATTTCGCCTTAAAACATGAAATAAGGTTGCTACATCACAGCAATGTGGAAACAATTCAGCTACTGGACAACACGCAGGAAATCAGAAGATTGAAGCGAATCAAACACACGAACATGTTTACTATATGAGCGTACACTCAACTTTAGCTTAAGTAGATTAGTTTTATTTTAATTTGAGAAATATAGTGATTTATTAATTCCATACTCGCTTTGATTGTATAGGGAGAATATATAGTAAAATCAATAATAAATCAATAACCAAAGTTAATTGATGTGCAAAACTACGTTCGAAAATTCCTCTCTACTATGTGTACTGCTGTGATTAAATCAGCTTGTAAATCATCCAATTACATAAAATTAATATTAAAAAATGAGTTGTGACCTAAGTACCCCTATATCAACGTTAGATCAATAAGTTTGCGGCTATTTTTTAAGCGAATCAATTAAGAAAAGAAATCCATTTTTATTTTGTCAAAGTACGTGACTTATCACATTGTGCCAGCCAGGCACTTGTTACAGAATAAATAATTTTCTTGTAAATAGACCACCTCTTGAGCCTTCTCATCAAGAAGACAAATTTTCAGGTTGCGGGAAAGCACCGTTCGGCCTGTAGGGTCTCCCACTTAAACTGATATAGTTAGTACACAATAATTGATTACATCTGAGCTAACTTTGGCTCTGCGTGATAACAAATTTGATAAATATTAAATAAATAGGTATACATAATGTGAATAAATTAGTTTTCTGAAATGAAATATACAGATTTTAATATACACATTAATAATAAATATCTGATCATTGAAATTATGATAATATATATGACATATTTATATTTTCCCAACAAATTATCAAAGTGTTCTCTGACGCAATCTGACTTCAAAATTTTTGAAATGTCCTGAAAAGGGTTGTTGTCTTGATTGAAAGCATACTTAACTTCAACTTCAAGAAGGGGACTAGAACCATTGTTTACCGATGACTTTTTGACTCTGACTGTAGCTTAAGTTTACTTAGTAAGAGAAAACGTCATAACAACGGTTTATCAGCTGGTGCAGACATAGGATACAGCTTAACTCAAAATCTTTACAAAATTACCAAAATTTAAATAGTTAAGACCTAAATTAAAAACTTTAAAAGGACATTAAGGAGTGAATATGTATTAGGATTAAAACAGTAAACTTTTTTAACGCTTAATAAATATATTAATTGAGTCCCTCAAGAAGACCTTGAACTGATACCATTATAATATGGCAAAGATGCTGTAAAATGTGCCATCCCATGGGATTTTCAAATTAATTATGAAAGCACCGCTTTGACCATTGAAAACTATTTTATTTAACTCGTAGCTACAATGTAGGAATTAATAAATAATTTAGTGCTTTACAGAAACTAAAATATAATTATCAACAGATTTTCGGACGCTTCTGGATAACCTGCCAGTATTCTAATTTAAAATATAAATTTAAATTTAAATTCGGTTGTTTAATTAGGATTATATATAGAAAACTCTTGTACTACAGTAACAATATTGTGTATATAGTAATATCGTATGTAATCAAAAACGCATATTGAAATCTACTGAAATATATGAATAATATATTTTATCAGATTATATTTAAAATATTAATTTTGCATATAATATTATGAATAGTATGGCTGTATTTCTTGAGCATTTTAAAAAAATGAGCATAAAAAAATTTAATCGACTTTAAAAAAGGAGGAGGTTATATCTTCAGCTGTATATCTTTTTTTTAATGCATGTTCACCGATTTTTCCATCAATTATGGACCAATTATCAATATTCTTATTTTATTAGAAAGAGTGAACTTCCGAGATGGTCCTATTCGAACCAAGTCAGGATCTAATGGAGTAAGAGGGGAAATCGAGGGAAACCATTAAATTTCAGAGGCACGTACAAAGTTTTCACATATTTTTTTACCTAAAATAATCAGATATTCGCGTATAACGTTATTTCTGAAATGATGTGACGAAAAATCGGAAGTAGTTCAGTATAAAACCCATTCAGTTTGCTTTTTAAACACTAACTAAACCAAGTCCGTATAAGAAACGGTAGAAATATTACTGACAGCTGTTTTAGTTGTGTAACGGTTAGGACGTTAAGCTCACACGCGGATGTCGCGGCTTCAATTCCCAACGTGAGTAGCAACTTTGTTTGTTCTAATTTAGTTGGAATTTTTGTCAAATCACCTATAATAGGTAACGCACCCCGGGGCTTCAAGCGTTACTTATCTTCAGACTTTGTATCTTCATTCCTATTTTTCCTCATACGAGCTGCACTTTTACTTGGGCTATTTATTGTAGTACTTAATGAAATAACTGCGTAATTTATTTAGTAAATATTTAACACTAAAAAGAGAAAAATAACTATAAATACTAACTAAATATTTTTAACAAAAAATTCAACATACTTCAAAAAATAAATAAATAAATAGTAAAAAATAATCAAAGTTAGATTTTAGTTAGAAACTGAAACTGGAATTACAGAGAGAGAGCCATAGAAGGCAAATTAAAGAATCTGTGATGGTGAAATCGAAGATAGAAATAAATAAGTAAAGAACGATGCAATATAATTTAAACCTTTACATAAAGAAATTATTAGTTTAATGAGATTGATGTAAGAAATATGGATAAAAAAAGATAAATGATGTAATGAAAATATGTAGCAGTTAAATTGAAATTAATTACATATTTTTCATAGATGGCACACATAGGTCAAATAGATGAAATTATGAATTACTAACAGTACATTTCTAAACATTTTAATTTTCTTAAACATTGATCAATATTAAGGTGTTTAGCGATTTATGCTATAAGATATGTGACTATATGAAATTTTATTAATTAAACTTTGTATCATTTACTTTACTTTTACCTTATAGATCTAAGTTTTGAAATAGTAATAGTTAATTTGATGATTGTAAATATGTTCTTTATTATCACCTAATTATGTTTGTAATGCTAAAGCCAAATATCAATTTCAAAATTAGCTGTGTAATGATATAAATATGTTTTATTATTCCATATTTATGTTTATAGCATAAAAGTGAAGAAGTATCATGAATATTTGATACTCTGAAGTGGTTGTGAACTGTTGTGAAAATAATCTTACTTATGATATTTTGTTTTAACAGAATAAATTTTCGTTCCTAAAATAGTTATTTTGATATTTTTTAATACACAGATATTTATTATTTTAATTAATATTATATATCAAATGCATTTCTGATCTTATAATGAAAATACTGTGAAAACAAGTCTAAGCAATATTTCATGTTTAATTGATTCATTTTATCCTGTTATGAGGGAAACATGATTAACATTATAAGATGTGGTCGAATTTCGACCACAGAGCAGTTACTAGTTTTTGTAAAATTACCAGCAATAGCCAGTAACAGACGAGGAGTTATCATCTTGGATAAGAACGCTAGGCCATACGTTTCTCTCGCACCCAGTAGAATCACCAGACATATCACCTTTTGACCACAACTTGTTCAGAACTATGCAGCAGGCTGGTATACAGTTTCGACATGCTGAAGTATTACGAAAATTGATCGTATGTTGCCAGAGATTTCGAAAAATTTATAAATTACTAGCTGACCCGACAGACTTCGTCCTGTCAAAAAGATTTGTCGCTAACCGTGTACCGTTGCAAAGACGCGGTTGATTGATATTTCGCAACATTATAACCACCGATCCAACCTTTAATTGAAGATTGTGAGGTGGCAATCCTGGTAAATCCAGCGAGTTTAAAAATTCCGGTGGATAGTTGACTACATCATCTTGATTAGTAGCCGAATCAACTGATTTATATATCCTCAATTCGCCTGTAATTTGTTCTTGAATTTTGAAATTTAATTCATTTACATCTATGTTTTTTGCAGCCAGTATAGCTCGTTCGCTCAACCAATCATGGTTTCTGTAATTTTGAGAAACATCTGGAAACACCTTCTGAATAAGTTCATCTTTTGATCAAGTTAACTGACAAAAACTTTGAGGAAAGTTAATGCAGCCAGTCAACATGTCTATAGGAAATTTGCCATTACCAATGTCAATGAGTTGTTTAGAGAATATGTTTCCAGATTGGTCATTTTGCAACTCGACACGCATATTCTTGCTTAAATGAAGTACTTTGACATGTTTCAACAAATTGGAGGACTTTAGACATGCATTGAGTTCATCAGCTGGCATTGATCGTGGAATAACTGGCAATGTTTGACGAAAATCTCCTGCTAATAAAATCATTGCACCACCAAATCGGTTATTATTGCTACGTAGATCTTTTAAGGTTCTGTCTAAAGCCTCCAAAGATTTTTTATGTGCCATCGTGCATTCATCCCAAACAATCAATTTACATTGCTGCAAAACCTTTGCCATTGCAGAGTTCTTCGAAACGTTGCAGGTTGGAGTTTCATTGCTTTGCATATTTAATGGCAATTTTAGTGCTGAATGGGCTGTTCGACCACCTTCAAGCAAAGTTGCTGCGATTCCCAACGAAGCGAGTGCAAGTGCAATTTTATTTTGTGAGCGAATTGTTGCTAATATTAATGAAATCAAAAAAGTTTTTCCTGTACCACCAGGTGCATCTAAGAAGTAAATCCCTCCAGTTTCATCATTTGTTACTTTCATAAGAGTTTCAAATACATACTTCTGTTGTTCATTTAACAGTGGAAGATTTGTTTGAATTAATTCTTTCAAAGCGTTGAGATCATACAGTCTTTCTCGATGTAACTCTTGGTTAAAAGCGTCATGCATTGGACGATTGGGCGCGGTCAGGCCTAATTGAATTAATAGTTTGTTTGACATTATCAAGCACATGTCCTCAATTGAAATCAATGCTTCATTGTAAATTTCTTCACTGATTTGTATATTCGGATTTCCCATTCTATTCCGTATTTGATACAAAACATCATCACACATATAATCTTTGTACTTGATCCACAAATCAATTGGGTTTGATGGGAAGCATGTAGATATGATTATAGAAAACAATGTTCGTATTTGATGAGCGTGTGATGATATTACAGCATCATTGAGAGTTTGATCCCAATGAGCGTCATTTTCAAGCAATTGCAAACGTTGACAGGCTTCTCTGTAGAATCCACACAATTCACCATCAACAGTTCGTAACTGTTGGAATGATGTTGGGCCACGTACATTGACTAATAGCAGTCGTAAATAAAAACATTCATCATTGCTTGGATGTACTGAATAAATCCGGCCAATCGCATCGGTGGAATATACATCTGTATATCCTGGAACTGGTTTTCCTTGTTTCCGTCGTATAAATCTCCTTGAGGATTGATTCCAGGTATAATATTTTGGCATTTCAGAATATAGCAATGTTTGTGCGAAATCATCGTTTTGGCATGTCTCAAAAAAACTGGTTATTGTAGTAGACGGTGGCTGAGCAGCTCTTTGTACTGCGTTCTGTGCTGTAAAATACACTCTTTGTCCATTTTCTAAATGCACAGCTAAGTGAACAACAGAAGGGTGTCTCTCATGAATAGGAAAAGAAAATATTCGCCAAACTGCTTCATTACTACTGACATAGCGGCCCATTTGGTATTGGGTAACTTCATCATTAGAATTCTCTGCACCAATTCCAATCACAGCCATATCACTCCCTTTGGTTACATATTTGCAAATGTATTTAATCGATTTCACTGAATGGCAAGATTCAACGTTGATGTGTGCTTTGAATGTCTTTGATAAAATGGGTGAATATGGAACAATCCAACGATTATCTATTTCAATATCTTGTTGATTTAATTTGACAATTGTTGATTTTCCATTGTCTGCTGTCGATCTGCGACGATACAATGGATAACCGTCATTACCAGTAATTGTTTCCGATATTAATGTCCGTGGATATCGTTTTGAACATTTACCATCCATCATACACGGTGAATTTTGATTAAGAGTTCCACAGGGACCATGTATCATGTTTTTGATAACTACCTCATGCAATCCAGGATCTACTTGTACATTAGGGATTTCAGCTGATATCACTGCATCAACTTCATTTGGCCTTATCTTTTCAACCAACCAAATCAAAATGTGTGCATGTGGCAATCCTCGTTTCTGCCACTCCACAGAATACATCCAGCAGCGTGTCTTACCAAACACATTATGTTTTACGATGAAATTCATTAAAGATTTCAACTTTTGTCTAAAGACTCTGGCTGTAATATCATGACGATCAATGGGTGATTGCCCAGGGAATAACTCCTGCTTAATTTCTATCCATTGCGGATTGCATGTAAATGTGATGAACAAATCTGCTGTACCATAATGATGAACATACGACATGGCATCTTGAGCATATTCGTGGATATGCCGAGAGCTTCCGATGTATGTTGCTGGAAGAATAGTCATCCGACCGACATTCTGTGCATTTCCATCAGTATTAATCGCATCTCGAAGGTGAATATACTCTTCAGTTCGGAGTTTGGTTTGATTCAATCTGATGAATGTTAATCTCTCCGCTTCAATTTTAACATACATGTCAACAACATATTTGTGATATAATCGCCGACATTTCAATATGTGATTATCTTCATTTTCCCGAATCATTAGGCGGTATGAATAATAGTTCATTGAACTGACTTTTTGTTGGTTTCAGAACCTGTAAACAGATTTTGTTTTAATAACATTCAAATACATAATATAGTGACTGAGATATTATCGCCATAGCTAAACTAATATTTTAGTTACCTGTAATGGGATTTATCATTTTTATTGATAAATCGTAGCCATCTTCACCTTGCCAAAATATAATGGGATATTGCAGTGCATCATATGAGCGGTGTGTTTCCTTTATACGTTGTAATTGATCATTCCGACGATGTAAAACAATATCACGGGATTCCAAATTTTCTCCAACTACAACGATAGCAACTTCATCAATAGTTGGTGCATTAAAACGTCTTGTATGTTGACCTGCAGGTGTTTTATCAGCTCTGATTACAATTTTGTGATTATCGGATGGCATCAGATCCAGGGCAGTTTTAAACAATATAATCAATTGATTGTGTTGATGAAATAAAGTTTGTAATTGTTCTACAATAGACCTCTTTACTAAATTGTTATGTGCACAACGCAGATCAATTTCTTGTGGTGAATTGCCCATAAAATAAATTTGCAGGAATTTGTTGTCGCTATCTGACACTGGTAAAAGTGAACCTGCTCTGTGATATATTTGCCCTTGTATCTGTAAATAAAAAAAATATTATGGTGTGGTATAAATTAATGGATTGTCAGTGATCAAACTTAAATAATATTTAATCTTAAAAAGTATATATTTAGTTTTAACTAATATCTATCAAATATAAAATATAATAAAAGTGTCACTGAAACTAAATCACCATATAATATGATGACTAAGTGATATATTTCGTAATGATTAAGAAATTGAAGATTAGTAACACATCTTAACTTTGGTGACAGAAAATTTTGTTCGCTAAAATAATTATGAGTAACTGCTATAATACATACCTTGAAAGTTGGCATAAAATTTTCCCGAACTGCATTTGTTGCCCCAAATGAAGTCATTTGAAAGCAATTGTTATATTGTTGGATATGTGTCAAAAAGTGTATAGAATCTGTTCCTATTCCTGAAACCAATGAGTACAATGGTTCTGGTGGTGGATCCAATGGTATCAATTTCACTTTACCATTTGCGCAACACAATCCATTGGCTTCGTTTTTGTATTTTAATGCCTTACAGTGTGAGCAAACCAAGTTCATAGAACCAATAACAACACCTTGGTAGTTACTGTAGTCAATTGACACATCGTAACTGAAAGCAGCTCGATTCAAACTTGCGCGATTATTAGTTGAATGTCGCGCTCGCGCTTCACGCGTTTGTGATATCCGAATTCTTTCACGTTCATTTCCATCGTCACGTTCTTGTGCAGTAAGATTAGATCGGTAATTAGCTTGGTTTATAGCATTTCTGGTTCTTCTACCTAAATTGCTTCGTCTTATAGGAGGCATATCAAATATAAATTATTTTTTCACTAATCACGAACTAAACAAACACTAACTAACTAAACACTCTGCACAAAACACGATATACGAATTTGTTTCGTGTATCAGTTGACAATTCATCTGTCATCTGTCAAAAGTTATCTGTAACAGACAACTTTTTTTTTAAATTTGATATGACTTGAACTCAAATCCTTTTAAGCCGTACGAATTGTTTTATTTATTTAAAATTTGGATATTAAAAATAATAAAACACTGTTGGTAACGCGATTTTTGTTTGACTGATGTAATGACGTGGAAACTGATGCATTTTATCTCGCGTGCCGAAACTAATACAAAAGAAACGCGAGTTTCGGAACGCGACATTAAACTCCTCCAACTGTGTATTCTGTGCTCCAACGCACACACGCACATTGTTTTGATAGATATGATCTTTGACGTTAGGAACACACCTACATTGCTTAGACAACAGTGAGTGCTTGTAATTTAATATGAACTTTATACCATAGCAATAAAGCTCAAATTGACTACGTTTTAGTTACAAATCATTGGTATGGAAAAAAGAAAAGGGCTATTTTTAGGATTTTTCCAGCAATAATTCTAATTTTTCTCGTCGCAAAAACCATCCTTGAACCTCAACGAACATTCTAAAAAAAGATTTGGCCAAATTGGTCCAGGCGTTGTTGAGTTATGCGCTTACCAACACATTTTGCGATTCATTTTTATATATAAGATTAGAACACATCCAAGTATCTAACATATCATCTGTATTTGTACACCTTGTACTTTTTAGCATTAAGTCGAATCTCTCGAAACACCAAAACGAAAACGTTACAAGTTTAGATATATAAATATATATTCAATTAAAATCATTATTACCTATTATCCGACTATTTCAATCACAGTAAAACAATAAAAGTGATGCAACTCTGTTTTCGAATCCGTAACAAATTCGAATTTCGCAGTAAAAAAGGCTGTTTATATTATATTCGTTTAACTCCCTTGAAAATGTAACCATGCGATTGATTGAAACGACAGTATTTACTTTGCGAAAGTTTGAAAAAATCCAATTCGAAAAATTGACGGCTAGCTGAAAATATATTTTTCAAAAGGATTAATTAGATTATAAAAATCAAGCTCTAACTACCAATATACACAGTATTTAATTTAATTTGAGAACTGCTATATATTGTCACAGAAAATAGTTCGATACACAAGAAAAAATTTATTAAAAATATCTATGATCTGTCAGAATTTTTTTTATTTCAATCAAACTAACGACAAATTAAATAAGAGCAAATTATTATGCAGTCTATTGTTGTAATTTGTTTCACAAAATTAATGGCAATCTTCCTATATTTAAAATATTGATGTTTTAATATCTAATACCAAATAGAAATTTTACATGTTACTATATAAAAGGCTCCTGTTGAAAGATATTTTAGTATGGTGATTTATTATAATTTTGTTCAATGCGGGTGCCACCTATTTGTCAAACTTTTTTACCGTTTTTAACAAGTAAATGGTTTGAATTCGCTTTTTTCGCGTTCTATCTAATTTGTTGAAAAATTCGAAAATTATTCTGGAATAATATTACCATTATAAAAAACAACGAAAGAGCAAAAAGCTCAAACCCATATAAAATATCGTACAGCAATATATAATATTATAAAATCTTTCTATAAAATTAGACATAATAACTAAGAAAATTGTGTTTTTCACGGCAAAATCATGACAAATACACGTCTGAGAGAAACATGACTTTAGTAAAGTTTTTATTTGAAATTGAATTATTGAAATATATGCACCTCACTACACAACACCACACAAGATCAGATGGTTTGATTTTTTGAGACTGTGTCCTATTCTGGTGGTATCCAAGATTTGCAATATTTCAATATTCGTATGAGAATGGAGTCTTTCCACATGCCCCCTTGCAATTCTCTTGATTTCTTGACTGACTGTAAGTATCTGAAGGTCTCGATGTAGGTAATCAGTTCAATAGAATTTGGGTGTACCCACAATACCTCTCAGGATTGATTCAAATTTTCTGAAAAATTTGTATTTTATTTATGTTAATCTTTGCAGAACATCCACATAATTAAACTCCGTATGTCCATATAGGTTTCAGTATTTGCTTATATAATAGCAATTTATTATGTACTGATAATTATGATTTTCTTCCAATTAGCTAGTACATTTTCCTATATTTCAATTCCAGTTCTTTTCTTTTCTTCTTTATATGTTCCTTCCAGCGATGTTTTGCATCGAGATTCATTCCGAGATATTTAGCGTTGTTGCTGTATGGAATGATAGTGTTACTTAATGTTATTGGTGTTTGTACGGTCTGTTTAGAGGTGAACTGCACATGTACAGATTTACTTTCATTAATTCTTATTTTCCAAGCTTGTATCCAATTATTTATATTGTCACTTGCCTGTTGTAATTTTCGTGAGGCTTCTTCACTGTTGTCTCTGACAGTTATAATCGCAGTATCAGCAGCAAATGTAGCCATCGTAATATTTTCCATTTGTGGTATATCACAAGTGTAAAGTAGTAAAGCATTAGTCCCAGTACACTTCCTTGTGGTACACCTGCTTTAGCTTCTTTTATTGTAGAGTAATCTTCTTCTTGTTTGACTGTAAACATTCTAGTTGTAATGTATGATTTTAATAGTTTGGTGTGTTGTTTTGGTAACCTTTTATATATAGCAACTCCAAATGAACACCTGGGTGCATTGATTAAAGTAATTCCATTATTGCAGTATTTAAATGATACTGAATATATGACTATCTGTTATATGACTATTTATCGTTAAACTTATAGACCTACGAACCATCATTTATTCTAGTATTTTGGCAGCATCTTTGTGATACGTATCAAATGACAGATAGTGTTATATACGTTAATGACTCTATGATAACAAAATTAAGTCACGCTGATTATAGTATTTGATTTATAGAGGAAGAAGAAAAACGTAAAAGGTGGTTAAAGCTCATATCCTACCTTTTTTTAGAGCTGATTTGCAACTTCTAGGATATAAACCATTGCACCATGTTATTGAGTTATTTCTGTAGCCTACCTTAATGTCTAGTATTTGAAGACGTGCAGAAAGGGGTGTCGTTTTCATGGAACATAATTTCAACACACTTTTTCTATGAATAATCCACCATGGAGCGTAGAAATAGATAGAATGATCGGAGAGAAATTATTTAACTAGAGTGAATAGGTCTACCCGAAGAATTCTTCTAGTCCAATTCTTATCAAAGGTTTATCAAAATATATTACATCAACCTTCTTATAGAGGTTAAAGGCGCGTCAAGCGGTTGCAGCCCGTCTGCTCTGGTGAGTAGGGAATTATTTGGCTTTGAACCCAAAATATTTGCCTGGAATTAATTTCTGAGAATTTCTGTCTTAGAGAGCTTGGAGAGGAAAGTACACAAACTGACAGCTAAGAAATATGGAGTTAACGGAGCACTATCAGCAATGCTACTAATATTTATCATATCCCGTCTCCTTATTGGAGCAAGTTTACTCATCTTAGTCTCCAGATATTTTAGGAAAACTAGGTAATTTAACAACAAGGTTGAAGAAATACATTACTACACATTACATGATAAAGTAGCTTTGATATTCCTAAACTTTCGCGATTAACATGGGACTGTGACTTTTGGTTCATGGAATATAATAGTTCAGGCAAAATGAACCTTACAAGCATAAAGCCTGAATATGGTTTCAGTATTTTTATATTAAGCGGGAAGGTGCCCAGTTGAAGTCACAACAGGCAAATGTTATGTTTATAATATGTGGATAATAAAATGTAGGGCACTAAATTTAGTGCAAATTTAACACCCAAGTTATAGGCTGTTATTTGTGTCTTGAATATCTACTATAATATTGGCGCTATAACCGAACACAATACCGGTGAATGGTTCAGATACAATTTAGTAAGTGCCTACACAAATATAAAGAGTTGAATGTAAAGAAGCTGAAGGAAATAAGTATCCAATAACACCTGACATATACCCCATGTTCATATAATAATAAATTGTTCAGATACCATATGCTTTTAAAACAGCTTCAATTTATTGCGAAATGGATTGGTAGAGTTTCTGAATATTTTCCAAATGAATATTGTTCCATTATTGTACCAATTGCTTTATTACGTATTTGAGATAAAAATCCACTAAAACTCCCCATAATGGTTATGTTACGTTGAGGTCTTATGCTGGCCAGGAAAGATGCTTGATGATTTTCTGATGCTCCTCAACCCCAGGCCGAACCTTTTTGCCAATGTGTTTGGACGCATTATCAACTTGAAATATGTCAGTGTTTTGCAGCAATATCCATATCATAGTAAGAATTTCATCATTGAGGATGTGAACATAGTCTGTCCAAGGTACAAGGCTTGGCTTAAACTGAGCAATACATCAGCAACTTGAAAAATGATAAACTATATTGAATAGTGATCATATAATTTTGTGTCTACTGTCTCCTATAATTAATTGTTTTCCCATTTATTAATTGCTTTTCGTTAACAACAAAATTCCGAACTTAATATTTATTTTGGCTTGGCGTGAACGTATGAATGTAGTTAACGATATGTGGAAAAGCTTAATTTACAATCAAAGACAGATCTTAAATATTTCTGTATATATTTTAATATGAAAAGGAGACATTTTCTGAGACCTGAGAGCGGATTTTTTTTTCAGAAAAAAATTAATAAATTTAAGTGAAAATAAAAAGTAACAGTTTCGGATTATAATTCACCGTCAAATTTTAAGAATTTACAACCGGCTTAGCATGGCTGCAGTCATTTCAGATTAGGTTAATTTCGAATACATATTACGCGAGCAACATTATTTAATTTGCCGTTTCGACGTCGTAATGCCGAGCGTCCACACATACACTCACACGCACATATACACATACACGAATTAAAACCCAACACGGTGTTTCCAATTTTAATTTGTCGTACGGTAGCTTGAAATAGATTAAAGCAGCTCGTACGGAAATAATACTAATTAATGCTTTGAGCAAATGTAACACTTTTTGCATCCAAGGATATTTAACAGAAAAGATTAGCTGTAATGGGGCTTTTGGTTTTTTTTTTGTGGGCGATTTTTTTTTGTATTTGTATACAATTTTCATTACCATAGGAATCTTTAAGGGATTGGATAAAATGACAAAAAGTTCATATAGATCAATTACATAATAGGTCAATTGTCCCTTACCCTCAAAAGATCCGGGTATAAATCTGACAGCTGTCGGATCATTAGTTTGTGAATTGTAGCATTGAGTGAAGCAACTTTTGATATTGTGAAAAAAAGTTAATAAAAAGGAATTTCGCGTGTTAATAGAATATTGCTTTTTGAAGGGAAAAATACAATTGAAGTAAAAACTTGGTTTGATGCCGAGTATTCGGATATTGCCCAGGAAAATCAAGGATTGGTATGCTAAGTTAAGAAGTGGTGAAATGAGCACCGAAGACCGTTAACACAGTGGACGCCCAAAAGAGTTTGTTACCGACGAAAATATCTAAAAAATAAACAAATAATTTTGAATAACCGTAAATTGAAATTGAATGAAATAGCAGATACTCTAAAGATATCAACTCAACGTGTATATCATATCATTCACCAATATTTGAGTATGAAAAAGCTCTGTGGAAAGTGGGTGGCGCGCGAGTTCATTTTTGACCAAAAATAACAACGAGTTGATGTTGATGATCAAACGTAATAAACCCGAGTTTTTGCGTCGATATGTGACAATGGATGACACATGGCTCCATCATTTCACTCCGAAATCCAATCGACAGTCATCCGAGTGGACAGCACACGATGAACCCGTTCCAAAACGTCGGAAAACGCAACAAGCTGGCAAGGTTATGGCGTCTGTATTTTGGGATCCGCATGGAATAATTTTCATTGACTACCTTCAAAAGGGAAAGACCATCAACAGCGACTATTACATAACGTTATTGGACCATTTGAAGGATGAAACCGCCAAAAAACAACCGCATTTGAAGAAGAAGAAAGTGCATGAATTGAGAATCTTAGATCTCAAAAGAATGCTCGCTGGGAAGAAATTTTCGTCGAATGGAGAGGTGATCACCGAAATTGAGGCCTATTTTGAAGTGCAGGACAAATCGTGCCACAAAAATGGTATCGAAAAGATGGAGGGTCGCTATAATCATTTTATCATCCTTGAAGGGAATTATGTTGAATAAAAAAATATTTTTAACAAAAAACTTCAACCGACTTCAAAAAATAAGTAAGGAACTCACTAGAAAGTAAAATATAATCAAACTTAGATTTTTAACATAAAGGATAAACATTTTTAAATAAAATATTTACATAATAATAGTTGTAATAACTAAATAAAAATAAACAAAAACTTTATTTTATATATCTCCTACATCTCTTTTTTATTGTACTACATAAGCACAATTTTCTATTATCAAACTCTAATTAGCACTTATAATTTATTTATTAAAGATAATTTCTCGAAACAGACACTTTAATACTTTGCCGAGCGTTATATTTCAAACTAATCTAGGCATATCGATTCAGTAATATGAAAATCAAATAAAGTAAAAAATAATGACATATATACCAAATATGACATAATTATATGATAAAGGTAATTTTGTGTTTCGAATTAAAATACGTAGTTGAAATGTATTTCATATTTGTTATTATCAAGTCACAAATTTAGCGCCTGAGAACTCCTTTTATTTTTATTAGTAACAATGGCAAGGGGAAGTCGACCTGTCTTAGGGTGTAAACTCAGTCAAATGAATAACGCGCTATCTCATAAGCTAATCGCACTGATGAACAGCGAGAAATAGAAAATTATATTAGCCGTATTGATGTCGAAATTGCTTTCAAGAGTGACAGAACATGAAGTCTTAGAAACAGAGTGGTAAAAAACGATTTGGTGTACATCAAACAAAACAACAATAAACATAACACAAAGTAGTTGAGCAATTCCGCAAACGTTCAGAAAATACTTTAAAATACAACTGTGATTTGATTGACAAGTCTCTTAAATCTTAAACAATAGCAGATACAAATTAAGCATTTACTAGGAATGCTTTAACTACTACCAGATGCAGATAGTGAATTCTTATAAATGTATTACATGGCCAATCCAGATGTGGAAATCACAATGTGCCACAATCAAACAGTGAAGCTCACTATTGTCCAAAAACATTCGCCAGAAGAATTTAGTCCAAATTAGAATATCCAAAGTAGCATTGAATTGAGTGCCATTTGACAGCCATAATATTGTTATCAGTAACAGCTTGTAACAGCTTATCTAGTTTTAAATGTATCTTAAAATATTAAAGTAGTCAAAAGCATCATTTGATATTTTTCGAGAACCTTCCATAACAACTTTCAAAAATTGCTAACGCATATCTTTCCGGATTGTGTTATATTTTAGATAAAAAACTATTTAAAAGAAATTGAACCGACTTCAAAAAATAAATGAGGATCACACTAAAAATTAAAAAATAATCAAACTTAGATTTTGAGCACAAAAAATTATCTTAATTATTAAAACCTTTTAATATAATATATGTACATAATAATCGATGAAACAACTATATAAAAATAAACAAAAACCATATTTAACTTATCTACTACACATATACACATAATCTAGCTTAATACATATCTAAACTTATTTATATATTTACGATATTATTTTAACTAATGCCAACACTTTGAAGTAGGCGCGTAAAATATTCATAAAAAAACAATTATTGAAAATAAGGAACGTTTCAGGTCCCGGGGTACGCTAGTACGCTAGGCTAAGGCCTAGGTGATTTGGAAAATATTTTAACTAAACAACAACAAAAAGTTATTATTCCTCCCGGCAATCGAACCCACGGCCTCCGTTTGGGAGTTAAACGCTTTAATCATTATACTATAGAACCAATTGCCTACAATATATCCACGAAATGTAGTGCTTAAAAAGCAAACTGAATGGCTTAACATTAACCCAAATATCTGATTATTTTAGATAAAAAATATGTGAAAACTTTCTACGTACCTTTGAAATTTGAACGTTTCCCTCAATTTGCCCCCTTCCCCCAATAGATCCCGATTAGGTTCCAATGGGACCACCTGGCAGGTGCACTCTTTCGAATAAAAAAAAATCGGCCCACAATTAATGGAGAAATTGACGAACGTACATTAAAAAAATATACAGCCGTACATAGAACCTCCTCCTTTTTCGAAGTCGGTTTAAAATACACCTTGTCTTAAAATTGTTACACCATCATTCTGCCTCTAAATAGAATAGAATCCATTCTATCATAGAAATTAAAGGATCTATATAAACATTTTTAATATAAAACTGACTTAATATACAATACTTATATAAATACCTATACAAAATTTAGCTTAATAAAGTTATGTTATATTTACCGATTGACATATATATTATACGGTATGTTGAGTTATTAGGCCCAAAAATCAATAACATTTCAAATGTTATACGTTCAAAATTTAGTACGTAAAAATGTGAACCACTTCTTGTTAAAACAGAAACTGAATTTAACGGTTGAAATAGTTCCACACACTTGACCAGAGGTGTAACACATTTTTCTTCTTTTGCGTGACTAACACACACCGAAACTGCGAATGGAGCACGTTTATTTCATGTAATAAATTGAAGGTTTCTTTAAAACGTATAGCGGGTAACATTCAATAAATTACAAAAGGTGGAACAAAAGCCCTAAATTGCTCGGCCAAAAATAACGTTAAAAGACTTAAATATTGTTCGCAAACAAGTTGTATATAATAAAGTTGCATTATAAATTTTCATTAAAATTAATACTAATATTTCTGAAATAAATTATGTTCCTTGAAAAATTTTGTTATTTCTTAAAATTAGTTGGTTAAAAACATATTGATTAACATATATTTTGAGTTTCAGAAGCCACCAAAACAACATTTTGTTTGGTGTTAAATTTTTAGTACTGTTTGAAACTAAACTATTATAATAGAATCGTTTAAAGCAGAAGAAAAATACCAATTAAGGCAAGAAGATTGAGCAGATATTGTGAAAAATGGCAGAAATATACATAGCAAGAAATAATGGGCAACATATGTCACATACATCACTATGTACAACAAGGTCTTTCTTCAAAGCACGAGATTGTCTAAAAGTAGTTATTGCCTATTTGATAGATGATGAGAATAGTTTTTCTTGCATATATTATTGATATATACGAGCAGCCTGATATAACTGATAGAGTCATTTCAGTATAATGGAGAAAATAGATAGTCAAATATAGTCCATATTCACATCTCACAAAAATACAAAATGATTTGTTGCATGACGTTAAAGCATTAAATTGTTGCGATTCTAAAAATTACTGTGACATAGAACTTTGAGCAACGGTAAATACTGGAACAAATTAATAGACTAACATCAAAGTAATATTGTTAGAAAAGATTAAATCGCTAAGCGGTTTCTCTTGATAAGCGTATGAACTTGAGAACTAAATGCACATGGGTATCTAACATAATATAGAGCTTAGCAATACAATTCATTTTCCACTCAGACAAACTTATTGATCATCCCGATAGAGATTAATCATAAAGAATGCATCCGGTTTTACCCAGCCTGGTTACCGGCGTTACTCAGATAATTGTCTTTATCTAATCCTGCAATTATGGAAATTTATCGCAATAATAATGAGTCATAAACATAATTTTTCTACCATGCCCCAGCAGCAACTATTATTAAAACCGTGGGAAAACCGTCTTGTCGCTTGGATCACCACGCTAACCAAGCCGAGCAATAATAAAAAGTTAATCAAGTATCAACTAGTATTACATATATTTAATATTTTTATATCTGTATAACGATGCAAGTACATAATTTCATTCGTTCATTCTCACATCAGAATGTGAGAATCAAATTTTAAAGGCACACATAAAGTTTTCAAATATTTTTTTATCTGAAATACGTTATTGTGTTCCTCATACGGGCTGCAGTTTTATTTGGGCTATCCATTGTAATACTTAATAAAATAATTGAGTAATTTATTCAGTACATATCTAGGACTAAAAAGAGGAAATTAAGTTAATAATATAATTGTATGATACATACCGACTTTAAATTTATCAGTTGATAGCAGTTAAAATAATATCGTAAATAGATAAATAGGTAGATATTAAGCTAAACTGTTTGTAATTAGTAGAATATAAAATAAGTTTAAAATCTAAGTTTGATTATTTTTTATTTTTAGTGAATTCCTTACTTATTTTTTGAAGTCGGTTCAATTTTTTTGTTAAGCTTATTTCACTATATAAGCCTATCAGCCAATAGAATTATTCTAGTATTATGGTTGCAAGATATTTTCGTATTTCGTAGCATTATGCTTATTTTTCGAATGACCGATCCTAAAAACCAAAAGTTGTGTTTACAAAAGCAACTAATCAGAAAGTAAAGGCAGCTCCTTTAAAAATGCTTCAAAAGGCGCAACTTAGAGTACGTGCTTGAAGTTCTAAAAGAGTTAAACGCTTGTCTGCGGAAGGGTTTAGCTGGAAGTTTAATTAGCGTAGAAAAACCCTGAAAGTGCATTTATTGTTTGCCCTTGAGATTTTTCCGTGGTTAATAACGTCGGTCCGTATCTTTACGCCGTGAAAAAAAAAATAGGTATACGGATTTACGTAGTATAATTAATTAGCGTGGGAGCTTATGTGTAGGGAATGTGTTCCCTTTATAAAAAAAAACAATGGTATTTTGAATAAAAGTTTTATTAAGATATTGTATGCGTTACATTACGTCCTCGCAGATATATAGAGAAACCTCTAACAATCATAAAATAACACAATTTAAACAAGGATTTCTTGTTCATTTTTATAATATAATTCCAACTCTAATTTGGTCGAATAATAACAGATTAAAGTGCAGGTGAAACGTACACACAATATGGAGAATATAAAAACGATATATTGGGAAATCTACGCAGCTGCAAACAAGTTCTAGCTTTAACTAGTTCTAGCTTAATTAGACTGATTGACTGTAAACCCAAAATTCTTTAATTATGATCGATGTGCCTTATTAAATTAATACAAGTAGTATTTCTATCTAATACCGAAATTATCTACAAGTCATAGTATAACAAAATATTTATGTTATATTATATATCAGCAAATGACGGTCTTTTTCTATTATTTGCTTTGTATGAAATTATGTGAAGCATCTACAAGATATTGTAATTGTAATTACAAAAATATTTAGTGTTGTCTATTTTGATGAATAATATATCAATGGGCAAGAATGAAAAACTATTGTGTTCTTACTCAGTCCTAATATAATGCTAGGATTTTAAAATATATCATACTATGTTTTGTGCTATTTAAGGATATAAAAAATGAACAGATATGAAATCTAGAAGAGTTATTGTTATTTTCATATAAAATATTATTATTGTAGAAATGAAAAAAATTAATGAGATTATACTTCTGTACCTTATAAAAAATGTCAATACAATTATAGTATTCAATAACTGCTCATTTAAATTGTTACTGTGATAATTAAAACTTAAACAAAGTACATTTTAATAGAATATCTAACCGTATTCAAACACATGGGAGAAATATTTATACTTAAATTTAAGTTTAACTCTAAACGTATAGGCTGCAAATTTACACTAACTGCAATTAAAGAAAAGATCTAAGACAAAAATGATTTAGTGTATTTTATGTTACAGGTAATATGTCTACTAAACTTTCAATTCATTCATTTGTTAAACTTGAATAAAAATAGTATAAAAATAAATAGTGGGCTAGCAAAACTACGACAAAAAGGCGACAGGATGGTCCTCCTACTGTTGCGATAGTCGCGGGTTCTAATCCTGATGGGCCAGGGTCATAAATTTAATTTTGTTTGTGACTGTTTAATATCTGTGATTATCCTAGGCAAGAGTGTAAAATTCAACAAGGAAAAAGGATCCCAGTCCCATTTAGATATAATCCCAGAGTTTTCTGGGATTATATCTAAAGTTGATCACTATCCAGTCGGTAGGCTTAATACCGAGGACCGTGGTTCGGAGCCCAAGTTAAGCTGTAGGTCCAATCACTAACAAATCCAAAAGGTTGACGTAACTAAAAACAATATAACATTTAGCATTTTAACAAAAGATTTAGGTGATATTTTCAAGGAACTCATTCAATATAAAAGCATCAGTATAGTATAAACATTTTTTTGTAGATATATGACTAAAGGTGTAAATTATCCTAAAGAAATACCAAACTAATTAAAGAGAAAAGAAAAGCCAAAATAATATGGTAACAAAGAGAGTATCTTAGAGAGAGTCTATTACAAAGAGAGCCAAGAGATCTATGACCAATATTCTTGATATAAGAAGCAACAGAAAACCGGAGGCATTACGCAAAAAGTTTTTTGTCATGCATCAAGCTGAAGAATCTATCCGTAACCAACAACAGATAAATCCTGTGACTCTCAATCGTGATAGCTTGAAATCTGCACAACACTGTTACATTAAAAGTATTAACTAAGGAGCTAAAAATAAATATAAATTTAAAACAGTTTAATCAAGAAACACTTAGCCTCTCTGGTGGCGTACTAATAGGTAACACTAACGAGATACAAATCAGCTATTGGTAAAATAATAGACTGGGCTAAACTAGATTGGGACTCTTCATCTAGAAACATCGTTCGAAGATAACTAAACCCTGATAAGTAAACCCGCATCATCGGTAACCCAGTAAACCTCAGTAAATAATTTAAAAACAGTTGATTTTAAATTAATTGTTGGTCTAAAACACAATATTTTTATTATATATTTTATAATATTTTTTAATATATATTTCACAATATTTTTGAAGATTTGGTATTACTAAATATATTATTATAATAATAAAAATAAAAATAAATAAATCATTATAATGTTTATGTATAATAAAGAGAGAATGATCAAGAATCCTGAAAACAATATAAGATATATATGTTAAAGTTGAAGTAAAATATTAAGAACATTAATAAGATTAGGTCATAAAAACGTTATAAAACTCGGCGACTATTATCAGAACGGGTCATATTAGAAAAGATTGATATCGTACATCAATCACTTTTGGCATGTTTCGTAAAATCAAATTAGAGCAAAAACACTTTATAAATGTATGTGAGATTAGTGATAACCATTGAACTCGAATTAAGCAGTGTCTTTTTTATCTGGACAAATTACATCAAAAATTGGAATTAAATAAAGTAGAAAGTTTTGGTGGCGATCGACAATAATATATAATATAGATGATGACAGTTTGACCATCTGGAGGCGTATATGATAAATCACTTTCCGATATTCTTCCTGTCGAAAAATAAATAACTGGAGTTGATTTTAACATTTTCACATCGATGATTGATTGAGCTTTAGAACCAGAAGCGCAAGAAAATTAAATACGAAAAATGTTATCTCAAAGTAGGACGACGATATGTATTCAGTAGAATACACATTGTGCAAGAAGATCATTTTTTATAAGCCCCTATAATATTTTATAGCTATAATATGCGATATATTTTGGATATAATAATATTTTATAGGCCTTTATTTATTTTTATGTATATCATGTTTTTATTATAGCGCTCCACCTGACAATACAGAACACATTTAAACAATATACGCGTGGAATCTAAAAATATTTTCTTCCCCTCTTATATCTAATTCATTTTTTTGCAACAATTTTCAATAAAAGCTATTGATTTCAATCACTGGCATAAATGCCCATTTTAAAAATATTTAAAGCCAATATCTGCTATAACATTAACTATTTCGAATTACGCAAATATGTCACTTCCCATAAATACTAAATATTTTAAGAACCTTAAATATGTATGGGAGTAAAATATGCAAATGCATAAATTAAAAAAACAAACACTCTGGATAAGTGTTGTAACAGTAAAATATTAGGTGCTTTCATGTATTTTCATCATTTTCTTATTTAAAAAAAGTAGTCATTGAGAAAAAACTGGGGCAATCTTCTATATATTAATCGGCTTAGCAAAAACCTTGCATCGATTTTGTATGAATATGGAGGCATCTGGAGGCATGAAATTTGGCGCGGTTAAGGTGTATATCGGGGAGGAATTGTTAGGTCTAATTTCTAGTGCAATATACGCTACAAATAATAAAATAAATAATTTCCGGTAAAATGAAATATGCCCAAATCAAGTAATCAGGAATAGCCGTCGGATCGGTGACATAAAATATATAAACAAACTAGCTGACCCGGCAAACGTTGTTTTGCCATGGAAAGAGAATTTCTAGCGTAGAAAAAAATAACTAACTTATTGGAAGTATGTAAGGATGTGGTATATGAGAGAAAAAGGCATGGAACGCTGTGAACAATGAGAGAATATAAAAATAACAACATATTTTTTTTAAATTTATTATAATTTATTTTAAGTAATAATTATTTATATCATTAATTCATTACATAACATTAATCTCTTAATGCTACAGCGTGAACAATATTTTTTGTTAGCCCGTCTTTAGCTAATACAAACAAACTGGATGGTTTACCCACTCGAGAGCATGCAGCGTATAATTGTATGTGTGAAAAACATGGTGTGCTCAAATCTAAGCCACAAACAGACATTTTTTGGCCTTGGGATTTATTAATAATCATTGCAAATGCCAATCTAATCGGATATTGAATACGCTTAAATTGAATTGGCGCATGTGTGGGTATAATAGGTATTGGTGGTATTAATATATTTCCTCCTCGAAACTTGCCATTTAAAATGGTGGCTTCGACAACGTTTTTCATTAATTTTTTAATGACTAATCGCGTACCGTTGCACGTTACGCCGTAGCGGGTTCAAATTACGAAGCCAAATAATTGGAGATCCAACCTTCAATTGTAAATTATGCGGTGGCATGCCTGGCAAATCCACTGAGTTCAAAAACTCTGTTGGAAAATTTACAGCTTCAGTGGCATCGCAAACTGTATCAATAGATTTATATGATACCAAGTTCCCTAGCAATAACTGTTTTATTTTCAAATTCAAAATATCAACGTCCAAATATTTTGCCGCTAAAATTGCTCTTTCTGCAAGCCACTCGAGATGTAATTCTTGTGTACATCGAGAAATATTTGTTCAATGAGAGCATCTTGCGATTTAATTATTGTGCAGAAATCAGCCGTTAATTTTACGCATCCAGTTTCATCTATAGTGACTTTTCCATCGCCGATATCTATCTATCTATAAGGTTTGTTTTGAAAATATTTCAGCGGATGGATCTTGAAGCATTTTTATGCCATTGCAATTGTAATGCTTTACTAGCTGTAATTTTTCAACATACGCCACAATGCCGATGATTTTAAGCAGGCGTTGATTTCATCAGTGTATGTTGAACGTGGAATGACGGGAAGTGTTTGTCTGGAGTCACCTGAAAGGACTAACAGAGTTCCACCAAATAGTTTGTCGTTGTTTTTAATATCTTTCAATGTCCTGTTCTACGCCTTAAGCGAATGTTTGTGTGTCATGATACATTCATCCCGGATGATAATTTTCACTGTTTCAACACTGTGATTATGGACGATTGTTTTTTTATGTTGCACACTGCGTCAAGGTTATATTGAATATTTAGTGGTAGCTTAAATACTGAATGTTCTGCCTCCATCCAATAAAGTTGCCGCAATGCCCGATGATGGAACGGCCCGTGCGATGCCATTATTTGATCATACTTAGGTGAGAATATAACCTTCTTAAATCTAAAACTTTTACCGAATTCGTTTTTCACCATTTCCAACAATATTTTCGTTATCAATAAGGAAGAATAATTTTAGATTTTATAATAAACGTATAGGAATAATTTATACTTACAACTCAATAGTCGTTGTTTGCGGGAACTCGTGACACGAGTTGAATATTTTAGAGCTTATGTAAATCACTTAATTAACTGATCGTGCGAATTACACTGTTTAACACTTAGGGTTTGAAAAATAGTAGTCGATACTCAGACCTGCTGAATATGCATAAAAAATTTCATAAGAATCGGTCAAGCCGTTTCGGAGGAGTATGGGATCGAACATTGTGACATTAGAATTTCATATATAAGATGTTTTAAACTCTGTCCGGCGCGCTGCTAGTTCCAATTCTAGGTAGATTATTCGTCGATTCTGTTGTACGTGAACCAACGACGGACGCGTAATTGTTAAAATCAAAATCTGGCAGAGCAGTGTCGCAAAATGCCGATAGAGCAATTTTACAAAAATAGTCTCTTTGTTTGCAATATATTTAGATTTTCGATATGTTTTCATTTAATTTGATGTGTGATAAACAGAGAACAAGGAATTTTATTAATTATTGTTATGGTTCATTTGGGTAATTTTAAAGTTTAAGATATTTCTGTCAATTTTACTGGCATTAAGTTCTAATTTTAGGTTTTATTAATAAATATATTTCTTAACAATGTACTAACTGAATATAATTGGCAATAAACATGTTAATTTGCGCATCAAGACTTAAAATTAATGTTGCAAAGAATATTAATAGTTCAGATAATTCCTTATTTGTTGTTGAGTTGTTAGTTCCCACGTGGGACATAGGTAAAGCAGAAAACAATAGATAAACGAAGCAATATAAGCAAATCAAAGGTGAGTTATCTGCAATACTGAGAGAAAAATCTGGAATAAATAAGCAAAGCATACGTTTTTATTTACAAATTTGGTTAATGTGTATATATTATTTTGAAATATCTACTTTAGATGATAAATAGGGATAAAACAAGGACTATATGAATACATAAATGCAGTAATGAAAATATGCAAGATTTAAAATTAATCTAACAATATAATTATTAACAGTAAATTTGTGAACATTTGAATGAACATTGATAAATATTAAGGTGATTAATGCAATAAGATATGTGACTATATGACATTTTATCATTTAAATCGTGTATCAGTTATTATGGTTATTTACTTTATAGACGTAAGTTTACAAAAATAATGGTTAATTTACACTCTTTCCAGATATATTCCTTCAATATACATTTCCAAATAGTGTCCTTTTATTATTCCATACTTATGTTCATAACATAAAAGTAAAAAAGATCATGATGTATATCTTATATTTTATGAACAGAAGTTACGCTCTGAAGTATGTTATATAATATTTGAAATGTGCTAACCACAACTATAGAACTTCGATCAGAATACGGTAGGTATGGAGAGTACACTGGATTCACTAGAGCATTTAATTCCAGCTACAAAAGTGTATACTTCACAAATGTTGCAATGTGTGGTAGAGAATTGTCACACAAGAAGGCTTTGGGACAGACGCATTGTCGTAGTAAATCGTAGCAGTCGTAGTCAATTGTTTTCACAAGTTGCAACTATGACATAGAAAGTTTCCCTTTATTCATCTAAGAAGCAATGAAATAGCGACCTTCCTGACTTTTGAAGCTTTTCTATCGCATGTAACCTCCTCAAAACAGCTGCTTCGCCAAGCAGAAAAGTTTTTTTGAGAATTTGAACTGGGTTTTCGTCCAATAAATCTGATCCAATTATTCATTTTTTATACAATTTTTTTAGGCCTCCAGGCCGTTCTTGTTCATTAATATCAATAGAATATAATGAACTACTATCACCATAAGTTTTATAATCATATTTTTCCTTTTCAATTCCTTCATATTAATGTCGAAACTGCAATTAGTGTTCTATACTCTCTACTTAGTATATATGTTCAATGAATAACTGAATAGGACTCAATGGAAAACTGTTATTTTAGACAGAGAAACGTCAAAACCATCGAATTCAATACTCATTCAATAATTTAAAATATCTAAAGATACATTCTTTTTCTATTAATAAAGCTTTTGTAATTTGGGGCAAAACAGTTTCATTCTAGTCTATTTTATTTATTTTCTATGCATAGAGGCTGTTGTAACTTCCTCTATATCCACTTATATCCGACACTAAACTTATCGATCGAATTTAACAACGTCGGACGTAATATATGCATCCGCAACAACTGCTCCAACTTTAAAAAAGCACTACTCGGACAATTTGCAATTTAAATACTGTTTGCTTTTGTTAAGTATCAAAGTAGATATGTTTGCTTTAAATTTGAAACTATTCCGCAAGGTATTTTTAGAGCAAATGGAAACCTAACTTATTTTATCAACGGATTGCAGTTTCTACGCCATATTATTCTGACCGGCTGGTTTTGAAGCCAATTGAAAAGAGCGTGTAATATATGTTATTGCTACCTTGAATAAATCTTCGCCCTTTTTAAATCTGTAGTTTACAATAGTAACATTTTTACAACCAACTTTTCTTTAATTAAAACATTGTTACCAGTCATTGCAGACTAACATTTTATTTTAAAAATAATAAAATGTGTAATTAATTAACTAATAACTTTAAAAACCACTATGATCTAGAAGTACTCATCTGTCCATACTTATTCTCTATTGTAATAACGTTGAAGTATTTACTACAACCATTGTTTTTTAACCGTGATTGAATAAAACTTTATGAATGTTGGTTTATGATTCAATGATGGCAATTACCAAGACAGGATGATGAAAGAGGAAACAACTAAAGGTCAATATATAATTAATATACTTTAACTGTAGGCAATTGTGTTATAGAGTTTGAAGGCTTTATGTGCATATGTGTTATTGCTCAGAATATACATAAGCGTTTGGTTAAAATGTATCAGGAAAGAACTAATACTAACTCTATTGCAGATATGTCAAATGCATTAAGGAAAATGTGGTGATTAAATCTAATTATGTCAAAGAAGACATATACAGGTAATTAGAGACCAAACTAAGGAGAAATACAGTAATATCATAATGACTTGCATCGAAAGAAACAAGGACTATCCATAAAGTATAAATATGCTATCTAATGAAAGTAAAATACACTACTCAGATATACAATTGTTAATTAGGTGGATTAGGCCTTCGGGGGATAACATTACATAAAAAAGCGCCTCAAACCCTGCCTATACTAGTATGAAAAAAAGTTTAATTTAACTATAATAAAACAAGTCGCTTGGATGTACTATAATGTTAAAATAAATTAAATTACATAACCTTTTTGTTTAATTATATTATTTAGATTAGAATTTTGTTATATGTCAAAATCAAAATGTACTAAAACTCAAAGATGATGCGGCAGCATTGCGTCATCAATACAGATCACGTCGGTTCACTGCTGCTTTGAATAGACTATATATTTCATATTACTTATGTATTGTATTTCTACACGTTGTTATATTAAATTCTATAAAATCAATTTGCACGGCAAACATAGATACTTCATAGATTTAATCATTTATAAGATGGTTAAAAAGAGAAGTGATGCAGAACCGACACTTTTTTGTATATAATAAATATGCAGGAGACTTATTACATATCAATGTTGACAGATATGGTGCTGTCAAATCTCCGCAGTAAGAAAGTTTGGTGGTGCTGAAGAAGACATTATTTTTGGTTACCAAGGATTCTCATTCTCCTTATACCTATCCTAATACCAACACTAATATGGTGTATATAAACTGTATACGATACGGGGATTACAGTTGGTTAACTCGTTTTCTTGAGAATTCTATTAGATGGTTTTAATTTGCACAAACTTCAGTTTCGACAAAAACCAAACCAACAGGTGTTCATTATATACTCTGAATAATGTTGATATACCGTTATTGGTATATATTACACGACTTGACGAAAACATTTTCGTTCTTTGTCCTAAAGTATATTTTATGATTTTCTGCTTAGTTATGAACAAAAATGAAAAAAAATACACTTTTTTGGTATAAAGATTGCTTTTGTAATAGTTATAGTAATAATATTCATATTTGAATTTTTTATTAATTTTAATTATTTTTAATACATTAAAAAATATCGCGCGATCAGAGTGGGGTTTAAACGTTCACACAACGCTGATAGATGGCACTAGGGTGATAAACAATGATCAGGTGTTTTGTACAAATCCAGAATATCTCAAAATGTTGTCGCGAAAGTGTAAATATAATGCTGATGAATTTTGTTATATATGTGGGCAATTTATTAAAGTTCGAGACGTAAAATACGAATTAAATACATCTCACATTCTCTGTGAAGCCTACGAAGCATATTTTCACTGTTCTGTTCGAAATCTAGACAAGACATGGGCTCCACATGTTGCTTGTAATAATAGTAAAAGATATTCGGAAGGTAATCAGCAAATTTTAAAATGTTAATTAAATGGTGAATTAAATATAATTAACATTTTAAATTAAATTTCTGTATTTTAGATTGGTATCGATGTGAGAAAAGGTCAATGAAATTTGCAACACCAAGTATCTGGCGTGAACCAAAAAATCACCTTAACGACTGCTACTTTTGCATTGTGAATCCGAGTAACAGATCGATGAAAAATTTTCAACGCTGCTGAATCGTACTCAAAAGCGGGTTGGAACAGTTTTAAAGCAGTCCTTTTTGGATTTTTAGGAAATAACAAACAAAGCGGAAAGCTACAAAAAACTAGTTGAAAATATGCTAGAAAAATTTAAAGCCATGGGCTGCAAGTTGTCATTAAAAGTTCATGCATGCTCATTTAGATAAATTCAAAATAACAACATGGGAGCGTATTCAGAAGAGCAAGGAGAACGTTTTCACCAGGACATTATGAGCCTCGAACAACGTTATCAAGGCCAATGCAATGAAAACATGATGGGGCGCTATACTTGTGGTGTATTAAGAGATAGTACCATATAGTATAGTATAGTAGAAAAAGTAAAAGCATGCACTTTTAAATTATTTTCTACTTTTTGTAAGTTATTTTGATATTAAAACTTAATAAAAACAATTAAAATGTTCATTTAGATGGTTTCAATTTCAATTAAAAATTAAAACCACAGATTTTGAAAAATATCGTTCAAGCGGTTTCTTAAATAAAAAAGCAAACTTTTTCATGCCATGTATATTTTTTTCCTATAATTACGTCCTAAAGAATTGGAATTTAATGGTTTTATAGACAAAGTCAAATTTTGTGCTGACCCGTGTTATGCATTGAATCTAGGGATGTTGGCCACCGAATAAAATACCGATATTTTAAAAAATAGCGTTTTCGATATTTTTTGAAAATATCGAATATATCGATATATCGATATATCGGACAAAAAATATCTATTTTTTTTTTGCAATAAGTATAAAAAATATGGATATATTACAAAAAAATATAAAAACACAAGCTTCATTTTAGAGTGATATTGTATTGGTAATATATATTTTTCTTTTTGTTTATATTCCAGTTTTAACCGAGTAAACGTTATTTGACTTTTTTATTATTCTACTTTAACTTAAAAAATCTGCGGAGATGGGACATATCGATTGTTTATATAAGCACATGATAATACTGAAGTAAGTTAAACAAAAAACATATCGAAAGGTCGAAGGTATATGAAGACACGGAAATGGAAGTTCAAAGAGAAGTAAATCACTACGGGAGATCGCAATAAATTGAAATTGATGCGTCAAGCATTAAACACAACCATCGTTATAGAAGTAAAAATTCGATCGATTCTCGACTCACTATACAAAATAATTTTCGAACGTGCGATCCGTATGTTGTTCCTTAGTTAAGGAAAATTTAGATAATAATGAGCAGCACTTTCAATAAAAAAGGTTTTCCGAATTTAAAAAAATCTGAAAACCTATTTATAATTATAATCCTTGTTTTAAGCGAAGCTATTTTAACAAGTTATTATTTATTATTATAGGTATATTATATTATTATAGTTATATTATATTATTATATTATATATTATTAGTTATTATTATATTTATTTCAGTTATACTTGATGAATTTAATTACATAATCTTAAAATCAGTTGTTTAAGTTGAGAAACCAACTTAATACCAACTTTTAATACAAAAAGCCATCGAAATTTTAAATGTATATTTATACAAATATTTAAATAAAACATTTTAAAATTATTATAAATTATAAACCAATTATCTCATAGAATATATATACAATATTATTAATATGTCTTTAAAATATGAACTAGAATAAGTCCGAAATAAATCACAGTAAGGCCAATTCCAATACAAAATTATAATAATTATGATACTGAAATATATTTTTATATTTTTTTATATTTTATATCTTTCATTAACATTATGTATAACATTAGTGAGCACAATTATAAAAAATATATGAAACATATTTTTATTTTTTGATATTATTCAACTTCAGTTTGTGAACATATTCATCTTCACTTTGTATTATAAAACTTTGCTGAAATAGTATATGGATTTTCACGAGACTACCAAAATAAAGGAAAACATTTCTAAACTAAACTTTAAGTAACAAAATAATATAAAAAAAATAGAAAATATTGCATAGCCATTAACACAAATCACTAAACAAAATATTCTATTTCAGTCCCTATATAATATTATTAGTTAATAGTAGCTCTTACAGTAATTCTCAACCAGGCATTATTATACATACTTAAAATTGTTGACCTTGAACTAAACTAAAAGCTAAGACATTAAATTATATCTGTTCTTAAGAAAATCACCAGAAATTCCATGAAAATAACATTTGCTCAGCAAAACACAAAATGTGCATTAGATTGAAATATATAGTCGATTATAGGAGTTAAGATAAAAGCTGAAAAGCAATTCACAAAGCCAGACAATTTAATTTATCGATTTTTTGTTTTTATATGTTTATGTGTAGATTCAAGTCCATTTTATTCAACAGCAAGTTCACATATTAATATTATAATGGATTCTTCGAATCTTATTTTTTGGGTAATTTATTTTGTTTTATTACTGTAATAATTTTGAACGAAATTTGATTGAAATGCTAAGTCCTTTCATTCTCATTTATAACTCTTTAATAACCTCTATTATTTTTATAAAATACCCAAAGTGTTCTTTTTCATGTTGTTTCATACGGATTTCCAATAGTGCTAGAAACATAGGCTAGATAAATAATTTATTTAACATAAGAATTACGCCACCTTAATTTCAGTGGAATCTGGATAATTACCCAATCATTATATATCTATTCCTAATACTTCAAACCAAATAATTTTTTTTCTAAATGATTGAACACGGATTTTTGTTTTCTAATATTGAAATAAGAATTATCCCAAGATATAAAATTATATTAAGAGGTGTAATAAAATGTATATGTATATAAAAAGTATACTCAAGAGACCTCAATACTCATAAAAGTGTGATAATTCACTCAGCACTAACAAAGCAACAAATCAAGACACATTATTTATAGTACACTGAATCTTTCACAATGGCACTTTTTACTAAGACTATACGATTTTTACTACGATATATACCTTTTCTTGTGTGAACTAAAAGCTAATAACTCTGTTCACCACTTTATGTATTTTTTATGATTTAGAATTCCATGAATATCCACGTTATATTTCGTGTTGTATGCTAAAATTATTTACGTTGAACATACTTGATATAGCTAATTAAAATAAAGGATTGAAATAAAAGTTTCTGTTGCAACTAAAATCTATTTACTCTACTCACTAATTTATACATTTTTTTATGATATATAATTAGTTCCACGCGTACACATATTATATCTTGTGTGGCATGTTCAAATTGTTTACGTTAAGCGTATTTTATTTGGTTAATTAAAATCAGAGAACGAAAGAGCTTTTAAATGAATTTTAATTTATCAAACAATTAACTGTTAATTAAAATAGATGAAGTATTAGGTATTTTAATTTTAATTAATTTAGGATATTATGAATGATAAAATATGTTGCAAAATAGTTCCATCCATGATTTTAGCCATAATTGTAAAATAATATTAAAACATAATTCAAAATATAGCCGGCTTGGTTGGCGCAGTAGTTTTAGCTCCTCCTGCTACTGTTATTATAGTTGGGAGTTCGAATCCTCCTATTTAAGTGCCGAGGACCATGGTTCGGAAACCACGTTAAGCAGTAGGTCCGGGTCAAATAAGGTCTAGATAATAAAAAGAAGAATCTAAAATGCAAATAAAACAAGACGACGAGAAATAAATATTTTTGTGTAATTATATCAACTATACGTAATACCATACGTATACGTGTATATATGTAAAATATATCAAGAAATTTCTAGGACCTCTTTAGTTTTATTTAATTAAGACGGAGTAATACAACTTATAAAAGATGGAGCAAAAATCTCGCTACCATTTTGATTGCTCGCCATCTTGGTTATGTGACGTTTAGCTCAGTTTCGCTTTAACCATTGTGTTGTTAGACGTCCATATTTTATTATAGATAAATATATGCCACAAGAACGAGCAAAAATAATGACAATATTTATTGAAAGTAATCGTTCCATTATTGTCACTCAGCGGAAATTACTTCGAAAATATCCTAATCGTCCAGTGCCTCACAAAACCACAATTTATCATTTACATGCGAAATTTCTATAATACCGTACGACAGTAGACAGGCCCAGTTTTAGAGGACAACGGACGTCTCGTAACGCTGAAAATGCGGCTATGGTGCGCCATAATATTGCAGTTGTTGTTACACATTGAACAGTGATTTGAAAATGTTCAAGTATAAAATTCAATTAGACCAAAAATTGCTGCCGAAATATCATGATCAACGAGTTGAGTACAATAATGCAATCCTAAGGCTGTCTGTGAAATTGAAGATTTTTCGTATAAATTGATAACGAGCAATGAAGTCCATTTCCTTCTCAGTGGCCACGTAAATAAACACAACAGTCGGTTTTGGGAAACACAGAATCCTCAATTAATTTATGAAACATCGTTACGTCCACCGAAAATCACTGTATCGTATGGTATTCATGTTGAAATTATCATTGGTCCCTATTTTTTGAAAATGACCAAGATATTGCAGTTATTGTTACTCTTGAACGGTACCAAGACATGATTCGAAATTTTCTTGTGCCTGAAATGGAAGAGCAAGGACTAGAGGACATGTGGTTTCAGCAATATGGGCTCACAGCATACACAGCTCGTTCAACAATTCAATTATTGACTGACGTTTGTCCACGAAGACTAATTTCACGAAGTGGCGATTTAACATTGCCAGCCAGATCTCCGGAGTTAACAGCACCAGATATTTTACATTTTTAAAAGAGTTTTCCAAAATTAAAAGTTTATGTGAATGGGGCCTATTCAAAACGATTCAACTTCTTAAAGACAGTATTCGTCAAGAAATTTGAAGAAATTCAGTCATCAGATGTTGCAGAATGTCATGAAAAATGCATTAAAAAGAGCCGAAATTTACATAGCGAATCGCGGTCACTATTTAGCCTATATAATTTTTCAATCATAACGAAAAAAAATGTAATGACCAAATAAAGTTTTTATGAAAATTAAACTTACTTATCTTTCCCTTGAGCAAAGTTATACGCAATCAAAAGGATAGAGCAGTTTTGCCTCACGCTGTGCTTATTCAATATGTTTACATAAGAATACTTATTCAATAACTTTATTACGTGCATTCGTATTAAGTTGTTATTATGCAACTTTGTACTTGTTAATGCGAGCAAAATATTAGTGTCTGAATGCCCAGCTGCAAGGGTATCCTACATAAGAAAATAGCTAGTTGATTTGATAAAGACTCAGTATAGAGATGATGACTGATGTATTTTTCTGCAGAGATATTTAACAATTCAAATATTGTGAAATAAGCAACTTTCTACATAATACTTTGGATAAGACATAAATAAAACTATTAATTAGATAATGTCATTTAATAAAATCCTTACAAATGCGCGATTGATCATCATTGGAAATGGCTTCATGTAAAAGAGGAATCACACCCTGTTACTCTCCATGACCGCCTCTAGGTCAATAACTTCTTTAGTATCGTTAAGTCTGCTAATGGGCGATAGGTGCCATAGACCATATAACATATAAATTAGCCAAATTTAATTCAATATAGTAATGGAATTAATAATTTAAATAAATAGCTTGATGAAAGAGAAAGAGCTACTGAAGATTATCATGAGCTGTTGAAACTTACGGTGACACCCATTCAGAAATATATCAGTTTTTTTTTAAAAAGAACTAATAGATTTTAGGGAATATAAATTCAGTACAGTAGACAAATTCTAATAATATAATTATAGGAGATCGTTAATCAATGAGAGTTTAAAGAAGACTCCATAACAACTTTTGCAAATCGTCTTTCCATCTTTCGCCCATTTTATATTTTTCTCAACTTTCTATCTATTAGCAAAGGGCAAGAGAAAACTGCAAATGAGAATTCAGAAAGGCTATGTTAAAAATTAAATGAGACAGCTCAGTGTAAATCTTACAAAAATATAATGGTTATGTTGTAATCACTCCGTCTGCTAATGGGCGATAGGTGCCATAGACCAAATAACATATAAATCAGCCAAATTTAATTCAATATAGTAATGGAAATGATAATTTAAATAAATAGCTTGATGAAAGAAACAGAGCTACTGAAGATCATCATGTGCTGTTAAAACTTACGGTGATATATAACCCATTGAGAAATATATTAGTTTTTTTCAAAAAAGAACTAATAGATTTTAGGGAATATAAATTCAGTACAGTAAACAAAATCTAATAATATAATTATAGGAGATCGTTAATCAATGAGAGTTTAAAGAAGACTCCATAACAACTTTTGCAAATCGTCTTTCCATCTTTCTCCCATTTTATATTTTTCTCAACTTTCCATCTTTTAGCAAAGGGCAAGAAAAAACTGCAAATGAGAATTCAGAAAGGCTATGTTAAAAATTAAGTGAGACAGCTCAGTGTAAATCTTAGAAAAATATAATGGTTATGTTGTAACCACTCCGTCTGCCAATGGGCGATAGGTGCCATAGACCATATAACATTTAAATCAGCCAAATTTAACTCAATATAGTAATGGAAATAATAATTTAAATAAACAGCTTGATGAAAGAAAAAGAGCTACTGAAGATCATCATGTGCTGTTAAAACTTACGGTGATATTTAACCCATTGAGAAATATATCAGTTTTTCTCAAAAAAGAACTAATAGATTTTAGGGAATATAAATTCAGTACAGTAGACAAAATCTAATAATATAATTATAGGAGATCATTAATCAATGAGAGTTTAAAGAAGATTCTATAACAACTTTTGCAAATCGTCTTTCCATCTTTCTCTCATTTTATATTTTTCCCAACTTTCCATCTATTAGCAAAGGGCAAGAAAAAACTGCAAATGAGAATTCAGAAAGGAGATGTTAAAAATTAAATGAGGCAGCTCAGTGTAAATCTTAGAAAAATATAATGGTTATGTTGTAATCACTCCAATATATTTAAACATATTATGTAGTGAGCAATAATAAATATACCATATTAATTGGAGTAATACTACAATTTCTTGATATTAATTAAATATTTATTAAACATTTCCATTGAAGCATCAGAAGCATCAACATTTTATTCATACCAGATTCATTAAAAATTATTATCTAGAGAGACTAGTTTCTAGGTCTTGCAACATTTCTAAGATTAACCAGTAGCAGTTTTGATGTAAAAAATTTTGCAATTTAGTATAACATGACATTTTTTGTCAATTTATTTTACTCTTTTTGTCTTGATGCGATATTTTTAACCAACAAAGAAGGAGGAGGTTCTATGTTCGGCTGTATATATATTTTTTTAATGTATGCTCGTCGATTTCTCCGTCAATTATGGATTGATTTTCAAAATTGTTTTTTTGTTCGAAAGAGTGCGCTTCCGAGGTGGTCCCATTGAAACCAAGTTATGATATGAAGGGGGAAAGGGGGGAAATCGACGAAAACTCTCAAATTTCAATTAAATTTTTTCTCAAATTTCAATTTCAAATTTCATTTCAATTCTCATTTTTCAGGCAGGTACAATGTTTTAACATAATTTTTGTCTAAAATAATCAGATATCGGGGTATAATGTTATTGCTGAACTGATGTGACGAAAAATTGGAAGTAGTGCAGTGTAAAAGTCAGTTTGCTTTTTAAGCACTAATCATATGATATGAGACGTCGTAGAAACACTGTAGGCAACTGTCTCTATGGTGTAATGGTTAGAACATTGAGCTCACACGCAAAGGTAGCGGATTCGATTCCTAACAAATTCGCAATTTTTTTTGATCCAGTCTAATCGGAACTTTTGTCAAATTACCTAAATTAGGTAGCGGACCCCAGGGCCTGAAACATTCCTTACTTTCAGTCATTGTTTCTTTATACCTGTTTGTCCTCATACGGGCTGTACTTTTACTTGGGCTATTCATTGTAATAAAATAACTGCGTAACTTGTTGTGTAATTATCTAACACTAAAAGGAGAAAATTAAAATATTTTTAACAAAAAAATTGAACCGACTTCAAAAAATAAATAAGGAACTCACTAAGAAGTAAACAATAATCAAACTTAGATTTTTAACACAAAAAAAATCTAAAATAAAATATAGACATAATAATCGTTGTAATAACTAAATAAAAAAAACAAACATTTATTTAACCTATATATTACACGTATTTTATATTCTACTATATATACACAATTTAGTTTAATTCCTACCTAAACCTATTCATCTATTTACAATATTGTTTTAACTACTACCAACTGATCAGTTTGAAGTCCGTATTAAGCCTAAAAAATACAAAAATAATAATATAATTTTGTGACATATACACAAAATTAAATTAGGAACAAAACAAATCTAATTTGTTGATCAGTTGGTGGTAATTAAAATAATATTGCAAATAGATAAATAGATTTAGGTAGGTATTAAGCTATATTGTTTACATGTAGTAGAATATAAAGTACATGTAGTATATAAGTTAAATTAGTTTTTTGTATATGTTTATTTAGGTATTACAACGATTATTATGTACATATATTAATTTAGAACGTTTTGTTTTGTTGAAAATCTACGTTTAATCATTTTTTAGTCTTTAGTGAGTTTCTTAATTATTTGAAGACAATTTTTTTGTTAAAAATATTTTTTATTTTAGTTTGTTTAATAGTTAATGACATTTTAATTTCTGGAAAGTTAATATATAGGGTCTACAAATCAGTTTTTTATTTTTCAATTTTTTCAATCAGACATTACGTAGCATTGCACAGTAAACATATTCGTTGATTTTTGAGATAATTTATATTTGAACCAGATTTTGGCTTCATTGTATGAAGTGAGGAACTGAGACATATGTTAATGGCCCAAATAATATAATAGTCTGAGCAATATGATGCTTGGTGAATATGGAGAGAGGAGTGCATGAATTCCATGTAAATTAATGGATTACTTGGATTTTATTTCTATAGCGACAGAAATATATTCAACGACTTGACTTGAAATTTATTTTAAGTTGATATTTCAGCTATATGTTAACTGCACTGTAACCTGCCAAATCTTAAGATATCTTTGTAGAAATGAGCCATTTTCGCAAAGGCGTCTTTAATTAAACGGAAGAGACATAGTTGTGCAATGATTTGTTGCCAATTTTGATGTACTAGTTCTATATAGATATAATACTTATTCGAAGTAATGTTTCAATTGTATTTCTATATCTCTTCACATTTTTCAGTTGTAATATAATATGATTGGTAATATTATCTGCAGATATGAGGAGAACGATTTTTTAAACAATTATATAACATAATCTCCATATTTTGTTTTATAGAAACAATGCCACTATGAAAAAACTGAAAAAATATTCATTTATATTAAGATAAAATGTTGAGTATATTTTGTATGCTCTAATTGATATGAATATAACAGAAAATATATTTCCAAACCTATTTCAGAACTCACAAAATGTTTATTTTGTGTTTTCATGGGTAGCTCGATTTGATAACAAAGATAAATAAAGATTGTTAGAATATACGACAACGATATAACATAAGATACATTAAATATTGACACAAGTTTCGGGGAACATGTTGAAATATGAGTCTACACGATATTATGATATGAAGAACTTATACCGTAAAAATATTTTATACATAACCGGACACGTATATAATAAAATATTTAAAACTGCGCAACGAAACAATGTATCTTTAATAGTTCTTTCATACGATGTAATACATTTTGAGAAGCTTATGATAATAAAAATATCGTAAAACAGATTCCTTATTCAATTGGGCGCCGACGTCGTAATAAAAGGGTGCTATTAAAAGTATTAAATAAAAAAGACACAAAGAATAAAATTGAAGCTCATCTGGTAATGAATATAAATGGATATGATTCTTAAGATAATATCAGACATTTCTATGTTAAAACAGAGTTAGTTATGCCTTAGTAACAAGTTAAATGTGCCGAAGATATTTGAAAAAATTATAATAACAGCTGTTTATTTGATATTACAATCTATATAGATTTTGTCAAATAACAATTATATATTTCTTATAATCTTAAAGAGTTTAAATGTTTATTATTATTTTCATGTTGTTATGAAAATGAATAAATTACTTTTAAGATTATATTAAAATTAATATTTTGTTAAAATTTACATTAAAACTTATTAAATTATTAACATATATTATATTTGTACCGTAGACTGCCAACAGTTTTGATAAATCCATTTAAGTCCTTGAATCACCTGCTACATTATATTTTTTAAATGTATGTTCCCACAATCTTTTATTCTACAACCCTCGATTATATCGCTTCCGAGCGATTTGTATCATCGTTTCTACTTTGTGTTATTAACTAGAATGCAAGTCCAAGGGATACCTAAGGAATATCGATATTTAAGCCAATTTGTGGATGATTTTTGAGCGATATTTCTGGATATTTTTTCAAAAATTTGTAATATATAATAAATTATACCGGAAAATGTCAAAAACTTAATTTTAAAGATTTATGATAATTACCGCTGTTTGGATCAATATATATTATATTTTTTATTTTGCGATCATTAAATTTCATTAAATATCGATAATTTTCCTGGTTGTTGCAAAAAAAGTATAGAAATACTTAAAAAGAAATATCGATTTTTTTTAAAATATAGTTTTAAAAAGGTATCGAGTTTCAAATAAAACTTCTAGAGTTTTAAAACATCTAAAATCTAGGGTTTTTGAAGTAGAATATTAAGATTACTCGCCCCGGACGTCAGAAGGATTTTGCGTGACAAAGTAGAAATAAATATCGATACTGTTAAAAGATGTATTGATATATGTATTTTTTTAATATATTTTAAAATATAACCATATTTTTCTTGGCGGTCAGCATGACTACAGGTTAACAAACAAGATGTACATGATTAGCTAGTTGAGCACATGCCCATTGGAATAAAATGAATAATATTTTAATTCAGTTTTATTATAAATGAGACTTTAATATAGGCGAATATTTGGTTTTTAAATAAATTTAAGCAACGTAATCCATTAATATAAGTTGAATTTAATTTGCAGTTAAGTCTTTCAATTTTAATTTTAGTCAATTATCTCTATTGTCTCGTCAATATATAAATATATATATACATATATACATATATATATATATATATATATATATATATATATATATATATACATATATATATATATATATATATGTATATATATATATATATATATATATATACATATATATTAAATTTATTTAAAAACCAAATATATATATATATATATATATATATATATATATATATATATGTATATATATATATATATACATATATATATATATATATATATATAAATATATATATACATATATATATGTATAAACGTAACTTCAAATTCAACTTGTATTAATGGATTACGTTGCTTAAATTTATTAATATACGTTTTATCTTCAATAAATGAACTCAAGCTATCAAAATATTAATGAAACTGAAAGAAATAAAACCAAATTGTACAATATAGTGTAGTACAATATCGTAGTAACAGTTAATATACTTAATTTGTTATATTCAGTTTTTTTTATGTATTTTCTTTGCATTTGGATTTAATATGTTCAGTATGTCTGAATTCTACCCTAGTAACTTTACATATCTGATCTAAGATAATAGTATCCATGTGTTTTGAATACTCCAAATATGTACGGTATTGCCTGCAAGACTGTCACTATACATACATTCTTTATATATTCTTAACAAATGTACATGCTCACACACCATGTTTTTTAATAGCCATCATGAACAGTTTCATTTTTATTGGTATAAACAAATTTAACATACATTAGCAAACAGTGTTAGATGACTATTTCATTTAAAGTCCTCTGTCATTGCGTGAATTTTATAAATTACCCTATCCTGATAATTTTGTTAATATTGTATTATTTTATTTTTGTTAGGTCTTTCAGTCAATTCTGTAATTATAATATATAGTATATATTAATAATAAATATTTGCTGTGATGAATTTATCACCTTTAAACCAATTTATAATGCAACAGATACAACATGTTATTTATGAAGAGAATAGGTTAACTACAAAAATATATTTAATCCGAAATTTGAGTGATTTTTAATAATTTGTTCCAATGGTATTCTCAAACCAATTAATTGATCTTTTTCCAACTTAATCCTTTTCCCTTAAACTAGCAATACCATAATTTTTATCTTATTCAAAAAATTTGGTAATGTCTCTTTAATTTGAACATGTAAGATAACTTTTTTCTTTGGATAACTACCTTACCTCTGAGCACAGCATGAAGAATTAATATTTAATCTATTAATGATCTAGATTTTTATAAGTATAAATAATAAGTAATTTTGTTACCGAACTATTTTCTATTCTGATGGCAGATATTTTATAATAACAACATTTACAATAAGCTTCCGGATACAAAAATACAACGATTATCTAATATATCTGCAAGACATTGTTTTACATCTGCACATAAATCATATTTTACGTACAGTCATAGCTGCGCCATCTGTGAAAGTTTGTATTTGCAAATTCTATCAGTACGTTCTCCCATATTTCGCGACATATCTTTAATTATGCAATAAGTTTCGTATTTTAACGCGGTATTTAACAGATATCAGTATCTGCTGATCCACCAATCATCATTTTTGCAATTTAACGACTAGCTACTTTTGGCAAATTATCATATTTCAATTTAATTGATGTTACTTTATCTATTTCATCAGAAGGTGCCTGAGGGTTTTCAGAGCAAAACTAATATAAAATAGTAAATATTGTAAAATAATAGTAAAATATTGTTTCACAAAGAAAACCTGTGACATCACTTTTCACTAAATTATTTAATGACAAATTAAATATGACGTATGTTCATTAATGTAGAAACAATACGTTTGGATAATACATTGGATATAGAAAATCAATACCATTAAAATATCGTTTATTTAATTGTTTATACCTATTGAAGCGAAATACCAATTATTGGTACTCTACTTTTGGGTATTAATGATTCTCTTGCATTAAACTATAGCAGTAATTAATCCAGAAGGCTTTATGAATGGAATTATACTCTTAATAATATGTATAAAGTGCCATTTTGTCGAAAATTTTAAAATTTTTGATATATTACTAAGTGCAACCAATATATAATAATTACTAATTTTTAGCTTCTTTGTCTTTGTATTCATCCCCAATAAATATACCTTTATTAAGTAGTACTTTTATAATTTTCGAAGCTAATTGATTATCAAAATATTTTAATAAATCACATCAAAGTAAGCCAGTTTAACAAGGAAATAATTTCCTATAAAATAAAGTAGGCCGTAAGATATTTGAAGAATCTTAGTAAATCGTTTATAACATAATTCAATTTTTAGCAGGTACCAGGGAGGGCAGCAGCCAAGCCAAGTATCCGGTGATTGTATTTATTCACGGCGAAAGCTATGAGTGGAATTCAGGCAACCCCTACGACGGCACCGTCCTAGCAAGCTACGGGGGAGTTGTGGTCGTCACTGTGAATTACCGCCTCGGGATTTTAGGTAAATAAATCAATGTCATAACATTTAAAATCTTGATCGGTGATGTATTTACTGTATTCGGAAAAACGTAAAATGTATCCACAACTGACAAAAACTGAAAACTAAGGTTGTAGAATATAATTTAGGTGTCTAGTTGATGAGAATTAATAAATCTCAAAGCTTTAAATCTTATGTTATCAATGTATATCACACACTTTCTATAAATTACATCTTATATTTATTCTTCTTATTATATTCAGCTTTTGGTTAATATATTGTACTTTTACTAGCTTAAAATGAATGTATAATTAATTGCAACAAAATGTGTATAAATGTTAAAATAACCATAAATATTACTTCTAGTACAATTGCATATTATTTTTGTTATACCCTTTGCAATGTTTGTATTTGAACAACAGAAATAATTTCCTTCTTTGCTTCTTTATCGTTTTGAAACCTCTAGCTATTTTCGGGGTGAGATTTTGATAAATTTTGTTTATTGAAACATGTTTTTTTTACAAATTTTACAGCTAATATTCCTACTATAAATGAATGCAGTCTGGATATATTAACTTTTGAAAATTGAACTTTACATTCCACGCTTACTTTTTTTCTTCTATGTTTTAAAACCAGTGTATGCTACAACACTACGAATAATGCTACAATTTAATTATTATTGTTCTAGTGTTACTAAAGCATCACAAAATTAAAATCTTCTAAATTTTAAGTAGACAGTAAATTTTAAAATGACCGACTATACATATTGTAAATAGAGAAGCAGGGCGCAATATATTCAATTGTAGCCATGGACGAAATCGGAAATTTCATTCTGATTAATGAATCGACTAATGGTGTTAAAGGCTGTATCCGTTTAATTAACCATGAGGCTTCACAAGTCTTCAAGAATGTTCGATAGTGTGCACATTTTCGTCTCTAATCGTTTATTAAATTTTTATATTTGTGTAACTTAAAATTATTTTAACTTTTTTTTCTCTTTGTGATTCCACAATCTGCCCTATAGGCAATAAGTATTTCTTATGTCTATATTATATTTACACGGCATGCAGAAAATCACTCCATTAAGCGATCTTCTGTATAAAATATTATATTAATTAATTAGTCTTATTCTAAAGCTTATTCTAAAGTTCTTAAATGTCCAGTAATCAGATCAGGTGGTGTTAAACGTTTTAGTCTACGCACTTCACTATCACGTCGCATATTTAGCTGATTAGCGAGTACATTGGGATGCACTGACACTCTTTCGAAGTACTTCACACAAACACATTGAATTATACTCGTTATAGGTTCTAAAAGAATATCGTGTTGTATCACTTTATTTGAAATATAGTACGGATCATCAAAAATGGCACGCAATACTTTATTTTGGAACCGTTGAATGATGAATATATTAAATTTGCGGTATCCCATAGTTGAATTACATATGACCAAATGGGCTTGAGTATAGACTCATACAGCAACACCTTGTGATCTAATGATAACTTGGATTTGTGACCGATGAGCCAATACATTTGATATAATTTCAGTCGAAGTTGTTTTCATTTATAGAGTATGTGCTTCTTCCAGGTTAGGCGTCGATCTAAGTGCATACCAAGATATTTAACTTGCTCTGCTTGGGAGAGTTGACGATGATTGATATTCACTGGTGGACATGTTCTTCTACGCAGGGTAAACGTTACATGGGTGGATTTTGTTTCATTGACTTTAATGCGCCATGTCCTCAACCATAATTGTATTTGATCCAGGTGGGTTTGTAGGTTTATTGATGCTGTGACCGGATCTTCATGAGATGCCAAGATTGCTGTGTCGTCTGCGTATGTTGCCACAGTGGTTATTTTTGTGGTGGGCAGATCGGCCGTATACAGAAGATACAGTAATTTATTTAAATAAAGTAATTTTTAATTTAGCAATTTTTTCTCTCTTGCATTCGGAAGAAAAAAGATCTACAAAGACTAAGTGGATTAGTAATTAATTAAATATTTAATATATTTAGAAAAAAACTTTTCTTACATTTAGAATATAATTACTTTTTCCTTGAACCGATTAATACCGGTTTAATTCGCACCGTCGAGAGTTCAAGAAAAGAAACCGAACTGGAAACCTCCCTTGTGGATTATATTGCTTTCATCTTCAAAGGATATTCATGACACGAGGTTTCGAAAATAAGTGTTTAAAGATGAACGGCATTTCCAATTCCAGTCACCAATAGGAAAAATTACTAAATTTAAATATAGATATTAGATTGAGAAAAAAGTAATTTCGGTTGTTTTCATGTTTCTCAAGGCGAATTTATTTCGGTTTTGATCAGTGACTTTTTCCAGACTTCTCTTGAAGTCAAGCTTTATACTATTAAGACAATTTTTCGTAGACAGATGCTAATCCGACTGTGCAAAGTCCGGACCATATGGTGGATGTATCAAAACTTCTCAGCTAATATCTCGCAATTATTATTGAGTCACTAAATATATATGTGGCCTTGCGTTGTCACGATCAAAAACAACACCTCAATTGTTCAATTCTGACTGATTAATGTTAACATTTGTTCCAGTTCCGCAAGACCCTTTCAACTACAACTACAATGTTCGGAAATAATACGGACTATTAGATTTTTCACTGTTAATTCATGTAGAGCCCAAATTTACGGCTGCTTTTAGTATAGAGTCTTATATAAATGATTCATCTACTTTATAGTCTATGTTTAGTTCAATTGCTAGGTCTATTTCAGTTACTCTTCTTATTTCATCGACTTTGTCAAAGATACAAAAAAACATTTTAAAATATAATATGTACATAATAATCGTAATAACTAAATAAAAATAAACAAAAACCTTATTTAACCGACATGTATTTTATATTCTTCTATATAAACACATTTTACCTTAATACCTACCTAAACCTATTTATCCACTTTCAATATTATTTTAACTGCTACTAACTGATCTAAGTATGATTATATTTTAATTTTTAGTGAGTTCCTAATTTATTTTTTGAGGTCTGTTCAATTATTTATTAAAAATTTTTTTTCTTCTATATATTGATACAAATTTATAGATCCAAGTGGTCCAAAAGTTTACAATAATATAATAAATTGATTTTCTGTCATCATCAGTTCATTAAAATACCAAAATCTAGTGACAAAACAATGCACAGATAATTTTATGGGTTTATGTTTTATTGTTGTCACTCTTTTTACGCAGAATCTTCTGAAACTTCTGAATTTGAGTTAAAATATCTAATCAAACGCCTAAGCCCTATTAAATAATTTTGACCTTAACATTTTAATCAAAAGGGAGATAATATAGGATTAAATAATATCAACAATATTAATGGCAGTTTTTAGGCTTAGTTGTGAAATATGCTGAGTATTTTAAAATATCATTTAAAGCTGAAAATACAAAAGAATAAACTGTTGGTCATTATAAATTACCGTCAGGGGATTTTAAGGGAGTTTATTATGTAAATTGGGAGTTTAAATTTAAAGGCCCCTATTTTTTATGTTTCCTCTTTATTTTCGCCCTTTACATTGTAAATTTATGTTAAGGTATATGTAAGCGATTTGTGTTTTATTCAATTGTTAATGAATAATTTAAAATACCTTTTGAGAATTATCGGAGAAATTATTAATTTATAATTATATTATACCCCTATGATCAAAAAATCAATAATTTCACAATAGAACTTCACTGTAACATTTTATTTCAGGAATTATTCACAGAAGTCGAAGGGTAACTATTTCCACTAAATCGGCGGGTACAATTTTTCGACGGAAAACTTTAAATTGACGGTAACATTTATAGAAAAGGTTTACAACAGGAACGACATATGTAAAAGGTTGGGAACTTTGTAAAATTTAATTTAGAAAGTTTTCACTTGACTATTTCAACAAAGTTAGTTTTGAAAGAAGCCAACATCGAGAACTATTGACCAACTCGTTAAGTTGAAATCCCTTTATACGGACTGCGTATAAAGGCTGTGATCCAATATAATTTAATTTGCCAAAAATAAATTACGTTTTTGTTTGATCCAAGTTCCAAACATTTATTATATCAACTTTACAAACATTTATTATATCAACTTTACAGTCTTATTTGGGATTGAGATATTGTATTTAACTTTCATTTTCGAATAAAAACTTATATTAATATATATTATTAATAGCATCAACACAATAGAAGAGATATACATGTTTACTTAAATATAAATAATTACTAAGAATGGAAATATTAATCTTAATTTTAATATTAGTCATTCAATAATTTTTTAATAATAAAATTGTCCTAAATGATAAAATAAATGCCGGCTTGGTTGGCGCAGCGGTCCACCTACTGTTGCGATAGTCGCGCGTTCGAATCCTGCTGGGGCATGGTCGTCAATTTATGTTTGTGATTGTTTATTATTTGTGATTCTCATAGGTACGGGTGCAATATCCGGTGCAAGGAAAATAATTATAATATACTCGTATATAACATGTAGAATATCTCGTCAATAAACGACCTTATATAACAAATAAAATTCTAAATGTCATTCTAAAGTATCAGTATCAGATTGGATGATACTAAATGTTTTAAAGTACCCTCTTCATTGTTATCACACCACTCATATTCAACTGACCGACAAGTATATTGGGGTGCACTAGCACCCCTTCGAAGTACTTAGCACTTTGAATAACGTCTTACAGTTTTAGAACCGTTAAATTACATATTATATTTTCTAGTAGTACCTCAAGATTGGGTTCTGTATGACCAAGTATTTGTTTGTATATCAATAAGTCATCTAGGGATCAAATTGACTTCCAAGCTATGCGTCGACCCAGATGTATACGAAAATATTTAACATCCTCCTCCTGGATTACAGGCGACCTAGATATTGTAGCAACCCCAGATTATATATTCTTGAATCTCATTTCTTATTCAATCTCATTTTCAATTACTACATTAATCATCTCAATATATAGTTGATAAAAAAAAACTCTGTAGGTTATGGATTTGAGAAGCATAATTGTTTCACCAACTTCCACAATATACTACGAAAGTTATTCGTTCATTATTGTATATATATATAATAATTGTTATTGTCAATTGTTTACCCTTCTCTGATTGTTGTCGTGTGATTGATGTTCATATAATAGAGTGATTGCTGTCTTTTAAGAATTACAACAAAAACAATTATTTTAAATAACAACGATAAAAAAGAAATTATATATCACGATATCTCCAGGATTTTCTAGAACTACTCTGAAAATGCAAAAATAATATATAGAAACTACATTGCTCATTATATTACACTATCGATTTATCATAGCCATTTTCAAGATAATTACTCTAAGTCTCACGAAAAGATTGCAACAAACCCTATCGAAAAAAATTTGAGACATTATTTTCGAAATCAAATGCGAGAACTGTTCCGAAAACTTTTTATTTGCGCTCTTTACATTATAAAATTATGATAAGGTTTTTAAAAGCCATCTGTGTATATAAACCACTTTCCCCTGTTTTATTCAATTATTAATGAAGACTTAAAAAACAATTAGTTAATTTGCAGTTGCTCTATTTTATCTAAACTATTTTAAAATATTTAGAAGCTTTCAAGAGGAAAATAGAACAACGACTATGATATATATTGACACTATTTCGTTATATTATCCTGCTATAATCATCAGAAATTGCGTCTTCTAACTCTCACTTGTTTAAACCGAAAAATTACTTATGGAGCTCTACAAAAAGAAATAAAATAATTCATTAAATTATATTCTAATAATTCTATAGCAGCAATTATTATTAGAATATAACGATTATTTCTTATAGATAAAAGTAAACTTAAGAAGACTTCCTGAAATATTAAAGGTATATTGCTTCTGATAGTATTGATGTTATATTTAAAAATATTGCCAAACAAATAAAATACCAACCCAGCGGTGTAACCGTATTTTTTAAATTAATAAAAAAATGCTCGCTTTTTCCAAATTTCAAGTTAAATTTACGACTCTCTTGTTGCGGCCTCGGGGTGCAGGAGATAAAAGAAAATATAAATTACCACTCTGATGTGCACTGTCGTAAATAATTTATTATGGTCGCTTGAATTATATTACTAACGTCTTTTAAGGTTATAGAAATCACGGCAGACATAATTGGAATTCTGCTTGTGCCAGTAAACACTTAAAATAAAATGAAATATACCTCTGCGCCAAAAATATGCGTTTAAAAATAAGTTAGGGAAACATCAGAAATACGTGGATATATTTCTTGACACTTACAAAAACGTTGTTTAAATATAATATCGCAATTGATGATATATGTATCTCTATAAATGCTAGTGATGGCCCAGTGGTCGAAATTCGACCACGATTGATTATGGTTCACATATATTAAGTAAAGATAATTTAAAAATGATATGTTATTAAACTGTTTTGACAATATTTTTAATATGAGATCAGAAATATATTTGAAATATAATATTATTTAAAGTAATATATGTCTGTATATTAGAGTTAATATTACTTTTACACTTGTTACAATTTTTTAAATTGCATTTAATTATATTTAATTTCCATTAAGTTTCAATAATCAATAAAGTATTGATAAGTTTAAATTACTTCGCTACTGAATATTACAACAAAAGTATTGTAGTCGTAAGTAACAGTATTTCAGAATTATAACAAATTCAGAGCTTAAAATATAAGTATATATGATCTTTATTTACATTTATCTTACAAACATAAATATGGAATAATAAATGAAATAGTACGTACATGTCTATATGTGTTATATTACAACACTGAATATATGAATAAAACAATTTTTAAAATTTTTATAAATTTTTATAAAATTAAAATATTTGGCTCTAGCGTGTATATTAAAACAATACCGAACCCAACAATGTAATTTATTCTTTACAATTTAGAAATCTATATTAAAGATATATATTTACAATCATTAAATTCACTATTGATTTTTTAAGGTCTATTCAGTCTATTTTTTTAAGGTCAGGTCTATAAAGGAAATAATCAAAATAATCATATATTTCATAATATTCATCATTAAAGACCTTCATATTTATCACTGCTTTGATATGTTAAAAGTTATTTTTATATATATTATTATATATTTTATATATATTATATATTTCATTATTTATGCTTTTTGTTCTATGTGTTTATCTATGCAAATTATGTAGTTATGTTTCATTTTAACTGCTGCATATTTTCATTACTTCATTTATATATTCAAATAGTTATTTAATTTTTATCCATATTTCCCACCTAAAATATATATTACAAAAACTACAAATAAGCCAGGCTGACTAAAAGTATAATTTCTTTACAAATTTTTTTGAACAAAACTATATTCTTTGCATATTTATTCCGTTCTTCGCCCTCTCCCTTGCAGATAGCTCATTCTTTATTTGCCTTCTTCTTGGCTTATCATTTAATTACTCCTTTCTACTTTGTCTTATGTTCCACGTGGCAACTAAAAACTCTTTAAAACATGAGGAATTAAAACTCCATGAAATTATTTTATAATTGTTAAGATTATTTGCCACATTCATTTTAAATATTGACACACAGATCGGTTAAAGAAACCTGAAGTGAATCAGAAGTTAAGGCCACTCTCAAAATTAATATAAAAATCTTAAACTCTAGAATTACTTGTGGTACAATGATATACTATTTCTCCAGAATCATATCAATAACTATTAGTCCTTAAGCAAGAACACTTTTCTTTTCTGTGCTCTGTTCACCAGATATCAAATTAAATCAATATTTTATTTCAAAATTCTAATTATCTTGCAAACAAAGAGAAATTTGTCATTCCCATATTTTGTTAATATGTGTTGGAATGAAATTTTCGCTTATGTAGAGATTTTCTTTCGCAGTTGTATATACCTCTCGATAAAAAGGATATATTAATTTGTTCTCTCTGCAAAAAATGTATAATATAATTTAACGTGATCATACTATTCATAATCGGTTTTGATCCAAACTTGCCATAACTCTTTAATAGTTCCAACAACATGGGAATAACCTAAATAAAACAGACTCTTAAAAAACATTGCTTAAAATTAAATAATGTTTTTACACATTTGCTTTTCGTTTTAATATCGTTGCAAATGTTATGGATTTGTTTTCCTATTAAAAATTGCCTGCCGACATTTTGCGGTACAACGTTGCCTGATTCTTATTTTAAAAATTACGCGTCCATGCTAGATTTATCTACAACAGAAACGATGAATAATCAACCGAATAAGAGTTGGAGCTTGCAGCGCGTCGGCCAGGGCCTAAAATATATGTTTATATATTTTATGTCATCGATATGACGGTTACTCCTGATTGTTTGATTTGGGCGTCCTTCGTTTTATTGAAATGTATTTATTTGTAGAGCATATTAAAAACAATTAAGAAATTTAAGCTAATTAAAAACATTTTAGGCGTAAAAAGTCTTCCGAGTACTTTATAAACATATGTTTTAAACAATATAAAAAGACATTTAATTGATCTCAGGTATTTAAACACTTGCGTTTATTCTAACCACATGTCATAAATGAGGATCATCTACTATTGATAATGGTAGTTGAAAATACATTATTAAAATATTTAAAATACATTAACCTCAGTTAAAAATAACTTAAGAAAGTACTTAGATGGTCCGTAGAGGAATATATACATATTAAATAAAAGTGGGTAAGTATCTTTTTATATATATTTTCTCTAAAAACCTACTAGAGATTAAACCCAGGCAAAGTATTTCAACTGTTAAACTTTTCTGAACTTTTAAATATTCCGGTCCAAGTTTTTAAAACTTTCCTCTTGCTTGCAAATTGCAAAATCCTGTTCATGAAGCTATTTAAGTTGGCCTAATAGCGATATATTTATAACTATTTGACCATACAATATAGACTCTCGATTAGAATATATCTGGAACTGGAATGACTATATTGTGACTTTCTCTATTGAAGACTTTCAGGTTCTTAATATATTGTTTTTAAATTTCCAATTATACTGACTGGAATATCAATGATTCAAATGACTAACATACTAGGTATTCAATGTCGATGTAAGCTGTCAACCTAATTCAGAACAAACTTTTCTTGCAGATATCCAGTTATTGTTACTAAATTAAACATGGGATTGCTATATACTGGGTTGAGAATGACAACAAATTATGGCCCATCATAAAAATGTTTTCTAACTATACCCTACCTTAGAAAAAAGGCATGGCAAAAGGCAAATAAGATTTGATAAACCCATTCGAATTTTCTCAATCCCCATAGTAGAAAAGCATACAAGTTCCATATATCGTTATCAATCTTTATAAAGTTTCAAGTTTCCCGCTTCTCAAAAAAAATATGTTCATTCCTTCCAATTATTATAATTATATCTATATACGTTATGCTTCTATATACGTTATGTTATTACTCTCCTGTTAGTTATTATCCTTTATTGTAATGAGTACAGCATCGAAACAAAATAATATGGAGCCAACACGTTAAAGTTTCTATAAACCAAATAGTTATCACTCAAAAATATCCCAAGATTATGTCAGTTTATAACTCATAAATTGTCATCAAGGTCTTAGCAGTTATAATTTGCGCCATGTTTGTTTTACAAATCATAGTATTTGTTTATAGTCTGAAGGTTCATTTTATTCAGGTGATTGTACCTACTACTCAATGCAGCTTCCATCGCATTAAATATACCAACTGGCGAGTAACCAACTTAGTGAATATCTTAAAAGACCATCGGGTCCCACTCAGCCTGATTGGAATGATTTAATTCGTCTAAATTTTCACTCTTATACTTTCCTGATGGGAAATAACAATTACAAATCATCACAAACAGAAGATCTTATTAAAAATGTTATCTACTTAAAAAAAATTCTCTATATGCGTGGATTTTGACCTACAAACTATGTGTTGATTGTTATTTGTCTTGCATCCGTATTTGAAGACTTCCAACCGCTGTCTTCTATTCTTTATTCGAGACCATTTAATAAATTATCAATTTGTATTTAGACAAGATTCTCTCTTCCCACATTAGCATCACGCATCGTTTTCTTATTTAACAATTTTTAATATTGCATAACTTTTTAAAACAAAGTTAAAAAAATATATATACGCGCATTTTTGTAATAATATTTTGCATAAAAAGAAAATAAATAGTATACTTTGTCGTGAAAATCGTTTGGGCCTTTGGTATTATATATTTGGCTTAGACTGAGATATATTTTTTTTACTTTATTATGCATTAGAGTATATTAAATATACAGTTGCACACATTTTAATTAATTCACCAGTGACTAATTATTCCACAAATTACGAGTATTCATATATTTTTTAATTATAAAAGGTATATGTGACTGAAACCTGGACAGTAATTTCTATTTTAAAAGATTATGACAATGCATCTGAAGTGATTATAATATTACTTTTGTTTATATTATACCCCGATTGGCACTGCAGTGTCTTTTCTAGCACTGCTTATGACATTAATTTTAACTAAATATGTGCTTCCCTCCATATAATTATCAAAACTTACATATATAAATAGAGTCAAAACATAATCCTATTAATATTTCGGATATATCTACCCCACAAATAAATATAATGATTTCTAAAAACAGAAAAATGTTAAAGATATTATGAAACGAAAACAATTTCTCATAAAAATAGATAAACATTTCCTATATCTCATGATAAAGAGGATGCCAAACGTTTATTGACGCAATGGATGAACGAACACTGTAATGGATTGAAAATTTATTAAAGAGGTCAGGGCGGATCATTAATAACAAAAAAATCGTATACCTTTTCCATCGCCTTTTTTAATTTGTCAGAGGAAACAAAGCACCTGGGGTCCGACAGGCGATATTAAACGAAATACTGAAATAGCGAGTACGTATTTCACGAGCCCCTCGTTGAAAATAATGCCATTTGTCATCGAAAGCCGCATATGATCACATTGAAAAGCGCTAAACAAGAAAATTGATAGCTGTGGTAAAGTGATATATATTATTTATGATATATTGCTAGCTCAGAATACGTTATTCATCTTCATGTCCGGTTTAGAAGCATAAAGTTAATAGAGCAATATTCCCTTTCAATTAGTTTACAAATTAGGAATCAATACCGTGCCAATACAATAATTTTGTTTGTGTAATTTCATATACAAACACAAATTGTGTAGATATATTGATCTATGTTTCCGATAAATAAGCAATTGCATTATCCCGATCAAATCTAACATTATAATTAAAAATAACAACTTAATCAAGAATATCTTAATAAAATTAGATAATATTTTGTCTTTTGCATAAATTATGCTAACTAAATTATTAAAATTAAATCAAGAATTATTCGATATTTATTTGCTACTGTATTTAATTGTAATTTAAGAAATAGAAGAAAAAATTAGAATATGGGGCTCAGATTTTTTTCTAGATATATGACCATAAACCTTTAGATCAACAATAACCAACAGTATAATAATAGGTTAGATAACTGTAATAAAAAATCATAAAAATTGATTAATAATAATAATAATATATAATGTAGAGATTACTAAAAACGCATTTATTTTAAAATTAGAAATGCGATTACTAAAATTTTAACAGAAATAAAAACACAAAATTTCAATATTCACCATTTTAAGTCAAACTATCAGACTATCTTAGTCTAGTTATCAGAAGCGCTACGAAATATCACTGATGTCACTTACCGTTTCCTAACCATCATTTGCGCATTCCTACATTTGAACTTGACCATTTATCTCATATTTCACAATTTAAAAAAGTTTAACTAAGATTTATCAAAGCATATAACCCAAATTTGACCAGAATCGATTTGATAGCGACTGTACTCTGTGAGCATAATTTTATAAAGAATATTAAAACTGTTACAGAATTTAAGTGAGTATTCCAGACACATTAAATATGAAATGGGGTAGAATATTGAAGAACGTTAAGTGGAAATACTATCCGTATAACACACTAATAGCGAGAAAATTAATATTATGCAGCTAACAACTCTAAAGAGTACCCAATAATAATATAATCGCCAGTTGGGAATCATGAGAATAGTAGTGTTAAAATAAAATGCCATGTATTTGCTAAGACATATCAAAATTATTTCCATGGTAAACTTACTGAAATATTACATGATGATAATTTGAAGACACAGATACAAATGTATTTAACAGCGCTACCAAAATATTGATTTTACATAAATGATGAACTATTAAAACAATATAAAAACTTAATGAGGCCCTACCTCAAATGTTATCAAAAGTGTTATTCACTCCAACACAAAAAAGTTTAAATTATATATATTTGATGATGTAGCTCCATATTATATCAAATTACCTTGTATTTCTGTAAATAAAATACACAAATTATAATTTCAAAGTTCATTTTAATAACTTATAGCTTTATTAAATATTTTATAAAATTTGATGTTAGCCAGGCTTAAAACATATTAAGTATTTATCTGTTGAATATTTTTATACTTTACTTGAGTTCAGTGACTATTTGGTTCGTAAATTTTCTGTACATAATAAAACTGTACTTGATAAAGGCACATTGTTCAATCAAACTTGCATCTCTTACTATTGCATGTACAAGAAATCCAATATTTGATATTAGCCTTTCCTAATCTAACCACGATTACATTTGACTGACACTTGTTAAAGGCTTGAATATAATTAATATTTTTATTTGTATTTTAAGAATATATGGCTAATAGTGAACAACAGTGAATGTTCAGTGAGTTTAGTTAGAAGCCCATTTTCTTTTATCTAGTTGGCATTCGAATCTTGTAGAAGCATATACTGACGTCATACACACTTGTATAAAAAAATCACGATAAATTGAATATAATTTTGTGTATTATTTTTAATACACAATAATCCAAACAAATGGAGCCTAGCCTCAAATGTTATAAATAATGTTATTTAAAAATTAATATTATCATTAAACTAAACTATTATTACATTAGCCACACTTAGTCACACTTAGACTTAATAAAAGGTACTTAAAATAGTAAAGACTCACGTTAGAACGATATTATTGCAGTGAATATATTACTGATGTTCTAACTGTACTTGCCGGTTCTCGCAAGATTTTTCTACCTTGGAAGGAAAATACACAAATTTTGCGGAATTTTTAGCGTTGTATAATTTCATTAACCTGACATCATCGATACACGATAAAATTTCTAATTATACTGAAAATTTATAAAGATAATGCAAATGAAACCTGAAACGATTTTTTTCAGAAATATTTTTAGACTTTTATTCCGGGTAAAGTAAATATGTAGAATTGTCATAAAGTAGTTTTTCAAGGATAAAGATAAAGTATATTATCCTATTAGCGCTAGTTCAACCAATTTAAACCCCAGAAAATAATCTTTTATTTCCATTCGCCATCATTTATTCATGAAAGCAATACGAAAGAGTTTGAATTATAAGAAGGTCCATTTCTTTACAACCTTATCTTCTTACTCTTCTATATCAAGTGAATTCTAGAGAGCTTTTTAATACATAACGTTTTATTGAAATAGAATGAAACAAGTTATGTGTAAAATAATTAAAGGAATTCATTTATTATTTAAGACCGCTGTGTGCTATTATATATGGAGTCGTGGCTTACATATGTATTAACATACGTTATTTGGCACAGATGTGCTATTCTTATAGAACCATGGTGCTTATTCTAGGATATAATGCGAACTTCTTCAGAAACTACATATTGACCATGTTCATATTGTTTAAGTTGGTCCAAAAAAATCGAGTACAGTCATCTTGTAGCATTTGTCTTTGACAAAATAAAATAATTGAGGAGCCATCTTATGAATTTCATGTCGGTTTTCATCTCTATAGAATAAGCCTGGTGGCCTAGACTTCTCACGGTATAAGAATCACTAAATTTGACAATAATATTTGATTTAGTGACTTTGTATCAATGACTGAATAATAACAACATAACCATGAAAAATATGAAAGAATTAAGAGATCCGTTTGGATATAAAACAAATATGGATGTGCTAAATTATTATAAGTACACCTAAGAGAATATGGTGATCAAGTAAAATGTGACGTGTAAGCGGCTCTCAAATAAAGCCGCTGCAAAACAATTATTCCCCAGCCGCCAATTGATGGAATGACGCTTTTAATGTAGGATACGGCTGGTAATCATCGGTTTTCGGTCAGCGTTTGATTTCGTCTACTGGCCCACCCTCTAGAGAGCGCTGGAGTCCGAAGTTATTTCTCAGAAAGTAATATCACTTATTCAAACGATATAAAATCAGTCTTTCTATCCTTACAGGTTAGAGATAATCCTCTGGATCTTAACTAGTGGAGCGTGTTTTTCTTCGGATTTTAACCAGTGGCGTAAGATACCTGGTCCTGGTAGAAATTATTTTTGAAAATTTCTGATGAAAATGACGAAAATGGCTTGACATACAGCAGATTATCATTACTTAATGGTAACAGTTGGATGAAATCCTAAGTAGAACTTGTCTCTTTCTTAATTAAACAACACTCGGTCATAATTTGTTTGGTTTTTAAGCTTTCATTGAATTTCAACCACCTGAAAGCAATGGTGGAGAGATGAAAAATGTTACGCAATTATTGCGTTACATTTTTGTGTGCTAAAGATATTCAATAACACCTCATATTCTTCATTATTTCATTATTAAGGTTCAGCTGAACCTAATATATATTTCGCCTTAAATTCACTATCTTTGAATTACGTAAATATATAGTGATTTTATACACAAATGTTTCCCCATATAGCTCTATAAAAATATGACGAGTGCAGCAGTTTTCTGTCTAAAATAATTCAGAAAATCTATTTTATTGGGAGCTCAGTTGTAACTAAATAAAAACTATCTGTCATTAAACAACAAAAACGTATATATGCATTTGTTCGTTCACAATTATTATTAAAAAAATTATTACCAATATAAATTTCAAACTCAACTACAAAACGGAGAATAGAGTAAATTACGGCAAAGATAGTGACCGACAGTAACGTACAATTGAATTAGATCGATAAATTATTGAATTTACATAATCAAATTATGATATAACCGCTATACAAATATTATAGAAAAAGAACTAATGCATGTAAAAATATATTTCAAATCAACCTAAATCGTAAATAAAAAAATTTAAAATTGCATTAGAAAAAAAACCTGATATCACTCTGTCGAACTCTGAAGTTTTTATATTATTATGTATGCAACAAGAATCGACAACTATGCAGAAATGAGAAAGATGAGTGAAATGATGTATTTGCTGTAGAAACTGTAATATCTATTCTTTTTTATCATTCAAAATCGATATCGAGGAAAATGTACTGAATTAAGAAATTAATTTTGTTCAAGATTCTGAAAAAATAAATAATGCTCGATATAAGTAAAACGTAAATGTTATAAAACCTGTAATCTAGGATAAATATTACATTTAATTAAATTAAAATTGAAATTAATTGTTACAGTTATTATAACGAGGTAAATTGCGTGAAAAACATGACAAAGTAGCGCCTATCAATAGACAATACTTTAAATAAAACACTTAGCGATTTTTCGCAATAAAGCTCCAATTACTCAAAGTATGCTTTAAAACTGATATATAAGCCTAACATGAGAAATTGTTAATTTATCGAAAAAAATTACGAAATAATAACAGTAATAAATAGTAATGTTATTAGAGGAAAAATATATTTTAATGTTTCAAGAAAATTTGTAAATCAACATATTTTTCTTTAATGGCGTGCTTAATAATCACGAAGCCGAAGAAAAGCTCCAACTTAGTGTTCAGTCCATATCTTAGCCGACATAATTTATTAGTAAAGGCATTAGTCTTTCGCCTAAAAAGTTGTTGAGCTAATCTTTACCATCCATTTTAAATCCCGCCACAGACTCAGGCACGTATAACGAGTCGTTTTACAACATCGTTACGAGATGCCCTGACAAATGGCGTCATTTTCTTGCCATATCTTTCGCATAATACGCATTTCGGATTCTGCATTCGGTCCTTGAGGGTTCAGGTGAGGGGCTGATATGTAAAATACGAGATAAAAAACGAGCAGATACAAAAGAGAACAATGGGATATTATATGGGTAAAAGAAGAGCTTTTGATTGCTGTTTTCTTTTTGCAAAATGCCGGCGAATTGTGACGGATGCGAAAGAAAATGTAAGCAATTTTTGTAATGCGGAGCTGAAAGCCCACCTCGTACGTCGTCTATCGTAATTTCGCGGTTGTCACTTTTTAGTTCGGAAAAGCCTATGTTGTGTGAATGTATATGAGAAAAAGTTGGTAAACAAAAGGAGTGCCACTTTTTTATGTCTATTGATATATGTCTTCCTATTTTTCTGACATAGATATAATCTCATTTTGAATTAACTATTTTTCATTACATCTTCATCTCATCGAATTTTGTATGCTTAGTATAATCTTAATTTCCAAATTAATTTATAACTACTGTTCTGTTGTATTTGTATCAATACACAAGCTAGACCAGTATGAGATAAAGACATTAATATAAATTTATGAAATTGAAATTAAATTCTACTTAAGGAAAAGTTAAGGGTATAACTTATATACTATACAAGTTGGTGTGGTTCGTATAAAACCTTCGTATTGCTTTCAGATTGCTATAATTTAGTAACTTTCTTTAATATCCTAAGATGCAGTCTCAAATAACTTCGTAGATCAATTTGATTTCGAGGTCATCGTATAGTGCTTCATAGGTTACGTAGCTATAAATATTGGAAATTAATCGAAGAATTTTGTTTCGGCAGCATTGAATTTATAAGTAGCTCGTTTGGTTCAATCTTTTGTTGGCACACTATAAGACCAACTAGACTTTATAGATGACTGAAAATCCAAATTGTTGATCTTTGATTTTTGAGTCTGATCTGCTTTTATATCGATGATCTTCTGAATTACACTGCTTTTACTCAAATTTTCACGGTACAGTTTGTATGGAATGGTTTCACAACTAGTCCGCAGCAAATTCAGTTCACCTTTGGTGGCCTCCTGCGACACTGTGATGCTTATGAATGGAATCGACATGGCTAATTCCTAATTTTATAAGATCATGAGTAGAGGACTTCGAACACGTTCAACCTACCTTTGGAATGTTATAGTCCGAATTGCAATACTTTTGCCTCAAATCCATTAAACTATGTAATCATTTTAAATAACTGCGGACGGATTACCAATCCAATATCAACCTATCTTCTTTTCTAGATAAATTGCTTGTTTCTTTTGTTAGTAAGTACGCTATAATTTTGCCTGAAATATTTTAAATTTTAATGAAAACTATAAAACGACTAGATAGCCAACTCACAACATCCTATTTTAATATAAGCGAAACACTTAACTTTAAAAACTTCAGTAATCACATACACAAGACAAACCGACTAACCTGTGCAATTCTTTGACTTTGTATATTATCAGCTGTTCTTTATATCTAAAGTGACCTAAATTAATATATATCAGTATTTTTATATTACTCATTACATTATATTAAAATTATTTTTTATGAATATTGCCGTTTGTTATATTATATTATTATTTTTCAAATGATTTCTCATACATTTCAAAATTCTGATCAGGCGCCATATCAACAAAGGTCCTAAAATTTTACGAATCATCTGATTTTATATTTTACTTATACTTCCTCTTAATAGTGACAATGGCCGCACTAAAGTTATTTAAAATATTAGACAAAATATATTTTAAAAAATTATTTATTACTAAAATTCTAAAATATAAAAATATCAGTAGAAAATATTAACAATAATTAGGGATTACTATATTGCGTAATTATAATAGGGTTAAAATTAAACTAAGTTATTGCTGGCTTGGTTGGCGCAGTGATAACGGCGACAGGACGGTCCACCTACTGTTGCGATAGTCACTGGGTTCAAATCCTGCTGGGACATGGTCGTAAATTTGTGATTGTTCTTAGACAAGAGTGAAACATCCGACAAGGAAAATGATCCCAGTCACTCCAGTAACCAGGCTGAGTAAGACGGGATATCCTCTGGGATGATTTCTAAATTGGTCACTGACAAATCGGTAGGCTTAATGCCGAGGACCGTGCTTGGGAGCCCATACGTTAAACCAAACCATATAAACCCTCGTTGATAAAAAGGAGACTAAAAGATTTCAGAAAAACGTAAAATTAAATGATTTGATTATTATGAGTCTATATACTGTTCTAGTGTTACCCAAGATTTGGAGAAACATAGGAGTCTCTCCTTATGTATTTGGGATTATCTTCGAACATTCTGGCTGTAATGTAAGGTTTTAATAATATAGTCGGTAACATATTCTATAGCTTATGAATAAGGCCATCCTGTCATACCATATCTAAGGCCTATGCTACATTTAAGAATATCTTATGGGCATATATACATGGGCATTTTAAATAGAAAAGAGTTTCGTTAATACTTCATACATATCTTGTTCCATTCTATCACTGTCGAACCATCCTTATTGAAAAAAATAATAGTAGCATTATTTTATCATTAACTAACAGTTAAACTAACATCATAATATAGTTTTATTAAAAATAGCTCCATTGATTAAGAATTTATTCACTGTTTTTAAGTTATATCTGATACCTATTTTTATATATATATATTTTAATTTAATAGTAATTTTGTACATACATATGTTTTAATAGAGACAATTCATGACTGATTGGATATAATTCACATTTAATATATTTGTTATTTCGACAAAAGGTATATAAAGAATTGAACAGACTAAACTTGAGGATTATCGATTCTTGTATAAACGAGTTAAATTGAAAGCATTTCTGAAGATATATAGAAAATACGGATAGAACACTATTTTCAAATTACTTCCACTGAATTTACTAAAGTTAACGCACTGGAGAATCGAATAAATATATTACTGGAACAATATCGATATAAATTGATGGAATCTTGTAGATCACGTATCAGTTTTATAACAGTTCTTCAGAAATTAATAATACTAAATCTAATGATATACTATGTAGTAGTAAAATAATTCAAAGTTGTAATATTAATAATTACCATTAATTTAGACAGTGTTTCGCCAAAAATTCAACAATATCTAACCGACTTATACGTATTTTTTAATATCGAACCCTAACGGAAATTATTTTCCAGCTTTTGATTAAAAGGGTTGCCTAATATATTTGAACTCTTCGGCAAAGGGTGATAAAGGGGCGTAATACGTCATTAACTTTTAATTTTACTCTTCTTTCCGTGGCTTTTTAATTAACAACGGGGAACATGCTGGTATTAGCATTGTAAAGCTGGGGTTTGAAGTTTAAAGACCCCTTGTTTAGTATCGATTTGGCAATCATCAATACCGGAAACTGGTTAAATTTGTAAACGTGTATCATCATTATATGTACAATAACATAAAAGTACTTGGAAATATCTTACTTCAACCATTATTACTAATAAAATAGATTATCTATAGATCGTCCAATTGCCAGCATTTGTAAAAATGTAGAATTCGTTTGAAACCAGAATATATTTTTTTCTTCCTATTTTATCTTAATTAAAAAGAAATAGATCGCATCATTTTTAAAAAATTTAATGAGGTGTGTTATCTTTTTTATTGGACGCGCTATATGTAGTTTGTTTCTTCCTTACAATAACTTATTAAATGATACAACTTAAAGAAAATTCCGTTTTACGGAACATCCCACTGTTGAGTGAAAGGAACTCTATTGGAATCTAGAAACTTAATTACAGTAAATATAAAAAATTTATCTAAAAAGAGAATGTCCCATATCGAACTTATTGTACTATGATATTTTATGATAGATTTCATCAACTACAATAGAAAAATAACCAACAGCGAGTGTTATGGAAATGTATCATCAAATAAGAAAATATTTAATAAATGGAACATGTGGAAATTCTTGTTGTGACGATTAATATAAATGAATTAAAAACTGATTTAGCTTTTCGCTAGATTTATATTCTCAAGTTATTTTAGTTGTCCAAACTTGAAAAGTATACCGACAATAAATAGTTACAGTTTGCAATTAATGACCACTTCCAGTTTAAATTTCGAGTGTTATCTCTGTATAATTATCAGAAATTCTACTGAACTTTATTACTAAAAATGTGTTAAGCCAAGTACTAGAAATAAAAATAAACCTTTATTAAATTTAATATATTTCAGATTGTGTTCACTTCTTTCAGATTTACAATAGTTTATTGACATTCAAGTATAATTTTTATCTTCTATGATGCTGATCCGTCTGGTTTTACTATTTTTGGCTATGAGAGACGAGCTTCCAAAATTAAATTTCTATTAAATTTTTAACTTTTTTAAAAATTTTATATTAATTACTGGAGATTATATTGTGAAAACAAATTTTAAATAATTTTTTAAAGCAATAAGTCAATGCCCATTCTTAATTGATATTATGCACTAGACGCCTCACTTGTGAAGGAAGGACCAAAGAGATTACGTCGTCGTTGTCCCATCTAGAAAGCTTTGAAAGATGGCAAATCTATTTGTGAGTACTGCAGTTTTTCCTTTAATAGTTCCCGACTGAACAACCTGATTCTGCTCCGCTCATTTTTTTCAAATTTCGGTAGACCAGGTTAATTCGCAGCAAATACAGTTCGTCTTTGGAGGCCGTACGTACAGAACTGCTCTGCATGTGACAGAAATCGACGGATTTCCTGCAAATCAAGGATCATGGATCCTGCAAAACATGGATGTTTGCTCATTTTTATAATTTATGGGCAGATATTTTGAACCCTCAATCCACCTATGGTGATCTAATTAAAGAGAGTCCCACCCCCTTGATAAGTTCAAAAATGGGGTAGTACAAAAAGTTGTCCTGGTACCATGAGAGGGATAATATCATATTTTACTGTTAGTTCTAGTGGTTCCCTTCTGTATAATCCTGACTTATATCTATAATTATTGTGTGTACAACAAGAATTGACTATGATAAAAATGGGTGAAATGATTTATATTTATGATGATAAACTGTAAATAATATCTGCTTATTTTTTTAAATAATTCAGAATCGAAATCCAAACACAGCCTTCCACGGTTATAGTACATAGTAAGTTATGAACTTAATTTCGGCCAAGATTTAAACAAAATTCTCGATATTGGTATAACGTAAATATCATAAAACCTGTAACCTAAGGCAAACATTATTATTAACTAAATTAAAATTCAAATTAATTGACTTCAATTTACAAAAAATGATATATTTGTTTAAATAATGTTTTTTCAACTAAAAGGAACAGTAATATCATTATCGTATTTTAAAAAGTGATTATTTATCCAGATGTAAAATATTTTGAGATAAATTAATCTAACATTTTAGTCTGAATTGTAATAATTCTGCTTGAATTCCACTAAACAATGTCGATGCTTCAAGTAACTGCTCAACGATTCCCAATTCAATGTCAACGTATCTTCTTTTCTTTTCTTTTCTTGATTTAGTTTTTGAAGTGGCTTGGGTTCGGTTAATTGAATCAATTCAAAAGGGTTTTTTACTCCCCTCGGAAGCCTATCGACTGTGTCAGGGTTTTAAATGTATATGTGTAGCATCCAACAGAAGCTTTAACTATAATTGAAAAATATTATCTTTCAACGAAAAGATACGACAACTTTCTGGAACTACTGCCGATGCAATATTATTTTAATAGAACAGAAACTTTTAATTTTAAATACCTCAATGATCATATCCCACTATCAGGCCAAACACATCGTTTTTTAAGGTCAACCAGAACCGTATTCAGTACCCTATATAACATATAGATGCTTTTTAAATATTTTACTGCAGCTATTTTCAAACGGAACTAGAAATACATACCGGCTTTTAGAAAGCAAATGTTTATTTTTAATTTCGTACTGTTATTTTTCACGTATAAATCCAATTTTATGGAGTAAAATGTTATACGCATTGAATAAAAAACATTCCACACATCATATATGGTTGTTTGGATATGGGCATGGGAAAACACGCATATAAATTCCACATGCGATAATATTTGGGATAAATTATTCCCATATATTTATGATAAAATATATAGAATGTTGATCGTTTAAGTATGAATATGTATTATCGGCCAATTCTAAAATAAAATGGCTATATTTTTAATATAACCCATTATTAAATATTATATTTTAATGCCTTATTTTACACCTCACTATAATATAAAAGAACAAACGTATGTAATAATCCGGCTCAATGTTATTATAAAGTCAAAATATATTTATAATTTAAATTAACAGTAATACAGGGAGAAAGAGAAATTAATATACACTACATTTATATTATAATTTTAAAAAAGTACAGCTTGACAGTCGTATTGGTTAATATAACAAGAAGGCCCTTCTGCTGCTCTGATAGTCGGAGTTTCAAACCCCGCAAGGCATAGATGAACTTTATGTTAGTGATTGTAACTGCAATCACCTCTAGGCAACAGTATAAAATCCGATAAGAATTATTGATTGATATTACATGTTTAGAGTCTCCTCAACGTGTTAACACTTTTTTATTAACTCTCAACCCTCTATCAAGTTAGACGAAAGTCAAGAGGATGGAACCATTCCTCCGTCTATTATACCATCAAATTCGTTAACTATTTACTTAACAAATTTACCTAATAAATATCGAAACAAAGCATATATAGATAAAAAAAATCTTAAAAAATATAGCTCGATACGAGGTAAAAAACTAAGTTATAAAATAAAGATCGATTTTCTTAAGGAAATTTGGGCAGATTTGGAGGTAAGAATATTCTTCAATAAACCAGACATGATTTTTTCTCATAGTTTTAAGCTTCGCCTTTAAATTGGTTTCTGAATTTGGGACACAGAGGTCTCTCAGTTATATCCATTAGGAGGGTATCGGTAAATTAACAGTCAGCCGCCTGTTTGATTTTACTCTTAGTGACTTCTTAATGTAATAGGCATTCTTAATGGGCCAAAGCTACTTTGCCTCCTCTACCATGTTTCACTCCAGCACTCAGCACTCCAAACTCTCTACGTTGTCATATACAAATAAAGAAAGATCTTTATAATATAAAATATTTATTATTTATTGACTATTTATACTCAGCATGGGCCATAGCATTTTTGGCGAGGTTATCAACCAATTTGTTCTTAGGTATGCTATATTGTGGCTGGTGATTCAGACCAATGCCGTGCTGTTTTGTCGAGAAATATTTGGATTGTATGATCAAGAATTTGCACCACTGGCGGATGTGAAAATATATTATCAATACCATTCAATGGGTTTTGCGATCTCACATTTGAAGGAACTAGTTCCGGAATAATGATGTCAAGTGAACTTAAATTTTGTTCATTATATGACGCTAATGTTATATTTAGTGTTGGTCGGTTATTACAACATGGCGATTTGATGTGATTTTTTTTCTGTAGCTTAGTGATGGCATATTTTCATCCCCTATAGAGCATATATGTACAGACAGGAGTCTGTGACTTCAAATCTCTCGCCAGTCTGGGCAATTATCTCAAATTTTCTTGCCAGTCTCATTCTTCCAAGTGCAAGTGGTTCTATAGACCTAAGACCTATATATAGACAGATATCCTAGACATATATCCTGGTCACAGGAAGAGAGAGGCCTCCACTACTAGTGTATTGATAAGAAATAGCATCCCAGTAACGCCAGTAGATAGGCTGGCTAAGGCTGGATCATGGATGGTCTTTGTGTTGGTAACTCACCAACCAATGATACCATAGTTAAGTGCTCACATTATTGTGAATATCCAATCCTCGTTGATAAAAGAGGTAAAATATAATTAAATAGAAATATTTATTATATAATATAAAAACTAGATATATTAATTTTAATTTAATATTTTAAATTTTTAATAAATTTAATTTCTAACCTTAACATAAAATCCATTTTTTTGTATAATGTATTAATCCGAATACACTGACTAATGGTAGGTTTATGTAAATAAAACGAGAGTTTTTCTGCAATGCGACAAATTTATTCGAACACATTTCTCCGGGCACTTTTTATGCTTTTATTTCTTTTTGCGCCTTCGGCAACTTTAATAGAAAGGAGGTCAAAATATTTATGGTATTTTTAGTTCAGTTTTCGTTAATTACTGTTGGAAATTCCCGCTCTATTAATCGAAGGCGTACAGTTTTCGATATTTTAAAGTTTTATAAATTAAAAGTACATACTAGCAAGGACAACAAAAACAAATCAACCAGTACAAATTAAAGGCTCACGAATTTAGCCATTCAAATGATAAGAACAACTTCTAACTTACCGAGATAACAGACGAAAATAATTATTAAGATATTCGAGGATAAATGCACAATTTCAGTTTTATTGCAAATTATCTTCACTATCTTCACCAAATAACCAAGTTTGTTGTTGTATTTTCAACAATAAATATCTTAAAAAATTAAGGGATCTAACTTTCTAATGAAATTCTTAATATTAAAGAACAGTATTTATCATACTTTTTTATATTTTAATAGTTATAGGATAATATACATATTCATAAAATAAGTATATTCGAAGAAGAGAGGATTAACAGCTCGATTTATATACCAAAGAAAATCCTTAGTGTAGATTTTCCTCAACATTGTCGTAGCTATTTACAAAAATACTCGTAAACTCGACAGCTATTGTCCTGTTTAAGCGTCATTTTTTACATGTGATGAAAAGATTTGGTCGATCATGTGCAGGCATAGTCATGGCATGTTGAATAAATTCTTACATGATATTCTTACAATGACACGAACTACCAGTGTATAATGATGCACGAACGTACCAGGTATAGATGATGTCCATATCAGTTTTTCCATCTACGCTAAGTATTGATGAAATAGATGGCAGCATCAATACAATGATGGCAATAAGATACAATGTTTAAATTAATATTTATTTAAATTGGATATTTCAAAGCATGGTAAGAACTATGATTGTCTTCTCTCAAATGACACTAATAAATTGTATAAACTAAATTAAGGTGTTTAGATATATTTTACTCTGGAGTGCAATTTTGTCTTTGTGCTATCTTTATATGAAAATGTTACACTGTATAACACGTCTATTGTCGTCACGAAGACCTAATTAAGTTCCCGTTTTGCGGTTTTCAACGGACAGCAAAAGTAAAATTTTAATAGCCAATTTAATAGTTTCGGTGTTGGTAGATGGCTAACCGAGATTATCGAATGGTAGTGGTCGTAGCAGTTACCAGTAGAACTATAAAGCTTCAAATAATTTAAGAGGCCGACGTAGGTATTAAAAGGACCATAAAATTACAATAAGTATCTTATAGCGTATCGTATCTTATCAATACGTATATGTCTATATTGGATTCTCCGCAATAAATGAATTTGTTTGTTCAGTTTACTTCTAAGTCTCTCAGACGTATGTAGATGGTTTCAGACAGTTTTATGGCCGATGTTTAGTTCCATGATGTTGTTGACAATTTTTTGATTGATCGACCACACTGAGATTCATATTTAACATCAAAATTTCATAACCAATAAAACAACACAATTTCCCATGAACCTGTGGTACATTTTTCCATTTTCGGAGGTAGAAAAACAAAATAACCTTCTGGAATTACCTTTTTCAAAGGGCAATAGCTTTTAACTATGTAAACGAATGCCGTTACCTTTATCTTTATTACATTTTAAGGGACATCTTTATTAGGATATCAGTATATTAAAAAAAAGTCCAAATTGTTTTTCTGCAACATTTAATTTTTGTATACTCCTGGCATTCAGATCTGAACAATATACATGCTTTACTTTTATTAAGATGCATGTTCCAATATACTCTCTCGTATGTATTTAGAATACAAAATACTGTATTTTAAATAAATTTGCTTAAAATTAAATATATAAAAAACAAAAACCAGGTACTATGTAAAAGAATAGAACTAATCTAATCTCTTTAATCAGTAAAAGAAGAATTTCCTTTCATGAATACTAGATTTTTAAATACATAGAAGGAAATCCGCTTGTTAGGGAATGAATAAAATCTGCTAAAGAATATCTCCACAGGCTCTGATGATCACAAGATTTTGTTATTTTGTTGGGACACGTTTTTAATATTTGGGTTCAAGCGTTCAACAATGGCAAAATTTTTGTTTTATCCTTCAGGAAACCGACTTTGGAACCATGTTTGATGTCTGTGGTTCATCACTGTCCCTGTCCGTAAAAACAATAAAATCATCTTCTTTACTAGTATTGCTGGTCCTATTACTCCCAGGCATTATTTCGTGTTTTGTAATTTGCGTTTAAGGCATAAACTGCAAGAGTGTTATTATTTTCCTATGATCTATTGTGACGCTTTCTAGCAACCAACATATTTTGTAACTAGGGCGGTAGCATGACACCAATATGGATCGATATATTTCAGGTGACAATTCAAAAACTTCAAAACTTCTTTCTAAACTCTTTTTTAGTTATGATGCAATAGCAGCAAATAGCCTGAAATTGCGATCCTGCAATCGATCTAATCAAGGTTCGTACAGACATCAACGTAGGCAGAAGTTTGCTATAGTAACGATTGGTGCCCTGAAAGTTATTTATAGCTGCAGCAATTAGTTTCAGTAACATAATTCATTCCTTAAATTATTCTAGTTATATGACCGCCAAAGTAGTTTTACATAAGCTAATAGATTATGCTTTTAAACTGCTTTAAATAAAGGTACAGTTTCAGATATATAAGTAAATAACCAATAAAGAAAGCATTGAAATGTAACAAACAACAAATACACTCTGTTGCGTCGCCAAAATGATTGACAAATTTGGCGATCGTTATTCTGCCTACGAAAGCATAGAGCGTTAGTTTCTGTAGAAAGCACATATTGATAAAATCGCAAAATATATTTTAAAACTATAAGTATTTGCAATATTACAATGTATATTACAAACTGCAGTATACGAGTACATCGGAGTTAAATGTTTATTTCAGTTGTATTTCACAAATAACAAATTACATTTTAAAGAGTAATTGAGATACAAAAAGCATACAGCTCACTAAGACAGTGAACTCAAAATGCTGCCATGTTGCTGCATTACCTCCGAGTTTTAGTTCATTTTGGCTTTTCAGTAGAAAAGCATTATCTAAGGACTTAAACTACAATTAGTTATACAATCCTAATAGTTTGTAGGTTAGGGTAGTGTTTTATCATACTTATGTTGAATTTTTTTCCACATCGACTATGGGTAGAGTTCTAGTTCTTTGGATTTTTATGTAGTGGTATCATCTGGAGGCCTAATGTGATTTGATGATTCCACTATTTGTCAATTATTTCTTAAGTGTGTCTGATCGAACTCATCCACCCGACAATGCTTCTTCCAACATATCCAGACACTTCTTGGGGGTATAACCTTATCGGCCTGCATGTCTATTATAATTATTCTTTGCCAATTCGATTGAATTAAATAAGTAGTGATAGAGGGGAAGTAGTAATACTCTGTAGCTATATTGTTCAGCCATCAGATCTACCACATATCTTTCTTCAGGCATATTTGTAAAAAAGTAAATCACATAAAACGCATTAACCATTTCATTTATATTTATCAATTTGAAATAGTTAACAGTTTAGAAAGGTTAACTCAAAACTTAATTTATGTATTGCAAGCTATTCCTTAATTGCAGCCTTTATCGATACACTTATACACACGATACCCCAGTGTTCTAGAATACGGTGTGTTATCCACAACAACAACTGATGGTTCCTCAAATGATTTTCAAGCCACGGCAAAAACATATTATGGTTCATTTCTCCGTAGTGTCACCATTTTTGTTTGCTTGCCTTATAAATTAGAACTTAATTTAATTACACTTCTGTCTTACTCTGAACTATTCTATGTGTTTATTAATGGTAGTACGCATTTAGCTTACACAATTCATGATATCGCGCACATTTAACTGTTCGGCGGGTATATTGGGGTGAACTGACAATATTTCAGAGTATTTCACACTGTCACTTTTCATCCCATTCGTTATGGATTCCAAGTAGATATTCGCCTGATATAATTGTTAGAAAATTGATACGTATATGTATTTATATATATATATATATATATATATATATATATATATAAATATGTGTATGTATATATATGTATATGTGTAAATTATTTTTATATGATAATGCATAATAGGTTTAAATAATCGAATCTATTCGGGTTTCAGCAAGCGTTCATTGCCGCTTTTATTTAACCTAAGCCACAATGTTTAAATGGCAAATTAACATTTATACGGTCACAGATTCGGGTAATTACAATAAAGGCCTAGTTAGATACGCTTTTAGCCGAGGACAATATTGCATTTGAAAGCGAGGGGCTAAAATAACGTTCTTCCACTTACCGAATTGGCGCTGATGAAAGATTGTTTTATTTCCCATTATTATTTTTTCAATTTTAGTATATCACAGATATAAATTATTTTAAAATACTGTAGAATGAATTTTTTGTTACTTTTTTATTCGTTTGTTACTCCTACGGTTAAAATATATTTTATGTCATCATTTGAAATTTTTACTCCAACAGACATTAAGTGGTAAAGGACACAACATCTGGTAAATGCATAGGGTGCAATAGATATTTTAATTTAGTTTCATTGACAGTAACATTTTGACGGATTTTGAGACACGTAACAGGACAATTGAAGAGTCCCCGGCCTGGCACATAGATGGCGCTAACAGAATTCAATCCATATATTTTTTAAATAACCCTCAAAATATGCGTGTATAAATTTGACAGCTTCATTAGTTTGTGAATTATAGCATTTTAAGTGAAGCAACTTTTGTTATTGTGAAAAAATGGATAAAAATGAATTTCGCGTGTTGATAAAATATTGCTTTTTGAGGGGAGAACATACAGTTGAAGCAAAAACTTGACTTGATGCCGAGTTTCCGGACACTCTAAGTTTAGACGTGGTGAAATGAGCACCGAATACGGTGAACCCAGTGGACGCCCATAAAGAGGTCGTTACCGATGGAAACATTAAAAAAATCCACAAAATGATTTTGAATGACCCTAATTGAAACTGAATGAAATAGACGCTCTAAAGATATCAACTGAATGTGTATGTCATATTATTCACGAATATCTGGGTATGAAAAAGCTCTGTGCAAAGTGGGTGCCGCGCGAGCTCACTTTTGACCAAAAACAACGACGAGTTGATGATTCGGAACAGTGTTTCAAGATGATCGAGTATAATAAATTCAAGCTTTTGCATCGATATGTGAGAATGGATGAAACATGGCTCCATCATTTCACGCCGAAGTCCAATCGACAATCATACGAGTAGACTGCTCACGATGAACCCGCTCCAAAACATAGGAAAACGCAACAGTCGGCTAGCAAGGTTATGGCGTCTGTATTTTTGGATGCACATGAAATAATTTTCATTGACTACCTTTAAAAGGAAGGACCCGCATTTGAGGAAAAGAAAGTGCTGCTTCTCCAAGACAATACACAGTATCACAAGTTAGTGAAAACGATAGCAAAAATCCATGAATTGGATTTTGAGTTGCTTCCTCATCAATCGTATTCTCCAGACCTGGCCCTCAGCGACTATTTCCTGTTCTTAGACCTCAAAAGAGGATGCTTGCTGGGAAGAAATTTTTGTCGAATGAAGAGGTGATCGACGAAACTGAGGCCTATTTTGAATCAAAGGACAAATCGTGCTACAAAAATGGTATCGAAGAGTTGGAGGGTCGCTCTAATCATTGTATCACTCTTGAAGGGAATTATGTTGAATAAGAAAGAACTAATTTTGCCAAAAAATGTGTTTTACTATGGTAGGCCGGGGACTTTTCAATTTACCTGTTAATCTTTAAATTTCTTCGTATAAATTTTTGGAGAGAAATAATTACGAAAGTATAAATATTCATCAAAATATATATTATTATTGCATTCAAATTCACAAACTCACCAATTATTTCAATTCTTTGCTTATATAAATCTTTTGTATGATAAAGTAATCAAAATTTGGTATTCGTTATACGTTAAAATAATAGTCACAAGAATATTCCATTTTCTCCCCGAAAACAGTAATTAAGTTTCAGTTATGCTCTGGTCAGCACATTGCAAAAGTATAATTTTGATAGTCAATTTGTGCTTCGATTGCTCCGAAATTATTATCATAAGGCCAAGACCGTAGATATAACATTAATTAGTTTCAGGAAATCATATTAGTCTTGCGTCAGTTATTACGAGAGACTATAAGCGTTCAATTTACACTATCCATTATAATATAATCTCGGTGTAACTTTAGTCTTATTACTACCTAATTTTTATTTTGGTTTCTGGTTAAAAATTCGGAACTATTCCATCAGTATTGTGGATTAATCTTGAATATATTAACATAGATTTTGCAACCTTTGTTATATTGCATGGGAAGAGAAATACATTGAATGAATTGAAATTTATTAATTAGATGAATAAAAATCACTTTCAATTTTTATTTATGAATAAAAACAGTATATCATCTAATATCAAAACATTATCCGAGTTTTGAAAAGCCTCTAAAGACCCACTTAAAGGCAACTTTTAACAAAATATTGCAAAAAATATATACAAATTTTTGAAACAATATCGAATTTATGAAGACTATTCCAAAAAACGATTGACAACTATTGAAGATGTTGAATGGTGAATATTGAGAAACATAATTCGAATAGAAAGTCACAACATAGCTTTTGCTTGTGATTATTTCAATTGTGATTGTCCATAAGGCAAGACAGCAAAATCCCACAAGGAACGCAACTAAGCGCCAGTAGCCAGACCCTGTGAGACCAGAGGTCTTCTAGAGTGGCCTCTAAGTTAGCCACTCGCCAGTTTAATTAAGTCCAGATAAACCCCAGTTGGTAAAAATGAAACTTCAGGTTAAAAGGAGCCGATAGCATCGTTTTTTTATTATTTTTTTAAAATATTTGCTGCTACTGCTTAATATGGACTCTAAACCCCGATCCTCGACTTACCGGCTGACATAAGAGTGACCAACTCAGAGAACATTCCAGAAAACATCTGATCTTACGCAGCCTGGTTACTGGCGTGACCATTTACTTTGTCATATTTTGCACACATACCTTTTGGACAATCATAAACAATAAATTTACGAACTTGCCTTAGCAGAATTCAAACTCACGACTATTGCAGTAGTAGGAAGCCCGTCCCGACACTTTGATCACTGCACTAAATAAGCCGGTATATTATTTATTTTATTGATATGTATTCAACGTTCATCTAAAAAATAATATAAAATGGACTATATAGCGATGTACCCAAAATGCGATTGTTTTAAAAATATAATTAACTAGATATCAAACAATCACCAAAACTACCGAACACTAAATTAAAATCAGAAGGGTAATACTATGCATCTTCCTACTTTCCTATGAACACTTACATTTATAAAATTATCTCATTATGCGCTCATCTTATTTATTCAAATAAAATAACAACTTTTATTAACACAATAATACTCAATATCAACAACAGCTTACTCTCGTATCAACGAAACTCTAAAAAACTATATAGAATGTTAACAAAACTAATATAGTACACATTTAATTGACATTTTACACCGGACCAACGTAGCTCAACACAAATTAATTTTTATCTTACCATTATTTTACCACCCCAAATGATGAAACAGAAAATGTCTTAAGGGAACAAATATTTTTTTAATAAAAAAAATCTATATAACACTAAATTTTATATCATAGCAAACATGTTTTTAACAGTGTAAAATAATTAGTATATCAGGATATATTTAAAATTAAGATTCTCAAGAAATTCTCGTTGGGACTATGCTGGAAACTTTATGCTAAAAATGATCAAAAGATTCGAAATAAAACCGCTAGTATGTAACAGATCAATTGAAAAGTCCCCGGCGTACCATAGTAAAATACAGTTTTTGGCAAAATTAGTTTTTTTGATTCAACAAAATTCGCTTCAAGGGTGATACACTGACTATAGGGACTCTCCAACTTTTCGATGCCATTTTTGTAGTACGATTTGTCCTTTGCTTCAAAATAATTCAGTTTCGGCGATCTTTATTAGACGAAAATTTCTTCCCAGCGGGCATTCTTTTGAGATCTGAGAACAGGAAATAGTCGCTGGGGGCCAGGTCTGGAGAATACGATGGATAAGGAAGCAATTCGAAGACCAATTCATAGATTTTTGCCATCGTTTTCACTGACTTGGAACACGGTGCATTGTCTTGGTAAAGCAGCACTTTCTTTTTCTTCAAATGCGGCCGTCTTCGGCGATTTCGTCTTTCAAATGATCCAATAACGCTATGTAATAGTCGCTGTTGATCGTCCTTCCTTTTTAAAGGTAGTCAATGAAAATTATTCCATGCGCATCTAAAAATGCAGACGCCATAACCTTGCCAGCCGACTGTTGCGTTCTCCCACGCTTTGGAGCAAGTTCATCGTGTGCAGTCCACTCGTATGACTGTCGATTGGACTTCGGAGTGAAATGATGGAACCATGTTTCATTCATTGTCATATTGACGCAGAAACATATTTTATTACGGTTGGTCATCTTCAAACCTTTCACCAAGCCTTTTTGCTTCAATTGACCAGTTAATAATAATATGTAAAAATTTTAAAGACTTCTCATGAGCTGAACCATTATTTACTAGTATTTTCTCTTTCTTTATAATGTATATAGCGGTCTTCAACTCTTGTTACCTAAGCATTTTTCTGAACTAAATTTCTGTGAGAAAAATATAACTTTTTATTACGTACTACGTAGTTTTATCGACCAACCTAAATATCAACTGAGCTAAAATACATTTTTGAAAAGACGAAAAGAACTACTAGCCTTATATTTGAAATAGAAATTGATAGTACACACACACTTCCTTTTCACTTTTATGTAACCATCAAAAGAGGGTATGTTTTATTGGTAACAATAACAACACATAATTGGAAGGCCGGATATTTTTGTAAGCTCCTCTCAATTTTATTTTACCCTTTTCATACCGGACATACATAAAGCGGGCCCATATATTCAGCCGTCGGATTAAACTAACGTAATTTGTTTTTGAGTATATTTGAACTGTCTTAAGTGACCCTTTTTAATTAAATAATGCCATCGGCATAAACTAAAACAATTACCGAATCCTTTTCCTATTCAAGGTTTACGAAACCAAGGAAATAACGAGTCTAATCCAGACCCAACTAAATCCACGTTTAAGTCCTAATTATGAGTATTGCCTTAGTTTTGTATTCGCGTCGTGGCGCAGCGATACTCGGAATAACATTCTATTGTCGTCCCGAAGACGTAATTAAGTTCCGGTTTTGTGGTCTTCAATGGACAGCGAAAGTATAATTTTAATAGCCAATTTAATAGTTTCGGTTTTGGTAGATGGCTTGCCAAGATTATCGAATAGCGGTTGTAGCTGTAACATTAACGTGATTTAATGAATCGTTCCGACGTTATATTGGCCGAACTCCGAACGTAAGATAACTCATGATCGGACTGGTTTAACAAGACAATAGAATAATCGATCTGCACATGGTTCCTTGCTATACTAGTACGAGAAACTACCTATACTCTCAACATTTTTTAACGCCCAATCATTTCAAATAAATGTGTATTTATTGCCAGTGGATAAAGTGGAGTAACATTGGAATACAAGTAGAGACAAATTATGCTGTAAAATATAATCTTTCTCCATTATCGTTTCCAGGCAATTTGGTTTCATTTTCACAAAATTAGTAAACCTGCATAACTTTAATAAAACTAATAAAAATTGCTAATAATTCGTCCGTCATATATAGGATCCACTGATAAGACCTTTTCTACCTATATTGTAGTTTTGATGCTGCTACCTCTATACAAAAGAGTTGTATTAAAACAAAAATTAATAAAATACTACTAAACCCTTCGAATGTGCTGAATTCTTCCTCAATGATCGAAATTTAAGAACTTTATATCCCTACTCAACTATCAACAACCCCACTATCAACATGTATCCGTCTGCCATATTTCAACTAAATTCATCAACTAAATATAGTTATAAGATAACTTCAACAACGAAAATATTAGTTTTGTCGTTCCTGTGACCCTTTATAATAATGAGTGACTTTACCATAAAATTCAATCAGGTAATAATCAGGTCTTATTGTAACGTTGGGAATTACCGACTGATTAGTAATTGACGCTTTTTTTCGGTTCGACTAGTTTAATTTGACTAATTTTTAAGATTCTAGCTTTGCCGTCCTAGCTGTGACCTTGAAAATAATTTGTCTAAAATAATTTATGCTTATATGGATTTACAAGTAATGTATATGATTTTATCTTTTGTTTATAGCATTATTATAGAATATATATTAGCTTAATACAGCAATATTTTGCACTCTATTTTCAAGATTATATAATATATATTTGATTTATATAATAATATATTTGACTAAATTTATGTTATATTGGTAACTATTAGGTACTTTTTATTAACAATTTCGATTTTTTAAGTATCTCAATGTTTGTTCAAGCCTTTTGAATATTAAAACTTCTTTTATTGAAATCTCAACGAATAATAATCTTAAAATATTCCTGATTAACGCTCAATTAAATTATGAGTATGTTTAAAAATAGTGCGATGATTAAGTAGTTCATTCTCAATATATATATATATATATATATATATATTATATATATATATATATATATATATATATATATATATATATATATATATATATATATATATATATTCCTTTCTTCACCAAAGAGAGTTCAAGAAAGAATACGTACATTCCATACATACATTCTTGCTTATGGTACTGCTAAAAAAAAGCATTCGTAAGTAAACGTTGGAATGAAATAGAAATTGCTAACCAATTACTGTTATTATGTTATATCATTATTACTTTCCAAATATTAAAATACATTATATTTTGGATCCTTTTTTCAAATCACCAGTTCGAGGCAATTAATGCGGTATTCTAATCTAGATATCTGAAAATATTGTTATTTTTTTATATTTTCTAGGCTTAACTCTTTAGGAATATTCCGTTAAAAGGATTTCCCAAAATTTAAGCTATTTTCGAAATTATTTTTTTCGAAACTGTTGACATGACATATCAATATTTAAATGAACCGATTTACTTATATTTGGTGTGAGCCTTCTCTATACTTTACTCGATCGTGCTAAAGTAATACTATAACTTGGATAGAATAACCAGTAATTTTTACTATTTCTAAAAATGTGATAAAAAAATTGTTTACGAACAGCCGTCATTTGGTGAAAAAAATTTTGCTTAACTTTTTTTCTCCTCCGATTTGCTCCCGAATAGGATTGTCTTTAAAATATAATAATATTAAGGTTCTTTTTTTTTCAGATTGTCTGTGATCAATAGAGAAATTATATCATATTGGATATCTTGTTTCTTTCCAAATCGGCATGAGATTCAAAACTTCTGAATTTGAGAATACCCACAGTAAAGTGTGGAGATTTTAGGAAATACCGTTGAAATTAATTAATTGAAATTCAAATTGTGTCTGCAAAATCTGGCAAATTCTTAGAAATATTGCTAGGAAATAAACTAGCAAATATAAAATATAAAAATTTAGATTATGAATTTAAGCGCTTTCTTAACAAGTCCTGATGCGTAACTAAAATAGAACGTTGACTAATTTTTATCGATGATGACTTTATTTAAAAATATTTAGGGCGTTTTAATAAACCATAACATTAACTAATGTACAAAATTAACTTACAGAACTGATGTAACGGAAGACAGGAAGTCGTTCCGTGTAAAAGCCGTTCAGTTTGCTTTTTAAACACTAACCATATCATATGACCAGCCGTAGAAATATTGTACGCAACTGGTTCTGTGGTGTAGTGGTTAGAGAGTTATGATCACACGCGGAGATCGCGGGTTGGATTCCCGGGGTGGGCAACGACTTTTTGTTGTTGTTCCAGTTTGGTTAGAACAGTTGTCAAATCACCTAAGTTAGATAGCCTATCTGCTACATGTGTTTTATATTTCACATAGTTTTTTTAATTTATTTACTTGTGTTTCCATTCCAAATAAGCAGTTTCAAAGTTTTTCACTTTTTCACTTGTCCAATTTTACTCGTTTTTAAATCTGGTGGGAAATTATATACATTTTTTGGTTAGATTTTGTTATATTTTTATAATTATAAATATTAGTGTGTGTATAATTACACTCATTACACTCACATACAAATTATGATATTACAAAAGTAATATCATAATTTGTATACTTTTCAATAGATAGATAAAAATTTTATATTTTTTTCAGGTTTTCTAAATGCTAACACAGATCCATACTCAAAAAACCCATCGAATTACGGCCTAATGGACCAAATAGCTGCCTTGCATTGGATACAGGAAAATATAGCATTCTTTGGTGGTGATCCTACTAATGTTACATTATTGGGCCACGGCACTGGAGCAGCTTGTGTGAATTTTCTTTTAACATCAAGCGCCGTTCCTGAAGGTAATAATAATAAAATCTATTTTTATTTGCTTTTAGTATACTTTACAATCAATCTAACAAAATAGATATTAGACGTGGTAATATTCTAATAAATTGCAATAAAAACTTTTGGTGTTTATGAAAAAAAAATGCCTTAAAAATATATGGATAAGGAAAATAAATTATAGTTTATCTGAAGATTTCATTTCTATAATATATACAAAAATTCTTGTAGGCTATGAAAAATTATTGATATAAATTTATTTGATGGCTTATTGAGAGCCACAAATATATGAAAACGAAGCACCGGAGTTGTTAGTGGATTGAATGTATATGCACAATACAAGTAAATGTTGATCAGTCAACCATTTTCAGATATTTAAAATTTATTACAATTATTCAAATGTAAAGAAATTAAAGATAATGTTGAATAGGTAATTTTGCATATTCGAAATTTATCTTCAGCACAAAAACTGGAGAGATCTTAGTTTCCCATCATCACAATGCACGACCGCTGAAAAACTACCCAATGTAAATTACCTTCCCAACCCACCTATACCTACCCAAGTCTAATATATTTCTATCACATCCTTAGATTTGTATATGACTTTACTGTAATACTTTTACTTCATTTAAAAAAAGAAAAAAATCTTGTATCTCTATATGTTTATAAATTCAAAAATTCCTTTAAGATAGTACTGACAGAGTACCCAACATGAAGCAAGTATTTTAGTTTCCTAGCAATACTACTTCGAATAATGAAAAAAATTAGAAATTCGTTACCCGTACTCTACCTACCCGTATTTTTAGCTAAAAAAGAAATAACGAGAACTTTTGAATACATCCAATATAGAATTTTACAATATTGTATCTAGTATTTTAATATACAACCCTTATTATTATTTATTTCTACAGGGACTCAACATCATTTTATGGTTGATTTGATCATAATTAATTATAATTCGCTTCATATATTATACATCTATTTTTTATTTATTATAAGAAAGCTTCATGTTAACATATTCTGAGCAATGATAGCCTGAATTTAAACCATTTAGTAACTTCACAATATATGAGAACTCTTTTCGACTGCCTATTGTCTAGCTCAGTAGGTATTAATAAATTAATTAATTGTAAACAGGGCAATCATAAATATATATTTACCGAATAATAGAGACTCCGAAATGTTTGTAAACTTAACCGTATACTAAACCGTGAAAATTAGTATTTCCATAAAAAAATCGAATTAATATTTGCTCGTTTAATACTGCGCTTTAATTACTTAAAACTTATAGGTTTTTTCGGATGGATTGTTAAAAGTTTTCGGGAAAAGTAAAGTGCTTCCTTGTTAAGTAAGTTTGAATTGCACCGAAAATGTAAAGTTTTTATGTGCGCATTTATACACAGGTTGAAGAAAACACGATGCAGAAAGTTAAAACTCCTTTTGTCTATAAAACGTAGAATTTCATTGTTTACAAAGTTTTATCTCAAAGAGTCTGTTCAATGTTTAACTAGGAACGAGGATTCGTATTTAACAATTGAGTAAATCCAACAATGCTCTAATAAAGTCAATTTAAATATAGCCAGGTTAGATTCTTGGTTTTCAAATAGTACTGATACAGAATATTTAAATTGTATTACGTGGTGGCATTAATTTATATACTTCTGTATCGAGTTTTTTTTTTGGAATATTTCGACCGTTTTTTCTAAACAAAATTCAAGCGCACATTCAAGTTATTAATGACATCATCAATTATTACTTACAAATATGAATATGAGATTATACTTTCATTAAGAACTTTATATCCCTACCCAACTATGAACAACCCCACTATCACTCTGTAAGCCTGCCATGTTTTAACAAAATTCACCAATTTATTAACTAGAGAAAGATAAATTCAACAACGAAAATGTTAGATTTGTCGTTCCTGTAACCCGTTATTATAATTAGGGACTATAGCATAAAATTTAACTAGATAATAAATAGACGTCTTATTCTAATGTTGGGAACTATCGACTGAAAACCACTATCAGCTGTTGATTGAGTAATTGATACAAAGTTTTATCTCGTAGAGTCTATTCAATGTTTGATTAAGAATGAATACTAGTATTTAATAATAATGTAAATCCAACAATGCTCTAATAAAGTCAATTTAAATATAGTCAGGTTAGATTCCTGGATTTCAGAAATTGTATTAAAACCGAACATAAGTTCTATTAGGTGGTGGAATTAATAAAATTAATTTGTAACTTCTTTTATCGTGTTTTTGGAATATTTCGACAATTTTTTAATCTAAAAATCAAGCGCACAAATTATTAATCACATCATTATTTAGGTTATACTTTCACTTGATTATATCATTTCATAATAGATCGCAACGTGATAATCTTACCTAATTCACACATTGGAGTTGGAACTGGTGTTGACCGTTTGCTAAACCTAACACTTAATATTCTACCTTCTTGCACTAAATAAACTTTTCATCATTCAATTCCTTGTCAGCTCAGTTTCAGTTATAACAATTAGTTTTGATGTTTGTCTGTGTTTTGATGTTATCCTGCAATTAAAAATATTCAGTTGGATAAATAACAGCATGTTTATTCAGATAAAGCATTACTAAATTACAATTATAATTGGCAGTGGTATTTTTTCGTATTAAAATAGCAATCAAAATGTTTTCATATCAAAATACGATAAGTAAAGCTCCCCAAAAATACTTCATTCGGAAGAAAATTCGACATGTTTGGTAAAGTAGAAATTATTGTTACTTTTAATAAATAAAATGTACTGAAATTTATAATTGGTAACAGCTGTTTTGTGAAGAATATATTATTGAACGAAATAACTAAATATCTACATCATCGTTTGTAAAATGCTACGAATTCGTTTCAGCAATTATTATCAAGACCAACCAAGGATATCCACTAAACAAATTTCTCTAAACAATGAATATTATTGAATTAGGAGAAAAATTTAGAATAGAAACAAATTCTTTATTAAACTACAATATACAATAATTCAATCCAAGTTTATCTCAAATGAAATTTAGTCGTAAGAAAAGTGTTGCTGAATGTCAACTATTTTTTGCTGACAGCTATTGTGAAGAGAGAATCCATATTAAAATAGTTTAGCAAATTAAGCAACGTGTATAATAACAAAAGTGAACGAATTGGTGACTAAAGATCTGAGTCATGAACTATTTGAAAAACCCGAAGAAGATACCACAACAATATTAAATATAAATGACAAACAAATGTCTAAGAGTCATAGGAGTAATTTATAGTTAAACAAGTTGTGTGATAAATTTGAGAGCCGATTAAACATAATAAACGATTGACATATAGTGGTAAAATTAATGCAAAAAGAATATGAATTTAGAAAAAATAGGAAATATATTTCTTCGGGTAGAGATGTCTTATCGTTTTTTATATATTTTTCAAAATCACTTGCAGAAAAAGAATGCCACACGTAAAAATTAAAAATGCATTTAATGAAAAATCTGGGATCTTTGATTATGTAGTTTTTGATTACATCGTCCGTTCAACCTGGATAATATGCCATGAGTTGGATAGCATATAGCCTATTCTGATTACCAAATAAAAACCACAAAAGAACGTTTAAACGAGAGTAAATCTACAAAAGAGTAATCAATAGAAACAGAAGTAATTAAACAGAAATTATGAAACAGTATCCTATGCATACGCTTTAATAAATTATTAGCACCAACTTTTTCAGCATTTTTCCTGCTAGAAAGGTCTAGAAATAGGAAATGTCGAGAGTTACAATACTTAAAAATTGAGTAAAAGATTAATAGTAAAATTATTAGACAGAAAAAAATTTACCAATATATGAACTGTGTTCTAGAATACACGTGGTAAAGTACTATCTACTAGGAGGTCTACTTCAATCAAATTAGTTGTTCGAACATGTTCATGGATTTGCCATGTTCAAGCAGCTTATGATAAACAATTACTATCCAGCCCACCAAACACTTTACACATAACTTTACGGTTATAGGTGTCAACACGGGCCTATATATCGTTTGTAAAGCTTCTCTAAGCTTCAAGCACTATATTTTTCTCGTATTATTGTTATGCATAATCCAATTTTCTTAGGCCGTAATCATTCGTTTCGAAAATTATTCGATTTAATTTTGTTCCATCAGGTTTTTCTAGCCGTTTTGTTTTTTCTTTTTTTTACGCGAGAAATTTGACGGCCTACTTCGATATGTTAAAAATTTCGCGGAGTTTTTCAATTGACCAGCCAAGACAAGATCTTGATCATCCAAATTTGCGATATGAAAACAAGTGAACCATTTCTGACACCTAATTTCACTTAAAACCTTCACGAATTATCGATTTCGATTTTGATTTCAATAAAATTATGATGTATATTGCCTTTTTCAGATGTTATAAAAAACTTTTTAAATAATAACATCTTACTTTAAGTATTCTTAATGCAATCTTAATTTTCAACCCATAGATCTAAATTGGCTTTATGATTTACTGATAAACCAATCTCTTTGATTTTAGGTTTTGTTGAGAATATCTTCGACTAATCAGTACAGTTGCTTAGTTTTGAGTTTGATATAGTCTGTTTATTGTAATTGTTAAACACAATATATTTAATTTAACTTATCATCAAGACAAAACGCCGAGTTATTTAGTTGATTCTGTTCGAGAAAGCCGGCATCCGTCAGTGATATAATTAAGTTTTTGCCTTTGGGCCACTGATTTGGACAGACTTGGAGCTAGTAAGTTTTAGCTTACATTATAGCTTTTATATATATATATATATATATATATATATATATATGCGAATACAACTTACTAGATTCAAGTCTGGAAACAAGGAAACTCCATCCGATATAGGTTCAATTTTAGAATTCTCTACATGCGTGACTCTAGCAGTTGACAGTAGTTCCGCGGTAGAAATTTGGTCATATTATAGATTACTCCAAAGCCGGTCAAAAGCATGTGAGACGACCAGAAGCATCTGCTATTACTGTATGTACTTGCCCAATTTTTTAATACGTTTCAGCACCATATTCTCAAATAGTTTTCATATTGCAGATAGAAGCAAAATAAGCCTGTAAGATCTGACTTGTTCTTCCAGTTTTTCATGTTTTTTAAACATTAATATTAGAACCGCCTTAAAATGTTCCGAAATATACTTTAGTCTCAAACAGACTTTAAATATGTACGTCAACATGGTGATTGATTAAAGCAATATATGGGAAATATTATCTTCTGGAACCTCCACTGCAAAATCCAATAATATTTTACTGACATAAACGAATTACACTACCTTCATATCCATAATGTTCTAAGGGGCAATTACCACTCAAACATGCCATAGTTTGAATACGTATTGCTAGAAATATACCACAACTTTGACATTATGTAAAAATATTAGAATATAAACGTAGATAATATTTAAGTATATTCCTCTTGTATTAAAATTCTTGCAACATTTTTTCGTTTTCTGTTTTAAGTAAACATTTTCAATTTCTAAAAAAAAATCTCAATAGATTTCTATATGCGAAAAATTCTCACGTTTTGATTATTCTCGTTATTTATCACCTACCTCCGTTTGAGCCTTCTGCTTTGTTATTCAAGGAATATATCTGCTTACATATTCTTCACAAGTTCAGCAAACTGATTCCCCAAAGACCTAGTTAAAGAATTCGAACCCACAAACACCATTGCTCGCTTTTTCAACCTACTCAGATAAAGTCGTATGTATCCTACACCTTTTACATCGATCGCAAAGTTTCAAAACTTTTAGGGAATTCGAAATAACGTTAATATCGAAAAGCAGAAGAAGGTCTGGTTTGTTTTACTCCCAGTGAAACTTTCTCCCGAACCGTTCTTTTTTTCGTGGAATCTTTATGAGCGTGATATTTCGTTTAGTGGTATAATTTGCGATAAATGTTTTCTCAAATGTTTCAATTCAATTCGCAGGATTAACAAGAAAAAACCTTGAAGCGGATGTTGGGCAATGATATTAAAAAATATTTTATCACGCTTCTAGATTTGATGTTTGATTGTTTTTTTGAGTTTGAATTTGATTTTTATTATATATTATAATTAGCCTTGGGAATTATCAACTGAATGAAGTCGAACTAGTCGATAGTTAAAAGTAGTCAACTAAAAATAGTAATTACTATTGCAGTCATATATACGCTTACTCTGTTGTCAATTCGTGATAACATACAAAGATATACGAATTACTTCCCGTATTAATTTTGATAGAGGAACGGATGGAGGTAATATCTTGCATCTCTGTACTATATAGATCAGTTTTTGGGAAGGATATGAAGCACAAGTGACATCCTTGCACTACATTATGCACACAATTGCTGCTTCTTCATTTACGAATAAGATATACATACCACAAGGACTTTTCTCTATATTCCTGACGACCCTAAAACGATTGTAGGAATCGGAATAGATGCATTATTATAATAAATTATTTAATAATGAAATATTAATAAGTAGATATTTTAATTTAATATAATTTTATTTCTACATATATACTTCTCAACGTTTATACAATTTTATAAATCTAAAAAATCTAATCTAAATGTAATTCTTACATTTTGGAATACCCTCAGAAAAACATTTCTTTTTACGACGTCTTCATTTATCATATCTTTTTAATTCCATACAACAATAGGTAATTCATTTATTGTAGTATTTAATATATTGTAGCATGTAATGTGTAGTGTAATGCAGGTAGACAAATCGGCAGAACAAGTTGTATCATACATGTCTATTTTACAGCTAACTGGAATATCAAAGTTATTTGAGAAATTAAAAGATAAAAGAGAGATATACCAGATTTCCAGTTTGGATTTCTAAATCACCACCCGACCATCGACCAAGTGCATAGAGTAGCAACGGTTGTTGAAAAGGCATACGAATAAAAGATATACTGCCATGCAATATTCCTGGACGCCGCACAAGCTTTTGCCCGGACATGACATTTGGAATTAATATACAAAATGAGCAAATTGTTACTACGGAATTACTGCCTACTTCTGGAATCATATCTTTATGAAAGAAAATTTAGAGTCTCGATGAGTCTCCTTGTCTTGGGAGAACTCCATCTGCTCTATATTGTTGATATCCCCACAACAAAAGAAAGAGTACTTGGAACCTTTGCCGACGACACAGTTATCATGGCAAAATATCTCTGTTTAAGAGAGTAGAAAATATACAACAAAATCTATAAATGGCTAGAGACATTATCTGAAATACAGCTTAGTAACTCCAAATCTGTCCGTTAATGTTGTGTTGCGGCGAAATGACAAAAACGTAATTATATTACTTGACGGATGCGCAAGTCCTCACGCAGGGTAATTCAAATACCTAAGAATATATCTCTATGGTAGGTTTAACTGCAAACACCATTTTTGACAAAAAGCAGAGCAGATTATATTCAGAGTCAAACAACTGTACTGATTAGTAGGAAAATACTCTCAACTTGACCTAAAATCAAGGCGATTGGTTTATAAGTCAATAACAACGCCAATTAGGACATATTGGTTGCAAATATGGAGTTGCACTTAGACAACAAATCAACTAGTAATCCAACGCACATAAAATATAATTCTACTTGCTTATCGCTGCGTAACCAACGAAAAACTACACGATAACCTCGAAGTGAATCAAATACACGAAGAAATCCAAGATTTCGCCCAAACACATTAAATAAGGCTGCTGAATCACAGCTACGTGGAAGCAATACAGCTTCTGGACAACACGCAAGAGATCAGAAGATTGAAGCGAATTAAACCACAACGAACTTGTTTAGTGAAATACATGATGTATGTATTAATCCCGTACTCGCGTTAATACGCAAGCATACAATTATAGTAGTAATAAATTAAATGTAAATTAAGATTGTACTAAGCATATCTACTGTGGGATATAATTAATAAAAAAAATTTAATGTAGTGTCCCAAAATTTTTTCAAACGATATGAATGATACTGTTTTATATGGAACAAAATGCATTTTAGTTCAGTGTTCAAGAATTGAAATAAGAAAAGTAGGAATTCATATTCAAATTCAAATAAAAATATCCATGGAAAATACCCTGTAGAGTTTAGTCAGTTCGATAACTCACATATATTTTTCTAAAAACTACGATGTTTACTTCATAATTGTGTGATCACTTATCAAAAGTGTGGAACAACCCAAAAATGTCAGTGAATATTATTAATATTCCATGCTTCATAAACTCACAAAATTTCCATTAATGCAAATAAGGGACTATTGTTTCCTGAGATCCATATAATTACTATTAACACTAGAGGCGGGCGTGAATGAGAAATTATAGTAATTTGCGTGACGTCTGCGTAAATTCATCACATTAGTTGTCCACTATTAGGATCAAGTAATCTTATACAATAACGAATATATAAACTTATTCTATTGTTTTAGTAATTATTCGTAGTAAGTAAATAACATTTTCATTGTGTGTGTTTAGAAAATATTATAGGTTATACAGATTATACATGATTTACGAAGGCGTATTAATATTTCTATAACTTTAAAAGCTAATCTCAGATAAAAATTAAATTAACTGAATTTTCAAAAGCTAACAGCGTATCAATTGACTTAACTCCTCATATGGTAATAAAGCAAGATGTTACAGCATTGTAAAACACTGGCATAATGAATTCTACCGTAAACGATTCTCGCTCCAGAATAAGTTCCGTAAAGGTCGTTTAAAATATATTATTCTACCAGATGATACACGTGATCCTATAAAAATAATCGTCCTTAAACACCATATTGACAAAGGCGAATTTGAAATATACACATTATATCCATTACATTAATATATTACCATAAATGTAGAATAAACGCACTTAATTCAATTTAACCCAATCACATTTGCAATATTTTGCTTAAACTCACCAACCTCGAGAAAAAACTGTTATGCTATATTCTGTTAGGTAGTTTTGGCTTAAACTTTATAATTTTCGAAACTAATAAAAATAGTTAACGTGAAATGGACCTAGTAGTAGACGGGACATTCTAATAGTGAAAAGTATCTTTCATACAACAACCCATGATACCATAAAGCCATACTTTGACACACAAAAGTCTGCCAGTCTAAATAGTATTTACGACAAAATGTTCCGAACATATTATTTCACCATAAATTAAGGAATGGATTGAATTTCCAAGCAACTTTATAATAAAAACGTTTTATTTATATTAACGCAACAATATTTATAATCTATAACATTTGATTAAATTGATTTATGAAGCAATAAACTTACAAATTGTCAAAAAATTAAGAGACTGTTATAAAAAGGGCTTATTAGTCTTCTACATGATGCCTATTATCATCAACAGATGCATATTTCCTGAAAAATATATGTTTGAGCTCAAAAATAATTTTCATCAAATTCAGCTCTTCTGAAGTCATATATCTAATATAGTTGTGTTGATAATTCACATATTTATTCCAGAATTTAATTCAGTAAACTTACTAAAATAGTCTAGTTTTACATGCTTAAAGCTGACGTATTACTATAATTATTCACTGAATAAAGAAGGCGACCGTTTCCTAGTAGTCACAATTAATAAATAGAATTACAAAGCAAAGGTCGTAACTTTGCACAAAAAGAATCCCGCCTACTTGATTTGACCTTAAATAAATATTATGTGGGTTTTAGTTTTCCGTCAGGCTCATTTATTTATAAATAGCCGTTATAGGTTTCCAAGGATAGAATAAAAATGGCATTATTTCAACTTTCGTATTACTACTATTACATAACGTAATTCATCTGTTTCAATTATTTAATTTCCATACATTAATTTGTTTTATTAAAGTATTGTATTGTTCTTACCAGGTGTGTTACTTAAATGGATTTTAATCTTCCATATCTATTGGTGAAAATGTTAAGTATCAATGTAAACAAAAACAAAAAATCTGCTGTTAAAATCCATCAAATATATTTAAAACTTATAGTGATGTTCCTTCATCATATCCAAGTGCTTAATTTTTTTTCTAACTATTTAATGTAGTTGCTTTTGATATGAATGATATAGGATGGCCAAAGAAACCCAAAGACAACTAGAAAACTAGGTTCAAACTGCAAAATAAAAGATTCAAAAGGAGACAAAAATACCATCACAAGAATTGACTAAAAATGGCATTTCAAACCGTTTCAAAACTGCGGTTTCTTGATTGCTTACCTGACAAGAAGAGTATTCTGCGGCGTATTGTGATTGGCGATTAAAAATAGATTTAGTAAAATAATACAAACCGCAGAAAGTCATGAGTTAGCTCAGGATGCATCGGCACTTAATGAAACGTTCAAGTCTATATTATATTCACTAATTAATTTCAAAAGATATAGTGATCTTCTAAAGCCGAATTAAACTGTTTGTGTCGCCAATTAAACAAATTGAAAAAAGGATTGCTGAAAAACACCGTCAATAGCGAGTAACAAGCATCCTGTGCACACGCCAGATTCCTTCTGCTTACAAATTATTCAAATCGATACAGCATGGCTTGGCACACGAATTGCTGAAGAAATGCCAACATTACCAAACTAACATCTTTCTTTCGACAAGGTATCGCTATGCAGCCAGAAACGTGGTTGTAAAAAGTTGTAAAATATATTGATTAGTACATGTTGTACCTGTTTTCCCCAATAAAAAGTTTTTAAAGTGAAAATATGATTAGAATTCAGGCAGACATTTTATATATATGTTAATATTTGCTAAAAATTAGTTGCCTATTCTATCAGTTCTATGTTTATATATGATATACATATAAAACCTAGTAATTTATATAGTCTGTAGGAATGTTCGTCGGGTCGGTCGGTCGGTCGAAATGTGTGGCTGCCGCTGCGATTATTTATCAGAACACTCACTACTATTTTTGGAAGGAATTTGCACGGGAACTAAAAACACCGGTTGAATCAAAGTTGTTTATTCTAACTTACGATTGATACATGTGGTCGATGGGAGAATGGACAGGATATTAGGTTAAGGTGAAGGAAGTACGGTAGCGCTGTGGAAGTGGTACTGTTACAGGGGGACGGTGATAAGAAAAGAGAGCGAGACGTCGTCGTGATGGCCTTTTATACTCCAGAACTGCATGGTACCAATCCACCGGCGTTGCCAACCTTTGTAGTTGTTGATGGTGAATTGGTGGTGGCCTAAAGGGTCGTGGCGGTCGCCACAAGTCTATCCAAAGAAGCTTTCTACAAACGTCATCTAAATAAGTGACGTCAAAACGATGTTGCCGCATCAATTCTGAGTTTTAGTTCAGTTTGGTTTTGACACACAACATTCTAATCTAAATAAAACTATTAACAAAAAATCGGTTTTCAAATATAATTTATTTTAACACTAAATTAATTCTAATGCATATGTTATCCAAGGACGTACAACTACAATTAAGTACACAGTTATAATAGTTTGTAGGTTACGATTGTGTTTGATTATATTTACATTGAAGTTTTTACTACCTATGAGTTATAGTTCTAGGCGCCTTTTTTATGTAATTGTACACCCTGGAGGCATAGTCAACTTAATTAACAATTATATATCGAAGTAATATATTTTACTTTCATTAGAGAGCATATTTATCTTTACGCTTAGTACTTGTATCCTTCGGTACAGTATTTCCTTGTAAAGACATATTAGTATCTCTGTATTTCTCCTTAGATTGTTATGTTAATGCATGTATATATTCTTTTTAATAGCTAGCTTTAGTCACTGCATTCTCCTTAATATATTTGCCATATCTGCAATAGAGTTATAATTCTTCCTCTCCTGACACATTTTAACCAAATGCTCATGTATATTCTGAACAGTTATACACATATCTCTGCACATAAATATTTTACAATCTACAATAACATTTCCTACAGTTACCATATATTAATTATATACTCACCTTTAGTTTCCAATCTCATAACCGTGTCTTAGAAATTAGCAGCATTGAAACATGTCATATTCAGGAAGTTTTATTCAAGTGAATAACTAAGATATGAAATTCCAATCTATCTAACATTTGTTAACAATTTGTCAATTTCTTCTTCGATGTGTCTGATCGAGTTCACCCACATCGAAGGTGTTATTAACCATTCCTGTTTCCAACATGAAGTACAATATATTTGCAATGAATTAATAATAAATGATATGACTAATAAAACCTAATCAATTTTTATTCCGGCGTTTAGCAATTTCTATCAACATCTGTTGCCATAACACTATTTTTAATTATCATCTTGCCCTGAGTAACCATTGAGAATATTGGTCCCAATCCGAAATATCCAAGTCCCATCTAAATACATAAATTGAAATAATAAGTTTTCCTTCATTTTATTATATGCTTTTAAAAATTGCATTATTTTAAAAGTAATATCCGGAAGTTCCATTAGACCTCTGCGATACTTTTCAGACTAACAGTTTACTTTGAAATAATTGTATTAAATTATGTATGTATTAAGAAATGAGTGCTTATATACGTTTAATATTTTTAATCCCTGATAGATCTAACATCAAACTGATCTTGATTCGTCACCCATTGATATGAGGACGGATTTTTACGGTATATTCAAGATTATATTTTTTGAGATATTTCAGTGGCCATGTCCGTACTAATATTCAGAGCAGCCGCAACATGCTAAAAAATATTTTTAATAAAAACCGCAGCAACTGAATATTTAACAGTATAAATGCTTACCTCTCTAACGAATTTTACTGACAAGAAGGGACCTCCGTTATCTCGTTTATGTTCAAAGTAACTGATTAGAGATGCAATATGTTCTCTATGGCTTCGGAATTTTCAATCAGAGCTATAATAAGCAGCGTTTTCAAATTTATCAAAACAATCAAAGCATTAAAATATCGTTTGCCGATTTATAACCTCTTATCATTAATGTTTTGAAGAATTTTGCAAAGGGTTGACAACCGGACGACTTTGACATGCTAGTTCGAACTTAGCAGATAGCATTGTGTCTCTTTTTAACTAGAGTGAGAAGAGAAGGAAACACTGTCTGATTCTAAAACTAATTTACAAATTGCGACAGGCAATATATTAAACATCTTGCTAACATACAGACTTTTTCTTATTTATTTTGCGACAATTGGATTTTAGATAATTTAAAATTAATAAAGTTCACTACTATGTCTCAAAAATAACATTTACTGATTAAAAATAGATGTCATATATTGTTATATTCAATAAGTGCAAAAACAAACGTTTCCGATTTCCCATCTTAATCCTTGCCAATCTTTCTCCTAAAACAGAAAACAAAACGAACGTAAAACAAACTTTTGTGTTGACGTCCAATTCTCCTCTCTGGTTATTAAATAAAACTGAGAGATGGCAGTTTCCGACGTTGCAACATTTGAGATATCCCCGGGATATTTTGGCTTCGTTATTTGTCGAATACTTGGTTCAGCGCTCTGATTAGTTAAGACGTTGGTCATAAAGGACGGGCCCTGCCTCTCCCTTACCCCCAACCGCTCGCAGGAAACTATTCGTTAACACTATCCCTATCTATCTTGGTATTTTAAGCTTAAAATTTAATAGGACGAGATAAAAGGGACGTTGTGTTTGATTCGTCGTCCGTAAATCCTTTATTAAGACATCCGGGCAGGGTACGGACGATATATTTTCGGGTAAGGTGAAATGCGATAATAACATTTAAATTAATTAATATTTAATTTATAAATCAATATCGTGATTTGAATTATTTATTGTTTGCGTACAAAAAATCAAAGGAGATAATATCCCTATAGTGATATGCATTTTAATAGGATATATTTGATTATATTTTTTAATTGGTACTCCTAGTCTTTTTACTGTTTTTTTTAGGAATAATTTTACCATTTATTAATGGTAAATATTTTTAATAATTCAATAATTTCAATAATTTTTGTAGTACGATTTGTCCTTTGCTTCAAAATAGGCCTCAATTTCGTCTTTTCGAAAATGTCTTCCCAGCGAGCATTATTTTGAAATCTGGAAATAGTCTCTGGGGGCCAGATCTGGACAATACAGTGGATGAGGAAGTAATTCGAAGCCCATTCATGGATTTTTGACACGATGGATGGTCTTGGTGAAGCAGCACTTTCTTTTTGTTCAAATGCGGCCGTTTTCCGGCGATTTCGTCCGTCAAACGGTCCAGTAACGCTATGCAATAGTCGCTGTTGATGGTCCTTCCTTTTTCAAGGTAGTCAATGAAAACTATTCCATACGCATCCCAAAATACAGAGGCCATAAGCTTGCTAACCGTCTGTTGCGTTTTCCCACGCTTTGGAGCGGGTTCATCGTGTGCAGTCCACTCGGATGAATGTCGATTGGATTTCGAAGTGAAATGATGTGGCCATGCTTCATACATTTTACGATCAATTTGTGGATTTTTTAAATGTTTTCGTCGATAACAACCTCTTTCCACTGCCTTCATCGTATTCGGTGCTCATTTCACCACGTCTAAACTTAGTGTAAATCCTTGATGGTTAATTTTCCTGAAGCAGTGTCCGCAAAACCGGCATTAAGACAAGTTTTTGCTTCAACTGTATTTTGTTTGTTCAAAAAGCAAAATTTTATTAACACGCGAAATTGCTTTTTATCCATTATTTTCACAATAATAAAAGTTGCTTCATTCAAAATGCTATAATTCACAAATCCGACAGCTGTCAAATTTATACACGCATCTTTTGAGAGTTAGGGCTAACTAAAAAACATATCGATGTAATTATAGTAGCGCCATCTATGTGTCAGGAATTTTTAATTGCCTGTTATCAATTTTCAGTTGTTTATTATTACTTATAGAAGTATATTAATTATGACAATAAGTTTAAATTTGTGTAGGGGTGAAACTATTATACATTATTTAAATACATTTACTTAGAAAATTTTGTTTCAAGAATTCGAAATAATAACATGTTGGATCCACCGATATGCTAACAATACCACCGATCAGCAGGCTGATTTATTTTTTGAGGTTATACAAATTTCTGGCATTCCCAGCTGTCACTTCAGTAAGAGGAGTAGGCCGGGAGGTACATAATGTTGTTTAGGGAAGTAATGATTGACGTTAATTTTGCATTTCCATTATTCTTTAGATATGTTTGTAATAACAGAATTACTCGTTACACAGGTCTTGCAACAAAAAGCTGTTCAATTTCCCAACAGCAGTTTTTCTGCTTCCATTGTCACTAAGTTATTTCGTACACCTCAAAGAAACTTACAAAAACTTAAAATTGACTCTTCGGAAATTAATAATGGAGACCTTGGTTACCAGACGATTTTAAAAGTTTGTGCATGGAATTTCGAAAACAAACTATGTTATTAAATTCCCTTGCGTTTTGTGCTTATGGCGTCCTCTAAGATATGTTGGTACCTCCAGATAAAGCTCTTTTACTATCGCAGCACACATAATTTGGATTGAAGAAGCAATTTGTAAAATCACTTCTTAAAGACAGAGATTGCTTGCAAAGATGGAGGAAAATGTTTTTGTTCAATCAGATGGCTTACCACTGACCCACAATTCAACACGACCACGACCGATCCTCTAAAGGAAGGGTGATAAAAAAAAGAAGATGCTTATGAAAACGGAGCATCACAATAGTATCAGACTAGTGGTGGACATTTCAGGGACGCCCTCCCGGTTCTTATTTCAAATAAAAGTGTACAAGGAGGAGCCTCCCTGACAGAAATAAAAGGTTTTTGGTATATACTACTAGACGTATGTTGTATAAAAATATATATTTTAATGGCTTGTAAATAAAATAATATATTTCAAATCTCATTACATTCTTTTAATGTAATAACTTGTTCAGCATAGTTAACCAAATTATTAAATAACATCTTGTATATCAGAAAAGAAATCATTTTCGAGTTCAGCACACCCAAAATATACATATTATGTCTCAAAACTATTTTTGCTCTTATTTTGCAGACGTGTCTAAAGTATAATGTAATCATGCGTAATATGTAGACGTGTGTAAATAGTATTAAAATTCAATTTAACATCAAATTAACCTAGAGATATCTAACCATTCCTATCTTACACGATATTAGGTGGCCCCACCATTTCTCATAGCCATAGAATACCAGAAATTGGAGTATGCGCAAAGAGTAAGTCAACAATATGCTTAATGGCTTTTCGTCTATGCTCTACCAATCTGCTTGTATTTTAATCAAAAAAAGAAGTCTTAAAATATCAACACTTACACCACTAGAAAAGCAACAAATTTTAGGTGTTGAATGTTACATCAGCAATAATAACATATGGTAATTATCAGCCTTGAATATGTGCAGTGAAATTATAGTAACTATAAAATTATAAAATGAAAGTACCTAAAAATAATAAAATAATATAGAGGAATATTTTTATAATTATAATTTTTCAAAGTACGTAATGCATTTTCAACTGTGTATAGCAAAAAATATATTATATAAAAAAGTATAAAGTTACAGTATATGAGGTGAGAGGATTTGAGGCCAACAGAAATGTTAAACAAGGGATATTTTAAAGAAAGTGCAAGGCAACATAAAAAAGATAAATCAATCTAAATTAACTATTATATAACAAATATCAAAAAATTTATAAAAGCTATTTTTGGTATTTTAAAACCTCCTTTTACCAACGAGGGTTTATGTAGGCTGGACCTACAGTTCAACGTGTGCTCCGAACCACGGCCCTCGGCATTAAGCCTACCGACTGGCGAATGATGAACTTAGAAATGATCCCAGAAGACATTCGGTCTTATCCAGCCTGGTTTCTGACGTGACTGGGATCATTTTCCTTGTCGGATTTGGCACTCTTACAAGAAATTAATTAACTAAAATTAGTTAAAAATTAATATATTGCTACATATTTTTTAGACGCAAATTTATTATACTGTATATAAATGTATTTGAGAATTCTTATGTAAAATTATTGTTTTATATCGTTTTAAAGTTATTTTCGCTAAATTTTGAATTACGCTTGTTGTGATATATGGTGAAACAATAGACATTTATTGTTTTGTGCTCAATATATATACGAACGTTCTGGAGTGAATACTAAGAGATAAACATTCTGACGGCCTGTTTATATTGTAATCGTGATCACGTATCAGTATATAGCAGATCGTGACCAAAACTGTACAAGATTGTAACTTCAATTTTTGTCATTTTCAATTTTTTGATTTATAGGATTTTAAACATTTTATAGTTTTATATTAAGAGATTCTTAACTGTCTGTATGCGATAAACCTAAGATAAGTAATTTAATGATTATTTTTCGTTTAATATCACTGTTCAGCCGTTATTTTTAAGTGTTTTATATATTGTATAATGTGTGCGAATTTATATAAAGTTTAAAATTTTAATTGTATATTTTTTATGAAATTAATATGTGTTTTATATATTATTTTTTACTGGTTTATATCCCATAGTTTCGACTATATTTAATATTACCTATATTAACCTCTTCATCATTAGTTCAAATTTCGCCTGAACGTAAATGTAGTTCATGGCTGTGATTGTAGTTTTTATTATCCTTATGTAAAAAGTGTAATATAAGACAAGAAACGACAATGGGTAAGAACGGATGCCTTCTGATACAAGTTTGTAGAGTTCATGTAGAGAAGGGTGTAGATAAAACACTAGTAATTGAGTAAACTCTTGTAGTTGATAAAAAGACTAAAATATAGCAATAAAAGATACTCAATAATAGCCACTGAGATCGTTATAATCTGCTGTCAAAGGTATTCATCAAATATTATTTACTAAATGGAATTTTGTACTTGAATCCAAATCTGTAATATAATAATATTGTGGTGTCAATATGGTTTACAATAAAAGTATATTTATTATGAATTTTACTAAGCTATTATTTAACCTCATCATTTGAAATTTGAAGGAAAATTACATCGTCATATGTATCCGCTTGAACAAGGACCCTTTTTCAATTTTCGGATCAGACATATTGCAGTTGAAATCAATCTTTCGTGATGGTTTTATCCCGCTTGTTATTTTATTTTAAAAACGATTCCATCAAATGCAAAATAAATTCTTCAAAACTTGGCTTTTTCCCTACCGATTTATAAAGAAAAAAATAGTAAAATATTTCAAATATTTAATTAAATAAGCGTTAGCTGGTAACAATATTGATACTCGATTGATTTATACAAATAGTACAAGCTGTGCACTAGCATTAGTACCATTGTTATAAATCATACACACCGTAGTGTACTTTGCAATCTGCAACTGATAAACTCATGACGGGGCTGTTCTTGTTCAGTGTTTGGTTACGTCTAATTACACCATTTATATTTACTTATTTTCTCGTGAATTTTTTGGTCTGATCACGATAAAAACACATTATACATATACAACTAGGAAAATCCATCCATGAATAATGGATTTGGCTGAGCTAATGGGTTTTTTCGATTTTGGCCAACCACGGGACCTTCAAAATCCGCATGCGGAGGTTGTTCTGCAAACCTTGAAAGCGAAATATACACAAAATACAATCTTGACCCAACAAGAACCATAAATCGAATTAATATTGTATATAATAACTAGTTGACTGAGGTGGAGAACTCACATGTTCTGCAGGTGAGCGAGCACTACACGCTGGCTATCCCATTACTTTCTCGAAGATATAATTAAAGGAAGAAATCACATTTTAACGCTGATACTCCTCCCGCCAATTCCTTGTGGTAGTTTAGATGGTTCGATTAAATACTCCTTTCGAGAGTCTAATATATTGTAATATCTAAAAAAGGAGAAAATCGATCCAATGGCGACTTTTTTTTATCTCGATTAAGTACCTACACCTGTAAATTCCCAGAATATTAATTGTGCCCAAAATTTTCAAGATCAACGTAGTTTTCTGATTTTAATCATTGTCACAATAGAAGGTCTTTGAAGCCTCGAGTCGAGTTAAAATGGCGGCATATTTGTCCCTCTATGTGTTTCATCTCAAACTATATAAGTTTCTGTTTCAAAATAATTTTCACACCTAGTAATGCTTTTATTAATATTCAGTTAGGCTAAACAATTAGTCTCCCAGAACTTTAGACAACAGACAAATGAACTTATTTGGCTTTGCCAATAGATTTGACGTGGATGGAGAATATTAATGTTATAATTAAAATTATATTATTTTTCTAGAATCTCAATACTCATGGTGAATATTATTTAAATGTGTACAGTCGCCGCAAATATATACACATATTTTTTTTAGGCATGGTCACAAATATAATTGTCGAAAAGGCCAGAGTGCAAAATCCGACAAGGAAAATTATTCACGCCACGATAGTAACCAGGCTGCGTAAGACCGGATGTCTTCTGGGATAATCTCTAAGTTAGTCACTCGCCAGTCCACAGATTTAATATGGAGGACCGTGATTCGGAGCCTACGTTAAGCAGTAGATCCAGTTAAGATAAACCCTAGTTGGTATAAATGGGACTTTAAAATATAAGAATTTTTTTTAATATAGCTGTGAATTATGTAAAATAAAGCACTCTAGTAAAATTCCATACAATAATTAATTACGACATTTGAAACTCCAGATTTTTAGCACTATAAAAATGTATTTCAGTCTTTTTTATAGTACTGTTTATAACAAAACTACGCCTATATAATCTTGATAAAAAAGGCAGTTATTTTCAAATGTCCAAAATTTATTTTTCCCGGCAAGAATTTTTGGAAAATATTTTCGACCAACAAAATGTACATGACCATCATGTTCGTAATAAAACTCCGTAAACTTGCAATATAGGAATCATAAAAACGATAATCTTATGATCAAACCGTTAGCGCAAAGTCTGCATGGAAACCTGAACACGCCACCATGCATTACCATTGCCGTAATAACTAGAGCTGGTTTGATTTATGAAGACGAAATAGGCAATAAACCATTAGACTGCGACGAATATAGCGGCATCGCTGGATTATTACGTGATTAGTTCGTCTTTCCACATCCTATTGAAATGAAACGTTAAATATTCAGAAACTTTAATCTCAATTCCATGCATAACTTGTAACAGACATCGATTATTCTGGTATCACTCGATATATCATTATAGTTATAAAACTCATTTTATTACATTTTAATTACTAAAATATTTGATTTCTTAAATTTTCTTATATAGTTTTTTTTAAATAATTTATTTATTAAAACTAGTAATACAACTAACAAGTAACTTTAATGTGACTTAACTACTAAAAAACAACAATATATAATATATTTTCCATTGAATCATTTAGTGGTCAAACATTGCGTTTAATTTTTTTCATAATATTTAATTAATTTCATGATAAGTTATATTACAATAAGATATTAATTTAATGTTAAAAGTATATTAACATAATATATAGTAAAGCCATATAGTGTTATAATCTATGACTGACTCGTTATTAATCCATAATTATTTAATAATGATTAAAATACACATGTCAATATTCAATAGAATGAATTGAATTATATATACATAACCATTATTAACAATAGCAAAGTAAATATATAGTCGTCATGCAGAAATTGTAATTGGAAAGTGGTACTAGCCGTGATAATGTGTAAATTGTTAATATCCACTTAACAACATTTTGCTTCGATAATAAATTGAATGCATTAAAGGTAACGCCTATACAAACTAGCACACTATTTCTGAAATTGGATTTTGTCTTTGATCCTGTTAATACTAAAATAGACTATGTAACGTCATTTATCTCTTTAGTTAATATCAAATTTGGTAATTATAAATATTTATATTTTTTTCAAATTTGTAGCTTTAATATTAGTTGTATTAAAAAAGATGTATTAAAATAAAAATAATCAATGATACGGTTGTGGGTAAATCATTGCTATTTTTATTTTTATATATATCATTCGTACATGACACATAAATGACTCCACATATCTCAGCTCAGTCCCTAGCCAATACACTACTAGTGGAATAATAAAGCATCTCCGTCCTAACGAAAAGTCCACAGGGATGATAAGCTTGTAATTTTAGTAAAATTATCTTTGAGAGTACAGGATAATTTTTAAAATGCTCAAACAATCACATTAATGTAAATAGTGTTGCCCTTTAATCTTCAATTTAGTATGTTTTAATCAAGTTTTGGGATCCTAAACAGTTCGTATTACGTTCAAGATATAACTTTAATTGTATATAACTATAAAATGTGTTTTGGATAACATAAAATAAATATATAAGTTATAAGTTATAAATGATAACTCATAAGTTATAATAATAATAATATAGCACAATATTTGTTAATTATTTCAAAAATTTAGACTGTTTTTTATCAAAATAATATGATATATCGATCAAACGATAAGATTTATGCAGATTTGAAAAATCAGGATAGACCATAGTCTCTAGAGAGAGAACCAATAAAGCCGGCCATCTACCTTCAAAACACAGATATCGAAATTTAAACCGAATTCACGCGCAGCAATTCGCCTTATCTCCCCCGGGATAAATCATATAGTTGGATCGTCTTGAAACTTTGCCAACTGCCATTGTCCCGTTTCCGTAATTGACTTATTGGCCGGAAGTGAAACGCATCTATCTACGGTCTGTCTAGTCATTTAGACGTTTCATCCTATAAAAATACTTTTTTAAAATAGTTTCTGGTTAGTCGTTTCTAGAGTATATAATAGGAATTACTTTAAATTAATCAGATCCAATAGAAAACTGAAATTATATGAACTTATATGTATATATAACTTCTTCATAGGCATTGTCGTTCTTGATGACACTCACATAATTTAATGAAGGAATGTCGGAAAAGGGTAATGTCGATCCATAGTTTTTCGGGTTATCTAGATCTTTTAAGTTGATATTTCTTAACAAACAAACTACTTTCTAACAAAGTTCTAAACAAACTATAATTTTAATATATAAGAATAGTTAAAAAAAAGATGGAATATAACATATGTTTAGATTTTTGCATTGTCTATATATTAAATATTAAGATGTATTAAAACTTATTGGAAAATATCAAAAAATATAGACTCATTTTCTAGAATTATCCCTTACTGTCTTCATGATGATACCGTGCCAGACCAACTTCTAATCTGAAAACATTGTCTGATTAGTACGGTCAGTACGATAGAAATTCCCACTCCAACTGCAACAGTGTATCCTCCACAAATCTGGCAACATGTAGCCTATCGATATCATCTAAGAGAATAACCTTGCATCTATTACTGCTGTTTGTACAAGAATTATTCTATTTACATCGATAGAAAAATACAGTAAATGTTTCAGTCGGTTTCAGTAACTCACAGCACTCTACATCTTGATCTTGCCATATGCATACTAAGACTTTAAAACCATAAATATTTGGCTTTGATATCAATATGGCTGTCTGTCCTGGAGTTATTCACGAGTTATTACCCTTTAGATTATCATAGCAGGTACATTTCTCATCTCCAATTACAACACACCACAGAAAACTCTTCTTTTTGTCTCACAAGCAATGAATGATGCTAAGAGAGAGTTCGAAACAGGCTTTTTATCCATTATTTTTACTTTTGGCTCTCCCCTATGGCCTATTTTGAATTTGAGCTGAGTTTTCATCCAATAAGTCTTACAATTAATTGTCTTCGTACTTTCTTAAGCCTGCATGCTATATATAGATATGACTGATAGGTTTCGGCTATAAATTCCTTAAAATTAATTAACAAAAGAAATGAATCTGGAAAATGTAATTTTGAGCGATTTTATCTTGCATTTGTATATGCCGAATAACTCTATGGTACTAAATGGAAAACTGTGGCTTTAGGTTTCAGATAAATTTCAAAACCATCGAATTTAAAAATCATTTAAATTTCGGTTGTTTTATCACTGCTCCGAATAAATGACTTTATTTTCCTAAATTTTCAATTAATTGATTTAACTTTTTAACAGTATATTTCCATATTTTCTAATTATTTAAATTCATTTAAAGTTTAATGCTTTTTAGTAAGATTAAGTAAGATTTTAAAATAGGCATTCATTAAGGCGTAACTTCCACGTCTGTTATCCAGCTAACTAAGCTTAAGGTTTGAACAAGAAAAATCACTGTAGGTGGTCTAATCGATGTATACAATAATTGTTGCAAGTATTCGACCATCCCCACATATTTGAAGCTGTGTATCGGTGTATATCCGTATACTACCAAATTAATTAACGTTTTTCTTGGATTCTTCGCTCAACCGTTTCAATAACGATACATAATATTCTCCATTATTATTCATTATTATTGAAAATATCCAGAAGATTCACGAATTTAAAAAAAAACATGGCAAATGAAATAATTTGTAATCGACAAGGTCTATCGTTCAAAAACTTTTCGTTAATATTTTAATATTAATAATAATATAGGTTATAAAAATCATGATGCTTATAAGCAAAATAAATGCTAATTATAGTTTTTCTCAGAACTTAAATTGCGTTTAACTTCTAGAAACCTAGACAGACAAAATATCAAAAAAATAATCGCATAAAAAAATGTATATGTATACTAAATATGGTAAAAGGGTCCAACCACATGGTATAAACATGACAATGTGCTAAAAGGCCTATAATTCGTTGAATAAAAATTTATTTTTGACTATTCTGAGGAAGTTCTAGTATCTTTATTGTAATTAATATTGTTTGCGTTGAAATTTTTAAATTTATTTACAATCTCTACTACACTTTAGTAATAATTCGTGTTAGAATTGGTTTACTTTAACTTGGTTGGTTCAGTTTTTAGCCCAGTTCCATTATTTAGTACTAGCGATCGCACTGTAGTCGAAATTCCACTAGAATTAATTAAATTAATCATATTTCCCTCATAATATAAATAATGGAGTATTTTAAAAATGATATGTTACTAAAGCTTGTTTTCACATTATTTGAAACAAAAGATCAGAAATGTATTTGATCAGACACTAACATTTTTTAAGTTACATTTAATTAAATTACTTACACTTTAAAATAAAATTGCATTGCTCTTTGCTTATTTATTTCAGTCATCGATCTCGCCCTTGCAGATAGCTCGTCTTTAGTTTATCTTTATTTATCTATTGGTTTCTAGTTTGGCTTATGCCCCATGTGTCCCAATTAAAATTCTATGAAACCATTTTATAACTTTCAATATTCTATGCAATATTCATTTTAGCTCTTGATGAACAAATGAACTTATTTATTACCTGCAATATTCGGTTAGTGCTTTGTTAACAAATATATGTAATATAAATGTAGTTTTATGAAATACAAAAGTTAGTACCATTAAATTTTACAGAAAAATCTTAAAAATCATTAGAATTGCCTTTAGTACATTGATATACTCTGCCTCCGGAACCATATCAGTTAATAATAGTCCTTACGCAAGAACAAATTTTCTTATATTCTTTTTCTTCGATATCGAAATTCTAAATATATTATAAGCAAAGGAAAACAGTTTTCTCTGCAAAAAATGTCAAATATAACTTTACGTGGCAATACTATTCTTAATCTTTTTTTGTACAAACTTGCCATAACTGTTTTAATTTAAACACTGCTTACAATTAAATAACTTCGTTTAATAATATTTCAATCACTCCGTCTTAATTTCGATTCAAATGTGAAAAAACAAACATTCACTTAATAATATGAAAAACTATCCTTTATTGTATTTTATAAACCTTTAAAATACCTTTATTCCCAGCGAGATTCGAGCGTAGTACGTTATTGTCGATAAACTAAACTCTTAGCCCGCTCGGCTATCCGCTGAGTTTGTTTATAAAATTTGTCACCGATCTGACGGCTATTTCAGATTGCTTGTTCGAGCGTTTTTTATTATATTGGAAGATATTCATTTGAAGCGCGTATTTCACAAAAATATTAGACTTAAAAAAGTATTCTCAATAAAAGATTTAAGCGTGCGAAATGACACGCTTCCTGGTGGCCCCGGTTTCTTCAAAAAGGGAGGCTAAAATTTCGCCGATTAATATTTAGTTGCTATAATAACAGGTTCAATCTTAGTACAATTTGGCTAGTATAAAAGCAAATCCGGTAGAACTCCAACTGATTCCTAAAATAAGTAGCTTTAGAAGTCTCATTCGTATATGACAACGCAAATATTGTATCATGCACATTCTTTATACTCGACTTCTGTAATAAAATATGCCTATAAAATTGTCCACCAATGTCAAACATATAAATATTTACCAAGATATGTATTTTAATCTTAATTTTTCTTCCATTCCGGTAATCCTACATATTCAAATAACCTTCAATTATGAAGAAAATAATTATACATATACTTTTTAGTGAAAAATAAATCATATAGTTAAGACGCTTGAAACTTCGCCAACTGCCATTGTCCCATTTTCGTAATTGACTTATTGGGCGGAAGTGAAACGACAACGATCGATGGCCTGCTCGATCCTTTTCATATGCCATCTTCCAGGAGGATCCTTTTAAAACATTACTGACTCCAAATTGTTTTATAATGAACTTTTCCACCGCTGCGCCTGACGTCTGCCTGGTCTTTTTGTGTTTTCTCCTTTGTAAGTTTGATAGAGAAATGGAATTGAATCTCGTTCGATTTAAGAAAAGTTTCGACGTTGAACTATGTGCATGGAATAGTTTCGTGAGAGAAATGACGTTGTTTTATGTAGAAATATGCATTTTGTTTGCGAAAATATACAGGTGACCTTCAATATGGTTGGGAATATTGGATCTGCGTAAATAATGGGATCCATATATTGGGCCATCTACATTACTTGTAAATATTTGTATGGTATATTTGCTCAGGAGTGGTTAAAACTAGCGTTAAAAACTATGGAATGAAAACGACTATTGACTCTTTAGTAATTAACTACTATTCACTATCGAATGAAACAGTCGAATGTTTTGTTATACGAGTATTTAGTACTAGTTTCAATAGTAAGTAGTTCATTCGAATGTTCATTCGCTACTAGTTTATCCTAAACATTAATTGCTAGTTTTGTTTTTATACCACTAATTTTTATGCCTTTTTGGCTTTAGCGTTCTAGCCCTAATCTTTAAAATTGAATGCAGAAATTACTTTTATAATACACCTAAATGTAAATATATAGTTTTATATTATGTCTGTAATACTATTGTAAATAATAATGTATGTACTCATCAATGGTGACCAATGAAAAAAAAAGATATTCCGGATTAACTATAAACAAAAAGTATTAATATATTTAAAAAAATGTGCGGGTAATTAAATAGGTAGGTAGTTAAAATAGTAGATATAAAATAATAATTTATAATTCCGGCAAAGATTAGTTATACGTTAATTTTTTTTAGTGTTTATAAGAAAATATTGTGCATATTTATTTTGTTAAAGTTATTTTATAATCTACATATTATTTTTAATATGTGTTATACAAATATTTGCAAGAACACATTGGATTGAAATAGTAATAAACAAATACAGTTATTATATTATGGTTCTGTTGCTTTCCCAATATTAAAATGCGATGAAACATATTTACAAACATTATTCCATTCCTGTTCTATAATATTAAGTTAAGTAAATTAACTAAAATATAAATAAATATAAATAATATAAAAATAATTTTATGCTGCCATTATTTAATTTAAATTTATTTAAATTTAACTAATTCTATAGTACGTATACAAACAATTATCTCTGTAGTTTTCTCTCTCAACATTAATATGAGTATTAATACGTACATCTCTGTTTTATTGCATGTATAAAAATTAATTCGAATCGTGCAGTAATTACTATTTTCATTCGACTAGTTCTTTCATTATCCACTGTTCGAATGTTTTCAAATCATCTATAACATGTGTTACCTCTGCTTAGCGATAACTTCGTTAAGATCGCTATTATTAAACTGTCAGGTTCGACGAAGTGCACACTAATTACACAAACCGCAGAGTTTATGTGTTAGTAACCCCAAAACAAACCTAGAGTCAAACATGGAAGTTCTTTTATAACTTTAGTGGTTATATTATATCAGCTATTATTATATAGCTTAATTATACTAGCTGAATAAATATACTAATAAAGATCTCAACGAATGACAATATTCTTACTATACACATAAAATGATAAACCGCGCATACATCTAAAAATATTAAGTTTCGGTTTAAAAATGTTGATAATACCATCAAATATCTTCCCTGGTCAATACAATCGCCATATAATATTTTTAAGATTAATATACTGAATTCAAAAATCTGTCCAGTAGGCAATAAGTGTTTTTTCTTAATATAGAATATTAGAAAATTAACATAGAAAATGTAGGTAGAAAAAAATTTTATTAAGTAATTTCGTGTATAAAATATTATATTATAAACCTTACGGTAAGTTTGTACACTTTATTAACCAGATCGGAACAATATAACTACAGCGTTATTCGTAGCTTAGAAGAAAAGAATTAGGAACAAAACAAATTTAAACTAACAAATTTAAAAGATGGAATAGTATTCCATTGGAAATTATAGCTCTATAAGCAAATTGTAGATCAATAAAATTTACTGTTTTTGATAATAGATAATACGAAACAACCAATGATGAAAAGGAGCAATATCCAGGGAATACAAAGCCAAAGTTACAAAATCCAAGGAAATTTCCAACGTATTTTTTTTCAATATATCATTTCCTGTATTTTTCTAGTTGAATTTTTGTTTCAATATTTAATTCGATAAGATTTTAGCTCATATATTTATATAGCTTCTGAATTATTTCTTCCACAATATATAGTATATTTTTTAGTATATATAATCTGTCAACAGTAATGTCAACAATCTTCTGTAAATCTCAATCATTTGTCACTACTAACGGTTATATATTCGTCTATACTCTTCCATACAAAACCTTACCCATCAATATTAATTTATTCAATATTAAGCTAACCATTTTCAAATATCTTAAATTATTATTTAAGTACTGTAACCTAAAACTTAACACCTAAAATTTATATAAACTAAGCTTTATAAACAAATTTTAACTTTTATCATTTTTCGTTAGTTTTAATCTTAAAAAGGCAGTTATTTTCATTAAATATCGAATTATAATAGTCACTTGATCACTTAATTTCACATCATCTCTATTTATAAACAAAAGCGAAGCAGCTGCTGGTACATCGATAATATTGATTCTAGGTAATGGTGGGTATAGACCTGAGCATTCGAGGCGAATTTCGGGAGAAAATTGAAAATGCGCATGAGCAGAACTGAATTCGGCGAACATGCATGCCGAATAGGTTTCAAAATTGGTTCAAAGTCGTAGTGCGCATGCTGGAACTAAGCAGTGTTAGCCTCATGACTTTCAGGACTTGTGACGACCAGAACGTCGTTCAAGGAGCCACGGATCAGACGAACAAATTTTTGTGAACATGGGAGAAATTAGCGGGATTATGAATGACATAAGCTTTAGTTTCGTTAAAGTAACCTTTTTTTTTCCTTAAAATTTAATTGTTAGTATAAAGATGTTTTTGAATGATAAATATGTGTTTAATATCTATTAAATGTTAATAATAATGCATATAGTTATATAAAAACCACATAAAAAACATGAAATATAAAAACATTTATATTTTAGTTCTGAAAATCTGAACTCTAAAATAATATTTAACTTTGATTTCTATTTTGCAAATGGTAATTTAAAAATACGTGTCATAAAGACATGGGTGGTTATTCTTATTTTTCATTGAAGGGAACTACATTTATTCATTTATTGATTGAATCTGTATTTCGCAACTGGCGAGAGAAAAGATATTTAATCTCATATAAAATAATTATTGACAACATAAATATATTAAGTTTGCCAAGGGTTGTTGGAACATTATTTTTCGATATATTATAGTGCGGAGCATATATGAAGAATATATTGTGCATATACTAGAAATATCAATTAAAAAAAGGTTCAAAATACAATAATGTCATATTACTACAAATTTTAATTAATTTATAGGAAAATGCAAACATTTTAAAATGTGACGAAAACATCAACATGTAAAAATAACCACCCATTAATCGCACTAGACTCAACAATTGCTTTTTAGCTTCTTTCCTAAAAGACTACCATATCGTCGACCTAAAATATAAAGTAAAACTCATTAAACACAATAATTTTAGAAAAAATTCACTTGCCTATATTCATTATTCTATATTCATTACTCCTTCATTTTTTCCTATGTATGCCCCAAATATGCTTCTTAGCAAGTTTATTTTTTACTTTATAATTTGAAAAAGTACTAGCATAACATCCTCTTGTAAGGACTGTGGCTTTTCTATCCAAATCATCTTGCACTAGTCAGCTTTTATTTTTTCATATTACTTAGCTGCTGTATCAGAAATAATTTTAATACACTTAACAAACATTTCCACATATACATGCTTTTCTCTTGAGACTGAATATATCTTCGGGCAATTTTGGATTATTTTGTAATCGTTACAGAAATGTAAATGTTCGAAATCTCTTCAGGAATCTATAAATAGAATACTAAGGTCGTATAAACATCAGAGTTTTGTGACATATTCTTACCATAATCTTCAAACGAGTTGAATTTTAATTCGTATTTTCTTCCTTATCCCAACTTTGTTTATTATGTTACCAGTTATTTTCACAATAATTTAATAATCTTTTAAAAACGCTTAGTCGGTACATATTATTTTACTGTAGTGACCTTGAGGCACGTTAAATTTTACATAGTGGAATAACGGTCTACAAAATACCCAGAAATAACGGTCACATAATGTAAACACCACTGTTTCATTTCGTTTTACCTCCGTCCACCGAGCTACATCATTTACCCTACCTACCTTTACGCAATAAACATTGCGTTTTAGGAAAAGAACACTACAAGAACCGTAGAAACATGATTCACAAGATATTTTATTTTGGCATGCCATTGTGAAAAGTATTGTTGTATACAAAAGAATACACACCGCCGAACCAAACGATGAAAACCGTCAAATGATTTTTGGAGGCCGGAACGTTCCGAGAGGAACCAAACGAATTGATATCGATCACCGGGAACGAAGAGATTTTCGCCGAATCCATGCCGAATCTTCGCGTATGGTCTCGCGCAGACCCCGAACGTTCGCTTCGTTCAATTCTGTTCTCACTATAACGGTATCTAATATTTAATAATATTATTGAACCAGTGAAATGCTCTGAAAAGAGTGCGATTGTTACATAAATATAGATAACACCGCTCTATAATCAAATCAACGTCATAGCATTACGACGTAACAATTGATAGTTCTGATTAATTAAAAACCAATTTTTTTAATTTTCAGAGAAACATTTGATTCGAGTGCCTAAATCTATATAAATTATTTTTTCAACAAGTACTATTTGGGTGACCAAGGAAGATGTATTCACCATGATTTAGTATGGCAAATCGCGATTAAAACATTTTTTTGTTTTATAAATCCTTTTTGATATACATATATATTTCAAGTTAAAACATGTATTTTAGTTATAAACCAAAAACCGACATTTTGATATAATACCTGATACATTTGTCCTATATCGTGTTATTGGCAAATTGAAGAGTAACATTTTCAAAAACAAAGTCATGAGTTGCTATATATTTACAAATGTTTCGAATGAAATATGCGTCCATTTCAGTGGAACTAGAAATTTATATATATATTTGATATTTCGACCAACTATAAAATGGAAATTCAAACTGTTAAATTTATTATTGTCGATAAAAACAGTCGGATTTTTTACAGATTTTATGTTCTGGTTTAGCCATAACAGCCACCGATATTTTAATATTAGTGTCAAAATCGAACAAATACGTTTAATGGGCTATTTATATCATCTATTATTACAGTCATAAAATCCATAAAAACTATAAAAATAAAAGGTCAAAGAATTGACTCAATTTTTGATGATATTTATAAAAGAATATAAAAAGCACATTTATATTTATATTTATTTAAGAGAGAGACATGGAGGGAATGGTAATATATAGAGTGAGATGGAAAACTTGTTTAAAAGTTTTCAGTTATGTTTTATTAATAACTATTGTTTTTAATTTTAATAATTAGTAAAACAGGACGAAGCATGTCTCTAAACCGCACTGTATTCATACTCATAAATTTTATTTTAAATATGTTGAATGTATTTATTGTTTACAAAAGTGCACTTAAACGTTCCCTTTTTCATAATTTAAAGATGTTCATTTATTTATTATATTTATCTCCTTCTAACTGAAACCATTTCCCTTGCAAATATGAAACACTAACAAAAAAATATCATTATTAAAAATAAAATAACACATTAGCAAATCTAATGAATAAGGATATTCACCGGCTGGGTTTGATTTTATGACCTAAAATTTGTTGACAAATCACTCAACTTCACCAATCCAATCTTCCTTTAAACTTTTGAAATTCGGTTGGAATCTCAACTTTTAGGTTGGAATTTCGTAGACTTTTAGTGCTCGCCTGAGTTGCAACCTAGTTCAAATCTTAATATTATTGAAGTAGGGATAATATAAGATCCCCAATAGACCACAAAAACATTTTACACACACTTTTATTATTCTAATATTTATTTTGTATATATGACCTTTTATGACCCTTGGTGCTTAAATTATATAATATTGTTAATTCTAGAACTATTTTTATAATGTATATATATATATATATATATATATATATATATAAATAATGCATGCTGCAATAGCAATTGTTTTATTATTTGCAATACCAGTCTTGCAATACCAAAATAATCAAGGAACATAAAATTAGGCAAGTTCTACGAAATATGCCGTTTAAAATAAGACATTTTTAATTTAAAACTAGCCGAACAGGGAAACATGATAACTCAAAAACATATAACAAAATGTAACTATACCAAATATATATAGCAAATGTAATAAATATTGTTAGATCTAAAAATATACGCTAAAGTCAGATTCAAATATTACCACGGTTATTCATTTCATACATTGTCTAATTCAATGCACCTCGCTAATTGTACAATACATCATTATAACTGAAATAAATTACGGGTTCTGATAAATAAGTAATTTCAACCATGAATGCTGCATATCAGAAGAGCGCCACAATTAGCCGTATGCAACAATAATACATAATTACATAGCATAATATGTGCATCAAAATCCTCACATTCATTCCACAATCTATCTCATTTAGATTTTGCCTTATACGGCTTTGTTCATTGTAAGTGCTGTTCTGCATTGGAAGTTTAACTTTGTCGTATTATTAATATTATATATATATATATATATATATATATATATATATATATATATATATATATACATATATATATATGTATATATATATATATATATATATATATATATATATATATATATATATATATATATATGGTCAAAAAAGTGTTCATATTTCACAAAAAAGAATCAAAGAGTTATACCATTTCCGATACTTTAATATAATTATTTATGTTTGTGTTCTTCCTTGATTGTGAGAATTTTTGACAACTCCTTTGACAACTAATTGAAAAACAATTACATGTGATGATCATTAATTATCCTATGTTTCTCTTAATAAAAGCTGAATTTTTTATTTTTCATATTTTTCAATTCGATATTTCAATATAACAATATTATAAAAATAAAAATTTGATTAATTAAATAATTCATTATTATTTAAAAAAATATAGATATCTATTTTGAAATAAATAGCAAAATACCAATATTTTACAAAAAAATATATCGATAATATTAAGAAAATATACAAATATTGATATATCGGCATAAAAACATATGGATATTTTCAAGACATTTTAAAAAGTACTGATATTTATAATAAAGTTTTAATATTACAAGTACCAAAATGCAAGGTTTATTAAAAATAATTAAATTGTTTATTATGGTGTTTAATAATATCGATATGTTGTGAATTATTTTTCAGCATCCCAATACAGAATAACGGGGCGAGCAACAATCAAAGAAAAGGCTTTATGGTTACAACCGTATCACACCTCATAAATCAATTATCCTGTTTAATTTACATAATATATCGATAATTTTGCGTATTAGCTACTGTTATTTGCGATATAATACTATGTAGAATTCTACAGATAATAAAATGTACTGAGCTGACCCAGTTTGCGAATATTTTAATCAGGCATGAAACGCAACGGAAATAAACTATTCATATCGCTAAAAATTCGGGCCAAATTTAATTTTCTCATGTGTTGAAGATAAATAGTAATTCTTAAATATATGTCCATTTTAAGTCTCCTTTTACCAACTATGGGTTTTCTGGACTGGGCCTAAAGTTTAACGTGGACTCCGAAATACGGTCCTCAGCATTAAGCCTACCAACTGGCGAGTGACCAACTTTAGAAATCATCCCAGAAGACAACCGGTCTTATCCAGCCTGGTTACTGGCGTGACTGGGATCATTTTCCTTGTCGGATTTTACACTCTTGCCTAGAACATTCACAAATTTTAAATAACCACAAACATAAATTTACGACCATACCCCAGCAGAATTCGAACCCGCGGCTATCGCAACAGTAGGAGGAACGAACCATCGCCTTTATCACTACGCCACAAAACCGGCTGTAATAATTCTGTTTTTCATTTTGTTAAATTTAATTATTATATACTACATAACGAAACGTTGATTTCCAAAGTTGTAAGTTTTAAACCCAATAGATCAAATAAAATACATAAAAACAGAATCAATATACATGTCAACAAGAAGACTGGTTGACATCGAGTTGGTAATATTTTAAATCATTTTTAACAAGGTTAAATATTAGAGCTTTGCAGATGCGTAACATTTCTGGCTGTAAGGCAACCATAGGTAGATTAAAGTTTTCTAGATGTATCCCCTAACCATCATCAATCACCGAACGGGACTGAAGTTGCTCTAAACTAACTCAATCTATTGGAACTTGACTAGAATCTTGAAGTGCAAGGTATACGCATAGTTGTTTATATCTGGAATTTGAAGACACTAAAACTAAATCATTCCATAAAAATTATATCACTGACATTTTGGCAAAAATAGTGCAATTTAAAAGGTTATTAAAGTCCAGCCAGGAAACAAAGATATAATCGATACTAACAAATAATTTTACTACAAATATAAACCGTTCAGACAGGGTAATGATTGTATACATCCCTTTGATTCTTTGGACAAAGATTGTCGGAAAATCGAGTGCTAATATTTTATTTGTGTGATGAACTCAAATAGCAGATAATTACAAAAATAGTTATAATAAATGTAGGCTAAATAATAAAATAGCTAGAATAGAACAGTAGAAATGAAACAATACGTACACATCTACAACACTTGATAACATACTTAACAATGTGCTTATATGGTTATTTGTAATATAAAAAATTTTACCAAACAACGTTTTAATCAGGGAGTAAAATGCGACGCAGAGTATAAACTATTCGTACTGTTAAAAATTCCAGCCAAATTGAATCTTGTGGTATATTTGGGTTAACTGATACTATCAGAATATACGTGCATATTAAGGGAGTGGCGTTACATTATAAAGATTATTTCTACATCATTTTTTATTAAATACTAGACTGCCACTGTAATTAAAATTGTATTTTTTTTTAAATCAAACGCTATTACCTCATTTACCTTATTTATGTGCTTATTTTATTTGGTGCGCTTTGAAGCTATATATTTAAGATACAACGATTCAAAACCGTGACGACAAATCCTGTTTTGAGTTTAGTAACAGGCCAATTGAAAATTCCCCAGCCTGACATATAGATGGCGCTACTATAATTAAATCCATATGTTTTTTTAGTGAGGCCTATCCCTCAAAAGACGCTATTGTGAAAAAAATTGATAAAAAGGAATTTCGTGCGTTGATAAAATATTGCATTTCGAAGGGAAAAAATATAGTTGAAGCAAAAACTTAGCTTGATGCCAAATTTCCGGATACTGCCTTAGAAAAATCAACTATCGAGGATTGGTATGATCAGTTTAGACGTTGTTTTTTTTTATTACTCTTCGTGAGTCCACAATCTGCCCTATTGGCAATAAGTATTTCTTCTGTTTATATTATATATACATGGCATGTAGAAAATCACTTCATTAAACAATCTTCTGTATAAAACATTATCTTAATTAATTAGTCTTATTCTAATGCTTATTCTAAACTCTACATATGTCCAGTAATCAGATCAGGTGGTGTTAAACGTTTTAGTCTACGCACTTCACTATCACGTCGCATATTTAGCTGATTAGCGAGTACATTGGGATGCACTGACACTCTTTCGAAGTACTTCACACAAACACGTTGGATTACACTCGTTATAGGTTCTAGAGGAATATCGCGTTGTATCACTTTATTTGAAATATAGTACGGAGCATCAACAATGGCACGCAACACCTTATTTTGGAACCGTTGAATGATGGATATATTAGATTTGCTAGCGGTACCCCATAGTTGAATTCCATATGTCCAAATGGGCTTGAATATAGACTCATACAGCAATACCTTGTTATCTAATGATAACTTGGATTTGCGCCCAATGAGCCAATACATTTGATATAATTTTAGTCCTAGTTGTTTCCGTTTAGAGAGTATGTGCTTCTTCCAGGTTAGGCGTCGATCTAAATGCATACCAAGATATTTAACATGCTCTGCTTGGGGGAGTTGACGATGATTGATATTTACTGGTGGACATGTTCTTCTACGCAGGCTTTAATGCGCCATGTCTTCAACCATAATTGTATTTGCTCCAGGTGGGTTTGTAGGTTTATTGATGCTGTGACTGGATCTTCATAGGATGCTAATATTGCTGTATCGTCTGCACATGTTGCCACAGTAGTTATTTTTGTGGTGGGCAAGTCAGCCATATACAGAAGATACTGAAGAAAGCCAAACTGATGTTCTGAAATAATTTTTCTTTTTTCTATTATATAGTTTAGTTTTTTTATGTATAATTTCTCGAAAACTTTCGAGATTATTGGTAATAAACTTATAGGTCGGTAGGAGGTCACATCTTCTGGTTTAAATATCATTAATATTTTAGCTACTTTCCAGATACTAGGGAAGTAATTAATTCTTTGCATAGCATTAAATATATATGTTAATAGTTTTATAGCCTTTTCTGATAGTTCTTTTAAAATTTTGCCAGTAATTAAGTCATAACCAGGAGCTTTTTTAATATTAATCTCTCTCATTATTGTATGTTTAACTTTTTTGACCGTTAATTTCTCGTGCGGTAAATCCATTTGAAATGGCGAATCTAAAAAGCTAGTAATTTTATTTTCGTCATCTTTATGTAGCTGAGACTGGAAAGGTTTAAAAACATTTTAAAGTGTTTTGAGAAAATGTCGGCCTTCTCTTTATTGCTTCTCGCCCAATTATTTTCGCTTGTTTTAATAGGTGGGTTATGCTGCTGGGATCTCCTAAGCTTTTTTGTTGCTTTCCACAACGAATAGTCTGTAGCTTCAGTTGATGTCAAGTTTTCTAGGTATTCTTGAATGTCTTGGTTCTGTTCGATTTGGATTAGATCTCTCAGCTCTTTTATGGCCCTATTAAATTTTCTTTTATTCTCTTCAAGTTTAGACGTGGTGAAATGAGCACCGAAGACGGTGAACGCAGTGGACGCACAACAGAGGTTGTTACTGACGAGAACATTAAAAAAATTCAAAAATGATTCCAGATGACCGTAAATTGAAATTGAATGAAATAGCACACACTCTAATATCAACTGAACGTGTAAATCATATCATTCACGAACATTTGGGTATGAGAAAGCTCTGTGCAAAGAGGGTGCCGCGCGAATTCACTTTTGACCAAAAACAACGACGAGTTGATGATTCGGGGGAGTGTTTGAAGATGATCAAGAGTAATAAACCCGAGTTTTTGCATCGTTATCCCATTTCACGCCGAAGTCCAATCGACAATCATCCGAGTGAACTACACACGATGAACCCGCTCCAAAGCGTGGGAAGACGCAACAGTCGGCTGGCAAGTTTATAGCGTTTGTATTTTGCGATGCTCATGGAATAATTTTCATTGACTACCTAGAAAAAGGAAGGACCACTAACAGCGACTATTACATAGCGTTATTGGACCGTTTGAAGGAGGAAATCGCCGAAAAATGGCCGCATTTGAAGAAGGAAGTGATGCTTCCCCAAGACAATACACAAGTGTCACAAGTCAAAGTAAACGATGGTAAAAATCCATGAATTAGGCTTCGAATTGTTTTCTCATCCACCGTATTCTCCAGATCTGCCTCCCAGCCACTATTCCCTGTTCTCGGATCTCAAAAGATTGCTCGCTGGGAAGAAAATTTCGTCTAGTGAAGATGTGATCTTCGAAACTGAGGCCTATTTTGAAACAAAGGACAAATCGTACTACAAAAATGGTATCGAAAAGTTGGAGGGTCGCTATAATCAGTGTATCACCTTTGAATGGAATTACGTTGAATAGAAAAAACTAATTTTGATAAAAAAAATTGTGCTTTATTTTGGTAGTCCGGGGACTTTTCAATTGACCTGTTATGTATAACACGAAAAACTTCATGTTCTCACAGTTGGTTGAAAGAATTATACTATACTATTAAAATCTAGAAAAATTATTAAACATAATCATTATAATAATATACTATATATTCATGAAATTTAATTTCATAAACATATTTTGAATTCATGAATATATTAGATCTATAAATGTATCATTCGATTTAAACAATTGAAAGACATTTTGGTCGATTTAGCCACTACTATTTGTTACATAATACTGTGTGGAATCCTACAGATTATAAAATGTACACAAGTGACCCAGTTTAGCGAACAACCTTTTAATCAGAGGATGAAATGCAATGTGGAGTATAAACTATTCGTACTGTGAAAAACCAAATTGAATTCTGCGGCGTTTTGGGGATAACTAATATACACGAAATATACATGGATTGTAATACAGTATCCCTAGCACTGTTCAGATTATTTCTATGTCATATATTATATATTATATTGTGTGTATATAGTACAGTATGTTCCGGTTTAACGATGCAGAGCGTTAACGCTATAGATAACTAGATGCATTTCAAAAATAATAAAATTTTTGGCAAAAATAAAAAAATTTTGAAAGAAAATTTATATTAACATAAGCTCCATTCCCAAATAAATGATTTAATCTTTATTATTTATTTATTTCATTGCTAGTACTCCTTGCCGACTAACCTACAATTTATCTTTACAATAAGTTAAATCTGCATATATATTTAGGAGAAGCCATTGGGCCAATTTTAATCTCTAGTGTAATAATATGTATGTCTTGCATTTCTGTTTATCTATTGAATGAGAAACTTTTATTTTATTAATATTACTTTTCGCGGAACATACCTGTCATTCAAATCCCTATATCCATAAAAGTTTCAATACATACTTTTATAATAGCTGTTTAATATGTACTGAGAATTGTGAAAATACCCAACAAATTTTCATATATTTAAATTCCTATTCATTTCTAGATATTCCCCGTTTGAGTCCAATTATTTATATCGCCACATAACAGTTAAAATTTTAATGAGTCTTCTTTGCTATTGTTTCCGACAGCAAGAATTGAAGTATCATCAAAGAATTAGTCTTGATATACTTCCTTGTAGTACACCTGCTTTAACTTATTTGTTGTAGAGAAGGCTTCCTCTGATTTAACTCTAAACATTCTCACTGTAATATAAGATTTTAATAGTTTAGTCTGTTGTTTCCATAACGTTTTCTGTAGCTTATAAACAAGGCCATCATGCCATATCTTAACGAAAGCTTATGCTGCCACTAAGAATATATAGCCTATTCAAAGTTATTTGAATAGGCTATATATTATCAAAACGTCGCAATGTTGCCGCATCAACTCTGAGTTTTAATTCAGTTTGATATTGCTTTGATATACAACAAAATTCTAATCTAAATAAAATAATTGAACAAAAATGTTATCAAATATAATTTATTTTAACTTTATAATACATCTAAAGACTACAGTTAATTATACAGCTACAGTAGCTTATAGGTTACAATAGTATAACCGCTTATCACTAATGATTTCAAGAATTTTGCATACGTCTGACAACTGGACAACTTTGACAGGCTCATTCGTTTACGCGTTTGAAAAACAGACGGCATTGTATCTCTTTTAACTAGAATAAAATGATTCTGAAACGAATTTACAAATTGCAGCAGGCAATACATTAAACATCTTGATGACGTATATACAAAAAACTTTGAATAGACTATAGATAGATATATCTCTTTACCTTCATATGCAACTAAATCAAATATGTGTCATTTTTATCGTTAAACTTACTATTTTTCTAATAAATCCATAATTCAGTCACGGTAGAATATCTACAATTTCTGGGCGCAAAACTGAACCAATTGAGTTTCACTCGCTTGTTTTGATACCAACTTTACACCGTTAAGAAAATCTTACGGAAATCAGAACACATAATAGTAGGACAAGACTGAATGAATAGTAGGGCAAGTTTCAAGCTACAGAGTGGATGATTCAACTAATCTCTTCAGTTTTTGTGATCTAACATTGACCTGGTAGAAAAAAAACGCTTTTTCTATTAATCAATAATAATGTTTTTTTTTTTCAATAACCAGTTTCAATAATTTCAATTTAATATCCAGCGTATACCGTTAAAATTAAAAAGAGATTTAAAAACGACGAAAAACTGGCTGACGAATTGCGAAAAGAACGTTATGGTCCAATGTTCTCAGACGCCATCAGGAACTCAAGAGCTCAAGAATATAATGCTATGCATTTATCAAATTTATACAGAATCGTCTTAAAAATAGTACAGAATCATCTTGACATTAGCACAAAATCTTTTAATCAACCATATAATCAGACATATAATCATTACAACTACAAAGTCGTCGAAATAGATATAGATACCTAGAAAACGCATAGATACCTTGACGTAATCAAGAATATTTCGTCAATAAGCATCGATATTTAAGTAATGTCTCAGTTCGTAACACAACCCAATCAACGTAATAGGCGAGAGAGACACCAACGATAGATTACCTCCAACTCTTAAAAAGAAACGCAACTACCTATACCACCAGAAAGCTTTCAAACCAAATATCATCATACTCAATTTTGTATCAAACTCAGCTTGGAAACTTATCAAAAATCACTTACAGTAGCTTGCGTTGATCTTTCTTGAATTGGTAATCATATTCTTCACTATTTTGTACATATTTTTAGTATTATCAACTAAAGTTTTTAAATTTAAACTTTTACCTTTTTTAATGTAACGTGTATACTTCCCCATACACTTCAACATTAACTACTGCTACTATATATTTTATTTAAATTATATCTCTAGTTCACGCAATTATGTATGAACATTATCTAGGAAAACCATATATGGTGGAACATTAAAACGATTAAAACTACGTGCAACATACTGCACCATAGAAGTGGCTGTTGATAAAATCTGGCGCTTAAAACCAGTTACTGGCTGGAATAAGCCAACTATCAAAGTTAATAACACTTGCTTTGTTGACCATAGGGGTAACCCTGAGAAATAAAATTAATGTACTCTCAGCTCAACGTTATGTAACATTAATGCTATTTTGAACTATCAGTAAGTGTTATGTAGATATTTATTTGGTATAGAAAGAGAAAAATATTTCTATATTATTATTAGTTAACTATAGAGATTAAAATTTTTTAAGTTGTAAAATTAATTTGAAATTTGACGACTTATTTCATTATTTCGGTAAATAATTATAAACTGGATATTTTCACAATTTAACTTTTTTAAACCTTTCAATTTTGTTCTATAATATAACTTTAATCCAAGTAATTGAACAGCTCCTAAACGGTTGGATACATTTTGATGAAATTGCTTATGTGGATTTAAGAATGGTTTATAGCATATATTTATATTTACATAACACTATTTTGTTTGTCCTGCCACGTAGATATTTGCTGATTTGCTGCCCTATCATATTTGATATAGTGTATCTTATATTATAGAGTGTGTTTTAATTTATAGTAATAAATTGTATAACAAAAGCCACAATGACAATGTATGGTAATATTTTAAAATATCGTCATATGTCACTTTTATTCCCAATGTTTTTAGTGATACTTCGTCTATATTCATGTCAATTTTAACATAATTCATAGCTGTCGCTTAAATAGAACTATCGAAGAAAAGTTGACGGAAATGTACATTTACAAGACCAAGTTACAAACACACGTGTGAAGTCGAGAGCAACACAATGAACGTGTTTGTGTTAATATATTAAGACGAGAGGCACGTGGATTCCGTTTCGGCAGCATTCGAATATGATACTGGAATGGACTATTCATAACATGCACAAATCGTAATCGGCAAATATGGAAACAAATGCAAACATTGTCACGTATTCAAAACAAAAAGCTGGAAAGGACCAAAAGGTGAATCGGCTGGTATTTGCTGCGCATGAAGAAAAAAATAATTACCATTAGTAAAAATACCACCAGAACTATAAAAAACACTATTTCCGAGAATCACATCTAAATCCAAATTGTTTTTGCATAAAACTCAATGTTTGCTTCCAAATAACATCATGAAGAGCACAGCAACTTTTAATGGCCATCAAGATTCACGACCTAGTGTACAATAAAATTGGTTCCTTATATGGAAGGTGACTATATGAATGACATGAATATTATAACCAATTGGTCCAGTTGTTCAATACCACTTCCAATAGATTACGAAACGACATCCACATTATAAGATCAAATATATCAACTATAAATGAAGTTGCAACTGCTATGGCTGGCAACCCATATAACAGGTGGCGACACATAGGTGGCGGTACTAGATTTAAATCTATATGTTTGTTAGTTTTTAGTAACCCTCAAAAGATGCGAATATAAATTTGGCATCTGTCGGATCAATAGTTTGTGAATTATAACATTTTGAGTGAAGCAACTTTTGTTATTGTGAAAAAAATGGATAAAAATTAATTTCGCGTGTTGATAAAATATAGATTTTTAAAGAAAAATATACACTTGAGGCAAAAACTTGGCTGGGTGCCGAGTTTTCGGACACTGCCCCAGGAAAATTAACCATCAAAAATTGGTATGCTAAGTTTAGGCGTCGTGAAATGAGCACTGAAGACAGTGAACGCAGTGGACGTCCAAAAGGGGTTGTTACCGACGAAAATATTTAAAAAATCCACAAAATAATTTTCTATGACCGTAAATTGAAATTGAATGAAATAGCAGACACGCTAAAGATATAAACTGAACGTGTACATCATATCGTTCACGAATATTTGGGTATGAGAAAGCTCTGTGAGAAAACAACGACTAGTTGATGATTGGAGCAGTGTTTGAAGATGAACAAGCGTAATAAACCTGAGCTTTTGCATCGATATGTGATAGTGGATGAAACATGGCTCCATCATTTCACTCCGAAGTCCAACCGACAGTCATCCGAGTGGACTCCAAACGATGAACCCGCTCCAAAGCATGTGAAAGAGCAACAGTCGGCTGGCAAGGTTTTGGCCTCTGTATTTTGGGATGCGCATGGAATAATTTTCATTGACTACCTTGAAAAAGGAAGGACCTTCAACAGCGACTATTACATAGTGTTATTGGACTGTTTGAAGGGCGAAATCGCCGAAAACGGTCGCATTTGAAGAAAAAGAACGTGCTGCTTCACCAAGACAATGCACCATGTCACAAATCAGTAAAAACCATGGCAAAAATCCATAAATTGGGCTTCGAATTTCTTCCTCATCCACCCTATTCTGCAGATTTGGCCCCCAGCGACTATTTCTTGTTCTCAGATCTCAAAAGAATGCTCGTTGGGAAGAAGTTTTCGTCGAATGAAAAGGTGATCGCCAAAACTGAGATCTATTTTGAAGCAAATGACAAATCGTACTACAAAAATTTTATCGAAAAGTTGGAGGGTCGCTATAATCGGTGTCAACCACCCTTGAAGGGAATTAAATATTAAAAAAATAATTTTGCCAAAAAAATATGTTTTACTATGGTAGGCTGGGAACTTTTTTGACCTGTTAAAGGTCGAGATATACATATAAAACTCAGATACAACATGGTGCATATCATCCAATTCAATCATTGTCCTTGTATTTATGGTTTGCAATATCTAATAATATTTTGGAAAGAAAATATGGATATCATTTAAGTATTAAACAAAGAAATCCAGTGACAGGTACAAAACATACATTATTTTATTTTTATTTATTTTCATACAAGTAATTTATTTTTATTTTATTTAACATTTTATTGTTCAGGCGCAGAAATCAACGAAAAATTAGCGCGATGAACTTCTACGTATACGGATTGATGGCAATCTTGGCACGGCAATCAAGGTATAAACATTCCCCGGTGCCGCGGGCTTTTCATTAATACATTGTTGATATGGGTGCAACAATTAAAAGTGAGCGACTACGATACATTAAGATCAACCTTATGAATTTACCTGATGCCATCATCAGTAACATGGATGGAACACTTAACCAACTATGATATCGATAAAATCGGTACTGCATATCTTTTCCATCATCATGTACTGGCTGTCCGTTTAATATGCAACAATATATCCAAGTTGGCATGACTTCTGTGCATGCATACATTCGGTCAGATCTATGAATCACACTTATGTAAAATCCAAACTGGGATGAAATTAAAATTTTATTGTTGCCAAGTTAAACGCGTCACCCTGATATCACTTCAAGTGTATTCAAACAACTTGAATTTTCCAACAGCATCGAGCTAGCATTAAAATTACATCAATTTTCATTAGATAAATCTATGTTTAGTATAGTTCGAGGAAAACTTGAACAGATCCATTATAATGGCCATGTCATCGAAACTGCAATACCTGCAAGTACGCTAAAATATCACAACATAAATAAAATATTATAATACAAATTTAAAAAAATAGAAGCCTGGAAGCAAAGCGGTATGGCGGTAGCAGTGGCTAAGATCATCCAATACATCGTTAGTAAGCTGAAGTTTCATGTTATAATTTGAAACACACTGGTTTCTTTTATAATTGTTATTGGTATCTAAAACAATCACAACCTATTTACTAGAGGAGTACTTAAAGTGAAACGACATCCGCACTGACCCAATCATCTTATCCACAACAGGATTAATTCATAAGAACCTGTGAATAATATTGGTAAATCTAAAATCATTGGATCTGTATAAAAACTTTTAGAAAGTAGTTTTGTTACCGACTGGTCGAATAGTCATAAAATTCTTGAAAATCATATCATTGAAAATATTTTACTTCCTTATGAAATTAATGTAAATTCTAATGAATATACCAGGTGGCATGAATATACCATTATCGGCTTTCCTAATAGATGTCGCTAGGCTTAAGTATGGAATGTTATGATTTGACACATATGTCATTTTATTCTACTGACATGAAGCTTCAAAACTATACATGTTAAATTTTGCATTAGTAACACCGTCATAAATTTATGACTCCTCTGAAAACCTGTATGTGCGGATTACTTTTCCGATTTTCCAAATGCACTTATTCCCAAAGAATCCCGTAAAATTCATCGTTTGCTGGTGTACAGTTACAGTTTCGAAAATTTAAAAGTGCTGATTTCAGTGTAGACAAAGAACGTTCTGGTGAGAGACTGAAAAGATTCGAAACAGTAAGAGTTTGAGTAAAACAGTTAACTGTTTTAGTAATCGCTACTAACAACAATCGATCAATTTGAAACAATCATTGATCGAAAAACGTCCAGAATGGGAAGACACGGCAAAATGATTTTACAAAACGATAACGTGCAGACTCATAAAGCAAAACCGGCCAAGAAAACGTTGAAAGTATGAATAGGACATATTATTGCACCCGCCGTATTCTCCAGACCCTTCTCCGTCCGGGTCTCCGCCAGACAGAAAATGGCTCAGTGAAAGGTATTGCTCAAAGGACAAAGAATTCTTTTGGAATGACATACATAAATTGCCTGAGAGATGGACAAGATGTATATAATCAAATGGACAATATTTTGAGTATATATAATATATAAAAAATATTAATCATATCTGCCAGAAAAATAAAAAATGTCGCATTCCTACCTTTAAATGAACGCTAATTATAAATACAAAACTCTATTCTCCGAAGCTGTATCTCTGCTTCTAGTAACATACAATTAACTGATATAATTAAAAATAATAAGAGGTGAAAATCATGCAGTTGTTCAATATAAATTCTTTCTACCGAGACTATCAACGATATATGTCAATAATAAATACGTCGTAAGGTATATCAATAAAATGTATGTTATAAGTCACTTTTGAGAATTTATTCGTCTCGAGAGGCCGGAGTTATGAACCGATAACACTTATTTCACCTTCTGACACAACATTGGGCAACTTTTTCATTAAAAATTCAACAGTCCTCTTTGATTTAGCTCCGTCGAACTTCTTGCTACTTCAAAAACTTAAAAAACCACTTCGGGGACATCGTTTTGTGTCGACTAAAGAAATTAAAATCAAATCAAAGGAGACTTTTCCGAACTTGAATTCAACAACTATTTCGAAGAATCGAAAAAACGTCAGTATAAATATATCGTATCCAAGGGAAATTACTTTGAATAGAAAAAAAATAATTTGAAAAAATAAACAACCTGTTTGCGTTTCTTATTAAGGGGATATTCTAGTAATACCAGTTTAAGAAAATCTCTAAATATCTAAATTCCTACCTCTATTTTAGATTTTTTTTTGTATGGAATCAGAAAATAATTTTTAGTGAATATGTATTAATATTTACACAATACGTAAGAGATAAAAATTAAAAATCCATAAAATATTTTTAGCAAAGAAACTTAACCGACCTCAAAAAATAAATAAGGAACTCACTAAAAATTAAAAAATAATCAAACTTGTATTTTTAACACATAGAAGACGTTTTAAAAATAAAATATGTATATAATATTCGTTATAATAACTAAATAAAAATAAACAAACAACTTATTTAATATATCAACTACACGTATTTTATATTCTACTATATACACACAATGGCTTAGGCCTACCTAAACATATTTATCTATCTACAAGATTATTTAACCACTACTAACTGCAACAAATTAAATATTTGTTCGTAATTTTAATTTTGTCTATATTTCACAAAATTTTATTATTTTTTATTGTTTGGGCTCGGCACCGACTTGAAGCTGATCCGTTGGTAGTAGTTAAAATAATATTGTAAATAGATAAATTGATTTAGATAGGTATTAAGCTATATTGTGTGTATATAGTAGACTATAAAATACGTGTTAGATAGGTTAAATAAGTTGTTTGCTTATCTCTATTTAGTTATTACAACGATTCTTATGTACATATTTTATTTTAAAAAGTTTCCTTTGTGCTAAAAATCTAACTTTAATTATTTTTTAATTTTTAGTGAATTCCTTATTTATTTTTTGAAATCGGTTTAATTTTTTGTTAAAAATATTTTGTTTTTCCCTTCTTAGTGCTAGATATTTAATCTATTACCCAGTTATTTTATTAAGTATTGCATTAGATATCACAATTAAAAGTGCAGCCCTTATGAGGAAAAATAACAGTAAAGAAACGATGATTAAAAATAAGGAAAGCCTCAGGACTCAGGGAAAAAGAGGTTGCTTCCCAGTTTGGAAACGAATCCACGACCTCCGCGTGCGAGCATAAAGTACTAATCGATACACCTTTCAAATCGTTACATTTTATTTCAACGACGTCTCATATCATAAGGTTAGTACTTAAAATGGTGAATGATTTTTACACTAAATTACTTCCTATTTTTCGTCACATCAGCTCAGCAGTAACACTACAAAGAAATATCTGATTATTTTAGATAAAAAATATGTGAGAACTTTGCTCGTGCCTTTGAAACATGAGCGTTTCCCTCGATTTCTCCCCCTTTTCCCCCAACATATTCTGATTTGGTTTCAATGAGACTACCTCAGAGGTACGCTCTTTCGAACAAAATAAGAATTTTGAAAATCTGTCCATAATTGACGGAGATATCGGCGAACATATTTTTTTTAATGTACAGCGGAACATAGAACCTCTTTCTTTTTCGAATTCGGTTAAAAAGGCTACAGACCGACATAGTTACAATTGACACGATTGCAATTTTCTTAAAATTCAGAATCTGAAAAAATACTTTGCCAAAATAAGGCTGTGTGGAAAATTAAACATTTTTTTATATTTCTATGCAATTTTAAAGTAGTAAAAATCCTAATTTTGCCATAGTTTTATCACTTACGCTAGAAAAATGTAAGAGAAAACTCACACCAAATTTCAAATAAATCGGTTCAATAGAACTTAATATAAAATAGCTATATCTTTAAAAATAATTTTGATCTCTTTTTTTGTAAGGCATAATCTTAAACGGTTAAGATATGGAAATATGAAAAAACTCGATTTTTCTCTAATTTCTGCTCTAGAATATCTCCTTAAAGAGTTTGTTTTTATCACAGTAGTATTATGGGCAGGTGAAACAATAGTTTTATTCTTATTGAATGTAGAGGGTAGATTCAGGAAAGGAGTTTTCCTTTTCACTTTACCCTAGTTAAAACATGTAAACGAATCAGTCTATAAAATTCAATTTGTGTTGGTACTGGTCGAACCTGTTGTTAAAAGACAATAATTAGAGGTTACAAACCGGTAGACGTTATGAAACAAAGTTGTGACAACTTTGGGACATGATGACATCATACATTCTGATTACGTGCATTGGCTGTTTTATTGGAAATACTATAATATGGTTATTTACAGAATAACACAGTTGCAAATAACATAATTTTGATACATTCATAGGATGGACAAGAAAAATTCACTATTTATGCATCAGAGCAATATCAACCTTTAATTTCCATTATTCTGCTGATACTATCTAAATAAATGATTATGTTTTGTTTCCAATTGCAAGATACGGCCTTTTGTATACTAATTAAAAACACACCCGCCAAGGAAGAAATCAAATAAAACAATGATATAATGTTGATTCAAGTCGAATTGTTTCGCAAAACTCTTAACCCTTCTTCGGTGAAAGTTTCAGCTCGCTCTTTTGCAAATCTGTTAAGGGGAAACAAGAAAATTGGATTCCTTGTGGATTTGTTTTTGGAGCAAAGGATAAAAGCAGCTTTCCGCCTTAGTAACTAAAGCAGCCGATTCGGATCTGGAAATTCTTTGTCTCTGGTGGGCAATTTGGAAACTTGCTTAAATATAATTCTATAATTTCTTTATTTACTTACTTACCGTTGAGAATTTTGTGTCAGGTCAGAATTCTGTTTCGCTCGAATTAAAGTTAAAACATCCACGTAACTCGACTCGGTAATTAATTACGTTTATCTTTTCATACAGTCAGTTAATTATTATATAATTTGTAAATAATTTAAATGAAATTCTGTCGATTCTTTTATACTATTTAATTTATTTCCCAGTAACAATCAATAATTATCACTAATTATAACTAAAACAATAATTAAAAAACCTCCACAAGCTAAAAATATTACTGATTTAACAAATTTATCAACCAAAATTATATAAATATATATTTATATAAGTCTCTGTCCACCTGTTGTGATTTTTTTTTTTTTTTGATAAGAATTCACCACATTTCTTGCTCTGAACATCAAAAATAATTTACAAATTTATAAATAATAAGAAATCTATGTGTTTTAACATAGATTTCTTAATTAGCGTTCATTTAATTAGAAAATAATATTATTAAAATAACATGTATTATAAAAAAGAGAAAAAAAATACCGTCGACGTTTTACAGTAAAAAAAAAATGTTTCTACAATCACAAGTTACACATATATCTCATTATAAGTTATTTTGTAGTTTTCTTTCTTTTCATGGTTTCCATTGGAGTTTCTCGGCGAATCAACCAACAGAAATCAGCAAACCTTGCTGATGACCATTTTCATTTGTAGCATCTTTCAGTTTGCATAATATCTTGATGAAATCTTTCAGCATGCTCATCTGAGACGGCTCCAAGATTTTCAGGGAAGAAATCTAGATGCGAATCCAAAAAATTAATTTTGGGTGATATGTTGCATCGTAAAGTTTTATAAGCAGAAAGAAGCTCTTTAATGATTTGTCGGTAGTTATAAGATTTCGTATTCCCAAGAAAATGATGGCACACTTTCATTAAAGGGACCCAAGCTCTCTTTTCTACCTTTTTCAATTTTGATTCGAAAACTTCATCCGGTATAAGCTCGCGTATCTGTCGACCTACAAACATCCCTTTTTTCAATTTCGCATCACTGATTCGAGGAAACTTTGTTTTGAGAAATTGAAAGCCCCAAGTCTCTAACAAGATCATTTAAGTCACCTTATTGAAGTATGAAGATGAAAATGTACCAGTAGAAAGAAAACTTGGTTGAGACTGTAGACCAGAGATATTTTTATTTTCCAATTTTTCTCTATTATTTGGTAGAACTGGAGTTTCATCACCATTGGTCTCTTAGCAGATGCGATATTCGGGTACACGATCTTATTTTATTTTTTTCATGTTGATATCATGCCAAAATAACAACCATTTTCATGAGTTTGTGGTTCACTCCAAATCATTGGCATTGAAAGCGGGATGGATTCGTGACTTCCCCCAAGCCAGCATCTCAATTTTCTTGAACAACTGTTACAACATATTTTTGGCAACCAAGTTTAATATCTCTCATCAATAGAAAATCCAAAATACAGCTGATAAGCTGTTTTAACAAGATCTGTTATCACATTTCGCTGTATTTTTAGAGTAAACTCACCACAAATGTAACAAAAACTGTCTGTAGGTTTGTTATAATTTTGTGGTGGCATTTCATAACCCGAAATTAAATAAAATTTATTTTAGAACAATTTTCAAATTTTAATTTTATATTTAGGGGCTCTGTTTATGAATAAAATATATAAACAACACATAAAATACTTCACACAGAATAGAGAATATGAACTTTAGCAAAACTTACCAAAATATTTTATACAAAACGTAAACAATTAAAAGACTAGCAAATAACTGTTGTAAAGTTAGAGCGAATACTACGCATGGGCGTATGTATTACCATAAAAGTCACATTCGACACTCTCATTCTTTCTCATACAACTCACCAAAACCTATTTTCTATGTATATACTCTGTTTATGATGTTAATGTAGCTATCATAGCGCATATCATATACACAGCGCGTAGTAAATATGAAGTTATTTGTTGTTTATAAAACACATCAATGTTTCCGAAAAATTATTTAAATTAGTTTTTCTAACTAGCTAAACTAAACTAAAAGTGTATATCGAAATAATATGTATAATTTTTGTTCATACTATTAACTATTTCTATGCTATACTATAAGAATATATCTCCATTCTACTCTCAAACATATGATTTTTCATTTCAGGAGTATTATTTCATCGTGCCATCTTAATGTCAGGATCAGCGCTCAGCCCGTGGGCATTAGTACAAGAACCATCAAGATATGCAGCTTTAGTAGCCATTCATGCCAACTGTTCACCGGAGTTACCTCATTCTCATCTCCTCAAGTGCCTCAGGGAAAAGCCGTTAGATACTTTATTATCCACACCGGTCGTTGCACCTGAATTTTCTTTTGCCTTCGGCCCAAGTGTAGATGGAGTGGTTATCGATACAGGAGAACCCCCAGGTTAGTTAAGTTAGTTAATAATTAATTTGAGGTAATATATTTAACTATTTTAGAGTTTAATTTTCTTAGAAATGTAAAGATCAAAACAACAATATGAAATAAATCTGAGCCAATGGATATTACATTGAATAGTGACTGTACTCTATATTGTTTTATGACACTCTATGGAAAAGCAATTATATATTCTATATTTGCATTGTAGTCTAAATTTTACATTCTTTAAGATTGATTAGTCGTTCATTATTATAAATACTTAGACACTGTTAAAATTCGGCGTTTATTATATTATCTATTATCTAACAAATATACCCCAACAGATCTAGAAATAAAACAATGAATTTGAGTTGAAAACTTAAATTAGTTTTTGGTCATTTGACCATTTTTATTTTTGCTTCTTTAGGGTACAGGTGCGGTTAGATAAAGACAATATATTCGACGATTTATTTCCGTACAAATATAATTATATGCATAAGAAATATTTATTTTTAGACGAGCAGATATTAAACAATAAACCAGATATTAAACACTAAACAAGATCACACTATAAGAATATAAAAAGAAAGAAATGCACATGGCAGGGTTACCTCCAGGTGTTACGAACAGTGGCACGTCTGATCACTCTCAGAGTCGGGAACGGAAAGAACCTCGAGGCGTCGCGTCATCCCCTAGCTTCACCACCCGAGGTTGCTTCGTCGTACCCTCTATCAGTACCACTTGTTGCCACCTCACCGTGGGTGCTAACTTCAGATACGTGCAACGCCTCGAGTAGATCTGTGGGCTGCTGAGAATTGCGGGAAAATTCGAAACATCTGAAGGTTGCTACACTTCATTTTCTATTACATCTGACGGGATCGCTAAACGATCAAATTAACTAAAAAGATATGTGGAAGTGATTTCTCATCTATATCCCTAATGGTGTCTTAACTTAGTTGCTATTCTAACGCTATTCAATTATACTGATGGTATTATTTGGTTTGTACAAAATAATACTGTTTATTCTTGGTCTCAAAGATAGTTGGTTCACTCAGACCATTATAATTCTTATAAAGACAATTCTCTATTCTCTATTTAGAGCAAACTGTGTGAGAATATATCGGATAATTAATAATAATTTTGCACCTGAACATACACTTTAATAGTGTCTCCCAAAAAAAACATCTAACAATGATTTATCATAATAATTGCTAGTATCGAGAAATTATAAGCCTTTCTAATATTATATACGGTAAGTAAATGTATAAATTCATGGGGGACTTGATAATTTCATGTGTATATATTTACCCCAAATAATAGATTTACATTTCTACATTATTTATCTCATATTAGGTGTTTTGAAAATGACGCCCATGGATGTTTCTATTAATTGCATATTCAATATCAAATCTGAAATAGCATATATAATTTAGTATTGTATTGCAGCAACAGTCTACTTAGTCTACTAAAATAATTTGAGACACTAAAACGTAACACATGGAATCATGGCAACAAATCAATTCTTATTGCTAAATATGAAATATATTCTGATTCTGGGGAACTTAATGGATGATCAAACTACTGATTATTCCCTATCAAACAACAAAACTACCGATTCGTAAAAATAACGATACTTTACGCTGCTTAGTGTTGAGCACACACTTTCCAATTATATCCTGCTGACTTTACCTATACCAAATATATTGGAAGATGTAGACATAAACTCTTTTAAAGAAAGTTAAAGTTAACAGTTTCAAAAATGTTTCTAAAAACACCATAAACCAATTACTGAAGAAAAACAATTCATACCCGGCTTACTAGATTTAGAAGTAATCATTCGACACTTAATCAATTACATCATATTATAAATTTAATTGAAAAACCCTTTGAAAGTTAAAATTATTCAGTTATATTTTTATATAGATTCGTTAAATATAAGTTAATAAATTGATTTCCTACACACATCAAACAGATTCTCAAATCCTTCTAAGTATGATACGGCGAGGAATATTCAGATATAAACTTGATTTACGCTGATGCACCACAAGCTAGTCTCCTTGGACCAACATTAGACTTTCCTTATACCGGTGATATTCCAAAATGTGAAGGAGTAACAATAATTATATTTGCTGCCTAATGCGCTACAAATAATAACATCTGGACAGCTATAAATACATTAAAAACAAATGTGAATAATTACTGATTAAACATTTTCACCATGGAAAATAGATTACGTAGTGGCGATGATTGACTCTAGAGTAATTCCGTACGCAAACACCGTAAAATACTAGAAAATACTAGAACACTGAATGCCAACCCCAACTGGACAGAGCACATTAAAAAAACAAACTTACATAACTTGAATACAAACTAACACTTCACAGCAATTTATTATTCTATAAACAAATTTTCAATTCATTTGAAGAGTAAAGTCCACAGTGTTGCATACATTGTGCTCTTTTTATAGTTTAAAAAAGAGATCAAATATCGATATGATACAAACATATCAGCTATAACAAGTTAAGTTAAATAAAACTAGCTCCATGGTATATTAGAAATTAGGACATAAACAAAGACCTAAGGGTACCTACGGTGAGGGAAAAAATTAATCTGTTAGAGAAAAAAGACCACGCAAGATTGTGTAGACATAAAAACGTGGAAGTGTTAACAATTCCTCGACAATAGCGTATTTACCCGGAGGTTGAGCGGACAAAAACCCTTTGAACTTGTATATTTCATAGCTTAACAATGTGCCAAAATGCCCAGCCATGTGCCGAATATTGAACTTATATGCACCAATGGGAGTACAAAAGTTAGATCAGAAATTGAAGTACAACATTCAGAAAAAAATAAATTAATAAAACTACTAAGACGAATTTTATAAATTTGTTATTTTATGGCCATTAAGCTTATTTAAATACACCTAAACTATTAATTTCTTCTGTAATAGAATAGTTAGAATAAAACTGTAGCCAAAAACAATTAAGGACTGCCCTAACTTTGTAGTATATTGGAATGTCAACTGTTCAAAAATAAATTAAGCTGATATTAACACACCTACTAAATATAAATCATTAACCAATAATTACATAATATGTATAAAAATTGCAATATATATTTGGAGTGTTTTTACTTCAATTAATTAAAATAATATATCCAATTTATCAAATTATATGTAGGTGAAATCTAAATATATGAGTTTTAGCAACCTGCCATCTATATCCAGTGTTTCATACTAAAGTTTTTCATATACTAACAAATAAAGAATGGGTGTTCTTAAATTTTCACATTAATTAATACATGTTACGTAATACAAGATTTAAAATGAAAAAAGCAAAAAAAGATATAAACAGTTCATTAGAAATTATGAAAAGGAAGTAAGTGTTATACTAAACAATGCAATACAATATTTGTACAATATTTCCACATATTGTTTATCTAAAATAATCAGATATTGGTGTATAATGTTACTGCTGAACTGTGTCGCTGACGTGATGAAAAATCGGAAGTAGTTAAGTGTAAATTCAGTCAGTTTGCTTTTTATACACTAACCATATCATAGGAGATGTCGTATAAACGTTATAGGCAACTGTTTCTATAGTGAGCTGGTTAGAACATTAAGTTCGCACGCGGATTCGATTCCCAACAGGGCAAGCAATTTTTTGTTCTAGTTCAATTGGAACATTTATCAAAGCACCCAGTCTATGTAGCAGACCCCAGGACCTAAAACGTTCCTTATTTTCAATCATTGTTTCTTTATTCCTATTTTTCCTCATATAGGGTGTACTTTTACTTCGGCTATCCACTGTAATACTTATACCATAACTTTTAATTTATTGTAATTTATTGAGTAAACATCTAACACTAAAAAGAGAAAAATAAGATATATTTTTAACAAAATATTGAACCGACTTCAAAAAATAAATAAGGAACTCACTAAAAAGTAAAAAATAATCAAACTTAGATTTTTAACAAAGAAAAAAAAAGTTTTAAAATAAAATATGTACATAATAATCGTTGTAATATCTAAATAAAAATAAACAAAAAAACGTATTTAACATATCTACTACACGTATTTTATATCATACAATTTAGCTTAATACCTATCTAAATCTATTTATCTATTTACAATATTATCAAGTTACAATATCAAATAACAATATTATTAACTGATCAGTTTGAAGTCGGTGCCAAGCAACAAATTAGATTTGTTTTGTTCGCAATTTAAATTTTAAAATATTTGAAGATATTTTTGGTTAAAATTATTTTTGTAACAATACTATTGTGTGCAATTTTACAAAGTTCAATTTTTTAATGTTGAGGCAACCAATCTTATAACAGCTATATTTAATTAATTGTTTGATAGACAGTACATCAAATATAATGACATGTTCTATTAATCATCAAAACGCCTAGAAAAATCAATAGAAGGGCTAGCGGTTGTAAACATCTCGCGCAGTCTTAACAACTCCCTGGAGAGACGCTGCCTAGCTCGCTCTCTCAGTCGAATGGTACGGTGTATGTATATATAATCAATTTTTAATTAATCCCAGAATGATATTGAAGTACAGTTAGGCTGAGAAAATAATACACGCCTCCATGTAAATAGGTGGCTGGCAGGAATAACTTTAATTATGTCTTGGATTTTAGCCAGAACGTTCTTAATTATACCCTTGCTAATAAATATTATTGATCCTCTAAAAATTTAACTTCTTCCTTTAATAATATAACATGTTATGCTCCACTAACTGTTCCTAATATGTGTAATATTACTTTTCTTTTATAAATTATTTAAAATATTGTTTGATTAATCTTCTACATATAATGAGTGTTAGTTTCGTTAAAACTGGAAAACAACTGAATCCATTTGGATACATTTTTATTTTGTGAGAAAATATTTAAAAAATTCACCCGTCACTGCTTCTTTTATCAACAGTTTCACTGTCACAAAGGATCGATAATATTGTTAGTTGTCAAATATTTATAGATGCGCTCGGAAATATAATTTGTGACCAAAATTTTTTAATATTGATTAAAACTAGCGGTCACTATTATCAAGCCGCGGTTAGAATAAATAATGTATGTTATCAAACATTAAAGATAATTTCTCATCACAAAACCATTTAATATTTTGACACAGTTTATATTTCATCCAAATAAAAGTATTTTTTGATGGGTACATCCATTCGATAACGTGAACATGAAGTAAAAAGAAGTATTATTCTAATTGCACTAGAATATATATTTACGAAGAATAGAGATAAAATATGTAGTGATTGTTGTTATTTAGTCGCCTATTTAGTGCGCAAGAACTTTCTCTACTTTTATTGATAACAATGAAAAGGTGTCATATGCTTCTTTCATTCTGACTTAGATCGTCGATGTTACTCATTTATGCCCCGAGCTCCCATCCACGTGATAACCACAGTGATGAGCAGTGAGAGACAAAAACAGATAATAGTTGTATAGTTATGATAGTGACGAGAGTGACAACGAAGAGCATATGTTTACAATACAGCGAGTTCGTGTACATCAAACATAACAGAGAGCACAAAGAAATCAATTTGCAGACGCAGTGCTCTTATGACACAGGAATGAGCAGCATTCTATTAGCACCACAGAAATAAATTATAGCAACTCTAGTGAATCTAGTGGATTAGTTTGTATCGGTGAAAAAGTTAAATTACCAAAATTTGTCCCACCACCAGATTAGTTATGCTCATTAATTTCTGGGATAGTAAATGATTCTAACCATTTCTAGGTCAGGATTCAAAATTATTCTAGTTGTTTTCAAATGACGTCATCTGACTGATCTATCATCTATACATATTTCGATAACATTTCAATTTATATCACAAAAGAGTTAGAATCTAAAAGAAATGCAGATGCAAGGACAAATGTATCACTTACTTGAAGCATTGTTACTACTGCCAAATACAGACCATTAATCAATCTGGATAGAGAAATTGATAGGCGCTTCGCTCACAAAGAATGAAGAAAATTATTGTCCGAGAACTATAAATATTTCTTCGTCAAAACAACGGCCTAGTAAATGGCCATCAGATTAGTAAAAAGCCACCAGATAGAGAATATAGATGTAGCTGACACGAAGTTTACCGAGTCATGTATTTACAAATAATAATACTGAATATTTGAAAATGTTACAGACTTCCATTTTATCTTCACTATCTTTACTCCAACTAAATTTATCCACGTTCTAATTTATCGATTACGATACCATAAAAGGTGTTTACATTTTTTGAGATCAAAAGCCAGAGGTATTCAAATATGGTTAATACGAAAGACCTTAAAATTATTAACAAGTAGAGATATTAAACAAGTTAAACATAAACAAACAGATAGTTTACCAGAACTAGAGAAGTTTTATATATATTTACACGTTACATAAAATAATATTATTTCAATGAAGAATAAATGTTTATCAAAAATAAAATAATTGACAAAAATTGATCCAATCCAAAGGATCTAGAAAACTTCTTTAGAAATGGTCATATTTGTTCTAGAGCATTGGAGCTAATTGTCTTTGATTCGTTATAACCTAACCAGTAAAATGGTAATCATTGAATAAAATGAAAATAACAATAGCCGAAGTACCGGGTGATCACATTATTTAGTCTCAACTATAATTTTGAATTAATGACATCCTTTTAGCTATTTTCAACGAATACTTACAATACAGTGCGTTAGGTGCTTTTTGTCTTATTGTTAGCAAATGCTGCAAATATGTGGTTCTGAAAAGAACCTTTAATAGTTTGAATAGAATTTTTAATTTAATAGGATAAAATCCGAAAGGGTACGCCAACATTCGTCCTTGCTTGGTATCAAACAAAGTAAAATTTAGAAGCACAATTCAGTGATTTTTGGTAAATGAACACATGGTCACACTGTTCGTTTCTCTTGAGCTTGAGTCTTCACTTTAATGTTATCCATATGTAATCCTTAGTTATTCTTCTACATCATGAGAATGGAGTCTTTCCTAATATATTTTTGTGAATCGCCTAGTTTTCTCTATTAAAAATGAAATCTGAAAGTTTCCGTGTAACTAAGAGTTTATATAGTATCTGAATAATATTATGTTGAAATACTGTATAAAACTGTTATAAGTTCCTGAATTCCTTAAAAAATTAAAATAGGAAATTAAGATGTGGTCTGTCTTTAGAGTTTGGTCATATACTGGGCTGGTATTAACGTTCATACATCCTTAGATTCATCATAAATTTTGTTTCCTTCGAAAAATGCGAAAGTGAGTTCAGGTTTATATTTTAAAAGTTTAGCATTAAAATACAAGTACATAATTAGCATAAAAATACATTAAAATACAAAAAACATAACAAGTTAGCTTTAAAACTCCAAGAGATCGAAGTGCGCGAAACCTTAAGCATGTCACCAAATAGAGTACATTCAATCTAGCGTGAAAATCTGTGTATCATGAGGAGGGCTCCGTCTCTGAAATATGAATTTTAAATATATGACAGCAAAAAGTCTAAAGAAATTAAGTCAAGAAGATAAAATTATGTTTAAACCTTCTAAATATATCATCGCCATCACTACCTTTCACAGTTAGATTGTTACAAAACAAACGTTAACAAGCGAGAGAAAATCTAAATGTTTCACTTCAATATATCTTAGTCAAAATATTTGTATAATATATGAAGTAGCGAGCAAAGAGGCATAGAATTTACTACAATCTTTTTCGGGCAGTTACATCTAGATCATTTGTACTTGTCAGCTTAATGCAAACTGCAACTTCTAAGACCACTTTAATCTAATGTATTCGCAATATGATGAAATATAAAAATAAATACGAATGAAATAAGAAATCGTATATAAATAACATATGCTGTATATTAAATTGTATATCAAAATCCTTAATAATGGATGGTTCTGAAAAAGTAAATAACAAAGCAAAAATTTGTTAATAATTTCGTTAATATCAAATACGGTACTTTAAATTAAATATCTACTATAACCAAAATTTTTAAATAGCTCAAAGGTAGTCTCGGAGGCAGACAGAAAGGTTTTTGATTCATTATTTCCTTTTAAGATCCACCATCTACCGATAATATAAGGCAAGATAAAATAAGTGGTAATTAAAAGGGAAAGATATTTAAATCGTAACATTTTCTGTTTGCCTCGTTCTTTCAAGTTCGCTTTCTTTCCATTTCTGTCTAAATAAATCACTTTTACTCGACATCTGAAAATGTATTCGAACTTAATGCAAATAAGCGCAACATCTGAAGCCATTCGTAACGTAGTTGATTTAGTGTCCAATATGACATCATATAACAAGGCTTTGTGAAAAAATTCCAAGGAACAGAAAAAATAATATTTTCTGTAATATAATAAAAAGAAATATTGTCAACCAAAATACATTTTTATATATTATTTAAAATTCTGCTTTTTATTAATATAGTAATTTAAAATTAACCTGCGTAAAAATTATTATTTACCAACATCAAAAATACTATGTAATTGAAATTCCACGAAATTGTTTTTCTTCAAAATCTCTATTCTTCATAAATCATATTTCTTTCTTAAGTTAAATTCTTTAAGTTAAATTCCTCACATGAAAATATACTTTGAATAAACCTCAAATACTTTATAACATCTTCATAAATAATTTTTTTATTATTTAATTAATACTAATTAAATATATAATAATATAATATAATTTGTTACTAGTCGTTTCCGTCTAACCTACAATTTATCTTTATGATAACTTAAATCTAGGTATATAACTAGGAGGACCCATCCGCCCTATCTCAGTCTCTGGTGAAATAATAGTTATACATGTCACTGCTGAATTTTTTAATATATGCACCTCACTACACAACACTGCACAAGATCAGATAGCATGATTCTTTTGAATCTGTGTCCTATTCTGGTAGTATCCAAAAGTTGCAATATTTCAATATTCGTATGAGAATGGAGTATTTTTTCATGCCCCCTTGCAATTCTTGAATTCTAGACTGACTGTGGTTAGCTGAAGGTCTCGATGTAGGTAATCAGTCCTATAGTATTTGAGTGCACCCATAATACGCCTCAGGACTTTGTTCTAAATATGTGTATTTTATTTGTGTTACACTTTGCAGAACATCCCCATAATTGAACTCCTTATGTCCATATAGGTATCAGTATTTGCTTATATAATAGCAATTTATTATGTACTGATAATTGTGATTGTCTTCCAATTAGCCAGTACATTTTCATATATTTCAATTCCAGTTCTTTTCTTTATATCTTCCTTCCAGCAAAGTTTTGCATCGAGACTCATTCCGAGTTATTTAACGTTGTTGCTATATGGAATGATAGTATTATTTAATTTTATTGGTTCTTGTACGCTCTATTTATAGGTGACCTACACATGTACAGATTTAATACAGTACTACACAGTACTTTCTTTAATTCTTATTTTCCTAGCTTCTGTCCAATTATTTATATTGTCACTTCCCTGTTGTAATTTTCGTGAGGTTTCTTCACTATTGTCTCTGACAGCTATAATCGCAGTATCATCAGCAAATGTAGCCATCGTAATATTTTCCATTTTGTGGTATATCACAAGTGTAGAGTAGATAAAGCATTGGTCCCATTACACTTCCTTGTGGTACACCTGCTTTAGCTTCTTATATTGTAGAGTAAGCTTCTTCATGTTTGACTCTAAACATTCTGGTGGTAACGCATGGTTTTAATAGTTCGGTGTGTTGTTTTGGTAACATTTTCTTTAGTTTATGAACAAGGCCTTCATGCCAAACCTTATCGAAGGCTTGTGCTACATCTAAGAATATAGCTGAGCATACTTTTTCACTTTTATAGGCTTTTTCAATAACATCTGTTATTCTGTGGACCTGGTCAATTGTTGTGTGCTTATTAATAAACCCAAACTGGTTGTGTTGGTATTAAATTTTTTCTCTCTATGATTGGTTTTATTCTTTTCAACAGGAGTTTTTTTGAAAAGCCTTAGATATTACTGGCAGCAGTGATATAGGTCTATAGGCTTTTATTTCGTTTGCTGACTTCCCAGGTTTAGGGATCATTATATTTTCCGCCATCTTCCAAATGTCTGGGACATGTTTTAATCTAAATGCTGTATTGATCAAGTTGGTGAGTTTTATAATTCCCTTTCTTGGTAATTTTTGCAGTAATTCTCATATTATTAAATCGTAGCCTGGTAATTTCCTGGGGTTAATGTCAGTTTTAATAACTTTGGTTAACTCTTTCGGCGTGACTAATTCAAGCATCCAATTTTCAGATTCTATGTCCGGCAAATTATGTTCAATATTAGTTCAATATAAGTTTTCTAGTTGATATGTAACTACATCTTACATCTACATCTGAAATCCGATCCAATTCCGAAAATTAACACACCAGAACAGCTTGAGGAAGCCGTACTCAAGCTAACTCGCGATATTCAGTCTGCTTATGAATCTGCCACAGTCAAAATTTCATCACAACCCCAGCCGTGGGACAACAACCTTCCCGCTTCTCTTAAACGTAAAATTCGCATCAAAAACGGTTTATGCAGATTAGCTCGATTCACCCTTGATGCTGCAGACAAAAGGGAGGCGAACAGAGCATGCAAGAGGGTAAGGGCGGCCGTCTCGACTTGGCGAGCAATGAAATGGAACTCATTTATCGCGGGCCAAAGGCTGGATGGCCCCTCTTCCTTTTGGCGTGTCTCCAAATGCCTCGTGTCATGTCATCACCAAGAAAAAGTCGAGCGCCTTGCAGAGACCTACGAAGCTCAAATGAAACGCCTCCCACCCGCACAGAACACTAAAGCTAAAGACATTGACACTGTCATCAACGAATCCAACTCCGTCAAAAGACCAGTAACCCCCGCCTTTCTTCTCAACCATTTTGTGTCTCCAAAGTCTCTACAGACTATGATCGGCAAACTTCAAACCAAAAAATCTCCAGGTTTCGATGGAATATCGATTACCCAGTTAAAAAAGCTCCCGCATAAGCAGCTCGCAGAACTGGCAAACATCATTAACTCCATCATGAGACTGCAACACTTCCCGGCGTCTTGGAAACACGCACATATAGCGGTTATACCCAAGAAAGGAGCAAAATCATCTCCATCTGATTACAGGCCTATCAGCCTTCTCAGCGCCATTTCGAAGCTTGCCGAGAGGGCACTACTCTACGCTCTCAACTCTTTCACAAAGGAAAACAACATCATTCCAGATGAACAATTCGGCTTTCGCGCTCACCACTCATCCGTCCATCAAGCTTCCCGTCTGGCTGCACACATCCATCATGCTCTTGACCAACGTAAAAAGCTTGGAGCAGTTCTTCTGGACCTAACCAAAGCCTTCGACAAGGTCTGGCACGACAGATTGTTCGCAAAGTGCGTGCGGTTAGGCCTCGCGGTTAGGTCAGTAAGACCTAACCGCTCTCATCAAGTCCTATCTCTCGGACAGATCTTTCCAGGTCAAGATCAGGGCATCACTTTCCAGTCGTAAACAAATCGATGCTGGCGTACCTGAAGGTTCCCCGCTGGTCCCAGCCTTATTTAACCTCTTTATTTCAGATATGCCGAGAAAAGAGCAAATTGGCGTCGCCTTTTACGCTGACGACACTGCTTTCTTCACGGCCGAAAGGTTCGAAGTTACAATTCATGAACGTTTACAGAAGCAGCTCGATCATGTGGTCAAGTGGTTCAAATTCTGGAGGTTGTAAATCAACCCCCTGAAAACCCAGGCCATCATTTTCCACAAGAAGCGTTACGCACTGCGCGTCTCGCAACTTAAGATCGACACCGCAACAATTCCATGGCTGGATAACGTCACGTACCTAGGTCTTCACTTCGACCGGCGGTTCGGTTGGCATTCCCAAATCCAGAAAACAATCCAAAAAGGTTCGGTTATAGCAAACCTGCTATCTTCTCTGATCTGCCCTTCTAGCAGACTTCCCGTCTCCATCAAGTGCTTATTTTACAAGATGTTAATTCGGTCCGTACTCCTCTACGGATCTAATGTCTACTTCAAGTTTGTTACACCCAACCAGGTCAAACGGCTTCAAGTTTTCCAAAATAAGCTCCTCAGGAGAATATTAAACGCTCCATGGTTTGTCAGAAATAATCAAATTCATAGGGAAACTGACACTCCAGAAATCAAGCACTTCATATATCAATCATTCCACAAACAACAACTCAGCTCAAGTTCTTCTGAAAACGCGCTTGTTCGCGAGCTGGTCGACATGCTGGGAGCTTAGCACCGCATCACCGCTAAGCTTTCCCCCTTTTCCAGGCTGAAACGACCTCATCCGTCGCTACAGTCATAACTTTTGCCCCCATACGACAGTACCCAGTTGTGTGTTAACTCAGGTTCGCGAATCAATACAGTCGCCGGGCCCTCGTGCCCAATAAAGCCCAGAGGCAGTCCCACATAACCCGGTCCAACTTGTCACTCCAGGGCAAGTCTCCGCGACCAGGTATGCGTCATGCATTCCACCGCCTGGTTTTTAGGCCAGAACAAAAAAAAAGCATTGTAGAGTGCCTGTTATTTCCATTTTATCTGTTTTTTTTGTGCAGTGTTCTTCTCCATATTTTTTTACGTATTGTTGAAATAATACTGTTATTTTTATGTTTCAAATTATCCTACGCTGTATTTGTGGTCCGTATGTTGAGTTTTCGACCCTTAACCTTTTATGGCATTTTGCATTTATTTTCTACTGTACTGACCTTTTTTCCGATCGCACTTTCACTTTTTCACCAGTCTAAAATGTTATTGTTAGACTTTTTTTATCGCCGCATTTGTGACACAGATGTTGCACTTTTGTTTCGTCTCACTGATCGTCTCTCCGAACACGCCTTTAGTCTGTGAAAGTCAAACGTCGACTTTTATAAACAATAATAATTATTATTAAAAATAAAAGTCAGCAATATTTAGCAAATATAGCCCTAAAATTGAAATTATAGATCTATTAGTTCTATATATTATTATCATAATATGATAAAATAAAGATACTATAGTACCATAGATATTATCTACAGTTATTTATACTATATATTTATATATATTATTTAAAATATATATATATATATATATATATATATATATATATATATATATATACTAAAAAATTCAAAAAGCTTTATAATACAACAAAAATGAAAATAGTCAACAGTTGTTTAATATATTACGAGTTCGTTTATATTATTATAAGTTCCCCTTCGATCGAAATAGAAAACAAAGAATGATAAAAAAAGTATTTCCATCTATCAACATCCAAATCTGCCGAATAAGATAACGAATTGTTTTTCTCCCACATCTGAAACCAAACGTGATTATTCACAGCACGTTCAACGAACGTTTCAGAAGTGATTTTTCCTTTAGAAATAACTATTCTAACGCGTCGTTGAAAATCGAATTATTAAAGCTGCTCTTTTTAATTAGCTTTACGTTTTATTCCTCTAGCTCTAAGAATTTTTTAGGTTTTCAAATTTAAAGCAAACCCAGCTTCTAATTACAACCAACTTTTCGGCCCAATTAGTGAAGGTAAGATTATTATTCTAGTTAATTAGTTACGCTTTACCCTCTGAGATTGTTTTTATAGAATTTTAATATTTAAGACCTCTAAAATATATAACAATACCGTTTATATTAATTTAAACATTCCTACATTTACACGCTCCACTGTCAATTTGATGTATTATATTTTCTGATATCTATTTATCAATATTTACATTTCAGATGGCATAATATCTGACTCAAAATATAATAGAACTAATATTTATCCCCCCTTTTAACTTTTCCGGTACGTAAGCATCAAATAACTGATCTATCTATTCTTAAAGTTGTGTATGCTTGTTGTATACCTCAAGAGCAATACATTTTTAAAAATGTAACAAAATTTAGTTGATTAAATTTTCATGAATTTTCTGTGATTTCTTATTAATATATAATAGAAGTTCGTGATACTATCAAGTCCTCGACAGCAGAACAGAAAACTCAACGCCATTTTAATACCGCCATGTTACCAAATCAAAGAAAGAGACGAAAAGTGGTATAAACTTCGCTCTTCAACTCTAGATTAAATTCCAAAAATGTGTTAGCGTCAATTTATAAATAATAAACATACATTAAGATAACACAATTTCACAAGCAACTACATAAATATGCCGAATTAAAATCAATGAATTAAACTCCGAATGGTTTCAACATCCAGCTTTTTCGTCAACCTTAACTCCTCACAACTTCTGGCTCCACTTACACCTAAAAAAATCTATATAGAAAAGATGTTTTAATTATAATAAAAATATATTGTCCTATTAAAGTTGCGGGACATTGAGACAGAAAAATAAAATCATTTTTAGAACATATATTGCCAAATATTGACAATATAATGAAAAATATTAATGTGAATAATTTCAAATAGATGAGATTTTTATTACGATTGACACTAACTAGAATAAAAATAAATTTCCGGTAAATAAAATACATTACTATGTTTCCCATTAAACATGCATATCAGTGACCGATAAAAGTATCCATAAAACTACACAGTGCTTTCAACTTTTATGGTTCATTATTACGAGACTATCTATGAATTTCGCTCATTTGCACAGCATTTGATTAAAAATTTAGTAATCGGGATCAGCAGATTTACGTGCTGCAGTTTAAGCATTGATTTTATTCGTAGTATATTGTTCCACTTTTGCATATCAGTTCCATTAATTGGGCGCAAAATTTAAATATATCGCTTAATTCTAGGCCAGTTTTTTGTTCATAATATACCAACAAATTTCGATATATTATCCAATTTATTGATAAAATAAGCAACTCCGTTATTTTTAGAACAATTATTTAATAATTGTAATCATTTATAAAAAAACAACACCAGGGATAATAATAAACTATACATATTCCTAATAAAGTAGCACACCAAAATAATTTTTTTATTATTAAAATTTTTTAAATTATTTTTCTATTATTTTATATTTTAATATTTTTAATTGCAAGATCATGAAAAATTACAGCTTAAATTCACAAAGGACTTTCAGGTGGCTTAGCAATTGATGAATCAACTGTTCCAGATGTTTACATGTCATAAGAAAAATCCAAAAGTTGGGAAAAAATCTCGATTTAATTACTTGCCAGGCAAAAAATAAAAGATTTCTGTGATGAAATATTCATGACCATAAAATCTGTGATATGATGGTATCAGCATAACACAACATATCTATGGATGTAACTTTATTTTAACAAATTGAGCGATGCATTGCTGATGGTAATACCGAATAGCATGTTAAAAATGTATGAAAGACATACTGTTGCAGCCCGAATGTGAAGTTGTGCTATTATGTTCAAACAGATTCAGCATGGCTTGGTTAGCAAACGGTTTCTAAAATTCGAAAATTTATTGACAGTTGTATAGCTGCCAAACCAGATTCATTTTATCGACACATTATTGCCAGAAAATAGGAAAAGTTGTGGAAATTGATGGGAGATTGCACTAGCAAAAATATTAAGAAGAAATAAAAGTTTTGATTCAAAAACATCGCAGAAACTAAGAATGCCGTAAACATATCGATATATCGATGTATTGATAATTTTGAAAAAAAATATCGATATTTTACAAAAAAAAATTAAATATATTTATTAAGCACTATAAAAAACTTAATTATTTCTTATAAACTATTTAAGTATTTTTGGTACTTAATTTCTTTAAAAATATCGAAAAATATATATCTATATTTTTGAAAATATCGATATTTTTCTCGGTGGCCGACACCCCCGACAACTATAAATAAAAAGTCAATTCGATGACACATGAGCCAGTTAAACCCAATGATGATTCAATGTGGCTCAACCTGATTTAAATTATTAATAAAGTAAACAAAAATATCCCAGGAAACACACCGAACCATTTTACCGAAAAAACATGAGATATAATTAAATTCCTTTCGAAAAAAAATTATTTATAATATGACATATTTGAGAAAAAAAGCAACAGAATATATAGTACGTATATAATGATTTGTCAGATATAATTTAATTTTTACAATTTAACCCATAAGTGTTACACATATGCTGCACTGTTTAATCCGTTTGATTTAAAATTGATTTAATTCGGAAAAAGGCTTAAAATATCCCATTCAAACATCATCCGATAAACTTAATATTCCCAAGCTATATAAAAAAAAATAAAAAGATTTTTGCTTAACTTAAAATTTAATCCTAAAATCCTAAATTGTAAGTATACTTTATTCCATTACAACGGTCAACATAATAACGGTTACCATAGCAACGCAGCGATGAGACACAGACATTCTATGTATAGCAATATGAGAAATATTTTTTTTTTAATTTGTATTTTGACTACTGAAATATAAACAATTATAAAGTTATTTGGTATTTGTAATATTTACGTATGTACTCAACATGTGGTCCATTACTACGTAAGATAAGAGTTTAAAAACATGTTTACTAGAACATGTTTTTCAGTAAAATCATAGCTGTCTATTGCATAAACTTTTTTCCAACATCTACATGCGTATCTTCGTTCGTTTCGCTGTTTGAAGTACTATTTATTATATTATATTTACAATTAATAATAATAGTTACTCTATTATCTAACTTCAAGCATTCAGAACATAAAAATCGGAAAGCTAACTATAAATTAAAGCATATTTACGAAGATATTTCATCAAACCATTATATCAATTCAACAAACTACGAAACAATTTGAAATAATTTAAAATATTTTGTGGGTCTTAGGCCCACAATAACATATATTAACTTTGGAAACCAATACACACATATACACAGCACAAGTAGAAAATATTCGATGAAGGTTTTACAAATCTAATAGAGCCATTATGTCACTCAAAATGTAAGACTGAGTTATAAATTATAAAATTAATTATTGTTAATTCATTAATTCTTTAGGGTAAATGATGTGGCACGTCTAAACCAAACGATGGTTGAGCACTGAATGAATCGTAATACCCTTCAATAACATCCCAGATAAAGGTCTCGCGGTTGCCGCCAGCTATTCGTTGTCGGGTTCTAGTTGGCGCTGCTGGCACCCCGCCAGTGTTCAACATCCGGGATTATATTTCTGGGTATTCTGTAGACCATTATTCCATGATGTAAAATTCGACATGCCTCAAGGTCGCTACAATTCATTTAAAGATTGGCGTACCCAACATCTTACCCCGAAATATAAATTCACCATGACTATATGGGTTGATAGTAGTAGACCTATGTTTCGAAAATTATTAAAAATATTAGTGATACCAATTAAAGGTCTATAAATTAATTTATTTCAATTTGAACAAAAAGGCGGCTGAAGCTCATTAAATATTGCGTGAAGTTTATGGCAACCATGTTGAAATTTCAACATATGAATACTAGTTGTTTTAAAAGTGACGATTTGGGCACGGAAGACAAAGAACGTTCTTGATAGCGAAAAAAACTTAAGACGAGCGTTTGAGCACAGTTGACGCGTTTGACTCGAGCGCTTCCTGAAAAACGGCCGAAGTACGAGCAAAGACACAGCAAAGTTACTGTTCGCCATGACAACGCTCGACCAATTGTTGCAAAACCGGGAAAACATACTTGGAATCTTGAAAATGGGAAGTCTTACTCCACCCGCTGTACTCTCCAGAAACTACTCCCTTTTGATTAATACTTGTTTCGATATACGAGTCGCGACCTAACGGAGCAGTATTTTAGTTCTTATAAAGTTACCAAAAAATGGATCGGTTAGGACAAATGAAGCTTTCAGCGAGGGAAAACTTTAACTTCTTTCTTTTTGCACCAGACAGAAAAACTGAGCATATTGTATATACCCACACTTCAATAAATAAATTAGACAGTCCAACATTTTAGAAGAAGATCAGGAAGATAAATAAATAGAAAGTTCAAACTGTTTTTAATGTATTAACAAGGTCCTATTAAACATCAACAACTAAATAAACCGACTTAATAGTAAATATAAGGGTTCTCTCGAACGAGTTCACTGAGTTTCATTTACGTCAAGTATTCCAAAACTGTAAATATTTTCTTTTTCTCAAGATATTTGCTTTGCGCTACTGAAAAGCTTTTCGAAGAGATTTATTTTGCACAGAGGAAGTTGAGTCAATTTTGTAATTGAACTAAAAATATACTCTGACGTTTTAATGCTACAAAGTGGGATAATATTTTATATTAAGAGAAGAGGTGAATTGTTTTCTTTTGTAAATTTATATCATCTCAGCGACGTAAGTATGTTTTTCCATGGTATAAATAGGCAGCGAATTAATTTTATAATTTTAAACATTTTCTTGATTCTTTAAGTATTTAGATTAATTATATCCTATTATTAATCTGTAATAATTAGTTAGAACTAATACTTAAAAGTTTTTACGACTAAGTAGCTAATAAACAATAGAAATATAGACATATTTTTAAATACATTGAATTATTACTATAATTACGACTCAATTCATCCAGTCCGGTCTATTCAAAACAGTAATGACGCACATCATCAATATGTGCCTGTCGAAAGTTGTAAATTCATTTTACAGTCAATTCTTTTCCTTCTCATTTGATCCTATTTAAAAAGAGATAGAATAATGTTTGAGTATGTAACCTAAAGACCCCAACAGTTGTCCGTTTGTACGGGTTAACCTTGTTTTAACGCTTTGATTTAATAAATTTCAAATCGCCGCGGTTTTTATTGAAAGTTTTTTTTGTGCGTTGCAGCTGCACTGAATATTAGTACGGGCACGGCCACTAAATGATCCCAAAAAATAAAAAATAATATAACCTTAAGTTCACCAAAAAAACCGTCTTTATGCGAAACGGGTGACAAATGAAGATCAGCTTGATGTTATCTGTATCAGACATCAATTGACCGAAATGTATTAAGTAGTTTTTTTAATCGAAACATAATTTAATTTGAGCTATTTGAGGGATGTAGAACATCCCTTCATACACTGTTAGGTAATATAGGACTTAAGTGGAGTAAAAACAACCCATTTTTAAAATCATACAACAAAATCAAGGAAAAATTATTATACCTATTTATATATTCAGATGATACATGGATATTGCAGAATGTTACATTAGGTCACTCGTGACAAGATAATAATAAATATAGTGTAAAGACAACAAAACTTGATGGAAGAAGGTAAACATTAACAACAAAACAATAACTATCAGTTAGGTTTAGCTAGTCATAAAATTTGTTAATAATTCATTGTAGATATGTAGTAATTCATGCTGGAAGCAGGAATGATTTTATTCCTGGTACAGAATTAGTATTTTTCTCTAAGTCCAAGGGTGGTACAATAGAAAACTGAACCATAACTTGTCCTTGTAGTGGTTTGAAAGTCAGCTTTTAAAGAATTTGGAGGAACCTTCAGTTCCTGTTATGGACAATGTCCCATAACATAGTACACTGGCAAAGATCCCAGCAAGTGCATTAAAAAAGACTGTAATTAAGGAATGGCTTAAAGTATATAAAATAAGTTTTGAAGATTCCATGTTAAAGAGTGAACTATTTGAAATTGTTACGCGGTAAATATAATTAAAATATTTAATTGCATTTTATATCAAATTCACTCCGAAGTTCAATCGACAGTATCCGAGTGGACTGCACACGATGAACCCGCTCCAAAGCGTGGGAAAACGTAACAGACAGCTGGCAAGCTTATGGCGTCTGTATTTGGGATGCGGATAGAATAACTTTCATTAACTATGTTAAAAAAGGAAGGACCATCAACAGCGAGTATTACAAAGCGTTATCGGACCGTTTGAAAGACGAAATCGCCGAAAACGGGCGCATTTGTAAAAAAAGAAAGTGCTGTTTCACCAAGACAATGTACCGTGTCAAAAATCCATGAATTGGCCTGCGAATTGCTTTCTTATCGGTCGTATTTTCCAGGTCTGGCCCCCAGCGACTATTTCCTGTTCTCAGATCTCAAAATAATGCTAGCTGGGAAGAATTTTTTTTTTAATGAACACATGATCGACGAAACTGAGGCCTGTTTTGAACCAAAAGACAAATCGTACTACAAAAATGGTATCGAAAAATTATAGATAATCAATGTAGCACCCCTGAAGGGAATTATATTGAATAAAAAAAATAGAATCAAAATTTACTAAAACTCAGAATTGCTGCCGGAACATTGCGATATTTTGGGTTCATTGCTGTTTTGAACTGACTATAGCTATATTATCAAATAATAGTTTGTATATTGGTAGATCCATCCATTTCAGCATCATCCATGAGATATTGTGTAGTGTGATACTTTATATCTCAAGTTGTTATTTTTTCCAGCAGAAGGGCATTGAAAGTCCGTGACAAAGCTGATTTATTTCTTGTCATTCCTAACTTTCTATATTTGAACCAAAATATATTTTTTATTTAGCAAAATTTTAAGTTTATCAAACAGCACATTGATCAAAACAATTTTGAACCAACAATTCAACAATGTTAGCACTTTATCAAAAGCTACTTGTTTTACTAGATTTACTTTTGAAAAATTTGTAAAAACTACTTTAATCAACTGAAATACATCAGAAGGAGATTCTTGATTTTAATTATTGAATTATATTTAATTTAATCCCAAAATACTAATCAAACGTCATATTTAAAAATACTTAATTATCACAAATCAATATTATAGAGTTATTTAAATGTTAATCTAAAATTTATTTCGTGTAGACATTTTAATTTAAATAACGATGTTAACATACAATATGAAAAATAATTATTTAACGAATAGAAATTGAAACATTGTTCTCAATCAAAAGTCACAACCACAAGAGGAAGAAAATTTATATGATACTGAAAATGTCGCCACAGTAATGTTTATCATTACAGCGATTATTATTGCCTGAAATTTTAAACATAGAAGTATTAAAAAAAAGTTTTAGATATGATTTGCTCAAATCGCCTTACGATATCACGGTAATCTAAGAAGTATTAAAATTTACAAAAAATAATCAAGTATGAAAATGAAATTAACACAATCCCGAAATGTATAAGGTAATTTTCGTATCACAGATACTTATTCGCGGTAGCACATAAATTCCAGCCAATATATTAACAAATATTTCGATTATCCAAGGCATTTCTGTAGGTATTTCAACCCCTCAATCGCAATTAAATAATTTTTGTGCTAAACCCCTTCTATTATGTAATTATCACCTAAGTAGTACTTGAAAATTAACAAATTCTTCGAATATTGTTCTTAAAAATTTACCCTAAATTAACGGTGTATACACTCCCATTATTAGCTCACTACCAGGAGCTTTGCCTATAATATTATATTCTTACCTAAATTAAAAATCAGTATATATCAACAATATTTAGTAGTGCTTTCCATATTTGCATTAATATTAATTAAATCCTTACAAAGTTACATATATGGTAAATTGCTTTTAACTGGTCACTTATATGCAGTGTGAAAACAATTAATAATCTTCATGGTATTTCAATCATTATTTAGAAGTAAATTTGCAAACAAATTATTTATTGTAAAATGTTTTTCAACAAATGATTTAAGTTTCTAGTTATAAAGGCTGGTAAGTAGAGTATATCGAATATAACCAATTCATTTGTTTTTATATAGTGATTGCTTTGTGGTCGAAATTCGACTAAAATTTATAAAGATAATCACGTTTCTCTAATTACGGAGTAAAGAGAATAACTTAAAAATTATACGTTAATATTACTAAAACTTATTAACCGACTTCAAAAAAGGAGGAGGTTCTATGTTCGACTGCAAATTTTTTTTTAATAGATGTTCAACAATTTCTCCGTCAATTATAGACCGACATTCAAAATTCTTTTTTATTCGAAAGAGTACTTCCGAGATGGTCTCATTGGAACCAAGGAAAACCCTCAATTTTCACAAGCATGTACAAATTTCTCACATATTTATTTATCTAAAGTAATCAGATATTTGGGTATAATGTTACTGCTGAACTAATAAGATGGAAAATCCATAGTAGTTCAGTGAAAAACCAATTCAGTTTGCTCTTTAAGCATTAACCATATCATATGAGAATTTGTAGAAATATTGCAAGCAACTGCTCCTATGGTGTTATGGTTATAGCACTAAACTCACACGCGGAGGTCGCACATTCGATTCCCAACGGGGCCAACAGCTTTTTATTGCTCTAGTTCTAGTAGATTAAAACATTTGTCAAACCACCTAGTCTAGGTAAAGGACCCCAAGGCCTGAAGCGTTCGTTATTTTCAATCATTGTTTCGTTATTCCTATTTTCGCGTCATAAGGGCTACACCTTTACTTGGCCTACCCATTCTAATAATTATTGTAATATTAAAAAAATAACTGCGTAATTCATTGAGTAAGTATCTAACACTAAATAGATAAAAATAAAATAATTAACAAGAATATTAAACCAAAAAAAGAAAATTGACTTCGGAGTATAAATAAGGAAATCACTATACGTATTTTATATTCTACTAAATACGCACAATTTAGCATAATACCTATCTAAACCTATTTATCTATTTACAATATTATTTTAACCACTACGACTAACTCATTACTTTGAAGTCGATTTGGGCGACAAATTAGATTTTTTTGTTCGAATCTGGTTCAATTTTTTTGTTAAAAATATTTTATTTTGACAATGTTTTCAGTATTAAATTAATTAGATTATATTAAATTAATTAATATTCAGATATTATTACGTTAATTATAGTAACCAATTTATTTGTTAATTAATTATAGTACATAAAATATGTGTAAAGATCTCGAGAACTAAAACTCATTATCGTTTTTCAAAATGGCGTTTAATTAAATATAGCATTAAGTTTTAATAATCAACAAAGTATTAATGAGTTTAAATCACTACACAACTGAACATTTTAACAAAATTATTATAAGTAAAATTTTTTTCAGAACTACAAAAACTTCAGAGCATTAAATTTGATTTACATACGTGATACATATATACATGATTTTTATTTACTTCTATGTTACAATCATAAATATTCAATATTAAATGAAGTAAACAGTCTTAGTATATTAATTAACAGGATAATCAACACTATTAGACACTTTATTTTTTACAATATAGATATTAGATTAAGGTAATGTATTTTTCCAAACTAACTGACGCACATCACATAATCCCGACCGAACAATTCGGTTTCCATGCTAAACATTCATGCCTTCATCAAGCTGCTCGCATCGCAGTAAATATCCACCAGGCAATGATAAAAGGTGGAAAAACTGGAGCCATCTTCTTAGATGTCTCCAAAGCATTCGACCAAGTATGGCACCACGGTCTAATATTTATAGCAAAACAACTAGGTCTACCGAATGATCTAATATCCCTGATAGATTCAAACTTGGATGGTAGGTCGTTAACTGGTAGGTTAACCCGAACAAAACTCAGGCTGTTCTGTTCCACCGCAAGAAGGAGTTTCGCGCCTATTGCCTACAAATTGATAAAGTCCCTATCCCATGGCTCCAGAAAGTTTCATACCTCGTTCTCCAGTAATAAACAATAGCAGTAGTAGCAAACTGACCGCAGACCCAAATTCAACACGCCATTTGCAAAGGTAATTTAATATTAGAGCATCCCGTTTGTGAAAAATTTCATATACTTGGTCAGTGTGAGGTTTTCCATAGGAAACTTAGAACACGACAACATCTTAATAAAATCCCTACCCGTCCACAAATCCCGGTAGTAAACAAACTACGACAGTCTTAGTCGTAGCCCAGGGTCTCTGTCGCCCGCAAAACAACCATATCCCGAACCTGAAGCGACATCAGCCGAAGGCCATTTGGTTCTAGCTGGTCATTCTAGTAAACGAAAAAAAAGGTAATGTATTTGTAATCATTAAATGAACTATTCACTCAAAACAAAATCAGTAACTAAGATAATTTATAAAAGATTGAAAGAGTAAATTGTCATATAATTACATAGTTTATTGCATTAATCGTCCATGTCATCATATCAAACATGTCAATATGTATCAGTAGTTTATTAAAAATATTTACCAAATTACTGATAATAATTCATAAGTCATAATTTCTTCCATCTTCCACATATGCTCCATCTAATTAAATTATGTAATTAATTTCATTTTATCTACATATTTTATCTATCTATTAATACATTTTTTTATATTTTAAAGTCTCCTTTTTACCAACGAGGGTTGGACTGGACCTAGAGTTAAACGTGGTCTTTGAACTACGGTCCTCAGTATTAAGCCTACCAACTGACGAATGACCAAATTAACAATCACCCCAGAAGACGTCCGATCTTACATTTGCCTTGTCAGATTTTGCACTCTTGCCTCGGACAATCACAAATATTAAGCAATCAAACCAAACCAAACCGCGACTATTACAACAGTAGGTGGACCGTCTTGTCGCATTTACCACTGCGTCAACCATGCCGGCAATATGCAATTTTTATCTCTTGTATATATTTTTTCGCCTAAAATACATATTGAGAAACAATAAATTGATTAGAAAACCGGGCTTATTTGATAAAAGAATTATTTCTTTACTTACGTTTTAAAATAAGATTGCATCGTTCTCTACTTATTTATTCCTCTATTCAATCTTTAAAATAGTGTTTACCATTTTTTTTCCTAATATCATTTCCATAATATTCTGGAATCTCACTCATCTAGCTAGGTAGCTCATCATTAATTTGTCTTCTATGACTTTCGTTATTTTATAGCATTCTACTTTGTCTTGTGTCCTTTATATTGTACACAACATTCATTTTGACACCTTAATGAAATTAATCAATGAATTTATTATCTGCATTATTTGGTTACTGATTTGTTACAAAATGCTTTTACTAATGAAACCTGAAGTGGATTTGAAGTTAATACCAATAACAAAAAACAAAAACAAATTTTACACAGAAATCACACAGACGATTCTTGTTATTCTAGAAATTTTTCGCTCTCATTTAACATAGTAACAAAAATTATAAAGAAATTTATTATCGTAAGACAAAAGGAAGATATTTTTAGATTCGGCCTAACCCAAAAACATATATATTACGTCACAAAACCTAAATAGCTCGTAGAAATGTGTTCAGACCTAATTCATTGATACGCTTATACCACCTATTGAAGGAAAATTGGCTAAAATGCGACATAAAAACAACACTATAATTAGCTTAAAACCGGTCCAAAAATATTTGACCAATCTAAAATATTACTCCATCTGACGCACACTGACCCTGATCAATGTCACATTGACTATAGAGGCACGAAGTTTACTTCCTATGAAGATTAAAAAGCAATAAACCTGATTCATATATCATTCCTCCATCTTGATGCATCCGATGCAAAATCAGTCATTTGGTAAAAAGGAGAAGAGTTGGAAATTGTGTATTTCGCAACTAAAAATATTTTAAAACATTTTCACCAACCACAGCACTAACTTTCATTTTGAATAATTCTTTTAAATGATGAAATTCAAAAAAAGTCTTTCATCTAGTCCACCTTCCTAATAAAGTATTATCTTCTTATAAAGTAATAAATTAAATTTAAATTAATCTATAATTATAGATCTTTATTAATTAATTATTAACTTCATTTGCGCCTATTTAATTAATCAATTAATTCTAAATTAAATATTCATACTTTGTTGAGAGTGTTATATATTACAACGCCATGTTTTATATATTCAAAAAATCTGCTTCAAGAAACTCTGGCCGCATTTTTTATAAAAGAGATATTATAAACGTTTAGCCGTTAATTAAAATTCAAAAAAGCTTAAGAAATAAAGTCATTAAATTTCATATAATTAACTAGGAAAAGAACCTTACCTTGGACTAATTGGACTTAAGGGGCCCAAAAAAAAATCCCCGTAATAAGGAGGCGATTTTATTTTAAACGTGAAAACCTAAAAAAATCCTAGCAGAAGACGAACAAAATTTAAAGCAAATTAAAAAAAGGCAGCTTTAATAATCCACTTTTCGGCATCGCGTCATAATAGGTATTTCTGAAAGAAAAATCATTCTTGAAATGTCCGCTGAACGTGCCGCGAATAAACATCCCTGGTCTCAGATGTAGGGGAAAAGCTATTTTTTATCTTATTCGGCAGCTTTGGATTTTGATAAATGGGAATATCTTTGTATCACTTTTTGTTTCCTATTCGAATCGAAATTGAACCCATAATAACGTATCTACATTAAAAACATGCCTTGATTTCATTGACTTTCTAACTCTTCAATCACTTTATTTTCCCATACAAAGTTTCACTGTCAGTATCATCAATACATTTTTTGTAACCATATACAAGTATTATAATAGTACTACTAAAATACTTGTATACTATACTAGCCAGTATAGTTAAACCGCGATTAGAATATTTATTATAATATATGAAACATTAAAACAACTTAACGCTGTCCGTTTAGTAGTTCACCACTATTTATAATTCATGCAAAAATAGGCATTTTTTGGTAGCTGCGTCGATTGGATAACATGAACATCAAGGGAAAAATAATGATATATATGTCAAATATGATGTAACTATCAGTAGTAATAGAAAGAAGACTCAATAAGGCTCTTTGGTGAACATTTTGGCCTAAAGTCCGCTTTATAGACAGCAGTAAGGAAAACATTTTGCTTTGAACACATTTGATTGATTCTTTGATAAAATTTTCCAAACAGCACGTAAGAGCCCTACCGTCACGCTTCATTGACAAATGAAATTTAACCATAAATGCCCAACCAACTTTGCCCTTTCTCAAATTTCAATCATTTTCATAAATTTCTCCATTAGGGCTATATTAGTATTAAGGTTCTATTAGAGTTCTGTCTTTTTACTTTCTTATACTGAAAGCAATCTTTAAGTGTTTCCCTGTTAAAATTATATTTACTTGTTTGAACCGATATTATTTTTAATATTCATTAAAAATCATTATGAACTGAAATTGTTTTAAATTTACTTTTTTACGATATCTGACAAAAATGTGTATAATATCGACATGGCAATATTGTGGGATAAAATAATCTATCCATTTCTCATCTGCTTGATCTACCTCTTGATCAAAGACATACTGGCAATATAAAAAAAACAATTTTGTTGGATTTCAGAGCAAAAGATATTGCGTTGTCTCTATAAAAGCATCCTTAACTTCTACTGTGCTACTCATAATTGAAGGCAGTTTTAGCCAGAAATATGTACAAGGGTACAGCGTAAAAACCTGTTTGTTCGTATTGAAACATCTGGCATCTGGACATCTGCGCTTATGTCTAGTTGCAAGTTCTCAACTCCTGGTAACACATACTCCGTTAGTCAAAATATGCTTTTTGTTTGATGGCACTTTAATAGATACTTAAGTATTCAATAATTGCTTTGATTGTATTGGACCTACACTTAAAGAATATATTTTGTTTGCATATATTTCTTTAAGGAGACTAATTTCTAAAATTAAAAAATAAATATTTGAACGATTATTAATATGAATAAGCTTAGCCCACATTACAACAACAAAACACGCGGCAACGATTATGCATTTATTTTATACTTAATCCAGATGCTTCATCAAAGAATGCTGCATTTCTTTACTATAGGTGCATCTGAATACATGACACTTCTTAATCGGGGATCCATTATTCTTATATTGTACTGCCGACTAATGCTATACTGATGCAAGGCATTTTGAAAATAGCGCCCAAAGCAAATAAACAACAAACGCACTATGGGAGCAAAATAATTCGAGACATTTAGCATAGCGATAAACTAAGTAATAAGTTCAAAGTAGTGACATCTAGATATTGGACATCAGGAAACATTTTTCCAAAATTGAATATAAAATTATGTCTGTATTCTCTTTGTAACTATGGGCCAACAGTAATGTCAAATCTTATTCTAATTGCGGTTGAACATTTACCAAAAACAGAGTTGAAATATGTAGGAACTGTTTATGGCAAAGCATACTTTGTATAGTTATTTCACTTTTGTTATTACTTAGACACAAATTTAATGCACGAAAATTTTCCTTTACACTTTTACTCGTGTTATTAACAATGCAAATTAAATTACAACTATTATAATTATTGCAGTTATTAACAATTACTATTATTAACAATGCCAAGGAGAGGATGCCACCTGAGATAGGTCGTCAAAGTCAATCAAATGTGCAACGAGTTACGTTACGTGCAAACAATACACTGACAGCCAGCTAGACACAGAAAGTGACGATATTGGTACGTTCCATTCGAGTGACTGGAAATGAAATGGATAAGCTTAAAATCCAACAAATTCGTGTGCAGATAAAATAAAAGCAAACATGATAAAACAAAATCGACCGATTTCACATACACAGTGCTTAATTAGTTTCTAGGATGGGAAATTATTCGAACCACTTCTTGTACAATATTCAAAAATATAATAGTTGTTTCTAAATGTCTTCATTTTGGAGTAACGCATATTATACAAGACAATTTCATAACCATTTTCAAGATAGAATGCTAAATATTTCTTTGGTAACATTAAAATTTGTATCAGAAATAAGTTAACAAAATTTTAAGAAAAACTGCAGATACAAGAATAAATTTACCACATACTAGTAGGGCTGTTACAATTAGCAGGTGCAGTTAACCAATTCTTAGAAATATATTTTATAGGCAATCCGGATGCAGAAATCAATTGATAGGCTTTGTGCTCGCAATCTAAGTGAAGCAAACTATGGTCCAAGAAGTACAAACATTTCTTCATCATAAAAATTATTTAGTCAAATGTTCAAAATAACATTAGATCGAATTCCATCTGGTAGCTCTAATATTGTCATCGGACATAAAGTGCGGTAGGAACTCGAGGGGGATTAATCTATCGACAATCGACAAAATAGCTTTGGTTATTTTCGGAGAAAATTTACAAAACAATTGTAGGTGATACGAAGTTCATCAGTGGGTCATATAGTGAGTAAAATGTATAGGCACATATTATTCTTTTTCCACCAGCCTGCCAACTCATAACACATTATTTTTTTCTGAAATAAATGCATCCGATTGAAAGAAAAGTAGTAAATTTATTTAAATATTTTATTGAGCAGACAAAATGGAAATAAAAATTAAATAAACTAAACGATTTTTGTCAAATATTTCAACATTTCTCTGTCGCTTTTATTGGTTAAAATATCGCCAAACACAAACAACATTAAGAGGCACCATTATAAGGTGCGACAAGGTGGTGTTAGTGATACAAATGCAATATCTCTACAGTTATTTCACCTTTGCTTTTGTGCTAACTATCGTGCTTTCAATATGAAAAAGGCACAAAGGAAGTCTAAAGTGTGATTCAGTCAGAACTCAATTGTTTAAGCTTACACTGTCGAAGTGTTAAATGATATAGCCTCCCCCATGTTAATCTTAGAAAAGGAGGAAAATCAGGGTCACTTAATGGAGTCCAAATAATCCCTTTTCTTGTTCATCCATTCGCTGTAATTAGTTTTACACTTCTTCATTAAATCAATCATCAATTTGGCAATCAATATCGTCGTCATCGTCACAGTTAATTTTTTGTTACGGAAATAATAATTACACTAAATATTGAAATATAATATAAGGTTTTTAAACATTTCCCGTTATGTTACTCAATGCCTTCGAAATTTTGAGTTAAACGTGTCTTGAATAAAAATCACTATCTTAATTCGCCAATGAAAGGAACTAAGTTGAAAATTTTAATTTATAACTTGTAAATATTTAACGTTGTTTTGCATATCGACATTTTTATGTTGTATAAAAAAAGATATAAAAGATGAAATATTTATTACACAACATAATAGACAAAAATCTATTTGAGCTACAAATAGAGAAATATCCGAAGTATCATATATTTTCATATAAAATAAATATGTTAAATACGTAGTGAAATAAATGAATGCTAATTAAAATGCTAATTTATAAGATTATTTATTTAATATTTAAGAAACGTTAAATTATTTTTTGAAAAAAGCAGTTTAAGAAAGCTAGTACATTAAAACCTACACGAAAGTTTACTTTGGTTTACTTAAATTTAACTCGAATAACTGCGTTAAAGGTATTTGTGAAAATCCACGGTTAATAACTAGAAAGATTGAGATATCTTGTTAAAGCAACACAATTAGGAAAATCACCCAGTTTAATAAACAAAATTAGAAAAAACATCTAAGAAATAAAATTAAAGGAACCTATGTATCCATCTAAAAGGAATCAACAAATGCACTTATTCCTAAATAGTTTACATACATACTTATTTTTATACCATTATAATAAACATATCATAAATAGAAATATCGAAAATTATTGAAGACTGATTTTGTAATTTAGTAAATTGTAAGAGTTTACCAAACACAGAAAGTGTAAATCATGCTCCAACAAATTATGAATTGTGATGAAAACGAAAAATGAAAAGATGTAACAAAGACAAGCATGAAAAACTCTAGAGAAGAAACTAACACTAATAGAAACAAAAGTTAACAGAATAAGAAGACACACATAGGAATTGATACAGTTGTGAACGTCATAAGATAAATAGTTTTTTTTTTTAATAATACGGACAGGATATTAACGTTGCGGAGGTCTACCTTTGATATTTACTCAAAAACTTAACAAGAGAATGGAGAAAAAACTTTCAATCTCTTAACACAAATAAAATGCAAATACAAAGTATATCTTAGACAGACAACTCAATTTTCTATATTTGTATCAATTTTTTCAAACTTATCCATCAATATACTGTACAAATTGCGATATTTCCCCAAAAAACCCTTGATGTATTTGCAAAGATACTCCGTCAACTCAGTTATTTTTCATAGTTCATAGGTTGGCCGTACGTCAAAGGTCAAAAGAACGTCGTCGTCGTCATCTTCAAATATGCCCGCATTGTAATGTAAATTGAATTTGGGCCTTGGTGAGGCGTCTTTGGCTCAGGTTAAATAGCTTGGGTTATTGGCCGCCCACTCGCCAATACAACGTCGAAGATTTATGGAAAAACTTGTGACTGTATTCGAACTGCAAACGTGAGCTACACGTCAACGATATCGTAAAATGTAACTTCCAAAAGATGCGCAGGCATGTTCCGAAGTTGTAAATAGGTACAGATAAATTTGAAACTATATTCGAGTTATAAAATCCACAAAAAGTAAATTGATAGCACTTGATTTAACATTAATAACATTTCCATAATTTTGAGACAAAGAATTGTTTCGCAAATAATTATTAATGATGACTTTTTGCTTTTGGTTACCATAAATATCAGTTGTAATAACGCAATAAATAAAACAGTCCTTTCTTAAATTTTTACGATGAATACGATTACGATGATAATGATAAATTATTTTAACATTTTAATAAATCTAATGCATATATTATCAAGAACTACTATATCTAGCTTATATTTGTTTTATTATATTTACATTGGACGATTTTCACGCCACCTATGAGGTAGAGTCCTAGGTTCTTAGTCTTCTTTATGTAATGATATTCTAGTTAACAATAGCATCTCTATATAATGTATTTTACTTTCATTAGAGACCATATTTACATTTCTCCCATTTAGTTCTTGTTTCCGGTGTTTCCTTGTCAAGTAATTTTGATATCTAGCTAATGCATTTGAAATATCTACAAAACAGTTAGTATTAATTATTTCATCATAAATTCTAACCTAATGCTCATATATTGCTGAACAAATACAGATATATCTATCCACATAAATCTTTCATACCTTACAATAAATAAGATTTTGTATAGTTATACTATATTAACATTATTATATACCGATCTTGAATTTTTGTTTCCACTTTCATCGCCCTGTCTTGGCAAATACAGTATTAGATCATGTTCCCACATTGCAAAAGTTTTATTCAGTGACATACTGAGTCACTATTGAAATCAATAACTAAACTGCCAAACACTTGTTCACGATACCACCACTAGTCCATTTCTCCTTCGGTCTGATGGAGTTCACCCAGGCTAAACGTGTTATTATAAACAACGTTCTGCCCACATACATACAGAATTCATGCTAATATAGCCTTCTCAGCCTTCATTTCCATTATATTACTTCTTTGCCACACCCCATATCAATTCAATCGGATTGAATATGTAGTGATAGAGGGGAAGATGTAAAGACGTAAGACGTAGCAATCTGTGGCCATATTGTTCAGGCATCTGATGTATTCTGTATCATTTTTCAAGCCAATTTTTAAAACAAAGAGCTTTAAAAGTTAATTTAAGTTTTGCAATCAAATTCTTAACTACAGACTTTGTTGATGGACTTGTAGAGATCCTTTGAACAAATTCCAACAAGACAAGACCTAATCAAACGTTATTCTAGTTTTTACGCTTTTATCATAAACTTTTGTTGTATTTACGCTATTTCTTTGATCATCCTCCCATAAATAGTCCAATGTTCCATTTTACAATATCCAAGCTTCATTTGGGAATACGAAATCATGTAAGGAATCTTAATTCATTAGATCATATGCTTTCAAAAATTGGATTATTTTAAGAACAAATGTGAAAGTTCTATCAATTCTATCAATGTCTCTTCGTGGGTTATATTTAAATCATTTAAAGTCTATGTCTCCTAGCAGTGTATTAAGGGATGCTTGACTTCTCCCCAAAGAGCTGGATATCCGTAAGTTTTCTAAGGATACTTTCCGGGCTAACAGTTTTCTCTGAAATAATTGTATTAAGCTATATTTACCCTAATTACATCTACTAACTATTTTTATGCATTTTGTAAATTTGATCTCGAATAAAGCTAACATCAAAGCAATCTTGATTCGTCATCGCTCGTTTTATATTTTTAACCACAGTGCTTATATTATTATTAAGTGCAGCTTTAACACAATTAAAAATATAAATATTACAATGGAGCTGCAATTTAATATTTAATGGTGTCAATACTTACCTTTTTAATATGCTTTAATGTCAAAATGTCTCCCCATTGTAAAGATATGTAAGTTAGTCCGTTAAGTAACTAAATTGAGTCGAAGTTACTGACTCTATCTATTTAATGGTTTTGACATTTTCAACAGAAACAAGTGCCAAAACAATGTTTCCCGGTTTGTAACCTCTAATCATTATCATCAATATTATGAATAATTTTACATATGACTTGACATATGACAAGAGCATCGACCAGTATCAACATAAATCGAATATTATAGACAAACACAAATCGATTCAGTTATTCAACTTTTAGAGTATATTTGACATCATCTACAACATTAATTTAAAAAGCTTACTATCTATTTACGTTATTTTACATCCAGGAACCTCATATCATAACATTTAAAAAATGATTCTTAAATTATTATACTGGAGGTAGAGTTTTAACATATTATTTTTAATAAACTAATGTTTAGTAGTGATTTACCGACTACCGCCATTATAAAATCAAAATACCTGTATTTATATAAGACTTTTCATATTGAAAGTAAAGAACGCTTATAAATTAATTATTGTATGAACATCCAAATCCGTCAAACTTCAACAGTGACCCACGACAAAGGAAAATGAATATCAAAGATTTCTAAAAATGAATAGTGTCTTATGAAAAGTTACTATAAAGAGAAAATGTAAATAATATTTTAACAAATTGTGAATAATTATACAAAACTCTCTAATGCTATAAAATTTTGATCTCAACCATCGACTCTTGAACAAAACATTTGCTCTGAAAACTTATGACATTCGTGAGTCAGTATTAACGTAGTATATTAATTATAACGATATTACAGCGTGTTACTATAAAAAATAATTAAATGCATTAAAATAGCAATTAAAGAGAGAACACCCTGAAAAGAACAATTCATAAAATATCATATTTTAATAAAATATATAATAAAAAAAATAATAAATAATTAAAAAAAACTTAAAATATATAATTTCGATTAATACATAATAATGTATTAGTAATTATATTTCAACAAATTATGAACGGTAATGCTATATAAAAATACCAATTAAATAATTTGAGTAATTAATTAAATGTTATTACCTTCAAAAATTTCCGAGATCTTAAGAATTACGTTACATATTATAATAAATGATTTATAATATAGTTTATTAAATATAATAAAAAACTGTATGTTACAAACAAAAGGGTAATAGTTTTTCTTCCATTAAGTCCGATTTAACGTATCAGTCCAATAAAACAACATCATTTAAACAAAAAATTAAAAAACGAGCTTTAAAATATTCTGTTATATTTTCTAAAACGTGTCTAGGGTTCTAAACATGAAACAAAAGGTAAAAAAGAAAATGGAGAACAACAGCTGCTTTATAAGTAACATCTGTGACTATTACGGCAGGATTTTGCATATCTTAATAACAGCAATTAGTGATATCATATAACTTTGTGAAGGTATTATCTTGGCAAAGTCCAAAGCTCTCAGGGAACATAATATAGGATCAGCGTCCGACCACATACCGACTCGCCTGGCAAACTGGTTTCAGATTAACTTACATTTTCCTACTCCGAAGCACATATGCCAAGATAATATCTTTTTATACAATTGTACTTAACTAGAAATGGCCATGTCTCTCACAAAATTCTAATTAAAAAAATGTTCAAATTTTTTATTTCGATATAAGTGGTTTATATGAAAAACAATTTTACCCTAAAGCCAATAAATATATGTTCTAAATTCTATAATAAACAACAACATAGCTAAATGTTCTGTCATTTATATCAATATAATAACTTCTTATAATTTTATAATTATCTGGCTCATTTTAAAGCATAATTTTGTAAAAAAAATTACTTATTTAAAAATAAGCACTTCAAGTATAATATTATGTTTATAGTTATTAAATTTTATTTTTATGTACAGTTTGTACTTTTAATTTCTCCTCTATATCTGTGATTTTGGATCTTTCATTCTTGAATTTCTTTGTTCTTAATTTTTTCTTATGTTCTTTATTATTTTCTCCATAATTATTCTAATTTACATATCTCTCCAACAATTTCTTCTTTTTTATTTTTAATTTAATTGTTTTAATAATTAATAGGTTTTTGCTATCTTCTAGTGTCATTAGCTTTTTATCTAGTTCTTTTCAAATTATTATACCCATCTTATTGGTAACAGGTCAATTGAAAAGTTCCCGGCCTACCTATAGAATAACACATTTTTTGCCAAAATTAGTTTTTTTATTCACCATATTTACCACAAGGGTGATATACTGATTATAGCGACACTCCAACTTTTCCATGCCATTTTTGTAGTACGACTCCTCCAAGCGAACATTCCTTTGAAATCTGAGAACAGGAAATAAACGCTGGGGTCAGATCTGGAGAATACGGTGGATGAGGAAGTAATTCGAAGCCTTATTTATGGATTTTTGCCGGCGTTTTCACTGACTTGTGACATGGTGCATTGTCTTAGTGAAGCACCACTTTCTTTTTCCTCAAATGCGGCCGTTATTCAGCGATTTCGTCCTTCAAACGGTCTAATAACGCTATGTAATAGTCGCTGTTGATGGTCCTTCCTTTTTCAAGGTAGTTAATGAAAATTATTCCATGCGCATCCCAAAATACAGACGCCATAAACTTGACAGCCGACTGTTGCATTTTCCCACGTTTTGTAGCGGGTTAATCGTGTGGAGTCCACTCGAATGACTGTCGATTAGACTTCGGAGTGGAATGATGGAGACATGTATCATCCGTTGTCACATATCGATACAGAAACTCGGATTTATTACGCTTGATCATCTTCAAACACTGCTCCGAATCATCAACTCGTCATTGTTTTTGGCCAAAAGTGAACTCACACCACACCCACTTTGCACAGGGCTTATACCTCATATATACTCATACCCAAATATACGTGAATGATATAATGTACAGGTTCAGTTGATATCTTTAGAGTGTCTGCTGTTTTATTCAATTTCAATTTTTGGTCATTTTGTGGATGTTTTTAATGTTTTCATCAGTAACAACCTCTTTTGGGCGTCCACTGCGTTCACCGTTTTCGGTGCTCACCACGTCTAAACTTCGCATACCATGCTCGATGGTTGATTTTCCTGGAGCAGTGTCCGGAAATTCGGCATCAAGCCAAGTTTTTGCTTCAACTGTATTTTTTCTCTTCAAAAAGCAGTATTTTATCAACACGCGAAATTCCTTTTTATGCATTTTTTTCACAATAACAAAAGTTGCTTCACTCAAAATGCCATAATTCACAAATTGATAATCCGACAGCTGTCAAACTTATACACGCATCTTTTGAGGGTTAGGGCTAACTAAAAACATATAGATTTAATTCTAGTAGCGCCATCTATATGTCAAGCCGGGGCTTTTCAATTAACTTGTTACTTTTTATTATTTTTACTCTATATCTTTTGTCATCGCTCCATATGTTCTATAATTTCTATGATATTGTTTCTGTTTCCATTTATTTTTGCATTTTCTAGCTATATTCCAAATATTAATGGATTTTCTCCTTGTTTCTATATCTCTCACTCTCTCCCGCATCGTCTGTTCTTATCCCTGTATTATTTATTTCTTAATTTCATTGAGTTTGTTTTAAATGTTGATAGTTTTTATTAAAAATAAAACATTTTATATATATAATTAATATCAAATGTTATATATATTAAACTTTTGTGAGTTAAATTGTATTGCAATTGTTGTAATTTTAATACAATTTTCATTTGTACTAGTAACATTTACTGAAAAGTATGTATAATATATCTAATTGACTTAATTTTAATTTAGCTCAAAGTTTTTTAATTTTAATACTATTGCTATGCTATTTCAATGCTATTAATGTTGTTAAGATTAAAACAAGCTTAAGCGTAATGTTACTAATGATTTAATATTCTCCACCCGAAGTAAATACTTAATAATGAAATTAATATTAATTTTAATAAAATTAATTTCCTAAAAATAGTTCATTAACAATTGACAATGACATATTATTCATTTCGAACTCCCTGTACTTTAGGAAACACGTGGTTGCCATCAATTCCAACAATGGACAAACTATTTCCATACTGGTTTAAAACAACTATAATATAATATCTTATTATTTAACTATGTTAAATTAGTTCGACTGTACTAATTTATATTTTTAAGTGCAAGAGAATGGCTGAGCCATATTTTTCATAATACATAATTTTGATTCAGATTATTATTAATTAGACATTTCTACTATATTATTATTGTTAATATATTTAATTCTTATTTATGAGATAATTCTAAGAACACATTTCGTTATTTTCAGGTGGCGAAAATGCCCACTACACTGACTATGATAGTCCAGGAAGCAACAGCAAACAAAGCAAAACGGAAGTACAGAACGCCATCAACATTTTGAACAGCGTCCTTCTGCGAAAATCGGTTATATCGAAGCTAAGTCGCTACGACTTACTATTGGGGGTCGTCAAGGCGGAAGCCTATTTCGCCTTTAACGGGGAAGACGTACAAGTGAGTATCCGTCCGTTTTGTTCGGTAAAATGCACGAGCCAAGTGCCCATTTCCATTTTAACTTACCTGAAGGAATTCTAAAGCGACAACCGCTGCCTACTATTTGTATATGTTACACAGCTTGGGCGGAAATTATATAATTTATTACATTCCCAGAGGCATATTTATCTATCTTGGAAATTAAATACGTAAAGAGTGTAAATATTTTTTTCTGATTTAAACAAATGTTATTTTAATTCATTGTAAATTAACAATATTAAACCTCCATAAAGCTATGTTTATTATTAGGCCGTAATTTTTATTTTTTAGTTATTTGTTAAGTGCTAGTAGTCGTTGTCGACTAATCTACATTTTTCTTTAAATATATATAATATTAATATAATTAAATATGTTAAAAACATCGGTCCTATATTTATCTGTCTAGTCTAATAATGTTTATGTATTAACACTTCTACCTTTTCTATATAATGCTCCTCATTATATTAAATTACACAAAATCAAATTGTTTGATTATTTTAAGACGGTATCCTGTTATAGTGTTATCGAAGACTTGCAATAGTTTGATATTAACTCTTACGTGTCTATCCTCATAGCGCCTTACGGTTCTCTTGATTACCTGAGTGATAGTCGGTATCAGAAAGTCTCGGTTTAAGTAGCCAGTCCTATAGTCTATGGGCACATGCTTCTTATGACTTCGTTCTAAAAACTTGCATTATATTTACGTGGCTTTTCACGGAATATCACCACAACCGAATACCGTTTTATCTCTGAAGTATCCATATATTTCTCGGTGACCAATAGCCCTAGTCTGAACAGTACAATCGCCATTGCATTTTATATGAATTTTGACAAGGAAAAAGAACACTAGGGGGAATATAATCAAATCTTGAAAGGTTTATATTTATTTTTACGTGTTAACTCAACAAAACCTGAGTTAACATATTTTAACATTTATATTTCAATGATTACCACAAATATACTTTTTCTGGAAAATTTGTACAGGTATGAATGACAAAAAATATTTTTTTCGAGAATACAAAACGTAAAATGTCAAAGGAATATCCTGGATAACCTAGTACTAGAAGAGGATATATAGATTTAGAAAAGGTTTTTCTGAGCATTGGATGAAATTCTTTATTATGGACTCCTGAAAACTGGCAACACGGTTACTTCAAAGTGCCACAATCATCAATTAAAGAAAATAAATAGATATTGCTCTGAAAATATCATTTAGAGGACAAAGCAAATTAATCATACTGATGAACGACAACGCTCGAACTAAATTTTCAAACTACCAAATATGGAATGGGTCTTCATGCCACTACAGAACTATAATTCTATCAAATCATAAATATACTAATAATCCAAAAAATATTATTTAAAATAAAAAACAAACAATAATAATGATTCTGTTCTAATCAAACACTTCATAATTAGTTAGAAAATCACTGCCATCATTAACACCACAACTTTGAACACTCATTATTTGTTTCAGGTAAGCATTCAAATTAATTTTATATCCAATTTTTAAAACCACATGGAAGTCAACAAGATATGATTGGTTCTATTGTGCGCATGTAGAATACGATTATCTTAATTTTGTTATGTATATTATTTGCTAATTCTAATGTTAAATTATTTCACATACTAATTAATTTTTTAGATATGGTTGTAAACATTTTGTTTAAATTAGGAACAAAAAATAATAAAACACTAGTTTTTTATTATAAATTAATTAAAAAAATAACAATATTAAATGTAATATTAAAATTAAATTGACAAAATAAGTATTCATATTCGTCCCAGTATATTTTTGCCAGCACAATATATATTACTGACAAGCAACTAACATTAAAATATGAATTAAAATATGAAAATATTAACATTAAAATATGAAGAGTTAATAATATATTCTAGATGTGACATGATCAAAAAAATTATCGGGATTTTCAAAACTCACATAATAATATATAATGTAAAATGTAAATAGTTATCCAAAACTGTTTGATAGGGTATGTTAAATTTGTATATATTAATGATAATATCATTATTCCCAATTTTTACTAAAAATATAATATGTAATCATGTATATTTCATAAGAATTTGTAAGAAATGACAACTGACTCTGTTGCAGATATCATTGTACCTATTAAGAGCATATAGATAAACAATATAAAGTTCCAAAAGGAGAATCTATATATACAAGGTACACTTAAAATTCATTGGTGAGGCAAAGGAAATACCTCAAAATACATAATTAAATATATTGACAAATATACTCAAAATGAAATATACCATATTTGACACGAACATTGTTTAGTTTCATTTATTTTCGTTATGTTTTCAATGCCTCAGTTAAAAACTTTTATTCATTTTAAATTATGTAGTGCAGAAGAAAGGTGTATTAGTAAATTTGCAACAATAGACACAAAAATACCTATAGCTACAAGTTTGATTTTATTTTGTGTTAAGTTTTTCAACCTCAATTCTGCTAATTGGCTAAAATATTAGCAATTGTAATCACATTGTGATGAATCGTATACTTGTCAACATACATTTTACATAACCAAAATACATTGAAATGTTACTCAATTAGCCGATCATATACCATCTTCATCATATCATAATACTATTTTTATCGATATCACTAAAAAATCACTCCTTACAATATTTTCTATCTAAAAATATTTTCTTTTCATTTCGCCATTTCAACATTACCTTATCATATACAAAAAAATTCTGAATACAGTTTTTAATTAAAATTATAATTAATAGGCGATGTAATTTGGAATTCGCTAAAAAATATTGTTCCACTGTTTTTATTATACAATTTCCTCTGCTTCATATTCGCATAATTCAGTTTAATTGTTATTATTCTCGTGTATTTAGATAACTAAAAAAATATTTGCGCCATAATTGTTTTCGAAATTGACCATTTCAGGAGCTTTACAAAAACAATGCTTCAAAATAAAAGCAAAAGCCCAATTCACTTTAATAACAAAACATTTTTTAAATAATTTGGACCGCTTGGGGTATTTTATTAAATGCATAAAACGGATGTTTGATCGATTTCTATTTTTATTTTGTTATTATGTATGATATTCAAGCCATCAATTATTTTTTCGTCAGGTTCACTTCGCCGTGTTGCCCAGATTACATTGATTAAAGGGGACACGAAAAAAGGTAAATCATATAGGGTTGTATATCAAAAATTTACATTAAAATTTCCATATAGATTCAAGGTACCACATCGATGGAAACTGAGGCTGTTAAATAGATTGGAAAATATTTACAATTTTATTGCATTTTAAAATTGCTGAAGGGTAAAGCGTTTTTTCATTTTTATCGATTGCAATAATAGTAACTATTTATGTTTGTTTTAACCGCAAAATCCTGCATTTTTCAATAATAAATGTTCGATTAGGTTCAGTTTCAATAAAATCATAATATTGGGTGGTGAAATCAATTCCTAACATTTATTTATTAAAAATTAAAATGACTTATTTATCTTAGTCGCCACCTATTTTTCTGACACATGCAGTGCATGAACTTCTTACAATATTTATAAAAAAAATCCTGGATTGAGAGGTCATGCGCCATTTATCCTGACAAGTATTAGTTGGACGGTGTAACGTTTGGAGAAATCAGTAGTACTTTGTAATATTATAAAAGTTTTTGGCTATTTTTTAAACCGAAAAATAATATCATTTCTAGAGATAATCTGTTGTATTGTAATAATATAACTGATAATCTGTAATAGATCCGTATTTTATCACTGATTACAGTCCCATGTAAAAATCCTCCTACATGTTTTTCGTTAAATCTGTAAGTTAAAAATCAAAGGAAAGCAAAATTTAAAATCCTAAATGACACATTTTCGTTTTTTGCTTATCAATTCAGCAATCTCAACACTTTTAATTGACTGGCTGCCATTGATACTGCTTTGCATTGTTTCGTTGAATGATTCAATAATTAAAAGTATATTTATCAAGTAATTTCACGAATTATTCATAGTTAAAATTTGTCAATTATACTACACGGGTTTCTTGTGAAAATCAATACCTTCGATTTTTAATTAATTTCGGCATCACATTTTAAGAGTAACAACGGTTATTGAAATCGCGTTTGAAGAAAAGATACAGTCCAAAAGATCATAGTCAAAAGTCAAGAAGAAAGTCACAAAGATCCACAAATGAACTGGAATGAGACTATAAAATACAGTTTAATAGCACATAATTTGTGATAATATCAAAAGTGAATTGTATCACTTGATATGGGTATTCATAATTTCCTCAAGCACATTAATACCTCGGCCTATATCCAGATGCTAGATTAGATTCGATAATAGAAAAGAAATAAAGGTAGATGTAATATTAAAATCATTGGACAAAAAAATTAAAAAATATTAAACGCAAAATTAATTTACTGGCTAGTATCAAAAATATTGATATAACAGTCAACAATATGGGATATTTAGACTAATGGAGGTAGCAAATATGAGGTTGCAGTAAGTCATCAAACCGGTTAGTAATCCAACGCTGCCAAAACCAAAGAAAGCCAATTAAAAAATGTACGACGATCTTGAAATCAAACCGCCCTAAAAACATTAAATAAGGTCACCCATTCTCATCAGAGGAAATAATACAACTAATAGACAATGCGCAGGAAATAAGATCAAGAATCAGTGAAACAAACCACAAAATCTTATATAAGTGTACAAGTGTTACTATTAGCTCTACTTGTATAGTAATCATATTTTCATATCCTACACTCGCACTCCTTTCCAAATTTATGAAAGTTTATTCATAATTATATCTTAGTTATTATATATATATATATATATATATATATATATATATATATATATATATATATATATATATATATATTATATCTTATTTTACCATGAATGGAAGATCTATTATTATTACTTGGTTTCTATAAAATTGACAATCTATTAATAGTTAATTTCTACATTCCTTCTAGCTTAAATAAAGTTTCTTATGATTTAGAGCCTTTTCATTTTATTAACTATTGTCGTTTTAAAGTAATCTCTCTATGTCTATTTCTGCATTAATCACTCAGATAAATGGGCTCTTAATTGTATCAGTTTTGACTAATTTGATGACCATTCGAATATTGGCAAGCTGTATTAATAAAAAGAATACTTACTACAGCTTCACCACTTTAAATTGAACTTCAAAGCTATAAATATTGAGGATAGTACTATTAAAATTATCAAAGGACACGTAAATATACAAATTAATTAGGTCTATAAATTAATTTAAAATTGGAGCTTTACCGCGAAATGTCGGTACAATGTATTTTATATTAAGTATATTAAGTCCATCGATGGTAGTTACTTTTCCCATACTTCGAATCACATCATGTTAGACAAAAAGCAGAGCAGATTAGACTCAAAGTCAAGCAACTTTACTGGTTTGTCAGAAGATACTCTCAACTTCATCTAAAATTAAAGAGTCAACCATTAACAGTCAACCATTAAGCCAATCTGGACTTATGGGATGCAAATATGGGGTTGCACTAAGGCACCAAACCAACTGGAAATCCGACGTAACCATAACAAAATTCTGTGATTAATTACCAATGCTTATCGCCACGTAACCAACGAAGAGCTGCACAATGACCTCGAAATCAAATGGATACCGAAGTGATCCAAGATTTCGCCTTAAAACATGAAATACTTGCTAAATCACAGCAACCTCGAAGCAATACAGCTACTGGACAACACGCTGGAAATCAGAAGATTGAAGCGAACCAAACCACATTAATTTGTTTAATGTAGAAGTATATTCTTAACTTTAGCTTAAATTGTTGATGTATTAATCCCTCTGATAACTCGCCTTGCTTGTGTATTAATGCAAGTACAACAAAGCATATTTAATGTAAGATGTTTAAAGTTTAATATGTTGTAATATGTAATTAATAAAATAAGTAAGTATTTTGAATAGAGCCACTTTTAGTATCATCATCATAAGCTGCTCAAACAGCATGGCATGATCGCATTTCGACCGTTTTTCCCGCAGTACTCAGTTCAAGTGCATCAATTATAGTCGATAGAATGTCTTTTGCTTGTCCAGAAGACTCTTTGTATTTGATCTGTCAAGACTCGACAGAGCTACAGTTTATATTTGGGCTCCGAACCACGGTCCTCAGCATTAAAGCCTACCGACTGGCGAGTGACCAACTTTAGAAATCATCCCAGAAGACATCCGGTCTTACCCAGCCTGGTTACTGACGTAACTGGAATAATTTTCCTTGTCGGATTTTACACTCTGCCTTGAACATTCACAAATTTTAAACAATCACAAACAAAAATGTACGACCATGCCGCAGCAGGATTCGAACCCGCGGCTATCGCAACAGTAGGAGGACTGTCCCATCGCCTTTACCACTGCCCTACCAAGTCGGCATTATATGACCTTAAGTCGCCCTTTCCTTCAAATTGAAGTAAATAATTATAACTTCCCGAAAATGTAATTTACTCAGTACAAATTCAAACAATGCACTGAAATAAATATTTCTTCATACTTCTGAAAACTGAAAAGTGAAGCCTGTAAGAATGAACCCGATGCGATTTAATACGCAGTAACACTATCTGTTGTAAATATTTAATCTCTTTACAATTTACAAATTATTGTAATTTAGCGTTATACTAAATAAAAAATTCTTTATCGAAAAGTAAAATATTTACACACGTTTATTAATCAGATTTTTGTAATGGAAATTAAAAAGCAACCCGATTTTATTAGGAAGACCGTCCAAAACCCATTTTGTGGAGTGGTATCGCGTCATTTAACGCCGAAAACTATTCGTTGATGCAATTGCGCAGAGCCGAGAACGGTAAAGCCGTCAAGTTGATGGCCAGTCGGATTTTTACAGTGTCGTGCACCTGACAGATGAATCCCGTTAAGTCGGTGAACGGAATCATAAATTTTCCATAATGCATGCATTCCTTGGCGAATTCTTACGGGGCACGTTTGTTCGGTGTCAATTTCAATCCAATTGCGATTGTAATTCCTTCCTGAAATATAAATTTTGATCGTTTTCCTATAAAGCGGAATTGTGCCACGGCACTGTAAAGTCGATTTGTCACAATGTGAACATTTTGCGTTCTATTTTTACGACGAGACCGTTCTAGTTTAATAATTTCATTTGTCACACATCTAATAGGAAAATTAAAAGTGCCTATTAGGCTGTAATAGCATAAGTGACACCCGATAGGTCTAGATAATTAACACCATTATAAGTACAGCGTTAATTGCCAAACTACTCGGAATAATCAATAAAGAACAGTATATCGTATGGTACACGAACTGAATAATCCTCAATTTAATTAATAACAATGTATGTTTAGCGAGTAACAATATTTATTAACACCATATAGCTTTCCTTTGTCACTTTCTCGTCAACATTAATTTATAGACTGCATTATGTCAACGATAAAGAAATGATTTTTTTGCTCTATGCTACATAATTTCAGAAACTATGATAGCGGTTGATTAAATCTGTGGTTTGAGTAATTAAGAGAATTTAAACAGTTAATTTCTGTATAAATCGAATGCGATTTAATTAAACTAATTGCTAAATTATGGACCATAACAATTCCTACAGTCCGTTTGTACTTTTGGTATAACTAAGGGTTTTGATTTTTGGTATAATTAATCAATCTTAATGTTAATCAAACGACCAGAGTCTGAAGTACTATCCATATTGATACTTCTACGTTTAATATAATCTTACTAACTCTTAAATACTCTCTTTCAGTGGAGAATTATCGACCTATTTCTAATTTTTTGATATAATTAAATTTAATTAATATAGCAGATTATACACCTGAAACAATTTTTGAGGGCTCCACTAAATGGTATCCACTAGCTCGATATAAAACACAGGCCATGAAAATTATATAGTTTGTTGACCAGTTTTTACTCATCACAGAAGCAAGCGAGAGTAAGCAAACTTTCTAATAACTGCTTAAGTTAGAAAGACAGGCCTACTGGGACAGGCTATAGAGAGATTATTAACAATACATTTGTTTCAAAATTTAAAGTGGAATTGCAAAGATTTACTCTTCGTTAATATACAAGTTACTTAATTCATTATTATAAGTCAAATACATATCAGAAGCACTGCGAAACACTGACGTCTCTTACCGTTTCCTAACCATCATTGTTCCAATCCAACATTTGAAGTTTTTTGTGGCCTTCGATATTATTAAAATCATTTATTATCTATTTCACAGTTAGTGAAATGGTTTTGTACAACCAATTGAAAGAAAAGATAAATGAAAAAAGTCAAATAACCAAACTTTGCCCACAATACATAATAATTTTAAAAAGAATACTAGAACTTTTATATCACTGAAGTGAGTCTGCTAAAGAAACGTAGTCTACCAGACACGCTAACCATAAAATTTGATAGAATATTGAATAACATGCAGGTAATAACTCTAAAGAGTAGTTAATAGAGTAGGATTTAATGCATATTAAACGATACTAAACTAAACGATTTTTTTTATTATTATTTAATTAATACATTGTTACTAGTCGTTTCCGTCTAACCTACAATTTGTCTTTATGATAACTTAAAACTAGATATATAACTAGGAGGACCCATCGGCCCTATCTCAGTCTCTGGTGAAATAATGTTTATACATGTCACTGCTCTATTTTTTAATATATGCTCCTCACTACACAACATTACACAAGATCAGATGATTTGATTCTTTTGAGTCTGTATCCTATTCTGGTATAACAAAATAACAAAAATAACTTTTATTCCGGGTAAAGTAAATGCGAAAAATTGTCATAAAATGATTTTTCAAAAATAGTCACTTGGCCTATAGTGTGGCAGTTATTTAGTTACTACAACGAAACATCAATGCCGGTTATATTTTGGGCAGCAGAATCTACTAAAGACATTAAATAATAATGAAGATAAAACCGTAAAGTTGAACGATCAACGTCTCTAGCGGTGGAAGGAGTTCATGCAGTTCTACGATCATGGTCCTCTATAGAGTTTTGCACAACCGCCAGTAATTTACATTCCGGAAACTTAAGATCCTGGTAACAAGCTAACAATAGAAGAATTAAGAACAGTAACAAGATCAATAAAATGTTTTGATACCGCTGAAGTCGACCTAGTAACAGCAAATTCAACCAAGTAGAATGTAAAAATATAATTTCAACGCCGTCACCTTCTGCTAATGTAAATTTATCATAGAAAAAAGGAGATTAAAAAATTTCTTCGTGTAAAAGACAGGAAATGTTAAAATCAAAACTAAAATACGGCCTTTTCGAATAGTGATTTTACCAATCCAAAGCTTGAACTACTTCAAAAGCGATGCTTAAGGAAAATTCTGCATCTTTCTCTTCGAAGTTATGTTAAAAAGTAATTACATTAAGATGCGATCAGAACACAATTGAGGAACAAATCCAGAAACGCACTGCAATGGTATTAACCTATCTGTCGAATGAAATCTAAACAAATTCTTACCGGACTTATGCAGAAAACTCGACCTCTTAAATAGTCTAGGAAGCAGCTCCAAAGAAGTCATGGACCAAGATTATAGATATCGATCTGAAATATAGGAGACATCATCCGAGAACACAGCAGTCGATCGTCAACAGTGGCCAGATTTAGTGGAGAATAATGGAAGGCCAACGGCAGCAAACTTGTTCAAAAGTAAAAATCTCCAATACATTTCAGTAGCGTCCTAGATTCGAAAAATAAATGAAGATTATCGCTGTAATAATTAAAATAATATTTATTAGAGATACTTTGTCCGACGTATAGACAGTTAGTTTTGGCAAGAGTCTAAAAATTCACGTTACCATTCACGGTATAAAAAATTAAATATAACGCTCCAAAAATATATTTGATAATTTGAAATATTAAGCTCTTTTTTAATAAGGTAGATAATTAAGATTGATTACATGCTTGCTGTGAAAACGAATATTTGCTGATAATCCACGTCCTAATCACTTTCAATATAAAAGAATCATTTATCTGAATTTGAAACATCAAAAAGTCATAATGAAAGGGCCGATATGTAAAGTCATTTAATCATTTTAATATTGGTTTCAGAATAATACATATCCAATTTGTGGAATAATTAATAGGCATTTACATTTACAATATATTCGCAAAGTACTTCTTGTCTATTTTATCTTCTTATCTTTTAGTTAAACTAAAGCTAATATTTATTATTTGCTTATAAATTATTTAAAAGTTTACAATGTATTTTATGTTTAATAGAAAAATTCAACATTTTACAGTAATTAAAATATTTATAAAAAATGCTAAGAAGATATGACAATTTGTGCCAAAATGGTAAATGAGTTTAGGGAATCTGCTCATGAAACTATTAATTTGTAACCAAGAGCCGACAACCAAAAACTGCATCAAGATCAGAAATCAAAAAGAAAAAAATTTGTTTTATTATGGTAGGTCGGGGACTTTTCAGTTGACCTGTTATATATAATAATTAACAAATACACTTTTCGTCATCCTAATTAGTCTCGATAAATAACGACTACATTGTATTTGTTAAATGTACGGTTAAGATTCAAGAATTAATTATATAATAACTATTATAATACTACAAGTAAAAGTATAAATAATAATAATTATGTTTATTATAAATAGTATATATGAGCAAGAAAATAGGGGGAATATCATTTTTAAAAATAATAAACCATTGAAATAATTTTTCAAAAAAGATATTAATTAATGAAAGTTACATTAACGAAATCAAAAGGACACAAATGTGGTATTACTACAGAACAACTTAATATTGAATTCTAACAATCATCTTTCATGTCGGAGCGTCACCGTTCTACTATAACAGATATAAGTGTCTCGGTATTGCAACTGAAACATATGCAGTAACGTTAAGTTTCATTGTTAAACAGCCAATAGCGTAAATTTGTTTGCCAGATGCATCTCCAGCAAACGGTATGCACTCGCGAATTCTAGAACAAGCGTTTATTGTCAACAGAAACACAGATATTTGTTTACTTAAATGCGACTGAATTTACTCACTGCAAATAAAACCGTATTAATTACATAGGTACAAATTAATTTCACCCAAAACACGCATTCAAACTTTTACAATAAAGTAACATAAAGTCTGTTTTAGATATTGTATGTTATAATTAAATTTTGGTAAAAAATCTCGTGTTAATATTAATAGTGAATTAGAAAAGGTATTTTGAGATTCTTGTAATAGTATAATAAAATTATATAAAAATATCAAATGCCACATTACATTAATTTAATAACATTAGATAGATAACTAGATAGTCTTAAAAAGTTTGATAAAGAAAAAACTTCAATATTTGTTGATGATAATTTTTTAATTTACTAGATTCAACAATCTGCCCAATTGAAAATATTTTATGTGAAACTGAAAATTTTTCAGTAAGTAATCTGCTGTACAACCTTTAAACTAGAATTTATTTTAATTACTATTCTATGTAATCTTTAAAACTATTATAAATAATCAGCTCAGAACGAAAAAGTTTGCTAAAAAACTTTCAATAAAAAACAGTTGACAGACTTGACGATCTAAGCTACTTTCCAAATACTAGGCAAGTTGTTTAGTCGTAATATGATATTCAATATATATTACTAACTTGAAGCACTTTTCTGAGAGTTCTTGTAACATTCTTCCAGTTCATCTTCATTATTGTATGTTCTACTTCCCTAACACTAAATTTTTAGTTTAGTAGATCCATCATAAATGGAGTATTAAGAAATACTGTTTTCGTTATATATGGATATTTTGGATGGGAATTCATTAAATACTTATTATATGTTCTACTAACAGACTAACTGGTAAATTAAACTGTTGCGGCCTTTTAAACTTTCTTATTATTTTCCAGAGAAAATATTGCGTTACACCAGTTAACGTTAGGTTTTTTCTGATTTTACTCATTATTAACGAGTTTTAATTCTTCTGTTGCCTAGTTGAATTTTCACCTGCTTTCTTCTGTTCTTTCTTATAGTGTCTCTATTTTTCTGTTGAGATTTTCAGTTTGTATCAAGTTTACTAAATATATATGTATTGCTTGGATTGTTTCATTGTCAATTAGCTGCTAATATTTTTTTGTTTCCTTATAGAATATTCTCTTGTTTGCTCGTATTCTTGCTTGAGATATTCTGCTTAATTATGTACGCTGTTAACTTACGATACGATACTTACGTACGATATGCTGCACTTTTAAGATTTTCATGCCATGCTGCATCTTAATAATTTATATCGCGCTATCTCTCAGTTTTCTCTAAAATGTATGTAAATTAATATTAGTTTGTTAATATTCGAGATATTTCAAAACAAATTATTTTTAACATATGCAGATGTCTCTTGTTACTTGTTATGTTACATCTGTAATAAAAAGGATGACAAACAATTATAAATTCATCAAGCTTGAAAATTTTGCATTCAAAGGTACATTCACCAAAACTTCAGAAAATTCCTTTAATAAACTCAAAATGTTAATTATTCTCTCCATTTTTAATTTCTAACTATTTATAACAACCTTGGTAAATTGATGAAGTAAAGTAATAAGTATTAATTTAAAAAAATGGCAGATATGATTCTACAACAATTTATCAAAACAGGCAAACAATAAATAAAATAACAATACACAGCAACCGGAGTTGTACGAAATCTATATAAACAAAAATAGCTAAATGAACATTTTGATGTGTTTAAAGTTCCGAAAATCTATTGAATTTTGCTAGAGTATTATAATCGAATACCAGCATGGTTTTCTATGCTTATTATATAGCTTTACATTCAAAATGTATACTTTTATTTTATTCATAAATTTTTTTATTGCAAAATTAAGTAAATGACATCGCAGTTTAATTAATTAAATAGTTCAATAAAAACAGGACATTCCAAGTTTGTCATTGACGTATTCATTCGAAGCTTCACAAAGTTCTTCACGAAAAAAACACAATTTAATGCATTTTTCCAAACCGCAATTAATCTGCGTCCATCTGATTTGAGAAAGATTATTTACAGTGACAAAATAGTTGAAAATATCTGAAATTGAGAATCAATTTCAAGCTGGATATATTTTTTTCAATGGATCATCGATGCTATGATGTTTTGCAATATACAATTAGAGTACGACATGGTGTCGAATGATTTTAATTTATCATCACCATAATCAATCACACATTCATCACATTCCTCGTTAAATCTCGCCACAGTTGGATATTGGCCACAGTTATTTTGGCCTTGGACAATATTAGTCTCTTATTTTCCAGGTCGCTTTCTATGATTTTGGCCATGTCCTTTTAGCTGCTGTTTTAGAACTGCTAGCTTTGTCTTCCAACCAGGACTTCGCCACAGATCTCTCTATCATATTTGTATTCAAGGTATTTAGGTTTCCAAAATGGGCCTTCAATTCAATTTGATATCTGGACAACACAGAACAGCTAAGAAAACTTGTTCTGGCTTAAAAACTGATGATAATTAATGTGCTTCTGGAGACATAGTGTATTATTGTATTAGAGAAAATTCTAAGATGTTTCTCTATATTTTAGTGGTATTATCTTCTGATTTATTTCAGGTTTCTTTACTAAATGAATGTTGTAACAAAGCAGTAACCGTATATTGGAAGTAAAAATACGTTAATTTCTGCATCAAAAGTTAAAATTAATGTAGTAAAGAATATTAACAATCATAAGTTACTACTTCCCGCGTAGAATATACTGTAACAAAATTGTAACAAATAAATTATCTAATTGTGTTCGTTATTTTAATATATATGCTAATATCAAATATGACTGTCAAAATAGTTTTATTCGTATATTCTCTGTTTTCATATACAAACATTAATTACTTCATTCATTATTCCATACGTATGTTTATAGCACATAAGTAAAGAAAGATCATGTATAGTCAATTAAAAACAGCAGTGACACGAGTGTCAATATGTGTCTGTCGAAAGTTATAAAATCGTTTTACAGTCAAACAATATTATCCCTGTCATTTTATTCTATTTAAAAAGAGATAGAATGCTGTTAGAGAAGTTCGAACATTTAACGGAATGAGCTTGCAATAGTTGTACGTTTGCGAAACGTCTGAAATATTCTTAAAAATATTATAATTACCTGTTATAAACCGGAAAACTTTGTTTTAACGCTTTGTTTTAATAAATTTGAAATTGCCGCGGTTTTTATGTAAAATATTTGTTGGGCATTGCAGCTGCACTGAATATTAGTACAAATACGGCTACTAAAATATCTCAAAAAATAAAAAACAATATACCCTTAAATTCACCAAAAAAAAACAGTGTTTACGCGAGTCAAGATCAGAATGATGTTTCAGGGATCAAATATACAAAATGTATAAAATCAGTAAGTAGTTTTTTCAATCAAGACATAATTTAATACAATTATTTCAGAGAAAATTGTTAGTCCGGAAAGTAATCATGAAAAGCCAAAAGATATACAGCAATTTGAGGGACGCAGAATATCCATTCTTACATTGTTTAATGGAAATTCGAGAGATTGCTTATAAAAGAATATAATTTTTAAAAACAACAAAACCAAGGAATAATTATTATATCAATTTATATATTTAAATGAAACATAAATACTTCGAAATAGTAGATTGGGCAATATGATAATATATATAGTGTAAAAACAACAAATGTTAATGGAAAAAGGTAAACACTGGAATAACTATCAATTAGGTTTAGTCATAACATATATAATAATTCATTGCAGACATATAGTTCTTCATGCTGGAAACAGGAATGGTTTTATTCCTGGTGCAGAATTAATGTTTCTCTAAGTCCAAGTCCTCTATATATCTACCATACATATATATATATATATATATATATATATATATATATATATATATATAGTACACTGGTGGAGAAAATCCCAACAAGTTCATCAACAAAGGCGCTGCAATTAAAGAATGGCTTAAAGTACATAAAATAAATTTCGAGAAAATCATGTTAAAGAATGAACTATTTCAAATTGTTACTCGGTAAATTTAAATGAAATATTTAATTGCATTTTATGTAATTTACTTTTTTTAAAAGAAGCCTGAGAAAAAATACATAGTAGAACAGATTACTCAATCTTATGGCCACAGACTATTATGTCTTCCTCCCCATCACAGCATTTTTAACCGAATTGAGTTGATATGGGGTATTGCAAAGAATTATTACAATAGATATTCAGGTCGAGGAGGATATTCAAACCAGAACTGTCTGGATTTATGGAAAGAGGCATTGTCGAAAATAACACCTTCGGTTTGTGTGAGCTCGATCAGATACATTGAAGAAGAAATTGACAAATTGTAAAATCTTGAGCAAGTTTTTAATAGATTGAAAATAAACAGCTTGGTTATTAACTTGACTAGTGTTTCTGCAAGTGACAGTAATTGAATAAAGCTTTATGAATGTTGGTTTATGATTCAATGCTGAGGATTACCTAGACAGGGTGAGGAAAGAGGGAACCACTAAAGGTCAGTATACAATTAATATACTTTAATTGTAGGGAATTGTATTCTAGTTATTGTTCAGAATGTACATGAACGTTTGGTTAACATGTATAAGGAGAGAAATAATACTAACTCCTTTGCAGATATGGCAAATACATTAAGGAGAATACAGCGATTAAATGTAGTTTCAAAAAAGATAATGACATTACAAGGATACATTGTATCAAAAGAAACAAGAACTAAGCGTATAACATAAGTATGCTCTCTACTGAAAGTAAAATACATTACTCTGTTACGCATTACTTTGGGGATACCACTACATACAAAAACGCGCCTAGAACTCTAACAATACTAGTGTGGAAAAAAGCTCAATGTACATATATAAAACAACTCTAACCTATAAACTATTGTGGCTATAAAATTAATTGTAGTTTTAATTTCCTCGATATTGAATGCATTTGAAGTACTATAATATTAAAATAAATTATATTTAATAAAACATTTCTTCAATTATTTTACTTATATTAAAATTTTGTTATATGTCAGGGCCATAATGTAGTAAAACTCAGAGTTGCTGCGGGAACATTGAGACGTTTTGACATCTGAAGTTGTTACAGTTCTGAAAATAATCTTACTTATGATACTAATAATTTTCAGCGGTGTAGTAAATTAAATAATTAAATAAAAAATAAAAGTAAAGTAATCATGATTGACTTAACAATTAACAATATTCCATTAGGCTTCTCTTTTTACTTTTAGTTCATCAAATATAATTTTAATCAAATATGTTTTCGTAATATAATCACTGTTGAAATATGCATAAAAGTGCAAATATATATAAATATGATATTGTATAAATATATATTAAAAATGTTTTCAAAATATGAATCAATATAATAAAAATTTTTGTCAAACGCCTCATTGATTCCAATTTAATTGAAAGTTGAGCGTCGCCTCTACACGAATTTTGTATAACTTGAACATTAACAATAGTCCAAATCAAGTGTGGGATAAAAGGAAATGAACGTTTAAAACTATTTTTTTTATTTTATATGAAAATTATTTTATTTTAACAAAAATAAGTGCTGCTAGTTCAATTCAAATCTAATGTACACGACATCAGACATCAGTCTGATATTTCAGAATATCCTGTGTTGTATTAATCGCGCTATATAACATATATACACGTGTATGAACCACGCACAAAATGACCCATAAACGGATCCTCTTAAATTTATCTTGGGCCTTTTTTTATAAATGTACGTTCGCCCGAATTCGAAACGATATAAACCACTTGTCAAAAGGGATAAAAATTAATTAATTCCTATGGAATTCGTCGAAGTTTCAAATTAGCCTTTTAAATCTCTCTTTTGACTGTCACAAATTCGGAAAGTAATTTATATGCGTATCTGCTACAACTGATCCCCGTTGGATTAGTAGGGCCACAGAAATGAAAAACTGAATATATATTTTTCGGTTGAAAGGTTTATTCTCGATATATTATCTAATTTGAATTTATGAGTATCATATAATTCCTATACATATATATATATATATATATATATATATATATATATGTAACACTTTCTTTTTGATCAAAATTGGCTTTACTCATCAACGTAATCTCCATCAAGAGCCACACTCATCTGTCCATTCAGATGATTCAGATGACCTTTTGATTTCGGAGTAAAGTGATGGATCCATCATATTGCATCCATTGTCACATATCCATGCAAAAATTCCAGTTTGTTATATTTAAACATGTTTTGGGTCAACAGAGAAAAATGCGGCATCAACTTTGAACACCAAAAGAATTTTCTCATAGTCGAGTGTTCACGTAATATAAAATCAACACATTCTTTTGATATCTTTACAATGCTAACTCACACAACTTCACTTTTCGATCGAAAAGTGATCATTTAAAAGGATTTTGTGCGATATGCATCATCGGTGTCTCTACGATCACGTTTGATTGATCAGTATTTTTGTCCATCAAGAAGTAGTGTAAAATTAAAACACGAAATTGTTATTGATCCATTGTCTTGAATATAACAAAAATAGTATCACTCTTAGCATAATAACTCACAAACTTGGGAGTAGAATATCATGAAATATTTACAGCTTTCTTTTGAGTGTTAATACTAACTGAAAAAGCAGTAAATGCAATGAAACTAGCGCCATCTACAAATTGTGTGTACAAGACAAAGAATGAACATAGTGGAAGCAAGTTGACCTGATCATTTCCAATAGAAAAATCGACTAGACCCAAGTTCGATATAGGATTGTGAAAAATATATAGATTCTTGCTCTATATTTTCTATTTCGACAATGCCAATTTTTTTCGAACCAAATACCCTTTGTTTTGGTCCTCAGAATAACCGTCCTAAAGAATAAGTTCGTATATTTCGATATTTTTTCGTATGTAACGTCCCTAGCCCTGTTTACTTTTTAATATATAATTTAAGATCACATAACTAGAGGACACTAAAATACAGAACCCATAAAGAAAATAGTATGTGAGAACACTCGTTTAGACAATGCAAATAGATTGATTAATTGCTTTACTTAAAGTTAACTTAATAACTGTATAGTGTTTTTTCTTCTGGCCTTATTGTTTGTCCAATTTTATTCTAATAGTATTAAATTTACAGCTTTGAAATTGTATCACAATTCTATTTGGCAGGCTTGACAACCCCGATTGAATTATTGTAACAGTCACCACAAAATATCAATTAGATTATATTAAAGGACACTCCGTTTACCATAACGCCCTCAACACATTGACTCAAAGACATATATATAGTAATGTTATCATTTCATACCAAAAAGTGTTCAGAAAACAGTATTTATTTATCATAATATCAGGATCTGTAGGACATGAAATCTGATAGTTTGGTTTAATACCTCCAGGGTTATAATGAACTTTTTTTTTATTACTCTTCGTGAGTTCACAATCTGCCCTATTGGCAATAAGTATTTCTTATGTCTATATTATATATACATGGCATGTAGAAAATCACTTCATTAAGCAATCCTCTGTATAAAATATTATCTTAATTAATTAGTCTTATTCTAAAGCTTATTCTAAAGTCTACATATGTCCAGTAATCAGATCAGGTGGTGTTCAACGTTTTAGTCTATGCACTTCACTGTCAAGTCGCATATTTAACTGATTAGCAAGTACATTGGGCTGCACTAACACTCTTTCGAAGTACTTCACACAAACACGTTGAATGAACAAACTCGTTATAGGTTCTAGAGGAATATCGCGTTGTGTCACTTTATTTGAAATACAGTACGGAGCATCAACAATGGCACCCAAAACCTTATTTTGGAACCGTTGAATGATGGATATATTAGATTTGCTACCGGTACCCCATAGTTGGAATCCATATGAACAGATGGGCTTGAGTATAGACTCATACAGCAATACCTCGTTATCTAATGATAACTTGGATTTGCGCCCGATGAGCCAATACATTTAATATAATTTTAGTCCTAGTTGTTTCCGTTTAGAGAGTATGTGCTTCTTCCAGGTTAGGCGTCGATCCAAGTGCATACCAGGATATTTAACATGCTCTGCTTGGGGGAGATGACAATGATTGATATTCACTGGTGGGCATGTTCTTCTACGGAGGGTAAACGTTATATGAGTGGATTTTGTTTCATTGGCTTTAATGGGCCATGTCTTCAACCATAATTGTATTTGCTCCAGGTGGGTTTGTAGGTTTATTGATGCTGTGACTGGATCTTCATAGGATGCTAATATTGCTGTATCGTCTGCACATGTTGCCACAGTAGTTATTTTTGTGGTGGGCAGGTCAGCCATATACAGAAGATACTGTACTGGACCCAGTACACTACCTTGCGGAACTCCTGAATATATGGGATTTAATTCGGTATGCTCATCGCCTTGATTTACAATAAAATGTCTATCAGTGAGATACGATTTTAGTAACTGATAGTCCGGATGAGGGAGAAGTTTCTTTAGTTTAACGTGCAAGCCCGTATGCCATACTTTGTCAAAAGCCTGAAATATGTCTAGAAAAGCAGCCGAACAATATCTTTTGGCATTTAGGTCAGCGTTTATTTTGTTTACAAGTCTATGCACTTGTTCTATAGTCCCATGCTTATTGCGAAAGCCAAACTGATGTTCTGGAATAATTTTTCTTTTTTCTATTATATAGTTTAGCTTTTTATGTATAATTTCTCGAAAACTTTCGAGATTATCGGTAATAAACTTATAGGTCGGTAGGAGATCACATCTTCTGGTATTTTTTCTCGTTTAAGAATCATTAATATTTTAGCTACTTTCCAGATACTAGGGAAGTAATTAATTCGTAGCATAGCATTAAATATAAATGTTAATAGCTTTATACCCTTTTCTGATAGTTCTTTTAAAATTTTGCCAGTAATTAAATCATAACCAGGAGCTTTTTTAATATTAATCTATCTCATTATTGTTTGTTTAACTTTTTTGACCGTTAATTTCTCGTGCGGTAAATCCATTTGAAATGGCGAATCTAAAAAGCTAGTAATTTTATTTTCCTCATTATGTAGGAGAGACTGGAAAGGTTTAAAAATATTTTTTAAGTGTTTTGAGAAAATGTCGGCCTTCTCTTTATTGCTTCTCGCCCAATTATTTTCGTTTGTTTTAATGGGTGGGTTATGCTGCTGGGATCTCCTAAGCTTTTTTGTTGCTTTCCACAATGAATAGTCTGTAGCCTCAGTTGATGTCAAGTTTTCTAGGTAATCTTGAATGCTTTGGTTTTGTTCAATTTGAATTAGTTCTTTCAGCGCTTTTATTGCCCTAAATATTAATTTTAAATTTTCTTTTATTCTCTTCAGTCCGTTGCTGCTGCCAATTTCGTTGAAACTTTCTTTTTTCTACTATTTTTTTCTGTATTGTACATGATATATGTGTATTTTTTCTTAGAAATATTTCACTGTTAGCAGTCGCGGAATATGCTTCCTCCTGTATATTTTTTGTAAAATTTATTGCTGCTATTTCTATATCCATTTCACTTTTTAACGGTAAGTTTAGAGAGATGTTTCGGTCTAAGTTTTCTCTAGATGAGGGCCAGTTAGTTGTATTATTGTACAGAGGAGGTTTATCTTTGATGGTAATTTTTGAAGAAATTGTTACTATTATTGGTGAATGATCAGAAGACAGGTCGAAACATGATTCTGCCTGACACTTTTTTGGATCAATCAATATTTTTGGTAATACAGAAATCTATTGTATCTGGTTTTTTATTTCTGTCTGAAGGCCAATATGTTGGTTCACCAGTAGATAATGAACTTAATTGATTAATTTTGTAGTTGCAGTCTATTTTAAGATGTATTCTATTAAAAAATAGCACAGAACAAAAGTTAAAAACTAAATATTAATAAAGAAATACACCAAGAAAATTCAAAAAATTAATGCCCAAAGTAGATTAATATTATCAATATTTTTAAATTCTTAATTTATTAATATATAATAGTATTAAATGCTTAGTTAAAACTAAATAGATAAAGGTATCTTTATCTATTATATAATATGTGTAATAATTAACTACATGAGAAGTGTGGGTCATATACACCAATATGTATTTTTTTCCAATTTTCTGCGAGTTATACGAGTTGAGTAGTTGAATTACTTCCACTTTGGCGGGTTTAGTAACGTTTTCTTTATATTTTACGACAAAATTTTAAATAATTTAACGCTAAGCATTGATAGTTTGATGGCTTAGTGCAACCTCATACTTGTAATCCTTGAGACCATATAAGCTGTGTTATTGTCTAATAAATAAATCTATTTAATTTTAAGTCAAGTTGAGAGTATCTTCCGACTAGCAAATGCAGTTGATTCATTTTGAGTCCACTCAGTTTTTTATCTAACATGATGCTAAATTATATTCGTAACAAAATTGGCATGAACGAACAGCAAGCTATTAAGCTGTATTTTCCAATTTTGAAATTTGTGGATGTTGTTGAATGCCACTTGTAGTTTGTTTGGTAGAGCTAGTAGGCAGAAACAATATAATTTTCTATTAAAAATAATGAGAAAAAGAATATGTAACATATCTGCAAAATAATCTCTGGTCTCCGTTATAAATAACGACTCTAATAAATAAAACAATATATCAAAAATATCAGTACATCAAAAATATCAATTATAAAAGATTTCCTTAAGTAGTTTTAATCGCAAGATATAATTTTTAATTAAATAAAATTGATTGATTAACACCAATAAGTAGGCATTGTTGTTCAAAATATAATTGGCCATTTTTCAATTTGCCATCCATTTAATTTACCAGAGACCTGTTACAACTACGAATATAAATTACTCTCCAAATTTGTGGTATCCGAAGGGAGATTTAAAACGCTAATTTAAAACTTCGACAAATTTCGCTAATTCGATTTTATTAATTCGATTTTAATACGACTGCCTTAAGCACAAAGCCAAGTTTTTTATTTGAATTCTAGAAATGCAGTAACATGATGCAAGTCTATAAATAAAGAAATGGTTTTTATATCAGTTTAAATTAGTCCTATCTCACATAAAATTAAAATGACCATAGAGAAGCCATTCCATAAATAATCTTAAGGAAAAAGAAATTATTAGGTGCTAAATCAGAACTGTACGATGGGTGGAAAATAAATAACATTTTGGCAAAAATGTTTTTGTTTAAATAGATGTGTGAACGTTTGTATTGTCGTAATGAAGAATGAATCACCTCTTTGTTTTGTTTTGATTTTTCATCTTGGAAGATCCATACACTCGATACATGAATTTACTCACTTTAAATTACATTTGCATCAGTTGATATTTGTTAAACATTCATCAAATTATGCAAAATCCATCGCGAAAATATATCTTTTACAACCAAATGACCATATAATATCTTATGGGCGGTTGAAATGTTAATACCCAAGGATATCCCAATCTATGATAATCGTGCTTTACAATAACTTGAAACAATTTGCACTTAAATTAGAATGACAATAACAATTATGTTCTGAAGATTGTTAGGTTTTAAAATACCAAGCTTCCAGTGAAAATGTCAGATGGCATTGACAACGCTTAGTACCGTTTTGACCAAAAATATAAATAACTACCATTATAATTTCCATATAATAATTATATTTTATATAATTATTTTTAAAAATGTGCTTTATATATGTGCTATTTATGCATTTACTTTTTATTTTCCAACTATAAATCACAGAAAATATCATATCACAAGATATCAAACAAATCAAAGGAACAGATATATATTAAAATATCAAGGAATATTAAAATAACCATCTTTAGTTGATTCAAGTGGTCAGTAATTATGTGTTATATACCTAATACCCTTTCAGTTTTTGAATTTAGAAAATATTCTAAAAGAAAATTCGACACGTTTATTCAAAATTTTAAGCATAAAATATTACTTTGGTAGAGACAAGAACCTAAGAATTTAACATGTTCAACAAACACAGCATTGTAGTAATGTCCAATAATTATGGAAAAAGCGTTATCTTGATATTAGTACAGTACACCTCCCTCAAAAAATCTGGTATCATGTTCAATTGAACAAATGAAATATACCGAAAGACGGATCTAAATATCGAAAGGCGAAACACTACCTCGAAATCCTTGTACTGTTCCTTGATGATTTATCCGAAATCATCCAACCTAAAAATTTCATACCAATATGCAAACACATAACATTGGTGCCCAAATGCTAGAAACTAGTTCTGTTGGCTTAAAAATATGTTGTTTTTATTGGAACATATATCTACATATACTACCTATTATACAGTACCCACTGTGCTATTTACCACTTACCATTTGTTATTATTAGTTCACTTGAATGAATGCAATGCTGACAATTTCCAAAACCTGGTGATGAGAGTGAAAACAACTAAAAGTGTTTACCTAATTGATATACGATTACTGTAGGAAATCTTATTGTAGGACGTTAAAGATTTATGAGCGCAGATATGTGTGTAAATGTTCAGAATATGTATAAGCATTTTGTTAAAATGTGTGAGGAAAGAAAGAGTATTAACTATTTGTGATTAAAAGAATGCAGTGATTAAATCTAGTTTTATTAAAAAAGACGTATATAGATATACAGTGATATCAAAATGACTTTACAAGTAAACACTGTAACGATGTAAACAAGAACTAACCATAAAAAGTAAAATATGCTCTCTAATGAAAATAAAATATATTACTTGGATACCCAATTATTAGTTAGGTGGTGGTAGGCTTTCAGGATATATCACTGCATAAGAAAACGTGCCTAGAGCTCTAACTCATAGGTGGCATGGAAAATAATTCAATGTATATATAATAAAACACAACCATAATCTGCAAACTGTTCCAACTATATAATTAATATTAGATTTACTTTCTTCAATAATACATGCATTAGATTTATTATAGTGTTAAAATAAATTAATATTTTATAAAAGCATTTTTGTATAATTATTTTATTTAGATTAAAATGTTGTATGTTAAAGTCATATAAACTAAAACTCAGAGTCTATACGACAATATTGTGACATTTTGAAAGCATCAATTCAGATGACGTGACTTCCCTGTTTTATAGAACATACTATATATACCCTAAATAAGACATAATTACACTCAAAGTCACTAATTAACCTACAGCAAGATAAGTGTTACTGTAATTATTATATAAATAAATCAAAAATATACCCATTGTTTCGGTATAAAACTATTAATATATAAATCATAACATACATTTAGCATTAAAAATCGTTAAATCCTTTAAATTAATTTAATTTTAATAAAAGCGCCCTGAGCACACAATATATCCGATACATATTCAAAATCGAACGGTAAACTATGTTAAACTTAAATAACTTTATTAAAGTTATACAATATTAATATTTGCTTCATGAATTATTAATAACGGGATTTTAATTTGAAATCTCAAAACCCAATTTAAATAACTTTTATTACCACATATATATTTTTGTGAGCTAAGCCATATAATTAGAGCGTATTTAATCTCTTCAGATTAACAAAATTCGTACTCTTTTCGAGAATATAAATTAATTTTACCGTACTAGATAAAGACAAAAGGCGTAAAACTAGTGAGAAATTTTCAAGTAGTCTACGCTCCGCAGAATAAATCTGTCAGATTAATTTCGCTAATCCTCGTAATTTCTCTCTAAAACCTTTCTATCTTCTGTAAATTTTTATCCACTTTCTTTTTATTTTTAAAAGAGTAATTTCCGCCTTTTATTTGTTTCTACTGTGTCGGAAAATTCTAAATACGCGGCTAAATACTTCTGAATCCCCGCTAATCACTTCGCTTTTTTTTCGGGAGCACAATAGTCTGCACTCATTTTAGGAGAAGTTTATTAACTGACAAGCTTAGTCTCCATTTTAAACTTTCCTAAGGCGTTCATTAAGTAATGTAATTTACTACTGTCGCAAGGGACGACATCAATATTACTGGTAACAATTTACGTGTATTATAGGTCCTTCAATATACATTTTTAAAACAATTTCTTTTAACTTTTAAACCCAGAATCCTTGTCCAATAGTCCGATTCTATAAAATCTTAACACATCTTGCAAAAATATTGAGGTATAATTATAACAGGCCCCTCCAAACTCTAATCAAATTCTAAGATATGTTCGTGTGGTCGGTCGGTCGAAATGGGTGGCTGTCGATCCGATTGTTTGTCTAAACACCCACTACTATTTGTTAAAGAAATTTGCACGAGAACTAAAAACACTGGTTGAATAAATACTTGTTTATTTCGATTTAAACTGATACATGTGGTCGACAGGAGAATGAACAGGATATTAGGTTAGGTAAAGGAAGTACGGTAGCGCTGTGGAAGTGGTACTGTTACAAGGGAGTAGAGAAAATAAAAGAGAGCGAGACTTTTTTTTCTTTTATCAAATTGACCGGCTAGAACCAAATGGTCTTCGGCTGATGTCGCTTCGGGTTCGGTCAAAAATTCTGGGTTACGACTGGGACTATCGCAGTTTGTTTACTACCAGGGTTTGTGGATGGGTAGATATTTTATCAAGGTGTTCGTTGTGTTCTAAGGTTCCTATGGAGAACATAACACTGAGCATGTTTATGAAATTTTTCACAAACGGGATGCCTGATTCGAGGTTTGTATTGACGTTCCTCATAAACCATGGGGCTTTGAGTAACGCGCGGACTTTTTTGGGTTGCAACACTTGTAGTAGTTCAAGTTATCTCTCCGAGACACGCCTGTATCATACCTGTGTTCCGTTGAGGCAGACTAGATGGACCAGCATTTTATTTAGAGAACTAAAAACACTGATTGAAGAAATACTTGTTTATTTAGATTTAAACAGATACATATGGTCGACGGGAGATTGGACAGGATATTAGGTTAGATAAAGGAGTACGGTAACGCTGTGAAAGTTGTACTATTACAAGGGAGTAGAGAAAAGCAAAGAGAGCGAGACCTCGTCATGGTAGTCTTTTATAGCCGGGAACCGCATGGTACCAATCCACCAGCGTTGCCAACCTTTGAACTTGGTGTAGGTGAATGCATGATTGGCCTAAAGGGTCGTAGCGGTCGCTACAAAATAAAGAAAATTAAAACTTAATATCACAATTATATGATTTGCTAAAAATAAAAACCACAAAAATCATAAATATCCCATATAATTCAGTTATGAACAATATCATCAAAATAGTGAGCTGCTTAACAAGTTTTGTCGTTCGATAATAAATTATCTTATTAAAACTATATCATTACGTGATTTTATTATAATGACGATATTACTTTATAAAGAACAAATGTAAAATTTTGTATATATCTGTCAACCCATTCATTCATTTACGTAAAACGATTGAATATCGTAGAAATAATCTTATTTCCGAAAAGCATTACACCAATATAATTATCAACAGTTCAATCAAAATATCATAGAATAGGCTGATATAAGCATTGACGGAGAGTCACACAAAGAACATTCAAAAAGTTCATTAGCTTCAAAAATACGAAATATAGTTTTGGTTGGGTATTTTTAGGAACCCCAGGTTAGGTAATGTGAGTGATTTTTAAGTATAGGAACATACAATGGATACAAATTGAAATGAATCCCACATGTAGACTGTGTCTTCTTTGAGTTATCTTCTGTGTACTCAGGAGTCAACTAAGATTAAAATCTTGTATATTTAGCAACAACAATAAAACAATAAATTATAAAATTTAAATATAATATAAATAGTAAACAATAAAATGAATCACTGGAAGGCTTAACTGGATGTATATGCAGATTTGTGAGAACAGACATGGTTGAGAGAAAAAGAAAAATGTACTACAAGATCCACTTTAACCGCCAATCTTACCTCCCTCTAAACTCTAACTGGCTGTTGGTAGTCTAATATGTGATAGTCCAATATATAATTATATAACACATACACATACACATTATGTTGCACGTCCAAAATTTTCATAGCCATTTGCACATACCTTGGACCTTGGACTAACCCAGCAATTCAATTATTTCACGGGCTGTGCGGAATATAGTAGCACGTTTCCTTGTCATGTTGAAACTCTATGTTGAGCACCTCAATGCAATCGAATTAGAGAAAAATCGATTACAATGTAACCATATCGAACATCATCATTTTTTAAAGAAGTAATATCCAATTTAGTTATTTGCTTGGCGACAATCACATATATTCTCTAAAAAGGTTGACTTTTACTTCTAGCATAGATTTTTATACATTATAATACTACAATTTTAGCCTAACATAGCATTTGCTATTAATAATTATTATATAGAACCAATGGCTTTAATATTTATTACAAAAAATGGTTCAAATTATTTCTATACTTATTCTTATACAATTAATTTTACCACAAGAGTCAAGAACTATAGTCGTAAAAAGTTATAATTGATTTTATATACTTTTAATCCATGCTTATTTCTTAATACAACAGCATACTGAACAACAAAATAATATTATCAATATTTGTGTTTTTGAATAATTATATATAAAATATAAATTTAAAAAAATCGCGCTTACATGACTATGAAATCGAAAACTTTGGTATTCGAATTTCCATTTAACTTAAGATTATGTATATCATCGATTCTGAAAAAAAAACCTTGTCTGTGACTTTTTGCATAGTAAATTTAACTAATCTGGTTTTTTCCAGTACGGCATCGAGGCGGATCGACGAACGAAAATTCTGCGAACCTTCGTGAAAAACACGTACAGCTACCACCTCAGCGAAATCCTGGCGACAATTGTTAACGAATACACTGATTGGGAAAGGCCCGTCCAGCATCCAATCAATATAAGGGACGAAACATTAGAAGCGCTCTCGGACGCACAGTTCGTGGCGCCGGTCGTCCATACAGCCGATTTACATTCAGCTGAGCACCGGAACTCTTATTTGTACGTTTTTGATTATCAGACCAAGTTCGGGGATTATCTGCAGGTAAGCGGAATTTTATTTGCTGGTTTCGGTTCTATTTACGTACATTGTTTAAACACGTAATAAATTTATATACAGCATTCTACACGCAATAAATAGAACATCATTTAAAGAATACGATCCATTAAAATACCCAATATGAATTAAGGGAGTATTCCAATTTAACGATTATAAAAAATCGTTTTTCCAATCAAATATTTCCAAAAGCTAACCCTTTGAAAAAATGATCTTAAGAGGATTTTTCAAAATTTAAATTATTTTCGGAGATATAGCTGTTTTAGTTGCGCAGCATCTAAAGCCCGGCAGATGAAATTCTTCAGTATCTCAAGTTCTACTGAACCAATTTACTTAAAATGTGGGGTGAGCCTTGTCTATGCCATTATTATATAGAGTGTTAAGACATATAATCCTAGAATAGTTTTCTGTGGTCTTGGTAGAGAAGTAGATGCATTAAGATCGCTGCATATCATTGGTTAGTTTAAATTAGGATACGTTACTCCGCAACATCTCCGGATTTGGCGCATGCACATATTGGTTCAATTTAATTTTAAAAATTATTAATATTAAGCAGGTAAATAGGTTCAGGAAGTGAATAAAAATGGTAAAATTTTGAGAATAACACATTTTATTTAAAAAAGTATGTCCAACTATTTCATTTTTATAAAAACATCATGTTACATATCATCATTATTTTTTATAAATAAAAATAAACAAATATGATAAATAATTGGTTTAATGTTGAATCTATATATAAGGAGCTAAATAAACATTGAATTTTTTTTAAATAACACTTTTATTTAAAAAACTATTGAATAAAATTAAATAATAAAAATAATTCCTATATGCCTTTCTATTTTTATAAATATATTATACAACATATTTAAATAAATATACATACTAATAGAACAATTAACAAGAACTCCAAGAACCATATAAATAATCACTACCATAAAAAAGACCAAAATCACAGCAGAAAACAGTAAATTTTTTCTAAAAATCTCCAAATATTGTCGCTACTATTCTTGATCCACAAACCCCATTAATGAATTGACTACCTAGAGTTTTCGATTATCATATTGTACATTTACTAGCCTAAAACGAATGGATGATCGTACATTAAAGCTGAACGAAATATCAGTCAATACATCATTATTTTTACAAAACAATAATTTATTTACCTATACTCTTATATAATAATGCATTGAATTTACCTTATCATCTGATCATTAGGGTGTCGTCGATAGTTTTATATTTTGTTTATTTGGTACCCAGGTCTACTACTATTAATAAATTTAATTATTTCAATGTATTACTGTACACTGTTCTTACATCTTAGCAAAATGCTGTCTAACTTCTTCTTTTCTGACTCTCAATTTCACATTCCTCGACTTTTATTCTCAACAAATTCGAGCTACATCTTAGTTATAAGATACAATTTAAATTATTACTAAAATATTCTTGTCTGTTCTTGTTATCATTAAATTTTGGCATAAGTTGATACATATTCCAGGTCATTGAAAATGATGTGTTATAAATTTGACAGCTGAAATTCCTACTATAAATAAATTGATGCTGTTTGGATTTTATCACTTTTAAAAATTTAAAACATTCTGCACTTACCCTTGTTTTTCCATATTTTAAAACTAATGTTAGACCATCAAGAATAACACAACAATGTAATTATTATTATTATAGAGTTATTAGTGTAACACAAAATCTAAATATTCTAGATTTTTTGTTGTTTTGACTTGATCGACTTGAAACGAATGTACTGCCATTAGAAAAGGAAGGCAATATATATAATTTATTCTTTTCTATAGTTCATTCTATACAGGAGAGTGCGCATGCGAGGAGATGTGGAGTAATGTACCATATTTAAATTACTATCACAGGCATCTGTAAAGAAAATATTTTGACATGAAAGCATTTCATTGGTTCTAGATCTAATTTAATCGAAAAACTAAAACGGTTAAAATGCATGGCAGAATTTAATCTAGCTAACTTGGGATATTTGACTTGGTCAAGGTATTTTTGAAATAGAGCTGGAAATTTCTTCCTAGGAAAACAACATTTGGTTTTTTATTTCTACACATATGAGTGACTAAAGAGACTAAAGTTTATAATTAATAATGTATTAATACATTATATCCGGCACACAAGAAATGGCGTCATAAAAAAACAATCTCGTTATAGAAATTAAATGAACTCATCAAATGCCCCTGTAGAGACAATTCAAACGAACCAATCGAACGGTCTCGAGAAAAGGGTCTCAGTGGTGCATTGGTTGGACCATGCAAACTATTTCTCCGACTTCGCCTATTTTAGTTAATCTTCTATATATTATTATATGCTCTATAAGTTCCTCTGTAGTACTAGAGTAAATTGAGGCTGTTTAAAAAAACGAGAGTTTTTTATCATTTCGGATTTTTTTTAATAATAAAAAACCAATTTTTCTTATAGTTGTACTTTGATACAACTGAAGAATAATTACGGAAGGCTAATATCAAATTTCAAGTAAATCGGTTCAGTAGAATTTGAGGTATCGTATCAACCGTTTTAAAAAAATAGTTTCCATAAAAATGCGTTTAGGGTTTAGTTTTTAAATGCCACATCTCTAAAAATAGCTATTCCTCCAAAAATAATTTAAATTTTGAAAAATCCTCTCAAGAGCTCTAAAGACTAGAATACCCCCTAAAGTTTTGGGTTAGTTACGAGCCAGTTTAGATGCCGCGTCACAAATCGATATAATTCCATTAACAATCCTCTTAAGGGCATATTCTTAAAAGGCTATGCTTTGAAAAAGTTCTGTAAAATCTATTTCTTTAAATTTCCAGTTTACAATACCCGCCTATAAGATATGAATTTACATTTTACCTCAGAAATATCAATTCTCAAAATGTTGGGGCAACTGTTCTCTACACCAATTTTGAGATTGATTTGAGTCATCTGTCCCTTAACTTGTTTACAAAACTCGATTTTATCAATTAAGGAAGTTTAAAGTTAAGATAATTTAAAGAAAAGGGTAAATTTGTGAAAGGGAAATTATTTGATCATGCTGGCTTCCTTCTCTTTCCAAAAGTAACAGTTTAAGATATCCGAAAAAAATAGTTTTGAATAACTAGAAACAACTTACAATGTTCTTAATGTTTATATTCAATCCTATGAAATTCATATTGGTACAAACATGCCTTATTTCCAAGCATTTGATAGTTTAAGTTAGGATCAAGAATTAGAATTAAAAATTGTCAATCGCTGTATATCTTTTATGAGGCCCTCAAACGTAAAATGTCATTGGTAAACCGTGAGAAATTCAGTAAATCACAAAAACAGGACATACACTTAAAGAAGTTTATCCTCTGTGTCTGGTTATTAATGTAAAATCTTAGAGACCTGTCTGACGATAACTGCTGAACGCTATAGCTAACAACTGAAGAAACTGAGCGCTAAAAGTGCTGTACATAACTGTACTGCTCTATATCAACGCTCAAAATCAAGAAACTCGAAATACTTTAGCAAATATGGATTTTGTACGTTGAGTTTTAGTTTACTATCTTAAAGATAGTAACGGTTGCATTTGTTGAGTAAAGGTGTCGAAAGTGATTTATGTTTTTTTGAAAACGATAAGTTGGATTTGCAAGAAAACGTAGGAATAATACAGACAGGGGACATAGTTGAGTAATGAAGAATTGTGAGAATTGATCGATAGGGTTTCACCCTACCCGTCGACTATGAATGAAATCATTAATGATGATCGCAATTAACTACAATTGATAATAAAAACTTTATTACAAACTTATTATAAAATATTTTATTAAAGCTGATTTATTAATCAATAAGAAATAAATTAGTAAATAATTACTGATGTATTACTTTTATATAATTAATATTTTTTCCAAAAACTTTTTACAATTGATTTTAAACACGACATTATCATGATATTTATGGAATAAATGAGTTTATTATGAGTATAAAGATGATACTAAGGCACAAATAGTATGGCCACGCAAATTAGGTTTTATTTTTTAATGACCGAAGTAAAACTCATCTTCCTTTAAGAACTTTTAACAATCCTATAAACCAAAACCATTAACACATTATATTTCCCTCCTCCATAGGGTTTGAATTTTTTACGTTAATTTAAGGCACTGCTTAAACATTTACAGTAAAGTCTAAAAGCCGTAGTGGGATAATTTCCCCTTTAAAATTCTGAAACCTTATAGCATTTGCATTTTAACAAGAATTTTATTTTTTAGATCTCTTTCATTATAAGAAGATTGTTTTATTTTAGATTTATGTCCCACAAAATTATCTTCTATAGTTTATATTGACTTCAAATAGCAATTACCTTTCAAGTCCATAAATTGTTCATAAATTACTGATAAATTTTCAGAAAATTTCGGGTATAGTCTAACATTAATCTCTAATATTCTTTTAGAGTCTCTATAAAAATGGAATCCTAATTTAAAAGTTAATAATGTCTCATTAAATATCTTTGACGTTAAATAATTACCAATTTAACAGTGCTAGGGTAACATATTTTATTTAAAAGAAAATTATGCTGTTCCTATACTATTCTGCTATTTTATTCCAAAATTTTTAACGTTTCATCGAAAAGCTTTCTGTTAAATTGTGCAGGAATAACCTTTTCGAGTGAAATATTGAATTGCCCGGGCTCCATGGAAATAGATAATTGAAATATTGAATTTGCATTTGAAATCAAAATAAATGTAATTTCAATACTATTCGCTGTGGACTTTAACTTAGACGTAATGTGATAATACAAGAAAATAATGTTCTATAGAATCTATTCTAGAACCTATAATTAAGTCATGTGTTGAAAATAGATATCACATATTACTCAATAAGTATCTAGGTTAACTAATAAAAATATTTTTTATTCAACTTTATTCGTTAACACATTGTGTACTTGTATGTATTTTAATCAGTAATATGCATAATATGTAATATGCTGAAAATGCCAAATATAAATGAAAACATCCGTTAGATTCGATGGTTTTGACATATAACTACATAAAAAAGGGTTTTCCATTTGGTATTGATGAGTTATTCAGTGTAGTGAAGACGGTGAACGCAATGGACGCCCAAAAGAGGTTGTTACCGACGAAAACATTTAAAAAATCCACAAAATGATTTTGAATTACCGTAAATTGAAAATGAATAATATAGCAGACACTCTAAAGATATTAACTGAACGTGTACATCATATCATTCACGAATATTTGGGTATGAAGAAGCTCTGTGCAAAGTGGGTGCCGCACGAGCTCACTTTTAACCTAAAGCAACTTTGAGTTGATGATTCGGGGCAGTGTTTGAAGATAATCAAGTGTAATAAAACCGAAGTTTTTGCGTCGATATATGACAATGGATGAAACATGGCTCTATCATTTCACTCCGAAGTCCAATCGACAGTCATCCAAGTGGACTGCATAGGATGAAGCCGCTCCAAAGCGTGGGAAAACGCAACAGTCGGCTGGCAAGGTAATGGCGTCTGTATTTTGGGATGAGCATGGAATGATTTTCATTGACTACCTTGAAAAAGGAAGGACCATCACCAGCAACTATTACAAAGCGACATTGCGCCCCATTTGAAGAAAAAGAAAGTGCTGCTTCACCAAGACAATGTACCAAAAATCCATGAAATGGGCTTCGAATTGCTTCCTCATCCACCGTATTCTCCTGATCTGGCCACCAGCGACTATTTCCTATTCTCAAATCTCAAAACTATGCTCGCTGGGAAGAAATTTTCATCGAATGAAGAGATGATCAACGAAACTGAGGCCTATTTTGAAACAAAGGACAAATCGTACTACAAAAATGCTATCGAAAAAATGGTATCAACCTTAACGGGAATTATGTTGAACAAAAAAACGAATTTTGCCAAAAAAGTGTTTTACTATGGTAGACGGAGGACTTTTCAATTGATCTGTTATTTTCATACATATTTATTAACAAGTAATTATACGTAAATATTTAATATTGTACTTTACATTTTACTATATCTCTGAAATACAATATATTAAGTAGATAGTCCTCAAGAGATACAATTTCTCCGATGCAAAAATTTCTACACTCTTAAAAATCTACTTTCTTACACTTTATTTATAGAATCCAATTTGACCCTAAAGTGCAAAACACTGATTGCGAATAAGCATTCCTTCAAGACGTAACAAAGTGAGGTGTGCACTATCTAACTGTCTCCATCTCGTATTCTGCTTTAATCAATTCGATGTCAGCTCGAAAGCGGCGAATCTTCAATCATTCTAATTACGTGAATTCATCAGACTTTTCGCTTACTTCGCTTTTAAAACGTCTGTTAGCGCAAGAATTACTTTAAAAGTTACCTGATATACGGAACAAGCTGTCTGTCAACAGTTATTCGTCATTCTAAGCAGTTATGTTTACATTCAATTATACGGAAGTAAATTTAGAAAGCCCCATATTATGTTTCCTTCGCTTAAACATTACGTTTAAATTAAAATTTCAGATTATGTTACAATCAAGATATTAGAAAATGTACTTTAACATTTATAACATATACATATAATATAAATTATATTATCATATTATAATATTATTATTAATTAGTGTTGGGAACTATTGACTGAAAACAGTCGAATCAGTCGATAGCCAAAAGACTAGCGACTAAAAGTAGTAATTACTATTACTATTATAAATAGTATTACTAATAGTAATTACAATTTTCAGTCAAATGCAAGGTTCGACTGTTTTTTTTTTATTCGTGATGTCGGACGAAGATGTACGAATCCTTTCCTGTGTAAACTGTGAGAGAGGAAAGGACGAAAATAATTGCTTGGAAAAGTTAATTTTAAACGTGCTTATATTTTCTAACGGTCGTGTAAGCGGGATGGGGATGTATCTATTCCTTCACGTACAAACATTAAAAAAGAAAAGAAAAAAATAATTACTGAATAATATCGAGCTTAAACAAATCCTAAAAACTAAAAATTTACAATAACCATAAATACTAAATAAAAATTAAAAATATACCTAATCACAAAAAACTAATCCATGACATAATTAAAAATGATCCAAATATCTTCAGATGAATTGTAGTAGTGTATTTGTATTTTTTGAAGTTAGAATGGAGTATATCTCTCTTGTGATAATTTCTTGTATCGCCTCAACAGTTTAGCCTAATGCACCATTCTACTGAAAAGTTATAAAATAATAAAAATACATTATAAAAAAGATTTCACTCCCATATCTGCTGCATTTTTTAGCCATTTCTTTAGCTTGTATTTATCTCTTTATGGTTAATATTTTTTACTAAATTTAACTGCTACTGTAAAAACTTCTTCAAATCTTTCCGAATCGATTCAATTTCTGGAACCTTTCGAATCAATTTTGTTCTCAAGATTTTAGGAAAGGAGTTTTGACAACCAAAAGACTTTAACAAAAATCGAGAGAGTTAGATAGAAACCAAAAAGTCAATAAAATAATTACCTATTATTACCATAAAAACAGTCAAAATTATTGTACTATTTATCATTATCAATTTTAATACTTTTACTATTATAAATATAAATAACAATATATTGTTATTTACAAGAAAACTACCAAAAAAATCACAAAACTATATATATTACATATAAATTTATGTAAACATAAATTGGGTACATTTTTGCCAAGGTCTACAACTTGAAACTACTATAACTACTACTATGTTTTGAAACTACTATAACCAAAAATGTAACTAAAAGTACGACTGAAACAGTCGATAGTAAATAGTAACAAAATCAGTCGGATCGAAAATAGCGACTGAAACAGTCACTGGCAAAAGTAGTAAAATCAGTCTCACCAAAAATAGCGACCGAAACTGTCGATAGTCAATTTCAGTCGATAGTTCCCAACAGTAATCACAATGCATCGGTTAACTAACGTCAATAGCGTCGTTATCCGTACAGCCTCATCTTTTAGTATTGTTCAACGCTTGTACAATAAATTCCAGGTAATACTGACTGAAATGAAATTGAAAAAACTGGAAGCTCGTATCAACGGTCAATTGTAAATAGCATAAAGTCGCCAGATAAATAGTGCAATAAAATTATTTGACTGCCCAAATAATATAATCGGTGTATCATCCTTAATAAAAAGCTGATTTTTTATACTAGGCATCAAATAAATTAAAAAAAAACAACAATCTTTAAACAACATCCATTTTATTGATCCACCTAAAAATTATATTTTTGATATACCATTAGGAATGAGGAAAATGTTTTAACAAATGTTGTTGAAAGAAACTAAAAAGTATTGTGCTTTTACATAGAAAATTTGGTGTCTTTTTTTTTTCATTTTTACTAATTAAAAGTACGGCTTAGCTGGGCCAAATTTACTAATATCTGCTACAAATTACACCCGGTAACAATCTTTGAAGTATTCGTGAAATCTACAAACTAGCGAACGATTAACTTGAACATCTTAATTTCTCAATAATCCTAATACCAAAGGAAATGTAATTTCGCTTTTTTCTAATATATAGTAATACTTATTCAATGAAGCCATTTTATACCACCCTTGAATGTTTTTAAGTAGTGACATTTGTTTACTCACTTAGAAATGGTTAATTATAAAATTGTTAATTTTTTGAAATGAAAATTGCAAAACCTAATTTCAAAAAGTGACTGGAAAGAAAATGTTCATCATGAGCTAGTCTTAATTAAACTATTGAAACCAAAATATTAATGTGATTTTAAATCATTTTTGAAATCATCTCATACTTCAACCTCGCTATGATTTAGTCACTCTAAACCGTTGTTGCTTGCCAATTTAACCCAATTTTCTCGCATTTTACACTAATTCTTGACGAAAAAATTTAAGTGATATTTGTCGAGGCCCCTCTCTTCCCAACATGAGATTTGGTGAGATTCGGGTCCACTCCTTCCCCCCTAACACCTCACATAATTAATGGATGACCCCAACTTATTCTGCTTTCCGACTTGTTAAGTTAATATTCACATTGATTAATTTACACCCATTTGTTAAGTTTAACGCCATTGTTAATTATATTTCACCTTTAAAATAATATTTTCCGAAAAAGTATTTATTATTAACATATAACATATTCTATAATTTAACAGTTCTTGCATTTTAAAGCAAGTATCTCATTTTCAAACGGTAACGAATTTCGTAATAGATTCACCGCTTCCGACCTAACATCCAATTAATTAATTAACAATACCAGATGCAGATTACTAGATGCACGGAATGCTTAATAGGGGTATTTTACACTTTAAGGTCAAATTGTATTCCCTAAGTAAACTACATAATTATTAACCAATAATGCTTACTAGCGGCAAGTAACTGAATTGTTTGCTATTAGTTAAAAAAAAATAATGCAGCGATCTTGGTGATATAATATTTAGGTCATCATACAAAAAATTATATTATTAAAAATTATTTGTTATATAATTATAAATTTTATTTATAAAAGAAAAAAAGTAGCTAAATATGTTTAGTCATCAACCCTCTATCTTTAATTCTATAATAAATTTGATATGATTTTAAAATTATTTATTACTTTTATAATGAATTACTAAAAGTGCGTCATATAATTTGAAACCTATAAATTGATATTGTAACATTAAACAAAAATATCTTACATCAACTATGTACTTATATTAATGTTTTAAAATCCAAAATATCAGTTTTCCATGATTAAAAATATTTGCTGTGTTATATCGTATTATATTAAATATGTTATTAGTAAGTTAATAATATATGGCACTGTATAATAAAAAATATATATTATTGAATATTATATCAATGAATAATAGCACATCAGCAGATAGTATTTTTGAGCCAAATAGTGTTTCACAGCAAAATTTCTTTTAAGAATTAATATACAAAATTTATATATTGTGACTTAAAATGCGCCTTGAATACAATTCACAATTCAATAATGCTAATCTATTAAATGTAAAGCAAAAATAATAAACTCAGATCAGATAAGTAATATGACTTTTTTAGTGAGCACATTTGCAATCCTATAAAAAGGCAAATGCTAACCATTAATGGAGTTGAAGAGAATTTTTAGTCGAATATTTAATAATTAACGGATATGTTACAAAACATTAATATAAGTAATAGCTAACTGCATGTATTATTTTAAATAGGATGTCTCCGTTAAGTTTGAGTTTGACTCAATTCTTCATAAGCTGCATTTCGTTATACTGTTATTGAATAAATTGCAATATTCCAACCTTACAATACAATATTAAAAATATCACATAGCTTCAAATTAAAATTTTTAATTAAAACATTGTCATATGTTGGCACTTAGTCATATATTGTTGAACCGTTTAGGAGTTCAGTGTCATAGACACAGTCAAAAGAATTATATATATAAAGATGTTAATTTAGACAAAGAAATTAGTTTATCTTTAATATATAAATAAAAATAATTAAAAACTAAGAGTAATAGAGAGAAAACACTATAGTCTCCGGAGAAAAATTTCGCTACGTCCAATATCTAGATAATAATTTATGATCATTTTAAATTTCCCTTATAGGCACCTGTCAAGAAAGTCTTATCGACAGTCTTGAAGTCTTTAGTGCATGGCAAATAAAATTCAAAATGTTCTTTTCCGTCTTTTCTTTTTTTCATATTTGTCTAGTACTATCAATATAATAGGACCTATTAGGGTTCTACCTTTTTGTCTTCTTATACTGAAATCAATTTTTGAGTCTTTCCCTATATAATTAGTTAAAGTTCTATTTTCTTTTTTAATCCAAAAGTATTTGACTCAGTTTGTTATTATTTTTAGTGTTTTAGGTGGAATACCATTATATACTGTGCAATTAAAAGGTTTTAAAATTTACTTTTTTTACACATATTTTAAAGTCTCCTTTTACCAACTAGGGTTTCATCTTGACTGGACCTACAGTTTAACGTGAGCTCCGAACCACGGTGCTCGGCATTAATCCTACCGCCTGGCGAGTGACCAACTTTAGAAATCATCCCAGAAGACATCTGGTCTTACCCAGCCTGGTTACTGGCGTGACTGGGATCATTTTCATTGTCGGATTTAACACTTTTGCCTAGCACAATCACAAATATTAAACAATCACAAACATAAATTTACGACCATGCCCCAGCAGAATTCGAACCCGCGGCTATCGCAACAGTAGGAGGACCGTCCTGTCGCCTATACCACTGCGCGACCAAGCCGCCTAAATTTACTTTTGTTTACGATATCTGACAAAAAATTTGTTATATTATCGCCGTAATAACATCGCGTGATAAAATAAAAAAGATAGTTCAAAGACCTACTAACAGTATAATACAATTTTGCTGATGTCTGGGCTGAGTTACTCATAATTGAAAGCAAACTTATAATTAATTTCTTTTTTCTAAAGTTGTACCAAATAACTTGATATATAAATTACTGTACAACGTAAAATTTTGTTTGTTCGTATAGGAACATCTAGACAAAAAGTATAGATTCAAGTTACAATTTCTCAACTCCTGATAATACATCCGCCTTCAGTAAAGAAGTAAATTATCTAAAACTTCCTCATATTAATCCACTTCAAAATTTTCTAAATTTTCTCTTTCTTCTTTAACTAATTTTTTAAATACGGTTATTGAGGGATATATATTCTTGAATGCATGAGCTCTAATAGATACAAAAAAAATTCCAAACTATCTTGGTTACGTAACATTAAGCCAATATATTTATTCGGAAACTTGCTCAAAATATTTTTCATTGCCCACTCAAAGTAATTATTAAATTTTTCATTGATGGAAACTTAAAACATAATTAAATTATGTATTATAAACATAATTTAATTCGACTATAAAATGTTGTTCTATCGAAGTACCGAATGGCTTTGAACCAAAATTCCTCGTGTATTGAACTTACGGTTAATCCCATCTTAAAAGGTTTACATTCAGGAGCTATTATTTTAGTGGATCGATTCAAGAATAAAAGAATAACTTCTATTTCTCCGCTTTGCATTAGAGATTAAAACTCCACAATTGTCTAAAAGTTAAATCCCTATTTTCTGTGCAACGGAAAAAACACATATGATATTCGTCATATCTGACGCAATATTACGTAATACACAAAAAATGTGTTTGTTTATGATATATGTGTCCCTCGGCCGTTAGGGCCCAGTCAGTGATAAAATAAATTCTTTAAAAATGTTACAAATGTAGATGTACAAACAGATTTTGTACAAAAATTTGCTAGAAAATGCAACTTACTACTTTCGTAACTGCTTGCAAAATAGATGATTTACCTAAAAATTAATATATCGTTCCCAATACAATGTTTTTATCAAATTTCAGGTTCTTATTTGTCTCGGAAATATAACATCTGAACTGAAAAGTCCCCGGCCTGACATAGATTGCACTACTAGAATTAAACCCATATGTCTTTTGGTTTGGTTTTTTTTGGGAATTTGATTTACTGTGGTAGGCCGGGGACATTTCAAATGACCTGCTACATACAAATAACTGTAATACAATGCAAAACTATAAAAACTATAATTTTTCCAGAAACCTTTATTTACCACTATATAAACACAAAAACTAATAACAAAATAATTGGTAAACCCGATCTCCACCTTCCACGCAACCAACAGTAGTTTGTGAAAATTAATAGAAAATTAACGAAAGTTCAGGTAATTACTTCATCTAATTAAAGCAGACACGGCAAAAAATTAACAAAGTTCAGAATTTAAAGTTCATTAAAATTAAATCTTAAATTTGTTCTCGGTGGATCGGAGAACTTTTCAATATTAATACCGCCGAGTATGCCTGAAGATCACTATTAACTAGAAGAGAACGTGCTTTTTAAAGCGATTATTCAAACACTAATCAGTTTTTAATTGTTTTATAATTGACTCGAGGAGCTTTATGGCGACTTTCGCTTAAGATTTGTATAAATATTAGTTTATGTAGAGTTTCAAGCGAGATTTCAGCGTGATAATATTTATTTAATTACATTACTCTCTATGTGTACATGGGATCTTTTGCTTCTTTTGTCAGTATTCTGATATTTTTGTCTGAAAATAATTAGATTTGTCCATCAAATTATTATAATCATAATTTAATATTCAACATTAAATCAACTGCTTAGGAAACGTTTATAAAAAGCATACCAACAAAAGTACCGAGACGTTAAAAACATGATCACAGCTACACAGATCTGTCTTTCCATAATAATGACAAAGTATTGTTATCTTCACATAATAAAGCTTCATTGCCGAACAATTTAACAAATGGATAAAGAAAAAACAAAGATTCTGATAGTTGAGTCACCAACCTTAATCATTAATCTATCATTCGTTGAGCAAATTGGTACGTTTGGAAGAAGGGAACAATAGTCGGGGCAACAAATATTTCCCGTGAAATTAACTAAAATATCAAATGACAAACAATATATCCAATTAATGCTAGTTAGTATATTTTTAAGGAGAAAAAAATTAACCACATAGATTGAGTCAATCGAAATTGAATCATCCCATCCACGATCTTGATTTATCACAAGAGAATGAGGAATTTCTAGGGTAATGGTTAGAGCAAAAGAATTTTGCAAAATAATTCCATAATGAGAGAAAAGTCAAAAAAAGCATGACATCATAAGCCATCAATTTATTTTTTATTGAACCATCATGTGGTATATGTTTTTTAACTATTAAAAATATATGTCATTAAAAATATATATCAAATATGTCATTAAAAAAACTCTAATGAAACTATAATGCACTTTGAGATAATAATTAATATAAATAATGTGAAATTTGTTTAGGAAGAATTCAAAATCGAAAATGTCAAAAACACACACACAATAAAATAATTAATAGAATGATCAACAATAGATGATCAAGCAATCAAGAAAATATAATAAAATCCTTTGAGATGAAAACTGTTTAGCCTAAAATCTAAGTAAACTATAAACTAAACTAAACACAATAAACTCAAAACAACTTTTATTGACTTTGACATTCTGTTTTGCAACAGTATCATTAATAATATCACAGCTAATTTAATACAAGTTGATTATAGCTATTAGATGATTTCAAAGTATTTGGGGTAATCTAATATGACTCAAGGTAAGACAAACTGCAAATCTGATATGATGTAAGGTGCGAATACATGCAAAATGTAACGTGGTTAATTACCTTGTCTGAGATTTGCCTGGTTTCTTGGCCTAGGGGTGGCGTTCCAATTGTTGCCTAGAGATCTGGAAACTGATAAACCTACTTCTACTTAGAGTTTCGGAATAAATATCAAATTAGATTCACGACGGAAAGCATAAACCACTAAAGTGATATAATTTACATCCAGAGGAAGTCTTACGTTTTCATCTAACGACTGAACCGATATTCTCATTAAAAATCGACTTCATTTGATATATGAATATTGCATATTCGAAATTATTTTAATATTGTTCAAAAATATTAAAACGAAAAAAGTCTAAATCAAGCAACCAGGAATACCTGTCAGATTCATGACATAAAATATTAAAACAAATCTAGCTACCCGTGTGGGTTAAGAATTTGGCTCGCCGACAATAATGTACTAGTTTCGACTCCCGTTGTGAATAAAGATTTTTTTTTAAGTTTATAAAATAAAATAAAGCATAGTGTTCGTCAATCCTTAAATTTTATATTTGAGACGAAATTAAAACTAATTAAAAGTGAGTGGTTAAAACAGTGTTATATAATTTTGTTTTATTTTCTATTATTGCCGTATTGTTGGAATAAGAGTTATGAGAATTTTGGATAAAAAACAATTAATAATAGCATGGTCACGTAAAATTATACTTAACATTTTTTGTGGAGAAAGCAAATTAATGTGTCCACTTTAACGGAAGGTATATACAGCTAGGAAAGAAAAACCCGACATTTGGAAATATTATCCCAATATAGATTAACAAAATTCGAGAATAACAAGAACCGTCTGTTTTCTTTGCTTACAAGATATTCAGATTTTATAAATCGGATTTTGATTTAATTTGATATCCACTAAAAAAATTGTTCTTGCTTAAAGTTCTTGCTTACTGTTATTAGGTAGGCAATTCTAAATATATTTCTGTAATTTTTAGTGGTATTGACTTTGATTAATTTCATGTTTCATTAGTAAAGGCATTTCTTAACAAAACATTAACCGTACATTCCAGGTAATAAATACGCTAATTTGTGCATCAAGAGTGGAGAAATGAATGTTGCAGGGGATATTAACGGTAATAAATAGTTTCATAGAATTTTAATTCCTTATTTGTTGGTGAGTTGAAATGAAAGAAAACACACAAAAGTTGAGTTATCCAAGGGCAGCATCGAAAAGTGAAATAAATAAGCAAAGAAAAACGCAATTTTATTTAAAAATTTAGGTAAAAATTCTTAATCAGCTATTAATTAAACATTATTTTATCAGCATGGTGTATTTATTATCTTTGTAATATATAATTTAATTAAGAAATATGGATAAAAGATAAAGATTATATGAAAATATAAATGAGGTAAAGAAAACATGTAGGAGTTAAAATGAAACTAACTACATAATTTGAATAAATGGAACACATAGGACATATAGAAGAATATATGAATTATTAACGGTACATTTGAAAACATATTAGAGCATTGATAAATATGAAGGTGGTGATTATTTACATTATACAGTTAAGTTTTGAAAGATCTAAATTAATTTAATGATTTTAAATATATTACTTTAATATACATTTCGAAATTCTAAAAAAAGATTACCCAATTGTGCTCGTTATTATTTTAACATACGTGCTAAAGTCAAACATCAATTTTAAAAATCTCTAATTTAATATCCAAGCATGTATAACTACATTTATTATTCCATACTTATTATTTAATACATTGTTGTCGATTTCGACTACAGAGCAATTACTAGTTTATATTTAATTTTGTTATGGTTGCTCAAATAGGCTAACTTATTAAATTATCTATCCTGGAACACTAATAAATCGACTTGTTAAAGGCATGAAAGCGACAGAACGCTCATCATACTGCTGCAAAATATAAGACTGTTGTGATAGATATCGCAAAACATAAAGAGTATAAAAGGGAATCTCCCGTGAAATAGTACTTAATATAATTTTTTAACAAGGATTTAGAGAAAATTCTATTTTTAATGGCAATATAATAACTTTTAACAGATAATACAAAAAAACAATTTATACTTTCAATATGAAACATTTTATATTATGTTGAAGACCATATTTTCTTTGAGATATATTTATTGTAAGTATATAATTCATATTACGTCATCCATATAAGTTTAGAGTTATATTTATATGATGCAAAAATAATTTTTCATTCTTATTTTTACGATTTTATTAACTTTTCTGACCCTCCAAAACAAACAATACTTAACTAATTATCTTTATAATTATATGTCGTTGATAATACCCAATACAGTTGATTGTATTAAAAATGCAAGCATTTATTATATAAAATAAAATATTACTAAGATTTCCTGGTAAGTGTTGTGCATAATCAGGAGATTAAATAGAACAGCCCAGACATTGCTTATTGATTGAATTAATACTGCTAAACCAATTATCGACAGTGTCATCCCTTAAATGAAAGAAGGTTAGAAATATTTATTACACTGCATTTAAGTCTTCATTTTGTTTATTTTTACCCTAATACCATATTTTATCAACAAGCTTGTCACAACCGTGAAATGGGTTCATCATTTTAATTGAAAATATGTGTAAAAAACAATTAACAAAATAAAAATAATTAGACACGTTTCCAAGTATTTTTAAGTTTACTTTGTCAGCAATGTTGAAAAATTAATTTCAACTCAAAAGAGGCGCTTTCGACAAAAGTTTTGTCGAAAAAATTAAACCGAAATCCTTTGTATATAAACCAAATTATTTCTATAGGAAGTTTATAATTACCACAATGGTCCAAAATTATTTACAAAATTATAACACTTCTACTGTACGTCTTGTTATTTTTTAGTTACCTAGTCGCAAAATAATGAACTAATTAAAAATGAAATAATGAAACAGAGTTTTGTTTCATATGCGCCCATTTGAGATCATTATCTATATTTTTTGTGGATGCAGACCTGAAGACTACAGGGAAGTGAACAAGTTGTACTATATGATTGGCTGGTTGATTGATTGGGCGCTTAAAATTAAATGAATGATCTCAATTTAGTTTGGTTATATTTGACGTATATGTTGTTTGTAGGTTCCTATTTCTTTCGAAATAAATTTAATGATATTGTTTCTCTTTGAAAAAAAATCATCACAATGAGATCTAATTATCAATATTTTAAGATAACTGGTAGAATTGAAAGTTTAAAAACTTAACCAAAAAATTATAGATATTAATACAAGTTTAAATAAAGTAAATTATTAAAACTTGTATTATGCCCAAATTTACTGATATACCTTTCTTCTTCACTAAATAACTTCAGGTAATATAATTAAAAGCTTTTAATTAAAGTATCATTACGAAGTTGATGTCAAATATGAGGTACTTCAATATCGAAGACTTAGATTATCGAACGGCGTAAATATATTCAATTATGTATATTCATATAGCATTGATCTATTTTCTATACATACAATATTTTCACACCTACTTTAAATATTCCTTGTGCGTATGGGCTCTTCTCTTGTAACATTATTTTTCATCGAGTTAGATTCATGTACTTTTCATAGTTCTAACATGTATAATAACACGTATATGTATATTATTTATATATTAATATTCATTAAGTTGATTAATGACCACAGAATTAGCAAATTAAGGATAACCAGATGTATATTCTCGTAATTCGCCTGCGCAGAACAAACCAATCATATACCATATCATCTTCACTTCCTTCTAGTCGCTGATCTGAGTATTCACAGAAAACATATGCGTGCATAGCGAAATCGTCTATTTTTGACTTTTTTCAAAAATACTCCGAGTCCGCTCGAACCGAATGACCCACTATAAGAAGGCATAACCATCGTAATCTGTCTAGTAACTACGCTAGGTAAGACCAAATATCTTCTATAATAGGTCGAAACCATAAAAACCCCAGGTGGTAAATACCAAAAAGAGAATAATACTAAGGAATATCTTTAATAGGAAACATTTCAAAATACATGAAATTATATTGAATAGAAAATAAATTGAAATATGCCCTAAAAATAACACAAAGATTTTTCCAAATATTATATTAAAATTTAATTAACAATAAAGGCTCGAAATGTGTACAGCGCTTGCTAATGAAAATCAAAATATTAATGATTGATAATGACGTTAATGAATCGATGTAATGTACACATGCCTAAACTAAAATAACAATCTAAACTATGGTCTATTTTTCGATTATTTTTTAGTTCAATATACTAATGAAATTCACTAATTTATTATGACGAATCGATTCGAACCCATCTGATTTTTAATTTTTGTTAGAAACAATATTCGCACTAATACACGTTTTTATCCATTTTATGTACATTTTAAATAAATAATATCACCCAATAGCTTCCAACAACAGCCTCGTTTTATAAAAATGGTAAAAGTACAACCGATTTAGTAAAAAAAAAATGGCGAATAATAGTAAAAAGTAAATCCTATAGTGGGTAATTGGTAAGACGTTATGTCTAGTATATATGGGGATCGCCATAAACCATAGATGCGGGGTACGACGTACCGGATCAATCATGTATATACTTGTGCAATACGCAAAATTATTTATTATATCTATATTATTTATTATATACTATTTATTATATCAAAGTTTTGAAATCAAAGACGTTATGGTTGTAACACTAATAAGCAGCCTTTAGTGTATACTATACTTAATATACAACATACAGCATTTATTGAAAATTAATTGTCCCATTTATTTAAAATTATCATGGTAGAACGTCATGGTAGAACGACAGAAAGAAATGTGCTTTATTGTATAATAGATAAAAACCCTCAGTGTCGTTTAATGTCGTTGTCCCTTTTAACATTTCGTAACTCATAATTACATCAACTCATTACAACTCATAATCCATATCCTATAAAACAATTATTTGTACTTTAACTGATTCATTTTAAACATCCAGAAACTGTATCTACTCAGAAATTGTTGCCATAATGCAGGGTATATTTTTAAAATCGTTGTTGATCGATCGTGGGAAAGATTTAAAAGAATTTTTAGACATTTCACTAGGCCCAGTTAATAATATTTTGGATTTCAAAATTCTTATAGCTTTAATAACAACAACAAACACAAGTCAATTGCAAGCATAGCGGTTTTGTCAACAATATTCTGTGGAGTGTTTTAGGAACAAGAGAATTTTGGATAAAAGGTATTTTGTGTATCGTTTATTATCGTTGAACTGTTAACAATTCTCCCATTATGGATCTCCCATTATGATCCTCAATTAAAGCATTGCTTTTCGGTTTCAATGTGAACTCAAGTTTATAACCCCACCAGAAAGGTCTGGAATTAGTTTAATGATATAAGAAAAGTAATTTCAGCCATATATTACCGGCAATTTGTAAAATAATAAACTCAGTATATATACGAGAACAAAGAATCAAATTCACAGAAGAAACAGTTCAAAAACAATTACAAAAATCATAACATAGACAAAAATTATACTCAAAAAATAATTATCGCAACTGCTTTATTTCTACTTCCATTCCGCAAACTTAATGAATACTGTAGCTATTGATGAACAGAGTGATATTTGTTAATTAAAACTTTTTATATTTAGTTACACTTGCAACTATCATAATGAAAAAAGAATTGCCAATGCATTTAAACGATCCGTTGCTTATTTTTTACTCGCATAAAAGCAAATTTCCGACAAAATCTGAACTCTATATTTGAACAGTTATGAGATTTACCAGGAATACCGCAAATATTCCCTGAGCGTGTAGTGTTATCAAGCAGTTTCCAATACTTTGGAAAACTTTTTACGGTTTTATTTGTTTTAGTCGTCCGCTCGTAAACAACATAGCAAAAATAAAGTCGGTGCTATCAGAGAAAACCGCACGTAAATTGCACGTTTTCTAACAATGCACCGCTCACTCATTTTTTTTCTCAATTTTTCGATTGCATTGAAGATTTCCGGCGACTCCATAATTGGATGGAGAGACGGTTCTACAAACAATGGAAACGAAACCGCTACGCTATTATTCGAAAACCATTTCTGTCGCAATGGGTTTCGATATGAAGTTTTAAAACTGATCAAATTGTATTATTTAACACATCAGTTGAAAAATCCACGGATTACTTTTTTATTATCGTAAATGCGCTGTCCTATGAGCAATAAACGTTTTTATGGATACATAAAATATTTATGTAACCATAAGAGTTTATTTGTTTATGTATCCTTTAATCGGATCAGATGATATAACCGTTTAGGTTATATACTTCGGCAAAGATTCACTAATATTTTCTCTAGATGAGTCTAGATTAATATGTAATAGTGATCGCTTAGTCGTCGAAATTCGACCACGATTTAATCAAATTAAACATATTTCTCACAGAACAAAAATAATAATTTAAAAATGGTGTGTTTTACTACTAAAATTAGTTTTGGCAACATTTTCAACATAATATCAGAAATATATTAAATTATTGCGCCATGGAATATTAAAACAAGATCATATAGTAAGATTATTTTGAGAGCTGCAAGCTATAAGCATATATGATTATCATCAAGTATCATCAGTAACACGTATTATAACATATGTATATTAAAATAATAACAAACAAAATTAAGTAATTTATTTTGTATAATTTTGAAATGTATGTAAAGGAATGTATTTACAATAATTAAATGAATTAATGACTTTTCAAAACTTAAACCCAATTAATAAAGATAAATAAATAATGAAAATAATTAATACCATATTCAAAGAATAAAATGTCATATAACATCTTACTGCATTAATCGTTAAACAACTTAATATTTATCAATGCTTTAGTATTATTAAATAATTACTGTTAAAAACTGATAATTTCTTCTATTTATCCGCTTTCAAAAAAGGAAGACGTTCTACGTTACACTATATATATATATATATATATATATATCGGCGATTTTTTTCCCCTGGTTTAAGAATCATTAGTATTTTAGCTACTTTCCAAATGCTAGGGAAGTAATTAATTCGTAGCATGGCATTAATATAAATGTTAATAAATTAATTATTGTTAATAGTTTCATACCCTTTTGTGATAGTTCTTTTAAAATGTTACCAGTAATTAAGTCATAACTAGGAGCTTTTTTAATATTAATTTCTCTCATTATTGGTTGTTTAACTTTTTTGACCGTTAATTTCTCGTGCGGTATATCCATTTGAAATGGCGAATAGCTAGTAATTTTATTTTCGTCATATTTATATAGCTGAGACTGGAAAGGTTTAAAAACATTTTTTAGGTGTTTTGAGAAAATGTCGGCCTTCTCTTTATTGCTTCTAGCCCAATTATTTTCGCTTGTTTGTTTTAATAATAGGTGGGTTATGCTGCTGGGGTCTCTTAAGTTTTCTTGTTGCTTTCCTCAACGAATAGGAATTGATGTTAATTTTTGGAAAAAGGTGAATGATCAGAAGACAGGTCAAAACATGATTCTGCATGACACTTTTTGAATCAATATTTTTTGTAATGCAGAAATCTATAGTATCTGGCTTTTTATTTCTGTCTGAAGGCCAATATGTTCACCAGTAGAGATATGTTGTAAATTGTCTGTCTTTATTGCTTTTAGCAGTTCTCTACCTTTTGAGGTTATTATTGTTGAACCCCACATTAAATGTTTTGCATTGTAATCCCCTTCGGCTATAAGTCTATTACCTAGCGTACTGAAGAATTCTTGAAAGTGTTCTGCTTTGTTATGTTTGGGTGGACAATAAATTGCAGACATTGTTAATGGTCCATGGACTTCCTCTATAGTTATACTGGTTGCTTGCAGGTAGTCTTTGCGGAATTTTTCTTTTTAGAAATACTTTATATTATTTCGAATGATTATGGCTCTACCTCCATGAGCTTTATCATCAGGGTGATTTGTATGATAAAGTTTATATTTGGGAATTTTAAAATAATGTTTGTCCGTAAAATGTGTTTCGGAAACCATCATAACATTAATATTTTGTTCAGTTACGAACATTTTTAGTTCCCTGGCATGTTGTTGGAGCCCGTTGTCATTCCAGTCGGTGATTTTGTAGCTAATGGTTTCAGGCATTAAGCAAGTTTGCTGACGACGGTTATGAGTAGACCAAGCATCGTACTCATTTGATCCGTTAGTTTGGCCATCATGTTTTCTAATCGAGAGATGTTACTGCCAGTTTCAGTAGGTTGTGATGTGGTTTCTCGCGTTTGTGTTGAACCATTTTCGACCATTTGCGCATAAGTTATGTCTGGTTGACCTGGTCTGGTAGTTACTGGTAGGTGGGGATTGTTTTTGTTGCGGTTGATGCCTATTTTCTCTTAAGACAGGATATTGTTTCTGCTGCAGTTGTTTGTGAACTGCGCTGCTTTTGTAGTTCGCTGGATGATTTCCGTTACAGTTATTCTTTTTTGTTCTTAGCTGATCTGTTTGAACTCGGTACCGAGCCCAAACAATACAAAAATAACAATATAATTTTGTGACATATACACAAAATTAAATTATGAACAAAACAAATCTAATTTATTGCTCGTACCGACTTCAAAGTGATCAATTGGTAGTAGTTAAAATAATTTTGTAAATGGATAAATAGGTTTAGGTAGGTATGAAGCTAAATTGTGTATATAGTAGAATATAAGAATCGTGTAGTAAATAGGTTAAATAAAGTTTTTATTTATTTTTATATCAGGTTGATTAGAAGAATAATTTTTTTACCTAAATTTTTAAATAAAATTGCATCCAGCTTTGCTTATTTATCTCACTCTTCACTTTGTAAAACAGTAGCCGCCATTTATGTGTATCATATTGTGTATTTTATGTAAATCTAAAATTTCGCCCTTGCGGGTTTCTCATTTTTAATTTGCTTTCTGTGGTTTTTGCTAATCTATTGCTTTCTACTTGGTCTTATATACCACGTGAAAACTAACAACTCGCCAATAAATGAGGAATTAAAATAATATGAAGCTGATTTATAATTGTTAATATTTTTACATTTATTTCAACTCTTGAAGCTCGAATTGCTTTGTTGGGAAAAGCAGTTACTAATGAAACCTAAAATGAATTAGAAGTTAACAGCACTAAAATTTACAGAAAAATCTTAATAACTTTTAGTATAATGAATGTGAATTTATGAGGAGGGCAGAAATTGATGTTATAATGATACTTTCATATCTCAGAAGAGAATTAGTATCAATTTCGTGGAAAGCAAAAATGGTTTGGTTAATAAATATAAGCTCAGAATATCGTGCGAACCCGATTTGGACCAATTAGTTTTAAAAATTCACAAAAATACTTAGTTTAAGGGAGAAAGATGTTTCTCACCAAAATTGTACCGCCTTCCAAACAGCCTAAAAATTCACTATCAGTAATTTAAAGTACTAGTAATTATTACATCCACAATATTAACTTGATTTATATTCTCGTAATATTTGATAGTTTTTACATCCGAAAAGAAGTTATATAGAGAAAATAGTTTCATTTTTATAAAAAGTTATAGCAAAGTGGAAACAAATTTCAGGAATAAGTCTGAAGTTCGAAGAGGTTATATTGATGTGTAAAATGTATCTGAAAGGTGTTTCAAAATGTATTAAATAGCCTAATATCATATTATATGATTTACAACATTTTATATGAGTGTTTTGATTTTTCTTTCAGTATTCGGTTCATTATCTAAAATTTTTTCAATAAAACATTTCTTATATTATGCGAAATATATTTACGTTGTTAATTAACTTAATTGCTAATTAATTTAATATCGAATAATTAGAGTGACACCAGTTGCAGTTCAATTTTTTTACAATGATATTAAAACTACATCTGATTTTTTAAATAGTAGCTTAATTGCAGAATAAAGTTTTTACAGCAAGAGCATCTGTAGAATGATCGTAAACGTTCTTTGTCATATCAAAATCATCACTTTAAAATCGTTGAAACCATTTCTAAATATGTTCGATGGAATTTGGCAATGGATTGGAATTTGTTTCTAATCAAACAACAGTGAACGTCGACAATGAAATTTGAAGCATAATTAGCGTCTGTATAGACTGAGTAACTTGATAATACTAAAAGGAAAACTGAATTTAACAGTTCGTTGAGTTTCAATGATCAAAATACCTGCAAATACGCATATGTGCATATTATTAGGGTTTGTTTTTAAGATGTCCTACTTTATTTTTCAAAAATTCACAATATACTATTGAGTAAAAATAAGATATACGAATGTGTTCTAATTCTAATTTTTATTGTAATTACTGAACTATTCATTAAGAAAAAATGACAAATTCGTTAGTTATTAGATAGTAATTAGATTATGCATATATTTATATATATACATATATATATATATATATATATATATATATATATATATATATGCATAATCTAATTATTTGAAAATGAAATGATTTAATTTTATCTAATAACTAATATATATATATATATATATATCCTGACGTCCAAACGAGCTGGCTCTTAAATATAATTATTAACAAAGTGTTCATCCTATATATATATATATATATAACGTTACTATTCGTTGATAAGAGTTTAAATTATTTGCGATTGCGATTGGTCATCTAGTTAAGTCGACAATAATGGAAGGCGTTAACGTACCTAAAATCTATGAAATTTTCATATACGGCCATCCACTATTTCTAGAATGCTCCAATGTCTTCTTCTACTAGATACTTCACAGCGCTTATCACTTTCTCTTTCATAACCGCTGATCCTTTTTAAAAACACTAGAGTGCTATGTTTAATAGAAACCTATTAAAGTCGTAGAAACCCATTGGAGAATACATAAAATCCTACCAAAACTGGAGAAGGTCTTTCATTGTCTATCATAGCGTTATTTTTGTTAGTTCCGTTATTTAAAGGTCACACCTCGTACATATATTTTTACTTCACATTGTTCAAAAACTATACAATATTCGCAATACAGTATATTGAACACTTGATAAAATAAATAAGTGTATTTCGTAAATTTAATTCGTACAACTCAATCGGTCGTAACTTATCTGATAAAATCGGTGGAAAGCTGAACGTTTCCTAATGACGTCGATAAGTGCTTTTATTTTGCGAGTATTTGAACATTTCCGAGAACGACAAAATAATAGAGTGTGCTACTAAATGTCGCTTATAAAGGATTTGAGCGATTGAATAAAAACATTCATTAAATCAACAACAAGATATCTTTATTTCTATCTCACTTGTTATATTAATAATTTATTAGATGTTTTTGATGTTTTTTTTTTAAACAAGTGATATTCGATATAACTTGTTTCTTAGGTAGCCATTATATAATTAAAAAAAATTACTATTTCTGTAAAAATATATATAATATAAGTTTAATGTATCTTTATTATTATAATATATTTCCCATTTATTTCTTTATAGAGCCGCCTAATTTCAGGCTGTACTTTGCATTTATAAATTTATATTGGTAACAGATACACGGTCTTGGACCCAAGCAATCAAAAGCTGCTAAACTGTGTATTGTATCAGTGTTAAAAATTGTATAAGGTAAATTAAGGAACTGAAAAAAAATATGAGGAAATAATTGTGAGGGACATTTAAGCTCCAAACTTGAGGTCATTGTGCAAACAATTGTCGATTACAAGTTTGCAATCCGAAAATTTGTGGTTACCTCGGAAGGTGTGAACAACACTTTGAAACGATTTCCATGCTGCTGCTTCATTAGGTGTTAAACATTTTGTAAACTTTGCGTCAGCCATTAGTTTTAGAATATCAGGTCCACCAAATATTCGTTAATAAATCAAATGCTTTTGTTCCATAACGAAATCGCTTTAATTGCTCGCCAGTAATTCATACGAAGTTCTTAGGGAACTTTTTTGTTCTTATACTTAGACAAATTGGCAGTAGATCGCGTACATATGTGGAATTGACTTCGAAATTGATGATAGGTCAGGATAATTATACATTTTCAAATGATGTTTAATGCAACGACGGTAGCTAACTGCCGTTACAACTCTAAAACTAACTTAATGAAGACACCACCTTCCTTGATATTAAACCTACTATCTATTCCAAATACCAATCTAGAGACCATTCCAGAAGACAACCGGTCTTACCCAGCCTGGTTACAGGTGTTACTAGGATGGTTTACCTTGTCAAAGGATTTTGGTTTTGCATCTTGTTTGCAGATAATCCCAATTATAGACAATATGTATATTATTTCATTAATTAATTGTCGATTTTCTGCGCTAACCTATTAATCCTGCTGTAGTAGGCGCTGAATGAAATTCCTGCATAACAGCTTGAATAGAACTTTTAATCTTGCTTGGCACCATAGTGATCTGTTTCCTAAACAACTTCTTTAACACTATTCTTCAATTTCATGAGTTAGTTGTTTCTCATTTTATGATAAAGAACATACAGCCACCAATCAGCGACACAAGTAAGAAGAAATCTGAAGTAGGTATAGGTAATAAAATATGCGTAGAGCAAAATAGGAAATTCTTGAGAGTGAACGGATTTCTGGCATTACTGGAAGCACTGTCTTTGCTTCACTTGTCTGTAGGTTTTACTCGCTGTCCAGACATTTATTGTTATTATTATTATTATTATTAATTATTCTTTGCTTGAAACTATATATTATGATCAATAATTTATTCGTCCAAACACTTGTTCACTATTGACAATTTCCATCTTATTATCTATTCCCGCGAATAACATACAAATTAATAAGGAATGTTGTTGAATAAAGGAACCTTTTATTAGACAAAAGGAAGAGACCTTTGTTACCACTATGGATTGTAATTATTACCTTCCTCATTTCCTCATTTTCAGACACATGATTGCAAGGGATGTGTGTACTTCAATCTTAGAGTAAACATAGTAATAATTTTTAAGTTAATGAGTACCAAGCTACCACTGCATTAAGTAATTGCTCGCTTTGCGCTTTGCATCAGAAAATGAACAGAATTGAGCTTGCTGATAATGATCAAATCATAACCCTAATTCTACTAATTGCTTAATGATTACAGAGTTCTAATATACATTGTACTAAGGTCATTGCTGTAATATCGATTGCTTTATATTCCATTCCAATCCATTCTTGTTTCCATTCTTAAATCTACATCAAACAGATAATATTTCAATATCCAATATTTTCGGTACCACCTGATATGGAATTTCAAAGTTATAAATCCCTCCAATCCGGTTCTGCATATTTATATACTATATCACACTAAAAAATTTTATTGTGTTTTCCGATATTGCACTATTGTAACAAAATAAACCATCAGATGATAGATATAGAATGAATACTTGCTATATTTTCATGAAAATGCCAATATTACTATCGTTATAATGATACAACATTTACGATAACAAAAACATAACACAATCAGCAAGGCAAACTTCACAATTTGTATTGGGTAAAACAAGTATAACGAATTTAGGTCCAGAATACTAAAATAAAAGAGGATTACTCCGAACATATGAGTTTTAAAAATAGATAGCTTTCAAGCCTTACATCTAAAACATACACTTTATTTAATATTTTGTCCCGTTTATGAGATTCTTGAATACATTTATAAATTTTGTTAGAATAAATTTCTCTGGATTCGAGACTTTGCATGAAATAGTTTACATCACATTTTTCAGTATATTGTAAACATAGCGGAAAATTATAGTATGTGTATGTATTTACCATTATTTTGTAGTAAGATTACTTTTTTTACTTACTTTGTATTATAAGCTAAAATTTATGTTTGAACGACAAAAATTGATTTATTAAAGTTAGAGAAATTTTAACGAATCGTATATAAGTAAAATATACTAGAAATAAAAATTTTTAGCTGCACTATTTTTAACTGAACTCGAAACTACTGATTCTTGTCACTTTCAAACCAAGCAGGAAAAGATTGGTTCTTCTTGATTTTCGCTAAAATGATATTTCACTGCAAAAAAATTATCAAAGTTTTAACATGAAGGTAATTCAAGTATTTTTTATTCCAGTATTACCGCCTACGTTTCTATACATATCAACACGACATCAATATAAACAAAATTGAATATTCAACATTAGCACAATAATAATAATAATAGCCGGATTTGTTGACGCAGTGGTAAAGGCGACAGAACGGTCCACCTACTGTCGTAAATTTATATTTGTTTAAAAATTTGTGATTGCCCTAGGTGAGAATGCAAAATCCGACAAGGAAAATGATCCCAACCACGCCAATAACCAGGCTGGGTAGGACCGAATGAATCTTCTTCTGAGATGATTTCTAAGTTGATGACTTGCCAGTCGGTAGGCTTAATGCCAAGGACCATTTATCGGAAACTATATTAAACAGTAGGTCCAGACCAGATAAACCTCGTTGGTAAAAAGGGGACTTTCAAATATATTTCAAGAAATAATAAGAATAAGAATAAAACGTAATTAAGTAATGAAATAATAAAATGTGAAAAAGTGTAACAATTTTTTAAAAATCGACTGTCAGATTTTGCCGAACGAAATTTTGTTCGTGAATTACCTTTAAACACAGTTTTTTATGGCTTCGATAAGTTATGGCATGACGGCCTTGTTCATAAGCTACTAAAACTGTTACCGAAACCACATGTTACCACTGAGCTACTGAAATCTTACAAAACAGACAGATAGAGTCAAACACGGAGAAGCCTACTCTACAATAAAAGAGGCTAATAAGCAGGTCTACCACAAGAAAGTGTATTGAGGCCAATTCTTTACTTACTGTATTTATACCACAAGTGGAAAATATCACGATGGCCAATTTTGCACATGACACTGCTAGATTTAGATAATAGCCACAAGAAAATAACAACATACTTATAAATAAATATTAACGAAAGTAAGCCTCTGCATGTGCGGTTCACATATATTCAGACGGCTCAACCACCAATAACAATAAATAATAGCATTCCATGTCACAAAAACGTGCAGTATCTCGAAATGAACCTTGATGCATCGCTGGAAGGAAAATATAAAAAAGGAAAGAACTGGAGTTAAAATATAGGAAAATGCATTGGGTAATTGGAAGAAAATCACTATTATCAGTACAAAATAAATTGCTATTATATAAGCAAGTATTGAAACCTATATAGACATACGGATTACAATTATGGCGATGCGAAAGCTAACATAAATGCAATACAAGTTTTCCAGAACAAAATCCTGAAAAGTATTGTAGGCGCACCGAGATATTGCAGGACTGATACTTACATCGACAACTTCAGATACCGATTGATGACCAGACCGTCACCCAGGAAATCTATAGAATTGTAAGGAGACATGAGGATGTCAATATCGAAGTAATAGAACTCTTGGATAACACCAGAACAGGATACAGACTAAAAATAATTAAACCATTTGATTTTGTATAGTGTAATGTAGTGAGATGCGTTTAATATAAAAATAGTAGTGTTAATACAGAAACATTATTACACCAGAGACTAATATAAATCTGATCTTTAGGAAGTCCCTCCTTTAGGCCCTCCTTTAGTATGTAAAAACCAATTGTAGGTTAGTCGGCAACGGCTAGTAACTATGTAATAAATACATTTTTAATAATATATATCAGACAATTTTAATTTGAATGAATCTATGATAAAACTATAAAAAATATATATTTAAATCAGTTAAAGGATAGTACATGCCTTTTATGTTTACTACTGGCTATATTCAAATTAAACATAGTCCAATAAAATTAATGTAAGTTCCTCTGAAAGCTTCAATTCATGCGAATTTCACGCCTTGCAACAAAATTACGATTAACTCGCTCGGTTTACTTTAAAAAGAAACCAAGAGTAATCCACGTAATTTCTAACAGCGTCCTGCTAACTTTTTCGTCGGCGCATTCCCATTTTATGCTATAACTTAAATTATTCATACGATATATTTCATCCTCGCCCATATGAGCTTCTACGTTTTCAGTTGTCAAATGTATATCTCGCAATATGTCTGAATTGTGTGTATTTTTTAAAACACGGAAATTTGTATGACAAATATATCTCTCTTCTTATTTTTCTCGTCTTCGTGTTGTTACGTTTCGAGTATGCTAGCTAAATTTTATGAATCCAATTTACTTATGTTTACTGACAAAATAAATAACTATCATAGAAAGAAATATGGTTTGCCACATATAATTGTATATCATAAAAGTTGACTAAAACATCGATGAAACTAGTGTAAGAATGTTCGTCTGGTCGGTCGGAATGTCTGGCTGTCGACGCCATTGTTTATCGGAACACTCACTACCGTTTTGTGGAAGGAATTCGCACGGGAACAGAAAACACCGACTGAATAAAAACTTGTTTATTTCGATCTTAAATACTACATGTGGTCGACGGGAGAATGGACAGGATATTAGGTTAGGTAAAGGAAATACGGAAGCACGAAAAAAGAGAGAGACGTTGTCGTGATGGTTTTTATAGCCGGGAACCGCATGGTACCAATCCATCATCGTTACCAACCTTTGAATAGTAATGGAATGTAATAGTGGTGGCCTAAAGGGCTGTATTGGTCGCTATACTAGTATTATATATTGGCCCGGGAAAAAGGATATTATCTCTCTCTAGAAGTGTACAATAGTTATAAGGATAATAGCAACCAACCAAAATTTAACTGTATGGATATGCTCGACCAAATGTTGCAAAAACGGTGAAAATATACGTGTAAACATTAACATATTCTCCAGACCTTGCTCCTTCTGATTACTACTTATTCCGATATATAAGTCGTTTCCTGTTTTAGCAACGCTTCAATTCTTATGAAGAAAAAAAGTGAGCAGATTCGTGGAGAATCTCAAAAGATACATCATTCTTTCAAGTATCTATAAATAAGTGAAAAAAGGGAAATCCGTCAATTGGCTGCAAGATGGGAAAAAGTAACGGCTATCATTGGATAATACCTTCAATAAAATATATTGTACCGATTTTACCCAATAAAACTTCGACATAAAAAAAAAATTGGCCCAATATAAAAGGTATGATATAAATATATATCTTTGTTACACCTAACAATTTTAAAGAAATGATTCATTGGTTAAACAGTTTATAGCTTTTTGAAAATATCTTCAATTCCCCGAATCGTTAATCCGTATGAACAAAAATGGGTTATAGAAAATATAATTTTGTTTTACTTTCCTGTTTTTCAAAGTTATTTTTTTGTTCTGGCCTAAAATCTAAAATCTGATCTCGGAGACTTTCCCTTGAGTGACGAGGACCCGACGAAAAAACAGATAGCAAAACTAACTATAGATTCACGAACTTGAGTTAACACACGACTGGATGCTGTCGTATGGAGGTAAAAGTGATGACTGCAACGACGGATGAAGTCGTTTCAGCCTGGAAATAGGGGAGGTTAACGGTGACGCGGTGCTAAGCTCCAAGCATGTCGACCAACTCGCGAAAAAGCGCGTTTTCAGATTAACTTGAGCTCAGTTGTTTGTGGAAGGATTGAGATATGAAGTGATTGATTTCTGCAGTGTCAGTTTCTCTGTGAATTTGTTGGTTATTTCTGACAAACCATGGAAATTCTCCTGAGGAGCTTATTTTGGACAACTTAAAGCCGTTTCACTTGGTGTAACAAACTTGAAGTAGACATTAGATCTGTAGAGGAGTACGAACTGAATTAACATCTTGTAGAATAAGCATTTGATGGAGATAGGAAGTATGCTAGAAGGACAGATCAGAGAAAATAGCAGGTTTGCTATCCTCGAACATTTCTGGATTTGATAATGCCAACCGAACCGTCGGTCGTAGTGGAGATCTAGCTACTTGACGTTATCCAACCATGGAATTGTTGCGGTGTCGATCTTAAGTTGCGATCGAAGTCGATCTTCTTATGGAAAGTGTTAGCCTGGGCTTTCAAGTGTTTGATTTGCAACTTTCAGAATTTGAACCTCTTGACCTCATGATCAAGCTGCTTACTTGTAAACGTTCTTGAATGGTACCCTCGAACCTGGAGGTGTTTTTCAAATCCGTTTATTTATGAAAATTTTAAACAAATTAAATTTATCAATGGTTTTTTGAACTGTTGATCTTTTGTTATTTTTCTGATAAAACCGGAGAATTTTGAGCTAAGAACTAAATCAACTTATTTTCACAAGACTCATTTGAAGCTCACTCCAACCGTTAAGACGGTTTTATAAAGACCAAAAATAATATACCACAAATACCAAAATCCATGGTAGTTGGACAAAAAAATATCAAAATGAGACGACACATCGAAACTTCCCAGCTAATTTCGCTGTTTTTTTGGACACTACACAATGTGTGAAGTCTAGTCCTTGGTGGAAGAGAAGGCCTTTCCTATTGACAAATTATGACTGTTTCTTAATCGCCTGCTTCAATCGCATTAGTTATTGTTAATAGATACTCAAATTTGGGCTTGCCAAGTTGGAGACAGTGTCTTAGAAATTGGCAGCATTGAATCGTATCATATGCAGAAAGTTTCACTCAAGTGAATAACTAAGCTGTTAATTTCCAATCTATCTAACATTTGTTCACAATTCCATGATTTGTCAATCTCTTCTTCAATGTGTCAATGTGATCGAGTTCATCCAAAGGTGTTATTAACCATTCCTGTCTCCAGCACGAAGTATAATATATCTGCAATGAATTATTATTAAAAGTTATGACTAAAAAAAATAATTGTTATTCCAACATTTACCTTATTCCATCAACTTTTATTGTCATAACACTATTTTTATTATCATCTTGTCATAGCTGACTTTTGAGTATATTTATCCTGTTCTGTTCTGTTCATCTCTCATCTAAATATATTAATTGAAATAATAAGTGTTCCTTCATTTTATTATACGCTTTTAAAAATTGTATTCTTTATTAGACCTCTTCGATACATTTCAGATCAACAACAATACAATTATGTTTGTATTAAAAAAGTACTCAGTGTTTTTATACATTTCATATATTTAATATCTGAGAAAGCTAGCATCAAGGTGATCTTGTCACTCACTTCGTATGAGGATGGTTTCTTTCAGTGAATTAAAAATCATATTTTCCTTTTTTTTTCATTTCTTAACAAGATAAAATATATTTTCAATAAAAATTGCAGCAAATTAATATATAACAGTAAAAATGCTTACATCTCTAACGAATTTTACTGGCAAGAGGGGGCTTCCATTATCTCGTACCTGTTCAAAGTAACTGATTGGACACGCCATCTGTTCTGTCTGGCTTCTGAATTTTCTATCAGAATAATAATAAGCAGCGATTTGAAATTTATCAAAACAAGAAAACCATTAAAATAACCTTTGACGATCATAAATCTATTATCAACTATTGTTTTGAAGAATTTTGCATCCGTTTAACAACCGGACGACTTTAATAGTCTAGTTCGGTTACACATGCCAACGTATCAGACAGCATTGTATCTCCTTTTAACTAGAATAAAATGAGAATAAAATATTGTCTGGTTCTAAAAGGAATTTACAAATTGCAGCAGGCAATACATTAAAAATCTTGATCACATATGTACAAAAAAAATTGGATAGATTATAGAAGCTATTTTTGTATGTATCGCGTTCGTTCATAGATTTTCATTTTAATTTGCAAATAATCATCGCACATTTTCACTTCATGGTTACAATAACTTAGTTACAATATTCAAAGATGTAATAGTTTGATGAATTGAAGCGCATAAAAAAAGGTTAGAAATAACAAAACCCTAAAATTGTAAGAATTAAGAACATGCAAATTTTACACAATGAATTAAAGAAACTTCTTTATCTTATCTTAGGTTTATCTTTTTTTTTTTAATGTCAAATTGTTGTCAATTAAAGAAACATATTTTTATCCATATAAATAATATTTATATATAAATATAAATGGTTATAAAGATATAAATATTTATATAGATATAAACCATTCTTTAAATTCACTATTGTGACTATTTTTTAAAAAACAGCAAAATAACTTTCTGAGCTTAACCATTTTGTGCAGAGGTTTTCTTGTTTGTGATTTTAATGAATTATGAAAACCGAGAGTCATTTTAACAATAATATTATATTATTATTTTTATTATTATATTATCAATCACAAAAATTAATTTTCCTATGATTTTCTCATTAACGCATATATTCATGAAAATAGACATACTACTCAGCCAAATTATGTAGCACCTACTCATCTAGCCATAGCCATTTACACATATTCATGTCCGTTTACATAACAATATGAGGTTAATTGCATTGATTAATGACAATTTATAAATCACTTGTGTTTCAGCTATTTTTGTTTCAATGTACATCTAATGTCGATTATTTACAATCAATAGCGAGTATGATGGTTTCGGATAATTTGAGATTCCAGTTCCCCATAGGAAAAGCAAAAATCCGTAAACTATTTGTAAGTCTCAGTAGCTCGGCATCCATCTTGATGGTAGGTTAAATTGGAATCATATTAGACAAAAAGTAGAGCAGATCAGGCTCAAAATCAAACAACTACACTTCATTAATTAATTAGCGTTAATTACATTAATCCGAAGATACCCTCAACTGGACCCAAAATCAAAGAGATTAGGATTAGAGGTTTATCAGCCGATCATAAAGCCAATTTGAACCTGTAGGGTGTGAATATTTAAAAGTTACACTAAAATATCGAACTTCTATAGTCTATGAGTGTCATTCCCAACTTTAGTAATCCATTTTTAAAAAATGTCTTTGTAATTTAACGAATTAAGTGTAGATTAATTATGAGAAACAAATTACCATCCTTACAAAAATTCAATTAGTGCAGTTAATTAGTCTTATGAAAAACTTAAACTGAAGGAAGCTTAAGCAGCTTAATTTTCAGTGACAAAGCGCCTTTCTGTTTAGAAGGTTATGTAAAAACCTACTGCACTGCAACGCAAAACCCGTACATATTAAGCCGCAATTAATTCAAAGCCAATAAAATATTAGTACACAATCAAAAACATGGTGCACTTTACTTTTTTACTTTTTCGGTTAGAGGAGTAATAACACAAAGGTAAAGATTTAGTGCGTATTTTATACAAAAAATAAAATCCCTTGAAATTATGAACATTCTGATGCCTAAGTACTTTTAATATAAATACCACATTTATAATTAATTTTCTTTTACTTGTTTATAAAAATTTTCAATTTTGAACTTTCGCAATGTATATATCCATCCAGAATTGTACATATGAATGTTGAAGATAGTTTTTAATTTGTGTATATTTATTTTATGTATAAATGCCAGACTGACATAAACACGCAGTTTTTATTTAACAACCATGACTGTATGAGTCGCGCGATATAACATATCTCCTGTCATTAGCTTAGAACCTAAAATGAAGCTTGGAACGTCAAAGTAATAAAGTATCACTTTGGAAAAAAAACGAGATATCCTGGCCACGAAGTTGTGTAGCGTGATTCCTATTTTCCAAGCACGAAATTACCTTTCATCCAAAGAAAGAGAAGCTATCGTATTTATTTTCGGTCTGAAACAAAGGCGTGTAGAGAAAAATCGTGATTAATCTGATAATACCTTTAAATTCATTGCACTCAAGAAAATTAATTACTTTTTCAAATTAAACTGAAACCTAATTTCGTATTTCAAATATACTATTGTTCCGTAATTACTTGTATTTCTAGAAAAATTATTTGTTAAAATGTAATTCTTATATATAGATACTATAAAGAAATATAAATTATTATTTCAATTCATTTTGAACAAAACTAATAATATGAACATGTCTCTAGCTATGGCTATAATAACATAATATAAACATTGTTTAATCTATTACTACAAATTTCAATAATTAATTAATAATACAGCAAATCTTGTGATATATACCTTAATATTTTTATATTAATAAAAAACTAAACTGACGTTTAAAATCAATGTTTCTGACAGAATTTGACTTCTTAATATTAACAATCAATCAATATCACTGCCGGATACATGTTTTCCCATCAAGTTTTCCAGTCTAATAGGCAATCGATTGCAAAAATCAGTTCGATGCGGTTATTAATAAACTGTAATGTAATCAACTGTAAAGTTTTATTAACCTATCAAAGATTTTAAGGAATATTTATCCTTAAACATTATGTGAAAAGCTGTTATTAGCATTAATTCAATATATTTATTTAAATTTGTTCTTTTAAAAAAATTTCAATAATTTAATAAATTTAATTAACTTGTAATTAATTTTATACAGGAAAAAAGTGCTCTTAACATCTACTTAAACGACCTAAGGTACTAAACCTTAAGTTTAAAGAAACTCTTATATGTTTCTGCACTAAATCTATTAAAGTAACATGAAAACTTACCATAAGCACTCCTTAATTATTTCGTAGCTACGAGAAAACCACTTCAAGGAAGGATAATGACTTGGTATTGCTAAAGTGCTCTAAGCTCAAGATGTGGTAGGTTAGTAAATTTGTTAAATTCATATTTCAAATTCGATTTATCCATGTTACTTTAAAAAAAATGAATAGGTAGTTTTGTTATTGTCTTGATATTGTAACAATAAATATAATGTGTTTCATGCATTCAAGTGAATGAAATGCTACAGAAGTTATCAAAAATATTTCAGGCAAATTTAAAATAAAACGTAGGAATACATTAGGAGTAGTGTAACAGTAAAGCGTCTACATAATTAATTTTCTAATTGGTTTTACTAATTAATTTTAAAATAGATTAATTTATATATAATTATATTATTGTGTACCATCTGTTAATTCATATGCATAAAATATTCTATATCTTTTGTTATATATAATTATATTTAATGCCCCCAGTAAATTTCAAATGTTCAAGTCCTCTAACTCGGCTTCTTCCAGATAGTTCAAAACGTGTATCTTCCAATAAGGATGCTGAAAAAATATCGACTTTTTGGCCGATATTTTTTTAACAAATATATCGATAAATCGATTTTTTTGTCACTGGATATTTTCCGATATTTTTTCAAAACAAATTAAAAATATTTCGGGCCGGCTTGGTGGCGCAGTGGTAAAGGCAATAGGAAAAAAACCTCCTAGGTCCTCCTACTGTTGCGATAGCCGCGGGTTCAAATCCTGCTGAGGCATGGTCGTAAATTTATGTTTGTGTTTGTTTAAATTTTGTGATTATTCGAGACAAGAGTGTAAAATCCGACAAGGAAAATGATCCCAGTCAAGCCAGTAACCAGGCTGGGTAAGACCGGATGCCTTCTAGGATGATTTCTAAAGTTGGCCACTCGCCATCGATTGATTTTAGTAGCACGTAGGAATGCTGACATAAGTTGTTTTTGGACGCTGAATTTGTCGACGAAGAACGTATCCCAACGCCGAAAGTGAGTGGGAATAAAACTGAACTAAACCATTACAGGATATCATTATAATAAAACCCATATATGTCAGACACCTTCTGATTTCTCAAGAACACCTCACTTCTTCAGAAGAAAACAAAAAGTAATCTATTAAAAACAAATTAGTGCAGTAAAATATAAACATATATACATATTTGATATTTCTAATTCAATTAATTCTTAATTACAAATTACCTGACGCCGAAATATTTTGTAGTTAGTATTTCAAATACCTATAGTAGCCCAAATAGGCTGATGTCATAAAAGACTGTCTTGGGCATCACTTTTTATGTCCCTGTCAGACAAGATGGAATTCTATTTACGATATGGTGCAGCTTATGAGAAATAAATGATTTTGATTTGAAACTATTTGTTCGATAAGCTGTGTAAGACTAACTTTGTTGTCCATAGAACAAAAATACTTGTTGGAATACAGGGTCACAAGCTTCTACCTACTTTTATGTCTGTAAGAACGGCAGTAATCGGCCGCAGAATTGCTATTTGAAACATTTTACTATAATAACAAGAAATGTGTGTTTTATTTGCTTGCAAGATATTTAGATTTTCGAAATCATCTTATGATTTAATTTGATGAAATTTTTTTAAAAAATTTTTCTTGCTTAAGCACTGTTATTAATTCGTGTTCTGAAGGTTCTTCAGGTTCTGAAGACACAGCATATAATTGTATTAGAGTAAATTTTAGTTATATTAACTTCTGATTAATTTCAGGTTTTATTAGTAAATGCTTTTCTTAAAAAGTCGCTAACCGAATATTGCAGGTAATAAATACGTATTTATGCATCAAGAGTTAAAATGAATATTGCATAGAATATTAGCAGCTATAAAATAGTTTAAATTGTAAGCAAAGAACAATGCAATTTTATTTGCAAATTTAGGTAAAGAAATTATTCTTTTAATCAGCCTTTTTAATATTTATTATTTTTGTAATATATATTTTAAGTGATAAATATGGATAAAAGATAGGGACCGTAGAATAAATTATGAATTTTTAACAGTACATTTGTAAATATTTTAAAGCATTGATAAATATTAAGGTGTTTAATGATTAATGCAATAAAATATGTGACTATAGGACATTTTATTCTTTGAATCTTGTATTAATTATTTTGATTATTTATTTTATAGATCTAAGTTTCGGTTAATTAATTAATAATTAATAGTTAATAGTTAATTTAAACATTGTAAATTCATTCCTTTAATAAACATTTCTATATTGTAAAAAATAAATTACCTAATTATGTTCGTTATTGTTTTAATATACATGTTAAAGTCAAATATAATTTCAATTCTCTTATTCATATATATTGTGTTTTAATACAAAGAAAGAAAGATCATGTATAAGTATTTGATGCTCTGAAGTTGTTACAGTTCTGAAAGTAATCTTACTTATAGTACTTTGTTATAATATCTAGTAGCGTATTAATTTAAACTCACTAATACTTTGTGGATTATTGAAAGTTAATGGAAATTAGATTTAATTAAATGCATTTGAAAAAATATTAGTGAGTGTTAGTTCTTGAAATAGTTTGCATATATTTAAAAAAAAACATGTATTATTTTAATTAATGTTATGTATGTGTCTAAAAACACTGTGAAAACAAAATTTAGCAACATACAATTTTTAAATTAGCCCTTTTACTCTATTATGAGAGAAACATGATTCATTTAATATAGTGTGTTCGAATTTCAACCACAGGGTGATCACTAGTACTCATAAATATTTCAAATGGCTCATTTAAATCATTTATAACATAACATTATGTTATTCGGGATCTTAGGAAACTTTAAAGTTTAATACTAAATATATTTTAGATGACAAACAAATTTGACGGCTTATTACATCACAGAAAGATTTTCAAGACATTTTAGATTTATTTCTAATTTAGCTTTTCGCTCAATAACAACTTTGTTTTTGCGTTTTTTATTAAATTAAGATCATAATTTAAATTTCGAAATATCCAAAACAACAACTAGGAATTTACTTAGCGCGGTATAAAGTTGAAATTTCAGTTCCCTTTTATATTTTATAACGTCAGCATATTTGGAAATACTCGGTACAAGAAAGACTTTATCTTGTACAAGATCCTTCATTAGTTTCCTTAATTAATTACAGAGGCAGGGATGTATTCACGGCGAGGAGCTGCCCTACTTGTTCGGCGCTCCCCTCGTCGGGGGCTTCATGCATTTTGGCAGAAACTACACTAAATCGGAAGTAATTCTCTCCGAAATTACCATGATCTACTGGAGCAATTTTGCTAGGACAGGGTGAGTGTTGTTAAATTTGTTTTTAGTGTCCCTCCAACCCTTTTTGCCCAATTTTCTGTTTTCCTTTAATGGGATTTAAAGTATCTTTAAATCCAAAATCTTGGATAATTATGTACTTTAATTTTGTATTCTGATTATTGAGCGGTAATTCTAAATTCCGATAGGATCTAAAGTGCTGGTCTTATCGCAATATTAAATATTAAATTTTGGAATGTTATACTGTCGTTATTCTGTTCACGTCGCGTTTAAATTTCTACTTTCATAATTAAGTTGTGATGATAGTAAAATTATTTGAAAAATAAATTCTTATAAAAGAAAACTCGCGAACTCTAATAATGACGGAATATATTCACTGTTGTTAAAAATGTTAAAATATTAAAAATATAGTTTTACAGCTTGATATAATTTATCTTTGGTATTATACCTAATTTTTACAGATTAGTAAAATATTTCAAAAAACTAAAGCATAAAATAGCTAATCATTAAATCGCCTTAGATGCATTCTATTGTATGTATGCATTCTAAAATGCAATTCCAGTAGATGTCCGGAAAGTGGACTGTAATGCTTTGCCACTGGACTGTCTTTTTGGACATAAGTCAAGTCAAGCCTGAAGGCATTGCCGTCCTCTCAGTGTATTCTGACCCAAAAACTGCTTCGGTCCAACTGCAAGGAGATCTAAATAAAATAAAGAAGTGGTTTAATCATTGAAGAATAAAGGCAAACCAAATCAAGACCATTCATGTTACTTACACGCAGATAAAATAAACTTGTCTGAATATAAAGAAAACATCCCGCAAGAGGAACATGCAGAACACTAGGGCTTTTACTTAATTCGTAGGTTAACTCGGCAGAGGCATATCCAGACCAAGCCTAAACAACTTAACAGCAGACTCGTAATCTGAATTAATTAACAGCTAACCTCTTCTATTTAATCAATGAACGCAAAATGATGGTATACAAATCCATCATCAAGCCAATCTGGACATATGGCATTCAACTATGGGGCACAACAATAGCAATATTGAAACATTGGAAAGTTTCCTCAGCAAGGCTTTAAAAAACATGCTCAGTATTACTCAAAATATGATCTACAGATGTACCTATGCCTCAATATGCGAATAGTAAAGCAGGAAATAAGTCAACATAGTATAACTCAGGCCATCATTTTTCATAAGAAGCGTTAAACGCTGCGCGTCTCGCAACTTAAGATCGACACCGCAACAATTCCATGTCTTTACAAAATGTTAATTCGATCCGTACTCCTCTACGGATCTAATGTCTACTTCAAGTTTGTTACACCCAACCAGGTGAAACGGCCTCCAAAATAAGCTCATCAGGAGAATCTTAAACGCTCCATGGTTTTTTAGAAATAATCAGATTCACAGGGAAACTGAAACTAAATATATCAATCCTTCCACAAACAACAATTAGGCTCTAGTTCTTCTGAAAACGCGATTCTTCGCGAGCTGCTGAGAGCTTAACACCACGTCATCGCTAATCCCTAATTTTCCAGGCTGAAACGACCGATGAGGTCTTATAACCCTTATTAATATTTGCCCTTTTTTTAAATCAATAGTTAGTTTCACTATCTGTTTTTTTGCCGGGTCCTCGTGCCTTATAACGGCTGCCCGGTTGGCAAGTGTCATATCCCAGAATTTAATAAAATTAATAAATTAAATAACTAATAAAGTAGACATACTATAAAATAAAAGAGGAAACTTGCGCAACATACAAATTAGCTGACACTGGGGCTTTATAGTGTAGAAAGACAATATGCGTTCCAGCAATTCAGTTCCAGCAAGAGATTCACATAGAGGAATGGGAAGAAATACAATAAACAAATAGTTTAGAAGATGGACAACACAGTTGGTTATTGTTCTGTGACAGATTGGAAAAGCACAGAAAAGAACATAATTTATTCTCTTACTTAGTTTCTTAAAAAACTTTCTCCATTTGGGATTACTATAGAGATAATTTTTTCATCGCCAAGCAATCAATCGAATGGAAAAATTCCTTTCTTTTCTATTTAGATTTAAATTATCCTAAAATGGTTAGATGCGTTAAACTTCAGCGAGCAGTTTCCCAAAATCTTCGTAAATGAATTTTATGAACTAACCAGATCATTCTTTCCCTTATTATCTAGCAAAAAGAGTTATGGAACATGCTATAATACTGTTCAAATGTGCGCTACAGCTTATCGCGGTGGCACGCGAACGAATAATTCCAAATGTCAACGACTTTGCCGTATAAACTCCTCCATTGACAAGATGAAAAAGTACGGACTAGTGTCATTGAATTACAAATTATAATCATTTCTTAATTTTTCTCGTTTTGGTGTTAGATATTTATTCAATAAATTACGCATTTATTTTATTTAATATTACAATGGGTAGACCAAGTAAAGGTGTAGAGCGTATGAGAAAAATAGGAATAAAGAAACAATCAATGAAAATAAGTAGCGTTTCAGATTCCAGGGTCCGCTGACTAGTCTAGGTGACTTGATAAATGTTCTAACTAAATAACAATAAAAAGTTATTGTCCCCACAGGGAATCGAATCCGCGACCTCTGTTTGGGAGCTAAATGCTTTAATCGTTACACCATAGAAGCAATATATGTCTACAATATTTCTATGAGGTCTTAAATGCTTATATCTTATATGCTTTCGAACGACTTCCGATTTTCCGTCACATCATCTCAGCAATAATATTATACACAAATATCTGTTTTAGATAAAAAATATGTGAACACTTTGTACGTTGAAACTTAAGCTTTTCACTCGATTTCCCCTTTTCCCCAACAGATCCCGATTTGGTTACAATGGGACCACCTCGGAAGTGTAATCTTTCGAATAAAAAAATTATTTTGAAAATCGGCCCACAATCGATGAAGAAATCGGCGAACATACATTCAAAAAAAATATATATACAGCCGAACATAAACCCTCCGCTACTTACATTTATATTAAGTTTAATTTCAACCACCAAATAATATCTGAAGATTTAAAAAAAATTAGGGTATAAAGTAATCCGAATTAAAACAAAAATTCATTCATTTTTCAATTCATAACCGTTTAGTAACAGATCAACTGAAAAGTGATACACTGATTATAACGACCCTCCAACTTTTCGATGCCATTTTTGTAGTAAGATTTGTCCTTTGCTCCAAAATAGGCCTCATTTTCGACGATTACCTCTTCATTCGACGAAAATTTCTTCCCAGCGAGCATTCTTTTGAGATCTGAGAACAGGAAATAGTCGCAGGAGGGCAGATCTGGAGAATATGGTGGATGAGGAAGCAATTCGAAGCCTAATTCATGGATTTTTGCCATTGTTTTCACTGACTTCTGACACGGTGCATTGTCTTGGTAAAGCAGCACTTTCTTTTTCTTCAAATGCGGCCGTTTTTCGGCAAATTCGTCCTTCAAACGGCCCAATAACGCGATGCAATAGTAGTTGTTGATGATCGTTCTTTTTTCAAGATAGTCAATGAAAATTATTCCATGCGTATCCCAAAATACAGACGCCATAACTTTGCCAGCTGACTGTTGCGTTTTCCCACGCTCCGGAGCGGGCTCATCGTGTGCAGTCCACTTGGATGACTATCGATTGGACTTCGGAGTGAAATGATGGAGCCATGTTTCATCTGTTGTCACATATCGATGCAAAAACCCGAGTTTATTACGCTTGATTAGCTTCAAACACTGCTCCGAGTCATTAACTAGCCATTGTTTTTGATCAAAAGTGAGCTGGCGCGGCGCTGGCTTTGCATAGAGCGTTCTCATACCGAAATATTTGTGAATGATATGATATACACGTTTAGTTGATATCTTTAGAGTGTCTGCTATTTCATTATATTTCAATTTACGGTCATTCTATTTCAATAGTTTTGTGGATTTTTAAAATGTTTTCGCCGGTAACAACCTCTTTTGGGCGTCCACTGCATTCACCGTCTTCAGTGCTCATTTCACCACGTCTAAACTTGGGATACCAATTGTTGATAGTTAATTTTCCTGGGGCAGTGTCCGGGAAAAGTTGCTTCAACTGTATTTTTCCCTTCAAAAACTATATGTTATCAACAAGCAAAATTCCTTTTTATCCATTTTTTTTAAATAACAAAAGTTGCTTAACTCAAAATGATATAATTCACAAACTAATGATCCGACAGCTATCAAATTTATACACGCACTTTTGAAGACATAGGAAAAGTAGTAATAAATTAATTGTAATTAAGATTGTACTAAGCGTATCTAATAAAGATGTTATAAAAAAAATCTTTTGAGGGTTAAGGCTAACTAAAAAACATATGGATTTAATTCTAGTAGTAACTAACTTTTTAATTGTCCTTTTATTGGTCAACCCCAAAATTCATTCCAGCATAACTTTTTATGGATCCTTTGCCATATGACAATTATACTTACTGAACATAAGGAAAGGGAAAAATAGAGGTCCAATCTATGATAAAACTCAATTTAATAATAAAATTCATAAATAATTTAGTGCATTTAGAAGTACAATGATGCGTTTATGAATTATGGAAGAGAAGAACAAAGAGAGAAAGTTATAGAGAGGAAGGAATAATTTGTGAAAAAACTTCTATGTTGTCTTAAAAAATGTCTTATGTTGGGTAGCACAAAGTCTCAGTAAACTACAAGTAAGAATCTACTCGTTACGAGTTTACCACTCAACTGTTAAAAAATTCTACTGACACTAGCCCTGTTCAAACCTTACATATGGCTCCAGAATGTTGGTATCGATGTGCGTCTATTCTGGGATGCTAGCAATGGCGGCAGAACCCATAGAAAAGAAAGAGAAGAGATCCCATCACATTAATTTCGTATCATAATTTAAAGTTTCTCAGAAAGCATGAATTACCGAAAAATGGTCTAAGAACCTAATTATTTTTCTCTTTTATATCTTTTATTTCTCTTTCTTTATTTCTCTGAACGATTAATATAGTAAATATAATTTAAAAATAACTAGATCTTCTAATTGAATCTTGATAATCTCACCATATACACAGCAGGATTGAATAATGAGTATACCTTCATATGTCAATGACGACTGTTCTTCTAACTTTTGAGGTTAGGATTGTTGCAGCAGATCCACTTTTCATCGCCACTCGAAATATGCCATAGAAAATTCGTCTTTTTTGCCTGGCATGCAATAAAATCATGATGCTGAAAGGGTTTCAAAAAGCATTTTAAATAAATTCATGTAATAGTAATTTTCTCACCTTCTGGACCTTTTCCATCGCATATAAACTTCTGGAAACAGTTGATTCGGCAAATGCTAAGCTGTTACAAAGTTTTTTGAGAGCTTAAGCTATGTTTTCGTTCAGTAAGTCTAATTGAATGCACTAATACTTAAATTTTATCCGTCATTTATCATTAACATATATATTAACATATATAAGAGCAACAGCGCTATAAGTTTCTAAAAATATTTAAAAGGCAATTTTGAATGTTCCACGATTAGCCTCTGTTTGCACTAAATAACTCAATAATTCTAAATTGAAAAATGCTATATTATCTAAAGAAATATCAATCGAATTTAACAACTAGATTATATTATTAACAGTTGCTTACATTGAATACATGAGTTCGCATTTTTACTAACATGTGTCACTGATCAAAATACATTCAAGTACCTAGTGCTTATTTCTAAAATTATAAATAATATCTATCCCCAATACTCAAACAAGCAAACTCGCATTCCACAATTTCCACTATAATAAAATATTACTTAGTGTTAGTAAGAGCATCTGTTATGTTAGAAATACCATACCTAATAACATAATCATTTAACCACAAATATTCATTGTGAGAAAATAAGGGAATTAATCAATTCTAAAAATCCAAGCCGACCGTTAAAGGAGAAAATTTTCGAAATGGCGAGTCGTTTACTTAAACAAAATTCGTCTTGCTTGAAATACGCTAGTTTGAATATGAAGTGCCCAGAATAGACGAAAATAAGTGCCGTTCATTTATCATCATCAACCGAAGCGAGAATAAATAATTGAAAATCATTTATTTTCACAGCTTACTTCCCACCAAAGTAGTGTTTGCTTCTTGGCTTGGGATTTATATAAATTGAGACGATTAATTGTTGGCCCCTCTAAAATATATTTTGAAGTGTATTGAATGGATAGGAATTATTGAAGAGTTCTTAAAAAATTATATAGTATCACGGAAATTATAAAATCGATGAACGTCGTGTTGAAAAAATAATTAATTAAGAAAATATAGATTCAATATAGAAGGTTTATCATTATTTTAGGTCTAATAAATGGTACAAAATGACCTTTATTTAAATGTGAATATATTATGTCTTCTTTTTACTAATTTCGTATAATAAATATAAAATATCATATAATGTTATAAAATATATGAACACTCAATATAAAAACAAAACAATTCTAACACATAGGCATGAAAATACGACATCTTCAAATCATTTTGTACTTGCACATAACTAATGGAGTCACCATAAAATACCCGAAGAAGTTTAACAATTTTTAGGAAAACATGCTCTGCTTTCAATACTGTCCAAAGTAATAGTCAATATATAGAGTCAAAAATAGAATAAAAATTAACAAAAAACGACAATCGCACACTTTCCACGTCTAACGCGCTTTTCCATGAACTGATGAAGATGATGATGATGATGAAGTGCGAAAATCTACAGAACAGCAATCCAAAAATGGTCTAAATCTCATCTGATCTTATAAATCAAGCTTGTCATGTGATATGCTGTGAGATTGAAATATGATTGGGTATTAATATGACTAGTATCAATAAGATAATGCATGATCATTTGGTCGTAAGATTTGATTCTGACAAATTATCAAAAGCTCGTAATAATTAACATAAAGAAATGTTAAGAAATTACGTTCAACTGTATAATATCAATACAAGTGACGAATCATGGATTAACCCTTATGCATAAGACCAAAACAAAAAAGTATCGACTGTATGGGTATTCCAAATCGAGCCAAACCTAACAAAAGTTGATCGCAGAAGAAACGCTGTGAGATATCCAATTTTTTGCCAATATCCAATTTCAAAATTCAAAATCTAATTTGCCAAAAGCCATCTGAGAAATGCGAAAATAGTGAAGGGAATTCTAGTGAAAAGCGGATCTCCATGACATTTTGATCTCTATGACATTAGCAATGGAATTTTTGAACGGCCAAAATATCGAATTAATTGATTAGCCGTAAAATCTTTATTGAACACCCAATGACCTTTATACCTATATATGAAAAACAAATTATAAGGTCAAAGGTTTTCAACGTCCAAAGAAGCGGTTCATCCATTCAAAACACGTGGTTTGGAGTTACCCAATTGTAGCGGAAAAACTGTACCGCAAATTGCCGTCGGAAGGCATGACAACGCGGATGGACAGCACTTAGTTTTATTATGCTTTCTTAATCATTTTTGCGTTATACTGGATGAATTTAAAATTGTTTTTGGCGTTGAAAACATAGCTATATTTCAAAAATCGCTTGATTAAATCATTTTAAGCGTTATCCTTCAAATATTTTATGAATATCATCTAAAAAAATCTATAGAAATGTATCTAACAAGGAAATGGCCTGACGAACCATACAGAAGATTGGATAAAATTGGAAATGATATTTTTTAAACAGTTTTTAACTTGTCGCGCAACAAAATATTGAACATTGTCATGGTGACAAATGTGTTATACCTGGTTGTCCAACCTGGATATATTCAATTTAATGAGTTGTTACTGGTAGCGTTCCCGAAGAAATTTTTTTTTTGTTTAGCTGTAATGGCTCATAATATAATACACAGTTCTAATCTGACCAGATTACATCGCAGCATGAGTACCTAACAAGTCAATTGAAAAGTCCCCGGCCTGACACATAGATGGCGCTACTAGAATTAAATCCATATGTTTTTAGTTAGCCCTAACCCTCAAAAGATGCATGTCCACATTTGACAGCAGTCGTATCATTAGTTTGTGAATTATAGCATTTTGAGTGAAGCAACTTTTGTTATTGAGAATAAAAATGGATAAAAAAAATTCGCGTGTTGATAAGATTGCTTCTTGAAGGGAAAAAATACAGTTGAAGCAAAAACTTGACTTGATCCCGAGTTTCCAGCAGCTCAAGAGAAATCAAGCATCGAGGATTGGTATGCTAAGTTTGAACGTGGTCAAATGAGCACCGAATACGGTGAACGTAGTGGACGCCCAAAAGAAGTTATTACGGACGAAGACATTAAAAAATCCACAACATTTTGTTCGATTTTGTTTGAATGATCGTAAATTGAAACTGAATGAAATAGCAGACAATCTAAAGATATCAACTGAATGTGTACATCATATCATTCACGAACATTCGGGTATGAAAAAGCTTGGTGCAAAGTGGGTGCCGCGCGAGCTCACTTTTGACCAAAAACAACGACGAGTTTGTGATTCGGAGCAGTGTTTGAAGATGATCAAGCGTAATAAACCCGAGGTTTTGCGTCGATATGTGAGAATGGATGAAACGTGACTTCGATCAACAGTCATCCGAGTGAACTTCACACGATGAACCCGTTCCAAGGCTTGGGAAAAGACAGCAGTCGGCTGGCAGGGTTATGACGTCTGTATTTTGGGATGCGCATGGAATAATATTCATTGACTACCTCCATACCTACCATTGACTCGCCGAAAAAAGACCGCATTTGACGAAAAAGAAAGTGCTGCTTCACCAAGACATTCGAATTGATTCCTCATCCACCGTATTCTCCAAATCTGGCCCCCAGCGACTATTTCCTGTTCTCAGATCACAAAAGAATGCTCGCTGGGAAGAAATGTTCGTCGAATGAAGAGGGGATCGACGAAACTGAGGCCTATTTAAGAACAAATCGTATTTCAAAAATGCTATCGAAAAGTTGGAGGGTCGCTATAGATAGTGTATCACCCTTGAAGAGACTTATGTTGAATAAACAATAATAATTTTGTCAAAAATATGTGTTTTACTATGGTAGGCCGGGGACTTTTCAATTGGCCTGTTATTTGACTATAGATGCACAGAAATAACATTTCGAACATACAATATTGCCTTTAAACACTCTTAGCTTTAATTTATATGGCGCCCAGTTTATTTGCTTTAAATCATTACAGCCTCATTTAAAAATATAATAAGAGAGATAAGATATTGTTGCTCTTTCTTCCATTGGACATGGATGAAGACATATACATAACACCTCCAATTTCATACCATTTTCACATTCTTCGAATATTTTCAGCACCAAAAACAACCTCAACTTTAAATCGATTCGAAAATATGCAGGTTTCTTCAGGAAATAATACCCTTCTGCTAAAAAAATTTAAAAGCGCTGTAACTATATATTACTGTACGTCTAGGTATAAAATTAGGAAATTACCCGTCACTATGATTTTTTTTTACAAGTCTGTTTCAACAATTCGATTCAACGAATAAAGCTAATTGTTAATTAATATTCAATGTTTTAACTAATATTAAGTTTCACACCAATTATGTATCTATTATACATAAACATCAAAAAAGCCAAATTAATTTAAATTCATAAATGAGATTTCCTAAACATATGCAACATATTAATATACAGTTCCAAAACAAAGTGATAATCTCTGTCTGAATCCTGGTTAAGTCGACAAAGGTCTATTATCCAAAGTTATAGTAAACAAAAGATCACCATCATATTAAATATCCCGCATTGCTTACGTTCTTAGAGCCATAATGAAGGCATTTGATGCGATTAGAGCATGTTGGGCGTTAAAGTGCTTTTTGATAAACAAAGGGAATTGGATTTTATCGGTCTCTTACTGAACGTGCTTTTGTAATTAAACTGGCATTATTCACTCTAATTCATAGGTAGACCGTGGGGCTGCAATTTTCAATTATGCATGTGTTGGTTATCACTGACATAACAGATAATAAAATCGAATGATATTATTATTTCATTTCATGTTTACTTCAATATGTTACAGGAACCCTAACGAACAACAGGATAGCGACCATAACAATAGACAAGATCGAGCTAGGCTTAAGAACGTTGAATGGACTGCATATGAGGCTGTACATAAAAAATATTTAAATTTAGGTAAGTTAATATTTTGGAACAATGTACAACATACCTGAGCGTGTTACTAAAATATGTCTTTATATATATATATATATATATATATATATATATATATATATATATATATATATATATATTATATAATATATATTATATATTATATATTATATATTATATATTATATATTATATATATATATATTATATTTTAAGTTATGAATGACCGTAAATTGAAATCGAATGAAATAGCAGACACTCCAAAGATATCAACTGAACGTGTACATCATATCATTCACGAATATTTGGGTATGAGAATGCTCTGTGCAAAGTGTGTGCCGCACGAACTCACTTTTAACCAAAAACAACGACGAGTTGAAACGAATGATTCGAAGCAGTGTTTGAAGATGATCAAGCGAAATATACCCAAGTTTTTGCGTCTATATGTGACAATGGATGAAACATGGCTCCATCATTTCACTCCAAAGTCCAATCGACAATCACCCGAGTGGACTGCACACGACGAACCCGCTCCAAAGCGTGGGAAAAGGCAACAGTCGGCTGACAAGGTTATGGCGCCTGTATTTTGGCATGGAATAATTTTCATTGACTACCTTGAAAAAGGAAGGACCGTCAACAGCGACTATTACATAGCGTTATTGGACCTTTTGAAGTACGAAATCGCCGAAAAATGGTCACATTTGAAGAAAAAGAAACTACTTCACCAAGACAATGCACCGTGTCACAAGTCAGTGAAAACGATGCCAAAAATCCATGAATTGGGCTTCGAATTGCTTCTTCATTCACCGTATTCTCCAGATCTGGCCCCCAGCGACTATTTCCTGTTCTCAGATCTTAAAAGAATGCTCGCTTGGAAGAAATTTTCGTCGAATGAAGAAGTGATCGCCGAAACTGATACCTATTTTGAAGCAAAAGACAAATCGTACTACAAAAATGGTATCGAAAAGTTGGAGAGTCGCTATAATCAGTGTATCACCCTTGAAGGAAATTATGTTGAATAAAAAAAAACTAATTTTGCCAAAAAAGTGTGTTTTAGTATGGTAGGCCGGGGACTTTTCAATTGAACTATTATGACCGCCATAACCTATTAACTTCGACCTGGTCTTATTGAAAAACTTGATTTTTGAAATTTTAAAGAAATGGCTGAATATGCCGAAAGATAAAGAAGATTTTTTGTATGTCAACATTCATTCATTTACTAAGCTGAAAAGTGTTTGAAAGAGCAATATGTTTTTAAAGATATCGGTAGTGGATAAAATCAAGAGATACTTTAACTAAACAAACTGAAATTTTTGTATTAAAAAAATCAACAGAAAAATAATTGAAAGGCACACTAGGTTAAAAAAACAAAATAATTATTGTATGCTTATATTGTGTTCAAAAATTAATTAATGTCTCCATATCTGAACTAACTATAACAATTGCTTAATTCCAATGCGGATGTAGGGCCCCATTCATTTTATATCTCTGTGGTCGGAACAAAATTGAACTTGAAAACAATTCGATTTAGAATAGCAAAACAGAATGGAATTTATGTAACAGCTCGTTTTTTTCATCTGCGCTTTATTTTGAAAAAGATGGAAATATGTAGATTGTTTCTCTGTAAAAGTTTGTTTAAAAATATGTTTGTGAAAGAAATGTAACAAAGCCTATACTTAATAATCGAAATTTGATCAAAATGAAATGGCTTCTTTATACATTAATTATAAATAATAACATAAAATATAACATCTTTATTGATCAAATGTGCCTTATATACACACCGTAAATGTTAATAAACATCGGAAAAAAAGAATTATTTAAGAACATGAGAAACCAATTTGCATTTTTGTCAAAAATATTTTATCATATAACTATGAGTACTGCCAAAACGTAGAATATCTAGAAATCAAATGGATAGATCCTTGTTTTCATAGAAATATTGTAGATGATTTGAAAAGAAATGGCTAAGATATCGAATTAAACCGAAAATTTAATATTTCATAAATCAGCTAAATACCTCAGCATACATCACAATGGTAGGTTAAATTGGAAACATCATTTTAGATAAAAATCACAGCAGATTAGACTCAAAGTTAATCAACTGTAGTGATTAGTCGGAATATACTCTCAACTTAATGCCAGCAAAGTGGAAACAGTACTGGACAACGCGCAGGATATCAGAAGATTGAAGCGTACCAAACCACACGAACTTGTTTAGTGTATAAGTATGTTCTTAACTTTAGCTTAAGCAGTTTAATTTTATTTTAATTTGGGAAATATAAACTGATGTATTAATCTCGTACTCGCCTTGCTTGTGTATTAATGTAAATACAACAGAACAGTGATAATAAAATAATTTGTAAATTAAGATTAATTAGAGATTATTGATTGATTCGAGTAAGTAATAAAACATTGAATAAATAAAATCAACTTTTAAAAGTATTGATGATGATGGGTAGAGTGTGCTTAACTGGTCATTAAATTGAAGCAATTTTAAATAATGACGAGCCGCCTTTTTTACAACAAGGGTTTCACCTTAGAGATCATACCGGAAGACATCCGGTGCTGGGGTTCTGGGCTAATCTTTTATCGGGTTTTATACTCTTACCCTATTGACAAACACAAACATAAATTTACAACCAACTACTATCGTAAAGTCCACTATTATTGCACCAATAGAAGAATTGTTCCGTTGCCTTGTCCACTTCCTCAAATAAGACGACAAGATGAAATAAATTAAAATAAAAAAACTAATTATAGGTCAATTCAAGTATCTTGGAACTAAAACAACCATTAAACAAAATAGAGCTCATAAGTTTACAATGGAAGGGGAAATTTACAAGTATCAGCAATTTTTTTAATTTTTTTTTTTAAACTAAACAATATTTTTAAAACGAAAAATTTTATAGATTAATTCTACAATTAAAAACCAGTTTATAAATAATTGTTAAATAAAGTTAAATTTTTTAGGCAGTAAATAAGTACACGTATAGAAGATATATTGAAAAGTATGAAAATTAATTATATTAAGAGCAGTGTAAGAACTAAGTAGATGGAAAAAAATGAAACTGGGAAACTCGCTTAAAATTCTAAGCCAGTTGCCCGCTCCCAAAGTGTATCACTGGCAACTAAATTATTCACAGCGTGGACGAAACATGAAGGTAGTTGCACGAATATTTTATCCACAAATAATAGAGCTTCAAAAAGCTAGGAAACAAGGAGCTGTTATGAAAAATTAATAATGTATTAATATTTCCGCAGAATTAGTATTTATGACCAGAACAAATTTACAGCACAGGATAAACTGGATAAACAATGAATAAATAATGTTTTGTAATAAATAACAACTGTATGTTATAAGCACAATTATAATTTAAATATATATATATATATATATATATATATATATATATATATATATATATATATATATATATATATATTTAATATATAAATAGATATTAACTGAGAAATCACTAATGATAGAGAATGATAAGTTATAGTCAAGTAGTAGTTTTGTGTAGCAAGTAGTAACAAGTGATTCTAAAATAGAATAAATTAATATGGCTAAACTAAATAATGACAAAATACCTAAATAAGCTACAGGCGATAGATGATATGAACAAAATCATATTGCAAAATGATATGAGCACCATGCAGTATAGTATATCTTGTTGCAAGTTGGCAACAGTGCTTCCGTGGCAATAATGGGACGCGTATGTATTGCTCAGTTTACATGCCATGCCTTGTAGGATGTTTACATGATCAAAGTCATCTTTTGTAATGCATTAGTTTCAACATAGACAACATAGACATAATAGACAACAAGGCGAATACGGGATTAATCCGTACCTCAGCATGTCAGCATATCCCAAATTAAAATAAAACTAAACTAATTAAGTTACACTATTCAAATTCGTGTGGTTTGGTTCGCTTCAATCTTCTGATTTCCTGCGTCTTATCCAGTAACTGTATTACTTCCACGTTGCTAAGATTTACTAACCATATTTCATATTTTAAGGCGAAACATTATATCACTTCGTGTATCCATTTGATTTCGAGGTCATCGCGCAGCTCTTCTTTGGTTACGCCGCGATAAGCACTAATAATTAATTAAAGGACGTTCTTTTGGGTACGTTGGATTACTAATTCGTTTGATGCTTTAGTGCAACCCCACATTTTCACTCCGTAGGTCCAAATAGGCTTTATAATTGACTGATAAACCAATATCTTTGATTTTAGATCAGGTTGAGAGTATCTTCCGACTAACCAGTACAGTTGCTTGACTTTGAGTCTAATTTGCTCTGCTATCTGTTCCACATGATGTTTCCAGTTTAACCTACCATCGAGATATATTCCGAGGTATTTAACTGATTCTGCTTGAGCAATTGGACATCCGACAATCCGATTTGATATAATTAGGTTTTTGTCATTTTGCCGCAACCCAAAATTAACATGGACAGATTTGGAGCTATTAAGCTGTATTTCTAGTGTATAGTTAATTTGTAGATATTGTTGACTGCTACTTGTACTTTTTCTATAGCCGCAGGCAGAGATATATATTTTGCCATGATAACTGTGCAGTCGACAAATGTTCCAGGTACTGTTTCTTTTGTTGTTGGGATATCAGCATTGTAGAGCAGATACAGGAGTAGTTTCAAGACATTAACCTGGGAACTCCGAAATAGGTTTAAGTGTTAGAATGCCCGACAGAATGAGCAGTCGACATTAATTTCGCGGTAGCAATTTGCTTATTTTGTAGATTAAACCCCAAATGCCACACCCGATCAAAAAGTGGTGAGAAATCCAGGAATATCGTAGAGCAGTATTTCTTTTCTTCGAATACCTTTTCAACAACCGCTGTTAATCTGTGCACTTGGCCGATTGTCGAGTGGTAATTTCGAAATCCAAACTGGAAATCTAGTATTAGCGTTTTAACAACAATTATAACAAAAACAACTTGTTCTGTCAGTTTCGGAACATTCACGAACATGATTCGGTCTGAAACAGATATTGAATATATATGTCAATATCATGATTGCTTTTCGCGGCAACTCTTTCGATAACCCAGGTGAAATGATGATGAGGTTGTTTACTATTAATAGGCGGTACTCTAATAATTGGTCTTTTAAATCTCCAAATTGCTTTCCATAGTGAGTCCTTTCCATCTTTGTCTGTTTCCGGGCTTAATTCACTTACACATTTTTTATACAAGTCTGTTAATATTCATTAATCTTTTAATTTGTCTGATTACTAATTCTATTAAATGTTGATTTGTCTACAGTATTTCTGGTTTTGTAATTTACCTCATATTCTGATTGGAGTTGGTATAGCTTATTTTGCAACAGACCGAATATATTCAATTGTATTTCGAGTTTGCTGCTCAAGATGGTCTATATTTTTGAGTCTTACGTTTAGACTAAGCTCTTTAGATATTCAAGATGATTAAAAAATAATAACTTATAGTTTATCAAACCTAAATTTGTGCCGAATAAAATGTACCTGGTAGAATGAATGTGTTCGCACAGACAATATTTTTAATAAAAGTTATTTCCCATTTCACTTTCAATAAACTGTTTTTTTTTGTGAAAAACGTGTGTGACGCTATAAATTAGTTTAAATACTTAATATTATTGACTTATTTTTAAAGCTACATTTAAAATTGTTTCAGATACCAAAGCGAAGTTAAAAAATCACTATCGTGCACATCGGTTATCATTTTGGCTCAACTTGGTGCCTGATCTTCACAAACCAGGAGGAGACGACGTTCCTTCTTCTCATCACGAGCTAATAGATGATAACGAACCTCTGCCAAAACTTCCGTCCCTCAATCCTCGTAAATTACCAACCACCGAAAGCCCAGAATTCAGAACATTAGTCGGCAACGGAACTTCCATTTTAGCCACGATTAGTTCAGCTGACTCCACCGAGAGAGTTGAAGAACTAGGTAAGCAAAAAAAAAACAATGTTTCGCTGTAAAAATTACAATTTTGTAAATATAACGCAAGCCAAATATTTATGAGAACATTTATAAAAAACTAATTGCGAAACTACTTGTTTAATTTAAATGTTTACTTTAAAAGCGCTTTTTATTTCTAAAATATTAATGGAGAATACGGACGAAGCCAAATTAAAAGCTTTTTAGAAAATTACTTTGTGTTTTACAGTTGTTTTTATATAATTTCCACCAAACTAATTTTGCTTAAGATGGTAAAAGTCACTTCAAAGTTTGTTTAATATCTTATTGTATACCTTATGTTACACAACCTGATATTTATTATTAATATTATATATTTATATTAAGTTTGATTTCAACTAACAAATAATATCTGAATATTTTTAAAAATTTCAATTTTCATTCTTTTTTCAATTCATAACCGTCAAGTTCAAAGTTCAATAACAATCAAAGTTCTCAATGTTTTAAAACTAATTTATATTTTGTTATCGCTGGTTGAAAAACGTTCCACATATTAGGAGCTTGCATGTATTCTGATCACAACAGTCTAGTTCTGGAAAATCCTGGCATATGCACAGATTTGAATTTGCAACGTTGTCAATTGTTTAGAATTATAAGTATATTTGAAGAATATAATGTAAATAGAATAATTTTTCTTGAATTCACAAGTTAACCTAATATTTCTGTTGAAACCCAAGTTATTTTGGTATATTTTTGTCCCCTATAACATAAAGAGTGTAATGACGAACCATTTATAAACATCTTTTAGCAACAAGGGAAAATATGTAATTATTTATCAATATAAAATATTACAATAACAAGCCACAGTAATAGTTATTGCAAATTATTTTCGTATAAGAGTATAATATATATTCTCGAATTCACAAATTAACCTAAAATTTCATACTGTATGGCACAAAGAATACTTTCATTGTTTCCTCATCGAATTTGTTCGATATATAAAAACAGCGTAAAAACCCCTATCTAATTTTATTCAATAAAAGCAAGGAATGCAAGTCAAATCGATATGCATTAAGCCTGTGTGTAGCATATACACATACATACATTCTATATTCTTTTAACATTTCATATTGTCGTTCTTTATTATAATTAACATAAAATATCCTTATTTTAAAGTAGCGTAAATATCCAGAAACTGAGATTATGGCTTATATAACAACACACATCCTGTATTTTTGACTTCATTTACCTATGCCTCAACATTTGCAGCGTCCTTTTTATGTTTTGTACCTGTGGAATTCAATTGGTTTGCTTACTGAATATTATAAATCTTTATGGGTCAATACATCTAGTTTTTTCAAATTACCACTGCTTAAATTAGCCCAAGTTTGATCCAATATAGCATCCCTTGGAATTTAGCAGCTAGTTTGGCTGCAATCATATTTTTATCTGATTTTAATAACTCTTAGATCTCACCCTTTGGTACTCTCTTACTAATACCTGATCGATTACGCTCAAATTTAGAAGTGGTAATATCTTTACCAAAACAGGAACCCCAACCTTAGAAATATTCAAGCGAACTAAACTTCAATGTTTCTGGTTCAATTTTAATGCTGTGGAATTATGATGATCAACAAACTGTGATTTTGATGATATATACTCACGTAAAAGACTTCGAGTCATAATTATGTATACTTTTATATTTGCAGGTTCCTCACATATCTGTTCAGATTAAAAGTCTTATAATAGCTTTTTGGACAATATTCACAAATCGATGTTTTATCCATTACTGCCTACCATTTATAATTAAAATATGAACAGTACATCAACAAATAAACTGCAAACAACTAAATTTTGGTTAACCTTATAAAGCAGGGCGCCTACCAGCATGAGGGTCAGATCCAAAATGGCTATAGTAGGTCGTTGGATTATACCTCTTGATTGCTTGTAACTGGCAACGTCGCAAAACCAGACGGAAACTACCGAAATTTACCGAATACCAGTTGGGATTCTCCAGAATAACCACTACTTTCTAATCATGCATCTATTGATATACACAGCTGTTAAATAACCTAAATTAACATTCTCTCTTTCTCTACTTGAAATAACAGTTTTCCATTTAACATAATTGAGTTGTACTAAATATATATAATAACATACTCGTATACAACATTCATTACTTCTGTTTTTTGATATGAAGAAATCTGCTGCCGAGGTAAGAACTTATTTCAAAAACTATTACTTATCGTACTGCTGCGATTTGGCTATCAACCTGGAAGACCAAAGAAGTTCGTACAATTGCAAGACCCATTGGACGAAAAGCCAACAAGCTACTCAAAATCTCATTGAACTTTCGAATAGCTTAGCGGTTGAATCAACTGATTCCAAACATGTGTTTACATGCGATGGGAAAGATCCAAAAAGAAGAAAAGAAAAACTATCACATGAATAGACTGAAAATAAAATTTCGAACAGTTTCAATATCGCGATTTCGTTACTTGCCAGATATAAAAGAAAAGATTTCAATGGTCTATTCTGACTGGTAATGAGAACTAGATCTACACATGACAACCCCAGCATTATTTTACGAATCACTTATAATTTGGGACGTGACGGAATTAGTACACCACATATGGCCTTGGAACAAAAGAGAAACTTTATTTTGATCCCTGGTAATTTATACCCAGTCGATACAAGTCACAGCGCCCTCTATTAACTTTTCTTCCTTTTTTCTATACTGGCTCTTGTATCGAGACAAGTCATATATTTAACACTCCCTTTCAATTTAAATGTACTAAATAACTTAACCTAATTAAGATTGTAAACAAAAATTACAAAACTACATTTAAATTGCCAGAACAAACCTATTACATTGTACATACAAATTTGTTTTAACTTAGAACTATTCTATTTTTAGATAGCCAGAATTTAATTTTAATTAATAATTTCATCAAATAATTCTACACAATTATTTGATAAACAAAAGTAATAGTCAATTTTCTACCTAAAAAAACAGTTCTCTCTTTGAACAAAAAAAATTTGAACAATCATAGAAATAGTCGCCAAAATACTGTCCAATTTAATATCGATTATATAGTTTGTTCTTGGGCTGCCAAAACGTACACATGTATTTCTCTTCGAATTAATTTCTTCCATGCCTCTGAGTTGCTTTTATCAAATGGTATAAATCCATTAAAACTTCCTAGTTGGTTACCATACCAGTCTTCATAAGTTGCTCCTTCAAGTCACTGAGGTATCATACTAATTGTTCACCACTGCAGTCTTCTTAACTTGTTCCTTCAAGTCCACTTCTGCCTTATATTACTCCATGGTCTTCTGGTATCACTGAGATATCATAACTAAATGATCACCACTATCCCCATTTTCTGCTTCTAATATTGTACTCAATTTGGTTAATTTTGTTTTCTCACTTTCTTCTTCAGTTTTCTAACTTTATCACCTTCATCTATTACTTTCAACTCAACTATTAACTAACATTATTCTGCTTTATGAGCTTTCTTCTGTTCTTGATCTCTCAACTCCAAATAAATTATTAATGGGTGTTCATTTTTGTTTTTTCTTTTCTTTTAACATTCTTCACAGTTTCCTTCAATCAAATCCTAATATATTTATTATTTCCATTACTATCAGATTCATTATCACTCCATTTCCAATTCGAAATCAGAATATTTTTAATATAACCCAGAACTGTCTAAGTGCTGTTCGTCTTTATCATATCTTAAATATTTTTGCTTAGGGCTTTCTTCTTCGTCTTGGGATAAAGCTAAATAATCAGGTCCTTGATCCATTTCTTCCAATTTAGACAAGGTAGATTCATTTTCATCAGGTTCGTCATCACTGTCTGTTATCTGCTTTTGAATGCTTTCTTCATCATCACTCACATTCTTGTTTTCTTCTTCCTCTTACAAAACTGTCTGCATCGGTTTACTCAAGATTCTTCTATGGAATTTTCCATGCACGTCTTATATTTGTTTATCTTTATAACGGTATATCTTTAATTATTTCTTCACTATTATCCATATTGAAGTTGACTTCCATTGGCGTACCAAATTGATCTTTTTAGATGCGATCTTGTAGCTAACAAAACTTATATCCTTTAAATTATAACTGTAAATTATTTCTCCACTTTTGCTGGTGTTAATATTAATTTCAATTGGTTCAACAACCTTCTACATAGAATTCCTCAAGCAGTCGTTAAATTATGTGTTTTTGATGAATCTTAATCTCTTCTATCGCTGCTTTTTCTATTCCAATAAACTGTTTAACTTCATAAAAACTGTCTATTAAGTCCACTATTTGTTCTTCGTGTCCTCATTTTGTGTTCCAACCTTTAGGTGAATTTCTCAGTCCATACAATGCTCAATTTAATTTATAGCATCTTGTTTCAGAATTAAATCCTCAGATTTCCTGACATAAATATCTAGATCTATTTTTCCATTTATAATATGATCGAGCGTCAATTTCATTTTTCTTTCACTTTGGATCCAGTTGTTACTAGTTTACTCGTGCTTCACTGATCCTTATATATTATACACATGATTAATTTTCCAAACTCTTAGTTACTCCATTACTATTTACTACATTGATTACAATGTTCCCTTCCTTCTTACTGATAACTCAAGATCACATGTTTCTAGTTTTCTGGTGTTCCTTCTGATGGTCATTGATCTTTGAGTGCTCTAGTGCGCCGAAATAAATTTCCGTGTGTTGCATACAGCCATCTTATTACTTCCACTTTCCTTCGTGTATATATAATTATATATATATACTATACCGAACTAAAAACTTTACCTAATCTCCATTCCCCTGCACTCTCCGTCGTCACCCTACTACTTCTCATTTACACCGAGAATTCTGGGCCCATTACGTTTTACGAATCACTTATGATTTGGGACGGGACGGAATTAATACACCACTTATGGCCTTGGAACAAAAGAAAAACTTTATTTTGATCCCTGGTAATTTATACCTACTCGATACAAGTCACACCGCCCTCTATTAACTTTTCTTCCTCTTTTCTATACTGGCTCTTGTATCGAGACAAGTCATATATTTAAGACATTAGGCATAATTATACTACTGATTTCAAAGATTGTATTAAATATTGTTACAATTTCTTAGACACCGCACGGATTTCAGCTGACACAATCTAATGTCAAACTGACAACTGTCTTGCTTAATTATCTTTCATTGATTATTAGTCTCTTCAAAGAAAAATAGAGAATTAACTTTATATGAAATTTTTTGGAAATGTTTCGCGACGTCCAATATCTAGATGTCGCTACGTTTAACTTATTACTTGCTTTAATCGCTATGCTAAGATCCGTGGGGGGATCTGAATGGTTCACTTTGTTTCTACTGTGCGATTATTGTTTATTCATTTGGAGTGTCATTTTCAGTATGCCTGACGTAAAGCATAGCGCGTTTATATTTTTATAACGTTTAGAGATAAGGAAAATTTTATTTAATTAAATCAACTACACGTGACGTCAGAGCTGACATATGCCAAAATTTATCAAAGAACCAATCAATTGCCTTTACAGCAAAATGTTTCTCTTACAGCCTATAATGGAGAAATAAATTGACCAATCACATTACTTGGATGACCGATATTATATTTATCTGGATGTTGGGCAAAGCAAAACATTTCTCCAGACCCCAATTGAGTTTTCTGTCCATTACTCTGTGAATCTCTTTTTCCATAGAAATTGGTAAAATCAGTGTTCATGAGAACCATATTTTTGTTTTGATATATAGTTGATTATTCTATATAGTCCTATAATTCCAATAAGGTTTACATCTACTCAATCTAGATCGGCTTAAATTTTATATTTTCTGTTGAACCATATTATTAATGGAGTCTTTGAATGCTGTAATTTTGACTAATAATAATTATTTTTTATTTCTAGGTGGTTTAAGTACAACGCAACATCCTGTCGAAGATGGTTTCGCCGCGTATTCTACTGCCTTAAGTGTAACTATAGCAATCGGTTGTTCTCTATTAATACTAAACGTTTTAATATTCGCTGGCGTCTATTATCAAAGAGACAAAACACGTATGAACGAAAACGGTAGTCACCCGCCTAAAAAAAGAAACGAAAACGGCCAGATGCCCAACAATATCTGTGGCGACCTAGAATCCAGCATAATCGGCGTCAAAGGTGATTCGGCCACTATATTAGGTCATCATCATTCTCACCATCAGCTTCCACCTCCGGAATTTGCGGATTTGCCTCAGAATAACGCTACGCTTCCCAGGCACGCTCCACCTCCACCGAAACTGGGTAAATCCAACGTAAACACGTTGAGCTCGCGAGGCGTTCAAGAAAACCAACCGTTGCTATCAACGCATAGCATACAGTTAATAAACACCGGTACGCTTACCAAAAAGAACACACAGATGAACGCGAAACAGAACACTAACATGGAGGAACTGAGGGTGTGACAACAAGATGTTTATTTGTGATTTGCGATCGCTGTTGCTCAAACTGAACTAATCCTGGAACTCTCAGTGTTGTTTTTAGTGCGCGGTATTGCTGAACTTGTAAAGTTTTTCTAATCGTCTTTTTTTATCGAACTTATAACACGATTGTCACACGGTGAATTCTAGAGCTGCTATTTTCATATGTAATCAGAAGTAATTGCCGTCGATTTACGCCCCATATCATTTTAGAAAATCGACAACTTTTAAATGTGTGCTGCAAAACCAGAATACTGTAAAAATTCAAATCCCCTTTTTTATAATTTTTTCTAACAAAATTATTTTCAAATAAACAAAAATGTATAATCAGTTGAATAAAAATTAATTATAAATTAAAACTAATTGCATATTTATAAATTAGTTTTAAAATAACTGTTAATAAAATAAACCTATTAAAAAAAATTATATAATACCCTGTGTACTGCATTTTATATCAAAATGCTTCAATTAATACAAGTTAAAATGAAAATAATAATAAAAAGTGAAAAGTATCTCAACAACATGGAATCTAAACATTACATGCACACATATATACTAAGCACATATGCAAATAGCAACATTAGGTCAAGAAATGAATGTATAGTTTAAAATAAGTAAATAAATGAATTAAACCTAAATTATGTGAATATAATTTTTAGATAAACACTATCGCGTTGTGATGTCCGTTATACACAGACCAAGACCTTTTTATTATAGTTATATTAAAATCCAAGGAAATGCATAGATATTAAAATAAATTACATAAGAATTAAACTATTTAAAACTCGAAAAATACCTTCGCCAAATAGTCAAGAAATTTTCAACAATAATATTACAAAATTACTATTTATCTTAATTTTAAACTAATATTTTAAATAATCTTACTATATACTCATCACTTGGTGGTTTGATAAGTAGTAAATCTTGCATATTAATTATATAAATGTATGCATTTCCTATAACTGTATTCATTTAATTTCTTATGATAGATAATTATTAGGTCTACAAGAATAATTGTTGCGTCTCCAGGGTCCTGTTAGTTATAGTGACAAAATAACGATGCATATATTTATAAATGTTCTCGTTTTGTATATTATCAAATTTAGCAGTAAAACTATTAATTAAAACGCCACGTCATTTCACTTAACTTTGATAATGAATACAGATTATAGTAAGAATAAAACACATTTGTTAGAAATTAATGTATATATCATTTTATATGTGTCACTGTATTATAAAACAGTCCATTGAATTGTATATAATAAACGAAATTAATGTAATTTCAATTATATCAACTCAATTTAAAAATGTACTTTAAATATATTTTTATTCCATTTTCCAATGTTTTAACATAAACCAGGAAAAATTAGATTTCATTGCATAATTAATTTATATCATTATTAATATTATAAATATAAAATATCTATAATAATAATTACATGTATCCTAATTTCTATAGAAAATATATATTTTTTTTTTTAATAAAATCAGAGAATCTAATTAAAATTTTAATGTAATTAATAATCTTTATAAGGTAACATACAAGCATTTTTTACAAAGGCTTGTTTTCTTCAATATTATTTGTCATTCTTTTACTTATTCCCAAATATAATTATTTTAAATTTCTATTTAAACAGTTAACTGTTAATTTGGTGAAGTAAATTGATATAACTGTAATTATAATGTAAATATTAATCTCATAAAATATCTTACATAAATGAATCTACCAAAATTTGAGAAAAAAATATAAATATTTTGAAACTATGGAGTTTCAATAATCTAATGTGCATTTTTGTAGGCGTCTCTTTTGTAATATAGTTAATAATTATTTCTGCTCTACAATATATTTTCTCAAATTTTGTTTCTGTAATTATTGCGCGACTGGAATGTAAATAGATAGAATAAAAAACGTTAAAATAAATTCAATTATAAATAGATTGCAATACTCATTTAAAATCCCTAATGCCCAATAGGTACTTTAAGAAAATTATGTGATAATTAAAACAATACCTTATTATCTAATTATTGTATATACACGAATGATTTAATATTTATTTAGTGTGAAATGCACCATATGAATATTTAAAATTTTCTTCACAATTTTTCAAATTTTTGTCATAATGTATGAGAAAGTATGAGAAATTTTTGTCATCAAATTTGTTGGCATGTTTTGCTCATACTGACTTACAGAATGTAATTTATTAAACAAACCAAAAAAAAAATTTAAAGTTAATACAGTTAAATAAAATTATATTAAATTATATACATATTTCAAAAACCTGACAAACCTACAGAACAAGTCAAATCTTACAGGCCTATTTCGCAACTATCTGCAATATCAAAGCATATTGTTACCGCGTAACTATTTTCAATTGCTGGAGTCATATCTTTTCGGAAGGAAATTTAGAGTATCGCACGAAATGGCGTTCTCCACATTTAAAACTATTTCGGCTGGAGTTCCACAAGGTAGCGTCTTAGAACCTCTGCTATATCTGCTCTACACTGCTGACATTCCAACAACAAAAGAAACACTACTTGGAACCTTTGCTGACGACACAATTACTATGGCAAACGATATATCTCTACCTAGGGCAATAGAAAAAGTACAAGTGACAGTCAACAAAATCTACAAATGGACGGATTGGAAAATTCAACTTAATAGCTTCAAATCTGTCCACGTTAATTTTGCATTAATAAAAACTTAATTATACCACTCAATGGATGCCCGATTCCTCAAGCCAAATCAGCTAAATACCTTGGAATCCATCTTGACGGTAGATTAAATTGGAAATATTATGTTAGACTAAAAGCAAAACACATTAGAGCCAAAATAAAACGACTATACTGGTTAATCGGAAGATACTCTTAACTTGATCTAAAATTAAGGGGTTGATAGGGTAGGTTGATCTATAAAACAATTATAAAGCCAATTTGGACGTATGCGGTGCAAATATAGGGCTGCACTAAATATTCAAATGAACTAGTCATACAATGCTGTCAAAACAAGGTTCTTCGATTGATTACCAATGCCTATCGCTACGTAACCAACGAAGAATTGCACGATGACCTGGAAATCAAATGGATTTGAAACACGAAAGATTACTAAATCATACTAACGTGGAAGCAATACAACTGCTGGACAGCGCGCAGGATGTCAGGAGATTGAAGCGAACCAAACCATACCAACTTATATAAAGTGTATACCTTTAGAGTAATCTATAGCTATAAGTTATTATAATTTTATAATTAAGGAATACATTTTGATGTATTTTCTCACACTTAATGTGTGAATTAATCCAAGTACAAATGAAAAGTAGTAATAAATGAATTGTAAATTAAGGTTGTACTAAGCTTATCTAATAAAGATGTTATAAAAAAAATATATTTCAAAATAATTTTTGTATTTTTATCTAATTCTTTTTAGGCGCTTATATTCTATATAATATATATTTCAATACATGATAATTACATACAAGTAATGAATTACTAATTGATATGTTTGTAAAATCACTTTCCCCACCAATTCCAATTTATAATAAAAAATACATCATATTTTCAATATTTTATTGAAGAAATAATTACTTTGATATCACTGACATTTAAATTGGGACAAACCTGTAAATATTTTCTTTACAGTACCATTATTATACTAATATTATTGACATATAATGTGGTATGGTACTATAAGGTATAATGGCATTCATTATTAAGGGAACTGATTAAAATATAATATATGATATATTAAATAAACAGATTTGTCCAAAAACTCCTATATATAATAAATAACAACACAACTCATGTAAGTATTTACAAGATCAGTTATAATAAAACTCATACAAAACAAAACTAATTTAGATCAAGTTAACTAAATAATTCATGCATTGTACATTAACTTCTTAGACAATATCACTTTTCAGACTTCAATTTTTTAGACAAACATTTATTTGTCATCAGTAATTTTCTACATTATGGAATGTTCTGTACCTTTAATATGCATTATGTATGTACAAAATAAAACTACAGTTTATGCTAGGACGAAATTTGGCACATATAAAGTTTAAGAGAGTAGGAATATAATATATAATCTTGTATAATCAACATAACTATTACTGATTATACATTTTAACTGGAACTCATTAGTTACTGATATACAGTTCATTAAAGATCTCATAAAATAAAAATGTTCCCAGAATAATGATTAAACATATTTCAAATATTAATTTAAACATACGCTTATATCCTAAATAATAATAACCATAATTATATAAATGTGTTATTTATTGTATTGCAAATTTTAGTTTACAATTTTAAAATATAAAAATAAATTAATAAAAACAACTTATATTACTAAATGAGTCAATATTCAATCAATATTTTTATAAAATTTAGAAGACGAACAATGTTTTCTTTGTCCATAAAAATGGTTAGAAACAATATCTGAGCAAATGATTTCTTAAAGTTATCAACTAAATTTGAGCAAAAATATTTTGGCACGTTTAATATTAACATTACAATTGCTAAAATTATATTGAAAACCAATTAAAAATATATGTTAAACAATAAAATGTCAGGTAATTCAACACAACCCACTATAAAAAATTAATAAAATGAAATGTGTATATTTTTTTTATCACATTTATATAAGATAAATATAAGATAATTAATTATAATTACTCGATCTATTTCTGGAAGATACAGAATTTTAACAAAATATTAAAAAAATTAGATAATTAAAAAACTTAAATTAACAAATCGTTAAATTTTGAATAAGCTTGCCGTTTACAAATTTCGTTTTCTAAATGTATATAAAAAATAGCCCACTCATGTGACTCTCACTTTAAAATGACATTAGAGAAAATATCTAAATTTCTTTGGTAAAATTATATAATAACAGTTGAATAAATAGTTCAACTTTTAGTTTCATTTTGAAATTGTATTTGTACAGTAGCATCTAACATCGAGAGTACTAACTTCAGTCAGCAGAAATTATATCAAACATTAACCAAATTATATTTATTCTTAAATGTAAGGTTATTAAAATATTAAGTAAATTTAAATTAATAAAAATCAACTTTCATCCATTTAAATATCCATAATAAAATATCTAAAGAAAATTTACTATAATTGACATAACAAAATTATTAAAATGTAATCTTTTCGATCGATTCGATTTTCGATTTAAAATTAACATTAAGAAATAATGTTACAATTGCACATCTACCCTTTATGCATAACTAGTACTTTCACCCTATTATAATTCTAATGGAAGTACATGAGAAATATTGAAACAATATATCATTAGAAAATATTTTTTACATTATTCACAAATATTTCATAAAATTTGGCACCTTCAATTTGACACATGCAGTAATACTATAGAAACCTATAGGAATTATTAAAATGACCGGAGAGAAAAATATATTAATCAAAATATAATGTTCTAGAATTATAGAAATGATATCATGAAATATTACTTACATTATTTACATTGCCTTATAAAAGGCATTAAATAAATTGTAAAATTCGAACAATAGTTATGCAAAAAAGTAAATATAATGTTAGAAACCCCATGATATTAGCATATATTTTTATATAAAAAAGTCTCAAAAGATATGTGTTGTACAATATTTTTTCTCTCCGTCAATATTATCTAAATTAACACGCCTGAGAATTCATTACTGACGTCGTTCTTCGACTGTAACCTCTCCTGGTAACCGCTGCTCCTTGAGCTTCACATTCTCGCCTCACTCGGTCTATAATATCAGCAACTAACTTTTCTTCTTTTATTCGCTGCTCTTCCCAATCCATAGATTTGTCTGATTTTTTCTTCACAACGGAATTTGAGTTTGTCGATAAATTGCAAATATGAGTAGTTTCTAGGGGTTCCTCTTTAATCTGTGTAGAAAATTAAACTTTTAAATATCATTTGAAGGTTAAGAAAATTTTAAATATTCATTAAGTAAGATCTTAGGAATAAAACACAAACAGTATAAAAACCTTTTTATATTTTCTACCTAAATCACTTTCAATGAAACGCTATAATTTTCATTTATGGTAAGTGAAAAATAAACTACCGAAAACTACCGTTCTTTTAGACTTTTGAACTAAAATTCTAGTGATGAGAGGTTGATAAACTATGATTAAAATCCAAAATTGTGGCAACCTATGAACCAAAGAGGAACTCTAACCCAACTGCCAATTAAAGGGAAAAGTCAGTGTAAAATTAAGACATGAATAAAGAACAACAAAATATATCTGAATAAATCTGAGATCACAAAATAAGGTATGCATGTTTAAATTAAAGTTATTAAAAACTTTTAGGTAGATTTCCTCATAAGTAAAAGATAATAGATCTCTAAAAAATGTACCATGAAAATATTATTTTAATACATACCTGTACTTGTTCTTCAACAACTTCTGGTTCTGAATGCCTTGTAGAATAATGGCCCATATAACCTTTTCGACTTTTGAAAAAAACATTACAATGTTCACATTTGAATAAAGGAGACGGATTAGCAAAATTATTGACATGAACTTTGTATTTATGCCTATACCAATGTGTTCTGGAAGCTAGAACTTCCCCACAGCGTTTACATACGACACTACCTAAAATATTTTGAAATTATTATATGCTTAAAACATTAATCCACATTTGATTTAGTTTAAAAAGTTAATTATTTCTGTCGTTTTTCTAATAAAAAACTATCTTGTTTAAAGTTTAATTTTACGTTTGTTTAATAAAATATAATTAGCATCGATAGTGATGATGGAGGTTGATTTCAGTTAGATCGATTTATAAGTGGTAATTAAAACATGAAAATTATCACGTACCATGACAGATGCTTGTTCCAAAGATCAAATAAAATATCTCTCGATAATCCTAAATCAATGTCTTCATAAATTGCTTTTAAATTAAACTGATTTATCAACTATTTAAACTGTGAAGCTTGTCCAAGCAAGTACCTACAAGAAGATTCAATTCGAAGATACATTTGAACGCATCCTTAGTAAGAAAACTCATTTTGGTACTCCAATAGTAACACAAAACCGAATAGCAACACGTAACACTAATATATTTAGATAGAGAATAATCGAAAAAATAAAAACAATAAATGGCAAATGGCCAGACATTTGTTCATACTATTATAAAACTTTTGGTTAATTTTTTTTTTGTTTAATTTTGAAAAAGGAAGCAACTGTATTCAACAGAAATTATTTTGACGGGACATATGATAGTTTATATATTTATTTATTAAAATCAAATAATGAAATATTAATTTAAAAAGTTAATAAAAAAGTAAGTAAAAAACATGGATGTTTGAAATTACGATATTCTCTTTACTTTTTTTAATTTCTATAATATAAGTTGTGAGTAAAATACTATGCATTTAAAACCTTATAAATGTAAAATATAGACTCACCATCAGCCTGAGGTAGATATTCCAAAAATTCAGCTTTTTTCTTTTCATAACTGTCCTCACTTTTGGATGATTCATCATCAGTTAAAAAATGTACTCCAGTATTTACTTCTGGTTCTATTGGAATATGAACCAATGCAACGTCAGATTTGTCACAATTATCCGTCACAGGATCCGTAGGTTCAACTAGAAATGTATACACACTATTTGTTACGCTTTATTAAATATATCAAATTTGACAGATACCTTTTACTTGTTCTAGATGCATCATATTTCTTGCTTCTTCGGTAGATATAATAACTGTTTCTTGTTTTTGTGGTGGATGTTCAATATTGACTGTAACTGAAGCTGGAAGGTTTGTATGATTTTGATTATTTTCCTGTGAATAATCCAAGTAATCTTCTATGCAAGACATAATACAAGGAAAAAATTAGCAATTAAAAAGTAATATTAATTAAAACATAAATTACAAATATATATGCATGTTATATATATACAGGTATAAATGAAATACAATACTGTTATTATTAGAGGTAGATTTATTAATAAAGGACAATACATTACACGAGTCTTTATTATATTTTTAAACCTAACATAAACTTTGTAAAGGTATACAAGAAGATTATAATACACATGTTGCACCATTTCATTCAGTTTTTCTTCTATTATATATATCTATATATAAAGATAGTAATAATTAATTAAAGCATAAAAATATATATTAAATTTCTAGTGTACATCAGATTATAAAAATTATTTAAAGTGATCACAAAACACAAATCGCGATATTCCGTGTAAACTGTTACGATCGTTTTTTGCTGCTTTATTTAGAATTGTGCTATATCGAGACGATAAAATGGAATTTAATATAATTTCTCAAATCAAAAATAATTTATAACGCAGGGTAACAATTTTGAATATTTGATAGCCATCTGGTACCCAGAATAGTATATTTAAATCAAAATCAAAAACATTTTATAAAATACATTTATGTAATAATACAATATAATGTTTATATAAATATATTTCAAATTTAGTGTTAAATTTTAATGTATATTTTTAGTAACAAAACTAGCAAATTCTAAATTTGCCAAAAATATATTTTGTCCTGCAACCCTTAACCTAATAACATTAGTAAATAAACTTCTATATTAATTGCACTTATCAAGTTTATCCTTAAGCTTTCTAAAAAAAGAAAAGGTTACAATCGGATTTTTATTAAAACTAATCGTAACCCCTTTGGAAGAACTTTGACAAAAAAACTGGCCAAGGCCTAACAAAACGTTAAACAAAAATTAAAACAAAAATAAAACTATCACATAGTGATTCTAAACTATTGCCAGAGTTCATTTAATACATATTAAATTTTTATATACGTACTATATATATATTTATATATCAAAAAAACTAACAATCTATTTTTGAAAACATTTTGTACAGCTCGCACAGTTATTATAAAGTTGACTTTGAACAGGCACATCAAGGCACATTGAAAAGGGTGATGTAAAAAATAGGTATAAAAATAGTTATCAATGTGTAACTTTAATTAAATTTAATAATGAAAAAGCAAATTTAATCTGGAAGCATAAAATATACATGGTATTAGTAAATTACAAAGTAATTCAATTCGTAAATTGTATAAAATAGAATAAAGATGTGGCCTTGAACTAAACAAATTTTCTAATGAACTTGTGCAAGTAAAAATAAAATATAATTGTCAAGAGCTTAAAAATATAAGATATAATTAATCAACAGAAAACAAAGCTCAGAGCAAATAAAAATAAATAACATTTACTTAGAAAGGCTCTACAAAACAGAATAGATCATATTTTTCCCAACACCTAAATTAAAGATTTTAACACCACTTAAAATATATAAATAATATAATATGATGTCTGTGTTTTATGCAGCACTTCAAACAAGTAGCTTATTAATGTTATTGTCTAGAGTCTGTGCAGTCGTACTTTAAACGTCTATGAACACTATACTACATAACTAATACTATATATTTATATATATATATTTGCAAAACACCCATTCATCTGAAAAAGGCCATTTTCTGTCAAATAAAAGTCAATGACTTATACTGGCATATGAAATACTTTTAAGAAGCACTGTTTTACTTGATCCATAAAACTATATCGAAAATACATTAAGAATGTAATGATCGCTTTTTATATTTAATAATTATAGCTAGTCCTCAATATATTGCAAAATTTACGTATTTTATTGCCGACAGTTTACTTCATTGGTATATAAAAGAAATAACAATTAAAATATTTGATAAACGCAAAATCTTTTCAGATTTAAAGGTTAACTTATTGAAATGACCTGTCATAATTATTATTTGACATAAAATGAAACAATATATTTACCTTATCTACCTAATAGTACGTTAGTTTGGCGATTTGAACCACTGCTTAGCAGGATTAAAAGATCCAGAAAATAACTTAACTACGTGGATAAACCTTTATAAGGTTCATTAATTTTTAACCAAGCTTGGCTTGGATCACATTTTTAATAACTTAGTTCTACAGTTGTACTTTTTTTTATCTAGTTTTAAACGATAAATTAATGCAGTATTAAGTATGTCCAAAGCAGTTTTAAAATAATGTAATTCTGTATGCAAGGAACAATTTAACTATTTTCCCTCGTGCTTATTTAGCATCTTTTGGTGTGCGTAATTTTATATAGTATCTGTTCCTTGGCAAGCTACAGATTAAATAGCACCAGTTTGAATTTTATTCAACGTTTGGAAATCTAGATTGCTGGATAAAAACTCATAGGTGGATATACATCATTAACGACATCCTTGGGCATAAAACAGTCGTGTACCGTTTTCATGTGATTCTTCATCTTATCAGGTCTGGAGAATTCTTTTTGACACACAGGACATGGGAACACCTTCCGCTGTTGACCCTCATGATACAAAAAGGCGTGCCTTTGAAAGCTGTACTTGTTTTTAAAAGTCTTTGTTACGTCAACCTTAGCGCACTCGGTGCATTGATATATACCCTCATTTATAGATGCATAACGAAATAGATTTAATCCCCGTACAGACATTTCTGTCAATTGTTCCGCAGGATCTTGACTTTGTGACGTAGCCCGACGTCTCATTCGTCGCTTGACAGGTGGTTTGTTTGTAGGCGCATTCATCGAATTCGTGCTCGTTGATGGTGTACTCATGTTATTATTATTGTTTAGAACACTATCCGGGGTACTTATTCGGCTGGATTCCGGTGTAGGATTATTGCTTGGCTGATCTGAATTATTTTCAAAATTTTCCGTTACCTCGACTTTCGGTGTTAAAAGTTGCTGTTGGGTCATATGTTGTACATCTAAGGGAAAAAATAAATTAAAATAAAAATATAACCAGAAAAAATAACAAAAGAACACAAACAAATAATTAAATTAAACCAATGATTTATATGCACAAATTAAAATTATTAAAATAATGAAGGTTCTAAAAAATAAAAAAATTAACGATACTAATAAACCAGCTTTATTTCCACAAAACATAAAAACAACTAAGAATATATTTAAACTAATAATATTCCAATATAAAAAGGTAACTAAGAAATAATATTAAATAAATAATCTAATATAATTAATCTAGAAGAAAAACAACTGAAAGATAACATTTAAAAAAACTAGCAACTAATTACCTTTCCAATTACGTTCGTTTGTTTTGGCAAGATTTCCTTCTATAATATTTTTCTTACGCGTATTATCTATGAAAATATATAGTCATTTGACATTATCATATTTTAATTAAATAAGACTGGAAGATTAAATATTTTCTGTAGACGTATCTATCAACTAATAACGATTACATAATATAAGTTCACAGTAATTCACATACAAGAAAGATTAATGATAAGGAAGTAAGTAAACACAATAAGCCAGTTAAAAAATCTTTGGAATATAGTAGTGTGTTCAATGCCATCAAAATGTTAAGATACTAAAATAAAAAAATTAGTACACAAGAACAAAAAAACAGTGGAAATATATAAATTGTAATTTGTAAGAATTGAATAAGTATTTACAAATCATAATAAATATATAATATATATCATATTTTAAGGTCCTGTTTGAAATTAAAATATATATTTCTTAGTAAGTACTAAGACCAACACAAATCTGCATAAATGAACACTTAACAAACCCTACCCTGAAGGTTAGCATTCTATTTGCTTTAGCTGTTTGCACAAGATTAAAGACAGTCTCAAGTTTCCAAGTTATTGCGTAATCACATATCAAAGGCACTTAGTAAAGTTACTTGGATGATTAAAAGCTACATAAATATTTTAGCAAAAAGTATCTGATTAAAATATCACGTGTCAATAGTATGAGAAATGGTCTGAAAACCTCATTAAATAATTCTAGATATAAATAGTAACCATATACATTATTTTAAATTGTCTATAATAAAGTTTAGTTAACTTTGCTATAAATATGATTTCATAAGGTTTATAATTTTTAACTAATGTAATTAATCATCAACATTAAAATAAATGTAAATATATAATTCCCAAAAAATGTACTAATATTAAATATGCATAGATCACAATGTAGAAAAATATAGAATAAAAATATTTGGATCTTTGAGAAAAACAACTTATAACCTAGTAAGTCTTCTAATAGAAAATAGGCACTTATTGGGCATTTTGCTTATGTATTATTTTAATATGGGTGAGCATATTATCCTTTCTGGTAAATTCTTTGCAACACAAAGGACATGTGTACATTTTTACGTCCATTTTATGCGATGTCATATAGTGTCTGCAAAAATTACTAATGTGCGTGTAGGCTCTATCGCACACGGTACATCTAAAACGATTGTCTTTTTCTCGAACGCAAAAATCACGAGCTGACTTCTCTGGATCGCAAATTTTCTCTGAATAGTTTAAATAACGACAGACTGGCCCATCATATTGAGGATCATCAAAAATTACTTCGTAGTTCATAAACTCGTCAATATCAACGAGCTTTTTTTTCTTAGAAGGATTTTCGGCCTCACCAATAATTCCATTATTAGCAGAACTATTTGGAGTGGCTATTTCGTCAGACTTCTGTAATTCACTAGTATTATCTTCATCGGAAACTGTATCTTCAGATACACTTATAGCTTTGATATCTGATTTTGTTTCAAGCCTATCGTGATATGGTAGGTCGTATTCTTGGTGCAATGAAGAGTTAAAATTAATGCATTGGACATTATTATTTTGGGTCATAGTGGTGGCTTCATTATGTCCTGTAAAAAACAGATGTATAAATAATAATAATTAAAACATAATATTAATATACATTAATACAGCATATAAAATAACGATATGATTTTACGAAAATATATATTATTTTAAAAAGCTTATAATGACAATGAAATTATAAATATTTAAAATAATAGTTTAATGTAAACATAGTAATATGAATAAGAATGAATTAACCAGAAATAAAAACACATAATAATGGTATTTATTAATATTACATGAACTTATAATTTCATAATGGTTTTGTAGCCGTTAAAACATTTCAAATTGAATAATTTATTAAAAAGCTCGAAACGTAATCATGCTCAACATAAATCATCAACGGCAAAGGGGATTTAAAAAATACCACCACCAAATTTTAACTTGACATAACACAGTATTAGTTAAGGGAAAAGCTATAGGGAATGGGCCGCTTAGGAAATAAATATATACAGGATACATGGATTAATAATATATAAAAATTTAGAAACATGGCTCATTCCTTACACTCTTCCCTTTTTTATTTAATAATAAACAAACTCACCTCTTTAAAAATCTGATGCACTTTTAAAATTTCACTAAACAGCACTATAGCTTTTCCCTTCACTACATATAAAAAATTAAAAAAAACACATGTTAAAATTATCCCGAGATTACAAATGACGATACCTTATTGACAAACTTTTATGATGCCAATAGAAAGTGGAGTGAATTGTGCGGCATAAGATTATTCTAGACTTTTAGAGTAAGATGAAATATACAAAATTGAAACGATCTACACCGACTAGATTATTATTTTCTTAGAGAAGTAAATTTGAATGAGGCACTGGCATATTTTTTAAATACCTTATTCATAATATACCTAATGATATATATAATGTATTATATATAAAATAAATGTTTATAATATACAGTCTCAATGAACTTGTTTTTAAAATATATATTTCATACAATATGACTTACCAGGTTGGGCATCCTCCGAGTTCCCTGTGTTATTGAAGTTTTCTTGTGAAGTTCCTGCTACTGGCTCGTCCGATTCGTCTTTGACTTTCCCGTTCTCCTCGTCCTCTTTACTGGTACTACCGTCGGAGTTGTTCCCTGTAAAACCATCCATACCCATTTTAACTTCCAGCATTTCCGGACTACCCTGGACTATAGAGTCCTTGGCTTCCGATTCGTCCCCATTAGAATTGCCCGACAACCTTCTAGGCCTACCTCTTTTTCTTTTCGGCTGCATCAGGTAATTTCCCAGCATGTTGAAACTTCCAGCGATTCGCTTGTTTTGTTGAATTCTCTGCAAATTGGGTATATTGCTGGCATTTTGCTGGCTGAGCGAGGATGCAATATTATCACATTTTTCCTCATTGACTTCGGTCAATCCCTTGATTCTTAGACTTTCCGCTACTCGTAAAAAGTGTGTCAACCGGTCCTGATCAACACTAACCTCTCCACGATACATAAAGTCTAACAGACTCCTCATATCACTATATAGAACATCCTTCAGAATAACAATGGGGTGTTTTTCAGGATGATTCATAAACAACGTTTGAAAATATGGACTACAAGCTGATAAAACCATTTTGTGGGCTCGCAAAAATTGTCCTTCAACTGCTAATGTTACGTCCACGAAACTTTCGTCGTGAAGTAATTGATCAAAAACAGTAAGAAGATTGGATTGATGATTATTCCACCGCAAACAAAAACGTTGCGTTGACATATTGTGTGGGGCAGTTGCCGCTGGCACTGGTTGATTATATTGAGGTGGATAGCGGTAGGACAAACCAGACATGGGCGGGTCAGGCGGAATTTTGCTTGTTTGAGGTTGCACTGCTGTAAACAAAAAAAAGTTAGTTATTTATTTATTAACAATAATAATTTATTTCATTAATTACATTTTGTTAATAGGTAACGGCTATGAAGATAATTGCATGAATATAAATAAATTACTACTACTTAGAGTGTAAATTTGAATTGAAATTTTAGAATGAGAATTTTAGACAATTCCAGAATTAGTTTGGAAGGGCGCATCCATTTTCCATGAAATTCTTAGTATGATTATTAAATGATTTCAGATATTCGTTATCGTATATTAAAACGTTTTAATATATGAAAAATTTAACCGAGATAAAACCGCAAAAGATATATGGTTTTAACGTGTAATATTAACGTTAATATTTTATATTGACCTGTTACATTGAGCATTACTGGATAATAAAATGTATATTATCGAAATATTATGGCGAATGCGCTTGTTCTTATTTACCTTATGCCTTTAAAATAGCATTTGGACTTTGAAATTGAGATATGTTTATTACTACAGTAACAACACATGGTCAAGTAATTACAATAGTTTTCTAAATACTTATTTTCTTAAAACTATATTTTTCTTTTCCAAAGTGTTTAACACACGTTAAAATAAGAAATTTATTGGAATATCCTTCAATTTTTATTCTAGTCGGCCATCTAGATGCCTTCCAATAAAATGAAAAACATTTTCAAGCAGAAATAAAGACAAACTATAATTTAATGACTGTGAAATGAGTTGATTTTGGTACTTCAATCCTGTTATGTTGTTAAACGTTTTATTATATTTTAAAAAATGTACGAGTTACTACAGATTATTTTATTTGCCAAAAAATATTACCTAAGTATATCGATCACAGGTTTTTTAAAGTACAGTATGTTCGTTTCAGATAAGAATTACGACATCAATTCCGAAATGTAAATAATAAAAGTTCATCGGAAACCACTTATAAAATTATTGTGAATGTAAGTTTTTTATCATGGTAACAAACTTCCATTTATTCGACATTGAAATAAATAAAAATACAATTTTGATAACAAAAACCACAATATTTGAATGTAACATTATTTCATCTTCATCATCAATTTGGACTATTACAAAATTATTGATAATATTGGATAATTGGACTTAATTCAATGTCCACCATTAAAACTACAAAGCAAATAAAAGAAGCGTACCATTAAAATATTATAATACTGGCTTTACATTAAATACCATAGTTAGCATACATTGTTTGTGGTCAATTATTCAATGTAATGTTCGAGGTCAAAAAATCAAATAAAATACATTAAAGGTGGTTCGAAATTTTACTAGTTGGTATTAGTTAATATTCAGAGCCATACGTTTACAAAAATAACCTGAGGCCAGCCAGTACTATGAAGTGGATGACAGTACTCATTTCAAGCCCAATTTGGCGTGAAATCGAGAGAAAGGGGTGTTGGTATATGACGCTGATTATTTATTGAAAATACACAACTTTCAAAATGACATAACTACGAAAATAAGTGTTATTGCTTTCAAATTTAATAGCTCTACAAATAGCTGCGACTTATCAATAATATTTTGTTCTCAATTATATAATTTGTTTATTGATATATTTGTAATGGATTAAGTACTACAAGAGTAATACTTGATATCTATTGTATGTATATAGGTTAGGTTACAGGTAAGTCATGTGTAATTTGTCAGACGCCAGTTTAAAATTTATTATATGGTCTAATGAAAGAATTATTTTCAATATATTTGACGTGATAGCAAATTAAAACCCATATTATTGTTGAGATAGACAAAACAGCATACGCAAAAAAACTGGAAGTAGTTGTAATTAACTGTTAATTACTATGCGAACAAAAATGTAAAGCCCAAAAAATCACCAAATACCATCCCAATACAACATATATATCATCGATCCAATTTATTTTAAGAGAACCGAAATTCCCCTTTTGGCATTCACAAACTTTTTTTCACAACAACATATTTCTCATTAGAGTATGTTCGGTAATTAAACAGGAAGATCTATTTTGTCATACATAAATGCGCAAGATAACTGAATATATAATTGAAAAAATATTTTTAAGGAAAGTTAAAACTATTAAATGAATATGTTAAATTAAAAAAAAAAAATGGCTATAAAATTTAAATAAAGTCGGTAAGCGCAGAAGCAAGTTCACCATTCCAAATACAAATAACAGCAAATAGAGTTTATATGATATGCTGCAGTGTGCCAGGATATCTATCAATGGAAATGTTTTTTCTAATAATATACTCGACCGTCATCCCTTTTCTCGTATAGAACTAACATCCTTGATGAAATGACACATTAAATGCATTGATTGAAATGAAGTTTGAAAGAATAACATATTAAATATCAAAATTAATAATATTTTTTTAATTTGGTGTAGAAACTGTTTAAAATATTAATCTGAACATTGATACCTACGAAAATGATGTTAACTTGAGCTCCCTTCCTATAAAATTATTTAAATATCTAATTATAAAGCTAGCAGGATCATGCGCAGGAACATATCCGCCTTTTAGGAGCTGCGCGGGTCGGTTAGCTTTGAATTTTTTGAATGTCAGTTTCATATAATCAAAACAAATTAAATTTACGACCGTCGCTACAAAAAACGTGTTTGATGTTAATTAACAAAATCAAGGTAAGGATGGGCACATTTCCCGTAAATACTTTATGTGACTTTAAACACGAACAGTTGAAATGGAAAATCTTATAGGAAAAATCAAATTATCGCTTCTCTTATTCCTACAGGTGTTTCATTATAGAACAAACTACATAATAAAATTAATTCCTTCATAAAAAGCTGATTGATTACATCATAACATCTACTATTCTAACCTAAAATTACGAAAAATATAAACCTACGCTAAATATTTTGTTCCAATCAACATAGTCGATGGATAATTCGAATACCCTCGCAGGAGAAACGTAGTCCTGCGCCATATTTAAATGTATTCACTTACCGAAGCAGCACCCCGCCTACAACGGATGAAAACTTGGTTTGCGCAACCCTTCGTCTTAAATTAACTAATTTCAACGCTAAACAACACGTAATTTGTTGCGTGACGACGGAAAATTATAATGTGGGTGGCGTCAAACATCCTGCGGGCATCCGATGAGGGTTTAAATATTGATTATTACAAATATATTGATTGGAAAGCGGGGTAAATCGAGTCGTCGACCCTAGTAGCAGGAACGCGATTCAGCTCTCGACGTCACACGTAGCCGAATGTTGCCGAAATCGCACACGATCCGAACGAAAATATAAGAAAACACAATTTGTTTACCTTGTTTCACGTTGACACACTGTATTAAAAAAAACAAAAGGGTTGAATCCCCCCGAACAGGATAAACTAAAGCACAACACTGCTACGCCGCCATGTCAGCAAATGTTTCTCCGCTTCGTCCCTGGCAATCCGATGTTCGGAACTTATCGGGGTAGTTCGGGGTACAAGAACCGCGAGGTCTTTTTGAAATGCGTTTTAGCGCACAATCTCAGGCGATTTTCCCTTGCGATACTGTCGGATGGGTTATTATGATTGAAATCACCGTTATTATTAGTTTTGGTGCTATTTTTTTTTAGTTGGCTTTATTTTTTTCTCAGAATTTTCAGTTATAAATAATGTTTTGAATTAAATAATATGTTGTGTATATTAATTATATATATGTGTTTGACTAGGATGATTGTTTATTATAATTTATAATCGGTTAATGTACAAAGCGGAAACCTAGTGTGCTTAAAAAAAAAGAAAATTCAGATTGTATTTGTGGTCGAAATTTTAGACAGTGATGTCATGCGCGAGGAGTAAGGGTGTACGCGCAAAATCTCAAAACACTTACGCAACAATTTGTCCTTGTAAATTCCCAGTAAGCTGATTGTGTTGTATGCCGGCGTCGACGACGTACTTCACATTTGTTTATTTAAGCACATGTAGATCGACACAACACCGTCCGAAACTGTTCACTTTCAAGAAAAACGTTCGATTAATCGCAGACACTGCTACTGTAAACCTGTCGTCGTGACTGATCGGGGTGCGGACGAAGGAAAAAAGGGTTGCAGAGTAAAGTGAAGTGGTGCACACCCTCCAAGTAACTAAATAGAACTCGATCGTGCCCCGCGCAGACCGTGCTGAGAATACCACCACCACCAAAGTCGCGGCTAACCTTGAATATCGTGGATGTCTAGACGTTCAGCTATTTGTTGGGTGTAGCGGACGTGCGGGCGAGATTTCCCCACATTTGGCCGACTAGATTTTAGCTTCGACATCGAGGGCTTAAGCAGTTGGCCAGCGTAGTAACTGTGGGCGTGCGCCGATCGGGTTGCGCTCAGTGCCCGTTTGGTCCGCGACCGAGAAAATGGGGATACACGTGCACGTTCGAACGGTGGGGTGGTTGACCCCCCTGAAAAAGAGGACGACTTTTTGACTTCTCGTAACACTTTTTCAAGACCCGGACTTTCGGCCCGTATGCACGTACGTATACGAGGAGCTTGGCAACGATGAGGCTGGGGGTGGGTGTGGGATCCGAAGAGCCGATGGATCGCCATACCGCCAGGCTCAGAAATACACTTAAAGTACTTTGCTCGTTTGGAATATCGTTCCGATAAACTTAGATATTTAGAAAGTGATGCAACAGGTGAATATTTACGAGGATCTTTCGTCGTTAATGAGCTTTTAATTTGTCCCTATTTTAATTTCGTTGTGTTTATTTAATTTTATATATTTAAACATCTCATAAATAACTTTTCTGCCTGTTATCAAAAATATTCTAAATTACTAAATTAATTTAAAATAAGGGCTAAAATAGTAAAATTATATTTATGGTTAAAAAATATGAATTTATTAGAACATGAGGTTTATTATTTATTTACGTTACTATGGCATTATTCTATAAATTAATTTTCATTTGTTCCTTTTTTAAATTTAGTTGTTTTTATTTTATTTTATATATTTCTCATAACATCTTATAAACAACTTTTCTGCCAGTTGTCAGAAATATTCTAAATTTTTAACTATTGAATTAATTGAAAATACGGGTCAAAATAGTAAAATAATATTTTTGGTTAAAAAATATGAATTTACTAGAACACGAGGTTTATTATTTATTTACATGTTATTATGGCATTTTTTTATAAATTAATTTTTATTTTTTTTTCAATTTAGTTCATTTTTTATATATATTTAAAATCGCTAATTTATTAAAATATTGTGCTTATTATTAAAGTACACATTATTATGGCATTTTTCTATATAATGTTATTAATACAGTAACAAAAATATTCTAATTCAAACGCCATATATTTTTTATCTTCGTTAGGTAATATGTTTTTAAAAAATAAGTAAAAATATTCATATGAATTATCAATGTGACTTAAATATTTCTTTCAATTTCATATAATTTTATTATGGAAAATTAGCTATTAAATTATAGTGAATGGTAATATTTAACCTTTAATTTTAATTATTTTTGTTTTACATGACACATAATCCTGATAACTAATTAATTCTAAATATATTTTGTTGTATTGTTTAACCACTCAGTTATTGAAAAATGTAATTTAATTTTAAGCTCTGATTACATTAACAGTATATTTTAATTAGTAAAATATTTTCCATTTTGTGTAATGACATTTGAGGCTCCTTAAAATCATATTTATGGTTAAAAAATATGAATTTAATAGAATATGGAGTTTATTATAATATATATTATATATATTAATAAAATAAGAAACATATTCTAATTGAAACGTGAAAACTAAAATTATTCATATAAATTATCAATATGACTGAATTATTTTATTTTAATGTAATTTTATTAGAGAATATTAACTACTGAACTGCATTTTTTTTCACCAAATTAAGGCTGTTTAAAAACGAGACATTTTTGCCCATTTTTCTATTTTGTAATTTCTTTTGAAGATTAAGTAATTTTGCTATACCTTTACTTTGTGTACTATAAAAGAATATACAGAGAAGTCTCACACCAAGTTTCATGTAAATCAGTTCAGTAGAATTTGAGATATCATATCAATCGTATCGAAAAAAGTTGTTTCCAGAAAAAGTTTCGTTTTTAGATGCCGCGTTACGAAAATAGCGATGTCTCTGAAATTAATTTAAATAAAAAAAAATTATATGCCGCGTCACTGAAAAAGTTATATCCGAAAATAATTAAAAATTTGAAAAACTTCTTAAGGAAATATTCTTAGAAATTTAAGTTTTGAACACCTGAACGAAGAAAAATTTATTTTCAAATTTCTAAACAAGAATAGCCCATTAATTGCACGTAAGTATCTGAAAATATTTGTATTTTACTATTTTAGATAACCTATTTTTCATATTTAATGAGGATTTGTTTCGAAAACTCAAAAGTATTATTTAACATTCTAAAGTTTAAAATATATTATATAAATAAACATGTATGTAATATAAAATAGTTTTTCTATATATTTAAAAACATAGATTTAAAGCTATATTAATTCTAAACAAAAACACAATTTAAATCATTTAACCATAACTTTCTAGCCAGCGGCTTATAATTAATATGTTTTCATTGTTACTACAGAATATTTAACCGATAGCAGTAATAGCAATCGCTCAGGAACTTCTCATTTAACTCAATTTTATGATACATTTTTGCGGTTTATTTGCATGTGCTATGTTATCGTTATTTTTAGTTCGAATTTGTTTCCCAGTAACAAGCATTTCAGTATTTTTTTTAATTTAGTTTTTTATTGCAATAAATTGTGTGGGGTGTAACTACTACCAAGTGATTACTTTAAAGTCGGTACGAGCAACAAATTAGATTTGTTTTGTTCGTAATTTAATTTTGAGCTTAGAAATTGTTTTTTCAAATTTCTAGATTAGGATACCCCCAAAGTTCCCTAACTAGCCAGTTTATATGCCGCGTCACTAAAAAAGTTATATCCGAAAATAATTAAAAATTTTAAAAACTTCTTAAGGAAATATTCTTAGAAATTTAAGTTTTGAACACCTGAACGAAGAAAAATTTATTTTCAAATTTCTAAACAAGAATATCCCATTAATTGCACGTAAGTATCTGAAAATATTTGTATTTTACTATTTTAGATAACCTATTTTTCATATTTAATGAGGATTTGTTTCGAAAAGTCAAAAGTATTATTTAACATTCTAAAGTTTAAAATATATTATATAAATAAACATGTATGTAATATAAAATAGTTTTTCTATATATTTAAAAACATAGATTTAAAGCTATATTAATTCTAAACAAAAACACAATTTAAATCATTTAACCATAACTTTCTAGCCAGCGGCTTATAATTAATATGTTTTCATTGTTGCTACAGAATATTTAACCGATAGCAGTAATAGCAATCGCTCAGGAACTTCTCATTTAACTCAATTTTATGATACATTTTTGCGGTTTATTTGCATGTGTCCTGTTATCCTTATTTTTAGTTCGAATTTGTTTCCCAGCAACAAGCATTTCAGTATTTTTTTTAATTTAGTTTTTTATTGCAATAAATTGTGTGGGGTGTAACTACTACCAAGTGATTACTTTAAAGTCGGTACGAGCAACAAATTAGATTTGTTTTGTTCGTAATTTAATTTTGAGCTTAGAAATTGTTTTTTCAAATTTCTAGATTAGGATACCCCCAAAGTTCCCTAACTAGCCAGTTTATATGCCGCGTCACTAAAAAAGTTATATCCGAAAATAATTTAAAATTTGAAAAACTTCTTAAGGAAATATTCTTAGAAATTTAAGTTTTGAACACCTGAACGAAGAAAAATTTATTTTCAAATTTCTAGACAAGACTATCCCATTAATTGCACGTAAGTATCTGAAAATATTTGTATTTTACTATTTTAGATAGCCTATTTTTCATATTTAATGAGGATTTGTTTCGAAAAGTCAAAAGTATTATTTAACATTCTAAAGTTTATAATATATTATATAAATAAACATGTATGTAATATAAAATAGTTTTTCTATATATTTAAAAACATAGATTTAAAGCTATATTAATTCTAAACCAAAACACAATTTAAATCATTTAACCATAACTTTCTAGCCAGCGGCTTATAATTAATATGTTTTCATTGTTGCTACAGAATATTTAACCGATAGCAGTAATAGCAATCACTCAGGAACTTCTCATTTAACTCAATTTTATGATACATTTTGCGGTTTATTTGCATGTGTCCTGTTATCCTTATTTTTAGTTCGAATTTGTTTCCCAGCAACAAGCATTTCAGTATTTTTTTTTATTTAGTTTTTTATTGCAATAAAATGTGTGGGGTGTAACTACTACCAAGTGATTACTTTAAAGTCGGTACGAGCAACAAATTAGATTTGTTTTGTTCGTAATTTAATTTTGAGCTTAGAAATTGTTTTTTCATATTTCTAGATTAGGATACCCCCAAAGTTCCCTAACTAGCCAGTTTATATGCCGCTTCACTAAAAAAGTTATATTCCAAAATAATTTAAAATTTGAAAAACTTCTTAAGGAAATATTCTTAGAAATTTAAGTTTTGAACACCAGAACGAAGAAAAATTTATTTTCAAATTTCTAGACAAGACTATCCCATTAATTGCACCTAAGTATCTGAAAATATTTGTATTTTACTATTTTAGATAACCTATTTTTCATATTTAATGAGGATTTGTTTCGAAAAGTCAAAAGTATTATTTAACATTCTAAAGTTTAAAATATATTATATAAATAAACATGTATGTAATATAAAATAGTTTTTCTATATATTTAAAAACATAGATTTAAAGCTATATTAATTCTAAACCAAAACACAATTTAAATCATTTAACCATAACTTTCTAGCCAGCGGCTTATAATTAATATGTTTTCATTGTTGCTACAGAATATTTAACCGATAGCAGTAATAGCAATCACTCAGGAACTTCTCATTTAACTCAATTTTATGATACATTTTGCGGTTTATTTGCATGTGTCCTGTTATCCTTATTTTTAGTTCGAATTTGTTTCCCAGCAACAAGCATTTCAGTATTTTTTTTAATTTAGTTTTTTATTGCAATAAATTGTGTGGGGTGTAACTACTACCAAGTGATTACTTTAAAGTCGGTACGAGCAACAAATTAGATTTGTTTTGTTCGTAATTTAATTTTGAGCTTAGAAATTGTTTTTTCAAATTTCTAGATTAGGATACCCCCAAAGTTCCCTAACTAGCCAGTTTATATGCCGCGTCACTAAAAAAGTTATATCCGAAAATAATTTAAAATTTGAAAAACTTCTTAAGGAAATATTCTTAGAAATTTAAGTTTTGAACACCTGAACGAAGAAAAATTTATTTTCAAATTTCTAGACAAGACTATCCCATTAATTGCACGTAAGTATCTGAAAATATTTGTATTTTACTATTTTAGATAGCCTATTTTTCATATTTAATGAGGATTTGTTTCGAAAAGTCAAAAGTATTATTTAACATTCTAAAGTTTATAATATATTATATAAATAAACATGTATGTAATATAAAATAGTTTTTCTATATATTTAAAAACATAGATTTAAAGCTATATTAATTCTAAACAAAAACACAATTTAAATCATTTAACCATAACTTTCTAGCCAGCGGCTTATAATTAATATGTTTTTATTGTTGCTACAGAATATTTAACCGACAGCAGTAATAGCAATCGCTCAGGAACTTCTCATTTAACTCAATTTTATGATACATTTTTGCGGTTTATTTGCATGTGCTATGTTATCGTTATTTTTAGTTCGAATTTGTTTCCCAGTAACAAGCATTTCAGTATTTTTTTTAATTTAGTTTTTTATTGCAATAAATTGTGTGGGGTGTAACTACTACCAAGTGATTACTTTAAAGTCGGTACGAGCAACAAATTAGATTTGTTTTGTTCGTAATTTAATTTTGAGCTTAGAAATTGTTTTTTCAAATTTCTAGATTAGGATACCCCCAAAGTTCCCTAACTAGCCAGTTTATATGCCGCGTCACTAAAAAAGTTATATCCGAAAATAATTAAAAATTTTAAAAACTTCTTAAGGAAATATTCTTAGAAATTTAAGTTTTGAACACCTGAACGAAGAAAAATTTATTTTCAAATTTCTAAACAAGAATATCCCATTAATTGCACGTAAGTATCTGAAAATATTTGTATTTTACTATTTTAGATAACCTATTTTTCATATTTAATGAGGATTTGTTTCGAAAAGTCAAAAGTATTATTTAACATTCTAAAGTTTAAAATATATTATATAAATAAACATGTATGTAATATAAAATAGTTTTTCTATATATTTAAAAACATAGATTTAAAGCTATATTAATTCTAAACAAAAACACAATTTAAATCATTTAACCATAACTTTCTAGCCAGCGGCTTATAATTAATATGTTTTCATTGTTGCTACAGAATATTTAACCGATAGCAGTAATAGCAATCGCTCAGGAACTTCTCATTTAACTCAATTTTATGATACATTTTTGCGGTTTATTTGCATGTGTCCTGTTATCCTTATTTTTAGTTCGAATTTGTTTCCCAGCAACAAGCATTTCAGTATTTTTTTTAATTTAGTTTTTTATTGCAATAAATTGTGTGGGGTGTAACTACTACCAAGTGATTACTTTAAAGTCGGTACGAGCAACAAATTAGATTTGTTTTGTTCGTAATTTAATTTTGAGCTTAGAAATTGTTTTTTCAAATTTCTAGATTAGGATACCCCCAAAGTTCCCTAACTAGCCAGTTTATATGCCGCGTCACTAAAAAAGTTATATCCGAAAATAATTTAAAATTTGAAAAACTTCTTAAGGAAATATTCTTAGAAATTTAAGTTTTGAACACCTGAACGAAGAAAAATTTATTTTCAAATTTCTAGACAAGACTATCCCATTAATTGCACGTAAGTATCTGAAAATATTTGTATTTTACTATTTTAGATAGCCTATTTTTCATATTTAATGAGGATTTGTTTCGAAAAGTCAAAAGTATTATTTAACATTCTAAAGTTTATAATATATTATATAAATAAACATGTATGTAATATAAAATAGTTTTTCTATATATTTAAAAACATAGATTTAAAGCTATATTAATTCTAAACCAAAACACAATTTAAATCATTTAACCATAACTTTCTAGCCAGCGGCTTATAATTAATATGTTTTCATTGTTGCTACAGAATATTTAACCGATAGCAGTAATAGCAATCACTCAGGAACTTCTCATTTAACTCAATTTTATGATACATTTTGCGGTTTATTTGCATGTGTCCTGTTATCCTTATTTTTAGTTCGAATTTGTTTCCCAGCAACAAGCATTTCAGTATTTTTTTTTATTTAGTTTTTTATTGCAATAAAATGTGTGGGGTGTAACTACTACCAAGTGATTACTTTAAAGTCGGTACGAGCAACAAATTAGATTTGTTTTGTTCGTAATTTAATTTTGAGCTTAGAAATTGTTTTTTCATATTTCTAGATTAGGATACCCCCAAAGTTCTCTAACTAGCCAGTTTATATGCCGCTTCACTAAAAAAGTTATATTCCAAAATAATTTAAAATTTGAAAAACTTCTTAAGGAAATATTCTTAGAAATTTAAGTTTTGAACACCAGAACGAAGAAAAATTTATTTTCAAATTTCTAGACAAGACTATCCCATTAATTGCACCTAAGTATCTGAAAATATTTGTATTTTACTATTTTAGATAACCTATTTTTCATATTTAATGAGGATTTGTTTCGAAAAGTCAAAAGTATTATTTAACATTCTAAAGTTTAAAATATATTATATAAATAAACATGTATGTAATATAAAATAGTTTTTCTATATATTTAAAAACATAGATTTAAAGCTATATTAATTCTAAACCAAAACACAATTTAAATCATTTAACCATAACTTTCTAGCCAGCGGCTTATAATTAATATGTTTTCATTGTTGCTACAGAATATTTAACCGATAGCAGTAATAGCAATCACTCAGGAACTTCTCATTTAACTCAATTTTATGATACATTTTGCGGTTTATTTGCATGTGTCCTGTTATCCTTATTTTTAGTTCGAATTTGTTTCCCAGCAACAAGCATTTCAGTATTTTTTTTAATTTAGTTTTTTATTGCAATAAATTGTGTGGGGTGTAACTACTACCAAGTGATTACTTTAAGGTCGGTACGAGCAACAAATTAGATTTGTTTTGTTCGTAATTTAATTTTGAGCTTAGAAATTGTTTTTTCAAATTTCTAGATTAGGATACCCCCAAAGTTCCCTAACTAGCCAGTTTATATGCCGCGTCACTAAAAAAGTTATATCCGAAAATAATTTAAAATTTGAAAAACTTCTTAAGGAAATATTCTTAGAAATTTAAGTTTTGAACACCTGAACGAAGAAAAATTTATTTTCAAATTTCTAGACAAGACTATCCCATTAATTGCACGTAAGTATCTGAAAATATTTGTATTTTACTATTTTAGATAGCCTATTTTTCATATTTAATGAGGATTTGTTTCGAAAAGTCAAAAGTATTATTTAACATTCTAAAGTTTATAATATATTATATAAATAAACATGTATGTAATATAAAATAGTTTTTCTATATATTTAAAAACATAGATTTAAAGCTATATTAATTCTAAACAAAAACACAATTTAAATCATTTAACCATAACTTTCTAGCCAGCGGCTTATAATTAATATGTTTTTATTGTTGCTACAGAATATTTAACCGACAGCAGTAATAGCAATCGCTCAGGAACTTCTCATTTAACTCAATTTTATGATACATTTTTGCGGTTTATTTGCATGTGCTATGTTATCGTTATTTTTAGTTCGAATTTGTTTCCCAGTAACAAGCATTTCAGTATTTTTTTTAATTTAGTTTTTTATTGCAATAAATTGTGTGGGGTGTAACTACTACCAAGTGATTACTTTAAAGTCGGTACGAGCAACAAATTAGATTTGTTTTGTTCGTAATTTAATTTTGAGCTTAGAAATTGTTTTTTCAAATTTCTAGATTAGGATACCACCAAAGTTCCCTAACTAGCCAGTTTATATGCCGCGTCACTAAAAAAGTTATATTCGAAAATAATTTAAAATTTGAAAAGCTTCTTAAGGAAATATTCTTAGAAATTTAAGTTTTGAACACCTGAACGAAGAAAAATTTATTTTCAAATTTCTAAACAAGAATATCCCATTAATTGCACGTAAGTATCTGAAAATATTTGTATTTTACTATTTTAGATAACCTATTTTTCATATTTAATGAGGATTTGTTTCGAAAAGTCAAAAGTATTATTTAACATTCTAAAGTTTATAATATATTATATAAATAAACATGTATGTAATATAAAATAGTTTTTCTATATATTTAAAAACATAGATTTAAAGCTATATTCATTCTAAACAAAAACATAATTTAAATCATTTAACCATAATTTTCTAGCCAGCGGCTCATAATTAATATGTTTTTATTGTTGCTACAGAATATTTAACCGACAGCAGTAATAGCAATCGCTCAGGAACTTCTCATTATTTTTAACTTATTTTACAATACATTTTTACGGTTTTTTTGCATGTGCTCTGTTATCGTTGTTTTTAGTTCGAATTTTGTTTCCCAGCAACAAGCATTTCAGTATTTTTTTTATTTTAGTTTTTTATTGCTATAAATTGTGTGGGGTATAACTATTACCAACTGATTACTTTAAATTCGGTACGAGCAACAAATTAGATTTGTTTTGTTCGTAATTCTGTTTTGTTGACAACAAAACATGGCACAAAATTATATTATTACTAGCTGACCCGACAGACTTCGTCCTGTCAAAAAGATTTGTAATGTGACAGTTTTTGTGCCTACGTATTTTAAAAAATTCTCCTGAACAGAACCATCACCCTGGTGATAGGGCGTTGTGAATAAAAAATAATTAAATAAAACATATATAAGGATTGAAAAGTAAGTAATCGCTTTATTGTTAATCATGTGAATCATAATTATTATTATTATTATCATTATATTGCTTTGTGGTATACGATGTTTTTTGTTTGATTACCTGGCGCATAGATAAACAAATCTGATGGTTTTCCAACACGGGAACAGGCAACATACAATTGACCATGTGAGAAACATGGGTTTTCTAGATTAATACCACAAACACTTAATGATTGCCCCTGGGACTTGTTTATAGTCATAGCAAAAGCAAGCCGTCAACATGTCTATAGGAAATTTGCCATTACCAATGTCAATGAGTTGTTTAGAGAATATGTTTCCAGATTGGTCATTTTGCAACTCGACACGCATATTCTTGCTTAAATGAAGTACTTTAACATGTTTCCACAAATTGGAGGACTTTAGACATGCATTGAGTTCATCAGCTGGCGTTGATCGTGGAATCACTGGCAATGTTTGACGAAAATCTCCTGCTAATAAAATCATTGCACCACCAAATCGGTTATTATTGCTACGTAGATCTTTTAAGGTTCTGTCTAAAGCCTCCAAAGATTTTTTATGTGCCATCGTGCATTCATCCCAAACAATCAATTTACATTGCTGCAAAACCTTTGCCATTGCAGAGTTCTTCGAAACGTTGCAGGTTGGAGTTTCATTGCTTTGCATATTTAATGGCCACCTTCAAGCAAAGTTGCTGCGATTCCCGACGAAGCGAGTGCAAGTGCAATTTTATTTTGTGAGCGAATTGTTGCTAATATTAATGAAATAAAAAAAGTTTTTCCTGTACCACCAGGTGCATCTAAGAAATAAATCCCTCCAGTTTCATCATTTGTTACTTTCATAAGAGTTTCAAATACATACTTCTGTTGTTCATTTAACAGTGGAAGATTTGTTTGAATTTATTCTTTCAAAGCGTTGAGATCATACAGTCTTTCTCGATGCAACTCTTGGTTAAAAGCGTCATGCATTGGACGATTGGGCGCGGTCAGGCCTAATTGAATTAATAGTTTGTTTGACATTATCAAGCACATGTCCTCAATTGAAATCAATGCTTCATTGTAAATTTCTTCACTGATTTGTATATTTGGATTTCCCATTCTATTCCGTATTTGATACAAAATATCATCACACATATAATCTTTGTACTTCATCCACAAATCAATTGGGTTTGATGGGAAGCATGTAGATATGATTATAGAAAACAATGTTCGTATTTGATGAGTGTGTGATGATATTACAGCATCATTGAGAGTTTGATCCCAATGAGCGTCATTTTCAAGCAATTGCAAACGTTGACAGGCTTCTCTGTAGGATCCACACAATTCACCATCAACAGTTCGTAACTGTTGGAATGATGTTGGGCCACGTACATTGACTAATAGCAGTCGTAAATAAAAACATTCATCATTGCTTGGATGTACTGAATAAATCCGGCCAATCGCATCGGTGGAATATACATCTGTATATCCTGGAACTGGTTTTCCTTGTTTCCGTCGTATAAATCTCCTTGAGGATTGATTCCAGGTATAATATTTTGGCATTTCAGAATATAGCAATGTTTGTGCGAAATCATCGTTTTGGCATGTCTCAAAAAAACTGGTTAATGTAGTAGATGGTGGCTGAGCAGCTCTTTGTACTGCGTTCTGTGCTGTAAAATACACTCTTTGTCCATTTTCTAAATGCACAGCTAAGTGAACAACAGAAGGGTGTCTCTCATGAATAGGAAAAGAAAATATTCGCCAAACTGCTTCATTACTACTGACATAGCGGCCCATATGGTATTGGGTAACTTCATCATTAGAATTCTCTGCACCAATTCCAATCACAGCCATATCACTCCCTTTGGTTACATATTTGCAAATGTATTTAATCGATTTCACTGAATGGCAAGATTCAACGTTGATGTGTGCTTTGAATGTCTTTGATAAAATGGGTGAATATGGAACAATCCAACGATTATCTATTTCAATATCTTGTTAATTTAATTTGACAATTGTTGATTTTCCATTGTCTGCTGTCGATCTGCGACGATACAATGGATAACCGTCATTACCAGTAATTGTTTCCGATATTAATGTCCGTGGATATCGTTTTGAACATTTACCATCCATCATACACGGTGAATTTTGATTAAGAGTTCCACAGGGACCATGTATCATGTTTTTGATAACTACCTCATGCAATCCAGGATCTACTTGTACATTAGGGATTTCAGCTGATATCACTGCATCAACTTCATTTGGCCTTATCTTTTCAACCAACCAAATCAAAATGTGTGCATGTGGCAATCCTCGTTTCTGCCACTCCACAGAATACATCCAGCAGCGTGTCTCACCAAACACATTATGTTTTACGATGAAATTCATTAAAGATTTCAACTTTTGTCTAAAGACTCTGGCTGTAATATCATGACGATCAATGGGTGATTGCCCAGGGAATAACTCCTGCTTAATTTCTATCCATTGCGGATTGCATGTAAATGTGATGAACAAATCTGCTGTACCATAATGACGAACATACGACATGGCATCTTGAGCATATTCGTGCATATGCCGAGGGCTTCCGATGTATGTTGCTGGAAGAATAGTCATCCGACCGACATTCTGTGCATTTCCATCAGTATTAATCGCATCTCGAAGGTGAATATACTCTTCAGATCGGAGTTTGGTTTGATTCAACCTGATGAATGTTAATCTCTCCGTTTCAATTTTAACATAAATGTCAACAACATATTTGTGATATAATCGCCGACATTTCAATATGTGATTATCTTCATTTTCCCGAATCATTAGGCGGTATGAATAGTTCATTGAACTGACTTTTTTGTTGGTTTCAGAACCTGTAAATAGATTTTGTTTTAATAACATTCAAATATAAAATTAAAATACGTAATATAGTGACTGAGATATTATCGCCATAGCTAAACTAATATTTTAGTTACCTGTAATGGGATTTATCATTTTTATTGAGAAATCGTAGCCATCTTCACCTTGCCAAAATATAATGGGATATTGCAGTGCATCATATGAGCGGTGTGTTTCCTTTATACGTTGTAATTGATCATTCCGACGATGTAAAACAATATCACGGGATTCCAAGTTTTCTCCAACTACAACGACAGCAACTTCATCAATAGTTGGTGCATTAAATCGTCTTGTATGTTGACCTGCAGGTGTTTTATCAGCTCTGATTACAATTTTGTGATTATCGGATGGCATCAGATCCAGGGCAGTTTTAAACAATATAATCAATTGATTGTGTTGATGAAATAAAGTTTGTAATTGTTCTACAATAGACCTTTTTACTAAATTGTTATGTGCACAACGCAGATCAATTTCTTGTGGTGAATTGCCCATAAAATAAATTTGCAGGAATTTGTTGTCGCTATCTGACACTGGTAACAGTGAACCTGCTCTGTGATATATTTGCCCTTGTATCTGTAAATAAAAAAAATATTATGGTGTGGTATAAATTAATGGATTGTCAATGATCAAACTTAAATAATATTTGATCTTAAAAAGTATATATTTAGTTTTAACTAATATCTATCAAATATAAAATATAATAAAAGTGTCACTGAAACTGAATCACCATATAATATGATGACTAAGTGATATATTTCGTAATGATTAAGAAATTGAAGATTAGTAACACATCTTAACTTTGGTGACAGAAAATTTTGTTCGCTAAAATAATTATGAGTAACTGCTATAATACATACCTTGAAAGTTGGCATAAAATTTTCCCGAACTGCATTTGTTGCCCCAAATGAAGTCATTTGAAAGCAATTGTTATATTGTTGAATATGTGTCAAAAAGTGTATAGAATCTGTTCCTATTCCTGAAACCAATGAGTACAATGGTTCTGGTGGTGGATCCAATTGTATCAATTTCACTTTACCATTTGCGCAACACAATCCATTGGCTTCGTTTTTGTATTTTAATGCCTTACAGTGTGAGCAAACCAAGTTCATAGAACCAATAACAACACATTGGTAGTTACTGTAGTCAATTGACACATCGTAACTGAAAACAGCTGGATTCAAACTTGCGCGATTATTAGTTGAATGTCGCGCTCGCGCTTCACGCGTTTGTGATATCCGAATTCTTTCACGTTCATTTCCGTCGTCACGTTCTTGTGCAGTACGATTAGATCGGTAATTAGCTTGGTTTATACCATTTCTGGTTCTTCTACCTAAATTGCTTCGTCTTATAGGAGGCATATCAAATATAAATTATTTTTTCACTAATCACGAACTAAACAAACACTAACTAACTAAACACTCTGCACAAAACACGATATACGAATTTGTTTCGTGTATCACTTGACAATTCATCTGTCATCTGTCAAAAGTCATCTGTAACAGACAACTTTTTTTTTTAAATTTGATATGACTTGAACTCAAATCCTTTTAAGCCGTACGAATTGTTTTATTTATTTAAAATTTGAATTAAATTTTAAACAAATAAAAAATTTTAAATAAATAAAACAATTCGTACGGATTAAAAGGATTTGAGTTCAAGTCATATCAAATTTAAAAAAAAAAAGTTGTCTGTTACAGATGACTTTTGACAGATGACAGATGAATTGTCAACTGATACACGAAACAAATTCAAACAAAAAGGGCTATTTTTAGGGTTTTTCCAGCAATAATTCTAATTTTTCTCGCCGTAAAAACGATCCCTGAACTTCAACGAACATTTTAAAAAAAGATTTGGCCAAATTGGTCCAGGCGTTGTTGAGTTATGCGCTTAGGAACATATTTTGCGATTCATTTTTATATATAAGAAGATTTTTGTATTGTTTAGGCTGGGTACCGACTTCACTGCTCCGACCTTCAACCGCGACCTCCGCATGTGAGCTGAACGCTCTAACCATTACACCATAAAGACTGTTGCCTGCAATATTTCTAAGGCTTTTGATCTGAAGGATTTTGCTTAGCAAAACTAAAAACTCCTCAAAAACCCCTTAATATAACAGTCCGGTCCCTGCTTTCATCATCAGCTTACCTAAATAACTTCAAAGTATATAATTAGTTGTCTGTACGTCTCCATAATATTTAAAGAAATATCCTCTAACTCCTAACCGTTGAGGAGGTGTCTTCCGTCACATCAGCTTAGAAATAACATTATACACAAATATCTGATTACTTTAGATTAAAAAAAAATATGTGAAAACGTTGTACGTGCCCTTGAAATTTAAGGGTTTCCATCGATCCCACGTATTCCACCATCAGAACCTGACTTGTTTCCAATGGGGGCCACCTCGGAAGTGCACTCTTTCGAATAAAAAAAGAATTTTGAAAACATACATAAAAAATATGTAGTCGAAGATAGAACCTCCTCCTTTTTTGAAATCGGTTAAAAAGTCGCGTTTTTAATTACCCAATAATTGGGCATCTTTTTCATAAAGTTCATCGGTCTCATCATGTCATGTAGCATATGTCAGAATGACTCTTCATTATTAGGACAAGTTATCCCAAATAAAAATAATATAATCTAATTATCTTAAAGTTAATTCTCAACTCTACTATATATTTATGTACAGATACTATAAATAACTAATTCATGTGATATAAATTATTTCATTGACTACTTCTACTCTTACCTTACGCATCTACCGAAAAAATCAATAAAAACCTCTTCAGTTGGATTGGTGCAAAAATCTTTCGAACCCGATGAATAGCAAGGGGCGGTTCAACAAGCTGAAGTGATGTAGGTAAGGCCAAATATTACCATTCGGTCACGCCCATGGTCAAATTGGGTAAGTCGGGTGATAATAGGTGGTAACTGAGGATTTTTATAGGTCATTTTGCTAACTTATTGTCTCAATTAACTTAGATATAGAATCTGAACTATCGTATGTGTTTTTTAACAAAGTCTATGTTGCTGGGAATATCAGAATCATTATCTCGGCATTTGTTGTTTTACTGAATATATTTTAAATTTATGTTTATCATAAATTTTCTCTATTTTTTTGAATTTAGATATATTTTTGAAATAAATATTAACTTTTTCCGTCATTAAAAACATTTAATTTTTTAGTTTCGTTCATTATTTTTTAATACTAATTTTTAAATTACATTTGTTTTTTATCCGTAAACTTGTACGTAACCTTAAAACTTATGACCTCCATAGGGACTTCATCCGACTTCAAATATCATCTACGTGTGTAATTATAAAATAATCAGTATAATTTAAAATTTGTAGTAAAAACTAACTTTTCTGGCATTTGTTAAGTTTCCCAGTAATTATTAAAAGGTAGCCTGTGTACCAAAAAAAAATCCCATATGTAATTTACTGTTTTATTCAAATAGTTTATTTTAAAACAAAACAAAAATTTAATCAAAACAATATAATGAATAACATTTAATTGGAAATGATAGTCCTCAGATAATCCTAAAAATACAGAGTGTTCTGAATATTTCTGTCCTTTTTCATTTTATTTTAACTATGGTAACTGTAGAGTTGAATGAACCTGGGCCATCTATGAACCTGACTGTTTGGAACATTCTTACTGGGACCCGAACTGTTTTCATCCACGTTACATATTGACATAATATTCGGGAATCAATTCTATTTATTTTACGACATAACTGTATACATATTATCCTATTTTATTATCTCCTAAGAATGTAGCATATTGTTCTTTTTGAATGTGCATATTGCAACTTTTAACTTATTTAACAATTATCTCTGTACTCGTGGGCATACCTGTGCAATATATAAACAATATAGTTTGGCGTTATATTATCATTATTTAGATCCAGGCTATATATAATAGACAACAAAAAAACTATATCAACTTTTATAGGTGTGGGTCATTCTTGAAGTCATTAATTAAAAAAAACACATAAAATGAACTAAAAATGGCAAAAATTAAATCATAGTTTGGTTAAAAACAATATACGTAATATATAAAATAAATAGGCTTTTGTTTTAAACCAAGTTATGCAGTGTATTTAATTATATATCTTCTATACTTCATATATATATATATATATATATATATATATATATATATAATAAACCTATATATATATATATATATATATATATATATATATTTACTAAATTTGTTTGATTATTAATATTATATAGAATTTAAATATAATAACAAATGAGATTCGCTGGTTGATAATATGTGTTAAGAGCCATACCAATACAATGAAGAATTGTTAATATTTAAAGCAATGTTTATATGTCAACAAATCAATTTTTTTTAACTTAAGTTGTTTATGGTCGAATATAACATTAAAATCAGAGATTATTAAAAACTGTGTTGAAATTGTTTTTAAAAGCATGTAATGTATGACGTGTGGTGTGGTTAAGGCGACAGGATTATTGTTTCAATGATACGATAGTCGCTAAATAAACGTTTTTCATTTTTCTTTGATTGTTTATCCATAGGGCAGATCTCCAGTAACCAAGCTGGGTATGACTGGATATTCTTTAAGTTGACAGCTATCATCGAAGGCTGTTTTTTGAAGCCGACGTTATGCACTAGGTTCAAACCAAATAAACCTATATATATATATATATATATATATATATATATATATATATATATATATATATATATATATATATATATATATATAATAATTAATTTTTGTCAGAAAAAAGTTAAAAAGATTAAGCCCATAAAAACAATTAAAAACTAACAAATGAAAAGTAGAATCTACAAAAAAATACATTAAGGTTATAGGACATTTTTTTTTTACACTTCTCAATATCGTTTTGAAGCTCCACTTTAAGTACTATATTAGCATGTAGTGTTAACACAAAAATGTCAGGGTGGCCTGACGGTCAATGACCTTAAGTCATAGCTTATGTTGGGTTCAGCTAGTAAGTGGATTTTTATATCAAACGGGTATATGTACGATTTGATTCCTTACTAGTGATCGCCCTGTGGCCGAAATTCGACCTCAATGTATTAAATTATCATCATATCTCTCACATAATAGAGTAAAAGGAAATTTAAAAATTATATATTACTAATTTTTTGTTTACAAGTACTTATGTTACTTATATTACAAGTTTTTGTTTCCACAGTATTTTCAATATATGATCAGAAATGTATTTGATACATTACATTAATTAAATTAATGAATGTCTATGTATTAAAATATATGCAAACTATCCGAAGAACTAATATTCACTAACATTTTTTAAATTGCATTTAATTAAATCTAATTTCCATTAACTTTCAATAATCAACAAAGTATTAATAAATATAAATTACTACGCCACTGAACATTATAACAAAGTATCATAAGTACAATTTTTTAAAGATTTTCAGAACTGTAACAACTTCAGAGCATCAAATATAATTACTTTTCTGTTATAAACATAAGTATGGAGTAATAAATGAATTAATATATTTTTCTTATATTATAACATTATAACATTTCTAATATTATAATATCATATAAAAACAGAGAATATATAAATAAAACAATTTCGAAATGGATATTTAAGTTTAGTATTATATTAAAACAATAACGAATAGAATTTCTTAATTTATTTTTTACAATTTCGAAATACAAGGTTCAAAGAATAAAATATCAAATAGTCACATATCTTATTGCATTAATCATTAGACACTTTAATATTTATCACTGCTTTAAAATGTCCTGTTAATAATTCATAATTTTTACTATTTGTCCTATGTGTTCCATCTATGTAAATTATTTTGTTTCATTTTAACTCCTGCATATTTTCCTTACTTCATTTATGTTATTATTATATTATTATTTTTATCTTTGTTATATTGGCCACCTAAAATATATATTACAATAAATACCAAGGCTGATCAAAAGAACAATTTCTTTACCTAAAGTTTTAAATAAAATTACATTGTTCTTTTCTTATTTATTTCACGCTTCAATCTCGCCCTTATAGATAGCTCATCTTTGGTTGGTTTTCTATGGCTTTCATTTATCTATTACTATCTGCTGTGTGGCTGCATTATTTTCCACGTGGCAGCTAACAATTTACCAACAGAAATTAGAATTTTATGAAAGTATTTTATAACTGTTAATATTCTATGGGATATTCATTTTAACTCTTCATGCACAAATTATTATATTTATTACCTGCAATAGTCGATGAGAGCTTTGTTAGAAATACAATTACTAATGAAACCTGAAATTAATCATGATATACAATATCTCCAGAACCACATCAATTAATAACAGGTCAACTGAAAAGTCCCTAACCTGACACATAGATAGCGGTACTAGAATTAAATCCATATGTTTTTTAGTTAGCCCTAACCGAAAAGATGCGTGTTTAAATTTGACAGCTGTCGAATCATTAGTTTGTGAATTATAGCATTTTGAGTAAAGCAACTTTTGTTATTGTGAAAAAACGGATAAAAAGAAGTTTCGCGTGTTGATAAAAATTGAATTTTGAAGGGAAAAAATACAGTTGAAGCAAAAACTTGGCTTGATGCCGAGTTTCCGGACACTGCCCCAGGAAAATCAACCATCAAGGATTGATATGCTAAGTTTAGACGTGGTGAAATGAGCACCGAAGACAGCGAACGCACTGGACGCCCAAAAGAGAAAACATAAAAAAATCGATAGAATTTTGAATGGCCGTAAATTAAAATTGAATGAAATAGCAGACACTCCAAAGAGATCAACTGAACGTGTACATCATATCGTTCACGAATATTTGGGTCCTGCTTCATCAAAACAATGCACCGTGTCACAAGTCAGTGAAAACGATGGCAACAATCCATGAATTGCGCTTCGAATTGCTTCCCCATCCATCGTATTCTCCGGATCTGGTCCCCAGCGACTATTTCCTGTTCTCAGATCTCAAATAATGCTCGCTGGGAAGAAATGTTCGTCGAATGAAGAGGTGATCGCCGAAACTGAGGCCTATTTTGAAGCAAAGGACAAATCGTACTACAAAAATGGTATCGAAAAGTTGGAGAGGCGCTATAATCACTGAATCACCCTTAAAGGGAATTATGTTGAATAAAAACAAACTAATTTTGCCAAAAAAATGTGTTTTACTATGGTAGGCCGGGGACTTTTCAATTGACCTGTTAACAGTCCTTAAGCAAGAACAATTTTTCTTTTTTTTCTATATCTTCTTCTTCAGACATCAAATTAAATCAAAAGCTGATTTTGGATATTGGGTATCTTGTAAGCAAAGAATGTTGGGATGAAATTTTTACATATGTCGAGTTTTTTATAGTATATATCTTCCAATAAAGCGGACACATTAATTTGTTTTCTCTGCAAAATATTTACGTGGCCATACTATTCTTGATCTTTTTTTGTACAAGCTTGCCATAACTCTAATAATTCCAACAATACGGGAATAACCGAAAGTAACACAAAACATTACTTAAAATTAAAATTAAATAACTTTGTTTAATAATGTTTTAACCACTCACTTTCCCCATCACATCCAACGTTTTAACATAATTTAAAATTTAAGGATTTGTTTTCCGATTAACAATTGCCAGCCGGCATTTTGCGGTACAATATTCCGGGATTTTAGTTTTAAATATTGCGCGCCAGTGGTTGAGTTACGTTAACAGGAACGACGAATAATCGACCGTATATAAGAGTTGGAGCTATATATATATATATATATATATATATATGAATTAAATTTTTTATAGTCGCGTTAGTTAGCGACTCCAAACACGCACTTAATTTTATTTTATTTTATAAATTAAAAAAAAGCCTCTAGTCCCAGCGAGATTCGATCCTAGTACGTTGTTGGCGGCGAGTTAAATTCTGCCCGCACAGCTGCCCACTGGGTTTGTTTATATATTTTGTGTTACCGATCTGACGGCTATTCTAGGTTGCTGGATTTGGGCGTTTTTCGTTTTATTGGAATACATTTGTTTCTAGGACATATTACATAAAAATTAGGCCAAAAATACTTCCTGGAAATAAGTTTTAACCTTGTCAAATATCACGCCTCCAGGTGTCTCCGTTTTCTTCAAAAAGTTAGACAAAATTTTCGCTAAGCCGATTAATATATAGACAATAAAAATATGTTGCGCCAATTGTTCCATAAAGAAATTCCCGGATATTTTAATATTACTACATAAAATAGACCCTAATGTAACTAAAACGTTACTTGAGTGATAAATAAATATTTAATTTAATTTCGGGTAAGCCATTAGGGCAGTAAATATCTATTTATCAATGCAACAACCCCCATCTGCCGATAAATGTACTCTATTTAAAGGGGTGATAACAACTAGTCGATAAGGGTAGGTCAACTGATAGCTCAATGTGTGTACTGCCTAATATGGGAACTCTAAATATTGTCTGATTCTACAGGGTCGTTTACTTACAAAACATTTACATTGTTGTTTAAAATCATGATTCCAGCTTTTATTTGAGGACAATCGTTGTAATTATAGACTGAATCATCTGCGTAATCTATTTTAAAAAATGCGTTCATCAGAAAGTTGTGACTAATATTAGGGTCTAAACATATTGCACTCTATCCGTTAATATTAGCAACAATATAAATATTATGTTGTATTGTTTTTGTAAAGTTTATCATATCTCATAAAAATGCATTTATTATATGCACCAGAAGTTGAATGGTTTAAATAATTAATTCAGAAAATTAATTGTTTGAAAGAGTTGTTTATTTTCATTTCTGGAATAGCCTTTAGAGCTTTTTTTTTGTTCCGTTTTAATCTGTTCCGTCCATTTATGGAACAGCTAGGAGTCCTATGGAGGCAAATCAGGCGAATAGGGCGGTAGCGGTATAATATAAGTTACATTTCTAAATCATGATGGAAAGAGTTATCGCTTAATAATTCCGGCCTTCTGACACAAATACATTCAGACCAACTTTCATACTCAAATAATTTTACTTGTTAACAGTTTATTGTGTTGTGCATAATTTAACTATACATTTTTACAGCCGAATATTTATTACATTTGTTGATTGATTTGTTTTCACTTTAATGAATTTCATTATGTTTTTCAAATCAATCATTTAATTAATTAAAGTCGTCACTACACTTGATTGATATTTGCTCATTAGAGGAGAATCTTTATAGTATTTGTTTGTATATTTAATTTATTACATTTTTTAGAATCGCAGGTGTTTAAAAAATAATTCTATTACTTGGACTTTCCATTGTGGATCAACAAGTCATGTCAAGTGACTTAGTTGCTTTATTTATATATGCTTATAACAGAATTTATTTCATGCTTACATATCTAACAGGTCAATTGAAAAGTTCCCGGCCTATCATAGTAAAACAAATTTTTTTGGCAATTTTTTTTATGCAACATAATTCCCGTCAAGGATGATACACTGATTATAGCGACCCTCCAACTTTTCGATGCCATTTTTGTAGTACTATTTATCCTTTGCTTAAAAATAGGCATTAGTTTCGGCGATCACCTCTTCATTCGACGAAAATTTCTTCTCAGCGAGCATTCTGGTCCGGAGAATACGGTGAATGTGATTGTTTCACCATCGTTTTCACTGACTTGTGATACGGTGCATTGTCTTGGTGAAGCAGCATTTTCTTATTCGTCAAATGCGGTCGCTTTCCGGCGATTTAGTCCTTCAAACGGTTCAATAACGTTATATAATAGTCGCTGTTGATAGTCCTTTCTTTTTCAAGGTAGTCAATGAAAATTATTCCAGGCGCATCCCAAAATACAGATGCCATAACCTTGCCAGCTGACTGTTGAGTTTTCCCAAGCTTTGGAACGAGTTCATCATGTGCAGTCTACTCGGATGACTATCGATTGGTGTTCGGAGTTAAATGAAAGAGTCATGTTTCATCCATTGTCACATATCGACGCAAATACTCGTGTTTATTACGCTTGATCATCTTCAAACACTGTTCCGAATCATCAATTGGTCGTTGTTTTTGGTCAAATGTGAGCTCACGCGGCACCCACTTTGCACAGAGCTTTCTCATACCCAAATATTCGTGAATGATATGATGTACACGTTCAGTTGATATCTTTATAGTGTCTGCTATTTCATTAAATTCCAATTTACGGTCATTCAAAATCATTTTGTAGATTTTTTTAATGTTTTCGTCGGTACCAACCTCTTTTGGGCGTCTACTGCGTTCACCGCCTTCGGTGTTCATTTCACCACGTTTAAACTTAACATACCAATCTTTGATGGTTGATTTTCCTGGCGCAGGGTCCGGCAACTCGGCATCAAGCCAAGTTTTTGCTTCAACTATATTTTTCGCTTCAAAAAGCAATATTTTATCAACATGCGAAATTCCTTTTATCCATTTTTTTCACAATAACAAAAGTTGATTCACTCAAAATACTATAATTCACATACTAACGATCCTACAGCTGTCAAATTTATACTTGCATCTTTTTAGTGTTATTGCTAACTAAAAACATATGGATTTAATTCTAGTAGCGCCATCTATGTGTCAGGCCAGGACTATTCAATTGACCTGTTATTAAACTTTCGAACAAATTTGTAGAGTATAGTTTATAACAAAACTTGTTTCAGTTAAAATGTATTTGAAAACACGTATTATTGAAAAAATATTGTACACGGCTAGCCAGTATATAGTGTGATGGAAAGGAAAATGTTCTTCGGCCGAAGACGACTTAATAGACTGTGATTGGTTTAAATTGAGCACGCGTATTTTGTTAAAATTCGTTTTAATTTGATACGTCGAGTAAATTCTCACGTAATTATAACAGTCACATGGTATTGTTTATCATTATAATATTTTGAAACATATTAAAGTATTTGTTTTATAAAAAAAGAAAGATTTAACTTGCAAACTTCATCTTTTTACAGTTTTTCTTTGTAAAAAATATAAATATATGGTGAATTTAAATTAATAGTCTTAGGATGACTTTCATTTTATGTTATTCTTTTATTATAATTTTAATAGAATGGCTTACCAATAAATAAAACAGCCGGCTTGGTGGCGCAGTGGTAAAGACTACAGGACGGTTCACCTACTGCTGCGATAGTCGCGGGTTCGAATCCTGCTGGGGCATGGTCATAAATTTATATTTGTGATTGTCTTTGCAAGAGTGCAAAATCCGACAAAGAAATGATCCCAGTCATGGCAGTAACCAGGCTGGGACGAGTCATCCCGGAAGGCCAGGTGTCTTCTGGAAGAGTTCTAAGTTGGTCACTCGCCAGTCGGTAAGCTTATTGGCGAGGACCGTGGTTCAGAGTCCACGCTAAAATGTAGGTCCAGGTAAACCTGGATTTATTATAAAATTGTAATTAAAGATAAAAACATAAAATCTTTATGTTAATTTAAATAAATTTATAAATAAATCACTCTATTTAACAGGGGGATACAAATTAGAGATAAAATATTTTTAAATTGTTGTACTTATGTATGTTTAATAGAATTCCACTATTGGCAGATATAAACATTAGTACTTAACAAATGAGTGAACTAAAATTAGTCATAATATGAAATAGAAAAATGTTTCGCCAGCTTGATTGGCGCAGTGATCAAGACGACAGGACGGGCATCCTATTGTTGTGATAGTCGCTGTTTCGAATCCTACTGAGGCATGGATGTACTTTATTTTGCAATTGTAATTGTAAATGTCTTTATAGTTAACAGTGGAAAATTCAACAAGGAATAACCGTCTCAGTAACCAGGCTGGGTAAGATCGGATGTCCTCTGGGATGGTCTCTAAGCTGGTCACTGACCAGTCGGGGTAGGCTTAATACCGAGGACAGCGGTTCGGAGCCCATGTTAAATAACTAATAAATAAGTCCAGTTTAAATAAAAAGGTCGTTGGTAAATAGGAGACTTTTTACTTTATTTTTTATATGTTTAAAAGTTTTATTTTAGGGTAATTAGTTAATAAATCTTGCTAATCACAAAACTGTTAAAACTAATTACAAAGGCAAATTTAATATAAAACAATTAATTTAGATTTTCGTTTCATTAAGAATAAACTGAACATTAAAAACATTAGAGAGTAAGAATTATCACATATCATAATGTTATGTACCATATATAAACTAAGTTTGTTCTTATCGTGTTATTCTATTGTAACTCTAATCTATAAGTATCCATTATAAACAGTTGGCTATTTTATAGCTCATGGCAATGTAGAATATTATCGAAACATAAGATAGTGTTGTAAAAATAATAAATATCAATAAAAATATAATAAAATTTTGATTAATTTTTTAAAAATTTATTTAACTAGATCATATTTAAATGTGTTTTAATTTTATTTTACTCCGTTCTAATATATACGTTTTTTTTCTTCTTTCTTAAAATATCTTCTACATGTTCTTGAATTTAAACGTTACAAATACAGAATATTAACTTACAGTATTATATTGCTTTTGACAGGCATTTAGTAATTCACTAGAATAAAGAGTTATTGAAAGAAAAGAAAGTATTTTAAACATAACACGTAAAGTAAAATGTCAACGAATGTCACTCTTACTTTAAACCAATCACACCATACTGACTTGTCATTGACTTGGTAGTTATTAACAAGTCATAATCGGATCTAGCTGGACCTGGGTACGAAAAATGGAGTAGAAATCAGTTTCAGCGCGTTCCCTGATAATGTTTGGTCGGATTTAAGACATGTGAGCGTACATTATTCTGAAGAATGATTTGAAATAATTTTTTTCATTCATTTCCCTTTATATGCACATCAATTGCGGTCGACAGTAACTCACAGTAATGCTTTCATTTCATCTTCGTCATTTCTTTATATTACTTTATATTCATTTCATTCTTTATAGGTTCTGCATTCTTTTGATTCCTCCAGATATCCATAGTTGGTTTCAGAATATGTTGTTGATGATATTTACTGGAATTCGCTTACGAATTAATATGCTTCAGATTGTTTTAATAAATATAAATAAATCCGATATAAAGTTGCTACCCTTTTCTGTTGTTGACTCACTAGGTATCAAATCAGTAGCATTTTTTACATACTAAATAGTGAAGTGAAAATCCCTGCATAAGCTGCATAATATTTGAAGTATAAATTATGATGCTCAGTGTCATATTATATTTTCTTGAACAATATATTTAGCTCGCATATTTAGCAATATATTAGTTTATTTGACAAATATTTACCTTATAGTAATACACTATTAATATAGTTTAAACTACATTTTTATTAGTAATATTCAAAATTACAGTTACTTTGAATTAATTGGGATATGACGGACCAGCGTCGTCATAAATTTCTAAGTGTTTGATAGGCTTCATTAGCAGATTTTGAAATCGAGCAACGAAAATAAATATCGAAAATGCAATTTCGAACTTTCCATGATTAGCGCTGTATGCACTGAAAAATGAATACAATAACTAAGTAGTACTAAATAGGTAACAGTTATTTTAGGTAAGGATTTGTCAAAACTGTCGTATTTAACAATAAAATTAGGTTTACATTGATATTTTACGCACTTCTACCAAGAGATAATGCTGTTCAAAATACATGCAAGTCTAATAATATTGCAACCATAAAAAATACAGTATGTTTTATATGTCCCAGGCAACATCTGTTTTTATTTCATTAATAATGTTCATTAAGAATAATTTCCAAAATATATTTGTTATGATAATGTATACAACTCAAGTAACTCAAAATAAAATTTAAATAAGAAATTTCAATTCAAAGTTCCATCACTGTAAGAAAAAAAACTTTACATACCTTTACAGTAAAATTTCTGAAAAAAATTAAGACATACTTTACTTTAATACTTTAAACTCTATTAGGAAATATAAGGTAAAACTTTTGGCATATCTAAACATTTTATAGATTTCTGAAGGAATTACTACAATTATTAGTCAAACGACAGTTTTATTATGCTATTATCGGTAAACGAGGAACGGTCGCCCTCGGTAATTATTTGGTGGTTAAACAGTAATAAACCTAAATGACATCCTTGATATGCTAACTGAACAGAGGGTAGTTTTATGCTTTAGATTCCACGTTTCATCATTTTTGAAATAGTGAAAGTCGATGGAAGATTAACTGTATATTTATTAATAACTTAATTTATTTTAGGCATTAAGAAACAACTTTGAATGATTTATTTGTTAATTAGGTTAATTAACAAAGTTTTTTAATAATAAATGAATATTCGTAAGAAAATTGTTTATTTATCGTCTTTCTATAGAAGATATGCTAGATTCCGTTGTCTTATCTTGATTTAGATCCATCAGTGTACTAATTATTACCTAAATTAAAAACCATTTCTATTATTATTTTATTGTCACATTAATTAACATTAATGCACACGCAAGGCGAGTATGGGATTAATATATCAGTATGTATTTTGAAAAATTAAAATAAAACTAAACTACTTAAGTTAAAGTTAACGATACACTTATACATTATACAAGTTGTAGTTTGGTTTGCTTCAATCTTATGATCCTGCGTGTTGGCCAGTAGCTGCAATATAGCTACTGGCCACATGTTGAATTTCATGTTTTAAGGCGAAATCTTGGATAACTTCGTATATCTATTTGATTTCGATGTAATCATGTAACTCTTCGTTGATTACGTAGCGATAAGCATGGGTAATTAATCGTAGAACTTTATTTTGGGTGCGTTGGATTACTAGTTGGTTTGATGTTTTAGTGCAACCCCATATTTGCCACCATAGGTCCAAATTGGCTTTATGATTGACTGATAAACCAATCTCTTTTATTTTAGGTCAAGTTCAGAATATCTTCCGACTAACCAGTACAGTTGCTTGCTTTGAGTCTAATCTGCTCTGCTTTTTGGCTAACATGATATTTTGAATTTAACCTACCATCGAGATGTATTCCGAGGCGTTTAGATTCTGCTTGAAGAATCGGACATCCGTCAAGTTATAATTATATTTTTGTCATTTTGCTGCAACGCAAAATTAACATGGACAGATTTGAAGCTGTTAAGCTGTATTTTCAGTCTCTAGTCCATTTGTAAATCTTGTTGCCCGCTACTTGTATTTTTTGTACAGTGTTAGACAGAGATGCATCTTTCGCCGCGATAACTGTGTCGTCGTCAAATATTCGAAATATGTTTTTCTTTTGTTGCTGGGATATCAGCAGTATAGAGCAGACACAGGAGTTGTCTCGACACTACCATGCGAGACTTTTGCTTTTTCAACAACCGCTGTTACTCTGTGCACTTGGTCGATTGTCGAGTGGTTATTTCGAAATCCAAACCGGAAATCGGGTATTTCTATAAATGGTTTAATAGGTTGTAAAGGCAGTTTCTCAAATAATTTTAATATCGCAGATGTAGCAGCGAAATAGGCATGTAACGAAATTGCGGAACATGCTTCAGTCTCAAACAGGCATCGAATATATATGTCAACATAATTATTGCTTTTCGTGGCAGCTCTTTTAATAACCCAGGCGAAATATCATCAATTTCAGGAGTCTTTTTAGGATTGAGGTTTTTGACCATTTCTGTGTCAACTTCCATTGGAAAAATCAGATTTACAGCTACATCGGGCTGATAAAGAGAATTTATACCTATTGTAGTTTCTATATCATTCTGTTGGAATACGTTAGCTGAATTTTGTGTTCAGCTTTTTCTTGGTTGCATCGAACTCATTCATTTCGATCATTTTTAATAGGCGGTACTCTTCTAATAATTGGTCTTTTAAATCTCCGAATTGCTTTCCAGAGCAAGTATTCTTTGTCTGTTTCCTCGCTTAATACTCTTACATATTGATTCTATTAAATATTGTTTTGTCTACAGCATTTCTGGTTCTGTGCCATATTCTTCTAGCTTTTAATTTTGAAATAATAAATAACTTGTTTTATTTAATAAATTTTAACGTTTATGATAGTGAAGTAAACCACCCGCAAAAACATTCTATTCGATTCAAGACTCTGCATACTACGATGTATAATTTATTATATTCACTCTTCACTTTGATCAAGGAGACAAGACGGTTCTACAATTCTACTGTTGGTATAATCGCGGATTCAAAACCAGCTAGGAATATATGTTTATGAATATGAAATGGAATACTGTGACGCATTAATTCTAACACCAATGCAATACCATACAGCTAGAAAACTCTTTTTCAAACAACTAATACATTTTCTTGAGCATTACATTGAATTCATTGCTGCTTATTCTGAACTTGACACCCATTATTAATTATGGTTTAATTAAATATTATAATAATTAATTAAAAATCTTTACCTGGCAATAAAGTTGTTGTTTGGTAGTTTATTCTGGTATGATCCAATATTACAGCAACTTTTTTTAATGAACGAATAATTCACTCATTTCTCATTTCTTATAAATTAATGTATTTGATACATTATGATATTTATTTTTTGATTTATTTCTATAACTACTACGAAAACCTATTTCAATATTTTGACATATGAAGGTAGTTGTTGCTGACAAGACCTATAATTAATGGTGCAATTTTTTTATTGATTTATATCATTATTTTGTGGCGACAAATCAATGGAAGGCTAAAAGATCACTCTAAAAATCGTAATCAATAACTGCTTCATGGACTGGACAAATGATGGCATATACGTATTTTTACAAAGGGGAAGAATGACATAATTTTGGAATAAGAAATATTAATATATAATTTATATCTTCTTCTACTGACAATCAAAAGTTCGAATACCACTCAGGACATAGGTGTTTGTAGAAGTCATGTAATTTAATGTATTCTGTGTTTGTGATTTATAGCCAAGAATATATAACCAGACAAGGAACTATCACCTTAATCACGCTATTGGTCAATTTAATGCTGAAGACCGTGATTCGGAATCCATGATAGACAGTAAGTTCAATTAAAAGAAATTGAATAAAATGAGAAAAGTCGAAACTAATTCAGGTAATGTATACTGTAAGTTGGATTACAATCTCTTTTTCTCTTTTAGCACTGTTAAAAATAAAAGAACAAAAGATATTATATCTTTAAGAGTTCTAAATGTAAATGAATATTTATAACGTATTTTTGGAAAATCAAAATTATATTCTTCCTGATTGTAGGTAATACTATAATACTTGAAATAAAGATAATATTTGTCCAAAGGTACTGTACGAGAATAAGGTGAAAAGTTCTCGGTCTAACACAGAGAGGCGTTCTAATAAATTTAAAATTATGACTCCTGTCTAGATGTCATTGTAATTCCATAGTAATATTCGTGTCACGTTGACCAGACAAAATGTTATAATGATCTTTCCACATAACTATATATTCTTCCGCTTGTAGAATTCTCCGTCAAATGATCATTTTCAATTTATTCATTCATCTCTATATCTCTATATCAATTAATTGATACTCAATAGGGATACTCGTAATGACTTTGGAACAGTCTAATGCATCTTAGAAATGTGTGTTTTTGAAACGAGGATCCAAGAGAGTGGCGACAGCAAGGATATTAATATTTTCTGTTTGTAGCAATCGTTTCTTAATTTCTTTAATTACATTATTTTTAAAACGTTTTCCGATTATCTGTTTTGGTTGAAAGTCTGTAACTTTTATGGTAAGTAATTTGGTAAGTGGAATAACTTTACTGCAGGTTACATATTTTTCACCATACTTCTTACAAACTTCAGTTAAATTAAGAATAATTGACGTTTCGATATTTTATTCTTATAATATCGATGTGTTGACTTCGATATCAACGAATATCCATCATCCATTACTTTCCATGCGTTTCATGCTAAAAATGAGGCGCCACGTGAGGCACCGTCAAGAACCACTACTATACCAGAAGCCATCACAAAACCGCATGATATCGTACTGGACGATAGGCGAATGAATTTGCTGAATGCCGATGAAGAGCACATGTGCAAATGATTTTCGTACCAATACTTTTGGTCCAATTCAATAGGGATCCGATGATTTGCGGTACGGTGTAGAGCCCAAACAATACAAAAGTAATAATATAATTTTGTGACATATACAAAAAATTAAATTACCAACAAAACAAATCTAAATTAATATGACTATCTGGGTTCGGCACCGAGTTCAAAGTAGTCAGTTGGTAGTAGTTAAAATAATATTGTAAATAGATAAATTGGTTTAGGTAGGTATTAAGCTAAATTGTGTGTATATAGTAGAATATAAAATACGCGTAGTAGATAGGTTAAATAAGGTTTTTGATTATTTTTATTTAGTTATTACAACGATTATTATGTACATTTTTTATTTTAAAATGTTTTTTTTGTGTTAAAAATTTAACTTTGATTATTTTTTAATTTTTAATGAGTTCCTTATTTATTTTTTGAAATCGATTCAATTTTTTTGTTAAAAATATTTTGTTAAATCACTTGTATATCGGTTGAGAGGGCAACAAAAACAGTGCATAAATAGTGCCAGAAGGTTCTAGTTTATATAATGTGCAGTTGGTGTCATAAAGTAGTGAAAAATTAACTGAGAACGGGTAACTTTTAATCGAGCTGCTCTTTGCCAAGAAACAAAATTATTACATAAACATTATATGTAAATATCATTTCAAAAATGTACGTGCTTTGTTTTATGGGGCTTTAGTGAATTGCGGTGTGGTGATATTTAAGAAAGAATTATCTTTTCTGTGTTTCAAAGTAATCAATCCCATAGAGCTGAGTTGATGAATTCTTAAAATATCTAAGAGCAATAGTATATTTTATAGCATTTTAAATATTCCATAAGTCAAAGAGTTTAATAAAGCTTACCACACGGCGTGCATAGATTTTAAATATTAAATAACATGGCCAATAATGAGAAATTTAATGTTTTCTTCGCTTTATGAATCAAGTCTCAATGTTGGATAAGAAAAGCGAATATCCTAAAAATATTTACACCAGTTTTGTTATACAATAAATGAAAGTTTTTATGAAAGACCAACCTACAATTTGTCTTTACAATAACTTACATCTGCGTACATATATAGAAGGACCCATCGATGTTTTTATTAAATGCATTTCACTGTACTACACAAGAACAAATGGTTTGATTCTTTTGAGTCTGTGTCATGTTCTGGTGTTATTTAAGTCCGTCCGTTCTTATGTCTTCTTGCAATTCTCTATTTCTTGAGTGACAGTCGGTATCTGAAGGTATCGGTGTAAGTAATCAGTTCTGTAGTATTTGTACGTACCTACAAACTATACCGTAAACCGTAAACTATACTTCTCAAGATTTTGTGTTGGAAAACTTGTATCGTATTTAAGTTGCTTTTCACTGAACACCTCTATTATTAAATAACGTATGTCCATATAGGTTTTAACACTTGCTTGTATAATAGCAATTTATTTTGTATTGATAACTGTGATTTTATGGGGCTTCATCTTATTTGACTCTAAACAGTCTGGCTGTAATGTAAGATTTTAATAGTTCAGTAGGTTGTGTCAGTAACACTTTCTGTAGTTTATGAATAAAGACGTCATGCCATACCTTATCGAAGGCTTGTGCTACGTCTAAAAATATAGCTGAACATAGGATTTTAGTTTAGGTTTTTTCTTCTCTATAATCGGTTTTATTATTTTTAATAGGAGTTTTTCAAATACCTTAGTTGTTAATGGTACCAGGGCTTTTATTTCATTTGGTGGTTTTCCATGTTTTAGGATCATGGTAATTTCAGACATCCTCCAAATATCTGGAACATATTTTAGTCAAAAATGCTGCTTTGATCAAGTTGGTGAGTTGTATTCCCTTTGTTGGTAGTTTTTGCAGCAAGTGGCCTGTTATTAAATCATAGCTTGGTGATGTAGATTAATGGATTAATGTCGACTTGATAACTTTCCTTACTTCTTTCGGCGTGGCTAATTCGACGATACAGAATTTTCACATTTTATGTCCGGTAAATTAAAATCAATATCAGTTTCATTTTGTCTGGTTCTAGTATGTATGGACATCAGTTGCATCATATATGTGGAGCCCATATCTTAATCACTCTTGACAGATTGAGTTTCTGCAAGAAAAACGTTATTTCACCACGAATGTAACAAAAATTGTTCACTGAATTCCATGATTTCCGTGGCATTCTATTGCAACAAATTTTACACTTTAAAACCAACTACAGCAAAAACACTACGAAATTTTCCATTACAGCGATGGTATCATTGTTTATAACTTTCAAACAGTTAGTTTCTTTGAATTTTAACTGTCTTCAATTGTAATAAATATTTGATTTAACTATGTATTTAATGACTAGTCACTCTGAATTCACTTTCATTCACTCTGACTAGCAAAGTCGCACGTTTTCCAATGAAACACCCATTTTTAAACAGCCGGTAGTAACGATTCTATCATTCATCTCTATCCTGCGAACCTAAAATTTCACATGAAACTTCGACGGACGTCACTTTTTTCGTATTATTAAACTAAAAATATAATTGATTATTTGATCTGATTTTCCAGCGCAAATGAAGCAATAAAGGTAAGTATTACAACAATTAGGGTTGTGATAGGAAATACTTTTTACACGGAATCATTAAGTAGAACGACTGGTGGATTATTTCAATCTCGCCGGTTTCCGGAAATCAGAAAATCTGAAAGTACGTCCACGAAACAAAAATACTACACACACAGCCGATGATGATGGGAACAAAAACTAAATAAATAGAGGAACAGTTAACATTTCAGGTACACACTTTCCCCGTGGTGAAAATAATCTATTCCCAACTAAACAGACCCTGCGGCTATTGCTTTTCCTAGATTTCGGCTTGACTTGTAACAAAGCCGCAGTATTAATAGATAAAAAAAGGTCCCCATTATTGAGTACAAATTGTTGCGACCGCTGTGGGGTGAATGCACTCCTAGATCGCTACCGTGACGTCGTTTCAACTCTAGCGCGGACATTTTATACTTTTTTTGTCAAAAAACACCAGTCATCCTAGAGAGAATTGTTAGATTGAAGTCAATTTTTTTTGAAGAGTGGAATTTAATCGATCTCGCATCGATTAGTACTAGTCCTTTCTCTCCACCAGCTCCTACATCTTCGAAACCACATTGAGATGAGGATGCTTAGCGCATTAGTGGCCTCGTATTTTTTCTAGATATTAAATTATCTTTTAGGTTTTATTATATGTTGGTTATTTATTCCATGCAGAAATATTATAAGTGAATTGTGTCAAAGGAAATATTTTATTTAAAATAAATTTCCTAACGAAAAAGGTTATATTATACATTTGTTTATAATATCTTCATTCTTCATTTAGTATAATTTCTGTTTCAAGGTAAATCGTATTCCAACGATCTTCTATTTTATGGATTCCATAACTCTAGTGGTTTTCCTACCTTTGAGGGCCAAAAAATAACTCTCTGCAACAGTTATTACCACTTCATTTGGAAAATAATGTTCACCTTTTTCATCAAAAAACATTTTTTAATGGATTAGAGCAAGTAAATTGAATGCTGCAACAATTCACCCTTTAACTTGCAGATTTTTTAATGATTTTTTCAGCTGTATCAACAGGTATGTTATCTTGATTTGAAATGTTATTTTCTTCCGCAACCTGCTCTTCTCTTAACAGATTTTTACAACCAGGCTTTTTATATTTTGCAATCTCACTTGGTGTATTTTTAACCCTCTTTCTCTCAAGTATTTTGCAGTGTTCGCTTATGAAATTTATTTATGACCAATTAGTACCCAGTATTAAAGGTTCATTAAAAATCATGTTTAATTTATTTTGACAAAATATTGAAAAATATCGGCTAAAAAGATATCGATATATCGGCCAAAATTATCGATATTTTTTTCAGAAAATATTGATATTTTTTCTGCATCCCTACTTGTAGCGACTAATGCAGTATCATCAGCATATGTGGCCATTGTTTTATATAAGAGGTTTAGAGGTAATTTTTGAAGACATTTCTTTTTATATATCAAAAAACTGACGTCGAACAGATTCTTAACCGATTTTTGAACGTGAATTTGCTACAGTGTCAAAAAATAGGGTTTACACCATTACTTGGCCTATTTTTTCGATTCAAGATCATGATAGTAGTCAAAAGTTCATGCACCCATTTTGTTGTGTAATTCAATGTTCAAATTAATTAATTTAATTATGAAATTTTGGTTATATTAATGAACTAATGTTATTGAGCAACCTGTTAACTTTTAAAGCACCGCTTTTTTATATATTTTTAGGTGTAATAATGTGTTAATAACCATTTGTTATCGCCATTCACAATTCGGTGTCAATAAAATTTCTTATTTTTGTTTTTGAGGTAAGTTTTCGTAAATTACTATAGCCCAAAATTGTCTTTATATTCGACTGGGTTCTGCAAATTTGTTTGACATGTTAAAATTGTTTTGATTTATTTATTTTAAACTTATACAACGATGTTTTGTTATAATGAACGTATGTTGTGCTGTTATCGGAAATGACTATTCAGAAATATTATGTTCCTAAACATTAGGTAGAAACACTATTTAATAAAATTAAAGGAAATACTATTCATTCTAAGATCATATTTATCTTTGTTAATAAATGTTGTTTCCAACATTATTTTATGTCACATGATAATTTCTTTCCTTTGAACAATTCAGTATTCATGATATCAATCATTTTTACTTCGAAAATAATTCGGCAAATATTAATAAATTAAATCACGTAGTTACTTCTATTATTGAAAGTTTAGAAAAACTGGCATATTTGAAAAACATACTAAATTTGATACACCGAGTTAATAGTTTTTTCTAAGTAAAAAACATTAAACTATAAATCATTTAAAATAAATGTAGGACGCCATAAAGTTACATGCGTTTTTGATTTGTACCCTAAATCAGTAATATAATAAAAACAGTACAAATCTATAATTGTTGGAGAACTATTGTTAATTAAAACTATACGCAATATATAAAACATTATAAATTAATTAATTTATATTAGTTGGCAATTAATAACAGACAAAACGGATTATACCAATAATCATCGACGCTATAAAGAATACGGTTCTCATTCCTTACTCATTGTTTCAAATTTATGTCAAACTATTGACCTATAAATTTGTTTTAAAGAATTTTCTAAGCCTAGTTAATTTGAATCTTTATTGTGAATAATCGGTAATAATATATATATTTTATTCAAATTATTGTCAATCGATGGCCGCAATATTTTCTCATCTTTCAATCATTTTACGGATTCCATTTCGAGGAACGATATTTTTTTAGTAAAGTTCAGTAGTTCATCAGAGTAATTTATTCCCGTGAACTCATACTACCTACCCAGAGAGCTGATTGGAGATTGTCAGGGGCGCATTATTTTACAGGCTTTTCCAATAAAGGCACATCGATGTTGATATATAATGAAATAAACTGTGCATGAAATAAACTTTTTAATGTAACATTGTTTCAATATCTGTCGTTGCTTGTCGAGTGGTCGAATTTTTAATGATTTTGTCGCATTGGTGCAATCTTGGTGGCTATTTCACGGCCGTCGTTCAATGCAATCCAAAAGAAATCAGTTAACATCATTCAAATTTGGTTCATATTCATAGAGAAGAACACTTTACGCTGACGAATTTACATTGCTTAAAAGTCATCCTCTTGCATAATAGCGCTCAAGAGTTATAACGTTATAAAAGTTGTGAAGGATACACTCTTGCAGCCCTATATTTTTGGCCAATATATCGATAGTTTTGTTGACTGATATGTTCCAATATTTGTACTTTAAAATAAAAAATTTAAAATCACAAATTTACATATAGTATCAAGCCAAGAAATGCAATAATAAAATTAAAATTACCTTTTATCTCCACTGAAAATTAACAAGTTAGAAATAAAACCGTTTAGTGAATCTGTAAAATAAAGCAAGGAAGCTCTGAGGATTTTTTAATAGACGAATTAATTGCATCCACCCGCATCCTACATATTTACGAAACTGGGTCACCATACATTGTCTTAATTACCATATCAGCATTATGACAACTTGTTATTAAATGCACGAATAAATTTCAGAGAATACTTTTAGGGGACTGTGTAATTAAAAAAACTTTAATACAACTTTAGGATGTCAACGATGGCCTATTTTTAATGTTATACATATTTATTGGTTATTTATTACACATATAATAATAACAAAGTATAACTTTATCATTTAGTAGTGTTTATATTTAAATATAAACTACTAGGAATAGTTCATTATCGATATGAAACAGTTTTAAAATAAGTGGGTGGTAGTGTCGTTAGGAGAATTGATAAAATGCGGCGATCTCAATTTTCTGAAGAAATGCCACATTCAGTTTATAGCTAACAAATATGCAACTTGTAAACAATGGCGGCTCCTGATAAAAATTTTAAAGTGTTCTACAATTGTTGCAAAAAAACCTTATCTATTTTTTATAAAATAAGTCCATCCCACGTTCTTTTCCGTTCGCAAATTTGGTAATCACGTTGTTATTAAAACTGTATATTTCGGAGATAAACTGTTCTCCAATAGATATCAGGGAAGGATTTGTTAAACGATCTTCGGCCATTGGATATCTGAGATAGGGTTTGATGTGCTTTAGTGTTGAGAAACACCTTTCGGCCGCTGATGTTGTGATGGAGCTACCACGATTTCTAATAATTGTCTAGTCTCCTCCTGTGTTTGCTATTTTAAAATTATAGAAGAGATAGTGGACAATTTAATATTCTGCAATCATTTCTTAAATAAATAACTGAGAGTTCAGGCTGCAGTACTTTTCAATGCATTCCGAAAATAAATGTGATGCAACTACTAGATGCTCTTTAAAATGAAATAGATCTTTTGCACAATTTATTATAACATCACACACCTCGAAAGCAGCTATTCGGTAATTAAATTTTCTGTTGCTTGGACGGTTGCGTTTATTTTCTGGTGGCTTATAACTTATTATATCTGATGCTTCACTTATAATGTAATAGTATTTCAAACTTGAATGATACTGCGTTCAAAATATCGATGGCGTCTCTTATTTCCTGAATAGCGTAAGTGTCAATTATTAAAAAGCCAGGAATTTCTTGTAGATTGCCAAAAAATACACGTACTTGCTTATTTGTGGGAGCATCTTTAGGCATAATCAAATTTAGTTGGTGCGCATAACAGTCTACGTACTGAGCAAAGGGATATTTATTTAATTAATAAAATTCATCGCTGCAGTAGTGTTTTATTGAAATTACAAAATTAGTTTTGGGAGCTATTTTAGTTTTTTTTGGGACTTCTGCAGCACTACATTCCTTAAGAAATCAGCCGCCACTGCTTGTCAATATAATCAATGGTAATTTATATATGTATTTACATTGTAAATATTTTACTATTATTTATTTATACAGGGGATAGACAATATAATATGAGCGTCCGTATAAATAAGGCGAAGGGTATACTCAGTTGACATGTTAAGTCTTGTAGGTTATATTTCAGTACATTATACGCTCACACTTGAGGGCAAATCATTGGTGGTCGATTAGCAGGAGCGTCTGTGTTGAAAACAGCTGAATTATTTAAAGTTTACACGAGCGACAGTCTCTCTCCATGACAATAACAGCATACACAAAACATGGTGAAACATCATCAGCGAAGAGGAATAGTAGGAAAAATTGAAAGTCAACTGACAGGCCGATGAATATTAAAAAGGTTTTTGGCCAGGCATAAAACTAGCGCGGCAAAAGTGGCAGCATATCAAAACACTCAGTTGAGTATTACTGTTTCGACAAAAGTAGTTGGGCGGTAGCTTCATAAAGCTAACATTCATGGAAGAGCTGAGATTGCGAAACCCTTTAAAGCGGAAGCCTAAGCTGGGAAATAAGTGATTTAACGATCATAAAACCATGTCACTTGATAATTGGAAGAATCATCGTTTATATTGTTTCGTACAAAGCACCGGATTTATATATGGAGAACCGAGAAAGAGGCCTACGATCCGTTCATGTCTGCCTCCTACAGTCAAGCATGGGGGAGGTTTCGTTTGGATGGAAATATCTTGGTATTCAGCGGGTACTATCATTGATATCACTGGCCGCATTTATGAGAATGTATATCTCCACATCCTCAAAAATAAAGTACTTACTATGTTATGTTACTATTACCAAACAATACCATATTCAAATACAATCTGTAATACTTAGAATAAGTTATTATTGTTGTCGATAAGAGATGGCGGTACTATGTTTGTCGTGTTTTTCTAATAGATTTTCGAGTGGTGAATAATCTGTCAAGATGTAATTTTGATTTTCAGAGATATATATTTCTCATTCGCTAAGAATTAAAAACATATTATAATTATTTTAACAATCATAATTATTTTAACAATTATAATTATTTTGTGCTGCATTTTATTATTATGAATCATTTGAATCTGGATCAGTAACAGTAATATAGTTCTCCGACTTAGAAAGAAGTTAAGGCTCAAAGAGCTGCCAAGTACATGTTACCGAGTATGTGATTAGTTTAGATTTATTATGTCGTGATTATAACATACATACACATACATAAACCGCTAATATTGAATATACATATTATTAATAATAACTTTTTTTGCCGGCTTGGTGGCGCTGTGGTAAAGGCGATAGGACGGTTGTTGGATAGCTGTTGCGATAGCAGCGGGTTCGAATCCTGCTGCGGGTCGTAAATTTTTGTTTGTGATTGTCCTAGACAAGAGTGTAAAATCCGTCAAGGAAAATGATCCCAGTCATCCCAGTGACCAGGCTGGGTAAGTCTTCTGGGATGATTTCTAAAGTTGGTCACTCGCCAGTCGGTAGGCTTAATGCTCAGTACCGTGGTTCAGGGCCCAAGTTAAACTGTAAGTCTAGTCCAGATAGGCCCATAATTGGTAAAAGACTTATATATTAAAAATTATAACATATAATAATACATATAATAATATAATATATAATATATATATATATATATATATATATATATATATATATATATATATATATACTAGTGATACGGCATCAATTTAAAATATATTATTTTTAAACCTTCTTTTTCTTAATTTTTGATACCCCTTAAGGATTTTTTCAATATTTGTTGTTAATGATTAAGATTACTATTTATGATGATTTTTTGTGATTAAGAAAACTATTTGAATATTTTAATTTTTAATAATAATTTAAGTTTGCCATTATCTAGAGTGCCTAAAGTATTCTTAATAAGAATACGTATTGAAATGCCTATAGATCGATATTACATCAGAGAGAATATTTATTTATATGCTAGGAATCCCACACAATACCATTTTTACAGCCTGTACCATTAATAACCTATATTGATTTTTAGTAGTATATAAAATGGAAGATATATTAGTTGTGTCAAACAACCTCTTATTATGCATATGTTTTCAATTTTCCGATTAATTCCCAAATTTATAGTCATATTTTCAAACAAATTTGTTTCCAGATAAATTATTTCTTCAAGGTCCTTTTCTATTTATTTTCTATTTTTCTTAATTGATTATTCGTCAAATATCCTATTGAGGCATATAAGGCATCTTTGTAAAAATGGTTTTTGCTAATTTCATAATTGCCAACATTGTGGAGAAAGCATTAAGTCATAAAATATTTTTAACAAAAAAATTGAATCGACTTCAAAAAACTAACTAAAAACTCACTAAAAATTTAAAAAAAATAAAACTTTTAATAATCGTTATAATAACTAAATAAAAATAAACAAAAAAACTTATTTAACCTTTCTATCACACTTATTTTATATTCAATTATATACACACAATTTAGCTTAATACCTACCTAAATCTATTTATCTATTTACAATATTATTTTAACTACTACCAACTTACCACTATGAAGTCGGTGCCGAGCAACAAATTAAATTTGTTTCGTTTGTAATTTAATTTTGTGTATATATCACAAAATTTTATTATTATTTTTTATATTGTTTGGGCTGTACACCAACTTTAAACATACATTTAAAAAATATATATAAAAAAATATATTGCTACGAATATATATCTGCAAAGCATTTTAAAAAACTATTACACCAGTAACTGAATAACGTCTTCACTGCTACGTCAGCTGAAGATCTGTAGCAGAAAATGACGGTATTAGCGAGCAACAGGCAAAAATAATTATTTAAGAACATATACTATTACAATGTCAATCAAAGTTCTCACACAACCAACCATATTTAGGCTTATTTTGGTTATTTGTTGTTCAAATCGCATGGTTGGTACACGCTTCTGAATTATTACATCCCTTGTATTCATAGTTTCGTTAAAAGATGGGAATAGGAATTTCGATTGGACTTTGAACTTTCTAAACCTAATATTTGTTTAACTAAAGTGCAAATAGACGCTTGGTTTAAAAGTTAAACCGAACCGACATAAAAGCAAATCAATTATACCAACATATATTTTTTATAGGTCGTTTAATTTCTATTTATTTTCTTCCCACCATATCATGCCTCCCCTAATTTAACTACCAAGTCAAATTGACAGATACGCTTAAACAATCCGTGAAAGGGTGTTAAATAAAATACGCCTGCACCTGTAACCCAAACTTTTTTCAACGTCGAAAAAAGTGAAAACATTTCAAGGGGGTTGTCTCGAGACAGGTTCTTGACCTACCACATGGGGAGAGTGAGAAACCAGTTAGGAAAGAAGCGAAGGGTAACTTTCGGTTTTCAGACCCTCTTTAAAAGGATGACTACAAAAAATAGATAAAAAAGGTTTAATTTTAGGAATATATTAGTCAATATGTATTGTTCATTTACTATATAAATATAAAGTTGCATATTAATACTACATTTAAATAGACGTTGCATATTTAGATTTAATATATATTTTTAATTATTAGGACCTTGAATGTATTATAACGGCTTTTAGTGAGAAAAATTGGTACAATATTTGTTAACGAAAATATTTCACATAATTTCCTACAACTTTTTGTGTCAAAATAACAATGCTGGTTTGGCAGTGATGGATTTTCGTACTTATGCCAAGCCATGTGGTACCGATATGAAAAAATGGTAATCACAAGACACTAAAATATCCTTCCTAACTCTTGCAAGGTATTACAAAGTGTTGTCCTACAAAAGGATGACTTTCTGTCTGAATAGCGAGTTGGTTTGGTTTTAGCAGCTCATAATGTTCTACGCCTTACTGAAATCCCCATATGCACGGAATATATTATGACCATGAGTATTCCGTTTCTGTGTCGGTGTGCATGGATCTTCTGAACTAATCCATGACTTATTTTGCTTGGAATTTTTGCTATGGATCCACTTTTCATTGTTAATTATGAAATTAATTCGCGATGAGACACTGAATCCGCGATATTTAAACTAAACCGTTAGTGAAACGGAATTTGTGTGGCAGCCATTTTCCCCCTCTGAAATATTTCTCGTTGCATATAAACATCTGAAAGCTACAGTCCTACATGAATAGGCATCAAAATCGCCACTTTTGAATCATTGAAACGAGAATCGACAATTCATATATGACAGGGTAGCGTCACTATAAGTTTCTAAAAGTGTTTAATTGACTTCTACAACAGATTCGTTCAAATCATACAACAAAAGTAACGAATATCGTAAGTGCAATTTCCACAAAGATATAAACCGCATAACTCTATAACACTAAAGGGAAACTTGTTATTTTATGCAGAAAAGCGTAAAAACTATGAAATTTAACAGTTAAGTGAGTTGTTTAAAAGTTATTTACATTGATACTTTTATTTTTACCAGTAGATATCGGTGATCAAAATAGATGCAAACACCTAATATATATTGGCAGCATTTATTGTAAATGAATGGATTTATTTCAAATATTTTCAGTCCCCCAACCACAACGCTTTCCTATCTTCCTATTTTTTCTATTGAAATCTGACTGTAATTAATGAGGACCGATTACACTAATTAAATTCTAATTAATATCTGCTAATCAAACCACTGTGTGAATGTTCTTAATTGAGATCTAACATTGTTTGTTATTTTTCGATTCACTCATGATTAAATTTAATGCATTACTATTAAATTAAAAGTAAAATTAGATTAATTTTACAAACTTGTATTAATTATATGCAATGTATTTAGTAAAACATATTACATTTACTAAAACTATTTATATAACTAATTATTTGATATATTAATTATTTTGATGATAGTACAATATTTTAAAACTATTTTAGGCTTAATGATTCACAATTTTAAGTTTCAGATAGAAAGGAATTAACGAACCGTTGACATATATTTCAGTCTAATAATTAGTACTTAATATTGGGGTGACAACGATTGCTGTCTAATAATTTGTTTCCTGCTTCTGAAGAAAATGCAGGGCGAACATAAAAGACCACGTCTTTTAAAAAAATATTGGTTGAAATATTTTTAACAAAAAAATTGAACCGACTTCAAGAAATAAATAAAGAAAAAAAAACATTTAAAAATAAAATACGTGCACAATAATCGTTGTAATAACTAAATAAAAATAAACTAAAATCTTATTTAACCTATCTACATGTATTTTATATTCTTTTTCACAATTTCACCAATTTTAGCTTAATACCTACCTAAACCTATTTATCTATTTACAATATTATTTCAACTACTACTAACTGATCACTTTGAACTCGGTGCCGAACCCAAACAGTTATATTAATTTAAATTTGTTTTGTTGGTAACTTAATCTTTTGTGTACGTCACAAAATTATATTATTTTTTTTATATTGTATATATACATATTTTATTTTAAAAGGTTTTTTTTAAATCTAAGTTTGATTATTTTTTAATTTTTTTGCGTATTTTATTAGTCTCCTTTTACCCACTATGGGTTTATCTGGACTGGACCTACTATTTAATGTGGACTGCGAACTACGGTCCTCGACATTAATAAGCCTACCGACTGGCAAGTGACCAACTTAGAAATCATCCCAGAAGATATCCGGTCTTACCCAGCCTGGTTACTGGCGTGACTGGGATCATTTTCCTTCTCGGATTTTACACTCTTGCCTAGGACAATCACAAATATTAAACAATCACAAACATAAATTTACGACCATGCCCCAGCAGGATTCTAACCCGTGGCTATCGCAAGAGTAGGAGGACCGTCCTGTTACCTTTACCACTGCGTCACCAAGCCGGCTTTTTTAATTTTCCTTATTTATTTTTGAAGTCGGTTCAATTTTTTTGTTAATAATATTTTATTTTTCTCTTTTTAGTATTATATATTTACTCCATAAATTACGCAGTTATTTTATTTAATATTACAGTGGGCATGCCAAGTAAAGGTGTAGCCCGTATGACGAAAAATAGGAACAAAGAAGAGAGACTGATTGAAAATAAGGATCGCTTTAGAACCTGTGTCCGCCTTCTAGCCTAGGTGAACTCCGCTTGGAAGCTAAACGCTTTAATCATTACACCATAGAAGCAGTAGTCTACAATATTTCCACCAGGTCTTATATGTTACAGTTAGTGCTTAAAAAGTAAACTGAATGGCTTTTGCACTAAACGACTTCCGATTTTCCGCCGCATCAGCTCAGCGCTAACACTGTACACAAATATCTAATTATTTTATATAAAATATATGCGAAAATTTACGATTACGTGCCTTTGAAATTTGAGCATTTCCCACGATTTTCCCCCCTTCACCCAGCGGATCACGACTTGGTTCCAATGAGACCATCTCAGAAGTGCACTCTTTCAAATAAAAAAGGGATATTGAAAATCGGTCCACAATTGACGGAGAAATCGGCGAACATACATTTAAAAAATATAACATACAGCCGAACATAAAACCTCTTCCTTTTTCGAAGTCAGTTAAAAAGTAGTGCTAACATTTATATACCGAATGTAAAATGTAAACATATCTTTGAATCGATGAAAATCATTAATTAACTTGATTGAAGTTGTTTTGTTGTATAGTGTAAGGTCTTTATGGTAAGTAATTATATTGATTGAAAATAATGTGTTATAAAAACACCAGCTTTATTGATTTATTTTAGTGTAATGATGTCAATTTGTGATTTAGAAATAGAAACCATTTCATTATTTATAATATTGTAACATAAAATATTGCCATTTGCCTTTATATAAATGTTTTCGATATTTTTTGTTGAAAATGTGACATGTCATGACCTATAAATAATATCATTTTCCTAGCTTAGAAATGGATCCAGCCAATTTTTATTTTCTGCAAATCAGATTAGGAGTTGTCTGAGTTTGGACTCTGTGACGGGTGAAATATTCCATCCGATATTTTTCATTTAGTTTTTAATATTGTTATTATGGAAAGTTAATGTTTCATGTGATTGATGCATATGATATGTATTATCAAATTAATGACTTGCTCTATTTAACAGCTTTCAAAGCAACATATACAACCAAATACAGAGTATTATCTTGATAGCGTGAATATACTTCCTTGATGTCTATTTTTCTGATATTTCAGGCTTCATATAGGGCATTAAATTATCATATATATAGTTATCAAGAGTAAGATTACAATGCAAAATCGCCTTTCAGTATTTCATGGCTTCAATAAATAAAAAATAATTAAATAAATAAATTCAACACTTTGCTTTGTTGCTATTTAATAATCTAAATATCTTTCCAACCTCTATCATCATTTGATCGAACCATATTTAGTAAATAGAAATCTTATGTTACAATGTACAATAAGTAATTAGTTATTATAATTTATTTGTTATATTAATTTGTTTTACAGTTTCTACTTAAACTGTATTTGCTAGAACATTAGAAAACAACAGCGCCACATATAAAAGGGAAAAACATTTACATCATAATTCATAAAATAACGTAAATATTTATGTATTCAAGGAAAGAATGCGCTATAAGAGTGAATAATAGTAGGTGGATTAAAACGCTTAGAGTGAGTATATTAAGATATCGAGTTAAAATTATATTCTTATAATTAGCTAATATTAGATGCATGAAGAAAATATCCGTATATCGTAATATTAGGTGTTTACATTTATTTTTATCAGCCGTATCTTTTAGTGTAAAATAACCTAACTTAACAGTTAAATTTGATTATTGAATGGGATACGAGATACTGGCAAGACGACCTGGAGGCCTAAACTGTTCAAAGGAAATATAAACTATAATACATAAAATAACCATTTTCCATTTGGTATTATTGTGTTATTCCATATATAGTGATAGAAGATAGATATGGATATAGAAGACGCTTGATTCGAAGCAATCTGCTGCTGAATCCTATCTAACACTTTTGGAAACTTATAGTGATGCTGCTTCGTCATATTCCCATTGTCATTTACGTTTCGGTTTTCACGTTTTAAATGTTAATGATATAGAACTGAATAAGCTGTTTTCAAACTTCTACGTCCCATGAAACACTTGCAAAAAGAGGGAAAAATGGCTTCTACAGGAATTATATGGTAGGACCAGAAAGGTGTTGTGTACACCAACATCGTTTTTTCTTTTAAAAAGTTAAAATTATTTTAATTAAAAGTTAAATTATGGAGAATACTTTAATTAATATGTACTGTACGAATTTTTCTCAATAAACGCATTTTTAATGTGAAAATATGATGAGGATACATGCAAAAATAACAACCTTAGTCCTAACAGGCTATGTACTATTTTTGGCTTGATCAAACGGTAATTGGACGATGCAAAATCTGGGAAATACGGTCATGTAGAACTTCGAGTATTTTAATATAATTTTTAACGTAATGTGGGAAACTGTTGTGGTTTAAAATTATTTTTAGGTATTGAAATATAGGCCTTAAACACATTAATCGCAATTGAATTAATTTTTAAGTATGGCTCGTACTCTACAGCTAAGGGGCTTTCCAAGCCAAGAAACCTCTGAACTCAGAATAATTTTTGCACTCCATGATATACATTTAATATTAATTTACTAAAAAATAATTTCCCTCAAACAGATACTGCACTCAATGAACCTACGTCTATTGTTTCAATAGAAGAAAACGTGAATCGAGCTGTCCATTCAATTGTTTCGGGTCCATGATGTACCCTACGTAAAAGATTCAGCTATTGCAGGTATTCCTATGTTGACGCTTCACTTAATTGTGAAATAATTAGATTTTCACATTTCAAAAATTCAATTGGTGTAAGCTTTAAACAAGAATTTGCATTGTATTTGAATTTTTGATCAATTTTAATTTGTGAAACTGTAATCATCAGATGATGTTCAAATGTTTGGTGCGGTTTATGTTTTGATGATTTAGAGTTTGTTTTTGGTGGGGTATTTTTTACAAAAAATAAAATCTGTTGAAATTATTAATATTTAATACATAAATACTTTTCTACAGTCACATTTGTATTGTTTATACACTGGACTTTCTCATTGGACAAGCAGCAAATCACACAATTTCATAGTTGAACTTTCAGCTTATTTTAATGGTTAACGATGTTTATAGGGTTCAAATTATTGTAATAGATAGGATCCTAAGGATTTTTCTACTTTAACCAACTAACTACTTTAAGTAATTCGGCAATGATTAGCAATAAAATATTATTTATTAATTTACAGAAAAACTTTTTTATTTTAAAATAATTAAGTTAAACTCCTCCCACGAAATCCAGTATATTTGTAAATTATAAAATAGTGTTATGTCTTATTTAATTGGGCATAATGTACTGAAATAGAAACTTTAAAACAGCTGTTTTGCGGTAAATAGATTGTTGGGGGGACAGCGGAATACTGCATTACTCCACCTTTCCCTATGAATTAATTCCAGAGGATAATATCAACATATCCTGTAATTAATTTATTTTGTTGTACATTATATCGATCTGCTAAATTGCTTTCGTAATTTATAATCGATTAACAATTAGCACATATCGAAATAAAAAATAAAATCTTGAGCTAAAAACATAGATATTTACATATCTAAAATTCTTCCACCATATTTCATAACCAGAGTCTAGTAAATCAAAACAGTTTTAGAATGATAATGTTAAAAATATGATTTTAACGAATCTCTTATAACTGTTTAAAAAGTTGCAAATAATTAAAAATAAACATATTCCCACTGAACCACTTTCATAAAAAGTCTTATTCAAGCAGTTCTAGAGAACCAACTATTTCTGTAGCTATTGAAATAACAAATTAACACTTCGCTAGAATTATGTGCAAGTTAACCTAATTTTGTGACGGCTCTTTTGTCTGCTAAAATCGGTTACGACAACAAAGCGTGAAAATCTATTAATTTTAAATAACTGAAGAGTCACTAATAAGATATTCGATTCGCGTAACAGACAAAAACGTTTAAAGTATTTGCCGTTGCTTGTATTCTGCACACGAAAATCCATTATGTTACATCTAATTTCTTGAACTTATTCGCAAAAATATACCAAATCGGGAAAAGTAAAAAGTAGACATCTATTAGGATATCATTAGTTGCAAGACCATGTCATACTTTTTTGAAATAGTAATTTAATTACATCATTTAATATACTTGTATCATTATCAGACTTAGTTTCTTTTAAAGTAATTCCCCTTGAAAGTTATATATTTATGCCAATTGAATTCCATTTTTTCAAACAATTGTGGAATTCAATACCTAGAATGTCCTTTAAAATAGTCTTCAATTCAATGTTTTCAATATAGCCCTATATATTTTTGACTATTAGAGAAAATTGAAAGATCGTTGAATATATTGTGTTAGAGGATCTATAAATTAGAATTGTCCAGTGAGAATGTTCTTATTTTGAGGGTAGGTATCTTGGTCGACACGCCCAATTTGCAAATTTAGTAATCATAGGCGCTTTTGCAATTAAAGCCATATAATATAGAGACACACAAGTGGCAATCTCCTATGCTAGGTTTCAGGCATATTAATCAACACAGATAATATTTACAGCCCAGAGGGAATATTTATAGTGGGGATTTTTTTTTAATATTTAAATACTAACTAACATTTGAATGAAACATTTTTAAGACGTATCAAAATATGATAAATTGTTTACTAGCCCAATGCCGTTTTAATTGGGGATATATACTGACATTTTTATTCTTTAAGACATTAAATTTAATGTATGCAAATCATAACCTCTTCAATCAACATTAATGAAAAATAAATAATTTTTACATTTAATTTAAAAATTTATGTAAAAATGGCCTTTGAAAATTTAGTGACTTTTCTCATGCACCAAAACAAACCACACATAATTATTAATTTTCCTGTTTCAATGTCCTGTCAAGGGTGCCCCAGATAAGTTTAAACTACTAGCTTTTGTTGATATATAATTTGATTAAGAACTTTAGTTAAATTAGATATTATATATGATTTTGGTAATTAGTAAAAAAAATTAGATATAGCATCACCCTGTAATGATTTGAAATAGATTCTTAGAACCATTAAATAACATTTAGATAACAGAACATAAAAACAATAGCACAATAATAAAAATATATCTAAATAACACTAAAGTACATCAAGAGCTATTCAATGTACAATATTACCACATATAGAAAATAGTTTTTCATCCCTTTAATGTAGACCGACCAACTTTGGCTAATTCCTATTTTGAATGTGTTATCATAATTTGCTTTTCTATAGCTTAAGGTAAATTATATGTGCATAAATACATGGTATGTTCAATTCGATTATGTACATTGATTTGCATTTTAAATTACAACTGAATTGTAATTGCGTCTCGGTTAAGCACTTTTCTATCTGTTCTTCTACATTCAACTCTATAGTTATACGGTCGGAAATGCAAAGAACAAATCTTCCTGTACTTGTATAGGAGGCCATAAAAGATTATTAAGATTAAGTTTATCATTTTTTACTTTTAAAACCATTTCTAGGCGAGAACAGGATCTTTTGGAAAAGAGGGCAATCTCTTTGAACCTTCACATCCCAGAACTGAACACACAATTACTTAACATCCCACTCTATATCTCTTTTTATGATTAAAGCATATATTAAGAGTGGCGATTCGTACATTACAGATAGAAGTAATCCACTATAAATTGATATAATTGATAAAGATTCATTCATGGCATTCACTTTGAAGAATGATCTGTATTTCAATCCTTCAAATTCAATTAATGCAAACTATTAAAGACTTTTAAAGATATATATTAGATTTAAGAAAAGTTCATGCTGAAAGAATATTCAATTGAAACGAGCAAATCTGTAGATATTGGAGAGAAATTAACTCAGAGAGCTTGACGGTTTTATACTTTTGGTTAGAAGAGTGTATACGAATTAATTGAAAACATTTGGAGAATATTTCATCAAAAAAATATCGCTGAAATTATAAACATTTTGATAAATAAATACTTTTCCGCAATTACTTTTGTTTTATTTATAACTCTTTGGTTTTTTAACTCACTGAACATGGTGTATTTCATACAATGAAAATGTTATAATCCAAAGAAATGTTTAAAAGACTTATACACTTTCTTAGCTGTAACATTTACTTAAACCCATATATTATAATACAGTTTTATGTATACTTCGGGTCATTACTATTGCGATTTATTATTGCATGTTGTTGGATCGTGAACGCTGTTATACAAGAAAAACACTGTCGACTGAAAGACGAACGGGTAGCGGATATCTTGGTGGAAGTCACGGAAAAGTAAAAATGTAACCCAGTGTTCCGAACTCTCATTTGTTGATTAATGGTCATTTGGAGGATATAAAAATAAACGACAGTACGAGAATATATTTTTTATGTCAGTGGCTGTATTAATTTTTCTTCATTTCCGAGGAAGGACGAAGTTCTGTATATAAACACTTTTTCCTTTTAACCACCAGTCGCTCACTAGTAAAATTGATGCTACCAATCCAAAAACACTCGTTATATCTTATTATTAAGCAAATCAGAAATAGTGAACGATTGCTAGAACAAAAAATCGCAACCATACTAACTCATATCAAGAGGCATAGTCTCACAATGATAATTGTGGACAAGTGTTCAGAGCTATGGTAGTATCATAGACAATCTAGCTGTAGGGCGGAAATAACATTTCGAATACCGAGTACCTATTATGATTAAATATTCACTATTCGACAACTGATGAAAGAATTCATGTGATGTTTGGATGCGACTGATGATTTCGAGTTTTAGGGAGCGTTCTGAATTTAGCTTTGTTGTGATCTTTTTATAACAGTCAGAAGGGACGTACAATTCTAATTAATTGCGACAAATATCTTCAAGATATTTGTTATGAATAGTGCAAGAAGAACATATAGGTGCTCAGTTTTTGTTTAATGTTATGGTGGTTCTCATAGTATAAAAGTTTTGAGAATATTCATGGAGTGTAAAATGTCGAACAGTAAAAAGTCGACTCTTCTAATATTGTACATCTACTCAGTATTGTCAGTATAATAATATGAATTAAGGTGTTTTCTGCTCAGTGATTTGAAGAAATCTATTTTTAGTAGATTCGAGAAAAAAAATTGTTCTGAGATTGCATATTTTTAAGGGGTTAAGCTTGAGAAAAAAACTTTTTCTAAGTAGAATTTAGTAATTTTAAGAACAAAACATGTTTACTTTGTTAAAAACCAAACAGGACAGCCATGTCGATCATTTATTTCTTTCAGATTTGGATTCGTTGGTTCTTGTTTGTTTTATGTCGCCAACAGCCAAATTAACAAATAAGAAAACAACAAAGTCAAGTGTTAGAGTCAACTGCTATATTAATTTATAGTGATTCAGTCCTTATAACAGGATAAGTTAAAAGTCACGATGAATTCTGAACAGAGTATCCTGAAAATATTTTGTAAATAGGATTCGAAACAACCCTTAATGTTTAAATTTATGAAAATAATTATAGCTGATTTACCTTTTATTGCCAAAAACCAATTTAATATTACGTTAAACTTATGTCATTTTCTAAAACATCTTAGGGAACCATTTTTAAGACTAATTTGGCTATTTTAATTGAACTATTTTCTCATTAGTTTTTTTTTCAAATAATTGTCTTTGCTCTTTTGTTTTGCACTCTCTAGATGGTGAAGATGTAGGAACTTTTGTACCCCCTCTGTACTTAATATTTGATAACATAACCAACTACGAAGTAGTGAGCATAACCGTGACATCTCACTTAAATAATGTTTATTTTTTAATTTTACATTAATATAGAACTTATCTTGATACAGATTAACTCTCATTGTAAAATGAGAGTAACTCCCAAAATAATTTGTATTCTTATTCCTTTAACTACTTCTACTGGAGTATCAAAATTTTAAAATGTATTCGCAAATTGAATTCAGTGAAAATGAATAAAAATGAAATAAAATGTATTTGAAATAAAGTCTCACACCGCAAAGCATGAATAATACATGAATACCACAAGTGACTTACTGAATTATACTAATACCTTGATATATACGGAAATTGCAGACAGAATTACAGATTCCTTAATTACTTAAAAATACAAATATTGCATACAAACAATAGCATCACCAATCGTTGGATCATGGAGTAGATAATTATGTAATTTAGTATAACAATTTATTCTTACCTCTGAAATGTTATATTTATCTGCTATGCTTATATAATAATTTTAATATCAAAAATTAGATAATTATATATATATATATATATATAAATGCGGAAATATGCGGATTCTGTGTCGATGAAATTCGTCCTCTTTTGAGGCGCTCCAAGAATAGATTTTTGATATCTTCAAGAGAACGAAGTTAGTATTCAGTAGCGAAAAAGATGATAATCGGAAGAGGCAATATATGGCGAATATGACGGGTGGGGTGGGATGTCCTATTTTAGCGGTTCAAGATATGTTTTAACCTACTGAATACTTGAAGACGGATAACAATTTTACTTTAATATAGCAATCGTTTTTTTTTTAATGTCCATCTCAATCGCATAAGTTGAATTAGATAGCACGCTTTTCTAATCGGTTTTAATAGTAGTACATGCAGAGTAGGTTCTTCACATTACGGCCTTCGCGATGTGAATGTTTGGCTTTATTGTGGATGTGGTAAAATAGCCGGGATATCCACAATATTTTCCACTTGTGATTATTATAGCGAATCGAATTTTCCTCTCCAGTTTAGGGTTTGTATATATGTTTCGATGAATGGAGGTAGGACGAAATGAAAGGGTGGTATTTACATGATGTGGCCGTTATTTATTGATGTAATAAAAAATGTTGAAAATACAAGTGATAAAGGGAAGCGGCGCTGGGTTTGGCTGTAGAAGATGCTTGGGCAGACGATGGTGGCACGTCTGAACTGAACTATGATCAGTGACCGAATCAACCAATGTACCTTTCAATAATCTCCCAGATAAACGTCTCGGGGTTGCCAGATATTCGTTTGTTGTTCTAGTTGGCGCTGCTGGTACCCCACCGCGCACGTATTCGACATCTGGGATCATATTTCTGAGTACAAAAGTATGACATGCCTCAAGGACGCTAAACCAGTAACTATGAAATGCAACAAATAGCTTTTTTATGCCATTGGACAGTTGCTGACAGGTTAAAGAATGATTTTGAACGTCTATAGACTTTAACTCATTAGTGTAGCTTTAATGTATTTCTTTCCGAACCGTTTTAAAGGCTTTTGATCAACTGGAAATGGCTGAAAAATCTTCTAATGTGTGGGTAAATTCTTGAGTTTGGCTATAATTTTCCCCCAGTCTTCTCCAATTCCACACGTTCTTCTCTACTGCTCCGGTATCTTCCACGATGAAATAACCTCTGGAATCATTCTCAGTATTTTATGTATTTTGAGCTAAAGATTTTGCAATTAAGAGCAAAAATCAACAATTTCCCCAATTGATAGCCATGTTTACTAACTTAGATGTATATCACGCTATGTATATTTAATAAATATTTTGATGACGAATTACCATTGCGCGGCCAAGCCGGCTATAAGTTTATTAAAAATAATGCTATTTTTAAAATTTTTTAGGGAATATCTCATTTTTAGAGAATGTCTTTGTGAATATTTTTGTCGATATATCAATATGTTTATTTTTTCTTAGAAATTTTGATATGCCTTTTATAATACATCGATATTTCTTTCTCCAATATATCTATATATCGATTTTCCTTAACGTAAGTGTAATGTTACGATATGATATTTGCCAACAAATAATTCTAACATTATTTATTGGTGGCGTCTTTTTTGATAGAACTGTGGAAACTTATCGGTGTTTATCGATTTAAATGAAGAAATATCGTTCCGAATAATAAATATGAAAAATGGTATCTAAAAATAATACGTCACTAGTTCATAATTCTTTAATTTGGGTTTAGGTTTTATTCTTCTACTTCTACTTATCCATACTATTACATTAAATCCTCATAAGTCGTCGATTATATTCACCATTCATCTTAATGGTAATACCTTGAAATAAATAATTCTAATGCTACTGCTATAAAAAATATGACGTGACGATATTTCACTGGTTGATAATCTGTAATATATATGACTAAACAATAATCAGGTCTATAAATCTAAATAAATCTAATAAAACCACATATTTTAGTAATAATCTGTCGTAAAAGAAAAACTATTCATTAACGAAACAATTTTGATATCTATTTAGTCTGCAGGTAGTCCATCATTACATTATAATAATTGTCGTCAGTTAGTTACCATCTCATCTAATATATTAGGTATAGTATATTATTTTAAAATATTTTTATTAAAATAGTCCATTGCTTATTATAAGAAAATTAATTTTATTTCAATTATACTAAAAATTAATTATAATATATCTTTTGAAAAATTCAGACATTTTCAATGCATCGAAATCTTTTGTTCGCATGACGAAAGGGAATATGCCAAAAAAATGAGACTTCGAATGAATATGAAGTTGGTTACAAATGTATCCGATGCGATTTAATACATAGTAACACCATCTAATCTATATGTTAATCATTTGAAACTAATTTATAAGCCTGATAAGTTATATGCTATTATTCATTACAAAATAATACTTATTACAAAATAATACCTTATTGTATAATAATAATACTTTAATAGAGCGTTGTCTGATGAATGTGGTGTGAGGTAAAATTTTTGCACAAAGCGCTTCTTTCTTTGCCGATTGTAAATATGTTTACCGATTACATAGTTCAATTACTCAAACCTATATTGCATCCATCCCTCTTAGACATTCATATTCAAAAATTTTACCTTTAACTTTTTAAATAACATTTAATATTTTTGCAAATTACTTTGACTTTCTTTCAATTTTTTTTCAAAAACGTTCATAATTTTTCCCTTCTAATCTAAAATCGTCGGCTTTAAGTTATATGACTGATTATATAAAATGAGCTATATGAAGGTTTTAACGATTTTGGATTGACAAAAGGAGAGTCACGTGAAAAAAAAAACATATTGACAATTTTGATGAGTAAGAAAACTGTTCTATTCTTATGATTTAGTTTCAGGCTAAATACTGAAGAATTGCCGCTTCTGTGGAGAACTATACAGTATCATGATATAACATAGTTCACTTTCTTAATATTTTAATGAACATACTATGCAATCAGTTTTAATAATAATTTGAGCCCATTTTTAACATTCTTAATAACGTTTAAGGTCATGAGTAGTTCAGTTAACGCTAGTGTGGATTAGTTTAGTCACTTTTTACTTCGTTCCTGTAATTTCGATGTTAAAGATCGATATTTCAATGTCAGTCTTTGGAAAAGCCGGGAAATGTCATCGAAATACACAGACATAGACGAGATAAAATTCGCGATATCGCTACAAAATAAATTATCGACCATAACACAGTTTTGACATTTACATAAAGTAGACTAACTGATGAAAGGAATCGAAATCGAGCCATTTTTGATAAGAAGAATTACAGGCGATGAAACGTAAAATTATAGTCGTATAATGCGCAAAAAAAGATTGAGGTCGAAGTCCGAACAAACACCACAAATGGTTGCAAGACCCTTGTTGGCGACAAGGAAGGTAAAACTAAATGCATCTTGTATTAGAAAGGAATTGTTAATTCCATTCGCTACTATTAACAACTAATGCCATTGAAGTAGACTATTAAAAAGTGGTCACAATTCATCATTGTAACACTTATTATGCATTATTACGACCACACATCCCTTTAGTGACTAAAAAAATTATGATAGATTTTATAAAAAGTTTCCGGTATCAGAAACCTCTTAAATTCTACTGAGCAATTGATAACTAAGATTTTCAAAATGGTTGTTTTACAAGAGAAGATGCAAAATGTCATGGATTAAAATTGCACATTCATATGTTTCCCAAACACATCTAATATGGGTTAAAGTTGAAGATTTAAGACATTCGCGTGATTGATCAGTTGAGAGCAGAAAAGGTCTTAAACCTATGGCGACAAAAGGCTGCATACTTTGACCTCATCGACGATAACAGATTCACGTAGTATACATAAATAAATAAGGCAATGAATAAAGGTTGCGAAGACAAATCCGTCCTTTACGCTATCATCTGCAGAAAAATCTAATTGTTTACAATGAACAAAATTTTACTCTACAGGAAGTACCCAAAATCATCGAGAAATTGGAATCGTATTCTGATAATATTCATCAAATTCATTCCACTTCAGAAAGTTCCTCAACAGACTCCGCGCAATCCCAAAATTCCTATTTTAAATCGTTGCCAAAACGGTGCTATATAGTTCAGGCTTCAGCAGGAATTAACTCCTGGCACACCCCCGAAATTAGGGCCTTTCACGCCCCCCTTTTCATTTTGTATATAACTGAATTCTAATTATTAGGTGCCCAAACGTCCATTTAAAATGCCTTCCTTGAGGTTATCAGAATATTAAAAAATATTCTAACATAGAGTATATTTTTCTATTCTCACTAAATCACCTAGAAGTAGCTAATTTAAAATAATGTATAACTAAATATGAAATCATACATGTTAGGAAAGGACAAGATCCCTACAAGGACTGTTAGTTGATAATATATGACTGTTTATGAGAATGTTTCCTTTAATTGTTTTAAATACTAACAATATATGGTAATAATCTGAGTTTATTGTTTTACATACATACATTCTCAAATAAATAGCTAAATATATTCCTTACATATGTTATAGTAACAAACAATACACTGACACATTGTTTAAATTTTTATTTGATTTATAAATGTGGTTTAAATATCAACAATGTAACATTTACTAAATATTAAGATAGAAAAACAAGTAGTATTTTCTGTTGTATATTTTATGATTTTTAGGAAAAACCTATATTTCAAAAAAAACGTCATTATATATGGACTGGGAGCAACTAATTATTACGCTTTTTATAGAATGGTAAAAAAAGTTAAAACAAACGCTGACGATCAGATCTCGGACCGGCTAAAGAAAACTTTCTCATAGGTCCCTTATAGAACTAGAAAAGAAACCAACCCGTTGTCATAGTTCGCCGAGTGACTTGGTGCTGCACGTCACATTCTTCCTTTTCGTCGAACGTCGTCGTCCGTCCTTGTCATACCCTGCTTCTCGACTCTGGTGGTAGAAGGAGAAGGGCAAGTAACGTTATTCACTTGTTTAATAACCCCGTGTGTCGTAATGATGCTCGGTCATCGCCCCTTGATGCCTGTTGCATAGTGAACTGAGATCTACTTCGGGTGTTCTTTTGTGGTCTAGGACAATCTTAATTGACGATTATTTTCCGTATTCCTATTTCATTCTTTGCGTTGGCGCTCTGATAGATAAATTACATAAATATGATTATTTAGTTGATTTGAGGATAATAAAATGAAACGGTTAAAAATCCGGTTTGTAGCCGATTTTAGAAAATAAAAAATAAAATATAAATCAGGAGAGAATATCAAAGCATAAACTTATTTATGTATAAAGTGAATGTATAATATAAAACATTAATGAAATCTCATTTATATTAATTAATTTATTCTATAAAAAATACATCCTTTTTGTACCTCATAAATCTTAAAAATGTTTAAATCAAATTTTCTCTTAGTTGTAGTTTTTAATAGTTTTAATTATATATTTTTTAAAGGAAATAATAAACGTTATTTTGTCAAATATATCATGTATGATGTTACACATGATATATGTTGATGATAAAATGTTTCTCCAATGATACATGAGTTCCTGAATAAGGAATTAAGTATATTTCATTCAATATGAAAATATCTACCACCACAGTGGTTTTACGGTCTTGGTAAAATATCTGTCTATAGTAGCTATATATATTTTTATTAAGTATTTTGTTAGTCACGAGAGGAGTCGGAAAGTCAAATGGAGCTAAATCTTGCGAATAAACTAGAACATGTCGAAATATTTCGTAGCTTAATCAGTGATTTTAAGTAACGGTTTCAGTATTAATCTGAGTGTATTGTTTTATTAGTTTAAAAGATAATTTGTAGTTAAAGGAATTCTAAGAGAACTAAATGACTGGCTCTAATACTTTCTTGGTCGATTTCGTATCACTCTTAGGGCTATTGGTATTATTCAGGATAATGCTGATAAATTATCGATTGTGAAGAAACTTGTAATCATTTTTAAAGCGTATTTGTTGAATTGCTAATGAATGATAACTCATTGTTCATTAAAATTTTCCAATTAAATTAACTTCAATCATAAAATTTCGATTATGTTCTACTTCAAAAATTAAATATTTAAATGCCTCTACTATTGACAAATAGATGGTAATTCAGGAACAACAGAAATATTAAATAAATGTCTACGAGAGGACGAGAAGACTATTAGAAGAGGGTAGTGGAGGAATATAATTCTTAATGTAATGATTTGACTATGTGGGTAAATAAAAAATTGTCCATATTCGGATTATTCACGCCACCATTGTATCGAAGTGATGAGTGTAGCCTAGAGAAAAAATCGTATATACAACACAGCATGATGATGAAAATAACTAAGAATTAAATATATATTAAAGTTTGTTGATCATGAAAATGAAATATTGATAGCATTAGCGTTATAAACATAAGAAAAATTTCTTATCACTAATTTGGAGCATCAAATTAAATCAATTAGTCATTTCCAGGTTTTTAAAGCTGTCACTATGATTCAAAAGCAAGAAAATTAGATACATAAATCACATAGATTAAACGTTAAGACGTTGAAAGTGATATGTGTGAACTGACTACTGAACATGTAGCTTCAGCCCTTGAAGAAACAAGTAATTGTCGTATCATATTGTTATTGATAATGAAAAATGATATAACGCGTAATCCAATGTTAAAAAGTGTAAAATTATGGTACATTAGTAAAACGTACCCTAAAAATGTTGAAAACCAGCAATTCCATTAGTTTAAAACAAACAAAGCAAAATTAAAGCAAGCCTTGACCGAAAAACTTCTACTTGACCCGTTGTACAGCGCTTTTTGATTGTCTGCTTTATTTATTTGCGGGAATCAAAAATTAACATGCCGGCTTGGTGGCGCAGTGGTCCTATTGTTGCGATAGCCGTGGGTTCGAATCCTGCTGGGGCATGGTCGTAAATTTATGTTTGTGATTGTTTAAAATTTGTGAATGTTCTAGGCAAGAGCGTAAAATCCGACATGGAAAATGATCCCAGTCACGCCAGTAACCAGGCTGGGTAAGACCGGATGTCTTTTTCTGTCGTCTTAGAAATCTCTAAAGTTGGTCACTCGCTAGCTGGTAGGATTCATGCTAAGGACCGTGGTTCGGAGCCCACGTTACACCAGATAAACCAGATAAACCCATAGTTGATTTGAAAGGAGACTTTAAAATATATATATAAAAAAGATTAACATGAGAGAATTCAAAATTGTCATAAATTAATGAAAGATAAAAAAGTTATAGCTTCCGATGAACAGTACTTTGATTAATGTATTCATTTCTGCTGTTATTAAAATAGATATTTTCGAAAAAAAATCCAGATAGCTGTTAAATACATCCAATATAAAACAGTCTATTACACTGATTGTCTCTTATTATATATAAATAAATATTTTAATGAGAAACAATGTTAAATTAAAATTTTTAATTTTTTTTTATTTAACACCACACCACACCAATCTTAACAGTGATTGTTAATAAAGTATTTGAAAACTGATAACCAGTTTTATCAAATTTTAACAGCATCCCAATGTGACAACCTCATTAATTTCATTTTAATTAACAGACTTTTTAATATTAAATTTAATTAATAGTTCACACAGGCTTATCGAACAAAAACCTTTATTGATTTGAATTGATTTGAATTTGTAAACCTTTAAATCAATTTAGTTATTGTTAATGCAATATCAAAGAAAAGTACAAGTATGATTGTTTACTATTTCTCAGAACATTATTTTCCTAATTAGTTATTTAGGGTAAACCTTCACAAAAATCAAACCGAAATTTACAAAACTATTTTCTTATTCCTTATATGATAATTTACCCTATCCAGTTCTTGTGATAATAAATATATTTCCTACGAATTTCTTAACCGCCACCTTACTTCTTTTTAAATTTAGACTTTTTAATTTTAATTCTGTATTGTAGTTCTTAAAAGCGTTCTTTTCGCGAGAAGTATAATGTCATTACCAAATTTTAAAAACCCTGAGAAAAAAAGCGTTTTATTACATTTTAAATATTTTCTGACAAATTATACAAACAAAATTTTAATGACTTGTCACAGCTTTAAATGTTACGTATCTGTGAGTCACATATAAAAATGATTGTACATGTGGTTTATACTTATATGCATATTTCCGTTCTGAATTTAATATCAGATCAAATTCAAATATTTATAATAACCATTTATGTAGAACTAGATTTGCTCTTACGCAATAACCAATTTTCCGGTTAATACGCCATATATTATATTTGTACTTATTAACAACATAAAATAATTTTCAAAAATTACTTGTTTCTTGAATAAATTTACGAAAAATGCATTTGTTTAATTTGAAAATTTTAGACACTAGTAGTTGTGTACATATAATAGGTGTCTTATTCACTAATAACAGAACAACAATTAGGAAGCCGCCCTCCTTAGGTCAAGGATTAAATGATTGATACTGAGTGAAAAGAAGATGATAAAAGCGAAGAGTTAAAAGTCCCGAGGTCAGTTTGTATTTAGAAAATGGCCAAGGAAGTGTCAATTTGTTTAAAATATAAAAAAGAAGAAGACAAAATAGTAGTCTCAGATCATTATTGTAAACTCTTGAGCCAATTTGCAATCAAGACAATACTACTTAACAAAATACAGCTATGGCTGATAACTTAACGGATTAGTCAATGAAACCATGCAAGAATCTACCCATGTAACTTTTAATTTGCGTTTTTAATTGTAAAAATACCCACTAATGAATATTAATTGGTGTTCCCCTAGGCGAGGCTTTCTAAATATTTTGGCACATACTTCGAACTTGAACTAATCTAAATGCATTGATTTATTGGTCCCAAATTACGAACTATCCTTAGATAACCAGGCGTTGCTACACAAAGCAATATTTAGGCCTATTTGTTTATACCGAATCCAACTAACAGGTCAATTGAAAAGTCCCCGGCCTGACACATAGATGGAGCTACTTGAATTAAATCCATATGTTTTTTAGTTATTCCTAACCCTCAAAAGATAAATTTGCTTTTCTATAAATTTGACAGCTGTCGAATCATTAGCTTGCGAATTATAGTATTTTGAGTGAAGCAACTTTTGTTATTGTGACAAGAATCGATAAAAAGGAATTTCGCGTGTTGATAAAATATTGCATGGACACCCAAAAGTGGTTGTTACCGACGAAAACATTTAAAAAATACACAAAATGAATCTGAATGGCCGTAAATTGAAATTGAATGAAATATGAGACACTATAAAGATATCAAGTGAACGTGTACATCATATCATTCACGAATATTTGGGTATGAGAAAGCTCTCCAAGAGAAGGTAAAGGAGGCTTCATCCCAACTACTTACGGCCAATAAAATAGGTGAATTGAAAAGTCCCCGGGCTACCATAGTAAAACATATTTTTTTGGTAAAATTAGCTTTTTTTATTCAACATAAGTTCCTTCAAGGGTTTCTATACCATTTTTGTAGCACGATTTGTCCTTTGCTTCAAAATAGGCTTCAGTTTCGGAGATCACCTCTTATATATTATATATTAGACCAAAATTTCTTCCCAGCGAGCATTCTTTTAAGATATGAGAATAGGAAATAGTCACTGGGGGCCAGATCTGGACAATACTGTGAATGAGGAAGCAATTCGAGGCCCAATTAATGGATTCTTGGCATCGTTTTCATTGACTTGTGACACGGTGCATTGTCCTGGTGAAGCAGCGCTTTCTTTTTCTTCAAATGCGGCCGTTTTCAGCGATTTCGTCCTTCAAACGGTCCAATAACACTATGTACTAGTCGCTGTTGATGGTCTTTCCTTTTCAAGGTAGTCAATGAAAATTATTCCATGAGCATCCCAAAATACAGACGCCATAACCTTGCCAGCCGAATATTGCATTTTTCCACGCTTTGCAGTGGGTTCATCGTGTGCGGTCCACTCAGATGACTGTCGATTGGACTTCGGAGTGAAATGATGGAGCCATGTTCCATCCATTGTCAGATATCGACGCAAAAACTGGGGTTTATTACGCTTGATCATCTTCAAACCCTGCTCCGAATCATCAACTCGTCGTTGTTTTTGTTTAATAGTGAGCTAGCAAACAGAGCTTCCTCATGCCCAAATATTCTTGAATTATAGGATGTACACTTTCAGTTGATATCTTTAGAATATCTGAGATTTCATTCAAATTCAATTTACGGTCATTCAAAACCATTTTGTGGATTTTTTTATGTCTTCATCGGTAACAACCCCTTTTGGGCGTCCACTGCGATCGCCGTCTTCTGTGCTCATTTTACAACGTCTAAACTTAGCATACCAATCCTTGATGGTTGATTTTCCTGGCGCAGTGTCCGGAAATTCGGCACCAAGCCAAGTTTTGCATCCATTTTTTCACAATAACAAGTTGCTTCACTCAAAATGCTAAACTAATGATCCGACAGCTCTCAAATTTAGCACGCGTCTTTTGAGTGTTAGGGCTAACTAAGAAACATATGGATTTAATTCTAGTAGCGCCATCTACGTGTCAGGCCGGGGACTTTTCAATTGACCTGTTAATAATTATCATAAAAAATACTTATTGCCCACTTAACAAATTGACGAACTGTCAAGGGTGGTAATTAAAAAAACTCGGAAAATAATCGCTTGTCAGTGAAATAAAATAAGCTTTGCCAACTTGTGAGGAACTCGCCGATCTGTGGGGACTGCCTTGTTGATTGGGGATGTACTAGGGTTTGGCATTATGCTGGAAATTGGGTTTTCGAGATCTCATAGAAAATATAATATGGATGGTCCGGCTTGGAACCCAAGTACATACATATTTATTTCAATGTATTTTTAAGGTTACTTATAGATATCGAACAACAAAAACTCCCTGTGGTATATTTAGAATTCATGTCTTATGTGCTTTCAGTGCTAATTAATTTCAATACATTATTTCAGTCAGAAGCATCCCTTCTTTACAAATTGAAACCAGAGGTATAAACGTTTTGAAAATGAACTACGTCAAGTCCTGTGTCATATTTTACATACTGACTTCAGTAATTTAGCACATGTTTTAGGTTTAGAAATAATTCCCATAGGATTAAAAACTGGAGAAAGTATGGAAAATTTGAAGAAACGTACCTCGTGCTGCTATTGCAGATTCTCATAGAACATACCAAGAATCTTATATTACATTGACGTCAAGCATTACCAAGCGATTAGATTTCAGCCATCCTTTTTTTTGTATATCGGCTGTAGATTATAATTCACTGGTCATCAGTGCTGAAGCGATTTCCAGTGTTTGATAAATATGTGAAGTACAAAAATTGGATAACGATTTGTGGGCTCAACTCAACTTTATTATTTGTATAATAGACAAATTATACAGATATATATAAATCAACATGGGTTTGAAGTTCATAAAGATAACATTAACAAAGATATTCAATAATCTATTTTAGTTTTTTAAACGATGTTTTTATTTTCCGTAAAAGAAGCATCAAGAGCCTATTTAATTAAATATTATCGCTATGTAAAAAGCAAAATGATGATGTCATTTGTAACAATCAAAGTAATACGAGTAATCAAGTCAAGGTCTATCCAAATATAAGTTATTTAATTGTGTCAAAATGCATATTAGTTAACTAGATATCATTTCATCATCTCATACTAATTCCTCAAAGTATTGCCGTTCTAAAATTAAGAAAAATACAGGTCCAATACAGCATAATGAATATCACTAATCACTAAATCATAATCATCCTCCAGCACATCAAAGCACCAATTTACCCTAATTTATTCAGAACTTTAAAAACTGTTTATGTTAGCTGGTTTTTATTTATGCACTCTCGCACAAGATACCAATAAAATTTGATAAAGGACGTTAACCTTCGGAACAAGAGAGAGGCGTTATGTGTGCCAGATGTTACGGAAAAACATCAAGGGCGCTACCCCCAAGATTCTTTTCGGTAGTAAAAATATAGTTACAAGAAAATGTACAATTGTTTACATTGGAAATAATTTATACAATATTTTTCAGTAGGTTTTTAATTACTTACATTTAACAGTTCAAATAGAACGACAATAAATATTAATGCATTTAACTATAGTAATATTGCATGTAAGTAACTTTAGTTAAAATGTAAGCATTATATTATATTTGTAATTTTGAAACTCTATTGCTAAAAAATATCTTCATTATTATATTATTTTTTAGATGTTGGTTTCGCTTTCCAAAATATTTGCCTCTAAAATTCCATTTTTATGTTCATTACATGCACCACTTACAATGAATTATTGTAAACAATAATAATAACAAGAAGTTTTCGCCGCTACATTTCGATTTTTTCACTAAATTGATTATTATTACATTTCAAGGTATAATCACTTTTCAATAGTAAAATGTTCTTATTCTTTACACCACTAAAGACTACCTAAGTCTATTCAATTAAGCGTTTTCACTTTTCCCCCATGACCCTTTTTCATTTAATATTCATTTCAAGTCCATCAATTATAATCAATAACAGGTGTATAATTATTTCGTTTAATCACCAAGCTTTAACTAAATGTTATAGATCAAGTAGTTATCAATGAAATATGTTCATCTTCAGTTATGATTGAAGCAGAAATAAAATATCCAGCAAACATTTATTGGCTTATATAATTCATCCTTTTTAAAACTAAGAAAAAGAGAACCGAACAACAAGACATAAACAAACTGTGGAACTTTTAAATATCGTCTCAATCAAGAGTATTACACATAAATTTTTTTTTGACAACACATCGCATTCTTTTTCGGTTCTTTCATTCAAATAAACTTTATTTATTATAGGTAATATATTGATTGAAGTAACCTACTATCAAAAGCAAAGATTAATAATAAATAATTATAAAAACACCACATTACATATAGAGACACGACATATCAAATTATTTATTTAAGAATATACATTATTTATAAATAATAAAAATTATGTAATTTTCTGTGTTGTTTTTATGTACAGTACGTTTATATGTCCTCTTCTATTAATTTACCTTTAAAAGTATATTCCCAAAGTCAGGAGTCAGCAATATTGCTGTTAGTAACATTATGGATTATGTATAATTGTGTATAAACAAAATTAAAATCTTCTACTTAACAACAAATCGACCATTATCCTATCTATAGTTATCATACGAAATAATGTTACATGTCTTCTGGGATTATTTCTACAACAATTACCTTTCAATTAATATGGTTAACAAATTGCTAAAGATTAATAACCTGTAGGATGCGACCCAAGAGTAATATTGGTTTGGGATATACTTAAACTTATAGATCCCTTAAGTAGCAAATCCTAGTTTGTTGTGACTAATACCCATGTAAATACATATCAAAGCCAAAACAAACATTAATTTAATTATGTGTAGAATTACTCACTAAATTTTAAGAATATCATGAATCATTTGAAGTATCTCAAATCTGTTCTAATATTTATGCATAAAGTTGCAATTTTCTATTTTTTTTTTAAATGTAAAACCATTATGTTGATTAACCATAATGACTTTTTATTACTTATATATAATGTACAAATAAAATAAATATGTTACACAGTCACGCACTCATATTCATGATATCTAATGGTAATCTGAATATATTATGTGTTTATGTAATAGTTCCTGATGCTAAATCGTCTATAGTGAATGTTTATTATAACTCTCATGTTATACAGCCGCCGTTTTCAACTTATATTTAATTTTAAATTTGCCCTTAATTATATTAATGCAATTATAGAAATTGCATTATACAAACTTATCTATTCTATTCATAATTTTTTAGATTGCAGTATAGTCAACATCTTGGATTTGTAACTAGACCTACATAAAATGGGAATATTTTTCTTTTTTTGCAACACAAATGATGACTAAACTACCCCAGAAAAAGATTATCTCAAAAGAGATCCAGTCTGAAGTTCCTGGTAGACTCAGATGATTGTTATCTCATAGTATTTTCTCATCTAAAAATAAACAGGCCAGTGAGATTCTAATCTGCAACGGGATAACAGCAAAGAAATGGAGTAAGCAATCATACAGTTATATAGTAATAAGTAATATATGTAACTTTAGGGTAAATGATGTGGCTCGGTGAATGGAGGTAAAACGAAATGAAACAGTGGTGTTTATATTATGTAACCGTTATTTATTCGCTATATAAAAAAATGTGAAAAATACAATTAGATAAAACGGATGGCAGCGGTGTTACCTGGTGACGCGGCTTGGGCAGTCGATGATGGCACGTCTAAACCAAACGATGGTTGAGCACTGAATGAATGGAAATATCCTTCAATAACATCCCAGATTCATTATCGGGTTCTAGTTGGCGCTGCTGGCACCCCGCCCGTGTTCAATATCTGGGATAATATTTCTGGGTATTTTGTGGACTGTTATTCCACGATGTAAAATTCGACATGCTTCAAGGTCGCTACATAAAAATATATGAAAACAACATATAAATAAAATGTATAATAATTAACTGAATGGAGCTAAAACAATAACAATATGAGGCAAGATAAAATAGGGAAATATTGAAAATCAAAAACAAAAGGAAACGTAGCCAATTAATAACTATCTGGAACAGATAAGGAAACAAGAAGACAAGAAAACAGACTTTTACTCTGAAAGACCACTAAAAACCTTAAGGGATCAAATTTGCACAGTTCACCTATAAGCGAACAACAATCAACAAGAAGCTGAATTATTCGCCGATCATATTGAACAAATTTTGGACGTTCTTAAAAAATTATGAAATGCAGTAAAACTTATCGACCAATTTCACTGCTACCACTAATGTCCAAGTATTTGAAAAGCTCCTGTTAGAAAGGTTAAACTAGTCGTAGATAGGAAACATTTATACCTTCACATCAATTTGGTTTAATGAATAAGCATTAAACAATTGACATGATATGTAGAATCATAGACATTATTGAAAAAGCCCACGAAGAGAAGAATGTTTGCTCAGATATGTAGCAACCTTGAGGCATGTCGAATTTTTTACATTTTTTTATATAGCCAATAAATAACGGTCACATAATGTAAACATCACTGTTTCATTTCGTTTTAACCATATAATAACCAACCTTCATTCAAAGAGCCATATAATTTACCCTAAAGATATATTTATAGACGTAGCGCAAGCCTTCCATAAAGTCTAGCATAAGCAACTCATGTATAAGCTTACTTAAAGAAATTTACTCAACAGTGCAAGGTGTTGGTGTTGTTTACCTGTCTACTAGAAAATATTACTATGGCTATATTTGCTGATAACACTACGATACAAGCTATTGGAGACAATAGCGAAAAAGCAGCCAGGAAACTGCAACACGCAAATAATAATATATATAAGTGTACCCAAATATGGAGAATAAAAGTCAACGAGAGTATATCACTGAATATTGAATCAAACTGTTCATGTACCAATATATATTAATAATGTTATTATCCTATAGAGTAAAAACGCCAAGTACTTTGGGATTAATCTTGATGCAAGACTTGGTTGGAAGGAATATATCAAAGACAAGAATAGAAAGAGAGAATTAGAATAATCTAAATTATATTACTAATTGTATAACCTGTTCCTTTTAGCAATGTACTTTTATAGCTTGACTAGTCATTTATAATTTATTAACTTTTTTTACATAGCGGGTGTAGTATAGTTTATATTTACCAATTTATCTATGTTAAATTAATTAAATTTATATACCAATATATTACTACAATTACAGTATAGTTGTTATTATGTTATGTTATCATTACTTATTTCACAGCACTATTTATTAATTGATTAATTTATTAATATTTATTTTATTGATAATTTTGATCACTATGATGAAAAGTTGCTCAAATTATTTTCTAATCTTGTCTTGGAAGAATTCACATTAATACTGAAAATTAGCATCACTATCAGCATCAGTGCTTTATTTACATATGTATATGCTTCAATTTATTATAATTGCACTTTTTATTGACACGAATCGGTATGGTCGAAATAGAAAAATCTAAACTATTCGTACATAGTATCATATGTAAGCAAATATTAAAAAGCTGGGGATTGGCATGGGGATGTTCTGCGAGAAGTAATATCAACATAATACAAGTATTTTAAAATAAAGTCTTGAGAAGTATTGTGGATGCACCCAGATACTATAGGAACAATTACTTACACTGAGACCTTCAAATTTTAATTGTCAACGAGGGAATTAAGAGATTCGCAACAAGGTATGAGGAAAGACACCACTAAGTTAACATTGAATTAAGAAGCAGATTGAAGAGAACCAAACGGTGTGATCTTGTGTAGTGAAGTGTAAAATGGTAAACACTCTAAAAAGTGCTACTAACTTTTATTTTATTTTATTAAAGACTAAGGGCCAATGAGTCTTCCTAGATAAGTATCTAGGTTTAAGTCACTGTAGAGGCAATTGTAAATTAGTCGACAAGGACTGATATTAATATATTAGTAAATAAAACTAAATAATGTTTGATACATTTTAAAATCGAGTTCATCCCATCAAAACTTACACATACATATAAACAGTGAATCAGGGTTATGCATATGAACTTTACCGTAATAGCATCAAACTGCGTTTGATTTTTACAACCGTCAGCGCCGTCTTAAGTAGCACATTTCGTATTAATCTATAAGATACACAATGAAAAGTGGCATTCACAACTTTCAATACGTTCAGTCCCATGCATGCCATTATAGCAACGTCCCTTGCGTATGAAGCGGATACATAATACAATCCGTACTAAAAACAGCCCCCAAATTTGATACAGTGAGGTGTTGATGTGGGGTATGAAAAGACGGACGGCTATTTTGGTGATATTCCGTATTTTTATCTGTGACACAGGAAGAGTTAACGGGCAAGTCAAGTCCACTTTTAGATTATCCTCCACTCGGGTTCAACGATCGCTAGTGGTGTTAAACCAAGGCCTCCGAAGTTTAAAGCCTACCGCCCAAATATTCGTCCCACCCAGGCCTGTATTACCTGTTCCATTTAGCAATGTACTTTTATAGCTTGACTAGTCATTTATAATTTATTAACTTTTTTTACATAGCAGGTGCAGGTATAGTTTATATTTACCAATTTATCTATGTTGAATTCATTAAATTTGTATGCCAATATATTACTACAATTACAGTATAGTTGTTACTATGTTATGTTATCATTACTTATTTCACAGTACTATATATTAATTGATTCATTTATTAATATTTATTTTATTGATAATTTTGATCACTATGATGAAAAGTTGCTCAAATTATTTTCTAATTTTGTCTTGGCAGAATTCACATTAATACTATATATTAATACTAATACCATTGCTGGCCGTTACCGGTTATCCTACAGTTTGTTTTTACAATAAATTAGAAACTAGGTATATATATCTAAAAGAGCCAATGTGTCCTTACTTAAACTTATAGTAATAATGTTCAGTTATTGTTTTACACTGCTGCTTTTCCTGTTAAATTCACTCTACTAACTCCAAGATCAATTGGTTTGATGTTTTTGAATAGGCGTTTGAATGCGTTTTTCCAATATTGTTTAGTTATTTAGGCTACTACTCACTCACTCACTATTGCCTCTAACAGAAAGTCAATCATCAGCAAATGTAGCCATGGTGATATTTTCTTCTTGTCGTATAACACATGTGTAAAGTAAATAAAGTAGATAAACACTTCCCTATAGTACACCTGCTTTAGCTTATTTTATTGTGGAATGGACATCCTCTTATTTCACCCTAAACATATCAGCTGATGTGTAAGAATTTAGGCTTTTAAAAAAGTCCCGCACACCAAATCTGATCTAAAGGTAATAAAGCTTATGTTACATCTACGAATATAGCTGAGTTTTAGAAGTTTGAAGAAGTGAATGCTACAGCTTTTTGTTGCTACATGCCCCATTTTCACTTAAATCTCTTATGGTGGACTGTACAAACATTTTAGTTTTAGGAATTTGGTATATGTGATAATGTTGGTATTCCAATTTCAATATAAATATGTATTGAAACATTCCAGCGGCATTAGGTATCCAGCATCCATAATTTTGAAAGAGGGTCGTTAGCTGTACACCCATTATGTAGTCAGATAATACATGACAAGTCATGAAATAAATTATTTAAACTTAACAGCCTGTATTAAGTAAATATGGCAAAATAGATACAAATTATATAGATATATAATTTTTTATAGATAATTATATAGATATAAATTATATAGTTTTGTTTACTAATTAAAGAAATATTGAAAAAAAAACTACACGAAATAATACCTGCCTTGCACCTTTTTGATATTGTAGGCTGTATTATATATCTAGTTGGAGTTTTATCCATCATTGCACATTATTTCTTTCATATTTCGGGCAGCGTATGCAGACCAGAAAAAAATCAAACTTTGGAGAATATGAAGTTTGAAAACACTGATCGAACTCCTACTGCCTAATCGCATTAAAGTTTCTATTTAAACGCATAAGCTGCCATGTATTTAACAAAAAACATCTTTAGCTATGAATCGCATTTTTAAATGAATAGCTATGTTAATAAATACAATTGTCATATATGAAGTGACGCCAACCCCTGATTGCCACAGATTTTAAGGCAGCAACGTCACTAGTCCATAATTCTTCATCTTGTAAGCGATAAGCGCTACAGAATGACGCTAATCGATTTACTTTAGCCCAAATTCAACAATATGGACATGGATGTCATGTGCTTCCAATAGAATGATGTGTCAAGCAACAAATGCCAGAACTATCGCCAGGCGTTCTGTATGGACGATTTTAGAATATTATCTCTCGAGAGATGACGTGAATTGACTATCAAAATCCTATAATTTCACACCATTAAAATTTTTATTCAGGATTTTTTTGCAATCAGCCTATGTCTACAAAGTCCACATAAACCAGACTATCCTTCAAATATACTGAAAAGCCATGGCAGATATTTGAACGATGTTATATTTCATACATATAGAATGTAAAAAAATAATTTCGTTGATAGAACAAGCAAAGTTGTATAATAAGTTATGTAATTTTTTTTATATATATTGTTCAAATTTTCCATCATTACTCACTCAGAATCATTACTCACTCAGAATTCAGTTTTCAACTGAATATTTTTTATTTATTTTTCAACTCCGTGTTTTATAATAGCTCAACACAATTTATTCCTTGTCAATTTATGTATAACGTATGATATACTAAATAGCATTTAATTTTGGCAGCTTTTTCATCATTTATTTTTTGGCGTATAGTCAATATTAATATAGCATGGTTAATATTTTTTCTTTTTTTATAAATATTATTAAAATAATAAGTAGGACTTTATCATTTTTACTACCGGCCTATAAAATAATTTTAGAGGATTTACAACAGATGATGTTACTGTCTATTGTTACTGTTACTGTACATTTGTAATCAACTTCATGTTGATGCTTCATTCATAGGGTTTGATTTTCGGCAGTGTTATTTCATAGAAATGAGAAGAAAAAATCTGAAATTTGAAAATGTCTGAATTTGTGGTGGTGGAAAAGTGGCTGAGGGTTTTCGAATTGTATGTGAAGCTTATGACAATGAATAGTGCTTTAAACGTTTTGAAAGTAGTGATTTTGTCACCGAAGACAAAAAGTGTTTTAAGCGTATGAGCTGAGTACTGCACTAAAGACAGTAGGAATACGAGCAAGGTCAAAACAATGTTATTCTTCAGCATGACAACTGATGAAAACATACTAGGAAACATTAAGTGCTAACCTACCTGAGCAACGTTTCATTTCTTATAAGGATATCATAAAATGGGTTGATTCGTGAATAGCCGCAAAAGGTATATGATTTTTTCGAGATGGAATCCGTAAATTGACTGAAAGATGGCGAAAAGTAGCTAGATGGCTCTCGATGAATAATTTGAACAAAATACAGTGTACCGATTTTTCACGATAAATCTTAAAAAATAATCCTTTAAAACTAATCTATAGGCTACATATTGTCTTTGAAAGCATTCAAATATTTATGTATAAATATGGTTCTAATTATGTTATTATCAACTACACATATGTTACATTGGAAGTGCATGTATTCCATAAGATTCCCGGCTTCAAACTTTTTCGTTCTTGACGGCACGCCTTCCAGTTAAGTAGACCCTCTTTATGGCATTTGTAAGAAAGAATTCGAAATGTTACGCAACCACGGTCTTCTACGGCCATATCACATTGTTTATTGTACAGATTAAGTATCAAGTTTGAAGGTCCTCTAGTGTTAATTGTTGGAATTAACACGCCCCTCTTCCACTTGTAGCAGATAAAGAGAAAAAAGATGGAGAATATTTAACAAATGTGCGTTGTCGTTAGATGCACGTATGAGCGAGCCTATGGAGTGGGTATATTTTTCAGCAGGAAACGTGGGAAAGCAGTGTGGCCGCACATAAAAAAAACAGATCTCTGCTATGATATGTTTTGATATAAGCAGTTTATTTTTCCTTTTATACACGAAAGCTGATTATAAACTGAAGTGAAGTTTTTATCATTTTAGAATAGTTTCTGCAATAATTTTGATAGTTTTATGAAAATAATATAAAATTAACAAAAAATTAGATTTTATAAAATGTTAAATCTTATTCATCAAAATACAGTTTTCAGTAATTTATTTTTAAAACATCTTTATAAACGACCTAAATTAATAATAATAAAACTGTTTTCCATCCATCATGACACAACTTCCAATCAAACATTTTCTTAAATATTTTAAGCCTTTTTTTTATCAACAAGAGTTGTTCTGGATTGAATATACTGCTTAACCTTTCCGGAACGGTGCTACAAAAATTACATTTCATACACTCCGATAACATATGTAAATTAACAGGTCTATTGAAGAGTCCCCAGCCTGACACATAGATGGCGCTACTAGAATTAAATCCGAATGTTTTTTAGTTTGCCCTAATCCTCAAAAGATGCGTGTATAAATTTGACAGCTGTCGGCTCAGTAGTTTGTGAATTATAGCATTTTGAGTGAAGCAACTTTTGTTATTGTGCTTTAAAATATTGCTTTTTGAGGAAGAAAAATACAGTTGAAGCAAAAGCTTGATGCCGAGTTTCCGGACGCTGCCCAACCAAAATCAACCATCAAGGATTAGTATGGTAAGTTTAGACGTGGTGAAATGAGCACCGAAGACGGTGAACGCAGTGGACACCCAAAAGAGGTTGTTACCGAAAGCATAAAAAAACCACAAAATGATTTTGAATGATAATAAATAGAAATTGAATGAAATAGCAGACACTCTAAAGAAATCAACAGTACATCATATCATTCAGGAATATTTGGGCGCGAGAAAGTTCTGTGCAAAGTGGGTGCCGCGGGAGCTCAGTTTTGACCAAAAACAAAGACGAGTTGATGATTCGAAGCAGTGTTTGAAGATGATCAAGCATAATAAACCCGAGTTTTTGCGTCGATTTGTGACAACGGATGAAACATGGCTCCATTATTTCACTCCGAAGTCCAATCGAGAGTCATCCGAGTGGACTGCACACGATGAACCCGCTCCAAAAAGTGGAAAATAGAAACAGTCAGCTGACAAGGTTATGGTGCCTGAATTTTGGGGTGCGCATGGAATAATTTTCATTGACTATCTTGAAAAAGGAAGAAAAATCAACAGCGACTATTACATAACATTTGACCGTTTGAGGGACGAAATCGCCGAAAAACGGCCTCATTTGAAGAAAAAGAAACTGCTTCTTCACGAAGACAATGCATCGTGTCAAGAATCCATGAATTGGGCTTCGAATTGCTTCCTCATCCACCATATTCTCCAGATCTGGCCCCCAGCGGCTAGTTCCTGTTCTCAGATCTCAAAATAATGCTCGCTGGGAAAAAATTTTCGTCGAATGAAGAGGTGATCGGCGAAACTGGGGTCTATTTTGAACCAAATCGCAAATCGCAGTACAAAAATGGTATCGAGAAGTTGGAGCGTCGCTATAATCAGTGTATCATCCTTGAAGAGAATTATGTTGAATAAAAAAAACTAATTTTGCCAAAAAAATGTGTTTTACTATGGTAGGCCGAGGACTTCAATTGACCTGTTGTGCATGACTTTTTGCAAAATTATAAAATAAATATATAAAATCGTTATAAACTCTAATAATTTGAACAGTTTGTTTATTTTTAAAAAATATTTTTATTGTGATATTAAATTATTATTTGCATTTATATAATTATTTTTACAGTTAGGGCATAAAAATGTTTTAGTTTCGTCTCGGTGAACATCACAGATTGGTTTTTTACATGTGTTGCACGATATTTTAGTCTTTCGATCCTGTGATCTGGAGCACAAAAGCTGCATGCTAGATTTGCATAATGTTAAATGTCTCTAGCAGGATTTTCTTGAAACATGACATTGCTGTTCGCAAGAAATAAATCTATTGCAATTGTGACAGTTTTGTGAAAAGTATTGCTATTTTGTTTCCTGTTTAGAATGTTTGTGAGTGCAAGTTCTTAGGCCAAGTTTTCTAAAAAAAATCATCTTCTATTTCGGTCGGAAAATTTTTAGTATATCACTAGCGACCCGCCCCGGCTTCGCACGGGTGCAATGCTGATACTAAATTAAATACACTACAGAAAAAATATGAACGTTGTATATAAAAACATAGCGGCCCGCTCCGACTTTGCACGGGCATAAAATATATATGCCTATGTCACTCAATGAAAACATGATTAAAATCGATCCAGTATTTTTGGTTCATTCATTACTGCCCTTGGCCTGCATGCATTAAATTTGGAGTAAAACAATTCCTCTTCCCCTATACTTACTATGAAGATTTCCTGCTATCTTTGGAATATCTAAATTCATACAATTTTTATTACATTACACATTTTTAAACGCAAATTTTAAATTTGTAATATCTCCGAAAATATTTGTTTAATTTACATGCTGTAAGGAACCATATTGATCTATATTAATTGCACACTGTATTTAAGGTACTTAATTCGATAAGGATTAATGCCGTATTGCTTAAAATAGCTTCGTAAATAAGCCATTTTCTCACGTAAAAAGTAAACAATAAAAATAGTTAATGTGGGTTATCCCTAAAAGATAAACATATACCATCGCGGACTTTTTTGTAGACCTTTTTATGGTGTACAATACTGTAGTACATTAATTTGATCTAACTCGTAGGGTTAGGCAGCGTTTTTGCTAATTGCTAAATAAGCTTCAAAAATAGGTTAATTTACGACATCACGTTAGAAACCTCTAAAATTAGCAATGTTGCCTTAGTATATTATGCATGTATTGTACATATAAACCTTCCTCTTGAATCACTCTATCTATTGAAAAAAACCGCATCAAAATCCGTTGCGTAGTTTTAAAGATTTAAGCGCACATAGGGATATAGGGACAGAAAAGGCGACTTTGTTTTATACTATGTAGTGATAAGTATTGTGTGCAACCATATTAATAATTTCCATAAAAATTCTAAATGACCATCTTCTAATTGAATGCTGAATATTCTCTATGTCTACCAACGGGACTTGCATTGTGCGCGTGGGATTTCGATACGCTGCAGGTCGTGTGGGGAAACGATGTGGGGTACCCCACGTAATTAAATTCAGGTTTTTGTCCCAAATTCCAACTAAATTCTATTATTTGTTTAAAAATAAGCAGAAATACCCACCACCCTATCACTACCAATTTGGTTACATGTTTTTGAGTTTAATTGATAAGAGTTGAGGCATCTACGGTATAATCCATATAACACATTCTCTGAACAATCCAGAACTCTTTCAATGGAATTAAACTGCTTTCAAAACAAATCTGTGAAAACAGATTAATCCAATTTTTAAGCCAAACATTACAAAAAATCTTCATTAATCATCATTCTCAATCTATAGCCGGTGTTCGGAGGGAGTGTCTATTTCTCCACCAATTCGCTGCCATTGGTGCCGCAGGACTTCGACATTCTTCACCAAATTCCGCCACAGTTGGCGATTGGCCGCAGCTATTCTGACTTCGAATAATACCAGTCTCCTGTTTTTTTGATCGTTTTTGATGATCTTGATCCATGTTATTTTGAGAGTTGTGTTTACCACCCAAAAGATCGATTTCGCCACAAAATTCTGTGAGGAATTTATTCACATTTCATTCGACAAACCATCGAAATCTGCGCCTCTAAACTTGTGCCTCAACTGTGCTTTGATTGTCGCATCTTGATGAGAGCAACCAAATCCAACAAAACCAACTAAAATGGGATGCGCGAATCGATCGCTATCAGCGAACATCAGATCAGTCAAAAATAGTTCATCAACGATTCACAAACAGGACTCGATCGCTTATTTTTTTCACTGTTAATTCATGTTGTATGCAAATGTTTCTAAATTATTATATGGACACTGTTTTTGATTATTTAATCGGTTTTATCAACGCTTGGGCGGCAAGGGGGGTGCTATCTTTAACATCAAAATTTTCGTAACCAAAAAGGAGTAAAGAGTAAACCAATTCTAAAATTGACACTCACATAAGCGTCGATAAATTTTCGATGAATATACCCTCCATATTTCCTCCTTCAGAAGAAAAAATGCAAAATATGAAAAAAAACACACCTTTTGGAACCAATATTCTCAACGTGCAAGAACTTTTAACTGGCATAATAGAGTAAACTGTTGACATATTTAAAGAAAAAATGAAAATATTTTTCCCCAACATAATATAACATAATATATTATTCAATAAAACTAAATTATTTATAAAAAAAGTCACATTTCTTTTCTAAGACTTATTCTTAAGATAACCAGTAGGAGCTGAGTAACGGAAGACGACTTCAGGGGTTAACAACCCGATGGGGTGCTGACCGTACCGTATTAGTGGCCAATGACCGTGATTCAAAGCTCCCACTAGTCCAGCCACTAAATAACATTAGATACTGTCATATCTTTAATCTTAGAACTTCAATCTGTTTAAAAAGAAACCTTGGAGAACATATTTTAATAATATAATAATATAATTTGTCATTTTTTACAATACATTTGTAATATTTGCTATCTACCATTTACAAATTAATGAAAAATTATTAATTAACAAGGGAGTTTAAATATTTAACTGACTTCGAAAAAGGAGGAGGAGCCCAAACAATACAAAAATAATAATATAATTTTGTTATATATACACAAAACTAAATTACGAAGAAAACAAATTTAATTTGTTGCTCGAGACCGACCTCAAAGTCATCAGTTGGTAGTAGTTAAAATAATATTGTAAATAGCCGGCTTGGTGGCTCAGTGGTAAAGGCGATGGGACGGTCCTCCTACTATTGCGAAAACCGCGGGTTCGAATCCTGCTGGGGCATTGGTCGTAAATTTATGTTTGTGATTGTTTAAAATTTGTGAATGTTCTAGGCAAGAGTGTAAAATCCGACAAGGAAAATGATCCCAGTCATCCCAGTGACCAGGCTGGGTAAGACCGGATGTCTTCTGGGATGATTCTAAAGTTGGTCACTCGCCAGTCGGTAGGCTTAATGCTGAGGACCGTGGTTCGGAGCCCACGTTAAACTTTAGGCCCAGTCCAGATAAACCCATAGTTGATAAAAGGAGAATTAAAATATATTTAAAAAAAAATATTGTAAATAAACAAATAAGTTTAGGTAGGTATTAAGCTAAATCGAGAGTATATAGTAGAATATACAATATGTGTAGTAGATAGGTTAAATAAAGTTTTGTTTATTTTTATTTAGTTACTACAACGATTATTATGCACATATTTTATTTTTAAAGGTTTTTTTGTATTAAAAATCTAAGTTTGATTATTTTTTAATTTTTAGTGAGTTCTTTATTTATTTTTTGTCATGAAGTAATATTTTATTAATATCTAGTGTTTACGAGACGCAATCTAGAGTAAATAAATATTACATTTCTTTTCTAAAATATATAATAATAGGTAATTCGAATAGCAGCTCGCCCTAGAACACATTCTGTTTATATTTCACACGTCAGTCGTACTAATTACCCTTACACCTTGTAATACGAGACTTTCGTTTCCAGTAACAGGTCTCACATTCCACACGTTACCCCAAGCTTTTCACTATCTCGAAAACGCTATTTATAAACAAGCCGCATTCGATAAACAAGACAAATTAGGGTAAACCACAACAATAATTCCTTGCTATTTATGCATCGCGCCTTGTAACTCTTAAACTGATCACAATATGCACCTGCTCATCGATGCATTAAATTGAGTTTAGCCAATTACGTTTTGTACAATATTTATCTTCTTTTATCTGCGAATCGGGCGTTAAAAATGTACTCTTATTTCATTGTGTTTAGGTGTTGAAATTAATTTGTAGCATTTTATAAAAATTTTAATTAATAATCATTCTTTATATAATGTATTATTATTATTTATTACTTAATTATCTTTATTTAAAATATATCTTATTAAAATTGTCTATTTTAGCTACTAATTTTTCCTATTTTATCTTTGAAACAACAGTTCAGTCTTTTTTTCACATATAAGAGTTTATCTGGACTGGACTTACTGTTTAACATGGGCTCCAAACCACGGTCCTCGGTTTTAATCCTACCGACTGGCGAGTGACCAACTTTCCGAGATCATCCCAGAAGACATCCGGTTTTACCCAGCCTGGATATTGACGTGACTGGAATCATTTTCCTTTTCGAATTTTGCACTCTTGCCAAAAAACAATCAGAAATGTTTAATAATCACAAAGATAACGAGCATGCTCCAGCAAGATTCTAATACGCAATAATCGCAACAGCAGGATGACTGTCCTGTCCCTTTTACCACTGCGCCACCGAGTCAGCTCTTAAGGTGTTTGATACGATTCTTCATCTTTCGTATATCCGGGTCGTTCCTTTTCTTGCAAAAAAAATCACCAAATTTGAAGTGACGCTTTATTGTATTAAAACAGTTCCACAAGAATCATGTACTCTTTTATAAAGATAAAGTCTATTGCAGTAACTTAACATGAATTGTTTTGTGAAGAGTAGATGTATTTAAGGAATACAGAAAAGACGTGTTATCTAAAACCGTATGCATTTATTTTACTACCTGCAATATCACTAGGTGAACATCTCTTTTAACTCTTTAGTGCTTTTTTTTGGCCTGGAACCGGGTAGGGAAATCCTGTTATCACACCACACAGCTTGCGGTACATGAGTTAATCGGTCGCCGGAGAAGGTCGAGATAATTTGGAGTTAGGAGGAGATAATTAAGAGCACGACGGGGTTGACGTGTCGGCTGTGATAGAATAAGACTACGAAGAGCCGAATGAGTTATTGGCCTAAAATATCGGCCAGCTTGGTAATACATCTATTGTCCGAGAGACGAAGAGTGGAGAAATATCTCGAGTAAACCTCGGAGAAATATCTCGAGTAAACCTCGGATATAAAATCGTGAACTTGGACGTCGGTTTCTCTATGAATTTGATTATAACGAACTGACGAACCAGGGGGCAGTGATTATTCTCCTGAGAATTTTGTTTTGAAAGACTTGAAGACGTTCCACCTGACTCGGTGAGACGTATTTTAGATAGACACTAGAGCCGTATAGAACGACTGATCGAACCAGCATCTTGTAGAGGAGAGATTTTATAGAGAGAGGAAGCCTGCTGGCCCGGTTGGTAAACGGGAACAGCAAATTAACAATACCTTGACCTTTATGGAGGGACTTTTGAATGTGTGAATTCCACCTAAATTTGCGATCGAATACAAAACCGAGATAGGTGGCTTCTTCTGACCATGGGATTTCGACGTTCTCGATTTTAAGACGCAAAATGCTCGGTGCAAAACGCTTCTTGTGGAAGAAGATGGCCTGGGTTTTCTGTCGGTTGCCCTGCAACCCCCAGAAATGTAACCACTGGACCGTCTTATCGAGTTGTTTTTAGAGTCTGCTTCGGATGTGCGGTGCTACTCTTAGCAAAGTAAGCAGTGTCGTCTGCGTAAAAAGTTGCCTCAACTTGTGGTAACTCTTTAGTGCTTAGAAAGATAAGCATATTGAGTACAAAGGCCCAATGTTAGTTAAAGAATTAGTTAACTAAAATTTCGAAATTATACGTGGCAACAGTTTTCGTACATTTAGTAACATGTAAATTAATTATAACTAAATTCATTACTTAAATTAGCAAACTTACATCAAAACTAATTAGTAACACCTTTTATAAGTTCATGCAATTTATTTCACTTCAATATTTAGATTTCCAGGGCATTACCTAGTGGTGGTATTTCTTCCACGTTTCTATAATTTAATAATATTCTTTTATATTTTTGACTAAATATTGGATAACTTTGTAAATTAATTCGATTTCGACGTCATTATTCAGTTCTTTGTTGATTTGTGATATTTCCAATTATTCCAAACTGCCACCGAAGTGGATGCTCAGGTATTCCGCTGATACTGCTTGGTCAAACCTACATGAGGATTTCCATTTTTTCGACAGGCAAAGATATAGGTATTTCCATGATACCAATGAATACGAATATATAATATACAAAAGTTATACGAATACATATATATGAATATATAATAATTACGACAAACATATTTTTTTTATATAAATCGGTATAACGGTTTTATATCAAAGCGTAACGATCTATTTATTGCTGCAATGCAATTTTGATTTTTAATGTATGTTCTGACAGTTTGTAATTGTCTATAGGAAAGGCTGTAAAACCCAATAAGAACAATCATCGCAGTCAGGCCACTAAGCAGACTGGATAAATTCGGATATCCCTACGTTAATCAGTAGATTTAGTCTAGAAAAATCGTAGTTAGCCGAAAGGAGACTGAGATATAATCATTTGTTATTAGGGATACACATTATTTCAGTCGTTTAAGTCAAGAATTGAATATTAATTGTGACCACTATTTTTTTCATATTTCAAACAAAATACAATAAATACGTAAAATTTTAAATATTATAGATTTTATTTTGAGACCATATTTAAATCAAACAAATTTTTGATATTTTTATATGATGTAAGATGCTTCACAGACAAGTCAAGTGCTTTCTCTAGAAATATGTATAATATTATACTATATTAATAAGAAATTGATTCTGTGTTCATAATTACCGAGGGATGAAAACCAATAAGGGTGCGATGAAACCGGATATCACAGACGTTTTGTCTAGTTAACGAAGCGAGCGTGACAGTTAAATAATGCTGTTAGTTTAGAATATTTCCTCTTAAAATGATATTTTCTGATTTTTATTCAGACAAATTTGTTGATTTATTGATTATAAATTAATTAATAAAAAAAAGATTAATATGATTTTTTAGCGGTTCCTTTCATCCTATATATAAGGAGCAATAAATAAAACATATATTGATCACACAAAGACAAATAAAGATAAAATTCAATCAATATACATCAATCCACCCTAAATATGTAATTCTATTTTTAATAAAAGAATTGATCCGACTTCCGAACCTAACTCACTAAAAATGAAAAAATAATCAAACTTAGATTATTAACACAAAAAAGCATTTTGAAATACAAGATGTACATAATAATCGTTGTAATAAATAAATAAAAATAACGAAATATCTTATTTAAACTATCCACTAGACGTATTTTGTTTTATAATCTACAATATACACACAATTTAGCTTAATACCTACCTAATCCTATTTATTTTTATTTAACTATTTTGAAGCCGGTCCAAACAATACAAAAATAATAATATAATTTTGTGACATATACAAAAATTAAATTATAAATAAAACAAATCAAAATTAATATAACCGTTTTAGGCAGGTATTAAGCTAAATTATGTGTATATAGTAAAATATAAAATACGTGTCCTAGATAGGTTAAATAAGGTTTTTGATTATTTTTATTTAGTTATTACAACGATTATTATATACATATTTTATTTAAAAATGCTTTGTGTTAAAAATCTAAGTTTAATTATTTTTTAAATTTTTAGTGAGTTCTTAATTAATTTTTGGATTTCAGGTCAATTTTTTGATTTAAAAATATTTTTAAAAATATTGGTGTTTACATTTTTGTGATTAAAGCCTAGAATTTATAAGACAATTATTTCAAAATTATCACCCGATTCTTAAATGTGGTGGACCGAATTGTTTTCTGTTCTATTCATTTAAATACTCTTTTCTGATCTATACAACAATAACGAAATTTTAATGAATCACTACATATTATGATAAAAAGTCAGACAGATACGTCGCTTGTAATCAAAACAAAGTTAATTTTAGTATAAAGAATGCACTTATTCTTTAACGAATTTAACGAAATAAACAAAACTCCCACATGATAATCCCGATCTATTCTAAACACTTTCATTTTGTCTAGACCTTGACCCTCGTTTGCGAAATATGTAAAACATACTTTGTAGTAAACAGGTTTTGAAAATGTCATTGAAATTCAGTAAGATAATTAATTATTTATAAGATCGTAGACTGGCTCCAAAAAATGAGAAATGTATTAAAATATTTCTTAATATTACAAATCTATAATATAAACGTATCTATTAATTAACTATTTTTATCAAAATTAAATTTATGTTAAAGAACTAATGCATTTACATCTACCATTGCTATTAACATCTAACAACTGTACCATAATATGTTCGCTAAATTATAAATGCAAATCATGACAATGACTGCATGATAATGACATCATCATTATCACTGGGCCAATATAGACCCGGCGGTTAACATCAACATGCAAATCAAATACATATGTTTGAAACTATAGATAATCTCAACTAGATAAGTAAAACTTTAAACCTAGCGTCTCAACCTTCGCAATTGCATTATCTACTAAATCCAATCATATTCGCCACGGACTATTAATTCTTTATAATGTGGTAAAAATATAATTGACGTGACACACTTTAAAGGACTGAACATCTTGCATATTTATTATCCTTTAACATATTTAATCGTTTCACTAATTGAATTTATACTCGTAAAATAATAGGGAAGTCTAGACACAAATATGGGGAATAAAAACTTTACTGAACTATACAAATCAAATTGTTGTTTTGCAACAAAGTAATTGTTATTGCTTTCTGGTTGTTTATTAAACAGTGCAGTCTAATCTGTTAACGTGTGGATTGTTTGAAAATCAAGATGTTTCGGAAATCTGACAAATAATTTATTCACCAAAGGTTTGCCATCGACGAATTACAATCGACAGCCTATTCAAATAATAATTTAATATGATTCTAGAAAAAGTAGTGTTTGGTCAAATCGCATCACCATTAATCATAAATTATAGGGGGTGTAAAGTATTTGATCAAGTTCGCAAATCAATTGCACGCAGAAAAAAGAACTATAGTGTACGCAATAAAACAGCCAGTGCGCGATATCAAAATTTATGAAGGCAGAACGAATTTTGTTTAACAACCATGCCTGTTTGTAACCTCTAATTATTATCACTAATTTAAAGAATTTTGTAGACATTTGACAACATAGTACCAACACAAACTTAATTTTATGGGCAGATTCGGTTACGTATTCGGACGCATCGGACTCTTTTCATTCATCATCTCTTTTTAACTAAAGTATAATGAGAAGGAACATTTTGCTTTGAGTTTAAAAGGAATTATATATTTTTACAAAGTGCATTTCGCAGTACATTGGATGTTCATCTGTGATGAACTTTGGCCTTTATCGTTGGAAAGATTATATTTTCCTTTTTAATTAATAATAATCCAAAAATCGTTATTACATATGCCTTGTTGTAATATTTATTTGTACCCACCATGGTCAGTTTTTCCAACAACAAAAACTTTAGAATTTGCCAGCAAACCTTATATTTTGCCTATAAATTAGTTTCAAATTTTAAAAATATTTTTTTAAATTTAGAGCTTTATTGTGTAACCAATGTATACTACTCAAAATATTGCTACTTTGCACTACTTTTTGCAATATTTCACTAAATTTACGGATTCCCTCTTAAAAGAACGAATGAGAATGAGAATCTTTTGAGAATATCCACGAATCCACTCATTTCCTAACATATTCATAAGAAGTAAAGAAATCAGATAGAGCTAGGTGTGGAGAATACGGCGTGGAGGGTGGCACTTCCTATTTTAATAATTTCAAGTATGTTTGTGTCTTTGGTCGTATTCCGACTGTTTTCGGGGCAGAGCTCGGCTCAAACACATCAGTTGCAGTCGATAGCGATTCCTATAGATGATTTCATCGGGTAATGCTTTGAAATTCTCGCCTCAATTTCTTTTGGATGTCCAGAACATTTGCTTTTAGTGTCAAAATCACCACTTTTAAAACGTCGAAACAAGTCGAAGTATTCACATATTGAAGTCCATGGACCATGACTGCCTTAAGCTTCACACAGCATTCGATGACCTTCAGCTGCCTTTTTCATTAAACTGAAAATATAGAAGTTCCCACAAATACGATTTACTCGGTATAAATTCGGATATTTTCAACGCACTAAAATGTTTTTACCCACGCTTTGACGATATGACACAAGTGATGCCTGTCAGTGAGGCTTAATTAATGTATATGATGGAAGACGCCGGATTATACTTTAGTATTAAATATAATTGATGGTGAAAGTAGCGAGTAATATGTACTGATATTTTTAGAAATACGAGACTGCAGAGTTAAAATACTAATAGCGCTAAATTATATGTTGAAAATTGTTTACCTACTAGCCGAATTATTCTGCTCGAATAGGTAAAATGTCAAGAACAAGATTCATGTCACATTACGATAACGTATTTTGATATACAGCAGTGGCAAATCTAGTATTTAACTGAAAACAACAATTACAAAAGATCATAGTTTTAGCAGATCTGGATATTATTGCCTTTTTTCGATCTTCAAATATATTTACGACGGAAAAGTTTTCAGAAAATGGCGTTAATGCTCTCTTATTTTTAGAAAAATTTCTAAAGATGCATAGCTACGAATGAATCGAATGGATACCTGCATTATTATAAACTACAATTAGTTTTAACATATTTGATATATGGTAAAAAACTGGTATTAATCTTTTCAATCTGAATAATTTAACTTGGCTTGATTGGCGCAGAGGTCAAGGCTATAGGTCGGTCCTCCTACTATTGTGATAGTCGCGGATTCGAATCCTGCTGGGGCATGGTCGTAAATTTATTCCTTGTGATTGTCCTTAAGGTAAGCATGCAAAATCTGACAATAAAAATGATCCCGGTAACGCCAGTAACCAGGCTCAATAATATCGGATGCCTTCTGAGATGATCTCCAAGTTAGTTACTTGGTCTGTAGACTTAATGCCGAAGACCGTAGCTCGGAGCCCACGTTAAATAACAGGTCCAGCCCAAATAAACCCTACTTGGTAAAAAGGTGACTCTTAAACATAACAAAAGAAATAACTTGACTATAATATAGAAATATATTTTATTTAATATTTTTACATTTTTGTCTACGCACAATAATAATTACAATCACAAACATCCATTTCATCCTTGTCCTAACACGCTGTTTTAATTGTAAATATCATGATAATAAACATATAGTCTATCAAAGGAAGTTTTGAACCTGCGTCATCTAAATTTGTGACGTCAAAACGTCGCAATGTTGCCGGATCAACTCTGAGTTTTCGTTCAGTTTGGCTTTAACATACAACAAATGTCTAATCTAAATAAAATAACTAAACAAAAAAATTGTTATCAAATGTAATGTATTTTAACATTAGAGTAGATCTAATGTCTATATTATCGAAGGACTTAAAATTACAATTAAGTACACAATTTATAATATAGATATCACTATAGTTTTGAAGAATTTTGCATACGTTTGACAACCAGACGACTTTGACTTATTAGACAGTATTGTGTCTCTTTTTAAGTAGAATAAAATGAGAAGGAAATATTGTATGAGTCTAAAACGAATTTACAAATTGTGGCAGGCAATACATTAAACATCTTGATGACGTATGTTCAAATCTTATTTGGATAGAGTATATTAAGTCTATTCAAAGTTATTTTGTACATACGATCATTAAATTTGTGACATCAAAACGTCGCAATGTTGCCGCATCAACTCTGAGTTGTAGTTCACTTTGGCTTTGATTTACAACAAAATCCTAATCTAGATAAAATAATTGAACAAAAATTTTATGAAATAAAATTTATTTTAGCATTATAGTACATCTAAAAATTACAGTTACAATAGTTTATAGGAGTTATAACCTCTTATCACTATGCTTTCAAGAATTTTGCATACGTCTGACAACCAGACGACTTTGACAGGCTCAATCATTTATATGTTCGAACCAATCAGATAGCATTGTGTCTCTTTTTGACTAGAATAAAATTAGAAGGAAAATACTGTCGAATTCTAAAATGAATTTACAAATTGCGGACGTATCTACAAAACAAAATTGAATGTACTATACATGGAATAGTTGAAACCTCCTGAATAACTTTTTTGTGATTACACCGAATTAACGATGGACCATTTTTAAACAAGTCAGATACCAAAGTAGTTAGTGAATTGAAATTTTAAAAAATAAATAATTTAAGAGTACACATTTCATGATTTATTTTAAACAAGGATTGCATTCATTGAATTTATAAGGATATGGTTCAAATTAAATCTCATTCCATGTAAAATATAAGTAGATTATAACAAACGAGCAAGTTTATGTTAATATTATTTCAAAACAAAAATTGCATTCTTTCTATGTAAGTGGTAGAATTGTATTGTGATTAAGACTTTTAATGGATCTTTAAAAATGCATTTATTAATTTAGGGTAAGTTTATATGGCTCAGTGAATGGAGGTAAAAACGAAATGAAACAGTGGTAGTTACATTGTGTGACCGTTATTTATATATATAGTATGAAAATGTGGAAAATACTAATGATAAAAAGGATTGGCGTTGGATTTACATGTTGACGAAGCTCGGGCAGTCGATGGTAGCACGTCTGAACCCAACGCTGGTCAGATACTGAATGATCGAAAAGACCCTTCAATAACATCTCAGATAAACGTTTCGGGGTTGCCAGATAACCGTTATCATTTCATAGTTGGTACTGCTAGCACCCCGCCCATGTTCAACATCTGGGATTATATTTCTGGGTATGGTATTTTTGTAGAAGTTATTCCATGATGCAAAATTCAACATGCCTCAAGGTATCTACAATTATCGTATTCAGATTGATATTAATAATTTATTTGATAAAATAAAACCAAAGCAATATTTTTTAGTTTGTTTTTATAATTTATATGTATAGAACTTTATAATTCATAATGAATAAAATATTTTGATTCTTTAAACTGTATACTGGCGTGATATGATACTGAAACTAAACTTCACTAACTATACGATAAGATGTTAAGGTATTTTACTATTATAACACGGTTAAATGTTGTTAAATATGTCATCACAGGTCCAAATATCTTCACCAGATATAGATCACTTTTTTAATAGACCAGAAAATATGCATTTTGATCTAATTTTACACTTATTAAGTTCAAAAATAGGTCGTATAATATTAAGTTGCTTCAAGAGAAATATATAACATTTATACCTCCGAATCCATATGCTGTATTATAAATTAACAGAAGAATATATACATTATGAATTGCATTTTAAAATATTTAACCAATTTTCTAAGAAAATAAAACCAGTTCTGCTTATTGACAAATATTTTTAATACAAAATAATTTAGAATTACATTTCGCATCTAACAAATAAGTAACAAATATAAGTCGTTATATATAAAGTTGCATTTTCACGTAAATTAAAACATTATTATAAATATATTTCAATAGAGAACAACCTAACAGATAATTGTCAATATAAATATCTCAATATACGTAAATAATTCAATTGTCCGACTGTGTATTTAACCACTGAAATAACCGTTATGCAAAACAAACGATAATAAAAGCGAATTTTTAAAGAATGGCCCACTTGTTCCGCTTTACTGAAAGGATCCATTCACATTCGACGAAATGAATGAGAGTGTAGAGTCCTGTCACTATGGAAAATATTCAAGATTTTGTTTTACTTTTACGATAAATCAAAACTTACTACGTTGATCTAAATTTATAATGCACGCCAGTAACCTAGTAAGACGTTTTAAATATACGCCGCTTTTGCAGATTATTTGTTGAACTCTAATAATAGAATGCTGCTAGCGCCTAGTCTGCTTCGTATAGTAATGAGGGTGGTTAGTCTTACATCATATATTAAACTCAAATCCAAATAATATTAAGGTATTAAAAGGTAATGTAACAATATATAATATAATGTAATAAGTAGCGTTGGGAACTATCGACTGAAAATAGTCGAAACAGTCGATTTTATTTTCAGTGTTGTCAGACGAAGATGTATGAACCCTTTCCTGTATAAATTGTGAGAGAGGAAAGGACAGAGATAATTTCTTGGAGCTGTTAATTTTGCATGTGCTTTTTTTTTCAGCAGTAGTATAAGCGAGACGGAGATGTATATATTCCTTCGCGTACTAACTTTAAAAAAGAAAAGGAAAAAATAATTACTGAATATTATTAACATGCAATTAATAATTTCATTTTAAAGTAAGTAGAATTACTTTTATATTTGAATGTTCAGTGGATCTGCAAAAAGGAATGGAATTTTTCGACGTAATGGAATAATGCCCAACAAATGTTTTATCGTACTTTAATATGTTAATTATTATTTTCAAATAATATGCTATAATAAATATAGACAATGTAATATAACTTAAACAAAACCTAAAAACTAAAGATGTAAAATAACCATAAATATTAAATAAAAATTAAACATTTACCTAATCATAGAATAACCCATGAATAATTAAAAATTATCGCACAATAACTACTAGAGCTTTGTTAAAATAAAGTAGATGCTTTATTTATTATTGAACGGAAATATTTTTTAACAAAAATCGTGAAAGTGATCGAAATATTACCTATTATTGCCATACAAATAGTCAAAAGTATTTACTATTTTTCATTCACAATTTTAATATTTTTACCCTATTACATTAATAATCTTGAAAAATATCGTTCCAAAATGCCGCTATATATTAATATACAATATATTGTTAACTACACTACTAACTATAAGCAAAGTACCAAAAAAATCATAAAACTATAACATATATATTACATATAAATCTGTGTGAGCATAAATTGGGTACATTTTGGGCTAGGATAACAGAATCAGAACTTTCAAAATCAGTTAAAATAGTAACTAAAAGTACACGACTGAAACAGTTACTGGTAAAAAGTAGTAAAACCAGTCGAACTAAAAATAGCGACTGAAACAGTCGATAGTAAAAAGTAGTCAACTACTAAACAGTCGATAGTCAATTTCAGTCGAAAGCTCCCAACGCTAGTAATAAGATAATGCAGGATAAAAGGAAATTTATTTATCTATAATAATCATGATCTATTTATTTGGTTTTACTCTTATATATTTTCTTTAGAATAATTATTGTAACATATAACTAATGTAACTTAAAATATGTGATATAACTTTAAATAAGAACCTCGCTTTTATTAACCTTTTTATACCTTATTTCTATATAAATTTATGTTAAATAATAAAATCACTTCACTCAGTAATTTTTCTAATCTACAAGATGATTAAGTTGCTACCGCGGAATTACTGTCGACTGATGAAGTCTCGATGGAGTCTCGCACGAAGTGGCATTCTCAACCCATTTCGGCTGGAGTTCCCCAGGGTAGTGTCTTGGGACCACTCCTATATCTGCTATATACCAGCAACAAAAGAAATAGTACTTGGAACATTTGGCGACGACTTATTTATCGTTAAATAATAAATATCATCACTTAATTATCATGGCAAAAAATATATCTCTGGTTAAGGTTATTGAGAAAATACAACTAGCATTACAAATGGACTAGAGACTGGAAAATACAGCTTAATAGATCCAAATCTGTCCATATTAATATTGCGTTGCCACGAAATGACAAAAAACAATCACTTGACGGATGTCCAATTCCTCATGCCGGATCAACTAAATAACTAACAAAGTCAAGCAACTGTACTGATTAGTGAAAAGATATTCTCAACTTCATCTAAAATCAAAGTTTACGCTTTAACATTAAACCAACTAGTAATTCAGAGCAGACAAATCAAAGTTTTGTAATCAGTTACCAATGCTTATCGCTACGTAACCAACGAAGAGTTGTACGATCACATCGAACTCAAATGGATTTACGAAGTGATCGAAGATTTCGCCTTAAAACATGAAATAAGGTTACTAAATCACAATAACGTGGAAGCGATACAGCTACTGGACAACACACAGAAAATCAGCAGATTAAAGCGAATCAAACCAGACAAACTAGTATAGTGTATTCTTAACTTTAGCTTAATTCAGTTTAGTTTTATTTTGATTTGAGATATACATACTGATTATATTAATACCGTACTCGCCTTGCTTGTCTAATAATGCAAGTATAATAGAACAGTAATAAAAAAATAATTCGTAAATTAAGATTAAATTAAGCGTATCTAATGTAAGTGTAAAAGCGACTTATTTTTTTTTAATATAATTTTATAAATTCATCTCTAAAAAAACGAATAAAAAACAAATACTTGTGGTTCAAGGAGTTGGAAATCCCAGAATAGACCGTTACAAAGTTTACGTTAACGGTAAAACATCGATAAAATTTTAAGGGTAATTTGATATTTTATTCGTGCGTTTTATGTTTCTGAGAAAATTGAGATACCGATAAAGAAACTAAAAGAGCGAGATTGTCACCTCCGCTCGATTGGGATCTGCCACCCTTGCAGACACCCAGCACCAAACACAATTGCCATAATTGGCAACATATTTAGCCCCCTCCTCGAACTGAAGTTGCCAAATTAGATAACTTAACATACCCAAGGGTTTTTCAAGCTCTATGAAAGTCCATTTATGCAGTCGCGACCATCAAAGTAACTACCTTTTTCAATCGTGCCGATTTTGCAGTGTTTTATGCTTCGCAACCCGAGTTCTTCAATTCTTCAATCAGTTCTTCTGATTTATTTTTACTGATTTCGGATTATGAATTATGAATGACTTATTAATTATTATTATTTAATTATGAACTTATGAATGAAGGACGCAATATTTTTTAATGATTTTAAGTAGAATATATATAAAGGAGTCTGGATAATGGTTACGACATTACTAATGAAATGGTATTAACGGAACGAAGAGACACTAGCTCATTATATATTCGTTATTTAGCATTTGGCTCCAGAAAAATTATTTATATATTTTAATATAAAAATTTGCTATTTAATGCTATTGAGTTATTCAGTGGAAAAAGAAAATATAAAGGTTTTTAGATTCATAAATTTAGTCGTTTGATTTGAAGATATCTGCTGCAGAAAACCATCAAAAATCTTATATCCCAATGGCCGATTTCAACATTCATTTAAAACTAATCTTGATGCAAATGACAAAGAACAGCCTAAAAAACTCGAACGAAAACTTCGAAAGGACGGACAAACAATTTGTAGGTTTTTGTAGTTGTACTTTTGGTATTGACATGAGATCGTTAACTTTATTTAAATGCTATTAAATATATTTTTAAAAATCATATATTATTTATTTATTTTTTTATATAACTTGGTTTACTCGGTATTTTATCTCTCCCGTTTTTAATATGAATAGGAAAAAAGAACTACATCTGATCGTATTTATAGGATGCATGATATTCAATGGATTAAGGAGACTTACACGATCCAAAATATATAAGCTATTCTAAATAATACTACCTTTTATGTAACGACGTACCATTCGTATTATGGCCCAGTTTAACTTCCCGTGTTTTCTATTTTTAGATATCAGTTAAGTCAATTTTATTAAAGAAACTGGAAGTGTTACAAAGTATTTTAGCACAGTGTTGACATTTACAATTAGCCTATAATATTAGTTAATTTTAAGAATAGAGATTAGTAATTTATGGCAAAAAATAAAAAGTGATATAATTCATCCACTTTTATATATTAAGCAGGAAAAATTTTAAGGCACTTGTTACACACACACTATACAAATATGTAACAATATTAGTAATTTTTAGTCCACACAGTTTTATATTCTGTCAAGCAAAATATTTCATTTAATGAAATCATAATTCACTAGCTTATAAGATAAATGATTGTCTTTAACTCTAAAAACATTCTGACATATAAATCTAGTCTAATACACTGCTGAACAAAAAAATTACATATTTTTTATGTATGACTTTTCAGTTTTTACTTAACATAAGCATAATATGTCTATATTTTAAGGTATGTTTTACTACATTAATATTACTGTTATATATTTTTTAGTCGATGTTCTTACGCATTTTCTGTTGATAACATCTAACAGAAGTAACTCGTATCAAAAGAATTACATTATCTAATCGTAAGCAAGAACATGTTAAACAAATGTTACGAATATTTTAAACGATGGTGACTCTTGAATAATGAAATGGTATGAAAGAATATGAAGTACAGCTGGCGACCTGAGTAAGGACCTATACTGTGTCTGGCGTAAAAGAATTATTGCTATTTATAATTCCAGCCATCACAAAAAAAGCACATTTACAATTTTACATTCCATAAATTAACTGCTGAATACAATTCAAGTTAAATCAGCGCAGCTAAATAAAATTGATTTAAATTCAATAAAATCAGTTCATTTAATATAATACTGCATTAATTGATACTGGCACAAGTGATTAAAGTTAGTTTCTCAGATGAAACAAGAATATGACTGTGGAAGTTTGCTTGATATCATATAAAAGTGAATGATGTATTGTATGTGAATATAAACTGTATCCAATATCAGACGAAAAGCATGTTTTGATGGAATGTCAATTATAGCAAGTCCTATGACGCCTATTGAAAAGAAAGAAAAAATAAATGCACACTTGCACATTCATACTACATACTATTCGAATATAATACTCAATATACATTGACGAAATGATCTTCCAATGCCACTCAAGATAGTTAACTACTTTTAAGTACTAAGTTAAATCGGATTGATCATTAATTAGTTATAAATCACATAGGATGTAATCAAATTTGGCAACAAATCATAAGAGGTTTCTTGCAAAAGATGCCCATCTGTAATTGTATACAAGATGTAACTAGTATAGCTAATCAAATAAATATTATAGCCAAAAATATATTCAATTTCATTCTGTCAGCCATGAATAAATTGAACATGCTATTATTTTAGCGTATTGAAATAATTACTATACTCTTTAGCAATATAAATTCAATTAAGATATTAATAGGATACATTATTCATTGCGCATGCGCTAAATCCGGAGATATTTGTTACAGAATTCTGTATCTTTGAAACAGAGAATAACTAAAGTTTGGCGCATGCGTGTATACAATGAAATAATAGAAATAATTTCTATATGCCTCCCTATTTTTATAAAACCCTATATGTAAATTCATTTGCATATTTAAACAATTAACATGAACTCCAAGAACCATGTAAATAAACATTACCATAAAAAAGATTAAAATTGTTTAGATCAAATCCAGCTAATATAGTTAAAATGAAACGAAAAACTATATTATATATGAAAGCAGTGAAATTCTCCTAAAAATCTCCAAATAAGATCAACTATGATCCCTACTGCAATTTTTGCTACTATTCTTGATCCACAAACCCCATTAATTAATTGACTACCTCTAGCTTTCGATTAACATATTATAGATTTACTATAGACTCTGGACATCTACAGATATACCACAAATCTTACACGCTCTCTAATACAAAGTTTTACAACTATTCTCGCAGATTTGATTGATATTTATATTGTATATTTTGTTATATTATTTGACTTCAAATTTGCCTGAATTTTATTGAACTGTATGTATTCATAATAATACGGTCCTGATAGATACTAGAGTTTGATCTTTCAATGTTCAAAATCATTTTTCAAATTATCAAATCTACCAAATCATCTAACAAATCTAATAGTTTTTCAACTGACATCCTAGCATTCCTTCTTAGTGTATTTGTTTTTAATGCCTTGTTCAAAGATTCTATTACAAATTTGTATTGATTCGAAATATGTTTTAAAATATCTGTAAAATTAGAAAGCTATTAGTATAATAACAAACAGACAGAAAACGTATACAAGCAAGTATTCTTACCTTTACTAAAATCTTCAATTCCATATTACTTAATATAAAAATATACCCTTTGTTCCACAGCAATCTACAAAATTAGTATTATAGAATGATAATATTTTACTAATTCATACCTTATATACTTATTTTCGCATTATCTGCCCCTAATTTTGTCTATGAAATAATTATATTACCTCAACAAAATGTAAATACAAAATTAACCTAAAGTGACTTCTAACCATAATAGTGGTAAACAACAAGGCGTATATAGAAAAGAACGCGTAGATGTGAACACTGTTAGGCTAGATTAGGACAAGTGCGCATGTGCAGTTCTAGCCAATAGAAACTTGTATAGACAGGGATGGATAGGTTTTTTACTTTAGTCTTTTTCCATTCGAGCTGCAACAGTATATACTTCATAGCTCTTGCAACGGGTGGCTGGATGTTGTCATGCAAGAAGATGCCTTTTCGGGCGTTAGACATCTTTAACAACAGTTTTATTCGGTTTTCGGAGCGTGTAATACACTATACCTTGATATGATTAGATTATATGGAGATCTCACCACATGCTATACAAGACTTTTTAGCTATAAATGTTCCACTACAGTATCGATGAAATAACCCATAACATTTAACTTAGCTTAGGATGTTTAACAATTGTTTACATTGATGCCTCGCATTTTCATTAATATTATATAATATAATATTTCTTTAAAATTAACTAGAAACAGTTATGTATTGAAGTGTGTACTTTTATGTATACATTGAAAGAGGAGAATTCTTTCAGTTCTAATTCTAAGAAATACAACAATGCATGGAAATTTTACTAAAATATTCTAAAGATATTTTAATATTAAAATCAATTTACTCTTTCTAATGCTTACGCAGAAAGTATAACATCTGAAATTATGTACTGTACACCAATTTTAATTTAGTCCTTCCAACAAAACAGTACTGACAAATGAGGATGGAAAAATGTAAAATTCGATTTAAACAATAAAAACGCATTAAAAACACAGCGCAGAATTTGGTATGATGCATCAGAACATATCACCGAAACATCTATTAAATTGGATTTGTGTTGGTACTGGTCGACCCTGTTGTCAAATGTCTACAAAATTATTCAAACCTTTAGTGATAATACCAGGTGTACCGTCAACAGAAAGTCATTACCGATTTTTTTAAGAGATATCTCTAGGCTTAAGTATGTAAGGACATCAAGCTTCAAAGCTATACATGTTATATTTTGCAAAAGTAACACCGTCATAGATTTATCCTTCTTTGTCGAGTTTCGTGCCTGAAAACGGTCATTTGCAGAACGAATTACTTTTTTTATTTAATCAAAAAGAAAAAAGCTGCTGAAAGACATCGTTTACTGTTAAAAACATAAGCGGCCCATAGACGCTCTATATTAGGGTTTGCGCAATATAATTGACCGTTTGTACACGAGATTGAGAGGTTGCGTAATATATTTTGTGATTTTCAAAATTAGAATTGAAATTCTGGCGGTGACTGCTTGCACAATGTGGTTGTACGTCTGTAGTCGCAATAGAACAATATATTGCACAACCTTCAATATCGCCTCCATACAGTATAATTTTTTTCATAAACCAAAATACTACAACCAACATTGCAAAATAATATTGAGCGTCTATGGGCCGCTTTACGGCGAGCTAGATCTAATCTTAAAAATATATGAGGCGTGGCTTAAAAATTTCAAAAGTGGCGATATCGATGTGTAAAACAAAGAACATTCTGGTAGACCGAAAAATTTTGAAGATTCGAAAATGCAAGAGTTATTCGACGAAGACCCAACCCAAACTAAGCGTTAAATGTGGCCCAAGAAACGATTAGCGACCGATTTCGAGCAATGGGAAAATTCCAAGGGATGGGAAGATGGGTGCTACATCAACTCAGTGACAGGCAAAGGGAAAATCGAAAGATCCTTTGTATAATGCTGCTTCAAAGGTTTGATCAGAAGCCATTTCTGCTTTGAATACTGACGGTGATAAAAAGTGGCATTATTTTCGAGACCCTAAGCGCAAAAAATTATTGTTATTACCTGGCGAAGCCGACCCATCGACCCCAGGGCCAAATCATTTTGGTCGCAAGACAATGCTCTGTGTTTGGTGGGACCAAAACCCGAAGACACAGTAAAGTGATTTTACAGCACGATAACGCGCCGTGTGATAAAGCAAAACCGATCAAGAAAACATTGAAAGCACTTGAATGGAACATATTATCACACCCGCCGTACTCTCCAGATCTTGCCTCGTTCAACTATCAGCTTTTCGCATCAATGGTACACGCGCTTGCAGAATAGTACTTCGCCAATTTCGAAGAATAAGTTTTTTTAGGTTTTCATCCATAAATTGCCTGAAAGATAGCCAATACTTTGACTAAATATATTTTTCATATAAATACACTTTTCTTGAAATTTATGTTGTTTTTTCGAAAAAAAAAGTAATGGCTTTCCGGTACACCTGATAATTAGACCAACAAACGTAAACCAAAAATTCAATGTTATGCGGCAACATTACGACGTGCTGACGTCATAAATTTTGATTACGTGCATTGATTAATTTATTGGATATACTATATGAATTATATATCACTAATATATGTGTTAATATTGCAGAATAATAAGTTTAAAATCAAGTACTGAATTTTTAAAGCAGAATATTTAAGAAGTACAATGAGCTATAGGAATTCCAAAATGTGCTCACTTTTCTCATATATACACAGAAACTGTGGCATCTTGAAATAACCACTCATTAACAATATTAATAGCTGAAGTATTTCACGGCTCATTTGTCCAGTAATTTTAACAACCGCATAAAAGCAATATTTTATGTATAACGTTAACATTACATAATCAGCACTCATAACATTAAACGATGGCACCCAGAACTGTTAACGAAATAAAGGTCATTAAAATACCCTGCGCCGTCGAGAAAAAAAAATAGAATTTATAATTCGGTAATACGTCGAGCAGCAATGGCAGATCGAGAGGCCAACCGCTTCTTATAGCCGTATGTGTTAAGTGGGCACCCCAAATTATTCAAATAATTTTGAATGTTAACCTTGATATTTGATATTGACTTTTGCGAATAGCGAAACCGAGAAATAGCGACGGATTTTGTACACTAGCCAACAAACGAGTTGTCGTTTTCCTGCTTGAAATAAATTAAGGACGTTCGGCAGCGTTACTTCGCGAGGCAAAGGAAACTCGTAATCCTTGACATTTTTTAGGACAATGCTTCATGTAAAATGGAAAGCTGAATATTTTCATTTGTTATATTCGAATTCGTGGCTATTTATACAGCTGATTTCACTTGTTGCTTTATTTCAAGAGGAAAATAAAATACTTATATTATATCTGTTTCGCTTTTTCTTCATTTATTTATTAAATGTACTCATAATTTAAAATTTACTCAAAAAAAATTTAAAAGAAAAACATTCCCATCATCATTCGACTAATTTAATTGGCATGACGATACTACATTTAATCTTTTTTGACAATAAAACAACATTGATTTCTTCAATAAATTATTGTTTCTTGTTTTTGTTTGAATTTGCGTTACCAACGAGGGTTTATCTGGACTGGACCTACAGTTTAACGTGGGCTCCGAAACCACGTTCTTCGATATTAAGCCTACCGACTCGCGAGTGACCAACTTCTTTTTTTATTAATCTCCTAGATCGTCAACAATCTGCCCGTGGGCAATAAGTTTTAACCTATGATTTCAGTTATAACTATCGTGACAAGCAGTAGATCACTTCAGTAAGTATTTTAGCTTATTCTAGAGATATTAAATCTCACTCTATGTGTCTATTAATCAGTTCGTATGGCAGTTTGCGTTTGAGCCTACGCACTTCAATGTCATCGCGCAAATTTGACTGCTGGGCGAGTGCATTGGGATGCACTAACAATTTCTTTCAGAGTACTTTACACTCCGAATCACACTCGTTATGGGTTCTATGGGGATATCACGCTGAATCAGTTTGTTGGACATGTAATATGGGGCATCGACGATGACTCGTAACACTTTATTCTGGAACCTCTGGAGGATATCTATCTTAGATTTGCTAATAGTGGCCCACAGTTCAATATCATAGGTCCAAATGGACCTAAGTATTAACTTATAGAGCAAAACCTTGTTATCTAATGATAATTTAGATTTACGCCCTATCAGCCAATACATCTGGCTTGCATTTTGTCACTATATGTTTTTTCAATGCCAAACGTCAATCAAAATGCATTTCCAGATATTTAACGTTGTCTGCTTGCGGATGTTCATTATTATTCAATTTTACTGAGGGACATGTTCTTCTACAAAGGGTGAATGTCACATGGGCAGATTTTTGTCTCATTTGCTTTGATACGCCACGTTTTCAACCACAATTCGAGTTTGTTAAGATAGTTGGAGGTTTCTTGTGCCTGGTATTGCATCCTCGTGTGATGATAAAACCGCTGTATCGTCAGCATATGTTGCAACAGTAGTTTTTCTTGAGGTCGATAGGTCAGCTATATACATAAGATATAGCAGGGTATTCGCAAGTGACCACCTTAAAAAAATCATCCCACAAGACGTTTGGTCTTACATAGCCTGGTTACTGGCATGACAGGGATCATTTTCTTTGTCGGATTTTGCAGCCTTGCTAAAGACAACCATAAATGTTAAACAATCGCAAACATAATTTTACGACCATGCATTCAGGATTCGAACCCGCGACTATCGCAACAGTAGGAGGACTGTCCTGTCCTATTTACCACTGCGCAAACCAAGCCGGCCAACAATGAACGTTAAAATCTATAATGTTTAATTAAACGATATTTTATATCACTTTGTTTCATTGATTTGTTTGCATTAGAATGTTGTAATATTCATGTTAAATTTAAAAGTTAAATGCGGCAACATTGCGACGTTTTGACGTCTTAAATTGAGATGACTTGAGTTGAGTGATACTTTTAATAGACTATAAGCGAGTAATATCAGCAAGCCTTGGAAATCTAAGTTTACTCATGTCAAATGAAGGGACTTTTTTATAACATGTGATTACTTAAAATATCATCAAAATCAATCCGGAACAATGGTGTAGAGATCAATGATTTTCAGTAGTTATGATTTTTTTTAATAGCGAAAATCCTAGAGAATGTATTGTAAAATATTTTTCAAAATCAAAAAACATAAGACCCTTGTTCATTTAATTAAGACACATTAGTCATTGAAAAATAAATGTATATCAAGATTTGAAATTTATCCGTTGACAACGCAAATGGGAATTTAAATATTGATATATGTTTTTAATAGTTACATTAGAACTCACCACCAAAATAATTATATTATATTTACTATAAAGAAGAAGTATATTGTATATGGTTGTAATTAATTATTCTATATTATATCAATTAACTACAATTTTAAAGTATATTTTACCTTTCATTAAAATACATTTCTTACTGAACAATCACGTATATATAATATAATGACATATTTTATGATTTATGATATAATTTGATAATCAAAATAATTGATAGATTATGTTATTTACTATAACTTACTGTTATTCTTAATATATATATATATATATATATATATATATATATATATATATATTAAAATAATAATATTTAATATTAATATATTATATTGTTATTAATACTATATAATCATCTTTATTCATGTTCATATTATATCGCTTTATTAATTATAGTTTGCGTATATTTGTGTATCCGTTATTTCGGTCTTCAAATAGACAATATGCAAACCTGCAGCATCAAATAAAATTTAATCAAAAAATAAGATGGAAATATATATTATATTTACTCAATTCAATATAAACTAATTCACATACTTTAGTATAAATTTAACTTAATAAATTTTGTACACAATAAATTGTACCCGTTGTTTGGGTCTATATATTGTGGTTTGTTTATTTCAATAAAAACAGAAGCAACAACTGTTACTACATTAAAAATTATATTCTAACACAGACATATGTATCAACGCCAAACATAGTCCACCGGCTTCTGTCAGTGTAAATAGAGTTTTGGTAAAAGTACAATTTTAATGTAAAAGATAAAGAACGACTGTGAGAGAATTGTAGAATGAAGGTCCATATGAAAATCATAGCTAAACTAAAACTTCTAAACACATGCAAAGAAAGAAAATCGAACAAAATCTGAAAAAAGAGTCAAATGACATTTAAAAAATTTAAGAGAGAAATAATGAAATAATTTTTAAGTTGTATTGGGATTGATGAATCGGGATTTGACACTTTTGATAGAACATTGATCTATAGCTATGTTTTAATAGCGCATAAATTGTCTTTTTAATAAAGGCTCGGCATAGCCGGCTTGATGGCGCAGTGGTAAAGACGATAGGACGGTCCAGCAACTGTTTCGATAGTCGCTGGTTCGAATCCTGCTGGGGCATGGTCGAAAATTTATGTTTGTGATTGTCCAAGGCAAGAGTGCAAAATCCGACAAAGAAAATGATCCCAGTCACGCCAGTAACCAGGCTGGGTAAGACCGCATGTCTGCTGGTATGGTGTCTAAGTTGGTCACTAACCATTCGGTAGGCTGAATGCCGAGGACCACCGTGGTTCGAAACCCACGTTAAACTGTAGGACTGGTCCAAATAAACACCTAGTTGGAAAAGGAGACTTTAAAATATATCAAAACAAGGCTCGGCATTATTTTTTGAAGTCGGTTCAAATTTTTTGTTAAAAATATTTTATTTTTCTCTTTTTGTGTTAAATATTTACTCAATAAATTACGCAGACATTTTATTAAGTATTGAAAGAGAGCCCAAGTAAAATTACATGATGATAGAAATAAAGAAACAATGATTCAAAATAAGGACTGTTTCAGGCCCTGGGATCCGCACCTAGTCTAGGTGATTTGACAAATGTTTTCAATGTCAAAACAATCAAACTAGAAAAAACGGTTGCTGCCCTGTTTGGAATTGAATCTACGACCTACGCATGTGATCTCAACGCTTTAACCACTACACTATAGAAACAGTTGCCTACAAGGTTTCTACGATGTCTCACATGATATGGTTAGTGCTTAAAAAGCAAACTGACTGACTTGTACACTGAACTACTTCCGATTTCTCGTAACATCAGTTCAGCAATAACATTATACACCAATATCTGATTATTTTAGATATAAAATATGTGAAAATATTGTACGTGCCTTTGAAATTTGAGGTTATCCCTCGATTACCCCCCGTCCTCCCATCAGATCCTATATATATATATATATATATATATATATATATATATATATATATATATATATATACAGCTGAATATAGAACCTCCCTTCAAACAACCACAACGCTAATATCGTTCCCAGAAGGATATGACCTAATTCTAACTGAACTATACTGAACATTAAAAACGAAAAAGAGCTTTCAAGAGAACACGTTACTACGACCTTCGGTTAAATATTATGTATTGTTTGGTGTTAAATAATTGTGATAGTCGACGGTTTGTTTTCTCTTTAAACATTTTTCTCAAGGATAAATTGATAAAGGATTAAACTTGGACTAACAACATATACAAAAATTGGTTACTCCAGAAAGTTACCAAATTAGTATACGTAAGTGATATTATTTTAATTAATTGTATCATAAATTAGACGTGTGAATAAGAACAGTACTAGTATCATTGTCTAAAATGTTTTTTAATAAACAAACTTATCATTTAAATATCCTTTTACACCCCGTACAATAATTTTTATTCGTTAAATTATTTTCTAACCGAAAGATCATGGCGACGAACGTTTTGCAATATTAATACATGTTGTGTATACGTTAATTAGCACCACGCCACCCCAACGCAATTTTATTGTTTAGTACATGGTTCAATCACGTATCCTTCACGGGCCGAGCTCGAAATGAAACCACGATTCGCGTTGTTGCTAAGTTTAAAATAACGAGCTTGGGTCAGGGGGTCGGTCTGGGTGTGCTACCGCTGCCTTTGCCTGCTGACGCAGGACTTAGGAGCGGTCCTCGTCTACTCGCTTTCGTGCCTCCCACTTAGAATCTGCTTATTATTGTTCGAATCTTAATAATGTCGAATATTACGGGGCTCGTAGATGATAATTGGTTTTTATTCGGTCGACAGGCCACGAAAACCAGTCCCCCGGCCGTTCACGAAACTACGATCGTCGAACAGGAAAACGAAAACGATCCCGGAGATTTGGCAACTTCGGATAGTCGCCGCCGCATGCAATAGAAAAAAAAGCGTACGTCGGATCGTTTCCGATCCGCTATGTAATGTTAAATACTTGTCACACCATTAGTCATGTGTTAAAATATTTTAAAAATAACTGCTAATGAATCCTTATAATAGAAATATAAGAAATATCAATTACTTTTGGGGGAGATTCTTTGTAAATTCAAGGTTTTATCGTAAGAAAACGTGTGCGTTATTAATGTTATATGTCATTTAATCCCCCCATTCTACCTCGCCTTTTAAGACTGTTTTTAAATGTTATTAAACTCTTCAGGCTGCCCTCTATTTCCACTATTCTAAGTTTTGGAATGTTCGCAATAAACGATACTCGAAAATTTAAAATGTCACTTAAGGGGGGAAATAGGTGTAGGACGGCGTATTTCGGGTCATTTTTATGATTTTTTTAGCCAGTTAAGAGTACATTTAGGCGGCTTGGTTGGCGCAGTGGTAAAGACGACAGGACGGTAGTCCTACTGTTGCGATAGTCGCGGGTTCGAATCCTGCTGGGACATGGTCGTAATTTTATGTTTGTGATTGTTTAAGATTTGTAATTGTATTTAGGCAAGTGTACAAAATCCGAAAAGGAAAATGACCCCAGTCACGCCAGTAATCAGGCTGGGTAAGACCGGATATATTCTGAGATGATTTCTAAGTTGGGGTCACTTGCCAGTCGGTAGGATTAATGCCGAGGACCGTGGTTCGGAGCCCACCACAAGTCACTTGAAAAGTCCCCGGCCTACCATAGTAAAACACATTTATTTGGCAAAATTAGTTTTTTTATTCATCATAATTTCCTTCAAGGGCGATACATTGATTATAGCGACCCTCCAACTTTTCGATACCATTTTTGTAGTACGATTTCTCCTTTGCTTCAAAATAGTCCTCAGTTTCGGCGATCAGCTCTTCATTCGACAAAAATTTCTTCTCAGCGAGCATTCTTTTAAGATCTGAGAACAGGAAATAGTCGCTGGGTGCCAGATCTGGAGAATACGGTGGGTGAGGTACCAATTCGAAGCCCAATTCATGGATTTTTGATCGTTTTCACTGACTTGTGACATGGTGCATTGTCTTGGTGAACCAACATTTTCTTTTTCTTCAAATGCGGCCGTTTTTCGGCGATTTCGTCCTTGAAACGGTCCAATAACGCTATGTAATAGTCGCTGGTGATGGTCCTTCCTTTTTCAAGGTAGTCAATGAAAATTATTCCATGCGCATCCCAAAATACAGACGTCATAACCTTGTCAGCCGACTGTTGCGTTTTCCCACGCTTTGGAGCGCGCTGATCGTGTGCAGCCCACTCGGATGACTGTCGATTGGACTTCGGAGTGAAATGATGGAGCCTGTTTCATCCATTGTGATATATCGACGACGACGCAAAAACTCGGGTTTATTACGCTTGATCATCTTCAAACACTGCTTCGAATCATCAACTCGTCGTTGGTTTGTGAGATCGCGCGACACCCACTTTGCACAGAGCTTTCTCATACCCAAATATTCGCGAATGATATAATTTACACGTTCAGTTGATAACTTTAGAGTGTCTGCTATTTCATTTAATTTCAATTTACTGTTAGTGAAAATCATTTTGTGGATTTTTTAAATGTTTTCGTCGGTATCAACCTCTTTTGGGCATCCACTGCGTTCACCGTCTTCGGTTCTCATTTCACCACGTCTAAACTTAGCATAACAATCCTGGTATAACAAGTTGCTTCACTCAAAATGCTATAATTCACAAATTAATGATAAGACAGCTGCCTAATTTATACACGCATCTTTTGAGGGTTAGGGCTAAATGGATTTAATTTTAGTAGCGCCATCTATGTATCAGGCCGGGGACTTTTCAATTGTTATATATGACCTTTAGATACCTCTGTTATGTTAAGCAGTACAATCACTTAAAGAAAAATATTATTAAATGACATACGACTAATAACTTTTTAACTTATTCTATTTTAAATACATCTCTCCAAAATTATTATTTATCTATTACTCAGTACTATCAGTTAAATGATAAGTAAATTCAGTATATTATTTCCGAAATTCTATCAGTTATAACAAAGAAAAACAGACAGCGGTAATATCAGATGGAGTAGCATTAATTATTTAATAAAACGGTTATGTTAGGAATTACGTAATACGTTGCATGACCCTCCAGCTTCTAACTTAATCGTTATACCTAGTGACCTAATTTAGAGTGTTTTATCTGTATATGTGTAAGTTGAAAACGAGATATACTTTATTGTATATTCTCTGATGTATCGTACTATTAAACAAATTGTATAGCAATATAAAATATGTAAATTATAATTAATAAAATCTACGGATAAAATAAATAAAATAAATATTGTATACTAAATTACACAAGCTAATAATAATTTAAATATTGTTATTATATATTGAAATAATTAGCCTCAAAACAAATCGTCATTAATGTGTTAATAATTCAAATTACAAGTTAACAAGTTTCAAAGTCTACAGATGAATTACTTTTTTGAGACATATATTTTTTGTGGTACTTAATCATACACTTTATATAGTAAATACACTTAATACGAGTTTAAAGCAACTGTCTTTATTGAAATTAAATAAAATAAATATTATACAATTCTACAAGAGCTAATACAAATGTAAATATTATCATTATATAATTAAATAATTTGCTCTTAAAATAATCTGCTTTAATGTATTGATAATTTAAGGTTTAAATTAGTTAAATAAGTTATTTAATACTTGTTGTAGTTAATCGAGAATTTCATTAAGGGTAGGATGGTTTAACTTGAATGTTTAGTAAATACTAGAATAATATTAAGTTTTATTTAGATTTGCCACTAGATGATTCTTAGGGGACTGGAGCCTACGTTACAGCTAATGAACCATCGTAATATGCCGAAAGGATGTTTAAGGGAATATGCTCTAAAACCGCCAAAATAAGGATCAGTATATACAGTCAAAAACAGAATGAAAATTAATAAAATTGAGAATCACACGCTTTCCATGTACAATACGGTCGTCCTTAAACTGGCGAAGTACGAAAATCTTTTCTACATAACCGCTATTCAGTCCAAATCCTATATGATTTTCTTGGATTATCTCTTCGCGAGTTTTCTGAAATCTTATTTACAAAATTTTCATTTTTCAGTTAGCGCCAATATAAGGTATTTTTTATTATTTTATTCAAAGTATTGTCGTATCTTGGCATCTTTCAGGCAATTTACGAATTTCATTTCGAAAGAACGATCTATCTTTTGAGACTGTCCACGGACCAACCTATTATTTGGTATCTCGAATGCTCGAAACGCTGCTCAGATTGGTCATAACTCACATGTCTAAACAGGTGGTTATTAGAAGGAGCAAGTTCTGGAGAATACGGTGGGAGGAGTCTGAAACTCCATTAATAGTTTCATCCAGAAATGTCTCTAATTCTCGTCTTCAAAATGCGTTGGCAGCCCAGAACGCTCTTGATCTTGGAATCAAAATCACCACGTTTAAAACGTCTAAACCAGTATTCACATGTTGAAATCGATAGAGCATTTCCTTAAGCTCTATAAAGCATTCGATGACTTTAAATTGCCTTTTTCTTCAAACTGAAGTAAAATAGAAAAACCTAACCCGCAAATACGATTTACTCGGTACGAATTCGCACATTTTTAAGGCACTGAAAAAATGTTTTGTTCACACTTCGACGAAATGACATATTGAAAAGTGAGGCTTCAACATGAAGTCGGTTACAGATGTACCCGATGCGATTTGATACAGAGTAACACAATTTGTTACAAATTCTTTAAAATTAATTTATAAGTCATAATTTAATAGCCGTACATGTGAGTACTAAAATTCTAGATCGGTCAGCTTAATTTTTTGTTCAAAATATAATTAGATATAAAATAAAAAATTAAAATCAACTGTTATAACAAAAATGTACCCTTGAAGCAATCTCTTAGAAATGTATGTCATAAAATATGTATCGCAAATATCAATACCTTTCATTGCCATTTCCATTTTAATTATATATATAGCGTTGATTACATTATACTAAATTTAAACTTAGTTTTTTAACACAATAACTTTTTTTTCATATATATATACAGTCGAACATAGAACCTCCTCCTTTTTTGAAGTCGGTTAATAATACAATATAAGAAATATATGTCAGAGATCTGGATCAAGTATGTTCAATTTCATGAGAATTACAGGACATCACCCAGTGAAAGCGTAATAAATCACCAGCTTCATTAAAATAGAATGGGCTCGTTGGCATCGTCTTAATCTGAGAGTGATTCGAGATTTCAAGTAACACATAAGAGTTTTGACTTTTGTATTAATTATATTTTGGCAGTTAAAATTTAATTTTTATTTATATTAACATTTCTAAAAAGGTATTAGCTACACTTATATTATAGTTAATAAATAAATCATTGGTTAATAATTGTTTTAAAACCTTAAAAAAGCGAATATTATGACGCATTAGTTTTTCTATGCAGCAACAAAGGCCAATGACATGTCATGTTTTAGTATCTCATGAAAAATCAATATTAAGAACAGAACAACAGCAAATAAACCTCTATAAAATACATCTGTTGCTGAACAAAAACTTAAACGATAAAAAATATTGCTCCTTTGCACTTCTCGATATTTCTCAGGCCTTCGACAAAGTGTGGCACACTGAACTGCATGTTAAATTGAAAAAGCTTTTGGCCCATACACACTTTCAATTGCTGAAATCATACATCATAGACAGACATTTCATTGTCAAACAGGGTAACGAATACACTGACACTACACCCAATATATTCGGGTGTTTCGCAGGGCAGTCTTCTTAGCCGATTGTTATATCTATTGTATACAGCTGGCTTGCCGACCTCAAGAAACACTACTGTTGCAACATATGCTGACGATACAGTGGTTTTATCATCATACGAGGATCCAATATCAGCCACAAGAAACCTCCAACTTCATCTTAACAAAGTCGAATTATGATTGAAAACGTGGCATATCAAAGCAAATGAGACAAAATCTACCCATGTGACATTCACCCTTTGTAGAAGAACATGTCCCTCAGTAAAATTGAATAATTATGAACTTCCACAAACATCCAACGTTAAATATCTAATAATCGACGTTTGACATGGAAAAAACATAAAGTGACAAAACCCAAACAGCTTGGGCTTAAACTAAACTAAATATGTTGGATGATAGGGCCTAAATCTAAATTATCCTTAGATAACAAGGTTTTGCTGTATAAGTCAATACTTAGGCCCATTTGGACCTATGGTATTGAAATGTGCGGTACTACTAGCAAATCTAACATAGACATCCTTCAGAGGTTCCAGAATAAAGTGTTGTGAGTCATCCGTCGATGCCCCATATTATGTGTCCAACAACCTGATTCTACGCCTTAGAACCGATAATGAGTATGGTTCGAAGTGCTAGTACGAAATACTCTGAAAGACTATTAGAGCATCAGCCAAGCACTTAAAAGTGCGCGATAACAGTGAAGTGCATAGGCTCAAACGCAAACTACCATACGAACTGATTAATAGACTGAGATTTAATAATTTCTAAAATAAGTTATAATAGTCTTTAAAATAAGTTATATATATAATAAGTTATAAGAATAGTATCTAAAATAAGTGTTAGATTATAAGTTGTACAGCAGATCACTTACTGAAATGATCTTCTATATGTCAGGATGGTTATATTATATAAAGGAAATCATATAATAATACTTATTCAAAAATTCAAATTCAGGCAAATTCTTAGCCTTCTAAGAGATCAATAAAAAAAAATTTAAAAACCGATGAAATAACATTTACCCATATGCCTTTTAATTTTCATAGAGTTATATATCCAGTAGAATATATCAACATTTGTAAATTCCCCTAGATTAAGTATACCAATATATATATATATATATATATATATATATATATATATATATATATATATATATATATATATATATATATATATATATATATATATCGCGGACACATAAAAAATATAAACAGTCAGTAGAAAAATTATTTATTGATCATTAATATACACTATTTAAGAATTTATCTCTATATAAAAATAATATCGTAAAAATGTAAACTAAACCCTCGCGTTCGCGGCTATCCTTTAATCTCAGGGTCAAAAATCGCAGACCTTATTATTACCGTAGGCGAAGATGTTTCTGATGCTTCCGTTTTAATACAGTTGCAGTGCAGTAGCGACAAGTATGCTTATTTACGTCTTTGTTACGAAGACGATAAGGTTCACCCGAAACCAAGATATTAAAATGTGAAAAGTTCTAGATTCCCTGGTTTAAAGCGTAAAGTGGCAGACTGGCTTGCTGGGGTTTTGATTTTTGCATCAATTGAAATTTGTTTGACATGACCGAGGTCGTCCGGATTTAGCTATTCTGGTGCTGTACCTGTTTCTTAAAACTTTTTGAACATTTTTTGAGGGAAAATCTCAACATTTATGTAGTAAGAACATCGAATATTGTAAAATATTCAACGTCGCCGAATCACTGTTTTTTCGGAACACCCTCTAAATATACGATTAACATAAGCCATTTCCCACGTCTGCCTCATACGTATCACTCTTAGAGCAAACTAAACAAATGTACTCTTTTTCCTGATACACCATTTGGCATTGGATTATCAACCTAGTACAAACTGGGCTTGAGTAAATGCGTACGGCGGGAAAGATCCAAAAGGAGCGAACTGGCTACCACAAGATTATGAAATGCCATTTCGAACAGTTTGAAAATCGCGCTTTCATTATTTGCCAGTCAAAAAATAAGAGTTATCTGTTGCTTATTGTGACTCCGGATGAAAATTGGATCTACTACGACAACCCCAAACGCAAAAAATTATGTGTTAGTCCAGGAGGGCCTTCTACAACAACACCGAACCGAAATATTCATGATTATAAAGCCTTGTTGTGCATATAGATCAAGGATGTTTAGGATATTACAGGCTGTTGAAACAAAGTACATTTATTACATATTACATATGGAATTAAACGACATATTATTGTAAAAATGACCATAAAAGTAACTGTCGCAAAGTCGCCCTTTTGCATGAAAACGGCGAGCCACAGCGGTATGGTTTATCTAACACACAGTTTCGAAATGCTCAAGAAGTGTGAAAGTGCGTAGGTTATGACTGGGCTACTGCCTAACCAACATTTCATCCTTACTACTTCTTTTAATAGAATATCGCCATGTTGCTAAAAGTATGCAAAAAGTTATCGAAAATGATGAAATGAAAGGGAAATGAAAAATATAAGTTATAAGTTAAAAATGATCAAATTCAAAGCAAGCAATAAATATAATGGCAATATTAAAAATATACATAAAAATGAGACATAATGTTGAATAAAATTATCATAACGAAAATCATAATGAAATAAATATTATTAACTTTATTATTATACTGTATATAAGAATTAAATACTAATTCACCTAAAAGATAGTAATTTATTTAACTAACTAAAAGAGCACCCTTTATAAGTAATATTAACAAATAAACAATTATTTCAAAATAAAACAAACAATTAAGCAAACAAACCAGAAAAATAGATTGAAATTGCTGATCGTGTGTTTTTGGCGTTACAGTATTGTTATATCGACCTATTTTTTATTCAATATCATCAGTCGCTTCTTTAAAACTATACAAAACACATAAAGTATAACTAATAAAATATATCTACATAAACTAGCAACCCATTATAAAGTTTTAAATATGTTCAGGGTAAGCTTACTTAATACTTAATTATCCCTTTTATATATTTTTATGCTTTTATATTTTGTAGTTTATTATTTTTTACTGCTTCGTTACCAGTCCGTTAATAGTGTTAGCATCCAAGTTAGTTACTAATGATATTGAAGAAAAGCTGGCTGAAAGTAATTCTCAAGAAGATTTCGAGGTACATTTTTATAATATTACAACAAAAAGTGTTATTAGAAGTTTTAATTTTATTTTATATTTATATTAGGCGCTTGCATGTATTCTGATCATATTTTTTGCATTTTACAAAACTGTTATTCAGATAAATCAGTACAATATATATTAACTAAAATATTTTACACTTGTTTTGCAAGTGTCTTCCATCTGTGATATTATGTAGAAAGACTGGTTTGGCAGCGACGTAATCATCGATCAATTTTTGCACTTCGTTGTCACACAAGAAAATGACTTTCCGTCTATTATTGACAGTTAATGTTTTTTCTTACCCTTCAATTTATTCAATTGACGTCGACAATTGATATCTGCAGCAACGATTTCACCATATGAATCTCTGGACCTCTCAGACTAACCAATGAATTTTTACGCTGGCAATTGTTGTAATAAATTTTCTTTTCATCGCCAGTAACAATACATCATAGAAAAAATAGATTTGAAATGACATTTTCAAGTTGATTCATTAGCTCCTAAACTGTGTAAAAAAAGATTATTTTTAAGAATTTGATCTGGGTTTTCGTCCGTCCAACAAATCGTGCAATTTATTGTCTTCGAACTGTTTTGATCCTGTAGGCCCTCCCTTGTTATTAACATCAATATATTCGTCATTCTCCATGATGGAACAGCATCACTATAAGTTTCTAAAAGTGTCTGATGGGCTTCATCAGCTGATTTCTTCAAATCAAACAACAAAAGCAGTGAATGTTGAAAATACACTAAATAATACTAAAAAGTAAAATGTTATTTTATGTAAAGAAATATCAAAACCACCAAATTTAATAGTTTAGATAACATTGTTATTTTACGTTGTCACTGAAAGATTACAGACAAAACTACTTTTAATAAAATTAGTAATTAGACGAATCAAAAGATCAAGAATATAAACAGAATTGCTTTCAAAAGTATGTAAGTGAATTAAGCCCACAAGCAGACAAAGACTATTCGCTATGGAAATCAACTCGAAGATTTAAAAGACCAACTATTCGAGTACTACCAATTAAAAATAATCGAAATGAATAGGTACGACGCGACACTAAAAAAGCTGAATTGTTCGCACAATGCTTAGCTAACATATTTCAACCTAATGATATAGAATCTACCATGTATATATATATATATATATCTTGTTTATCAACCCGATGTAGATCTAAATCTAATTTCTCCACTGGAAGTTTCCACTGAAATTGATAACCTCAGTCTAAAAAAGGCACCTGGTATAGATGACATTTCACCTGGATTATTGAAAGAACTGTGGCCTGTTTAAGGCTGAAGCATGTTCTGGAATGCTTTAAGGTGGCACAAATAATTATGCTCAAAAAACCTGACAACCCTGCAGAACAAGTCGAATCTTATAGGCAATACCTGCAATATACCTGAAATATTAAAGCTATTTGAAAAACTAATATTTAAACGTGTTAAACATTTGGTAAGAATACCAGATTTCCAGTTTGGTTTTCGAAACCGCCATTCAACGATCGATCAAGTGGACAGAGTAACTGCGGCTCTTGAAAGAGCATTTGAGGAAAAGAAATACTGTCCTGCAATATTCCTGGATGTCTCACAAGCTTTTGATCGAGTTTGGCATTTGGTATTAATCTGTAAGATGAGCAAATTGTTACCACGTAACTATTGTCAATTGCTGGAGTCAAATTTATTCGGAAGAACATTTAGAGTACCGCACGAAATGGCGTTCTCGACATTTAAAACAATTTCTGGAATTCCACAAGGTAGCATCTTAGGACCTCTCCTGTATCTGCTCTACAGTGCTGACATTCCAACAACAAAAGAAACACTACTTGAAATCTTTGCTGACGACACAATTATTATGGCAAAAGATATATCTCTGCCTAGGGCAATAGAAAAAGTGCAGTCAACAAAATCTACAAATAGACGAAAGATTGGAAAATTCAACGTTAATTTTGCATTGAGGCGAAATAATAAAAACTTAATTATATCACTCAATGGATGCCCGATTCCTCAAGCAGAATCAGCTAAATACCTTGGAATCCATCTTGACGGTAGATTGGAAACATCACGTTAGACAAAAAGCAAAACACATTACAACCAAAATAAAACAACTATACTGGTGAGTCGGAAGATACTCTCCACTTGATCTAAAATCAAAGAGGTTGATCTATAATAAAATTATAAAGCTAATTTGGACCTATGGAGTGCAAATATGGGGTTGCACTAAATATTCTTATCAACTAGTCATACAACGCTGTCAAAACAAGGTTCTTCGATTGATTACCAATGCCTATCGCTATGTAGCCAACGAAGAACTGCACGATGACCTGGAAATCAAATGGATTTGCGAAGTTATCCAAGATTTCGCCTTGAAGCACGAAAGAAGATCACTAAATCATACTAACGTGGAAGCGATACAACTGCTGGACAGCGCGCAGGAGGTCAGGAGATTGAAGCGAACGAACGAACGATACGAACTTATATAAAGTGTATACATTTAGTGTAATATATAGCTATAAGTTAATAATTAATAAATAATTATAATTTTATAATTGAGGAATACATATTGATGTATTTTCTCGCACTCGTCTTGCTTGTTAATTAATCCAAGTACATAGGAAAAATAGTAATAAATTAATTGTAAATTTAGATTGTACTAAGCCTACCTATTAAAAATGTTATAAAAAAACAAAAAAAACTGAAAGATAACGCTGATCAAAATACATACAAACGCCTAATATTTCAAATATTTAATCAAAACTTTGTTTCCAAGATATTAAGAAAGCCGAATTGTCAGTACCTAAAGTAACATTTTGTTCATAAATAAAGGGATATTTAATATCAAACCCCATAAAAAATGATAAATTCCATAAAGAAACGATAGATGCTTCTTCATAACGTCAAAAACTCAACTCAATGGAAAATAATAAAAAGCGCAATCAATTCATGTGACGATTACAGGAAGTTAGAATAAGACCAGAAGACACCCCTTGTACCTGTGGCGTATTTTTGAGCAGTCAATTTAAGAAGGGATCTAAAAGCCAACCCAAAGGGGAGCCAGTGTTAACACAGGAAATTGACACTCCTTTCATGAACAATGCCGTTGGAAACAAACAGTGCACGCACAGGTGTCTAGAGGTGGTAAGTTTATTATGAATGCGAGGTTCATCTCAGATTAATATTCAGTTGGATCATTTACGAATAATTTGTACTGAAGAAACTAACAAATACTATTTTATATAAACATATTATTAATTTTTATCATTAATAATTAAATATATTTATTTCAATTGAACGTTGAGGCTATATATGAATCTATCCAATTTTTGCGGTTCTCATATGAGATGCAGCTCAGACATATCACATCGATATAAGTAGTAAGCCGAATTCACTCGATATAAGTATCTATAGCGATATCTCGTGACGTTTTTATTCAGTTTAAACTTCTAATTCTGACTATATTTTGTCTTGGTTGTTAAAATCACTCTTCTTAAACCTTTTAATCCGCTGCACGGTCTTCATTCCGTCACCTAACTCAACTTATGTACAAACATCAATACATATCAACTAAAGATTTCTTCATATTAAGAAAAGTCTCCGCAAATGATTCTTAAAAGCCGGTTTAGTAGCAATAATCAAGGCTGCAGGATGATCTTTCTACTGCTGTGATAGTCGCCAGTACGAATACTGCTGGTGCATGGTTGTATATTTATATTTGCAATTGTGTTTGATATACAGGCAAGAGGATAAAATCCAATAATAAATTGTCTCATTCAAGACAGTAATTAGGGCGGATGAGATGGGAGATGGCCACTAGCCAGTTGGTAGGCTTAACGTCGAGCCCATATTAAGTACTTACTAAAAAATCCAAGAAGTTGATGTGACTAAGACCCATATACATATATACGCACAAGATTCAAAATGAACATAAAGAATTCAAACATTATTTCAAAGTTATACTGTTAACAAATATTGAATGATACAATTTGATGTTTTACATCAGACCCTTATAAAATATTTATTGAAGGCATCTTCTTTTGTCAAACTGTATAGACTCTTTTATATACGTAGTTTATTATAAAATTTCATTAGTCATAGTTAATTAACGTCAAGAGTGTAATATATTTATTCTTATTTAATACTTTTTTTTCTCTTTTTAGTACAGTTATTTCTGTTTTTTTTCTACTTTTATAATGATAATAGAGTCAATTGAAATAAAATACGGTAAAATCATGTCCTATGGAATTTAATTAAGTTCCTCAAGACCGACCTTTATTTAAAATTAATTTAAAAATATCTTTAAAAAAGTATTAATGTTTCGTCATGAGATTTCAGCCAAGACTTACACAACCAGATGCTGAGCTGTAAATACTGCAAATCCTTTTGAGCAATATGTACTCCAATATTACAGATCAATAACTAACACAGATCAGCAAAATAATAACAGTGTAGTGTGTATTGTAAAATACATGTTCTTCATTGATATAGTGAAAGTATTAGTCTACATTCATTTATCTCACAAAACTCCGTATGCTTTTTGCAATGTATGTCACATAATCAGCAACAGCGCCTATATTCTCGCGTTTTCTAGTAGTATTCATTTTCTTGAAGAAAACTCTTAGTTTTTAATATAAAGGATTCTAAAGGACTTTAATATAGACTATTGGATTTCGATCAATTTTAAAAATATTCTTACCATTCTTAATATAACATTTTAAATATAGAGCTATAAATATGGTAATTTCTAATAAGTAATTTTGTAAATAACTTTTACGTCCTGTATTATATACGTACTTGTCTAAGCCATCATCTATATCCGCTGGCTCCTCACACCATTTGACTAGAGGCGACTTCGTCGCATATTATGTTCCCAACTATTAAGTAATATGTTCTATAAATGACTCATTGCAAACCGAAAACGCAGAAGCGACACAGAATAAAAGCACAAGCACAGTCACTTCATCAAATCACATTATCAGATGTCGGCAGTTTACGCTAATGATTTATTACCAAATTCGATGTAAATATTTTAAATATATTGAGATATAATATATCCAGGATAAATAAAATACATTGTAAAAGATTGTAGATTTTCTTTACTAAAATATATACTACACAACATGATCAAATATCTATATAACCTCGAATATATCTTTAGTAACAAAAAACTTAACTGAAAGGTACTGTTAATCAGAAATAACTAGTTCAAGAATGGATATATTCATGAAGATAGGTGCTAGTTAACTAGATAATCATCAAGCATAATTTTCATCATTAGTCCAAATTTCTTTGCCATAAAAAAACATCTAAAAATATGTATTATACCAGAAATTCTGGAACACCTCGCTTTTAGAAAGTAACTATTTTCTGTGAATAACTTCTTTTCAAGAGAACTAAGATGCTAAACTGTTCTATTTGGTACCCATAAAAATAAATCTGTTTTCAATACAATGGTGCTTTAAAAATGTGATGATCCATTCATCCAGGAAATACCACAAATGTTAACATCTCTGATATCTTGGATGTAATGGTCATCCTTAAAAATATCTAGCCTTTCAATTATTTTAATTATATTGTACTGATATAATAAATGATATAATATATAAATATATAATATATATATAAATATATAATATATAAATATATTATAATATATAAATATAATAATATAATATATAATAATATATAAATGATATAATGATATATGATATAATAAATAGTTATAAAAAACTCAAATCCTCCTGGCGATCACCCTGATATATTTTATAGTATGTTTTTTTTAATAAAATATAAATCAATTAATTTTCTTTTAATTTTATATATTCCTAAGTATTTAATATTTAGGTATGAAATAATATAAAATTTATTAAGATAAAACATTAACATGTGGAATTTTAATTAAATATTTTCATGTTTACCAACACTTGCTCAATTAAGTATTTTTTCACGTTTCACTTTATAAGAAGTTTTTAATTAGTACAAAATTAATTCTAGTAATGATGATGTTCTGATATGTATGATGTCACGTTGCCGTTAATAATATTATGTAATTTACATTATTAAATGCAATATGTTATAATATTTTATCTTATCTTCATCATAAAAACTTTTGCTTGAAAGAAAGGGTGTAAATTGAATTCAGAAAAAGACAACTTCAATAATAATATATTATATATAAAAAACATATTTCTGATAATTAAAAAAATATAATTAAAAAATTATATACTGAAAAGAATGCTGCACTAAAAAATAACAAAGCTTAATTTTAAAATAGAAATTCATTCCCAAATAATTTTATACCAATTAGATTTCATCAGAAATTATTTCAACTGTGCCTGTAGCTTCGGCTGCCAGTTTGCCTTTGACGAACATACACCTTCAAGTTTCTGTCCAAATTCTATTCCACTATGTTAATTCCCAACAATTTTCTTCAATCTGAAGTTGAATGTTTGAACGCAAACAAAAATACAAACTGAAATTCGCAGATAGCGGTGTTTTTCGAGGCATGGATGTTTTGGCAGTTTTTTGGCAGTTTATGCTAGGGATCATTGAGGACCTGCAATCCACCATTAGCGATCATTAGCTTGCACTGCGGTACTTTTGCCGAACTCCACTTAACTATGTCAAGTACTTCGAGTAACTGCCTAACATTTAATAATCCAACATCAACCTGTCCTTTTTTCTCTATGAATTGTTTGTTTTACTTATCTTTTATTGATATTAAATTAGTTTGATTCTAGTTAATTGAATGAATTCAAAAGATAACCTTGTGATATCCCCAAATTTCTACCAAATGTGTCATTTATGAAACCAGAACTTTTATATTACTTGAGAGTTATTTTGCTTGCTGCCTAGAATAGCAATTAATAGTAATTACTAACATTGAATTTACATAGATTTATGCACAGGGTAATAAAATATTTTGAAACATTCATTACAAACATTAAAGTAGTTCTGAAATCTATATATACATAGATGATATAGAATATGGTTTAAGCGTGATATCCCATATAGGTATTACATTACATATATTATATTATTAACATCTTAACAATCACCGCAAAAAATCAAATAAACTGGACGATAATTATGGTAAACTTATTCAAGCCCAGTTTTTTCAACCCCCGTTCTCTATAATGAAATCTGTGAGAATGTCTATGACATAATGGTCATCGTCCGGTCCCAAGTGGGTGGAGGATCAATAGGGTGAATAATAGAATTCGTTATTAGGGGACCTCATTTTCTACACCCCAACTGTGTGCATGTTATTGGTGGTAATGGGCTACTAAACATTTTGTCCGTCGGTCAGGTGGGCACCATCCTGATTTTTATGTTTAGTGTGGGAGAGTATCAGGCTTTGTTTAATGAGAAGGGGTCTTCAGTTCAGTACAGTTCCTAAATGTAGGGTCACTTACTCCCATAATCATTTCTTATTCTTTATACTTTTCTTATTTCTTTCTCATGTTCAATAAGTGTTATTGTTTAACAAGAATTACGAACCAACTTTTGCGTGCCAACATATGCATTCACAGCTGTTACTACCTCTTCAAGGTAAATCGTTATTTATGTATGAATTTTTTGAGATGCGAGGACAGTCAAAAAGCAGAAAGTACTAAATCAGAAAAAAATAAAATGCATATTGAAACAACATACAAATGTGCAAATTGCCCTTTTTGATCTCATCTGGTCTAAAAGTTATATTTAAGAGGGCGTATATATTTATTAATTAGTCGAAAATTAATATTCAGTTAGTCGATATTCACCTAATTCAATCAATTCCTTAATAGCTCGATTTTAATTAACACACAGAACTAAAATCTCAATATAATAATAAATGATTGTACCCGATTACTATTATTCCTAAAATATACAATCTTCACATACATACATGATTCGCAAGATAGAACACCCAAAAATTGTACAATTAGAAACGATAATAAATTCGATGAAAATACATATCTTTAAACTAATAAGTATCGTATAAATATGTGTATTATCTCTTTCAATGATTGCAGACGATTACGGTATATAGTCTATTCAAAGTTATTTTGTACATATGTTATCTAAATTTGTGACGTCAAAACGTCGGAATGTTGCCGCATTATCTCTGAGTTTTAGTTTAATTTGGCTTTAACGTACTTTAACGTAGTCTTATCACTATGCTTTTAAGAATTTTGCATATGTCTGACAACCGGACGGGTCTGACAGGCTCATTCGTTTACGTGTTCGAACTAATCAGACAGTATTGTGTCTCTTTTTAACTAGAATAAAATGAGAAGGAAAATATTGTCTGATTCTAAAACGAATTTACAAATTGCTGCAGGCAATACAATAAATATCTTGATAACGTATGTAGAAAAAAAACTTTGAATAGACTATGCATCTTGTTGCTACCTTTCCTGTAAAAGCCAATATGACTCTTTAAGAGATTATGAGACGTAAATTATTTTATGTTTCTAAAGTAACACTGCCTAGATATAGGCTGGATTCACCACACAAGGAATATATGGATCTCTATGATGGTCAATGCGAGGTACCAAACAATACTAAGTATGTGAAATCATTTTCGGTAGCTGGTATAATATGGCGTTTGTTATATAGTACTATGAGTATGATTATGAAAATCCAATATCCAAAATATATAATAAAAAAGTGGGTAAGGTAATTATTATGTAATGATAATATGCAATAGTAATGATGATTAAATGATTATATTCAAAGAGCACAGGAAATTTTGATTTTTTGATTTCATCTTACATTAAATTCGCTGAATATAATCTTAATTTACAAATTAATTTATTAGTACTGTTCTGTTGCGCTTGCATCAATTCACAAACAAAACGAATGCGGGACAAATAGATCAGATTTAAAAGAGTAACCTTATCCACTAAGAGATTGCTTGGTTTGGCTCGTTTCAATTTTCTAATTTTATATGTATGGTGCATTAATTAGGTTTATTTTACGTTACTGTAATTAACAAGACGTTCTTACATGTTATAAGGTGAAATCTTCAGTAACTTCGTTAGTTCATTCATTAGTTGCGTAGCAGTCAGCTTGGTAATTCATCAGAAAACGTTGTTTAAGCAGCGTTAGATTACAAGTCGGTTTGATGTCTTAGTGCAACCAAATATTAGTCCTAATAGGTTTTATTATTCAATAGGTTTTATTAATTAATCTTTTTCATCAGTTGGGAGTATTTTTCGTCTAACCAGTACAGTGGTAACTAGTCAGTAATTTTAAATCTGATCTGTTTTTTCATAATGTAATATTATCTTGAAAATTCCGTGATTGAAATGTCTAATTCTACAAGATTTCGAACTTATGACGTTGCATTAAGAATGAATTAACTAATTGTGACGTCCGCTATACGGCATGTAGCACAGTCTTGCTGGAGCCACGTGTCTCCAACTTTCATATCATTCAATTGGAGTCAGAAGGAATTGGTTATCATCCCCCGTCGTTGACGAGGTGAGAAGGGCCGACCAATGATGCCGCGGATCCAGAATTCCCACTAAATAGTCACTTTTTATAGTCACCTTCTAACTCGTCTTGTTAAAATTTAAAATTTTTCATTTATACCCTTCGATAATCATGGAACTTGTCATAATAATTTGGCTTCAGTGACACAACAATAAGCAACATGTTAAACACCATCGTCCAAGCAACATGAACGCAACGGGATTAAATCTTATATATTTTCATAAAATATAGATAATATAATATATAAGATAATATATAGATAATTAGATATAGATAATTTAGATAATAATAAATATGTTCTACAAAGTATTTATTTTATAAATTATACATATAAAAATGTATATTTCGACACGTATACGAACAAAATAAGCTGTTAATGATAAATAACATATCTGAATCGTAAAACTGTAGTTAACATATCGGAGATTTAGATCACTTGTTTTTAATATAAAATTAATTTCATAAATTTATTTCACATTCGGATAACAGATATAAATATTTCTTAGGCGTAACTTGATATTCATAAAGAGGTAAACTTGCACATCCCACCTACATGTCATTTAATATCACGTTTGTTATTTGTTATGCACCTCAAACCTCTTCAGCAGAACACATATTCGATTGGAAACACGGATTATATTGCCAACTTGTACTCAGGTGCAAAGCCGTGATGCAATTTTATACTATCGAACCTTTGTAATAAGTATGACAGTATTATCTGATAACGGTTTATTTCCCATCGACACGTAGTGATTTTAAATTAGAGCTGTTTGTGAGTTATACCAAAGGTATTTATTACATAACAATATGTCTTTACATAATTATTCCGTTACCATAATGGTGATATTTATACTTTCAATTTTATTTTAAATATATTACAATTCAATATATAAGATGTATTTGACATTACACATGTTATTTTTATATTTATAAATGTTATATATGTTTATGTTTTCGTCGGTAACAACCTCTTTTGGGCGTCCACTGCGTTCACCGTCTTCGGTGCTCATTTCACCACGTCTAAACTTAGCATACCAATTCTTGATGGTTGATTTTCCTGGGGCAGTGTATGGAAACTCGGAATTAAGCCAAGTTTTTGCTTCAACTGTATTTGTTCCCTTCAAAAATCAATATTTTATCAACACGCGAAATCCATTATCCATTATCCATTTTTTTTCACAATAACAAAAGTTGCTTCACTCAAAATGCTGTAATTTACAAACTAATGATCCGACAGCTGTCAAATTTATACACGCATCTTTTTAGGGTTAGGGCTAACAAAAAACATATGGAGTTAATTCTAGTAGCGCCATCTATGTGTCAGGCCGATGGCTTTTCAATTGACTTGTTAAATTCCTTATATTATAATATTATTATATTCCTTATATAGTATAAATTCAGAGGTTTTTCCTCTCTTCTGAAAAATTTCTCTGATAGATTCATCCGAGTTTTCTGTTAATCTTTGTTAGATGTTTTGTTAGATTTCTGACTCTTCTAGTATTTATCCTGTATATTTCTTGATTTATTCTTAGATTTTTATTTCTTAAACCTTTTTGTTCTAATACAACCCATGATGTTTGTCTTCTTATTGTACCAATTATCTTCTAAATCAATAAAATCTAGATATATCTGTTTTATTTGGGTTGAACTTTTTCCAGTACTTGTCTTAGACTAAATATATGGTCCTGCAAAATCTGAATGGGATTATGAATTGGGAAATATGCTCTGTTTCACAAGTGGAAGCTCGGCCCATTAATTGTTGCATAGCTAATTATGGTAATGGTTTCTGAAACCAAATTATTGAATAAGTTCATGAAATTCTTGAATATACCGAGCTAGGCCGACATATCTCGCGAAATCGCTATAGAGCTAAACATCGACCGAACAACAATTTTGATCCATTCGAATAAGGCGGAATACCATTAGAAGCTCAGCACTTGGAGACATGATTTACATTGAAGAATAAAAAAAAAGTTTTTTTTGTAAATCACTAATGAAACTAAATAAAAAGTGGATCATCACATACAAAAAAAGTTGTCACATAGTGCGTGAAAGGATTATGGTTAAAGCCTGTATAAGCTTCACAAACGGTCGAAAACCCCGCATTGGTAACAAGAATAGCAGCGGTTCCAACCTAACTATTAACCATTTACCAAACATTGTGTCAAACCAACTAGACTATATACTGTTAACATCTATACGATTGAAGCAGGTTATTAACAAAACAACCAGAATGAGCTGGCTGCTAGCTCACACTCATATTTAGCGTCTCGATAAAAATTAAGAGATTGGCTGGAACATTTTTGCCCGTTCATCATTTATCCCGAAACTTGCCCCGTTCGAGTACCACTTCTTCCAACTGCAAAAAAATTCTTAATCGTGCAAAGTTAACTTGGAAAAATACTTGTAAAAATCACTTGGTTAGAAACAGGGCATATATCATTGATTTTATCATAGCGTTTAAATTGTTTTTTTAAATATTCGTGTTGAAAAAGACAGGAAAACCTACCCATTAACTTAATTTCATTTTGATTTTTCCCATGAAAATTGTATCCCTTAAAATATTTAATTTTTAATTGTAATCACAAATAACATACCATAGTGCCCATACACCCTACAACGTAATAAGCTTTTCATGGAGATTAAAAAATACTTTTACGACCAAAAATCCGGCAAGATTTCGAAACCAGTTCGTTTATTTTCAATATTTAGTTTGTTCAATATTTGCAAAACCAATGAATTAAGAGCAAACTATCTATTACACTGTATATCGATAAAGTAAATTCTCTAATATCTAACATAAGCTCGTACATGTAATGTCAAATTAATCTTCTATATTTACTATCCTCTGTCGCTATTTTTATTATGTTTTAGTATTTCTGAACTCTTTTCGCATTTTTTTCTTCATTACAGAAAAATGTGTTTATAATTTTATATTACCTACATTTTAAAAACCGACACTGCTCAAATGTCTCTTATACTGATATAAATGTTTTAAATTATCTCTATTAAATTATCTTAAATCATTTCTCATTTTGCATAAACTAAGACAAACGTTACTCTTATTTTATAATGCTTTTTGTTTACTTTCTTTCAAATAACATTATATAATACTAGCAATAATATTTATTAATTTTATACTTGCTAAAATAGTCTGAATGATAATGTTAATTCCTAAAGTAGGAAATAAACGCGACTTCAACCCGGAAGCTACTAATACAGATAAGAACGACCGTATAAGCCTTATATCTAAACTATTCCAAAATACAGAGCATACGCAGTTGATATACAATATTTCTGCTCAAACCTTAAGCAAAATTATTAATTTTTTAATATTGCAATATTGCCGGCTTGGTGGCACAGTTGTAAAGGCGATAGGGCGGTCCTCCTACTGTTGCGATTCCTACTGGGGCATGGTCGTAAATTTATGTTTGTGATAGGACAGTCTGGGTAAGAGCGGATGTCTTCTGGGATGATTTCTAAAGTTGGTCACTCGCCAATCGGTAGCTTAATGCTGAGGACCGTGGTTCAGAGCCTACGTTAAGCTGTAGGTCCAGTCCTTATAAACCCCTAGTTGGTCAAAGGAGACTACAAAATATATTTTAAAAAAAGATGGTGATGGTGAAAAGTGGGACACATGTTAATTCTTTTTTGACATGTGTATTATTTCAACATTAATACCAACACCACGATTGTCATTGACAAATATATTAGTACCAATCTTCCGCTACTAAAATATGAATCGCGTTAATTTTTCAACAACGTTGATGCGTTTAAAAAAATATGGTTTCATAATCATATTTTCGGTTAAAGCTAAATAGTCTGACAATTATATAAACGGACCTGTCAAATTTTAACTGATCTGTAGTGGTAAAATATAATTAGTTTCATTTTTTATTTATTAATATATTATTACTAGTCATTGCCAGTTAACTTACAATTTGTCTCTAAAGTGACATAAAACTAGATACTTATCTAGGAAGTCCCATTGGCCCTTACTTAGTCTCTAATAAAATAAAAGTTACAAGCACTTTTCAGTGTTTTTGCCATTTAGTGCAGTTCACTACACAACTACACAGGATGACACTGTTTGGTTCTCTTGAGTTTGCCTCTTAGTTCAGTGTTGTCTAAAAGTTGCAGTACTTTGGCGTTTACATAGGAGTGGATTATTACCACATATCTTATCGTTAATGTCTTAATTTCCTCTATGACAGATGGAATCCGAAGGTTTCGGTTAAATAATTGTTTCTACACTATGATGGTATATATGGTAGGTGTATTTGTGATACCTCTCAGGACTTTATTCTGAAATACTTTTATTATGTTAAAGTTGCCTCTCACATAAGATTCCGATTACTGAATTCCATATGTCTATATGGGTTTTACTATTTGCTTGTACAACAAGAACTTATTATGTATAACTATTATATTTGATTGTATTTTAATTCGAGTTCTTTTCTTTTTTATATGTTAGTACATCTAAAAACTACATTTAATTATAGAGCCACAATAGATTATAGGTTACAGTTATAACCTCTTATCACAATTGCTTTGAAGAATTTTGCGTACGTCTGACAGCTGGACGACGTTCACAGGTTCATTCGAACACGTAAACGTTCGAACTAATCAGACAGAATTGTGTCTCTAACTGTATTCTGTCTGTCTGTCTGAATTCTGCCTGACAGAATTGTATCTCTCTCTAACTAGAATAAAATGAGAAGTAAAATACTGTCTAATTTTAAAAGGAATTTACCTATTGCGACAGGCAATACATTAAACATCTTGATGACATATGTACAAAAAATCTTTGAAAAGACTATATATGCGTTGTTTCCAACCACGTCAAACAATGATATTATGATATATGATTTTACTATATCTATATATCTTTTGAAGTTAACTTTGTAGGATTATTTTTTTTTGCAATTGGAACAAATGGTAGTGGAACGGGCAAGTTTCGGGATAAGTGATGAACGCGCAAAAAATGTTCCAGCTAATCTCTCCCAATATTTATCGAGACGCTAAATACGAGTGTGGTCTAGCAGCCAGCTAATTCTGGTTGTCTTTTTAACCACCTACTTTAATCGCATAGACATGTACAAGAAAAACTTTAAATAGACTATATATCGTAATCGATTGACTGAAAGTACACTGGAATGTTTTATTTTTGGTCCATTCTTATTTAAAAATAAACACAGTAAAATGTTATAATAACCGACTATGATACAGAGAATGGTTACATAGATTATTATTGCAATAGCTATGAGACACATTCATGTTATCAGTGTTATAAAAAAACTATCCAACAAAATGAATCTCCATGCAATCTACATATTAATTATAAATTTAGCTGAATTAGGTGCTTGCATATATTTTTAGCAGAGCAATAGACATTGCTGAATATAAGAAATATTATTATATTGTTAAACAACTTAACCAATGAAAATTCGATTTTAAAGAACAAAATTCGATGATCTTAGCATTTCTCAGCATAATTTTTTTTATTAATATCTTAAAACTTCAACAATCTGCCCGTATGCAATAAGTATTTTTTTAAGATTTGCGTTATACGATATAACTATACAGACATGCAGGAGATCACTTCAGTAACTGATCTACCCTACAAACTTATAATCTAAATCTTAGTCTAGATACTATTTTAACTTATACCGAAGGCTGTCCTAACTTATTCTAAAGAATATTCTAATTTACTCTAGAGATTATTATATCTCACTCTATGTGTCTTTTAATCAGTTCATATGACAGTTTGCGGTTGAGGCTACGCAGTTCACTGTCATCGAGCACATTTAACCGTTTGGCGAGTGCATTGGGATGCACTAACAGTCTTTGAGGGTACTTGGCACTAACACTTCGAATCACACTTGTTATGGATTCTGAGGGGATATCGCGCTGAATTAGTTTGTTGGAGATGTAACATGGGACATCGACGATGACTCGCAACACTTTATCTGGAACTTCTGAAGGATGTTAGATTTGCTAGTAGTACCCCACAGTTCAATACCATAGGCCCAAATGGACCTAAGTATTAACTTACGTCATTATTATACGTCATGTTTTCAACCACAATTCGATTTTGTTTAGATGAAGTTGGTTGTTACTTGTGGCTTATATTGGATTCTCGTATGATCTACACAAAGTAAGATACAATAGGTTTTCTATTTAGTACACAAATTGACGAATTATGGGACGCTCAAACAGTTTCAGTAATTTATGCTGATGCTGCTCCGTCGTATCTTTGTCGGTTATGGTTTCAGCGATTTAAAACTGGAAAATGGTGATTTTGATGCCAGTAACAGAGCAGGACCGAAGATTCCCAGATAATGAATTGCAAGTCTTATTGGACCAAAATCCATCTTAAATTAGCAAATAACGTTCAGATAGCTTAGCAGATGATGAATCAACTGTTTCCAAATGTTTACATGCAATGGCTATACACAAAAAGAAAAATTTTCTACGGGAAAACCATTCACATCAACACCGAAATAGAATGTTCATGACCATTAATTCTTGATATGAATATGATATGTTTACCGAGATATGTGTATCAGAAGTTACTAAAACCGAATTAAATTAAAATTGAAGACAATGAACGAGGTGTTGTTGAGAAACAGTCGGCAATAGCGAGTAGGACTAGTGCAAAATGGATCGATAACTGGATCACAGTCAAGCCAAGATCGTCTTTTGGACAAGGTATCACAATCTTACAGTAATGAGATAAAGTTTTGAAAATTATTGTACCAAATTTTTCTCAGAATACATGTGGACCTAATATTTATAGGCCGCATTTATTTCACATACTATTAATTCATCCATTCCTTTATGTGGACGAAAAAAAAACCCATAATGTTTCAACAACTTCCCAAGCATGGAAAAACTGTTATGATATGAATAAACACAATAGAATTTTCCTGGACCTGTTCGAAAATGTTTAGAAATTACGTTCGTAATTATCACAGAACAAAAACCGAAATTATAATCAGTGCAGGTAGATGGACAAAAAAAGGGGTTATTCTACACCCTCGACGAATAAAAAGGTAAAGCATCACGGCGGTGAGAAAGTACTTTTGTCCCTCACGGGTACGTCCGTCCGGTTATTGTCGGCGGTCAGTAGGGTGGGTAATGAAATGCGCTCCCAAGGAAAATTACTATAGTACTCTCTGCACCCTCTTTAATTTGGTCTGTTGGTCAGGTGGACGTGGATTGCTCGACCGTGATTGTTGTTATTCAAATCAGGGCAGCGATGTAAAAAAATTTACTGACAGAATATGGGGGAAGAACCGACAAATACACTGGTGCGTGTCAGGTTTTAGGGTGGTTGATATAACTAATTACTGGAATTAATGGGGAAAACTTGATGTTCTTTGATAAAGAAATATCATTAAGAAATCCTGCAAGAAACTGACATTTTTATGACAGTTAAATATTTAATTATGAAAAGTACACTGCGGTTTTACCAGTACATCCAGCACACTGGTGGGAATTTTGAGAATTCATCAACCAAGCATTCTCAGCATTTGTCCAATTCGCAAAAAGTATCAGGATAAGTGGTAAAATTACTAATAAATGATCGTCATAAGCAAAATATAACAATGTTGAAAGACAATTTCATGTTTTAATATTACACTGAAAAAATATCGTTCAAGCGAAGTAATGGCTTGGAAAGTGTTTTAAGTACTCCGCTCCATCAGAAACAACAATAAAACGTTGGTTTACTGACTTCAAACGTTATCGTAGTGGATTAAAAGAATCATCATCTGACTAGACAGCAATTGGCGAACCTCGTCCAAGACACACTCGTCGAAAACACAACAATCAACTGGAATTGTTATGGGTTCGGTATTTTGGGATGTCCGTGGTGTAATACCCATCGACTGCCTTGAGAAAGGAAATAACATCAATAGTAAATATTATACAGCGTTATTGGAGCGTTTGAAGGCCGAAATTGAAAAAGGGTCGCATATGGCAAAGAAAAAAACATCAAAACATTTCATCAAGACAACAAACCGTATCACAAGTTAATCAAAACAATGGCAAAACGATATGAATTGAACTTCGTATTCGCCAGATTTGGCTCCCAGCAACTACTAGCTATTTGCAGACCTCAAAACAATACACACCGGTAAGAACTTTCGCTGGAATGAAAAGGATTTCGCTGAAACTGAAGCCTATTTTTGGGCAAAATATAAATCGTTATATAATATCATAAAACGGTACTGAAATATTAGAGCGGAGCTGGAATGATTGTGTGGCTCTCGATGGAGATTACCTTGATGAATAGAGCCGATTTTGAGCAAAGAACGCGTTTTCTATGTTACGCCCGAGACTGTTAAACCCATGTGTTAAGTGCAAATATAAATCTGAAATCTAGCTTAAAAATAAAAAAAAAGTAAAATTTTCTTCGGCCTCATTTGAAGAAAATCCACAAAAATAAGTCCCAAAATATAAAAAGCATCCTTGATATAAATCTTAATGTATAAAAATAAACCGATTAATTGATTAACATCTGAGAATAAATACAGCTACGGTGAAAATATGAGAAAATATATGAAAATAATAACATAGGTGCAATGAAAATATCTGATGTACGAATCTTAACACATTTAGAAAGAATGCCTATTAATTTCGGTTGTACAATTATAGTTTTTATAGTTTAATTAACATTTATCAACATTGAATTTTAAATATTCATAGTCAAAATATCATATTAATAAATCAATATTATTACTATAAATTAATTTGAGAAATTTAAAAAGAATGATGCAACTTCATCACTTCCAAAAAGGTGGGGAGAAATATTGGCTAGCGATGAACCAATACAAAAAATAAACCTTTTTGGAAGTGATGAAGTTGCATCATTTTTTTTAAATTTCTCAAATTAATTTATAGTAATAATATTGATTTATTAATATGTTATTTTGACTATGAATATTTAAAATTCAATGTTGATAAATGTTAATTAAACTATAAAAACTATAATTGTACAACCGAAATTAATATATATATATATATATATATATATATATATATATATATATATATATATATATATATATATATATATATATGTATATATATATTATTTAATGCATTAATAAAAACAAACTCATTATTTTGCCATTTTCAAGAAGTATACTATGAAACTATAACACTGTACTTGATTAAAACACATTTTAAACAACACAATACTTATTAAAGAGGATTTAGTTACTTAATTACAAATAAACAAACTTAATTACTACTCACAACATAATATTAATTAATTTATTTTGTTAATATTTCAGATAATAAAGCATCTTCCCAAGAGCAACGAAATAATATGTGCCACAGTCGAAAAGGATTTGGTATATCGTGAAAAAGCTTTCCTGTTTGTCAAGAATCGCAGCGAGAAGTGGCACCCTACCAACTTTTCAGCGGGAAGGGAATTTTGCTGCAAAGATCACGAATCATTAAAGTGTTCTGATATGTAGTAACGGTTTTTTTATTAATTATTTAACCTGAAATATGCTAAATTATTTTTTAAATGTATTCCTAAAATAAATTTAAATTAATTATAATATTTATTATGTATAAATATCGTAAATGAATTTATTTCAGTTCTTTCTTGAGACACTTAATTTATATTTTTTTAAATTAAATATTTGGAATAATTTAAAAGTTTATTATTATTTATTACAACGGAATATGAATGTTAATTCAATGATACACATTAACAAATGATGTTTAAAGACTAGTTTATCAGATATGCAAATACTCTAAAATTATTGAAGTTCCAGCGATGGAACTGGACACCGGAAGAAAATGGTTTAAATAAATTAAACAAAATCGATTATATTAACACTTATTCTATATATTTTTAACGGTCATGGAATTCTTTAGTTAAAGAATAAGTCGTAACAACGTAAAAAAATATTTTTCTTTTTTTTTGTATGTTAAAGTCCCCTTTTTACCAACGAGGGTTTATCTGGACTGAAGCTTAAATTACCCAATTTAGAATGAAATCCGGGTTTATATTTATTTTTTAATATTTACACCCTTAACATTATACGATTTCAACAAGCTTAGGCATGAAAAAATATAAATAGTTCAGTTTGACATATTTTTAGCCGGCTTGGTTGGAGCAGTGGTAAATGCTACAGGACACTCCATTTACTGTTGCGATAGCCGAAGGGTTCGAATCCTGCTGGGACATAGTCGTAAATTTATGTTTGTGATTATTGATTAATATTTATGATTGTCCTAGGTAAGAGTATAAAATCCGACAAGAAAAATGATCCCAGTAACGCGAGTAACCAGGCTGGGTAAGACCGGATGTATTCTGGAATGATTTCTAAAGTGGTTCGGAGCCCACGTTAAACAGTAGGCCCAGTCCTGATAAACCCCTATTTGGTAAAAGGAGACTTTAAGGTACATAAAAAGAAATTAAAACTGAAGCTGATTAAGGGTTCCTAGCGAGCTAAATTTTCAACTAAATGCTCACCCACACAATCTTATATAGTGCATAAATGTTACGTTTACCCTTTAGCTTAAATCAATCAATTAAAATGAGAAATATTTAAATATTTAAAATTGTACTAAGCGTATCGAATGTACAGGATGATAAACAATTTCATTAAGATTATTTATGAAATATATAAATAAAAATTAAAAAATAACTGAAGCTGAATAAAAGTTCCTAGAAAGCTACTAGAGAATTTCCAACTAAACGCTTACCTAGACCACCTTATATGTTATAGTGCATAAATTTTACCCTTTAGTTTAAATCAATTTAATTTTATTTTAAAATGGGAAATATTTAAATATTCCAAATTAAGATTGTACTAAGCCTATCGATTTTATAAGGTGATAGAAAAATTAATAAGATTCTTTATGAAATATATAAATAAAAATAAAAAACTAAGGCTGATTAAAGGTTCCTAGAAAGCTAGTAACTGAATTTCCAACTAAACGCTCACCAACAACGTATCATGGTGTTTTTTTTTTATTTTTGTTTCTTTTGCATTCTCCAGGGGGAAGCTAACAAAGAACATAAAATTATACACAGCCGCCCGAAAGGGTATTCTTTGCAAATCCCGCATATTTAAAATACTTCGCCCAAACCCATCGCAGCGCTAAAATTACACAGGTAGTTTTTTTGAGTCACCCTCGAGGTCACCCCGTTCTGCGAGGCAATTTCTGCAAAAGCTCGGCCACCTGCTAAACAACCCAACTAGAGACCGACCTTGAAATTTATTTTATGCAGTCTGGTTTCTGTCCTTGTTGCGGGTGGTGGTGACTTGTACAGGGTGAACGAAGTAAAGCGGAATCAGTGATACAATCTAAAGTATGTATATGAAATTAAAAATTCCCTTAAACATAATAACCAATAAAATGAGATCAAACGTTTCCAATCTATGTTTAAATGTATGTTTTTCTCACCCAAAATACAGTTTTCGAATAAATATATCCCTATATATTAAAAGCAAATTTACCCAGAATTGTTATTATCCTACCGCATCTTACTGTAGCCAAGGACAGTATAATATACTAGTGTTTTTGTTCAGTGTACTGAAGTTATCTTCGGTAAACACACAGGATTTGCTTAACCACTATTGATAAAACACAAATATGAGTAAGTGCGGTAACGGTATTTTATGTCATCAGATTTATTTTCAGTCTGTTTCCAATAATTTTTATTATTTCAGCATAGAAACAATATTTTACTTAGTACCACAAAATTAATATTAAAAATTATATAAAAAATATATAATATTTGTATTTTAGTTGTTTATTTAGTTTTTTTATTATTATTTAATTATTACATTGTTACTAGTCGTTTCCCACTAACCTAAAGTTTGTTTTTATAACAGCTTAAATCTAGATACATAACTAGGCGGACCCATCGGCCCTATCTCAGTCTCTGGTGAAATAATATTTATACATTTCACTGCTGTATATTTTAATATATGCACCTCACTACACAACACTACACAAGATCAGATGGTTTGATTCTTTTGAGTCTGTGTCCTGTACTGATAGTATCCAAAAGTTGCAATACTTCAGTATTCTCATGAGAATGAAGTCTTTTCTCATGCGCCCTTGCAATTCTCTTGATTTCTTGACCGACTGTGGGTATCTGAAGGTCTCAATGTAAGTAATCAGTCCTATAGTATTTGGGTGCGCCCACAATACCTCTCAGGACTTTGTTCTGAAGTTATTTAGTTGATAAATAAATTAAAATTCAAACTATGCTATAACGCTGTAATACGAGGACCAAGTTGTAATTATCTAGAACTAGGGATGCCGAAAAAATATCGATATATCGACATATATTAAAAAAATCTTTTTCTGTTCACCGATATTTTTTTCGATAAATCAATATATTTTGGGCCGATATTTTTCGTTTAATATATTTAGATCCTGAATAGTTTTTTCAAAAAAATATCGCTAGTTGTAAATGAGAGTATCGAAATTTTAATATTAAAATTAAATATAATAATTGATAATAATAAAACCTAGGGATATTGAAGGAGAGTATTGAACTTTTGTTTATGGATTTCTCCGGACGTCAAGTGAATTTTGCCTGGTTTGGAATCGACATTTTCGGTTCGCCGATGTATCGATATTTTTTTAAAAGTTATTTATTTTATAGTCAGTTATATGTTAGTTAAGTTATATTTTAATATATCGATATTTTTCTCCACTAACCACAACTCAAATACTGAATCTATATTTTTATTTTAAGTCTTTTTTTTTTGTTATAAGCCTCCTTATTAACAACTATTTTTTATCTGGACTGGACCTAGTGCTTAAGATAAGTTCCGAACTAAGATCCTCTGCAATAAGCCTACCGACCGACGAGAGGCCAACTTAGAGATGATCCCAGAAAACATCCGGTCTTATCCAGCCTGGTTACTGGCGTGACTGGGATCATTTTCCTTGTCGGATTTTGCACTAAAGGTATTTTGGACAATCACAATTATACACACCACAAACATAAATTTACGACCATACCCCAACGGGATTCGACCCCGCGACTGCCATAACAGTAGGAAGATTGTCTGGTCGTTTTGTGTGCTGTACCAAAATTTAAATATTATTACTAGTAACTCTAAAATATTTTGTCTAAAAATAATAAGCTTATTAGAATAAAAATTGGTAAATTCTCTCTTTCTCTTTTTTAAAAACCTTCAACTTCTACAGAAACTGTTAAAATGAGACTTAACAAATATAATTTCTGACTTCTTGTAGCCCTGATTTGGTTTTCAATAGGCAAACTCTTAAAACATACCATAGAGTGATAATTATATTTTTGTACGAATATTCGCTTTTTTTGTAAGTCATGTTATTAAAAAAAACAATTTGTTTTGCCGTCACTAATAATATAACTAATTCCGAAAAATCATTCTATAATATTCTGATGTATTTATACAGGGAAGAAAGGTTTTCAGGAAAAAACGCACTTTTCTATTTTATGATTTAAATTTCCGCGAAATCACTCACAATTATGACATGACGTCTATATGCAACTAATAAACAATTAAATTGAGCGCAAAAACATTAAAATCAGCTATTTTGCGTCACAATTATGAATTCTAGAGTATATAAGTGGTGTAGGGTCCTGCACGAACACAGATAAAAAAGGAGCAAACAATAAAAAAAGAAATTGTTAAATTTGCACAGAACAAATTCTTTATGCGTCCTAGGCTTGTTGAAAAATTATCGAGATATCTACAAAGTTGATGAAACATATATATCCACATTTTTGTCGAATATTGAAAAGGCAAAACCGATATATTTTCCAAGGGCTTTTCCAAGTCATCTGCGTAGTAAATTAAAAATGAATGGATATGGATATATCGATTTCGGATATTTCTCCCGATTCCAATATCCGTAGAGCATCCATCACTGAGCACTGATTACCGTTCAAATTTTTATAGCAGATTGCTGTATTTTCTAGTTACATTTTATGAAATAGATTATCAATTTTCGACTGAAATCCTATATTATTAAAAATTGTTGTGATTATTGATTAGTATCATCATCCTAACATTACTACTAATTTGTTGAGGATATCTAAGCCTTCAACATACTTAAAATTTATTGACACATTTTAACACTTTTTCCTTTCTTGTAAATTTGTTAGATGGGCAAACCGACAACCTTTTTTAAGTGTAACTCTTCCTGCAGAATTAGTTTCACCTGCAAGTCATCTTTAGTTTCCATTGTATGATTCCAACTATATTTCGCATACTGATGAGTTTAAAAATGAAAAGACTGAAAAAAGATTAAAATGGAATTGCAAGAGAGGCAAGTTTTAATACGTTAAGTTTCTAAATCCTTAGTATAAAAATAATATCAGATAAATAAGCCAACATTATTTTCTGAAAACATCAGTATATATGATTAAATTTCTTCCTTGCAATAATAACTTTTGTCAATCAAGCCACTAACACAATCATCCAAAGTTCCACAAAACGAAAAACAAACATATTTCTGATATAACGCTGCTATACCATTCTCATGAAAAAATTAATACAATCTGTTGAAATTTAAACAGTCTGTGTGTGAAATAACACACCAACTTGTTGCATCCGGTTCTTCCGAAATAGATTCGTAGAGTATCTAAATAGTCTTCAATGGAATGTTGTCCCATTCTTGTACCAAAACATCCGCTAATTGTTTCAGTGATATTGGATATGGAAATCTACTCCCCAATCTCTTCTCTAAAAGTCCCCACAATGGTGCTATTATGTTCAAGTCTGGCGATTGTGCTGACCAGGGAAGATACTTGATGACATTCTCCTCAAACCGAGGCTGAACCTTTGTAGTTGTGTATATGGGAGCGTCAATATATTGGAGTATGAGATGGTTTGGCAACAAAATATACTTGTCATAGCAAGAATTTCATTATTGAAAGTGTGGATTTATTAGCAGTAAAATAATCCGGCTAGTGACGTGAATGAGAGGACTAGCTGAATACCGCGATATTGCCAATTAAATCATAACGGAACTTATTTTGGTTTTCTCTACACATAAACCCCAGATTTTATGATCGTTGCAACAGTTCTTTAACATGAATGTCAGTTAGCCCATCTGTTTTTATCGAAAACTCAAGTATAACTACTCATTAAGTGTTGAGTTTTGTTGTTACTTTTTCCGCAGTAGTTTTACGTTGTCTGGCCAAAATCCGTTTTAATGTTCGTCGGCCTCTGTCAGTTAATTTTGTGATTCGTCCGGTATTCCTTTTCGTCAAAGATGTTTTTCCATATTTTATATATGTTGCCATTACCGTTGATACTGTCGATCATAACAATTAAACAATTTTTTTTTCTTCAGCGACGCTCCGACTAACTGAGCATCAGCGATTTGCTCTCTTTCAAAGTCATAGTTTACAAATTTTACCTTATTTATTATTGCTTTTTTATATATTTTTTTGCTGATTCCTTATTTTAAGACTACAGTGAATTGAACGGGATGTAATATATCATTATTCCATCATTATATAAATAAAAAAAATTAATAACATTTCAGTTTATTTTGGGTATGTTTGACGTTTTATTTTTTTTTATATATATTTTTAAAGTCTCCTTTTTACCAAAGGCCGTTTTAGAGGTTAATTGAAAAGTTCCCGGCCTACCATAGTAAAATAAATTTTTTTACCAAAAGTATTTCACATAATTCCCTTCGACGATACACTGATTATAGCGACTCTCCAACTTTTCGATACCATTTTTGTAGTACGATTTGTCCTTTGCTTCAAAATAAGCCTCAGTTTCGTCGATCACCTCTTCATTCGTTGGTAACAAGCTCTTTTGGGCGTCTACTGCGTTCACCGTCTTCGATGCTCATTTCACCACATCTAAACTTATGGATATAGCATATGGATTTAATTCTAGTGCTGCCATCTATGTGTCTTTCAATTGACCTGTCATCTGTGCGACGTTTTTGTTATTTACATATTCGTATTTCGTTGAGAAAATATTTTGGCTAAGGTTTTTCTTTGAAATACAGTTATCAATATTCTAAGAAAATTAATGGAATTAAAATTTAAAAAACTTAAGCCAATATAAAGTCATACTTGCATCAATATATACTGGTTATATTGCCAAAATTTAGTTACATACTTTTCTTATAACTGAAAATAATATAAACAAAAGCTTTGATAAATAAAATTAAGGTGTTGAAAACAATAATGAAAACGGAAGAAACAAAGTAAAGTGTATATCAAATATGATATAATTTAATATCCAGGTAACAGCATTGGTATATTCAGTTACATACATTCACATATTATTGATGTTTTTTCTTTGCATTTGCTTTGTTCACACCGCAATTGTCCTAAATGTTCTTTATGTATCAGTAATATTTTTTTTCATCTAGAAGCATTTAAATAATTGTATAACATATATGCATATTCCAAATATGTACAATAGTATCTGCAACAGTTTCTTACTCTTATTCGTCCTCTTCTTATTAAACGTACATGCTTAAACTTCATATTATTTAATAACCATTAGGAATGACACTAATACTCATATGAACAAATTTAATATACTCTATATAAGAGTGTTAAATAACTAGTTATATTTTACATTTTCTGTCATTATGTAAACTTTACAAATTACTCTATCTTTAGGATTTTGGATCAGTAATATATAACAGATACTTACTCGTATTAACATATATCGCGTTGAATAAAAAAGTGAACTCAAGTCATCTAAATTTATGCGGTGTCGCAATGTTGCCACAACTTTGAATTGTAGTTCAATTTAACTTTAACATACAAAAAAAATAATATAAGTAAAATAATAAATGATGTTATCAAATATAATTTATTTAAACATTATAATACATCTAATGTTCCTATTCGAAATAATTTAGCAGATATTAGTCAAATTTTATAGACTGATTCATTTTCTGAAGTCATAGTCAAGTCATGTGACATCAGAAAACGCCACAAGACAATGTTTAGTGGAATCAAATCTGCGAAAGATAGCCATATCCACCATTACAATATAGTTCATGTAAAATGTTTATCGCGGCGTATTGATACATTTCAACATGAATCAGTGGAGTGTTTACAAGGATATAAAATGTGTGAAGAATCGTGAATCGTGATTTTTATTATGAATTATTTCCTCTAGACTAACTGTCAACTAAAAAAACTTGAATGGTTTGGATTGTTTCATCTTTTTATAGCCCCTGTTGGTTCTTTAATTAATTGTTTTAATTAAAAAATCAACACAATCATTCCTTTGAATTTCCAGCTATTTTCTAAATTGAAAAACAAATGTAGAAATAACATGAACAATTATTACAAATGCTAAATATTAGTAGAATCGCAATGCATCGAGAGAAGATTGCTTTAAAGAAGACGAAGCAAGGTTGAAAAAAACAAACAACTGTTTTACGTCTTATTTTTATACTATTTTTCGATTAGCAGTAGATAAATGATCAATGATAAGATGAAGATATAAAACTCCAAGACAAGAACCAACAAAAATATAAAATTGATATCCGTTAAATAAAAGCCGTCAACAACAATAAATAAAAACGACGAATCTCAGTTTAAAATTCAAGAGAAGCCCCACGGTCCCAACCCCCAATTATAAATTATGCACGGTGCGTAGTAGACGGTGTCCAGACATCAAACCAGACGCAACAACCCCGACTAAATTGCCTTTTGATGAACCGATAACGCTGTCGGATGGAAAAAAAGTAAAAGTGGAGACGGTAAGGGCATTCAAACTGTCTGGGGTCAGTTAGATCTGGTAGGGGAGGATATCGTAAACAGTGCATAGTTTTATCCGCGTACACCGCTAGAATTTTAATGAGGCCAAATAGATTTATAGTTTGGGGTGCTGATACGAATTTATTATTTTGGAAACAAAAGGATTAAAGGTTAAAGATATAAAAGTTCTAAAATTATATGCGTACAAAAATGGATATAAGTGGTGATAATCATGTGTATAGATATAAACTACTGATAATAATCTTTTTATGTAAAGTATAAAAATCTAAAAAATAAATAATACATATATCACGTTCAATAAAATACCCAATCCATGTCATATATGATGTCGAATATATTGTCAACTGCTGCTTGTAAAAATGTAAAATTCGTTTTAAATTCGGAGTGGATTTTTCTTCTTATTTTGTCTTAATTAAATAATGACAGTATGATATCTGAGCGTCAGAAAATGTAACCAAGTCAACTTAGATATGCTTAGTACAATCTTAATTTACAAATTAATTTACTACTACTGTTGTGTTGTAGTCTACTACTGCGTCCATATAAGTTCGTGTGGTTTGATTCGCTTTAATCTGCTGATTTTCTGCGTGTTGTCCAGCAGCTGTATTGCTTCCACGTTACTGTGGTTTAGCAACCTTATTTCATGTTTTAGTGCAAAATCTTGGATCACTTCGTGTGAGAAGAGTACGTTTACGATTAATTACCAATGTTTATCGCTACGTAACCAACGAAGAGCTGCACGATGACCTCAGCATCAACTGGACACACGAAGGGATCCAAGATATTGCCTTAAAACATGAAAAAAGGTTACTAAATCACAACAACTTGGACACCATACAGGTACCGGACCACATAGAGGAAATAAAAAAATTGAAGCTAACCAAACCACACAAACTTGTATAGTGTATAAGTACAATTAATTCAATTTAATATAAGTATAACAGACAATAGCAACAAATGAATTTGTAAACTAAGATTCAATTTCCTCTATTACCAATATAAAAACAATGTTTTTTTTTAAATTTCATAATATTTTAACAAACATATATAAGAAATTAATAAATCATAGTCAAGTCATGTGATATCGAAAAACGCCCCAAGAAAATGTCTAGTGGCGTCAAATCTAAGAAAGATAACCATATCAACCATAGTAATATCGTTCAAGCAAAATGTTTATCGCGACATCCATTGTTTGTATACATTTCAATAGCAACAAATGAATTTGTAAATTAAGATTGTACCAAGCATATCTTATGTATGTTACGATATAATCAATAAAAAAATATTAGTGTTAATAACTATAGGTTATAAAACGGAAAAAGGTGTATACCAAGAGTCAAATATGATGCGGCAATATTGCGACGAACAGACGTCATAAATTTTGATGAACTGTATTAGCCGGTTAATTGGAAGAACTATATAATAGCTGGTCGAATAAAATAGCCAATGCACGTCATAGTTGATACCTGATATATTGCCAAATGCACTTCTGAGTGGATTTTTGCTTCTCGTTTGATTAGATAAGTTTCCTAGGTAAAAAGAGACCTGATGCGTTGGAACACGTAACCGAATTAGTCTATAAAATTCGATTGGTGTTGATACTGGTCGACTCTGTTCTTCTTTCATCAAAGTCATTGTCATTAAAGCTTATAAACCGGCAAACGGTGTAACCCAAAAGTCAAAGTTAATGCGTGAATATTGCGACATGATGATGGCGTATATTTTCATAACTGTTTATTGGATAGACATATACTGAGGTCTTATGGCACAGACTATTGTTTGGCGCGAATTTATATCTTCAAATTGAAGAGAGCGTTTAATTACTGCTGTACCTCCTTTTTCGATATTTCGATTGTCATATTTTGAAGTCTGCTTTTACTAAGTAGAGTTGACGCGGATTCTAGGCCCATAACATTAAAACTAAGTCGTAACCAATTTAGAGAGTAGTAGTAGTAGACTCGGTGGTTTTATCCACCCTGATTACTGGCATCAGTGGGAACAATACAACGTGAAATATAAAAATAATTAAAACATCTACCTTAACAACAATCAGTAAATACTTAATATAATTGAAGAGATATTAATTAATTTTGAAAAAGGAACACAGTATAATTCTATATTAATTTTTATGGATTTATAAAATATATGACATTATATTGACTTTTTCTCATATAAGAGGTCAATTGAAAAGTCCCGGCCTGGCACATAGATGGCTCTACTAGATTTAAATCCATATGTTTTTTGGTTAGCCCTAACCCTCAAAAGATGCGTGCATAAATTTGATCGCTGTCGGATCATTAGTTTGTGAATTATAGCATTTTGAGTGAAGCAACTTTTATTATTGTGGAAAAAATGGATAAAAAGTAATTTCGCGAGTTGATAAAATATTTCTTTTTGAAGAAAAACTTGGCTTGATGCCGAGTATCTGGACACTGCCCCAAGAAAATCAACCATCAAGGATTGGTATACTAAGTTTAGACGTGGTGAAATGAGCACCGAAAACGGTAAACGCAGTGGACTCCCAAAAGAGGTTGTTATTAACAAAAACATTTAAAAAATCCACAAAATGATGTTGAATGACCGTAAATTGAAATTGACTGAAATAGCAGACACTCTAAAGATATCAACTGAACGCGTACATCATTTGCGAATATTTGGGTATGGGAAAGCTCTGTGCAAAGTGGGTACCGCGCGATCTCACTTTTGACCAAAAACAACGACGAGCTGATGATTCGGAGCAGTGTTAAAATATGAGCAAGCGCAAAAAATCGAGCTTTTGCATCAATATGTGACAATGGATGAAACATGGCTCCATCATTTCACTCCGAAGTCCAATCGACAGTCATCCGATTGGACTTCAAACGATGAACCCGCTCCAAAGCGTGGGAAAACGCAACAGTCGGCTGGCAAGGTTATGGCGTCTGTATTTTGGGATGCGCATGAAATAATTTTCATTGACTACCTTGAAAAAGGATGGACCATCAACAGCGGCTATTACATAACGTTATTGGACCGTTTGAAGGACGAAATCGCCCCAAGACGTATCGTACCCAAGGACAAATCGTACTACAAAAATGGTATCGAAAAGTTGGAGGGTCAATATAATCAGTGTATCACCCTTGAAGCGAATTATGTTCAATAAAGAAAACTAATTTTGCCAAAAAAATGTGTTTTACTGTGATAGGGCCTGGACTATTCAATTGAATTGTTACATCTTGATGACGTGAACAACAGACATTTTGTCAGAAATGAAAAGTCGAATTATTAAGTATTATTAGCGAGAAGTTTCATTCCTACATTTTCAAGTATTGATTTCAAAACAAAAAAAAAAGTTAACCGATAAATTACTACGTCAAAAATGTGCGAAACAATCAAGGAAAGTCGGAACGTATGGTAACTGAAAAAAAAATTAACTATGCTCAGCTACATATTGAAAAGCCACTGAAAACATACTTGGAAACTCTTAAAGAGAAATTATAGCAGTTGAATATATCTGTATCCATTAGATATTCTTATTAGCACTTGTTCCGCATGCTGCAAAATTTGTTACAGCAGTATTTCCATTTTTGTTAAGACATCACAAAATTAGTCCATCTTTGGATAGCCTCAAAAGACCTGTCATTTTACTAAAGCAAAAATCAAATGTTGCTAGCAATTAGCAATACTCTATTATTGAGTTCAAAAATAAAGACCTATACCATATATCTTTCACAACAAACACCCCATCATATAAAAACTCCATTACTAAATACATTTTGCTACTATCTAAATATAATACCTTTTTACGGCACATATTTTATTCACGAAGAAATTTTGGAAATAGGTCAATGAATGAACTACGGCTAAAAATATATATTTCTTTCTCTCTAAAAAAAATATCCCCGGCTTCTGAGCTAAGCGTTGCCTAAAGATTAATCGGAAAACTGAAAATATCCACCAAAACTTCCACAGTATTATCTTATAATAAGCCTTTTTTCAATTTAGGATAGAAATATATTTTATATCATTAATATATAACAATAAAATTGTAAATATTTTTTGTTTAAAACTAACGTAAAAGTAATACTAATGATTTTGTGTTATGAAAGATAAACTTGTAAAGATTATATTATAATTACAAGATGCACTTTCTAAAAAAAGATGGCATGCCTCATTTGACTCGATGTCAAGAAAACGAGAATTTGATGACAATGACCTACAAAGGCCTATTCCTTCTCTCGTGTGATTTAACTAACATTTTAAACCATAAATAGTATTCATTCTGATTTGGTACAGTTTTTTTTATTACGCATGTTCATCCGACTACCAACCAGTTTTCATGATAAATGGTTATTGAACAATAAAATTCGAGCCTACTGACTTGCGCCACTGGGCCAATCCCATCGATCCGCCCTTGTGGCGTAACTTTCTACTGCGCTGACTACGTGCAATAGCTCGGTACTCGGTACCCACGGGGTTGCCCGGTTATCGACCCGCAATACCCACTGTGCGTGTCACCCCGCGCTCCTTCTAGTACACACGTACCCCCAGCGTTGCCAGTGATTTTTTATAATACTTTGGATACTCTAATGCCATTGAATTTAGTTAACGTAACAATCAAAAACTTACATAAAAAAAACTTTTTAAAATAATTCATCAATTGCCACGTTAATGTATTTTACGAAAATATTTTCTATTAATTCACAATATAGTTAATAAAAAATATTTTACATACGTGTAATTCAACAGTAATTAGTTGGTAGTTTTTTATATCTCAATTAAAATTAAAATAATAAAATCTTTTTTAGGATTTCCCACAATTTGGCAACGATGTATACCCCCGGAAAGCGGCTCATCTCGGACGATGACCAGTAGAGTGTCAACGAGACCTCGGAACATCGTAAAATATTTTTTCCTTCACTTGAAAACTAATGAATTTTCTGATATGGTCTCCAGAATTATATTTAAATTTCTACGAGAAAAATAAAAATTATTTTAATATATCCCACTTTTTCTGAATATCTATAAATAATTGTATTTAATGCACAAATTTACTATTTAAATATTTATATAAAAAGTGTATTAAAGGAAATATACAGATAAAGTCTCCCACATAGTTGCGCCATAATGACGCAAAAGTAGAAGATGAAGAAAACTAACAATAATCAAATACAAATGAATGACTGATAATTTATTTATATACACATTTTTTGAGAAGATATGAAATAAATATACTACAAAACATACAAAAACTAAAATTAAATTAACTTTTTTTTTTAATTAAAATCATATTTATTGAAAATTAAGAACCAGTTGCCTACAAGCCGAAAAAAATTAACAGATGCAACATTGCCCAGGTAACATAATACAAGTAATTATTCATCTGAGATTTTTAAGATACCTTTTGGATGAGTTTTATGGTTTTTCGTTTTTCTTCACGTTTAAACAAAATTATATAGATTATCATAACAATTTAATATATTACTCGTAGTAGTTACATGATTTTAACAAGATAAAAATTAATGTCTCATATCACCCCATATGTTTTTCCATAATCAAATGAGCGTCTCCATATAATACAACCTTCTCATCTTCTTCGACCATACAGTTAAATGCCACTTTAATAATCTTCCTGATCTCCAGAACTTTTACGGTCACAGTGACAGTATCACCAACGAAGCATTTGTTTGGAAAGTTCAAAGTTTGTTTTACAACAAGAGTCCCAGCACCTGGAAGTTTGGTTCCAATTATACACGAAACCAATGAATTTAAATAAGCTCCATGCACTACTGCATTCTGGTCACCAACAGATGAATGAATCGGATTAGAATCTCCACTGAGTTTCATGAAAGTGTTGACATCTTTAGCAGATATTCTTTTTGTTAATGTTGCTTGATCACCCACCATGTATGAATATAATCTGCAACTCACTAATGGCCCTCTTATGTATTTCAACATATTGGTAATATGTAAATCAATTAGATTTAAAATACGTATCAGAAAAGATTTTTCCTAAATTCTGAAATCGAGCATCTGAGCTTTTTTCGTATGCTTGTACTTTCATCCGAAGATCATCAGAAATTATTGGATTAGTTGAGTCAAAAAGATAAAATAGTGTTGTTAACGCATTTAAGGCAATATCTTCATTTGAATGCCCTAAATATTGTGATACTAAATATATCCCATTTAAAGAATTGATGTATTCTCGACTCTCAGGATCTGAAAAGAATATATGTTGAACATGATAAAAGAATATTAAATAAAATATATATTTATTTTAAAAATTAAAACTTTAAACAATGTTAATAAACAAATGAAAACTCTTACCACAACAAATGTTGCATAATCCTGCCAAAGCAAAGTGAATTAATTCTTCAGAACTTTCCGACAATTGTGCCAAAAACAAATCAATTATATGAAGTTGAGCTATGAATTCATAATTAATTGGATCATATGCAAAATTTGCAAGATTAGCTAATATTTGCTTCTGAGCATCTAAAATTATATTTTAATTAGAGACAAATTCCATACGATAAGAATTCGAATTAAGTGTTATAAATAGTTACCATATGATTTTGTTGTTGTAAATTCAGTAACAAGCTGTTTTAAGAACTCGTACCGGCCAACACCGTCTTCGCCTGTTTTTTTAGCTATCTGTTCTTTTCTGGTAAACATAACAATTAGAGAAAATATACAAGAATAAACATGATAATATAGGGTTATGGTCATATTAAAACTTAAAGAATCAGTCACAAATTAATGGGTACCCTCTAGTATCGACTAAAAGAAACACTAGATAATGTCGATACGTTACTATAATGAAAACATCTTAATTTACTGGTATTCTCCACAGATGGCTCTTGACTAACATAATATCAAACAAATCTTGAAGTATCTAGGTATGGAAATACTTTAAAAAGAAAAGATGTTATTATTATAAATGGAGAGTATAATAAATAACAAGTAATCTATTAGATTATCAATTATCAGAATTATATTCAAATAATTTCCGAGCTTATATTAAAGGAGATTCACACAAAATCCATTTTATTTATTTTTTACCTCAAAACAATCAATATGAAGCAAATAGTTATTGTATCATTTTTGTGTTTTTCAAGTTTTATAGAAGCTGCTAAATATCCAATAAAATCTCTCGAGATTGACCAGGATGAATTTAATATAGTCTACAACCAGTTATTGCCTTTACAGGATAAGTAAGCATATTAATTTTAAAATTATATTTCATCATTATATAATAATAATTGCTTCTATACACTTCTATAATGTAACAATATATGTGTTATATTAATGTATATATTAAGAAATATATATATATATATATATATATATATATATATATATAATATAAATAATATTATATTATTATATAATATTCTATATATATAACTACAATATTCTCTGCAGAAGCTCATTTAATTATATCTTACCTAATAATAATTACTATGCCTATAAATATAAATTTATATCAAAATACGAATATTAAAATAATACTATATATAAAAATTAAGTATATTACTGAAACTTTGTGCGAATAAAAATGAAATCACATATTAAACAATAAAAAATCATGTAACTATCAATATCAATAATATCGTTATAGTTATAAATTGATACTTATAATCTTCTTATTATAAGAGATCTTTAATCTTAAGAGATCTTTATTAATAAGTTATTATGTGATAATAAATATTTGTAAATATATTATTTATATAATTAAATAATTTCTAGTAATGCAAATTTCGAATATTCTCATATTAAACCACTGTTAATTATATTTTATATTATAATAATAATATCAGTCAATTTATTGTTATCAAAATAAGAAATATAATAAGCACTACAAATAATACTAGACAAAATTGTATTAGTTTAATTTTCAGTTTCGTTTTTAAGTTTTTTAATCAATATTTCATCAAGTTTCCTTTAGAATAAGGTCACCAAGTTATATCAAATATTTTGTAGAATGCCCAAATAACACAAATATTACACAATATCAAATAATCATATTCATTTATCAATATGGTATGATTTTATTGCATTGTTATATTATCATAAATACTAAGTTGTTATTAAGTGATAAAAATTTCATTTTAGACTAGCTGTTGGCGATACCAATGAGGTCATAGCAATCCTAAATAATTACACTGACAAACTCTTACCCAATATCCACACATTTGCTGTTGACAATGAGTTGGATCCAATTAAATTGGACGATTATAGTAATTGGGTAAATATTTTATAATAATAAGAAATAAATATATAAGAGGAATATAATTAAAACAACGTTTATTTCATATTATAGTTTTTAACTGCCAGCATAACACTGACAAATGGATCTATTGGAGACTTTAGTGAAATCGAAAGAAACGGTGACGTCAAACTGTCATATTCATCAGAATCTAAAGTGTTGGATCTTGTAGTCCCCATTAAATTAAATGATATTTACGTAATGGAAGAAATCTTTAATATAATTATACATTTATTAATAAAATTTTATTTCAGTTTAAATATAATTACCATGTCATTATACTGCTTATTGGACCAAAGGGGGTAATGACAGGTAAAATAAGGGATTTAACTATGGAGATCGAGTTGGAGTTTGATTTTGATGACTATCAAGCCACATGTAAGGAAGCTGATGTTAAAAGCTCTGGGTGAGTGTTAAATATTTTAACTTACATTTTTCTTGGCAAAATGATGAACGACATATTTTAATTTTCATATTAAAATTTATTTAAAAAATTATTGTTACGTAAATATTGATTAATTGTCTTGCCGAAATAATATATATATATATATATATATATATATATATATATATATATATATATATATATATCAATGATACAATGGCATACTGATCAGAAAACCCATAATTACCAGTTTTTTTTCTTTCCCCCATTGGCAGAAAAACTGCCAACAACAATTTCAATCTGACTCAGCTTCAAAAGATTAACTTAGCTAAGACCTAATTCTGATTCCAATGTCCCTTGTTGTTATTCTGCCCCCTAAATTGTCAAAAATGACAAAAGGATGAATGGCAAAATAATTTTCATTTAAAATTTATTTAAAAAATTATTAATAAGTAAATATTGATTAAATGTCTTGCCAAAATAAAAAGATATATATCATTGATACAATGGCAGACTGATCAGAAAACCCATAATTACCAGTTTTTTTTCTTTCCCCCATTGGCAGAAGAACTGCCAACAACAATTTCAAGCTGACTCGGCTCCAAAAGATTAACTTAGCTAAGACCTAATTCTGATTCCAATGTCCCTTGTTGTTATTCTGCCCCCTAAATTGTCAAAAATTACAAAAGGATGAATGACAAAATATTAATTTTCATTTAAAATTTATTTAAAAAATTATTAACAAGTAAATATTAATTAACTGTTCTGCCAAACTAAAAATATATATATCAATGATACAATGGCAGACTGATCAGAAAACCCATAATTGCCAGTTTTTTTTCTTTCCCCCATTGGCAGAAGAACTGTCATCAACAATTTCAAGCTGACTCAGCTCCAAAAGATTAACTTAGCCAAGACCTAATTCTGATTCCAATATCTCTTGTTGTTATTCTGTCCCCTAAATTGTCAAAATTGACAAAATGATGAATGACAAAATATTAATTTTCATTTAAAATGTATTTAAAAAATTATTGATAAGTAAATATTGCCAAAATAAAAAGATATATATCATTGATACAATGGCACACTGATCAGAAAATCTACAACTACCCATTCTTTTCTTTCCCCCACTGGCAGAGGAACTGACAACAACAATTTCAAGCTGACTCAGCTCCAAAATATTAACTTAGCCAAGACTTAGTTCTGATTCCAATGCCTCTTGTTGTCATTCTGTCTCCAAAAATTAGAGCAATGAAAGAAAAACGCTTTGCCTGTTTTTTTCAAAAAAAAGCGTTTTTAAAAAAACCTTTTTAATGTTTGATCACCAATAAACTATCGAAAATTATGAAAATTGGTTGAGTTCATTTCCTCTATATGTTTCAATCAATATGTTTTTAAATTCCTTAGAAAATATTTGAAGGATCTCAAATAATAAGTGTACGAATTACAAGAAAATGTATCAATTAAAAAATTTCTTAGATTAAAAACTGCGACATTTATTAATAGAACTATAGGCATACATATAGTAATCTAAAGTTTTTCGAATGTATTTTTTTTTCAACAATACTATTTATAATATTATTTTTAGGCATATCGATGTTACCTTTGACGGTGGACTAATAGAAATTGTAGTTAACATTTTATCTGAGTTAACTACGACAATTTTACATCCATTGCTTGTACTGATTATTCAAGGAACCGTTAAGTCAGCTTGTAATGCAATTGTTGATTCTATTAATGACATTATTAACAATATTTTGAACCCATAAAGGGGCAAAAATGTCTCCACTGTTAACAAAACGTTCTATATTAATTATATTATATATTATATATATTATTCAATATTGTACGAATTTATAAAAAATAATATAAAATATAATGACATTTTCTTAAAATAATTGTTTTTATTTATCAGATCGAATTGTTTTAAGACATAATAAAATCACATAACTAAGAGGGTATAAAATGTGTAACATGCCAATAGAACAACAACAAATTAACAAGTACCTGTAAATAAGTTTATATCATTAACTTTCTACAACCTTTAATAATTAAGTTATTTTGAAAACGTCCTCTATCATCAATTAGCATTAGGAACTACAGACTGAAAATAGTTGATAGTCGCAAAACGGTCGAAATAGCCTATAGTCAAAAAACTATCAACTGAAAATAGTAATTACTATTTTCAGTCAAATGCATAGTCCGACTGTTTTTTCAATCGTGATGTCAGACGAAGATGGACGAATTCTTACCTGTATAAATTGTGAGAGAGAAAGTGAATTTAATATGTTCGATATTTTCCATCGGTAGTATAAGCGAGACGGAGATATATATATATATATATATATATATATATATATATATATATAATAAAATCAGTAGGACCGAAAATAACAACTGCAAGTAGTCGACTGAAACAACAGTCACTTTTTGTAGTAAAATCAGTCGAACCAAAATTAGCGACTGAAATAGTCGACAGTAAAAGTAGTCAATTACTAAACAGTCGATAGTCAGGACTTTTCTGCACAGTTGGCGGTTAGCCTCCTATTTTTCAAATCGCTTTCTATGATCTTGATCCATGTCTTTTTAAGGGCTCTTCGATAGGGATAGGGAGATACAGCTCCCACATAAAAGGTCGTTTTAGCCACAGCACTCTATAAAGAATTCGATCACTCTTCATTTGATAAACATATCCAAACCACTATAATCTCTTACAGTCTCTGAATTAGTTCCTCCACTATGCACTGGTTGTCGCAACTTAAATGAATGACTTATGACTAACTTTTGCTGGCCAACGGGCCTGCTACTGTAATATCGTTGAGAATTACAAAATTATTAGATGAAATGTCAGTTCTAAAGTAAAAAAAATATTTTAAAAGAAGACAACTTTGCCCTGAATTATGATCTTTCAGATATTACATTAATGTTAAGTGAAAATATTAAAAATTAATGGCCACACACCAACATCAATCTGAATACGATCGTTAAAATAGGGTTAGACTTATTCAAAGAACAGCATACAAAACACCTAATTGGTTATAACATACATATGGCTAAAATGTAAATTATCTAGCAGAGGTACGAGAACTAGCCAATGAGAAAAGAAAACAAGTTGGCATAAAAACCTGAAGGCAAGACTGTATTTAACAAAAAGAAAACTGAACATTTTAGGTGATTGCTTACGATTATAATAAAAGATAAATGAGCATCTACATATATTAGTTATAGTTACCAGCATAAATATAGTTCGATTACTTACTCAGTGGAGCAATCAAGAAGAATAAAATAAAAGACTTACCATATAACACCTGTTAACTTTCAATACTCAATAAATTCTAAGTTCCAAGTTTCCATTCAAAAGTAAAGGTGCAGTCCGTATGAGGATAAATATATGAATATGAATATGATAAATATGAATAAAGAAACAATGATTGAAAATAAGGAACGCTTCAGACCTTGGGGTCCGCTCCTAGCCTAGATGATTTGACAAATGTTCTTGACACGGAATTAGAACAACAAAAAGTAATTGCCTCTACCGAGAATAGAACCCGCGAGCTCCGCATGTGACGGCATGTATCCACCACACTATAGAGGCAGTTGTCTGCAATATTTATCCGGCTTCCCATATGATTTCGTTAGTGCTTAAAAAGCAAACTAAACGGCTTTTTTAAACAAATCTTTACTAAAAACTCCTCAAAAATCCCTGAAAGGTATAGCGGTTCGGTCCCTGCTTTCATCATCAGCTTACCTAGATAACTTCAAAGTATACAATTAGTGGTCTGTACGTCCCCATAATATTTAAAGAAATATCCTATAAGTGTTAACCGGAGTTATGCCTTCCATCACATCAGCTCAGCAATAACACTATACTCAAATATCTGATTATTTTAGATAAAAAAAATATGTAAAACATAGTAGGTGCATTTAAAATTTGAGGGTAAACCCTCGATTTCCCCAGATTCTACCATCAGATCTTGACTTAGTTCCCTGGGATAGAATGGAATGGAACCACCTCGAAAGTGCACTGTTTCAAATAAAAAAATAATTTTGAAAAACTGACGGAGAAATCGGTGATCATAGAACCTCTTCCTTTTTTTGAAGTCAGTTAAAAATGGACTAATTCATCATTCATCAATGACCATTAGTTAAAATACTTTTTTCAAACATTTTAGCACCATTTTAATCAATTTTATATATTTTTTAGGATTTCCGATCATCAACAATAATTTCATTGAAGGGTCCGATAGAATATGTTGCAGTTTTGTCAAAGATCATATGTAGATATTGCATTGAAATTATTTGGTTTAATGCAGTTTGAATTAATGCAGTTTAATATTTTATATCAACTCAATATTATTATGTAACACAAGAAATAAGTTTAACACAATTTAATCAACTCGAAGTTGCGTCTCAAATCAAATTATAAATGTCTTGTTTTCTATAAATAGCAAAGCGTAACTTTTGTAATAAGTGATTCCTTATGAATCATTCTTAGGACCATGTTAAACATAAATTATTCGATGAACAAAACCAAGGATATTCAGAAATTTGTACCTATTTGTGGAATGAAGAGATCGGACCAATCACTTTAATAGCAAAATCATTTCATTACATTTTTACATTTGTTTCAAACTGAATTTATAATTTTCCAAAATGGCTAGATGCGGTTCGAGCTTTCAGTTTCTTGTCTCCATGACCTGAAAACGTTTTATTTGTTACGCTCGTCCCGTTTGTAAACGTCCTTTTTTGTTCAAAATTCGCTCTATTCATCAAGGTAATCTTCATCAAGAGCCACATAATCATTCCAGCGCCGCTATAACATTTCAGAACCACCATTGTAGAACGATTTATCTTTTGTCTCAAAATAGGCCTGTCGCCAGTTGCTGATCACTCATATGATTATAGTTTTGACTCGGGTGTAAAGTGATGGATCCATCTCTCATAGATTGTCACATATCGACGTAATAATTTCGTTTTCTTACGTTAAAACATTACCAAACATATCAACATCGTTCTTGTTTTTAGCCAACAGTGAGCAAACGCGGCGTCCACTTTGAATAGAGATTTCTCGTGATGAAATGCTTATACAATATAAAGCCAATACGCTCTTTCAATATCTTTACGATTCAAAACGATTTTGTGGATTTTTTTGATGTTTTCTTGTGTTACCACTTCACTAGGACGTCCACTGCGTTCTGCATCATCAGTGTCTCTATGATCACGTTTGAAGTCAGCAAAGTAACGTTTTATTATTGTTTCTGATGGAGCATAATCCTTAGAACACTTTTCAAGCCATTGCTTCGCTTAAATAGTATTTTTTCCCATCAAGAAGCAGTATAGAATTGAAACACGAAATTGTTCTTGATCCATTGTTTTGGAAATAATAAAAGTAGTGTCACTCACATACTTATGAGTAGAATTTTTTTTATTATTTAATTAATATATTGTTACTAGTCGTTTCCGTCTAACCTACAATTTATCTTTATGATAACTTAAATCCAGGTATATAACTAGGAGGATCCATCGGCCCTATCTCAGTCTCTGGTGAAATAATGTTTATACTGCTGAATGATATACTGCTGAATTTTTTAATATATGCACCTCACTACACAACACTACACAAGATCAGATGGTTTGATTCTTTTGAGTCTGTGTCGTGTTCTGGTGGTGTCCAATAGTTGTAATATTTCAATATTCGCGTGAGAATGAAGTCTTTCCTAATGCCCCCTTGAAATTCTCTTGATTTCTTCACTGACTGTGGGTATCTTAAGGTCTCGATGTAGATAATCAGTCCTATAGTATTTGGGTGCACCCACAATACTTCCCAGGACTTTGTTCTGAAAAATTTGTATTTTATTTATGTTACTCTTTGCAGAATATCCCCATAATTGAACTCCGTATGTCCATATAGGTTTAAATATTTGCTTATATAATAGCAATTTATTATGTACTGATAATTGTGATTTTCTTCCAATTAGCCAGTACATTTTCAGCGAAGTTTTTCATCGAGATTGATTCCGAGATATTTAGCGTTGTTGCTACATGGAATGGATGAGTATTATTTAATTTTATGGGTACTTGTACGGTTTGTTTATAGGTGAACCGCACATGTACAGATTTAGTTTCATTAATTCTTATTTTCCAAGCTTGTGTCCAATTATTTATTATTTATTGTCCAATTGTCACTTGCCTATTGTAATTTTCGTGAGGCTTCTTCACTATTGTCTCCGACAGCTATAATCGTAGTATTATCAGCAAATGTAGCTATAGTAATATTTTCCGGTTGTGATTCCAAACCTTATCGAAAGCTTGTGCTACATCTAAAAATATAGCTGAGCATACTTTTTTACTTTCGTAGGCTTTTTCAATAACATCTGTTATTCTGTGGTATGTCCACTGTTTTCAATTGTTGAATGCTTGTTAATAAACCCAAACTGGTGTGTTGGTATTAGGTTTTTTCTCTCTATAATCGGTTTTATTTTTTTTAACAGAAATTTTTCCAAAATCTTAGATATTACTAGTAGCAGTGATATAGGTCTATAGACTTTTATTTCGTTTGGTGATTTCCCAGGTTCATTATAATTTCCACCATCTTCCAAATATCTGGGACATGTTTTAATCTAAATGCTGTATTGATCAAGTTGGTGGGTTTGATAATTCCCTTTCTTGGTAGTGAGTAGAATATCATGAAATTTTGACAGCTTTCTTTTGAAGGTTTGTACTAACTGAAAAGCGGTGAATGTAATAAAACTAGTGCCATCTATGTGTTAGGCCCGATACTTTTCAGTCATGTGTTATTTTAGGTCTTTCACTGTGTTTTTTGCCTTAGATTCCAAGTTATATATATTTTAAAACTTTTATGTTTTATTTAAATCAGCATTACCATGCGAGTCTAAAGACAATCGACATGTTTTATCTATAGATTTCTCCTCAAATAGCGATGTCGCGTAAAAAATTTTTAAAATATGTTAATGACATATTTTTAACTCGTTGTTTTTCGTTTTTGAATACAAGAGACTTATTTGCACACCTGATATTTCTTACATGTTAAATACAGATCTACATCTCATAGTTATATTCACATACCGACGGTTATCATGTAACATACAATCGCGTCCCAGACAACATTAATTTATTATAACCACTCACGTCAAGATCTCACTTACATAATATAACATCGTATTTATTATTCGTACTCTTATTAGCCTTGAGAATGTATTCATTATTCATGTCATACCTATTAAAAGTTGAAAAATAATTTTCGACAATTTCTTCATACAATAATATCAGCTATTAGTTTTTAAGAGCATATTCAATTCTAAATAATGAGATAAAATCCATTATACATTTCATTTCATAATAATTTTTATATTGCTAAGAATGGCGATATAAATAAAATATGTTTGTTTTATTTTGAAATACATGCTTATCTGAATTGATTAAACATCCTTTTAATAATAACAAGTACTTCCAAAGGTACTCATTGTTGGTTAATGTACTTATTTTCCTAATAGGTTTAATAAAAAATACGCATTACTTGACGGTTTAATATTCCTCTTGACAATATGTTTCCAGTAGGTATATTTCGGTATTACATTCAATCACTATCGTAATTGATATATTTATTTGTTAAATTAGTTTCATGTACTATTTTGAGGAATCCATTTTGATGTGTTTGTCTTGTATGACGATTTTTTACTTTTTTGTTCATTGTATCGGTGATGATATTAGTACATAGCAGCATTTCCAATGAAAAAAACAAACATAAAAATTAAATTGCAAAATGTATTATTAAAAATATTGTCCATAGCTAGCTAGTACTTGTTCCTATATTTTGGCAAATCGATTTCTGCGCTGTCAGATAAGAAGTCATAAGTTATTTAGTTTTTAACCGGAACAAGATAGTACAACATTGGGAAAATACTGACCCTGAACCACCATCATCCACCATCATTATATGACATCTTATTTCAGTTCCACCCTTTATATAAATACCAAACTTTCGAAATCACCACTCGACAATCGACCAATTACATAGAGTAACAACGGGTGTTGAAAAGGCATTCGAAGAAAATACATACTGCCCTGAAATATTCCTGGATGTCTCAGAAGCTTTTAACCGGGTATGGCATTTGGGATTAATATACAATATGAGCAAATTATTACCGCGGTATTACTGTCTAGTGCTGGAATCATATATTTTCGAGATAATATTTACAGTCCCCCATGAAGGGGAATTCTTAACACTTCACTCATTCACATAACACTGTTAAACAAAACCTATTTCGGCTGGAGTTCCACAGGGTAGTGCCTTGGAAGCACTCTTATATCTGCTCTATACTGCTGATATCCCATCATCAAGAGAAACAGTACTTGGAACATTTGCCGGCGACACAGTTATCATGACAAAGATATATCTCTGTCTAGGGCTGTAGAAGAAGTACAAGTAGCGGGCAACAAGATCTACAAGTGGACTAAAGGCTGGAAAATACAGCTTAGTAACTCCAAAGCTGTCATGTTAATTTTGTGTTGCAGCGAAATGAAACGAAACGAAATGAAAAAATATTATCACTTGACTGATGCGTAATTCCTCAAGCGGAATCAGCCAAATACCTCGGAATATATGTCTATGGTAGGTTAAATTGGAAACATTGTGTTAGACAAAAAGCAGAGCAGATTAGACTCAGATAAACAACTGTACTAGTTAGTCGGATGATACTCTCAACTTGATCTAAGAGATTGTTTTATCAGTCCATCATAAAGCCAATTTGGACCTATGGGGTGCAAATATGGGGTCGCACTAAGACATCAAACCAACTGGTAATCGATCGCACCCAAAACAAAGTTCTACGATTAATTACGAATGCTTATCGCTACGTAACCAACGACCTGCACAATGATCTTGAAATCAAACGGATACACGAAGAGATCCAAGATTTTGCTTTAAAACATGAAGTAAGGTTGCTAAATCATAGCAATATGGAAGCAATCCAGCTGGTGAACAACACGCAAGAAACCAGAAGATTAAAGCGAATAAAACCAAACGAACTTGTTTAGTGTATAAGTTTAGGTATTTTTAACTTTAGCTTAAATAGATTAGTTTTGTTCTAATTTGGGAACCTTACTTGTGCATTAATGCAAGTACAATACAACAGTACTAATAAATTAATTTGTATATAAAGTTTGTACTAAGCATATCTAATGTAAGATGTAATTAATAATAAAAAATACAGTGTTTCCACTTATTTTAAACCGGTTTTGAGTATTTTGATCATTTTCTCATTAAAGTCTCGATATTATCTTGAATCTTGGGAGTGGAACTTGAATAGTGGCGCAGTCACCCATTTTGAGGTTCAGTTTGAGAAGAACCGGATGATGGTCAGGGTATAATTTGTCAAGGACTGGAACTTCGTAAGGGCGGCTGCATTTTTCCATTTCCTGCCAAAAAATGCAAAATATGACGAAAATTTGGGATATCAATTTTGAAGCACAATGGTTTTACTCACTAAATGAAGTATGCTACCATTATATCTAGAATATTCTATGGACTGCTACCTTTCAGGGACGCTATAGTATAACTTCATTAAATACATGTTATTTGAGATATGTGGCATCAAAGCAATCTATAAGGAAACTCTGAAATTACTTTTTCTTCAACTGTATATTATTCAGCCTAATAAAACCATCATTCTAACCCAAATCTAAGAAAATTAATGAAACTAATACATCAATTCAAATGATCGCTAACGGATTATGACTACTGTCCTATTATTGAATGTATTATCCTGCAAATCGATAGCCATCGTTCGAAATATTGTTGAAACCCTCTATACTTAATGAAGCCTCGTGCTCACTGCAATACACTTTCATATATATCCATATATATACGTCTTTAATTTCAGAAAATTGATTTTCTTTTGCTTATTTTTCAGCTGATATCAATGCGGAACCCTAATATACGCCATATCTGAGGTCAGTTGAGTCAGTCATAACATAATTTTGTATGGTTTCAAACATAAAAACATAGTATAGGAAGCCAAACAATGGTGGAATGCATGAGGCATAACTGGTGGCGGAGACTTGCCCTGGAGTGACGAGTTGGACCGGGTTACCTCTGGGCTTACCAATACACTAAACCGAAACCGCCTCACAGTTGACCCCTATGGATCGCTACTGCTACTGCATTAAATTTGAGGATATGACACCCGCTGATCGGCAGCCGTTATTGGGCACGAGGAGCCGGCGAATCTATTAATTCGCGAACCTGAGTTAACACACAACTGGATACTGTTGTATGGGGGCAATAATTAGGACTGTAGCGACGGATGAGGTCGTTTCAGCCTGGAAAAGGGGGGGCGTTTAGCGCTGACGCGATGCTAAGCGGTCATTGATAAACTTACGAGAATCACTTATGAGCTTCAATCTAAATATCGGAAGGTTTTCCGGAATTTCGGCCCGGATGATCACAGACATAGACTAAAGATCAAGTGAACGTATACATATCGTTCACGTATATATGAGTATGAGAAAGCTCTGTCACTTTGCACAGAGCGACTTGCCGCACGAGCTTACTTTTAACCAAAAACAACGACAAGTTGATGATTCGGAGCAGTGTTTGAAGATAATCAAGCGTAATAAATCCGAGTTTTTGCGTCAATATGTGACAATATATGAAAGATGGCTCCATTACTTCACTCCGAAGTCCAATCGACAGACATCCGAGCGAACTGCATACGATGAACCCGCTCAAAGCATGGGAACACGCAACAGTCGGCTGGCAAGGATATGGAGTTTGTATTTTGGGATGCGAATGGAATTATTTTCATTGACTACCTTGAAAGGGAAGAAACAACAACAGCGACTATTAAATAGCGTTAATAATAACGATATCGCCGAAAAACGGCTGCATTTGAAGAAAAAGGAAGTTTTGCTTCACCAAGACAATGCACCGTGTCACAAGTCAGTAAAAACGATGGCAAAAATCCAGGAATTGGGCTTCGAATTACTTCCTCATCCACGGTATTCTCCAGATCTGGCCTCCAGTGACTATTTCCTGTTCTCAGATCTCAAAAGAATGCTCACTGGGAAGAAATTTTCGTCGAATGAAGAGGTGATCGCCAAAACTGAGGCCTATTTTGAAGAAAAGGATAAATCGTACTACAAAAATGGTATCGAAAAGTTGGACGGTTGCCATAATCAATGTATCACCCTTGAAGGGAATTATGTTGAATAAAAAAAAAACTAATTTTACCAAAAAAAATGCGTTTTACTATGGTAGGCCTGGGACTTTCAATTGACCTGTTAATATAGTTGAAATATATAACATGCTTTTCTCCACAGATTGTTTTATTTAAACGTTAACTAGTATTGTTTTATATATATATTTTAAAGTCTCCTCTTACCAACTATGGGTTTATCTGGACTGGTCCTAAAGTTTAATGTGTGCTCCGAACCACGGTGCTCAGCATTAAGCCTACCGACTGGCGAGTGACCAACTGTAGAAATCATCCTAGAAGACATCCGGTCTACCCAGCCTGGTTACTGGCGTAACTGGGATCATATTCCTTGTCGGATTTTACACTCTTGCCTCTAGAACATTCACAAATATTAAACAATCACAAATATAAATTTACAACCATGCCCCAGCAGGATTAAAACCTGCGGCTATCGCAACAGTAGGAGGACCATCCCATCGCCTGTACCACTGCGCCACCAGGCCGGCGTTAACTAGTATTTAAATACATTTTCATTTTAATATCACAATAAAATCGCTTTTTTTAATATCCTGCTATAATATGCCCGGTTCGACTGTTTTTTTTTTCAATGCGTGATGTTAGATGAAGATGTGCAAACCATTTTCTGTATAAATTGTGAGAGAGGACAATTATCTCTGTAATTGTTTGAAAGAGTTAATTTTATTTGTGCCTATATTACAACAGTAGTATAAGCGAGACGGGGATAAAAATCGAAAGGAAAAAATTATTACTGAACACTATTAACATGCAATTAATAATTTCATTTTAAAAGAAGTAGAATTACTTTTATATTTGAATGTTCAGTGGGTCTGCAAAAAGGAATGGAATTTTTCGATGGAATGGAATAATGCCCAACAAATGTTTTATCGTACTTTAATATGTTAATTGTTATTTTCAAATAATACACTATAATAAATATAGACAATACTATAGAACTTAAACAAAATCTAAAAACTAAAGATGTACAATAACCATAAATACTAAATAATAATTAAACATATACCTAATCATAGAAAAAAAAATAATTCATGACATAATTAAAAATGATCGCACAATAACTACTAAAGCTTTTTTAAATAAAGTAAATGCTTTATTTATTATTGAACGGGATTATTTTTTAACAAAAATCGTGAGAGTAATCCAAATATTACCTATTATTGTCATAAAAATAGTTAAAAGTATTTTACTATTTGTCATTCATAATTTTAATCTTTTTACTCTATTACATTAACAATTTTGAAAAATATCGTTAGAAATGCTGCTATATTAATATACAATATATTGTTATTTACAAGCAATATATCATATATATCATATAACATATATATATATATATATATATATATATATACATATATATATATATATATATATATATATATATATATATATATATAGACATAAATCTATGTAAGCATAAATTGGGTACATTATTGTCAAGGTCGTGGCTAGGACGACAGAGCGAGAACATTAAAAATCAGTCGAATTAAACTAGTAAAACCAAAAATAGTAATTAAAAGAACACTACTAAAATAGTAAATAGTAAATAGTAAGAAAATAAGTCGGACCGAAAATAGCAACTAAAAACAGTCGACTGAAACAGTCACTGGTAAAAAGTAGTAAAGTCAGTTGAACCAAAATAGCGACTGAAACAGTCGATAGTTCCAACACTAGTCACAGTTTTATAGTATATATGGTAAAGGGCCTTCTAAATATATTTTATATTTAGACAGGCTAATCATATTATATTTTGACAACTGCAACAATTTAAAAATAAAATGTCACTGTTTTATATGTTACAAAATATTCGTATATAAATCAAATATACCAAGAAAATATGGAATTAAATAATACTCAAATATTAGAAGTGATACCCCTTGAAGCAAGTAGTGCCGATATTATTGTTGGATCAGTGGGCCGTAAGGATTTTATCCTTGATCGTCTCAATTCAAGTTCTGTATTCTGTTTCTGTTTAACTATCCTGGTACTATTAGGGGTACTTTCGATTATGATAGCCGTGTTGATAATAACAATACTCCGAATGAGATGTACATAAGTATCCATAATTATTATTTTATTTATTGCATTTTAATGATTTTATAACATAAAATGTTTAATGTTAATAAAAGTTTATTGTATAGGTAGTTTTAATTTGATTATTCCAGTGCGAGTTTCTAGTTAGCATGTGAAATATAATGTCGAAAAGCTAAATAGATGGAGCCATCAGTCATGAAGCTATTAACAACGTTATTAATAAACTGATAGTTAAAACTTGATAATAGACACAGAAATCGCGAGATGTCACTTGAAAAAAGATAAACGACTAGGTCTCAATATTTGATAAGTTATAATTATAGGTTATATTATTATATTACATCCTGAAGACCAGACTTTGCTCAAACCACTCGAAGGTTTCACTTTTTTATATCTAATCATAATTTAGTTAATAATTATAATATAGTATATATTATAATAGTTTAATATATAATTATAATAATTTAGTATATTATAATTTATATAATAATTATAATATATATAATAATAATTATATAATAATTTAGTATATAATTATAATAAGTATTTTTAGTTTTATGGAAAATATAAAGAAGCACAGTGAATATATGAAATTTTAAACGATGCCAGGGTTCAGTTATTTTAAAAAATATCGATATATCGGCGAACAAAAATTGTTGATATTTATTTTAACTATATAGGTATTTCTTCACTTCAATCCTACTTTTCTACGAAAAGTTCACTTAATGAAAAGAGGGGGGTTTAATCCCAAAACAAAAGTCCTCCTACGAGATACTCTCCTTCGAAAACTATAGATTTTTAATATGGATATTTTAATTTACAAACCTAAAATTTGATACTCGACTTTACAACTATCGATAATTTTTTGAAAAACTTCTTGATCGAAAAATATCGGCCCAAAAAACATTGATATATCGTCCAAAAAAATTCGGCAAAAGATTGTGACAACACGTTGTAATACGTTGTGATACCGTTTATTAAATACTCGAACTGCAGAGGTTTTAATAAAGTTGCTTTCCCCTTTCACAACTTTTAATGGCATTTAGAGGAAAAGATATAACATAATATAAAAGAGCACATCATTATATTTCTTTAATAACAGTTTACTTGTCATGTTTATGTTTCGTAAACATGTCTATGTTAACATAATTGCAATATGGGGGACGACTCCAACCTCCATACGGTTTACTTTGTTTTGTTCAAGTCAATACAAAATACTGTTGCTATGTTTCAGTCGTTGGTTATTTCGATCGGTATCTCTTTTGGCTTAAATTCAAGAACAGAATTATTGACAACATGTGAGTTCAGCATACGGTCGAGAAGCCAGAGCTGGATTGTAGAGGTAGAACTGGGCAAAATACAAGCTTTGCTTTAATTTAAATACAAATTATATAATCAAACTCAAGATTTTTAACACAAAAAAAAACATTTTAAAATAAAATATTTACATAATAATCGTTGTAATAACTAAAAAAAATAACAAAAATCTTATTTAACCTATCTACTACACGTGTTTTTTTAAATATCTTTTTAGTCTCCTTTTACCAACTATGATTTTATCTGGACTGGACCTACAGTTTAACGTGGGCTCCGAATCACGATCCTCAACATTAAGCCTACCGACTAGCGAGTGACCAACTTTAGAAATCATCCCAGAAGAGATCCGGTCTTACCCAGCCTGGTTACTGGCGTGACTGGGATCATTTTCCTTGTCGGATTTTACACTCTTCCCTAGGGGAATCACAATTCTTTTCCACTACATACACATAATTTAGCTTAATATCTACCTAGACATATTAATTTAATTACAATATTATTCTAACTACTACCAACTGACAACTTTGAAGTCAGTGCCGAGCCCAAACAGTTATAACAATTTGATTTGTTAGTAATTAAATTTTTTTTATATGTCACATAATTATATTATTATTTTTATATTGTTTGAGCTCGGCACCAACTTCAGAGTGACTTACAAGTAATTTACAAGTTACTGCCACACCGTTCGTGAATGTGACATAAATTAGCTGCTATTTAAACTCCCTAAATCTTTTCTTGTGGAGTTTCTCGAAGTCCCAGGCCGCCAATAAATGGTAATTGAACGATGGCCAGTCGTCTATCGTCTGGTCAAATATTGCTATCCCCCCAATGTTGAGTCTCTCTTAAATAATGCTGTCTATATTAACCAATCTTATATTATCCATAATGCATTTAATATGATATGATACACATGAAATAATATACATAATATCTCATAGTTGCTGCAACGTAGCAACCTTATTTTATGTTTTACAGCGAAATATTGAATAAATTCGTAGATCGATTATGTGGATTATTTGAATTAGTAATTAATAGAAGAACTGAATCAATAATTAATAGAAGAAGTTTTGTCAACTTCGAATTTCTAATTAATTTTATGTCTTGCCATATTTGTACCCCATTATTCAAAATAGACCTCATTATACATTGATAAATTAATCTCTTTAATCTTAGCTCAACGTAGCACCAATACAATTTTGTACCTGTTCAGTTTTCTGCCTAACGATATATATTTCTAGTTGAATATACCATCTCAATGGATACCATAGTGTTTCGCTAATTCTGCTGGCGGATTTGGGCATCCCTCAAGTGATCAGGTATTTGTGATTTCGCCGCTATACGAAATTAACATGGACAGATTTCGAGCTATTAGGCTGTATTTTCCAGCCACGTAAATAAATTTGATATATCAATGTTCTAAAGTAGTATTTACTTATAGATTACTTATTCGGTTACTTTACTAAATCTTATGATTAATTGCAGCCTTAAATAGAAGATTAAAAAAGTAAGAAATAATCATTAAACTAATTTAATTTATTTTTAGCCCCAGGGATTAAAGTCCTATCGATCATGTTTATATCAATATATTATAAATAAAACTAACAAGCATTTCAAGTTATTTTGATCGAGTGAACTTCACATACGAAGTATTCAAAATGCTATTGATACCCGTTCTTCTTGTTACTTTTAGTTTATGTTATGGAAACTCACTGAATAGTGAACCACTCCAGTCTCCTGACCAAGTACTAGCTTCAAATATAAAACAATGGATCGGTCCAAATGAATTAGAAATTATCAAACCGAATATTACGTAAGTATTTCGAATTTAACAAAAACTTGTTTAATGTTTGAAAACTAATTTTTATGGTCCTTATACCTTTAGTTCTCAGAAGGGCGGCATAGAAATTCGAATTAATGTAATTGTCGATCTGGTTCTTGGGTTGCTACAGAAGATCATAGTTAAGAGTGGGTTTGATCCCTTAAAATTGGAGGATGAAGTTATTAAGGTATTTTTTTGTTCTATTATTTATATTTAAAATAAACAAACTGGATGAGAAAGTATTGTTGCTTGAACAATATAAAGGTCAACCATCTCGGTTATTAATCTGTCTGTTAATTATCTCACTCTTCATCTATTTCGATCTTGTGGAAACACCTTTTGACCCACATTTTATAGTCTAAAGGTTTAAACATAAAAATCTTGAAAACTTATTAGTCAAGATAAACCCATTAAAAACAAACGTTCATGCTATAAAAAATATATCTAAATATGTTGTTTCGACAAGTAATCTCCAATAATGTATTTTAAATATTTTGTTTTTAAACATTTGAAATACGAGGGACAAGAAATAATTATTGGGAACACAAGAATATAGTTAACTTTGGTTGTCTATAAAATAGTGTTTAGGCAATAACTCATACTATGCTACATAAGCTACAATTTATGAACATTAAGAAATCTTTATGATAGGAAAAACGCAAAAGAGTTCGAATTATAATACAGAATATTATATTTTGCTGGTACCAAACACTCATTTACCACAATTCTACTTAACGCGCCAGATTTTCCACGAAAAATAGTTGCAATCAGAAGAAATCAATGTCATATTTTGATTTTGATTATGTTTAAATCCTAAAACTAAGGAATGATTGTTATGAACCAACGATGAATGTATTACGTTCGTCATCAAAATATGAAAACTTGTGTCAATTTTTCTTTTCTCAACGATCGTAGCTGGGTCATTGCATTTTGTCTTAATATACATCATGTTAAACAAACTAATTAATATTTTTGTAATTTTAGTTACAACCAACAGGTACGGTAACTCTTACTGACGGATGGCTTTATAATATATCAACAATAAATAGATATGATGATGTCGTTATCAGACTTAGTGCGGCAGAAAAGAAAGTGTCTTTATCGCTACCTATATCGTTCGATTCAATAGGGGTAAGTAATAACAGCCAATATTCAATCAACTTTTAAAACATACGTACATAAAAATGCTATTTGTAATATCTATAAATATAAAGTTATTTTATTTTGATGTGATTAGAAACCCCTTTTAGTAGTCTAGATGATAAAATAATTGCAAAGATTAAAATTTTGTAAGTGGGTGTCGCCTTGACTAATAATTAAAATCTTAATTAAGATATAAACAATAAAATTCTAATAAGCGTGGCATATTTATAAACAAATTATTTTTACTTGTCTCAAAAGCAGTATAACGAATTACGCCTTATATTAAAAATATATAATCTGTTATAGGCCACTTTCAATTGTCTATTTCATAGCCGTATGGAAAGATTAAAATTAATTAAGGATCAGAAAAATAAAAACTCAAAATAGTAAATACTTTATATTTCAGATTTCATTAATTACATTTTTCAAATTACCAAAAAAATATATAATAATGATCCGATTGTTATTTCAGTTTTGTATCTTTCATTTATTTTTTCATATGTTGTGATGTTTCATTTTATATATTTTAATATATTTTATGCACATAAAATAATTTTAGTAAAGACTTCTATCCTGCCTATTTTAATTTATACTTTTTAATTTACTTTATGCCTTTAAAACATTTTTTGTTCTTCTCATGGTTTTATATCAAGAGTTTTTTTTTAATTACAGTAGCATAAAAATTTAGTCTATCCAATAAAACAATCAATGAGCGTCTTCAAAATGTGTAACGTAAGCCCGTCGCAATCGATGCTGAATTCACTTAGAATTATGATTTACAAGGTTTGCCGGTTTGTAACCTTTTACATTTTTACAAACTCTATTTGGCATATTTATTTGAAGCATCTATTTATTTATTGGAAGAACTATATGTATTATATACCATCCTTTATACTATAATAAATCATGATTTATTTTCAGTTCACTTACATTTATGACACCAAATATCTTTTGCTGAACATAAAGGGTGGTGTGGAAGGGAAAATATCGGATATTAGAATCGATATGGTCTTCAGTTTTGACACATGTAACAGTACTTTCGCTGTAGATAAGTTCAGTTTGCAGGATACAGGGTATGTAAACATTAATGATAACATATTCCACTATTTTATATTATTTTGTTTTAGGGATTTCACTATTGAATTTACTGGCAACGAATTAACTGACTGGTTGGTTAATGCTATGTCAAATGCTATAGCAGCAGTGGTACAACCAATTATCATAAATGTTATAGAAACTTTCGTTAAAACTGCTGCCGACAGTATCGTTGAAATAATAAACAATTTCATTCATAGTATATAAATGTGACGATTTTATATGTATGCTTCTAACTATAAGATATCGATGAAAAAATAAATAATATTCCTGATATATTATTTCATTTTATTTAAAATAAAATGACCCTATGTGTTCCCTATCTAAATATTTTTGACATGTAAGCTTTAATTATAATATGCCTGTTTAAAATTACATAAAATTCTTAAAATTATTTTCATACTTCAATGTTTTTCAACAGGAAATTTTATAGCAGATTGACATTATACGCAATATGTTCTGTGTGAGGTATAAGATCTCAGCAATGATTTAAGTTCGTTTAAGCAGTTTGTAGTGAACCACTACATGGTAATTTCATCATTTAAAGAGTACGAACTATTCCACTTTGTTAAACAAGATGATTATTTATGACTAGCCCATGACATCTTCATTTTTTATTGCCATAGTAGGTCCACTTTTTATAAACAGTTACAATATTCCAAAGAGAGCTTTTCTATTTTGTCTGATATTAAGTGAACTTTTTAAAATTAATATGATATATAATCATTACATCATATGGTTAGTACAAGCTTAATTTAGAGATTAATTTATTATTACCGTTCTGTTGTACTTGCATTAATACACAAGCAATGTGAGATTAATATATTAGTATGTATTTTCCAAATTAAAGAAAAAATTAAACTACTTAAGCTAAGGTTAAGAGTACAACTACACTCTAAACAAGTTCGTGTGGTTTGGTTGGCTTCAATCTTCTGATTTCCTGCATGTTGTCTAGTAGCTGTATTGCTTCAATGTTTTAAGCCGAAATCTTGAACCACTTAGTATATCCATTTGATTTATATATCCGGGTTATCGTACAGTGCTTTGTTGGTTACATAGCGATACCCATTGATAATTAATCGTAGAACATTATTTTAGCAGCATTGGATTACTATTCGGCTTTATTTTCAACGCAACCACATATTTGCACCCCATAGGTCCAATTGGTTTTATGATTTACTGATAAAACAATCTCTTTGATTCAGGTTCAAGTTGAGAGTATCTTCCGACTAACCAGTACAGTTGCTTGACTTTGAATTAATCTGCTCTACTTGTTGTCTCACATGTTGTTTCAAAATTATTCTATTATCGAGATGTATGCCGAGATATTTAGTTTATTATGCTTAAGGAATCGGGTATCCGTCAAGTGATATAATTAAGTTTTGTTCCAATTCGCCAGAACCCAAAATTAACATGGACACATTTGAAGCTATTAAGCTCTAGTCCATTTGTATATTTTGTTGACTGCTGTTTGTACTTTTTCTAAAGCCTTAGGCAGATATATATCCTTTGTCATAATAACTGTGCCATCGGCAAATCTTCCAAGTACTCCTTCTTTTTTATTGAGATATCAGCAGTATAGAGCAAATACAGGAGTGATACCAATGACGCTACTATGAGGAACTGCAGCCGAAATATGTGTAAGTGTTGAGCATACCCCTTTATACGAGATTATAAAATTTCATTTGAAAATATACAATTCAGCTGTGAATAGTAATTCTGCAGTAGCAATTTGTCATTTTGTAAATTAATCCTAAATGCTATACCCAGTCAAAAGTTTGTGAAACATCTAGGAATATTTCCGGGCAGTATTTATTTTCTTTGAATGCCTTTTCAATAACCGCTGTTATTCTGTACACGTCAGGTCGATATCACAAATAGCCGCGAAATAAACCTGTCATAATAATTAACAGGTCAACTGAAAAGTCCCCGGCCTACCATAGTAAAACATATTTTTTGGCAAAATTAGTTCTTTTTATTCAATACAATTTCCTTCAAGGATATTATCAAAGTATGATTTGTCCTTTGCTTCAAAATAGGGCTCAGTTTCGTCAATCATCACTTCAATCGAGAAAAATTTCCTCCCAGCGATCATTCTTTTGAGATCTGAGAACAGAAAATAGTCGCTGGGAGCCAGATCTGGAAAATACAGTGGATGAGGACTGGTGCGTTCTCCCACGCTTTGGAGCGGGTTCATCCTGTGCAGTCCACTCGGATGACTATAGAATGGACTTCGGAGGGAAATGATGGAGCCATGTTTCATCCATTGTCACATATCGACCCAAAAACTCGGGATTAATTACGCTTGATCATCTTCAAACAGTGCTCCGAATCATCAACTCGTCGTTGTTTGTTAAAAGTGAACTCGCGCGGCACCCACTTTGCACAGAGCTTTCTCATACCCAAATATTCGTGGATGATATGACGTTCACTTGATATCTTTAGAGTGTCTGCTCATTCAGTCTAAATTTATGGTCATTTAAAATCATTTTGTGGATAGCATACCAATCCTTGATGGCTGATTTTCCTGGGGCAGTGTCCGGAAACTCGGCATCAAGCCAGGTTTTTGCTTCAACTGTATTTTTCCCTTCAAAAGCAATCCATTTTTTTTTCACAATAACAAAAATTGCCTCACTCAAAAAGCTTTAATTCACAAACTAATGATCTGATAGCTGTCAAATTTAAACACGCATCTTTTGATGATTAAAGCTAACTAAAAAACATATGGATTTAGTTCTAGTAGCGCCATCTATGTCAGGCCGGGGACTTTTCACTGGAACCACATCTGGCTGAAAAACAGGGGTTGTATTTATTGTTGATTCTATATTACTCAGTTGAATTGCGTTTGCTAAGTTTTACTACAACTATTCCACCATTGCGTTGAACCCATTTATTTCCACCATTTTTAATAGGGAATACTCTAATTTAAATTTAGGTTTTTTAAATCTTCGAGTTGCTTTCCATAACGAGTAAACTCTGCCTACTTTCGGGCTTAATTCACTTACATATTTCTCGAAGCAACTCTGTCTATATTCTTTAATTTTTTGATTTGTGTAATTACTAATTCATTAAATATTGTTTTGTGTACAACATTTCTGGTTCTGTGCCATACTCTTCTAGGTTTTCGTCTTTCTTTTCCTTCCAACTAGTTGTCTCTGAACTTTGTGATGATCCGATTTGTTAATTGTCATTAACACTAAAACTACCGTTTTTAAACTATCGAAATGAAACTTGAGTTGTTGTGTGATGGATACCGTTGCAGTATTTGTTCTCATAAATGTTAAAAATGGACGTTGAGTGCTCCACAGGTTAATTATTTCTTATAGCAAATATTTTAGATAAAATAATTTCTTATAGCAAAAATTATTTTGTCGTGGCTCTTTTGATATTTTTTATATTTTGTACAAAAATTATGAAAGAATATATTGAATAACAAATTATTCGAATAATTTAAATATAAGGTATTTATTCAACTACTTAAAGCAGAAAAAATATGTGAATTTGGACCTGTGTTAAAAGACATCATACTGGTATGAAATGCAACTTTCAAATGTTCGCTACAGCTTTTTATGCTGGCGGAACCGAGAGTTTCATGTTTCAATGATTTCCTCTTATAAATCTGACTGAATTTGAATTATGACCTGGATTATGTTAACTATACGAGTATCGATCTTTTTAGGGCAAAATAGCTTATATCCAGATCCATTTTTGCATAACTCTGGTAGCATTTATATTGATTTTAGCTTGTCATTTTAACAATTTTAACCTGTCATAGCATTAGAGAAAATAGAAAAAATTATGATAATCAAACGGCATTTTGCGTATGAAAAAGCGAATTTGCACGTATTTAAGAATAAATAAATACACACGTTTGTCTACATTTTATATAGTATTGAAATCTTATAAAAATAATTAAAAAATTACACTAAATACTTAATAAAACATTTTAATACCAATTTATCCGTATGTCAGAGAGTATTAAATATTAAGCCGGTTATATCCATATTATTGATTGAAAATGTCTTTATTTATTTTTTATAATTCTTGTTAATGAATTGGTTAGCGAATTTGAATGATTAGCTATCAACGTAATCATAGCAGTTTTAGTAATAACCGAATTAATATAAATGTTATAAAGCATCACGCAACATCTTGTATTAGTCTATTAAAAATGATGTTACTTTACGCATTGCCAGCGGTAATCTTATGCTTATCCCTGGGGAACTCGCTCAGCATAGACTATGATGAGCCTACTGTGAATTTTGAGAAATTGGAAATAGACATTCAGCACTGGTCTGATATAGCGGATTTAGAAAATCTTCAAAATGCAGTCAGGTTAGTAGCTTAAATTGTTTTTACTTAAGTTCACACGATTATTTTAGATCCCAAAATGGTTCCCTGGATATAGAAATTAACGAAATAGTCGATGTAATATTGGACAATTTGAGAAGTATAATTATTAAAAGTGGACTGGATCCTTATGAATTGGAAGACAGAGTCATTAATGTAAAGTACAAATAAATATTATAATAATTTAATTATCGCACAATATAGTTAAACCGTAAATGTAGCACAAAAACTTAGTCGAACTTATACAATTACAAAATAAAACAATGTTAATTACAATGTTAATTGATAAAACTGCGTGAACCGCAAATATTTAATAATTTTATATATTTGCAGCTTAAACCATCAGGTTCACTTAATCTAACTGACGGATACTTTAAAGATTTATCTTCAATTAACCGGTATGACGATGTTGTGATCTCTTATGCTCCAACAAGGCAGTCTTTCTCTATTGAGTTGCCATTAAGTTTTGATCAATTATTGGTAAGTATAGCAGGAAGTAATTTCTACGCTTCTACATAAAAGCGCACGTAAGAAATATTTAAAACATAATCTTTATTTAAAAAAATTTAATGTCCATTAAAACAATAATAAAATTACTATAACAGTTTGTTCAGCAAATTTTATGATCGAAAAAAGGGAAAGAGTGAGACTTAAGTGTAAGAAATTAAAACAGAAAAGCAAAAGCCATAAGCATCCATTAGGCAGTATGAGGAATATGTTATTTTGATGTCTGAAAGCTGTTTACAAAAGCATATTTTAAGTATTTTCTCGTTTTATAATATTATATTTTAAAACTTTAATTTAATTTAGAGAATTTATTACTTAGAATTTATTACTAGAATAATTACCAAGGGTGTTAGTAATTTCTTTGTGTTTTTCTCGCTAAAGAACAGAGAATATTTACAATAGAGTTAGTTAAATTGTATTTGTTTAATTAAAGTATTTAAAGTCGTGGTTATAATAATACATATTGACAGACTGATTGACAGGCTGTACGATATTAATAGAATCATTTTATTGAAATTTTTTCAAAAAAAATATGGTATTTAATATATTAAACAAATTTAAAAAACTTGTAATATAGACTCAAAGAGACTTGTGTGATCTTTATGGTGAAGAGTTCTTAAGTGAATTATTTTTTGTTCCATAACTTTCGATCTTAAACATAAACCTCTTCTTGGTCGACAAATTCTTCACGTATCAAAATAGGCCGACATATTTATTGGCCATTCAAAGTTTTATAAGAGTGAATACAAAAAGAAGCTTTATTTGAATATATTTTTTTCTATTTATAAATCGCTGTTAAACAGAGTGGAAGCAGACCGATTTTTGAAACGATCGATTACTTACGATGAAAAATGGGGGAAATACGACAAAAAAAATTACGGATTTTTTAAAGGGAATCATGGTTGAATTCCCGAGAAGAATAATATTGGCTTGATGGGGCTAAATGGAATTGTTTATAATGACCTGTTCGAACTTGACTGAACATTTAATTCGGTTCCCTACTGTCAATAATAAATGCGATTGAAGCAATTAACAAACGGTCAAAATTAATCAACAGAAAAGCCCATAAGTCCAGAGCTTACCCTCTTCGATTATTTGTTACATTGATGTAAAGCTGGTTTCAAGAGAGTCTTGTGGCAAACATCATTAACTCCATCATGATCCTGCAACATTTCCCCGCGTCTTGGAAACACACACATATAACGGTTATTCCCAAGAAAGGAACAAAATCATCTCCATCTGACTACAGGCCCATCTCCTATCTATCTATCCCGTCTATCAGGCTACCTGTCTGGCCGCACATACTCATTTTGCTCTTGACCAACGTAAAAAGCTTGGAGCAGTCCTTCTGGACCTAACCAAAGCCTTCGACAACATCTGGTACGACGGTTTGATCGCAAAACGCCTGCGATTAGGAGTCTCAAAAGACCTAAACTCTCTCATCAAGTTCTATTTATCGGACAAATCTTTCTAGGTCAAGATCAGAAAAACACTCTTCAGTCGAAAATAAATCGATGCTGGCGTTCCTCAAGGTTCCCCGCTGGCCCCAGCGTTATTTAACCTCTTTATTTCAGATCTGTCGTTTTACACTGACGACACTGCTTCACGGCCGCCAGGTTCGAAGTTACAATTCATGAACATTTACAAAAGCAACTCGGTCATGCGGTCAAGTGTTTCAAATTCTAGAGGTTACAAGTCAACCCCCTGAAAACCCAGGCCATCATTTTCCATAAGAATCTTTATGTACTGCGCGTCTCACAACTTAAAATCGGTACAGCAACAATTCCAGGGCTGGATAACGTCACGTACCTAGGTCTCCACTTCGACTGACGGTTCGGTTGGCATTCCCAAATCCAGGAATGTTCGGGAATAGCAAACTTGCTATCTTCTCTTATCTGCCTATCTAGCAGACTTCCCATTTCTATCAAATGCTTATTTTATAAGATGTTAATTCGGTCCATACTCCTCCACGGATCTAATATCTACTTCAAGTTTGTTACACCCAATCAGCTGAAACGGCTTCAAGTTTTCCAAAATAAGCTCCTCAGGAGAATCTTAAACGTTCCATGGTCTGTCAGAAATAATCAACTTTATAGGGAAAATGACACCCCAGAAATCAAGCACTTCATATCTCAATCATTCCACAAACAACAACTCAGCTCAAGTTCTTCTGAAAACGCGCTTATTTGTGAGCCGGTCGACATGCTGGGAGCTTAGCACCGCGTGACCGCTAACCTCCTCCCCTTTTTTCCAGGCTGAAACGACCTCATCCGTCGCTGTAGTAATAACTTTTGGCCCCATACGACAGTATCTAGTCGTGTGTTAACTCAAGTTCGCGAATCAGTAGAATCACCGGGTCCTTGTGCCTAATAACGGCTGTCCGATCAGCGGGTGCCATATCCCCAAATTTCATTCAGTAGCAGTAGCGATCTACAGGGGTCAACTGTTAGGTGGTTTCGATTTAGTGTATTGGTAAGCCCAGAGACAGTCCCATATAACCCGGTCCAACTTGTCACTCCAGGGCAAGTCTCCGCGATCAGGTAATCGTCATGTATTCCACCATCTGCTTTTAGACTAGAACAAAAAAAAGAGAGTCTTGTGAAATCAATTTTTTCAGACATCTCTGAAGTTTTGCAATGACAGTATTATGGCTTTACTAAAAAAGTGGCCAAGGATTATCGATCAACCGTAATTATACCTTTGATAAGTGTTCGAAATTTATATGGATAAATTCGATTTAATTCAAAACATGACAAAAAATTTAAAAATTTGCTCAACCCACCATAAATGAATTAACATATACAAATAATTAACTATAAACAAATATGCTTATTTTAGTTTAACTATAAATACCAGGCAAAATTTCTGTTATTAACTTACACCGGAAATGTACAAGGAATAATTTCAGATATTAAAATTGGGATGGAATTTAGCTATAATACATGCGACAACAGGATATTAATTAACAAGTTTAGATTGAGAGATTCAGGGTAAGTTATACTTGTAGTTGTAGCTGAGTAATCTTTACTAAACATATTTTTAGGAAGTTTAGTCTGATATTTACAGGAAGTGGCATATTAGACTGGATCCTTAATGCATTCACATCTGCAGTAACTACTATATTGCATCCAGCTTTAATCAGAATCGTAGAATTATTCGTTAACACTATAGCGCAACAAGTTGTCAATGTGATTAACAGTTTTCTAAATAGCTAAATAGCAATATTAATATACCAATTAATATCAATTAACATCACTAGAAAATGAATCAATTTTAAAAATATCTGTAGATTCGAGATAAATTAAAATATTAAGCATACTTCTTGTCATTTTATTTTTGAATATAATTTTATGAAAAGGCACATAATTCTTTAGTTTACATTATTACGCCTATAATATATATTTATGTTTACTTCACTAACTTAGAATGCCTTATTTCTCTTAGTACTTTCGTCTTATTGTAGAATGAGTAGGCAGGGATGTTCAGCAACTCTACGATTTCAAAGCCATTGTTAGTACCTTGTTGGTGGTATTGGATAACAATATCATCAATTATAATTATTCAGAAATGTAAATTCGTCAGTATTTTATTTCAAAGATTTAATCTCTAGATTATTATAATAGTACCATTAATAATACGAAGGCAGTCCGAGAAGTCAGTGACCTTTTGAATTTTCCATACGGTGCCATTAAATGTATCACTGTTGCCATCAACTGCCATATGTTAATAGAGCCATTGACAACAGAAAAAAAGTAATTTTCGTATGCTGATTAAGCATTACTTTTAAACGAACTTAAAAAACATCAACGAAACCAAGACACGGTTTGAAAAATATTAAAGGACTCTGCACCACCAATTTCAATTATTAAAAAGTGATTTACAGAGTTCCGATATTTGTAGTAGAACCAGCACAAGTGACACCTAACGTTCAAGTCGCCCAGAAGAGATTGCCAAGGATGGGCTTGGCGATATTTAACCGAGTTTTTGCGTTGTTTCGAAACATGGATACATCACAAGAGACTTAGGAACATTTAAAATAGTGGGTTTGTCCGGGTGAATGTGTACCAAAGAAAACCAAGTTGTGTCTGGCGATCGGCTACAGTTTTTGGAAATACGCTGCATCATTCGTATTGATTATATTAAAAACTGTAAAACTATCACTGGAGAATATTATTCAAAGATTTTGGACAAATTTGACATTCAAGACAATACACAGGTATATACATAGGTAGGCATCATGGCAAAGATTCATTTAATTGGGTTACGGGCGACTGCAACCTACCGTATCCAGCATATTCTCCAGATTTAGACCCCCTACGTCTTATTATTTATTGTTTTCAAATCTGGAAAAAATAGCTGGGTGGTAAGATAATTGGATTGAATCAAGACGTCATTACTGAAACAAACAAGTATTTGAGGGCTTTAAGAAAATATATTATTTGGAAGGAATAAAAAGATTGGAATAAATCTGGACTAAATGTATTGAAATAAAAGGAGATTATATTGAAAAATAGAATGGGGTTCTGAAAATATTTACTGGTAAGAGAATGTACCCATACTATGATTGCCGACCTATGAAAACCTTTTTATCCTTTTCCTTTTATCACTCCCCAGTGTAATATATTTGTTATATATTTATATATTACATCCCTAAACGGTAAAACAATTTCAACTGATATATCACACTAAGATATTTTCTTGAGTTCAAATTTTGACTAATTTTGATGCAAAAATTGAAGGAAGGAAAGTATTAAAAACAATTTTAAAAAGAGCTTCTTTCGAAACTTATTACTACTTATTTTATTAATCGCTGTACATGGCTACCATAGTATAGTAGAAATGAAGTTAATCTGTCAAAATATGATTACGAATAATTATTCTAGGAGCTATATTTTAACGATTTGAATACATTCATATCATTAACTAATTTGTTGAATCAGCCACTCTGTATAATCACTTTACTCCGTGATACTTTTTCGTACACTTCTATTTTAAAATCTGGTTAAACCGAATTTTGCATGGCTCCAAAAAAACTTTCTTTCTGTTTTACATTTCGATTACTTCCATCAAATTAGACTTCATCAACACACCAAAACTAACTCTTTGAAGTGTTTATGAACAGAAAAATGAATTACAAATAAAAAAATTTAGTTCGTTAATTTCGCGGTATTCAGTAACCGAAAAATCGACTGTACTAACAGCTACATTTTCTCTATTGGTTAATACGCTAAGGAAAACCTTGCCCCCACTTTTAAGAGTTTTGCGTATAAAGAACCTTAAAATTTGGGATTCTTAAAGTAAATGCTCTATATAATTCAAATATGTACAATTAAATATAAAAGAAATCACACATACACTGGCAACTACATATACCTGATAGTTCGTCTTACTACTTCGATACTATCTCTACTTTTTATACAATATATTCACTATTTCTACTACTTCGAATTTCTTCAAAAATTTTTTAAAATATAGCTATACTTTGTCGGACAAATGCAAGCAATGTAATTTCATATGAAAAGCGAATTAAACAATATCGCTTAAAATTTCGTGTTACCTTTGATTATTCCAGTTTTGTTGGTAATATGCGATAACAAAGACAAATTTAGACAAAAAATGTTATAAATACTATGGAACAGTAAAAAGTTCAAACATTTTGCAGCAAATTACAACTTACAATATACAGCGATGAAATTAAAAAATAACATATACGAATATCATCCTGAAAAACTAACAAAAAACAAAAATATGATCAGCTCTCTCTGTCCACAAGAGGATTCTCAACCATTTAAATTTCCACAGATATTTCTTTCAAATTTGTGTTTTTCGATGTATTTGAAAAATGGAAAGCAGAGAACACAGGAAAAAACATTGCTTAAGCAACGATCTTATGCAGTCTAAATTATTCTAGAGGCAAAGTATATTAGAAATAATTGTAAGCATTATTCAAATTTTTCTATTAAGAGTTTCTTGAGATTAATTTCAAATTCATTTTAGGTCTTCTAAATAAAGGCATAAATAAAAGCGCCAACTAGGTAATATCGCAGGTAGTAAATATATGTACGTGATTTGATATATGATATATAAATAAAGTATTTATTTATCAAAAAACGCTGATATATATATATATATATATATATATATATATATATATATATATATATATTATTTTTCTTGTGTGTTTAAGGTGGAAAATAAGAATGAAAAGAGGAAGAACTCTTATTTTATGGATGAAATTGTTAACAAATGTAAAGAAAATAACCATGCAATATAAACTGGTGGGACAATTTAGATAGATAGAATTTTACGATATTTATGAATTAGTGCAATTTATGAAATATGCAAATTTAATGTGTTATATTTTGTGATTAGATATTTGTAATTATTGGAATTAATAACAATGAAAACTATGTTTATATAATATAATATCACTGAATTTCATGAGCCAAGCCCAAGATGTTTTAAAAACGGTACCTTCGCCATTTTCTGAGAACTTTTAATAATGTTAACATAAACATTTAATAATGTTTTCATAGTTCTAAATATTTCCTTATTAATGTGTCATCAAAATTTCACTACGTTGGTTGCTGTAATTATATTGATAATTCAAAATATAACCATCAGATATCCTTAAAAATTAGCATTTTAAAAATGCATTAACAATGTAAATATTATTTTGAATATGTAGGTTTAAGATAGAGATAAGTTTTGGTGCAGTACATTTTCAATTTATTTTTGTTCGGCGTTAGTCGGAGAATTTTACAAAGGAAAGTAAACACTCAATAATAAAAACATTTCCTTAATGTAAATAAAAAATTCATACACCCGCCAATTAGGATAAACTGTAACTGCCGATTATTTTTGTCCTTACTAAAATATAATTATCGCTGTTGAAATATTTGCTTACTTTATCAAATATAAGTGTATTAATCATTTCTTTTAATAAAATGCTTATTATTTAAATCTTATATCATGTTCGTTAACGTAAAAAATTACACTTCAATAATGTGAACGACACTTGGTTTGAATTAGTTAGTAATTGATTAAAAGAAAAAAAACACTCTTCGGAACTATAATAAAGAAAAAGGAAAAAAATTCTTTACTTACGTTACTCACCGCAGATAAAAATTGAATAATTCAATTGATTGAATCTGAACAACTGAACAGTAGAGTTGAAATAAATTCCTCGTAATGTCGTTCGTAATAAAAAAAAATCAAGATAATGTGCCTTCTAGCATATCTTCAAGAAATCAACTCTTAACATTCACCAACTGTCGTATTCGTCCGATTTATTTCTGTAGAACTTAAATGCTCCGTAATGTCGTCGATTTGAGTAGTTTGGATATAATAAAGTCGTATCGAAAACATACTGTAAAAGCAGTTTTAAAAATCGATTTTGGCAACTGGTAAAAATCGTTAGAATACATGCAAATATATCCAAAGAAGGATTGAATTAAAAATATCATTCACTTGTTTGTTTTTTACTTCAATCAATGTTAATACGTTAGAAAAAATATCTCTTGTTATTTCCACCTGTAGCTCCTAAGTATTATTTTCAATGAATTGTAGTGGATTGACGAGAGTAGATGAATCGTTAAAAATATAAAGTGGGTTTCCAATTATTCATGGGACAAATTACAATTATAGGACCTTGGTAGGGTCAAACACGCGATTGTGAGACATTTTATATTTTTGACTCCAGTGAATATCAATCATCGACAACTCCCCCAAGCAGAGCATGTTAAATATCTTGGTATGCATTTAGATCGACGCCTAACCTGGAAGAAGCACATACTCTCTAAACGGAAACAACTGGGACTAAAATTATATCAAATGTATTGGCTCATTGGGCGCAAATCCAAGTTATCATTAGATAACAAGGTATTGCTGTATGAGTCTATACTCAAGCCCATTTGGACATATGGAATTCAACTATGGGGTACCGCTAGCAAATCTAATATATCCATCATTCAACGGTTCCAAAATAAGGTGTTGCGTGCCATTGTTGATGCTCCGTACTATATTTCAAATAAAGTGATACAACGCGATATTCCTCTAGAACCTATAACGAGTGTAATCCAACGTGTTTGTGTGAAGTACTTCGAAAGAGTGTCAGTGCATCCTAATGTACTCACTAATCAGCTAAATATGCGACGTGATAGTGAAGTGCGTAGACTAAAACGTTTAACACCACCTGATCTGATTACTGGACATATGTAGAGTTTAGAATAAGCATTAGAATAAGACTAATTAATTAAGATAATATTTTATACAGAAGATTGCTTAATGAAGTGATTTTCTACATGCCATGTATATATAATATAAACAGAAGAAATACTTATTGCCAATAGGGCAGATTGTGGACTCACGAAGAGTAATAAAAAAAAAAGAAAAAAATATTTTTGAAACATCCAAACAACATAAAAAAATATCGATAAAATGGTTCTATTTATAAAAGTATTTAACCATGATAAGTAAGTGTTTGTATAACCTTATACATGGCTTGTTATTTATTTCTGGTAACACCAATTTTTAGTGAAAAACGAGAAAGAAATTCAATATATGCATTTTTCTATCAAATTATTTAATGAGCTCTGAAAAGTTGAATCTGTATTTTTCGAGTTAAAAAAGGCTGTTATAAGGTTGATGTGATTGTATTTTTTAACAGCACATCCTGACATAGTACAATACTACTTTTATTTAAAGCACTCAAACCTTTTATTAGCGAGCAAATATTCTTTGATTAACTTAAGACGAGCAATGTGGATACTAATGTATATTTTTTAATGACTGAATTTAGAGTGCCCCAAAATGTACGAAAGATTAAAATTAAATAGGAAACGGTTTCTTATTTGTCATCAACATTAGACAGAACCATCTTTTTAAACCAACCATTACAAACCGAAATTGATATGCAAACAGCAGCGGTAAATATTACGAAAAATGTACAGGAAGCAGCATATTTCGCGACTCCTAAGAGTGAAACATTCCTAAAAATGTTTAAATGCGTACACAGCAAGTACAATTCGGGAAAAAGTTGCAGAAAAAAAATGCGAAAGGGATGGCAACAGCTGAAGAAAATAAAAGAAAATTTAATAAAGCAATAAAAGACCTGAAAGAGTTGATTCATTCGAAATGAACAAAACACCAACTGACAATACAGATTATTCATTGTGGAAGGCAACACGAAATAGATGAAAATAATTGGACTAGAAGCAATAAAGAAAAGGCCGATTTCTTCGAAGAGTATTTAGAAAATATCCTTAAACCCTTCCCGTCTGAGCTATCTCAAGATGATGAAAATAAAATTAATAGCTTTCTAAATTCGCTATTTCAAATAGATTTACCACATAAAAAATTCACCGCCAAAGGCGCTCAACAAATAATAATCAGAGAGATTAATTGTAAAAATATAACCTGGATATAATGCTATAACCAGAAAAATATCACAGGAACTATTAGAGAAGGGAGTAAAATTATTAACATTCATATTTAATGCTATATTACTAACTAATTATTTTCCTAGCATCTGGAAAGTAGCTCAAAAAATAATTCTCAAACCTACGAAAACACCATGTACCAATGTTACCTCCTTCCGGCCTATAAGTTTATTACCGATAAACACAAAAGTTTTTGAAAAAGTATAGATAAAGCGGCTCAATTGTATAACAGAAAAAAGAAAGATCATTTCAGAACACCAATTTGGGTTTCGCAATAAGCATGGAACAATTGAACAAGCGCATAGACTTGTTAACAAAATAAATATGGACTTAAACGCCAAAAGATATTGTTCAGCTGCGTTCCTAGACTTATCTCAGACCATTCATAAAGTAGGGCATTGCAGGTTAAATTAAAGAAATACCTCTACCTCATCTGGATTATGAGCTACTCAAAACATATCTCACCCATTTTACAGTAAAACAAGACGATGAACATAACGAATTACACGAAATATATTCAGGAGTTTCCCAAGGTAGTGTACTGGGTCCATTACTATATATTCTGTACACTGCTGATCTAGCTATAGTCTTAGCCTCTCATGAAGATCCCGCTAATGTGGCTGAAAAGATGGCGTATAAAAGCCAACGAAATAAAATCCAGTCATATAACTTTTACGCTGCGTACAACATGTCCACCAGTCTAGATCAATAACTGTCAACTTCCAGAAGATGCTATATATCTTGGTATGAACCTAGATCGACGGCTAATCCTTGGAGGAAACACATACAAACCAAACGGAAACAACTTGGATTTAAACTCTACTAAATGTATAGGCTTATCGGGCGGAAATCCAAGTTATAATTAGATAACAAGACATTATTGTATAAATCAAGCCTATTTGGTCATATGAAATCAAATTATAAGGAACCGCTAGCAAGTCTAATATATCCATCAACCGTTCCAAAATAAAGAGTTGCGCGCCATTGTCGATGCTCCGTGCTATATTTCAACTGAAGTGATAAACGCGATATTCCTCTAAAACCAATAACGAGTGTAATGCAACGTGTTTGTGTGAAGTACTTTGAAAGAGCGTCAATGCATTTCGATGTACTCAGTAATTAACTAAATTTGCGAAGTGACAGTGAAGTGCGGAGACTAAAACGGCTAACACCAACGGATCTGATTATTGGATATATATATATATATATATATATATATATATATATATATATATATATATATATATATATATATATATGTACACTTTAGAATAAGCCGTAAAATAAGACTAATTAATTAAAGTAGTACTTTGTATACGAGATCACTTCATGTGTGATTTTCTACATCCCATATACATAACAGGTCAAGTGAAAAGTCCCCGGCCTACCATAGTAAAACACATTTTTTGGCAAAATTTTTTTTTATTCAACATAATTCCCTTCAAGGGTAATACACTGATTATAGAGACCCTCCAACTTTTCAATACCATTTTTGTAGTACGATTTGTCCTTTGCTTCAAAATAGGCCTCAGTTTCGGCGACCACCTCTTCATTCGACGAAAATTTCATCCCAGCGAGCATTCTTTTGAGATCTGAGAACGGAATATAGTCGATGGGGGCCAGATCTGGAGAATACGGTGGATGAGGAAGCAATTCGAAGTCCAATTCATGAATTTTTGTCATCGTTTTCACTGACTTGTGATACGGTGCATTGTCTTGGTGAAGCAACACATACTGTTTCTTCACATGCGGACGTATTTTGGCGATTTCGTCCTTCAAACGGTCCAATAATGCTATCTATGTAACAGTCGCTGTTGATGGTCCTTTCTTTTTCAGGGTAGTTAATAAAAATTATTCCATGCGCATCCCAAAATACAGACGCCATAACCTTGCCAGCCGACTGTTCCGTTTTCCCAAGCTTTGGAGCGGGTTAATCGTGTGCAGTCCACTCGGATAACTGTCGATTGGACTTCAGAGTGAAATGATGGAGCCATGTTTCATCCATTGTCACATATCGACGCAAAAACTCGGGTTTATTACTCTTTAACGTAACTTTTTGGTCAAAAGTGAGCTGCGCGGAATCCACTTTGCACAGAACTTTCTCATACCCAAATATTCGTGAATGATATGATGTACACGTTCAGTTCGTCAAAAAGCAATATTTTATCAACACTCGAAATTCTTTTTTATCCACTTTTTTTCACAATAACAAAATTTGCTGCACTCAAAATTCTATAATTCACAAACTAATGATCCGACAGCTTTCTAATTTATTCACGCATCTTTTAAGGGTTAAGGCTAACTAAAATATGGATAGATTTAATTCTAGTAGCGCCATCTGTCTGTCAGGCCGGGGACTATTCAATTGTCCTGTTATATTATAAACATAACATATACTTATTGGGCAGATTGTGAAACTACTAAGATTAATAATAATAATAAAATATTTTCAGTATCACATTTTATTGAAGTAGCTAGGATAGGGATATAAATGAAATAGCATAATGGGCAAATGATCTCCATGACTTTCCTGCCATGACGGAAGGTTTTCTGCTTATTGTATATATTGGCCACTTACATATATGTGAGAACTTTTTAGGTAGGTCATAAAAGAAAGAGCCAACAGAACCCTTTCGTTCGGCTTGTTTACTCACAATTATACTTCTTTGCAATTAATATACTCACAGTACTTAATATATTTGATGAGTAAACGGGCCTAATTAAACTAATTAAATGCAACTAAATGAACCGGCTTGGTAGCTGCAGTTCGAATACTACCGATATCTATGAATATTTGAAGTTTTAATTGTCCACAAGCAAAAGTGTAAAATAAGACAAAGAAAACCATCTCAGCCACGCCAGCAACAAGACTGTATTTCATTACTTTATTAATAATTATTAAATTATTATTAATAATTAGGCGGATGTCTATATGTTAGATACCTTTGAATACTTTGGATACCGATTGTTGAAGCCATGGTTCGGAGTCCAAGTAAAGCAGTAGGTCTAGTCCAGGTAAATTCTAGTTGATAAAATAGAAACTAAAATAAAACAAAAAACGAAGTGAAGTAGGTAAAATTTAACTAGGAACCTACATCTTCAAGCATAATGTCGCCTTGAGAGAATATTATATTTTCCAAAGTATCTGGCCCATTAACGGATCTAAAAAAGATCCTAACAAGCTCTCAAAACCCATTTAAAGATTTTTCCATGACCATTATCAAACTCAGTTCGATCAACTTCACTGTTTGAATAGATCACTGCCTGATCAACCCCATGTTGAAAGAAGTGTAACACTTTATGATGTTCCATGCGAATTCAACGCTGTATTCTCTCGTATTGTAGCCCTTCTTACCAAGTTTGTCCTTACATGCGTTACTTAACACTTTATATGTCAACAATTTACCGCAAAAAAGGCAGCCAATTAAAATCTTATGTTTATATATTCTTTTTTTCCTCTTATATTTTGTGTATAGGCAATAGAAATAGCGCCCTCTACGATTTTCCATGGATATGCGTGATAATATTTTCCACTTAAACGATGTATAAACAATACGTTATCTTAGCATTAGATATAGGTGCCACCTATTTTTCATATACACTTTTATCATAATGCGAGAGATAAACATCAGAGGCGTAACAAAAATATAACAATAAAAATTGCTTTAAAAAGTATCCACTAAAATAGTTTATAATATTGTTTTAATGATCATTGCATACATATAATTAAATAAACTTCATTCTCCAGATGTACAGTACTAAATACAAAATAACATAATATATCATTTAATTTGAAATAATTAATAAATTACCCGACACTGATTTAGTTTCAATCAAATTTGTTTTACTACATATCTCAATAACTTGTTGAATTTACCTTTCAGAAAAATGGGCCAAAATTATCAAATTTGTATAAATATCAACACAAATGCTTCATGATAGATTAACTTATCGAATCGTTTAGCCTAATTATTATATTTCACACGACAGTATCAAAATTGAAAGATGAAAATTACGCTTTGTTCGCTGATAGTTATATTGCACATATCGACTATATTTGCAGATGATTTCGATGAATTCCAGATACAGGAAATTTCGAATGAAGTTACCGCTTTAAATTTAAATAGTGATGACATTGGTAAACGTTTTAAGCAGAATATTGTTCTGTCACTTTTGGACATTGCAGTCACAAGGTAAGTGGAACGATTTTTTTATATATGTCATTGTATTCTACAGAGTGTCGAAATAAATTTTGAAATGCAGTTACTTTTCTAGTTTTTTTAAACATACAGTACATAGGATAGGGTATCAATAGAAAATTGATCAAACAGACTCCAATGCTTCACATAGCAATGGCATTTTATTGAAATGGTCTAGGACCATTTTTGTTTTTTATTTAAACCCAATTAATTAAAACAACCCAATAAAAATAAATCAAGTGTCACGAACTTATCAATCGTTAGTGTACAGACCCTGTGCACTCGAGTACAATCGTAATTTCCCTTCAAGTATAATTCAGGCAGATCATTGAGGTTATAATTCTGATAATAGAAGTTGTCTGCTGTTTAATTTTTTTTCTATGTTAATTATTAAGATTAGTGATTGAACATTAATCATGTTTATATTTAATATTTGAGGCTAACCTTGTCTTTATATCAATTATGAACTAATTCAGTTGTAAAAATAACTTATTGATACTGACTAAATTGGTAGAGTTAAATACAAGTAAATGTATGCTATACAAAATCAAAACAGTGAATTTGAAGGTGATGGCAAAGGTAACATTTTAATCTAATTTTATTTAAATATGTTTTTGATTTAGACATCGGTATAGTTCAACAATTAGGCTAGTGTATAACTACTCCATTATTTGTATTAATAACATAAATATATTGATCGTAAATAACATGAAGACCAATCAATTTGTCAAATTGTAAACATTAATGGAAGTATATTAAAGTAATATGTATGTAAACCTGATTGTTGTTTTAACTAAAGAATGATATATACACATTTTATAGTTTATAGGATAGAATTACAAAAGTAAATAAATAAATACCAATGATAAAAACACATATTGAATTGTAAAATTTTATTGGGATTTAACAAATATTCTTGGAAAATTTTATAGTAACCCACAAAAGATTATGGAAATACTTATTCCATTTACTGAAATCAACTTAGCACCAAGATTGGAGACACCATTTTATATCTGCAAGACACATAATATAAATTCTTAAGAACGATTGCTTAAATACCCTATTCTGCTAGTTTCTTCTTCAGATTCATGACTGTTAGCCTTGAATAAAGAATGACATTAAATAAATTGTAACACATAATTACTAACCCCTAAGTTATTTTCAATTTGCTTGTTAGAATGACTATCTACGAATCTTTTTAGTTGTATCTAATCTATAAAAACAATTAAAGTATTAGTCAATACATCACTGTACAAAATATGAAATCATTATCTATTTTATTTTAAACAGAAATGCTCTTTGTTCCACTTTTCTACCTTTAGAGTAGTAGGCATTAGATCATTAGGGTTTCGTTCACAATTAATATCATGTGGTTTTATGAAACGATTTGTCAACTCTTGTCAGCACATTTACACTTTTAAGAGCATTATTATCTACCACTCCAGCATTCTGCAAAATCCTATGAAAAGTTACACCTCTAGTCAATTGATCTTTGATTTTATTCTCTTCGGCTTTTGCCAATTTTTTGTAACAAATTTCATATTTAACAAGTCAATTAAAAAGTCCCTAATCCTCAAAAGATGCGTGTATAAATTTGGCAGTTGTCGGATCATTATTTTGTGAATTATAGAATTTTGAGCGAAACAACTTTTGTTATTGTGAAAAAAATGGACGTGAACATTATATCATTCATGAATATTTGGGTATGAAAAAGTTCTGTCCAAAGTGGGTGCCGCGCGAGCTCACTTTTGACCAAAAACAAGGACGAGTTGATGATTCGGACCAGTGTTTGAATATGATCAAGCATAATAAACTCGTGTTTTTGCGTCGATATGTGACGATGGATGGCTCCATCATTTCACTCCGAAGTCAAATCGAGAGTCATCCGAGTGGATTTACGTCTGTATTGTATTAAAAAGGAAAGACCATCAACAGTGACTATCACATAGCGTTATTAGACCGTTTGAAGGACGAAATCACCGAAAAACGGCCGAATTTGGAGAAAAAAAGTGCTGCTTCACTAAGACAATGCACCGTGTCAAAAATCCATGAATTGGGCTTCGAATTGCTTCCTCATCCACCGTATTGTCCAGATCTGACCCCCCGCGACTATTTTCTGTTCTCAGATCTCAAAAGAATGCTCGCTGGGAAGACATTTTCGTCGAATGAAGAGGTGATCGACGAAACTGAGGCCTATTTTTAAAAAAATGACAAATCTTACTACAAAATTGGTATCGAGAAGTTGGAGGGTCGCTATAATTAGTGTATAACCTTTGAAGGGAATTATGTTGAATAAAAAAAAAATTGCTAAAAAAATTTATTTTACTATGGTAGGCCGGGGACTTTTCAATTGACCTGTTATGTCCCTCACGTGTCTCAGTATATTCAACGGATACTTCTCCTAAAATAGATGTTATTAAAAAACATATAACGACTAAAAGATTTCTAATTGTTACCAGAGACTGCTGAATGTTTGCTATTATGCTTGACAGACAAACTCCATTAATGAATTGACTACCTCTAGATGGTGGTTGATGTACTGTAGATGTATTTTCATAACGTTAGTTGGAATAATACATTATACCCTCGAATTTGTTTTCTTGTAGAATTGACACACTAAATTCTTTCTGTAAATGTAATATTTATTTTAATAAATTTATTCAAAATAATTTAAACAAAATCAATCAAAAATTCAACGGGTACCTAGTTTTCGAATTCCATTTCTAAAACCAGTTGTGATGGCATTTATTATTAAAAATATACTCTCTACTAAAAATGGCGATCGCTGGCGATAATTCCCGATTGCAAATTCCGATTTTAATTGAACGCCCAGAGTCCACAGTTTAACGAATACTCCCGAACGTAACAAAGAAAACGCGTTTTTTTTTGTGTAAAATTGACTTTATTCATCAACATAATCTCTATAAATAGTCATCATTCCAGCGCCGCTCTAACATTTCAAAACCACTTTTGTAGAACAATTTATCTTTTGTCTCAAAATAGGCCTGTCACCATTTGTTATCCACTCAGATGATGATCGTTTTGATTGCGCAATGAAGTGATGGATCCATGGTTTTTCTATATTGTTACATCCGTTGTTACATATCGAAGCAAAAATTTCGGTTGGTTACGTTTAAACATGGCCAAGCATTGCTCAGAATCATCAACACGTTCTTGTTTTTGGTCAACAGTGAGCAAACGCGACATCTACTTTGAACAGAGCTTTCTCATAGTCAAATGCTCAAGCAATATAAAACCAACACGCTTTATTGATATTTTTATGATGTTAGCTAACTCACACAACTTCACTTTTCGATTATTCAAAACGATTTTGTGGATTTTTTAAATGTTTTCTGGTGTTACCACCTCATTTAGATGTCCACTGCTTTCTGCATGCATTCACAACATTTTATTTTTGTTTCTGATGGAGCGGAGTCCTTATAATACTTTTCAAGCCGTTGCTTGAAAGATATTTTTCCCATTAAGAAGCAGTATAAAATTAAAATACGAAATTGCTTTTGATGCAATAAAACTAGCACCATCTATGCGTTATGCCCGTGACTTTTCAGCATGTGTTACATCATCGCCATCCAACATTAATATCATTTAGATATCGACTATCAGTAAGGGTCACTGACTGACTAGCTTCATTTTTGAAGAAGTAAGGTACAATTAGGCTTCCAATCTAAAATTGGCACAAAATAGTTGCACATTTTCCTTTTAACGCTGTTCATAATCATTAGGCTTTAATAGGTACCATCTATTTCCAATAAAATATGAGTTAAAGATTTAATTGAACTTTCGAAAAATGGAGACACAGGCTATTTATATACACATATATACATATACACTGAAAAAAATGGGTCTCTTGTTGTTGAAAATTGTTTCTTGTTGTTGAAAATGGTTTCTTGAGAATAGCTATAAAGATGACAAATTCGAATCCTACGCAAAGTCGGAATTATCCTCTATTATTCTATTAGTTAAAAAAATAATACATAATTAATACATAATAAAAAATTATAATTAAAATAGTAGTATATTTTTTAACCATTGTTACAGACTATATACTAAACAAACAGCAGATGTTACCAACTATACCCAACAAATACTAGACAACTTAAAGCCTATTATAATAGAGCAGGGTTTAGATCCTCTAGAACTGCCTGATGAAGCAATTGATGTAAGTAAATTCGAATTATTTTATTCATTTAGCTACCAAAATAGTATGTACTTGAATTAATAGATTATGTATTAAATGCTTGGATGAGTTCTGATATTTTTTCCATTTTAAAAAGACATTTATTAAGAAGTATTGGTACAATATATATCAAAATATATTTTTTTCAATCTCAACAACAGTGATGGAGTGGAAAAACATTTTATGGATTTTTTTTATGTTTTCGTCGGTAACAACCCCTTTTGGGCATTCACTGCGTTCACCGTCTTCGGTGTTCATTCCACCACGTCTAAACTTAGCATACCAATCCTTGATGGTTGATTTTCCTGAGTCAGTGTCCGGAAACTCGGCATCAAGCCAAGTTTTTGCTTCAACTGTATTTTTTCCTTCAAAAAGGAAAATTTTATCAACACGCGAAATTCCTTTTTATCAATTTTTTTCACAATAACAAAAATAGCTTCACTAAAAATGCTATAATTCACAAACTAATGATCCGACAGCTGTCAAATTTATATACGCATCTTTTGAGGGTTAGGGCTTACTAAAAAACATATGGATATCTAGTAGCACCATCTATGTGTCAGGCCGGGGACTTTTCAATTGACCTGTTATATATTGAATAATTCAATAATACTGAATGGAAAACTGTTATTTTTTGTAAAGAAATGTCAAAAGCCTTTAACAATTTGGTTAGGTGGTTTAACAGTTAAAAATCGCATTTTCACTAATAAATATCGCTAATCAACAACATGCAAGCAATTAACATTATAATCAAAACAAATAATAGTATAAATAATATAATATTACCTCTATATCCATGAATAGCTTCTCTTATGGAATTATTGGTATTATTGTAATTATTTATTGTTGTTTAATTAATATCCCTATTAATATCCGGTTATGAGGTCGAGATTCTTTTAATATACTAAATCATTCATATAATTGAATACTAAATCTTTGAGAATATTTTAAAAACTAATGTTGTGTTTTATTTTAATTACCCATGCTGTAAAAAGAACAAACCTAGGGTCAAAAAATACAATTTTTAAGTAAACTTAAGTCAGTTATTTATATTTACAAATTTATCTCGTGTTCTTCAACATAACTTCCCTTAAATACAATGCTTTTCAAAAACAACGATTCATTCAAATGTTACATTGGATATGTCAATCGTAACAAGACTAATCATGTTTAATGCCATGAAAATGTGTATTTATTTATATACAAAATATAATTTAGATAACAAATAGATTTAGTAATCATAACTATTACATAAGTAACACTTTTTGATCAAGTAACATATCCAAGAGATGTAAAAGATAGTTAATGATAAATGTTTAAATCAATTAATTTTAGCTATTGATTGGTGGAAGCGTCACTTTGACAAATGGATGGCTGGAAGATTTTTCAACAATAGGCGTATATGATACTGTAAAGCTGAGTTACAATAATGAGACTAACATAATTGACCTTACCTTACCTCTAAGTTTCGACGAACTAATGGTAAGTTCCATATATATATATATATATATATATATATATATATATATATATATATATATATATATATATATATATATATATATATATATATATATATATATATATATATATATATATATATATATATATATATATATATATATATTAAGCCAAATATTATTGGAATTATTTATTTATTATTTAAAATCTACAGATTTCATATGATTATAAAACTAAAGTTCTTCTATTAACAATATCTGGAGATGTAAAAGCAAAAATATCTGACGTTAAGTTGAGTTTGCACCTTGGATTCGATTTTAATAGCTATGAAGCATTTGTGGACGAAATTGATGTGAAAAATTCAGGGTAAGTTTAAAACTGTAATACTATATTTAAAACACATATTGAGTTTTAGAACTAATTTGTGAGCTCTCTCCTTTATTAAAAAAAATTGTTTATTTCAAATAGAACATTTTATTATTGATCGTTCTGTTTAAGAAAAACTAATAATTTAATAATCGTTTAATAATCCTATACTTTAGTGTTGGTGTTGAATTACTTGATTAATTCATAAAGTTATTTTCCGGAACGCTGGTTCAGGATCAAAAATAAGTTCTTCTTGGAGGTGTCAGTGATTCACGAAACTGACATTAGTTTCTGGGTTTCTTTATAAATAAATGTAAACTGTTTCTTAATTACTTATATTACTTATGAACACAGCTACGATACATATCGATATTAATATGCAAGTTTAGACTAATAATTAGTAGCGAATGATAAAGTGAATGCATACCGTGAATGCCGCGAACATCTTGGTTCGCCCTATTTAAGGTGGTGTGTATGCCACACCCACTCTATACGGTATACCAAAATACCGTCATAAAGCTATAAAAGGGCAGATGCTATGAAAACGTTGCTATGAAAAAAAAAATTTTGGGAAACACATATAAGAATTTTATAAACATTATATATATTTATATATATTATACATATATATATTTTAATGTATGTTCAACACGTTCTTGTTTGCTAACTCACGCAACTTCACTTTTCGATCATTCAAAACGATTTTGTGGATTTTTTTCATGTTTTCTGGTGTTACTACCTCATTTGGACGTCCGCTGCTTTCTGCATGATCGATATCTCTACGATCACGTTTGATGTCAACAAATCAACATTTTATTTTTGTTTGTGATGGAGCGAAGTCCTTATAATAGTTTTCAAGCTGTTGCTTTGCTTGAACGGTATTTTTCCCATTAAGAAGCAGTATAAAATTAAAATACGAAATTGAATCGGTTAAAAACGGTATCTTTAATCAAATAAGATCATAACCATTTTGTTGTTAGTCTGAAAGTTATTTAAGAGCTTTAGCTTCTCGTCCAATTAGTCTTACAGTTCACTGTCTTCGAATTCTTCTGTCGTCCAGCCAGTTCTTTGTCATTTACATCAAAACAACCACTACTAAACTTGAAACCATTGAAACGAAAAACAGGAACTGGCATATGACTGAATAGCTTCTAAAAGTTTGTAATAAGCAGACTACATTTCGACAGCAGATTTTTTCAAATGAGATAACAAAAGTAATGAAAGTCAAATGAATTCAATTTTGAGAATTTTTATCCATGATTACCAACTGTACACAATTAGTAACTGAATAATATTAAATCCAAGGTTGTTATTTTATACAAAAAAATGTAAACACTATCAAATTTAACAGTTAGGTTAGGTTGTTTAGCAATTGTTGACATTAATTCTTCACATTTTCACCGATAAACATCGCTGATCAATATATAATCAGCTACATAAATTTGGACATATAATATTTTAATAGCCAAACACCGATATTTTTTGATATAACGATAAATTATAAAGTATTTATTTATATTTTAGTGGAGTCAGTGAGTCTGATATTGATTTGTTTTTGATAAGTAAGTTAATAATAATAAATTGATAAACCCGGATTACTTGCCAGAAGCTTATTATCATAACCCAAGTTCGCAGCAATGTCGATTGTTTTTAGTAGTATTTGGTAACAACATATAATTTTTTGAGGATATTTATTGTTAGACATGAATTCTTTATATATAACATTTTTTTACTATTTTATTAATACATTGTCGGCTATCCAAGAATTTAATTCCATCTTTTAAAACTAGATATTTTGGAACAGAAAAACTCATTGGTTTCTACTTAGTCTGTACAGAAATGGCATTTCCATTTAGCTTTAATATTAGTAGTATTGCATTAAGAATCTGAACATTATAACGATAAGGGAAGATTATTTTTATTCACCGTATGTGTGCCATTTTATTTATATTGTTACCTACATATCTCTAGGGCATAGAGTAATAGAGAATAAACTCAATAGGGTTCCCTGGAGAAAAGTCTCGCTATGTCCAATATCCAGATGGGGTTTTAATCGCCCATTCAAGTAATTGTATTGGTCAATTTAAATCTCTATTATAGTCACCTGTAAAGAAAACATTTTGCTGTGAATAGATTTGATTGATTATTTGATAAAATTTGCCCTGCAGGTGCGGCACGTGATAACGTCACATTTCATTGACCAATGAAATTTAAATAAAATTATTAAATAAAATTCAATTAATTACTTTACCCCATTTCACATTTCATTAGTGCCTTTAATGTAATAGGATCTCTTAGAGTTCTGTCTATTTGTTTTAATACATTGAAAACAAATTTATCATCCTTCCTTCTATTTCTAATAAAAAAAAATGTTAACAAAAAAATGTAACCGACTTCAAAAAATATATAAGGAAGTCACTAAAAAGCAAAAAAAAATAATCAGATTTTAAACACAAAAAAAATGTTTTAAACAATACATGTACATAATAGTCGTTGTAGTGGCTAAATAAAAATAAACAAAAGCCTTATTTACCTATCTACTACACGGATTTTATATTCCACTATATACACACTTTGTGGTTGCCTTTGCAATTTGAGGTTTTGCTTTTAGATCTTTACTTCGTTCCAACGGGACCACCTCGGAAGTGCACTCTTTCGAATAAAATAAAAAAGAATTTGAAAATCGATCTATAATTGACGCACAAATCGACAAACATGCATTAAAAAACAAGATACAGTCGAACACAGAACGTCCTCCTTTTTTGAAGTCGGTTAATAAACCAGATGGTTTTGAGTCCTACACACGATATAATAAAATCAATCTAAAGGGAGTTTCTAAAGTGTGACATGAGATATTTGCCATGCCTCCAAAAACCAAAAATTTCACTTAACTCTTTTTTTACATAATTGTTAAGGCATCTATATATTTTTAAACCCATTATTTCTAATAGATCCAAAAAAAAATTCAAATTTTGTTAACCAGCCTCATAATACAACTTATTGATTTGGATAGTTAGTAAAAAAATATATCTTTATATAAAAACTGCTTAAAAAATTAATTAATTTAATTAATTCAAACTAGTAACATTTAGATATTGGACGTCGTGAATCATTTCTCCAAAATTGTCTATAAAGTTACATCTATGTTTTCTTCATGATAAAGGGTTGGCTCCAATATATTGCCTTGTTTTGTATTATTCACCTGCTTTATATTATTTCACTGCTGAGTCAATCTTCGCTAGAATGCAAGTTAAAAAATATTGTCGAATTTGCCCAAAAATACACCAGAACAGACTTTTTTTTGATTATTTGTATCTAATCAATTGTTGAATATTTATTTATAAAACCCCAGTAGCAATTAAGTTTTTCGTTCTCTGATTGGTTTTAACTTATTTTACAAGATTCTTTCAAATATTTTAGATGGTATTATTAATAACGAAATTGATCAATAAGATTTTACTTCGTTTCATCGTGTTCCTGGTTTCGGGATAATAAGTAACTCGCAAAAAAATGTTTCGCGGTTAATATAACTCGTTAAATCATCTAATTTAAACAAAAGTTTATCAAAATTTAAATTATCACTATAAAGTGAACAATGCCTGCAAAATATGCAATAAAAATCTATATACCACACCCACACAATGATTCAACAGACGACCCAACCTATAAAACGATTTTTTTTTAATTTGCAGATCTATTAGTTTCGATTTCAGTGGATTAGGATTGCTAGATTGGGTTATTGAAGCAATGAGTACTGTACTGACCATTTTATTCCATGACATTATTCTAGGAGTCATCAACGCGATCATTTACAACCCAGTAGAAAATGTCGTGGAAAATCTTAACGAAAAAATCAATGAATTCCTGCATACAAACTCAACAGCCATTCAACATTTTAGATTAAATATTTAAAAATGACCATTTTAATAATTAAGACATTATAATGAATGAAATTAAATATTTCTTGAAACCAATGGTGTTTATTATATTAAGTAAAGTCCTAGAGTGGTTTTATGGTAGAATATCCAGATATTCAAGTTTAATCAAGTGAATAGAACGGAAGCGATGTTTTTTTAAATTTATTTATTACAATGTTACTAGTCGTTGTCGACGAACCTACAATTTGTCCTTACATTTGTACTCATTTGTACAGTATTTATATACTTTTCGCGGAACATCTTCATAATTGAATTCCATATGTCTATATTGGTTTCAACACTTGCTTGTTTAATAACAATTTATTATGTACTGATAATTATGATTTTCTACCAATTAACCAATACATTTTAACTCCAGTCCTTTCCTTTTCTTTTTTACATGTTCAGTTCAACGAGATTTTGCATCAATATTCATTCCGAGATAATTAGCGTTGTTGGTATATGGAATGTTATTATTATTCATTGTTATTGGTGCTTCTGCGGTCTGATTATAGATGAACTGAACATGCACCGGTTTAATTTTGTTGAATAAAAATAAATATAAAGCTAAAGAAGTGTTATCCTCTTAATTCCAGCTACTTAGGATGAATATCTTTATAGAGACGATCCATAAGACCAAAACATATATCTTGTTTACATTTGGGTACATCGGAAGTAATTCACAATAAACAATACCACATTTTCTATGTTTCCTATTTTGAACACATGAATCATTGAAATTAATCATGAAGAAATTAATTATCGGGTCTATCAAATAAAAGGATTTACAACTTGATCACAATGGGTGCACAATATATCACACTGGGTACATTTGTAACCAATTTCAAGTTAAGGCCTCACTCGCCTCGGCTTCACTTTAGAGTTTGTATCATTTAGTCAAATTATGAATAAAAAAAAATGTTAATGCATTTAAAATGTCTGAATTTGTACCGATTAAATGGCATTTGCGGGAAATTTTTCTTTTTACTGGAATTCAAAAAAAATGCAGCAGAAGATCATCGAATTCTGTGTGAAGCTTAAGGTAACAATACTTCATCGATTCCAATATGACAACGCTCGATCACATGCTGCAAAACCGGTGAACACATATCACCCTCCGAATTCTCCAGATGTTGCTCCTTCTTATTACTACTTATTCCGACATATGTGTCATGACTGGCTTCACTACCCATGAAAATACCAAAAAATGGGTCGAATCCTGGATAGCCTTAAAAGATACATCGTTCTTTGGAGATGGAAGCCGTAAATTGCCTGAAAGATCGAAAAAAGTAGGGCAATACTTTGAATAAAATACATTGTATCGATTTTTCACAATAAAGCTTCACAATTAAAAACAATTAAACTAATCTATAGGCCTAATAAATGTATAATAGTTATCTTTTTCTAAATATTTAATAGGGCTTAATAATAAAACCCCAAATTAAATAAAAGAGATTGGAATAATAATAGCATAACAATAATCTCTCAATTTATTCAAAATGATTCATGATAAATACGCAAATGGAATATGATAACTGCAACAAAGGAGAAATTAAATTAACGAAAGTACAATAAAATTATTAGAAATTATATCGTTAAAATTATAATTGTATATCCTTAGATCAAAATTGATATAGATACGTAGTTATGTTATCAAATAACTTGATAACATTTATGGCGTCACTTAAATGTTTTGAAGTGCTTTGAAAAGCTACATGTACTGTACTAAATTAAAACAAAGAGCAAAACATGATAACTGAAGTTACGATTCCATATAAATATTGATCTCGTTACGTATTAAAATAGCCATTTCCGGAAAAGAAAGCAAGCCGTAGCCACATCACAATGAAGTCTGTGGGATTCTTGGTATTAGTATGCCTTACAATAGGATCTTTCGGATCAAGCGAAATTGATCAAGAGCAAATTAAAGAAATTTCAAGAAAAATTACCGAAATTAACTTCAATAACACCGACTTTAACAATGACTTCAAAATGAATATACTGAAAGCAGTTCTGGGTATGCAGACTGTAAGGTAAGATTTTATTACTTATTAATTATTTCATACACATTTTTAAAAAATTAATTACTATTAAAACCCGTGGTAACAATTATAATATATACAATACAACTCTTATAGATAATTAAAATGGAAATCACTTTTGCCTTTGCACTAACGGAGTTTATGATTCGACTAAAAATGTACATTACAAAATTTTTTTTCAGAAAATATTAACATTGGGCAATATATCAGAGCGATATCAGTAGGTACCGAAATAAGCCTACCACATAAACTGATTAGATTACGCATCGATTGTATTAAGTTTTGTAAAAACACAATTTCTTTAGAAATTTAATCATAAAAATGTAATTGTAATAAATGTAACATTTGATGATAATTACTGAAAAACTGGTAATAGTTCAGAATTTAATTCGTATAATTACATTCATTTTCATTTCTACAATTTTCTACTTTCGCGACATAACGATAATTCTGTCCATTTTAACATTAGCTGCATCGATCTAAATAAAGAATAATCAAAAGGTACCAAAACTGGTAAGTACGCTGAGTGCGTTATAATTTCCCATTCAACATACAACAACGTTTGATACAATGATTTTATATATTTGTACGTTTAAAGATCTGAAGATTTAATTCAGTTTGTAATAAAATATTCTATTAATTGATATCTGATAATCAATTCAACTTCTACCTTGTATATCATCATCATCCAACTCAGAGAGAGTCTATTTCTCAATCAATACGCTGCTTTTTTTCATCAAATCTCTCCAGTTTTGATGATCAGCTGCAACTGGCTTCGAAGAATGTTAGTGTCCTGTGTATGAAATCGTTTTCTATGATCTTGTTTAATGTCTTCATGAAGTTGCTAGATGCGAGTTCCATTCAAAAGTGAATAATTCGACAAACGTATGTGAGGGAATTCGTTCACCTTTCATCCGAAGGACATATTTAAATAATTTAAATCTGCGTTCCTGGACTCTAAGGCGTCAAGTTTACAGTTCTTGCATTATAACAACGTCCAAGTCTCTTGCCATATTGAATCATGAACCAGGTTTTAATTTTGATTGCGAATAACATTTTCTCTATTCCATACACACTATCTTAAAGAAGCAAGTTTATTAAGCAGTTTAAGCAGCAGTTTATTACTTTAGTAGTCACTTTTTTCTCCTATATTAAGCACTTCAAACCCTACACTTGCTCAACTGCATGCCATTAAGATTGATAATAACAGGAGATGCATCAGTTGTCAATGCATTTGGCTTTTTTTTCGTAAATTCTCAAGCTATATAGCTCTACAAAGCGAACTATATTGTAAATAATGCTCGAAGCCTTGTATTAGTGCTGTCATCAACGAATATTAGATCAGTCAACAACTTTATAGTATGATATTGCATATTATGTCTCTTTATAAATACTTTTCGCATAACGCTCTACTTATTTTCCACAACTATACTGAAAAGCAGCATAAAGACGATATCTATTTGTCAAAGTAGTACTATCTCAAATGAATTTGGAACACCATTTCGCATTCATTGAAATGGAACCATAACAAAAAATTTAAACAGCGAATTGGCCTAAACCCTGCTTGCTCTTTTCGCCCGGTTTTCTTGCAATAATTGGTAGAATACTTATTTATTGATAGTTTTTTTACAATTTTTACCCAAAAACCCAATAATAATACGCTTATAATCATGATTACAAATGATAAATCTATCGAATCCGTTACTGTAGGCAAGAGATGACACCTTTAAGTATTATTTTACAATACTATATGTTGTTTTGTTTTCCAATATATTATTTACGAAATATATTTATAAACAATGTTTAATTGAATGTATTGATAACATTAAGATTTTTAGAGTAAGTGATACCTATGACGCCGACGTGACAAATTTTACAGAACAATTGCTTACAAACGTAAGAGCTTTGATTATTGACCAGGGATTGGAACCTTTACAATTACCCGATGAGAAAGTAAATGTAAGTAATCGAATATTGAAGTATTTAATAGATTATATAAAATGATTTTTACAGCTTGTTGTTACTGGAAATGTTCATTTGACTAATGGTTGGTTGACCGATTTATCAACAATATGGACATATGATGAAGTTCAGATCAATTATTCCAATGAAACAAAAATTCTGGATGTAACTCTGCCTCTTAGTTTCGACGTACTCTTGGTGTGTATTACAAAAAAAGACAGTCCCAATGTATCCGCGTATACATCAAATATAATGATTTTTTAGATTACATATGACTATAAAACGAAAATCATATTGGTGACCATCCATGGAGATTTAAAAGCAAAAGTAAAAAAAGTTAAGTTAAACCTTCATCTTGGATTTAACTTCAACACCTACCAGGCATTCGTTGACAAACTTGATGTTAAGAAATCTGGGTATGTTGTACATTTACAGTAAATTATACGAATCAAGAAATATTTCATTCAAAATAAGATCTTTCAATAAAAATAAATATTCAATATATAATTAATTAATTAGACATTATTATTATTTTCAGAACTATTACAATTGAGTTTACTGGGTTGGGATTATTAAATTGGATTATAGATGCCATGAGCGACGTTCTTATTGCTTTGTTCCACAACTTAATTTTGGGAATTGTTGATTCTATCATTCAAACGCCAGTGCAAGCCGTCGTTGAAGATATCAATGAAATCATTAACAATTTCCTTTATCCAAGTTCATTAATCAAGTTAAGTTAATAATCTTAAAATGTTACCATCCAATATGATTGCCATAATTATTATAAAGAAATAAACTTATCGAAAAGAAAAATACAAAAAAATTGTTTGTCTTTTAATATATATACATATGTTTGTGTTTGTAATGTATTTGTCTGTTTACAGCTGTTGCCATGCCATGTTTGATCAATATAAGCTCAATCAACACTAAATACATTTTACATACATTAGGAAAATGAATCCAGAAATATCTAAAAAATTATCAAAAGAATTAATTTTATGTGTTCTTGGTGAAAATTTAGACAAGCTTTCCATTCTTAAAAATATATATGGGTGGAGTGAAAATGAACAAACTGTAGTGCAATACAAAACAATAGTAGAGAGATATTCCGATCTGGCTGAAGACAGTGGAGTTTTAACCGAATCTAAAGAAAAAATTGATTTGGTTGATTTCCAAAAAGATTGCTCCTTTATTGAAGCAACCTTACAGAAATCTTTTGACGAAATCCGAAGCAGCGGCACTTACAATCAACTAACAAAATTAACGCAAATATTCAAGACAACACAAAATGATGAAAAATCTTTCTTGGAAGATACTAAAACAAAGGAAAAAGAATTTATAATGCTTCAAGAACAATATCTAATGGAGCAAAAACAATTTATAACCAAAATAGGGGATACGATGAAAAAGATTGGAATATTAAAGGATGAACTTGAAGTAAACGTTATATATGTATTTAAAAAATAATAATAAAACGAATTTTATTGACAGGACTTTAAAGAAGAAAGTAAAATAAAAGGTAATTACATTGAACAGTGGAATAAAGCAAGAACTGAAATCCATGATTATGAGATACAATCAGAAGAAAGTAATATTATGGTTAACATCAATAAAAAAAAACAAGACTTTCTTAAAGAACAAAGAGTTCATCAAGAAATTAGGAATATTTTCAATGAATTCGAATTGGTAAGAGTATTCATGTTATATAAATAGATTTAGTAATCAGATATGAAGATTTAAAAAATATTAAATCTAAATTAAAAATCTCATTGAATTTTTTTATACTCTTGGAATTTAATATATTCATAAAAATAACCAGTAATAACAAAATGAACAGTACATTATATTTATTAAATATAGAAATTATTAATTTAATGTAATAGTATTAAAAATCTTATTATATATTCCAATTATTTTTTAGGATATGCAACAAGAAATTAAAGGATGGAAAATAAAGTATGATCACGATCTACAAAAAATAAATGAAAAAATTAAATGTCTTAAAGTTAAAAAAGATCAGCAACAAAATTGTATAATTTCACTGAATAAACAGGTATACATCTAATATATAATATTATACATTTATTTTATGAATAAACTCCACCTTAATGTTTTAGTACACTAATCGGCAGAAATCTATAGACGACTATAAAGCTTATAAAGTTAAAAAAGAAATTGAGAATATGGAAAAGGAAAAAAGAAATAAAGCTGCTACAAAAATTCAAGCTTGGTGGAGAGGGGTAATGGTAAGAAAAGGCTTTGGAAAGTACAAGAAAAAGAGAGATAAGAAAAATAAAAAGAAAACAGATAAGAAAAAATAAAAGAACAAACTGCTATATAAATAGTTAAATACAAAAGAGTGGTGAATGTAGAGTGAAATCACTATTGGTTTAAATATATTATTTTTCTTACAATGACTTCATCGTAAAAACACAATAAATACTGAGAAAAAAATGTTTTAAAAATAATAAATATATTTTAAAATAATAGACTTTTAAATTAAATAATAACACCTTACAATTTACAAATTCCATATTGTTCTGTAATCTTTTATAACATCATTTGCAAGTGAATGTTTATGGAACATGAAATATCCCTGAATTTGTGCTGGACTAACATTCTTATTTTCACTAATAACTTTATCCGCAAATTCTTTAGCATTAATTTCTGCATTATGCCCTGGATAAAATCTTACAAACATCTTCTCAATTTGTGCTTTTGAACACCATCCAATATATTCTTTCATATCAACTCTACCTGGTCTTACTAAAGCAGGATCTAACCTTAAAATAAAAACAAATAATTTTACATAAAACTATAACATAATTTAACAAAAAATAACTCGCATAACTCACACTCAAATAACAACATATGGTTTGTTGCATAAGTAAAAAATTGTTTGTTTGATACACTTCATTACCTTTCTACATAATTTGTGGTCATAAAAACAATTCTTGCTTCTGTACTTGCAACCCCATCTAAGCAATTCAACAGACCACTAAAGGTAACCCTATTTAAGCCTTGATATGCAGCTTTTTGTTGTTCACTGTCTTCTCTAGAAACAAATGCAGCATCGATATCTTCAAGAAGTACAATGCTCTGTTGTGGTGCCAAACTCAATAAATGATTTAGCCTATCATCAGATAGACCTCTCTCAGATAAGTTAAGGACACATATGGCAAATCCTAACTCACCAGCCAATGCAGTGATATATGATGATTTTCCACAACCTGGTGGACCATATAATAAATAACCTGCAAATGAAATATTCATAATAGAATACTATAAAATACAATGGTTAAATTACCTCTTCTATAAGGAATGCCTCTATCTGTATACCACGATGGATTGTTGATAAATTCTTGGCAATCATTTAATATTCTTTCACTAATGCCTGTGTCCAATATGACTGATGAAATTGGTCTTTTTTTTCTTGGATGCCCAAATGGTCTCCATTCACTTCCCATAGCAGTATACATTATAGTTTTACCTTCATGCTGCTTTAGAGCCATATGTCTAGCTAATAAATATAAGATAAATGATGATTTATATTATTTACATCAAAATATAATTTTCTCCAGTATTATCCAGTTTAATTAATTATAAACTTTATTAACATTAATTTTATAAACATACCTTCTTCCAATATTCTAAAATATAATGATTTATCACGGCCAAATGCTGTTAATTGAACTGTTTCCCATGGAACACCCATATGCAGATCCAATGTTTGCTGTTCTCTTGTTCTTTCCACTCGAATCCATGTAGAGCCATATCTGAAGATATATTCTTATTTTTGCGAAAACATATGTTTTATGTATATACTTAAAGAAATGTGTGCCTATGCTAGGAATGAAGTCATATTTTGTTTTAACATGACCGCTATCTTTTTGCTCAAAACTAGTTTCTACGCTCAGATGTTGAGTTTGTCGGGCACCTTTAGTAGTCATCCATTGTAAAAGCCATTGGTATGATTTATCACGGCAGGGAACTTCCAAAGTGATCATGTAATGCCGTCTAAAAAGGATAAGAGAAGTCTGATAACATTTTCTCATCAAAGCAGCTCCTGCACCTAAACCAAAGAGACCGAATCCTGCACCAAAATATGGGTTATCTGATAAGGATGCAACATATTCAGTTATAGGCATTATAGTTAAATAATTAAAATAAGATTAATTAAAAGACAATGTACTATAACCTATAAAAATGTCGGTACATTAGAACTACAATCGAATGAACGTAACTTTGACAGCAAATTTTGATTCTTTTATTTATATGTTATAATTATTATTTTTAATCTGGTTAAGTCAAATCAATGTTTATACGAAATTTATATAACAGCGGAAATTTAATATGAATTATTTATTTTTGTTGTATTAAATGAACAAATATATGTACCAGGCGCCTTCGCCAATACCAAATAGCGGTTATCTGATACTTCGATAGCAGCTCAATATCATAAGTTTTACTAGAGCAATTTGCATAAGGAGCATTAAATGTACGTGTAACTATAAATGGACGTGGAAGGAAATGTACGTGAAACTTGTAGATCTAATTTGTGCAACCTTCCGGCTGTAGATAACAGCACCCCTAATAGAAATCTGTACTTAGATTCATTCGTCTATATTATATGGTCTGGTATGAGTTTAAAAAGCAGTCGAGGGAGGCTGTCACATGAAAACAAATATTAGATGGGAAGTACAGATTGAGTTGATAATGTGCTATGATTCTCAAGTTTGAAATATAGCATAACTTTGTATCTCTCGGTTATTTGGCAGTATTTTGATATGGTAGACAATTTAAGTTAAAGACTGGTGTAGTGCTTAGTATTTTGTAGGTAAAATTGATAGGAACATATTTGAGCTCATTTCGTTTAATTCACTATTGTCTCGTCCAATCTAATATTTTATTGCTAGCTGTCTGAAACCTTTTCATTAATGCTTCTAGGTCCGTTTTTGCTCCCCTTTTTACTTACGTTACTTTAAGTGCCGTGTTATCCGCCAATTTATCTATCGTAATTCTCTCCAAGGAGGGGAATCGAAATTCTGGATTTGATTAGAAGAATCCCAATACTCACCTTTATTTTAAAACCCATACTCAACCTAATACTCGTACCATACTTTATTTATTAGTACACTTTACTATTCGTGATATAATTTCCATTAAGTCGTAGACTTATTTAGTTAATTGTGTTGCAGTTTTGATTGTAGAACAAGTTATTACAATTATATTTATTATATTATTTATTAATACATAATAATCTGATGTAGTAATACTGAAATGATATATATCAATTGTTTAAATGTATTTTAACGTATATTATAAACATATTACCTGCTATCAGTAGTTTGTTCAACATTTAACTCTATTCCCGGAGGATAGTGAGGGTTTAATAGCATATTCAAATGCACTGTATAATTTACGTTGAGATTGAACGAAGTATACGGTCAAGCACCTTGAGCGATCTAATGTGCACTTATGATAGTTCTATATCAGCTGATACAAATGTCGAGATACAGATACGATCGCGATACAGATACGATGTCGATATACGGCATGATATAGAGTATTTTTTATATTATCACTGCAGAGCTACACAGCTTATCGGAATCCAGTTAAAGCAGCTGCAGGAGTTGAGGTACTTCGGCAATAAAGGAGAAGAAAGTGGCATCTACCGCGGAAGTAATCGGTAAAAGCCGAATCGACTAAGCTGCAGGTTGCTGTAATTGCCTTACTAATCCATCTGTAAGGCCCCGAAACTTGGAAACTGTTACAATCTGACATCTGTAAGCAAGTGTTATATATTTATCTTCCAATTCAATGTACAAATGAAACAATCATTGCTCAGTTAATTATCAAATTCAGAGCGTTTGTGGCAAAATCAACCTTTTGGGTAGAAGACACAGCGAAGAGCTCCGAAAATAGACAAGGTTCAGGATCATAGAAAGCGATTTGAAAAATAGGAGGTTAACATTGTTGTGTAACAAGGGCAGAACAGCTGCGACCAATCGCTAACTATACAGATTTAGTAAAGGGTATTCGAAGTCCTGCAACATCAACAGAAGCGTATTGGCTGAGAAGAAGTGGACACTCTCCCAGACCGCCAGCTATAGATTGATGATGATGATTTTTTACAGACAGTAGTTAGCCGATGGTACCAATCAAAGATCTATTATAAATTAGAATAAAGGAGATTATTCGGAGTCACCTTCGAATTTAATACCTAGGATCTTCTTGGATTTATTGCTTACCTGGGTACTTACTTTAGATGGACCGCAGTCGTGGAATATGGTCGGGAGGAACTTACGTGTTCACCACCGTAGTCTGCACAGCAGAAAAAATTAAGACATACCAGGTGTACCGGTTTTTTTAAGAAAAAAACTACATAATTTAAAGTATTGGCCACTTGATTCTATACATCTTGCCCATCTGTCAAGCAAATTATGGATGCCATCCCAAAAAAACTGTTTATCCTTTGAGGCAAAGTATTCATCGAGCCATTTTCTAACTTCTTCGAAATTGGCGAAATGCTGCTTTGCAAGGGTTTATCCCATTGATATGAAAAGTTGATAGTCGGACGGGACAAGGTCCGGAAAGTACGGCGGGTGCGATAATCCAATGCTTCCTTGACCCGTTTGCTTTTTGAGAAGGCGCGTTATCGTCCTGTAAAATCACTTTACCGTGTCTTCGGGCCCATTCTGGACATTTTTCGATCAAAGCATTTTTCAAATTAATTATTTGTTGTCGGTAGCGCTCAATATTCTTTCACCAGGTTTCAACAGTTCTTAGTACACAACGCCATTCTGGTCCAAACACAGACCAAAGCGTTGTTTTGTGACCAAAACGTTTGGAGCCCATCGACCGATTACGGCATATGATAACCAAGACTTTTTTGTGCTTAGAGTTTTCAAAATAAATCCACTTTTCATCATCCGTCACTATTAAGTACAGAAATGACTTCCGATTATACCTTTGAAGCAGCAATTCACAGACGATTTTTCGATATTCCAGTTGCCTGTCATACAATTAATGTGATACCCATCTTCTGACCTTCTGGTCGCTTTTAATTTCTTGCGCCACATTTAATTCTTCTGCCACTTTTTGAGTTTGGATTGGATCTTCATCAAAAAGGTTTTTTTGCAGGTTCGCATCTTCTAGCTTTTTCGGTCTACCAGAACGTTCTTTACCTTATACATCACTTGTAATCAACACTTTTAAGTTTTGGAACTCACGTCTCACATATATTTAGTGTTTGAGCGTACTCATAGTAAATTTCTACCAGCAAACTAGGCCTGTCAGCGTCTTTTTTCTTTTGATTAAATTAGAAAAGTAATGCGTGCCGTTAGATGCACGGTTTTACTCAGAAAACTTGACATTTTCATAGAGATTTAAATATATGAAGGTGTTATTTTCGCAAAATATAACATCTACAGCTTTGAAGCTTGATGTCAGCAGATTAAAATGACATATATGTCAAATCGTAACATTGCATATTTAAGCCCAGGGGTGTGCAACTCCAATGGTAAGTAGTGGGGCAAAGTTTTGCTTAGTTCAATCATTGGGTGCACTGACAACGTGAATTTGGTTAGTTTAAAATAGTTATGTAGAAACCTGTAAGGAAAATACTTTGCTTTGATTGGTCTGCCATTTCGCCTGATTAATTTGTGAAATTAAAATATCTATAATTCTTCTATAACGCCTTCCCATATTTGTTTAGTGCCATCATTTTATGGGATCTATTAGAGTTCTAACTTATCTTGATATATTGAAGGTAGACTTTAAATCCTTCCCTGTTGATATTGCATTAACTTCATTAAACCAAAAATACAAGCACACCTCATAATAACTTAAAATTTGGTCTTGAAAATCATTAGAGATTGGACAGTTGAAACACTAAAAATGTATGTGTTTTTTAAAGATATTTAGATTTTAGAGTATTTAATCTGTGGAACTACTTAATATAGAATGTAGACAAATATTGCATGTTGTCTCTTTTTCAGAAGTTTTGTGAAATAGCAAAGTTCTCTGGAACTGAAAATATGGACTCAATTGGTGATTTAACAACCTCAAGTGGTACTAGATCTCCCGTTAAAAAAGAATATAAGTTATCTAACATGTTCATCTTCTTCACAATTTTCTCCGGGAGAATGATGTGAAAAAATTGAAGTGATGATGAGGCCTTTTAAAGATTTCTCGAACATACTAGGTGAAGGAGGCTGTTTCTACCTCCATGACCTCTAATAGATCCAACAAAATTCTTTAAGCAATCTTGGTTAAGATTTGTTAAACACATGTAGTTATTTGTAAATTTAGACAAAATAGATTTCTTTATGGTAAGAAAACCCCTAAAAGTAGCAATTAAATTTTTAATTGATGGCACTGTAACAAATATTTTCTTAACAAGGCAATCAAATCTAAATATACAACACCTCTAGTATAAAATTCTTGAACACTAATTGTTCTAAATAGTTAAAGAATTACAAATATTTAGGGATATTTTATAATTAAAAGTAGTATTTATTACTACTAATTATTCAGTTATCTGAATAATTACCTTCTTGTAAAACTTCTTTATGTAGAGACATCACACTGACAGCATATGAACAATTTGGTAGATTAATTGAATTTTATTACTACTAACATCTTCATAAGCAGGTTTTAATTTTCTGTAAATAATCAATATATAAACAGTTATGTAGTAGATAGATAATTTTATATATACCTGATAAAAACAATGTTGGATATGCATTTACACTAATACCTGTTCCTGAAGGAAGGGTAATTCTAAATTTTTCACTAAAATGTCCGTGACGGACACCATGACGTTGATATATTTGCATTGTGGTTTATCCAGGTAACTTACTACTATTTACTTGATCAACCCATTTTTTGGGAAACGATGTCTAATTTCGGTAGTAGATTTTTACCCCGGTACACTACATCTTTTACTGCACTGACGCATTGTCATCACTTTTTATATTATTAATCCATAATAATTAATGTAAAACAGACTTCACACAATTTGATAGACCAATTACGTTTCATGTTAGTGGCGGCACCAGGAATTTAAACTAGCCAATCACAATTTGCGATCGCAGCGCTACCGTTGATTGAACTAAACAAAACATTTCTCCAAGGTCGCCTATACCGTGAAATTTCTATCTTTTCTATGATTAAGCCTAGCGAGATCTCTTAGGACTTTCCTGTACATCTGGTACAATATAAAGGGAGTCGGCACATAACTACCATAAAGTGGAGGGGTAAAGATCAAATTAAAATTTCCTACAAAACTAGTTATATTCACAAGTTAAAATATGTGATGTTGATTATTGCATTTAACATATCACCTTCCTGATATAATTTTAATTTTACTAGAGAAGAATGATTAATCTTCTAAAATTATCCAAAACTGAAAATTGTCATCAAATATCAAGCTTCTGCTTCTACAATGACAATTTTTTCTCTTAACACTAGACTCAAATGCATTAATTACAATCTTTATCAACAACACAGATTATATAATTTTTCTTTTATCAATTTTATCATATATTTGCAGATGTTTAATATTAAAAAAGCATATAAACATTTTTGAGAGAGGCAACATTTTCAACTAACAACAAAATATACAATTATTATAAGATTTGCCAAATATCCAAATCAAACTATGTTTTGTCTAAAAGATTATAAAGGACCCTATAGTCCAGTTCGTGTATTAATCACAAAACGTATCACGTACGTATATAAGTAATGCTGTTTCCAAAACAATATACCAATCCAATGTTAATAAAAACAGTATAAGCCGGCTTGGTGGCGCAGAGGTAAAGGCAATAGGACGGTCCTCCTACTGTTGCGATAGCCGCGGGTTCGAATCCTGCTGGGGCATGGTCGAAAATTTCTGTTTGTGATTGTCCTATGCAAGAGTGTAAAATCCGTAATACAAGGAAAATGATCCCAGTCACGCCAGTAACCAGGCTGGGTAAGACCGGATGTCTTCTGGGATGATTTCTAAGTTGGTCACTCGCCAGTCGGTAAGCTTAGTGCCGAGGGCCGTGGTTCGAAGCCCACGTTAAATAGTAGGTTCAGTCCAAATAAACCCATAGTTGGTAAAAGGAGACTTTAAAATATGTAAAAAAACAATATAAAATCAAATGAGCACGGTGACATTAACATAGAACTAAAAAAAATGATTTATAATAATAATATATGATAGAGAAATTATAAAAAAAACCTTTGTTTTTAAAATAATGTTAAGATTGTGAGTAGAAATAAAATTGCAAATTTAAAAAAATCAGATGGGTTACGAAACATTTAATTTTCGTAATAATTAATTCGTCACTCAATTTTTATAATAAAAGCTTCCTGACTCGCTTCGATTTTATTGGAATTATTTATCTCAATTTTTAGAGTTATAAAATTAGTTTTGTGCTAGAACGTACAAAAAAAAACAAAAACAAAATATTGTACATAAATTTATTAATGCAAAGACAATAAAAAATTTAGCAGAAGTTTCATTTCTTTTATTAGTGAATGAGTGTATAAAATTACTCTTTCGTAGTATCCAATAAAAACACTCCACTAATTAGGATTAGGTAATTAGGACATTAACATAGAATATCAAACTGTAAAAAATTAGTCTGTTAGATCAGGGGATAGATATCGCCTCTCATACCACCATAAGCGTCATATGTTACTTAAGTGAGAGGTTTCCCTTTTTTAATCGGGGTGTCAGATACATGAGGGTAGCACGCGCTGTTATAAGGACTATACCGTTTGCAAGATCTATACCTTCACAACAACATAAAATATAATGTTCTTGCTTTGGTTTAGAGTTAGATATGCGGGATTCCCACGCAGGCTTAGTATTGAAAGTTACTTTAAATAGGGGATAAAGCTGATTACACAAAATCCAAAAAGTTAATAACCCGAAAAAAAACAATAACAGAGAAAACATAACAGCTATTTTAATACTTAATGTAACTACGTTATTTTGGCTGTTATAATAACTACATAAATTCATACCTTATAATATTCAGTTATGTACAAAATTAGTTTGATTCCATTTTGATTAGCATTGAGAACTATCGACTGAAAACAGTCGAAACAGTCGATAGTCAAAAAACTAGCAACTGAAAATAGTAATTACTATTTTCAGTCAAATGTACGGTTCGTCTGTTTTGTTCAATTCGTGATGTCAGGCGAAAAAGTACGAACCTTTTCCTGTATAAATTGTCAGAGAGGAAAGGGCGGAGAAAACTGCTTGGAGCAGTTAATTTTATATGTGCTTATATTTTCCAACGGTAGTATAAGCGAGACGGAGATGTACATGTTCCTTCAGGTACTAACTTTTAAAAAGAAAAGGAAAACATACTTACTGAATACTATTAACATGCAATTAATAATTTCATTTTAAAGGAAGTAGAATTACTTTAATATTTTAATGTTCTGTGAATCTGTAAAAAGGAATGGAATTTTTCTATGAAATGGACTAATAATCCACAATTGTTTTATCGTATTTTAATATGTTAATTAGACAATACAATAGAACTTAAACAAAACCTAAAAATTAAAGATGTATAATAACCATAAATACTAAATAAAAATTAAAAATATACCTAATCATAGAAAAAAAATTAATTTATGACATAATTAAAAATGATCGCACAATAACTACTAGTAGTAAATGCAATGCTTTATTTATTACTGAACGGAAATATTTTTTAACAAAAATCGAGAGAGTAATCGAAATTTTACCTATTATTGCTATGAAAACAGTTAAAAGTATTTTATTTTTTATCATTCACAATTTTAATATTTTTATAATGAATGGAACACACACTTGGCCAGTTTCGAGAAAGTTAGAAAATGACTCGATTAATGGTTTTGCTCAAAGGACAAACGACTTTTTGAAGATATTTTTTCTAGCTAGACGTATAGAATTAAACGCCCAATATTTTGAATAAATAACATTTTTCTTAAAAATCATGTAGACTTTTCCGAAAAAACCGATAATGACTTTCCGGTATACCTGGTAATTACGAATTCAAAACAATGTTTTCTACATTTTGAATAATTATTTAATTTACATTAAAAAATCTTATGCGACAGATAATTTATCCATCAACAATAACTTCAATGTATCCGCTGGCAATTTTAAAGGTATTTCAAAATAAAAGATCATTAAATTTAATCCAGTTTCCTGTGAACAGTTCGCAGCATTAGTCAAATTAATTTACGTCAGAGTTGACAACAGTAGGCGCAACAATGGAATTTATATAGGATGAATGTTTATAAAAAACATTTAAATATGACTCTGTAAACATTTTCTATGTAAATATTAAAAAAACAAAATATTTATAAAGAAGTGTAAATAATTATTTAAGTTTTCTTAATTTTCAACTCGTGAATTTATAAGACAGATTTGATTGAATATTAATATAAATAAACTAATTATACAAAAAATAACACATATAAACTACAAAAAACCATAAGATAATTAAAAATTAAGACCATCTAATAAAACTTATGATATTGATGCTATTAGATTAGTAAACTATACTCGTGTGGTTTGTTCTATCAACAACAGTCAATTCAATAATATTTTAAATATTTTAAGTTGAAATCATTAAAAAAATACTTACAATAATTTAATAGTTATCGGACATGTTTAAAGAAAACGTAATAAGATTGGAGAATGAGAAGAAATATTTTAGTAATTGATAACGAAGTTTGATCTTCGTTATCAATTATTTAAATAATACCAAATTGCTTGAAATTCAAGATGTTTTTTTCACAAGATAAACATACGTGTGATAATTTGAAAGAATCTTAAATAATATTTAGTATCTTTAATAACTATATTACCCTTAGTGAATATAACGAAGAATAGAATAATAACATAGAATTATGGGTAAGCTGCAAGAGAAAAAGTATATATTTGGATACAAACCACGTTATCATTATGACAATTCAACGACATCATATAAAAATTGGTTTTACTTCTACTAGATACAATATAGTCATTAAATTAGTAATTAATTAGGTGTTTGGAACTAAAAGTAAGTTATTGATACATAAAAAGTTTTATTTTCAAGGCCAGATATTTATTCGATAGCTCTCATTGAATTGATAAAATTAGTATAAAAGTAAATAAAACTATAAATTTTTTTGAAACACGTGAACTATAAATTGTATTCAAAATGTGATTAGATAATGTTTTCTAAAAATTAATGATTGATTTATAAGCGTTATATACAGAATTGATGCTGTCATTTAGAAAAGCATTTAGAAGGCTTACTTAATATTTTAAAAGCACTATTAATTAATAAAACAGTGGTCTTTTTCGTATACGTGCAATGTAATCCAAATAACAATGTGTACCCAAAAAATGAAGGTCTTCAAAGAAAATATCATTCAATGCTGAAGTGTACGTCAAAGTATTCAAACAGTATGATTTATGATGATGAAATAATGGCCAATACACCACCTGTTAGTTAATTTTACTATAGTAGATAAGTTAATTGTTTGTCATTTACTAGGGTTTATATAGATAAACTATAGACTGGAGCTACGGTTTAATATGAATTTGGCCCTACGCTTTAACTCTACCAATTGGGCGAATGAGAATAGATATAGAGTCTCAATGACATCCGATTTTACTCATCCTGGTTGCTGTTGCGATTTCTAGATGATTGGAAGATGGCTGAAATTATCATTGCTACCAGTAAGATCTAAGGAATTTATAAAAATCCTGTTGAAAATGATAAAACCGATTATACAGAGAAAATATCTAATACTTATACATCAGTTTGGGGTTGTTTGACGATTGGCCAGGTGCATAGAACAACAGATGTAATTGAAAAAACCTATGAAGATAAAAAGGTATGTTCAGTCTATATTCTTAGATGTAACAGAAGCCTTCTATAACATATGGCGTGACGGCCTTGTTCATAAGTTACAGAAAATGTTACTGAAAGAACACTCTGAGTTATTGAATTCTTACTTTACAGCTACCATTTTTAGAGTCAAATAATAGGAAGCCTAATCTACAATAATTGAAACTAAATCGGGTGTTTCACAAGGAAGTGTATTAAGGCCAATTCTTTACATACTCTACAAATGCGATATACCACAAATGGAACACTGCGATTGTTGCTGTCTCAGACAATAGCGTAGAAAGTACTCGAAAATTACAACAGACAAGTGACAATATAAATATTTGGACCCAAACTTGAAAAATAAAAATTAACGAAAATAAATCTCCGTATATGCAGTTCACGTATAATCAGACTTGATGAACTAGACGTGAACCAGACAAATAATACTATCATTTTATATGTCAACAACGCTAAGTTTCTTGGAATGAATCTTGATGCCAAATTTCGCCGGAAGTAATGAAAAAGGAAAGGAAAGAAGAGGAGTTAAAATATAGGAAAATGTATTGGTTACGTTGAAGAAAATCAGAATTGTCAGTACATGATAAATTGTTATTATATAAGCAACTGTTGAAACCTATATGGACATACGGAATTCAGTTATGAAGATGTTCCACGAAAAGTAATATAAATACAATAAAAAAAAATCAGAACAAAATCTTGAGAAGTATTGTAGGTACATCCATACTATAGAACTGATTACTTACACCGAGACGTTTATATACCGACTGAGTATATAAATTCAAAGTAATACTCTTGGGTAACATCAGAACAGGACACAAACTCAAAAACAACCGTGTTAATACATAAACATTTTACTTCAAAAACTATTATACAAGAGAGAGGGCCGATGGGTCCTTCTAGATATTACAAAAACTTGATTTAAATTATTGTATAGGCAAATTGTAAGTTAGGCAATAATGTAATAAATAGATTTTAAAAATACAAATATTTTAAGTTTTGTTGGATTTTTCAAAGAATTTTGTACTAGTAATATATAGTGTACTAACTGTTACTCGAATTAATATGTATTCATAAACTCAATTTCTCGACTTTTATGAAATAAAAATCTGCGTTTTGTTATTTCCTTCTGATTTTTTCTAAACAAATTAATGAGTAAGTAAACATAGCCATAGAATTACCAAACATAATCAAATGTAGATTATCGCAGAATGAACCAACAATATACTATAATTTGTCTGTTTCTTTGTAGTTTTCTTTAGATGATCACAAATGCTATTACCTGTCAATTCGAAGATTTCGGCAATTGTCACTGATTAATACCACATAGCATGCTGATCGGGGGCAATTTGTGGTCGTAAAGGAGGTTCGTGGGTCGAGCACAATCGAAAGTTTGAAAGGTGATGCAAATTAATAAAATTACTTTATTAATTTATATTTACACATATTTCATACTTTACATTTACTTCCAATGTATCAAATAATAGTTTTCTAAAATAAATATTTTTAAAACTATTTTTCATTAAATTATATATTTAACATATATGCCAAATCCATCAATGTAATCGATTTAATTGACATAAAATTACTTGTTTTGTTCGTAAGAATCAAATAGTTTATAATTATTAAAAAATATATTTAATAAAATAAATGTCTGGATTTATATATAGTATTGTATTGTGTTGTATACAATTGTTATTTTGAAAAACCAATTATATTCTGAGAAATTAAATCTCGTGTCTTAAACTATATATCTAACCATTTTAAATCATCAAAATCTATAATATTCATAATTACAATATGAAAATATATCAATGTATTTGTAGAAACATTATAGTATACATGGATTTTTAATAAATAATTTCTTGTTTAGTTTCAAATTATCTATCAGAATTAAATATATAAGTGTATAATAATATATATCGAAACTAATCTAGAAATGTAAATAGTAAATAATTGATATTAATTTAATTGATGTAATTTGGAGTAATATAATTTTGAAACTAATAAATTTGTATCTAAATGTTAGTAGAACTATATGTTGATGACGATAAATATATCAAATATTTTATACAGGACCATAAATTAGATCTAAATTTGAATGACCCCTAGAATATATTTCAACACCCATATATTTCTGCATATACGTGTAAGCACCCTGTAAAAAATAGTGGACGGCTTTTTGAACAGAGACTGATACGTAGAACGATAGAGATAGATATAACGGAGATGTGACGATTGCGTGTCCCGCATGGATCGTCGGCGGGCACACATGACCCCTACGCCATCGTCAATTGAGCGAGTTAAGCTTAATTAAATCTAATGGTCGCTTAATTGAGAGCAATTGGAGAACGGAGCCAGGAGCTTCCAGCTAGGTTGGCAACAAGTGTCGGAACTACCGTCAAAAGTACGAAACTGTTGTTTTGGAATAGGATCGCCTTGCATAGATACAAAAACTTAGTCCTCGCTGAATAGTAATTTTAATATTATTTCTAGACAAGCATATAACAATACTCATAGTAACAGTTTTGTTGATCAACTTAATTTTATTATTATTTTAATATTATCTCATATAATAGTAATATACGCAAATACAACAAGGTTATTATGTTGACCATTTACTAAGATTAAATTGTATTTGTATTCATTTATGTTCCGAAAAAAAAATATATACAGGGGATGTAGAAAATAATTTGAACACCTGACATATACACAATGTTTATATATTAATAAGGTTTTGTGCCAGCATTTGCTTTTAAAACTCTCTGAATATTTCCAATAGAATGTTATCCCATTATTGTACCAAAACATCGGCCAATTGGTTATATATATGTTGGAGATTTAGAAACGTTTACTCTTGACTTTGTGCTCTAAAACTTAGCAGGACCCTTCAATTATGTTGAAGCCTGTGGAATATGGGCTGACCAGGGAAAATGTTTGATGATATTATGCTCTTTAAACCAAGACTGAATTTTTTCGACTGCTCATATGAGATGTATGGAGGGACGGATGTGGAGATATTCATTATTTGACCAGTGGTATGAATGAGAGGACCAACTGAATATTACAAATTTAGATATTATCGGCCAAATCATAACGAAACCTGAAATTTTACTGTAGAAATACCATGCTCGACTGTAGGTGGCAGACAGTGCGGATAGTACTGTTAGTTGATAGTTGATAGTACGGATAGTTGTTAGGCTTGTTTGAGGGTTCTTCATAGATAAACCCGACAATTTGTAGAAAATACCATACCACATTCTTTCATTCATCAAGAAACCAGGTTTTATGATCGTTGCACCACTTCTTTCGCAGCTCAGCATTGGCTTTGTAAGAGCAAGAGTTTTGTAATCGCAGCCCTTCTACGAATGTTAGCTTTGTGGAGCTCCCGCTGTATTGTTTTTGTTGAAACAGTATTTCTTAAGTGATTATTGAGTTCTTTTGTCACTTTTGTCGCGTTAGTTCTATTTTGTTTTGACACAATTCTTTTTGATCTTCGTCGATCTCTGTCAGTTAACTTTGGGTTTCGCCCACTATTTCTCATCGTAGATGATGTTTTACCATATTTTGTGTATGCTGCCATTATCGACAATACTGTCGCTTGTAAAACGTTAAACAATTGAGCTGTTTTCCTCTTTGACGCTTCTACTAACCAAGCACCAACGATTAGCCTTCTTTCTATATCATCATTGATGATTTATTTTAAAATGTGAAGATTTTTCCTTAAAAACTCGAGATTTTTTAAAAAGTTGAAATTCAATATTATTTATCATTTATTCTTTATAAATATGTTTATCTTTTAGTAACACTATGTATGGAAAGTGTTATATCTTTTAAGATTAATCATCGATGGACTAATACCTATATTGAAGTCATAACATTCGCCAAATGAATTATTTCAATCTCTCTTTAAACCGAAATCATAATTATCATTTATAAGAATATTTTTGTGAATATATTAGATGGCTATTGCATGTAATTTATTTTAAAGATATCTATTTGTAAAACTGTAAAACTATTAAGTTTTTGATTAGAAGAAATCTACTGCTGAAGGCCGTCAACCGCTTTAAGAAGCTTATGGTGATGCTGCTCCACCATATCTATTGTAGGTTTTGATTTCAACAATTTTAAAGTGGTGATTTTGATGTCAGTGACAAGGAACGTCCTAGTAAATGGAAAGACTGAAAAGGCAAAAAAGAATAGTTTTCTGTAGCGTATACGTTACTGGCGAAGAAATCTGGGTTTACTAAAGAGTTCTAAAAGCAAAAAGTGATAGATTATTCCAGAAGAGCCATCCATATCGACTTGGAAAAGTAATATTCCTGACCATTCACTCTTGGTATGCGTATGGTAGCGTGAGCAAGGTGTATTACGAGCTATTAAAAAAGATTGAAGCTAATACTGCAGATGCCTATTGGCATTAAGTGAATAAATTGAACTTGAAAAAAAACGCAATAATAGGTAACAGAGGCAATAATCTTTCTCATCACAACGCTCGGTCACACATTACAAAAGTTGTGAAGTTCTACCACACCCAGTATAATCACAAGGCATAGTACCTAGTAGTAATAGTCTTATTTCTGTTACCGTTACTGACATTACTGACCTCTCTATTTAATTGATCAATATTTTCAGGCTTGTTTATTGTTTCTTTTTCGGCTCTTTTTCAATTTATTTTGCCCATATTGTTTGCAGCTTCTTCTTCATGGAATATTAACATTAGATAATTCTAGAAGATCAGGATTCATCAGAGTGTCAATAAGGAAGGGTACAAAGATCTGTCAAAAACAATGCACATGTAAAGTTGGAGCCTTCAAATTCAATTAAAGTCAAAGTTTAAAATTAGAACCTGACAGTATTCATTTCCAGTAAATCTTAAAACAGTTTTATGTTATATTTATAATAATTCACCGTAATAGTTAGGTAACAATAGACAACGAACAGTCATTAGCGTTGAATGATAGTTAATCAAGGAGAATCGGATTCCCCTGTTGTGATTTAATACTTGAAAATACATAGTTTTTTTTATAAACCTCTATGTTAATCAATCAAAATAAGATATACGTAATCATTTGTTATATTCATGACTCAAGATCTAATAATTCCCCTTTTATAATATGAATGGTTTAAATTTATTATTCAGATATCCAAAACTCAATACTAGTAGTAGTGTCAGTCTTCACTTTCAATATCAATATTATATAAAAAATATTGGTATATAAAAAACATTATATCCGAAAATAGATTAGTAGTTTTTATAACATGACAGCAAGACATTTGATGTCAGTTTTCATATTTTTGTTTTAATAGACCTATGGGAATTTTTGAAAATATTTGTGGACAGTCTTAATGAATGGTTTCCTCTATTTATTTTAAGACAAAATAAAAAATTAGGCATAGGCAAATTTTCGGTTTGCATAAAAGTACATTATCAGACGTTTTACTAATATTTAATTAGTTACATCCTTATTAAATGCTTCTAAAAATAACTTTCCGTTACAGTAAAGTTGTCATATGAAGTAGCTTATTTATAGAATACCTATTTATCTTTTAATTTAATATTTGACAGATGGAAAAAGCTCATGTATACTAAACTTTATTATAAGGTTTTTTCTTAGTTTTGTCCGCAGTAGTCAAGTACTTCAAAATTATTTTAAAAAATATTTATTATTATAAATGTATGAATTTATATGAAGTATTTGTATACCAAAAACCCAATTATATTTTGAGAGATAAAAACTCGTGTCTGAATCTATATATCTAAGTATATTAAATCGTAAAAAATATTTTTTCGTAACTACGATAAAACTGATATTGGAAATATATATGTCAATATATATGACGAAAATTCATATACTCCTATTGATACTACTTTCAGCTTACATGGATTTATTAAAATAATGACTTATATTGTATTTTTATATTGTATTTGTCAACGATAGAACAAGAATACATTTAAGCGCGAGTTTAGAAATAATTTTTGCATTTACATTGTTTTCATGACTTTAGATGAAACTTGGATCTGCCGCCATGATCTTAAGTCAACAACAAGAGGCTAAGAAATGCAGTGAAGCCAAATATTCTGCTCTAAATCAAACTTGTGATCGGAAATCGGCCAAGAAAGCCTTAGTGTGAGTTTTTATTTGAAGTGCAAAACTGATCGTTTGTTATCTCTAAATAAATAAAACAATAAAACTTGAATATTATTGTAGAAATTGTAACCAATTGGAGTAATTTAGAGAAGAAAACATTATTTCTTGTTAAAATCAAATATCTACTCATATATCGCAAAACCCCTTCACTAAAATCAGTGATTTAAAGTACCAGATTTGGTTTCACCTGTTTCTAGCTCTTCTCACATTACAAAATATTTTCATGGAGGGGTAAGTATACTCAACGGTAGGTATACTTATCAGACTTTCTTGAAGACTACTACAGTGATCAGATCCATTGAAATGTACCAATAAAAAATTATACTGAAAAATACAATAACTTCTATTGACCTTTACTATCAATTTGTTTTACATTTATGCTTCATACACGCGAAATTAGTCGAAACAACCTTCTAGATACGACCAGGTGTAATGAAGTTAATATGCAAATATGATACTTTAGAAACATGTACCAATTATATAAAAGTTTAAAATCGTCATATAATCGTGTTGTGCAAAAAGCATTCGTAAAACAAAAAAAACGGTTAAGCTTTTAAATGATCTCCATTAAATTAGGTCAGTGCAAAGACGTCATTCTGTCTAGAGTTATAATAAAATATGACATTATTGCATATACGGCTTAGATCCATTTAAACGATATTGTTTTCTCATCTGAAATGTTACAGGTCTGGCTTTAAAATAGAACCGAATAAAACGGCTATTCTAACGGCGTCAAGGTCAGATTAATTGAGGCTTAACCCGTGAATTATTAACTATCTGAAAGATTAAACAAATATTTAGCGGACGCGATACTCTAGCAAATTGGAAAGAAATTTTGACTGGTAGATCCGATCATATCACCTATATGGATGCGTGTATGTGTATGTGTGATGCTGATTGAGATTGAGCGCGGATTCTACGAAATGCTTTGTCGTGTTTAATTGTATATTGACATATTTTAATTTAGAGCTGATTAATGATAGTCACATGTTACAGTTAAATCCCTATCCGTGATATTGTTTTTCAATTTACAACACTGAACGTCACACTCGACACAAATATCACATCACTCGAGCGGCAAATTCAAGGTTAAATCAATTAAACATTCACCCGGTAGCCATTGCGAGCCGTAAATCAGATCACGGAGCGAGAGGAACAAAAACACACACCATCGAAAACCGATAAATATCCCGTGGATGTAAAACCCTACAGGCCGCAATTTTGCTGGTGAGAACTAGGACACAACCCTACAGAATAGAGGCCTAAATTTGACTGGTGAACATTAAGCGTGTAAAATGTTTTAATAGCAACAATTGAACAATATTGAGCTGAATTGCATTAAAGAATCTGGCCAGTTAAACTAATATACTAATAGCTGCACTAATAGTCATTGTCGCTAATAGGGAAAAATTGGGTAAATTGATAAATTCACTTATGGACTATTGAGTCTAATGCGTACGCCCGGCATTCGGATTCGTTAACTCCATCGGCTTATTGTTTATGAATGGTTTTAATTGACATATTGTATCTCTTAATTTTCTTTAATTCTCCCAGTTTATGAATATAGTTTTGTTTGGGGTGCAAGAAGACTAGTTGTGCGTACGCGCTCGGCTAACCAGCTAACAATTTCGCCTTCGGATCACTATCATATTAATTGTGCATTTAAAGTGCATTTTACCAGTGATTGGTGGTGTGGTTATGAACTTTATATTATTATGCAAATACGCGTTCAACGTTTTTGGATTAACTTCGTTGATTTCGGATATTACAAAATCGAATGTAAGTAAATATTATTCACTTAATTAATAAATAAAAATTGTGTGGTTACTAAAAGCGTCAATATTACTAAGAAAAAACTAAATACGTAATGTATATTTTATACCTATGCGTCCACTTTATATTTATTGTTAGAAATTTAAAATAAATTAGCACTTTTAAAAATCCTAGTTAATTAATAATATCAATAACAGAATTATGTTTATTTAATAGTCCAAAATTATTTATAACTTAAAATATAATTAAATTAATATCTTGTGCATTTAGTTTAATCGAGAAAAAAAACTTGTTTAATATTATTCAATATGTTCCTTTTTGTTATTTCAGCTATTTTGTGTATTCCTATTGAATTTGAATTATGCTTTCATGTTCATATTGCTGTATATGATATACAAAAACAATTATGCATGCATACACATATCAATTTAATAATGTTAATCGCGTATTGTTTGACGTCATTTGACGTTACGTCATTAAAGTTGGTGTCTTTCATTGAAATTGCACTGGTTTAAATTCTTATGTAATTCCTAAAATACATTGATTGGGCTTTATAATATTACTTCTGTTAACACCACAATGATAAGTAATTATAGTATAGATTAAAACAGCTAAAGAAATTCGTATAAATTAAACAATCAAAGAAAATCCGTCAGCTTGTCGATTATTTTAACTGTATTTTTGTAAAAGTTCTTTCAATGGAATTAAATCAACTTTTACAATACGTATATTGGAAATGGTTTATCCCAAGCAAAAGAACGATCAATACCGGAGAAAACATCGCATAAAAACCCGTCGCATAAAGTCTAACCTATTAATAATACGTTTTGTAACATTTTTAGTATTATTTTAAATAGCTATCAAGCTATCAACCTATTGAGATAAATAAATCATACAATTTTTCAATATGTTTAGCCACATGCCGTTTAGGTAACTTCTCTTTTGATAAAGTAAACTGACTTTTTGCAAATGTAAATATTTAACTTATTAGTAATTCAGTTTTGAACAAGACTCTGTCATGACATAAGCTATTGAATTATTCTGTTTGATTCCTAAAGGAGCTTCTCTTTTGTGCACAACCAAATTGAAACTTGTTAAAATGGTTTATACTATCCAAAATCCACAGATATTATTAACCCTTCGCTCTTTGTAGAATAATTGAATGTTATTCACATTTTAACAAACATGCCAAACGAAGGCTTGATGTGTATAAATAAGATGTTTCCAAAACAATCATACATGCTATAATACTTAATAGTAACTAGTGTTAAAACGATAAGTTGTACCAAGTAACTAATTAATTTTACCAAAAAAGAATTGAAAAACTATTAGACACAAATTTAAATTATATTATTTAGAGACCATGTAACTAAATGTTAATAAAAGAAAAGATTTCAATCTAATGGTATATAAGTATGGAAACCAGACCCAACAATGTAAAGTGTATTCAAATATTTCAGAACTAGATGTTGCGTAACATTGGCATCTTGGTATATATTTAATACAATTATGGCTAGCATCGAAACCCTAAAATCAAAGAAGAAAACAAAAAGCTTGTCGGAAAACTCCAAGCCAGGCTACACATCAAAACATATCAGGAGGCTTTTGAGCTACTCGACAAACAATAAATCGTTAACATACTGAAGAACCTAGGATTTAGGAAAGACCAAACCTTAGAAATTTGTATAATAGTGGTGAATGAAACCTGTGTAAATTAACGGCACAGAACTACAATTGAATAGCAGCAACATTCTAAAATCTGCATGTAAACGCTAAAAAATATCAAACTGATTTAGAAAAATATAACAATATTAGATATATGACCTTATTTTTGGTGGTCTAAGGTGATCTCTTATAGCTGAGAATGAGAATATTATAATTATACTATAACATTATAATGGAAATCCATAAGACTTCGACATTCCACTATACATCTATCCACAATGAATAATATTCAAAATATTTTAAATGCTTGGCATCGAAAAATATATATTACTTAAGAAAGAGCCATTAAAATGGTTTTAATTACAAAATTGGAAAAGAGCAGGCATTAACCATATATTCTAGACGTAAGAAGTTTTGTGTCGCCCGAAGAATAGTGTTAACGTTGTTGAATGGAGGGACACTGACGACTTTGTTATCATAAATGAGGTATTGGAATCGAGGCATATTAGTTTCCAGTAGATGTTCCAGTAGCTGATTTACTGAATTTCTTATTTGACCAAAATATTATATAATGATCATAGTGGCATGATTGTTACTGAAATATAAAAATTTATAATAACAAAAAAATATTTAAATTGGTTTCTTACTTTTCATAACTATTAGAAGATTCGTTATGATATGTCGACTAAGTAGACAGAAGGAATCAACAGTTTTCAGGATCAATAATAGTAAGAATTGTCTTATATAATAAATGAACCCATGAAAGATGGCACATGAAAAAATTAAAACATTTATAATAGCAAGTCCCAACATGTGCCTCCCACTATAATAAACAATAAAAAAGGATTTTTGCGGAAATTTTAGACTGATTGCGAAAAGTATATTTTTTACAGGAACCCCAAAAATCGTAGGTAGATATTATGCAACACAATACGTCGTTGCCAAAACATAACATTTAGTGTGTACCTAGAATGACATAAGGGGGGTACTTTATTATGAACTCCGGAGAACTATTCACAATGCAACCTCCAATAAATGAACAAACTGAGCAACGAACTTAATAAGATAGACTGGGTAATAAAACAGGCAAGCTATTGTTTGACAACGCTCGAACTTAAGTTGCTAGCTTGACACCGAAGACGGTTTCGTATGAAGAGTTTGATTTAATAGATATTCTAATTTAAATTAGGTGCTTAAATTCGTGTATGATTTTATAACATATCTTCGAAGCCACATTTACAAATATCTTTCACCATGGTGTTCGTGTATTACTTGAGAATTAGTTCAAGGGCGTCGTAAATTATTGACATTTAATGCCAAATTTAAATTTAGTATTAGTTTAAGTACATTGTTGTCTATTTTCTAAAAAATATGTACAAATTAAGTCATGTACTTAATATAATTTGAGAAAATCATCCTGATACACAGTGTACAAAAGTAATAAATTAATTTTATAACTGTATTTTATAAATATATATATATATATATATATATATATATATAGATATATATATATATATATATATATATATATATATATATATATATACATATATATATATATATATATATATATATATATATATATTATTTCATGGAATCTAAAAGACAAATTGTCCTAAAATCATTAAAACTTGATGAAAAATATAATTATAATATTTAAATAAAAAAACATAAACGTTTTACAAATATTCCATAAATCATTATATAACATTAGTTATATTAAAAATAAATATCGTCATTAAAAATATCAATATCAAATATCCGTCAATATCAAATACGTTCAAAAGAAAATTCAAAATAGAGATTTAAATTAGTAACTATTATACCTCAATATTGTCCCACAACCGAAATGCAAAAGCCGAAAACTATGAGGGCACTAACAAGTCCCACTGTTGCTGGCGGGACACCACGGCCCATAACCATCCCGAGTGATCGATATAGGATGGTGGTCACGTGGATAGATACCCAGTAGCAAGCACAAAATATGTGGGCTCTATAACATAATTGCTTTTTTTCTTGTGGGAACTTTTAGACGAAGAGATTCGACGATTTTAAAGAGAGATTAATTCACCGTTGTGCAAATATATTAGTCATAAAATATTTATGACTTATAGTAGATCTTTAGATATCCACCAAATATTATTTATTATTTATCTAAAAATTTCTAATAATTATATATTTTTAAATAATATTAATACGATAATTGAATTAAAATAGTAAACAGCCGGCTTGGTGGCGCAGTGGTAAAGGCGATGGGACGGTCCTCTTACTGTTGCGATAGCCGCGGGTTCGAATCCTGCTGGGGCATGGTCGTAATTATGTTTGTGATTGTTTAAAATTTGTGAATGTTCTAGGCAAGAGTGTAAAATCCGAGGAAGGAAATGATCCCAGTCACGCCAGTAACCAGGCTGGGTAAGACCGGATGTCTTCTGGGATAATTTCTAAAGTTGGTCATTCGCCAGTCGGTAGGCTTAATGCTGAGAACCGTGGTTCGGAATCCACGTTAAACTTTAGGCCAAGTCCAAATAAACCCATAGTTATACTATACTTCTTACAAAAATTGAATTGACAATTGCTTAATCATAATAAATAATAACTTAATATTTTTCTTTAAACTTTTAATCAGTACATTTCCATTTATATTTTTATTATAAAAAAGTTTTTTAAGTTATTATATGTGATGCTTAATTTTAAATAAAAACTACATACCTATTGAACACTCTTACTAATATTTAAACCATTTGTTAAAACTGTCGATGTTTTGTCCCTCTTATAGACTATAAATTGTGAACTATTGAAATAATTTCTAATATTCTAATTGCTTTAAAATATTTAATTACATTCCAAAGAAACGACATTTGTGAAAAAAAAATTGTTTTTATAAATTAATAAAAAGAAAATTATTGTTTAAAGGCATCATTTACTTTTAGAATTGGTATTGCACGACACAAACTATATTTAATTGCTTTAGAAAATTAATATTAATATTAAGCCAAAACACATATCTAACGTATATAAATTGAAAACCTTATAAATATTATGGATGCAATTTAAAACGAAAAAGAGCCGAGACCATATGATTTATCTGTGATAATTATAACAGTAAGTTTCAAAAGATATATCGATTATTATAAAGAAAAATACACGAATATCAACAATACCAAAAAGTGTACAACATAATTTAAGATAAAACAGTTAACTCAATAGCCAATTAATTCAAGTAATTGAACACTGAAGTATTCTGAATATATCAGAAGTTAAAGCAAAATGTTGCACTACTAACTATTCAGTCACATAATGCTAAACTGACTAAAGATAAGTTCAAAGATGAGAACACTCTAGTGAGAAACGATCGAAATTCAGCAGAGTATACTTAAAATTTATTTGAAACTTTAAAGAGTATTTAAATTCACTAGAGAATCCTTAAGTTTGAAGTTGTCCATAGACATCAACACATAATACTTTGATAGAGATATAATAATTGTAAAATATTTGTGATATTTATTTTATACACATTTTTTAAGAAAGTGAAATTAATATTTCTTTATAGTTAATATTTTAGGTTTTCCCTATTATATAATTAAATTAGTGACCCTCTAAAACAATTTGCAATTTCAAAGATTTCAAGCACTATCAGATAATAAAATGTAACCTGTACTAATTTATAATATAAATTAATTATATGTTTTTAGGTCTTAGAAAATTAATTTATCAAATTAAAATTACCTTTTTTCTAATTTTGTCTACATATATCTATTAAATTATTAAAATATTGATAAAAATTAATAATTTCAATGGAAATAACTTACTAACACTAAACTAATTAATGGAAACAATTACTCAGTTATTCTAAAACCGGTATCAAAAAACATCATAACAAAAAAATTTTTAAAAAATGTAATAATGTCAAAAAGAAATTAAAGAGAAATTATTATGTAATTATTGAGAATCATATTCCCAAAACTTTTAAAATAGTATTAATCAATTTAACACAATAATTAAAATTCAATAATAACTCACAGTATTTGTTGTCTTCAGTATTCATGCACCAAATTAAGGATGTTCACTATAAAAACTAATATAATCTAGTATTTATTGTTATAGAAATTATTGATACAAATAACGATAAATCGTACTAAGCAATATTAAATATTGTAGAGGAGAAACATAACAAATCAACACAACACATTAATGAACGTAAAATTAAACTAATATAGTATTTAATGGACTAATAAATCAGTGCTAAAGTCAAAACATGAGTTAATTAAAACAATTATAATAATTGTCCGAACTAATTTCATATTTTTGCTTTCATTCCTATAGAGACTCTCAGAAAACAAAGTGGTGTTATAACATCACTCCAAAAGGCTTCCAAAAAACGTTATTCATCGCTCACAGTATATTGTCGTCTTTCTCACATAGCCATTCATTCTTTATCCCCGTAACTATTCTCGGGCCTTTCATTGGGCGCTCTAAATATTCCAGCGCAGTGGACCAATAGCGATCTAGTGCCCGCTTCGGAGCATCCAATGGGATCAATGGGGTGTACGAAGCTCAATTCAGCTCGTTAAATATAAATTGCCTAAAATAATAATGTCAGAAGTCAGTGTAAGAGTAACAGCTTCTCTAAATTGTTTGATTGAAAAAGTTGAGCTAAATTAAGCTAGATTGTTTTGATTGTATTAATTAGTATGGAAGGTGCACCGTTCGACGATCAGACTTTTAATGATTACAACAATCAACCGTTACCCAGTTTGAATTCGACGTTGTTGAACAAAAATTCTGATGTTCATTCCATCCAGGTAACAATTGTGTGAAAATGTGAAGTTTTCGTGTTAGTGAATTTGATGCAAGGTTTTGTATATTTGCAAATATCTTGTTTATTTCAAAGAAAAAAAATATTCTGTGAAGAATATAAATCTCCACCAAAAACGACACGAAGATAATTAACACAAATATTTTCACTTTTAGGTAATGCTTGGATTTCAACAACAACACGAAATGTTTAACAATCTTGGCTCTCCATTGGATTACGATAAATCTTCACCGCAAAAACTGGATAACTCGCCAATGCATCACCAGGATCTCTCGATGACTTTCCAATCAAACATCGAAAATGTTGGTACAACTAACGTGCTTCCCAAGAAGAAAGACGATGTTGTTCTGCTTCAGTCGCAATCGCTCAATTCCACCGAAATAGCCAACGCTTCATCAACAACAAACAAGAAAAGCGACAAGAAAAAAACGGACAATAACGGAGTAAAAAAGAAAAAGACAAGGTAAGTCAAATTTTAATATTATAGATATCTACTAGCTTTTATAACAAAATAATATACATAACAGTCGATTAATGTGGATTTTAATATAAGTATAGTTAAAATGTTATATTTGATAAAGTATATTGAAATTTAAAGTATTTTAACCTATAATTTTAAAACTAAATACATTAAAAAAATAGTTTCTTATATTATTTTAAGCAACAAAATATTCAAATAGAATAAAAATGATTTGAATGATCTAAAAAGTATTAAATTTCAAATGTTAAGTTAATATTAATTCCTAAACAAAAACATGATAATGAATAAAGATTCTGAAAATACTTGGTTTTTATCAATACAAATTATAATACAATGTAAGGCATAATAATTAACTAATTAGGGAGGTGGGTTTTAATAAGCCTTTTAAATTTTATAAAGAATAATTTTAAAACTAAACTCACTAAACAATTAGATTATTATATTAACTTAAAAAAAACAAACGATTAAAGTCGAATTAACAAAATAAAATTCAAAAAGTTTCGTGGATACAAAAATCTTCCTATTTCATTAATCATTTAAAGTAAATTAATATAAGGGATGAAATAATAAATAATGTTAAATTAAAAAAAGGATAACTTTATTAAGACATCAGCTGACAGTAACTATTAAATCTCAATCAAATCTATTAAGTATATTAATTATTTTAATTTAATTTGGAATAATATTACAAAATAATTTATAATTTATCATAGATACATCAAATTATAATTAAGGGTTTAATTACTTTAAAATAATCTTAAATTTGCCTCTATGAATAAAACAATAAGTGAGATGTAATACAATATATGATACATAAAATATGTTAAGCATATTAAATAATTTTTATCAAACCAACTTTAATTTATAATATTAAAATATCATGATATATAGTAATAATCTATCATAGAAAAAACAGTTGCAATTTTGATCAAAAAGTTAGTTTATGTAGGTAAATTAAACATTTTTTAATATAATGCAAATATAATTCTTTTAACATAAATTAAATTGAAATAAGACGATTTGTAGTAAAATATTGCTAGTTAATTTTGAAGGAATTTAAAAACATATTTAAAATATCATTGTTATTCAGACTATTATTCACAGTATGCATAAGTAAAAATTTTGTAAACTAAATTTGTTGTTAAATCGCCGCAAAATTTGAAAATTATTAAAAGTTAACCACAATAAAAAAGAGCTGAGAATTACTAATATATACCATTATATTTCAAAGTGTATTCTATCAACAATCTGATCATGTAGTATTGATTGCAACAAGTGATAAAACACAACGTTTAGTAAATAAACCGAGTTGGTTAAGACTACAGATTTCAATATTTTTACATACTTTGCATATCTGCTTGTATAATTATCATATTTCTTTCAATACTGCAAAAATTCAATTTTTAAAATTTAAATGCATTATTTGAAAAGTGATGATGCTCATTCTATCTAAGCTACTTGCTTTGTTAAAAAAACGTCAAGCAGTTTTACAAAGAACCTACAAATCTCCTAATTGCATAATTGACAAGTCACACAAGACAGATAGTTGTTATCATTTTTCTTCTTAATAACATAATAAAATATTAATTTATGCCAACTATCATCTTAATGTTTGATTGTTTTCAGTTAGAGCATTCAATTTTTTATTTTTACTCCTTATTAAGGAGTAAAATAATAATTATCATTTTTTAATTGCCAATACTTATTGTTTAGTACCTAATATGTATGTAACAAAAGGTAAGCCAACAAATTTAATTGACAGTCTCACTATATTAATATATAGCGATCTCAGTTGGAATTCGTATAACTTCAAATTGCTGTATATTTATTCCTAGATAATTATTCATACATTTCATCCCCTATATTCAAAGATGTTATCTCGAACGAATTTGTTTCGGTAAATTGACTTTAGTAGGTTCTGATGCAAAAAACAGCCCGTGTCACGCAATATGGAGGGTACTTGAATGCACGGGTATTTCACGCATCTGGTCTTTTCAATGAATTGGGGTGACCTGCACCGTCACATTTTAAGTGGACAACTGACGCGACTTCTGACCAAGTACTTAAAAATGCATTTTTGTCATAAAATAGGAAAAAAGGAAGATTGTATTTGTAAAAACCTCATGCGGGCATCCCCTTAATAAATACGATTGTTTGTTACGAAGCTCAAGCAGCAAATTAATTGTTTTGATACACGGTTGACTAGTTATAATAGATATATAAGAGATGATGAAACGATTTTATTTTAACTTTAAAAAATATACGTAAATTATTTATTTTTCTTTAAGAACCACCTTTACCGCATTCCAACTAGAAGAACTTGAACGAGCCTTTGAAAGAGCCCCTTATCCGGATGTTTTTGCTCGAGAGGAACTGGCGCTGAAACTGAACCTCAGCGAATCAAGAGTACAAGTTTGGTTTCAAAATAGAAGAGCCAAGTGGCGCAAGAGGGAACCACCAAGAAAAACTGGATATATCAGCTCAACATCGCCTAGCTCAACCATTAACACCAATTTTAACCAAACGATTCCCTTTACCCAGAACCAACCAGCACCTGCAGTGGACTCGTGGAGCTACGGGCAATCGACGTACGATCTCGGTGGTCATTTAAACCTGCTCAATCCTGCTCCGACATCTTATACCGGTTTTGGATCTCCTGCTTCATATACAACCTTCGGTTCCAGTCAAAATTCTTACTCGTACATGCTAAATTCCCACGATTCTCAATTGTTTACCGGTCCGATGAGGACACAGGATTATTCAACACCACCGGCGAATCAAAGTCCTCCATTGGGTCGCGAGTACTCTATGTTACAAACACATTCACCTACGGCCGACGAGAATTCCATAGGCGTTAAAATTGAATATGTTGATCCAAACTTAAGTCAGTCACCGGAAAGATATACCACTGGTTCTCCCAAATATGATCCAAGCTACGAAGACGGGAGATTGAAAGAATTAAAGTCTGATAACAACGGAAACCAAAGTTACGTTACTTTGCCCCCTTTTCTGAATTAGCAAAAATCGTAAATAGATTTTATTTCAAATATTAAAAGAAGAATTCTTTTTATTAAAATTATTATCGAATTTATTTAAAAATTTTGTGATCGAATTATCACCATTTTCTATTATAAAAGAATAATTTGATTACTTAATTAATAATAAAATATAATTAGTTTCGTTATTTGATATATACAATTATATTTTATTGATATTTTAGTCACATTAATTTTCTTTATATAATGAAAACCAATAAAATTAACTTAGGTTTAGCTTTAGTTTCGGTATTATTGTAAATTGTGTTTACCAATTTTAATTTTAGGGCTAGGCCGGGCCAAAATCTTAATATTATTTGTACATATTGAAGAAGCTTCTTTCTCATTTTAATTTAGGATTAAAAGACTGATACAAAAATAAGTATCAACTGTCAGATTGAATTATTCTAAAATAGTGAATCGTTGTGCCATTTTAATTCTAGTTAGCATGTATCTTTTTGTATATATATAATGAAATAACTGATCTGAAAGGTGCCATATGTATATAAATCGTGTTTTTTGTAGATTTTGTGGAATAATCAGCTATTTTTATGATGTTTTTTAAATAAATATTATTAATAGAAATAATACTGTATTCTTTTGTCTGTGATGTTTAATATATATGTTAATAATAGCAATACTTATTTTAAGATAAAATTCATGTAAAAAATTTATAAATTAGCTAGTAAATAAATATTACGGTTCAATCAATATTTTCGCCGATTTAATAAACAGATTTGAAAAATAATTCATCCTATTATATTTTTTTTTAATTCATTTTTAATATTTTGCATATAGGTAGGTTATTGATAATAAACAAAACTAGTAACTAAATAAATGTTTGTTTATTACCATAAATAGTATTTTATTTATCCATATCGGTAAAGTTTGTGAAATTTAGGCTTTGGTAAATAACTCATTGAATAAATTGATTTAAAAAAAAATTAATTGTCTTAACTACATTTTCATACATTGACTTGTTTATAGCATAAAGAAAGGTATACATGTGAGAAACTTCAAAATACATTTCATGAATCTCAGATAGAATCATAAAAAATATATGTGAGTGTTATATTAATATTGTTCTTAGCAGCCTATAAGTTTATTACCGATAATCTCGAAAGTTTTTGAGAAACTATCCATAAAGAGGCTAAATTATATAATAATAAGCATGGAACAATAGAACAAGTATATATACTTATAAACAAAATAAATATGGACGTAAATACCAAAAGATACTATTCAGCTTCATTTCTAGGCATATCTCAGGCGTTTGATAAAGTACGATATACGGCATTGCAGATTAAATTAAAGAAGCTTCTCCTTCACCCGGGTTGTGAGCTACTAAAATCTTACCTCACAGATCGTAAACACATTTTATTGTAAAAGGTAATAAACACACATAAATTACTTGCAAGATATTCAGGAGTTCCGCAAGTAATCTACCGGGGCCAGTACTATATCTTCTCTATAGCCGATCTACCTACAACAAAAATAACTACTGTAGCAACATACGCAGGCGACATAACAGTCTTAACCACTCATGAAGATCCAGCCTGACAAATGAACTTACAAATACAACTGAATCAAATACAAATGTGGCTGAAAACATGGCGTACTAAAACCAAAGAAACAAAATCCACTCATATAATTTTACGCTTCATAGAAAATAACGTCCACAAGTTTATATCAATAAATGCTAAATATCTTGGTATACATCTAGATCGACGTTTAACTTGGACTTAAACTCTACCACATATATTGGCTTATCGGGTGCAAATCCAAGTTATCATTAGATAACAGGATATTATTGTATAAATCTATACTCACGTCTTTTTAGACATGTGGAATTCAACTATGAGAAACCGAAACCGAGTAAGTGTAATACATCCATCATATAACAGTTCCAAAATAAAGTGCTATGTTTCAAATGAAATGATACAATGCAATTCCTCTAGAACCAATAACGAGTTAAATTCAATGAGAGCAATAGCGAGTGTTTGTGCGAAGTACTTCGAAAGATTGCTAATCAGCTAAATATGCGAAGCGACACTACATGGACTAAAACGTCTAGACCATCCGATCTTATTTTTGGACATATATATACTTTTAAATATGCTTTAGAATAAGACCAACTTATTAAAATAGTATTTTGTACAGGAGATCACTTAATGAAGTGATTTTCCACGTGTATATAGAGTATTAATATAACAAATAGTTATTGCCCTCTGGGCAGATTGTGGAACTAATAAGAATAATAAGAAAATATATAAAAATTTTCAAGTAAGTTGTAACTCAGTTGTACGCAAGAAGCTCCTCCTTTTTTTCTTTACTGTCGCTAACTCCAAAAATATTGCTGCAATAAAAAAGATGACGAAATAGCACAATACATTTATCGTGACATATTATAAAATGTTATAACAAAGTTCAAACTGAAAATTGAATCATTTAAGTGAAATCAGTATTGCATGCTCTACATTTGATCACACATTCCATCAGGTGTTTCGGTTATTCCTTTCCGATTTTTTGAACCGGAACATTTCACCACATTATTAAGAAAGAAGAATCAGATTGGGTCTAACACAGTCAATCTAGCACCTAAAAAGTTTAATTTTTAAATAAAAACTCATTTCGTGAAATTTTAATATGAAACGAAAATCTAATAAAAACCGATTGCTATTATTTCTAACTAAACCGGTACCAGAAATAAAAATTAATGTTACATGGTCATAAAAACTACTTGCAACAAATACACAATACTGGGAAAACCTATTTGTTGCCTTAACAAAGGTGAACTGCTCATTCTTCAAAATGTTAAGTACAATTCATTCGCCATTTTCCAAGTTTATCTGTCATTGATAAAACACATTTTTGTTTGGCACTGGCGTAGTGAAACATACGTTATACATAATAATTTCACGTAATTATTATATTAAGTTGATTTATAAAGTCCATATATATTTATTATGATATATTTATGAATTTTAGCCACATTAATCTTCGTCTTTTTTAGTGACTAGTGACCCACTTAACATAGATTGGTTAATGACCAGCTTAACACAGATTTTTATCTAGACCTCCAATTAAAACTTTTGTGATGTTCTATATTCTATATGATATTTAACATATAAGGCTATCAAATTAGATACTTGGTTAAAAATTATATTTCAGAGTTTAACGTCAAAATCCAAATATACATAAAGACACTGAAAAAATTTGCAATATAAAAAATAGTTTGAAAATCAAATAAAATAGAAGAAGTAGTGACTAAATGGTATGTTACACAGTTTGCATATTGAGTTCAATAAAATGTCAAGAAATAACTACGTTTCATCCCATGCAGCAGCTTCATTATTTAACTAAAAACAAAGTTACAGTTATTGAATATCCCTCTTACTTACCAGAATTGGTGATCGTTTTTAAGTTTTTTTATGAACGTTTTTAAACACTGAGTAGAGAGAATTATTAAGTGTATTATTATGGGACTTGAGAATTATTATTTGTATCAATATTTCTATTCTTAATAATTGTATCTTCTGTTATGTCTTATGTCTGATGTTAAAATCCACATAGAGCAGACGCTTCGTAAAGTAAATATTCAATTATGAAAACATTGCGTAATGTTAACATAAAATTCGTATCATAGGATAAAATAGAAGGAGCGATATCGTAAACAATATCTACGCTCGATGATGTAAACAGTTCTTCTCATGACGCCCTGAGGTTAATCGAATTGTCGATTTAGTAGGGGAATTCCCGATCTACGAGTACTTCGAGGATTTTCAAAAACAACGTTAAACTGTCGAGACATACTAATAAATCGTATGAATATATGGATAGACTTTCAAGTAAATCGACTCAGTAGAACTTTAAATATCATGTCCACCGTCTCCAAAAAAAGTAGTTTCGAGAAAAATTAGTTTAAAGTTTCGTCTTTAGATGCCGCGTTACCAGCGGCCATATATCCGGAAATAATTTAAGTTTTGAAAAATCCTTTTAAGGGCATGTTGTTCAAGGGTTAAATTTTAAAAATATGAGAAATCGATTTCTTTACATTTATAGACTAGATTACCCCATTAAGACCTCCAAACCAAAGTTTCAGAATTCAGAAAATATTGTTAGGCACATGTATTTTGATCAGCAATATGTAATGGTGAAAATGCACAGTATTAATGTAACTAATTATTTGTAAACCTAACCTAACTGAAATTCTATGACCTTTGTATTCCTCCATAAGAATACTAGTTTTTCGTTTAGTATTATTAAGTTATTCTGTGTATACAGAGACATATATAATAATGACAATAGTAAAATTTGACGATTTGGATTTCCAACTGTGGTTCCAACAGGATATTATGATGTAACACACTAACCGCGATACATTCTTTTACGCATTAAATTTGGTAACTGTCTTATCAGTCATTTTGGAGATATTTACATGTATACCAGGACACCGCTTCAACAACATCCTTGTTCCGATCAACAGATAGTACTTTTGTCAATGAACCGTTTTAATAACATTGTATTAAATGATATATATACACAAATTTAATAAATTATTATTAAAAAATAAATTCACTAGACAAACGGAGACATCAGCAGTAAGAATTTCATTCAGTTATAGTAATTTATACTACACTGGTCCCACCATATACACTGTAAGAGTTTATGGCCATGAATATTCCGCTTCAGTATCGATGTGAATAACTCTGAGCTAACTCTTGAGATTGTCGCACTAGATCCTCTTCTCATCGCCAATCACCATACGCTACAGAAAGTTCTTCCTTTTCGTCTGAGAACAATTAAATTAACGGTTTTAAAAAAAATCATATTAAACATTCAAAAATCTTTTCTATCACATATAAACGTCTGGAGGCAATTGATCCATTAACTGTTAAACTGTCTGGAAACTCTTACAGAGTTTGAGCTGGGTTTTCATCCAATAAGTCTTACATTTTCATTCTGTCTTCGAACTTTTTTGTCTTCTATGCCGTCCTTTGTCATTGACATGAAAAAGCAACAAATGATATATTTTTTAAATTAATTACATTTTACATTAGATATGCTTAGTACAATCTTAATTTACAAATTAATATATTATGATTGTTCTGTTGTATTTGCATTAATACACAAGCAAGGCGAGTACGGGATTAATACATCAGTATCTATTTTCCAAATAATTGATATTTGGCAAAGCAACATCACTATAAGTCTCTAGCGACTATGTATGCTGAATAAAATAATAATAGCAAATGGAAAACTAATTAAATGGTGAAATGACAAAATCATATAATTTAAGAATTATTTACATCGATATCGGTGATCAAAATACATACAAGCAACTAATAATTGACAGGATATAACCTAGACGTAGATTTTAGGCACAGAACAGCTTTATACAGAAAACGATATCAAACTAATAAAAAAAATTATTATCATTAATTTTTTTTTATTTACAAATTTAATTAATAGTACAATAATTAATTTAATAATAATAACAATATTTTTAACACTCATAACAATAAAAAATGTATGTTTCAGACTTTGTCCCGCGGACCATACAGCCATTCTCTTTTGACATTATTCAGTTCACCGCAATAAAAAAAACTCATTAAAACTGAATTTCCATGGATAGACGTATAAAAATAGTTGAAAATGGTCAATTAAATGTTTGGAAAATAAAATCTGCATCATTGTAAGCTGAAATCGATAATGAATTGAAAGAAAAGGTGAACAGATCAAACTCAAAATCATAGCTAAAAGGTCAATTGAAAAATCCTCGGCCGGACATATAGATGGCGCTATTTCATTAAATCCATATATTTTTAGTTAGCCCTAACCCTCAAAAGAATTATAGCATTTTGAGCGAAGCAACTTTTATTATTGTGAAAAAAATGGATAAAAAGGAAATTAATGATGCCGAGTTTCCGTACACTGCCGCAGGAAAATCAACCATCAAGGATTGGTAGGCTAAGTTTAAACGTGGTGAATGAGCACCGAAGACGGTGGCAGTGGACGCCCAAAAGAGGTTGTTACTGACGAAAACATTTTAAAAAATCCACAAAATGATTTTGAATGACCCTAAATTGAAATTGAACAAAATAGCAGACACTTTAAAGATATCTACTGAACGTGTAAATCATATCATTCACGAATATTTGGGTATGAGAAAGCTCTGTGCAAAGCGGGTGCCGCGCGAGCTCACTTTTGACCAAGAACAGCGATGAGTTGATGATTCGGAGCAGTGTTTGAAGATGATAACCCGATGTAAACCCGAGTTTTTGCATCTATATGTGACAATGGATGAAACATGGCTCCATCATTTCACTCCGAAATCCAATCGCCGGTCATCCGAGTGGACTGCACACGATGAACAATAACGCAACAGTCGGCTGGCAAGGTTATGGCGTCTGCATTTTGAAACGCACATGGAATAATTTTTATTGACTGCTTTGAAAAAGGAAGGACCGTCAACAGTGACTAATTACATAGCGTTATTGAACCGTTTGAAGGACGAAATCGCCGAAAACCGCCGCATTTGAAGAAAATAAGTGCTGCTTCACCAAGACAATGCACCGTGTCACAAGTCAGTGAAAACGATGACAAGAATCCATGAATTGGGCTGCGAATTGCTTCCACATCCACGGTATTCTCCAGATCTGGTCCCCAGCGACTATTTCCTGTTCTCAGATCTCAAAAGAATACTTGCTGTGAAGAAATTTTTGTCGAATGAAGAGGTGATCGCCGAAACTGCGGCCTATTTTGAAGCAAACGACAAATCGTGCTACAAAAATGGTATCGAAAAGTTGGAGTGTCGCTATAATCAGTGTATCACCCTTAAAAGGAATTATGTTGAATAAAAAAAAAAATAATTTTTCCAAAAATATGTATTTTGATACTCCCAACTTAACCTAGGATGAAACAGATTGATTTATCCCCCAACACTGTCAAAAAAAAGTTTTTCGATTAATTACCAATACTTTCCGCTACGCATCCAATAAGAAACTACACGATGACCCCAGATCGACGTAGAAACAACACAACTACTGGGCAGCACGCAGAAAATTAAGATATTGAAGCAAATCACTCAAAGTTATGTATACAATGTATATGTCTTAATTAACTTTAGTTAATTTATTTTTAATTTGGCAGCACTTGTAGTTAAGCGGCACTTGTCTTGTATTGTGAATTGCTCCAAATACATTAGAAAAGTAGTAATAAACGAATATATTAAACAATTCCGCTTTGAACCACTACCCTCACCTTTCTTGAGCCTACATACTGATGTGACCTAGACTGGTGTGACACCATCCGATCTTACCCAACCTAGTTAGTGACTGTCATGGTTTTCCCTGTCAGATGTTACACTCTTGCCTGCGAATAATCACAATTAGAAACAATCACAAACATAAATTTACCAATAGTGCCTCGGTGGGATTCGAACTATCACAGGAATAGGCCGGCTGAGGTGGAAGTTATTATCACGAGAAATCCGTTGATCACTTTCATTAATGAGAGATATTACTTCATATAACTGTCAACATTACCGCAACATTTCACCACGTTATTAAGGAAGAAGAATCAGATTGGGTCTAACACTGTCAATCTAGCACCTAAAAAGTTTAATTTTTAAATAAAAACTCATTTCGTGAAATTTTAATATAAAACGAAAATCTAATAAAAACTGATTGCTATTATTTCTAACTAAACCGGTACCAGAAATAAAAATTAATGTTACATGGTCATAAAAGAGACTTGCAACAAATACACAATACTGGGAAAACCTATTTGTTGCCTTAACAAAGGTGAACTGCTCATTCTTCAAAATGTTAAGTACAATTCATTCGCCATTTTCCAAGTTTATCTGTCATTGATAAAACACATTTTTGTTTGGCACTGGCGTAGTGAAACATACGTTACACATAATAATTTCACGTAATTATTATATAAGTTGATTTATAAAGTCCATATATATTTATTATACTTAACATAGATTGGTTAATGACCAGCTTAACACAGATTTTTATCTAGACCTACAATTAAAACTTTTTGTTGTATTAATATTTAGTCATTTATAAAGCACACCTACAGCTCAATAATCAACATGATGATTAATATAAGAATTTTAATTATTTGGGTACTTGAAAGCACTTTACAATGATCCCTAGACAAAATTGATTGAGATGTACCATTATCAAAAAATAATAAGATGTAAAAATCATGGTATCGTTAATGAAACTGCCAACAAGATATATGATTAAAAGTTTATGCCTCGTTTGCATAAAGCTATTCAACTTAAGAAGGCGAAATTATAGTTAGAACTCTTAGTTTTTTGACCACCATTGGCACTATGTAATTTTTTCATCAAAAATTTAACTCATATCATTTCGCAACCACTCAATACGCCTAATTTAATTTGGTCACACTTTTAGATATTTCCTAACTCAGAAAACCACTTTTAAGACAATGCTTTGAGTAGTTTGTTTAACGTAAGTTTGGAAAAATTATTAACCATTCTTTCAGAATTATTAATAATAATATATATCACTATATCACCTTATTATTATTATTGCCATATTACTGAATAACTAACTTAGTAGATTCTACGCGGCTTGACTTACGCGGTTTTTCATATGACAAAGCTCTTTTTAAATATATTTTAAAGTATTTTTTTTACTAACATGGTTTTATCTGGACTGGACCTATTGTTTAACGTAGGCTCCGAACCACGGTCCTCGGCACTTAATCTAGCAACTGGCCAGTGACCAACTTAGAGACCATCCCAGAAGACATCCGGTCTTACCCAGCCTGGTTAATGTCGTGATTGGGATGTTTATTCCTTGTCGGATTTTCCACTGGTGCGTATAAAGAGATATATAATTATAATCACAGACTTAAAGTACATCCATATACCAGCAGGATTCGAACCCGTGACTACAGTAACAATAGGAGGACCGTCCTGTCGCCTTGATTATTGCGCCACCCAAATCGGCAGACTCCTTTATTGAGTGAAACTAGAACCGCTATGAACCGTCATACACCCTAACGTAGTCAAGGCCTTCATAAAACATTTTACAAACAAGGTACTTCCGCAATACCTCCGCAAAAACCTTCTTCTATTAAATATGTGTACGACACCTTTGTTATTTATTGGAACAATATCATGGAAGGTACATATTCAATCTGTTTTTGACTCACCTGAATTCTCAATATTTAAGCATCAAATTCACCATGGAGACCTAAAATAATTTTGTGACTTCTTTCTTAGAGGTATTAGTTAGACGAAAGGGCATTAGACAATTAGGGTATCAGGTTTACGTTAAACCAACACACCACAAAACACCCCGAAAAATATATTAAGGAATAAATTTAATCGCCTCAGACGTGTTAGATCTTCTTCAAAATGGGTACAGCTTGAGGGAAAAAAATATTTTCTAAATGAGCAAAAAGATACATTGCTCATCTACTATAAAAACCTCCAATTTGTTCAAGAAACAACCGATCGCATTAAGAGAGTACCAAAGCAGACGGAAGGCTTAGAAAGGGCAAGACAAGAAAAACCAATCCTTTCAGGCCCATATCATCCTCACAAAATTTTAATTAATCAACAGACCATGACAAAAGCAGTACCCCACCGTGATAGGTACTTGCTTAGATAGATTGCAACGATTGTGAAACGTCGACTAGTTTTAGTCATTCAAATCGGTTGCAATCCGGAAATCAATAATTAAAATAAGTAGATGCCGAAAATACTTAATATATATAAAACTATTAATCTAAGTATATATTGAAAAACCAATATATATTTTTCTTAATATTACAGTGATTAATGTTAAACCGATTAGTTGACTCACTTTTGTAATAATAATTAAATTTTAGTATGAGCTAATAACAACATTATTACTAATATATTAGAATAAAATATATAACATAATATTAATAAGATTTTGTCTTTCACATTTTAAAGGTATTGATGTCACTATAGTGTAGGAGAGCTTAAAAAACCGCATTAACGATTTCTAGGATTTAAAATACCGGTCAAACATTTGCCGATAATTTTTTGGCTGCAAGACAGAAACAGGGCAGAAACAAAATTATATGACCACCATACAATATATAGTCTGTCCAAAGAAGCAGTGAACATACGTGTTCAAGATATTTAATGTATTGTCTCCCTCAAATTGTAAATTCGTTTTAGATATTTTCCTTCTCATTTTATTCAAGTTAAAAAGAGATACAATGCTGTCTGATACTTTCGAACACGTAAACGGATAAGCCTGTAAAAATCGTTCGGTTGTTAAAGGAAGACTTTGTATTTCAATTTGTGTATTTAGATGAGACATAGATATTTCAGAATGGGACATTGGATCACTTATGGCAAGATGATAATAAAATGTGTTAAGACCCTTTGATTGGGTATTAGTAGTTATAATATTTGTTAATTCATTCAATTCATCAATCAATTCATTGCCGATATGCTGTTCTTGTTCTTCATAGAAATGTTCACTTAAAATGGTTAATAAATCCTTTGGTTTGGATGAACTCGTTCAGATACATTGAAGAAGAAATTAACAAATGACGAAATCGAACAAATCTTTTATATAAAGTTCGTACAAAATAGCAGTGAACATTGAACTATAATTTAACATTATAAATTATATTTTTTAACATTTTTGTTTCAATATTTTATTTGCATTAAAATATTATAATATATAAAATAAACCAAAACAAAAAAGTTAAATGTTAAATGTAGCAGAATTGCAACGTTTTGAAGTCTTAAATTGAGATGACTTAAGTTCACTGGTACTTTGGATAGACTATCGACTGGAAATTAGCAGCTTAGTTATTTACTTGAATTAGACTTTCCGAATGTGTGATTATGATTCAATGCTAATAATTTCCGAGAGAGAGTAATGAGAGTGAAAACAACTAAAAGTGAGTATATATATAATATATATATATATATATAATATATATATATATATATATATATATATATATATATATATATATATATATATTCAGTGATTGAGAATTCAGTGATTAATTTTAATAATGGTATACATACAGGTAGTAACAGGAGAAACAAAAGAATACAGTGATATCAAAATAACTTGGCAAGGAAACACACCATCGAATGAAACAAGAACTAAACGTAAAAAAGGTAAATATGCTCTCTAATGAAAGTAAAATACATTACTTGGATATAGAATTGTTAATTAGGTGAATTAGGCCTCCAAGGGTATACCATTACATAAATGAACGCGCCTAAAACTCAACTCTTAGGGGTGGTATGGAAAAGAGTTCAATGTAAATATCGCATAAGCAATTCTAACTTATAAACTATTGGGACTTATTAACTAAGGTTTAAAAAATTCGATAATATATGCATTAGATGTACTATAATGTAAAAATAAATTATATTGGTAAAATTTTTGTTTCATTATCTTATTTGTCTATCCCCTGTTTATATTTTAGTAATATTAATCGGTAAAAATAAAAATATAGTATTACAAGTAAGTAAGCTTAAAACGTATTATCTGGCAGTTAATATAGTACATTTATCCATAAATCTCGTGGCAGATTTATAAAATATGTTTTTTAGTTGAGAATATTTAATCTGTGTCTCAAGTTATACAACTAGCAACATATATTTTAAAAATTGTTTAAATGAATATATTATTTTTACTGCGTTACTGGGTATATTACGTTAATTTACGTTATTGCATATTATATATTCAATAATCATTTAATACAACAATATGACTAATTCCGCAAATATAAATAAAAAAGGAAAAATCACTATGTCGTTCAGTATTCCGTTGACGTTACACGCCACTGGTCAAGATCGTCGGTACCCGTTGTTTTGGTTCGTCATCGATTTCATATTAAACCAGGTTTTCTGTAAACCAGTTTGGGTTTTCTTGGGCTCACAACACGTAGAATTTTTAAATACGATAGTGCCAGACTAACTTGCATACTCGAAGAGCAGTGATCCGAGTTCTTCTGTTGTGGTGACAAGGATGAAATAAGTGTTGTTTTGTTTAAAGCTTCTCTAAAAGGTCAGTAATTCCTTTATCACTGTGTATTATTCTATCGAAATTATCCGTGAGCGGAGATTCTAGTTATTTTTCGTGTATTTCGTTGTATTCTATTGCATTTTATTGTAAAACAAATAAATAAGCATGGGAGAAATTATCTGAACATGGCAAACGTTAAAACGCTTAAAAAATTTGATTAAAAAATGGTAAATAAGGACTTGAATAGAATGTTTTAGTGATATGTGATATTGTTGCCTTTGTTGATATGATGTTCATCAATATGTACAAGATTTTTGGTCAGTTACTGCGTTAGTTAAATCATGTTTATTTACTAAATACTGTCATGTTTTCATAATTAAATCTTTAACTAGTTAAAAGCTAATTAAAATTATCGATATAATTATTGTAGAGATTCCTTATCGGTTTAGAAACATGTAGCATGTTTTCCGAATAACGATATTTGAGTAAACAATTTTATTTTGTAGAATTTTATATAACCAATATATCTACAATACAATTTTTTACTAATAGTTAGTAAGCTATTAAAAGCGATTAATATTTAGATTTAGTAATGTCATAAGTTAATTAATGTCTGATAAACATTTAATTTTAAAAACAACATAAAGAACGTGACAAAAGCATTCTATCTGTAAATTACAAACGCGTAATGGGGAAAACCATAAAGCTAGAGGATGCTGTTAATGTTTAATTTCACAGTAATTGCCTTGAGATAATATATATAATTTTATCTTGTATATGCTAAACTGTATACCATTAATATTATTAAACAACTGTATTAATCCATGTTCTAAACATTTTATTTGATGCAATCATTCCAAATAGAGAATGGTGTTATAACTATTAGAAAGTATTACATTTCATTTACGCCTTACATACCATAAACATTTTCTTTTTATGAGTGGAACATCTCCAAAGATGATTATTGGGTTTTTTTAAATATCTTCATATATAATGTTATTCTTAAATAACACTAATCGTAAATTTGAACTTATTACCTACATATTATACATATTTATAAAATTATACTTCAAAAATTAATAATCAATACTTTCACTTTAATTATCGAAATATTTAAATGAGTTAAATTTTCTTAATAATGAAATTAAATTGATATATGTTCTCTTGATAAGTTGACGGTTAATATCTTCCGGTTCTTATACCGGGCAAATTATTGCAAAATTAAACAACTAAATATAAACCTGTTTGGTAAGGGCCATTGGTATATACCAATGATTTAATCATTATGACCTTGTCGAAGCCGATATTTCGCGCAAATATGATACAATAGATGAATTTAAATCTATTCTATTTGTCATTTTACTATAGCTATTATTCTTTTTTCAATTAACTTTAACGGCGATACAGTAGATATACCAGAATGGATATTGCAATAATGTTTGCTTTCGAATTTCTTTGCCGTTTGTTTCTTCAATGGTATATTTAAATTTCTTCTATACAAGTCAAGGTCATTTACATTTACATTACATATAATTGACCCGATTTTTTTAAAAGGGAAAACTACTCTAGACGTCCCACATGCATTTAGCATTTAAGTTGAAAGAATTTCATAGAATTGGCGTTTCATTTTGTTAATATGTGGACTCAATTTACATGTATTAAATTCAACAACAGTTACAGTGCAGCGTTCTTAATTATGTAGGTCACAGAAAGAATTTCTGCAAATTGTTTAAAATAAAATATGGTATTTATTCTTCTATATTGTAAAATCGTATATAAAACAACCCCCTCCCCCCATAAAGTGCAGTATTTTATTTTTAGCTTATTCTTGATCATTGCTATATTAAAACTATATTAATAAAATTATAGTTATTAGAAAAAAAACCGAACAACAAAGCAATATTTCAAGGTTCTTAGTACAATGTGATATACCTACCAAATGTTATTACATTAAGCTATCCTCTCTTGCGAATTATATATGTAGAAAAATAACTATTTTATCCTAACACAAAAAAAAAACAATTCAAAATTTGTAATTTCTACTATATGCCATTACGAAGGAGACAACGCCGGATGTCTTAGTCAATATTCGAAAATCCCATTATGTATTGTTTCATAACAACTTAAGTTAATAAAACCAATATTTTTACAACAGAAAAGTCCGATTACAAATAACTACGTCACTGTTATTTCAAAGATGTTTCGAGAAAGTGATTATTTTATTATGGGTCATGCTTGACTTTCTCTGCCTGACATTGTAACTTTAGGTTCAGTATTATGCGGATCTTTTGCTATATTATCTATTGAAGACAGTTGTAAAGTTTAGTGTTAGGAATAGTGAGTATTCTTATGTGACAATGGAAATTAATAGTGTTGCTATTTTTGTTTTATTAAAATATTCTGTAGCACAATTAACAATTTTCGAATTATACGATAAATAATCTAGATAAACAATATATAACTTTTGAATTATCAATATTAAATATTGTTTTTTTATAGATATAACAAGACACAATGAAACTACAAATATTTTCTGCAATGCTCTTAATGGCATTATTCCATCATACCAAACAACAGTGTTTCCCTCCATATGATGGCCAACAACCTAATCCAGCTGGCCACAATATTTTATACAGTGGACAGCAAGAATTTTCACTGGCATTACTAAATGCCATTAATCGTATAATGCCAAAAGAAAATCTGTTTTTCTCGCCATATTCAACTTATCATGCTCTTTTAATTGCATATTTCATGGCAGGTGGACAAACTGAGAACTACTTGAAGAAAGTGTTGAGATTTGACCAAAATCAAGTATGAATATTTATGAAATGTGATATATATTCATATATAGTTACTAAACAAACATTTTTCAGCAAAAATATGATTTATATGCTGCTTATAAATTAGATAAGTTTTTAACACAACATACAGCAGGAAATGCTCCATATGAATTTACAAGCGCCAATAAAATATATGTCGCTGATGATGTTGCTGTAAGACAATGTGTATCCCATGATTTTCCTCAAGAACTGGAATTGTACCCCTTTAAAAAAGATGCAGAAGGTTCTAGGTAGTTATATTTATTATTTTTAAAAAAATGATCTAAATTCATAATAATGTCTTTAGAATATCGATAAACAATTGGGTGGAAAATACCACGCATCACATGATAAAAGATTTATTGCCTCCAGGAAGCATTGATCCTTCCACGACATTAGTCCTGGTAAATGCAGCATATTTTAAGGGGATTTGGGAAAATAAATTTAATCCAAATTTAACTAAACCTGAGATATTTTATGTAAGCCCAACCAAACAAATTATGGTGGATATGATGCACGTTGAAGGCACATTTAGACATGGTGAGTAACGTTAATCAACACGTTTATTAACGGGTTGATGTTGAAATGGAATGAAACAAGCTTATGTTTGAGGTGGTTGACCTCGTTTGGTTTGGTATCATTTCATATACGACCATTTACCCAACCCAGTTATAATACCCTATATATCGTCCTTATAAAATATATACATTTAAATAATATTTTCAGAAATTTCTGAAGCTCTTGGTGCTCACATTTTGGAATTACCCTACAAAGGAGATAATATCAGTATGTACATTTTACTTCCGCCATTTTCGAATACTGAAGATTCGATTGAGAGTACACTGAAACAGTTGAATCTCCAAAACTTTCGGAAAATAGTTGACAGGGGATCTTTAGTATCCAGAACAGTACAAGTAGCTTTGCCTAAATTCAGTTTGGAGACGACAATTGAATTAGTACCGGTAAGATATAATTATAAGCCTAAATGTTGATGAATGCAAGAATAAATGGTTCTTAAAGCACTGGAATTTATAGCATTTCTCAACGTCATAAAAGAATATGCAATAGATTTCATTGATTCTTATCAATGACATTTGATGTGTGTATATAACTCCTACATGTGTTTTGACTGTACATAACTGCTTTATATGTTCTCCATGTTTGTTTTTATGCTGAACTAACTGAGTAGATGAGGAAGTTAGCTTTTTTTTGAAGAATTCATTATATATAGCATTTCGTATTATGTGTGTACAACACCAATACTTCCTATTTATATAGGAAGTATATAGAGTATTTTAAAATTAAAAGTGGAATTACTAAGATTTTACCAGAAATAAAAACACAAAATTTAAAAATGAACCATTTTAAGTCAAACACCTATCAGAAGCACCACAAAATATTAATGTAACTTACCGTTTCCTAACCATGATTTCCGCAATCTGATATTTGAACTCTTTAGTGCGCTTCGATTATATACACTAAAGAGTAGACTATAGTAGCACTAGATTATAGTAGCACTTATAGACTATAGCAAATTATTGAAATCAAGTGTTCTCTATATTTGCTAATATAAACCAAAATTTTTTCGATGTCAAACCCGAAAAATGTTATGATAACAATTTGAAGATAGAGATGCAAATTTATTTGACAAGGCTATCAAAATATTCATTCTACATAGTTGAGCAAAATTATCAGGGGCTCATATACGCAATAAATAAAACAAATGAGGTCTAACCTCAAATATTATTAAGAATGTCATTTACTCTAATACAAAAAAGGTTTAAATTATATACAGTTGATGATGCAGCTCTGTCAGTAATATATCAATTTACCTTGTAATACTGACTGAGTATATAGAATGAACTAATTGTAATTTTGAAGTTCATTTTAATTATAACATAATCATATAAGCATGTGCAACTATAATACTCCATCAAGTAGTTTACAAGAACTGTGTTTAATCATGCATTATCATATCAAGTTTTCCTATGAATTCTTCAACTAGATATCTGCTTAGTTTCTGTTGTACTTTACTTGACCTCAGTGGCAACATTTGGTTCATACATTGTCTGTACGTAAGTATTTTTCTAAATGTCTGAAGTTTTTGTGTTCCATTACACATATACCAGGCTGTAAAATCTTGATAAAATTACATTAATCAAATAAATGTGTCACTTACCCTTAGACTGAAGAAGTATAGCCCATCGAACTATTTGATTTACAATAAACTATTTATTTGATATTGGCCTTTCGTAATATAACCATGAAGGGATTTGACTGATACTTGTTGAAGGCTTGAACTTAATTAATATTTTTCTTTGTATTTTGAGAATATTTAACCAGTATTGAACAACAGTGAATATTCACTGAGTTCAGTTAGAAACCCATTTCTTTCTGTCTAGTTGGCATTCGAAGTTTGTAGTAATATATACCCACTTTATGTACACTTGTACAATTAAACCAGTCAAATATTGATTTATTTTGAATGTATTTTTTATATATTTGGTAAAAAAAGAACAAAATTATTAATATACACAATAAACAAAACAAATGAGGCCTAATTACAATTAATATACTTTAGACATAATTAAAGGTACTTAAAATAGTAAATACTTACATTAGAATGATATTATTGCTGTGAATAAATTACCAATGCTCAAACTATATTTTGCAATATTTTTCTGTCTTGGACGAAACGACAGTTTTTGGCGATGTATAATTAGATTACATTAGAGATCCTGACACCATCGATTATTTCATCGAAATTCGATATAAATATTCGATCTAAAATTTCATTATTTCAATCTCCCAATTTTTCTTCCAAATCGATTTTTTAATAGAAATAACTTTTATTCCAGGTAAAACAAATACGTAGAACTATAACAAAGTCGTTTTTCAAAAATAGTCATCTAGTCTATTGATAACCTAGATACCAAATTCAACATGTCATAATTGATTTCATGGCTGGTGATTCAAATTCTGTAACAATATTGGAACCAAGTCTAAATCTTGTATTAGCGTCCAATAACAATTTTGATGCCACTACTCCAACCAACACCAACATTGTTATTCGTATATTTAATTTCTAAGATGACAATCACGACCAAGCTATATTGCGAAGATATATAACATAAATCATAAATATTGTTTAAATTATTGCGGAAAATACTTTAATTTATTTTGTGTGATTATTGATGTTTTGCGAGTTGTGTTAACCTTACTAACACCATGCTTTTTGCACGGTAGGTCCTTGAATCTCTGGGTGTTGGAAACCTTTTCACAGTCAACGCAGATTTTCGCTCACTAACAAATAAAAAGGTGTCTGTTGGCGAGGGAATACACAAAGCAAGAATAGAAATTAATGAAAATGGCGCCCATGCAGCCGCAGCGACAGCCTTTTTGACTTGGAGAATGGGTGACGATGAGGATGTTATACAATTTAGATGCGATAGACCCTTTATATATCTTATTTATAATGGACTTACTCACACTGTACTGTTTACCGGTGTTTTCAGAAGTCCATTTTGAAAAAAATATATAATGTTTTTCTATAAAGTTACAATAATGATATATAAGACGTAATATATGGTTTTATGTTGAAATTATATAAAAATACAATGAAATTGCGACATTATCTGTACTTTTTTTTAAATTTTGGAAAGATGTTTTAATCGTAAATAGAAATGTACTGAACTAGTTTAGAGTTTCACTAATAATAATCTTAACACTGCATTTAAGCATTTTTTAATTTTTATTAATGTGATATACCAACTTCTATTTATGTATTCAAAAAACAAGGAAAACATTTTTAATTATCATTTTATCAAAGTTGCAAAAATATTAAAATATCAAAATGTTATATATTTATGTTTAAAATACAGGCAATAAATTGAAAGTAATTAAATCTACAACAAAAACCTTTAATATAATATTAATAAATTTTCCTTATATTTACTAAATATAAGTTAAAGGTAAGTTATGTACTTATTAATAATTATTATTATAAATGTTAGCTTTTTTCTTATATTATATATTAAATAATTGTTTTAGGTATTAGAAGAAATGGGCATTGGTGATCTTTTCAAAGAAAGTGCTGACCTTTCAGCTTTACTTGATGAAAAGGCATCTTTAGGTCAGGCGCTACACAAAGCTAGAATTCAAGTGAACGAAGATGGAACTAAAGCAGCTGCAGCTACTGTTCTGTTTAGTTTCCGTTCCAGTAGACCAGCGGAACCTGCGCAGTTCATTTGCAATCATCCATTTATATATTTCATTTACGATAAACTTCGTGACTCAATCTTATTTGGAGGAGTTTTCAGAAGACCTTACTAACAAGTGTTATTAATTATTCCAGTTTTAAAATTAATTGTCTGTGAAACTGTCCCAGTCTGTTAACGTTTTTATTTTAGTTAACTATTTATTGATTATTGAGTGATTTTGTTACAGTGGTTGATATTTTTTATGTTTAATTCTTTATTAAAAAAATAAACATTCGTTGTTTTTTGTGTTTGTACCAGGTATGTCGGTAATTACTTTCCGGCTATTGTAACTGATTTCACTAGACATAAGTATACAAAGTTATGATTTGATACTTACGAGAGCGGTCCAATAAATATTTAGTCGCACCGGATACTGTCTAGATGTAAGCAGAATCGGACTCGTAGTTTTGTTTTAACTGCGTGTGGAAACGAGTGTATCCACGGATTTTAGAAAAATGGAAAAATTAATATGGATCCTTGATTCAATTCTTGTTTTTTGGAAGAAAAATTGCGCAGCGAAATCAAAGAGCTCTTGGATGCTGTATACGGTAGCCCTTTCCCAGCGATGACGACCTTCAAAAATTGGTTTAACGAGTTTCAACGTGAGCCCACGTCGGTTTTTAATGTTTCAAGTCCCAAAGGTGCACAGAATCCGTCTACCACATGAGGATAACATGGCGAAAATATAGTATCTCGTATTGGCAGACTGCCGATAGAATGTGCGCGAGATAGCTTAAGCAGTAGGTATCTCAAAAGACCGCATGAGTCATATCCTGCATGGACATACATTCTGGACAACAAGCGCAACCGCGAGACCATTTCAAAGCACGCTGTTTAAGCGCAATCCGAAGGAGTTTCTGCATCGTCTCGTAACCGTCGACGAATCAAGGGTCTCTGGTGTGTATCTATGTTAATCATACTCAGTCACGTCAGAGGACAATCGAAACAGTGTGCTTCTCCCGACGGACGTGTTCCGAAGAAGTCGAAGACTGTCGTATCTAACAAGCCGTTTTCTCGGATTCACAAGGTGTGATTTACATCGACTACTTGCAGAAGGGCAAAACGGTCACAACGCTATACTATGCGGAATTATTGGGCTGATTTGGTGCCGACTTTTAGAAAGAAACGGACTCATTTGGCGAAGAAAAAAGGGCTCTTCCACCATGAAACGCACCGGCTCAAACCTCTGCACTCGTCTCGGCCAATTTGATCGAATTTAATTTAATCCAGATTTAGCCCCGTGTGAATCTGTTTTGTTTCCGAAGTTGAAAAAGTGACAAAGAGTCGAATGAGGAGGTCATCGCCGCCACGAAACCCCACTTTGCAGACCTCGAGAAAACGTATTTTTCAAATAAATTAAAAATGTTGAAACGTCGTTGGGTCAAGTGTATCGAGCTAAAAGGATACTATGTTGAGAAATAAACTGCTACTTTTCCAAAATATTCGTTTTTATTTTGAGGCTAAGTACTTATCGGACCACTATCGTATGTCATCTTATTAAGGTTAGTTCAAAACTTTATAACATATGGATTGGAAAGTCCCGGGCCTAACAATGGATCAAAAACAATGTCGTGTTTTAAATTTACACTGGGTTTTGATGGAAAAACATTTCAAGCTAAACAGTGGCTTGAAAAGTATTATAAGGACTTCGCTCCATCAGAAACGATAATAAAACATTGGTTTTCTGACTTCAAACGTGGTCGTAAAAACACCGATGGTGTAGAACGCAGTGGGCATCCAAATGTGGTGGTAACACCAGAAAACTTTTTAAAGAATCCACAAAATCGTTTGAATGATTGACATGTGAAGTTGCGTGTGAGTTAACATCGCAAAGATATTAAAAGAGCGTGTTGGTTTTATATTACATGAGCATTTGACTATGAAAAAGCTCTGTTCAAAGTAGGTGTCGCGTTTGCTCACGATCGACCAAAAACAAGAATGTGTTGATGATTCTGAGCAGTGTTTGGTCATGTTTAAACGTAACAAACCGGAATTTTTGCGTCGATATGTAATAATGGATGGAACATTGATCCATCATTTCATTCCCGAATGAAAACGATTGTCATATGAGTGGATAGCAACTCGTGAACATCGTCGAAAGTACCCGAAAGCATAATAATCGGCTGGAAAGGTTATGGCCTCAGTATTTCGGGATCAGCATCGACTATCTTGAGAAAGGAAATTCTCTCAACAGTGAATTTTATATAGCATTATTGGAGCATTTGAAGGCCGAGATTGTAAATTACGAAAATGATCGTTTACCGCATTTTTTACATCTTTATCGCATATCTTTACATCTTTATTAGATACGCTTAGGACAATCTTAATTTACAAATTAATTTATTACTACAATTCATTTGTACTTGGATTAATTCATAAAACGAGTGCGAGATAAATACATCAATAAGTATTCATCAATAAAGGCATACACTTTATACAAGTTCGTATGGTTTGGTTTACTTCAATCTTATAATATCCTGCGCGTTGTCCAGTAGTTGTATTACCTCCATTGTTAGTATGATTTAGTAATCTTCTTTCGTGTTTTAAGGCGAAATCTTGGATAACTTCGCAAATCGATTTGATTTCCAGGTCATCGTACAGTTCTTCGCTGGTTACGTAGCGATATGCATTGGTAATTGATCGAAAAATTTTGTTTTGACAGCGTTAATTGATTTGAATTTTTAGTGCATCCCTATATTTGCATCTCATAGGTCCAAATTGGCTTTATAATCGTCTGGTAAATCAATCTCTTTGATTTTAGATCAACTTGACAGTATCTTCCGACTAACCAGTAACAGACAACCAGTATAGTTGTTTTATTTTGGTTTTAATGTGTATTGCTTTTTGTCTAATATGATGTTGTTACAAACAATGACAAAACTACATGAATTGAACTTGGAATTGCTCCCACATCTGACTACTGGTTGTTTCGAGGCCTCAAACATGCTCACCAGTGAAATTTAACTGAATTCAAGAAGTTATCGCTGAAACATGATGCCTTATTTGAATCAAAAGATAAATCGTTCTACAAAAGTGGTATTGAAAGGTAAAAAAGATCTGCGCTGAAATGATTGTGTAGCTCTTGATGGAGATTACGTTGATGATGTTTGTTACGCCCGGAACTTTTCAGCCCATGTGTTATGTAAGTTATGTTCCGTTAGATTAACAGCATTATAGATTTATACTTTTTAAAAAAGTCGAATTTTGTGCCTGAAAAGATGCATTGTGGAACGTGCATACACGTTACGTTTTATGTCTTGTCAAAAGAAAAAAACCGCTGAGAGTCATCGTTAACTGGTACTAGATAAGAAGCATAAGAACATGTGAAACATGGTTTCGATAATTCAAATGTGGCCATTTCAACGGAATTGCATTGCACAAGATGTTAAATTGCAGGAGTTGTTGGATGACCCAACACAAACTCAAAAATAATTGGCAAAACAGACGGAAAGGGTCCAAAAAATGAGGAGCCACATGAATTGAATGACAGGAAATGCTGATTCAGAGTTATTAAAGAAAGACATCTGCATCGAATCGTAACGGTTTATGAAAAATTTCTTTATTCCGACAATCCCAAGCGATAAAAATCATGGTTACCAGCTGGTGAAGTTGGATCATCAAATGCAAGGCCAAATCGCTTTGATCGCAAGACCATACTCTATGTAGTGGGGCCAGGTTGACGTCGTATATTATGGCGAACTGTTGAAACCTGGAGAAACAATTAATACTGATCGTTACCGACAACAAATGATCAATTTTAATTGTGCATTGATCGAAAATCGCCCACAATAACAGGTCAATTGAAAAGTCCAGCCTACCATAGTAAAACACATTTTTTTGACAAAGTTAGTTTTTTTATTCAGGATAATTCCTTTTAAGGATGATACACTGATTATAGCGTCCCTCCAACTTTTCAATACCATATTTGTACTACGATTTATCCTTTGCTTCAAAATAGGCCTCAGTTTCGATTACCTCTTCATTCGACTAAAATTTCTTCCCAGCGAGCACTCTTTTGAAATCTGAGAACAGCAAATAGTCGCTGGCCAAATCTGAAGAATACGGTGGATGAGGAAGCAGTTCGACGCCCAATTCATGGATTTTTGCCATGGTTTTCACTAACTTGTGACACGGTGCATTGTCTTGGTGAAGCAGCACTTTCTTTTTCTTCGAATGCGAACGTTTTTCGGCGATTTCCTACTTCAAACGATCCAGTAATGCTATGTAATAGTCGCTGTTGATGGCCCTTTATTTTTCAGGGTAGTCAATGAAAATTATTCCATGCGCATCCCAAAACACAGACCCCATAACCTTGCCAGCAGACAGTTGCGTTTTCCCACGCTTTGGAGTAGGTTAATCATGTGCAGTCCACTCAGATGACTGTCGATTGGACTTTGGAGTGAAATGATGGAGGCTTGTCTCATTCATTGTCACATATCGACGCAAAAACTCGGGTTTATTACGCTTAATCATCTTCAAATACTGCTCTGCATCGAGTCGTCGATGTTTTTGGTTAAAAGTGAGCTCGCGCAGCACCCACTTTGCACAGAGCTTTCTCACACCCAAATATTTGTAAATGATATGATGTACACGTTCAGTTGATATCTTTAGAGTATGTGTTATTCATTCAATTTCAATTTACAGTCATTCAAAATCACTTCGTGGATTTTTTAAATGTTTTCGTCGGTAACAACCTCTTTTGCAAAGAGTAAAAAAGCAATACTTTATCAGCACGCGAAATTCCTTTTTATCCATCTTTTTCACAATAACAAAAGTTGCTTCACTTAAAATGCTATAATTCACAAACTAATGATCCGACAAATTTATACACGCATCTTTTGAGGATTAGGGCTAACTAAAAATGATTCGAAAAGTGATTTTGCAGCATAACATGCACCTTCGCAAAAGGCAAAACCAGTCAAAAACACGTTAAAATCACTTAGATAAGGAGTTTTATGGCACCCGCTGTGCTCTATTCGACTACCACCTTTTCATTAATAGGGCACGCGCTTGCAAAGCTATTTCGAAGAAATTAAAAAATCGAACAATAAATGGTTCAGCTCAAAGGAGAAACTCTTCTTCTCTGACATGTTTATGATTATTAATATGATTTATGTCGATACAAGAGCCAATGTAGAAATGAAGAACAACTAGTATAGGGCGCTGTAATTTGTATCGAGACTGTTCAAAAATGTAATTGAAGTTTCTTTTTTGCTCCAAAGCCGTATTATTAATTCCATCCCGTCACGAATCATAAGTGATTTGTAACATAGCATCCATAAATTGCCTGAGAAATGGGCAAAATGTATAGAATCAAATGATCAATACACTGAATAAATAAATTTTAAGTGTCCATTGGAAATAACGTGTTTTTAAGAAAAATGGGAAATTAATTACCCACATAATTGGTAAACAAATTAAGTTTCTCATAAAAAGTATATTAATAAAAGTAATATATGAAAATACTGAAAGTGTAACGTACATATTAAAATATTTGCAGACTTAATTTTGGTTATTGATATGGGTGAAATTATTCTAGATTGAAATGTGACACAATTTCAGTCAGTTAACAGACAGGGTAGAAAAATCCGGAACATCCCAAAACAAGTCCAAGAAAAACATAAATGGGTAATCCGTTCTTAAGAATTATCATATATGCCCGAATTTGTAGGTACGCTCATTTGCGTTAAACCACTGGGCCTGTCAACTTGAGATATTTCTTACAATCAATAACATAGAGATAAATCTTATATCGGAGAACCATTTTTTCAGTAAGTTGTAAGCTAAAATATGTCGTTATGACGCCTACTGGACACTACACCCCAGCCAACGTACTGGAGGTGGGACAGCTTTAATTATTAAGTAAAAAAATCAACATTTCAAAAAGGACGAACTAAAAATAGAAGAAATACAAGCTACTCTAGTTGATATTGAAATCAATGGTGCTGAAATAAAAATTGTCGCTATGTATAGTCCATCAAATCACACCCTAAAACAACGCAAAGATTTATTTTCAAAATTAGGCCCAAGGTTTATTATTGGAGGAGACTATAATATTAAACGCACTGGTTGGGGTTCTCGATTAATAACTAGAAAAGCAAATTAATTACTAACAGCCATTAATATTACTTATTAATTAATTACCCTGAGAATCTTGACTAGGCTACTGACTTAGCGGCAAAAATAAAGTGCCAAATATAGTCGATTTCGTCATTTCGGTATCTCCACAAATCAAACTAAAACTGAAAGCTTCTGCGAGCATCTTGAACAACAATCCAAAATCTAACACAACAAATCCAGTGTGATGCAAAAGAGGCTACCCCAACAACAAAAGAGAAAATGTGATTTAAATTACCCCTTCAAAAAAAAGGATATGATAAAAAAAAAGAAGAAAAGCTCAACAAGAAATGCTGCAGAAAAAAGAATGTTTAATAGAATCAGTAATCACACGAATCAAAAGATTATAGAATATAAACAAAATTGATTTGAAAAATATATTAGAGAATTAAGACCGGAAGCAGACAAATATTATCGAGATTTAAACGGCCGATTATTCGAGTGCCGCCTATTAAAGTGATCGAAATGAATGGGTTCGATGCAAGGTAAAAAAAGCTGAATTATTCGGGCAACATTAATGATGTAACTATGGATACAATACTCTACCATGGATTAGCCCGAAATAGCTATAAAGCTTAATTCTAAAAAATGTGGACATATATATTTAACGCCTGTCTGAGACTAAACGGTTTTCCGCGATGTTTTAAAGTGGCACAAATAATTAAGCTTAAAACTGACAGTTCGCAAAATAGAAAGAAACTACTATTAAAACGTATTAAATCACATGTTAGGTAAAAGAGATCACATTTAAAATTAAAGAACTATACTGTTGGATCATACTTCCAACTTGACCTAAAATCAAAAATATATTCATCAATTATAAAGCCTATTTATGGGATTAGTAATTACTAATCCAACCAAACCAAATCAAAGTTCTTCGATTAATTACCAATTTTTATCACTACGAAACCAGCGACGGACTGTATGATGACCTCAAATGAAAACGGTTTTATGAAGTTATCCAAGATTCCACTAGAGCTTGCCTTCCACTAGAGCATGAAATTACTTACAATAAATTTAAAAATTAATGTCATTTGTTTTATTAAACTTATGTACAAATAATTGTTTTACTGGTTGCCAAATTTTAACAAAACCTACTTATTCAAATTCTACACCGATATTTTAAATTTTTTTATGGATCTTGAGCGATGCAACAAAACTATACAAATAAATTTCTTAATATTTATATTTATAAGACATATATGTAGGAACTATTAATATCTTCATGTCGATACACTTAATAATTAATAATATAACTTAATAATAAATATAATAAGTATTAAACCCAGTCTCTAATTATAATATAGCTAATAGAAATTCATTATTTTACTTCTATGTTAAATAACTCAAAGTTATTTTCCCCTACTCTTTTAATTGCATATTATACAATATCAAAATACATGACCCGATGAATACGTAGAAGTGGTATGATTTTACGTCACTAGAATACGTGGCTCATACGATATGGTTATAGCTTTTAAAATATCAAAATCAAATTAATGTACATAACATAAAATGAATATATAAAATAAGTTATTTTTTACCATATAAAATTTAAAAAATTATTGTGTGGAACTTATTTTTAAAATATATCTAGTGATTTACATCTGTGGCTCCTTTAATAAAAGTTCCTTCTCTTTTTAATCATGGGCGTGCGTAAATTTATATATATTTCAAATGTATTATTTAAATTACAGTTCTATTATTTTAAAGAGTTATAGTAACAGAAATAGAATAATTAGCTATAGGATATATTTATTTCTAGAAATAAATTAATTATCAGTGGGGCATTGTATATTTAAAAGTTTATTGGTTAAATAAAATATTTTCTAAACCCTGCCATGGTACACTAGTTGCCTACTTAACGTCATACTTCAAGCTCTGTCATTTTCATTCACCGAAGTAAGCGGTATACATTCGACGTTTGCGATGATATTTAGAGAAAGTATATTCGTGTAACCAAGACAAGGCAAATTTTTGTATCATTATAAAATATTGTGAAGTATACTGAAACATCACCATATTTATTTTTAAATTGTTTTTCAGTGACAGTTATAATTCAATATTATTGGACGTGAATTACTGGAACCAAATTTAGAATATTTTCGATGTTAGGTGAGAAGTAAAAAGTTAAAAACTGAATTTATTTATATATTTATTGTGTGAAATAAGTATTTAATATACTTAATTTATATTGATCCAAGTATATATTCTATTTCAACATATGTTCTGCTTCCTGTAGATATAGCGTCAAATTCGAGAGCTAATTCAAGAAACTGTATTACAATGTCCAGAAAAAGAACTAGAAGTCACTCAGAAGATGGCTTTCCTTCAGTTACTCCAGTCAGCTTAAATACCCATGTTCAAACACTCACTTCGGTAAGTTATATCATTTAAGTTTTACTTAAAATTTTACAAATATGGTATTCAATGTATCAGAGATATTTTAAACGGTATATAAATGTAATATTACATATGTAAATATTTTTTTATATAAAAGTTTAATTCAACTAAAATAGTGATATTTCTGCAGAAAATCAAGGTAAGTAAGAGATATATTCTAACAGTATCTTTATAAGTAATTTTACTATTTGCAAATATGTTGTTATACAAGGTTATATTGAGTGGATCAGAATTACAAAATATATTTTAAGGGTTGAAGGACAAACATGAATAGCAAATCTTAAATTTAAAGTGAAGTTAGATTCAAAAACATTTTTATATAATATGCAGTAATATAAAAATACAATTTGCCAATACAAAATGGCAAAAATCAAAGTTATATTTTTATTTTATCAAGATACTATTTTGTTAATAATACAATACTAGTATATACACTAAATACATTAACTAGTATTTCAGAGGAGTTATGAATTATGCGTTTATTTTAATACAGATAACTGTGTATGTCCATTAATTATGAGAATTTGAAAAAAATTGAAATATTTTAGGGCTGTAATATTTTATTTCAATACTCCTAATCTTTGGTCTGTGGCAAATATTTAACTTAGCATACTCATTAACATTAGCTTATTTCTGATTATTAAATTGCTATCTAGTGTTCTTGTTTTTTTTTTAAATGTTAAGTTGTGTTAGTCAAAATGGGTGCGGTAGTAAATCTCAACAAAAATTAAAATTTTTTAACTTTAACAAAACAATTTTCTGTAATTATACATACATATATATATATATATATATATATATATATATATATATATATATATATATTGTTAATATAATTCGTTGCACTGTTATAAATATATAATTGTTTTTTATCCAAGTACAACTATTTATATTATCATAACTTTACAGGGAAACTACACTGCCGCACCCTTTAGTGATGATTCTGGTCCTAAGCAAATCCGCGAAAATATTGATTATACAATTAAGATAAATATGGAAACTGCAAAACAAGGAAATGCCCCAAGACCTGTCCGGGTTTATGCCGACGGTGCATTTGATTTATTTCATCAAGGACATGCTAGGCTTTTAAAACAGGCCAAAAATGTGTTTCCTAATGTCTATTTAATTGTCGGAGGTGAATATTGAAGTATTAAATATTTAAAATTTCAGCGGACGCTTCATCTATTATGTTTTAACTGTATAACTTATAAAGTTTCTTATAATATGTATATTCTAACTATATATATATTATATATATATATATATATATATATATATATATATATATATATATATATATATATATATATATATTTAGTTATTTTCCTATATGATACATATATGAGATGTTAATGTTTTTCTTAGCCTAAATGTAAATTAACAGAGTTCTCAATTCCAGTGAAAATCTTAGACTGCATAAAAACAATTCTAAACATGCTAATGAATTACTAGTCTTAACTTTGCTCTGACGCATACGTTGACTTTGATATGACGTAATTAATTTTTTTTGGAATGTAATAAACCGTTCAAGAGGTCAAATTTGAAAAAACAAGTATTACTAAGCGGTCTCGATAAGTTTACTATGACTAAATGTGTTTTACCATCACTTATTTTTACATATTTAATCATTTAAAATGAAATAAATCTTAATAGCCCTTTATCGCTATTCTTGAATATCTTACTTTCTACATTTTTATTCATGAATTGTTATAAATGATAGACGTATAATGGTGCGTTTATGGTTGTAATATTCAAGACCTTGGGAATTGTTACGTTCAAAAAGTTTAAATGATTTAATGGAAATGATTTACTTTTGTATTGTAATCGCTTAGTCAACAATATTTATATTTGTTTTTATATTTATTTTGTCTTTATGTTATGTTAAAATATTAAATGAAGCGTTAAATCATTATTTAACAATTTAATCTTTATATGATTATTGGACTACATTTATTTTAGTATGCAGCGATAAACTTTTACATCAATATAAGGGACGCAGTGTATTAGAAGAAGAGGAAAGATACAATGCTGTTAGACATTGCCGGTACGTGGACGAAGTCTTAAGAGATGCCCCATGGGAATATACAGATGAGTTTTTCGAAAAGTACAAAATCGACTTTGTAGCTCATGATGATGAGCCATATTCGTGCGAAGGCGTGGAAGATATCTACGCAGATTTAAAAAAACGAGGAATGTTTATAGCTACTCAAAGAACTACTGGTGTGTCGACTTCGGATGTTGTCGCGAGAATAGTAAAAGATTATGATTTGTATGTTCGAAGGAACTTGGCAAGGGGTTATTCAGCAAAAGAGTTAAATGTCTCCTTTTTAAATGAAAAAAGGTTTAAATTTCAAAACAAGATGGATGAGCTTAAAGATAAAGGAAAACATTTAATTGATTCATTAGGAGAAAGAACTGATGATCTTATATCTAAATGGGAAGATAAATCTAAAGAAGTTATAGATAGTTTTGTTAAAATATTTGTTAAGAAACCATTAAGACTTTTACATTATTCAAAAGACAAGATTTTGAAGGTTATTACGCCCCCTGAATCATCTACAGATGAAGAAGACTGTGACAATCAACCAAGTTCTCCAAAGAAACGACGATTATATTAGTTTTCAAATAATCTGTATATCTGTTTTAATACTCCTATTAATCAAGTGGTTAGTAATTATTCAACCAATTAATACATTATAAATATATTGTTGATTTATTTAAAACGTGTTTTTAACAAAAATAAATATTAAGTTACATGGTTGTTTAGTTGTTTTTATTATGCCATATTTTTTAAAATATATTATAAAGTTTCTATTTATAAATTGTGTATATTGTGTTACTAAGAACTATAATAAAATTTATTTTAAGCTTATGTAATTGTCACTGCTATCATTAAGTAGTCACATCAATAGTTGTTAAAATAGGAATGAGGATAATGTGTAAATATCTAGTTAGACAAAATATTGTCATTTTATTAAATCATTTTATTAGCATATTTTTAATATTATCCTCGTTCAATTTAGAATGAATTCGCCAAAAATATAATATATTGTTTAACCGTAGACCCGTGTTGTTTGATAATTGTGTATATCCAATTTTAGATTTAACCATATTTCTTACTGACTAATTAATATAATATAACGGTTTATTTCATAAATGATAATGTGTTAGTTTTAAATTATTCATATATTATTGTTTAGCTAAAATATTTCTAATATTTCATTTTTAGTCAACTTGTAGTGAAGCTCCATTTAGTGATGAGCCGGCTGCTGAGGTAGTTCGTAATCGTTGCGATTATAATCAACGAATATCATACGAAATGGCTCGTAGTGGACGGACACCAAGGCCTGTAAGAGTTTATGCTGATGGTATTTATGATTTATTCCATCAAGGCCATGCTAGACAATTGATGCAAGCCAAGAACATTTTTCCTAATGTTTATTTAATCGTTGGCAGTAAGTAAACTTAAATATATGATGATCTATATATTTTTCCTAGTCTATAGCTAACTTAGTTAAATAAGTTTTCATTCACTTCAATTAATATTATTTACTATTAAGACAGAGACATGAGATGCTGAGTTTATTGCTATCTGTTTTTTTTTAGCAATAAAAGTTATCAATATTATTGGAATTACGCTATACATATTTTAAATGACAAGCGCGGTAGTTCTGTTAGTAACTCACGCTATTATACCAGCGTTGATTATCACAATTATCATGGGATTACACCGATTCTCAACATCCTAATTTAAAAAAAATGTAAAACCACTGGTAATCGCGGTCGTATCCAGTAGGGGTGTCGGCCGGCGAGAAAAATATCGAAATATCTTTTTCGATTTTAAAATTAAGTACCAATTTTATAATGATTAAGAAATATCTTTATTTTTATTTTTTAAATATCGAAAAATATCTGCTGAAAAAAATGTCGATGTGTCGATATTTTTTCGGCATGCTTAGTACCCAGGATAAGGAATATATCCAAATCGTAATATTACAGGGTTGCCTAACTTAACGCCTGAATTAACGCGCGTCTCTGTAGCTCATCTTGTTGCTGATTGAAGATTATTTTGCAATAAAATTTAAGTAATATTTTTCAGTATTAAAGCGGACGTTTGATACTAACCTACCTGTCAAACTTGATAATGGTGGTGTCGAAATAATAGGTCTAAAAATATACTTGCGCACAGCAAAATAAAAAATGATATTAATTTTTATTATGTAAAATAATAAAAGTACATGTTTACGAATGTTATATATTATAATAAGTTACAGAATATTTTATAAACCAAATTAAGTAATAATTAATTGTAGATATTCTGTTTTTTATTCCTGTATTTTTTTTTATAGGATATCAGTTATAATTAATGTTCACATCTTATATTTCAGTTTGTAATGATAACTTAACACACAGTAAGAAAGGTCGAACAGTTATGAACGACGCAGAACGTTACGAAGCTGTAAGGCATTGTCGTTATGTTGACGAAATTGTAAAAGATGCACCTTGGGAACTGGATGATGACTTTGTGAAAAAGCATAAAATTGATTTTATTGCCCATGATGACATTCCATATGGTGCAGATGACACCAATGATATTTATGCGCCCTGGAAAGCAAAGGTAGAAAATATAAATGTGTGATTAACAAAAATATGAAACTAATAAATTAACTTTGACCAATTTAATATTTAACAAAACTCCATTTTATAGGGTATGTTTGTTGCAACCGAGAGAACTGAAGGAGTGTCAACGTCAGATATTGTTGCACGTATCGTTCGTGACTATGATATCTATGTAAGAAGAAATCTGGCTAGAGGATATTCTGCTAAAGATCTTAATATTTCGTACCTTAGCGAAAAGAAGATTCGATTGCAAAATAAAATGCATGAATTGAAAGATAAAGGAAAAAGAGTGATGGATTCAATTGGAGAGAGAAAAGATGATATGATTGCTAAATGGGAGGAGAAATCGAGGGAATTTATTGAAAGCTTTTTATTGCTCTTTGGAAAAGAACGGTAATTTAATTAATTATTTTTTATATTTGAATTGTACACTATTCGACCACCAATGTTCTTTACATCTAGTTGCCATTAATAGCATTCTTCAATAGTGATTTTGATTGGTTTGAGTTTTGAACAATTAATCTTTGAATATATTATCTAAGTCTTTATCGACGGAGTAAATTTTCAACTGCATTCAATGACAGCAACATCTAATGAATTAAATAGCTATAATGTGGCTTTTAACTAGGCATCTTTGGAACTGAGAAAGAATTAAGTTGTTTACATTTTACCAAAATAATATTTAATAAAAGCCAACTTTCCAACAAAATTGATAATCCAACATTATTTTTTTATATAGTTATTGTAATTATTTTTATTTGTATTTGTATAATTATATTTCTAAAATCATTATTGGGCGTTATTATCTTGTACTTTCAAAATTCTTTCTGCACTCATGAGACATCAATATTATATTTGAATATTATGGAAAAAGAAAATAGCTTCTTTGTAGTTATTCTCAGTACAGCCATCTTCAAAAAGTGTAATTACCTTGTGCACAATTTTCGTCTTCATTCAAATAGCTGTTTGTGTTTTCTTTTCTCATGCCGTTTTGCAATAAGGACGCTCGAGTTGTTTCCAAATTTTCTAGCCTTTCTCTGTTTACTTATTAAAATTGGAAATTGGTCCTATTAGCAGAACATTTGTCCAACAGTTTACATTATAAATACAAATTAATATATTAATAAGAATGTCCCTTAAGTTTATAATTTTATCACATATCATTTACCTTTCAGTTTAAGCAACATATGGCATGAAAGTAAAGACAAGATATTAAATGCTATAAGTCCACCTAGTTCCCCAACACCAAGCAGTCCTACCACCAATGGAGATTATGATTTTCTTGATGATGGTATTCCTCCGAGGAAAAATAGACGTTATGAATCTCTAACTGCTGCTGTCTCACGTAGTACTTCCAAGAACAACCTTTATAATCACGATGATTACAGTGATGAAGAAGATAGTTTTGCATCAGCACAAAGTTAAGACATTTAGGTATTACTATTATATACCTAATATTTATTTGTGGACACTGTTTAAGACACCAATATACATTTCTTTATTTTTATAGAGAATACAATTGTTTATTATCTGTCATTCTCTATATAAAGCAACTAATCGTAATATCAGTTTTGCTTATATGGAGAATACTGTTATTAAATTATTTATATTTTCATTATTAGTATCATTTCATCTGAGGGTATTAATATTATAGTTACCTCTGAGGGCTGTATATTGAATACATGACAAATTCGTTTTGTAACAGAATTGTTATTTTTAGTTAAATTTATTTTATACACAGCCCTCATGTAAAAGTGATAATTTTCTTGTTTTTTTTTAATATTTATTTGATTCATATATTTCTTGTTTTCTTATCAAAATTTTTGTACATGGTGTTATTAGTAATATATTATTTTAGAGAAAAAATACCAATTTTGTAAAAATTTTGTCTTGGTCACATGTTTACAATATTTTTATAGTTTTGAAAATGGGCAAAATAATATATATAGAGATTTTTTTAAAGTGTTTCAGAAAGAAATAATATAGTATTCTTAAATGCTATATAGTTGCAATTAATAAATTAGTTTTAACTTCTTCACATGCTTAGGGCACCTAAAGTATAGTGTTGTGTTTACAATATATTCACTTTTTTTACTGTTATAAATACATATTTAATAAAATAACACAAAGGTACATTGGTTAATTCTTGAATCTTATGTATTTTTGCATAATGTTAAACATTTTTGAAATAAAAAAATTTTTGTAGTGCCAAATTTAACAATAACTATAATATATTTTTAAAGCTAGCACTTAAAAAATGTATAACTCACTTTTGTTATTGAATATATAACTCACTAAAATATTGACATTAGAATGGTTCTTGAATTAACAATGTGCTACTGATCACAATAATTTTATATTATATTTATTTCTGTTTGCCTTAATTTAATTAATATTTACAGACAAAAAATAAATCAAAATATGAATATTATATCAAACAGTAAAATTTGATAAAACCGATTTTAAACAATTCCATTTTCAAATTGTTTACATTTATTTTACAAAGGAAACAATATTTATTAAACAGCTTATATTTATTTTCTATTTCTTATAATATATGTTATGTTGTGTATCTTTCTCTAAGAAGTGATCTGATCTCTACAAAACGATGAACTATTTTTGTAGAAGGTTTATACAATTTGTGTTATTTATATGCAAGTAATGAATATACAGTTTGTAAATGTTAGTTTTGTTTTACTTACCTGAAAGTTGATCCGCATCCTTTATTCTAAAATAGGTATTCTTCCTATAATGAAGACATGATTTACGGAGAAAAATGAGAATTATCTCTATAGGTATTTGCATCTTAAAAATAAATAAACCAAAGTAACTTTAAACTTGAGATGCGGTCGCTGGTATCTGGACTATGAGGTTCAGGATTATTCTTATTTATTAGGATTATTCAGGTTTATCCATATACTCTTTGATAATCTATAGAATTGCAAAACGTCGGATTGTGTTGGTCAATAAATGCGACTTCAACTTGGAAGCCAATAGTTGAAATAAAAATAATGATGTATCCATCAATTGTAATCATATGGATCACCTAAGTATTTCTGAACTAATCAATAAAACAAATATGTAAAATTTATATATACAACGAAAATAATGTAATTATCCCCTAATCCAGTTCCCTATATTTAAAAATAACTGAAAATTATTGTAACATCTTTCCTTCACGTAAGCTCGTCTTTACTATCTATCTCTGTTTAGAAGTAACATTCTATCTTTCGCTAACCTAATTTATCTAAATATAAATTAATCTATACAAACTATATACAATACATAAAATTAAAAATTGGTTTATACATAAATAGTATAATTGTATACTTAAGTAAAATATAAATGTATTCCTTGTTTAAAATGACGTAATGTCAGATTTATTTGAAACAGTTTAAAATCGTATAGCCACGGAAGTAACCGAAATTTAACTGACCAATGAAATGGCAAATAGGAACTTCAAAATTCAGATGATGCATTTTTCTGCCAACCTAAAAGTGATAATATTGAGAAAATGTCGTTTTTATTATCAATTTTTCTGAGACTAAGGTGTTCATCGAATTTTATTTTATGGATATAGCCAATAAGTTTAAGTACTGTTAAAAAGGACGTTTTTTGTGTGGTTTAACTGTTAATGCTGTAACAAACTTAGGACCAAAATGGACGAAAATAACGCTAAAATTTATACTCAAGGATCTATTTGCAGTGATTCAAATGGGGAAGAAACATTTAAAAACGATGGTAGGTATTAAATATTTGCTAATTGGAGTTATTTACATTAGAAAAATATTACTCTATTAACTTTTATTAGGTTATGTTGTTTTATTCAAGGTTAATTAGTTGAGAACTATGTGAAAACATCCTTATATCTACATTTGTATATCAACAAAGTGCTAATTGAAACATTCGTTTTTCTTCTAGAATCGCTATTTGCTGATCGAAGAATATGCCTTATTGGGAACCTTGCTGAAGATAATAAATTGCATTCAGTGGCAGAAAGTTTTGGAGTTCCTGTGGTTTGTTCAGAAAATGGATTGGAATATGTTAATGATAATGCATGTTGTACTTACTATGTTATTGATACCTTTGATGGCGACATTTATAATGCTTTGAGTAAATCAAGACAAATTATATTAGGTCCACCAGCTTTGCAACAGTTAGCTAAAAATGAAAAAAAGGAATTACCAGATAATACTCGACCACTTTTTAATATAGCAATGAGAGGAGTAGTTGTATGTTTTACAGGATTTCGATGCAAAGATGAGCTGGTAAGATATATTAATAATTTTAGTTCCTGTTTATGAAATAAAGCATTTTCCATTATCATTACTATATTGTTACATATAAAATATTTGGTTTAAGATTTAACAAGTGCTAAAAATAAAAAGGTCATGAAATATATGAATTATAAGAATTAGTAGTATAATAGAATTTTATAAGAATTTTCATATACAATAATTTCCCCAAAAATTTCCTTGAATCATTTATTATCTTTTCGCTAAATACTATATCAAATGATTTATTAAAATTTTAATTGCAAGGGAAAAATAATAGTACAGATAAAGATTGTTTTTAACAGCTACTGTACTTTGATGTGAAACATTTGTTAATACATTAATTGATTACTCAAAGAAATAATGTATGTTTACTGATAATGCAAATATGTGTAATTTATAAGGGTTAAAGACAAAGTGTGCTTGATTTATTATTGTTATATTAGAATATTAGTTATGAATGTTGTTTGTTTATATATATTATATATATATATATATATATATATATATTTATATATTAAGATTAGTTTCTCTATGTGGGAGGTATTCAATATTTAGATTATTACATGGCAATTTTACATAATATATTATAATGTTGCCCCTGTAACTATTTAATGAGGTAGCTTCCAAGTAAATATTTGTACCAGACTGCATGGAAACATGTTTTTAGTATTTATGCACTAAGATTCATAATTTTCAGAAATTCAATAATATTTACACTTCTGTTTTTCTCTAGATAAAGCTCATTCCACTTATACACCATATGGGTGGATCCATAAGAAAACATATGACTGCTAAAGTAACTCATTTAATTGCTAATAAGTGCGGGGGTGAAAAGTATCAATATGCATCAACTTTTAAATTACCTGTTATGAATCTGCAATGGGTAATTGACAGTTGGGATCATCGTTGTGAGTTGGATTTTAATGCATCTGTGGATACTTTTATTGTAAGTATTTTATATTCTTTATTTATTAAGTTTTTTTAATGCCAGTATTGAATTCTATATTACAGAGTAATTATAAGTTAAAGCCCTTTTATGGAGCCAGAGTTTGCTTTTTGGGATTTCCAGAGGATGAGGAAAACCATATGAGAGAAGTATTACTATCTAATGGTGGAACAGTTGCTTCAGCAGATGATTCCACTTGCACACATGTTGTAAGTAAAAAATGTAGTTTTCTAAAAGAGCTACTAAAACTAAAATGTTAACTTTTTAAATATATTTTTTTTAATTCTTAATAACAAAGATAAGTAATTGATAAATGCATAATATATTATTAATTTTTATAATGCAACAAATTTGTCCTTAAGAACTCAGTGCCTCTAAATGTCTCTCTAAATGCTGATGGATAATATATGTTGTTGGTCATTATTTAACAAATATGATCAAAAATACAAAATGAAATGAATTTTAAAAAGTTGATATGTAATTATTTAGACTAATATTGCTATAGGCTCAGAATATTTTGGATTTACTAGTGCTTGTTTAATATTTTTGGGCAAATGCAGTGAGTAGTTCAAAGTATAATTTTTGCAATATCTTTTAATATGAATTAATTTTAATCTAATTGAAAATTGATGTCCTTAGTCTATTGATTGATATAAAGGTAATTTTGATTTGATTAAACTATATCTAAAGTGAATATTGCATTTTTACATCATTAAAAATATTATCTTATTATGTTTGAGTGATGTTTTTTGAGCTAATGCTTAAATAATTTAATTAGTTTTTGTTAATAAGCATTATAGCTATTGAATATTAAATAACATCAGATTTTCAATTGATGTCTTTTACTTTGAAATACTCAAAACATGTTGGACGTGGGTTTTAGGTAATGGAAAACTCTGAAGTATACACGTTGGAAGCTGCAAATGCACCACTCTCACCAAAAATCAATTCTAACCTAAAAACATTCCTTTCTGAACCATCCAACTTGCAATCAGAAGTTATCAGAACTCCCAACAATAACAGTATTGCTGATCTTAATCTATTACAAGTTAGTAACAGTGCTAGTACTATATGTTTGGGAACAGTACATGAAACATCAAATAACGACGATCTAGTTAATGAAATGGACAGTATTTGTTTTGAGGACCAGTCATTAAATGTTAGTGGTATTTGTAAAAGAAAAAGAAAATTTGTATCACCAGACGCAAACGCCATTATTAAAAGGAAGAGGGAAAAATGTTACAGTGAAAGAAGAAAAAAAGTGTCGAATTTTTTTAAAACGCCGATAAGCTATTTTGCCAATAGACGAAGGACGATTGATGCTTCTAGTCTCAGCCGTTCATTAAATGATAGTGTTATTTCACCTTCTGGTATTTTTAACGTTGAAACGTTAAGTAACTTAAGTACCTGTATCGAAAGTGAAGACACGCCACGATGTTCTTTGAGAAAATCCAAAAAAAATTTATTCAGTCGGACATTCAGTTCATCTCGTTTTATTAGAAGCAAATCGAAGAAAAGCTTGATGAATAACTCAAAATTGTCATTTACTGACGAGTTAGATATGGTTGAAAAGGAGAAACTAAACTCTAGCTGTTTTCCAGATATATCCTTCAATCCTATTCCTCAAATCCCTTCAGGTTATAGTGGGCTTGGCAGTGAAATGGCACAGTCATCCAGGACGCCTTCTGCTCTTGCGGTACTAACTTTCATTTCACGTTCCATGTATCTATTATTAAGAAACGAATATGAATTGTATCAAGCTTGAACAATATAAATTATTAACTATCAATTAAAATTCGTATTCCTTTCTTTGTAAGTTACAGTTTGGTATAATTTTAAAACATTCCAATTTAATTCGTAAAATGGTACAGATTCAAAATACACACACGTAAATTTTAAATCGAATATGTTTTAAATTTAAACTTTAAATATTGCTAAATTTTAATTGAAATGTTTTAAATCAACCTGTATGTTATAGTTGTACTTTAACCCTAAAAAGTTTTATACAAATTGAATATTATATAAATGGTTTATCATTGTTTTTATTTTGTTGATGGTATTAGATATTAAATGTACTATATATTATACTTTGAATATTATAATTTCTAGAGGATGAATAAAGTCAAATATGCATTGACTAACAAAAAAATTGCGTTGAAATTTGTTTTACTATTTATCTCATTAATTCTTTAATCATATTTAGTTTCTATCATTTCCAAAATTTTTTGAAATAGCACTTTTTAGGGTTTTTATGTTTCATAGTCTTTTTTTTCTGTTTTTATTTATTTTCTGATTGCTATTAGTTTTTAAGAAATAAAATTGACATTGTTTTTTTATTCAGGTAGTAGACGAGTCTTCCGTAGCAGAACGACCAGATGTTGCTAAAGCTTTTGTAATCAAAGCTGAATGGTTTTGGACATCAGTTCAAAAAGAATATAGTTTAGATGAAAAAGAGTACCTGTTTGATGACTATATTGAGCATGCCGCCATCACATCGCCTGGGGTACGCCGTGAAAGTCAAACAGCCACACCAAGTAGTACAAGCAGGTAACTTTTTTTTATGTCTGCCATTTGTTTCATAGTATTTAATGAAATTTGTTGTAATATTCATTGGTGTTTTCTTTTTAGAAGAAAACGTAAAAGAATTCAAGAGACTGTAAAACTATTATTACAACAATCTCAATCTCCTGCTACCCACAAACGAAGATCATCGGTCAGTGATGCCGGTCTTCTTTCAGTTTCTGGTTCATTTTTGGATTGCACCGCTAGTCCGGTTAGTAGTACTCCTGGGAGACGACATTCTATTAAGGTTAATAGTTCATTATGTAGATTTGATTTAATATTTGGTGTGTTAGATTCAACTATGAGATAATGGAAAGTTATTTTAAATAACTTTTTATTTGTTCGTATATAAGAAAAAAATTAGTTAATATAAACACTTTATATATTTTGTTAAATTATTATGGTTTTATTAATGTGAATGTGGTCTCTACTATTTAGTTTTATATTGCTTTGTTTAACAATTCATGTTTGTTGTTTTTAGAATGATAAAGCTTTACTTGATAAAGCAGAATCTAAAGAAGCCCCACAAATTACTTCCGCGCGACATCAAGTGTTTTTAGAATTGGTACAAACAGAATCCAATTATGTTGAAATCTTAAGCATTATTGTGAAATTATTTAAACAATATTTGGAGGAAATGTTAGATGAAGATCCTTTATTGAATAATACAGAACTAAATCTGATTTTTGGCAAGTTACCACCCATTCATGAGACTCATGTTAAAATGTTGGATGAGGTAGTTTAATGATATATTTTTAAACTAATGGTTATCTGAATACATTTTTTCGTAGTTACGATGGACGAAAGCACATTGGAGTGAAGAACGAAGTATTGGAGATGTTATAATTAAATATTCAACAGAATTACAAAGGGCGTATCCACCGTTTATTAATTATTTCGAAGAAATGAAAGAAGTCTTAACTAAATGCGACCAGTCAAAACCAAGATTTCATGCTTTTCTTAAAGCAATGCAAACTCGACCAGAATGTGGTCGTCAGAGTTTACAAGAACTAATGATAAGGCCAGTTCAAAGATTAGGCAGTATCAGCTTATTACTTAATGGTAAACAGAAATTTAAATATTACAAGCTGGTGATTATTAATATTAATTTTAAATTTCTTGAAAGAAGTAATTGGATGAATGTTTTTACACATTATATTTGCATATGGATTCTATGAATTTGATATTTCAGATTTATTAAAACACACCACAAAAAATAACCCTGACCATGGAGCCTTAGATCGGGCATTGGCAGCTCTTAGAGAAGTAATGACTCATATTAATGAGGACAAGAGAAAGACTGAAGGCCAAGTAACTCTGTTTAATATCTTTAATGATATTGATAATTGTCCAGTAAGAAAATAGAGCCACGAATAATCTAGAGCAATTTTAATTCAATTTATACACTTTTAGCCTGACATTGTTTCATCTCATCGAAGTTACATAACCAAAGTTGAAGTTACACAGCTTGGTTCTTCAGAAGGTCTTAGCTCTAAAGGTAGCAATTTAGTGCTGTTTTTATTTAGCGATCAATTAGAAGTATGTAAAAAGAAGTCTAAGGCTTTTAATAGTATGAAAAGCCCATCTGCATCTGTTAGTAGTTTCCAGTTACAGGGAAAAACAGTCGTAAAACCCTATAAACATGTTAAAATGATGGCACTCAATACAATTAAGAGAGTGAGTATAGAAGGCATGTTTGATATTCATTCATTTTTAACTATGAGAAGTTGTATTTACTTAACTCATATTCAATATTTAGGTTATAGATATAAAAGAGACTGAAGACTGCCAAAAAGTGTTTAGTTTAGTGTGCAGGGGAAATGATGATTTAAAAGAAAAGTTATTTTCATTTGCTGTAACAGACGATGATGTAGACAAAGTCGATTTTTTGAAATCATTAACAAGAACAATGGCCAATAATGTGTGTTGTGCAGATGCTGTAAGTGGTAATATATAGGATTAAAGATGTTTATTATTTGTTATACCGCTTTTAGGAAAAATTTATGGCATATTTAGAACCGCAACAGTTAGATATTGATACCAGTGATTTGAGCACCAATACTTTAACAAAAGCTTTTAAATTTGCGAAAACGCGACTAAAGGTAGGTTTTGGTATATAGGTTTTTGAGGATTAACCTAAGAAACATAAAATAACAATTTTAGGTGGGACGAACCTTCTCCTTTAATAAATCGACACCATCAAAACTTAAAAGAGCAGTTAGTTCCATGATGTCACCGTTTGGCAGTTCAACAAATCTCACTCCAGCATCTCAGCTTGCTAATATGAGATTGGCTAGCTATAGTAACATTAATGTAAGTTAATGAATACTAAAAGTTACATAGATTTTATATGTAAGTGATATTTTGTATAATTTTTTAGGAATTAGGCAGTAATGCTGAAAACTCCGACGAACCCCCTCCAGTTGCACCTATGTCAGTACAACCTACCCGTAAAGTTAAGTCATCATCTTTAAATGTGAATACTTTCAAAAGATTATAATATTAAGTTTTTGTTAAGTTTCACTGGAATATTCGTCATTGTTTGTACATAATATTTATAAGTCATTAATGAATGGATATAATTTATGGTTAAATGCATTCATTTGGTGCTGCATTTTAAATTTACATTATTTATTCTAAAAAAGAAGGAAAAATATATTTAGCAATTGTTTTTATTCAAATCTAACGTCAAAATGACTTGATTGGTTTATGAAAACAGATGATCATAATTTTTACATACATTACAGATACATTTATATGTTTTTTCTTCTTAAAATATTACGTTATGTAAGAATTTTTTTTCTGTATATATAAATTTTATCTTTTATTCCACTTTACTTTTAAACGAAAATAAAATATTTTTTATGTAATAGTTTGATTTGTAAATTGCGCTCAATTTGTACGACAATAAGGACATGATCTGTATATTTTATAATCCCATATATCTCATAGAAACGTGATACAGTCAAAAATGTGTATTTTAGTAGATTTTCAACTTGTAGTTTTTTACTATAATTCACCTTATAGGTGAAATGCCAGAATGTAAAATAAATAACTTATGTAGCTTATGTGATGTTTTATTTCTTTTACAAGGACTTGGATTTTAAAAATTTTTAAAATTTTTTGATTTTTAAAATTTATATTTGTTATTACATAATATCCATGATGAATTGTAAAAATGGTACTTTATTGGCGTAGTTAGCGCAGTGGCCAAGGCGACAGGACGCCTATTGCGATAACCATGTGTTCAAATCCTGTAGGGACATTGTTGTAAGTGTATATTTGCGATTGTCCATAAGGCAAGGATACAAAATCTATAATATCTTCGCAGTCACACCAGTACCCAGGATGTGTATACCTTCTGTGATGATCTCTAAATTGGTCAGTCGGTAGGCTTAATGCCGACAACAGTGGTGCGAATCCCACTGGTTAAGCAATAGCTCGAGTCTAGATAAACCCTAGCTGGTAAAAAGAAGTTTTTAAAATGTAATTTAAAGATATTCAAATGCACCGTCTCAAAAATATTCGAATGCAATATGAAAGATATGATCATTCAGTATGTATGGAATGAAGTTCTTTGAAGCTCCAAATCAAACCATGAGCTTCAGGAAGTTCTTTGAAGCTCCAAACCAAACTATGAGCTTCAGTGGAGAATAGCAGTCTGGTACATTCCCAATATCAGTAAAAATGTTCTCGCAAAGTTCCGTCGAATTTTATACTCTATATATTCTATATATGAAGTGGATTTTATAAGTTCCAATTATATTTCAGCGTTAGATACCATCACACAATTACGAAGAATATCTAGAGATGAAAACTGTCATTACAGTTAGAACAGGACGGAAAAACAAAGCTGATACTCCTCTGTGTTACATTATTTCACTAGAATTATCAGGTCAATTGAAAAGTCTTTGGCCTACCATAGTAAAACACATTTTTTTGCAAAATTTTTTTTTTATTGAACATAATTCCCTTCAAGGGTAATACACTGATTATAGCGACCTTCCAACTTTTTTGGAGAATACGATGAATGAGGTAACAATTCGAAGCCCAATTCATGGATTTTTGCCATCGTTCTTGGTGAAGCACACGGCAATTTCGTCCTTCAAGCGGTACAGTAACGCTATGTAATAGTCGCCGTTGATGGTCCTTCCTTTTTCAAGGTAGTCAATGAAAATTATTCCATGCGCATTCCAAAATATGGACGCCACAAACTTGCCAGCCGACTGTTACGTTTTCCCACGCATTGGAGCGGGTTCATCGTGTGCATTCCACTTGGATAACTGTCGATTGGACTTCGGAGTGAAATCAAGGGGCCATGTTTCATTCATTGTCACATATCGATGCAAAAACTCGGGTTTATTACGCTTGCTCATCTTTAAACACTGCTCTGAATCATCAACTATTCGTTATTTTTGGTCAAAAGTGAGCTCGCGCGGCACCCACTTTGCACAGAACTTTCTCATACCCAAATATTGGTGAATGATATGATATACACATTCAGTTGATATCTTTAGAGTATCTGCTATTCATTCAATTTCAATGTACGGCCATTTAAAATCATTTTGTGGATTTTTTTAATGGTTATATCGGTAACAACCTCTTTTGGGCATCCACGGCGTTCACCGTCGTCGGTGCTCATTTCTCTCATGTCTCTCATGTTTAAACTTAGCATACCAATCCTTGATGGTTGATTTTCTTGGGGCAGTGTCCGGAAACTCGGCATCAAGCCAGGTTTTTGCTTCAACTGTATTTTTTCCTTTCAAAAAGCAATATTTTATCAACACGCGAAATTCTTTTTATCCATTTTTTTCACAATAACAAGAGTTGCTTCACTCAAAATGCTATAATTCACAATATAATGATCCGACAGCTGTCAAATTTATACACGCATTTTTTGAGGGTTATGGCTAACTAAAAAACATATGGATTTAATTTTAGTAGCGACATCTATGTGGCAGGCCGGGGACTTTTCAATTTACCTGTTACGGTTTTTAAAAGTATTTTAGCCGACTTGGTGGCGCAATGGTAAAGTCGATGCGAATCCTGCTGGGGCATGGTCGTAAATTTATGTTTGTGATTGTTTAAAATTTGTGAATGTTCTAAGCAAGAGTGTAAAATCCGACAAGGAAAATTATCTCAGTCACGCCAGTAACCAGGCTGGGTAAGACCAGACGTCTTCTGGAATGATTTCTAAAGTTGGTCACTCGCCAGTCGGTAGGCTTAATGCTGAAGTATTTTAATATGCTTTTATAGAGAATTTGATGGGCTTGGGATTGTCTATCCATAATTGTTCGAAACATTTCCATTAAATACTGAATTCATTGAATATATTTGTCTAATAAGTACTCAAGCCTATATGTGTGTGTGTTTTCAAAGTTCTTGACTATATCTAAACATGATATAGATCAAAACAAAAATACAAAAATATATAACTTATGTTCTTATATAACTTATGCTCTACGTGTAGCGTTTAACCTTAAACTAAAATACCTTTAAAATAATATAATTTATTTAAAAACTGTTTATATTTTACCGATCATTCATTGATCCGACACCACAAACGACATTGATTCAATTCAATTTTAATGTAAATTAGACTCTTATAACACACTATTTTAATATTACCTGTACTTATTCATTAACCAGGTTGATTTTGAACTTCACTCTCCTAAACTGCCAGGGTATACCCTGTATGGAATAGTTTTCCAATATTTGGCAACTCCTTATTTCAACAGCCTAGAGCTAGCTATTGTGCTACGGCAATCCACCATTGGGAGCCGTACATCCCGAACTGCAAGCTTCCATATTCCAATAGATGATGCTAGTTCACAGCAACCTCAATCTGTTTTTGGTAATGGTTTACCCTGAACTGCCATGTTTGTGCCAGGAACTCACGGCATGTTTTCTCATTTTAAAAACTAGCTATGCCAGGCGACTTTGAAAACCTTCACTCCATGTTTGGTACTCTTACAGATTGAAGTGTTATACTTTTACCCCTAACTATACCAACGAATTCTTCAAGTAACTGAGGAACGATTGCCAATCCAACGTTAATATGCATTCTTTTCGTAATAATTTATATATTACATCATGTTAGGCAAAACGCAGAGCAGATTAGATTCAAGGTCAAACAACTGTACTGGTTAGTCGGAAGATACTCTCAACTTGATCTAAAATCAAAGAGATTGGTTTATCAGTTAATCATAAAGCCTATTTGGATCAATGGGTTTGCACTAAAACATCAAACCAACTAGTAATCCAACATACCAAAACTCTAAAGTTCTACGATTGCTTATCGTTAAGTAACCAACAAAGAGCTGCACGATGACCGCGAAATCAAATGGATACAGCAACGTGGAAGCAATTCCATTTACTGGACAAAACGCAAGAAATCAGAAGATTGCAGCTTACCAAACCACACGAACTTGTTTACTGTATAAGTGTATTTTAATTTTAGCTTAAGTGGTTTCGTTTTATTTTAATTTGGAAAATATACATTGATGTATTAATCCCGTACTCACCTTGTTTGTGTATTAACGCAAGTACAACAGAACAGTTCCAATAAATCAATTTGTAAATTAAGATTGTAGTAAGCTTATATAATATTAGATGTAATTAATTTAATTTTTCTAAATTCATTTCCTTGATCAGTAATTTGATTATGTTTCCTGGAAAACCCATCGCCTGCACTTACGTGTAGAATTGTACTTTAGTTTAAAGCTATTTTATTAGTGAGTGGCATCACTGATGATCCAATCTAATTCTAATACAAACGAGACTATTATGGTGAAAATATCACTTGTCACATTACACCATTATATGAATCCTACAGGGGATGGACAAAATAATATGAATACTTATAAATAATATTTTTAATAAGTTGTTGAGCTACCATTTGCTTTTGAAACAGCTGCAATTCTTTGAGAAATAGATTCGTGATGCTGCTCTAAAACTCCCCATCAGTTATGTTAAGGGAAGATGATTTTATTCTTCTCAAACCAACATTACACCTTTTTGGCCTTTTTATTTATGAGCTCATTATCATCTTGGAATGTGGTACTATTTGGCAGCAACAGTAAGATTCAATAAATAATTCACTTTATTCTTAAGGATATCAAAATATTAATTCGAAGTATCCGGCCAGTGATCTGAATGAGAGGATCTGCTGAATGAACACCACGACATTGCCGTCCACATGATAACGGAACTTCAACCATACCTGGTTGTAGGAAGCAGTGAGTTTTAATAATAGGCATTTTTGGGCCTTTCCATACAAAACCCGGCTGTTTGTAGGAAACAATTTAATAATTATTATTCATCGCACCATACCATTTCTTCTAATCACCAAGTGTCCAGGTTTTATGCAGGTTGCACCACTTCTTTCGCGCTTAGCGTTAGCTATCGTTATAACAAATGTCACAATGGCAGCCCATCTATGAATGTGGAGATTTACCGTGTTGGTTTTGTCGAAACATTATTATTTAAATGAGTGTGAGTTCAGCTGTCACTTTTGCCACGATAGTTTTATGTTGTCTATCCACAACATTTTTAAGGTTCGTAGGTCTCATTCAGTTAACTTTGGTTTTCGCCTACTATTCCTCTTCACCGATTATGTTTTACCAGGTCTTGTGTATGCTCTCATTACAGTGGATTACCGCGACACGTTAAACAATTTGACTGTTTTTATCATAGACCCTCCTGATAACCCAGCACCATTAAAATATTTGGTGCTGTAATCGTGCTATACAACATATATAGCCCGTCCACGACAGCACGTCACGATGTTGGCGCATCAACAATTTTAGTTTACAACATTTGCCGTTTTATAACCTCCTATTATTATCCAATATTTTAATAAAATTTTCAGAAATTTGGTAACATAGTTTCCATATAACATCAAACAGCAATTCGGCTTTTTTTAATTAGAATAAAATGGGAAGAAAAAATTCACCCCGGATTTAAAACGACTTTTTCAATATTACGAACTGCAAATGGTAGTATATTCATGTCATGTATAACGTGAGGGTTGTTTTATTAGAATGAATATATTAATATGATAATAATAAACTAATATATTTTAAATGGAACCTTAACAGGTCAATTGAAAAGTCTCCGGCCTACCATAGTAAAACACATTTTTTTGGCAAAATTATTTTTTTTTATTCAACATAATTTCCTTCAAGGGTGATACACTGATTATAGCGACCCTCCAACTTTTCGAAACCATTTTTGTAGTACGATGTGTCCTTTGCTTCAAAATAGGCCTCAGTTTCGGCGATCACCTCTCACCATTCGACGAAAATTTCTTCTTGGAAAAAAACTCGGGTTTATTACGCTTGATCATCTTTAAACACTGCTCCAAATCATCAAATCGTCGTTGTTTTTGGTCAAAACTGAGCTCGCGCGACACCCACTTTGCACAGAGCTTTCACACCCAAATATTCTTGAATGATATGTCATACATTTTCAGTTTATATCTTTAGAGTGTCTGCTATTTCATTCAATTTCAATTTACGATCATTCAAAATAATTTTATTGATTTTTTAAATGTTTTCGTCGGAAACAACCTCTTTTGGGTGTTCACTGCGTTCACTGTCTTCGGTGCTCATTTCACCACGTCTAAAGTTAGCATACCAATCTTGATGGTTGATTTTCCAGCGTCGAAAACTTTTAAAAGCATTATTTTATCAAACGCGAAATTCCTTTTTATCCATTCCCGTGAAATTCCTACTTTTTCAAAATGCTTCACAATTATGTTATCAGTATGTATTATGTTATCAATATATTATTAATTCACAAAGTAATGATCCGACAGCTGTCAAATTTATACACGCATCTTTTGAGGATTTGGGCTAACCAATAAACATATAGATTTAATTCTAGTAGCGCCATCTATATGCCAGGCCGGGAATATTTCAATTAACCTGTTACACACTGAAATTTGCAATATAATTCATCTATGGTGCGCATTGATTGTTTTATTGGACGGGCTATATGCATATAATAATATAGTATAATAATGTAGTATAATGATATAGTATAGTATAGTATAATAATACTATAGTTAATCCAATAAAACAGTTAAAGCAGGTCATCAAAATTTATTACGTCAGCACGCCGCAATGTTGCCGTGTCAAATTTGATGTATTCACTAACGTTTTGAGGAATTTTGTAAACATTCAGTTATATATTCCGACACATCAGACAATACTCTGTTTATTTTTAACTAGGATAAAATGAGAAGAAACCGCTCCGAGTTTATAACGAATTTTACACTTTTACAAACTGCAATTGACAGTATAACTCATCTATGGTGCGCATTGATTGTTTTATTGGACGGGCTATAATAATATAATATAATAATGTAGTATAATGATATAATATAACATAATAATAATATTGTAATCCAATAAAACACTTAAAGGAAGTCATCAAAATTTATTACGTCAGCACGCCGCAATGTTGCTGTGCCGATTTGGACAAATTCACTAACGTTTTGAGGAATTTTGTAAACATCCGGTTACATATTCCGACGCATCAGACCATACTCTGTTTCTTTTTAACTAGGGTAAAATGAGAAGAAACCGCTCCGAGTTTATAACGAATTTTACATTTTTACAAACTGCAATTGTTAGTATATTCATGTCATGTATGACGTGACGGCTGTTTTATTAGAATGAATATAATGATAACAATAAACTAATATATTTTAAAAGGAACCTTACAAACTGCAATTGACAATATAACTCATCTATAGTGCGCATTGATTGTTTTATTGGACGGGTATATATATAGTATATACATATATAGTATATACTATATATATATATATATATATATATATATATATATATATATATATAATAATAATAATAATATAGTATAATAATGTAGTATAATGATATAGTATAACATAATAATAATATTGTAATCCAATAAAACACTTAAAGCAGGTCATCAAAATTTATTACGTCAGCATGCCGCAGTGTTGCCGTGTCAAATTGGACGTATTCACTAATGTTTTCAGTAATTTTGTAAACATTCGGTTACATATTCCGACGCATCACACATACTCTGTTTATTTTTAACTAGGGTAAAATGAGAAAAAGCCGTTCCGAGTTTATAGCTAATTTTACGTTTTTACAAATTGTATTTGTACCCATTTGTACACACATATCTTCGATATCATCTGTATGACGTGCATTGGCTGTTTTATCGGAAGGGTGGTATTCATATTGTATTCATGAAGTATGTTATTCAGTGCTAGTGATACGACACTAGTTATACACATTAATTATCGTTTATAAAAAATGTTGAAATAAGATTTTTTTGTTAGATTTTCTCGTTTCCTTTTTACAAACTGCGGAACGTGGGTTCCGAACCGCAACTATAACAATCACAAACATAAATTTGCGGCCATGTCCCAGCAAGGTTCAAACCTTCAACTGTCGCTACAGTAGAACATAGAAACATAGAAATAGAAACATAGAATACATAGAAATATATTTTAATATAATGGCAAAATGATCTTGGATTTGCATTTGAAAATATGATTGTATAACAACCAATTTAATTAAAAATTAATCCACATATTTATATTAATCTTGTTTGTTTCTTGTGATTTTTAATTACAATTGATATACAATTGTATAGCATGATTGTATTAATTGATATTTAATTGGTTTGACGCATATTACCATATCTGTGGTTTGTCGCTTGTGGTTTGTCACTATGGATGATCACTCAAGTGCAGTGTTGGGAGAAATTTACGAGTTCTATGCCGAATTGTTTTTCGGACATTTATACGGCGTTTTGTACATTATTGTTAGATTTATGTCTAGATATTTGGCGCCAGTGGTGTGTGGAATTCTTGATTACTACCAACTCGGAGTCGTATTGACGTTAATCGGTTTTTAGGTTACTTAAGTTGACGTGAATTTTGTTTCATTTTATTCATGAGTCATTCGTTTTTTCAGTTGTCGATAAAAAATGACGATAATAAAAAATTTGGTTAATAGATTAGGGAGGTGCCGTATGTAAATGTTGTCATATTTATTTTTCATCTCATTATTTGAATGAATGATTGAAGTGAATGGTTGAAGAATATACGCCTAAACCACGTTTTTTTGGCAATGCGTCAGTTGCAATCAAGGATGCATTTGATCTTAATAACAAATCAAAAATATTTATGGTATATTCACAAAGATTTGTTTTCTTATAATTTGTAACCCCACGTCTTTTGCATTATTTCGTTTTCTTAAGGTCTTCTTAATATTTGAAGATGACGATTTTTTCCTATATATATTCTGAATTTTTGCATTTGTATGTAGATTTCATTTTTTAGTAGATTTGTTCACATCTAAGCTGTAATTTTTTGATAGATTCGTGCCTTTTGAACGGTGGATTCATCTGAAAATAAAGAGAACTATTTTATTTTGCTGGTTTTGGAGTTATATCTATTTACATTCCAAGTTTATCGATCGATCTTCTTCTTCATCTTCTTTTTGCAAAAGGCTGCTAATATAAAATAACCATATACTTTTGTTGTGTTTTAATCTGTAAATAGAATTGTTCAAACCTTCAAGGAAAATAGGATTGCAATTAAGTACCTATAAAAATACATAAAAAAAGATGAGGTTTCGTAATCGAAATTGCAACACGTAATTACTATCTTTAATATATTTAAATATTCTATTCTCAAGTATATTTTGGACATATTCTTTGTAACTAGTAATTGAATAAAATATTTTATTAAAATTCAATTTTTTAATTTCCCCCTGTAATATTAATAAAATTTAACATTATTTTTAATTCCCATCCCGTACTAAATAAATACGCTTTGCGCGACATCTGATGACTTGTCAGAGCATATTTTGGTTACAATTTTATACAGGGGTGATCGCACCTGTCTTAATTATTTGTAAAGAAACTAAGAAAACAAAACAAAGTCAAAGAAAGCAAAAGGGTTCACGGGTGACTATTATATGGACAGTTTTCGGCTGGGCTAATATAAAATTATAGTCAAAATAAAGTAGTAATAACCGATATAAAGAGCGGCATATCAAAGATAACCGTAATTTTAAAAATATATCTGAAGAATTAACTGTATACTTTCATAAAGTTTTAAAATCGGCTACTCTACCTGGACGGGTTGCTTGAAGTTCTTAGATCATATTACTATTTACATTTAATTTTTGTTCGACTTTATTATTTAATTACATACAGAATTTCTTAAAATACATCAAATGTAATTAATAATAATGGTAAATATTAACTGTTATATTTTTATATTTTTTATCTTTTCTTTTTTTACTTTTACTACTTTTTCTGGATTTTAAATCTACATGGATAATTAAAATTACGTTACGTAAATTAAAATACTTTATATTAAATTTTATAATATGTTATTATTTTTGTTATATGGGACTTTTATACTTATTTACACTTACTTACACTTATTTCTGAATAAATGCAATTACTAATAATCATAAATATAAATGTATGCCCAAGTGGGATTCGAATCAAAACCACCAAGTTAGCCGTATCAATTATTTGACAGATATTTTATAAAATACATACAATAAATAAAGTTAATTTTGAAGTTAGTATAGGTTCTTTTTTTACAACTAACATGTATATCAATTACATGTCGTAAAATGTATTTTTAATAAAACAAATTTAAGTATGTCAATTATTTTTTTATATATATTTTAAAGTCTCCTTTTACCAACTAGGTTTATCTGGACTGGACCTACAGTTTAACGTGGGTTCAGAACCGCGGTCCTCGGCATTAAAAGCCTGCCAACTGTCGAGTGCCCAACTTAGAAATCATCCCAGAAAATATCCGGATCTTAGCCAACCTGGTTACTGACGTGACAGGGATCATTTTCCTTGTCGGATTTTACACTCTTTCCTAGGACAATCATAAGTGTTAAACAATCACAAAAATATTTACGACCCCAAACAGGATCCGAACCTATGACTATTACAACGGTAGATGGATCGTCCTGTCACCTTTACCACTGCGCCACCAAGCTGGCTATTTCAATGAACTACTTTTAAGCTTACAGATGAACACATTTTTTTATTTCAAATACTGTGGTAATATGTGTCGTTCAGAACATATTCAAAAAGTATGAAATTTTAAAAATATAACGTAGGTATGTGGAATTGGAATGTTTTAAGTAAATAATGATATTAATCGAATGTATTAGGAATGAGTTTAATGCAAAGTATATGGGATATAAATAAATAACAATTCAACATAACCTCTTTTATCTATAATATAAAATAACTGCCCTTACCTTTAAATATGTATCATATTTACTTAAAATTAAATGTATATGTATAAATGCCAGTACAAAACACATATTTGTAGTACAGCTATTCGAAAATATAACCGTCAAATGAAGGTTTGCAATATTGAATACTTGTATAACCAAATTCTTGTCAAATTCCATAAATGGTGAAAATAAAAACTCTCACTAAAACTCATTGAAATTTAGTTATTGACATAAAATAAAATATCTTTTATTGGATTAATTAAAATTTAAGACATGAGGATACCTATCGGTTCTTTAAAACGCCAAGTCTAATTCTTAAAAAACAAAATGTACTAGGCCCCTAGGTAAATCGGCAAATTTATTTATTAGGTGTAATATAATGTTTACATTTAATATAATTGTTCCTTTGGCAACCTATACAGACCATAAAATCATCAAATTTTGATGGAAATCATTTTATTACCTCTAGACCTTTGAGTAATAAAATATATAAGGAATGGTAGAAGGGCTAAGTTATCAGGTATACGAGTGCTATATGACTACTGTGCGAATATTTCTTATTCAGTTTTTCAGCAGTGGTTTTAGAGTGAAGATCGATATTACTAATCACTTTACAATGTCTTTGCGTGATTTAATTTCGCCCCTGAAAGAAATACGTAAGAAAAAGCCTAGTTTAAATGAATCTTTTTACCAAGAATGGCTTGGACTTCTGGGTGGTATCATAGACAATTCGGACCTGAATGCGGTTAGTATTGAATTAATTATTTTAGTTTATAGAATTATCGTTTTTAAATTTAATTAATCGTATTTTGTTATAAATCTAGAGTATGATGACAGACAGGGAAGACTCAGTAGAAATTACTTCGCCTCGCCATCAAGTTTTCCTGGAGTTGGTCCAGACCGAGTGCAATTACGTCGATATATTGAATTTAATTCAGAAAATTTTTAAACAATACATGGAAGACATGATAGAGGAGGAGCCGTTGTTGAATAACACAGAAATTAATCTAATTTTTGGTAAATTGATGCCTATTCACGAGATTCACGTTAAAATGTTGGAAGAGGTATGTGATAAATAATATATATAATATGTATAAATACATTTGCAATTATTATTATAGCTTCTATGGATCAAGTCGAATTGGTGCGAACAAAGGAGTATTGGGAGCGTTATTTTAAACCACTCTACAGACTTACAGCGAGCCTATCCACCATTTATTAATTATTTCGAGGAAATGAAGGAAATATTGTTTCAATGTGAACAGTCGAAACCGAGGTTTTCTGCTTTCCTGAAGGCAATGCAGACGCGACCTGAATGTGGAAGACAGAGTTTGCAAGAATTAATGATCAGGCCAGTCCAAAGGTTGGGCAGTATCAGTTTATTATTAAAGGGTAGGTATTGAAGAAGTGTTAACCAGAATCCTCGTTATTTTTATATGGAAAAATTAATTTAAAAAATGTTTTTAGATATCCTGAAGCAAACGGACAAAGATAATACAGATTATGGTGATTTAGAGCAGGCGTTAAAATCGTTAAAGGATGTGATGAAGCACATCAACGAAGACAAGCGGCGAGCGGAAGGTCAAGTCACACTGTTTAACATTTTTAATGATATCGAGAACTGTCCGGTAAGTAATACTGTTAAAAAACTCATTTTGATAAAGCTTCAAGTCGGGTGACTTAATTTTTCGTATATTTCAGCCCGATATTGTGTCCTCGCACCGAACTTATATAACCAAAGTGGAAGTAATCCAGCTCGGTACTACCGATTTACTTTCGTCCAAAGGATATACTAGTCTTGTGTTCTTCCTGTTCAACGATAGATTAGAAGTTTGTAGGAGAAAGTCGAAGACGCCGTCTGTTGGAGGATTTCACTTTTTAGGCAGGTCTATAGTAAAACCCTATAAGCACGTTAAGATGATGCCCTTGAATTCTGTAAAAAGGGTATATACCACATTTTATAATGTGAAATATTTTTATTAACGGTTTTCTTTTATGTATAGGTTATTGATATATCGGAGAAGGATAAATGCCGTAACGTGTTTGGCTTGTTATGCAACGGAAGCGAGGAGTTAAAGGATAAGTTGTTCTGCTTTTCTATATCAAGAAATGACATGGACAAAACCAGTTTTTTGAATATCTTAAGTAGAACTATGGCGAATAATATGTGTTCTGCTAGCGCTGTAAGTAATAGTAAACATAATCTAGTTAAACAAACATTACAATGTTTATTTTTAGGATAAATTTGTATTACATTTGGAGCCGCATCAATTGGATCTTAACACAAGTGATTTAAGCTTCGGTGGTTTGAAGAAAGCGTTAAAATTAGCTAAGTTAAAGGTAAATTATTTATTTTCAAGTATGCAAATATAAACTAACGCTTAAAGCATATTTTAGGTTGAAAGAACATTTTCATTTAATAAATCGCCAAAGGGTCTGAAAAGAACTACTGGGTCCGTAAGATTACCGAGTAGTACTAAGAAATCATCCGCAGCATCTCTAGCTGATAAACGGTTATCAAGCTGTACGAACCTTAAGGTAAGTTTTAATTGATTCTTCTTGTTAACGTGTCTATAATGCTATTTTTATACTACAGGAATTAGGTGATATTGCCGAAAATTCTGAAGAATCCCTCGCTGTGTCAGTACAATTAATTCGTAAAACCAAGCAGACATCAAATAGTAATAACTTAAAAGTGATTTAAATGTTTTAATCAATATTTATGTTCTGTCTTATTTCTTATACAAATTGTTCGATTATATACATTTTTATTTATAATATTGTAAATATGCTGTAAATTTTTTTAATGTATATGTTATTTAATATTTAGAACAAATTGGCTTTAAATTATTTGTTATAATTTATTTGACTTATCCGATTGTGATAAAACAAGATGTGATAAAATTCCAGTATTGTAAAATAACCTGTACTGATTATTAATTAAATGATTTTTAATAAATGATAATCCATATATTTGAAGTATTTCTCTTTTTACTTTTATTTGACTTATACTAGGTTATTCAATATTCGGCGAAGGAAATGGGACAATGGATAATAGTTATAAAACTGACCCTTAAACCGGAATTGATTCTACATTTTCTAGTGGGCTCTGAAAATCTAGCAAAATATCCCTTTACCTATTCCTTTAGTAAACTCCCTCTTCAAATGGACTTATGCCATGAATATTGAGAAGTGTTGGAGCCTGAGGGGAAATTAAATCCACATAATAAGCTACCTGGAGAAATAATTAGCTGCATTCACTTGCAAAAATATTGTATTCTATTTTTGGCACAAAAAAAAATTTTAAAACTCATGGCCAAATGTAGTAATATAAATTTAACTTATTCAATTATAATGTATCTATTTGATAATAATATAAATTTAATATTTAAAATATTCTGAGAAAACTCAATATGATCAATGATTCCATTTATATTTTATAATAGATCATTTAAAATTTGACAGGCATTGATTGCAGTATGTACAAATTTACTACAGATATAAAATATTAGCAGATCTCCAGTATTGCATTAAAAAAAGTTATTCAAGAAATATTCTCACGATATTCCTTAAACTAAATAGCTAAATTTGTTTGAAGGATACTTGGAAATGGAGATAGCTTTTCATATCTGCAATAATACAATAACAATTTAATACATAGCCAGCCCTTTTTTCAATGAGGATAGAACGACCAGGAGAGTTAAGAGAGGTAGAAGACAACACTCATTAAACGAAAACTCAGGTCAAACACTGTAAGAACTTTCAAGCAGCTTACTAGTACACGAATCAGGAACTTCCTGACTTGCTTGTCACACAAAGAAGCGAAAGTTTTCTGTGACATATTGAATTATAAGGTATTTATTTTATGATAATATAAATGGTATATTTCATATACTTTGCAAAAATTCAATATAATATTTAACTAGAAATCATATGTGTCCATTAAATTTTAATTTTATAAGAGAGCATTTAAAATATGACAGGCATTGATTGCAGTATATATAAATTCACTAAAGATAAAATATTGGCAGATTTCCAATATCAAAATAAAATTAGTTATTCAAGAAATATTCTCAGGATATTCTTTAGACTGGGTTTTTTTATAATTTGAATGATTACGAAATAGTTAACTATAAATAAATATAAAATATTTAGAGTAATCATTGAAATTTAATTAAGAATTTGTAGAAATGACTTATAAAATATAATTAGAAATAGCTAAATTTGTTTGAAGGATACTTGAAAATAGAGAGAGTTTTTCATATCTGCAATAGTGGAAACAATTTAATACATAGGCTTTTTCTCAATGAGGATGGAACGACCAGGAGAGTCAAAAGAGGTAGAAGATAACAGTCATTAAACGAAAACTCAGGTCAAACTCTGTAAGAACTTTCAAACAGCTTACTAGTACACGAATCAGGAACTTCCTGACTTACTTGTCACACAAAGAAGCGAAAGTTTTCTGTGACATATTGAATTATAAGGTATTTATTTTATGATAATATAAATGGTATAACTCATACACTTTGCAAAAATTCAATATAATATTTAGCCAGAAATCACATGTGTCCATTAAATTATAATTTTATAAGAGAGCATTTAAAATATGACAGGCATTGATTGCAGTATGTATAAATTCACTAAAGATAAAATATTGGCAGATTTACAATATCAAAATAAAACTAGTTATTCAAGAAATATTCTCAGGATATTCCTTAGACTGGGTTTTTTTATAATTTGAATGATTACGAAATAGTTAACTATAAATAAATATAAAATATTTAGAGTAATAATTGAAATTTAATTAAGAATTTGTAGAAGTGACTTATAAAATATAATTAGAAATAGCTAAATTTGTTTGAAGGATACTTGGAAATAGAGATAGTTTCTCATATTTGCAATAATACAATAACAATTTAATACAAAGCCCTTTTTTCAATGAGGATGGAACGATCAGGAGAGTTAAGAGAGGTAGAAGACAACACTCATTAAACGAAAACTTAGGTCAAACTCTATAAGAACTTTCAAGCAACTTACTAGTACACGAATCAGGAACTTCCTGACTTGCTTATCACACAAAAAAGCGAAAGTTTTCTGTGACATATTGAATTATAAGGTATTTATTTTATGATAATATAAATGTTATATTTCATATACTTTGCAAAAATTCAATATAATATTTAGCCAGAAATCATATATTTCCATTAAATTTTAATTTTATAAGAAAGCATTTAAAATATGACAGGCATCGATTGCAGTATCTACCGATTCACTAAAGATAAAATATTGACAGATTTGTAATATCAAAACAAAACAGGTTATTCAAGAAATGTTCTCACAACATTCCTTAAACTGAATTATCTTATAATTTGAATGATTACGAAACGGTTAACTATAAATAAATATAAAATTGATATGTAATTAAGAATTTGTATAAGTGACTTATAAAATGTAATTATAAACAATTAAATTTGTTTCAGGGATAATTGGAAGGAGAAATAATTTAATTTAATGTGTGTATTAGTACAAACAAATTTGTGATTCAATAAGGGCGAATCGATGTTCTGATGACAGAGTTTGATTTACTTGCTGTATCTATTAGGTGTCATGTATTGGCCAGCAATATATATTTGCGAAAATTCCTTTTTGGTGAAAAAACTGTTAAATTCGATGGTTCTAACATTTAAAACTCTATGTAAATAACAATTTTTCATTATTGACCTATTCACTGTATACCTCCGCCAATCATGGAACGGCCAAAATGGCATATTCGGCATTCATTGCTTTTGTTAAAAAAGGTTGATATGTCATTGACTGTAAAAGCTTTTAGAGAACTTTCTGTTATTACATTTACTGCTATCATATAATTCATTACGTTCTTCAAAGAGAGGATTGAATTATTTTATAACTCAGTTGCCAAAGCGAAAATACCCCGAAAATAAAAATGGTGCTCTTAAATATCCGAACTTCCGAGAATCGGAAAGTATACGTTGTTGATCGAGCTTTGAAAGTAAATTTTAGGTGCGTTTTACGTTCATGTTCGAAGTTTAAAGAGGTTACCTTCTAAACCGTCACCAGAGAGGGGCATTACCATGAGTTTTTTTTTTCACGAATACTCGTGAAGTAATAAGCTAAGTAAACAGTCTGCAGTCAGGACCGAATATCATTCAAGAGCATCAAACTTGGGTAATCCAACCAGTTTAAGTGACACTATTCTCCTAACGGAATATTCTATTTACCATCACAGTGCACCAGGCAGCAAGTGGTATAACATGTAATAGTACATGTCCACCAATCTCCTTATATAAGCTAGCACATCAGTGTATGCCACTTGTACCAGCCAGTCCATAACCCATATAAGTTAACCAATAGAAAGAACAAGACGAACGACAATGACAAAAGCATTTGAAGACAATGAATTGTGATACTTATTGACGAAAGTCATATTCAAACTCTAAAAGAATTTTCGAAAAGCTTTGCAGTTAACTGTTAACGAATTCACTGAAAATGCCATTAAGCTGCTAAATCCGAATAAAACTATTACTGTATATTATGCATTGTTGCAAAAAAGATGAGCAAACGAGTATCAGACGCAAAATTATCCTGTTGCACAACAACGCTCGATCATACTTTGCAAGAGTTGTGAGGGATATATTGTCGCAGCTCAAAAGGGAAGTTCCGCTGCGCTAAGTGAGGATACATTACTCCACAAATATCTCCGGATTTAGTGCATGCGCACTCTTCTGCATAGAATAAACCATAGAAAAGAATAAACTCTTATTGTCTTCCTTTTCTAATGGTGGGACTTTTCGAGTCGATCGGTACAGTAAATCTAATAATCACAACAAAAAAAATTAAGTAAATAGAGCTGTATGTACGTATGCGTCAAACTCGGATTATTCTGTTTTAAAATTAAAAGTAGCTCAATATGCGCATGCGCCAAATCCGGAGATATTTGTGGAGTAATGTATCATCGCTAAGTATACTAATTAGACATAGCGCCTTCTAATTAGGAGTGTCGGCTACCGAGAAAAATATCGATATTTCGATATATCAATATTTTAAAAAATTTCATTATATCGATTTCGATTTTTTTTTAAATATCGATATGTCGGAGAAAAAAATAGATATTTATAAAATATTTATAAAATAGATTTCTACGCTAAATTTTTAAAATTAAGTACCCATTTAAAGGTTTATTAAAAATAGTTAAATGGTGTTTATAATGTTTTTTTACAATGTTTAAGAAATATATTTAATTTTTTTAAAATATCTTCGAAAAAATATTGATACTAAAAAATATGAGCATTTTTTTGAAAAAGTAAAGTAAAGTAAAGTTTTTGTTACCCTTTAAAAAGTTGTTTGTAAAGTGCCATCAATTAATTAGTTATTTATTAATTATTAATTAATTATTTAATTGTTTTTATTAATTCACCACTCATTTACCTACAACAAGTTCAAAGGTCGGCAACGCCGGTGGATTGGTACCATGCAGTTACAGGCTAGAAAAGACCATTACGACGACGTCTCGCTCTCTTTTCTTTTCTCCACCCCCTTGTAACAATACTACTTCCACAGCGCTCCCGTACTTCTGTTGTACACACCACATGTATCATTCAATGTTAATATAAACAAATTTTATTCAACCGGTGTTTTTAGTTTTCGTGCAAATTCCTTCCAAAAATAGTAGTGAGTGTTCGGACAAACAATCGCATCGACAGCCACACATTTCGACCCATCGACCGACCTGACGAACATTCCTACAATTGGTGACCCCGACGTGATCAAAGTGCCTAACAGGTAAACCAGCTCAACATAAGTCACTCGACAGGTGCTTGACACGTGCATGGAAGAATAGCACGAGGAATGGAACCCAACAAAATCACATGGTCGACGTTATCCAACGAGACTAGCCTGTTGGAGGAAAACCACAGAAGCCCATCATGTATATCATGAACACACAAACACCCTTGCATCACGAAACGGGACACGTAAGGCACCAAACTTATAGGTAACCTCAAACAAATCGGAACGCCCCAAGACGAACCACGTCCTGCTACAACTTCGATGGCAGCTGATCCCGTAAAACTCCTCTCTTAGGTTGGGATCCCCATTTCATCAACAGTCCCTGGGCGTTTGTTTGCGTGATTTCGGGTGCATTCCGGAACCTCCACCACATAGAGGTATGTTCCACGGCAGTTCCACTAGGAGGGGAGTTATGTGGCGACCGCCACGACCCTTTAGGCCACCACGCATTCATCTACAACATACATAAGCCTAGCGACATCTGTTGGAAAAAGCAGTACTGACTTTATAGTATCCACAGTGATACTGAAGTGAAATGTTTACCGCCATAAAATCTTGCCGTTTATATGGTGGGATTAGAGAAATATAGAGTATTCTGAACTGCTCAAAACATAATAGAACTGTTACTGCAGATCTCTACCGACATGTGTTAAACAAAATTAACATACCAGCAATACATGTTGCAACAGTTGTGAAACATGCATTGTTGCATTACCATTTGTTGAGATCTATGCGGCTTTGCTGGCACGCGGTTTACATGCTGAAGTGCGAGAGGTGTTGGTGATTGAATCACCGCCAAACCAACATCGTTCTTTTGACACGGTATCGCTACGTTGCTAGCAAGATGGGAAACAGTTGTAGAAAATGAACGAAAATACTTTGATTAACATATATTCTACCAATATTAATAAATAAGTGCTTTTTTAAAAGAAATATTTTTCTTAGAAATTAACAGTATTACCACATATTTTAAAAAACAAGTATATATTAGATATTTACCTATATTAATATAGTAATATATTGTATTATTAATAAACAATCAGGAAGGCTTGATGAGTAATATCACAGTTTGATAAGTAACATTACTGCGATATATTATACGGTCTTATCATAACGTAACCACTATTATATATGTTACTATAGATAACTAACTGCACGAAAGTTTAGGGATTCACCGGTGCATTTGCAAGTAAGTTTAGATATAACTCACAATTTAGATGAGACGTTACTAGTTCTATTTATGAAATACTATTATAATTATATGATAAATAATTTATCTACAAGCTCGTTACAATTACATAAATCGTATACTGTTCTGCGCCACTTCCGGAATATATCTCTCATCTAATTGCCGTCAAAGTTGCTGCGACATAATGCTCAATTGTGTAATATATTTTGGTACCTAGCTATCTAAGTAATATTAACACCACGCAATCTATAGTCTATTCAAAGTTTTTTTATATAATCGTCATGGAAATTTATGACGTCAAAACATCGCAATGTTGCCGCATCAACTCTGAGTTTTAGTACAGTTTGGCTTTGACATACAAGAAAATCCTAATCTAAATAAACTAATTGAACAAAAATGTTATCAAACATTTTTATTTTAACATTATAGTATATCTAAAAATTACTTATTATACATCAGTTAATTATACAGCCACGATAACTTATAGGTAAGAGTTAACACCTCTTAGCACTATTGCTTTAAAGAATTTTGCACACGTCCGATAAACGGAGGACGGCGGGTGGTCAGAAGTACGCAAAATTATTGAAAATATTAGGTATTACTACAGATTAAAACCGACAAACGTTATTTTAGCCCTTTGATTATTTTCATAAATTTTAAATCGCTCTATAAAAGTTGGGCTCACAAATTGATTGCGGCTTTAATAAAATATTTCGAAAAAGAACGAGATAATGGAGGCCCCCTTTTGCTTATAATTTCTGTTAGAGAGATAATTATTGATGATATTAAATAATATAAGTCGCTATAATTTTACTGAAAATGTTTTTTTAGCGAGTTGCTGCCGCGCTATTTATTAGTTAATAACATCGCTTACAAAATGAAGAAGAATACGTTAGATTCACTCAAGAAAACGCGTCTACATACGAAGAGGGTGACGAACCTTGATCATCTTGATATTGGCTCTATTCGAGATCAAATATACGAAATGTATAAGAACAGTAAGTACACAAACTATTTTATCGATATAAACATAATTTAATATAATTATTTTAGAGAATATTTTCTGTCTGGAAAAAGTATACATAAAAGAGTTAGGGACATGCAAGTTTTTTAGGGATGTAAGATCCTCTCATACACTCTGACAGGGCATAGGATTTAAATGGTGTAAAGATAACCCTCAGAGAGGTTTAAAGGAAATTCCAGACATTGCCTTAAAAAGACGTCAATTTTAAGGCGTTTCCAAGGCGCACAATAAAACCAAGGAAGAAAATTTATTTGAATTTGTATATCTTGATGAAACAGATATTTCAAAATGGGGCACTCTTGATAAGACAGTGACAAAAAAGCGTAAAGACAACAAAAATTGATGGAAAGAAGTAAAAGTTACATTAGAATTCGGTTCGGTTTTGTTGGTCATTATATTTATTAATAATTAATTGCAGGGACTAAGAATGGTTTTATTTCTGGAGTGGAATTGATGTTTTCCTCCAAATCCAAGGGCGACTGACATGGAGAAACGAACCATGTTTTTGTTATTCCGCATAGGAACATCATCTATTATTATGGACAATCCACCAAATCATAGCACACTAGTAGAAAAAATCCCTGCAATAGCATAAACAAAGCTAATGAAGGAATGGCTTTCAAAACATGAATTGAGTTTTGAACAGACTACGTTAAAAACTGAACTATTTGAAATTGTTACTAGGTAAATATCAATGAAATGTTTCATTGCGTTTATGACATTTAAATTTTCATAGAAATAAGCCCGTAAAAAGATATACAGTAGATCAAATGGCTAATCAATATGTTCACATAGTATTACGACTTCCTCCCTATCACTGTATATTCAATCCAATCGAGTTGATATGGGGAGTAACAAAGACTTATTATAATAGATATGCTAGTCAAGAAGGATATTCCATCAAGAACTGCTTGGATATGTGGAAGGAGGTATTGTCAACCATAACACCTTCGGTTTGGATGAACTCGATAAGACATCCAGAGGAAGTAATTGATAAGTGGTGTAATCGTGAACATGTTTTAGACAGATTAGAAATTAACAGTTTAGTGATTGAATTGGACAATGAGCATATTAATATATGATATAATGAGATATTTTGAAGGACAAATTGTACTATAAAAATAGCATCGAAAAGTTGGACGGTCGCTATAATACGTGTATCACCCTTGAAGGGAATTATGTTGAATAGAAAAAACTAATTTTGCCAAAAAGTGTATTTTACTATGGTAGGCTGGGGACTTTTCAATTGACCTGTTATAGATGGATAGAGCCCGATCATTGTAATAAATAATCACAAAAATATTAATTTCTAATAATAATATACTATAGAAAGATTATTCAAAATACATTCGTTTAGAAATTAAAAGAGGGATTACTGAGATTTTACCAGAAATAAAAACACGAAATTTCAGAATTTGCCACGTTAAGTCAAACATTAATCAGAAGTACTACGAAACATTGACGTCACTTATAGTTTTCTAGCTATCATTTTCGCATTCTGACCTATAAACTTTTAAATGTGCTTCGATTTTATTTGGATTATTTATCTTACATTTTACAGTTATAAAATTGGTTTAAATAGTCAAAAAGGTAAATGAATAAATTTAACTGGTATTCATGAAGGCTGATAACTTAGATTTTGCTTAGAATCGATTCATCGATGGTGACCGTAATAAAGAATCACAAAAATATTTATCTCTAATAATAATATACTATAGAGAGATTATTCAAAATACGTTTATTTAGAAAGTAAAGGGAGGATTAATAAGATTTTATCAGAAATAAACACACACAATTTGCCACATTAAGTCACTACACTAGTCAAAAGTTCTACGAAACACTGACGTCACTTACCGTTTTCTAGCAATAATTTTCGCATTCCAACCTTTGATTTTTTAGGATATTTCAATTTTATTTGGATTATTTATTATACATTTCAGAGTAAAAAAAAGTGTTTGAATATTTAAAATAATAAAAGAAACAATATAACTGGTATTTATGAAGACAAATAACTTTGTCTAGAATTGCCTAGAATCTATTTATCAATGGTGAATGTACTGTGTGGCTGTAATCGAAATATTAATATTAAAAAGAATACTAGAAATTTTATACAATTGAAATAATTGAGGAATATTAAGTAAAAATACCATGGGTATAAAACTTGCCAGAAACTTACACAATAATAGTACAATCTCCTGTTGGTACTGTGAGAATAGTGTTATTGAAATCAAGTGTCCTATATTTGCTAAGATAAATCAAAATTGTATCAATGGTAAACCTACTGAACATATTATTATTTTTTAAAATTATTTAATTATTACATTGTTGTTAGTCGTTTCCGTATAACCTACAATTTGTCTTTATGATAACTTATATTTAGGTATATAACTAGGAGAACCCATCGTCCCTATTTCAGTCTCTGGTGAAATAATGTTTATACAAGTCACTGCTGTATTTTTAATTATATGCACCTCACTTCACAACACTCCACAAGATCAGATGATTCTTTTGAGTCGGTATCCTGTTCTGGTGGTATCCAAAAGCTGCAATACTTCAATATTTTCATGAGAATAGAGTCTTTCCTCATGCCCCCTTGCAATTCTCTTGATTTCTTGACTAACTGTGGGTTTCTGAAGGTCTCGATGTAGGTAATCAGTCCTATAGTATTTGGGTGCGCCCACAATACCCCTCAGGACTTTGTTCTGAAAAATTTGTATTTTATTTATGTTACTCTTTGTAGAACATATCCTTAATTGAACTCCGTATGTCCATATAGGTTTCAGTATTTTAATAACAAATTATTATGTACTGATAATTGTGATTTTTTCCAATTATCCAGTACGTTTTTCTATATTTCAATTCCAGTTCTTTTCTTTTCATCTTTGTATGTTACTTCCAGCAAAGTTTGGCATTAAAAAATTATTATGATAATTTGAAGATACACATTCAAATACAATAAATAACAGGTTTAAATTATATACATTTGATGTATATAATTAATATTACAAATATGTGGAATGAAAAAATGTTTCTAATATTGTGTCAAATTAACTTGTGATACTTTAATAATCACAATTCATACATTATAATTTTAAAGTTTATTTTAATAACAGCCTTATAAACTTATACTCACATACAACTGCAATACTTCATCAAGTACTTTACAAAAACTGTCCTTTTGCATAACATGCTTTAACATGAATTCTCCTATGCATTTTTAAACTAGATCTTTGCTTAGTTTGTTTTATTTTGTTTAACTTCAGTGATAGCACTTGATTTTGCGCATCGACACATCGTCTGTATATAAGATATAGTATTGGAAATGTTTGAATATTCTTTTTTCTATAACATATACGAATAAGACTTCAAGAAGTTAATAAAACAATTGTTTAGTCGAATATATATAAGTTACCCTCAACTAGGAGAAATATAGCCCATTAAACTACTTGATGTACACGAAATGAGATATTCGATGTTGTTTTTTTTTCTAATATAAACATGTTATGATTTGATTGACACTTTTTGAAGGCTTGGATTTAATTAATATTTTTCTTTGAATTTTGGAAATATGTTGTCATTTAGATGTCATGTAAGATTCATGACATTATATTAAATATGATTTTCTATATTGTTTGTAACTGAACAAAATTATTATGGACCCATATACATAATAAACAAAACAAATGAGGTCTAAACTCAAATGTTATTAGTAGTATTATTTTCCTCAATATTACATTAATTATACTTTAGATATAAAATTAAAGGTATTTAAAACAGTAAATACTTAATTGACGTGACTGAGATTAATTTTCACTCTTGCCTTATGGATAATCACAATTATGATCAAACATAAACATAAATTTATAAACTTGCTCCAGCAGGATTTTTAGGAGATAAATATAAATAACCTTGTACTTAGCGGCATGATATAAAAGAAAATAACATGTCAATTGAAAAGTCCCCGACCCGACACATAGATGGCGCTACTAGAATTAAATCCATATGTTTTTTAGCTAGCCCTAACCCTCAAAAGATGCGTATATAAATTTGACAGCTGTCGGATCATTATTTTGTGAATTATAACATTTTGAGTGAAGCAACTTTGGTTATTGTAAATAAATGGACAAAAAGGAATTTCGAGTGTTGATAATATATTGCTTTTTGAAAGAAAAAAATACAGTTGAAGCAAAAACTTGGCTTGATGCCGAGTTTCCGGACACTGCCCCATAATATCTGCTGGAAATAATATCAGCAACTTTGTTCAAACAGCTACAAAGAAAATAACAAAAAAATGGCAGCCTGTACTAATAAAAAATAGTCACTATAGTTGGTCAGTTTCAGCATTTTATATACAGATTGTGGCAATACTTATTTGGCTATATGATAATAAACTGCATAATTAGACATGCTCGAGTAGGCTGACTGTATAGTGGAATGATAAGAATCCAAGAATGGGGCCATTCATTTATAACATAAAATGATTTGGAAAAAGGGGTCGATCATGTCTTATTTTTTCTTACAAATGATCACAAAAATACACAAAATTGATTATTAATTAAAAAATAAAATTACCCTTTATAGGTACAAATAAATTCTTAAAATTTTTTTATTTGAAATATAAAAATTAAAACAAACCAAAACCTGTATTTTATTTCCTTTAACTTCCTACATAATAAATATTAACTAGTCGGCCTATTTTTATTTTATATTTCCTTTAATCATTTTACGTAATACATAAATGACATCAATAAAGTAGAGCTTATATTCAAGATATAGTCCACCACTAGTTCTTTCTTCACTATTCACAATATACTGGTGAATGAATTGATATATGTTCAAAAATGTGTATCTAAAAAGTGTCTATTTCTATTATTCAAAAAGGAATATTAATATGCATGCATCTAATATCAATTGCATTTGCATCTCTCTAATATATATATATATATATATATATATATATATATATATAAATTTAAAAAAAATATTAGGAACTGACATGTTTTCTTATATCAACATCATTGGGACTCAATGGAGATGTTATTCCTTATATTTAAAATTTCATTACGATGCGACTAACTCCTTTCGTTCTAATGTCTGTTTATACAGATGACTAAGATTTCAAAACAAAATAAAAACATCTTGTCCGGTGATCATAACAACTCTATTGTCATTAAGATTTAGAACCCTGTTGTCATCTTGTTTACCTTACGGATACTTGCTACCGCCTATTGAACGGAAAGAATCAATAGGGGTCGAGTTAAAAGTATTTGTTAGATTTTCGTTCTTTATTTTATTATTCAGCTATTATAAATAAGAAAAATAATTAGAAAATAATTACATTGTTTCGACAAACTTTATGGTTTAGTAAATATACAAGTTATATTAGTAATATTATTGCTACTTTTAAAATTTGTTCCACAATTGGCATACCATTAGAAAAAGCCTACAATTAATTATAAAATATTATTCATGTGTTAATTTAATGATTGAATGATATTAATATATGATATATGATAGCTCATTTTTTGTTATAACATCTTTATTAGATACGCTTAGTACAATCTTAATTTACAATTAATTTGTTACTACTTTTCCTATGTACTTGGATTAATTAACAAGCAAGACTAGTGCGAGAAAATACATCAGTGTGTATTTCTCAATTATAAAATTATAATTATTTATTAATTATTAACTTATAACTATAGTTTACACTAATAATAGACACTAAATGTTCACACAAGTTCGTATGATTTTGTTCGTTTCAATCTCCTGACATCCTGCGCGCTGTCCAGCGGTTGTATTGCTTCCACGTTAGTATGATTTAGTAATCTTCTTTCGTGTTTCAAGGCGAAATCCTGCACAACTTCGCAAATCCATTTAATTTCCAAGCCATCGTGCAGTTCTTCATTGGTTACATAGCAATAGGCATTGGTAATCAATCGAAGAACCTTGTTTTGACAGCGCTGTATGACTAATTGATTTGATTTTTTAGTGCAACCCCATATTTGCACCCCATAGGTCCAAATTGGCTTTAAAATTGTATTATTTTATTGTAGATCAACCTTTTTGATTTTAGATCAAGTTGAGAGTATCTTCCGACTAACCAGTATAGTTGTTTTATTTTGGTTCTAATGTGTTTTGCTTTTTGTCTAACGTGATGCTCCCAATTTAATCTACCGTCAAGATGGATTCCAAGGTAATTTGCTGATTCTGCTTGAGGAATCGGGCATCCATTGAGTGATATAATTAAGTTTTTATTATTTTGCCTTAATGCAAATTTAACGTGGACAGATTTGGAGCTATTAAGTTCAATTTTCCAATCTTTCGTCCATTTGTAGATTTTGTTGACTGCCACTTGCACTTTTTCTATTGCCCTAGGCAGAGATATATCCTTTGTCATAATAACTATGTCGTCAGCAAGAAGTGTTTCGTTTGTTCTTGGAATGTCAGCAGTATAGAGCAGATACAGGAGAGGTCCTAAGACGCTACCTTGTGGAACTCCAGCCAAGATATTTTTAAATGTCGAGAACGCCATTTCGTGCGATACTCTAAATTTTCTTCCGAATAAATATGACTTCAGCAATTGACAATAGTTACGCGGTAATAATTTGCTCATCTTACAGATTAATCTCAAATGCCAAACCCGATCAAAAGCTTGTGAGACATCCAGGAATATTACAGGGCAGTATTTCTTTTTTTCAAACGCTCTTTCAATAGCCGCAGTTACTCTGTGCACATGATCGATTGTTGAATGGTAATTTCGAAAACCAAACTGGAAATCTCATATTGTTACCAAATGTTTAACGCGTTTAAATATTAGTTTCTCAAATAATTTTGATATTGCAGATAGAAGCGAAATAGGCCTGTAAGATTCGACTTGTTCTGCAGGTTTGTCTGGTTTTTTGAGCATAATTATTTGTGCAACTTTAAAGCATTTCGGGATATGCTTCAGCCTTAAACAGGCATTAAATATATATGTTAACATGATGATTGCTTTTCGTGGCAGTTCTTTCAATAATCCAGGTGGAATGTCATCTATACTAGGTGCCTTTTTAGGATAGAGGTTATCAATTTCAGTGGCAACTTTCAGTGGAGAAAGCTCATTAATGATCAATTTTAGCTGTTCAATTCAAGAATGGCCCTGATACACATGAATTCGTAAACATATTATTGGTATTATTCTTTATAATTATTAATACCCTATAAAACTAACAATTTATAAACAGGAAACTAAATGATTGTTTAATTCAAACGACACTAAGTTTAGCCTATAATTTTAAACTTAAACTGATCTGATATTTTTTACAATATACATGGAACAATATTAGTAAAAATATTTATAGATATTATCAACAAAAATAATATATATTGTAAATAAAAGATGTAACCCAACAAGGAGATCGAAATTAATACATGAAAATAATAAAATTGAACATGTCGTTAATAAAAATAAAACTTATTTTAATAAGGACTAAGTTGTGAATGAATCCTGAGGGTGTGAATCTTGATAATTTCAATTCACATTCTCAATTTTATTTAATCTCAATATAAATCTTATAACATTTAAACGTATTATTCATTTAGTAAACATATTTATAGATATTATCACCGAAAAATAATATATATTGTTAATAAAAGATGCAACTTTGAATTATAATATGAATGTAGTAAAATAAAACATATTAATATCAAGAAATTCTTATTTTAAAAATAGTTAAGTTGTTTATTCTCAATTCAAAGTATAATGTATGCTCGTGTTGTTCTCGTGTTGTAATTGTCTAAAGATTAATAAAATGAAATTAGCAGGTAACTGAGAGATGAATCTTGTATTCCCATCGAAAAATAAAATATATCGTAAATAAAAGATGTAACTGAACAAAGAACTGGATTATTATATGAAGGTTATAAAATAAAACATATTAATAAAAGACACTTATTTTAAGAAGGGTTAATTTGTTTACTTTATTCCATATTCAAAAATATATTTATGCTCATGTTGTTATTGTATTATAATTGTATATAATTTCTGTATTGTACATAATTATTTTATTGTATTGTTATAATTATCTAAGCACTCATTAAATGAAATTAGCATGTAAATGAGGGAATAATTATTGATTATTTCAATTTACTGTTCTATTTTTTTAAATATTTTAGATCAGTTTATATGTTTCTCTCCAATAATCAATATTATCTGCAATACTGTTATTAATAGGAGCCAATTTCAATACATTTTTGGTTAAATATGTTTTTGTATTAAATTAGGTGTCTTGGTAAATAGTTTTACATTTGTTAAACATGAAAAAGTGGTGACAAAAGCTGTGCCAGTTGAAGTTATTTGGACTCTCAACTTAAGCTGAGCTAACATGTCGATTTTTTTCAATTTTCGTTAATTTTTTTTTAATTCATTAAAGTTCGTCAGCCTTTTGGACTTCTTTTACGTATTTTGAAAGTAGCAATTTTGATTTCCAAAGCAAGAAACTACCTGGACAACTAACACACCATATCTCAGTGATGAATAAATGCTAAATGTGAGAGGAATTTCTCGCTGAAGATGGGTCAAACACTAAGAATTATCTAAATTATTGTGGGCTGACTATCAACAGTAGGAAAATTCCGAAAGACATTGGGAATTATAAGCTAGAATGCACATTGGCTGATTTTTTTATACTCTTAGAATTACGAAGTATCTGTCTAATGAGCAATAAGTATTTGTCGTGATTTTTATCAATAATTGGCATCAGTAAGTACTCTCCTGTACAATCTATATTATTATTACATCTATATTTTATTTATACACTTGTACGAGTTAATACGTACAAGTGTAAAAAAGTACGATATAATTGTTAATATTTACTGACAGACAACTTTATATGCATACTATATGGATCTTACAATAATTTATCAAATGAAACTTAAAAAAACATTAAGGACGTTTTTCTATTTGATTAATATCCAGGAGACCAAGCTTATGTTATATATTTGGTGGAATTAAAACGGTATTAACCAGGTGTTGGTCCATAAGACTGTCACTTGTTCAAATGGCCGAGGGGTGTCAGGTCAGAAGTCTATTTCTTGTGAAAATGTAAATAAATAAGTCGACTGACGAATGTCATTTAAAGTTGAAAATTTTTGACTAATAAAGGAGTCTTACTGGCAAAGAAAGACGAGATATATGTAATCCTTCAATCTCATTTTACATAAACTATTTTTTAGGAAACTTACCTACGATTTAATTGAAACATCTAACATAACGTAGTCATATATTCATGCAATCAATTAATTTTGAAGCACTGGGTACATTTTGTTTGATTATTATACAATATTGTACCAGAATTCTCAAATAAATGTATCCAGATTTATTTTCATATAGTATGCATAATGCATAATGATCTCGGGAAGAATTCCAGAGGTTTTTTATAAAATTCTTTATGTACTGTCCTTAAATACAGTTCTTGATAAGTATATATAAGAAAGCATTTTGTTCAACGTTTTGCTGATAATTTTTTTTTCACTTTTCAATCTTTATATAGATTCTGTTTTGAAAAAAAAATATCATCTTTTGAGGCAATCCAAGAATCAAACACATTTTTTACTTCTTCGTAATAAGTGCTACTCGGCAAGGCCATGAGCCATTTGGTGAATATATAGGAAAGCTTTTTACAGGGTATTCATAGATTTTTGGCTTATTCCTCCTGGAATTTATTATATTTCACCCGGATTATTAAAAAAAGTGCCATGAAAAGCAATCATTAGGTTGATATACGTATTTAATACCTATCTGAGACTGAAACACGTTTCTGAGATGTTTTAAGATGGCAGAAATAATTATACTTTAAAAGCATGACAAACTTGTAGAACAAATCAGATATTACAGGCCCATCTCGCTAATACCTGTGATATACAAATTATTTGAGAAACTGATATTAAAATGTGTTAAACCACCTAAAAATACCATACTTCCAGTTTAGACTTTGAAATCACCATTTATTAATTGACCAAGTGCATCGAGTAACAGTGGTAATTGAAAAGGCATTTGAAGAAAACATTTCGAACGTCTCACAAGCTACTGATTGGGTATTGTATTTGGAATTAATTTTAATTTGGAATGTGGTTTCGAATGATATTCTCAATATTTAAACCTGTTTCAGTTGGAGTTGCGCAGGGTTGTGACTTGGGACCATTCTAGTATTTGCTCTACACTGTTGATAATACAATAACAAAAAGAAAAGTTCTCGGAATATTTGCCAACGCTACAGTCATTATGGTAAAGGCCATATTTCTGTCTAGGGATGTAGAAAAAGTATAGGAGGCCGTCCACAAGATCCACAAATGGACTACAGACTAGAAAATACAGCTTAATAAGAGTACAATTGAAAAGTCCACGGCCTGACACATAGATGGCGCTAGTAGAATTAAATCCATATATTTTTTAGTTAGTCCTAACCCTCAAAAGATGCATGTATAAATTTGACAGCTCTCGGATCATTAGTTTGTGAATTATAGCATTTTGAGTGAAATAACTTGTGTTATTGTGAAAAAAATGGGTAAAAAGGAATTTCACGTGTTGATAAAATATTGCTTTTTGAAGGGAAAAATACAGTTAAAACAAAAACTTCCGGACTCTGTCCCAAGAAAATCAAACATCAAAGATTAAGTTAAGATGCTAAGTTAAGATGTGGTGAAATGAGCACCGAGGACGGTGAACGCAGTGAACACCCAAAACAGGTTGTTACTGACGAAAACATTTAAAAAATACACAAAATGAGTTTGAATGACCGTAAATTGAAATTGAATGAAATAGCAGACACTCTACTAAAGATATCAACCATATGATTCATATGATTCACGAATATTTGGGTATGAGAAGGCTCTGTGCAAAACCACGAGTTGACGATTCGGAGCAGTGTTTGAAGATGATGTGACAGTAAATGAAACAGGGCTCCATCATTTCACTCCGAAGTCCAATCGACAGTCATCCGAGTGGAGTGCAAACGATCAACTCGCTCCAAAGCGTGGGAAAACGCAACAGTCGGCTGGCAAGGTTATGGCGTCTGTATTTTGGGATGCGCATTGAATAATTTTCATTGACTACTTTGAAAATGGAAGGACCATCAACATCGACCATTACATAGCGTTATTGGACAGTTTGAAGGACGAAATCGCTGAAAAATGGGATGATGAGAAAATTACATTGAAGATAAACGTGATTATATCACATTTAAATCAAATTTAAAAATTTGTTTGTAAAGTGCCATCGATTAAAAACCTAATTAATTTGAAAGGGTTCATTTACTTCAAACAAATGTATATTCGTCAAGATATTTAATATTTTGGCTTAAGGCTCTTTAACCGAGATAAACTTTTCAACAAGGATGTTAATAAAATACATTGATACAAAATAATATAATACAATTTGTAGGCCAACAAGATGAGGTTTATTTTATAAACAAGATATTATCATGCCTGTTTTAGTATATTGTTAATAATAGATACTTAAGCTGTCCTTTTAACGCCTCGATTTTACCATAATAAGAGCACAAGAATAAAGACAAGGAGCTATAGACAATTTTGATTATATTTGCCACGAGATATGTTATGTTTTCAATTAGATTGCAGCCATTTATATATCCACATTTAATTATTTTTTATTTATATATTGATATTTCATTCTATTTTATTTATATACATTATATATTCATTATATACTTATATTTTAGCTTTTGTATAATATTTGTATTTATATAGAATTTTATATTAATAAATGGTTTTGAAAAATTATATTTTGGCTTTATTTGATATTTAATTGGTCAGTAGAATGTGACGTCAGAGGTTAGTTACGTGATGCGTATGAAATCGTCGAGCAATGAAATGTTCTCCTAATAAAATATTTTCATTACAGGTGCCTATAGTAGTAATTGAAAATAACCGACGAAATTCAGCGAAATGACGTTCTCAGCGCCTTCCTGCTGAGACCACGTAAAACAATTCTGAAAATATTTGTATTAAGTTAACATTCTATATATTACTTTATGATATATTTATACCTCTTTGAAAATGTCAAGGTTTGTGGCTAAAAATATGGATTTACGGAACGCATTACTTTTCTTGCTTAATCAAAAGAAAAAAAACGCTGAAAGTAACATTTTGATGGCAAAGACTTACGAATGCTCTAACCTTAAAAACAATTCTCAGAAGCGTTAAATGTGGCCCAAAAAACGACAAGCGGCCGATCATAACTAATGGGGAAAATTCAACAGATGGGACGTTGGGTGAATATTAATTGAATGACTGGCGAATGGAAAATCGAAAAATCATCTGCGAAATGCTGCTTAAAAGGTATGATCGGAAGTCATTTCTGCAGTTAATGGTGACGGGTAATGAACAGTGGAATTATTTTGAAAACCCTAAGCGCAAAAATCATCGTTCATCTGGCGAAGCCAGTCGATCAACTCCAAGGCCAAATCGTCTTGATCATAAGACCAGAGTGACGTGGTGTATTCGAACTATTGAAGCCTGATGAAACAGATAATAGTGATTACTGCCGCTAAAAAATGATGAATTTGAACCATGCATGGATCGAAAAATATCCGGAATATGTCCGACATGGTAATGTGATTTACTGCACGATAACGCGAGGTCTCATGAAGCAAAATCGGCGAATGCGTCATATTACCGCACTCGCTGCACTCTTCAGACCTTGTCTATAGGTACACCCGGTATGTTGTTTACATATATCTAAATTCAAGTGAAGGAGCAGAAAAAACTGGTAGTGTTTCATTTTGTTAAATTTAAGAGGCTTATTAATTTCATACCTAGAAACTGTATTGCTGTCTGTCTGCTTAGCTCTTATATGAATGATAAAAAAGTAATCATTAGATAATTATTATGGTATGATTCAGGTTTCGGAGAAAGAGTTTCTTTTTTGTAATTAGAGCAATCCACAAGTCCATCGCGCATCCTCAAAAACGTACTGTATGAGGTGGTTTATATACTAAAAATTGATTGTAATTTTCTCGGCAGATCTGAAATAAAGAGGTTATATAAGGCAGGAGCTAGCGGAGAACCCCGAGGTACGCCAGCATCGATTTGTTTTCGACTGGGATATGTTTTCCTGATCTTGACCTGGAAAGATCTGTCCGATAGATAGGAATTGATGAGAGCGGTTAGGTTTTCTGGGAGACCTAACCGCATGCATTTTGCGATCAGGGTTGTGCGTGACCTTCTTGAAGGCTTCGGTTAGGTCCGGAAGGACTGCTCCAAGCTTTTTACGTTGGTCAAGAGCGTGATGGATGTGTGCGGCCAGACGGATAGCCTGATGGACGGATGAGTGGTGAGCGTGAAAGCCTTTGTGAAAGAGTTGAGAGCGTGGAGTATTGCCCTCTAGGCAAGTTTCGAAAATAGCACTGAGAAGGCTGATGGTACTGCAGTCAGAGGGAGATGATTTTGCTTCTTTCTTGGGAATAACCGCTATATGTGCGTGTTTCTAAGACACCGGGAAATGTTGCAGCCTCATGATGGAGTTAATGATGTTTGCCAGTTCAGCGAGGTGCTTATGCGGGAGCTTTTTTAACTGGGTAATCGATATTCCTTCGAAACCTGGATAGTTTTTGGTTTGAAGTTTGCCGATCATAGTCTGTAGAGATTTTGGAGACACGAAATGGTTGAGAAGAAAGTCTGGGGTTACTGGTCTTTTGATGGAGTTGGATTCGTTGATGACAGTGTCGTTGTCTTTAACTATGGTGTTCTCTACGGGTGGGAGGAATTTGATCTGAGCCTAGTAGGTCTCTGCGAGGAACTCGACTTTTTCTTGGTCAGTGACTGCGAAATTTCCTGTAACCGCTAACTTTAGGGGGGATGGCATTGTGCGTCTTCCCCACGAGGCATTTGGAGAGCCAGTGTCATTCACGCCAAAAAGAAGCATTTCATCGCTCGCCAGGTCGAGACGGCCCTCCTTACCCCTTGCATATTAAGTGATATTATTAGTTTGATTTAATGTAACGAGGAAGAAAATGCGGTCATGCACAAGGAACATTTCAACATGATGATCCGCTAAGTCGCAATACAATGAAAGCCATTGTTCAATTGAATAAATTAGGCTTAGAATTGATTCACAAACTCATCAGATATATCCGCAGCGATTGACCTTTTGTAGACCCCAAAAAGATGTTTCGTGCAAAAAAAAAATGAAGAAGTAGTTGTCGAAACTGAAGCATCTTTTATGAGCAAAAAAAAAGAAAAGAAACGTTGGGAAGGAAGTGAAAATCCAAAAACAAATTCCTTGACCGGAGGTTTATCGAGTGATGTTTTATATCGCTTTAGTAACTAGTATTAATATTAATATTAATATTTTATTTCATTAATAATTTGTAATTATTTGGTAAGATGTTTCTTTGTTGTTTTTCTCCCAGTGTTTGTTTCCGTAATATTATCATATTCAATCAATAAAATACAAATATTCAGTAACGTTAGTATGTCAATGAAATAAGTTGTCATGAAAGAGGCTAGACGATAAGATGAAACATAGAAATGGGCCGTAAAATGCATGATAAAATCCTGTCTTATCTGTAAAAGATTAACGAAAAACTGGTGAATGATATCCAAATATATTCATTCAAATATAAAGTTCTATTAATTATTTAAAATATGTTGGTGTAATGTTTCGGTTTATAATTATATTTAATACAATATATATATATATATATATATATATATATACATGTCATAATAGAGACTTGTGAATGTGAAACAACAAAATAAATAATAATAAGTAAATAATAACACATCAATAAATTAAAATTAAGATTAATAATGTTAATTGTTTATATAAATAATATTCATATGCTGTTAATTATAATAATATCATGTACTATTAAATATTGCTACTAAGTTAATAATTAACTGTTCACTAAAATTGTCTCTAAACCAACCTTGATAATTATTAAAAGACCAAATAAACATATTCTGGTAAACATAATTTTACCAATAAAACAGGCATAATTGATTTATTTATTTTATAATAAAATCAATCAGTATTATGCAAAATTCTCTTTGAAATTAACTGTCCTTTATTTTTTCTAGAACAAATAATATAACGCCTTTAAATTGGATATTTTAATACTTCACTTATTTGGTTGTAACGATGATTTTGTAGTAACAATAACCATTTTTTTAAATATAATTTAGAATTTTTAATTATATTGAATGCTTTTTAATTCTTCAAACCTTTTGAAACGATTTTAAATTAACTTTTGTGTAGGCTGTGTATAGGAATCCCTTTGTTTCTTCAAATTGTTGTATCTATATCTATATCTATTAATCTATACCGCGATACGCTTAGAACGCCCAGATCAAATTTCGAGTCAACCCATGGACATTATATATAAAAATTTTAAAACTTTTTTTAGGAATTAATTTAAGATTTATTAAATATTTTAATTAACAGATAACATGAGAGTAAATATAGGAATGAATTATAGTCAATCTAAAGCACTTATAATTTTTTAGTATAAAATAGTTTAGGAGTAAAAGATTTATATGGAAACACTCTGCTAATAAATCTAAATATTATGTAGACGTAGATTAATTTCTTCTTCTTATATCGTATAATTATTTCATTAAGAATATATTTTGTTTCAATGTTATATATAAATTTTGTACTAATACAAATATCTAATATTAGTCTATATTACATTTTATATGATTATTAAAATTAATGTCATATTCTCTGAATATTGAAACTCTGAAAAACATATTCTCAATGAATTACTCAATATATATTTTACATGTATAATCAATAGTTTAATATTGATTATGTACGTGATACAATTATAATACGAACATCTTCTCACTTTTGCAGCATTTTAAAACCGGATGTTAATCAAGCCATGCTGAATTAATATGAACCAGTATTAATTAGAAAGCGCAATGGCGAGTAAGTTAGATGTGGCAGAACTTCCCATTAGAGCTGCAACAGTCTGTCCTTCATAGTTTTTATAACCTGTGTATAAGCATTGTCATGCAAGATTATGATTTTGCTTCTGTTATTCGCTATTTTGTTTTTTTTTCAATAAAGCTTCGTTCAATTTATTCAGTTGGTTGTTAGATATCTACAAAAATATTTTTATTCGGGTTTAGCATATCATAATACTCTATACCTTGTTGATTGCATCTTGACACACCTGATTGTACCTGATTGCACAGCAAAACATTATGGCTACGAATATTCCGCTTCGTTGTTTATATAAAAATAGACATAGCTCTCCTGGAGTAAAAATTACTATTTCGAAAGGCAACAAACAATGAAACCAATCAACTGGCTCTCCAGGAACGACATCATCAACTAACAATTAAATAAAAAAGACCATTTAAAATGAAGCCGATAATTGAGATATGATGGACCAAAATTACCATGATTTTCCAAAAGTATTTTATAGGCTTCGGTAATAGATTTCCTCAAAGGAGACAACAAAAGCTAATGAATGTTGAAAGATCAATTTTAAGTGTTCTGATTAGTATCAATATACGCTGTATAACTCAATATTATTATATGGAAAACCACTATTTTTTGTTGAGAAATGTTAAAATGATCAAATTTAACATTAAGATTAAGTTGTTTATATCAATACTTCCTATTTTCTACAACAGAAATGGCTGATCAAAATACGCGCAAGCACCTAATATTATTAACTTTGTTGTTACGAGAAAATTATTTTTAAAATAATTGAATAACATTTAGACTGAGCAAATATTTTTTTATTTTTTATTACATTTGTTGTCATAAAATTAGCGATTTTTATTTTTGAGTTTCAGGAAAACAAGATTTAATAATACAAGCAAACCGGTTTTAATAAACCAAACTTTGAAAACAAATCTGACAATTGGAATATGATGGAGCAGCATAACTGCGAACTGCTAGAAGTGTACGCTCGGCTTCGCCAGCAGCTTTCCTGAAGTGGGACAACAAAAGTTAATGTCGAATATGCAATTTTGAATAACTCAAAAACTTAAAATGGAAAATGTTATTATATGTAAACAAATTCAAATGATCAAATGCAACATTAGGTTGTTTGTATCAATGCTTCGTACTTTTTCCGATAGAAATGGCCGATCAAAATATTTGCAAGCATCTAGTATTTTTACTGTGTTGTTATGACGAAGTTATTTTCTAAATAACTGAATAACATTTAGACTGAGTAAATTTTTTTTATTACATTTTTGTCATATAATTTATGATTTTTAATTATGAGTTTCAGAAAACCAAGATTTAATTACAAGCAACCAGTTCTCAATAAACCAACGATTGAAACAAAAACCGACAAATGGGATATGATGGTCATACATCATACATCACTGTAAATTGCTAAATGGTCTCATTTGGGATCGCCAACACAATTCCTCAAATAGGATAACATAAGTTAATGAATGCCGAAAATGTATCTTTGAGTGTTTCCTAATTACTGTCTGTATACGCTGTACAAAACTAATAAAATTAAACTAATAAAAATAAGAAATAAAGCTAACTCAAAAATTTTAAATCTGAAATTGTTATTTCATGTAGGGAAATATTTAAATGATCTAATGTAACATTTAGATTAGGCTGTTTACATCAATTCTTCTTATTTTCCTTAATAGAAAAGGTCGATCAAAATACGTGCAGGCAGCTAATATTATTTACTGAGTTGTTCTGACAAAGTTATTTTAAAAACCACTGAATAACATATAGACTGAGTAAATATTTTCGTTTCTTATTACATTAGTTGTCATAAAATTTATAATTCTAATTTTTGAGTTTCAGAAAAACAAGATTTAATAATACAAACGACCCGTCCTCAATAAACGAAACCTTAAAACCAAAATTGATAATTGGGATATGATGGAGCAGCATCACCATGAGATTCTAAAATTGTTTGATTGGCTTCGTGAGCAAATTTCCTCAAATGCAACAACAAAAGTTCAATGAACAATGAATATCAAAAATTCAATTTTGAGTGTTCCTAATTAGTGTCTGTATACGCTGAATAATTCAAAAACATTAAATGGGAAACTGTTATTTGATGTAGCGAAATGTTCAAATTATCTTCTGTAACATTTAGATCAGACTGTTTACATCAATTCTTCTTATTTTCCTTAATAGAAAAGGCTGATCAAAATACATGCAAGCACCTAATATTTTTTATTGCGTTGTTGTGACAAAGTTATTTAAAAAATAACTGCATAACATTTAGACTGAGTAAATATTTTTGTTTTTTATCACATTAGTTGTCATAAAATTTATAATTTTAATTTTTGAGTTTCAGAAAAACAAGATTTAATAATACAAACAACCCGTCCTCAACAAACGAAACCTTAAAACCAAAATTGATAATTGGGATATGATGGAGCAGCATCACCATGAGATTCTAAAATTGTTTGATTGGCTTCGCGAGCAAATTTCCTCAAATGCAACAACAAAAGTTCAGTGAACAATGAATGTCGAAAATTCAATTTTGAGTGTTCCTAATTAGTGTCTGTATACGCTGAATAATTCAAAAACATTAAATGGGAAACTGTTATTTGATGTAGCGAAATGTTCAAATTATCTTCTGTAACATTTAGATCAGACTGTTTACATCAATTCTTCTTATTTTCCTTAATAGAAAAGGCTGATCAAAATACATGCAAGCACCTAATATTTTTTATTGCGTTGTTGTGACAAAGTTATTTAAAAAATAACTGCATAACATTTAGACTGAGTAAATATTTTTGTTTTTTATCACATTAGTTGTCATAAAATTTATAATTTTAATTTTTAAGTTTCAGAAAAACAAGATTTAATAATACAAACAACCCGTCCTCAACAAACGAAACCTTAAAACCAAAATTGATAATTGGGATATGATGGAGCAGCATCACCATGAGATTCTAAAATTGTTTGATTGGCTTCGTGAGCAAATTTCCTCAAATGCAACAACAAAAGTTCAATGAACAATGAATATCGAAAATTCAATTTTGAGTGTTCCTAATTAGTGTCTGTATACGCTGAATAATTCAAAAACATTAAATGGGAAACTGTTATTTGATGTAGCGAAATGTTCAAATTATCTTCTGTAACATTTAGATCAGACTGTTTACATCAATTCTTCTTATTTTCCTTAATAGAAAAGGCTGATCAAAATACATGCAAGCACCTAATATTTTTTATTGCGTTGTTGTGACAAAGTTATTTAAAAAATAACTGCATAACATTTAGACTGAGTAAATATTTTTGTTTTTTATCACATTAGTTGTCATAAAATTTATAATTTTAATTTTTGAGTTTCAGAAAAACAAGATTTAATAATACAAACAACCCGTCCTCAACAAACGAAACCTTAAAACCAAAATTGATAATTGGGATATGATGGAGCAGCATCACCATGAGATTCTAAAATTGTTTGATTGGCTTCGCGAGCAAATTTCCTCAAATGCAACAACAAAAGTTCAGTGAACAATGAATGTCGAAAATTCAATTTTGAGTGTTCCTAATTAGTGTCTGTATACGCTGAATAATTCAAAAACATTAAATGGGAAACTGTTATTTGATGTAGCGAAATGTTCAAATTATCTTCTGTAACATTTAGATCAGACTGTTTACATCAATTCTTCTTATTTTCCTTAATAGAAAAAGCTGATCAAAATACATGCAAGCACCTAATATTTTTTATTGCGTTGTTGTGACAAAGTTATTTAAAAATAACTGCATAACATTTAGACTGAGTAAATATTTTTGTTTATTATCACATTAGTTGTCATAAAATTTATAATTTTAATTTTTGAGTTTCAGAAAAACAAGATTTAATAATACAAACAACCCGTCCTCAACAAACGAAACCTTAAAACCAAAATTGATAATTGGGATATGATGGAGCAGCATCACCATGAGATTCTAAAATTGTTTGATTGGCTTCGCGAGCAAATTTCCTCAAATGCAACAACAAAAGTTCAGTGAACAATGAATGTCGAAAATTAAATTTTGAGTGTTCCTAATTAGTGTCTGTATACGCTGAATAATTCAAAAACATTAAATGGGAAACTGTTATTTGATGTAGCGAAATGTTCAAATTATCTTCTGTAACATTTAGATCAGACTGTTTACATCAATTCTTCTTATTTTCCTTAATAGAAAAAGCTGATCAAAATACATGCAAGCACCTAATATTTTTTATTGCGTTGTTGTGACAAAGTTATTTAAAAAATAACTGCATAACATTTAGACTGAGTAAATATTTTTGTTTTTTATCACATTAGTTGTCATAAAATTTATAATTTTAATTTTTGAGTTTCAGAAAAACAAGATTTAATAATACAAACAACCCGTCCTCAATAAACGAAACCTTAAAACCAAAATTGATAATTGGGATATGATGGAGCAGCATCACTATGAGATTCTAAAATTATTTGATTGGCTTCGTGAGCAAATTTCCTCAAATGCAACAACAAAAGTTCAGTGAACAATGAATATCGAAAATTCAATTTTGAGTGTTCCTAATTAGTGTCTGTATACGCTGAATAATTCAAAAACATTAAATGGGAAACTGTTATTTGATGTAGCGAAATGTTCAAATTATCTTCTGTAACATTTAGATTAGACTGTTTACATCAATTCCTCTTATTTTCCTTAATAGAATAGGCTGATCAAAATACATGCAAGCACCTAATATTTTTTATTGCGTTGTTGTGACAAAGTTATTTAAAAAATAACTGCATAACATTTAGACTGAGTAAATATTTTTGTTTTTTATCACATTAGTTGTCATAAAATTTATAATTTTAATTTTTTAGTTTCAGAAAACAAAATTTAATAATACAAACAACCCATCCTCAATAAACCAAACGTTAAAGCCAAAACCGTCAATTGACTTTCGAATGACCATGACTTTCTAAAAGTGTTTGATTTGCTTCGATAACATATTTCCGCAAATGGAAAAACACACGTTAATTAATGCCAAAAAAATGCAACTTTGAGTGTTTCTTAATAAGTGTCTGTATACACTGAATAGTTCAATAACTTTACATGGAAAACTGTTACTCGATGTCATTAGATTAAGTTATTCATATCAATATTTCCTATTTTCTGCAATAGAAATGGCTGATCAAAATACGTACAAGCACCTAATATTATTTACTGTGTCGTTATGACAACGTTATTTTAAAAATAATTGAATAAGATTTGGAGTAAATATTTTTTATTTTTTATTACCTTTGTTGTCATATAATTTATAATTTTTATTTTTGAGTTTCAGAAAAACAAAATTTAAATAATAATATAAGTAAACCATTTTTGAATAAATAAAAACTTGAAACCAAAACCGACAATTGGGGTATAATGGAGCAACATTACTGTAAATTGCTAGATGTGTTCGATTGGATTCGCCAACAGATTTCCTCAAACGCGACAACAAGAGTTAATGAATGTCGAAAATGCAACTTTGAATAACTCAATTACTTTATATAGAAAAACGTTAACAAATTCAAATGATCAAATTCCATATTTAGATTAGGTTGTTGACATCAATGCCTCATACTTTTCTCAAGAGAAATGGCCGATCAAAATATTTGCAAGCACCTAATATTTTTCTCAATAAACCAAACATTGAAGCCAAAAGCGACTGAGAGAAATGTTAAATGATCTAATGTAACATTTAAATTAGGCTGTTAACACTTAATATTGTTTACTGTGTTGTTATGGCAAAGTTATTTCAAAAATAACTGAATAACATTTAGACTGAGTAAATATTTTTGTTTTTAGTACAATAGTTGTCATAAAATTTATAATTTTAACTTTTGAGTTTCAGAAAAACAAAATTTAATAATACAAACAACCCATCCTCAATAAACCAAACGTTAAAGCCAAAACCGTCAATTGACTTTCGAATGACCATGACTTTCTAAAAGTGTTTGATTTGCTTGGATAACATATTTCCCCAAATGGGAAAACACACGTTAATTAATGCCAAAAATGCAACTTTGAGTGTTTCTTAATAAGTGTCTGTATACACTGAATAGCTCAATAACTTTACATGGAAAACTGTTACTCGATGTCATTAGATTAAGTTATTCATATCAATATTTCCTATTTTCTGCAATAGAAATGGCTGATCAAAATACGTACAAGCACCTAATATTATTTACTGTGTCGTTATGACAACGTTATTTTAAAAATAATTAAATAAGATTTGGAGTAAATATTTTTTATTTTTTATTACCTTTGTTGTCATATAATTTATAATTTTCATTTTTGAGTTTCAGAAAAACAAAATTTAAATAATAATATAAGCAAACCATTTTTGAATAAATCAAAACTTGAAACCAAAACCGACAATTGTGGTATAATGGAGCAACATCACTGTAAATTGCTAGATTTGTTCGATTGGATTCGTCAACAGATTTCCTCAAACGCGACAACAAGAGTTAATGAATGTCGAAAATGCAACTTTGAATAACTCAATTACTTTATATAGAAAAACGTTAACAAATTAAAATGATCAAATTCCACATTTAGATTAGGTTGTTTACATCAATGCTTCATACTTTTCTCAATAGAAATGGCTGATCAAAATGTTTGCAAGCACCTAATATTTTTCTCAATAAACCAAACATTGAAACCAAAAGCGACTGAGAGAAACGTTAAATGATCTAATGTAACATTTAAATTAGGCTGTTAACACTTAATATTGTTTACTGTGTTGTTATGGCAAAGTTATTTCAAAAATAACTGAATAACATTTAGACTGAGTAAATATTTTTGTTTTTAGTACAATAGTTGTCATAAAATTTATAATTTTTATTTTTAACTTTGAGAAAAACAAGATTTAACAATGCAAACAACCCATCCTCAATAAACCAAACGTTAAAGCCAAAACCGTTAATTGACTTTCGAATGACCATGACTTTCTAAAAGTGTTTGATTTGCTTCGATAACATATTTTCTCAAATGGGAAAACACACGTTAATTAATGCCAAAAAATGCAACTTTGAGTGTTTCTTAATAAGTGTCTGTATACACTGAATAGCTCAATAACTTTACATGGAAAACTGTTACTCGATGTCATTAGATTAAGTTATTTATATCAATATTTCCTATTTTCTACAATAGAAATGGCTGATCAAAATACGTACAAGCACCTAATATTATTTACTGTGTTGTTATGACAACGTTATTTTAAAAATAATTGAATAAAATTTGGACTAAATATTTTTTTTTTTTATTACATTTGTTGTCATATAATTTATAATTTTTATTTTTGAGTTTCAGAAAAACAAAATTTAATAATATAAGCAAACCATTTTTGAATAAATCAAAGCTTGAAACCAAAACCGACAATTGAGGTATAATGGAGCACCATCACTCTGAATCGCTAAGTGTGTTCGATTGGATTCGCTAATAGTTTTCCTTAATTAGGACAACACAAGGTAATGAATGCCGAAAAAGCAATTTTGAGTGTTCTCTAATTAGTGTCTGTATAAGCTTAATAAATCAATAATATTAAACGTAAAGTTATTATTGCATGCAGAAAAATTTCAAATCATTAAATTTGACATTTAGATTAGGTTGTTTATATCAATGCTTCGCATTTTCACCAGTAGGTATAGCTGGTCAAAATACATGCAAGCATAATATTTTTTATTGCGTTGTTATGACAAAGTTATTTTCAAAATAACTGAATAATATTTAGGCTGGGTAAATATTTTAGTTTTTTATTACATTTATCATATAATTTAATATTTTTATTTTCACGTTTCAGTATATAAGGTTTTAATAATACAAGCAAACCCTTCTTAATGTTTAATGGCCGACCTTCTTTATCAACGGAGCATGGCAATAATAAAGAATACGGCAAGCACAATTCAATGAAGCAAACAACCAAACAAACAAATCAAGAAAAAATGTAAACAAAGTAATTATGTACAAGAATACCTGATAAATATTAGAGTGGTTACTGGGGAACGGTTATTCATTCGTTTCGAAAAATCAAGAGCGCCGCAGCTTTAGTCGAATCATCGGCAAGTAAAGTCGACTCGTGTCCCCTCTCTTTCGTCGGACGTGGCTACCTCAGCTCCCTCCCCCTCGCGCTCCTGCACGACGGAGCTTATGTCTAGGAGAGGAATTGTGTCCGACCACGAGCCGACTTGGTACGAGACTGTAAAGTGTAGCATATAGATTTTAGTAACAGTCAAACCTAGTTGATAGCAGTTGATAAGGTCGATATGACAACCAAGCCCGATTATCAGCGAGCGTACGGTAAGTTGATAAAATTTATATTCATAATTTTATTGTTCATTTTATTTGCGTTTGCTTTAGTGGATTTTTTTCGAACGTGTAGCTTAACGTTAGTTGTGAGAGCGGGTTTTCACCTGATATAAGGTTCAGTGTTAAAAGTTAATACGAATCTACCTTTCGACTGGTTATTTTAATTGTTAATTCTGTCAACTACAAGGTATAATTTCTGTGAATATCAAGTAAGTTCTTTAGTGAATCTTTGTTGGTTATATTGAATTATTGACAATTATTTATAAGAAAAACAAAAAATCAAAGTTATTCTTGCTAGGCGTATAGGTCGGCCGTACATTCGGTCGGCATTTTGAATGTCAGGAAGCTCCAACGGCCCCTTTTACTATACAAACAAGAATAAATATTGTGATTTTAATGTTATATATAATGCTTAATAGTACGCGATAATTTAAAACTTTTCAATTCTTTGCAATTTTTGAAATGTCTTTAAATATTTATTTCACCGTTCCTGATGGAAAATGTTGCAGGAATTTCTTTGACATTGTTGGTTTAAAATGTTTCGTTCGTTCACCTATTTTTAATTCTATTTGTCATTAAATTGCTTTATATTATTTCTACTAATTTACCAAATAATAAGATTATACAATCCACGTTTCTAACCTTAAAAATGATGTTGCCTAAACACCTTTTCGAAATTGTTTGATTCACTAGGATGTAATCTCGTTTACACCCAAGTTATGTTTCATATTGCTGTTTTTTTTTCAAATTTAATTAACATACTTTATTGTTCTACTTCTTCATGTATGATGTACAAGTTGTTCTAATTATTAAATTTTTTTCGCCACATATATAATTTCATATTAATTCAAAATATTGTTGTATATAATTTATTAGTTTTTAGGTGATTCCCTAACAAAATACGATCAAAACTTCAATCATATGATAACTCTTTTGGTAAATGTTCATAACCTTTTTAGGTTATTAACTTTTAAGATAATACTCCAGATATTGGACTATTAATTAATGAGTAAAATCGGTTATTTTTATAACATATTTTATTTATCATTTTCATTTATATTTTGCAACTTAATATTACTTTATTGTAGTTTTTTTTAATACAATGTTATTAATCGATGATATCTAATCTACAATGTAATTTTGCAGCCACTTAAAGCTAATTATTTATTTAAGAGAATCTATAGTCCTTAATGCGTTACTACTTTACTCGCATATTAAGTACCACTTCGCTATTGATACATTATATTACATAAAATAAAATAGCTGGGAGCGTCTTCTCATCTTGTTGTAAATGTCTTGACGTCTTGAATGAATATTCTGACTACTATCTACGATACTTACGAAGACATCCCAATAACTGAATTATATAGGTCCATATAGGTTTTAACACGAATAATTGAGATATCCTTCCAGTGAATTAATACTGTCATTTTGAAATTTAATTTCATTTATATTTAATTTTTTTTCTTTTCTTTTTGTTGAGCTTATTCTAACAGAATTTTGCATGAAGGTCATCCCAAAATACTTAACTTTGTTATATTAGACTCTTATTGACTTTCTTTGTCTAAATCAACTTATAGAAATTGTTATTTCGTGTTTCAGTTTTCTGGTTGCTCCTTCGTATTTTGTATCTGAATTAGCATTGAATATTATAGTGCAATCATTTTATCTAGCTATGGAGACAGTTCCCATTAGTGTTTTCATGTGTTTAGTAGTTTATTTCAATACTAAATAGATTTCCACTATATATTATTTCACTAACATTTTCTGAGGTGTGTGTGTGTGAATCTTTTTTGCTAAATCTTGTTCAAGAGTTGGGCTACGTTCAAGAAGTTGGGCTGTCCATCAGATCAATTGTTGAGTATTTGTTTATAAAGTCAAACCAAGTATACTTTTTATGTAGTTTTCCCAATAGGTTATTTATAAATACTTTAGATATTATTAGTCTCGCTTCTTTATCTATTCTATTGGATTTTTCAATAAGTTAATAGTTTCAATAAGTATATGTTGAAATTGTTTGATATAAGCTAGGTGTGGGCCATTCACGAATTAATTTTTTATTTGAAAAGTCTATTTTCTATCGCCATTATCTATGAAACATAGAATCGTTAAAATTTTGTATATGTCAATTGTGTTTTCAAAGTTCATTCAAAAGTGCGCTTCCTCTAAATAAGTTTCCCAGACTGTAGTAGTAAGGAGCACTTTATAATTAAGTTGTATATAATGTACTGGAGGTAGTGCTCAATCGTGTATCTTCCCATGATAATTTGGCATCATTAACTAGTGAATATATTCCGTTCCGAATCCGTTTTTATTTAAAAACAAACTTGCTAATAATGGTAAGGTATAAATAATCGTCATTGTATTTAAAAAATATAAGCAATGTAAATTAAAGTGCATGTTATACTTTATTCCTAAACAGAGTAATACATAAATTTGACTGAGATCACAAGCTTAATCAAGGTCCTATTATCTCACGAAATTGTTAAATACACATAATGTACACCCATCAAACATACCTGCTGCTCTGATATTCCAATAATGCCAATTAATGAGTTAATGAGTTTATTTAATTAATACTATTCTTCAATACTAAATAAGTTCTGATATGATATACTACAATATTCAACATGATTTTTACGTCATAACATATACTACACCAAGTATATTATAAGCGTTATAGAAGATGTGTTTACATATATCTAGGAATTCCATATAATTTTAAAATATGATTATTATTAAAAATTGTAGTCAGTAATTGAAGTTAAATATATTTAAGTTTATATCTCGGTCAATTTACGTGGTATTTATTTATCTTAGCGTTACTATTAATATAATTCTGATATAAATTTGAAAAATCCTCATTTCATATATTGTTTTAAATTGTATATTTTCTTACATGAGAAATATGCATGATATATATACCACCTACATACGGAAATGAGGAGCTGCTTGTTTGATAATACAAAATGGTAAATATATTTTTAGATATGATTCACTACATTCTGTTGTTATTAGCTGATTTCTTCTGGTACTTTGAAACAGTCTCTATTGGTTCAATTATGGTTTGTTTTTAAATCTAATAAAATGGGTTGTTTGTAATATTTCGCTTCACGGTAACTACATTTTGGATTATCGGAATCATCATCAATAAGCGTTAAAGAAAGTGCTGGTGGCACCAAAGAGCTTTAAACATTTTTTAAATCAGCTTTCAGGTAATCTCAATTTTATATTCTATAGATCTTAATCCAAGTCTTTTTGGGTTTGATGTTTGAAACTTATTGTGTCTATTTATCTAGTAGAATAGTAGTGTAATAAGTTAAAGTTATAGCAAGCAACATTTTTTTGCCGGTTGAACAATTTCTTTTGAAATCCGGAACATAATTTTTGCCTTTAATGATCAAAGATTGGTTTAGACGATTTAGAATGCATGAATATTAGTTGTAAGAGTATTATAGAAGCCATATTGTTGGTGATTATATATTCGTATTGATCATTAAGTCACAACAAAAATGATTTTTCAACAGGATAATAAGTGTGAACTTTTAAAAATCGTTAAAATTTTTATCGGGATGCTTAAATAATAAGTTATCATCCAGCCACTATATTCATGGGATATTATTTGTACTGATCCATTAATTCACATTAGAAATCATTGTAATTCATTAGTTTAAAATGCGACACAGTTGAGGAAAACATTCAGTCACAAGTTACAATTGTTTGGACATGCCTGTTGAATATAAGGTTTGGGAAAACGAATAGAATTCTGCGGCGAAATCGGCTTTTTGAGTGAAAGATGCCGAGAACAGCTTCTTAAAAGATACACAAGTTCAGCTATCTGAAAAATAGGAGACTAGCATTGTCTTAAGAAGTACAGAAGTCCTACGGCTCTGAAAGCAGTATTAGTTGAGAAATAGACACTCTCCACAAGAACCGGCTATGGATTTATGATAATGACACAAATCAATAGATATTCTCAGGAAACCTGTAGCTTTTACTTGCTATTTGATAATGTATTAAACAGGTGGAAACAACAATAATTAGTAATATTCCGTAGTTCCTTTTTTTCCAACGAGGGGTTATCTGGACTGGACCTACTGTTTAACGTGGTCTCCTAACAACGGTTCTCTTAATTGAGCCTACCGATTGGCCGGTTGGATAAACTTGGAGATCATCTACCAAAAGACATATGGTCTTACCCAGGTTACTGGTGTGACTGGGATGGTTATTCCTTGTTGGATTTTCCACTGTTGTCTTTAAAGACATTTATTATTACGATGTCCCAGCAAGATTCGAACCCACGGCTATCGCAACAGTAGGAGGACCGTCTATTGCCTTGACCACTGCGCCAGTCAAGCCGGCATAATAGTTCCTTTTTGTTGAAATATCTACATATTTTACTTACAATTTTAATTTATCCTTCTAATTCACCTAGAATTCAATATATATGTTATCTTATATTGCTTTAATAGTTCCTTTAATCATTAATATGTTATTACTAGTCGTTTCCGATTAACTTAAAATTTGTCCCTACAATGACTTAAAACTAGGTATTTATTTAGGGAGACCCATTGTTTTTCACTTCGGTTCTAATAAAATAAAATTTCGGTGTTTTTACCATTTAGTACACTTCAGTAAAGAACTACACTAGGTCACACTGTTTGATTTTCTTGAGCCTGCGTCCTAGTTCACTGTTATCCAAGAATTAGAACATCTCGGTTTTAACATATGAATGGAGTATTTCTTCATATATTGTTGCGAATCTCCTCTATGACACTTGGAATCCAAAGGTTTCGGTGTAAGTAATTGTTCCTACAGTATTTGGGTTCACAACAATACTTCTCAGGGCTTTATTCTAAAATCCTTGTATGATAATGATATTATTTCTCACATAACATCCCCATAACTGAATTCTATAGGTCCATATGGGTTTTAGTACTTACTTGTACAGCAGCAACTTATTACATACAACGAATTTTAGATTTTCTTCCATATAACTAACACGTTATTTATATTTGCTTTAATAGTGAAAAAGTAATAGTATTCAAATTATTCAGTTATCTTTTCTTCTGATCTATGATGCATAATCATCTAGGATGCAGCTTCAAGGCATGTGTCGTTTGAGAAGTCGTCTGACATGGATATTATTTTAATTAAAATTGTCGAAATAGAAATAATTGCGTTATATGTTTTCGAATATATGCACAGCTGAATGTTAATAATTTTCCCAGTTTTGTGGCCAGTTGGCTGTTTATTATTTAAATGTTTTTAAATATGTAAACCACCAACGAACGCAGTCAGAAGTTTCAACTTCCTTTGCGATCGAAACCGCATGAACATATTTTTAGAAATATTTTTCTTCAAAGTTTTTGTTCAACCTGCCAAAGAGCGTACAATGAAATTATATATTTCTATTATTTCTATTCATTAATTTAATTAATATTTTTGTTGAAAATGTTTCAAATTAATGATGATTCGTATTCAAAACAATAAATATATTTAAATTTATGATTATGTATAATTAATAATATATTATTAAATAGTATAATTAACGTCATTGAGTATTATTAAAATCATTTTTATCATATAAAATTTTAAGGACATATTTTAAAAGGACTAATCGGTTTTGAGATCAAATGAAACAAGTTATTTGTGAGGTATTAAGGAAATTATTATTATTTTCATTGAAAAGCACATGTAGACTATTTTGTATGTAATATAAAATCGTTGAAATTTCTATAGTGACTTCTCACGGTGATATGGATCCAAGTGGTTGGTCTTTATCGCATATATCCGACTGAATTCAAACGAAGGGTTGGGGTTTGTTGATCTTGACGGCATCCGTCATTGCGGTTTGTCGGAATGGATCTATGACTTCAAAAATTTCCATAAGAAAATATCTAGTGAGGTTAAATTATACGATCTAGTAGCCTGTTTGACTAAAGCAACCATATCCTGAAATCGATCAACAAGAATGTCCATCGTAATGTCATCTGTGTAGCATGCAGCTCGGTCTTTCTAAAATCGCATGTCTTCTACGTCAATTTAAATTGCAGTTCTTATTTAGCGTATTAATAATAAACAGTTTAAACATGGCCGCTACAACATCGACCAGTCCCTGTTCACAAATTCTACATTACATTTTTATTTTAAAGTGTTTTAAAATTAATATGAGGTTGAGAACTACTATTATGGTATTTACCACACATCATTCAAGGTAGTACTGATAAAAGTTAACCTTGATTGTTTTAACAACTAACCTTTATGAAGAAGGCTTTTGCACATTTTTGTAAAATTTTTAGAAAATTTATGATCTATTAAATATTATTAGTTTTTTTTTATTATAAATTATAAGTTTATAAATTATAAGAGTTACAAGTAAATCAGTCGACCTGTAAACTTCTCTTAGGTTTTATACGATAATTATTTTTTATATATTATTAATTCTATTAATTTAAAAGCTGTTTTAGATTACCTAATAATGACTAGTTTAATGAACAAGTTTATAAAACACATCTTAACAATCGATTAACATCACGACAGAGAACAATAGTGTACATAAATTACATTCATTTAATTCTTAGATATTTCTGATGGAGAAAAATGTCAGGTATGCAGTTACTCCATCGAGTCATAACTTATTTCCATTGTAAGTATGAAGCTTTTTTCCGAACCAATGTTCTATAGCTGTTACAATAATAAATTTTAGTATTGCTCACATGAATTATTTTATCATTCCGTCTTCAGATTTAACTGAGGTAGTTGAATTAATTTTAGAAATTCCGCTTCTAACTTTTTGATACCATTTTTATAGAACTATTTGTTTTTGAAACGGTTGTTCATTCAGTTAGCTTTTGTCACATGCTTAAGTAAGAAATTCTTTTTGCTTCACTTGCAAAGTTCTACAAGAATTTCATTATTTAATGCATGGAAACCTTGTTATTTTTAGTCTATTGTGAGCAAATAGGGTATCTACATCGAAAGCAACTTAGTGCTCTTACATTCTAAAATTTAGGTTTGTTATAGACATATTTTCTTTTCATATTTTTCTCTCGGCTATCTCAATAACTTAAACAATAACTTTCCAGAACAATTTTGTGGTCATTTTTTCTATTAACTATTGATTTTGATGATTAATCATTTTCACGGTAGAATATGAACTGAATATAACTGTTAATAGTAAGAGGTCAATTGAAAAGTCGCCGCCCTGACACATAGATGGCGCTACAAGAATTTAATACATACATTTTTTAGTTAGCCATAATCCTCAAAAGATGCGTGTATAAATTTGACAGCTGTCGGATTATTAGTTTGTGAATTATAGCATTTTAAGTAAAACAACTTTTGTCATTGTGAAAAAAAAGGAATTTCGCGTGTTGATAAAATATTGCTTTTTGAAGGAAAAAAATACAATTGAAGCAAAACTTGGCTTGATGCCGAGTTTCCGGACACTGCCCCAGGAAAATCAACCATCAAGGATTGGTATGCTCAGTTTAGACGTGGTAAAATGAGCACCGAACAGTAAACGTAGTGGACGCCCAGAAGAAGTTGAATGACCATAAATTGAAATTGAATGAAATAGCAAACACTCTAAAGATATCAACTGAACCTGTACATCATATGATTCACGAATATTTGGTTATGAGAAAGCTCTGGGCAAAGTGGGTGCCGCGCGAGCTCACTTTTGACCAAAAACAACGACGAGTTGATGATTCGGAGCAATGTTTGAAGATGATCAAGCGTAATAAATCCGAGTTTTTGCATGGATATGTGACAATAGATGAAACATGGCTCCATCATTTCACTCCGAAGTACAATCGACAGTCATCCGAGTGGACTGCACACGATGAACACACTGCAAAGCGTGGTAAAACGCAACAGTCGGCTGGCAATGTTATCGCGTCTGTATTTTCGTAAACATGGAATAATTTCCATTGACTACCTTGAAAAAGAAGGAGCCTCAGCGACGACTATTACATAGTTACTGGACCGTTTCAGGAACGGAATCGCCGAAAAACGGCCGCATTTGAAGAAAAAGAAAGTGCTGCTTCACCAAAACAATGCATCGTGTCACAAGTCAGTGGAAAAGATGGCAAAAATCCATGAATTGGGCTTCAAATTGCTTCCTCATCCACCGTATTCTCTAGATCTCGCCCCCAGCGACTATTTCCTGTTCTCAGATCTCAAAAGAATGCTTGTTGGGAAGAAATTTTCGTCGAATGAACAGGTGATCGTCGAAACTGAGGCCTAAGGGTCGCTATAATCAGTGTATCAACCTTGAAGGGAATTATGTTGAATAAAAAAAACTAATTTTGCCAAAAAAATTTGTTTTACTATGGTAGGCCGGGGACTTTTCAATTGACCTGTTACATCATAGTTTTTGTGCATGGTCTCTAGAACGCTTATAAAGGCACTGTTTGGTTTTAGCCATAGTTTTCGTAACAGAAGACAACGGAATAAATCAACACATGAAGAAAACAAAACTTATATCGCTAAAATGTAATGTATGACTGTTAACTGTAAAATAGTTGGAAATAGGGAAAATGTTGATACAGTCGATATAATTCAATTCACTGATTTTAGCGGCGATTTTTTGAGCTATTTGTTTAGAAGCCTTTCCTTTTTATCCTACAAACCGGGTTTTTTGCTTGCATCTTGCTTTAGAATTAAATTTAATAAACTTATTCGGCAGTTAATGTTAATGTTGTCGAATAGTCTGTTGATTTAAAGAAAACCAGATAGAGACTAAGAGTTATTATTTAAAAATAGAGTTAATAATTATAAAATTACTTATATTTATTGAATGTAAGAACGGTTACGCGATAAGAGCGGAGTCTGTCTAAAGGTCGAAAGGTTACCCAACGACAGTATTAATAAGCAGAAATTCGTTTGTATGGATCAGTACATTTTCAATATTTATTAAATACAAAAAGCAAATACGTTTAATTTTGATTTAATGACTATTCTTGTAGTTTATCCACATTTCAAAATCATTGTTTGTAATCGTGATTGGTTTGCTAGCGTAACAGATAAAGAAATAATTAGTTTGAGTCAGTTACAGAGGCTAAAATAAATAATGTTGAGACGTTGTTAACGAAGTGTTGTCAATTTAAGGGCATTTATATTAACAATAATTAACTTCTTGTTATCAAATATTTTCTTTTTGTGTTTGTTATTGGTTCTGTAATAATCGTATTTAACAATGTATTTTCTATTTTGTAAAACCCACGGGGTAAATAACTTACATTTTATTTTAGTTAACCTTAACCCATTTTAGTTGCTAAGTCAAATTTGAATATTAATTTTTACATGAATGTTAAAGGAATCGGTATATTTGTTTCTCAGAATAACCAAGTTGTTTTATATATAATAGTTTTACTGCAAAATTTTAAATATATTACGTAAATTGCTACGTCAGAAATGTCATATTCTCCTTTTTAAATGCATTAAAATAAATTTGTATTATACATAGAAAAACTAAATATCAAAACATTTCTTTAAACGTGAAATTGGTGACGAATATTTCAAAATAATTTTGCTTTTGTATAATGAAACATCCGTTAGTAAACTATTTACTGAAATAAAAAGCTTCTCAAGGTTATATAATATTCCATAGTACTACAGAACAAAGCAACAACTCTAGCAAGTATTTCTTTTATATATTTATTTATAAAGAGGGACTGTGAATTAAAATTGAGATTTATTATTTTCACAAATATTGTAACATATCCTTGATCTTTCGATTTATTCCATAAACAGATTATTTGTCAACTATATTGAATTACCAATTCTTCTTTTAAGGCTCCCATACGGCGTCTACGATTCACTGTCTTCTTCTGTGTGCAGAACTTGTGCTGTTTCAGATCTCTTGTCTTTTTCCTTATATTTGTTATTGTTTCTTGATGATTGCTTTTAGCAGTTTTTGGTCAGTGTACATGTTATTCAGGGACTGAGTACTGAATATCCTGTCTAAATCTAAGAGATTCTGAGCATTCCTCTATAGAGCCACATTTCAAAGGTCCAAATTTCTACAACATATAACAATATTGACAAGATGTAGTACTTTAATGTTCTTCATTTGATTTTTTGGTTGGTTTCCATTTCACGCCTTTCTATTTTGCTCCACACAATTTCAGATTTCCACTTCCTGATGATTCTATTTGTACTATTTGAAGATCATCTACTCTCAGTACTATTATCATCGCTTTTCTCTTCCTTTTGTTTTTCGAGTGGAATGTCACCGTCAGATTTCAATCTTACGGTTTCTTTCCAATAGAGAATTCTGATAAAATTGATATGGCTTGCTGTCAAGTAAGATTTTCTTTTGATGTTAATGACAGCATTTGTACAAATAAGGTAAATAAATATAATAGTTTATTAGTTTTAATTGCTTCCAAGTACTTGAAATTAAAATATTTAGTTAAAAGTCAGCCCAGTACAATAATAGTATGAAGGAAGATGGATGGCAGATGGAATACATATATATATATATATATATATATATAATTACTTCGCCATTTTGTCATATTATCCTTTTTATAAAAGTGCTTTCGTAAGTTTTGTAAAAATGTATTTCCCTAACGTATATTTAGTTTTAAGAGGTGTTGTATTCCTTTGTCCATTATCTTTATAACTGATTATCGTTGGGAGTTATTTGGCATCGTCCATGGTCATTTTGCGGTTGCCTAAACTATGTGATCCCAATCCGTGTTTTTGATATTATTAATAACCAAATTTCTCATTAAAAAAATTAACTTTTCCATAGAAATTTAGTAATATTCCAGAGATAAAAAGATATTAATGCCATTGATAACTACTATATTTTTAAAGTTAACATTCTTTAAGGAAGTGTGGGTTATTTTTCATTCACCAGTTTATTGTAACCTTGAAATATTGTTTATAAGATATTGTTAAATTTTTAATACAAAAAAGGAATGTTAAAACGTTAACAAATAATATTTTTGTAGAATAGTGTAGAATGTACCAAAAGTAATGCAAAATTTGAATTAAGCTGTCTCTGATATTACATGGAGCAATTGGCCGCCATAGATTTAATGGGACACATGCACTCTTTTATCCAAATTTTTCATATATGTTGATGCAATGTGGAATGGCCTCCTCTAATATATGGGTGGTGGTGCGCTTGTTCCTCCAAGACAAGGTACCAGAAATTGTTTCATAGAATATTTAGATTGTTTCCCAGTCTGAAAACACATCTCGTCTATATTAATAACATACAATTTAGATCGAAAAAGTTCGATTATCATGTCATAAGTAAGAATCTCTGATTGACAGACTTTATTTTTGATGATTTAAAGCCCAGGAATACCTCCAGCTCAAAATCTACCCCACGTTTACTCCTATATACCGTGTAACAGTTACACGCTATAGAGACACTTCTTTTTCGACATTCACGTGTTGAGTTTTTGAACCCCAATTCGGTAGTTCCGGTGGTTAACGCCTAGCACTATTTTGCTACAAAAACTTTCAATATTATCGAAATATCGTTCAACGATTAATGTTTTTGCTAATCCTGAAGTGTCGCCTGAAAACTGTTTTTTGTTTGATTACTACCGTTTTTATGAACCGTATAATTATTTTTTTTCTCTAATCTACGCCATGGCAATCTGTCTCAAAACAATTAGTCTTATGTTAAATCATTACCTCATATATAGAAACAAGCATACTTTTAGTGATGACAACATTAACTGATAATATATATATATATATATATATATATATATATATATATATATATATATAACTGATCAAACGGCCAATAATTGATTGATTAAGAGCAATTAACATAATATTTATGTCAAGTTAGAAATAAAGACATGTTATTACTCTTTAATGTTGCAAAAATAATCTGCATGACTTAATTAAGCATCTTAATCGGGTTAAACGAATACATTCTATAAAATAATGATTGTTTTTCGCAGCTGTAGTAGTAATAAAATGTTCTCTTTTGAAATAAACGCTTGATGCAACATTTTTAGAGTCATCGAACAGATAAAAAGTTTAAATTGTAATAGTGTTATTTATTTAAACGTTATAAACAATTAAGTCCGTAGCTTAATCTCAAACGCGTGTTTTTATCAATACGATATGCATGCTATAAATAATTAGTCTAGGAAAAGATTGGCGGGCTATATAATTTTAAAGTTAAAGAGGGGACCTCCTTCCGATATCGCATCAGATCATCGTGGGTTCAAATTCTGCTTAGGATATGATTATTTGTAGTTGTCTATAGACTAGAATGTAAAGTCCAACAAGGAATGTTATCTTACTAACGTCAGTAACCAGGGTGGGTATGATATGGGGATGGGGATGTCTGAAATTGTCTTTAACTTGATTACTTATGAGCATTTATTTCACTACTTTTTTATTTCAACTCACTATACTAGATCAAATAGTTTAAGTATTTTGAGCCTGAATCCTGTTTTGTTGTTATCCAGGAGTTGTAACATTTTGATACTGACTTGAGAATGCATAAGTCTCTTCTCAGTCTTCTTGAAGTTCTCTTGATATCCTGAATGACAATCTATATCTGAAAGTCTCAGTAAATAATCATTCCTGAAGTAACTGAGTGCACCTAAAATAATTTTTGCGGAATATCCCCATAATTGAATTCCGTATAGTCCATAAGTTTCAATACTTGGTTGTATAATAGCAGTGTATTATGTACTGATAATTATGATTTTCTTCCAATTAACCAATATGTTTTCCTACATTTGAACTCTAGTTCTTTCCTTTTTTCACATGTTTTTTCCAGCGAATTTTTGCATCGAGATTCATTCCTAGATATTTGGCGTTGTTGCTATATGGAATTTTTTATTATTATTTAATTATTACATTGTTACTAGTCGTTTTCGTCTAACCTACTATTTGTCTTTATGATAACTTAAATCTAGGTATATAACTAGAAGGACTCATCGGCCCTATCTCAGTCTCTGGTGAAAGGTGAAATGTTTATACATGTCACTGCTGTATTTTTTATTATATGCTAGATCAGATGGTTTGATTCTTTTGTGTCCTGTTCTGGTGGTATCCAAAAACTGTAATATTTCAATATTCTCATAAGAAGGTGTCTTTCCTCGTGCCCTCTTGCAATTCTCTTGATTTCTTGACTGACTGTGGGTATCTGAAGGTCTCGATGTAGGTAATCAGTCCTATAGTATTTGGGCGCGCCCACAATAACTCTCAGGACTTTGTTCTGAAAAATTTGTATTTTAGTTATGTTACACTTTGCATGTATTTGGGTGCGCCCACTATAACTCTCTGGACTTTGTTCTGAAAAATTCGTATTTTAGTTTGTTACTCTTTGCAGAACATCCTCATAATTGAACTCAGTTCTTTTATTTTCTTTTTTATATGTTCGTTCCAGCGAAGTTTTGCATCAAGATTCATTCCGAGATATTTAGCATTGTTGCTATATTGAATAATAGTATTATTTAATCTTATTGGTTTTTGTACAGTCTGTTTATAGGTGAACTGCACATGTACAGATTTACTTTCATTAATTCTTATTTTCCAAGCTTGTGTCCAATTATTACCTAGTTCCTCGTGGCACACCTACTTGCCTGATGGCATCATAGGATTTTCCAATTACATCTGTGAGTCTATGCACATGGAAAATTGTTGAATGCTTATTAATAAACCCAAACTGATATCTAGGTATTAGGTTTCTTCTCTCTTTAGTGAAAATGAGACTCTAAAATACGTATATACAAAATTGCAATTTCCGGACGCAACATCAAATGAATTTGACGAATTGACGTCTATATCGTTTTCAAATCATTATGGCTGAAAATATACATTTTGCTGTTTCTTTTATTAGGACTACATATTGAAAACCACCATTCGTTGCTCAATTTGAGAATTAGACACAAATGAGTAACCATGACTAGTACTCATAGTAATCTATCTCTAGACTCTAGAGCCCAACGAGTACCATTTGCGGGAAGTGTTGTTTGGTTGACTTTTGTTGCAAATGAGAATCTTTTGAGACAAATCTGGAGCTGAAGCATGATTAGTTATAGACACATGTGATAATGAGTATTAGAGAAAGACCATGCCGGAAATTGTCCCGGATGTTCAAATCAGATAATTTCCTTATATTAGATAAAAGCATTTCAGAAAAATAAAAACGGCTGAAGAGGTGAAATTAAATTAACTGCTAGACGAAGATTGTTGCCAAGCTTAGTAAGAACTTGCCCACTCATTAGAGGTTACCGAAGAACAATCTCAAACAAAAAAAAACGTGGGATACACCAGCCACATTTTCACATTCACATTGAAGTAGAATATTCATGGCACGTGGGCACGATGTACATCAAGAGGTTAAAGATTATCTTTAATCGCAAAAAGGGTCATCTTACCCGCCGTATTCTCCAGATATTGGTCCCTCGGAATATCATCTATTCCGATCAATGGAACATGGTTTGGGAAAACAGCAATTTCGTTCTCTTGAGCATATTAAAAATAGAGTGCACTTTTAGATCGTCTTCAAAAAAAAATTTCGACGCTGCACATGTAAAAAAATGCTTTAAAAATTTAGAAAATAATGGTGATTTTCAATTTGTATTTCGAATACTAATTGGTTATGATAATTTGGACTGGAGATCAGTTTAATTTGAACATGAACGCATGTTATTCATAATATACGAATTAAAACACATTATAGATAATTCCAGTGAGCTAAAATTAAGTATTAGTGGGCAAAATATATTAATTAAAACGTGTTGTGGATAGATTTTGTTAACCATATTTTGATCTTGGTAATTTTTTACCTTTTTCTATTGGTATTTGTTTATTGCAACTTGTGGGTTGACATTTCTCGATAGTGATATTTTATTATGAGGGTTATTTAATATAATATAATGTATTGGGAAATAAAAAATTGTCTTAATTGTCAATACGATTATTGTGTTTTGGTTCGAATAAAATGAAGATAATGAATACATTTAAAGAAGGAACAAGCTCCTCAGAAGCTTCTATAGTATCTAATCTGAAAATATTATTACCAACTCAAGATTTTTGTTTTCTTTACAGTGTTCGATTTTGTCAGTTTACCATTAGCTTTTGGCATTTTTTTATTTGGATAAAAATATTTTAATTCAGTGCAATCGGATTCAAAATTTATGAAAAAAAAATTCAGAGTTCATGATAACGCACCATCTCACAAGACTTTCTAAAACAAATACCATGGATAATTCCCTGTATTCACCTGATATGGGTGCGCCCGAATTTTTTCTCAATCTATTACTTAAGTTAACTCTTCAGTGTATCCATTTCCAGCAAATAGAAGCCATAAAATAGAATCTGCAGTGAGAACTGAAGTGGGTTACGGTAACCGCGTTCAAAATGCATTTTGATAATTCGATTATTCCTTGGAATAAGCGGCGTACTTTAAACGAGATATAATAAATTTAAATAAATAATAAAAAATATGTTTTATTAAACAGTTACTCCTATTTTTTAAAGAAGGTTTTTTCAATTATTTTCATCTACCAATAAGTGCAATTCTTTGACATTAAATAATCTCATGTTTATTCGCATCTGGTAATTATCTCTTATTAGTTGTTCTTAGTGTAAAAAGTAAAAAGTGAGATAAAAAATATTATAAAAAATAAACATTTATATCAGTACCAATAAGATTAATAGAACACGAAAATAAGATGAATAGTTGAAATTAAAATGAGAAGTTGGTAAAAAACATAAAAGCATATATATTAAAAGATAGATAAAATAGTAGAGACAAATGTAACTAGAAATTATTTACAAATATAATAACAAAAATACCCGCAATAAAAGAGGTTAAAAAAGGTGGATCTGCTTCAAAAGATGTAGCGGTTTTTTAAAGCTATCCAACATAACTTATCATAGAAAATTAAACCTTTCGTTCATGCATTTTTATGGTTCAAGTTTTATGGAAAATTCTAAAATTCTATACCATCTAGAGCCATAAGATTAGAAATTACATATAGACCTGAATGGTGCTTTGGCCTAAATTTAATAGAATTTACTTTATGGTGATAAACCGTTGTTAATTATTAGGTATAAAATAGTATTTATACAATTAGTAACAACATTAGTAAGTTTAATTAACTAAGATTACCATTGTGTAATATGATTTAACACTTTAATACATACAACTATTTTCTCACTGAAAGGCCTGCGTATAGGCAAACATTTTTCCTTGTAACTGGTCGTGGTAAACGACTAAAACGATGAACTCGGCCGCTCCAATAAAATTAAATTGTTCTTTTGTTGACCGAGTCAACGGAAACTGGGAGGTAACAAACGCAAGCTGCAGTAAATAATCATAAACGAGGCAGAGCTATGCTCGCATCTGATAGTTATTTGCTCACAGACTAGAATGAAATTCAAACTGTGTTTATGTTGAGGTAAATATGCATTTGTGTGTACATTTGTTATATTCTCACATCCGATAAAAACTTTCGCATATTTATGTTGAAATTTATTCGTGTACGACCCCGTTTTGCAATCTGTCTAATTATTTCACCAATCAAAATCTAAGTTCAGTTTTTTTGTGGAATTCATATTTATTCATACTTTTTTATTTGTCAAATAAATATTAATATTGTAGAGATATGTTATAAACTATTCAGGCTATATTGATAAAACTATTATTTATATAATAATTTTCAGAGAAATGAAAACATAAATAATGTGGAAACGCGTTTCCCTTAAATATTCTTATATAATTCACAGAAGTTCCCGCAACTTCAATCTTTAAAGAGGATTCTGTTGAAATATAACTCGAAGTATTGTTGTATTCACATAATTTTCACAGAAATTTAGTTACTATATTTTTGAAAAATAATTAAATATTCTCAGATTCTAAAGTTAACTTTTTTATTACATTGTATATTTTCTATCCTGCACATTGCTTTGATTTTGTAACTATTCCATATTTAAGCCGAAGTCTTGAATAAATTGAATTAATTGATTGTGCAGTTTTTTGGTAATTAATGGAAGAACATTGTTTTGACAGTGTTGGATTGCTAGTTGCTGCATAAATTCAAACACGATAAGACTTTTTTATTGACTGACAAACCTAACTCTTTGATATTAGGTTATGTTGGGAATATTTTCCGACTAACTAGTACACTTCTTTGATTTTGAGTCTGATCTGCTCTACTTTCGACATGATACTCCATAAATAACTGAAACAAAAAAAATTAACAATTACACATTTAGTACAAAATTAAATTGTTAAAACATCATATAACCTTATCACAAAACAATTATTATGTGGGAATTACTAAATTCAGGAGTTATTTAAACCAAAACAATTAGCTGTACTGCTATTCAATGCGTTAACCGTATATTGTCTATAGGAACATCAAAGAGAAGTAACGGATATTGACGTACATTGTGACGTGATTAATAATTCGAATAATTTACTTTGTTTAAAAATACTATATACGCTTAATATTCTTTTTATTATAGTATTTTTTATTATTGAGTTATTCAAGAAATGAATGGCGTTGCTATTAAATAACATCGGGTGTTTAAATGAGACATTATTATAATACATGATAATCCAAAAATACTGCACATAATGAAAATATTCATTGAGCTCTTCATAAAATAATTTCTAAGTAATTGAAAAAGGTGCCACAAGATTTAATTATTGTCGCTTTCCATAATCAACTTTTTAAAATTAGATCTTACGTTTGATATGCTTAGTATAATCTTAACTATACTCTTGCATCAATATACAAGATAGATGTGTCTGGATAAATACATGTATTTCCCAAATTAGAGTTAATGTAATGTTCCATAAACAATTGAAACAACAAAAATTGAACAAAAATTCTGTTTATAAATTTACTTTAAAGTATACAATATGCTAAACTTATAAAAAGTCGAAGAATTCAATACTAATTAAGGTAACATATATTAGGTTTAACACCTAATTTTAAATTATTTTGTAATTAAATACTATTTATTACTATATATTATACGATTTCTCCGTTAATTATGGACCGATTTTCAAAATTCTTTTTTGATCCGAAAAAGTGCCCTTCCAAAGTGGTCCAATTGGAACCATATTACGATCAGATGGAGGGAAGGGAGGAAATCGAGGAAAAGCCTCAAATTTCAAAAGCACGTACTATGTTAAGACATATTTTTTTATCTAAAATAATCAGATATTTGCGTACATTGTTATTGCTGAACTGATGTAACGAAAAGTCGGCAGTAGTTCAGTGTAAAAGTCATTCAGTTTGCTTTTTAAGCACTAACCATATCAAATGAGAAGTCGTAGAAACATAGTAGGCAACTGTTTTTATGGCATAATAGTTATAACGTTAAGCACACATGCGGAAGTCGCGGGTTCGATTCCCAAGAGAGCAGCAACTTTCTTTTTTCTAGTTTGGTTGGAACATTTGACAAATCACCTAGACTAGGTAGCGGGCCACAGTGCCTGAAACATTCCTTATTTTCAAACATTGTAATATTTAATAAAATAACAGCTAATGCTGCTAAGTAATGTATTTAATATTTACTCTCACTATTTAGTTTTAGATATTTATCTAACACTAAAAAGAGAAAAATAACATATTTTTACAAAAAGAAATTAAACCGACTTATAAAAGTAATTAAGGAACTCACTAAAATGTAAAAAATAATCAAACTTAGATTTTTAACACAGAAAAGCGTTTTCAAATAAAATATGTACGTAACAATCGTTGCAATAACTAAATAAAAATCAGTTTGAAGTCAGTACCGAGCTCTCACACAACACAAAAATAATAATATAATTTTATGTCATAAACACAAAATTACACAGGAACAAAACAGATCTAATTTAATATAACTGTTTGGGCACCGTACCGACTTAAGGTTATTACAACGATTATTACGTATGTTAAATATTTTATTTTAAAACGCTTTTTTTTTTGTTAAAAGTCTACGTCTGATTATTTTTTACATTTTAGAGAGTTCCCTATTTACTTTTTGAAGTAGGTTTAATTTTTTTGTAAAAATATTTTATAGTAAGAACGAATAGTTTCTATATTTGATTTTTTATTTATTATTCCATAAATAATATTTATTTTCCTTTTTTAATTTAAAACGTTTAGACCGCAATTGTTTCCCGATTTGATTTTGACCAATAATTTCTTTTTTATTTTGCATATTCTTCTCGTATTTGTCTTATATCTTTTTACAATAATTTCCTTAACATTGCCTCTTCTGAAACTCTTAAATAATTAAAAACAATTTGAAATTCACAATATGGTAAGCACATATGTGTTTTTTGTACTAAAATCATTTGTGATTAAGCTGGATTTCTATTACAAATTATTTCAAGATAAATGAAAGTGTTTAATAGAATAGTAAATATAATATTTGTTTTAAAAAAAACTGTTTATTTCTGATATCTGGATTAGATTCACGATATATTACGAACTCTTTAAACTCTCCGATATTGTGCCTTAATCTTATATTTATTATAATAAGATTGCGGGAGCATGGAGTGTGACATTAAGTCAGTTAATATACTTTTGTTCGAATTTGGCCTTGTTTCACTGGTTTACGAATGGAATCAATGAAAAATATAATGCTCATAAAATCGTTGAAGAACATACTAATGCATAACAAGTTCGAGAGCGTTCAGCCAAAGGCGTCATTGTTCTAGTTAATGGTTTATTTGGTTTTGTGTTGTTTCCAGCGCTACTGTGCATAACATTAAAATTATTTGACCTTTGGTTACCACAATGTACATCTCAATTCCGAGAATAGAGTAGCAAAAATCCCATGTTATAGTACAACAATAAAGAAAGCGACTGAAAACTGTTGTCTTCGTTTTTGTTTATTATGGAACAATATTCACAATATAAATTATGACGTATTGGTGTTTAATGAAAAGATACATATTGTTAATAAGCGTATAAAACTAACTTACACTTTCTGATATTAAAAAGAGTTATATTAAAGGAAACCTAATGTCACTAAAATTAATATGATGATATTTTGATTAAATTAATTATACAAATTAATTGCATGTTTTATGTTTTAATTCATTAAAATATTCTATATTCTATACTTTTACTAGCTCAACACTTAAACGTATATCAGCTGGAGTTCCCCAGGATAGTGTTATTAGGATCAGTCCTATATCTGCTCTACAGTTATAGGATAATTTGAAGTTGATCTAAAATCGTTTTGTTTTATCAGTCAATCATTAATCACGGATCTATCAGATTGTACTAAGTATATCAAAGTAATTAAAATGTTTTTGGGTATTGATTCTGATTCAAAATAAGATTCTAATGAAAGAAGTGAACGTCTCATATCATTATTTTTAGTTCATCAAAAGAAACTTAATTTATGCATAAGAATAATAACAAATTGTTCCAGTATGCATCGTATTGACTGGGTTTAGTTACCACTTATTTCTGATTGATATCATTTCTACTATATATCGAAAAATCGTATAATTTAAAAACAATTTTCTTTGAACGATGAGGTATAGAGTCTATAAATTAGAATATTATTAGACTTTTTTAGAAATGGAACTGGAAATAATATTTACCAATAAAATATATTTCAAATAAAAACATAAAGTTTTTCCTATTGGATGACAAAACTTATTGAACGACCTGATGTATATGAAATGAAAAATTCTCTTATCATGTCATTTGTGTGTTGCATGGACTGCCCATATTATTGGACTAAGAATATATATATTGTTATCCCGCTTCTAGTGAACTAGCAAATTCATAGAGTTTTATCAAGCATGATAAAAGTGTATATATGTATACTTCGTCATGTAATAACAAATGCGATAAGACGTTGATAAGTTATCACCTTAGTTGTTTTGGTGCATTATACAGCTTTTAATAACTTAGTTGCTTCCTGATATCACTCGCAAGACACGCAAAACGCTGTTCAACAGAGTTGTTGAGCGTTTCGGAGTTTCATACGACGGTTTTTGTTCCGAAAATAGTGTTATATATATGTTTTGGTGGGAAATTAACGTATGTGATATCAGTGATTATATTTATCATAAATGGAGTAGGAAACAAATGTGATTGACACAGGGATTACTTAATTATTTTTTTAAATGTTGGTAAATATGTATTAAGGAAATATAATTTTTTTTTTGAATAAAAGAAAATTCACTGCGTTTATAGTGAATGAAATTGCAATTAATATCATGAGTTAATTAGATAAATTTGTTTAATTTAGCTTTAGATTAGATTGATATCTGATTAAAGGCATATCAGTAATATAAGAATGTTTTTATGCATTTTACAATTGGAAATTATGTCAGCAAGTGGTAAAACTAATTTCAGGGTAACGGTGTTATATCGGATCACTCGCAAGACACGCAAAACGCTGTTCAACAGAGTTGTTGAGCGTTTCGGAGTTTCATACGACGGTTTTTTTCGAAAATAGTGTTATATATATGTTTTGGTGGGAAATTAACGTATGTGATATCAGTGATTATATTTATGATAAATGAAGTAGGAAGCAAATGTGATTAATACAGGAATTACTTAATTATTTTTAAATGTTATTAAATAATTTTTTTGAATAAAAGAAAATTCACTGAGTTTATAGTGAATGAAATAACAATTAATATCATGAGTTAATTAGATAAATTTGTTTAATTTAGCTTTAGATTAGATTGATATCTGATTAAAGGCATATCAGTAATATAAGAATGTTTTTATGCATTTTACAATTGGAAATTATGTCAGCAAGTGGTAAAACTAATTTCAGGGTAACGGTGTTATATCGGGTTTCGAAAAATAGTTGCTCAGCGAACAGGCTACGGAATGGGCTTGAACGCTATTATGACCCATTGTGATACGGTGGAACGCGTACATTTCCTTATTGGATACAGTCTTACAGGTGTTGCTTGTTGTAGCATAAATTGCCTCAGTAGATGAAACGCGCTAGAAATTGCATACCAGATACGTTTCACTTCGCAAGGTTAATAATGCGATGGAGCATTATATTTTTGAACCAGATTTGTGTTCATTTTGGTTACATCTTAATCTATTTTTGACAACAGTGTTATTATTTATTGAAATAAACATTGCAAATAAAATATATTATTATTTATTCCTTCTATATGTAATTTTAACAGATTTAATTTGTTGATTCAGATTATCCATAAAAATCAAATGTTTTTTATGAATTTATATTATATAGACAAATATGTGAATTTACAATCAAAAAATATAATTTATTGAAAAAGTTTTCAATATTTTACATCAATTATTTACATTTCAATTATTTTACATTACAATCTCAATATTTTACAATGTTCATCTCAGTCCTTTGTATATGAAAACACCAAACTATGGGAATACAGACTGTATCATGACGATAAGAAAGCATAATAATCTATAAATTTCGTTACATTTTATCTCAACATTAAGTACTGAATTCAAGATAAACCCATTTAAGTGCAAAAAATGAAATATATGTTAACTTACATTTGTTTCGTTTCAAAATTTCCGTATTATATCAAATGGTTTTACTGTCTTTAAACATCTGACTAAACCATTATTACCTAGGAGCTGGAAAACCTCAACATTGATGTGTTGACCTGTATTCATGTCTTTGGCCATAGTCTTTGATAGCCTTATCGTCAGTTTCTACCTTCAGGTCCTTATGTAGATTGTTGTTACGAACGTACCATGGAGCAGCAAAAATACCTCGTAGTACCGTAGTACATCATAGAATTTTTGTAAGATATTTCTTTTGCTTTGGCTGGAACAGCCCCAGAGTTGAACAGCATAAGTCCACTCTGGTTTCAAGACTTGTTGATAAGGTAAAAACGTATATACTGATAGGGGGGAATATCTTCGCAATAACCAGTAGAGTTTGTACTTTTTAGCTAGAGTTCCTCACATTTTTTTAACATATGGCTTCCATTTGAGTTTAACATCATGAGTTTAACTTGCTTGTTTTATATACTGGCTTGTGCTTGATTCTTTTGTTAATGAAATCAATATGTTCTGATTTATTTTTATTAATTTTGATGCGCTAATTTTCTATCCAGCTTGTATTTCGGCAATAACAAATATAAAATAAAACAAACATCATATAAATTATAATTAATACAAATAGTATGTTTGATATCTAATGTCTGATTCAGATTTTTTATAAAAAATATGGTTGGGGAAAAGATTATTTCGTTAAGTTTAAAAATATATGGTTGAAAAGTCACATATTTAATCGTTGAGACACTCTTTCGATGTTTCAATTCTTCGACAAATCATCGACAATAAACCAGTGTTTAATCATGTATATAAGATTGGATACCAAGGGAGTCATATGTAATGCGTTTAACGCTGAAAAGTCTAATTAACAAGTTCTCATTTATCAATCTCCTTTGAAAGGAAACGAAATCAATTCATTTTTAAAACAAATTATAATGCGTAACAAAAATATGCGAACAATATCGCGGTCGAAGCCGATTGATGGGAAGATAGGTGATGCTATATATTTGGATATGGTGGAAATTGAATTGTTTTACACGAGCTGCTTGAATCTGGTCAAGATATTAATTATTCTCTCTAGTACTAATAATGCTATTGAAGCGAGTAATTAAAGAAATTGCCAGCATTGATCAATAGAAAAGGCAGTGTTTTGAGTCATGACTGGCTTGTTCACAAAAAATAATAACGAATACAATCAGTATCAAATATAGCTAAGTGATACTGGATGGTAAAATCTAGTTTATTGATATAGCTGATACAGGTTTCATTTAACAACATTTGCTCATGCTTAACATGTTTTTAAAGTCATTTAATCTTCATATTGATATTGCATATTTTATTCTCTATGAGTGAAACAAGATACATGTTTTCTTCTGTTTCTTTAGATGCTAAAAAATTATATTAAACTTTAATGCTTAAACTTTATTTTTACTAAAACTATCTAATTACCAATATAATAATAAAAATATAAATATCTAATTACTGACTGAATAAATATCTGATGAATCTAATAATCTAAATCTAAATTTAATTAAAATATTATTATATATTGAAAACTATGAAAACAAATAGTTATTACATAATAAAGTATGTAAAATAGAGTCTTGTCTTTTCTAGATAAATATTATTATAGGTGTTAATTAAGATTTCATCATTATTTGAATTAAATTTTATTTAGTTTTGGCCTATTCAAATAAGAATACATAACTAAATTTAATTCTAATTAACTAATATGTCTGGTAATCAAATACACAACAAGTTTTCTTTTTGTTGTCGTGTTTTTCAAATTGTAATAGTAAATAAAATTGAAGAGATATAGCGGCTTCGAAACTTCTTTGTTTAATAGGTCACCTTATCAATATATGAATAATAAGTTATGCATGTGGAATATCACATGTCGTTTACTTTAAACAGCGACATCGTTAATGTACATGTATATTCTACGACACTATTTTTTATTTTTCAGAAATACTGTTAGTGTAACAAATGGCAAATAATATAGACCAATTATATTAAGTTTAAGTGACGTCCATATTTAAATATTTCGCTTTGTTATTCGGTAACAGCTTGACGTTCCATGATGTTCCGTTCTATTTATAGTTTAACAATGTACTGAATGGTTTACATGATATTTCAAAATTCGTTTCCAGTGCATTGCCAATATTCAATAAATAAAATTCGATTTCATAAATTAAATTTTCAAAATGATAAGTGTGAAACGATGTCTTATGAATAACTAAAGATTTTCTTACTAAAATTTCGTTCTAATTATTCTCTCATAAGGAATATTTATATTTTACAACTGACTTTTAAAAGTTAATCAGAACCTTTCATCAGTAAATTAATTAAGTGGGAAGCGCGAAGCGTTTACCATTCGGCGTAAACCCTTAAATTGTGTCGGGCCACTTGACATACAGACTCTACAAGGGCTTTAACGCTTTTATTTTATCAACAGATCATGTTATAAAGCTGTCAATAGAGCCATTTTGAAGCAATAAACAAGCTTATCGGTTCAAGTATCTGTTAAGAATATGCCGATAATCGTAGGAGATATTATAAGTAATAAAAAAGGGACTATTCGATATGTTACGTCAAAATTCAAATCGATATTAAAAATTGGGTCTAGACTGAAATTTATGACATTTCAGATAATATGGTCTGCGGTTAGTAGGAAACAGAATATTTTATTGCGACAACCCTCGTAAAACGGAGATAAGATGTAGTTGGGAAGGTCACGGGGGCATTGCTTTAATTTTTATTTTTATGGCAGCATAAGTGATCCTATTTATGAATATTCAGGTTAGCTCAATTTCTGTTGAGATGGATATGGCTATTTTATGGTTTAGTTTAATTTTGATTTGATTTTCTTTTAACTCTATTAAGCCAATACTAACGGAAATAAGATATTTTAGTAGAAATAACATATTTTTTATAGAATTATTTATTAAAAATAACCATATTTTGTGTAATCTAACAGGTCAATTGAAAATTCCCCGGCCTGACACATAGATGGCACTATAACCCTCAAAAGATGCATGTATAAATTTAACAGCTGTCGGATTATTAGTTTGTGAATTATAGCATTTTCAGTGAAGCAACTTTTGTTATTGTGAAAAAAATGGATAAAAGGGAATTTCGCGTGTCGATAAAATATTGCTTTATGAAGGGAAAAATACAGTTTAAGCAAAAACTTGACTCAATGTCGATTTTCCGGACACTGTGCCAGGAAAATCGACCAACAAGGATTGGTATGCTAAGTTTTGACGTGGTGAAATAAGCATCGAAGACGGTGAACGCAGTGGACGCCCAAAAGAGGTTGTTACCGACGAAAACATTTAAAAAATCCGCAAAACGATTTTGAATGACCGTAAATTGAAATTTAATTTGAGTTGGTGATTCGGAGCAGTGTCTGAAGATGATCAAGTGTAATAAACCCGAGTTTTTGCGTCGATTTGTGACAATGGATGACAATGGAACATGGCTCAATCATGACTCATGACTCAAAGTCCAATCGACAGTCGGAGATGAACCCGCTCCAAAACGTGGGAAAACGCAACAGTCGGCTGGCAAGGTTATGGCGTCTGTATTTTGGGATGCGCATGGAATAATTTTCAACAGCGACTATTACATAGCATTATTGGACGGTTTGAAGGACGAAATTGCCGAAAAACGGCCGCATTTGAAGAAAAGAAAAGGACTGTTTCACAAAGACAATGCACCGTGTCACAAGTCAGTGAAAACAATGGCAAAAATCTATGAATTGGGCTTCGAATTGCTTCCTCATCCAGTGTATTCTCCAGATCTGCGCCCCACCGGCTATGTCCTGTTCTCAGATCTCAAAAGAATGCTCACTGGGAAGAAATTTTCGTCGAATGGAGAGGTGATCGCCGAAACTGAGGCCTATTATGAAGCAAAGGACAAATCGTACTACAAAAGTGGTATCGAAAAGCTGAAAGGGTCGCTATAATTTGTGTGTCACCCCTTGAGAGAATTATATTGAATAAAAAAACTAATTTTGCCAAAAAAATATGTTTTACTATGGTAAGCCGGAAAACTTTCAATTGACCTGTTATAATGATTGTGTGTATATGTAATATATATTAACAAAATCATTAATTTTATTGATATTTAGTACAATCATTTAACAAAAAATACTTTAATATTATTTAAGTTTTTCTCAAATTTATTAACAAATATATAACGGTTTGGTTACCGCTACCAGCAGTGATCAAGGAGACAGGACCATTCTTCTACTGCTGCGGTATTGGCTGGTTCAAATCGCGCAGGGCATGGATGCTCCTTATGTTTGTGATTATAATTGTAAATAGCTTTAGGCGAAAATGTAAAATCTAACAAGGAATAATAATCCCAATCACGACAGTAACCAGGCTGGATAACTTTTGTTGTTTACTCCCCGGTCCAACCATTAATCCAACATTATTTAGTAGGTCTAGTACCCTCGTTGATAAAAAGAACATTTTAAAATATAATTTAAAAAACACAAAGTACTAAAACATGTCTTCTTTTTTTATTTTCCATATAGTAATATATGCTCCATGTAGTTCTACTTATTTTTATTTTATCATTGTATATTCTTAATCCTACATATATTTAATATTTTAATAACTTTCAATAAATGATACTGATGATTTTGGTGATTAGCTCATGATGATTTAAAGCTTAGATGTCTACAATATATATTTTATTTAATAAGTGTTCATGATTTAACTTGGAATATTTAACTACATCATCAAATAATTACGTATTTCACTATACAGTAAGAAATATATGTAATGTTTCATTTTATAGTATTGTACATATATAGGTATTTGATTAGAAATTTTGAAAATAAACAATTATAATTTTTTATACTTAAAAGATTTTATCTTGAATTCAGTAGTTAGTTTTGAGATAAAATGTTACGAAAGTTATAGATAGAAATTATGTTTTCTTATCGTCCAAGATACAGTCTGTATTCCCATAGTTTGGTGTTTTCTTACACAAAGGACTGATCTCGTTCGATGAATGTATAGAAATAATAAATATTCATATAATATTTCAAAATAATGAAGCTAAATTGTACATATATTAAATTACAAATGAAAAATAACCTTCAATCCAAATTAGTTTTTCTTCAATGATTCTATTAGTTTGGATTCAAAAATTCGTAAATATATCAGGTTTATAATTTTTGCATAATCTACCTCTATTGTATGTAATGTCGCAATTAATTACCATCAATTTGTTATCCCAAGTTTGAAATAGATTTTTGTTTCTAGATTTTTAAAATATGTATCATTTATACTTTATAAATCGCCAAATCTAATGTGTCGATAGCGTCTCTAATCTGAATAATGATTGAATTATTAGATTTAGCGGCTTTGGTGATGATACTGTTCACTGTATGACTGTTAAATGTATACTGAATATTTCAAAAAGAATAAGAATGGAAAAGTTGCATCTGCGAATTAAACAATATATTTTACAAAAGGGAAAATGCTCTGCAAGAATAAAATATGGGTTCGTTATATTGTTGATTAGTTGAGCCTATAGTTATATTGTCTTAACTCGAATATATTTTACTGAAAGTTGATAATGGACCTTAGTCACATTGTCGACAATTAATTGATGTTATATTTTTGCTATCTACTGTACTCACTGTGTCGTTTCAAAATAAAGTTAGCGCAAACAATATTTATTTTAAGGACACAGATATATCGTAATGGTACTAGGACGCGGAACTATAACTCATCAATTGATCAAAAATTAATTCACTTATAATTCAATTCAACAAAGCGATCAAACGTAAGAAACATTCTGTTCAAGTTATATTCTTAAGTAATCAATTAAAGATAAACATCTCTTCGAGCACGACGTCATAATATTTCAAAACCTAAACATCTTTTTGGAATAGACGAAAACGGAACAATAAATAAAGTACATAATATTAACTACGTAAGATGCCAGGTACAAGAGGTGTGAAAATTCGAGTTTGGACACCATCGCGTAAATAATCCTAAATATACACGAGACTGCCCCGGAACGATAGATCCACGCGACCTAAACCATTAAAACGCACAAAACTTCGGGATATTCAGCCTTTTGCGAAACGGGAATTACCAGGCTAAAAGTGGAATTGTTTACCAACAAAGCATCGTCGGTTTTCGCAATGTTTTATGTTTTAAAGGTCGTACCACTAAAATATTTGAGTTTGTCGAGATAATCTGTAACTGGTGGGCTTATGGCTAAGTTATGGAGATTGATGCAATATTGTGGTTAAAATATTTGACATTCCGAGTAACAAACAATAATACTAATTCATTTATTAAGTTAAAAATAACAATTTGTATAAAGAAATTTTTGATATTTGTCATATTACGGTTTTCTAATATATATTAGGAATTATTATTGCTACATATTAAACAGCAAATATACTAAAATCGTTAAATAAAATAATAGGCTAATCATTTTTATATTTTTGTGTGCTGAATATTACATGCTAATATTTGATAGCTAGTTAATTGTTTTTTTTTAGTTTTAATATTTCATGATTAAATTTATTACCTGATTTTAATAAACTGTTTCAGTTTTTATATATTAAAATGAGCCTTTTCAAGTATGAATTATTTTACCTTTTTATGCCATTTCTAGACGTCAAGCACCAAAATACTTCTCCAATTTTTTTTCCAAATTCTTAGTTTCCAATTTATGTTTTCTATATGTGGCGGTATTACCTATTCTCATAATAACTGTTTTATTATTGTTAATTCTTAATCCTACTGTTTGCTCTCCTATTATTAATTCTTCTAGCATATTCTCTAATGCTTGTTAAATACGACTCATTATCTTATCGCTTCTATTGATTTTAATTTATGTATCTAGATACTTAAATACTTTTAATTATAATTTTATTTTAAAACCCTCAACTTGGATGTTTATTACTTCTGGTTCTACCTTCGCTGTATTATATTCCATCTGCTTAAGATTTTCTGAAGATAATCTGACCTATCTGTAAAATTTCATCTTCTGCAAAAGCTCCTACTGACCTTTCCTATTTTTTCAATATTCTTATATCCTATATGTACTCTCTTTTGTACCCTGTTTTATCTCTTTGACATTTCGTTGTTATTTCTCCCATTAGTTTTGCTTGTGTTTTGAATAATTTTTTTTATAATTAATGTTACAGGCAACATGATGGCATTAGTATTTATCCTATATATTTCTTGTATTATTTTTTAACACTTTTATTATTTACATCTCTTTTTACGTTCTTTGTCAAATTACAGGTCATTTATACAACTCTTTATTTTTGATATATTGGTAACAATTAATTAAATAATTTTCACTAAATAATATTATGTGTTAATCATTTTCGTATTTATCTCATCATAATTTAAATCTTAGATGTCGATAACATATATTTTATATAATAAGTGTTTGTGGTTTAACTTGGATTCTTCAATTACATCATCTTATTATGTCCTTCAATATAAAGTAAATGATTTATGTAATATCCTATTTTGTAGTAATAGACCGTTGACTGTAGGATTTTAATAATATTTAGGTAAATTCTCTTATATTTATGCATTGTCTCTTAAATATGATTTTAATTTCTAACACGTATTATCAAGTATCTGATATTGTTTACAATAGAATATGATAATTTATGCCAGAAGTACTGCATGTTGGCAAACCCTCGCTATACACCTATAAAGTTTAAATTCTAACAGTATTTGCGTAATTATATAAATATACACTTGTTTCACTGAGAATAAAAACAGCCAAATCTGTTGTATGTTAGGCCTTAAAGTATTCAGTTTAATCATTCTAATTGTTTTAATTTAATGTGATTAATTTTCTAACACGAGTTTTCTAACAGAACTAAGAAAGCTTTTAACGTCCTTGATCAAAATTCAATTAGCTATAAATGTACTGCATGTTGATGTTTGCGTGTATTTTAATCAGAAGTATATATTGGTAAACATTGGAATTCACAATGTAAACAATTGTTAATCAAACTAACCTAATAGTTAGATAATATTTTTTTTCCCATAAAACATAACAGTTTTCCCTTTAGTATTATTGAGTTATTCAATGCATACAGGCGTCAATGATGGACCATCAATCAATCGTCAAAATAGTGTTTGATTTGGACAAATATGCTTCTGAACTTGAAACTTCTTGTCGATTGTGGTATCAATAAAAAAAGAATAACATACAAATAAGTTCTAAACCAATGAAGATTAAATGATTTATTGATTTAAAACTTATCTCAAACCCCCAGAGAAATTTAAGACAGGTTAGAAGTTGATGTATCGACACCTTCCTGACCTTTATGTGTGAAAAAACAAAATATTTATGTGGTGTATTATGATTGAGGATGAAAAGTGGATCTACTACGAATGAATTGAACAGTTTGGACGATGTATTATTGAAAAAATGATCAGCAATAACGAATAACGAACACAATATCATCGTCTTGCCGTTCTCTGCGTACTGACCAGACATAGCGCCTTTTGATTACAACTAGTTTAAATTGACGTGTCATAATGAATGGATTGCTGCCAAGCCAACATATTTCTTTCAACATGGTATCTCCATGTTGCGAGAAGCATGCGAAAAAGTTGTAGAAATTGAATGAAAATATTTGTATTAACATATATCGTACCAATTTTTCTCAATAATTGCGCTTCTAAAGTAAAAAAATAATCCGAATATATGCAGATACCTAAATATATTTTCTATCGCTCACGTTTTAATTTATCACAACGTATTTATAGGGAATGAACAATGATTATTTAAAACCATGATTAGAGTAAATATTTATTTTACAAATGACCACAAAAAAGACAATCTCGACAGACAACTGGACCCACGTGCTATTTAAAAAAATACACTCTTGTCCAGAGTTCCTTATCGGTGCATACCAGGAAGTCTGTTGGCTGCAAAGCGGGATAAAATGGGTTTGTGTTTGCGCATTTATCAGATAGCGATCACAACAAATATACAATTACTTGTCCTTTATCAGTTATTTTGTTATTTACACGCACGTCAAAGTTTCATTTTTATCGATAGGTTTAACGCCCCACTGACATGTCCTCAAACAAAGTTGAATGGCATGAGACAGACAGAAATGTTCCGACGCAATATATGGACACTTTATCTAAAATAAATTTCTTTAATTTTTATTTAGTGAGATTTCGGTAACTAAACCTCGTCAATTTACACTCATCTATGTCAATATGTTTATGTATAAGTTGATAAGTTCAGGTACATTTTTCTTCATCTATATATTTTTCTGGTAATATATTTTTGCATTAATAATAACGTGAATTCTATCTCACAAATTTATGTATTTTTTTAACTTGATATTAATCGTCTTTGTTTCTTAAATCAATATAACATTATATAATGACCTATTAACTACTATAATTGTTAATTAAAAATAAAAATATAATCATAAACAGAAATAAAATATAATAGATGTTTATATATATATATATATATATATATTTTAGTCTCTTTTTTACGAACTCTAGTTTATTTACACCAACTTAAAAACCATCTCATAAGAAATCCAGCCGGCTTGGTGGCGCAGTGGTAAAGGCGATGGGACGGTCGTCCTACTGTAGCGATAGCCGCGGGTTCGAATCCTGCTGGGGCATGGTCGTAAATTTATGTTTGTGATTGTTTAAAATGTGTGAATATTCTAGGCAAGAGTGTAAAATACGACAAGGAAAATGATCCCAGTCACGCCAGTAACCAGGCTGGGTAAGACCGGATGTCTTCTGGGATGATTTCTAAAGTTGGTCACTCGCCACTCGGTAAGTCACCTTAAACTTTAGGCCCAGTCCAGATAAACCCATTGTTGGTAAAAGGAGACTTTAAAATATATATAAAAAAAGAAATCCGGTTTTACCTGGCTTAGTGTGACATTTACAATTACATTCACAAATATAAAGAGCATTTAAGACCGGCAGGATTCGAACTAGCAACTATCTTAGTAGGAAAGCCGTCCTGTCGCCTTAACCACTGCGACTGCCAAGCTAACAGGATGTTATTCTACATATAAATATTTATTAGATAAAAATAACATATTTTTATAAACGTGATGTAACTTTTTTATTTTAATATATTTTTGCACTTTAATGCCAATATTTTTAACTTCAAAAGGTAATTCAATCTTTTAAAATAGGTATTAGCACTGTTTGTGTCGTGCCTCTCAACTAATACCATGGATGGCCCTATTTTATTTATGGATTGGTATTAAGAAAAACAAAAATATTGTTGCCTAGTGTTGCCAATAACCAGGTTGTGTAAGACCGGATGGATTCTGAGGTGACCCCTAATGTCAAATCCTTTATTTAAAGAATGTTTTATACAAAACTAAATATTTAGTAAAGCAAATTACTGACTTTCAAACACTGATAATTAAAATTACTACAGCAAACTTTTAAGTAATTATTTTTATTGGTTAAAACCATTTTATTTAACTTTTTAAGTATTATATAGAATTCATTAGATCATTACTGTTCTATAATTCGTAATACCAGTTGAATGTTTTTGTAATGAAATATTAAAATTATATTCTAAAATGTGATGCAGTATTTATACGAGGTTGATCTGAAATACATTTTCATTGAATTTAGTTGATAGAATTGTTATACGTGACTAAAATGTATTTATTAACATGATCCTAAACTCTAATAAGGTATGGAAAAAGACTAAAATTAAATTCCAAAAAGAGTTAATGGCTATTTGGTAAAGTGTTATTGGTATGTTGCATATGGACATTTTATAGGGTGTACAAACAATTTTTTGGCTTCTAAAATTCAATTTAAAAAAAACAAAAAATATGCCAATGCCTGAAAGAAAGTTTAATTTATCAATAAAAATGTATACTGCTAAACTGATGATGGAGATCACTCGATTAAAATATTAGTTCATAAGTCTACTGTACATACATTAAAATGCTACTCACGAAATAACTACTAAAACACTTTTTATTGCAAACCCAAAAAGATGCTTTGTGACTACATGATAACGTTTGACCGCAAGTCCTTTTAAAGATTCCTCAAATAATTGAAAGTATTTTAATTGTATATTTTTACTATTAGCTTTTTTAGTTTTATTATAACATTTTACCGCATTTACAGATATCCATATAATCAGTATTTAATTTGGTATTTGGCTAATATGGCTGTATTTAACATATCTATATGTGGTCCTATGATATATCATACTCAGTGGTTATGTTTACAAATGCATTAGCTATATGTTCTTTATATATAACTAAAAATTTATTTCTCTGTAATGCTAGCATTTATAATTTAATATATTGATTTCGTAAAGTCAATTTTTATAATATTATATCCAATACTACATGCCTAGATCATTTTTCTAAAGCTTGAAGTCAGCTAGTCAAGAATATATGACATGAGCAGAGTTAGCCTTTAAAAATGTTTCTTATCAGATTTGATATGCGGAAAGAGGCCAAATATTTTTCATACATTTACTAAAAAGGCCTTGATCAACCGAAAAGTGTTAAGCAAGAAAACACGTGAAGCTCTTTTAAAACTTAAATAATGTTTACGACATCTATTGCAATTAATACTTTAGTGTTGACTCTAGAGAGTAAAGGAAACCGTCATATGCTGCAAAATCTCTATTTGGCAGAGATTTACTTTGCCTACTATCATGTCTTTTTCAAAATCAAGTTTTTGAAATAAATTTATTGGTCATTTAGAATTTCTACAAAATACAATTTTCTAGCAATTGAACTAATTATATTGATTTGATTTTATTTGATCACAACTAATTTGACACGCCAAAATGTAGTGCAAATCGATATTTATATTTTTTGTGTGTACTGTAACACTGTCATACTGTAACTCTTATCGCCAAAATTATCGTAAATTCTGCATTTTTTAATATTTAGATGTTATTAAGATGTTCATATTTTGTATTTTTTTTGTAGTAGTTTAAATTAAGAAATTATATTCATCTGTCTGAATATTATACCCCGAATTGAAAAATAACACGACTTTTTTTCAACTTTCGAAACTAATATATAGCTTAAAGACATATCATATTAATATATTCAAAAATAGTCTGGAACTAAAACCAGTTAAAAAAACCAACCGCATTATAAATTGATTATTTTTTTTTTCATCTGGCGTAAAGGATTTGCTTCTGTTTATATTCCCAATAGGGTTAAAACACTTGTAAGGCAATCGGCCGTAGAAATATCCACATGGGAAAAGCCAACTGACCCTAAAGGTCAATCCAGCGCTACCGAAAGCTTTTCGAGACCAATCGTTGTGACTGATTTATGTCGCTTTAGAAAAACAACTGAATAACGAGCTTTGTGAAAAAATAAATAAATTGAAATGTTAATTTCTATCATAATATCGACGCTTTGGAGGAATAACTTAAGTTTAGTTAGTTTAAATTAAGTTATTTTTATAAAATTAATAATAATATAGATAAAAAATAATAATAAAAGATTAATATTATATATTTAAAAATACAAATAATTCGAATTTATAACGATTTATAACTATCTATTTATAAAAGATTTTATCCATTGTCAATTTCTTTTATATAATAAATTAAATTGAATATTTTACAAAGACAAATTATTTATAGCTTATAGAAATGTATTATAGAATTTATTATGTTACAGAAATTTGTTATATAGTTTGTAGAATGTTTCTAGAAAAAGTTTATAGAATTTTGTGTTCATATTAGTTAATTTATTGAGAGCTTTACCTAAAAATAATAATCCTAATATATTTGTTATTATATTCGATTTTGAGGGAATCACAAATAAGTCCTTTCGCTGGTTTTGTTATGGATCTAGACTTCTTCTTCTTCTAGACTTCTTAAATTGTAGAATTTTTCTAGTTAATTCAAAGAAAAGTGTTATTAGTTATAATCAACTGTTCATGGTGATAGTTATTTATCACCAAATATTCATTTTTTTGTTATAATCACCTGACAAATACAACGGAAAACCAAAAATAATAGTAGGAATTTCCGTGAAAATAAATAAATAACAAGATTCTGTTGAAGACTCGCCATATTCACTAATTATTATCCCTTACTATTATCACATTCTTGCTAGTTTGAACTTCCTGTTACTAGTTGTTTTGATCAATTTCATATCGTCTAGTTAGGTATCATGCTACATCAGTTAATCAGACAGTGAATTCAAAAACCTCTTGGAAGAAAAAAAGTATGAATAATACTTTGAAAAATAATAATGTAGACAATTTTTAAAAATAATACTTCAAAATCAATTTACCTTCTTAAAACTTTACAGTATATACTTATATTTTATCCTAGATTAGAGCTAGATTCTAGCTAAAACTACCAAACCAGTCATAAATACGTCATATAAAATATTTAATTAAAAAATTAAAATTATAGGGTATTTTAAAACTAAATTTAAAAAACTACACATATTGTTTGAATGAGAATTTAATTACCAAAATATTATTATTATTATATATAACGATATAATAATATAATAATAATATTTATAACGATAATGAAACTCTAGATAAAATATTAGATAACTTTAAGTTCTAACAACATAGGTTAAGTAATTTATTATTAATTATAAAACGCCCTGTATAACAACTTTAAAAATGAACGGCTTTCCCACGCTGCTTACTGTGGTATTACCATTTCTAGATAAGAATTAGACAATAACAACACGTTATTTAATACACGCAGTACGTAGATAGTTTGTTACACAAATATATCCGTATGTCACGTGAACAAGAAATAATATTTTAATTAAAAAAAAAAAACATTAATATTTAACATAATTTTATATAAATAATATGTTGTCCCACAATAGCTATGTTAAAGATGACCTTTAAAATTGTATATACGTAATTTATAAAAACGTTTCGTTAACGCAACAGTGCCTAGATAAAGATATATAAACTAAATTTGAACTTGATGAACTATAGAAATGATTTATTGGCGTTAGTCGGAATATTTGAAATATTTCACCTTATGAAATAAGTTAACGTTAGAATATCTTCTCCTATATGATCGAAACGTTGTTTTTTGTTTACGGTTTATGATATCAGAAAAATAAACGATTAATTATACATTGGCGCGATAATTATATTTTAAGTTCTATATATGTTAATATTTTTCACGGCATTATTACGTGGAAACGTTTATTATAGGCAACCAGTAATACACGCTTTTTGTTTTGCAGTCTTACAATATAACGATGAGCAACAGCCTGCCTCACAGTACAGTCCCGCCTCCCAGCATGAGGGGGCGGAGTTATCGCCACATTCACGGTCTGCCACGCCTCACGAATTCTCCCCATATTCCACGACGGAGAACGATACTTACCACACGCTGATACGGGCGGAAAACGGCACATTGTTTAGATTGGACGAGGTGAGTTTGAAAGAGAATAATGAAGAAGCTCCTCTACCGTTAACTGGTCAGTGCATGTGGCGCGCCTTTTGATTCGGCCATTCGTCGTCGACGAAGCCATGATGATAAAGATATTTATGTGGGCAATGTTTAAATTGCCTCCTATAAAAGTATTATTTAGATTTTCTTTAACTCATTTTGCATCCATTTTGGATATGCAAATAATTTTATATTGTGATCAAAAAATATTAAGACTATTGAAAACTAAAACGGGTTTTTTATTTTGGCCTCTTTAAAGTAATCCCCGGTATGGACGAATATCAAAATTATTATTGAATTATAATGACCTTAAACCCTTCTTCAGCTCTCAAGTTAAAAATCTGATTGTTGTCGGTCAAAATGACGTGCATTATATAATATATATGAAAAAATCGCTAATAATCAATACTGCTTGCAAAAGTCTGAACAAATTAGTCCATAATTACCTTCTGAGATGAATAGTTTCAAGCAACCACGATGAGAGTTTGGTTAAAGGAAGGAACTCATACTAAACAGCGCCACTAAAATTAATAATTTTTTGAATAAATTTATCATAATCGTTGTCCATTTGCTGACAATGTTGGCGTATTTTAATTAGCTTTTCTCACCAACAAGACGCTGTAGATTCGAAGCCACTTCGGATGAGGATGTTTTTACATCCAAGAATGTAAAATCCTGACAAATAATAATCATTTTAGATGGTTAGAGATAATATCTACATTGGTAACTTGCAATGGTAACTAATACTTAAGCAACTACCAAATGAACTGCTTTAAATAAGTAATGATTCCGGATATAAGAGGTTAACTAGGAATTGAATATTGATTGTTGAATTTTTTATTTGTTAATAGAATTGTACATGATTGAATCTTTTCGCAAAATTATATAAAGAATGCATTTTGTTTTTCACTCGCATTGATACATCAAAAAGACCCAAAATCAAAGAACTGTATTGGTTAGTCGGAAGATCCCACTAAAATCAAAGACACTGATACATCAATTTGTCCCCCTATCTGGACTTAGGGGGTAGCACTAAAACAATAAAATAAGTAGTAATCCAAAGATGCCAAAACAAAGTTTTTCTAATTATTTACCAATTAAATCAAATGAATTCGGGAAGTTATCCAAGATTTCTTTTACAAACATGAAATAAGGTTATTAAATCACAGCAACATTTAAACAATACAGCTACTGGAAGATTGAAGTGAAGCAAACCACATGAATTGTATATTGTATAAATGTTTGATCTTAAGTTTAGCTTAAGTACTCTACTTTAAATTTAATTTATTTAATACATATTGACGTATTTATCCCACTGTCGTCTTGCTGTTACAAGTATAACAGAACAATAGTAACAAGTTAATTTTATAAATAAAGATTATATAAAGCAAATCTAATGTAAGATGTAATTTAAAGAATACAAAAATAAAGAAATACTGATGTATTTATTCTATACACAATAGTAATAAATTATATATTTTATAAATGAAACTGTGTTACGCATATCTAACATTAGATGTAAATAATAAACTAGCAATGATAAGAATGTTTGATTTTCTGTTAATATTAATTTCTTAACTAATTACATATCAATTAACTATTACTTAGCGTTATTGTTCTGCGTCATAACGTACTGTTCATTTATTGATTCTACCGAATACAATTTGTTTATCTTCTAAATTGTAATATAGCCAAGAAATAATTACTTAGAAAATATGGTAAACTTATAGGTAAGGGGGTTGTCGAATTTATTGAAAAGGTTTATTTATTCGTCTTTAACTGACTTTAATTGATACATAGATTTTATATCACGATACGACATCATTTGATATCGATTGAGGATGATAAAAACGAATTGAAAAGAGATTTCTAAGTGGAGAAATTGTCGCCATAAATGCATGATATTTATGGATTATTTTGAAAGGCTTGTATTAAGGTTCATTCTTAGAATCTTACAATTTTTATATTACAGTATAACATGAATAGAATTAAGAGTGACGTCAAACCCATCAGTGTTAATTTCGTGAATGTTATTATTTTGATTCTCATTTTGAAGGTGCCGATGGACATTGCTTCAAGTACCTTTTTACATTTGGGACCAGCAGGTGCCACGTCTAATGGAGATTCCCCTCACCAAAGTGACACCCCCAGCCCTGGTTCTCCGAATATAGCACCCTCTTTTACAAATCTTAGAATAGCCCCAACAGGAACGGAAGAACAACATCCTACCATCATTGAAGCTGGTAATGCGCAGTTAACGCCGCTAACGACTGGTCACATCAGTTACACGGGGGGATTGGAAACAGGAGTCGCCAATACCATATCTAAGTGAGTAAATGTAATAATAGTACAGTAAAATTTCATTTATTTCTCAACCAGCGAAATAAACTAAAATATTGTCAAAATGGTGAATGATCACTAATAATTTAAATATTTATGCATGAAATTTTAACAATATGTTTAAAATTATTTAATCGTTATCTGATTATTAGATATAATGATAGAGATCAAATACCTTTGACTTAAATCAATTTAAATATTGTTATCTTCCACAATATTATGGAAATTAAACACCTTTTTTTTTAATGAATAATTCACATTGAAAAAAAAAGACAAATTTTAACAACCTTTGAAAAGACAGGAAAATAGTCTGCGATAAGAACACTTCCCGTTATATATTTTGTAGCGTTACTTTTACTGGTATGTTTAATATTTTACTAGAACAATAGGTGTACGTTATGTAGTTACGTACGTGATTTTTTTCCATAATGAGGAACATCGATGATACATTTCGTGAATGCATTAAGCTTTAATAACGTTCACATAAAATAAAGAATGTTCGTAAAACACAGATAAGGGATTTTGCCTAAACTTTAATAACGTTACGTGATTATTCGAAGGTTTTATTTTAACATTGAATAAAAAACATTACATGTAACCTTTATATGTAATGTAATCTTTATACGATGTATTTAATTATATAATTTTACTCTTGCCACTATAGAAATTCACAATCTCTAGCAGGATTTCGGTTCCTTTCGCGTATATAAAATTAACTAGCGTAATTTTCAAACACTGATCAATGTCACTATTCTCGTAAACTCATAATTCCCTTACTATTGACTTAATTTGGAAAGTCGAATCAAGTGATCTTAACAGGACTCTTTCCACGACACTTAATTGTATAAGAATAAAAGAGTTTTACAGAGGTCGGAATAAATAGTAGAAGGACAAAATTCGATATTTTTAAAATATAAGCACCAATTTTAATTCTTAAAACGGTTTTCAATAATTTAATGCATGGTCTAACAATATATTAAAATATAATGGGTAATGATATGAAGCGGGCATATCTCAACAATTAGTTCTAAATTATCCATAAAAAAATTAATATATGTAAATCGGCCAAAAGAAAAACTTAGAAATTATTTGCTGTTTGTCTAATATTCGCTTGAAGGCGCAGCAGCCGGAGAGCCACAACCCATCACAAACTATTTTCTTGCTGTTTCGTTTCTTTTAAAGAAGTTCAAAAATATCTCTATTTACACTTTGCAAGAAAAAATAAATAACTATAGTATATTCAAAGTTATTTTGTACATACGTCGACTAAATTTGTGGCGTCAAAACGTCGCAATGTTGCCGCATCAACTCTGAGATTTAATTCCGTTTGGCTTTGATATAAAACAAAATTCTATTCTCAATAAAATAATTGAACAAAAATGTTATCAAGTATAATTTATTTTAATATTATAGACATCTAAAAACTACTGTTAATTATACAGCCACAATGGTTTATAGGTTAGTGTTATAAGCTCTTATCATTATTGCTTCCAAGAATTTTGAATACGTCTGACAACCGAATAACTTCCACAGTCTCATTCGTTTATATGTTCGAACTAATCAGACATAATTGTGTCTCTTTTTAAGTAGAATAAAATGAGAAAGAAAATATTGTCTGACTCTAAGACGAATTTACAAATTGCGCAGGTACAGGCAATACATTAGACATCTTGATGACTTATATACAAAAAAGCTTTGAATATACTATACATATTTTTCCATTAACAAGTTTAAAAAATTGTCTTAAGTGTGTAATAATTAAGGTTTGATGTCACCTGCGAGAAATACTTTTTCATATTTAGTGGCCATTCTTAACCCAAAACCATAACTATAATTCATTATTTCATCTTTTAAACGTTTTGATGGTTCTTCAACATTAATAAGTGACAATATTTTTTCATAAAGCGACTGTTTTCGATGACTGGAGGAGTTTCTAACCAAATATTTATTAAATCTTTATTTTTCTGGGACTAAAAAAACTCAAAAAACTGATTAATAGCAACCCACAGCAATTCAATTTATTTTTGAAAGTACTAAATTAGTTTATGAATAGTTTATTGAATAATATTGGACGTGAGGCAAATGGATTTTTTTAAAACTCGAACAAAGCTGGAATATGCTGGAAGATTTACACAACTTTAGCTAGATATTTATAAAAAACTTAACTCTAACTGCAATAAAACTTAGCAGAGCTTCCCGGTAGGTTTTATCTGTAAAAATATGAAAACTTATCAACTTGAAAAGGAATTATTTCTATATTATGTAAACAACAATTATGTGAGTACAACACTTACACGTACTATTTAATCGTGAATGGATTAAAAGTTTTCCGCTAATTGCTCTCAAATATTACCATTAAAATAGATATGATCGACCATTCTTTTGATAGAGAAGATGATAGTGTTGAAACGATGAAGTCAATTTCTGGTTCCTACGGTTCAAACCTGTTTTATGTTCAATGTTTAGTGCCATAGTGAAGTCGCGAGATGGACTATGTTGTTCTAGTTCCCTATTTGTTCGATTTCAACGATTGTTCGTCCAGCGCTAGCTTCATCTTTAAAATAGAATTCTAAAATAATTTCATTAAACATATAAAAGTAGATATTAAAGCACGACAAGTAGACATTGGCGTTCACTGAATCACTCTTCATAATCATCACACAATGTTGCGTGGTATTTTTCCCATTTTAGAACTAAAAACGCAAAATGTGACAAAAATTATTATGGTTTAAAGCCTTGGAAAAAAACGAAATTATTTTCGCCAACCATATATATTCTTAAATAAAACAAACATGGTATAGTTTTTTGCATTTATTATGATTAATGTATTATTAAATTAAATCATTGATGATGTTTGAGAATGACAATTTATTTACAATATTATTATTATTCATTTACTTACTCTATTGTGAACAAATTAATAAACTCATAAATCACTTGAACAGTTCCGGTTTTAAACTTATTGTTGAAACTTATTTGTGAAAGAACTCATTAAAAATTCATTTGTCCATTTCGAAAATATTTATTGTTAGAATGAAAACCGTTACTTAAAAAATATATTTTATTGGTTAAAAAATAGCTTAACGAGAAGGAGATAAAAATGCCTTGATTCTTGCTGCTTAACGTGTAATTGCTTTTAATTTTGTTAATACCAACCAATTTATGCGAAAAACTAAATTGCTTATATAAATGGTAGTTACTTCGTGGATAGTTGAGGCTCTTCTTATGGTCTACTAAACACGATGTTTAACATGTACCAGAAGCCTTTCCGCCTGCATTTAAAATAATATATGCGGGCCTGTGGTTATCAGCAAAATGGGGTAATGTTCTCTTTATGCTTTGAACTTTACTGATAACTATACACCTTTGAAAATTGACGAGTTAGAATTAAAATTTTACCTTACTATGACTTTTACAGTTATTTAATTTTAATTAGCATATATTCGTTTAGATTGTGTAAATTACCAATTTTTTATTCAAAAGTTAGTGTTCGTGAATAAAGGTTTTAATATGAAAAATAAATTTTCCATATTTTTCGACTATTCGAATTCGAATATCTTCGTCAAAATTGATCAATTTGTCTAATAATCTATTCTATTCTATAAGTTCAGTAAGTGAAAATGAGTAAATGAAATTACCATTTCAGAAAATTTTATACTCTCCAATACTCTTATTATGATGTTTTCTCTATTCTGTTTCTATCGCTATAGTAATATCCAGCAATGAAGCATGGTATAGTTGCAGCACTACCTATAGTAATAAAACTCTAATTTACAAATCAACAAAACAATAATCTTATATACATTATATAATCAACACATGTACATCTATCTAACTAAAATAAAATTAAACTAGATTATTTATGTCGATAACGATTTCACTGCTGATATGCATTTAATAAATTGCAGACATAGCAACGGTCAAATACAATAAACAGTGGTCGGACGGTAATGAGTCAGAAAGTGCAATAATAAAACTATATATTACATCGTATGGGCCAACTGCGATTTTATCGATGGCAGATCTGAGGTTCTTTTGTTAAAGTTCAAAATTTTATTGTGCCGAACTTTTGACAAATGATTATTATTTCGATATATATAAGAAAATAAAAAACGAATGATTTGTGAATCATATTGATTAATAAATCTACACATGGACGGTATCGCCAAGTGTTTTATTTTGTTTATACTTTTATTTAAGGAAAGGGAACACTGAAATGACTTTATTTCAACAGTATATTTATTATTAAGTATTAAATATTCACTAAAATCCATTAAACTATTTTTAGCTTTTCCAGAATCAACAGAATATAACTAAAAAAGGGTGTGTACATTATTGATAATCAGAAAACATTTAATCGAGACTTGTTTGGTCCTCAAAAGGAAATATCGCTGCCTGATTATTTATTATAAAACTGTTTAATTACTCATGAACATTTCTGTTAATAAGATTATTGATGAAATGCTAACATAATAATTGTGATGACTAATATTAAAAAAAAATCTAAAAACATGTATAGAAGTCTTGATTATCTTGATAGAGAGTTTTTGTTAATTCTATACATTATTACTAATTATGATTAGTTTGATCCATATATTCTCCACAAGAATAAACTTTGTTCTGGTATTAATTAGCACTAATTATAAGTATGTTTATAAGAAATGAGAAAATCTCCATTCTTCGAATTCGATGGTTCATATATGTTTTAAAATGGTTTAGTATAGCAGTTATTATATATGGATAATTGAGATTTCCTGATTTACTCTTAATGGCTTTTATTCTTCTTGCCTTGACCCATTTATATATATTGTACCTGCAACTGTTCACTGTTCCGCAAGTATCACAATATAGCCATGCTAACATTTTCTTATGGTATTTCATATGTACAAAGTCAGTTTATCCCAGTTCCAGTACATTGCCTTTTGTGACTGCCTTGTTCATCACTGCCTTGGTTAAAATATATGAGTTTAAGAATTCAAAACATTGCTTTGGTAACATTTTCTAAAGATTGTGAATAATTATCTCATGTCAAATCTTGTCAAGTTTTTTTACTATAGTAATCTGGCAAACTAACACCAATAAGTAAGTTGTATGATAAATCTTTTCAAGGATATGCTCAGTTTTTTTAGCGCATCAAGCAGATGTGGTCTCTAGGATTGTTATATATTAATTATTCTGCTAATGTAATGTTTTACTATAACATAACAATGTTACGCCAGAATAATTGTACTCATAATTTCCGTTGTTAAAACAGCAAACTCGATTTTTACTATCTTGTTTTATTGTTCTATGCAATAAATAATTTATGTTCATGTAATGCCCAAGCATTTTTAAAAAGGGTATAATTTATTTAACATAAAAATAATAAAACGTAATTTCAACTAACGTATATATTAATACAGGAATATATAATACATCGAGAATACGTTATTTAAGAACGCTGGTCATCAAAGAGTTCTTTTCTCGGAATATTTTCATTTTGCCTCATAATGCACATTGAGGAGATGCTGATGCACTATTTTCACCCGTGAGCAGTTTTTATATTGAATATCTTAATATGATACCGTGCGAAACTATACTGATAAGTAGCTCTCTACATGACTGTTTAATTTGCCGCCAATAATGCCATTTATATATATATATATATATATATATATATATATATATATATATATATATATATATATATATATATATATATTTATATATATATATTTATATTTCTATTAATAAAAATATAGTTTTTGTTTTTAAATAGTGATCTTAGTTTTGCTTACATAAAAAAACAATGAGAATAATACATCTAGAATTCGAATATTATCTGTATATTGGTTAATAATTATAAAAGCTTAATACCTCTTTCTGATAATGAACTTTTTTCATGAGAAACATTGTCGTACTTCTTCAGCATTTCGAAACTACGTATTAGCCAAGCCATAATATATAGATCTGAAAGAGTGGTAATCAGAAGGCGCTAAGGTTAATTGAAAAGTCCCCGGCCTACCATAGTAAAACACATTTTTTTGGCAAAATTAGTTTTTTTTAATTCAATATAATTCCCTTCAAGGGTGATACACTGATTATAGCGACCCTCCAACTTTTCGATACTATTTTTGTAGTACGATTTGACTTTTACTTCCAAATAGGCCTCAGTTTCGGCGATCACCTCTTCATTCGACGAAAATTTCTTCCCAGCGAGCATTCTTTTGAGATCTGAGAACAGGAAATAATTGATGAGGGCCAGATCTGGAGAATACGGTGGATGAGGAAGCAATTCGAAGCCGAATTCATGGATTTTTGTCATCGTTTTCACTGAATTGTGACAAGGTGCACTTAGTGAAGCAACACTTTCTTTTTCTTCAAATGCGGCCGTTCTCTGGCAATTTTGTCCTTCAAAGGGTAACGCGTTCAATAACGCGATGTAATAGTCGCTGTTGATGGTCCTTTCTTTTTCAAGGTAGTCAATGAAAATTATTCTATTAGTGTCCCAAAATACAGACACCATAACCTTGTCAGCCGACTGTTGCGTTTTCCCACGCTTAAACACTGCTAAGAATCATCAACTCGTCGTTGTTTTTAGTCAAAAGTGAGCTCGCGCGGCACCCACTTTGTACAGAACTTTCTCATACCCAAATATTCGTGAACGATATGATGTACACGTTCAGTTGATATTTTTAGAGTGTCTGCTGTTTCATTCACTTTCAATCTACGGTCATTGAAAATCATTTTCAACAACCTCTTTTGGGCGTTCATTGTGTTCACCGCCTTCGGCGCTCATTTAACACATTTAACAGACCGGGGATTTTTCAACTGACCTGTTATGTCTCTTAAATATGCTAATTATGGCAGAACTTTCTATTTGATGTGCAACAGTGAATTCTTCACAACTCTTTGAACGTGTGGTCGAGCTTTGTCACGCTTTTTTGCATTAGTATAGTTCAATTTGTTCAAATAAAGTCAGTAACCAGAGGCTATCCCATGACTTTTTACACTTAAAATCATCGTGGATCAACTAATCCATTTTATTCCTGACAAGCAATTAAACCTGCAATGTTCGAAATTACATTTCTAGTCACATACATTTTTTTACATCCAATATCCAGTTTTGTGCGATTCGCCAGCACATTTTTTCAAATTAAAATACAAAGTAACGAATGTTGAAAATTTATTTTATGTAGAGAAATGTTAAAACCATAACTGTTGTTTACATTAATACTTCGCATTCAATTGGCGATTAATGATTCGTTTTGTGATACACTTATAATTATTCTGACATTAAGTCAGGAGTTCTCATGATGGGATAGTTCGAATTCATATATTTTCATTGTATTAAAAGATTATTAAACTTCAACGCTACATATTTTCTCAAAGGTCCATAAGCTTATTAAATTCCGATAAAATGAAACTGAAATATGTGAATCAATTGAATGAAATTGTTTGAATTTAAAATATTTATGTTGATTAAATTGTGTTTTGGTTGTTATTATATTAAAAAATATATCTTTTAACCTATTTATATATTTGTGTATTAGTTATAATTTTTCTATATATAATTATTTTTTAAGAAGTATTTTTAGTTAGTGCATTTTACAAAACATCAAAATTTAATTAACATTATAGTAAAAAACATTGATAATATTTATTTTATATCTAAATGTCTACTAACTGGCTCTGAATTTTAAAAAATGTCTTAATTTTTATATATTGATCAGCGATGCATCCGTTAAAAAAAAACAGAAAAGACCTGTCTCAAGAATGTCTCTTTATGTTGGACGAGTATATCTTCTCGTATTTTTCAAGCCACTTCGAAGCATGAAAGTGCACGTCTAATAATGCGGAGACAATATTATCTACAAGGGTTTTCTGTGCTACCTAATTGATGGTAAATGGGAAATAACATCATTCAAAAAACATTAAGGAACTCTTTATCGATACTGAATCATTCCTTTTCTGAATTTTTTTACCTTTTTTTTCGACATATTTGAATTTTAAGATTGATTAAAATACTAGTTATGTTTGTAATATATTTACAATATAATGTTATGCTCTAAATATAATAAGAATTTTTAAATTAACCGTGACGGATTTATTTCGTTCATTTTAAAGTAATACCCTTGAATACAGTATACATTTATTGTTGACAGATGAATATCATTTCTAGAAATGCCTTTAAAGCTCTCGATTTGGTTCTAATCTTCTTAAGTCTGTGAAATGGCGGGTTTTAAGTTTTTGTTAAAACCTCCAGGAACTAAATAGCATTTTTTATTGATATTTTGACCCAGAGAAAGTAATTGATAATGAACCATATCGCCATTTTTACGTGTTACTATCTTTTGACCACAGTAGTATATATTTTTTTCAGTTGAAGTTATACCAAGAAACCATATTACTTAACATATTCTTTGAACTGTTCGCGTAATGTTGAAACACATCTTCAACCTTGACATTAGTAGCATACTATGATCGCAAATTGTTGTTAAACAGACAAAACTGATTACTCATATTTTTTACTTCTAGTTAATTAGAACAGCAAATTTCACACAGCTATTATGTCTTACGGCATTGTAAATTATTCATCACTTACTACATTAGTTGTAAAAATAAAACAGTTGATTCAATAATTTTCAAAATAATATTGTATTTATAAAACATTTGATTTAGTACAATAACATTTTGGACGATTAATTTATTTGTTATTATATATAACAATTAGTTAGTCATATTAATTGTTGGAAGTCTTTTGTCTTTTCTTTCTTTTTTTTTGGCATTTCCTAAAGTTAGATCAACTATTAGGTTGTAGTTATTGACAAATTTTAAGTTAATTATTTTCTTATTAGGTGTTTAACTATTAGAACGCTCACCTTATGTTTCTTTAAGGTATTATATTACTGAGGAAAATACAGAGTGTACGCAAAATAAATATCATCAAATATGATTGCGTGCGTTGATTGTAATTTAATAATGTTTAATGAATATAAATCGTGCAAATTATTAACTTCCCTTTTAACTATTTCAAAGAACTAATCCAACGTGAGGTCCACCCGGAAAAGATTTATTAAGAATATTCCATATCTACATTTACAGCTTAGTATTCAAACAGATACTGTTGCAGGTAGTTATTCTGCAACTTCTTGATGATAATGAATGTTATATACGAGATATATATTTATATAGATACATTTATGTTTATTAGTGGATCTTACCACAAAGGACTATTCATGATTATTTGGGTGAGCATATTTTTACGATAAAATAATATATAATATACACTAGTTATTATTAATATTTATTCAGTCCATGAACTAATTTTTATAACTCAAAAAATTGTTGAATTTTGGTGTAACCATGTATTTAACATACGATTTGTTGCTATTTAATGTAGTTATAAAATCATATTTGATGTATCATACATCATATTTTTTACATTATATGGTATTATATGACCAATGTATTCTATAACTAATGTTAAAATATGATTTTATGAGTTTTGTTATAAAGCTATCTTTAATATACATTCTATTGCTGATTAATGTAGATATGTTTGAATTTAAATCGTATATGTCACAGTTGTTATACGAATTCTTTAGTTTTCATTTCATTTCAATTTCATTAATTAGTAACCTGTAACATTCAAATTAATAATCTTTTTTATTATTTAGTTATAACATTCTTACTAGTCATTTCCGACTAACCTACAATTTGTCTTTATGATAACTTAAATCTAGATATATAACTAGGAGGACCCATCGGCCCTAACTGAATTTTTTATTATATGCACCTCACTACACAACACTACAAAACATCAGATGGTTTGATTCTTTTGAGTTTGTGTCCTGTTCTGGTAGTATCCAAAAGGTGCAATACTTCAAAATTCCTATAGTATTCGCGTGCGCCCACAATACTTCTCAGGACTTTGTTCTGAAAAATTTATATTTTATTTGTGTTACTCTTTGCAGAACATCCCCATAATTGAACTCCGTATGTCCATAGGGGTTTCTGATAATTGTGAATTTCTTCCAATTAGCCAGTACATTTTCCTATATTTCAATTCCAGTTATTTTCTTTTCTTCTTTATATGTTCCTTCCAGCGAAGTTTTGCATCAAGATTCATTCCGAGATATTTAGCGTTGTATTTTGCTATATGGAATGTTAGTATTATTGAATGTTATAGGTGGTTGTACGGTCCGATTGTAGGTGAACTGCAAATGCACAAATTTACTTTCGTTAAATTAACAATCAACATTAAAAATTAATAATGCAATTTAATTCAAAATATGACGGTTACAATATTTATATAAACTTCGGTGTTGTTATAACATTGTAATAAATATTAGCTTTATTTATTTGTGTTTTTAAAACTAGTCGGTCGTTTAGATGTCCAATATCGAACTATAAACATCTCAGGTACCAAGCAAGGAAAAGGTAAAACTTTCAAATAACCCAACCGAAGGGTGAAATCCGGAAGTAATGGAAATGCCTCTTCAAAAAATGTCGCGTGCTGAGCACAAGACAAACCGTTGTTCCGCCAGCTTTTAAGTAGAACTTCTTGTACCGGTAATGTCTTGCTGTCCAGCAGAAATTACGAGGTACTTGATGAGTAATTAACCTTTAATAAGTGATTTGCTACGTTGTCGAGTCGTAAAAACTATTTTCATTTACTGCCCCTGATTGTAGATTTTTTTCTGTGGTAAAAACAATGAAGTAACAACTGTTATGAGAGTTATCAAAAACACGGTATAGATAATTATAATAAATTAGATACTTTATCCAATTTAACTAAACAGGGTTTTTATTTACATATAACATTCAGAGGTGATTCAGAGTATATTAAAATATATAATTATAATTATTAATAAAAAATATTAATATATTATTTAATCATATATTGTGAAAAATGGTGATACAAGCTTAAAATAATTTTTTTTAATAAAAAGGAAATTTGTTATATATTCCGGGAACTCTCGATATTTTCAGCTTGTATTATGGCGAATTTTATTAATACTAGGTGTTAAAAAGAGTATCTTAATTGTTTTCAGTTGAAAAGCTGAATAATTATTTTATTCCAATTACCAACATAAAGTAATGCGGTTTTCTATTTTACATATTTAATAAAATACATACATTTCAGGATATGTTAACACATTAAATAATACGTCTAAATAAATGTAGAATAATTTACATACGTTCAATTTGGAATACATTTAGTAAACATTATATTACATTTAATTTTGAATTATTTATAAAAAGCCGGAAATTTGTTTTTATATGACCAATATATTTTTTTTATATCTTGAAGCCTCCTTTTTACCAACGAAACTCACATTGGACTGGACCTATAGTTCAACGTGGTCGAACGAATCACGGTCCTCGGCATTAAGCTTACCGACTGGCGAGGGACTAACTTTGGTGATCATCCCAGAAGACATTCGGTTTTACCCAGCCTGGTTACTGGCGTGACTGGGATCATTTTCTTTATCGGATTTTAGACTTTTGTCTGAGGACAATTACTAATGTTAAACAATCACAAACATACATTTACGACCATACCCCAGCAGGATTCGAACCCGCGAGTGTGTTAAGTATTAAATTACAATTTTATTAGGTGACTGTGTGTATTCTGATTTTTTTACTTCTAAAAAGACATTTATTGAGAACAATTGGTACAATATCTATTCATCAAAATACACATTTTGCCGTAGTAGATACACTTTTCTTTGGGAGAATATCTAGAAATTAATTTGAAAACTAAGCCAACCTGTGGGATTTTGAACAGGCTTGAACGATAAATAGGCCTTGCAATTTATTGGCATCGTAATAGTCACTTTTAACTCATTGAAACCAAAAAAGACAATTAGGATATAACCGCACAGCATCATAATAAGTTTTTAAGAGTGTCTGATGTGTTTCGACAGCAGATTCCTTTAAATCAAATAACAATTGAAATTAAAATGCCATTTTGAGCGTTCCATAATTACCGACTCATATATTAGCGATTAGCGACCCTATAACTCAACAATACTATATGGAAAACTCGAAATAAATTGTTAGAGTTATATCAAAACCAGTCACATTTTTAATAATAGATATCGCCGACTAAAATAAATACAAGAGCCTAAAAGATTTATTTTATAAAAAATATGTAATGTATTCATAATATGTCACCTTTGAGTCCACACAATTAGATTTTTTTAATCTCTTATCGATTACATTCTAAGAACCACCATTAAATTTTGCTAATTTAAACATTATTGCTTTATTAACACTTAGAGTTCACAAAACTTGCACGTTTATAATTACTTTTTAATTTCAACGTTTATATTTTGATACTTTTTTGAAATAACTATGTAAATGTGTCAACGTTCTTTTAAATTTATTGTTCACTCAACGTTGTTTGGGCAAAGTCAAATCTGTTATCTTTGGTTATTAGATTTGATATAGATTAGATTTGAGAATAGATGCATATATATATATATAGAAATCTTTATAAATTTTTAACATTAGTTAAAAAAATTTTCAGTATAAACTGTCTGAATATTCATTGGCAAAACTGTCTCATTTGTTTGTAGAATTATAACAATTGTTAAGTGTGTACTTGTGTCCTTTTAACATGTGGATTCACCGAAGCGGCTCTACTTCCTTTCCGTCTAAGAATATGTCATACGAATAAGGCACGTGTTTGTCGAAGGTGTAGAGGTTGTAAGTGTGCCGAAACAGGAAATACTTATTGTCGTTTAGAGGATATAAGGATGAGGAGACACACCAAATAATTGCTAAACATTTCAATTCTCAAAACGTTTATAAATAAATAAATGTGTTACTTTCCATATAACTATTTCAGCTAAAAAAAAATGGACATATTATATCCATGACTTCGGTTCTTATAATCGGAAATGCATCGATCGTACCATGTCTAGACGCCTTTCAAAATAAATAATAAATGGCAACCCAGCATGCTTGATCATCATTAGGATTCTTTGAACCGGTTGAAAGGTAAAACTGTTCCTATATAATGATGGACAAAAAATTAATATTGAATTTTTTTTTAAGTTTATGTAATGTAATGTGTTTTTTTTGGCTGTTAGCAAGGCTCTAAAATAATTTCTAGGTACTATAAACGAAACTTCAACATCTACGACTATTCGAGACATTGTGTAGCCTAGCTCGTAATAGAATTTGCATTTCTATGACGGTCCCTCTTCGAGGAGGCGTGGAAAAGATGTTGATGTCGCTAGTGAATGGTAGAATCAACATTAGATATCATAATATTGTATTTATTTTAGATCTTTATTCCCTATTTTTTTCTGTGGGATATATTTGGAAAGCTCACCCATCTGTAACTAATAATGTTTGTTCAAGTTTGCCGAGTATTATTTATTCGTTAATAGTTAGTTAATTATTTAAATTAATTTAAATAATTAATCATCTCAGAACCTTTTCAGAATTATTCTAATATTTTATCTTAATCTTAATATTTTATCTTATTACCAAAATTTCATTTTTAACAAAATGTGCGTATGATGGGTGCTGTATTCATTAATAAAGAAACAAAAATATATTCTAGTGTGATTTGAAAGACTATTAAAAATACTTTGTGTATTGTTTTATCATTATGGATGAGTCTTGGGTTTACCACCATGATTTTGAAATAAAATTGGGACTAGGGAGTGGTAAAATGCGACTATTGCGTCTTTCTATGGTGCAAAGGGAGTTCTGTCCGTAGGTTACCTCGAAAGTGGGAAAACAATAAGTTCAGATATTATCGTTACTTTTAGTGCCAATTTGATGCAAATATTCTTGTGAATGTAAATGTGTATGTTAAATTTATTCAGTTTACAGAAAATAAAAATCAAACTTTTTTATCGAAATAGGGCACCTCAAAAACACAGTTTATTCACCAGATTCAGCATTTTTCAATTTTGTTTCACGGTTTTCATCAAACGAAAATGTTCTAGCTACCGCAGATATATATTTTCAGGAAACTATTCTGGCTCATTATTCTTTTTTTTTGGGATATGTTTAGGAAGTTCAACCATTAGTAAATTAATACTGCTTGTTCAAGTTTTTTGAGGATTATTGCATCGTTAACAGTAAAATTTACTTATTAATTTAAATAACTAATCATCTCAGAACCTTTTTATGTTGCAAAGGGAATGCCAAGTTGGTAAAATAATATTCTCGGATATTATAGTAATTTTTAGTACCAATTTGATGCGAATATTTGTGTGAATGTAAATGTATGTTATCGAGTTTACAGAAGACTAAAATCATTTTCTATTGAAATAGGGCACCTTAAGTAAGGTGCATGCCTTATAAATAACAGTTTATTTACCAGATTCTGCTCCCTGTGACTAGGACAAATATTTTTCGTGCAATGTGGTTTTGATCTAACGACAAACTACTAGCCGCCATAGAGATATATTTTCAGAAAATTACTATACGAATTTGGACGATCGTTCGTGTGTATCGAAATTGCTCTTATTTCCATTTTTGAAATTTTCTGTTAATGTTTCCGTAAATTTATCGAACAACCTAGTATATTTCAAAGTAACCTATAACACAAATACCATAACGTACCTGCAGTATTCATGTTCACCTGCGATATGATTTCAAAACAGAATCTCGATTATTGACCGCGTCTGCTTGGGTTCGAAGGCGTTCGCTACTAACCCAGTATCGTATTTCAGCACTTTTTCAACCGTTTACAAACAAATTTGAGTATTTAATTGATATTAAGCGTCGATAAAATCGAATCGCTCGCGATAAAACAAAAGGAAATCTGAGGCTTGTGTAGATCGGAAGTGATGAGGTCATGCGGTTAGAGCAAGAGTCGGATCAGGCAGATGAATCAGAAATCTTATCGACGATGCCAGTTTTTGTAAAAATCTCGGTTATAGTTGAGTAAATCCCCCGGCAGAGCTCAATACATTTTTAACAACTTTATTAATATAAATAATAAAAAAGCAGCACGGAGTGGCACTTCGGTTATTAGTAATGAATTGTTATTCGTAGAAAATGTTACTGTTCATCATGTTCATAATTCTGGCTAATAATTTGCATAAAATAAATTTGGTTAGTTAATATAAACAAATATTAGTAATACTATTTAATTTTTAATTCATTTTATGATAAGGTAATATGATACCATTTTGAAATAAGATATTTATTTAATTAGGCATTTATTTAATTTAATTTAAGTATATAAATCTTATTTTAGAATTTCATATATATTTCTAGTGAATTCCCCAACTTTCCACTCTGAATCAATAATAATTACTCTATGTGGTCCATATACGAATTTCAAGGAAGAAAAAAAAATTAAGAGTTTAATATATATATATATATATATATATATATATATATATATATATATATATATATATATATATATATATATATTAAATTATAAATATATTAAAATATTATTAGTGAATCCCTCAACTTTCCACTCTGTCAGTTTCAGATTTACTTGAATGATGCATTGAAATATAAATTATAATTTATTTCATGATAAGATATTGATATAAGCTTTACTGTATAAAAAATCATGATACCATATTGTTCATACAGGATTTCGAGAACAGAGTTTAATTTTAAAATTTAGTAAAATATATTAATGAGTCATATAAAGTCGAATCGAATAATACCTCTTCTTGTATGTTGAAATATAGAATTAAATTTAGAAGGTAGGAAAGGAAGAACATATTCAAAATTAACTAACATTATTTCTATACTAAACACGTTGAAGTATAAACTTTTACCAATTTATTTTAAATTAATTTGATGTTTTAAAATAACCTAATAATGATATGAGACACGATATGATTAAATTACAAATAAATTTGAGGTTTGGCGGATTAAAAATAGATGATTTCATGACGCTCAAAGGTCGAATTCAAGAGTTATTTTATATTTAACTGTAACCATTTAGTTTATTTAATTGTTTTGTAGACTTTGTAAATATTCTCAGTGAATCCCAAAACTTTCGATATCGCTAGTTTCCTATTTATCTGATTATTAGTAAATAATATCTATTAATAGTAATAGACAAAAACATTTCAAGTTTCGAAATTAATTATAAAAATTAAATAAAAAATTATACATCCATTTGTATTATAAACATAATATTTATAGTTTTCAAATTTCATTTGAAATTCAATTATAATTTTCTATTGATTTATTTAATACGTTTATATTTTTCATTGTACAAATTTGATAAACATTCCGAAAATGTATAACATTTAAAATTTATATTTCTTTTATAATTTTAGAATTTTATATTAAAATTGGAATAATTTTTTATTTATTATATTTGCACGTGCTAATTATTTATATATTTACTTGGTAGTGATTTAAATTGGGATGATGTACAATATAAAAAAGTTATACTTGAGAAAATAATTAATCAAATATTTATAATTATGAAAATGTCATAATCTCACCAAACAATCAGTGTAACTTACGAGTTAGTTATATATATATATATATATATATATATATATATATATGTATATATATATATATATATATATATATATATATATATATATATATATATATATATATATATATATATATATATATATATATATATATATATATATAACTTTCAATATCGCTAGTTTCCGACTTATCTGATCATTATAAATAATATCTATCAATAGTAATAGACGAAAACATTCAAGTTACGAAATTAATTATAAAAATTAAATAAAAAATTATACATCCATTTGTATTATAAACATAATATTTATAGTTTTCAAATTTCATTTGAAATTCAATTATAATTTTCTATTGATTTATTTAATACGTTTATATTTTTCAATGTACAAATTTGATAAACATTGCGAAAATGTATAACATTTAAAATTTATATTTCTTTTATAATTTTAGAATTTTATATTAAAATTGGAATAATTTTTTATTTATTATATTTGCACGTGCTAATTATTTATATATTTACTTGGTAGTGATTTAAATTGGGATGATGTACAATATAATAAGTTATACTATATATAATTATAATGTGTGCTAATATTAAAATAAACATTACTTTCCTGATGACAAAACGGCCAAAGTTTGTACTCACCCCTCCATATCGCGGATTCCTATGACGTAGTACCGTCACGTGGTACCTACCTCGAAATACGAGTTAAGATGGTCCGGCATGGCCAGGCAAATTAGTTGTGGATAAACCACCGTACTGACAGTTCAGAGCGCAGTTGTATTGTTGTAGAAGATTAGTTGCTCGATTTGGTTCGCGTGGGAAAGAGTTATAAAATAATTCGATAAAGTTATTGTATCTGTTTGAGTGATTTTAGTAGTTGAGTACATGCCTCTCCTAATTGCAATGGACGATACACGGGAGAACATGAATTGTTTACAATACAAGTTAGTGAATGTTTTTTATGCTCGACAAATATTTTAGTTTTTTTCCCTCGTTATTTGTGGGTCGGCTCTGCTTTAAAATCGGCGAGTTTTATCTTAAATTCATTGTATCTGATAATCTTATCTTTATCTTAATAATCTTTTTAATAAGTAGATATGATATTGCAGTGGGAGTATATCAGATATTGTATATATTTTTTTAACTTCCATTTATTTGTTTTATTAAAAGTTGTTATTTTTATTTTCAGTCCTATTTATCAAAGGAACGCAGCTTCTTACAATAATACCATGCATTATTATCCTGGCTCCCCGGAGATCCATACGCAGAATCAAATGTGGTCGAATGCCGGTAAGTTTCTTTACATACGTTTAAACATTTTTATGCATTCTTTTGTCGAACTACAAATCCGAACACGAAATGTAGCAGTTCAAAAACAAATTAACAAATTATCGGAAAATTAAACAAACAGGTTTTTTAAGGCGATTTAGCTTTTTAAGGCAAAAGGAATTTTTTCGTTTGCCGTAATTAAGCTCGAGAAATACCAGCCATTTGAAACGGTGCGAGTTTTAAACTGCGAAAATTTTATTTCGAATATTACTTATTGATATTTTATTTTGCGAAGATTATTGTGCATTCGCGATATGGTCTCGCAAAGATGCAAATATAAAAATAGATTAGTTATCGAAATAAAAATGCGTTTATCATAAAAACCGCTAAATTAGGGGTCATCTAAAGAACGACACTCGAGTAATATAATTATTCTGTATCTTTATGTTTATTTATAGATTTTTTTTCATGAAAATATATTTTGTTTTGATCCGATTCATTGATGTATAGGGACTACGAATTCATTTTACATGTTCTTGTATATTCAAAGTGAAAAGGCAGCGAAATTTTTGTTCTCAAGTATTTTCAATTTTCCTTCAATATTCTGTTATAATTTTAATTTTATGTCTGATAAACTGACACTTTCTTTTAATATTTTTATGGATTCTGAAATGATAATTAGATTGACAGTTTTGTTATGTTGCAAATCTACATTCTCATGATTTTGCATATGAAGCGTTTGCCTGTGCATTTTCAATGATTTTGTTTCAAATTTGTTTAATTGGTTGTTTTCTAGATGAACCGCCGATCTTGACTAAATAAAAACTAATTACATTAGTTTACATTTATTTAATTTACTGCTGCATAATAATTATAGCAAATTTTTACAAATTGTTTGTTATTGCTATTGTAAAATTAAAATTACACGTGTATTGTTAACGAAATTAGCAACCGTTCTGTAAGCCGCTGTTCGCACATTTAAGCACTAATTGTTAGTAAAAGTTGTAAGAGTTTTATTTATCGACGTTATTTTTTTGCTTCGTATTATGGACGTGGTTTATAAAAAAATACGTTGATACATTCTATATCGTTCTATTTCAGGTGTTCCTTTAAACACCGGGCTACTCAGCGAAGATTATCAGAAACCCGTCACTCCGGCCCCAAATACTCTACCAGGATTCAATAGATTACCCGCATTTCAAAGTACGACTCCCCGAGCCACAACATACCCACCCACTAGTTATGCAGATTATTGTTATACCGAACAACAAGCAGCATACAACATAAGTTCGCCAGCAGCATCCAGAAACAAGATGAGTGCTTCGAGCACATTATCAGCAAGTAAGTTATTATTGAATATTTTAGTAATGGTATAATTATCATCTGATTGTATACAAATTACATGTTTTATTTAACTCTATGAATTACAAGAGATTGGCCCTGTTCAAGGTTCATTTAATAACAAAATTCATTTGAAAAATATTTGATATTTCTGGCACCTAAGTGGCAAAAATGAATAGCGATAAGTGTATCTATAACGGGCCGATGTAAAAGATACTACTTTGACGCCCCCTTATCTGGTTCATGTCTCTTCGCATATATGTGAGTTGAAAGCCATAAAGTTCGGTTTTATGGCAATAACATCGAGGTTTTAAATTTAGGATTATGGTTTCGAAAAACTATGAAATAATAATTTGTATTTCTTTTTTATTGCGTATTAATCCAAATACTTTGACAAGATCACTGAGAATTACTACAAAAATCCCATAACTAATATAACAGGTTTTATTAGCTAAATATTATTTAATAATGTCGTGACAATTAACGAAAACTACTTTTCTGTTCCCATATATACTCTCTTAATATCTACGGTATTCAATGTTTCATATCTATCACAAGTTCGGTTTATTTACATCTGGATAAAATTATAAAACATATCTGGGAATTTAAGTAACGGACAGGTACGAATTTTGGAGTCAACTAAATTGTTATACACAAATAAGTCTTATGAAAAAAAAACAACGTAGTCATTATCTATTTACAAAGTAAAGTTGAACGGCAATTAAAACACGCAAATTCAGCAGATAAATTCCTGACCTAGGTTAGCGTCATTAATTATTCTATGTGTTTTTCTTTCGTGTTATTGGTAGGTATCAATCGATTGTGCAAAACGATTTTTTGTTTTGAATAAATAAATGTTTAAACTTGACCTTTAAAATTGCCTCTCATAACATACAACTATCTCGACCACTGACAACAAATAATTTTTACATTATCGAAATTAATTAAAATATATTCTTAAATTGGACTGAAATATTTCAATTATTGTCTTGTGGATTTTTGGACTGGAACTTTCCTTCAATATCATTCGATATGTTTCCGCTAATAATTTTTCTTGTTGCCCTCCTTTTGATTTTTTTTAAGTTTATTTTATAATTAATTAAGCCCAAATTTATTTTTTTATGTTTGTAAGTATTTTTAAATATATTCTTAATAACACTTTTTTTTAGTCAACTATTACTAAAATTGTATAGGAATCAATCGAGGTAAAACTAAGATCACTATTTAAAAACAAAAACTATATTTTTATTAATGCAAATATATATATATATATATATATATATATATAATATATATATATATATATATATATATATATATATATATATATATATATATATATATATATATATATATATATATATATATATATATATAATATATATAAAGTGTTGTAAAGTGTTTCTGTGCATATGGTGGAAATAATATATTTTTTAAAAATAGATTTGTAAAAATATTATAATACTCAATAAAATAAGGTGATGCCACTCAAAAATACTCTCTAATAAAGCTATTTTCTATTACGAATACAGCAATCTAAATATCTATTACCAGGATTTTTTTTAAAAAGGAAATCATTTTCATATTATTTTAGTGTGCGGGATATTTTGATCAAGGTCCTTTTTCATTAGTTATTGAGAAAAAAATTAAGGTATTGGATCAATAATTGAAATATTGTATTGTTTAAAACGATTATTTCGATTACATCGATTATATTAACACTAAGATTTTCCTTTACTCTTAAAATTTAATCCATAATAAATTGACGTTTCGCCAAGGTTGATTTTTCGATCACACGAAGTTTATTTCATAGGTATGTTTTCTTTGTTGGTCAGCAGATTTATTATATAAAACAAAGTCGTTGTTATGTCGTAAAAATCCTTTCATGAAATAATGCCCTACTGTTGCTTAAGTGTATTTAAATTACCGACAGTATCTCCTTCTGACTGAAAGGGCTTAATGTTGTTAATGCGAGGTGGCATTATAGGCACAAAACTTTACTTTAACAGGCCCAGAAAGAAAAGAGATTTATTGACCGTCGAAGTGGTGTCCCTATTTCTATCGATGGGGGTTGTAAAAAAATTGGCGCCACAAAACCGTACCCTCTTGGTGTCGGATTTCGAAAACAGATCGCTCAACAACGCGACCCTACAAGTAACCAGTGCTGTTCTGCAGGACACTTTTAGTTTTTTTTCAGCGCGTTGTCGAGAAATTATTACCTTTTGGGGGCCACACACGTATAACACGGTTTAAGTGTCGACACACCGTCTTCTCTTTTGAAAAATGACTCAAAAAATCCCTTCTATTTTTAATGTTGGTGGGTAAGGAATGCGTTAGTAAATGGCTGAACCAGTTAAAGTTATAAGTAATTAAGATTATGATTATCGGTAGACATGTTGGAACATCTAATGGCACGCGCTAGTCTCTTGATAAAACACCAGCTAGGAAAAAGAACCGATAAGAATATTACAGAACCGTATTAGAAAAAATACTTTCATTATATAACATCAAGAAATATTAATGTTAATAATAACAACAACAACAATAATAATGAAAACATGTCGAAAAAGCTTCAAATATTTTTGTATAAATGCTATATGTCAACAAGCATGAACAATAAATGAATATTAAAAGTATGAACATACAATAAGGACCTGTTAAGTTAGTCGCTAAAGAATTTCCTCGCTCATCCTAATACCCTTTAAACCATTTACCCCGACATTTCCTGTGCTGGAGTAACTTGTTTGCCGTAAAGTAACTTTTTCGATGATTTTACATGTTTCCGTTGAAAACAATACCGATCTGTGTATATACCTTCGGTAAACAAAGGCAGACGTCAAAACTGTTTTTGTTTTATTGAACCTAAGCTGTGGTGTCGGTGATCTGAAATAACTTCTAATGTCCACTGAGTCATTTTAGGTCCAAATTTCCGAAAATGTGCAAATATAGTTAATTATATCATTTCCGCATATACAAATATATGATGACCGTGAATTAATTTTGAGGGATTTTTCGTATGTAGAAAATAGTGTATAATATTTGTCTGCCTTTCTAGATGTTACTTCTTTCGAATTCTACATTATAATTTCTTTTGAAATACCTTCAATAAAATAATGATCAGACGGAGAAATGTCTGGTGTATATGACGTGCAGAGTGCCGTTTTAGTCATATTTGATCCAGTATCACATCAATTTTCGTAGATAATATTTCATCATCATTTTATATAAATCTGACATATAATAAAAAGTAAAGACTGATTTACAAAATGGATTGTTCGATATATTTTCGAAAATGATAAATCGATGTATAGTAAAAAATTGTGTTATGTTGTGGGTATCTTGATTGGGATAATGATTAAAGTTTATTATATTACCATTTGGGGGATAATCTGAGAACAAGACTCCTTTTGTGTTTCAGAAAAACTATATTTTTTCTCAATTCTCAACACCGCTTCGCAACCTCTTGTTTTGATATCGGAAGGGAGAAAATAATATCAATATTTTCAAAATCGATTTATAGGAATAAAAAATAAGGAAAATTATCGATAATAGTTAAATAATAAAGCCATAAATATCGATATATATTGCGAAAAAATCGGTATATTCTCATGAGTTGTTTCGTGCCGTTACTAGTATCTGTATCTTTAAAATCGTCAAATTAAAAGGTATATTTTATTAAATATTATTGACGAATGAATGGTCTCCCGTGCATTTATTGAATAACCTGGTATCTGATGGAATAATATCTAACTTAAATTATTTATGAATATAAAATTTGTCTTTTTCAACCGGAAAAACATTACTAAAATTATTAATTTGCATTTCTGTGTGAGTACCAAGACTCGATTTCAGTGCCTCTGCCCAGTGCACACGCAAATGTATTGCAGTTTTATGCCTAATAATCATTCTTCTCTTCAAAGTTCTCATAGCTGCATGCTGTGCATTTCTATATACATACACTGTTAAATAAGGTTGCTGACATTCCAAAACAATTAAGCAATTGATACTTAATATTATAGATCTTTTATATTGTACAAAGGCTTTTTTATTACCCTGCATTTACTACGTTTTTATGTCTGAGAAATGGGAAATTTTATTACACGTCTTGCACAAAATTTATTCTAATATTACACTGGATTATATAGTGTCGCATTTAGAAAGCTGCCCTTAATTTAACGGACATAACGTACATAATAAATGGTCATAGCTTGCCTTGGCCAAGTTATAATTGTTATAAAATTCTTTCCGAGTATTGATAGATCTTTATCTACCAGATCGTTTTGATAGTCTATTGAATTACAATGTTTCTACCTAAATTTCCATGGTATTCAGATTATGGTGTAGTTTACGATCTAGCGCTGAGTTACTTCATGTAACTCTGCCTTTGGTTGCCATACTTCTAACTGGAGTTCGAGAGTGTTTCTTCAATTTCACATTATCCAAATTCCATAAATTTGGAATATCTGCAAGCCAGGGATAGTTTCAGCAACTTTGACACGATTATAATGCAATAACTTCTGCCGTCAGTTCACCTTTATCACCCGAATAACCCGAAAGGGTGTTTTTGAGTAACTTCGGGATTGGTTACCAGTTTAATTTTGGTAGACTTAGTTAATAATTTTGAATAAAATTTAAATTAATGCGGTACGATAAGATGTTCCTAGAACTTTATTGAATCTTTGATAGGTTTTATCAAGACTTAATTTGTTTATTTTTACTAATATTATATATTTGACCATAGGCATTACAATTAAGTATGATAATCTTCACCAGAATTAACCGAGATTAAAAATACCGGCATCATTTCTTATTAAAATCATAAAAGAACGATCGCTTATATTTTATAAAATAAATATTTTATTGGAAATGGATACGATGTATACATTTCTAGATAATATATGTGGTTTCTGTTAACAGCATGGATTGTTAAAAAAGTTGTCTGATATGAATAATGAACTAATGTTATCATCAGGGTTTATATGAAAATTTGACTAGATTAAATGTTCCAATTAAACAAATTGTTTTAGTTGGAGGTACCGCAGAATATTTTACCGAAGGTAGGGAATGCGTTAATTGTGGCGCTATAGATACACCGTTGTGGCGAAGAGATGGTACTGGACACTACCTTTGCAACGCCTGCGGTCTTTACCATAAGATGAACGGCATGAACAGACCTTTGGTGAAGCAGCCTCGTAGATTGGTACTTGATTTTCTTTACAATATCGATCGGTGATTGGTACCGTGAAGTTAGAAATTTTATGGACCTTTTTTTGTTTTATGAAATTTAAAAAAAACTGTTGTATATAGCGAGTGTCTCTAAGATTTCTAATTGCACGTTATCACCGATTTTTAATTTGGGTTATTTTTTGTGGTCGAACGAATATAGCGATGATATTATACTTTACATAACTTCTGCATGAAATGATTGCATGATTGTTTTTGTTAATTTATTCCAAATTAATTTTAATTAGACACGAGATAACCGTCAGATCTTTATTATTTGAGGTAAGTAGTCTTTATTGCATCATATCATTCATATTTGTGTTTTCACAATGGTGCATTTTTTCGTCCATCACAACAATGACCGAAAACTATTTCATTCCACTTTTCATGGTTGTTAGTTAATGTTATTTTCGTTCGCCCACAACTACTTAGTTAATATGTTCATACCAAATAAACAACAAAACAAATTAAACGGTATACACACCCCCAATGTACGAGGCTGCGCTGCTAATCGGTTCTATTTATTTTACAATTTGTTATGATTATTCAAGTAAAATATTGTTTTGGTTAACCCCGGTTTGGCGTTGTTTCAGTGGCGGCTGAGCCTGGTACCGGGGGTGTCCCAGATTACTACAAGAACTACTACAATGGGTTTAATGGGGCTACACGAACTCCTTTAGGAACCCCCTCTACAGAAGATAAAAGTAGCCGCAGATTGGTAGGTTGCTTTGGTTCGTAGATTATTTCTATTAAGCCTATAAATTAGTTTTAAAGGATTTTTGTTAAATGTGAAGTTTTATTATGAAAAATCACTACAAGTATTGTCCATCAATAGCCGCTACTTGTCCCATCTTTTAGGCAATTTTGCGGATTCCATCTCGAAAGAACTGTGTATTTTTAGGTTATCTGCGAATCGACCCATTTTTAGATATGCTCACAAAAAGTGAAGCGCTGCTCAGACAGGACACGATTCATATCACGGCACAAGTATTAATCAAGAGCTAGGTCTGGAGAATACGGCGGGTGGGGTAGCACTGCCCATTTCAATTATTTAAAATATGTTTTCACCAATTTTACGACATGTGACATGTGTTTTTGCTTATATTCCGACAGTTTTTTCGCGCACTGCTCATCTTCAAAATGTTTTAGATGTCCAGAATGCTCTTTCCATTTGTGTGTGTCAAAATCATCACTTTTAAAACCCCAAAACTAGTATTCACATGTTGAAATAATCATACAGCATTCGATGACCACGACGAAATGATCGATACTGAAAAGAGAGGTTTCAAAATGTTGTTGGTTACAAAAGTACCATCTGTTGTAGATCCTTTAAAATTAATTTATAGGCCTGATAATTTTAATGTATTAAGCTCATCAATATTCTATATATTATTATTTCTATTTTTTACGTAGAAGCTGTTTAGTATTTTATATTTAATTCGTAACACGATGGTATCATGATTTAATTAAAATAATATATCCTTTATATATCACTGAAATATTACGCTTAGTAGTTTCTTGTAGTTGGCATTGGGTTGGCAATAAATAATTTTGATGTATTTAGTAAAACTATTTTATTATAGGTAAAGTTTATACTTAAACATTGTATATAATAACTTTTCAATGCACACATTTTATCGCAAAAGGTGTATACATTTAATCCATGTATATATTAAAAGGTATGGCTAATATGGGTACAAATCAATGATTGTATCTATAGTACAGGGGATGGACATAATATTATTTTCCTATGTTTTGTGTATGCTATCATAGTCTACACTTAAGCAGTATTGTCAGAATACAACAAGATGTATTATATTGTATGGTGCTCATTCAATATTATTCTGTATATCCCCTGTTTGTAATAGCGTTTCTGTGCTCTATATATTATGGAAGAAGTTAAACGCTCATATAACAATACAACATTCTTCATGGAGTTGCTGTAGAAAAACACCTGTATTGGAGGATTTTTCAAATACATAAAATTCTTATGGTTGTATCAAATTGATAACAGAATTGTTTTTGACGCAGTTCAGCTTCCGATATGGTTTACGCTGTTTCGTTACGCTTGAACCGTTTTCATCGACATCTATTCATTATCGGTGATGATTCACTTACTGAAAGATTCATTGGATTTGATATGCTTATTGCAAATATTTACCGTAATCTCCTTCGGTGCATGTGGGATAGTGATGATTTTTATCATACGGTTTAATATGTCAACTTTTTTAAGAACATCGAAAAAAAATCAAAATTATTTTTTGCCAATAAAATGTAATGTAATGTAATAACATAATGAGTAGTACTCCCAGACACAATTAAAGTAAATAGCAATTAACCGTTTTATTAAATTTTTAGTCGGCATCACGACGAGCTGGTCTATCTTGTAGCAACTGTCGCACATTGAATACTTCTTTATGGAGAAGAAACGCTGTTGGCGAACCCGTATGTAATGCTTGTGGGCTATATTATAAGCTCCACTCAGTTAACAGACCCCTGTCAATGAAGAAAGATACTATTCAGGTACGTCCTTAATTTTGTGTTATTTCGGAATATTTGGATTAATTAACGTTTATTACAGACAAGGAAACGGAAGCCAAAGGGTAGTAAATCCATGGGAGGACAATCCAATAGAAATAACCAAATGAATAATAGATCTGGTTTAAATAATAATAGAATTAAAATGGAGAACTCCATAAAGATCGAAACATCACCTTTAGGTAAGGATTATATAACATTTTTACAAAAGTTAGTGTAATAAATAACCAATTCTATTTTCAGACAACTTTGGGCTTACACATATACAGCAGCCGTCGTCAAATTTTATGTATGCAAACCAAGGGTACCAACGATTGAGTCCGAGCTATTCATCACAGTCTCCTCATAACTTGACACAAGCTACCGATTATATACTTCATCAAAACACAAGTCCGAGTCCACCGCAGTCCAACGCTTCCGATATTCACTCAGAATCTCCACATTCTCCACTTCTTTTGCACAATAATAACAACAATAACAATACTAAAGTGATAATTAATGGAGACCATCTCATGGATAGGCCTACAGTCGTTTCGGATAGGGTTGCGCCTTAAGTTGCAAGGTAATTTTGAGATGGGTGACACGATATTTTAAACCTTGTTCAGCGTCTAAAGAACATACGACAACTTCGGAAAAACTTATGATTTAACATCTATTTTGTTTTAAATAATTTTAGATCCTATTTAGTAATATTGGTTAATAAGTATTTCAAAATGAGATTCGTTTTAAATTTGTTAAAAAATTCAAAGAAATTTTTAACGAAATAATGTATATATTTATATTTTAGTTGATTTGTGAGATTTTTGATAATTAAGTTTGTTATACTTTTTTGATGTTCAATATTTAATGCATTAGGGGTGTCCCTAATATAGGGGGTAATCAAATTTGTTTCTTCCTATAATCCTGATTAAATAATTAGTAGAAAAGTTTACTAAATTTGATAACGTATTTAAGTAGTAGTAATTAAGTAACAATGTACTTGTTAGATTTTTTGGTAAATTGTAAAAAATATCCATATTAATATCTTATTGTACCAAAATTCCTGTAAATACTTAGCTTTGTAGATATAAACAAAATAATAATCGATGCAGAGAGACCAAAGATATTTTTCTATTCCCAAAGTATATTGGGAAAAATATAATTTTGTTTTTTATATGTATATCTAAACTTATGTTTATAATTGACTGAAATTGGCTCTCAAACCTCAGTTACTATTAGGTTTTTAATTTTAACAATTGTTTTTGAGAGGCTGAATAATTATGTTTATTTTTAGGAAGATTCATTAATTTTTATCTCTGTATAGTTATTTTATATTTTAATAGTTATAGGTTGAAAATTGGTGAGACAATCTTCTCTTTGCTAGCTCCTATTGTATGGAGACTTGTTATATATTAATAATCTTATTTAATGTTAAATCGAAATAAAATTTGTGTATGTAGAACGGCGTTTAATTTAAAAGTTACAAATTTTTCATAGAGTTAATAAAATGGAAGTACAGGAAAGTTTTATATTGTGAGAAAATATGGAATAGTTGCGAGGAAAATAGTAAATACAACAATTTTATTCTCCCATACAACGTGGCACTGTCATCAATAGTTTCTCTGCGATAGAGGATTGACATTTTTGTTAGTTGTCAAATATTTATGTGTGGAATAGAAAGAGAGATAGAAAGTGATAAGAGTTCTATTTTATGTCACAATTAGATCAGATTGAAATAAAATAAAAAGGCTTAAAATGCAATAATAGCGAGTGCGAGCATTCAGGAACGAGCAGGATTCTACCATGACCTGCGTTGTCAACATTTTAAGGCATTAAAATAGAGCGGTGAATTTACTGGGTTTTGATGTACCAAAACAAAAGTAAAATTGCAATTGCGTGTATAGCCTACTATCCCACTCCTCTGTCGAAAAAGCAAACTCCCAATCCCCCAGAATACGACTCTGTACAAAATGCTGGTCCGACTAGTCTTCCTCTGTAGAGTACAGGTGTGGTACAGGTACGACTCCCAGGGACAACTAGCATTACTTAAAGTGCTCATATCCAAAATGTCTTCGCGTTACTCAATGTGCCATGGTTTATGAGGAAAGCAAATACACATCTAGAAACAGGCATTCCGTTCGTGAAAAGCTTCACGCACATGCTCAGTATGAGGTTCTCCCTAGGCACCTTAGAATACGAAAATAATCTGATCAAATCCCTACCCATCCATAAACCCCGGGAGTTAAACCAAACACGAAAATCCCTGTCGTAACCTAGGGTATCTGTCGCCCGCAAAACCTTTCTATATTGAACCCATTGACCATTTGGTTCTAGCTTGTCATCTTGGTAAAAGAAAAAAAAGCTCTTCTTGGCCAACATTCAAAAGTATAATAGTTGTTTCCAAGTGAGGTCGTTTAGCAGAACGTATATTGTTCGATTGTGTTCTATGTTTATATTGGATAATTTTATGTTTACGTTCAATGTATTATACATAAATGTTTTTTGGTAATATTGAAATTTATATTAGGAATAAGTTCTATAAATTTTAAAAAATTGCAGATACAGGAACAAATTTACTATTTACTAGGAATGCTGTTATCATTACCAGATGCGGATAATTTTTACAAATTTATTTTTTAGGACAATACGGATGCGAAAATTAATACGCGTACTGATTACAATTCAATAGTAGAGTGAACTACAACAAATAATATATATAAAAATATATTTGTTTCGCCATATAATTCTGCAGTCAATCAATAATGTTTTATTGGCAATCATTTTTCCCTTTTGCTGCATTTCCTGTATTTTACTTGACAGTTGAAGTTGAAATTAATTTTGAAAATTAGGCATCATATTGCAATAGAAAATGTTTTTGTTCAATTGCTTCCACCTTCATTATGTTGTCACCTCATTTGTTCATGTATTATTTAAATTTCACATCGATTATATTTAAATATAATTAATTAATAATAATTTAACAAATTAGTTTTTCTTCCCTTAATATTGTATATTTACAATTTCTTAATTTATTCAAGATTTATGTAATTTATTTTATTATTTAACTACTTAATTAGTTTTAAATTAGGAGATATTATTTGTAATTAACTATTCTTTTCTTTACAACACATCATGTTATTAATTAGATCTCTAATTACATTAGATATGCTTAGTACATTTTAATTTACAAATTATTTAATACATCACAATGTATTTCCCAAATTGAAATAAAACTAAACTGCTAAGCTATTGCGTGGTATTGCTTCCACTTGTGATGTACCAACCTTATTTCACGTTTTAAGGCAAAATATTGAATCACTCCGTAATGATGTTGATTGAAAGCTGATTCTGTTTGAGGAATCAGGTATCCGCCAAATGATATAATTATATTTTCCAGTTCCTAGTCCATCTGCAGATTTTGTTGATTGCCATTTGTACTTTTTCTAGGGCCTTAGGCTGATATATATCTTTTGCCATGATTACTGTATCTTCGGCAAATGTTCCAAGTGGTATTTCTTTTGTTGTTGGAGATATAAGTATTTACAACCTGATGTTCAATAGAAATTTTAAATTTAAATTGTAATAATTTCACTCCAGGAATGGCATTCAGGAAAAGTAAAAATGAAGAAACAATGATTGAAATTAGAGAGTACGTCAGGCCCTCGGATCGGTTACCTAGTTTAGTTGATTTGACAAATATGGTAACTAATCAACAAAAAGTTATTGCCCTCACCGGGAATCGAACCCGCGACCCCCGTTAGGGGGCTAAACGCTTCAACCATTACACGATATTATCAGCTCACCAATATATTATACACAATATCTGATTATTATAGATAAAATATATGTGAAAGCATTGTACGTGCCTTTAAAATTTGAGCGTTTCCTTCGATTCCTCAACCTCTTCCCTAACCTTCAAAAGATGCGTATATAAATTTAACAGCTAGACAGCTAGACAGCTGATCTGATCATTGATTTGTGAATTATAGCATTTTGCTTGCTCATCTACCGTATTCTCCAGATCTGGCCTCCAGCGACTATTTCCTGTTCTCAGATTTCAAAAGAATGCTCGCTGGGAAGAAATTTTCGTCGAATGAAGGGGTGATCGCCAAAACTAAGGCGTATTTTGAAGCAACAGACAAATCGTACTACAAAAATGGTATCGAAAAGTTGGAGGGTCGCTATAATCGGTGTATCACCCTTGAAGGGAATTATGTCGAATAACAAAAACTAATTTTGGCAAAAAAATGTGTTTTACAATGATAGGCCGGGGACTTTTCAATTGACCTGTTATAATTTAAAGAACAAAACTGTTGTTCAGGCATTTGCTTTCTTTGCATCAAAATAGGCCCCGGTTTCGGCGATCACCTCTTCATTCGACGAAAATTTCTTCCCAGCGAGCGTTCTTTTGAGATCTGAGAACAGGAAATATTCGCTGGGGGCCAGATCTTGAGAATACGGTGGATGAGGAAGCAATTCAAAGCACAATCCATGGATTTTTGCCATCATTTTAACTGACTAGTGATACGGTGTATTGTCTTGGTGAAGCAAGAAGAAGCGTCCTTCAAATGGTCCAATAACGATATGTAACAGTCGCTGTTGATAGTCCTTTCTTTTTCAAGGCAGTCAATGAAAATTATTTCATGCGCATCCCAAAATACAGACGCCATAAACTTTCCAGCCGACGGTTGTGTTTTGCCACGCTTTGGAGTGGGTTCATCGTGTGCAGTCCACTCGGATGACTGTCGATTGGACTTCGAAGTGAAATGATGGGGCCATGTTTCATCTGTTGTCACATATCGACGCAAAAACTCGAGTTTATTACGCTTGATCATCTTCAAACACTGCTCCGAATCATCAACTCGTCGTTGTGTTTGGTCAAAAGAGAGCTCGCACGGCACCCAATTTGCTGAGAGCTTTCTCATATCCAAATATTCGTGAATGATATGATGTACACGTTCAGTTGATATTTTTAGAGTGTCTGCTATTTCATTCAATTTCAATTTACGGTCATTCAAAATCATTTTGTGGAAGTTTTTGCTTCAACTGTATTTTTTCCCTTCAAAAAGCTATATTTTATCAACACGCGAAATTCCTTTTTATCCATTCTTTCCCAATAACAAAAGTTGCTTCCCTCAAAATGTTATAATTCACAAACTAATGATCCGACGGCTGTCAAATTTATACACGCATCTTTTGAGGGTTAGGTCTAACTGAAAAACTTATGGATTTATTTCTAGTAGCCTCGATCTATGTGTCAGGCCGGGAACTTTTCAATTGATCTGTTATTGACTTTCTCAGTTACTAATCACAGACATCCCCGAAGAAAAGGGGGAGAAAACGTCTTATCAGCTATATTCTTAGATGTAACTCAATCCTTCGACAGAGTTTAGTTTAAGAAATTTATCAACAAACTCAGTAACAACCAACAAGAACACTTTAACATCCAAGTTACAACATGAATAACATGATATGAAGATAAAAGACAATGGAGGTATCAGTGTATATTGAATCTTAGTGGCCAATCTATGTCCACTTTGTGGGAATGAACCCGTAATTCGTTCATTAAAAACCTAATGTTTGGTTTGGATTACTTCAATATACGACAATACCTCGTTCAGTGGTAAGTCAACTTTTAGTAACAACGCTAAATTTTAGTGTATGGGATAAAATTTCAATTATTAGATCTACAGAATTTAGTTATGGGACTGTTTTGTGATGTGAGTAGAAGTATTTCAAAATAAAATCGAAGGCCATCAGATTCCGATTGTTATATAACCGATGAGTCTGTTGATAATTATGAATATTGTAGTAGTTGTGTGTTCATTGGGTATACTGCGCACATAAGAGAACTAATAAATTGGTTTCTTATAGTTTATAGTGAATTAAATTCTAATTATAGATCTGTATTCGGTAAACTTCGGCAATTTCTGGGCAGTTTTGCGACATTGTCCTTTAACAGCGGCAAAGAAGTAGAATTGAAACAACTACGACTGAAAGAAATTTAACAAATTGTTCGAATTCCATAGCTATAAGGCATAAACGTGACACTAAAGTGTTGAAGTGAGTTAATGAGGTCAAAAGTGGAGGTACAATGAGGAGAAAAAAGAAATAAGAATTTTGACAGGGATAAGTCGTTTGTTGAAAAATGTAATCTAATATGACCAGAGATCGAATGATGTTCACTTAGTATGTTAAGTTTGAGATGTGTAAAATTATATAGTTATATTATTGTGCCGTTGTAAAGATAAATCGGTGCTTCCGAACTAGACCTAAGGGTGACATCACATAAAAAAGTGCCTCTAGAATTATCTTATGGAAACCAAATTATCCCATATCCCATATTATAGAAGTATAATTTTGATTTTTTATTGTAATGTTTAAGGATTAATAAATACATTTTATTTAAGAATGTTTATAAAATGTAGTTCATATTACATTTAATTTGTTATAAATGATGAATATTGTGGGATTACATTTCAACTTCAATTTTAGGAAAGGAAAAGGGAAATTTAATAAGACAAATTCGTGAATTCGAGATATATATTCTATATATTCTTCAAATATACGAATAATTTACAAGAACTATAAGTTTGGTTTGTTATTGCAATGTTTATATATTAAAAATAATTACATATTGTTTTATTTTCCCTTTTGTCCTTTCAAAATGGCTTTTAAATATTTTTATAAGAGGTTCTTCAAATATACGTATAATCTGCATTGACTGACAACGCCGCAAATTCATATTCTTATGTGCATGCAGGGATCTTCTAGAATTAAATTTTTGTTCATTATTACATTATTATACAGACTCATGAATCTGCTGCAGAATCCCATCAATACTTTCATAAACTTTTACATACCATCATACACTTTTACAAATTTATGGTGATCTCACGTATAATCCATATTGCCGGTTTTGGCTTGAAATATTTAAAAGTGGTGATTTTGATGTCAGTGACACAGGAGAAGAGGAGGACATATGATAAAGACAATTAATAGCAAGATTTATTAGATGAAAAGCCAGCTCAAAAATGATCAGATAATTTAGCAGCTGTTGAATGAACTATTTCCAGGTTTTTACATGTAATGAGATATACGTATAATCTACGTATAATATAATGATACTACAATAATTACAACCACAAAAACCATCTACATCGACGCCTGCGCATAAAGTGAGATCAACGAGGTGTAGTGTATTACTAGATACTTAATACAAATGAAGCTGCCACTGTAGATGTCCATCGACATTAATTGAACAAGTTGAACGATTTATTATTGCAAAAAAGACCAGCAATATCGAGCAACAGAGGCAAGGTCATCATTGCAAGAGTTATGAATAATTTTGTTGTACTATAGCAGCTCTAATGGGTTTTGCCATACCCAGCTATTTTATCATACTCATCAGCCTCTTGATTTTGTTCAGATCAATAAAGCATGACCTAGCTGGCAGACTGTTCTGAAATACTGCAGAAGTGCGAGAAGGAGTTAATGAATGGATCAATTCCAGATCAATCATGTTTTTACAATTTTTCTCAATAATTGCCTTTTTAAGGTGAAAAATGATGAGATGCAGAATGATACAATCATCTAATTCTATTAACATTAAACTTTACCACTTAAACTTTTTTGCATGGCTAAATCACACGTCATACACATGTCGAAATAGGTAAAACGTATTTTAATTTTTATGCGCATTTATTCCGATGAGTAAGTTTATAACCGTTTAATATCGTTACTTTAGGCTATGTATTGTAGCTTTAGATAAGAATGTTGTCCTATTGATAAATTTTATCGTGATAGAGATATTATGGTCTGGTGTCATCACTAAATTCGGTTAGGTGAGGTGTAATCGAAAATAAAAATGTAAAAAGTATAATAAGTGTGGAAAAAATTACAGTTAAAAATAATTATAGTCTGCTGGCATGATGCTGTAGCTATATATTTTTATCTATGTATATATATTTATATATATGTCTATATATTTATCTATGTCTCTTCTAATAGATATTATAGAGAAATGACGTGTTCATACATGATGTAAATTCCTTTTTGCGTTAATATCAGAAGTAACAGACACTCTTTATAATGATGTAGTACAGCGTTGGGCGTACACCTTTCCACGATTCACTAAAATGAACTTCACACAAAAATCACTATCACTCTATATCAACTTCAACTTATTTTATAATATTACTTCAAGCAATATACATATTTTAACGTAGACTACTTTAACACTGATATGAAATAAAAATAGGCTTTATAGGGCTGTAGATTAGAATGTTGTTATATTGATAAATTTTATCGTTATGGCGATACTACATCTTAACAGTTACAATAGTGATATCAATAATTCCTGTATATTTTATACGGCAACAGTAGATTATTCTAATGAATATAGTTACTAAAACATCTCATTCGTTTGTGGTTTGCAATAGCTGTAAAATTTCTTCTAGGTATTATCAGATTTGGGAAACAAACATACAGATATGGGATGTATGATCTATAATTACTTTAGTTATCAGTCCTACAAGTTAATTTCAAATGATTTAAGATTGATGGTGCTACTGTATATTAAATCGCATCGGGTAGATTTGTAACCAACTTCATGTTGAAGCAGCTTTGACACAATTCACTTTTGGGCATGTGTCATTTGATCGAAATGTGAACAAAAAATGTTTTCAAAGCGTTGAAAATATCTGAATATGTAGCGTTAAATCGTATTTGGGGGAAGTTTTACTTTTTTAGTTCAATTTGAAGAAAAAGTCAGCTGAACATCATCGATTGCTTTGTGAAGCTTATGGCAAGCATGCTCCATCAATTTCAACATGTCAGTACTGGTCTCGACATTCTAGGACAGGTAAAAATACAACAAGTATTTGAAGGCATTACTTGATGATGATCCGTATAAACCGCAAGAAGAATATGCAGATTTGTTAGTACTAACACAAGAAACAAGTTCCAATTACTTAAGTAACATGGCAATTATTCAAAACCTTGGACATTTTCTGCCTTAAGTCTTAAGACTAGAGACGTTGAGAGGTGTTTGGTCATATCAGAAATGCTGTTTCAACGTAAAAATCGGGAAGGTTTTTGCATCGTACTGTTATTTGATGAGAAGTGGCTCCATTACGATAATCCAAAGCGAAAAATATTATGGGAACCATTAGGTCATCATGGCTCAAGCTAATGCTCTGTATTTGGAGGGCTTAGCTTCTTGTGATATATTACGCTCGACCACAAGCTGCGAAACATCTTAGAACATACTTGGAAACATTAAAATGGGGTCTGCTATCTCATCTGCCGTTCTTAAGACCTTGCTCCTTCCGACGATTCGTTTCGATATAAATGGCGACCTTTCTGAGCAGCGTTTCACTTATGAATATACCAAGAAATGGATGGATTCATAGATAGCCTCACAAGATACATCTTTCTTTTGAGACGGAATGTTTATATTGCCCAAAATTGGAAAAAGTAGCGGCTATTGACGGACAATATTTTAAATAAAATATATTACATCGATTTTTTACAATAAATATTACATTTAAGAAAAAATCCTTTAAGAATAATTTATACGCTGTCTAAATTTTTTTATAATAAAAAATATCAAGAATTGATAATAACATTTTCGTAAGAAAAGCTATTCGCTCCAGATGATTTTAGATAAAAAATAGTGCATGCTTTTAAGTATTACACTAAATTTTGTCTGTAAGATTTCTGTAAATCCTGTTAAAATTGTTAATAGTATGTTAGTTTACGATTATTTTAACCCCTCTTACTCTCGAACCTACAGCTAATATTAAGCTATGCCTGGCGGAGTATTCAACTCGAACGTAATTTGTCCACTGTTTGAGAAATAGCTCATATTTATTTAAGTTATCAAAGTAATTAACATAAACCTCAGATTTTACAAAACGATTCACTGCTAGTTAAGGACATAAATCATCATATTATCGTGTAACAATACCAAAAACCCGCAACTTATGGTATGATCATTTTTGCTTTAAATTTTGTTAGCCCTTATGTTTTTAAGTCACTCTAATCGATTATTCTTGATAGTTTGAGTTGTTACTGTAAAAGTATTTTCTACTGATTTCTGTGTATTTTGGTATTCTGAAAACCAATGGAAAATTTTCCAGGACGTCGGGATTTAGAAGATTTTTCGTACGGATTTTTTCATGGATTCATCAGAAAGAAGCCTTAAAGCAGTTCTGCTTCATAACGGCGCTTCTTATGCTTCCAATCTTTCTTGTAAGTTATTCCGTACACCTCCACTACAGTACACTAAAACTTTGTGTATATTGCTCTGAAAACAAGCTGGGTTTATCAAATTTCATTTCATTTTTGCTGTAGGTGGTACATTGTTATAGTTGGTGAAAAAAACATCCTCCAGGAAACCTCCCCATGAGGGTCTTTTACCACCGTTTCACATAAAGCTGGGATTGATGAACTAATTTGTAAAATCACTTCTCAAAAATAGAGATTGTTTCAAATATATAGTTTCAATGTTTCCACACATCTCAGAAGCGAAGGCGAAGAAAGATGTTTTAGTCGAACCGAATACTAGATACTTATCACTGACCCACAATTCATTACGACCATGAAGGATCCGCATAAAGAAGAATGAATTGTGTTTAAGGAGTTCATAGAGTAATTTTGGCAATCATAAAGATCCTAGCTATAAAAAATCATCTACAGAATGCTAAATTTGTAATGGGTCTAAAAGTATGTTTTCTTCATTCCCACATCGAGTATTTTCAAGAAAATTTGGGAGATGTAAATGGGGAGCAAGATGAACAATTTGACTTCAAGACTTTAAGGAGATGTTGAAAAAATACCAAGGAAAATGGAGAGTCGCAATGTTATCAGACTACTGTTGGACGCTTTAGAGTGATCTACTAAATTATCCACACAAGCGAAAATGTACAAAGAGGAGCCCACTGGGAAAAACAAAGATTTTAGCGTTTGTTAGTGAACATACCATGGTGTAACATGAACAATGGTTAGTAAATAAAGTAATATTTAATAATAAAGTAAATAAATATTTTAGTGTAATAACTCATTTAATATGGTTACCCACATTAAAATAAACATGCAACGCTTAACACCTAAACAGCTCTTCGACATTTTTTGCAAACCTCTATTGTTTTTACTTGTAGACAGTTGTTCTTGCCTGTATAACTTATAATTTAAATATCTCTGGTTGTGGTTTATCAACACACTAACTTTCTGTTGTTGTTAAATGCCAATAACTCACGATCTGTAGTATTATAATGTTTGCTTTAATATTTCTACCTCTTATGTGTCAAAGTTACTATGACCATAAATAAAATATTATTCCAAACATATTAATCGCAGTTAATATTGTTTCGTACAAATTGTAACCAGTCAATTTTGTAATGTTGATAACGTAGATTTCTTTAATTCGTGATAAGTAATTATTGAATGTTATTGAAAGAAAAGATGATTAGATTAGAACTATGTAATGTGGTTTGATATACGAGAGTTGCTAGCTTAGTAACAGTTATACAACTTAATTTAAATTTGGCATTATATCAGAACTCATAAAATTCAACAAATATTAATTAGTTGATAGACTAAGATCAGAAAGATCAGAAGTATTTTTAGGTGTGAAAAGAACTTTAAGTCAAAGTAAGTTAAACCAAGTAATTATTTTTAATTATTTACAGCCCAAAAACCTCAGCACTCATAGTAATCAAATATATCATACAGGCATACAACATATTTTTTAATAATAGTAAAGTGATATTCTGTTATATTCTGTTCTATTTAATATCAAAATTTTTAAAGTGTTGATTGAGTTTTGGATCGGTATGAACTTTCATAGCTTTTAATTTTTTTTACAGTGAATTACTGCATATTGATTTATTTTCTGTTGATAAAGTGCATTGTTATGCCTAAATTAAATGGTTCATAGAGGCTTAGACATAAATGATTAAAAAGTGTTTCAAAGAATTTTGTAGTTCTACGCTGACGTAAAGGGACAAGAACAAGCAAAACATTCTTAGTAAAATCATTGAAAATCTCAAACCACATTCATTAAATATATAAGTCACTCTTCCCACCACGTGAACAGTTATTGGATTTTATTAGTGCTCAATATTTTCGCAATTTGAAAACTGTCAACAGCGAATGTTACAAATCTATTTGAAAATAATTGATCGATATAGTTAAGTTTTTCTTTGAAATTCCCATCGCGACTAATGCAATAAAATGAATTATTAATAAAATATGTTATAACTGTCTCATTGATTTATTAAACAATTAGTTATAAAGTTTCTATTCTCTAATATATCCCTTTTATCTCCTTATATATAATTAATAATGATGTTTTAAACTTCGTAGTAAACATTTTTTAAATATTATTATAGTATAAAATTTATATTATAGTATAATATGTAATAAATATATGATTTAAAATGATCAAATAATCATTATGAATTTACCTATGGATATCGGCGACAATACAAGATATAAATAATAACGTTAAAATGCTAAAATTGTCGATATAATTTTGTTTACATTATGTGTCAGCCAATTTTGAAGAATTGACAATAGGCTAGATGACTATTTTTGATAGCCCACTTTATGATAATTATACATATTTACTTTACACGGAATAAATTTATTTCCGCAAAAAATCGACATTTGAAGTAGTAAAATCTTAAAAACGAGCTTAAAACGCTCCAAATATTTAATACATTTGTGTTATAATTAGACGTTCTATCATGTAGCGATGGGGTCAGGGTCCCTAATGTAACTATACATGACTAAAAATCCCAAACAAGCTGTGTCTTTTGAGGAACCAGGTAGAGATTGAACATCGTGAATAAATTACATTCATATCAATAAGATCATTCCTTTTAATTTATTTATACTTACTATTTTAAGTAAGTAATATCGAAGCAAATAACACTTTTGAAAATCATATTTAATATAATGCGACTGGTTTAGTCGTACAAGTGTGCATGAAGCCAGTATATGTTTCTATGTTACAAGATTCGAATGTCACCTGGACAATTTAAACTTGTTTAGTTTTGTAGTTATGATCCACCTGAGTTCAAATTTCTTATTTATCTCTTCTTTCTGTTGGCTGAACAAAACCAACTTTTTAACTGTGAAATATAATATAAATAATCAAAATAAAACCGAAGCGCGCTAAAAAGTGCAAATGTTGAAATATGGAAATGATTGTTAGGAAACGATAAGTGACGATGATATTTGACTTAATATGGTGAATTTTGAAATTTTGTGTTTTTATTTCTGGTAAAATCTCAGTAATCCCATTTTTAATTTTAAAATAAATGTATCTTTAATAAACCCTCCATAGTATATCAATATTATAAATCTATATTTCTATGATTCTTTATTACAGTCATCTACCTTTACATCTTTATTATTATATTCATATTTTGAAGAAGCTTTTCATTAAGTAATCAGGTAGTTTTGCTATAAGTTATAGTTTGTGTATTTATTTAGAAATTTTGGAAAAGGTCATGTAGTCAATTAGAAAATATATTATATCTAATTGAATAATAAAAACGTTGGTTTTATCTTAGAATTAGAACAATTGACATCGTTTCAGAAGCAGCTCTGGTCAATCTAAAAAATTGTGTTTGCCTGGAATTAATCTGTAGCGCTCCATAAGATCTGGCGTATGTTATACAACAACTAGTTGAATTGGAACAATTGCTGGACGAAGATTCGTGTTAAATATCTAAATAATACTTCAAATATATGAAAAAAATATGGGAAGAAACTGACTAATTTGCAAATCGAAAAACAATTTTATTAAGAATATTTGTCTGATTTGTGTTTGTGTCCTAATGTTTCGGTAACAAAAAAGAATAAATGAAACAATACAAAAAAGAATAAATGAAACAATATTTGTAGTTTACTGCCGAAATCAAAGTTTCCCTTTGCATTTATTATTTCGGCTTCTAATTATTAATCCTAATTACTAGTAATAGCCTATGATCTAACTATTAATACAGCTTTGGTGACACTCTAAAATAACTCTATGTGTATTTTTTTAACATGGAACTAAAATGCTGATATTAAATTAGGAAATAATATTAATAAATAGTTATAATAGTAAGTATATATATCATATCGCGTGACTGATACAGCTCTAACTAAATAATGTAACGAGTTAGACCTAGGGATAGGGGTTTGATTTAATTGGAATATATTTAAACTAGCTTATTAAACTAGCTTATTTACTGGAAACTATCGACTGAAAACAGTCGAAACAGTCGATAGTCAAAAAACTAGCGACTGTATATAGCAATTATTATTTTAGTTAATTTTAAATGTACTTATATTTTCCAATGGTAGTCCAAGTTCCAAAGCGAGACGGACATGTACTATTAACGTGAAATTAATAATTTCATTTTAAACTAAGTAGAATGAATCTTATAGTTGAATGTTCTCTGGACGTGTAAAAAGGAATGGAATTTTTCTATGGAATGGAATGATACCCCACAAATTTTATCGTATTTTAATATGTTTGCTATTTTCAAATAATATACTATAATAAATATAGACAATACAATAGAACTTAAACAAAACCTAAAAACTAAAGATGTAAAATAACCATAAATACTAAATAAAATATACATAGAAAAAAAACTAATTCATGACATAATTAAAAATTATGGCATAAATAACTACTAGAGCCTTTTTAAATAAAGTAAATTTATTTATTATTGAAATATTTTTCGAACATAAAACGAGAGGGTAATCGAACCTATTATTGTCATAAAAGCAGTCAAAAGTAATTTACTGTTTATCATCCACAATTTTAATCTTTTTATCCATTACATTAACAATCTTGAAAAATATCATTCCGAAATGCTGCTATATTAATATACAATATATTGTTATTTACAAGTAAACTACCAAAAATATTAAGCAGAACGTTAAAAATCGGTCAAATGAAACTAGCAGAACTACAAATAGTAACTAAAATTACACGATTAAAACGGTCGATAGTAAATAGTAACAAAATCAGTCGAACCAAAAATAGCGACTGAAACAGTCGATAGTAAAAAGTAGTCAATTACTAAACAATCGATAGTCGATTTCAGTCGATAGTTCCCAACACTAATTTAAACCCTTTCAGAGCCATTTTATACAGTCCTTCAACAAATCGCCACTTTTTTCCGTAAAACAAAATAGTATTTTAAAATATATTAAGTAATTAGGATTTCGAAAGCATCATAAGATTGTTCTCTTTTGTATTCATTCTTTTAACCGAAATCTAATTAATTACAAGGAAAAGAAGACAGTCAGTGAAACAGTCACTGGTAAAAAGTAGTAAAATCAGTCGAACCAAAAATAGCGACTGAAACAGTCGATAGTAAATAGTAGTCAGTTACTAAACAGTTGATAGTCGATTTCAGTCGATAGTTCCCAACACTAATTTAAACCCTTTCAGAGCTATTTTATATACTCCTTCAACAAATCGCCACTCTTTTCCGTAAAACAAAATAGTATATGAAACTAAATTCATTTAAAGTAATTAAGAATTTCGAAAGGATCATAAGATTGTTCTCTTTTGTATTCACTCTTTTACCGGAATCTAATTAATCACAAAGAAAAGAAGATAGTCACTGGCAAAAAGTAGTAAAATCAGTCGAACCAAAAATAGCGACTGAAACAGTCGATAGTAAAATGTAGTCAATTACTAAACAGTCGATAGTCGATTTCAGTCTCAACATTAATTTAAACCCTTTCAGAGCCATTTTATATAGTCCTTCAACAAATCGCCACTTCTTTGCATAAAACAAAATAATGTTTGAAAGTAAATTCATTTAAAGTAATTAGGATTTCGAAAGGATCATAAGATTGTTCTCTTTTGTATTCACACTTTTAACCGGAATCTAATTAATCACAAAGAAAAGAAAACAGTTTGACATTGGATTTGCAATCGTTTCACGGTTAATCTACATAATAGTTAATATAATTAAGAGAAATTTGGGTGAAAGTATCGTAGTTGATCACAATAAGTGGATTCAAGGTGCTCAAAGACTAGCTTGAGCTAGTTCAGTTAAGAAACATTTAAGTTTTGAAAAACACCTCTATTTTATAGTTTCCCAATGCAAGCATCGTAGTTTAAAGTGTAAGGCCACTAAAAACGTACTGGAGTTTCTGGAACAGTCTCTTGGAACTTGTACAGAAATTTTGTGTAGTGCAGGCTGTATAGGTACCAAAGGCGGATTACAGTAGTTTAGTTTTTCAACCGGAGACTATCGGAATCTGAGATAACGAAATCTTGGAAAACCATCTCGTTCAGGGAATACCGTGGAAATGTTTATAAGAACAGTGTTATTTCGAAAATCATTAAAGACAAACTGGTTGAAGAAGGTATAGGCGATACTCAAACATAATGTAACTCCAACTATAAGCTGTTGAGATGAGACAACTACCATATAAATCCCTTTAGTCGCTTCATTTTATGTGGGAGATGTTATATGGCACGACTTTATGGTCCATTAAACAAGTCGCTACCTCTTTCGGTAGAATAAACGATATTTTAAAGTAAATTAAAAAAATTTGGATCTTAAATCATTTTACATCTCATAACTCATATACATGTTAATTATTAATGATTATGACAAGGACTCCAAATTCATTTTTGAGCGCTTGAACTTCACTGCAAATGCAGTCAAAAACACATTATCGAATGATGATTGGTTTAATTATATTGTTTCATTGCATTACCGTGTGACCTTCACGCTAGGTCGTTAAATACATTTGTGAAAAACGAAAGTAAATGGTGGTTGAAATTCAGATATGCAGCTTCGAAGGCAGTCATCTTTACACTTCAGCAAAATTGCTATGGTAAACGATTTGTAAACTTAAACTACAAGGAATCTGAAAGTTTTTTTCTAAAAAACGTTCTTAATCAGATGAGGGTGATCTAGCTACCGAAGAGGGGTATTGTCGAATTCAAGAGGTATATTGAAGAACCACTCTAGTTGGAGTTATTTTATAAGTTTATTGAAGTTGATAAATATTATACTACAAATATTAATTTTTACAACTATATAAATCCGTTTTGTTATCTTATTTTGTGAATTAAGTAAGGAAATTAGTATGCATAGGTTTACAACAATTCTTAAAAAACCCATCATATACTTATGATCAATTAATCGTAAGCAGTCATTAATTGTAAAGTAGTTAGAATGGGTTACAAAAGATTTACAGATAACGTTTTTACAGACAGATACAGAGACAGTACTACCGTTTGTACTACCTACTTTCAACGATGTCTTACTTTCGGACCCTTGGCAACCTCGAGAAATTTTAAATGTTTCAAAACAGCATTCGTAATTTAGAAAATAATGAACTAAAATATATAATTAATGAATATATACTTTGTAATACAATAAGCCAATTATTTTTCTACAATAATTTATTTTTTAAGGCCATACCAATTTGAGAATGTGTACATATTACTAAAACGAGCTACTTCAACGGTAAAATATATTTAATACATACTTTATAACCAAATTATTTAAGGTATATTATTATCACTTTGTGTAAGTTATATTTGTTTGCTAGGCTATCAAATGAAAATAGTGTTCGGTAGTATTTTTATATCTCTTTATTCAAAAAATTATATGACATATATCTATAATAATCAATGTATTAAACGATCAATGTCTAATGTTAACAATCCGTATATAATGGTTACATCACGTAAAACAAATTCAATAAATTCTACATTTAGCAATTATTATATGATTGAATCAAATATTTGTTTTATAATTGTTATATAAAATTACAATTTAAAGTATGTTTTACATGATAAAAAAATCAGATTTTCCTATACTTGCTATTAATCAGACATGTTGCAACGTCATGAGACGATCGCCATTTTGATTACGCCCAACATATACGCACGTATACTAAATACGTACGTTGGTTATTTTGAAACATAGAATAACTGAAAAAAAAGCGCAGTCACATTTCAAAGAAACGGCCACTTAAGTCACTATAAAATACACTTTTTCAATTTACTTTTACAGATTATTGTTAGAAATAATGAAAATGTAAAAAGCACTATATTGGAGATAAATCTTCCTGTAAAAATGTCGATGTTATACTGATATTTTCTGTGTGATATAACTTGTAACGATTACCTACATATCTTATATATCTTTACATATTACTATGATAAATTATATACCGATATAGTGAGATATGTTGGGATCACATGACAGCTGTGTTGATTTTAGATAGAAGGTGATCTTAACTACTTTTATTCCAAAACAGAACGACATGCCCGAACCATAATATATAAAATAAAACTAGAGACAGAAATATGACTAAAATGTCAAGTTATTTCAAAAAAATTATATTGTTTTAATAGAATATAGCTTTTCGTATTCGTATATTTTTGAATGTTACTTTTATCTGATCTGATGATTATAACATATGATACAATTAGCAGTACGACAAATAAATAATTACAAAATTATAATTATGGCGTCTTTGTATTATTAAATAAATAATATCGACATAAAAGTAATAATGCCTCCCATTTCCCTTTCTTCGCGCCTGCGTCAAATAGAGTACTTGGTCCACGAATCGAAAAATTACATTCGCGCCTGAACCTTCAAATTATTCTATTCAAGTGTTGACGCTCAGTTAGTTTTTGATTTTATTGAAAGGTGAGTGAATACGAAGCGAATTTGTTCCTTTTTTAATCACAATTTCTAGTTAGTTTATATTCTACATCTGGTTCGCCATCTATTTCTATTTCGTTAGTATATATTTCGTGTGTTATTTTTAAGCTATGCCATTAAAAATGAAACGTCCTTAATCCTTTGTTCATTACATCTGAAACCAAAGTATATATTTTATTGCAAATTGATTAAAATTATCTAAAATAATTTAAGTTTCATTATTTAATTGATAATGATAATTCACAATTAAGCTCCACCTACTTGGATATTAGACTGAAGCCGGCGTGCTTAGTAGCGGGCAAATTCGATATTTTTAAACAATATCACACTTTTTCTCTAGTTAATAAAAAAACATATAATTTTTCTAGTTCTTATGACATATTATTGTAAATTTGTAATAATACGATATTGATTTTTTATAATAATTAAGAGTAATCGACATATTTATAAGAATTATTGTTAACTGACACGATTTAACATAATTTTATTAAATACTCGTATATATAATAATTACATACATCATTGTGATTTTAATATATATGGCTATGATTACAAGAATATTTAATTTAACTAATAATAAATAGAATTTCTTATGAGCATTTATATATTCTTAGCAACCATTTTGTATCAATACTTGGCGTTTGCGCATTTAAGAAATAATAAATTACAAGTCGACATACAAAACTATAGTGTTTGTTTAATATTTTTTTTATAGAGCAAAGCACATTTTTTGATTAATTTGATTAATTTTCCCTCTAATCCTACCTACGATATAGAAGATGTGACTGTTATTCTAAATATAATATAATCTTTATATTTATAGTTTTATTTATAATCTATTGTTTAAAATTTTAAGACAGGTAAACTTATATAATTCATTTTAAACAGTGCTTTAAATAATTGCAGGTATTTTGCGGTTATAAATAACAGAAACAATATAACTAATATAAATAATATATAATTAACAAAAAAAAAATAGTTTCTTTGTATTATACGATACAATTTTTTAGATTCAAAAGCAGAGAACTATATAGAAAGTGATGTAAATATGGTACACTTGTTACCGTTACATTGTTTAGTTAGCTTTAAAAATAAGTTATTTGCTCAACTTTGCTTGCTTTGTCTCGGCCTAAGTAGTCTTTTAATCGTAATGTTAATTTCATATCCTTCGTACAACATTAGCTACGGTTTTATTGCGGATCACAACATTTTTGTTCTTTTATGTATCGTTTAGCACCATGTATAAATTGTTAATAAATTATTGTTTAAAATTAGTTGGTTTAATATCATTATATTATTCGTTTTTGATTATGAGTACCTTTGTGAATCCCCTAGACGTCACTTTAATGATGATAACATAATTATTTTTGAAATTATTTTAAGTCGTTTGATATGGCGTTAATACTTTTCGAACTGTTTACACTAGTAGGTTCGATAAAATAACAAATTTAGGTTTTTATTGTAGTATTTGAAAATAATATAATTCCTGTTCTGATTTTATAATCGAATAAACAACTAATACATAAGCAGATAATATTTATCTGTGACTAAAGTAACATGTTTAGTAGAAAGAGATCTTATCGTCGAATCAAGTTTTAGTAACAATTACTTAATTACAAATATCGGCTTATAAATTAATTCTAAAGGATTTACAGCAGATGGTGTTAGTGTGTATTAAAAGGAATCGGGTATCTTTGTAACCACCTTCATTTGAAGCCTCATTGAAACGCTTCATTTGTTATTGTCATTTCATTGAAATGTGAACAATTTGTACTTAATTGCATTTGTGGGAAGTTTTATTTTTTATTTCAATTTTCATTGTAATTTCAGTTTTATTTCAATAAACTTATGGAGACCATCCTCCATCGATTTCAACATTTTAATACTGGTTTCGACAGTTTAAAACTCATAATTTGACATCGAATACAAAGACAGCGTTCAGGAGAGCCAAATAAATTTGAACACGTGTTGAAAAACTAGTGAAAATATAGTTGGAAACATTAAAATATGAAGTGCTACATCACCTGCCGTATTGTCCAGATTTTGCGCCTTCTGATTACTATTTGTACCGATATATCTAAACAGCTTCACTTCTAGCGGCTATCGATGAACAATATAAATTTATACGCTATATTTCTTAATTCAAATAAATCATTTGGATTAAAATTATGTTTTAATAATTAAAAACATTAATAATTTCTGAAGTGATTAAATCTTGGACCCAAATTAACTGTATAATACTTGGCAGTATTAATTCAGATCTCATTATGATTAGTTTTAATTTATAAGAGTCGACTACTCCATTTTCTTCAGATAATATGGTCTTTCTTCCAATAAATTTTGTCATCTTTTCCATCACGTTAACTTTATTTAAATTTATTTGTACGATTCTAAAAATAAATTAATTTAAAAAATTAATTTTCTCAATTAACCCAACCCAACTACTGCCAGTAATTCATAACATTTCACTTAAATTTAGAATTTTTTCTATCCATTAAATAATTGCCACCAAATCTAATAAATAAAAAAACCTTAACAACCTATAGCTTTTAACACTTTTCTTTTTAACCAAGTATAAAAGCAACATTTCACAGTTTTGCTTATATTTAAATTGTTCTTGATATTTGTGGCTGAAAATATCATTAAAATACTTTATTCAAAATTGACGTAGCTTCTATCGAGTTTCTAAGAAATGTTATGACTCCTTTCTAACTAAACCATCTATTTTGGTTACGATACGCCGGTTTGGTACTATGTACGCTCTTGTTCTTGATTCATAAGTGCGTGCGCAAGTACGCCCTACCATTATAGGTCCAAAGCTTAGTTAATTTTTATAACGCTGATGAAAAGGTAGAGACAACGGTAGTTTGATCAGATTTCAGAAGTGATAACAAGTCACGCTCTATATTTGTTAAAAATAAGATATACCATAAATATGCGTGAAAATGGTAAGAAATTTTGCTTATGTTCGTTTTAATCTAGACCGTTAAATTTTCAATTGTAATTTTTAGTAATTATTAAATTATTAATTTAAGTTTCTTAGTTTAGGAAAAAGTATTTCTACTGTAATTTATATGTATTTTAACAAGAAGAGAATATTAATTTTAATTTATATTAAGTCATTATTAACTCTGTTTATTTTTTCGTTAGATTTATGTATCAATACACAAGCAAGAGTACGGTATAAACAAAAATTAAATTAAAATTATAGTTAAATTTGAATTACACTACTTAACCTAAAGTACTAATACTGATAAACTGTACAAGTCGTGTGGTTTGCTTCAAGGTGTTCAATCTATTTAATTTTGAAGCCTTTAGCGATAAACATTGGTGATTGATTTTGACTGATAATTATGCTATATAATTGACTGAAAAACTAATTTCTTTCATATTAGGAAAAGTTGGAAGCATGTTCCGACTAACCAATACCGTTCATTAATTTTGAGTAACATGATGTGGTTATAATTCCGATAGATAAATAATTTTTACTCTACTAATGTTAACATTAAAACTCAAAACAATTATAAACAAATTCATAAAAAACAAATTATATAAAACGGGAGCCTTTTTATTAAATTTAATATTATTGTGCGAAGTAATATGTAATTTTTGTTTATTTGACCATTCTCTTGGTCTATTACTATTAGTCTTACTTTAGAATATTGAATAAGATTTCGGTATTTTTGAACATATGCGTTAACATACGAGGACTGCAGCTGTATACGAGGGTTGTTATTTATATTTCTTATTTTGGTAGCAATAAGTGCTTTCAGACGTCATTTAACACCTTTACTGGAAACTTTAAATTCTTCAACATAACCTTCTTCAGAATGTTTCCTAATTTTAGTGAGATTTGTGTGGTTTACAGATACTTCAATATTCATCATGAGCAAAAAAAATATTCTTAAGATTATTTTTCATAATTTTCGATGTAGATTATTAAGTCAACATTGTATTACAGCATTGTGAAAACTAAGATAAAGATCGTGTCGAACACTCGCTCCTAGATAAATTGTATGGGCTTTCCGAGACAAACTAAACCCTAATTGTTTCTGGTTCTTTAGTATTATCGATCACGTAGCGAAAGTAGCATCAGAGCAACATTAAACTGGTCAATTCTAAAGGGCATATGTTAGAGTATTTGTCTGCCATATATTCGAATACATTCGGAAAAAGTGGCATCATTCTTTAGAATGACAGTGCTGGCTAAAAATAAATTACGTCAAGGATTTGCGACAGCCGTCAAAACAATATTAATATTATAACAATATTAACAGCATTTTCATTAAAAATATATAAACCTGTGTTTCTTTTATTAATGGCTCATTTCGATGTCATCTAGACTGTTTGAGTAGCATTTCTATTTTTAAAAATATACCCGGGAATGAATTGATTATTATTTGGCGTTAAATCATGGCATGTTAACAGAAAAACCGGAAAGTCATTACCGGATTCATTCGGAAAAAAACTGCATAATTCTCAAAGAAAATGTATAAATTTGTTTACTCAAAATACTTATCCATTTTTCAGGAAATTTATGGATGCCCTTCGACCAAGATGTGGTTCAAATTGATCATTTGTTATCGGTTGCGATCACTATTAACTGTTTTACCAGGTTTCAATAGTTTGTAATACACTACGCCATTCTTGCATTGTCTTGTGACTAAAATTATTTGGCCTTGGAGCCGATCGGCCGGCTCTGCCAGGTGATAACCATGATTTTTGGAACTCACTGTTTTCAAAATAAATCCACTTTTCATCACCTGTCACTATTCGTTCCAGAAATGACTTGCAATCATACCTTTGACGCAGCATTTTAGAGACGACCTTTTGGATTCTTCCCATTGCTCGCTAACGATCGCTAATCGTTTCTTGGGCCACACTTAACGCTTCTGCAAATTGTTTTTTAGTTTGGGCCGGGTCCAATAACTTTTGCAGTTTCGCATCGTCAAACTTTTTCGATCTTCTGCAACGTCTTTTCTCTTACAGATCGAAATTATCACTTTAGAATTTTCGAAACCACGCCCTACATGTTTTTAAAGTTAGAACATCGTTACTGTAAGTTTCTACCAACAAACGATGACTTTTAACGGCTTTTTTCTTTTGATTAGATAAAAAAAATAATGCGTGCCACAAATGCATCTTTTCAAGCACGAAACTTGACACATTCAAAGAGGTATAAATTTATGACGGTGTTACTTTCGCGAAGTATAACATGTATAGCTTTGAAGCTTGATGTTAGTAGATGACATATATAGCGACATCTGTTAGAAAAACGGTAATGATTTTCCGGTACACCTCGTATTTTTCTTCAATAATTGCGGAACAAAAATAAAATATGTGTATAGTGGAATACTACTTGCTTACTTTTGCTTACTAATTCCGTAGAAAGATATCAAGTGGTGTTAGATCAAATTATGTGATGGAATCATGTCGGATGACCAGAACGACCAGGAAACAGCCAGCAGACAAACAGTTTTTTCGTTGTTATTTCACTTCGTCGAGACCTTACTGCAAAAAAGATATTAAATCTTACGTACATTTTGGGACAATCTTATCCCCACATATTTTAAAGTTTTTATAGCTGCCATATTTTATTGCTATATTTATATTATTACATTCTGGAATCTCGCTCTTGCAGATAGCTTATTTTTAAATTGCCTTCTAAAAATTTCTTCTAAAAATGAGGGACTGAGATTCTATGAAGTTATTTTATAATTGTTAATATTTTTTTCAACATTCAGTTTAACTCTTGATGAACAAATTAATGTATTTATTACCTGCAAAATTCGGTTAATGTTTTGCTACGAAATACATTTACTAATAAAACCCGAAATAGATTTGAAGTTAATACCAATAAAATGTACAGAATAATCTTAATAACTTCTCTAATAACCTCTAGGGCAATGCTATACAATGTCTCTAATACAATGATATACCGGATATAAAATAAATTAAAATTGTTAAAAGTGAAAATTGATTATTATTGGTATATAATTTTTTATGATCATACTATTCCTTATCGGTTTTTTGAATGTTGGCCAAGAAGTGGTGGAATTATTTTCTATCTGGTGGTGGAACTGGGTTGTGGGGGAATGCTGCTCGTTCTTGAATCACAGAAACAGTTGTTGCTGTCTTTGATGTGCATGAACTCCTTACACTCTACGCCAATCCACCTATCCATTTCCAGTCACTTTGGGCCGCTAAGTGGCATGCTAATATGAGTATTATTATTTTCTGTCTCTCGATGGTCATCAGTGCTGTTGACATTTGTTTGACTTCGACAACCTGAATCACTTTGTCCTCTTCTTGGCATTGTTAAGAATAGAAGTAAAAAAAAGTTCTTATGTACTAAATTTGTGACTAAATAATAACAAATGAGAAATACTTTTACAAAATATTCTTTACCACAAAGTGTTTTTTTTTGTATCTTTATTAGATAGGTTTAGTACAATCTCAATTATAAATTAATTTATTAGTACATTTCATTTTTTCTTGGATTAATTCACAAGCAAGACGAGTGCAAGAAAATACATCAATATGTATTCCTCAATTATAAAAGTATAACTTATAGCTATAGTATACACTAAAGGTATACACTTTATATAAGTTCGTATGGTTTGGTTCACTTCAATCTCCTGACATCCTGCGCGCTATCCAGCAGTTGTACTGCTTCCACGTTTGTATGATTTAGTAACCTTCTTTCGTGTTTCAAGGCAAAATCTTGGATAACTTCGCAAATCCATTTGAATTCTAGGTCATCGTGCAAGAACCTTGTTTTGACAGCGGTGGATGACTAGTTGAGTTGAATGTTTAGTGCAACCCTATATTTTCACCCCATAGGTCCAAATTGGCTTTATAATTGTCTTATAAATCAACCTGTTTGATATTAGATCAAGTTGAAAGTATCTTCCGACTAACCAGTACAGTTGTTTTATTTTGGTTCTAATGTTTTTTTCTTTTTGTCTGATGATGTTACGACAAAGAGTGACTACATACTTTAACTATATTCTTAATTAATATTTGCTCGACCGCAATTATAATAGGATTCCAAATTACAGTTCGCACATACTTATATCATAATTGACCTATATGTCATTATATATGTGAGAAGATAAAATAGTAAAAATAGTAAACAGTGAAAAGAATAGTTTTTACTATTCTTTTCGGAACTATTCCATGTTTTCTCATCACATAAATCTTATCTGGTCTTAAAGAAATATTTTAAAACTAAAATTACCCAAATCGATCCAGCCTCTCTCGAGTTTTAGCGAGTCCAACGGGCAGCAATTCATTTTTACATATACAGAAGATTTGGTGTAACCTGATCTGACTGTCATTTCTGGAAGTTTATTGGAATTTACTTGTTTGTAGCGCATATTAGACCCGGCGCTCCCGTTTTCATCAAAATACTTAGAAGCAAATTAAAATACAGATTATTTTCGATTAATAAATACGCTCAAATGCATTGGTAACTTCAGTATCTCGAAAAACAGTTTTTTTCAAACAAGTTAGAATGATATAATTAAATGTAATATTACAATAAAGTGTCACAACAAGGTTATATTGAACATTTTAGGTAATGGTCATAAACTGAACAGGCGAGACACGTGCGGAAACGGATATATTGTTCAAATATTCTCTTACTCTACACCTTCCGATGTTATATGTATTCGCGCCTTTCATCGAAAGGACCAGCTATTTAAAACTAATATTTGTTTTACGTACATATATAGTTTAGCTTACTGATTGCTTGGCTCAGTACAATAACTTTAATAATATAGCAAATATTGAGGTTTGGCCATCAACGACCTATGTTATACTTTACAATTTGGATATATGTTAAATATAGTAACAATTTTCGACTATAATAAATTCAAATAATCGTTATGCTGGACTGGAGGATAAGAAAATATTTTTCTTTAATATCATAATTTTGAGAATATTAGACTGTGTGTTCAAATAGGAATTGCGCGACTCTAGTGATGCGTTATTACGGGAGGTAATGGGGAGGGGAGTTAACCGATTCACCGAATGCGTGAGTTTAGTAGTCAAACGTACTTTCGGGACTCGCGTTGACAATCTATACTTTGCGACCTGTTGAAAGTTATATGCTTAGTACAATATTTGTTATAGTCAAGTAAAAAGTGATAAATAAGTTACGCGAGTGCGTGATTCAGTTACTGCAGATCCACGATTCTTCATGTAAGTTTTTTCAATATTTTAAGCATTCCAAAGTAAACTCCTCACTTAATTATAAAAAAATATCCATACTTAAATGTGTTATTATTGCAAGATCCAATAGAAAAGGATAATATTTGATTTACAAATACAAAAAAGGAAAATTGGCAATAGTTTGAATTATGAAATGAATAGTATAATCAAATATTTATTATCATAATATATTTATTTTTTATATGAATAATATATTTTGCGTAGGCTACGTTAAATGTAAGTATATTTAATTTTATTTTGTTACTTTTTAATAAATTTAAAGCTCTATTTACAACTTTCCGATTTTAATTCAGTTCTTTTAATTCCATTACAATCTGATCCTTTGTATATATCAATAAGCAATTTTGTTCCAAGCTAAATTGAAATGTGATACTTACCCTAAGTTTATTTTACTATTTCTAGTAACTATACTAAAGGCAACATGGACATGTAACTAGAATCCGCACTGAGTTATACTCTAAGTTACTCTAACACTGTTTCGTTAGCTGAGGTTTGATTGAGGTTTCATCTTCTTGAATCTTCTTCTTAATTTATGTTGTCCAGAAACTAGATGGCCATGAAGTACATGGTTGAGTAACCTTTGTTCATGGTTACTGGCGAGTTTCGCGATAGTTTGATCAACAGAATCAATTTGCAATTTGTACCAGGGTGCTTTAATGATGTTCCTTAGTACTCTGGAAACTCGATTCCACTTGGATGTTGGTTTTTCTGGTACGATCTCAGATTTGATGCCATGCGTCCAAGCTGATTTCAGTTTTTGCTTATAGAGGAGTAGTTTGTTATATGTTTGGAACTGCCAACAATATGCAGGGCAACGTTTGATTATTTCGTTTCTTTTTAACATTTCACTTCATTCATTTTTTAACTTTTCGAAGTTTAGCTATAAGAAAACTCCCAGATACTTAGCCGAGTCAGTAAATCAGATCTGGGTGTCTGAAGTAAATACTGTTTCTGTTTAATGATAAAATATTCGTGTACAGACTTACTTTCGTTTAACTTGATGCGCCTAGTTTTAGTCTAAGTATTAATTCTAACAACTCAGGTTTGGAGCAAATGTTGCGTGGTATGCAGCAGATAGAGTATCAACCCGTGTACAAGGGTTGACACTCTATACTCTAAGGGTACCCTATCATACACCCTCCCTGATTTGTTTTATTTCAAATTAAACGTTTAATCAACAGTCTTAGCTCCAAAATATTTTTCCGATAAATTGGAATGTAAAAGATATGTTTTCAATTCAATTTTCAAAACAAGCCTTCGTTCCTTGTCGGAAGTCAGTACATTTTGTTAGTTTTCAAATTACCTGCCAATTTAGATATTTTAAAGATTTTTAATAGGCCATATTATTTTGATATTATCTCAAATTCCGAAATTTATTATACAAAAAATATAATATAAGTAAATATCCATCCGATTATGATATAATCTTTTTAGGTTCCTTCCGATTCTAAACTAATTTTAATGGCATTTATAATTTAACATAACTGCAACATTTATTCTGCAACCTACAGTCTTCTAACATGTTATGAACTAGCAGTCGGTATCTTGTAACTTTTGTTTTTCTTTAAAAATCGAGATACTGTTATTTAAAAACTATTCAAAATTTTTGTTGAATACTAGTAAGTAACTTTCCCAAGACACAGTCATTATGGTAAAATTCATAACTTTTACCTAATGCTATAGAGGAAGTACAATGGCAATCAACAAGTACTGGAAATAGAGCACTATGTAGAACTAACGCTGAAGTTGAAGCATGGTTAGGATATTCGATTTTGTTTCGTATTAATCTCAGAAGGATTAATACCCAAAAATAATATCACATCATATATAATCATCATCATACATCAAATAATCTCTCTCAATCATTAACATGGTATTTTATCTATCGCTAAATTTTTGACAGCGCAAATTTTGTTTTCATAAAAATAGAGATAAAAAGTATAAAAATAAAGATATTATAAAGGTTTATCTATATAATAAACACATTTTTTTACTAAAAATTGTTTACGTTCTAACCATCTTTTGCAATAACTGCATGCAGCATGTTATTGTGCTAACTGGACAGTTAAAATAAATTAGGATTTTACAAGCTCCTCCTGTATTTACACTTTTTACACAGACTTTTGACACAGACTTTTTACACAGTCTTAATCTTCTTGGGTCAAAAAGTAAAATAGTTAATTGTTGTTTATTATTTAGGTTATATTTTTAACCGCTTTATAATAACAATATTTTTACATATATATTTTTCTGTTGTAGCTCGTTAGGAGTTTTTGGGTCCATAAATAATAATTAAATCACTTTCCAAATGACAGGGAAGTCATTCATTCGTAATTATATAGATTGCTCTAAGTCATAAAAATAATATATAAATTATATTGCATTAAATATAGAAGTTAGTAATTTTATACACTCTATTGATAGTTCCTTAAAAAATGTTCCTAATTTTTGGATCATATCCGTTTTTAGAAATGAAACGCGTTTTTCTTGAAATTACTTTTTCGAAACGGTTGACATGACATTTCAAGTTCTACTGAACCGAACTACTTGTAACTTGGCGCAGCATATAAGCGTCTAGTGTTCAAATTCAAATATGATATGTTAAAAAATGGTAACAAAAATCTAACAACTGCAATTTGTTGGAAAAAGATTGCCATACTTTTTTAGTTTATACGATAGCAGCGCTTCTCTAGATTATTAGATTTTTGGTCTCAGATTGCAATCGTATCAACCGTAGCCTACCATTTTTTTCAAACCCTCTAATTCATCATCTTGTTACTATTTGGATTTTTAGTTTTTTCACTTTCTATTCTTCTTTTTGTATTCTTTAAACATTCGTAAATATTTAGTAAAAAAGTACAAGTACAAATATCTCTTTTACAAGACTTATAATGATTTTAATTGTTATAGATGGATACAGTAAAAGCAGATCCTGACTCTCCAAAATCAAATCAGCAGCTTGAGAAAGAGCAATCATCTGACGAACAAAAACAGCACGTTCGTGCGGATACTGAACCCCAACAAAGTGCTGATAATTCAGAAAATACTGGTGAACAGATACCAAATCAAGATATCACACCGACTGTGATAAGAAGAAATGTTATAACAGAAGCAGGTATAATTGAACAAACGGAGGAACGTATAGAAGCAAAGAACGAAGAAGTAGTGGAAAATTCTGTAACTCCACAAGAAATGAGCCCCCAAGAAGATAAGACACGCATAAATATGACCTACGGTATAATTGCTCAAGACGGATCAGAACCATCTCAGAATTATGGAGAAAAGCACTATATTATTGCTACTGGAAACAATTCTGAGGCATTTCAAGTTTCACAAGTACATGCTGGGACCTTTTCTCAAAATGAATTACTTAATTTTCCTATTGTATCTGAAGGAAATTCAGTCCCTATCGAAAATAATGCAATTGATGGTCAAGGAGACTATACAAACTTGGAAACAGCCCAATATCAGGGTAATGGGCAATACTCTGCTGACGGTACTCATTATTTGCCACATCAATATGAATCAATTATATATCCAATTGAAAGAACTAACAGCGAAAGTCCGCCAACAAATGGGATGTTATACAGAAATACCGATCCTAGTTTAGCTCCACCCAGATTAATGGTAAGGATATTCATTTATATTTTAATAAATATATGATGCATTCCCAAAATTTAATACAAAATTATATAATAATCTTGATTATTATTATTAACAGTTGACTTTAGTTTTATAACCTTAACTCATACCATCATTTATTCAAAGAATTCATTTGTGAACATTTTTTGAAAAAATGTTACACTATCTCCAATAGCAAGTATCATAACGCTATCAACAAATATAGTATTAGTGACATTTTGCGATTGTGGCATTTTGGGCTTGCATGTATTTTGATCACATATACTATTATTAAAGCTCCAACGTATCAACATAAACAATAGGCATGATAACTGTAATCATCACAAAAATATTAAAATAAAATAACTTTTAAGTTGCAAGTATTATTCCTAAGAGTTTAGTAGAGAAGTAGAAGAAATTTTAAATTCCCCATATTAAGTAGAAAATCAATCAGAAAAGTTACAAAACATTTATGTCACTTACTGTTTTTTAACCATCATTTCTACATTCCAACGTTTGAACTTTTAGCGTCCTTCGATATTATTTGCATTAAGTGTTGTTGGAAATGCTTGAAACTTCTGTCTGCATAACACACACATGCCAAGCTGTAAAAACCTTATAAAATTATTCAAAAATTATTGTTCATTCAAATGTACTTACTCTTAGCTTGATGAAGCATAGGTCATTGAACTATGTGTTGTACATGAAACCATAAATTTGAAATTAGCTTTTTGTAATCTAACCATAGTGGGATTTGATTGCAAATTTTTGAAGGCTTGTATTGAATTAAACCTTTCCTTGTATTTTAACAATATGTGATCGTTCAGTAGCGTTATAAGCCCACTTTCTTCTGCCTGGTAAGCCAATAAAAATTGTATTACAGAATTTTTTTTTCAACATTACAAATTTTTTCTGTCTTTCTAGCAACATGGCGATATTGTGTGAAAAGAACAATGTTGATTTGGCAGTGATCTAACTATCGATCTGATTTCGCACTTCTTTGGCATTTTAAAACCGTCTGTTGACTAGCATGCTCTTTCAAGTACGCTAAAACTCTTGGCGCAGAAAAAACTCTTTGACGCTAGATTCTTTGAAATAATTTAGCTAAACGCCTGGAAACAGTTTATTAGTCTAAAATCTAAATTGTTAAAAAAAATTAATATAACTCGTGTTAATTATGTGTCGATAGCCACTACATTTTCTCATCTTTCACAGCCACTTTACCGTTTCCATTCCGAAAAATATTGTATTTTTTAGTCTACCCACGAATAATTTTAGGTCTCTATGAAATTTATATTTATATCTTGAAACAAACAGTAATCAGAAGGAGCAAGGCCTGGGGAATAGTGCTACTCCACACTTCCTATTTTAATGTTTTCAAGTACGTTTCCACCGATTTTGCCACATATAGTCGGGCGTTGTCATGCTGAAGAATAACATTGTTATCTTTGCCCGTTTTTGGACAGTTCGCAACGCTCCAATGGTTCTCGATACCGATTCCGATCGATGGTTTCATTAGATTTTAGCATCTAGTACTATACAATACAACAAGCTGGTCCTAACAAATACAGAGCATTAGCTTGGAGCCATGCATATTCGTATTTGCCGTTAATGTTGATGCATGACCAGGAGATCCCCATGATTTTTTAGGATTATCGTAATGGATCCACTTTTTACTACTCTTAAAAATACGGTGCAAAAAAACCTTTTCTTTTCCGATTTTGCCGTTGAAGCAGTTAGAGTTATAAAAATATTAAGACGCAAAAATAGTGTCAGTCAATAGTTTACTCTATAAATTATTTAGGCCCTGTCAAGTTGTCAAAATGGAGTATTATTTAAGTGATATGAGCAATTTTGTGCAATACGCTTAGACATTCACATGTGAAAAAACAACTTCCCTACCGTTTTATTCAGGAATGACTTGCAATACGAGAAATATCTTGAAACCACAAGCGACAATGCATCTGCACCATATTTCTTAAATTCAAACAAAAAAATTAGTGAATGAAAATTTATTGAACTGTCCAAAATGTAGAATTTAACAATAGGTTTTTGGGGAATTATATGAATTAGTTAATGGAGGTAAAATAAAATTAAATAGTTATGGTTACATTATGTGACTGTTGTTTATTGACGTTAAAAGATTAAAGGGATGGCAGCAGTGTTACCTGAAGACGAGGTCTGGGCAGTCGATGGTGGCAAGTCCGAAGTGAACGATGGCCAGTAACTGAATGATCTAAAGTACCCATCAATAATATCCCTGATCAACGTCTCGGGGTTGCCAAATATTCATTATCATTTACTGGACGTCGCTGCTGGAAACATCTTGGATAATCTTTCTGGATTTCTTTTTGTACGTAACTATTCTAAGATGTAAAATTCGTTATGCCTCAAGGTCGCTACAATAATCCCCTGCCGGAATTTTACAAAAAAAATTATTAATAAAAAATACAAAAAATTATAAAAAGAGAATACTGAATACAAAATACTGATATGTCAAGAATATATGTATATACATACACCTCATCCAAAGAGTTTTAAAACACGGTTATGAGAAAACCAAAATTCATTTATAAGATTGATTGCTGGTCCGGTTGTCAATATCTTTCGGTCTTACAGATACTGTTGTTTCATCGTTGCTCTGGCACTTGAATGTAGTCTGTGGACGATGTTAAAAATAAACTACTTTTCAAATAGGTCTCCCGTAATTGACGCTGTGGGGTTCGATGATTCGATGACATGGTAGCTCATTTTCTTCGATAGCGAGATCTTGACGATTCTGGTACAGTGGCGAAGACATGACGAGTTTAGGGCGACTATAACTGGCACCTATCTTCTGGGACTGCTGTGTGACTAATCTGCAGCCACATGTGTTACAGTATTCCAGAAAAACAAGTAAAGACTGTACCAGGTCGAAATGGCCCAAATCCTGCAAGCGGATGAAGTTATTCTGATAATTCTGATGCGCCGAGAGAAATGTCTAGTCAAAATGTTGATGACTAGATAACCAAAAGTTAGAAGTTAAATACTCTGAAGTTCAAAAAGTTTATCGGAAATATACAATTTTGAAAAAAAATCTAAATAATGAAACGAATTTTATAATGATCCTTTTCCAGCGCTAAAACTGAATTTAATGAGGAACGTAACTTGAGCTAATGAAACTATTGAAGAAAAAAAAATGGAAAACGAAACGTATTAAAATGATAGAAAATTCTGGATCAGAGTAAAAAGATAACCGTCACTTATAACTCTCTATATTACACGAAATCTCCATTCACGAGACCAAACCCCATTTTGCAAAAAGATCACGTCAGGATTATCATTTTGAGGAATTATATATCTCGGTGAATGGAGGTAAAATGAAATTGAACAGTTATGGCTACATTATGTGACCGTTATTCATTGACGTTAAATATACATATAGAATATAATAGATAATACTAAAAGATTAAAATGATGGCAGTGGTCTTACCTGAAGACGAGGCTTGGGTAGTCGATGGTGGCACGTTCAACATGCCTGGTCGCTATAGGTTCTTTTCTTTAACAATTGTTTACATTGATATTTGGCATTTTCGCCAACACATATCGCTGATCAAAATATTGGCAACCACCAAATAATAATAATCATCTGTATAGTCAGTAAATTATTGTACATATCTTAATTGTATAGATATTATTGCAAATTTTTATAAGTACATTTTCTTAATTGCAGGCTCTTCCATTAGCTCCGAATAATAGTTTTGACCACTCCATGGGCCAGTTAACAGTGACGCCTGGTACGACAAATCATACCTATCAATTAACCGCTACTGGTAATAACCAAACATGGCAGGCTACTACTACACAATATCAGGGCTACCAGGGTGCATCCGCTGAAATTAGTATAGTTTCTCAAGGTGATGCTAACGGAGGCCAACCACTTCTCTTAGCGAATTGGACCGGAAATAATATGGAGGACGGCGCTTCCACATCAGCGTCGCAACGTGCACCCGAGGTACTTGTCAAAGAATGCGTGAATTGCGGTGCAAGCGTCACACCCCTTTGGCGTAGAGACGGTACCGGGCATTACCTGTGCAATGCGTGCGGTCTCTATAACAAAATTAATGGTGTGAATCGACCGCCAGTTAGGCCGACCAAAAAGCCGCAGGCGGTAAGTCTTCGTGTATCATTGGGTTTTGATGTTCGTTCTTATAAGCACTATTAATAATTTCGCGTGTTCCCAGTGCGTTTATCAGTCCAAAAAATTCAATTCCTCACATATAACATGATCATCTTGATTTTTGTCAGTCATTCAATTGTCTAACCAAAAAATATAAATAAGTGGATCATTATGTATCGATATTCGTTAGAATACGTTCATCTTATAAGTATTGACATTGTTCATGTTGATAGAAACAGAATAATATTCGGATGTAGCAAATACCAGAACTTTGGATAATTGACAATGTTTAAATCTGGCGTTGCTAAACATGAAATAATCTAGATGCGATGCAAATTCCGTGGAGTTTTCCTTAGACGACCTCAAAATAAATAATTTCATTGTCCAGAGTATAGTTCAGTCTCGTAGTTCTTTTAAAGTTATCCTATACAATCTCTCTCTATCAAACGGGGTATATCAAATATGAAACCTGTACGGCAGCGTCGTGCTAAACTAACTTTACTGCTGATACTAAATCATTATGGAAAGTAGTAAAACTTCAATATCAATATAACGTTCGTTAATGTAAGCGTTTATGCGTTACATACTATGGCAGATGCGGAGGCTTTTCAGAGTTGATGTTTGATTGCCAAATTTTGTAAACAACCCGTCATTATCAAAAATTCCAAAAAACACAAGATCAAACTCACCACAATCTTGGCCGCAAAATATTTGATCCAACCACCACCGATATTTGGCACACATTTTGGACGTGCTGGTTCCATGATCAATTGAATTATATGAACACAGGCGACATGTGATTCTAGTAGGAGGGCACTATGTGATACTAACGGATCCCACTATGAGCCCGGAACATTCTGCATGAATGATTTGAGAGGAATATCTCTGTCGAGATGATGTGAACTGATCTCGCTAGATATTCTGTCGCGGGGTTTCCTGAAGTCAAAGATCTATCTATCTTACTATAAAGCTATCATAACCAAGATTGTCGCCCAAATCTAGCCACATTTATAAGGTAGAGTCATTGAAAATAGTATTATACGGCTTTGTGCCAACGTGAGACGCCACATCGTAAACCGAACATAAAAAAATGTAAAAAGATAATACCTCAAGCACTGCTTTAAACATGTCACATCAACATCTACCCACCCTTATAGAAAGACCGTACAGATAAAAAGAATAATTCTATATTACCTCGTTATAAATTTATTAAACAAACTTACAGGAACTACGTAAGTAAATCGCATTTGTGGGAAGTACTTTATTTACTTTTTGACTTCAATTTGAAGAAACTGAAGGTCATCCGATTTTGTGTGAAGCTTATAGCAAACATGCTCTATCGATTTCAACACTTGAACTACTCTCGATGTTTTAAAAGTGGTGAATTTGACAGCGAAAACAAAGAGCCTTTCAGAATAGAAAAAAAAAGGACTTAATTGATGATGATCCATTTAAAACGTAATAAAAATATGTAGACTTGTTAGTACTAACACAAGAAACCATTTCCGATTGCTTGAAGAACATGCGAATGATTCAAAAGCTTGGATATTTTAGGCCGTATGAATTAAAATCAATTGCTATTGAAAAACCTTTGTTCGAAATGTTGCTTCAACGGCAAAATCGTAAAGTTTTTTTGGATCGTATGGATCCATTACGATAATCCAAAGTGAATAAACCATGGGGACCACCTGGTCATGCATCAACATCAACGGAATAACCGAATATCCAGGGCTTCAAGCTGATACTTTATATTTTGTGAGAACAGCTTGGTGTGGTATACTATGAGCTACTAAAACTTAATAAAACGATGTACGAGGATCAAAGGCGCATCAATGTTATTCTTTATAACGACAGCCCTCGATCCAATGTTGCAAAAGCGGTGAAAATATACTTGGAAACATTAAAATGGAAAGTGCCACCCGCCTTAGGTCGTTCTGATTACTACACAAACCGACATATTAGTCGTGACCTGTCCGAGCAGCGCTTCACCTATTTCGAAGATACCAAAAAAATGGGTCAATACGTGGATGGTCTCAATAGATAAAAGATCATTCTCTCGAGATGGAATTCGTAAACTGTATAAAACAAGTAGCGACTTTGAATAAAATACATCATAACGATTTTTCATAATAAAGGTTCAATTTAAAAAAATCCTTAAACCCAATTTATAGGCCCTACATGATATATTAAAGTTAAAATACGGTGTGAATATATATTATTTATCGCATGAAGTATTATATATTGTTGAATTTTATAAATAAAATCTTTCACCGTATACCTGAACGGTAATGCGTACACACGCTCGAATAAGTGGGTTCTATTTGAACAAACTGATAAGAGTTTTTCCTTTAGTTGTTGGTTATGAAACATCCTTTTTGGAGCTAACTGTACTTCATATTTATTTACATGATCCGCCAATATTATAACCTAAACTGAATACTCGGAATGACAATAATTGATTTATTGTTGTTAGTAATTGTTGACTTTGTTTTTCAATATTATCTGAAATGTATTTTAAAATCAACGCCACTTCATCATTTCTGTATCTATACATAGTTTTGTTTTTAATAAACTCACTGATAGTATAATTACTATGTAGGTTATCCTGAAAAAACTAAAAATATTAACCATGGAATATATTTTTTCTTTATCTGAGTTTTGTTATTTAATCGCGGTAAACAAGACACAGGTGATTGATTAAGTTTCCTTGGGTAAATATTTTATTTTATAATAACATCGATTATATATATATGAGGGTCACTATTTATATTTAAAACAAATAGTTAAGCAGTGAATATATTTGTATTGGTATTCAAAGTACTCGCCACGATGATCGGTACACTTTTGCATACGCTTAAACCAATTTTCAAAGCATTTATTCCACTCCGAATGAGGTATCTTCAAAAAATTATTTTTGAACGCTTCAATAGTTTCTTCGGGAGGTGAAAATCGTTGACCATGCAGTTTATTCTTCACGGATCGAAACAACAAAAAGTCAGTGGGTGCCAAATCAGGGCTGGTGTTCGATGTTCGATGTTCTGAGTGCTTAAATAGTCTCTTGTTTAAGCCGACGTGTGAGAGCTCGCATTGTCAAGATGAAGAACGATCCGGCGTCTCTTGTTTGTTTTCATTATTTCATTAAAGAGTTCTGGCAAACAAATGGTCATGTACCACTCAGAATGTATTGTTCCACGATCCTCTAGAGGCACTGTTGCAATATGACCAATTTTCCCGAAGAAACAGGCCACCATTTTCTTTGAAGCGCTACATGCGCGAATAACTTGTGTTGGATTTAGTTCATCTTGGAACACCCATACAATCGAGTGCTGTTTACTTTCAGGCTCATACGAATATATCCATGATTCGTCACTTGTCACGATTTTATAAACGTCTTTCGAAGCACCTCGATTGATTTTCTTAAGCGATTGTCAAGTTCCGTGGGATCCAACGCGAATATTACTTTCGCACAGTTAAGTGTTCATGTAAAGTCGCATATATGCTGGTGGAATTAATGCTTAGGGATGCTTCAATCTCACCATAGATGACAGACGATCTTGCTTAATCATTTCACACACAGCAACGGTGTTTTCTGACACAACAGCCGATTTTGGACGACCATCACGAAATTCGTCGAACAGGGAACTTTGACCACGATTGAATTCACTAAACCAGCGATACACTGTGGTTTTTGACGGAGCTTTATCACCAAAAGTCAAATTAAGTTGATTCATACGCTCTTGTTGTGATAATCCACGTCGAAAATCGTAAAAAATCATAGCACTTTCATCGAAACTTTCAACTAAATATAAAATAAACAAATTGCGTCCGTGCGACAAAATGTTCTGAGTACGTATATGGTCAAAAATGTCAAACTGAGTGGTGGAACGTCAGTGTTGCCAATTCCCGAAAGATAAATAGTAACCTTCGTATATATATAATATATAATATATATACATAATATTATTCATTATAATATAAATATATTTAAATATTTTATTGAGAATATATTGTAGTAGCCAATTGTTAATCCACAAACATTTTTCAAAGAACTATATATTTCTTGTAGTTATTCAGTTACTAACAGTCAGTTAGTTTCGACATAACGATCAGCAATAAATAGCTAGTGCTAATGCTGGTATGTTACTGTAAAGGAATTGATATGTGAGAATAAAATGAGTAACTGAAGATGTAATAAATAATATATAATATATAATATATATTTATATATATATATATATATATATATATTCTGAAAGATATAACGAAAATAAAATTTTGTAACGTTTGTTTTAGTCTGTTCCTGGGAACAACTCAACTTACCAATATATTTAATTTAATAATTTTACGCCTCTAGCTTCATTGGTCGTCAACTAAAAATTACACAAGATTTATAAAACAATCTGTTATTAAAAACATATCCATATATTTACTAATACAATGAGAAGTAATTTTCGATTGTCTACATGGTTTTAATTTCCTAATTTCAGAGTGGCGTTAGAAGAACAGGAGTATCCTGTGCTAATTGTAAAACAGTTAATACAACTCTATGGAGGCGCAATAATCAAGGTGAACCTGTCTGCAATGCTTGTGGATTATATTTCAAGTTACATGGGGTGAGTTAATATATATATTTATATTGCAAGTTTGTTGTGTCAAAAGTGTTCTAAACGAAGTAGATAATCCTTGTTGTCGTAAAATGTCAAAACACTTTAAATACATTTGTAATGTAATATATTTATAAGCGTTTCTCCGTATTAGAATATGGGCACGAATTTTATGGAAGTATGATATCTAATAGTATTATATTCGTACATATATAAATTATATTTATTTTGAATCGTGCAATGCTGATATCACATATATGGGTTACGTAGACTTTGTTTGCTAACTGACATTTTAACTCACAAACATGGGAAATGAGTAATTCGAAAACGGATACGTTAAATATAGTACACCAATTTATGTATATTTGTTAAAGGGTTGTGCCACTTTGGTGCTCTGAGTAATATATTTCTGTTTTGGATTTTTTTCTCGAAAACATAATGGATCTTTATAAGTTAAATAGTTTAGAAATAATTTTAGTTATATAAAAATCATTGTTACGCATTCTAGTTACTTTTTATTACAAGTTACTTATTACAATGTTACTAGTCGTTACTAACCTACTATTTATCTTTATTACAACTTAAATCTAGGTATATAACTAGGAGGACCCATCGACCCTATCTCAATTTCTGGTGAAATAATTATACATGTCATTGCTGTATTTTTTATTAACTGAACCTCACTACACAAAACTACACAATATCTGATCTTTTGGTTTGATTCTTTTGAGTCTGTGTCCTGCTTTGGTGGTATCCAAAAGTTGCAATACTTCAATATTCTCAAGAGAATGGAGTTTTTGTCTCATGCGCCTTGCAATTCTAGTTACTTATTAGATTTTCTGGGCAAATCTTAATTATTTCTTAGCCATTTTACGAACGAATTTTATTTTTTTTAAATGTTCTTAGTTTTATGTATTCTAATTTATGTTCTAAGTATTTAAATATTATTTGCAATTCTTCAACTCCTAAACATTTATGAAATTAGCATATATATATATATATATATATATATATATATATATATATATATATATATATATAGTGCATAGTTTAAACAACAATATTTAATGTCTTTGTTTAGATACTGTAAAATCAATTTAATTTAAAGGTTACATCATTATTAAGCAGTATTTTACAGAATATCTTTTATTATTCAAATTTTCGCTTATACCAGGTGTTGTTACAGAATCTTTAATGTATTGATTTTTGTCAGATGTATTAGCAATTTTATAAAAAATAGCCACATATTAGAATAAAGATCCTTACCGCCACAATATAGTTATCAGTATAGCAGATGAATGGGAGATAATTTGTTTGAAAAAACATGGAACAGACAACAGATTTTGCTTTAATCTAAGATATGCTCAATGTTTATAATGATACTGTATCTTAAAGTGATAATGGTGATATACCTGTGAACCCCCCTAGGGATGATAATATGCATTACGATATAATAATAAAAAAATCTCTGGTAAATATAAGATATCTTTTTTATCTGTTACGTTAGCTGAAGATAATTTCATTCAATTCTCTACTGAAATAGTAGGAGATAGCAGGTTGTAGTTAAAGATAAATCATAAGCCTTATTGATATGTATATTTACAAATAATCATAAAACTATATAAGATATGAGATAATAGATTTGCAATACAATGAACGAAATTTGTTTTAAGTTTTTTGAGACAAATATTTTTGAAGATATGGTAATAATAATGAAACATATGTATTATAACAGGTCAATTGAAAAGTCCTCGGCCCACCGTAGTAAAACACATTCTCTTGGCAAAATTAGCTTTATGTATTAATCATAATTCCCTTCAAGGGTGATGCACTGATTATAGAGACCTTCCAACTCTTCGATACCATTTTTGTAGTACGATTTGTCGTTTGCTTCAAAATAAGCCTCAGTTTCGGCGATCACCTCTTCATTCGACGAACATTTCTTCCCAGCGAGCATTCTTTTGAGATCTAACAACAGGAAATAGTCGATGGGGGCCAGGCCTGGAGAATACGGTGGATGAGGAAGCAATTCGAAGCCCAATTCACGGATTTTTATCATCGTTTTCACCAACTTGTAAGACGGTGCATTGTCTTGGTGAAGCAGCACTTTCTTTTTCTTCAAATGCGGCTGTTTTCGGCGATTTCGTCCTTCAAACGGTCCAATAACTCTATGTAATAGTCGCTGTTGATGGCCCTTCCATTTTTTAAGGTAGTCAATGAAAATTATTCCATGCGCATCCCAAAATACAGACGCCATAAACTTGCCAGCCGACTGTTGCGTTTTCCCATGCTTTGGAGCTGGTTCATCGTGTTGGACTTCGGAGTGAAATGATAGAGTCATGTTTCATCCATTGCCACATATCGACGCAAAAACTCGGGTTCATTACTCTTGATCATCTTCAAACACTGTTCCGAATCATTAACTAGTCGTTGTTTTTGGTCAAAAGTGAGCTCACACGGTGCCCACTTTACACAGAGCTTTCTCATGTCCAAATATTCGTTAATGATATGATGTATACGTTCAGTTTATATCTTTAGAGTGTCTGCTATTTCACTCAGTTTCAATTTGTCAGTAAGAGCGCCTCCGATGCTTATTTCGCAACGTCAAAACTTAGCATACCAATACTTGACGGTTGATTTTCCTGGATCAGTTCCGGAAACTCGGCATCAAGCCAATTTTTTGTTTCAACTATATTTTTTCCTTCAAAAAAGAATATTTTATCAACACGCGAAATAACTTTTTATCCATTTTTTTTCACAATAACGATAGTTGCTTCACTCAAAGTGCTATAATTCACAAGCTAATAATCCGACAGCTGTCAAATTTATACACGCATATTTTGAGGCTTAGAGCTAACTAAAACATATGGATTTAGTTCTAGATGCGCCATCTATATGTCAGGCCGGGGACTCTTCAATTGACCTGTTATCAATATGATAAAAATTAAATACATATTTAATTAGTAAGATCATTAGAATTATTGTTATATTAGTCATTATGTCATATATTGTTATAATACAACTACACAATATAAAATATGGTTAATGTAAATACATACAAAAAATGTTTAACACAAACAAAGAAAAACTTTGCAATGAAAAACTTAAGTTGATTTTAGCGTAACATTTTTCTAAATCATCAGAATTTCAAGTTTAAAGTTAAAGTGTTAATTAATTTAAAACAAATATGGTCAATATATCATATGATTATAATTTTAAAAATGTTTTTCTGAGACATAATTGTAAGGGATTATTTATAAATGAAAAATGTCATAAATTTAAAAACACGCAATAAGAACGAAAATAATTAGACCCTATGTAAGAAATGGCTCAAATGAAGGTATTAAAACTGATCTATTAAAATCTATTAGAATTTATCGAAAATGTGCTGATGAATAAAATCGAATTAAAGGCCAATTTTATACATCACACGCTATTTCACCTGGGTTATTAAAAGAGCTGTTCCGAAAAGAAATAATCATGTTGACATATATATTCAATGCCTGTTTGAGACTGAACCTTGTTCGGGAATCGACAAATCGGCAGAACAAGTTGGATCTTACAATCTTATTTCGCTGCTACCTGTGACATCAAGATTTTTTGAGAAATTGCTATTAAAACGCATTAAGCCATTTACAGAAATACCAGGTTTCCAGTTTGGATTTTGGAATCACCATTCGACAATCGACCAAGTGCACCGCGTAACAGCGGTTATTGAAATGGCATTCGAAGAAAATAAATACTACCCTGCAATATTCCTGGATGTCTCACAAGCTTTTGACCGGATATGGCCTTTGAGATTAATCTACAAAATTAGCAAATTGCTACTGCGGAATTACTGTCGACTGCTAAAGTCATATATTTTCGAAAAAAAATTTAGAGTCTGTCATGAAGGGGCATTCTTGACTTAAACCTATTTGGGCTGGAGTTAAACAAGCTAGTGTCTTGGGACCATTTCTATATCTACTCTATACTGCTGATATCCCAATAACAAAAAAACAATACTTTGAGCATTTGCTGACGACACTGTTATAATAGCAAAAGATGTATGTCTAAGGCTATATGAAAAGTATAAGTAGCAGTTAACAAGATCTAGAATTGGACTAGAGACTTGAAAATACAGCTTAATAGCTACAAATCGGTCCATGTTAATTTTGCGTTACGACAATTGATAAAAACTTAATTTTATCACTTGACGGATGCCTGATTCCTCAAGCAGAATCAGCAATTACCTTGGAATATGTGTCAATGGTATGTTAAACTAGAAACATCATATTAGATAAAAAGCAGAGCAGATTAGACTCAAAGTCAAGTAACTGTACTGGCTAGTCGAAGGATATTTTGAACTTGATCTAAAACCAAAGAAATTGGTGCTTTTGGATTGAAGAGCTGCACCATGACCTCGGAATCAAATGTATACGCGAAGTGAAACAAGGTTGCTAAATCACAGCAACGCGGAAGCTATACAGCTACTGGATAACACACGGGAGATCAGAAGATTGAAGCGAATTGTTTTTTAATTTTAACATAGCATAAGTAGATTAGTTTTATTCTAATTTGGGAAATATATACTGATGTATTAATCCCGTATATACCTTGCTTTTATATTAATTCAAGTGCAATAGAACAATGGTTAATTCATAATTAACATTGTATTAAGTAAATCGAATGTAAAATGTAATTAATAAAGAAATATCACACCCTGAAATCGACCTGGTTTTTTCATCTTAAGCCTATACAGTCTATACGTAATGAATGTATTAAGGGCATGTATTTTGATCAGCGACATCTATTAGTGAAAATGCAAAGTATTAATGTAAACAGCAGTTAAAAAACCTAACTTACCTGTTAATACTTAAATAGATGTTTATGTAGTTTTATTGAGTTATTTAATATATGCAGGCCATGTGTAATCATGGAACGCTATAAATTGCATTTTTGATACGCAGTACTACGCAAGATTTCCGGAAGAAATACTATACAGAATGGAAGTACTGAGCATCTAGCGTAAACATAGTGTGTTGTAACTACCAATAATTCAGATAGCTGCAGTATTATTTGGCTTAAACAAGATAGGGTTTAAACATGTTAATAATTACGAAAAAGTATCGATATTTTGATCACCGCTAAACTAACATTGTTCTTCTCAAACAGTACCGCCATGTTGTCAGAAAGATGAGCAAAAACTATATAAAATGATGGAAAATATTAATCTATTTATTGTACTTTTTCTCAATAAATGCAACACGTAACACATAACAATACTCCAATTATATGATAATATGTTATGAGACTTAGAATGTTTTGATCTAAATAATTTAAAATATTTTTTTAAGGTTTCGCGACCAATTAGTATGAAGAAGGAAGGAATTCAAACTAGAAAGAGAAGACCTAAGAATGGCGGAAGTAATAGTGGTGGTGCTTCTACATCAGGGTTACAGCATCAACAAAGAATGAGTAAGTATTCCAAATTTTTTATGAAATGTTTCTATTTGTTCAAATGGTATAAATGTTGATATATTTGTGGTATGAAGGAACATGTTTTTATTTAACTCGATATTACTCGTTATAGCAATATAATAATGTTTAATGTGGTTAGGGCGTTGCTCAAACTCCCTCCTCCCTTAATAATTCATAAGTGTTGTAACATTTAGTCCAGACATCAAATTCATGGGATTTTTAAATCAATACTTGGATATGTATTACATATTTGTTCTGTAGGTTTGAATAATAAACTTACCTAAATCAGTTGATAGCTTATTTTACGAACTAATTACTTCCATCTGCCTCTAAACGTTCCCTTATCTAGTTATTTCATCAAAGTTTTCATTCAATTAAGTTTTGTACTTTTGTCTTTTGTATAATTTTAGATGTCTGTATATCTTATTTACAACTTTGCTTTGTTTTTATTTTTCTGTTAACTAAGATATAGTTAATTTAATTAGTTAAATACGCCTATTATTTTAACCCTATTTAGGCGTAGTAAAATTTAAATCTTATAAAAAGGTGTTCAGTTAAATGTAACGGCAAAAAAACATTCTGCAATATTCCAGCTTTCGCTGCTAAAATAGATCAAAATTCCAATATTTCCAATATTCAATTTCATATCCTTCCATATGGACAATAACTGTATCTAGTAGATGTGGAAATTTTAATAGGAATAGTATAGTTTATAAAAAATCAATACTTTCGAGAAAATCCGTATTATATTGTCGAATGAGCCAATATTTAAGCTTCTTTTATTATCTTTCTGATTATCTAACTGTAACACGGAAAGTTCTTGAGACATAGAACAATATAAGTGGTAAAGAAAAGTAACTGAATCTGGTGAGTACGATGGGTGGATCCAACTTCGGAAAACAAAAAAAAAACTCTGAACGCTTTTGCTGTTTGAAATGAGAGCATTTTCATATTATATCTATACTAATTGCTTCTTGATCACTGCATGATCAAACAAATTTATTATTTGCTGATTATTGTGAATTGTATTGATTATATAAATTGATTTTCAAGTCCACGATCCTGTAAATGACAGATTTGTTATTGTTATTTTGTACGTCAACTGCCCGACTGCTTCGACAACAACTTGAAATATTTGTCCAAGACACTTAGACACATTTAACATACTTTGAAAAGATTCGTTACGGGCTTATCACTATACAAGTGTACGGCACTTGAAAGTGTGAATTATCATAATACCTCGTAAACAATATTTTAAAAAAAACGCGCTCAATACTATAACGGTTTTTGCTCCATGATATCCCAAAATGTCGGTTTAGGTTTCAACTATTTAAAAGTGGTAATTTTAATGTCAATGAAACGATGCAGTCTGAAAGATCAAACAAGTTTGAAAACAATGAATTGCGCAAGATTTATAGGACAAATATCTTTTTCAAGTACAAAATCAACTTTCAGACAGCTTGGCAGTTGATGAATTAATTGTCACTAGACGTCTGGATATGATAGGATATATCTAGAAAGAGGAAAAATGGCTACTATACAAAATTATTGGTAAATGCAATTTTGAACCGTTGTATCACGGTTTCATTGCTTGTCAGGCGAATACGAATATTTTTCTGTAAATTATTGTGTCTTACGATGACAAGTTCAATATCCCAATATTACGGATATTACGACAATTCGAATTTTGCAGTACAAGTTGCTGAAGCCCAATGAACTACAGCCCATTATTACTACAGATATCTATGGGTATCAACTGTACAACGTATTGTTCCAAAAGAGTACTACAGAGTCTACAGTTATTCTAATATGACAGTGCTTGGCCACATGTTGTATCCAGCATCCTCACCCGACGTACTACCATTTCATTATCATTTATTTAGATCGATGCATCATTGCCATATGGTCTCCATGCTGAATAATTGAGAAAATAAATAAAAAAGATGTAGAATATTGCGGAAAATAAGGAAATATTAACCGCCACATATAGCTATGGTTTCTAACATTTATTTTACGATACTCTACCATAATAAAAATAAAATATAATGTAATAAAGGTCATCAAAAAAGCGAATCCCTACTTGAAGGTCATATAAGGTATATTAAGAAAGTATATTTTTACATGTCACATAGAACTAATTACATTCTCTTTGTAGGATCCAGTGAATGTAAAAGTGTAATTATAAATGAGTGTTTTAATAAAATAAATAATAAAATCATAAAAAAATATTATTATTATAGTATATAAACTTTATTATATCAATCATTTTAGCCCATTTGACAAATCCAAATTAACAAAGAACATTTAAAGAAACAGATAACTATCAGATATATAAATAGCTGCGTACTTAATATTTCCCACGAATTACAAAATATATTATAAAATATATATTTTGCTTGAAATTAATGCAGCCAACGAGCGAACACCTAATAGACGGAATCGGTTTGTCATATTTTAGACGATATTTGATTATTGTTAGATAAAATTGAAGTGTTGTGTAAATAGTGGCTTAGAAACGGGGGAGATAACGTTTTAATACGACAAAAATATTTTATTACGCCAATAATATTATTTGAAATTGTTTTTGGGATTTTTTTTGGTATTTTAACCTCTAACTCACATGGCATTAATTTAAAGATATACGTTGTTACCGATTAGTAATGAGTATGATATCATAGCGGATAAGTGTTTCTCATCACTATCTTGATATCTACATTGTACAGTTTTTATGTTTATGACGTACATATAATTCTACATAGCAGACATTTTGAGTGTACTCAACAACACTCAACTGAGTATTTTGATATTGTAATATTTGATGTATTTATATTTTATGTTATTAAACGAAAAATTCTTATATATACACTCATTGTTACTTTCTCGCAAAACGGCTACAAAATTTTCGCGGTTTTCCCAAATCACTAATTTTACTACAGATTCATACTTTCTAAAGTAAACATTATTGATAACATTCCAACCATTAACATTGATCTTCCACCATCTAACCATGTTTTAACTCGCCTTTTTCTGTTGTTAAAGTAAGATGTTGCCCAGCACTGGTAGACATTCAGAATTATCATACGATTCACAGTTTTTAACAGAACGTAATAGTACCCGAAGAGCTAGAGAAGGTTGTATAAGAATAGCGCAAAGATTGCAGAGTGTGCGATAAAGCGTGTTGTAGCATATAGCTAAAAATACTAACAAACAATGAGCAGCGACTATAATACTTGCAACCACGTACATTACAGCATATGGTCAATGTTAGTAAGTTGGAAAAACAAGGACGTCTTGATGTCAGATACTGAAGAACTTTAGAAGGATAGATATTATTGTTATTTTTAAAAAAGTACAGGCATGCTGCACCAAAAGTTGTTATCGTTTAAAGATTGATGTGAACTCACTGAAAACAAGAAGCGACTTGTTGAATAGTGATACAAAACGACACTGTGGGTTTTTATCTATTATCAAACCGACAAACCCCTATCTCAACGACTTCTAACCTTAGATATCTCATTCGTTGTATCATTCAATATTAACACATTAATTTGCACATGGCCATGTTTCTTTAATTTCCCACTCCCAGTATAACATATATACACTACTTGTGGATCTGTTTGTGATAAAATGAACTATGCAGTCGAACTAAACAACATAGACTATTAAGGAAGAATTTGAAAGGCCGCAGTAAAGTTAGTGTTAATGATCGATCACAATTTTTTATTTAAATATTTTTTTTTAATTACAACAGCTTAATTAAGATATTATTTAAGGTACTCTTATGGCCACGGAATTTCTGTCAAAGTCGGAAATTACACAGGAAATAGATCTTAGGCTATGAATCTTCTTCAAGTTTTTAGATCTATTATGTGGTCCATTTGTTGGTATCATATGATATCATATACTTCTCTTTATTGTTTATTTTACAATTAATTGACATAGCCACACAATGAGAGTCCAGAATAGGTTATTCGATATCCATTTTACAGACATTGTCGTTTAACTCTGTAATAATACTTCATGTTACATAACAATATAATCGAAATTCATTTTTCATCTTGATATTTTTACACTTTTTTGCAACACTGAAAGTTGACCTGTTAGCAGAATGTTTAAGACATATTAAGGAAATTAAATTCTTTATAACGAAATTGAAATCCTATGAAAAAAAAAGATAAATGGTAAATGGGTTAGATACATATGCTTCTTCAAGGACTGCGAGTTTCGAAAAGCTGCGTTCTTAATATGTGTTCTATTTGATAATATTTTACCAAAAACATATTGGAATGTGAATTCTAAATGACGAACATTTGGAAAGTTTTAGAAAATTTTTTTTCATCGTTATCTCACTATGCATCAAACTTGTGTTTCCCACAAACTAGACGTTATGTTACATTTATCAAACATAGCGCTATTGAATAGAAAAATTCATAAAAAAGATCTACTGTATAGAAGAAAAAATTATTTTCTGTGTTTCCTTACCACTCAAAAAACTATACATTTGGTTCCCATTTCCGTTTCCTGAACTGGTTGAACGCTCTATTACCTTTCATCCTCATTTGTTAATTGGTATTCAAGCCGACGTCAAAATTTTAATTCATATGATCAAGTGTGTCAAAAAATTTCAAGAGAGCTAAAATTTTCAGAAAAGTAAATTCAGCTGAATCTTCACAGATTCATGCAAGCACCAAAGTTGTTGATGCTAATGACTGCTTCTGCTCACAGTCTTCTTCAAAAATATATTGATTAGTTATATATTGAAACAAATGTTATCATATAATACAATAGTTAAATAATAAGGCCATGATGAATAAAGAATTGTATTATAATTAATATAAAAAGGATTTAAAATTTATTATAAAAAATTGATTCAGCATTATGTCAACAAGAGTAAGTAAAAAAATATATAAATTATAAAATTGTATAGTTAATATATGTATTACACAAATGCAATATATTTTTATTCAATATATTAATATATAATAACTTGCTTGTTCTAATGTAATTAAAATTTAATTTAAATCATGTATATATATCTGTATGGTGAATGCGCTGGGTACAATATTTTGAATTTATACTGTGAAATTATTTTAGTTACTATATTTTGATTTTAAATTTTTTTAAAAACAATATTTAATTATATTATTATTATATTAACTCATATTTTATATTTCAGACTCCGCAACTACATACTACAGCACTGAAATTGAGTTGCCAACTGATCAATACCAATTACCACAAAATATTAGTCCTAATATTTATCAGCAATCCTATAACATACAACGTATGCCTGGACAAATGCACAAGTAAGTCCATATCCTGATCATTAATGTATTAATATAGTTTAATAAATAATTCTTAATTATCTGTTTTAAATTTTTAATAATAGTTTTGCTCTACTATGTTTACTACTCAAATTATATTTTGAAAAATATGGTGATGCGAAAAATATAGACTCAATCGGCTATTTTAAAAAATTAATCAAATATAATAAAGCTTGTTAATAATAGTAATTATATCTATTATAAGTATTTTCTTTTTGAATAATCTTAATGACTCAGGGTTGTATTGTTTCAAATATGTCTAATTAAACCTTGAATATTTATAAATCCAGTGGAAATTAGTCAGCTCTCCAAATTGACAATGAAATGATTGAACAGTTCAAGAATAAAAAAAATTAATGGATATTTTTAGTTTCTGAGAATAAAAATCATAAGTTTAATTAGAATAATTATTTGATAATTTAAACTGTCAATATTTTTGAACAAGTTAGGAACAGGGAGAGGAGAATAAGAACAAGAGAGGATTGAACATTAAGTATATCTGAGCAAAAAAATTTTATACGCGTCAGCTATTATAAACTCTTAAATTTGCCTATTTCTTGGTTTTTGCTAGTTCATTAACGTTGCTGGTTTTTTTTTCAATTCACAAGATAGAGGGCTTACCCAAGTATTGGATTCCTGCAACCTAAAGGCTTTCGGACTTATTCGAAAAACAGCAACACATTATGCACGGATAATTGATTTTTTTCCAATAAAGGGATCACTTCTTGTTCAATTCCAATTCTAGTTCATTTTGTTTTCTTTTTATTGCGACCTTTCGGAGATTTGCAACGGGATTAATTCAAAGATGCATAGCGTTATGCTAGATAAGATGATAACATTCATTGCTATTAGTGTATAGGCAGTTTGATTATTTGTGAACTCAATATAAATTTATTTGCCTTCGTTAACTTTAATTCATCATGTCTGGGTACAGATATTTCTATTATCACTTCACTGTTGTAATTCATTGATTATTTCTTCACAATTATTATCTTAACAAGAAATATCGCAGTATTATCAGCAGAGATTATATACATCTATACAAAAAACTGGCTCAGATACAATGCTTTAGTTTATTTTTTGTGCTTACTCTTGTTTGACTCTAAACATGTTGACTATGTAAGAGTTTAAAAGTTCAGTGTGATGTTCCTGTAACATATTTTGAAGCCTGTGGATGAAATTTTAACTAAGCATCATAAAGTTTGTTGAAATGTTGGCTCTAGTGTTCCTCAGTCGCCGTCTGTTCAGTTTCTAGGAGGGTGTAATAAAATGCTTCTTTAAGTGGATGTACTTGTTTGTCATCTATATCCTAGAATTAAATTTGATCTTAAAAATAATCTTGGAATTTCCAACAACTTGTTGTTTATAAAAATAATTAAAAAGTCCTTTTTTGGTGTCTGGGTATTTTTAACAACTGCAAAGACTTGTAAAAAAAGTATTTAAAAACTTTTTTGTATCAATGTAGTTATCAAAATGTAGTAAGAACGACAAATATGATTTACGCGATGCTAACCATGACAGTTTGTTTTAAATAATATATTTTGCTGTATTTAAATAGACTTACTATAATGAAGAGTAAAATTTAAAAAAAATAGGAGTAAAAATATTAATAAAGAATATATATATAATATACATTGAGCTTATAGTTAATAATATTCGTTTTTACATAACAAAACATTATACTTTCTATTCTATCTATATTTTTCTATAAATGCGGTGAAATGAACTTGTCTATGAGTCTATATATTTTCACAACATTATACATATACACTATCGAACAAACATAAAGTAATAAACATAATAGTTGTTAATTTCAGCATTCAACCTTTGCAACCAATTATGACAACTAACCAGTCTGAAGTGATCTCATTAGACCCACAAGATGAACAGTTTGAACCCAGTGAAGAGGATCAAGATGAGACTGCTTAGATTTTATTTTTTTATTATTTAATTAATATTACCTTAATTATTTATTTCTATGATCTTGGAGTATATGTACTATAGGCCTTTTATAAGCACAAATCGTAATAACGATTTTTAATTTTTTAACATTTAAAAAATTCGATGTATATATCAATCTCATGGCTTGCATATTTTATGTTACATAAACAATAGTTTTCGAATGTAGCTTGGATATCAAAGTAATTGTTTATGATTTGTATTGACCATGTGATTTCTCTTAAAATATATTTTTTACGTAGTGCAATATACTGACTAGTTATATGTTAACTAGTAAATTATTTTAAATTACTCTTAAATGTTACATCACGAATATTTCTAGGGATATAAATGAATTATACAAAAATAAAAGCCGATATTATAATGTAAACCAAAGTTAACTATATTATAGAATGATACACTCTTTTATTACTTATGCTTTATTTCCATGTATGTATTTTTTTAAGTGGCTTAACCTCAATAATAAATAAAATAAAAACAATCGAATAGTTTGGTTTGTTATATATTTTAGAGTGTTTAAAACTTTTTAACCCACTGGGATTTATTTAAATTGTCTACCAATTGGCAAGCGATCCCCTATAGAAGGCTCCGGTCTTACCCAGCCCGGTTAGTGGCATAACTATTACTTCTTCTCGAATTGTATACTTTCAGAATTCGAAGCCGCCTTTACCACTCTGGCAATCAGAATGACGATTTGAAAAGTATTACGCTACCGTTTTAAATACATATTTTACTTAGTTAATGAAAGAAAAAAGAAGGATAAAAATAATCGCGTACTATATTAACTAATCAAGAATTATTTGTATTATAATGAGGTAATTTAGAACATTTGTATACTATTTAAAAAATTATACTACTTTAAAAAATTATGTGACATTATGCATGTTGTTTCGTAAAGTGGATTTACATTGTGTAAGAAATTAATTTTATATTCTATAATATAAAGTAGTGGCTTTTTTTACCATTTTATTTTAAAGTTATATTAAATTAAAGTATTATTAAAAAATAGTAATATATTTTTACAAATAGATACTGAATCAAAACAGTTCAGGTTTAAGTGGTTAATTAGCCATATATATATTCTGAAAAAAAATGACGAAGCATTAACTTTTCCTTCTGTGAACAATAGAATCCTCTTTCACTACAAAACAGCAATAATCTGCTAGCATGTTAACATTCCATCTTCCCTGGTAACGTTCTTCGATCTGTTTTATATCCTGATGAAAGCATTGAAAGCATTTACCTTGTGCGTCACTCGCCATTCCAAGATTAGGGGGGAAAATCGAAATGCGAATGCAAGAAATATATTACAGCTAAGAATTAAGTGGTAGATAGAAAAAATCAGTCATATATTTTGAAAGAAAATTACGAAATATTAACTTTTCCTCTTGTGAACAGTAGAATCCTCTTTCACTGCAAACCAGCGGTAATCTGATAGCATGTTAGCATTCCATCTTCCCTGGTAACGTTCTTCGATCTGTTTTATATCCTGATGAAACCATTCACCTTGTTCGTCACTGGCCATTCCAAGATTAGGGGGGAAAATCGAAATGTGAGTGCAAGAAATGTATTACAGACCCCCATTATTAAGTGGTAGATAGAAAAAATCAGTCATATATTCTGAAAGAAAATGAGGAAGTATTAACTTTTCGTCTTGTGAACAGTAGAATCCTTTTTCATTACAAACAAGCAGTAATCTGCTAGCATTTTAGCATTCCATCGTCCCTGATAACGTTTTTCACTATGTTTTATATCCTGGTGAAAGGTTTCACCTTGCTCGTCACTCAACATTCCAAAATTAGGGGGGAAAATCGAAATGGTAATGCAAAAAATGTATTGTAGCTCAGATTTAAGTGGTAGATAGACAAATATATTCTGAAAGAAAATGACGAAATATTAACCTTTCCTCCTGTGGAGAGTAGAATCCTCTTTCATTACAAACCAATAGTAATCTTCTAACATGTTAGCATTCCATCTCCGCTGGTAACGTTCTTTGATCTGTTTTATGACCTGGTGAAATTATACACCATGTTCGTCACTCGCCATTCTAAGATTAGGGGGGAAAATAGAAATGCGAATGCAAGAAATATATTATAGCTCAGAATTAAGTGGTAGATAAAAAAAATCAGTCATATGTTTTGAAGAAAATGACGAAATATTAACTTTTCCTCTTGTGAACAGTAGAATTATCTTTCACTGCAAACCAGCGGTAATCTGATAGCATGTTAGCATTCCATCTTCCCTGGTCACGTTCTTCGATCTGTTTTATATCCTGATGAAACCATTCACCTTGTTCGTCATTGGCTATTCCAAGATTAGGGGGGAAAATCGAAATGTGAGTGCAAGAAATGTATTACGAACCCCCATTATTAAGTGGTAGATAGAAAAAATCAGTCATATATTCTGAAAGAAAATGAGGAAGTGTTAACTTTTCGTCTTGTGAACAGTATAATCCTCTTTCATTACAAACCAGCAGTAATCTGCTATCATATTAGCATTCCATCGTCCCTGATAACGTTCTTCACTATGTTTTATATCCTGCTGAAAGCTTTCACCTTGCTCGTCACTCAGCATTCCAAGATTAGGGGGAAAAATCGAAATGGTAATACAAAAAATGTATTATAGCTCAGGTTTAAGTGGTAGATAGACAAAATCAGTCATATATTCTGAAAGAAAATGGCGAAATATTAACCTTTCCTCTTGTAAAGAGCAGAATCCTCTTTCATTACAAACCAGCAGCAATCTGCTAGCATATTAGCATTCCATCTCCCCTGGTAACGTTCTTCGATCTGTTTTATATCCTGGTGAAAGCCTTCACCTTGTTCGTCACTCGAAATTCTAAGATTAGGAGGGAAAAGTCGAAATAGCAAGAAATTGATTTTTAAAGATAATTTTTATTCATACCTAATATAATATTCCTAATATTCCTTAGAGACCTAATATTCTTTAGAGATAACCGCTAACTCTTGCTGAATTTGCTCATTGATAAAACAGAGTTATTGGCTTCAAAATTATAGAATAATATATATACTTTTGGAGCCCTATAATATCCATTTTTGATTATCTATCAATTGTTGGGCAGTTGGTTATGAATATTATACAATGAGAATTGCCGAGCAGACAGACGGGCTTTCGGTGCAATTGCGGGTATGTAGATAAGATTTCTGCACTCTACCGGCTGAATGAGGTAGTATTTGTACAATATTTGGCATGCGATTGCCGTTTTCATTGATTCTTGCTTTGTGTCTGACACTGTATACACTATTACTAATTTTGGGCTGCTTTGGAAGCTGAAAGTATTGACCACTGACGCATAGCTCGCTATTGTAAATTCATTCTCATTGGAATGTTAAATCAAGTAAAAAAATAAAGGAGTAAGTACTTGAGGTCTGTAATACAGAAGAAAAAAGCGACACCTACACTTAAAGTAATAAACCGATCCGGCCAAATTGTAGGAGCTCTGAGATAATAGCGCGTTCGCACCTCTTTCGAACTCTTCGCTTCCTTGCCAATCCTTCTGTATGGCTACGATACTTGGACACTGTTCCATGTTGACATCTGTAAGCTTAAGGTATTTCAAATGAAATGTGTAAGGCAAGTTATGTTTCATGATCTCCAACTGTGAGGAGATTTAGTTAAGAACATTCAAGGTTAGAGATTGATGATGATGATGATTCTTATCATAATGTTGATTCGTAGAAGTAAAGAAAATATTACTGTCAGTAGTGAAATTTATTTTTATTAGATGTAAGATCCGTTAAAATATAAGCAACAATAAGTTTAATCTTGAATATTTGTCAATTTTTCACCTTGGGCTATCATTGATTGGAAATAACTATTTGGATAACTTGAGCTACAAGCTCTTGTTTGGTTTATGTTGAATTTAAATTCAGAAAAGTTTTCAATCCCTCATCATGAAATTTCGACTTTCTAGTCTAAAGAAATTGAATTACTTTTTTACATTTAATAAAATATATTATTATACTAGCACATCACTTGATGTTACAAGTGCTTTTAAAGATAAAACTATATAAGAAAAATTCTTGTAAACATATTGTATTAATTGTGAGTTAATCAGATTGAATTAAAAATCTCTTCATAAATATGATATCAAATGAATCATTGTGCTAATAAGTACTACACTATAATTGAAATGCTGGAAACATATTAAAATTTTATTTGCAAACAAGTCATGTCATAAATATAACCTTATTTAAGGATTGAATATCAGGATATTTTATAAAAGGTATATTTCTATTCAATATGAATTACGTATACTCTTATAAAATGTATTGACTAAATTACCATCATATTTTGGCAAAATAATAAAGAGAGAAGCTAAGATATGACTTTATGGACTTTATTGTATAACTAAGTAATACGTTAAGTTCACATTATAAAAGCATTTATTTCATAGAGGAGATAAAAGCGAGAACTATCATACAAAAAGGGGTCGGTTTTTGACGAATTAGTATGATAATTTACGTCCATAGGGGCCCATCTTTACAAGCACAAATAATAAGTACATCGATGCCCTGGTCGAGATTCGAACCCGCGACTTGACCAGGCCCTTTGAAGTGCCAGTGGCCAAAGAGGTCAAAGTGGCGTTAAAGCATGTTATATTAAATTGTAAGTATACTTTTGAAAATTTATAAAACCTTAGTTTTGTATGTTAGTTGAACAACTTTTCAAGCTATAAGGTTCCTTCCTAAACTAAATTCAGGCATTAATTTTTCCGTCTTACGTAGTGTTACATTGCTATCCTTATCTTTCCCATGGTTAGGTCATATCAAAGTTAAAGTATTAGTAGAGAGCAACCGTCAAATAATTTCCTTCGATAATAGATGATGAGAAATGCGATTTATTATTTTAGCCGTGACAACCAAAATATCAGTTAAAATACAGTTGTAGCCAAAGAGTCTTAATTAACTTTATGATGACTCTACCATGACAGTTCAAATTGGACGGTAGTTCGGAAAAATTTGACAATCATGAAATAGTTTGCTAAAATTGAGATATTAAAACTTAGTGTTTATTTTACACGAGATTAAATATATGCCTAAAAGGACAAAAATGCCACTTTTGCTCACACTGAATCAAAAATATCAACGCGTTCATTGATTCAGAGTTCCCTCTGGAGTAGTCTAAGCGAAGTAAAAAGGATTTTTTTGGATGACACATGGACACACGGATGAGTGGATAGTAATTACTGAAAGCCTTCCTTAGTCGACAAAAGTTGAATAAGAATGGATCACTCTTGAATAAGGAACATGGCATCAATCATCAAAAGCATTAAAATCCTTCCGTGGCAATTCTATCTCTTGTGTTTCTTTTGATAAAATCTATACTCATTGGTGTTCAACCTCAAAACTGAAATCCTAGACTTTTTTCTGAATATTTTATTTTTAAAGTATATTATAAAAAAAATTATATATATTTTAGAGTCCTTTTTACCAACTAGGCAATCTTAACTGGACCTACTGTTTAATCATCCTTAATCCCATAATTTAGAAATCATCCCAGAAGTCATCCGGTGTTACCTAGCATGACTACTGGCGTGATTAGGATCATTTTCTTATCGGATTTTGTACTCTTGCTCAAGAACAATCAGAAATGTTGAACACTTACAAACATAAATTTACGAGCATACCCTAGCAGGGTTTGAACTTACGACTATTTTAACAGGAATACCGTCCTGTTGCATTTACCACTGCGAATCAAGCCAGCTATTATAAAATTTGGTAAGAAGAAGTATTACTTGCTACTGCTACGGACTGGCCAGTGACCTTCTTAGAGACTATTTCACAAAACATTCGACGATTTCAATTAAAATTGTTACTACAAGTACATGCCATTGTAGGATTAGAACCCACGAATATGGCAGCAGTAGGAAGACCGTCCTCTCACTTTAACCATTGCCGTTACCAAGTCAACTAAATCCTGATTTCACTACCAGAAGTAAGGATTTTTCTTAAACCAGAAATGTATTGCGTCCTGCTTCTTACTATCAAATTATATGCAGAACATGGAATGGAAAGTACATATACTATTTTATAGATCAATTTTTAATAATCCGTTATATTTAATTTGTCTTTAAACCAAGGTTACATAAGTGTCCAAATCGTTCAATATTTCTTAGTTTTAGATTACCATATTTATTATACCCACCATTACTATATATCTTCTTATAGTCTATTCAAAACAGTAGTGAGGCACGTCATCAATACGTGCCGTCGAAAGTTCGCACACATTGTTTTACAGTCAGACAATATTTTCCTTCTCATCTGTAAAAGTTGTCCGTTTGTCAAAATTCAGGTCGAGAAGGATATTCAAACCAGAGCTGTCTGGATTTATGGAAAGAAACTTTGTCGAAAATAACACATACGGTTTGGATGCACTCGATCAGACACAGTGAAGAAGAAATTAACAAATGGTAGAATCTTAAGCAAGTTTTTAATAGATTGGAAGTAGACAGCTTAGTTATTCACTTGATTATTGTTCCTAAAAGTGACAGTAATTTAATAAAACTTCATGAATTAGTTTATGATTCAATGCTGACAATTACCAAGACAGGGTGATGAAAAAGGAAACAGCTAAAAGTCAGTATATAATTAATATACTTTAACTGTAGGAAATTGTATTATATAGTATGAAAGCTTTAAGGGCATGTATGCTATTGTTCATTATGAACGTTTGGTTAAAATGTATGAAGAAATAACACCAAATGTTTTGCAGATATGGAAAATGCATTAAAGGGAATACAATGATTAGATCTAGCTTTATAAAGAAAGGTGTGTATATGCAGTAACAGAACAAACTAAGAGAAATACAGTAATATTAAAATGACTTTATAAGGTAACATTGCATCGAAGGAAACAAGAACTAAGCGTAAAAGCTAAATATGCTCTCTAATAAATACATCAATACGTTAATTAGGTGGATTAGTACTTCGGGGGATAACATTACATAAAAAAACGCGCCTAGAACTCTACCTAATGTGTCAAAAAGTTTAATGTTAATATAACAAAACAACTCTAACCTATAAATAATTGTAGCTGTATAATTAATTGTAGTTTTAAGTTCTTCGATAATACATGCATTAGATTTACTTTAATGTTAAAATAAACTATAATACATAACATTTTGGTTTTATTATTTTATTTTGTACTAGAATTTTGTTATATGTCAAAGTCAAAATGTACTAAAGTTCAGAGTTGATGCGGCAACATTGGGACGTTTTGACAGATCACATGGGTTCACTGCTGTTTTGAATGGACTATATATCTTTTCGACTGTTTAAATGCATTTCACGTTAGGTGAAATGTAACGTTTCCGTAAATCTTAATATGTTGATATCATCAGAATTGATCCATCATACAACATATACTAATTTTGAACAAGTGACAAATTCCTGCGACATTTCACTCGAATACACTTTCACAAGCAACTATATATTATAGATTTTTTAAATAACCTTCTTTATGCATATCAAATATTAATTTGCATTTAAAAACATTCAAATGTAAACATTTTATTATAAAATCTTGGCGGTTATCGTTATGAATAAATTATCAGATTTTTTCTATAAGAAGTATGATGTGTACGTATAAACGTATGGGTGTTCATTGGATATCACCAAATCTAATTTGCGATATGCCATTGCAGATAGTGAACAAACACAGGCACGTGGGCGAACGGTTCCTTGCAGTATCATAATTAATGTTTGTTGAGAGACCCTTGCACCTACACACCGGTCTACTGGTTCTATATTATTTTACATACTCAATAATAAACTTATGCCCGTCAAATAATTCAGCGGAGAAAAGTCTTTTCGTGTCACGACAAAGCTTAAGTTACTTAACGAGGGTTAAAAGGTAAAAAACGAAGAAGGATTGTGACAGGAATCGGTTGAGTTTCGTGCTGCAGTTCCTGGAAATGGCGGACATTTTGCACCGCATCGAGCGTAATTTATCGCGGGGGGATTTAAGAAAGCGGACTGACGTATAATGATAAGCAACCTGCTGATATCTCGCATATTTTTAGCTACAACGAACAGATTCTTATGTCCATTAGCAATGTATATATATATATATATATATATATATATATATATATATATATATATAATGTTTCTGTCCGTATGTAATTGAACCCTTCGTAAACGCTTGGACAGTTTTTTAAAAATAGATATCTAGATTTAAGTGATTATAAAGATCAATTGTAGGTTAGTCGAAAACGACTAGTAAAAATGTGATATTTAATTGATATATCCATGTATATACCAATTTAAAAATATTATTAAAAATAATTTAATGGTTTTTTATTATGTTTAATAAATATTAGTATTAAATTTTTTTGAAAGAATATCGAAAATTGTCGGTTTACAAAAATATCGATATTTAAAAAACAAAAGTAGCATGTGGAGAGTACTTAGGAATATGCATGTACCAACTCTTACTGAAGTTGTGTTCGAACTGATACGGATCCCAAGTATGGTTCAAGCATATTGTCATATTTCATAGTTCAAAGCATATTACCATGTTCAGTTGACAACGGTTACCGATCAATTAAGTCCGAATGTCCCATTCTATTTCATAAACTTGCAGTGGCACCTTGAACATACTGGTAACCCTAGTAGAGCAGTTTCGAATGACATTATGTGCCAGATTCGTCACCAGAACAGTACGTTCGTACAGTCCACTAATCATGAGCCTACCGCCTTGCGGCAGGCTTGGTCCTGCTAAAGGATATGAACGTATTACCCTAGTCATTTACCTAGCCTTATACCAAAACGCTTTTTCAATTGACGTTCTGAGTTCTTAGTTACCGACACATATTTTTTCATCTCAATGCTACATCAGCCAAAATAATTGGACTAGCTGACCGATCTAGTCTAACATATATGTATATATATATATATATATATATATATATATATATATATATTTTTTTCATTTCAAACTAGATGTATAGGTATAGAGTTATAGGTGCAAATTTGGAGGAAGTAACCAACATGCAGTTCTTCATTAGTATTTGGGAAATATATACTAATATTGTTATCACTCATTTCTCTTGCTTGTGTATTGATGCATAAACAGAACAATAGTAATAAATTAGTAAATTAAGGTTATTGGACACTAGCTAGTTTTTCATTAGTATCGATGTATATCTTTAAGCTGAAACAGTACGAGTATATATCAAAAAACATATTTTGATTCACAGAAGCTTTATCTTAACTTATTCAAAAAGAAAGCGTCAAGGAATGAGCACAAGTTGTTCCGAAGTACAGATATAACATTTTTTTCAAAGGGTGTAAGCTGGGAGGTTCGGAAATAGAATATTAAAACATATGTTTCGCCACAGATTCTTTTGAAACAAGCAAATATGTACTTTCAATCTCAGACATGTAGGAAGCAACAAAAACAACAAACAACGTGGCACATCGAAAGACCAAGAATAAGTGTAGATATCTTTTATGATTCCGTTACTATTGTTATATTAACATATGTTGTCTACATGTTATTTAACGGTCTATGTTAATATATATTCCTAGCAGCTTTATTGCATGATGCTATATCATAACTTTTTTATTAATTTAAGAAATTAATCCGCAAATTATAGTAATATTAAAAATATTATTAATTGTCTTGAGTGTCCTCAACAGGATATTGCAATAAGAAAACTAAATGTCGTTGGTGTAGTTGGTGGATGAGAAAGTCTATAGAATTTAAAAGGGCAATTTTACACATATTTTCATTTTAAATATTGTAAAATTTGAAAAATATTCGTTAATGTTGAACGAAGGGGATAAATGTTATATGTTACATATATTTGAAATTTTCAAAAATAACATTTTCAGTTATTAATTTTTTTTTATTGAGTAAAACAGGTTATTATTTTTACAAATATATTTTGTACCTTTGAAAGAATTCCTTCTTAGATATAATGTACTTAGGAATGATAGGGTAGTTGAGGAATTCAGTTGTGTTTTAATATCCTCAATCGATTCAAAATGATATACTAACGGTTTTTGATTTTGGAGAATATTCACAAAACTAAACGAGCTAAATCAAATTTGTAGAGTGGTTCTTCAACTATATATAATTTTGGGAAAATTCGGAGAACAGATATTTGAGAACTTATATGATTGTGAAACGAACATTTGTCGTTCTCCTGTTTCAGCCCTTTGAATAGTTTAACACCCAAATAATGTTCCTTTTTGAAAGCTTGACTGTGCGAAAACAAAACCACAATTTTTATATCTCATATTTTTGTGTCATCGTACCAGTTGAAAAAAACACTGGTAAGCTGCAAAAGTTCTCTCTAAAGTAATGAGCTAAATCAAATTTGTAGAGTGGTTCTTCAATTATATACAATTTTGGAAAAATTCGGAGAACATATATTTGAGAACTTATATGATTGTGAAACGAAAATTTGTCGTTCTCTTGTTTAAATAGTAGTTAAAAATAGTCGACTTGTCAAGATGAGAAGACCTACCTATACTTTTTTCGACATGGGATTTAAAAACCGCCCAAAAATTTGAAATAATTTAGTGAGATTTTGAAAATTATTAATTTGTTCAAATTGATGTTTTTTTACAAAATAATCTGTTTTGTTTAATTTATTATTAAATTGATTACCTTTAGTTACTTGAATTTCACAATATACTTTTAAATATTTTGATTCTAAAGATGTTGGAGAATGAAACATGTTGAAATCGAGAGGTTTGCCATCTCTAGCGATTAGAACGAATATTCAATGACATTTTCGGTTCTAATTTTCCTAATAGATGATATAACGCCGCATATTTTATATATCATGGTTATACTGTAGAGTGTTTGAAAAGCAGCAAACATTATTGTACCATTGAAAATTAAAGATTCTAATAGATTCAATTTTATATTTTTTTATTTCGAATAATATAAAAATGAAGTAAATTTTCATTGAGAATTCTGTGATTGTTCAAAATAATTTATCCAGTTTTATAGTATTATTTAAGTTGCTGTAACATACGATTGTAGTTTGAGTGTCATCAGGAAAGTAGGTATATAATTTGGTGGTATTCGGATTCTGATCTTGATTCTGTGATTGGACATAATCAATATGCATCTTGCGAGTACGTCAAAATTTTCTCTTTGTCCATCGCTCAGTAAAATGAAGCTTCTCAAACAAAGGTGTGTGATTAAATAACTTTATTAGTTAATGACGTTCAGCTCAGTTGGTTAATATATTCATAATAGTTGATGACAAGCATTTGGAAAATAAACATTAGGTTGCAATCAGTCTAAAATATATGTGAATATATAAAAAGAGCATTTTATTAATTTGTAGTGCTATTGTTATCTATAATTTTAAATAAGAGTGAAAGCAAAATAGGCTCTTATTTTTAAATATTTAAACAATACTTCGTATATAAAATATTACTAACTGAAAATTAAAAATAATTTCTGTATATATTTTATTGACAATATAATACGTTATATTCCTGTTCATTCTTCTTAATTAAATTTGATATATCACACTAATTATAGAAGAGTCGATTTTATACGAATATTATTTTAGATTTATAGTTACAGAAACTGCTGTTTATAATGCAAATTATTGAGTTTTAAATTATTAACGTTTTACTCTTTTTCTTTAAAAAAAAAAGTATTTTTCTTTAAAAATGAAGGGGTGATATAATGTTTCCTAAATGTGCCATATAAGGTTTATGTAATCGTACTTAATCCACAGGTAAGTAAAGTTTTATTTAAAATAAAAGATTGTTCAATGAATCCTAAAATATTAAGTTGTCCTCTAAATAAACCATGCTATTCACATATAATCAATGTAATATTTTTTTATTACAAAGTTTATATACCTAATATAATTTTCGTAAGAAAGTTATCATTCCAATAAATTTAACGCCATTCTATAAAAATATATTAACAAGTGCTACGAAAATATAGTTCTAAAATTCTTTTTTAGGTTTATCCTTCACCTTTAAATTTAAAAAATCCACAATTTTCTACAATGTCTCTTTGTAATCTTACTAAGAACTTTTTATACTGATCTATTTTGGAAACGTTCATGTGTTATGCTATACCGGATTAATATAAGTAACTGATAATAAGATGTCAAATCTGATCAGTATGCCGAAAGGATTGGTGTAAAATGAGGATTTTATGTATGTTAATAATTTTCTATAATTCAGTGTGTAAATTCAAGTACAGTTATAGAAGCTATAGACACTATAGAAGCAACATCACAATAAGTTTTTAAATTGTCTAATTGATCCTAGATTCGCTTTACTTGAAATCAAAAAGAATATATCTTCAAACTGTCATTTTGAGCGGTTATTTATTAATATATTTAAATATTATGTCAATAATTTCTCATGTAAATAAATGTCTAAACAGACAAATTTTGAATCTAAATTTGGAGAAACTAAAATTACAGCTTATAGGCTGATATATATGGGTACACTGATACTTGATTACCGAATTTAATATTCATTTAGCTTTCGACATGGATTGGTTCAACAATACGTCGATAAAATAAATTTGACTTTTGGAGATAATCAGATTTTGTTCTTATTATTAGCTAATTAATTGTAATGGTATTACGGTTGATCAAAATCACTTGAATTTCCATTATGATATAATAATTTTTCAAAATGGTAATTTCATAGATTTACCGTATTGGGTTGAATTATTATTTATAGGTTCTTATTCTATCTCAAAAATAAGTTATTTAATACTTGAGGAAGCACATGTTGGGTTCCAAAATTATTTTTGACGTGTCGATATATTTCGTTTAAAAGATACTCGACTTCGAGTGGGCAAAAGAGCTTCCAAATTTATTTGTTTGAATATTTTCAGTGGGGTGAAATGATGATACCTCACGATAATGTTGAAACCACTAAATCTAATGGACTTTTAATGTGCCATACATATTATTATATTATCTGATATATTAGACGTATTAATAAAAAAATAAATATTACTGTAATCAAAAAATAGTAAAATATAAAAGTATTATGAAATTGTGTTGATAGATTTTGATGTGTGATTTGTTTATTTATTCGGTCAGGCCCATATGCCAAGGAAAATTTTTTGAATGTTATATGTCGCTGGTATGAATATGCCGGAATTATTATACGAATAATCCGGATTACGGATATACAATTATTTGGGATTATCCGAATATTTTCATGAAATCTAATTACATTGCAAGAATATAAAAAGTAGTTGTTATAGAAATTTTCAAAACCAAAGGTTCAGTCACTCTTCTTAAGAATCATTACGTATTCAAAATAAAATTAACATGGCACGTACGTACTGGTAATTTCACAAATATTTGTTCTCGCATTTGACGATATACGCATACTTCTCGACATTCACATTCACAAAATACATGATAATATTTTAATAACATCTACGTATACGTCAGAGAAATGAATAAAGTTTTAGTAGCACCAAGTAACTGATACAATATTAATTTCTCTTTATCTGAATTTTGTTTTTAATTGGATTGTCTCACTTTTTTTATTACAAATCGTATTTCCTAAATTTACTTAAACTTATATGAGTCTTTATATAAATCTAATTTACTTATGATCTTATATTCAGTGTCTATAATTAAACTAAAACATTATAAGCTTTTCCATATTATAATAATATTGTGTGGAATTATTCAAAACGTTGTTACGATACGTTTTCGAATAGCCGATTGTGTTGGTTACAGCTACAGTGCTCTAAAATCAAGAAATTTCTGACAGAGCATAGAGTATTTCGTTATTTTTTCACCAATTATCGACTTATCATTCTGCAACAGCTATATTCCATGGATTTAGCAGTATCGAACTATTATTAATATGATATAATAAGTGATTTATTTGTTGAGTATTTAGGCAATTATAAACTTGAGTGTCAAAAAGGAATAATGCTGCGATCTAACAAATGATCAAGTAATTAAATAATTAACAAGACACAGTATAATAAAACTTGCAACCTATTCTACGTTACCCTACTACAGCAATGTGTATTATATTTAGAGAAAGATTGCGGAAATTATTATGATCTCTAGCTAGATAAATTTCCCAGACAAGAAAGACATCACCGCTACTAAGCATGTTTAAACTAGCCAAGCAGAGCAGCTAAAGGGTCTAACACCAATTACTAAAGAAATACAACTTAGCCCAGCTAATAACCATGGATTTAGAAATAATTCTTTTCACCAATTATCGATTTATCATTCTTCAACAGCTATATTCCACGGATTTAACAGTATCGAACTATTATTAATATGATATAATAAGTGATTTATTTGTTGAATATTTAGGCAATTATAAACTTGAGTGCCAAAAAGGCATAACGCTACGATCTAACAAACGGTCAAGTAATTAAATAATTAACAAGACACAGTATAATAAAACTTGCAACCTATTCTACGTTACCCTACTACAGCAATGTGTATTATATTTGGAGAAAAATTGCGGAAATTATTATGATCTCTAGCTAGATAAATTTCCCAGACAAGAAAGACATCACCGCTACTAAGCATGTTTAAACTAGCCAAGCAGAGCAGCTAAAGGGTCTAACACCAATTACTAAAGAAATACAACTTAGCCCAGCTAATAACCATGGATTTAGAAATAATTCTTTTCACCAATTATCGATTTATCATTCTTCAACAGCTATATTCCACGGATTTAACAGTATCGAACTATTATTAATATGATATAATAAGTGATTTATTTGTTGAATATTTAGACAATTATAAACTTGAGTGCCAAAAAGGCATAACGCTACAAATCTAACAAATGGTCAAGTAATTAAATAATTAACAAGACACAGTATAATAAAACTTGCAACCTATTCTACGTTACCCTACTACAGCAATGTGTATTATATTTGGAGAAAGATTGCGGAAATTATTATGATCTCTAGCTAGATAAATTTCCCAGACAAGAAAGACATCACCGCTACTAAGCATGTTTAAACTAGCCAAGCAGAGCAGCTAAAGGGTCTAACACCAATTACTAAAGAAATACAACTTAGCCCAGCTAATAACCATGGATTTAATTAAATAATTAACAAGACACAGTATAATAAAACTTGCAACCTATTCTACGTTACCCTACTACAGCAATGTGTATTATATTTGGAGAAAGATTGCGGAAATTATTATGATCTCTAGCTAGATAAATTTCCCAGACAAGAAAGACATCACCGCTACTAAGCATGTTTAAACTAGCTAAGCAGAGCAGCTAAAGGGTCTAACACCAATTACTAAAGAAATACAACTTAGCCCAGCTAATAACCATGGATTTAATTAAATAATTAACAAGACACAGTATAATAAAACTTGCAACCTATTCTACGTTACCCTACTACAGCAATGTGTATTATATTTGGAGAAAGATTGCGGAAATTATTATGATCTCTAGCTAGATAAATTTCCCAGACAAGAAAGACATCACCGCTACTAAGCATGTTTAAACTAGCCAAGCAGAGCAGCTAAAGGGTCTAACACCAATTACTAAAGAAATACAACTTAGCCCAGCTAATAACCATGGATTTAGAAATAATTCTTTTCACCAATTATCGATTTATCATTCTTCAACAGCTATATTCCACGGATTTAACAGTATCGAACTATTATTAATATGATATAATAAGTGATTTATTTGTTGAATATTTAGGCAATTATAAACTTGAGTGCCAAAAAGGCATAACGCTACGATCTAACAAATGGTCAAGTAATTAAATAATTAACAAGACACAGTATAATAAAACTTGCAACCTATTCTACGTTACCCTACTACAGCAATGTGTATTATATTTGGAGAAAGATTGCGGAAATTATTATGATCTCTAGCTAGATAAATTTCCCAGACAAGAAAGACATCACCGCTACTAAGCATGTTTAAACTAGCCAAGCAGAGCAGCTAAAGGGTCTAACACCAATTACTAAAGAAATACAACTTAGCCCAGCTAATAACCATGGATTTAGAAATAATTCTTTTCACCAATTATCGATTTATCATTCTTCAACAGCTATATTCCACGGATTTAACAGTATCGAACTATTATTAATATGATATAATAAGTGATTTATTTGTTGAATATTTAGGCAATTATAAACTTGAGTGCCAAAAAGGCATAACGCTACGATCTAACAAATGGTCAAGTAATTAAATAATTAACAAGACACAGTATAATAAAACTTGCAACCTATTCTACGTTACCCTACTACAGCAATGTGTATTATATTTGGAGAAAGATTGCGGAAATTATTATGATCTCTAGCTAGATAAATTTCCCAGACAAGAAAGACATCACCGCTACTAAGCATGTTTAAACTAGCCAAGCAGAGCAGCTAAAGGGTCTAACACCAATTACTGAAGAAAAGCAACTTAGCCCAGATAATAACCATGGATTTAGAAATAAGTAGTCAAAAATCGATCAAGTAATAGACACGGCCTTGTATATTCAGTGCTGAAAGCCACAACTATTATCACCCACTATTATACTTAGTATATTTAGTTAGTAGTAATATGTCTAATTGTGAAGGTGTAAGAAGAGCTATAATCATTGCTGGCTATAGTAATAACGTTAACCCAGCTAAACTTTAATTATAAATAGCTGACAACAACATTACTGTTTGGCACAAGAAATTGCAGGTAAAATTCACTTAAAAAATATAGTTTACCTACCAGTGATTATTGCCTTTAGAATAATTCGAATTGAGTAGAAATTTGAAATAAAAAAGTGGTTACTCAACCCAATAAATTTGTATTAAATAAAGTTATATTATTAATATGGAAGTACGGTGTGAGGTTGTGGTGATATACAAGTAAATCCAACATCAATAAATATAGAACAAAATCTTTCAGAGTATTGTTGAGCTCCCAAGAACATATTACAAATGAGAGCATCCATGAATATCAAGTGTATTTATTTAATATGAATTATGTGAGAAAACAGTATAGTTTTAGGTGTGATGTCTTAAATTTGGATTTGGATAACAGTATTTAAAATATATAAAATTATATTATGTACTGATCATATATATTTATTGATGAATATATCTTGTGAATATTCGAGGTATTATTGTAAAATAAGAGATAGTTTCCCAATTTTCTGTATAAAATAACTGCTTTCAATTAAGCCAATATATACAGTTACTAACCCTGCTTTTATTGTTTAATTTGAAGATATCTGCAGTTGAGGTTCATGAAGCGTTTTTATATACTTCTAGTGATATTTTGCTGTCATATCTCAATTGTCGATTTAGGATTCAATTATTTAAAAGTAGAAAACTATAAAATATAAGACATATTGAATGAAAACACAGTTCTTATGCTCTCCGAAGAATTTTAGATCTATTGACAGTTAATAAATCGACTGTTTCCATGTGTGGATATGTAATGGGTAAGATCCGAAAGGAGGGAAAATGGCTATTCCACGAGTTCACTAAAATATCATTTTAAAGCGTTTCAACATCTCGGTAGTATTGCCTGCGAAGTAAAAATAGAAGAATGCATACTGCGAGTGTACAGTAAGAAAATTGTATCTACTACTACAATCTTAGTCATTTATATTAGCACTGAAGAAGAATACACGTCTTACGAGTTGCTAAAACCATATTAAATTGTTACTGTAGATGTATGCCAATCTCAATTGAGTAAATTGTAAAAAAACATCGTATTGTTGCAAAAAAGACTAGCAATAGTATGTAATGGATGCAAAGTCATCATTGTGCATATTAAAGTTCGGACACACATTACAGAAGTTTGAAAAGAAAATTCTGTCGTAGTCAACGTATACATTAGATAAATCGATGCAGCATGACTTCACTGGAAAATGGCTTCGAAATCTTGAGGAAGTGCGAGAATCGATCAATAATTGTGTGGTTGTCAAACCAATGTAGTTCTTTATACATGATATCGAACTGTTGTCAGAGAAAGTAGAAAAGATTGTACATATATTGTACAGAGATCAAAGGTGGTTGTTGTACAGGATCACTTGGTGTTACGACCTATTAAATCGCACCGGGTACATTTGTAACCAACTTCATGTGGAAACATCATTGACAGGCTTAATTTTTCAGCAAGTGTCATTTCGTCTAATTGTAATCCAGAAATGTTTCAATTTGTACCGAGTAAATCGCTTTTGCGGGAGTTTTACTGATTATTTCAATTTGAAGAAAGACGACTGGAGGGCATCGAATGTTTTGTAAAGCTTATTGTTTCAAAAGTATAGATTTTGACACCGAAGACAAAGAGAGCTGGATAGGCGAAAATAAATTGAAAACGAAAATTTGAAGCCATTACTCGATGGTGGTTATTATAAAACGCAATAAGAATATGCAGAATTGTTGGGAATAGTACACCATTTTTTGAACCGTCCTGATACTGGTGATAAAAATTGGATCCATTACGATAATTTAAAAAAAATCATGCAGACCACTTGGTCATGCATCAACATCAACATTAACTGCTCCAAGCTAATGCTCTGTATTTGGTGTGATCAGGTTGCTTATAGTAGCTAAAAACTAATGAAGCTATCAAGACACAACCGTATTATTCTTCAGTATGAGACTCTCGAACACATGTTGGAAAATCATTAAAAACATACTTTAAAACATTAAAATTGCAAATGCTACACCGCCCGCCGTACTTTCCAGGCCCCTGATTGCCCCTTGTTCTGGCATATGAGTGCAGTCTGAGTAGTGCTTCAATTCTTATGAAGATACCAAAAATGGGTCGATTCGTTGATGACACATGAGTGATGTCTGAAAAACTGTATCGGACAAGACAATTATTTGAATAAAAGTCATTATAGCCGTTTTTCACAATTAAACTTCAAATTAAAAGGATCGATATGAAATGTGATATGATTAAATTCCGTAAAACAAAAAGTAAGATTCATAAAATTGATATGAAAGTATTTATTTTATTTATATTGATGTGCCATTGTCTGGTCTATATATTCACCTTATTTAATAGACCATTGAGACGAACGAAAAATTCTCAACGATAAGCAACAATAAGAACAGAACAGATTTTAGTCGAAGAAAAATTACACACTAGAATTGCTTTAATAGAAACCATAAAATCAATAATTATCGGCCGTGGCAGAGGTTGCAATCACCGTAAAATATATCTGAATACATAAAGTAAATAGCACGGTGTGGAATGTTATTACCTTCATCGCACAAAATCTCAACCGAAATCGAAGCCCAACAATCGGAGTTGCGTTAGTCGATTCGGCGACGATCGCCGTCGCGTAGGGCGTGGCCTACGAGCCTCCGGCCAATGTGAACGCATGGGGTAGGTGGCGGCCGCGTATCGTTTTATTTTGACGCCTGATCTTTTTATTGTGTGTCCCGACTTTATTTATGGTGCTTTTACCGCGTAGGATCGGTGGCGCCACCGACTAAAACGCGACCGGCGTATGCACTTAGATCGGTCGTTTTTTTACCGGCTCGACTCTCGGATCATTAGAGACATTAAGGCCTTTTTAGGGGTTATTGGTTTTGGGCTGCTTTCCTTCGTTAAATTTCAACGGTTGGATTAATGGACACGGTTTGATTTATGATAATCTTTTTTATTTTCGATTCACCTGTGTTTATCAATACATATATAACGTATCTAAATATGCATTCAAATAACGAAAAAAGAAGATTTTTCACCGTTCGGCTTTGGTTTCCAGGAGAGAGTATTTTTCGAGTGCCGGAGCTCAGTTATCGACTAACTGCGGGTTAATTAAACTTCTGATATAAAATATATAGATTACGGTTTATGCTGTAAGGTTTAATAAGCTGTTTTCTTAATTTTCTATATAGATTTGTTCATTTAATCATTTAATGGCATGGTTTGTATTAAAGAAATCTAAAAGGCAGGGTGGGGCAGTATTGGAATTACTTGTAATTAAAATATGTAATTGAAGTTTAAATACATTTTTGTAATTCAATTACTCCTTAAATACATGGTTAGTAATTAGTATTTTAACCACCTGATGCTGAGGTATTTTGTAACTAGTATTTAAAATACTTATGATTTCAAAATACGTTTGAAGATTGAGCCCATCATTCGGTCCAAGTCAAATGAAGTCATAAAAGAATGTTTTGAACATCAATTAACATATGTCACTTCCACAAGATGGAACTCACTATCTGAATATATAGCGCAGTTTGTGGGTAGTAAAACAAAATTAAATGATATTTTATAAGTTCGATAAGACTCATTTTTAATCAGACATATAACTAGAATACTTGAAAAAATTCAATGAGGTATATAATCTAATTGCTACAGCTTTAGATTACAATCAATTCAACAATTATGATTATGAGAAACTCCTGGATATTTTAATATCTGTAAGAATCAAGTTAGATTGGTTGCAGCATTGTAATTTGAGGCACTTCACTGTTTCTATTACTGTAAGAGAGCGCTTAGAAAAATTGATGCATATTGGTGTCATGCTACCACCCTAATCAGAAAATGTGTTGGTTGCCAGAAAACAACACATCAGATAAGCCTTAGAGGCAAATTGCTAAAGATATGAAATAATGTCTGGGAGTAATAAAAATGGCAGCACTAGTAAGGATGATGATGAGTTAGTGTTAATTAGCTTCCTAAAAGATAAAAGCATAATATTTGCCATTCTTGAACGCTATCCAAATATAAAAATTGTGTTCATACAATATAACACAAATTTGTTCTCATTAGGGCCTAACAGCAGGCCTCATTCATTTTCCAACAAGAGGCTGTTTTTTTAATAATATATTTAAAAACCTGGTGTTCATGGAAGAAAATTCTTCTTTCGCTGATTAGTATGTTGGGCTAGATTAGTTCTATTCTATTTACCGATCTTAATATCTAACTATATTTTGTAATTTGAATTTTAGTTAAAATATTGTTAACTTGTATTTTACATTTCAAATACAAGAATTAGAATATATGTTATATTTCGTATTTTCTATATATGACTATCGTGATGTACCATTTGCTTCATATATGAGATATTTGAAACGTAATATAGACTATGACATGTTTTAAGGGTTTTATTATAAGTGCATCTATAACATAATATGCACAAATCCCAAAAAAGTGTCATTTCCAGATGGTTTAATATCTTATTTGAAAATTATATAAAAACTTTAACTTACTGGAAAAGGTACAATAATTTTTCGAGAAGTACTATCTATTTGTCAATTATACAGCCAACTGAAATTAAAATATTATTGTTTTTAATATTCGATCTTTTATGAAAAGCTCATCAACATTTTAAGATTAAATTAAATGTGCATATTTTCAAGAAACAGCCAGGCTGTGGCAAGATGGGTACCACATTTACTAACAATCGAACCAACACACATTCTAGTGAGAAATTAAAGCATACCTCAGTTTAGTGGACAAATGGAATTTTGTTCGTGAATTGTTTTTAAACTGGTGAAAGAATAAGTACAGTTTATTTTAGGAACCTTTTGGATCATATCATGTTCATCATTTGACGCTAACGTGTTTTGTAGTTAGTGTTACAAAACTTTCAAAATATAAGTAATATAAGACTAATTTTTTTTTGTCATAGAACTAGAATACTTGGAGGAATTAATTGAAATATTGAAAACAATTGCTACAACTTTAAATTACATTCAAGACAACAATTGTGACAATAGCAAGCTACTGCGTAGTTTAATGTCTGTAAGAACCAAAATAGATTATCTGTATGTGTTATGTGTTACTGAGTTGTGTAAAGAGAGTTTAGAGAGTAAATTTTATTTTTTTTAAACTGCCACTTAAAATAAATGGGGTCATATTGGTGTCATGCAGAATTAGAGCAGATAATAGGCAAATAAGTCAAAATCTTGTAATTCATGCCTTAGAGGAAAATTACAAAATAAAATATGAAATAGTGCCTAGAAGTAATAGAAGTACCACTAAAAGGGACAGTGATCAACCACATACATTAAAAAAGGGCTTTAGAGTTAATTAGCTTATCCTTTAGGATCAAAAATCAAAAAGTTTACCATCGCTAAACTATCAAAATATAATAAATTTGTTCATTAAATATAAAAAGTATGTGTTTCACTTATAAAAACATACTATCACAATATATCTATCACATTAGGACCCATATACTATCACATTAGGACCCAATAGCTGGTTATGTTCATTCCTCAATAAGATGTTGTTTCTCTGATAATACCTTTAAATTTCTAGTGTTCATGGAATAGAATTATCTTTTACTGATAAGTATTCTGGATTGGTATCAAACTATCAATATATATATATATATATATATATATATATATATATATATATATATTTATATATATATATATATATATATATATATATATATTTATATATATATATATATATATATATATATATATATATCAAAAATAATAAAATCATCATTAACATCATCATGAACAGGGACAGTGGTCAACCACAGATATGAAAAGAGAGAGTTAATTCTAAATCCTAAAGGATAAAATGAAAAGTTTACCATCACTGAACGCTATACAAATAAAAAAAAAGTGTTCATACACTATAAAACAAGTCTGTGCTCATTAGGACCTAACAGTTGGTGTTGATTCCCCAGTAAGAAGTTGTCTGATAATACATTTGAAAATCTAGTGTTCATGGAAGGAAATTCTTCTTTTACTCATAAGTAAGCTGGACTGGATTAGTTCTCTTCTATTTGCATAACTTGACATAACTGACTGAAAATATCTGAATATATTTTTTAATTTTTATTTCAAATAAACATAGTCAAACTACGTACGTACGTTAAATTCATACGTAGATGCTAGTAATTTGTATTTTAATTAAAGCGTAACATGTATTTTCCTAGTAATAAAATATCATAATTCAAAACAACAATTTCAACAATTTTTGATATATATACACATACTTTAATATTAGACTATTAGATGATTCTTCTCTGATATTATAAATATTAGATTGTTCAATAAGTTGATGGGCACTACCTATTAGTCAACTATAGAACTAAAATGAAATATTATTAATTATAATATTTTAACTTTTATGAAAAAATAATCAACGTTTCATGGTTAAATTAAATTAAATTAATATATTTTGACATTAAAGAATACTCCAGTTTATTGGAATACAAATAGAATTTTATTTGTAAATTGTTGTGCTGCTCTCTAGTTTGACAGCCCAAAGAGATATTGCCAAAATCAGTTAATTAAAGTACTGATTGTTTCAGCATATTAGCTTATTGGCTAGATATAGATATCAGTTATTTGAATTATATTAACACACAAATCGCCAACTGACATGCCTTTTCTACTCGAATTTGATATGTCATTTTTGTCAGTATATCATGTTGAATAAAACATTAGCAGAACAGGCTCTAAATTAAAAAATTGTACTGGTTAGTCCTAAGATACTCCCAACTTGACCTATGTTCAAGGAGATTGGTTTAGCAGTCAATTAAAAACACCTGTTTGGAATATGAGGTTACTGCTGCAACTCTACCAAAACAAAGTAATTAATTATGATACCGATGCTTACAGATATGTAACCAACGGTGAACTGCATGATGACCTCGAAATCAAACAAATCTATGAAGTTAACTAATATTTCGCCCTAAAACACGAAATAAAGTAATTAAAACAGTGTGGAATATTAATACAGTTACTGAACCAAACCAACAATAAAGTAAAGTAAGTCAAACCACACGAATTTATATTGTGAAATTTAGTACTTAATCTTACTTAGTGTTATTCTTAACTTTAGTTCTAATTAAAATTAATTCAGAGGACACATACTAATGTATTTATCCTACCCTCGTCTTGCTTGTTAATTTTAAAATAATCAATTAATTTCTATATTAAGGCTGTAATAAGTATGTGTCATTAATACAGAATAAATACATATCTAGATAATTTTCGCTATTTTGTATTCAAAACATTAGCATCATATATTATTGAGGTCTCGAAATATAGCCACCTCATTAACATGATAGAGTTGTTTAATTGTTTGCTTTTTCTAAACATTGAGGAAAACTTCATTACTAATAAATTAATAACATTAATAATAAATAATAATTATATATTTAAATTTACATTATCAAATCTATTTTTAGGTTAAATATTCTTTAATTAAATAAAATCCCTTACATTCTAGCTTCTAAAATCAGAAATTTAAAATCGTAAATCTGCCTCTAAAGTTACATTACATATAAATCAAATAGTTGTTTAAAATAAATTAAAATCTGTAATTATGTACATTCTATGGTCATTAAATGTAATCTTTCAACGACATTCACACATCATTAAGTAAAAGTTATGCTAATATCTGTTTACAGTAATGAGATAGAGTAAATACTTTTGATACAAAGTCTAACAAGTTATATATATTATATGTTAATTATTTGTAATAATCCCAATAATATAACGAGAGTAGGTGAATTTGAAATTTAACAGGTCAATCGAAATGTCCCAGGCCTACCATAGTAAAACATATTTTTTTGCAAAATTAGTTTTATTTATTCAACATAATTCTCTTCAAGGGTAATTCACTAATTCCAACTTTTCACGACCCTCCAACTTTTCAATACCATTTTTGTAGTACAATTTGTCCTTTGGTTCAAGATAGCCCTCAGTTTCGGCGATTACTTCTTCATTCGACAAACATTTTTTCCCAGTGAGTATACTTTAGAGATCTGAAAACAGGAAATCGTCGCTGGGGGCGAGATCTGGAAAATACGGTGGGTGAGGAAGCAATTCGAAACTCAATTCATGGAGTTTTTAGATGGTGCATTGTCTTGGTGAAGCAGCACTTTCTTTTTCTTCAAATGTGGCCGTTTTTCGGCGATTTCATCATTCAAACGGTCCAATAACGCTACGTAATAGTCGCAGTTGATAGTCCTTCCTTTTTTAAGGTAGTCAATGAAAATTATTCCATGCGCATCCCAAAATACTGACGCTATAAGCTTGCCAGCTTACTGTTGCGTTTTCCCACGCTTTGGAGCTGGTTTATCGTGTTGGACTTCGGAGTGAAATGATGGAGCCATGTTTCATCCATTGTCATATATCGACGCAATAACTCGGGTTTATTACGCTTGATAATCTTCAAAAACTGCTCAGAATCAACAATTGAGCTTGCGCAGCACCCACTTTACACAGAGCTTCCTCATAACCAAATATTCGTGAACGATATGATGTACAAGTTCAGTTGATATCTCTAGAATACCTGCTATTTCATTCAGTTTCAATTTACGGTCATTCAAAAACATTTTGTGAGTTTTTTAAATGTTTTCGTCGCTAACAACCTCTTTTGGTTGTCCACTGCATTCGCCGTCTTCGGTACTCATTTCACCATCTCTAAACTTAGCATACCAGTCCTTGATCGTTGGTTTTTCTGGAGCAGTGTCCAGAAACTCGGCATCAAGTCAAGTTTTTGCTTCAACTGTATTTTTTCCCTTCAAAAATCAATATTTTATCAACACGCGAAATAACTTTTATCCATTTTTTTCACAATAACAAAAGTTGCTTCACTCAAAATGCTATAATTCACAAACTAATAATCCGACAGCTGTCAAATTTGTACACGCATCAGTTGAGGGTTAGAGCTCACTAAAAAGCATATGGATTTAATTCTAGTAGCGCCATCTATGTGTCAGGCAAGGGACTTTTCAATTGACCTGTTATTAACACAAAATATAAATACAAGAAGAATTAAGGAAAAGGTTTATTTTAAAAAGTAAATAAATAGGGTTTGGATACATTTTAGTTGTTGTTACATTTAAATAAATTATAGATACTACTATGTAAAATTAGTTAATCCACTGTTTGGGAATATATATCTAAAAATGGTCTTTGTAAACCTTCAATTGTGGTCATTTTAAGTTTTAAAAATACGGGGTACAGACAAGATTATTATGAACACAATGGAATGTAGCACATTCCGTTGCATATTGGCAACACTGCTTCCGTGTAAATAAGGCATCTCATGTATGTAGTGTTCAGTGAACATGCCAAGTCTTGTAGGTTACTTCTCAATTAGGTGATATTCCAATCAGATTAAAACAAGCGATCAGTAAAACGTGTAATCTCTCAGATTTTGAAAGGTAGCCAATCATTGGTGCTCGAATCGTTTAACTTTACAGGATTGACAATATCAACGGTAACGAAGGTATATATAAAACATGGTCAAACATCATCGGTGAAGAAGAATAGTGGTCGAAACTCAAAGTTAACTGACAGAGACCGATGAACATTAATAAGGTTTGTTAGCAAACGACATAAAACTAATGTGACAAAAGTAAGAGCAGTTCTCAACATACACTTGACACTTTGTTTAGACAAAAACAGTACTGCGTAAGACCCATAACGCTTACATTCATGGAAGGGAAGTTGCGTTATGATTTTTCAACATTATTGTGGCATTCAGCTGGTACTCTCATTCATATCACTTACAAGTTTACTGCAAATGAATTACCCCATATCCTCAATAATAATAAACATTACTATCACTGGCATATTGCTGCCACACTCTACCATATTTCAACATGATAATGCGCCCATACACACAACCAAGAAGGTTCAGTTATGATTGGAATAGCATCACAATATAATCAATAATCAAAATCTTCGCTTGTCAGGATAATTGCCAGACTTCAACATAATTTGACCGTTATATAGTTTTCGAGCAGAGAGCGAGGAGCAAGTTTCCAATACCCAACATCCTTGCAGAGATTGGCAGGTGTTTTGGTATAAGAATGGAACAATTTTTCAACGGAAATTATTCAGACCCCTTGCGAAGAATTGCAGTTGTTTTAAAAGAAAATTCTTTATTAATATACATGTATTGCTTATACATCAGGTATTCTTATTATTTTATCCAATAACCTTATATAATACTATTTTAATATTGGACCACTGGCGATTTTAACCAGGAAAATAAAGATAGCAATTAAATGTAAGACATTGATTTACGAGCTGTTAAGACCTGATAAAATCATTACATCCTGTTGCATAAATTATAAGACATGAAGATTTTAAAAATTGCTAGTATATAGAATGTACAAAAACTTATTATAATCCTTGGTAAAAAAGTAAGATTTTATAAATAAAAGAATATTGAATGTCTTATTTCACAATTCTTAATACTACTTTCTATTTTCAATAATCTTTTTATCAATGTCTGAATTCAATGTATTCTAAATTGTAAGAAACATTTATCAAGTATCTCCTGGAGCTGTAAAAAATTGTATAATTTAGATAATATTAAAGATCTTTTATTATAAATATACAAATTACTTTGAATTAAGAATAAAATATTAATTGCTAATACCCTGATAATTTGTAACAATATTTATATTAGCGATTTCTAATGTCATAATGCTGGTCAAAATCAAAATCTCTAAAATTCGAGAAAAAAGACGTCCTTGGAATCATATCAATATATTAAATACCTGGATGTATTGTGATTATATTTTACCTATAAAAAGCATTTATTGGGAAAAATTGGCAATACCATATCGAAAGAACAATATTGGTTTGACAACGATCCAATCGATTCAAATTTTTTCAGCAATTCAAAGCAGTTGAACCAGTGTTCCAGCCAAACCATACTTCATAAGTATTCCGCTTTGGTGTTGATGTGATTGGCTTAAAATGTTGTTTTCAGCCAATTCGTATTTTCCCTCCATTTGGATCAATCCTAGAATGAAAAAATATGGGGGCAGTTGATTCAGATAAATAAAGCTAGACTGAAAAAAAGCTCAGTTGGATTTTGATCCAATAAATACAGCATAACCATACACTTATTAAAGTGCTTGATCGGGTTCAGGAATATCTTTTCTAAAATCAAACAATAAATGTAATGAGCGTCCTAAATACAATTTTGAGCCTGCCAAGACTAATTCAAGAACAGTATAACTCAATATTTTTAAACAGAAAATTCTCATTTCTGTAGAGAACTATCAAAACCATTGATTTAGCTGTTAAGTTATATTGTTTAGACTAATACTTACTAATTTTAACTAACTAAAGTAAGATGAGTCATGTCACCAAGCAATAAATAAAATAATATGTAGAGGGGCAGACAAACACAAAATGTACGTTTTGGTGTGAAGAGAAACTTCTATTTTGTGTTTTTTTTAATTTATATTAAATGAAAATTTTTAAAATATTGTTTAAATGTAAAAAATTATCAAAATTACATATCCAGGAAGGCTATTTAGTTAAACTTAATTAAAATATAATAACTATCAGTTGTAATTTCTAGTATTCTGCTATTTTTTATTGAGTATCATCAATTGTGTTGTTCGCTACAATAAATGTCGTGTATATCTATTTTATTTACCATGATACTTTTAACTAGTTTTATTACTATTTGATTTCTCTTCTCTTATCTCCTATCGTTCTGATTTTGGTGTCATTTACATTCTCTTGCATTTTATTGATCATGTCCATTCTAGAAAACAATGTATAGATATAGATTATAAATATCGTAAAATGCACTTTCATGAAGTAATTTATCCTATTAAATTAACACAGTATGTAACAATGTTGTCAAGAAACAAAAAGGATTTGCCCAATAAAATTATTTATCTAAGTCTATGACCATTTTAAGTAATTTTATTATTCTAAAAGAATACTTAATACATATATGCTTACTATATAATTCATAATGAACTTAACACCTACAGTTACTAAATATATAAATTATGAGAAAATGAGGTTAGACAAAGTATATATCAAGGACTTAAAACACAATGAGAACCATAGATAAACAAGAAATAATGTGAGTAAAAGTGGCGCTCCTACATCTATCAAAACCCCAAATTATTTACTTTCTGCTATTTGGAGGTATTATGTAATTCTCTTATATTTACCTTTAAATTTACGGTGAATAACATCACGTACTTTCTTATCTTGTTAAAATATGTTATCCACCGATTACTCATATTAATAAGATAAATCATCGGGTGTTGTCATTAATAAGGTAATATTTTTATTATTAGTGGATACTATAATATATCGTGCATATTTATTGACAATTCATATTTATGTAAAATATAACCTATTGCAGCTAATTTGATAATAATTTGATAATTTAATTGATTTAATCATTGTTCCCTCCAGTTATTTCTTGCCTTGAAAATAACTTTTTTTCTAGTTTTCAAGATAAAGTATCTTTTTTCTGGAATTTAACTTGAAAGCATGAATGCTCGATCATACGTATTTCAAGAACTTCAAGAAGGTTTAGTAATGACCTAAAGTCCTAAGTAGGCACCTAAAATTAAGGAACGATAAATTAAATATAAAATTGGTTCCCTCGAATTAAAAATGTAAAACATCTGTTATAAATTAAAACTCTTGCATAAGGTTACCATCTACAAATTCTTAATGAAGATTGTGAAAAATAACTCGGTTAAATTCATTCGGTTATTCAAATATGGAATTATTGGGTTAGTCGATTTTACTTGTGCGCCAGTCTCGATACGTTCTGTCATAATTTATTAATTGCTGCTTTACTATCCGCATTCCGAGATCCAGATACACACACTTGCTACATCCGCTTTGAGGATTATTGAGCATGTTCATCAATGCCTTGCTCTTAAACCTTTCCAATATCTCTATATTGTTGTTGGTTTCTATGACCCATAATTGAACGCCGTATATTGGCTTGATGATGGATTTGTATACCATCATTTTGCTCACGTTGCTTAAACGGAGGTGTGGAATCCTTAAGTAATATAGGCTATAGGCCTGCTATCCAGTTGTTTCCGCTTGGTGCACCAGGCGGTAGAATGCATGACGCATACCTGGTCGCGAAGACTTGCCCTGGAGTGACAAGTTGAACCGGGTTATGTGGAACTGCCTCTGCGCTTACCAATACACTAAACCGAAACCGCCTTACAGTTGACCCCTGTGAATCGCTATTGCTACTACATTAAATTTGGGGATATGGCACCCGCTGATCGGGCAGCCGTTATTGGGCACGAGGGTCCGGCGATTCTATTGATTCACGAACCTGAGTTAACACACAATTGGATATTGTTGTGTGGGGGCAAAAGGTATGACTGTAGCGACGGATGAGGTCGTTTCAGCCTGGAAAAGGCAGGGAGATTAGCGGTGACGCGTTGCTAAGCTCCCAGCATGTCGACCAGCTCGCGAACAAGCGCGTTTTCAGAAGAACTTGAGCTGAGTTGTTGTTTGTGGAATGATTGAGATATGAAGCGCTTGATTTCTGGAGTGTCAGTTTCGCTGTAAATTTGATTATTTCTGAAAAACCATGGAGCGTTTAATATTCCCCTGAGGAGCTTATTTTGGAACATGAAGCCGTTTGACTTGGTTGGGTGTAACAAACTTGAAGTAGACATTAGATCCGTAGAGAAGTACGGACCGAGTTAACATCTTGTAAAATAAGCATTTGATGTAGATGGGAAGTCTGCTAGAAGGGCAGATAAGTGAAAATAGCAGGTTTGCTATTCCCGAACCTTTTTGGATTGCTTTCTGGATTTGGGAATGCCAACTGAACCGCCGGGCGAAGTGGAGACCAAGGTACGTGACGTTATCCAACCATGGAATTATTGCGGTGTCGATCTAAGTTGCGAGACGCGCAGTGCGTAGCGCATCTTATGGAAAATGATGGCATGGGTTTTCAGGGGGTTGATTCACAACTTCCAGAATTTGAACCACTTGACCGCATGATCTAGCTGCTTCTGTAAACGTTCATGAATTGTAATTTCGAACCTGGCGGCCGTGAAGAAAGCAGTGTCGTCAGCGTAAAACGCGACGTCAATGTACTCTTTTCTCGGCCGATCTGAAATAAAGAGGTTTAATAAGTTTGGGGCCAGCGAGGAACCTTGAGGTACGAGAGTATCGATTTGTTTACGACTGGAAAGTGATTCCCTGATCTTGACCTGGAAAGATCTGTGCGAGAGATAAGACTTGATGAGAGCGGTTAGGTCTTCTGGGAGGCCTAACCGCACGCATTTTGCGATCAATCCATCGTCCCAGACCTTGTCGAAGGCTTTGGTTAGGTCCAGAAGAACTGCTTCAAGCTTTTTACGTTGGTCAAGAACTTGATGGATGTGTGCGGCTAGACGGGTAGCCTGATACTTGGTGAACCTTATATAGGTTAGCCCAGTCTCATATTTGGAAATTAAACTATATTACTACATAACTTAATAGATGTATGTAAATCTCTTAAGTTATTACATACGTTTATATAAAATGTAACTCGTCACTAAAGAAAGTTTGGATACTCTTTTAAATAATAAAGTTTTATCATTTGGATGTGTTGGTCAGTCGTATAACTGCCATGGTAATATGTCACCAGCATTTTAATAATAACTACATTTAATAGTACAAAGTACTATAGGTATTAAATGCAGCTAATATAACAATTAAAAATATGTAATCTTTATTGTTATATTTCCTAATTACGTATCTCTTAAGTATAATGAACGTAACTATATTATGAATATTATGAATTAATACTCTTAATGAATCATATATGATCGAATCAGAAATGGAAGGTAACTGGAAACAACAGAAAGGAAATTTTATTTTGCCGTAACCATGAAGAGACTCGTATATATTACTTAATTCTCAAGAAATTATTTGACTTTGGTTGTGAACAATGTGGGTATTATACAAAAACATTTTTGTTCCATAGTGAGTACAATTGAAATATAAGCTGATTATTACTAATGTTATAAAGGCACTTAAGCATTTTTACCTGCCGTTAAAGCTTATTTGAGTAATGGGTACTTCCGTGTTAAGTATTAAAAAACATACTCTAATCTCAAACAGACAAGGGTGTAGCAAATGGAAATGTGTTGCCAAGCTTCCGGGCTCAAATAGCAACGGCATTAAAAAAGAAACAAGAAGAAAATAAAGTATTTTGGCGCTTGGCTAAGACCAGTATGGAGCTATTATACAGCCAATATCTCCAATATTCAACAGAAATAAGGTACTGAAATGTATTATGATTAAACCTTGGTATATAAGAGGTCGATTCGAAAGTCCCCGGCTTGACACTAGATGGCGCTACTAGAATCACGTGTTTTTTAGTTAGCCCTAACCCGTGTTGATAAAGTTTGAAGATGATCAAGCGTAATAAACCCGAGTTTTGTCATCGATATGTGACAATGGATGAAACGTAGCTCCATAATTTCACTCCGAAGTCCAATCGACAGTCATCCGCGTGGACTGCACACGATCAACCCGCTCCAAAGTGTACGAAAACGCAACAGTCGGCTGGCAAGGTTATGGCGTCCGTATTTTCGGACGCGCATGAAATAATTTTCAATGACTACCTTGAAAAAGGATGCACCATTAACAGCGACTATTACATAGCGATATTGGACCGTTTGAAGGACGAAATCGCCGAAAGACGGCCGCATTTGAAGAAAAAGGAAGTGCTGCTTCACCAAGACAATGCACACCGTGTCACAAGTCAGTGAAAACGATGGCAAAAATCTATGAATTAGGCTTCGAATTGCTTCCTCATCCACCGTGTTCTCCAGATCTGGCCCCCAACGACTATTTGCTGTTCTCAGAATACTCGCTGAGAAGAAATTTTCGTCGAACGAGGAGGTCATGGCCGAAAATAAGGCCTATTTTGAAGCAAAGGACAAATCGTACTACAAAAATGGTATCGAAAAGTTGGAGGGTCGCTATAATCAGTGTATCACCACTGAAGGGAATTATGTTGAATTATAAAAAAACATTTACCAAAAAAGTTCTTTTTCTATGGTAGGCCGGGGACTTTTCAATTAATCTGTTAGGCGTTTATAACCTACACTGCGTCGTAGAAATTGATATAGTTACGAACACTATTAACATATTTTCCCATATTCTAGACAAATCAAGTAAAAAAAACATCTGATCTTACTAATGTCTAAACACTAAGTGCTTCTTAGAGAATTACCTTAGTTATAGTTATTCGATGGTATGTTAAGATAGAGATAAATTAACCATTAATTGTGTATTAGTTCTACAAAAAAAAAATAAAAATAGAAATAGAATTCGAGAAATTAGAGTAGATTTATCATTCGTCGTGGATCATTTTTAATTCACAGGATGATGAAATTTTAGTTTCGTTTAGTCATAAGTTAAAAACGGGAATAAATATGTAATTAATAAGACGAGAGATAATATCGCATTCTCCAATGATTTGACTTGAAAATTAAATTTTTTTAATTTGACAATTAGGATTTGCAAAATATGCAAATATATTTCAAAGAATAATTTTTAGTTCACAATAGTATCATTAAAATTAAACAAATTTTAAGGTGGATTTTTGGTGGTCCAGAGGGACCAGATAATGATGTGATGAAATTGAATAATCTCAAATACCTAATCCCAAATATGAAACAAAGTAATTATAAAAATCGAAGTAAATAATTAGTTAAAGTATATTCTTCGTGTATTAAAATATATACCATATATAACAAGAATTCTGTTGTTTGTCAACGTAATCTCTCAATAGGTAAAATTTAATTTCAAGATATTGAATCTTAGCTTGATATATCCTAGACATTTAAATTTTAATTAAAAAACACCTTTTTACCTGGTATTGAGCGGGATATGTCATATTTCTATTGAAATGTTAGTTGTATAATGCTTCTATTCTAGTTTTGGGTTCATCGAAAATATTCTTCTTATAAATAACAATATAACATTTTGCCGGCTTGGTGGCGCAGTGCTAAAGGCGAGGGGACGGTCCTCCTAGTGTTGCGATAGCCACGGGTTCGGATTCAGCTGAGGCATGGTCGTAAATTTATGTTTGTGATTGTTTAAAATTATTCACAAATTTCTAGGCAAGAGTGTAAAATCCGACAAGGAAAATGATCACAGTCACGCTAGTAACCAGGCTAAACGCTAACGTCCAGATAAACCCATAGTTAGTAAAAGGAGACTTTAAAATATATACAAAAAAATAACATTTTGAAATTCCGGAACGCATGAAAAATAACAAAAATATAACGCAAATATATTAAACAATATTACTCCTTTAGCAACATAATATTACTGGCACTTAAAATAATATCTTTATTTTTGAAAAAATCATTAATATACATAAAATAAATAATATTTCTATGCATCCTATTATGATACGTAATCTGACAAGAATAAAAAATTTGGAAACCTTCAATACCTGAAAGGCTAAGGAACTGAGACGAAACTGGCATTATCAGTTTCGTAAAATGAATGGCTACGTTAGCTAAGTGGTAATAGTGATACTAAATAGTAATCGTCAACCTAGATCATTTTTATCAAGTGACAGATACTGACTGGGTAGATCTACGTTCTGTAGCTTATATATTCCCAAATAAGTTTAGTCGAGGAATTAAGTATTAATATTAAAGTAATGCTTTCTAATATAAATTAGGGCACATTCATTTATAATATAAATGTAGTGTGTTATTCTTCAAATGTATAGAGCATATTTTCATGTTTTTGTTTTATTTTTGATGATAAACTACTTTACTGAAATAAAGCATTTACTCTTCATTCTCATTAATATACTACTCACCTATAATAAGCATATTTATTTTTGCTAGTAATCATAATATATATATATGCAGTCATCATATTTTGAATAATAAAGATATTGAGCATATCTTAAATATGTATTATATCTCATGTACATGGGATAGTCAGAATAACATGAGCACAATTCAATACAGTATAACTTCTTACATGTAGGGCACACTGCTTCCGTATCAATAATACGATGCATATGTAGTACTCAGTTTACATGCCAGTCTCTTAGGTCATATTTCCGCGTATTACACGCTTTTTCTGCGATGGTTAAACAAGCAATTGGTGAAATGTATAATATCTCACTGGGCCATTTCTAACAAGACTAGCTGAATTGTTTAACGTTTCAAGAGAGACAGTATCTACTGTAATAACAATATACACAAAACATGGTAAAATATCACGAGCGAAGGGAAACATTGGGTGAAACTCAAAATTAACTGACGTATACCGACTTACACTAAAAAGGATTAGTAGCCAGACAACATAAAACTGCATATACATAAGTAAGAGCACAATTCAACACTCACTTAAGTAATGCTATTTCTACAAAAAAATTACGGCAGGAGCTCCATTAAGTTAATAATATTGTAAGGGCTGCGATTGCGAAACCTTTTATAACGGAATCCAACGTTAATATGCGAAAGTAGTGATAACACGACCATAAAACGTGGGCTCTTGATGATTGGAAGAACGTGGTATAGTCTGATAAAAATCGTTTACATTGTTTCCTACAAAGGCCCAATAGATTAAATTACAGGCTTTCAACGGAATATCGATTACTCAATTAAAAAAGCTCCCGCATAAGCAGCTCGCAGAACTGGCAAACGTCGTTAACTCCATCATGAAGCTGTAATATTTCCGAAATCTTGCCATCAGCCTTCTCAGTGCCATTTCGAAGCTTGCGGGAGGGCAATACTCTACGCTTTCAACTCTTTCATTAAGGAAAACAACGGTTTTCGCCGTCTGGCGCCACGCATCCATCACACTATTGACCAACGTAAAAAGCTTGGTGTAGTCCTCCTGAACCTAACCAAAGCTCTCGACAAGGTCTGGCACAACGGTTTGGCCTCCAAGTAGACTTAACCGCCCCCATCAAGCCCTATCTATCGAACATATCTTTTCATGTCAAGATCAAGAAAACACTTTCCAGTCGATAACAAACCGACGCTGGCGTACCTTAAGGTTCTCCGCTGGCCGCAGCCTTATTATTTCTGCCGAGCTTTAATCTGGCCAGAAAAGAGCACATTGACGTCGCTTTTTACGTTGACGATACTGCTAACTTCACGATCTCCAGGCTTCCAAATTCTGGAGATTGCAAATCAACCCCCTGAAAACCCAGGTCATCGTCTTGCATAAAAAACGTTACGCACTTCGGGTCTCGTAATTTAAGATCGATATCGCAATAATTTCATGGCTGGAAAACTAGGTTTTCACTTCCATCGACGGTTCGGTTGGCATTCAAAAATCCAGAAAGCAATCCAGAAAGGTTTGAGGATACCAAACCTGCTATTTTCTCGAATCTGCCCATCTAGCAGACTTCCTATCTCCATCAAATGCTTATTAAGATGTTAATTCGGTCCATACTCCTCTACGGATTTAAACTCTTCTTCAAGTTTGTTACACTCAACCAGGTGAAACGACTTCAAGTTTTCCAAAATAAGCTCCTCAGGAGAATCTTAAACGCTCCATGTTTCGTCAGAAGTAATCAAATTCACAGGGAAACTGACACTCCAGAAATCAAGCACTTCATATCTCAGTCCTTCTACAAACAACAGCTTAGCTCATGTTCTTTTGAAAACGTTTATTCGCGAGCTGGTAGATATGCTGGGAGCTTACCACCACGTCAGCGTTAACCTCCACTTTTTCCAGGCTGAAACGACTTCATCCGTCGCCGCAGTCATAACTTTTGCCCCTATACGACAACATCCAGTCGTGTGTTAACTCAAGTTCGCGAATCTATAGTTAGTATCAGTATCTGTTTTTTCGCCGGATTATCTTGCCTAATAACGGCTGCCAGGTTAGCGGGTGCCATATCCCCAAATTCAATACAGTAGCAGTAGCGACCCACAGGGGTTAACTGTGAAGTGATTTCGGTTTAGTGTATTGGTAAGCCCAAACGCAGTCCCACATAACCCGGCCAACTTGTCTCTCCAGGACAAGTCTTCGTGATTAGGTATGCGTCACGCATTCCACTGTCTGGTTTAAGACCAGAACAAAAAACTACTAACCACGTACTACACGAATTAATATCTTGACAATCTCAATGATGAAGTTCTTATAATGAGTATCATATAACTGCTAAACATTGTCACATTCCAAGATCGTAATACAGCCAAGAAAGTTCAGTCTTGGTTTGCGGAATACTAGAATATTATCAAATTTCTTTCCTGGCCAGCACAATTACCATACCATAACACAGTTCAACAAAATTGAATCATTATGCGAAGTTTAGAATTGAAAATGAGGACTAGATATCAATTTTATTGTTATTGAAATAACTGGCGGATGTTTTGGTAGAAGAACCAGACAGACACTATTCAAATACTTTAGGAATCAATTAAGTGAAAAACTACAGCTGTTTCAAAAGAAAATGATGACTCAATTAATTTAATTTAATTATAAATTAATACATTATTTTAATGATATGAAGATATATACAAGTTGATGTTTAAACTCAATTTAACAAGCTGTGTGTGACGTAATAACGAAATTATTTTCGTCTTTTAGATAAATGGAATGTTAACCTCACGGTAGCAAGGATCCGAGCATTCTAATTGTCAGTAACACTTTCGCGTAGGTCCTGCAGAATTTGAGTTATGGCCTTTGTTACGCTGATGGCCTACGTTATGTTGATGGCGTAGTTTATGTTGCTTGGGTAAATATTGCAATTCCCTCATTTCTGTAAGATATAACAATGGGCTTAAATCGATCCTAATTTTTTTTTATTATTTAGATTTGCCTGCTGAATAACGTAACTTACTACAGTGATTTAGTATAAATAACAGTTTAATGAACAACGGAGAAAACAGACCCTGCCAAAATTATATGGCCATCAAATTATAAGTAACATTAGATGGGATAAAGATGAAGATGAAATTAAAATGAAGGTGAGAGGGTATATCCTTTAGACGGAGATATTTAGATATTTATTTTGCTTCATCAATAATATATGGACGTTCAATGATACTACTTCTTGAGAATGTACTAGAACAAAAAATAGAGGTATATAAAACAATATTTTCACAATTACTTAGACTAAAGTCTTATTAGTTTTAGTAGTCTAATAATGATAACTTAACTAATAATAAAAAAATCAAAATGTTAAATTCTATATCTGTAAATAACATTATTATATATATATATATATTTATATATATATATATATATATATATATATATATATATATATATATTCAGAACATTGCCTTACCTTGGAGCTTCATGATCATAGACAAAGGCGTTTATTTATTGTTCGGATTGTAATTACGGTATGTAGAACGATGAAAACTCACACGAGTTTCACCAATCCGTTCACAAACAATTATGGTTTGATTGAAACATATGCCCGTAATAGTCATGTAACTTCAGCAGGACTGTATTATGTGTCCATGATTATAGTCATACGATGTTATGTCTTGCAGAGGTGATATAAATTGGCTACCAAAATAGTGCAGTTTTACCTTTTTCGACTTATTCTTGTAGAAGTCACATATATATGTCAGGGAGCTGCAATGGATCATTTACATCCGTGCCCCCACAATAAACCACAGTAAACAGTAAATGTCCTACAGATTCCATGGATAATGTCGCTCAAATAAAAACTAACGTAATGGAAGAACAGCGACAAATTGTTATTTATCTCTGAACATCGTCTGGGCAAGCTCGGTGAACTCACCATCTGTATCTGAAGAATTATATCCATATTATCCATATTAGTTATTTAATATTGCCTTTGGTAATCTAATGACGAACAAAAATTCCAGCCAAGCAGAGTAAGATTGGATATCTTCTCGTATATGTTATAATTGAGAGTTATTAGACCAAATATTTTGGTTAAGTTAGTTGGCTTAAGTTAGTAATATATAATATGGCGTTCTATGTGTATGCATTCTATAACTACAGTCTTATCTTTAATTTCATTTTATTAATATTACCTAGAATAGTTTAATTCGTTTGCTTTGTAGAGTAGATAAATATCAGAATTTAAAAACAGTTAATCGCATTGTAACATAAAAATTAATACATTATTCAAAAGCTTTTTGCGAAATATAATTTATGTAACTTACTCGTCCGAAAATGCTCGACAAAACAAGCCAATAGCCAAAATTGTATCTTAAGGCGAGTTAGGATTTCTTCTAATTTCTTCAACAGTTGATCATAATGTATTATATTCGTACACAAAAACAATTTTAATTAATATTTACTTGTGTCATAAATTTGCTACTGTCATCTTTTTAGATACATATCTTATCTCAATGAGGCAATTAAATAAATATGGTATACAAACAACATTTGAATTCATATCACAATGATTCATGTCAATATGTTAATTTATGAATCTGGTTAAGTGGTCAATATTAATTTTAATTTGTTTATATTTTTCAATATTTAATACAATATTGTTTTATATATTAATGGCTATTAATATCAAAACTATAAGATGCTTTGACATAATTTTGCCAGAGTTTAATTACTTATATTCGAATACAAAACAAAATCTTCACTGCTTTCAATATAGTAATGTTATGGGATAAGTATTTTCTATTAATAATAACTAAAATAAATGAGGAATATATTTTATAAAGTATATATAGAATATATTGTATATATAGAATATACAGCAGACTGATTCTTAACAAATTGCAAAATATTTACAAGTTCTGAACATTTCACATAATTTTTCTTTGAATTATTAAAACTGGAGAGATTCTTTCGCCTGACTATCATTTGTTTTAGTCTATGTGATACTGTCTTAGTGGTGTGAAGCTGATTTGAAAAGATGGAATTCTGGTTTTACCAGAAGAGCTATAACTTCAGCTTTACCTGAAAGCCTTAAGTTTAACCTTTAGAATGCCTTTAACAGAAAATTTGTGTGGACGATCCCTTGAGAAAACCTCAGATTGTTACAATTTGCAGTTAAAGATTTCGAATATAATCTACTAAATGTAAGTTAAGTAAATATTATGATAGAAAGATTAAAAATAAATCCTAAAGAAAGCTTTTATAATTTCAAACACTTCCGTCCAAAATATCTGCATTATTTTTATATCTTCGTGCTCACTAAATTTCCAACTACAATTTACAAGAGAATTTACCAAAATCAATTTTATCCCATAAAGAATGCATACAATTGTATGTATATACATACAATAAAATCTATAGAGAAATTTCGAAAACTACATGCCAAGTACTTGTAAACATTGAGCTCTTGAGCCCTAAATTTAGGGACTGTTGAAATGGACGACTGAAACTGAAAATGATCACAGAGAGATATGTGCACAACATCGTTTGAAGAGTATTACCATGTTCGGAAAGTAAATCCATATATTGGATACAATAAATGCCTTTTACTAAATTATAATGATCTGACACGCGTTATCGAAACAATTTTACGTTACTTTATGTTTAATTTTGAATTTAAGCAGCAGATTGTAAAGGCTGTATTCTGCTATCAATCAAACTGCAACTGAATTACAGCATTATTATGAATATGCTGCTGTTGTTGCTGCAGGACTTATTCCTATAGAAATATTCTTCTATTCTTCTCTAAATCGCATTACAATTCAAACCCCACTCATTGAGCCTTGAAGTCGAAAGGTCGATTTTGCCACTGAAGTATGTGATGAATTCAATCCCTTTTAATATGTTTTAATGCATTAGTGTAATAAACTTCCATGTGCGCCAAAATAGAAAAGTGAACGCTCCTGCAGCTTAGCCGTGGCCTGAGCTTAATACTTATATAGCATAATGATTTACCATATAATTATTTCTTAAATTATTTCACGTTTGGTGTTCATGGAATTAAATAGTGCGACAACAAATATACTGGTTTATTACTTCAACCGAAAGTTTTTCAAGTGCAATTTTATATATAATTAAATACAGGGTATTATAGTGAATAAAACAATGCATTATAACATTATAGAAATTTTAAATACCATACAAAATAAAATGTTTTCCTGGCAGAATTCGCTCAAATAATTTACTTTCCTCAAAATAGTTGTCGTTAAACATCTTTCGTCATTGTCTTTTCTTCAAGAGTAAATGACAATAACCTCTTTCCAATTTATGCGCAATAAAGAGTTTTTGGGGTTAGTTCAATTTAATTATCAATATCTTAATTCAAATCATTATTTTAAACTAATAAAGTGCAGGATAAAGTAATAATAATTTATTGAAATGTATGCCGCAGTTCAGTAAAGGCGTTCACAGTTGTTACGTATTTTATAATAGTGCTTTTCAAGAAAATTAGATTTCTTATAAGTTAATATCCAGAATCGCTAAGAGCTGTTATTTTTATTTGTGATCGGCTGCATAAACAAAACAAAGGAAGATATTTTTGCTTTATATTATTATCTGCAATGAATACGGAATTATTACAATTTGAATTGTTATTGTATTAGTTATTAAAACAATGTGTGGAAAATCCGACAAGGAATAACCATTCCAGTCAAGCCAAGTAACAAGGCTGGGTAAGACCGAATGTCTTCTGGGATAATCTCCATGTTGGTCACTCACTAGTCGGTAGTCTTAAAGCCGATGACCCTGGAAAAATCCAGTAGAAAAATATATCAATATAAAGCAATAGCAAGCAAACAGATACGAAATTCTACCCTTCTCATCATATTTTCCTGATGTTGTTCCATTTCACTATTACTTACATCGATCAGTTGATGTCAGAACGTGATATATAAATGGCCATTAACGGAGGAATTGTTAAAAATGTTATAAACTTCACCAAACACCAAACTAAATAATAATTAAAGAAATTTATTTATTATTATATAATTATTAATATTATAATTTATTAATATCTAAAAACTTCGAATCTTAATTTGAATCCAGTTTTACTTATTTTATGGAAAGAGAAGATTTATGAATATTGAAGTAATATTTTGTATTGTTATAAAAAATTCTATATTTTTATTTGAATTTTACCATATTTTATTTATAGGGTATTATTTTTTATTTATTATTTATATTATTTAATTTTTGTGTTAATTTTTTTTAGTTTGATATTTAAACAAGAACAATACTTTCAAAACAAGAAAAGTGACACTAAAATTACAAATAATCTAAATCCGAAAAATCCATTTTAAAGCTTTTCTAAAAAACTGACCTTTCGTAACTCTATATTTTGAAATCTATTTTAAATGTTAAAAAATTAAGGAGGATCCCTCGTAATTGAAATACTGGCGAGACGGTAAAAAACAACTGATCTGAGAGAATACACTGGTTGGGTTTTAGTGAGTGGCGCCATCGATCCTACACGATAAAAGCACGAAATGCCCACATAAAATTCTTCAAAATCTTAACTTTGATCATATTACAATAAATTAATCTGGCGACAAGATACTGTATAAATCTAAATTGTTTCTATCTTTTGTTGCTATCATTATCCGAACCCTAATTAAGTAACTAAGTAAGTAACTATTATAGTAATAACTAAATGGTTTTTATAAATAAGAATATAATAACTTTTTTAAAATAAAGATATGAAGAAAACCCTACCAAAAATCGTATATTACAAAATCTAAAATGTCTCTTTTGTTGTTATCATTAATTAAATCCTAATTAAGTTATTATATTTGAAACATATTACTTCTTATATAATACATTTTTTGTTTGTTTGTTTTAACTATTTAATTTATACATATATATATATATATATATATATATATATATATATATATATATATATATATATGGGTTTATCTGGACTAAAGTTTAACGTGAGCTCCAAACCACGGTCCTCAGCATTAAGCCGCGAATGTGTGAGTTAGTCAGTTGGCGAGCGACCAACTTCTTTCCCAGCCTGGTTACTGGCGTGACTGGGATCATTTTCCTTGTCGGGTTTTACACTCTTGCCTAGAACATTCACAAATTTTAAACAACCACAAACACAAATTTACGACCATGCCCCAGCAAGATTCGAACCCGCGGCTATCGCAACAGTAGGAGGACCGTCCCATCGCCTTTACCACTGCGCCACCAAGCCGGCTAATTATTTAATTGTTTCAGGATTTCTTCAACATAAAATTTGCGCTATAAGCTTTATTCAATATTTTCCATAATATAACAATTATTATATTTTTAACTAAATAGTATTTGTATAAATATAATAGCTTTAATTGTAACTTTTAAAAATTTATCGAGAAGACTTAACTTAACATGTACGGTTAGAGCGTAAAATACTTAATCCTTAAGCACTTCTATGTAGGTTTTCATTTATCACCTTTTTACCACTGACACAAATATACTACTTGAAATTGACATATTTTCAAACTTTGCTCATATTGAACTTTGTTCAGATCATTAAACGTCAAAACCTATACTAACGCTTTTTTATTAATTGTGTATATTCATCCTACGATTTTAGTGATTTTTTTGATAATTAGCCAAAAAATTCTTTTAAAAACTTTTATTGGAAAATAAATATGCTGTTTACAGTACGGAAGTATAGCAAAAGGGCATTTAATGGAAAGTAGATCATAATGACGTTATTTAATAAGAATACGCTCATTATGGTTTAACATATAGCAATTTTGTATCGTTTAATATATTTTTACCATTAATTTTATCATCATTAGAATAATACGCAACCATATCTAATATTTGTTATTGTAACGTCGTATTATTTACAGTTTTAGGGGTTATATCATATTTAGTACAGTATTGTCTAAATTATTGTTTATATGTATGTATATTACAATTTATGGTATTCGTGCATATAATTATCATTACGACATATGTAACTTTAAATAATAAACAAAATCACAAGTATTTAAGAGTACAATGTTGAAAATTACCTCTAGAACGATTGTAAATAAACTATGGAAACAGTATATTTTTGTATATCAAATCATCAAAAAAAGATATTGAAAGTATCAATAAGAAGAGAGATAAAATAGATTTTAAATAAAATGGTCTTAAGCCGTATAGCGCAAAATGTGCCTATATTCAAATATAATAATTAGAAATAGAATTTTGTTAAATAAAACATCTCTGATATAAACGCAAAAGAAACGGTATGATTGGAATGTTAGAAATTAAATGCTATTATTTAATAATGTTTACAAAATGACTAAAACTGCTGTTTATGTGTTTCACGTTACACATATATTACATTACTCATTTATATTGCATTTATGAAAATGTATAATAAATTTATTGTTAAAACTCAAGGTATAATTGAGAAAAAAAATATAATCACTACAATATATCAGTTATATAATTGGATGTATATTGGTAAGAAAGACGACATCGACTTCAAACTGATTAGTTGGTAGTAGTTAAAATAATATTGTAATAGTTAAATAGATTTAGGTAGATATTAAGCTAAATTGTGTTTATATAGTAGAATATAAAACACGTGTACTAGAGGGATTAAATGAGTTTTTTGTTTACCTTTATTTAGTTAATACGATTATTATGTACATATTTTATTTTAAAACCTTTTTTTTGTGTTAAAAATCCTAGTTTTATTAGTTTTTACTTTTTAGTGAGTTCCTTATTTATTTTTTGAAGTTGGTAGTATTATAAGTATTACAATGGATAGTTCAAGTAAAAGTACAGCCCAATCCGTATGAAGAAAAATAGGAATAAAGAAACAATAATTGAAAATAAGGAATATTTCAAGCCCTGGGGTGCGCTACCTAGTCTAGGTAATATGACAGATGTTTCAATTAAACTAGAACAAAAACAGTTGCTGCCCTGTTGGGAATCGAATCCACGACCTCCGCGTATGAACTCCAGGTTTCAACCATTACACCATAAAAACAGTTACAACAACGTCTCTACGACGTCACATATAATATGGTTAGTGCTTTAAAAGCAAACTGGCTGACTTTTGCACTGAACTACTTTTATCCGATATTTCCGTTACATCAGTTTAGCAATAACATTGTACAATAATATCTGATTATTTTAAATAAAAAATAAGTGAAAACATTGTAAGTGCCTTTGAAATTTGAGGTTTTTTCTCGATTCACCACCCTTCCCCCATGAGATCCTAACTTGGTTCCAATAAAACATCTGACCACCACAAGTGCACTTTTTTGATGATTATCTGATTATATATACAGCCGAGTTTTGAAGTCGGTTAAAAATTCAGCGCAGCAACGAGCGTTAATTAACGTTAAAACGTTAATTTTAAAGTACACTTATCGAACTATTAGTGTCTTATCAATGTTAAAACATATATAATTTTATTTTGTACTTCTTGATAAATTAAAACATAGTAATTTCCACCTATACAAGTATAGCCTAAACAATTCAATCTGTTTTAGTGGGGTTTAGAAATTAAAATCATGATAAATCCGCCTTTACAAAAATAATCAAGGATAAGTTAAATCCTTATCATAAACTTTACAGAGCTAACTAAATTAATTTCAATTAATTTTGAATTTAATAAGAATTAATAAGAAAATTGTATGCATTTTATTAATTATAGTATCTTGGCATGAATCTTCTGTAATGACCTAAAACTGAACTTAAATTGGATAGGGGGAAAGTCTTAATCTAATAAATTTGGCAGCATATTAAAAATGAAAAATGATTTATAATTCATGGATATATGGTTCTAAAATATCCTGGTGTATGCAATACCTTTACATCGACACCGAAAAAGTAAATATGTGAGCTGGTCAGATCAAAGTCTTCACGATTGTTAGTATCTTGTAGGAAGATGCCTGACGAAAACTAAAGCGAATTAAATTATTTGAGGTAGCAGGTTTTTGTGTAAAAATGTTTATATTGTTTCAGTTATGTTCAACTTATTTATTAACAGTACTATCTACCGTTTACATTTAGAATAATGGAATTTATTGTTTACACTTTAGTGGTGAGGGATCATAGTAAACACTATTAAAATATGATAATAGATCTAGTAATGATTTACTCTCAATTACGTTTCGTTAAAACTGTTCTCTGGATCGAGGCCTAATAAGAGAATCTTAAAACAAAAACTTGGTATTCTAAAAATGGAATATGCAAAGCACAGATCGGACCTGTTTAACGAACATATCTCAGATCTACCACTAATTTATGGTAATTTGATAAAAAAAATACACTGTTAAGGAGGTGAGGTCTCCCCACCATTTTATAAGGCGGGGCCAATTTTAACCGCATACCCAAGTCATTGAATCCTTTCGAGGCGACTTCGAGCTTACCAAGTTCGACGTTAACAGTCTCTTGTCACAGCTACAGTGCGGTTTGCTTCGGCACATATTCGGTTTCCATAGGTTTATCAATAACCGATAATTACCAGTGGTTTAGGACATTAACTATCAGTGATTATCATACGGTTTTGTTTATATTTTGTGACTTTGTGTTATACGTGCTATCGACGAAATCAGCGTGCTATTTCTTCATCTTAAGGGGTAGGTAAGCCTAAATATTAATTTAGAAATATCAGTGAGTATTGTTTCTATAACTCAGTTTCGTTTCCACTATTAAGGACAACAGTTAAATTCATTATCATCGTCAAATTAAATGTTATTGTAGCAACTTAAAACATGTTAAATAAACCTTTTAAACAAAACAAACATTACACTGGGGCGATAATATAAATGAGTAACTTAAAATTTGGCCATTATTTTTAGATAATCGTTCTGCATATCCTGTCTAATATTTTATCATTGTCTTCAACGTTTTATTTATCAAACAATATTATCATATCCTTTAAATGATAAGACAGTTTGAAGCGATAAAATAATGTGTGTGTCCGGTTTAAATGCGCCTGATAAGCATTGCTTATTATTTTTGTTATAATATCACTGTAATGTAAAGATATGTCTTTGTTAGTGTTAATCTAATCATATACTATTCACTGTGTACATAAAATTCAGTAATCAGTATAAATACATCTTACTAGTGCTGTTTTTATGATAATAGTTAAATACATTTGTAATGATTAACAATTTATATTAACTAAAAATAAAAAATAATTATATATATATATTTAGAAGATAAATATAGCAAAATATAGCATCTAAAAGATATTATTACCACATATTCTTTCCTAAAATAGAAAAGTATCAGAAACTAGTTTTGATTTAAATATTTGTGAAGGTCAATGCAGCGTTTTTTTTTTCATATAAAAACAGCTAATTCATATGATTTTCATCATTCAGTCTGCGAAATGGCATATGATATATAACTAATTATTTACCATAAAGTAGTTTGTATTAACTATTATTACATTATATTTTGTTGTTCTTCTCCTTCCAGTCTATTTCTCTCAAAATCACTCAACCCGATGGGTCATCAAATCAATGCTCACTGTTCAAAGACTCACTTGTTCATCAGTGTCTTGCATTTATAGCTATACACATGCAAAATGTGCTCAGTTATATTGTACCAATTTCTTGATTATTGTCTGTGCATGTGTTGTGCATCATTAATGAGCAGTACCATACTAATACTTGGTGTGGTTTCATCATCAAAGGTCAATTTAATCGAGACGCAATTGCTCAATACCTATCGCCAAGTTTCATATTATTGCAGAAATATGAAAACAAATATATTTTTAAGTTATTTATTACATTGTCACTTGTTGTTGCCGGCTAACCTACAATTTGTAGGTACAGTAGCTTAAATATGTATATATTTAGGAGGACCCAACGTAGTCTATATACTGGCGATGTTAATGTGTTAACACTGCTGTTTCTCACCATTAAATTCACCTCACTACAGTACACAAGATAAAATGGTTTGAGTCTGTATTTTGTACTGGTATTATCCGATAGTTCCAACATTTACAGGGGAATGGAAATTCCCCCCTTGTTTCCGTGCAGTTTTCTTGATTTCGTGAGTGACAGTAGATATGTGAAGGTTTCGGTGTATCAGTCCAATAGTATTTAGGTACACTCGCTATACCTCTTAGGACTTTGCCCTGAAAAACCTTTTGTATATTCCTGTTTTCTTTTTAAATAATTTCATGTATAATAGTAATTTAACATGTACTGAGAAATATGATTTTCTTCTAATTAAGCAAAACATTTTCTTATATTCCAGTGGGTGCAAAATAAATTACTGAGAATTTCATAAATTAAAATTTGACAAAAGCACTATAACATTTATGTATTCTCCCTCATATGGTTATATATGGTTATCCTTGTGCGTTAATTATTATAATTCTTTGAATATTACCTATTAATCTATTTCTAAGCAATTAAAAATATAACCGCACGTGTCTTTCTATATTATAATATTAAAAGAATGAAATATTAATAATACAAGTTATTATAATCGATCACCGGTTACATTTACTTAAATCATTTATATATTTAAACGTCCCAATTAACATTAAATGTATTAGAAATATTAATTATTTCTTGTTATTATTTAACGGATGTTTGCTGTGATACTTTAGAGTACCATGAAATATTTCTTATTACATCACTTTAAAGCAGTTAGTTTTTTAGTTAGAAAGACGTTGCAATGATAAAAATATCTTAATATTGGTTTCATTTTTCATCCATTCTTAACATTCATTCTTATATACATTTTCAAATAATTTGTTTTACTTCAACATTGTATTGTGATTTTGCATTATAACATAGTTATATTAACTAAAAAACTAAAACCTTTAACTCAGCTCTACTTTCGTATAGACCCGATAGTATTTTTACAACTACGATAGTTTTTATCGTTTACCACAAACTCGACTATGCCTTAACTGGAAATGTATGCAAGTCTGCCAATTAAAATTGCGTTAAGCGTTAAGATTATCGGCGACCATTAAGGTTATCATAAGCTAGTACATGTCAGTCTTCCCGTTAAATATCTACAAGCGCATCCTTATCGGACCGGTAAGGTGTTCGGTAGTTATGCTAATTACATATTGTGTGTTGCTTATTCTACGGTTTTAATATGATATATCCGAGAGCTCGTGTAATATCTATTTTGTTACTTATGTGTTATATAGTAATATAATGTTATATTATATAAGAATATATTAGATCCGAAAAAATAAGACACCATCAAATTGCTAAATCTGCTTGATATGAAAATATCATATTGTAACAATCTATCAACAACAAAACTATATTTGCAATTTTAGGTCAGTACCACACTTTAAAAATTTATTTTTGGATTTGGGACATTAGTTCATGAACCTAAGCATGCCTGTAACCAGGCTGGTGAATATCCATTTAGAGATATTCTCAGAAAGCGGGTCTTACCTTATATATATATATATATATATATATATATATATATATATATATATATATACGATAGGCTTGGTAAAAAGGCTCCAAAATATAACAAAAAATGTCTATAAATCCAAACTATTTTCATGCATATCTTGCAATTTATATGGAAAGGTTATCTGCTCTGTGTTATATGTGGGAAGCTCTTTGCTCCTCTTGCTCCTCTGACTCCTTCTGATTACTTTTAATTTCATCGATAATTGATGGTCTATCTGAGCAGCGATTCCTGAATTTGTGCATGAATGTAGCCAAAAAGATGGTTAGAAAAGTTATTCACTAACAATAGATAATATATTACATAAAACTTATAATCTGTTGGAATAAATGCTTTATAAGCAATGTTATTATAATTATTTAAAGTAGGCTATTCGAAAATTATTAGTGCTGGGTTGTAATGGATACGTAAAATCATTTCTATCATTTGGGCCACTAAAAAAGCTCTATGGCCCTAATTTAGCATCCAATGTTTTTATTCCTTTGTAACAGTGTAACATTTCGAAAGCTCAAAATATATTCATAAATTTGAACCCTATTAGTAATTATTTAAAAAGTCATTGTTGAAATGTTGTTTCTTGTGTTACTCCTTTAATATAAAGTGAGTGAAAAGAAAAATCTTGTTTGAAAACAGTAATTAAATATTTTTGAGACCCTTTAAAGTAGAAGCTATATTTTGACTAGTGCTAGTCATAAACATGTCAAATTTTAAATATAGCCATGACGAGTTTCTAGACTTTCACAATTGACAGTCTTGAAAATATAATAGTCGTTCGTACACCCTAAATCTCGATAGGTACATAAATGTAAGTTTTAACAATAGTTAATTGATAATTACTAATAGATTATCTTAAGTACTGATTTATGTAGTTATCACGGGTCATCTATTCATTTTTATTATTATCTTTTAAAAAATCATTCTAAATCTAATATATTTTTAATTATGTACTGTGAGAGCAATAACTTTAAGTAAGTAAAATATGTCTTTATTTTCACTTTATTTATTTTTTTGTTTGTTTTTTGCTCATCCTAATATCTACCTATTATTTGAATATCTATTATTTAAAAATTAATATAATAAAATCAGTATTACGAGGGTCACTATTTTTATTTCGGGAATTGGCAACACTGTTGTCATGTGAGTCCATTTGACGGTTCCATCGTAAAGTTTGACATTTTTGACGATATGCGTACTCAGAAAATTTGTCGCACGGACACTATTTGTTTATTTTATATTTAATTGAAAGTATTTTCTAGGCAAAAAATGGATTTGAATCGTGAACATTTTCGTGCGATGATTTTTTGCGATTTTCTACTTGGATTATCACAACAAGAGTGTATCAATCAACTTAATTTGACTTTTGGCGATGAAGCTCCATCAAAAACCACCGTGTATCGCTGGTTTAGTGAATTCAATCGTGGTCGTAGTCGTCGCTGATCGACGAGTTTCGTGTAAGTCGGCCAAAATCGGCTGTTGTGTTAGAAAACATCGATGCTGTGTGCGAAATGATTAAACAAGATCGTCATGTCACCAAATGTGAGATTGAGGTATCCCTAAGCCCCTAAATTAGTTCCACCAGCAACTTACATAAACACTTAGCTGTGGGAAAGATATGTTCGCGTTGGATCCTAACAATTTGACAATCGTTCAAAAAAAGGCCTGTATCGATTGGTGCAAAGAAATGCTTAAGAAATTTAATCGCGGTGCTTCGAAAGACATTTATACAATCGTGACAGGTGACGAATCATGGATATATTCGTATGAGCCCGAAAGTAAGCAGTAATCGACTGTACGGATGTTCCAAAATGAACCAAATCCGACAAAAGTCGTTCGCACACAAGGCATTTCAAAGAAAATGGTGGCCTGTTTCTTCGGAAAAACTGGTCATATTGCAACAGTGCCTCTAGAGGATCATAGAACAATAAATTCTGATTAGTACACAACCATTTGTTTGTCAGAAGTTTTCGGTGAAATAAGGAAAACAAACAAGAGACGCCAGATTGTTCTTCATCATGACAGTGCGAGCTCGCACATATGATGATCCGCCCTACAGCCCTGATGACCAATAACTTCTTTTTGTTCCGTGAAGAATAAACTGCATGGTCAACGATTCTCATCGCCCGAAAAAGCTACTGAAGTATTCAAAAAACATGTTTTGGAGATACCTCATTCGAAATGGAATAAATGCTTTGAAAATTAGTTTAATCGTATACAAAGGTATATCGATTATCGTGGCGAGTACTTTGAAAAACAATTAAAATATATTCGCAGCTTAACTATTTGTTTCTTTTCTTATTCCCGAAATACAAATAGTGACCCTCGTATAAGGCATGTTATATATTTTACTAATTGATGAACTAATATAATAGTTAAATTTAGAGTTAATCAATGAATTTGTCAATAGATCTCGCTTTATATATAAAGCTCACCTACGCACACCTACATACATAAACTAATGAGTGGATTGATTGTGATGGCAACCTTTCTGTTATGATATAGCAGGTGTTCAAAAATGCATTGGTTATTAAGTATGCGGTTATGCGCATCTCTACGAATACATTTGATTAAATTTAAATATCCATCGTATATATAATTTTATGTATACCAATGTACAAAAAAAAACAAAAAACATTCTTCTGTTTAAAGTTACATTAGGGGTTATACCATTGAACTGATGCTTAGGGATGGCTCAATCCCACAATAGGTGACATGCCGATCTTGCTCATCATTTCGCACACAGCATCGATGTTTTCTGACACAACAGCCGATTTTGGACGACCTTCACGAAACTCGTGTGACAGTGAACTACGACCACGATTGAATTCATTAAACCAGCGATACACGGTGGTTTTTGATGAAGCTTCATCGCCAAAAGTCAAATTAAGTTGATTGATGCACTCTTGTTGTGATAATCCACGTCGAAAATCGTCAAAAATTATCGCATAAAAATGGTCGTCAAAACGTTCAACTAAATATAAAATAAACAAACAGCGTCCGTGCAACAAAATGTTCTGAGTACGTGTTTCGTCAAAATTGTTAAATTTTCCGATAGAACCGCCAGATGGACTCACATGACAACAGTGTCGCCGATTCCCGAAATATAAATAGTGACCCTCGTATAGCTATAATGTCTTGTTCCGATTGTGATATATGATTATCATATGTTCTGATTGCAATGTATACAAATGAATTAAACAATTAAATAACGTTTTCAATTTGTCAAAATAATAATAATGATAGTTAAAAATATTTTTATACGGCTTATTTATTTTCCGTGATAAATGTTCTAAAAGTGGAAATACTTATCTGAAATTGATATAAGTATAATAATACTCAACGAAACTGAAATCAGATAAGACCTGCCCATAATATAAAACCGCTTTAATCTTCAAATAACAATAACTATTTTACGTTAATTAAAATACCTGCAAACATCCTGTATATAGGCAAATTCGAATTGACAATTACGCTAAAGTTGTAAACGGAAAAGATAAAACCTCGTCTCGCTATTAAATCGAAGAACTACTGCGAGCCGCAAAGACAATTTTAAATTGTGGATAGTGCAAGAAATATCTTTCCGTCTTCCACATGCGACGTATCTGTTATTCAAACTATTCTAATTTGCGCAATCCATAAATAGCTTCTATGCGAGAGTTAGTGGTTTTAATTAACCCGGCCATAACCAGGCTATTAATTGGCGAAAATTGGTTTTATAAAATTATATTATTTTATAAAATAATTGTTAAATATTTTTATTAATTAAAATATGAAGTATGTTTTATTTTATGACATTCTTAAAACAGTATATAGTTTATTAAGTTCTAAGACTATAACTTCATTGACTTTAGCATGTGAAAAATTGGTCACTTAACTTAAAGTACAATAATACGAACACCACGCTAGTGTACATCCTGTTGCAAGTTGGCAAGACTGTTACCGTGTAAATAATGCTCAGTTAACAAATCAAGTATTGTAGGTTATATTTCAGTGTATTATATGCTTTGTTCTGCGACTGTTAAAACAAGCGATCAAGTTGTTTCACGAGCGACAGTATCCACTGTATCTATTGATAACATATATAAAACATGGTAAAACTGTGAGGAGGAATAGAGGGTGTAACGTAAATTTAACTGATAGAGATCAACGAACATTAAAAAGGTTGTAGCCAGACAACATAAAATTACAGCGCAGTGACAGCAGAATTCAATACTCACCTGAGTAATACTGTTTAGACAAGAACAGTATGGCGGGAGTTGTACAACGCCTTCATTTGTGGAAAGATTATACTTTGGAAACTCTTTGTAACACTAACCTGCGGGAGAAGTGGTACAATGCATGGAGTGCTTGCAAAGCATGGACTTACGTATGGAGAAATCCAAAAAAAGCCTACCATCCGGATTACCTGCTTCCTACGCTCCAGCATGAAACTCTTTGTAACACTAAGCTGTGAGAGAAGTGGTACAACCTTCATAAAACCTGGACACTTATGATTGGAATAATGGTATAATCCGATTATTCATCGTTTTCATTGTTTCCTACAAAGAGCTAGGTATGGAGAACTTGCAAAGCATGGAGTTTTGTATGGAGAACCGCAAAAAAGCCTACCAGTCCAGCATGAAGGAGATACCATTATGATTTGAGCTGTAATATCATTGTATTCAACCTGGTGCTCTCATTTATATCACTAGCCGTAATAATGAAGCACTACCATGACTAGTATATTACTGTCAAATACTGCCATATTGCAAAGTGATAATGCATATATACAGACACCCAGAAATGTTCTTCGTTGGCCAGTACAATCACCAGACCTCAACATAATTGAACCATGATAGGGAGTTGAAGAGCAAAAAGTGAGGAAAGATATTCCATATTCATCATTATTGAAGCAATTGGTGAATTATTTCGCCCTTCCCCTATATTTTTGCCATTATTATTATTAGTATTACAACACCATTATTAACATTACAACCTTACTGGGTGTATTTTCCAGAGACGCCAATATATAACATTAGAAAAAATGGTAGCTAGATATATTCTGATTGTTAAAGCAATGATGAAGTATTATTGGCATTTGATCAAATATACTTCCATAAAGAATTCGGTAGATGTCTTTTGAATATATTTTAATGAACGGTTACTTTGATCAGCATCCGCACTTCTTTTATATTAACAGGTCAATTGAAAAGTATCCGGCCTGACACATAGATGGCGCTACTAGAATTAAATCTATATGTTTTTTAGTTAGCCCTAGCCCTCAAAAGATGAGTGTATACATTTGACAGCTGTCAGATCATCAGTTTGTGAATTATAGCATTTTGAGTGAAGCAACTTTTGTTATTGTAAAAAAAAAGGATAAAAAGGAATTTCGTGACTTGGAGGATCGCTATAATCAGTGTACGACTTTTCAATTGACCTTTTACTTGAAATATCTCACGAATTTGAAGATAAAATTTGAAGTTTTTCAAACCCGAGATTCGAATAACATCAACAGTTTTAGTTATTAATCTACCAGTGTAGTTTCATGTGCTTTAAATAGCGTTTTCATTTAGACATAAGCGTTTTTTTTAATTTTCATTATTACTATGGAAGCTGAAGGTCGTAACTTCATATTTTGTCAAAAAAATGTTGAAAATTATAATATTTAAACAGAAACGAGTCTATGTTTACTAGGATGTATATAGGTATTTTGTCGCTATATGTTATTATTAACAAGTGTAAATTTCAATGCATCCAGATAAAGCAGGTGATTGAGTAACATTTGAGGGCGTAAGACATTAGTGGGTGCAAAATTATACAGTTCTGAATGACTATCATGTCATAACTTGATAATAGTTCAGATGCGATGTTGTATTCAATCACTTATAACAACAGTGGGAGAATGAATTCAAATAGGCAGGTTAACAAAGTAGACAGCTATATTAGCCGGACATATGACATTTACTTCTGAAGTAAAGAAAATATTTTGGATGTAAGATACAATGGTCAAACCCAAGTATGTGACGGTCATAGAGAGTAACATGAATTATGTAAAACTGACTGCCTGTAAATGTAGAACAGTTGCGACTATACCAAAAATGGAGATATATTGAATGACAAATATTTGATGCCTTTTGTATTTATTGGGTAAATCAACTCCCGATTTAATTTGCAGATTTACAATTAAGTGTTTCACACTTACACATACCGGTATTTACAATTAACTTCACCAATATAATCCAATGTATTCCATAACAATTAAAAAGGCTCTAACAAGATTAATTATAAACATTCAATAAGAAAACATATAGTGATTTGTAACGATAATCACTTTCTGCATGCGATGTCTTTATGTTTATAATTTTTAATCACTGTTACAGTAAGTTAAGTTTGTTATTTCATAGTTCTTAGAAAATACTACTTCTTTTGTTCAATGCGAATATCGTCGTGCATCATTATAATTGTTTATCATAAGATAAACTAGTAATAAATAAACTTATCTGCCTTTGATCAATTGCTTACATTTTTTCTTCATATTCCTCATTTAATAGTATTAGATCACATCAAGAGTATGCGACTTCTGTTCATTATTTATATCTATCGAACAGAAAATCATCGTATGTATTATAACTTATAACTTCTTGATTACATTATTGTAACTAGTCCTGTCAGTGCTTTAAAATAATTTTGCTCTGTTTAATTTTAAAACGTGCAGCTAAGTTTAGTTAAGTTAAGTAGCCTATTTTTTTTATTCCAATTTTAGAAAATTTAATCGACTATTTTTATACTTACCCATATAGAGACCTATGAACATTTTCATTACATGAGCAGCAGTAATAGTCTAGTGTAGCCCTACCTTAGAATTTTCGTATTGAATACGAAACATTTCTGGGGAACCTCAAGTATAATAGTTCCATTTATTTACATAATATATAGAATGAATATGAGACTGGATGGAAATCATTATGTCGTTATTAAAATCACCTTAATAATTTTTCAGTATTTCTTAATATGGTTCAAGAATTAAACGACTAATTCTTATATCGACACCTTGATATTAGTATATCAATGTCAAGTTCTATAGCCTTTCCATTTCGAAATAATATTTTTAAAATAAACCTACCCTACTTTGACCAGTCAAAACTAAATTAAATAATTATAATATTAGTATAATTGTTGAGTAATTTATATTTTAACTAGCTGACCCAATGAAATTTGTAAGAATTGATGATCTGCAGTGGATACTGCGCTCATAGTAAGCCTTATTGTCTTATTGATTTTGTTAAAAACTGATTTATTTTTGACACAAATTTAAATGAACTAAAAAACTTTTATTGTATAATCTGTATGAAATTTTTCTGCACAATATGTGTTGCGCCAATCAATGTTATTTGGAAACAACTATTATATTTTTGAATTTTAGCTAAGAACAGCGGTTAGAATAATTTTAAATTCTAGAAACTAATAAGTTTAATGGATTTGATGGTGGGACCAATTGTGACTTTTCCACCGATTATAACATAAGTTAGTAGATTCATCGCAGCTCATCTTCTTCTTGGCATTGTTAATAATAAGCTAAAGAAATATAAAAAAGAAAGTTCTTGTGCACTAAATTTGTGCCTAAATAATAACAAATGTGAAATACATAAATTTTAGAGTATGGTAAAGCAGTTACTACATATTTCAACTATATTCTTAATAAATGTTTAATAAATCGGTCCAGTCGTTCTCGAGTTAAACCTAATGAACAGCAATTCATTTATCAGGTGTACTGGAAAGTTATTATCGTTTTCTGAAAAAATCTATGTGATTTTCAAGAAAATGGAAAAATGTATTTATTTCAAGTATTGGTAATTTGATTCTATACTCTTCCCCATCTTTCAGACAATTTATAAGTACCATCCCAAAAAAAAACTGTTTGTCCTTTGAGCAAAACCATTCACCGAGGGCATTTTTAACTACTTTGAAATTGGCGAAATGCCGCTTTGCAAGCACATGACCCGTTGATGCAAAAAGTTGATAGTTGGACGGGGCAATGTCTGGAGAGTACGGCTGGTATGATAATATGTCCCATCCAAGTGCTTTCAACGCTTCCTTGGTTCCCAACCGGTTTTTCTTTATAAGAGGGCGCGTTATTTTGGTGTAAAATAATTTGGACGTTTTTCAATAAATTCTTGATTCAAATTGACCACTTGTTGTCGTTAGCGATCGCTAATAACTATCTCACCAGGTTTTAACAGTTCTTAATACACCACGCCACTCTGGTCTCGCCAAACACTGAGTATTGTCTTGCAACCAAAACGATTTGGCCTTGGAGTCGATCGGCCGGCTTCACCAGGTGATAACCATGATTTTATTTCTGCTTAGGGTTTTCAAAACAAATCTACTTTTAAACATCCATTACTATTCGGCCCAATAGCTTCCGATTATACCTTTGAGGTAGCATTTCACAGACGATTTTTCAATTTTCCATTAGCCTGCCCTTGAATTGATGTGACACCTATCCCCCTCATATTTTGAATCTTCCCCGTTGCTCATAATCGGTCGCTAATTGTTTCTTGGGCTATATTTAACGCTTTTGTCAATTGTTTTTGAGTTCAGTTGGGTCTTCATCCAATAACTTTTGCGGTTTGGCATTTTCGTACTTATTCGGTCTACCAGAATGTTCTTTGTCTTGCACATCGAAATCACCACTTTAGAATTTTCACTTAGTTTCTAAGGTAGAGCATGCTGACTGTTCACAAAGTTATACCAGCAAACGATGACTTTCAGCGGCCTTTTTCTTTTAAATAAGAAGCATTAAATAAGTAATGCATCCCGCAAAAGTACGTTTTCAGGCACGAAATTTACAATTTTGAAAGGTGATGTATAAATCTACGACGGTGTTAGTTTCGCAAAATATAACATGGCTTTGAAACTTCATGTCTGTAGAATAAAATGACATATGTCTCAAATCATAACATTGCGTACTTAGGCCTAGCGATATTTGTTAGAAAAACCGGTAAAGACTTTCCGGTATACCTGGTAACCGTAAAACCAAACTAAAAAATATTAAATTATGTCAATAACTTGAATGAAAATCAAGATCGATGTCGCAACGTCCAGATGTGATATTTTTGCCGAAGGGTCTCCGAAATATGCGCATTCAGTAGCGTCACTTGAAAGATTATTAATGATGCATTCACGGTCGTCATCTATTTGCACGCGCTAATGAATTAATAGATGGAAGGGTGCGTCGTATCACCTTCGTTGGAAACCTACCGTTTTTTTCGAAAACGAAAAAAAATTGATCCGTATGGTTCTACCTGAGATTCTTATCGTGGTGTAGCCACGCGCCCTCAAAATTTATGGGGCTAATTTGCCAAAAACCCGAAACGGGTATTCGTGTCCGGCGGGTCAGGCGCCCAGACTTGTCCTCCGCATTTCATGGCGAATTTATTGTCTCAAATACGAAGAAATACACTTAAGACTTAATTGACTCCGCTAATGTGGGAAATAAATTTTAAGTTTTTTGCGGTTTTATAGTGTTTTTATTGCGAAATTTCCCTTTTTTTGGTTTGTCGTCTTTCGTATATTACTACGGCCTTCGGAACTATTATGCAATTTAACATTTTTTCAACGTATATTCACCAATTTACAGTTTCAATTTATTACAAATTTTCTTTTGCAATTCGAACGCATATATAACTCAAAATTACTATACATAACACACCTAGTGGTTTTATAAATAATGGTTGGGTATAAAATAAACATTTATAATGTAATTTACGATAAGCTTCTTGATTGACATTTATATATCGTTTATTTAAAACACTATTATATTTCATAATTCTACTAAACTTACTAAAAAAGCTTGTTCCGTACCATCTAAAGCTTTTTTGTAAGTACTGTATTTTTGAGTAAAAAAAATTAGTTAGCTCTTTTAGAGGCTACATGCCTTATAAAAATTATTTTAAAAACTACATGCATAGTGTATAAGTATTACATTTAACTTTAGCGTAAGTAGTGTAATTTAAGTTTAATTTGCGATATAATAACTTATCTAAAACTTATCTAAAATTTATCTTGTTTGTGTATTGATACAAGTAACATCTAATTACAATGTAAGATGTTATAAAAAATTAGAGTCAATGAATATATTCAAAGAGTATAATTTTTATTCACATTTCATAATTCTACTAAAGAGTCTAAGACATATCCTTACTAAAAAGTTTGTTCCGTAACATCTAAAACTTTACTGTAAGTACTGTATTTTGGAGTAAAAAAATTAGTTATCTCTTATAGAGTCTACATGCTCTATCCAAATCATTTAAGAAACTAATTATATAGTGTATAAGTATTACATCTAACTTTAGCTTAAGTAGTATAATTTAAGTTTAATTTGCGATATAATAACTTATCTAAAACTTATCTAAAATTTATCTTGTTTGTGTATTGATACAAGTAACATCTAATTACAATGTAAGATGTTATAAAAAATTAGAGTCAATGAATATATTCAAAGAGTATAATTTTTATTCACATATCACAATTCTACTAAAGGGTCTAAGACATATCCTTACTAAAAAGGTTTGTTCCGTAACCTCTAAAACTTTACTGTAAGTACTGTATTTTGGAGTAAAAAAATTAGTTATCTCTTATAGAGGCTATATGCTCTATCCAAATCATTTAAGAAGCTACTTATATAGTGTATAAGTATTACATTTAATTTTAGCTTAAGTAGTGTAATTTAAGTTTAATTTGGGATATAATCACGTTCGTATCTAAAATTGATCTTGCTTTAAATGTGTTTAAAGAGTATAATTTATATTATGCAATTTAACATTTTTTTTCGACGTATATTCACTAATTTAAAATTTCAGATTATTACAAATTTTCTTCTGCAATTAGAATGCATATATAATGCAAAATTATTAAACATAACACACCTAGTGATTTTTTAAATAATTGGGTATAAAATAAACATTTATAATGTAATTCATGTTAAGCTTCTTGATTGGCGTCTATATCATATATCGTATATAAACTATTATATTTCATAATTCTACTAAACGATCTAAGATACATTCTACTAAAAAAGCTTGTTCTGTAACCGTTAAAGCGTTATCGTAAATACTGCATTTTGGAGTAAATAAATTTAGTTATCTCTAGAGACTACCTGCGATATCCAAATTATTTGAGAAACTACTATTAAAACGTGTTAAACTACTTATAAAAATACCAGATTTCCCAATACTCAATAATCGACCAAGTGCTTAGAGTAACGGTGGTTATTGAACAGGCACTCGAAGAAAAGAAATTCTATCCTGCAATAGCCCTAGACATCTCAGAGGCATTTGACTTGATATGATATTTGGGACTAATCTATAAAATGAGCAAATTCTTACCTCGGAACTATTGTCAACTGCTGATCGTATGTTTTCGAAAGAAAATTTTAAGTTTTGTATGCGCCTTGAAAATGCTCCACACATTTAAACCTACTTCATCTGGAGATTCGCAGTGTCTTAGGGCCACTCCTGTTTCTTCTCTACACTGTTGATGTCACAACAACAGTATTTGGGAGATTTGCTGGCGGCACAATTATTATAAATTACTAACATATATCTGCCTAAATATAGAGCTATAGAAAAAGTACAGTGGCAGTTAACAATATCCACAAATGGACTAGAGACTGGAAAATATAGCTTAATTGCTTGAAATCTATCTCCATCAAGCGAAATAGCAAGAACCTAATTATATCACTGGGGGGATACCAAATTTATCAATTAGAATTATGGACAGGAGATGCAAATATGAGTTTATATGATATTGTCATATCAGCTAGCTAGTAATCGAAAGTTACTAAATCAAAGATGTAGAAGCAATACCATTACAGGACATTACTCTGAAAATTAGAAGAACGAAATCATAAGAACTTGTATAATGTATAAGTATTACTTATACATTGATACATACTGACGTATGGTAATGCTGGTGTATCGCAGTTAAATGTGGAATTGAGAGTTAAAAATTAGTCACCGAAATGTATTTGCACGCATACCTTCAGATTGTACCAAAAGAAACATAGGAAAATTTTTACATTTAAATCAAACACTATGAAAAGAGTGACACAGAAGACAGTTGATACAAAGTTGACAGCCAAAATAGTGCCAAAAATGTACATGTGCCACTAAATTAATATATCCAGACAAGAGCAATAATAAAAAGAAGGCATTTACAACTGAAGTTATGAATAAACAATTAAAACAAGCTAATTCAAAATGATGTCGGACCCCCACTGAAGGACCTATAGAAGCTGCTGGAAGATATACCCTATAGGGTCATCATGAAGTAGATAGAGAAGCTCTTTGAATATATAGTCAAAGTCTTACTGGACTACATAGAGAATCTGTTGATGGTGGATGTCGTAACTTGTTTGAACCTTTGAATTATATGCTTACCAATTAGGATCTACTCTCAGAATATTTTCTATGTAGAATTCGTAAATATAATGTATGCCTTCAAATGGCGATTTTCGAAACAAAACAGTGAATACTCTAAACTCCTTCCATTAACTTCCAAATTTCTAATACAGAGATAATAATATTATTTATGTTACACCCAACCAAACAAGCATCAGCTATATTACGGTCAATCAGTATAAATTATATATACAAATATATAATTTTAAACCAACATATATGTTATAAAACGAAAGTAATTTTCTTTAAAAAATCCATCGGAGACAACAGACGCATTTTATACATCGCCTCATTTATATCCTTAAAAAACCTTAAGTGGATGAGGCGGCTTTAGTGGCTTTTAAGTATTTTAAATCTTCGCGGTCCTTTTTATTGGTCTTTGAGAGAACACTTACGAGACATTTTATTAGGCTCATATTTATAAGAAAATCCCCAAAGGAACTTGAACAACTCGGGTGTATGTATATATTATACTCCAAATCGTCATTGTGATGGATGGATCACTTTCACTGAAGAGTTTAGAATATATTTTGATGAATAAAATCCCAGAAAACCTATGATAAGAGTCAAAAGAATATATTTTCTTATGAATAACCTTTGCTAATATTAAAAGAAACAATAAAACTTCCTTATAGATATTTCCATGGAAGTTGAGCACCAATAACATGAATACAATGAAAATACTTTTACCAAATATATTTACTGCAATATTTATATTATAATTGTTCACTATTAATAAACAGTAGTGAATCATATATTAAAGTGCATTATTGTTATCAGCTTATCTGAAAGAGTTATTTTTATATGATTATGGTATTTATTGTTAATAAATTACATAGGAAATTCCGTCCTGATAAAACAGTATAATTCAATAAAAGCAAAAAAAAACTGGAATATTTAAATATTATTGAATTTATGTTCAGACACATTTAATAAATCTTTGAAAAAAATCTATCATTTATAACAATATTAGAGTATAAAATAAATGAATAATATACGTAAATTTTAAGAGATAAATAAATCACACACAGAAAACACTTAATTATATTACAGAAGAAGCTACTTTATTTCAGTCTTAGTACACCGGACTGAACGACTAGAACAATTTATCTTGTGCAACATAGGCCTTTCGGCATAACAATCATAATATTTCTGTCATTAATTTCCGATGTGAAGGATCCCGGAACCATAAATATCATCAAACATACTAAAATACCTCGTATTGCAGAAACGAATTTTTTCACTTTTGCTTGGTAATTATCTTCAATGTAAAAGTCCAGCAAAGTCTGCGGCAACATTGACTGTTTACTGGTTAACTTTTTTTGTTGCTTTCATGGAGAAAACACAACAATTAAAAAATTGTCGCTGTCCGTAACACGACACTCTGTCTCAATTAATTTTTTGCTCGGCTGTATTGCGTCTTTTAGGTATGTCAGCTGGCCTTTTTGTATCGCCATTTCTTTGCTGTGCCTTGTATTTACCCAGACGATGGTCAGTGTAGCGATTTTAATTAATCCTGTTTGATTTTTGATAAATAGGCATTCTACAATATATTAACGAGACAATTCTTTTAAATTTTATTATATTATATAATACATGTTCATTTCTATGTATACAGCAAATTGTTAATATTGACAAATGAATCAGTCCGTGTTGTCCTCTAAGAGAGAAAACTATAACTTTAAATTGTATTCTCTAGTTAAATTCTCAATCTCGCGCATATAAAAATCATAAATACAATGGTTGAAAATACATAGATTTCGTTTTGGGTTAAGTTTCTTTTATTGTTCCTTCTTCTGTTAACGTTGGAATCAGTTGTATGATATGGAGAAATAAGTTTTTTATAATATATATTTTGTATAGGGAGAATGACATTTTTTCCATCAAACTTGAATGATTAATTTTAATTTATCTTAATTTTTTCTATTATAATAAAAAAACAAATATCTTAATATATCTATATTATATGCGTATATCTTCTACAATAAATTTGTTTCTGTCCTTTAATTTCATAAATATTAATATTTAATTTTATACAAGTACTCGAAAATTTACATAATAAATTATGCTAATTTTTAATCATTATTTGCTGTTATTATTGTATTTATTATTGCTATTGTAAGAAATAAATATGATTTTTGAAAATAAACTTCATTATTTCTGATCACTTTGTTTATTTAATGATAAAATTGGGTATCTCTAATAATATATTTTGTCGATGCTATGCCAAAACTTATATTGAAGGACAAACAATTACTAATAAACAGGTAATAAATATAAAGGAGTTCTGATACTTCCTCTGTGTATTTTAACACCTTTGGAAATGTTTTATAAACAAAATATCTTTAGTACAAATTCAAAACAAGCTCATTGGTTACGAACACTGTTTGTTTAGGCTTGTTTGTTCCTCTAAAAACATGAAACTTTTAAAGAAAGGCAATAACAGATGTTATTAAGTATGATTACTCAACATTAGTTGTTAGTTTATTAGTTATGAAGGATTGAGAAAAAAGTATTTTCGTTTTTTTCATATTCAACGCGAATTCATTCATATAAACTTCAAAAACTAAATATGATGTAAGGTAAACCTATAATAGTAAAAGTTGGTAAAATGATAATTCCGTTACTGTAAAATTTCTAATATTTCTGAACGAAAAATGAAACCAATTGTTTTTCACAGGCCTCATTTAAAGTCATATTTACATTAATTGGAGATATAGTCGGGCGGGGCAAGATCTATTCTATACAGTGGATGCATCAGAATTTTCCTGCCTATCTTTCTCAATTTTGACCGAGTCTGGTAACCGAGATTAATTCTAGTCAGCGTTAATCGCATTAGCTCTTGAGAGTAGAGTGTCGATTAAGGTTCCAGCAGCTTATCATGAGCAATTTCATTCCCTTCAAAATTTGCAGACGTTTGTGAAATTTTTGTAGTTTTCGACCATAGCTATTTTTCTATATTATTGTCGTATATGGTCCACTTTTCATAGTACGTAATCAGTTGTTTCAAAATTGCCCAATTTCCTTTTCAGCAGAAATGCGCAAATAAAAATTATGTCCATTAAATTTTTTATTGTTAATTCATGTGGAACTCAACTAACGAAGTTTTTTTAGTGTTCAGTCTTATGTACATATTTCGAAGCTTTTTTATAGCGTACTAGTTCCGTAAATACGTAGTGAGGTGAAAATATGTCTGTCTCCTTTGATTCAAGAATTTCACCAAGTTTAAATGAGTAAACCAATTCTGACAGTAGCGCCCGCGTAAGCACTAATCACCATAAACATGACACAATATTCGATTAGCTTGCGCTGTATTCTCCCGAAGAACAAAAATATGACGAAAATGAGCTTCCACTATCTTCTGTTTCAAACACTTGTATCATGGCTTCCTTGTATTATTAGAGAAAAAGACTGAAATTAATTTTCCACGAAATAACGTATTTCTATATTTTTTAAAATTTACTTATTATACTGTTACTAGTCATTGTCGATTATTCTACACTTTATCTTTACAATGACTTAAATCTGGGTATATATCTAGAAGTACTCATCGGCCTTATCTTAGTCTCTGATGCGATATTGTTTATAATTTAACCCTACTACGTTAATACATAATTTATTAAATGAACCTCATTATACTACATTACACAATATATAATGGTTTGATTCTTTTGAGTTTGTGTCCTGTTCTGGTCAGGAGTTGTATTACTTCGATATTGATATCAGAATGGAGTCTGTCCTGTCATGTGTCCTTGTTATTATCTTGAGTTGCTATCTCAGTATTGGTTGGTATCTGAAGGTATCAGTGTAAGTAATCAATCCCGTACTATCTAGGTGCACCTACAATAGTTCTCAGGATTTTCTTCTGGAAAACATGTATTGCATTTATGTTACGTTTCGCGGAACATCCCCATTATTGAATTCCGTATAGCCTTATAGGTTTCAACACTTGCTTATATAATCGCAATGTATTATATACTGATATTGTGATTTTCTCTCAATTCCAGATTCTTTCTCTTTTTTACATGTTCTTTCCAACGATATTTTGCATCAAGTTTCATTCGAGATACTTGACGTAATAGTTATGTGGAATAATAGTATAATTCACTATTATTGATGCTTGTGCAGTCTGATTATATGTAAGGTACCCATGCACAGATTTAATTTACTTTATAATTATTTATATATATTTATGTGTCATTTGCCTGTTATAATTTTGATGTGTCTTCTTCGCTTTTGTCTCCATCAGCAAGATGTTCCCATCGCGATATTTTCCATTTATATTATATCACATGTGTAGAGTAGGTAAAAAAAATACCCCGACACACCTACTCTAACTTTTTTGTTGTAGAATATGATTTCTCCTATTTGACTCTAAATATTCTGGCTGTAATGTAACATTTTAATAGTTTAGTGTATTGTTTCGATAACATTTTATGTAGCTTACGAACAAGAAAGTCATACCATACTTTATCAAAGACTTCTAACTAAGCTACATAGCTGAGGATATGGCTGAACACACCTCTTTACCTTCATAGTTATTTTCAAATATATATGATTTTCTACGAACGCAGTGAATTATTGAGTGTTTGTTAATAAACTATATAATCAAAAAAAAAAATTTAAACGCTAGTGAAGAACAATAAGTATTATCGAGAAAGACTCATTTTGTGAAATTGGCACTTACAGTCAGTTATTCATGAAATGCGATAGTTCGAGGATTGTAAATGTAACAGCAAAACGATTTTATGCGCAATTTTCTATGGCAATAAATCCGAAACCGAACTAGGCGTCGTCGGAGAGGGTCAATCGCCCTCGTCTCTGGACTTCCGGTGTCTAAATTACCTGTGCACTCCGGAGGGCAGGTATATGTTACACAGGCGCCAGCCATTGACAGCTTCATGTTTACAGATCCGAGATGCCAGATAAAATCTTATTAGCACCGGTTCGGCGTGGCTGACCATCGTAATCATCAAGAATTTATTTTCAAGTAGTAATTTCGATCCACTAATTTCCAATGCCACCAACATAATAAAATATAACATAAAGAACCGAAATTAAAATGTATACCTTTAGAACAAAAGTCTCAAGGTATATAATTTAAAATTTCATATAAAAGTGCTTGATGAGTAATCTGTTAAAAATAATTTAAAATCATTAATGTATATAAATAAGATTACTATAATATAATATAATTTAATTATTTCAGTATTTTTTATCATATTTAAAATATAGATTATTTGTGTTCTAGTTTTGTATTCACTCCAATTTTTTTATATGTTAAAATAATATTTATTCATGAAGAATTGATTTGAGCTCAGAGGGATAATAATTCAAAAAGTATTTTTTTACTTTATAACTGTCATAATTAAACCTAATCTAAAATTCAGAGTAAAACAAACATGGATTATAAACAAAAACAGCTTTAGGGTAGATTATAATTTATAATATGTTAGAGAAATGTCAAGAACTTGCAACAATTGTTCAGATTAGTTTATGGTGTCAGATTTGTAGTGAATTAACTATAAACCCGCTACAAAATATAATAACATATTTGGTGAGAAAATATTATTTAATTTTACTTAAAGGTTTTCATCGTTCAATATCATATGAAAATAAAATATCATAAACAAATTAACCTCCTTCTTTTGGAGTCCGTTAAAAATATATAAAACTATTTTAACGTACACTATTTTTTATTTCTTTCTTTCTTGGAATTATTTAAATACTCAATTTTGATGCAACGAGCTAAATACATATTCAGAATTTTTTCACGCAAGAATACCATAAGTAAATAAAGCTAACTTTTAGTTTACCCTCTTTATCATTGTTATTCTAGAATTCCCCGCAACGATACGTCTTCATTAATCAAATAAAAAATTACGGAAAAAGGCCATTAAATTACATATGAACGTGTTTAAACCACAACGCAAGACAAATGTATTCCATACTGAATACGGACATTAGTGAAAGTATCAAAATAGAAAATGTAGGTCCGATGACAAATTTATTATAATAACACGGCTTGTCATAACATTTATCAGATTTTTTGGCGAGCCGGCACACAACCGTTATACAACTTCTCGCTAATTAGTTTGTAATATGCAAATCAGGTCATCACACTGAAGACATTGCATCGTGGTACATCGTAATTTGTCATTGCAGAAAGTACCTGTAAGACTTATTGCTACTCGCCGTAATTAATTATGCCTTGTAGTTTTAAAATTCGAATGGCATTAATAAATGACCCAAGGATCAGGGTCAATGCTATCGCAAATTTCGACGAAGAAATGAACGAAATTTTCATTGCAAATTCCAATTTAAACATTTAATTTATTCGGATTTAGGTTTTATCGGTAAGGAAGTATACAATTTAAGTTTCGGTTACTTTTTTTACAGAAAGGTCACCATCTACAGAACATGCATTTAAGATTAAGAAATTGTGTATCCCAAATAACAATATTCACTGAATTGATATGATTTTATTTCACAGAAACTATTTCCGGTGTCACTAAACAACCTTTTATCAAACAATAATGCCATTGTATCCTATCGTTGAACAACCAATTTTCTCGTCAGTATCATTGTTTACTATTAAATAACAGAGCTGAAGCATATCCTGATATTTCGAACCACTTTAGACATTTTTAACCAGTTCGTTAGCCACTATTTTCGCAATAGGACATATTGAACAAATAATAGATACTTCAACCTTTGATGGTTTATCACAGTACGTTGACCATTCAACGAAGAATTATTTCCTATTGCTAAAACTTACATGTTGCTCACAGCTAACATTGTTTATAACTATTCAAACAAAAATTTTTATGTTTTTATTTAAATTATTTTGGTTCAAGCGGTAACTAATTTAATAAACGTATCACTTAATGTCTTTTGATGATTTTTAAGTTAGTTTACTACTAACCAACCACTTATATTCTGTATTATTTGGCTTTACAGCTGTAGAATTCTTCTTTCGACAAATCTTACCAAATTTTGTATTTACTGAAAAAATACCCGATATAAATTGTTCCTTGAAATGCTTTTTACAGCTTTATATATTTCTGAATTATTTAAATATCTACAATACCTGATATCAATTTTGAACTAATATATTTAGTGATTGAGTAATTGTAACTTATTAACCTCCTCACTTCTCACAATATATAATGATTTTATTATCACTTTTAACCGTAACAGTACGTCACGGCTCTTTTTGTACTGTGATTGATCTGAGCTTTTTGTGGACTTATATGAGGAATTATGGGTGTAATAATATCCTGTTAAATTGAATTTATTATTAGTAAAATGTATATTAAATTATTTTAAAGGTAGTTAGCAATAAAATACTGTTAGATAATATACATCTGCCTATCATTATTCGAATTTCCAATTTATATTGGTATTTATTTTTATAGTCACATTTGACTGAAAAAGTATATAAAAATATATACAAAAAACGGTTCTATGAAATGGATTCAAGACTTAAGGTAAAAAGCATTTATTGTACAAGCTAAAAATAACTCGGACTGATCAATAAATACAAATAAAATAATTGGAAGTATATCTTAAGTAGTGTAGACGAAATAACAAGCCGAAACCAATTTTCATTTAAAACGTTATATAAACAACGAGAGATGCAGATATTGAGCCGCAACTAACCCTAAAAGACTTGCTAAAATGTTATATAGTGTAAGTCATATAGGTAAGTAGGTATATTTTACAACAAAATAAATATCACTGAAATTGTTTAGATTTTCGTTAATAAATACTACTTTACAACTTGAACACTTTGAGATTTGAACGCCACGAGATACATTCTCCGTATTATTCTTATTGATTTAACGACATCACCTTTTTATTTGGAATGCATATATGATTTACTGGGTGTGTCGATAATTATTTTCGCTAAAGAAAACTCGTTATTTACTGCACAGTTAAAATGTAATTATTTAAGGTATTGGCCTATTGACTCAATATATTTTGTGCATCTCTACAGTTGAAGTTTGTACCTCATCGATGCGAAGAGGTTGTAGTCGGACGAAACCAGAACTTGCAAGTACATAGTGTGCGATATGCTTTGGCTGGTTTTGCTATATGAGCCCGTTGTCCGCCCGTTGTCCGCCCGTTGTCCTGCTGTACAATCACCTTATCGTGTTTTTAGGCTTATTGTAGCGTTTTATAATGCATAGTTCCGATCGATCATATTAACTATTTTTCGAAGTTACAACAGTTCATAAAATACGAAACCAATGTGGTTCGACCAGAGCATATTTTTCCGCGATTTGACCTTGCCGCAGGTCCAGTTTGCCAGTTGCAGATGAGAGAACAATAAATCTATTTTTCATCACCATTTTTCATACATTTGAAGCAGGCTTTCCCTTAGCTTTTTCGATCTTGGGATGGGACATCCATCTTTCCTATAGCTGTAATCTCTCACAAATGGCAACGGGGCTCATATTCAACTTCTCTGTCCTCATCTAATAACTACTAAAACTCCGCATTTTCAAACGTTTCGGCCTACTAGAATTTTCATGATCTTGGACATTGAAATCACGCTATTCGAATTATCGAAATTCTGTTTCACATATTTCTATGTTTGGAGCACGATCACACGAGCACAAGTCTTTACCACCAAACGATGCCTTTCAGCGGCTTTTTTTGTGATGAAACAAGAAAGGTAATGCGTGCCAAAAATGCACGATTTCAGGCATAAAACTCGACAATTTCAAAAAACATATAACTATATTAATGCTGTTATTTGGTAGTTGTAACTTGTGTTGTTTGGAGGTTAATTATCAGTAGAATAAAATAACATTTATATTAAATTATAAGAATTCATACTTACAGCTAGTGAGATGTTACAAAAACAAAAACTAAATGGCCCATTATTAACAAACATATTGATGTATTCTTACCATAAAAGGCCATTTATGTGATTTATGGCCATATTTATTAGTTCTGCGCTTTTTTGATACCATGTAATAAAACAGTTATTACAGGTCATTTGAAAAATGCCTGACAGATAGATAGCTCTACTAGAAATAAATTAGTATGTTTTTTAGTTAGCCCTAACCCTCAAAAGATGCGTTTATAAATTTCACAGCTATCGGATAAGTAGTTTGTGAATTGTAGTATTTTGAGTGAAGTAAATTTTGTTATTGTGAAAAAAATGGATAAAAACGAATTTCGCGTGTTGATAATATATTGCGTTTAGAAAGGAAAAAATTAAGAAAATCATTAAGGATTGGTATGCTAAGTTTAGACATGGTGAAATGAGCACAGAAGAACAGTTAATGCAGTGGACGCTCAAAAGGAGTTGATACTGACGAAAACATTTAAAAAATCCACAAAATAATTTTGAATGACCGTAAATTAACATTGAATGAACTAACAGACACTCTAAAAATATCACCTGAATGTCTATATCATATCATTCACAAATATTTGTGTATGAGAAAGCTCTGTGCAAAGTGGGTGACGCGCGAGCTTACTTTTGACCAAAAACAACGACGAGTTGATGATTCGGAACAGTGTTTGAAGCTGATCAAGCGTAATAAACCCGAGATTTTGCGACTATATGTGATAATGGATGAAACATACCTCCATCATTTCCCTCGGAAGTCCAATCTATAGTCATCCGAGTGGACTGCACACGATGAACTCGCTCCTAAGCGTGGGTAAACGCAACAGTCAGCTGGCAAGGTTAAGGCGTCTGTATTTTGGGATGCGCATCGAATAATTTTCATTCACTATCTTGAAAAAGGAAGGACCATCAACAGCGACTATTACATAGCGTTATTGGATCGTTTGAAGGACGAAATTGCCGAAATCGCCGGACGCCTTTAAAGAAAAAGAAAGTGCTACTTCACCAAGACAATACACGAGTCACAATTCAGTAAAAGCGATGGCAAAAATCCATTAATTGGGCTTCGAATTGCTTAGCGACTATTTCCTGTTCTCAGATCTTAAATGAATGCTCGCTGGGAACAAATATTCGTCTAATGAAGAGATGATTGCCGAAACTGAGGCCTATTTTGAAGCAAAGGACAAATCGTACTACAAAAATGATATTGAGAAGTTGGCGGATCGCTATAATCAGTGTATCACTCTTGAAGGGAACTATGTTGAATAAAAAAAACTAATTTTGCCAAAAAAATGTGTTTTACTATGGTAGGCTAGAGACTTTTCAATTGACCTGTTATTGTTATTATATTTTTTGAAATATGACTTGCATCTTAGTTTTGACTTTGTTCGAAAAAAAAAAAAATACTAGTATGTAGTTTGTGATCAGTATTTTAAAAAATAAGTCTCTTTATGAACACTAGCTAGATATTACTTTCATAAAAGTATTGTGCATTAAAATTGTTAAAAATAATAATATACTAATCAGTTCGAAATGATTACCATGCAATATATTATATATTGTCTGATGGTAACTTGAAATCGATATGTAGCATTCAGATACCTAACCACTTAAAAATAAAACATGCGATTGTTGTCTTGATTCTGTTCGAGTTATTTTCTGGTAAGCAAAAGCGATCGATCTTTCGGTCCTTCTCACTCACCGAAAATAAAATGTAAAGTGGCTGCGCGGCTCCGAGATACCGCCGGCTTTAGGCTAATGGGACCACATGCATATATACTTTTCGAATGACATCATTTTCTCATCAAACCCCAATAAAAATAACATTGTTCGTGGGACAACGTCGCTGGGCGCCAGGTAAGTTGGACAGCGCTTGTGCGGTTACGTCGTCGGTTACTTTAGTTGGACCATCATTAGAGTGGAGTTCGATTCAAAGAGGGCAATGCTATTGATGATAATAACTATTTTATTCGATTTTTTTTTCATCAATTAAAACGCTCTTTGTTTCATTCAGGAATCACTATTTAAGGCTATACATCTGCATATTTAATTATTCTTTTAAAATAAAGGATACGAAATATTCATTAATGAAAGCCTATTTGAATAAATTAAATATCAAGAGAAGTTTTTAAAAATTAACTAATTGAACCAATTTTAGGTCGATAAAATAAATATAAAATATGTGTTCCCTATTATACGGTACATATTCGATATCTATTTGATTCAAACAATATCGTATTACATGTGTAAAGAAAATTAAAATTATATTTTTATTTATAAATAATTACATTTTAATAAATCTTAAGCAATAACATCAGATGATACTTCTAAAAACCAAAGAAGTGAGGAATAAACTCACATAATTCCATTTAACTCCTTCAGTGTAGTTTTTTACTTTTTTGCTACACATCATTTACAATTATTGAAACTTATGGTCGAGCGTTGTCGTACAATAGAATGAATTTGTGTCTATTTCATTCTTTTTAGCAGCTCGTAATACACTACTTTCTGCTTGCGCCATTTGAACAGAAATATTTTATGGCCATGAATGTTCCGTTTCTGTGTCGATGTGGATAATTCTCCTGGGTACTAACGTTTTACCTTTTACCCTTGAGATTATAGCAGTAAATACACTTTTCTCATCCCTACAATACGACATAAGAGCTCTTCTTTTACGACTGGCAAACAGTGAAACCGCGATATTGAAACAATTCGAAATGGTAGTTTCGTTAAACCATAGCATGAAACATCTATAAATAGTTGATTCGTCAGCTGCTAAGCTGATTGAAAATTATTTGAGAGCTTGAACTGGATTTTGGTCCAATAAATTTTACAGTTGTTTGTATTTTTTTTGGCTTTCCAGACTCTTTTGTGCCATAGACTAATTATACTTAAAGCGCTAATTTATGTTTCTTAGTTAATTTAAGTTCTTAAAATTGTTGATAGGCTTCTTCATTAAAACGTTACTATATTTCTTCTATATGCTGTTTCTAAAGAAATATTATTCTACAAAGAAACTGACTATTATAAGTAAGAAAATATTAGTAGTTTTCATGAATCGTCATACTCTTTACAATTTTATCATTCATAGTTTGGCAAAAATAATTGAGCTTTAAACATCTTCAGTTTTGCACAGTGTTATTTAAAAACAAACGCATACGTAGAAAACCACCGTAACAGAAAAAGAAATGAATCACTACCACATTTAAAATCGTTCTGTTTTTAAAAATATTCCAAGACCAATTTTCTAACTTGAATTAGGATCATTATTCATAAACAATTTCCAAGTGCCGTCAATAAACGTAAAAATGAATCACTCAGCAATAAATCAACAACTTGAGCTTTCGCATTTTAGGTTAATTACAATATTAAGATAGCGTTCTGCCGGTCTGATTTCAGTCAAACGATCAGACGTCTTCTACAGTTGCCTTAACAGATGCACAACTCGATTAATAAATCGAGAAAACTGACGCTTGTCGTTTTAAGTGAATTTCGAGTGGCTCTGGAAAGCACGTCGATATTATTTTTACATGTGGGAACACAATTACTTAGCTGCATTATAAATATATAAATATAGCTTTAATAAACTCATTTTAAATACATCTCAGCATTCATTTTTACTCATTACGTATTATATAATCATACATAATATTTATCCATGAAGTATTGTATTTAAAATTCATTTGCAAATATTTTCTGTGCCTATATTGAAAATTTCATTGTTAAGAAGACGAAGAACTATCAAAAATAATTAATTATTTTTAATTATTAAGGCAACATTAATATTCCTGAACACTTGTTGTTATTTATTTATGTATTAACAACTAATTACTTTATTTATTTAGAACATCATTTAAATATTAAAAGGTCTTTTTCAGTTTTCACTTCTTATAAAATTGCAAGAAAATTATATATGTATATATATATATATATATATATATATATATATATATATATATATATATATGGAATCTTGAACAATTTAAACGTGACCTGTTTTGGCTTGGTGTGTATGTAAGGCGACGGACTTGCATATCAGTCACCTGCAAAAGAAGCGAGTCTCCTTGGTATTCCTTAATACATGAGAATGACCGCAAAACAATACTTATACGTGAGGTTTCGACGTATTATTTATACATTAGAGTACAACATTTTTTCTTATTAATATTTAAAAGCAATGAATATTTTGTAAATATATTGTTTATAACACATAACAAATATAACAACAACTTTTCTATCTGTATTTGAACGTTAAATCAGAAAATGTAGGTTTCCTGATGTTGTCTCAGAGTGAAGAAATTTTCGGGTATATTCATAAGAATTAAAATACTCTCACCTGCTCACGCCATTAATCGGAAAAGATAGTATTGGATGTAATTAATTTTATATATTTTTCTGAAAAAGAAAACAAGTAATATAATTTATAACGCAGTCATTCTGCTAATTTTCTTTTGAGCTTTTCAGACAATCCAGACAATTTTCATCAAACAAGAGACATTTAGGAGGAGTTAAGTCTGATGAATTTTGCAATTGTGTTGAATTTCGGCAATATAAGAAAACAATGTTAACTGGAATTAATTCAAGAATGGGTATTTGAAAATTATATTAAATGAGCTTCGTTTTCGGCACCACCCCTCATGAAAACTTGGAATTATTAACTAACAAGACAGGTTAATAACTATAGTTTTGTTCGCATTCAGCGTTTTATTTATTCCGTCCTCTGAAAACGCGTGCCTTGAGGTTGTCATTTAAATTTTGAAAAAAGAAAAATGTCGATCGGAACCGCATCAGTTGAATATCAGCGGTTTGGTGAAGTTTTTAGGTAGTTAACTGTGAATTTAATTATGGTTTTTTTCATAAATATTTTTGACAGACTAATTATTTTAGACTTCAAATAATATTAAGGTAGCATTATTTGTCTACTGTTTAACCTTCCGGCATAAATTCTCAGTGGTGATGTACGGTGGCAGATTGCTTCAAATCGAACAACTATAGTAAATAAAGTCGAATATTTTGAACACGCAATAACTCAATGAACATAGACCATTTGAACACTCAAAATATCAAAGTTAAATGTGGTAACATTGCGACGTTTTTACATCATAAATTCGATGACGTGAGTTCACTACTACTTTGGATTTGATCGAACTGTGATCAAAGTTAATTTAAAAATATGTTACTACTTGTAAAACCTGTTTTCATAATATATTCAGTATAAGATCAATAATGTATTTAATGTATAACATTAATATAATGAATTTAATATTTAACATTAATATGCGAACTATCTATTATGTATGCGAACTATCTTAAGAGTCACTCACTAACATTTTTTTAAATGACATGTACTTAAGTCTACTTTCCATTAAGTTTCAATAATCAGCAAGGTATTGATGATTATAAATTACTACACCACAGAACATTATAACAAAGTATCATAAGTAGGATTATTTTCAGAACTATAAAAACTTTAGAGCATCAAATACAAGTATACATGATATTTATTTACTTTTATTTTATTACATATATTACAGATATTACAGTAATACATATTTATAACCAAAAATATATATTACATAAACAATAAATACATCAGGCCGATGACAACAATAATTTCTTTATACAAATCTTTTACTAAAATTGCATTGTTCCTTGTTCATTCATTTCACTTTTCATTCTCGCCCTTGCATATAGCTCATCTTCAATTTGTCTTCTCTGGCTTACGCTTCTCTACTACTTTCTACTTCGTTTTGTTTTACGTAGGAACTAACAACTTACCACCAAATGAGGAATTAAAATTCTATAAAACAATTTTATAATTCTTGGTATTCATTACAACATTCGTTTTAACTTTTAATGCACAAATTAACGTATTTACTACAAATTAACTATTTACGAAAAATCTTAATAACCTTTAGAATTACCTCTAGTGAAATGATATACTAAAAATCTTCTATCAGTCCTTAAGCAAGAACAATTTCTCTTAAGCTCATCTGTAAAATTAAATCAAAAGCTGATTTGAAACATCTATAAATCTTGTAAGCAAGGAGGATAGATAATTTTTGTTATTCTTGAATTTGTTAGAAAAGGAAATAATTTTAAAATGATATGTTACTAAAACTTGTTTTTACACTATTTTCAATATAAGATCAGAAATATATTAAACAAAGAGTACAGACGATTTTTGTTATTTTCGAATTGGGTTAATCTAAGTTGACGGACGGATTTTACTTTCACAGCTGTATATATTTTCCGATAAAGTAGACACATTAATTTGTTCTCTATACAAAAGTGTAAAATGTAACCCTACATGATCATACTATCCTTAATCGTTTTTACCTAGACCCTTTAACAGTTACAACAATATGGGCATAACCGAAAGTAACACAAACAGTTAAAATTAAATAAATTTGTTTAGTAATGTTTTAACACACTCACTTTCTGTTTTAATATCGTTTCAAAGGCAAAATTTGAGGATTTCTCTTCCGATTCAAAATTGCTTGCCGGTATTTGCTGCACAACGCTGCCAGATTTTATTTTAAAAATTACGCGACAGTGGTTGGTTTACATACAACAGAAACGATGAATAATCCACCCTATAAGAGTTAGAGGTGACAGCGCCTTGGCCAGAGCCTAAAATATTAGTTAATATATTTTGTGTCACCGATCTGAGGCTCGTACAAGGGTCACTATTTATATTTCGGGAATAGGAAAAAAAACAAATAGTTAAGCTGCGAATATATTTTGATTGTTTTTTCAAAACACTCGCCACGATGACCGATACACTTTTGCATACGCTTAAACCAATTTTTAAAGCATTTATTCCATTCCGAATCAGGCATCTTCAAAGCATGATTTTTGAATGCTTCAATAGCTTCTTCTTCTCTTATTCTTCACAGATGGGAACAAAAAGAAGTCATTGGATGTGAAATCAAGGCTGTACGGCAGATAAACCATCAATTCGATGTTTGAGTGCTCAAAGAATCTGAGCGTGCTCGCACTGTCATGATGAAGAACAATCAGGCGCTTCCTGTTTGTTTTCCTTATTTCAGAAGACTTCTGACAAAAAAAATGGTTGTGTACCAATCAGAATTTAGTGTTCTACGACCCTCTAGAGATACTGTTACAATATGACTAGTTTTCCCGAAGAAACAGGCCACCATTTTGCGCAAGCTTATGCAAATATATCCATGATTTCTCACCTGTCACAAATTTATAAACCTCTTTCGAACGATTGAATTTCTTAAGCATTTCTTTGCACCAATCGACACGAGCCTTTTTTTGAGCGATTTTTAAAATGTGTGGGATCCAACGCGAACATAACTTTCGCACAGCTACGTGTTCATGTAAAATCGCATATATGCTGATGGAACTAATGCTTAGGGACGCCGCAATCTCACAATAGGTGACGATCTGGCTTAATCATTTCGCATAGAGCATCGATGTTTTCTGGCACAACAGCCGATTTTGGTGGACCTTCACGAAACTCGTCGGACAGCGAACTACCACCACGGGGGATTACACAGTGGTTTTTGATGGAGCTTCATCGCCAAAAGTCAAATTAACTTGATTGATGCACTCTTGTTGTGATAATCCACGTCGAAAATCGTAAAAAAAAACCAAAATCGTTTTCGTGCGATGAAATGTTCACGATTCAGTTCCATTTTTTGCCGAGACGAAACTTTCAACTGAATATAAAATAAACAAATAGTGTCGACAAAATGTTCTGAGTACGTATATCGTCAAAAATGTAAAATTTTACGATGGAACCGTCAGATGGACTCACATGGCAACAGTGTTGCCAATTCCCGAAATATAAATAGTGATCCTCGTATTATGTTTTATTGGAATATATTTATTTGTAGCTCATATTACACAAAAGTAGCCTAGGAATTCTTCCTCGATATAAACTTTAATCGCGCTACATTTAACATCTTCTGGTATCCGCGTTTTCCGCAAAAAGGGAGACAAAATGTTCGCTTTTACTATTGTTTACATTGTTATTAATATTACTATTACTATAAATAATATTATATATTATAGTTTTGTAACGGAAAGAAAAGAAATAAATCTTAGATCATCGATACATCGGAATGTTACGAACCCATTTCAGTTATATTCGTTATATAACAGAAATAAAGAGGCATAAAAGTTCGGGCCATTAAAAATGGCATGCCGAATGATTTCATGTCGAGCGATTCCGATCGCTCGAAGCTCCACGAACGGGGAACACCATTTCCCTCTTTATATCGTATAGCCCACCCCCGAAAATAATTTTGATTATGGGGGCCGATCCAGCGGGCCTCGCCCAGCCCCTGCACGCACCGTCGTTTCGTCGACCCCGCTTTAACGTTTATTAATCGGGAAGTATAACTTATTGTTATTGTTGGATGTCGTGACTGGTCCTCGAAATTGCGCCGTGGAAACGGTCGAAGGCGTACGCCATGTTGGAACGTGGCCGAGAAATGGACTGTCGGAGAGAATAAGGTTGCCTTAAGTGAATGAAATATCGATTATGGGTGGGTCAGCTTGGAATGAGTGCCACGAATATTTCTCGTTTGATAACTCTGCGAGATCGATGTCGAATGGATCTGATGTGTATAGATAATATAGAAAAGTAATAGAATAAATAGAAAGTCCGTTAACGTTCATCGCTATTATAAAATACTATGACGCACTCAAGTTACATAAGTCTTAATGATTGAGACAGAGTAACAATATTTTTTACAGCCGGCTTGGTTCTAGGTAAAGGCGACAGGATGGTCCTCCTACTGTTGCGATAGTCGCGGGTTCGAATCCTGTTTGTGATTGTATAACATTTGCGATTATCTTTAGGCAAGAGTGCAAAATCCGAGAAGGAAAATTATCCCAATCACGCCAGTAACCAAGCTGGGTAAGACCAGAGGTCTTCTGGGATGATTTGTAAGTTGGTCATTCGCCAGTCCGTAGGCTTAATGCTGAGGACCGTGGTTGGGAGCCCACGTTAAACTGTAGGTCCATTCCAGATAAACCATCGTTGGTAAATAGTATATATTCTTTACATGTATTGTGGTCCTTAAAATTTTATTCTCTGGACGGACGTACCATGACATAACAGCTCTCTCTTGAAGATGTTTGGAGTTAAAATATGTATATTTTTCCATTTTATTTTATTAAAATAATTGTAGCTCTTTATTACTCGTATTTTATTTCCGAACTTCTCCAGCGAGCATTTTGGAATCATGTACCAACTACATCAATCTAAACAAGTGGCAAACAAATTACAAGGTGCTATATCTGGAGCATTCAGTAACGGGAAGATTTTCGGATTAGCGCATGAGCATGTTCATTTATTTGAACTAATAAAATTTGAGGGAACAAGCGCTCTTCTGGCAAGTGCATACATTTCGTTTTGTAACTGATGTTGAAATTTTTAGTCTATTTCTCTTTCTATATCGCTAGGTGGTGGAGAAATATAGCTCCATGAAATTAAAAAGCTATTAATACTTTCTTAAGAGGTTATTAAAGACCAGAAAAGAAATTATATGTATATTTAATAATTGGCACTGTTGTAATTGTATCTACCAAGTAAATGAAAACTGGGAAAAATTTGGAAATAAAAGTCATATTCTATTAGAAAATTTTTTTTCAAAAATCTGAAAAAAAAATTAAGTGAAAAACAACATTATATTGAATATTTCTCTTTTGATAACTCTGCGAGATCGATGTCGAGTGGATCTGATGTGTATAGATAATACAGAAAAGTAATAAAATAAATAGAAAGTCCGTTAACGTTCATCGCTATTATAAAATACTATGACGCACTCAAGTTACATAAATCTTAATGGTTGAGACAAATTGAGAAGAGTAACAATATTCTTTACAGCCGGCTTGTTTCGAGCAGTGGTAAAGGCGACAGGACGGTCCTCCAACTGTTGCGATAGTCGCGGGTTCGAATTCCGTTTGTGGTTGTTTAACATTTGTGATTGTCCTTAGGCAAGAGTGCAAAATCCGAGAAGGAAAATAATCCGAATCACGCCAGTAACCGAGCTGGGTAAAACCAGATGTCTCCTGGGGTGATTTCTAAGTTGGTCACTCGCCAGTCCGTAGGCTTAATGCCGCGGACCGTGGTTAAACTGTAGGTCCAGTCTAGATAGATCCTTGTTGGTAAATAATATATATTCTTTACATGTATTGTGATCTTTAGAATTTTATTCTCTGGACGGACGCAGCATGACGTAACAACTCTCCCTTGGAGATAGTTGGAGTTAAAATAAGTCTTTTTTCCATTTTTTTATGAAATAATTGTAGCCCTTTATTGCTTGTACTTTGTTTTCTAACTTCTGCAGCATTTTTAAATCATGTACCAACTGCATCAATGTAAACAAGTGGCAAATAAAATTACAATGTGCTATGTCTGGAGCATTCAGTAACGGGAAGATAATTTTCGGATTAGCGCATGGGCATGTTCATTTACTCGGTGGTGGAGAAATTTAGCTCTATGAAATTAAAAAGCTATTAATAGTTCCTTAAGAAGTTATTAAAGACTATTAAAGATAATAATATGAAAAGTTATCAATTTTAATTTTTATTATGTTTTAATTAAATACTACCATTCAAAAGCCAAACATATGAACGAATGCAATATTTAACTGTAGAATTATATGCATATTGAATAATTGGAACTGTTGTAATTGTATTTATTAAGTAAATAAAAATTGGGAAAAATTTAAAAATAAGAAGTCATATTCTATTAGAAAATTTTACTGCGAAAATCTGGAAAAAAAATGGAGTAAAAAACAACATCATATTGAGCCATCAATATCACCCTAATAATCTAGTGACTTCTGAAGGAAGAGTGTAACAAACAAGGAAAAATTAATATATTTTTTATACAAGAGCATAGATAAACAAGTTATTGTTTTGTAAAAATAATTATGTTTTAAGTGGAGATATCTTTTAGGTGAAAAGTAAGATGGCCTGCAAGATGAAGATTTTGCATAGACGAATGACATATACAAATATGTTTTCTGATCCATTTCAGATATCAAGTCCATGCACCATATTTATATAAAGAGTTGATGTAATGTAATATTATTTTTTTTTAAAAGTGCAGAAAACTTATTTATATATGTCATCCATCTATCTCAAATCAAAATTTTCATCTTGCAGACCATCTTACTTTTCACCCAAAAGAAATATCCAGTTAGATGATAATTATTTTTACAAAACAATAACTTAGTTATTTATGCTCTTGTATAAAAAATACATTCTTTTTCCTTGTTTGTTACACTCGTCCTTCAGAAGTCATTAGATTATTAGGGTGCTATTGATGGCTATTGTTATATGTTTTGTCTTATTAGTACATGTTAATCTATTCTTGGAAGGAATCCTGTTCAATTACTTCCTTTATTCTAATTTCGTTTTCTTCAGGTTTCGCTAAAGAAATTCTAGCAACAGTTCACCTATAAACGTCCATAGACATCTGTGGTAAGGGTTTCATAGGGTTTTTGAAGCTTTTATTGCACTAGGTCTACCTGGTACCGACATATGAACACTAAGACTTTATGACCATGAATGTTCCGCTTCGACGTCGATGTGGATGGCTCTCTTGGGGGAACTCGTGACTTTTAGCGCCAATCGCAATCGCAATCTGTCCGTTTTTGGATTACCAGCAACGAAGCAATTTCATTCAGTCCGTTTCATAGCAATTTCTCTTTCGTTGGATCTTTCACATCACATATAAATATCCGGAAATACTTCATTTATTAGTTACTCAGTTATCTAAGGGTTTTTTTTGTAAGTTTGTGTTGCATTTCTATCCAATATGTCTTCGAACTTATTTGAGACTCCAGGCCATTTTTTCTCATTGACATCAAAAAACCGGCAGTTTTCTAAATATATTTAATAAGTTTCGATAGCAATTATTTTAATCAAACAATAAAAGCCACTAATGTCAAAAAAGCAATTTTGAGAATTTCATGATTAGCGTTTGTACATACTGAATAGCTAAATAATAGTAAAGAGAAATATATGTTATGTTATGTTATGAAATGTTAAAACCATCGAATTTAAAAGTTTAACTAAAGGTGGTTTACATTAATACTTCGCATTTCCGCTAATATATATCGCTGATGCATGTATGCAATATGTAGAATTCCAGATTAAACTTAACAGTGCCACTAAACTTATATAAGCTTTGAGTTGTATTAAATTAGTTATTTTTATTATCCAATGAAAATTATAAACAATCTTAGTTCTTTTTCATTCTTGTTTCAATATTAGATGCTAAAAATGATCACTGATTTAAATAACTGGTAACTTGTTTTAATTATAAAAAATTTCATTCAACATATATATTACCAGCTCTGCAACTAGTTTTGTAATTAAAAAATTAAACATTTAAACAAAGCTGACAATAGCACTTTTCATATTATCTTTTCATTCTCATATCGTATTTCATTTGTCTTAGAAGTAGTCTATTACCAAACTTAAGTAATACCGTTGTGAAATGGTATAAACAATATTGAAAACCTAAAAAAAAGTTTAAATTAAGACAAAAGAAAAGTTAAAGCAACATAACTTCAGTTGTTCGTGTTTAGTTTTTTGACTAAAACAGTGATACTCGAAACAAATACAATAGAAGAACATTAGAAACAGAAAGTTATATTATTAGACCAAACTCTACAGCAGCAATATATATGTACAACAACTCCAATGTCATTCTGTAAGGCGAACGAATGTCCGACAGTACACATACAACACTAGATTCTCAACTAAACCGCCTCAGGTCTTCCTCCTACACGAAAAACCGAATTTAATATCACCATATTATAAACATAAATTAGAAAATAGGTGATGTAAATATACCTTTCATAATAAGTGTTGGAGAATTGTATCATATCTGAAATATTATATCTCTAAATATTTCTTTAAAAAAAAACAAGAACGATTCATAAAAAGGTGAAGTGTTTTTACAGATTATCATGTTGAAATTGTTTTAAAATGCAACAAAAAATATATAAGTACAGTTAAACATCAATAGACAACTCATTATATTTTCAAGTGAATAATAAATATAATAAATAACTTGATTTGTATGCGAAGTTATTTAAAAAAAGGACAATATAGATGCAGAGAAAATTATCGTATTATATACTTTTATATATATTTTAGCAAATATTGGAGTGACAATATTTTTCGTACGGGGTTATCTGGTGGGTGAAAGAAGACGCAAAGAAAATTTACGACACCTTTCGTTCTACATTAAAATTACTTGTCGGCTTTCGTTAAAAGGGCAGCAGCGCGTATAAAACACCGACTTGGTGTCGTGTAAGCGACTCCGGCGCGACTGTGGGAGTAAAATGGTCCTTCGAGCGGACTAATAGGGCTTGTTTTTTTTTTCTTCTCGATAGAGCGCTACGCCGGTACCCGCTTTGATTCACCCGCGACCACTTCGGATGACATTAGACAGGCGCCAGGTCACAGCCACAAAATAAAAAAGGGCATCTCGGTATTAGAAGAGATTAGGTGATATTTAGATTTGGAAGGCAATTAGTTTACTTTCTATCAATACTAAATTTATATGTGTATACCTCTATCAATTCATTATTGAAATACACTCAGTTATTATAAGAAGATAGCATTATGTTTATGTTCGTTATATATGCAAATTATATATTATTTGTTTTATATTTTTTAAAGTTAATTTCACTTCGTAGCACCAATGTTATTTAAAACATTCCAATAGGAATAAATAAAATGGATGGATCAAAATCATTTAAAAATTTGATTTACTTAGGCTAGTTTTAACGATCTTTCATAGTTTAGTCTATATGCTTTAAAACAGAACTTTAAATATATACTAATGTTTGTTTCAGTTTAGAGTTCTTTATTCCTTTGTGTATTAGTGAAAAGGTATTTACTATTAGTATTTATTTTTAAGCTTGTTTGAAACAGTGTTATTTCTGTATATCACTAAAAAAATTCTGTGCTCTGCATAAGCTATCAATGCCTCTGAACTCTTTGTAAAATAAAAATTTATACTTTCCTGTAAACAAAATAGTATTTATTTTTAAACTTGTTTGAATCAGTGTTATTTCTGTATATCACTAAAAAAAAATTATGTGCTCTGTATAAGCTGTCAATTCCTCTGAACTCTTTGCAAAAGAAGAATTTAGACTTTTCTGTAAACAAAATAGTATTTACTTTTAAGCTTATTTGAAACAGTGCTATTTCTGTATATTACTGGAAACATTCTGGTCTCTGCATATAGCTTATTGAATTTAAGCAACTATTAGTTGTTTATATGTATTCTGATCATTTTTTAACTTTAACTATACATTTATTGAGCGATCTATTGGTTCCATATGTATTTATTGGAATATTTTCCGTCATTTTCTATAATTTTTTTCGACTTTTCTGGCAATATGGCGACACCGTCTCTAAAGAAAGATGTTGTTTTGGCAGCAATCCCATCGAGTAGTCAGATGTTGCTATATCTGGTGAGTAAGCTGGGTACAGCAGAACTTTCCATTCGAGTGCAACATCCGAGCATTCTAATTCAAGAGGAAAACTTTGCGTATGTCAATTGCTATTGCTGGTCTTTTTACAACAATGCGTCATTTAATTGATTCAATTGACATCGGCAGACATCTATAGTAACAGTTTCCTTTGTTTTTTGCAGCTCATAATAAACTACACGATCTTGAACAAGCCACGGGCATGAGTATGAATATTTCGTTTTGGTATCGATAATGGATTTTGACCCATGACCTTTTGTACTTGAGATTTTCGTAAAAAATCCACTTTTCATTTCTAATCGCTATACATTACTGAAAATTCACCATTTTGGGTGACAGGTAATGAAATCTAGATGTTTGACACTGCTTCAAACGACATTTTCAATTTTCAATCAATTTGAGTGTCATTTTTAATTATTTTGAAGGTTTCTTTTGGTATGTAAATGCCTGGATTATTATTATATTAACTGCTAAGCTGTCTGATAGTTCTTTAACAGTTTAAGACGAATTTTTGTTCAATAAATCTTGGAATTCATTAATAATTTCATAATAATTCAGTAATAATAAAGGGAAAACTGTTATTTTTTATAAATATATAAAAATGTCACAGCCACAGAATTTTGCAGTTATTTATCAATTTTTTATATTGACACTTTTACATTTTCATCAATAGATATCGCTGATCAAAATACGTGCAGGCGCCTAATATTTAAGTTTACCATTAGAAGCAAAGAGATTGGGAAATGTTTGTATAAATCCTTTAATTCTTTAATCCTTTAACTATTACTGATTTACTTATTTATATATTTATTTATTATTATCTCCCATGCATTAAAATATTAAGTTAACTTTAAAATATATCGTTTCGGCTTGAAAAAGGATCAAACCCATACCTGCAGATCTCTCTATTATTCAACAGCTATATTTCCACAAAAAAATATGGACAAAATTTTTTATGGCACACTTATGGAATAGGTAGTTATGTTTCCTTCGGTTTTTACTAATGTCTTATTAGGTTGTGTTTCCAAACCACACGTGTGTCCCCGAAAGGCAGATACTTGACAATGTCACCGAGGTCATGAAAAATTGCCGCCATCAATTTTACGCCGCCCATATGTCTCTTGTCGTCGTTGAGAAAAATTTGGGGTGAAGATTTATCTTCTAAATAGTTAAAATAGCTATCAGTACGATCGCAGAAAAAAGAACGCCACATGTTAAGAATGAATTTAATAAGCGAAAAAAAAACAACTTAACTATATTTCCGTAATTATTATTTGTGAAGAAAATATAATATAATATATATAGAATATAATTAAAATATTTTACAAAATGGCCCCAATCGTTATCATAATAATAATAATAATCTGTCATAGCGACTCTAAATCTAAAATAACAATCTGGGTTTAGCTGGACTGAAACAACTGTTTGATGCGGACTTCAAACTACTGCCTTTGAAGAACAATTTTAAGAGTCGAGAGGATACTCTGAAAGGTTGAGGAATATGCTCTGAGAAAATTAGAAATCCGTGACCATTATATAAGTAGGACTGTTGTATTATTATGATATAACTGAAATAGTAGAGATCTTGATACGAATTTAACACCATTCAAAATAGTACATCTTGTTACATGTTGGAAATAATGTTTCACTGTAAATAATGCGACGCCTATTTATTGCTCAGTTTACATACAAAATCTTTTATTTGTAGTATATACTAGTTTTGTTTTGTGACGGTTAAAACAATGATTGTGTGATTTATCGAGCTTTTTGCGAGTGCAAATCGTTGGTGCTCGGTTATTGGAAGTGTTTGTGTTTGTGATTGTGGAAAAAAGCAGATTTGTTTAAGGTTTCACCAGTGACAGTAGGTAACTCAACACTCATTAGAGTCATATTGTTTCGACAAAAATAGTGGAATTTTGTGAAAATCTTTATAGTGCAAATCAAAGCTAAGCGGCGAAAAAAGTGGTGCCAAGATAATAAAGGCCGGGCACTTGACGATTGGAAGCCCTTGATGAATTATATTGTTTCCCACAAATGACCGCGATTATGTATGGAAAATCCCAAAAGAATCCTACTAATCGGACTATCTGCTTTCTAATGTTAAGCATAATGGTACTTCTGATATGATTTGGGCGCCCATATCGTGATATTCAACTTATTTTCAGAACTGCACAAATTTCAGAGCATCAAACATAATTACACATGATCTTTAATGTTATAAAAATAAATATGGAATAATACATGAAGTAATGCATTTTTGTATACTAAACCGAGTATATACGAATAAAAAAATTTTGAAATTGATATTTAACTTTAGCATGTATTTTAAAACAATAATGAACAGAATTAGGTGACTTATTATTTAGAATTTCGAAATTGATATTAAAGGCATATATTTAGAATCATTAAAACACCTAATAGTAATCAATGCTTTAAAATGTTTGCAAATGTACTGTTATTTACATTAAATGCAAAACAATTCATAATTTCTTTTATTTGTCCTATGTGTTCGATCTATACAGATTATGTAGTTAATTTCATTTTAACTATTTATTTTCATTATATATTTTCATTACATTCATACATTTCATTGCATATTTTCATTACTTCACATATGTAATCATAGAGTCCTTATCTTCTATCTATATCTCTACCTAACCTATCTTACAGAAACTATAAATGCTGTAGGCTGATTAAAACAATAATTTCTTTACCTACATTTTTAAATAAAATTGCTTTGTTCTTTGCTTATTTATATCAATATATTTAATTTATGTTCTATAGCTTTCATTCATCTCTTGCTTTCTACTTTGTCTTATGCCCATTGTGCCCCAATTAAAATACTATGAAACTATTTTATAACTGTTAATATTCTATGCAACATTCATTTAAACTCTTGATGTACAAATTAACATATTTATTACATGCAATATTCGGTTAGTGCATTATTAAGAAATGCCTTTACTAATAAAACCTGAAATTAATCAGAAGTCAATACCACCAAAATTTACAGCAAAATCTTAACAACCTTTATAATTAGCTTTAGTACAATAATATATTATATCTCCAGAACCATGTCAATTAATATCAGTCCTTAAGCAGGAACAATTTTTCTCTTTTCCTTTTTTTGACCAGAAACTAAAAAATTCAATCAACTGTGTGATTTCGAAAACCTAAATATCTTGTAAGCAAGGAAAACAAACGATTCTTATTATCCTTGAATTTTAATCTATGCTGGGATAAAATTTTGACATATGTCCGGTTTTTCTTTCACAGATGTAAGATAAAGCGCCAACGATAAAGCCTTCTGATAAAGCGGGTATATTAACTTATTTTTTCTGCAAAAAATGTAAAATATAACTTAACTATACTTATAACCATACTATTCTGAATATTTTCTTCTTCAAATTTGCCAGAACTCTTTCGATTATTCCCGTATTATTAAAATTATTATATTTGCCCTAACTTTCTAATAATTTCAATAATTCGCTATTGTTTTTTCGTTATTATTATATTTTATTATTAATAATCGTTATTATTAATAATAATTTGTTATTCATTAATGTTTCGTTATTGTCGGCGAGCTCTCCCCTAGGTTAGTATATATACTTTGTGTCACCGATCTGACGACTGTTCCAGGTTACTTGATTTGGACGTTTTTTGTTTATTGGAATGTATTTCTTTGTAGCGCATATTGCACAAAAGTATTAGGTCTAAAATTTCTTCCTCGATATAAGCATGCCAAATTCAAGCTTCCAAAGGCCGGCGTTTTCTTCGAAAATATTATTATATTTTCGCTTTTAATCAAACACAAACATCCATGTATCAACGGGATTCGAGTTTATTACACTACGAGTTTATACTAGTAACAAAACGAATAATCTACAATTCAACCCATTACTCCATCCGTAATTTAAAACAAGAAACTGTCACATGACGTTAGTTTTTTTAGCGTTACATTTTAAAATATAAATAGGAATTAAACATTCCGGACGTAATGAATAAATTGATTTAATTATGTGCCGATATCGTTAATATTCTGAACATTAATTAGCCGTCAAACCAGCTCGGCTAGATTCCTAAATAATTTATTTATAAATGCGTGTTTTAAATAATATACTGTGTCAAACACAAAATCGAATTCATTGATTTGAATCTGCCAAACGACAACGTACGTATGATACGACATTAACATAATATTGTCGGATTTCATAATCAAAATTTTCATAACCAGGGTGCGTTAGTATATTGTTTATTGAGCAATAAATTTAGTGATGTGTGCGGTAACTAAACACATTAGTCTCCGCTCTGACATATACATAGCACTACTAGTGACGAATCCGTATCATAACTGGATACTGTATAACTATCAATTTTCATATTATCCTAATTATTAGCTATTAGTAGTTTTATTGAAACCATTTTTGTTAAATTAATAAGAATGGAGAAAAAATAATTTCATGTCTTTTCGTTGTGATTAAGCAACTGAAACGATCGAAACAAATGCGTTACAGGAACCTTATATTAGGTAAAGGTAATATTTATGACTGATATACTTGTTCTAAGTGGATGCTGCGTTTCTTCATACAAGGTCAAAAACATTCATCATCATTCATGGTCATTTATATGATAATAGATGAATCATGAATCCGCTATTACATACCTAAATCAATTAGATCGTCAACTGAACCAGTTACAGTCGAATAAAGATGTTCCAAATCCACCAAAAACAAATTGTTCTTCAAAAAAGCATCAAAATGTTAAGCGCGTTGGATGGGATGTCTCCTTATTAAAGACCGTATTTTTATACATACTGTATATCTGGTAAAAATACAGTATACATACTGTATACATATTCTACATACAATAATATTAACAGATATACTCATTCATTCAGATGTCCACCTCTTGTAATTACGTATATAGTTGTTGCTGTAGTGTTAGACCTAACAATTTTCATTATTCCTTTTACTTATACCGCTACCCTATACTACACTGATTAAATCTAACCTAATGTTTTTCTGACTGACAGGCATCCAATTACCGAAATTATTGTAATGATACATTTTCCAAATGTATATTTTATGTATACAACTTAAGAATTTTAATAAAATGTTAATTAAATAAAAAAATACCATTTTTATTAGATTTACAGATGACGTATTAACTAAAAATCAACCTACTTTATAAAAAAGACTTTCTTTTGAAATGGAAAATATCCAAACTTTTAATATGATGTTTGAAAAGAGAATAATCCGCAAATGGACTAGATACTAAAAATGGTAATTTAAAATATGCCTACGTCAATTTTAAGTCACATGAAATATGCCCAGTTCCTCAAGCAGAATCAGCAGAATACGTCATCATTTATCTCGATGGCACGTAAAATTAGAAAGATCATATTAGCCAAAAAGCTTAAAGGAATTAATTTATCTGCCAACAATCAGGTCTATTTGGACATATGGGGTGCCAATATAGGTCTGAATTAAGTCCATAATAAGTAATCCAACGCTATCAAAACAAAGTTCCCTAATTAATTACAAATATCTACGTACCACTCAATCAACGAAGAATTTTGAAATCAAATATATTCACGAAATTTTCAAAATCTCAACATAAAATATGAAATAAATACTAATATACATCAAAGTGGTAACATTACTAGACCTACATAAACTAGACCACACAAACTTGTAAAAAGCGTATAACTTTAGCTTAAGTTGGTACAATATAATTTGGAAAATACATACTTACAGATTTATCCCCCACATTTCTTTCTTATGAACTGATCCAAGTATAAATGAAATGTAGTAATAAATTATTTATAATTAAGATTGTACTAAGCCTATCTAATAAATATCTTATAGAATGTAAGAGGCTTATTTGTACAACTAATATATTTGTACGCCTATCTACGAATAAATTGAGATATTTTATATTGAGGTATTTGATATACTTATATATTTAAACTAAAACTACAAGTACTATTTAATCAAATTATGCAATAAAATAATATAATTGTAAATAAATACTGTGAAAGTTATTTATTGCACACTCGTTATATTTATAGTTCCATGTCTATCGATTTTTGTTGAGTTTGTTATTGACGATATAGTTAAAACTAATATAGATTTCAGGAAACAGAATTTAAGTATTGCTACGATAAAGTAACATACATTTTAAAACGCACACTTGTTATCACTCAGGGACTTATCAAAACAATAGATAAAACTTGAAACAAACTGGAAAGTCAATGATAACATGACATTTCCATAACCCATAATGGTGGTGATAGTGTTATCATTTCGCGCTATTAGCTGTGATAAAACCCACATATAATGGTATACGATAACGAAAAGCTTTTGTTTTACTGTTTCGTTTTGGAATTATGCAGGTTGGTGATTTGTTCGAACATTGATCTTTATTTGTTTTAAACTAGACTCACACGTAAACATCAGGTCATGTGAACTAACAACATTTTGGATATATATTTGGAAATTATCACTGAAAATCAATCAATTACTGTTATATCAATGATTACTTAATGTTATTACTTATTATCTTTGTATATAATATATTACTATTATATATTAATATTGTGCATTAATATTACATATTAAATGTACTAGTATTGTCCAAACAATAGAATTTTTAGTTTTTTTTGTTGATTAAAAGTGTCAATTATTTGTATGAAATATTAAAATGTTTATGATGAAAAAATTTGGTTCATTCAATGAATAAATTTGTTTGAAAAAGTTTAGTAAATTAAAAACTATTTTAAAATTCCTTTTATAAAAGATAGAACTAAATCTTTACACTGCTAGACAGAATAGTGTAAATAGATAAAGATAAGTTTTTAATGTTGATTCAAAATCTGTGCAAGCTTCAGTATCAACTCTGAAGTATATTGAATATATAAATCTTAAACAATTATCCTACTTTGGCTTTAAATTCGGTACTTTTTGTTTTAAATAACCTTTTCAAATTCATTATCTAAAAAATTTAGCAAAATACATAATAGCTGAGATATAGAACTAGTTGCAGCTTTTCGAAATTGCAGTTATTATGAAATCGCAGATTTAAACTTAATGTTAGTTAAACAAAAACATTTGACTATATGAAGAGTATCTTGATTCTCCCATGTAAACGATCCATATTGTTTCAGTTTAATTCAATTAAGGTTATTGTTTAAATAAAATACGAATCTTATTCTGCAGACCTGACTAAAAAGAACCATAAGTTTTTTTACAAGATATGTTATGTTTTGGAGAGTTATCAATTACAAAAGTCATACAATTTCAATATGATGTAGTACATTTAGCACATCATTCAAGATAACCGTTTTATCCTCCTGCAGTGTTTATCTCCAGGATAGTAATTTTCAACCATCAGAACTGTCAGACTTTTCTCAGAAGTTGTTTTTTGACCCTTTGTATTTATATCTACTTGAAATTAAAATTGATAAAATAGAAGCAATTTATTGTAAGCAGATTTCTTTTATTTTCCTTTATAGTTCTATTAATACATATTTTTTCTCAGTATTATCTTAAAATCTAAAATATGCTGCGTTTACAGCTTTTGATTTAGTCAAAATCGTTTCGGACGAAATGATATTTTGAAGTGTACGAAAAGCCAGAAGTATAAACAAACAAAATCTATCAAACAAATTAGTCAAATTTATATTATACGAGAAGTTTCACAATCTTGTTAGTTACCTTCTTCTATCATGTTTTCTTGTGCTTGATCCAAAAGGTTACCATAATAATCTACGTTTGAATATGTTTTCAAATAAAATCCTGTTTATATTATAAGTTAAGTTTTAGTTTCAGACAACAATCCAACAATGTGTACATCTAGCAAAACCCATTAGTTCTTATTTAATGCCTACTGCTCTCTGATTTCATCGAATGTGTAGATTCACCTAACTTTAACTTTTCGGTACAAAAAGTAATCACTACCTGCTGTTCAAATTTAAATGAGTCGTAAACAAAGTGAAAAGAGAAACTGTGTTTAGTTATTAGAAGATGGGCTAGGAGATCTTACTTAGTCGCTTACGTACATTACGACATACCAATCAATCAATATTAATAAATAAATACAAAGTTACAAAATATTTTATAAATAGAATGTGATGGGCATAATTAGTTTGTGTAAAACAAAAACTAAAAAATTACCATACGGTCAATTTTAAATGAACATAATATGTTCAATAATATTATAACATACTCCCACGGTCAGTTATTAAACTGAAATATGATCAAATTGTAATCCAGATTATAAAACAAGATGGTCGGATATCGGCTTAAGGAAAAAATGGCATAATCGTTATGACCAGTAGCTTCGACACTAACTTAATTATAAATTATTTCCCATCAAACTTATGACATAAGCTAGACAAATTAATAGCCGAAATTAATCAAAAGCGGGGCAATTAAACCGATACCGAATGATAATTAGTGCGGTTCGAAGCCGCACTGACCGAATCCCCAACAACGTCATCCTAATTGATACAATTTCTCGACGGAGCAGAATCGATGACAGATCGGCAGAGTGGAGCCGGCTTGAGAAAGGGTTTCTGTGTAACGTCGCGTCAGAGGACGCTGGAACATCGTCTAGATCTGAGGCCCGCACGGTCGCGTTCCGTTTTCGAGATGACTTAACTTTCAGGTTGCGGCCGAACGAGGTAGACGCGGTGCGACGATCGAGGCACCAAAACAGTTACGGGTGCCCACACACGTTAAAAATCTTTCAAAGGAACAACTATAACCTTTATTATGAGAGTTCGTTATATGTTCACATATATTCTCCGAAATTTTCATCTGAAATTGCAGATTCATTTCAATTTTGATAACAATGGCTTGCAAAAATGTCTTTGCTCCTCCGTTGCATCTAAATGCATGATAACGTTATATTTCATGCCGCTAAAACACACATTTAAAAAAAACAGTTAGTAGTTAACAAATAGTTAAGCTGAGAATATATTTACAAACCAATTTTTAAAGCATTTATTCCATTCCGAATCAGGTATCTTCAAAACGTGATTTTTGAACGCTTCAATAGCTTCTTCGGTCGTTGAAAATCGTTGACCACGCAGTTTATTCTTCACGGATGGAAACAAAAAGAAGTCATTGGGTGCCATATCAGAGCTGTACGGCGGATGACCCATCAATTAGATGTTTTGAGTGCTCAAATAGTCTCTTGTTTGAGCCGATGTGTGAGAGCTCGCATTGTAATGATGAAGAACAATCTGGTGTCTCTTGTTTTTTATCCTTATTTAAACGAAGACTTCTGGCAAACAAATGGTTTTGAATTGAGATTGAATTTCTTAAGCATTTGTTTGCACCAATCGACACGAGCCTTTTTTTGAGCGATTGTCAAATTGTGTGGGATCCAACGCGAACATAACTTTAACAGCTAAGTATTCATGTAAAATTGCATGCTTAGGGATGCCTCAATCTCACAATAGGTGACATGACGATTGTCCTTAATCATTTCGCACACAGCATCGATATTTTCTGACACACCAGCCGATTTTGGACGACCTTCACGAAACTCGTCGGACAGCGAACTACGACCACGATTGAATTCACTATTTTTTTTTTTGGCCTAGAACCGGGTAGGGGAATCCTGTTACGGATACCTGGTCGGGAAGACCCGCAAGAATAAGCGAGTTGGACTGTTTATGTGGAGGCTGCCTCTGGGCTACCCACTAAACCCCACCCTATCAGCTGATCCAATGACCCTAACTGATACTTCTTACTGTTAGTAAGGAGGGTGCCCGTAACCGGTAACACCGTTAAGAGGCACAAGGGCCAGGCAAGGACGTGGCGTCGTTATCACACCACGCAGCTTGCGGTACATGAGTTAATCGCTCGCAGGAGAAGGTCGAGACAATTAGGAGTTAGAGCACGACGGGGTAGTGTCGGCTGTGATAGAATAAGGCTACGAAGAGCCGAATGAGTTATTGGCCTGAAATATCGGCCAGCTCGGTAATACATCTATTGTCCGAGAGACGAAGAGTGGAGAAATATCTCGAATAAACATCGGATATAAAATCGTGAACTTGGGGGACGTCTGTTTCTCTATGAATTTGATTGTTCCTGACGAACCATGGGGCATTGATAATTCTCCTGAGAATTTTGTTTTGAAACACTTGGAGACGTTCCACCTGGCTAGGGGAGACGTATTTTAGATAGACACTGGAGCCGTATAGAACGACTGATCGAACCAGCATCTTGTACAGGAGAGATTTTATAGATAGAGGAATCCTGCTGGCTCTGTTGATAAGCGGGAACAGCAAATTAACAATAACTTGACCTTTATGGAGGGACTTTTGAATGTGGGAATTCCACCTAAATTTGCGATCGAAGACAAGACCGAGATAGGTGGCTTCTGACCATGGGATTTCGGCGTTCCGAATTCACTAAACCAGCGATACATGGGGGTGATACGATACGTCGAAAATCGTAAAAAATCATGGCATGAAAATGTTCACGATTCAGTTTCATTTTTTGCCATAACATATTGGGGTGTACTAACACTGTTACCTGATATTAATACTTAGCGACACAACATTTTCAGTTACACTCTAGAGACATGGTACAGTACGGATCATCGACAATAGCACGCATCACTTTGTCTGGAATCTTTTTGTGTTAGAAATACTAGACTTTTTAGCAATATAGTAGGATTTCATGTGACCAAACAGGCTTAAGTATAGATTTGTACAGAAATACCTTGTTATCTAACGACAGCTTGGATTTGCGCCCAACAAACCAATACATTTGATATACTTAAATCAAAGTTGTTCTCGTTTAGCAAGTATGTGGTTCTTCCAGGTTAAAGATCGGTCTAAATCCATATCAGGATATTTAGCGTTCTCAGTTTGAGGAAGTTCACAATTATTGATATTCAACGGTAGGCATGTTCTTCTACGCAGAGTGAATATTACATGGCTAGATTTTGTTTCATTTGCTTTAATAGGCTATGTTTTCAGATACAGTTGTGTTTTATTAAAAATATTTTTAACAAAAAAATTGAACCGACCTCAAAAAATAAATAAGGAACTTGCTAAAAATTAATAAATAATCAAACTTAGATTTTTAACACAAAAAAACATTTTAAAATAAAATATTTACATATTAATGGTTGTAATAACTAAGCAAAAAAAAACAGAAACCTTGTTTAAATTATATACTACACTTATTTTATATTCAACTATATACCCACAATTTTGCTCAATACCTACCTAAACATTTTTATCTACTTACAATATAATTTTAACTACTACCAACTGATCACTTTGAAGTACCCAAATAAATGTTCTGGAATAATCCTTCTATTTCTATTATATTATTAAGCATCTTTATGTATAATTTCCAAAAAATTTCGAGACTGTGAATGTCTATCTTGGTTTAAGAATCATTATTATTTTTGATTCTTTCCAAATACTACGAAAAACAATTAATTCGTAATATTATGCTAAATATAAATGTTAATAATTTTACATATTCTTCTGATTATTCTTGTAACATTTTTCCGATTATTAAATCATATCCAGGAGACTTCTTATCTGCCTCATTATTCTTTGTTTAACTTCTCTGGCTGTAATTTTTTCATGTGGCAGGTCCATTTCAAATGTTGAATTAGTAAGCTGATATTTTTTTTTCATCTTTAGATAGCTCAAGAACGTGAACGAAAAACGAAACGTTTTAAGTGATTTGAGAAAATGTTAGCCTTGTGTTTATTGCTTCTAACCCATTTTTTTATAGAACACTATTTTTAATTACGATGAAGATTTAAGAAAGCAATAATCATTATAAAAGTTAAAATATTTAAATAGTAAAATTGTAAATACATATATTTCTTAAAACTAAAGCAACTTAGGTTCTTTTCATATGATTAATTGATCGATAAAATCGCAATATCGAAAATCATCGTATTTGATCAAATATAAAGTTGGTTCTACACAGTCCGTCTTCTTGAACGAATTTAAATGCGATTCTAAAAAGTGAATTGTGAATAAAAGTACCTCTTATTATATGTTATTATATTAAAGTTTGGATGCGTGATTTTATTTTTATTTTTGGTGACGATGATACGTGAATCTAAAATATAATAGCAACTACTTTAATGGTTTTGAGGTTCACTTGTAACTTTCATCAAAATAACATATAAATGTTCTCGAGCAATTACTACAATATATTTTTACGGCCAATTTTTATCTACTTTATTAATGCAATCGATTAAAGCCCTAAGCAAATTTGATTAACACTTTTCACCAAAGATATTATTATTTTTTGTGGCGACGTTATAGTTAACTTGTCACAAATGCAGCAAGAAATTCTTAGAATTTTATAATCTACATTAAAATAATAATTGTCATAAAGTTATTTTTGAGTTTTTAAATCTATTTTTTACACCGCATTTAAGAAGAGGTATAAATTATAATTGCAGATATAATTATTGCACAAAACTTAACAAAGCACATGATGTTTTACATTAAAACCAATAGACAACACAACATTTCAATATACCGATTAAAATGCGAAATCTGCGTAAAATTATGAACGAACTTGAAAATGATATCCTTTCTTTCTCCTTCTATTAATTCAAACTAATTTTGTATATAGAGATAAATATATGAAACTGTAAATTCAAAAATAAGACACAGACGATTCGAAACTTTCTTTCTTTGACAATACACTAGAAAATCTTGACAGAAAATAAAATTAGTGTGGGCGCATAAAATCTTCATATTCCTATTGTTTTTTTACAAGGCTTTCATTATAGGCCTTGTTTGTTTTTGTGGTAGAATATTATTCAGACTCATCTAATATTCCCCTATTCATACTAAGAAATCTCGTGAAGAAAAATATGAATTATGAAACCTTCTACACTGAGCACCAGAACTAGATGATTAAAGAAACTTGAACTAATAAACTAAAAGTTTGTGATGTTGATGTGTCATAGCATAAGGATGTTGGCCGTCATGGGACCTAACCTAAAATTTTACTTGTCTTATCCATCCAGTATGCATTTATCTTTTGCAAGACAGTTTTTGAATTGAAGTTATTAGTACAGTTTTTGCTGTTTTCCAATATCTGGTTGTTTTCTAATCATACCGAAGATAAAAGTTTTAGTTAAGAATTTATTTAAGAAGAACATGGCATACATATTCGAACTAGCTATTCATTATCCAGTAGTTTAAATCTAAGATTTCACCAACCCAGATTTTACCCAAACCAAACTTATTTAGTGTTTAATGGTACTACTAAAAGACACTAGTCAAAGGGCCTGTCCTTGTTTCTAATAAACCATGAAATATTAACAATGACATCTTTATCTATTTATTATTAATAATTTTGGATCTTTTAGTTGAACGATAAAAAATTAAAACATTATTTTTAGATCTGTAACACTTTGATTGCAGATTATAAGGGTAATATGTTAATTTGCTATTCTGTATGTTATTTGAGTTATTATACTATACTATATATACTTCAACTGTACTATATTAATTATTCTTCAGATTTAAGAACCATAGAGGTATTGACAGAATAAGCGTTCTTGTAACTTGATTTTAGTATTGATTGTAATACTTTTCTTCTTCAACACGCACCATCAAAGAGAAGATTAGCGGCAACTTGGTCGATTCTGCTTATTGCTTCAGTCTCATATATTACTTTGCTTTTCCTAAATATCTAAACATTTGCAATTTTTCTAACCAATTTATGAAATAATAAACGAAGGAACGATACGAATAATAAAAAACGCGTAAAAACAAATATATCTTATATATATCACAAATAAAACCCTCCATTTCATGCTCCATTATAATATTATTTGCGTTTTAGGAAAAGGTTAAAAAAAACACAACACAGATAAAACAACCACTATATAAAAATATAAGCCTATAAAAACCATCCACTACAAGCGACAAGGTTTAACGTTTGTGGTGATCTTTATGACTAGAATGTTTATTATGGTTTTATTAAATCACTCTGAGGTCGTTTTTAATGGATAATATTTGTATTTCGAGACAACACCGAACCGAACCGAAACCGCAAATTATATCTGAGATATGTAACTGTTAGTTATGGGAACAAACACGTTATCTTATTTTTTGGGTCCGTTTAAGTATTGTTTTTAAACGGGAAAACAACTTTCGATATTTATCATTATTTCAGTGAATATTTTCACATCAATATGTTTATAACGAAGGAGGAAATAGTTACGGTTTGATAATATTGTTATATATATTTATCTTACTTTAACCAATCGTAATTATAGACTACCACAGATTAGGCGAATAACAAATTATTATAAATATAAAAATTGAATTTAATATATTTTTAGATATAATATTTTTTTATATATATATTTTAAAGTCTCCTTTGGGTTTAACTATGGGTTTATTTGGACTGGGCCTAAAGTTTAAGGTGGGCTCCGAACCACGGTCCTCAGCATTAAGCCTACCGACTGACGAGTGACCAACTTTAGCAATCATCCCTTCTTCACCTTTAAATAGCTTAAAAACAGGAAAGGCTTAAATACATTTTTTAGGTGATTTGAGAAAATGTTGGCCTTGTACAAAATTAAATGCGATTCTAAAAAGTGAATTGTAAATAAAAGGTCCTTCTATTATATGAAAGTTGGGATGTGTGATTTTTTTATTTAAAAATTGAATTTAATATATTTTTATAGATATAATATATTTATATATATATTTATATATATATATATATATATATAAATATATATATATATATATATATATATATATATATATATATATATATATATATATATATTAAAGTCTCCTTTTACCTACTATGGGTTTATCTTGACTGGGCCTAAAGTTTAACATGGGTTCCGAACCACGGTCTTCGGCATTATGCCTACCGACTGGAGAGTGACCAAACTTTAGAAAATCATCCCAAAAGACATCCGGTCTTATCCAGCCTTACTGACATGAATCATATTCCTTGTCGGATTTTACACTCTTGCCTAGAACATTCACAAATGTTAAACAATCACAAACATACATTTACGACCATGCCCCAGCAGGATTCGAACCCGCGGCTATCGCAACAGTAGGAAGACCGTCCCATCGCCTTTACCACTGCGCCCCCAAGCTAATAAAATTATTATAGAACCAGTCATATATGAAGAAATATTTTTGAACTTTTATTGATATATTCCATAGCTATTTTGTGTAATTTAGCCTGTTTCCTCGATGCAGCTTTGTTGGCATATATCTTTGACTTACATTACAAATAGTCTGAACAGAATACAAACTATATAATTCCGTAAAAATAAATCGAACATGAATAGAGAGAAAGCCCATGATCTGATGGATCATTTTTGATCCCAATCAATTCAATTTGGCATTATGGCATTTGGTAGCATTGTTCAAAACACATTTTGTGAAGTGTGTTTGTGAAGGAAGAATTAGGTTATCCTGTGATAACGTAAAGCTCCCGTAACAGCCATAGTCACTAAACTCATTTTCAAAGTAGCAATATCCAATGTCAGCTTCAGACCGAAACCAGTACAAATAAGGGACACGTTGTAGAGGCATTTCATTTTTGAATATCACATACGGGCTTTTCAACAATAAATTAAGATAACAATGTACTCCATTCAACACACTCTCTTTTCTTTTTATGGACATTGTGCTTCCGGTCTTGTGTTAATTCAAATTTGCATATATTATCCAGGTCATCGAATTGATGATCTTGGACTTTCATCAACATTTTCTGGGGCTGTTTTGATGGTAATATTTGAACGTTTTGTTCTTGAGCGACCAGTACATTTGGTATCATCAGTCCAGTATATTATTTATCACGAAAATCAATTTATTTTTTGTCATATATAGTTCATCAGTGTAGTATTCTTGAAATTTTGACGCCTCGTGGAGTAAGTTTATTGTTACAACTAAAATAAATTATTAGAGACAAATTAAATGCAAACTTTAAAATTTACAAATTTATATTTTATATATAACGAACGTTTCGGTTTAAATTTGCAACAGAGCATGTCAATTAGATTTTTTTATTATTATTTAATTATTACAGTGTTGCTAGGCGTTTCCGACTAACCTACAATTTGTCTTTATGATAACTTAAATCTAAGTATGTAACTAGGAGGACTCATCAGCTCTATCTTAGTCTCTGATGAAGTAGTGTTTATATATGTCACTGCTGTATTTTTTATAACATGCACCTACACAGTACACAACACTACACAAAATTAGATAATTTGCTTCTTTTGAATCTGTGTCTTGCTCTGGTGGTATCCAAAAGTTGCAAAGTATCCGAAGGTCAATCCTGTAATATTTGGGTGCGCCCACAATACTTCCCAGGACTTCATTCTGAAAAAATTATATTCTGTTTATGTTACTCTTTGTAGAACATCCCTATAATTAAACTCTGTATGTTCATATAGGTTTCAGTATTTGCTTATATAACAGCAATTTATTATGTACTGACAACTGTAATTTTCTTCCAATTAGCCAATACATTTTCCTACATTTCAATTCCAGTTGTTTTTTATATGTTCTTCTTTATATGTTCCTACCAGCGAAGTTTTGCATTTATATTCATTCCGAGATATTTAGCGTTGTTGCTATATGGAATTATAGTATTATTTAATATTTGTGGTGCTTGTACGGTCTGATTGCAGGTGGACTGTACATGTACAGATTTACTTTCGTTAATTTTTTATCCAAGCTTGTGTCCAATTACTTACACTGTCACTTGCCTGTTGTAATCTTTGTGTGGCTTCTTTACTATTGTCTCCGACAGCTACAATCGCAGTATCATCAGCAAATGTAGCCATCGTAATATTCTCCATTTGTGGCATATCACAATTGTAGAGTAGATAAAGCATTGGCCCCAGTGGTACTTGTGGTATACCTGCTTAAGTTTCTTTTATTGTAATGTAAGCTGCTTCTTGTTGAACTTTAAACATTCTGGCTGTAACATACGATATAAGTAGTTCGGTGTGTTGTTTTGATAATATTTTCTGTAGTTTATGAACAAGGCCTTAATGCCAAACCAAAAATTATAGAAGAGAAAATGTCCATACTGCCATTGTAATCGCAGAGACCAGACATTCTACTCTCAATAAATCATTTAATCAAAGACCAATTATTTTACACTATCTATAAAGCGATGCTATTTTTCAATTTATTACTAAATATAAAATCAAATATTTTCATCAATCATGTACACGCATTTGTTGCAACTACAGCATTCAAATAGCCATATTTAATTCAGTAATGCGTAATTCATTCACTTAGACGATATCTTTTGAATAACTTTCATCAGCTGAGCTAAGGATATTGGTGAGGATCTGTGAGTAAGTACAAGATAACAAAATCTGAAATACGCATTATTCGAATTAACTTTTATGTACTATTAACAGAATAAATATAAGATATCGTTTAATATTCCTGTGATATATGACACAAAAATATAATTGGGAATATAGAAACTGGTATTACATTCAATATTTTGAATGCAGAAGGTATATTAATTTTATAAATGTATGTTAATATGTAGTGTCTTTAAATAAATTTTAACATTCAATTTGCAAGTATTAACGAGAGAAAATAAAAGCAAATACTCACTAAAATATTAATATTTGAAATATTCGAGTAACATTTCCGTCTCTCTAGACATCTTCCCTAATTTTCTTATTAAGGGTCACCCCTTTAGGTGAAAATATAACCCGCTGACACTAATTAGGCAGGCGCGTTATAGGTTAAGTGTCATCACACTGACGAGCAGCCAATTACGAACAGGAATGGATGTAAACGGCACATTCCAATGCATAAAAGACCTAAATTTGGAAGCGTCAAAAACAGATTCATAGCCTAATGTGATGCTTGGAATGCACAAAGTGGTGTAGTGGGCACATGCCAATGACAGACGCAGTTGTCGAAACATTACTGAAACTATACCGCTCTAAACATAATCTTCGCTCTTCGGTTTCAAGATTTATAACTTATATATTTAACTTAATACAATAATTAGAGAGATGTAAAAAAATAATGAATTCAAAAAATTAAATAATCAGAAGGGGCTTAATTAAATAATTAATTAAAATTACTTAATTAAAGTCTGCTAGTAGACTTTAATGGTTAGAGAGTGCTATATGTATAATTGACATAACAATTTATAAATCGATTACAGTCACCAAAATGTGCTCCATCATGGAATTCCAAGTTTCAACCTGTAAAAAAATTGAAAAAAATGAAAAATAAAATTTTAAATTATGAAATAAATAAATAATTAATTGATATTAAAATAAAACTTGGTTGGACAGTGTTACTTAAATAATTGCAAAATTGATAAAATATTAAAATAAGAAATGTATAATTATAAATTTTGACTTGACTAATAAATCAATAGTTTTCCATTCAATGATGATGTATTATAGTAGATATATCCGTGTATAAACCCGCAGCTCATTTTTAAATATAGCATCTATTTTTCTAATGATATTAAAAAAATAGTGGGTGAATGAATTATCATTTTAAATAGAAAATAATATAAGTTATAAATCAAACAAATTGGTTGTTATTTTCTTAATACATTAGGAAATACAACTATTTAAATCATAATTTATTTTTAATGTTGTTTTAAAGTTTTGTTCTTGCACTTTAAAAAATAATATAAAAAATGTATGCTTTACTTGCTGTTTGTTTTTGTTTCTGTATATATGATACTTGTAGTCATTCACTATTATTATTTACATGTTTAGATTATTACTAATGTAGTTATATGTTTAACCTTCAGCGTTGCTAATCTTAGAATCCAGCGTCTGTGTATTTGTGTTAGCCTCAAGGGTTGTAGCGGTTGCTACAGTACTCCCCCCTACTACTTCTATGGGGTCAAAATTATTTAAGACTCTTGCAACCACATCAATAACTCAGTGAAGGCTAGGGAATTGGAAATTGGGAATCCAACCTTATTAGGATTAGGATTAGCTGCCATCTCCACAAAAACAGGACAGAGTGCATCATTGGGTTTTTTTATTTGATTTGGGGTCCTGTAAAAGTGGCAGCTTACATGTCCCGTCATGTGGTGCAAGGTGCCCATGCGGTGTTGTTATGTCGGTTTGGGCTGCTGTGGTCTTCGTCCATTACGCTAGTCTCGTGGGAACACCAACCGTATAGTGTTGATGAATTTCTGATGCTTTCCTTCCATATACATTCGAACACTTGGATTCTGTTGAGCTTGATGATCCGATAGGCACTTTGGTCACGACTGCGTTGTGAATTGTAGGAATGTTAGCTTCTCGTATATATATATATATATATATATATATATATATATATATATATATATATTTATATATATTGACTTTTTGTTTTTTATAATACTCGCTACTATTTTGTGGAAGGAATTCGCACGGAAACAGAAAACGGTGACTGCTTGACAAGTTTCTTTCGATGTTATAGACTACATTCGGCCAATGGGAGAATAGAAGATATTAGGTTATAAGGTCGTCGTGCTGTTTTTTTATACCCAGAACCGTAAGGTACCAAAATCATTCGTGGGTGTATTTGTGGTGGCCTGAAGGGTTGCAACGCTCGCTACATATTTGTAGAAATGTTCGTCGGGTCGGTCAGTTGGAATGAATTGCTTGTCTGAGCACTCATTACTTTTGGAAGGAATTTGCACGAGAATTTAAAACACTGGTTGAAGAAATACTTGTTTATTTCGACTTATAATTGATACATGTGGTCGACGGGAGAATTGACAGGATATTAGGTTAGGTAAAGGAAGTACAGTAGCGCTCTGGAAATGTTACTGTTACAAGGGGGTGGAGAAAAGAAAAGAGAAGAGAGCGACACGTCGTCGTGATGGTCTTTTATAACCTGGAATTGCATTGTACCAATCCACCGCCGTTGGTAACTTTTGAACTTGTTGTACGTGAATGCGTAGTGGCCTAAAGGGTCGTGGCGATCGCCACATGTTATATTTGTCAGCGCCATCTCTGGTCTGCGACATCTATTTTCCGTATAATCCCAAAACATACAATTGAGCCACTCAATTACATACTACTGCTCAATAATTGACCTTCAGATAATTTTAAAAAGCCAACGCAAAATACAGAATTAACATTTAGTATAGCTTTCTAAATTGGCTATTTAATTAATTAAGATAAAACTTTAAAAAACTCATCTAAGGATTTGACTTCATTATCTATCTTGTTGACTATATAAATATTGAAATAAAATGTTAAGATTTTTGAAAAATTGTATATGGTATTTTTTCCAAAAACTTGTTGAAACAATTTCAACATTATTATAATTATTAATATACTCCAATTTAGATACTTTTTGATTTATACCTTCAAAATTTTATATTGAATTATGTAAACCAGTCATAACAAGAGTGAATTTAATTAACCCTAATAGATTTGCAGTTTGCAGTAAAAGCGAGCCAATAAAAGACTTATTAAAGGAAATCCGAAATGTCAACATTTTAGAATATTTTCGAAAAGTCACAACATTGGAACTTATCCATACCGTAAAGGTAATATGCCCAGATTTTTTTTAATTGTTGATTATATATATTAAGAAATTGTCTCATGAAAAAGTCACTGCATATATAGAAAAAAGTTTAAACAATTTTTTTACATTGATATTAATTATTCGAAACTTGTAATACGTGATTACGTTCATCATTGAAATTAAACTTAACAACTTGAAATAACACATAAACTAATGTGAGTAAGATAAGTTCCATAAAATGTATTTTAATTTTATGCAAAATACTTATACAAATAACTTATAAAATATAAATATATACAAATATACTTCCTAGATAATAATTAATAGTAATATCACGGAAATCATATAGTTATAGACGTATATAAAGTGTAATATAGGATAAATTTGCTTGTGATGACGTACAATGGCCCTGTAAATATAATCAAATATCATAAAACACACAAACTTTAATAACATGAAAAAACCTTTCTTTTAAAAGGAAACAAAAATAAGCTCAATCTATTTTAAGAGTGGCGTTTATTCCTGAAACAAAGATAGGTTCTCTTTTTTAGGGCAAGCTGCGCTCTCAAATGCACATGTCGAAAGATAATGAGTGGGCCCTAACTAAAAGATAAGATAGTGCGAATACCTGATGGGTTTCGGCATTAGGGATGTACAGACTTTGACACTTAAACGTATGGCTTATTTAAAGCTGCACGCACGCACTCCTTACTCATTAAATTGATTTTTAATTAAATGTATGCACATGCCACTGATCCTGTGGAATATTATTTAAAAAAAGTAACGCAATACGCGTTAACAATGACTTAATTTGATTAAATTAATGAGTCTCAATAATAACGCGCGTGCTAAATAATTGACCTTTGTTTATTCAGAGAGTTTAGATAAGTTTCCGGTATAATAAGAAAAATAGAACCAAAAAATAAAATATATTATTATTAAATTTGCTTATGCTTGATATAAAATACGACACAACGGTCCCACTATTAATGCGATCGCATCACGAGTTCGAATCCTATCGAGACAAGGGTACAGATTTTGTGTGTGATAAAGTTGATTACTGAATGGTGTCTAAATTTATTGCTCAGAAACGTAATTGTGAACCTACGGTGACTAGTCTAGAAAAACCCTAGATCATAAAGGGATATAGAATATTACAAAATATATACCCATTCATAAGAATACGTAATCATAATGAATTCAATTTATAAATATTTTCATTTTATTAACACACACTACACTTTAAAATTAAATCTCAGTAAATCTGCTAACAAGGTGATAATTATCTGAAGGGTTCGAATAGAAAAGCAATATAATAGTTTCTAGTTGAATTCAATGAGATTATATAAAAATATTTCCTTGTTGGTACTATTGGAAATGCGGGTAAGTAGTATGATCGTTAGTGTGGCTGTCCAGAATGTCCGGGATTCGAATCCCTCTTTATGAAAGGATAATTGGTTCAGGATAAAAGTAAAACTTGATCTTATCTTTTCCCATCAAGAAACAAATCCCGTGTCGAGAAAATTCTTGATTTTCCTAGTTGCTTACATGTATTTCGGTCAGCGATATTTATTGGCAAAAACCGTTACACAGGCTAACCTGATTGTTAAATTTCGATTGTTTTCGAATTTGTCTACATCAAATACTAATTTACATCAAATACTTTTAAAAATATATGATGATGCCGGTCCGTCAAACCACAATTGTCGGCTTTGGTTTCTACGATTTAAAAGTGTTATTGACAAAGAACGATCTAGCAGACCAGCAATATTCGAAGACAATTAATTGCTAGACTTATTGGGCCAAACACACCGTTCAAGCTATTAAAAAATGTCCAGACAACAGTGAATGAATTAACTATTTCCAGAAGCTTAGACAGGAAAAATTGCCATCATACAAATTGATAAAATATTCGATTTCGAACCGTTTCAATATTTCGGTTTCATTGCTTGCCAGGGAAAATAGAGCTATTTGTGGCGTATTACGGCTGACGATCAAAAGTAGATATACTACGACAATTCAAAATGCAAAATATAATGAGTTAGTCCAGGAAAGTGTTGATGTTCATATGGTAGCATCAACAAAATATAGTGTATTATTAACTGCTAAAATAAAAAGAAACTATTAACCTAATAACGTCAATTGAACATACTGAGTGATTTATTGTTGCAAACAAGGTGCAACAATAGTGAGTAACAAACATAAAGTCACCCTCTTGCATGACAACGCACATTGCAAGAACTATGAAGCATACACTGGTATAGCTCAAATGGAAATGTCTGCCGCACATAGAATTATCACTAGGCATAGTTCCTTGTGATAACAATTTTTTCACATTCATAGAGGTAGATATTAGGATTGGTGGCAAATCAATATTGTTCTTTCAACGCAATGTCGACATGTTGTCTGAAAGATGGCAAAAAGTCCAAAAAATATATTCAATAAATTCATTTTTAAAGTGAACAAAATTAACAATAAAATACTGCGCTGATACTTTGCGATTTATAATTCTAAATTATTTATTTGTACTCCATAGTTTAATTTTCACTTCACTATTCAAGCATTGCTACCAGTCCCTAGTTATGGCTACATTTGGAGTTAAAAGTTATACACAGTATGAAGTTAGACCAATGAATATTTTTTGCAGCTGATGTTTAAGCTTCATCAAGACCACGTTTGATCAACAGTTCGGATGCAAAAACTCCTCTCAATTTTCGTCATTATATCAGCAGTTTACAGATCAAAAACGCCTTTAATGCCCATACATTTTTGTTTGTAATGGAGTCAACTTCCTTCCTTTATTATCATTTCTGAAATTTTTACGCATTTGGATATTGGTAAGTTAGGCCCATCTAATAATAGAGAGACAATTCAATAGGGGGCTCTGGAGAAAAGTTTTGCTTTGGCCAACATCTAGATAATTACACATTTTTTTTTCTCTTTAATGAAATGAACCCCCTCAACGTGATTATTAAATTTTTAATTCACTTTAACAAATTTGTTCGTACTTGGACAATAAGATTTAAGCACTATTTAATTACTGAATCGCTTTGCTTTTTTTAATCCTCTCTTAAAAGGTCTTCTTTCGGAAAGGAATTAATTTCTAAAATTAAAAAATAAATATTTGATATTTTATATGATTATTAATATGAATAAACGTACCTCAACATACAACAACAAATCACACTGTAACGATTATGATTTTTTTAACGGTTAATCCAGTCAGTTTGAGATGTTTAACATTATCAACCATTTTTTAAAGTCAACTAAATATTTCTTTGAAGTAAAACGATTCTGCATTTCTTTAGTATCTGTGCATCCGGATACACAACACTTTCTAGCTCGAGAATTCACTTTACTATTATACTTCCGTCTTATAAATACTAATGAAGTAATAACTTAATCTCTAAACGTTATAAAAATCTGCTCCTTAGGTTCGGTACACTGAAAATGGTGTCCGAAACAAATAAACAATAAAGGCGCTATAGAGACGAAGTGAACCAATCGGATCCAGTAGCGGCTCATAGCATAAGTTAAAAGTAGCGTCATCTACATGTTGGACGTCGCGAAATATATCCCCAAAATTTCCTATAAAAATATCTATTTCTCTATGGTCAGGTCATTGAAGAATCCCTGTAAATGTTCATCAATAAATTTCTGCTACAAGCTATCAGATTCGTCCTCTTAAATCCGCAAACTAATATTAAAATGTCTTTCATTCTAAAATAGTGAAGTAATATTCATACATTTTTGATAAACTATACATTTTATTTGATAAAACAGTACGCGATAATACAAAGTTAAGATGTTCATAATTAAAAAAAAATAATAAAGTTGATTACCTAAAGAAATAATAATAACTTTAATCATTTTTAGACAGCTTTTAAAAAGCACAAAAACGCCATCGCATCCCATTTCTTTTATTACAGAACTCAACAATCAACATATAACCTTCGATTTTATTAACATATTTTCAAGTTTCCATTAACGCGACTTTATTTAAATATAAAATATACATTCTATTCGGGCTTTTAAGTGAATCTCCTTTTGGTTTATTGAATGCGGCGACCCGGCCCTCTCTCTACATGAGAATATGGAGCGGCTCCATAATCGGCTTAATTGGTGCTCTAATGGACGATGGTCGTTGGCCGTCTGTTGTTCATGGTCTTTCGAAGAGAACCCCATGCGAGGAGATGCGTTAAGGCGTGGTCACGGAGTAATAACCCGTTGAGGATAACCCACTGACAATGGCTGATACACGGTCGATAATGTTTTTAAAAATCGACACAGACGAAAGCTGAAATGCCGTCAGACATTCTTAATCGATATGTAACCAAATGATATAACAGATAAGATACTTTAATCTCTGGTCCCCCTTACATCTTAATTAATAAAATCTTTGAATAAAAAAAGTACACGTTGGCGAAAATATATGCTTCAGTGAGCAATATATATGGTTGTTAACTATGAGTAGCTTAAAAATATAATATAAAAGTGTGTGTGACTACTTTACTAAAAGATCAACCAACCGACAATTCCTTTAACAATTAATTTTTTCCTATTGTAAAATGAGTAAAGTGAATAATTTAATAGCACAACAAGCGATGTTTTACACTTGCGATTTTAAAATAAAAGCAGTATGAGTAATATTCTGGCTTCTTCTAGTTATAATTCTTAAAAAGATTTTAAAAGCATTTAAAAAATAATTAGAACTGTTAAACGGCATAACTTTCCAACTTTTATTAAGTTCTATGAATATTTATTAGCATCCAGTATTGTTTAAAAAGAACACAACAAATTTTTAAGTCGTCTATTAACATATAAATATGTTTTATTTTATATTTGTATATTATATATTTAAATATAATAATGTATATCGAGACAATATAACAATTAGTAATTATAATTGTAAACAATAATATTATTAACTTGTTATCACTACATAGTATAAAACAAAGTCGCCTTTTCTCTCCCTATATCCCTATGTGCGCTTAAATCTTTAAAACTACGCAACGGATTTTGATGCGGTTTTTTTCAATAGATAGAGTGATTCAAGAGGAAGGTTTATATGTATAATACATGCATAATATACTAAGGCAACATTGCTAATTTTAGGCTTATTTAGCAATTAGCAAAAACGCTGCCTAACCCTACGAGTTAGATCAAATTAATGTACTACAGTATTGTACACCATAAAAAGGTATACAAAAAAGTCCGCGATGGTATATGTTTATCTTTTAGGGATAACCCACATTAACCATTTTTATTGTTTACTTTTTATGTGAGAAAATGGTTTATTTACGAAGCTATTTTAAGCAATACGGCATTAATCCTTATCGAATTAAGTACCTTAAATACAGTGTGCAATTAATATAGATCAATATGGTTCCTTACAGCATGTAAATTAAACAAATATTTTCGGAGATATTACAAATTTAAAATTTGCGTTTAAAAATGTGTAATGTAATAAAAATTGTATGAATTTAGATATTCCAAAGATAGCAGGAAATCTTCATAGTAAGTATAGGGAAAGAGGAATTGTTTTACTCCAAATATAATGCGTGCAGGCCAAGGGCAGTAATGAATGAACCAAAAATACTGGATCGATTTTAATCATGTTTTCATTGAGTGACATAGGCATATATATTTTATGCCCGTGCAAAGTCGGAGCGGGCCGCTATGTTTTTATATACAACGTTCATATTTTTTCTGTAGTGTATTTAATTTAGTATCAGCATTGCACCCGTGCGAAGCCGGGGCGGGTCGCTAGTATTCTTATATATACAGTAAATAAAATTATTTTGACTTTGATTGCTTTTCTTTTTAATTGACTTGATTGCTTAATATAAATATTATTATTTACCTCAATATAATGTTTATTTGACATCATTTGAATTCAAAATTTTAATTAATCTCCACTATGCAAAAAATTTTATCTTGTAATATTAATTGTGTTATTATAAAGTGATTCATTATATAAAAGAGTTAAATTAATTAATGTAATTATACAATAATTAATTATATAGCCCAAATGATATGGTTTATTTTCTTTTCAGATGTCACGGTAGTAACATTCCTCCTAGGTTTTGTTTCGTCGCAACATGTTTCATTCGACTGTCAATTCAACGGGCTACAACGACACTAATTCTGGATTTCATCAACATCTTCAGCAATCACCGGTGTACGTTCCCACCAATAGATCAACCGCAATGCCCCAGTATCCTTCACCGGCTAGTAGCCATTTTGGTAAGAATATTATTTCAAGCTTTAATAATAATGCATTTTTACTCTTAACGGTTCAATGGTCTACCCATAACATAATAAAATAAATATATAAAATCAACAGAAATGACTGTGTAGTAACAGCTCATAATAGTAGACAAAGGTGGCATTGTTAAATATTGCCTTAGAACATTTTTTTTGTTAAAAGTAGGTTAAAGTACTTTTATTCAAATCCCTACATATTCATTATTATTTTTTTATTCATAATTATTATTACTGAATTATTCAGTGTATGCAAACATTAAACATGGGACACCCAAATTGTATTTTGAAGATCATTACATTTCCTGTTTGACGTAAAGATATCTGCTACCGATGCTCATCAAACATTCTTAGAAATTTATGGTGATATTGCTCCATATCATATCCCAATTGCCGGTTTTGTTTTCCAGGATTTCAAAGTAATGGTTTTGATATCAATGGTCTAAACAACCAAGAAAGTTTGAAGACAATCAACTGTTTGTAAATGCGATGGAAAATAATAACAGAAAATGCTATTTCGATTAATTTCATTATTGCGATTTCATTGTTTAGCATGTAAAATAGACAGTTTTGTGGAGTATATTGTAAACTAGCGATGAAAAATCTACTGTGACGATCCCAAGCACAAATATCATGGGTTAGCTCAAGAGAGCCACTCACTTCGACAACGAAGCGAAATATAGGTACCGGGTCTTACCAAAATATGACAGGATCAGCAAGATGTAGTGTATTTAGAGCTGCTAAAACCGAATGAAACTGTTGCTGCAGCAGATGCTTACAATTGAACAAATTGAAGGGCGTATTATTACAAAAAAGAGTAATCGTGTCTAATAGAGGTAAAATCATCTTCTTGCATGACAACTATCGGCCACGTGTCGTAACAGCTTCGATAGCATACTGACTAGACATAATTCCTTCTGATTACCACTTGTACAGATCAACGCGGAAATGGTGGAATGAATAACTGGCACATGGTTTCAAAGTTCTGAAAATGCGAAAATTCTTATAGTTTAATGTTGTCAGAAAGATGGAAAAAATTTATAGAAAATGTTGTAAAATCATGGAGAATATTTTGGTTAATTTCTGTTTTTCTTTCCTTTTTTTTGGTTCCTCTGTTTTCTTTTGTGAAACATTTCAGAATATGTTACATGGAAACACCTATTGTTCTATACAATGTATGCTCTTATAATATTAAATTGATATAAACAAGTAGTATTTTCAAATGGTTTTAACAACTCATAACAGGTAAACTGAAGAGTCCCCGGCCTGACTCATAGGTGGCGCTACTATAATTAAATCCATATGTTTTTTTAGTTAGCCATGTTTTAGTATAAAAGATGCTTGTATAAATTTGATAGCTGTCGGATTATTAGTTTGTGAATTATAGCATTTTGAGTGAAACAACTTTTGTTATTGTGAAAAAAAATGGATAAAAAGAAATTTCTCGTGTTGATCAAATATTGCTTTTTGAAGGGAAAAAATACAGTTGAAGCAAAAACATCACTTAATATCGAGTTTCCGAACACTGCGCCAGGAAAATTAACCATCAAGGATTGGTATGCCAAGTTTAGACGTGGTGAAATGAGCACCGAAGACGAAAACATTTAAAAAAAACAGAAAACGATTTTGAATGACCGTAAATTGAAATTGAATGAAATAGCAAACACTCTAAAGATATCAACTGAACGTCTACATCATATGATTCACGAATATTTGGGTATGAGAAAGCTCTGTGCAAAGTGGGTGCTGCTCGAGCTCACTTTTAACCAAAAACAACGACAAGTTGATGATTCGGAGCAGTTTTTGAAGATGATCAAGCGTAATAAACCGAAGTTTTTGCATCGATATGTGACAATGGATGAAACATGACTCCATCATTTCATCCTGAAGTCCAATCGACGGTCATCCGAGTGGACTGCACGCAATGAACCCGCTCCAAAGCGTGGGAAAAGGCAACAGTCGGCTAGCAAGTTTATGGCGTCTGTATTTTGGGATGAGCATGGAATAGTTTTCATTGACTACCTTGGAAAAGGAAGAACCAACAGCGACTATTACATAGCGTTATTAGACCGTTTGAAGGAAGAAAACGCCGAAAAACGGCCGCATTTAAAAAAAAGAAGGTGCTGCTTCACCAAGACAATGCACCGTTTCACAAGTCACTGAAAACAATGGCAAAAATCCATGAATTAGTCTTTGAAAGGCTTCCTCATCGACTGTGTTCTCCAGATCTGGCCCCCAGCGACTATTTTCTGTTCTCAGATATCAAAAGAGCGCTCGCTGGGAAGAAAATTTCGTCGAATAAATAGGTTATCGCCGAAACTGAGGCCTGTCTTGAAGCAAAGGACCAATCGTACTACTAATAATCGTATTAAAAATGGTATCGAAAAGTTGGAGGGTTGGGGAGTTGGACTGTTATCGAAAACTAATTTTCCCAAATAATGTGTTTTACTATGGTAGGCCGGGGACTTTTCAATTGACCTGTTAATAAGTCATATTTCCCCATTCAACTCTATACTCTACATTCCATTGGCGCAATTGGTATGATGATATGTTATTTTTACTGTAACTATGAAGGAGTAGTTTAGCTGTTTCATCTGTTTAGTGCAATAACAATAGCTTTTTCATAATTTGTCAATATTTAATTTGTTCTTATGTATGTTAATTATTTTTGAGACATATCTTCGTCAATGAATTACTTCCAGTTCATATTCATGTATCTAAGATTTTGTATAATTTCTTGTCTCATAGATATGCATAAGAAGTATTAAAAGAATATCGAATTACTGCTTTTTATTAAACAAGAATTAAATAGGTTATCAAGAAATCCATCAACTCTGTCTCCATGTTTAATAAAACGGTTATTAGACATCGGGTTACATATTCAAAGTGATCTACAAATGGTTTTAATTTATTTGCAGGTACGGCTGCCCACCAAAATGCTTGGCACACGGGCAGCGGGTATGCGGAAATGGCTGCACCTGCTGCTCATGGTTTAGGCGCAACTACACATCATGCTGGAGCGTTGGCGGCCGGTCAATTTTACGCGCAAAATATGATGATGAGATCGTGGGGTGCTTACGATGGCGGATTTCAACGAAGCTCACCTTATGGTAAGCATTATCTAGTTTAAGACTTGTCGGTATTTCTGATTTCAATGCATATATTAAAAACTCGTTTACTATCGCATTATACGCTTTATTAATCCTGTTACGATGGTCATATTAATTGTGTGTCAGTACTGGCAGTGTCAATGTTCTTATATTTGACTCGATTTGTTTATATATTAGTTGGAGAAAAATATATTTTTATTATTTAAAATATTGCTTTCTTGACTTTATTTATGGGCTAAAATTGTTTTTATATAATCTGTGATTCATAAGTATTACATAGTATTTTTATTTAAAAACCTATCTTAAGCAAATTTCCGTATTTTAAGAATGTTTTAATTATTTTTCCTAAAATTAATTATACCATCTTCGGAATTTCCATATAATCACTGCTTAAATAATAGTAATTTTAATTTTAACTTCATATAAAAGTTATGTAGTCCTACTAGTTTAAATAAAACATAACTCAATAATTACGATCTTATTAAATAAGCAGCACATTCTTTGGAATTTCAACTATATGCATAAACATCAGTTTTTTGAACAGTCATACGTTCATTATAATACATTTCTAGAGAAGTCATTTCGATGCCCTAACGTTAAACGATTTTTTAAATTTATGGATGTTTTTCATACAGGTTATGTGCGTTGTGGAGTTTTACCCATTGCTCTAGATTGATTCTTTTTCGATTCAATCGCTTCAAATAACATTGAATATGTATAGCCAGACCATTATTATTTTTGGCTAATGTGAACTTTATATATTAATTTTATATATTTTATGCTTTAAGTTTCCCTAAAGCGTTGTCCTTTGTGAACCGATTATCCAGAGATCTTATAAGTTTCTTAACATAGTGTCGTCTATGCTACACAAGAAACTTATTGACTGATGTGTTATATATGAATGCTGTAATAAATGTTTCTTCAGTTAAGTTATACAAAAAGAAGTGCATATTTACACATATTTATTGATAATATATTTCTTTAAAACTATATGCAAATATGTGGATGTATATATGTAACTCTAGAAAAAATTTGCCTCTCTTATATAATAATACTATTTAAACTTTTATTATTGGTCCTATATTATCTATATTATTCTATATTATCTTTATTGGTTAACTATATTATCTATAACAAATATAAAACATATTATCTAATAAATCCTTTTTCTATCATAACCTATTCATTTCATTGACAATCATAAAATATATTGAAGAGTGACATTCATATATTCAACATTAATACTTCAGTTTCATAACAAATATATGTGTTTCTGCAAAAGATGATCCTATTGTATTTAGGATCTTTATATTCATTAAAGAATTTTTTTATAAGCTTGTTCTATTTATTCTTGCCTCTAACTATTGATCTATTGTGACCTTACTGTATTCAGGATCATTCCAAGAGATTTGTATTTTTATATTTATATAATTTGTATTTTGTTTTTTTATGGATTTATATCTTTATATTCATTGAAAATTGTTACATAAATTTATTTTTATAATTATTTTAAAACATATTATTAAAAAGCATTTAATTCAATATCCAATAATGATTGAGTTAAAAAATAATGTTTATTATGGAAAACAAATGAAAGAAGATAAAACTATATTACTAGATATAATAATAACAATATATTTTACAGTTACAACATAATAAAAATTTTAAACATTTACCATAAACATTTTACATAATAATACTGATATATTTTACCGTAATTCTTAATTTTTATTACATATGTATTTAAAATTGTTAAAAACCACGTATCAAGTAGTTGAAGATACGAGTAGTCAACCACTCTATAGAAGAATGTATTGCTGAAGTTCATTCTTCTACTGTAACAAAACCAACATCTCAAATAAAATCTCTAATTCGTTTGGTTTATGCAGTTGATCATCTTCTTTTTCAAAATCAGTATCTTTAAATATTCAAATATTGTTTAGTTATTTTTCTTACAAGCTATTTTCATTATATAGTTCTAACTCACTCTAAGTTTGGATTGAAAAGAGACCTAGAAAGCTGTCTGATTGCAAAATAGGTAGAATGATAAGCGAACGATTCGCTTTTCACTGTTTCCTTTTAACATTGACTAATTTAAGCCACTGTAACTTTTTAATTCTGCTTTTATAACCCAAATAGAAAATAAAACAGTTATCTATTATATAAACTATTGGAAGGTGTCAAGAAACCATATAATATAAAACCCATTGTTTTTACTTGTATCCTTCAGTCATTCTGGTCTTTAAAAGAAGTGTTTCTAGAAAAGAATTACATTTTTGGAAAAGAAACATCATACCAAAATTGTTGGTCATTCACATATTTCTGTGACAAGTTCATCTAATAAATATTTCTCTTTAAAACACTCAAAATTAACATATTTTGCATAAATTACTATGGAATTCATCATTACAAGAACACGTATATACATGCATTTTAGTTACTCCAACCTCTTGGATTTTATAGTGACTAGGCCGATCATTAAAACTAGAACCAATCAATAGTTTTACGGTGATTTTTGAAGTCAACGGATATATAGGAATACTTTTGATTCCGAGACAATTTCATTGTTGTGCAATGTAACGAGATCATGTTTTGTGATATCAAAAATTGAGAACGAAGATTGAAAAATCAAGGTCGTCTACCAACGAGTGTTCCTTGTACCGGCTGATACACTATAAATAACATATTTAGCGAAACAAAAATACCAGAATAACTTTCTGCAACCGATAACATGTATTTATTAGCGTCAATGTTCGAATGGAAACTTAAACTGCCAAAATTAATCTGATACCGCTGCCTAATTGATTGCGTTAATACAAGTTTTACGAGACGACCGATCTTATAAATCCAACCTGGGTCGGTAATTTAAAACTGCATTAGGAAAACGATAAGGGGGCTTCAATGTAAATCAGAGATCAAAGCGGTTTCAAAAAACGACCAGAACAGGCGGTATAAGCGCCAGACCGCGGTTTGTTTCATGAAGACTCTTAAAAGATATCGATAGCCGGGATGATCGTGTGGAGAATTTACTTCCCTCTGGATAACTTCAGAAAAAAAATACAGGAAGTAATTAGTACGGCTCTATGTTGGTACTTATTACAATTAATAGTTACTTGAACTTATTACTTAGGAGGTATTAGACTTCTTAGAATAAAAAGGTTAATTTTATGATGTGTACATTATATAAAAAATGTATTGTAATTGTAATAAAACAGTCGGTCATATTGGCGAGATAAATTAACTTAAAATAAAAGCGAAATAATAAATTACTAATAGTAAACGTCAGACAAATATAAAAGCTACATTTTTTTATGGAAGTGCACTACTATCGATAAAAACAATAGGCCATTATCAAAAGTTGATTGTAGTGGCTTTGACAAATAAAAGATAATAAATGGAATTTGTTATATTTAGTGTATGCACGTACTCAGATTATTTTTCGCTTAAAAATATTTATAGAGTAAAATAGGTACAATATACATTAATAAGAATAATTTATATGGCTTTTCAAGTTTTCTGCGTAACATAACAATACCGAACGATATTGGCTTGGCAGCAATCCAAGTATCGACCAATTTTCGCCCTTCTACAGCAGTTCGAAACCGTATACCTGCCAAGTTATGCTGCAAGATCTGAGCAAGTGGTAATTAGAACTTCCTAAGTCTAATGAGTATACTGAGTGTGGCAAAATTTCTTATTCTATCTGCAACAGTCTATACTTTACAAGTCTTGCAACGTCTGACCAAGTCCTGGCAGGCAAAAGGATGACTATACGGTCTGCTTCGCACTACTGCTAGTTTCTAATGTAATAAAAACTATTCAATTTGTTCAATTGACGAAGGTAGACATCTCCAATAATATTTTGATTCGATTTTAGCAAGTCGTAATATAGAACATTTTGCTATTTCCACATTTCCACCATATGCACAGAAACACTTTACAACACTTTATATATTATATATATATATATATATATATATATATATATATATATATATATATATATATATATATATATATATATATATATATATATACTGCTTTTTTTCTATTTGGGTTATAAAAGCAGTATTAAAAAGTTACAGTGGCATAAATTAATCAATGTTAAAAGGAAACAGTGAAAAGCGAATCGTTCATTTACTATTCTATTTTGCAATCAGACAGCTTACTAGGTCCCTTTTCAATCCAAACTTAGAGTGAGTTAGAACTATAAAATGAAAATAGCTTGTAAGAAAAATAACTGAACAATATTTGAATATTTAAAGATAGTGATTTTGAAAAGATGAAAAAAAGATGAAGAAGATGATCAACTGCATAACCAAACGAATTAGTGATTTTGATGATGTTGGTTTGTTACAGTAGAATAATGAACTTCAGCAATACATAATTCTATAGAGTGGTTGATTTTACGTATCTTCAACTACTTGATACGTGATTTTTAACTATTTTAAATATAAATGTAATAGAAAATAAGAATCACGGTAAAATATATCAGTATTATTATGTAAAATGTTTATGGTAAATGTTTAAAATTTTTAGTATGTTGTAAATGTAAAATATATTGTTATTATTATATCTAATAATATAGTTTTACCTTCTCCCATTCGTTTTCCATAATAAACATTATTTTGTAACTCAATCATTATTGGATATTGAATTAAATGCTTTTTAATAATATGTTTTAAAATAATTATAGAAATACATTTATGTAACAATTTTCAATGAATATAAATATATAAAGAATACAAATCTCTTGGGATGATCCTGAATGCAGTAAGATCACAATAGACCAGTAAGTTTTACAGTAATTAGAAAAAACAGATAGAGACAAGTCAGAGGCAAGAATAAATACTACTGCTAGTTTCCATTGTAATAAATACTGTTCAATTTGTTCAATTGAGGAAGGTAGACATCTGCAATAAAATTTTGATTCGATTTTAGCAAGTCGTAATATAGAACATTTTACTATTTCCACATTTATATATATCATTTATATATATATATATATATATATATATATATATATATATATATATATATTTATATATATATATATATATATTTATATATATATATATTTATATATATATATATATATATATATATATATATATATATATATTCTATCCAATATCCAAGAGAAGTGATTAACAATTAGTATTCTTCTATTCTTCAATTAGTATACATGTGTTGCTATTTATATTTCTGGTTCAATAATGAAAAAACAAAAAACATTGATGAAAATCGTTCGAAATTAAATTGATTGTTCTTCAAAAATTTTCCGTATAAAATCAATGCGGTTTTCAATGCGTTTGAACCAACTTTTGTAGAACTTTTTCCACATCGATTCTATCAATATATCCATAATCAAGATACGCGTTTTAAATTAATCAACAGCTTCTGCGCCACTGAATCGTTGACTACCTAATTTGTTTATAATGTGCAGAAATAAACAAGTCCATTAGACATATTTTTTAATATTTCCTTGCCCCAATAGACACGAACCTTTCTCATTAGGCATTTGTAAATTTTTTTAACATCAAATGGTCATGCACTTAAAGTATATTAGGTCTAGTCCTTTATCTGCTGTACTTTATCAGTGAAATCCTAACCATTGGAGAAAAGAACACTGTATCAACCGAACAATTACAAACAGATATTGCTGAAACACAATACTGCTCAGAAAAAAAAAACGGATCAAAATGAATCAAAATATATTAGTCCTTGCAGATGCAAACAAAACAATCAAATGGTTCCGTATGGAAATATAGCCAAATATATTGGTATAACCCTTGATGGTAACCTCAGATGGAAGCCACATGTTAAGAAAAAATGTGAAGAACTCAAGCTGGGGTACAAAAGAATCTATTGGTTATTGAGTAGATATTCAACCCTGTCATTATTTATTAAGCTTTTCTTGTACTAACAAGTCTTGAAAGCAGAGTAGACTTATGATGTCTAACTCTAGCGCTGTATCAACCAAAGCAATAGAAATATCATACAAAGATTCCAAATCAAGGTATTGCGAGGTATTGTTGATGCTCCATGGCACTGTTGTCACTGTCTATAATGTTATCAAGAACTTTGCCCAAAGCATGAACAGAGGCTCCATCAGCACATCAATGAACACTAAAAACAGTGACACAGATGTTCAGCCCAAAGTGTATATTGTAGAATAAGGCATCTGTAACTTTGAAACCGTAGCAAATTAAAATAGACAAGAGGCATTTGTTTATTATATCTTATTAGTGTTCATTTATTAGGTTGCTATAATGGTGTTAATACTAGTCATACTAACGCCCAATGATGTCTTGGTTTGCAACCTATGTTTTCCTGCAGAACAATCCATTTTGGACAACCTTCACAGAATTCGTTATAGGACAAGTTTTCTATTTTTTACAGTGATGTAGTATTACGATTTATCACCACATATAGATAAGTTATTCGATACTAGAATCAACAACTTGTTCACAGAACTCTGTGACAAAATGGACCCTTTAAGTAGGAAAATTTTAATATAAAATTGTATTTATTACTATAAAGTGGTTAGAGTGATGTTAATGTAGCTTTTAAAATCAAAAACTTTCAATTTACACCTCACTCACCACAACAGTCAAAAAATATGTAGAAATTGAAAGATAATGAGATTAAAATTAAGTAGAAAATGAATGATATGAAAAAGAAAAAACACCAAATAAGAAAAATATTGCAGATATAAAACTATCTTAAAATTTCAGCTACCGAAATTTATTGACACTTAAAGTAGTGATACAAATCGTTTATAAGATTCTGAGTATTATTTAGACTAACAATGGCTTAATAAAATATTTTTTACTATTTTCAGATCCCACGATGGAATTCCAGTTTGGTGAAGGGCGTGAGTGCGTGAATTGCGGTGCGATATCAACACCTTTGTGGCGTAGGGATGGCACAGGGCATTATCTGTGCAATGCATGTGGTCTTTACCATAAAATGAATGGAATGAACAGACCATTAATAAAACCTTCGAAGCGACTAGTGAGTTTTTTATCATTTTATTTCAATTTATATAAATCAGGAATAGCTATGATATACTATGAAATTGTGATTTAAATGAATCGGGTTGTGTTTTATATATTAGCGTATTATGAGTCATTTTAAATTATCTTTAGCTCTAAAATAAATAAATAATAACAGTTTTATTATTAAATAAGCGTAATTTAACCTAAATATTTAAATAATATTTCAATTAATTCAAAAAAATCGTATTTTATGTTACATACATTATCAAATTAATAGAAATTTTACACATATGTTTACGGTTAATAACAGTTAGCATACTAAGAACTAAATATCAAAGTAGAAATACAGGTTTTAATTCCGGTACACTAGAGCAAAATTAAATAAAAATATGTTTTGAGAAATAATTAATAACTGTCAACGATCATTGATACTATCAGATGAATGTCTACGTCGAATGACAGCATAGGATAAGTATTTGTATAATATCCTATACGATGATTTTAATCAAACAGAATTATTATTCTTCGTGATAACAATCTTTAAATCACTGAAATGTTTTCTTGAGCTACTGGAAATACCTAGCTACCACTCTGCACTTTTATCTTCTATATAGATTTATGTCAGTTTAATGTTATGAAAGTAAATTTTTAGATAACAAAGAAATGTTTTGTGTTTTTAAACTAATTTTAGACTTGTAATGAAGCTAACTGAGTATGCACGGAATTATTACTTCAATTAAAGTTTGGCATATTTGTGATAACCAAATCCACACACTTTGAAATAATGCACTTTAAAAATATGAACAGTAGTGTTATCAATATGTAAAATTATTTTACAACTTAAATGTATCGGACAAGAAAAGATTCAACATAAAAGGTCATAACAACATCGTCAGTTATAGATAAACGTCTGACAACAAATTACACAGAATTTGACAAAAAGTTAAATTGTATTTTTATGGCGAATTGTTATAAATGAAGAATATGATTTATTTTGAAAATCCAAAATATATTAACTTTAAAATTGAAATGCAAACTTTCAAAACCTTTAATTACAATTATAAACAGCATTTAAACATATTAAATTTGACATTGGAGAAAAAATTCTATGAACATATCCGAGGATAAGTCTTATATATATTAACGTTGGAGATACTTTAGGCTGTTAAACATAACTCCTTATTATCGTCCATTTTCTCTGTGAAAATTATTTTTAAAAGGTATTTAGTTAGATTTTTCTGATCGCGCAAGAGCACTTGAATTTTGATCAAAAATTGTAACAAGAAGCTAGAACTTTGTATCAGTAATAATCGAGACTTAAATGAAAGCAAAATTTATTTCTCATTAAAATTGTAGATGTTGATAACTATATTGACAGAATTAATTGTAGAATATAAAAACATTAATTCAATTTAATTTAGGTATAACATCAATTAAATATTATTAGTTACAAAAATAGGAAAAGGAAATTTCGAAGAATTATTTTTCGGTTAATGTTTTCATTTATTCGATTGACTCAAAATTATGTCGTTAATAGCTTCGAAAGAAATTGTTAACAAAATTCAGAAAAATATTGCTTCAATCAATATGTTATGATTTATCAACCGGTCAAGAATATAAAAAGCACTTGCATACTAATTCAACGTTAGACAAGCGATCACAATGTGTGACTATGCAGTGTATTATTTAATGATAAGATTGATTGATAAGATCATATCAATCAATATCACTGCTGCTAATTACATCCACTTATTGAAGAAAAGCAATTCAAGCTCATTCACCAATTTGAATTTAAAAATGAACTTTGATAATTGATCAAGAACATCGTTATTACGGATAAAATTTTAAAACGCCTTTGAAAAAAAGGAACTATATTTCTAGAAGTGGCTTTTGTTAACGTACGATATGAGGACTTATCTCCAATATGGAGACTCAAAAAAAGTGGTGGTGGCTTGGACGACAATTTGAACTATCACTTTAGAATAAATTGTTAATTATATGATATTAGGAAATTATAAGCCAATGTGGACCTATGGGATAGCGCAAAGAAATATAATATGAATATGATCCAAAGTATCCAAAATTCTTCTGAACACTGTTATTGCTAATATTAATGAATATTGTAAAAGAGACAGATGGAAAACAGACAGAGTAAGAGCAGAAATACTGCACTTACTCGACACTAATGGGTTTACACGGAAGTTGAAGAGACACACTTTTAGAACTAAATCAGGACGAGAAAAGTTAAGGAAATATTACTAGATAGTATTGAGTGGAATATCTGTGCCATCTGTGATATTTGAAATGTGAAATTTAAAAAAATATATCTTTAAAACATTTTTGTTTTTATTAAAGATATAGGTGAGGAAGCTGAGGAAGCTAAATTAAACTACGAAATCAAATAAATCGAACTTTTGATTAAAAAAAATAATCGAGCTTGAACAAAAATAACCGAGAGATTGTGGAACGATAACCACAAATCCGAGTCGATGAGATGAATAATTTCACCGAAACGACGTGTAACATTGAAATAATATCTCCTCCAAACATTGTAGTTCACCGGAAGGAATTCATAATGAACACCACAATTTTAACGTCTTATTATATTTTAATTACAGCCCTAAATTAATTATCTCTGGGTCATTCAATAAAACAATGATCTCACCTCATCTAAATTTATGACGTATAAATATGGCAATCTTGTGGCATCAACTTGACATAACAAAATTCTAATCCAAATAAAATGATCTTATCGAATATAATTTATTTTAACATACATATATTATCGAAGGGCTCAAACTACAATCAATTATATAGTCATATTAGTTTGTAGGTTAGGTTATTATGTTAATATTAAACTATTTTCCACACCACCTTTAGATAGAGTTATAGGCACGTTTTTACGTAGAGATATCCCCTAAAGTCTTATCAGGTTAAATTAAAAGTTCCCGGTTTGAAACATAGATGGCGCTACTAAAATTAAATCCATATATTTTTAGCTAGCCCTAACCCTCAAAAGATGCGTGTATAAATTTGACAGCTGTCGGATCATTAGTTTGTGAATTATAGCATTCTGAATGAAGCAGCTTTTGTTATTGTGAAAAAAATGGATAAAAGAGAATTTCCCGCGTTGATAAAATATTGCTTTTTGAAGGGAAAAAATTACAGTTGAAGCATATGCTTGGTATCAAGACTTGACTTGATACCTAGTTTCCGAACACTGCCCTAAGCGTTTTAATTTAGTTTAGTTTAAGGTGAAAAAAAAGTTTGACATAGTGAAATGAGCACCGAAGAAGGTGAGCACAGTGGACGCTCAAAAGAGTTTGTTACCGACGAAAACATTAAAGAAATCCACAAAATGATTTTGAATGACCGTAAATTGAAACTGAATGAAATAGCAGACACTCTAAAGATATCAACTGAACGTGTACGTCATATCATTCACGAATATTTGGGTATGAGAAAGCTCTGTGCAAAGTGAGTGCCGCAAAAACAATGACGAGCTAATGATTCGGAGCAGTGTTTGAAGATGATCAAGCGTAATTAATCCAAGTTTTTGCGCTGATATGTGACAATGGATGAAACATGGCTCCATCATTTCACTCCGAAGTCCAGTCGAGAGTCATCCTAGTGAACTGCACACGATGAACCTGCTCCAAAGCGTGGGAAAACGCAACAGTCGGCTGGAAATGTTATGGAGTCGGTATTTTGGGATGCGCATGGACTAATTCTTATTAACTACCTTGAAAAAGGAAGTACCATTAATAGCGACTATTACATAGCATTATTCTACCGTTTGAAGGTCGAAATCGCCGAAAAACTGCCGCATATAAAGAAAAAGAAAGTGCTGCTCCACCAGCGACCCCGAATCTGACCCCCAGCGACTATTTTTTGTTCTCAGATCCCAAAAGAATCATTCGTCGAATGAAAAGGTGATCGTCGAAACTGAGGCCTATTTTGAAGCAAAGGACAAATCGTACTACAAAAATGGTCTCGAAAAGTTGGACGGTCGCAAAATTCAGTGTATCACCCTTGAAGGGAACTATGTTGAATAAAAAAAAATTTTGCCAAAAAAATTAACATTTTAAAATTTTTGTTTTACTATGGTGGGCCGAATAATGTTTTACTATGGTGGAATGAATAATTTGCACTTCCAAATAATTTAATATTTTACTTTCATCAGAGACCTTTTCACGTTTAACAAAATTACAACAACGGAGTTTTTATAAAAAGAAATTAAATATTTTAGATTTGATTTAGTACTTATTGTATAAACTTCTTTTGAACAGATTTTTTAGTAATTTTATCTTTTCAGACTGCTACGAGACGACTAGGCCTGTGCTGTACCAATTGCGGTACGAGAACGACCACTCTTTGGCGGCGTAACAATGACGGTGAACCTGTGTGTAACGCCTGCGGGCTCTATTTTAAACTGCACGGTGTAAATAGGCCTTTAGCCATGCGCAAGGATGGTATACAGACGCGTAAGAGAAAACCGAAGAAACCGCAAGGGTCCGGGAGTGGGGCTACAAATTCAGAGAGAGAGGACAGTAACTCCGCCCCCGTGGAAGGTAGGTGACGGTTATAGGCGGTGCTCTAACAGAATTATGCATCAGGATTAATGTACTAGATGTTGATCGGATAGTGTTAAGTTTTTTTTAAAGGTTTTATCGACTTTGACCAAAAGAAAAGAGTAGATGAAGTATAAAATATGTTTAGCGTTCGGACGTTTAACATTTTTCTAAAAAGAACAATCTATTAAATTTAACATGTTTTTAAAGTGCTCATCAGATACCGTGGCTTTTAAAAAACACCAATTAAAATTTATATTTTAAATATATGACTTAATTTATACAGATTTTTCAAGTTCAATTCATTATAAAATATAACCAACAAAGATTTAATCTTCAAAATATTGTCCATTGTATTTTATAATCGTGAGACATCTCTCAGGTAACATTAAAATAGCGCATGGAAAATTATCCACAAAGACGTGTTATATTGACCAGAACAAAGAATAGTCGAATGAGTTGAAGTCTGGTGAATATTCTGCATGTGGAAGAACTTCCCATTCTAACTATGAATAACTTCTAATATTCAGCTACAATTCAACATCAACTTATTGATCACATTGTGGAACAAAATTTATTCCAGTACTTTAAAAGCTTGTTTCTTTGTCCGATATTGTATCGTCGACAGAATGCACTACTAATTATTTGCCGTCAATGCGTCAAATGTGATGCTAAATATTTGGTGGGTTTGGAAGGAAATTGTTCATGATAAGCTGCTTGAAACTGACTAAATCATTAATTTGACTCAGTACTGCCTATAGCTAATGAGATTGCAATAGGCCCTTAAGAAAAATGACCAATAGGAACGATGTTATCACAGAAATGTTTGACTATACATATCTTTAGTTACTAGGCAGGATTGGTTGGAAAGTCTTGACTCACACATTAATGACCACCAAAACTATTACAAAAAGTGTTAATAACATTTAAAGAATATTAACAAATATGAAGCATTTCAAATTAAAAATAGTGAATATCTAAATAAAAAAAGCAAGAAGTTGTGTTAAAAAATTACTAAAGGTATTTATAATTAAACCCAGAGGACAAGAAAATCGAAAAATAATTATAAATTAGAAATTAATCATTAATAGAAATGTTTGTATTTATAATTGTAAATTTCTCTAGGTTACAGTGTAAAACTGACTAGGAATCACTATCGCAGTCACGCCAGTCACCAGGCTAGGTTCTGAAGACCGAATTTATTCTGAGATGTTCTCTTAGAAGTTAGACACTAGTTAGGCGGTAATCACACAATCTCTGGTTGGTTAAAATGAGACTTTCAAGTATATTTAAAAACGCATATAATAATATATAGGTAGTTACATAGCATCACAACACCAAAAAAAGCAGAAGATTAGTAATATGACAAAAATTCAAGATAACACTAATAGTAAATATTTTAACAGAAAAGTAAGAAAAAACACAAAGGTGAATTCAAAAAACCACAGAATAAAGTACTGATGAACAAACGTATGTATCAAGGTGGAGGGAAAAGCGTGGAAAGATGGAAAAGCGAAAAAAAATACGAACTGGACAATTAAAATAATAATACTATATTACTTATGAAGGAATATGTAAAAAGACTGTTCAACGGTAATATATTTAGAAAGATTAATGTAACTTTAAGCTTACAGAAAGCATCTGTGTAAATTAGATCATGTACCTAATATAAGATCAAATATAACAAGCTGTTATAGCATAGTTTACAAATTATAATAAATAATTTAATAAATATCGCATATTCTGTTCCAGAAACAAAATCGTCAAATCTAGTCCATCAATCACCAAATCAACATCAAAATTCAAGTCAAAGCTCGTGTTCTACTCAAAACAACAATCAGCAAAATGGACATGTCGAAAAAACGGCATTTGCTAACGAAAGGCCTTACTTAGGACAAACATCTCTACTGCCCGCAACAAGCACCAGCGGAATTAAAAGTGAACCTGGCTATGAATATAGGTAAGTTATTTATACATGTACATATAATACATTTATACCACCAAATCAATCATTTTAGGATAAAATGGAATTTTAGGAGTAAATTTAATAATAAAGAAAATTTCTATATTATATAGATATGATGATATATAAAACTTAAAATAAAGTCAATACCTTTTTATAATTTTATATATAAAATACATAATTGTAATACCTATAATTGTTTTAATAAAATGGCAATAATACTTATGAGCTATGAAACAAAGAATTTCTAATAGACCACTTTCCAAATGTTCTTTTTTGTTAAATATAATTCAAACTAATTATGAATTGAAAATATTGTTAAAAAAAATATGTTGAAAATATGTTGAAAATATGTTTAAATATGTTATATTTTATTATTTTAAACATATGAAAGTCTTCAGCTACTTTATAAAACTTACAATAAGTACATTTTATGGATTTCAATATTTTTATATCTTTATAGATTAGGGTATTTTAGAGAGGAAGTATAGTACATATAATGGTGTGTCCACAAAGAAATTGTTTTAAAATAACAGAAAATGTAAAATGTATCAAAATGTATCCAATTTTTTAAATTTATTTATTACATTGTTAATAGTCGTTTCCGACTAACCTACAATTTGTCCTTACAATCATTTGAATCGAGGTATATATCTAGGAGGTATCTAGGTATATATCTAATGTTTATCTATTAATACTGCTAATTTTGAATTAAATGCACCTCACTAGGCTACAAGATAAAATGGTTTGATTCCTTTGGGCTTGTATGATATTCTGGTGTTAACCTAGAGTTGTATAACTTCGATGTTGACATGAGAATGGCGTATGTCCTCATGTAAGAGACATACAGTCCCCTTGATTATCTGAGTGACAGTTGATATCTGAAGGTCTTAGTTTAAATGACCAGCACCATTTGTTGCCATTTGCACCATGTTGTGATTTTCATATGGTTTCTTTACTACTGTCTCCGACTGTAAGAATCGCAGCGTTCTAGCAGCTAATAATGCATAATTTCTTTACAATCCCACCACATTCTTAACAGTATATTCATAAACATTGGCGTCAACATAGCCTTTGCAAGCGTTTGTGAAACTTCTCAACAAAGCAAAATGTGACGAAAACCACTACTAAAATCTTGAAACATTCATTAAATAAATATTGCTGAGAATGTATGATTGTATTAAAAAAGCCGAAATAACTATTGCCGCAACTTTATGAATTATAAAATTGTAATAACGGCAGTAAACTGCATTGGAGCCTATAGAGAACAAACAACAGAAGGCAAGAATTAATTTTCTAGTTAAAAATAATGATTATTTTTAATAAAAAATTTAAACTAAATTTTATACTTAATGGATTCTTTTAATATTCTTTTTTTAAATATATTTTAAAGTCTCCTTTTACCAACTATGGGTTTATCTGGACTGGGCCTAAAGTTTTACTACGAACCACGGTCCTCAGCATTCAGCCTACCGACTGGCGAGTGACCAACTTTAGAAATCATCCCAGAAGACATCCGGTCTTACCCAGCCTGGTTACTGGCGTGACTGGGATCATTTTCCTTGTCGGATTATACACTCTTGCCAAGAACAGTAACAAATTTTAAACAATCACAAACATAAATTTACAACCTTTACTATTTACGTAATATAAATAGTCTTTTAAAGAAATATATTTCAAAAATAAGATTCACTTAAAAAATGTATCGGAAACATTTTAATCCACCTGCCATACTCACAAGACATGGATCCTTTCGACCATTTATTATCATCGACATTTGAAATATGTTTCATGATTTTTTTAGAAAGGAATACATGAATTCCCAGGGATAGATATATTCAAGAAGCATACCTTAAATAAATTACCTTTTCATTATTATGGTGGGTACAAACCTGAGAATTCAAGGCGAGTTTACAAAGATAATTGCAAATATGCATGAGCAGAAGTGAATTAAACATCGTGCCGAACAGGTTTCAAAATTGATTCAATGTCGTAGTGCGCATGTACTTTTCTTAGTTCCAGTGTTCCCCGCATGACTTTTAGTGAATCGGGCCGACAAATTTGAGCGATAATTGGAAAAATTGTCGGGATTATGAATTATATAGGTTTTGGTTTCTAGAAAATAACCCTGTTTATTTCCTTGTAATTTAATTATTAGTATATAGATGTTTTTGGATGATAAATATTAGCTTAATATCTATTAATGATTAATAGTAATACATAAAACATGAAAAATCAAAGTATTTATATTTTCCTTGCAAGAATCGTATTATGAAATCTGAAGTAATATTTAACTTGGATTTCTATCTTGGAAAAAGCAATTTTCAAAAACCACTCATAAAAATAAAATAATATCTTGATTGAACGGAATTACATTAATTGATACTCTCTGTAGCACAAAAATTGTCAAACAATTTAATCATAAACTCAATAAAATAATTAACAACATAAAAAAATAAGTTTGCCAAGGGTTGTTAGAACATTATTTTGAAATACATTATTGTTCAGAACATACATGAAAATTTTGCAAATACTAGAAATAACAGTGGGGAAAATGTTGAAAAAATACAATTACGTCATATTACTACTTATTTTAATTAATGAGAACAATTCCAACATTTTCAAATCTATCAAACACATCGACATGTGAAAATAACGACCCATTAACCGCACTGAACTCAACAATTGTTTTTTTAGCTTCTTTCCCAAATAATTTTCATATTTTGGACCAAAATATAAAGTAAAACTCATTACATACAGTAATTTTAGAAAAGAGTCACTCATCTATATTACTTTTTAGATAGCAGTTATATTACTACGGTTTCAATATGTTACTTCTTCATTTTTTCCAAGATATGTCTCAAATGTGCTTGTTAGCGAGTTTATTTGTTAGTTTATAATCTGAAAAGATACTAGCATAATATCTTTTTATAAAGACGCTGGCTTTTCAATTCAAATCATCTTATACAGGTCAGCGTTTATTTTTTCATACCAATTAGCCGTTGTGTCAAAATTAAATACAGTTACCAAATATTTTACCTTTAAAATAGTAATTGAATTTCTAGAATATAGTCATACAACATACAGAAAATACAAATTCATATCTATTTATATAATTCGTATCTCTATCTCTATCCTTGGTGGATGAATTGTGCCATCAGATAAATATAATATTCTTAATTTATAGTTTCATTATGTTTACCTCATAGTGAAATTTACACATATACCGTGTTTTCTCTTGGGGCTGAATATATATTCTGATGATTTTGGATGATTTCGTAATCGTTACAGAATTGTAAATGTATGAAATATCTTCAGGAGTCTAGAACTAGAATACTAAGGTTGTATAAACATAAGAGTTTTATGGCATATTCTTACCATAAGCTTAGAAGTTTGAATTCTAAAGAAGTTTGATTTCAGTATTATTTGCATTTTCTTTCTTATTGCTATCTTATCTTTTAATTTCTTTCTCATTATCTTTCTTATTATATAATTTTGTTTATTATGTTACTGGTCATATTTAATAATTTGATATTCTTTTTAAACGTCCAAACGGTTAACATTATGTTAGCAATAAACACTGTTTTTAGGAAAACTGATCCACAAGACATTTTAGTTTGTCATGCCATTGTGAAAAGTATGGTTATAGACAAACGAACGAATACGCACGCAATAAACGATGAAAACCGTCAAATGATTTTTGGAGACCGAAGCTTTCCGAGAGGAACCGAACGCGCCGAACAAGCTGATTTCGATCACTAGAATAACTAACAGGCCAACACATTTTTTTGGAAAAATTATAGTACGATTTGTCCTTTGCTTCAAAACAGGCATCAGCTTCGTCAATCACCTCTTCATTAGACGAAAATTTCTTCCCAGCGAGCATTCGTTTGAGATCTGAGAACAGGAAGTAGTCTCTGGGGGCAGACCTGGAGAATACGGTGGATGAGGAAGCAATTAGAAGCCTAATTCGTGGATTTTTGACACGGTGCATTGTCTCGGTGAAGCAGCACTTTCTTTTTCTTCAAATGCAACCGTTTTTCGGCGATTTCGTCCTTCACACGGTCTAATAACGCTATGAAATAGTCGCTGTAGATGGTCCTTCCTTTCTTAAGGTAGTCAATGAAAATTACTCCAGGCACATCCCAAAATACAGACGCCATAACCTTGCCAGCTGACTGTTGCGTTTTCCCACGCTTTGGATCGGGTTCATAGTGTGCAGTCCACTCGGATGACTGTCGATTGGACTTCGGAGTGAAATAATGAAACCATGTTTCATCCATCGTCACATGTCGACACAAAAACTCGGGTTTATTACTCTTGATCAACTTCAAACACTGTTCCGAATCATCAACTCGTCGTTGTTTTTAGTCAAAAGTAAGCTCGCGCGGCACCCACTTTGCACAGTGTGATGCATGAGCCACAGCACAATCAGATGATGTACACGTTCACTTAATATCTCTAGGGTCTCTGCTATTTCATTCAGTTTCAATTTACGGTAATTCAAAATTATTTTGAAGATTTTTTAAATATTTTCGTCGTAACAACCTGTTTTGGGCGTCCATTGCGTTCACCGTCTTCGGTGCTCATTTCACCACGTCTAAACTTAGCATACCAATCCAAGCAATATTTTATCAACACGCGAAATTCCTTTTTATCTATTTTATATTTTATCTATTTTATCACAATAACAGATGTTGCTTCAATCAAAATGCTATAATTCACAAATTCATGATCCGACATCTGTCAAATTTATACACGTATCTTTTGAGGGTTAAGGCAAACTAAAAAACATATTGATTTAATTCTAGTAGCGCCATCTATATTTCAGGCCGGGGACTTTTCAATCGACTTGTTATACCGCGAACGGAGAGATCTTCGCGCATGGTCTCGCGCAGAGTGTTTCTAAATTTTTAGCATAGAAAAATTAGAACATGTAATCGATATAATTTATTATTAATGTATTCTTCATAATATATTTTTGAAACATTTTACTTATATTTGTTTATTTATGTTTCAGTTGCTTACAAAATCAGCCCTCCTACCCATATCAGCAAATTTTCGGATTTTCCAGTCCATCTCCCGCAAACAATGAACTGGCCTATCATCATCAACATCACGTAACCGCTGCCGCCAAATTAATGGCTTCCTCATAGCTAAAAACAAAATTATAATTTAAATTATTAAACTGTAATATAAAGTGCAACTGCGAGATAGAAAAACATAATTAAAATTACATAATAATAACTTAATGAGTTCAATTAATATGTCATTTATATGTTCAATTAAACTTCGTCATGTATCTCGCAAATGGTGATTCCACGTTACATTTCTTCCTGTATAAAAGACTGTTATCATTTCTGAGTTTTCTTTAGATTAGAGGCTTCAATAATATTAGCTTAATTCATATTTGTTTTTACACTTAACTCATATTGAGTTTTCATTGTAAAATAATTGTACATAGGTCGTCGTTCAATGTATTTTATAGTTACTATATTAATTAGTGAGTTTTAGTTAGTACTATATATCATTCTTTTGAAATTCTGGAGATATGTTTTTTTTCATTTGTAATATTCTGGACAAATAGAAATTAATAATGACTCAGGAAAACGAATATCTCTATAAAATAAAATGTATACAGATAAGCTTAAATATTTACATTAAGTTATTTCACGAGTAATGTTGTTAATCATCTATAATTATAATATTATATATAATATCCACCATAAGTATTTATTTAATTTTCAATTATTACTTACTGTTGTAGATATATTGTAGAAACATTCAGTATTTGAGATTAGTTTGTATATGTTGCGTGAAGTTAAAGTTAGCCTTCAATTGCCATTGTGAGAATAAATGTTTTTGCTAAAGAAGTTTTTTTATTTATTTAAATGTAATAAATTTAAAGATAGATATTAAACTGATATAATAAAATTTCAGTTAGTTTGTAATTATTCAACAAACTTTAAATTAATCAGAAGTTTACTTAATACACAAGAGATACATCATAACTTTAGAAAAATTGGTACAATATATTATATTTAAAGTGGATGTTATCCAATGCGTCGAAAGTTCTTATTTTTTGAGATGGCCTAAGAATCGACGGTGATTTTTTACTTTTTCATCAGAATCTAAGAGTTGCTACGCCATTTCAAGTGTCTTAGTAACAGGAACCGGTAGTAGTCGTAATAGCAAGAAGCAATACTCCAGGATACATTATTCCACAAATATCTCCGGATTTGGCGCATGTGCATATTGAGCTCCATTTAATTTTAAAACAGAGAATAATCAGGAGTTTGGCGCATGCGTACGTAGAGCTTTATTTAGTTACAGTTTTTATGGTGATTAAAGTTAACGACGAAAATATATATAAGCAGATATAATGAAAGATTCAGGATGTGCATTAAAATGGTAACATTTTGGAAATAACACATTTTATTTAAAAAGTATTGAATAAATCGAAATAATAAAGACATGATTAATATATATCCAGCCATTCTATTTTTATAAAAACATCATATTACATATCATCATTATTTTTATAAATAAATATACACAATTTTGATAAATAATAGATTTAATGTTGATACTATATATATAAGGAGGGAAATAAACATTGAAAATCTTTTTAAACGACACATTTTATTTAAAAAATATTTTAATTAATATTCAAATTAATTTACATATTTGAACAATTAACAGAAATTCCAAGAACCATATAAATAAACATTACCATAAAAAGTCTAAAATCGTTTGGAACCCAATATGTAAAAACCAAACGAAAAAGCCGCCACTATATATGAAAGAAGTGAAATTCTCTTAAAAATCTCCAAATATGATGAACTATGATCACTACTATTCTTGAGATTCTCAACAAATCCCATTAATGAATTGACTACCTAGAGCAAAATGAATGGATTATCGTACTTTTAAGCTAAAATAAATCTCAATCAACACATCATTATTTTTACAAAAAAATAATTTATTTACATATAGTCTTATATAACAATACATTGCATTTTCCTGGTCATTAGATCACTAGGGTGTCATTGACAGTTTTATATTTTATTTGATGCAGGTCTACTTTTGTTAGCAAATTTAATTATTTCATAGTACACTGTTCTTACATCTTAGAAAAATCTGTCTAATATCTTCTTATCCGATTCTCTGAATTTCACATTCTTCGACTTTCACTCTCAACAAATTCTAGTTACATCTTACTTATGAAATAAAATTTAAATCATTACTAAAATATATTATGTTTAAAATAAATGTTTAAAGTTACTTCAATTTTCGCTACTATTCTTGATGGAGAAACCTTATTAATGACTTGACTACTTCCAACACAACAATAATCATTTTCTTCTGTTCTTGTTATCATTAAATTTTAGCATATGTTGATACCTATTCGATGTCGTTGAAAATTATGTGTTATATTGAAAATAATTTAGCAGCTACCATTCCCACAATAAATAAAATTGTTGCTGTTTGGATTTTATACCTTTTAAAAATGTAACCTTACATATTAAGTATTATTATTATCATTATTAACTTAAATGTTAAATTATATGATTTTGACATGTCTCGATATAAATTTACACTTTTCTATTTAGTATAATTGAATTATTCAGCATATACCTACGCTAACCATGGAACGCTCAAAATTTAATGTTCAACATTCATTACTTCTGTTGTTTGGTCTGAAAAAAATTGTTGCCGAAGCCCATCAAAAGGTTTCCGAAACTTAAGGAAATACTGATCCATCATATATCGATTGTTAACTTTGGATTCCACGCTTTGAAAGGGTGTTATTGATGTTACTGGCCTTTTTGGCTTAAAATGCCGAAAAAGTTCGAAGGAAATTAATTTCAATACTAATTTCACGACAATTCTGTATCCCGTATTCCGTCTGTATTCTGAATCCCGCGCGTAACAAAGAAAACGCGTTTCTTTCTTCGTTTCTTCCTTCTTTCTTAGCGTTTCTTTGTTCAAAGTTGCCTTTATTCACCAACGTAATCTTAATCAAGAGCCACACAATCATTCTAATGCCGCTCTAACATTTCAATACTTTCAATGCATATAATGCTTTTGTAGAACAATTTATCTTTTGCCTCAATATAAGCATTAGTTTCAATGATAGCCTCTTAATTTGAGCGAATATTCTTACCGGTGAGAATTTTTGTCATTGTTTTGATTGACTTGTTCTGACCATTTGTGGCTGTTTCTACGCTTTCAGGATTCAAACGCTCCAATAACGCTATATAATAATCACTGTTGATGGTATTTCGCTCTCAAGATATTCTATGAATATTAAACCACGCACATCCCAAATTACCGATTGCATAAATTTTCCAGCCGATTGTTGTGCTTTTGGGTACTTTGGATGAGATTCACCAGTTGCTGTCCACTCAGATGACGATTGTTTTGATTTCGGAGTGAAGTGATGGATCCATGTTTCATCCATTGGCCCATATCGGTACAAAAATTCCGGTTGGTTATGTTTAAACATGGCCAAACACTGCTCAGAATCATCAACACGTTCTTGTTTTTGGTCAACAGTGAGCAAACGCGGCACCCACTTTAACCGGAGCTTTGTTATAGTTAAATGATCATGTAATATAAAACCAACACGTTCTGTATCATCGATGATCCTACGACCACGTTTGAAGGCAGCAAACCAAAGTTTTCAAAATATTTCGATGGAGCGGAGTCCTTATAACACTTTTCAAGCCATTGCTTCACTTGCGCGGTATTTTTCTCATCAATAAGCAGTGTAAAATTAAAACACGAAATTGTTTTTGATCCATTGTTTTGAAAATAAGAAAAATAGTGTCATATCATGAAATTTTAACTGCTTTCTTTTGAAGGTTAGTACTAACTGAAAAAGCGGTGAATGCAATAAAATTAGCGCCATCTATGGCTATCATCAAACAAAAATACTGTTATCAAATATAATTTAGTTTAACGTTATAGAACATCAAATACATATATTATCGATGGACATAAACTACAGTTAATTATATCGTTAAAATAGTTTGTAGATTTCAGTTGTGTTTTATCATATTTACAATGAACTCTCTTCCACACCACCTATGAAGTAGAGTTCTAAGCGCTTTTTTTATGTAGTTGTACCTCCTAGAGGCCTGATCCACCTAATTAATGATTGAATATCCAAGTAATGTATCTTACGTACTTTATTAGAGAGCATATTTAGTTTTTTACGTTAAGTTTATGTTTTCTTCCTTGCAGTGTTTCCTTGTCAAGACATTTTAATATTACTATATTTCTCCTTAATTTTTTCTATTACTACCTGTATACATCTTTCTTCATAAAATCTGATTTAATTACACCATTCTCCCTAAGGAATTTGCCATATCTGAAAAATATGCTTATGTATGTTCTGAACAATTACACAGATATCTATGCACATAAATCTTTCAAACTCTACAATACGATTTTCTACAATTACCCTACATTATATACACACCCTTAGTTGTTTCCACTCTCGTCACCTTGTCTCAATAATTGTTAGCATTGGATCATAATCTCATATCCAGAAAATTTTATTCACTCCAACACGATTCACGATTTCACGATTTCCAGATATGCAGACAATTCTTGCTTATATTGTAATTCCTTAACGACCTGCATGTCTATTGCAATAATCCTTTTCCAATCATATCAATTCATTTTGTATAATATGCAGTGATAGGGAGGAAGATGCAGCGTATTTTTTTCAGATCTTTTTCTAAAAAAGTAAACTGCATAAAAAGCAATTAAGCATTTTATTTATATTTATTCAGTAATAATTTGAAATAGTTCACTCTTTAGTATACTCACTTCAAAACTTAATTATGTATTGCAAGCCATTGCTTAATTAAGCCTTTGTCGCTGCATTTGTTGGGATGTTTCTACCAGGGCAATTTTTCTTTTTCGAAATGTTTTATATCATCTCGAATGATTATGGCTGTACCTCCATGTACTTTATCATCAGGGTGATTTGTATGATAAAGTTTGTGTTTGGGAATTTTCAAATAATGTTTGTCCGTAAAATGTGTGTCGGAAACCATCATAACGTCAATATTTTGTTCAGTTACGAACATTTTTAGTTCCATGGCGTGTTGTTGGAGCCCACTGGAATTCCAGACGGCGATTTTGTAGCTAATGGTTGCAGGCATTAGACAAGTTTGCTGACAATGCATTGTCCATAGTAATAACTGATAGTTTCTCCATATTCTTTAGTAGCTGATTTTCAAATCAGAGCAAACATATGTTATGTTTCATTTCTCCATGGTAGTCGCCCTTGCACTTGGAAGAAAAGGCTAACACTGCGCCACGAATAAAACCTATATCTACAATGAATTATTAATAAATATTGTCAATATCAAAATCTAATCACATGTCATTCTATCGTTTACATTTTTCAATCAACTGTTGTTGTCTCTATGCAATTTTTATTTTGTATTCCATTTTGAAATATTAATGTCTTACTTTATTATTTACTTTACTTTAGCTATTGTCCCTGTTTGTGTGATATCTTTACTTCATTTAAATGCTATATTTCCAAACAAAAAGAGAAATTCTACATCCGTCGAGGAGCTGCATATTTCTAAGTTTTCTACACATAGACACGATACCTTCCACAGTAACAGTTTTCTCTGAGTTAATTGTATCAAATTATGTTTATATTAATAAAATTGCTTACTGTCTTTATACATTTCGATTCGTTTTTTATACATTTTTTTTATACATACAGAGCTAAGAAATTCAAGAGATTAACGTAATTAAAATACCCACACATCACTATCATCAGCTTCCCGAAACTCTGCAATAATATCTCTAAATTATGTTGCGCAATTTGCAATATTTTCCAAAGCAAAAACTATAAACTAGAAAGACTTTCCAGGCTCTTCTAATATACAAAAAAAAATCGAAAATAATAAAACTTGGCAAAATTAGCTCACCCTCCTTTATCCTATTTTATAGTAAAAAGAGCTTTAATTCGTCGAAATATACTTTCCATATATGACTAGGTAATTTTTGAAAATAGGGATTACGGTTTCACTCAAAAATCAAGGTCTTTTTTTGTTATAATAAATTTTCCCAATACGGTTCATATCTGCAACATTTCAGGCATTGTGGTATCAATTTGGTTACTATATTTTTTTAATATTGATCTTGACGCATTGCTTTCCACTAACTTTTAGAACCGCCCTGTATATATATATATATATATAAGAATCTATAAATATTTTGCTCAATATGTTTTATAAGTAATACACTTTATACATTACATATAACATACAACATATTTACTAATCAATTTATTAACTGTAATATTCTATTTTATATGATAAAAATACAAGCATTATAATTATTCATCAATAAAATCATAATACAAGCTGTAAAAGCATATCAAATTCAGTAATTTAATTAAATCATTGAATTTTAAAGATGTCGGTTATCTTGATAATCAGATCTGATAAAAGAACTGTTGATGTCTTAGAGTATTTAATTACCTACTTATCATACTACCAATCAGGGTAAATTGTCCATAGTATTTTGTAGAGAATCAAATTTAAATTCGAACAACATGAATATATTGTACGGTAAAAATGATGTTATTATTTTTAAAATAATTTTGTTAATATATTTTTTAACGGTTTGTAAAGAAGAATAAAACAAACGTTCTCGTTTTCTTTTTCTATTTTGCTAAAAATGTTGGACAAAAACACACTGCGTTTGATTTCAACGTGGCATAAATATAAATAAAATCTGCTTCAAAATATTTTAAATATGTAAATGTATAAATATTATAATGATCAATAGCTCAATATATAAAAGGGGAATGCTATTAATAACGTAGGTATCGAAACGATAGTAAAAGAGGTTGAAATATTGATTTTTGTTAGAAGTCCCCGATTTATTATTACAAGGCGCTAACGATCAGTTTTCACGCCTATAGAGTGTCATGTAAGATTAAATAATAAACAAACATAAATTGACGGGGTTGAAGTGTATGTCAAAAACCAACGATAAGTAGTTTATTGCGATCAGTGGTGTAGCGTGGCTAGGTTTTAATATTTTGTTTTACACCTTACACTAAATATGCTTAGTTTAATCTTAATTTATTATTGTTGTTCTGCTGTACTTGCATAAATATACAAGCAAAACGAGTGTAGGATAAATACAATTATGTATTTCGCAGATTAAATTTAAATTAGATTACTTAAGTTGAGATAAAACACTTAAACACTATACAGGTTTCTGTGTTTTGGTGCGCTTCAATCTTTCCATGATTTCCTGCATGTTGTCCAATAGCTGTATTGCTTCCACGTTGCTGTGATTTAGCAACCTTTGCCTAACCTTTACATAACTTTGTAAATTCTTTTGATTTCGAGATCATCCTGTATATATTCATTGGTTACATAGCGATGTGGATTGGTATTAATTAATAAATAATATAATATAAATAACTTAATACATTAATAGAAGAACTTTGTTTTGGCATCGCTGGACTACTACTCGCTTTAATGCTTTATTTTAAAGTATTATGTATTTCCATACCACCCGTGAGGTAGAGTTCTAGGCTCGTTTTTATATGTAGTGGTTGCCCCCTGGAGGCCTAATCCAGCTAATTAACAATCGTATATCAAAGTAATGTATTTTATATTCATTTGAGACCATATTTAACTTTTTTACGTTTAGTTCTTGTTTCCTTTGATGGTATGTTTACTTGTCAAGTCATCTTGACATCATTGTATTTTTTATTTCTTCTGCCACTATCTGTATACACCTTTCTTGATTAAATTAATCACTGGATTCTATCTGATGTATTTACCTTATCTACAAAACAGTTAGTATTTATTTTTTCCTCATACATTTTAACCTCATGCTTAATTCTGAACAATTACAATCCTATCTGTGCACACAACTTCATTCCCTACAATACCATTTTCTACAGTTATATTCTATTATAATTTAATTAATTTAGTAACTTTTACTTTCCGAGTCACTGTCTAATTAAATTACTAAACTATTAATTTCTAATCGGTCTAAAACATGTTCACGATTCCATCATTTATCTATTATTTCCTCCGTATGTGTTATCGAGTTCATCCAAACAGAAGGTGTTATGGTTGACAATGCTTCCTTCCACATATCCAAACAGTTCTTGATGGAATATCCTTCTCGACCAGCATGTCTTTATAATAAGTCTTTGCTACTCCCCTATCAACCAGATTGGATTGGATATACAATGATAGGGAGGAAGTCGTAATACTAGGTGACCATATTGATCAGCCATGTGATCTACTGTATATATTTCTTTAGCCTTATTTTTGAAAAAATGTTAATTTCAAACGCAATGAAACATTTCATTTATATTTACCTGGTAACAATTTGAAATAGTTCACTTTTAGCATAGTCTCTTCAAAACTCAATTCATGTTTTGAAAGCCATTCCTTCATTACAACCTTTGTTGGTGCAATAGCAACAGCAATTACAACAATAGTTGTGATTTTTCCACAAATGTGCTATGGTTTTTTAACAATTGGTTCTCAAACCATAACAAAAACATGTTATGGTTCATTTCTTCATGGTAGTCGCCCTTGGATTTGGAGGAAAACTAGTTCCCCAACAGGAACAAAAGGGGACCTCCATTATCTCGTTCCTCTTCAAAATAATTTATTAAGGCCGCAGTCAATTTGTGACCCTGACCATCTATTATTTTCGGCATTTTAAATTAAGTGATATGATATATTACGGAGCGATTAAAAATTTATCAAGATTTTTCAAAATTTATAATAAAACTACAGAACCTCAAATCTATTTGTATACGCCAATGATTAAAAAGAAATAATAAAAAGGTAAAATGGTCTTACGATCACCCCTTCAAGCGCGTGGACACCTTAACAATAGACTTAACCTGTCAATTACCGCTCCATAAACATACGCAATGTCTAGGAAATCGCGCGGAAAGTTATAAAAGGGATTTAATTTTATTTGATTGTTCAGTTCGATTTCAGCGACCACTACTGTCCACTGATTTTCACAAAAATGGGTATGTAATCTTTGTTTTTTTGTTAATTTATTATGTAACCATGATTATGAATGCGTGGAAGTAAACTCTCTTTAAATATTCCTTAAATGCTAGTTTCGATAAGTTCAGATAAGTTTTCTAAAGTCCTGCATCAAAATCAGACTCATATATAAAGTGCTTTCACTTCCATATCAGTGTTTGGCCCATTCTTGTCCTGATATTTGAATAAGGTTCTGAAATATACTTTTTCCTCACCATTTGTTTACTTATCAGAATCATTATCAGTTCATTTTCTCAAGAATTTTAAAAAACAATTTCATTTAGTACGGCATAAATCACATTTAATATAAACCTTGGTACCCAATTATTTGTGCAATGAATCACCTGAAATATATGACAACTGATTAACATCAGCTTTGAGAGTGACACAATCATCGGACTGTCTTCAACAGTCCATATATAAAACTCAACAAAACAGGCCCCTATTTATATATTTATATATATATATATATATATATATATATATATATATATATATATATATATATATATATATATATATATATATATACTATATTTATATTATTCAAAATCATGTCATCAATCATCATTTGTGATTTGGAATATTGGATGATCTATCAAACACTTAAGGAATTAAGCGGTAAAAAAATGAACATTATTAACATTAAAAACATATAACTTACATTAAAAAAGTGAATGGATGTGGAAAAGTGGCATGAGGTGCGCCTCAAGCAATGGACGTTCTTCATGCAGCTCTAAGTCCAAAACTCCATAATATTCCATAAATAATAAATATTCCATCCATAAATAATTAACAACCCAAAAACAAAATCAAAAACCAAAGCAGTAATTGAATCATTATTAAAGTATGATTTGGATATTATTGGCAATCAGAAAAAATACCGTTATAAGGAAAAGAAAAATAATTATTAAAATTTTTAAAATGATATAGTAAATACTGTAAAAACTATCGAGAAAGAAATCCCCTATTAAGTTTCAGAAGAGTATTTATGAAAATGAAAGTTTATATAAATGAGCAAGAGCAGTCAGGATTTAAACCAAATCGCGGTTGTCTAGACAAAATGTTCGCATTCCAATTTATGGAGGAACGCATTAAATGTGGAAAACCTGTCGATACTCGTTTTTATTGATTTTTGTTTTGATTTCGACTATATACATTGGCTCTCACTTTACACAACTTTAGAAGTACAAATGTATTAAAAACATTAAACTTATTCGATCATCTTGCAACGGTTCCCCATTAACTGTGTGCGAAACAATTTTTCAAGTTAATTAGAGATCCGAGCCAGTATTCGCCAAGATGTAAAGAAATTATAAAGAAACATGGTTCACTATGATAATACAAATTTTTTAATTGATCTGATGTTCGCTAATACAAACATTTAGGATTCGAACATTCTTCATGATATCATTCACCTGGTAAGGCCATATAGTTTAAAAATACCTTGGGATCAATAAAACAGAAGAGCAAATATTACAATCATGACTAAAATCTTTCAAACTTTTATTGGCATCATTATAATCATCTTGAATCTTGAAGTCTTTTAAATTCAATACTTAAAGCGAATTCCCTATGTTTCTCTCCGAAGTCATTTTAGAAATGTAGTCACTCGTTTAAAATGCAACAATCATTGCTTAGTTAAGGGACAAATCCAGAGACATCAATTGCAATGGTTCGAATGCCTGTCAAAAGAAAGGTAAACTAATTACTCCCAAATATATGTGGCAAGATCAAAATAATAATATGGATCAATAAAAAAAAATGGATCAAAATTAACAGAAAACAATCCAATATTTAGATTGTCCGAGGTCAGATCATTACATTATTCATTCACATTGTTACTAGTCGTTTCCGTCTAACCTACAATTTGCCTTTATGATAACTTAACTCCAGGTATATAACTAAGAGGACCCATCGGCCCTAACTCAGTCTCTGGTGAAATCACTACACAACACTACTCAAGATCAGATGGTTTGATTCTTTTGAGTCTGTGTCCTGTTCTGGTGGTCTCCAAAAGTTGCAATATTTCAATATTCATATAAGAATGGAGTCTTTCCTTATGCCCCCTTGCAATTCTCTTAATTTCTTTACTGGCTGTGGGTATCTGAAGGTCTCGATGTAGGTAATCAGTCCTATAGTATTTGGGTGTACCCACAATACCTCTCAGGACTTTGCTCTGAAAAATGTGTATTTCATTTATGTTACTCTTTGCAGAACATCCCCATAATTGAACTCCGTATGTCCATATAGGTTTCAATATTTGCTTATATAATAGCAATTTATTATGTACTGATAATCGTGATTTTCTTCCAATTAACCAGTACATTTTCCTACATTTCAATTCCAGTTCTTTTCTTTTCTTCTTTATATGTTCCTTCCAGCGAAGGAACATTTTGCATCAAGATTCATTCCGAGATATTTAGCGTTGTTGCTATATGGAATGATAGTGTTATTTAATGTTATTGGTGCTTGTACGGTCTATTTATAGGTGAACTGCACATGTACAGATTTACTTTCATTAATTTTTATTTTCCAAGCTTGTGTCCAATTATTTATATTGTCACTTGCATGTTGTAATTTTCGTGAGGCTTCTTCACTATTGTCTCCGACAGCTACAATCGCAGTATCATCAGCAAATGTAGCCATCGTGATATTTTCCATTTGTGGTATATCACAAGTGTAAAGTAGATAAAGCATTGGTCCCAGTACACTTCCTTGTGTACACCTGCTTTAGCTTCTTTTATTGTAGAGTAAGCTTCTTCTTGTTTGACTCTAAATATTCTGGTTGTAATATATGGTTTTAATAGTTCGGTGTATTGTTTTGGTAGCATTTTCTGTAGTTTATGAACAAGGCCTTCATGCCAAACCTTATCGAAGGCTTGTGGTACATCTAAGAATATAGCTGAGCATACTTTTGACTTTCGTAGGCTTTTTCAATAACATCTATTATTCTGTGGACCTGGTCAATTGTTGAATGTTTATTAATAAACCCAAACTGGTGTGTTGGTATTAGTTTTTTTCCCTCTATAATCGGTTTTATTCTTTCAACAGGAGTTTTTCAAAAACCTTAGATACTACTGATAGCAGTGATATAGGTCTACAGAATTTTATTTCGTTTGGTGCCTTCCCAGGTTTTGGAATCATATTTCATCTTCCAAATGTCTGGGACATCTTTTAATCTAAATGCTCTATTGATCAAGTTGGTGAGTTTTATAATTCCCTTTCTTGGTAGTTTTTGCAGTATTACTCCTGTTATTAAATCGTAGCCTGGTGATTTCTTGGGGTTAATATCAGTTTTAATAACTTTAGTAAACTCTTTCGGTGTGACTAATTCAATCATGAATTTTTTGTTTGGTTTGAAAGTTTTTTCTAGATATTTAGCAGATGCTTCTGCTTTTTGGAGATTTTCACGTGCCCAATTCCCACATAGGTCTCTTATAGGTGGACTGTGTAGACATGAGCGCTTTAGATATTTTGTGGCTTTCCAGAGTGAGTAATCAGTTTCTTTATCATCTGTTAAATTTCTGAGATAGTAATTTATGGTTTTGTTTTTTATTTCCAGTATTTCTCTTTTCAGTCTTTGGGTTATATTGTTTAAACTATTTTTATTCTCAAGTGTTCTGTTTGTAGCCATTTTTTTCGTAATTTAGGTTTTTCAGCTACCATTTCCTTCACTTCTCTTGGAAAATTAATACAGCTTGTTGAATATCTACTACGAATTTTTATACTCCAAGATTTAATTATTCAGTTGTCTTGAGAGGTACATTTAGTTGAATTCGTTTGTTCAATTCATCAGCAAATCCTTCCCAGTCTGTTCTCTTGTTTATTAACGTTGGGTTTCTTTCTTTTCTTATTATATTTTCGCTCAACGTCAGAATAACTGGCGTATGATCTGAACTTAGCTCAAAATTTTCTTCGACTTTTATATAATTGGATGTTATGTTTCTTACTATGAAGAAATCTAACAGGTCTGGGGTTTTCTTTAGATCAGTCGGCCAATAAGTTGGTTTTCCAGTTGATATGTAACTACATCTTAGTTCAGTAGATGCTTTATGCAATTCATTGCCTTCAGTTGTTGTCATTCTAGATACCCATATTGTATTTTTTGCATTAAAATCACCTCCAATTATAAATTTTTCTCCCAGGTTTCTTAGGACATTCAAATAATTGTCCTTTTTTGATTGTATCTTGGAGGAGAATAAATTGCGGCTATTATAATCTTGTATCTACTTGATTTAATAGTTACTGCTGTTACTTAATTTTCTGCTGTACTGAGCCCGGGTTCTTGATGGGGGGAAATGTTCTTTTTAATTATTATTGCACTTCCTCCTCTTGCAGTGTTATCTAGATGTATGGCATGATAGAGTGTATATCCTCTAAATTTTATAAAGGATTCTTTTGTTAAATGGGTTTTTGATATTAGGCAAATATCTATTTTTTGCATATCTAGGAATACTTGTAGGGCGGCGTGATGTTGCTGGATTTCATTAGCATTCCAAATTGCTATTCGGATATCTCTATTTGCCATTTCCGGTTTTTGGGACCGGAAAAAATTTCACAGGCCTAATGTTTTTCATTTCTAGTTCTTCAATCCTTTCGGAAAAATATTCGATCATTTTTTCTTGTCGGTCCGGCTTTTCTATTAGTTTAAGTAGCAATTCGTTGGTGGTTGCTTCATCTTCCTTGGTGTCTCTTTGGTTATTTTGACTGATACTTTGGGCATAAGTAATTTTTGGCCATTAACGTTGTTATATTTTTTCGGTTGTTTCTTTTCACTCATTTTTTCTTGAGGTTTAACTTGAGCTACTTTATTTCTCCTCTCTGGTAGTGTTTTAGCAACTACACATACTCTATAACTTGCCGGATGCACTTCATTGCAGTTTGCACATTTTGGCTTAGCTTCTTTGGGATTTCTACACTCTGTGGTGATATTTTTACCTGGATATTTTACACATCTAGGTTCTCTTCTGCAGAATTTCTGTATGTGTCCATGCAATTGACATCTTCTGTATTCCGGTATTAAGTTTGATATTTTTAGAGGTTCGATTTTTATTTCGACCCCTAAAATTCTTTTAATACCAAGAATGGTTTTTGTGTCCGTATCATGCTCAAAGGCTAACATAAATAGTGGTAATTGCTTCTTATGTACTAAAATTTCTCCTTTGTTATTTTTGGTCTTTTCTATTTTTTTTAAATAATTGTCGCATTTAAGCATTTAAGCCCATTTTGGTTTAGTTTTGCGATAATTTGTTCACTTTTACCTATTGATTGCAGCCCTCTTGCCATAACTTTGATGTCTCTGGTTTGTTTGTCTTCATAAGAGTGCCATTCCAGTTTCAGCAACTTCGGCGTTCAGTTTTATTTCTCAATTGTTTAGTACCGTTGCTTTGAATACTGTGTAGGTAGACTTCAGTGTTTCGTATAGCAAGTCAAAGTCGGTAGCATTACTTACGATAATTGGAGGTGGCCTGGGCATTCTAATTTATTTATTTAGTTCATTATTTTGTTTTATTTTTATTTGCTGTGGTGAAGATCCTGGAGAATTATTTGCTTTTCTTTTTTATTTCTAACCGTTATCCAGCCTACTTCTTTCTGCAATTCTTCTTCATCTGTTTCGTGTTTAACAATTGGACTGCTTTTTTTGGCTTGGTGGTTTATCGTTGTTTTATCCTTGCCCTCGGAGTTTTGTTTATTTAGTTGTAGCTGGAGGGCATTTATTTGTTTTTGCATATTGGTTAATTTCAAGACTCTCCCGCGCCGACTCTTCGTTCATCCACGCATTGTAGTGCCTGTTCGTTTTGGATTCTAGTTGTGTTCTCTACATTCAAAACTGCAATATGTGATACGCCTGATATCGATATTTCCATTTTATCTGTTTTTTGTGCAGTGTTCTTCTCCATATTTTTTATACATTATTGAAATAATATTTTTATGTTTCAAATAATCCTACGCTGCATTTGTGGTCCAGATGTTGAGTTTTCATCCCTTAACGTTTTATGGCATTTTGCATTTATTTTCTACTGTACTGACCTTTTTTCCGATCGCACCTTCACTTTTTGACCAGTCTTTAAAATTTTATTGTTAGATTTTTTTTAACGCCGCATTTGTGATACAGATGTTGCACTTTTGGTTCGTTTCACTGACCGTCTCTCCGAACACGTCTTTACTCTCTGAAAGTCAAACGTCGACTATCAACAAATTGACAAACAGACAATACCCGAAGGCCTACTATGCGTTATTGAATACAAATTCAATTAAAAATAATTTCTAATGTTAGAAGAATAATATATTTGCTTGTCTGTTCTTATTTTAGATATTAGACATCTCAGATGTATTGATATTTATAGATTAACAAATATAATAGAAAATAAAATATAATGATAAGTTGTCATTTGTAGAAAAAAAAAATAAAAATATTTTGTAGGTAGAAATTTGCCAGCCCCAGTTCCCTGTCGGGTTTGTGGAGATAGGTCGTACGGAAAACACTACGGAGTTTATTGTTGTGATGGCTGTTCCTGTTTCTTTAAGCGAAGTATACGAAAAAATGTATTTTACAGTTGCATATGTAAGTTAATTTTATATTTTTACACAATAGGTGTCCGGAGTAACTAAGATAACATGTATAAACAATTGTTGTATAGCCAGCCCGATAAAACAACCGGTGTCGTAGATGACGTTGAATATATTGCAAATTGCAGTTTGTAGTAAGGTATATTTGGTTTTAAACCCGGAGCAGATTGTTGCTTCGCATTTTATTGTAATTAAAAAGATATAGAATGCTGTCCGATAAGTCGATGAACATGTAGCCGAATGAGTGTATAAAATTCTATTAGTTTTTACTGATCGATCATGTTGGCAAATGTCTGTGAAATTCTTTGAAACCTTAAGGTTATAAACCGTTAGAGGTTATAAACCGCAAAATGTTGTAAACCAAAAGTTAAATTTCATATGACAAAATTGCAAGGTACTGACGTCATAAATTTTGATAACGTACGTTGGCTGTTTTATTAAGTTTTTTATATTATTATTTAAGAAACTTTTTAGATTACATATTTATTTTCGGTTGATTTATAAGACTTTCGCTACCTTCCATTTCCAATTAACTACTTTCACTACCAATTCAACTAGTGATCCTTTTAATTGTGATTCTCTCCAAATAGCTCCAAAAAGTGTCTTACCCAAAGTTTAGTGAAATAATGTAAAATCGCAACGATCTAATATTTTTATGTCAGCTACAGCTACTTACATTATATTCCGGTTAGGCTTCCGTGATATTTTTATCCTTTAAAACATCTATAGCTAACCACTTTAACTTGTAACTGATAATTGCAATTAGATTAAATTTTGTTGCCCATCGTTTAAATATTACTGCTATTACTTTTAGAAATTACATTTAGATTGGAAATATTATGGAACAGTCAATAAGGGTGTTATTTATTTACAGAGACGAGATAACAATATAATAAATATTGTTGCATGTTGGCAACCGTGTTTGTATGTAAGTAATACGACCTGTAAGTTTTGTAGGCTATATTTCCTGTGACGGTTAAAATAAACGGTCGATGAAATATGAGATCTCTGAGACTTCAAAAGAGGGCAATGGGCGAAATTCAAAATTAACTGACAAAAACCGATGAGCATTAAAATATTGTGGCAAAAAACCGACAGCAGAATTCAACACTCATTTGAATTATACCGTTTCAACAGAAACAGTACAATGGGATCTCCAGAAAGCTAACAATCTCTTAAGAACTACGATTGCAAACTCTTTTATAACGGAAGCAAAGCTAAGTTGCGAAAGTAATGGTATAACGATCACAATACTCGATACTTGATGATTGGATGAATTTAGCATAGTCCAATGGATCATCATTTACATTGTTTCCTATAAATGGCCAGGTTTATGTCTGGAGAACCTCAAAGGAAACGTATGACTTCTGCTTTCTGCAGTAAAGCATGGAGGAGGTTCCGTTATGATTTGAGCACCAATATCTTGGCACTCAGCTGGGTCTCTCAATCAAAACATTGGCCAGATCACTGCGAATGGATATCTCAACATCTACAATGATGAAGTTGTTACTATGATTAGCTTATTGCTGATAAACACTGCCATATTACAAAATGATTATGCGCCCATACATACATATTATATGTCCATATATACACATCCAAAAATGAAATGTCGCTTTAAGAAACCTCAGAATATCAACAAGCACGTAGCCCGGAGAGCACAATCACCAAACGTCAGCATAATTACAAAACAGAGAGAGGAGTAATTTCCATCTCCAATATCATTGACAAAGCAATTGACGGATGTAACGCAAAGAATTTCAGCTATTTGATAATCAAATACTGCCTTAACGCCTTATAGTTAAATAAATATTATTTATAAAAAAGAATATTGTGGCGACCGCCGCGACCCTTTAGGCCACCAAGAATTCATCAACAACTACAATGGTTCGCAACACCGGTGGATTGGTACCATGCAGTTCCAGGCTATAAAACACCATCACGATGACGTCTCGTTCTCTTTTCTTTTCTCCATCCCCTTGTAATAGTACCGCTTCCACAGCGCTACCATATTTCCTCTACATAACCTAATATCCTTTCAATTCTCCCGTCGACCACATGAATCATTTAACATTGAAATAAATAGTATTTCTTCAACCAGTGTTTTCAGTTCTCGTGCAAATTCCTTCCAAAAACAGTAGTGAGTGTTCTGACAAATAATTGCAGCGGCAGCCATACATTTCGACCGACCGACCGGCCCGACGAACATCCCTACAACATTGTCCTTATCTTATTCGGTTCAAGTTCTGTGAACTTCTCCACTCTTACCCTGGCCGCAATTATATATATACCGATGGCTCTAAAGCTCGCAGCGGGCTTGATTTGTGGTGGACAACCACGAGCTTCAAGCTGCCTGAACAGGGTTCAGTATTGACCGCTGAACTATTCGCGATATTCAAAGCTTTATTCTACATCACAACACAATTCTTCAAAGAATGGCTAATCCTTACCGATTCCCGAAATGCTCTCGAATATTTCCTGGAAGAGAAGTTCAACCAACCCCTGGTCACCGACTCACTGTCAATCATCCATACCCTCTATATGAATGGGACTAGTTTAAGTTTACTCTGGATCCCTTCTCACGTTGGTATACCGGGAAATAAGTGCGCGGCGAGTGCGGCTAATTCGGCAGCCTCCTCTCCCCACCCCATGACAAATATTTGTATCAACACTGACCTTATTCCATTCGTTTCTTGTTTCACAACGAACGAAGTACAACGTCGTTGGGCCCAAGAGACCAACCACAACAAGCTCTTTGAGGTTAAAGCTGTTTTTTTTCTCCTCTTTTCGCTTTCCTTCCCTTCGTCTCCATACTGTACCTCTGAATCGACTGACATAGAATCTAACCTATGCTAAGTTAAGTGTTACTGACCAAATAACCATTACCACTTTGGTATGGATGCTAATGTGTGCTGTCTGGTTAAAACCTCTACTTTGTTATGGTTGTATTTGTGTCCATTTTTTAAATTGTATGCACACTATTTATACTTTTGGTCGCTCTGTTTTTGTTTATTTTAATGAATTTTATTTATGTATTAATTTATTATATATATATATATATATATATATATATATATATATATATATATATACTTTATATATCGCCATCCCTTTTATATCAACATCGTATTGTTATATAGTTGCGAAATGACGACATCCGTAAAGCGACAAAAATTATGTATATGTCATGATATAATTTTGATCATATAATTTTGTTCATCCTCTATTATATATTTTATGAAGTAAAATAGCTATGATAAAAACAACATAACAATTATGATTTACTTAGCAGCTTAAAAATTAATTTTGAATTTTGAAAATTATAAATTATTTTGATTTTACAGCTGGAGATGGACGGTGTGTTGTAGATAAGGCAAGAAGAAATTGGTGCCCTTACTGTAGATTGAAACGTTGTTTTGAAGTCGAGATGAATGTAGCAGGTAATATATATTTCTAATAGATTAAATTTTATAAAAAAATTGCAATAGCTGTTCAAGAAGAGCGGGGACCAAGAAAACCAAAACTATTGTTAAGGAATATGTGCGACAAGTTGTTGCCTAAAATAGAATCACTCCCATTTCTCCAAGAACATCGGTTAAAAAGCACTCAGCAAACTTACGAAATAATGGCCCACGTATTTCTATCGACCATTCGACAACTACGACAAAACTCTGGATTTGGTTTGCTAAATCGTCATTCCCAAAATGTAATATTGAGTCACATGTGGGCTCCTATTTTAGTATTAAGAATAGCACAATCTACGATTCAACTAAAAAACGTTTCTACTTTCTTACAATCCACAATAACATATATAAGATCTATGAACATTGACATCCTCGAACAAGACCTTTTAGAAAACATCTTATTATGTAGAAACGACTTGTTGGAAGAAGATAAGCAAGCGTCCTTAGCAAAATGTCTACAGGAAATGGCAATCGACGCCCTACAAATAAAAAATACGGAAAATAAAAAACGATTTCTAAATTTGTTATTAACATTACCAACACTTTATCGACCAAGTGCTGAATTTATTTATTTAACATATTTTAAACCCATTATTGGAGAAGTAACCATAGAATCTATAATTGTTACTATTTAGATAAAGAAACCTTAACATATATGTTTATACCTATATATTATATATCGCTTAAAAATAGCTTAAAGTTAATGCATAAAAATATGATAATATTTTTCATTTTTATTTTTAAAATGCATTTATTTATCCTATATCAAAAACGATGTGAAAATAACATGTTTATTTTGAATTTGTAATTATTAATTTTATTTATTTATATGTATTTAAATGTAAAAATATATACCCTTATATTTAAATAAAATTATATATAAAACGCTCTTGGGCAAATGTTTTATTTGCTACACCTGCATTTTAATTTATTTATTTTTACCTCAATTGTTTACAAAACGCGTCCATATTGACTTATGTATATACATTTTATAACAGTCTATTTTAGTGATTACTATTAGGACATAATGGCGAAGCAAAATATAATAAAATATTTGTAAAATTTTATAATGACAAAATGATGAAGGTAAATTTAATAACACTATTTCGTATATTTGTATAATGGTGAAATTCATATAGACTGTTAAATAATACCTGTAATTAATAACAGTCTTCTCAAAACTACAATTATTAAATCACATACTAACTTCGTTATTTTATAGACTTTTTAATATGACGTACGGTTGAAAAAGAACTGAATTTATCAATTTTTGTCGTTTATTTTCATGTCATTTATTTCTGAAACGAACTTTTAACTTTTTCTGTGAAGGTAATTTAAATAAATAATTTTAAATAATTTTTCTATAATGATTCATTTTATAAAATATTAGATGACAGGCATATTATGAATTGTTCTCTGAAAACAACAATTATCAAGCCGCATGCAAAACATAATTAGTGTTTAATGTTAATTAGGAATATAAACATGAGATATAAGTGAAAATAATTTAATATGTTAGATATTTCTGTTTTGTATTATATATTTTTTTGAAATTATTTTATACACAGCATGTTTGGTTGCCTAAATACTTAAATACATTTGAAAACTGTATAGTACAAATTTTTCATTTATAAATCGCCATGATTTTTACCATTCTAGTTAAATTCCATATCAACATCTTGTTTATCCATAATCCTTGATACAGTGTACATAATCCTAGATACTTTGTTTAATTTTTAAAAAGCATATATTTTCATTACATACATACTAGTTGAAAATGTTTTATTTATTTGTTTATCTTAACTGAGTCGTTTGATAAGGTTTCAAAAAGTTAATTTTCATTCACGTGCATTGTGCTATTTTTAATTTATTATCTTTTTGCTTTGCTACCTTTCAGTTTTCAGAGCAATGTCTTCAAAATAGAGTTGAATATTAGCCTTTTTTTATCAAATATATATTACATACTATTAATTACTTTGCATATACTTTTGACATATATACATGTAAATAATTAATGTGTAGATCTATTAATATGCAGGAATTATATTTGTTAGCTATTATTTTACATATTATGTTTTGTTTAAAAAAAGGTATAAAATATTTGTAAATTTTGTTCTGTTTTTTACTTCTGTGAAATATCAATATGATATTTTATATACAGAATAGAAAGTGCTCTTTTGTATTCCTGTAATTAGCTAAGAAATAAAGGCGAAATAATTTTGTATTTGCTTTATTTACAATTCAAAACATATTTCACTAATAAAAGTTGAATAGAAAAACATTGATAAATATATTAACTATTATTATTTAACATTTACATATATCTAACATTAATTAACAGTTAGATACATGGATTCTTAATCGGTAAGTATTGGGATTGTCTACTATCATTCTGAAGTAATTTGTCTTCTCTATAGCCTTTTAAAAATTATTATACTATTCATGAAACATACCTCTTACCTGATTATAGATTAATTCGATTATTCTTCATTAATTTACCATTTATTTTCAGTGCTAACACATTTTAAAGTATTTTTTTTAAAAGAGTGATCTAATTATTTTCTGATAAAATTTCTAATGATTGTTGCTAATCAAAAATCAAACAATATACGACACAAATGTCATATATGTATGTATATTAGTTAAATTAGAATTGTTACACTATATTTAAAATGTGTTACAGGTACATATTTTACCAAAATAAAAGATCACTCTCGAACAAACATTTAGTATAATCCTTAGAGTGATTAAATTTTAATATCATTTTCGGAAAATACATCTAAACACACTATACATAAATATATTAAATTACATTAATAACATCAATAACATTGATAAACAGCAAAGGTGTAAAATTCTAGTCTTTCGTAAAGGACACGTGTATTTCGAATTGCTTTTCGTTTAGAGAAAGAAGTCTAGTGTTGCATTTCAGGGTTTCATTGTTAAAGTGAAGAAGAAACAGAATACAATCTATGTGTATTTTGATTCATGCTATTTTTCTACAAAAAATGTTATCTAAACATAAAATTAAATTAATATTCAACTAAAATAATTAGAAAAACATTAATTCTTAAACATCATAAATAAAATATATAAATATAAATATGATACACTTTTAAAAAGATTAACAATTCGGTTTACTTACTACTATATAAAGAGAACTGTAATAAATATTAAATGATATTAAACAATTAAATACAAGGTACTATATAAAAAATATCACAAAATTGTACTTATAATGCTTAAAATTAAGAATATAAATATAATGATAAAAATATATAACAATTATTTATATTAAAATCAAAAATGCAGAATTATTTGTTAGTTTTATGTATAATATAGAGAAATATATTGTAGGGAAAAGAGATCAAGTTCACTTCACTTATTATATATTTATTATTGGTATGCACAAAACAAAGGAACTTGTATTTTAAAATAGGTAATGTGATAAATGCTGTTGATATTAATAAAAAGCTCCTTCGCCAAAATAGCTCTTATTATTATTCTGTATTTAACTTAGGACATTTTAATATTTTTAAAAAAATGTATTTGTCAAAAAGGATAATAAGTGAACTTATATATTTAAAAGTTAGTTTATTAAATGAAATTAATTATTAAGAAAAATAATTAATATTTATGACTAAAAAGTCTAATGTCACTAATATTTTGAGCTAATTTGAGCATTTTGTTTCCATTCGAACTTTGATTCGTATTGATGTCGATCATATTAATAAAAAAAAAGATATTTGTTAATAAAGCAGCAAAATATGTTTGACCAATAAATAAAAAATTAAGATAATGGGTTAGCTAATGTTTATGATAGGGCGTTTTATACTATTTCATATAAACTTTGTACTGAAAATATATCACCATACTAAAACTAGAAAATGGAAATTTATTATTAAAGCTTTATCTATTACTAAAATGCACCATTTATTGAAAATAATTTTAAGATAAAATGAAAAAAGTCCTCAATATAACTTCTATTTATCGTATTTATTTAATTGTTGTGAATTATATATTTATTCTATTTATTTAAAATAATATCCCAACTAAATATTTCGGTTACAAGATTTAATATTTGAAAATTTGGGATTGGTCAATGACAAAATAATTTCCTCTGACCTTTTCCAGTTATTTTTCTGACATAACCGAAATAATCTAGATCTTCCAGTATACACATAATAATAATAATAAGACATAATAATATAACATAATAAGAATTTAGAATTAGTTTAGATGTAGGCGACAAAAAGTGCATTTTAGTTTATTATTAAACATAAACTTACGATAAAAAACAAATTTACATAATTTATTGCTCCCCCTTGTTCGGATCTTAGATTTAAGTTCCCTGGATGTAGTAAAAGGAACCTTATCGAATTAGGGAATCGACGGAAATGGATAATGCACATTGAATCTGTGATGAAATCGAAGGTGTCGCTGATGGAATCCTTAATGGAATTTCTTCGATTTTTTCTAAATCAGCTGCTCCTGCGGAGTTTTGTTTGCATAATCGTGGACTCTATAAAACATAAGCATATAGTTTAAAAATAATATTAAATAATGTATAATATTATTTATAGTACTAGGCTATGGAAAAATTTTTGTCGTCTATATGAAAGACATAATTTTATGGTTTCATGCATATTACAAAATAGACTTGTTCCATTAACGTCATATTTCATATTTGTCATATATAATATTTTCTAATTTACACATTTTACATTGAAGTGGCAATTCAAAAGACTGGATGTTGGAAGAATAGCGAAAATGCTGTTTATATTCATATTCATATTTTAACTTATTGATTTATGAAAGTTTTGTTTACTAAACTAAGTCTCGGAATTTTAAATACCACTAGTCAAAAACTCTAGAGTTAATCCGACTTTATTGTTTTATCTTGGAGGTAATGGAGGCATTGGAGGAAATCTAGGAAGAAAATTCCTTTTGCATGTAAAAAACACATACTAACACCATATATTTGGTTCACATGTCCTTAGCCACTTATTTAGATACAATAATTCAGCCGTAATTATTTTAGAAGTCACATATGAATTTGTGTTTATAATATTAGATTTATAAGTGTATTATTATAATGTATTCAACATAATGCTAGAAAATACGATACTTTTTAATTAATATTTTTACAACTTTGATTCGACATCGGCGTTGATTAACTTATTGGCTTATTGTCTTCTTATAATTTATTGAACAAAATTTCAGAATTTTTTAAGATCATATGAATGTTGGCATTTGTTAAGTAGAATATATTTTTAGTATTCCATGGTGAATCATTCATGGTACAGCTGACACTGGGACTTTTCCATTCAGTGTACTACAGTTTATTTATAGTAGAAAATCTAACTAGCACATAAAGTTTAATTAATTCATAACTTTTGTTACTATTCTAAACAATGTTGAATATTTACTTACCAATTCTTCGTCGTCTTTTATTGCTTCTTCTGTTCTGTCTAAACTAAATTGTCTCCTTAGAAGTTTCCCAGTTCGTTGTTTCGGGCTCAGCGATTTGTAATGACTGTAAGGAGTGCTTATGTCTTCGTACTCTTCCTAAAAAAATATTTAAAAAAATATTAATGTAAGGAGAATTTTATACATGTGGAATTAATTGTATTTAAAATGTTTATTAATTTTACGAATATTTCTAGCTTTTAATAGGACCTTGAGTAAATGTTCACTGTTTTCTAACAAATAATATTACCAGTACTGAATGCCTCTCATTTTCCGAAGTATAAAGATTTTTATAGTTAAAAATAACGTACCTTATAAAAAAAAGAATAATTTTGGAGAATATTACCTTAAGTTTATCCAAGGTAGCAGTGAACCATGCCATTGAGATGTATAATATAAATGTATAATAATAACCTATTGCAGTTTGTAAATTCGTTTTAATACCATACAATATTTTCTTCCTATTTTATTCTATTTAATAAGAGTTACAATGCTGTTTGATACATTTGAACATATAACCAAATTAGCCTGCAAAAGTCGTTTGGTTGTCAAATGTCTGCAAAATTCTCCAAAACATTGCTGATAATAACTGATTATAAACCTGCAAACGTTGTGTTGGCGCTTTGGTTGTTTTAATACATTTCAAATCGCTGCTTAATATTTGTGACTATTCTGGTTGAAAAAGCAGAGGCCAAATAAATAGTCAGTAAGAAACAGATTAAGTCTCTAATCAATAAGTTCGAACAGAAACGAGGTAATGGGGGCCCATGGCCTAGGAGCCCAAAAATGCATTAGAGAAGTAAGTATTGATATTATTAAATATTAAGCTGCTGGGGTTTGTATTGGAATTATATTTATTGTGCTGTAGCTGAACCGAATATTAGTATGGATACTATGAGTAAAATGTCCACAAAATAAAAAAAAACAATGTAATTTTGGATTCCCAGAAAGGAAAGTATCTACATACCTTGATGTTAGTTCTGTTCAAGATTTAATTTATGAAATGTATAAAAACGGCGAATAGTTCTTTTTACATAAAAAGGTAAATATGTTTTCTAATGAAAATAAAATACATGACTTACATATACAATTATCAGTTAGGTAGATTAAGCCTCCAAAAGATACCATAGGTGGTTTAGAAAAGAGTTCAATGTAAATATAATAAAATAACTCTAACCTATAAACTATTGTGGTTGTTTAATTAGCTGTAGTTTATAACATTCGGTAATATATGCAATAGATGTATTGTAATGTTAACATAAATTATATTTTATAACATTTTTGTTTCATTATTTTATTTATATTAGAATGTTGTTATATATCAAAGCTAAAATAAACTAAATTTAAAAATTAAATGCGACAACATTGCGAGGTTTTATCGTCATAAATTAAGATGAGTGAGTTCACTGCTACTTTGGATTTTAAGTCAGAAAACCCCATGGAAACCGTTTAATCTGATAGTAAAATCTCATAGTACTTGCCGTATTCACAACGTTTATAGCTTTTTAAGTGATTTTGGTGAAAAATGCATATGTTACAAGAAACAAATTTAAAGGTACTAGCTAGCGATGGACTTTTGCAATAATTCCATTAATATTACTTTTACTACTCTTTTAAAAAATAAATCATGTTAACTAAGTTCCACAAAAAACAATTCAAGGTCCTAAAAAAACAAATCATAGTTAAATTACTGTGTTACAAGTTGCTCAATAAATTTTATTATTCGATAAGAAAATCCGATTTTGTCGTTTGAAATGCATTATGAATATATTTTATTATTTAATGAAATCTCCTTCACTCCAATTGGTGCAATATTGGCATTTATAATTTACGATTTTGAGCTGATAATCCAAACAACTGTCGAAATATCTTTTAATAATTGTTTTTACGTCTTTGTTTAATAAAAACTATTTTTAACTCATATATTTTTTGGGATATCCGAATAGACAGAAATTAGAGAGAATAAGCCTCTGTGAAGACAAGGTGTGAAGTTTTGGCTTTTTATTAACCGGATTATTTTTCATAAACCTGTACAGAATAATAATTAAGTAATAGCGTCATATTCTAACGAACACAAAAATTATTGAACAACCTATTTTTATTAAAACATAATTAATAAATTAAATTAATCTTACTAACAAATATGTAGTTTTATATTTTTGTATTATTATGTTATTATTAATATGGTAATCCTTTAGCCTTGCGATATTACACCATAAAATAGAAAACTGGCAAAATGTTGCCTACTTTTATTTTACCAGGTCCACGATGGCCTCTACGATAAGGACATAAAGAACTAGTAGACGCTCCAAGTAAGGCAGCAGCGACCTCGGATGCCGACACTGGGGTTCCAAGAATTATTGATGTCTCCCCGGAAGTGCTCTTTACTATCCGATCACACCTAAAACAGTTTTCATTAAAGAATGAATATATGATATAATACGATGAATGATTGGCACAAAGTATATTAATCAAAATATCCTCAGCATTTTCTACAAATGTTTCTCAATTTTATGACAATATGATGAAACCATATGTCTGCCATATTATACTGTATCGATCTTAATAAGTGGTAATCAGAAGCCACCACTGACTGCTTTAGTTATAGGCATCTTGGAAGCAATGTAGCTATTGAGCAACATACAAGAAATCAGAAGATCAAAGAAAACCAAACTACACGAACTTGTTTAGTGTTTACTCTTAATTTTAGCTTAAGATGTCTAATTTAATTTTAATTTGAGAAATGCTTGCCCGCATTTGTCTTACTAGTTTATGATGCGAATACAACAGAAAAATATTGATAACTATAAACTAGAACTATAACTACGTGTTTTCATCTCTATTCTAAATACTTGTTGAACCACCAAATTTAAAGAAAATGGTGTCCAAACTATTATTCCTCAAATAATATAATTAACCAAATTAATTGGATATAAAATGACAATAATAATAAATCGATACTTATATAAGATGCAGAATTTATATAGTCTCCTATAAGAAAATATTATTTTTCAATAAATCTTCAATTCAATATGTGTTTTAACTTTGAATAAGAAAAAAGTATTTAATTAAAGATTAATGAAACAAGCATGCCACATATCAAACATAAAGCAAGTAGACCCACTCCCATTTACACATATTTCCTTACGAACCCTGTTGTTTGGCCTTGCACTATGTGTTTTACTGGTTGGGATGGGGATTACGACATGGAACCCATATAATCTTAATTGCGAGTTAACATACTGTTGTAAACTATGCTGTAATAACATATGATGCTTATTAATGTATATATATTCCTTCCAATAAAACAGTCAATGCACATCATAGATGACGGTTATATTTATATAATATGGCATACGAATATATCTAACAGTAATAGTAGGTGCTTCCATGAATTATGACCAATTGAATTTTTCTGAATTTTTTGTATGTCAACTGAATTAAAACTTAGAGTTGATGCGGCAACATTGTAATGTTTCGACGTCACGCATTACTAAAAAAATTTTGAATAGATTGTATAAACTTAATTTCAACTTAGTAAATTAAATTTAGAATATTGTCCTGGCATAGATATACATCAGTCATTTCAGACTTTCAATAACTTAAATCGTTTAATCGCCTTAGTTTTACGAATGCCGAATTTTTGTATTAAAAGTTGGCAATCCGAGTTAATCGAAAGCTGAAAAGTTATATATGCGTTCAATTTCTCAAAATTACAGGTTTAAACTTGAACTTTCTCAACGTTACGCTAAATTCACTGTCACTCGAAAGTACCTTCCATAAATATTAGACTTCGGTAAATTGCTTCAGTAAACTAGTTTAAAGAAACCCTGCCGGTTTTATGTAATAAATTATTTCGCGGTAAAAAGGTCGTTTTTTAAGACTTTTATATACTCAACCCTATGTTTCCGTCTCCTTATTATAGGTAACAAATTAGCCACTATATATATACAGCTCGTGATTATACAGGAAAACAGGCAAATTCGTATATATCTAATGTTTAATTTGCTCTATCATAAATTACCATGGATATGAAGAAATACCTGACAATAATATTTAAGAATAGGGTTTTCATTTATATTAAGATAACATAGGAGCAGCAGTATTGTCTATACAGTCATTCCAACAAGTCACCAGCTTTTTCCGTTAAAATAGTTCTTAAGTAATATAAAACCTTCTGTTTTATATCCTATATGGTTCAGTACTGAAATACACTTCATTACAATATATAACTTTGAAAAAATTTAATAAATTTTTGGGGTTGCCTAGGATTTTATAATATAAACATCAGACTTGAATCTATATAAATCAAATTAAAACAGAACAGTTGAAAAAAGCAAAGCACATCAGACTCAAAATCAAAGAATTGTACTAAATACAGATTGGTTTATAAGTCAGTTGTAAAGCCTATTTGAATTTATAAGATGCAAATATGGGGTTGCATTATAAATTCATATTTTCATCTCTATTCTAAATACTTGTTGAACCACCAAATTTAAAGAAAATGGTATCCAAACTATTATTCCTCAAATAATATAATTAACCAAATTAATTGAATATAAAATGACAATAATAATAAATGGATACTTATATAAAATGCATAATTTATTTATTCTCATATAAGAAAATATTATTTTTTCAATAAATCCTTAATCCAATATGTGTACAAAATTAATCCAGATTTTGAATAGTCGTTTTAACTTTGAATAAGGAAAAAGTACTTAATTAGTTTGTAAAGAAAGATAGATAAGAATCATAAAATTTGGATTTATATTCTTGATTAAAGAAACAAGCATACCTAACTGTGGGCATATTTTAAGAGTATTCCGTAGAAAATAAGGCACATATCAAACATAAAGCAAATAGACCCACTCCCATTTACACATATTTCCTTACGAACCCTGTTATTTGGCCTTGCACTATGTATTTTACTGGTTGGGATAGTGATTACAACACGGAACCCAAATAATCTTAATTGTAAGTTAACATACTGTTGTAAACTATGCTGTAATAACATTATGATGTTTATTAACGTATATATAGTCCTTCCAATAAAACAGCCAATGCACATCATAGATGACGAATATACTGCCAAATGTCGTTTGTAAAACTGTAAAATTCGTTATAAACTCGGAGCGGATTTTTCCGTCTCATTTTACCCTAATTAAAAAGAGACAGACTCTCTGATGCGTCGGAACATATAATCAAATCAGTCTATGAATTGTGTTATTACTGGTCGACCCTGTTGTCAAATGTCTACAAAGCTCTTCAAAACATTACTAATAATAATTGGAAGTTACCAACCAAAATTCTATGTTAATGCGGCAATATTGTGACGTGTTGACATCATAAATTTTGACGTGCTGTTTTTTGGATATGAATATAAACTATATGACATATGTCCTTTTTTCCAATTTGGATATTTTGAGCATTTGACCATTTTAAAGGTCTCAAATTTGAGAACATCAGCGTATCAGGGTATACCAGTCTTAACGTTAAATATCAAATATTTTAAAATCTTTATATATAGTTGTGTACTAGTACGTGTGTCACTAAACTTCAACAGTGGGCCGTCCGATGGTGTAGATTAACGGTGGTTGAATTCCAAAAATTTTCTTTAATTTTTTGGTTTTGTTTAAATGTCTACATCCATGTATATTTCTTATTTAAGCGTAGCATGTATTTTTATCCTTTAACAACATAGTTTGTATATTGTCTTGACAAATCCAGAATTTGTAATTTGATGTCACTCTGATATTCAGATAAGACAATGTCTGTCGGGCCAACTAATGTTTACAAGGTCATGAAAAATATGCATAGTTCATATTGGATTATATCTATGTACGTACCTGTCGTCTCCAGTTCTTGACAAAGACGAGAACTTTGATAGTTCCATGGTTTTGATAAACGTAGGATTTGGACTTGGTGCTTTCGTATGGCCTTCGCTGACGCTCAAGTGTCTTGTCGATTCCAGTGACACTGAGTCCGCAAATGAGTCTTCCTTGAGGCTGGGAATATTTGCTACAGTACTCACAATAAGACTTTCGTCCAGTCTAAAAATTTAACAAAAATACATTAACAAATCGTGAATATATGTCGTGTTTACATAGCATAAATAAATAAAAGAAGGTATTTAAAAATATATTAATTTAACGGAAGCTCTCCATATTTTATATTTTAACATCTACTTATTTTAACATAAATTAAATATAAACATACAATTTCTGATTGAGATAACCAATTATTTTGAGATTCCTGTCCTAGCCGTTTTAGTTAGACCAAAGGATCACGGTTAAGTAGTATATCAGGTAACATATCGACAGATACATTTAGGCTAAGTTATACCATTACTCCATCCCATCCCAAAAAGCATACGTTCTGAATATTTTACTTTATAGGACCATCAACAAATCCGCATCAGATTTTTTTGCAGGATGAACTTAATTACATCAGACGTCTTCCTCAAAACGGACACAGCTTAATGGATATAAATAGAAATATGCCTAAATTAAGCAAATAATATTTAATGATTAGAGCAAATCATTTCAGAAACATTCTTACTCTTCTTTCAAGTATTAACAGGCCGCGTGAGGTGGGCACTATGGAAACACAAAAAATTATTTTCAAATAACACAGTAAGATATTTCAGGTACTTCCTAACTCCAAGATTTAAAGGGTGCGCCTAATAAAGGTAACAGGTACTAAAAAGTGCCTGTGTCGGAAAGTACACATAGGAGAAATTGGGAACATGATAAGTACACCCATAAAAGAGCATCGATGTGTGACATATAGATATACGATTTACTCAAATTTAGCTAAATAATACATGGATATTGGCCACAACATTCACTTCAATAAAGCCGAGGTTTTAGTCACTCCGTTATACTATTTTTAGAGAAGACATGGAAAGAGTCTTGAGATTTATAAACACAAAAATATTCTCAACAAAAACAAAGGCTATAAGACTAATCTATCTGGCATACCACCTTCCTAGTTTTATTCCATTGAAATTGCAAAGTTCCTGAAAATCGAATCTGTAACGATTCCGAAACGTCGACTAATTTTAGCCACTAAAGGTGAGTCTAATTTGGAAGCCAATAATTCAGTTATGAACAATCGCGAAGTGTAACGTCTATAACTACTTTGCCTATTAGGTTTTATAGGAAAAATGTATACATGATATTTTTTATATAAATAAATGAACCAACAGAATCCTTAACAACATTTATGAATCCCGCTGAATGTTAAAAACCCGTATTAACTAAATTAAATCAATTTTTATTGTTCGATATTATAAATTCCTTGTTTATATTAGAAACACATTAAAAAAACAAATCATGTTTTATAAAATTGGCAGGATTTAAACTCTTAGAAACAGTACCTCTAAAACAATACGTAAAGGAGTAGACTACATTACGTGACAAACATACCAAAAAAGAAAAGTACGGAATATCGGCAACGACATGTCATCTTTATTAGTCGGTTAATGGCTGATAAAAATCCATATAGATAATGATCAAATTACTGTTTTCGACGGGAAAGATCTCAACTAGAAATGGAACAGAGCCAACTAAGAGAAAATGTATTTCATGAATGTGGGAATTTGTAGGCATGTTATATTTCGAGTTCATATATCATTTCTCACCATAAATAATCATTAAATAATTGCATCACAGAATACGTTTAAATATTTTTGATGTAAAAACGATTAAAATGTAATATACAGAAGAACGAAAATATAAGAGCACCGAATTCAGTTATTTTCATTAAATAAAATGGATATCGGAACCAATTTTGAAAATAAATTATATTTATTTTATTATCAAAATAGTTTTCATAATGAACATATTTTCGCTCTAAGTAAAATAATTAGCAAAAACATTTGTTAAATTTATTTAAATTTTCATTATATTAGGTGCTTGCATTTATTTTGATCAGCGATATTATTGGTAAAATTTCGAAGTATTCATGTAAACGACCTAAACTGGCCATTAAATACGACAGTTTCGGCATTTCTATACATAAAACAGTTTTCCATTTAACATTAAAGAGTTGCTCGGTGTATACAGATGCTAGCTAATCATGAAGTGTTTAAAATTATATTTTCGACATTTATTAGATGTTCTGCTACCGAAACCTATGAAACATTTTAGGAACTTACGGTGATGCTGATTCGTTAAATCCCAATTGTTGCTTTTAATTTCAACAATTTAGCAGTGGATATGTTGATGTAAATAGCAAAGAATGGCTTCGAAAGTCAAAAACGTTCGAAGACAATACATTGCAAGACTTATTGGACGAAAACCCAGCTCAACACCCAAAGAACGTTCAGACCGCTTTAGCAGTTGACTAATGTTGAGATCCATAATTGTTGATGTTAGTTTAAACGATTTAAAAGTGGTTATGTTGATGTATATGGCAAAGCATGGCTTGGAGGGCCAAAAAGGTTCGAAGACAATGCATTGAAAGACTTATTGGACGAATATCTAGTTCAGGCATCCAAAAAACCTTCCAACCGCTTTAGCAGTTGACTAGTCAACTATTTTCAGATTTTGCATGCGATGGGAGATCCAAAATGAGGAAAAATGGTACAACAGATGTATAGGGACGTCTACTGAACAAATGGTATATTGTTGCAAATAATACTAGCAATAGCTCTTTCGGATTCAAATTGCAAGAGTTACACGAGCAAGAGTTTGGTTAATGAAGGATACACAGTTGAAGCTCAAATGCGAAGTTCTACCGTACACAATTTACCCAGAATGTATAGCGCTTTCTAATTATCATTTGCTCAAATCGAACCAGCATAGCTGGGCAGGTAATTCAATTTCTAAACAAATCTCTCTTTCGATATCGTATCGCCATGTTATCGGAACAGTGAGCAAAAGGTTATAGAAATTAATGGAAAATATTTTGATTAATATTTTACCAATTTTTATCAATGATTTGTTTTTTAAAGTGAAGAAAAACCATTATACATGTAAGCACTTAGTAAATAAACAATATAAGATATAATGCACTTACCCATGACTTTCCCTATAAGTGATAGCCATAAAAAACATACTAGTAAATTGAGAATAATAAAAATTATGAATAAATAAAAAAAATACTTATATTAAATATATTTTAAAAATCTCCATATTAATAAGTACCTATATATACCTTTTAATATTTTTATGATGTAGAGTTTAACGTGGTTTACAAATCACAGATTTCAATATTTATCAATATCAATATTAATCAGTATTTGATTTATTCAGCATCGATATTTGATAACTTATAAAACGTACCAAATACCAAATAACCAAAGTATCTTATCTCCCAAGGAAAATTGTTTACCATATCTTTTTTCCAGCTTCTTGAAATTCTTATAAATTTTCAATAATTGTCTATAAATAAAAACAAACATTTGCACTCACTTAATGCGGAATTCGAATCCATAAAATTTTTAGTGGAAACGTAAACAGTTTAGCCACTTATTCACATCACCAAATGCAATCTTCATCAGACTTCATTCAACTTAGATACTTGGTCGACAAGAATTCCTTACTAAATGCATGTATTAACTTGTGTAGGAAATCAGACAGCTCAACAAATGGAAGGGAATAGTATAACCAAAAAATAGACAAATGGCGAAAACAGATCCGCAAACATTTGTTATTCATAACAATATAATTACTGATGTGAATTATAATATAGTCTATGACTATAATTGTATACTATTATTACAATAATTGTGTTATTACTCTATTATGATCAAATATAGTAAAACAAGAAAACAGAAGCGCAAACGAGCTATTTTTCAAAATTTATTTCAATCCTTATTCTATTCAACTATTCAGCAATGAAGGTGTACATTGCAAATATAAATATATAAAAAGTTGGATCTAAGGTATTACTGAATTAATTATTTTTTTCAATTAGTTTGACATACATCATTTAAACAAATTGGCTAAAGATATATTTGAGAGTTAAATACAAGAACGAATGAAAATAAAATTGTTATAAAAAGATATTGACTTTTTAATATAGAGCAATCGAGACAAATTACAAAGAAATATCTAAAAAAAAATATGTCAGCTTTATACGAACAGCCTGAAAAATCTTACTACTGACGTAAATCCATTTATTATTCCTTCAGAACATGGTTTTCATTGCGTCATCAAGTCAAATGGGTTATATATTAAATGGTTGTAATATCGTCAAATATTTGAATATTTAATAGATTTTTAAATAATATTTTTATGCATATTTATATGTAAATTATTATTATTATGTTGCTATATATTTTATTAATAATAAAGGAAAAGTGTATGACAAGGAAAATGACTGATTAACAAAAAAAATATATTCTGAATATATCATTTACTTGATCAAATTCATCAGTCAATTATTTAAAAATGCGTATATATTAATATTGCATTAATATATTACATGTAAAAAAATTAAAAAATATTCTCAATATACGAATGTCAGGTCATTGATCCTGAAAGGGCTCATGTGTTAGCTTTATCGAAAGTTATCTTTTATTGGTCAATTCGTTATATTGTAGCTGTAGGCTGAATCTCATAAGTTCTCCTTCGATACAGGTGCAACAGGTACATTTTTGGTAAAAACAAATTATCAAGCTCGTTTTCACTTTTCATTGTTGCCCAGTGATATCAGGCCTTTTAAACCAAAGTTAAGATTGAAATATTTTTAATTAAATTGTAATTTATTGATTATAATAATTAATAGACGAGAAAATGTTGAGATATGGAACTACAGTGAGTCAACATAGTATTCTACTCTATTTGAGGACTAATTTGATTCAAAAAACATAAATACATAGAGTGCGAAGGAAATAGGGACAATCATGAACGTTGTGCGTCTCTAGTCACAACAGGGCCGGATATTAAAAACAAGAACAACCGCCAGATATTTTAGCCCCACGCTTTGGTCTAAAAGTTTACAAGACATCTTAATCTATATTCCTTTTTATTCTTATTTTCGGGTATAATTTTTTGGATATTTGTTGTAACGACATGAATTTTAGAGTATTTACGGTAAAAATTAAAACATATAAACAAAACAAAAGTGCTGTGTTGTATTCTAGGATGTGAAAGTTCAAATAGAAGGCGTTTTTTTCACGTCATCCTGCTCTAAATGGAAATGGTTTAAAAAAAATAAATAATGATAAATTTAAGGAATTATCTTTTACAAGAACTCCTGTGTGAGTACAGGAAGGTTTGTTCTTTGCATTTCAGATCGGATATGAAGATAATTAATTAACCAAGTTATAATTCCTAATTGTAATTTAAACAGAAAGTATTTTAATTCATTAGTCATTTTAAGGCCAATAGAACACTGCAAGAAGAAATATAAAAAAGTGTCTTGTTTTGGTGAAAAAGATCAATAGAGTCTCAATTAGTATTAGATGTTGAATATTATAGAGAGAAAAAAATCTAATAGCTACACAACAGTTCGTGTTAATTAACAAACATTCAACAATAGACCAGGTTCATAGAATAACAGATGTAATTGAAGAAGCCTATGAAGGTAAAAAGGTATGTTCAGCTATATTCTTAGATGTAGCACAAGCATTCGATAAGGTATGGTATGACGGTTTTGCCTATAAGCTACAGAAAAAATACAAAAGTAAATCTGTTCAAGCGCAGTTCACGCATAATCAGACTACAATAACGCTAATAACACGCACTAATAACAATAAATAATAATATAATTCAACATAAAAACAACGCTAACTATCATGGAATTAATCTTGATGAAAAACTCCGCTGGAAGGAATATGTAAAAAAGAACTGGAGTTAAAATATAGGAAAATATATTAGTTAATTGGAAGAAAATCAACAATTATCAGTATATAATAAATAGCTATTATACAAGCAAGTGTTGAAACATATATGGAAATACGGAATTCATTTATGGGCATGTTCCGCGAAAATCCAGAACAACCAGGAGTTTGAAGAGACCTTCAAACATCGACTGTCACTCAGGAAATCAAGAGAATTACTGTGTTGAAATAATAACTCTTGAATAGCAACAGAATAAGACAGTGTTTTATAGTGTAGTGAAGTAAGGTGAAAAAATTAATTAAAATTCTTTTTTAAAATTTCCCGGTATAAATATTCATGTTTAGGTGATTAAGATGCACAAAGCTTAGTTACTAATTTATATATGGGAGATATATCGCCTTGTATATATCTTGAGATTTTATTCCATGAACATTTGCAGTCATTATTCCATGAACATTCACCTTGCAGTATGAATGTCTTGAAATAAAAGGTAGTGTTGGTGAAAATTAAGTGAATATTTGTTTGTTACATTTGGACTGATATTAAAACGAAAAGTGAGTAATTAAAACATTATTAATCGAAGTTATATAATTTTAGCAGTGTTTTATGTTCCTTTCAGTTATTCCCGTATTGTTTGAATTATTAAGAAATTATGGCAAGTTTGAATAAAATACGATTAAGTGTAGTATTTACGTGACCTAAAGACAAATGTGAAAATTTCATCCCAATATAGATTAATAAAATTCGAGAATAACGAGAATGGTAGGTTGTCTTTAATTTCTTTAATTATTATTTAAGATATTTAGATTTTCGAAATCGCAATAAATGATTTCATAGATATTCACAACATTGATTTAATTTTATGCCTGGTGAAGAAAAAGAAGAAAAGAGAAAATGTTCTTGCTTAAGGACCATTATTAGTTGATATGGTTATGGAGACATAGTATATCATTGTATTAAAGGTAATTCTAAAATTCCTGTAAATTTTGGCGGTATTCACTTCTGATTAATTTCTGGTTTCATTAGTAAATTAACCAATCAACCAATTTCATAACCAAGCACTAACCGAATATTGCAGGTAATAAATACGTTAATTTCTGCAGCAAAAGTTAAAATAATAATAAGGCATAGAATATTAATAGTTATAAAATAGTTATAAAGTTTAATTGGGACACATGAGAAAAAAAAATAGAAAGCAATAGATAAATGGAAGTCACGGAAATTCAAAGAATAATCCAATTTTACTTAAAAATGTAGGTAAAGAAATTATTCTTTTAATAAGCTGGGTGTATTTACTGTTTTTGTAGCAAATTTTTTAGATAAGAAATATGTGTATTTAGATATAAAATATATTTTTGTTTTTTAGATATAAAATAAAACTAACTACATAATTTGCATAGATGGAACACGTAGGACAAATAGAAGACCTTTTGAATCATTAACAGTACATTTGTAAATATTTTAAAGCATTGATAAATATTAAGGTTTAATAACTAATGCAATAAGATATGTGTTTTAATATAAAGACATTTATTATTTTAATAATAAATACTTTTCTATTATTATATTGAAAATACTGTGAAAACAAGTTTTAGTAACATATTATTTTTAAATTAGTCATTTTACTCTATTAAGGGAGAATAGATATTATGAATGAAAAGTTATTTCAAATTGATATTATTTTTTTGTCAGCTTACCATATATGCTATTGAAATTGTAATATATGCAATTTAATTATGAAAACCCATTAATGTTTCAGCGAATATCCATCAATGGTCATAATTGGCATTTAACCGCTCGAAAACGCTGTTCATCTACAGAAATAAACAAAAAGAACAACTTAATCGCACCTCTGCGGATTGAAAGTTATAAAGCACATTCTTTTGTTTCAAAAGTCAATTTCGACAGTCGCCCTCAAAGCTTATTATTCCGCAGATTATCCTTTAACCAGGGCCGGATTTTCCGACAACAGTTCGCCTGGGAGCTGCGGATGCCGAAATTAAATTTGGCGGAATTGTATTGTATGGCGAATTATTACATAACACGATTAAAACGATACCGCTTAATGAAATCAAACCAAGCGACAAAAACATAAAACACCACTTTGAATCGGAATCGGCAACAAACGCAGGCCAAAAAGTTTTTATGGAACGTTGTTTTAATTAACATAAATTTAAATTAATTAAAAGTACTTTTGGAACTGTACAAATTAGAAATGTTTGTATTTATATGATTATGTTGATAGTTATGGTGCAACTGTTTTTAAAAAACGGTAATTTTGTAAAATTAATTTATAAATAGTATACACAAACTAAACATTTAACATTTTTTAATGTAGTCATCTCCGTGCTCTACATACTTTTGCCACCGATTTGGAAGCTTGAATATTCCTTCTTCATAAAAAGTTTGAGGGCGAGTTGCCAACCAATTGCGCAATAATCCTCTAATTCTTCATTACTTTCAAATATTTTACCTGCAAGTGATTCTTTCAATGCCCAAACACAAAATAGTCACAAAGTGACAAGTCAGGGCTATCAGGAGGGTGCTCGAGAGTTTCCCAGTGCATTTCTTCCAATTTATTTCTTATCAAAACTGCGGTGTGTCGCTTGGCGTTGTCATGAAGGATGATGACGTCCCGAATGGGCATATCTCGTCGTTTGCTTCGATACGCGATTTTTGTCGACTGTAACAACACCGAATAGTCAGTCGCATTCACTGTTCGTTGATCGTGGACAAAATCAATGAGTAAAACTCCTTCGAACAGCACGGATGTTGTCATTTGTAAGACGTGTTCGTGGGCGTCGATCATAACTTTCATTTTCGAAACATTCTCGCCCATCCCTGAATTCTCTGACCCATGTATACAGTAGATTCTGAGACAGTGTAGCATCCCCAAATTGTGCCTTCAAAACAAGTGAACATTTCCGACGGTTTAACGCCTTCATTAGTAAAAAACTTTATGACAATGCGTTGTGCAGCAAACGAAGGTAACTCTCGCTCAGCCATGGCGCGGACAGAACCGAGCACAGCTGCCGTCCATATCGGTTTTCCCCCTCTTCGTAAACTAAAGAGCACTCGAGCATCGAATCATCTAGATCGGAATTATGTGCTAAGCTAAATAGTAAAATTACTGTTTGTATTTAATTCCCCACGTATAAATAATGTAATATACTATTAGCAAAACATTTGCTTTAAAAAGCGATAGAATCAGTTAACTTTGCATGCATCTTTGTTCAATTGTTTATTGATGTGCATCAAAATAATTTTCTAAATCACCTCTAAAGATCCAAAGAACGAATAACAGTTCTGGATGCTAGATATGACGAATACATGAACGTAACGATTTGACTTAACTTCCGATTATGAATACCAGATTATTTCTTTTCACTGAGTAAAAAGAAGATATCTATTAAATGCTGCTAGCGATACTTAGTAAATTTTTAACTCAGCCAAAAATGGCAAATTAAATATAAATATTGAGTGATTAAAGTGAATGAATTTTATATTGCAGTAGGAAAGAACCGAATATTATACAAATCACTTTAGGACCTGCATTACTTTTAATTAAAAATGAGAAAGATCTACTCTTCGGTATCGTAGAGTCGAAAAAGCGCTTGCAAAAACCTGTGCTAGGTGTAAGGTAAAGATAAAAAATTAACAAACTTATATTTTGATTGATTCACATGGAGAGCACCTATGAAGGTAGAAAGGTATGTTCATCTATATTCTTAGATGTAGCACAAGGTTTTGACAAGACATGACGGCCTTGTTCAAAAGCTGACAATGTTGTGCAACACACAACTTTTGAAAGCTTACATTACAGCCAGCATGTTGTTTAGAGTCAAATAAAAACATGCCTACTTAACAATAAAAGAAGCTAATGTAGCTATACCACAAGGAAATGTATTGGGTCCAATTCTATACCTACCCTACACATGTGATATACCACAAATGGAAAACATCACGATGGCTACATTTGCTGATTGCACTGCGATTTGTGTTGACTGAGACAATAGCGAAAAAACACATGAAAATTACAACAGGCAAGTGTAAATATAAATAATTGGATCCAAACCTAGAAAATTAAAATGAACAAAAGTATCACGTAATATCAGACCTCACAAGCCCTAACAACAATAAATAATAATATCATTCTTAATACTAACAACGCTAAGTATCTCGGAATTAATCTAGATGTAAAACTTCGTTAGAAAGGACGTGTAAAAAAGAAAAGGAAAGAACCGGAATTAAAATATAAAAAAATATATTGATTAATTGGAAGAAAATCACAATTACCAGTACATCATAAACTGATATTATACAAGCAAGTCTTGAAAAATATCGAGATACGGATTGATTCCATGATGTGGGGATGTTCCATGAAAAGTAATGTAAACACAATACAAGTTTTCTAGAACAAAGCCTTGAGAAGTATTGCAGGAGCACCCAGATACTTCATGATACCGATTGTCACTCAGAAAATTAAGAAAGTCGCAAGAATACGTGAGGAACTACTCCATTCTTATGTCAATATCGATGTAATACTTCGATAACACCAGAAAAGGACACACATAAAAAAACAAACCTTTTGGTCTTGTGTAGTGTAGTGAGGTGCATTTAATATAAAAACAGTAATGTTTCGACAGAGTAGTTGGCAACGACTAATGATAGACAAATTAAAAACCAATATGAAAAACACATTTTGTTATTTTTTTATTCTCAATTGATTTTGGCCTCGACTGATTTATGCGTCAATTTGTCACCATGGATGAGATATAGATCTACCAATATATACCGAAAACGAAGCCAGTCGAAGCAGTTGCTGGTTCAGAAAGAAACAAATTTCGCATCGCAAATAAAAAGCAGATCAATTACAGGCTAGCATTAGCCGCCTTTTTCACCAGCTGTATGCTTATGGTATGTATTAAAATAGTCATATATGAATATTTCTACAGTCTTCCAGACTTTAACGTCTAGGAACGAATATTGATGATGGAGAAACGTTAGATCAAAAAGAAACATCAAGTAATATTATGTAGAAAAGTAAAATAATTTTGTAACTAAAAATCGCAATTTAATTGTCAGATCGAGAACTTTTCAAGCAAGGCTTGGTCAATGCACAGATAAGACAACTTCTATATAATCATTTTTAAATTTAATATTGTAATCTTAAAACTTTTTTAATGCTTTTTAAAATGAACTTCATCTTCTATTCCTGTAACATTTTTTACAGTATTACAAAAATTCGCAGTGCCTTATGTTTATCTCTGCTTTTATGTCTTATTAACTTACTCTGTTCTGTTACTTTCTGTTTCATATTATATATTATGACCTATTTTTCCTACTTTATACTTATCGCTTAAGCTGCTAGTTCTGCAGCGAGGGAAACCAAATTTATGATATATTTTCTTATGTATCCCAAGATATAACTAGATTTAGTGCAGCCTTTGTTATCATATTTTCACCATGTGTCTTTTTAGGCTTTACTGTACTACTTCAAAGACTTTGGTGTATGTCAAGATATACAGTAAAATACGAGGGAACTTTTATAAGTCAGTAACTCTTTGAAATTTTTTTTCGAAAAAAAAAAGTTTTATTTGCCAATACTTAAATATATTCAGTGTTTTTACATTTTTTATTTCTTCAAAATAATAGCTTTTTCTCAAAGCCGACAAAATAGGTGTTTAATTCGGTGATAACCTCTTCATTCGAATTAAATCTCTTAACACTCAGTCATTCCTTTAAATTTGTAACAAGAAAATAGTCACAGGTGGGGAAACGAGGAGAAATTTTATTGTCGCCAAATGTGGTCGTTCTACTATTTTCTAGATCGTTGTATAAAAATCGTTCATGCACAACACTGCATAATTCCCAAAAAAAATGTGGCCGACCGACAAAGGCCACTTGGCTTTTTTTGATACACATTTACCCGGGGAAACAGAATTCAGTAAACCACTTCTTAACCATTGAAATGAATGGTTCAGACTCCTCATAGTATTTATAAATTATTTCCTTGGTTTCGGTGACGTTTTTTTACAAGTACAAATAATTCTTAACCAGCATACGAGAAACTCTGTCCCACTTTGATTAAAATGCAAGAGGTTATCTGCTGCCAGTGGCTATTAAACACAAATTAAATTAAGACTCAAGTTATACTACTAAGAGGTAGTCCATTCATAGATGGTAGCTTAAGCAACTACACGGGAAAAGCAAAAAGTCAATGACAAACTACCCTCGTATAATTTTCCGCAAATTACGATAGTGTGAGGATTGATATTTCCATGAGGGCCCTGCATTTTTACTGTATTGTATTAAGCTTAAAATTTTTCAAGATGTTAGATTTTCTGAATAAATCGTTAATCTTTAATCATATTAAATATTAGGATTGAATTATATAAAATTACTCAAAATGTATGTTTTAGTATCTAATTTATTTTATAAAATTAAGGGTTTTGGTGTGGTTTTTTCAAAATCTTTTTTTTTTAGTTTTCTGTGGTAATCTGTAATAATTAATTCCCGATATTATTTATTTATGTAGCATCTATCCATGTATGAACGTAATCCTTTGTTCGAATTAGAAACATGAAGTTTTTTTCTGTTACGTAATTAACATTAACCTCTAAAGTTTCGTGTAGTGACTGTATCTGCTGATTAACGTGAGCTTCCAATGTAGGTACTCAGTTATCCATTCCTCTCAATTAATATCTCATTCTGAGTATCAATCATCACATCAAAAGAAAAGGAGACAACTCTAATAAATAACATATATTTGCTTGTTGTCAAAAAACGTTGTTTTCTATTAATATTAAAACCGCAGTATTGCAACTCTTAGATAAACTGAGCAGGACCCAAAGAACTTCACAAGGAACCAAACCATTCAATCATGTGTGCTTTGAAGTGTATTTAATTAACAGAACGGTGTTAATTAATACATGAACATTACAGCTATAGAGATTAAGTAAGGACAGATGGATTCTAAATATATGAATAGAGTTAAGTTATTGTAAAAACACATTCTATGTTAGTTGGTAACGAAAAATTAAAGAATAGTTAATTATTATATCAGTACACATCCAGTTTTATCCAAACTGGTTACTAGAAAGTCAGATGATTATTCCATATCAAGTTTTACATATTTATACACTTGTATATTATATTTGTAAATCATCACAAACACCCATGCATAAAGGACAATTAATATTGAATGAACAAAGTTTTTGGCAGCGATATAATTTTGATATGTTGCTAATTTCGTAATATAATATATCGTATAACCTAAACCAACGACTCGGATATGGACATAACATTAATTAAAGTTTTAAATGTATATACTATTTTACTAAAAACAACTCTACAATAAAAGAAGCTAAAGCAGGTGTACCACAAGAAAGTGTACTGGGACCAATGTTTTATATAGTTTACACCTGTGATATGCCACAAATGGAAAATATCACGATGGCTATATTTGCTGATGATACTGCGATTATAGCTATCGGAGACAATAGTGAAGAAGCCCCACGAAAATTACAACAGGCAAGTGACAATATAAATAATTGGACACAAGTTTGAAAAATAAAAATTAACGAAAGTAAATCTATACATGTGCAGTTCACCTATAAACAGGCCGTATAAGCACCAATAACATTAAATAATACTGTCATTCCATATAGCCCCAACGCTAAATATCTCGGACTGAATCTCGATGCAAAACTCCGCTGGAAGGAACATATAAGGAAGAAAAGAAACGAACTGGAATTGAAATATAGGAAAATGTACTGGCTAATTGGCAGAAAATCACAATTATCAGTACATAATAAATTGCTATACAAGAAAATACTGAAACCTATATGAACATACACAATTCAATTATGGGGATGTTCTGCAAAGAGTAACATAAATAATATACAAATTTTTCAGAACAAAGTCCTGAGAATTATTGTGGGCTCACCCAAATACTATAGGACTGATTACCTACATCGAGACCTTCAAATAACCACAGTCAGTCAAGAAATCAAGAGAATTGCAAGGGGGCATGAGGAAAGACTCCATTCTCATGAGAATATTGAAATATTGCAGTTTTTGGATATCACCAGAACAGGACACAGACTCAAAAGAATCAAACCATCTGATTTTGTGTAGTGTTGTGTAGTGAGGTGCATATATTAAAAAATACAGCAGTGACATGTATAAACATTATTTCACCAGAGACTGAGATAGGGCCGATGGGTCCTCCTAGTTATATACCTAGTTTTAAGTTATCATAAAGACAAATTGTAGGTTAGACGCAAGTAACATTGTATTAATCAAATAAAAAAAAAACTAAAAACAACAATACAAAAAAAAATGTATATTACTAACACCAATGTTTCATTTGCTATTTATGTATTATGGTAGAATATTTCATATACGTAGAACCAATAAAAGAACAAAAAACAAAGTAAACTCACTCAATAGAAGGGGGCACAGGGAGATCTTTATTAAATCCCTCCTTTCCCAATAACCAATATGTATCCATTGTTCCTTTCCCTTTAACTTCTGTTGGGCCACGAAATTCAATATGATAACCTCCTGCCTGTTCCAAACGAGACTTCGTTGCTTCAGACATATGTATTCTCCAAGCAGCTCCTGTAAATGTAATATTTATTTATAATTTTTTAAATAAATTCGCAATTTTTTTAATTCGTCTCTCCTTGCCTTTTATTTACATAGTAATTAATGGTTATTGATATTGACTTTCTGTGTTATATAACAATCTTTCATTGAAATAGAATTAATGTTTTAATTAAGTATTAATGTACAACTATTAGACAACCTAACCTAACTGTTTGATAGATTTGACACTTCTCTATATAAAATAATAGTTTTCTATTTAGTATTATTGTCCATGCTGATATTGCGTTGCCGTTGTTTGCGAAATAACAAAGATATAATTATATCACTTGACTGATTCCTCAAGCAGAATCAACTAAATACCTCGGAATATATCTATTGATAGGTTGAATTCGAAACACCATGTTAAAAAAAAGCAGAGCAGATTAGACTCTAGCAAAGTCAAGCAACTATACTGGTTAGTCGGATGTTACTCTAGACTTGACCTAAAATCAGATAGATTGGTTTATCAGTCACTCATAAAGCCTATGGGGTGCAGATACGGGGCTGCACTAAAACATCAGAGTAAAACATCAACCAGTAATCCAACGCACCCAAAACAAAGTTCTACGATTAATTATCAATTCTTATCGCTACTTATCCAACGGAGAGCTGAACGATGACCTGCAGTGATCCAAGAACTCGCGTTAAATCATGATATAAGATTGCTAAATCACAGCAACGTGGAAGTAATACAACAGTAATATGTTAACACGCGATGGAAAAGTTACAAAAGCAGGGAAATGGTTAACAAACGAATTGACTGAAAATGTAATTTCATCCTTTTCAACGTTGTGGTCTTATTGTTTTTCTGACATAAAAAAGAAGAGTTCTTGGTAGCTTATTATTTACCATAATCTCAAGAACAAAAGGTCATGAGCTAGTTTAAGGAAGCCTTGTCTAATTCGAATGAAACTGTTACTATACTTGTCTGGTCACATCAATTAAACAAATTGAATGAAGAGTCGTTCCCAAAATAAATCAGCAACAATAACCACTAGAATTTTGTTAATACTTTTTTAAAGTAAAAAAAAAATAAGCACCTAATAAAATTAAAAATCTAGAATTGTACTGAATAATTGTACTGAAATCAGTAAAAATATTGCTTATACTACGTATTTTTATCAAAAGATATCGCGGATCAAAATACTTGAAAACACCTAATATTATTTGTGTTATTTTATTTCCATTATGTTATATTTTATCATCTATTTATACCTTAGCGTATAACAGTCCAAAATACCCTTTGTATAATATTCAATTTTATATTAGCTTAAATTTAATTTTATAGACTTCATTATTTTTATAGCTTAAGGGCTAAGTAGGGCCTTTTAGCCGTTGAATCATGTACCTGTAGATTCCATCCTAGAAGCCGTATTTACGGTATCCCCAAAGAGACAATAACGAGGCATCGTGAGACCGACTACTCCAGCGCAGCAGGGACCTGTATGAAGTCCGATCCTTAATCGAAGTGGTGTGCTGGGTAAATGTCGAATACAAAACGTTCCACTCTGGTGCAACAAGTCTAGAGCCATAGTAGCAATCTGAAAAATATTAATAATAATTATTATCACTACATAGTATAAAACAAAGTCGCCTTTTCTGTCCCTATATCCCTATGTGCGCTTAAATCTTTAAAACTTCGCAACGGATTTTGATGCGGTTTTTTTCAATAGATAGAGTGATTCAAGAGGAAGGTTTATATGTATAATACATGCATAATATATTAAGGCAACATTGCTAATTTTAGAGGTTTCTAACGTGATGTCGTAAATTAACCTATTTTTTTAGGCTTATTTAGCAATTAGCAAAAACGCTGCCTAACCCTACGAGTTAGATCAAATTAATGTACTACAGTATTGTACACCATAAAAAGGTCTACAAAAAAGTCCGCGATGGTATATGTTTATCTTTTAGGGATAACCCGCATTAACCATTTTTATTGTTTACTTTTTACGTGAGAAAATGGCTTATTTACGAAGCTATTTTAAGCAATACGGCATTAATCCTTATCGAATTAAGTACCTTAAATACAGTGTGCAATTAATATAGATCAATATGGTTCCTTACAGCATGTAAATTAAACAAATATTTTCGGAGATATTACAAATTTAAAATTTGCGTTTAAAAATGTGTAATGTAATAAAAATTGTATGAATTTAGATATTCCAAAGACAGCAGGAAATCTTCATAGTAAGTATAGGGGAAGAGGAATTGTTTTATTCCAAATTTAATGCGTGCAGGCCAAGGGCAGTAATGAATGAACCAAAAATACTGAATCGATTTTAATCATGTTTTCATTGAGTGACATAGGCATATATATTTTATGCCCGTGCAAATCGGAGCGGGCCGCTATGTTTTTATATACAACGTTCATATTTTTTCTGTAGTGTATTTAATTTAGTATCAGCATTGCACCCGTGCGAAGCCGGGGCGGGTCGCTAGTTATAAGATAAATAATATTGTAAAGTTATTACTAAGATAAATTTTGTCTCACAAACATTAAATTATTTTTTTGTACTCTAAGATTTAAACAATCTTTTGTGATGCGTAAGTATTTTTCATAATAAACTTAATTTTATATTCTATTTTATATCTTATTCTTATTCTTCTAATCTTATTTATTAATCAGGCCGGATGTATACGTTTTACTAGCGTTTGGAATTATCGAACAAAAGCAATTGATATTCGTAAAACATTAAAACCATTATATAGTGCAAAAAGTAGTTTAATGACGTAATTTAAAATAATTTAATGAAATTTCAATTTAATATAATTAATGACGTTTAATAAGGCATTGTGCTTGATTTACCTTACATTAGCCGTAAATAATCGCAATATATTGCTTCAATAATAGCTCTATTAAGTTTTGTTCCATCAGTATTCAACAAATGAAAACCCGATCCGTTAAATTTTTGTAGAATAGTGACCGTTAGGTTAACAAGAAACTTGCAGTAACACATGCTAGTCCATATTACTTACTGATCTACTTCAATTCAACGATATTTTAGTGTATTTTCAATTAAAATTAAATGAGTATAATCAGGTTTTAAATATAAATTTTCAGATTATCTATGATAACATAAGTTGCAAACTTGAAATAAACAATATAAGCTAATTTTTCTGCCAAAAAATGATTTAAAAATTTGCCAAATTACGAACTTTCAAGAGAGAAATTAAAAAGTAGGTACTTCCACACAAAAAATAATGTACAAATAAAATAATGAACAAACATGTGTTTTAGTACTGCAAATTGTGTATAAAATTACTAAAGTGTATGAGTCAAGACCGCATTTATCTTAAATTTAAATAAATATAATTATTGTATATCTGGAAACACTTAATTAGTACTTAATTCAAAAAAAAAATTAAAATAGAAACCTTGGAAGATTGCTGTGGATTTAATCAAAAAAGGCGATTTTCCAACATGATGCCACTTGACTACATATTGCATTTATTTAACAATGACAAAAATTAGCTGGCTTTTCAAAACATTCAAGGATGACCGCGAAACCGTCAAGAATCAGACGCATGATCGTCGGCCGCGAACCAGCATCAAGCCAGGCAACAATCGCCGCGTAGAACAACTCATTTTGGAGGACCATAGGATGAATCTTGGAGACATTTCAGCTGAACTCGCATCAGTATTGATAGTGTAGAGTCTATCATCCACCAACGCCTTCAATATCGCAAAATAACGGCGCGATGGGTTCCTAAACTGTTGATCTTCGGGCAAAAATTTACGCGGTTGAGAAGTTTGTCGCCGCTTGTTGACGCGATACGAGGCGGAGGAGGACGTCGATTTCCTATGCACCCAACGTACCATTAATGCTGCATACTATTCTAAGCTTCTGAAGACACACGTGAAACCCACTCATCGCTCGAAACGGAGGAGCACTCCAGCACGAAGTGCCATTCTTGTACAGGATAACACGGGCCCTCATACCGCGCGTCTCACACTCGATACAATATTGGAATTAGGGTAGAAGGTACGGAACACACCCCCGACAGTCCGGATTTATCACCCTGCGACTACCACATGTTTAGACCACTAAAAGAAGCCCTCGGAGGTCAAAGCTTCATCACCGACGACGAGGTAGAGGAGTTCATGCGCACAGGGCTGTCCGAGTTGCCCAAGGAATTCTTACCGGCATCAAAAAAATTCCAGAAAGATGCACAAAAGGCGTAACTAGTGAGGGGAAATACCTAAAAAAAACTGCAAATTTATACAGTATTTTTGTAATTTTTTTCAACAGTAAATAAGTATTTATCGCGATTATATTTGAACCACCCTCGTACTAGGATTGTAAATAATCATAATCATATTCTGAAAATGTCCTTACTAATTCACTTTCCTTATATTTCATGATCGTTTATAAAAACATATTGTCTATAATAAAATATAATACATCTTTAAAATATCATATTTTATGGAATTGTAATTGACAATTTGAAGAGGGTAAAAAGGTTTTTCAAATTTTTATTTTCCATCTTGCTTTTATCAATCTAGATATTTATCCCGTATTTATTTCCGTTTAAACATAAATATAAAACATTTTAGGTGTATTTTATATACACGAGTATTTACATAAATATCTATAAATTTTATTTTTGTTTGATATGTTGTTTTGGATGTAAACGATACACCCTTAATTTCGGTTTAATATTTATAGTCTTTTTTTAATGTGTTCTTAATTATTTATTACTGAAATCTAATATGAGTCTCCTAAATAGGATGGAGACATAGCTGGTAATAACAAATAAAGTTATCACTGTACTGAGTATTACAAAACTTAACCATGCGCTTGAATTTCAGAGAGGCATGCTTGAATATTAAAGCCGCTATAACGACTATATTTCAAAATCTTAAGTAAAAATAATTTCAAGTGCCCAAAAAATAATGATTAACAAATATTCTTCATATTTATATTTGTGTATACCTCACTATTCTTTAGTCATGTGTTGATAACTACACCACAAGGATAAATCCGTATTTTTGTTGTTATATTTTAAAGCAACTTTTTGTCAACTGGGGTTTATTTGGATTGACTCTACTCTCTTTACTGTGAGCTTCGAACCACGGTTCTCGGTATTAAGTCTACCGACGGATGAGTGACCAACTTAGAAATCATCTCAAAAGGTATACGGTCTTACCAAGCCTGGTTACCGGCGTGATTGGCATCATCTTCCTTGTTGGACTTTGCTCTCTTGCCTTCTGGGCAATCACAAACCTCAATTTACAGTCATGCCGCACCAGAATTCGCGCCCGCGGCTATCATAACAATAGTATGACCGTCCTGTCGCCTTAACCACTGTATCAACCAAGCCGGTAACAATTTATTTAATTATTTTTTGAATCGTATAACGTTGAAATTAAGAATGTTATTGATTATACCCTATAAAATGTAATTAAAATCTAGAAAATATTATTGAAAATACAATTCTGATTATAACCTAATTAAATATTAAATAATTTCCTTAATTGTTAAATGCTAAAATATCTGCAATATATATTCTAGGCAAGTATAACACAGCATAATAAATATATTTGTTATCCCCGATATTTTTACGGACTTGCATATCATCAAGTCCTGACTCTTCGAATATATTCGTGAAGATATTGAATTGGGTCTGGCTCTTACGAATTTAGCGTATTTTATATTTAAAATAGTTAACATTTTAATACAGCTATTTAACACTCGAATTATTACTGTTTGTTATCTGATTGAAATTGGCTTTCTGCGCATTCGGAAAGATCAGTTTATGTAAAAGAGAATATAAATATAGCACTAACGTGTTTTGTTACAATAAAACAAAAAAGAAATATCGCAGTCTGTGCCAAAAAGGTGTAGAGTGATTGTATGAGATTATATAGTCTATTCAAAACAGTAGCGACCCACGTCATCAATATTTGGCGGTCGAAAGTTGTAAATTCATTTTACAGTCAGAGAATATTTTCCTTCTCATTTTATTGTAAATAAGAATAAATGGAATGCTGTTTGACAAGTTCGAAAGTGTAACATAAACTAGCCTGCAAAAGTCGTCCGTTTGTCAAACGTCTGCAAACTTCTTCAAAATATTATAATTACAGCTTATAAACCGGAACGCGTTGTTTTAACTGTTCGAAATTGTGTTAGCGAATGTGAAAGCTTTATGTGCATGTGTGTTCAGAATATACGCGAACGTTTGGTTAAAATATATGGCCAGGGAAATAATATAAACTGTTTTGCAGATATAGCAAATGCATTAAGGAAAATGCAGTGATTAAATCTAGTTTTACCAAGAAAGATGTATACAGGTAGTAACATAACATAATAAGGAGAAATACAGTAATATCAATGATTTTACGAGAAAACATAGCATCGAAGGAAACAAAAACTAAGCGTAAAAGGCAAATATGCTCTCTAATGAAAGTATGTAATGTATACATGTATAAGTATACATTACTCAGATATACAATTGTTAATTAGGTGGATTAGGCCTTCGGGGCATACATAAAAAACGCGTCTACAGCTCTACCTATACTAGTGTCGAAAAAAGTTTAATGTAAACATAATAACAACTCTAACCCCTAAATTATTGTGGCTGTATAATTAATTGTAGTGTTAAATTCTTCGATAATATATGCACTAGATTTACTATAATGTTAAAATAAATTATATTAGATAACATTTTTGTTTAATTATTTTATTTAGCTTAGAATTTTGTTATATGTCAAAGTCAAAATGTATTAAAACACAAAGTTGATGCGGCAACATTGCATCATCAATTCAGATCACGTAGGTTCACTGCTGTTTTGAATTTGACTTATATATATTTGCCGTTTGATTTGATTATATATTGAAAGAATAAATACATTTTATAGAATGATGGTTGATCATAATATATGGTTTGCATATCTCGTAATAAGTTATAGTATAAATAGGATAGTAACATGTCAAATGGCCGCTAGATTTTTAAAAGACATTGTTCTCAAAAAAATATAAAAGAAAAGTTTAAAAAAAGGTGTTTCACTAAAATAGCAAAGCGATTATCAATAACTTTCATTAAAAAATATATTTAAGTAAGTAGTCTTATTTTAAAAGAGCTAGGCGCAAAAAACCTTTTCATTGCGGAAATGCATTCTCCCATATTTCAAATATATTTACAACTTAAAACTCATCGCAAATTTCAGCGAATTAAACCATAAATTGTTACAACATTTTATTCTTCAGATCTAGCTTCATTTGAGCGCGGAAAAATGTGTTCACCGGATTTTGACAGAATTCCGAACTTTGATTTCACATGTGCAATAATAAATTAAAATCTTGAACTAGTATATTATAATTAAAGGAGCTTATATTGAAGAAATTGAATATTGAAGAAAATGTATTAAACAATCTTGTATTTCTTGTTTCTATCTATATGCTGTTGTGGCGACCGCCACGACCCTTTAGGCCACCACGAATTCATCAACAAGTACAAAGGTTGGCAACGCCGGTCGATTGAGACCATGCAGTTCCAGGCTATAAAGGACCATCACGACGACGTCTCGCTCCCTTTTCTTTTCTCTATCCCCTTGTAATAGTACCACTTCAACAGCGCTACCGTACTTCCTCTACCTAAACTAATATCCTGTCAATTCTCCCGTCGACCACATGTATAATTTAATATTAAAATAAACAGTATTTCTCCAACCAATGTTTTCAGTTTTCGTGCAAATTCCTTCCAAAAATAGTAGTGAGTGTTCTGACAAATAATCGCAGCGGCAGCCGCACGTTTCGACCGACTGACCGACCCGACGAACATTCATTCCTATACTATGATTTTTCAAAACTAGTTACTCTAAAATTATTGAACAAATTCTTCTTTTGGTGTCAAACCTAGCAGAATATTAAAAGTTAAAATACAGTGAGATTTTATTAATATCTATTATTACTTTACTCATAACATATACAAGAAACAATCAAAATGAATGGGGAACAAGACATAAAAGTAACAAACAAAATAAAATGATACAAATATACATAATGATATTTTATTAAATACTTGGAAGTCTGGGACGACTAATAAATATAAAATTTTATGTATGAAGTATACGATCAATAAAATTTTGATCTCAAGAAGTATAACTGTTCTGTGACAATATTTATCATCTTCAACGGTCTAAATATACTATGTCATCAAAATTAATATAAAAATCACGTCATAAATATCGAACTATACCCCATATACTGATTTTTACAAACAAATAAGTACGTTACCCAGTGTACAAATTATTCCAATAATGGTGACAAACGATCTGACATGAACATATAGAACAATTTGCGTAATAGAGATGTCAATATTGATAGTGAGAAGGCGACGATATGCTCCACCACGTATTATTGCAATTTTAATATCACTAATGGAAATTGGAATATAAAATAGTCTACATCAATTATATTATATACTTCCTTTAAATAATGATGGAATAAATTGATGTAAATTTATTGAAATTTATATTTAACTAACATTATTAGATATTAGTTAAATAACAATATTATTTTTAAACACATTAATCAATTATAATATGTGTTTTTTTATCGTCGATATTTATGATTTTCGATTCTGATTTGATGATTGATTTTGATTTAATTGTTGACGGTGGATAGTTTGGTCTTTTGAACAACTGTTTTCCAATACCATCAAACCTTTAGCATCATCTTTCTTGGCGTTTATGTAGGTGCTGCAACAGCTTCGGAAGCATTTCCAAGCATCGACCGAGATCTTTCTAACACATTATTGTCCATCCGTTGTCAATGCCCGTAATTATTCGGTTAAAAAATAGCCCGATATCATTTCTTTTTAGCAACAATTCACAATTCAATCGATTCACCTGCTTCATTAAAATTTTTACTGTGAACCCAAGTATCGAGTTTCCTTTATTATCCAATTTCACTTTAAAATTATTTTATGATAGATAATTAGTTCCGTAGCGATGTCGAGATTAAATATGTCACTATACTTCAATATGCTATAAGCTGTAATACAATCATAGCTAAAACATATATTTTTATTTCTGCATCTATTGTCCTGGATGTACATATAACTAGAAATTATATTTGTCTATTGTTTCAGCTAACTTTGATATAATTATCCGCTGTACAACGCAGTAAAGGTTCCTAGACATAAATTAAAGTTATTGAAGCATGCATAATATTACCAGATGTATTTACGTAATGTACAATATATCAACCCTAATTACATTACGTTCCAAAGGATATCATAATATAACGTAAGTTATATAATAATATTAAAATCATGAATTATCGTATTAAATTGTTTTAAAATTATTAGTTTATCAGGAAGCTGTTATTTACCATTGTATTTAAGTCGACTTTTCTTCAGTCAAGTATATACTTTCTTGGTCTATGACCTTTCACAATTTTTTAGCGGAGCGATTATTTTATCAGCGAATTTTTTAGAGAAATGAGAAAGAGAATGAACTCAGACAGGTTCACTTTTCAGGTCTCCGTTAAATCAAATTTAATCCATTAAGGGAACTTTGCAAGGAGCAAAACAAATTATATAAGTTAAATGCGTTAATGTTCTAATATAGTTTATGTATATGTTGAAAAAATAGTATTATTTTAAATTATGGACGAGCTCCTAAATATTTACATATTCAATGGTATATTATAAAATATAAGTAGTTTTAGTGGAACAATTTTACTAATTTTCACACTTCGATGACGCTGAACGCCCTGATTACAAATTAATAGTTACTCCAAAAAACATTAGAACAGTTTGTAAAATGTGTCTGTGAAAATATAAGAAGAGGTTATGTAAGAAACCGTAAAATCTCAGAGGTTAATTCATAATTTTATACGATACGATAATCCGATCATATGTACGATGTTTTAAGTGGGCTACATAGTTGGAGTATTTCTTGGGTTAATAGTCTTACATCAACATTTATGACGTCAGAATGTCGCAATGTTACTGCATTAACTTAAAATTTTGATTTACGTTTATCGGTAACGTCTAATTATTATCACTAATGTTTTGAAGAATTCTATAGACATTTCACAACAGGGTCGATCCTTATCAACACAACCGGAATTTTATAAACTGATATTCTGATTTGAATTCTAACAGACAGAAATCTGTCTCTTTTTAACGAGGAACACTTAACTGTTAAAATGAGATGGAAAAATCTGATTCCAGTCTAAAACTAATTTTACATTTTTACAAACTGCATTGGGCATTGGCAGTATATTCGAAGTCGACCTATGACGTGCATTGGCTGTTTTATTGGAGGAGCTATATATGTAAATTTTAGATTCACTATTACACTAAATAACTACAAAATCAAGGTCATCCAAAACAGTAAAAAAAGGATCGTTATGTAGGAGCATAATAATTTTTTTTGTTTTAAAAATTGAATGAATTTAACGTTACGAAGCTTATTAAAAGTTTACCGATATAAATCGTAGCCATCTTAGTACACCGCAATATCATGATATGCTTTATCGTAAAATCGTTTAGATATTAGCACTCAATATTGTATCAGCATTTCGTCCTAAAGATGACGATGATGGCAAAGATATTCGACTTATTCAATATTCAAAATATTTTTCCATATTTCTGAAAACGTTGCTCTATTGTATAGAGAGGTTGGCCTCGGTTCTCACACTTCTTCAGCGTTTCTAAATCGTGTCCTAACCAAACCAATACACCGATTCGAACAACTGGTAATCAGAAGGCTCTTGTGAGTAAACTGGGTGCGACAGAACTAGCCATTCAAGTTGCAAAAGCGTATCCTTCAAAACTTTTGTTACGTGTGGCCACGTGATTTCATGCAAGAGAATAAATTTGCATCTATTACTCGCCATTAACACTATTTTTCAACGTCAACCACAATACGCCATAGATTTCATCTTTTCTTCAGAACAGAACTCTTCTTTATTGCTTGCCAAAAAAAAACAGAGTTGAAATTACTCTTTTTCGAGCTCTAACATAGAATCTAGACATAAGAAAAAAGGTTTTATTAAGTGTTTAGCTGTCTGAAATTATATGTCTTGTAATTTATATGACTTTCAAATGTGTTAGTTTCTCAGGCTGCTCATTGTCATTGACACATTTTGAAATTATTGTAACCAAAACCGAGAATTGAAATATCACGAACCTGCTTTACTATAAGTTCTTAAAAGCAGATATCTTAAAATCCAACAATAAAATTAAGGAATTATTAATACCTGTGTACTCTGAATAACTCAATAATACAAATGGAACTATTAGTTTATATAGAGAAATATAATGAATAAGCGATTTTAACAGTTAGGTTAGATTACTAACATTTATTGATATTAAGTAGTGAATTAAGCACCTAGTATAAACATAATTTTTATAAATAATTTAGGCTGATAAATAATTTAGGCTGATAAATAATTTTTAGCATCAAATTCAAAATATATGACAGTTTACATGCTTGTTTTTTTTAATTGTAAGTATTCTTTGATTATCTCCTTTAATAACTCGTAAGCATTAATAAGAATTATTACAGTCTTCATTTATATTTGACTCATACTCAAGCTCAAATAACTTTTAAATAAAGTTGGACCTTATAGATCATACAGTAAAATGGTGAACTTAAGTCATCTAAATGTATTCTTGTTCCTTTCGATGAATTCAAAATTATATTGTTTTTCTCATTTGAGAAATTTTAGTTATATTATCCATAGTAATATTCAATAGAGCTGTAATACAATTAAAGCATTTCCAACGAAAATTCTAGCGGCTTAATATTTAATAGTTTTAATATTTACCTCCCTGGTGCATCTTACTGGCAAGAACGAGCCCACATTATCACACTCCTGTTCAAAGTTATTGATTAGATATATAATATCTATTGACTGACTATTTATTGACCTCGGCATTTTCAACCAGGGTAATTACAAATATTAAGTACAAATTTATGCCAAAACAATATTTGCTGGTTTAATAAGAGATTATATTGTCAATAAAGTTTTGAAGAATTTTAAAGACATTTGACAAACGGATGTCTTTTTGGCAGGCTGATTTGATTACATGTTCGAACCTATCAGACAGAATTGTATCTCTTTTTAACTAGAACAAAATGAGAAGATAAATATGACCTGATATTCAAACGAACTTACAAATTGTAATAGGCAATATATTCTACATCTGGATATTAGAGCGCACTCCTATTTTAGATAGACTATTCAATGAATTGTCAATAATATTAAAAGAAAATTATGTTTTGCAGTCTGATTTAAATACAAGTTAGAACGTATCAAACAGTATTGTATTTCTTTTTAAACAGAATAAAATGAGAAGCAAAATATTATCTGGTATTAAAATGAATTTACAAACTGCAATACAGTATACATCTTGATGACGTCAGTTCACTACTATTTTGGATAGAATATTCTTAATTTTTATGTTCAAAAGGATTTCTAACTATAATAAATTATTAGAGAAAATGTCTGAAAATGTTTGTGAATAAAATATAGCAATATTCGTGTTTCGTTGCTACAAACAAATATTTTTATAGTAACGGAAGCCCCCGGTAGTATTTTTTCTGCTTTACTAACTAACCGAGGTATTACATTTCCTCCGTGTTTTTTTTGCCGAAAAAAGATGTCAAATTCCATTTATTAAAAGCAAATTTGTTCTTGCCCGAGGCTTAGTGGAGTTAAAAAATGGAACGAAAGAGATTTTTCCATTTTCTTTTGGCGTGTTTTTGCTCGAGTCCTCTGATGCACGTCATTTCATAAAATAATAATTTTGTCCCACGTGAGGGTTTGTTAGGGAGATAGAAAATTCGAAAACTGCTGGAAGGGAGATGTAGCGTATTTATTGGAATAGACAGGAAATGTATTTGAAATGTTACGGAAAGATGCTTTTCGGAAATCTGTAAATGGCAATACATTTTAATACAATATTATTGAATAAACATTCTTATATAATTAATTTATGCTTACCTTATTTCTTTTATAAAATTTATAATAAATTAGGTATGTGAAATAAAGAGTACAAGGAAATTTTATAGCTTAAAATTATTTTTTTAATTTGTAATTTGTTTTGAGAACGATAAACAACCATTTTTCTGTCTCTAGGATCATTAGTTAAGTTTGACACCTCTATATTTAAGTAAACGCTGTATGATTAGGCCTTAATAGCTTTTTCCTAGTAGTAATTTTATTAAAAAACACCCGATATTTTATTTTTTAAATACATGATAGAATAGATTGTATTATAGGCCTATAATATACAATTTCCAATAGTTATTTTTCTCATTATCCTTTATTACTTACTGAACTTTTTAGCGTCGACATATGTGGTTCCAAGTTTATACGAAATGTTGACAGTTTAAATAAATTTCAATATAACTAATATGGGTAGAGTATATAATAGTATTTTGTGAAGTTCACTAATTTTTTTTTCAGTGTTCTATTGGAAAATATTGGTACCGTATTTATTAACTAATAATTCTCCATCCAATTCTATAACTTTTTCCAATATCTTTCTGGCAATATGGCAATACCGTATTGAAAGAAAAATGTTACTCATCAGTTATAGCGATCAGCGATCCATTCTCTCAATTCTTTGCTATTTGAAAGCCGTGTGAAAGCCATAGTTCGTATATGTATCTTTTTTAATTTTGATCAAGAAAATCTTCAAACATATCTATATTTATTTTGTGAATTTGGCAGTATCTGCGTGGATAAGTCGATATGAATATGCGGAAGAGTTTAGTGTGGGTATTCATAGCAAGTTAATTATATGAGCTGCAGCAGTAGGAGAACCTATGTGTTGCATTGACTACTTCAATAGAAATCCAACTGCCGGAAGCTTACTTTTCCTATTGAAAAATGATTAAAAAGTATTGAAAATGTTAAAGAAGGATATTAACTGATATTTTTGAAATATGTTTTTCTGGTCATGTAATATAACTTAAAATAACTTAAACATGTAAAGATGGAAGTTCAAATAGAGGGAAAATATTATAGCTAATTTATCTCGATTGCAATTAGTGTAATTTAAACCAGTTAAAACAACAACACGCATATAGAAAATATTCCTAAATATTATACTCTTTTATGTTAATTTATACAACTTATTATACAATATTGAATTTGCAAAGTTTCCAAATTTAATGTTTTGTGCTTTTAAAGCTAAAATACTTGATAAGTAGACCAAAAAAGAACACCTTCTCCTTCCTTTCTTATATTAGACATTTTAGAATAATTTAACAGCTATATATCTTAAATCCATAATAGTGCGTGAAACTGTAGTCCACTCTGCTTAAATATAAATCATCTTAAGATTATTTAAAGTAAGTTGTATTGAGATATACTTTACCAACATTATAAAAGTAATAACGTAACGCTATATATTTAGACCGCTTCTTCGGAACAGAACCGCTTATCTACTAAAATGTTACATAGTTTAAAACTAAATAATAACTCCATGGAGGAATATCTAGACTCTAACAGTGAATGTTGTAAAACCTCTCGTTCAGCACTTTCATTTTCAGTAATTTCATGAAATAAATGCCTAATATCGCAATTCCTTTCTCTTTTTTGAACTGGTTATATTTCCAGGAAAAGGTTATTTAAAATATATATTTTCTAGTTTTGGTAGCAAATTTCTGTTGCTATATGTAACTAGTATTATTATTTTATACATATGTCAATGTATTCTACTTACATTAACCTTAAAATTATACAAGTTACGTTCTACCAAATAACAGCATTATAAATTTATAATTTCCTGAAAATGTGTAGTTTTATGTCTGTAGAACTGCATTTGCGGTACGCATTACTTTTCTTGTTTTATCAAAAGAAGAAAGTGACCGAAAGTCATCGTTTGCAGGTAGAGATTTGCGATAAGCATTCGCCAACTATAAGAATATGTGAATCGTGATTTCGACAATTCAAATGTGGTGATTTTAACGTTCAAAAAAACATCCTGATAGGCCAAAAACCTTTGAAGATGGGGAATTGCAGAAGTTATTGGATGAAGATCCGAGATTAAAAATAATAATTCACAGAAAAGTTGAATATGAGTTGAGTAGCAATTTGTGAGCCGTTACGAGCGATAGAGCAATATCCAAAAGATACGAAAATGGTTAAATTGAAAAATAGTCAGTTAATAATAGAAAAGCATTCACAATACTCTCAAAGATGTCATGAGTTGATTTTTCAGAATGACAAGGCGCCGTGTCGAACAAGAAGACCAATTAAAGAAGTCTTGACACTTAAATGGGAAGTATCGCAGATGCCATAGTCTTTTGACTTAACTTCATCTGACTACCATCTTTTTGTAACGATGGGGCATGCGCTTGCTAAGCAGTGTTGCTCCATGTTGCCGATTTCGAAAAGTTAGAAAATGGCTCGATAAATGGTTTAGCTCAAAAGAGAAACTGTTCATTTAGAATTATATCAAAATTGAATGGAACCAACACACCTGGTATATGCTACTGGAAGGCGTTTATAATTGATACTTAATTAATAAAACTTGTGCAGTAACAGTGGTAATATTTAATGTATTGAAAGGAATTGTAAGTACGATATTGGAAATATATTTAGTGAAAATACTGAAAATGAAAGTGTTGAATAAGAGGCTTTACAACATTCGAGGGTTTATCTGAACTGGATCTACAGTTTACAGGCTCCAAACCATGGTCTTCGGCATTGAACCTACCGAGTGACCAGTGACCAACTTAGAGACTATAACAGAAGACATCAGGTCTTACCCAGTCTGGTTACTGGCGTTACTGGGATGGTTATACCTTGTCGAATTTTAGACTGTTGCATATAAAGATATTTACAATTACAAATATAAGATACATCCATGCCCTAGAAGAATTCGAACCCGGCACTATCGCAACAGTAGGAGGACCGTCCTGTCGCCTTGACCACTACGCCAACGAAGCCGGCTTTACAAAACATTCGACGTTTAGGTGTAGAACGTATTATATAATATTTATATAAGTTTAAAATGCAGTACATTATTGATTAGTATATCCAGGATCATTTTACAAATAATTACTAATAAATAGTTATTTAGTCAATAAAAATAAAACCAACTACGTAAACACTCAGCTTGTCTCACCAACAAATCGTCAAATGTGCCAAAAATAACATCCACACCAACGTTTGAAAAAACGACTTTAATAATACAGTCGATACAATCTAATAATCTTAATAGATTTTTGTAATCAATTTGGTTATTGTATTGAAAGTAAGTATTTTACGAGCTATAAATTCTACGCGTCCAAAGTATTGCATCAAATTATTGTGATCGTTCAATGGCGTTGAAAGCGATATGGTCAGAACATTTACGCCTCGTGAATTTTAACGATGTAACCGGAAAACTTCATGAAAGGCGCTTCAAATATCGGAATTAAAAGGTGTTCTATCGAGATAACACCTAAAATGGTGAATTACTCCTACTATTAAAAGTATTTCTTTTTTTAGGAATAAATATAAGTTTTAATTGTGAAGTATTTCATTTTTTATTATAATTTAGTTGAAATAACAACACATTGTTTAAGTGTATACTAATGTTGGAAAACTGAAACTTAATTTAAGAAGTGGTTGTATTTTTAACAAATGCGTTAATTTGTATTAATGCAATAAAAATAATAATAACTCGTAGTGTAGTTCATTATCAATTATTTCTACAGATTCAAACTGTCAAATCGAGTCATTACTTGAATATTAAGCATCGTTTAGATATAGCATGAAACCATCATATCGCTCGCTTCCTATTAGCCTGACTTAGCTCCGTTAAACTTCTTTCATATCGCGTTGAGTGACTTGAGAAGATTTCAGAAGAATCGAATAATCAAGACTGACACGTTGAATAAAAATTACGTCGAATATATTACCAAGTCCAGTTTGTAAAAATATAAAATTCCTTTAAACTCAGAGCAGATTTTTCTTCTTCTTTTTATCACGTTTAATTTGAGATATAATGCAATCTGAATTATTGTAACATTTGACCGAATCCTATAAAATTATAAAAATTCCTATAAAATTCGATATGAGTTGGGGCCAGTCCACCTTGTTGTCAAATGTCGGCAACATTTTCGAAAATAATAATAAATTAATAATAATTACAGGTAATAAACCGGCAAACTTTGTAAACCGAAAGTTATAGTTGATGTGACAACATTGCGACGCCATAAATTTTAATAACGCGATTCACCTGTTTTATTTTTTCTACTGTATAGCTTTATTCTTAATGATGGATTAATGACTACCATCTTATAATAGTATGCTATAAATCATATATAAATCAAAGAAGAATTGTAAACGAAAAAACAATCAAGTATTACATTTTGGTACACAAATTAATTGAATAATTAATGCAATATTTGGTACTTGAATTGACATTTCGTTATCGAATTCAATAAATTAGATAGTCGGTAACAGCTATGGAGGTTAAAAACATGCCACCAATATTACTTACACCATAAACTTTTTCAAGTGTCTTATTACGGTTCAGATATTTATACTGGTATAGCGACCGCTACAACCCTTTAGGCCACCCTACATTCACCTACATCAAAGTCAAAGGTGGGCAACGCTGGTGGATTGGTACCATGCTGCTCCCGGCTATAAAAGGCCACCACGACGATCTCTCGCTCTCTTTTCTTTTCTCTATCCAATTGTAACAGAACCAGTTCAACAGCGCTACCGTACTTCATCTACCTAATCGAATATCCTATCCATTCTCCCATCGACCACATGTATCATTTAATATCGCAATAAATAAGTTTTTATTTAACCATTGTTTTCAGTTCTCATGTGAATTCCTTCCACAAAATGGTAGTGATTCTGCGGAGAAATAATCGCATCGACAGCCACACATTCCAACCGACCGACCGACCAACCAGACGAACATTCCTACCCAGGGATAAGAAACAATATGCTGTTTTTATTTGAGGTTTGAGTAAATATCATAGTGTCTCAATTTTTTCTCAACAAATTTTTCTAAAGCAAATGCTGAGACTTTATGATTTACCATTAAATAAAAAATTAATAAGAGACAGGTCATTAGGAATTGGAAATCTAATCGAACTTATCCTAATTTAAAGCACACCAATATTAATAACAACTTGTAGGCTTGTAGGGCTGAACAACTGGAATACTACTTAAATATAATGCCAGTAAACTCAAAGTATTAATTATTACTCAGAACGCTTTTGATTTTGACGCAATATTAGGTATTTCTTCCAAAACTTACGAGTTTAAGTTTCATATGATTATCTTTGATAACACAATGAAGAGAATATCTCGTTACATTACATCATCGAAGTTATTGAATGAGATATTAATGACCTCTTTACACACTTGTATGATAAAATGAAAACTGTGTGTAACAAAGAGACACAGTCCTGAATAGAAACTAAATACTTAATGTTAAACTAAATGTTTCGATTGATAATTGTTTCTGAATCCAAAGTTTTCAACCTATTATTTACTTTGTAATATGGATCCTCAATAACAGTCTTCTATGTTAAAATTACTGTTACTACTTATAGTTTTTCCTTGTTACTGTGCCTATTACCTTATTATTTGTCATCTAGACATTTAACTAGAAAATCAATACCATCACGAACAAAAATTAAGAACATTATGGCAATATCAATTTGTTCTGCGGAATTTGGACCCATGATTATCGCAAAAGAAAGATTGTCCAGTCTATTTGACCATTCTATTGTCAAGCGTTAGTATTAGTATAGCAAAAATTAATAACCATTAATATTTTCAGAATATATTGAGACAATTAATATCAATAAATATATATTTTTAAATTAGTATCATCAATTTATATATGTATGTAGTAATAACTTTCGTAAACGTAGCTCTAAAATGTTTTAAAATAAAATTATCACCGTAAACACCTCCTTCAAACAAGAAACAACGGAATTATCTGGCAGTGAGAGATGCAAAACCATTTGCAAATATAGCAGTGGTGCAAATCTAATAATAGCCGTCGTAACAATCTGGAATGTGGAGGAAAATGGCAAACTCGACAATATTGGCGACGCATAACTCACCTGTTCTGCATGATCCGGAATTCGTACTGGCAAACCTCCAACCACCATGTAGGCATCTCCTATTGTTTCAACTTTATACACGTTGTAAGCGTTTATTGTAGCATCGAAACAGGTGTAGAGATCGTTCAGTAGGTCAACCACCTGAAATGGTAAAAATCTAAATAAAATATTGTAATCGTCCTATCCTTAAGTCAATTGTTCACTATATACTTTATTATTTTGACAATTATAATAATTAAATTTTTAATTCATGTAACTATTGCTAAAATAATTGATCCTATTTCCGACGATTTTTTATTGAAAAACAATATTCTCTACAATCACTCTTTCTGTTAACAAATATATTCGTCATTTGTCTATGAATCGAAACTACTAGTCATTACAATGGGTGCTTGCATGAATTGGTTCAGTGATATTTATCACAGAAAATGTGAAATAACAATGTAAACCATTTCTTACTGTTAAAAACATTCGCAATGCTGTTAAATTCGATTTTGGTTTTGTTTTTTTTTTCTATGTAAAGTAATTTTCTTTTAATACTACTGAGGAATTCAATATATAATATGTCCAAAATAGCAGTGAATTTACGTCAAAAAGATGTATAATGTATTGCCTATTGCAGTTTGTAAATTCGTTTGAATACCAGGCTATATTTTCATTCTCATTTTGTTCTGGTTAAAAATAGACACAATGTCGTCTGATAGGTTCGAACATGTAATTCAATCAACCTGCAAAAGTCGTCCGATTGTCAAATGTCCGCAAAATTCTACAAAACATTAAAGACAGTTAGAGGTTATAAAACGGCAAAAATTCTTCTGGTGCTTTACTTTATAAATATATAAATTAGATATATTTGAAATCGCTGCTTAATATATATCTGGAAGCCAATAAATAGTCAGTCAGAGGTATTGGTATTGGTACAATTAAATATTAAGCTGCTGGAGTTCCTGTTATGGAAGTATTTTTATTGTATTGCAGCTGAATTGAATACTGGAATAAGTATCATAGTATAGGCACTATGATTAAAACCTCACAAAAATAAAAACAATATAACTTTGGATTCATCAAAAATAATGTATCTACATAGTTTGATGTTAGTTCTATTAGAGATTAAATTTATGAAATGTATAAAAAAGTGAGTGCTTTTTTTGATACAAACATAATTTAATCCAATTATTTCAGAGATAATTATTAGTATGGAATTATCCACAGCAAACTTAAGTGATATACAGATTTTTGAAGGATATAAGTCATCCCTTATTCATTTGTTATTTCAGACAAGGTAATTTCAAAATGGAACATTAGACCATCCTTGGCAAGATGCTAATAAAAACTGTGTAAAGACAACAAAACTTGATGGAAAAAGGTAAACGTTAAAATAACATTTGATTAGGCTCTCTTAATCATAATATCTTGTAACATTCATTGCAGGTACATTGTTCTTCGTGCTATAAACAAGAATCCAGCAAAAAAACCCAACAAGGGGTCAGTTCAGATTGAAACTATGGAATGGTTTGTAAATCATAATTGTGCTTTATATAATTTAATTCTTTATAAATATATCTGAAAAAATCTGCACAGTCAGCTCAGTTGAATATATGGCTGAATAGTATGGCCGCAGAATGCCTTCCTCCCTATAACTGCAAATTTAATCAGACGGAATGCTTATGGGATATGGCAAAGAATCATTACAATAAACATGCAGATCGAAAGAAGTGTACAAGCAAGAACTATTTGGTTCGGTTTGAATAAATTCCATCAGAAACGTAGAAGAAGAACTTGGCAAAGGATGGACTTGTAAAAGTGTTACATTGGAAATTGCTTAATTATTGACTAGTGATAGCTTAGTTATTGAAATGAATACTAGCTTAGAATTGGATTATGATCCAATGCTGACAATACCGTAATAGAATGATGAGACTAAAAAACAACAACTAAAGATGAATATATAATTAATATTTAGGAAAATTGTAAATAATTGTATTGTAGAATGTTAAAGATTTATGTGTGTAGGTACCTGTAAAACTGTTCAAAACATGATGAGCATTTGCTTAAAATGTATGAGGGGGAATGGGATACTAACTGTTTTGCAAGTAACACAAATATATTAGGTAGAATGAAGTAAATAAATATAATTTTATCAAGAACAATGTGAAATGTGAAACAAAAATAACTAAGGAGAAATTTCAGTGATATCAGAATGCCTTACAGAGAACATACAGCAACGAAAGAAACAAGAACTAAACAGAAAACGTGACTTTAAGTCTTTATATGCATCAGATGTACCACAGTACGTTAAAATATTGAATTAAATTATATATTGAAACATTTCCGTTTCATTATTCTATTTACGTTAATAAACTAAAAGTTAATGCAGCAACATTGCAAGGTTTTGACGTCATAAATTGGGATGACATGAGTTCACTGCTATTTTGGATAAACTATATATAAAGAAGAGTTGTCTGTAACTAACAATGACAAATAGCTCTACTACAACAATCCCAAATACAAAATGGGTTACATGGACATGAGTTAGTCCAAGAGAGCCATCTATATCGACACCGAAGAGGTATGGCTATAAGCCTTGCATAAGGTGAGATCGGCAGGGTGTAGTGTATTACAAGCTACCAAATCCGAATCAAACTGGTACTGGCCATAATTGCCTAAATAAATTTTACAAATTAAACAAAGAATTACTGCAAAAAAGACCATCAATAGCGAGTATCAGAGGTAAAATCGTCTTGCATTATATCGTCACGCTTTATTGTACGTAACAAAAATTGGAAAGGCGACACTGGCTTCTTCTCCGCCTTCTGATCATTTTATATTATGATCAAAATTAATATATTTCTTTATATACGGTATATCCAGGATTTCAAAAATATAGGAAACATTTCTAGAAAATTTCGGAAATTATTTTGATTTAATATATATTGTACCAGTACGCAATAAATGATTTTTGAAATAAAAAAGGTGATTATAATACAGGCAAACATGTATTGATAAAATTGTTATACTTATTTTCATTCAAAAATTGATTCATCTAATATTTTAGATATTTTAGTTAATATGAATATAATAATAGACATCACAAAAGCTTAAGTATAACCTATATTATTACATATAACATCGAGTGTTTGGAGATGTAGAATTATAACAAGATAAAGACTCAACAAAAAAGCATCAATATCCTGCAGCCCGGTTAAGAGTTACCTAATTTCTAAGCAGATGCATTAGATTGGAAACATTAAAAAATTGTGAGCAATTTATTGACTGAACGGTATTCAAAGGGGAGCATATCGTAGTTTTCACTCTATACCTAGCAAAAGGACACTTTTGGTTAAAAATTGTCATATAAAAGTTTATTTTTTCTTATCAGAATCCAAAATGTAAAAAATTATTGGAAGATTCAAATCAATACTCTGACATCAAGACCGAATACATAGAAGGTTCTCTTATGTGTCTAGTAATACATGAAAATGATAGCTGCGAACGTTCGACCTCACACCCCAGAATCTAGATCCCCTATTCCAGCTCGAACAAATTCGTTAAACTTGATCCAATTCGATTAAAATTTGTTTTAATCATCAGCCTTAGTAGACAAACAGTTCAGAATGATGGACTATGTTCATAAATTCGTGAAGTTATTTTGCCTCCAAGCAAACAAGTTTTTTTTTTCGATTTCTGTGTGATAAAAAATGCAAAAGGTCATAAAAGTAAAGTTTATTGTTATCCAGTTTTATAGAAAATAAGATGGAAATATTAAATTACACATACAATGTATAATTATTTGTAAATTTAATCCAATGGAAATATTTTGCTAGTATTTTCACTATTTAATTATAATACATTAACCTAATATTACCTGAAATGGAGTGGAATGAGCTGATATTGTTGTAAAACCTACAATATCGGAGAAGTATATTGTAACTTCTTCATATTCTTCAGGATCTACAGGCATGCCCAACTTTAGTTTCTCAGCAACATAACTGCAAGAAAATTTAAAAAATACATATGAAGCTACATTATAACTACAAATTTTAAGAATTTATAAATTTACTTGAATACAGAATAATCATGGTAGGAAATAAATGTTCATAAAATATTTAAAAAAAAAAAACTTAAAATGTTTACGTTCCTTAACTTTACTCGGAATTATTTTTATATAAATAATAATAACTTTTATTCCTACTTATATTTTCTCTTATGGTATAGCAAGAAAAGTAATTATAATTTTATCTAAGTTCCAGAACCAAGTAGTAATTGCACGAAAAAAGAAAAGAAATTGGAGCAACTGTCAAAAGTTTTAAGGAGAAGTTTATTTAGTCTAAACGTTGTTTGAATATGGAAATGAAGCTGAATCTCTTAAGTAATCGTAATAGTATTAATTGTCACTTAAACAGAATGAACCACTGACAAAAATTTAGAATTAATTTAAAAAACTGTAATAAATTTAGTTTTACTTAAACTATTTTCTAATTGAAAGATTTATCACCTAAATATTACAAATATATTTAAAAAAACATATTTCCATGATATTCTAGTAATTTAAAAAATATCGGCGAACTGGAAACTGAAAATTTAACCCAAATTGTCACACACGCGTCACAAAATCCTGCCTATTTCCAGATTTACCCCATCAAGTATAGCGGATCATGGGGGCAGTGGAAGAAATTTATTAGAAATACCCTGCCGCCATTTTCGCCTCCCTCAATTCCTAAATCCGTTCGGCAGGATTCAGTCGACGATCATAAAACCAGACAACGGCTGGTTTGAGAGTTTTTATGAATAGACGGCAAGCAGGCGCCACAGGACCAAGTTTATTTTTTCCCATAACAATTAAGCAATCCAAACAAATAGAAAAAAAGGACCAGTTATTTTTAACTTTGGTCCTTTTATGCATCCGTCGATATCGATTGTGCTAACTGACTCAAATATATTTAAAAGGAAACATCAAGTTGTTATATCATAGTAATATATTATATTAACTTTATTACTCATTCTTTTATTTTGTTACGTCACGCAAGTTGTTGTCTCTGAATTTTTAAACTTCTCTATTGGCAAAAGTACTGATATAACTAAAAAATGTTCTAAGAGACACTTTTAGCTTAAGTATAAAAAAGACGTATGTGTGAAAATGTAATGTTCTGGTCAATTGAAAAGAATCTGTTTAAGTAAATCCATATATTTTTTGTTAGCCCTAACCCTCAACACATGCCTGTATAAATTTGGCAGCTGTCGAATCATTACTTTGTGAATTATAAGATTTTGAGTGAAGCAACTTTTACTACTGTGAGAAAAATGGATAAAAATGAATTTCGCGTGCTGATAAAAATATTGCTTTTTGAAGGGAAAAAATACAGTTGAAGCAAAAACTTGACTTGATGGTTGATTTTCCTGGGGCAGTGTTTGAAAAAGGATTGGTATGCTAAGTTTAGACGTAATGAAATGAGAACCCAACACGGCGAGCGCAGTGGACGCCCAAAAGAGTTTGTTGCCGATGAAAACATTTAAAAAATCAACAAAATGATTTTGAATGAACGTAAATTGAAATTAAATGAAAATGCAGACACTAAAGATATCAAATGAACGTGTACATCATATCATTCACGAATATTTAGGTATGAGAAAGTTCTGTGTAAAGTGGGTGCCGCGCGAGCTTACTGTTGATCAAAAACAACGACGAGTGGATGATTCGGAGCGGTGTTTGAAGATGATCAAGCGTAATAAACCAGAGTGTCAGCGTCGATATCTCACAATGGATGACAATATTGCTCCATCGTTTCACTCCCAAGTCCAATCGATAGTCACCCGAGTGGACTGCACACGATGAACCCGTTCCAAAGCGTGGGAAAACGCAATAGTCGGTTGACAAGGTTATGGCGTCTGTATTTTAGGATGCGCATGGAATAATTTTCATTGACTACCTTGAAAAAGGAAGGACAGCAACTATTAAATAACGTTATTCGACCGTTTGAAGGACGAAATCGCCGAAAAACGGTCGCATTTGAAGAAAAAGAAGGTGCTGTTTCACGAAGATAATGCACCGTGTCACAAGTCAGTGAAAACAATGGCAAAAATCCATGAATTGGGCTTCAAAGTGCTTCCTCATCCACCGTTCCAGATCTGGCCCCCAGTGACTATTTCCTGTTCTCAGATCTCAAAAGAATGCTCGCTTGGAAGAAATTTTCGTCGAATAAAGAGGTGATCGCCGAAACTGATGCCTATTTTGAAGCAAAGGAAAATCCTACTACAGAAATGGTATCGAAATGTTGGAGGGTCGCCCGTGAAGTGAATTGTGTTGACCAAAAAAAAATAAATTTTGCCAAAAAAATGTGTTTTACTAGGCCGGGGATTTTTCAATTGACTTGTTAGCTAAAAACAATTTACAAGCTAACGATTCAATTCAAAAGGACTCGAAGAACGAGATAAACTGATTGGTAAGCTCATTGATAAATTTATATCATTTACCGGTTTCTACTGAAAAAGTTCGGATTTACGTTCAAGCAACTATAATATATCATACAAGTTCAATAGGCAAACATCCGTAACAAATCGAGTGTCCTGTTGATTTCAGGAGATCTTGATGGTGGCAAAGTTTTAAGGTCTATGCACAATTATGTAAATTTGTTATTAATTACATCTTACATTACATATGCATAATACAATCTTAATTTACAAATTAATTTATTACTATTGTATTATTTTATCTGCCGTAATGTACAAGCAAGGGGTGTACGGGATTAATACAGCAGTATGTATTTCCTAAATTAAAATAAAACTAAACTACTTAAGCTAAACTTAAAAATACACTTATACACTATAGAAGTCCGTGTCGTTTGGTTCGCTTCAATCTTCGCTGATTTCCTCCGATTTAGCAAATTTATTTCATGTTTTAAGGTGAAGTCTTGGATCACTTTGTAAATTAATTTAATTTCGGAGTTATTGTGCAGATCTTAATGTTTACGTAGATATACGCATTGGTGATTAATAATAAACCTTAGTTTTGGCTGCGCTGGATTACCAGTTGGTTTGATGTTTTAGTGCAACCCCATATTTGCAACCAATAGGACCAAATTGGTTTTTATGATTGACTGATTAACAAATCCGCTCTGATTTTAGCTCAATTTCACAGCATCTTCTGACTAACTAGTACAGTCGATTGACTTTGAGTTTAATCTGCTCTGCTGTTTGATGTTTCTAATATGATGTTTTCAATTTAACCTACCATAAAGATTGATGCTGTCAAGTGATATAACATAATTAAGTTTTTGTCATTTCGCCTGTCATTATTTTACAGTCACTACTTCATTTACAGATTTTGTTGCATGCTATTTGTACTTTTTCAGCCTTATAAGCAATAAAGATAAAGCCGACATTTTCTCAAAACACTTAAAAAATGTTAACCTTTCCAGTCTCAGCTACATAAAGATGACGAAAATAAAATTACTAGCTTTCTAGATTCGCCATTTCAAATGGACTTACCGCACGAGAAATTAACGCTCAAAAATGTTAAACAAACAATAATGAAAGAGATTAATATTGAAAAAGCTCCTTGTTATGACTTAATTACTGGTAAAATTTTAAAAGAACTGTCAGCAATGGGAATAAAACTAACAACATTTATATTTAATGCTATGCCACGAATTAATTACTTCCCTAGTATCTGGAAAGTAGCTAAAATATTAATGATTCTTAAACCAGGAAAAATACCAGAAGATATGACCTCCTACCGACCTATAAGTTTATTACCGATAATCTCGAAAGAGAAATTATACATAAGGAAGCTATATAAGCATGAGTCTATAAAACAAGTGCATATACTTGTAAACAAAGTAAACACTGACCTAAATGCCAAAATATATTGTTCGGCTGCTTTTCTAGATATATCTCAGGCTTTTGACAAAGTATGGCATACGGACTCGCAGGTTAAACAAAAGAAACTTCTCCCTCATCCGGACTATCATTTACTAAAATTATATCTCTCTGATAGAAATTTTATTGTAAATCAAGGCGATGAACATACCGAATTAAATCCTATATATTCAGGATTTCCGCAAGGTAGTAACTTCTGTATACAGCCGATCTGCCCATCTCAAGATAACTACTGTGGCAACATACGCAGACGACACAGCAATCTTAGCATCCCATGAAGATCCAGTCACAGGATCAATAAATCTACAAACCCACCTGGAGCAACTCCCCTTAAATTATATTAAATATATTGGCTCATCGGGGGCAAATCCAAGTTATCATTAGATAAGAAGGTATTGCTGTATGAGTCTATACTCAAGCCTATTTCGTCTTATGGAAACCAAGTATGGGGTACCGCTAGCAAATCTAATATATCTATCATTCAACGGTTCCAACATAAATTATTGCGTGCCATTGTTGATGCTCCGTACTATATTTCAAATAATGTGATACAACGCGATATTCCTCTAGAACCTATAACAAGTGTAATTCAGCATGTTTGTGTGAAGTACTTCGAAAGAGTGTCAGTGCATCCCAATGTACTCGCTAATCAGCTAAATATGCGACATGGTAGTGAAGTGCGTAGACCAAAACGTTTAACACCACCTGATCTGATTACTGGACATATGTAGACTTTAGAATAAGCTTTAGAATAAGACTAATTAATTAAGATAATATTTTATACAGAAGATTGCTTAATGAAATGATTTTCTACATGCCATGTATATATAATATAGACATAAAAAATATTTATTGCCAATAGGACAGATTGTGGAATCACAAAGAGTAATAAAAAAAAACTCTTGTACTTTTTTAGCCTTGAAAAGATTATATTATAGCCTTAGGTAGCCAGATAGCCTTAGATATATATTTTTCCACGATAACTATTTCCTCAGCAAATGTTCAAAGTACTGTTTCTTTTGTTGTTGGGAGCATTTTAAAGCAGAGACAGGAGTGATCCTAGGACATTACCCTCGGGAACTTCAGTAGAAACAGGTTTGAGTGCTGAGAATGCTCCTTCATGTGAGACTCTAAATTTTCTATCAAAAAGATATGATTCCAGCATTTAATGGCAATTCCGCAGTAGCAACTTATTCATTGTGTAGATTAATTCCAAATGCCATACACGGTCGAAAGCTTGTGAGAAGCTCAGGAATATTTCAGGCTAATACTTATTTTATTCAAATGCCTTCTTAACAACCGCTATTACTCTGTAACTCGGTCGATGGTTGAGTAATGATATCAAAATCTAAACTGGAAATATGGAGTTTCTGTAAATAGTTTCTCAAATATTTTTGATATCGCAGGTAGTAGCAAAATAGTCCTGTAAGAACCAATATATCAAAATCAAATAGAGTACCAAAAATATAACATTAACGTATAATAAATAAATATTATTTAACTAATATTTAAATATTAAAAAAAATATATTTAACCCCTCCTTTTACTATAAAATAACGAGTCGAAACATTCTTCTAGTCCTATTTCGTACTTTTTATTTAATTGTCATTCATTAATTATAATATCATTTCAATAACTAATAAATTATTTATGGTTAAATATAAAATAATTCCAAACCAAATAAAATATATCGGCTAGGATTATGTAAATGGAAAGGTTACTTATAGCCTTTTTATAAAGAATGAGAATGAAAGAATAAGAGGTCTCACCAAGATTTATATACTGTTCTTCAAAGCTCCCCTACTTTCTACCCTTATAAATATATATACTTTATAAAACAAGTGACAAGTCTTGTCAAAATATATTTTTATAATTTTAACAATGGGAAAAGTAATAAAAAATACTAACGTTTAATACAACGTTCAAGTTTAATATTCGATAAGAGATGTCCGATTATGTTTGAGGGGTTGAATTATATTAAACTTATATATTTTTCGATGATTATAGAGGCTTCTTAGTTTTAAAATCTTTTAGTCCTAGACATCCTATAAGGTACCTTGAATTAACATTTAGACAGAAGTTATAAATTTCAAAAAGCTGCGTTGTTAACAGATTCAATATTCATTAAAATAATTTTGTGAATAATACATGGATATAATACATACAAATGGATAACATAGAGGATACTAAAAATAGTTAGAAAACATTTTTCGGAAACGAGTAACGGTTGAGAACACCCGCTTTTTAGAATTAAAAAATACTTTTGTTTCTCTGTTACCTAATATTTTTAGTCTTGATCCATTAGTTTGGCCATCATGTTTTCTAATATAGAGATGTTGCTGCTAGTTTCAGTAGGTTGTGATGTGGTTTCTCGATTTTGTGCTGAACCATTTTCAACCATTTAGGCATAAGTTATGCTGGTTGACTTAGTCTGGTGGGTAGGCTGGTAGGTGTGGATTGTTTTTGTTGCTGTTGATGCCTTTTTTTTCTTAAGGCAGGATAGAGTTTCTGCTGTTCTGTTTGTGAACTGTGCAACCCTTGTAGTTCGCTGGATGATTTCTGTTACAGTTAGCACATTTCACTTTATTATCGCGAACTTTACAAGTACAATCTCCTGCATCTATATGATTTTCGACAGTAACTTTTTGTGTGCCAGTGCGCTTGATGCCTCCTGCATTGTGGTATAATTATTTTTGTATGTGGTGGTTCGCATTTAATAATATTATTAATTTGAATATTTGAAATAAAATCTATCTTATTATTGTTATTATGAACTTTTTAACCAGTTAAATGATTTTTTTATTTTATTTTTTTTAATAACTATTTATCATAGGAAAATATAATCCATATAATTAAATTACAAAGAAAATATTGAATGTATGTACAAATTATTATAATGTCCATTCGATAGGTGCTTGTATGTAACAACCTAAACCAACAGCTAAATTCAATGGTTTTGAAATTGTTCTACAAAAAGGATAGTTGTCCATTTAATAGTTTTGAGTAATTCAGTGTACACAGACTCTCGTCATCGAATACTCAAAATTAAATTTTTAACATCCATTAGTGTTGTTTGATTTAAATAAATCTGCTGCCGAACTCCCTTAAATACTTTTAAATATTATGATGATGCTGATTCGTCATACCCCTACTATCGAGTTTGATTTCTACTATTTAAAAATTGCAATTTTGATGTCAATGACAAAGAACGGCTTAGGAGACTAAAGAACCTTGAAGACAATTAATTGCAATACTTATTGGACGCTACAAATAAACAGCTCAAATTGGCAAAGAACTTAACAGCTGACAACTTAGCAGCTGATGAATAAATTAAGAGTAGAAAATGCTATTTTCTATATTGACTACATTGAACGAAGTATTGCTAGAGAAAAATCCACAAATAACGAGTAAGAAACACAAACTCCTTTTGTATGGAAATACTTGGACATACGCTGCCAAAGTTATGAAGAATAAAGTTGTGGGGATATAGCGTTTTTTGATCCATTTGTTCAAATTGAGGAAGCACATTTTCGCTGACACACGGTTTCAAAATAGTAAAAAACAGCGAGAATGAATGCGTGATTGGATCGCTTCAAAATTATTCGCAAGTTGTTCTTTTATTATCACGGTATCGCCATGTTGCTAAAAAGATGTGAATCACTATTTCTCAATAACTATATATTTAATTGAAAAACTAATCAGAATATATGCAAGTACTTAATATTTTGACAGTCTGCCGTAGTCTCACTTCATATAATAAGATTATTGAACTGCAGGAAGAATATATTAAAGAATAAAGTTTGTTTGTAACGTCTTACAAATTATAAAATCGCGTTTTACTTTTCAAATGACCAAACCTATTGAACAATGCTATACGAATTATATTAATATTATTTTATAATAAATATATTAATTTTAAAATTTTAATCAATAAATACCACGAAAATAATCTTAGGCAATATTGGTGGCCATATACAACACAATTTCTTGAAAATCGTTCTAAAAAAACTAATTATATCTTTACGAGACTTTCTTTAGAATAAATAGAATGGAAGAAAATTACGCCTAACCTGATGCTTGGATATTTAAGCAAGACAGGAGAAAAAACGAGAAGGCTTTTTATCCAGTTTATTAAATATTTCCTTTTTAGATTGAAAGACTGAATGGAGGAGATAACGCCAGAGAAATGTTCCATTGTGATCTTTTTCGGGATTTACGTTTATCGCCTTATGGGTTTTCGTTTCAGAGGATTGAACTTTAATTGGTGTATATTTTAAAGAGGATAAAGAATGTTATACGACGTCTCGATAGATTCTTTAATGTGTATTCTAATTCATTAAATTCTAAAGATACCGGTATAATGAGATATTGACAATGATAAATAAAGATTATTTTCAATAATATATATTAATCTATATATTAATCGGTTTAGAGAAAATGTTACCTTCATTTTTGTAAAAATCGAGGATACTTGAAGGCGTAAAATTTGGCACGACTAAAGCTTATATCGATGAAGAATTTTTAGGCTTAACATTTTTGTGTAATATGCGCTACAAATAAATAAACTCCAATAAAACACGAAATACGCTCTAAGCAATCGGGAATAGCTGTCATATATAGCCGTATTATTTAATATCATATAAGAGGTCAATTGAACAGTCCCCGGTTTGACAGACAGATGACGCTACTAGAATTAAATCCATATGTTTCTTAGTTAGCTCTAACCCTCAAAAGATGCGTGTATAACTTTGACAGCTGTAGGATCATTAGTTTGTGAATTATAGCATTTTGAGTGAAGCAACTTTTGTTATTATGAAAACAAAAGGATCAAAAGAAATATCCCATGTTGAAAAAATATTGCTTTTTGAAGGGAAAAAATACAGTTAAAGCAAAAACTTGGCTTGATGCCGAGTTTGTGGACACTGCCCCAGGAAAATCAACCATCAAGGATTGGTATGCTAAGTCTAGACGTGGTAAATCAGCACCGAAGACGGTGCACGCAGTGGACGCCCAAAACGGTTGTTACTGAAAACGAAAACATTTAAAAAATCCACAAAATGATTTTGAATAACCGTAAATCGAAACTGAATAAAATAGCAGACACTCTAAAGATATTAACTGAACGTGTACATCATATCATTCACGAATATTTGGGTATGAGAAACTTATGTGCAAAGTTGATGCCGCGCGAGCTCACATTTGATCAAAAACAACGACGAGTTGATAATTTGGAGCAGTATTTGAAGATGATCCAGCGTAATAAACCCGAGTTTTTTAGCGTCGATATGACAATGGATGAAACATGGCTCCATGATTTGACTCTGAAGTGATCCGAGTGGACTGCATACGATGAACTCGCTCCAAAGCGTGGGAAAACGCAACAGTCGGTTGGCAAGGTTATGGCGTCTGTATTTTGGAATGCGCATGATATAAACGGCCGCATTTGAAGAAAAAGAAAGTGCTGCTTCACCAAGACAATGCACCGTGTCACAAGTCAGTAAAAACGATGGCAAAAATCCATGAATTGGGCTTCGAATTGCTTCCTCCTCCACCGTATTCTCCAGCTCTGGGCCCCAGCTACTATTTCCTGTTCTCAGATCTCAAAAGGATGCTCACTGGGAAGAAATTTTCGTCGAATGAAAAGGTGATCGTCGAAAATGAGGCCTTTTTTGGAGCAAAGGACAAATCGAACTACAAAAATTATATCGAAAAGTTGGAGGGTCGCTATAATCAGTATATCACCCCTAAAGGGAATTATGTAAAAAAATATTGTCAACCAAGTTGTTAACAATATCTAGTCATATATTATTTCTATTACCTTAAGCCTTTCTAATCGATATAACATGTGTTAGAATTCATAATTCAGTGTTCAACAGCAAGTTTATAGGTAAATGTTAGAAAGTGTCACCATTGGATCCTCTATGATTATGAATGGCGTTATTATCATTTGTCAAGAATAATTAAATTTCGTGCACATTTAAAAAAATAATGTGTCTAAACTAACATAACTAATATTTTTTGTATAATAAACTTTTCTTACTTTTCTGATAAAGCAATAATTACTTCACTGTAGAATTCCTGGGATTTTGGGGAGAAAAACGGAACCAATTGAGTGTCGAAAATATATTCCGAAGCCAGACCTGCATCAATAAGAGTGCTTCGTATTTTTCATTTTTTTCAAATTTTTCAATCTCATTAATTGTTGACAATACAGAGTCGAATTAACAGCTAGGTTCTAGTTCGAGCTCATGATGAATAATTCCTTTCCAATCCCACAAAATATGGTATTAAGGCGGACATTTCCAATATTTGTAAAGCCTCTCCAGGCTTGGATCACGATCTACTTCGTTATTCTCCCACGTGGTCCACTTTCCTTCGCTCAAAATTCGTGTCGTTTCAATGTCAATATACCAATGGACACTCGATTCATAAAATTTTTCAATATTAGTTTATCTATGGCCCTAAATATCGAGCTTCCTTTGGTATTCAGTCTTATATAATGATTAAACAGTATATTATGGTCTATTTCTATTTCACGCGATGAATTATGTCGGCCTGCCTCCGTAAGTTAAATAATATTCACAATAATATTTTCATCGTGTGGGTGGCCCTGTTGAGATTCATCTTTAACAAAGAAATGAAAACAGTCACCTGAGAAAACTTGTTTGCTTGAAACAAACTCTGATAGCAAGGACAATATGATCCTTAATTACAAATATAGTAAATAAATATAACTCACTATTGACTCACTGGCCATGTTGAGATTCAGATTTAACAAAGAAATGAAAACAGTCACCTGAGGAAACTTGTTTCCTTGAAACAAAGTCTGATTGCAAGGACAATATAATCCTTAATTACAAATATAGTAAATAAATATAACTCACTATTGACTCGCTATTTCAGAATCAGGCTCTAAGAAATGTTAATATTCTTGAATATGTTTAAAATTATTTGAATATATGAATATGTTCATAAATTAGTAAAAATCCCTGAGAGGTCAGCCAAAAAAAATCAGGAGGATACATCAACAAAAAGGGAGTTCGCTAATTCCTAAATGTTGAGGTGCTTAAGTTTTATAAAATAAATGGGTCACCAATTTGATTTCAAATTTCAACATTTCACGATTCACAAAATGTTAGAATAATCACTAGAAGAAAAAAAAAGTTTGTTCTGCAATAATTTTAGATATTTCTCAAGCTTTAAATAAAGTTTAGCACGATAGTGTAAAGCATAATATTAAATGATCCTTGATGACCAAAAATCAAAATTTTGTTATATATATTCACATATACCCGACCGATATTTCAGAGTCAGACAAGAAGATGCCTACTCTAATTTGGCATGACTCCTAATGGTGGAAGCCACATGTAAAATTTTTTACAAAGATGTGAAGAACTTAGGCTGAAGTAAAAAAATTTAACAGATTACTGGGTATATATTCAGCATTGTCAATATTTGATTAGTTTTTGTATTACCATAAAGTTTTGAAACCAGTGTAGACTTACGATGTTCAACTCTGGGACTGTACTAGCCAAATAAGAATATAGAAAGATCATATAAACTTTCCATAACAAGATACTGCTCTTATCAAGATAGCAAGGACAATATGATCCTTAATTACAAATATAGTAAATGAATATAACTCACTATTGACTCACTGGCCATGTTGAGATTCAGATTTAACAAAGAAATGAAAACAGTCACCTGAGAAAACTTGTTTCCTTGAAACAAAGTCTGATAGCAAGGACAATATAATCCTTAATTACAAATATAGTAAATAAATATAACTCACTATTTCAGAATCAGGCTCTAAGAAATATTAATATTCTTGAATATGTTTACAATTATTGGAATATATGAATATGTTCATAAAGTAATAAAAATTCCTGAGCAGCATAGCAAATTGGGCAGCCAAAAAAAATCAGAAGGATACATCAACAAAAAGGGAGTTCGCTAACTCCTAAATGTTGAGGTGCTTAAGTTTTATAAAATAAACTAAAAAGAACTAAACTTTTTGATCTAGCCTGACAATGTTTTATATAGTTAATCTATAGCATGCCTTATAGTTAACAAGTACAGTATATAAATTATTAGATTATATGGTAAAAATACATTTATTCTTCTTTAAAATTTGGATTAAAATTAAACGTTACCTCGGTAGCATCCTGTTCAATAACTGTTCAGTCTTCTTTTTCTCTATATCGAGTTGTTCGGTCCTCTCTCGTATTAACTCTTCCAAGTTATTCGAATACTTCTCAAGCATTTGAAACATAGTATCGACAATGTTCACTTTCCTGCCATGATTTAATTTCTTGAATTGATCGTGGACGGCGTTGAAATCTGGACGCATGTCAGCTTGCTCGGCCCAACATTGTCGCATGATGTTGATAGCCTCAGGTGGCGCAGCTCCTTTACTCACTGATGGTCTAATCAACGGAGGTGGGTGTTTGACTTTTTCAATAATTTCTAGAAAAGCACAAGAAAAAGTTATTTGATAGCTTTAAGGGCCATTTCAATTATTTTATTATTTTCTAACTCCGCAAAGTTAAGTCTAGCCCATTAACTTGTAGATTCTTTTTTCTGTCAATGAACATCTTAATGATAATACCTCGATTGAATTCCCATCACGTAATTATATTTTAACTTATCTTTTCCCTAATATTAAGATAAAATGTTATACAATTACAGAAATTATATAATAAAAATTGTTATACGATTCACAAGTTTTACGGAAACATATGTGGGTGTGAGGAGCAGTGAACAGAAAGTTGGGAAACTAACAGCCACTGGACGATCTGTAACAGCGCGGTTCACACCGTATGATCAATGAAGATACTGAAAGAATCTTAGAAAAATAAGGTCTAAGGATTAAGATCGATTAAGATCGTATTTAATAACCGTTATGGTTTATATTATCTGTGATGTTTTTTTTAGAGAACTGAATTGGTAATAATGGAAATCGTAATTCTTTTAATTATTATTATTTATATTGACAAATCAGATTAAACTCATCATTATTTTCTAATAATTCAATGGGTAAGTCTTTAACTCGCCATCATTTATCATCATATTTTGCACAGGCATGTTTTAATACATGATGATAGAATGTATATAAAATTCGAAAAAAGTAATTTTTGCATAATATTATTGATTATAGGTAAATTTATCGTAGAATAAATTCCTGAGGAGCAATTCATGTCATTATTGTTAATGAGCGATGAAACCATTTTGTATATTTAAATTAACGCCCTTTATTAGAACTACCACACCATATATTATCATCATAGGATGTATTATAGTTATTATGAGTATGGTTTATGAAGTTAATATAATTGTTGTTGCATGTAAAAAATGCCAAAGTAAAAAATTTCAATAGAGGTTATAGCATAAATTATAACATAGCAATATATGTTAAGCAATATATGTTATATACAGTGTTGTAAATAATGAATAATTGATATGTCCAATTGCACAATCAATAAAATATCAAATTAAGAGTATTAAATATTTAATAGTTCTCATATTTCCATTGAGAATAAAAATTCAAACAATAAAAAAATAAACAAGAAGTGGCACTACTCCAGGGTTCAGCAAAATATAACTAAGCAGAATAATATTAAATCCCAACTGAGAAATGAAATTATACAACTAAAAAACGAGTTAGTTTATACCTGGATTTGCTAATAGCGTTAGTATTGAGTATTCTCAAGGCTTCAAGATATACAGACTATCTTGAGATAATATTTCAACCTCATACAGTGGATGACGTTAAGTTATGATACCATGCTATTGGACAAGAAAAGATGAAAATTCCATTAGTAACTTTAACCAAGGTTAAGAAAGAAGTAAAAAATAGTATTCGCACAAAAAAGGCTTCTGTTTTTGACTTACCGGTAAAATAAACTTACAAGAAAAGCACTAATTAAGATCATCGACATAACAAATGCTTCATTCAGGCTACAATATGTACCACAACTGGGGAAGGTAGCTGATGTAATTATGATTCCTAAACTACGAAAGCCCTCTCATGAAACAGCATCATACCAGTTAATATCACTATTGCCAACAATGTCCAAATTACTTGAAAAACTTTAATAGAAAATGATAAAAACACTCATTGAGGAAAAATATCTTATTCCGGGTCACCAATTTGATTTCAGATTTCAACATTTCACGATTGATCAGGTTCACAAAATGTTAAAACAATCACTAGAAGAAAATAAAGTTTGTTCTGCAATAATTTTAGATATTTCTCAAGCTTTAAATAAAGTTTAGCACGATGGTGTGAAGCATTATATTAAAATGCTCCTTGATGACCAATAATCACAATTTTGTGATATATATTCACATATACCCGACCGATATTTCAGAGTCAAACAAGAAGATGCCTACTCTGATTTGGCCACATGTAAAATTTTTCACAAAGATGTGAAACTTAGGCTGAAGTAAAAAAATTGAACAGATTACTGAGTAGATATTCAGTATTGTCAGTATATAATTAGTTTTTGTATTACCATAAAGTCTTGAAACCAGTGTAGACTTACGATGTTCAACTCTGGGGTTGTACTAGCCAAAGAAGAATATAGAATTATTATATAAACTTTCCATAATAAGATACTGCTCTTATCAAAAAGTATTGTTGATGCTTTATGGTACATTCGTAACGACCTGAAGTTAGAAACTTTCGATAATGCTATCAAGAACTATGCCCAAGAACGAGAAGCGAAGCTCAATCAACACATCAATGTTGAGGTTCTCCAGCTCCTAGATAATGATGACTTAGTCAGAAGATTAAAGAGTGTAGAACCATTTGATATAATTCAATGAAGTTATAAGTAAAACTCAATGCATATTAAAACAGTGACTTAAAAATTAAACCCAAAATGCCCTAGAATAAGTACTTTGTAAGTTTAAACCCCTGCAAATAAGGATAAAAAAATAGCTCATTACTGTTAATTTGCTAGATTGTTTTAATAAATAATAAAAACAATATTTACTTTCAAATAACTTTATATTACAAATAACTGATGTATATAATCGATTAAAATATATTTAGAAAAACATAGAAACAGATACTGTTGACAACAGAAAATTGACCATTTATTAACCTCTCTGAAAAACTGGAAGTTTCCTATATATAAATTATGTTGTGAGATACCCTTCCATCATATTAGGTATACTAAACTGTATACATGTTTTAAAATATGCTTCTTAGAAACAAAGATCAAACAAAATGATAAATATTGATATATAAAACAAAATTTAGATTAAAGATAGCTATAAAGGAGCCTTGTCCTACTTCGAGTTCTCTGATAAATTTCTTTTTAGGTATTGTTCCCACAGGTTTACACCGTTGTCTATACCTATTATTATAATAACATCAATATCCAATGATTCGAGTAAGGTAATAAATTCCATGAGTATCAATCACAAGTATGTGAAGCTTTGTTTTATATTATATATTATCAGTTTTGTTGGAAATGTACACAATCAATTTTCATGTTATTCAATCTAAAAATACGAATAAAAATATACAATTAGCAAGACAACAAGATTATCCAGATAAGATCTGGCCAGGTTTAACTAATTTTGGAAACAATATTGCTATATAAGCAACTAAAAATAGTTTGATTCATAATTGTTATGGGTAACATGTTTTCATATAGCTTTTCTAACGAGACTGGGAATATTAAAACTCTTAAAGTTGATCTTCCTTTAATTTAGATATTCAATCAATAACTCACTCACAAATGTGTTTGTCTACTATATCGGAATAGTATATTTTGTATCTCCAAAATCCACATCATGAATTTCCATAAATCAAGTACAAATAATATAAAAGGATAAAGCCGAAAAAATATATTTAATGTAATACATTTAAATCAATTTTTACAGAACATGAACTGATAAGCTTTAGAAAATCCACGGATAAAAAATTGAAATGTTAGAAATAATCCCAATACAGGCAATAAACGTCACCTCGAAATTGGCTACAGTGTTTTTATACAGCAATTGCCAATTTCTTTACATCTTTTTTAGTGACATTTCTGAAGGGATACAAAAGAAACTAAAAAAAATATTAGTTTTTTTGGTTTTACGACAGTAATAATGGTAAAAAAATATTTTTGACGTCGAATTATTAAATTTATACGGAAATATCAAAGTTAATAAATTCAGAAAACCTATAATATATATGCATTTACTTATATTAAATAAACAAGTAAATCTGTTAGTTATATTTTACGATTTTCAGCACTTTGATACTAATTAACCATGAGGAATAGACCAGTAAAAATGCCTTTTAATGCTACATAGTATATAGTATTTGTAACGACCAAATGAATAACATAATATTAGTTTATTTAAAATGAAAAAATATGAAATAAAGAAAATGGTGAAAAATCATACGATAATGAAAAATATTTTATTAGAAACGAAAAAAACTTTATAGCATTGAAAATAAATATTAATTGAAACAACTTAAAGACTAATGTTTATATTTGGCTGTGAAATATGAATTATGTCTAAGAAATAGTGATGATCACACCATACAGATTTTTAAATGACATGATTTCATTTAATAACACTACATTCCAACTAAATATTATTTACTACTTAGTAATATATCCTTATTATTTTTCGAGTTCCATTGGAGGATTTCAACTTAATAATAATTAGCATTTAAGCTTTTTTTACAGACAGCTTAACTATACCAGTTCAAGGATACCTTACATCCTTGTAGATGTAAATTCAAGAGGATTTTATTAGTGTTGGGAACTATCGACTGAAATTAACTACGACTATTTAGTAATAGACTACTTGTTACCATCGACTGGTTATTGTACGTTATATTACGTTTTGTAAGTTCTATTGTATTGTCTATTTTAATTATAGTATATTATTTAAAAAGAGCAATTAACACATTAAAATACAATAAAACATTTGTGGGGTATTATTCCATTCCATGGAAAAATCCATTTCTTTTTGCAGATCCACAGAACATTCAAATATAAAAGTAATTCTGCTTCGTTTAAAATTAAATTATAAATTGCACGTTATGTATTATTATTATAACAGTATTCAGTAATTATTTTTTTCCTCTTCTTTTTTAAAGTTAGTTCGTTATACATCTCCGTCTCGCTTATATTACCGTTGGAAAATATAACCACATATAAAATTAACTGCCCCAAGCAATTATCTCCGTCCTTTCCTCACTCACAATTTATACAGGAAAGGATTCGTACATCTTCGTCTGACATCACGAATTGAAAAAAAAAACAGTCGAACCGAAATAGTAAATACTATTTTCAGTCGCTAGTTCCCAACGCTAGTTTTTATCCCTTCAACCTCCGATGTATTCAGTGTTGCCGATTTGCAATTGTAGTACTTTGACTGCTTTTATAAAGCAGTAATATATATATATATATATATATATATATATATATATATATATATATATATATATATATATATATATTCCTAAACTCCTCATACACGTCGCTAATGTTGCCAATAACTTAAAAAGTATAAATCAGAATTGAATAACAAAGCTCCATTTTTAAAAGTATTTTAGAGTCCCCATTTTGCCAATATGAAACTATCTGGACTGAAACTACTGATTAATATGGGCTCCGAACCACGGTCCATAGCATTGGGCTTACCGATTGACAAATTGGAGATCGTCCCAGAAGGATTACTGCTAAGTGCGCGAGAACTTTTCTCACTTTGAGTCATTACAATTTACGATGATGAGGAGAAGACGACTTAGGTCGGCAGTGAACCAAATGTGCGAAGAGATCGAGAGAGATATATGTGAGAATTGTATTCTTCCGAGAGTAACAATCAAGCAGATAGGCTTAGAATGCAACGAGTTGGTGCACATCAAACACAACAACAGCGAGCATGACCTAATGAAATTGAGCGATTCCGCAGACACAGTGCTCCCGTGATCCTGGAACGAGCTGCATTCCACTATGATACGGCAATAGATTATTGTGCCGACAAATTTTAGAGTCCCCAATTTGCTAATATGAGACTATGTGGACTAAAACTACTGCTTAATGCGGGCTCCGAACCACGGTCCACAGCATTGAGCCTACCGATTGACAACTTGGAGATCATCCCAGAAGATATCCGGTTTTACCCCGCGTGGTTGCTGGTATGACTGGGATAGTTGGTCAGATTTTGCATTCTTGACACTCACAATTATAAACAATCACAAAAATAAATTTGCGAACATGAACACTTCCTTTTCTATGATATTGTATACATTGTGAAGAGGTCCATATAAGTCTAAAAATTAATATCTTGTTTGGATTATATTTTACTAATTTTAATCCCAATAAACTTATACTGAAATACTGTACGAAAGAAATTTCAAGCATTAGGAATTATTAAAAATTAGAAAAAAAACACTACTACCTTAGATATTGTAATATTGAGCCAAAAAAAAATAACGCCAATATAACAGTTCATTACATTTAGTCTCATTACATTGCATTATTTATACATTCATTACACATTGTACTTAGTATTAAAATAAATTACTTACATCAGGTGTCATGGTTTTCCGGCAATAAATACTTACATAGACGCTTAGATGAATATAAAGAACGTAAAAAACATTTAATTTTGCGACGAAAACATTAAAATCATTCTTATTATACAAAAATGGCCAAAAGCAAATTCCACAAGATTAATGAGGAATATTTATTAGCATAACAATTGATATTGTGTGCCATTGGCATAAATACAAAATAGAGATATAGTCATATAGGAATAATATAAAGCAATATTTTTATATAGATCTATAAATAGAATACACATTTATATACATAATACTGGATTAACTTAGCATAAAGCAATGGGGAAAAATTTAATGTCGGTATTGATACTAAATATAATTTATATAGATTTCAAACATTAATCAATGGTATATATTTCGATTTTTCTTCAATGATCTATTGATACTTTTCTGGAAAAAACATTATTCCGTTAATGTAGAATTTTTAAGATTTGAAGTGAGCATCCAAAGTAGAATAATCAATGAGAAAAAGGCAATTCGTTAAAAAAAAAATTTAAAAATACAACGATATTTCGTGAAAGTTAAGCTATGTTTATGTCATAAAAAGGGAAAATGAATATGTCAATCTCTGAAAAAAAAACATCAAAAGAACTTTAATAACACTATTCCATCATCTTACATTGCATATTAATCCATAAAGAAAAATAGGCCTGTCTTTATTATCCTTCATGACAAGTTCTCAATATGCCCTAAAACTATCTTATTCATCAAATACTGTTATAATATAATTTTAGTTAATAACGTATAGTACATTTGTTGAGAAAAATGTCGAGGCCAGTACGCTTTAATGTTTTATATAATTTCACTGAGAAGTTAATGAGCGTAATATATAGATAATAAAATATCGAATCAAAAATATTACAGATTATAAATAACGATAATCAATAATTATATTGAAATTAAATACCACACAATACTTTTCATTAAGAATATCATATATTATTATCATAAATTTACTTATTAACTTAAATTATACTTTTGCTATAACAGGTACATATACATTTTGTCTATGATCTATAAAATGGGTATTATATAGATAACAAGTATATTTATTTTAACCACACTAAGTAAATATATTTACATTAGCAAACCCTAACATACCCGATATTATGTTAAATCATTAAATAAGCTGTTTCTTGGTTGAAATTAAAGCAAAATACTAAGATGGCGACAAAATCCGTTTAGTTTAGAAGTAAAAACAATTGATGCTGTCTTAATTATTTTTTGTTCATAAATAATAATTAATCAGATAACAGTAATAAAGAAAATTGAATAAATGAATTTATGTGGCTTTGAACACAACACATGTATACACAGTTTTAAACCTAGGCAACCAAAAGGTATTTATAGGCTAAATCGGGAAACTGAAATCAAATTAACAGCCCTTTTTTCAAATTCGCTCTAGTTCTCGAATTTTTGGCTAATAATGGCCATTTATTGAATTAAAAAGTAAAAATCAGAAATGAACAGATATTGAACAGAGCCTCTTGAACTACTGGGAAATTGTTCATCACTCATCGTGCATGTTCATCATATATGGTAATCACTTTTTCGATCACTCATCATGCGTTCGTCTATAAATCTTTGGTATTGCCTTAGCCGCTCTACTTGCTCGGCATTTCTGTTGCCTTGATTTTAAGAGGCATTCGAGCTCCAAACTTGTAGTCTTTTTGTAACAAATTGTCGATTATGTGCTTGTAATACATTTGTGGTTACCGAAAAAGTTGTGAATACTGCTGGTTGTTCATCAGGTGGTAAACGTGTTGTGAATTTTGCATCGGCCATTAGTTTTCGAATATCAGGTTTGACAAATGATGACAAATGACAAATGACAAAAAACTTGGCTAAGTACATCTAAACGAACGTTTTGGCAAAGTTTTTAATAAGGCTAAGCTTAATAAGAATACGTGACAATAAAACGTCCTGTGAGCTCACAAGTAGTATAGCAGACATGTCTTGTCGCATATCTTCTACAGGTTTAGCGAGCATATAATATCCACAATGGTAACAAAAAAAACTTTGAATCGACTCCGCCACGTTGTATCTGAATTTCTACACGTTTAGAAGTACAATCACAGCACAAACACAAGTTCCAAATGGTATTTAATGCAACGCCGTCAGCTAAGAGCCATTATAAGAGTGCAGTGCTGTCACCGTGCATGAACTCGTAAACTAAAATGACTCTTGCAACACGGATTAAATATATGAGTTTAGCATCAAATAATGTTGAGAGTCATTTTCATATGCCAGATACATATAATATGAATAAATGAATAATTATGAACAATTTAGAATAGCTTAAGACTCCAACTCTACTTAAAATATTTTATTATATCAACTGCCAGAAGCACTTTGAATTTCCAAATGATCACGAAATAATAATTAAAGCAAAAACTTTGTCGATTGTCTTCGTCGATCGTAAGATATCACCGCGTAAATTCAGACACAGATATAAAAGTAGATACCCACTGCCCATTTGCAAAATAGCTTCGAACAAAGCAAACGAAGCCGAAAATACACCCAAGGAAACTAGCACGCTCACAGACTGACCAAGAATTATATAAAAAATATCTCATCGGAATTGCCCTGAAAGCTGGATATTCACCTGATTTCGTCGCGTTATAATATTTTCCTGTTCCCAAAACTCAGATTACCAGATCACAGAAATCACACCAATCAGATTCACGCAATACAGAAAATAATTCGTAGAGAGAAGTCTAACTTATTAAAACTAATCATTAATCAGTAAAAATCTATTTCAAATAAATAAATTAAACTGCAATAATATTAATTAGGCTTACCTTCAGGTGTTAGAGCTAGCATACAAAATGGTTCTCCTCGAACTACTACCTCTTGAAGAATAATCCCAAACGAATATACATCACCGGGCTGGGTTCCTTTTTTCCTCAAGTTGCTATGTCTCAGCAATTCCGGAGATGTCCAAAGCAGATCTGCAACGTAAATAAAAAAAATGGAAATAACATAATAAATATAGCCAAAATACTTAATGTAGAATATTACATGTAATACATATCAAATTTATATACTAATGTTAATGTAAATATTTGAATAACATAAACTTTCCTGTAGCAGAGAAATGGATGAAGCCTACAAGGATCTTATTTATTATTAACCAAGCTATTAGTGAAATAAAGGTCGAGGCATAGAACTGGGACACAGCTGATACATTATAAAAGCGAAAAACTGAAAGTAAAAAGAAAAAAAACTCCTCCTACTCCATACTCCCTATAAATATTAGAAAAATGTGACCTTTTAAAATGACATATGTTGATCATTGTTCAATAATATACGTTTAAGTTAATTTAAATTTAATTGTAACCCATAAAATTTAAATAAAGTTGTTTGAATAATATATATATATATATATATATATATATATATATATATATATATATATATATATATATATTTATATATATATATATAATCTGTTTCAAAAGTATCTGAATAGTGATGGAGTAAGAAGGGTTGGTCCGTTTCCTAATAGATAAGAATCATGAGTGCCGCTTTGTATCTTTGTTCAATCGGTCGCCTTTTCTTTACGATAAATAAAATAGTTTTTTAAAGTAAATTAATAGTTTTTGTTTCCTAAACCCTTTCTAAAATATGTTATATATTATATATTATATGTCCTACTATTTTCTGGAGTGGTAGAGCATGAAAACCCACATTGAAAAGTTATTCGACTGTTAAAAGTTATTTGCTCTAAGCCCGTTACCCGTTAACAATAACGGTTGGGTAGCTGATCCTACACAAATGTGACATTTGTTTAAGATGAATAATTGTCGAACAGGTCATTTCTATACTAGAGGGAAAATAATCACTCATGGTAGCAACTAAATCGAACACCCTTCTCATACGTAAACCACCTTATCAATTCAAACCTCTGGCATGTTATTGACGACAAGGCCAATACATATATCGTTCAATTTCACTATTATTCGTTAAGAGCCATTACTTCACTTTCGTAATTACATTTAACAATATTTCATTATAAATGATAAGAACTACTAAACTACTAAGTCTAGTAATTATTACAGATTATTTATAACAGATGTTATTATAAATAACCATAAATTGTAACAATAGGTGTATTTTAGTATATTCAAGATAATATTGTTTAAATTGTTTCACCTGATTTCAACAATCAATAATATAATCTGATGGTGTATTTAAATTCAGTATAACTTTTGTAATTCTAGTTGAAGTTAGAATAAATGTATCTTTCATCGCTAATTTTATTCTTGCATCGCCAGTCACAATAACATGTAAAAAGAACATCCACGTGTACCTTTCATATTTCACAAATCACTAAACATATTTCCATAATTGATTTATGCGTGAGCATATAGCATATATTCTCCTTCATTTAAAATTCCATTTGATTTTGACAATACAAGCGATATTTAATGTGTCAATTCAAGATTTCAAGTATTGAAAAAATATTAAGAACTATGTAATACATTTAAAGTACGTTTTGCAATTTTAGCAACAAACTTTCAATACTTCTGCCACTTCGTCCAAGTGGCTAGGATTTTGCTAGACTAAAATATCAGAGGCTAAAACAAGAAGGTAAAAATATCTGATTTAATACATCAGTTTCAACTAATTATCTAACAATAAATAAATTTTATTTACAATAAATTAAATTCATAATTTTATTTTATTTAATGAAAATAAATTTATCAATTTATATGTAATTGGGTGTTTTTAACAAAGTAAGAAAGTTTTTGGTTCCATTAATATAACTAGTTATAATTTTTATATTATAACAGGCACATTAGTTGTATTTGCTAAACTATTATTGTAATGCTATCTGTTAATAATCTTTTTAGATTATTTTTAAATTCTAAATTATTTATTATAAATCCGAATTTTTCTGGAATTTTCTGTCGTTTTTTCGATATTGGCAATTCCTAACAGAAACAGTTTGACTTTTAGTTTTTAATCAGTAGACTAAGGATGTCAATATGTTTTCCTAATTGTTAAAAATAAGTATCGTCATTTTGTGATCGCCGATATTTTTTAAAATATCGATATTTTTGTCCGTGGTCGACATCCTTACTATAGGGTAGCAAAACTGGAACAATATATGAGAAAATAACGTGTTAAATGGTTTGTTGGGCTTTAAAAGATGGATACTGGTTTCTTGTACAAAGTTATTCTAAACTTGATTCTAACTATATCCACTACTATATCTAACTACATCTATATAGAATTAAACTTGATGGATATATGAAATTAACATATTTAGAGCTAAAAGAAACTTGCTAATAATTATTGGTTGGGACTCTTTCTACATATATTAGCCAATACTGATAGCGTCAGTACGAGCATAGCGTCAACAAGAACGTATTATGCCATATAGAACATTCCTTGGTCATGTATTCTCTCTTTTTGATGTACAGAATTAGCATCCCAAATGATGTAATTTAACTTTTTAGTACACAGATCGTAACTTTTTAAAATAGGATTATTATAAGTCAAACGTTTATGCAATAAAATGCATGCAAAATGGTCATGGAAAACTTTGACAAACCAGGGAACATAATCGATTCATAATGCCATGAACCTATTGAGTCAACAAAAAATACAATTTTAAGGTAAAAAAATGTTTTCTATTTGATAAAAATGTTTTGTTGTACATAGATTTTGGGACACCCTATATAGGTTGAAGGTTCTTATACTCATTAGCAACATTAATATTTTTTAATAATATTCTCAAAGAGAATTTAAGCTTCCTTCAGTATTATAAGCATAATCTAAATTTAATGACGTCAGGACGGTTAGAGTTATTTCGCAGGTATTTTCACTCTCTAAACAATAAAGCACATTATACTAAAGCCCACCATTTATACTTCATGAACATAAAACAAGAAATAAATTTGGAAGCTTGTTAAGATTATATCAGATTAGTAATTTGGGTTAAATCTATATGCTTAACAATTTGTTCAAAATATACGAACATAGCGTTACGGATATTACCTTTCGGGTACAATAAGCTAATTAAATTTAATGATACCTCATAATTACTGAGTACATTTTCAATAATTAGATTTATTAGAAGTAATTAACAAAAAAGTTAGATGTAAATTTTGATTAAAAAAATTACAATAGATATTATTACAATTACATTGTAATTAGATATTATCATTAGATCATTATCTAACATGTAAATTTAATCCGTTACAATATATTTCAAATTTTCCCATTTTTGAAAAATTATATCCTTGTTATGTAGACCTGTTTTAACATTATGTAATCTAGAGAACTAAAGATGAATGTTGATAGTCAATAGTTAACAAAATCAATGTTGTTATAAAGATTTATCCCCGTAAATGTGTTTTTTAATTCAATAAAAACGTTTTACACCAAGAAAGACCAAAGACATAAGTGTTAAAGTAGTATGTTTTTAGTTCCTTTAATATAATTACTTATAATTTATATGTTATAACCGGCACATTAGGTGTATTTGCCAACCCATTGCTGTAATGCTATCTATTAATAATCTTTTTAAATTATTTATTATAAATCCGATATTTTCTGGAATTTTCTGTCATTTGTTCGATATTAATAATCCCAAACAGAAACAGTTTCACAGAAGTTGGTACTTTAGACTAAGGATGCCGATATGTTTTTCGAATTGTTTAAAATAAGTATCGTCATTTTGTACTCGCCGATATTTTTCAAAATATCGATATTTTTGTGAGTTATTATATCTAATTTAGTAGGTTATTCTAATCTTGATTATAACTATATCTATATAGAATTAGAATTAATGGATACATGAAATTGGCATATTTAGAAACTTGCTAATAATTATTGGCCGGAACTCTTTCTACATATATTAGCTAATAACGATAGCGTCAGTACAATCATAATTATAACAAGAACGTATCATGCCGTATAATTATAACAAGAACGTATCATGCCGTATAGAGCATTCCTTGGTCGTAATTTTTTAGAATAGGATTATTTCAACTCAAATGTTTATGCAATGAAATGCATGCAAAATTGTCATGGAAAATTTTGACAAGCCAAGGAATATAATCAAATAAACATTTTTCTATTATATTAATTATTTAATATTATCTAAAAATGCAAATCTATTCTATTACAAGATATTTCAACGTTTCCCTTTTTTGAAAAAGTAAATCTTTGTTATGTAGACCTATTTTAACATTATGTAAACTGGAAAACTAAATACGAATATTGATAGTCAATAGTTAATTTTTTATAAAGATTTCTCATCATAAATGTATTTTTCTTAAGTTAAATAAAAGAATTTATCCACCAAGGGAGACCAAGGAAATAAGTGTTACAAATTGGTTCTTGGAAATATTTGATATATTGGATATGACAAGTTCGCCCAATTATTTGTCAAAATAGAACTAAAAATTCAGAAATATCACCAAATTTTCATTTTGATCTGTCAATGCATTTTTTGCTATATATATTATATGACGTAAGAAGATTGATCGTTGCGCATTACATTCTTTGTGAAAAAAAGGTTATTGAAATTTCTATCGAAAAAATAATATTTTAGGCGAACATGCTTCTTCAAAAACAACGCTTTGCACGTGAGTAATATAAAACACTGAATATGTAACAATGCAAAAAGTGCAGAATATAATTTAGAGAAACGTTAAAAAGATGTGTACACAATGGGTGCCGTATTACTAACAAGGAAACATTTTGAATCAACTTTAAATGTTATTTAAAATTGATTGAAATAATTAAATTGAAAACTACATGAGAAGAGGCTAAGAAATGACTATTTTGGTTCTGAAGCTGTAGAAGCAAAAATAGACACTCAGAAAAGACATGATTAATAACAGGATACATAATGAAATATCAAAAAAAGATTTTTTTATAAAAAAATTAAATTATATTATACTAAAAAATTGAAATGGCATGAAAATATAGTCGCCATTAGTATTAAACATTATTATTATTAGCATTTATTGCTATTACATATTTATTTATAATTATGTTAATCAAGGCTGAAATCTTAAGTAAGTTAATTTCGAGAAGGTCTGTTGAATTTAAGCATCCGAGTCTTAGTAAATCTACAAGTGAACGTTATCCATCCAGCCAGCAAGGACACATTTATGTATTGAAAACATTTAACAAATGTGAAACAGGAATAGCGAATAAAAATATATGTAACTATCTAATCACGTGCTAATTTCGAAAATACTAGGAGAAAAAGCTGTGAAAAGCTTGTTGGACTATTCGCCAATACAACCTACCTGAATTCGTATAGAATATTTAGCGGAAAATGAAAAAGCCTTTTTAATAATCGGTGAAGCAAATTCTCTTTGTCCAAAAATTATTACAAAAAAAATGCATGATGCAAAAAAGTACCTGGCCCTAATAGATTACTGTTAGAGAGTTTAAAATTCTCCCTATTGAAGTACTAGCGCAGTTATTCAATATATCATGCTCATATCATTATAAATCCACAGAAAAGTGCAAAATCATCCCATTCATGTAACTACAGGTTCTACAATTCCCCATGTTCTTTTGCAGGTTTTCAAGGATCAAAATATTCTACCAAATAAGCGCTTTGACTTAAGTCCAATACAAAAAACCAATGGTTCGTCGTCAAGGTTAATGTAAAATGATCATCCAAGAAGAAACTAAAGATCAGACTCCATCAAGTTTCTCATCTAGCCATGGCCCTAGTCAATCTGTATATGCACCGGCGATATCCAAGCCTCCAAGTTGTTAATTCAAAAAAATCCCCATCCCTAGTATATTGATTTTAGACTTCCACGATTTCAATAGTCCGTAATGATTCAACCAGCGATATATAATGATAATGGTGCTTATCATTCCATCTACCTCTTCGCTACATCCAAACTATTGCTATACCAGGACCTATTCAGATTCGTGCTATTTTACGAGTCCCAAGTGAGGTATAGCTTTGTCTCACCAGTATTACTAAGATATCTGCTGATAAGATTAAATATTATACTGTTAAGAATCTTGAAGGCCCTCAGGTTTACGTACTAATCCATAGGGAAATCGGTACACCACAGGTGGTCGATTTTGTCTCCAATGCACAAGCGACATTTGTGGAAAACGCCGAAGAGATCACAACAATTTAGTTCTAGCGGCGACATTTCATACTAAACAAAAAACTTAACAGTGTTTTGATTTAAAAACAATTGATAGCAATGAAGCAATAATAAAAATACAATATAGATTTAATTAAGTCTTAAGTTTACGGGTCCCACTGTCTACAAAAATAACAAAAAACCTGGGCTCCAATTTTGTGCTATGTAGTATTATATGATATATGATGTTGGACTACACCGTGTTTACATAAACAAACAATAAATAACGGTAGGAGCCTAAGTTGTCAAGATAAAACGAAACAATAATAACCTAAATAAATTACTAATAAACTAAATAACCTGCGACCAAAAAACCAATCTCAGGTCATAAACTACAGAATATTTGGAACAGGACCTTGAGCCAACTAGTCCACGAGTCGTTGAGCCAGATACATGGTAAATTCGGAACAGAAGATTTTCGTCACTTTTGCTAACAAAGCATATATGGTCTAAATGTAACAAGTCATTTTCATGTTAAAATGGAATCTCCGTTCTCCTGGAGTTCGAAGAAGTTATGTATGGAAACATTTTCACATTATACAATCAAGCCAACCAATTCTATAGGTATCCACTAAATTACCTATAATTCATAAACCTATTTACCTGGTATTTGTTACTATAGCCTCAGTAGTTTAAATTAATAGTATTAAAATCAATGCCAGTTTTCTTATTCATATATAGGGGAGAAAGCACACACGAAAACATTACTAAAATTACAGGATTAGTTTCAACAAGTATCTGACAACAAACGAACAAAAAATTTAGAAATACTGGTTTTCGGATATCTCTATCTGTTCAAAACCACACAATCTGGTTGAACTCCAATTTTATGTAGACGTCGGAAAACGAATCGACTTGTTAAAACCCTCAACAGACATACACTTTTTTCTGGGTTAAAATGCTGCCAACAAAATGAAATGAGGTTGTAGAAAACAATGGAAAATCTTTAAGAAACAATATTTGCTTATTCACAAAAAATCTTGAATTTATTTTTTTTTAAATTGACAGATATATTCAATAATTATTAATAAAAACAGACATGGACCTATTTGAAATTTTATTTGTTATATATTCTTCTAGTAAACGTATTTTTAAATTATATTTCACTGACTGCTTAAAATGTCTGAAATTTACGAAATGCTTCGTAACCAAAAACACAATCAGTTTGATTTAGTTCTCAAAATAGGCACTTTTTAAAAGGAAACACTTCCACTTTCGGTGTCTGATTTATTCACGACATCCACATTTATTCTGAACCAAATTTATTCTGCCTAAAAAGTCGAAAGAGCAATTTCTTTATTTCTAGGTCACGAAGGAAATTTTATCATACTTTCCGCAGTATTTTTCGGTCTAAACTTCTCGAAAAGAAACTTAATGTGCAATCGAATCTCTTTAGAATATCTCGGTCCCAGGATATCCCTATGGGATAAGTAATTTGGGAGTTTCTGAGGGAAAAATTATAAAGTAATATATTCTGTTTTTATTTTTTGTTCGAATAAGAATAAAAGTTTTTTTTTCAAAAAGTATTATTAAAACATTTCAATAATGTAATAAAACATATTATAATATATGAATATGTTCATTTTAACTCAATAAAAAACTGATTTAAGATGACTATTTTATTTATGAGAAAATATTTTGTACGAAAAAATTAAAAAGTGTATATCGATATTTTATAAACTGTAAGGTATTTTTGTTGACAAACTTATTGGTATTATTGGTACGTATGTTATAAAATGAAGGGTTTAAAACTCAAAACATTTTATTTTGCTTTAACAAACTATTTTATTTTGCGGAAAGAAGTGGCAACTTGTTGAACGGCAGAACAGAATGATACTACCAAGTCGACCTTATTCTATAAGGTCTATAAATTAATGCTAAATGATTTACAACAAATCATTTTACTGTGTATTGAGTCGTATTGGGTACCTTTGTAACCAACTTCATGTCTTAGTTTTCACTTTTTAATGTGTGCCATTTAGTCGAAGTGTGAAAAATAATGTTTTTCAGAGCATTAAAAATGAGGAAAAAGGCACCTGAAGGTCATCGAATGTTGTGTAAAGCATGTGGCAATGGTGCTTCATCGATGTTGAATGCTGGTTTCGACATTTTAAAAGTGGTGATATTGACATAAGTTAAAGAACGTTCTGCGCAGCCAAACAAATTTGAAGAGAAGTATTTGAAGGCATTACTCAATGAAACTATCAATGGGGATCTCTATCGACTACAATTGATGCGTTTGGGCCAAGCACTATGCGAAAAACTGCCGGTATACGAGCGAAAATGAAACAGTGTTATTTTTCAACATGAGAGCACTCGACTACATGTTGCAAAACTCTTGAAAACATACTTGAAAAAATTAAAATGGAAAGTGCTACCTCACCAACTGTTTTCTCCAGACCATGCTCCTTCTAATTACTACTTGTTCGACATGAGTCGTAATGTGTCTGAGCAGCTTTTGACTTCTTATAAATTTGTTTAAAAAAGTTGATTCGTGGATAGCATCAAAAGATACATCATCCTTGATGATCGAACGAGATGGTATCCGTAAAATGTAAAAATATGGAAACAAGTAGCAGCTATCGATTGGCAATGCTTTGAGTAGACTTTCAGAATAAAGCTTCAAATTTTAAAAAATCCTCTAAGACTAATTTATGGGTTATTTATTAAGCTATTTAATATAAATCAAACCTCTATTTCTAAACGTTTTACTCATCACACCATTAAATGAAACATAAATATACCAGGCAAGTGTTAGTCACGCGATATAACTCGTATACAAAACTATAATGTAGATAGCGTAACTATTAGTATAACTATTAGATTCTTCTGGTAACATTTTCATTAGTTTTTGAATATTATATGAGATACTCTCCATTCAAAATGAAAAAAGTTTCTAAACGAACTTCAGATGTACATGCATAATTAATATGTACTCCTGCCATTCCTGCACCTTTCATTAAGCCATAATATTTCCTTTTTTTCTTCCTCTTATTTTCTTTCTAACTCCTATAACATATCCCTCACTGAGACTAAAGTCTGAAATATAGATGACATCATTGTTAACAAAACCATATTATTATATTGTTATTATATTATATTATTATATTGGTAAGAGATCTGTAACATATATCCCGACAATAAGAAGCAACAATTGACTATGAGCCAGATACAAAAAGCCGATGATTTTGCGGAACATTTAATTAATGTAAATAATAATATAAATTTAGAGTCCTAAAGTACTACCCAAACAAGTTATCTAGTGAGATGAAAATAAATCTGAAACCAAAAAACACGGTCCATAAAACTACCTATAAAACCTATAGTAAAACTTATCAACCTACTTAACCCAATATTTAGATGCAAAATGTATCAAAATATTGCAAGATTCAAGAAATAATTAAGATGCAGAAGCCTAATAAAAAAATATGTCAAATTAAAAACACTCTACAAATTATTTCGAAAAATTTTCAGAAAATATTACTTAAAATTAAAACCAGATTAAGACCAGTAATAAAATTAGTTTGGAACTAAAAAAAACAGTCTATATAAATTGTCATTGAAAGTTTCTGGGAGAAAAATCAAATAAGCTCTACGGTATTTCTAGGCCTAATATAAGCTTTCGATAAAGTTTGATATATAAATTAAACAATACTACTAAAATAATGTGTAGATATACTAACATCCCACACCTCTAACATACTTTTCAAAATTAAACATGAAGATCAACATTCGGAAGTGAAAGAAATCTGATTATAATGAAATCTATATTAGTAAAGGATAGTGCGGTAGCTGTATTCCCGGAAAATGCCTCAGGCAACTAGCGATCAAATAACAGATTTGGACAAACAATGTCGAATGAAAATAGCTTCAATTTGTTTCTAACAATTTAACCGATATAATTCTTACAAAATCATCCGGTCTTAAACTTAAGTATGATGTCTCAAGTATGTATCTTAGGTGTAGCGATGTAAAAAAAAACAAATATATCTATACAAGGTGTTATGTAACTTGCAATGCATGCAAAATCGACGCAGTTAAAAAAGACATCAAAAGGTTCGCGTAGAAACACAAAGCGGAGCTTCATCTCATCCATAACCGGGAAGATCACACAAGGAAAAGTTGTATTGTCACTGAATGAATTATAGTGAGTGTTCCTAATACTGCGATAGACACGGGTTCGAATCCCCAAGATATGTACAACCATACCTTAATGCTTATGATCATAATTGCAAATGGATCTAGGCAACAGTGATCCGAAGAAACAACAAATCCATCCCAGTCACACTGGTAACCAGGCTGAGTAAAACCAGTTGTCTTCTAGGATGGCCTTTAAATTATTGGCCAGGCGGTAGTAGATTCGAAACCCGTGTTTTAAGCATTAGATCAAGTCCACATAAACACAGGTCAGTGTAGAGTTTTTTTGTTAAAAAGGCGTAAAAAGTTTGTTAAAAAGGCGACTAAAATATAATTATTACAAATAAATTTATGGTTGTTCTAGGTAAACCGTTTTAAAATAAAAATTCGAGACGCTGAAAGGTACGTAAGGATGGACTTAATTAAAATTATTGGGAAAATTTTCCGAGTTTTCATGCATTATGGATTTGACAAAACTCTGTAATTTTAAGGTCTTGTTCTTCTTGTTTCTGTTTCTCCTTACACAAGCTGAGCGGGTCTCTTATGTTGTTTACTACGCTTCATATACTTTAGCAGTATCACCAATGTAATAGTTAATAGCACTTATTAATTTTATTTCACTTGAATTCCTGTATAGTGTTGTACCACTCAATTAACACGACTTTGAAGCGCAGGAAATTCCAATATGTGAGAAGGCACTGTGCGCGTCTCTTGTATTGAGATTCTTGTCTTGTCATTTCTATTGCTTCCCGTAGAATTTTTATTTTCATTTCTGCATTATATTGGCTATTTTTTGGTTGTCAAAACCAATCATATGTAAAATAGCTCCGACATGTTGCGCCAAAGATGATGTTTTTACTAGTTCTATTATCCGAGTCTCTCAATTTATTGTTATAATTTTTAGATAAACCCTTTATCGGTTCATATTACAATCCGGCTGTAAATAATTTAAATAAGTGGCAATGAAGATTAATCTCTAGCGGTATTAAACTGGCTGGGGAATTAATTATTCTCCAAAGAAACTGCGCTGGGCCTAAATTACGGAAAGGGATTTATTTGCTATTGTTAGGAGGAGACAGAGTGGCCTTTAATAGGCACCATAAATACAAGTTGCCATGGCGTATTTTGTACAAATGCGTTAAACTGTGCGTTTAGTACCCTATTTGTTTTTCCGTAAAATATTTATTAGCACAAAATATTCTTAACAAAGAAGATATAATAAAGTATTATGGGGGTCTAAGGCTATGTATTATAAATTAAATCTGACAATTTATTTACTTTACGTCGATAACTTAATTAAGGCTTTGTGAAAACCGTAAACAAGGGACCCTGAAATGTTTACAGCTGTTACTACAGCACTCTAGTAAATAAGATGCGCTTAAATCTCAATATTGTAAGATTGCTAGAGAAACATCTATCAGTGTTACTAAAAATTAATATTCTAAAAAAATCATGTTTTTCATGCTTGGAGAACTTTTATCGATTCCTGATTTAATTGGATTATTTATATAGGAAAGTTTAAGTATTTTACTTACAAATAATAGAAAATACACCAAAGCAATATGTAACAAACATACGTTGCGTATTTATTACAAAAATATTTTTATTTTTAACTGCTAGTTTAAAATAAATTGTCATTGAGGTATTTTTTAAGTATCCATATTATATTAATTGACAGTGCATTAAATAAAAATACATCAAACGTAGGCATACTTTAAAATAAGCATTAATTGAATCAAAAGTTCGAGCTAATAAGCTTATTCTTGGGTTCCACGGTTTTCTTTTAATTTCCGTTTACAACATCTTTATTAGATGTTATAAGTACAATCTTAATTATAAATTAATTAATACTAAATTTTATTTATACTTGGATTTATTCACAAGCAAGGTGAGTGCGAGATAACTACATCAATATGCATTCCTCAATTATAAGATTATAATAATTTAAGCTATAGTTTAACAGGTCAATCAAAAGTCCTTGGCCTACTATAGTAAAACACATTTTTTGGCAAAATTTAGGTTTTTTTATTCAACATAATTCCCTTCTAATGATGGAGCCATGTTTCAACCATTGTAATATAACGACGGAGAAACCCGGGTTTACTACGTTTGATCATCTTCAAACACTGCTCCGAATCATCAACTCGTCGTTGTTTTTGGCCAAAAGTGAGCTCGCGTGGCACCCACTTTGCTCAGAACTGCCTCACAACCAAATATTCGTGAATAATATGATGTACATGTTCAGTTGATATCTTTAGAATGTCTGCTATTTCATTCAATTTCAATTTATGGTCATTCAAAATCATTTTGAGGATTATTTAAATGTTTTCGTCGGTAACAACCTCTTTTGGGCATCCACTGCTTTCACCGTCTTCGGTGTTCATTTCACCACGTCTAAACTTAGCATATCAATCACTGATAGGGCCGGAAAACTTTTTAAAAGTTTTTGCTTCAACTCTATTCTTCCTTTCAAAAAGCAATATTTTATCAAAACGCGAAAATCCTTGTTTTCCATTTTTTTTCACAATAACAAAAGTCGCTTTTCTCAAAATGCTATAATTCACAAACTAATGATCCAACAGCTCTCAAATTTATACGCGTTTCTTTTGAGGGGTAGAGCTAACTAAAAAATATATGGATTTAATTTTAGTAGCGCCATCTATGTGTCATGCCGCGCACTTTTCAATTGACCTGTTACACTAAAGGTATACACTTTATATAAGTTCGTATGCTTTTGTTCCCTTCAATCTACTGATTTCCTGCCCATTGTCCACTAGTTGTATTGCTTCCACGTTAGTATGATTTAGTAATCTTATTTCATGTTTTAATACGAAATCTCGGATAACTTCGCAAATCCATTTCATTTCCAGGCCATAGTACAGTTCTTCGTTGATTATGTAGCGATAGGCATTGGTAATTACTCGAAGAATTTTGTTTTGGCAGCGTTGGATGACTAGTTGATTTGAATTTTTAGTGCAACCAAGTTTGCTTGGTGCAAAAGTTTTTGTTTGCACCCCATAGATCCCAATAGGCTTTATGATTGGCTGAAAAATCAGTCTCTTTAACTACTAACCATTATAGTTGATTTATTTTGGTTTTCTTTTAATTTATATTAAATTTTAAATTAGGATTTTAATTCTGCTTATTGACATCTGATTAAAGTTTAAATAGAATATTTTGTTCAAAGATGATCTAATTATTGATCTTTCTAAATCCAAAATCAAGAATTTTGTTTTTTTTTGTTGATCCTCCCAATTTAATCAACAAATAATAAATGACATCTGATTACTGGACATATGTAGACTTTAGAATAAGCTTTAGAATAAAACTAATTAATTAAGATAATATTTTATACAGAAGATTGCTTAATGAAGTGATTTTCTACATGCCATGTATATATAATATATACATAAGAAATACTTATTGCCAATAGAGCAGATTGTGGACTCACGAAGAGTAATAAAAAAAACATTTTCTACATGCCATGTATATATAATATATACATAAGAAATACTTATTGCCAATAGAGCAGATTGTGGACTCACGAAGAGTAATAAAAAAAACATTTTCTACATGCCATGTATATATAATATAGACATAAGAAATACTTATTGCCAATAGGACAGATTGTGGACTCACGAAGAGTAATAAAAAAAAAATATTTTGTCAATAAAAATTAAGTAATTATCACTGGGTCTATAATTCTAGAATTTTAAGAAAGCTAAACAGATGTTTATGGTCAATAAAACAACAAAAAATTATTTATTTTATGTAAAAAAATGTAATGAGTAATGAGCATTTCAGACATGACAATTTTCAAGTCTTCTACTGATGAATAAATAGTTTTGGCTAGGAAAATCCCTTAATAAACGAAATTGTTCATCCCTTAATAAACGAACTGCATTTATTATTTATTAATTAATAAATTCACATATGCTTTTGAAACTGAAAATGTTTCTGTACGTATTTTGCCTTAAACAGTTACAAATATTTTATTGTCTTTTACTATTATAATCCCGACAATGGTGCTTAGCAAAGTAGAAATAACAAATTAATTTATTTAGCCTTTATGTGAGATATTCATTATATGGAAATCTGGAACCCTAGAAAATTTGATATAATCCTTTGAAAATTTCTATACAATCCCATTTAATGTATCGTGAACGTTTACGTACCACGGAGATTCCATTAGCATAAATGTTTTTAGCATTCGACTTTAATTAAATCCTAATTTTATTTTATGTTCTGGTCCTAAATAGCAGATAAATGAAGATATGTTAAATAACTAGAATTGAAAAAATTACAAGTGCCTATGTATTTTCGGGTTTTCATCCGCGTATGATTCTTGACAGTTCTCAAGACGAAGTTTCGATAGAATCACATCCGCCATCTTCAGGTATTCTTAGATTCGCTACTTGTTATACGAGCAGAATTTATCAAGACACTATTGAACTAAATACTAATTGCAATGTTACAAATAAATGCAATTTCTACAAAATCAGTAATCTTAGCTGGAATATTTAAACCTGCAAAACCTTAAAACAACTCCTTTTTATTATCTATTACTGGCATATAAAATGAAAACTCATCAATTTCAATGACAGTTACATCATTGGTTGACGTTTATATGAACAATAAATTCTGTTCACGGTAAATGTTCAGCAATGATACCCAAGATTTTAAAAATCAATAGACAAACTTCACAACAAATGAGAAACAGTGAATTTTAAAGGTTATTAGATGCTTGCATGTCTTTTGTTTAATTTTTCACATTGAAAACCTATATATTGAAAAAATTGATACATCACTCATTAATCAAAATATGTTCCTTGATTTTGTTTACCTTTTTCCTATCTTCCTAGCATCATAGCTAAACCGTGCAGGAAAGAAAGATATTGGTTGTGATTATCAATTTTCGGCCTTCAGCATTTCAAAACCGTGTGCGAGACAGGCTATATTGCATCGATATATTAACAAGTGGTAATGAAAACATGCTATATCTGATGAAAATGCTGGTGGCGGCAGAATTTCCTATTCAAGCTGAAATAATTCCTCAGAACTCTTCTCAATCGCAACGTACGGTCGAACGTTGTCAGTAAGAGGACGACTTTAGGTTTATTCCGGCCATTGCTGATCCTTTTACATCCATACAATTGACGTCGGTAGACATCTATTGTAAAAATTTCATCTGGATTTAACAGCTTGTAGGACACTACATCATGATGATCGCACCATATACACAGCAAGATTTTATGATCATGCATATGATGTCGATATGGATGTTTCTACTGTACTAACCTATGATGTTTTGGGCTTGGAATTGTTGCAGTATATCTACTTTTCGTTGTCAGACACAATATGCTATAGAAATTCTGGATCCTTATCGCCGCATATAATCGTCAATAAGTTCGACGAACTTCGACCTTAGCACCTAATACACTAATACTATTGGTGACTAATATATGTTGAAGATAACTTACCTAAGAGTTGGAAATGCCAGTACGAAAGTGACTTCAAAAATATCGCCAAAGGTCCAAGTTTAAATCAAATTGAAAATATATGAAATCAAATAGGACGCCCGTTAAGTAAAATAGAGCTAAATCATTTACAGGAGGATTTATGCATTTACAGGACGTAATGCCCCAGTCTTGGAAATATATATATATATATAAACAAGCAAATCAATTAAACCAGGGCCTGGAAAAGGCCGAGAAGTAATAAAAAATATTTGCAAACCAATATTTATTTAACATTAACAAAAATATTATACGTTTGGGTAAAAGAAACATTTTTGAACATAAAAACTTATTAGTTCCGAAATGTCGTGCTATAAGCCCACAGTTTTGTTAAAAGTCGACATATTTAGTTCAACCTTAATGTCTAATAAAATCGTTTCCAATCAATCTCAATTAAAACGTATATACAAACGTACACAATGATATAAAATCGATAATATAATTACAGTATAACAGACAAAAAAATGTCATGGTTAAACGAAAAGCTACAACAATTGAAATTGAATGTTCAAATAAACGTGGAGGAATGATAAGATGGTAGATAGACATTCAATTGCATCTAATGCATATGAGCTAATAATTAAAAAAATATTGTGATGAATTGAATTGAAATGTAATGAAAAAAAATATATCGAAAACTTTAATAACTAAAGAATATTTTTAATAGAATAATTTTAATTATATTTTTTCCAGATTGAAGAAGTATGTACCCGGCATCATTATAAGGACAAATTGGCTGTACAAGCTTCCTTTTTAGCAAACATAATATTACAAATGAAACATCTATTCTTCTATGCGTTTTTCATACGCCATTTTCAGTAGAGAATGGGCATAAAAACTTGGATGCGGAATACCAGCATGATTTCAGAAATGTACATTCATTATGAACCATTTGAGAACATCTCTTAGTGCTATTGAATATCGCTAGACTCTCTTCCAGGGTTTCTAAAGCCGCAGACCCATTCCAATAAGTTGTAATCAAATGATTCTCTAAAGTCAACATAAGCTAAGCTGTTGCTTCATTCCACCGAAGTGAGAAGACGCGATCGAAACTTGAGTAACGTTGAGTCATATTCAAATCGAATAGCTTGTTATGTTCTATTTCAACATCAACCTGTCATTTCTGAAAACCCTTATACAAAAAGTTTATAGTGAAAATTATAGCCTATGTGAATATAAATGTGGTAAACCTACCGGAACAATATAATATAGCCTCCAACCCAAAAAAACACTTTGTAGACTATATGTTGCATATTACACAAAAACTTTTTATCGCGCTGCTAAACCATTAATTCACAAGTCCGCTTTGTTAAAATTGCTGAAAATATCGCATCATTGTCAAACTGGCACGGTACTTTGTTATTCCGTTATAACAAGCAACCACGTGTCTGTTTAAAGATCCTCAGTCTTAAAATAATAGTTTGACAATAGAAATTTGTTCATTTTCATAAACATAAGTATACGTTCATACATATCTTACAATATATTCATCAATTAATAAATTAAAAATAACGTACTCATTAATAATTCAAATAAATTTACCTCTAGCTGTTTTCGTAGGCGCTTGGATCCCTTGTGCCTCAAAAAATGACGGCAAGCCGTAATCCGTAATTTTCAGGACCCATCGGGCGTCAATTACGCAATTTCTGGAGGTTAGATAACCGTGAACTCTAATCTGCGTCGAATGAAGGTATTTCATGCCCTGAAACAACAATTTCTTTTACTTAACTTTTCTGGCTAAAAGCATATTCAAAAAACAAATTTCCTATTAAAATTCAGGAAGACACACTCGCCTTTTCCCAAAAAATGTTCTTACCAAAATTAAAATATAAAATAAGCATTAGTCTAATATTATAATTATATCACGTATTAAGGAAAACGTGTGCAGTTATCTGATACGCTGTTCAGATAACAAATGGTATTAATTATCACATATTGGTTTGGAGAAAAAGTAATTTAATTTTCTATGTTTTTCACAACGAATTTATTCATATAAATTTTAAACGCTACAAGTGATATAGATACTGTGTTGACCGATGACCTATTACTACTTTTCTGATAAAACCATAATTCCCAAACTCTCGAACTTCTGAGATTTCTGAATCAAGTATAGATTTGTACGAAACAAACGATAAAAGAACGGAGCAAGGCTATGCGATGGCCAGTTTTTCTCAATTGTATCGAATCACTAAAAATGTGCGTGGTCTAGCATCATTATGAAAGACAGTACCTTTCCTATTGATCAATTCATTATTTTATTGATTTATTTCCCTGCTTCATGTGTATTCGTTTTTAATAGTAATGAATCTAATTCATCATTTCCAGCAGCTTGTGATAACTAATTCTTTTTTAAATCCATAAAATGTTTAGCATCACCTTTCTTAGTATTAACGCTGTATTTTAGCCCATTTCTGAAGCTTTTTCGTGCATTATCAACCAACCTTTACACAGAGTATCATCGTATGCAATTAATTTTTCATCACTGATTATTGAACAAATATTCATTTACACAATGTTATGCTAATTCAATGGTTCAAAGCAGTTTTATGGTTAATTTTTTGTTTCGTATTGATGTCGCGAGATGAAATATGTCGGTCTACATTGATATTATGAAGAATTTAATTAATATTTTCAACTGCGAGATTCATTTTTAACATCGGAATTTCCTTCACGAAAACGAGTAACTCAAGGTGAAGATGATCATTAGTTGTACAAACTGAAGTCAAACTTGATACTAAGTAAAAATATACTTTCGATAAATCGAACTAAATAATATATAAAACAATTTCAGAAAAGGTTATATATATGGTCATATGGAAGAATTTTTTTAGTTAAATATTATTTAATGTATATATGCCTTTTAAATATAAGCAAAAAATTATCGATGTCTAAGAAATATCCAAAAACATGATTGTAATATTATATGAAAATAAGCTCGAGTAACCAATTGGCGATATTGTCATAAAGAGTGGTTGAAAATGTATGGCAGAAAAAAATTATCGATGTTATTAAAAAACTGTTATTAAAGGATATAATGCGACAGTGAGACTAATTAGAATTAGCAAAAATTAGAATTAAATACATATCTTGTATGAAATGATGAACAGTTCCTGATCTTCAACTGAATTACCTCAACCAGAAAGATGTATAGAAAAGTAACCCTTTCCGCTAATACACTAATTAAAGGATATTCAGTGACAAATCCGTTCTTGCCTAGTATTGACATAAAAATGAAACCAACGAGTTCAATTTCAATCAGATTAGTTAGAGTATGCATGACATCATGCCGGTTTACAATTTACAACAATACCGACACTAGTATGCCAAGTGTAATAAAGACAAAATGAGTAAGATGCTCAACCAATGAAATGCTCAATACTAAATCCGGAATAATTGTGAATAACTAATTGATTTGAATCGATTATGGAGTATTTTATATAGTAGCTATGAGGGCAAGGCAAAAAACCACTCTCGTTTTTCAAGTTCAGCGTTTCTCTAGCATCAGTATACCTTCATGGATGTCAGAGTTTGTGGGACTATGAAATTATTCATCCACCACACTGTCGACTTTTTCACTAAATTCAATTTAATTGCATTCGTTTAAAGACTACATTTAAATTCAGCTGGCCACTTAACAACGGTTTGCGTGCAAGCAGTACGAGTCCCTGTAAACTTTTGTCAACTTCGGGGAATATCCTGTCTAATCCATCCAAAAGGAAGAATTCAATAACCGCTCAATATTCAACTTTATTCATGTTAATGAAAAACACGCAAGACATCTATAGCAAAAACTCGTATAAATGAAGTAATTTGTTGCAACTGTTAGGCAGAGGAAGTTAGAACTTGTCAAACGACATAATTACACGCTGGAAATTTTCTGCTTTTTTTACTCGGCATTTGAATTTGGCATTTTTGCTGATCAGAACGTCATCTCTGTGTCTTTACACCTTACCCTATCGTATGCCAATGTTATTGTCATTTAATAATGTTCTTTAAACAGAATAAAATTTATTTGCATCCTCCAAACATAAAACATATGTAAAAGAATAAACCACTTCCTCAAGACTTCCATATAAAATACAGATAATTGCTGAAGATCTTTATCTGATATCGTTCTTATCATCTGCTACTTTACCAATCACTTCATTTATTTATAGGAAATACAGCGTGAGTCAGTACATTTTCCTGATTTACCATAAATGTCAAAAATTGCTTTATAGTTTGATTTACATAATCAACTATTGATGAACAAAGACATTTACACTTCTCGCTCAATTCTAGAGATTTGCGATGCCATCTTCACATAGATTTAACATAGCATTCATGTTAAGCTTTTATTCACTGTTAAATCCCCAATATTGAAGAAAGTATTAATTTGTAGCGACAAATTATAATATAGTTTTTTATTTTTACATTTAATATAAAAAGGCTATCATGAAATGCCTTGAAACTAATAAAATACCATAGCAGATATATTCGATTGTCCCGTTAAAATTATATTTTATTTCTTATAGAAAACGTAGTACCAATAACAGAGTCAAAAAATTACCATCATTTCTCAAAGATAAAAAACTCAACCGTGATACAAAAGAAACGTGGAAGTAAAAGTCCAGGAGGTATTACATTTTTACGAAAAAGTTCTGCCTTAACAAAGGAAAATAAGAAGATAAGAAATTGTTTTCTTTCAATTCGCTCTGAAGGAAATGTATTCCGAAATAAATAAAGTTATATAACTTGTTACTAGTACGGAGTTTTTTAGCATAAATGTCATTTAGTAAAATACTAGATAATATAGATCTTAAGTTATCAGTATATATATATATATATATATATATATATATATATATATATATATATATATACATATATATATATATATATATATATATATATATATATATATATATATATATACATATATATATATATATATATATATATATATATATATATATATACATATATATATATATATATATATATATATATATATATATATATATACATATATATATATATATATATATATATATATATACATATATATATATATATATATATATATATATATATATATATATATATATGTATATATATATATATATATATATATATATATATATGTATATATATATATATATATATATAATATATCAGTCGATCAGTCGATTTCAGGTCAAATCTACTTTTAAATAATTGAAAGGATTTCGCTATAATACTCTAGATAACAGAAAAAGTTATGAAAAATATTTCGTTTAATATATATTGTAACAATTTTTTTCACTATATACCTTTTCAAAGTGAAAAAATGATGAGAGCAAAGCAAATATCTAATATAATATAATAAGTTATTCTATAAATTCCTAAGTTCTTCAGAATAACTCAAAAATTACTTAGAATAATTATTTTGTTAATATTTAGATATCTATAACTTTGAATTAAATACTTAATAAAACTAAGTATAAAAAACAAAACCTTCTTGAAAAATATACAAAATTATTATTTTTAAAATGTGTTATTCACTTCCATTAATTAATGATAAGATTTTTTGATTTGATCTTCGATGAATTCACAGTACGTGTGCGAAATTTAGGTAAGCATCTAATAAAGCCACATTTTGTGAATGAATATATATATATATATATATATATATATATATATATATATATATATATATATATATATCCATGTATATAGTACATTTTAAAACATAATAACAATAAGACTTAGTAAAAAATTATTTTCCGAACATACGTACTTTAAAAGCAGCAGTTTTTCCGTATTTTCGTACCTTAAGAAAATATCATATATTTTCACACTTGTTACTTACCCTCACTAAGTCGGTCAATAAACTTAAGCGGAACGACCAATCTAATTTGATGTCGTCTTGCTGTAGAACATCTTGAAGCGAACCCCTGGCACAATATTCCGAAACTAATGCAGCTCTAGGTGGCTCTGCTAAAACCCCTAAGCACAGAGAAATAGAATAAATAAAATAAATCCACTGTATATCCCAAATAAAAGTAAAATAAATAAATAAAATAAAATAAAAGTAATTATTAACTATAATAAAAACTGAATATATTTTTGTATGGTAAAATTCAATAGATTTATTTATTAATACGTTTTTAATTAAGCGATTCAGATTAGTTAGCGTATTGACAATAATAAAAATCTAGCACATTACATCATTAAAATTAGTGTCAAAGTAAAATAATTTATATAAAAGCTAGAAATATTAATATTATAATATATTAGTAATTTTTGGGGAACAAAAGTAGGGTTTTACTAACTAATGATATCAGGTGTGTCGGTAATTCCTTTCGGGATATTTCGCTAAAGAAAAGACGTTATAGTTAATGGATAATTAAAAGGTAGTATAAATCTAGTTCGTCTATCAGTTAATATATGAGTGCCATTGCGAAACAATTGTTTCTCCTTTGAGCGAAACCATTCACAGAGCCATTTTCTAATTTCCTTAAAATCAGCGAATTATTGTTCAGCAACAGCGTGTCTCATGGATTCGAAAAGGTGGCATTCCGATGGAACCACGTCTGGAGGGTACGACGGGCGCAAAATCTTCCCATTCAAGTTATTTTAGCACTTCTTTGACTGCTTTATCTCTATGGGAACTGTTTGTAAAATCACCAAAATACAATCATGTATTTTAGCATATTGTGAACTTTTCCAACCAATGCACAGTTTAACTTGATATTTTCGGCTTCTCCAAGTTTGTTCTAGAATTCTATATCTAGGTTATAACAATTTATAATATACGTCAACAAACTGAACATAATGGTGTTGCGATATTTTTCACTTGGGATTTTGGAAATAAATCAATTTTTGATTGATAACCATTACTATTCGATGGAGAAATGACCTCCTTTCATATATCTAAAGCAGCCTTTCACTGATAATTTTTCGAACAACTAATTGCCTATCATTCAATTTATATGGCACCCATCTTTTTTGTTATTTTCATCGCTTATGGTCGCCACACATTCAACTTTTCTGCCAAATATTTTTCAGTTTGTAATGGTTATTCACTCAATAAGTCACCCCTATACCAACAAACGATGACTTTCAGCGGCTTTTTGTTTTTGATGAAACAACAAAAGTAATGCGTGTCGCAAAAGAACGTTCTTGGACAGAAAACTCGACATTTTCAAAAAATTATAAATCTACAACACTGTTATTTTGGCGAAACAAAATTAAACTAATGTTAGTTTAAGATTAATATCAGTAGAATAACAAGATATATGTATCAAATTATAACATTAGATACTTAGAACTAATTAAATATGTTACAAAAACCGATAAGTAATTACCGACATATCTGGTAAATATATTTTTAACTTAAAAAAACTGGTTAATTTAATAAACACTAATAATTTGTTTAATGAATGACTATTTACTGTATTATTACATTAATTAAAATAGACAAAATATTTTAGGTTTGGCTAATGCAATCCATTTATTCTTAGTAAAGATATAAATTTGGGCCAGCATTTAATTAACAACGTCCATAATAGCATAACATATCCACACCCATAAATTACGTTACTACATGTCTGTTAAAATACAATATAATTTAATATTTGCATAGCGTTATATCCGCACATATAGCTTAGTGTTGGTTATATTATTATAACGAACTCGAACTACGTAACTAACTTATATATTTTTTCAACTTACCAATTAATGGATTTAGGTTTTCATGACGCAAGCCATGTAATAATACCAGCAATTCGATGGCCTTTGCTTTAAGTTCACAGCTTCCACTTGAAGGCACTGGTTTCATTTGAACTAAATCTCCCTAAAACAAAATTCTGTTATTATATAAATTAGTCAAAAAAATTAAACTTATTTTATTCCTTTCGTGATCCTATTAGTATTACGTTAATATTTAATTTATATTGACCTATTACATTATTTTGAAGATTTATTGTTCAGTTTGTTAATAAAATTTATAAAAGTTAAATTTATTAAAAAATATCTATTCAATATGAGCACCTTCGCATAATGTTGAAAAATGTTTAGTAAAATAAAATCATAAAAATGTATAAATTAATAAGTAAATAAAACAAATATTAAAATTAACCAATTAGTTTTGTTTCTGCAGTTTGCAGCAATATTCAAATTGAAGGGTAAATTGGAAAATGGTGTCTGGAAAAATAATACTTACAGGCTAAATAAATAATAGTTATTAAAGAACAATTCTTGAGTTTTATATATTACAAAAAATAAAAGTACATACATTTGCTGCATATTTTTATTTTAGATAAAAAATATTATTGATTATACATCATTTTAATTAAGTTTAATGTATTTACTGAGAAAATAACGAGATATTTGGAACAATGAATGGACAATATGTTGCTGATAATATTACCAACAAGATAAGCCAGATGAGATAAAATTGTTCACAGTGGAAATATATAAGACAGGTATTAGGCAACATCAGCATTACCCACAACTCACCTAAGAAAGTGCTTCGTTCGAAAGTGTTCGTAAGAAAGTGAGTGCGAAAAAGAAAAACGTTATTACCAATTAGTTTATATTGTTATATGTTTTAAAAAAAACTCTTGTAATTTACATTACTAATTGCATTGTTGCATTATCGATATCAAAACTCTATTAATCATTAGGTGCTTGCATATATAATACTTTGTCATCTATATCTGTTCCGACACCGACATCAAAGTGATCAGTTGGTAGTAGTTAAAATAATACTGTAAATAGATAAATAGGTTTAGGTAAGTATTAAGCTAAATTGTATGTATATAATAGAATATAAAATACGTGTAGTAGATAGGTTAAATAAGATATTTGTTTATTTTTATTTAGTTATTACTACGGTTATTATGAATATATTTAGTTTTAAGACTTTTTTTGTGTTAATAATATAAGTTTAATGATTTTTTAATTTTTAGTGAGTACATTATTTATTTTTTGAAACCGGTTCAATTTTTTTGTTAAAAATATTTTTTATGTTTCGTTGCTTCCGAGACAGAAAAAATTCTGTTACTTATGTAACTAGTGATGAAAAATGTATCTAAAGAACCATCTGCTGGACATCAACTAAACAAATTCCACGACGATTTGTTATAAAAACAAAGACCGCAATAGCGACTAATACACGCAGTCGTCTTTTTATATTACAATGTTCAGTCATAAATTGTAAAGGTTGTGATAAAAAATGCGAAAATTGATGAATGTTTGGATTGTTGCCCAAAGGATGGAAAGAAATTGTATAAAATGGTAGAAAATATTATTATTAATATTATAGCACATTTTGTCAATAAATGTCTTAAAATTTGAAATGATCAAAGTAACTATACATATTATATGCTTTGATCATTATATAAAAATAATAGTAATAAAAATAAATATAATATTTTCTGAAGAGTAAAAATTCTGTCAGCCAAGTAGTGGCCTGGTAAGAATTATCGAGATTTTGCACCAAGAATATCAACTACAATAAATGAAGGCTACAATGCTCTGGATGCCGATAGTTGTGTATATGGAACACAAAAAAAAATTACATTAAAAAAAGAAGTTAATATTAGACGTACTAGATGACTTGGTTTTTGCAGATTTTTTTTTTATTTAAAGCTCCATATACAATTAAACTATTTTCAAAGACTATTTTAGTTCTGATAAAGCCGGATGCAATTTTTTAGAACACCCAATAAGTACATAACCTCACAGAATAACAGAGTCTATCAGAGGAACCCATAAATAGCACATAAAAAAGAACCTTCTTGAACCTCTACGGCATATCAGCAGATTTTGTCTATATTTTATATAAACTATATTTTCTAAAAAATCTAAAATTAACTCAGGCACCTAACGCATATCATTTCATTGTTTAAAAATATACTATATTAACATCAAGTTTTAGACCTATCTACTAAAATCAATTTGCAGTTTCTGCTTGAACGAATAATCGGCAATCTAAATTTAGAAGGTAGATTTCGTGCCACGGGGAGCAGAAAACAGTGACACTAATGCGAATATATACCGACGATCCTGCTGAGAAAGTTCCCTTGGATTACAACACATCATATCTCTGATATAAATTATTAATCGGCAACTGTTTAAATATGGACGAGTTTATCGGCATTTTTGAGAATTCTGAATGATAATAAATCTTTACTGTTTACTTCTTTGTTCTTAAACATTTCCCACTTATCTTATGAAAAGTTTTATATGTATTCAGATCCAAACATTTACTAATATTTTTTAAATAATAAGAAAGAGATGCTATAAATTTGTTATTGTTCTACCTTCTTCAATCTTCTTAATGGGTATTATTGGGGATATTGGGATTATTGGGAATATTGGGCATATTAATGGGATTGAAGAAGGTATAACAATAACAAATTTATAGCATCTCTTTCTTATTCTTTAAAAAATATTAGTAAATGTTTGGATCTGAATACATATAAAACTTTTGATAAGATAAGTGGGAAATGTTTAAGAACAAAGAAGTAAACAGTAAAGATTTATTATCATTCAGAATTCTCAAAAATGCCGATAAACTCGTCCATATTTAAACAGTTGCCGATTAATAATTTATATCAGAGATATGATGTGTTGTATATACTTTTAAGCAATATATAATACACTTATTAAAATATTATAAAAAAAGTATTTTTGTAATAATTAAAAAATTCGGAAACAATAATTGCAAGAATGTTCATCCCAAAGCGCTAACATACTCTAACGCAACTTCTGCATATATTTGCGTCAATATAAAATATTCATCTTATTTTATTCTGAAGAATATGTTAGATGAAGGATGTAATTATATCTCAACAGAACTTTAGAAGTATTTTGTTTAGATTATGTATGAAGACAAGAAGACTCTCTTTGTATTTCTTTTGTCTTGTTCTACGTTTAGAAATAACTACAGAGCCATTTCTTTTCTTCCAGAAAACGTTCAATGATATCCGTTATTTTATGGAACTGATCGATAGTCAAGTGTCTCTGTCTGAATACAAACTGATTGCTCAGGATTAGGTAATTGAGTTTGTTTTTAATTATTTTACAATTGTTAATAGATAAATAGGTCTGTAAGATTTAACATCATTCAGTTTCTTACTAGCCTTTGTTATCAAATTCACTTCAGCCACTAAATTTGTAATGTTTTAGTATGAAAATGGTATACTTTTTTAAATTGTGGTTTGGAGTATATAATCAAACCAGCTTTTCAGTAAATAGTTCTACTTTTTGTTTATAGTCTCAGGCCTATAAGATTGTTTTCCAAAATGAATAATCGGATTTAAAGTCTCGCGAATTGTTCGATTAAGTTTCTAGTTACGGTGTCGTCCTTAAAGTAGTTTTGGACAAACAGTTTTCTTAATAAAGTAATCTGTCCTTTTAATTATATTTTCACCTATAGTTGACATAATGGAATAATCAAACTTCCGGTGGGCACTTTTTTCTACCTATACATTAATCGAAAAATCGAAAGCGAATATTTTACTTCCCTTTTTGAAGAAAATGGAGGCACCTAGCGGCGTGACATTCGGCACCGTTGAAATTTATATCGAGGAAGAATTTTAGCCCTGAAATTTTTGTATAATATGCCCTACACATAACTGCATTCCAAAAAAGGAAATACGCACAAATTAAACAACCAGAAATAGCTGTCAGATCGGTGACACAAAATATATAAATACATATTTTATACTCTAGCCGACGCCCTGCCAGTTCCAACTCTTATATATTAGGTTATTGGTCGTTTCTGTTGTATGTAAATCAACTACCGACACATAATTTTCAAAATAAAAATCTGACAACGTTGTACAGCAAAATGACGGCAGGCAAATTTGAATCGAAACAATCCCTAAATTGTACATTTAAAACAATATTAAAAAAGAAAGTGAGTATGTTAAATCATTATTAAACGAAGCTATTTAATTTTTTAGCAGTATTATTGAAGATTTTGTAAAATTTTAGGCTATTCCCGTATTGTTGGAACTATTAAAGTGTTTTGGCAAGTTTGGATAAAGAATTATTAAGAACAATATCATCACGTAAAATTATATTTTAAATTTTTTGTAGAGAGAACAAATTAATTTGCTATATATACCGCTCTGAAATAAAAATTCGACATATGACACAATTCATCCCAACATAGATTAGCAAAATTCGAGAAAGACAAGAATCGTTTCTCCTTTTTGTTTACAAGATGTTTAGAATTTCGAATTTCAGCTTTTGATTTAATTTGATATCTAGAATATTGTAAACCACAATATAATTGAATTGTAAAGAAAGATCAGCTAAGAAAAATTGTCCTTGATTAAGTACTGATAGTATTTGATATGATTTTGAAAATTATTGTACTAGATGTAATTCTAAATTATTCTAAAATAATTCCATTTTTCTGTAAATTTTAGTCGTATTAAGCTTTGATTCATTTCAGGCTTCTTTAGTAAATGCATTTCCTAATAGAGCACTAACGAAATATTGGCAATAGGTCAATTTGTGCATTAAAAATTAAAATGAATATTAGAAAGAATACTAACAATTATAAAATAGCTTCACAGAATAAAATAGCGTACAAGAGTGAGATCGCAGAGTGGAATAAACAAACAAAGAACGATGTAATTTTATTTAAGAATTTAATTAACGAAATTATTCTTTTAATCAGCATGGTATATGTATTGCTTTTGCAATATCTAAAATATATAAATAAAATAATGAGAGAAATATGGATGAAAGATTATATAAATATATAAATGAAGTAAAGAGAATATGCAGCAGTTAAAATGAAACTAACTACATTATTTTTATAGATGCAAAGAGTAGGACAAATATGAGAAATTATAAGTTATTAACAGGAAATTTTTAAACATTTTAAAGCATTTATAAATATATGAATATATGACATTTTATAGAATGAACTTTGTATGAATTATTCTGATTATTTAGTTTACAAACTTACATTTTTAAAATTCAATATTTAATTTAATGTTTGTAAATATGTCATTTTAATATACTTTTCTAAATTATAAAAAATATATTACCTTATAGTTTTATTCCTATTTTCTCTGTTTTAATAAACACACAGGTATTACTTCATTTATTATTCTATATTTGTGTTATAGCACAAAAATAGGGAAGAATCATGTATACTTATATTTGATGGTCTAAAGTTTTTAAAATTCTAAAAAAAAATCTTACTTATGATACTTTGTTATAATATTCAGTAATGTAATAAGTTCTTCGGATCTTATTCTAATATTCTAGATACATTAATATGTTAATGTTACATATCAAATATCTTTCTGATTATATTTTCTTAAAATTCAAGCAAATTACCTGCTTCGTAATTATGAATTTTGTAATATTAAACATACTACAAGTTTCGATAGAAAAATATTTTACACCATTTATATATGATACCTTCAAACTAGAAAGGTTCTATACCTAATCAATATTTTTTATATAACTATACCTAAATTTGATTTAATACATATATTATTATAATGTAGCTTTAATGTTTAAAATTAAAATGAAATTAAAATAAAATAAAAAATAATTATCCCACATAAAACTATTGATACCTAACACAGAATTAATTATTTTTGCTAACATTATATTAAATTAGTCAGCGTAAAAAATTAGAATCACAAGTTGACAGCCAGTTTCATAAAATATTTCTAAAGTTATGGCAGATTCATTTGCGTTTCAAATTAAGCCTACGATTGAGAATTTGTTTTTCGAACTTGTTAGTTGCTGACAAGGAATAAATTTGAATCTTTTTATAAATGTAAATATATTCTTTCTCTATTTAATTTCATTAAAACGTGCCACTTATTCACCAGAACAACAATTTATTATTAGTAGTGCTCCACGAGGTATTACGCGACCACTTAATATATTAAATTAATCATGTTTCTTTCATAATAGAGGAACGGGACTAATTTAAAAATTTGTTACTAAAACTTGTTTTCCCAGTATTTTTAATATAAGATCAGAAATGTATCTGATATATAACATTAATTAAAATATTAAATGTCTGTATATTAAAACATATTAAAATATATGCAAACTTTCTCAAGAAATGATACTCACTAACATTGCATTTAATCAAATCTAATTTGCATTAATTTTCAATAATCAACAAAGTATTATAAATAAGATTATTGTCAGAAGTATAACGACTTCAGAGCATCAAAGTGATCATGATTAACATGATCTTCCTTTACATTAATGTTATAAACATAAGTATGGAATAATAAATTAAGCAATACATGTTTGTATATTAAAACAGAGAATACATAAACAATTATGAAATTGATATTTGACCTTAAAATTATATTAAAACTATAACGAACACAATTAGGTAATTTATTTTTACAACTTAGAACTATATATGAAAGGAATGTATTTACAACAATAATTAAATTAACTATTGGTTTTTCAAAATTAAAAAGGTCTATAAAGTAAATAATCCAAATAATTGATACAAACTTCAAAGAATAAAATGTCATATAGTCACATATGATATTGCATTAATAATTAAGCATTTTGATATTTATTAATGCTTTAAATTTTTTACAATTGAACTGTTAATAATTCATAATTTCTTCTATTTGTCCTATATTCCGCCTATGCAAATTATGTAATCAGTTTCTTTTTAAATCCTTCATACTTTTATTAATTCATTTATGTATTCACATAGTCCTTATCTTTGATTGCAGTGTACTTTGCTTATGTATTTCACTGTTCGATCTCGCTCTTGCAGATTGCTAAGATGACAAACTAAAGGTCTTCCATGGCTCTCAATTATCTATTTTTTTCTGACTCAGTCTTATATCCTATGTGTCCCAATTAAAATTCAATGAAACTAATTTATAACTATTAATATTCTATGCAATATTCATCTAAACTTTTGATGCACAAATTAAAGTATTTATTACCTGCAAAGTTCGGTTAGTGCTTTATAAAGAAATGTATTTACTAAGAAAACCTTAAATAAATCAGAAGTCTATACTCTAAAAATTTAACCACAAATAATTGATAAAAACTTCAAAGAATAAAATGTCATATAGTCACAAATGATATTGCATTAATCATTAAGCATTTTAATATTTATTAAAGCTTTAATTTTTTTTACAAATGTACTGTTAATAATTCATAATTTCTTCTATTCGTCCTATATTCCGCCTATGCAAATTATGTAATCAGTTTCTTTTTAAATCCTTCATATTTTTATTAATTCATTTATGTATTCAAATAGTCCTTATCTTTCATTGCAGTGTTCTTTGCTTATATATTTCACTCTTCGATCTCGCCCTTGCAGATAGTTAAGAAGACAAACTAAAGGTCTTCTATGGCTCTCAATTTTCTATTTTTTTGTTGTTCGGTCTTATATCCTATGTGTCCCAATTTCATTCCCAATATTCTATGTAATATTCATCTTAACTTCTGATGCACAAATTAAATGCAAAAATTTACAGAAAAATCTTTAGAAGTTACACAAAACACTGCTTAAAATTAATCAACTTTATCTGTTTTAATCACTCACTTTCAGTTTTAATATCGTTTCAAATGTAAAAAACAAACATTTATTTAATTTTGAAAAAGACTATATTTTATTTTATTTTAAAAACTTAAAAAGAAACTTTATTCCCAGCGAGAATTGTGTCTAGGACGTTATAGTCTGCGAGCTAAACTCTTAGCCTGCACGGCTACGCACTGGGTTTGTTTATATATTTTGTGTCACCGATCGGACAGCTATTTCAGATTGCTTGATTTGGGCGTTTTTCATTTTGTTGGAATATATTTATTTGTAGCGTTTATTAGACAAATATTTTAAACTTCAACATTCTCCCTCGATATAAGCTTTAACCGTGCGATTTACGCCTCCAGGTTTCCTCCCATTTTCTTCAAAAAGGGAGGCAAATATTAGCTAAGCCGGTTAATATATAGATTATAATTAAGTAGTTTCTTTAGTACACATTATTAGATTATAATAGGTTAATGCATATTTAAATATTTGAGGTACTTACGTTATATCTTACTCGGGGATCTACAATTAACTGTTTAGCCAAATTTGGGCTTGAGCTCGTCCTCATAGGGCTTCTGGCCGATGCCCCACCGGAATTCTGTAATAGGTCCGGCTTATCAACTTCGGGTCCACCGAATTCTTGTAATTGTTGCAACCAGCAGCAAAGCATAGCTTCGATACCCTCATCTACCTAAAGATAATTTATTAGTAATAATGTATCCTTATTTATATAGCACTAGATATATACTAGTTTCAAATATTTGGTTTATTTTATTTGTTGTTGTAAAATGGATATATAGTACTGTAGAGAATTTTATTACTTATACAATGTTATAACTAAAACAAGTTTGTTTAGTAATTGTCTTAAAATATAGAACTTTTGTTATGTGACTAAAATTCTTGAAAAATTCGGCGTCGTCTACCTATATATAAGAGACGCGGCATCGTTGTAACTGAATGAAATGTTATTATGTAATGAGATAAACTGATTTTATCCAGAGATTGAATTAAAATAAAGGGACCTTTTCCATAAAATAGAGTTAATATATCTTCGCTTGCTGAAAAATGTTTGATTATATACATGCAGTAACCGTCAGAAATCACAAGGAATTAAACATAGACAATATAATGGATAATATAACAATTTGTTCTAATTTAATACAGCAATTTATACTATTTGTATTTTTGAATCTGTCAGATTTTTTTATTTTTTTCCATATATGAAATTCTTTCCTGAATTTTAAGATCTAGCTGTTCAAGAAATTTGCAATTCCTTATTATGTGACAAATATTGAGGAAGTTCAAATATTTCAGGCAGTCAGGCATAAGGTAATTAATAAATGACTTACTTAAAATTTATTATTTATAATTTAATAAAAATATATTGCACATACTAATTGATTTACTAATAAATGCACATATCATTATGATACAAGTTTACAAGTTCAAGGTTAACTTTTGGACCCGAGCAGATGAGAACGATTCTTCACTGAACAGAAATCTTCAATCTCTGCGTAATATTTGGTTCTGATTTTTAAATTTGTGCATGGTGGCAGGCAGCACAGAGCACTTATAATAGCTGTTAGCTGACAACGTTGTAGGTTTTATATGCTCGGTAAATGTTGAAAAATTATGACAAATATACTCAACATGTGTATTGCAATACTTTGGTTTACTGGCAAGCTATGGATGCCGAAATTGTTTCGTAACGCGTGCAGAACAAAGCTGTACACGTGGTCACTTGGTAAAAATGTATACTTTTCAATTTCTGTGCTAACGTTATGGAAAAAACAAAAAAATCATGTAGATGATTGCTGCTTTAATTCAATGAATGTCGTCAGTATTAATGCGAAAAATAATACAATACAAATATCCTAACGTATCATCAGTGTCAAAGCTAGTTCCACGTATGCAAAGTAATCCATTGTCAATTTGTCCAAGAATAAGTGCAAAAAATGCCTTAAGAACTTCGCCTTCATCACCGGCGATCAATAAAGGCGATTTCACTATGGAAGAAAAGCATTTAACTTATTAAGGAATAAAACTCGGAAGATACACATTTCCGGATTACAATCACATAATCGATTTGTCGCGATATTGGAGCCCAAAAGTCTCGAAAATATATGTTTTGAATTCACATCTTGATTTTTTCCTAAAAAACTTCGGCGGCACAAGCGACTCAAGGAATGCAGCAACACCAGAATAGAGAAAGGATTTTGGGATGAAGGAATGATGAGAGATTACCATTGATCCCTAATGTCTGAAGCAGATCCCAAGCGGTATAAAATACTCAATTCAACCTATGTTAATTTCTTTTTATTAATAAATTCTATTATTTATAATTATATTGCAGTTGATCAATATGATTAGCTTCAAATTATAAAAAATATACCATCTCTGACAAAACCTACACGAGAATAACTTGGTGGCAATGTGCCTATAAAAAGTTACTATTTACCTTTTGTCAAGATGGCATGAATTGGCCATGCCAGAAGCGTACAATTTGACCTCGCTAGACTTTCTTGTTTGGTGTTTTCTCAACTTCAGGACTATGTCAATAAATCGTATTGAGCCGATGTCCTTAAAACCAACTTAACAGTATACATTTTATGTGAACGAATATTTTATTTACACATAAAATATATTTATGTCAACGTTTTTCTGGTCTTCAAAATAATTGTTGTATTCGATTTCTGGAACTTCCTGAAATATATAAATAAGTCATGATAACCTACTACCGTAAGATAATGCGTGTTTCTATGTATGTGACAAAAAGCAAAGGCTATTAACCCACAACTCCATTTTCTCCTTTCCCCTATCTCTCAGATAACGTGGTATCTAGTTTCGTTTTGTCTAACTCGACTTCATATCTCGTTATGCTGCTATATATATGACCATACTTTTAGAAAAATAATCATGAAATGACACATTAAGATAGTTCGTTTTAGTTGGATTTTTGGAACGCAACTTAGAGTTTCCAGAGCACGTCTTGTAAATATTGCTTTACCTAAATATAACTGAAGATGTTTAGTGTAACAAATAGTTTAACAATTTTTAAAAAAGCAAAAGTAAATGCTTTATAGTAATATGGCAAGCATTCTCAATTTATATTGGTTATATTCATCAAGCAATACTAGTTTCATCTATTATTACTTTTACTGTAAAGCAAGGCAATATATTCAAGAGTTCCGGATAATGTACTGGGTCCAGTGCTATATCTTCTGTAAATAGCCGATCTACTTATAATAAAATAATGATTGTGGCAACATAGGCAGACGACATGGAAGTCTTAGCCTGTCCTGAAGATCAAATCTCATCATCAATTAACCTACAAAGGAGAAAAATTACGTATAAAAGCCAACCAAACAAAACCCAATCATATAATTTTTAGGCTCCGTAGAAGAACTATATCAGTCTGTATCAAAAATTGTCAACTCCCGCAAGCAGAGGGTGCTAAATATCTTGATATACACTTAAATCGACGACTAACTTGGAAAAAGCACATGCTTGCCAAACGGAAACAACCTGGACTTAAAAATATACCAAATGTATTAACTTAACGGGCGCAAATCCAAGTTATCATTAGATAATAAGTTATTATTGTATAAATGTATACTGAAACCTATTTAGTCATATGGAATTCAACTATGGGGAACCGCTAGCAAGTCTAATGCATCCATCATGCAACGGTTCAAAAATAAAGTGTTACGTGCTATGCCGATGCTCCGGACATTTCATATGAAGTAATACAACGCGCTATTCAGAGCCAATAAGGAGGGTAATTTAACATGTTCGTGTGAAGTACTTCGAAAGACAATCAGGACATCCCAATATACTTGCTAATAAGCTAACTATTCGATGCGACAGTGAAGTGCGTAGACTAAAACGTTTAACACCATCCGATCTGATTATTGCACATATAATATACAGATATATATATATATATATATATATATATATATATATATATATATTATTATAGGAAAACATAATGTATATTAAGATCTTGATGAAACAATAATAAACACAAACAGGTAAATATTATATTTATTGCTTTTAACTGGAAATTAAAAATTACGTAGCTTCATTTACCAAAAGTAACCCGACAAAAACGTGGATACACACATTTTTATTCAGCAAATTGTTTCACACACCGAAAAGCGCCCTCGGAAGCACCGCTAACAAACGCTTAATAAAAATTCAGCGCACACCATCTGTTACGTTTCATTGTTTTTGCTTGAGTACAGTTGGCAAGTTTGCTGTTTAATTTAATTTTGAAAATAGAAGGAGCGAAACGGAATAGTGAATTAAAAATGTTTAAGTAAGATTTTCTGGAAATGGTGAAGAAAAATAGAAAAAAGCAAAACGAAAATGTCTTTTTATAAAGCTTTCATGTCTATTCAAAATACCCTTGCATTTATTCATAAAAAAAATGATCTAAAATGAAAAATGATTATACAGCTTTGTTTCGCGTTTTATTACATGTTATAATATATTAATTTTTCTTATCGTTATTTCGCTAATATACAGTTGCACTTTTGTGCTTAAAACAGGACATTCCATACAAAGGACGCGGACATATACAAATGTTTATATGTATAAATCATATTTATAAATTAATAATTTATAATATATTTATAAATAATGTATATAATAAGTAAAGTAAAATATCTGATAGAGTGAATGTCTAAAAAGTGTGAATAGAAGAATGAAAATTTTTGGTATAGATAAAATGACGTCAACAGTGAAATGTCAACGTTCGGGATGCCAGGAAGAGGAGTAAATAGTTGACGGATACAAAGACATGCGATAACTATTGAGGGTTAAGGGAACGATACATATGAGTTAAATTTTATGATAATGATCAATTTCTCGCAAAAATCCTATCAACCCATCACTACTATCACCGACTAGAGTGTTTCTATACTTATTCAGGCCGAATCTTACTCTTATAGAGGAAAAGTGATGACAGTCGCTCAAAAAGTAGTAAATATTCTCGATAGTTAGTTGAGAGCGGCAAACTTCACCGTAACATCTGCCTGTTTATTCCGAAGTATCCCAACCAGAGCGGGAGTCAACACCAGCGTCGGCAAGAGTGATCGCCCGAGACTTAGAAGAATTTAGGAACTAGGGAATAACTGTTCTTCCGTTCCAAGGGGGAATCCAGTGAAATGTAGGTGTCGGAAAGTATTGGCCATTTTCCATATGGTTCGGTAGAAACGTGTTTGAGGACCTGGTTTATGCCGTATGGTTCGACGACCTGAAAAGGCAAGTTTGTCCATTACAGACAAAGGCACAACCAATTCGTATACCGCATTTCGAGTTATCAGAGTAAATGTGTCTACGGTCAGCGTAGAGAGACAGGGGCTCAAAAAATGTTGCTCTCGTGAAAAAAGGTGCTCCCTCTTGAAATGTAGTCGGACGTATCTATAAATACGGTAAAGTATCAATAAAAGAAACCGCCAAAGCCTAGGAGGGAAAGAACCGTTTCTTTAATTCGGCAATATCGTGCTTCCAGGTGAGCCAACGATCAAATATAACTCCCAGGAATCTAATAATAATATATTAATATTTATTACCCTATTCACCCTGGCTCCAAATTTTTTAAAAAATATATTAACATTTTTTTGTGGAGTGATAATTCCAATTGTCATCTAAGCAACTAAACATATTTTAAGTTGCATACAACGTTCTGCTATTTTCTTTTGAACTAAACTTTTAATTATTTTATTACTTCAGTTTGGCATCCTGTGTGATGCCCAAATGTTTTTCTGTATTTTAATACAGAATTATTCTTAAAGCAATAACTGGTAGGTAATATATATTTTTGTATATGAAATCCACATGTGTAAACTTCATAACATTTAATTTTATTTCCCATTTCTAATTCGTTTTACCGGCATCAGTAATATATATCATATAATATATCAGTAATAATTCCGATATATACCATTGTAGAGACTGTGTAATATCAAATAAGACTTCTTTATATTACGATTAAGATTGTTTAAGCAACTGTTTAAGTACTTGGACACTTATTAGACCCTGAAGATTTTTTAATATTGACATTTTTTCTGAAGTTCATTGATAATTATCTTTGAAATTATTTGATTTATTACTCTATCTTAATTTTTTTGAGTTAGATAAAATATCAGATCAGCAGGGTGAAGTATTTGCTAAGTACTCAACAAATAATTCGGCTATATATTTTTATTCACTCTCTATTTTTTTATGAATTAATTACATTTAAGGAATAATCTGCATTTTGGTTATGTGTTATGTTCTTTAAAAATTAAGAAAATTTTTCATTTTTCATAATACGAATTTTCTGTTTCCTTTGTTGGCATTTTTATCCTTGATATCTCTAATTTATCTCAGGTAGTTTATCCCTGGGATTTTTTTTTGGAGTTGCGATATTGTTACATGCTGCTTTTTTTAAAGTATTACAAATAATTCTGCTTCCGTATCCAATTACTCAGTTTTTTTCAACATGTAGGTTAATATTTTTTCCTACATCGTCATATTTTGTGATCAAAATAATAGAAGAGTATTCTGAAGATAGGTCATAATTGTCTTCAATATTGATATAATTGGATAATATGTATTTCAATACAACATTTTCAATTTGTTCACCAGTAACTTAGTAGATTGGCATACATATGTTCGATTGTTTAATTGGTCCTCATTTTCCTTTTATGATAACAGATTTGTGTGAAGTTTTGTCCCCAACATGAATGCATTCTCCAATATAGTTCCAAAAAAGTGACTTCTTAACTTCGAAAAGAGGTCGAGACATACCTAGATCAACATTATATCGCAAAAACTGTATACTATTTAGAGGTATAGAGACCCTTATAGTATAGTTATAAAAAGTAGTAGTTAAGCCCTGTGTGGAAACTATGTCCTGTTATTAAACTTATGTTGTGTGCAATTGTGGTGTACATCCATTAAAACCTAATGAAATCGAACTGGGCTTAAAATCTCAGATCTGGGCTCTACGAACAATATTAAGGGAAATATTACTGGAAGGTATAACTAACTAATTTCAATATGTGTGCCATGTCTTTCTTAAATAAAACAAAACAACGTTTAACCAATAAACGATATTATTTTTTATTATGTAGATGTGTTGACAATAACTAAAGCTATGTACTTGTAAACTAATAGTTCGAATAACAAGAAAACTTTGACACTGTCTGAGATTAAAGACTTACTTTACGTTTTATCCTTTATCACTTTAATTTCATGTTCATCAAATAAAAAACAGTATTTGGAAATTCACTAGTGAATAAACATTGCTGATTTAATTATATTAATTACTTATTAAGGACGTTTAGAATAATAAATCTTAATGCAAAAATAGGATATATCCTATATATTTGTTGGGATCAAAAAATATATTATTTGTTAAGTTATCAAGACTTGGTAAAATTATTAGATAGATAATTATAAACAACAATTAACAACTAGTTAAAACTAATTACTCCAGATATACCTTATGGAAAGATAATGTGATAATTATAGGTAGTTTTTTAAATAATTATTATATCAATCAACGACATATCATTATTATTTAATACAATTTTGTTAAATATAACCTGTCTGCTTTAAAAATAGTTCAAGCGCGTCATAGTTTAATTGGACAATTGCTTCCCTAATAAACAAGAAATCGTGTGTCGAATTCAGAGCTTCCTTAATTGTTTTATGATTTACAACAGTAGAGTTTTTTTTTAATTTACAGCGTTTTCTGGTTATTGTTTTTGAATATTCAATGTTTTTCAATAAAAATGGTAAAATAAACAATAAACTAACAAAACTTTTCTAATTGGAGTAGTTGTTTCTTGCCGAATTTTACACGTTTGTCTATGAACATTTACAATGACCAACACTCATAAATACAACAAAGTACATCATCAAGAGTGATCAATTGTCAATTTCTTTTTAATGGTTCGTTAATTAAATCAAAAATTACAAAATCGTTATGTAGTAATTAATATCGATCCTCGATCCTATTGAACTATAAACGGTCATTATCACAAAAAGTTTAAAGGCAATCTATAATTGTGAGTGGAGATCCAAAGGGACTGCAGAGAGAAAAAAAATTAAAATTCCGTACTCTAACTACTCTTGATAATTACACTTATAACGGATTAAAAAAATAACTACACAAAAATAATAACAATGATTTAGGTCGAAACGCTCAAAAGAGTAACAAAATGTTTATTTAAACAGAAACAGCAAATTGTCATTTCTCCATCATGAATAAATTCTTGGAGTGATTTAATATACACACTCCAAGCAAACACGATATTTCTGTTTCTGTTGTCGTTCAATGTAAATATGCTAAAGGTAAAGTGTATTTTACTCAATTATATTCTATAAGTAAAATAACTAAGGCCAAGAGAATTGATTCAAATATTTGCGACTTTGTATTTATTTGTAGAAAACTGATATTTTAATTAGTTAGAGCTTGTAATAATTTAGTAACTATTATTTTTCAGAAATAATAATATAAGAATCAAATATTTTTCGGTCTTTTAAAAATATATATAAAAATAAAAATAAATTATACAGAAATTTAAAATAATCAAAAGTATATAAATGAGCGGCTAGTGATTGCATGATAGTTAAATATCAGTAAAAGCTGCTGTTTTTATCGATTTAAATTGATATTTAGTATAAAAGTTAATGTAAACAATGTAGAGAAATGGATTTTTGTCATTTATAAAATTTGACTATAATATCTGAACAGATTTAGGCATTATTTTCCCAATTTCCTCTTTAACTTAATATAGCCTATATCAATACAGCTTTATTATTCCTCATAATTCAATGTAATTAATAGTTATTTTCTTTGTGGCTTACGTCACTACACGTATTTCAATAATTATTCTATTAAATTAACGGGTATATACATTCCTTTATTTCAAACCACTTGTTTATGCGACTTTATTAATGATATCTCAACTGACATTCAAGAAAATAATTATTCCAGATGTTCCTATTGATTGATCCTATTCTAAATATTTTACAACAGTTGCAGTACATTATGTTGTTTTTATGTTGTTGAAATAACAAAACTTGCTCATTGTAAATTTTAAAACAAAAGCGATTATTTTGGACGCCGTCGTTCTTTTGATTAAAATATAAAATATTCATAAAATTAAATAAACTGGTTAATATAATAGACTAGAAAATACAATTATTTATGAATTCGAATACCATGTTTTCGCTCTTTCACACAGTAGAAAATACTTTCTTCGGAATTACTATTATAAGTAAAATAGCGCAATAACTTAAAAAATATATTTAAAGAATAAAGTAAAGTAAAAGACGAAATTAAATATCCATTAAAGATAATGATTCTTCGTAATACTTCAATAACTCAGCTCAATTAGGTTATAGGAGACGTTAATTTATATCGAAAATTTAATTTTTTTGCTTTATTAATTGATACCGCTTTGTGAAGTAAGAATCTATAATATAATATTGCAGAATATACTGCTGGGCCTACATTCTATTTTAATAGTAATCGATATTGTTATATTTAAATCGGACTAGAACCTTACTAAAATGAAATCAAAAATGCGATCTAGTTTATCCCATTGGATAGTATTACCACTATTCTCTCTAGTAACTATTTGTATGAAATATTCAATATGTTTAAAATTAAAATATACAGTGAAACGATAAACACAAAGAAGCTTAAGATTTTCTGAGGATAACGTAAAACGACGGAATTATATTTTTGGCGTACTGATATCTGATCTCCTCATTTCAAATACCACACATACTCGAGCAGATGAGAATAATTTATAACGTTATTTGATGTACTGCATACCGATCACCAATCCATATTCTTCAATCTTCAAATTTATGTCAAGATTGCGCTTTTACAACGGCTATCTGCTGACGACGTTGCATTCAACATCATTTGGAAACTGTTTTTCCGAATGTGTGAAAATGCAGAGACAATGTTACAAAGTTGATTCAAAGTGTTTTGGTTATGTTTGTGGATGTTATATGCTCGGTAAATATAAAAGCATGACAAATGTAGTAAACACTAACAAGCTATGGATATCAAAATTGTTTTTTGCGCGCAGAACAAAAATCGTTCATCAGTTTATCAGTGTCGAAATCATTTCCATGTGCGGATAGTGATCCATTACCAAGTTGTCTAGGTACATCTGCAAAAAAATGTTTAAGAACTACGTCTTTTGAAGTTTGTCGTATAAAGGAATATTTGTCAGACCTGATATTTGAAAACTAATGGTTGACAAAAAGTTTTCGAAATGTTTAACGCCTAATGAAGCATCAACAATGGCATCACTTCAAAGTATTGTTCGCAACTCTCTCGGTAACCACAAATCACCGGATAAACAATCTTTTGCAAAATTACCTCAATATTGCAACTTTCAAAATACATTATCTGCATTCACCTGTTGATTTATTTCCACCAAACTTACATGACACGAAACACGAGCAAGAAGAGCTGCTACACCAAGATATATCGAAATATGTAGATATAGAGTAGATACCAAGGATTTTGGGACGAAGGCATGATGAACGATTATTGTTAGACCCTAATGAGTGAAACAGATCCAAGCAATATAAAATACTTAGTTAAACCTCTGTTGATTTTTTATTTGTACTATCTAATTCTATAAACTACAATCAATTTTAAAGAACGGATCGACCGGTGTACACATTAGCATCGATTATAATGAAGCCACAATTGTATTCCTCACTTTATATATATTATTGATTCTATATCACTATAGAGAGGTAGGCATTTTTACTCTTAAATGCTGCACTGAATATTAGTATGGACACGAGCACTGAAATATCCCAAAATGATGAAAAATATAATCTTTGATTCATCGAAAAGAAACCGTCCCCGTACGAAGCGGGCGAGGAATCAAGATCAGCCTGATGTTACCACTGTCAGAGATCAAATATATGAAATGTATATAAACAGTAAGTGGTTTTTCAATATAAACATAATTTAATACAATTATTTCAGACGAAACTTATGATGATAATATGATATGACAAGATGATAATAAAAATAATATTAAGACAACATCATTTATTGGAAAAGTTAATTCGTAGCATTTGTTAATAATTCATTGAAGATATATTGCTCTTCATGCAGGGAACAGTCCTTTATAGATGACTATGATAGGGAAGTAAACCATGACATGTTTTTACTGTGGTTTGAAAATCAGCTCTTAAATGGTCTTCTTATTAATGCATGATAGATCAGATTGCTGAGTAATATGGCCACAGAGTATTACGTCTTTCTCCCTATCACTGCACATTCAATCCAATCGAATTGAAAGGGAAGGGTATACAAGCAAGAATTGTCTGGGATATGTTGTGTAAAGAAGCATTATATACAATGATGCTTTCGGTTTAAATGGGCTCGATCAGACATATTGAAGAAGAAACTTACAAATGGTAGAATCGTGAACAGATGTTAGATAGATTGGAAATTAATAACTTAGTTATTCATTTAATTAGCGATTACGAAAGTGTCAGTGATTGAATGAAACTTTCTAAATATGGGATTATGATTCATTGCTGATAATTATCAAGACATGATGATGAAAGTGGAAACAACTAAAGGTGAGTATATAATTAATATACTTAACTGTAGGAAATCGTTTTGTAGAGTGTCAAATATTTATGTGCATAGATATGTGTATAATTATTCAGAATATACATGATCATTTGGTTAATATGTATAAGGAGGGAAATAATATTAATCGTTTTGCAGATATGCCAAATGGATTAGGAATAACGTAGTGATTAAATATAGTTTTAGCAAGAAAGATGCATACAGGTAGTAACAGAACAAGCTAAGGAGGAACACACTGATAAGAAAATGTTTTTATAAGGAAACATTGCAGCGAAGAAAACATGAACTAAACGTGAAAAATAAATATGCTCTCTAATGAAATTAACATGACATTACTTGGATATATAATTGCTAATTAAGTAGATTAGCCCTCCAGGGTATACTACTGCATAACAAACGCGCCTAAAACTCTACCTCATAGGTGGTATAGAAAAAAGATCAATATAAATATAGTAGAACAAAACTTTAAACTACAAACTATTAAGATAGTATAATTAATTTTTTTTAAGTTCTTCTATAAGACATGAATTAGATGTACTACAATGTAAAAAAAATATGTTTGATAACATTTTTGTTTCATTATATTATTTAGATTAGAATTTTGTTAGGTGAGAGCCAAAACGAACTAAATCTCAGAGTTAATACGGTAACATTTTAATTTCATCAATTTAGATGGCGTGCGTTCACTGTTTTATTGAACACACTATATAGCGATTACCCGTGATACTTTTATGCCATCGTATAATTTCGGCCTTTCGCTATATCTTTTATATTCGATGCTAAATTAATTGTTGCTAGACAATTAATTGTTAATTAATTTTTGTCGCTCAACAATTCTCGACAAATTATCACACTTAAAAAGTCTCCGCTAATGACGTTTATTCGCTCATTGTTCGGAAAATAATCAGTTTAATTCACTCAATTTCGATAATAATTAACTTATCGAATGGTGGGAACTAATTTGTAAAACTAGCATTATCATGCATATCAAGGTAAGTATAATTGATATTAATAAATATGATATAAAATTCAGTTAATTTAAGTCTTCAGTTATTTTAAATAGTTTAATAAAATATCTTAAATTATAACATGACAATCATGTACAGTTAAATTACGACAACCACTAAAAAAGTGCCATTAATATTTATTGCTATATAAACATAAATATTGCCATAAAAATTATACAGAAATATGCTTCATTTCAATAAATACAATTCTATGGAATAATAAATGTCGCTATCGACTATTTTTGTGAATTTTACTTTAATAATTGATATTTCTAATAATAGATTTAATGTCTTCGCAAAATGATCATAATATAAGAAAAAAGTAGTTGCGTGACAAATTTGGTACCAGGCAACTATAGCGAAGACTTGTTTTACAAAAAATTAATTTTATTGATATCCATTGTATTAGCAATATAAAACATACCAAATATTCACGGCTCGAACGAAATATGTTTTATATTCATTTCATAATAGTATATTTTTAGGATAGGGTAAATTATAATTAATACTCACCCTGCGACTGTCGGATAACTGAGGGAAGACGAAATCCGAAGCCGCCAATAACACTTTGTATGGAGCTTTTGAGGTTCGCTTCTTAAGCAGTTTATACCTTACAAAGGCCACCAATCCCATTATAAGAAATACCAGAAGCACGGAGCATGAGATCACCCAATATAACCACGCACTGAAACGGAAAATAACGTATTAGTTAGGCTTCTAGCATAAATAATTCGGATGATTAAATAGTGAATTCGAAACGATAACATTGTATTAAGTATTAAATAATAATAAATATATAGCATTTTCAATAAGTTTAAATACATATTGACATTATAAATATGATATATGCCACTAAGATATTGCTCTTTGACAACAAATTTTGCTATTTGTAATCAATTGTACAGTACGAGAGCTATTTTGTATTTAACAGGTTTAAAATACTACAGGGGATAGGCAAAATAATATAAACACATGCAATATTAATTCATCTTATTATATATTGGCAACAACAACTTCAACAACAACACTTGAGTAATACTGTTTCGACAAAAACACTGCGGCGCAAGGTCCATAAAGCAAATGTTTATGGGAGGGCAACGATTGTAAAATCCTTTATAATGCAAGCCAATGAAAACCTGCGAAAGAAGTGTTACCATGATCATACCAGAACACTTGAAGATTGGAATATTGAGGTATGGTTCCAGATTATTTATGGATAAAGATCTTACATGAGTGCGGTTCCGTTATTATTTAAGCAGCAATATCGAGGTATTCTGCTGGTCCTCTCATTTACATCACTGACGTGGATTATTGCCATTGAATAACTTCTTATGAGGACTAGTATATTGCTGCCGCCAAACATAATATTTCAGGATTAATATTCAGGATAATAATGCGCTCATAGCAATGATTTGAGGAGCACCAGAAGATCATCGAACACCTTTTCTAGAAAACACAATCTCCATGTTCCAGGATAATAATGCGCTCCTAGCAATGATTTGAGGAGCATCAGAAGATCATCGAACATCTTTTCTAGAAAACATAATCTCCATGTTCCAGGATAATAATGCGCTCCTAGCAATGATTTGAGGAGCATCAGAAGATCATCGAACATCTTTTCTAGAAAACATAATCTCCATGTTCCAGGATAATAATGCGCTCCTAGCAATGATTTGAGGAGCATCAGAAGATCATCGAACATCTTTTCTAGAAAACATAATCTCCATGTTCCAGGATAATAATGCGCTCCTAGCAATGATTTGAGGAGCATCAGAAGATCATCGAACACCTTTTCTAGAAAACACAATCTCCATGTTCCAGGATAATAATGCGCTCCTAGCAATGATTTGAGGAGCATCAGCAAATCATCGAACATCTTTTCTAGAAAACACAATCTCCATGTTCCAGGATAATAATGCGCTCCTAGCAATGATTTGAGGAGCATCAGAAGATCATCGAACACCTTTTCTAGAAAACACAATCTCCATGTTCCAGGATAATAATGCGCTCCTAGCAATGATTTGAGGAGCATCAGAAGATCATCGAACGCCTTTTCTAGAAAACACAATCTCCATGTTCCAGGATAATAATGCGCTCCTAGCAATGATTTGAGGAGAATCAGAAGATCATCGAACACCTTTTCTAGAAAACACAATCTCCATGTTCCAGGATAATAATGCGCTCCTAGCAATGATTTGAGGAGCATCAGAAGATCATCGAACACCTTTTCTAGAAAACACAATCTCCATATTCCAGGATCATAATGCGCTCCTAGCAATGATTTGAGGAGCATCAGAAGATCATCGAACACCTTTTCTAGAAAACACAATCTCCATGTTCCAGGATAATAATGCGCTCCTAGCAATGATTTGAGGAGCATCAGAAGATCATCGAACACCTTTTCTAGAAAACACAATCTCCATGTTCCAGGATAATAATGCGCTCCTAGCAATTATTTGAGGAGCATCAGAAGATCATCGAACACATTTTCTAGAAAACACAATCTCCATGTTCCAGGATAATAATGCGCTCCTAGCAATGATTTGAGGAGCATCAGAAGATCATCGAACACCTTTTCTAGAAAACACAATCTCCATGTTCCAGGATAATAATGCGCTCCTAGCAATGATTTGAGGAGCATCAGAAGATCATCGAACACCTTTTCTAGAAAACACAATCTCCATGTTCCAGGATAATAATGCGCTCCTAGCAATGATTTGAGGAGCATCAGAAGATCATCGAACACCTTTTCTAGAAAACACAATCTCCATGTTCCAGGATAATAATGCGCTCCTAGCAATGATTTGAGGAGCATCAGAAGATCATCGAACACCTTTTCTAGAAAACACAATCTCCATGTTCCAGGATAATAATGCGCTCATAGCAATGATTTGAGGAGCATCAGAAGATCATCGAACACCTTTTCTAGAAAACACAATCTCCATGTTACAGGATAATAATGCGCTCCTAGCAATGATTTGAGGAGCATCAGAAGATCATCGAACACCTTTTCTAGAAAACACAATCTCCATGTTCCAGGATAATAATGCGCTCCTAGCAATGATTTGAGGAGCATCAGAAGATCATCGAACACCTTTTCTAGAAAACACAATCTCCATGTTCCAGGATAATAATGCGCTCCTAGCAATGATTTGAGGAGCATCAGAAGATCATCGAACACCTTTTCTAGAAAACACAATCTCCATGTTCCAGGATAATAATGCGCTCCTAGCAATGATTTGAGGAGCATCAGAAGATCATCGAACACCTTTTCTAGAAAACACAATCTCCATGTTCCAGGATAATAATGCGCTCATAGCAATGATTTGAGGAGCATCAGAAGATCATCGAACACCTTTTCTAGAAAACACAATCTCCATGTTCCAGGATAATAATGCGCTCCTAGCAATGATTTGAGGAGCATCAGAAGATCATCGAACACCTTTTCTAGAAAACACAATCTCCATGTTCCAGGATAATAATGCGCTCCTAGCAATGATTTGAGGAGCATCAGAAGATCATCGAACACCTTTTCTAGAAAACACAATCTCCATGTTCCAGGATAATAATGCGCTCCTAGCAATGATTTGAGGAGCATCAGAAGATCATCGAACACCTTTTCTAGAAAACACAATCTCCATGTTCCAGGATAATAATGCGCTCCTAGCAATGATTTGAGGAGCATCAGAAGATCATCGAACACCTTTTCTAGAAAACACAATCTCCACGTTCCAGGATAATAATGCGCTCCTAGCAATGATTTGAGGAGCATCAGAAGATCATCGAACACCTTTTCTAGAAAACACAATCTCCATGTTCCAGGATAATAATGCGCTCCTAGCAATGATTTGAGGAGCATCAGAAGATCATCGAACACCTTTTCTAGAAAACACAATCTCCATGTTCCAGGATAATAATGCGCTCCTAGCAATGATTTGAGGAGCATCAGATGATCATCGAAAATCTTTTCTAGAAAACATAATCTCCAGACCACAACATAACTGAACTATTAAGACGAGTTTTAGAGCAGATAGCGAAGAAGATTTCCATCTCCAACATTATTGAAGGAGTTGGCGCAAGGATAGATTGGAACAAGAATTAGATAATATTCAATTGGATACTATTCACACTTCAAATAAATTCACTCTTCAGATAAATATATATAGTATATTCAAAGTTTTTTTGTACATACGTCATCAAGATATTTAATGTATCGCCTCCCGCAATTTGTAAATTCGTTTCAAAATGAGACAATATTTAATTAATATATGAGAATATTTTCCTTCTCATTTTATTCTAGCTAAAAAGAGACACAATTCTGTCTGATTAGTTCGAACGCGTAAACGAATGAGCCTGTCAAAGTGGTCCGGTTGTCAGACGCATGCAAAATTCATGAAAGCAATAGTGAGGTTATAACTCTAACCTATAAACTATTGGGGCTGTATAAATAACTGTAGTTTTTAGATGTACTATAATGTTAAAACAAATTATATTTAATAGTATTTCTGTTCAATTACTTTATGTAGATCAGAATTTTGTTGCATGTCAAAGTCGAACTCAACTAAAACTCAGAGTGGATGCGGCAAAATTGCGATATTTTGACGTCACAAATATGGATGACGTATGTACAAAATAACTTTGAATAGACTATATATGTCCCTTATATTTACGTCAGGTATTTATATCATTTTGTCCATCTCTTTTGTTAGGACATGATTACTATTGGATAAATACTACGAAAATGCAAAGTGAAAGAAAAAATTTAAAACCCATATTATTTTTTCATCACGACAATGCTTAATGTCATGTTGCGCTACCAGTTAAAAACTATTTGGAAAATTGCAATACTTCGATTACTGTATTTACTCATGTTTACATTGTCACAAAACTATGTTTTCAGTAACAAAAACGAATATTTGTAGAAATATCTAATATAATATTAATACCGCATTGATAATAAAACATATTGTCTATTTTTTCGATCTTATGTCAATATATTTTCTGTTAAACATAATCTCTTGTCAAAACTTTCAATTTTAATTACCGATTATCTTTATTTGTCTTCCGTTTTGTTCTAGATTCGTTTTAGATTATACAGCGAACTCACAAATAAAGAAAACAATTCATAAATGAGAAAAGTAAAAACCAAAATAAAAAAAGAGAAGTTGTAATCTTCGTATATTTAAATCGTACAACCATAAATAATATCTAATAGGATTAAACAAGAACTGAAATATAAACATTCTTGTGCCAGAAAGAAAGCCAGGTAAACATGGCTGCCAATAAAACTCTTTCGCCATATTCACAACGCATCGCTCAAGTCTGGCTAGTCTGTGTTTCCATAGCATATAACATTGTAACATTAATATAATAACATTAATCTCCACAGTATTTTCAGTCTAAACTGCATGAAAAAGTTCAAGGTATCTTAAATTGGAACATAATTAATAACGATTAATTATGACTATAAACAATAACTACTTTTAATCCATAACAATTAATAGTAAATAATCAAATATAATAATTAATATCATATTTACATGTTGTATTTAGATGCTTTCTAGATTAGTATAATAAATAATAAATTTGACATAAAAATAACATTTATATAATAAATATAACATAATATTACCAATATCCAATACATTTTCATTTTCTAATTTAAATGCTATTACTTGTTCAATAAAAATAAATATAGTACCAGGTACAGACATCGTAGAACAAGAATTCAAGAAGATAATGTTTCTGTATACCAAAGGAAATTATTTTCAGTTCCGTAAAAGTTATAGATCGACAGACGATGAATATAAAACGAATCATTTGCTGAAACTAACACTCTCGACGCTTTATTTTATGCTGCTAATTATTTAAATTTCGTTGTTTGCGTTGAAAATATACCGTTTGTTAAGATAAATCGCTTCACTAAATGAATAATTGCAAATTAATTAAAACACAACAAAATATATTTCCTTTTTTATAAAGTTTGTTATAAAGTTTTTATAAATAATATGGCTATTTAAAGTTATTTTACCTATTTTAAAAATAATATACTATAATACATGGATTGAAAAGTTCCGAGCTTAACACAAAGACGGCGCTAGCTTTATTGCATTCACCGCTTTTTCAGTTAGTACTACCCTTCAAAAGAAAGCTGTTAAAATTTCATGATATTCTAGTCATAAGTTTGTAAGTTATTGTGCTAAGAGTGACACTACTTCTCTTATTTTCAAAACAATTGATAAAAAAACCGTGTTTTAATTTTACACTGCTTCTTGATTAGAAAAAATACCGTTCAAGAGAAGCAATGGCTTAAAAAGTGTTACAAGGACTCCGTTCCATCAGAAACAACAATAAAACTTTGGTTTACTGACTTCAAATCGGGTCGTAGAGACACCGATGGTGCACAACGCAGTGGACGTCCAAATGAGGTGGTAACACCAGAAAAAATAAAAAAATCTACAAAATCGTTTTGAATGATCGAAAAGTGAAGTTACGTCAGATAGCTAACATCCTAAAGATGTCAAAAGAATGTGTTGGTTTTTATTGTATGAACATTTGACTATGAGAAAGCTCTGTTCAAAGTGGGTGCTGCGTTTTCTCATTATTGACCAAAAACAAAAAAGTGTTGATGATTCTGAGAGGTGATTGGCCATGTTTAAACGCAACAAACCGGAATTCTTGCATAGATATGTGACTGTGGATCAAATATAGATTCATCAATTTACTCCAGAATCAAAACGATCGTCATCTGAGTGGACAGCAACTGGTGAACCTCGTCCAAAGCGCCCGAAAGCACAACAATCGACTGGAAAGGTTATCGCCTCGGTATTTTGGAATGTTCGTGGTGTAATATTCATCGACTGCCTTGAGAAAGGAATTACCATCAACAGTGAATGTGATATAGCGTTATTGGAGCGTTTGAAGACCGAAGTTGTAAACGTAAAGAAACGACCGCATATGGCAAAAAAAATAATCAAGACAACGCACTGTGTCACAAGTCGATCAAAGCAATAGCAAAATAATATGAATTGAATGATTTAGCTCCGAGCGATTACTGAAATTTCGCTCGAATGAAGAGGTTATCGCTGAAACTGAGGCAAAAGATAAATCTTTCTGCAGAAGTGGCATTGAAATTTTAGAGCGGCGATGGAATGATTGTATCACTCTTAGTGGAAATTACGTTGATGAATCAAGCCAATTTTGAACAAAAAAGCGTTTTCTTTGTAACGCCCGGGATGTTTCAGCCCATATGTTATGTAAACTAGTATACAAACTGCTAGATGATGCAAAACTCTTTAACCGATCTGTTCTATATTCGCTGATGCAAATGTTGAGGCTTCTAGCAATCTTCCTTATATAATTCGCAATGCAGGGCTTGAGAATTAATGAAGAAAAGACGAAAGTATCAACAATTGACGGATCGTCTCCTGTAATAAATCTCAAAAAATCCACTTGGAGTAAGTACAGGAGTTCAAGTATTTAACACAAGAGAAAATAGTGACATCTACCGCAGAACTAATAAGCCGAAAGAGAGGAAATATTACTATCAAAACTAAAATCCTAAAAAACTAAAAAATTAGTAAAACCTGTAAGCACTGACAAGAAACATTAGTACTAGATTAATTTCTTATCAGATTTTACCTATACTAAGATTCCCAGTGCTCTTAAATGTTACTAATTTAATCAGTAACAAAATTTCTAGATAGTATTATTATAAATTAGGAAAACTATATTCACTATAGTAAGTAATCTTTTGAAGATATGGTAAAATGTAAAAACTAAATGTTAAGACGAAAGAAGAGTAATTATATCGAAAAGTAAGGAAAATATGCAAATAAATCAATAATTTTTGGTGAAATAACATTTTTATGACCTTTCGCAACTATTATAAAAATTATTTAGACCAACATTCCCTTAAATAAATGCAGCATCAGAATAAGTTATAATTTACATAAATTGTACAATAATATTGTGAGCTTGACTAAAGAAGAAAAATGAGCTATAAGTTGTTACTCATATCGTTTAGTGGAATCCTGTAAAGCATAAAATATGACATACCAATAAACTAAAGAAGAAGCCCGTCTGCTAGTCGGTCCATTATTAAATTATTACACCAGATTGTTTATCTCGAAAATTATAGAGTGTAGATATGTGAAAATATAGAGTTGAAGAAAGCAGCAATTCTTCCAGATTGATCGATTATAGTTTGGAGGTAAATATTTGCAAACTACATAAAACACTAATCGAAATAGTCAATCAAAATAAGACATAATCTTATTCCAGTCATCAGGTTGTCAAAGGAGAAATAAAAACTTTTGGGATACAGCCTACAGCAAAAACATAACGAACTAATTTGACCCATTTAATGAAGCTAATGCATCATTATTCTGATTTACCTGAAGTTCTTCCTTATATTGACAATTTTGTTACAATAATGTTATTGGTTATGGACAAAAAAAATCTTTAAACTACTTTTAATATCGGATATGTATTGTATATTCTAGAGCTAGTCATTTTTGTGGATTTAATTAGTATAACTTAAATAAAATAAGAGAAAAAAATATTTAAATAGTTTTTCGTCTCTCCTTGTCATGTCCGAGGATCTACAAATAACACTGAAATAATAGGCTGAAGAAGCATTATTTCCCTGTTTTCTAATAGGTGACTTTAAAATCACATAGTTCTTCCAATTCTTATTGAATTAAGCCATACTATTACGTGTTTAAAAGGCAAAAGTCCATACAATATAAAGGTGGTATCAGAAATTTACTCAATCAAAAATTATTACGTTTTGAAAACTGATATTTCAGAAAGTCATTATCCGTTGTATTTAGCGTTTTACTTTGGAAAAGAGAAATGAGCAGCGCAGGCTCCATGAAAATTCTCTGCTCAGCTTCGTTTCAGAAGTGTTGATCTTAAAGATCAATCTCACTCTGATGGGCCAATAGGCCAGATTGTTATTTTTGAAAAATCCCTGTCAAAACAAGGTTCTTCGATTGATTACTAATGCCTATCGCTACGTAACCAACGAAGAACTGCACGATGACCTGGAAATCAAATGGATTTGCGAAGTTATTCAAGATTTCGCCTTGAAACACGAAAGAAGATTACAAAACCAAACGACTGATGTACTAAGCGTATCTAATAAAGATGTTATAAAAAAAATTGAAAAATTACTTTATGAAATTGTACGTATCTATTTTACCTGGAATAAAAGTAATTTCTGCAAAAAAAAAAATTTGAATGAGAATTCATGATTGAAATAGTGTAACTTTAAATGAGCGCTAAAACGCTCCAAACCTGCGCGTGGCGTAGTTGTTTTGGCCACACTGAACGGTTTGTATGAGTACAGCTCTTATTTATATATTATTTTAAAAATATTGTATTATAATGATACATTAGAATGTGAATCGATAGTGTAAAGGCGCCTGATATAATTATACATCGGCAAATACAACTGTGTATTTTTGTTCTAAGGTAAAAAATGTTAAAGGAATGTAAATCTTGCAAGGCGCGAACCAGCTGGTATAATTTGAGTATCGGTAATTTATTCACAGCAATAAGACTATTATAATGTAAGTGTCAACTGTTTTAAGTACCTAATTTAAATTAATTAAGTATAATTAACGAAACATCCATGTAAATCACACTTGATAACATTTGAGGTTTCATTTGTTTTGTTTATTGTATTGGGCCTCTAGTAAGTTTGCATTTTTTTCAGTTACCAAATAATATAGAAAATCATATTAAATATAATGTGATGGATTTAGTCATACAAGTGTACATGAAATTGAGCCATTTTTTTTTAAATAAGTGATCACGAACCGTGAAATGATGATTTACAGTAGTGTTATATGTGAAAAAAAGCCTGGTCAAAACCAGGCCGAAGAAGCTTCGTCAACGATTAGTAAGCCCACATTGATGTAACATAATACGATACAGATGAAGGTAGGTAATTAAATGTTTTGTGGAAGTGAAGAGGAATTATTCATCATAAGCTGCTGCTACCACGGTGACAATACTCATACATATGTAGTGACAGCGAGAATTGAGGGAAATTGACTGGGAAGTTTTGATGCATCCACCGTATAGGCCAGACCTTGATATAAAATTCAATTTCATGTAAAACCAGCTACAAAAATACTTGTAAAAACCACTTGATTTAGTTAGTCATCCAGAAATCTCAAAAATTTTACAGCGACGAAATTATGGTTTTGCCCACAAAGTGGCAAAAGATTATCGATCAAAACGACAAATATATCAGTGATTAATGCCTGATATTGATATAGTGATTAATGATAAATATATTAATGATAATACTATAGTTGCAATTATATCTGTAGCGACCTTGAGGCATGTCGAATTTTACATCGTGGAATAACGGTCTAAAAAATACCCAGAAATCTAATCCCAGATGTTGGACACGGGCGGGGTGACAGCAGCGCCAACTAGAACACGATAACGAATAGCTGAATCGCACCATCGACTGCCCAAGTCTTCAGGTAACACCGCTGCGATCCGTTTTATCATTTGTATTTTTACATTTTTATATTACTTCAATAAATAACGGTTACATAATGTAAACACCACTGTTTCATTTCGTTTTACCTCCATTCACCGAGCTATCTAATGTACCCTAAATATCCAACTCGTGTAATGAGCAGTAAAGCACAAGGAAGCAAGTTCGGGTCTTATGATGGCAGCTTATGATTAGCTTAGGTATAGAGAATCTGATATTTGTAAATTAGTCCTCAATCTAAGCCCATAGTTGCATATTTTTTCATAACTGAACTGAATGCTTAGAAAATCCTTCTGAATATTCCTTTTATTACTTAGAAAACCAACAAAATAATATCTGAGGGACCTGAAATTTAATTTCATTTCTATATAACAGCAGCAAATATTATAAAAATAATTAAATTATTCATTAGAAAAAAATAATTGCAGAAAATTTAAAATATGGATGAAGTTTAAAACAAACAAATCAAGAAATATATGTTATGTCAAAACTTACCTAAGTAAATTCTCGGCAGAGAATTTACAAAATGCATCACATTCGTCGAGCTGTTTATGCGTCATCCACCACCCGTCAAAATTGTTTTGTACAGTCTCGGTTTGAAATGAACTTTCGTTATTTTCGAACGCCCTCAATAGAGGACGTAATGATAAATTTGTTTGAATGTCAACAAGCACAAAAGAAAGCGTTTTACTACTTATTTGCTCGACATCAAAACTTTCGCGAATGTTCGTTATCACATGTTCTTCAACCGTTAAGTTCAACGTGGCATTGTCCAGGAAAAGTAGAAAGTCTTGCGGTTTTATATTCCGAGTGCTGGAGTTCGACTGACTTAATAACTTGAAACCGTCCCTTAAATTGTCGAACTGGTGTAGATTGCTTCTCCACGACGGCAAACTTAGTACATCCAGGAAGATAAATAGAGTGTTTTCTAAGGAGCTGTTTAGGTGTTTCGTACTTTCCAAGATGGTTAATCCAGAATCGTCGGCGGGTAGAGAAAACACAATAGCTGAAAACACAAAACATTATTAAGCACGTCCAAATTTAAAAAGTATATAAGAAGCAAAATATATAATACGGTAAAACTTTTTAAAAAATAATCATTGATGATAATTCATCTTTAACAATTCTTAATGAATATACTATTCAAGGGATAAAGCTCTCATATTTGATAAAAAAATATATTAAGATCAAATAGTGTTGCTAAAAAGTATTACGATTATTGATTAGCAATATTTAAAAAAAATACTGTAGCAACTTAGCAACAAAACTTAGCTAAATAGTATCCAAACATAGACCCAATCGACAAAAAGTGTAATTTTATAAGTTCTATCTCGTCACCACTAGTATCAATTGAATTTTCAAACACGTAACGTAACATAAACCGCCTATAAAAACCCGAAAACAGGAAAAGGAGCTATATTACTAATGGGATACGCGATAAAATGGGAGGAAATGAAATTTGAACGAGTTCTTATAAAGATCAATAGATTAAATACTATTACATTAACGAAAAATAAGATAAAGCTCTATATAGTGGGATATTTAAAAAGAAACAAGCGTTTTGACTCGAGATAAGATCTAAACACAATTGCGCTCAAATTAATATTGCTCACCGCCATATTTTACAGTAATTATCATAACTGTCCAATTTTATAATTGCAGTTATTGATCAAAAAGCAATGATGTGTAATCTGTGCATATTATAAAATTACTAGATATTACTACTAGACCATACTTTGTATTCGTGAACTTCGTAATACCTACATATATTTTACAAAGCTCTTCAGACAATAACAATGACGACTCTGTCGATTGTCAGTCAATTAAACCACCACGTGTGCTCATTGGCAAGTGATCTATCATGTCTAATGACTATACGGCTGTTAAACGACATCTGATCCAATGTTATTTCTAAGATTTTAACTAAATCATTATTCTGATGAAGAAACGGTTGCAGTTCTTGTACAATATTTCGCTTCACGCTCAATCAATTTCCGCATTCAGATTGGCCATAAAATAAATTTGTAAGAATTGATTATCTGTATCTGATAAATCTGTATGATCTGATGATGTATCTGTGTTAAGAGCGCTCCTAGCAAGTCCTAGTAATTTTACCAAAGACTTTTTTAGTATAATACCTTGAAAGCGAGTATGAAATTGACTATTATACAATATTATAAAAGTTATTATATTTTTAATGTTGGTCAAGAAGAAGAACTTCCCATCTCAGAAACCAATCAGCGTAATGGATTTGGTGGTAGGACCAATTCGGGAAATTTTACTTTTCCACCGGCATAACATAACCCAGTAGGTAAGTGTAACTAATTTATTGGCACCATAATTTATTATTGGATCATAGTGGAATGCTGTACATTCTTGGGTCATAGGGTCATTGGGCCTGTGAGACAGCTCATTTTCATTTTGTCATGCTCGCTTTTGTGTTTGTTGTGTTGTGTTGTAAACATGAACTTGTTGCATCTTCTATGTACTTCACTTCCAGTCACTCTCGAACTCAATGAAATATATGATATTTGACATTGATAGTATATCCAAAATAGCACATATATCAAATAGAACCATAATGTTAAAATAAATGATACTTTATTACATGTTTCATCATTTTATTTGTATTAGAATATTATAATATATATAAGCTAAAATAAACCAAAAGTAAAAGTTGAATTCAGCAACACTTTGACGCCTTGAATTGTAAATGTGTGATTTGTATTCACTGCTACTTTGGATAGACTATATATGTCACCATTTTTCAGTTGATTTAGTCAATCACGTTATCGAATTCAAAACATCATTGAATTTTCTTTCACTATTTTTCTCGCAATTATTCTATATTTTCTCACCATATAAACTTTTGCTAGAGTTCCATAACTATTTCAAAATTAATATCAGCCAAATCGGTTCAACCGTTCTCAAGTTTCAGCGAGACTAAAAAACAACGACTAATATCGGAAAACATAGATATTGATATATCGGCGCAAAAAATATCCATATTTTGCAAAAAAACGACATCAACGTCCCTAAAGAGTGCATTAAAATCATTTGAAAAGCTGGAATATTTAATTCGTACTAAATAAAGCATATAGCACGGTTGCCGAATGATGAGGTTTTCTCACACTCAGCAAACCGTCTGATTTATCCGTATTGCGTAATATATCTATATTGCAAGTCGAGCACAAGTGGTTATTTATTTTTAACGATAACAATAGAAATCGCATCAGGGCTTTAGGGATGCCGAAAAAACAAACAAAAAATCAATTTTTATGTATTAGATCATGTTCCACCAAATATGATAAATGTAAAATTAATTTTTAATTGTTTCTATTTTCGTAGTCAAATAGTAACCACATAGAAAATAAAGATTTAACTTTGTAGGCAATTTTGGAGAAATGTTTCGCGATGTCCAATATCTAGAGATCACTACTTATTAACAGTTTTATATATATATATATATATACTATGCTATTATAACTAGGCTATTATAACCCCGTCTAGATATTGGGCGTAGCGAAATTATTACTCTAGAGTTTCCGCTCTGTTACTCTATGATACAAACTAATGCAAAAAAATATGTATGTACGTAAGAAACTTCGTGGAACAACCTAGCCAAGTTTCATCACAAATGGATCAATGGTTTAAAACGCCTCGATGACAAACATTCAATTTTTAAATATTAGATTATCGCCGTACCAATGATATTTGTTTTTTAAAAGTAAGATACATGGAAAACATTGGATAGTAGTAGAAATAAATCATCGAAAAATCCCATTTCATAACTGCCCGTGTTTAACAACTGCAGCGTTAATGACTTTTCAATATTGGCTTTATCGTTTATTACTGCTAGTGATATTATATCAATCAACTTTGGGAAAAAGGACGCTTCCACGTAGTTGACATTATTACAAGAGGAGGCTGTTATCGATTGAATAAGAAATATTGTGCAAGTTGTCTAACTAATGATCGTTTTTTTCCATAGGACACAGATTTATGTTTCTATTTTGTCGAGCTGAACACGGCTATTTTTATATATGATTTATGTGAACCCTTTAAAACTTAATATGTTTATCTAACCCATTATCAACATTTAAATTATATTTTTAGTATTATTTTTTTATCGATATTTTTTACTGATTCGAATTGACATTAATTATATCAAGGTCTGGAATAAATTCTTCCTGATTGTAAGTACGCATTTAAAGCAGTAAACTAAAAAAAATTGTAAGCTGTAAACAAAACACTGGTTAAGAGCGATTTTGTTGCCTTTATGTTGCCTTAAAATACAATTATGCCAACAGTCTATGAAAGTATGAATGGTTTTGAAATATTGTATCTGTTTCATAAATATTCATTTTTATAGAATAAATCTAATATTCCTAATACATTTATATAGAAATACGAAGGCGGTCCGATAATTACTTATCACCGCCGGTGACGCCACTATCGTAACAAAAATTTACTATCGTATAATAGAGAAATACGAAGGCGGTTTTGTTTTGACTGAAAATGAAATCGCGCAGCGAAATCAAAGACCGCTTGGATACTGCGTATGGTGACTTTTCCCCTTAAACAACCACCGTCAAAAATTGGTTTAAGAAGTTTCAATGTGGTCGCACATCGGTTTTTGATCAGCCACGCCCAACTGCTCCAGAAACAAACATATACAAGATAACATGGCAAAAATGACAAAAATCCACGATCTCGCATTGGCAGACCGCCGATTAAAGGTGCGCGAGATAGCTGAGACAGTAGGCCTCTCAAAAGATCGCGTGGGTCATACCCAGTATGAAGTGTTAGGCATGGGAAAGCTGTCAGAGCGATGGGTGCCACGTTTGCCCACTCCGGGCGACAAGCGCAATCTAAGACCCCTTCAAGCAATGTTTGACGCTGTTTAAACGCAATCTGAAAGAGTTTCTGTATCGTTTCGTAACCGTCAACAAAACATGGATCTACTGGTACACACCAGAGACCAAGGGATAGTCGAAACTGTGGACACACCCTGTGAACGTGCTCCGAAGAAGACGAAGACTGTCCAATCTGCCGCGAAGTGATGGTCACCGTTTTCTAGGATTCACAAGGTATAATCTACATCGACTACTGGAGAAGGGCAAAATGGTCACAGTGCCATAGGGTCGCTGAATTATCGGGCGGATTCGACGCCGAATTGCAGAAAAACCGGCCTGATTTGACGATGAAAAAAATACTCTTCCACCATGACAACGCACACCGGCTCACACCTTCGCCCTCGCTACGGCCAAATTCGTCGAATTGGGCTAAGTACTACAACCTCATTCCGCCATATTCTCCATATATGGCACCACACCGCTTTTTTTTGTTTCCGAACATAAAAAAGTCACTCGCTAGGCCGCTATGGAGGCGCATTTTGCAGACTTCGAGAAAACATATTTTTCGGACGGACTAAATAAGTTGGAGCATCGCTGGGTCAAATGTTTCGAGCTAAAAGCAACAGTTGATGAATATGTTGAGAAATTAATCACCTCTCTTCCAAAATTTTTGTTTTTCCTGTCGGACCACCCTCGTATTTGTAAAACTTGTGATATACTTCAGAGAAATACTTTTTATAAGCTTTTCCGGATTCTCAATAAATCTATACCGTTGACTGTGGAAAACTCTAACTTTGTACTCGTATTTACTTCCAAAGTTTTGTAGCTTTCAGACATCTTGCTGACATACAAAATTTCTTTGTAACATGGTGTTGTACAGTTAACTAATATTAACCTAAAACCTCTCCAAGTTTCACTTCTTTTCTCAAATCACAAGAGATTTTTTCAATAATATCCAAACTTGAGACACATATTCCAGCTTACAAATGCATTTAAAGCACTCGATTTATTTGTCTATAGGTATGAAATCTATATTTTTACTTTAAAACTTTAAATGAGGCAAAAACGCATAACCCGCTTGTGTTTTATTTCAAGTACGAGGGGAAATCAAATATAAACGGTAATTTTACTATTTAGTTTTTAACCATTGAAGGCGTTAAACCATGGGAAATGTTCACTCGTTTGAAGGCACAGTTTCGGGATTCAACACTATCTCAGCATCAAGTGGGTCATCAATCAATCATGGGTCAGAGAATTTAGTGATGGGCGAGAACGTGTCAAAATTGAAAGTCATGATCGACAGCCATGAACAAGGGGAGTTTTAGTCATTAATTTTCTTCACGATCAATGAACAGTGAATGTGGCTTACTATTCCGAGTTACAATCGACAAAATTTGCATATCGAAGCAAACGACGGGATATGCCCATTCGAGACGTCATAATCCTTTCTGACAATGCCGACCCACACACCGTAGTTTTGGCAAGGAATAAATTGGAATAAATGCACTGAGGAAACCCTCAAGCGCCCTCCCTATAGCCCTGACTTGTCACCTTGTGATTATTTAAGAAGGCAAAATATTTGAAAGCGATGAAAAAGTAGAGGGGTATGTGCACAATTGGCTGACAACTCGCCTTCAAACTTTTTATGAAGAAGGAATATTCAAGCTTTTAAATTGGTGGCAAAAGTGTGTAGAGCACGGACGTGACCACATTAAAAAAGTCACCAGTTTAGTTTGTGCATATCATTGAATATATCAATTAATTTATTTTATAAAATTATCGTTTATATCTTATTCCCCCCTCATAATTTTTTTTAGGATTAATAGATTTAGTAATAAAAATAACAGTCAAATAAAAACTAATACTCTTTGGCGTTTTTTAATGAAAGCGTGTTTCCCTATAATGTAGCAATTCCGAAGTGAATTCCTAATAATCAATCTCGCGCTTAAGTGCCAATATTACTTCTGATTCAAGAACCGAATCACGTAAAATAACACGGAGGCATTAAACTCTTAATTGTCGTTTAATCAATAAGGATTACTATGTTAAACTGATTTCGTAACGAAGCTAACAGCCTGTGTGCAATCAATTATAAACTAAATTATGGTAGAAACAGAATTATTGCAAAAGTTTTAGTCGAACTAATGGCCGTCTTAGTTTTGTTGTCGTACAAGAAGAGTTTCCAGAAAACATTTTCTTACTATAAATAACGCCATATTATATACTATTAAATCACATTTATATTACGCTTCACTATCAATAAATATTAAAGTTTTAATAATTGAATTACTTCATTGTCGATTATCCAATAAAATTTTGTGGATTTTCGTCGAAATTTCTGACGTGGCTTAGCTGACAAACTAGATATCAATTTTCTAATTCCATAAATTTCAATGTAATAATCAGATCGACTACGCTAAGTTTGAAGCCTTAAAATTATTCTTTTTTCGAAATCCAATTTCTTTCTATTCTTACATTATCGGATTTTTAATATTAATTTTCTATTCAAATTTAATCTAATTTCATAGCAAGTATTTGATTTGCCACAGCGCTATATAAAGTAGATTTCGCCGGACATTCTCATTATAAAGAAGAGCTTCTCCTATTGTTAAAGAGACAGTAAATCCTAGATAATTAAATAGGATTTTCTAATACCACTAAAATCGGGTGGCCAGAAACGTAAAACTGTGAAAGTTTGAGATGATAAATCGTTTATTATTATAGTAAAAATTTACACCTTAAACACTACGATATACATCAAAATCATATTAGATAAAAAAAAGATATTATTATTATAAAAATATGTGCAATTTATTAAGTATTGTGTACGGCTAGCTATTATTATTCACTGTTAACACATACTGTTGGCTTGAGAAGAACACCATAAACCCATCTTGATGCTATAAAATAGTCTACAGAAATTACCATTAGCGTTTACCACTACCTTGTAAACTCTGGAATATATAACTTGCAGTTGAGTATCTTCATCTTCGTGTTTTATAGCAAACCGCCTATCTCTAAAAAAATATTTCAGTAACTGAAAGTCCTGATGCTTGGTTATTTCAACCTGCGTTTTTTTATCAAAAGCCTGAGATATAACGCAGCAGAGCAATATCTTTTAGCTTTTAGATATGTATTTATTTGGTTTAAGAGTCTGTGTATTTTTTTCTATAGTTCCGCGCTTATTACGATATCCAAGTTGATGTTCTGGAATAATATTTCCGTTTTCAATTATTAAATTTAGACTCTGGATATCAAAAACTGTCAAGGTTACATGTAATAAACGTATAGGCCAGTAGGAGATGACCTCTTGTGGCTTTTCATTTTGGAATTTGAATTTGGGATTAAAATGATTTCAGCTTGATTCCAGTTACTGAGAAAATAATTAATTCGTAATATAAAATAATTAAGTGTTAATCACACAGTTCCGTGCTAGCTCTCGAAGAGAACGGTCGTGTCCGGTCCGCCGAACCTACCTGCGCTTCCGAGAATTACCCGAAACTTTCCCTAAGACGGTCGACCCGTTATCACGTTTCACCAGTGCCTACGTAAAAAAAAAAAAGCGTCTGTAAGCGCCGAAAAGGCGTTTTTACAGACAAGGCAATGGCGTCATGTACGTCAGAGCCGACGTCGCCTCCTGAACATAATCCCAGTGTTTCAAATTCAAATGGACCATCTTCAGAAGACAGCCGAGAAGTGCTTATAACGGAATTGAGAAAACAGAACGAAGACCTGCGAAAGCAGATAGCTGACCTTAAAACGTTCGCAAAAGCCCAAACAGACGCCCTGAACAAACAGACGGAAAAGCTGGAAAAGAGCGAAAAGGCTTCCGAAGAGCTCAAGGAAGAAATAAAAACTCTCACAGCTACGATAACACAATTCATGAAGCATCAAAGAGATGCCATGGAAGTAAAGATTCCCGCTGCCATAGAAATTCAGTCCCAGACACCAGCTAAACCGACACAACACTTAGACCAAACTGAAGACTCAGAAGACGGTTTCACCTTGGTGGGAAAAAGGAAAAGAGGGCCCGTCACTCCACCTCAGGAAAGCCAGCTGCCGAAGGCCGGCAACAAGGGAAAACAGGCTCCCAAATCACAACCCAATCCGGTAGCCAAGCCAGCCACTAAATCTACCCAATCGAAAGCCAAGGCTAACGTACAGCCTTCGATTACAAAATTTGCCACCAGACCAGTGCAAAACAAGCCGACCACCAAGACGGCCCCACAGCCAGTACCGAAACAAGTTACCACAAGACCAACCCAAGACCAGCCTGCGCAGGTAAGTAGCCAGGTCACTAAACAAGTCTTAACCTCCACAGCAAAAACAGTGCCAACCGTTTCGGCGACTGTTTCTCAAAGTCCCCCAAAGGAAAAAATTCCGCCTATAGTGCTCCGTGATAAGAAGAGGTTCATGGAGCTCATTAGAATTACTAAGGCACAATCAATAGACATTATAACCCGAAATAAAAAGGACGGCATTTTCTTATTCGTCGCCACAAGCGACAATTACCGTAAACTTACTACCCTGCTCGAGGAAAGGAATTACCCTTACCATTCCTTCTGTCATCCGGAGGAGAGAGCATTCCGGGTAATAATAAAAAACATCCCAGAATCACTCTGCATTGACGAAGTACGTGAACTTCTCTTTGATCAAGGCTTCCATCCCAAATTTGTGCAAAGATGGAAATTAAAATCCGGGACAGAACTACCAATTGTTCAGGTAGTTGTCCCTCGCGAAGAGCGACAGATCATATATATGACCAAACTCGGCGTCATCACAGTGAAGGTCGAGGTCCAGAGAGGAAACGGCCAGCCAGTGCAGTGCTTCAACTGCCAGCTTTTCGGGCACTCCAGCTCATATTGCCGAGCCCCCCCACGGTGCGTCAAATGTGCCGGGCATCACGACACTAGATCCTGTACCAAAATCCCAGAAGCACCTCCAAAGTGCAGCAACTGCGGTGAAACTCATACCGCAAACTTCAGCGGTTGCACCTGCCGTCCTGCTCCAAGAAAACCAAAAATTCCGACCGAAACCAGACCTCCACAAGGTTCTGCATGGAGTAACCAAGGTGGCAGAAAGCTAGCCCAAAAATTAGCCAGCGCTACCCAGCCTGCTCCAACTCAAACTCCTGCTCCAACCAATACACAGGACCCTAACTCCACAATGCAGGCGTTTACTGACCCGCAGGCTTTCCTACAAGTGATCGCCCTGGCTCACCAACTTGCTCGTCTTTTTCCAAATGTCGCCGCCTAAGCGGCAACACTTACCTGTCTCTATAACTTTCAGCAGCCTTTAACTCTTCGAAATGGCTGTTCCGAAATCTCTTATACTGATGACATGGAATGCAAATAGCTTACGCGGAAAGCAAGCGGAATTGGAGGACGTCATAACATTCTATGACGTCGACATCGTGCTCATCCAGGAAACTTTCCTGAAACCTTCGCATCGTCTCTCTTTCGAACACTTTTTTGTCTACAGAAACGATAGAACTCCGGGTCGAGGCGGTGGAACCGCTATTCTTGTCAGAAAAGGAGTCAAACACGAGCTCCTTCCATCGTTATCAGTAAACAACTTCGAAACAACCTCCATTAAAATCGATATCCAAGAACGTCCCTTCGTGATTACATCCCTGTACAGGAAATCTTCTGCATTCAACTATGCCGAATACCGATCACTCGTCGAAGGAAAATTTCCGAAAATAATAGGTGGCGACTTCAACGCCCACCACCCCACCTGGGGGTGTTCCAGAGCGAATCCCGCAGGTAACGCCATCGTAGCTCTAAGTGCAGATCTGGGCTACGGTCTTGCCTTGCCAGATGAACCCACCCATCACCCTAGTACAGTCTCTCAAGGCGCAGCAAGAATCCTTGATTTCTTTATTCTTCAAGACGTAAATCGCGATTCCGAAGTTCGAGTCCTTGACGAACTAGACTCTGATCATCGTCCGATCCTTCTCAAACTCGGAAACTGCGCCACCACTCAAGTCCCACTAACAAGATTCAGGAAAAAAACCGACTGGAAAAACTACCAATCTCTTCTCTTGAAATCCGATCCAATTCCGAAAATTAACACACCAGAACACCTCGAGGAAGCCGTACTCAAGCTAACTCGCGATATTCAGTCTGCTCACGAATCTTCCACAGTCAAAATTTCATCACAACCCCAGCCGTGGAAAAACAATCTTCCCGCTTCTCTTAAACGTGAAATTCGCATCAAAAACGGTTTATGCAGATTAGCTCGATTCACCCTTGATGCTGCGGACAAAAGGGAGGCGAACAGAGCATGCAAGAGGGTAAGGGCGGCCGTCTCGACTTGGCGAGCAATGAAATGGAACTCATTTCTCGCGGACCAAAGGCTGGATGGCCCCCCTTCCTTCTGGCGTGTCTCCAAATGCCTCGTGGGGAAGACGCACAATGTCATCCCTCCCCTGAAGTCAGCGGTTACAGGAAATTTTGCAGTCACTGACCAAGAAAAAGTCGAGCTCCTTGCAGAGACCTACGAAGCTCAAATGAAATGCCTCCCACCCGCACAGAACACTAAAACTAAAGACATTGACACTGTCATCAACGAATCCAACTCCGTCAAAAGACCAGTAACCCCCGCCTTTCTTCTCAACCATTTTGTATCTCCAAAGTCTCTACAGACTATGATCGGCAAACTTCAAACCAAAAAATCTCCAGGTTTCGATGGAATATCGATTACCCAGTTAAAAAAGCTCCCGCATAAGCAACTCGCAGAACTGGCAAACATTATTAACTCCATCATGAGACTGCAACACTTCCCGGCGTCTTGGAAACACGCACATATAGCGGTTATACCCAAGAAAGGAGCAAAATCATCTCCATCTGATTACAGGCCTATCAGCCTTCTCAGCGCCATTTCGAAGCTTGCCGAGAGGGCAATACTCTACGCTCTCAACTCTTTCACAAAGGAAAACAACATCATTCCAGATGAACAATTCGGCTTTCGCGCTCACCACTCATCCGTCCATCAAGCTTCCCGTCTGGCTGCACACATCCATCATGCTCTTGACCAACGTAAAAAGCTTGGAGCAGTTCTTCTGGACCTAACCAAAGCCTTCGACAAGGTCTGGCACGACGGATTGTTCGCAAAGTGCGTGCGGTTAGGCCTCCCAGAAGACCTAACCGCTCTCATCAAGTCCTATCTCTCGGACAGATCTTTCCAGGTCAAGATCAGGGCGTCACTTTCCAGTCGTAAACAAATCGATGCTGGCGTACCTCAAGGTTCCCCGCTGGCCCCAGCCTTATTTAATCTCTTTATTTCAGATATGCCGAGAAAAGAGCATATTGACGTCGCCTTTTACGCTGACGACACTGCTTTCTTCACGGCCGCCAGGTTCGAAGTTACAATTCATGAGCGTTTACAGAAGCAGCTCGATCATGCGGTCAAGTGGTTCAAATTCTGGAGGTTGCAAATCAACCCCCTGAAAACCCAGGCCATCATTTTCCACAAGAAGCGTTACGCACTGCGCGTCTCGCAACTTAAGATCGACACCGCAATAATTCCATGGCTGGATAACGTCACGTACCTAGGTCTTCACTTCGACCGGCGGTTCGGTTGGCATTCCCAAATCCAGAAAGCAATCCAAAAAGGTTCGGGGATAGCAAACCTGCTATCTCCTCTGATCTGCCCTTCTAGCAGGCTTCCCATCTCCATCAAATGCTTATTTTACAAGATGTTAATTCGGTCCGTACTCCTCTACGGATCTAATGTCTACTTCAAGTTTGTTACACCCAACCAGGTCAAACGGCTTCAAGTTTTCCAAAATAAGCTCCTCAGGAGAATATTAAACGCTCCATGGTTTGTCAGAAATAATCAAATCCATAGGGAAACTGACACTCCAGAAATCAAGCACTTCATATCTCAATCATTCCACAAACAACAACTCAGCTCAAGTTCTTCTGAAAACGCGCTTGTTCGCGAGCTGGTCGACATGCTGGGAGCTTAGCACCGCGTCACCGCTAAGCTCTCCCCCTTTTCCAGGCTGAAACGACCTCATCCGTCGCTACAGTCATAACTTTTGCCCCCATACAACAGTACCCAGTTGTGTGTTAACTCAGGTTCGCGAATCAATAGAATCGCCGGGCTCTCCTGCCCAATAACGGCTGCCCGATCAGCGGGTGCCATATCCCCAAATCTAATGCAGTAGCAGTAGTGATCCACAGGGGTCAACTGTGAGGCGGTTTCGGTTTAGTGTATTGGTAAGCCCAGAGGCAGTCCCACATAACCCGGTCCAACTTGTCACTCCAGGGCAAGTCTCCGCGACCAGGTATGCGTCATGCATTCCACCGCCTGGTTTTTAGGCCAGAACAAAAAAAAAAAAAAAGTGTTAATCACACGATCAGATAAGTGATAATCGAAAGTATATTGGTATATTGAGCCGTTCTGCATATAGTAGGTTTTCATTGATATTCGTTATAATATTGCAAAATTACTTAATAGCATTTCTTTCAGTTCCCTACTCTACAACAGTAATCGACCTATTTCGTATTTTTAAAATTATTTTGTTAACTAGAATACTCTTTGTCGACTGTTCACTAACCTTAAATATCGAAAATAATACTAAAAAAGTGTTTATCTTTTTCCTACAATTATACTAGAAAAGTAAATACGTATGCTACGTGTGCTGTTCATTCTCAATTCGACATATTCAGTGTTGTAAAATATATTATTTAATCCGCATTATAATTATAACATTACAAATACACATTTTTGCTAATTTTATTGATTATGACACCATTTATAAAATTAGGTGTTCAATTTAATTTGAAACAACAAATTAATTCTACAAGTGTCTATTTTAATTCAATTTATATTGTCAAATAGTAAAGTAATAGTAATTTTTACTCTTTTAAATATTCCAATATTGAATTCGATTGATTGATTGATTTTGATTTCAATATTTAATTCAACAGTGATTCACATTCTAATTGTTATAAATAAATGAAGCAATTGAAACTCACTGAAAACTAAAAATCTTTGAGAATGATAAATAAAGAAGAAAATTAACTAATTTGCAAATTTAAATCAAGGGACATCGGATAAAGGAAGAAAAGTTTTTGCAGCATATTATTTTCATTAGTTAGATTAAAACCGCCAACAATTAAACAAAACCATATCTAAGAATCGCTATTGGCTATCGTAAATGGGCTTAAATAATGGATTCAACGAAAAACAATAGGAATTCTCTAAAAACATAAAAAAATAATGATAATAACACTTACTCAAGAGTTTAAACATTCATTAACGCGTAATATATTTTAAGGCCCCATAAATAATCATAAAAATCTAATAAACTAATTAAACATTTAAATTATAATACTTTAGAATATCTTGTTACCTTAGCCAATCTAATATAAAATATTACCAATTTACAACTTGTCAGATATACATTCTAGATTGAATACAAATTAGATACTACCCTTTACTTAAGATAACTTCCCTTAATTGAACTTCCTTTATCTACGTCGTTTCTATGTTTCCTGAGACGTACGAACAGCCCGATACATTTAATTATAATTAGTGCAAGCTGTACAGAAAATTCAATTATACGAGAATAATTAAAGCATAATTCCCAACAAACTCATTGTTTTTGTTTATCAAAGCGCATAACGTAATTAAAATATCTAACGGAATAGTAAAGACTGTATATTTCGCGTATCCCAACTGTTAAAATTATTATTTTCTATTTCATATTTGAGTGCGTCCTTGGGAAGTGGGTTAAAATCGTTTATTCAATTAATATAAAATAAGTTTGGGATATATCTGAACTCAAAATGATATCCGGCTGAAAGAGTTGTAACAAAATAAAATGGCAAACTTAAATATTCCAGATGTATAGTATATTGAAAACATACCTGTCGCCAAAGGGTTTTAAAATATTAATCAAAACTAAATGTTAAGAAAAAGAAATTGAAAGCTAAAATTCGTAATAAATTTAAATATTTTATATAGTTACTAAATATAAATACATAATATTTCAGTATTGTGGTGGCAATAAATACAAATAATAATAGTAGAATAAAACCGATCCATATGTTATCTAAAATTATAAGAACATACATGAAACCTACACCATTAAATAATATTTTAAATATGAATTATTACATTCTGATGAACTGCAATTTTTACTACATTTCACCATTATATTCACTTTCTAAACGATATATGTATTACCTATTTTATGAAGGTATCAATGATAAATAGGAATTAATTTCTTTTCATATTAGAGAGTACAAAGTCATGTGGAAGAATCAGAACCGATATATAGTCTATTCAAAGTTTTTTTAGTAATGCGTCGTGGATATTTGTGACGTGCGATGTTTACAATGTTGCCGCATCAACACTAAGTTTTAATTCAGTTGGCTTTGACATATAAAAAATAATTATAATTTAAATAAAATAATTGAACAAATATGTTGCCAAGTATAATTTATTGTAATATTATACTATATCTAAAAACTACAGTTTATTATACAGCCGAAATTATTTATAGGTAAGAGTTAAAACCTTTTATTACTAATGCTTTCAAAAATTTTGCATACGTCTGATAGCTAGTCACCGTCCGGTTGTCAGATGTACGTTAAATTATTCAAAATATTAGTTATAATTATTAAAGATTATAAACCGGCAAATATTATTTTAGCCCTTTCTTTTGATAAATTTTAAGTCGCCCCGTAATATATCATATTACTTTGTTTGAAAATGCCTAAAACAATAGATATTCAGTATCACAAATTGATTGCGGCTTTAATATGTTAATTCGAAGACGAATGAAATAACGGAGGCCTCCTTTTCATGGTAAATTCCATTAGAGAGATAATTATTGATAATATTAAATAATATAAGTCCCTACAATTTTATTGAAATTTTTTTAGCGGGTTGCTATCCTGCTAAATATTACCGTGGGTACTGTGAATAACATTACTTATAAAATGAAGAATAATAGGTTAGATTCACCCAAGAAAACCCGTCTACATACAAAGTGGGTGACGAACCTTGACCATCTTGGCTCTATTCTAGACCAAATATACGAAATGAATAAGAACAGTAAGTACACAAACTATTTCATCGATATGAACATAATTTAATAAAATTATTAGAGAAAAATTTCTCTCTGAAAAGTATATATAATAGAATTAGGTACATGCAGCTTTTTGAGGGATGTAAGATATCCTTTCATACACTCTTACAGGGCATAGGGTTTAAATGGTGTAAACATTACCCTCGAAGAGTAAAAGTTACAATAGCATTCCATTGGGTTTTGTTGGTTATTATATAGTGAATATATTGCTGGATGAGAAGGATATTCCATCAAAGACTGTTTGGATATGTGGAAGGAAGCATTGTCAACTAATAACACCTTCGGTTTGGATGAACTCGATAAGACATACAAAGGAGGTAATTGATAAATGGTGGAATCGTGAACATGCTTTAGACAGATTCTAAATTAACAGTTTAGTGATACTAAAAAAACTTTGAATAGACTATTGATTTAATACAGAGTATATGGTTATATTTCATAGAATTCTTTATTGGCTCTTGTTATTATTTTTATTATTCAAGCCTCTTACTTAATTTCTACTTAATACTACTTCTTATTTGATTTTATGCTTAATTTAAGGCACTTAATATGTAAAAATATAAACATCAGTAGTGATATCGTTTTCTCTCATTTTTAAATTGAAACCTTGAATTAGAACCTGTGTTTCAACTGATAATGTTACGCTAAGCAAATTTTAAATTCATTAACTCTCATTTCACCAAACTGCAAGCATCTTTCTATATCGCAGTGATAAATAGCAATACTTTTAAGATAAAAATATCCTCCTTGGATGCAGTGAATTGGTTCCAACATTTTCATCAGTTTTCAAAACAGCCTTTACAGCCATTTTTGATTCAGTTTTAATTTCCCCAATTGGCTGATTATCAAAGCAGTATTTTTTAATAAAGAAATAATACGGAATAGCGTAGGTATGATTTAATCAAACGAAGAAGCTCACGAACTTGTTGAGATTTACGTAATATTTTTAAAATAATAAATAATGATAAAAGACGTTGTTGAAGACTAAGACAAATAACTGAATATTAATATTAAGCATTTGCTAAAATAATTGCTTAAATATAGAAAATTATTATTAAGTTCTTGCATGTACACTGATCATTTTCGCACTTCTTCAGAGTTCCAAAATTATCCGCAACGCTGCATACGTGTGGTGGGTGAGTACGCTGGGTACTTCAAAACATCTAATTTGAGCTGAAATACTTTATCAGTTTCATAAGTTATCATACTCAATCACTCAGAATTAGCGTATTATATGGTCAGTAACAATACGTAATCCTAAATTGTTATTTTTATGCTAATATCTTTACCGAATTTGTTCGACCATTGACATTAGAATCGCCATATTTAAATCTATGACACCAAAACGAATAATTGGGATATGACGGGGTAACATCACCATAAATTAGAAATGTTTGTTGAGCTTCCGTAAAAGATTAATTCAAACCAAACATCAAAAATAATAGATGTCGAAAATGCAATTTTGAGCATTTCTGAACTGTAGACAACAATGATGTCAACAGCAATAAATTTAAAGTAACTGTGATGTATCTATCATTAAAAAGTGGAAAAACGTACAATATCGATGGATACATTCTGACCAAAAATCAATATCATTATCAATGCCGATTCTGTAAGTATAATCTATTAAAAGTTATTTTGTACATACGTCATCTAAATTTGTGACATCAAAACATCGCAATGTTACCGCATCAACTATGAGTTTTAGTTCAGTTCGGCATTGACCTAAAGCTACAGTTAATTATACAGCCACAAGGGCTTATAGGTTAAAGTTATAACCTTTTATCACTACTCCTTTCAAGATTTTTGCATATGTCTGACAACCGGAGAACTTTGACTGGCTCATTAATTTACGCGTTCGAACTAGTTAGACTTCATTGTGTCTCTTTTTAACCAGAATAATATGAGAAGGAAAATATTGTCTGATTCTAAAACGAATTTACAAATTGCGGTAGGCAATACTATAAACACCTTGATAACGTATGTACAAAAACCTTTGAATACACTATAGGAACATCATATCATATTTCAAATGAAAATTCACAAAAAGCTTAACGGTAAACATCTTATATATAAAAATGAATCGCAAAATATGTTCCTAAGCGCATAACTCAACAACGCCTGGACCAATTTGGCCAAATCTTTTTTTAAAATGTTCGTTGAAGTTCAGGGATGGTTTTTACGGCGAGAAAAATTAGAATTATTGCTGGAAAAACCCTAAAAATAGCCCTTTTTGTTTGAATTTGTTTCGTGTATCAGTTGACAATTCATCTGTCATCTGTCAAAAGTCATCTGTAACAGACAACTTTTTTTTTTTAAATTTGATATGACTTGAACTCAAATCCTTTTAATCCGTACGAATTGTTTTATTTATTTAATATTTTTTATTTGTTTAAAATTTAATTCAAATTTTAAATAAATAAAACAATTCGTACGGCTTAAAAGGATTTGAGTTCAAGTCATATCAAATTTAAAAAAAAAAGTTGTCTGTTACAGATGACTTTTGACAGATGACAGATGAATTGTCAAGTGATACACGAAACAAATTCGTATATCGTGTTTTGTGCAGAGTGTTTAGTTAGTTAGTGTTTGTTTAGTTCGTGATTAGTGAAAAAATAATTTATATTTGATATGCCTCCTATAAGACGAAGCAATTTAGGTAGAAGAACCAGAAATGCTATAAACCAAGCTAATTACCGATCTAATCGTACTGCACAAGAACGTGACGACGGAAATGAACGTGAAAGAATTCGGATATCACAAACGCGTGAAGCGCGAGCGCGACATTCAACTAATAATCGCGCAAGTTTGAATCCAGCTGCTTTCAGTTACGATGTGTCAATTGACTACAGTAACTACCAATGTGTTGTTATTGGTTCTATGAACTTGGTTTGCTCACACTGTAAGGCATTAAAATACAAAAACGAAGCCAATGGATTGTGTTGCGCAAATGGTAAAGTGAAATTGATACAATTGGATCCACCACCAGAACCATTGTACTCATTGGTTTCAGGAATAGGAACAGATTCTATACACTTTTTGACACATATTCAACAATATAACAATTGCTTTCAAATGACTTCATTTGGGGCAACAAATGCAGTTCGGGAAAATTTTATGCCAACTTTCAAGGTATGTATTATAGCAGTTACTCATAATTATTTTAGCGAACAAAATTTTCTGTCACCAAAGTTAAGATGTGTTACTAATCTTCAATTTCTTAATCATTACGAAATATATCACTTAGTCATCATATTATATGGTGATTCAGTTTCAGTGACACTTTTATTATATTTTATATTTGATAGATATTAGTTAAAACTAAATATATACTTTTTAAGATCAAATATTATTTAAGTTTGATCATTGACAATCCATTAATTTATACCACACCATAATATTTTTTTTATTTACAGATACAAGGGCAAATATATCACAGAGCAGGTTCACTGTTACCAGTGTCAGATAGCGACAACAAATTCCTGCAAATTTATTTTATGGGCAATTCACCACAAGAAATTGATCTGCGTTGTGCACATAACAATTTAGTAAAAAGGTCTATTGTAGAACAATTACAAACTTTATTTCATCAACACAATCAATTGATTATATTGTTTAAAACTGCCCTGGATCTGATGCCATCCGATAATCACAAAATTGTAATCAGAGCTGATAAAACACCTGCAGGTCAACATACAAGACGTTTTAATGCACCAACTATTGATGAAGTTGCTATCGTTGTAGTTGGAGAAAACTTGGAATCCCGTGATATTTTTTACATCGTCGGAATTTTCAATTACAACCTATAAAGGAAACACACCGCTCATATGATGCACTGCAATATCCCATTATATTTTGGCAAGGTGAAGATGGCTACGATTTATCAATAAAAATGATAAATCCCATTACAGGTAACTAAAATATTAGTTTAGCTATGGCGATAATATCTCAGTCACTATATTATGTATTTTAATTTTATATTTGAATGTTATTAAAACAAAATCTGTTTACAGGTTCTGAAACCAACAAAAAAGTCAGTTCAATGAACTATTATTCATACCGCCTAATGATTCGGGAAAATGCAGATAATCACATATTGAAATGTCGGCGATTATATCACAAATATGTTGTTGACATGTATGTTAAAATTGAAACGGAGAGATTAACATTCATCAGGTTGAATCAAACCAAACTCCGATCTGAAGAGTATATTCACCTTCGAGATGCGATTAATACTGATGGAAATGCACAGAATGTCGGTCGGATGACTATTCTTCCAGCAACATACATCGGAAGCCCTCGGCATATGCACGAATATGCTCAAGATGCCATGTCGTATGTTCGTCATTATGGTACAGCAGATTTGTTCATCACATTTACATGCAATCCGCAATGGATACAAATTAAGCAGGAGTTATTACCTGGGAAATCATCCATTGATCGTCATGATATTACAGCCAGAGTCTTTAGACAAAAGTTGAAATCTTTAATGAATTTCATCGTAAAACATAATGTGTTTGGTGAGACACGCTGCTGGATGTATTCTGTGGAGTGGCAGAAACGAGGATTGCCACATGCACACATTTTGGTTTGGTTGGTTGAAAAGATAAGGCCAAATGAAGTTGATGCAGTGATATCAGCTGAAATCCCTAATGTACAAGTAGATCCTGGATTGCATGAGGTAGTTATCAAAAACATGATACATGGTCCCTGTGGAACTCTTAATCAAAATTCACCGTGTATGATGGATGGTAAATGTTCAAAACGATATCCACGGACATTAATATCGGAAACAATTACTGGTAATGACGGTTATCCATTGTATCGTCGCAGATCGACAGCAGACAATGGAAAATCAACAATTGTCAAATTAAATTAACAAGATATTGAAATAGATAATCGTTGGATTGTTCCATATTCACCCATTTTATCAAAGACATTCAAAGCACACATCAACGTTGAATCTTGCCATTCAGTGAAATCGATTAAATACATTTGCAAATATGTAACCAAAGGGAGTGATATGGCTGTGATTGGAATTGGTGCAGAGAATTCTAATGATGAAGTTACCCAATACCAAATGGGCCGCTATGTCAGTAGTAATGAAGCAGTTTGGCGAATATTTTCTTTTCCTATTCATGAGAGACACCCTTCTGTTGTTCACTTAGCTGTGCATTTAGAAAATGGACAAAGAGTGTATTTTACAGCACAGAACGCAGTACAAAGAGCTGCTCAGCCACCATCTACTACATTAACCAGTTTTTTTGAGACATGCCAAAACGATGATTTCGCACAAACATTGCTATATTCTGAAATGCCAAAATATTATACCTGGAATCAATCCTCAAGGAGATTTATACGACGGAAACAAGGAAAACCAGTTCCAGGATATACAGATGTATATTCCACCGATGCGATTGGCCGGATTTATTCAGTACATCCAAGCAATGATGAATGTTTTTATTTACGACTGCTATTAGTCAATGTACGTGGCCCAACATCATTCCAACAGTTACGAACTGTTGATGGTGAATTGTGTGGATCCTACAGAGAAGCCTGTCAACGTTTGCAATTGCTTGAAAATGACGCTCATTGGGATCAAACTCTCAATGATGCTGTAATATCATCACACACTCATCAAATACGAACATTGTTTTCTATAATCATATCTACATGCTTCCCATCAAACCCAATTGATTTGTGGATGAAGTACAAATATTATATGTGTGATGATATTTTGTATCAAATACGGAATAGAATGGGAAATCCAAATATACAAATCAGTGAAGAAATTTACAATGAAGCATTGATTTCAATTGAGGACATGTGCTTGATAATGTCAAACAAACTATTAATTCAATTAGGCCTGACCGCGCCCAATCGTCCAATGCATGACGCTTTTAACCAAGAGTTGCATCGAGAAAGACTGTATGATCTCAACGCTTTGAAAGAATAAATTCAAACAAATCTTCCACTGTTAAATGAACAACAGAAGTATGTATTTGAAACTCTTATGAAAGTAACAAATGATGAAACTGGAGGGATTTATTTCTTAGATGCACCTGGTGGTACAGGAAAAACTTTTTTTATTTCATTAATATTAGCAACAATTCGCTCACAAAATAAAATTGCACTTGCACTCGCTTCGTCGGGAATCGCAGCAACTTTGCTTGAAGGTGGTCGAACAGCCCATTCAGCACTAAAATTGCCATTAAATATGCAAAGCAATGAAACTCCAACCTGCAACGTTTCGAAGAACTCTGCAATGGCAAAGGTTTTGCAGCAATGTAAATTGATTGTTTGGGATGAATGCACGATGGCACATAAAAAATCTTTGGAGGCTTTAGACAGAACCTTAAAAGATCTACGTAGCAATAATAACCGATTTGGTGGTGCAATGATTTTATTAGCAGGAGATTTTCGTCAAACATTGCCAGTGATTCCACGATCAACGCCAGCTGATGAACTCAATGCATGTCTAAAGTCCTCCAATTTGTGGAAACATGTTAAAGTACTTCATTTAAACAAGAATATGCGTGTCGAGTTGCAAAATGACCAATCTGGAAACATATTCTCTAAACAACTCATTGACATTGGTAATGGCAAATTTCCTATAGACATGTTGACGGCTTGCTTTTGCTATGACTATAAACAAGTCCCAGGGGCAATCATTAAGTGTTTGTGGTATTAATCTAGAAAACCCATGTTTCTCACATGGTCAATTGTATGTTGCCTGTTCCCGTGTTGGAAAACCATCAGATTTGTTTATCTATGCGCCAGGTAATCAAACAAAAAACATCGTATACCACAAAGCAATATAATGATAATAATAATAATAATTATGATTCACATGATTAACAATAAAGCGATTACTTACTTTTCAATCCTTATATATGTTTTATTTAATTATTTTTTATTCACAACGCCCTATCACCAGGGTGATGGTTCTGTTCAGGAGAATTTTTTAAAATACGTAGGCACAAAAACTGCCACATTACAAATCTTTTTGACAGGACGAAGTCTGTCGGGTCAGCTAGTTATACATAGAATAATAAGGTAAATGCAACTACATATTCTAAAATGCAATGAAAACTAATTCTGGATATTATGTATTTAAGAATGATAGTTTAATGTAGTTTTTGACAAAAAAAATAAAATTTAAAATTCTATTTTTATTGTTTAAAGCAATTTACAGTTATTGTTATCCTCTTTTTTTTTCTATAATGTGATATGTTCCTTACACAAACAGTTTTGTGCCTTTATTTGTTCCAGGAAAAACACATAAAAACATGGAAGAAGCAAACAAACATATTTATTTATATTAACTCTTAACAAACTTACCTCTACATGGGTTTTCACTAAGAGGGGAAAGTTTCCGTTCGATATGCCTTGGGGATGAATTTTTTTCAAAAACAAACGAGTGTTTTGGTACAATTCCCAATTCTCTAAGCTCCAACTCTAAATTTTGAGACAACAACGGCCACCAACCTGATGCTGAAACAATATAATCGATAAATAAACCAAGGTAAAGAGGAACTTAATCAATATAAGCAAAGCCCTAATATATTAATAATTCCGTAATAAAATAATAATTGTAAACATGATCGATATAACCGCAAATTTGAGGGTTATTTTCGATTACATATCTCAATATTTAAAATACATATTTAACTAAGTATTTATTAAATAATTAGTTTTTTTTAATATGTCGAGATGAAAATATGGTTACTAAATATGAGTGAATACTCAAAAGCTATGAAGAAAGCAACCAATAAGAACTTATCTAGTATTAGATCCTTGATAAAAGATTAAAAGCTGAGTTCTATTAATAAGCGGCGCGCATTCATTTGTATACAAAAATTCCCAAACGATCGCAACACACTGCTGGTTTACAAGTTAGCTTTCGAGTCATTTTGATACAACTATAATAGATTACCATAACCCGATTCTTAGTCAACCTGTTTTAAATTATGACAATTTAAATAAAGGTGTAAGCATCTGTATTTGCTTTTTTATTAACTCCTGCATATTTATATGTGCATTGTGAAATAACTCAGTAACTAGTCATTAACATTGGTATTAAATTAAACCTAACATTAACCCTTTTCATCGCAATTAATTAACTCATAAGTTGTCTTAAAGTTTCTTCAGTATTTGAGTTGGAGTTTCATGCAATAAGTCTTGTAACTCCAAATAACCACTTTTATATCGTTCAAACCAACTATAGGAATATGAAGAACCATAAATTTAAGGAAGCGTCCAATGCATCAACAAGAGTTATGAAGGTCACTACTATTTTGAGCATTCCAGATCTAAAATTATAACCAATTTTTGAAAACTTGCTTCAAAGCCATACCAATTACAGTAATCTAGAGTAATGGAATGATGAAAAAAAAAAGTTTTTAATAATTTTAAAATCGCAATCAAATGTTACATTATTTAGCCAAAATACTATTTAAACTATGCAATGAAATACTCACAACTTTTTCACTTATTTATCACTCAGTTAATCGACAAATAAATCATTAATCAAAAAATAAACGAAAAAAATAACGAATCTAATAGACCCATCACTTATCGACCACAATATTTATTTTAATAACCTAAATAATGAACTATGAAGCTGATATAAATGTCACAGTTATGGACGGTTTTGGACCAGAGCAACCAAAAGCTTTTTATAATGTAAATTGCATACTGAAACCAAATACTCATTTTCTAATTGGTTTTAGTTATCGAAATATTCAATACATTCATTATTTTATTATTTTTGACCATTAACAGTCCCATATGGAATTAAAAAGTATAAATCAGAAATAAACGGAGATTAAACTGAGTCTTTTATACTGCTTAGGAACTGTTTCACACATCCAACAGTAATCGCTCATTATACTTTGATCCAAAAATCCTTGCCATACCTTTCGATTTTCGCTATATCTGGATAGATATCATTTAATACAGATGCGAGATGTGAATGCAGAAAATGTATTCTGAGAGATATTCGAGCCTCGGCCTTGTGGTAATTGTGTAATCCAATGATTTGTGGTTTCTGAGAAAGTTGTTAGCTACACTTTGGAACGATGTCCATAATGCTGCTTCATCAAATGATAAATATTTTGTAAAGTTTGCGTCAGTTATTAATTTTTGAATCGCACATCACAGCACAAAAACAAGTTCCAAATGAGGTTTCATGTAATGTCGTCATCTGGCAGCCGTTATAACAGCCCAGTATTGCCACTATCCGTGAACTCGAAAACTAGAATCAATCTTAACATACAGAGTGAAAATCTGATTTAAGAGCGTCAAATAACGTTAAGAATCTTGCGTTAAGTTTACGTTAAGAAGTTCTCATCTATTCAAGTTCAATATTTAAGCCGAATTTGTAAACTTGTGAAAAAACTACCAACTTGATAGCGGCAAGACCGGTAGTCAGGACGGCCGTCCTACTACTACGATAGTCGCGAGTTCGAATCCCGACGAGATATGGTGGTAAATTTACGTTTGTTACTTGTAATACTTTAAATACTTGTAGTTGGATTTCTTCTGAGATTGTTTATAATTAGGTCTCACGTTAATCAGTAGGTCCAGCCCTGATAAATACCAGTTGGTAAAAAGGAGAAGACAAAAGATAATAATAATAAATAACGCTATTAATAATAATAAATAATAATAAAAAATTGAATGCTTTAGTTGATGATAAAATAAATAATTGTAAAGGATTATAATAATAGTAAGATATAATAATTAGCAGCATTAGTAAAAATTATTTAGTGGACAACTATTATAAAGAAAACATTATCTAAAAGAAACACTAGTAGAAGCTATCGCTTAATTTTCTAAAATTATTGTGAGCAAATTATAAATATTGCTTAATATAATTTAGAAATACTAATATGAATCTTGAAGGTAAATTATGTTTATGATTATTGAATCATGATCCAAGTTAAACAAAAATAGAACAAGAATAGGTGGATGTAGGAGTAATTTAAAAAAAATTTAAAATTAAAATGGTGAGGATAAAGCACCAATATTTGTTCGTTATACTATTGACACATGTCTAATACTACGATGTAGCATTTTACATCAATGTTAACTCAACTTATTGGTCACGAATCCTTTTTTACCATTGAAACCTACTCGTACAACTAGTATATTTTTATACCTCCTACAGCATAGCCTTTGATTTCATGGGTCTAAAAGCTTCGTCATTAAATTATCCAAAGAAAATCAAATTTATAACTTTTGTTGTATCAGTCGTCGGTAATTGGACGGTTTGCCCATACGCCTCATTTAATTTGGTTTCCGCTCAAAGGTGTAGAGGGTCTTTAAAATGTTTAAAAGTCACTTTGTAATTTCACACTCAAATGTTCGGTTAGAATAAATGATTAAACCGTAACTTCACAAAACATATTTTTACGTTTAATTGAAAAATTATATTAAAATAGCTAATTGGGAAATAAAAATATAATTGTTTTAAATATCATAATTAATATTAAAATATTAATTATAATTTGCTAGCATAAAACTTCTTTTAGATTCTATGATCATCTAAAGCTGTAAATGAAATCAAAATCGAACATAAATATAACTCTATAGATAATTAAATGGTCGTCTTTTTCCCCGATGATCCCTAAGTTTCTAACTATCCAGTTATTAGACATTTAACTGGCACATCATTAATCTCAATCAATTACTTAGTGCCATGAAAACAGTTTTCGTCAAAAAACCATCACGATTTACGGGATGAAGATCATCAAATATTATTTATTTTATATGGTTTTATATATAATAATAGCTATATAATATATATATATATATATATATATATATATATATATATATATATATATATACCAATTATATATTATATACCAATTAGTAACTAAAAATAATACAGAAATTATAAAAGAATAGCGATTTTTATAATTAATGCTGTATGTGATACACACCACTAATAAACGTTTTAGTTTAAATATTGTATTCTGCATATTTTTGATTTAAAAAATACTAGTATACTTTAACACCATTTTTTTCTAAAATTAATTCATAAATTAGTACTCATAAAATCCAAATAATGTTTATTATTATTGTAACATATATTAAGTTCTAAGATTTTATACAAAATGAATACCTCAGAAATGGAGAATACCATCGACAACTACTTAATTTCCTCAGACTTTGATGTTACTTGAATTTCACGTCAAAGCATCTCAATCTTTTGTGGCTTATTGCATATATCTTAAAACTTTAGTCAATATCTAATAAATATGGAAGATCCCTCAACTTCTACTAGTATGACACCTATTGTTGTTGGTCTTGAAACATTTTTAATTATTTTTTAATATTTCAAACTAGTTGAGTAATAAACAGCTGATGAAAAATATGTCTTTAACATCTTTTTCTAAAGAAACTTTTTGAACTCCATGAATTATGTTTAAAATTGAGATAAAAGTAATTTTCCTTTAACCTGCCTTTTTCCTCTACTATATAATAATATGTAACAAGACTTTTTGAAAATTTTTAACAAAAATTAAACAAAGCCTCAAATATACCAAAACTCCAATAAAATAAAAATATATTTTGATCAAAAATTATTAACACACTTTATCAAATTTAAATTATAGATATAAATATTAATATAAATTAAGACATTTATAACAATTTAAATGGACATATAAACTTAAGAGTTTCCTTAATTTAATATAACTTTTTTAATCTACAGATAAAACATTTGCACTGGATCTCCGACCCTAAGATTTTCTTTTATCTTAAGGAACAAACGAATCCGAATTTAATTGGAAACCGAAGTATTTCGTATTTCGAATTCTTTTGTGCTTTTTTTAAACCACAAGGAAGAAAAATCCTGTATTAAATAACTGATTGTAACATTATTTAAACATGACTTAGGAAACATAATATTTAAAATATGACATAGAGATACAAATCTTAGTTACTTTAAATAAAACTATATATTTAGTTCTACTAAAAGACTGTATTAAATAAAATTGTACTTATAAAAAGCTTTATAATATATAACGTTTAAGTTCCTCTTCGTACATGCATAAAATACACTACAGAAATTTTTATACACCTTTTTTATACGAAATATTTCTTCAATGAAATAAGATTATATGGAACATTACATTTTTACAAAATAAAAGCATTGATCTTGAAAACTAATAATCTGAAAAATATTAAATATAATAACATAACTTCGTATTCAATTATAATTATTTTGTTGTTCTTACTTATCTTATATTGCATGATGTAGAAATACATTTAGAACAAAAAATGGCGGTAACATATTAAATCGCATCAGATCATATTGTAATTATTCATATTAAAGTGTTGTCGTGTAAAGGGCAGTATGTGGCGTTTTATTGAGGTGTGAAAAATATTTTAAACTAAAACTAAAAGAGAGCTCACTGAAACTATGTGAGCGATTCAACAAACGTTTTCAAATAGTCAAAGGTCATGGATATAGATCTGAAACTGGGCTCTATATGAATTCAAGCCAAGGGAAGTCAAATGATATACTAATATAGTTACTTCGAATAAAGTAAATTGTACCAATTTCCTTGACCAAAGCTTAAAAACTGAAAGTAATGAACAACCTTCAAAATGTATTTATACACCCTATATAAAGGTTTCACTAGCTCTCGGATATAATTAATTAAATAATTCCATAGTAGCTAGAATAACATATATCTTGTATTAGAGTATAATTGTCGTAAAGTGATTTATGAGCAAATTATTTAAGCAAAGACTATTCAAGCAAAAATGGCGTAAAAGAAACAAAAAACTAAGTCAGAACAAACACACAAAAATGCATGTAGTTTGTATTGAGCTGTAAACTCTCCCAACGATATTATTATCTAATGACTTATTTATATTACAAAACTTTGGAGAGATCCTGCTTTAAAATAAACTAAATGGATAAGTACATAAAAAATAGAATTAAAATTTGAGACAATTTTTATAACAGAAATATTTCATTAGTGTTAAAGTGTTACATTAAAAAATTAAAACAGTCAATTAAACGAATAATTTTATCAATTTAAAAATATTCATTGCTCAAATGTAATGGGCTCTTATTTTCGCACCCCTTTTAAATTTCGAATATAGTTATTGATATCGATAAAGATATATCAAGTTATTAATAAATCAATTATCAATAAGAAAATGCAATGATATTACCCTATTACTTTATTTATATTGGACTCGTATCACTTTAAATTATAATTTTAAACAAGCATGTGAAACAGAATTAAAGCATCTATATCAAAAATTGGATTTGGATGAAATGAAAGGAAATATATAATGTATTAAAGAAGACACAATGTAATACATATGAATATTAAAGAGTTATGTTGTATAGAATGATGAGTTATTATAATCATGTTAACATAATTCCTAAATTTCCAAAATTCCTGTTGATATTTGATTTTTTTTGACAAGAAAGATGGATGGTTGTCTACTGTTAATGACTATCAAACGCAAATTAAGTTATGCAGCTTGCTGAAAATCTCACAGTAATCCAGTCACAGATGGCAGCACTGGCTTATCAAACTGCCTTCGTATTATGTGAGTATGTTAAATATGTGAATGCAATCTTCAATGATAATCTTCATAATAATAATCATAAACCAAGTATGAAGATCCCTTTAATTTGGACTTATTCATGTATACAATATTCTATAATGCATAAATACATAAGGTTAAGAGCAAAAGCTCTTTTCCGGGCACAAATAGATTAAAATCTATTTCAAATTCTTAAGTAAACGCGACACCCACTTTGAACAGTGAGTATTCTTTTGATATCTTTACAATGTTAGTTAACTCACGTAACTTCACCTTCGATTATTCAAAATGATTTTGTGGATTTTTTTTATGTTTTCTGGTGTGACCTCCCCATTTGGACGCCCACTTTGTTCTGCATCATCGGTATGTCTACGACCACGTTTGAAGCCAGCAAACCAACGTTTTATTGTTGTTTCTGATAGAGCTGAGTCATTATAACACTTTTCAATCCATTGCTTCACCTGAATGGTATTTTTTCCCATCAAGAAGCAGTCAAAAACTAAACCACGAAATTGTTTTTGATCCATTGTTTTGAAAACAAAAAATCAAAAATAGTCTTAGTCTTATCACTCTTAGTGCAATAAATCACAATCTTATGAGTATAATATAATCAAATTTCAACATATTTCTTTTGAAGGTTAGTACTAACTGAAAACGCGGTGAATGCAATAAAATTATTATTAATTATTTATATCATTAACGACATTTTTAAAAATTGGAGCTTAACTATCACCTGTGCTATATTTCAATACTTCATCAATATGTTTATCAATATGTATTTTATCAATATCAAACTATATAGAAAATAACTAAATTAAAATCATTTTATTTATTTATAAAACTGAACTTCTAGCATACAAACACATAAAGAGATAGTTGACAGGAATAATCCTTAAACCCAGATATACCGAAACTTTATATGATACACAAAAGTTATAAATTGCCACTCTTTCAGCAAAATGATTCAACATTTCTTTTTCTCTTTTTTTTCTGTTTAGTTATTTATTAATCCTCACGGACTAACCGGCTCTTTAATAAAAATTTATGTCCCTGTTTATCAGTTTATTTATGAATAGGCGAACGATAAAAAACTTTAAGGATTAAATAGTTTGATGATATTAGTGCTTCGTGATAAATGCGATACAATTTGATAATAAGTTCTCACTGTTTTCGACCACCGATGTTTTCGATAAATACCCCTTATTTATATTTTACTATGGTAACATATCTAACACGTCACTCAATAATTCTCCGATCAAAGGAAAACATTTTTTCTTATTAGAAGCTCGACTTTGCTCTGATCGCAATATCTTTTTTGTAGAAAGATTTATTTCTGGTCGATAAACAGGTGTCATGTTCGAGTCCAACCAACTAACAGTCTTTTTAGTATGATAAGGATTCGTTTAAAATGTGTTCATAATCTTACTTTATCCATTTCCCAATTTTGTGGACTAGAAAACCAACATCTTCAACATCATCGGTACTTCTACAATAATATCTGATAAATACAGAATCTCTATATACAAAGTAGTGTATAGTACTTTCAGTGTTCTAACGAAATTATTTTTATTAAAAATTACTTCGCGATAACCACTGCAAATTGTAAATCTATAAATTAAAATAAAATTTTGACCTGAATTATTTGAAGGTTATTACAAATATATTATATAACAATATTATGTAACAACCCTTTAATTAATTAACAAAAATATACAAAATATACTTTTCAATAAAAATTAGCCCCATCACTGAATAATTCATTTTTTCATTGTCCCAAAAGCTTGCACATAATTAACTGATTCATTGACTTGAGAATACCTTCATTCGATGAATACTTACATAGAGAATCACGCGGAACTGCAGTCTTAATCACGCAGTCAATGTATCATTTATTTGATTGAAACTGTAGATGCAGATTCCTAGACAATGTTTGCCACGCGCTCCAAGTTATTTTCTACTTCATCTGCATGTATCAAACTGGAGACTAATTAAGTGATTTCATATACTCTCGTTCTCATTCACATCTCATCACTACATTACTTTATTTATAAAAAGTGCAATATTAAAAAGTTTGAAAGTCTGTTGTGTTCAAAACTTAAGGTAAACATATTGCATTAACAAAGACGATAATTTTAATACATAGTCTACCCAAAGTAGCAATTAACTCACGTCATCTCAATTTGTGCCATTGATAGATAACAATATTCCAATATAAATAAAATAACAAAACAAAAATATTATAAAATATAATTTATTTTAACATTACAGTATAAGAGTTACAGCATATTCAACCAGAGTGATCACAAATATGAAGCAGCGATATGAAATTTAACAAAACAAGAAAACGACAGAACAACATTTGCTGTTTGTTTATAACCTCTTATTATCACTAATATTTTCAAGAACTTTGCAGATGTTTGACAACCGAACGATTTCGGCTAATTCGGTTACATGTTCGAACGTATCAGGCAGGAGAGAAGAGATAGGAAAAAGAGAAGGAAAATATTGTCTGCTATTAAAACGAATTTACAAATTGCAATAAGCAATATATTATTGATGACAATTTACATCTTGATGACGTGAGTTCATTGCAACTTTGGATAGACTATAGTTAACTGCTTGAAAATAAGGAAATTATTAAGATTTCCTTTTAAGCAATCACTGAAAAACATTTACCATAAAAGCATAATGAGAACATGATTATGTAATATGACAATGTTCGAAAACATACATGAAAACTCTTAAAATTAAAGGTCCATCATATTCATCTGACATTAATTTCAATTTTTATCAAGTCACACCTATTTAAGAACACCACCTGGAGGATAAACAGCTTTAAAACAATTAAAGTGGCAAGGTCTATTGAACAGATTGAATGGAAATTCGATGAAATCTTAAAAGACCAACTATAAAAATAACATGTATCAAACAAGCCGAGAAATCTATGACGTTTTGTACACAGAGCTAAATGCTGACGCTTCTTGAAAGATGCCATTACGAATGTCTTTATGCTAAATATGTGGTTATTATTTTAGAAATTCTCTTGATATTATACTTTAATACTTTGTCACTAAGAATAATGGAACTATTATTTTATACAACTGGAACTATTATGATATTTCAAAAATGAGGCGTATTTCAAATATTTCACTACAGTCTGTATTCATTTATTTATTTATGAAAGCATCAAATAACTGAATTAACATAGTAAAATTATATCTTCCGAAAAACATAATGTAGACAGCTATGGCAATATTCAACAAAAACATAACAGGTCAATTGAAAAGTCCACGGCCTGATACATAGATGGCGCTACTAGAATTAAATCCATATATTTTTTAGTTAGCCCTAACCCCAAAAGATGCGTCTATAAATTTGGAAGCTATCGGATCATTAGTTTGTGAATTATGGCATTTTGAGTGACTCAACCATCAAGGATTGGTATGCTAAGTTTAGACGTGGTGAAATGAGCATCGAAGACGGTGAACGCAGTGGACGCCCAAAACAACGGCGAGTTGATGATTCGGAGCAGTGTTTGAGATGATCAAACGTAATAAACCCGAGTTTTTAGGTCAATATGTGACATGGCTCCATCATTTGACTCCGAAGTCCAATCGATAGTCATCCGAGTGGACTGCACACGATGAATCCGTCCCAAAGCGTGGGAAAACGCAACAGTCAAAGTTCTGGCGTTTGTATTTTGGGATGCGGATGGAATAATTTTCATTAACTACATTGAAAAAGGAAGGACCATCAACAGCGACTATTACATAGCGTTATTAGACCATTTGAAGGACGAAATCGCCAAAACACGGCCACATTTGAAGAAAGAGGAAGTGCTGCTTCACCAAAACAAAACGTCACAAGTCAGTGAAAACGATGGCCAAAATTCATGAATTGGGCTTCGAATTGCTTCCTCATCCACTGCATTCTCCAGATCTCGCCCCCAGCGACTAATTTTGGTCGATTAAAGAAGTGATCGACGAAATTGAGGACTGTTTTGAAGCAAAGGACAAATCGTACAACAAAAATGGTATCGAAAAGTTGAAGGGTCACAATAATCAGTGTACCACTCTTGAAAGGAATTATGTTGAATAAAAAAACTAATTTTGACAAAAAAATGTGTTTTACTATGGTAGGCCAGGGACTCAATTGACCTGTTAATTACTGTGAACGTAATAAGGTTGAATGAATCTTTAAAAAACATAAGTATTTTTGTGCATTGATGTGAAAAACATATTCTTAATCTGGTTTCATTAAAACTTTTAAAATCTGAACTAGAGTTACTATTATAGTTCGGTATATGAAAGGCGTAATAAACAAGCCAACAACTTAGTTCGCGAATAATGATTAAAAGATCCTACTTTGTTTCCGAGTAAACTTGAGAGCCCTCTTGGCACCTATTGTTTTAACCATTCGGCTTATTCTTCTAAGACGCTTATTTTATGGTTTATTAACGTTAAACCTAATGTATTTAAATATAAGCAAAGGCAATTTTGAAATAATATGGATATTATAAAATACTATCTTTATTATTAGTCGTTTTTATTTACATTTTATAAAGAATAGTTAGTTGTATTATTTATTCCCTGGTAATAGAACACCTTTCAATAGTGAGTTTATTAACATGTAACCATTAGATGTACAAATGTGATTGCACCTTCTTTTGATAACTAAAAAATAAACTAATTAAAATAACTACTTATTAAGAAATAAATTTTCAGAATAAAAAACTGTGCAATATCCACTCTGCAAAATAAAATGGATATTTATTAAATAATGCAGACTTTTGTAATGTTTGAGGAATATCACATTGAATAAGAATCTGTTGAGAATCTAAGTCTGAAGAAATAGAATTCAAAAAATATATGACATTTATAGAGCATTTGTTACGATTTATATAGGTGTTATAAATAATTTGAACAAAATTGAAATTTAGTTCTACATAGAGAAAATTGGCATCTGTTGTGTTCTTACATTGAAAACATTAATATACATTAACATGCTACTGTCAAAATGTAAGAGTAGGTCCCCGCAATCGACATAAATATTGCACGAGTATATATTCATATTAATATATGATATATTGGTATCATTATTATAGATTTACTGAATATGTAACAAAATAACAAAATATGAATCATGCCACATCATAATATATATATCATTCTGTGTACCATCGGTAACACACCGAAGTATTTAGCTCAAAACAAAATAACAGTTATAGAACATCGTCCTTGGTTAGTAAATTTATTCGAAGTATCCGAATCTTAGCAGAAACTCTGGAATAAAACGTTGATTTTCCAGCCACTTCTGTAAAAATGGTGAAACACACTATCTGCATATACAGTTACACACAGCAAAATAAAAAGAACTGAGTTAAATATGTGTATATATAACAAATGTTTATTCCATAAAAATCCGTAGAAGAAGAATTCATTAGTTACGTTGTTCAACAAATTAAAAATACATCACCTAATAGTTAATACAATGCTGTAAGATGCATATAATACTTACTAATAGAAATTATTGCAACGGACTTCCATTTCATGTCGGCAACAACTTTTGCAAATCCTCTAGTAATTTGCGCTAGATTAGGTCCCATTTGCAAGATATCATTATTTTCCTCCATGATAATCTGAAAATAATGTATTTGAAAATTAGTGATCTCTTTTTTATCCCTATTTAAAAGACAATAAGCTTTTATTCAGATCTAAGCGATTGTTACTTTATTCATTAGATTCAGACTTTTCATTATCTATAAAAAATCAGTAATTTTTTTGCGATTAACCCGATAGATGTTTTCTTTAAATGCATTTACGTGTATGAATAATTAAAATAATACCCATCATTAACATATCCCTATAAAAATCCAACATCTTCAAATCACGTTCCAAATCTAAGTCGACTAATAGCGATCGCAAACACTATTACAAATTTGCAGTTTTAAAGTATGTAGGAACCATTAAGGTCTCTACTCCAACGCCATCATTAAAATACCACTCTTTTAGAAATCGATGGTTTCTCAAAACATGTGGGTTTGCAGAGAAATTATTTATGTTTACATTATATCTAACAAAAATATCGATCGTTTACAGCAAAAAAAAGCAAAATATCTATTTATAACTGTCGTAATATTTACGGATAACTGCACATTTAAATTATAAACAAGGTAAACGTGTTTTGTCTAGCACAAGAGCAACCCCCAATAGTTTGGAACATGTAACCCGTAAGATATTGACTCAAAAGACAAAAACAAGTATTTCTAGATATAGTCACATGTATCTAGTTTTTAATCTGCATCGATCCTTTGCTATTGCGTATGCTATTTAATATGAAAACAAAATCCTTGTCTCAGGAACTAAAATTCTAAGACGTATTCAAATTATTTCTATGATGTGAAACTATGTCTTCTTTGAGATTGATCATTATCTTCTCACTCACTATTATTTTCCATCTAAACATTTATTTCGCCTTTAGTGAATCACGTCATTCGAAAAACATCCAACATTATAAGAGTATATATTGTATATAAAAAAATGAAATTAAATGAATAGGAACTAGTCAAATAAAATAAAAACATTTCACACTAAAATGTCATGGTCTTTCTAGTTATTAATCCATAGCCAGCATTCGAGGAGAGTGCTCACTTCACAGCCAATATTCTACTTAGTGCCATAAAACTTCAAATATACTTCAACAAATCTCAGTTCAGTTGTTAGTCTTCTAATTATTAAATTGCAATCTCTAATATTAAGCCATGTCTTATTTTAATAAAACTGCTCATTATGTCTTCTATATATATGATGAGACCCTTATTTCTCAATAAATCTTGCAATTCTTAATATGTATCTTTTCAATATTGGATAAAATATTGCCTTTTTCAACGGTGTACTATTAATGAACTCTATTTTCTAGATTTTAAACTATATTAAAAAAAATATATATTTTTATATATTTTAAAGAAATATAATTTGGAAGAGCATTTAGAAATTAACCAATTACAATCATATAATAATTAAACAGTACTTACTTTGGGGCAGTTCCAAAAATATACCGTAAAATTAAAGTAGTTATTCAGATACTGAACTGATGCACACATGTCTGGATCAAAAGATCCAATTACCAGCTCGGCAGAAGAAAGAGTATGAAGAAATTTCTGATTATTCTCGCATACATCTGAAACAAAAATAAATAATATTATTGCCAACTTAACTTATGTCTATTAATTAACTACTGATAACTATTTTCTCTTAATAAACTATTTCTAACAAACTGCATCATTTAGTTGGTTTTTGATAGAAAACAATAGATCAACAATATTCGTATTTTATCAAAAATATTGTCATAGATGTAGTTTAAGGGGAATGGACAGGTGTGAAATACATGCTATGTTCACACGCCATGTTCCAGTAAAAGAGGACAAAGAAAACGGTTTTCTTTTTGTTCAAAATTGGCTTTATTCATCAACGTAATCTCCATAAAGAGCCACACAATCATTCTAGCGCCAATCTAACATTTCAATACCACTTTTGTAAAACGATATATCTTTTGCCTCAAAACGAGGCTGTCATCCAGTTACTGTCCACTCAGATGAGACTCGTTTTGATTCCAGAGTGAAGTGATAGATCCATGTTTCATCCAATATCCAAAACTTCAGTTTGTTACATTTAGACATGGCCAAACACTGCTCAGAATCATCAACACGTTCTTGTTCTTGATCAACAGTGAGCAAACGCGGCACCCGCTTTGAACAGAGCTTTCGTATACTCAAATGCTTATGCAATATAAAACCAACACGTTCTTTTGATATATTTACGATGTCAGCTAACTCACGCAACTTCACTTTTCAATCATTCAAATGATTTTATGGATTGTTTGATGTTTTCTGATGTTACCACCTCATATACCTCACATACTGATGGATAGGAGTCCTTATAACACTTTTTAAGCCATTGATTCGCTTGAATGGATTATTCCTATCAAGAAGCAGTGTAAAATTAAAACACAAAATTGTTTTTGTTCTATTGTTTTTAAAATAATAAAAGTAGTGTCACTCTTAGCACAATAACTCACAAACTTATGAGTAGAATATCATGAAATTTTAATAGCTTTTTTTTTGAAGATTAATATTAACAGAAAAAGAGGTGAATGCAATAAAACTGGCGCCATCTATGTGTTAACACCAGAACTCTTCAGTCCATGTGTTGTCTATAAATCACACACACATCACGGTGCCAATCGATTTTCTGACACACTTTTTCAAGTTAGATTTATTAATTTAAAATGAATTTTTCTTATCAATTGAAATGTATAAGTAAAATATTGGTTCGTAAATATGACTAACCTATTAAAAAATTGACAGTATAGCTTATAATATGATTTCAATATTTCACTTTCGATTTATCATGAAATAATAATGACTTATTATCTGACTTAATATGACTTATCTATCAATACCTCGCTGAGTATACCTCGTACTGAAATATAGATATACGGATTAACTATCTAAGTAAGGAACAACAAGAATAATTATTGAAAGAGCCATAAAATTCACGTCCAGTGATACCAAAAAATAAATGGATAACACTTTTTATTAATTCAAATTAGCTACAGATAAACAGACATTTAGAAATTACTTTGTTGCCTTAACAGCTTATACTGAGTTTGCATGTATCTAACCAAAGAATCATAATTGGTTATCCGTTATATTTCAATAATAATTCGGATTATTTTATTGAAGATCTTCTATTCTTCTTGTAATTCTAAATATAAGTTACTTAATATTGAAGTAAAATCGATAATAAATGCTAAGTCACTAAGACAAATTTCATCATTTAAATGTTCACAGTTTCGACAATAAATCAGTAAATCGCCGCAGAAATGTAGCTATGCTAAGCCATCTGACATCGGTACGTAATAAAAATTCAGGTTGTCCTTTATCAAGGTGCAGTTGGGAGAGGCGCCGTTTGAAATGATATGTCCTTACATGTTTTATATTTATTCTGTTGTTAGCTAATTGTAAATTATGGTGAATTATGCAATTGATAGCTCAAAAAGCTGGTGATTCATCTCTGAAATCCATCTAACCTTGGCAAATTGAATGCATTAAGTATTGCTAGAGAATGTTGTATTCAACAATCGCTTCAAAGTCCATGGTATACCGGATTCCACTGCGGATGAATTGTGAACGATCGTCGATCTACCAAAATAGGCCTCGCAATCGAATGGTCAATTACAACATCATTACATTAATGCATAAATTAATTAGTTCTATACATTAAAAGTTCGCGTTAAAGAAAATTTCATTTGAGATGTTCATCGTAGCATCTTCGTAGGAACCACAAAAGATTAATCACTAAACAATAATTAGCAAGTTAAACAGGCCAAAATAAAATGGAAACCATCCAACAACATTTATTGAAAAAAAAGCAATTTTATTAGTTGCATGTAGTATTCTATTCCACCTAAAACAAATTAACTTCGCTCAACTTAACTTCAAACCAAATAACATCATTATATTAGTACATAAATTAGTTAGTTATATACATTAAGAGTTCGCGTTAAAGAAAATTTCATTTAAATCATATGCTAATTGTTATATAATTGTGTATAAAATTAAGCACTCTCCATAAAAATTAAAGAGACACGCAGGCAGAACTTCCAATAGCATTATCCTGCATACAAATACAGTTTTACCCACGATTAATATTAAGGATCCCTCAATTAAATATCTTTTTATACCATTTTTATACTAGCGACCCGCCCCGGCTTCGTACGGGTGCAATGCTGATACTAAATTAAATACACTACAGAAAAAATATGAACGTTGTATATAAAAACATAGCGGCCCGCTCCGACTTTGCACGGGCATAAAATATATATGCCTATGTCACTCAATGAAAACATGATTAAAATCGATCCAGTATTTTTGGTTCATTCATTACTGCCCTTGGCCTGCACGTATTAAATTTGGAGTAAAACAATTCCTCTTCCCCTATACTTACTATGAAGATTTCCTGCTATCTTTGGAATATCTAAATTCATACAATTTTTATTACATTACACATTTTTAAACGCAAATTTTAAATTTGTAATATCTCCGAAAATATTTGTTTAATTTACATGCTGTAAGGAACCATATTGATCTATATTAATTGCACACTGTATTTCAGGTATTTAATTCGATAAGGATTAATGCCGTATTGCTTAAAATAGCTTCGTAAATAAGCCATTTTCTCACGTAAAAAGTAAACAATAAAAATGGTTAATGTGGGTTATCCCTAAAAGATAAACATATACCATCGCGGACTTTTTTGTAGACCTTTTTATGGTGTACAATACTGTAGTACATTAATTTTATCTAACTCGTAGGGTTAGGCAGCGTTTTTGCTAATTGCTAAATAAGCCTAAAAAAATAGGTTAATTTACGACATCACGTTAGAAACCTCTAAAATTAGCAATGTTGCCTTAGTATATTATGCATGTATTATACATATAAACCTTCCTCTTGAATCACTCTATCTATTGAAAAAATCCGCATCAAAATCCGTTGCGTAGTTTTAAAGATTTAAGCGCACATAGGGATATAGGGACAGAAAAGGCGACTTTGTTTTATACTATGTAGTGATTTTGGAATATCAACTATTCACAAGTTCCGTCCGTTTTAACTTTGGCGCTTTGTTGAAAAGAATTAGTTATAAATATACACAGCATACGAAAATATGTGTGTTCTAGTTTTAAGGCATCTATTTTAAATAACAATCTTTTCATAAAATTAGAAATACCACTCAGTTAGGCTCTATCCATAGATCAAAATAAGTGATAATCAAATGCAACAACGTTTGAAGAAAGTAACAGGTACTGAATTTAATTCAAATCATAAAATATGTAATATACTTGATTGTTCAATAATTTCATAGAGAACCTTCAGCTCATCAACAGTGGAACAAGAACGGTTTATTATCGTAATGTTTTGGATGCAATTTTCGCGAAAATGATACCCGATTTATGAAAAAAAAGTTTCCATAAAGAACATACACTCACTAAAAAATCATCTCCAAATCAGTAAATTGAACTACGAACTGAAAACGTCCAACTTTCAATTGGAGTTTTATCAATTCAATTTAAAATCAAATACACACTCAATATCCCATCAATCAAATTCTCATATCTCAAAAATTCTTACATGAAATTATTTTTATCAAATAAAAAGGTAGTAATAGCTGTAAAATGGTATTTTAGAAGCATTCCAAAACATCACCATTGGAATAAGTTTATTAATAACATAAATAAATAACAAACAAAAAATGTACAATCTTAATTTACAAACTAATTTATCGGTCGGTATATTTATACCAAATTAAGATAAAATTAAACAACTTAAGCTAGATTTAAAAGTAATACTTTACACTATACATGTTCGTATGATTTCGTGTTGTCCAATATTACTTCCATGTTGCTATGATTTAGTCACATTATTTCATGTTTTAAGGCGAAACCTTGAATAACTTAAATAACGTAAATACATTTCGAGGTCATCGTGCAGCTCTTCGTTGATTACGTAGTGATAAACATTAGTAATTAATCGTAGAACTTTATTTGGTCAATGCTGAATTACTAGTTGGTTTAATGTTTCAGTGCAACCCCATATTTACACCGCATAGGTCAAAATTGACTTAATGATTGACCGATAAAGCAATTTCTTTGATTTTAGGTCAAGTTGAGAGTTGGCCTTTCGACTATTCCCGTCACTTCCGTTGCTTAATTTTGAGTTTGATCTGATCGGTTCCTTGTATAACACGATATTCCGAAAAGTTATTGAACACATTAGTCTGGTAGATATAATTTTTTTTTCATACTCTCATTTTTAATGAATATCAATGTATATCAATCTAAAACCGAATATGTTGATACTTAAACTTAAAAGGCACATACAAAGTGTGCACATATTTTCTTATCTAAAAAAATCAGATATTTGTGTATAACGTTATTGCTGAACTAATGTGACGGAAGGGCAGAAGTCGTTCAGTGCAAAAGCCATCAGTTCGATTTTTAAGCACTAAACATATCATATGGGAAACCGTAGAAATACAGCGGGGAACGACTTTTTGTTGTTGTTCTAGTTTGGTTAAAACATTTGTCAAATTACCTAGGCTAGGTAGCGGACCGCGGGGCCTGAAGAGTTCCTTATTTTCAATCATTATTTCTTTATTCCTATTTTTCCTCATACCACCTTTAATTGGCCTACCAATTGTAATACTTAATTAAATAACTGCGTAATTTATTGAGCAAATATCTAACACTAAAAAGAGAAAATTAAAATATGTTTAACAAAAAAACTTGAACCGACATCAAAAAATAAATAAAGAACTCATTAAAAGGTAACAAACAATCAAACTTAGATTTTTAATACAAAAAAAAACGTTTTAAAATAAAATAAGTACATAATAATCGTTGCAATAACTCAATAAATATAAAACTCATTTAACCTATCCACTATACATATTTTAAATTCTACTATATACATACAATTTAGCTTAATACCTCCCTAAATCTATTTATCTATTTACAATATTATTTAACTGATCAATTGAATAGTCCCCGGCCTAATATAGTAAAACACATTTTTTTTCGCAAAAATAGTTTTCTTATTCAACATAATAATTCCCTTCAAGGGTGATACGCTGATTATAGCGATTCTCCTACTTTTCGATACCATTTTTGTAGTACGATTTGCCCTTTGCTTCAAAATAGGCCTCAGTTTTGGCGATCACCTCTTTATTGCACAAAAATTTCTTCCCAGCATTTATTTTGAGATCTGAGTACAGGAAATAGTCGCTGGGGGTCAAATATGCAGAATACGGTGGATGAGGAAGCAATTCAAAGCTCAATTCATGGATTTTTGCCATTGTTTTCACTGACTTGTGACACGCTGCACTGTCTTGGTAAAGCAGTACTTTCTTTTTCTTGAAATGCGGCCGTTTTTCGGCGATTTCGTCCTTCAAATTCGGTCCAATAACGCTATGTAATAGTCGCTGTTGATAGTCCTTCCTTTTTCAAGGTAGTCAATAAAATTATTCCAAGCGCATCCCAAAATACAGACGCCAAACCTTGCCAGCCGACTATTGCCTTTCCCCACGCTTTGGAGCGGGTTCATAGTGTGCAGTCCACTCGGATGATTGTCGATTGAACTTCGGAGTGAAATGATGGAGCCATGCTTCATCCATTATCACATATCGACGCAAAAATTCGAGTTTATTCCGAATCATCAACTCGTCATTGTTTTTGGTCAAAAGTGAGCTCGCGCGGTACCCACTTTGCACGGAGCTTTCTGATACCCAAATATTCGTGAATGATATTATGTACAAGTTCAGTTGATATCTTTATAACTTTATCTCCATTTCATTCAATTTCAATTTACTGTCATTCAAAATCATTTCGTAGATTTTTTAAATGTTTTCGTCGGTAATAACCTCTTTTGGGCGTCCACTGCATTCACCATCTTCGGTATCCATTTCACCACGTCTAAACTTAACATACCAATCCTTGACGGTTGCTTTTCCTGAGGCAGTGTCCGGAAACTCGGCATCAAGCCAAGTTTTTGCTTCAACTGTATTTTTTCCCTTCAAAAATCAATATTTTATGAACACACAACATTACTTTTTATCCATTTTTTTCACAATAACAAAAGTTTTACTCAAAATGCTATAATTCACAAAGTAATGATCCCACAGCTGTCAAATTTATACACGCATCTTTTGAGGGTTAGGCTAAGCTAAGTTAAAAAACATACGAATATAATTCTAGTAGCGCTATCTATGTGTTAGGCCGGAAACTTTTCAATTGCCCTGTTAACCACTGCCAATTGATCACTTTGAAGCCGGTGTAAAACCCAAACAATACAAAAACAAAAACATTATTTGGTGTCATATACACAAAATTAAATTAGGAAGAAAACAAATCTAATTTAATATAATTGTTTCAAATATATAGTAAGTTCATAATTCAAGAGAGTCATCCACATCGATGTGAAAATGTATAGGAATAAAATCTTACTATGCGTATGGTGGAATCAACATGGAAAAGTGTTTTACAAGCTTATAAAACCAAATTAAACTGTAACAGATGGAAAGTCAAGAACCAAATCAAAAGTATTTTAATTGATATAGTACCAATTTTCCATACTAAATGCCTTTTCAGAATGAAAAAATTATTAGAATAAGTACAAACACCTAATATAGAAAAATTATTATAAAGAGATAAAATTACTCAAATAAATATTTAAAAACATACAAAATTACTTCCCTCAATGGTTCTTAACTTTATAATGGCAAGAATTTGGTTTTAAATCTAATGATTTCAATAATTTCATAATATAAACCAATTAATGTTTATGTCGATAGGTACCTAGTATACTTATTACGTCTATGATCTATTGATTTCGACCACTATTTGCCGCTAAAGTTGTCGATAGGAGAGAGGCAGAAGCAAAATTGTACATGTTTTATCATGAATTTTTCAATAGATTGGACCTTTAATGGGCGATATACGACGATATACCCTATAAACATATTGGCGAAGCAGCAGCTAACCAATTTTTATTTAGATAATAGATAATAATAATTCTTATTATATGAATTAACATGAAATGTTGCGGAATATTTTAAATTATTAAACTGTACTATAACAGGCTATCTAAGAAACTGTATTAGTAAATCAAATAACGTTTAATAAACAATTTCTTTAAATTTATTTATTATATTGTTATTGTTCGTTACCGACTAACCTACAATTCCGCATTACAACAACTTAAATTTAGGTATATATTTATAGGACCCATCGACCTTATCTTGGTCTCTAATAATGTTTATGTATTAACACTGTTTTACTATTAAAGGCACCTCACTACGCCACACTAAACAAGTGTTGGTGGTTTGATTACTTCGAACTGTTCTGGTGTTATCCAAGAGTTGTACTAAGTCGATACTGACATCAGAATGGAATCTTTCCTCATGTCTTCTTGCGATTCTCTTGTCTGAGTGATCGTAGTCACTTAGTCATCACTGTAGAATATGGGTGCACCTACAACATTTTTCAGGATTTTATTTTGGAAAACTTATACTGTATTTATATTACTTTTCGCGGCACATCCCCATAAATAATTTCCGTACGTCCATATAGGTTTCAAAACTTGCTTGTATAGTAGCAATTTATTACGTAGTAATAACTGTGATTTTCTTCCAATTAACCTATATAGTTTCCTACATTTGAATTCCAATTCTTTTCTTTCCTTTTTACATGTTCCTTCCTACGAAGTTTTGCATCAAGATTCATTCCGATATACTTAGCATATATACCTAGATTTACATTCGTTAATTTTTATTGTACAGAATTGAGTCTAATTATTTATTTATAATAAATCAGACGGAATTGACAGAAATTAGAACAAAAAATCATATGCAGCAACCAAACTCATTATTAGTCGAATAGTTATCGAAAATGAAGCTGACGAAATAATACTAACTGACACTAAGGAAATATGTATATTAACAATATCCACCTTTTTTGGACTAAATTTGTAATAGGACATAAGTGATAAAAATCTATTACATTCCATTTCCACACAGGGCATATAACAATAGTTCTTCATAAAGTTCGCTTAATGAAAAACTCTGTATTACAATAAAATAGAGGCTAACCTCTTATCGATGCAAAACTAATAACAATAAATAAATTACAAGTTCGCGTAACTGTGTTTCTAAATATAGTAAAGTGTAGATTATAGCCTCCTGTCACTGCAGAACTATTAACTTTGTTATACTAAAGACGTTATGAATTTAATCGATGAAACGTAACCACGTTCGGAGTCCTTCCATCTATTTCATTTAGAGCAGACATAATAGAACTAATATAATAGCGAACTAATCTAGATTCTTTATAAATTTCAAATTACGTTCATCATTATTCTCTTTATTAACGTCATTAAAGAGAGTATGAGAAAATTAAATTAATTGAAGGATTTCTGTGTCGTAATATACTTTTATAATACTTTTCTTGTATTATAAGGTAATACATTTTTGAATTTAAATGATACATAAAAACTCCCAAAAAGTTTGCAGTTTAAAACATTTTTTATATATTTTTTTACAACATAGCGTTATTAACTTTCCGAAAATTTCATCTGAAGTACGATCCATTATGTCATATACCTGCTAATTAATTTAAAATATTCAAATAATATTGTAAGCCTAGTTAAATCTGTTGAATAAAACGGTATCGACGAATTTATCACGTTTTTACATATTGTTTTTGATCATTGTAATACGAGATAATAGCCCGCAAATAAATCGGAATTATACCCAGAAAAATGGGATATATAATATTAAGCGCATATATATAGCACGTCCTGAAAATTAAATATAATCAACAATATTATCATAGTTCTTTATTAAAATAAATAAATATAAGAGTTAAGATGCTACCATCAGTTGACTTATTTTTACATTTTATTAATTATGTTATACCAAATAGTGTTAAAAAGTAACTTCCTGAATAAATGTCTATTATCAAAATATTGAACTATCGGGATCTTGCTTTAACTGCCACTAATATTTCTTTATCAACCATTAACAATCACTTATCGGCTAAATAAAGCTGAAGTGAAAAATGTGGTGAAAGACGGCAACCAATTTAGTGCGAATTTAAAGCATTTGAAAAAAAAAGTAAATCGCTAAATTAAATGAATAGAATATGTTAAAATTTTTCAAAAACTTTTAACATATTAAATACTGAACGCCATCAAATTAGTACTCAAATTGTTACTGGCAGTACAAGAAGTACGATAAGGAAAAAACATTAAGAAATAAAGAATATAATGTAGACAGCATTTTTATTAACTATTAATTATATTAGAAGAGCAAATGAGCCCCGCCAGTTGCTGTTATTAGGTTCTTGGATGTAATATAATAAACTTCTGATAATTTTTTCACTTTTAAACGTCATTTATTGAGAAAAACTTGTACAATATATATTAATCAAAATATTTCAATCGCTATCTATCAACCTGAAAGTACCTTGATATAAAAACGATATTGGTTTGGGCGTTTTGATGGTTCTTGCGGTTGGGACTGTTGTAATAGACCCACTTTTTATCGCCAGTCACCAGATAAATATCTTCTTCTTGCCTGACAAGCAATAATAATGAAATAGAATTATAATTTTGGATGAAATTAAATGGAATTTTCAGTTAATTCTCATTCAAGGCACATTTTCTCCTTTTATTAACCGACTTCCAAAAAGGACGAGGTTCTATGTTCGGCTTTATATATATTTTTTTTAATGTATGTTCGCCGATTTCTCCATCAATTGTGGATAGATTTTTAAAATTCCTTTTTTGTTCGAAAGAGTTCAATTCCGAGGTGGTCTCATTGGACCTGAAATCGAGAAGAACTCAGTCCAAAAGCTATTCACTTTACTTTTTAAGTACTAACTATAGCATATAAGAACTCGTAGAAGTATTGTAGACAACAGCTTCTATGGTGTAATGGTTAAAGCGTTTAGCCCCCAAACGGGTACGGAGGTTGCGGGTTCGATTCACGGGAACAATAACTCTTTGTTGTTGTTTAGTTAAAACATTTGTCAAATCACCTAGGCTAGGTAGCGAAACCCGGGGTCTGAAGCGCTCCTTATTTGCACTCAGTGTTTCTATATTCCTATTTTTCCTCCTACAGGCTGCACCTTTACTTGACCTACCCATTATAAAATTAAATTATATAACTGAGTAATTTATTGAATAAATATTTAACATTAATAAATTATGTTCGTATTTTATATTAAAATGTTTTCTTAGGTGTTAAAATTCTAAGTTTCATTATTTTTTTAACTTTTAGTGAGCTCCTTGTTTATTTTTTGAAATCGGTTCAATCTTTTTGTTAAAAATATATTATATCTTTTATATATCGCATATAAACATCTGAAAACACTTTACTCATCGATTGCTCAGCTATCTAAAAGTACTTGAGAGTGCTTTGATTCATCAGCAATTTATAAAACATTAAAATTAAAACCAACAGAGTCACATAACAGCACAGTTTCTAGAAGTGAAATCGAACAACAAAATTATAAATCTGAAAATGGTAATTTTATGTACAGAAATGTAATAATCGAATTTAATAATTAGATTGATTATAGAACATATTATTATAGAATATATAGAACAGTTATTTACACTGATGTTTCGCATTTTCACCAATAGATGTCCCTGATCAAAATACATTGCAGGAATGCTCGTTTGTTGTATGCATTGACTTTGTTTGTTCCAACACTCAAACAGAATTTACACGGGAACAGAAAACACTGATTAATTTAAAACTTGTTTATTTCGATGTCTACATGTGGTTGATGGGAGGATGGATCGGATATTAGGTTATGTCAAAGTTATGTGGAAATGGTACTGAAAAAGAATGAAATACTAAAGAAGAAAAAGAGAGAGATGTAGATGTACTGGTCGTTTTTACTCGAAACCGTGTGGTTCCAATCCTCTAGGATTGCCAATCTTAGAATCCAGCGTGGGTGTATATGTGGTGGCCTAAAAATTTGTAGCGGTCGCTACCACATGCGAAAACCGAATATTTTATATAGCTTATGTTAATTTATTTACAATTTATTTACACAAAATCCGGCTAGTAAGATTATGTAAAATTCTCAGGTTCAGAAATTGTACTAAACTTGGTACACTGGTTCGTAAGATTAACGAACAAGTTAAATTCGACGTTAAAGATTCACAGAAACATATCAGATTTTAGAGAAAACTTAACGATAATCTAACATGAAAATTGTAAAAAAGTCATAGAGCATTATCAATTCTTCGACATGGTCGACATTCTGGAAAAGTGTCTACTTTTCAACCAATACGCTGCTGTTGTTGGTACCAGAGATGTTCGAGCATTCTTCACTTCACTTCACTCAGCCATAGTTGGCGATCGGCCGCAACTGTTCTGACCTCAAACAATGTTAATGTGAAAAATCACCGTTTCAGAAGATCGATATCACCAGAAAAGAATGTGAGGAATTCGTTCACTTTCCATTCGACATTCCATTAAAACCGATTTCCAAACAATAATCTGCGTCTCCGAATTTGCTCCTTAAATAAGCTCTGATTGTCGCATCTTAAACGAATAATTCAGTCAAAGTCGGGCCCAAGTCTGGAGATGAAAGGAGAAAGTGGTCACATTGCCGCAGTTATCAGAACTATCAGAAACCAAGGAAACTGGGCAAAATAGCCATGGGCTAGAAGTAATCGATGAAGACTACTACTATATCAATGATGAGTGTTTGATATGAATAAATTTAGTTTTAAAAACATGAAACAATTCAAAATTACTTTTTCTCCTAGCCAACATATAACATATAACATATCTTCCAGTAAATTCCATCAAATCCATCGAAATTTCAACCAAACATTTCTATAAGCATTTTTAGGTTTAGATAAGAACAATTTAAATAAATTAAGGGAATCGTAAATAATTTTCTATGTTGAACACTTATAAATGTTATAAAACGATTCAATGGAGTTAAAAATCAAATCACATCTAACAAATAACTATTGTTAGGTATAATGTTTTTCCGTTTGGCATTTTCACTAATTTGTTTTCAGATATGTATTAAAATATCAAATTATAAAATTATATTATGTGTTTTTGAAAAATAAAGTTCAATTAATTTGATTAAGAATATATATATTTTTGCGAACGATTTCGTAATCAACTTGCTGAAGGGTACTTAGTGTGTGAATTTGAACAAAATCCGTAATTTCTAAGATCAATTTTCCATTTTGTCGAATAAGAAAAAACACAGTGGACAGCTAATATATGTAAATGTTCGATAGACTATAACTCGGAAACTATAAGAGATAATTCAGTTTAGCGAACGATCTCGTAATCAGCATGCTGAAGAGTAGTTCGTGTCGATTTTGTCGAATAAGGAAAAAGGCTAACCCGTACTAAGTACTCGTGTGAATTGTATATTAAATGAAAAGGACATATCTTAAACTAGACAAATTGATATTTTCAGTAATCATACTGCTGCGATAGTCGTAAGTTCAAATTCCAGAGGGCATGGATTTACTTTAGGTATGTAATTGTAATTGTAAATGTTCTACGCAACAGTGTACAATTCGTCAAGGAGTTAGTCCGATAAGGAACCATTCCAGCCAGGCCAGTAACCAAGCTGAGTAAGACTGGAGGTGTTTTGAAATGGTTTTTAAATTCATTCCTGGTCAATTGCAAGCAGTAGATCCAGTTCAGATAATCCCTATTTGGTAAAAAAGATACTTTAAAATGTAATAAAAAAATATTGAATTTAAACATATTATGTTTTATTTTTTATATTATTTAGTTAATAATTTAAAATATGAACAAAAAAACAAATTGGGGCCATAAGAAACAAACAAGAAAATAAATATCTATATTTTATTATTCTTATTGGCAATTCCAGCAATAAACTGCTCGGTCGCCTAATGCTGAGAATTTTTCTTCAAATATTATAAAACATGATAAAACGCAGGTATTTAAGCCCCCAAACGTCAATCCCCCAATCCTAATGAAAATTCCTCTAGACAAATTTCGGGTTTGATCGGTCTGTTTATATAAAGCTTAGGTATATTGATGTCTATAAACTTGAACCACTACCGGAGTTTCAATCAAAAAATATATGAGTCATACTTAATGACTCCTTATTCGCCAAGAACACGCCAATCTACCATGATTCTAGTCTTATCCCTGCATCTCCTCAAACTACGATCTCAAAAAGATCCCTGATACCTGTCAAACAATTGTTTCACCGCATCCAAAATTCAGTCAAAATACATAGAATTAACTAATCAATCGACAAAATATTTCGGAGTTCACATTAAGCAGTACGTCCAGTCCGCATAAAACTTGATTAGTAAAAAGGGGACTTAAAAAGACACATTATAACACACAAGAAAATAAATATATTCTATTTGAAATATAATTTAAATTAGTGATCGCCCTGTGATCGAAATTCGACCAAAATGTATAGAAATAGAGTAAAGAGAATAACCTAAAAATGATATGTTAATATTACTAAAACCTATTTCGACAATATTTTCTATATAATATCAGAAATATATTTAATATATAACATTAATTAAGGTAACAAATATCTGTATATTAAAATACCTGCAAACTATCTCAAGAACTAACACTCACTAACCTTTCTAAATGGTATTTTATTAAATCTAATTTCCATTATGTTTTAATAGTTAACAAAGTATTAATAAGTTTGAATTACTACATCAATGGACATTATAACAAAAGTATCAAATATTAAGTATATATGATTTTTATTTACTTTTATATTATAATAATCATTACCATGGAAGATTAAATGAACCAATACATACATTTATATTGGTTAAAACAATAATGAATACAATTAGGAACTTTTTACAATATAGAAATTATGTTAAAGTAACGTATTTATAATAATTAAATGAACTATTGAGTTCTCAAAACTTAGGTCTATAAAGCAAATATCTAAAATAATTGATAAAAGGTTTTACGAAAAAATTGTCATAGAGTTATATATTTTATTAAATTAATCGTTAAACATCTTAAAATTTATGAGTAGTTTGAAATATTATATACTTAATTTCACGTTATATACATATTTTAATTATATTATATATTATTTATATTATATATTATCATATTATATAATATTCTGGAATCTTACTATTACAGATAGCTCATCTTGAATGTGTTTTCTACGGCTTTCGTTAATCTACTTCGCTATCTACTTTCGCCTAGCGTCCTACATCAGGGATAAAAACTTACGAACAAATGAGAAATTAAAACATTACTTTTAACTTTTAATGCACAAATTAATGTATTTATTACCTGCAATATTTGTTTACGACTTTGTTACGAAATACTTTTACTAATAAAACCTGAAACGAATTAGAAGTTAATACCAATCAAATTTACAGAAAAATCTTAATACATTTTAAAATTACCTCTAATACAATAATATGCTATGTCTCCGGAACCTTATCAATTACAACCAGTATTCTTAAGCAGAAAAATTTCCTTAGCTATTCAGAGTTTACCAGATATCAAATTAAATCAAATTCTTAAAATTATTGATTGATTAATGTTTAGTTATGAATCTGAAAAAGCTGCTTGCGAAAATATAACATATTAGGATGAAATTTTCGCATATATCGTGTTTTTTGTTCACGTGCACACATTCGTAGTCGATTTATGTACAACAGAAATGACGAATAATTGACTGTATTAGAATTGGAGCTGAAGAGAAATAGAGCGATAAATAGAATAGAGAAAAATAGAAAAATAGAGAGATAAAATGAATTAGAAAATAAAGCATAAAATATTTGTTTATATATTAGGTTTCCCGATCTGACTCCTGGTTGCTTGATTTGGACATATTTCATTTCATTGGAATTTACTTATTTGTAGGGCATATTATACCAAAAATTTGGGCCTAGAAATTATTCATCCGTAAAAACTTTTCCGATGGCAAATTTCAAGAATCTCAGTACACTCGTTTTCCTCAAAAAAAAGGGCCAAATTTTCAGTAAGCCGAAATATAGATGCTTAAGATTTAAAAGAAAGAATAATGCAATTTACAATATAAATAAAGACGGGACATTGGAAAACATCGCTCATATCATTCTGAGAAAGTAAAGAAAGCACATCATTCTAAAAAGGCAGCCTTTAAAAAATCACTTCCTGTATAAATACTGCATCTCCTCAAGGAAGTTGGGTTGAAAACGTCCAACAAGTCATCCAGAAAATGTTGCCGCAAGCTCATCGGATTTTAAATATGATCGGAAACCGTAAATTCTCGCTTTAGTGCTTTCCTAAACCCCTTTAAAGGCTTTTTTGCAATTTGAATACATCAAAGCTGCGTGCACCGTCTCTATTTGACGTTTTTATATTAAAATAAAATTATATATTTACGCCCATCTATTTATATCACTCCATGAAAATTTTATTAAAAAGATATAAAGGATATGTGGAATTTCTCTTTCCCATTTGTTCCTCTGTTAGATTCATTGTATGCAATTCTACAGTTATGAATTAAATTGAATTATTATTAATGTCGTTTATTTTAAATATTTTTATGATATAAATTAGTAGATTTAATATTTGCCTCTATCCAGCTGTTAAGCGCCTGCTATATATATATATATATATATATATATATATATATATATATATATATATATATATATATATATATATATATATATGTGTATATATACAGCAAACATCACATTAAGAACAAACTTAGTTTATCTATATATATATATATATATATATATATATATATATATATATATATATACATAACGCAATAATATGTAATTACTATAATATAAAATTACATCTTCATTAATTAATTTAAATAAATTATATATTTATATAATAAATACATTTTCTTTTACTGTATTCTACAAAAAATATTCTGCTAAAACTACTGGAAAGCTATTGTAGTTGCCTCATTAGTTTGGTTATTTGCAAATAGAGCAACTGTAGTAATTGTATATCAATATTTTTATCCAATTTTTTAATAAACCTACATCCTAAATTAATATAATAACCGTATTTCTTGATTTCGTTTATGGTTAAGTTTATTCTACTACAACATATCTTATTTTTGGTACCTAATAAATTATGATATGAAGGCACATTTAACCTAAGACTAAGACAAATATAAACATAAGATGTATGTATATTATTTATAAACAGAAACGAAATCTTTTTTTAATTAATAAAATTTTTAAAATTGGCAATTTCAAAATTATAATATCACGTGACAGCTGGCTCCAAATATCAACTTCAAACGAATGTTATCGAAATGCGCATTTTCGCCTTGAACTACCCATTCCGTACAATAAATAGATTGTAGGAAGTTGTATAGATCGATATATTTACAATACAATCTTTAGTTAGTTAAGGATTGTTGCTTATATTACCTGAATTGCTGTTATAATGCCTATACAACTTTCCGAAAAAAAACCCGACACATTTATTTATTGGTATTTCCGGCAATAAGCTGCCTTTAAGCTTAATGCCCCGACTTTTTCTTAGAATGTTATAAAACTTGATAAAACGCAAAAGCCTAAACCCCAACTCCAAATGAAAATTACTCTATACAAACTGCAAGTTCGATTTGTCTGTTCCAGGTAGGTGGTGCAGGTATGGCTCAGGTATATTCAGAGCTGAGGAAAATACATTATTTGCTTTATTTAAAACACAAAATAGAGTATTTTAATTATTTTCATTATGTCTTATTAATATAATTATAATTATTAATTATTATTATGTCTTAAAGGCATTATGAGCATAAGGCATAATTTTATGGCAGATTTTGAATTCTTTGAATTTTTTTCTGCTGTAATGCTTTCTGATAACCGACACATTTTGTAACTAGGATAGTAGCATGACGCCAATAAGACAAAATTTGATGAAATCTTTCTAAGCGCCCTTTTACTATAAACATAAACATAACGATAAAATGACTCAGACTATAATCCTACAGCCGATCTAATCTGGTTCGTATAGAAGTTAAGGTAGGATGAAGTTTGCCATAGTAACAATTGTTGCTCTGAATGGAGCCTAAAGCTGAAGCAGCTAGTTTCAATAATTCAATGAATTCCTCCAAGTAGTTCAGTTAAATTATTCCAAGTATTATAATAGAGAAAGAGCTAGTCTTACCATGGATTTGATGATTCAGAACGTTGGATCTGTTACCCTTTTCTACAAACCAATTCGTTAATATAAGGAAAGGCACCCAAATGTTGTTTTCTTTCTTGGGTAGAGACGTGCGTTTATTTAACAAAAAATGTGAAATACTCACAATATTCAAACGCAAATCCCTTTTAATATCTTCGTAAATGAATGGTGAGATAAAGTTCAAGATGAACAAGGGTTTATGTTTATCCAAGTTAATTTTCTATTTTTTCTATTAATTAAGTCCTTTTATGTGATTTACTAAATAGTTCGTAAATATAGTTTTTTTATAAGCTAATATATTATACTTTTAAACTGTCTTATATAAAAATACATATTTTGTAACATAATTAATATTTAACATACAACAAATACACCTTTTTACGTCGATCCAAAGATTGACATACGAGGGTCACTATTTATATTTCGGGAATTGGCAACACTATGGTCATGTAAGTCCATCTGACGGTTCCATCATATAGTTTGACATTTTTGACCATATACTATTTGTTAATTTTATATCTAGTTGAAAGTTTGGTCCCGTCAAAAAATAGAACTAAATCGTGAACATTTTCATGCGATGATTTTTTACGATTTTCGACGTGGATTATCATAACAAGAGTGCATGAATCAACTTAATTTAACTTTTGGAGATGAAGCTGCATCAAAAACCACCGTGTATTGATGGTTTAGTGAATTAAATCGTGGTCGTAGTTCGCTGTCCGACGAGTTTCGTGAAGGTCGTCCAAAATCAGCTGTTCTACCAGAAAACATCGATGCTGTGTGCGAAATGATTAGGCAACATCGTCATGTCACCTATTATGAGATTGAGGCATTCCTAAGCATTAGTCCCACCAGCATATATGCGATTTTACATGAACATTTAACTGTGCGAGAGTTATATCCTCGGTGGATCCCACACAATTTGACAATGGCTCAAAAAAAGACTCGTGTCGATTGGTGCAAAGAAATGCTTAAGAAATTCACTCGCGGTGCTTTGAAAAACGTTTATAAAATCGTGACAGGTAACGAATCATGGATATATTCGTATGAGCCCGAAAGTAAGCAGCAGTCGACTGTATGGGTTTTCCAAGATGAACCAAATCCAACAAAAGCTGTACGCGCACGAGGCAAAGAAAATGGTGGCATGTTTCTTCGGGAAAACTGGTCATATTGCAACAGTGCCTCTAGAGGATCGTAGAACACTAAATTTTACAGAAAACAAACAAGAGACGCCAGATTGTTTTTCATCATGACAATGCGAGCTCTCACATATCGGCTCAAACAAGAGACGAATTGATGGGTCATCTGCCGTACAGCCTTTATTTTGCACCCAATTACTTCTTTTTTTACCGCCGGTGAAGAATAAACTGCGTGATTAACGATAGAAATGGGTTCAACAATGGGCAGAACCTATCTTTGTGAAAGTGCATAATCAACAATTAAGTTTATAAATTCGAAATACAGGTCTTCATTGACAGATACATCACTTAAGCATGCACTGAGTAACTCATTATATTGTTCATATAAAGAAACTCGAATTGAGATACAAAAAATTGCATTGGTTATTTGGAATAAAATCTAACCTACGAAATGTAGTTATGAGGATATTGTGGATGCACCTAGATGAGGTAAGAACAAGAACTTAGGACGAGACATTCGAATCCCAACACTCATAGAAGAAAAGATTCAAAACAAAACATGAAGAAAGAATCCACTTCTATGTTAACATCGAAGTGCTGTAACTATTGGACAACATTGAACTAGCAAGCAGACTTAAGAGAACTAAACCATGTGGTCTTGTGCAGTAGTGTAAAAATGTGCAGTAGTGTAAATCGCAAAGACACTGAAAAGTGTTACTAACTTTTATTTTATTGGAGACTAAGGCTCTAGTAATGGGTCTGTCTAGAAAAGTATCTAATTTTAAGTCACTATAGATACAAATTGTACGTCAGTCGAACAATTTAAAAAAAAACTTCACATTTTAATCAATGTTTGGGTATATAATAATTAAAATATAAAATAATTTATTAATGATTTAATACATGACAAATACATGATAATGATAAACAATAAAACAAAATTCAAGTATTTATTAATCTTACCGTATTGCTCCAAAATCTGCACGCTAACGTTCAGGACATCCAGCTCTTTTTCTATATAGGACATATTTAAAGGATAATAACAGAGTTCCGACAGAACAAGAACAGGACTGGGAGATTGAAAGGATGCCAGAGGGATTACGCAGGCCAGCAACCCTAATAGGTAGAGGCCTGCCATTTCGGCCTCTTCAACCGGTCATTTTGGAACGCATCCTGATGTCATGAAACGGTTTATGATTGAAGGTCAATGCGGCGGCAACAGTAAAGTAATCATGATTAATCTGAAACAAATTAAGTAATTAATTACTGTCATTAATAACTTCGACATTAAACAATTCGATTTAGATTTTAGATTATCGATTGTAGTATTGTAGTCTATTTTTTAACTTAAAAAATCGATTTTTTCATATTTTCAAAACAACACTATACCCTTAAGAGAATTTTTAATTTTTTTTTAATTTTAATTGTTATCAATATAGATATGTGTTTTAGTGATACAACATCTAAATCGTAGCATGTAAAAACCCAATAACCGAAATAAAAGGAATAAATGGAAATCGACAGTCTGGTAAACCTGTAGTAAATGGCAAAAAGTTCCCCCAACCTCCCATTTCAAGTTCAACAGGTTCAAAAAACGCAAAATGGAGCTTTGTCGTAGTCACTATAGTGTGTTACATCTGTCATCACAATATGACTGGCCTGCTTCTTTGACTGTTAATGAGTTTATCATCAAGTTCTACATTCATTTTTTTAGCTATAGCGTCACTTAATTTCTACACGTATTCAAACGTTTACTTTGGTAGTAGAGATGAACGAGAGATGAACGACCTCACCCTTTCTACCGGCGAGTTAATACTCGACCAGACCTTAACTTAAATTTATGCGAACAAATTAAATAAAAATTAACTAATATCTGTTCTATTTTATTCATATACTAATATGAAACCATAGTTAGTATAAGAGACAATAAGAAGCTGTAGAAAAGAAGGCAACAGTGACAGACGGTTTAATACTACAAATCATTCTTAAGCTATTGATATTTTGGTCAACAGATGGAACTAAACTTGTGAATTAAAACTGAACAAAACAACTAAAATTGTGAATGATAAGTAGTAAAACACTTTTGACTATTTTTATAGCAATAGTAGGTAATATTTGGATTACTTCTTCGATTTTTGTTAAAAAATATTTCCGTTCAATAATAAATAAAGCATTTATATAATTTCATTCAGATCATTTTTAATTATGCCATGGATTAGTTTTTTTTTCTATGACTAGGTATATGTTTAATTTTTATATAGTATTTATGGTTATTGTAGATTTTTAGTTTTTAGGTTTTGTTTAAGTTATATTGTGTATATTTATTATAGTATGTTATTTAAAAATAGCATTTAACACATTAAAATACAATAGAACATTTGTGGGGTATGATTCCATTCTATAGAAAAAATCCATTCCTTTTTACAGATCCACAGAACATTGAAATATCAAAGTAATTCTACTTGGTTTAAAATTAAATTGTAAATTGCATGTTCTGAATTATTATTATTATAGTATTCAGTAATTATTTTTTCCTTTTTTTAAAAAGTTAGTTCGTGAAGGAATGTATACATCTCCGTCTCGCTTACACTACCATTGGAAATATAACCCCATATAAAATCAACTGCCCAAGCAATTATCTCCGTCCTTTCCTCTCTCATAATTTATACAGGAAAGTATTCGTACATCTTCGTCTGACAACATGAATTGAAAGAAACAGTCGAACCGTGCATTTGACTGAAAATAGTAATTATTATTTGCTAGTTTTTTGACTATCGATTGTTTCGACTGTTTAATAATAACATAAAACTAAATAAATATCATATATACTTATATTTGACGCTCTGAAGTTGATACGCTCTCTTGTTCATGATATTTTTGTTGAACATTATCAGTGATGTAGTAAATAAAACTTATTAATAATTTGTTGATTATTAAAACTTAATGGGAATTAGATTTAATTAAATGAAATTTTAAAAGGTTAGTGTTATTTTAGTATACCGATATTTGTTATTATAATTAATGTTATATATCGAATATATTGCTGATTGTCAAAACAAGTCTATTATGAGAAAAACATGATTAACTTTATAAATTGTGGTCGAATTTCGGCCACAGGGCCATCAGTAGTAGCAATTAACCGCAAATAAAAGAAGAGTCTTGAAATTACGCCTGAAGCTCACCCTAGTCTACAACTCTCCGGCATGGAGAAGATACAGCTTCCTATATTTGAGGTTTATTTTTTTGAGTTATTATTTTTTGGTAGTCGCATGCAAAATATAAACGAATGTTTAAATTCTACTCTCTCGCGCTTCGCTGTCAAACAATTGCATTGTGGTTTGAAAAGGGAAAGGAAAAGAACGGCAGAAAAGTGCATTCTGCCATAGCCGTGAATGAATTATGAATCACACTCAGTTTACACACAATAGCCGGATGGATATCGAGTTAAACGCCAAAACAGACGTAACACTTGTGAGACTAAGGAAGCGAGAAAGCAAGAAAAAAGAGATGTTTCTGAAAGACAAGAAGGTCTACTTGATCGTGCTGGATTCGGAATGGAAATACACTGAAAAACTCTGACATGTAGATTGAAATATAAATAAAACAGCCTGCAATTTTAATTAGTTTTAATTATTTTTCCCTTCCTTTATTCATCAAAATAGGTCATATCTACACAATAGTAGATACATCTCATAGTATGTTTCACTATTATTATGATCTATTCAAAATAGCAGTGAACCTATGTCATCAAAATGTATAATGCCTGTCAAGAAGCTTATTGAAGTTTGTAAATTCGTTTTAATGGCACCTAATATTTTTCTTCTCATTCTATTCTAGTTAGAAAGAGATAGAATGCTATCTGATAAGTTCGAACATGTAACCGAGTCAAAAGGCCATAAACCGGAAAACATTGTTTTGGTGTTTTGCTTATTTTGATGAATCTAAAATCGCTGCTTAATATTTTTGATTACTCTGATTGAAAATGCCCAGGCCAAATAAATAGTCAGTCACTATAACCAAAATCTCCCAAATTGAAGGGAAACAATATAATTTTGGATTCAGCGAGAAGAAAGTATTTACATACCCTCTATTCAAAATTAAATTTATGAACAGTATAAAAACGACGAGTAGTTTTGTTAATATAAACATAATTTAATAAAATTATTTCAGAGATAACTGGTAATATGAAAAGTACTCATAGAAAACTTAAGGATATGCAGCTATTTGTGGGATAAAAGTCATCACTTGTGTACAGACCTAGGTATTTCAAAATGGAACATTATACCTCCTTTGCCAAGAAGCTAATAAAAAGAATGTAAAGAAAACAAAAGTTGATGGAAAAAAGTAAAAGTTAACTAACATTTGACTGGGTTTTTTAAATCAAAATATTTTTTTAATAATGCATTACTAAAAGCAAAAAGATCCCAACAAGTGATCAGCAAAAGCTGTAGTTGGCTTGTAAAATGTAAAGTAAATTTTGAATATACCATGTCAAAGAATAAAGTGATTCAAATTATTACTTGGTAAATATAAATTATATATAGTGTAACGAATATTATAGTATAATAAATTGTGTTTTATGTAATTTACATTTTTAGAAATAGGCCTGAAAAAAGATAAATACTACATAAATACACGCTCTACAATAACACCATTCAGTCTGGATGAACTCCATCAGACACACAGAAGAATAAATAAAGAAATGGTGGAATTGTGGACTAGTGTTAAATTGGAAGCTAACACCTTAATCAGTAATTTGAATAGTGCCTCAGAATGTGACAGTGAGTGAATGAAACTTTCTGGAGGTAGGATAATGATGCAGTGCTAAGTGATCAAGACAAAGTAATGAGAATGGAAACGAGTAAATGTAACATAAGTATATAATTAATATAGGATAACTATAGTAAAATGTATTGTAGAGTGTTAAATGTTTATGTGCATAAGTATGTTTGTAATTGTTCAGAATATATATGAGCATTTGGTTAAAATGTACGAGCAGATGATGAATACTAACTGTTTTTTCAGATCAATCATTTCAATCAGTTAGAGAGAATATAGTGATTAAATCTAATTTTATGAAGAAAAAATGTACACAGGTAGTAACGAAGTAAAAACTAAAGAAAAGATATACATTAGACATACTGCAATGTTAAAATAAATTATATTTATTTTGTTTCATTATTTTATTTATATTAGAATGTTGTTATATATCGAAGTTAAAATAAACTAAAATGCCTAAAATGTCAACGTTAAAAGCGGCAGCATTGCACCGGTTTTGGCGTCATAAATTAAGATGATAATTTCAGTACGTGAGTTTCAGTCACGTCAAGCTCATTTATTCAGTCGCACTTATTTTTCAATAACATAATGTAACAAATCTTTGTAGTTGTGATACTAAGATACAAAAACAAATAGACAGAGATCAGACAGGGCAGGATTCAAGTCTACCGCATGAAGTATCATCAATACTCCCACCCAAAAACAATTAGAAAATATTTGACGGTACACATAGTTTTTTACTATAAATTTTTCTCATCTTCCTGGAAAAATCGATCAATTTTTCGCTTTTCGAAATGCTATGACAGTCAGATTAGACGGCACAATATCTAGTGAGTCCCAGAACTTCCCATTGAAGTGCAACAGTGTATCCTTCACAATACAAAAGAGGTTGACCCTGCATCTGTGGCTCGTTATTGCTGGTGTTTCTTGCAACAATACATCCTATAATTTATTCAACTTTCATCGCTCAAAGTCACAAATATGACAAATACATCTTACATTAAATATGCTTACTACAATCTTAATTTAAAAATTAATTTATTACTACTGTTCTGTTGTACTTGCATTAATACACAAGCAATGTGAGTACGAGATTAATACATCAGGATGCATTTCCCAAATTAAAATAATATGAAACTAGTTAACCTAAGTTAAGAGTAGCACTTATGCACTATACAAATACATGTGGTTTAATTCGCTTCAATTTTCTGATATCCTGCGTATTGTCCAGTTATCCTGCGTGCTTCCACGTTTCTGTGATTTAGTAACCTCTTTTTATGTTTTAATGCGAAATCTTGGATCACTTCATAAATCTATTTGATTTCGAGATTACCGTGCAGCTCTTTGTTGGTTACGTAGGGATAAGCATTGGTAATTAATCGTAGAACTTTGTTTTGGCAGCGTTGGATTCCTAGTTGGTTTGATATTTTAGTCTTTAATTTTAAGTCAATTTGAGTACATCTTGCGACTAACTGGTACAGTTACTTGATTTTGAATCTGATCTGCTTTGCTTTTTGCCTAACATGATGTAAATTGCCATTAAAATAGCCAAAATACATGCAAACGCCTATTAAATAATATAATAAATTCACTTCTAAATTTGCCAAAAAGAAAATAACATCGCTAAATTTCTTGATTCATCTCTAAAGCCCTACGAATATCCAATTCAGTTTACTTGTCCTTTTAATGAAAATTGAATATTGAGGTTAAGACCTGAATGATTAAGTGATTTCTTTTCACGCGCACCATGAAATTAGTTCAGGATATTCTTAAAAATTATATTGAATCTGTCAAATATTCTCTAAAATTTGATTATCTGATTTATCTCAACTTTAACTGGAACGACATGGTGCCTATATCCATATCATTTCATTTGTTCAAATTATCGATAATCATAATTCTGTAAATGTTCAGGGTTTATCGTTTATGTTAAGAGATGAAAAAGTGAAAAGACACCAAACAGAAACTTATTCTGGGCACATTGCCGTTTAGCGAACATGTGGATTGGGGTTACTCGATATACGATATTTAAAGAACATAATCAGGCAATTTTAATAATATAATTAAAGTTTTATCATTGTTACATGCTGCTCAATAGTGCAATTTATTATAGTAATTTGACACAATCAGTAAATAATAAACTCAGGCTAAACACATACGGACAAAACAACATGGACACTACAGGCTATAAACATCTACCCGCCATTTGAAAAGCCCTATGCTAGTATGTTACTAGGTTTCTCCTCCTCTCCTACTAGACATTCTACACAGAAAACCTCATATGAAATTTGCATTCTTCATGAGTAAATTTGTAACCAAATTTCTAACTTCCTTATAGTGTTGAAAAATCTCTAACGGATGTTTAATGCAATTCAAATCGAAACTTGAAGCTTTCTGGTCATATTATTAACTTCCTGTAAGTACTGTAACAATTCTCTGTATAATATGATAACCATTATACCATCAAAGACATATGGCAGTGTTTAATACACCTCCAATACACACACCATTACCGATAAAAAAGTATTTATAAATTATCTTAAAAACGTATATACAAAAACTAAACTCAAAACTTATTCCTGTACTGAATATGAAAAACATTTCAACTAGAAATAAATACAGTTATCTAGTCTGGAAGTTATTTTCTCCAACCTTATTTACTTCAGGATTGCAATCTAGAATTATGGAGTAGTACTTGGCTTTCCCTTATTTCGTTAATAACATAAAAGTTCACACTTTGGTGCGATAGATCTATTATTTCATATTGTATATCTGGCAACTTTGGAAGTTATGCGTGTGAACATGAAAATAATTAAACTTTATCAAGCATCTTACGATGGTTACTTAAATTAGTCGAATTTATTTGATATTCGATCGATAGGTTAATTTTCGTCTATCTGCTTTTCATCATAATAGTGAATGTAATTATGCAAAAATGATTAAATTATACGCTGATCTGCCGCTGATATAATCTGACATCACCAAAGATAACGTTGAGCTTAAAAAAATCTACATGATGTAATTCGCATTGTAGAGCTATATGGGTTGAAAGTTAATAAGAAAGGCCAAGCTATTGATAACTAACGGATCGGCTGCTATTGAAAACGTAAACAATATTTAGTTAGGACAAATAGAAGAGTTAAAGAACTTGGGATCAGTAATACAACAATAAAAGTTGCATCTAGAGCTAAATTAAAAAACCAAATCAGCCAATCCGCAAAAGCTTTCTAGAGCATCTCTAAAAAGGTGCATGTGGAAATGTGAAAATATTACAATCAAAACAAAAATCCCACTCCTAGAACACTTATTTTGCCAGTTTATCTGTGTGGCTCCGAGATTTGCACTCTGTCTTTTTACTAAGTGCGATGGTTAAAGCAAATTCTGCAACTTTCTCTTAGAAGTCATATTAAGAATAAAGTTGTTCGATTATGGTGTGAAAACCAGAGCTGGACAAAATACATGATTTGGTTTAATTAAAATACAAATTATAATAATAAATAAAATAAAACATACAAAATACGACGGTGAATCAAATAAAAACCGTAATTTTATTATTCAGCTTAGCACGTAATTCCGATCTAGAGGATTCGATGCTCGAGTGTTCTTTGGCTTATGAGGAGGGGGAAAACCGGTGTGGGTAGCAGCTGTGCTCGATTCTGTCCATTACGGGTGTCGGCTACCGAGAAATATATAATAATTTTAATATCTATAAATAATTAGTCAACTAAATTAACAAAAACTTAAACGATAAAAATATTGCTCCGTTGCATTTCTCGATATTTCTCAGGCCTTCGACAAGGTTTGGCACACTAGACTGCATGTTAAATTGAAAAAGCTTTTGCCCCATACGCACTTTCAATTGCCGAAATCGTACCTCACAGAGAGACATTTTATTGTCAAACAGGGTGACGAATACACTGACCTACACCCAATATATTCGAGTGTTCTGCAGGGCAGTGTCTTGGCACATTGTTATATCTTATGTATACAGCTGACCTACCGACCTCAAGAAACACAACTGTTGCAACATATGCTGACAATACAACGGTTTTATCATCACACGAGGATCCAATATCAACCACAAGAAACCTCCAACTTGAACAACAAAGTTGAATTCTGGTTGAAAACGTGGCGTATCAAAGCAAATGAGACAAAATCTGCCCATGTGACATTCACTCTTTGCAGAAGAACATGTCCCTCAGTAAAATTGAATAATCATGAACTTCCACAAGCAGACAACGTTAATATCTGGGAATGCATTTCGATCGACGTTTGACATAGAAAAAACATATAGTTACAAAACGCAAACAGCTTGAGCTTAGACTAAACCAAATGTATTGGCTGAGGGCGTAACTCTAAATTATCATTAAATAATAAAGTTTTGCTTTATAAGTCAATACTTAAGCCCATTTGGACCTATGGTATTGAACTGTGGGGTACTACTAGCAAATCTAACATAGATATCCTCCAGTCATCACCGATGCCCCATATTACGTATCCAACAAACTGATTCAGCGTGATATCCCCATAGAATCCATAACCAGTGTGATTCGGAGTGTTAGTACGAAGTACTCTGAAAGACTATTAGTGCATTCCAATCATAGAAAAAACAGAAATTTCACGGTGTAGGCGACCTTGGGGAAAGGTTTTGTTTAGTTCAATCAAATGTAGCGCTGCGATCGCAAATTGTGATTGGGTAGTTTAAATTCATGGTGCCGCCACTGTACATGGAACGTGATTGGTCGATCAAATTGTGTGAAGTCAGCATTTTCTATAGCCGTCCCTTTTTAAGTTTGTTGTGTTAAGGTTTTGGTTTTTGTTTAGATGAAGAAATCTTCGTTTTACGTTGTTGCATAAAAAAGTCTTACAAGAAGGTAATAATTAAGATAACTGGATAATTAGTAGTAATAAATATTACTTTTAATTGTAAAATATCCCTAAAATATTTGTAATATTTTTTAGAACAATCAGTGTTCAATAATTTTATAGTAGAGTTATTGTATATTTAAATTTGATTGTATTGTTAAGAAAATATTTGTTACAGTGCCATCAATTAAAAATTTAATTGCTTTTTTTAGGGGATTTATTACCTTAAAGAAATCTATTTCGTCTAAATTTACAAATAACTGCATTGGTTTAACAAATCTTAACCAAGATTGCTTAAAGAATTATGTTAGGTCATGGAGGTAGAAACAGCATCCTTCACCTAGTATGTTCGAGAAATCTTTAAAGGGCCACATCATCACTTCAGTCTTTTTACATTATTCACCCGGAGAAAATTGTGAAGAAGATGAACATGCTAGATAACTTATATTCTTTTTTAACGGGACATCTAGTACCACTTGAGGTTGTTAAATCACCAGTTGAGTCTATATTTTCAGTTCCAGAGAACTTTGCTCTGTGAAGAACAAGAGTCTAATATTGTATTTTAGTTCTATTTCAGGTTATTTAACAAAACTTCTAAAAAAGTCTTCTAAAAAAACTTTGTCTACATTCTATATTAAGTAGTTCCACAGATTACTCTAAAATCTAAATATGTTTAAAAAACACAAACATTTTTAGTGTTTCAACTGTCCAATCCATAATGATTTTCACGACCAAATTTTAAAAGTTATTATGAGGTGTGATTGTATTTTTGGTTTAATGAAGTTAATGCAATATCAACAGAGATGAATTTAAAGTTTACCTTCAATATATCAAGATAAGTTAGAACTCTAATAGATCCTTTAAAATTGATGGCACTAAACAAATATGGGAAGGCGTTATAGAAGAATTATAGATATTTTAATTTTTCCTAGAATAGAGTTTCTAATCTTTAGAGTTTCTACAAAATTTACTGTCAGGTGTTCAATTCAAATACTGCCCAACCCTAGTACCAATCAGTGAACAGTTTCACTGCAAATGTGCATTTTTTAAATGTATTTTTCATATAATTATTATAATTATAAATTAATTCGGTTAGATTGTAAAAAAGAATTAATTTTTTTTGGGTTTAGAACCAAAACGGCAATTATAAATTATTTGAATATTAATTTTTGCCTAAGAAAAAAATTTAAAAAAAATCAATGAATTGGGCATTTAATTACATAATATTTTGTCGTATTTATAACTTTACTTTCACTTATAACTTGAATTTTTCGTTTTGTTTTTGTTTGTAAATTGTCTATGTATGTAGTATCACATTTTGGTTAGATTTTTAAAAATCAAAACACACTGAAAATATATCTATCAGGGAGCTTGACCGACTTCGTCGCTATATAATCCGATATGGTAAGGTGGTGCTATTTCATCTAGCTCCCGCTACACATTTGTTGACGATTATACACAACTTTTCCTTCGCAACTCTGCTATAAGAGTTTTATAATTCATTCGAATCTCATCGAATCGCATTCCTCTCTCCTAATAAGTATAATTTTTTACAAGCATTACTGTTTGATATAATCTTGCTGACCATTGTGATTTATGATATTGTAGATTGCAACACCTTTTAATTAGGATACCAATTTTAATAATAAATTCATTGCACTAACAATATTACTCACATAAAGAAAAATAAAAGAGCAACGTAATATAAAATAATAAAAATGAAAAATCCGGCATTAAAATTTAGACATATATTAAGCAAAATAAAAATAATAACAAAAATATTTGAGTTTTTCCAATAGTAGAAAATGTTTAGATTTTATGATTTTAATATATTGTCAGCTCGTGTTAAAGAATGCGCCAAATTGTGATAATAAAATGTCATAATAATAATAAATCATCCGAATAAACCGTTAAAATAAAACGTTTTATATTTAGAGTTTTAAAAAATACCTATAATTAACTAAATTTCCGTTATCATTTAAGGGAATATTTATTATATAAAATAACAATCATATAACAGAACGGTAAAGTATTTATTTATTAAAATCCAAAATTTTTCCAATATGACTTTTAATTTTATTAAATAAAACTAACATAGTTAAAGGTTGACATAAAGCACTGAGGTAAAAAACTTAATAGGCAAACAGGTCAAACTTAATAGCAACTATATACAAAAAATTTATTATTGCTGTTACATTTTGCTTCGATAAAAACAATGTTTATTTCAGCTTACCTTCAGAAATAAGCTTCAATTAACAATGTGTGATATTTTCAATTGTCGCAACTTAACGAACGAAATCTGCGATCCTGCAAAAAAAAGGATCACAGACCCAACGGAACCGATGTATCGCAAGGACTGAAAGCGCGAATATACAGCTGGGGACGCCGCACGGCTCCAGTGCCAGACGCCTGGACCAGCAACGGATAAATCGATCCCTAATGTCACAGGGTCGGAATAGCCATATTCGATCACTGACAACAAACATGACTATTGGGGCTCAAATGATTTCGACTTGATGATGTCTAATTAGATTATACAAACACAAATGTGAAAAACTGACGAAATTATAATAAAAAGTAACATACAATTTTTAAATTAAAAATTAAATAATTAAAGTATTTATATGTAGTAACAATATAAAGTTTCAATTATTTAATTAATAAGTGATAAATATTTACAAACAAATTGAAGATAAATATCCCGCATAATATCAAAACACTATAGGCAATATTTTATATAGAACTACTGTCGTCATCTATTAGCCCACAGATGATATGGGCTAATAGATGATATGTTTTCTGTATTTAGAAAACTGTAAAACCGACCTATAGATGCCGCTGTCATACTGTTATTGTAAAAACAGACCTATCATTACACAGTACATACACTTCCATAATGGTGAACTGGAAATCATATGTTTTTGTAAGTGAAATATTTATGAAAAATTATTTTAAGTAAGTAATTACAATCATTTTTTTAATGTAGACTTTATAGATGAGTACCAATAGGTGATTTTGTTGTATTGAAAATGAAATCTAAAATATTCTTTGTGTGGTGTGATAGGGATTTATAATCTGTCATGGCTACAATTCGCCTTGGTATAACTTGACGTGGTTGTTGAAAATTCATTCATTTAATCAAATTTGAATATTTAGGAGTAATATTTGCCAAATACGCTTTAAAAAAGTATAGGATTTTTATCAATAAGGGATTCAACTAATAGGAGGTACAACAAAAAAGATATAGATTTTTTCGTAAAGCATTTGTAGTTGTCTGATACACTCGTTGATAGTTTTATTTGATTTTGATATTCAATGTCGCATTTCAGAGTGACACCCATTAGGTCTTTGTTTTCTAGTTACAGATAATTGGAATATATATTTTATAAAGATATGTGTACATATAGTATGTAACATATATATATATATATATATATATATATATATATATATATATATATATATATATATATATATATATATATACTAATATGTATTTATTTATTTATTAATAACAAAATATAATAATTTCATGTGTGATTTATCTTAGTAGTAATTACTGTCAGCTAAGTAACAAGTAGGGTGAAATTTTGTTTTTTAGTAATCATTTCAAAGTTCTGACTATTATTTGCTTTTAACAGCTATTTAAAATTTGTTTTTGAAAAAAATACCATACAGATTAATAGATTGATCACGTATTATAAGTTATTGCTTTTAGCAAAGCCTAAACAACTCTGAGATCGTTGAATTATAAGGGAATGTGTGTCATCAGTAAGTGGAGGAGCTTAAAACGCTTCGTCTATGGCAGATCCAGCTAACACATTCGCTGCTGCAAGCACTAGCCGCCGTAAGCGTGTGCTGCAATCGCAGCTGCGATCTGAGGCCAAGCGTCTACGGAAAACTTCCCAGGAAGATTCCAGTTCACAAACAAGAAATAACTGTTCAGTAAACAAATTAGGAGGAAATTCAAAGGTAATTACTATATAAGAGTCAAAAAATGTTTAATAAAATTGATGAATGAATAATATGTATTTGGTATCAACACATTTTTTAACATACCTTTAATGTCAATGAAATTTCTTTAAGGTTAAAACAACTAAATCATTTGGTTTAAGTAATAAAAGGGAGCGTTCAAGTTCACAATCTAAGGCTCAAGAAGACTTAGCATCTAGCTCTACAAATAAGGTCATAAAAAATAATAGTAATCAATTATATCCTAGACGTTCATCAAGATCAAACCCTATTGATCTAACACCGATAGATTTAGAAGGTCCTGAACACAAATTAAGAAAAAAAAGTAAAGCAGATAAGGGAAAATCTAAGTCTCAACCAAAAGATACAGATAACTTGATAATTTCAGAACCATCGACATCATCAGGATCTCCAAATCCCAAGAGAATTAAAAATCACCTAATAACAAGTGAAAATTTGGATTCTAATAATAAGCACAGTGAAAGTAAAAGCAGAAGTAATAAAAGGGAAAAAGACTTGGATCTTAAAGAACATAAATTCAAAGATAACGAGAAAGATCAGGTTAATTTCAGTTCTCAAGGCGACACAGATTCCAAGAGTAATTCAAAGAAACACAAGAATAAAACTGATAAACATAAAGAATCTAGTCTAAATATTGAATTAAGCTACACGTTGAGTTTTGAAGCAAGTACATCAGGATTAAACAATACATATCCACAAGTAAATTCACTACTTTTACTTTATACAGTTATATATATGTATATGTATGTAATTCCTATTTTAGCTTCATAAATATCCATTGCGCAGCCAGTCTAGAACACAAGATTCTTCAGTAGTATCTAGTTCATTCTCAAGCTCTACCAAAAGTTATCAAAGCAAAATACCACAATCGAAACAGAACTGGAAAAGGTAATTATGAGTTACATGATCCGTTACAAAGAGAAATATTCAATATATTTCTAAATCATATGCATAAATTGTAATTGATCATATATTCTGTTTCTATAAGACCTGTACCTAGCAAAAAAGAATTAGTAGCACTGGGGGCAGCGAATAGCAGTAACACTAATCTAAGGCCAGTGGCTTTATCACCACAGCATACTAATTCCGGTATCATAAAGGACAATTTATCGGAGCCTAGACTTAATAGAAGTGGCGTTATTTTAAGGAGGAGCACAAGAAGCAGCAAAGGTAAGAATTTTATTTTTCGAATTTTCTATTATTTGTTACTATACCCTATACTTTACAACGGTAAAATATATTAATAGATTTAAGCTGTAAGTTTCGTTTCATGCTTTTGAAGTTTCTAATTTTGTTTTATTGATAGTTTTGGGTCTGAAATTAAATTATTTGGGGAAAAGGTTTTAATGGTTATTATTTTATTGTATTTTCAGGTAAATACATAGTATTTATCTAATCGCCTTTTAGCATAGTGCAATTTATGCGTAATAAAATATAGATTCCTTTTTCATTAAGAATGTAATTAAAACTCAATAGCGTAAATATCGGTTGCCCTGAGCTATTTTATCAGTTTAAAATTGAATGTAATTTGTATTTATCTATAAAAGGATTCTACATTTATTCTTATTATAAGTAATAAATATTTATTAGAGCAATTTCAATTTTTACTATCTATTGTATTCATGTATCCATAGGTTAGCTAAATTGATTTTTATTTCTTGGAATATATTGGTGTACTGTATAAAACTTTACCTAACCTCATTATAAGGGTTGCAGGTATCTGAATATAAGTAAGACATTTTGCTCGTCTTGCATTAGTGTAAGTTTGGCTTCACGGTCGTTCTTATGGTACTAAAATATCAGAGTTTGAAGTAATACGTGCATAGATACAATATTTGTTTCCAATTATCAAAATTCATTGTTGAATATAAATATACATTGCTAACGCTTGGTATATAGTAACGTTATTACACGGATATTTCTCGGCAGGTCAAGGTACGTCAACAACGGGTTCGTGTGCCAGTTCGAGTGGCGGCGCTAGCGGCGGCGGGGGCGCAGCAAGCGGCCGAAGAACCGTTAGTAGTAGTGGTAGAACGCATAAAAGTGGTGTCCAAACAGGTAGTGGAATACAAGTTCAAATTCAGCCCCCTCCACCTGCATTGCTACCCGCACCACAAAATACTCGCGTAATGGCAGCTGATCAGCCATTAGCTGACGTGCCGAATACTGGTCTGTCAGGTAAGTTTATTTCCAAAAGGATAACTTTAGGTTAACATTACTTCAAATTTCCGGTTAATACATATCAGTAATCTAATATTGTTTATTTATTAAACAATAAATATATTTTTTATCAAGTCACTTAGACAAATGTCACTTACAAGTTGTCATATTTTAAAAATTAACACAAATAACAAATTATTTTAAAAATGGATAGTCAATCAAGTTTAATTAGCTTTTTATCTTTTATGGATGAATATAGCTTAGGTATTATTAGAGCATTTAGTAATTATCCTAATAATATCTTTTAGCTACAGATGAGCCTCCTTCACCTCAAGAGGCATCTCAGGCTGTACCAACAGGTGGTGCTCCGTCAGGACCAGGAGCTGATTCTGAAAGTGACGATAGTGAAGTTGGTCGTCTGCAAGCATTGCTCGAAGCCAGAGGTCTTCCTCCGCATTTGTTTGGAGCTTTAGGTCCTCGAATGCAACATTTACTACATCGAAGTATGGGATCTAATAGCTGTAAGTTCATAAAATTTAATGTTAAAAACGTCTTTTCATATTTTTATATTTTATTCAGCTGTCGCTAGAGCTCAAGCCCTATTACCAGGTCTACAAGCAACTGGTGATGAGGGACAACAATTACAAGCCGTAATTGAAATGTGTCAAGTATTGGTAATGGGGAATGAAGAAATCTTAACAGGATTTCCAGTTAAACAAGTTGTTCCAGCCCTTATTAATCTTCTTCAAATGGAACATAACTTTGATATTGTAAGTTTTTTTTGTGTAATTTCTTTTTCTTACTTTTATCTTGTTAGATCAGTTAAAGGTTAGTATTCGATCAATTTGTTGTATTGTTAATCTACTATACAAAAAATTGAGAGAGTTAGCTTATATATCATATTGGCATGTATATTTATATATATATATATATATATATATATATAATATATATATATATATATATATATATATATATATATATATATATATATATATATATATATATATGGGTATCATGAGGGTTGTTTACAAAATAGCCATATTTCTGATATTCCTTTAAATATGCCTAAAGTAACATATTTGCATACCAGGTGCAGTCTCTTTTTAAGGTTAGGTTGACTGTGTATGCTTTTGCAAACAATATTTTATTCCCTAAATGTATCGTTTTTATTTATTTAATTTTGTATTTTAGATGAATCACGCGTGTCGTGCTCTAACTTACATGATGGAAGCCCTACCAAGATCTTCTAATGTAGTAGTTGATGCTGTTCCTGTTTTCTTGGAAAAATTACAAGTAATTCAGTGTATGGATGTGGCAGAACAGTCATTAACCGCATTGGATATGCTTTCCAGAAGACATGCAAAAGCAATTTTACAGGCTGTATGTATTTAGTTATAGTTCTGATAAACGTTATTTTTCATATACATTTTTTAGAGGGGAGTTTCAGCTTGTCTGACATATTTAGATTTTTTTCCAATAAATGCTCAACGAAATGCTTTTGCAGTTACCGCGAATTGCTGCATAAATTTAACATCGGAAGAATTTCAGTATATTCAAGTATGTTTTTAACGATATATTATTTATCAATTTTTAACTATTTATATTTTAGGACTCATTGCCTTTACTTGCCTCTAGGCTCACACAACAGGATAAAAAATGTGTTGAAAGTGTATGTTTAGCGTTTTCAAGAATTGTTGATAGTTTTCAGTTAGAGCCTGCTAGATTGCAAGAAATCGCCAGTCCTGAACTTTTGACCAACCTACAGCAGTTGTTGGTAGTAACGCCGCCTATAATAAGCACAGGAACGTTTATAACAGGTATAAATAAAATGAAAAATATTGTTTATATAAAAGTAAATTTAATGTTTATTATTCCAGTCTTAAGAATGCTATCTGTAATGTGCGCAAATTGTCCTGATTTAGCTTTAACGCTATTGAAACAAAGTATAGCTGAGACCCTTTTATATCTTTTGACTGGATCGGCAGAAGTTAACCAAGACAATATCGAGCTTGTTCCTCGACAGCCACAAGAATTGTTTGAAATAACTTGTTTAATTGGCGAACTTATGCCAAAATTGCCTACAGGTACTTAATATAATATTGTGTATTATATATATTGTAAAAGCTATTATTTCCCAGATGGTATTTTCTCAGTGGATTCTCTGTTAGAAAAACAAGTAGTTATAGCAAAAGATCAGCCTATTTGGCAGTGGAAAGATGATCGAGGCTGGTGGCATTCATATGGACCAGTAGATATAAGAATTATTGAATCAGCACATCAGAATGGTGAAGATGAAGTTAGTTTAAATACTTTAGGTAAAAAAATTGTTATAATTGATTACTTAAAATTAAGCAATGTTTTGCTTTATTTACAGGTAGGATATACACAATTGATTTTCATTCTATGCAACAAATTAACGAAGATACTGGAACGGCAAGATCTGTACAAAGACTAAGTACCCCAACAAATAACCGAATGGGAGCACTAGAACCAATGCAATCCTCAAATAGGCCTAATTCTGCTAGTCGTGATGCCCGAGTGGCTTGTTTACGCGAAGAACGTGGTCTAGCTGCATCTTTTATTAGGTATTATACTTTTCATGAAGTACTGACATTAATTCATATAATTTTACTAAAATCTCAATTACAAATAATATATTGCTTTAGGTTATGTTATTCACTAAAATATATGAAGTTTTATACATTGTAGATCACTATTTTCTGTGTTATATGAAGTATATTCCTCAAGCGCTGGTCCAGCAGTGCGTTGTAAGTGCCTAAAAGCTTTGCTGAGAATGGTTTATTACGCGAGTCCAGAACTATTGAAGGAAGTATTAAAAAACCAAATAGTGAGTAGTCATCTAGCTGGAATGATGGCTTCCAGTGATTTAAGGATTGTTGTTGGCGCTCTACAAATGGCTGAAATTTTAATGAATAAACTTCCTGACGAATTTGGTGTCCATTTTAGGTAGTATTAATTTTTGTTAAAATGTTAATGTAATTGACTGATTATGTTAATAATTTAGGAGGGAGGGAGTTCTTCATCAAATTAATAGACTAGCAGATCCTGAGGTTCCTCTTGGCGTTAGCCCACCTAAATCAGCCAGTTGTAGTTCTGCATCATTTTTATCAGCAGTCGAATCTCAACCAAGCACTTCTCAACCCTCTAGTAGCAGTACAAGTAATTTACAGGTTACTGCAAATGGATCGGCATCACTAGTAAGTTATTTCTATTAGTGTAATCAAAAATGTACAAAAACATTTGTTTTATTTAAATTAGGTTAATACACCCTTAACCTCTGCAATATATACTTCGACACCAGAAACGCGGTTACAGGATAGTGATGTACGCTCGCCAAGCCCAACCGTGAGATTAGGAGATGTTCTTAAAAGGAAAAGAGCTGCTAAACGAACAGGAGTTAGTAATGCGAATAGATCTAAAACAAGACAAGACGATGTTTCCCTTTCTCCTTCGCTTATGCAGGATTTTTTTAGTAAAGCTGCATCATGGGCTTCTGCTAATTCTACCACACCCGCAGCAAACCAAAGATCTAGGTAATAATTTCTAAATAATTTCAAACTAAATTCTATCATATGCTTTTTTTTAGATATACTGGTTCGTCATCTAAAAGTAGTTTTCTACAAAGTTTAAATCCGGCCCGATGGGGTAGAAGCGTAAATTCAACAAACGAGAGAAATTATAGTAAAGATTCCTTGACTAATATTTCTAAGTCTGCATCTAATTCTCATATTACAGCTGGAAATAGAGAAAAGACAAGATCTTGGATAAGGGAACAAGCAAATAAATTTATTGAAGCATATTCAAGTAAGTATATTTTTAACTTATATTTTGTTAACTATTAAACCTAAGGAGAATTATGATTGATCTGGCTTTTTCATGCAGATCCTAACAATAATTTTCCTAACATAAATATTGGAGATCTCTGTGTTTGTGATTTGAAGTAGTAATCAAAACATCGTTCCTCTCCATACAAATTATATATATATATATATATATATATATATAAACTGAAGAAAATAAAAAAAGAATTTAAAAGAAATAAGGAATAAAATATAAATTATTGTAGGTCATGAAGATGAGCAGCATCCGGCCACAACAGTTCTAACTAGATTAAAGTTTGCCATTGATAAATTACCTACAGGGAAATGTGCAGAAGCATTGCTTGAGTTGAGGGAAATTTTAATCGAATCAGATATTTCTCCATTTGAAGTTAATTATTCTGGTCTTATTAAAGCCTTACTAGCGTATTTAGCGGACGTCAATGGTCCTTTTGATAGGGAACAACGCCTGAGAATTTTACTCAACGTTTTTGCTGATTTTCCATTGGAATATAATGTTAAAGAAATAAACAGTATAAATTCAACCTGGATGGGAGCATTAGTTCAAAAATTAAACGGTAATGTATATATCTTTAGATTGATATTATATCTAAATTAAATATATGTATTCAGGTTGTGTATCGCAACTTGAACAGTTCCCTGTAAAAGTGCATGATTTACCAGCAAATTCTGGGGCTGGAAGAGGTGGAACAAGTGCTTTGAAATTCTTCAATACACACCAGTTAAAATGTAATTTACAAAGACATCCAGAGTGTAATAATTTGAAGCAGTGGAAAGGTGGTACAGTTAAAATTGATCCTCTAGCTTTAGTACAAGCGATTGAAAGATATCTAGTTGTTAGAGGTAGGTATTCTTAGAATATTACACTACAATATATTTAATTGCACTCGTTTTAGGTTTTGGAAGACTGAGGGATAAGGATAGTACTGAAAGTGATGATGGCGATTCAGACACTGACATTGATGATACCTTAGCAGCAGTTGGCATATCACAGTCTGGTACTAGGCATAAGTTACAATTTCTCATAGGTATTTATTGTTATATATATATTTTTTTCCTAATTACATTTTTAATTATCATTAGGTAATAATGTTCTTCCATATAACATGACAGTTTATCAAGCTGTAAGACAATTTTCAAATAATGGGAATGATCAAAGCGAAACTGATACTGATAATGAGACTCCTTTAGGAAATGCAGGAATATGGGTTCAAACTCATGTAATTTACTATCGGTTGGTATATTTTATTACCTAATAATAGCACTTGCCGTGATTATATTAAAACTAACAGTTATTATACTCATTATAACTATTTTCAGGCCTTTAAAAGAAGAACCTCCCATTGCTAGCCATAAATCTAGTACAAGTAATAATCCATGGAATCATTCTAGTCGAAAGGGTAAAGGTTCTTCAGGCAAAAGCACGAGAAGAAAAGGTGATGAATTTTGGATAGAAGGTAAAATAAAATATTAGTATATAGTGTCAGTGAATAATTTTATATAATATATTTAGGTATAACACCCACAGTTCAATCACCATTAGCGCCATATTTAACAATCCATCTTCCTGAATCAGTGGCTATTCAAGATGCATCATTAGAAGTTTTATGTCTTCTTAGAATTCTGAATGCATTGAATTCATATTGGAACTATTTATATCCTAATGTGGAATATAAACCTATTTTACCTAATTCAGAATTTATCAATGCAAAAGTAAGTAATATTTTTTTCATAAAAAGTACATAGTAACATAATTATAATTTATTTCAGATTGCCGCAAAAGCGAGTAGGCAATTACAAGATCCCTTAGTAATCATGACTGGAAACTTGCCTAATTGGTTACATCAAATTGCAACAGTTTGCCCATTCCTGTTTCCTTTTGAAACAAGGCAGTTATTATTTTATGCTACTTCTTTTGATAGAGACCGAGCTCTTCAGAGATTATTGGATATGAGTCCAGAGCTAAGTTCCAGTGATTCACAGGTATATTTTGTAGTAAATGGACAAAATAGCCTTTATTATTATTTTACTTGTAGGAAAGGGTAACACCTCGATTGGATCGTCGGAAGCGAACAATTTCTAGGGATGATATATTAAAACAAGCTGAACAAGTAATGCAAGATCTAGCTGGATCCAAAGCTTTATTGGAAGTGCAATATGAAAACGAAGTAGGTACTGGCTTGGGACCTACATTGGAATTTTACGCTTTAGTTTCCAAAGAGTTGCAAAAGGTTAGTCGTTTTATTGCATTTTTTAACAGTTTAAAATTGGATTTGTGTCTATAAAAACAACCATTTTAATTAGCTCAAACTGGATTTCAAGTAGCTTCACATCCATTTCAAGAAAGCGCAATTTCTACGTCTATTGGATAATTTGTATCAGATGTAACTAGGCTTGCTATATCAAAGCTTTACCCTTCTTCGGTGATCTAATATTAATAACTTTGCAAATATATAAACATTAGTACTACCAATGAGTTGGCATCAAACTACCAAGTATCACCAATTCGTATACTACACGAATTATTAGTAAAATTAAGCAATTGTGCATTCATATATAAGGTAAAAACAATTCAATAAGAATATATTCATTCACTTTCATCATAACGGTTCAGTAGTAATAATTTTGGGCAAATGGTAATTTGATTTTTTTTAATGTGAAAAAGCATCTGTAAATTCCTGATATCGTTATAACTGAAATTAAATTAGCATGCGAGCTTTTATACGCTTAACTAATGTTTGTAAAGTAATTATTTTAAAAACGAATTAATTTATCTCAATAGTCACACAAATCAACAAAAAGAAGTCTAAAATAGTAATCATTTTATAAAAGCTTAAGTATGGCAATGTATAAATTTCGCATGTTAACTCAAAATTTAAACATTTGTTTAATATTTTAAATCAATTAATAATCAAAGTGGAAGTGTGAGTTGTACCTTCACAGACAAATGCATACCACCTTTCAAACACTAATAATCAATCCGCCTTAACAACACCACATACTTTTTTGCCATTCGCTAAGCTTCAAATTCCCAAAAAATTAAACAAATTATATTTCAGAACTATCTTTTTAATAACGTAAATATTAAAATTAATAAATAATCCCTATTAACCTATTTACATTTATTCAATCTTGAACTAAAATATCCAGCCAACGTAGCATTACACGCGGAATCGCCTTGAATAAGGATAGTGCAAATTCTGCTTCAATAATCCAATAAACTGTTCAAAGTAACTATGATTAATTGATGATCATAGTCTTTAAATGAAGCACAATTTATGAAAAGAACAAGTAATTTAAAGAAATATTACTGGTTATACTATTTTCGTCTGTAATGTTATTCTTATTATTTATTAAATTTATTAAAAAAATTTTTTAGCATTCGTTAGATTTATGGTATGCTCCAAATGCCAATCAAAGTGAAAGTGAATATATCCACAATCAGTCAGGATTATTCCCATGTCCATTGGGTAGAGGAGCTAAGCTTGGTCCAATAACAAAAATTAAAAGCAAATTCAGATTTTTAGGAAAATTTATGGCAAAGGCTGTGATGGATTCAAGAATGGTAAATAGCCAAATATATTTTATGGTCTTTTATATAATAATAAATGTTTTAGTTGGATCTTCCATTTTCTCTTACATTTTATCGGTGGCTGTTAGGTCAGGAATCGTGCTTAACAATAGCTGATTTACGATATGTTAACCCTGAATTGTATGTGACAATTAGAAAAATGCAAGATATTGTCAGAGAAAGAGATGAAATACTACATAATAATGATTTACCAGAAGAAGAGAAAATTGAACTTGTAAGTATCATATTATTGTTCTCTTTTATAATATAATATATCTAATAAACTCTTTTTTTAGGTTGAAAAACTTCACTATGATGGTTGCTCAATTGAAGATTTAGGATTGGATTTTGTTATACCTGGATACAATGTCGAACTTATTAAAAATGGCAAAAATACCCATTTAACTATACATAACTTACATCAATATGTAAAGGTAAGTCACACTTTAATTAAATACATTATAGGGAATATAATCTTACTTGAAGTATTAATCCATTTCTATTCCTCTATTGACTGCTGTTCTAATGCTAAATAAAATAAACTTACTACAGTTTGATAATTTTTTTCAATTTTCTATTGGTATTTTATTCCACACCATTAATGATAATTAATTTATACTGCTATTACTTACAATTAAGTAAAATTTACAATTCTAGTGACCCTTGATAGTTATTTAGACTATATTGCTCATTCATCATCAACAAAACATGTGTGGAAAATGAATCCTGTATACTATCTTGTCTGTTCTATATTTCTTTATAATTTCTATTGATGTAGCATTACTTAATATAGGAAACATTCTTGTTTTCACAGGTATTATCACATTGGTTATTGGTTGAAGGCGTTTCTCGACAAATGGAAGCTTTACGTGAAGGTTTTGATTCAGTATTTCCTTCACGGAATTTACGCGTCTTCCAACCTGACGAGCTTGAACAAGTGTTCTGTGGTAGCCCAAAGGTAGTATTATAGTAGATATTTAATAAACAATAGTATAATAATTTAACTTAACAGGATAATGTCTCTGGTTGGGATGTGAAGACTCTTATGGAGTGCTGTAGACCGGATCACGGATATACTGCTGATTCCCGAGCCATTCGATTCCTCTTTGATGTTCTAAGCTCGTATGATAGGGAAGAACAGAGAATGTTTGTGCAATTTCTGACTGGTAGTCCAAGGTTACCAGTAGGAGGTAAGTGGCTCTAATATTTACACAAACCTATGGACGTTCATTATTAAAATTTGTATAGGTTTTAAAGCTTTGTCTCCTCCATTAACTGTTGTACGGAAAACGTTGGAACCTAACATGAACCCAGACGACTTCCTTCCTTCTGTGATGACATGTGTCAACTACCTCAAGCTGCCCGATTACTCAAGTGTCGAAGTTATGAGAGATAAACTAAACGTTGCCGCATCAGAAGGCCAGCATTCGTTCTATTTATCGTAAAAAAACATATATCCCAATCATTTATAACAAATCAATTAATTATAGAATAACGTCGGATTTAATTGGCTTTTGTTTTAAGACAAGTTTAGAAAAATATAATAGGTGGCGTATTAAAATTCCCAGGAAATATTGACTATGGGATATTGGAATATATTTTAATACATTTTTTTATTATTGAGACCCAATTTAGTTAGTCATTCTGAAAATATATAATTTTTCCTTGTAAATAAATAATCAAAATTGTTTCCAGCTATTATATTTTATTCTCGACGTAAAGGCGGAGAAAATTTGATAAAAATTTTATATCAAATAATAGTACATTTGTAAACAACTGATATATTTTTTTTAGCCATCCTCGGACGGTGGTTGAAAGTGTCTTATTGAAAAACAAACACTTAGCTTATATATGTGTGTTCTGTTGATTTAGTGTTCAGTTAATTTAATGGCGCGTCGATATTATGGTGATTATTCGGGAATTAACTGATGTGCAATGGACACTTTTTATAGTGACATATCGATTGGCAACGAACGTTTATTACTGGTTTCTTTGCAGAACGGAGAACTATAGTGTTTTTCTAATAAATTCATTACAATACTACAATTGTGTTTTATATTTTAGATATCTTAAGATTATTTGTAATGTTATTTGGAAGAAAATTTTATTTGTCGGCGAAGAAATCGGCTGTTGAGAAATATATTAATTGCCAAATGTACAGTTTGTCGGGTATGATGCCTCGGCTTTATATTTAAATGAAATTGCATGTAGTTTTAATTTTAGATTATGTTTCAATAAATTTGTATACATGATTACAGCTTTTTATTTTATAACATGGCCTGAAAAGTACCGACGTAACAAAGAAAACCCGTTTTTTTTTTTGTTCAAAATTGTCTTTATTCATCAACGTAATCTCCAACAAGAGCCAAATAATCATTCTATCGCCGCTCTAACATTTCAATATCACTTTTCTAAAACGATTTATCTTTTGATTCAAGCTAGGCCAGATGATCGTTTTGATTACAAAGGGAAGTGATGTATCTGTTTCATCCATTGTCACATATCGACGCAAAAATTCCGGTTACGTTTAAACATGACCAAACACTACTCAGAATTATCAACACATTCTTGTTTTTTGGCCAACAGTGAGCAAACACGGTACCGATTTTGAACAGAGCTTTCTCATAGTTAAATGTACATGCAATATAAATAAAACCAACACGTTGTTTTGGTGTACTTACGATATTAGCTAACCCACGCAATTTCACTTTTCAATCATTCAAAACAATTTTATGGATTTTTTTGTTTTTTGGTGTTACCACCTCATTTGTACGTCCACTGCACCATCGGTGTGTCTACGACCACTTTTGAAGTCAACAAACCAACGTTTTATTGTTGTTTCTGATGGAGCGTAGTCCTTATGACACTTTTCCAGCAATTGCTTCGCTTAAACGGTATTTCTTCCAATAAGAAACAGTGTAAAAATAAAAACAGTAATTTTTTTTTGATCCATTGTTTTGGAAATAAAAGTAGCGTCACTCGTAGCATAATAACTCACAAACTTATGAATAGAATATCATGAAGTTTTAATAGCTTTCTTTTGAAAGTACTAACTGAAAAAGCGGTGAATGCAATAAAATTAGTGCCATCTATGTGTTAGGGCCCCGACTTTCCAGCTCATATGTTAATAATGTAGGTTTTTTCGTTATAATGTTTGATTTTGAATTCAATTGTCTTATAGTATTCCTAAACCTACTAAATAGTCATTAATTTCTGGACGTAACAGTCTTAACTTTTCTACTTTATCTATTCCATCCATAAGACCTCATGTTAATCCAATGCGTAAATGATCCTTCTCGACTGCGAAGAGGTAGAGCTCTTAAATGTGTAGTATTTTGGTATGCCCCTTTCTTTACCACTCCGTTTGCTACTCTAACATTTCAAGAAACCCTAAATTCTATCGTACATTGTACTATTTCTAATTCCAAGAGCCTTTCTTTTTTTTCCTCTCCCAAATTATATCCTTGGGAAAACGAAGTAAGAGGTAATCGATTAATTTTACTTCAAACAAAATCAAAACTTTGTCGGTAATAAATATTTTAAGCACGAGACCTTAAACAATTTGCTCCCTCGGCGAGCAAACTCCAGATTAATCCTATCCAAGAGTAATAAATGTACATATATGAGTGACCGATCATGATTACATTGCATATTGCATCAGAGTCTAAAGCTGCACTAATACCCAATTTGTACGATATTTAATTTCGTCAAGTAAATAACTGAATCTGAATATTCGGCGCATTGATGAAAATAAGGTAAAACGTAGACCAATTCCCTGCGCACGCATGTGTTTTTTGTGAACGCGTCGATCAGCTCCATCCGAATACTCATGTCTGTACCCACCATTAGACACAAGCAAAAATGCTAGTGTCAGAAACCTATAAACATTTTGTTAAATCAATCCAGTAAATATAGACTTTCTTAAAATTAATAGCTTTAGAGCAATAATCATATTTTGCTAATTTTCCATATTTACTTAATAAAAATTAGGCAAGTACAATATAATTTATTATATTATAATATAAAGTATCAATTATTCAATCAATTCATGCAGAGTATTTGCACCTTATTTTCCTAATAATTTACAGTTATATAATTATTTGAAATAATAATTAAAATATTATAAAGTAGTATTTGATGATGAAAACAGTTCTTCCTGTACAATTGACATATTCACCTCAGCTTCAGGATCTAAATCCTCTTGTTCTATTCTTTTTGCTGCAATGGCTTTTAAAAGGGCCTTTCCTTGTTCTTTGGTCTAAAAACGTTAAAAATAGAACACAACTTCTCGATTTTATCTCTTTAACGTTATAAGTTTTACTATCTAACCATTAGGTTATTGTTTATCATTATTTTTTATGTAGTTAACCTATTCAATAATCATAAAATCTAATATTATTTATAAAATTAACCAACCTCTTCACACTCCATACATTTATATGCATATGTGTTTGCATCATCCAAATTCCCTTTCTTCAAATAATAATTAGCTAAGTACTGAAGAGCATTATAATAATCTCTTTGTTCCTCTGGTATTTTATCATCTCTATCTTCTTCTCTTAAACAGTATTCAATATAAACTGCTGCCGCATTTTCTATTTCATCCAATTTATCATATAGTCTATAAAATGATAATGATAAAATAATAATCCTGTAAGATTATTTTTATTAAACATTAATGTAATATGTTTACTTTGCCAATTTAGTTAATGCTGAACCTTCAATATCACCCATTGTACATGCTTTATAATAACATTTTAAAGCATTTTCTGTTCGATCAAGCCTCTCGTATGTTTCTCCTAGTGCAATAATCATCCTGCTATCATTAGGTTTTAATTGCTGAGCTTGTTTATAATAATATAAACAATAAAAAGGCATTTTCAAAATTTCATATGTTTGCCCCAAACCATACCAAGCCCTATAATCCCGAGAATTTACTTCTAAAATAATGAATAGTTTATAGAAGATCTATATAATTCAATTTATTACCTATAGCATAGCGATAGCTTTGAATAGCAGCATTTGTATTTTTCATCTCCATATATTCATGGCCCATAAGTGTCCAGGCTGATAAAAAATTTGGATTTAGTTTAAGAGCTCTTTTAAAGTATAGAACAGCTTTAGCATGATCAGAACGCAAACTGTAATAATTGCCTAAAATATTACTGTTACATTTATAACTCTGCTACATGGAAATGTGAATAACTTACCTATTACGCAACATGTCTCGACTCTGTATTTATCTATACTCGCAACTTTATGAGCAAGATCCGCCAAATCCGTTTTTTTCTCCAAAACATACAGTAAGTTAGAATAAATATCCAAATTATCTAAGCGATATGGATCAAATTCTAAAATTTTTTTGAACATTTCTATGGCGTCTTCTAATTCTAAAAAATATTCGTATTTTTATTAATAAAGGAGTCATATAGATCAAGTGGCCTTTGAAGATATTACATTGACAATTTTTAAAATTCTATTAAGAAATAATGACAGAACAAAAAATGAAAAACCAAAAATTAAGTATTTTAAAATGCAAAAAGGTATGTGCAAAATCGGATGTTGTTTGGCTAAAAATGACTTCATCTGTTCATTATCTATCAAAAGAAGAACAAGCATATTTTATCAAAATTACTGAGGGCGTGTTTGGTTATAATGAAAATATCAGAAGTGAATGTTTGAAAATGTTATCAACTGATTATCATATATCCCTAATTGAACCTTTTTTATGCATATTTATAAAAGAAACAATCTACCAGAACATTGTAATGGCAGATTTAACTTTGTTGATTTATGCTGTCCGAATGGCAAAAAGTTTAGTTAGTAATAATAATTTGATCTTAAAACCTTACATTCATGAAATATTGCCACCTATTTTATCATGTATTTTGGCAAAAAAGATATCTAAATACTATTATGATAACCACTGGACCCTAAGAGACTTTTCAGCCTATGTTGTTGCATCCATATGTAAGAAATATAGCAACAATATTAATAATATCAAAGAAAGGCTTATTAATATATATAAAAGTGGAGTTGAAGATTCAACAAAAAGCCTTACTACTACTTATGGTGCTATTAAAGGACTTAGCAGTCTAGGACAAGATGTTATAATATCTTATCTAATTCCAAATATTAAACACATAAGCTCAAAATTACAAAACACATTGGTAGCCAAATGTAACATTTTTCATGCAGATTATCAAAAACAACAAATGAATGAAATTAAACATATAAGAAATCTCATTGTAAAGGTATGTTCTCCCATAGTGTATCAATTAAATCATGAAAATGATTGCGAATTTACATATATACAAGAATTTGGATGCCTAGGAAAAGCCTTGTATCTTCAAATAAAAAATATATCAAATACAGGGCACAGGAGAACTCTACAAAACAGATCCTTTGATTTTAGTTTCTAATAATTATTTTTGTAATTAACATTATGATGAATTAACATATGTAAAAGTAACTATAAACCTAATATATTAAATATAACATTTTTTAGAACATGTACTTACTTCTCATATTATGATATGCTAGAGCTATTTGTGACATTATATAGGTGCAATTTTGTATACCCATTGAATACAGCTCTTCATACATTTGCAAAGCTTCTTCATTATTAAGTTGTTCTAAATTTGTATGGGCCATAAAAAAGAACTTCATCCAGTGATCTGGTAATTGATTACTGCAAGTTTTATTTTTGTCACTAATTAATTTTCCCAGTTCAAACCAAGCCCCCCAAAGCATTGGCTGTTCTTGTACAGATTTAATAAAAATGTCTACTGCCAATGTCTTCAATCCTAACTTCTTTAAAACTAATCCATATAAGTATATTGAGTAACCATCTAGTTTATTATCATAAAAATCACTTTTCAACTCTGCACACAATTCCTTTAAATTGTTATTTTGAGTTGGATTTGGAGGACAATTAACGTCCGTCATATTATCAATCTTTTTCTTCTCTATGGATAAATATCTTGAATATAAATATAAAAATCTTGATTTAGGAGAATGAGAATTCTTTAGGAAATGAGCACATCTATCATATTCTTTGATATTGAAATAGGATTTTGCCAATAAAAAAGCGGCAGTTTCATTGGGTGAATCATCTAACGTCTTAAATTCTCCATCAGCTTTAATAATTACGTGACTTAACGCAAAATTTAACTCTGATAGCCATTTAACACTTTGTAACAATCCTCTTTCCGAACATTCATGAATAGCTGTAAGCAATTCATACTTCATCGATTTAAAATCTATCTTAAAATCGTTCATTATGAATTATTAGGCAAAAATATTGGATTACTGTATAAGCTTCCTCATTTATTTAAAATCTATTATTAGGTTATATTGGTACTTAAACTGAAATATATAGGTTATAAGTAGTGTTGGGAAGTATCGACTGAATACGACTATCGACTGTTTAGTAATTGACTACTTTTTATTTTCGACTGTTCTAGTCGCAATTTTTGTTCGACTGATCTTACTACTTTAAAAAAAAACCCTGTGCGTTCGGTTATAATCCTAATTACCTTTCGGGTATAATCGTTTATTTATGACCGTTTATTTTTTTTACAATATGGTGGGCATTTACGATTTTTTATTTTTTCTATCTTTACGGTGCAGCATCCAAGAGAAGCAGATAGTTGAGGTCTTAGAATAGCGAGATATTTCTCTATTCTATGCATGAGTTTAGACTTCCGATAATAAAAGTTGTGTGCTGTATCACAATTTTTTCTATGTTCATTATTGTATATTGCGTTACTGCGTGTTTACTAGTGTGTATTAGATTAGTGATTGAATATTAATCATGTTTGAAGAGAAAAAGAAGGACATTTTTAAATTAACTACTTGGTTAGTTGATTTTAAATGAAAAAATATGAAGATTTTATCTTATATCAGTTATGAACTAATTCAGTTGTAAAAATAACTTACTGATACTGACAAATTGGTAGAATTAAATATAAGTAAATGTATGCTATATAAAATCAAAGCAGTGAATTTGGAGGTGAGGTGAGGCAAAGGTTAACAACTTAATATAATACTTAATTATATATATATATTTCCACAATGTAATTGTTATATTCAGTCGCTAGTTTTTTGACTATCGTTTTCAGTCGATTGTTCGATTGTTCCCAATGTTAATATTTTCTTAGTTTTATTTTCTCCATAACCTTCAATTTTCTTCTTTGTTAAGCTTGAATGGTATAACAAAGCTTGCTAATGGTTTAATACTGGTAAATATAGCGAAATATTTTAACATTTTCCTACTACAATAGGGAAATAAAAATATCATTATAAACACTATCTACACAGGTAAAATATTGCCTTTTGTTATTTTAGATCGAAAGCTAAACACGCAACAACAAACAAATCCTCCCCTCTTTGTACCAGTCGGTGGTAAGATATTAAATTAATTCCATAAAATTGGTACGGTTTTCAAGCTTGTGAGTTTTGTTAGTAGTAATGGTAGATGTGAAAGACGACATGAATAACGATACCGAAAACTACGCGGGCGATCCTAAAAATGTACAAGAATTAACACAATATGTAAGTATAAATATTCTGTAAATCTTAAAAAAGGTATATTAACATAATTAAATAATTAGAAAGCAAATTTTGTTAAACGCTCACATTGAAAATGTACTTAATTTTCATCCACTCATGTTATCCATTTTTTAGGTTCAAAGTTTACTTCAAACCATACAAGATAAGTTTCAAAATATGTCAGATCAAATACTGACACGCATAGATGAAATGGGTACTCGTATAGATGACTTGGAAAAAAATATTGGTGATTTAATGACACAAGCTGGTGTTGAAGGTCCAGAGAAATAAATTTTAAGTACCAATAAGTATTGTGTTATGTTACATATTATTTTGTGTTTTGTTTAGCTATTTTTTAGTTATATGTACATTTAAGAATAGGAAATGTAATTTAACCGGTATTCTTATTTGTATTATATGTAATACACATACAGAATGTAATTTGTAGATGGTTAATAATAATTTGTAATGTTTTTATTTGTTATATTAATAAAGAAAATTTGCTAAATGTTGTTTGTAAAAAAAGACAAGTTATACAAACATCTATTATAAGTACAACTTTGTCATACCGATATTACTCATTTCAGTTTCAGTCTTGAAATATTTATTTTGTCTGCATATTTATATTTTATGTTAAAAAAAACTACTTTTATAAACAAATCTTAAAAATATATAAATGATGTTATAATAAAGTAGAAATTTTGTTTTTATTAATATGGTACTTTCGATATATCTACTTAATTAAAAAAAATTATTTTTTTGCACTAATTGAGGGATCTTGATGATTTGTTACTGCTGGCATGTTTTCAGCGTCATGGGAGCTTTCATCAGTGTCTGATTCTTCATTAGATGTTGAGGAGCTTTCAGTGTTAGTTTCATTTAGATATTTTTTCACGGATTTTTTAGAATCCGAAAAAATAGATCTCACTGATCCAAAGGATGCTGTAGATTGATTGAATATTCCTTTCTTTTCCAAAGATATTTCAGGCTTTTTTAAAGACTTTTTAAATTCCTGTTAAAAAATATAATGAGTATTTTATTATACGGTTAAATATATAGAGATATAAAAACAAGAAGGCAATTAACTGTCAATTACCAGATCCATTTCTCCTCTGGCATTTTGAAAGTCCTATGTAAAAATATTGATTTGAGTCATATAATAACCAAACCAAAATTTGAAGATAGAAAACACAAGTTTATTATCCTAATTCATAATGTTATATATTGACATATACCTTTAAATCAGATTCTTCATTGATGTTCTCCACTTGTTTATAACAATTAGAAAATATTTCAATAGCTTTAGCATGATAACCCATTTGTAAGGTTATAAAATCAAGTAAAATTAATTTTAAATCATGTAGCTTTTGTCTTTCGAAAGCTGTAGCTTTTTCTTCTATTGAGTAAACAGTTTTTGATAATTCGTTTGTGGCTTTCAGAACATCCGCTTCCGCTTGAGCCTACAAAACGAAATAATGCAACCATAAAACACAAAGGAATTAATTCAATATTTTGTGAATGCAACTCCCTTTAATAAGTGAACGAAGTTGTTTTAAAATTATTTATTCTATTTTTAAAAAATGCAAATAACCATTTTCTTATAAATAATACAAGATAAACTTACAATAACTTGACGATTTCGTGGGTATCTATCTTTTATTTTACTTAATTGCTTCTTTCGTTGGATTTCTTTTTCTCTAGCTTCAAATACATGTTTAATTTCTTCTCGTGATCTTTTACAAATTTCTTCATATTTACATAATATTCCTACAACTTTATGATACAATTAAAATTATTTACCATAACTTAAAAATATATAAGATATTTACTTTTTGAATCCAAATTTTGAACTAGAAGATCACTATAATCACTTAAAGATGACAATGAATTGGAAAAATTTTGTAACCCTAAGGCCAATGACTTATTGACAGATTCATTGGCCGAATAGTTATTAACTGCTTTAGCCATTTCGTCTCCGACATCTCGAACCCTTGCGACTTTTTTTGAGTATTGGCTAAATACTTCACACAGTTTACCCAAATGTTTTTCATTATATTGAATGTGATCTTGAAGAAATTTAGCTTCTTCTTCACTAGATTTTTTTGAAAAGAAATTTGTTACATTTCAAACACAATTTGTTTATAAATGAATATCTTCAAAATATTATTTAACTCAATAATTTAGTAAATATAATTACCAATCTTTCCTTATTTGAAATGAATTTAACATATTTTATAGACTTATCTGACTGACTTAATGGATACAAACAAAAATTGACAGGGTAATACCAAAATTAAAAAATCAATAATGATACTATGCATGAAAATCATATTTATTATAAAAAAATAATGCATTATTACAATAATTACACTTCTTATAAAAATACTTTTGAACAATTAAAAACCATTGTAAAGAAAATAAGATAACTGAATTAAATAATGCTGCTATTCTACAATAGCGAATGAAGTTCCAGTACAAGCAAAAGCTAACTTAACTTTCTTGTTTTCTAAAATTCGAGTGGGTTTTAAAACATCCATTTTATCACCTGTACCACAACTGCCATGCTCATTCCATCCCCATGAATAAAGTCCACTATCTTTTGTTACAGCTAAATTATGTTCAGATCCAACACTTATTTGGTTAATGTTATCCAGTGCTTCAATTTTTTCTGGTTTGTATGATAATTCCCTTTCAGAGCCAAGTTGGCCATAACTGTTTCTTCCCCAGCTAAATACTTCTCCCATTTTAGTTAGGGCTATACTATGAGTCCAGCCTGCATATACGCTTTGAAGGCCTTCATGTTGAAATACTTCTAATGGAATAAAACTATTGTGTAAACTTGGAATAACACCCAGTTGTCCGTACTTATTTTCTCCCCAACTAAGAACAGTTCCATTTTCTCTTAAAGCTATAGTATGATGTTGCCCACTGGCTACACTTATTATGTTACTTAAACCTGGAACTTTTGATATACTTAAGTAATTGTTATCATCAAAATCATCTCCTAACCCCAACTGGCCTTTAGAACCAGTTCCTGCTACCAGAAGTTCACCATCCTTGGTAATCATTGCTGAATGTCTTAATCCACAGCTGACTTGCTTAAAGCCAGATGCCAATTTCAATGAAACTTGTAATCTTGATGGTATTCCGGTACAAGTAATGCTCTTCGATAGGCCCAACTGGGTATATTGATTGTTACCCCAAACAAACTGTTTTCCACATTCGCACACAGCAGCACTAAAGTCCCAACCACATGAAATTTGTACAACTTTAAATTCTTTTAAAATATCAATCTGAGTAAAAGTAAGAGTTGCATCAGAAAGACCCAATTGACCTTTAGAGTTTCCTCCACAGCAGTACACTAGTCCATTAGTATCTAAAATCAAAGTGTGATTTCCTCCACCTGCGATTGATATTATTTCTTCAGGTTTCAAATCAGTTCCTTTTAAGTCAACTTTTTGTGGTTTCAACTCAGAATCAGATTGATGGCCCAGACCCAACTGACCGCTGCTGTTCGCGCCCTAAATTGTAGAAATACAGCACAATCATATAGATGCAATTGTATTATATAAATTAGGTACTCACCCAAGCATAAAGAGCCATAGTTAAAAAGAATAAATTGGATGATGTCCGTTTTGCCAAGAAAAATATGCACGCGTCTTGTCTAAAAAACAATGAGGTTATGACTGTTAAAAAATAATGTGTTAATAAAATTAACTACATTTGAGTCGTCTTGGATTTACGTTGTATATTTACAGGCGCACCTTATTTAAAAAAATGGACAGTGAAAAATTAAAGATTACTTTCTTTAGACATTCAATGTAGATATATTTATATATACATATATCTCTTTTTTTCTAATTTATGTTTGACATAAAAAATATTTTTTACGCCGGTTTAATGCGAATTTCAACAGCTGCTATAGGGAATTTGACTTCTTTTATAGTGATAATTATACTTAAAAAAATCACCATTCAAAATATATATCTTATATATATTAGTGCCAACCCTTATAAATGTATTCAAATTGAATTAAATTTTGTATCCCTAATTTGAGTTTAAAACATATAACATATTTATTCGAAGAAATATTCTGTAGTATAATAATAGAAAGGAAGAACATAAAAATTTGGTTGAAGTAGAAAAAATAGTGAACCTAACCAAGTACGAAAACAATTGTGAAAACTTTCACTTTTGTATTATTATAAATATGCCTTGAGAAACAAATATTCAGATTTGGTAGGAAGATTGTAGCTACATTTCTTATGTTAACTGCTTGCAAATATTGTGTGTTCTACTTCTAAGTAGTATCAAATGTTAGCTTAAAATGAAACACCTTTTATTTGGCTTTTTAGTTACAGTGTGTGTCTGTGATAATTTGTCATCGATTAATTTACCTGTAGAACATTTGCCGTATTTCTTCACTGCTAATCCAGAAATTGAAAATCAATGCAAATCTGATTCAAAATGTTTATATAAAGAATACTTATTTAAAAAGAAATATTGGGGATATGAGATTGATCATCAGTGGGGCAAACAATATTCTATTCCAGAGTGCCCTGGAGATCACAAAGGATGGGTAAAGACAAAATTTGACCAGAAAAATACTTTCTATACCCAAGGAGATTTTGGGTTTATAAAACAGCAGTTAAGAGAATTAAGAGTTTTTTGTGAGCCCCTTTTTAAGGATGATAGTATTTTAGAGTGTACAGATCATTTGAGATATTGTAGAGGTAGAAATATAATGATGAATTTTACGCATCTTCTTAATAGAAAAGATCCAATAAGGTATAAAATGGATGTTTTAAATGATAATGACATTGGTGGCTTTTGTAACTTAAAAAAGGAAGAACTGAATGAACAAGCTGATCATATTAGTGCTCTACAAAGTTGGGGACCAGAAATTAGACACTTTAGTAGTTTCAACTATAGACCAATCAATAATGGAAATTGTGATGTAATTATAGAAAAACCCACCTATGTTATGAAGATTGATGCTAGTATGTATATACATGTTAAATCTTATTGGCATAAATTTAATAAACATTTTTTTATTCTTACAAAGTATTATATTTTTAGCAGTGAACATGTATCATCACTTCTGCGATTTTTTTAATTTATATTCATCGTTGCACATGAATAATCATTCAGATGCCTTTTCTAGTGATGTTCGTGTGCTTATATGGGAAAGCTATACCTATCAATCTTTATTCAGAGATACTTGGGAAGCTTTTACAGATCACCCATTATGGGATCTAAATACATTCAGAGGACAAACAATCTGCTTTAAAAATGTTATTTTTCCACTGTTACCTAGAATGATTTTTGGACTATATTATAATACACCACTTATTTATGGTTGTCAAAAAAGTGGATTATTTCATGCATTCTCAAAATTTATTTTACATAGATTGAGAATTTCAAAATATGTAAGGACAAACAAAAAAATCAGAATAACATTTTTATCAAGGGATACAAAATACAGAAGAATTATCAATGAAGATGAACTTTTAGAATCAATTAATGATAATGAGGATTATCAGGTTATGAAAGTTGTATTTAATAAAAATATTCCATTCAAGAAACAACTTGAAATTACAGCTAATTCAGATGTTCTTATCGGAATCCATGGAGCTGGCTTAACCCACTTATTATTTTTGCCTGATTGGGCAGCTGTGTTTGAGTTGTATGTTAAAAATACTGACATTACACAGAATAAATTGCTATTATATTATTTCTTATATTATAGATATAACTGTGAAGATGCTAATTGTTATGCAGACTTGGCACGTTTAAGAGGAGTTCATTATGTAACATGGAATAAAATCAACAAATTAACTTCCGTAAAAGAGGTAAATTCAATCACGATAAAATATCTAACTTAAATTATGTAGTGGTGTCCAACAATGAAAATTATTTTTTAGGACCTGTATAATGGTGGAGCTCATGCAAAATTTGCCAACTATGTTTTTGATGTAGAAGAATTTAAAAGGTTATTGAAGAATGCCACGGATTATGTGAAAAAACATCCGGAATTTATAAGCCTGAAAATTACCAAAAACAATGATAATATGGGATCAAAGAATTACCACACTTTACATGAAGAACTTTAGATACCAATTGCAGTTTTATTTCATTTAATACTTACAATAATTCAGCAATTCAATTTTTTTATAATAAAAAGTATAGAAAATTAACATTCATAATATGGAAATAACTGTAATTAAAAAGAATTTTATTTTTATAAAGAGATTTATAATTCGAATTGGGTAACAAAATATGTAATACTAAAATTTAAGTTTAAATTCCATATGATATAACACTAAAACTACACTACAATTAATAAACATGTATGTCAAAATAATCAATAAAGAATTTATACTTGATATAAGTACTGTGGATATTGATAAATTTATTAAACCAGTTAAGAAGTTACCTACAATAAAAAACAACAAACCATTATAATTTATGGCTTCATATACATAAGGGCAATGTTTAAAATTATATTTTTTGGAAAATCCTGTTATAAAAATATCCCAGCAATAAAATAACCAAGTCATAAATATTGCAATAAATAATACCCAAGCAACATATCCTGAATTTGCCAGTCTTCTTGACACTTCTAAATGTATTGCACAAAATGTAGTAAATCCTAAACTTATACTGATCCAAGTTAGAAAATAAATATTACTATTTTTAGATTTGGAATTCTTAATTTTATTTAATTTGTAACTGAAATATAAGGAGTACAAATATAAACATATATATCCAATGCTTGATACTATTCCTTCTTTATTAGCAGATATTATATTTGTTCTTTTAGCTTTTGAAAATATCCAATTCTTTAAAGACATCTGCAAAAGTACCTCATAGAAGAAATTCAGTACAATAGTGTTTACAAGAATATTGTCTATGTCAAAGATACTTAAAATATAAGCTGTACATATTTTTGTTACAGCTAAAGTTATAAAAAAATTCCAATGTACACCATATTCTAGTTCTGATACATTATAATTTGTTGCTTTTGTTAATATCATTCTTAATATACCTATCAGTATAAGTAACATTGAATTTTTGAAAGATTGTTTCACTGAACTTTTCTTTCCTTTCGTTTCTGGTGCTACTATCGCATTAGAAAATACATATAATCCTACACCCACATCCATTAAACTAAAGCCTGTTTCTGAGGTTTTAGAAAATCTTGTAGGGAATATCTTAAAATCTACTGCTAAAATAGCTATAATAGATATAAGATTTATAGTGGATCTTACATTAGTTATAAAATGGTTATTAGATAGTTTTGTTAAAGTTGTTTTTGTTTCTGGCAAAGATATTTTTATTATAATTAAAATGATGATTTCAAATAGGGATATGCAAACAGCATATGATATATTGACTCCAAAATTTGAAAGTACAGTAATTTTTAATATTATAGGAAATACTAATAATAAATACTCAATTATATAGATATACATTTTGTTTCTACATTTTATGTAAGATGGAACTATAGTAGATATGACTACATATATAAACGATGGCAAAACTAATAAAAATAATTCAACAGCTATTTTGCCATCTTTAATAACCTAAAATAAATTTTCCAAAATAATATAAATTGATAATATTAATAGATGATTTTCTTACTTTTGTGGTAATCATGGAAAATTCTATATAAATTCAAATAAAACTTAAATTAATTTTGTCAAACTGACAAGCACTATTTATTTACAATCTTAAATTGCTAAACATTGATGAAATGCACGCATAATAACATAACCATAAATAATGTAATAAAGTGGTATATTTTGGTATATAATATAATATATGATACGCGTATACACTTTGATACACCTCTAATCATCCGAATTTGACATGACGGGAAATCAGCTGTTAATGACAAAGTAAAATATTTGTAATACGTTTGTGCACATATAATTTAAAATTAAAATAATGATATAAAATATTAAAAATGAATAATTCCGATACAGAAGAAAAAGTCTTAGAAGGAGACAATATTTTGATAAACGGATCATTCGAAGGAGATGTTGATACAAGATCTGAATTGAAGTTTGAGAGAGGTTTGTTATATTGCTGTAAAATCAGCGTATCAAAATAAGCTGTTGTAGATATTGAGTCAGAAGACGAAAAATGTAAACGAAAATGTATAGAGAAAGTTTTAGTTTGCGGATCTACAACATTAAAAACCTGGAAAAATTTTGCAGTTAGTAAATATGGTTTAGTTGCTGGTACAGAATAATTTAATTTTTTTATAATTCACGTTTAATTGTGCTTGTGCTTTTAGATGATTTAAGATATCAAATATGGCCATTGTTACTTGAAGTTGATCCAAGCACAGATGAGAAGATTCCATCTTTAGAAGAACTAGCAGATCATCCCGAGTATCAACAAGTAATTTTGGATGTAAATAGGTCACTTAAAAGATTTCCACCAGGTATGTCTCATTATGAATATATTATATTTAGATAATTAAATATATAGCAATATGTTTTCAATGTTTACATAAAATTTTATTTATTTTAGGTATTCCATATGAACAAAGAGTTGCACTGCAAGATCAACTTGCAGTTTTAATATTAAGGGTTATATTGAAATATCCTCATTTGCGTTATTATCAGGTAAAATTTTATAGTACCAAGATTTAATGTTCAATGATTGAATTTTAGGGTTATCATGATGTAGCTGTAACATTTTTGCTAGTAGTTGGTGAAGCTGTAGCTTTTAGAATTATGGAAAAGTTAAGTACAGAACACTTACAAGAATGTATGGAACCAACTTTGGAAAAAACTGATTATAGGCTTAACTATATATATGCCTTATTATATAAAGTTGATAGGGAATTATATAATTTTATGGATACGTAAGTGGACTATCAGTTACAAATTACTTAGTTGAGCTATGTTTCGAATTATATTTTGAATTTTGTAATTACTTTAAATAAAATAATTGTTATAATTTATATTTAGTGCAGGTGTGGGTACAATGTTTGCTTTACCATGGTATTTAACTTGGTTTGGACATTCTTTAAACCAATATAAAGATGTTGTAAGACTATATGATTTTTTCTTAGCTACACCATTTCTAATGCCATTATATGTAGCTACAGCATTAATTATATATAGAAGAACTGAAATATTAGCAGAATGTAATTTTTATAGCTTAAGTTGTTATTATGTATTAATATGTATTTGTTTTAGGCTGTGATATGGCAAGTATACATTGTTTATTATCACAAATACCCAATAACATTGACTTTGAAAAGGTTTTGATAAGTGCTTCCAAATTTTATCAAGATTATCCACCAGATACATTAGAAAAATTGGTGCAGAAACGAGTTGAAAAAGCGTATGTAGGATTTTAGAAAATATATTTTTTTTAAACTTGTGTCTAAATTATTGTTTTTATCAAAAAAACAAAAAAAATTGCCAGTAGTTTTGTAATTCAATAAATATTTTTAAAATATGATTTTTTGTAGAAAAGGTAATTAAGTATTTAAAATATTAAGTGTGCTATTGTTATTTTTAAGATTAACTGAACGAAGAAAAAATGAACAAATAATGAGAAATAGACTAAGATCTCAGAGAAGCTTATGGGTTCGTTTGAATAACCATATACCACCATGGTGTATTTTTAACAGAAGAAATAAGTTAGGTTTGATATTTGCTGCTGCTACAGTTGTGATCAGTTATTTGTATTATAAGTATGGAATCAATTCAAGATTATCACTTTTTGGGTAAGTGGTGATTTTCAGAAATATTTTTAATATAGACAATAGAGTAACTAAGTAACTTTAATTTACTAATTAGCATTGCCGCGACTATACAATTGTTTTATATGTTTGATGTATGATACATTTCATAAGTAATGATATAAAAGGGTACATAAAAGTAGATATATACCAAAAGTTTTAATGGTTATGGGAAATCATATTGAATATACGCAAGACGAATTTACTCCTTCAAAAATAATGGTTTTATAAGAGAGTTGTTTCTTTTGAAAACTATTGTATAAGCTCTTGACGATTGACATCCAAAAGCACCAGAAATGATCGCAAATTATATGAAAAGTGTTCTTGAAGTGTTTCTAGAAGTTTGTCCATCGATTGAGGGAGAATTAGTAGAAATGTTTCATTACACGGTGTGCAATACTTTAAGTGAATTTTTAAGTTTCAAAAAGAATGTTGTTGATTCCTTATTAAAAAATAGTGTGGCTCGACTATTCGACTTAGAAGCAAGTTTTTGTTCAGAAATCAGAAAAGAAGTGCGTCAATTTTTTCGTATATAAATACATTTTATATTCATTGATACTCTAAATTGCTATTGATAAATTTCCATGAAGATAACGCAGATCCTAGCACAGCTCAGCGCTATTGCAAGTATCTATATAAATTTTTTTTTTATGAAAAACCATTCTCATCGAACTGAAAGGTAATAGTTGTGTTCGGCTTCCTAATATCAATTCATAAAATAGATAATTTTTAGAATAAGTATACTGAAGTTGGGGGAAATTATACTATGAATAAAGGTATATTTAAAACTATAAATCCGTTTTTCTTTCATTTCCATTTGGTGGATTTATCGAATACACTGGTAAAATACCATTTTATTTCCTATTTCCGTAAAAAAAATCTTGTTTCTTATTGAAACTTTCATTTTAAAATATATGCATTAACACACACTGCTGAGTAAAAATAGGTGTTCATTTTTAATGCTACATCTGTTATTTTGAAATATCATATGGAGATAAGTATTGTTTAAGATTAAAACATCTGAATATGTCTTTTACGTCACATTTTATGAATTACTCATTATTCAACATATCATTTATTTTTTCTATATATTCAATGTTTCTTTGACGATTCAAAATTCTGTCCATTTTACGTATTATTAACATAGCATAAAAAATTAGAACGATTATTAGAGTGAAGAAAGTTTCTTAGTTTGCAAGAATATATGTGCAAACTGAGAATATATATCAAATGATATGTGATAAAATGAAATAGGGAAGTACCAATTATCGCATCAATATTTTATATTTACTAAAAATTTTATCCAAAAATGAACAGTTGAATATAAGGGAAATTAATGTTGGTATAAAAACAATAATAAAGCAGCAGAAGTTATATCTGCACCATTGATTAATACTTTTTATTAGCCGGCTTGGTGGCGCAGTGGTAAAGGCGATAGGACGGTCCTGCCACTATTGCGATAGCCGCGGGTTCGAATCTTGCTGGGGCATGGTCGTAAATTTATGTTTGTGATTGTTTAAAATTTGTGAATGTTCTAGGCAAGAGTGTAAAATCCGACAAGGAAAATGATCCCAGTCACGCCAGTAACCAGGCTGGGTAAGACTGGATGTCTTCTGGGATGATTTCTAAAGTTGGTCACTCGCCAGTCGGTAGGCTTTAAGGCTGAGGACCGTGGATCGAAGCCTACTTTAAACTGTAGGTCCAGTCGAGATAAACCTATAGTTGGTAAAAGGAGACTTTAAAATATATATATAAAAAATACTTTTTATTATAATAGGGTTTCAAATAAATATTATAATATAGTCTGTTTTTTTTTTCGTTTAATGAATTTATTTCAACACATTGGTGTATACAGAATTCTTCATAATAACAGATTTAGCAACAAATATTTCAAAAATGTTACAATATATTTACTTAATAAAAACTAGTAATAAGAGTAAAATTGGGAATAAAGTGGTATATAGTTATGTCATTTTTTTAATGAATGTGTTATTAATCCTTATATTTTTTGTATATTCAATTTATCTGTTCTTGTTATTTGTTTTTAGTACATTTAAGACATGACATATGGTATCTTCGGGATTACTAAGACACATGACTCAAAAGAGGTTTTATACAAGTTTATGGTTATTTCCCTATTACGGAAATAATTCTTGTATGGATTCATGTTCAAACATTTTAAGATGCTTGTAATGTGCTTTTGTTTCATTAGTGATTTAATATTTATTATTTTATATAAATTTATATGCATTTATTAATTTATTATTTTTCATATATAGGCTGAAAAAGCACTTATCAGATGAATAGGATTTAAATGGATCTTTTATAAAGGTGTTTCTCTGAACAAGGAAAAATGTGTGTTTAAGTATCTTGATACACTTTTAGATTTAACGATAATGTAATTAAAAATATCCATTTTACCAAAGTTTAATTATTTTAAATGTATTTAAGATATATGATATGCTTGTTAAATTTTATATAATTATTTTTTAGATATAAAAGTTACTTTTGTTTATAATATCCTTAGAGCTTAAATTATGTTTTTGTATTTAGATTTTTTTATATCATTGCATTTATATTATTGTTAGAATTATTTAAATATGTTATTTAACTGTATGTATTTTCATTAATAAAAATTTCCAGTTAGTATATATTGTTTTAATTATATTCACAGTTGAAGTGTTCATTTATTTTTTATAGCTTGAGAATTACCTGTAAGGACGAAACTAACGATGTTAGTTGTAATTAAAAATTATTTTTATACTCTTGAGAATTTAAACACATCTGTTCATGAATCAGACATTTTTTCATTATGTAATAGACATTTGTAGAAGGGTTAAGGCAAAGGTGACAAAAAATAAAGTATTACTTTATGTACATTTTTGTATTTGTATACATTTTAAGTATGATTTAAGTAAGTGTCAAATTAAAGAAAATTTAAATATTAATATCATTATTAGATCTTTAGTTTTTATTATTTCTTAGTGAAAAATGATACTTGAGAAAATTTTAGAAATTTTTGTATAATTTTTATTAGGAACTTTTAAGTATTGTTGAATTGATGGGTTGTCTGTTTTTACAAGATTTATCAAATAATCTTGAGTTTCCTTACTGTGTAAAATACCAAGATGATCTACTTTTGGCTGTGGTTGATAGTACACTTTTTGTTTTTGTAATATTTGCCAATGCTGACATCCTTCCAATGATCTTAAGTTAACAGTACCATCTCCATCTCCTTTTATCAATGTAGGATACCCATCTAACCAAGTTCCAGGCTTGTAATATAATCTAGAATAACAAATTATTTATTAGAATGGACAATAATTTATGTTATAGTCTATATTTAAATAATTCTGCACATTTTAAAAAATGTTTGCCAAAATGTTTTGAAAATGTTTACTTACTTCTCAACTGTTGGTATTTGTGATCCATATAGACAATGTACTTCTACACCTGGAGGTTTAAAATGTAGCTGATACTGTTCAGTATCCTTTTTCATTTCCCATCCATTAGGAAAAGATATACCCCTAAGTATATGGAATAATAATAAATACATTAGCATAAAAACAGTTAAAAATACTTACTCAAAAAATTGTTGTAAATTGCTTAGAGTAAAATTTTGTTTGTCTGTTTCCACAAGAGTTTCATTAGGTTTCCAAAAAAGAGGTGATGGAATAAGCCATGCTAAACTTGGAGATGTTATTTGTTCTGCTCTCATAACACTTTCACGCAAGACATATGAGCCTAAATCATCACCTATGGATTTAAAAATTACTTTTGGGAAATTTTAGGTTTTCTTTTAAGCTAACCTATAGCATAAACCTTTATAGCTTTTACAGATCCACCCCATACTGCACCTAAGGTAATTAGTCGTTTTATATATTTATCTTTCCATGACTGGCTTTGCTGATTTAAGAAATAAAGAGACATTGGACCTCCCATTGAATGGGCGACCAACATAACTGATGTATTATTGTTTTTATCATATGTATCTTCTATTAAATTTTTTAATGCAATAAAGTAATCTTGATTTTCATCTAAAACATTATTAAAATGATGTTATATAGATGAAATTAAGTAAAGTTAAATATATTAGAATATTTTGTTCTTACTTGGTGCTTTTCTGAAATCATAAGGTGCTCCTCGTATACTAATATTCCTTAAATATCCTAATGTGTTAAAAGTATCTGCAATAGTATTAAAATAAGAGCCTGTTGCAGCATGACTGGGGTCCAACCACTCTACTGTTTCACTTTCTCCAAATCCAGGTACTCTAATATCAACCTAAAAATATAATATTAATAACTTACAATTGAGGTAAAAATAATGGTGTCAAAAATACCTACTCCTTCTGGATTTTGTGTTTTTCTTGTTACATTATTATATATTAATCTCATGTTATCGATCCAACAATCAATCACAAGAGGAACAAGAAGTTCCATATTAAGCCATATATTAAAATAATCAGCAGTATTTTTTGCACATATGTAATGGACTGACTCACTTTTATTTAATTTTGCTTCTAGTTGGTTTCCACCATCTCCTGGTATTAATATTACTGGATGTAGAGCAGATTTTACAAATTCAGATCTAATTATTACAATTAAATATATAAAAATATGCGAAAGATATATTTTGGAGCTCATACTAATTATTCTTTGTTTTAATTTGGCAAGAACTAAATCGAGACTGACTATTTTCCTTTTTTGGTATTGTAGTTTAAAATGTGAGGTTATAATGCACACTGAGGACTAAACTTTGTGATATCGTATGATTGTACCAATAATTCATCTTATTGGTATAAACAATTAATGACGAATATGAACCAAAACAACTCAAATTAACAGTAGTTGAGTAACATTGATAAACTTGTTATATTTACATATGATATCAATAATAATATATATGATTTATATACACTATATAGATATAGTCGTTGCGAAACTGGAATTAATATATTTTTACCCTATTTTTATTTGAGGTATTACTTTAGCTACAAAAATGAAAACTTTTATTTTGTTATTTTGCCAGGATCGCCCTGCTTTACTTGTTGCTCAAGCCAGGAATTATTGTAGATCTGTCTATCATTGCTTGTAACGATTCAATTAACATATTATTATCTTTAGTAATCAGGGAATTAATAACTGTAATTCTTTAGTATGCTGTGATTAATCCATATACGCTTTTGTAATAACAGTTAATTTAAATGATCTTTAGTATTAACATTAATTAAGTATTAACATTGCATTAAACTGTTTTTCTTGATGTATTAGAGTACATAGTTTTTTCTATGTTAGTATAACGAGTATAACGCAACATTAATTTGTAATTACTGAGGGCATGAATGAACTATCCCGCCATCTGTTTTTCTAACTATCTGACTGGTGAACGTGTGAGACCTGGTGTGTTTTTACCCTCAGTGTTGCTTCGTATCGACGTTCAACAAGTCGCATTGTCTTTCCGTAAAATAAAATAATATTTTCAAGTAAATTAATAGTTTTTGTTTTCAAAATTCCTTTCACATATTGCAACTTATGTGTATTTACATATAGCTGGTGTGTAAATTTTGATAATGAATAATAACCTTAATTGTCAGCCTTTTGGAAATCATCTCAACGTTGGTGACTCGCTGAATCGGTGACACGATCAAGACCTATCTTTATCTTCTCCATCATCTTAGATCACCAGTAATTGAGGTTGACGTGACTAAAACCAATAAAAACAAACAGTTTATCAAAAAAATTGAACTATTTTTATGATTATCACATTGTTTTGATTTTTATTTAACATACAAAATAAATGATGTAATGTTTTCAATCTGTCTTATCGTTATCTTACTTATAAAAATTTTCGATTAAATTTATTTTGGCCATTAACTGTGAATTAGTCTTTGCTGTGCGTGATGGAACCGCTTTATTTATTCTAAACCAAAGCAATAACAATTATCTATTGACTAGTTTATTTTTCGTTTTCGATTTTATTAGTGATTTTGATATATATATATATATATATATATATGTTTTATAATGTTCTAACAATTAAGTGAGAAATATAAAATGGATGGTGCTACTTATAAAGTAAATCCTAGGGAACATTCCAATATATTTTCAGTTATAACTTTTGCGTGAGTATTATATGTTGTATGTACTTCAGCTGAATTAACATACTATTAGAAGGACTAAATATACGTGGGTTGTAGTATAAGTACTTGGTTTTGATTATTTTCTTTTATTTTCATTTATTTAGCTTTTCTACATTTTTACAATACTTCAACTCTTTAAAATAAGGATTCGCTACAGCAACGATTTTAAAATTTGAAGTGCTTTAAATGTTAGGATCATAGAGTAATAAACTCAATAGGGTTTCTGGAAAAGTTTCTTTACCTCCAATATCTAGATGGAGTTATAATAACCTATACAAGTAATTTGATTGGTCAGTTCAATTCTCCAATGTTGGTAGTAAGAAAAATATCTTGCTATGTTGTCGTTTATATCATGAATGTTAATATCAATGAAAATTATACAAGTTAATATTTGAAAAAAATTAATATTGTATACAAAATTTTCTTTTTAAAGTTAAAGAGTTAACTATAATATTATAACAAAAATTATTAGATTATAGAATTATAAATTATATTATATATTTTTAATTTATTATATTATATTATAACTTAATAGATTATAAACAAAAATTTACTTAATATCTTTTTTTAACATTATCGTTGAGGCATGTATATTTTTGACTCCATGATTTCTAATAGATCCAAAACAAAAATTCAAACTGCCCTGGGTATGTATGCCCTTATGCCTTATGCCATAACATATTTATTTGGATACTTGTACCTTGGAGCCAAATATTCTTTAAATAAATTAAGCCTTTAAAAAATTGATGCTACTTTAATAAGAATATTAAAAAAAATGCAATTTGACACTATTTATTTGTTGGTTGACTTTGCCATACAAAATTTCTAGTGTAGTCACATTTAGCTCCATATTTTTGACAATGTTTCATATGAACATATATATATATATATATATATATATATATATATATATATATATATAGTGACGTCTAGATGTTGGATGTCGTCAAACATGTCTCCAAAATTGCCTATAAATCTTTATTTTTTTTGTGATAGTAACTATAAGTCATCAATAGCCTATTCAATTAGTGATATGCGATATTTATTTTTTACATAATTAAAATTTGAGAATACATTTTTTCAACTAAAAAGTTTTTTAGTGCAAAATAGCTTTGTAGTTTAGTGAATTCTAATTGGACGTTGGCAGGATAAGTAATTATTTCAATCAAACTGATTACGAAGAGATCTTTGTATATTATATATAGAGACATTTGTATATCTTGTTTTCTATTTTTACAGTATTATCTATTATTCTTCTTATTATAATAATTGCATAGTTTCCTGTTCAGCCGTTTTCAATTGCTCTTACGTTATTTATTATCCTGATTTAATATGTGTGTTTGAGGCATATTTTTTCTTTCTATCATCCCTTCCAGAATCGCATTCTGACAAAACATTACTTTTTGGAAATTTCAAATTTAATTTACGTATTTATTGAAAGATGACCCCATAGGTAAATAGCCAATAAAATAAAATATCGATTCACCAGGTATACCGGATACTTATTACCGGCTTTTCTAGCAGATGTTGCTACTCTTAGGTATGCAATGTTATGATTTAACATATATGTCAATTTATTCTAGTAACATCAAGATTCAAACCTATACATGTTATATTTTGCTGATGATGGTATTATCATATATTTACATCTCTTTGAAAATGTTAATATGTCAATAATTAAACTGCCGTCATACAGTAATATATAGAGGGTTAACTTAATATATCATAATAATAATATATAATAATCAGAATTGTTTTGCGTGGTCTCAGCAGGAATTAGCTGAGAACGTCATTTCGCTGAATTTTATTGGTTAGTTTAAATTACCATTACATGCACCATTTATTCAATATCAAAATTTTATATAAATCAAAAATAATGAAAGTTAAATATATATATATATATATATATATATAAATATAATATATATATATATATATATATATATATATATATATATATATATATATATATATATATATATATATATATATATATATATATATATATATATATATATATATATATATGTATATATATATATATATGTATATATATATATATACTATATATATATATATATATATATATATATACTATATATATATATATATATATATATATATATATATATATATATATATATATATATGTATATATATATATATATATATATATATATATATATATATATATATATAGTAACAGAAACTTTTCATGTAGAATAATTACATTTACCTTCAATGTAATTTTATTTTCTTCTGTTGTATTCCTGTAAATAATAATATATATAAACACAAATGGTTTATATAAATAAATGTATACGTACCAGATAAAAGCAATGCTAAGTCACACACATCCTTAAACTAGCTAACGTGGGGTGTTTCTTCCAAGGAAAACTACGTCTGGTTTTTTATTTCCGCACATACACTGGATACACAACACTTTTGAGGATAAAGATACATTTTAATCAAATAATTGTGATTATATTTAAGACACAAGAATACTGATCGTACTTTATGTCAGACACACAAAAATGGCGTCGTAAACAAACTGAAACAAACAATCGCGTTATAGAAATGAGCCAATCAAATGCCTTTGTAGCCCCATTCAAATGAACCAATCAAAAAAGTGGTCTCAGAGCCACCATTGAATGGACCACGCAAAACATTTCTTCGGTTTCGCTTATTTGAGTAAAACCTCGATATATACTATGTGATTGACATCAATTAAAAATTAAATAACTATTTGTCAGATTTCGTGCTGGAAATGGAATTTGTGGCTTTTCTTATTTTATCAAAAGAAAAAAGCCACTAAAAGCAAAACCTTAAAAACTTGGCCTGATTTCGAAAATTCCAAAGTGGTGATTTGGATGTGTAAGTTAAAGAACGTTCTGGTAGACCGAAAAGTTTGAACATGCGAAACTGCAAGAGTATTAGATGAAGACCCAACCCAAACTCAAAAATAACTGGCAAAAGCGTCTAATGTGGCTCAAGACACGATTAGCGATTAACAATTACGAGCTACAGGGAAAATCAAAAAGATGGGAATATGGGTGCCACATCAATGGAATGATTGGTAAATGGAAAATTGAAAAAGGGTCTTTGAAATGCTGCTTAAAAAGTATGATTAGAAGTCACTACTTTGAAACAACTACAAGAAATTAATTTATTTTTAGAAGCGCAAAAACTCACGGTTATCGCCTGGCGAAGCTGGCAGATCGATTTCAAGATCAAATCGTTTTAGTTACAAGACAATGCTCTGTGTTTAATGGTACTAGCGTGGCGTGGTGTATTACGAACTGTTGAAAACAAGTAAAACAGTTAATACCAATAAATAATCAGTACCGACAACATATAATCAATTTTGCATTGATTTAAAATTGTTCTAATTTCGAAGAAGTTAGAAAATGGCTCGATGGATGGTTTTGCTCAAAGGACAAACATTTTTTTTTGGGATGGAATCCATAAATTGCCTGAAAGATGGGCAAGATGTAAAATCGAATGCCCAATATTTTGAAAAATGCATTTCCATTTTCTTGAAAATTAAGTAGTTTTTTTTTTCGAAAAAGCCGATAATTATTCACACATTCGGTACACCTGGTAAATATTTTTCCAGATCGTGACATCTTAATAGTTTTATAAAATGTCTTAAATTAATTGTAATAAGGAAAATCAAATAAAAAATAAAAAAATGCTTTCGACCATATTACAATGACATGAAATATACTTTTTCATATAAGAGATATTAAAAAAAAGATTTTATCTTATTTTTAAGTTAAATAAAAAATAACAAAATATATTAAGTAATTTTTTTAAATTCCTGATTTATTTCAATTTTTGTTTTGGTAGGTTTAACTGGGCCACTTTGAAGAAGGGTAAAAAACAATCTGGTTTAACCGAAGATGATATCTATAGAGTCTTGCCAACCTTTAAAGCCGAAACGTTAGGCGATAAGCTTCAATCCGAATGGAATAAAATTGAACAAACAACAGTCTATCCGAAATTATGGAGAGTTTTGTTGTCTTGCTTCGGTTTTACTTATTTAAGTTATGTTTTAATACAACTCATATTCAGTTCAGCTGTAATGTAAGTATGCGGCATGATAGGGCTTAATTCTCCTACTGTATTCCCAAAAATTTTATCGGTTTTTGAATATAGTCATTTTGGAATTTATTTATCTAAAATTCTCAGTCGGCGCTCTTGATTATGTGGACAGGCGGTCAGAATCTTCGTCGCGTTGACTGTAATGTCACGGGTTCGAATATCACTTTGTTTATAACTGTTTAGGCAAGAGTATTCTGTAATCTGTATACTGGTTATTGGCGTAAATAAGACGATATTTACTTTGATAACTCGCTAGTCGGTAGGCTTTGCGTATTACTAAAGATTAAAGACTGGAAAGCTTCACAGATTGAGATGTTGGTTATCCTGTAAACTTACGGGCTCTTGATGAACCACAAAGCTTTCAGAATTATTTGCAATATATGTTTGCTAATAAATAAAGAGTAAATAAAGTGAGCTGAATCACAACCTGCACTTAACATGAAATGCCTCTTTTACAGGAATTGTGATTTCCTCGGGTGTTAAACAATAGTTTAATTTTTGAAACACCTGGCCCTCAACTCTGCCAGTTCCTGTAAATTCTGTAATTTTCCATTGAAATATGTGTTGTACAATTTTCATCTATTATATAATAAATGTAACATGAAAAACCTTTTATAAATATATTTAGTTTTTTAATAATTTTGCAAGGAAAAAGCACAGAAAATAAAACAATTTGTGAGATAAATATGATTTACTTATTAACATATAGAAATTATAATAACAAACTAAGGTATGTGATAAACTCTTTTCCACAGCACTCATAAGTTAGTGCCTATGCTTAAATATTTGTAGCATTACTTTTATTTATGTTTTGTACCTGTGGAATTAATCGATTTGTTTGCTGAATATCTTTAAAAGCCCATAAGTCCAATCTTCCTAAATTGCAACTACATAAATTATCTCCGATTTCAACTAATATAATATCCATTGTAATATTACTTGATGTAATAGAAATAATTTACGTTAACTAATATTCATGCCCTGCATGTGTTTGTATATATTGTATTCTGTCTCGATTTTGTTCGAGAACTTATTTTTATCTTTCGTAGTTATATATTAGATATACCAGGTCAATTGAAATGTCCCCGGCCTGGCACATAGATGGCGCTACTAGAATTAAATCCATATGTTTTTTAGTTAGCACTAACCCCCAAAAGATGCGTGTATAAATTTGGATCATTACTTCGTGAATTATAGCATTTTGACTGAAGCAACTTTTGTTATTGTAAAAAAATTGATAAAAAGGAATTTCGGGTGTTGATAAAATATTGCTTTTTGAAGTGAAAAAATACAGTTGAAGCAAAAACTTGGCTTGATGCCGAGTTTCCGGACACTGTCCCTAGAAAATCAACCATCAAGGATTGGTATGCTAAGTTTAGACGTGGTGAAATAAGCACCAAAGACGGTGAATGCAGTGGACGCCCAAAAGAGGTTGTTACCGATGAAAAAATTCACAAAATGATTTCGAATTACCGTAAATTGAAATTGAATGAAATAGCAGACACTCTAAAGATATCAACTGAACGTGTACATCATATCATTCACGAATATTTTGGTATGAGAAACCTCTGTGCAAAGTCGGTGTAGCGCGAGCTCACTTTTGACCAAAAACAACGACGTGTTTATGATTCGGAGCAGTGTTTCAAGATGATCAAGCGCAATAAACCCGAGTTTTTGCGTCGATATATGACAATGGATGAAACATGGCTCCATCATTTCACTCCGAAGTCAAATCGACAGTCATCCGATTGGATTTCACATGATGAACCCGCTCCAAATCGTGGGAAAACGTAACACTCAGCTGGCAAGGTTATGGCGTCTGTATTTTGAGATACGCATGGAATAATTTTCAGCGACTACCTTGAAATAGGAAGGACCATCAACAGCGACTATTACATAGCTTTATTGCACCATTTGAAGGACGAAATCGCCGAAACACGGCCGCATTTGAAGAAAAAGAAAGTGCTGCATCACCAATATAATGAACCGTGTCATAACTCAGTGAAAACGATAGCAAAAATCTATAAATTGGGCTTCGAATCTATGAATTAGGCCGCATCCACCATATTCTCTAGATCTGCCCCCAGAGACTATTTCCTGTTTTGAAATCTCAAAAGAATGCTCACTGGGAAGAAATTTTCGTCGAATGAAAAGGTGATCGCCGAAACTGAGGCCTATTTTGAAGCAAAGGACAAATCGTACTACAAAAATAGTATGGAAAAGTTGGAGGGTCGCTATAATCAGTGTATCACCCTTGAAGGGAATTATGTTGAATAAAAAAAACTAATTAAGCCAAAAAATGTGTTTTACTATGGTAGGGCGGAGACTTTTCAATTGATCTGTTACTCTTATAAATTCCTTATCGATTACATTTGAATTTAGAAGTAATATTTTTTATCAAAATAAAAACTCACTATCTTAACAAATGAGGATTTTATGGTTCTTTCAATAATATTATTCCTCAGCTCAAAATTTTCAAGCGAGTTAAACTTTAATGTCTTGTGTTCAATTTTAATGTTGTCGAGCTATTCTATATGATCAAAGAGCTGTTATTTTAACGAGCTATGCTCACATAAAAGACAAGACGACTAGGATTATCTAGAAATAGCCACTACTGGTATTTAATTGATTGAAATTGATTTATGTGATTATTTCGATTTATTGATGTCTTTTTTCGAAAGATAGAGATTGGTTGAAACATTGTTCTGCACCATATGCGAAAATAATTGTTTTTGCCTTAGTATGAGAGTAATATGAAAAGTTCTCAACCTGTCACAGATATTATGTTTTAATAATCGTGCCTTTAGTGTTTATATGATAAGTTTCATAATATTCTTGAATGGACTATCGTCTAAGGAAATTCATCCGAAGGTGATAAAAGTTTAGGAGGATTCTAATCCTTAAATTCCTACCGTTGAAAAGCAGACCAATGGATTAAAACGTGGTCGCACGTTTCTCGAGGGTGGTCTAAAATAGATTGATTATGATAACCACGGAATATCGGAACAATAGGAATAATATAACTGATCTGTAAGAACAATACCTGTAAAGCGATTTCATTCAAAAATAATTAATAAATAGAAAAGTTTGTTGAAAATAAATGTAATCCACCAAAACTCATCCATCAACAAATGTGCATCATTAGTAAATCGAAAATGTTTTCTTTGCTTCTAAGAGCTAACATTTTTGCAAGCCCATAAAAATTGTTCTTTCAAGTGATAGTTAATTGTTGATAGTTGTGTGATAGTGATATTTAAACATAAATAATGCAATTTCTTCTTTAAACATCTAATTCAAAAGCCGATATTATTTTTGAGATGACGAATTTATTGTGTGGATCTGTTTTTTTTATTCTAGAATTTATCAACCGCTGGTATTTTCTAAGTTTGTATCCTTTTTCCAACCAAATCATTTCCACGATAGTAGAAATGACTTATATCTATATGGGCTTGCGATTATTGGCATTGAACTCGTTAATGTTCTTTTTGTGCATAATATTTCCCAGTTAGTGATGCAGTACTCGTTGAAAATTAGAACGGCCGTCAGTTCCTTACTTTTCAGGAAAGCTTTAAAAATTACACCAGAAGCTTTGGAAGAGATAACCGTAGGTAAGTATATATATAATATTTAAACATAGTACAGTCAGAATTATCTTTTCAATCATATTTGTTAAATTTTAATTAATAAAATTAGGTTAAAATTAAATTAGGTTACAATCAATATCATTCTTAAAATCAACTATATACGATTAAAAAAATTATTAAATTAATTGTTACCGGCTTGGTTACCGCAATGGTCAAGGCGATAGGACGGTCCTCCTACTATTGGGATAGTTGCGGGTTCGAATCTTATTGTGACATGGCTGTAAATTTATGTTGCAGTTTAAGTGTATACTTGCAATTGTCTATAGGGTAAGATTGTATAATCTGACAAATAAAATAATCTCTGTCACGCCAATAACTAGGTTGGGTAAGATTAGTTGTTCTGTAAATTGGTTAGTCACCAGACACGTCACGTTAAGCTATAGGTTCAGTCCAAAATATTAATTGATAAAAAGGAGACTCTAAAATATCACAAAGTTATTTATTAATTAAAAAAAATAATAATAAAGGCGTCCACAATAGTATGTAATAATCAAAGCTAAACTATGATGCTACCACTATAATTATGTAACATTTGCACAAACTTAAGCGGCTTAATCCATTTTTTTCATTTTTTCATTTTTGATCGTCAAGTAATTGATCCTTGTAATGTATGTAGGAAACTTTCGGCTCAATAATAGCTTTAATATAAACGACTTCTTTTAAAGTTACTATTTACATTACGAATATGCTTGTAAAATTGAAATAAAAAATATTAATTATAATTTTTAGAAATGTGTGCACAATTTCAATGAGATCTGCATTAATTTTTGAGAAAACGTGTTCAACGACATCAAAAATAGAGTTTTGAAGAAATATGAGTGCAACATATAATTTAAAAATACACAAATTCGAAAATGATATTTAATAATCATATTATTATTGCCCTTATTATTATGCAAATACATTGTTTATCCTTGTATTGTATATAAATTGGTAATTCATAAAGTGTTAGGTTAAGTTAATTTGCAAAATGTTAAAAATAAAACAACGTACTTATGTAAAATAACTTTTACGTGAAAATATTCATAACATCATCGGGTTTTATTTTTTGTATATATTTTTCATTTCCTTCTATTTTTACATACTCTCTTAACCAAAAGTATAAAAATGTGAAGTGCATGAAATCTTATGCATTACCTTTGGAATATTAATAATATTTGATGTGTTTCTTGAAGGTGTTTATGAATATCATTCAAATAAGATTTCAAAGAGTTCCTGAAAACGTGCAATTGCAGTTTTTATTGATTTTCGCTATATTTCCGACTGTAGACACTGGACCTCATTTTCGGCTGTTTTGGAAGCTGAACATGTTTCCCAAAAATTTATTAAACTTTTGCTTGTGTCTTACATTAATTTTTTTAGCCATGTGCGAGTGTGAACGGTGTTCGCCAATAAGATGTTTGTTCACTACCTTTCAGCCTAGTGTGGATGCAATAATAAAGGTTCTTACTGGTATGCCATTCAATTGCCATTCAATGCTACAAACTCCTTGAATGGTCTGATATTCGCTGATACAGATCTTGAGACCTCTAGTATTCTTCATGGTATAGTTCATACAGTAGAAGCGAGAATTAATGAAGAAAAAACCAAGCAAATCCAGAAATTCAATTATTTGGGATCAGTAATATAGAAGAAGCAAATGGTATTTACCTCCGAAGTCATAAGTCGAATCGTCCAAGCTACTGCCACTGTTGCTTCTCTAAGGCACCACCTCAGTGTCAAAGATATGTTTCGCTTCAAGAACAAATCAGAAATTATTCGTTTAAGGTGTGATAATCAGCGCACAATTGAGGAACAAATGAAGAGACGTAGATTACAAAGGTTTGGTCATGTCTGTCGAATTAAAAGTTAATGAATTCTTCACAGACTTCTGGGGTGAAATCGACCTCTTCAATGGAAAACATTAAATTGAGATAATAAAAAATGGCTTGAAAAATAGGAAACTAATGTCCGAGATTCGAATAGTTGCGGCCGACAGCCAACTGTGGTAAGATTTAGTATAGAATGCCTTTAGTATCAAGTCTTGCGGCACCTAAAGCAGGGTATAGGTTGAGACAGGAATAGACACTGATTGATTGATTGATGATGGCTATTTTATAGTCGATGAATCACCACTCTTAAAATGTTTCATTAGATATCTCGTATAATAAGTTAAATATAAAAAATAAATTTGAAGATATTTTTTTATATTTCAGGGAGGAGTATTACCTTAATGACTAAAGATGTATTCGCCATAGACGCCGCGTTGCTTTTTATTAAAGATATGATTGTTGGGCTTATCCAGATTAGTGTGGTAACTGCTATTTTATATCAGCGTGTGGGTACATCAGCATTTCCGCCTGTGGCCGTTATAATTGGAATTATCCCGATTCAATGTAAGTTATTTAATATATTAGTACGTTTAGACTTAATTTAAATAGGTTCAATCATTTAAAATTTGTTCTGCCTGAAAAAATAGACAGCAATGTTTATTTTGTTTTGCTGATTGTGTAGCACTGAATGCTTTGTGAGGCAATGTATTGAATGATCTAAAACTTTACTCAAACTCTCAAAGAACTTTTAGTTAAACAGTTCAGCAGTTGATTAATTAATCGTTTATAGTGTTATTAGTTATTGGCAGGCAAATAAAGAAAAAAAGGCAAATAAAGTGGTCCATTATGAATGCAGATAAAAAGTAGAGTATACTGAGAGAGGAGGGCAATTCACATCTATATCGTATATGGAAGTGGAATATTCATGATCATGAAATCTTGAAGGCATCAGCAATGCATATGTTTACAGACGTTGACCAAACAAACTGATTAAGAAAAATACTCTTTCACATGACAATTCTCGGTGACGTTTAGTTTCGGTCGTGAGGGATGTACTGTTGTAAATCGAATGGCAAGTTCTGCCACATTTAGTGTGCTTGTTAGATATAGTCTATTCAAAGTTTTTTTGTACATACGTCATCAAAATTTTTAATGTATTGCCTGTCGCAATTTGTAAATTCGTTTTAGAATTAGACAATATTTTCCTTCTCATTTTATTCTAGGCAAAAAAAACACAATGCTGTCTGATTAGTTCGAATACGTAAACGAATGAGCCTGTCAAGGTCGTCAGACGTATGCAAAATTCTTGAAAGCAATAGTGATAGAAGGTTTTAACTCTAACCTATATACTATTGTGGCTGTATAATTAATTTTAGTTTTTAGATGTACTATAATGTTAAAATAAATTATATTTTATAACATTTTAGTTCAAATATTTTATTTAGATTAGAATTTTGTTGTATGTCAAAGCCAAACTGAACTAAAGCTCAGAGTTGATGCGGCAACATTGCAACGTTTTGACATGACAAATTTAGATGACATGTACAATATAACTTTGAATAGACTATATATCGCCTTTTGATTAATACTTCTTCAGATCTATGCAGCATGTATTGGATGACTCAGTATTTATAAATGCTGAAGAGTTGCGAAAATAGAGCGATGATCTCTGCCAAGCCAATATTGTTATTTGGGAAAAAGTTGTTTAAAATGATGGAAGATATTTTGATTAATATATATTCCACTAATTTTTCGCAATTAATGTCCGTTAACGCGAAAAAATGATGCTGCCAAAAAACTGTAATAATTAAAACACTTCCAACATATAGTATATATTTTTTAAATATACTTAATGCTCAACAGAATATCTAAATTTTTGTTCAATATTTTATATTGTCTTTTCTTACATATATACAAACTTTATTTATAAAATGAAGATTTATAACCACTTTAATAAACATAAGACTCTTTAATTAATACTTCGTTATTTGCAGTATATCTTGGAAAGCAAACTACTAAGATAAGACTAAAAATGGCAAAGTACACTGATATGAGATTTCATGTTACTCAAGAGACTTTAGGCATCATAAAACTGATTAAAATGTACGTGTGGGAGAGCTATTTCGAAAAATTAATTTTGGGTAGGAGATTGTAAGTATTTCATGTTAATTAATTAATATATAATCTCATTTCATAGATGTTTTATAGAGTTCTATATAGAGGGTGTACCATATTATTGATAAATAATTAATTTATTTTATAAATGAGGTATTTTGTTAAAAATATTTACATTTTACTATTCGATAAGTTACAATAATATTCGAAAGTTATGGATTTAAATATGAAGGTAATTCAGGAACAAAATTCTTATAAGCATCCTAAAAAATCGGATGTTAATACGTTGTATTGTGCTATATTAGTAGTACTTAGATGTACTGCTTAGCCCTTTGCTTTGATTCAAAATGATGATGGTGAAATGATGATGTGTTTTTATGGAAATGATCTAACAATTAACATGTTAATCGCTAGGCGGTTAAATTCTGATGGAATTTGAATTACATTTTGGGAAAATTACGTGTTGAAATTAATCAAAATATCCTCAATGGGTTAGGGTATCTTAAAAAAAAGAAGATCCGCCTAATTAAACTATGTAATCAAAAAGCGGATTTCTTGTTTAGGTGTTTTCATGCAGGTTTAATGGATTTTACCAACATATATGACCGGACGTTGACATGTTCCCAAATAATTTCTGATTTCTATAATTTTCTTTATTTATCGGTCATTATTATTAAAATTTTTTGGTTTCTTGCTACACTTACCCAATTTCTTATTCCGTAATATGTTTTTGATTATAAAAAACGTATTCGAGCTTATTTCACTATATAGTATTGCTTTTATTTTTTATTGTATTTTCATTCTCCATATTGAAGGGATGATTATCTATATCGAAGATGTTATTTAATAGCTCTTTATAATATTAATATTCTTATAATATAAATTCTAATAATATAAAATAATAAATCTTAATAAGCTTGATGAATTTAATATACCCATTTTTATGACATTGAATTACAAATATGGTATTCTCTACTTAATCTCTTTCGAAGATGCATACATGAGATAGCAAGAAAAATTTTCGGTTATGTATATGCGAATATTCTTATTCTTATTTATCGTTTGCCAATAAACTCTGGAAACCAAGCGGTCTTCTGACAAGTTCCACAAAATATAGATTTTTTTTTGATAACATCTTTATTAGACACGCTTAGTAAAATCTTAATTACAAATTAATTTATTACTACATTTCATTTGTACTTGGATTAATTCGTAAGAAAGACGAGTGTGAAAAAATACATGAATATGTATTCCTCAATAAATATAGAAAATAGCTAAATGAATCTCAAAGATGGAAATAAAAAATAACATCGCTAAATTTAAAAATAATGTAGATATTGTACAATTTTACAAAACATATAACAAAGAAAAAATGAAAAATCAAAACAAAAGAAATAAAAATTCAAATAGATAATACACACTTGTCGAGTATATTTCCTTTTCTCTATATATTATTTAATATATTTTTAAGCGATATGAATGTACCAATGCAGAATTATATTCATACTTAATAAGTTCACAGAAACCACCGGGCTATGACTTCGGGTTATCCGAACCTGTAACTTATAAATATACTAAAAATATCTCCCTACTAAATTCTTCAACTTGTAATTAATGTAGCATTCCAATTAAAACATGTCGTGGATGCTTGAAAAATGGCTGAATTTATTATGATTCCGAAACTTAGAAAACCATCAAATAAGGTCTTATCTTAGGGATCTTATTATTAAGGGATCTTATCAGTCAATCTCCCTTGCACCAATCATATAAAAACAATCTAACGCCTGTACGTCAATTTGATTTTATGAACAAAAATTGTAAAAACATTTGTTTAGGTAAATAAAATCATAGACATTATTGAAGAAGTCTACGAAGAGAAAAAAGCTTGTTCAGATATAATCTTGGATGTGGATGAGGACTCATATATAACTCTATAGAATGTTACTGAAGTAATACGTTGAATTTATAATGAATGAATTGCAACACGCAAGTAATAATATAAATAAGTAGAACCAAATATGAAGAATAAAAGTCAGTGAGAGTAAATCAGTGTATAGCTTGTTTAATAAAACAGTGAATTTACATCATCTATGTTTTCAACATATTGATGACGGGAATTCACAGTTATTTTGAATAGACTAAGTACTACATACTACGAATAGACTGAATAGAATAAATTTGAATAATATTATCCTATGCAATAACAATGTCAAGAAACTTGATGCAAAAATATATATTTAAAAAATATAAAATGTAATAGTAGGCAATAAATCACGTCAACCAAATATGTCATATGTCACACATGTCGCAAAAAAAATTATACGTATTTTCATATTAAATGTTATTGTACAAAATATATGATCTAAATATTTAATGTTAAAAATAAACATTTAAATATATTTCCATTTAAAGTTATATTTTATTGAGTTAATGAAAAAATTTTCATATTTACTAAAATCTGTATTATATACAGCATGTTGTATGTAGTTGGTAGAAAGAGAGAGTAATATAACTCGTACGTACGGAACAGAAATTCTTATATCTAGTTGTACGCCTGTAATATTCGATATAATATATATAATTCAATGTTCAATATATCCCGATCCACAGAATTTGTTACCCTACTAATTGTGAAACTTTGCGGTAAATTTCGTTTTCGAACCTTCACTGAATTCCATCTTTTATACAGAATTAGTAGGAGTTGATTTTTTTATCTATTGAATCGTGAATTTGCGAATTGTGAATTGCGAACTAGTGTTAACAAATATTATAACTTGTTTTAGGACTGAAACTCACTATCTGCAATACGTTTATTACTTGAAAGCTTTCATTAACTGGCTTGGATCTTTTAGTATACACATTTCGTTATATATACTGTTAATATTTTACGTTGCTCAGGGCTACAGTCTGGAGGCTGAAACGCTATATTTCGTTCAGCAATGCTTTTCAGCTGTGCGTATAGCAATTATGGTTTCCATTCCAATGGGTAAGTTCTTTAAAAAAAATTGCAAAGCTTCATATTTCGTAATATTTCATGTAGGTATATGCAACACGAGTGATCTGTTGGCGGCATTTCAACGAATTCAACATTTTCTGGATGCAGACGAATTGAATTATACACGGGAAAGTCTGGAAGACACCGAGCAAGCAAAAATAATTTTGGATAATGTCGAAATTTCCAGAAGTGGCAAAGAAATTCTGAAACACGTCAATATTCAGCTATACGATGGTTTAATGATTCTCTCGGGGGGTACCGGCAGTGGAAAAAGTACTTTATTGAAATTGTTTAATTACGAATGTAACGAATTTACTGGCGATCGGTTTATAAACGGAAGTATATCATACGCTCCCGCTAAACCGTGGATTTTTCCCTCAACCATAAGGAACAATATCGTTTTTGGTGAGCCGTACGATGAAACTCGATATAAAGAAGTGTTGAGGGTGTGTGCACTGATACACGACATCAAGCAATTTGATAGATTAGATAAGGTTATGATCGGTGATAAGGGAATGAATTTAAGTAAGGGACAAAAAGCAAGAATTTCATTGGCTAGAGCTATTTATCGAGATAGAGATATATATTTAATAGACGATTGTTTATCATACACAGACAATGAAGTTAGCAACTTTATTTTTAAAGAATGCATTAAAGGTTTTTTAAAAAATAAAATATGCGTTCTGGTAAGTAATAAATCAGAATATATCAATGAAGCCGATGCCATCCTGAATCTAGAGTATCAATCGGTTGACCGAGCAGATGATTTAAAAAAAAGAATAACTTACTACATAGACGAAGACACGGACGGCAAGAAGAAAGAGGCTGAGAAAATAACGGATTTTCATACTCAGTCGAATGAAACCGACTCATTATTACTGGAAGATTATATAAAGAATCTCAAGGGTTTGTATAAGGAGAAGCAGAAAGAGGGAACTGTATTATGGAGGGATTACCATTTATATTATAAAATGATGGGCGGATTGTTCGTTTTCATATATCTGGTTATTGTTTTTGGAATTTCACAAGCAGCATTGTCCTACTCAGAGAAAGTGTTGAGCTTATGGTATGTATTCGTTCAGAATTATATTATTGGGATTAAAAAATATTACAATAGTAAAAGTAATATTATGAATTTTGAAATCATTTTACCCAGCTGAATTTTCAAGGGAATGTCTAGGAAGGACTATTAATGATAGTAGATAATATTAAGATATCTTTTAATTTTTTTATCAAGATAACGCGTACATTTTTTTAAGTAAAAAATGTAACTCGTAATCTATTATTTCAAACTAATTATCTATTAATTTAAACAATTGCGTTAACAGCATCGTTTAAGTCGATAGAAAAGATTAAAATGGAATCGAATAAAACCTTAAACGCCACTTCGAAAATCGGATTTAGTAACTGAAAAAACCGCTGGTAAAAACGTTGCCACAAATGTACTGCATGGGGAGGGAGAAGGTTACTTTAAAGGGGTCGAAATAAATATGGGAATATAGATAACTCGTTTGACTTTTATTTTAGAAGTTTTACTATTTTGTTCTATTTTATCAAAATGGTAAAAATATTATTGATTGATGTTATTGGTTCATAGTCTCCCTAACGCATTTTTTGCAGACTATCAACATAGACCAACAAATATTAACGAAAACTGAGATATTAGAAATCTGCCATCTATTGCGCATTCCAAGGAATACTTATTAAGTAGAGTAATGCAATTAAAACATTTTAAAAATAAGTATATAAAAAAAATAACTAAACTTACACAATAAATATAAAAAAATAAATATACTTAAAAAGAACACATATCTAGACAAACAATTAATAATTAAATAACTAAATAAAATTGTGCATAGATAAAAAAGTTATCTTTAAATGAAGTCATGTAAAGGGTAAAATTAGGTTCCTTAGGGAAATCTAATAATTTGGGCAGATTCACAGGCAACACTTCCTTCAATGAATCAGATGACTTTCTCAGTCATGACTTTTACTGATAGGTGATAATTTTCTGCATTTCGTTATAATATTGGATACTGTATTGATTCTTCACAATTGGGACAGAGATGTTCTTCAGTTTGACCCATTAAGAAGGAATGGGTAAACTGATAGGGACCAATTAACAATCTATTATGTCCTAATAAATAATGTCCTTCTTAATAACCCAAAGCTCGCTTTCCTCCTCCAGCAGATTCCTGGTCAAGTGGCGTCAGGCTATCTATGTGACGATCTACAAATGGGAAAATTTTGTTTTAATATAATGTATTTATAATTTGTTGATCATTTGTTATAGCATCCTTGGCGAGGTTAGCTAATGTCCAATTTATTTTGATAATGTGTAAAGTCCATGGCACCTCAGATCGAGAATATATTGAATTCTTTAACAGTACTGAAGTTAAAAATTATTTACTTATTTTATATATTTTTTCTATGAATTGTTTTATTATAACTTGAATTATTGAGATTTTTTTTTGAGTTATTTGGACTGAACCCACGGGGCTAATTAATGGTATTGTTCTGTATGTATTTGTCTTTGTAAGAGCACTTGAAACTGAGAAAGTTATTTTCAAACCTTTTAACCTTCGCTTGAAAAGAATATCTCATATTTTGTGGTTATCACTTGTTTTGGACAGCTTATGGTTTAAAAATAACTTCCACTGTTAATAATACTTTTGTTTGTCTGTTCGTTATTACCGTTCGAACCGCTATATTGAAATTTGGAGTATAGTATAGAGTCAAAGAACAAGGGGCATATTCAATGTTCAGTATTTTTAAACTAGAATACGCAGATACTAAAATGAGAAATGGTACTAAAATGAGATTAAATGAAATGTCACCTTATAATTCTCATCAATTGAATATTCTGAAAAACACTACAATGATGATGTTGTTTGTTGCATAACATAATATCTAGACATCGGAAATAATTTAGTGTTTTCTGAATTTGAAATTCCATTCAGCAGTCTTTTTATTGATTTTCCTTTTTTATTGTAATTTTCGTCTTATCTATTTTTGTATGAAATATGCTGATATTTTTATATTGATATTAAATATATAATATAAAACCGAAACTATAAAATACAACTCAAACTAATATAACAAAACAACCTTATAAACCACTATAACTTTTAATTTTAAATTATGTATCGCTATGACACCACTAAAATAGTGTTAGTTTTGAGTAATTATCCTTGATTTTGAACTAATGGTGCTATTAGATATTGTTGCACGTTTTTTTGATTATTACAAAGAGTGGGTATTCGTAATAAGTAAAATTATTAAAAAAATTTTTTAATTTTTTTTAGGGTAAATGCAGAATCAGTAATTGGCAATTTTACTACAAATGGCACAGTAATAATTGATTATAAAGATGCTATAAAAGTTAGAGACAAATATATGGAAGCTTACTCAACACTTATTATAGTTGCGATGTTTATGTCCATTGTTCAGTCATACTCTGCATTTCATTTTTGTCTGAATGCGGCTAGAAAACTACACAACTCTGTTATATCGGCATTGATTCGTACCAGTCTAACATTTTTCGATAGTCATTTGATTGGAAACGTTATTAATAGACTTTCTAAGGATCTTTATGTTACGGATGAATATATGCCATTTTTAGTGTTTGATTATTTTGTGGTAAGTAATACAATGCTTACAAAACCAGTTATATATGGAGAAGCTATTTACATTTGACACAGTATTACCATCAAACCGACGTTATTTATTAATTTTGATTGTTATATTTGTAATATGAAGATACCAAGAGTTGTCTGATGTTTTTAAGTTTGTGTCATGTTCGAGTGCTATTAAATATTTTTTGTAGATATTCATAGCAGTACAACATTTTTTGCGCAAGAGAATAATGTAATAAAATAATAGTTCCTGAATAAAATAAATCATTATTTTTATTATTTATATTTTCTTTTAATATCATTTTTAGAATAAAACCATATTTTATAATATTTAATAATATTGTAATAATTTAATGTTTCTCCATTTATGACCGTTGTGGTACATATCAAGAACTATTAATTACATTTGATAGACTTTTTTCAAAATTAGATACTTTTAGTAATTCACAGTTTTGCACATGTATATTTTTATATTATATTTTTATTTCAGCTTGTGTTTAATTTTATTGGTGGCATTATAATAGTTGCAACTTTAAGTTTTTGGTTCTTCCTACCAGCTGCATTCATTTTAATTATCTTATACTACATCCAGAAATTCTATATTCCGTCGAGTAGAAGCTTAAGGAGATTAGAAGCATCAGGTATGATTATTAGTTAACATTATATCATTTTAATTTGGATGGTTAACCATTCATAATTTATAATTTAAATTTATTATTAATAATAGTTTATATGTACGATTTAACGATATATAAGAAATAGATGTTTTAAAAATGTTTCGAAATTTACGAATTTAAACTATAGATAAAGTATGTTTATTACATTTATTTATTTTTATTATTTTTAGTAAGAAGTCCTATAATTGGATATTTGAATACTATTCTTGATGGCCTACCAGTGGTAAGGACCTGTCAACAACAGGCATTTGTTACATCGGAATTTGACTCCTATCATGACGTATATTCATCTGCTTTCTTTATGAACCAGAGTGCCTTGATTTTTTTCTCATTTTTGCTGAAGTTAACAGGATTGGTTTTTGTATTATTTATAATGTTTGATATGTTCTTCACCAAAAGTAAGTAAAATATACTACGTAATTATTTATACGATTGTAAATATTAGGTGCTTATTAATAATTTTAGATTTTTTAATTAAACATAAGATATTTAAAATTAAATGTAAAAAAATAGAAAGGCCATATTGCCACAGATCGGAAAAGTGGTAGTTAGATGGTGTAACATCTGGACAGTGTGTTCCTGGCATTGTATTGCAGTCTGTACAGAAAAATTATTTTTATCTTTTCAGTTATTTTTCTTCAATGTACAACTGGGTTGGTAATTGGTAGCCAGCAGTTCATACAGGTTCCCTTCCGATTCTAGCAACCAGCACTAATTCTACTGAGGTTATTGGCTCGTCGGGCTAATCCACCACATTTTAAACGTTTAAAATTGTTGTAATAGATTTATTATTATTGGCCGTGATAATCTTTTCTTTATTTGTTGTTGAAGGAGTTCCTTTTTTCTTATTGATATGTATGGACTAATCAAGCCTTAAATGAACAATCCACAAACAACTGTTTGAATCGAATTGGTTATTGGAAGACACAAAGGAGTGCTCTATATCCAAGTCTTCTTCTATAAGACACTACCAATTAATTCGAAAACTTCATATAATAATTAATTTTATTAAGTGCCATATATTAGAACTGTTTCTTGGAAATGATAAACATTCAGTAAATTCAGAGATTGTCCATTGGTAACACGTACTCTTGCACATCTTCAGAATAAGATATAATCTTTGAGATAAAGTCAATAGCTGTAAATGTGAAAATAATAGAGAATTTGTAATACGTGGCAATGCAATTAAGTTATTAAGCAATTTCTTAACTCTTGTATATCTGATTATGTAACGAAGATTTCCTTTCAAAGCCTTTCATTTTTAGAAATCTCCCTTTAACCAGATTGTTGAGTGAGAATGGTAAAATATATTGAAACTAGCGTTGGGAATTATAGAATTTAACAAGTATTGACTGTTTAGTAGGGGTGTCGGCCTCAGAGAAAAATATCTATATTTCGATATATCGGAGAAAAAAAAATTGATACTTTTTTGCAATATATATTGATATTTTTAATAAACCTTTATAATTAAGTACTAAAATTACATCAAATTTTTAAAATTAAGTACCAATTTAAAAAGTTTATCAAAATTAATTATATAGTTTTTTATAATGTTTTATAAATATATTTAATTTCTTTGAAAAAATATCGAAAAATATCGGCTTACAAAAATATCAACATATCGTCTAAAAATAACGATATTTTTCGGCATCCCTACTGTTTAATGATTGATTACTTCTTACTATCGACTGTTTCAGTCGCTATTTTTGGTTCGATTGATTTGACTACTTTTTGTTATCGACTGTTTCAGTCGCTCATTTTAGTTCCGACTAGTTACATTCGACTGATTTTCAATGTTTTGGCTTTGTCGGCCTAACCACGATCTTGATAATTTTATTTCATTCAAGTTTCGAATAATAATCTTAAAATATTCCTGATTAATGATAAATAAAATTATTATTTTATTTAAAATGGTATATTTGAGAAAATATACTGAAATATTTAGTGGTTATTACTCTATTCCTCTTTGCCAAATTGTCAAATATATAAAATATAAAAATAATTTTACATCATTAAAAATGGAACTTCATTTTTAACGTAATCAAATCCAGCAATTATCTCTCTCCTTTTTACCAAAGAAAGTTAGAAGGGGTATATACAACCTCGTTCCTTCTCTTATTGCATGATCGAAAAAACGTTTTTAAGCACATTCGATTGTAATAGAATAAACCAATTACGTTTATATTATTATGTCATTGTTACTTTACAAATATTAAAATACACTTAAACTTATTTAGGATCATTATTCCATTTCTTTTTTGACACTGCCACTCAAATTAAAATTATTTAAAATGAGCTGATCTGTACAGCACAGACAATCAATTACCTTGAACACAGAAAAATAGTCGAAATTTACATTTGATTGAAATAGTAATTTCTGTTTCGACTATTTTCAATTAATAGGTAATATGTAAAATATAATAAAACATCTTTTAAAATTATTTCACTGTTGAATAAGTTTAAAATACATAATATATATAATAATACTTTTTATATTTTTTGAATAATATTTTAATATTTTAAATTTTTACATTTTAGGTATTCAAGCTGGGGATGCTGGATTGGTGTTGTCTCAAAGTTTAATGTTATCTGAAATATTACAATATGCAATTCGACAGAGTGCTGAGATCGAAAATGTCATGACTTCGGTTGAGCGACTATCGGAGTACGCTTCTGCGGAACCAGAAAATACAAGAGAAACTTCAAATGAAATTGAGGAACTTACGGGGAATATTAAATATACCAATGTTTCACTCAAATATCCCTTCAGTAGCACACCGGTCTTGAAAGAATTAAACTTTGAAATTGTAGAAGGAAATAAAGTTGGAATTATCGGCCGAACAGGGGCAGGAAAATCATCTATAATATCTGTGTTGTTTCGTCTGTTTGATTTTGATGGTCAGATCACCATAAATAATGTAGATATAAAAAATTTAGGTTTAGATTTTCTACGATCAAAAATCAGTGTCATTTCACACGACTGTGTCTTATTCTCTGGAACAATTCGTTCTAACCTTGATCCTTTCGAACAATATTCCGATGAACAAATTTGGAAAGCTTTATCGGATGTTCACATGAGTTCAATGATTGAAAGTTTGAATAAAGAGTTTAACGATTCAGATACATTATTCAGTTCTGGTCATAAACAATTGCTGTGTCTCGCTAGGGCTTTGCTTCAAAATAACAAGATTATTGTTTTGGACGAAGCCACGGCCACCTTAGATCCACAAACTAATAAATTGATACAAAAGACGATCGAAGATGTTTTCAATAAATGTACCGTTTTGATTATATCGCACAAAATTGACACCGTCATGTGGTGTGATAAAATATTAGTCCTTGTTAACGGACGAATTGTTGAATATTGTGGACCACAAGATCTTCATCATGCTAAGCTTTAAGACATTTCCAGAATGCTTTTTGTACTTTCATTTAATAAATAGTAGTATTTTTATGAATTTCATTATTTTCTTCCTTATGTAGTTTGGAGTGTTGAGAGAATGCATTTTTAACAAGTTTGCATAATATTATTAATAAAAAAATAAATAGTAAGTAGTTCAACAAAGTTGAAACTTCTCAAAATTTCCTATTTCCCATTTAAATTATCTGTGATATTATAAAACGTTTGCTTTCTTTGTTTTTTACGCCCATGTTATTTTATTTGCTTGCTATATTTATATTTATAACTTTCTATTTTATAGACCTCTCAAGATTGTCAATATTTCCCTTTTAGAAGATTTATTTTCTTTAACATATTTATTACATTTTTTTCCTACTCTACTCTAATCTGATTTGCAATTTCCACGATCTCTGGTTCTTTCGGGATTCAGTATCTCGCTTCCTTTTCCCATTTATTTTTTCCTCACTCTTTTCTTTCCTTCAGTTTTTCCTTAAAACTTTCCTTTCCTTTCCTTCTATTTAGCCAGCTTAGTGGCCGATAAAAACATGTCGAATTTGACTTCTGAAGTAGGGGTGTTAAAAACTGGGGTGAGTATAAAAAATAAAAATACTGAAATATTAGCCTAAAAATATATTTTTGCTAAATATTTTAAAGAGTGATGGACCTTTAAAATTAAGTACAAAAATTCACTAAACCTTTAAAATCAAATACCGATATGTTTTTCAAAAAATATAGCGATATTTCCAAGAAAAAATAAAAATACTGAAATATTAGCCAAAAAAATATTTTTGTTAAATATTTTAAAGAGTGATGGACCTTTAAAATTAAGTAAAAAAATTCACTAAACATTTAAAATCAAGTACCAATTTTAAAGGTTTATTAAAAATTATATTTAATTTATTTTGAAAAAAAAAAGAAAAATATCGATATTTTTTCAGAAAATATCGCTATATCGATATATTATTTTTCTGCATCCCTATTCGGAGGTTAGGCCTATTGGCTTGAGAAAATTGTGCTTAAAGCCTAATATGAACTATCTCATTAAATAAGTGGAACATTTTAATAACAATTAACATATAACATTATTAACATAAATATAACAATTTAAGAACAGGTGATTTCGACTTAATGACAGTTCCATGCTTTGTTTGATGATTCTTTGACACTTTTATGTTGCAACCAATATCTGTGAGATGATTCATTGGCTTCTAAATAAGTTGTTTACAATAGTGCAGCCGTACAATTAATAGATGACAAATAATTTGATCAAAAAGAGCGAGAATCTTTTGAATGGAATGAGAACAATTTATGTATTAACACACCATATATTTGGCCAAACTTTGGATCGTGAGCTCCGATTTCGAAGAAATTGTCATGATATAGTATATAGTAAATTTTTAGCTAGTGAGCATCACGCAGAACTTGAATGAAATAATTAAATAACAGGATTTATTGATTCAACAGAAAACAGAATGTTGAATTAGTGTGCTCTAAGTGCAGAAATCGTCGTGTTAGAAATTTTTTAAAGATTTAAATGATTTTCAAATAAATGTTAATGAGGTCTTCATTAATAAAGCTATGTTTATTGGCATTAATATAAAAATTGTATTAAGTACATGCATACATTGCATGTATTTTAATCAACTATATCGGTAAAATGCAAAATGTCAATGTTAACAACTATTAAATAACTTAACCAAACCGTTAAATTCAGAGGTTTTGATATTTTTCTAAATAAATTAAAGAAATTTAGTATTATTAAGATATTCAGTGTTTAAAGTATGCTGATTATGGAATGCTGAAAATTGAATTTTCGACATTATTTTTGTTGTTTCATTTAAATAAATATGCTGCTGAAACCTAGCAAACACTTTTAAAAATGGATGATGATGCTAGTAGTTCATGTCCTAAATGCTGGTTTTGGTTTCAACGACCTAAGCCAAGACCAGAGTTTTAATGTCAATGGCAGAGGACAGCTTGGAGGGAAAACAAGTCAGAAATGGAGGATAATGAATTGCAAAATGTATTGGACAAAACTTAGCTATTTCTAGGTGATTAAATACAACAAGAAAATCCAAAAGAAGGGAAAATATCTACCAAACGAATGAACAAAAAGTACATTTATAAACTGTGTCAAACATCGCAGTTTTAGTGCTTGATCGACAACAAAGAAGAGTTTTCTGTAGCTCCTTGTGACTGGCGATGAAGTGCAAGTTCTATCGCATCCAGCATTGTTACCGGATATAGCCTTCTGATTATCGTTTGCTCAGACCGATACATCATGGCTGCAGTAGATATCGCGAAGAAGTGTGAAAACGAATTAAAGATTTGATGGCTGTCAAACCAACGTCATTATTCCGGCATCCCAATTTTGTTAGAAATATGGCAAACAGTTGTATAAAATGATCGAACATATTTTAACAGTGTATATTGTGCTAATTTTCATGCATGTCTTTCGTAATTTCAATAAATCCCTTTTTAAAGTGAAAACATTATCATATTAAATTCAAGCATCAAATACATAGACGTAATACATGTACATACGTACGCTATATCTAGTTATATGCCATATACAGTTACTATTCGTTCTTTCCTGACACATTTTAACCAAATGTTCATGTATATTCTGAACAATTGTACACATGTTTGTGCACAAAAATGTTTTATACTCTCCAATAATAATTCCTACAGTTATCATATATTAATTATATACTCACCTTTAGTTGTTTCCACTCTCATCCCCTTAGAAATTGGCAGAATTGGATCATATCATATTCAGATAGTTTCAGTGATGTGAATAACTAAACTATTAATTCCATCATTTGGCAATTTCTTCTGCTATGTATCTCAAATGTTATGACTAACAAAACCTAATCAATTTTTTTTCCAAGGTTTACCTTTTTCCATAAACTTTTGTTGTCATAACACTATTTTTATTACCATCTTGCCATGAGTGACCATTGGATATGCTGGTCTCATTCTAAAATATCTAGGTCTCACATAAGTACATAAATTGAAATAGTAGGTCCTCCTTCATTTTATTGTATGCTTTTAAAAATTATAATATTTTAAAAGCAATATCCGGATGTTTTATTAGACCCCTTCGATACTTTTCAGTATACGTTTGACAACCGGACGAGTTTGGCAGGCTAGTTAGGTTACACGTTCGATCTTATCAGACAGAATTGTGTCTCTTTTTAACTAGAATAAAATGAGAAGGAAAATATTGTCTGATCCTAAAACGAATTTACAAATTGCGGCAGGCAATACATTAAACATCTTAATAGCCTAGGTATCAAAACTTCTTTGGATATATTATGTATTTTAATTTTTGTGTTAGCTTTAGCTTTAGTACGAGTTAGCTTTAGTTAGTCAAAGTTAAAATCTTAAGCATTATACGTTTTTAATTTTTTGTAAAATGTGGTGTTGTTTTAACATGAAACTCAGGTTATGTGAAGGATACAAAGGTTGGCTATTAAGACAACGAAATAATGAGTATTTTTTTATTAATGGGAATTATATTTATTAATTTAATATAACAATCTCAAAATTTTGGCACACAGCAAAGGAAGTATTACTCAAATGGTTCACAGTTATTTTGTGCCACAATTAGCATCACGTCTAAAATCGACCGAATGCTGACCTTGATATGAGCCGGACAAAAATATTGTTATTTTCATCATAAGACTGTTTTACAAATAATAAAACATTATAATTACAAATATGTTTCTTGCAACAAGTACATCATATATGGTTACTGGTAATACTAATAATACATGAAGTTAAATGAGGAATTAGACGTTGAACAATGAATTTCAACATGTAGTTCCTTTCGTCGACGGTTTGTTGCAAGAAACAACATTAACTTGTTTTATTTATTAAAATCTAATAACAACGTAGCAACAAATTTAAATATACGCAACCTAGTAAATTTAATATTTAAGTAAAATTTGTTTTCTATAATATATTCAATTCGTAATTATCTAAAAACGTTCATAGTGAATGTCAAATCGTATTTTTTTCAACAGAAAAATGTACAAATCTTATTTCTTAGTATTATTAAAATTTATTCATTATATGCTTAAGCAATGTACACCTTGTTCTCTTTGGTACCTTTCAGTAAATCATTTTACATCATAATACGTTGAAATCTTCCAACTTTGCATGTAAAAAATCAACCGATGTAATTAAAAATTTTATTATCTAAATAAATTAGTTTCTAAAAAACAAATTAAATTAGTTTATTTATGTGTTTATATACATAGCAGCACAAAGACATTGATTTTGTATTCAAACTGTAACAAATAATAAAATATTCAGTAATTAAGAAAAATACATTACGTTTTATAATGCACATTTTGAAATAATATTATAAGCAAATAATTAAATAATTCTTTTATAATATTATCTAGTGCTTTTATATATAATAATAAAATTCTGTTCGTATTGACATAAATACTCTAAAGTAATAATTCAAGAATAAAATATTAGAGACAAACAAATGAAAATACATTTTCGAGTCGAACATAACTTTCACAGAAAAAATATTTTAACGTACACATATTAAACACGTTTAAAATAACAAATTAAAAATAACAAGTGCAAATACATTTTTAAACATTACAAATAAAATTAATACAATGAACGCTTACCAATTTGTTCATTTAAATGGTAAAATAAATATCGTTGGCCAAAATATCTCAGATACATCAGGTGGCCCATGAAAATAGTAAATGTGTACCGATGATATAATAATTTTACTGAAAAGTACACTTCACATGCCTTAAATTATTTGGTCTGTAGGGGATTAATTTTATACTAACATGACTAAAATCCACATCAAAGTTATCTTTAATTAGGGGCTGCTTTAAGCTAAATTGGCTCGATTTATTAGAAAGCCGTGATATGGAGGTTGTGCGGCTAATAATTTCTGAGTTAATTTTGTTTCTCTGGTTTTAAATGTTATTTCGAAGCGCCTATAGGGTCATGGAGTAAAACTTTAGTATTTATTTGCTTCGAGAATTGTTTTGCAGGAATATGTGATTATAGGTAAAATTTACGGTTTGGCTATATCAGGATTTTCTGTTTCTTAACGGCTTTTTATTTTTTTAATAAGGATTGGTTATTATAAGAAATCTGTTAAATATATTCATCATAAGTGGTCAATTCTAAATAGGTTTAATTAATTTTTGAAAAAAATAATTCATTCTCGAAAATAATAATATTTAATTAAAGATAGCCATTTAAGTGAAAATTTCCTGTCGATTTGTAATTGCAGGACTCAACATTGGAGAAACCGTAAGCTTAAGCTTGTTACAACCACAGTTAAAATCTACAACATTCAACACTCACGTAACACCTGCCTCTATGTAGCGACATTCAAGAAGATGTTAACTCCTACATTAACAAATTTTAAACTATTTAGGTTTAGAATCTTTCCACATTATTTCAAAACATTGCCCTTAATTAATTCGGTTTCAGATTCATCCGAATTCTTATATTCGTTTTAGTTATTAATGTTAAAATTGTTAGTCTAAAAAATATCCGGATATTGGTTTTGCCTGGCATAAAGAAGTTTCTCTGTTCTTCTCCATGACATTAAATTCCTTTTACAGTTATTGGTAATTGGCCAATTTTTCGACTTAAAAATGTACTTATTTATGTTATTTTTTGTTATTTGCATCATTAATTAATTAGAGATAACTTGATTTAGCACTTGATTATTTACTTATTTTATACTAACGGATTTATCCTCGGTAGTTTGACAATGTATTATAGAACAGTTTCAGAGAAGCAAAATGGTCAGAAAGACTAAATTTCCATTTTAAGATATAGATCTAATGTCTATAATTAGTAGTTGTATGAAGAAGAAAAACCTTGATTTGATTTATTAATTAGTAAATATCTAGATTTTCGTATTTTGTAAAGAATGATAATGATTTGATCTAATGATACATTTAATTGATGAGATTATTGAACATATTATTTTAACAAAAAATGTGAAGGAATTTTACAAGTTATTTTTAAAATATCATATCAAGGTTTCTCCAGTTCCGAAACATTTTTTTTGAAATTTTTAAGATTTATTATTTCGAATGTGGCAGTAAAAATGTTTAGGGTGTGTACAAGATGTGTCTTGTATTTTAATTTACTATACAAAATGTTACTTTTCACATTAACTCACTGTGTATATAATGTAGAATTGGAAAAATCATACAAGACACTGAGTTTCTTTACAAATAAAAGACAAATTTGGTCCTTTTACATGCACCTTTTCTGACTTCGGAGAAGAGTGAAATTAGTTGATATTGTACAAAGGAAACATATCTTTTCCACAGTTATATAAGCAAGCTAAATTTATCGGAAAAATAATAAAGTTGACTTTACTAGGTAAATTTAGAAAATTATAAGAAGTTCAAATATACTAAATAACTAATTGAATAGAATACACTTTAAATATACCAAAGTACTTACATATACTGTGGAATAATATTAATAAGCAACGTTACAGTTATTTATGAACAATAAATTAGAAATTAAAAACTATATTAGTCTTAGTGTGTATCTTAAACCCGTACCACAAATTTATTATATACATGTTTTTAATTTACAAATAATTGCAATTACTAGTACCATGTTGTCTGTTAATAAGCAATTTTGGCCAAGTTATTTCTCTCAAGAAACCAATGCAAAAACCAATCGCATTTAATAGATGCTATGAGTAAGATATGTGTTATCAATTGTTGAGTTGTTGTTTTACAGCGCTCAATAATAAATAGAGTCATCACATTTGTTATTAAGCGCTCATTGCCAAATAATCGCTAGAGAAATGACTTCTTGCCCAAATGCTTTAATTAATTTAACTATATATATATACAACCCGTCGTACAATATTGTTGCTAATGACTTTTACATTGAAGCACCATTTAATCCATTTGGCAACATATATGAGGTGAAAGAATGTCCTCAGATTAAAATAACAAGACATTTTTACATTTAAATAACGAAACTGCAATATCAAATAGGTTCATACATATTTCCTGCTTTGGTATGTTGGTAGTGTTTTAATTTGCAGTATAATCAGAGCTTATATATCAGCAAGTTAGAATGATTTGATCCTGTTTAAAAGAAGGAAATAAAATAAAGCTTATTTGTATGAAATATTAGAAAGGTAAAAGATGTTCTGAGTTGTTAAAAAGAAATACAAGATAATATTGATAAAGCAAGATTTTCATAATATTCAAATGTTACTTCAAGGGAGGTTGCGATATCGATTCACCTATTTCCTATGTAATTGATTTAATATAATATTTCTTACAATACTATTGATTTCATATTTGTCATCTGGAAATTATCTATATGTAATATTATAATACTGTTGTTATGGCATATTTTCATCCCAAATATATAATTTTTTAAGAATGTTTTATTCAAATTTCAGCATTTTGTAAATCAACCAAATATTGTCATCAACCAAATGCATAATAATTTTATTAAGTAGAACATCCATTACCATAATAATTTAAATCAATTGAAGAAAATTGATGAAACTATTTTCCAATTTATAGCTTATGAAATATTTAAATTTAAGTCATTACTGTGATAGTGTAACTATTAGTTAATTAGATAGAGAAAACCTTTGGCACTTGATCATTATTCCTTGCAATTTGTTCATCTTCTTTTCGATTTAAACTAAAATAGTTTAGAGGTAACTTGTATTTCTCACTGTGTCCTTCATTTGTGATCACAATATCTCTGTCTTGAACGATTTGAAGTAATCGCCTTTGTATTTTTTAAATAGCGGTTCGACATTACAGTACAGGAATGCGTTTATTTCCGATAAAAAATACAAAGGGATATGCCAGTAAATTGAAATATCAAAGAATTGTTTAAAAGTTCATAATATTTTGGCAGTCATTACGCGTTTCACTAGTAAACACGTCCTTTATATTATGAATAAATCACTAGAAAGTCCATTTAACATTTAACACTCTTGATATTGCGCTTGAAGTTTAAATACTATGTCGGGTTTCAATTGTATCTGCCAAGTAGTTTGAAGTTCGTAGAATATTTTAACGAAAAGTATTGCTGTTGAAACTAATAAATAATTGCATGGTTGGTTTTCTTCAGCAGCACCAGAACTGACGATGTAATATGCAAGAAATTTTATATATTATATTTAATAAGTTATATATTCAAGAATTCAAATCTAAAATAAGTTTTAGTCAGTTTTATTTCATAGTTTTTAAAATAAATAACAAAAATTACTAAAATATTTTAGAACTGACAATAAAACAAACAAATTAAAATAGTTTCTATAATTCTTGATATATAAATAAGAATATCTTATTAATAAGAAATAACGAACTAAATATTTTTGAGATATATTTATCTTGGCATGTTTATGATTATGTTCAATCGTTATTTTATAAGTAACTTCTTTAGCATCATGCTATTATATCGTAAGTTATGTTTCTGGTTGTAGATAATTTATAATGTTAAATTGACAAACACAAATGAATAAATAAATGTGTCACAAACGCTTTTGGCAGTAATACAAACACTTGAACTTGAACACTTGGTCAAATATTTGTACTTCATAGCGCAATCAGTTGCTACGGAATCGTCTTTTGACCGTTTTCTTTAATTGTCATTTTGACTGCATTTTCTCCTTTGCAGTTAGGTTAGTATAATCCTCGATCTACGCTGTTGATGAGAAAGGATCGCGCTCCAGCCGTCACGCGATGAACTGCACCATGAGGGAGGGGTGCGCGCGCAGCGCGTGAGGCAGCGCGTCCAGCCGTTAAATGATGCTCTCCCGGTTCCTCTCCAAATCTTCCTGCTCCAGCGAGCTGCTCGATCGGGAACCGCAAATTTGCAATTCGATCTCGGCTAATCTGAAATCATCGCAAAGAACAATGATTAATAATCATAATTTGCTTCATTATCTAAGTTAATAAATATTAAACTTAAAACAATAATTTTCTTTGTCGCTTTTAATTAGTCAGTATTATTGAATTAGCCACTATACAATTGTGTTTTTGTGTTTAAAACCGGATATTATATACAAAGATACAATATATGTATAAATAACATTTATATAACAAATTAAAGTATATGACAAACAATGATTTATGTATAGATAAAATTAATGTTAATAACGAGATGTCCAATATTCAGGATGGTAGGAAGGGGTAAAAGAGTTGAAGGACACAAAGACAAAAAAAAATTATTAAGAGTAGAATTATAGATATTAGGAGGAAGTAGGAAATAGAAGTTGGAGTAGATTCTAGTAGAAGGAATTATAATTATTAGGAGGAACGATTTATATGAGTTAAATTCTATGGTAATAATCAATATCTTGTAGAAATCAACCTATAATATGTTCAAAGTTATTTTGTACATACGTCATTTATATTTGTGACATCCAACGTCGCAATATTGCCGCATCAACTCTGAGTTTGGCTTTCTAATCTAATCGAAATTCTAATCTAAATAAAATAATTGAACAAAAAGCTTATCAAATATAATTTATTTTAACATTATAGTATATCTAAAAACTACAGTCAATTATACAGGTACAATAACATATAAATTAGGGTTATAACCTCTTATCACTATTGCTTTCAAGAATTTTCTGTCTGTCTGACAACCGGATGACTTTGACAGGCTCATTTGTTTACGTGTTCGAACTAATCAGACAGCACGGTTTCTCTTTTTAATTGGAATAAAATGAGATGGAAAATATTGTCCGATTCCGAATTGAATTTACAAATTACGACAGGCAATACATTAAACATCTTGATGACGTATGTATAAAAAAAACTTTGAATAGACTATATTATTATCACCAGGGTATTTCTGTAATTATTTAGCCCGAATCTTAAATAAAGTAAGTAAGTGTGAATGCATATGTTTTCTATATGTTCATGTTCATTCCCAAGAATCCCAAACGTGAGAGAGGATCTACACTAGTGTCAGCAAATAAGCAATTCAGCGAACTATAGGAGTCAAAGGGGATTAGCCATTTACTGTACATATTTTAGAGCCCAGTGAAAGGATTTTAGTTCAGCTGTGGGTATGAGTCCTTGTTCAGAAAGCCTGAAAAGGCAGGTTTGTCCATAAATACTCAAACAAGGCCCTGTACTGGATTTGAAGTCAGTCAGTATAAATGTGCCTCTACTTCGTGCAGAGGGATAGTTCAAAAGATTATGCTCTTGTGAAATAGGGAGGGGGTTATTTCTTGGAGTATAAACGAGTACGACAAGTATCTATAAAAGAAGCCGTGAAAGCCCAGAGGGGTCATGGGCTCCCTTTATTTACTCCCTATTCAATTTTGGCAAATTGAATAGGGAGTAAATAAAGGGAGCTAAATGTAGCCTCCGAAAATAAGTCAAATAAAATGTAGGAAGTGCTGGGTATGCGGATATAGATGAGGCGGTCGGTGGCAGGAGGATGAGTGCGTGTAGAGACTAGGCTGGAGGTGATTTAGGCAGGATGTGAGAGGAATAGTGCATGTAAGGCTGCAGCAACTTATTTTCGGTGATGTTCGGAAGACACTCAACGATATTCTGAGCAGCGAGTTTGGAATAACACCAAGTTTACTGAGATAGCTTTGTAAGTAACATGCTATAGGAGAGAACTACATTATAGCTTCCTGATTAGCACCTGTGGGGCAATGGGCTAGATATCGAAACATGAAAAGATTACGAATACACCGGTTCTTTATTTTGAAAATGTGATGCTTTCGGGTGAGTCAACGATTGTATATGACTTCCACAAATCTAAATAGATTGACTGCAGGAATAGAACATTATTCACAGTGATACAAAAGCATCTGCGTTTGCGGCAATAATAGATGACAAAAGTCTGAAGGAGACATGTGAAATCCGGTTGATGGGAATCATATCGATAGTCTATTCATAGCTCCCTGTAGAAGTCTCTTTTCTAGGTTGGTGGACTTAACAGTATACTAGTATATTCTCCGCAAAGAGACAATATACCATTGCTATTAAAAATACCGTTGGACTCAAGACGGAGCCTTGAGGGACTCCGTTGTTTAAGATATAGGTAGAGGAGAGGAAACCAGGAGAGGTGTTAATATTTAAAGATGTCAGACTAACAGTTTCCAAGTCTTGATGCCCTACAGAGTACTGCTTTTAATATTTCCATCTTTATATGCACGCCATCTTAGATATCGGCTTATAGCTCCGCAGTATACGCCTACTTTCTCTTTCTAAATTATTGATTGACTTGCTCTAATTGGAGCTCTTTAGTTGTCAATATTTTAGTCTTTTCTCCATCAATTTTCAAGATATATGACCCTGTAATGCGATCTATATCATGCAGAGTATAAGAAGCCTGAATATCTGTATCAGCGAACATAGCCTTATTATCAGCTAAAAGATAGATGATACAAGATGCCCAAAAAGTTTAATAATTTTTAGCGGAACATTGTAAACGATACGAATTTACGTTGCCCTGATCATATATAAGACAATAATCTCCATTTGAATATATAGTCACGGTTGCCTTCGACCTGATGCTTCTTGTTTAACAGCTTTCTAGAAGCCTTGGGTGTAGTATATTGTAGTTGTCAGATGGCCAATCTGATAATATATGAATTTACGTAGAATAGTTTTAAGAGAGAAGTTATTTATAACGCACTATTACGTTTTGCCGAAAAGTGGAAAAATGTGTGTAAAATTTCTTAGGTTTCTCCGTGTTTTTGACCGTGTTTCAGATATTATCTGTGTGGTTTCATCTTATAAACAGGCATAAAAATTTGGCTTTACAGTTGTGAAATGTTGCTACATACTGGTCGATATAACTTATAAATTTTTTTTCGGTTATTGTACAAAAAACGTTTTTTAAAAAGGTCTGCTACGTTAGCCATGTTCTCTACTTTGAGTGATCTTGGCTGTAACATTTTGGGAAGTTAGCACACCATATATTACTCTGTCGGTAATGAAATCACCTGAAACGACAAGTTTAATGAAGAATGGGACATGCAAATTCAACATTATTATTATAAATTTTTAAATAAGCAATGTCAAGTCATGAATTCAGCATCAACCATATTCAGCAACTTTAAATTGTTAAAGTATTAACATAAAAAAATATCGCGTATAATTTTAATATCGCGTTATAAGTTTTTATACAAATTTTTTATAGAGTTTAACAAATAAGTGTTACTCTTTCAATCGAGATATTTTCCTTATATGATCAAAATACTCAGAAACCATTAAATGATTGGCGCGATCTTTTTAACTATTAATTATTACCTGTGTTCCAATTCCCACTGTTGTTGACTGAGTTTGACACTCATGGCGGCGTTTTCTGATTCAACGGTTTGTAGTCGTTCCCTTAGTCTTTTAATTTCATTTTCCAATACTTCGTGTGATGCTATCAGAGGTGTGGTCCTGCCAGATACCAGTTGAGTCATACTCTCGCTACCGTTGATATTTGTACCTAAATAAAAATAGTAAAAAATAAAAATATATATATATATATATATATATATATATATATATATATATATATAATCATAAGATTATATTTCTATATATATTTATATATATATATATATATATATATATATATATATATATATATATATACATAATCATAAGAATTTTAATTAGTCCTGTTTCATTTATTATTTTGGTTTACTAATTAATTTTATATGTTGTTGTAAGCGTCAGCAGTTTTTGTATTTCACTTGAATCTCTATTTAATAGCATACTAGCAGGCGGTCTTTATTTACTTAAAAAGAGAATAATCATTATTCAGATGTTTAAATAGACATAATTATTTAATCTCATTTTCGAAATAGAATTTAATTAATTTTGCAATAATGCGTTATTCATTTTGTTAAATTGATGTCGGTAGAAACCCGTAGTACCAGTTTAATTTGGTTTCAGCATATTGTAATTTACTACACCTTGCTGATCCCTTTATATATACAGCAATATATTTTGGGTCTGATTATTCCGCTTTGGTGTTGCTGTGGATGGCACTCTTAAACTAATCTTTAACATTTGTACTTAGGATTGCCGTACTAGATGGATTTTTCATTACAAGTTTTCCTGTGACTTTATTTTGGTTCTCTAAGACGTCCGTTGTCATTGATATCAAAATCACCACTTTTAAATCGTTGAAACAATATCCGAGAATTGGGATATGATGAAGCAGCATCACTATAATTTAATGAAAAAGTTTGATTTGCTTCGGCAATATTTCTTCAAATCAGACAATAAAAGTTATGAATGTCCTTAATTACCGAACATATACGCTGAATAACTCAACAATACTAATTGGAAATATGCTATTTTTGTTATTTATATGTAGTTTTAAGAAGTAGTGTAAAAAAGTATCAAAAAAAATCTGACAGTTAGCTTAGTACTTGTTCACTTCTAATTGTTTGAATTTGATTTCGTTGATAGCAGTATTTGGGTCCTAAGATAATATAATTATTTATAGTAATATTACCCAATAATATACAATATTTATTATACCTCATATATTTAGTCAAAAGATAGTAGATGAAATGTTTCCATTTATTAGCTTTTCCAAACGATTTCCAAATAAAAGGTTGTGTTACAACAAACCTAAATGCATCCTTACATTTTCAAGTAAACCGATTTTTCCTTGTTATATATTTTATTCCGCCTGTACGCCGTTCTTTGTTTTCTTTATCTTCTTAACAATGAAATATTGCCAGGTAGGTAATAGGCCATGTTTATTTTAAAAAGGGAGAATCTCTATTTTTATTGTTTCACTTCAGTGAATCAAGCACGTCTTCGTTTTATTTTGCTTCCAGGTTTATTTTTATCATTAAGGCACTCCTAACAATCTCTGTAACGTTTCTTTCACATATCTCGTTAAATTAGAAACATATCTGAAAAGGGCGTGTAACTAGTATTTGAATTATGAATATAAATGTGTTACATATGAAAAATATCATTAATATGACATTTATAAATCACTCTAAAAAGTTACATTGAACTATTTAAAAGTTAAACATTTTTAAAATATGCATTGATAATTGGTGCTTACTTGTATGTTGAGATTTATCATATATGATAATGACAATGTATGATGCTGTTAAATTTGATGGTTTTAATATATTTCTACACTAGCGACCCGCCCCGGCTTCGCACGGGTGCAATGCTGATACTAAATTAAATACACTACAGAAAAAATATGAACGTTGTATATAAAAACATAGCGGCCCGCTCCGACTTTGCACGGGCATAAAATATATATGCCTATGTCACTCAATGAAAACATGATTAAAATCGATCCAGTATTTTTGGTTCATTCATTACTGCCCTTGGCCTGCACGCATTAAATTTGGAGTAAAACAATTCCTCTTCCCCTATACTTACTATGAAGATTTCCTGCTATCTTTGGAATATCTAAATTCATACAATTTTTATTACATTACACATTTTTAAACGCAAATTTTAAATTTGTAATATCTCCGAAAATATTTGTTTAATTTACATGCTGTAAGGAACCATATTGATCTATATTAATTGCACACTGTATTTAAGGTACTTAATTCGATAAGGATTAATGCCGTATTGCTTAAAATAGCTTCGTAAATAAGCCATTTTCTCACGTAAAAAGTAAACAATAAAAATGGTTAATGTGGGTTATCCCTAAAAGATAAACATATACCATCGCGGACTTTTTTGTAGACCTTTTTATGGTGTACAATACTGTAGTACATTAATTTGATCGTACTATGTATAATTAACTCGTAGGGTTAGGCAGCGTTTTTGCTAATTGCTAAATAAGCCTAAAAAAATAGGTTAATTTACGACATCACGTTAGAAACCTCTAAAATTAGCAATATTGCCTTAGTATATTATGCATGTATTATACATATAAACCTTCCTCTTGAATCACTCTATCTATTGAAAAAAACCGCATCAAAATCCGTTGCGTAGTTTTAAAGATTTAAGCGCACATAGGGATATAGGGACAGAAAAGGCGACTTTGTTTTATACTATGTAGTGATAATATGACATAATATGTTTTCCATTTAGTGTTGTTGATGTGTTCGGTGTATACAGATACTAATCATGGAATCTTCAAGATTGAATTTTAGACAATCATTACTTTTGTTATTTGATTTAAAGACCAAACGAAACTAATATTGAATATAATTTTCCGGACATGAGAAACTGAGAATTCGATGATTGAATTAGTTACGCCGAAGGAACTAACCAAAGTTATTAAAACTGACATTAACCGCAGGAAAATACCAGGTTACGATTTAATAACAGGATAACTACTGCAAAAACTACCAAGAAAGGGGAATTATAAAACTCGCCAACTTGATCAATACAGCATTTAGATTAAAACATGTCCCAGGCATTTGGAAGATGGCGGGAATTATAATGATCCCAAAACCTGGGAAGCCACCAAACGAAATAAAAACCTATAGACCTATGGAACTGCTGCCAGTGATATCTAAGGTTTTTGAAAATATCCTGTTGAAAAGAATAAAACTGATCATAGAGAGAAAAAACTTAATACCAACACACCAGTTTGGATTTATTAACAAACATTCAGCAATTGACCAGGTCCACAGAATAACAGAAACAAGTTTGCGAGTTATTATCTCGCATTCTATGAGTCTGCCCCATGGATAAAGGCTGAACTTGAGCCATGGTCTCTGTGATGTTAACATTAAAGTTACCGATGACCAAGAGTTGTAAGAGTTATCAAGAGTACAAACATTTCGATACGGTAACATTTTGTAAGAAAAATGGGAAATGTTTTTAGAACATGATAGAAGTCATCAATAATCAGAATTCTAGTCAGAATACATGCAAGTACCTAATATTTTATATTTACAAAATATAGTCACACATTTTTGTTGGTATATAGATCTAGTAAGAGAGCACTATATTAAAAGTTTGAAAATGTTTTGAAAGCACTTTGATTAGGACAAGACAGTAATACAAGAGGACTAGAACTGTATGTCCTTTTCATAGGCGATCTAGGAGAAGTAGGTAATATAATAGTCCGTCAACTGGTGCTCCTATCTTCAGTCATATTTCCTTACATGATACAGTCTTTGTCAAGATTTTGCTATTTAGGACTTCCAGAACGACGAATATAATTCGGGAATATTCTCATACGTTTGGATAAATTAATATCAACTTTTATAAATTTTATTTTTTTGAGTATATATAATATTATCAAGGATAAAATACATATAAAAACTATTGATGGATATTGTTAATGTAATGAAGATGTAAATATATCAAATTTATAAATGAGATTACAGAGTGATATTGGATCAAAAATATATAAAATTTTTCTATATTATATATACCTATTATTTTGAAAAAGGCCGTGGTTACTTTATTTTATATGGATACTATCGCGAATGTTCACGCCTAGGAAATAAACAAATAACTATTTCATAAACCCCTTTTGTATTCTGATCAGAACATTTCCAGGGTTGCTTAACCCTCTTTGGATTTAACGGCTTTGAGGTAAGGCCATAATGGTTAAGAAGCTTATGTCAGAAATGGGACAACATCATTATATTCATAGATGCAAGCTCAACTGTAACCGAATAATGAAATATTCGAGCTATAGCTATGCATTCGTATTGTGTTTCCATCTCTAGAATAAGGAACAATTTTCAGCGAGCATGGTAGGATTGTTAGATATTTGATTTTACCGTATTAATTAAGACAGTGTAGAATAGAACATGCTAATGGATTCATATATTTGTCGAAGATATAGTATATGTGCAAACCATAAGTTGATAATAATAATTTTCGTGAATAATTAGTTCATATTATATTGTTGTTTTTTGCAAAGAGAAATCAGCAAATTGATTTTTAATTAATATTAATATTGCATACATGTCACATGTCAAAATCAAATTTTCTTAATAGTAAAATTAAATATCAATGTCTGAAAATTATTGTTATAATTTAGTTACTTTACAAAAAAAAATTTGAAACAAGTTCGTGAGTTATTAATGAAATTCAATATTTATTGATTTTTAGTGACTCGCATAGATAAGGCTGAATTTCTGTCATGGACTGTTGAGCTTAAAGTTACTGAGTGACTGCTTGTTAACATACCCCTGCAGTTTCAAATCTTGCGAGATCAATGTCAATAATTTTGGTGGGTAATTTTAATTAACATAGGTCGCAAAAAAGAACTATTTAGGTTTTGTGATACTTTCTTTTTTATCATAGAATTACACGTTTCTAGACAATTTGGGTAAATATGTTAAACAAATTATTATAATAAAGTAAACGAGAGTAGTATTGAAAAATAGTGTTTTATTTAGAAACCATTAACCTTTTTTTTTCTAGTACGTTTTTGCTTTTGGAAAGAATCTGGTCTCTCTAATGGATCCACCAGTAGTATATTATTGAGGCGTTTAATTTTTATTGGTATCTTTTTTCTATCTCATTAATGTCGTGGCGAAATCGTTTATCTCCTTCACTAATATATCACATTATTTTTTCGAAAAGTTGTCGAGGTGAGAATAAAGCAAATGTACTTTTAGACTCGTTAGGCATCCCAACCCTTGAAATCCTTTTATCATTCATTTGATGATTTGTTTATAATGTGATTGGCTAAAAATATTACTATGACATCTTTTAAAGCAATCCACCTTTCTTTTTGGGCATCCTTCATAATCGTGATGAATAGTGTGTCAGTTATCCGACGAAAATATTTTCCTTTACCTTTTATATTGAAAGTCTGGGACATTTTTAAACCATGTATTTGAAACTCCATCTATGGGAAGTGGTTTTACAAATTCTTTTATCAATTACAACTTTATGCGCAACGAAGGTAAAACAACATTCTTTTTTTTTGTCAATTCTTTTCGTCCAGTAATTTCCTCTGTCTCTGATATTCCATAAACTCAAAAAACGAGGAAGCCTAGTAAAGGGGCTTTTCTAGATGCTATGCGACAAATATTGAATTGGTGTGCTGTTATGTGGTGTTATCTGTGGATAACCATTAATGTCGGAGTTATACTAATGGAGGCTAGACTCTTGTAGGTAACTTGAAGTATATCAATATTATCTTAACTATGCATTACTATCTTTTTTGTCACAAATTGTGTCGAAATGTATATTTTTTAATATTTCCAATTGTATAAAAGTTAAAGAAACATGTAGAGTTTAAAATAAAGACTATTAATTGACTTGAATAATGAATCGACTGCACAAACAACACTCTATGTCAGTCTAATCCTATTCTATTATAAGCGAGATCCTTATATTATAAATGTATCACTCGTTAGATTACGTCACCAGCCATCACACGGAATACATAGAATATTCAGTACCACGTTAGTTGCGCTGTGTAACATAAATAGGTCAAGAGATCCCAGGTAACCTGGAACATATATACCAAAACGGAACATTTGAGGTTCCTATCTGTATCTGGTGAGGTATAAAAAGAACACTACAACTATTTGAACAATTTAGGCGAAGGACTTGGTTAGAAAGGATCGTTAATTGAAGCAAATCAGGCTTTATAACAACGTCTTGCATTGTTTCCGTCAGTCAACAAACGATATGGATACAGATCGTCTGCTTCCTATAGTTAAGCATGGGGGAACATTAAACACCTTCCCTGGCCAGCACAATCGCCAGACCTGAACATAATTGAAACATTATAGAGAGTTTTAGAACAGAGAGTGAGGAGTAGATTTCCATCCCTAACATAATTGAAGCAATTGGTGGATGTTTTGATACAAGATTGGAACAACATTTCGTTGGATACTTTTCAGACTCTCGAAAAATCTGTTCTGCGAAGAATTACAGATACTGTTTTAAAAATGGTGGTTAAACAGCTTATTAATAAGTACATATTGTGTATTTGTCAGGTGCTCATATTGTTTGTCCATACCCTATATTATTCAACAAACTAAGCGAAGGACTTGGTCAGAAAGAACCGGTAACTGGGTGAGCAAATCACGTCATCGCGCTACAACATTGTCGTATTATTCATGCTTTTCCCGTCAGAACAAGCTTAAACTAGGAATGGAAAGTTTTTTCGCATGCGGTGTATTTACCAGACTTGGTCTCATTCAACTACTATTTGTTTTTGCAATTCAGTATACCTTAACAGATTCACACTTCAAGACGATAGAATATGCGTAAATCAATCAATAAATTGATGGCTTCGAAGACTGTAGGCTTCTTTCTGGCGGCATTCGTTTGACACATGGATGTGGTATCAGGTTATAGAAAATAATTCACAATATTCTGGATATAATAAAAATCTGTAAAAATTATAGCAAAGCCGTTTAAGTACTTTACTATAAACCTGAAAATATATTCAAACTGAGTAATTGTATATAACCGATAATATATCAAAGAGAGTATGTAAAGATGGAATATTTTCCAAATTGGCAGTAAAGAAAGAAAGAAAATGAACTTTCTTAGAAGCGACCGATAACGGTCATTATGTATTCTAAAACGCATCTGAAATATTCAATGATTTCGACATTTCAAGAAATAAATTATTCAAAAATTCTTTTCGTTGCGTTTCGCAGAAAACTTGATTAAAAACTGGAATAACGAAAGATTTATTTTTAGAGCTGCTGCAGAGAAAACGAATAAAATCTCTGTTCCAATCCGCGGCTCCAAAGTTATATTTTCATGAGTCATGTTAAAAATAATGTTTCGATGGTCCTATTTTTGGAATATATTTTTCTAAATCGCAGTTTTTCTATTAATTTTTAATATTAAGTTTTCATAAGATTTCATTTTGGAAAATTTGGTATTCTACTTATGACATTTCTGGGTCCAAGTGATATACGCGCTTTCTTTCTTAAAGCCTACTTTACACCATTGAGACGGTTTTGCAAAGACCAGCGACCAATTTTGTAAAATGACAGTAGGATTGGTCAATGTCTGGGCTATATCTATTGATCTCGTTCTTATTCAATTCAATCAATTCTGGTCGTGTTTTCTAATCGCCGGTTTCGATACGTGATTTGCAACTGCTTGTACTTCTTTAGCTTTCGACAACGATTTTTTTAAACCAGCGATTTTAAAATATAGAAACGTCAGTCGATAGATTTTTTCACTTTTAGTTTATGTGGAGCTCAACTATCGCGTTTCTTTTAGTAATATATTTGGTGTTATGTAAATCATTTAAAACTGTTTTATGGTCGGTATACAATTCCAATTCCATTCATCCCATTCCTGGGATGAAACATGTTTGTCTACTTCGATTTACTATTACTGTTGCGAAGTAATTACGTTTATCTATATTGAAAAAAATTGTAATATTTGTAACATGGGAAAATAATTATGACTTGAAACAATTTAAAACATTACAATATATCGAATGTCTGCTGAAGTGAGGTCATGATAAGAAAGACACCGAGCAAAATAGAAGACATGTGGCTAGCAAAAAGGGTGTTTCATCGGTTCGTTGTCGAGGGTTCTGGCTAATGGGGGTGTAGGTACCGGGGCTAGACGAAGTGTGTTAAGAAGACGACGTTAAGATGTTAAGACCTGGAAGAAGATCCTTTATGGTGGCCATAACCATAAATTTCAAGAAGGTCGGAAATCGCTGAATATTCGAGCATTTTTAAGAATCCGTAACGCACGTATTCCATCTGAGTGAGAAGTTCCTAACTGAAAGGGTCTTTTTTTCCCGAAATTCTGCACGAATCAGGATGCCAGAAAGGTTTTTATCATCATCTTTTAGGTTATATATACATTTCGTTACTTACCAGGTTTAATGCCGTAATGTTACTGAGGAATTTATGGACATCATCTAAAATTTTGAATAGATATAGGATAAGTGGAGACCTTGTAGCATTATAGGTCGAATGAAACTTGGGCCAGGAATGATCGGTTCTTCAAGTATGAATTCATTTTATGATTCTAAATTTGTTTTATAAAATTTCTCGGAATACCCAACTTAGGGTTGGTTTATTTATATTGGTATTTTTATTTTTTCCAAGGCTAGTATCTCTATAAAGTGTCAAAGATCCTGGTGAAGACCAAAATTATTCCCTTTATGATTGCAATATTTTATCTTGCAGATATTTTAAAGCACAAGTCAACAAGTTAAAGTCACTCATTTCCGTCAAGTTTGGTGATTTTTGACGAATTTTTATTGCTGCATAAAACAAGTAAGATCTGTTAGAACAATGTAATATGATTATCTTTCGTAGTATTTTACTGAGCACAATAGGCAAATAATATTCAATAGACCATTCTATTGCTATACTTTAATAGCAGTCACTAGTCCTGTATATTATTTCTGCAATTATACTAGTGCTACATTTTTTAGATGTTTCGTGGAACTTTAATCTAACTTTAGGGATTTCACATTCACATTTCATATTTCATTTTTATTTAATTAACTGTATAATAGCTATTCCTTATCTTTTACACTATAGTAACATTTTCGGTGATAATAGTGTTTCAAATAAACGTTTTAATATTAACGCCTTTTAGAAAATGTTATTCGGGAATATTCAAGAGTTGTTTTTTTATTCCTTTCTTGAATTGATAGTTTATAATTGGGATAACTCATCTCCTATTTATTCGAATATCAGAAACTGAATCGACATGGGCAGATACAAGTTTACATTATTTCATAAATTATCATTTGTTTTGTACTGCTAACAATATTTTTTTATTTCCAATGATTATATGATATATGATATCAACGAAAATATTAAAAATATAGAATAGTCGGTTTATTTTTTTAATAAAACTTACGGCCGATACAAGAAAACAAGAAAACTCAATTCATAGCGGAACAAAAAAAGCAACTACAGAACTGTAATAGAAAAACTCTCATAAAGTTATCATCTCCAGGAATCCTTCGAGGACGACGAAGAGCCAAATAGAAACTGACGTTCCGACAGCGAGACATAAAAGCGGAGTGGCCCGAAGGATTGGTGGCGTCTTCGATCTGTCACGGGAAAAGGCCTCTATACCGGAAGCGATTGTTTGGAGGGAGCTTCGTGAGAAAAGACATGAATTTAATACACATTGAAAAATATAGCGATCAGAAACACATTTAATAGAAATGTATTTATCTAATACAGAGTTGTAATGAGACATAATACCGTCAACACTGGTGGATGTCACGTCAAGTTGAATAAAGTTTATATGGAGATATTCAAAAAGTTTACGAAAATTACATGGAATTTTATTGATTACAGTGTTACCAGTTGTTGTCGACTAACCTACAATTTGTCTTTATAGTAACTTAAATCTAGGTATATATCTAGGAGGTCCCATGGGCTCAATCTTAGTCTCTTGTGTAATAATGTTTATGTATTAACACTTCTGATTTTTTATTAAATGCACCTCACTACATTACATTACACAAAATCAAATGGTTTGATTATCTTGAGCCAGTGTCCAGTTTTGGTGTTATCCAAGAGTTGTATTACTTCGATATTAACATGAGAATGGACTATGTCCTCATGTCTCCACGCAATTCTCTTGATTTCTTGTGTGACAGTCGGTATCTGAAGGTCTCGGTTCAAGTAATCAGTCTCATAGTATCTTGCTGCATCTACATTACTTACCAGAACTTTATTCTGGAAAACTTGTATTGTATTTATTTTAGTTTTCGCGGAATATATCCATAATTGAATTCCGCATGTCCATATAAGTCTCAATACTTGTTTATATAATAGCAATTTATTTTGTACTGATAATTGTGATATTCTTCAAGTTAACCAATACATTTTTCTATATTTAACTCCAGTTCTTTCCTTTTTTACATGTTCCTTCTAGTGAAAGTAGCGAAAAGTAGGTTTACTCTTGTTTGACTTTAAATATGCTGATTGTGATGTAAGATTTCAATGGTTCAGTGTGTTGATTTGGTAACATTTTCTGTAGCTTATCAATAATACTGTCATTTCATACCCTATCGAAAGATTGTGCTACACCTAAAAATATAGCTGAATATACTTATTTACCTTCTTAAGCTTTTTCAATAACATCTGTAGTTCTATATACCTGGTTTATTGTCGAGTTTCTTTCTGGCAAACCAAACTTTAGGTATTAGAATTTTTCTCTCAATAATCGCCTTTATTCTTTTAAACAGGAGATTTATAAATACCTTAGATATTACCACTACCAGCGAGATAGGTATATACGCTGTTATTTCATTTGGTGGTTCTTCAAAACGTTATCTTGAACGACATCTTCCAAACGCCTGAGACATGCTGTGTTGATCAAGTTGGTGAGTTTTATAATTCTTTTTCTTGGTAGTTTTTGCAGAAATTATCCTGTTGTTGGATTAGTAAATTAGTGTCAACTTTAATAACTTTGGTTAGTTCTTTTGGCGTGACTAATTAAATCATCGAATTTTCATATTCTAATGAATTTTGTTGCTATGATGTCGTTTTTGTAGCATTTGAGGTAAATGTGATTTGTTCAAATGCAAATTGAATAGAAGCGTTGCAAGGTTCAAATAAAATAACTATTTTTCAACGGATTCTTTTAAACGCAAAAATGGTTTTTGAAAGTAAACTACTTATACTTAAGGGAATATTTTATAAGCTCCTATAACAAGTTTTCGGACAGGAAGATTTGTTTCAGGCATTTCAAGGTTGATGATTATATACCCAAATGCGGAAGAGCATTGCTTAACGAAGGTGTAATGTATATTGGAACCACCAGCTCTTAGCCCACATTAGGATATTCAAACATAAGTAGATGTTTAAATATAATTCAAAGGAAATAAATTGAGGGGAAAATTAAATTTAATTAAAAATTATAACATGTTTTTCTCCCCAGATTCTTTTGACACAGTCGAATCTGTAAGCACAACACCAAAATTATTAAAAACTAAATGTAAATATGGTAATATTATAAGAAAGAATTGTTCCATATATTTATATATTATGCAGTTTTATCATTTACATATCTTTACATTATTATATTACTGTTGTTATTTCGTGTTATCTAAATGTTGACTACTAGGAATTTATCTTAATTCATTAGTGAATGATGCTATATCTCATTTTAAAAAAATTATTACCAAAATTATAAGCAACACCTAAATTAGCTAAAACTTAATAATATTTTGTCAGCAAATAATTGTCTTTCTAACACAATTAATTGTCCATTTAATAATTAAGTGTTGTCTGTTTTGGCGTTAGAAATGGAAATTTTTTCATTAATGCTGAATGAAGGGAATATGATTTAGTTATGTGTTATTGGTTTTAACAATGTTTCAAAATTATATTGCAGTTAGTTTTCAGCTTACCTTATCATATAACAATGCACATATATATGTTTTTATTACCTGATCTGACATGTTGCTGTCTACTTTGTCTGCTTTGTCGACTTCGATCGCTGCTAGTGGATCCCGCCGGGCTATCTGGCGTTGGCGGAGGTCTAATTGTCTGTATAGGAGGTGGAGGGGAAGATCCTAATGATCTGGGATAAAGCGGTGTTAGACCTCCAAGGGGAATGGGAGGTACCCACATGTCTTCCAAAGCTACTTTTCCTCTAGACTCGACCAATCCAGGTGTAGACTGGCTGCGACCCATAGCAGCTAAAAATAAAATTATAAATTAACAATATTAAATGATAAAATGTATGCAACATTTTACTGGAAATGGTAACATATTTTTTGAACAAGTTTCGTAGTTTTTTTTTGTCGAAATTGTTCATTCATTTTTCCAAAATTGTACAAAAATAAAATATGTTGTTGAAATTATTGCTTGTTTACAGTTTTGTCACAACATTTGAATTGTATGTTTAAGAAAAAATAAATTTACGCTTAATATAAATCAGAAGAAATAATATCTGCTGAATACGAGGATTGAGTATTTTCAAGAAATTCATTAGAGATTATATAACATGCTGTTATTTTGTTCTTGTTGTTTAAAATCGTTTAAAAAACTTTGTTAATACTTGTGCTTGATACAAAAATAATAACAACTTGTTCAAAATAGAGAGAACTGCATTAAATTCTCACTAATAATGTGTAACTAATGTATTATTTGCTCATAGACAAATATAATACCGAATAGAAACGTGATTAGTTATATGCCATGATCAAAGGAATATTTTTATCATCTTTGATAATCGGCTGATGCAATTGAATCAATATATTGAAGCTCGTATATCATAGGCAGTTCTCTGCGAGTTTATACGTATCTATTGATGACTGCCCAACCAAATACCATAGCGTAAGTTCTGTAAGAGCTCAATTAATATTAGTCCGATAATTTTCGACGGCTGGGCCTAGCAGCTCAAAGTTCTCTTTCAATATACGTGTATGATAGTATGCATAGGGGTTTATAATAGCTTTGTTATTACAAGTACTGAAATTCTAAATATTTTATAACTTGCTATAACATTTTCGTTATATTCTATTATATTTAATGATTTTTTGGTTAATATAATTTATATTAAGTTAAAATAATGGTTATACCATGTTGGAAACGCTACATTCGTGCAAATAATGTACGTGCAAACATATATTTTAATTATAATGTCTGCGACGGCTGAAACAAGCGATCGATGAAATGTGTGAAAACAGTTGAATTGTTTAACATTTTTGCAGCAAAAGTGACTGCAGATCTCAATACTCACTTGAGTAATACTATTTCGACAAGAATAACACAGAATATCCGAAACCTATTATAATGGACACCAATGAAGCCTAATACCTGGACATTTGATGATACCAAGAATGTTGTATGGTCCAATAAGTCATCGATTATATTATATTGATTGTTTGGATAAAGAGTGCTATAGTTTTTCCACAACTACGGTTAGTGTGAAAATGACAATATATGTGGACTAGTTTTGTGGACCCAAATATACGGACGTTGAATTTTTATATATAAGTCAAACAATGAAAATCTGAAAATAAATTGATTACTTATATTTATATAAATATATGAAATAAATTCTTATTATCATGAAATGAGTAAGCCTATTTTATTGAAATCTACTTTATATATTCGCGATATATTTCTTGTATTGACTAAAACTTGATATAGCATGTTGATTAAGAGTAAATTGTAGCTAATAGCTATAGATTTATAAACTAATTTTACTGTAATAATGGCTTTACTATTACTATAACTTTATTAAATAACACTTACCTAATAAGAAAAAAATTGTAAAACAGTTATCTAACCAACTATTTTTAGTATTCTAATAAAAACCGATTGTATTGAATATTTAAATTAAATTTTATATATAAATAAATTAATTAAATTTATAGAATTATATTTATTTACTAACAATTGGCCTCTGAATGTCATAGACATTGAATTATAACTTTTAATTTGTTAATTATTTTTTTATCAATATTATTAATCATTCTTTTATATTATATTATCTTTATTATAATATTCTCTATCCGCATTACAGTTACAGGCACACCACCGGATTTCCATTCGATAATAATCAAAGCTTAAACCGATTTATGGATGATCAGCTTGCAGCTGACTAATTTCCTGGGTTTTGCCAGTTTATACAGTATCTTATTGTTTGACCTTTACGCGACGGTACAATCGATTTTCGACACTGAACTGGATTTAGTGCAAGCGATTTCTTCCATTCAGTTAAACCCATTGAATTTAACAGTAAGCTTAATGTTAAATAATAGTGTGTTTTTTTTAAGTTTTGTTTTTCTATATATGTGGATTGTTCAATAAAACTTTGGACACTTCAGATCCTTAAACTAACTGACCGTCATAGAGTCATTCATCGCATATTCCATTTTTATCATAAATTGAAGCAGGTATCTTATATTTGTATACTAGAAAAGGGAAAAGTGAGTTTTTGACAATTCTCTTGACAACTCATTTGAAGTGGTGTTTAACCACTTTTCTATGTGTTGTATGTGTTTATATATTTTTAAAGAAATATATAAGAATATATATATAAATATATAATATATAATAATATAAAAAGTTAAAACCGAAATATATCAAAGTTTGCTGGCTTGGTTGGCGCAGTGCTCAAGGCGACAGGACGGTCCTCCTACTGTTGTGATAGTTCCGGGTTTGAATCCTGCTGGGACATGGATGTACTTTATATTTGTGATTGTAATTTGTCACAGGCCAGTCGGTAGGCTTAATGCCAAGCACCGTAGTTCGGAGCCCACGTTAAAGCGCAGTCGAGATAAACCCTCGTTGGTAAAAAGAAGACTCTAAATTATATAAAAAGATCAAAGTTTGTTGCAGTTTATGACATGTCGAAGGTGGTTCGGGTTCAGTAAAAAATGGAGTTTTGTGGTCTACTATCTTGATACTTTTTCACCACAATCGTCTTAAATTCCAACTTTAATACTCTACTGTGCATGAAACACGAATATATTACTATACTCTAGAGAGTTTTTAAAGGCGAATGAGCTTCGGAAGGTCATATTTATTTGGAATATCCGCAGTATCATTTACATGGATTACATTCATAATAGAACATTAATAACTGCAGAAAATATTATGTGGCTATATAGTACCAGTTAATTAATACGAGAAACAATTGTGATATTTGAAAAGGAAATGTATCCGCTTCTAACAAATAATATACGGGTGGCAACCTACGCAGTTCTGTTGGTCAAAATTAACAACAGCTGTATTATCCTGGTTTTTAGTCATATTTTATCTTTATTATTATTCGTTACTAAAATGACATTATTTATAATAATCATTATAAAATCAATTTGCTGTAATTATTTGGATAACTGCACTGTTATTATCTACTATCAGCTACTATCAGTTGTTGCACCACTAAAATCTGTTCAACATAATCTCGCTTTATTAGTAATGTATTGTTCATTATTCATTTCATATATAATGTTCTTAGTCATTTAACGTTGGTATTTCATACATAGTGGAATTTGAAATAGGATGTTCATTTTAATTTAACATCGACCAACTTTTATCGGAAGATCCTGTAGGTATCCACCATTTGTAAGTACCATAGTGGCTGCAATTTTTTCTTAACAACTTGTCAAGGTTTATTGAATTGGAATGTCAAAAAGAGTTCTATTCCATTTTCTGACATTAAAGAGAATGCAATATATCAGCCACAATTCAGCAGGCAATTGTAGAAAAAAGGAATTAAGGAATATTGCGAAAAACTCATTCTGAAGTACAAAGGAATGTATTGATTAGTGGCTAGATATCAGCTTTGTCACTACATAATAATGTTTACTTTACCAACAATAAATCAGTGTGTAGATATCAAAGAAGTAGATATTTGGAAGCTGTCGATAACGTTAGCAAGCACTATGCCCAAATACAACACAAACACGAACTTCATTAGCATCAATGTTGATGTTATTCAGCTCCTAGATAATGACAGCTTACTCAGAAGAAGGCCAGATTATTAAAAAACAATAAATTTTTTAAATGAATAATATTCAAGGAAATTAATTCTAAAATGCTCCTAGATATGTTCTTTTAACTGTAGAAGTTCTATTTAATTATTATTTTCTGAATAAGCTTTATATTCAATGCAATGTTTCGAATGAATTATTTCTATTACTACTATTCGTATTTTAGAAACTGATACAACATTTATAAATACAGAGCCATATAGAAATTGGTAATACATGTGAATGGACTAAATCGTAGATAAGAACACTTGGGTATTGATAGTCTATATTCTCCATTGACGGCTACATTTTGTAGGCGAAAGAATCAAATAGGAAATGTGAAAAATATCTTCGATATGATAATTTTTTGTTTAAGTTCTCACATTTTGTTAAATCTATTTGAATATGCCACATAATGTTGATGCTTAACCATTATAAAGGTTTAATATTGCCTCATTTCCCCTAATGCCACAGAAATAACGCATTTCAATTCAAAATGTATCTCACCTTAAAAGCAATAAAACCGGATATTTCACCTGCAGTAATTTCCACAGAGACAATATAGATACCGCACTGTAGAATCGTGATTATTTTGTTTAGTTTATGTGAGTCGTAAACCGCAAGTGTTGCAGAATAATTTCGGTTGCAACTAATTCTAAATGCAAAACGGTATATTTACCAAGAGTTTGGAAAAGAAATAAGCTATATGAATCTCACAACGATTAGAATCGATGCCCTGTTCTGTATTACTTGACAACAAACGAGATAAGAGCGAGGTAAATATATAAGTACGTATTTTGTAAATTAAAATTAGTTTAACAAACTTAACCTAAAGTTAAGTCAACACTTGTACAGTTAATAAACGTATAGTTTGATTCGCTTAAAATTCCTGCTGGTGATCCACTACCAGTGTTGCTTCCGTGTTGGTGTGATTTACTAATTTTTGTTGCGCCTTTCCTTTCCATTTCTGTATAGAGGCTTTAAAAACTGAAAAGTTAAAACTATTTCATTAAAAATAAACTTAATTTACAAAAATATACGGTTATAATGAGTGGCGTGTTTGTTTCACTAGTAGATATATGAATGTCCTTGTAGGCTTGTGAATATTGTCGAAGACTGGTGAAGGCTGTGAAGATTATGTGAAGAGTCTTGAAGACTATAGAACGTGGCGTATACGCAATGCCCACTCCGAAAGCATATTGTACCTGCCAATAACCTTCCCTTCTGATTACTAGAATATTTTAGGTATTTTCTCATCTACTAAATAAATTTTAGGCCAGGAAACAACAATAAAATGTGATCATACAATGACCGTCAATTTATTGGACCTATTCAAGCATATCGTGATAATCTATAAAAGTGTAAATACATAAAAACTGTATTTTGGAATATAAATATTATCATTTTACTAACTACTTAATTAGTTTATCTCTCTGACATTCTAAACAATATTGGCCACGAATAACACTGGCAATTCATTGAAGAATTTTATTTTGATAGCGTTGAATTAGTAGTTGGTTTGATGACTTCAGCATAAATGGGTCGAGTTATAAGTGTCTTTCGACTAACAAGTACGGATGTTTAATACTGAGCCTGATTTGCTTTGATTTTATTTTGATATGATGTCTCCAATGTAATGGAGATGGAGATGGATACCGGAATTGGGTATCCCAAAGTAATATAATTATAATCTGAAATAGGTTTGAATAGTGAGGATGTCTCTTTTATGCGATACACAAAGTTAAAGAAATATTTTACTTAATCAATTGACTATTAACAGTTCTGCCGTAACAATTTGCCCATATTGTGGATCAGTCCTAAACGATGTAATGAAAGTATTTCTTTTTAACAAACGCATTTTTAATAACTGATATAATGCATAATAAAGTATTTGGTCTATCGTTGTGCGGTGATTTAGAAATCTAAACTGGAAATCTAGAATACTTACGTTTAATGTGTTTGGTGTCTTTTTTATGTTAAGTTTATTTATGACAACAAAAATACTCGAAACACATGTACATTCGTTTGAGAGCATTTATATAGCTAATATCTAAGATATCAGTGCGTTAAGAGTATGTAAAATATTAGATGTGAAGTCAGGCTTTGAGGCAGGTCTTTGGGGTAGAACAAAATTTTCGGGATAAGGAGAATGCAGACGCGAAGAGCCAGAGGGAATCCGTTAAGGTAAATCGTAGGCGTATATCTTTTACCGAAGCAAAATCATCATTGGATAGGTTTTTCCCTCCCTAGAAATATTTACTATTCAGATTGTGAGAAAAAAGAGTAAAACTAACTTACTTTATGAGTATAAGGTATCCAAGGGAGGATCAGTGGAGAATAATATGTATCCATCCCATTAACTGCGAGTCTTCAAGAATATTCAGGTACCTAGTCAAGGGAGCTCACACTTGCAGCAACTTGATAGTGTGAAGATTGTCTTCATTAAGAATTTATTATATCCGTCTATTAATTGTAAGTTTAGTTTATTTTAAATAAGGTAGTTGTTAACTTAACATTTTTTATTTACATTCGAGAGGAAAAAGAAGCATGGTACAGGCTGGTAGTTATTTCATAAACCAATCATTTTAGGATTTAGATTGTTGTCAATTTCTAGTGGAGTTGAATACCGCGTACGTCTCCAATCTATGAAATATATTCTGACAGATTTGTATTTAATTAGTTCTTGTAAAGTAATTTATTTAAGAAAACCATTTATGTAATAATAAAATTTATAATATAAACTAGAGTCGGATTCAATATTTTATTCGCATTTTTGACTTCAACAGATGCAAATTTGTGAATAATAGCTATTTTAACATTTGAATCATTTATTTAATATTAGTGTAATTGTGACAAATCTCATCACAATTCTAAGTTCGCAGGATATCATTGACCGATATAGTTAAAAGCACGGATCTCCATTCGGTAATAAACAAAGCTTGAATTGGTTTGAGGTCGATCAGCTCACAGCGGACTAATTTTCTGCGGCTTTACCAGTTTATACTGTATCTTATTGTTCGACCCTCGGGTGCAGGAACAAATCGTTTTTGCTCCACTAAATAGATTTATTGGGCGAGCTTTTTTCGTCCGCTCAAACAGTCTGGCTTTCGAAAATAAATGGCTAATATATTACCGTTAGCTTGACCTGGGCCTCTCAATATCCTTAAAAGTTATTTTTCAAATTCCTTTCAAAATAGACATAATTCCTTAGGTTTTAAGATAAATAATTACTTTTGTATTAAAACTAATGATGAATAAGGCATATTTTACACTATAAAATATTTTATGCTAAAATAATTTGTGCTCATATTCATATGAATGAGTACTTAAATAAAAAAACTGAAATGAAACGAATACGAAATGCAAATATCAGAAATCGCTTCATTCCAGCTCCTAATATCCGGCTTTTTCGAACGCTTATTCTGGTAATCCTTTGATATGGTTTCTATTGTATGGACTCTACAGATAAATCTCTGATACCGTTATTGTTTACATCAGTGCACTGTTAAGGAACAAACAAAACAACACCGTACTGGTTGAGATGATTAATGATGATTGAAACGTAGAGTCTGGGATAAGATAAGTTTAGGAATGTAGCTTAAATTTAAGATAGCCGGATTGACTGGTGCAGTGGTAAAGGCGACAGGGCGGTTCACCTAGTATTATGTTTGTGATTGTTTAACATTTCTGATTGTCCTTAGTTAAACGTGGACATATATATATTTATATATATGGATATATATTTATATATATATATATATATATATATATATATATATATATATTTATATATATATATATATATATATATATATATATATATATATATATATATATATATATATTTATATATATATATATATTTATATATATGTATATATATATATATATATTTATATATATATATATATATATATATATATATATATATATATATATATATATATATACAAATAAAATTATGATAGTATTCTTAAAAATTATTCCCAAATTACTCTATAACTCTTAATAAGTAACTTCAATTTCTGTTTACTGAACAGCCTAGTATTTGTTTTATTGTAAAACCATAGTAAAGGATGTATATTATATATTAGATAGTAAATATATAGATATTTATTCGTATAAGATAATATTAGGAAAGGCATTTTAAGTAACCCTTTAACTATAATAAAAATCGACAGAAAATTATAATTCGATGGCAAAAGCTTATTAGGATATATTTACGATTTATCCATTTATCAAAAATATATACTAATATCAGTAATATGATAAAATTTTGAACGCTTTATCTGAAATTGAAAAATCGACATAAACGGTTTTTTTAAATTCTCTCTAAATCGGGTTATTTTTCGAGATAATCCAATTTTTTATATGGATCCTACTAATTCATGAGTTGATCTCTAGTTAAAATAAAAATGTAAATATTTTTGTGGATATTTTTTATTTGTATTTTACAATGCAATCCATTTTTTAAAAATTTTATTACAAAGTAAAGTTATTGCTGATATACAGTAATATTAATTTCTCAGATAAGCTTTAAATATATCTGTAATAATTTTATAAATACAATGAACTGCTGAACTGAGTCGATTTAATTGAAAATGGTGTTAATAGTATGTAAAACAGTGATTAGTTATGAAATATGATTTAAAAAGCCGGCTTGGTGGCGCAGTGGTGAAGGCGAAAGGAAGGTCCTCCTACTGTTGAGATAGTTGCGGGTTCGAATCCTGCTGGGGCATGGTCGTATATTTATGTTTGTGAATGTTTAAAATTTGTGATTGTCCTAGGTAAGAGTATAAAATACGACAAGGAAAATGATCCCAGTCAGGCCAGTAACTAGGCTGGGTAAGACCGGATATCTTCTGGGATGATTTCTAAAGATGGTCACTCGCCAGTCGGTAGGCTTAATGTTGAGGATCGTGATTCGGAGCCCACGTTAAACTGTAGGTCCAGTCCAGATAAACCGATAGTTGGTAAAAGGAGACTTTAAAATATATTTTAAACAAAATGATTTAAAAAAAAATGTTAAAACCGGTTAGCTTCCACCTTCTGTTATATCAGTTCGTATCAGTTATATATAGTAGGGTATTAGTTCCTTTCATTGCCCTCTATTTTTCTAAGTAATAATTATGTCAAGTAATCTATAGTTAACTAGCCTTATTTAGCTTTTTATAACTTCAATTCTGAGTTAATTTAGAGATGTCTCTCTATTGATTTAGAAAAATTATTAGATACTGAATTTTGGCAACAACATTTCTTTTAATTTACACTAAGAATTTTCGATTATCGATGTTGGAGGTTAGAAGCCAATGTCTAATAATCTTTTTTTCGTTGAAGTTTGATAAATATGGAATTTTCTATAAAATATAGCGGATGTTATTTTGTTACCTTAAGCTGTTATTTGTTAACTTGAAATAAATAGTTGCAATATTAATAAGTGCCTAATATATATTATAATTAATATTAATTGTAATATGACACAGCTATGATAAAAAAAATTGGATTATTAAATTTAAATCTCCTGAATAGGATTGGTTTTATCATTTTTTTATTAAGTTGTTACGACCTCAGCTAATATATAACACCAGTAATTACAAAACAACATTTATTCAATGATATTGCCTATGTTGTAAATTACTTTTTATCAGGAGTGACAAAAATCAGCGAGTAATAAAATACGTGTGTGAATAGAGTGTTAGAAGTTTTTGGTTTCAAGAAGTTGGAACTACGAGAGGGAGGGAAAAAACACTTTGACGACATTATTTTATGTCAAAATCGAAAGACCATCCCAGAAATTATTCCAAATGATTCCAAAAATTCAACAACTGTTTTGACGACTTGAAGAACAGGCTTTGAAGGGACGAAGTCAATTTGGGAAACTAAGTAACTTGTTTGCATTTTATTTTAAAACTTGACTGAAACTTGACTTGAAACTATTTTTGACTTTAATAATATAATTATAAATTTGAAATATTTACAAGAATTAAGTATTTAGAATCTGAAAATTACAATAGGAAGAATACATTTTTAAAAGATTGAAAATCCTTCAAATGATTAATTTTTAATAGTCACTAACATTTAACTAAAAACTAAAAAGTTAAATCGTGTTAGAAAATACTGAAACAAAATAAAATAATCCTTGTTAAATAAAAACAACCTCTTATGCTAAGTTAGCTCGGTAGAGTTTGACGTAAAAGGTCAAGGTGGAAAAATCGAGCTAAAAAGTTATTTAATCGCATTAACGATTCGATCTAAATTATATTGAAAGCAGCGCCTTGAGGCAACAACTTCGAACTTAAACTATTAAGCAAATTAGAGTAAACCCTCTTTGGACTGATAACCTGTCCGTTGTAGTTGCTGATGGATCATTTAGGTGGTTTAAAGTCTTAAATCATGGCGGCCAAGTCAATTACGGTCCAAGCAGAAATTAGACGAAATCAATCACGGCACTGGGATCTATCGAACGAGAAAATTGAATGTCGGGAGAGCGCCATGAAATATCTCAGCTTGCTTGACAATATTTTTAACGGAAAGCATATCAAAATTCTATCGGGATACCCCGGCAGGAGATAAGATACTTGATGGATGTGAAATGGACATGGAAAATGTGTTTAGAATTTATAAAACATAATCTCCAATATTACAGAATTATTATATTTATTGCATTTCTCAATAAAATGAGAATATTAAGTAGTTTAAAATATGTATTATAATAATATATTGTTTAATAACAGGGCTGTATTAATTAATAAGGGATTTTTAAGAGATAGGGTTGGTAATTTTCAGTAATGTTTTGGTGAAATATTTGCTCTAATCTTAAGACTAGTCCCTTTATTAAAACATAAGTCAAGGTAATATTTTACATTGAATATACAGATTTGTAAAATAATTTTAAGAGCTGTTTAGGTTTTGGAATCTAACCAAATCTTTTGTTTCTAGGTATTCTGAATCCGAAAATGATTTCCTTTTTGTGATAGGACGACAAGTTTCTAGACAGTTGGAATAACTATGTTAAACGAGTTGTTACATTAAAATAATAGAGATTAGACCTAAAATATATCATTTTAATTACAAATCCTTAGCGATACATATTTTTCTTATCTAACATAGGTTCACTGGTTCATATTATATGTTATCCTTTTCTTTTTGTAATAAAGCTCTTTTAGAAGTACTTTTTTGGCTGATATGAAGATTATGAAAGGTATCTCTGAAGCATCTAAAAGTAGCCTAATTTCATTGAGACGTTCAATTTTTCCTTGGTATCTTCTTCCATCTATTTAATGTCTCAGTGAATACATTAATCTCCACTCACAAATATTACAGAAAGTAGGTGAGATAGGAATATTCCCTATGCTTAGTTTAAAGACTAACGTCCGGAACTTTGTCCATATTATTTTAGTTTTCGATATATCAACATACCTAAAGTCAGTTGAAAATATTCAAATAGCTTTTTTGTTCCAGACCTGTGACATTAATTAGATTTAATAAATATTTTTTCTGTCATTTCTGTGTCATAGTCTACAGTAACAGTGCCTTTCTGATTCGATTGGAAGGGAAATAATTTGTTTTAATTGCTATAGAGAATACCAAATATTAATTTGTAAAAAATTAATGGTGGTTTATTAAATAGTTTTATATTATTTTCTATCCTTTATTTTATAAAATCGGCATGGTGATTTTGTGTGAAATAAAACATACTGAATAAATGTCACCGAAGTTATCGTGAGCTAATTTTAATTTAATGATTTCCTATAATAATAATTAATACGAGACCTGTGATACGCATACGGGCGAGGAAAGTATCAAGCCTGCCCTTGAAGACTCTATTGGTAGCTTTATTTATAGTGGGTTTAGAGAATTTTAATTGAAGAAATCCTTTTGCTGTCAAGACTGGAGCTATAGTGAAGATAATCGAAGGCGATAACTGAATTATTTATGCCTTAATAATTGTCCAAATCAAAATGGATTACAAATTAAAAATTGGATTATCACAATAATTATATTACAAGAAGATTGACATGTGAAAATTATTTGTCTGTTTGTTTTTGGATTCACCATTGAAAAATTAAAAAAAAAATTAAAAAAGAAGCACGTCATGAAATGTCAAAATTTTAAATATGTTGGGAACAAACTGTACAATATAATAACATTGATATTGGCGGTGAAACTTGAGTAATTGGTGAATGCTATATTAAAAATTGTATGCCCATTTTTTGAAGTAAAAAAAAAGAAAACGTACTATTTCATAATACACCGTCTTATGAAGTCTTTAGCTGAAAATAAAATCAAAAACTACTATCTAAACATTTATGTATTAAGAATCGTAATTGTAGATTATAGAAAGCAACTTTAAATAATATTTATTATTAATGAAAATTATTTAATATTAAATACTACGCCTGATATATGGATAATGGATTCCCAGTATTTTAATTAATTAATTTTTTGGGAATATATTTCTTGAAAGTATTGTTAGAATTAGGTGTTTATTGTGATATATGAAAATGATGTCATCTATTAACCAGGTAACGTTTCGAACAAGTTTTAAAACCCCCCTCCCCTTGGTTATACATGGTGGGTTTTATTCAATTAAAATCACGTTGATTTCTTTCTGGCACAAAATTCATTCATCTTAAATATTTTCAGAATATAAGCCTTCTCGAGCCTCACGTGATTAATGGAACATCTTTATTCAAAATATTTCTATTCCAGTGAATATTTTTCTTATCTTTCTGGAAGCATACCGAAATTATGTCAGAATTTATTTGGTCTTGATATAATACGAAATATTTCTTCGGCTGGTCATGTATCATTATAGAAGCAAGTAATTAGAAGGGGCAACGTCTGGTAAATACTATTGTTAGGGTTATTCTTTCCTTTTAGGGATTACTATATAGATATAATGTTACAAATTCAAGTGATCGCATATCTACTTTCTTAACGACTTAATAATTATATTTAATTTTCAAATAGCATGTACTTTTATGACTCCAGAGTATCTTTTGTTAAAATTTAGTCTCCTTTTATCTGACTTGGATTTATCTGGACTGGATCCAGGATGCCTCCAAACCACGGTTTAGAGGATATCCGGTCTTACCCCGTTTTATTACTGGCGTGATTGGGGTCATTTTCTATTTATAAACAATCATAAACAATGACTATGCCCCAGCAAGATCTAAACCCGCGACTATAGCAACAATAGGAGGACCGTCCTTGGCCATTGCGCTAACCAAGTCGGTAATTGGTATATTCGTAATTGATATTTCTGTAATGATTCAGTTCGATTTCAGTTTTGGCAAATTCATTGTCCTTAAACTTTTAAAATAATTCACGATAATTTATTTCCCTTAAATCAACATTAACGAATTCAAGTAATGTGTCTCATCAGCATATTTTCTTAAATTAAGGACATAAAATAAAGGATTCCCACAAATTACATTCGGTTTAAAATTCTAATTTTTTGAAATCAAATGAAAAAAAATTGATACCACTTTTTGATAGAGTAGATTTTTTCGGTAGAGGAGATACACTTTGTACAGTTTAATATAATTTATTATAGTTAATATGTAGTTATGATTTATTAATATACATCTAATGCGTTAAAATAATTAATCTATCAGTAATCAAATACGTCCCTGTACTTTAGAGGATATGAGATTTCAATAATACGTTAGAACAATGTATAATCAAAATATTTGAAAAGTTTCTTTTGGCTTATTTTAAGGACGAACTAGTTTCAACTTAAGGGTTGCGTAAAATATCCCAGAAATTCGGAATTTTCCGAGGAAATTTTAATTCTGTTTAATTACGGCGAAACATTTTGTGTGTGAATATTTAACTTCATTATAGACAACGTTAAACCGATACCTTTAGTGTTAGTTTGTTGGCGCAAACATATTTTAATAATACCTAAAGTATTTTATCATAGTTAAGATTGACTACTGCATTCCTTAAAATCTTCCTTTAACATTTAGTAATTTCTATACAAATTGCTGAAGAAGATACAGGATATATAGTAAATAAAAGTCTACATATAGAGTAAAAGCTACTGTTAGAATGAGAATATTTTATAAAATAATGTTTATTTTTCTAGGTAAAAAGATTGTTTATACCTCTGAGACGTTAAAACTTTTATAGTTTTTTCGAATTTTTTATAATGGTTTCACTGTCTTTTTAAAGCTTATTTTAATAATTGCTCCTGTTCCTTTCAGAATACTGATACTTCGAAAACATTCTTTAAAACCAGTAGCCATTACCGTCACTGAAATTTAACGTTTAGAATCGCTTGGCAATATACATTTATAGTAATTTTTTTTTAATAAAAAACAAAAAAGTTATTGAAATAGTTAAAACTGTCAGATTAGATGTCAACCATGCATAACCACTTTGTTATTTTCCTTTTTGGTAACAAATTGTTTATAAAGAAATATATAAGGGTGGACTGAAAGATATTTCAAAACATATTTGTGTTTCACAAACAAAAACCAATAGAAGAATCTGACAAAAGCAACATTAAAGCACATTGCCACAATCATATATTTATTTTTCAAGATGCTTTCATTATCACTAACACGTTTTTTTACAACTTGCAAGAAATTTGTTTAATTCTGCGTTGAATAATTGGAGTTTGAGTTCGAACTCTCTCACTTGCTCTAACTGCATGCGAGTGAGTTTTATACTAGCAAGACATCCGTTTATATGTAATATGTTTAATATTACTTTATATGTTTATATGTTTAATATTTTGTCATTTTCTTCATTAAATCTCAAGTCATATGCCTTTGAAATGTGAACTTTATCCTGTACCATGCTCGTCAAATTATATATAGCCTATGAAGTAAAACTTATAATGAATTATTTTACAAATAGTTTATAATTTGTCTCATAACCCAACACTAAACGTTATCATGATGAAAAATTAATATTTCGAGTATGATATAACCTTTTTTTCGCTCCCGATACGGAACATCATTTTGGCAACGTGAAAAATCTATTTTGACATCGATTTAGTGAGCATAGACATATAAAATAGTATTTCGTACCTGACATATGACTTCTTTATTTTTGGAATATTATAGTGTACGTACTTTTTAATACTCAGTGACACTAATATAAACCGATATAAAAAATATAAAATACTTTATTTTTTCATGCTGAAGCTTTTTTGGTGGAGAAGAATATGCTGAACCATCGTTAGATGCTTGACGAAGTTTAATACATTTAGAGAAACATGTTGTATGCTTCTGAGCTTCCAGAATATCAATAAAACAACATTTAATGCCACAAATTGGTGAATTGTGAAAATGTTATCTAATAAACAAGGATTCAATATAATCCTGCTAGTTTTTCTCGTCTTATTTGCTCACGAGCTCTTTGAAGTCTCATTTATAATTTACACGGATACTTTTTCGATAAATGGTAAGAAGCTTATTCCTCGATATTTTTTAGAATTTTTACCATATTGTCGTTGATATAGTGTCCCCCCACACGTCTTGATTATTTCTACTGTCACGTGGTCGACTCTAGCCGTCCTACTACGTTTTAATTATATTATTTCTGTTCGTAACTCGTTGTTAATTAAAAATAAATTTTTCAGAGAAGTTGCAGTTGATGCTTACTGTTTGTAAAGCTATTCCGTTGTAATTTATATACATGTATACTTCATGTATACATGGTATTGTATATATTTCAAGATAGTATTATCTCCACACTTATTACAATTACTTTAATAATAATACAAAGATGATTGCTATTTTTTATGATTGAACGGTTGAAACATCATTTCACTCCGAAGTCTAATCGACAGTCATCCTAGTGGACTTCACACAATGAACCCGCTCCAAAGCGTGGGAAAACACAACAGTCGGCTGCCAAGGTTATGGCGCCTGTATTTTGGGATGCACATGGAATAATTTTCATTGACTAGCTTGAAAAAGGAAGGACCATCAACAGTGACTATTACATAGCGTAATTGGACCGTTTGAAGGACGAAATCGCCGAAAAACGACCGTATTTGAAGAAAAAGAAAGTGCTGCTTCACCAAGAAAATGCACCGTGTCAAAAATCCATGAATTGCTTCCTCATCCGCCGTATTCTCCTGATCTGCCTCCCAGCGACTATTTCCTCTTCTCAGATCTCAAAAGAATGCTCGCTGGGAAATTTTTTTCGTCGAATGAAGTGATGATCGCCGAAACTGAGGCCTCTTTTGAAGCAAAGGACAAATCGTACTACAAAAATGATATCGAAAAGTTGGAGGATCGCTATAATCAGTGTATCGCCCTCGAAGGAAATTATGTTGAATAAAAAAACTAATTTTGCCAAAAAAATGTGTTTTACTATGGTAGGCCGGGGACTTTTCTATTGGCTTGTTAATTACATCCGCTTAACATATAGTCCAAGATCCTGTCTAAAACCTGTCCTCCGGCATGTGATAAGTTATCCAGTGATAACTTAATAAAGTTAGAGATCAACCGAGAATACATCTTGCCTGTTTATTGGCATCAGTGGAATGTTTTCCTTGTCCGATTTTAAAATCTCGCTTCATAGAAAATTAGAATTAGAAACATTCACCAACATTTGTAGGCTTTAGTATCCATTTGTAGACATGTAGATTAGTTATTAAGGATATTTGTCATTGGATATCGTAATTTTTTTGGAGTTCATGAGTAATTAACATTATTATTGTTAAATATAATTTGTAATATAACAGTAATAATTATTAAAGAAACCAATTTTTATGTGTATGCTATTTATGGACTTATTTTTAAAGTATGTACGAAGAGTATTTTAATCTGAACAAGTGTTCAGATAATCATATAAGTCAAATAATTTATCTAGTTTAGAAAAACATATCTCATACTCAGTTGTTTATCCCTTGGCAGCGAAAACTTGAAAACTTTTTCCATTAAGTAACAAAAGAATGTGATGTACGTTGCCAAAGTGAATTTTTTAATAAAATATAAACATTAGAAGGAAGAAGCTTATATGGGTTATTTGGCATTTGTCAAGATTACAATATATTGGATGTTATCAAAAAATAGTAAAAACATTTAAGTAAAAACACAGTCGTTCAATTAAAACATTGTGATCCAAGCAGATTTTTAAGTTTAGGGAATTATCGGAACTTAATTTATTAGAATAAGGCGATTACAGAATGATAGAAGTACAAAAAACAATGCTGCATGATAAGAGAGACCCCGTTATCTCCAAGAAATATTCAAGAGTTATCAGCCAATAACAATCAAATAATATTTCTTCGTAATACTTTGAACAGTAACATTTATTTATAGTAAAAACACATTTTTGGAGAGGGTTATTATATATCAACTATATTCTACTGATATTTACTATAATTGATTTTATTGCCTTTAATTAAAGAATATAGTCAATAGGCATATTTATTTATTTATTGCTGCTATTTATAATCAGCTCGCTATTCGGTTATCGTTTTTGTTAAAATATTGTCATTTTTATTATTGAAAATTAAATTTAAAGTGTCACTAATACATTGAACAATATAACAAATAGTCCAGATTTATTATATTATTCCACGTGTTGGTATCAACCATAAATGGTAAGCTTTTATCTTTTTGAAATATATTGAATGATGAGAGGCTTATCCCGGTTCGGATTTTTTTCCATTTCTAATATATGTGACAATATACATGCGTAGGTAGAAATATAATGGAGACTTACGTATGTTCAAATAATTAGTTTTATAGAGACTTCTTAAGGTTTAAAATTACTACAAATGCCCGAAAATTAAGCTTACAAATTTTTTTTTTCATTTTAATGTCTAATTACAGACGATTATAGCTATCGGAACAAGGATTTATTGATATTAATAGTTATTTTGACGCCATTTTGCGGAGAAAATATTAAGATGATAGATTGAGGCTTGTGTACAAATCATGCTTTCGGATGGAGTGTATAGCGAAATATACTACATTTTCTTAAACATGAAGGGCTGCTTAATCCATATGTAGATGTTATGTAAAACGAACCTGATTGTCCGGCCATCTGTTTTAAAAAACTACCCGAATGGTGAACGAGTGAAACGGGTTGGTCTATTTTCTAATAGACCCTTCAGTTTCACCGTTCTTCTTTCCATAAAATGAAACTAAAACGTAAAACTAATTTCCGTAAAATGTTTTACCTTCCACAAATTATAGCTGGCGCTGTCGGTAGGATTTCGGAAAGATCATAAGGCTGTTCTCTTTTGAATTCATTTAATTAACTGGAATCATATTAATTACCAAGAAGGGAAGACAGCTTGACGTTGGATTGGCAATCATTCCGCAGTTACTTAAAGCGTTTATTAGTATAGTTAAGTGGAGTTCAGGCAAAAGTATTGCAGATAATGATGTAAGGTCACAAAATTTGGGATTGATTGGAGCTCAACGACCCCTAGCCACAAACTATACAGAGTTAAAAACATTCAAGCATACAAAACATCCCTAGACCGTGGTTTCTTGGTATATGAATCACAGTTGACTGTTAGGCTACCAAAGGCGTACTAAAGTTGTTGTGAATTAACATAGTCTATCTGAATAGATGTTTGTAGTTCAGGATAAACAGTCACCAAATACGTATCACAATGCGTATTACATGCAAATCTGGCACCAAAATTTGGAAAACCATTTCGTGGAGGGGTACCATGGAAATTTGGGTAAAGTTAGTGAAACCACTTTTATAAGAACTATAAAATGTCCATACGAAATAACGACCATGTACATCTCTATGGCCATTCTTTTAGGAGGGAGGTGTTATGTAATATGGGCCTGGTTCTCCGGCCATCTGTTTCAAAGGACTAGCTGAATGGTGAACAAGTGGTTTTCTGTTTTCTGATAGACCATCAATGTCGCTTTGTATCGCCGTTCAACAAGTCGCCTCCTTTTTTCCGTAAAATAAAATAGTTTTTAAAGAAAAAAAATAGTTTATTTGTTTAATACCCTTTCACAAAATATGGTTATCTAAAATATGGACTTCTATTGGTTATAAACCTTTATTTGAAAATATACTCATAACAGTGCAGGTATTTTGATTTTTTTTCACATTTAGAGGGTATTTATCGAAAGAAATTAGTGTGATATATAGGGTGCAGCAAAAGTCCTGCTACCATGGACGCAATTTGCGCTGAGTGCAGATAATGAAATTATTATATTCAATAAATATTGTCACTATTTCCGCCCGTTCTTGTGACGTATATTTATCTATAATAAAATTGGACGTCTACACAAGACAATTGTTAAAAGAAACTGAGCTAGACGTCACCAAACCAAGATCAATCAAAATGGTAGCGAGACTTTTGCCGCCCTTATATTAATCAAAAATATTTTAATAATTTTGTACTACTTTTTCCTATGTTCATGACAACTATTGTTGGTCAGTTGGTTCATTTTGCAATAATATTTTTAGTAAATTCGTGCGGTAGCCATTTTCCATTCTTTTGAATCTTGTCCGTCACGCATTGAGTCTAGAAATAGTTGATTCGTCAATTACTAAGCTGTCTGATAATTAAGATATTATGGAAAAGCATAATTATAAGTTTTTAAAGGTGTTTGATAGGCTATGTCAGATAACGTCTTTAAATCAATCGAAAAATTTAGGTAATATATTTTGAATATCTATGTAATTTTTAGTGTTCCATTATTATCGTCTATATACACTGATTAACTCCATAAGACTAGACGGAAAACTATTATTTTATGAAAATGAAGAATAAAATGTTAAAATCATCGAATAAAACAGTCAGGCAAAGTTTTTTAAAATGTGTTTACATTGATACTTTTCATTTTTATTGATAGATATCGCTGATGAAAATACATTCAAGTCTCTAATAATGTAACTCCTTAATCTTAATTCACATATGAAGTTTTCCAATAAGATTGGGGCGATGTTAAAACGAAATCAATCTCTTTTTATTCAATATGTAAGAAGTTACGTTTATATGGAATACACCGGCCCTAGATCTACATCAAATAGTACATTTCTTATGGGTGTATTGTTGTTTATGGTGATGGTTGTGTGTTAGTAAATTATATACGCTTTGTCGACAAAGATTACATTTAGGCCAAAATTGCGGCCTTAACCTCAAATTGATAGCAAATTTAGTGGGCTTGCTTTTCCAATATGAAATTTGCTATATTGATGTGGATTCAATGACTTAATAATAAACTTAATAATAAACTCAATTGAGAATATTTTGTAGAGTTGAACATGTCGCCAATGAAATTACAATTTACCCCAATAGTATAAAATCAAATTCAATGGTGAGGAATAATACATTTTCCTGTAAAAATTCAGTGTCAGATTTTGCCGCCGGTGACTTTAAAGGCAAGTTATTCTCTCAACGCATAAAAGAATTATGACCCGCCTTAACGTTTTAATAATGGATGAATCCTGTGCGAAGAGAAGTTGCTTCCTTACGATTTATTGCTGCAAAAAAGAGAACATTTTATGATAGGTGCTCGACATGGATCAGTTGGAAATCTAATTAACCGAAAGGTTTTCTACGGAACATATTTTTGTCCGTCTGTTAATATTAAGTATAATTTTATAGTCGTGTTTATTCGTTCCTGCAGCAATTAATGCGTATGAAGTTAGAAGAAAATCATTAATCTGTTATTTCGAATTATGAATTAATTTAAAATATTTTTATTTAATTTAGTATAATACTAATAATATTTGCTTTAATTTCTCTGTTTAAGGGGATTTTTGATCTGGGAAATGTGAAGAACAATTTATTTTCAATATTTAAACTTTTAAGAATGTGCTCTTGAAAGGATTTTTAAAATTCGAATTATTTTTGAAGTTACAGCGACTTTTGTAATGTGGTATTAAACCTGTCGGTAAAAAGTTTCGAAAAACTCTTTTACACTTCATAATTCTGATATATTTAACTACATATATACCCAGGGTCTCAAAAAAAAATTCATTCAATTAATTAATCTGAACTTTGGTTCTATGGCTTTGAAGTAACGAAAAGATGTGTCTTTGTTAGACTGAAAGATGAGATAAATAAAATGACATGGGGGTTGGTTTATAGTAAAATAGGTTTGATTTTAGACGTCCTTCAACGAGTCAAGCTGCGACTGGTTCCATAAAACAGAATAGGTTTAGACTAAAATAAAATTTTTGTTGATTTAAATGCTGTTTTGACTATTTTTAATGATTTTTACCAGTTGGGACTTATTGTAGATAATTATGGCCTTCAGCAATGGTATTGATGGGCTTGATCTCAGACTAAGCTCAAATTGATTGCTTTGAATTTTGAGCTTGTGGTACTTCGAGAGCAGTTGAATAGTTTGCTTTTTTGACTTAGACTTTCAGAAAATATTAATTTTAAAGCAGTAGGAGCCTTAATATATCGGTTAGAGATATCCGCCAAATTAGAGCATTGAGTACTATTATCTGAGTAGCTCTGCCCTAAAATGTGTCACAGAATTTAAACTGGATGCATTTTGAATCTCGGTCTCATCGTGATAGTTTTTAAAATTTCCTAATTTTCTTGATTCAACTTACATTTCCTGAAAAGTCTTTTTGAGGTTCATAATATAAAAAACCAGTAAACGCTAACAATTTGATGTGCACTTGAAAGTATAATTTTGTATGGGTTTTACTAAAATTAGTGTAAGTGTAAACTATATATTATTTGAATAGTTGGCGAGACATTATTCGTTGTAATTCGATATGTGTTAAAAATTTTAAAGAATATATATTGTCTACGTTAAAAAACTTACACGATAAACAATACATATCTTTGGAAACTAGTTAATTTTTAGTTTTAGAAATTTTAAGTTTGTTAATGAGTTAAGCAAGTGAGCTTAATTTTGCTCCTAGATCTTAGACCTCAAGAACTTAGAATATCTTTGATGGCCGAAATGACTGAAAGTAGTAAATTTTTGTGAAAGTACCAATACGGACAATTTAAGAAACTTAAAAGTGAATATTAAACAGAAAAAATATTAAATTTAAATTTATTTAAATTATTAACACATTATTTGATTTTTTTATGTACCGGAAAGTTATTATCGGTTTTTCTAACAGATGTCGCTAATTTTAAGTATGCAATGTTATAATTTGACTCAAGAGTCACTTGATATCAAGCTCAAATCTGTACATGTTATATTTTGCGAATATAACAATATCTTTGAAAATGTTAAGTTTCGTACCCAAATACGTGTTTTTGCGGAACGCATTACTTTTCTTGTTCAATCAAAAGAAAAAATCCGCTGAAAGTCATCGTTTGTTGATAAAAACTTACGGTAAGCATGTTCTAGCCGTAAAAACATGTGAAACGTGGTTTCGAAAATTCTAAAATGGTCATTTCGATGTGTAAGATAAAGAACGTTCTGGTAGACCGAAAAAGTTTGAAGACGCGAAACTGTAAGAGTTATTAGATAACGACCCAACTCAAACCCAACAACAATTGGCATAAATATTAAATGTGACCCAAGAAAAGATTAGTGAGCCATATCAATTTGACATGCAAATGAAAAATCGAAAAATTGTTAAATACAGCTTCAAAGGTATGATCGGAAATTTTCCTGCATCGAATAATGACGGGCTCTGTGGCCCTGGTGGATTCTGAAGACCCTAAGCGTAAAAAACATGGTTATTATTTGGCGAAGCCGGCCGATCGACTCCAAGACCAAAGCGTTTTTGTCGCATGACAATGTTGTCTGTTTGGTGGGCCTAGAATGGCGTGGAGTATCACGAACTGTTCAATTATGTGTTATGTTAATTAAACTATGCATTGATCGAAAAACGTCCAAAAAGGGCTTGAAGACATGATAAAGCGATTTAACAGCACGATAACGCCCTGTCTCATAAAGTAATACTCGTTAAAGAAACGTTGAAAGTATTTGAATGGGACATATTATCGTACCTGCTATACTCTCTAGACCCCACCGCGTTCGATTATGATTTTGCTCAAAGGACAAAATAGTTTTATTGGGATCCATAAATTCTGAAAGTTGGGCCAGATATGTAGAATCAAATTGCCAGTACTTTGAATCGTTCGTTTTTTCAATTTATTGAAAATTATGTAGTTCTTCTCCGAAAAAAACGGTAATGACTTTCCGGCACACCTGGTAATTCCAGAGTTCTGTGACGAAACCTTATAAAAAATGTTAAAAGGTTATCTGAGAAATGGAGACCACAATGTCCATAGACAAAATACTTGTGAATACCGCAGATTTACGGGTGATTTACTGAGATTACTAATTTTCTAAAGGCATCTGAAGCATACAGGTTGAGAAGTGAATATTCTCACCGATAGTCGGCTATAGATTGATGATGATTATCCTAAAAGACAATAAGACAATAATAAAAGATAAATCAATAGTAAGTTAGTGGTTTATTGTAATTTACACGTTTGCCTAGACATTCATAAAAATAAACTTTAAAACACAAGGAAAAGTATATGTCAGGATTTATATTAACAGTGGGATAAAATATTTCCTTATATAAATTTATTTAATGATATAAAATAAATGCGATTCAGTCAACGATATTCAATCCCCTGATAAATTTCGAACCACCCAACAAACAGGATTACGCAAGAAAAAAGGTCGCTAGCGCCCGAATATGCCATGTCATCCCTAAAAATGCTTAGGTGTGTTGTAAATTCAATTAGTTTAAATATGGAACATCACCGAGTCAGGATATTCCCAGGCCCGTTAAGAACCAAAATAAATCCACCCCACCTGCTGACTACGACTTTCAAGAAAAGTCCACAGATCGGATAGCTAAAACAAACAAAAGTATAACTGCGGATCTCTAAAATTAGAGCCGCTCCAGCGACCCGACTGCCATCCTCTGCGGCTCCATTATAAATTTACAGGTCGAAAAAAAGAAAGGCGCAGCCCGAGACGGGGAATAGACCGTTTGACCCGTAGGGCGCAGTCCGAACGCGGGCCCAGGGGCGTGCTGGAGCGCCCTTAAAAACTCTTAAAAATTCACAACCTCTAGGGTACTGATGAATATATTAGCCGTTTCCCTTCCGCTTCTTTTCTGGCATATTCTGACAGTGCCGGATTGGCAAGATGGTTTTACGATTTTTCCGCATCTGAAAATGACCCAGCGAGAGAATTGCTTCTATATTTAAATTGGAGCCATTCATTGAAGCATGACACGACATCGGTCCACTTTTAAATGTTTTTTGAATATAAGCATATTGAAACATTATATTAAGTTTTTGTACAAATATATTTTCATACATAATAGTTGTGAGAAGTCAATTTATCCCTTTTAATACTTTTTTGCCTTTTTATCTTTTAATTAATTTTTTATTTTATTTCCGGGTTTAATAAGTTAATAAATAATTAAAAATATATTACAGTAGTAATTTCAGTTGCGAAATATAACTTAGTATTAGAAAATAATATTAATAATATAACCTGTACTGTAGACTGCAAGTTAATTATGTTAGACAAGGATATATTAGACTTGCAAGTGGTTCCGCATAGTTGGATTCCATATAACCAAATAGGCTTGAATATAGATTCATACAATAATATCTTCTTATCTAATGATAACTTTTGGTAGAGTTTAAGTGCAAGTTGTTTGCGTTTAGCGAATATCTGCTTATTATGTAAATACGTTTATTATTTAGTTGCGATACTCTTTGATGCTACTTGATTCGAAGAACTATTCTCTATTTTTAGTTAAACATTAACTCAAACTTGAATTTCCATACACACAATGAAGGCGGAGGTATTTAAGAAGGAGAAATATTTTGATGTGTTTAAATTAATGCGTATAGATTACAGGAAAAAAAAAGGAAGCAATAGTCAGAAACAAAAGGACCTATTTTGAAAATCGCATTATTATATTTGAGCAGAAATATTTTGTTACTTAGAAAATTCAACTATCCACATAACATATGTTAAAAATAGAACTAAATTGTTTTTTTTATCTAAAAAAACATAATTATAAACTAAAACTATTGAGGTTAAAATTTAACGGATTTGTTTTCCACATGGATAAATGAAAGAATTTGAACGTGAATATTACCAAAGATAACACTAACAGTATTGGTTGTATTGTTAATTAAAAATTTCAAGTGACTGAAACCAGCGGTCTAGGAGATCTATAATAGACATCGTCATTGACAATACAATACATTATGCTATGTGTTTGATGTGGAGAGGGCATATTAAATTTTGAGCTTTTAGAATTTAAGGAAACAAATAATGCATCAAAAATCTCTTTTCCTTCAATTAAAATCAATGTATTTTCTTTGTTAGACTTGTAGAATATTACGTGATTGTTAAGGTTTTATAACAGGTTAATTGAAAAGGTCCCCGGCTTATTATAGTAAAACACATTTTTTTGGTAAAATTAGTTTTTTTATTCAACATAATTCCCTTTAAGGATGATAAACTGATTAAGCGACCCTCCAACTTTTCGATACCATTTTTGTAGTACGATTTGTCCTTTGCTTTAAAATAGGCCTCTGTTTCGGCGATCACCTCTTCATCAAAAACTCGGGTTTATTACGCTTGATCATCTTTAAGCACTGCTCCGAATCATCAACTCGTCGTTGTTTTTGGTCAAAAGTGAGTTCGTGCGTCACTCACTTTGCACAGAGCTTTCTCATACCCAAATATTCGTGAATGATATGAGGTAGACGTTCAGTTGATATCTTTAATATAACATACCAATACTTGATGGTTGATTTTCCTGGAGCAGTGTCTAACTGAAAACATATGGATTTAATTCTAGTAGCGCCATGTATGTGTCAGGCTGGGGACTTTTCAATAGACCTATTAGATAAGAAAAATTGGAAATTAATAAATCGCTTGCAGTGGCTTTGACAAATAACAGATAGTAAATGGTATGATGATCATGTTGTTGATAGCAGAAGGCTCTTGAATGATACTTAACTCCCATTAACGACCACGTTTTGATCAGCATGGAAGCGTTCAGACTTCTATATATGGATAATGTCATTAGACGTCTCAAACGGAAATAACTTTCTACTCTTGCAAAAGTTTGAAGTTATTCAGTACAAAATAACTTAGTTATATGTTAGTAGGTTAAGTAAGATTAAAGTTGATTGCTAAATGGATACCAGTTTTAATAAATAGATTAAAAACAAAATAGAACATATGACACACATTTAGAGCTAGTTAAGTAATCCGTTTCATTAATTGATTTAGTAATTTTTCTTTTATATTTTTCTTAAACTTCATATTTAAGACTTCAAACCCAAATTTAATTAGTTTGACCGATTTACTCTTGTTAGTACACTCCACATATGTTAAAAACACGTCACAGTTTCACACATGACTTGACTAACTATTTCAAAAAAAGTTTGGTCTCTTCAGTCTCCGGTAAGTTCACTGTTGTCGATTAGTTGTGGTATTTGGATGTTTTTATTTCATGATTCATGCTGATTAAGGTGCTCTCTCCAATTGGGCATGACATCCAGAATCATGCCCAAATATTATGCTGTGTTCGCATACTGAACTCTAGAATCAGTTATCGATTTCGTTAACTGATTAAAATGTAAACTATGTATCGCGATGTTTTTTTTAGATAAACGTTCAAAAGTTGAAGGGACAATATTTAAAAATTGTATACTTGTGTAAATAATTTCGAAAGTACAACCTTATTTTCATTCTAAAAGTTTAACCAAAGCGAATATTCAAGAAATCCAGCGCTGGCTTAGAAAATCAATAATTTAAAATCACCTTTGATATTTCCGTGAAGTGCTCATATCTATTACTTGTCGCCCGTTAACAAGAAACGACATTTTCAGATTTTCCAATTAACCCCTTTCGACTGAGCTAGGTGCTTATGTAAGTTGAAAATCCAATCAGTTGCTGCATGGGGACGCTCAAGCCATGTATCGCAACATTGTTCGCTTAAAAGATCGTTCCTCCATGAATCCAAATTGCCACGTTATTCAAATATAGTCCGATAATTTTATACAGCGCGGTTTTATGGCATGTCATCGTGTTGATGCAAAAATCGTGCTACAACGCTGGTTTGTAAAATGCAAATGAAATGCTATTTTACCGTCGGTCAGATATTTTCGGTATTTGAAAGATATTTCACGTTTGTGCTTTGGTAAAATATTTTTTCGATTCAAAGAGATTCCGTGACAGAACACATAGAGTCTATTCATTTCATTTATTTAGCCAACTAAATAACCTTGTTTATTTTAATGATCGAAAAATAATTTGAATAACTGAATAGAAAGAAAATTAAACAGTGGATAACAAAAGGACATCCAGCTGTTGTAGTTTATCAGTTACTATTCAGATTAAATTCGTAATCAGTCCGTGAAATATAGGGATGGACAAAATACTTTGAACACCACATATATATACTATTATCTTGGTGCATATTCGCAACATTGTTTCCGTGTAAATAATACGATGTGTATGTATTGTTCAGTTTATTCGCCAAGTCGTTGTAGGTTATAGATCAGTGTAATACGCTTTGTTCTGTGACAGTTAAAACAACCGATGCGTATCATAAGACATGGTAAAATGATATCAGCAAAGCCCAGAGGTAATGGAAAAAGACTGCTTGCCTCCTAGAGTCAAGCATGTGGAGGTTCCATTATGATTTGTACATTATGATCCATCCACTCATTCCCATCACTGGTTACTAAGGTCCCGGATTACTAAGTTCTTACTATGGCTAGCATATTTTTGCCAAAAATTCCCAAATTCCAAAATAATAATGTTGATAATAGATTATAATAAACATAAGATATACATAAAATTATAATAAATAGAGCCAAAATGGTTCACTTTGGAGACTTAGAATATCATAAATATCTTCGTTGGCTAACACAATCGCCAGACTTTAACATATCAGCTGTTAATATTATTTTGTCTATCTCCTGTAGTATTATTAAAATATATATTTATTCATATTGAAACAATCATATTTCTTAGTTTATATTAAAATAATTACTTTACGACGTTTACTTTACGTTTACGATAATATAATTAAACATACTTCTATGCGTTTTAAACGATCATTTAGATGCCATGAGAGATACTGAAACGTATTCTTTACAAATATATTTGAACTCTCCATGATATATAATTTATTTTCTTGGCAATTTACTGAACACAGTAAACAAATAATTTTTAACATACAATTGTTTGTTTATCCCAGATAATATTCCCCAATTATGCCTAAGGTTAAAAGTTAAATTTAGTATCGATTTTACGTAAGATTTGATAGACTAACACGTAGATACAGAAACATTAAGGGAGTTAATTTTTTATTTTCATTTGAATTTGGTTTTTAAAATTACACCAATTAGTTGACACGGTTCATTATTGGACCAATGAACGTTGGTGTGGCGTGAGTGTGGGTAAGACAGCTTGGAACATCCATAAGAGCCACTACATTCATTGGTTTCAGGAAATTGCTATTTTTAATTAATTTTATATTAAAAGTGGTCTTCTAGTACAACCATTAATTTATTCTAAACATTTATTATTATTAGAATTGCACAATTAAAACGCCTGTGCCTAGGTTTGTCTATGGCTCCAATGATTTGATGTGTTATATCGTTATATCAATTTGTTTCAATCAATCAATCAGTCAATTCATCAAACAGTAGCTCAACTACCCTACAACAACGTGGGTGTAATACTTGATGAGGAAAATGGATTATTGATATAAAAACGTTTTTCCGGCTATACCAGGAGCATGTAAGAAAAAAATTGGCCAGTTCCATCGTTCACTGCCTTCATGAGCATATCGTAAGCATATTTTTGTTACTGATTTAAAAGGGGAACGTTTCATTAAACAATTTCTCACGATGCCTCAGAATTATGATTGGTTTCGCATCTCAATTATTGATTAAATGCATTATGCATTGAGCGTTGTCATTACAAATCGTATTAATGTATTTTTTTTTGGTAAGCATCACAGCGTTTTCTCAATTAAAATTAAAGCTTCATTGTAAATTTATTTGTTCAAAAGATGGAAAAGCAGTATTATTTATTTCTGGTCCTGAAAATAATCTTATGGTTAAACTTTTATATTAAGTTGTGCATAAAACATTATTAAAATAAATACTATGTATTTTTTTGTAAAATGTATTTTTTAATAGATTTTACAGTCTCCTTTCTACCAACGAGGATCTGAACTGGACCTATTGTTTCACGTAGGCTTGGAAACAGGGTCCTCGGCATTAAGACTACCGACTGGCCAGAGACTATCCAACAAGACATCCGGTCTTACCCAGTCTGCTTACTGACATGACTGCCAGTACTGGCTGGATGGTTTTTCCTAGTCGAATTTTCCACTGCTGTCTATAAAGATATTTACAATTACAATCACAAACATAAAGTACATCCATGCCCCCGCAGGACTCGGAACCCGTGACTACAGCAGGAGTATGAAAACCGTCCTGTCGCCTTGACCACCGCGTCAATCAAGCCGGCCGCACTATGAGTTTGAATATTTATAAATTATTTATTTCAGATCAAATTGTCTGAAGGGTCACCTAGTATATTTTATTTATGAGACAACTACATGTTACCAAGTATATGGAGAAGTAAAAAATAAAATTAAACAAAATATTTAAATTGTACTGACCTTTCTCCAACGGTGCTCGTTTATATTTTTCTAATCTTTTCACAGCGATAGCCTCAAGTCGCACTCTGGCCGCAGGGTATTCTTTTAAAACATCCCACATGTCCTTCTTACTTAACACAAATAGGTCACTATAACCCACTGATCTAACACTGGCAGTTCTCCTGTTACCTATAAGCATAAAACCATTATAAAAACATTGGCCATGTAATATTTAGTAAGAAAATAAGGTAATGTTTATTTTGGAAATTTCAAAAGTACATATACGGGTTACAAATGATCACTATAATAAAAATAGATCTATACTTTTCAGGAATATGTACTTTTAATCCTGGATGGTTGTTATTGGTTATAAAACTGAAATATATATATATTATTTTTATAAAAAACCAGAGGTATAATAAAAATTTGCGTGTAAAATGTGTATAGTTTTAATTGGATTTGTCGTAGTAACATTGCAGAAAGTTAAGTAACAAAAAGATCGAATTTAGTGGCAAACATGTTTTTGGATGAAAAAAGATTTGAAGATATTTCTTTGGCAAAATTAGTGCTTTTTTATTCAACATAATTCTTTTCAAGGGTGATACATTGATTATAGCGACTCTCCAACTTTTCGATACCATTTTTGTAGTATGATTTTCTTTATTCGACGAAAACTTCTTCCCAGCAAGCATTCTTTTGAGATCTGACAGAGAAGAACAGGAATTAATCGCTGATGTCTAGATCTGGAGAATACGGTGGATGAGAAAGCAATTATTCGAAGCGCTATTCATGGATTTTTGCCATCGTTTTAACTGACTTGTGACACGGTGCATTGTCTTGGTGAAGCAGCACTTTCTTTTTCTTCAAATGCGGCCGTTTTTCGGCGATTTCGTCCTTCAAACAGTCTAATAACGCTATGTAATAATCTCTGTTGATGGTCTTTCCTTTTTCAAGGTAGTCAATTAAAATTATTCCACGCTCATCTCAAAATACAGACGCCATAACGCCAGCCGCCTGTTTTCCACGCTTTGGAGCGGGTTCATCGTGTTTAGTCCACTCGGATGACAGTCGATTGGACTTCGGAGTGAAATGACGGAGTTATGTTTCATCCATTGTCACATATCGATGCAAAAACTCGGGTTATCTGCTCCGAATTATCAACTCGTTGTTGTTTTTGGTCAAAAGTGAGCTCGCGCGGCACCCACTTTGCAAGTCAAGTTTTTGCTTCAACTGTATTTTTTCCCTTCAAAAAGCAATATTTTATCAACACGCGAAATTCCTTTTTATCCATTTTTTCACAATAATAAAAGTTGGTTCTATATATATATATACATACAAATGAATATGAATATACTAGAATTGAAAAGGTTCTTTCAAAACGTAAAAGTAGAATATATTTTGTAATATCGTAAGATCATATGATAAATGGAGATGGAATAGGCTCCTGTATACGGTGTAATGATGTGTATTACAGAGCGCAACTGATACGGCCCTGGTGATTTAGGAACCAGTTTTGTTATCAAGAAAAGAACACATGTCGACTTTAGATGTGCTAATGTTTTGCAGTTTTCTTGAAGCATTCTCTGATATAGTTTAGTATTTTTGTGCAAAAGTTCTATCTAAGGTCACTAAATGTTTATCGAGTGCTCAAAGTCGTCTGCCTACAAACTATTCTACATATACATATATGAGCAATATGTCTACTGAAGTTTCGTATTTCAGAAAGGTATGTATTGTTCAATGAGTAGTATGTTCTTTAACAACAATTGCAAGAATGCAGATTAAAATATATTACCAGTAAAGTTTTTACTGATGGATGATACTTGAGCCAGAGGCTGAAAAGTGTTATGAATTTAGTAGTATTCGGCTCCAAAGACAAGAAACCAAGAAAATTTGAAAAGATTGAAATTCGTAGAAAAAAGTACAAATAGTACACCTCTTGATAACAAGACAACAACCTCAATCCTATAGAGGCTCCTGGAAATGATGATATTTCACCTAGGTTATTAAAAGAGCTGCCACGAAAACCAATAATCATTTTGACATATATATTTAAGACTAAAGACCTATTTAAGACCTTTTTGAGACTAAATTATAATCTGGAATGACTTAAGGTTGTTTAAATAATTATGCTTATTAAACCTGACAAACCGGCAGAACAAGTTGGATCTTACTTATTGAGCTGCTACCTGCGATATCAAAATTATTTGACAAATTGGTGTTAAAATTTATTAAACTATTTATAGAAATACCAGATTTCCAGTTTCGATTTCAAAATCATCATTCCACAATAGAGTAACAGCGGTTGTTGAAAAGGAATGCGAAGAATGTACCGACCGGGTACGGGATTTGGGATTAATATACAAAATGAGCAAATTGTTACAGCGGAATTACTGTCTACTGCTGGAATCATATCCTTTCGAAAGAAAATTTAGGCTCTTTCATGAATACTTAAATCTATTTCGACTGGAGTTCCACAGGGTAGTGCCTTGGGACCACTCCTATATCTGCTCTATACTGCTGATATCCCAACAAAAAAGAAACAGTATTTGGAACATTTATCAACGACACAGTTATCATGGCAAAATATGAATCTCTGTCTAAGGCCGTAGAAAAAGTACAAGTAGCGGTCAACAAGATCTACAAATTGACTAGAGACTGAAAAAGAGCTTAATAGCTCCAAATATTCTTCAAGCAGAATCAACCAAATACCTCGGAATATATCTCGATGGTAGGTTAAACTGAAAACATCATGTTAGACAAAATGCAGAACAGATAGGACTCAAAATCAAGTAACTGTACTGTACTGGTTAGTCGGAAGATACTCTCAACTTGACCTAAAATCAAAGAGATTGGTTTATCATTGGTAATCATACAGCCAATTTGTACCTATAGTACCTATAATATAATAAATAATATAATCAAATGGATTATATTATTTATTATTATTATATATTATAAATTATATTATTGTTATTTCCTGAAAATTAAAAACATATTTTTTATTATTTTAATAGTTCTAGTAACAAAATAAATGTTAAGCTAAATTACCTAAAAAGATTAGTTATAGTAATGAAAAATCAGTAGACGTAGTAAAACTAAAGAGAATGTCCGATTTATCTAGTCATTTGAATTGTGCTACCTATTCAAGAAACATCAAAAACAACTCACCTTTTTGTACTTTTTTATATGTTTTATATGATCTTAATATCGTTTAAATGCTAATTAATTGAAATTAAAAGGAAGCTATAAACGCTTAACAGACATAAATGGGACACAAAACAACTATAAAGTCGAGAAACAGAATTATAAACTTTTATTTTTGATATAAAAAGCTCAACGTATAAGGCAAAATTGCAGCCCTGCTCTGAATATCTGCCTAGTACTCCGCCCATTTTCCAGATTGTCTTTGGCGTGACCTTTTTATCGTTGTTTTCCTCTTTCCAAATTGTTCCAATATGTTCTGGAAGGTCGGGGAGTATGCTGGGGTAAAAAAGGAGAAAGCTTTTTTCGAAAGGTGGTCCTTATTTCAGATAGAACTTACTGGTTCGTTTTTTTTGTTGGATTGAAATTAAATTCTTCGAATGCGGTCATTACTCAAATAGCTCAACTGTTGCAATATCATTTGTTTCATCACCTGTTTCAAGGCTTTTAGTATTTGCGAATTGTATTGTGTTAGACTACTGTTATATATTAAATAAAATGAAATAATCTCTTTCCTTAAATATTAAGTTATATGAACTTTGAATACATTTTTGTACATTTATATTTGTAAGATATTATAGCCGATATTTTAAAATTAATATTATAGTAATTTCTACTTTTTTGGCATTTATTTTCAATCGTCATTTTTTTTGCACATGGTAGTGGATTTTGTATTTTTTATTTCTGTCTCTCAAGTTTAATTTAAATTTGATTTTGATCAGTATGATTACTAATACAATAATTAATATAATAAAAGTCTTATTACATCATATAACAGTAAATATCTATTTAGTTTAAAAGTAGTTACTTTTGATAACTTGAATTGTTTTATAAACACAATTTATTCAAAATCACCATCAAAATGAAGAATTTGTGATGCACTTGGCTGTCTTGATCTGATTTTGTTTCTCAATAGTAATTGATAGTTATTCAATTTTCGTAGTAGTTGAGGAATAATATTTTAAGTGTCTTGAAAATATCGACGTTATAAGATTTATAAGAATAACAGCTGTGTTGCTATTTAGTAATTTAGAACTATTTCCTTTTTTAAATTGTTTTTAGGGTTACCATTTTACTTGAATTATGATGTTTTGGTCAGAACAAAATATTATATTAAAAAATAATGATTAAATAACACCCAGTTATTTTCATAGCGATTTTTTTTATAACATGAAAGCTAGATGCAACTTTTAAATAAATTATTGTATTTAAATATTAATATTTATAACTTATTATTTATAACTTCTGGTTACGTGTCTCCGTAACTCGGTTTGATCTAATGGAAGCATAAAATGAGAGAGTCACTGATATATGCCACTGGTAGTATAATTCATTTAGTTTCTTTTATCTATATAGGTATACATGATGTCGATGTGAATCAGCCTGACTTAGATTTGTATCGCACAATTTTCAAAATTAGTTTTGATCTTGATGATAGTAATTACAAATTACTAATGTATATGATGTGGACATTTAGTACGTGTAGATGACAAAATGCATTATATATATCAAAAGACCTTTATGGAATAAAAACTCACTCATTGCTATAAAGGACACATGATACGCTGAGTAAACCAATAGCTTTGCCTTTATATCTAGGAAGTTCTATTGACTGCTACGTTTTAAATACGTTATAGTATGGCTGCACAAAATATATAACACTAGATATATGTGATTTTTAAATTCCTTTGTTAGGAAGAACTGAAGTTAATTCAAAATATATTCAAAGTCATTCTGAGATACATAAAGTTGAGTGACAAATGATTGATTTGCAGGAATATGTTGCAGTGATTGTCAAGTCCATTAACTTGGACCTTTGAAGACCACATCAGGATCTGCAATAAAAATTCTTTCTTTTGGAGTTTCGTAAGTATAGTGAAGTTTTTGAAATAGTGTCCTACAGAGTGAGAGAGGTATAGATGGGAGGAAAATGCAAAACCAATATGCAAAACCAGTGAGAAATATATCATAGAATAATGGTTAGCCATATGACTGTACCTCATCAAGAATCGTTCTTTTTTAGTTGTACTTAGGATTTACTTATTTTGACTCTCAAACTAAACTGTCTGACTATCATTTTGACTTTTGACGTATAAACGAGTATTTATTTAGATAAATAATATATTCCTTATACTTATAAGTAGCGTTATAAAACCTATAATGTGCCGCATAATGATGAATACTTATAAAGAGGTTTTTATTGGCGTCTGACTGAAAAGTTCGATTTTATCGGAATATTATTTCATTCTAAATATCCATCTGCAGAGTCGCGAAAGCTTTTGATATCGGATTTTGAACTTAATGGCATCTGGAGTGAGGTCGATCTGGTTCAGATTTACCTCTCCGCATGCTTTTATTTTATGCTTAACGCTGCTGCTAAACTTTCGCATTCTGTTTCTCGAACGCCGTTATAAATTGTATTTGTATATTGGGTTATATTTACTTTTTTTTTGTATAAAACTTCGGCAAACGCCTGACTTTTCCAATAATATATAGGTAAGGAAAATTTCGCATAAAATTGTAAACACATTATTTTCTAATATATTTAATATGTCAGCTATTTCACATAACTTCACTTATTTACGTAAGTTATTTTGTGGACCTTTATATGTTTCTCGGAATAATTGTCAGTTGTGAGCCACTAGAGCGTTCATCATCAGTCACCTTTGTATAAAATCATTTATTAGTATACGAATCAATAATTGTTTATTTTTTGTTTCAGAATCTTCATAACGCTTATCATACCAGGTCTTTTTCGTCAGCATTTTTCAAAATTATTTTTATTTATTAAAAACCTATTTTTAGTCCACATTTTTTTAATATTTATTTTATTCAATATAACAAAATCTTTTATCATATATCGGTCATTAAAGTCACGTTAATTTGTAAACTAATTAATAAATAATAAACAATAAACAATAAATTAATTATTCAATCAATGATTCAAATAAATAAAATTTATTATTGATTTTCAAGCAACTACTATTTCTATACGTTTTATAGTATAAGCATAGGTTGGGACAGTTAGTATAGGTTTATTAGGAAAATAATAGAGCAGCGCACAATAAGACAATAAATTCATTTCTTTGATGAATTAGACTGATACCAATCAAATGAGTAAGGATTAAAGTAAGTAAAGAATTAAACTTTTGATATTTTGTAAAATAAGGTACGATTACGATTACATAACCAATTTCTAGATATTATTTTAATATGGTTTTATTATTCGGCTTAAATGCGTTAATTATAATCGAATATCTTGTGGTGCTTTGATTTGGTTTCAGTAGATTTTGATAAACTATACCTACCTTATGGTATACGATATGGTATACCTTGAATGTCAGTTTTTTATACTATATTGTACGCACAACATACAACTGATATGATCTCACTGGCCAAAAAAGCTTAAAAGACTAATTTGTAATGGACAGATTTGAATTCAATGGATAGAGCGCAACAAAAAACTCCCACAAAAGGCCCAATGCAAGGTAGATGCACAGCATTATAAAATTTAGTGAGAAAAAATAGAAATGTGGCTTAGAATTCCGTGGGCTTTAAGATATCTAGTTTTTTTATGTCTATCTTTATTGCTTTCTATATCTCTTTAATACTTAGTAAAGCATTCTTAGTTCTAAAAATCTAATTATGCAGTAATATTAATATTTAGAATTCAAAAATATGTTAAAATGAGGCTTTTAAAATAAGTTGTATAGGAAGTTATATAGCTTGGTACAAGTAGTAAAGTTTTTTGGGTTTAAAAATTAATTACATTAATGAGTTAGCTTCAAATTGACTAAACAGTAAACTTGTACTTGATTAGTAGCACTTTTTGATCAGAGAAATGTAAGGATCCGTGAGCAAATGTTACGTTTATAGAAGTAAAAGTACTTAAAATAGTGGAAATATAGTTCAAAATCGTCAATTATCCATACAACGGAGAAATAAAATCAGTGGATTCAAGTATACATATTTGGAACCTTCATTCGAATAGTCATTTTAATAATTTTATCATTTTTGATCCCGCTCGATAATATCAATTATTATCACTTAGTACATTATGTGTGTTTCGTATTGTACAGTGAACAATGCCAACAAAAGGCAAAGGGGCCAATTTGAGCCGTGATACAAATAAATCTAGAAGCATTCGAAAGAGCCCGAAGAACCGAAGAACTAGTTCAGGAAGAAGTTACTGGAGCGCGTGTGAGAATGGCGCAATTGCGTCAAGAACAAAACAAAGACGGGCTAACAAAAAATATTATTCACGCTGTAGCATTAAGAGATTAATATTATGTAATGAATTAATAATATTAATAATTATTACTTAAAATAAATCATAATGAATTAAAAAAAATAATATCTGGTGTTTTGTTATTTTTATATTCCTTCATCGTTCACAGCGCTCCATATCTTTTGCACTCATATACCACATCCTTACACACTTCCAATAAGCCAGTTATTTTCCCTACATTAGAAATTCTCTAGAAATTATTTATATGGCAAAACAACGTTTACCGGGTCAGCTAGTAGTTTTATAGATATCTGTGGCCATTTGTTTTGAATATCCTCTATTTCACTTAGATGTTTGTTTATGGCCGCACAACTAAAATTTAGTATTGCCGAAGGTATATTTGATATGTATCCGATAATTTGCTCATAATAGATCAATTGAATAGTACCCGGCCTGAGACATAGATGGCGCTACTAGAATTAAATCCACATGTTTTTAGATGCCCCAACACTCAGAAGATGCGTGTATAAACTTGACAGCTGTCGAATCGTTGGTTTTCAAATTATAGCATTTTGAGTGAAGCAACTTTTGTTATTGTGAAAAAAATGGATAAAAAGGAATTTCGCGTGTTGATAAAATATTACTTTTTGAAGGGACAAAATACAGTTGAAGCAAAAACTTGGGTTGATTCCGAGTTTCCGGAGAAAAATCAATCATCAAGGGTTAGTATGCTAAGTTTAGACGTGATGAAATGAGCACCGAAGGCGGTGAATGCAGTGGACGCCGAAAAGAAGTTGTTACCGACAATAACATTAACAAAATCCACAGAATGATTTTGAATGACCGAAAATTGAAATTGAATGAAATAGCAGACACTCTAAAAATATCAACTGAACTTGTACATCATAGCATTCACGAATATTTGGGTATGAGAAAGCTCTGTGCAAAGTGGGTGCCGCGCGAGCTCACTTTTAACCAAAAACAACGACGAGTTGATGATTCGGAGCAGTGTTTGAAGATGATCAAGCATAATAAACCCGAGTTTTTGCATCGATATGTGACAATGGATGAAACATGGCTCCATCATTTCACTCCGAAGTCCAATCGACAGTCATCCGAGTAGACTGCACACGATGAACGATGAAGGTTATGGCGTCTGTATTTTGGGATGCACATACAATAATTTTCATTGACTACCTTGAAAAAGGAAGGATCATCAAAACCAACTATTACATAGCGTTATTAGACTGTCTGAAGGACGAAATCACCGAAAAACGGCCGCATTTGAAGAAAAAGAAAGTGCTGCTTCACCAAGACAATGCCCTGAGTCACAAGTCGGTGAAAACGATGGCAAAAATACATGAATTGGGCTTCGAATTACTTCCTCATCCACCATATTCTCCAGATCTGGCCCCAGCGGCTATATCCTGTTCTCAGATCTCAAAAGAACGTTCCCTGGGAAGAAATTTTCGTCGATTGAAAAGGTAATCGCTGAAACTGAGGCCTATTTTGAAGCAAAGGACGAATCGTACTACAAAAATGGTATCGCAAAGTTGGAGGGTCGCTATAATCAGTGTATCACCCTTGAAGGGAATTATGTCGAATAAAAAATATTTTGCTAAAGAATGCGTTTTACTTTGATAGGCCCGGAACTTTTTAATTGGCCTGTTAGTGTTTAACTTATATTTTCCAGTAATAACATATTGAAAAATCAGGTTTTACTTAAATTTAGCATTTTTGTCAGAATTGATTTCTAATAAAATATTGTGTCAAGTTAATTTGTTAAAACTCTTTATATAAACTTGTTTGTTACAGTAATATAAAATACGGATATATATTATCATATACTAAACTTAATATAATATATTATTTTTTTAAGTCTCATGCGTTGAAAGTTACAAATTTTATTAAATTAAACATATATTAACTGATATAAATTGTACTATGGGTGAAAGTATATCAAGAGGGAGGATGTAAAGTACGTCATATATTTTAACGATATTTTGTGGATGGCTGTGTGTGTATATGTGTTTCATGATTCTGACTTATCCGCATACACCGATATAGACTTTTTGCCATATTGCTACACATATTTTATTTATTGCGTTATCTTTACCCTCCATGGTCGTAAAATGCTGGCGACGTCTGGATCATATAAATAACATATGACTATGATAAAAATGCCACGTATAATAAGAGAATAAAAGTTTACCTATAAAACAATTTAGTAGTGGCGAAATTGTTCTGCAATGTTCAGTAATATTTATTACATCTCCTCCTGACTTTAGGAAGTGTTCACGCAACTTAAACTAAAATCGATAAGCTAATATAAGGTAACATTAAAATAACAAGACTAATACTACTACCTAATACCTTAACCTACTGCCGTAGGTATAAAGATTACATATTTCCCTTCTTTTTTTTTCTATTTTAAATTTTGTGACATCTATGTAATAGGTTATTTTTATGTTATTCACAAAACATTGAAATATAGAATGGGAACTTAAATAGGCACACCCGTAGTCATGATCTCAGTGTACTGCCACACCGCCAGAGGGCCGCCGATAAAAATATTACAGATTTCTTTCTTTCGATTTGTATTTTAAATCTCATAAAATATAAGTAGAGCGTTTGTCAAGTGAAGGTTCTAACGAAGTGGCTTGATAAGGCAAACAATGATAAACTTAAGGGGCTCTCTTAGCAGTATTTATATATGCATTTATTTTGCATTTTAGAGCAGAAGATTATAGACCCAAATGTGACAGACTACTGTTTAACAAATATGCAGTTCCCAGTTGCACAAATGTCTTACGATACCAGGAATTTGGTTCAACTCATCTTTTTGAACCCATCTCTAGAATTTTTTATGTATTGCCCAAAGTATAAGCCAAAGCAAAATTAAAAGATATTTTTGATAAAATGTTATGCCAGCAAATGTCACTCTTTTTTTAAAACCATTATTTTTGTTTAACATGGAGAAGGTAATAATTGTAATAATTAGTGTTGCTTGCGGTGGATGAAAAAAGTAAACAGGATTGCAGAGGGAAAATGTGAAAAATTTTGCATGGCTACATATCTTATGGATAGGGTCCTATTCAACACCTATAAAAATACATAAAAAAGAAAAGGAGGTTTCGCAATCAAAATTGTAACTTGTAACTAGTATCCTGGACTTAGTTTATAGATGTTTTTTGTTATAATATTTATGACAATAATTAATGTTAGAAAATAAGTTATCATTTGTCATATTACATGTAGTTTTTTATGTATTTAGAAAATATTTTAAACAAATGTTAACTAGTATTTAAATAAAATATTTTATTAATATTGTATTTATTATATTAATATAAATAAATTTTATTCTTTTTTTTAATCCCCCCGTATTAAATAAACCCTCTGGTGGCGTGGCAGAGCATACTTTGGTCACAGTCTTATACAGGGGAGATCGCATTCTAAGTGTATATTTTGTGATATTATTCTATTTTTGTGTATCAAGCAAACCTCTTATGATTTCCTACGTGAAGATTTCGAACAGGAAGGTTTATTCTTTATATCTCATGCCAACCAGATTATTATAGACCCAAATGCGGAATATCATCGCTTAATCAAAATGCACTTCATAAAAATGTATATCGATGAGTGACTTCAGTTCACATAATATATTTTCATTCACAGATTATTTCTTGGGTTAAATCAGAAAAGAAAATGTCGTTACAATTTAAATATTGGAATCAGTACTTGCTCAGATCACATAAGAATCTTCAAAAAGAATTAGAAGTAAGTATACATATCATTTTAGGAAGTAGATTGAGAGGTTTGAAAACTGAAAATTATAATACATGTTTCCGCAGATGCTTTCGAAATAGACAGATCTGTGCCTTCAGCTTTATACTGATAAGAACCAGCCAGTAGAACACTGTTTGGACGAACAAAACTTTGCAACTGTATACATCGGAGATAGCTATTCGATTCTGTGTCTGTCTATTTTGTGACTATCTTTTATTAATATCACATGGCAACGAACATGACAAATGTTTAAAGTTCAAAGAGATTTTTTAATGAAATCAAGATTTCCAAGATTCCCAATAAAATCTTAAAAATAACACTTTAAATACCCAACATTAAATTGGTTTTCGTCCATCTTTCAAAACATGGATCAAAATCATCGAAAAGTCAATATAAAGATCGATGATGATAATGATGAATATCAGATGTGATTCAGAAATTATCCTAGAACTAGATTTAAATCTGTCAAAGCTACAAAAAAGCCATATGTTATGGGAAAAGAGGAGCACTGCGGTTAAAGTGAATATTAAGTAAATATATATACTTGTTCACTAATTCTAACATTATTATTAAATTTTTCATATTAAGGGATACATTTAAACATTAAAATATGTTATTACTGATTTTCTAACCTATATCTAACCTATTATACTTGTGAACAAGCGAAGAAGAAGAAACATTATTAGAAATTAAAACAATATACTTTTATTAAGGAGATAGTTTGTTTTTTTTTATATATATTTTAAAGTCTCCTCCAACTATGGGTTTATCTGGACTGGGCCTAAAGTTTAACGTGGGCTCCGAACCACGGTCCTCAGCATTAAGCCTACCGACTGGCGAGTCAGGCCAGAAGACATCCGGTCTTACCCAGCCTGGTTACTGGCATGACTGGGATTTTCCTTGTCGGATTTTACACTCTTGCCTAGAACAATCACAAATTTTAAATAATCGCGGCTATCGCAACAGTAGGAGGACCGTCCCATCGCCTTGACCACTGCGCCACCACGCCGACAGAGAGACAGTTTGTGTTGCTCGATGAATATTTTTACAACATTTTATTTTGGAGTGTGTTTATTTAAACTTGACCAAATTATGGATAATTGATATACGATCGCATTTTGGCAATTACCTCTGTCTAATTTTATATTTTCCGTATATCATTTAAATGCGATTATTGTTTAAAATAATGACAAAGTATATAGTCCAAAATTAATACTTCAATTAAATAGATATAGTATACAGCTATGAAGAAGCTTTTCTCAAGGCAGGCGATGTCAAAACAAAATTAGAAGGACTTGTCAGACCATGGCTTCAGTGTTTTGGTATATAGGTGCATATAGTGTCCGTATTTAGGGAAGCAAAATCTTTCATAGAGACAACGTAATCGTTCATATTTAATTCATTACTGCAGTTAAAATAGCAAAATTGTTTCGTATTAATTTAAAGAAAATATAAAAGATTAAGTTATATTAAAGATATCAAGGTGAAAGGTAATTCATACCATATCATAATATTATACCATAACAATATGTTTTATATATAAAAATGTATTTCCTTGTAAATGCTAGACATTTAGGCATTAGTACATCCTTACAACTTCAACTCTAATAGGTAAATTATAATTTAATTAGGTAATTTTTAGTTTTTGGTGATGGCGACATTTCACAATGTTTATTTTATAATTACTCTAAAAAATCTAATAAAAATGTAGTTTTTGTATATAGAACCATAGTAACCTAAAAGAGAAAATAAAAAACTAACAAGCAATTTTAGTAATTGAATAACTCCAATATTTTTTGTAAACAATACAAAACTATATATAATATAGAACAAATATATTGAGTAAACGAAATCCAGTAAAAGAAAGCATCGGGAGGCGATGGAGCTACAAACAAAATAATCAGCAAGATAAACACAACGAATTGAACCAACAACCTCAATGGAATTAAATGAACAAGCGATTCAACAGAAATGAACGGGAAATTTGATGAAATTGCTTTAATTGAAACACACGATGTGTTTAAATAAAAGAAAGTTTTTATTATAGGAACATAATTTTCTTTGTAAAAGATGTTAATATTAAGTATGGCTTTTAAACTTTTTACTTTTTATTTTATTAAAAATCGTCTGAAATTTTATTTCAGTCATTTAAGTTACCATTGCTGTCTAAAAATTAAGTTTTATCTTCCTTCACACTATGGTGCAAAAATATTTCAATTTTTAATAATTTTTTTGTAGACTTCAGACAAAGTAAGGTGCATGAAGGTTTTGAGTTATTAATAGGCTAGATGACTATTTTATTTACAAATATTTTAAAGTCTCCTTTTTGTCAGGGGTTTATGAGGGTTTATCTGGACTGGACCTATTATTTAACGTGGGCTCCCAACCATGATCATCGGCATTAAGCCTACCGACTGATCAACTTAGAAATCATCCCAGTAGACATCCGGCCTTACCCAACCTGGTTAATGGCACGACTGGGATCATTTTCATTGTCGGATTTTGTACTCTTACCTAGGATAATCTCAAATATTTTACAATCACAAACATAAAATTACGACCATGCCCCAGCAGGATTCGAAGCAGATTCGAATTATGACAATTCTAGGTATTTACTTTATCCAATATAAAAGTTATTTTTGTCAATAAATGGATTTGAAAGAAAAATTGATATTTGAATTTGTGAAATTTTAAATGTGCGCTAAAACGCTTCACTGCGCGTGACGTAGTTGTTTCGGTTACACTGGACACAGCTCTTATTTATATATTACTTTAAAAATTTTATGTCTTAATTAGATATTTTAATGCGCATCGATGGTGTGAGGGTCCCATAATGTAATTATACAATAGTAAAAACTCCAAAACTATGATATCTTGTCGTGTATTTTTATTCCAAGGTCGAAAAATGGATTTAATCTTACAAGGCGTGAACTAGCTAGTATAGTTTAACGATTGGTAATCTAGTCACAGCAATAAGATTGTTATAATGTAACTATTCACTATTTTAAGAACTTTATTTATGTCTAAAAAGTAAATAAGGTAATGTCAAGGTAAATAACACTGTTGATAATAGTTTAGGTTAGACCTTATTTATTTTGTTTATTGTTTATATGACTTACTAATAAAGTTAGTATGTTAAAGTTAATATGATTGGTTAAGTCGTACGTTGTAAGTGTGCTTTAATTCAGTATATATTTTTACAAGATTTGAATGCCAACTAGACAAGAGAAAATAAGCTTTTTACTGAACTCACTGAATATTAATGGTTGTTCACTACTAAACGACAAAACTATGCCTTCAACAAGTGTCAATCAAATCCTATAATGGTTATATTACCAGGAGCCAATATCAAATATCTGATTTCTGGTGAAAAATTTGATTTTATGAAGTTTTCATAGCCTGATATGTGTGTTATGGCAAACAAAAGTTTCAAACATATCGAATATTACTTACGTAGGGCAATGTATGAACCCAAACGTTGTTACTAAAGTCAAGTGAAGTAAAAGAAAGTAGAGATCTAATTTCAGAATTCAAAGACAAACCTGTTATATTAAAGTATGTCTAAATACAGATTTTGCATTTTATTTTTTCAAATATTACTAGGTAATTTTACACAATACCAGATACATTTTTTCATTCTATAGAGAAGCTAAAATAAGTAAGGCAAAATCAAATATCCATCATCAAATGTATATGATTTAAAGCCTTTTTTTATTTTAGTTACTATCAACTATGTAAAATGAATATATCGATATCCTTGCCAAACGTATTTGTATTTTTATCAGTATTTTCAAATTCTCATCATAAAATTTTCCAGTAGGTTAACCATCGACACAATTTTCATTTGATTCTTTATAATACCGAATAAATAAATAAATATAGAGTTATTACCTGCACATATTAATTTTCTTGGCGTGTGTTATACTAATAATATTTTTATACAATGTTCTTTAATATTTCACCACATTTCATAGTTAAAATATCTAAAATATTCACACACTTCAATTCTCCATAAATTCTTGTATTCCATTTAAAATTATTATTTCAGTTACATTTATAGAGTACAGTCACGGTCGACAAATCTATTCTGGGCAAAATTTAGGTTATTTGCCTTGATAAATCCCAGTTCAAATTCTTCATTTATTTTCAATTTCTGTTGGTTGCTCAAAATCCTTTTAACTGTGAAATACAAGATAAATAATCCAAATAAAACCGAAGGGCGCTAAAAAGTTCAAACGTTTCAAGGCGGATATGATGGTTAGGAAACGGTAAGTGACGTCAATATTTCGTACCGCTTCTGAAAGGTGTTTCACTTAACATGGTGAATTTCGAAATTTTGTGTTTTTATTCTAGTAAAATCTTAATAATTCCACTTTCAATTTTAAACTAAATATATTTTTACTAATTACCCTATAGTATATTATTATTATAAATCAATGTTTTTGTTATTATTTATTACAGTCTTCTAGCCTATTGAAACCACAATAATAGCGATAATGTAGAAGAAAATTCCAAATTTTTATAGCTTACTGATATAGATAAAAAATAAGTAACACTAAAATAAATTGCATAATGTTAATTTTTTAAAGTTTATTTCTTCAATCCTATTTTTGATCTCCTCAATTTATGATCAACTGAAAATGATCAGAAGAATTAATGCGGTGTGAGAAATTGCATTATCGCGATGAAGACATCGAATAATTATCTCCCTTTAAAATTTGGCATGTTGGAATTGCATCACCACGACTTTGTTTCCGTATTTTTTTGATTGAAGTAGTGTAATACAGTATTCTATCTTTTCTATCAATATTGTTATCTACGACAAAAATCCAATGCGTATAGTATTGTAGGTAGTGTGCAATAAAATTCTTGTAAATTAGATCAAAATATAAAAGTGCATCAAAATTATTTTCATTACAAGGTGGTTACTATAAAGCATATTTGGTCTACCTAATTACATCCTTCTATACTACTCATTGTTTCAAGGTTCACTTTTAATTTTATCGATTAATATATATAAAAATATCTTATTAAAAAAAACATCGAACAATTATTAAAAGCCACAAATTAATTTTTCACTTTTTGGTTATGGATTTGCAGGGTTACTTACTTAACTTATAGACTAAGAAATTCTGATTTAGGGGTAAATCAAATTAAGCCAGGCAGGATCGGTTGATACGACATGCCGTTATTGTATCATGCAAAACACACAATTCTTTTGTATATTTAAAATTAATTTTTATATAGCCATTATAATATATGACCTAGTTTCATGACAGTATATGTAAAAATATACTTCTAATTTTTTTTATTGATTTTTAAATTGATTAATACGGTTGATCATAATTTGAATACTTATTTTTTATATTGTATAATCTTCTATATATTAATGGGCTTAGGGAATATTTTGCCTTCCTTTTTGAGGAAAATGGAGGCGTTAAATTTGGCACAGTTTGTTAAATTGTTTTATTCATATATTCTCTGATTTAATATACAAATGTGTATTACTTCATTTATTATTACATATTTATGTTTATAGTATAAAAGTAAAGAAAGATCGTGTATATTTATATTTGATGCTCTGTTGTTGTTTGAAGTTGTGAAAATAACCTTACTTATTATACTTTACTATAACGGTAAACGGTAATGTACTTGATGAAATTGGCTTTAATTAAATGCATTTTAAAAAAGGTTAGTAAGTGTTCGTTCTTGAGATAATAATTAAAATAAACAGTTCTAAAAATTAAATATAAACAAGTTATTTACCTTATAGAATATAGAAAAAAATTACGGTAAACATAAAAATAGAGAAGCCTTAGCATTTGTTCTTTAAGTCATTTTGGGCTAACAAAGAATCAATTATTGAACAAAAATTATAAGTGTCAATTCGGATCACCCGCTTTGGCTAAAAATTTTTGTTCTGACTTTTTGGTTACTTCAGCAACGTATAATATAATGAAAAAATTTAATAGGAAAAGATATTATTCAAATTTACCTTGATGAGTTTGTTGATTATTAAAGATAATTATTACTTATCACCATTTAACTCTAAGGAGTTGTTCATTTGCTACTGTATATTTAAAATGACCGGAAGCTGACGCCAAAAATGTTAGTCATCCGAATATATTATTTACTGAAAGTTAAAACAACGTGCTATATGACAAAATAATGATATATGATTATCTATATAAACAACAAATGCGATATTTGAGATAAAAATTAAATTGAGAATAGAATAGTTCAGTTATAAGATATTTACAATAATTGGTTTGATGGTGGTCTTAACAATAATGAGCAAAACTATTATTATTAGCATTATTTTTCTATATGTACAATTGAATGAAGAAAATTGCTTCCTTTGGGCGTTATCACCTCTGCCGGTACCGATACGGCACCGACAGGACACCTATATCGCTGGATGCGTAATCGCATGTAAACAAATGGAACCCTTTCACACTCGCCGATATGTCGGTATCGTGTCGTTGCCGGCAACCGCATGTCGGCGGGAAGCAATCGCTTTATTGTGCACAGAGATATTTTTAAGGCTAAAAAACGAAAAGGTCTAGCTTGAAATATGATATTGTAACACTAATTGAATTAGTGGAATCAAAGTTTGTATGGGACAATACTAATGAAAATGACAAAAACAAAATACGGTGCCGTGTCGGTGCCGGCAGATGTGAAAACGCTCTTTATTTTAGGAGATACCGAATTACGAACTAAAAAATCCGGACCGGATGTACAATGTCGGGCAAAAGTTCCGCCTACCATTTTGATTGTTTATAACTTTGCTCAAAAAAAAGATAAGTAAATTTGGTTTTCCTAAAAAGTTTATTTGGTCTTTATATTTTTTGTTTCGTTATGACTGAAAAATTATATCGGATAAATGGTGACCGCGATTCACTATGTAACATCTGAGGCTGCATTTCTTCAATTTCGTGACGAATAATGTCTTTGAGATGTTGAATTGTTTGGGGCTTATTCACATAAACTTTTGATTTTAAAACACCCCATAAGAAAAAGTTAGGTGAAGTTAAATCCGGAGATCTGGCTAAATCGCCACTTCACGAAATTAGTCTTCGTGGAAAAACGTCATTCAATAATTGAAGTGTTGAACGAGTTGTGCGTGCTGTGGCACCACCTTGCTGAAACCACATGTCCTCTAGACCTTGCTCTTCCATTTCAGGCACCAGAAAATTTCGAATCATGCCTTGGTATCGTGCAGCAGTAATAGTAACAGCAACACCTTTGTCATTTTCAAAAAATTAGGGTCCAATGATGTTTCCAGCATGAATACAACACCATACAGTTGTTTTTAGTGGATGCAATGACATTTCATGAATTAATTGAGGATTCTGTATTCCCCAAAACCGACTGTCCTATTTATTGACGTGGCCCCTGAGAAGAAAATGGGCTTCATTACTCATTATCAATTTAGACGAAAAATCTTCAACTTCACAAGACAGCCTTAGGATTGTATTACTATACTCAACTCATTGATCAGCATCTCTCGGTAGCAATTTTTGGACTAATTGAATTTTGTACAGGAACATTTTCAAATTGGTTTTCAAAATTCGCCTTAAACTGCGTGCAGAAATGTATAACTGGGAACCATGTCTTCGAATTGTTGGTTTTGGAGGTTCTGCAATACTATCGCGCACCAGAGCCACATTTTCAGCGTTACGAGACGTCCGTTCTCTTTCAGAACGAGGCCTGTCTCCTGTCGTACCATACTGTCGAAAATTCGCATGTAAACGATAAATTGTGGTTTTGTGAGGCACTGGAAGATTAGGATATTTTTGACGCAATTTCCGCTGAGTGGCAATAATGCAACGATTATTTTTAATAAATATTGTTACTATATCTACTCGTTCTGGTCGCGTTTATTTATACATAATAAAATTTGGACGTCTACATAACACAATGGTTAAAGCGAAACCGACGTAAGCGAAATAAACGTCACATAACCAAAATGGCGAGCAATCAAAATGGTAGCGGAACTTTTGCCCCACCTGTTACTATTGGAAGCTAACTCAACTGTCGTGAGAGATCATTATTATATAGAAAAATTATTAAATTATATTAATGCTAAATTATTTCATTTATAAATTTAATATTGTAGGCGCAAAAATGTAATATAGTGTTGGTAATTCAATTAGTTATCATATTTAACAACACTAACACTAACATTATTTAATTTATAAATTTAATATTGTAGGCACGAAAATGTAATATAGTGTTGGTAATTCAATTAGTTATCATATTTAATAACACTAATAATAACACTATTTAATTTATAAATTTAATATTGTAGGCACGAAAATGTAATATAGTGTAGGTAATTCAATTAGTTGTCATATTTAATAACACATTGTTATAACATTTCCGGTAGTTTAAACTGTAGTTGATCATGAATAAGTAACACCTTTCAAATTTACATTGTAAATGTTGTTGGCAAAGTCATATAATTCTGCAAAAATATTACGGTAGGGTTTGGTCCTTGATTTACGTGAATGGTGTAAACATTCAATTTTGAGTCTGTTTGTGATGTCGCTTAGCCGAAAATTGAGGGAAATTACAGAGCTAAACGCAACTGGTTATTGTGCAGAGCGACGTCAAAGGATACGTTTTCCATTTGGCCCTTTACGAATTTTACACTAAAACTGAAGCTAATAGTACTCGTGTTATAATTTGTTTATTAAAAGTGGCGTAATGGATTTGTTTGAATTTTATTTTTTAATGTTTATAAGTGGTACAAATTCTATTTAATAAAAAATAATTTTAAATACTTGTTCTAACATGTCACCACAATTTTAAACAAACCAAATTTTAACTCGGGAGGTATACCAGAAATTTAAATTAGCGAAGAACATAGTTGAAGCTTATTTAAGTATACTTTTATAGTGTAATCAGTAGAAGTTAAGAGAATTGCAATCAACAGATCGACTTATGCTCGTCTTAATTAAATTTTAGCAGGTATTTAAAAGAAAGTATAAATTTACTTTTAAGCTGGAGACGGTGAACTACAATCGGAATGTGAAAAAAAGGTGAAAAAATCAAAATCAAAATTAAGAAATAGTTAACAAATGTTGAGAAGCTGATGTTAAAAAGACTACACGATTGTTAAAGACAGGTAGTGTTATAACGTGGGGCAATATTCTCGCTACCAGTTTGATTGCCTATAACTTTGCTCAAAGAAAAGTTACGTAGATTTGGTTTTCATAAGAAGTTTACTTGGTCTTTATATTTTTGTCATCGTTATGATTGAAAAATTATATCGGCTAAATGGGGACCGGATTCGGTGACGAATATTATCTTTAATATGTTGAATCGTTTGGGGCTTATTCTCATAAACATTTTATTTTAAAAAAGCCCATAAGGAAAATCTAGCTCTGTTAAATCCGTAGATCTGAATGACCATGCGTTATCCCCACTTCGCGAAATTGGTCTTCGTGGAAAACCGTCATTCAATAATTGTTGAACGAGCTGTATGTGATGTGGCCTCATCTTGCTGAAACCACATGTTTTCTTGTCCTTACTCTTCCATTTCAGGCATAAGAAAATTTCAAATTATGTCTTGGTACCGTTCAGCAGTAACAGTAACTGCAACATCTTGGTCATTTTCAAACAAATAGGGACCAATAATATTTCCAGCACGAATATCACATCATAAAGTTGTTGTTAGTGGATGCATCGATGTTTCATGGATTAATTGAATATTTTGTGCTCCCCAAAATCGACTGTTCTGTTTATTGACGTGGCCATTGAGAAGAAAATGGGCTTCATCGCTCATTATGAATATAGACGAAAAATCTTCAATTTCACCAGACAGCCTTAGAATTTTATTATTGTACTCAACTCGTTGATCAGGAACTCTCGGTAGCAATTTTTGGACTAATTGAGTTATGTATGGGAGTACTTATAAATTGTGGTTTTGTGAGGCACTCGACGTTTAGGATATTTTTTACGCAATTTCCATTGACTGGCAATAATGTTACGATTATTTTGAATAAATATTGTCACTACTTCTACTCGTTCTTGTATAGGAACTATATATGTAATATCCATAATAAAATTTGTACGTCTACACAACATAATGGCTAAAGCGAAACTGAGCTAAACCTTACATAACCAAGATGGCGCATAATCTAAATTGTATTGGGACGTTTGCCGCGCGTATTACCAATTATAATATATGTTATTTCGAAATTTAGTTGTGAAAGAATATACTTATATAAATCATAAAATTAAAATATTTCGTGTTTCCTTAGTTAAATATACGGGCAATGAAGTTTTCTTCTAACAATTAAAAAACCTAACAAGTATTAAAAAGTTAAAAAAGCTAAAGTTATATCATTAACATGTACTCTAAAGACGGTAACATTTATCTAAACAAGATTGTAATTGTAAATTGTATGAATATCACCAACATTTTTTGAAGTATTCTTTGATTTAATCCAACTAGAGCTTTTGGATTACTTCTGAAGACTAATTTTGGAATATCTTTATAAAAGCGGAAGAACATTGGCCCATGCTCTGTAGTGGCCACTTTTCGAAATCATTTTTCCGAAAATATTTCCCGGAGGACCTTAATGATAGCGTCGGATGTGCCACAGGTAAGATATATACTGTTGAATCATTACGCCATTGAGTTACTCTAAACTCCCCTAGAATACTAATTTAACGTTTCAAAGAGTAAACATGAATTTGTGTTATTTAAATTTTCAAATGTTTTGGAATTTGAATACTATAATGGCTAGTAGAGAATTCTAAATTTGTCACATTATAAATATATGAACAGTTATACCCAAAGGACAAAAAGAATTGTGTGTTAACTTATCTGGGTTCTCAACAGCAAGTATATGAAAAAGGGATATATAAGATAAAAAAGATAATACAAAATGGCGGCTGTCCCAGTGTCGCTCCGTGCCTGCCGACGATATTTACCCAGCCATTTACCTGCCGTCCCCATATTCAAGATGGAGATCTCACCGAAGTAACTGCCTGCCTTTAGTGTGGCCAGAACTGTTCTTCCATTGTCAGCTACTACTTGTAAACGGCCCCTGTTCACTATGTACATTTCCTTACCCACTTCTCCTGCAAATAAAATATTTATTTGTTAGTTTAAAATAAAAATAAATAATTTATACTCATATCTTACAGGCTCAATAAATTCCTTTTTAATATAAGAATTGGTTACATCGAAACTATTAATATTATTGTTGGTTAGATGACCTGGAACATCCTATCACCGATAACTGTTTATACCTTTATACAGTTGTTAAGGAGAGAAAACAATGTTGCAAATAATATTTTTTCTCTCTTCTTTACGTAAATTAATACACAAATACGAGTTTTTTTTAATTAAATGAATAATATAAAAATATATATAATTAAAGATTTTAATTAAATTGATACATACGTGAAAGAATTATGAATTTAATGGAAATGGCTTACTAAATCGCCTATCTGGTTTAGGATAATACTGATTCCGTCATAGAACACAACTGATGATTATACACATGATATGTAAGAATTCTATTATTCTTGTTCCTTGATGCATTTTCTTTCTTCTTACTCTTTTCGACCTTCTTGACTGTTTCATTTGCAAATTTTGTACTCTTGATATTTTATTGCTTCTTGTCTTGGTTCTGTAATTCATTTATTCTAATTCTGTATTCACTACCATTCTTCCAATTTCATTATCATTGTCGATGCACCATGATTTAACGTTGAAGCTCTTCCCTCGGGTACTTGGTGGTAGCTGAGAAAGTTGATTCAAGAAATCCATTTCTATCTCCCGATTGGTTCAGATTTTCGAGGAGGACAAGACTCTTCTAGCCAGGAACTTCTCCCGCCCTAACATGTACATTACAGACTCTTAAGGAATGCTCAGAAATTCCTCCGCCGAAGGGATCCTCCGCCAGGTGGAACTCTGACATGATTCGTCTAGCCCCGTAACCTGCATCTCCATTTTCTGATGCCGATCAAGTCTATGAGACATTCTTTTACTAGACACGTGTTTTCTGTTTGCTCGGTGCCTTTCTTATCTTGGCCTAGCTTTACCAGACATTCCATACAATGCGATATTTTAACAGGTCAATTGAAAAGTCTGACACATAGATGGCGCTACTAGAATTAAATCCATAAGTTTTTTAGTTGGCTCCAACCCTCAAAAGATCATTAGTTTGTGAATTATAGTATTTTGAGAGAAGCAACTGTTGTTAATGTGAAAAAAATGGATTAAAAGGAATTTCGCGTGTTGCTAAAATATTGCTTATTGAAGGGAAAACATTTAGCAAAAGCAAAAACTTGGCTTGCTGCCGAGTTTCCCTATACTGCCTCAGGAAAATCAATCAATCAAATCAATGGTATGCTAAGTTTAGACGTGGTGAAATTGAGCATCGAAGATGGTGAACGCAGTGGACACCCAAAAGAGGTTTTTACCGACGAAAACATGTAAAAAATCGACAAAATGATTCTGAATGATTGAATGAAATAGCAGACACTCTAAAGATATCAACTGAACGTGTATATTACATCATTCACGAATAATTGGGTATGAAAAAGGTCTGCGCAAAGTGGGTGCCACCCGAGCTCACTTTTGACCAAAACAACGACGAGTTGATGATTCGGAGCAGTATTTGAAGATTATCAAGCGTAATAAATTCGAGTTTTTGCATTGATATGTGACAATGGATGATACGTGGCTCCATTATTTCACTCCGAGATTCAATCAACAGTCATCCGAGTCGACTGCACACTATGACCCGCTCCAAAGCGTGGGAAAACGCAACAGTCGGCTTGCAAGGTTATGTCTAGCGTCTGTATTTTCGGATGCGCATAGAACAATTTTCAATGACTACCTTGAAAAAGGAAAAACCATCAACAGCGACTATTACATAACGTTGTTGGACCGTCTGAAGGACGACATCTCCAAAAAATGGCCGCATTTGAAGAAAACTAAGAGAATTCTTCACCAAGAGCTTCACCAAGAGAATGCACCGTATCACAAATCAGTGAAGACGATGGCAAAAATCCATGAATTGGCATTCGAATTGCTTCCTTATCCACGGTATTCTCCAGATCTGGCCCCCAGCGACTATTTCCTGTTCTCAGATCCTAAAAGAATGCTGGCTGTGAAAACATTTTCGTCGAATGAATAGGTGATCGCCGAAACTGAGGCCTATTTTGGAGCAAAGGACAAATCATACTAGAAAAATGAGTGGATCACCCTTGAAGGGATTTATGTTGAATAAAAAAACTAATTTTACTAAAAAATGTGTTTTTCACTTTTCAATTGACTTGTTATATTTTCTCCAGTCATAATTCTTTTCGTATGTCATAAATATTACAAAAATTCGTTAGGTGGTCTAAATAAATTAGACTCCTAATTGTATAAAAGAAAAAACATTATAATTTTCATAAACTTAAAATTAAGCAATTTTATTAAATATAAGTAAACGTAATTACGTGGCAATAGCCACTTAGTCGATTGTAGGTGAATCTCAATGTTTAAACTTCAACGTTATTTAAACATTTTAACTAAATCGTTGTTCTGATGACGAAACTTGTAGTTATTGGACCATAGTTCGTTTCACTATTGGATTGTGGGCACAATGCCTATTAATTTCCGCATCCGAATTGTTCATAAAGTAAATATGTAAAAATTGATTATCTACATCTGATAGTAACAGGGTAACAGCGCTTCTAGTAAGTGATAAATTTGTTCTTGTATCTGCAATTTTGTAAGATTTTCTTAACATATATCTGTTAAAAATTAAAAAAAAACTTTTATGGTATAATACTTGGAAAGTTAGCATGAAATTGCCCTGTACAAGCGAAGAGTTAAATATCTTAATTTGGAAACAATTACTATGTTTATCAATATTATCCAAAAAGTGGTTAGAATCATTTCCCATCCTAGAAATGAATGTTGCAATTTTATTTTTTCACCGGCACAATATAACTCAGTAGATTCGCCGCTGTATTGGAAACCTCACAATTAAATTACGACTGTAATACAATTGTAAGACATTTAGATCGATTTCATTTATCTACTGTTGTGCTTTACATTTTTCAGAGAAACGTATTGGTTATAATATAATTAATAATTCTTCTGATTACCGTTATTTTATTGTTTTTAGTAGATTCACAATAGAATAAGGTACACAAAATAATCTCTTGCGCTAATATCTTTTAATAAATAGTAGTTGAAAACATATGATACTTATCGAATGGAATTATTAGAATGTGTTATTAGAATCAATATTTTTTTTCAATGATAAAAGGGATGCTATTTAGAATTATTGCAGGTACCCTTATTGCGACAAAACTCTCGTCGGAGTATAATGTAGAAATGGATCTTAAGCTAAGATTCATTTAAAACATTTAAACATATAAATAAACGACAGAACTAAAACTTGTTAAATATAAAAAAGTAAATTGAGTTATCACTATATGTAAACATATTCAAAACTTTAAATGGCCTGTACAAAACTCGGTCTTTCAGGTACTGTATGTTATTAAATTTGTTGGCTACAGTGTTATTTTCTTTACATGAAGTGGCCTATTTTTCTCCGATAAAACGAAAAAGGGTGTATTTCCTGTGCAAGAATAACAAAAGTGATAAGTAACATTATTTTCTAAACCAATACGGATATCCATCAATCTATAACTTGTAGATGTTTACCTGCAGTTTCTCGTCTCCCACTTAGTGCTGTTGGAAGTTGTTTTTATGTTTGACCTGAATATTTATGTGATAATTTTATCACGGATGCTCGTAATCTGCTACATAAAATTTATTAATTTTTATTTTCAACGATTTTGCAAAATAATTAATATTATTTTTTCGTTTTGGTTTGTAACAACAGATAATGAAATGTGAATTACGATTTATGGAGTTTGGTTGCCTATTATCGCATTATCTTATACTATATTCCATCTTTATCAAAATAAGGCACGTCAGTATGTCTTGCATTTTGAACAGCGATTTATATTGGTGAAAATGCGAAGTATCACTGTGAACAACCGTTAAAGAAACTAACTGATAAATTGCTCAATAATTTTAATATTTCTCTCAGTGAAATAATAATTTTCCGTTTATTATTATTGAAGAGTTCAATATATGTAGATGCTTATGACCGAATGCTCAAAATTGCATTTTTAATATATATAATTTTTGTTATTTGATTCCAAGAAATCTGCTGTCTACAGAAACTCAGCTTATACTCTCAAAGGAATTTCAGATAAATCCGAATTAAGTTAAAATGGTCACCATACGAATTTACTATAAATGTAATTTCAGATCGTTGCACCATCGCAGCTTCATTTACTGCCCGACGGAAGAAAGTTTTCTCTGAAGTACAGTGACTGACTATAGAACGTGGATCTTCTATGATAATTCCAAGTGTTACAAATTATAGGTTAGTTCAGGCGAGTTACTTATATGGATAAAAAGCGGAATATTTATTACCATAAAGAGTTTCTGTGCATATGGTGTGATCAGAAACATGTAGCGCATTACGAGCTGCTAAAACCCAATGGAACTGCTACTGCAGATGTTTATACACAATAGCTGAACAAATTGAACGATGTGTTTTTAATAAACAAATACTATTGAGTAACAGACGCAAAAGTTGTGAACGATACAGTCTTGCAGCTCTAACATGAAGTTCTTTCACACCCGGCGTACTCACCAGACATAATTCCATTTGTTTCGATCGATGAAGAATAGTTTAACCGGCATGGCGAAGAAGTGCGAATGTATTTGATATTTGCTAAACCAATGTTGTTCTATCGATACGGTATTGCAATATGACCAGAATGATGGAAACATTTGTGGAAAATTGTTATTACTATGTATACATTAATACGAAGCTTACGCTTAACTAGACCTTATTCACCATCATACTAGTAAACATACTTGTGTGTTATAACCAGAAACTGGGATAATCAAAACTGATCATATTGCTACATTCAATACGTTATTAGGAGTGTCGGCCGACAAGAAAAATATTTATATTTCGATATATCGATATTTTTAAATATATTGATATATAGATTTCGATATTTTCATTTGTTCATTACTTTTATTGTTTTCATTTTCATTATATTCATTTTCATTATTTCGATATATCGATATATCGGAGGAAAAAAAAATTGATATTTTTTGCAGTATATATTGGTATTTTTAAAGAACCCTTATAATTAAGTACAAAATTAGGCGGAATTTTTAAAATTAAATACTAAAACATACTAAACCTTTGAAAGACCAATTTGAATTTTTTTATAATTATATGGTTTTTATATTGTTTAAGAAATAAATGTTTTTGAAAAAATATCGAAAAATATCGGCTAACAAATATATCGATATAAGGACAAAATATATCGCGTTTTTTTTTAAATATCGATATATCGCTTTATCGATATTTTTTCGTCAAATTTTACTGATTTCATGGTTTAGTCGATTTTATAACAGGTGGGGAAAAAGTCCCGCTATCATTTTGTTTGGGCGACATCTTGGTTATGTGACGTTTAGCTCAGTTTCGGTGTAACCAATGTGTTGTGTAGACCTCCACATGTTATTATGAAGAAATATACGCTACAAGAACGAGCAGAAATGGTGACAATATTTATTGAAAATAATCGTTCCATTATTGGCACTCAGCGGAAATTGCTCAAAAATATCTTAATCGCCCAGTGACTCACAAAACCAAAATTTATGATTTACATGCGAATTTTCGGACAACGAACGTAACGTAACGCTGAGAATGTAGCTCTGGTGAGTGATAGTGTTACAGAGTCTCCTGAAACATCCATTCGAAGACGTGGTTCCCAGTTACATAATTCTGCACGCAATTTAAGGCGAATCTTGAAAACTGATTGAAAATGTTCTCGTACAAAATTCAATTAGTCCAAAAATTGTTACCAAGAGATCCTGATCATCGAGTTAAGTACAATAATGCAATCCTAAGGCCGCCTGGTGAAATTGAAGATTTTTGGTGTAAATTGAAAATGAGGGATGAAGGCCATTTTCTTCTCAGTGGCCACGTCAATAACGTCGATTGATCTGTAGTCGGTTTTGAGGAACACAGAATCATAAATTAATTCGTAAAACATCATTGCATCCACTAAAAACAAGTGTATAGTGTGGTATTATTGCCGTTACTGTTGGTGTTGAACGGTACAAAGACATGATTCGACATTTTCTTGTGTTTGAAATTGAAGAGCAAGGTCTAGAGGACATGTGGTTTCAGCAAGATGGTGCCACAGCACGCACAGTTCGTTCAATAATTCAATTATTGGATGACGTTTTTGCCCGAAGACTAATTTCGCGAAGTGGCGATTTAGCATGACCAGCCAGATCTTCGGATTTAACAGAATCAGACTTTTTCTTATAGGGCTTTTTAAAATCAAAAGTTTATGCGAATAAGCCTCAAAGGATTCAACATTTTAGAGATAACATTCGTCACCAAATTGAAGAAATTCATCCTCAGATGTTGCAGGATGTCATGAAAAATGCCTTAAAAAAGCCAAAAGTTGCATAGCGAATCGCGGTCACCATTTAGCCGATATAATGTTTCAATCATAATGAAAAAATATGTAAAGACCAGGTAAACTTTTTATGAAAACCAAACTTACTTATCTTTTCTTCGAGCAAAGTTATAGGCAATCAAAATGGTAGCGGGACTTTTACCCCACGTTGTTTATTGATTAAATATTGTGAATATTACTTTGATAGAAATTTTTTTAATAATTCTATAGATTTTATATATTTGTTAAACAAAAAATATTTACCTTTAACGCAATACGTAGAATACTTTTCTAAAACCTCAACTAATATAACTAACATTCCGAGTAAATATCGCCACAATTACAAATTTGCTTTTAAGTAATAATATTTCAGTATAAATAAAGTATTGGGAATTACGCGTCGTTTTGTATCTCTCCGGGATCTTCGGAAAGCAGCTAAAAGCCATTTTCAGTAAAAATCGTGAATAAATGAAATTGTTTAGCTCCGTTTCTAAGGAATTTTCTTAGTAGCGAGCAAGGCGTTTAATGCGTGGCAATTTGCATCTTAATTCTACCCAATAAGGTGGTATCTCCTCTTGCTTTTACAGATAAAGGAAGAATGTTCCTTTCAGAAATTCTACATAGTAATGCAGCCGAGCGACGCGTGTTATAATATGCTAAATATGTGTAACACAATGTGAAATGAACGTCTAGAGTACTGTTACCAAAATAATAAAATATTATATTACATATTGGTCTATTTATATTCAGACTGGATAATTTGATGAACTATTCCTGTAAGTACTTTAAAATATGTTTGCTTCGTTTCTTTTGTTATATAGTTCTTTCTCCTCTCTAATTCAATAAATCCATCAAAAATCCATCCAGTAGGTGTTGTGCATTCATTTGTCGACCTTGTAAGAAAAGAAAACTTCGTATGTTGAATTATTCTGTTGGTGTCTTGAGTTCTAAATTCTTCTAAAGGTCTCAGTCTAAATAGTCTTCATATGAATATTGAATATGTCATAGTTATATAAGATAAGTAAAAATAAATAAATTTTTAAATAAATATATACTGTTTATTTACTTAAAAAGTCTCCTTTTTACCAACTTGGGCTTATCTGGACTGGACCTATTGTTTAACGTGGGCTCTGAACCACAATTCTTCATATTAAGCCTACCGACTAGCGAATGACCAACTTAGAGATCATCCTAGAAGACACTCGGTCTCACATAGCCATTACTGGTGTGACTGGGATCATTTTCCTCGTCAGATTTTGCACTCTTACCTTTTTGAACAACTACATATATAATATTATGATCATCAGGATTAAAAGAAATATATAATTGTAAAAAGTATTAATTTTTTTAACAAATAATATTCTTGTATTGTTTTTTAAGTCACTTTTATTTTATTTTTTTACTATTATTATGATTTTAAGGTTAATCTTTTGTTTAATATAAGAAGGAAAAAACTTATATTGATTTACAGAGTTAAAATTGATTGGAATTTAATTTTTGGAAACAGTTTAGATTACTTATTATAAATATCAATTTGAAGTGAAACTTCTTTTTTACTGTTATTAATATGGTGTAACATTTGGCGACTGGAGAGAGACTGCTTAAAATATATATATATATATATATATATATATATATATATATATATATATATATATATATATATATATAGAAAAAGTTATAAAACTATGAGGGAATAAGCTTCCTATTAATTGTCTGAAAAGTATTTATGAAAATTATACAAAGGATACCTCAAAGAGTGTTGAATCGAGCCTATCTGCTACTTCTATCCGGCTAGAAGGACCATGTTGTTGAATTGATATCAATTAGTTCCTGGTTATCTTTCTTTAAATAAGAGTAAATTGTTTCTTAATTACTTATATTAAACTTACGTCATAGTTACAATACGATACAATAGTATAAAATACCCGAACTATCTTCGATCATGCGGATCGTTCTTAATTTACAAATTTGACTAATAACTAGTAGTGTATATAAACTTATCGTGAATTGGTGGCGAATATTTCATAAAATGCTTGCAAATCTTTTTTTTTTCTTATTCCAGAATGACCAGCTAGAACCAAATGGTCTTTTGCTGATGTCGCTTTGGGTTCGGGATGATAGTGTTTTGCGGATGACAGAGGGTTACGACTGGGATTGTCGTAGTTGGTTTACTATCGAGGTTTGTTGATGGGTGGGGATTTAATCAAGGGGTCGTCGAGTTCTAGGGCACCTATGGAGAATCTTACACTGAGCACGTTCGTGAAATTCTTCCCAAACGGGATGCCTGATTCTAGGTGAGTGTGACGTTCCTCATAAACCATGGGGCATTGAGTAACGAGAGGACTTTCTTGGATTGGAACACTTGGAGTAGTTCAGGTTGTCTCTTGGAGACATACCTATATATATATATTTTGTTCTGCAAAGGAGTGGAAATATAAGTCTGTACATGCCATTGCCTTTGTAAGTAGTGTTCTAAATTTGAACTGACCATTGGAATCTGCGGTCGAACTGGAGACCGAGGTATGAAACTTTCTGGAGCCAGGGGATGGAGACTTTATCAATTTGGAGGCGATAGGCGCGGAACTCCATTTTGCAGTGGAGCATAGTAGCCTGAGTTTTGCTCGGGTTTATCTACAGCCGTCAGAATTTGTACCATGCAATCGCCTGGTTTAGCTGGTATTGAAGTCTATTGCGGATTGCGTCGGGACTGTAACGAGTTGTGAAGAAAGCGCTGTCATATGCATAAAATGCTGTGTGGGAAAGTTTGTGGAGTGGGAAATCAGCCATATATAGGTTGAAGAGGGCTGGGGCTAGTGGAGCACCTTGTAGGACTCCTGCAGAAATCTGTTTACGAGAGCGTCACCGATTCTCACTTGAAAGGATCTACCGTCCAAGTATGAATCAATCAGGGCGATTAAGTCATTCGGTAGATGTTTCGCTTTGAATATCAGACTGTGGTGCCATACTTGATCGAAAGCTTTGAAGACATCTAAAAATATGGTTCCAGTTTTTCCACACCCACTCTGAAACTATACAGTATCTCTGGTCATTCCCCTTTACTTGGAACCAATAGTCCACTTAGAAGGGGTTTTTCCTTTCTTAAGTAAACTAGAGGGCAGGCAGTTGCAATACAATATCCTTCCGAAAATATTGTCATAAAGCTATAAAAAGGCAGATGTTAACGGTAAAAACGGTATTTTGGGAAATGAATATAAGAAATTTATAAACATATTTAACAAAGCTTCTAATTTATCTCTTTAATGTCCTAAACAGAGCTCGCGAAGAAACAAGCTGAAAAGATTAGATATAATTTACACCGAATTGCAGTTGTGTAGATAAGACTTTCGCACTTGGTTAGTTTACGAAGGAGTGGTATTAGATGAGGAAAGTGTGTAATTGTAAGTTTTATTGAATTTTATTATGTTCTAGACTGTGTATACTGGCCCTTACTTTGGGCATCTTAGAAAGTTGAATATTTCCGAAAATTGTTAAATTTAATTGGAAGGAATTTAATGGAAGAGATGCAGAACAATAATTTGAATATTCGTGTGTCGATTTAAATATCAACAAATTGCTATCTCTGTGTTGAAATCGACTTCTCTGATGGAAAACGAGCAGCTCTAATAATGACATGAAAGAAAATTCATGACAATTAATGACATAAAAGAAATGAAAAAAATGAAAGCGATCTGAAAAATAGGAGACTAATATTGTCCGAGGCCAGAATGTTTGGGTCAAATCGTCACACTCTCGATAATTGCCGACTATGGTATTCATCCATTTTAATTATCCGACGATTCTAATTGTCTAGAGATATAAAATGTTTGTCCCAATGTAGTAATGTAATTTTTAAATTCCAATTATTGGATATAAAAACTATTTTAGAAAAAGTTAACTTTATTTATTTAAAAAGTGTATTGTTTTTTTATAATATTATATAAAACCCGACAAGCGTTTACGTGTATTATATACATTAACTATGTTTAGAGAAGCTCCAGGTTTTTCTTTCGTATTAAGTTTATTACCTATTTAATGACAAAATCAACGATTAGGGGAATTTCCAAATTGAAAGTGGATAGTTGTTCTTTAGACCCTAAAGACCAGTCGTTAACTCTAATGAATGCAATGGACGTTTTAATGGGAAACTCAGAATACACGTGAGAAGTTTGAAACTCATTAAGGTTATTTTCCAAAAATATAAAATAAAATTGTAATTAACAAAACGTATATTTTAAATAAACTGACGAAACTATATTAGCCTTAATGGAATTCATGGGCCATATGTTTATGCATACTCATGCTTTTGATATTTATGTGAAACTTGAACAAATAAACTATGAATAATGAAGAGATATTTTTTCTAATATAATATAGTTTTTAAAACTGTTTGTATGGAGCAAGAGATTAAACTATTTACATTTATTGATTTTATAATATTTTTAATTTTCATTGCTATATTTCGTTAATATTTGTCCATTTTTAATACTGTCCTATTTGATTTGATATTTGATTTTTAGTAAGAATAATTTTCTATATTCAAGAATCAAGATTAAATTAAATGAAATTTAAATATTTTGAAGACAAAGCAAGTTGAATACACGATGTGTACTGCCACTGCTAATAATAAAACAAAATTACATTAAAATGCATTTGAAAACGACTAAAATGATTTTGTAGTAATCGTGTAATTGTTATGGTAGAAATTAACGTCTGTCGCTTTAATGGCCTAAGATATAGTCTAAAACAGGTCTTCGTCTCTGAAGCGAGTTGGTAAACATATAAAAGTGTATTCGTGAAAATTTCGTGAAAGAAGGATATATAGAAGAAAATATATGTTAAAATAAAGCACTTGTGTAACAACTTGAAAAAGAACAATTACAAAATCTCCCTCAAGTACATATCAGTTCTTCTGATGTAATTCCTTTCACACATTAAACAGTTTTTTTAATAAAAGGTAAAAGGTATCATTGGATGACCATTCGAATAAGTTGAGGAAAATGATACTGAAAAACAAAGTCGTTTTATTTATATATATTTTTTTAATTTTAGTTTCCGAAAATATCGAATAAACAATCTAAGATTTGCTTTTATCTATTTGATTATAACTATATTTAATTTAAATTTATTTTTTAAATATTCATCCATCAAGTCTTGACTGAAGGAAATTATAATTGAAAAAGCATGTTTAAGTGATAGCAGGATGATTGGGCTTTGGAAGCTTTTTAGCGATTTCAGATTTTAATAAATCAAATAATAAGCTGTAATGAATATTATATGACGGATATTATAAGGAGAATGTTATTTAAGAGATTAGACAGTTATAATGAATAATTTTCAAGTAAAGTAGAAAATTGTATAATATAATTACGGTAATAAGTTATCGTTCTTTTCCATTAAGTAGAATCCAGTAGGGATTGTCGACGCTTATCGTTGCAAAACAAGCGTATAATCAATAAGTTCACAGACATGAAACAGAAATGAAAAAATGTAACCTGTGCTTTTGCAAAGAGTAGATGGTTTTGAGCATCTTCAATCCACTTCTTGTAACGTTCTAGCTTGAAATGTGTTATAACTGTCCGAATCCAGTTAAAAATGTTAAAGAATGCTTCGAGTAATTGCGAAGCGACTGTCAATCGAACGACAACTTATCATCATTCTTGATAATCTATTTTTTTTGATGATCTATTCCTTTCCTTGATGACCAAGTTGGTTATGGTTAAATGAAATAATGTCTTTTGCACGGAAACATTTTTTAAGACTAGAAGAATCAAAAACGAGACGGATTTAAATCTGGTAAGTAATCAGGATGTTGTAACAATTTGCATTTTATTTTACTGATGGTAGCGATTATTTAGGTTTATTGATTTGTATTTGTTAACAGTTGCCTTGACTTGGAATTGGAATTTGATATTTCTTCTAATAGTTTACAATAATTATTAAAGTCTATTGTATTATCACTATAGACATAATCAATCACCCAATTAATTTTCATTCTCAATAGAAAAATTATATTACCTTTTTCTTGGTTGGTTTCCTTAAAAAATATGTGACTGTGAGAAACGAAAAGCATGCTGTTTATCCATGAAATAAACTGAAAAAAACTGAAACTGAACCGATTTTTTTTTATTGCCGACAATCATTTAGTTGGAATTATTTTATATAAGTAATAAGATGCAGTTTCTCTAACAACATTTAAATATATCTACAGTTGTAGTTTCAGTTGTATTATAAAAACACGACTACTGTAGATTTGTAAGAAATTAACAGGTGGCTCACACTTTTTATTTTAATATTATCTACGGTAAAATGAATTGACATTTATAGTTTATTATACAAAACATGAAAATGCATTGAATGGAGTTTATTTTTCAAAGAGCTGTAATTGAATTTGGTTATTTAATCACCCAAACCTTTAAGTTGCATAGTTTATGCCTCGCGCATTAAATTGATAGAAATTCAATTACGTCAGCAGGTCTTACTTCAGCTCTACGCCCGCGTACTTTTAATGGTTATAATATTGCTTAGTCGTTACAGCAAAATTGGAGTTTGACAAAGTTGAAAGCGACTTATTTTCTAGTGCAATTTTCGAACAAAATTTATATATTGTTTAGTTTGCCAAACCCAGAGCTTACAATTTTCTTTCATACTAAATTTTAGGTAAAGTTAAATTTAATATTTATAAAACACTATTATATTCTAGTGAATACTGGCTAATGTTTATATAAATTTCAAATACTTTTAGTAGACAAAGTGGATAATTTCTCCGTATTTATCATATTGTAGGAATGTTCGTCTGGCCGGTCGGTGGGAATGTGTGGCTGTTGATGAGATTGTTTGTCCGAACACTCACAATGATTTTGCGGAAGGAAATTTTCACGAAAACTAAAAACACTGGTTGAAGAAATACTTGTTTATTTCGATTTAAACTGATACATGTGGTCGACGGGCGAATGGACAGGATATTAGGATAGGTAAAGGAAGTACGGAAGCGCTGTGGAAGTGTACAGTTACAAGATGGTAGAGAAAAGGAAAGAGAGCGAGACGTCGTCGTAGTGGTCTTTTATAGCCGGGAACTACATGGTACCAAGCCACCGGTGTTGCCGACCTTTGAACTTGCTGTAGGTGAATGCGTGGTGGCCTAAATGGTCGTAGCGGTCGAAACAATTTGTTGTAATACTATTTTATAAACACTGAAGTTTTCAATAAGTGCGGATTCATTTTGATATGGAATAATAAGCGGTTTGTGGTGTATCAGCAAAATTCTTTTTCATACATAATATTTTCTAATGGTGGCACGAAACCAAATAATAAAACCAAAAATTTGAGATATGGCCTGGGTTATGTTGGTTTCAAAATATTGATGTATTGGAAGCTTATTTTGGCCAAAGGAGATCAGTTTTCACTGTAGCGCTCATTGTTGAGGGGATTTAAAAACATTAATGTCATATAATGCGTTCTAACCTAATCTAACGTGGCCGTAATCTAACGTAATTAAATTTTAACTTTTAGTGGATACAGTGGTAACAAGATATTTTTGACGCAATTTCCTCTGAGTGGCAATAATTGATCGATTTGTGCTTGTTCTTATGGCGTGTGTTTATCCATAATAAAATTTGGACGTCTACATAATATAACGGTTAAAGCGAAACTGATCTAAACCTCACAAAATCAAGATGGTGCACAATCAAAATGGTAGCGGTACTTTTGTCCCACGTTATACTTGGTAAAGGTTGACGTTCTATGTACAAAGGATAGATAAAATAATATGAACAGCATGTGATATAGTACATCTTCTTGTATGTTCTAAACAGCTGATTGTTTAACGTTTCATCTGTGCCAGTATCCACGGTTATGCTAACATACAAAAAACATGGCAAAACTGACTGGGTGAAACCTAAACTTAATTAACAGAGACTGACGAATATTAAAAAAGGATCGTGGAAAGGCAAAATAAAACAACCGTCGCAAAGATGATAGTGGAACTCAATACTTACTTGAGTGATTTTCAACAAAAGGAGTACAGCGAGAGGTCCACAAAACTGAATGTCATGGAAGGGCTACGATTGCAAAACTCTTTTTATCGGAAGCCATTATTAAGTTGCGAGAAAAGTGACACGACGATCATAAAACCTAGGCAATGGATGATTGAAAGAATGTGGTATGGTTCTGAAAAGTATGATAGGTCATAGTTTATATTTTCTCTTATAAATGGCGGGTTTATTTATAGAAAATCCCAAAGGAATCCTACGAATCAGACTACCTGCTTCCTACAGTCAATAATGGGGCACATTTTGTTATAATTTGGCAATAATAATCTCAGGTCGGATTACAATGAATGTACAACAACCTCAGCATACTCAATGATGAAGTTCTTGCTATGACTAGCACACTTTTTATCAAATATTTCCACATTTCAAGATAATAATACGCCCATATATATACCCAAAAATATTCAGTCTTCATCTGAGGAGTGTCAGAATACTAGCACACGTCTTTGCTGACCAGCACAATCGCCAGACCCCAAAATAATTGAACCGTTATGATGAGAGAAGGGTAGCTTAGAACTGACAGTGAGGAACATATATAATTGGCGGATGTATTCAGATACTATTACAGCTGTTTTAAAAGGAAATGGTGCTCCTTATTGATACATTGTGTGATGTTTGGGTGTGTTTGTTTTATTTATTTCATTTGAACTCACTTCCATTCAACCAGACACGTCGTTAAAGGTATTTTTTAGAATATTTTTTATTAAATATATGAAAGTTTTAGTTGGATGAATATTACAAAAAGATATATATTACAAAATTTTATATAAGTTTTACATTACAAAATATGGACGGATTTATTTATATTACTATAAATCTAAAAATCAATTCTTAATATTAAATAAGTGTACAAAACATTTACAAGAATTGTGATTATATATATGTAAAAATTTTAATATGATTCAGTTTCATGATTCAACATTAATAGTTAATAGTAAATTAACTGATGGTTTTAAATAGTTTTACTATAGAAATGGTAATTTTATGGATAACATTTTAATCGTTATTTTGTTGTGTTATAAGAATTATAGTTACCGATAGAGACGTGATCAACATGGAAATAATCTTTGAAAGCATTAGGCTTTAATAATTTATTAAATAATTGCTTATAAACAATTGGAAAAACTATACCTTAAATAGAATTAGAACTAGAAATTAGTTAGCACACCAATACCACTACCACATTAGAATCCAGCGTGGCATGTATTAATTAATATTATAAGACGTTTGTATGCTAACGGTAATTTCGAATTGTAGTTTTAGCGGTCGAGTACACATTTACCAAGAATAGAGATATATTTCATCTCTTTCATCGTAGTAACTGTTTATGGTAATTAAGCATATTTTGTGAATTTATTTCACATCTGTTATTATTTGGTCACACATTTAGTGCGCGAGAACTTTCTTTACTTTTATTATTAACAATGCAAAATGGAAGACTAATTGACTTAAGTTGTCGAAGTTAATCAAATGTAAAACACACTTACGTTGAAGAGTGACTAGAAATAAAGAGATGATGTTTAGAATGGATCGAGTTCATGTACATCAAACACAAGAACAGCGATAACGATATAACAAAATTGGGAGATGCCGGAAATACGGAATAGATTACGGTGTCAACAAATCAGTTACTACTGAGGAAATGACAACCGATTGTCAACATTGTAACGCATTAAAATACAGCGGTGAATATGCTGGATTATGTCCTGTCGGTGGAAGCATAACATTTCTACAATTAGTACCATCACTGGATCCATTACGCTCATTATTTTCTGGGATGGGAAATTATTCTAACCACTTGTAGGTCAATATTCAAAAATATCAAATTTGTAGTCAAATGACGTCGTTTGGTGCAATGCATATTATACAGTACAATTTGAGCGCATTCTGAAAATATTATACCATACAAGTTCTTTGGTAACATTCAAATTTGTATCAAAAATAACAACCCTAGCAAGATGCCTACCACGTTTACTAATTTATTTTATGAGCAATCCGCATATAGAAATTGATAAGCTTTGAGCTCGCAATCCAACAGTGGAGCGAAATTTGATCAAAGAACCACAAATTTATCTTCATCGGAAACAATGATTTAGTTAAAATGTTCAAACTAGCATTGGATCTAATTCTATCTAATAATCATAATATCGTCATCAGACCTGACAAAACATCTGCCGGCGATTAGCGAGGAATTTCAAATCACCAACAATCGACAAAGTGGCTATTGTTATTGTTGGAGGAAATATGAAAAACAGATGTACTTGAAAGGAAGTTCAGCGGGTCATCTGGTATTATACAATAATCCATGAGTTAATATTTTTTTCGTATATCTTAACTGGTCGTAAACAAAAAATATTAAATTTTAACATACCTTTCCGACATATGTAATCTCCAGGAGAAAATAATACGGGCCGCAGTCTGAGAACTAGCTCACACAGAAAGCCTGCTTCTGTATTTTGGAAGATCTCCACTCGCTTAAGGGTATCCAGATGGACGTTGATCGCAATCTCTGCTTTCAATTTGTCGGGCAAACAAGATACAGCTCGTTCTTCGTCGGAACACTTTTGCGTCAGCCATAGATAATCGAACCATTTGATTACCTTAACCTGAAGATGGCTAGGTACACGACGCATGCGCATATATGTTTTTACACCATCTAATTTAGCTGAAACAAAGACGTGTATTAAAATTTATTATATATTTATTACATTCTAGTGGATAATTTTTGTTTAATTATATGAGCAACTTTTGTTCTTGCCTGATATTTGAAACAGCATACTGAAATATTCCACCAATTAAATGATGTAGGTGAACAACTTGAGATACTTTTTTAGATGATTTTGGTTGACCAGATAATGTTATACCTTAATATGAAAACGCGAAAGAACCGTTAAACAACCAAAGCTAATTGTTAAATTCGGTGGTTTTGATATTATGGAACGGTTAGTATTGAATATTCGATATTAATTATTTTTGTTAATCGTTTAATTTGAGAAATCTGCTTTCGAATTTCATCAAAAACTTTTGGAAACTTATGATGACATGGTTCCATAACATCCCAACTGGCGATTTTGGTTTCAATGATTGAAAAGTAGTGATTTTGATGTAAATAGAATTAATGGCATAGTGGACCCAAGAAAGTTCAATGAATTGTAAGATTTATTGGACGAAAACCGAGCTCAAACTATCAGACAGCTTAACTTTTAACATGAATAGTAAGAATTAATTTCAATTTCATAATTTTTTCTCAATAAACGCCTTTTTTAGGTGAAAAATGATCAGAATATATGCAGAAATCTTACAAAATAGTCCGGCATATGCAAGACTCTCTTAATGATTTAGAGCTGGCTTCAACAAAGGTGTGTGAAAGCAGACTTGGGTTCAAAACAGGCTCATTCTATATGCCACTTTGGTGCAAAATAATTATACTACATCTAAAAACTACATTTAATTATACAGCTCCAATAGTTTGCTGCTATTCCTATTTCAAGAATTTTGTATACCTCTTACAACAGGACGACTTTGACAGGCTCATTCGCTTACGTGTTTGAACTAATCAGACACCATTATGTCTCTTTTTAACTAGAATAAAATGACCAGGAAAATATTGTCTGATTCTAAAACGACTTTACAAATTATTATTAATATATATATATATATATATATATATATATATATATATATATATATATATATATATATATATATAATTCTTTGTTCATCTGTATGTAAACGAACTCTTTTTGAACGGTTGGGCCGATTTTGATGACATTTATTGTCGTATATAGTTGCATTTAGACCCCGTAAGTGGTTGCGAGAACGGTTTGCTAGAAATGTTTAAAAATATTTTTGATTCTAACCCATCTGTTAGAGTGACGTTTTAAAAATAGCCGCTACAATAAAGACGATGGATATATGTAGAATAGATTGAATATTATATTGATATATCATTTAAATAAGGTGTTATATAAAAGTAAAACGTGCTGTCTTCCACAGATCAAGGTAAACTAAATTTAATTATCATAACGCTAATGTATTCATCCGGCTTGGCTGTAAACTTGCGGGGATACTGAATAATAAAAATAACATTGCCCATATATGGTAATATCTTGAAAGGCTTTCATTGTCAATTTTATTTCTAACGAGTTTAATTATATTACTGTAATTTCGTTAACTAATTTTAACTTAAAAGTTACTTATATTTGTTTTTGAGTAATTATTAAAACAATATTCCACATCTTCGAGGACCAACAAAAAACATCTTAAATATTACAGAACGTCGTCGAGTTAATAGAATGAAATAACGAGAGGAACCTCACGTTCTAATATGACGCTGAAATAGACTAACATATTCATCACACGCACAAGTCGTCATCGCAATATGAAAAAATTGTAAACATTGTCATTAATTTAAGTATAAAGGTAAATCGACTGGTTTTTGCTGTGCACCAAGAAAAGTTTCTTTTCGATTATTAAGTATGTCACTGGAATTATTAGCTGGAGCCACATCTCAGTCGACGTCTCAGTTTTTGTATAAACTTCTTAAACTCAATTCTTACGCGAAATGAACCAACTCTTAAAGAAATTGTTAATTATTATGGCTGTAGGCCCATTTAAATGTCGAGATATAAGTATACAGGGCAGAAATAACATGATGATGTTCATCCAAGATAATTATCATTCTTACGATGCTTTGCTATATCTAATAATACTTTGGAATGGCGAAGGTGGATATAATTTAAAAATTAATCATAATTTTAACATATACATTATTTTATTTTTATTAAACAAGATTGCGTACATTCTCCAATTCCGCCAGCTATTTCACCCATATATTGTTGATATATGTGCGAAAATTGAAAGTGAGCGATTACTATATATTAAGTTTAATCAAGCGAAGCTTTTTTCTGAGGACTACATAACAGGTCAGTTGAAAAGTCCTCGGCCTCCCATAGTAAATAACATTTTTTTGGCGAAATTAGTTTTTTTTTTCATCATAATTCCCTTCAAGGGTGATACACCGATTATAGCGACCCTCCAACTTTTCAACACCATTTTTGTAGTACGATTTGTCTTTTGCTTCCATATAGGCCTCAGTTTCGGCGATCACCTCTTCATTCGACGAATATTTCTTCCCAGCGAGCATTCCTTTGAGATCTGAGAACAGGAATTAGTCGCTGGAGGCCAGATCTGGTGCATTGTCTTGGTGAAGCAGCATTTTCTTTTTCTTCAAGTGCGGCCGTTTTCGGCGATTTCGTCCGTCAAACTGTCCAATAACGCTATGTAATAGTCGCTATTGATGGCCCTTCCTTTTTCAAGCTAGTCAATAAAAATTATTCCATGCGCATCCCAAAATACAGACGCCATAACCTTGTCAGCCGACTGTTGGGTCTTCCCACGCTTTGGAGCGGGTTCATCGTGTGCACTCGGATGACTGTCGATTGGACTTTGGAGTAAAATAATGGAGCCATGTTTCATCCATTCTCACATATCGATGAAAAAACTCGGGTTTATTACGCTTGATCGTCTTCAAGCACTGCTCCGAATCATCAACTCGTCGTTGTTTTCAACACAGAGCCACTTTGCACAGAGCTTTCTCATACCCAAATATTCGTGAATGATATGGTGTACACGTTCAGTTGATATCTTTAGAGTGTCTGCTATTTCATTCAATTTCAATTTACGGTCATTGAAAATCATTTTGTGGATTTTCTAAATGTTTTCGTCAGTAACAACCTCTTTTGGGCTTCCACTGCGTTCACATCTAAACTTGGCATACCAATCCTTGATGGTTGGTATATATATATATATATATATATATATATATATATATTCAGAATATCTAGGTCTTCGGACTGAATGAAACTTTCGACGTATTATATACGAAACGATAACAATATTTCATAGAAAATAGACGTAATTGTATATCGGAGTAATCTGGATATTATCCTGTACTGGTCCTGGCGCCTCACGAGCAAATTCCTGAAATAGCCGCAGTGGCTTTACCCCCTCCCTCCGGATCGATGCCCCCCGTGCTAAAAATAGCTTGGCCTACATTCCGCCGTCGCAACTGGGGCGGTTCGCGCGAAAAATGACATTGAATTTGGCAGCTGCAGAACCGTAGTATTGCCGCATAGCGTATATTTACGTCTTGCCGGGCTGTCGAACGAAGTATTTGACTACTGATGTTCTTTGCGTGTTCACTGTCTCGATTTCCGATGCGCATTCAATGGCACTTGAACAATCAGATAAATCTAGCAAGAAAAACAATACAAGAGTAATAAATGTTACGACGATATTTTAGAAAGGAACAAATCTTTGTTTCTTTTAAAAATGGGTTTTTATATGGGGCATTGTTAAAAATATTTGTTTTCATAATTTAAGAAACTATGATGGTGTTTGAAATTTTACTAAATTTACTTTTCATAATGTTTATGTTTATTTATTTTTTTAATTTCGCACATATATTAGGTCGATGAATTAGTTTTAAATTATTTTTTAAATTTTGTTTTATTGTGAAATTGTATTTTATTCACTGTATAGTCCATGCTGCTGTTTTTTCGCGTGTTGCTGATAGTTTACGGATTTCATCTCGGAAGAGCGATACCAATGATATAAATACGAAGGAGGAAGATCTGAGGAATACGGCGGCTGGTATAGCACTACTATTTTTGACATTTTCATTATATATATTTCCGCAGATTTTGCAAGATGTGGTTGAGCATTCAATTTTACGCATTTAAAGCAAACGCTTCAATTTTAGTCGACAGCAATCCCAATTGGTATTTTTATTAAGTTTTAGACACAGAACAATCACAAACATAATATACCGAGCCTTAGTGTGGAGCCATGAATATTCGGCTATTTTTCATTTCCAGTAACAGTACGAATCAGAAAACCTTTACGATTTTGCTATTGAAGCGGCGTTTCACATATAATCAAACGCCTTTCTCTGATCTCGCCTATCTCTTGGCTTCAATTCATACGGCACAAAATATCCAAGCTTTTGGAACATTTCTGTGTTCTTCAAGAAATTGGAAATAGTTTCTTGTGTTACTTCCAACAATTCTGCATATTCCTATTAATTTCTACATGATTTATCATGGAGCAATGCCATCAAATCCCTGTCTTAATATCTTTTTGCCCGTGCATACAGCTCTTTGCCTTCGGTGCTAAAATCACGGTTTCTAAACCTCGAAACCGTTATCACATGTTGAAATGAATGGAGCATGATGCCATAGGCACAGTATTCAATGACCCTCGATCGAATTTTTCTTCAAATGGTAAATGGATATTAAAAGGTAAAAATTTCAGCAACTGCGATTTACTCAGTACCAATTCAGAAATTTTCAACGCTCTGAAAACATTTTTTATTCACAATTGAACGAAATGACACATACTGAAAAGTGAACCTTCAACATGAAGTTGTTTACAAATGTACCCGATCCGATTTAATACATAGTAACTTTATCACTTGTGAATCCTCTAAATTTAATTTACAGGCCTAATAATCTTATAACTTGTGTGTTGGTTTGAAAATGAAAAAATAGGTTGTTGATGAGGTGATAAATTTTTTCTAAAATTCTGTTGCGATATTGGTTTTTAATAGAAAACAAAATGAGCAGCCCCAGAAAGACATGGAGCGGTATCTGACAAATAGAAGGCTAATAGTACTTAACGGCAGAGCCGATCGTAAAAACTGGTGAGATTTGATGAGGAATTTTGAGATCTCGAAATAATGGACGAAGAAGAATGTTATTTATTGATAAAGATAAGACGTATCAAGTTAAAATGCACCAGTATGTAAAGTAAAATAAAAACTGGACAGGGAACATATCCCAGCTTGATTATATTCTAGTACTATTCTTTCAAATCATGATGGTAAGTTGCTCTAGCCAACTAAACTACGTTCACGTTGGCCTAATATCGGTTTAACTACAGTTTCTTATACTTCCTTATCCAAGACAAGAGAAAATTCTTTTACTTCCATAAATTGAAATGAAAAGTGCTGAAATTCCAATAAATCCCAACTTTTTTTCCTAGAATAGCCTTGTTTACTATAAAGTTTTCAGACAACGTTTTTTTTTGCAGCCAGTATCATCCTACGCAAATTGTTTTCAGTCACTTATTCTCATTTATTTTGCCCACGTCATCAAAATATAAATCCCAATGTATGCTACAAGAAATTGGGAAAAATAATAATAATTTATAGTAGCTATTTATAATACATTCTAAATTGAAATAATAATACAATGTTATTAATAATAATATATTCATCCATATTGTGAAGCGAAGAGGTAATTATAAAATCGCTGTTACGTTTTGCAAATTTATTGAACACTTTAAAGCAGTTTTTGGTATCAAAATATCGAAATATATTGAATATTGATATTATATTGCAAGACATTTTTAAGGAAGGTATGACGACTAGTAAGACTTATCTTATTAAATCATTATTTCTCAAAGTGCTTTTACATTTTTTTGTCAGTATTTGAATTCTTTGCAGAAAAAACGATATGTCTTTTAAAGCTATCCAAGAGGATATCTTGTCAGATTTTGTGGCATAGATCGGAACAAGTGATAATCCGAAGGGGGAATGTCTGGTGAATACGAAGTTAGGGGTAGAAATTCTCATTTAAGCGTTGGTTTTGACGGATTTGGGAACACGTGGCCGAACGTCGTTATTTTTTAAAATCGCCATTTTGTTTTTCCACTTTACATTATTTAAATATTCTCTTCAAGCACATCAATGGCAAATCAATGATATTATAAGGTTTGTTTGTTTTCTTAATCAATAATTTTTTACTCCTTTAGTATTCAGTAGCTTAAGGTTCAGCGAAATAACAAATGATGTGAAGTAAAGATAAGTTTATTGATGACAGAACGACAAATTCTTAAAAATTAGTTCAAGTCTTTATAGCTTAATTTAACAGAATTACTATTTTAATGAATGTTATAAACTAGCTGTGATCATTTCAATTCGGTTTCGAAACTTCGGAAATATAAATCGGTCGCCTTAGTTTAAAAAGTAAAACAGGCATCGAAAATAATAAGGAAAACTTTCGGGAACGATCAAGGTGGAGTAGTTACTGGGAACTTTCGAGTCGTTTAAAGTCGCGTTAGTAGTTGCCGAGAAATGCCTGTTGCATATTGAACAATCTTCTCGTAAGGTAATGACGGTATTCGATATACTTCCGAAGTTGTTTTAATGAGATATAAACAAATTAATTAGGTAACTTTCATATCGGGGTAATTAATTTGAAATAAAATATTGCATTTTTGACAGTTGGATAATAGCGAATCAGAAAGTAGTTTATGTATAATGTATACAAGTTAATGTTTTTTTATTTGTGATAAAAGTTGCGTACACAAATAAATCAGGTGATATGCCAACTTGAGTAAGATTCGCAACACTTTTGGATACATCTTTTTATTGTTAAAATGTTGAAATGTTTAAATATTTTGTTACCATTCCATATCTTTTTTAGAGTAACTAAAACAATGTATATAGTCTATTCAAAACAGCAATAAATCGACGTGATCTAAATTGATGACGCAATGTTGCCGCATCAACTCTTGAGTTTTAGTAGATCTTGACTCTGAGATATATTATAAAATTCTAATCAAAATACAATAATTAAACAAAAATGTTATCAAATATATATAGTAAATATATATAGTTTCTACTTTGTCATGTATGTATTTGTTTACTTGAATTTGTGAACACCGTATAGTTGTTGACCATTTTTTGCACCTATCGACACGAGCATCTTTTTGAGCTTTTGTCAAGCTATGTGGAATTTAAGATGAACAAGCCCTTTTTGTAATTAGATATTCATGCAATATCTTATTGATATTTGTCATACTCATGTCCAAGTATTACTCAACCTCACAGTAAGTCAAGTAAGTTGATTAATGCAATATTATCTTAATAATCCACGTGGAAAGTTGTAAAAAATATTTCAATTGAAATAAGTCATTATAAACAATACAAATTTTACCCAGGTGATAAAGCGTACTGAACAATGTTATTATTATAAATGTCAGACTTCCAATTGGAAACGTCAGATGCAGCCCAGAACACTTAGTATTGCTGAAACTCAAAGTATAAAGAATAACCCACCTAGTACGCTCGTAGGGCAAAGTATTTGTTTTCAAATGGTGATAAATATTTATATTTTAAGCTTCTTTCGGATTCAAACACGAATATATTTCCAAAGGACGAGTGGATCCAACATGTCATCACTTCTAATTCTTAAATAACATTATTTAAGTAAAATAAAAGTATTGTTTCCTTCTTGTAAAAATCAAAACTGGTATAGTTGGTAGGATTATTTCGGAGAGATTATGAGGGTGTTCTCTTTCAGTTAATTTAGTTAACTGGAATTGAAAAAATATCAAGAAAAGTTGACGTTTGATGGCCAATCGTTCTAAAGTTACAAACACACCTCCTTGCCTAGTCTGTATGAAATTTATATGACAAAAATAGATTGATTGAAGAAGTTATTGCAATAAATTCAATTCAAAGTGTCTGGAATTACTCCTAGACTGCAGACATTCGGAATATTTGAAGAAGACTGAAAATAATTTTTAAAAATACTTGTTTTTAGTGAATTAATGCAATATGGATATCCTTTTCTGAAATTTAAGCGGAAGCTAGCAGGTAAGGTTTTATGGCCACCAAATGGATCGAAGCATCTCCGTTGCTCAACTTTGAACTATTTAATATCTAAGGGAATAACCAAGCTCAGAAAACTACATCATAAGCAGATCATGAAAATTTGGGTAGCTTTATCTTAATTGATCTGCACCACTTCTTATTATTGAAATAAAATTGTTTTAGTAAAATAAAAATGTGTTTTCATCCCTACACTTATAGAAGTGTCTAGTAGTTCTTATCTTAAATAAAGCGTAATTGTCCCAAAAATAGAGACACAGAAAGGCAAATTTTTATTATTATTTTGGTCTGTTGATGCCCGGAAGAGCTCCACAAGTAATTCTGTGTAGAGCTCTAACCCTATATAAACTTTATATAACATAAAAAGCTATATAATTGCATTGACTTTGATCACCAATATACGTCGAATATATCACAAAATAATTGAAAACTGGAATTCAGAAAATCAATACATTCACGCAATCTAATATCATTGCCAACAGGCTTTTGTAAAATCAAGGCAATCATAGGCGAATTGATTTACAAAGTTTTCCAATGTATCGCACGTTACGACAAATGTTCTAGTCTATTAATTCATTTGCAACATAATTCAGAAAATAATACGAGGCAAACATTTTCGTTTCCAGCTTCCTCGCAGGCGTAGAGAGATTCTGTGTGGACTGTATTTGAAAAAACGGTAAAATTGTCACACGAACTAGACAGTCCACGTTAATGTGAACAAATTGCTTACGCGTTTAATGTTTACCCAAAATTATTTAAATAAGCAAATTGTAAAACTTGTACATGACATTTCCATGTATGAGTGTGTATATATATATATATATATATATATATATATATATATATATATATATATAAATTGTATTGTATGTATTATATATTATATATTAATTAAAGACCTGACTAACCTTGAGGAATGTCAAAAACAAATTAATCGATTTAAATTTTTATTATAAATTCGGTATTTGAACAAAAATATGCGATTCTGAAGTTCATTATAATCTGGCAACTTTCAAGAAAACTATTACGATTTCAATATTTGCGCCACAATAAGACTAAGAGTCGAAGTAAAATTAGAAATCTCTGGAGCGTTAGTTGTTCGTTTTGGCAAGTTTTCAGATTCCTGGTGGTTTGTAACTTTAACAAAGTGAATTTCAATTTTAGAGTTTGTTATCTTGTTTGCTTTCATGTAGAACATAAAAGAATCATTTAATTACTGGGTGAATGCTATTCAAAATAAATGAACAAAATTCTTAAAAATTTGTTTTGAGATACATAATATACGCGTTTAATTGACCTAGTTGTCATTGACTTTAACTTTTGCATAGTGAAGCTATTTATCAAATCTAAAATAAGGTTATGTGAAAAATATTTGGTTTTGGCCAAACATGGAGCTGATAGTAAGGTAATATTACGAAATTTATATAATTGCTTCTCATTTAAATACGTCATAATTTTAACTTTAGAAAAATGTGATATAGAACCTTAATAAAATAATTGTACCTTGAAAAATATGGAGGGTTTTTTTTAATATGGGCAGGTCGTTTTTGAAATGGAGTGAACTAAGTTATGTGTGGGTTATTAATGAAAACCCTTTTATATAACCATCACTTTTATTTCATAGTGGAATGCTTCCGAATAATCGAATTTTAAAGGACTGTGTCTTATAGATCTGACTGCAATTGAGCGATGATCTGAGTTGAATCTGAGGAGATCATCGATTGCAGTTTTCCCACAAAATACAAACATCTGCAGGAAAAAAATGGCCAATTTGCGACTTCTTTAGGATGCTATCAAAACATATATTGTTCATATCAAAAACAAAATATTACTTTCTGGTGTTAAAATTAAATCAGAATAATTTTTTGGGTTGATTGTCTAAGACATACGTTTATTCTATATCTAAAATATCTAAAATCAAAGAATTTACCACATAGTGGGGTTTACTAAGATGAAATTGAAGTAACTGTAACTATCTAAACAAAACCTCGATTATCTTCTTGGTCATTAGTCGGTTATATTCACGTTTATTAATAACCATAAAAACTAGTTGGTATGTGAAGATTGTGGTTAGAATACATATTAAGTATTAGATCCATTTTCTGCAAAATCCTAATGGACGTTACTATAAATCCATAACGAACAGTAACAGAGACAATTATAGTTTAGAAGAAATATATCGTAAAAACATTTACATTTGATGAAAAAAAAAGGGATCAAATTTTTCATAAAACAAATTGGCCGTGTACATAAGATAACAGCTGAAATGTATTTATTTGTTTTGAAGAATTGGAATAATATCTTAGGTGAAATATAGTAAAATATTAGACGATATATAAAAAATATACATAAAATGTTTGTTTAAGACTAAACCCTTAAGTTTCGCAAACTGATATTTAAAAAATTAAATTTTAATTACAATTTCATGACGAAATATCCTAACATTTACAGTTAATGTCATTTGTCGCGATTTAAGCTTTTTGTTAAAATATTTAGGAGGAATGTTCTTTATCAAATAGCTTCTGACCATTAATTAAATAAATGAAACGTAAAATGGGGAGCAGCTAATTGATGATGGAGTTAAAAGGGTATTGTTTTGAAACGAAGACTTGAAAATTACAAGTTATACGGAAAACCAAATTATCAAAAAAATATAGATAAAAAATATTTTCCCTACACACAGTTGGATATAAATTAATAATGTGAACCAAATAAGATTTTTTAAATAATGAATATTACGTTCAACATGAATGTCAATCATAAAATAGTAATTTTAATGCGGAAATTAAAAATTTTATTGAAGAATAGGTATGTCAAATTTCAATTGTTATTGCTTCCTTAAGTCAACTCGTAAAAATAAACACGAATACTGAAATATTGATTAAGGAATATTCAAGACTTGTAAATGATAAATAATAAGCCTAATATTGTTTACTTTAATTCACACTTCACAGACTTGCTTGTTGTGTTAAATACGATGTAGATATAAATATAGGTTGGGGCAAAAGTTCCGCTGCCATTTTGGTTGCGCGCCATCTTGGCTATGTAAGGTTTAGCTCAGTTTCGCTTTAACCATTGTATTGTGTAGACGTCCAAATTATATTTTCGATAAATATATCCCACAAGAACGAAAAGAAGTAATGACAAAATTTATTAAAAATTATTGTTCCATTATTGCCACTCAGGGGAAATTGCGTCAATGGTAGTGGGTCTTTTGCCCCACCTATATATAAAACTCAAGGTGTAGATTTATCTATTTATTATTGTTAGCTTTATCTATTTATTATACAAAGTATCTGAAAGAAAATTTGATATTTAGGTGAATTGGTTTAAATATGGAGTCGTCCGTCAAAAAATGTTTAAGAATTATTGACTTAATTATTAAAAATAATACCGTTCCAAGATAAAAATTATTTATAAACCTTTTCCTTTAAAAACTACTAGACATAGTAGCCCATGGTAAATTCAAGTGAATAAAAGTGTTTAATTTTTTATATATATTTTAGAGTAACATATCTACCAACTTGGGTTCGAACTACAACTTAACGATGGCTTCGAACTAGGGTTCTCGGAATTAAGCCTACCGACTGGCAAGTGACCAACTTGGTGGTCATCCCAGAAGACATCCGGCCTCACCCCGCCTGGTTACTGATGTGACTGGTATCATTTTCCTCGCCGGAGTTTACACTCTTGCCTAAGAACTATCACAAACATAGATTTACGACTACGCTCCAGAAGGACTCGAATTCGCGAATAACGTAACAGTAGGACCGTCCTGTCTCCTTTACTACTCTGCCAACCAAACCGACAAAGACGTTCCTGATGTTTATATTTTAAAACAATTGCACTATAATGGTGATAGTTAATTTTGCTTGTCCTTAAAATGAATATCACATGATATGATGAGTTTGATCCCAAAATATTGGCGAACGAAACGAAATAAAAACTGCCAAACTGTCTGATCCTGTATTTGAAATAGTCTAGTTGGCATCCTGGTTTTAACTTTTCTACTAGTTGGAGAGTTGTGGCACAGCTTTAGATATTTGTGAAAGATGGGAATATTTAGAGAGTACTTCTGCGCTTCCAAATTGGTTTGGATCGTCAAGGTTGATTTCACACTTTTCTATGATTGTTGGTTCGACGACCTAGGTCGCGTGGATTTTATTTTTTCCAGTGTTGCTTCAAGTTTTTCACACCTTTTGATCAATGTTCTTTTTTATGGCACCTTGTCATAAATAAAATTAAAAAGTTAATGTCAAATTATTGTCAATCACTTGTTAATCATTTGAAAAATTTTCCGACAATATTTCATAGTTATGTTAGTGCAAAACAAAACACATTATTTTTAACTTCATATATAAAGTAAGCTTATCTTTGGGTATTTGCAATGAAATGATAAATTAAAACATGTGGAATCAAATATAGTTAGTGAGGACCGGAAGACAAAGATCTGAGTATTTATATTTTTATATCTAGTATTTATTTTAGTATGTTTTTATAATATATTTTTTATAATATTAATAATCAATAAAATTTAGTATATATGACGATTATAGTGTTGTAATTTACGCATTATAATGTATAGTAGCCCGTTTTCATTACTAACGTTCTAACCAACGAAGCAAGTGCAATAGTTTTGGGTTTCCATAATAATATATAAAATTACTGTCTGCCATCTTTTAATTATTACTATACCATATGTTTTATTGTGCTTTTTATCATGAAATTTATTATTATACTTGTATTATATTTATTCTTATATCTACACTTATATAAGTTATAAAATATGAAAAACTTTAGCACACAAAAACTATTAACTAACTTAAAAAACGATTTTATTTTATAGAAAGAATATATGTTTATTAACGGCGATACAAAACAATACTGAGGGTTTTTATCTATTTGATATATATGTATATATATTGTATATATATATATATGTGTATATATATATATATATATATATATATATATATATATAATTAAATCGTTCTTAGTACAAATTACTTTTTTTGCAGTTCGGAGTTTAATGGTATTGCCAACAAGATAAACCACAAAAGACCAAGCTCTTTTGTTTTTTTTTACCTCATGCGGCTCCACCAGCTACAGCACTTCTCTACGGTCCGCTGGAAATACAATTTTCCAGTTCAAATAGCGGCCGACGCAATTCGTTCGTATTTTTGCAAAACGCGTCGAACAGTTCTCGTCGATCCGCGGTCTGCCGATTTAAATGTTCAACTATCAATCTTTTTTGTCAGCTCTATTTGGAACGATTTCTTGCTAATTGCGTCTCACGTCACCGGTCCATTAGTCACTACCAAATTAATCATCATCCGGGCTTTGTTTAGTTTGTGCCCGAGGATTAAGAGATCTTATTGACGTCCCCTGGCGAATCTTTATGGAATTTAATCGATTAAGTAATAACACTGAAAGGTATTGAACCTGCTGTCATTAATTTGTTTGCTACGAATACCATTAGTGTTGTTTTTGATACTAGTATTAGAAAATATTGCTTTGAACAATTAGGGAAAATTAATATTGGTAGCTATCATTATATAGCTTCAATATAATATTAATTTAATATATGGATAGTGTAAAAGCGAGTTTTATCAAATTTTCAGTAAAATTTTTTTTTTCTTAAAACACAAAGACATTTACCATTCAAGGAAATCATAAATCGTTTCGAATATCTATGGTACTTGGAGTTCCATCTGGTAGTTCGATATTTTAGACCTTTTAATTATAGGTCGTTTATGTTTTTTTTAAGATTTTTTCTTAATATTTTGGTCTCCTTTTTACCAACGCGGGTTTATATGGACTGGACTTACAATTTAACTCCGAACCACGGTTCTCGACATTAAGCCTATTGACTGATCTTATCCAGCCAGGTTACAGGCGTGACTGGGATGGTTATTCCTTGTCGGATTTTCTACAGATGCCTTAAGGCGTTTGCAGCTACAATCACAAAGATAAAGTACATTTATGCCCCAGCAGGATTCGATCCCGCGACTATCGCAAGCGTTGGGCGACCCTCCTGTCGCCTTGACCACTGCGCCATCGAAGCCGGCCTTTTTTTTGCGGTTTTGAATAATAATGGAGAGGAATTGGGCGGGATTGTCGCTTCCTTATAATTGTAGAATTTGATTGCGAATACTTAGCAACAGAAATAATTACCATGAATGGTTACCTTGTTGATGTTTCTTTGGAGGCTGTATATGCCAGATGTGGTAACGTTATACGTCCAAGCGACGTTAGAACTTCATAACAGTTCGTTTGTGAAGACGCGATGTTCAGAGTTATGTCATGTGAGTGAGTCCATCAGTGTGTGAGAGTCATGAGTTCCATCAAATGGTGAGTTTATTCAAAATTTAATTCAGTTTTCTCTTTTAATTCCAAATCAAGCATTTTATATTTATTTTTTATTTTTTATTCTTCATTTATTATTCTCTATTTATTTTTTTTATTTGTTATTCTCATTAACCTCCACTTATGTATTTAGTTATTTATCCATTTATCGTTAGCTGCTTTATTTTCCTCTACTTTATAATTTCTTCGAATAGTCGTTTATTCCCCATAATTATTAAATAATAGTAAATCGATAATAGTGCCATCGTTGTAACTTAAATATAAATTGTAACTATTTCATAAAACAGAATCTAACGCCAAACGTCCAAAGTTACTGATCTGTAGTTATGATCAATGGATAACTGGAAGCATACGTAAACTCCATCGAAAGTGATTCGACTCTTGGTGACAGCGTATCTAGCGTGTTTGCCTTTGGTTTTTTCCCTTGTACGCATTGCACGTTCATCATAGTCGGAGTTAGTTTAGTTAGTTAGAAATGAGTGCACAATTTCTGATTCATTTATTTATATATTTATTTATTTATATATGAGAGACTTTAACTTTACCCTTTACCTTAATAGCAGCAGCTCGTGAGTCTGCTTCCCTTGATCTCAATGCGGGTCCATTATTTTTGCTGTTAGGATATAAGCTGGTACGTCGTACATCATTGAGGATATAGTGATATTAATTCGCTACATTTCAGTCAGTAATGCGAGTGAGAATATCATCTCAATTCCATGACATTTCAACCCATATTATAATGGAACCTCCCTCATTCTTGATTGAATGAAGCAGGCAGTCATAAATAAGCTCCATAAATAAACCCTACCGTTTGTAGGAAACAAGGTAAATTATGATTCATTGGACCATAGTACATTCTTCTATTTGTTAAGTGTCTAGGTTTTATGATCATTGTACTCACTTTTTCGCGGCTCATCGTTAGTTTCAGCATTACTTAAGGGAGATTTCTGATATCACTTTTGCCACGGCAGTTTTTGTTGCCTATTTTAGTTAATTTGGGATTTCGCCTATTTTCGCTTCCATATTTCTTCGCCGATAAAATTCTACCATGTTTTGTGTATGCCGTCATTACCGTGGTTAATCACGTTAAATAATCATTCAAGTTACGTACCAAATGTGCCGAAAAGTCATAACAGGCTTTTTCGGAAATAAACTACATAATTTTCAAGAAAATTTAAATTTATTTATTTATAATATTGGATATTGTATCTCTACATCTGGCCCATCTTTTAGGCAATTTATGGATGCCATCCCAAAAAACGGTTTGTCCTTGGAGCAAAACGAGCCATTTTCTAACTTCTTCGAAATGCTCTGAAATCTCGTGTCCTAGTGATGCAAGAAATTGATAGTCGGACGGGGCAAGGTTTGGAGGATATAGTGGGTGTGATAATATGTCCCATCCAAGTGCTTGCAATACTTCCTTGACCAGTTTTCCTTTATGAGACGGCGCCGTATCGTGCTGTAAAATCACTTTACCTTGTCTTCGGGCCCATTCTGGACGATTTCATCAATGCGTGGTTAAAATTGATCATTTGTTGTAGGTGAGGGTTACTATTAACTATTTCGCAAGGTTTCACAGAGCATTGTCTTGCGACCAAAAAGCCTTGGAGTCGATCGTCCGGCTTCGCTAGATGAACCACGATCTTTTGCGCTTAGGGTTATCAAGATAAATCCGCTTTTCGTCACTCGTCTTTATTAGATGCAGTAATGACTTCTGATCATACCTTTGAAGCCGCTGTAATTTAACTGTAATTCAATTGATGTGTCACTCATTTTGCCATCTTTTGGATTTTTCCCATTGCTCCTAATCAGACCTAATCAATCCTAATCGTTTCTTGGGCCGCTTTTAACACTTCTGCCAATTGTTTTTGAGTTTAGGCTTCACTCAATAACTTTATCGGTTTCGCATCTTCAAACTTTTTCTGTCTACCAGAACGCTTTTAAACTTGTACATCGAAATCACAACTTTTGAATTTTCGAAACCATACCTCATATGTGTTTAAGGTTAGAGCATGCTCATCATAATTTTCTAACGGCAAATGATGAATGAATGAATGACTTCAGCGACTACTTTATTTTTGATTAAATAAGAAAAGTAATGAGCCACAAATGCACGTTTTCAGGTACTAAACTTGCTATAAATTGTATTATATTGCATGTTTTTCACATTATTTCGTCTTCATATCTTCTGTATATTTACATAATAAAAATATAATTTCAATGTTTTTGTAACAAATTGTAGTATTACTTGATAATTTATTATTTATTATGGAAACGTATTACATTTCAAGTGTTTCGTACGCAAAAATTTAATTTTCCCATCCGCATAATTTTTCTCATTTCCCTTGAATTTCTCTTTTCGCGTGTTTGCGCTCGTGGTTTTTAACTTTTAATTTCCAAACAATCCCCTTTTAACACGTTCGGTACGGTCGTAAATTAACTGCAACCCCATTTTGAATTTCATTTATCTAATTAATGTTAAGGAGTTATTTGAGAGAATATTACCGTTGTTTACATAGACAAGAAAATATTGATGTGGGTTTTGGTAAATTTACACCATTAATAAAATTAAATGGGTGTGAGTGAGTTATATTTTGGGTTTTGGAGATAAAAATAATTTAAATATTAAACAAGCAAACTTTTGCCAACGAATCAATTGTGTTTTAAATACTGTACAGTTCTATTAACTTAAATGTGTCAAAACAAATGGTAGGAAAAAGGAACAATAATATCTGAGCTATACATGTGCTGGAATAAAATTGGTTGTTTTAATTTAATGAAGTGTTGTGGTTAGAATTTCTTAATGATGACCGATGTTTTGTCTACTTTTAGTACCTCACAACAAACAATATATTTGGATTTAAAATATATTCAAAGCATTATACTCTGAGTAGTTGAATTGTAATGGTTCATTCTTCATAACTTTTGCAACGTGTAGTCTAGCGTTATTCAAGATAATAACTTTGTGTCTGTTATTGTTAATGGTTTGAAGGAACAATACGTAGTTCAATTTATTCAACTGACATTGGTATATTTATGTCACTATATGCACCGCAATATTTATTGTCATTAATACTTTGCTGCCAATGTGAATGACTCTACTGAACTAACTCATCTCATTTTGCGCTTTATATTATAGTAGTAGATCACAAACCTCTTCTTGTTTGCTTGCCTCTCAAGAAACGAAACATCTATTATGTGGAATCCATTTTCCCTCCTTCTGTATCTTTCATCGTAAACGCCTAAAAGATCTGGAAACAGTTGATTCATTAACTGCTAAGTTATTTAAAAGAATGCCAGATGCACTGGGGGCCAGATCTGAAAGATATGGAGGATGAGGAAGCAATTCGAAGCCCATTATTCATGGATTTTTGCCATCGTTTTCACTGACTTGTGACACAGTGCATTGTCTTGGTGAAGCAGCACTTTCATTTTCTTCAAATGTGGCCGTTTTTCGGCGATTTCGTCCTTCAAAAGGTCCTATGTAATAGTCGCTGTTGATAGTCCTTCCTTTTTCAAGGTAGTCAATGAAAATTATTCCATGCGCATCCCAAAATACAGACGCCATAACGTTGCTAGCGGACTGTTGCGTTTCTCCATTCTTTGGAACGGGTTTATCGTGTGCAGTCCACTCGGATGACTGTCTATTGGACTTCAGAGTGAAATGTTGTAGCCATGTTTCATCCATTGTCACATATCGACACAAAAACTCGGGTTTACTATGCTTGATTATCTTCAAACACTGCTGTGAATCGTCAACTCGTCCTTGTTTTTGGTCAAAAGTGGGCTCGTGCGGCATCCATTTTTTAACAATAACAAAAGTCGCTTCGCTCAAAATGCTATAATTCACAAACTAATGATTCGGCAGCTGTCAAATTTATACACGCATCTTTTGATGGTTATGGCTAACTAAACAACATATGCATTTAATTCTAGTAGCGCCATGTATGTCTCAGGCTGGGGACTTTTCATTTGAGCTGTCAAAAGTTCCCAGAAAGTTATTTTAAGAACTGCATTGTGTAAGAACTGTATTCTTCGGCAGCATTTTCAATCCAAAACATTTTACTCCAGTATCATCCAACAAAATCCAAGACATCATGAGTTTGCCACTCCTATCTAATTTTTGTGCTGTCACATATTTATGTAGATGTCATATATTCTGATGGATTTAGAACGTATATAAAAAAAACAAAGAATAGGTGAAATAAAATTTTTTGGTAATGTCTGGCGTCAATATAACATCAAATTCTTGGTATATTCCATATAAATCTGTAATACTAGCACATAGGTACATTTTCACCTTTCTTTAGCTACTTTTCGATAGCTTTAAATAAAATGTATATTTCGTTTAGACCTAGAAGATTTTATGTGCAACTGGAGCCAGTGATTAAAATATTAGCACAGGACGTGGCGTAGTTAATTTTCATGAGTTTAGCGGACGTTTCGTTGAGCGTTGTCAAAATTATTTTCCCCTTCTGGTTTCAATTTGTAAAAAAGGTATGTCTTTGATTGAAACAAAATATTGCTGCTGTGAAAGTTCATAAGACATGAATTAAATAGGAATTTATAGTTCTTATAATGTTTCAACCAGGTTACGGACGTTATATTTACAATAAGATGTTAAAATCCTCTCATTTTCTCGCATAATGACAATCCCCAATAAATTCCCAATCCATATTCCCAATCCCCGCAGGCTGTGAAATTCCCCACAAGTTGGTAACGATGCTGGTCTCTGATTGAAATACATGCAATCATATAATAAGATGATTTGATGTAAAAAGTTTCTTCACAATGTAATGACGGAGTCAATTAACCTTACATACATATTTTCAGGATATATACATCTTGATAACATATATTTTTATATACTATTATCATAGAATATCTTACAAGTTGTGCCATATTTTGATAAATATACTTTATGCACCGTAGAATACGTAAATACAATGAATCCTTTTGTGGGTTTTCATTAGTTGATAATAAAACGTTAGTATTCAGTAACAATAAAATGTATATGGCAATTTCGCCTCATAGGTTTACAATCTAAAGTAAAATTATGTAAAACTAAATGAAAATTTGTAACACGGCGAAGCCGTAACAATTTCCATTCCGAAACATTTTACTTTTTACTTAATAAAAACTTTTCGCACAAGCAGAACCCGAGAGCATCAACAATCTAATCAAACAAAAAGCCCTTTTTCTACGAGTATAAAGCTAGAAAGTTCGGAGTGAGAAAGGTGCAGACGCAAAGGATACTTTGTATGTAAATAAGCAAATAAATGGCTTTAAAACTGGTGCGGAACTTTTTGGAGATATGAGAAGAAGGTCGAGGAGATTTTATGAAGTTTAACTGCTTTTTTGAGGTTTGATTTAAATATCGCCCGCGTCAGTGTGAAAAGGATATTTTTTTTCATCTAAAAATAGAAAAGCTGTTATAAAATTTATTTGGAAAGTGTCAAAAGGAAAAAAGAAATATAAAAATGTAAAATATAAGTTTTTATTTGTGTAGCGATGAAAACACATTTTTTCTTGACTTGAAATTTTATTTAAAGAATAGGAACTGGCGTCCTGTTAGATACTTGTGTGATCGTTATTCTAAAGGACATAATATGAAATGTTAAAAAAATATTCTATAAAATTAAGCGAAGGTTTTATGTGTGCATTAATTAAAATCTAAAATTATATTATTATCATTCGATTGGATTACTAAAGTGATAATCTATAATGAATAAAAAAAATTGTCGAAGAAGACATAATAACTTAATTTTTCTGCACAATAATGTCTTAACGAATTAAATAAAAAAAGGTATTTCATCATATTGTATCAAAAAAAGTTGAAGAATACAAAGTAAAATTCCCTTACCAAAAAGGTAAGCACTTAGTATAAATTAGTTTTAAGAATTTTTTTTTATTTTAATTTTTGCTTTACAGTTAAAAATCTTTACGATATATTTTATTCAAAGTATTGTCCAATATCTGCTACTTTTTTCCATCTTTCAGGCAATTCACTTATTCCATTTTGTAAGAATTTATTTTTTGATTCTACCTATTAGTCGAACCATTTTTGGTATCGTCATAAGAAGTGAAGCGCTGCCCAAATGGGTCACGACACATATGTAGAAACAAGTGGTGATCAGAAAGAGTAAGATCTGGAGATTATGACATTCCATTCCTTAGAGGTACACCATGAATGCTGGGGGTAGAAACAGTGCCATTTCGAAGATCATTAAAGGCAAGCTGGCAGACGAAAGTACTGGCGATACTCAAACATAATTTTATTATAACTATAAGCTGTCCAGACGGGACAGAGACCACGTCCTTCCCTGTGGTTTTCTCTTTAGGAAGTGTTAAATTATAAATATATTACTGTACTGGCTACGGACTGCAGTATTATCTGAGGGACCATTTCTTTTGAATGGTGTTACGAATGATATATCTTAAAATAGACGTCGGGGTAGTTTTTACCTTTTTTACCCTCAATGTCGCTTTGTATCGCCATTCAACTAGATGCCTGTTCTTTTCTTTAAATAAAATAGTTTTCCAGGTAAATTAATACTTTTTGTATTTAAAACCCTTTCTCATTTGATAACTTAACATAAATGAAAATATATAATTCGTAACTTATTAAAACATATTCTACTGATTTTACAATAATATAAGAATGTTTTCTTTCCTTTAACAATGGAATCAAACTAGGTGAGCTATCAACTAATTCTAAATTATTCATGGGATGTGGCGTGACATTAGTGCATTCTATTTCCGCCGGATCCAATTTAAAACCAAGTTTATTGTTCGCTCTAAAAGACAAACTTCAAATAGTTTCACATTCGCCAGGAATCAAGCCGCTATCAGAAACTAGTTGAAAACAGATTTTCGACCCGTCTTTGTGTGAACAGTGTAACTTTATATTGGACCAACTTTGACGTGTGTGTATATTACTAATCAGCTGTTTCACTATTGTAGATTATGTTATAGTGTATATTGTTGTTATATTATATGAATTGATAGAGGTGGTACATTAAATAGGATGGTTCCTATTGAAATGTTGGTAAATATAGATTCACATCAGTAATTATAATATATAATAATTAAGAATTATTATGTAAAATATTGTTTATATTTGTTGAAGCATGTTTTAAATTTTGGTATTTTAAGCTCATAACTGTCTCCTTATCAGTTTCCAACTTAGTCCTTTTTTAACTATAGCTAATAATCATATATCAAGTTTGATTAGTAAAATTATGAATAAATCAATATATCAAAGGAAGGTGTTATGAAAGAGTCATAAAATCGATTTTGGTGCCATAATACTCACTTTATAAAGTATTCGGTTCTAAAGTCGGTGAAAAGGGCCTCGATATATCTAGTGGTAATGAGAGATGCATAGCCAGGCACATTTTTTTGACGGAAAAGCATTAAACATTATATGCACAAGTATTTATGCTATGATTTTGTGTGTTCGTGTTAATTTTTCAATAAGGATATTAACGACGGGACGGCGACAGGACGGTCCACCTACTATTGCGATATTATCTTTTGTGATTGTCTTTAGGCAAGATTGCAAAATCCGACAAGGAAAATGATCCCGGTCCTGGGGACTGTCTGGTCCTAAACAGGCTGGGTGAGACCGGATATCTTCTGGAATGATTTCTAAGTTGGTCACTTAACGGTAGGCTTAGCCGAGGATCGTGATTCGGAGCCCATGTTACTAAAGAAATGGCTTAGAAAATTTTCATCGCGCTATAACATTCCAAAAAAGTATTTACTTGTCCCCATTTCTAATGTTCCATGGACGATTTCTTCATGCAGTCCCACAGGTCTACAGTGACATGAACATTTATTTATATACTAACAATTTGTTGTTCAAAGATAACTCAAATTGTCATTTAAGCAAACATCCCATTTTTTAAGCCTCATAGAAAGTTGTCCTTGTTTCTTCTTTCAAGCTCTTTCCACCAGCTTATTTTTCTAAAGTTTGACATCCAGAGCCATGCCGATGTATTTTACTCTGTTTACATGAGAAATTATTACACAACTAATTATCTCTGGCAGTTAATTTATATTTGTATAAGAAAATTAACATGTGTAAGTTTTATGCCATTTAATTTTATTCGCCATTTTTTTCCCATTCGTAACAGTAATGACAGCGACTTGTAATTTACTTGTAGCTATCTGAATATTGATGACAAGCATATAACTTATTTTAGCTGGCTCAGTTAATTGAATTGGTTTGTTTCAAATGTCCAATGGTTACTCCTATACCCAAACTGGCATAAGTGGATTTTCTTCGAGTTGTTTGAAGCATATTAAGTGTACAATAATATCCTATATACCTTAACATATTATGCATTGAATAAGTCTGTAGTATTAATCTTTTTAAATTGATAATTGTATTTTATTACAATCAACTTGACATTGGCATAGGAAATAATCGTTTTTTTTTTCAATATAGTCAATACTGAGTAAGCAACAATACATTACTTGAAATAAAAGATATTAGAACACTAATATATTTTTATGCATCTAATACCCCTTATGTACGAATATCCTTATGCTTGTATATAATATCCCTTTTATGTCCAACTAGGATTGATCTGGATCTGAACGCTCAACATGGAGTCCGAACCACAGTGCTCGATATTATGACTGCAAATTAACGAATCACCAAATTTTTAAAATTCTAGGTCTTGTCCAACTTGGTTGCTATTACTATTATTACTAATTCTATCTATGCTTCATTTATCTTATATTTAATAATAAAATGGTTATTATATTATTAACAAATATATATGTATATATATGTATATATATATGTATATATATGTATATATATATGTATATATATGTATATATATGTATATATATGTATATATACATATATATATATATATATATATATATATATATATATATATATATATATCTGTGTGTGGTATCTATATATAATGTGGCGAAAAGTGATTAGGTAACTACGGTATAAAATATTTTTACTAAAGAAATGGCTTAGAAAATTTTCATCGCGCTATAACATCCCGAAAACCTATATGATAAAACAACCGTATTTAACTGCGATACTAAATAACGTTTTTCTTGAAAAAAAGGATTTTCTGAATGAAATATTTCGATTTGAAAAATTAATATGAAGAAATGTTCAGGAGGAATAACTTTTATATTTAACATAAGAGGAACTAATTGCTTAGTGTTTTTCTGTAGCATCATCAAACTTTAAATTTTATTCGAAATTTATTTAAGAAAACACACAGCCGGCTTGGTTGGCGCAATAGTAAAGCTGACAGGACGGTCCTCTTGCTGTTGTGATTATCGAGGGTTCGAATCCTGCTGGGGCATGGTCCTAAATTTATGTTTGTGATTCTCACGCAAGAGTACAAAATCTGACAATGAAAATGATTCCGGTCAGACTGGGCAAGTCAGTATTCAAGTTGGTCACTCGCCAGTCGGTGGGCTTAATGCCGAGGACCGTGGTTCGGAGCCGACATTAAACAGACCCAGTACAGATAAATGCTAATTGACGAAAAGGAGACTTATTTAAACAATGTAATCACTCAAACGATTTGAAACTATTCGATTACAGAAAAACATTTTATATTAACAGTTATATAAGTATAATTATTAATACATTACATAATACTATAGTATATTTAGCAATATAATTGTATTAATATTAATTATACAAGTTTTTTTTAAATTATTTTTCACATAATAGAAACCACCATTTTAAAACGCTTTGAAATTATGTTCTCAGTTAATTATTGTCATTTAGATCTTTCTCCTCGCATATTTGAGCTAATTCGTCTAATAAGTGATGCAATTCATCACTGTGATCTGGCAGAGGAGAAGTATCATATGTCGATAATACAATTAGCGTCTATATATGTTGAATAACTCAATAATATTAAAAGGTAATAATATACAGAGCAATGCTGAAGCCATCGCATTTAAAAGTTGTTTATAATAATAATTCGAATATTCACCAAAATATATCGCTGATCAAAATGCCAACACCTAATATTATGTTTATAAAAATAGGCTATCATCTAACTTATAATGTTAAAAATACGATAAAAAAAAACAAAAACAAAAAATAAAATAACAATAACGTTACTTTTCGCTAAGAATGAAATATTACCCCTATCGGTGTTAGTCCCCCGAGACGATTTTTATACAACACTATTTTTCTCTCGGAAATAACAAGGACATATTGTTATATAGCATAAAAATTCCATTACAGGGAGATTGCCAAAACGGGAGAGCTAACGGAGAAAAGTGACAAATGGAAGTAAATGAAATGTTGTCACTACAGACCTGGTTTTACTGCTTATAGCGAAGCCACAAGGGACAGTACACTCCCTATTCTCACAATTTAAGTTCTACCATACAATTGATAATACATACTGCAAGATTCTTTGATTTGTTGTATATTTGTTATATACAAACCTTGAGGTTTTTTCCTTGATTTATGATATTTTGGTTAGAATTCTGTGAATTACTAATTATTTAAGGTATTGTCTACAATAGATCTTCTTTTTGGGTCAGTATTAACACTCTTTGTTTGAAATTCGATTTAAATCACAATGGGTATTGTTCGGTGAATACTTTCAATGTAGATTTTATAATTTAGCCACCGCTACACATGACCGAGAGCTATAACAATGAAAAATTGGCCATGCCTTTGCTTTCAATCCTTTCAATATCCTGGTCAAGCGAATTTATTATATCCAACAACTATATATTCCATTATTTTAAAAGCTCAATTATTCGGCACTTCTTGACTATATTGAATGGCGTTTTTTAATATAATAATTCTCTTCATATACACTTGTTTATATCAACCTATATTCATTATCTTGTGGGTGTCTAATGCGTTAAGATTGAAAGCAAAAGATCATAGTATGGGAGTTTTTTCGGCCCTATCTTTAGCATTTATCAATACGATTGAGATTTGAAATTGTCACCGTGACCACGGATTAAAACAAAAAGCTAAATATGGTGGTAAACCTTATACTTCAACGACGAATTAAGGTGCAGGGATCTACCGAAATTATTTTTAAATTATTACGTAGTTTATACTAAAATAAGATTGAAAAGGTAGTATTTTTGGTGACGGTCGACGATCATGGATTAAATTCATAAATATATTTCGTACTCCTTTAATAAAACCGTCCATAACTGTTCAACCGAATACGACTGTAGCTGATGGAAAAATGATAGTTATAGTAAGAACTTCACTGCAATTTTATGTTATTTGGCCACAATCCCTTTAATGTTTGTCGAGTTAACTTTAAGTTTCGTCTACTATTGCTCTTCCCCGACGATGTTTTACCATACCAGTTTTATCTTTGCTCTCATTACCATGGATACTGTAGCTTGGGAAACGTTAAATAAAAAAAATATGTTTAACTTTCAACTTTTTAATATTAATTTAACTAGTTTCATTACAGACGTTCCCACTAATTGAGCACCAACGATTTGCACTCTTTCGACGTCTGAGAAATCACACATTTCATCGAGCTCTTACTTTAAGCATTACAGAACATAGCGTATAATACAAAGAAATATAACTTACGCGACTTCGCATGTAAATTGAATGATGCATATATTATTTACACGGAAGCAGTGTTGCCAAAATACCATAATATATACTATTATTTGGTTTTCATATTATTTTCTCCAACCCTTGTAATACTCTAATAATGTTTTAGTTTTAAACTATACATATTTCATGTATGTATATAACCTACCTATAAATTGCATGTATTAAAATGAGCTTGAATAAATTCATATTTAAATGGTTCAGGTTAAGAAACTGAAAAAAGTATTATGTTATTACGAATATTAATGCCTTTTTATAGATTAAAATGGTGTTAATTTATTTTACATATGAACATTCATTGACATAGTTTGGTCTATCATTATAGTTATACTAAAAGCATAACAACAATAAACAGCGAAGTAATAAAGATAAGTATGGACATAAATGGTAGACTGTAATGGTATTTAGTATAGCTAAATATAAATGTTTATTCCATTTTATCGATAAAAAATAATGGAGAAGGATATATGTGTTATTTTGAATAACATATAATTTGACCATTTTTTATTTGTTAATAATATAATTACCATTTAATTATTAAATATAAAATACCGTAAAATCAGTACATTAATTTAAATATTCAATAATTATAGTCAGTTATTTAATAAGCTAATGAGCTGTAATAAAATAATTCAATGGAATGAGCTTGTAAGATGAGATAAATGAAGCATAGGTAGAATTAGTAATAATAGTAATAGTAACCAAGTTGGAATAGACCTAGAATTTTAAAAATTTGGTGATTCGTTAATTTGTAGTCATAATATCGAGCACTGTGGTTCGCACTCCATGTTGAGCGTTCAGATCCAGATCAGTCCTAGTTGGATATAAAAGGGATATTATATACAAGCATAAGGATATTCGTACATAAGGGATATTACATGCATAAAAATAAATTAGTGTTCTAATATCTTTTATTTCAAGTAATGTTTCCTATGCCAATGTCAAGTTGATTGTAATAAAATACAATTACCAATTTAAAAAAATTTATACTACAGACATATTCAATGCTTAATATGCTAAGGTATATAGGATATTATTGTACACTTAATATGCTTCAAACAACTCGAAGAAAATAAACTTATGCCAGTTTGAATATAGAAGTAACCATTGGACATTTGAAACAAACCAATTCAATTAACTGAGCCAGCTAAAATAAGCTATATGCTTCTCAACAATATTAACATAGCTACAAGTAAATTACAATACTGTTACGAATGGGAAAAAGAATGGGGAATAAAATTAAATGGCATAAAACTTACACATGTTAATTTTTCTTATACGAATATAAATTAACTGCCAGCGATAATTAGTTATGTAATAATTTCGTATGCAAACACAGTAAAATACATCGGCATAAAATAAGCTGGTGGAAAGAGCTTGAAAGAAGAAACAAGGACAACTTTCTATGAGGCTTAAGAAATGGGATGTTTGCTTAAATGACAATTTGAGTTATCTCTGAACAACAAATTGTTAGTATATAAATAAATGTTCATGTCACTGTAGACCTGTGGGACTGCATGAAGAAATGTTCAAGAAATCAGGACAAGGTTTTTGTACAACAAAACAAAACAATATCGTCCATGGAACATTAGAAATGGGGACAAGTAAATACTTTGTGTTTAAATCTGGCTTTTTACATTTATTTTATTTTAATGCAATTGTATATTTTAGTTAAATTGTATTTTGTACTGCAATTATATAATTGAAGATGTTTGCAATTTCCCACTCTTGAATTGTAATTATATATTAAATGTATAAACTAGTTTATTGATAGGATTTAGCGGGTAATAAGTAAATAAAAAAATCGTATTATTTTGGTATTTATAGTGTCATCACTGACAAGACGCTTAATGCATCTATTATTAACGTTTTAAAATTAGGAAAAAATAAAGAGATGTATATCTAGTTTCAATGCTGAAAGTCCAAGTATAATACCGTTAAATATTTAGATAAAATATACAACCATAATAAAAAAAATGTAACAATTGTTTGGGAAACAGCATGTTTATTTCCCTTTAAATATATATTTGAACAATCAAAATGGAAAGAACATTTAAAGTTGTTTCCATGGAATTATAATGTTTATTCAGATTGAATAATGCTCTTACCCAAAATTTGCATGCTCTAATGAAATGGTACTTATGTAAATTCGTTAAAATATAATTAGCATATAAGTTACTTGTCATTAAAAACAATGTAACAACATATACCGGATGATGATAGAGTACGCCGTCCTCTACTACGAGTTTAATTTAATTTATTTAAAGCAATTAATCAGTAGAATTACATGTCTAGAATTACCGCAAATAAAGATCCCTTATCCTCCTGTAACGAACGACTCACTGATAATTCTCCAATTCCAAATTGGCTCACCATTAACTGTTTTCAGAGATAATAACCAAGATTTGGTAATTTAGATCCCGAAATTATAACGAAGAAAATTTCTCTTAATATTGTTTTTGTCTGCTCTGTCATAATTAAATATTTTTTATTTTATTATGAGGCCAAGAAAATAAAACTAAGTTTGCTAGTAAAGTTTTGTATGATTCTTCACAATATAGTTGTTCTTTTATCGATATAATAATATTTTACATTTTACTTTTTGAATATTTCTGCTATATATGACAATTTAATAATAGAAATGTGCCTCTTATATAGTATATCTCGTTTCTTAAACCATATTACTTATTCTGTTAAGCCTAATTCGAAATATGTCTCCCTATTTGTATTTATTTTAAATTTGTATTTTATTTTCAAGTTATAATAAATATAGAAAATTGATTTTCTCGTCATAATTTATGCCAAGTGAAAATTCTCGATTTATATTGTTATTTTATTTAACTTTTGTTCATCAAGATTTTTACCTTGATATTGGTTGTCCACACACAATATTTTAACAAGATCTACAGAAAACAGTTCCCAATCATATCTATTTTTTCATTTTGAACTTTTGTTCCATATTTATCATATTATTTATTAAATGAGTGATCAAATATTTGTTAAATGTAGTGTATATATTAGTGACCTAAAGAGTTTCTGATTGTGGCAAAATAATGGATAAAAATTAATTTTTTATGTGTAATGCGTTTAAAAATGTGATATATAAAATTAAATTCGTAATTTAGTATGTAACAATTAACTAGATATAGATCTTTAACTACACACCTCAATTAAAAAATTATCAGCTGAGAGGAGCTATAACAAATTCCGAAAACATATCGAAGACAACACACAGTAACAGAAACGTTTCGAGAAAAAGATCGGGAATAAACTATATTTAAAGTCCCGCTGACTTAAAAAACAAACATGATTAAATAACAGTTATTACAGGATATACTAAAACTAACAAGCTACACAAGAACGGTCTAATAGAGTAATTGGGTTGACGACTATCAGTATTGCACTATTAGAATTGTACACAATTACTAAGCGCCCTATGATTATATTTATAGTCTGTTCAAAGTTATTTTTCACATATATCATTTAAATTTGTGACATCAAAACGTCAAAATGTTGGCGCATCCACTAGTTAAAGTTTTAGTTCAGTTTGGCTTTGACATACATCTAATTTATAATCTAAATAAAATAATAGAACAAAAAATTTATCAAATATAATTTATTTTAACATTATAGTAAATCTAATAACTACAGTTAAGTACACAGCCACAATAGTTTATAGGTTACAGTTATAACCTCTTATAACTAGTCCTTTCAAGAATTCTTCATAGGTCTGACAACCGGACAACTTTGACAGGCTCATTCGTTTACGTTTTCGAACTAATCAGACAAAATTGCGTCTCTTTTTAACTAGAATAAAATGAGAAGGAAAATATTACCTGATTCTTAAACGAATTTACAAATTCTGGCAGGCAATACATTAAACATCATGATGAAGCATGAATAAAAAAACTTTGAATAGACTATATATTATGTTTATAAAGCTTGGTCAGCGCAATGTTCAAGAAAATGACCGTATAACTAATGATATATATTATAATATTTTTTATAGTTATATTTGAAACCTATTATTATTTTATTATATTTTTTAAAATTTGTTACGGCTATCTTAATACCTTAAATATCCATTAAATGTAATTAATTAAAATAAATTAAAATTATTAAAATAAAATAAAACTAAATTAAATATCACCTTTGTCACAGGTTTACAATTAGAGCTTTGTATTATTCATTTAAAATCACCTACATCTTTTAATATATTCTGAATAGATATTTTCAATGGTATGTCTTTATTTTTAATTGCTTGGCATTATATAATTTTATATATAATTGTTTATTATACATTTTTTAAATATATTTTTTTATTATTTATGGATTTTCCCTCTATGTGCTTTTTCTTGATATTTTATAGTCCATTTTTTTACACTGCAACTATGTTTTTAATTTGACAACTCCATATTTTCTATTAATTTATCTAACCTATTTAATCCCTACCCCTCCTCTGTTACTTTACCCTTTTAGTTTTTACAGAAACACTATTTTCTTCAGCACTGTCACCAGTTTTTTTTTAAATATATTTAAAACTTGAAAACCATAACGTAACCAGTTGTTTGTTAAGAGCTTTCTTGTTTAAATTTCAAATATTTTATTACATTTAATACATTTAATTTATTAAAGTGTCCTTTATATATATAATGGAAACAGTTATAGTAAAAAACCTTTCTTCAAAATTGGGACTATGCTTGTATTTACTCCAGGGAAATTTATAAAATCCCTACAGATGCCGGACTTTTGCACCTAATATGTCACATTCTGCCATTGAATATTGTTTGCATATATATTACTTTTAAACATATTTGTTCAATCTTGAAGTATGATATATTATAGTTATATTTGCTAACAATTTTATACTTTTAACCTTTTGCAAATGTAATAATACTATAATACTATAATCAATCTAAAATTAAATAAAGTTCTCACGTTTCATTGTACGTAATAAGTCACGATTTTTACAGTACTTCCCCGTAATATCCTCATTACAAATACATTGTTTTGTTACTATTAAAATGTACAAGGTTTTTATCAAGAAACCTCACTGCCAAAATGTCTAGAATTGTTACAACTGCAGTAACATAATAATTCAAATTAATTTAGGAATATTTATAAAAATAAAACTATATAAAAGCTTGAATTTTATATTTATTATTTAAAGATTACAATTTGTTGTTTAAAAGTAACTGAATATATTCATAAAAATTAAAGCCTAATCATGAATATTGATATAAAGAATTTGGTTAATAATAAATGTGATCTTAAAAATGTTAACCGCTGTGGATCCCCAAGTTAAAAACATAGTGATGATAAATGAATATAATGATGATTGTACGAATCAGTTAGCTTTTCATATGCTAAATCGATTTAAAGAGGACACAATTTAAATATAATATCAGGTCATCCGAATGAATATACTGCTCGACATTAATGTTAAATAGATAAATGTAGTTCTTTCTTTAAAAGAAAGCAGTCCAAAAGGCCGACGGGTTTAAATAAATAAATACAATAAATAAAAAATTTAAAAGAAAGCTTTAAAAAATCAAATTTAGTATTCCTTTGTGGATGTAATGTGGATTCGATGTGAAAGTCATATATGAAAGTATATTAGTTGCTTACAAGTATTTTGATTAGAAATATTTATTGGTGAAAACGCGAAGTATAAAAGTAAAGAACCTATCAAATTGTTAAATTCGATGTTACTTTCTCGATTTTTGTTAAAAAATATTTCCATTCAATAATGAATAAAGTACTTAGTTATTTATAATTATCATTTGTCATTTACTTACATTTACATTATGTCACGAATTCGTTTTTTTTTCTATGATTAGATGTTTAATTTTTATTTAGTATTTATGGTTATTGTACATTTATAGTTCTTAGGTTTTGTTTAAGTTCTATTGTATTGTCTATAATTATTAACTATAATAATTAAATAATATACTGATATTATTTGACAATAGCAATTAATATATTAAAATACGATAAAGCATTTGTGGGGTGTTATTCCATTCCATAGAAAAATTCCATTACTTTTTACAGATCCACAGAACATTCAAATATAAAAGTAATTCTACTTCGTTTAAAATAAAATTGTTAATTGCATGATAATAGTATTCAGTAATTTTTTTCCCTTTTCTTTTATAAAGTTCGTACGTGAAGGATGTACATCTCCACCTCCCTTATACTACCGTTGGAAAATATATGCACATATAGAACTAACTAGTCCAAGCAATTATCTCCGTCCTTTCCTCTCTTAGAATTTATATAGGAAAAGGTTCGCACATTTTCGTCTGACATCGCGAATTGCACAAAACAGTCGAACTGTGCATTTTGCTGAAAATAGTAACTATTATTTTCAGTCGCCAGTTTTTTAACTATCGACCTGTTCGACTGTTTTCATTGGACTGTTCCCAACGCTACTCGAAATTGAATTGTTGGTTTATATATATATATATATATATATATATATATATATATATATATATATATATATATATATATATATATATATATATATTTATATATATTTTTTCTTCTGTATTGTCGACGGTATTTTTCACAAAACATTTAAAACTATATTTTATAACCAATTTTTCTGATAAATGCTTCTTTAAAGTAAAAAAATAATCAGAATGCATACATGCACCTAATAATTTTATAGTTGCAATAAGAACATAGATATATGTACGTCAGAATGTATGTAAATTAGCAGCCAAATATGTTTCCCGTATATTCTTACGTACTGCTTTAACTGAAAGTATAAACACGTAAAAGACACCAAGCAGTTGCCTTTGAACTGTGTAGGAACCCTTAGTGTCTCTCTATTGGGTTAATTGCGGTACAATAATTGCAGTTTCGTTTGTTTACAACACCTTCTAAATGACAGTCTTTCGTGACAGAAAACTTCTCTTTTCTTTTTTCAAAACGTATTCCTTAAATATTGTTTTATTGCTAATTCAACTTTATGATAAAATGTGTTATTCGTTTGTGAAACATAATATATATGCCATTATCACTATACAAATTTTCAATGTGATTTTGATAATGGAGGCTCAGTACTAAAATGTATTTTAGAAAGGAGCATTTTTGCAGGTTTGAAGAATATCGTGTCAATCACTAGCAAGATATAGTTCTATTATCTTGATCCTGAATTAATAGCAGTCATGGAAGCCTATTTTCATATTCCATCGGGTTTACGCCTCGATGACATAGCTGATCACTTGAATAGGTATATTAAAGTTCAGATGTATGTTACTATAATACTAATAAACTGACCCCACATACGTTGTTCTGGCTCATCTAAGAAAATTCTATTCGAACTGGAATAAATAATTTTAAAAAATATTTCAAAAATATGGTGTATATTGTAGTGTTTTTTGATGCATAACATTGTTAGTTTTATTTTCTAATCCGAAATGAAATAATGTTGATGCTTTTCTACCTTTTGATCGAAGAAACTCACAAGGAAGCATTCATTTTTATTGAAAACATATGCTTGATGCTTGGCAATAAACGTTTAATACGAGTAGCATTAACAACATTTAAAGCACAACATATTTAGTCAGGAGTTAAGATGCAAAACCCAATACTATACCGAGGCATAAATAGAACAAAAATAACGCTTTTAAATCAACAACAAAAATACGCATACGATACACCCATACTCCTGGTGACAATTCAATTTTTTTTCTGTAAGAACCTCCTGTAAAATGGTAGAAAAAAAAGATCAATGGAATCAATAAGGTCGTTCTCAAGTTATGGCATCATCAACGGAAATAAGGATTAATTTTTATATAATCATCGAAAAACAAAATTTATTTTAATCGGCTTTTTCTTACCGATTAACAAAATATATTGAACAACCTGATATATATAAACGTGTTTAGACGGTTTCAATAATATTGCTTTTTATATATATATATATATATATATATATATATATATATATATATATATATATATATATATGGCTGGCTTAGCCGGCATTAAACTAATTCTGTGTACAGCTTCTTATTTTCGTAAACACCTCAAGTTTGTTATAAAAAAATAGATATACCTATTATTATTGTGCAGTTATAATACCTAGAACATACCTGAATGGTGCGATAAAAACAAGATATGCTAATGTACAACTATATATAAAATAACAACCGCAAACTTGACGAAGACACTCAAGTTATAGCACGATGATGGGAAAAGCCGCAGTCATTTATTTTGTTGTAGTTCTCCTGTGCGTACTGTTTACAGGTAAGACTCTATTTGTTCTTAAATATATACTTTTTACGTGCACACGAGATTCAATAGCTCAACATTTATAGATAACACATATAAAACATCATATACAGTGAAATAAATATTTAGCTTATTACCTGCATATTACGTGTTTATTTTACAAATACTATTGACTTTCCCAATGTACACATGAATAGTATTTCTAGAAAAAACGATTTAAATTTTTCATGTTATTGAATAATTTTTCGATATTATGATTATTTTTGATATCAAGGTTAATATCATTTTCTAATAATTGATATATTTATAGTTATTCTATTTAATTATGTTTATTTTTTCTATAATATTGAATAATTTGTTTTTAAATAATCGATAGTTTTTACTAGTTTTTTTAAATAGTTTATATAATAAAACAGCATATTATTTACCATTTAAAGTGCAGGTTCTGTTCAGTGCTGCATATCATCATTATTGTCTTTTACACTATAAGTATCATTATAACAGTAAAACAGATTATTTATTAATAATAAAACTGATTCATAGCTAAGTTAATAAATTTCAATGTTCTAGTGTTTTTTAATCAATGTTATCAGGAATCTTGGTTATATTGAGAAAATCAATGAACTGTGAATTGTGAACCTATGCTATGAATCTATTTATTATTAATTGTATTAGTATTTTTGATATATCTCCAGCTTTGTATACTATATATTTCAATATTGTGTCATATTATTGCTCTGCATTTGATTCTTGTTGCATTTGCTATCTTTGGCTTCAACAAATCACCATCTTTAGAATATCTAAATGCAATTAGCGATTTTTAACTATTGGGTGTTTGTATATAACCTAATAATTTTTAAAAATGTTATTTATGGAAAATAATTAGTAGGACATGTATATAAATTAAGATATTTTCTATTATTTTCTGCAAATTTTTCTATCTTTCTGGCAATATCGCCGATATGGTACGGACGATACATCAATTACTGATCAAAATATATGCAAGCATCTAATATATAGTGAAACATTGTTGGTGCTCAATAGTAAGCTAGATGAATACAATTTCAACTATATTTCTAATTACATAGAAGCGAGAAGAGCATTTCTTGTCGGTATAAGAATGTTATTTAGCGTTCAGAAAAATGATATATAATAAAACAATACAATCAGATAACAATTAAAACTAGGTTAAACTGAATATAGTTAGATAAGTAAGCGATGCGATATTTTATTAATTCTCAGTCTAATTATAATATCTTAAAATATTAGTAATGTTACTGATTTGTCAATTTGTTTTAGGTCAGGTGATATCTGCTGAATGTAATTCAGCTTTAGATAAAATATGTAAAGACACTTTCCAATGCCTTGGAGGTCAAACTGCCAAATGTGCTGTAGTTCTAGGGCGTACTACCTGTTCTTGTGTTTAATAATGTATACATATATATTTTATTAACAATATATAATATGTACTAGGTTTAAAAATATATTACAATTAATAATGAAACTATGGCTGGTAATTAATTTTATAGATTTTTTATTACAACTTGATAAAATTATATATTAAATATCAATTTCTAATAAATATCTTTTAATCACCAATCACCAATTATGTTATTATATTTCCTCTACATTATCGACAGTTTCTTCACAGAAGACTATATTGACAATTTTGTTGATGTCCTCTGGGGTAATTACTTGAAAAAATTTAATAATACTCTTAATAACGTACAAAGTAATCTTTATTCGAGATAATTATCCAAATTAAAATTAATATTAAAAATGTTTTATTTTATTTTACTATATCATATTTTTTTGATGTAAGAATATATGATATATTGTGAAGAAACTTATAACTAAACATATTCAATATTGCTTGAAAATTGAATTTATGAATCATACAATATGTATCGTATGAAGCTCGTCTGGTCCGGTTCACTTCAATATTTTGATTTCCTGCGCGATTTCCAGTAGCTGCAGCAATACAGTTTCAAGTTATCGGCCAAGTGATTTATTAAATTCATTTCGTTTTTCGAAATATTGTATAATGCCGTAGATGCATTTTATTTCGATATCATTGTGCATTTCTTCGTTGGTTATGTAGCGATAATCATCGGTAATTAATTAAAAAATTTTGTTCTAGTGCAACTTCATATTTGCAACCTATTAGTTATAACTTTTGTAATTGACTAATAAACCAATCTTTTTTTGATCTGCTGTGTTTTATGTTTCACGTGATATTAAAGTAAATTATTGTATGCATTCTATTTTGAACATTAATTAATTATTTTATTAAAAATTTGGTTTGTAGTATAGTAGTTTGTAATTATAATTTGCTTGCTATTAAAGAATAACATTTACTTTGTTAATTATTCAATATTGATTTATTAAACAAGGTTAAATATATATCAATACACACACGTTTATGGCAGTTCAAAATGAATAATTCATTAAATATTATTGTTTTTAACAAAGACCACAACAATGTAGATATTTTGAGACATCAATAAGCAAAAAATAATAAAACATCCAACAATGTATACAAAAAAATATCGCGCAGGTGTTTGGAACAATACAGAATTATCTCGGGCTAAAGTAATCCAAGATTAATTTTCATCACAATGTACATATTGTGACACCTCGTAATAAAATGATCTTTTCAAATTATGCAAGATTACACAGAAGAACGAATTATTAACGATATGTCCGAATTGTTGTGTTGGGCTCTAATTCCCCTGAAGTATAGCAATGACAAACGCTATACCATAACGCTTAAAATATATCTTATAATTGTTTGTGCAATCTTAACATTATATATATTTCTGAGTAAGTTTTGATTTTTTATGTGTTACTATTTATTGATCAAAGTAAAACGTCTGGTAGATTTAAAAATTAAAAAGAGTTATATGACAAATATCATTAAAAAGACAACGGCTGAAAATATCCCGTTAATTTTTTTTGAGTTTTTGAACAATTATTAGTTATAAATTTATTATTAGTTTACTTTATTGGTAATTATTTAGTTTAATAAGCAACTCAGTATTTCTTGATAGAATATTTTCATGTTTTTTTCATAGAGTGATGAATTTATTTTCACAATGCAGGTAAATAAAATCATATTTACATTCAAAATGTCAGTTAATGATGTTGGCTGATTTCGTTGCGTTGTATTTATAGATGTAATATTCTCCAAGTGTCTTTGGCTTGAATCACTGAAACTGAAAATATTGGGTGTTGCTCATTGAAGAGTCAAGAAACTAATATTTTTTGGTGCATTCTATAATTCTAAATTGATGTTTTCATATCGAGCCGATGGAATATATTTTTAAATATTTTATTTTTATATACAAGTTCTGTCAATTTTGGGAGATATTTTTTTTATAAATTTTATATTTTATTGTGAAATTCTTATATATGATCTATTATTTTCTAAAGTAAGTCTAAAACTGTTGCTAGAAACTCATAGGTTTTGCAAGATATAGTCGAACATTACATAGCTGTAGAAGGGCCCCAAATTAATCGTATCTTTGTTTCTATAATGATTACATCTCTTTTGTTCTCAAATACATTGATCTATCTTCTATAAATATTCCGAATATGGTGCTTTATTGACTTATAATCTTTAAATTTTCTTAAATAAAAAATAAAAAATAACATATTGTCTCTATTGAATGTTTGCAAGATTAATAAAAATGTTTATACCTAATTTTTATTTGATAGGAAACAAGAAGGTAATTTTTATTGCATTAAAAATATTTACGGCCAATTTTATTGTATTTCTATATTATCCATTAAGGACATTAAGGTCATCAATATATCTCGAAAAATGTATTTACGGCTATAGTAAGGTATTACATTTTGAAGTATAATAATTTTTAGATCAAACTTTGGCCGCTAAATGCTCGCCAGCTCTTGATGCAATTTGCGCTAATTCATTGGAATGTCATGAAGGGCAAAGAGCCAAATGCGTGGTCATTGGAGGAGTAGTTACTTGCAAATGTGTCTATTAGTATTCTTATTATAGTTTTAGATTTAGAATAGTTGTATTGTTACAGCATCGATATGTGATTGTCAGAATTGCTTTAAATGATGATATTAAATTGATTACTAAATACTAATTTATTAGGATATTGATAATTTATTATACGATTATGGTTGGTAACGATGGTTGGTATAGTTTTTAATTTAAGGTTAGAATAAAATGGAAATCTGTTATTAATTAAAATACATTCCTGTATTTTAATATTTATTAATAATTTACTGTTTTACTAAATATACCAATTTTCGAAACAATTTGCGGACTTTTATTGAGATAGTTCTCTATGTATCGGGAATCAATGCAGTAGTAATATTTCTTGTGAGAATAAAAGTAACTTATTGTCACAGCTGTTAATAAGAATCAACATAAACATAGGTAGTTGCTAGACTCATTTAATATAATGTTGAAATATTAAAAAAGGTAACCATCAAATTTATTTATTTATTATTATATTAAAATAAATTATTTTTTAAGGAATGAACTTGACTTTATGACTTTCCCTTCTCCTATTCATACCTTACCCAGAGTTAGTAGTAAACGAATAATGCATATTTGATAATGAACTATAATTTTATTAGATACATTAAACTTGTGATATACATCTTAAGGATTTAGATTGTTAATTTTAGATTGTACCGATCTCCGGCGTAGCACTAAACCAATTACAGTTTCACGACTCAAGCAGCAACCTGTGTAAATGTGATGTAATAATTCTAGAGACATAGAGCTTAACTAATTTAACTGAGACGCAATTATCTTCGACTACTTAGAAGTTAATCCATTATCTATCGGAAGACTGGATTATATGCATATGTATTTGTTGGAACCAGACTTTGAGCTGTGCCGTTGACAATGCGTTATCTTCTTCGTTTGATTTCGCTGAACAGAACTGGGTGAAATTAGTTCTAATTTTATTCTATAACGGAAAGATGTATGAAGGAATTCCCTATGGAGTTATTAAGTTTGAATAATGGTTCTGTTTAGTGGAATAATATATTACGTAAGTTTTAGTTTTAACAAGAAAATTTTTCTTCTAGATTTCAAACTACGATAGCACCTCTTCATTATAATATATCTGTAAGGAAACTAGGTCAATTAGTTAAACTAAGTATTTAAAAAGATCAGATTGATTGTTCGATAATACAAAATAAATAGTTTTCTTTCTAGAATTGATGATGTAAAATATAACCAGAATATGAAAATTTTTCGTAATTCTATTTTTATGCGATTCTCAATGAATAAGTTACTTTTCTTGAGTTTCTGTGTTTCCAGTATTAAAAATCATGTTTCCTATCGTATACATATCACCAAATAAATTAGCTTTTTTATTATTGCAAATGCAATACTATATAAAATAGTATTCAAACTTCAAAAATTTTAGGTCTTATTTTATATGATAGCACGTATAAAACTTGCTCTATTTCAAGTTTTAGCTGTAGCATAATGTGTTCGACAGGATCTGTCAACGAAATTATGGCTTTAAAACAAAATTGCACAAGAAAGTGCGGAAAGTTAAATTGGAATAAAGGTTTCAGGAAACTTAGATTTTTATATCTATTTTGATAGCAATAATATTTAGAGAACAAAACTAGTAAATATAATTTTATTACAGGCTTTTTCTATTATTTAGAAGATTTTATAATATATATCTTTGTTATTAATCTAAACCTGTTTAATACTTCTTCAATACTTTGAAGTATTTTAAATGTAATAACCATATTTTTGAATCGGAAAATATAGTATAAATATAGCCAAACTACTATTTATCTTTTGATATAGAATAAAAAATTATATGTTATGTAGTGTTCGAAGGTTGCTTATCTCAGTTGAACTTGCATTTTCATCCAGTTGATGCAACATGTAAATGTAGAATTTCTCAATAAAAGCATGTCGAAAAGGAATAAAATAAACTATATAGGGCAGAATTAATTTTTCAATTGAACAGCCCACGTATGCCATTTTCTACATTAAATATTGCTCAAATACTCTATTTATCTTAGATCAGACTAGTCCAGTTTTCAATTACTTTGTCGACAAGTAATTTTGCCAACTACAAGACTCTCATAAAGTATAGAAAATGTCACAAGAAAACTTTGGCGAGACAAAACCGCACAATACTGGTGACCAATTCGCATACCACCGCTTCGAGAAGTAACCCCGTCTTTTAATCAGACCGAAATTGCATATTGTCTACGTCCATATTATTCGATCTATGATAAAATAAATCGGTTATCATTGTTCTCTAGGTTTTGACGTTTGACATTGACGGGTTGAAAGAACATAGACCAACGACTCTATCGCGCTTATTTAGTAATCTCTTGTGGATATTGGGTGAAACTTGTAGCAATATAGTATAATATGTAATTGCCTTCATTCTATATACATTCTGTTAATTAAATTTATTAATGGTTCATTTTATAATGGCCATAACGGTTCATTAATTTCTCCGATTCCGATTTTTTTTTGTTATTAATTGAATCACAGAATCAATATTTTACGTATATAATAGTATAATAAAGGATTTTAGACAAGTTTTAAAAATTTATCCATAGTTGAGAATAATGGTCACGAGAGAAGCTAAATCGTTCACAAGCCAGTAGTATTTTGATGCTCATTGTTAATTATTTATTTTACGTTTGGTATTGTCTGAACAAAACTATAGCCACAGATAAAATAGATACTTAACTTTCCAGATCCAATACCTAGACGTCACAAAGCAAATAGTAAAGTAAATAGAGTGCAGAAGTAAATAGTACATTTAGCATTTTTCTACCTTTTCATGATTACATTATAATCAGAATTAGTTCTATATATGCATTATATGCGTCATTTGCTCTAAGAAGTATAACCGGATATACTAAGATTAATTATTTCTCGAGAAGTTGCAGTCCCGAGCCTGATCCATAAAATAGATACCCATACACTATCTGGATTAAACATAGAGACACATACATAGAGCTTTTATATATATATATATATATATATATATATATATATATATGTATGTATATATATATATATATAAACATATATGCTGTTTAGAGAGTTCTTATTTGAGAACTTATTTTTCACCTTGTTAACAACACATGGGCGATAGGTGTAAAAATATTGAAAAGAGTATAAACCCAAAATGTGTTCAAATGGAACAGTACCAGAAGTCTCAGAAGGTAAATATGACTACACCAAAATACGATTTTCATCGTAAAATCAATTAATATTTAAATAGTATCAAATTGCATTGCATTTTAAAAATATGTTTATTAAAGTAGTATCAATTTGGTTAAGGTTTAATTTATTTAGAGAAATATAATTTAAGTATCATCTACATATATTTTATACAATAAGTATCTAAATCAATATGTTGTGGTATAAAGCTAATTAACCAAGTCAGTTTAGATTTTTGTTTTAGATCTATTAAAAATCATGGAGCCAAAATATACATGCATCAATAATTATGTAAAAAAGGAGTAAAGTGAAATTTTTGTAAATGATCTATTTCGGCTAGCTCTGTAAACTAAGATGAGATAAATTTTATAGAAGCAATGCAACATGTCATGCCAGACTTAGTAGCTCCGGCAAGACTGTTTTATAATATTGTGTGCAGGTCTGTTTTTTTATTTTATTTTATTCCTAGATTATGTCATGTTGGTAATGTTTTTTTTAATAATTTGACACCTATTTTTGTTAATATAAATTTTGAACCTTTTCGTTGTATATTACGTAATGGTTTTTCAGGATAAAATATTACCACTATTATGTTAAGTATATAATAAATGATAAGTAGATGACATATTTTTGGATTAAAGAAGTTATTAGAAATATTACAAGGATGAGTGTAAAGTTAAATTATAATAACATTTAAAAATAGATAATATTAAATACAGCGATATACCCCAAAACCTCAAAGCCTTACCGATTAAAGCTGTCAAAAAAGGCCAGCTTGGTAACCGTAGCGGTCAAGTTAAGACCTCCTCTGCGTTTATATTTCTGATTGTTCGATGGGCGAAAATGAATATAAAATCTGAAAAGCAACATCCCAACATACAGTGTCAGGAACCATCCTAGACAAGACCGGATACTTTCTTGGATAATTTTTAATTTGGTCGCTTTGCATTCGGTAGACTTAAACCAAGAACCATAGTTCCTTTTTGGTTTAATTCCAAATAAACCCTAGTTTGTATAACGCAGGCCTTAATATATTACAAAAGAAATAATGGTTAAATATAGAAACATGTTGTGTTTTGTATGTATTCTGTTCATTATTTCACTTTAGAAAGAGCTGGAAGTCTGAAAAATACGCAGGTTGCTGCAGAACTTAGACAGTGTTTTGCCCAACTTTTTCAACATGTGACCAAGCATTGTCATGCAAACGGATGACTTTGCTTTTGTTGCACCCTATAACTCGTCTTTTTTTGTAAATATTAACTAACTTTTTAAAATTATTATTCTCTTAGTATTACACAATCTGTCCAATGTGCGATAAATATTTGATGAGATTCATGTTACAGAATGACATGTAGAAGATTACTTCAATAAGTGATCTCCTGTACACATTGATAAACTAGATTATTAGTTAAGTTAAGTTCAGATTCATTCGGATTTTTGGTTTTCGGCATAACGTTAATGTAGTAGTACACTAAAGTTGCTATCCCCACACTATATACAGCAATATTTTATGGCCATGAATATTCCCTTTCGGTGTCTTTGTCTACTGGACTAACTCATGCCTTTTTGCATTTGGAATTGTTACTGTAGGTGCGCTTATCTTCGCCAGACATAGTACACCAGAGAAAATTGCTAACAGGCTTGGTGCCTGGAAATTAAGTAATTGAAAACACGATGCTAAAACGCATCGAAATAATTTCGAATCAATGCGTCATAGCCATTCTGATGAATCGGCTGTTGTCTGTAATTAATTTGTGAGTTTGATCTGGCCTTTTATTCAATAAGACTTGCAATTCATTGCTTTTTCTTTGACATTGCCATAAAAATTCCCACATTTAAATGTGGGACATCTAACATAATTATATATTTAAGAGTCTTTCAGTTAATTTTAGTTTTTTGCATACTTTAAAGTGTCTCCTTTTTACCAACTAGGGTTTATCTGGACTGGATGTACTGTTTAACGTGGCCTCCGAACCACGGTCCTCGGCATTAAGCCTACCAATTGGCGAGTGACCAAATTTGGTGATCATCCCAGAAGACATCCGGTCTTAACCAGCGTGATTACCAGGATTCGAACCCGCGACTATCGCAACAACAGGAGGATCTCCCTGTCGCTTTTACCACGGCTCCGAACCACGGTCCTCGTCATTAAGCCAACTGGTTAGTGGCCAACTTAGAGACCATCCCAGAAGACATCCGGTCTTACCCAAGTTGATTACTGACATGACTGGGATGGTTATTCCTTGTCGAATTTTCTACGGTTGCCTTACAATTACAATGAAAAACATAAATTTATGACCATGCCCCAGCAGTATTCAAAACTGCGATAGTAGGAAGACCACCCTATCTCCCTAACCACTGCTCCAACTAGCCAGCCTTGCATTTTTTATTTATCTATTTGTTTATATGCATTCCATTAATGAAGACTAGATCTACTAAAATTAGATTAAGTGCAAAGAAAAAAAAAGACGTTCCGGTCCGCTTTACTTTTGCGATATACAAATTAGCTCTTTATATATGTACATAACATACATTCGAGCCATCTAATCGACCTGTTTGTTGGCTTCATTTCATATTCAAAGTCATCCAAATCTATTTCACCTTTAATGCATCCACTCGAAGATTAAGTTTCTCCTGCGAGTCCTTTGTTATTCCGAAAGCATCATCAAAAATTTAATTCGATATGAAACCAGATATTCCTTGCCGTTTGATGTCAAGTCACAAAGCAAATCGTTCCGCTCTATCGGGCGATCGTTAAATAAACGATCCGGTATGAAGACGTTTTAAAGTCGAGGCTCTTATAAGAGCATATATAAAACTTCGATAATTACCGTCATATCGGAGATAATTTTATTTTGAACAAAAATTTTAATCGTTTCTCGTTTGAGCAAACAGAAAGTAGGTTAAAGCACTGCTTAAATAAAATGATCGATCGGCTGAATGTATGCGTCCACATATTGCTAAGCGGATAAAACGACCAAATTTGTTTTGTAAATAATTCTGTGGATTATTATAACACAACCAGGCGTTTGTTGGAAAAAGTTTTGAGCTGCCTATATCACTTTAGGCCACGTTTTGTGTTCTATTATATTGTATTATTTTATATATATACGTTAGCAAGAAGTTTGATTTTTTTCTGTCGCAATTTGTAAATTCTTTTAAAAATGAGATGATAATTTAATTGGTGAAAATGCGAAGTAATAAAGTAAACAATTACTAAACAACCTAACCTAATTGACCGTGAGTTATTTAGTGTATGTAGACGCTAATCATGGGAATGCTCACAAGTGAATTTTCAACATTCGTTATATTTGTCGTTTGATTTGAACAAATCTGCTGCAAGAAAAATAACCATTTTAGAAAGTTATGATGATCTGCTTCGTTATATCCTAATTGTCGGTGGTAGTTTCAACGATTTAAAATTGTGGTGATTTCGATATCAAAATCAAAAAACGGTCTAGTGTATCAAAATAATTTGAACAAAAAATTAACCCACCGTATTCACTACGCATAGATCTTTCTTATTATTATTTGTTCAGATCGTTGGAGCACGGATTGGCTGGAACTCTCTTCTCGAAATGCCGAAGAAGGACAAAAATTGATCTTACCGTTGCCAGAAAGATTAAAAAAATTCTAGAAAATGACAATTGTTGAGAAATAATATTTTGATTAAAATATTGACATATAAATTAATTTAAAAAGTGTTTCGTAATTTGAGGTTTATTGTGAAAAATCGGTACAATATATGTTATTCAAAGTATTATCCACCGACAGCCGCTACTTTTTCCCACCATTTAAGCAATTTATAGATTCTATCTCGAAAACGACGATGCACCTTTTGAGGCTATCCACGAATCGACCTATCTTTCGGTCTTAGGTCGTGAAGCGCTGCTCAAACAGATCACGAGTCATATGCCGATACAACTACTAATCAGAAAGAGAAAGGTTTAGAGAATTCGGCGGGTTTGATAGACCTTCCCATTTTAATGTTTATAAGTATGTTTTCACCGGTTCTGTAACATGTGGTCGATCGTTGTCATGCTGAAGAATAGCATTGTGTCATTGCTGGTAATTCGGTCATTTTTGAGCAGTGCTCGGCTAAAGCGCAACAATTGTAATTAGTAAGAATTCATAATTATGGCTTCATTAGATTTTAATAGCTCATATAGCACGCCAAGCTAATCCCACCAAATACAGAGGACTGGCTTTGGAACCATAAATATTCGGTCATTAAAGTAGCATATTAAACATAACCACGCGCCTTTAGATGTATCTTGACTTCAATTCATGCGGGATCCAAGGGTATTGATCTTTCCCATGTTTTTCAAGCGATTGGAAATGGTTTCTTGTGTTACTCTCAATAATGCTACATATTATTCTTGCATTTTATATTGATCATAATCACGGATACCTTCAAGTCTTTCGTCTTCAACTTTTTTTGGCTGTCCAGAACGCTCTTTGTCTTCGGTCAAAATTACCAATTTTAAAACGTCGAAACCAATATTCACCTATTGAAATCGATGGAACATGGTTACCATAAGCTTCACATAGCATCCGAAGACATTCAGCGGCCTTTTTTTCAAAATGAAGTAAAAAAGTAAAACATCGCGAAAATGCAATTTAATCGATACAAATCACATATTTTCAACGTACTGAAACATATTTTTGTTTACACCCCGACGAAATGACATACATTGAAATGTTAAGTATGTCATTGAGGCTTCAATATGAAGTTGTTTGCAATTATACTCGATATGATTTAATACACATTAACACCATCAGTTGGAATTTCCTTGAAATTATTTTATAGGCTTATTATACCAATTTTCTGAAACAGAACACATGTAAGCATCAGATACACAATTGGAAAATGATAAAGCTTGGTGAATTGTTATTGTCGTGCATATTTAGTGTGGTTAAACCGTAATCGTCGTTATTTTTGCCGTTAATTAGAATAGGATCTGATTAGGATGACTAATTTATTTCATATTGTGGTAATTCTTGTGGTAACGGTTTGACATGGTGGTACTGGCGAATTAAGCACATATTGTGCGCATAATTTGACCGGTCTTAAAATGTTATAAATTAAACTTAACTGAGTCCTGACTTTTTATGTTCCTATGAATGATTAAATGGAATATGGTGCTCCAAGAACCAATAGAATTACCGAACATGTTAATAGTTTTAATCAGGAACTGATTAATCTAGTACTTAATTTTTCTTATTATAGTAATTCAATTTATTAAAATTAAGTTTAATAAAATCAGCAAAACATTATTAAATGTATGTTTAATAAGGTTATCTGGATCTGGATCAAATAAAATGAAATTTTATTATTTCAATTTGTATTTCTATCGTTTTTATTATATACTCTGTATTATAACCGTGCTTTCAAATAACGAAAGGTAAACCATTACAGGGATTATCGAAATAGACACTCTTCTGTGAGTTTAAGACTTTCGCAAATAAAATTCACGTCACGTTTTAGTGACTGGACCTATTGCTTAAACTTCGAAACTATCGAGTGACTTCCGGAGAGGAACACATCCGGTGTTAGTCAATAACTAGTACAGACAATCTTTTGTTGGTGTTTGAATTTGATTTCACACTATAAAACCGTAATGCTTTATAAATATATATAGATATTTTTTCAACATTATACAAGTTTTTTTACTTTAAAAATTACTTTTTGCTATTGTAAATTCAAAATATGAATTCTATATTTTTTATAAATGTTTTCTAATGGATTTTTGATACTGTAATTGTTATGTAATATAATGATTAATCTATATTTATTATTTACTACTCATTATACTCTATTTATTTATTTATTTATTTATCCTTTTATCTTTATATATTTTATTATTTATTCGTATCATAGTATCTTTCCCATAATTCATAAATTACTTTAAATTAAAGATAATAATTTTATGGTTGCGACTATAAAGTGTAGATTATAACTTAAGCCAGGAACTGATGCCAAAGTGGCTCAAAATAACTAATGTGTAGTTATGATTTATCGATAATTTGAAGCATACATAAACATCAGAGAAAGTGGTTTCTGTTGGCTCTTGGTGGCAGCGTATCTAGCGTGTGGCTTTTGGCTTTTTCCCTTGTGTTCATTGCACGTTCGTCATACCTGGAGCTAGAAAAATGAGTGCTAAATAGCAAGAGTGTGGCTTATTTATTTGTGATTTTTTTTACTTTTCCCTAGCTAGGTCCACTAATCTTACTGGTAGGATCTTGTGCATCTGCTTCCATTGATCTCATTTTAAGTTCATTATTGTTAATGTTAGGCTAGAAGCTTGTACATCACGTGTTACTTTTCCTTCGCATCGTGTGCACATGTCATACTTCATACTGGTATAGTTTATCATCGCTGTCGATTATTGCAATTATCGGTTATATGTTAATTGTTGTGTAATTATTATTTATGGATAGTCTGAAGCATACATAAACGTCACTGAAAGTGGTTCCTGTCGGCTATTAGCGGCAGCGTATCTAGCCTTTCTACCTTTGGATTTTACCCTTGTTCGCCTTGCAGGTTCATAATAGCTGGAGATGGAAAAGTGAGTGTAAAACAGCAAGAATGTTGTTTATTTATTTATTTATTTATTTATTTGAGATTTTGGATTTACCTTAGCGAGTAAAGCTAATTCTATTGATAGGATCTCTTGCGCCTGCGTGCCTTGATCTCATTGGGCGTCCATTATAGTTAGTGTTGGGATAGAAGTTGGTCGTGTGTTAAATCAAAAAAATTATGTGTTATGTATTGCTAGTTTTGTTTATTACTTTGATTACTACTTAATAGTTCTTCTTTCATTAGTTCCATAGAAGCATTTTTTAAAGTTTTAAATTGACAGTTGATTTTGGCCCAACTAGTTTAAGAATAATTGTTTTGTCAATAACGCATTTAATTTATTTAATAGCGATTAATTGTTTAAAAACAATAAAAAAAAATATGACTATGGAAATATGCCTGGTAGATTTTATATTTTAATACTGAATAATAAGAGTGTGAGCTTGATCCTAATACAAAAAGTGCTGCTGGTAGAGCTTAACTAAATCCTAATTTTAATCTGTTAATTCCTAATTTACAATTTTAAATATTCCAACTGTGATAAGAGGTTTTACCGCTATGGGAGAAGCTTAATTGCTATTTAAAAACATACTATCCACCATTTGGTTCGTTGCATAACTCTAAATATAGAATAGAGTACGCAAACTCGTAAAGGAGCTTTAATTTGCCTATAAAAGCTGGATTTGGTTTAATATGCCCTTGTAATATAAGAGCTTATTCATTTTTTAAAAATACCCGGAAAACAATACATTTATACGAGCTGGAAAATTACAAATGCATATGTATAAAAATGTCAACAAAATTAATCTTCCTTTACCATCCATTTCCCGAATATTTAGAGGCGCTGTTCGCTATGATTGATTTTTCATTTAAGTTCTAGTTGATTTTCAAAAAGACACGTGTTTGAGAAAAAACTTTATTCTCTAAATTTAAGTATAAATATTTACTTTTAAATACATTGCAATTATTATTCATAGTTGTCTATAACTTGTTATACGATAAAAGTTAGGTATTGTTTCTTAATGTATGCAAATATAAATAGAAATAATATGATATTTTATATTTTGAAGATCAGTGTGATATCTGAATGTGGTGGGGGAACTAGTTAGGTAAGGATACTAGTAGGTAAGTTAAGAAAAATAATTCAGCAGGGATAATAATTAAATTGTTGTGTTATTCTTGGCGTTTTAAGATACACTGATTTTAAAATATGGAATAATACAGGTACTGTAGAATGAAAAGTTAAATTTTTAAAAATTATAAAATCCAAACAGCATCTAATGTGTTTATAGTGGGAATGTTAGCTGCGAAATTTTTAACAAAATATTTTCAACGACATCAAATAGGAATCAACATATTCCAATATTCCGCACCGAAATAACTGCAGGTTTAAAAACAAAAACACGGAGCAGAGAACAAAATTAATCTTGTTGAAATAAAAAAAAATTAATGGATATAAGAAATAATAATAAAAGTAATTATTACTTTATACACATTTTGTTGCAATTAACCATCCATACGTTTTAGGCGAGTAAATGTACAATACATCAATCAAAAGCTGGAGGTAGTCAAATCATTAGTGAGGTTTGTCCATCAAGAATAGTATTAAAAATTGCAGTAGGGGTTGTAGTTGATCATATTTCGATAACTTTAGATATTTTCACGGCTTTCATATATAATGGTGTTGGAAGAATTTTTTCAAATAATGTATCATAGGAAGTTGTTGGTAACTTAATGCCTTAAATATAATTTTAGTTAATTTTATAACATATCAGATGGTGTTATCGTAGCAAAAATACCTAGCGAATGTTTTGGCATATTTAGTTCACTGTAATTACCATGTTTCAATATTTGATGAAATAATTTTCCAATATAACCTTCTGATTCTATATAACAATATAACATAATTCTTGGAGGTATAAATACATTGTTTCAGTTATATGATGACTGATATGAGTGTATGGCGACATTGATGATAGTATCTTGCCAATATTTCTATAGATTGTTAATAAAAGAAGCTCAGTTATTAACTTGGATTGTTATTCTACACATATCTGTTGTTCTACGATATATTGGTATATCGATATTTTTTCGGCATCCCTACTACATGATACACGTTGACCAATAATGGTATTAATTAAATATTATATAATTATGTCCTCTAATTTATTTAACTTGATTTATGTTTTATTCATTATTATATTTTTATAAGTTTATTAATTTCCAACTTTACAACAATATATGGATGCAAGACAAGCAAGGCAGCAAATATAACAATAAATACTTTTCAGGTAACGATCTGTTAAGTGTTATGTATAGATATCCGGTGAAATCTTAGCCTTTTCAACTTTGGATACCTTTCACATATGCTTTGACTAGTAAATTTGTTTAGCTTTAGCTATTAGTCTAAATAAGTAATCATATTAATGTTTCGAAGTCGATGTTAAAAATATTTAAAAAATTGGTATATTGGCGCAAAATTGATATATTGTGTTAATAAACTTTATTATTATATTATATATATATGATTATTATATACTGATATATACAATACAAAAATAATAACATAACTTTATGTCAAACATCAAATTAAAAAGGAACAAAACAAATATAATTTAATATAACTATTTGGTCATGGTACCGACATCAAACGAATTTTTATTTAGTTATTACAACGATTATTAGGTACATATTTTATATTAAAACTTTTTTTTTTGTGTTAAAAGTCTACGTTTGATTGTTTTTTACATTTTAATGAGTTTCTTATTTATTTTTCGAAGTCGGTTCAATTTTTTGTTAAAAATATTTTTATTAGACAATAATTTAACATCCATTTCAATTCAATTCAATCATCTATTGCGATAGTCTTTAATGCGTTGCTAAAAAACAGACATTTATATATCCCTATGTTCAAGTCACATAAATTTATAATAAAATGTATTTCGCTACATCAAAACAGTCTGAATATCTGTTCTGTCTAATTCTGTTTACCGTCTGATTTTCCAATACATTCTGAGGTAATAAGACGAGAATCCGTAAGTGATTGAAAAAGAATCGAGTAATTTATTACTAAACGATCCTAATAGAATAATATTTCAAGTCAGATATCAATCAACGATTTGGAAAGCAGATCAGAATTCTAGACGTTTTTTTTTTGCCGAGCTGTTAGGTCACGATTGGTTTGCTTCAACTAAAATTTCGTCTTCCACTTTTATTATTGCCATTTATTTTTCGTTCTGAAATGCCGCTCTATTTAATGTATTTGTTATTTTAGTTTTGCTTTTATTATGATTGATAAAGTTTATTTGTATAGATGCGATGTAAAATAATGTTATTTATATATTTTCCAGAAATGGGGTATATTATTTTGTTCAAAATACATGTTTATTTCAATAACAAAGTCAATGATTGTACTATTCAATTTTATTGCATGTTTATAAATTTTTTCTCAATATAGCCTCAGAAAGGTACAATTTTTAGCCTAGAATTATATGAAGATTCAATTGTTTATGCCTTAACATAAACATATACACTGATTAACGGTTTTTTATTTTTAAATATTAATTTCACTGATATTGTCAAACATTTACACTGAATAGTATGTTTATTTATAATAATATGACCAAATTAAAAATAGATTAAAAATTATATTTTATTCGACAATATCTTTATAGTGTTAATATTTGGTTCATTAATAGATCATCCAATTGGGCAGAAGAATGGAAGCCCTATTATTAACCCAAAATATTATCGTCACATATCCCTATAAATATTATTATTTTTAAAATGCATTGACAAAACACCACAACATAATGTGTAATTGCAATTTATATTTTTGGAGCAGAGAAATATAAAGTGGGTGTTTGACCTTTATAATCGTTTGGCTACAACTTCTATTGTTTACAGTGAGTTAAAAATTTTATCTTAGTGAAAACATGGAGTTAGCTCGAACTACATTTAGTGCGATAATTTATCCCAACTTTGGATTTGAATTATCAAAGCAGGAGTTTATCCATCAACTTACTTCGACTTTTCGCGGAACCTCATCCTTAACCACTGCAAAGCGTCGGTATAACGAATTTTATTGTGGCGTCGCTTAGGGACGAAAGTCGTGAAAGTCGTCAGAAATTAGTTGTAGTGCCAGAAAACACCTTATGCGAAATAATATTGCAAGATCGGCATGTGATTTATCGCTCTATTTATGAGTTTTCCTTGGGCATTAGTACGACGAGCGTCAATAATATATTACATGAATATTGTTGTAAAATATACTGCTGTGTATCAGTAAAAAGAACTTCCTTACATTGGGTTCTGCATAATTTGATATAAGTTAAAAATAGATGCTCGTGTTAATTTCTGCATACAAATGGTCAGGAAATACAATCGGGGTGCATCAAAGCTGTGTACAATATATACACAAGCGACTAATCTTGGATATATGTATATGAGCATCAAATAAAACAACAATACACTGTATAAGTCAAAAAGAGCGAAATTCGATGAAAATGATTCGTGCGTGAAGCATTGCAAATTTTGCGTTTTTTTTTAGAAATAAATTTCAATTTGATGATGATAATAGAAGCTCTCATCACATCAGCTGAAACAACTATCTATTGACTGATCAAAAAGTCGAATTGATGGGTCATTCTCCATACACCACTGATTTCTTCCGAAATGACCTTTCTTGTTCCTGTATATCAATAATAAATTACGTGGTCAACACTTCTCAGCTCCCTGACGAAGTGATTTTGGAAGAACCCCGACCAGAGTGGTGAAGTGTTACGAAAATTGGTTCATATGCATGGAAAAGTGTATTATCATGGAGAACACTTTCAGAAACAACAAACAAACACACAAACAGAAAAACAATTTTCGTTCATAAATTACTGTATTTTTCTTATTAGCTTCAAATTATAAATATCAACCTCCATACAGTAGAATAGAGTAGAGATTATGAGTATGAGATTATAAAACGAACAATTTGAAAATCAGCAATTTATACTTTATAGAAAATTGGAGATCCTGGAATCTTGAACTTGATTTAATTGTAAATACATTTGATAATTTAAAAGGTTGAACTTATGCCAAAATATTTTAATTTTTAGTGATTTATATTATTTGATATTTTTGTTGGTGTAATATTGAGTTGTGATGTCAAAAATGTTAGGAATTAAATAATTTTTGAAGGCAACTATTGGGAAAATACTGACAGAATTTCAAGCTATTTTAAGCCAGGGACAAGTTTTAGTACTAAAATACCTTTCTTTCTATTTATTCTGACTAATGGTCCCCTTTGGTCGAAGTTTTCAAATTACTACGGCACTGAACATTATAATAAATGATACTTTGTATAAATAAGATTATTTTTAAAATTATGATCGGAACATGATCTTTCTTCTTTACTTTTATGTTATAAACATAGAAATGGAATAATAAATGAAGTAATATATGCTCTTTGTATATTAAAATTTTTGTATATTAAAACAGGAATAAAAAAAACTATATTGAAATTAATATTTGACTTTAGCATGTATATTTAAGCACTAACAGATACAATTAGGTAATTTATTTTTTACAATTTAGAAATACAAATTAAAGGAATGAATTTAAAATAATTAGATTAACTAATGACTTTTCAAATTTAGGTCTATAAAGTAAATAATCAAAATAATTGATTCACAGTTCAAGCAATAAAATGTGGTATAGACACTTATAAATCGTTAAACATCTATATTTATGAATGCTTTAAAGTTTTTTTTACAAATCTACTGTTAATAATTCATAATTTATTTTAGTTGTTACATGTATTCCATTTATGCTAATTATGTACTTAGTTTCGTTTTAACTGCTGCATACTTTCATTAATCATTTATATACTCATATAGTTTTTACCTTTTATCCATAATTCTCAACTGAAATATATATTGCGAAAACAATAAATACACCAAGTTGTTTAAAACAATTTCTTTACTGACATTTTTAAATAAAATTGCATTGTTCTTTGCTTAGTTATTCCACTCGCCCATATCACCCTTATAGATGGTACATTTTTAATTTGCCTTCTATTGCTTTCTCTGAAGTTAAATTTTTTGAAGGCATTTCATAATTGTTAATATTCTTTGCAGTATTCGTTTTAATTGTTGATGATGAAATTAATTTATTTATGACATCTTGCTCACTTTTCACAACTGTATGTACCATCCGATAAAGCAGACACATTAATTTGTTCATTCTACAATATAACTTCGTTTAATAGTGTTTTAACACACTCACTTTCCGTTTTATTCTCGTTTCAAATGTAAATTGTAGAGATTTGTCTTTCGATTCAAAATTGCCTGCTGGTATTTTGCGGCAAAACGTAGAAAGATTTTGATTTTAAAGATTGAGCATCCGTAGTTGATTTACGTATAACAGAAACAACGAATAGTCAAATGTATGATAGTTGGAGCTGGCAGTACGTCGACAAAGTTCGATTAAAATAGAACCTAAAACATTTGTTTATATATTTTATGTTATCGATCTGACGGCTATTCCTGGTTGCTTGAATTTGCCGTATTTTGTTTTATTAGAATTTATTTACTTGTAACGTATATTACACAAAACTTTTAGGCCTAAAAATTCTTCCTCGATAAACTTTAAATGTGCCAAATTTCAGTGGTCGCGTTCTTTTTTCAAAAAGCAAGGCAAAATTTTAGCTGAGTCGATTAATAATATATATATAGGTTATGTATCTTATAAGAGTTTTATAAAGGAAACATATTTATTTCTTATTATTTATGTTCTAGAACGTCAATAATCTCGCCGTGGGCAATAAGTATTATTATATATAAAATCACTTCAGTAAGTGATCTACTGTACAATTTATAATCTAAATCTTATTCTAGATACTATTCTAGCTTATTTTAAAGTGTATTCTTAAAACTATTCTAGCTTATTATAGAGATTACTAAATCTCACTCTATGTGTCTATTAATCAGTTTGTATGGTAGTTTATATTTGAGCCTACGCACTTTACTGTCATGGCGCACATTTAACTGTTTGGCGAGTGCATTGGGATGCACTAATAGTCTTTCAAAGCACTTCGCACTAACACTCCGAGTTACACTCGTTATGGATTCTATGGGGATATCGCGCTGAATCAGTTTGTTGGACACATAATATGGCACATCGGCTGGAACCTCTGGAGGATATCTATGTTATATTTGTTAGTAGTACCTCACACTTCAATACCATATATCCAAATGGGCCTATGTATTAACTTATACAGCAAAACCTTGTTATCTAATGATGATTTAGATTTACGCCCTATCAATCAGTACATTTGGTTTAGTTTAACTCCAAGTTGTTTGCGTTTTGCTACTATAGTTTATTCCATGTCAAATGTCGATCGAAATGCATTCCCAGATATTTAACGTTATCTGCTCGCGGAAGTTTATGTTTATTCAATTTTACTGAGGGACATGCTCTTCTACAAAGGATGAATGTTCTTTTGATACGTCACGTTCTCAACCACAATTCGACTTTGTTAAGATGAAGTTGGGGGTTTCTTGTGGCTGATATTGGATGTTGAAATGATGAAACCGCATATGTTGCAACAGTAGTGTTTCTTGAGGTCAAGAACACTGCCCTGCGGAACACCCGAATATATTGGGTGTAGGTTAGTGTATCCGTTGTTTGACAATAAAATGTCTATATATGAGGTACGATTTCAGCAGTTGAAAGTGCGTATGGGGCAAAATGTTTTTCAATTTAACATGCAGTCCAGTATGCCACACTTTGTCGAAGGCATGAGAAATATTGAGAAAAGCAGTGGAGCAATATTTTTGATCGTTTAAGTTTTTGTTAATTTGATTGACTAATCTATGTATTTGTTCTATTGTTCCGTGTTTATTATGGAAGCTCAATTGATGGTCTGGAATAATATTTCTCTCCTCTGCGATTATTTTTAATCTCTTAATGTGTAATTTTTCGAATAGTTTATAGATCACAGGTAACACGCTTATAGGACGATGAAAGGAGGCGTCTTCTGATTTTTTCCCATGTTTAAGAATCATAGTGATTTGAGTCACTTTCTAAGTGCTAGAAAAGTAATTAAGTCTTAGCATGGCATTAAATATGAATGGTATTAATTTGATGCACTTTCCTGGCAGCTCTTTTAAGATTCTTCCAGTTATTAAACTAGGAGTTTTTTGAGAGTTGATTTCTTTATGTATTGTTTGTTTTACTTCCTTAACACCAAGTTTCTCATGTGGCAGATCCATTTGAAACGGAGTGTCTAAGAAAGTCAACTATGTTATTTTCTACAGTTGCGGATATTTCAGACGGGTACGGATTAAATACTTTTTTTTAATGTTTAGAGAGAATCCTTTTTGTTACTCTCCAGAGAGAATATTTCATTGCATCAGTTGTACTTAAGTTTTCTAAATAGTCTTGTTGATTTTTTTCTTGTTTTATTTTAGACAATTTTTTCTTTAATTATAAATGAAATATAATTAAACTTTTTGATATGTCACGCTATTTGGTGTTGCATACCATGCGGCCTTTTGAGTAGATTTTGTTATATTTTTTGCTGCTATTTCCGTATCTCTGTATATCTTTCTGTTTTGAGTGGTAAATTAATATCTCTATAATCTGTCTGATCTAATTTTTATATTGTCCTTAAATTTTTAATATGCCTAATTTTCCTTCTGGCATACATTCATTTTGAAACTGTAGAGTATTGTACAATCTTACAACAAAATATATGAATTATTTAAACATGGATTACACTATTCCGATATGTTTATTTGCTCTGAAAAAAAATTACCAGATATTTGCAATGTAAAATGGATTTTCAGGCGAAATTTTGCCGCAACAGCAATTGATTGGGTCACGAACGGTTTCCTTCGCTAGTAAAATTTCGTCTCTTTGTTTTGTTATTCCCATTTGTCTCGCAAACTTCTTCCGGAATCTAGTTTATTTCGTTATTTCTATTTGTAGACCTGCTCTATTTATGTTCTATTTTTAGACGTTGGCTTAGCTGTAAAATTTCGTATTTGACCACTGTTTACAGAAAATACAACCACCATTTTAAATCAACAAGATCGCCGTGTTTGTTAAAGTTTATTTTTGTGTGTTTTTTACCTTGTGCCATATATCAGAGTTTACAAGAGAAAACAATCCTCTCTGTTATATAATATAATAAAGAATATTTCCAACTATTTTGTTGGTAAATATGATACATATATTTTTTTCTTTTAGATCTATCCCAATCCATATCTGCAAGTAAATATTTTTTTCAATTCACCTTTGTATTATTGTTTTTTATATTGGACTATATTATTTATATGATTTCGTAGCGCTATCTTTTGATAAAAGTAATTTATAAAAAAATAAATATTGTCTTAGACTAGCGTTTCATCGAAACCGAGCACCTTCTTGATGAGCTAGTAAAAGTTTATTTCATAATGAAGTCTATATTGCTGCATTTTTGCTAGCTTGATTTATTATTATTTAATTTTTAAAATTCGTTTTATGGATTCCTAACCGTTAAGTTTAAGGAAATTAAAAATGAAACTTCGTGTTTATAATTTTGCAAAATAGTAACAGAAACAATTATTTCTAAAGCTAGTAAATAAATTGATTGATATGTATTTTTTTTATAGCTTATCCTGACAATTTTCTTTAATTTGAAATTATTTTAAGGTGCTTCTTCATTTTTATCAAGATGATTATAATTTACAGAGAGATATCTTCAACTGATGACTGGCGAAAGTTTGGACTATAACCAAGAAAAGTGATAAAACAATTGAGTTATAATACACTAGATGTCGCTAACAAACAACTAAAAAGTCAAAATCAAAGAAACTGAAACATTTTCGCTCATGTAAGATGATCTTTTTTAATTACTGAACATTTAATTATTTCAAAATTTTTGAAGAATGTCAAAATAGCCTACTTCCAAAAAAAGGTCAACAAGGCAGTAAGGCGCAACGGAACAAAATCAATGGAATGTATAACTATAATTTGAATAATAAAATAATAATTACCATATATTTTCCATTTATATATTGAATTTTTATTTATATTCCATCTCTTTCATATATTATGCAGTTGTCTGTTTACTGCGCCAATAATTTAATTATTATAATGATAAAAACAAAAAAGATTGCTGCCTGTTAAGGGGGTGCCTATCAGAACAATCATGTGCAACTCATCGATTTCATCACAGTGCTTTTTACCAAAGCTGGGCCAAGACGAGGTTTTGGCTGTCTAGCCTGAACCATAATTATCACTCAGGGGTTTTTACTATATATGCGTTATACTATTGTCGATTTGCTCATTGCGCATTAGTGGCGACAAGTTATATTATTTACAAGCGAAGATTGGATGATCTGTCTAATCATAGCGATCAGTTGATTTTAGAGATTACATTAAGCTGACTTGTACTGTTTTCCTTCAAAGGTTAATTAGTTGATTGTTACGTTGTTCATATATTGCATAAAAATGTATAATTTGATATTACATTTCTACATATTTTCTCAATATATTTTCATTATTTATCTGCTAAAGACACAATAAAGAGCACTAATAATCTTAAGGTTTCAAATGTTGTAATTGTGTCATCTATTTAAATGAATATCAGCTTTTTTTTAGAGATATAATTGTTTTTCTTTAAATTTTAACTATATTATGTGTACACCAACAATATGAATGAAGTAATCCAATATTAATAAAGCTTGGATATAAATATTACTGATTAAACTGTTTCAACATCTGAAAAAAATGTAGAAAAATTCGAAACGTATAACAAATAAATATAACAATTTTTATGTATATAATATATGTCCATTTGTTGTATGATAATATACAAGTTAATGTTGGAAAAGGATGATAATTTACTACAATAATTCAGACATTATTTACATATTGTCTACGGTTAATTTTCTATTTTAAATTGTTATGAAATAACAAATATTTTATTATTTTAACAAATTCATTGAAGAATAATGCAAATTTGAAAGACTGGTTTGAAAGCTTGGGGTAAGGTTGTATAACTTTGGTACAAGCTCGAGCCTAGTTTAAACCCTCAGTACATTTCATTTGCACTAAGAAATTGCAGGATTAAATTATCTTAATGTGTAACATATAACAATTTTATAGTAGATAAATATTTTTATAGTTAATTAATATATGTAATATACCGTAATATATGAATATCTTCAATGTTATATAGTCATGTATACTATAAATATTATATAGACGAATATAACGGAAATATATTGGGTGCATCTATAAAATAAAAATAAAATTTATTGATATATCAAAAATAAAACATATTCTTCGATTATGTTTTCGTTAAAATGACCACATCAAGTTTGTGAGTCACGAAGACATTATTTGTCAGAAAATATACCGTTTTTTATTTTCTTGTAGGTAGTTAACTAGAAAAATGCGCCTTTTTAGGATCAGTTTTATATCTAAACATTTCTAATTCATTGTCTAGTTCATGGTAGGCTGGGCTTTATACTTCACTTACTGTAAATATCAAATGAGTAATATTTAGACCTCTTCGTGTAAATAAATACTTTACCAAACATAGTAAGCAAAAAGAAATTACAACTTCATTCCAAATTTAAAAATGTAACAGGTTTCTGGATGAAAATAGCCAAATAAGTCTGAGCTTAGAATAGCTAAGGCAGACAAATGGCCGTAATAAAACAATGAAGAAGAATTTTATTACAGACGGGAACTGTTCGTGAATCAATAGATTGGCAGTGCCAGAAAAACATCAGAAAATTTATTATGTTCTCGGAGTATCCATCCAAATCCCTTGACGTATTATGTTTATATATATATATATATATATATATATATATATATATATATATATATATATATATATATATATATATATTTATTTATTTATTTATTTATTTATTTATTTTATCTATTTATTAAATAAATAAAAAATAATAACGCAAAAAAATTATCCATAACGTCAAATTTTGTTCCAGTAAATTCAGTAAATCATGGGTGTGTCAGTGCATAGAACCAGCAGAAAGACTGTAGACTTACCAATGTAACAATATGTGAGAGTTATAGTGTTAAAACATCATCATAAATATATAGGTAGTTTTCGGAGAGTTTTAAACGAATACGCTGATCTTGGTCATCGGCTACGACTGTTTTGGTCTTAAATAACGTCTGATGTTTTTCAGATAACTTTCTACGATCGTGATCAATGTTTTTTCCAAAAATGTTCGCTGCATCTTCCACACAAAGGAACAGATGTCTTTCACTCTTAATGTGACATATATGTCTCAACAATTGTAATTTTCGTTGAATTTCTTCATCAACTGATTATAGCATCTTAAACGCGTGACTTAATACTATCTAATACTATCTCGGAAACGAACACACATAATTTGCGTTAAGAGATGTCAAACTATTACAGTGTCCAAGTCTCTTATCCAAAAAGATTGGCAAAATAATCGTTCGAAAGAGGCGAGTTTTATCTTTAACGAATACTGGTTCCTAATATATCCACTTAAAAATATACAGGTATCTCATATTTCAGCATTTGTACAGTTGACAGCAATTCTTAGTAGCACCACTATTCCATTAAAAAAAAAAGACAGTTATTTCGCTGTTGTTGTGTTATATTGCGCAAATATCTTGGAGTAATAATCTAAATCTTTATATAATAGTGACCAAAATAACTTAAAAACTTAGAAATTATTCCAAAAGACATCCGGTTTTACACAGCCTGGTTACAGGCGTGACTGGTGTCATTTTCATTGCCGGGCTTTGTACTCTTGCCGAAGGGCAATCATAAATGTTGAACAATCACAAACATAAATTTACGACCATACCCGGCAGGGTTCGAACCCGCGACTATCGCAACAGTAGGAGAACCGTTGTGACGCCTTTCCACTGCGCCAACCAAACCGGCTAAAAATTATTTTATTCCCTAATTTATTTCGTCGCAGTAATACTATATTCATTCTTTAGTTCTCATAAATTTTCAATTTGTGTTTTTTGTAGAATGCAGCTGCTATCCATATAATAGCTTGATAATAGCAAAATTTATCTTCCTAAAACCACTGTGATTTATATATGACAACTTTTTGATATGTGTTATTAAATCTTGTTTAGGCTAGAGGGTGAGCCAGTATTCTTCGATCAGTTGTTGATGGTGAATATTTAGTCGCTCTAAATTTTTTATCAAGTAATAGGATTATTACCGAAAACTTCAAATGATTTGGATAATGATAGGTAAGTATGATTGAACACTGGCGATTATTGATGTGATTACATATAAAGTAACTTTTTAACATTAACATTCAACGTTCTACTCTATATTTAATTAAGGGCTAAGGCTTAATTCTGTATTACTTCTCCTCTATTATTTTTAATCAATTTGAATGCATATATATTTATTCAATAATATTAATTCAATTTTGACTTATAATAAAAGTACTCTGAAAAATTAGTGTACTCATATCACAACTTTATTAATTACAACAATTTTCTGATACAAGCCAATATCTTTGTCAAAAATAAAAAATAATATTAATAGCTGTCCGAAAGTTTTATTATGTATGAATATATATTGCAGTTTTTCTTTTATTCGTCTTTGCGGGCTAAAAGATAGTTTTATATATTTTCTCGAAGAACCCCATAAACATAGCCTACAAACGGTGTTTACAGCTTTATTGAAAACCTAAAAATAGAACAGGTTTCTAGATAAAAATAGCGATATAAATCTCATCGCAGAATAGCTGAACCAAATAAATAGCGGTATTAAATCTAATGGGGGTTAAACTGTGGTCGTGAGAGGTCAATGAATGGGAGGCAATAGCAATATTATACATTTTTATACATGAATTATAATTAATCATTAAATATGTTTTAAAATATCATTACTAGGTGCTTGCATATATCTCGATCAACAATATGGCTGCTGCTATTGCTGAAAATGCAAAATATCAACTGTTGAACAACCTAACCTAACTGTTACATATGACTTGGTCTTGTCATGAATCTACATATAATGGTATTTTTTATTTAGTATTAGCTAGTTATTTAATGGTGTATGCAGCTTTTGGTATCAAAATACTGATTTCAAAGTAGTGATTTTAGACTGGAGGACGTATTGTTGCAAAGAAGTCATATTCTTTCATGACATAGCTCTGTCACACGTTGCAAAAGCTGTGAAAGATACAATGTTGAACCAGGTTAGGGAATTTCTGTCACAACCATAGTACTCATTAGACATAGTGTCTTCTGATTAGTAAATGTTCAGATCGATGTAACATGGCTTGATTATGGTTTTGAAATGTTGAAAGGATGTGAAATGGATCAGTGGTTGGATTGCTCTTTGGATCGTTCTTTCAGCACGGTATCGCCATGTGGTCACAAAGACATGAAAAACTGTAACTGATTGTATATATTGTTAGTACATATTTTGTTTAATAAATGCTTTTTTATATTTTACGCAAAATTATTTATATTATTATATTATTTTATTCTTATTGATACATTAAATACCGTCGTTTAGGTAAATAAAGATTATTTGTTGCAGCAACAATTTAATAATCTTTAGCCAGATCGGTTGATTAAAATCTAATTCTTTTTACTAACATAACCTTTATTGTATTAACTTTTTTTAGGGATGAGCGAATTGGAAACGGTAGGAAGACTGAAACTTTTTACTGTAAAATTCCCAGAGAGTCCGAGCATATTTGAGAAATTTGGCATACATATTTGCTGTCTCAAAATGAGTGTTTATGTTTTTCGTGTTATAAAGAGAAAAACCCGATAGATACGATAGATACCGACCGTCACTCAGGAAATCAAGGGATTTGCAAGCAAACATAAGGACTGACCCCCGGCAGCATTAGTTAAGGCGAGTGGATGGTCCCTTTATTGCTACAATAATCGCGAATCCTGCCAGAGCATGTATTTTATAGCAATAGTGAATCTGTAAACCCCGTTCGCTTGGGTATAATCGAAATTAGTCTTCGTATGATCGCGTGATTCCTCCCCAATATATTTGTGTGCCATATGGTCGGCATTTGCGACGCTGCATCCGAAAGCATTGGTAGAATACTAATTTGGTAGAATTAAATATAAGTAAACGCACGCTAGATAAAATCAAAACAATGAATTTGAAGGTTGTGGCAAAGGCAATATCTTAATTTGACTTTATTTAAATCCGTTTAACACTGTTTTTGATTTATAGACATTGACATAGTTCTACAATTAGGACAGTAAATAACCATTCCATTGTTTAATTGTGGTAATAATATAAATAAATTAATCATACAAGACATGAAGACCAATAAAATTGTTCATTTGTAAATACGAATGGAAGAACTTTAAAGTAATATATATGTAATAGTACTTGAATGATATTTTAACAGAAGAATGAAATATACAAATTTTAGCGACAAGGGTAGAGTTTCAGAAGTAAATAAATAAATAAACAACAAGTAATAAAAACACATATTCAATTGAAAAAAAAAATAGAATAATATATCAGATTTAACAAATATTTAAATTATTTTTTGCCGGCTTCGTAGGTGTAGTGGTCAAGGCGATAGGACGGTCCTTCTATTGCTGCGATAGTTGCAGGTTCGAATCTTACTAGGGCATGGATGTACTTTATCTTTGTGATTGTAATTGTAAATGTATTTAGTCAACCAGGCTGGGTAAGTCTTCTGGGATGGTCTCTAAGTTGGTTACTGATCAGTAGGTAGGCTTAATGCCGAGGACCGTGATTCGGAGCCCACGTTAAACTTACGTTAGGTCCACTCCAGATAAACCCTCGTTGGTAAAAAGGGGACTAAATATAAAATATTTTTAAAAAATAATATATTTTTTTAATCGGTAAATATGTCTGATTTTGGTTTTTCTTTTTTGGCATATTCCTCCAGTTTTATTCATGGAAAACTTTATAGTCACCTGCTCAAGATTATCCAAATATTTATTCAATGCAATTTTTGCCATAATGCTTGATAGATAAATTCCATTAATGAATAGAGTACCTCTAGCTAGTGGCTGACTTACTTTCATAACCTTAGTTGAAATAATGGTCAATCACAACAAATTTTAATGTAAATTCGGACAAATAGCAGACAAAATAACCCAGTCACGCTAGTAGCCATATTGGGCAAGATACGATATCTTCTGGGGTATGGTGGCTAACTTGGTTGTTGGCCTGTTTGATAGATTTAAGTATTGAGTACTGTCGTTCGAAGCTCAAGTCAAACTGTAGACTTTTCATGCGTATTTATATGTTAAATGTTAAGCGTTAACATTAGGAGACGTTTTGAATAATTCTATGAAAAATTTGCACAAGGCTGTCATATAGTATTTGGTTTGCTTTTAAATTGATACTATAAAATGTCTGAAGCGAGGGCAAAATCGTTTGCATTACCTTTTTATAACATCCGCATTTAGATATAATCACTACCAAAGCCTTTCATTTTTAAATTTACACGACTATCATCTATACCGAATCACGTTACGTTTTTAATCGCAAGCGAAACGCGACCTGGCTCTAATTAATATAAATTTTCCACTTCTGAGAACCAGCGGCGGTCTTCTAGTTACTTTTATAAACCAATTAGAAAGAAAAATGTTCCTCCTCCATTCAATGCGGTCCTTTGTGGCCTTACTTAAGGCCCAGGATGTCGTTCTTTTAATTTATCACCTCCCTTTTCATGGTCAGATTTTTAACTAAATAAGTTTTGTATAAAGCTTAATTAGGATTCCATTAAAGCAGTCTACCGCACTGAAAAAAGCTTTTTCAGTTACCATAATATCCATAAATTTTAGACCGTTATCGTTTCTCCTTTCTTGCTGTGGTGCATTATACATATTTTTTCTTGTTTCTAAACATATTTTTAAAATGATATGATCATCAAAATTAATGTTCATAATTATGTTCTCAGAATTCGTGTGCTATGGAGAATATATATAATATATAATATAATAATATATAGAGGATAATATAAGAGTAATATACTATTATATTACTATAATCTAGTAGTATTCCTCTTGTAGGGCTTTCATCCGCGTTTAAATCTTAAATGAACCTTTATTGTCCTGACGATGTTTAGCCAAAAACCATCTGCCACGATGAGAATGAATAAGTGAATTAAATTAATGGGATGCCGGAATCCTACTGCAAATATAATTAATCAATTAACTAATGTATTCTATTGCATTTTCCAAAGAGTGTACTTTCTCCAAATCCCCAAGACCAGCATTCGAATGTTCCAAAGATAAAAAGACATTTTCAAATTCCGATCAATTCTAGAATATCCATTAAATCTAGGAACTGGTCTAATTGTCAACTTTGTAAGCTTGGCCTTAATATAGAAATTGCAGATGTTGATTTCAAAACAGAGTTTCCTCTATCCTGATTACCTGAAGTTTCCTCGACTTTATTTACATGTAGTAGTTTTTTCTTTCATAGTATATTTTAGTTAACGGTCTGTTCATTTCTTTTGATATAACCAATATGCTAGGTGATGGCACATGTTTAAACTTTACCCTATCATAATTGTTGTATGATGAGATATAGATGAATGAAATGAGCAACTTTTTAATCATCTGGGAGACTTGGTAACTTTATTGTAAAAACTATATTCTGGTGTTAATATGCCATTTTAAATAATTTCACATAGTCTCGATGGAAATGTGGACCCACCACGTAAAATAATAACGCATCACATTACATAGTACCTAGTGGGTGGTGCGGAAATCACTCTAACGACTCATTCATTGACATATTGACACATTACTAAACTGATGGATTTTGAATCATGAAATATTATTTCTGTATAATTTAAACTCTCTAATGTAAACTGTAATAATTTATTTATGTTACGCTCAGTCAAGCAGACATCTATTACATACAATAAATACACGTAAAATTTAAATTAATACTTATTATTGTTTTGAAATTAAGGTTTTTTTGATATTTCACTACTAGATTCCACAAATATATGCATTGTGTCATCTATGTTGTCCGATATTTACAATTCAAGTATCTATTAACTGTTTAAGTGTCTGTTAACTGTTAATATGTGTCAAGATAAGGTCCATTAATGTCTTAATGCCTTAATGTCTCTTTTAAAATATTCAAGTTGAGTATATAAGTTCTATAATTTGATAATTTGAGAAGAATTGGATCTAAATTACAGAAATAATATACCAGTTATTTTTGGATTTGACAATTTTTAAAATTTTTCACTATATTATTTTATGTGAAAGTAGGATATTAAGAAAAATTGGTATAGAAGCATAAAAAGTTAATGCTGAAACGTGGATGACGAGATTCAATAAGTGAGATGAAATATTTCAAGAAAGAAAATATTGATGGTTTACGCTAGGTACTTATAATATACCCCTAGTATAACTGTACCGCAGTTATAAATTTTGAATCTTTCTGACTCCTCGTCTCCACCCACTGAGACTCATGAATTTTGGTTAAGTAACATTATTCCAATTATACCTTTTGGAATTCGTTTATAACTGTTGTTTAGAAGTGGGCCCGGCATGTTTGTGAAAGGTAAATCGAAAAACAATCCGCCAACAATTTAGAGGGTTATGTAGGGCTATTTAAGATAAATAAATGGATTACTTACATCGGTATCTAACAATTAATGAAATATGGATCCACTGTTACATACTTAAATTAAAAATAAGTACAAAAACACGATATATTGATAAAACATAGTTTTAATGGTAGTGACATATAAACTTCTTAGATTCTTCGAATTATTATAAACTTATAATTATTATAATCTTCTTAGAATTATTATAAACCATAGACGGTTTGTGACCAGTTAGGCTTGACTTTGAAAGAAAATTATTAAAAACATTTTAGTCGATTTAAATTGAAGATGATATTATGAATAAATATTTTTTAGATTTTAGAATATATATTGAATATACTGCTGGGTAATATTTATGTATATAATATCTCCAGGTATAGGAGCAACTAGGAATATTGATTAATTCTCATTCTTTTCCGAATCACTGATATATTTAAAGTAGCGTTGGAAACTGTCGACTAAAAGCAGTCGAAACAGTCGACGGTCAAAGAACTAGAGACTGAAAATAATAATTACTATTTTCAGTCAAATGTACGGTTCGGCTGTTTTTTCAATTCATGGTGTCAGACGAAGATGTACGAACCCTTTCTTGTATAAAATGTGAGAGAGTAAAGAACGAAGACAATTGCTTGGAGCAGTCAATTATATTTGTGCTTATATTTTCCAACGATAGTATAAGCGACACAGAGATGTACATATACCTTCACGTACGAACTTAAAAAAGGAAACAAATCATTACTGAATACTATTAACATTCAATTAATAATTTCGGTTTAAAAGAAGTAGAATTACTTTTATATTTGAATGTTTTGTGGATCTGTAAAAAGGAATAGAATTTTTCTATGGAATCGAATGGTATCCCACAAATATTTTATCGTATTTCAATATGTTAATTATTATTTTTAAGTAATATACTATAATAAATATAGGCAATACAATAGAATTCTAACAAAACCTAAAAATTAAAGATGTACAATAACCATAAATCTTATATATAAAAATGAATCGCAAAATATATTCCTAAGCGCATAACTCAACAACGCCTGGACCAATTTGGCCAAATCTTTTTTTAAAATGTTCGTTGAAGTTCAGGGATGGTTTTTACGGCGAGAAAAATTAGAATTATTGCTGGAAAAACCCTAAAAATAGCCCTTTTTGTTTGAATTTGTTTCGTGTATCAGTTGACAATTCATCTGTCATCTGTCAAAAGTCATCTGTAACAGACAACTTTTTTTTTTTTAAATTTGATATGACTTGAACTCAAATCCTTTTAATCCGTACGAATTGTTTTATTTATTTAAAATTTTTTATTTGTTTAAAATTTAATTCAAATTTTAAATAAATAAAACAATTCGTACGGCTTAAAAGGATTTGAGTTCAAGTCATATCAAATTTAAAAAAAAAGTTGTCTGTTACAGATGACTTTTGACAGATGACAGATGAATTGTCAAGTGATACACGAAACAAATTCGTATATCGTGTTTTGTGCAGAGTGTTTAGTTAGTTAGTGTTTGTTTAGTTCGTGATTAGTGAAAAAATAATTTATATTTGATATGCCTCCTATAAGACGAAGCAATTTAGGTAGAAGAACCAGAAATGCTATAAACCAAGCTAATTACCGATCTAATCGTACTGCACAAGAACGTGACGACGGAAATGAACGTGAAAGAATTCGGATATCACAAACGCGTGAAGCGCGAGCGCGACATTCAACTAATAATCGCGCAAGTTTGAATCCAGCTGCTTTCAGTTACGATGTGTCAATTGACTACAGTAACTACCAATGTGTTGTTATTGGTTCTATGAACTTGGTTTGCTCACACTGTAAGGCATTAAAATACAAAAACGAAGCCAATGGATTGTGTTGCGCAAATGGTAAAGTGAAATTGATACAATTGGATCCACCACCAGAACCATTGTACTCATTGGTTTCAGGAATAGGAACAGATTCTATACACTTTTTGACACATATTCAACAATATAACAATTGCTTTCAAATGACTTCATTTGGGGCAACAAATGCAGTTCGGGAAAATTTTATGCCAACTTTCAAGGTATGTATTATAGCAGTTACTCATAATTATTTTAGCGAACAAAATTTTCTGTCACCAAAGTTAAGATGTGTTACTAATCTTCAATTTCTTAATAATTACGAAATATATCACTTAGTCATCATATTATATGGTGATTCAGTTTCAGTGACACTTTTATTATATTTTATATTTGATAGATATTAGTTAAAACTAAATATATACTTTTTAAGATCAAATATTATTTAAGTTTGATCATTGACAATCCATTAATTTATACCACACCATAATATTTTTTTTATTTACAGATACAAGGGCAAATATATCACAGAGCAGGTTCACTGTTACCAGTGTCAGATAGCGACAACAAATTCCTGCAAATTTATTTTATGGGCAATTCACCACAAGAAATTGATCTGCGTTGTGCACATAACAATTTAGTAAAAAGGTCTATTGTAGAAAAATTACAAACTTTATTTCATCAACACAATCAATTGATTATATTGTTTAAAATTGCCCTGGATCTGATGCCATCCGATAATCACAAAATTGTAATCAGAGCTGATAAAACACCTGCAGGTCAACATACAAGACGTTTTAATGCACCAACTATTGATGAAGTTGCTATCGTTGTAGTTGGAGAAAACTTGGAATCCCGTGATATTGTTTTACATCGTCGGAATTTTCAATTACAACCTATAAAGGAAACACACCGCTCATATGATGCACTGCAATATCCCATTATATTTTGGCAAGGTGAAGATGGCTACGATTTATCAATAAAAATGATAAATCCCATTACAGGTAACTAAAATATTAGTTTAGCTATGGCGATAATATCTCAGTCACTATATTATGTATTTTAATTTTATATTTGAATGTTATTAAAACAAAATCTGTTTACAGGTTCTGAAACCAACAAAAAAGTCAGTTCAATGAACTATTATTCATACCGCCTAATGATTCGGGAAAATGCAGATAATCACATATTGAAATGTCGGCGATTATATCACAAATATGTTGATGACATGTATGTTAAAATTGAAACGGAGAGATTAACATTCATCAGGTTGAATCAAACCAAATTCCGATCTGAAGAGTATATTCACCTTCGAGATGCGATTAATACTGATGGAAATGCACAGAATGTCGGTCGGATGACTATTCTTCCAGCAACATACATCGGAAGCCCTCGGCATATGCACGAATATGCTCAAGATGCCATGTCGTATGTTCGTCATTATGGTACAGCAGATTTGTTCATCACATTTACATGCAATCCGCAATGGATAGAAATTAAGCAGGAGTTATTACCTGGGAAATCATCCATTGATCGTCATGATATTACAGCCAGAGTCTTTAGACAAAAGTTGAAATCTTTAATGAATTTCATCGTAAAACATAATGTGTTTGGTGAGACACGCTGCTGGATGTATTCTGTGGAGTGGCAGAAACGAGGATTGCCACATGCACACATTTTGATTTGGTTGGTTGAAAAGATAAGGCCAAATGAAGTTGATGCAGTGATATCAGCTGAAATCCCTAATGTACAAGTAGATCCTGGATTGCATGAGGTAGTTATCAAAAACATGATACATGGTCCCTGTGGAACTCTTAATCAAAATTCACCGTGTATGATGGATGGTAAATGTTCAAAACGATATCCACGGACATTAATATCGGAAACAATTACTGGTAATGACGGTTATCCATTGTATCGTCGCAGATCGACAGCAGACAATGGAAAATCAACAATTGTCAAATTAAATTAACAAGATATTGAAATAGATAATCGTTGGATTGTTCCATATTCACCCATTTTATCAAAGACATTCAAAGCACACATCAACGTTGAATCTTGCCATTCAGTGAAATCGATTAAATACATTTGCAAATATGTAACCAAAGGGAGTGATATGGCTGTGATTGGAATTGGTGCAGAGAATTCTAATGATGAAGTTACCCAATACCAAATGGGCCGCTATGTCAGTAGTAATGAAGCAGTTTGGCGAATATTTTCTTTTCCTATTCATGAGAGACACCCTTCTGTTGTTCACTTAGCTGTGCATTTAGAAAATGGACAAAGAGTGTATTTTACAGCACAGAACGCAGTACAAAGAGCTGCTCAGCCACCATCTACTACATTAACCAGTTTTTTTGAGACATGCCAAAACGATGATTTCGCACAAACATTGCTATATTCTGAAATGCCAAAATATTATACCTGGAATCAATCCTCAAGGAGATTTATACGACGGAAACAAGGAAAACCAGTTCCAGGATATACAGATGTATATTCCACCGATGCGATTGGCCGGATTTATTCAGTACATCCAAGCAATGATGAATGTTTTTATTTACGACTGCTATTAGTCAATGTACGTGGCCCAACATCATTCCAACAGTTACGAACTGTTGATGGTGAATTGTGTGGATCCTACAGAGAAGCCTGTCAACGTTTGCAATTGCTTGAAAATGACGCTCATTGGGATCAAACTCTCAATGATGCTGTAATATCATCACACACTCATCAAATACGAACATTGTTTTCTATAATCATATCTACATGCTTCCCATCAAACCCAATTGATTTGTGGATGAAGTACAAAGATTATATGTGTGATGATATTTTGTATCAAATACGGAATAGAATGGGAAATCCAAATATACAAATCAGTGAAGAAATTTACAATGAAGCATTGATTTCAATTGAGGACATGTGCTTGATAATGTCAAACAAACTATTAATTCAATAAGGCCTGATCGCGCCCAATCGTCCAATGCATGACGCTTTTAACCAAGAGTTGCATCGAGAAAGACTGTATGATCTCAACGCTTTGAATGAATAAATTCAAACAAATCTTCCACTGTTAAATGAACAACAGAAGTATGTATTTGAAACTCTTATGAAAGTAACAAATGATGAAACTGGAGGGATTTATTTCTTAGATGCACCTGGTGGTACAGGAAAAACTTTTTTTATTTCATTAATATTAGCAACAATTCGCTCACAAAATAAAATTGCACTTGCACTCGCTTCGTCGGGAATCGCAGCAACTTTGCTTGAAGGTGGTCGAACAGCCCATTCAGCACTAAAATTGCCATTAAATATGCAAAGCAATGAAACTCCAACCTGCAACGTTTCGAAGAACTCTGCAATGGCAAAGGTTTTGCAGCAATGTAAATTGATTGTTTGGGATGAATGCACGATGGCACATAAAAAATCTTTGGAGGCTTTAGACAGAACCTTAAAAGATCTACGTAGCAATAATAACCGATTTGGTGGTGCAATGATTTTATTAGCAGGAGATTTTCGTCAAACATTGCCAGTGATTCCACGATCAACGCCAGCTGATGAACTCAATGCATGTCTAAAGTCCTCCAATTTGTGGAAACATGTTAAAGTACTTCATTTAAGCAAGAATATGCGTGTCGAGTTGCAAAATGACCAATCTGGAAACATATTCTCTAAACAACTCATTGACATTGGTAATGGCAAATTTCCTATAGACATGTTGACGGCTTGCTTTTGCTATGACTATAAACAAGTCCCAGGGGCAATCATTAAGTGTTTGTGGTATTAATCTAGAAAACCCATGTTTCTCACATGGTCAATTGTATGTTGCCTGTTCCCGTGTTGGAAAACCATCAGATTTGTTTATCTATGCGCCAGGTAATCAAACAAAAAACATCGTATACCACAAAGCAATATAATGATAATAATAATAATAATTATGATTCACATGATTAACAATAAAGCGATTACTTACTTTTCAATCCTTATATATGTTTTATTTAATTATTTTTTATTCACAACGCCCTATCACCAGGGTGATGGTTCTGTTCAGGAGAATTTTTTAAAATACGTAGGCACAAAAACTGCCACATTACAAATCTTTTTGACAGGACGAAGTCTGTCGGGTCAGCTAGTAATAAATAAAAATTAAATATATACTAAATCATAGAAAAAAAAATCCAAATAAAATCCAATCCAATTAAAAATGATTGCACAATATTATTGAATGTTGTGTGAATGTGAATGTGAATTTATTATTGAATGGAAATATTTTTAACAAAAATCGAGAGAGTAATCGAAATATTACCTATTATTGCCATAAAAAAAGTAAAATTATTTTACTATTTATCAGTCACAATTTTAATCTTTTTGTCCTATTGCATTAACAATCTTGAAAAATATCGTACCAAAATGCTATAATATTAATATACAATATATCATTATTTACAAGCAAACTACCAAAAAAAAATTATAAAACTATATATATTACATATAAATCTATGTAAGCATAAATTGGGTACATTTTTTTCAAGGTCGCGGCTAGGACGACAGAGCCAGGACGTTAAAAATCAGTCGAATAAAACTAGTAGAACCAAAAATAGTAACTAAAAGTACACGACTGAAAACAGTCACTGGTAATAAGTAATTAAAGCAATGGAACCAAAAATAGCGACCGAAACAGTCGATAATTTAAAGTATTTATTCAAGTATTTATTAATTTATTTGTTTATTTATTGTATTTCTTTCATTATTAACTTTTTGTTTTCGAGATATCTTTCTTGGCGTAGTTTTATGTTCATTTCCACGAGTTTGTTTGATTCGATATTGATTAGTATAGCTGTTCATTTTCGTAGATATAACGAAATTATAAAATTAATTAAACCAAGTTCTTGAGGCTTTCGCATATTCTTGTTAAATTTAACAACTACCAAAGCGGTTTCAATACAAATCCGTGTAGTAAGTGTTAATAATTAAAACTATAAGCTGTCGACCTCAAGTTTCAAAAGTTGGGAACTTTTAGTGGCCAAATTTTCCGAAGATCTAAAGATAATTTTTTTACCGTCAAATTGATTACGACTCGTGGTTATTAATAATTCTACTTATCCTACCGATATGAATTTTTGAATTTCCTAATCTATATGTTTGAAGAAAATGTATAAAGTGAATTCTCAAGGTTAAGCCATCATCTTTATAATTATTTTTTTAAAACAATTATAATAAAATTGTTATTTTCTGATACATGACATATGATTGTAGTTATGCTTATTACTCTACTAATATGATCAAAATATATTAAGATGCAAAAATCGTATATAATTCGTCAAAATAAATTCATAGTTATAGTAAAAATATGTATTATTAAAATCGTCTTTGGGAGACGTTTGCTAATCTTAGAGTGTTTGAATTCAAGACGAAATAAATATATATTCTATATATGTAGATTCTTTTTGTCTGCTTTTTCTTTTAAAATAATTCTGATTGATGCAAATGCAAATGATGCAAATGCTCTAGAGTATTTGTATTTAACTTCTTATTAGTTTAAAGGAAGTTTCTTTTTATAATCATGTTTCGATTAATATAATAGAAAATTGACTATTAAGTCATAAACATCATATATTTCGTAGAAAAACTCGTTAAACTACAAAATATAACTTTGTATAAACTCGACAGTTAACAAGCAATTTAAAATTGTAAATTGCTTTTTGACTAATAACCATAAATCACACAAAACAAATTCCGTTTTAACCCAATTTTCATCCCTTAAAAACCGATAAATTTCTTTCGATGAATTTTGGTTTGGATATTCTACGTGTTAACATTATTGATCGACAGTAAATAATATTTTTGCAATATATTTATATCAGAAATGTATAAATCAAAATGTAATTAAATATATTTTATCAATTAAAATAGTTATATTCAGAAAAATGGTTACTATATCTATTTTAAGTATATTTTTGTCCTTTTTCACATCTCCGGAAAGTGCCCAGTATTTTAACGATTTCTAAATAGTGTTATGATCTATTTTTTGGCTACCGGTATTTATTAAATTATTTCACCTGGAATGCCATCAATTCCAGTTGCTTTTCTATTTTTGAATTTTTTTATCTCGAAAATATCTTTACTCTTTGCTCAATTTCAATCTCTTCAATTTCTTTCTAACCCTTCCAATTTTTCTGTTAATTTCTCAAATTTTTTCCTATTTTCATCGTTCATTACCGGGTAATATCATCTCTTTTGCGCTTTTAATGTCTTCGGTGGTGTCTCATTGCAACCTTAAACGCTTTATGGAGACTTGCGAACTGTTCGTTTGTTTCCTTTTTGTTGTTCGTTAGAATGATACGTGTTTCTTTTATAGAAACTTTTATATCATTAGTTCCCAATTTGTGGTACTCTAATCCTACTGGACCTTTAAATAAATTCCAGTTCAACCATTATTAGAGCAGCATCAATTGCCATTGTACTAAGCCTACTACTATGTATAGCTTACTGGCGTAGCGAGAAGCGTAATTGTGTTTGCGCGGTTTCAACGTCTGACAGTTTTTCCCGGGGACACTTACCGTGACCCTCACTGCGTCACCTTACCAAGCTGCGTCCCATTTTGCGCGTGACCTAAACAGTAGGTCCTGTCCACATAAACCCTAGTAGGTTATATCGAGAATCCAAAATATTTTTAAAAAATTAAAAAATTTCAATTAATTCACTAATTTATGTAATAGTTTTACAATGGCTTTAAAAAAAACATGAAAGAAAAACATAAGACTTTAAACGGATTTTACATTATTAGAAGGTGTTAAAATCGTGAGTTCATCAAATAATCATGACACTAAAGAATTAAGACATTAAAATTCCTTTTCATGAACCACAAAGGCTGCAATCATCTAAATTACGGCCAGTTAAAACGCCCACTATAGGAACAGGATAAAAAAAAACAACAAACAGTACCTGTTCGCTTTTGCGATTCTATTTTATGGGCAGCTGAACGGCCCCGGTTTAGAAAGAAACTGAACGGAAAAAAGTAACTAATGGAATAAACGACCAAGTTAATGTTCCATTCGCTGTATGAAAAAAGAAAGCCGCTCGGATAATTAGTTTCAAAGAAAAATTGATGGTTCTCGGACGAAAAAAAAATGAAGAAAATTTGCCAATATTTGTATTCGTATTTGGTGGTCTTTTATATATAGCAACGTCATTAACTTTATGTTTCAGGGTTTTCGGATATTTCGTATCGGTTATACATTTTGGTGTAATCCTTATTAATACTGTGTCCAACATTTTTTTTTTCGTTTGTTATGTATCATATATTTAATTCAGTTGTAGGGAAGACGATATAAAGCTTCGCTTATGAAATATATATAATTTATGAAATATTTAAATACAATGATGAATATGAATATCTCATTTAAATTAGTCTTAAAATCAATTTACTATGAATTAACTAAGTGTTTTTCACAGCAGAATAATGAAATTCCAAATAAAATTTTAAATCAAGATATACAAATAAAAAAAATACTATTCATTATATTCAAAGACTAAATGAATAAAATTAAGAAGAAATCGAGATATGCTTATCCAGAAACTGGAGTAGGCTAGCACGCTGATGCTACAAGTGAAATACTTTGTATTGTCATACTAACATTAATATCTTGAATATCTGTATTAAGTCACGTAGCACTTCTATATTTACAGAAGAAGGAGAAAAAACCTTATTAAGACAATTAAGACAGCAGAGTAGACAGATAGCAGTTTACTATTATGGGCTTTCACATATGATGTTCGCGATAACGGTGACTATTGGTGAAAATGAGAATTATCAATATAAACAACTGTTAAACAACCTAACCTGCTTATTAAATTCGACGGTCTTGACGTTTTCCTACATAAAATTATAGTAATAGAATACTAAATGTTGTATTTTTGACATTCATTGTTTTTGTCGCTGAATTTGGGGAACTCTACTGTCAAAACCCATCAAGTTTCATAAATTTATGTTGTTGCTGTCCCGTCATATCCCAGTCGTCAGTGTTGTATTTTACAATTTAAATTTGATGACTTTTATGTCAATTTTGAACGGCTTGGAGGTGCAAAAGTTTTCGAAAATGGTGAATTTTAAAACATATTAGGCGAAAATCAGATAACTTTCAGACAGTTTAGAAATTAATGAATTAACTGTTTCTAGACGTTTGAAAGTGATAGAAATGATTATCTAAAATTGATTCTATATGAATTGACAGTATATATATCAAAAATAATTTTCTGATTGGTATTGTGACTGACGAAGTGGATCTGCTATGATAATTCCAAGAACTAAAAGTTATGGGTTACTCCAGGGTTGACATCAAAGAGGAATGGAGAAATAACCATATTGCTGTGCATATTGGTGGATTAATAAGGTATAGTGTGTTAGCAGCTTCTAAAACCTGTTAGAATCAAATTGTACTGAAGATTCTGTAGATGTCCCCCACCATCAAATGAAGAGGTTATGTAAGAAATTTTTTAAGTTAAAATAATACTTAAATTCTTTAATTAAAAAAAATATTATGAGCACTATCATAGTTTATCGTTGCAATACTGAACATGGGTATTTGTAATTTTTTGGAGGTGGATTTCAAATGGGCTCAGAAAGGTGAACAAATAATCGCTACGCTTAAAAATGAATAAGGAATACAAATTACTGTAACAGAAAATTTACAAATAGACATGAAAGTTATTTTCTTAGTTCTTAATACTATGTAAATTACATGCTGTACTAGAACATAAATATGCGTTATATACAACGAAACTCTAACGAAACGGATATGTTACGTAGTTCCATTAAAGAGAACATATCTGTTAAAGTTATAATAAGCTATATTAATAATATATCATCTAAGAAAGTATTGATCCTACTCAAGATCATCTTAATTTGTGGTTTATTTCAGATGCGATTCATGTAAAATAACTGAATAAGCAATAGCAATAACTAAACAAGAAATTATCTTTTATTGACTAATATGAATAGTTATTGTGTCATTTAAGGTATTATATATTTAATTATCATTAAATTGCATACATATGTGGCTAATATTTTTTAAATATAATTCTTAGAATCATTTAATTTAGAAACATTTCAAATATTAACACAAAACACTTTTTGTTTTCAGAATCGATTTCAGTTTTCTTATTATATAATAAGCTGAATCGGTGAAGCTGTTCGAGATTTTGCTACCCTAAGGTGGAGTGATATCCTTCTGTATGTTTTCGAAATTCGAAACTGTTGCACTCTGACAAAAGTAATCTTTTAAATGCGATGCTTGAGGTAAATGCTACATGCTTTTCTCGGAGATCTTATTATAAATGAGGTTAGTCGGTTAAGATACAACATTCTGTGCACAATTGAGGAACAAATTGGAAGTCAGATTACAATGGTCTCTACATGCCTGTTTAATAAAAAATTAACGAATTTCGGACAGACATTTGTAACAAAATCGAATTTTAAGATGGAAGACGCAGAGAATAGCTCCAAAAAAGGCATGGGTGAAAATTATAGAAAGCAATTTGGAAAATGGCAGACGTTGTGCATTAACATTGTCCGAAGTGAAACTTATTAAAGAATATTCGAAACTCCTGAGGTACCAATAGCAGTGTATTGGTTGAGAAGTAGACATGATACTCAAGTGGCAGCTACGGATTGATGATGAAGATAATTATGAAAAATGCGTGGTTTGACGTCACTTGAACTAACAGGTCAACTGAAAAGTCTCCGGTCTGCTGTAAAACACTTTATTTTTGGCAAAATTAGTTTTTTTAATTAAAATAATTCCCTTCAAATGTGATACACTGATTATAACGACCCTCCAACTTTTCTATACCATTTTTATGGTACGATTTGTTTTTTGCTTCAAAATGGACCTCCGTTTCGGCGATCACCTCTTCCTTCAACGAAAATTTCTTACCAGCGAGCATTCTTTTGAGATCTGAGAACAGGGAATAGTTGCTGAAGGCCAGATTTGGGGAATACGGTGCATGAGGAAGCAATTCGAAGTCCAATTCATGGAGTTTTGCCATAGTTTTCACTGACGTGTGCCACGGCGCATTGTCTTGGTGAAGCAGCACTTTCTTTTTTTTGAATGCGGCCGTTTTTCGGCGATTTCGTTCTTCAAATGGTCTAATAATGCTATGTAATCAATAAAAAGTCAATAAAAAATTATTACATGCGTATCCGAAAATCCAGACATCATAACCTTGCCAGTCGACTGTTGCGTTTTCCCACGCTGTGGAGCAGGTACATCGTGTGCAGTCTTCTCGGATGACTGTCGATTGGACTTCGGAGTGAAATGATGGAACCTTGTTTCATCCATTGTCACATATCGACGCAAAACTCGAGTTTATTACGCTTGATCATTTTCAAACACTGCTACGAATCATCAACTCGTCGTTGCTTTTGTTCAAAAGTGAGGCACCCACTTTGCACAGAGATTTCTCATACCCAAATATTCGTGAATGATATAATGTACACGTTCAGTTGATATCTTTATAGTGTATGCTATTTCATTCAATTTCAATTTACGGTCGTTCAAAACCATTTTGTGCATTTTTTAACGTTTTCTTCTTTAACAACCTCTTTTGGGCGTCCACTGCGTTCACCGTCTTCGGTGCTCATTTCAACACGTCTAAACTTAGCACACCAATTCTTGATGGTTGATTTTCCTGGAGCAGTGTCCGGAAACTCGGCATCAAGCTACATTTTTGCTTCAACTTCATCTTTTGAGGGTTAGTGCTAACTAAAAACAAATATATTTAATTCTAGTACCGCCATCTATGTATCAGGCCGGGGACTTTTCAACTGACCTGTTTGTAGGAGTCACATTTATTTGCTTTAAATTATGTGTAATAAATTCTAATGATTATAAAATTCCGTATATTCATTCTTAGTCAATTTACAAATTCAGATAGTAGGAGATACAGCTTACCCTTTTAAATTATTAACTTTTTTAAATGTAATTTCAACTAAGTATATCTTCTTATGTCTAGATATCATGAGTAGAATCTATATATGATCCATATATGAAGTATGACTAGAATCCATATACCACCCAATACACCGCTTCAATTTACACTGAATTTAAACGACCATCACTTCCGGATCATAAAATAACGTTTTATATTTTGAAGGCGGTGCACTATCGTAAAATTAAACAGTGCTTTATTGTCTCGCATCGCAAGCTTTTTTATGACCCAATAAAATAAATTGAACACAAAAATAAAATAAAAAATACACATTACAATGGACAATAAAGAATGGTGGCGAAGAGTGGCGCACCAGCTTGCAATAATAACCGTCAATTAAATCAGGGGAAATTAGGTCGCACGGCACTTAAGCTCATGTCCATACGGTGTATGGTAAACTCAAAGGGAAAGGTAAATTCTACTCGTAGGTAAACCGATGAAATGTGTTTAATTATAATTTCATCCTTGCAATTAAATCGATAGCATTCACTGAATACGCGAATGTGTATCGATGCCAGTGGTTGAGGTATCGAGCAGCAAATATCAAATGACCAAAACCACGTCTGCTTATTAGCGCCTAAAGCCTTGGTATCGGGAAAGTTCAATGGATCATTATCTTTGTTATGATTTTTATTTATTATTATATTTTAGCTATTATGTTTATTAATTTAAAAGTAAATCGTCACTTTTTTCGATTAAAATAAAATTGTTTTAAGTAGATTAAAATATTTTGTTTATAAATCCTACACGATTCATAACTGATATAGTCGATAGGATTCTAAGAATATTACAAGGCTTTTAATTTTTGAACGCATTTAATTAACTGGAATATATTTATTTATCTAGGAAAAAGATATGTTGTCCTCCGCTATTCTACTGAAAGCTGAATGGTCACCGAAGGTGGACTGAAGTTGCTGAAAGTTCCCTTAGTCATGGACTGTAAGAATTAGGAAACATCATGTTTTGAAAAACACCTCCTAATCTATGGGTCGCTCGCCCAAAAGTTGTAACTTCAAGGTGTAAATCCACCAAAGACGGTAGTCTATATCCAAGCGGGATAATATCCACGTACATTCCATTGGTTATTTCTCTAAGAGGAATTCTTATATATCCTGACTGATCGACATTTTTTGTTCGCCGCATCTCATGTATGTCATTTCTGGGTTAGTTTTGGCAGGTTTCATTTGCAACAAAATTCTCTGTCACCATAGATTATAATTTCGCGATATATATTTAACACATTTACTACTTGTGCTGTTTCTACAGAAACTTCGTTGCTATGCAGGCGATATAGTTGTTTTATAAGATTTGTTGTTTCAAAAATCCAGTACTTCAGATATGAGACTATTTTGAATAACATCAATTCAATTTTGGTGGCCGTAACAGATGAAGTGTCATCTATTTAACATATTCCATCATGAAAGACTAAGAGCTATTTTCGTAACTTGAAATATCCAAATTCCAGTAATTCATGGACGTAGATTGCTGTTTAAGACTTTGTTGTTACTATATTCGAATAGTTCAAAGCTACCGCTACTTATGAATATATTATAAAATTGTTTACTATACGAACAGAATTGTGTTATTCTTGTTGATAACATAACAATTCAGCATACATTGGATTTAAAATATGAAAGAACAATGGTAAATGCAGAATGCAAGGTTCAATTTTTAAAAGTTATAAAATCCAAACAGTATCAATTTTATTTATGGTGGAAATGTTAGCTGCCAAATTTATAACACATCATTTTCAACAACTTCGAACCGGTATCAATCATATCATTCCAAAATTTAATGATAACAAGAACAGAGAAGAAAAAATTAGACAGCATTTTGCTAGGATATAAGAACAGTGTACAGTGATACTATAAAATAATTAATATGTTAACAAAAGTAAACCTAGATCAAATTAACAAAATATAAAATTATCAACGATAGCCTAATAAGCTAATGACAAGGAAAATACGCGCATTATTACATAAGAGAATAGATAAATACATTATTGTTTTGTAAAAATAATAATGTGTTGACTGAGAGTTGTCTCAGGTTGAAAGTACGATAATCCATTTATTTTAGGCTAGTAAATGTACAATATATTAATCAAGAGCTCGAGGTAGTCAATTATATAATGGGGTTTGTGGATCAAGGATAGTAGCGATCATAGTTGATCATATTTGGAGATTTTTAGGAGAATTTCACTGCTTTAATATATAGTGGTGATTTTTTCGTTTGGTATTAATTATATTGGCTGGGTTTAACCTAAACGATTTTGGTCTTTTTTATTTATATGGATATTTTTATATATAAGTTTATTTATATGGATCTTAGAGTTCTTGTTAATTGTTGAAATATGTACATTAATTTAAATATGGTGTTTTTATAAAAATAGAAAGGCATATAGAAATTATTTTTATTATTTCATTTTATTCAATAATTTTTGTAATGAAATATTTTATTTCAAACAATTTTCAATGTTTAATTCCCTCCTTATATATAGTTTCAACATTAAATCAATTATTTATCAAATTTGTGTATATTTATATATAAAAATTAATGGTGATATATATTAATTATATTTTTATTATTTCGTTTTGTTCAATACTTTTTAAAATAAAATGTGTTATTTCCATAATTTTACCATTTTTATTTACCTCTTGAACTTATTTACCTGCTTATATATATTATATATATTTTCGAGATTAAATATAATAATCACGATAAAAAAATGTAAGTAAACAAAGCTGTATGTACGCATGCGCTAAACTAGGATTATACTCTTTTAAAATTAGATGGAACTCAATGTGCCAAATCTGAGGATAGTTGTGAGGTAACGTATCCTCGAATTAGGTCAGTAGACAGTTTCGCTTAATGCGGGTTGTGCTACATGTTGATAAAGATATAATCTAATAATCTGAATATTTTAATAACAAGGAATGCTAGATCCTTTTTCTTAAAGTACTAAATTAGTGAGACTTTCGTAATTCGCATTGATTTGAAATTACTTGTAGTTAAGAATCATATTATTTTAATATAATCTTATATGGAATATAGGGTATTCATAAGGGAATAAAGAACAACATCAATAAAAAAAAGATAAATTTACTCAGTCCGTAATTTTTAATAAATCCTTACTGGCGACTCCTTTTCACTCCATAAATTCATAAATCAAAAGCCAAGAGAGCAACAACATTTCCTAATGCGCATAAAGGGAAAATAAAATTACATTATGCGAACGTACGGCGTAAAGAAATCTCCATCTCTAACCCGGTGCCCTCAGTCGACTTTTGGCGCAGAGGCGACGCTAATCCACGTCGCCGTGACGCGGTTCACGCCTCCTCCTGAATTGGATTCCGTTTTATTCATTTTGCGATATGCAGATTGCGTGGCATTGGAGTAATTCCGTCTGGAATTATATGGAGATTATACGGAAGATTGCCACTTTTTTCTTTGCACTCGAAGAGGTTTAACTGGTTCATATTGGATATTGATAACCATTCAATCTTACTTTTGAATATAATAAATCTAATTTATATGTCTTTTTTATTTTTAATGCCATTTTTATTTGAATCTGACTCATTATACTGTAATGAATAATATTTACAATTAAGTATACAACATGATATTAATTTTTAATGATGTTCTATGAATACATATTAATACCAAGAACACTCTTAAATTAATTTAAATGATTCTATGAGATGATCCAGAAGTATTTGATGATGTTAATTTTAATCTAATATAGAAATACTAGCTGAATCGGCAAACGTGGTTTTGCCATATAAGTTATTTCTTGAGAATATTTTGGTAGAAAAAAATAATTAACTTATTGTAATTTGTGGAGTAGGTGTGAGGATATGGTATATGAGTGAAACAGGCATGGAGCGCTGTGAACGATAACGGAATATAAAAATTATAAAACAATAACGAAGTAGAGGCTTTATCCGGGCAGTTCACACTAGCACCCATACCGAAGGGGTAATCGTTATTTGGTCGGCGATATTAGTACCATAGGCGGTTTAGCAATATCGGGTTCTCCTATAAATCCAAGGAGTGTATCTGTATTTTCTTTTGTTAAGGAATTTCTGAAGTCCATACATAGTTCTAATCTAGGTGAGCCGTGGACAGTCGTTCAGTGTGTGGTAAAATACAGAAGGACAAGGTGGACAAGGCTAAGGCAATGTGACGAAGGGAAGGAACGCGAGAAGAGGAGAATAAATCAGCTTTAACCTCAAAGAGCCTGGACTCATGGGCCTAACGACATTGCATTTCGTCTTGGTAGAACACGGAACGAATGGGGTAAGGTCAGTATGGATACAAATATTTTAGATGGGTTGGGGGGGGGTATGGTCGGTTACGGATGATCTACAGTGAGTCGGTGACCATGGGATTGCTGTTCCAGAAATCGTACAAGGGCTTTTCGGGAATCGGTAAGTATTAGCCATTTTTAGAAGGATTCTGTTGTAATGTAGTATAAAGTTTTGAATATCGAGAAGAGTTCAGCGGTCAATTGAACCCTGTTCATGCAGCTTCAAATGGAATGCCCAGTTGTCCACCACAAATTCATTGTCAAGTTCACTGCGAGATTTAGAGCCATCGGGGAAATGGGGTAGTATATAGGGAGGGGATGTAATAAGACAACGCGATCCCCTGAAAAGGAGATCAGCAATTATATGAGAGGTATGAGGACAGAAATCGGTCGGTAATTTTATGTATCCAATTTGATCTATGGTAACTTTTATATCGCCAATATCTAACAGTTGTTTTAACAATATTTCAGCCGACATCTTGAAGCATTTAATCACGCATATTTACTTTCGGTAACGACCAGAGTAAAATATTATTAAATTACAATATCGTAATTAAAAAATAGAGGTTGGTGATAAAAAAGTGAACTTTTAAGATTGTATGTATTTTTCAATGTTACATGATAAAACAATAAATATAAAAAATGTGTGTAAGTATCAAAAAAATATAATAAAGTTTTGAGATGGACCACTCTCTTAGAGGTATAAAAAAGAGACTGCGACCGATTCTCAGACCTACCAAATATACATATAAAATTTCATGAAAATCGGTCAAACCGTTTCGCAGGGGTATTGTAACAAACACTGTGACATAATAATTTTTATATTAGATATACTTTTAGAGCTACTAGCTGATATCCGCCCGCATCGCCAAGAACAGATCGTTGAATATTGACGTAAAATATAAATAAAATCCTTAATTTCAAAAGTCTAACAAAAATAAATGAGGGAAAAAATTTAATTTTAAGCAGGTTTTAATTTAAGCAAAACGCTCACGGTGCGACCAAGGTCTGTTTAAAGTCACCAGCTAAAAGAACAACTTCAACAAGGTCTTCAACCGATCCATAAGTTTATTACTCCTTATAATATCCTTTTACGACCCTCAAAAGCTTTCTTCTGAACGGTAATAAACTCGTTTTAAACGATATTTCTTTAATTCTATGTCTAGGGGATAGACAACAGAAGTCGACATTCACTTAAATGATACTGTGTCCACAAAACAGAATGGCGATAGCCTCATAATGCTAACTTCAGTATAGAGGCCGCGATGGAAGATTTTTTTATGACAGAAACCGGTGCTAGGCTGTAAAGGAAGTGGTGCTACGATAATACAATCTAGACCGGGTGTATGTATGGAAAGCCCCGAAGGACGCTTACAATACGGACTAGGGTTCCATTATATCGTTGTATTCAACTGGTGCTCTAATTCATATCATTGCCGGGTTATTGTGACGTTATTAGGGCTATGACTAGCAGCTGCGAAACAATGTCACATTCTAAGTTAACAATGTGCCCATATATACAAGTAAAAGCGTTTTGGCTTGGTTTCAGTAGCATCAGAATATCAACAAGCATCTTCACTGGCCTGTACTATGCGTTCCAGCGTTAGTAATCCAGCGTTATGAATCTCGCACTATGGAAATAGAACCGACCATGACAGTGTTTGAAATGTTGCCGTATCAACAGCTATTATGCCGCGGTTACAGTAGCGGTTGTGGTAATGTCACTTGTATATAGACATACGTCGATTACATTTTTCTGGTATCAAAAAATCAAAAAAAAATTAAAACTTCGTTTCGGATAGGACTTGTTCAAATTCCGTTCTTAATGAATTTTCATAGCGAGGAAGGAGTAATTAAGCCATATTTCAAGTTTTGTTTTCAAGTTATTTCCGATTAACTAATCGGGTGTGTAGTTTCATAGATTTGGTGATTGTATATCATTTTATATGCATATTAATTCATTTTATCACAGTTTTTCTCATATTTATGTTTAGTGTTATTACTTATTTTTATTTTGTAATGTTTGTATATTATTATAAAATTTTATTAGTATAGTTGGTTTTATGTATAATTTTTATTTGTTTTTTTTCTTTTAGATTCTCTCCATTCTATACCATATGACTACCATAGGAGTATCTTTTATTGTTTGAATATGTTAATTTATCTCAATATCTAGAGCGAGTAGTGAAGATCAATCTGCAAGGCTCTAAGGGATACAAATTTAAGTGGTTGATTACATAATTGACTAAACTGAACTAATTATGCTGGTTATGGTGTTTGCAAGTTTTTTGCTTCACATCCTTAAAATGTGAATATTTTTCAAATACGGCTATATGGTTACGATAGAAAGAAGGAATTAGTTATGAATAGACCCTATTTTTATGATTCTTTCTAATTACAATTTATCAGAATCACTGTAATTATTCTAATTAATTCTCACATAAATAATATATTCTATGACAAGCGACACTCATAAAATATTGCATATCTCCAAAAAGGATAAATAATTTTTTAAAAATGTGTTGGTTTATTGAGCCGAATCATAGTCTGATCCCAACTGAAATTTAAAATTTTAATAAATCCCAATATTTTATAAATGCGGAATCAAAATGTCTGCTAAAATTTAAATCCCCTGCCTAATATATCTGGAATATCAAAATGGTCATATTTTAATACAAATGGAAAATGTACAGTTTCATGCGGACAAATTATTTAATTTTATACCGAATATGGAAAGTATAATTCGTCATTAAAATGTTAACAATCAAATTTGCGAAATTCCAGCTGATGGAAACGGTTTGTTCATGGTTAATATGAATAATTCAGAAGTAATTCGAAATATTTTAAATAATGGCCACCACTTAAGATATAATATTGTGTTTCGGGTATGTTTATGAAATATCCTTTGAACTTCTAATTTTATGTATAAAGTATTTTTTGCAAAGCTAAAGCTTTTTTGAAAGCTTTTAAGAGCACGAAGAATGTCAGAATATTAAATTTAATCAATTGTTTGTTCATAATATCCTCGAGGGTTGCTGTAATTTATATTAATTTATTATGTTAACTTAATAGACAACGTGGATTAATATTGACATAAATGTTCAAAATAAGGAAATTAAATTAATTATTCAACGAGAGATCTGAATAACTTCACATAACAATGTCTATACAAAAACGAAAATGTCAAAAAATTACAGTTACTTGTGTATTTAGCACTATATATGTACAAGATATGAATTTCGAGTAATTTGTATTGTAAAGTGTACGATTCAAAAATATACTTGACAGTTTAGAGTTAGGTTGAATGGAGCAATATACTAACAACGATTTGAGTAGACTGATTATGGTAATTAAGCTAATTGTCACTATGGTGCATTAGTAGTCGAAATTTGGCACTGTTTGTTAACAATATTACACAATATTACACAGACAATTTTAGGAAATGACACTGGATAAATAGTTGTCTAAATGACATGATATTGATATGAACGACATGAGGTTTGAAGAAGACAGTGCCACAGGCTATACAATACTTTATTCAGTTACAGCATAAGGCATTCGTCGTAATTATGACGTTAGACCGAAAGCAGAATATATCAGACTCAATGCTAAATAACAAATAATAATAGCCAAAAAACAAAAAGCAAAAAATATACCTGACTAAAAATTTAAAAAATTGATTAGAATCAATTATCAATCTTATATGGGCTTATGGGGTGCAAATATGGACTTGAACTAAGACACAAAATCAACTACTAATGTAATAGTGTAAGCCAAAGTTCTTAGATCATTTACCAGTATTTATCACTACGTAACTAACGAAGAACTACACGTTGGCTTCGAAATAAAATAGAGTCTACACCACTTAAAATATGAAAGATAGTTACTCAATTGCAGAAATATGGAACACAACTATTAGAAAAATCACGGCAAATCAGAATATTGGAGCAAACCATCGCACACGAACTTAAATGATATCATTATGAAGTGTTAATTTTTTATTTGGAAAAGGCATATGCGTGTATCAGCTAAATTCAATGACTTTTATGTCAAATGGTCGAAGGAAATGTTGGTAAAAGGGCAAGGTTTTGAAAACGATATATTGGATGTATGTAATAGTTCGTACTATTTAATTTATGAGTTAATAAAAACTGTGTTTTCTATAATATTTGATCCATTTCTTATACAAATATTCTAATATATTATGCATGGTATTTAACAGTTATATAATATTATATTATGGAACCGTTTAAACATAACAGGTCCATTGAAGAGTCCTCGGCCTGACACATAGATGGCGCTACTAGAATTAAATCCGTATACTTTTAGTTAGCCCTAACCCTCAAAAGATGCGTGTCTATATCTGACAGCTGTCGGATCGTTAGTTTGTGAATTACAGCATTTTGAGGGAAGCAACTTTTGTTATTGTGAAAAAATGGATAAAAGGGAATTTCGCGTGTTGATAAAATATTGTTTTTTGAAGGGAAAACTTAAGGATGTCAACTGAATGTGTACATCATATCATTCACGAATATTTGGGTATGAGAAGGCTCTGTGCAAAGTGGGTGCCGCGCGAGCTCACTTTTGATCAAAAACAACGACGAGTTGATATGTCGATATATGTCAATGGTTGAAAGGTGGCTCCATCATTTCACTCCGAAGTACAATCGACAGTTATCCGAGTGGACTGCATACGATGAACCCGCTCCAAAGCGTGGAAAACAGTCGGCCGGCAAGGTTATGGCGCCTGTATTTTGGGATGCGCATGGAATAATTTTCATTGATTACCTTGAAACAGGAAGAACCATCAACAGCGACTATTATATAGTGTTACTGGACCGTTTGTAGGACGAAATCGCCGAAAAACGGTCGCATTTGAAGAAAAAGTACTGCTGCACCAAGACAATGCACAGTGTCACCAGGGCTTCGAATTGCTTCCTTACCCTCCGTATTCTCTAGATTTGGCCCCCAGCGACTATTTCCTGTTCTCAAGTCTCAAAAGAATACTCGCTGGGAAGAAATTTTCGTCGAATGAAGAGGTGATCGCAGTAATTAAGGAATATATTCGCAGGATTCGCACTAGCTGCTATCGCAACGCAACATATGCGACATTTATTTAAAAATTACTGATAAGCTTAAACATCCCCCTTTAAAAACGATATTGTTATTTAAATATTTTTTTTTAAGTCGAGTTTAATGTACCCATATATTTTCACCCACAAAATCAGTGCTGTTTTTACGAGTATTTAGAAAAATTGCCTCTAAGCTACAAATCTATTTCGCTTTTAGCGATTAATTTCAAGAAATTATTAAATACTTAAATGCATTTAGATTATAAAAATACATTTATGATAACAATGAAAAATATGAATACTTTTTGAAAAATATTCTTTGCCACTGCCCTGTTTTATTGGCAAGAAAATATTTGCCTTTGTAAATACAACTTATATATAAATGGCTTGTATTCTATGAAGTAATTCAATAGATTTATATCAGATATCCTCTCTATATAAATGCTTTTATAAGAGAAATTTCGATGTAACAAAAAAATAACATTTCATATTAGCTTTATGATATGTTTCAAATTAATTATGCAGAAAAATATTTGTTAAAAATATTTTATTTATAACTGAAATCGGCAGAAAATGAATGAAAAAAGAGATAGTCATCCTTAAAATAAAACCGATTCATAAAGAGCCACATCTTTCTATGTTCACATATTAAAAAAAAATAGATAATGCCCACAGGCAATTATAATAACAAACGACGATTAAGAGCGCTGATATTTATAGATTGTCAAGTGATTTAAGAACTATAGCAGAGTCAGGAGTCTGTAGGAGGTAGGAGGAACTCATTTTAACTTTTTTATTGTATTTCCAAGTTTGCTTTATACCAATGTCCTCGACTAATTTGCTAGTAACCAACTTAGAGACCATCTCAGAGACATCTGAACTTACCCAGCCTAATTGCTGACGTAACTAGGATTGTTATTCCTCGTCGGGTTTTATACTACTGTTGCCTGGATTCAAACACGCCACTATTACAGCAGTAGGAGAACCCTTACGTCGCCTTAACCAATGCGGATGCCAAGATGGTATTTTGCAATTTAATTATATATTAAAACTGGTCTTCTAAACTAACCAATTAATACAACGAAATGCTGTAGTTTTGTTCTCTCACTTTACATCCATTTTACTCGCGCACTATTACATATGTTTCCAAAGTTTCAATAACTGAATAATAGTTGTATACCATATAGTGGTATTGGTTTTAGCTGATCATAATTTTATTATGTATTAACATTTTGGATTAAGAAGCCAATACAGCCATCTGTATCTTGATGCCAGCTTGGCTAATTTCTTTTTAATTGACATTGACATTTTAATCTCGGTACCGACTTCAAAGTGATCAGTTAAAAGTTAAAATAATATTGTAAATAGTTAAATAGGCTTAGGTAGCTAAAAAAAGCTAAATTATGTGTATATAGTAGAATATAAAATACGTGTTGTCGATAGGTTAAATAAGGTTTTTGTTTATCTTTATCTTATTATTTCCACAATTATAATATACATATTTTATTTTAAAACGCTTTTTTTATGTTACAAATTTAAGTTTGATTATTTTTTTACGTTTTAGAGAGTTTAGATATTTATTCAATAAATTACGCAGTTATTTTATTACGTATTACAATGTGCAGGCCAAGTAAAGGTGCAGCCCGTACGAGGAAATATAGGAATAAAAACAATAATTGAAAATAAGGAACGATCTGAAATCTCTAACCGTTACACCGTAGAAGCATTTGCCTCCAATATTCCTACGTCTTCTCCTATGATATTATTAGTGCTTAAAAAGCAAACAATGGCTATTCCACTGAACGACTCTCGATTTTCCAAGTCAGAAATAAAATTATACACAAATATCTAATTATATTAGATAAAAAATATGTGGAATCTTTGTACGTACCTTTGAAATATGAGGATTTCGGTCAATTTTCACCCTCACCACAAACAGATCCAAACTTGGTTCCAATGGAACTACCTCGGAAGTGCACTCTTTCAAATAAAAAAAGAACTTTGAAAATCGGTCAATAATTGGCGGAGAAATATGCGAACACACTATTTTGAAGTCGGTTAAAAATATTGAATTGATTTATTGTTTTACGAAAAAAAAAAGGATAAAAAACTAGAACATTGAAATTATTGAAGGAATAATATTACAAAAACGAAATAATAAGTGACACTTGCATAATTGAATATAATTTAGAATAATTAGATGACATTAACTTACCGTGAAGTGAACTATTTAATATGGAACATATTTTCTGTACAGATATTATATGAATCTATAAGAAATCCATAAAAATGCAATGATAAATCTATTATTTAATTTAAAATGGAAGCGAATTGTTCAAAACGTCAATGGCGTAAATACCGAACAGACAATCCTTTATCTGAGCGTGGATAAAGTAACGCGATTTTCCAGTATTAAGGTTATGATTCATGTTATTGAATTTGATATTTTATGTGACGACTCAACGCAAATAATTGTCTTCCGGGCGTATTTTCTATGAAATATTGTCGTAAATAGTAAAAATACAAAATACTGATATATAAAGGATAAAACTGCGTTATGTTATTTTAAATACAAACAACTTGTAATACCGTTTTAAACGTTTATTCATTAATTTTTTCTTATTTCTTTTAAATTGTTAAATATGATATCAAAGTACTTCATTTTATTATTATTTTATTTAGCTATATGCTTTTTTATATTGATATTAAATATTTAATAATGCTAATTATAATTTTAGTTTAAATGCAGAAAATCAGATCAAATTGATTCATTAGTCGAAGTCCGTGCTAGGGAGCCCTATATCCTTTCGTTTTATCACTACCCAAGTAGCAGATATAATAAATAAGATATTATCATTTATATATTGTTATCATCGTTTTTAGCCATCTTTAACAATACATTGCTTTTGACAATTTTAAATTAAGGGAGATGTTACCCAGACAATTTACAGAATAGTTAAAATCATTTATTTTAGGTAGATTCTTCATAGTTAAGAATGAGGATTGACTATTAAAAAAAAAAATTACCAACATATAATAAAGCACTTTTGTATAAATAATTCCTTAAGCCCATATGAACAAACGGAATTAAAATATGGTGTTGTGCCAAGAAGAATAATCTGGACATAATTCAGTGGTCTCAGAACGAACTATGTTATTAGGGAGTGTCCTCAACGATCCATGAGAATTGACAAATAGTGATCTCCATAGAGACTTGGCAATGGATGGAATTAACTAGGCCATGAAAAGATAACCAAAAGTCGTAAACCAAGAGAGGCAGGCCTGCTTCTCGAAGGCGCAATCGGACAAGATGACTCAAGAGCATTAGATGCCCTTTGAGTTAGTGTAATATGTCGGTAAAAAGGTGGTTTTGATTGTAAGTTGTTACGCGTGTCCGACATCGCGAGCAAAGTAGAAAAGAATGTAGAAAAGAAAAAATTTATATATATATATATATATATATATATATATATATATATATATATATATAAACAAATAATTCTTTTATTTAGTTACTTTAAATCTTGTATTTTTAACTATAGATTGGTCAAATTATTTTTTAATTTATAATTTCTTAGTTTACAATATTTAAGCAACTAAAATGTGCAATCAGAAAATAAGTTATCAGTTGTCAGAGTAGATAGTGAATAATTAGTTGTAGATAGTTAAATAAAGGATGTTATTAGCACTCTATTTTTTATAGTTAATACGTCAATAATTCGTTGGCAATGTGTATGTACTACGCTTCTGAAATTGACTACATTTATGTGGACGATACAGGAAGAACGATAGAAATATATCGAAAAATCAAAAACAACGCACGCATAAACATTTATTTTCTGGGACGTTTTTAAAAAACCTAAAAAAAGGAACCACGGATAAACTTGATATATATTTCGACGTCCACGAAAGCATAAAGCGACAATCAATTGACTGTCTAACATTGGAATGGTCTATAAAATCCGTTTTTCCTACCGGTTTTAAGTATGCACTTACCTTTTTATCGCGGCTATAAAGCAAACACAGAGAATATTTATAAAGCAGCTGAAAACAAAAATGGAAAAAACAACGACACGTTCATTGTCGTAAATGTGAATTAAGGTAGAATGTGAGTGATTGTCGGAAACAGCCGGTAATCTTGAAAATACGATAGCTGGTAACATCGTAAGGTACTCTACTACTTACTCTACGTTATATATATATATATATATATATATATATATATATATATATTATACGCTTCAAGAATTATATTAATCAATTATTAGTTACAACATAAGTGCCGATTTGGTGGCGCATTGGTTAAGGTGACAGGGCAGACCTCCTATTGTTGCGAAAGTGGTGGGTTCTAATCCTACTGGGGCTTGGATGTAATTTATTTTTGTGATTATAATTTGAATTATATATGTATATATAAATAACATAACTGTTGGGAATAGGAAACAAGAAGGGAAATTGGCTTTCTTAGGAACTGGAACTTAGCGATATTGAAGAATTGGATATGAAACAGATAATCCTGAGGAATCATCAAAATCAGTTAAATATCGAAAAATTCAAGATATTTATTTATGTTTGGTGGGGTATAACTGAGGATTGACAAACAATAATTAATTGATACACCTGAACGGTATGTTAAAGGAACAACAAAGCATATTTCTGACGTAGAATTTAAATTCCGTTAGAATTGCGATTAATCATAGTAGGTAGCGATGGACAATAATAACGAAAACTTTATCGTTAATCAGAGAGAGTTCTTCAAAATTAATTCAAAGCTCTTCAGGAGTACATATCTTTAGTCTTTCTATATTTGATATGGAATTTTTTGAATTATTGGGAGCAAATTTAGGTTTTCTTGCCATTGAATTGCACTCTCGAACAACATTTTAAAATTTTAGTAATCCATGGGTTTGTAATATGCTTAAGGCTTCCATGCTACCAATTTTAATATTTTTATATAGTTAAAACTGCGATGTCATTACCTAAATTCCATTAAATTTGGTTAAGATATGCTTTGAGAGACTTCAGAGTAAGGCGATACTTTAAGTGGTTAAGCTGTTTCCTTTTCCTGTTAAGTTCTTTGATTTTGATTGTTTAAACAAATCCAAAAGACTACGGCTAATAGACAATAGTATCACTAGAATCAATCACAAGAAATCTCAATTAAATATTAAAATAAAAACAGTTTTATGTATATATTACACCTATTTCTTTGCATTTTGAAACAAAATTATAAAACAAGATTTCATTTATATTGATTAAGAAAATATGAACTTGAATTAATAATATTGTAAACCCTCAAAAAAATGACGGCAATTTTAGAATTTATTCCCGACAATAAACTGCGCTATCTTGCATAGGTTGTTAAGTTTTATTGTCTAACTATAACTTCGTATTTATATCACGATAAACGATGTTAAGGATTTTAAATTTTCGATTATGAAAATATATTAGTCGATTTCGGACTTACCCTGGAACTCCTTTCGCGCTGCTGATACTGACGTGACGATGTTTGCAACGTGACCCATGACACTGGCAAAGAGAAGAAGGCCAAACAGAAGCTGAAATTAAAATAAATTAATATCAAAATAACTATAGAATAAAATTACTCTAAGTATACCAAATGTAAGTGTTCTAATTTGGCCTATAAATGTGATACAGAATAATTTGTTATAATGAATAACTCATAAGAGAATGAAATATGGTCATATTTGATACGTTTTCTATCTATTTGTTATTATACTTATATCTTTCTGATTTTACCGATATTTTAAAACATATTTCGAATCAAAACAAATACAGCAACTTAATCTTTGAGCAATATATTAAAAACAAGTACACTAAGAAGGAATGCTAGGGTGTCAGTTGAAAAACTATTAGATTCGTTGGATAATCTGGTAGATTTGAGAATTTGGAAAAGGAATTTTGAACATTGAAAGATGAAACTCTAGTATCTATTAGGATCGTATAATTATTAGAGCCCTTATATATAATATATATATATATATATATATATATATATATATATATATATATATATATATATATATATATATATATATATATTATATATATATATATATTATATTATTATATATATATATAATATATATATATATATATATATATATATATATATATTATATTATTATATATATATATATAATATATATATATATATATATATATATATATATATATATATATATATATATATATATATATATAATTATAAGAGAGTAGAACATACAATAAATAGGTATAAAATACAGAGAGTTCAACAAAAATCAGGCAAATTTGTCAAAAAAAGTCAAATATTACAACAAAATATACAATGTAAATATCAATCAAATCTGTGTGAATAATTGTAAAACTTTGTATTGTAGAGTGTGTAAGATTTGTGTGTATAGGTATGTTTGTGCTGTCCAGGGTATATGATACGAACTCTGTGCAAGCATGTACATTTGGCATATATGTATGAGAAGATAATTGACACTAATTCTTTTGCAGATAATGAAGCTAGTGCTCGGGGAGAGAAGATACTGATTGAATTGCAGGACAAGAAATTAGAAAAATCATACCAAAAAAAAGACACAGTGAGAAGCAGAAGGAACAAATAAGAAAAATGCCATCGATAACAGAATAGATAATGCATCTACAGTTTCAAAATCAGTCAATCAAGAAAATCAAATCGAAATTGTTAATAACATAGAGGTAGTGCTTATAAATTATACCAGTATAATAATATAGTGCTTATTATTTATATGGTTTGTGCCTATATCTCTAAATGTGTATTACTTAGATTACATTTTCTTTATTTATTTTATTCCGTTTATTGCAATAAAATTTGTTAAATTATGTAATGTATTGACATTATTTACCTGCCCCGAGGAGTTATATAAACCGAAAGAAATAATAGAACACAAAGCTTCAGATCCTATGTTATTAATTTATTTCAACCACTATCTATTAAGTACATCTTATATTTACACTATGCTGAAAATTCACACTTTGTTTAAACATTTAGCTTTTTTCTTCTTTTGAAATATCTGTAAAATCAGAAAGATATAATTATAATAACAAATAGACAGAAAAGGTATACAAACATATCCATACTTCATTCATACCTCTACTATAATATTTAAATAAGTTCTGTTATTCCATATTTTTTAACACAAAAATATATCCTTTGTTCCATTACAATCTACAAAAATAGTGTTATAGAATGATAATATTTTACTAATAATTCATATCTTATACACTTATTTTCGTATTATCTACCACTAATATTGCCTATGAAATAATAATATTACCTCTACAAAATCAACCTAAAAATGGTGCCAAACTATAACTGTGGTAAGCAACAAGGCATATATAGAAAAGGACGCGTAGTTTTTAAAACTCTAAGGCTAGATTTGAACGAGTGCGCATGTGCAGTTCCAATCAATCGAAACTTGTATAGGCATGGTTGTGTTTTACTGTCGTCTCATAATATCTATAATAGATTTAGTGTAAAACATTTTTTTCATGGTTTCATACTATCATAAGAAATAGAGAGGACACATTTTTGTTAAATGCCCAATACAGAAAATTTATTAGTGAAATTAAAACAAATTGTTATAGGCCAATTAATTCAGTAGGGAAGCAAATCAAATTTAAATAAAAGTGTTGTTAAAAAGCAACTTTAATTATTTCGCCATAAAGTATTTGGTTTTAGTTGCAAAACCTGTATTAGTTAAGAAACTCTAACGAAGAAAATATGCGAAAAGTGATAAAGCAGAAAATCTGTTCTGGTCTTGATGCTTGCTGCTTGATCTATTATCAGCTGTTTCTTCTGAGCGAAATTTGAGCTATGCGACAAATCTATTGAAATCGTATGACTTCATTAACTATTTTAGCAAGGAAGATTGGTACAGTAATGATGGATAGAATTCGCTTTGAGTTTGATTTGAAGATGTCTTGGTCATAATTGTATATCAATTATTTTTTCCCAAAGTTGCGTATACCATATGCGTATTTATGTAAACCTAATTCAAAATTTTTAATCTATTGCAAGGCTTAGTTAGAAAACATGGAGCTATCGACGTACATGGAGTAAACGTATGTAAAGTAGGAAAACATACAAGTTTGTTCAATAAGTTGCTCTCCTGAGGAAACAACCAAAAGGATGTACGTTACGTCATGGTTATTATACCCGCTAAAACAACTCTCAGTTGTAGTAAAATTATTTATGACTATCGACTATAATTTTGTTCGCAATTTTTTCTCAATTTCTTTATTGATTAGCATAAAGTAGTAAATTTCTTTTAGTAAAATAAATTGGCCAAATTAATGACTAATTTTATTAATATTAACCTTCAATGATAATAGAGATTGAACGACAAAATTTAATGAATATCTTGTTCTAGTAATCATAGAGTATTCTCTTGACTGATTACAGAAGCTAATAATGACATGAGTTGTGGATGAAAAGACCAATGAATACTCTGTTTCGTCTTTAGAGATAAATATTGCTGTAATTTGTCTCATGGTTAAGACGAAGTACCGTATTCAACGAAAAATGAAATAGTCATCTAGTATGTATAATAATTAAAATTGGTGCGTAAAGCTCATAAATATTAGGTTTGTTTAAAGGTCCCAACATACTCGTTATTAATACACCTCAATACAATGTAGAATAGAATTCAGGTTAAGGCTATTAATTAGTCAGGACAAAGTAATTTTATGTTCGCTTTAAACAATAATGAAATTTTAAGGAAATAGTAATTTTTAAAATATTAACAAGTGTTACAAAACAGCCATTTGCCGGCCTGGTTGGTGCAGCGGTAAAGGCGAGAGGGCGGTCCACCTACAGTTGCTATAGTCGCGGGTTTGAATCCTGATGGGGCATGGTCGTAAATTTATGTTTGTGAGTGTCCTAGGCAAGAGTGCAAAATCCAACAAGAAAAATGATTCCAATCTTTTTCAGATTTCAGATTCTAAGTTGGTCACTCGCCAGTCGGTAGGCTTAATACTGACAACCATGGTTCGGAGCCCAAGTTAAAGAAGACTTTAAAATATATTTAGAAAGCACTCATTTAAAGATATTTTAAAATGTTATTATGACGTGTCTACAGGTCGTTGTTGTAAATATGGTCCAAATACCCATGCACACCTAAGAAGCCAAATAAACCAATTAAGAGGCAATCGGAGTTATCATAACAACAAACTTTTTATTTTATATATTCATTAACCATAAACATCCGAAATTGAAAAGGGAAATGAGAATATTAAACAACAAAATATCCGAAACCGAAAAATAAAACCCATAAAATAAAAATTAATTTCTTGAATGTGCTTTTCCCCAGACAAAGAATACTGAAAAGTAATAGCGACGAGGCCATTTTAAATTAGCATATTTGCTTTAGCCACACCTGATTCCCGCTTGATTTAAGTAAATAAACATGGTTACCCTTAAAGCATTTAGAGAGCCTATTTAAAAGGAAGTGGCAAATATTTTACCTCCACCGTATATTTACATAACCATCGGTGGGTGAATATGGCATTTTTTCGAAAGAACCTTTTACAGGTTTAATATTCCTAATTAAATACAGTCACATATCTATATAGAGAGAAATAAAATGAACAATCAATGTAACAAGTATTTGGGTGCATTTAACTAATATATTGTTTGTTCTCTAACTTTTATTTTTGCTAATAATTTGTTAATAATATATAACTTTCAATAATGGGCTCCTCCATGTTTAAGCTTGGGGATAAGGTTGTGACAGGATGCAGGTCTGGTTGTGTCGACGTCGATTTGAAACATTGAGACATCAGTACTGCCCTTAGAATTCTTATATTTAAATATATTTGAACATAAACCAAACCAGTCGTCACTCATTCACACTTTAATACAAGCTCCATGCCTTATCTTCCAATATACATCGCGTGATATAACACCTTCCTTCCAAAGAGACGACCACAAGGATTGTGATGGTCATTGTCCCATCTGCAGAGTTGGTAGTGTCAATAAAATTATTTTTTAGTATCGCCTCTACATTTGTGCGTCAGTTTGCCTTTGTTGATCTTCTAAATAACACTAGTTCTACTCGAATTTCCATCCCTATGAACCTCAATGCCTCAGCAAATTAACTGTTGCAATCAGTTTTTGGTGGCCGTACATCCTGAACAGCAGGCTTCATCTCAAATTTGAGCAGACTCTATTAGTTTACAGTAACTTCAGTGTCTTCTTGGTGAACTTACACCAGTGAGCGTGATTTGACGCTATTTAAGCGCATTACAAAAAGCGTCTGCGTCGTTTTGTGCCCGTCGACCAAAAATGGATCCGCTGGTACATACCAGAGACCAAGAACAGTCGGAACAGTGGAGTTCACCCGGCGACCGTGCGCCTAAGAAGGTGAAGACTGTCCTATCGACTGGAATGTACATGCCAAATTGTTGGGCCGATTCGATGCCAATTTGCAGAAAAAAAACGGTCTTGACGGAATAGGGTGAATTGGGCCTCATGCAAATTCTTCTTGTTTCCTCGCTGGAAAAAGTTACTTATCGCGCAGAAATTTGAATTGGATGAGGAGATCAATGAATTCAATGTTAGTCGCGAGTAACGAGTTATAAAAATTAGGGAACATTCGGCTTAACCCAAATCACCAAAGATATAAGTTGTAACTCCACCAAAGGTGGAATAGAGTTGCTGTAAATTTACCTAGTCTAATGTTATTTAGGGCTATCAAAGCTGTAGCTCAGCATGTAGGGCTATCAAAGCTGGATTAAACAAAGAAAAAAAAAAGATACTAAGATACAGTCGATGCTCACAAATGATTTTGCTGTCCATACGGGACAATATCTACGAACATTTCTTTGGTCTTTCCAAAATCAATCCCGTCACAATATCAATTTGTCATTGGTAGTTTTACATCTAGAAGTGTTGTTGATTTGCCCAAAATACACCAGCAAAGGCTAAGAGGTAGGCAAAGGGAGGGAGTGAATAAGACAGAAATATTAATATAATTACAGCTGTAGGTTGTTTATCTCTATTGTCGTTTCTTTAGTACTACCTATTTAACGATATTACTCATTATATGAGAATAAAAGTTTATAGTTTTCTAAATTATGTTGGGCAACTAGACGTTTTGCCATATAGACAAGTTTTAACAAACAAACTGTTACAAAACGAATTTTTTAATTTAAATATAATAATTATTTGGAAGCTACTTGAATTTTCTTGTTTTGTTTATATAATTTTGCCGGTATTATTTGCCTCTAATTAATCACGAGTAAACTATAAAAGATATTGTAAAAGGTAGCGAAAGAGAAGTATCAGTGATAACCATTTTTAATTAGCTCTAATGGCGAAATGATATCTGATTTCAACCTGCTTTAGGTAAATAATAATCCGTCGTTCTCGCTTAAAGCGATTAGAGGGCCAATTTAAAAGCAAAACCGACAACAGCGCCACTACATTGCAGAGTCGAGAGTCCGCATTGGGCAGGACAAATTGTGGGCCGCTCGGCCAGGGTAAGATTTATTTACCCCCAGTTTTGGATCTTTATTTGCCCGCCAGGCGTCAAGTTGTTTGAAGCGGACCAATGTTGCGGCAAATCGGCCAAATTTAATTTTTACGTTTTAGATTCGCGTTACGTGATACAACTTTGTAAAACGCTTCATTGAATTATTTATTTTAACTAGTGTTAAACGACAGCAACGTTTTGTGTTCAGAATGTTTACGAGCAAACAATAATGCAATTTACGGTACAGAACTGTTTAATTGTATAGGGTTAATTAACGTGGTGTTTTTCGGTTAAATTGTTTAATTAGCTATGTACCGGTAAAACAATATGATGTTGAACTGTTTTACAAATTTGTAAAATTAAGAATATACCACTTTTGTTGCATGTCATTTTATTAATTTGTTTACTATTTATTAGTTTTAAACTGGACGTTGTTGCACATTAATACTATTATGTATTAACTTGAACTAAGATCATTATAATCGATCGAGGCTATATTATAATCGCTTTTGGCATTTTGGACTGGAAAGTCTTGTTTTCAGAATGTTAAAGTACTGTTTTAATAATTGTTGCTACATTTACTATCAATGAAACAAAATTAGAATGGAAATTGGACTACCAATTCATTCTAGAATTACGACATAATGTTAAGAAGTAGCATGAATCTGCTAGATTGGCTATGAAGTTGTTTTATAAAACATTTTTTCGTATAAAACGATGCATGTTCATTAAAAAACTGGGGCTTCATATTATTTTAATCCTACATTTGTAATAATAAATTCTAATAATTAATTATATTACCAATTTCTAAAATTGTTAATACTAAAGAAAGGTTTTAAAATATTTGTGAAGTTTGGCCACTCAAGCATCAAGGTATGTGTCGATGTAGTAGTGTATGTGTAAACAAATTGTAATATATCCACGTTGACAGTCCTCAATCCGATTTAAAATAAGATTTCGAAATTCATTTAAAAATAATTAAAACAATAAAATTAAAAATAAAATTAAAACGAAAAATAAATCTAACAAGACTAACCATGGATAAACACTTAATAACCACAACAAAAATTGAAGTATGTCTAGCTCAGAGGAATAACAAGAATCTTACGATGACAATTGTGATGAAAATCTAGATTGAAATAATAATTCTAATGTAACATTTTCGTTAACTATGTTGAATACTTTGGGCCAATGAGGAATATTCAGATATGGAAACTGCCAATGTTTGAGAATGTTCTGTAAATTAGCACGGAATGTTTTCATTTGTTGTGGTTTCATTATTTATAGTGGTTTACTTTGAGAATGTTCTGTAAATTAACACGGAGTGTTTTCATTTGTGGTGGTGACATTATTTATAGTGGTTCACTTTGTTAGTGCCCAATATGACCTCAGACCATAATATTCAGCATTTTTTTTACTTTAAACCATCATTTAACTTACCAAATAATTAATAAAGTCTTTTAAATTTATAATTATTGTCTAATAATAAAGTTCTAGGTCTGATTTAACTTAAAAAGTTGATTTGGTTCTATAGATTTTGATTTGTATTTCCAAAAAAAAAAACTTATGTTGTATTACATATTATTACCAAATTTTGCATTTTAACTTAGGAATAGTAACACTTACTTGAAATATCACAAATAAGTATTCAGGTTTACTTCTCGGCCTAGGAAGATCTCCAATTGTTGTCAGTGCCAAAGTACACCAATAATAACTTTGCAGGTAGGCTTTGACATGATCTGTATCTGAAAATAAGTTATTTTTATTATTTACTATTTTTATATCATTCGTTTTCGTTATTTTGTTTCACTTTTTTAGTTTTGTGCTTTATTTTAAAGGTCTATTTCTTGCTCATAGTAAATGTTTGATGTTTGTAATGAAAATAGGCGTAGATGTAGTTTTGATACGGTTCAAGTTTATATAATCTGACATAGGTCTTATGTAAAGTAACAATTCTAATAACAGTTATAATTAGTAATGTACACCGATATCGAGAGCAAAGTTAATCAATAGAAAATATATTTCTTTCTTCGTTGTATATTTTATATGGCCTATAAAGTAATTTTATCAACACATAGCGTTACTGAACATTAAATCGCATCGGGTAGATTTGTAACCAACTTCATGTTGAAGCCTTATACAGGCTTCACTTATCAGTATGTACCATTTCGTCGAAGTGTGAATAAGTGAAACCCATGAAATTTTTTCAGTGCACAGAAAATGACTCAATTTGTACCGAGAAAATTGAATTTACGGGAAGTTTTATTTTTGAAGTTCAATTTGAAAAAGGTGGATGAAGGTCATCGAATGCTGTTTGAAGTTTATGCCAACCTTGCTCCATCGATAAATGGTTGAATAATGATTTTAACGTTTTAAAGGAACTGATTTTGACACCAAGGACAAAGAGTATTCTGGACGGATGATTTTGAAGACGATGATTTAAAGGCATTATTCTAAGGAACTATTAATAGAGATCGCTACCCACTACAATTTTGTGTAAACATACTTGGCAACATTAAAATGAACAGAACTTACTCTTTTTCATTACTACTTGTTTCAACATAAAATATTCCTTATTCCATAGCCTCGAAAGATACATCATTCTTTCGAGTTCGAATTCGTAAATTGCCTAAAAGATGGGAGAAAGTAGAGGTTAACGATAGACGATATTTTGAATAGAATGTATCAGTATGAGAGATTATTATGAGATTATATGATGTATTAGTAACGTGAAGAAAACTAGAATTTCAGGTAAGCTAAACTTTTGACATTTCATCTCTTTTACATTTACTTAAAAATTGAGTATTTTTATCTGTAGAAGTACGATGTGCAATGGTAAACGCAACCCCTGCCGCCAGCCAGATGGAACGGTTTTTGACCAAGAGAGTGATAGAGATGATGTGTTAAATGATCAGCTTAACTGAAATTCTCTCTCAAAAACATCGCTAGCTCTAAGACATATCGTAGGGATTTTGTACAATAAAGTTTTAAAATAAAAAAATCCTTTAAAGTAACATATAGGCCTAATAAATTATCGTAAAAAATCGTATAATATAACAAGTATATAATAATCACCGTCATCAATAATAAAAAGTACGCTTTAAAAATAAATTACATGTTCATTGAGTAATCTCTAAGAACTTTAATGATGTCGCTAACTTACCGTCGTTTGCAGCTGAATCGCTATATACCCAGTTTTTGCTCCCGAATCCGTCGTGTTTTAAGACTAAATGGAAAACACACCCGTTCCAGTGGAAAACGACTAGAAGGGTGTGAATTAGGTAGGACGATCTAACAAAGTTAGGGTAGTTCGTGTGCCTTTCCGTTCGATCCATAAACGCCCAGAATCTATACAATTTTATCTGGAACAGAAGAACTAAATCACCCACTTCGTTTTACATCTCGACAGATTATTTGATTTTATCAAAAAATTAATAAAACAGTGACAAGTAAATTGGTTGTAATTCGTTATAACAACATTGTGTGACACAATTTTTCTAACATAAATAAGATAATGGGTTTTGAGTTCCTTATTCCATTGTTAAAAACATTGTCTATTGATGTGATTGTCTAACACGTCACGTTTCTTAGCAACAGTGTGAATACTATTTACGCTTAGAGCTGCATTACTCCAAAATGGCAGCCGATATCCTTCCATACATATTGAATATTCTCTGATTTTATTCTGACACGTTATAGCTTTATAAACAGATATTTTCTATTGACGCAATTGATTGAGCCTACCTACTTTGGGAGATATCGGACTTTCAATGAATTAACTGTCAACGTCGACCTACAGATTACGCATAATATTTATTGTATCAGACGTCAACATACGCAAAGGCTTGACAACGTTGTCAGACTTATTGCAAACGAGAAACAGCTAGTAGCACCGAAGAATAACAGTGCGTCTTAAGAAACTTTGCCATAATATGTTTATATTTATTCGTAAACCTGGTATTTTCATAATATATAAAGTAGGAGACAATATATCATTATATCTCTATTCATCGAGTCTTAACTTCAAGCATCTATAACAAATTCTACCAACAGCTCCAAAAAAATTGCAACTACTTACAATAAAATTCAGAGACTGTTGATAAGATGACTTAACACAACATTCAGGTCATGTAGAATATCATACAGGCTAACATCAACTTTCGTACAAGAACATATAATATATTCAATAAAATGAGACACTTGTATTAAAACCAAATAAAAGGTTCATTGCTCGCATGTTGAAGTTACCAATAAGTAACAAAGTCTTTAGTTTAGCATTGGGAACTATCGACTGAAAATGATTATTAAGTACCTTTTACTATAGACTGTTTTAGTCCCTATTTTCAATCCCACTGATTTGACTACTTCTTACTATTGACTATTTCACTATTATTTCAGTTCAGTATTTTCGGTCGCTATTTTCGGCCCGACTAGTTACATTCGATTGGTATTTAAAGTTCTAGTTTTGCGGTCCTAGCCTGGCGACGTCGAAAATAATGTGCTGAATGTATGCTTACGTAGATTTATATGTTATATATTTGGCTTTATGTTTTGTTTGTAATATGATTGTTTACAAGAATTTATTGTACATTAATATAGCAACATTGTAGAACTCTATTTTTCAAGATTATTTATTAATATAATAAACTAAATGAGCAACAATTTGATTGATAAATAGTAAAATAATTTGGACCCCGTTTATGTTAACTTGTTAACTATTATATTTTTTTTGTATTTTTTGATTTTCTAAGTCTCTATTTTTTCAGACCTTTTGAATGTTGTGATGTTTCAATCAATAATAATATTAAAATGTTTCTGACTACAACGATAAATAAAGTTATTGTATTGTATTTAACATTTAAAAAGGGTGCGATAGAAATTGATAGAGAAACTACGATACCAATATTTAGTGGCCATTACAACAATTCTTTTTACAATCAAGTCAAATATATACACAGAATAAGTAGTATATATTAAAATCCGTAATCTATCGATGTGTCTCAAAAAAAAAAAAATAGAACTAAAATCTTATCATATCAGTTCTGCTCTAGCTAGTTAAATTAATCGAATACCAACAAAATTTCAGTATAAAATCTGTTATATTACGTAGTTTGAAATAAAAATTACCACAAAGAAAATGAGAAGATCACCAAAACTGGAAATGTGATTCTACCAAGAGATTATAATTTAAGATACTTATAGCATGTGGAAATGTATAATAACCTTTAGAAAGTATTTAATATATTTTCGCTAAAACGTTGAGCTACCGCTAGATGGATGAAGTCAAACATCAAGCGCAATATAAGTAAATACCAAGTTTATCCAAGCTTCTTATATTCTTAACAGCATTGCCTTGTATTATGGCGGTATCGATATTACCAAGATGCTGGCACATAATACAGAGCTTATCCTTGTTGATAGATACAAAATAGAATAGGTCCAATAATTTTGTGTCGAATAATTAATCAAGCGACTCTTGCTGCTTCAATGAAGAGGATACTGAATAGGTAACCATCAAAATCAAACTTTGCTTGCTCCAAATTTTTATCGTCTGGATAAAATCTCCCCATGTTAGAAATAATTCAACTGAATTTAATTCAAAAAGCTTCGTTATTTAACATTCTATGAATGCAAGGAATCAAGTACCGAAATAAGGACTAGCCGATACTTAACTATAAAAAACAAATGTAGAAACAGTGCTGGTTTAAAAATATCTAAATTAACTAAAATATCAATAAAACAAATGGCAAATAATAAACATTCGATAAGAATCTGTCAAAAAAAAATGATTACAAACATTATTTCTATATATAATATCGCAAACCTACAGTTAAAATGTTAAGACGTATTTCAGATGTAATACATGAAAGAGAACAATAATTTATGTTGAGGCTAATATTTAAGTAGACGAATTTTATTACATTTTACTTTTCGAATTATATTCTTAATAGGGTAACTTTATGTCGGAAAAGTTTTGGATAGCAAATCGAGTTGATATCAGCTTGGCTGTCTGTCACAGACGGCACCCACGCTCATTTCCGTGAATGTGCAAGTCAGCCAATCTTATCACGTAAGTTAACATTAGTAAGTTTAGCAAGTGTACATATTCCTAATAACATAATCTGGGCTTTCGTAATGTATATGAATGTGTTCTAAACCACATTCTAATTAACAATTCGTTCGTTAAAGTATTAACACATGTTATCTAATACATTTATTATATATTTTTGCCTCAGATATTTACATTTTCTTTGAATAATATCTTTCAATATGAAATATCTAAAAGTACAACGGGTAGCCTCTGGATTTTATATTTATGTTATTAAATTTCTAAAAATAATTTTTTTTTACATTAAATAGGGAATATCATGTTTCAATGGTTGAAATTTTAAGCCAGTAAATCCAGAAAACTACTAAAAGACCAGACCAGGGGAGTAAGAGACCCAAAATTATATTTTGTTGCAAAAGTTATGAAGGAAACAATATTGCAGCTTGAATAGCACATTCTCACTCGACATAGTGTCTCGATGTCACGATTTCGAAATGGTGACAAAGTTTGAGAATGAAACAATGATTGGATAGCAGTCACGGTATAGCTATATTGTTAAAAATTTGGGAAATTGTTTACATTGATACTTATTATTACAATGATAATAATATTCACCAATTCAAGATATTGCTGATCAAAATATATACAAACAACTAATATTTAACAACTAAAAAGAAATACAGATATGTACTATATAACATTTTACTATAATTTAATATATGTTTAATATATGTAATACTTTAGTTACTAATTCCGGTCAGATACTTAAAAATGCGTATATAAACTAATATATCTGAACAACCTAAACTCTGCATTGCAGCGTTAATTATAATAGTTTAAGGTCATATGGAATGGAATATAAATGGGACCAAGCTAGTTCTATGTATAATACCATTAGTATTTCGGATTGAAATATATTTAAATAAAAAATAATCACAACAACAAGCTTTTAGAATAAATTATTTCAATTATTTTGTATTTACATAAAACTAATTAATTCCTACTCTGCATAAAACAACAAAGAATGGAATTGGAACTAATTACAATTGCATTAACGGTATACTGTCCGACTTTATTGGTCATCAACGAAATGAAAATTGCTGGTGATAATCTGTTGAATTGTAATTATATCCCTTTAATTCTAATGAACAATGGATCGGTTCGATTACGAATTTAGTCGTTTCTGAAATAATATTTGTTTGCGATTACGGTATGTAGTACCTGCATCTGAAAATCGATCTCTAAATATTTGAATCAGGGTTTTGTCACTAATTAGCTTGTTGTATAAACTGCATTAACTCAATGTAAAATAGATTAAGCAAGGGTTTATTTGACATTTTAAAGTTGATTAAGTGGTGTTGTTTATTTTACTTGCACATAGCAGGTCAATTGAAAAGTCCCTGGCCTACCATAGTAAAACACATTTTTATAGCAAAATTATCTTTTTGTATTCAACATAATTCCCTTGAAAGGTGATGTACTGATTATAGCGACCCTCCAACTTAATAGGCCTCAGTTTTGGCGATCACCTCTTTATTCGACGAAAATTTCTTCCCATCGAGCGTTCTTTTGCGATCTAAGAACAGGAAATAGTCGCGAAAATATCTTATTGAAAGCTAATGCGACATTTATGGTATTCCTTTTTCATCAAATCCTTGTATTCTTATCAGGTATTGCAAATAGTTTAAATGTTTTAATCAAAGTGCAAGGGGAAATTCTTCTTTCAAAGATTTTTAATTTGTATTTTGTGTTAAATAAATATAGATAAAACAGCGTATTAAGTATTTTATATTTTAAATAACGACACAAAAATATTATTTTGTAATTTGTATTTTAATTAAATCAAAGAATGTATTTTGTCTACCACTGAAGATCACTAAATATGAGTTGAATTTACTCAAGGTACCTCTATCTATCGAGTATATGAATTTCGATATATACAAACAAACAATGGGCAATATAATAGCAATAATGCACTTCATATGGTTACCAGTGGTAAGCTGACAGATAAAGGTTTAATCGATATTCCCTAAGAATTTAGTTCCAAGTTAAATATGTCCAGATGGAACTACGATTATGTATGAACTTTTAGTCGACATTCTCAGGATGGGATTGCTGCGCTAATACACTGCTATGCTACTGGTTATTTTAAGAAATACTTATATGAGTGCAAGGTTTGAAGTGTTATGAGTGAAATTTTTAAGATAAATTTTCCCAACTAGTTAAACTAAATATATAAAAAAAGAACATATGTAAATTCTGTAAACCAGTGAAAAACCTATGAAATATTAACTTGTTCTTAGGTGGTGTACTATTAGTTTGAAATATCTGGTGTGCTACCATTTTGATTTTGAAAGTATGAAATCTGCTTGATCAAATATTCTATTTTAAATATGTCGAAATATGTTTCAGTGTGCAATTGTCTAAAAGTACATTACAACAAAATACATTACTTGATGAAAAATGATCTTCGTCTATATAAGTGAAAATATGAAGAATTCTGAATAAATATAAAAAAATATTCCTGTTCACATAGTAAAAGTGAAATCTATGGATGTCCTTAAAATTAAAAAAAAAAAATATAAATTAAATTATAAATTAAGAATATTGTACAAGCTTATATTATAAAAAAATAGGTTATATCTTGATATCTCTAACAGAAATATAGTCTGATATATAGTTACTTATTGCAAACTAAGTTTCACAATTGAGCAGTACAACCAAATGATAATTTAATGACAATATATTATTATCAGAATGAGTGTTTATTAGGGCCTTAAATTTTAGACGAATAGCTATGTTAACAATTATAATTACTGTATTTCATTTTCACTGACTTTCATAATGTGGCAGTGAACTTTGACGTCTACCGAAATATGATTTAAATTTACATCATTAACTCTTAAACGTATTTGATAGTCCATTCTTTATTTCCATTTTATTTCTTCTTTTTAAGAAATCTTTATTTTTGACGTTAGAATAATTAGTTTAAACGATCTAAACCAGCGCATATGGTTTCTGAACGGGCATAGTGAATTAGCTTTATATTTCATTCGATTAAAGTTGCGTAGTAAAAGTGATTAATAGTTTTTGGCACGGAACTAGATATATAAATCTTTCAGGAAAATCATTTCATTTCCAGGCTACCTATTTGTAAATTGATACATTAATATCGTAAACTGCACACAAGTGTAGGTAATTCTAGCAATGTTAAGCATTAGAAAATTTAGAGATTTAATCTAGGTTTTAATGCAAAGCCATATATTTATTGTTACAGAAAGATCACCACTTATTTGTTCGACAGAAGATATTGAAGGCAGACCAGGTTTTTGAAATTAATATAATTAAAAGTATTGATGAAAAGCAACTAATTAAAAATTGGAATCATTTTGAAAATCAAAATAATTAGACGAAGAAAATAATATAGTAACAATGTTGTTAATAACTACATTCGATTGAATAGTTTAGATAGTGAAAATACATATTTAGAATAGCAGAATTATATGCATTATTATAATTTAAAGAAGAACTCTTTTATTTGCCTTATCAGGTCAATTGAAAAATCCCCAGCCTGACACATAGATGGCACTACTGGAATTAAATCCATGTTTTTTGGTTAGCTCTGACCCTCAAAAGATGCGTGTATAGATTTGACAGCTCTCGGTTCATTAGTTTGTGAATTATAGCATTTTAAGTGAAGCAACTTTTGTTACTGTGAAAAAAATGGATAAAAAGGAATTTCGCGTGTTGATAAAATTTTACTTTTTGAAGGGAAAAAATACAGTTGAAGCAAAAATTTGGCTTGATGCCGAGTTTCCGGACACTGCCACAGAAAAATCTACCATCAAGGATTGGTATGCTAAGTTTAGACGTGGTGAATTGAGCACCGGAGAAGGTGAACGCAGTGGAAGAGGTTGTTACCAACGAAAACATTTAAAAAATCGACAAAATGATTATGAATAACCGTAAATTGAAACTGAACGAAATAGCAAACACACCAAAGATATTATATGAACTTGTATATCAATCATATCATTCACGAATATTTGGGTATTAGAAAGCTCTGTGTAAAGTGGTTGCCGCGCGAGCTCACTTTTGACCAAAAACAACGATGAGTTGATGATTCGGAGCAGTGTTTGAAGATGATCAAGCGTAATAAACCCGAGTTTTTGCAACGAAATGTGACAATGGATGAAACATGCCTCCATCATTTCATTCCGAAACCCAATCGACAGTCATTCAAGTGGACGATGAACCCGCTCCAAAGCTTGGGAAAACGCAACAGTTGACTGGCAACGTTAAGGCGTCTATATTTTGGGATGCGCATGGAATAGTTTTCATTGACAACCTTGAAAAAGGAAGGACTATCAACAGCGACTATTACATATCGTTTTTGGACTCTTTGAAAGGCTGCTTGACTAAGACAATGCACCGTGTCACAAGTCAGTGAAAACAATGGCAAAAGTCCATGAATTGGGCTTCGAATTGATTCCTCATCCACCTTATTCTCCAGATCTGGCCCCCAGCGAATATTTCATGTCCTTAGATCTCAAAAGAATGCTCGCTCGGAAGAAATTTTCGTCGAATGAAGAGGTGATCGCCGAAACTGATGCCTATTTTGAAGCAAAGGACAAATCGTACTACAAAAATGGTATCGAAAAGTTGGAGGGTCGCTATAATCAGTGTAACATCCTTGAAGGGAATTATGTTGAATTAAAAAAAAAACTAGTTTTACCAAAAAATGTATTTTACTATGGTAGGCCGGGGACATTTCAGTTGACCTGTTATTTATCAAATATGTACAGTTAGATAATTAAAGGAAAAAAAAATGATGAATTAGTTCCTGTAGTAGCAACATTAGATTGATAAGCTTTTCAATAGTATTAAGACGATATATGATGATGCATTGTTCCTACATTGACGTGAAACAAAAATAGTTATAGTGTCAACATTAATAATGTACCCTTTGGTGCGTTGTTATGGATGCGTTCGAAATTATGTATATATCTGGAACTACCATTAAATATTTTTAAGTTTATGTACTTTTATTGTGTACATTATGTACTTGTGTTACGCCTTTTATATGATTTTTTCCAATAAGATACTTGATTAATCAATTAAGAACAATAAACATCTATATCTATAATTTCGAGACTTAAGAGGTTGTTATTAATGTAAGTATCATTCCAGCAACATTCCACGTATAAATTATTCTGATTCTACTGATTTTACTGTCACAAAATTCAAGTAATCTCTATATAACTCTTACTGTATTTTTTATTCACATTTAGTTGTAATCGAAACATATCTACTTTAATACTTCTAAGGATTTACGTAGGTTTCTCAAAATATTTGCAAGTCAATGGTGCACCCATATAAGGTTTGACTTAAATATACTATAATATATTATGTGTATCTATATTAAAGCCATTTTTATTATACGCGCTCATGTGTTACTCGGTTAATATAAGTCTACTTACCAATCTAAATAACCTTAATATTGAGTTGAACCCAATGGACAAGTACAAAAAATCCAATGGTAGCAGGCACAGTAAATCGATGTAGAACGTCGTGGAGTTCATGTAGTGCTGCCTCAGTTTGGCCGTGTCAGTCTGCAGCACGCCATCCTCCAAGTATCCGGTTCGAAAATGCACCAGAATGTCCATTAGGTATAAAAAGTCGGCAAAATAATCCAGGCAAAACCACATAATTATTGTACTTGCTAGAAAAAAAAATTTAAAAAAAATATCAATACTATAATAACATATAACATTAAAATTAAGTATTGTTATATTATTTGTTAGGTAATAGAAACACTAACGTTCGACAAAAAAAATCTTCAAATCTATATGCCATCTCTTATCACTTAATATTTGATACAACATAACTTTGAGATATATTTGCAACTTTGTGTATCTACATTTATTTTACATTTTAGCCCGACTAAGCGTTATTTTAAGGAGCTTTTGAATTGGAGCTAAGCTGGCTTTTTGGCGCAGTGCTAAAGACGAAACGACGGTTCTCCTGCTGTTGCGATACGCGGGTTCGAATCCTGCAGGGGTATGGTCTTTATGTTTGTGATTGTTTAGCAAATATGAGTCCAAATCCGACAAGAAAAATGATCTTAGTGATGCCAGTAACCAGGCTGAGTAAGACCGGTTGTCTTTTGGGATGATCTTTAAAGTTGGTTATTCGCTAGTTGATAAGCTAAACGTAAAACAGTAGGTCTAGGATAAGGTATAAAGGAAACTCTAAAATAAATGTAAAACACAAAACTGAAAGTGTATGCTTTATAAACCAACCGAAGTAAGAAAGATCTATTGTAGAGCACAGAGCTTATTATAATAAATCATATATTTTTGGTATATTATTATTATTATTATTGAGAGGTAATTTTTACTTCAGAAAAGAGTTGAATCGTAATTGTTTCTGATTCTATCATCGCCATACCCATATATTTTGCAGGCAAAGATATTGATTGGTGTCCTATTTTAGTTTGATTAAATAATTTTAGTGGTTAAAATTTGACCCTAATCCAGTAAGTTAATAATATTTATTTTATAAAAGCGTAATAATTAGTATATCTATTTTTTAATTTTATTTCTTTTCTTAACTGTAAACATCGATATCTTATATATAATATCGACATATACCGTATATACTGACATATTTGATTTCTAGATTGTATCAATTTGACGTTAGCTTGTATTGTTCGTCTTAATTCAAATAAAAAAGAAAAATCAAATTTAGCAACTCTCAGTTATATGTCTTTGCATAATTATTAATCTGCATCACTTCTTAACATTACTATTGGATCAATATGTATAGGATAATTACTCGTTTAACATTTCTGTTGTGACTATGAAATGTACGTTTGCGGTCTTTGTGAAAAAAGAATGAGAAAAATGAGAAAAAAGAGAAAAAGAAGAGAGAAAAAGAGAAATGACTGTGACTATTCCTCTGTAAAGATCACACAGATGGTTCTTCCTTTATTCGAATTATATTAACATATTTCAATAAAGTGGGCATATCCTCATTAAAAATTCTCACTAAAATTGTAGAATGTTTTAACTTCGGATGGTTTCATACTAATAAAATATTTAATATAATTTTTTATCTGAACTTGCCTTCATTTCTTCATGGTTCCAGCGATACTGGAGTAGAAAATAGCAATCAAAAATAAAAATAATTTTAAACAGTATATTGTATATTATATTGTAATAACACTTTTATTGTTTAGTTTCCATATAAAATTGCATATTTTGGATCTTTATATAAGAATACAATTGGTTTCCAAAATTAGATCGGTATTCGGTCGGGTATATCGGGTATTCAGTATAAGTTCTATAGAAATAATGAATTTACCAAAAAAAAATACAAAAATAAAAATATAGTTTTGCGACATACATAAAAAATTTTAAATACCAACAAAACAAAGTTAATTTAATATAACCTTTTGGGTTTGGTACCGACTTCAAGGTGATTAGTTGGTAGTAGTTAAAATAATATTGCAAATAGATAAATAGGTTTAGGTGGGTATTAAGCTAAATTGTACGTATATAGTAGAATATAAAATACGTGTAGTAGATAGGTTAAATAAGGATTTTTGGATTGTTCATTTTTATTTAGTTATTGTAACGTTTATATGCCATTTTAAAATATCTGTTTTTGTATTAATAATCTAAGTGTGGTTATTTTTAAATTTTTGGCGAGTTCCTTATTTCTTTTTTGAAGTGGGTTTAATATTTTTGTTAAAAACTATTTATTGATAGAACAGAGTTCCTATGCTTATAGTTTCTCGAATTGGAGGGCTATAGATATTATACTGACTCTGAATTAATACGCACACACCTTTAACGTTAAAAATTTATTAAACTGTACATACTAACTACACTTTACTAACAGGATGTACTAGAAATCTTTTATGATGACGTACCAAACTTAATATAGTTATTATATAAATTATAAGTTTAATTTAGTATTAGGGTTTATGGCTCCGATGACATCTATGGATGACATACAAATTTTACGAGTCTTACAGTGTTATAGCGAAACAGTTATTCAAAATACTGCTTTATAAAATGTAATCATAAACGTCCTGACTATAGTGAGTTATTTAAGAGTGGTATCATCTTTTATGATTATATATCCGACAATATGTACATAAACCTTCCGCATTCTACTTGTAATAAAAGCGTTCGCAGATCAAATGCTATTCACAGCTGCTTTAACAAGGAAGTTTGCAAAACTAGATGGCGTTAATGTGTCGAGAGAAACTATATAACGTTTATTGAAGGTAGGCAATTTCCGTGGCCGATGGCTCTTACCCGTTCCAAAATTGACAATTAGTTAGCTAACAAAGTACACTGTTGCATTTTCACGCGGGAAATGATAGCCGATGGTTAAAGTTTGGCTTTCCTCTTTCAAGTATGCTTTAAATTTTAAAACTTACACATTTTGAGATAACTCCATAATTCATTAATTTGTATTTTGGTATATTACTATGGTAAGACATTTGGAAAGCCGTTATTATTTTTTTAAATATTCGGGATAGTTGTTGCATTGAATTTCCGAAATAGTTTTTAGTGTGTTCTTCAGTCTGGTGTTAATCTTCTTAATTGATTAACAAATAGCACAGTTGCCGAATGGTAAGGACATTATATAATAAATAATAACGTAATTTCTGTACCTTACTATATTTTATTCACAGAAGTAATACAGATATTGTTCTATTTTCTTATAAAAAATGGATCGTTACTCAGTAGTGATAGTAGCTTTTTATCTATGTAGATAGTAAATTTATTTTATTTAGTTTTGTTTCAGTTAAAAGCATCAGTAATTGACCTAATTAACTATTATATATAATTACATATATAGTATTATACAGATCAGTAGTGATTAGAGCTAAAATTTATATATATATATATATATATATATATATATATATATATATATATATATATATATATATATATATATATATATATATATATATATATATATATATATATATGTATATATTAAATAAAATAAAAAGCTTCCTCTTTCAAGTAGGTTTTAAATTTTAAAACTTACACATTTTTGGATAGTAATTTCTGTATCTTAATATATTTTATTCACAGAAGCAATATAGTCATTGTAACTATTTTTTTTATAAACAAAATGGATTGTTACTTGGTAGTGATTGTAAAAGTTCAGTTAAAAGCATCAGTAATTGAGCTAATTAACTATTATATATAATTACATATATTATAGTATTGTACAGATCAGATGATTTAAGATTTATATATTTTAAATAAAATAAAAAGCACATAAAGCTGCCAACCACCTATAAATGCCAATTCGGTTCCCGATACACTGTTTTATATAATTTTAAACAATAATGTTTAACTTTCGGTACTCTTTAAGCTTTTTATTAGTTTTGATAATTTTAGTCTTGTAACATATTATGATTATTTTGATTCTATAGAAGATTAAAATATTTTAAAATTTTGGCAATGAAGAAATTTGATAAATCTTATATCTGAAGAAATCATTCTATTTGCACTGCTAAATGATTTTAAACTTGGCTGTATATCAACAAAAGAAAAACAGTTGTGGATTACCATTGACAATTAACTGTTACCGAAATTATTAATTCACGATGTTTTGAGTGATTGACAGATAATTCAATAGTTAATGCATACCATACATATAAATTTAGGTGGAAAAACTTGATGGTTGAATCTGATCGGTGCCTTTTCCTAGAGTTTCTATGTCAATTCAAAACTGTGGATCAAATACTTAGATACACAAATACAATCTCTTGCAGATTTGTTTTTGCAATTCAACTAGATTTAACAGCGAATACTATGACTATATTGACAATATATCGACTACTGAAATTTTGCTGATGCTCGTTTATTACTAAAATCTTATTTTTGCAGATATAATGTACAATGTAAAAAAAATCAGTATTTTAAAATATTAATATAGTATTAGTAGTTATTCTCGACTAATCTACAATTTGCCTTTGTAATAGCTTTTACAAATAACCATGTATTTATCCAGAATAACCGATCCTTACTTAATCTGTAAATGAGTTAGTGTTCATTTATTAACTATGCTTTTTTTCTATTAGACACGGTTTATTGCACTAGATAAGATCTGTTTTGATGTTTTTGGGTCTGTGTCATATTTCAGCCTTATTTAGCGACTGCAATTTAGCAATATGAACGTATGAGTTGAGTATCTCCTAAGGTTTTTGATTAATTTTAAGATTCTGACTAACAATCGGTACCTGAAAGTCTCGATGTGAGTTATTATAGTTATTATTCTAATTACTCCGACATCATATATGTAATATATCTTAGGACCCAGTTCTGAAAAACCATAAATATATTTACATATTTTTTCATTCGACTGATATCACTGTTACCAACGATATCTAAATAATTGAAGATTAAAACCCCTCAAATTAATTATCAAAAAACAACAATTTATTCTGGCTCACCAGTTTGGATTTAGAAATAAATATTCCAGAATTGATCAGGTACGTATTACGGATGTAATTGAGGAGGCTTTTGAATAGAAGGAAATTTGTTCAAACGTATTTCGGGACGTGACCCAAATTTTTGATAAAATATAGCCTCAATGGCATAAGGGCCTCCAATATAAGTTGCCAAATCAATTATCTTAAAAAAAGAACCAGATTCTCAAATCATATTATCGTCATTTCAAAATAAGTTACAGTGACGAGTATTCAGGTTTGAGCCATCTATGATGGTGCTCCACCAAGTAACAATATTGAAATATGAGTATAAACTACCATGATAAAAGAGAACAACTTAGAAAATTTGTTCTTCTAATCTGTATCTAAAAAATATTTCTGTAAATTTTTTACTGGTATTAACTTCTGATTTATTTCAGGTTTCTTCAGAAAAAGCATTGCTTAACAAATAATTAATAAATCACTTGAATATTGTAAATAATAAATATAAGTACTATATGAATTCATATATCGAGTGAAGAAAACATGCAGCACTTGAAATAAAATTAACTATATAATTTACGTAGATGGAACATAGAGGACCAATAGAAGAAATTATGAATTATTAACAGTAAATTTGGAAACATTTTAAAGCATTGATAAATATTAAGCTGTTTAACAATTAATGCTCTAAGATATGTGACTATATAACATTTTATTATTTTAACTTTCTATCAAATATTTTGATTATTTACTTTATAGATCTATGTTTTGAAAAATCAATAGTTATTTTTTGGTGATTGTGGTTCTAAGTTGTAAAAAATAAATTACCCAATTGTGTTCGTTATTGTTTTAATATTAATGCCAATGTCAAATACCAATCAAATAGTTTTATTAATATATTCTTTGGTTTCATAAACAAGCCAGTATGACTTCATTTATTATTCCGTATATATGTTTATAACATAAAAGTAAAGAAAGATCATGTATACTTATGTTTGATACTCTGAAGTTGTTAAAGTTCTGAAAATAATGTTATTACACTTTGTTATAATGTTAAGTGGTGTATTAATTTAATCTTATTAATAATTTGTTAATTATTGATTTTTAATGGAAATTATATTTAATTTAGACATTTATTATTTTATTTAATGTTATATATCAAATACATTTCTGATCTTATATTAAAAATACTGTGAAACATATCATAACATATTTCGTAACAAATCAATTTTAAATTTGACACGTTACTCTTTTATTAGGGAAAAATGATTAATATAATAAACTGTGTTCGAATTTAAATCACAGGATCCCTGAAAAAAAAGTTTAACTGATTGAATTAAATAACTCAGAAAATGAAAAGAAAACATTCTTGTTAAATTTGGAAAGGGACTTTCCTATCATTTATAAAAAGCGTTCGGTGTAGTAAAATAATCTAATCAAACTCACTGAACAAAGACCGACTATTCGACGAGCCTTACTCTACAAACGCATGTTTCAACGAGTACTATAACCCGAGTTGTAAGTATTATTACGTTTTTCTATTATGAGCGTCAAAGTAGGAAAGCGGGATGGTTAAACAGCGAAATAGAAAATAAGTGCCGCCATAGGAAACGGCCATAAAGCCGCAACAGCAGCCTCAAGTGCCTACGACCCCGGCCACCATCCATTAAATATCTAAAAATAACTTTGGGAAAAGCGTCGCAGGAAACTTTAATAAGACGAGCAAGAAAAAAAAACGAAATAACAAAGGACCAAATCGCCCATTCGATGCGGTAATTTATGTGCCGTACATTTTATTCGAGCTAAACGGCAGTTTAAATTGGGCACATCGAACTAGTATGGTAGAAGATACGTATTTGGCACGAACTATTCCCTTGAAAATAGTTTTCTTAAGGGGGTATATTTTCTTTATCATATCCTATTTATTTATTTATTTGAATTAATACTGTGACGCTGAATTAAATTTAAGATCTTTATGCATGACTATTTTGTATTTTTGTATTTTGTGATTTTTTACCAACTAGGACCTATTGTTTAACATAAGCTCCAAATCACGGCCCTAGGTATTAAACCTACCAACCGGCGAGCAACTAACTTATAGATTATTTAAGAAGACATCCTGTCTTACCCAGCTTGGTTATTGTAGTAAATGGGATGATTTTTCGTGAATTTTCGATGATTTTCCATAAATTTACGATCATGTTACACCAGGATTCGGACCCGCGACTATCGCAACAGTAGGAGGACCGTCCTGTCACTTTGATTACAACTTTAACTACTTACTTTAACCAAACCAAACCAAACCAAAATTTAGTTTGGTACAGACAAAAAATGAAGCATGAATGATTGACTGAAAATGAATTTAGAAAAACTGGTACACGGTTACCCGTTATATTTTATATAAAACTATTAAAACTTTATATAAAAATAACTTACAATTTACATATAGTCGTCAAAGTCTACATATAGGCTCCAAAATAAATAAGGTAACACTCCATTTATTAACCAACAATTCTCTAACTTACCATCAATTTCTCTGAAGGCAAACCGGTAGATAATGACCCAAAGATTATATAGACAGGCTAATGATACAATCATAGACCAGTAATAACACAGTCGCCCAGCTGGATCGAATACAAATGACCACCCTGTAGAACCTGGACGTAATCGTCCTGAGTAAGAGTCTACACGACGAACTCCATATCGGCTGAAAAAGAAAAATAACTTTATTTTATGCAGTTCAACTATATCAAATTAAAAGAATATTGCATGGTAACAGATATTTCAAAAAGTTCTTTTCAACTCAATGAGTTAATTAGCTTTATATTCTTCAAACTCTACTTATTTTCTTTAATTAACGGCATTTATATATATTTTCAGTTCTTTTAACTTTACCTTTGATACTGCTGTGTAAATAGGATGAAACTTTGTTGATTTCGTGTGTTTGAAATCAAAATAAATACACAAGTAACTTAATTAAAATTAATAAAACCACAAAAATATTTAAAAAAGTTAAATGTTTTTACTTTTTATTTTTGAAATTACGTTAATATAAGAACCATAAATGAACACTGGCCTTAGAAATATCTTAATTGGTTTTCTTTTCATATTTCTTCTCGCCATTATTTCTGCCAATTAGATTATCACTATGTAGTATTGCGCAAAATGAGGGTGAACAGTACAACTCACGAACATGAGTTGTTTATTATCGGAGTACTACCATACATCATTGGAACATGATAACAATGAAATATGTTCTTGTTTCCCATCAGAACATTGCTGAACAGCACAAACATTTAATGGATTAGAAACTGAGAGAAAATGACTGGAAAGTTTTGATTCATCCACCATCAATCGAACAGCCTTAGCCACAGGATATATACTCACGACTCACTGCTGACTGACCGAACATTGATTGATTGGCATTAATATATTGAATATTACATGGTTCAGTTTCTCGCAAGATTTTAGAACAAATATCAGAAGTTTTAAACTTACATAATTATGATTTTATCAGAAAAGTTACAAAAGGCCACAAAAGGCACATGTGTCATCAATTAGAGTGTAAAATTTATCTAAATAAATTCGTTTAGAAAAACATTATACTTTTTTCAACCCACCATGTTTACAGTACCTAAATTAGATGCTTGGATATATCCTGATTAGCGATATATAATGGTGAAGATGCCGAATATCAATTAAGCAACTGCTAAATAAGCTAACAGCTGTTCAGTTTAATAGTTTTAACATTTCTCTACATAAAATAAGGGTTCTTTAGTTAGCATAATTGAGTTTTTAAAAAATCTGCTGCCGATGTTCTTTTAGACTGTTAGAAATTAATGGTGATACTGCTCCATTATATCTCAATTCTCGTGGTTTTAACGATTTAGATGTGTTATATTGATGTCAATGGCAAAATATTGAAGTACTTATTGGATGACAATCCAGCTCATACTTTCAAGGAATTTTCAGATAACTTAACAGTTGATGAATTAACTATTTCCAGACATTTACGTATCATAAGAAAACGAACTGCCTGAAACTGCCACCGCTCCGACGTTTCACTGCTTGCCAAGCCAAAAAAGTGTTATGTGTGGCATATTGTAATTGGCGATGAAAAATAGATCTATTTGTGCTAATAGTTCCACTACTAGTACCACTAGATATACTAGTGCAAAAATGGTTAAGACCAGAATATCTATCTACGACACCCACGCCAAATATTAATGGCGATTAATACATAGAATACATGCAAGCACCGTAATACTAATAGAAAAGTAACTAACCCGCTATATTCAACTGACATTGCTATTAAGATCATACGTATGAAGGGCTTGATTGAATGAATAGAATCATGTTAAATTTATTACCACAATGTCAGTAGAGCTTTGGAGGAAGGAGACTTAGCCTTGAAATTAGGGTCTATTAGAATAACTGTTTTAAAAAGGCTTTTCCACGGAAAGTTTATAATGCTTCAGGAGGGGAAATGTGTAACTACCTCCATCTGATGGGGTTAAATAGACAGCGTGTGCTACTTTATTCTCGTCGCCTATAAAGTAGATATGCAAAAATTGTGGATCAGCATGAGGTATTGAAAACAAAGAAAATGATGATGAACTTGGCCCTGAATCATGAGTGTTTATTCAAAATTATAACCATCTTTATTTTGAACGATTTTTGGTGTTACAAATGATGTCATTGCGGCGGTTATCATAAAAATGCATTCAAGCAACCACCAAGAATTCTTGTAAACCAATCGTGGTTACCTACCTGGTCCGATTGTGAATGTAGACCGTTATCGATTTCACAAAAACACATACAAAAAATTCCATCAAAATTGCTCCAACCGTTTTGGAGAAGTTCAGTTAAATACACATGGACAAGAGTTATAAATATAAAGAAAATTAAATAGTAATAATTTTATTAAATAATAATACAATAATTATATTTATAGAAAACAGTGGAAGAAGTAATTTCAATAGGGATCATTTCCAATTTCCTTTTAGACAAAACAACCATACCACGTATGTATGGAACTTGCGGTATATTTGAGAATTAAATCTCCATTCCCATCTGCCATTCGGAAAACCGAATTTAGAGAAAATCCTACCGACTAAAACTTTGACAATAAGTCGTGCGCCCAACTTCCGCCAAAGTTAAATAAAAACGCTTTTAAATCTTTGGGGTCGTATTCGACAATTGTCTGACAGTACGCCGTGGATGTCGGATAGTTTGTTTTTGCCACAGAGGACATGTTTCGAGATTATATTTGTAGTTTCCTTAATTTATTTCGTGTATTTATTATATTTAATTAAAAGATAGACAAGATAGGAACTGATATAGAACTGCGGAAATATTATATCATATCGTTGCATTTTATTAATTGAAAAATAATACGTGATTTGGTGGTTAAAAAAGACGAATTGTTCACTTAGCTGTTAGTACAATCAAAAAAATCATTTTTTCTGGAATAAATTTTCAGAATATTTTAAAAACCGGTCAAATGATTAACCTGTCGGAGTTTTTTTCGTAAAAAAATAATTAAAAAAGTTACGAAATTTGAATACTAATTTTCAAACATATGGATATTATTCAATTTTCATACACTTTCATAGTTTATTACGCCGTTGTGTGCTTTTATTTTAAATCAAATCAATCAGCTAGAATCATTTTAGTCAGGAAATATTTCGACTTACAGTGAAATGTCATTAAATATATAGAAAAATGTTCAATATTTCTAAATTTTTATTGTTTGACAAAAGAAAAAAAATCCTAAAATACCTTTCACCAATTCATTGTCAAAATGTGTAATTCGTCTGTGGAAATGAATAGTATTCAATCATATTGATATGTTCATGTTTTTGTTATTTTCAAAAAGCTTTTGTTAATACTGCGTCGTTGATTGATTGTCAGAGTTTGCTCAGAACACTTGGAGTTGACCCCACATTGATTGATAGTAATGCTTTTTTTATTCCCACACTTTTAAAGTGTGATATCAGCGGTTTAAAATAGGGATAAACATAAATATTATAGTCACAAGATGGAACGGAGACTTACATCATTTTTATGGTTAATTGAGCATTTATTCTAAAAGAATAGAACATTGTGTTTTATTGATACTATTATTTTACATTAGTTTCGCCATCTTTTTGGTACCATATCATACCGGAAGAATACCTTATCTTAGCCTATATATGGATAAATCCAATCTTAGCTATTTTTATTCAATAACAGATGTTGCTTAATCCATTTTGGCTGGATAAACTTAGTAATTAGATGGAACTAGACCAATACCAATAATGTTTTGAAATATGCTTCAGTATTTAGTACACTAAACTAAAGTGATCGCATTTTATGTAACAAAAATGGCTGTTTCTTTGAACACTTAACGGTTCAATTACATTGTATATGGGTCTGCTATTTTTGGATTTATTTATTTTGAACTTTTGCATCATCGTTGATTTTGGAGATTCTTTGTCTTTGCTCATTATCGATATTAAATTAATTTCGTTCTTAATCTTTTAAAACTGCTGACGATAACTTCTATTCATTCATTCAGCCCTACATATACTTTTATAAGTAGTTACTGATCATCTAGTACAATTTTTTCTTATTATAGAATATTGAAATGACGTTTCTTTCGTCAAAACTAGAAAAAAAAAACATTTAAATGATATATATTAATACAACATAAGTAATGTTTAAGTACCAATGTTGTAATAAGCAGATGTCGTTATTATGTATGCATGTAATTAACATTAATACAGGTCTGCAACAATACCGCTCCTTCAGTATTTTTAAATGATTTCTGTATATCATTGTATGATGAAAACGAAAATAATATGGGAATAAGTCTGGGACACAACAAACAGACGCCTTAGAGGAGCTTCGGTTTATAACGGTGGTTTTCTTGCTTCCAGATTCTTTCCAAATGCGAAAATGTACAAAGGCCTCACTGGTAAAAGAAAATGTTTTAGTATGTGCTAGTGAACGTATAGTCTATTCAGAACAGTAGTGACGTCATCAATATGTTATGTGGCTGTCGAAAGTTGAAAATTCGTTTTACCTTAAGACAATATTTTCCTTTTCATTTTATTGTATTTAAAAAGAGATGCTATGTGATAAGTTCGAGCATGTATTCGAATGAGCTCGCAAAAGTCGTTCGTTTGTCGAACGTCTGCAAAATTCCTTAAAATATTATAATTATGGGTTATAAACCGTTAAGCGTTGTTTTAGCGCTTTGTTTTAATAAATTTCCAATCACCGCTTATTATTACTCTGATTTAAAATGCCGAAGTTGTTACACAGTCAGAATCATAAACTGATTGCACCTGTAATCAGTTATTTCCAACAGGAACGAGATAATGGAGACGCTCTCTGACCAGTACAATGTGTTTTTTATTGAAAATATTTTTAGTATGTTGCAGCTGCACCGAATATTAGTACGGATACGGTCACTAAAATATCTTAAAAATTAATAAACAATATAACCTTAAATTCGCCGAAAAGAAACCGTCTTTATGCGAAATGGATGACGACTCAAGATCAGCTTGATGTTAGCTGTATCAGCGTTCAAATATACGAAATATATAAAAACAGTAAATACTTTTTTCAATAGAAATATAACTTGATACAATTATTTCAGAGAAAATTGTTGAAGCCATTTGTGGGATGTAGTACATTCCTTCATACACTGTTGGGTAATATAGGATTTAAGTGGTGTAAAGGCAACCCACGAAGGCGTTTAATGGAACTTCCACACATTGCTTTTAAAAGAATACAATTTTTAAAAACATATATCAAAATCAAGGAAGAATTATTATAACAATTTTTATATTTATATGAGACATGGATATTTCCAATTTTTTTTTATTTAACAATCTCTGGATTCGGCCTCTTAAACGAGTGACTTCATTTCTAATACAAATTTATATCCAATTGTATGATATTTGAAAATTAATAGGCCATGAGATCATACTTTCATCGTAATTTAAAATGCTGATTATTGTAATTTAACATTAAGCACACTAGGAGTAATTAATGGAGGAATTAATTTAGGTTAATCTTTATGGTTTATTTGCTCTTATTAAAACAGAGAAGAAATACTTTTCGATAAAATGCAAAGTGACTATTGCCCCTGGGATAAATATTCCGAAACTTTGGATAAAGGAACTTTATTGCATCCGGTTCGGATCCTTAAACAGTTAAATATCATCGCGAAATATAAACTACTTAAAATTCTAACGATGTTCATTTCAAGAACAAAAACCTGGCTAGCCGACATTCACGGAGCAATGTTGAACAATTGTCGTGTACGCTCCAAATAGTCGGAATGGTTTTTATTTGACTTTCAAAACTTGAACCGGACTTATTATCAAAGTTTCAGTTCCCCGAAATGTTCGCTATATTTGATTTGCGAGTTGCAGTTGAGAATTTGGATTGTACTAGAGTCGGAATAAATGGACCTGTTTTGCAGGTAAATGTTTGTTTTCTAGTGCCGTAAATTCCTAATTTGCAGCTCCGTGATGTTTAATTTTAAATTAGTCAGGTCTAATAAAATAGGTATTTTACAGCGACATTTGTATATTGGCATACGTAGCTACTAGAAAATAGAATATATTAATTTAAAAATACACTAGGTTGTTCAACAACTTTGAGTGTATAAAAGGAACATTTCTAAAAATGAAGATAAAAACGGTTTTGTTATACAAATTATTGTATATTTCCACCAATTTACGACACCCTTTTTTAACTCACACTCTTTCTTATTGAATGCATTTAATTAAATTCACTCTATTAAAATATTATTTTTGTGATGTTGATTATTATCATCATTCCAATTTCTCACTTCGTTTAATGAACTTAGTTTTAAGCGAAATAATTATTTGAGGCATGTGAAGAATTAGAGAACGCTAAGTCTTGCGAATTAGAGGAACGTTGAAACACACGTTTTTCGATAATATTTGCATTTCATTTAATGGTCTAGGTGAGTATTTTTGAAAATCCACTTTCTGGCAATTCTACGTATTTACTTTACCTGTAAAGAAGCTTTTTCTAGAAGAATCGATTTGAAATGAAAATTGACGTTTGAAATAATGAAATTTTAAAGTAAATAATAAATTCTTTTCGTATAAAATAAACACCCACAAAAAATGACGTTAACATTGCACCGAAATAAACTCTCTTTCACACTGGTGAAATTATATACAAAATCTTTTTGCCTTTTTTAAAGGCTCATCGAATATGATTTTATTCCATTATTAGTAAATGTAACACTTAATATACACTTAGATTGTTGTCTTTAAAAGTTTCAAATTATATTAAATTTAATCATGAAATTCTAGCTATGTTCTTAGATTAACAAAAGAAAAGATGAACAAAGTAGTGCTAAATAAATAAATTTTTATAATATATTATGAAAATAATATGTTATATATGATTCTATATTTTATTATTATATAATATTTTATATATATTCGTTATTTATTATATATTATACATGATATTAAAGCATTGTATTAATTTTGATATTAATAATCACTTTACTGTACCTCCAATTTCAGCTTTAGATACGAAATATATGCCCTATTCAATAAAGATTTACTCTTCACATAATTAAAATTGGCTACGGTATCCTAAAATATATTTACAACATGGTTTCACAACGATATTAAGAAAGCAGAGAAAATCGCGAATTTAAAAAGCAAATTTGAAAAATTTATCTCAATAGTTATATGTTACTGCTATATTTGTCTCTTTTCCTTTTGAGGATATTGCTTGGAACTGGATGATTAAATAAAATAATAACCGAGATTTTATCTTATTCCAAAAATATTACTATGTCTTGGTCAAAGTACAAATATTTGTAAAACAAAATGTTTTACTTGGCATGTTAGGAAAAACGATTTTTATATTTTAATCAATAAATATATCTACAAATGAACTCTTGGAAAATAAAATGTCGTTATGTGAGATTGCTGTAAAAAACGGAGAGAAAAAAGAAAAGGAAACGCAATTTATAAGGTTCAAATGCGACAATCCAAACGATTATTCTCTCCGGAAGAAATCTTTAGTCGCCATCGAATTACAGCGGCAATAAAGTTGCACTCATAATGGTGAGGATCTTTGAAATGGATCTCTCCATTGCCAAAATTAATCTGCATAATTCCGTCTCGATCTGCTCTGCATGCGCACAATTAGGACCCGTCACATGTGCGTAAATCTCCTCGAAAATGGACAAATCTTCGGATTTCTCGGGATTTTCCAGACTGGCTCCCGTTGCACCAGAACTGCCTTAGCAGAAATGAGTTTATTGGACCCGACTTGAAGCAGAGAGGTTTTAAATAGGTCATTGCAAAACGGTTGGTAATACTATTAATGCATATGGATGAGTTCTTTAACCTTTGATATCAGGAAGTTTGTAACTTACAATTTTTATTTGTAACTTACAATTACAAAGTTCGTTGTTTGTTCACTTTGTACAAAAAATAATTAATTGTAGTTTTATTTGTGATTTGTTTACAAGGCAATTAAATTAGCTGTCTATATTGTAATATAGTTTAGTTAAAAATTATGAACAAATTAGCTTCAGAACGGTTGCATGTGGCAATATATGACAAAATATTCTTCTGCTGTTCTTGTGATTGACAGATTTATCTTGTAAAAGAAAATGTTTTTCAAATTACATAGGAAAGTAAGAACATGCGGTTAAAGAAATCCATATAAAATAGAGACAGAAGATTTTAAAAAAAATTGGCACCCATTCATTACTATATGATTTTCAGTGTCGCTCTGGCCGGTTCACAGTAAATAATTTGGTGGGCTTAGAGAATGATATAAGAAATGTTTAGTTTGACAGAAAATACGGGCTGGTACTATCATTGAATTTACAAAATGCATTTGGTAGAGTTAATAGGTCTTTGATAATTAATAATCTACACTGCTTCGGACTTATTGGTAATATCCTGGGGTTTGTCATGAATTTTCTCAGCAACAGATCTTTCCGAGCCTCTTCGGGAGGTTTTCTTTTCTCCACCTAATCAATCTCGACTGGACTCCCTCAGAGTTTAGTTCTAAGTCCTACTTTATTTGTAATAGCCCTTATTTCAATAGCTAAATTCGTTGACTTAAGGCTCACCTACCGATTTTTTGCGGGCTATATACTTATTTATTGCTCGGTCAAGTTTCCAAACTTTGGAGAAAGGCTCCTTTAAAGAGCATTAAGCCGTCTATCTCCTTGGCCCTAGTCCACCGGATTCCTAATCTCTCCTCCAAAGTACTCTGTAATCTACTTCTGTCGGAGGCGTAACTGTACATGCTTCCATTCCTTCTCTCTTAATGATACTCCAATCAAAACTGTTAGTCATATAAAGTTCTTGGAACTCATTTTCGACTGCTGGCTGTCCTGGAAGCATCATATCGACGAACTTAAAACTCGCTGTTCCAGAGACATGGAAATGTTGCGTTGGCTATTTAACCGGCACACATGTACAGACCAGGAAACCATTCTTGAAATAAATGCCTCCATAATCTTTCCTAATTATATTACGGCTCCTTATTCTTCGCTGCTTCTGCGCCAACTTACCTCAAATCGCTACATGCACTACCCGGCAATTAACTTGTGGAGTCTTACATCCACCCCACTGCTTTCTAATCGTATGGATTTACTTTCACTGAAGTTCGCTGTGAGATCGCCTGTCCTACCATCTTAAATCTGACCTTCACTTGGAGTCATCCACCCATCCTGTACTGTTATATAACCTCTCATATAATTGCCGATCTTCTATCCAGGGCTGGAATTGGCTTGTAGCATCCCCTCCTTGTCCACTATACCAGTTTTCCCCCTTGGACCTGCACCCTTCATAAACATATCTTTATGTCAGTTATATCAAAGACATCATTGTTCTTACTTTATTCGATCCAAGTTCTGAGAACTTCTCCACTCTTATCCTGGTCGCAAGCACATATATACCGATGGTTCCATATATCGCAACTTCTTAGTCGGTACATATTACGGATTGATTAGTCTAATAATTTGATCGCCATTTTGCGAAAAAAGTAGTAAAAAAGTAGTAGAACGTTATGTTATACGTGCTATTTTTAAAATTATTAGTAATTCCTTCAACACAAGGTCAAATGAAGAATTACCAGAGCCATTTCAGGTCAGGACTTTATATCAGAGAACATAAAGTCAAATTGATAAGCCAGTAGTTCATTACCATTCCAAATGAAGTTAATTGTCTAACTGAAATATTAAATTAAATGATTATAAAGAACGTAGTTGAGACAACTATCATTATAAAAAAGTTCAGAGGCGATGATGCGCTGATATCAAGAATACCACTAATTCCAACTGATTTCTAAAAGTATTTCAAAAATTTTCTCAAAAGTAATAGTACTCTCATAAGAATCAGAAAGCCTAGTTTCTAGCGCAAAAACATATGCCTCGATCTTCATATTGTATTAACAGGCACAAATCTAACGAATACTAACTAACTAATTAATATCATTGAGGATTTCGTCAAGAGCTGCTTTACTTCAAAAGATTTTTAAAAAGGTGCTGCTTACTTTGCCTCTATTACTTCCTATTGCCGAAATTTTTGCAAAAACAAGCCATCAACTTTGTGGGCGTGTCGATGTAACTATGTATTTAAAGACCTTTTGCACTTACTATCACCATAGTGCAACACAATACACCACAAAAAACTATTATATTTTGCCTGGCAAGCAATGAAACTGAGATATTGAAACGGTTCGAAATGGAATTTTCAGTTAAATTGTTTAATAAGCATTTTGCCTTCTTTTGAGCCATTCTGATCGTATATAAATATCTGAACATAGCTGAATCAACAAGTATTGAGCTGTCTAAAAGCTCCTTGAGAACCTGAGTTAGGTTTTCATTTAATAAGTCTTGCAAATCATTGTCTTCGAACTATTTTGACACTCTAGGCCATTATTTGATATTGACATTCAAATTGCCACTTTTAAATGAGTGAAACTAACACTAGTGAGTGCAAAAAAAATGTATTTCTGAAAAACTCAATAATACTAAAAGGAAAATTTTATTTTAGGTAGAGAAATATCAATATCATCGAATTTAATAATTATGTTAGGCTGTTTAACAAGCAGATTTTGATATTGATACCCATAGAGTATATATAGAGGTTTTACTTAAATAAGCCAAAAAGAAGAATTGTTTTGCGTGGTCCATCCAATGCTGGCAACCAATGCTGGAGACCAATTTTAATTGGCTCATTTCTGTAACGCCATTGTTTGTTTCAGTTTATGTATGACGCCATTTTTGTGTGTCTGACATAAAATACAATCAGTATTTTTGTGTCTTAAATATAATCACTTTTATTTGATTATAATGTATCTTCATCCTCAGAAGTGCTGTGTATCCAGTGTATGTGCGGAAATAAAACACCAGACGTAGCTTTCCTTGGAAGAAACAACCCAAGTTAGCTAGATTAAGGATGTGTGTGTGTGACTTACTTTTACCTGGTACGTAAACAATTATTTATATGAAGAGTTTGTGTTCATATATACTATTATTTACAGGAACACAACAGAAGAAATCATGAAAATATTACAACCAGTTTAAACACAAAATGTATTGAAATGGGACGATGGCAAAATTATATTGAAGGTAAATGTGATTATACAACAGGAAAGATTTTGCTACCGTTTAAAAAGTTGTTTGTAAAGTGCCATCAATTAAAAACCTAATTATATTGAAGGGGTTTATTTATTTGAAAGAAGTGTATATTGGTCAAGATACTTGTAATTAATATTTTGGCTTAAGGCTTCTTAACCGAGATAAATTATCAAGAAGGATGTTAATAAAATATAGACAATAGTTGATTATATTTGTCACGAGATATGTTATGTTTTCAATTAGATTGTAGCCATTTTTATATCCACATTTAATTGTTTTTTTATTATATAAATTATATATATTCATTATATATTTATATTTTAGCTTTTTGAATAATATTATGTATGTATATTATGTAAAATGTTTGTATTTATATAGAATTTTATGTTAATAAATGGTTTTAAAAAATTACATTTTGGTTTTATTTGAAATTTAATTGGTCAGTAGAATGTGACACCAGAGGTTAGTCACGTGATGCGTATGAAGTCATCGGCCAATGAAATGCTAATAAAATGCTTTCATTACAGGTTCCTGTTACGGTAAGTTAAACTAATCAATGAAATTCAGCAAAATGACGTTCTCAGCGCCTTGCTGCTGAAACCACGCAAAATAATTTTGCAATTATTTGTATTAAGTTAACACTCTATATATTACTTTATGTCGATATCTCTCATTATTACCAATAAATATCGCTAAAGATTATGTTAAATTTATAAACCAGTGGTTAATCCAAACTATATCCTTTAGTTGAAAATACTACTATTCATTTCTTATTCGAGCTTACAATGTCTAATCGATTTTTAGATATAGAGATTTTAAGCGAACATTCAAATCTCTGTAGACGATTTGCATAATACCAAGGTTCAGTCCTGATGCCCTACAATTAAGGTTCGTCACATGTGCGCAAATCCCTGATAAATCGGACAAATCTTCCGGATTTCTGAGGATTTTGTGAGGCGCATTCGCTGCACCGAATCAAATTCCCAAAGAATGGGTTTATCGGCCCTGAAACGGCGTCTAAAAGCCGTTCCGGCGCCCTTTATTAAATATTTTCCAGACATTTATTTATAAGGTGTTTGTAAAATTTACGATTATAATTTTTATTTCAAATTCACTATTGCTAACAGTGAAAGTGAATCAGTTAATAAGAGACAGTGAATAAGAACATATTAAGTTGTAATATCATTACATAAACATATACTCTGTTATATGATATTGCTTTTAATTAGTCAATATCTAGAATAGCATCAGCAACTGTAATCTTTAAAACAACGGAAATAAAATTGATTAAATATATTGCAAGTAATATTGCTACTATTATGTACTATTTTAAAACATAAGTAGCAACCAATTTTTCCCATTTATTTAGGATTTAGACAACTCGAAGGAATTTAATATAAATAATAGGACTACTGTTTAACCTGAATACTAAACCACGGTTTTCGGCATTAAACTTACCGAGTGGCGAGTGACTAACATAGAGACAATCCCAGAAGACATTCGGTCTTATACAGCTTGGCTGGTGGCGCGATTGTTGCAGGCTCGGCAGGACTCGAAACTGTAACTACCACAGCAATAGGAAAAAACCACATTATCGTTTTAAGCTCTTTTCGACTTCAAAAGCCGAGAAAATTCAAAATGATGAGAGAATTTTTTATTTTAGGGAACAGTCAGAAGTCTAACGAAAATAAATATGGTAACGAAGCGGATTCGAAGTAATATTAGTTGATTAATTTATATCATTTGTGCAAAATGAAAAGGATTTTAACGTTTTCTGTTTCTTCATCACAGTACGTATCCGTACACGTCCTCTTTTGATTGTTACAGTAGTATAAGGCATAAACGAAATAATATGAATACTATGCAATATGGTACATCCTGTGGCATGTTGACTGAGTTCACTCAAGTTTAGTCAGACTTGAGTGACAACAGAACTCAACACTTACTTTAAGAAAACGTTTTCGGTAAAAACAGCACGTGAGACTTCCTTCCATAAAGCTAACAATCATGGAAGGGCTACCATTGTGAAACCCTTTATAATAGAAGCCGAGAAAGAAATAATACGATCACAAACGCTGGACATGATTGGAAGAATGTGGAGTGGTCCAATGAATCATCGTTTACATTGTTTCTTACTAACTACCAATTTATGTATGGAGAATATCAAAGTAAACTATCCGGACTGTTTACTTTCTACAGGTAAACGCAAGGTTCCTTTATGATTTGATCCGCACTATCGTAATATTCAAATTATTTAGTTAGAGGATTACTACGAATGAATGTCTTGACATTTTCAACGATTTCATTTGTTCTAGAATAATGCTGTCAAACACTGCCACAATACAGCAATATAGTGGGTTCAGGAGCACCAGAAAATCATCAAACACCTTTCCTGGCCATAACAATTATTAAACTTCAACATAACTGAATAGTTATGAGGAATTTTAAAGCAGAGTGTGAGAAGTAAACTTCCATCCCCAACACCATTGAAGATATTGGCGTATGTTATGGTACATGCTCTACTTTGTAACTAACTCTTACTCATTTAACATCAAATAATACCTTAACATCTTGTTTATGAATAAAATTGCGAATAGGTTAGGTGTTGATATTATTTTGTTCATCCCCATTGTATTGATATATGTATTGATAAAGACAACATATTGGAACTTAAACTACTATACTGTTTTCTCGCTCTAATATTGAGAAAAATTTAAAATTGTATTAACAACTGAATATAAAACGATAAAAAACACCAAATGTTCTTATATGTCCAATTATTATTATTGATTGTGATGACATGATATTATTGATTATGATACAGATACATTTGATAAAGCACATTCATTCAAAATGCGTATAAACTATAATGATATTTAAGAAACTGCCAATCAAAAATATATGGCGCTTTTTAGAACTTTGAAATTTGAATGTTTTTTAAAATATTATATTTATATTGCGTAGAACGTTATATAGTCTGTTTACTTACCGGAGTATGCGATATATTGATTTTCTTTGAAACATATTGATTCGTTTATTAAGATAGATAACTGAACAATGTATTTGAATGTTCCAGTATCTTAGTTCAAATAACTAGAAACAAGTACAATTTAAATATATACTTATAGTAATCAGAAAAGGATGAACATTTCGGCTTGAGCACTATCACACACTATGAATATACCAGCAAGTCAACGCCAAAATGTCACTATACAGATATCTAAAGCCGACCACTACGTAAATACGCACAACAACGATAATGGAAGTCGCGACCTAAAAAGTCCTATTTAATATTGCGAACTATAATAATTAAAGATAGAACAAAATAAGGGACGAAAATGTGAATCTGAGGAACGAATTGTATATCCACAATAGTACTAATATTGTTAAGTATAAAATTTACTTTTGCAGCACATACAACGATCCGAGTGAATATAATAATAAACATGTACGAATGTTTAATATTATCAGTCGCAATTCTACATACATATCTGTTTATAGCAAGAAAAACTATAGGTATGTTAAAACTGATAAAAAACAAATTAAATATAGTGATAAACAAAAATAACATCAATAATAATAAGTTTGTCTCATCCGCAATATTCCTATTCCTGCATTATAAATTACATTAACAGGTCAATTGAATATTCCCCGGCCTACCATGGTAAAACACATATTTTTGGCAATATTTTTTTATTCAACATAATTCACTTCAATAGTGATACACTGATTATAACGACCCTTCAACTTTTGGATACCATTTTTGTAGCACGATTTGTCCTTTGTTTCAAAATAGTCCTCAGTTTCGGCCATCACCTCTTCACTTGATGAAAACGTCTTCACAGCAAGCATTCTTTTGAGATCTTGGAACGGGAATAGTGAACAGGGGCCAGATCTGGAGAATACGGTGGATGAGGAAGTAATTCGAAGCCCAATTGATGGATTTTTGCCAGTTTTCACTGACTTGTGACACGGTGTATTGTATTGGGGAAGCAGCACTTAATTTTTTTCCATTTTGTCCTTCAAACGGTCCAATAACGCTATATAATAGTCGCTGTTGATGGTTCTTCCTTTTTTTAGCTAGTCAATGAAAATTATTCCATGCGAATCCCAAAATACGAACGCCATAACCTTTCCAGTCGACTGTTGCCACGCTTTGGAGCGGGTTCATCGTGTGCAGTCCACTGGAATGCCTGTGGATTGGACTTCGGAGTGAAATGATGGAGCCATGTGTCATCTGTTGTCACATATGGACGCAAAAACTCGGTTTTTATGCTTGATTATCTTCACACACTGCTCCGAATAATTATCTCGTCGTTGTTTTAGTCAAAAGTGAGCTCGCGCGGCACCCACTTTGCACAGAACTTTCTCTCATACCCAAATATTCGCTAATGATATGATGTACACGTTCAGTTGATATATTTAAAGTGTCTGCTACTTCATTCAGTTTCAATTAACGGTCATTGAAAGTCATTTTGTGGATTTTCTTAATGTTTTCTTTGGTTATAACCTCATTTGGGCGTCCACTGCGTTCAACGTCTTTGGTGCTCATTTCACCACGTCTAGCATACCAATCCTTGATGGTTGATTTTTCTGAGGCAGTGTCCGGAAACTCGGAATCAAGCCAAGTTTTTGCTTCAACTGTATTTTTTCCCTTCAAAAAGCAATAATTTATCAACACGCGGAATTCCTTTTCATCCATTTTTTCATAATAACAAAAGTTGCTTCACACAAAATGCTATAATTCAGAAACTAATTATCCGACAGCTGTAAAATTTATACACGCATCTTTTGAGTGTTAGGACTAACTAAAAAACATATGGATTTAATTGTAGTAGCGCCATAATGTGTCAGGCTTGGAACTATTCAATTAACCTTTTATGTTTATTATCTAGTCATAAATTATCTTGTACATAGTTACATATTATCTTGTACATTCTGTGTGATACCTATCATCAGTGATTTTATTATTTCTTTTTAAATTTTTTGTTTTATCCAACCATAGCATCAATAAACTTACAAACACACCTAAATCAAATACAAATATGGCTGGAAGGGTGACGTATAAAAGCCAACGAAACAAGATCCAGTCATATAACTTTTATGTTGCGTAGAAATGTCCACCAGTCTATATTAATAATTGTTAATTCCCGCAAGCAGAGGATGCTAAATAACTTGTTATACACCTAGATCTCCGCCTAACTTGGAAGAAGCATATACACGCCAAACGGAAACAACTTGGACTTAAATTCTACCAAACGTATTGTCTTATCGGGCGCTAATCCAAGTTATCATTAGATAACAAGATATTATTATATAAAGCTATACTCAAGCCTATTCGGTCATATGACATCCAACTATGGGAAACTGCTAGGAAGTCTAATAGGTCCATCATACAACGGTTCCAAAATAAAATGTTGCGTGCCATTGTCGATGCCGTATTATGTTTCAAATGAAGTGATACGCTATATTCCTCGAGAACCATTAGCTAGTGTAATTCAACGGGATTCAATGGGAAGTGCGTAGACTAAAACGTCGAACAAATATATATATATATATATATATATATATATAGAATTTAGAATAAGCTTTAAAACAAGACTAATTAAGTAAAGTAGTAGTTTTTCTACATTAGATCACTTCCGGTTACAAATATTAATTATAATAACTACAGGTTATAAACTGGCAAACGTAGTTTTAACGCTTTGCTTTCTTTGTATTTAGTTAAGATATGGATATTTCAGAATCCGAACAATGGTCACTCATGGCAAGATGATAATAAAAATAGTGCTTAGACAACAAAAGTTAATTGAAAAAGGTAAACGTTGGAATAACAATTGATTAGGTTTTATTACCCTTATACTACTTATAATGTTTATTAATAATTTATTGTAGATATATCGTTCTTCATGATGGAAACAAGAATGGTTAATAAGCTTTAAACCGTAAAATACCGTAAAAGGTATATATGCTCTGTAATGAAAATAAAATACATTACATGGATATACAACAGTTTGGTATTAGGTAGATTAGGCACCCAGAGGATGCCACAAAAAAAGGTGGTATGGAAAGGAGCTCAATGGAAATATAATAAAATACAACCCTAACCTAAAAGCTATTATAACTGTGTAATTAATTGTTGTTTTAAACCCTTCGATAATAAACGCATTAGATGTAGTATAATATTAAAATTATAATTGACAAATTATATTTGAAAATAACTTTTTGTTTAATTCGTTTAATGGTTTAATCGTTTTGACGTCATTAATTCAGATGGCGTGAGTTCATTGTTTTATGGAACGGGCTATACTTTAAATTAGATGTATTTAAAACAATTTAGCACTATCAAAGCCTAGTGTGAATTAAGGACTGCAGCAGTTTCATTATTGATCAGAGTCACGTAACACTGTAATAATTAAAAAAATGTGGCTGTATGTAAATGTATTTACGTTACATATTTTGGTTAAAATTGATAATTTATATGATAAAATATAACCTGAAAATATAGCAATCCATCATATAGCCATAAAGAGTTAGCTCATGTCCTGGCATCTTGTGTTCGGGGAGTATTGTACTGAGTTGCAACTTCTAAAGTGCCAGAGTGTACAAATCACCACTGATAGAGTAAGCTTTAGTAGCAAGAGAGCCTACGCTAGATCAATCGACACTGCCTCGCACTAACAGTTGAAGCGCAATCTAAATTTAAAACATAAATTTTCCTAATTTGCATTTCGTAGTAATCAAGCAAACTGTAATATAAACATGACTGCATTATTAAAGATCATGTGTTTATTCATGTGTCATATTTGCAATTTATTGAATAATATGTTATCAATAATATATTTTAATTGTTCGATTTATTCGTCGAAATATTGTAAAAATGCCCTCAACTGCAGAATAAGAGTAGAATGTTAATTATTTAGGCTACGTGTTATCTAAGTTTAATTAAATTAAAAATAATTAAAAAAATTTAATATAAAATAATAAATTCTAATATAAAAAATAGATACCATGAACATTTTTATTATAATTAATGGAAGGGTTGAAACTTAAAGTAGAACTTTCCGAAACATCATAGTTGATCTAGGATATACCTTCAGGGATAGATTAAATTAAAAGTTTCCTTTTCTTACCTTTCGGTACCGTTACAACTACTACTACTTAAGTGATTTGAAGAGGGTGGGTTTGTGCCGGCCGTCGACCCTGGGGCTGTCCTCCACCCCCCCAAAAGTGGAGCCTCGCCCGAACTGGCTAATGTTACACTGGTAGGCAACTTCAGTCGACCCCGGAGATCTTTCCTGTAGCAGAATTAAACAATTAGATCTTACATATGTTTACATCAATGTCGTCAGATTATTCTTTCCGCAGAATTATTTTTAGATACAGATACACAGATACTTTTATTAGATTTTATAGCTGGGAGCCTAACATATAATTAAATTAAATTAGTCTTAGTGAAATTATAAATGTAAACAAAGATAATATAGTCTAACTGTAAAATTCGATGATTACATTTATCTTTATAAAATAACAGCCATTTTGGTATTATTGAGTAATTCAAATTATACAGAAGCTAATCATAGAATGCTCAAAGTTACATTTTCGACATTCCATAATTTTATTGTTTGATTTGACGAAATCTGCTGCCGAATCCCATACACTACTCTTAGAAACTTATGGTAATGCTGCTTCGTTATATTACATTTATTGGTCTTGGGTTTAACGATTCCAGGAATATGAATTACAAAATATGATTAAAGATCTATTGATTGAAAACGATCTGAAAGTCTCAAAGAGCTTTCAGGCAGCTTAGTAGTTCAAATCAACAATTTCCAAACGTGTGCATGTCATCGGAAACATTCAAAAGAAGGAAATATGACTAACATAAGAACAGACTAAAGGTTTTTAGTGGCCTATTATGACTGGCTAGGAAAAATGGATCGGATACGACAATTTGAAGAACAAAAAATATATGTCTTCAAGATATTTTTTTTTGTGTGAGATATTCATTCTTATTGTGTTGCTGTTCTCTATGCATGTGATGAAATCGGCAAGGTGCAGTTTATTACAAGTTGTTAAAACCAAACGAAATAGTAACTGTAGATTTCTACCAATATTACTAAAACAAATTGAATGACGTATTGTTGTAAAATGGACCCATAATGGAGAGTAATATATGTATAGTCATCTTCTTGCATGTTCCGCCACATGTTGCAATGCTTGTGAAGTTAAACTGTTGTAGCTTGAATGGTAAGCTCTAGTGTATTTGTATATTCACTTGATGGAGCGTCTTCTGATTACCACTTGTTGATATCACTTGGCTGTTACACTGTTTCGAAATTCTGAGGATATACAAAAATTGGTAGATAATTTGATTGCTGATACACAAATATTGTTCTATACACGCTATATTGCCAGAAAGATGCAAAAATTGTAGAGAATTATAGAAACTATTTTGGTTAATATATATTATATCAGTTTCTCTCAATAAATTTTTAATAGATATATATTTTTTAAAGTAAAAAAAAAGAATGATCACGATACATACATCACCTACTAACACTGAAAGCGCTTTGATAAACTTTGCTGGACAACATTGGAGATTAGCATTTGCTTGGTTGATTTACGTACAATACAGCATTCTCCAAATAGGGAATAAGTCAAATAATCTACATACACCACAAACTTAAATGTATTAAAGTGGAACTTAATTTAAGCAACAAATATAATCCATACAATAAAATAGCCAATGCACGTAATCAAAATATATGACGTCAACACGTCGCGATGCTTTCATCGCAAGGTTTGTATTCTCTAATTATTATCACGAATGTCTTGAGGAATGTTGGACATTTGACAACAAATCGAATTTTATAGACTTACATGTACGGTTACATGTTCCGACGCATTAAACATACAACTATCTCTCTTTAACTAGTGTAACATGAGAACAAACTGTATTTGGTCGTATTTGGTCGTATATGTTATTTATAACGTGCTTTGTATGTTTTATTAGAAGTACTATAGCTACGTTTTATGATATTTACCTTCGGTGTTTTCTCGAAAGATCTAATTCACTAGCTGAACTAACGTTTGCTGCTCTGTTTACGTAGGCGGCTGGTAAGCTATCCCTTGAAGAGGAAAAGAAACCCTCCTGATGGAAACTGCTTCTTTCCGATGGACCACACTTGGACATGCCTAGTTTGCAGCCCACCAAATCTGAAAACATACCCGTATACACATCAAAATAAGTGCATATCAACACGAAAATATATAGTTCTATTAAAATATGATTAAATTTTAAAGCATAGTTTATATTTTTATATAATATACATAATTATATAAATAATGGTTGGGTAAAAATCAATTTCGGTTTCTCTTATGTCTTTAAAGCGTAACACTAATTACCAATATAACAGGTCAATTGAAAAGTCCGACCTACCATAGTAAAACATATATTTTTGGCAAAATTAGTTTTTTTTATTCAACATAATTCCCTTCAAGGGTGATACACTGATTATAGCGACCCTCCAACTTTTCGATACCATTTAGAGCGGACTTCGGAGTGGAATGATGGAGCATCCGTGTTTCATCCATTGTCACATATCGGCGCAAAAAATCGGCTTTATTACGCTTTATCAACTTCAAAAACTGCTCCGAATCATCAACCCTTCGTTGTTTTTGGTCAAAAGTGAGCTCGCGCGGCGCTCACTTTGCACGGAGCTTTCTCATACCCAAATATTCGTGAATAATATGATGTACACGTTCAGTTGATATCTTTAGAGTCTCTTCTATTTCACTCAATCTCAATTTACGGTCATTCAAAATCATTTTGTGGGTTTTTTAAATATTTTCGTTGGTAACATCCATTTTTAGGCGTCCACTGCTTTCACCGTCTTCGATGCTCATTTCAACACGTCTAAACTTAGCATACAAATCTTTGTATGCTAAGTTTAGACTTTTTATCCTTTTTATCCTTTTTTTCACAATAACAAAAGTTTCACAGTAACAAATGCAATAATTCAAAAACTAATCATCCGACAGCTGTCAAATTTATACATGCATCTTTTGAGGGTTAGGGCTAACTAAAAAACATACAGAGTTAATTCTGGTAGCGCCATCTATGTGTCCAAGACCGGTGACTTTTCAATTGACGTGTTATTTGCCCTTTCAATTAATGAAAATTTGCTACTTTCCGAGAATAATCATAATTCCCTCACTCTAGACTTCTAAGATTGCTCAGCGAGAAACAGAACTAAGCGAATTTCATAAGCCTTTTGAAGATTTATACCATTAAGGATGTTTTGCAGATATAGCAAAAAGGTACTAGAATAATGGATATTTTGGCATTGGAGATGTATCAAATTCCTAATCAAATTCTCTTTAAGTTTTTGGGGAGTTGTTATGGTCACTAATTTATAAGTGGTTTAACTTTCATGATGCAAGACTATTTCAAATTATCTACTTTGGGCACTTTTTTTAATCGTCCCCCTTTCCCATTGGTCACTGATAATGATAAATGAGTTAATAGTTCAGCTAGGTTCGAGAGCTGTACATTTCCTTTCCAATCTTACTAAACACCATTTGTAAAGCTTTAGCATAATCCATTTTCTAACTTCGGCAATAATTCGTTCCAAAAGTAGCGCGAATTTGTCTTTTTTCAAGAATAATGATTTTATTTATATCCTGTGGTTTCCTGTTCATTTCCAAAGCGCAATCATTATTGAGTGAGTAAATAGTGTAAGTGAAATGTCAAAAATATTGTGGTTTCATTGATTAGGATTAAATAGAGGTATGCACTTCAAAGTCATCTATTCAGAGAGGCAAAAATTACTTTTTCCACAACTTCATATTGTACCTTGTAATAGGAGATTATAAAGAATAATTAACAATAGCTATTGCTAATTAAAATATACCAATTAATACTTACTAAGTAGGCTTTGCCTCGAGACACTTTTAAGTACTCTATGTACGCTCTCAGTGCTGGACTTGTGGGGGCCTCTGGAGGGGCAGGCTGGTGGAGAAATCACTGCATCCAAGCCCCCACCGCTACCCCTTAAGCGCTCACCGACCATACAGCCACCAGAAGTAATAATTCCTGAAAAAAGAAAAATCGATCAATTAATTAATATTATAGGAATATTTTGCTTGCTTATAATATTACATATATTTTCCCTGTTCAATATATTGTAAGTAATTATTGTAATAATTCGTTCATAATTCATAAACAGTTAGATTAGGCATCCATTTAATTCATATATTTTATTTGTCTTATCTTTAATTATCAGCAACTTATATATTATAATACCAAATATGCCATATAAATATATCAATATATGTCAGATTTTACAATGAATAAAATACTTTTATATGAAATATTACTAAGGTTTATTTCAATAAAAACATCTATTTTAAGTGGAAGCCATGTTTTAGCTAAGTAGACATGTTGAAGTTTTAGCCCGTTTTACAAGTCGTCCTTCTTATTTGCAGGACAAGAATGGACTGAGATCGAGGATTTAAAAGAGGCTTTTGTAAAACATTTTGTAAATTCTTTATATTATTGGGATCTTGCTCATCAACTCTTGAAACCCTTGGTAAAGGTTAGAAAGTAAGAGAATTTGATCAATTACGACTTTATTTGTTATCTGCTGTTTTGAACAGGTCAATTGAAAAGTCCCCGGCCTGATACATACATGGCACTATTAGAATTAAATGCTTACGTTTTCTCATTAGCCCTAACCCTCAAAAGATGCGTGTATAAATTTGACAGTTGTTGGGTCATTAGTTTGTGAATTATACTATAGAAAAAATACAGTTGAAGCAAGAACTTGGCTTGATGCCGAGTTTCCGGACACTGCCCCATGAAAATCAACCATCAAGTATTGGTACCAAAAACAATGACGAGTTTATGATTCGCAGCAGTATTTGAAGATGACCAAGCATAATAAATCGGAGTTTTGGCGACAATATGTGACAATGGATGAAACATGGCTTCATTATTTCACTTCGAAGTCCAATCGACAGTCATCCGAGTGAACTGCACACGATGAACTCGCTCCAAAGCGTGGGAAGACGCAACAGTCGGCTGGCAAGGTTATAGCGTTGTTATTGTGGGATGCGCATGAAATAATTTTCATTGACTACCTTGAAAAAGGAAGGACTATCAACAGCGACTATTATATAGCGTTAGTGGACCGTCTGAAGGACGAAATGACCGAAAAATGTGCAAAAAAAGTGCTGCTTTACTGAGACTATGCACCATGTCACAAGTCAGTGAAAACGATGGCAAAAATCAATGAATTGAGCTTCGAATTGTATCACCCTTGAAGGGAATTATGTTGAATAAAAAAAATGTTGACCAAAAATGTGATTTATTATGGTAGGCCGGGGACTTTTCAATTGACCTGTTACAATAGGAGATAATAGGGATTTCTGCATAGGAACATCATTATCTAAAAAAATAAATAAAACAAACACATGTATACTATGTATTGCTTCAAATTTTTAATTTGGCTGGTGATGAACTGTTATAATCAAATGAAATCATAACTGGTGATCGTTGCGGGCGAAAACTATGCGTGTGTGTGTAGCTTAAACCGTGGATTAAAGAAGAACCAGTTAAAGTGCTCCGAAAGATAGAATATAATTATGCTCAGTACGATAACACCCATCGGTAGTTTCCCTGACAGTTGAAACATATTTGGAAACTACGTGTTGCTCTGTCACTATTTGTTATAATCAATCAAAAATCTGTAATACAGTCAATACATACTGCCATATACAGTTTTTAATAAAATAAAATTTAAATTTAAAATTGTTTTTAAATGTAAATAGATTTTTCCTTCTCGTCTTACTAGTCAAAACCTAGAAGGAGAGAGCGCTGTCCGATGTGTAGAAATACAAAACCGAATCCATCTATAAAATTCGATTTGTCTTCGTAATAGTCAAAAGTTTACAAGATTCCTCTAAAAATTAGTGATAATAAGTAGAGGTTATATTCCGGCGTCTCTAATCAACTACTTCGAGCAGAAAAAAGATGATGGTAAGCCAGTAAAATGCGTTAGAGAGGTACGTATTGATACCATTAAAATTGTTGCTATGAATTTATTACAAATGTTTTTATCATGTTGTAGGTGCCCTTAATATTAACATAAGCACGGTGGTAATATTTTTCAGAAAATCAATTACAATATGTTGAATTCATCGAAAACAATGTGAAACATCCACATACGAAGCCGGTGACAAATCAAGATCACCTTTCATCTGATATTTCGGTCTATTCGAGATAAAATATATGACATGTATAAAAATATTGAGTAATTTTGTCGATATAAGCATTATTTTATACAATAATTTCAGAGATTACTGTTAGTCTCGAAAGTGCCCATAGAAATATTATGGAATATGAATATTTGAGGGATTTATGGTATCCTTTTATACATTATTAGAAAACAATGATTTTAAATCGTGTAAAAATAACCCACGAATTGATTTAAAGGAAGTTATATTTTATAACATTTTTTTTAATTAATTAAATATTTAATAGATAAATTATTTCAATTTGTGTATCTAGTCAATACATAATATTTCAAAATGGAAAATTAGATTATTCTTGGCAAGAAGTTAATAAAAAGAGTGTGAAGATAACAAAAGTTGATGGAAAAAAGTAAAAGTCAGAATAACATTCGATTAGGTTTTATTAGTCATAACATATTTTAATATTTTATTTCAGGTGAGCTATTCTTGCTGTAAACAGGAGTGGTTTTATTCCTGGAGCAGAGCAGAGAACCATAACATGTTTTTGTTCTGATTTGAAAAGCAGCTGTTAAATAACTTGAAAAAACCATCACTTATTGTTATGGATAAATTAAGTTTTCAAACTTCCATATCAAAGAGTACCCTATTTCAAATTGTTACTCGCTAAAGATAAATGAAATATTAGTAGCATCTTATCATATTTACTTTTTAGAAATAGACCTGAAGAAAGATACACTATAACTGTTTGAGGAGACTCCATCAGACACACAGAAAAAGAAGTCGACAAATGGTGGAATCAGTAGTGTTGTGTGATTGATAGATTATAAATTAGTTATATAGTTATTGACTTGAGTAGTGACGAAAGTATTAGCGACAGAATGAAATTTTTGGGATGTCGGATTATTAACATATCTAATAGTGATAATTACCAAGCCAGGGTGACGAGAGTGAAAACAACTATAGGTAAGTCTCTAATTGATTCATGAAAACTGTAAAAAAAATTATTTTAGAGCGGTGAAAGATTGATGTTCATAGATATGAGTGTATAATAAATGCTAACTATTTTGCAGATATGAAAAATACATTAGGGAGAATGCACTGAATAAATCTAATTTTATGAAGAAAAATGTACACAGGTGGTGACAGAAGAAATTAATGAGAAATAGAGCGATTTTAAAATTACTTGACAAAAAAATATAGCAACGAAGGAAACGCTCTCTAATGACAATTGCTAATTAGGTGGATTAAGCCTCCAAGAGCTATCAGTACAAGAAACGCGTTTAGAACTCGTGGGTAGTATAGAAAATATTTAATATAATAAAATGTGATATAATAAAACAGCCCTAACGTACAAACTATTGTAGATGTATAATTAACTGTAATCTGAGTTTATTTATATCAGTAATCTATTATGTCAGAAACACTGTGACATGCTAATATCATAATTTTGTTGACGTACATTGGATGTTTCATTAGATAGGATATACGATGCAAAAGAACAGCCGAGAAAAAGCATGGCAATTCCTAAAAAATACAATTAACACAAAATTGGCAATGCTGTCAGCAAACAGCAATTATATAAAGAGGCAGACGGGATAAGATATTCTTTCATATAGTGGCTATGGAATTCATGAAATTATCATCGGCCAGTACTAAAATGCAGTACTAATGTGAGAAATATACATTCTGAGACGACAGCTATAGTTTTCCTAGAATCTAAAATTAGGTCATGCGTCAGTATAAAGTATATTTATAAATATTTAATGTAAATATAATTAGTATCATTTATAAATATTTTAGCGATATTTTGAAATTTATGGAATAAACTGAGATCCTTTTAACATCACATAAAATATTTTAATTCGAATTTAATAAAATTACACTTAAAGAACTTGCATTGGCACGATGAAAACATTCCCAATATAATAATTTATAAAATTAAACGTTGGAAGTTAATAATAAAATTAAAGCCTGAATAGCAAACATTTTTACCGCATTAAATTTCAATTTTAATAAATTTAATATTACCATTACAACTGTACATTGTCAGACGTTTAACAAAAATGGTTTTTAATTGAAAATTCCGCGATTATTCACGCAATATTTTATTTTAAGACGTGACTTTCCCAGTTTAATTCCGTTCGTCTGGGAAATAAAAACAAAACGAAAATTCCTACAGATGTACGCCCGGGAAGGAGCTTTTCAATTTTGGGGCTGTTTAAAAGGACAAGACAAGCGTCATGAAGAAATCTTCGCCTTTTGGATTCAAAAGGAATGGAAATACATGTTCGGTTCAATTTCATTGATTAAAAGACCTGTTGAATATTGAAATCTTTTCTTTTGTGTCTATTTTAATTCTTTTTGATGCAATATTGTTAGTTTTATTTTCTGTCGCGGCAGTAAATAATGTTGATGGTTTTTTATCATTTGAACGAAGAAATTCAAATTAATTTTGATTTAATTGAATTTAACTGAACACCCAGTACACAACGTATTTAATCAAGAGTTGGGATGCGAAACCCAATACGATTCCAAGATATTATAGAGAAACCGTTTAAAGAAACGTTACCATTTTAAATGAGTTACAAAATATGCTGATGATGCCTAATGAAGGTTGTAAATAATGGAACTGACGATAATGTTTACTTACTTCTTTAGATGGTGTAACTCAATTTTTTTTTTAATGTCAATGATTTTAGCAACGGTTCGATGGCAAAATAAAATTGCACTTGTACTTGTTTCATCAGATGTTGGAGATATTTTGTTGGAGTTCAGTTAAACAGCTCATTCAGCACTCAAACTGCAGTTAAAACTTCAACTTCTATCCATTCGAGGAATTCTGCGATAGCCAATTGTTCCGACAAGGCAAGCTGATCACAAATAATGAACGCACAAAAGGCATAAACAAACGTAGATATTCCGTATACGTATATATATATATATATAGATTAATATATAGTATTAGTAGTATATATATATATATATATATATATATATATATATATATATATATATATATATATATATATATATATATATAGGTATAATAGGTATTATTTAGAACAATTTATTGGTTGTGCCAGGAGGTCAGTTTAAAAAAAATCCAATCCAATCTCATTTGCCTGCTGGCTCAACAAAAATCAAGAGACTAATTTTTCAGACGTCACACACAGTCCATTGGTCCAATAGCAATTATCTGCTGTGAACTGTAAGTGATTATAATTGAATGCAGTTCGACAGATATTAGGCGAAATGTTTCTACGTTATTTATTTTGATTCCGTTCAGTTTCAATTGGCGCTTCACGTTGCTGGTCAGTTTGACTTGCTCATATATATTTTTGACTTGCAGCATTGAAATTTCTGAGACCTAAGTTGGAACGTCTAATCGGTGGCATTTTGAAGAACCAAAATCAAAATATAAAATTGACTCCCTTAATATTTCTGTATAATCATGTATAAAATAATATGTGCTATCAAAATTTACTAAAAATCGATATTAAATTAAACATTTAATATAAGTCGCGATTACGGTGAACTAATTGCAATAGAATAACTTACTCAACAAAAAATCAAAATTGTATAAATATTCAGATCGAATTAACTGTACACTAAGAACTTAACGTACCTTTTTGGTAGTTATATGCCGACCGATAAAGCAGGTAAGTGACATTTGTTAAACTGTCGCTATCATAGAAAAACTTTAATAAATGATGAATGAAATCGGTAAAGCCGATCTCGTTATGATAATCACTTAATAAACCAAAAATAGGGATTAATTTGTATGTGTATATATATATCATATTTTCAATGTATTATGCATGTGTACGATTTTTAGCCATGCCTTTCTCTTGGAATTTTAAAGATCATTGCAGAAATATATCCGGTCTCACCTACCTACTATTTTTAGTGACAGGAATGGTTTTCCTGGTTAGTTTTAACAATCTTGCCAGTGAATACTCACTATCAGAATCATTCACATACGTACATTTACAACCATTCACAGAGATTCAAACTCATCCAGCTGTAGAGGACTGACCTGTTACCATTACTAATGAAATTACCAATCTGGCTTTTTACATAATAGTTGAGTAATATATTTAAATATTATTAAATTATATTGAACATAGAAACATATCAAACAAACATTGTTACAAAATTAAACAGAATTTATTTATAGTTAATTTATTTAATGATTGGTAGTATTCATTTATTTCCATTTTAGCTTAACATATACATATAAATGGATATCGAAAAGATCAATATGCAACAAGCAGTTCACATTTAAGAAACAACATTTGAACAAGCAAATAAAAATATTTGTCAGATATAACCAAATTCCTCACAGACTTGGCTGTAGAGAAATCGGCTATTTGTTAGGAACAAACAATGAACCGGCCCAAAAAAATATCATAAAGTTTATAGCCAATCGACATCCGTGGCAAGACTAGGTGAGGTATATTTGTCGTGTGGTACCAAATACGGGGATTGGTTGAGAAGTAGATACTCGTAGATACTTGAGAAGCGAAGTCTATATTTAATGATAGTAGTTTAAGTTAAGTTTTAACCATAGACATATACAATTTAGCTTGCCGATTTTAGAATTCGCAATTTTTTTATATGAGAAGCAAACCCAAGTTGGCTCTGAGCTTTCTTGGTAAATTTTAATACATTAAATTGAAATGACAATTATTTAGTCAATTATAAAAATGTGATATAGCACATATCTGTATAGAAATAATAATATAATAATATAGACATTTAAGATTCTGTTAAAAATCTACAAGCTTGTTCGTTTTTTGGTTGTGTGCTTTGAAAGTTTCTGGCATGATTTTCTAATTGTTCTGCGATACAATTCCTAGCAAATCGAGTGAGTGAGTGTGTTCAAAAATTTTATTAGAAAGCTACATCATTCATTTCAATCACAATACTATCTTGTTTTGAAGTTATGCTAAGTAATCGTGATTTTTATAATAATCAAATAAACCAGCAGCAACATTCATTCCGGTTTCTCAGCAAATGATGTTATATATCAGGTAAATTGAAAATATGTATGTATGTATATAAATTTTAAACCCGTTCACCTCTTAAATATTTTAGTAATGACAATTATAAACGATCACCACCATCAATTTACTACCATGCTCCCGCGAGATTCGAATCCGTAACTATCGCAGCAATAGGAGCAACTTCCTGTTAAGGATACCGATTATTAAAAAAATATCCATCCGGCTACTATTTTCCAAAAGCATATGATTAATTTTTCCGCATTAAATTTGCTAAATATTACTATGAAAATGGCATTTTTTTTGGATTGTCAAATGTTTACACTTGAGGTAATGATGCGCTTAAACATACAACGATTGAAAACAGATCAATAAATTAATAAATATTACAACCCTTTTAGGTTTTTTCATTATAAAATTAAAGTAAAACTTTTATTCGTCTTTAATTTAAATTTAAATATATAGGTTAGATTTATATACCAGTAGTCAATCTAAAAAAATCGAAATACATCGGAAAATATTTCTAAATAATTTAATATTACTTGTAACTTATCTTCGCCTATGATTATCATGTCACTCTCACAAAACTATCGAATATACATATCATTATTTATTGGTAACATATGTTATGGAGTCGATTTGTTTCTATAAGAGCCATATTTGTCTTTATAAATCAAGCCAATCAACGTGCGTAAATGTAATTGGGGTATTAGAGTAATATTTAAAATTCAGTCTAACACCCCAATATATCGCCATACGCTTATTAGTTATGCCTGCAAATTATATTAACACAATACTGTTAGTGCGTGATACGTCTGTTACATCTCTAAAGAGAAAAGTTCATAGCAAAGTATTTCTGCACTCATTTTGTATAATGTAGAACGACATAATTGCATTTAGTGGCAGAGTTACCCAAACGAGATAACGTAATTCAGAAATACGAGTGTTATTTGAAATAGCTGAATATATACATTTAACACGAAATACTAATAGAATTATTCAACACCATTATTGTTGGTTTATAACTGCCTGTTCTATATATACAGAACATAGTTACACATTATAGTGCATATTTGATATAATATTTAATTTTATTAGGTGCATGCATGTATTCTGAATATATTTTCATTTTAGGAAGGCATTTATCGAGAAACGTTTGTAAATTATGAATTATTTAAGTAATTTAAGTATTTAAGTAAGTTATATAAAGTAATTTCTTCGCTTCTTTTTGATAGTTTGATTGTGATTGAGTCATCGGTGCATATTTGGGTATCTTGCAGCCAAGCCATGCCGCATCGATCCGAGCAAGTGGTCAACAGGCCACTTGCTCGGTGGTCAGAACTCTTTCAATATATATCCAAGCGTTCTCATGCAATAGGATAACTTTGTGTCTGTTACTCGATATGCTGCTCTTTTTGCAAGAATATATCATCAATTCCTTTACTTAATATAGGAGGACACCTGCAGTAAAAGTTTTATTCAGGTTTAGTAGTTTATAATATAGTATATCTTGTTGGTACTATAACCACAGCACAGCAAGACGTCATGACCATAAATATTCCGTTTCCATGTCAATATGGCTGAACGTGCTGCACAAACACATGCTGCATTCACTTAAAATTGTCATAATAATAATTGTCATTCTTCACTACCAGTCACAACACGATAGAGAAAACTCATCTTTTTATTTGCACATCGATTAAACCATTGAAACATTTCGGCATATTCATTTAGTTAGTACGGTGGCCATTTTTACTCCCTTTGGATCTTTGTCATTATATGTTAACGTCTGGAAATGCTAAGATATCTGAAAGTATGCATTTTAGTACAATCTGTTTGACAATTCATTGTCTTTAAATTGTTTTAACTGAACAAAATAAATGAATATATATTGAAAATATAATTTTAGACGTTCCAGGATTGAAGCTCCCATACTAAATAACTCAATAAAGTTAAATGATAAATTAATATTTTAGTTAGGAAAATGTCAAAACACTCAAATTTAAAATTTAGTTTAAATTATTTAGTACTTATTTATGCACAATATACGAAAGCATCTAATAAAATAGATTTTGCTAAAAATCACTATAATTAATATTCATAACTGAAACAGTTTTTGAATGTTTGGATAGCTGGAGTATATCTTCCATACACTAAAATATAATAATCTATGGATTCAAATAGCAGAATAGAACAACTATTTCATAAAATACAGTTATTATCAAATACCAAATTTAGTATATCTAATTTAGTAAATTTGGTATATTTAAGTATACAGTTTTGTTATGTGGTTTTTAATTAAAATGCGCTGTAATGCATATTTAACAAAAACTGTTGTGAAAATAGATACTATACTATTGTATCTAATATCGAAAATTGTCGGGAATAAAAATAAATTAATATTATATAAACCGGTGTATGAACCAGAAACTATAGATCCGTATAAAAATATCGATTTTCTTTCATAAGGAACACTATTACTTTTTAGAGTGTTAATGGGATTCCAACCTGATATTATAGTGCTATGCTATAACTTTATACTATATATACGAGTCCAATAGCAATTTTACGACTGCATTTTTCATTGTTCTAGAGAAAGACTGATCGGAATATAGTTTTAAATTAAATCGATTCTCATGGATGTTGAATATGATCGATACTACTCCTTTTAAAATGCTCTGCATTATTAATATGAACTAGAACTTTTAGATATGAAATACGAAACAAAATTAAGAAAAGTTTATATTGTGAACTAAGTAATAATAATTTATGAGGATGTCATATATCGTCCTTTTTTGTTAGAAAAATATACGTTTTCGCAACAATCTTTATAGAATAATTGAACCCTATATTTGTATATCATATAATTCAAATTTAGAGAATTTGAAAATTGGCTCTACATTCTATGTACCATGAAATGTGCAATTTTTAGATGTGAAATACGAAAAAAGTTTAAGAAAAGTATATTTAGCCTAATAACTAAAAATAATTTATGAGGATGTCACATATCGTAACATTTTATTACAGAAAAATATATGTTTGCACAACAATCTTTGAAAAATAATTGAAGCCTTTACTTATACATTATTTTAACATAAATTTATATAATTATAATTTGGATCATTTGAAAATTGTCAAAGACATTAAACTAAATATCTAATTTATAGTTAAGAGAAGAATCCATAAGCCAAGCTAAATCATTTAATTCAAATTAGAAAAATACATACAAAAAATAAATGATAAAATAATGATATATACCTATTTTCGAATCACATTTCCAAGAACTAAAATACATTTCGAACCAGACGACTACGTTTTTCTTCAAATGATGAAAAACCTTGATTGCATAACTTATCTTTAAAACCAAATTACAACAAAAAGGATTTCAGTAAATCGATAGTATTGATTTTCCATCTTGAAAACAATGGTGATTTGTTAAAACGATTGATAATTAATTGTCTTTGACAACCAAATCTTCATTACACATGACAGTTCAAAAATAATTATACACGTTCATTTACTACATAGTCATCATGCTGCATGCTGCAGATCAACAATCGATGTTGCCCAACCTTTTTTCCTTAAATAAACTGCAGGCCCGAAGTTAATTAATGCGTCCTTTAAGCAACAGTTTCTCTCTAAAACTCATTTAATTATTATTTTATATCTAAAAGGTATATCTTCAATAAATCAAATACTGTATAAGTAAGTAACATTTTCAGGCATATTTGTGTCTTTTTAATAAATTAATTACTGCATTAATATACCAGGTTTTGGTTACACTTAATACTTTATTTCCCAATTAGATTTATTATTGAAGAAAATGTGTTATTTTATGAAATCAAAATTTAAGACTAAGTTTAAACGATAAAGTAGATTACATATTTACTGATCTAATCTTAGTATTATTAATATTGTTTATTAAATAAACAATCTTAATAATATTAGAATGTACAAATATACAATAATAGTATTATAAAATATATTAAGTGTTCATAACAGTGTTAAGTTGTATGCTCATATTATATTAAATTATTTAGCTAAACTGTAGACATTCTTTTAGCTCACTGTTAATATTAAAATGTGGCTACATATTGGGGCGATAAATGTTATCACCACACAATTAGAGCACGATACTCCTTTAAAAGGAACACATCCTCAATTAACCTATGGGCAAACAATAAAACAATAATTCAAACATATTAAATTTGCCAGGTTCAGATCTTGAAGGAATATATTCTCAGTACTCGATAATTGTTTTTCGCCCGACTATGAAATCAACTGAGCCAATTGCTAATATACTAGGAGTTCAACAATTTGTGATGAAAAAGATGGTGGTCCCTGGATGTGTAATTTTTTAGTAATGAACCATTCTGTCTTCAAGCCAGGTAGAAAGTTTCTTGCTGTCCCTAATTACAGATAAAAAATCATTTATTTATATTAGAGCAATGGCTTTGCCTTAAGTGTAATGTGGGAGGTTCAGAAAGTCCATGGAGACAAGTACTGTCTATATGTGTGTAATATGCAATTTTGAGTTAAGGTTACTTGTTACACTAAGCAGCCACTTGGTCCCCATATCAATAAGTAAACTAGTAACATCTTCCATGTGCTTGAAATTTTTTAACTCAGCAATTGCTTGATTTTGTTAATCCACCAGTGGTGATATATTTTCTGAGTAATATCCCAAGCCTTCAAGATGGTTTCGTTCGGCCAATACGGCAGGAAATTGATTTAATAAAAGATGCTGTCGTACCAAAACTCCTGTTCAATAGATTATATGTTCATGTGAAAAATTCAGTGTAAAATAAAATTAATTCACACTAATTTTTTTCATTATTTGACCTTAATTAAAATGTTTTAGTAACAGGTCAAAAACATAGTATTTTAGAATAAAGGTTTACTTGTGTTAAAAAAAGAATAACCTATGAAGTCTAAGAAATTCCATGAAGTTATTTTATAATTGTTAGATAATCTTTGCAACATTCATTTTAACTCTTGATTCACAAATTAATATATTTATTACCTGTAATATTGGGCTGATACTATATTAAGAAATGTATTTACTAATGTAAATGCTTATTTGGTTATTTGCAGATCTGAAAAACACTGTTTGTTTAGATAATATTATATGAGTATAAATTGAGAACTGTTCAAAGGAAATTAGCATAAACTATTCAATCTACTATCAACTATTCAAAATAACAGTAGTCTACCAAAGAACAGAAAAACAGCTTCAACTGCTTAATAATTAAATTTAACTACATAACATATTCTCAAGTCCTAACATTATGTTTATTTTATATTTTGTAACTGTAAATTAATTATTTCCACTGAATTGCAATTTAGACTAAAATTGGATTTTTAAATTGAAATATGTTAATTTTAAAATCAAATTTTAAAGTCCAATTAAGTTTGAGTTAACGCTACTTGATACACTAAGCAGCCACTTGGTCCCCATATCAATAAGTAAACTAGTAACACCTTCCATGTGCTTGAAATTTTTTAACTCAGCAATTGCTTGATTTTGCTAATCCACCACTGGTGATATATTTTCTGAATAATATCCCAAGCTTTCAAGATGATTTCGTTCGGCCAATACGGCAGGAAATTGATTTAATAAAAGATGCTGTCGTACCAAAACCCCTGTTCAATAGATTATATGTTCGGTAGAAAAATTCATTGTAAAAGAAAATTAATTCACACTAATTTTTTTCATTATTTAACCTTCATTAAAATGTTTTAGTTAAAAGTCAAATACATAGTATTCTAGAATAAAGGTTTACTTGTGTTAAAAAAAGAATAACCTAGTAAAAAGCGAACCCAAATATAAAGTTGGAATTAATTACTTTCTCGGGTAAACGACAAACCATAAAACACCTGAATAAAATATTTAAAAGTAGAAAATTACGTTCCTTTACTTACCCCACTCAACAGGAAAAAAACTCAGTCGCCCATAAAAAATTTACTTTATATAGCGTTTTAGAATCGTCTATCGTTAAAGTTTCGGACGTCTGAGCCGCTTCACTTTGAGCCCGCTTAGTCGTTACCGGGTGTCTGTTTATGTTATTAATTACTTAAGACTCGTTAACGAAGGGTTGAAGAGATTTCGCCTCTCTGGTTGTCTAAAAGCTCCAACACCTCGACTAATATTTAAACGGCTTAATCCGCAAAAGTTTTTAATTAAAAATAAAAACAAAACATTGGGGGTATACAGATTAAGAAGATGCACGACTCGGTGATCTGTACTAAGCGGGACTGACGCTCGCAGATTAGAATATTTAATTCTCAAAACCTATTTGGAACTTAGCGCAATGACGTCCTCTCGTGAATTTAGTTACTACAAAATAAAAATGAGGTCTAGTTAAAAAATTAGAATTTTATTATGCCAGATTAAAAGTCAAATATATTATAAACATTTAGTTTTAGTATGAAAGTATATTCCTGTATAATAATATGTATTAGTGATCACCCTGAAAATCAAAAATAATAATGCATTAAGTTAATCATGATTCTCTAATAATAGATTAAAGGAAATAATTTAAAAATGACATGTATGTACATGTAATGGTAACTATTTCAAGAAATAACATTTACTAAATTTTTGCCTTTAATTAAATCTAATTTCTATTAAGTTCCAATAATCAACACAATATTGATAAGTTTAAATTACTACTTCACTGAACATTATAACAAAGTATCGTATGGTCTATTCAAAGTTTTTTATACATACGTCTTCAAGATGTTTAATGTATTGCCTGCCGCAATTTGTAAATTCGCTTTAGAATCAGACAATATTTTCCTTCTCATTTAATTCTAGTTGAAAAAAGACACAATGCTGTTTGATTAGTTCGAACATGTAAATGAATGAGCCTGTCAAATCTATCCGGTTATCAGACGTGTGCAAAATTATTGAAAGCAATAGTGATAAGAGGTTAGAACTAATCTATAACCTATTGTGGTTGTATAATTAACTGTAGTTTTAGATGTACTATAATGTTAATATATATGATAACATTTTTGTTCAATTATTTTATTTGGACTAGAATTTCTTGTATGTCAAAGCCAAACTGAACTAAAACCCAGAGTTGATGGGACGTTTTGATGCCACAAATTTAAATTACGTATGTACAGAATAACTTTGAGCGAATTAGAGGTAAGATTTATAGAAATATAATAAATTCACAGCATCAAATATAATTATACCTTATATTTATCAATGCATTTCATTTTAACTACCGCATATTTTCATTTGCTTCATACAGTCATTATAATTTTCCTATTTCTCTAACCTAAAATATGTATTGCAAAAACAGTAAATATTGATTAAAAGAATGGTTTCCCTGCCTAAATTTTTAATTAAAATTGTATCGTTCTTTGCTTATTTTTTCCACTATTCGATCTCGCCTTTGCTGATTCTTAGTTTGAGTTCTATGACTTTTGCTTATGTACTGCTATTAAAATTCATTAAAATTCCATGAAGTTATTTTATAATTGTTAGATAATCCTTGCAACATTCATTTTAACTCTTGATTCACAAATTAATAAATTCATTACCTGTAATATTCGGCTGGTACTATATTAAGAAGTGTATTTACTAATGAAATCTGAAATTAATCAGAAATTAATACCACTAAAATTTACAGAACAATTTTAATAATCTTTATAATTGCCTCTGCTATAATGATATATTATATCTCCAGAACCATATTACTTATTATCATTCATTAATAATCATTCCTTCCTATATATAATCATCCCTTTATTGAAATCATCATATTAAAGTTATTTCGTACCCATTCAACTTTTCAATACCAGAAACAATTTTACAAACTGAACCAGAATATATTAAAGGCTACAATATAATTATATAACATTCATTTGTTTGCGTAATTAACTAGATTTTCTTATTTTCGATAATTTTGTTTAAAAATATATACCTACAAATTCTCATTTCAAGCAAAATATCATCAATTTTAGTTTTTCTAGCAATATTTCGTTGTTTTGCACATTATATTCTTACACAGGGGCATCATAATTTCCTGCAAATTGCGTTTTGCTTGTTTGAATATTCGCAGATCTGAAAAAACACTGTTTGTTTAGATAACATTATATAAATATAAATAGAGAACTGTCCAAAGGAAATTAGCATAAACTATTCAATCTATTATCAACTATTCAAAATAACAGTAGCCTATCAAAGAACTGAAAAACCACTTCAACTGCCTAATAAATTTAACTACAAAACATATTCTCAGTCCTAACATTACCTTTATTTTATATTTTGTAACTGTAAATTAACTAATTCCACTGAACTGCAAATTAGACTAAAATTAGATTTTAAAATCAACATATTTCAACTTTAAATTGGGGTTTTATGGAAAATTCTATTTAAATTTTACATTTTTTCCATTATGATGATATTATGCCGTAATTATTCCGAAAAGTTAATACTATTAGCACAAAAGATAATTACCTAATTAACTAGGCAAAGACAAAGGTCTTCCGGTTACTGATTATTAGCGAATATTGTTCTGAATAATTAACATTAATAACATAATTAACGATAATTAAATTAAAAACTTTGCTGTACTTCACAGCAAAATATCTAGGTAATTTGAAATATGGTTGTTGAAAAGTTTCTGTATTCAGCATGATTATTTTAATATTACAGCGTTCAATAGACCTGAATCAATTATTAATGTTATACATTTTTTCGTGAAATATCAATCAAAAATACTGGTAAAATGTTTTTACATTCGTTTCGTGTGTCACGAATAAACAGGAAATATTTAAAATTTTTGATCTACACATTATCGATCTAGTTGGTTTGTTTATAGTCAAGTATTGTCTATCGCTAACAATCTTTATCAAGTCCCAGACAATTTTTCGTAATTTTCACCATTCACTAATGTATCTGAATGGAGCAGTCTAACAAGTCTACTACACCTATTGGATCAAGTAATCAAGATGAGGAAAGTCCGATAAATACAGCAACAGTGGGTCATGCCTTATGATGTGGAAAAACAAATTTGTCTTTGTTTCTTGTAATGTAGATCATAAACGAATCAGTTATGATCTGTGCTGATGGTTTTTTTCTTCCTTGAGTTTGTCGTCGAATATTCATATGTAATTGAATATTTATTGTCTTTTAATGAAGTGAAAAATCGTCTTATTTTTAAATTATGTATTTCAGTAAACTTAAAGTCCCTGGGCGTAACTCCTATAATTGCAAAAACTTGTAATAATTGCGAAAACTAGCCTTTGATATGACAAATTATACTTGAAAAATTATAATTTGACTGGCCAAACTGAAGCTTCATCCATACAGTGGTCATTCTTAAACTTCAGAAGTCTACATGATTTATCTGTTAAAAAATTGGCACTATAAATTTCTAATAGTATATAAAACACTTTAGCTGCAATTCTTTTACAATTAAAGCAGAAAATTGGAATATTATCTGCAAATGCTGTGTAGTTCATACAAGGTATTCAACAAAATATTAGCATGGTATTATATAAACACAGTAAAAAAATAATGGTTTTGTCATACTATCGAAAATATATCAATAAAATATTGAGAGATGTCTCCTCTAGAATGAGCCATTTCATCAGTTCACACTAATTAATACTAAGATGTCGCGGGTTTCGTTCATTAAAATATTATGTAAATTCAATTAAATAAGCTTTTTTTTTTTTAATATTCAGATAAATAAATATTTTAAATATATACAGAAGAGAGTTTTAATTCAAATTTTGTTTTAATATTGACAGATTACACAATATAGAAAGTAAACCGGGCCCTTGGTTTGCGAGATAGAACAAGGGTGGATTCGATCGAGACAGACAATCAATATTACGTTAATTCTGATTTACATGAACGTCCTGAATGTCGCAATCCACGTGTCGCAATATATTAAATTGAAGATTACGTTGTATTAACATTTTACAAAAGTACGGTCATAAATATCGTATGCCTGAAAGATGGCTGGTTATAAATTTAAAGATAAATGAAACTACAAACATGAGTTTGGTGTTGTTAAATTGTTCATAAAATCATAAAAATATTTATCGTTATGAGAAATTTTGTACATAATCTAAATGGTTTTGTGAAGATTAAAAAGATGTGTTTTAAAGAATTGTTAATCCCTAGCCACCCATTTTCAATTTTTTTTACTAAATTATCATTGCTGTTTAGATTCCATATAAGAAAAAAATATAGTCTATTCAAAGTTTTCTTGTAGATACGTCATCTGAATTTGTCACGTCAAAACTTCCCAATGTTGTCATATCAACACAGGGTTTTAGTTTATTTTGTCTTTGACCTAAAACAAAGTTATAATCTAAATAAAATAATGAATAAAAAATGTTATCAAATATAATTTATTTTAATATTATAGTACATCAAAAACTACAGTTAATTATACAGCCACAATAGTTTATAGGTTGAAGTTATAACCTCTTATTACTGTTGTTTTCAAGAATTTTACATATGTTTGACAACCGGACGACCTTTACCTGATAACTAGATATAATTGTCTAGTTGAGAAATTATCAAGACAACATTAAAATAAAATTGTTCAATGGAATGTTGAATTTACTGCATTCGCTTCAGGCGGCACTTGTGTAATAAAAATACTTTATATATATCTTCTTTGCCACCTATAACTTATTTTCATCTATCCTCTCACAATTTAGATGATTATTATGGACTGAAACTATGTTTAGGACTACATACGGGGTATAAAAATATGGAAAATCTAGAAACCTAGATAGGAGTCTTTGCAGATCACATAGCGGTAAAAAATCACGATGCACCGAAAACCTACAGATAATCGTAAAAGGGTGGACTGATATTAAGAGGGATATGTAATGATAATGAATAAAAAAAGTTATGGTTATGGAAAGTTCTGAGTTATATGAGAGCCAGAGGCACCAAATATACAACTAGAAGAGGTAAATGTATTTAAATATCTAAGTATATAAATCGATAGCAACAGAAACCATGATTTGGAAATGAGCTTAAGAATGAGAAAAACCATGCATTTTTACTTCACTCTATATTCATAAATAAAAAAGAAATATCAAACAAAACTATACATAGCATATAAGGTGTGTACATGTATGCAAGGCAATTTGTAGAGCAACCAAATAGTTTGCTGCCAAACTAGGGTATTCCCAAAGACAGACAAAAATAACATACAAACAGAAAAAATTATATATCTTAGAAGAAGTGTAATAAAGATGGGCAGAAATAAAAAATACTAAATGAATGGAAGAGTTCATAGAAACTAGAGAACATAGCTGTAGGGGACATTTACAGTACATAGAGGCCGCAATGCAGGTAGACAGAATATACGAAGCAAGGACAGAGAGAAGAAAAATCAAAGGGCGACCTAAGCGAATTTGCGATGAATGAATCAGAGGAGTAAACCCCGACAGAAGCAAGAAGACTTAGCGAAGCCCGAAAAATATGGAAGGAATTTATACTTGAAGATAGAGAGAATAATTACTAACTACTATGGTCTACTACTAACTTCTACTACCCTATGACCGAAATTCAACCACAACGTATTAAATTAAACATATTTCTTTCATATAACTCTATAATAGTGTAAAACGATTAATTTAAAAATGTTACAAAAACTTGTTTTCACAGATTTTTCAATATAAGATCAGAAATGTACTTGATACATCACATTAATATTAATGTTAAAATTAAAATATCTGTATATTAAAACAAACTAAAATATATTCAAACTATCTCGAGAACTAGACACTCACTAACACTTTTTAAATTGCATCTAATTAAATCATATTTCTATTAACTCTCTATAATCAACAAAGTATTTATAATTAACAATTAATACGCGACTAAACATTAAAACAAGGTATCATAAGTAAAATTATTTTCAGAACAGTAACAACTTCTTACTTTATGTTGTGAACATATGTATGGAATATTAAATGTTTGTATATTAAAACAAAACGTATATGATTAAACTATTTTTGAAATTTATATTTGACTTTAGCATGAATATCAAAACAATAACTAACACAATTAGGTAATTTAGTTTTTACAATTTGGAAATGTATATTAAAGGAATGTCCAAACTTTTGATTTTCCAATAAAGTAAATAATCAAAATAATTCATACAAAGTTCGAAGAATAAATTGTCATATAGTCACATATCTTATTACATTAATCATTAAACACCTTAATATTTATCAAAGCTTTAATATTACTAATTTTGCAAATGTACTGTCAATAATTTATAATTCCTTCTATTTGTCCTATGTGTTCCATCTCTGCAAATTATGCAGTTAGTTTCACTTTAACTCCTGCATATTTTTATTACATCATTTATGTATTCACATAGTCCTTATATTTTATCCATATTTCTCATTTAAAATATATGTTATATTACAACAGCTATAAATACACCAGGCTGATTAAAAAACTAACTTAAATTTTAATTAATTTGTTTCACTCTTCAATCTCTCCCTTACTGATAGCTCATCTTTAATTTGTCTTCTGCGACTTTTATTTATCTATTGCTTTCTGTTTTATCTTATGTACAACATGGAAACTAATAACTAAATGAGAATTTAGAAATCTATGAAACTAATTATCTAAAATTTGTATAACTGTTAATATTTTGTAGAACATTTATTTAAGCTCATTTCTATGCACATATTAACGCATTTATTACCTGCAGTTTTTGGTTAGTGCTCTGTTAAAAAATGCATATACTAATGAAGGCTGAAATTATTAATAAGTTAATACCACTAAAATATACAGAAAATTCCTAACAATATTTAGAATTATCTTTAGTACAATAATATACTATGTCTTCAGAACCATATCAATTAACAATTAGAGAATAATTGGAAGTAATGCAAAATTAAAATAACACTGCTCAAAATTAAATATCATCGATTAATAATGTTTTAACCATTTTCCGTTTTTGAATTTGTCATTCGATTCAAAATTACCTGTCTGCATTTTGGGGTATATATATATATATATATATATATATATATATATATATATATATATATATATATATATTACAGAACCACATTAAGCTTACCGACCGGCGAGTGACCAACTTTAGAAATCATGCCAGAAGACATCCGGCCTGGTTACTGGCGTGACTGGGATCATTTTCCTTGTCGGATTTTACACTCTTGCCTAGAATATTCACAACTTTTAAACAATCACAAACATAAATTTGCGACCATGCCGGAGGACCGTTCCATCGCCTTTACCATTGCGCCACCAAGCCGGCTTTGTTTATTTGTGTACAACAGAAAAGACGAATAATATACCGTATAAGAGTTGGAGTTGGCAGTGTGTTGGCAAAATCCTAAAATAACTGTTTAAATATATATTTTTTGAATTTATTTATTTGTAGTCGTGTTACTTAGTGACTTTAAACCCTCGCTTCATTTTAACGAACAGCATATTTTATTTTATTTTATAAACTTTTTTAAAATACCTTTAGCCCCAGCGAGATTCGGTCCTATAATGTTATTATCGGTAAACTAAACTCTTAGCCAACAAGGCTACCCTCACGATATCGATGTGATAGTTATTCCTGGTTGCTTGATTTAGGTGTTTTATATTTTATTAGAATATATTTATTTGCGGTGCATATTATACAAAAATATTAGGCCTAAATATTGATATTTTCTTCCGTATAAGCTTAAACCGTGTCAAATTTCAAATGTCCCGGTGCTTCCGTCTTCCTTAAAAAGGAAGACAACATGTTCGCTAAGTCTATTAATATATAGATTACATTTATTTTATTATTAATTTTCGAATATCCTTTTAGTGTCAAAGGATGTACAAACTATTTTTGTTCTGCGAACGGCAATTGCAATTTTATGCTTTCTATTGTAGAGATCTTGAGATGTTGAACACGGGTGGGGGGAGGTGCAAACACTGCCAACTAATATACTACATCGAATATCTGGCAACCTCGAGACGTTTATCTGGGATGTTAGTGAAGGGTTCTTTCATCATTCAATCACTGACCATAGTTCAGTTCAGACGTGCCACCATCGATTGCCCAAAACTCGTCAACAGATAACACCGCTGCCAGCCCTTTTTTCTGTTACTTATATTTTTCACATTTCTATTATATCAATAAATAACGGTCACATCATGTAAACAACTACTGTTTCATTTCGTTTTACCTCCATTCACTGAGCCATATAATGTACCCTAAACTACATTTTATATATTACTCAATCTGAATTACAAACAACTAGCTGTTATACATAAACAGATACAATTTGTGAAAGCTTTCTTGAATGGACTATAAAATTTGAATAATATTATGAGATTTTTTAAAAACAAATCATTAATCTTAATGAAGCAACAGCGATTACTTATTCAAAGCCCTAATGAAAAACCCTTAATTTAAAATATGGATGATAAAATATTCATCGTTAACCATGACGTTTCATTATTATCTACTATAATAAGTTAATGGATATTACATGCCTTCATTATAAGATTAATAGTACGCTATAACTTCTGAGCGATTCCATTTTACATGGTAAACGTCATATCTGTAGTACATTGAAATTATCCCCTTAAGGCAGATAGTATAAGGTTTCCATGGTGACCTCGAAGCACTTTCCAGCTTTAAAAATTTCCATAAATCCAGCGATATATTTCGTCCGGAATAACTAATGGTTTCCCTAAGAGCATGTTCTTATTAATCCCTATCCCGGAATAAAAATAAGATAAAAATCCTTTTCGGAAAATAAATAATGCGTCTGGACGCCGGTCCATTTATCTCGAAACAAAACGGACCTTGCAAAATGCACTTTTTTCCGCCAAGGAAAGCAATTAATAATGGACAGGCGTTGAATTAAGTGAGAAAAATGCATTCGTTTTAAAACAAAGTAGATTTCAAAGAATGGAGTGGGTGAGATTTCGTACGATTTACGGAAAGAGTTTATCTTAGGATTTAATTAATACGAAAAAAATCTCCGTGTTACCCTCAGTTCTCTCTATTAATTAGACTTATTAATATCGGGATTATTTTTTTGCCTGGATGTCAGAAATACAGAAATGTTTTAATTAAGGTAATACACTATATATCTTGCCCTCTTTCCTCGTTTTCTTTAACGCGTGTTTTATGATGGGGCCTAGTTTGTTATTTGGGATGTTTGTCATTTAGTCTTGTCGAAAGCTTGTTCAGGATATATGATAGTATTTCCGACTGTCCATGGATTGAATTATGATTATATCATTTAGAAATGGCAATGGAATACAAATAATTCTGATACACTGTGTCTAATCGTTTAATTCTTTATTTAGTGTTTAGATTTATTTTCTTTTATACATATAACAATTTTAATTAATCAAATTATTAAAAATGTAATTAGTTCACTAGATATTCGGCCTTTGGGGAAACTAATACATGGGCTGGTATCATCTACACATTATAGAATTCAAGCTTCATTAACAGATTTTTATTAAATTTTATACTTAGAGTATACTATGATTTATATGGACTGGAACTACTTCTTAAGATAGGTTTCGAACCGTGGTGCTCACCATTAAGCCTCCTCAGCCAATTATAGGCCACCTCAGAAGATATCCGGTTGTTCCTTGTCGGATTTTACAGTGTCTTATAAAGCAAATTACAATAAGAATTTTAAGTATATCTATATCCATTTATGTATATACATGCCTTGGAAGAATTCCCTGTTCTTTTATTAACTGCAGTTGCCAAGCTGCTAATTAAAGTGATATTATAGACTAGAAATTAGAAGAAATCTATTTGCAAAGCTTAACCTTTAAAGATATGCCCTTAAGAGAATTTTTCAAAATTTAAATTATTTTCGGAGAACTAGTTGTTTTAGTGACGCGGCATCAAAATTTAAATATATTTTAGAATCTAATTTTTATGAACAACTATTTATCTGAACCCGACTGGTGAATGACCAAGATAGACACTGCCCAACATCCGATCATAATCAGCCTGATTATTACCGTGATTTGAATAGTTATTTTCTTACCAAGCGATAATCATCAATACAAAAATAAATATATGTTCATATATAGGCCAGATCAAAACAAAAAAATAATATCAGCTCTAAGTGTCCCATTGCACCACTTTGGCTACAAAATAAACTCTTTATAGTTATAAATATGTTTACTCGATCTGTTGGTAAACATCATAAGTTTTTTCTTTAACTATCAAGAACACTATATACGTATAGTCGGTTTTACCGACCGCCGAGTGACCAACTTGGAGATTAACCCAAAATATCCGGTCTTACCCAATCTGGTTACTAGCGTAACAGGGATCATTTTCGTTGTTGGATTTTTCACTCTTCCCTTTCGGACAATCACAAACATAAATTTACGACAATGCCCCAACAGGATTTGAACCCGCGACTATCGCAATAGTAGGACGGACCGTCCTGTCACCTTGACCTTGGGTCTATTTGAACTAGACCTACTGCTTAATCTGAGCTCTGAACCACGATTCTCGGAATTAGGCCTAATGATTAGTGAGTGAGTTTAGAAATCACCCCATAAGACATCTAATCTTATCCAGGCTTGTTACTGACATGGTTTTCTTTATCGGGTTTTACACTTTTACCTAAGGACAATCATAACTACAAACAATCATAAACATACATTTATAATTTATATTTAAATTTACAGCAGAAGGAGGACCGTCCTGTTGCCTTCTGCTTCTCCATCACAAAACCAATCTCCATGCCAGTAAACATTCAGAACTGGATATCTTCTGGGATATCTTTAACTTCCTAGTCGATAGGTTTTATCTAAAAACCGGGCTATTCTGAATGTAGATAAATCCTAATTAGAAAAAATGATACTACTATTTGTTGTAATATTGCAGTTACATATTTTTAAGAAATACCGTTTAATATATATATATATATATATATATATATATATATATATATATATATATATATATATATATATATATATATATATATATATATTAGTTTATGTACTATAATACCAGCATACTAAAGATAATTTCTAATCCCTTGAAACATTTATAACATTACTAACTGGCTTTTTATGACAAGCGTCTGTAAAGAACTATCAGCGGTCCATATTAACCAGCGAGTTATTTGAAGCGAAACACTGCAAGTCTGTTGGTATGTTGCCAACTACGATTCAACTCATATAAATTTATACATTACAAAATTCTATATTTTTTGAATCCTTTTCTAAAAATAAATTTAATTCTTGTATAATATTTGCGTTACTATTTTTTATAAAATGTATCTAATAACTTTTATTAGTGATGAAATATACAAACTGTTGCAACACATATAGTAATATATATGAATTCTTGTAAATATATATCGTTCTAAATAATACATATCTAAATACGTATGTATACGGTTTTAGGGGTTTACTTTATTATCATATATAAAATATATATTTTGAACAGTTTATTAGGCAATTATACGTACTAAGAAATATGACAAAAAGAGATAAGATATAACAAATAATATGACAGGAGAAAAGACATATAAGTTTTCAGGGTTATTAAGCAAAAATTTGAGAAGAGATGAGTGCAGGACCAAACAAGGTATGTCACGATTTTAACCCGATGGAAGATCTACGGTGGTCGCAATAAACAGATGACCATCAAGATAATGCTGATCTTAAAATCCATGAAAATCTTTAATATCATAAAATTTTAAAACGTACGTCTTTACCGAGGTGAAAATGTCATAATTGGATAGGTTGTTATCTCTCACTCTGCAGAACAACACTCTCTTACTTTTTCAGATCAAAACTTTCTAATTCTATCCGATAAACAGTCTTCTTTTCCATAACAAAACCTTCCTCGCATCTGCAGATAATCAACCACAGAATCGCCATTACATCAACAGAGAAGTCAAATCAGCAGAAACGTAACAGTAAATAAGAAGAATATCTTCAATAACCATCTATATTATATTATTCAAGCAGTCTTCTTAACGGTAGATTCTTGCTAAAAATAATCGATTGCCTCAGATGTCGATTTCAATCAAAGTCTCCGTTCATGCTGATTTAAGGTATGTATTGCATTTTGTAGATTCTCGCCATAAGTGTATTTTTAACTTTAGATTCAGTAATTTTAGTAGATTAGTATTATTTTAATTTGGTAAATACATACTGATGAATTAATGCCGTACTTACCTTGCTTGTGTTTATATTAAGCATATATAATGTAAGATATAATTTTAAAAAAAATAAAATTAAACAACTTGAATCTGTAACTTTAAGTTGTTGCCATAAATACAGTATATATTAATAGTTACTATACAATAAGAACTTATACAAAATAAAAAAACTAATCTTCGAGTCATGGACTTAGAGCTTAATATTTGTGATTATTTATAACAAAAACAATAATGCCATTATCAACTGTAAGTTATTTACAGTTTCCAGTGAATCATTGTAAGTATGTTTATTGGTAACTATAATTCCAATCGTACATGTTTTTATTCTATATATTTGTATAGTTTTATAATATATTTTTTAAATAAATCTTATTAATTATAATATCTGTAATAACGACGAAATATGCTAATATAATAAGTTATATGTTAATGTTTACATTATGTTTGTTATCATAAAATTTCCCTTACTTGTTAGTTTTAAAAATTGTAGAAAAGAATAATAAAACTATACAGATTTTTCAAACAATATTATAATAATAGTGGTGGAAGCAGAGAGCGCTTTTATGTATACAAACAATTTTCAAATGAAAATGCACTTAAGCTGTAATGCAAAAATAGAGCGTTATTATATACTCGAAGCAAAACTACACTTATAGGAATAAGAGTTTCGAAAAGCTTCCTTTTATATGTTTTTACACAAAAGGATATATGAGACAATATTTACAAATATGGACTAAAATATTTTTTTAACATAGATGCAAACAAGCAATGTTCCAAAACATTTCTAGAAAATGGGTTTATTTAATATGAATTTTAAAGCCCTTTTCGATGTAAATAATATTATGTATAATTATTAAATTTTTAGTTAATTTATAATTTAAAGTAATTTTAAAAAGTAAAGTAAATTAAAAAATAAATAAATAAAATATTTGTTTATAAGTTTCTATAAAATACTAAGTTGCTCAGTCCTAATTTAATCTCCTCAAGGAAGTTAGCAATATGATCTTAATTATCGATTTATTTTGGAGTGGCTTCGTCAATCTGGGCTCTAGCACGATATTCTCTTGATTGCAGTTGTAGTTTTTGTTAGTACACATGAAACCTTTTCTCAATTTATTTATCGCACGTTGTCATCCCTACAATATAACGTTATGATATTCATAACATTTATATTGACATAACTAATTTTTCTATTTGTGAAACAAAATTGTTATTGTTTTTATAAGGGTGTTTCTGGTGGCGAATGATTCAATTAAGTAATAAGTTGGTTATAGAAATAATGCTTCTAATTATTACTCGAAAGTTGTTGACCATCATAAATGTTCATATCGTTAGTAAAAATGACATCATCAAAAAAAAAAGAATAATCATTAAAACATAATGAAAAATAAAAAAGGTAATATACTATAAAAATTCAATCAAATTTATGTATATGATAGAATAATAATAATAATGTATCAGAAACAAATTAATAAAATAATAAGATTCAAGGACACATTTATCACTTGCTAAAAGCACTGTTAGTAATACCAGATGCGGTGCGTCCGATGAATTTCACCGGGTAGTAACATAAATTATTAATATTTAACATTGGGATTATTCAAACTTGTATCTATTAGTAATATGATAGTAATTTGGTAACTATGTTTGTGAAATTATAAAGAATATAGAAATAGTTTGAATTTAAATCTAAAACATTTTTCATTAATTTCTTACACTTTTATTATAAATATATAATGAGTAAGTCGGTGGTCTTTTCTCTGTTTAGACCATAGATACTTCCAATTTCAATAAATCACCGACTCCTTTTCCCCACTACAAGATGTAATATGAATTCAAAGTCTGCTATATGTATATGAAGCACCAATAATTTGATGATATCATTTCAAAGTTACAATGACATTGGCTCGAGATTATCATATTAATTTCTAAGAAGCATTAGCCGAATAAAATATTTTAATAATTATATTTTTTTCACTGTAATTATTTATTAATTTAATATTTTGATAACATTTGTTCTATACATAGTATAGTAATTTTAAAATTTCTTTGGTAATAGTTAACCTAAATGTGTTAACTTTTACGACTATTTTACAACTATGTACAGTAACCTATTATTTTATTAGTAACAGAAAAATTTACAATTTTTTTAGTTTCACAAGCGCCAGTTACCATTGACAAAATAACATTTTTGAAAAATTTACGATTGTTTATTTTATAATAATCCCATTCTGAATTATTAATTTAGTTTTGTTTTATGATTGTTAATAGTTACCACTGACCTTTTTCATAAAACATTTTCCGACCGAAACGTTTTGAGATCCAGTGTATCGAATATATGTACATAGTCTAAAAACAGATCTCACCTTGTATCACTTGTAGCACCTTGTGCGAAATCCATGACAACATAGATCTATATACACATTGAACAGAAAAATATTTATACGAGTACATTCATCATTCAAAATTCTGGGATTCGTGTGTAAATATTCTCGTTGAATGTTGAATGCTGTTTTCTGGCATTATATACACTTTTGTTGCACTAAGTGCAATTTTTGCGTATTTATAATTCAACTTCTATTTTTCTTAATATTTATAAAAACACTGTTTATATTAGACCAGAATATGTGTTGATAAAATATGATCAAGACCTCAGTATCATTTGGGCTTCCGGTTGAAAAGGTTTCCACCATTTTTTATACAATTAAGTTGTTTTAAAGTAAAACAGAGGTTTTTGTTTTTAAACCTTACACGTTGAATAACTTATATGGTATCACTTTAGCGATGTATATAATAAAAGTGAAAAAGATGGGAAATATTGGGGTTTTTAATGAAAACGTAAAATTTAAGAAAATATTTGCTTCATTTGCTATGCCAAAATTTAATATCAATATTACAGCACATCTGTAGAGCACAATATGCTCCAATGAAATCAATCGTGCATCTGTAATATATCCACCGCAAAACAATGTGTATTATGCATATATCGACAATTTTCAGGTAGAGTTCAACCTTAATAATATTCCGAAAAGCATTTAAATTCTAAAATGTTAATAACCAGAATATCGGGGTTGATAATAATGCAAACCTCGTTTACGGAACGGTTAACTAAATACTTGGCAAATTCTAAATTCTGGCTCCCGGTCCGGATCGATGAGCTTGCGTTTTACACTACGTTAGGCCTTCGGGTTTGCGACAATATTTTGTGGACGTTTTATCAGAACCGGAACTCAATAACGACCACCGAAATCGTCAAACATATTTTTAATAATATATATTACATTTACGTTATTATACGTCATATTTTTTTTAGAAACTTTATTTTTTGATTTTTTTTTTTAATATTAGATATTACCTATACTTAAAATACACATTTTATATACCAGTGTAATAAGAAAATTGTAGTTAGCTCTTGTAATGAAATAGTATTTATAAATAATAATACGTAAATGGTTTGTTTTTATTTCCAAATGTATTTCATCCCCTTTAGGTTAGTCAAAAGGATATTTGATATTATATCTTGGAATGGCCGCAAAGTGATTCTTTGCTTTTATAGTTTCTATAACCTATAAATTAGTTTTAGAGTATTTTTTTTACAATTTTCCTTCGATAGCCGTTACTTTTTTATACCTTTCAGCTAATTTTGGGATTCTATCTTGAAAAAAACCATATAACTTTTGATGATATACAAGAGTCGACCTAATTCTTGGTGTCTCCAAAAAATCTGAAGTGCTGCTCAGGTAGGTTACAAATTGTATATCGGCACAAGTGGTAATCAGAAGGAGCATGTTCTAGAGAATATGAGGGTGGGGTAACATTTTCGATTTTAATGTGTTCAAGTATATTTTCACGGATTTTGCAACATGTGGTCGAGCGTTGTCATGCTGAAGAATATCATTGTTGTGTCTTTGCTCGTATTCCGACCATTTTATCGCACAGTTCTCGACTGAAATGCATCAACTGAAGTCGATAGCGACCCCATTTATGGTTTCATCGAATATGGCTTTCGAATCCTCGCCATTAAATTGTTTTGGCTGTCCAGAACGCTCCTTGTTTTCGGTGTCAAAATCACCACTTTTAAAACGTCGAAACTAGGAGCATAAGCTTGTTGTTATAAACTTCACGCATATTCGATGACCTTTATCTGCCATTTTCTTCAAACTAAAGTCAAAAGGAAAACTTCCCGCTAATGCGATTTACTTGGTATAAATTCAGACATTTTCAACGCACTGAACAAATGACTTTTTCACATTTCGACGAAATAACACATACTGAAAAGTGAAGCCTTTCAGTTACGCTTCAACATGATGGTTCTTCACTTGGTTATAAATGTATCCGATGCGGTTAAACACGCAGTAATACCATCTGTTGTAAATCCTTTAATATTAGTTTATATGCATATTTCCCTCTGATTTTTATTATATCTCCTCAGTAAACTCAATAGGACGTATCTGAGGATTCTTAGGATCTGATTTTAGTGTAAGTTTGGTGGAAAAGTTCTCAAGAATCAATGATATGTGAAAAGGGGATTGCAGCTTATTGAAAAGAAGAGCTTTATGAAGGCGTCAGTGATACACGAAATTGACATCAATTAATTCCTGGATATTCTCTATCTTTCTTTAAATAAAAGTAAATTGTTTCTTAATTACTTATATTACTTATATCTACAGTTACAAAACAATGCAACACTATAAAATACCCGAATTATCTTCGATAATACGGATCGATCTTATTTCACTAACTTGTCTAATAACTAGTCGTGGAAATTTCGTGAATATTTTCATGAATACTTTATTATGAATGTTTGCGAACGTCTTGACTCACCTTGTTTTAGGATATGTGTCTATGTCACACCCTATCTGAAACTATATGTTATCTGACAGTCACATTTTCTTGGAACCAATACTCCACTTGTCACGGTTTTTTCCTTCTCCAAGTAAACTGGAGGCCAGGCAGTGGCAATAAAATGTCCTGCCAGAGAGACCCAAAATACCGTCATAAAGCAATCAAAAGGCAGATGTTATAAAATGGCATTTTTTAAGATAAATATAAGAATTTTATAAACATATTTAAGTTTCTAATTTATCTCTCTGACACCATGAACAATTCCATGTTTACAATAATTCCATAACTGAAGATGACTATTAACATCACTTTTTTTAACTTCGTTGTGGATTCTTCCATCAAATATTCAAACGATCTAATATGATAGTGCAGATCATCATTAAAGCTGATATTATCTAGAAAAAATTCATGGCATTTTTAATAATTATAGAGTTATAATTCCAACATAAATAGAGTGTACGAGAAATACAGTTTCTATCTTATTTGAAAAGTAGTAGTAAGTAGTTGGAAATTGGAAATTGGAAACTGTAAATTTTAAAATTACTTCACAGTCGTGTCTCAGATAGTATTGCGTTGCTATATACTTTTAATTTATTTCATGCACCATTATGCCCGATATGATATATATGTTAGATAGATGATTAGATTATGGTAGATAAAATTGAACAAAAATGCTGGATCAAGAATTTTCCTCGCTATTATTCATACGCTATATAAAACCGTACACCGCAATATGTACCTCCAATATTCAATAGATGCCAATTTCATATATCTTTACCTCTATTAATTTTAATAATGCAATGATAATCCTTAATTTAATGCTAGTAGTTCGAAAATGCCATGTTATTTAAAATAATGAGGCTTCTACTCTTAAAAGGCATCTGTTTTTCTTTGAAATAGGCATGAAAATATGTTTTATAATTTTCTAATGTATTTTCATTTCTTAAATATACAATATGTCTGCAATTGATTATTTCAGGAAATAAATTTTTCAGAAAATAAAAAGCTATTCTATATAAATCATGTTATATCATGCAACATCAGTTTTAAATAAATAAACTCTAAACTGCAAACAAAGCCAAAGCATCAAAATAATGTATTTTGCTAACTAATTCGTGGTTCTTTTATAATATTTCATTAAACATATTTTGCTTGTTTACGTTGTACAAGAAAAAATTGATTTAGTGGCTTAATCTTGCATGACAAGATGCCACAGCTAGATAATGATTATCTAATGTATTTAAGTGAAGATAATTTTTATGCAAATTCTTACTTTATTTCTTAAATTAGTGTTAATTTATTTAACTTTATTTGATGATAAAGTTACCTTCACTGAATTACAGGTCAATTGAAAAGTCCCCGGCCTAGCATAGTAAAATATATTTTTTTGGCAAAATTAGTTTTTTTTATTCAACATAATTCCCTTCAAGGATGATACACTTATTATAGCGACAGTCCAACTTCTCGATACCATTTTTGCGGTACGATTTGTCCTTTGCTTCAAAACAGGCCTCAGGTTCAACGATCACCTCTTCATTCGATGAAAATTTCTTCTCAGCGAGCATTCTCTTGAGATCTGAGAACAGGAAATAGAGGCTGGCGGGCGGATCTGGAATATACGGTGGATGAGGAAGCAATTAGAAGCCCAGTTCATGAATTTTTGACACGCTGTATTGTCTTGGTGATGCAGTACTTTTTTTCTTAAATGCAGGTTTTTCGGCGATTTCCTCCTTCAAACGGTCCAATAATGCTATGTAATAGTCGCTGTTGATGTTCCTTTCTTTTTCAAGGTAGTCAATGAACACTATTCCATGCGCATCTCAAAATACAGACGCCATAACCTTGCCATGCGACTGTTGCGTTTTCCCACGCTTGGAGCGGGTTCATCGTGCACTCGGATGCCTGTCGATTGGACCTCGGAGTGAAATGAGTGACATGTTTCATCTATTGTCACATATCGACGCAAGAACTTCGGTTTATTATGCTTGATCATCTTCAAACACTGCTCCGAATCATCAAATCGTCGTTGTATTTGGTTAAAAGTGAGCTCGCGCGGCACCCACTTTGTACATCGCTTTCTCATACCCAGATATTCGTGAATGATATGATGTACAGGTTATGTTGATGTCTTTAGAGTGTCTGATATTTCATTCAGTTTCAATCTACGATCATTCAAAATCATTTTGTGGATTTTTTGTGGATGTTTTCGTCGGTAACCACCTTATTTGGACGTTCACCATTATCGATGCTCATTTCACCACGTCTAAACTTAGCATACCAATCCTTGATGGTTGATTTTCCTGGGGCAGTGTCGGAAATTCGGAAACAAGCCACGTTTTTGCTTCAACTGTATTTTTTCTCTTCAAAAAGCAATATTTTATCAATACGCGAAATTCCTTTTTTCCATGTTTTTCACAATAACAAAAGTTGCTTCACTCAAAATGCTATAATTTACAAACTAATGATCCGGCAGCTGTCAAATTTGCACAAGCATCTTTTGAGAGTTAGGGTTAACTATAAAACATATGGATTTAATTCCAGTAGCGCCATGTATGTGTCAGGCCGGGGATTTTTTAATTGACCGGTTACATCTACTGAATACATTAATGACTTTATTAACGATACTTTATTAAATTTCTAGTTGTCAATCGAAACTGACAATTTTTGAAGTACCACATAATAGTGACGCTATAGCGCTGAACTTTACATTACGATCACATATTCTTAAGAAGCAAAACAGCATGGCTCTTAGGTGGGACCTACACTTGTTTTATTTAATAGCATATAATCTATCTACATTAAGAAAAAGTCAAAAAAATAGAGCATCAATGGATAGTATACCAGGCGATTCAATATGTTCGCCAAGAATAATTTACTGGTTCTACAACAAGAACAATTTTAATATTTCATGATTCCTAAAACCATATTCAAAAATAAATGTTTGATCTACTTGTTCTATCTTTAATTATTTAAAATGGACTTGTTATTGTAACTACAATGATTTTTAAGTTTAGTTGGTTGCAAAAATATGTCTACCTTGCCCTGAAATATACCTAGTTTAGAAAAAAAGACACACCTGCTCATAAAGCTGAAAATCTCATCCCGAATAGTAAAGCTTATTTAGATACGAATTGCTTCAAACTCCAGCTTATTTGCCAAATCTAGCTTTCTGTGATAAAATATCTTCACAAATCTAGATTGACATAGTGTATCTAAAAGGGTAGTGACGCACGTTATCAGTAGATGGCTGTCACAGAGTCTGCAAAAGTCGCCCGTTTGTCAAACCGGCAAGCGTTAAAACAACGTTTTGTTTTAATAAACTTCAAATCGCTGCTTATTATTAGTCTGGTTTAAAATACCGAAGCTGTTACACAGTCAGAGTCAAAAACTTATATTGTTTGTAATCAGTTATTTGTAATGGTTTTGTTGTTGTTTATAATCAGTACAATGTGTTAGAGAGATAAGCATTTTTACTGTTAAATATTAATTGGCAGAGTTTTCATTAAAATATTTTTAGCGTGTTGCAGCTGCACTGAGGTTGGTTGCAATACGAGCATTGTCAGTAAAATATATCAAAAAATAGAAAACAATATAACCTCAAATTCACCCAAAAAAAAAACGTCTTTATGCGAAACGGGTGACAAATCAAGATCAGCTTTAGGTTGGCCGTATCATAGTTCAAATATACAGAGTGTATGAAAACAGTAAGTAGTTTTTTTCAATCAAACATAATTTAATACAATTATTTCAGAGAAAATTGTTGTCTTGAATGTATCAATAATAAGCTGCATAGATATGCAGCAGAAAAGATGTAGAACATCCCTTCATACACTGTTGGGTAATATATGATTTAAGTGGTGTAAAAATAATCCGCGAAGTGGTTTAATGGAACATCCAGACATGGCTTTCAAAAGAATACAATTTTAAAAAACATATAATAAAATCCAGGAAGAATTATTATATCAATATTTTATAGATATGGCAAATGCATTAAGGAAAATGCGGTGATTAAATCTAGCTTTATCAAGAGGGATTTATTCATGTAGTAACAATACAAACTAAGAAGAATTACAATAATATTAAGATGACTTTAGAAGGAAACATTGCATTGAAGGAAACAAGGACTAAGCGTAAAAGGTAAATATGCTCTCTAATGAAGGTAAAATACTTTACTCAGATATACAATTGTTAATTAGATAACTCTTCCTACACCAGTGTGGAAAGTCAAATGTAAATATAATAAAACAACTCTAACCTATAAATTATTGTGGCTGTATAATTAATTATATTTTTAATTTTTGCGCTAATATACGCATTAGATCCACTATAATGTTAAAATATATCATATTAGACAAAATTTTTGTTTCATTATATTATTTTGATTAGAACTTTATTATATGTCAAAGTCAAGATGTACTAAAACTCGTTCTACTAACTCGTTGTTGTACTAAAACTCGAGTTGATGCGGCAACATTGCGTCATCACTTCAGATCACGTGGGTTCACTGCTATTTTGAATGGACTATAGATGATAAGTTCAAATGCCATAGGATGTTGCTGTTTAGAGAGAAAATAAATTTATTTTTATAACTATAATTCCGTATTTTTACATATATATATATATATATATATATATATATATATATATATATATATATATATATATATATATATATATATATATATATATATATATATATATATATTAACCATTCTAGAAGTGAATATTTCCTTTTTCATAATTTTAAATATACTAAAGTTGTTTATTTTGGTAAAGTATACGTAGTATTTTTGAGCTTTGAATTGACAAAATATTGCACTTTGGGAATAATGCCATTTGCTGTTTCGAATTTAAAATTATTTTACGTTAATACCATTCTAATATTAGTTATCCCAAAATCAAAATCAATCAATATTCCATAAATGTTATTAAAATCGGCAAGTTCAATATATTTAGACAATTATCGACAGACGAATATTAATAATTATAGGATTTGGTTGGAGCCTAATAAAATCAAACCCAATTCAGAAACAAATAAACTGAATTTCGTCCAACAAAATATACATTTTATATGGGAAAATTAAATACAAATTAAAATGTAGCGAATTCAAGCTCGTTTTAGAGAAAAAATATTTACTCCATTCAGGTGCATTCCGTAATAGTATGCTAGTTGTTATGGCAGTAAGTAAATATTTTTAATAATATAATCGAAAAACAATTAAATCTCACTGGTTTTTAGGTTGTTCTTCATTATATGAGAGGTATTTTGTTTTGTCTTATTAGTAATATTTAGAATGTAAGACATTTGGAAGTAGTTACTGGATAAAAAAAAACTCTAATAATATATAATTTAGTAATATCCTGAGATTAGACATCCAACATAATCTTGAGGGATTTTCAATTAACAAAATATATAACACGATATAACAAAATTTTAATCTGAATAAAATAATTAAACAAATATGTTATCTAATATAATTTATTTTAAGATTATAGTACATCTAACGCATATATTATCGAAGAACTTAAAACTAGGATTGATTATACAACCATAGTAATTTATAGGTTACAGTTGTTTTATTATATTTACATTGAACTTTTTCAACACTGGTATAGGTGGAGTTCTAGGCGCTTTTTTATGTAAGTGGATTATCCCGAAGGCCTAATCGACCTAATTAACAATTGCATCTCTGAGTAATATATTTTTCTTTCATTGGAGAGCATATTTATCTTTAATGCTTAGTTCTTGTTTCCATCGATGCAATGTTTCCTTGTAAAATAACTTTGATATTAGTGAATTTCTCCTTAGTTTGTTCTGTTACTACTTGTATACATCTTTGTTGATAAAACTAGAATTAATCACTGCGTTTTCCTTAACGCATTTGCCATATCTGCAAAACAGTTAGTATTATTTCTCTCCCCTTCTATTTTAACCAAATGTCCATGTATATTCTGAACAATAACACACATGCACTTTGCTTTCACAGACTATAATACAATTTCTTACAGTTAAAGTATAATAATTATGTACTGACGTTTATTTGTTTCCTCTTTCATCGCCCTGTTTTGGTAACTGTCGGCATTGAATAATAAACCAACATTCATAATGTTTTATTCAATTACTGTTACTTTCAGAATCACTACTCAAGTATTAATTTTAATATTTTGAAGAATTTTGCAGACGTTTGACAAACGGACCACTTTTGTAAGATCATTCGTTTACATGTTCGAGTTGTCAAACACCATTCTATCTCATCACAGAATAACATGAGAAGGAAAATGTTGTCTGACTGTAAAACGAATATACAAGTTTTAACCGGCACATATTTATGACATGCGTCACTACTGTTTTGAATAGACTATATATCGATGACAGGATAAATTGGAATCACACGAAATCAGACTCAATATCAGAGAGTTGTGCTCGTTAGTCGAAATATACTCCCACCTTGACATAAGTTCAAAGAGATTGTTTTATCAATTATAAAGTCTATTTGGACTTATGCAGTGAAAATATGGTTACACTAAAACATCAAACATCCGACTATTAATCCAAACTGTCTGAACAAGTTTCTTTGATTAAATAAAAAATGCTTATCATTAGGTGGCCAACGAAGAACTGCATAATGGCCTCGAAATAAAATGAATTTATAAAGTTATCAAGGATATCGCATTATAACATGAAATAAGATTAATAAATCGCAGGAACGTGGAAGCAATAAAGCTACAGCACAGCGCCTAGGAAATCAGATGGAGAATTGAACGTTGTAGCCAAAAAACGTGGTGGAAGTCTAAGAGTATGTGAAAACCTGGAAATAAGTACGATATAAAAAGAATTTAATGCGATTGGGTTAAGCGTTAACTACAAATTGTTGTATAGAACTGAAAACGAATAAAGTGATTTTGCGACATAGGAAAATTTGATTACAAAATCCATGAAAACCTATTGGAAATTCTCATCCTATCCGCCATATTCATCACAATTTACTCTACGCAACAACCATTTATTCTTAGAGAGTAGCAATTCGCATTATATAGAAGTACTATGGACAATATTTTGGACACTTAGACAATAATTTACTAATATATTTGTACTTTACTAATATATTTGAATAAAACAAACTTTAGATTTACAAAAATTCCTCAAAATATATTTTGAAAAGTTGTGCTCTTATAGTAACAACGTCATATTGCAATATAAAAAAGTGATTCAAAATAATAGAATAAATAGGTATTTCTGTGTTTTATATATTACTTTTTAATGAGAAAGCTCCTTCAGGTGATTAAGTAATTGAAGTTAGTTTATTTTAGAATATATTTAAACCCATAGTATCGTTTTGTGTCGCTATTCAACAACTCGTTACTTCTTTCAGTCGATAGGGAGATCATAAGGCTGTTCTCTTTCAAATTTATTCAATTAACCGGAATCAAAATATTTATCTTGAAAAGAAACAAGCTAACATTGGATTAACAATTTCCTCGCAAATACTCGAAGTATTCTTGGGTGTTACTAAGTAGAGTTCGGGTAAAAATATCGCAATTGAAGCTATAAGATCACAAGAGATAGATTGAAAGTGCCTGAAGACTCATAGCCATAAATTATTCCAAATAGGAGACATTCAGCCTTGAGAAACATCCCATGTCTGTGGATTCTCGGCATATGTATCATGACTCAGAGTGTAAGTACCATAGGTCAGCTTATAAACCCAGCTCAATCTGTTAGAAATTGGACATAAGCTTGCCGTTTAAGTATGGCCACCAAAATATTGTAATAACTCATTTTTTCAGCTGTAGACTATTGGAATTTGCAGTCACGAAAACTTAGCAAATCATTTCATATAAATTATAGAATGAAAATTTGGGTAGAAACAGTGTTATTCAAAAGATAAACAGTGCAAATAGTGGATGAGGGTACAGGCAATACTCACAAATAAATGTACAACTATGTAAGGCGCCGAGATGGGACAATGACTATGTACATCCCCATTGATTGATACCATACCATACATTGATGATATTTGATATAGCCTTGACAGTTGAAAAACAATATGTTTGGGTCATTGGGGGATGGAAAATGCTTCTGTTTATACTGGAATAGGATTGAGCAGACACGATGTAGTTTTCGGTTCAAAAAATCGCCGCTTCTTTCGTAAATTAACATAGTTAAAAGCAAATTATTAATTTCGTTTTTAAATATTTCACGTTTCACAACTTATGTTACTGTAATACTTAAATAATCCAATCACTTTGTTTGATGCTGCAAATTGTTTTGCAACTCTAAATATATTAAACTATTGACATAGTGCGCTCTTATACTCTGCATCACCCTGTGTGTAGAGTAAAGGGAGTAATTTAAAAATGATTTGTTATTAAAACTCATTTTCTCAGTATTTTCAGTATAAGATCAGAAATGTATTTATTTATATTTAACAACAATTAAGACAATAAATGTTTGTATATAAAACATATTAAGATATATGCAACTCTCATTAAAATTTTTTAAATTGCATTTAACTAAATCTAATTTCCATTAGCATTCAATAATCAACAAATTATTAATATATACGTGTAAATTACTACGCCACTGAACATTATAACCTACTATAAAAGTATCATAAGTAAGATCATTTTCAGAAATGTAACAACTTCAGGGCATTAGGCTGATTAAAGGAATATTTTTTACCTAATTTTTTAAATAAAATTGCATTTTTTTATTTTCTTGCTTATTTATTTTACCCTTCGATCTCGCCCTTGCAGATAGCTCATCTTTACTTCGTCTTCTATAGCTGTCACTTATCTATCGCTTTCTACTTACTCTTATGTCCCACGTGGGAAGCAACAACTCACCAGCAAATGAGGAATTAAAATTCTGTGAAACTAATTTATAACTGGTAGTATTCTACGCAATATTTATTTTAACTCTTGATGCACACGTATTAATTACCTGCAACATTCAATTAGTGCTTCCTTTAGAAATGCACTTGCTAATGAAACCTGAAATTAATTAGATGTTAGTACTACTAAAGTTCACAGAAAAATCTTAACAACCTTTAGAATTGCCTCAGAAAGAAGAAGAATTTTTTTCTCATTCTTCACCAGACATCCAATAAAATCAAAAGCTGATTTCGAAAATCTAAATATCTTGTAAGCAAAGAAAGTAGGCGGTTCTTGTTAATTGCGAATTTTTTGAAATCTATGTTGGGATAAAATTTTCATATATGCCGGGTTCTTCTTTCACACCTTTATATACCAATGAAGCGGGCACATTAATTTGTTTTTTCTGCAAAAATATAAAATATAACTTTATGTGACCATACTATTCTTACTCGTTTTTTGTTCAAACTTGCCATAACTTAAAATGTAAAAAATCAAATACTCACGTAAATTTTAACGAACACTATCCTTTATTTTATTTTAAAAACTTAAAAATAAACATTTGACAGCAGCGAGATTCGACCCTAGTCGTTATTGTGGCGGGCAAAACTCTTAACCCGCTCGCTAACCGCTGAGTTTATTTATATATTTTGTATCACCGATGTGACATTTATTCCCGATTGCCTGATTTGGGTGTTTTTCTTTTTATTGAAATATATATTTACTTATAGCGCCTATTACACAAAAATATTAGTCCTAAATAATTTTTCAAGAAGCGAGCCAATTCTTCGCAAAGCCGATTAATATATAGACAATAGAAATTTGCCTGAATTAACTGAACTATATTGGAGAATGTCACCCGTTCAGATATTTGCAATCAATCAGAACTCTTTTCCATGTTGTCCGTTGCTCTATAAATTACATCATAACACGTCGTTGCGCATTTGATATTCAATAGTTGCTCATAGACGTCGAGTTACATACGTCCGACACTATTTCGAAGCCGAGCTGTCAGAACGAAAACGTGTCATGAATTTACCAGCTCGAATTGTTTCTCCGGAAGTGTAAATCGAATTGAAATTGCGTGTTCCATTTCGCTTTCTATTTTAGGCTCGGCTTATACATTCTGGACACCTAGATGCCATTCTATTAAACTTAATGGATGAAACAAGAGGTATTTATTCAATAGATAATTACTATTTAGCCTCCGTCTATTAACTGTTCGCATTTTACTACATTTTTCCCTTATTTTATTTCAAATATTTGTTTTTTTTATTACGCTTTGTGATTTCACAATCTGCCCTGTAGGCAATAAGTATTTCTATATTATATTTACATGGCATGCAGAAAATCACTTCATTAAGCGATCTTCTGTATAAAATATTATCTTAATCAATTAGTCTTATTCTAAAGCTTAAACTAAAATCTACATATGTCCAGTAATCAGATCAGGTGGTGTTAAACGTTTTAGTCTACGCACTGTACTATCACGTCGCATATTTAGCTGATTAGCGAGTACATTGGGACGCACTGACACTCTTTCGAAGTACTTCACACAAACACGTTGAATTACACTCGTTATAGGTTCTAGAGGAATATCGCGTTGTATCACTTTATTTGAAATATAGTACAGAGCATCAATAATGCCACGCAACATTTTATTTTGGAACCGTTAAACGATGGATATATTAGATTTGCTAGCGGTACCCCATAGTTGGACCAAATAGGCTTGAGTATAGACTCATACAGCAACACCTTGTTATCTAATGATAACTTGGATTTGCGCCCGATGAGCCAATATATTAGATATAATTTCAGTAGAAGTTGTTTTAGGCGTCGTTCTAAGTGCATACCAAGATATTTAACTTTCTCTGCTTGGGGGAGTTGACGATGATTGATATTCACTGGTGGACATCTTCTGCTACGCAGGGTAAACGTTCATGGGTGGATTTTCTTTCATTAACTTTAATGCGCCATGTCTTCAACCATAATTGTATTTGCTCCAGGTGGGTTTGTAGGTTTATTGATGCTGTGACCGGATCTTCATGGGATGCCAAGATTGCTGTATCGTTTGCGTATGTTGCCACACTAGTTACTTTTGTGGTAGGCAGATCGGCCGTATACAGAAAGTACAGTACTGGACCCAGTACACTAACTTGCGGAACTCCTGAATATATGGGATTTAATTCTGTATGTTCATAGCCTTGATATACAATAAAATTTCTATCAGTGAGATCCGATTTTAGCAACTGATAGTCCGGATGAGGGCGAAGTTTCTTTAGTTTAACCTGCAAGCCCGTATGCCATACTGTGTCAAAAGCCTGAGATATATCTAGAAAAGCAGCCGAACAATATCTTTTGGCATTTAGGTCAGTGTTTATTTTGTTTACAAGTCTGTCATTCTTATTGCGAAAGCCAAACTGATGTTCTCGAATAATTTTTCTTATTTCTATTATATAGTTTAGCTTCTTGATGTATAGTTCCTCGAAAACTTTCGAGATTATCGGTAATAAACTTATAGGCCGGTAGGAGGTCATATCTTCTGGTATTTTTCCTGGTTTAAGAATCATTAGTATTTTAGCTACTTTCCAGATGCCAGTCGGCCTTCTCTTTATTGCTTCTAGCCCAATTATTTTCGCTTGTTTTAATAGATGGGTTATGCTGGTCTCTTAAGCTTTTTTGTTGCTTTCCACAATGAATAGTCTGTAGCCTCAGTTGGTGTCAAATTCTCTAGGTATTCTTGAATGCCTTGGTTTTGTTCATTTTGAATTAGTTCTTTCAGCTCTTTTATTGCCCTATTAAATTTTCTCTTATTCTCTTCAGTCCTTTGCTGTTGCCAATTCTGTCGTAACTTTCTTTTTTCTGCTACCTTTTTCTGTATTGTACATAATATATTTGTATTTTTTCTTGGAAATGTTTCATTGTTAGGAGTCGCGGAATTTGCTGCCTCCTGTATATTATTTGTAATGTTTATTGCTGCCATTTCTATGTCAATTTCAGTTTGTAGTGGTAAATTTAAAAAGATTTTTCGGTCTAAGTTTTCTCTAAATGAGGACCAGTTAGTTCTATTATTGCACAGAGAAGGGGGTTTGTCTTTGATGGAAATTTTTGAAAAAAGTGTTACTATTATTGGTGAATGGTCAGAAGATAGGTCAAAACATGATTCTGCGTGACACTTTTTTGTATCAATATTTTTTGTAATACAGAAATCTATAGTATCTGGTTTTTTATTTCTGAAGGTCAATATGTTGGTTCATCAGTAGAGATATCTTGTAAATTATCTGTCTTTATTGCTTTTAGCAGTTTTCTACCTTTTGAGGTTATTATTCTTGAAGCCCACATTAAATGTTTTGCATTGTAATCTCCTCCTGCTATAAATCTATTACCTAGCGTACTGAAGAATTCTTGAAAGTGTTCTGCCTTGTTGTTATATTTGGGTGGGCAATAAATTGCAGACATTGTTAATGGTCCATGAACTTCCTCTATGGTTATACTGGTTCCTTGCAGGTAGTCTTTGCGGAATTTTTCTTTTTCGAAATGATTTATATTATCTCGAATGATTATTGGCTGTAGTTCCATGTGCTTTATCATCAGGGTGATTTGTATGATAAAGTTTATATTTAGGAATTTTCAAATAATGTTAATCTGTAAAATGTGTTTCGGAAACGATCATAATATCAAGATTTTGTTCAGTTACGAACATTTTTAGTTCCCTGGCGTGTTATTGGAGCCCCTTGGCATTCCAGACGGCGATTTTGTAGCTAATGTTCAGGCTTCAGGTATTAGGCAAGTTTGCTGACGACGGTTGTGAGTAGACATCGTAGTCATTGGATCCATTAGTTTGGCCATCATGTTTTTTAATCTAGAGATGTTGCTACTAGTATCAGTAGGTTGTGATGTGGTTTCGCGCTTTTGTTTTGAACCATTTTCAACCATTTGCGCATAAGTTATGTCTGGTTGACTTAGTCTGGTAGGTGTGGATTGTTTTTGTTGCCGTTAATACCATTTTTCTCTTAAGGCAGGATATAGTTTCTGCTGCAGTTGTTTGTGAACTGCGCAACCCTTGTAGTTCGCCGGATGATTTCCGTTACAGTTAGCATATTTCACGTTTTCATCGCGAACTTTACGAGTGCATTCTTCTATTTTGTGTTCACCTGCACATTTTACGCATCTAAATGATTTGCGACAGTAAGATACATTTACGACCTCGTGGCCTTGTTCAGCTAGGGCTACCTTGATGGTGTTAAAGTCCGTCCCGTGATGTAATCCTTTTAACACGAATTTATATGTTCTCTCGGATTTAGGCCTGAATGTATGGTACTGGGTGTTTCTTTCGTCTAGTTCTGTTACTAGAACTTTAAATGTAGTTCGTAGTGCTCGTTTTCAATAGGTCATGGATGTGTTTTATTACTCCTACATTATAAACTGTTATTGGTGGTGGTATGGGAAAAACTTTTTCAGGGCTTGGTTGTATATTCTCTTCAATTTCTTCCGATAGGTCGCTAAAGCCGTTTTTTGTCTCTATTGGTTTCTGTAACCAATAGTCACTGATCCTTGTTTGTTTTCTCGCAATTTCTTCTTCTGGGCTTTGCTTTTTTGGTGGAATTTGCGTTACTGCTGACTGTTCTAATCTTATATCAAAGTGCGCAGGTGATTTGGTTAAATCGCTGTGGTTTACCATTTTTAGATTTTTAATATTTTGTTTTATTTATTTCCAGAGGATAAAAAAATAAAAGAAATACATTGTTTATTTCACGCACTTAATTTTTCACTTACGTATTATTTTTTGCACTAGTTATTGACCAAAAATACTATAAATGAATTTCAAAAGGACTGTTATAAAATAAGGGAAAATAATTTTAAAACACTAACAAAAATGAGATGCTGTCTTTTTGTCTCGTCACGTAAACACGTATTCACTACACTTTAGGTCCGCTGAGAGACAGATAGCCGCATCTGTTATGGGTTTTTAACATTCAATTAAATAACCGTAATAAAATACTGGTTGTTTTTTAAAGAAAGGTATCTTTCTAGAGCTTGGAGCGTATTGAAAATACGTCTTCATCCCATGAAGGTTGGAACCGAACTATGAGTAGATGAAGTTTTTAGTAAGTGAGTAAATAAGTTATATATTTTTATTTGTTTACTAGTACCCTAATAAGAAAAATCTTTATAAAATGGTAATAAATTTAGCAATCTTAAAAGATGCTAGTCAAAAATTAGATTTTTAACAAATCATGATTTTATTGTTATTATTTGAGTATAGCGACTTGTCGTTTCAATTTGGAATCATTGAAATTAATTACAAAAGGAAGCTTTTATGGATGTTGAGCACATTCCTCGATAGTTCCTTGTACAGTTCACTTTTTGTAATTATAATTTTACTTCATTATGAAGAAAACATTGCATTTCAATCCACGAGAACAAAATTCAATTAGCCGAAACACTAAAACAAAATTATTTTCCCCTTAAGTTTTAAGAACTAATTGCGCTGAAATAATTCTGAAGGACTAAATAGCGTAATTTTTAAATAAAGTGGTTTTCATTTGGAAGGTCCTGTAAACAAGCAAAAATGCAGATCTTGAATGGCCACTAATCCCAAGAGAAAGTAACGATCCTAAAGTAGCTGATGATATAATTTACATTTTTACTTACATTACTTTTTCAGTTAGGAGAGTCTAAGAATGAATGGAAAACATTTTATATTATTAATTAAATATTATATTTACAACAAACAAAATAAACAAAATTTACATTAAATATTATATTTAAGTAATCTAAAAATATCAGCATATTGATATTGTTAATATTTTCCCAGAATTATATATTTTTATTTATTAAATTTTAAATGTTGAACCCATTGCGTGTATTTATTTTGAAATTATTTAAAGTATTTTAATATACATGTTATATCTGAGCATTTGTTAAGACTGTAATAAATTTACCACATAAACTGAAAACATTTTTAGAACTCGCTCATAAAAAACATATATGTTTCGACTACTTTTGAAAACCAAAGCAATTACACTAACTTGTATTTTATATATCAGTCATTTGTATTTATCGAGTAAAATTAGATGAGAAATCATGTACTATTTGTATAGCAAAACAAGATACAAAGCAAAAATTAAGTTGACAATATTGCTGATAATACAAAACTGATAAATTCGTCATATATAGCAGAATATATCTGTTTAATTAAATTTCTGTTAAAATTTCCATAAACGTATTACGCAGATACATTCAGTTAATCAATCTACCAACGGTTTAATACAATTGTGGTTTTTCAATATATTGTATGTACATTTAAAAACATTTCGAACATAGCATTCCCTGTTTTCCCATCTACAATAATTATATTTCTATATATGTATAATATTAGATGTAAATTTGATTGAGAATATGAATCAATTATAATAGATATTAATTTCTAACGGATCGATTATTAAATTTTAATTGCATTTAAATTAGTAAATGCATTATTAATTTAACATAAGGTAGTAAAACATTAAGTAAATTGGATAATGAGTATTGGTATTAATTAGAAAAATATATAAAACAAATAGTTAGAAATTTAAGTAAAAATCTAGAAAAAATATTCATAAAGTCAATGTATAAAAACAAGTATTTCATTAAAAGTTAATAAATGTGTCTTGATACCTTATGATTATATTATTATTATGATTATATTTTACGTACTTATTTGGAAAAGTAATATTCAATAAAATTAATTAATTAAATGAATAGTGTTTGTTAATAAAAATATATGACTTGAAACAGATGTGAACTAAAATGAGGTGTCAAAATATGCAATATGAAAAATATAATCTGGTGGTAATTATATAAGTTAACAAATTATGATTAACTTTTCTGAACTATTTTACAGTTGTTTAATGCCCAGAACTAAGATCTTCAATGCGTGTATCTAGATTATTATGCATTAAACATCATCGTGGTCCAGAGATTCGACTACTTTCGGTTCTATTCGTATATCGGCCAGCGTAATATACCCCCGGTAAGCCGAAATAGCAAAAGTCGATGTTGCCAAATTTACCGTTGGGTTATTTACCTTCTGAATGGCATTTATTTTAAAAAAATCATTTATTATAACAATTTTTTATAACAAGACTTTCTGATATTAACATTTATATTTTGTCTTGAAACAAAAAATAATAATAGATTAGATACGCATTTTACTATTTAGTACAATATATAGTCATTGCTTTGATGGACCACGATAATTTTTAATGTATCCTGTCAAGATTGGTTTTAGTTTTGGAGTTCGTGCATGGTGGCCGCACATCTCTCTTATAAAGGCTTTCAGCTAACAACGTTGCATTATATATCATTTAATCATATTATCACGTATACTTAATCAAATATCATCATCGATTGAAAGCATTTTTGTTACTTTTGTGGATGTTATATGATCGATAAACATGGAAAAGTCAAAGACGCATATTTGCAATACTTTTTGCTGTAGTAAACATTAACGTGTCATGGATATTGTTTCGTCGAAAACTAATGGCTGACGCAAACTTTACAAATGTTTAGCGCCTGATGAGGCACCAGCATGAGAATCGTTTTCTTTCTCGGTAACTACAAATCATTCGATTACAAGCACTCTACTTTTGCTCGATGAATGTCGACAGTATAAGTTATAAAAATAGCACAGTTTAAATATCCTGATGTATCATCGGTGGACAAAACCAGTTCTACATACGGAAAATGTGTTAGGTAGGTACAAGTACAAAAAATGCCCTACACCAAGATATAGTAAAAATATCAATACGAAGACTTGATGAAAAATTTCTGTTGGTCCCTAATGCGTGAAACAGATCCCAAGTATTATAAAAGATTCAGTTCAATCTCTGTTCATTTATACTATCGAATTCAATAAAAACGGGTTGCTGGTTTATATTAAGCCCCCAAATTTATGTTATTTGGATTTTGGTTGCTCAGGACCAAAACTATGTATACTTGTGTAATCATTTGAATACAATGTTACCTATTTATTGCGAAGAGAGATCTGATGAGACAGATGATACTGTGAATTGTATTAATTTATAATGTAGATAAGATAATTTTTGAATATGAGTTGATAAAACGGAATTTGACCTCAGATATAGGAGAGAAATATAAAAGAATTGAAGCCAAATCTATTAACTCTTATAAATTTTGCAAATGATTATAAGGAAACAAAATACACTGTCCATATAATTAGCCAAATTGAAATGAAATATGAGAAATGAAATGAGATATTAATTTGGAAGCACAAATATGAACAGTATCAAAATATCCCAAAAAGTTACCTTTTTATTAATCAGGAAACGCTCCAGGTCATGTCATGTAATTATTATGTGTGTTGATACGACAAAATGTTTGTCCAAAAGTCATAACATGTGTTAATAAAGGCCTAAAACTTATTAGTATATGTCACCACTTTTTGGTCTTAGATTAAAAAAAAATTAAATGAAGATCAAGTGTGTTTCCATCATTTTATATATTAAAACAATCCGACTCGACAAGATTACCATGAGAAAGGAATATCATTATCATAGACGAATGTGGCTGTTAAAGGGCTCTAAGAAGCAACACGGATAAATATGTTTGGTTAACTATTAACTGTAATATTATATTTTAATGCCAATATGCACTTAAACATTTTCATATTTTCATACTGTATAACATTCAAATTATCATTATTAAAACGAATCAATTAGTTCTTCCAATTGAATAGGCTGTATAGGCATGTTCCTACATGTTCCATTACATCGAGCAAAATCTATGACCATCCTTTTATTGTTATTGTAACAAAGGATAGATTGAACACGTTGTTCAGCTGTTAAAGCCGCCCCAGAATAGACATACTACATAATCGGTTCGTTATTTAAGCACAGTTCTATCTTGGCCTGAACATATTTTCTCTAAGATTGTCTGCATTCCGAAGCTGACGTATCTTATTGTTGGTGCTTGGCTTACGGCATCAGCATTAGGCCGACGCTCGTATACGCCATTCGGTGAAATTATTAGGGTAAGAGGATCAGTAGGCAATGTTCACGAGATAAGACCCATTGTAAGTTATGGCGGTATCCTATCGGCCTAATTTCGACTTAATAGCTTGCCTATTTTGGCCACGGATATTATTAATTAACCAGATTGAATATAACACCTACGAGTTTCGATACGGTTTTAATTTTCCATGTGTTTATGATACGTATATTAATTGTGAGCTATTTTCTCTACAAGCCTCGATTGAAAAAATATTTTATAATATTCCTAAACCTCAGCGATCCTCGTTTTCACATATACATTTTTTGAGTTGTGAATAAAGTTGGAATAAGGATATGTAATCCTAATCTCACGGTATCTTGATCTCAATTAGCGTTGGGAACTATCGACTGAAAACAGTCGAAACAGTCGATAGTCAAAAAACTAGAAAATAGTTATTACTATTTTCAATCAAATGCACGATTCGACTGTTTTGTTTCATTCGTGATATCAGACGAAGATGTATGAACCCTTTCCTGTATAAATTGTGTACGAGGAAAGGACGGAGATAATTGCTTGGAACAGTTGATTTGATATGTGTTTATATTCTCCAACAGTAGTATAAGCGAGATGGAGATGTACACATTCCTTCTCGTAATAACTTTAAAAAAGAAAAGGAAAACAATTATTACTGAATACTATTAACATATAATTAATAATTTCATTTTAAACGAAGTAGAATTACCTTTATATTTGAATGTTCTGTGGATCTGTAAAAAGGATTGGAATATTTCTATGAAATGGAATAATACGCCACAAATGTTTTGTCGTATTTAATATGTTAATTGCAATTTTCAAATAATATACTATAATAAATATAGACAATACAATAGAACTTAAACAAAACCTAAAAACTAAAGATGTACAATAACCATAAATACTAAATAAAAATTAAACATATACCTAATTATTAGAAAAAAACTAATTAATGACATAACTAAACATGATCGCACAAGAGCTACTAGAGCTTCTTTAAATAAAGTAAATGATTGATAAATTTATTATCAAACGACTGAAACAGTCGATAGTAAATAGTAATAAAATCAGTCGGACCGGAAATAGCGACTAAAAACTGTCGATAGTAAAAAGTAGTCAATTACTAAACAGTCGATAGTTCCCAACACTAATCTCAATCCAATTTAGTCAAAAGCCAAGACTAATCAATGACTTATTACATACACAGGCGATGCGATGACCCGGCGGGAATGACTTCAATGGGCAGCTTAAGGAATGTCAAACAATAAAGCCGTATCTCTGTGCGTGGAAACTTGTGTAATGGCAGTGGAACTATTGAAGGGAAACTACACTTTTCCTTCCTGACCAATCACATCCTTTTTCATATATCTCAACTTCTGGTAACACGACAGATCCCACAACAGCAGACATTGAAATAGAACGTGCATTACCTCTTCCAATTATTTATACGGTATGAGTTTATACTGCTTCTACAAAAGCCAATTCAACACTTCGAGGGGAACTAAAACATTCCCTACCCGGCTTGGTTGACACAGTGTTCAAGGGTACAGGACTCAATAAAAATGTAGGCTTCTATAAATGTAGTGGAAAAGAGGCTGATTTATACAGCTGTAGAAACTTACTCACCAACCAATGCTGAATCTTAAAGGATATTTTCAGAGGATGGATTGATAACCACTGAAATACGTTTATATTTGTTGAATGGCACCCTCAGTACTCTTTGTTATTAGGTGATTGTATTTTTACCAGCCTTTGATGAAAACGAAAACTAATTATTAGTGTAAATAACTGCAAAATAATCTAACCAAACTATCAAATTCGATGGTTTTGACATTTCTCTACATAAAATAATGATTTTCTATTTAGCTTTATTGAGTTATTTAGTGTATAGATGTTATATTAAACAAGCGTTCCGGCCCTGGCTATTGTCACCATGTGCAAAGTCCATCACTTTTAAGATCGGCTGAATGGAGAGTCTATTTAATAAGTCGCCTCTTCTTTCCTTAAATAAAATAATTTTTCAAGTAAATTAATATTTTTGTGTATTTTATATTTTCGTATTTTATATTTGGCACAGCCTGTAGTTTTCTCGGGAAGTCATAAATCTGTTCTCTTATCAATCAATTCAATGAACCGATATCAAATTGATTATTAAGAAAAGGAGACAGGTTGACGTTGGATCTGCAATCGTTCCGCAGTTACTTGAATTATTCTTTGGTGTAGTTAAGTGGAGTTTAGAAAAAAATGTCACAGCTGAAGCTGTAAGGTCAAAATAATTGAGTTGAGGGTGCTCAAAAACACTAGGGGATAGCCCTATACCAAATAGAAAACTTTAAAGATTTAAAAATACTCCTAAACATTGAATTAGACTTCCGGCACAAGCATGACAGCTGGGGGTATCAGGCCAACAGAATTGGACTGAAGTTTCTGTGAGTTAACATAGTCTCCCCGAGTTTAGACAAAAGCTTGCAGTTCAGGGTGAATAGCGACACAAATTGATTTAACATTCTATTTTGTACCGCTCTAACACTTTAGCAAAAAGATAAAATGAAGAATTCTGACCAGCGAGGAATAGTGCATCGACACAGGAAGGGAATATGCCAGCTTGGTTGGCCCAGTGGTAAAGGTGACAGATGACAGCTCCTACTGTTGCGTTAAAGATTGTTTAATATTTGTGATTGTCAACTGGTGCAAAATCCAACAAGGAAAATAATACCAGTCACGCAAGTAACCAGGCTGGGTAAGACCGGGTGTCTTTGAGATGATTTCTAAGCTGGTCACTCGCCAGTCGGTAGGCTTAATGTCGAGGACCGTAGTTAGGAGCGCAAGTTAAACTGTAGGTTGAGTCCAGATAAACCCCACTTGGTAAAAAGGAGACTTTAAAATATATATGAAAAAAAGAAACGAATTATTCATAGCCATACAGGCTTGCGAAGTATACCGAATCAGCAAGGTATTGTACATAGTGTGAGCTGCTAACAGACGCAGTTATTTTCTTCATTGACAAAGCTCCGCTAGAAGAGTTGTGAAGAACATAATGATGCAGCTCGATGGAGAAGTGCAACCGTACCCAGGGTACTCAACAGATACAGTGCATTCTGATTACCACCTGTTCAGATTGATGCAGCATAGCTTGGCTGGAACACTGTTGCGAAACACTGAAGAAGTGTGAAAATGGATCGATGATTGGATCTCCGTCAAATTAACATCGTTCTTTCGACACAATATCACCATGTTGGTTGGAAGATGAGAGAAAGCAAATAATAGAAAATGTTTTAATTAGGATAAAGGATAAACAAATAATAAAAAGACATACACATAATAATTGTTAATTTATTAAACTCTAATATTATTTTCAATTCATTTCCTTTTATTTTACTCCTCCAATTTATTGACCAATAATGACACACATCTACTGATATTTGCAGCTAATAATTCCTGGTATAGATTTTGAAAATTACTAAAAAATAGTTTGTTATTAATTTAAATTACTTATTTTAAGACGTTTTTAATAAAATAATATTTATTACAAAAATTTTGGGAGCAAAATCTAAGAGCAAAATCCTAAGAATGCATTTTTTTATATATAATATGTGCTTTATACTAAATCCTGCAGATTTAAATATCGATCCAAACCTTATCAAATTAACTGAGGCATCTCTTTACTCTCGAATTACAAAATCGTCTCAACCCTAAGCTCTAGTACCTTAACAAGTATCTACTTGATATACAGAAGCATTCTTCAAGGATGATTGAGCCAACGTCAAGAGCCGGTGGGAGGAAAATTGTGTTGTTATTTAAATTACACCGAAAAAGGCGGACCTTATCTTCGAGAAATACATCAATCGAGTTGACACCTCTTTTCTTTCTTTTAGTATTTATAGGACATTATGTACGGCATTCGGGCGATAAATAAGAAATTTTAATATTTATGGATTTTTACTAAAACCACGGATCATATTTAAAGGGAATATCTTGGATATTTACTATATAGGCTAAAATATTCTCACATATAAAATCGATATATATAAAATATTGAGCAATATTGTATGTACAGGATTAAAATCATACATTGCTGTAATAATTCAGACTAAATGAAGCATAAAGATTAAAGTCTACTATATATTGCAAAACAGGATTATTCAAAACTATAAAGCTGAGAGAAATAACGTATTTCAAAAATGTGTGTAAAGCCTATTTAAAAACATACAATGTATCGTGGTTAAAATAAAATGAATGAATGAAATGCCCAGTTTATCCAAAGAAGCAGTGAATATGCAATACTACAATGAAATGAAATGTATAAAAACGGCGAGTAGATTTTTCAATATTACCATAAATTTAATACAATTATTTCAGAGGAAAGTATCCATAGATAGCTTAGAGCTATAATAATGGTCTTTGAGGTATGTAGAGCATCCCTTCGTATAAGGTGGGGCAACAGTTCCGCTTCCATTTTAATTGCGCGCCATCTTGGTTATATAACGTTTAGCTCCGTTTTGCCTTAACCGTTGTGTTGTGTAGACCTCCAAATTTTATTATAGATAAATATACGCCACAAGAACGAACAGAAATAATGACAATATCTATTGAAAATAATCATTCCATTATTGCAACTCAGCGGGACTTTTGTTCCACCCTATACTTTATTAAGTAATATAGGATTGAAATGGTGTAGAGATAACCCACGAAGAGGTCTAATTGAACTTACAGACATTACTTTTAAAAGAATACAAATTTTAAAAGCACATAATAAAATCAAGGAAGACGTATTATTTCAATTTGTATATTTATATGAGACATAGATATTTCAGAATGGGTAAAAGTTAGAATAAAAATTAACAAAGGTATTATTAACCATAACATTTATTATTAAATGTTAGATAGATTGGAAATTAACAGCTTAGTTATTCACTTGAACCAAGCTTTCTGAATGTGGGATAATGATTCAATGCTGACAATTTCCAAGATAGGGTGATAAGTGTGGAAGAACTAAAAGTAATTATATCATTAATATACGATAACTGTAGGAAGTTGTATTGTAGAGTTTGAACGATTTATGTGCATAGATATTCATGTAATTGTTCGAAACTATACATGAGCATTAGGTTAGAGCTGTCGATGAATACTAACTGTTTTGTAGATATAGTAATTGTATTAGGCAGAATTCAGTGAAGACTGTTGTACACAGAGAATAACAGAGGAGACAAAAAATATAGTGATATTAAAATGACTTGACAAAGAAACACACCATTGAAAGAACCAGCAAAATAAACTAAAACTCAGAGTTGATGCGCCAACATTGGGACGTTTTGACAGCATAAATTGACATGACGTGGGTTCACTGCTACTTTGAATAGACTGTACAGTCCGTTCAATAAAACGGTAAACTGGCGACACCTAAATTTATGACATCAAAACGGCGCACCATTGGCGCGTCAACTTTGAGTTTTAGTTCATTTTAGTTTAAGAAAATTCAGAATATATAATTATAGCATTATAGTACATTTATTGCATATATTATTTCGTTCTTCAAAGTAATTGTATAGAGACGTAATCTGTTTTTGACTCTGACTACCTAGTGGCTTGGGTACTTTCAATAAAAGTTATAATAAGCAGCAATTTGAAATTTATTAAAGCAAGTAAAGTGTTAAAGGTTTTGCCGGTTTAAAATCTGTAATTTTTTTGACTAATGTTCCAGGCCAATTTTGTATGTTGATTCGGTTACATTTTCGAATGTATCAGGCAGTATTGTATTTATTTTGAACTACAATAAAATTTTAAAATAAAATTTTAAAACGAATTTGCAAGGTGCGATAGGTAACACATTCAAAATCGTGATAACGTAAGTGCACTGTTCACTAATACTACAGTTAAAATGTTACAGAACAAATTTTAGAAATTATTATTAAACAAAACACCTTAGAAATACACAGCGTTGAATAACTAATAGTCTGTTTTTATGTATGTTTTTATAATATGTTTGATGTTCTTCTACTGTGTTCAAAAGTTTTTGTGTCGACATGATTCGGCAGTGAATAAACATTTTTTATATAATTTGAAGCAACCAATTCCTCGTCGTGTTCTTTTAACTAGGACAAGAATCTAACCTTAAGCAAACGATGTAACAAATAATCCATACTTTAACTATCTAGATTAAGAGTTAGTAACTCCAAAGGTATTCATTCTCATTGTTTGAAACTCGTACAATAAAAGATCTTTTTGATATTTAAAACATATTTAATGTAATGTAGTATCATCAGCATAAAAAAGGTAATGTGAAAATATAGCAGGTTTAAAAGAGATCATATCAATGAAGGAGTGTTCATAAAGTATAAAATCTTTGGATAGAACAATACATTCAAAATGCACATGACAAACAATTCTTCTGCCGTTGTTGAACTATAGCACGCAATTTTTTATTCAAATTATTTTTCACATCAGTTTAGGCTATTATTATTTATTAATACTCATCGTTACATATTTAGCAAATTATTTTATTAGGATATGACAATCCTGCCTACAAAACCAGTATTGGCACTTACTCAATGACATAGTTATTCTTCTTTGTTGTGGGTCTATTTAATTGTTTTATACATCTTTGAAACGGTTGTATAGATATTTCCTACTAGCGATGGATAAAAAAAACACACAAAGGGCATGTAATTTAACTTATTTAACAAAATAATCAGTCAATTCAAAACATATTTATTTATATGATTTGATAAAATCATATATTAATTATCTTAAGGTTTATTAACAAAATTGAACGATAAAAAATAATTATTTTCAAGGCAACACTAGCAATAAAAAGTAATGTATTACTTATAGTGCACATGTAAGTTCGAGGTATTTTTCAGGAATCGATTCAATTTTTGAGTACTTCGTAACAAGTGCATCAAGATATAAGTCATTGATCGAAGGTTTTTCATTTTGCATTTTTATTTCTATAATTATTGCTGATACTGTACTGGTACTATTAAAATATCGATTTCAATTTATAGTAATATCCCGTGAGAATTTAGTTTAGCTTGAACATTTCTTTATACACATTAGTTGAAAAATCCTGATATATTTGAAGATGAGTGACTTTTTTTTATGTAACTTTATTCTACAATATATTTAATACAATGTTTATTAATTATAAGAACGATTACTGACGGATGTGATATTTTTATTGCTGACATAATACTAATCAGCTACGTGTTATTTACCGCGTAAAATGTTTGCTTTCGGGGCAGTTTAATCAAACTGAAAAAGTTCTGAAAGCGGCAAGAATTACGGAACAGCAACCTTCCGACATTATCGCTTAATATAAATCTCTTTACGATTATTATTTATTAAATCTATAAAATGTGTCATATTGCTGCGTCAACGCATTACCTTAAACCCCCATAAGTTATGATATTAATTAAGATTAATATCGAAGCACTTTTTATATATATTTTATCTGTCTACATATATATTTTAGTACTAACGGATTTTCCAAATAATAATGAAATGCGATAAAACATTTCTTTAAATAATATAATCATAATATATCCAATATATATATATAT